>NC_064633.1:520813513-525647263 GCF_023864275.1 Schistocerca cancellata
GTGACTGAAATTTCGTGAGAAGATTCCGCTTATGTTTTAATGATGTTCACCTCAAATCCTGTATCATGTCCGTGACACTCTCTCTCCTATTTCGGGATAATACAAAAAGTGCTGCTCTTCTTTGAACTTTCTCGATGTACTCCGTTAATCATATCTGGTAAGGATCACAGACCGCGCAGCAGTACTCCAAAAGAGGACGTACAAGCGTAGTGCAAGCAGCCTCGTTAGTAGACCTGTTAACATTTTCTAACTGTTCTGCCGATAAAGCACACTCTTTGGTCTGTTTCCCCCACAATATTTTCTATGTGTTTTTTTTCCAATTTAAGTTACTCGTAATTGTAACTCCTGGGTATTTAGTTGAATGTACGGCCTTTAGATTTGACTGATTTGTCGTGCAACCGAAGTTTAACGGATTCTTTTTAGCATGCACGTGGATGACCTCAAACTTTCCATTATCTATTGTCAACTGTCAATTTTCGCACCATACAGATATCTTTTCTAAATCATTTTGCAATCTGTTGTGACTATCTGACGACTTTACCAGACGATAAACGGCAGCATCTTCTGCAAACAACCTAAGACGGATGCTCAGTCTGTATCCCAAATCGTTTATATAGATAAGGAACAACAGATAGCCTATAACGCTACCTCATGGAACGCCAGAAATCACATCTGTTCTACTCGATGACTTTCCGTCTATTGCCACGAACTGTGACCTCTCTGACAGGAAATCACAAATCTAGTCAAATAACTGAGACGATATTCCATAAGCACGCAATTTCACTACATGTCACTTGTCTGGTACAGTGTCAAAAGCCTTCTGGAAAGCTAGAAATAGAGACTCAATTGGATGTCCATTGTCAGTAGCAGCCAACACTTCGTGTGAGTAAAGAGCTAGTTGTGTTACACAAGAACGATGTTTTCTAAATCCGTGTTGACTGCATGCAATAGACCGTTCTCATCGAGGTTCGAACACAATATATGTTCCAAAATCCTGCTGCGTTATTAGAGTTTGCTGTATTCATACTTTTGTTGGTCGACCACAGTATCATTGCACCTGGAGATGAGAGCGTTTTGGTCGGCTTATCTTGAGTTAGTATGTAATCAGAATTGTGGGTATGTACACAACTGATCTAAAAGCAGAGGCAGTGGGATGTGTTTCCCTCAGTTACCACTGTACTTTGTAAAGACATTGCTTTCCCCGAAAGTCGATAATATTTATTTTTTTGTGCATTACCTTGTCGTAGTACGTATGTATCATTTATTTCAACTATTCTTTATTTGTTAATAGGTCACATTGTTTCTTCATTCATTTTGCTACTGTTTTATATTCTATATTGTACGACTATGAATAATCTGGTTTTATATGGCTTTGTAAATCTTTAGTTAGGCTAGGAGAAGTACTGTGCCAGAGAGAGAGCGAACGACTATCGATAGAGAGCGTGCGAGATGTTGTTGTGGTACGTGGCCGGTTCGCGGGTGGAAAAACGTGGCAAAGTTCGGCGTGAGAGACGGTGATACGCGGAGGTATAATTAATTACAGTGCGTCCGCTGTGTTAATAGGACATCGTGCATTGTTAAGTGAACAGTAAAACCTGAAAAGTATATCGAATGTTTGCGGTGACGATTTTACAAACTGTGTGAACTTGTGACAATTAGCCGTGAATCAGACACCATTGTCGTGTGGAGACACTAACTGTTAGAATTGCGTGAAAGTGGAACAAACCAAAATGTTAAGTAAAAGAACAGTGCTGTGATTTGATCAAGAAACATTTACTATATCGTCCAAACTGTCTTAAAGACGACGGCGTAAATTGAACTGCTGTTTAACGGACTGTTATAGTAATAAACACACATGTGACTGTTTTCCTGTGGCAACACGGTGAAAGAACTGTGCGAAGTATTGGCATTAACCGGATATATATCGTAAATAATAAAGGCATTGCGTAATTCCGACCTACCCGCACCGCGTGATTAATAAACTTTTAATAGTAAAACGTCGCGCGCGTAACGACAACGCACACACGAACTATTATTATCGCGCCAGTGCTGCCAACTGATTCGACTACAACGGAGACGTGGACCACCGCCGTTACTGGAATATTAATGAAACAGGAGGATCTATCATTATCTTCACGCCACGAACCAGGATTTACTTCACACATCGTCCGCGCGGACCACCGCTGACGTCATCACACTGCCTGCGGCAACAGTTACGACATTAAAAGAAAATTATTACGCTCTCTCTCTTTTCAAAATTAAAGACAATTGCAGTTAAATTAACTATTTTAAAAATACTGTCACAATATCTTAATTTTGTTTAGTTCCAATAAATATTCTTTCCATTATTTCGTCTTGTTGACAGTGTTGAAAACCCGCCAAATTAAAGTTCAATTACAAATGTTCTTTCAAAATTCTTCTCAGACATTTTGCTGCTCACTATAATTTTATTTTAATATTTGTTTGTAACTTCTTTTGGAGGGAGTACATACATTATTTTTTGTGTAGTAAAATTAGCTACCATAAAAATTACGTATATGACCAGCTGATGCTGTCCGCCATTAGTGCTTGAAAACTGCACCTATTTTCTCATTGTCTGTCAGCTTCAAAACAAAATTATGTATTTCGTGGGCATCTAGCAGATGCGCGATGTCTATGTAGGCCCCTACAATAATTTGTTTTTACTTTTTCAGGTTTACTGGAATTATATTGACTTAAATTGTTCATTTGGCCCCCATTAAATCGATTTATCGCATCTATATAATAATTGTACTGAATTGCCTATTTTTTTATTACGTAAACATTGGCATACCATATTTAGATTAAAATTGACGTCTTATTGGCCATACATAAGATTCTGCACGTTCTGACAAAGACTATGCCAATTTCTTTTTTTTTTCTCGTCCATGACTAACAGGGGTAATCAGATTCCTTGTATAGATCATGTTTTATTATTTAAAAGGTTTTTTTTAGAAATAGAGAACCAGTTTCTTTACAATTTGTTTACTGTGACGTGAGCGCATGTTTCCGATAACGGCCAAGAGTAATAATATCGTGGTTGAGTAGTGTATTAATGTTGTGTTTATTCATTTATTTACAGCGCACTCCACTCTGCTGCTTCCTCAATCGTAGTTCCACGCCACTTGGCGTGTCATCTGCACGTATGACCGGAGTGAGCTCTCCCCCTGACCCCTGTGCCGGTACATTAAGTACACGCAGCCGTTTCTGCGCAGGACAGCAGGAGACAGAATGAATGCCTGCGATTACCCCTCGGGCGCCCCCGGCAGGATGTTTAAGTTGTGTTAAGCAGCACCCGGCACCCCGGGCGCTGGGGGAGCAACAAGTTTAAACAGGGACAAGATGACAACCAGAGCAGCCAGCAGCCGCTCTCGGAAATGAGATTAGGCGGCCCGTTTACACAGGGGAGGCCCGCGCCGGAAGCTAATTTGTCCGTCCCTGTGATTAAATGCGCTGCGCGACTCCGCAGCCCCCAACTGACAACTCTCGCAGACGATTCTGTTTTTATTTCGCGGCAGCCACAGCTCTGAAGCTGTGTTGACCGCACAGCTCTTTCCACGCATCCCTCTCAGCCCCCAGTCGTGCCTGTGTAATTGTTTCAGACACATAAACGTGAGAAAAGAAAGGAAACCAGTGTGAAGTCATTGCTAGTTGTAAGTGGCAGTTTTTTATTTTATTTTCACTTTTTAAATACACTGGGGTGCAGAACTCAAGAAGGAAAGTAACTTTCGCATCAAGTGTCATTTCCAAGTAAATTGATGAAAATTGGACAATAGACAGAGAGACCTGCTACAGTATATTATAACAGATAACTGAAAGAAATGCGTAATGAGGCGAACAGATCTGACACTATTATTCAAACACAATAATTACACTGAAATCACCGCGATTTACCCTGAAGCGCCAAAGAAACTGGTACAGTAATGCGTATTCAAACACAGAGGTATGTAAACCGGCAGAATACGGCGCTGCGGTGTGCAACGCCTATATAAGACAAAAAGTGTCTGGCGCAGTTGTTAGATCGGCAGTTTATCAAGATTTAAATGAGTTTGAACGTGGATTATAGTCGGCGCACGAGAGATGGGACACAGCAACTCGGAGGTAGCGATGAAGTGGGGATTTTCCCGCACGACCATTTCACGTGTGTACCGTGAGTATCAGAAATCCGGTAAAACATCAAATCTCCGCCTCGCCTGGGCACATCAACACCGACATCGGACTGTTGATAACTGGAAACAAGTTGCCTGGTCGGACGAGTCTCGTTTCAAATTGTATCGAGTGGATGGACGTGTATGGATATGGAGATGGTTGGTTTGTGGGGGTTGAAGGGCTATCGTTCCCTACAGATATGGAGATAACCTCATGAATCTATGAACCCTGCATGTCAGCAGGGGACTGTTCAAGCTGATGGAGGCTCTGTAATGGTGTGAGGCCCTTGAACTTGGGAGTGATGTGGGACCCCTAATACGTCCAGATACGTCTCCGACAGGTGATACGTACGTAAGCGTCCTGTCTGATCACCTGGATCCATTCATGTCCATTGTGCATTCCGACGGATTTGGGCAACTCCAGAAGGCCAATGCGACACCTCACACGTCCAGAATTGGTGCAGAGTGGTTCCACGAACACTCTTCTGAGTTTAAACACTTCCGCTGGCCACCAAACTCCCCTGATATCTGGGATGCCTTGCAACGTGCTGATCGGAAGAGATCTCCACCCCCTCGTACTCTTACGGATTTATGGACAGCCCTGCAGTATTCGTGGTGTCAGTTCCTTCCGGCACTACTTCTGACATTAGTCGAGTCCATGCCACGTAGTGTTGCGACACTTCTGCGTGCTCGGGGGGCCCTACACGATATAAGGCGGGTGTACCAGTTTCGTTGCCTCTTCAGTGTACTACAGAAATAATTGTAAGAAATGCACAGTGAGACGAACAGAATTGACGCTGTTATTCAAAGACAATAATTACACCGCGATTTATAATGGTCCCGTGGACAGAACGGAAAGTGGGAGGTCGTCCTCAATAGGATGGATGTGTGATCACCATGCGCGGCAATGCGTGCTCTTGCAACGTGCTCTGATGGTGGCCACAAGGTTGGTGAAGATCTCTTGTTGTAGCGTGTAACATCCCATCACTGGCGTGGCTGACAACAGTTGGCTGGTCATAGGTGCAGGTCAACGCGCTGCAACGCATCCCTCACGTCCTCGATGGGAATTGACAGTCCAGTCCATTCGCCGGATGTCCATTCGTTTCAAGAGCTTCTCCATGTGCGCTCTTTGATGAGTTCGCGCACTGTCATCCATAAAAAGAAGTCAGGGCCGAATACACCTTATACATCACAACAAAGGTTGGGAGAATCTTAAGGAAAAACTCATGGAAGGTGCACCTACACATTTGGTCATTGCGAAGACATTTAATGTATTTCGTCATTTGTCATTTAATGGTATACACTTCATTGCTTAACAACAATTATTATCATTATAAATTAAAAACCTTGTCAAATACTGAATAAAAACGCTCACAATAGTTTAAAGAACTTGAACAGGATCAATTCATTCAGTTTATAACTTTAAGAACAGGGCTTAAAACCAGGAATATACGTAAGTTCCCAAATACAAGTAGGAAGTCACACGAACTAGGTGTGCTGCAAACGGGTTCAACAAACTGAGTTTTACCCGTAAAATGAATAACAAATGATTGCCACTGAAAGTACTAACAGTACCCAAGTATGGATAAAACTGTAAACAAATAGAGAAAGCCCACTCAAAATACAAAAAGAATAACAAGTCACGCCACTGACTGTGGCTGTTGTAAAGCCGTTAACAATTTATAAACCTTAATAAAACCCCTTATGCAATAAAATACACAGTCCCCCAAAATTCAAGAAAATCTGGGAAGGAACACATTTTAAACGTGACTCCCAGCTGGTACACACCATCAGAAACACTAATAATGATCCTTAAACATGTACACAATCCCCCAGAATACAAGAAAAGCTGAGAAGGCATAAAATTTAAATGTGACTCACAACTGGTGTACACTAGCAGAAATATTAATAATGACCGTTAAATGAATATATAATCCCTCAAAATACACCCCTGGAAATGGAAAAAAGAACACATTGTCACCGGTGTGTCAGACCCACCATACTTGCTCCGAACACTGCGAGAGGGCTGTACAAGCAATGATCACACGCACGGCACAGCGGACACACCAGGAACCGCGGTGTTGGCCGTCGAATGGCGCTAGCTGCGCAGCATTTGTGCACCGCCGCCGTCAGTGTCAGCCAGTTTGCCGTGGCATACGGAGCTCCATCGCAGTCTTTAACACTGGTAGCATGCCGCGACAGCGTGGACGTGAACCGTATGTGCAGTTGACGGACTTTGAGCGAGGGCGTATAGTGGGCATGCGGGAGGCCGGGTGGACGTACCGCCGAATTGCTCAACACGTGGGGCGTGAGGTCTCCACAGTACATCGATGTTGTCGCCAGTGGTCGGCGGAAGGTGCACGTGCCCGTCGACCTGGGACCGGACCGCAGCGACGCACGGATGCACGCCAAGACTGTAGGATCCTACGCAGTGCCGTAGGGGACCGCACCGCCACTTCCCAGCAAATTAGGGACACTGTTGCTCCTGGGGTATCGGCGAGGACCATTCGCAACCGTCTCCATGAAGCTGGGCTACGGTCCCGCACACCGTTAGGCCGTCTTCCGCTCACGCCCCAACATCGTGCAGCCCGCCTCCAGTGGTGTCGCGACAGGCGTGAATGGAGGGACGAATGGAGACGTGTCGTCTTCAGCGATGAGAGTCGCTTCTGCCTTGGTGCCAATGATGGTCGTATGCGTGTTTGGCGCCGTGCAGGTGAGCGCCACAATCAGGACTGCATACGACCGAGGCACACAGGGCCAACACCCGGCATCATGGTGTGGGGAGCGATTTCCTACACTGGCCGTACACCGCTGGTGATCGTCGAGGGGACACTGAATAGTGCACGGTACATCCAAACCGTCATCGAACCCATCGTTCTACCATTCCTAGACCGGCAAGGGAACTTGCTGTTCCAACAGGACAATGCATGTCCGCATGTATCCCGTGCCACCCAACGTGCTCTAGAAGGTGTAAGTCAACTACCCTGGCCAGCAAGATTTCCGGATCTGTCCCCCATTGAGCATGTTTGGGACTGGATGAAGCGACGTCTCACGCGGTCTGCACGTCCAGCACGAACGCTGGTCCAACTGAGGCGCCAGGTGGAAATGGCATGGCAAGCCGTTCCACAGGACTACATCCAGCATCTCTACGATCGTCTCCATGGGAGAATAGCAGCCTGCATTGCTGCGAAAGGTGGATATACACTGTACTAGTGCCGACATTGTGCATGCTCTGTTGCCTATGTCTATGTGCCTGTGGTTCTGTCAGTGTGATCATGTGATGTATCTGACCCCAGGAATGTGTCAATAAAGTTTCCCCTTCCTGGGACAATGAATTCACGGTGTTCTTATTTCAATTTCCAGGAGTGTACAAGAAACGTAACAAATTACAGCAACCAGTTATCACAGCGAACTGGCAGCAACCACGCAAGTTTGACAATGTGTGGAGTTAGCTAATTACTGCAGGTAAAGATACTCAACAGCTCATTCAAATAGGTAAAAGCCACTTAACAAACTCCAGAACTAGCAAAACAGGGTCTGCAACATTTAAACTTGTAGTTAAAGGGCAAATATAGTCACAAGATACTTCGAACGTGCAGAACACACCTTAAGGCTTTTGCTTTTGCTCAACTCTCAATATCTGGATAGATCAAACGTTCCTGAATTAATTGGGCAACATACCACCGTTCCAAGTACAAAACAAGCAAATTTACGTAACTTGAGCCAACACGAGGTAGCTGATACAGGCGCCCGGGTGCAGGCAAACCTAGACCTCGTGCGACGACATTAAGTGTCGCCGCAGCAGGAACAAGACGCGCCTGTGCTCCGGGTCCAGGAAACAGGAACGCGTCGATCGCTGCCAGAACTGCCCTTCCAGCATGCATCAGAAAGGAAACAGTAATCTCCACAAATACCACTACAAAAGACAATATCTAAGATCTAGGAAATATTAAGTTATTGCGGAAGTGGCTACATATAAGTCACGAGCTTGACACTCCTTAATATTACATGAAAACTGAGGACGTGATCTAGAACCACCTGCAAATCCAAATACCAGTGCACACCATCTTTTAAAAGTGCATTGCCTTCGACGCAGACTATACTGCGGTCCCAATTATAGAAACTCAATTTACAATAGAGAGTATTCAGACACTTGCGATAAATATGATCTGGAACAAACAGATTAAAATCAGTTACGTTGACCGGTGACCATCCACACAATTACTCGAAGGCGTAATGAACATGACGAGTCTAATTCAACATTAACACAGATTTGGGCCTAGGATAACAAGTACCAATAACAGATCAATACTTAACACCACTCAGGTGCGAAGGAGTTATGATTTCCAGGATTCCAAGCAGGAGTGTTTTTGCCTCTAACCCGCGCAGGTCAACTACAGGTGCCGTAGTGTTTGAGTCTCCAGAGTTGGGCCCGGTGCTTGCTGACCAGGTCGCACACGCCGTGACGTGCCCTTCCCGCCGCTCGCCGCTGTCAGTACTTTAATTAATCCAGCCTGAAAACTTTGGCTGCAACCAACGTAACAACTTGCGGCTTCACGAGCTCCACGGCCAGGCAGCAGAAGTACCGCAACCGCAAAAGCCAACTCGCCAACCACGTGGCATCCTGCTAACTCCGGTACAACGGCGCGACGTACCCAGCAACACATTCCCCGACCAAAGACCCTACTCCGGGAATATGACCAGGATCGATATTGGCTGTACAGGTAGTTAGTGGTGCGAGTGGAGTGGCATGCCCGCCAAAATTAAAGCCATCACGGCCCAGCACCACTGAAAAGACGGACAGGAGGAAAGACTACAGTGTCACAAGAATGGTGACTGATGACTGTACCGTGTTCAGAGATTTGGAAGGCAGTACACCCACGCAACATTATGCGTTCCCACACCGTAACACCTGTACAATCAAGACGATCATCAAAACTAGACATAGTTGTCTCACTGGGAATTCCGCGATCGTTCATTCAGTAAAATATGGCGTTTCAGTCTTCGATCGCTATTCTTTATTTTCAATTACCGGTTTCGGGCTAGCTGCCCATCTTCAGATCATATGTTGTAGTTACAGTTGTTGTAGTTGACGGACAAGTTACTCTGTAACTACAACATATGATCTGAAGATGGGCAGCTAGCCCGAAACCGGTAATTGAAAATAAAGAATAGCGATCGAAGACTGAAACGCCATATTTTACAAGACGATAATGTTCGACAATGGCCGACGTACGCTCATATGGAGAGATGTGGGAACACGTATCGCATCCAGGAACAGTGTCGAACATAATCATTTTGGTGGTCCAGGTCTTATATCTTATGGTGTGGGGAGGCGTAGCTGCATGGGCGTACAGCCCTCCAAATCTTTGAATACGCTACACTCACTGGTCAACGTTGTTGTGACACTGTACTCCTTCCCACTGTGAGTCTTCGTCTTCTCTGGAGTGCTCGCAATTCTGACTTCATTTTTACGGAAGACACTGCGCGAACGCATCGAAGAGCGCAGGCGGAGAAGCCACCAGTTCCACGGTTTAAACCTGATCGGACACGTGTGGGAAGCGTTGTGATGAGCTGTTGCAGCACGTCCACGGGCACCAGCGGCCTTCCAGCAGCTGACAAGCAGCTGTTGTAGAAATGGAGCGCCGCACCACGAGAACTATTTATCGACCTCGTGGCCAGAGGGGGAGCATTTTACAGAGCAACGTGTGCGTCATGACCGCGGTGAATTCAGCGTATTTACTGTCTTTGAACAAAAGTTTCATTTCTGTTCGTCGCGTTGCGTATTTCTTACAGTTACCTTCTGTACCGTACTATAAACGTTCTTTGTATGTACGGCCCAATTTTGGTCGAACAGTGTAACTTTGCAATGACATGTCATGTCAAAGTTACTTTCGTCCTTGAGTTTTGCACACCAGTGTATCTTTACAGACTCAGATATACAGGGTGTTCAAAAAATAGTATTTCATATTCTGAGAGGTGGCAGTTGTACAGTTGCAACTGTGTTTGGATGGCTCACAGGTAGTAATAAAGTTTAGAGAATCCATACCTCCCAACTTCCATACCAAAACAGGCTTACGGCCGGGAGATGCTCTTTCATGTGTTCTCTTCAACCTTGCATTAGAAAAAGTGGTTTGAGAGAGTAATTTCCAGCTATACGATGGTCCCCGATTCGAACACAGTGAAGTAAAACTTCTGGTATACGCTGATGATATAATCAGTGAAACAGAACAAGAGCTGAAGGACATGTACAGATCTCTCAGGCAAAGTGCCAGCAAAATTAGACTTTTGATAAACCGAGAAAAAAAATACGGAAATAGGTTGAGTCATAAACCCAAATAAACACTTTTAATATCCAACTTTTCATTTGCAGCTCCTTGTACTGGCCGTGTTTGCAGTTAAAATATTTGGGATTTGAGGTCCGCCAGTTACGCAAAACAGCGTTTTTCTCAGTACCCAAACATGTTTCGGCACCACTGTGCCATCATCAGTGTGTTTTCGTTTTTTGGAAAACTACTTGTTATAGCTACGTATGTATCACAACATCTCAGCATGATGCGGAGAATGGAAGTGCTTGCCACACGAAAACATGACAAGCTACCTGTAATAATTAACACAAAAGTGGTCCAGAAAATTCATGCTCACCAAATGTAAAGAATAAATAAAAACGAAAACCCACTAATGATGGCACAGTGGTGCCGAAACATGTTTGGGTACTGAGAAAAATGGTGTTTTGCGTAACTGGCGGACCTCAAATCCCAAAATTAATAAACGCTTTTAAATTGACCGCCATCCTAGATTCAGAAAACTTGATCAGTTTCAATATCTTGGATCGCGTATCAGCAGTAAAAATATCATAACACTGGACATAAAAGAGAAAATACCCTCGGGATTAAGATGTCTCTACGCTCGAAGCAGCCCACTCAAAAGTGAAGCTTTGTCAATCACCATCAGGATGAAGACATGTAACACCATCATCTGCCCAGTAGTGCTGTATGGTTTGGAAAGCTGGACGCTTACCAAGAAAGAAAGAGAAAAACTGAATGTCTTCTAAAAATCAAATGGTTCAAATGGCTCTCAGCACTATGGGACTTAACATCTATGGTCATCAGTCCCCTAGAACTTAGAACTACTTAAACCTAAGTAACCTAAGGACATCACACAACAACCAGTCATCACGAGGTAGAGAAAATCCCTGACCCCGCCGGGAATCGAACCCGGGAACCCGGGCGTGGGAAGCGAGAACGCTACCGCACGACCACGAGCTGCGCTCAATGTCTTCTAAAGAAAAGCGATGAGAAAAATCTGGGGACTTGTATAGGAGAATGACATATGGAGAGTTCGAGATATCACTGAAATTCATCAGTTAATGAAGCAACCTACTATCGTCCAGAAATTGAAAGGTAGCAGACTGCAATGGGCTGGGAAACCGACAGAGTTCCTAAGAAGACATTTGAAGCCACTCTCCAAGCAACAAGACCACTGGGCCGACCTGGCACACGGTAGAGAGGTGACATAGAGAAGGACGTTGCAGCATTAGGAATTCCCGCAGGATGAAGTGAGACGGAGAGAGATAGAAAAAGATGGAGGCGGATCGTTGATGCAGCTCGTGGTCTACAGGGTCTGTGATCGCTGAAAAGAAGAAGAGGAGAGATAGTAGTACGGACCAAAACAAAGAAAAAACGTCAACTTCTTGCTACTACGTACGACATGCTTCCGTCCGACGTCTTAGGTAATTACACAGTATCTGAAAAACTCCAGGTCGGTGACAGATGTGGCGGCAGCCACTGATGACTCGTTCCTGTAGTGTTTGTAAGTCATTAATATGACTTGCATACACCATAAACTTCTAGTGTCCCCACAACCGAAAACCCAAGGGATTAAGATGAGAAGAACGATCGTACTGGACGTCTCCGACCAACCCACTGCCCATCAAATGTCTGTATGAGGTGTTGTCGAACATTTCGGAGAAAATGGGCAGGTGTTCCATCACGCGTGAATCACATCTCCAGCCGTTGTTGGAATGGTACCTCCTCTAGCAGTATAGACAGGTCATTTGATAAAATCTGTAGACACAATGTAAAAGCACACACTTATTCCTTTAGAACTGATGTATGCACTGCACCTATCCAGAACTGTGAAAACGGTTAACAGTAACGACATTAACAGATGTTTACTGCATGCTGCATTCATGAATATTAACACAGGAAATTGCCCTAATTTGTTTACTGCAGTCACTAGGTCGTTCGTAGTAGCAAAGAGTTTATAGTAGAAGATGTGTTTCACAGTAGCGAAAATGAATGAACAAGTTCTTATAGCTCTTAAAGGATACATTTTAGAGCCCATGTTTACTAGACATTTTTGTCTTGTTTTGATTCATACTACCATTTCTCAAAATATGGCATATTTTTTTTAACATCCTGTTTTTGTCCTATAATAGATTCAGTGAGGCGCCAAAGAAACTGGCATAGGCATACGTTTCCAAATACAGAGATATGTAAACAGGCAGAATACGGCGCTGCGGTTGCCGACGCCTATATAAGACAACAGGTCGACATAAAAGTTTTCTGGGTTTGGTACCGCGTCATAATGTAAAAAACTGCTGCTTCTATAGAAAAGCCAACGTTTCGGCCACGATTGCAGCGGTCTTCTTCTGAGTCTAAATGACCCAGAAGAAGGCCGCTGCAATCGTGGCCGAAACGTTGCTTTTCTATAGCAGCAGTAATTTTTTACATTATGACGCGGTACCAAACCCAGAAAACTTTTATGTCGACTGACTCTGGCCGCGGAAGGCTACGCAATTATATAAGAGACCAGGTGTTTGGCGCAGTTGTTAGATTGGTTACTGCTGCTACAATGGCGGGTTATCAAGATTAAAGTGTGTTTGAACGTGGTGTTACAGTCGGCGCACGAGCGATGGCATACAGCATCTCTGAGATAGCGATGAAGTGGGGATTTTCCCTTAGGACCATTTCACGAGTGTACCGTGAATATCAAGAATCTGTTAAAACGTCAAATGTCCGACATCGCTGCGGCCGGAAAAAGATCCTGAAAGAACGGGATGAACGACGACTGAAGAGAACCATTCAACGTGACGGAAGTGCAACCCTTCCGCAAACTGCTGCAGATTTCAGTGCTGGACATCAACAAGTGTCACCTTGCGAACCATTCAAAGAAAAATCATTGATATGGGCTTTCGGTGCCGAAGGCCCACTCGTGTACCCTTGATGACTGAACAGCACAGAGCTTGGCGCCTCGTCAGCACCGACATTGGACTGTTGATAACTGGAAACATGTTACCTGATCGGACGAGTCTCGTTTCAAGCGGATGGAAGTGTACAGATATGGAGACAACCTCAGGAATCTATGGGCCCCGAATGTCGGCAGGGGACTGTTCAAGCTGGCGGAGGCTTTGTAATGGTGTGGGGTCTGTGCAGGTGGAGTGATATGGGACCCCTGATACGTCTAGTTACGACTCTGACAAGTGACACGTACGTAAGAATCCTGTCTGATCCCCTGAATTCATTCATATCCATTGTACATTCCGTCAGACTTGGTCAGTTCGCACAGGGCAATGCGACACCCCACATGCCCAGAATTGCTACGTTGTGGTTCCAGGAACACTCCTCTGAGTTTAAACACTTTCGCTTGACACCAGACTTCCGAAACATGAACATTATTGAGCATATCTGGGTTGCCTTGCAACGTGCTCTTCAGAAGTGATCACCACCCCCTCGTGCTCTTACGGATTTATGGACAGTCCTGCTGCACTCATGGTGTCAGTTCCCTCTAGCACTATTAAAGACGTTAGTCGAGAACACGCCAGGTCGTGTTGCGGCACTTTTGGGTGCTCTCGAGGGCCCTACACGATATTAGGCAGGTGTACCAGTTTCTCTGGGTCTTCAGTTCAGTTTAACTAGGCATTACTACTACTATGTTCTGATATGAAGGTATTATTAACATGTGTATATGCAGACTGCAGCGATGAAGGAAAGAAGGAAAATTTGTACCAAGGCCAGCATCCGTCCCGGGTCTTCTGTTTACGAAGCAAATGCGCTAACCACTATGCCAGTAGAGGCTTTGCACAACTCCACGGACTACCCTGACATACCTCCCTCATTCGCTCCTCAGCCCACTTGGTAGTCCCCCTAAACTGGTACAGCATTGCAGAGGCTCTCCAACTGTTTTGGAATAGCAACTAAGCATCGAACGAAACGGATAAACAATATGATTTCACAGACCTTCTTAAGTCTCAAACAACTACGATACATATATGCAGACTGCAGTGATATATATATATATATATATATATATATATATATATATATATGGTGGTCCATTGATAGTGACCGGGCCAAATATCTCAGGAAATAAGCATCAAACGAAAAAACTACAAAGAACGAAACTTGTCAAGCTTGAAGGGGGAAACCAGATGGCGCTATGGTTGGCCCGCTAGATGACGCTGCCATAGGTCAAACGGATATCAACTGCGTTTTTTAAAAATAGGAACCCCCATTTTATTACATATTCGTGTAGTACCTAAATAAATATGAATGTTTTAGTTGGACCACTTTTTTCGCTTTGTGATAGATGGCGTTGTAATAGTCACAAACGTATAAATACGTGGTATCACGTAACATTTCGCCAGTTCGGAT
The DNA here is from genome assembly GCF_023864275.1 of Schistocerca cancellata. NCBI lineage: Eukaryota > Metazoa > Arthropoda > Insecta > Orthoptera > Acrididae > Schistocerca > Schistocerca cancellata. The sequence goes on from NC_064633.1 coordinate 520,828,335, forward strand.
GGTATTTGTTTCGTGATACATTACCCGTGTTAAAATGGACCGTTTACCAATTGCGGAAAAGGTCGATATCGTGTTGATGTATAGCTATTGTGATCAAAATGCCCAACGGGTGTGTGCTATGTATGCTGCTTGGTATCCTGTACATCATCAAAGTGTCCGGACCGTTCGCCGGATAGTTACGTTATTTAAGGAAACAGGAAGTTTTAGCCACGTGTGAAACGTCAGCCACGACCTGCAACAAATGGTGATGCCCAAGTAGGTGGTATAGCTGCTGTCGCTGCTAATCCGCACATCAGTAGCGGACAAATTACGCGAGAATCGGGAATCTCAAAAATGTCAGTGTTGAGAATGCTACATCAACATCGATTGCACCCGTACCAGGTTTCTATGCACCAGGAATTGCATGGCAACGACTTTGAACATCGTGTACAGTTCTGCCACTGGGCACAAGAGAAATCACGGGACGATGACAGATTTTTTTCCACGCGTTCTATTTAGCGCTGAAGCGTCATTCACCAACAGCAGTAACGTACACCGGCATAATATGAACTATTGGGCAACGGAAAATCCACGATGGCTGCGACAAGTGGAACATCAGCGACCTTGGCGGGTTAATGTATGGTGCAGCATTATGGGAGGAAGGATAATTGGCCCCCATTTTATCGACGGCAATCTAAATGGTGCAACGTATGCTGATTTCCTACGTAATGTTCTACCGATGTTACTACAAGATGTTTCACTGCATGACAGAATGGCGACGTACTTCCAACATGATGGATGTCCGGAACATAGCTCAGGTGCGATTGAAGCGGTATTGAATAGCATACTTCATGACAGGTGGATTGGTCGTCGAAGCACCATACCATAGCCCGCACGTTCACCGGATTTGACGTCCCCGGATTTCTTTCTGTGGGGAAAGTTGAAGGATATTTGCTATCGTGATACACCGACAACGCCTGACAACATGTGTCAGCGCATTGTCAATGCATGTGCGAACATTACGGAAGGCGAACTACTCGCTATTGAGAGGAATGTTGTTTCACGTATTGTCAAATGCATTGAGGTTGACGGACATCATTTTGAGCATTTATTCCATTAATGTGGTGTTTACAGGTAATCACGCAGTAACAGCATGCGTTCTCAGAAATGATAAGTTCACAAAGGTATATGTATCACAATGGAACAACCGAAATAAAATGTTCAAACGTACCTACGTTCTGTATTTCAATTTAAAAAAACCTACCTGTTACCAACTGTACGTCTAAAATTGTGCGCTATGTGTTTGTGACTATTACAGCGCCATCTGTCACAAAGCGAAAAAAGTGGTCCAACTAAAACATTCATATTTCCATACATACTACACGAATATGTAATAAAAATGGGGGTTCCTATTTGAAACAACGCAGTTGATATCCGTTTGACTTATGGCAGCGTCATCTAGCGGGTCAACCATAGCGCCATCCGGTTTCCCCCTTCAAGCTAGACAAGTTTCGTTCTTTGTAGTTTTTTCTTTTGACTCTTATTTGGTGAGATATTTGGCCCGGTCACGATCAATGGACCAGCATATATATATCTCTCTGGAACCATATAGTTTAATTTATTATTAACATGTTACTTTTAATTTTTTGGGTATGCGATATTTTCTGTTTCATATAATCTTTGTAGAATTTTGATAAATGTAATGTGTAAGTGGGAACTTCTATACGAACGGTGAGAGTGAGGGCCATGTCGACAGCTGTGAGCCGGACTATGAGAGAAAATGTGGCTGCGAATTTGCGTGTATGAAGTGAGTAACAAGCCGGATCGCGTTAGAATAAAACATACGCCAAATACTGCCGAAAACCTGTTTTCCGAATATGGCACGGACTTAATATTGACTTGGACATTGTGAAACGAAACTAGTCAACAGTTTCGAGTGGTGCGAGCCTCGTGGCGTACCACAAACTGAATTTGCAGTACACATGCAAATAAACAGTGGTTGTCTGCTGGACTAAACCGTCTGCTGTAGCGTGAGTTGCAAAAAACTAGTGTAATCTAAGATCTTTCATTTGCACCTCAATGAAGTTACACGCACGTGAAAACATTAATAGTCGCTATAATACCAGTTAAGAAGTTTTCTACGTTTGGAGGTTGTTCGGTAGACTGTGAATTCGCGAATGTGACGTATTGTGTTGGCAGAAGAGCCAACACGGTGTTGCTAGAGGAGGCCGAAATGCACGCTTTTAAGCTCACGCAGGCTGGCGTGAGCTCTGGAAAATGACAACGTAATTAATATAGCCAATAAGGTACGTTGCTGCTGCAATACTTAACTTTAATCCATAATTGGTGTACATCGCTCTTGACTGTACAGGTTTTACAATCTCAGTATTAACTGGCAATGGCGCCTTGCTAGGTCGTAGCAAATGACGTAGCTGAAGGCTATGGTAACTATCGTCTCGGCAAATGAGAGCGTAGTTGTCAGTGTAGCATCGCTAGCAAAGTCGGCTGTACAACTGGGGCGAGTGCTAGGACGTCTCTCTAGACCTGCTAGAGGAGGCCGAAATGCACGCTTTTAAGCTCACGCAGGCTGGCGTGAGCTCTGGAAAATGACAACGTAATTAATATAGCCAATAAGGTACGTTGCTGCTGCAATACTTAACTTTAATCCATAATTGGTGTACATCGCTCTTGACTGTACAGGTTTTACAATCTCAGTATTAACTGGCAATGGCGCCTTGCTAGGTCGTAGCAAATGACGTAGCTGAAGGCTATGGTAACTATCGTCTCGGCAAATGAGAGCGTAGTTGTCAGTGTAGCATCGCTAGCAAAGTCGGCTGTACAACTGGGGCGAGTGCTAGGACGTCTCTCTAGACCTGCCGTGTGACGGCGCTCGGTCTGCAATCACTGACAGTGGCGACACGCGGGTCCGACGTATACTACCGGACCGCGGCCGATTTAAAGGCTACCACCTAGCAAGTGTGGTGTCTGGCGGTGACACCACATGACGTGTGTGTCAAAACGGACGAACCGTAACTTCACGGTCTGTTAGTTGAAGTAAAGTTCGTGCGCTCTCAAAGCGTGTTTACTTGCATTAATAACTGCATTGTGTGTCTGTAATGTTATCGTCGTACACATATAAACTTCGATCTATATAATAGTAGTTACTTCAGTCCAATCTATACACAAGAAGGACGACGGAGGAATAATACTCCCGCCAAGTGGGATATGCTCCAGCCAAAAGGAGATACCAGGTGCAGCTTACAATTGATACATCTACCATGATTTCGCCGTTGTCAATGTCCACCCACTGACGACAACGCACATCACCTACGACACACAAATAAGCAGTCTCTCTCTTAATAAAGACTCGGAAAGCAGTTCCAACCACTTTAAATGAAGGCATTCGCGGAATAACCAGCTAACTAACGTTTACATCATTTGTAACAAAACACTAAAAAACTGTCTACAATTTTTTTAAATTTCTCTTATCTTTTTCCAACCATTATTTAGGCCACCAGCACATCGTAACGTCTTATCACGTACGCAAACAAAGATATATTATGATATTTATTGCATTTTAAAAACAGGAACTTGTCTCGCAACTAACAACTTTGTGTTTTGAATATCTCGTCAAAAAATAGACAAGTAACTAAAGAAACAACAATTGTAGCACTTTACGGGTTACTGAATACTGCGAGGAGTTTGAGAGTTACAAACAGAAAATAAATATACTAATGAAAGTCATAGGTTAGCAACAAGTTCATTGTGCTTCTCCATCCGATGAACTGTATATAGCATTCGTAACAGTTCTGTCGCAGACCAACTTATTAGAAAATTCCAAGTTTGAGCCTGGCACATACTCCTTGGATGTTCCATGACATCTTGATATTGCTCAGCTTTAAATGTTAGAGGCAGTTTGTAGAGCTTTTCCGCAGGAAACGCCAGTGTAACTGAGGTTTTCTGAATGACGAAAAGATGATAGATAAGTTGTGATAATGATGCACTGCATCGAACTACATCGTTTAATCAATAGAGTACTCAAAGAATCTGTACTCTGAAATAGTACACTTCTCTTTATCAGCATCCGTAACGTTAGATAGAAACAACTTTTTCAAATGGGACGAGAAGTCTAAAAATAGATGTCGTGTTACATCTATCGCAGAGAACTTCTTGGATGCATTTCACGTGCCTGAATCTAGCTAGTCTGATGCAATGACAAGGCCAATAATTACTGGACGTGTCCGGTTCTTGCTCCAAACGCTCGACGTCCTCAAGCCCATTCCCTATGTATATCTGAACTGATCACATGGACAGGTCTCATTCTTGCGCTATACGATCAATCAATTTTCAAACTACGGTATGGTAGTAAAATCTCATTTTCGACCAAAACTGGATACAGATGATTATTGAAAGCATGCCTTCAAATACAACTTTTTTTTTTTTTTTTGCAAATCGCTTGTTTTTTGAATAAACGTAATTTTATAGCGAATGTATTCAAAATTACTTGTTGTCGTTGCTAGTCGTATTATTATTTATCTACCATTACTGTTTACTAACCTCACCTCTGGGAGGATATATTTCGAAATATGTATGTGATTGATATTGTTAGGTCATTTTACGTACTTAATGTTGTATTTCGTAAAATGCGTGGCCTATGGCGTCCGCCATCAGCTTCCAGGCTCTAATCAATCAGAACAGAGCACACTATTTCTCATTTGTACACAGTGGGACTATGAAATTGACTGCTGTACGGTGACAGAAGCTTATGTTTACGTTCTGGAGCTCATCATACTGCGGTATTCACAAAACTTTGAGTGAGCTCAATTGCTTTTGTGGATTCCATTGAGCAATTTTATAATTTGTTTAACAACTTTTTTAAAAAAAGTATTCACGGAATTTTTATAATTTGTAATCTTTTGGGATTTTGTTTACTAAATTAAAATGTGATCTACACAGTAACTTTGGTAGGAAAAATAGGTCTTCCACGTCCAAAAACCATTAAACTACGTTTTCGAGTTAAATATTTTGACACATACATGGTCAAAAATCGGTATTGACATCTTTTTAGAATCAGTTTTGTTACGCCAGACAGGTGTCACAGTCTTCCAAGAGCTGTGCATTTAGCAGTGGTATGTGTTCGTAACCAACCCAGGAGGGAACTTGGGTTTTCAGTCTCGTCGACGATCAGATCATTCGAAACGAGACGGAGGCTCAAACTCGAAAACGCAAAGCACGAGTAAAGTTAATTAGTTAGTTTTAAGAGTCAATTCTGTAACGCGACCTTAGCAATTTACTACTTAAATGCCCTTCCTAATTGGGAATAATAACCATGGACGCATCGCACACCCAACGCCGTGTTACAACGAAAATTGTGTAAGTACATATAATTTGAGTACTTTATTTCGTGTGCACTATTTTAAAATAATAACGAGATAACAGGATGATTAACCTAGGTATGGTCAGTGATTTAGTATCTTCTATCAGTGCATCTCCATAATAACAATTCTACATAACAGTACGGAAAAATTCCTACAAACATTCACATTCACATAGCGTACAAAAATAACACTGTAGTTATTGCAACGTTATTACTAAGCAGCTAGGAAGAGTCTGTAACGTGACTGTAGTGACATTTGAATATGAAATACTGTCAACAAGAATTCGTGGGGAAAAATAAAATAAACTCTGGTGCCAAATAGCATTACTGAAACAAATTTATGTTTCCATTTCAATGCAATTAATAATACTCTTTATTATGATGGAGTTGAAAACGATTTAAAAAGGCATTTTAACTGAATTCATTTTTAACTGATGGAAGTCGAAAATCTTCAAAAAATTATTGAGTGCTGCACTTTACAAAGTTCGTTGATCGACGCATTGTTGAAGTGCATGCCATAACTTTAGTGGCAAATCTTTCTGTCTCTCTCTCAGCTTCTCCGAGACCATTTGATGATTAACAATCCATGTCGATAAGCATCTTCCTCCGTCATCTCAGTACATCGCCAGCACCCATATACTAAGCGACTTGTTCTCCTCCGGCGCACACAGCTGTATTCTAAGCCCACTGACGTTCACTACCAGCAGCAGAGTGCAACTGTTCGATTCTTTCGAAACAGGCAATGTCTTTGGCTTATCCAGTGCACTTCTGTTTCAGAATTTTACCAAAATTTCTTCATGTAGACTGCCTGAAAAAAGCGAAGCATCCAGAGGACATAGTTCGATACCAATGTAACTTAGTACGGGGTTATTACAAATGATTGAAGCGATTTCACAGCTCTACAATAACTTTATTATTTGAGATATTTTCACAATGCTTTGCACACACATACAAAAACTAAAAAAGTTTTTTTAGGCATTCACAAATGTTCGATATGTGCCCCTTTAGTGATTCGGCAGACATCAAGTCGATAATCAAGTTCCTCCCACACTCGGCGCAGCATGTCCCCATCAATGAGTTCGAAAGCATCGTTGATGCGAGCTCGCAGTTCTGGCACGTTTCTTGGTAGAGGAGGTTTAAACACTGAATCTTTCACATAACCCCACAGAAAGAAATCGCATGGGGTTAAGTCGGGAGAGCGTGGAGGCCATGACATGAATTGATGATAATGATCTCCACCACGACCGATCCATCGGTTTTCCAATCTCCTGTGTAAGAAATGCCGAACATCATGATGGAAGTGCGGTGGAGCACCATCCTGTTGAAAGATGAAGTCGGCGCTGTCGGTCTCCAGTTGTGGCATGAGCCAATTTTCCAGCATGTCCAGATACACGTGTCCTGTAACGTTTTTTTCGCAGAAGAAAAAGTGGCCGTAAACTTTAAACCGTGAGATTGCACAAAACACGTTAACTTTTGGTGAATTGCGAATTTGCTGCACGAATGCGTGAGGATTCTTTACCGCCCAGATTCGCACATTGTCTGTTCACTTCACCATTAAGAAAAAATGTTGCTTCATCACTGAAAACAAGTTTCGCTCTGAACACATCCTCTTCTATGAGCTGTTGCAACCGTGCCGAAAATTCAAAGCGTTTGACTTTGTCGTCGGGTGTCAGGTCTTGTAGCAATTGTAAACGGTAAGGCTTCTGCTTTAGCCTTTTCCGTAAGATTTTCCAAACCGTCGGATGTGGTACGTTTAGCTCACTGCTTGCTTTATTCGTCGACTTCCGCGGGCTACGCGTGAAACTTGCCCGCACGCGTTCAACCATTTCTTCGCTCACTGCAGGCCGACCCGTTGATTTCCCCTTACAGAGGCATCCAGAAGCTTTAAACTGCGCATACCATCGCCGAATGGAGTTAGCAGTTGGTGAATCTTTGTTGAACTTCGTCCTGAAGTCTCGTTGCACTGTTATGACTGACTGAAGTGAGTGCATTTCAAGCACGACATACGCTTTCTCGGCTCCTGTCGCCATTTTGTCTCACTGCGCTCTCGAGCGCTCTGGCGGCAGAAACTGGAAGTGCAGCTTCAGCCGAACAAAACTTCATGAGTTTTTCTACGTATCTGTAGTGTGTCGTGACCATATGTCATTGAATGGAGCTACAGTGAATTTATGAAATCGCTTCAATCATTTGTAATAGCCCTGTACATGTACACAGCCGCACGGGGTAGCCGCGCTGTCAGGGGCGTCTTGTCACGGTCCGCGCGGCTCGCCCCCCCCCCCCCCCAATCGGAGTTCGAGTCCTCCCTCGGTCATGGGTGTGTGTGTGTGTGTGTTGTCCATAGCGTAGGTTAGTTAGATTAAGTAGTGTGTAAACTTAGGGACCGATGATCTAAGCAGTTTCGTCCCATAATGTCTTACCACAAATTTACACGCACACACCATCGGCAGTTATGTAAATGATAAGAGCAGGAATTTGTTGCGGCAGATATAATGCAACAAGACTACGTAAGAGTTGTTTGTGTTTAGTGTTGTCACCTGGCCTGATAGGGTACACACGGGGTGTAAACCGCGTTAGATGTTGACCGGTCACTGTAGAGAACATAGAGGTGCCACACACTTGTGTGAGGCATCAGCTTTATCAGCACCTGGCACAGTTTGAAAGGGACCTTATAACAGGTCTCCATTTGACAGGTTGGTCGGATCCTGTAATATCCAGGTCTATGGGGCATCTGAATACGACAGTGGCCAAATGTTGAACTGCGTGGTAATGTAAGGCCAGAAATACCCGACGTCAAGGTTCCGAATTGGGCACCAAGTACATCGTAACCCCTTCATATCTGTGCCTGCCTTCTGAGAACAACTTATGGACTGCCTGAAACATTCTGTGTAGTGCCACAGCACTGGCCGGAGACCAACTGCAGCCACACTAGCCAAGCTTACTTCCCGTGACTTGGCTGCCGCTAACACCACAACACACACCGCTCGTCGTCAGGTTTGGCGACAACCTTGGGAGAGATCTCATTCTTCCAGTGGTGAGGAAGAGCAGTGTTATTACTACCGTATGGTGTGGAGAGCCACCAGGTATGACTTCAGGTCACGGCTTGTCGTGACTGAGGGAACTCTTGCGGCATGACGGACCCGAATACTCACAGGTTACCTGCCATGCGACGGTATAGTGACATCATTTTTCATCAAGTGTATGCTCATAGACACATGGTACACGTCTCTATGAACCGTCCATGTGATGTTGAGGTACTATTGTTGCCAATATGGTCTCCAGTTGTGTCCCCAACATACCACACCAGACGTCAGCTCTGCGACAGTCTCACCGTCCAGAATACCAGAGATCAGTTACAACTGTTGTGGACCAGTTTGTCTAAGGAAAGCATGACACCCTTCCCAACTGAATCAGTTAAAGCATTTGGCCCAGAATTGGTGCGACGTCATTCTGACCTCCTCATTGGCTCAAACTGCCCAGTTCTTTGCAAATTTGACTCGAGTTTGTAATCACTGAAATAATATTATACACTCCTGGAAATGGAAAAAAGAACACATTGACACCGGTGTGTCAGACCCACCATACTTGCTCCGGACACTGCGAGAGGGCTGTACAAGCAATGATCACACGCACGGCACAGCGGACACACCAGGAACCACGGTGTTGGCCGTCGAATGGCGCTAGCTGCGCAGCATTTGTGCACCGCCGCCGTCAGTGTCAGCCAGTTTGCCGTGGCATACGGAGCTCCATCGCAGTCTTTAACACTGGTAGCATGCCGCGACAGCGTGGACGTGAACCGTATGTGCAGTTGACGGACTTTGAGCGAGGGCGTATAGTGGGCATGCGGGAGGCCGGGTGGACGTACCGCCGAATTGCTCAACACGTGGGGCGTGAGGTCTCCACAGTACATCGATGTTGTCGCCAGTGGTCGGCAGAAGGTGCACGTGCCCGTCGACCTGGGACCGGACCGCAGCGACGCACGGATGCACGCCAAGACCGTAGGATCCTACGCAGTGCCGTAGGGGACCGCACCGCCACTTCCCAGCAAATTAGGGACACTGTTGCTCCTGGGGTATCGGCGAGGACCATTCGCAACCATCTCCATGAAGCTGGGCTACGGTCCCGCACACCGTTAGGCCGTCTTCCGCTCACGCCCCAACATCGTGCAGCCCGCCTCCAGTGGTGTCGCGACAGGCGTGAATGGAGGGACGAATGGAGTCGTGTCGTCTTCAGCGATGAGAGTCGCTTCTGCCTTGGTGCCAATGATGGTCGTATGCGTGTTTGGCGCCGTGCAGGTGAGCGCCACAATCAGGACTGCATACGACCGAGGCACACAGGGCCAACACCCGGCACCATGGTGTGGGGAGCGATCTCCTACACTGGCCGTACACCACTGGTGATCGTCGAGGGGACACTGAATAGTGCACGGTACATCCAAACCGTCATCGAACCCATCGTTCTACCATTCCTAGACCGGCAAGGGAACTAGCTGTTCCAACAGGACAATGCACGTCCGCATGTATCCCGTGCCACCCAACGTGCTCTAGAAGGTGTAAGTCAACTACCCTGGCCAGCAAGATCTCCGGATCTGTCCCCCATTGAGCATGTTTGGGACTGGATGAAGCGTCGTCTCACGCGGTCTGCACGTCCAGCACGGACGCTGGTCCAACTGAGGCGCCAGGTGGAAATGGCATGGCAAGCCGTTCCACAGGAGTACATCCAGCATCTCTACGATCGTCTCCATGGGAGAATAGCAGCCTGCATTGCTGCGAAAGGTGGATATACACTGTACTAGTGCCAACATTGTGCATGCTCTGTTGCCTGTGTCTATGTGCCTGTGGTTCTGTCAGTGTGATCATGTGATGTATCTGACCCCAGGAATGTGTCAATAAAGTTTCCCCTTCCTGGGACAGTGAATTCACGGTGTTCTTATTTCAATTTCCAGGAGTGTATACACCCTCAATCTATAAAGTTTTAATCGAGTTCCTCCACAATTTCTGAGTGCTTCTCGTATTTTGTCAGACAGAGTAATTTTATTTTATACTTCACTTTCTACTTTTTGCACATTCTTTGAAGTTTTAAGAAAACATATCATAAAAACAACAAAATTACATACCTTGGACTGACAAAATCAAAGCATTTACACACATAATTCCCCACCCCACTAACAGGTGGCATTATTTGTTATTACCGTACATTGGCGAAATCTTGAGATACTTCAAAATTAATCATTTAAGAAATTGATAAAAAAACTTTTGTACAACTGCCTCGAATTTGCTGTGTTGTTACACATTCCTCTCAATTTCAGGACGGGTTTTCGCCAGAAAAGCACCTAGTAATGTATACTTACGTTCAAACATCGACACACAGAACCCATTTTGTTTTTTTTTTTTTTTTTTTGCCATTTCATAACATTTACACAGTTTCATCGCTATCAACGCTCATTGTCTACGGAATAATCATTATTGGTATTGGTTAAAAACAGTCTTGGTTGCAATAATCATTGTATTGAAGACCGACTGTATTGTAAACCTTTGTATCTGTATATATTTATTTCAACATTCAAATCTACTGTTAGCAATTGACGCAGCAACTACAGCTAACAATGTTATATATTACTTTTGCTATTTCATAATAGATGTCGAATAAATTAATCGCTTCTGCTCCTCGCTGCTGTATCCACTAAAGAGTGTGAAGGAAGTTACAACAGTTCCTCCGCGTCTCCACATCACAATCAAATCACTAACAGTCCATATGGACAGCTGTGTAAGGGTTGAAATGTCCCTGATGGATTTGTTATGCAGCTGACGTCGAACGACTATTCCACTTTCGAAGTCACCGAGCTCTACTGACCAACCCATTCTGCTGTTTCCGCTACTCAGCTGACAGCACAACAACACTCCCCGTCTCCTTTTATACTGGCGGGTCAGGAGTATGTGCCAGGCTCAAACTTGGAATTTTCTAATAAGTTGGTCTGCGACAGAACTGTTACGAATGCTATATACAGTTCATCGGATGACATCCAGTGGCGAATTTTGCATTACAGTAGGAAGTCTCGATACTTTTGATCAAATTATCTTACCGCGTCACATGCCCCCAACATAACCAGCCGGTATTTATAGTAAAGTGCCAAAGAAACTGGTATAGGTATGCGTATTCAAATATACACTCCTGGAAATGGAAAAAAGAACACATTGACACCGGTGTGTCAGACCCACCATACTTGCTCCGGACACTGCGAGAGGGCTGTACAAGCAATGATCACACGCACGGCACAGCGGACACACCAGGAACCGCGGTGTTGGCCGTCGAATGGCGCTAGCTGCGCAGCATTTGTGCACCGCCGCCGTCAGTGTCAGCCTGTTTGCCGTGGCATACGGAGCTCCATTGCAGTCTTTAACACTGGTAGCATGCCGCGACAGCGTGGACGTGAACCGTATGTGCAGTTGACGGACTTTGAGCGAGGGCGTATAGTGGGCATGCGGGAGGCCAGGTGGACGTACCGCCGAATTGCTCAACACGTGGAGCGTGAGGTCTCCACAGTACATCGATGTTGTCGCCAGTGGTCGGCGGAAGGTGCACGTGCCCGTCGACCTGGGACCGGACCGCAGCGACGCACGGATGCACGCCAAGACCGTAGGATCCTACGCAGTGCCGTAGGGGACCGCACCGCCACTTCCCAGCAAATTAGGGACACTGTTGCTCCTGGGGTATCGGTGAGGACCATTCGCAACCGTCTCCATGAAGCTGGGCTACGGTCCCGCACACCGTTAGGCCGTCTTCCGCTCACGCCCCAACATCGTGCAGCCCGCCTCCAGTGGTGTCGCGACAGGCGTGAATGGAGGGACGAATGGAGACGTGTCGTCTTCAGCGATGAGAGTCGCTTCTGCCTTGGTGCCAATGATGGTCGTATGCGTGTTTGGCGCCGTGCAGGTGAGCGCCACAATCAGGACTGCATACGACCGAGGCACACAGGGCCAACACCCGGCATCATGGTGTGGGGAGCGATCTCCTACACTGGCCGTACACCACTGGTGATCGTCGAGGGGACACTGAATAGTGCACGGTACATCCAAACCGTCATCGAACCCATCGTTCTACCATTCCTAGACCGGCAAGGGAACTTGCTGTTCCAACAGGACAATGCACGTCCGCATGTATCCCGTGCCACCCAACGTGCTCTAGAAGGTGTAAGTCAACTACACTGGCCAGCAAGATCTCCGGATCTGTCCCCCATTGAGCATGTTTGGGACTGGATGAAGCGTCGTCTCACGCGGTCTGCACGTCCAGCACGAACGCTGGTCCAACTGAGGCGCCAGGTGGAAATGGCATGGCAAGCCGTTCCACAGGACTACATCCAGCATCTCTACGATCGTCTCCATGGGAGAATAGCAGCCTGCATTGCTGCGAAAGGTGGATATACACTGTACTAGTGCCGACATTGTGCATGCTCTGTTGCCTGTGTCTAAGTGCCTGTGGTTCTGTCAGTGTGATCATGTGATGTATCTGACCCCAGGAATGTGTCAATAAAGTTTCCCCTTCCTGGGACAATGAATTCACGGTGTTCTTATTTCAATTTCCAGGAGTGTAGAAAGATCTAAACAGGCAGAATACGACGCTGTGGTCGGCTACGCCTATATAAAAGTGTCTGGCGCAGTTGTTAGATCGGTTACTGCTGCTACAATGGCAGGTTACCAAGATTTAAGTGAGTTTGAGCACGGTCTTGTAGTCGGCGCACAATCATGGGACACAGCATCTCCGAGGGAGCGATGAAGTGGGGATTTTCCGTAACAACCATTTTACGAGTGTATCGTGAATATCAGAAATCCGGTAAAACATCAAATCTCCGACATCGCTGCGGCCGGAAAAAGATCCTGCTAGAACGGCACCAACGACGACTGAAGAGAAAGTTAAACGTGACAGTAGTGCAACCCTTCCTCAGATTGTTGCAGATTTTAGTGCTGAACCATCAACAAGCGTCAACGTGCGAAGCATTCAACGAAACATCATTGATATGGGCTTTCGGAGCCGAAGGCGCACTCGTGTACCCTTGATGACTACACGACACAAAAGCTATACGTCTCGCCTAGATCAGTCATAACCGACATTGGACTGTTGATGACTGGAAACATGTTGCGTGGTCGGAAGAGTCTCGTTTCAAATTCTGTGGAACGGATGAACGTGTGCGCGTATGGAGAGAACCTCATGAATCCATGGACCATGCGTGACAGCAGGGGACTGTTCAAGCTCATGGGGTCTCTGTAATGATGTGGAGGGTGTGCGGTTGGAGTGATATAGGATCCCTGATACGTCTAGATACGACTTTGGCAGGTGACACGTACGTAAGCATCCTGTCTGATCACTTGCATCCATTCATGTCCATTGTGCATCCGACAGACTTCGGCAATTCCAGCAGGACAATGTGACACGCCACACGTCCAGAATTGCTACAGAGTGGCTCCAGGAACTTCTCCTGGCCACCAAATTCCCAGACGTGAACATTATTGAGCATACCTGGGATACCTGTCAACGTGCTGTTCAGAAGAGATCTCTAACTCCCATGTACTGTTACGGATTTGTAGACGGCTCTGTAGGATTCATGGTATCAATTCCATCCAGCACTACTTCAGACATTAGTCGAGTCCATGCCACGTCATGTCGCGGCACTTCAAGTGCTCTTGGGGGCCCCACACGATATTAGGCAGGTGTACCAGTTTCTTTGGCTCTTAAGTGCAATACCACTGCGGACAATAGTCGTAATGAAACTTCCTGGCAGATTAAAACTGTGTGCCGGACCGAGACTCGAACTCGGGACCTGTCCTCACAGCTTTACTTCTGCCAGGCAAAGGTCCCGAGTTCGAGTCTCAGTCCGGCACACAGTTTTAATCTGCCAGGAAGTTTCATATCAGCGCACACTCCGCTGTAGAGTGAAAATTTCATTCCAGAAACATCCCCCAGGCTGTGGCTAAGCCATGTCTCCGCAATATCCTTTCTTTCAGGAGTGCTGGTTCTGCATGGTTCGCAGGAGAGCTTCTGTAAAGTTTGGAAGGTATAAGACGGGGTACTGGCAGAAATAAAGCTGTGAGGACGGGTCGTGAGTCGTGCTTGGGTAGCTCAGTCGGTAGAGCACTTGCCCGCGAAAGGCAAAGGTCCCGAGTTCGAGTCTCGGTCCGGCACACAGTTTTAATCTGCCAGGAAGTTTCATATCAGCGCACTCTCCGCTGTAGAGTGAAAATTCCATTCTAATAGTCGTAATGTTTTGGCCCGTCAGTGCAGCTGGAGACGTATTGATGATGCGCGACGGCTGACGTCAGCGGTGTCGGCGGCCTGCAGGCTGCTACCGGACAGGATGAACTGCTGGGGCGACGGCAGTCTGCGAAGAGCCTCCCGCCCCCCGCGGCGCGCGGACGACACACACGGCACTCAATTACCGTGTTAATTGTCGGCAACAAAGACAGCGTCCAGGGGCGGGGGACAGCAAACGACGCCCCGAAGGCCCACAACTCCGGCAAACCCAATTACGCGCGGCGCGCCCGCGGCTGTGCGCTCTCTGCTCTCCGCCCGCCTCTCGGACCCGGACCCAGACCCTCGCCGCGGGCTGATGAACTGCTTGTTCCGGCGCCGGCGGACGCGCCGGGCATACGGCCGAGCCCAGACGCTGGCGGCCGCCAGACGCCCCTCGCCACACCTCGCCGCGCGGCTGCTCCCTGCTGTGATTGTCGCTCTGGCGGGGTACGAGTCCTGCCGACGTTACCACTCGACTCTACCGATACGCTGCTGGAGCCTCCAAGGTGGGCACCCTGAAACATGGTTACTACATGAATCTCCCCAATTTTACGAGGGCAGTTCAATAAGTAATGCAACACATTTTTTTCTGAAACAGGGGTTGTTTTATTCAGCATTGAAATACACCAGGTTATTCCCCAATCTTTTAGCTACACAACACTATTTTTCAACGTAATCTCCATTCAATGCTACGGCCTTACGCCACCTTGAAATGAGGGCCTGTATGCCTGCACGGTACCATTCCACTGGTCGATGTCGGAGCCAACGTCGTACTGCATCAATAACTTCTGCATCATCCGCGTAGTGCCTCCCACGGATTGCGTCCTTCATTGGGCCAAACATATGGAAATACGACGGTGCGAGATCGGGGCTGTAGGGTGCATGAGGAAGAACAGTCCACTAAAGTTTTGTGAGCTCCTCTCGGGTGCGAAGACTTGTGTGAGGTCTTGCGTTGTCATGAAGAAGGAGAAGTTCGTTCAGATTTTTGTCCCTACGAACACGCTGAAGTCGTTTCTTCAATTTCTGAAGAGTAGCACAATACACTTCAGAGTTGATCGTTTGACCATGGGGAAGGACATCGAACAGAATAACCCCTTCAGCGTCCCAGAAGACTGTAACCATGACTTTACCGGCTGAGGGTGTGGCTTTAAACTTTTTCTTGGTAGGGGAGTGGGTGTGGCGCCACTCCATTGATTGCCGTTTTGTTTCAGGTTCGAAGTGATGAACCCATGTTTCATCGCCTGTAACAATCTTTGACAAGAAATTGTCACCCTCAGCCACATGACGAGCAAGCAATTCCGCACACATGGTTCTCCTTTGCTCTTTATGGTGTTCGGTTAGACAACGAGGGACCCAGCGGGAACAAACCTTTGAATATCCCAACTGGTGAACAATTGTGACAGCACTACCAACAGAGATGTCAAGTTGAGCACTGAGTTGTTTGATGGTGATCCGTCGATCATCTCGAACGAGTGTGTTCGCACGCTCCGCCATTGCAGGAGTCACAGCTGTGCACGGCCGGCCCGCACGCGGGAGATGAGTCTTGCTTGACCTTGCGGCGATGATGACACACGCTTTGCCCAACGACTCACCGTGCTTTTGTCCACTGCCAGATCACCGTAGACATTCTGCAAGCGCCTATGAATATCTGAGATGCCCTGGTTTTCCGCCAAAAGAAACTCGATCACTGCCCGTTGTTTGCAACGCACATCCGTTACAGACGCCATTTTAACAGCTCCGTACAGCGCTGCCACCTGTCGGAAGTCAATGAAACTATACGAGACGAAGCGGGAATGTTTGAAAATATTCCACAAGAAATTTCCGGTTTCTTCAACCAAAATTGGCCGAGAAAAAAAATGTGTTGCATTACTTATTGAACTGCCCTCGTACTTTCATTGTTTGCTCGTGAGGTACAGTATCTGGTCAAAAGTATCCAGACATCCTATATAATACGATTGGCGGACCCGCCAGGTGTAGGAGTATGAAACCGGAATTTGCAATAATTACATGTCTGTTGTTTGAAACTGATAAACGATATTTTATTCAAAATAATCTCCATTGCTTTTTACACATAGCTCCTCCTGAAATCAGACGTGAGTTAGCTGCGAGGTACGGGAAAAGTAAGGCCAGAATGAAGGAAGCCCAACCACTATACGGTCTTCAGCCCTCAAATCCTAGCCTGAAATCAAAAAAGTGCTTCTTGACAACTACCGAGGCTTCATCGAGAATCCACATGCGGCAAGGATCTCGCGATGGTGGGAGAAATGTGGGTATTTGGGAGAATGGTTGGCTCCAAAGGAAGAACTTCCCCCTGGACATTCGGAGAAGTAGTCAATATGGAGGTCTCTCAATAGATTACGATCAAACTCAACGAGATGCGAGACCAATCGGCGGACTTGGGGTTTCTCTGTGGACTGAGTTCTTTGCCAGTGTGGCGTTGAGCAGACTAACAGCCATTTCCTCCAGTGTTCCTCATCACCAACCACCTGCACCATGCAAGACTTTATGAGAGCTACACCAAATGCACTTGAGGTGTCCTATTTTTGGACTTCCATTGTGTAAATTTCTCCGGCAGGAAATGAATGCCACACCAAAAAACAAACAGTTCTTCTTTTGAAGCGAACCAGTCAGCGAGCCATTTTCGTACATTTTCATACGAAGTGAAACTTTGTTCAAAGAAAGCGTGTCCCAGTGATGCAAATAGATGATAGTCGGCCGGAGCCAAGGCTGGAGAAAAGTCGCACGCCCTAGTATTTCCCAACTGAACGCCTCAATCGTTGCGTGACCCTTTCTCCTGTGTGTGATGGGGTGTTCTGCATCTCGTGGTCTAGTCGCTAGCGTTGCTACCTCTGGATCACCAGGTACCGGGTTCGATTCCCGGCCGGGTTGGGGATTTTCTCTGCCTTCAGACTGGGTGTTTGCGTTGTCCTCATCATTCCATCATCGTTCGTGTAAGTGGCTAGATTCGACTGTCTACAGGAATTTGTAGGGGCGCTGATGACCGCGCAGTTGACCGCCCCACAAACCAAACATCATCATCATCCATATTCCCGTCGTTTTTCACCTAATGCTCGATTTAAATCGATCATTTGCTGTTGGAAGCGATCAGTGTTAACGGTTTCACCAGGTTTTAGCAGGTCATGATAGATGACACCCTTCTGATCCCACCAAACACTGAGCATTTTCGTCTTTCCAAAGCGATTTGGTCTTACAGTGGTTGCCGATCGTTTGTTTCGATTCTCCCATGATTTACGACGCTTAGGATACGTTTTTCAGCATTTCACAAGTGTTCGTTCTGTTTGCTTGCTGCCTTCCATTCAGTTCACGCGGAACACATTTTCCCACCGTCCCCGTAGCTTTCAACCACAGAGAAACGGCTTTCTGCGTCACATTCAATTGTTCCGCGAGTTCCTGTTGAGTTTGAGTATCTTCTGCAACCAATAAGTTCTGCAATTCGTTGTCTTTGAACTTTTTCGGTGGTTTCCCACGCTCGTCGTTTCTCACGTCAAAATCACACCTTTTGACTTTTTTTGAACCACTCGAAACACTGTGTTTTCTAAGGAGCACGTTCGCCAAAATCTTCGACAAGCATTCGATGCGATTCTGCAGCAGTTTTCTTCAAATTATAACAGAAAATCAATGCCGTCCGCAAATCGTAGTTCGTAGGCACAAAACTCGACGTGTTTACTGGTTTTAAACAGATACCGATGTATGGAACTTAGGTTACTGTGTGTTGACATTCGTCGTCAGCCGTTACAGGAAGCAGATGGCGCTGCAGACGTGGTCTCATAGGCTCTACACTGACGGCTAGCACCAACTTTAGAGAAATTCCAGTTTCATACTTCTACAACTGGTACACTATCTCTCAATTATTTGTGCTCCATGACGGTGACATATGTCATTTCCACATTTACGTGTCCATTCTTTGTTTTCCGTTTTTAGGTGGAACAGCAGCCCATATTTTCCATCCAAAGAGGGAGAGCTCGCCTCTCGTGAGGTCATTGTCTAGGATAGCTTCGCTGTGCCTCTCTTAAGGACTTTTTTTTTTTTTACTGAGGTTCCAATGCCAATGCCAATCTAACATCGAAGTACCTACGACGTCATCTAGAGCCATTGGGTATTAACATACAGTGTGTTCGGAAATTCCCATTACAAACTTCTAGGACATGTAGAGTGCCTGGCAGAAGCAGTACAGTATTCAAAACACAAGTAAAGCCTTCTAGTGACTCAAAATTTAAAACCTATGAAACTTACAAAGCGTCTTTTACAGATATGTTGCAAAAACCTGTACATTCAAAGATGTTTGAAACATTTGGAGGGAACTTTGCCCTAATTAAGTAGTTACGAAAACCAAAACTCAAATGGTTCAAATGGCTCTGAGCACTATGGGACTTAACTTCTGAGGTGCCCTAGAACTTAGAACTACTTAAACCTAATTAACCTAAGGACATCACACACATCCATGACCGAGGCAGGATTCGAACCTGCGACCGTAGCGGTCGCGCAGCTCCAGACTGAAGCGCCTAGAAGCGCTCGGCCACTCCAGCCGGCAAACCAAAACTCATTTATGTGCTTTATGCCAGAAACAATTTACATCTGATGCAGAAATGGCTTTCGTTTCCGAAGAGACACAACTGCGGATGATTGACAAAATGAGATCCCACCTTCAGATTATTTCTGAGGAGAGAACGTATTATAATGATACCATAAATAATACTAGAGAAAACTTCGCAAGTGGTGACAAAACTTCTTTGCACTACAGTTTCGATATGGCACAAGTGCATATACCAAACAATCCTTTGCAGCCGGCTTGTAGAAGACAAAAGAGTGTATTAAACTGCAAAAAAAAAAAATAATAAATCGATAGTTTTGAGGCAAATCACATTTTTCGACGGTACTGAACAACTGCCTTTGCCAACAAGCTGTCCCTCTTTTGCTTTCCGCTTCAGATATCATGTACTCACTTACCTCTACATGTCCTAGAAGTCTGTAATCGGAATTTCCGAACACCATGTATGTTAATGTCCAACGGCCCTAGATGCCGTCAAAGATACTTCGATATTAGATTGGCACTGTCCTAGAAAATGGCCTCACGGGTAGCCATTTAAAGTTGGTATTTTGGGTGTTATGTGTGAAACCACAAATAAACAAATGAACTACACTCCTGGAAATAGAAAAAAGAACACATTGACACCGGTGTGTCAGACCCACCATACTTGCTCCGGACACTGCGAGAGGGCTGTACAAGCAATGATCACACGCACGGCACAGCGGACACACCTGGAATCGCGGTGTTGGCCGTCGAATGGCGCTAGCTGTGCAGCATTTGTGCACCGCCGCCGTCAGTGTCAGCCAGTTTGCCGTGGCATACGGAGCTCCATCGCAGTCTTTAACACTGGTAGCATGCCGCGACAGCGTGGACGTGAACCGTATGTGCAGTTGACGGACTTTGAGCGAGGGCGTATAGTGGGCATGCGGGAGGCCGGGTGGGCGTACCGCCGAATTGCTCAACACGTGGGGCGTGAGGTCTCCACAGTACATCGATGTTGTCGCCAGTGGTCGGCGGAAGGTGCACGTGCCCGTCGACCTGGGACCGGACCGCAGCGACGCACGGATGCACGCCAAGACCGTAGGATCCTACGCAGTGCCAAAGGGGACCGCACCGCCACTTCCCAGCAAATTAGGGACACTGTTGCTCCTGGGGTATCGGCGAGGACCATTCGCAACCGTCTCCATGAAGCTGGGCTACGGTCCCGCACACCGTTAGGCCGTCTTCCGCTCACGCCCCAACATCGTGCAGCCCGCCTCCAGTGGTGTCGCGACAGGCGTGAATGGAGGGACGAATGGAGACGTGTCGTCTTCAGCGATGAGAGTCGCTTCTGCCTTGGTGCCAATGATGGTCGTATGCGTGTTTGGCGCCGTGCAGGTGAGCGCCACAATCAGGACTGCATACGACCGAGGCACACAGGGCCAACACCCGGCATCATGGTGTGGGGAGCGATCTCCTACACTGGCCGTACACCACTGGTGATCGTCGAGGGGACACTGAATAGTGCACGGTACATCCAAACCGTCATCGAACCCATCGTTCTACCATTCCTAGACCGGCAAGGGAACTTGCTGTTCCAACAGGACAATGCACGTCCGCATGTATCCCGTGCCACCCAACGTGCTCTAGAAGGTGTAAGTCAACTACCCTGGCCAGCAAGATCTCCGGATCTGTCCCCCATTGAGCATGTTTGGGACTGGATGAAGCGTCGTCTCACGCGGTCTGCACGTCCAGCACGAACGCTGGTCCAACTGAGGCGCCAGGTGGAAATGGCATGGCAAGCCGTTCCACAGGACTACATCCAGCATCTCTACCATCGTCTCCATAGGAGAATAGCAGCCTGCATTGCTGCGAAAGGTGGATATACACTGTACTAGTGCCGACATTGTGCATGCTCTGTTGCCTGTGTCTATGTGCCTGTGGTTCTGTCAGTGTGATCATGTGATGTATCTGACCCCAGGAATGTGTCAATAAAGTTTCCCCTTCCTGGGACAATGAATTCACGGTGTTCTTATTTCAATTTGCAGGAGTGTATCTTATTTCTGAGAGCGCCAGAACAACTAAAGGCTCCAATCTTACGGTTAGCCTTTTTCATCATTTAGAAAATAACAGTTTAAGAGAAGCAACAATTTTTATCCCTGACGACAGTTACAGTATATTGGACACAACAAGGAATGGAGGATTTGACAAAAAAAAAGAAAAACATGAAAATAGTTATGTCATACATGCCAGTAGGCCACACAGAACTTACATGTGAATTGGTCTTCGCGTTTAAAAAAAAATGTTCAGGGCAACTTCTGTCTCCTTTTTCTCAGACTTGATTGACTGCATTGAAAAATGAATCCGCTGTAATGGTTGGTTGGAACTGAAAAAGGTGACGCTCTTGTGAAAATATATGACTAGTTAATTTTTTTTTTACAGAAATGGTGCCAAGACAGAGCTCCTTATAACTCAGTACGCCCACTTTTAATTCAAAGTAGAGAAGCAAGGTAAAATGTATTGCAAAACCGGCATTGCAGGTAAAGTGTCAGTGCACGAGATATTCCCAATGAAGTGGCTCCAGAAGAGATGACAAGGAAACGTCAAGAATGCCTCTTCAAAAACATCAAACTATACTGTAAAGACGTATTGATAGACGTTTTATGTCCTCAAGTTGAACATGAACCTGCTGCTGAAACCAACAGTAACGCAGCTGCTGATTCCGGGCTTGATGATGCACAAGCAGTTCCTGGTCCCTCAAAGAAGTGTCGAAAACACTCAGTTTAAAGTGTCAAGCTGAACGGTTGTGAAACACGTTTTGTAATGTTTAAAAGAGGACGTTTGAAGCTGCTGGTTTTTGGTAGTAAATTAATTTCCTAATTGTAAAATATAAATTTCTGTGTTACTTTGGAATTTTGAAAGTGTTTTCCTCAAACCAACCATTTTCATTTAAAGAAAAAAGCTTTAAATGTTTGTAACTTAACTAAAAAATAATAAAGCCATGATTGTTGCACCAAATTATTCAGAATTTAATGATTTATTTGAAAATGTTAATAACTCAGAATCGAACATTTCCGACAAAAAGTTCCGTTTTGCTTTGCACTTCATGTGTTTTGAATAGGAACCAATCTCCAGGAAACCGCCGTTTCCGTTCTACGATGGCATCAATTCAGATGTGTAGCGCGTTCACGTTTCCTGAGGGAAAGAGAAAACTCTCAGAGTTGTTTGTGCTGGTATGCCCGTACGGTTGACAGGATGACGTGTACTACGTCAGACAGTCACCTGACGTCACTTAACGTCTGCCTTGCTGGGAAACAGGCGGGAATCTCTGCTGGCACGAGTTCTGGCCGCTGCGCTGGAAATTGAAGAGACGTCAGGTGCGACGGAGACTGTTTACCAGAACATGTTTCATAGGTACAACATCTGTAACAACCTTGGTGGTCGCCGCTGATGTAATGCACCAGTACTGTTCTATATGTACAGTCTGCTGGGTTCTTTTTTGTTTTGGAATAATGTGAACGCTTAATGTTTAAGAGTTAATACAAAAAATGTGATAAAGGGAAGTTTCTCGTGTTTCCAACTGTACTGTGTCACGCCTAATTCAATTCCCCAAGCAGAAGTGGGTGAGTTAAGCATCTGAAATGAAAACTCCCGTAAATCGGAAACGGTACGTTCTCGGACATGGGTTCCTATTCAAAATATTGTGTACTCACTACCCTCTCTAGGAGTTTGCAACGGGTATTTCCGAACACACTGTACAATATCTACTACTCTCCCTGAAGAGCCTTACGAGCTCATCACAGTTTGGCTCGTAATACCATAGTTCCTCTAGAACTACACTCCTGGAAATTGAAATAAGAACACCGTGAATTCATTGTCCCAGGAAGGGGAAACTTTATTGACACATTCCTGGGGTCAGATACATCACATGATCACACTGACAGAACCACAGGTACATAGACACAGGCAACAGAGCATGCACAATGTCGGCACTAGTACAGTGTATATCCACCTTTCGCAGCAATGCAGGCTGCTATTCTCCCATGGAGACGATCGTAGAGATGCTGGATGTAGTCCTGTGGAACGGCTTGCCATGCCATTTCCACCTGGCGCCTCAGCTGGACCAGCGTTCGTGCTGGACGTGCAGACCGCGTGAGACGACGCTTCATCCAGTCCCAAACATGCTCAATGGGGGACAGATCCGGAGATCTTGCTGGCCAGGGTAGTTGACTTACACCTTCTAGAGCACGTTGGGTGGCACGGGATACATGCGGACGTGCATTGTCCTGTTGGAACAGCAAGTTCCCTTGCCGGTCTAGGAATGGTAGAACGATGGGTTCGATGACGGTTTGGATGTACCGTGCACTATTCAGTGTCCCCTCGACGATCATCAGTGGTGTACGGCCAGTGTAGGAGATCGCTCCCCACACCATGATGCCGGGTGTTGGCCCTGTGTGTCTCGGTCGTATGAAGTCCTGATTGTGGCGCTCACCTGCACGGCGCCAAACACGCATACGACCATCATTGGCACCAAGGCAGAAGCGACTCTCATCGCTGAAGACGACACGTCTCCATTCGTCCCTCCATTCACGCCTGTCGCGACACCACTGGAGGCGGGCTGCACGATGTTGGGGCGTGAGCGGAAGACGGCCTAACGGTGTGCGGGACCGTAGCCCAGCTTCATGGAGACGGTTGCGAATGGTCCTCGCCGATACCCCAGGAGCAACAGTGTCCCTAATTTGCTGGGAAGTGGCGGTGCGGTCCCCTACGGCACTGCGTAGGATCCTACGGTCTTGGCGTGCATCCGTGCGTCGCTGCGGTCCGGTCCCAGGTCGACGGGCACGTGCATCTTCCGCCGACCACTGACGACAACATCGATGTACTGTGGAGACCTCACGCCCCACGTGTTGAGCAATTCGGCGGTACGTCCACCCGGCCTCCCGCATGCCCACTATACGCCCTCGCTCAAAGTCCGTCAACTGCACATACGGTTCACGTCCACGCTGTCGCGGCATGCTACCAGTGTTAAAGACTGCGATGGAGCTCCGTATGCCACGGCAAACTGGCTGACACTGACGGCGGCGGTGCACAAATGCTGCGCAGCTAGCGCCATTCGACGGCCAACACCGCGGTTCCTGGTGTGTCCGCTGTGCCGTGCGTGTGATCATTGCTTGTACAGCCCTCTCGCAGTGTCCGGAGCAAGTATGGTGGGTCTGACACACCGGTGTCAATGTGTTCTTTTTTCCATTTCCAGGAGTGTAGAATAGCAACTGTACAATTTATGTTATTTCCGTAGAATGTAAGTGGAATGTTCAAAAAAATGTTCAAATGTGTGTGAAATCTTATGGGACTTAACTGCTAAGATCATCATCCCCTAATCTTACACACTACTGAACGTAAATTATCCTAAGGACAAAGACACACATCCATGCCCGAGGGAGGACTCGAACCTCCGCCGGTACCAACCGCGTAAGTGGAATATCCTGGACCCTGTCTTCATCCGGTGCGCTGAAGGCCTCTTTAGATCAGCAGGAAAATGGTGGAGGTGGTCGCAATTGGAATAAAAGAATGCCAACGCAGACATGAACTGCATTACTTGTGATCTGTTTTACAGAAAGGTATGAAATTCATGTGCCTTCGGTTCTAAAATAGATACTTTTCCACCGCAGTGAAACGATCTGATACCCTGAAACAATTTATTTCCTTCTTCAGGCTCTTTGTCTAGGTATGGCCAATTAGTTAATGATTTAGCTTCGACCGAGTTCTTCGGCTTCCAATATATAGTTGATACAAAATGGTTTTTACAAATTATATGTTCGCCATGGAATATCTGTGGGATCAAATCCTTGAAGAGAGAACGGCTGAATGTCTGCCGCTTTCACCACTGGAGAAAAGCGTATGAGGTCGATTAGCCAGGTATCGAACGATCGAGAGTGGATTGTGCGACTTAACGAGCATTCCGCTCTCATTTAAGTATATGGCCGAAAGGGCCAGCCTTAAGGAATTGTGAAACGAACCCTGTTGTCCAGGACCCTGTGTCGCAAAGAGCGCAGATGGGGAAATTCACAGGCGTCTATTGTGCTGTAGTGTGCTAGTGAGAGACGAGAGAACCTAGGTGATAGGGAAACCCCGTAGAAAGCGTTTGTGGCCAGGGAGACGTAGGAGTATTCAAAAATGGTTCAAATAGCTCTGAGCACTATGGGACTCAACTGCTGTGGTCAAAGTCCCCTAGAACTTAGAACTACTTAAGCCTAACTAACCTAAGGACATCACACACATCCATGCCCGAGGCAGGATTCGAACCTGCGACCGTAGCGGTCGTGCGGTTCCAGACTGTAGCGCCTTTAACCGCTCGGCCACCGTAGGAGTATCAAATATGGCGGACCTAAAGGGTGTTTCAAAAATGACCGGTATATTTGAAACGGCAATAAAAACTAAACGAGCAGCGATAGAAATACACCGTTTGTTGCAATATGCTTGGGACAACAGTACATTTTCAGGCAGACAAACTTTCGAAATTACAGTAGTTACAATTTTCAACAACAGATGGCGCTGCGGTCTGGGAAACTCTATAGTACGATATTTTCCACATATCCACCATGCGTAGCAATAATATGGCGTAGTCTCTGAATGAAATTACCCGAAACCTTTGACAACGTGTCTGGCGGAATGGCTTCACATGCAGATGAGATGTACTGCTTCAGCTGTTCAATTGCTTCTGGATTCTGGCGGTACACCTGGTCTTTCAAGTGTCCCCACAGAAAGAAGTCACAGGGGTTCATGTCTGGCGAATAGGGAGGCCAATCCACACCGCCTCCTGTATGTTTCGGATAGCCCAAAGCAATCACACGATCATCGAAATATTCATTCAGGAAATTAAAGACGTCGGCCGTGCGATGTGGCCGGGCACCATCTTGCATAAACCACGAGGTGTTCGCAGTGTCGTCTAAGGCAGTTTGTACCGCCACAAATTCACGAAGAATGTCCAGATAGCGTGATGCAGTAATCGTTTCGGATCTGAAAAATGGGCCAATGATTCCTTTGGAAGAAATGGCGGCCCAGACCAGTACTTTTTGAGGATGCAGGGACGATGGGACTGCAACATGGAGCTTTTCGGTTCCCCATATGCCGTCCAGGTAAAAATAAGCTTCGTCAGTAAACCAAATGCTGCCCACATGCATATCGCCGTCATCAATCCTGTGTTCTATATCGTTAGCGAATGTCTCTCGTGCAGCAATGGTAGCGGCGCTGAGGGGTTGCCGCGTTTGAATTTTGTATGGATAGAGGTGTAAACTCTCGCGCATGAGACGATACGTGGACGTTGGCGTCATTTGGACCACAGCTGCAACACGGGGAACGGAAACCCGAGGCCGCTGTTGGATCACCTGCTGCACTAGCTGCGCGTTGCCCTCTGTGGTTGCCGTACGCGGTCGCCCTACCTTTCCAGCACGTTCATCCGTCACGTTCCCAGTCCGTTGAAATTTTTCAAACAGATCCTTTATTGTATCGCTTTTCGGACCTTTGGTTACATTAAATCTCCGTTGAAAACTTCGTCTTGTTGAAACAACACTGTGTTCTAGGCGGTGGAATTCCAACACCAGAAAAATCCTCTGTTCTAAGGAATAAACCATGTTGTCTACAGCACACTTGCACGTTGTGAACAGCACACGCTTACAGCAGAAAGACGACGTACAGAATGGCGCACCCACAGACTGCGTTGTCTTCTATATCTTTCACATCACTTGCAGCGCCATCTGTTGTTGAAAATTGTAACTACTGTAATTTCGAAATATTGCCTGCCTGAAAATGTACTGTTGTCCCAAGCATATTGCAACAAACGGCGTATTTCTATCGCTGCTCGTTTAGTTTTTATTGCCGTTTCAAATATACCGGTCATTTTTGAAACACCCTGTAAGATCACCCGTAAAGGGAAACATTTATGAAAACTATTTAATTCTGTAGTACTTCAGGGAATGAAGCCACAGTAATTTTAATCTACCATCCTTCATAAATTTTCGTGGTGATTCCAATAAAACTTGAATATTGATCATATCTATAATAGTTTAGGAGTCACTGTTAAAGTGAAATCAACAAATTTTGTAACAAAAATGCTAAAATCTGAACCCTTTGGTCGATCTTAACGATCGACATTTCATATAACAGTGCATCATTAAAATGACAAATGTTGTAAATATCAACTCTGTAACTTTATTTGTTTAAAATTTATAGTAAATTTAAATTATCAGTATTTTCAGTTAAGTATCAGATCATCATTTCCTCCACACAAAACACATTGAACGGTGACAGCATGATACCTTACTGAATCATTTGGTAACAGAATATTTGTTGCAAAGTTTAGTGCAAAATAGTTACTTTTGTTCTTTATTTATTTATCACAAAGCACATAGGTGCAAGGCTACTGGCCGTGACATTCAAAGTTAAGAAGGAAATTGTAATGGTTTTACATAAAGGGATTTAATGTTTATTATGTAATGGATATTATTGTTACTTTATTTAGAACGTGAAAGTGGTCGAGCTTTAACTATTTAAACATGTTAAAATCTAAAATAATGTAGAATAAGCTGTAGCCAATCAGATGGACGGCTTCAGGAAAGGGAACTGCACGAGTCGGTTGAGCGACGATGTTTGGCACGCAGGGGACGCGGCCGGAGACGGGCAGAGGGACAGTTCTGGCCTAGACACCAAAGAGTTCGGATTGAGACGCGATAGCGGACAGGCAGTCTTTAGGTAGCTAGGAACTGAAACGACTTAGAAAATTTCACGTTGTGTGGTTTCGCGGGACTTTGTCTCTGAGCGGTGAGCAGCCGCGCGCCTGGTGTGAACACTGACTTTTCGTGTAAATAACGAAGTGGGGTACTGAACTTGTGTTTCACGATGAGGTTGCGAATGATCGAACTGTGTCAAATGGATATGCGCTCGAGTGCAACAGTAACTCTAAATACGACCATTTTCGTTATTAGTTTGCTTTCTCAATAAACATTATTCTAACCAAATCGCAACTGAGTGGCCGACATCACTTATGGGTCGATAATTTAGCTCCCGATATTATTATTACTGTTATTATACGTTATATTAACTTTTTATTTCGAAAATTTTCCATCACCCAGACAATTTAACCAAAGAGTCACAAGTGTCTAATTTAGCGCGTGTAATGCGAAACATGCGGTTCAACCCCCAGACGAGTTTCAGAGAAGACATTTCGACGAAGAGTGTAACGCCGGAAATGCATATCCTCCTATTTCCAACTATTGTACTATAAATTTGTTTTCCTTATTTTTGTTACCTGAATATATGACATTTCTGTGTCTTTACATATTGTAATTGTTTTACTATTTGTATATATATATATATATATATATATATATATATATATATATATATATATATATATATATATATGCATTTATGTCGATGTATAATTGGTTTGTTTCGTAAATATTATTTGTATTTTTACGCTGGGTCTTGCCTAGGGAAAACTGCTATCGAACGATTACATCGATAGGTCGTGTGAAGAATCAAAGTGTGTAGGATCTTTGGTAGTGTTAACTCTGTCACGTGGAGCGCGGGCAGAGAGACAGTCTGGCGGGAGTAGCGAGTGGAGCAGGTGTGTTGTGTGAAGCTCCCACGAGTTGCCGCGCTTTCGGGGTTGGGCAGCATGTAATTGCGCTCGACTTGCAATGATAGTTTCTGACATGGTGTCGTGGACGGGAAGCATTAGCTGGCGCACATCAAGAGCCCGTTTCGTCTGGTGACCGTGTCGAGAAGAAGGCGCGCCAACATCCAGCTTCTGCAACAGCGACGGCCGACAATGAGTGACTGTCGCCACCTCCTCGATCGACGGCTTCAAACCTTCAATCAACCAACAAGGAAGACTGGACGCACGTAAAGTTTTAGAACTGTATGGCAGACCTCAGCTTTTAAAACTGTTCAAATCACAAAATTACAGCAACGTAGCGTGAACCTTTGTTGCTCATTGTCCCAATTGCATTACCAAGCAGGGTCCCTCCCTTTTCCGGAATGAACCCGAGTGTCGTTGAAATTCAAACGCCAGCATTAAAGTAACATTATTTTATTTCACTGCTTTAATTTCAAAGTTCAGTTAAGGTATTCATAGCTGGCTACAATATTCAGATTACACAAGCACAAATTAAGAGTGCGAGTTTTGTTACCGTATTTTAGCTTACCT
The DNA here is from genome assembly GCF_023864275.1 of Schistocerca cancellata. NCBI lineage: Eukaryota > Metazoa > Arthropoda > Insecta > Orthoptera > Acrididae > Schistocerca > Schistocerca cancellata. The sequence goes on from NC_064633.1 coordinate 520,857,708, forward strand.
GTGACTGCAGCTCAGCTTGGTATGTACTAAATTTTACTATTGTTAATTGTTCAGAATCATTTAATTCAAGTTCAGAGTTAAATCTCTTCTTTCTAAATTGCGTAGATTCAAGTAGCTTTTGAAATGATTGTTGAGGTAGTCCAAGACTAACCGTATTTTACTGAATTTCGATGTGCTTCAGAACGAAAGCTCACTATTAACTTCAGTCACTAAATTAGCTATCGATTTTCCTGTTTTATTAATTCTTTTGCTAAATTAAGTCAGAGTGTAGCGAAATTTATTACTTCTGACAAACTTTCAGTTTTCACACTGCACGTGTCAACCTTCAGTTGCCACACTTCTAGTGCTAATTATATGTGTAATAACCTTTCTTTTTCAGTTACTATAGTAATTGTCCTTAGGACTGGCGACCGTAATTTTCCCCAAATCTCAAATATCTAATTACCGCTAGTTAATTGTTAACGTAACGGCCGCACATTTACTTTCTTTATTAACTTTACCCCTTTTCAAAATTAATTTCCATCTGTTTCATTAGCATTTTTCCTTTCATTTAGATGTAACCCTTTCCTCCCTCTTTACCGACAAATTAACCTCGGTGACGATTGCTTTTCCCAAATTTCCGTTAGGTACACGCGGTTTAATTTTTCACTGTCATTAAAGTCGATAAGTGAGGGGGAGGTTACAAGAGGAACCGCATGTGAGACGGAACATCTTTGGGATGTTATCTCGCAATCGGGCTATCAGAAGTAGAAAAGAAGCGACGGTCGATTGACAGTCGGGAGTCAAGTGGAGTGGGCGTGAGGAAGTGCCAAAGTGCACGGATACTGACTCAATTTACTAATACTCATAACCGGACAGATAGTGTGTTTTTAATTTGCGTGATATCGGGTGGTTATAATTAAACTTTCCCCATTTAACACGTCATAACACGGAAGTTAATTACCGAAAGAGGACCAAACTTGGTAGCATGGAAGAGAAATAATGCAGTATCAATTCAACTGAAACACTTTTAATGTGCTGCTACGGTACATCATACGATTACATACCAGCATCATTACTGCTACAGAAGGCACTCAATATGGCGCTCATCAGTGTCCTGAAGAGTCTGAAAGCGGAGGATTGCATTCTGCACAGCAGACCAAAGCATGTCTATAGGTATGTTGGCTACCTCTCTTGATATGCTGTGATACACATCAGCACATGTAGGAATGTTACCCTAGTAAATCCTGTCCTTCAGGTAGCCCCACAACCAGAAATTACAGAGAGTGAGATCATGTGATAGTGCCGGCCAAGCATTTGGTAGCGATCGGCTGATAATTCTATCATTTCCAAGGGTGTTTCGGGGAAGCTGGTGAACTTCACGAGCGATGTGCGGTGGAGCCCCATCTTGCATGAAAACTATTGACTTCAATGCGTTTCTCTCTTGTGGGGCGCGTATGACATGCTGGAGAAGCATATCGCAGTAACGGTGGCCAGTCACAATGCACGTCTTTGGCCCTTGAGCGCGAACCTGTTCAAAAAAGAAGTGAAGCCACACCACACGGTGACATATATAGAGGAACTTCATGCACAATACTGGAGGTGAAGATTCCTACACTCGGCAATTTTGTGTGTTCACCTCACCCATCAGAGAAAAATGAGCTTCGTCTGCCCATAGGATGGTCAACGGACAGCCCTCGTCAACTTCAGTCCTTGCGAGAAAGTGGAGAGCGAAGTCAATACATCGTTGTATGTCCTGTGGTGGAAGCTGCTGTACGATATAAAATTTTGTATGGATGCTATTTGAGAATGGTTCTAAGCACCTTCTGTACAGTGGACCATGGGGTGTTCAACTGTCGTGACACAGCACACACACTGCCTGACTATCGGGAATTGCGCGCAGTGTTGTCTGCCACAGGAACAGCGGTTTCATAAACCACCTGCGACGCGACCGCTCGTCGGCCAATTCCTTGAGCAATGCCCAGTTCTCCAGTTGATTCAAACTTCCTCATCATGCTCCAATGGTGGAGAAAGAGGGCCCTTCCATAATCCTTTCTGCCGGCGATATTCTCGAAGTGCAGCTGCAGCATTACTGTTGCTTTGACAACAGAAGTTCACCGATAATGCCCTGATCCTTTTGTCCAAGCTCATGTTGACACGCCAACAAATGTACTGCAACTGGTCAGCTGTGTGAGACTGTGAATCACGATCACTGATCACAGCACCTTGTGGCCATAGTTGGAACTGGATGGCGGCGTTGTGACGCATGAAAATCACGCACACCATAATCTGGACATTAATGCTACCACGCATAGTCCTCGTACGGTAATTAGTTTCCATGTTATGACGTGTTAAGTAGGGAAAGTTTAATTATAACCACCCGGTGAGTGGAGGAAAGTGGCAATCTATTTGCTTTGCACGTCATAGAAAGTGTAATTAATTTTGTTAACATTAAGAATTTCTGAAAGGGAAGTGCGAGTATTAGTTGAGGACCAATTGGATGAAAATCAGTGTGGGTTTAGGCCTCTTAGAGGTTGTCAGGACCAGATCTTTAGCTTACGGCAAATAATGGAGAAGTGTTATGAGTGGAACAGGGAATTGTATCTATGCTTTATAGATCTAGAAAAGGCATATGACCGGGTTCCTAGGAGGAAGTTATTGTCTGTTCTACAAGATTATGGAATAGGAGGCAAACTTTTGCAAGCAATTAAAGGTCTTTACATGGATAGTCAGGCAGCAGTTAGAGTTGACGGTAAATTGAGTTCATGGTTCAGAGTAGTTTCAGGGGTAAGACAAGGCTGCAACCTGTCTCCACTGTTGTTCATATTATTTATGGATCATATGTTGAAAACAATAGACTGGCTGGGTGAGATTAAGATATGTGAACACAAAATAAGCAGTCTTGCATATGTGGACGACTTAGTTGTGATGGCAGATTCGATTGAAAGTTTGCAAAGTAATATTTCAGAGCTAGATCAGAAATGTAAGGACTATGGTATGAAGATTAGCATCTCCAAAACGAAAGTAATGTCAGTGGGAAAGAAATATAAACGGATTGAGTGCCAAATAGGAGGAACAAAGTTAGAACAGGTGGACGGTTTCAAGTACTTAGGATGCATATTCTCACAGGATGACAACATAGTGAAAGAACTGGAAGCGAGGTGTAGCAAAGCTAATGCAGTGAGCGCTCAGCTACGATCTACTCTCTTCTGCAAGAAGGAAGTCAGTACCAAGACTAAGTTATCTGTGCACCGTTCAATCTTCCGACCAACTTTGTTGTATGGGAGCGAAAGCTGGGTGGATTCAGGTTACCTTATCAACAAGGTTGAGGTTACGGATATGAAAGTAGCTAGGATGATTGCAGGTACTAGTAGATGGGAACAATGGCAGGAGGGTGTCCACAATGAGGAAATCAAAGAAAAACTGGGAATGAACTCTACAGATGTAGCAGTCAGGGCGAACAGGCTTAGATGGTGGGGTCATGTTACACGCATAGGAGAAGTAAGGTTACCCAAGAGACTCATGGATTCAGCAGTAGAGGGGAGGAGTCGGGGCAGACCGAGGAGAAGGTACCTGGATTCGGTTAAGAGTGATTTTGAAGTAATAGGTTTAACATCAGAAGAGGCACCAATGTTAGCACTGAATAGGGGATCATGGAGGAACTGTATAAAGGGGGCTATGCTCCAGACTGAACGCTGAAAGGCATAATCAGTCTTAAATGATGATGATGATGATGATAAGAATTTCTGAATATAGTGTGACTAAACTAATTGTGAAAACTGTGTCAAATTAATTTTAGTTTTCCAGCTAATTGAAAATGGAATACTTAAAAACAATGTAATGATAATCACGTTCAACGCTGATTGTAAGTAGAGAGTTAACATATTTTTATATCTGTACAATATGAAACTTTCAGTATAACTTTGCTGTTGCTGTGTTTCATTGCCTTTCCAAATGACGGAATTTTAGTTACCTATGGTCATTATTGTTGATGGTAAAAACTGCATTGGATCCTGCTGTCAGATGAGAAGTGTTGCTTATTTTCACTTGGTGAGGGAAACGTTAGTTAACTTTGGAGTGGCAGAAGTTGGTGTCTGGGTGGATGTATCGAGTACTTCAATAGTGTTTTGTAACTGCCAAATACTAAGTACCAGGGGATCCATGCGAAACGTTCGCAGTTTTATAGTTTTAAATAACTACAGTATTTCCACAAGTGTTGTCCATGGGATAAGAGTAGTTGTGGAAATAGAGAGAAAATATATTTTAAAATGAACCGAACGACGTGAAATAATAACCATGAATTCATGATTGTAGTTGTATACATTTTTTCATGTGTTCAAAAAAGTGTTTTGCCTTCGGAATGTTTCTCCGGTTTGTACGATGGGCAAAGATCAGAGACTGTCAGTAGGTCCGCATAAACTGTAACTTTAACTAGACAAACATTTTCAGTTACAGTAAGCACGTTAGGCCGTAGAAGCAACAAGTAAATCACAATTCAAGGCGACAATGAAAAACATGTTCGTCGTTTCGGAAAGTATGTTCGTCTAGAAAACTCAACTTGTACGACGGGCAGAGACAATGGACTACCGCAGTGGTCGCTGTTATTATCTACGTCAATACTATACACAAATTATCAATTAATAAGTACTTTAAAGCAAATGAAGTGGTATTTGTAATAAAATAATTTGAAAAAGGGCTCTCTTATTCGTGATTAATACGTTAGCTGCGTAAAATATACACATCAAAAAAAGTTTTGCATTACCTCGGTTCCGAGAGTTCCAGAACCTGTACAGAAAATTGGGATAGAGATCAACATAGACATCATTTCCGCCCTTTTTATTGCTCATGAAAACCACACATTGCATGTTGTACCACCACCACCACCTTCAGAGGTGGTGGTCCAGGTTGCTGTACACACTGGTATCTCTAATTCCGAGTAGCACATCCTCTTGCATTGATGCATGCCTGTATTCTTTGTGGCACACTATCCACAAGGTTATCAACGCACTGTTGGTCCAGATTGTCCCACTCCTCAATGGCGATTCGACGTAGATGCCTCAGATTGGCTGGTGGGTCACGTCGTCCATAAACAGCCCTTTTCAATCTATCCCAGGTATGTTCGATAGGGTTCATGTCTGGAGAACACGCTGGCCACTCTAGTCGAGCGATGTCGTATCCTGAAGGAAGTTATTCACAAGACGTGCACGATGGGTGCGCGAATTGTTGACCATGAAGACGAATGCCTCGTCAATATGCTGCCGATGTGGTTGAACTATCGGTCGGAAGATGGCATTCACGTATCGTACAGCCGTTACGGCGCCTTCCACGACCACCATCGGCTTACGGGCGTACGTCGGCTCCACATAATGCCACCCCAAAACAGCAGGGAACCTCCACCTTGCTGCACCAGCTGAACAGTGTGTCTAAGGCGTTCAGCCTGACGAGGTTGCCTCCAAACACGTCTCCGACGATTGTCTCGTTGATAGCATATGCGACACTCATCGGTGAAGAGAAGGTGATGCCAATCCTGAGCGGTCCATTTGGCATGTTGTTGGGCCCATCTGTACCGCGCTGCATGGTGTCGCGGTCGGAAAGATGGACCTCGCCGTGGATGTCGGGAGAGAAGTTACGCTTCATGCAGCCTATTGCGCACAGTTTCAGTCGTAACACGACGTTCCATGTCTGCACGAAACGCGTTTTCAACATGGTGGCTTTGCTGTCAGAGTTTGTCCGAGCAATAATCCGTAGGTAGCGGCCATCCACTGCAGTAGTAGCCCTTGGGCGGCCTGAGTGAGGCATGTCATCGACAGTGCCTGTCTCTCTGTACCTCCTCCATGTCCGAACAACATCGCTTTGGTTCACTCCGAGACGCCTGGACACTTCCCTTGTTGAGAGAACTTACTGGCACAAAATAACAATGTGGACGCGATCGAACCGCGGTGTGGACCGTCTAGGCATGGTTGAGGTACAGACAACACGAGCCGTGTACCTCGTTCCTGGTGGAAGGACTGGAACTGATCGGTTGTCGGACTCCCTCCGTCTAATAGGCGTTGCTCAAGCATGGTTGTTTACATCTTTGGGCAGGTTTAGTAACATCTCTGAACAGTCAGAGGGAGTCTGTGATACAATTCCACAGTCAACGTCTATCCTCAGGAGTTCTGAGAAACAGGGTGATGCAAAACTTATTTTGATGTGTGTATATGAATGAAGCTGGGAATGCATTATGCCTTTTTGCCTATGATAGTTAAAAGTCTCTTTTATGTTAAAATTTTCCACATATAGTAAGTTTTAGCGCAAAATCGGACGCAATGTCAGAAGCCTGTTAAAAAACCTTTCTAACTATACCTCATTCATCCCTGTATGATTAGTATGTGTTGAGAAAAAGGGAAGTTGACTTGTGAAGTGATATACGAGGGTCATTTCAAAAGTCTTACGCACTGCCCATGTGACGTGATCAAGTTACATTCACGTCAGTTGTGAGCAAGACTTTAGGCGTGATGATCGTATATGTGTTAGCTGGTTTGCGTGGATGTGTCGTGAGTGATTCAGTTTTAAAATGGAAGCTGAAACCGAGTCATGTCGGATTATCCTTAGCGACCACCGTTCCTACATCAAAATCGAATCCCTACGTGGAAAGAACCCAACGGAAATTTACAGCGGTTTGAGAGAAGTGTGTGGGAATAGCGTAGTGGATCGTAGCCCAGTATCAAGTTGGTGTGAAAGACCATCAGCTGCAGCAAACTACGCCCCTCAGGTTATTGTTAATCACATTTTGAGGGAGGATCGACAAAAAACATCTGAGGACATTGCATATTGGGTCTGAATGTCTGTCACTTCAGTTTTTCAGAATCATAACTGGAAAGTTAAATATGAGAAGAGTTGCTACCAGATGGGTTGCGCGTGATCTGAGTGAAGAGCGAAAAGATAGTCGTAAAAGAAGAACCGCTTCAGTTTTCTAGAATAGAAGGAGAACAGTTCCCGAAAAGGATTGTTGCACTTGGTGAAACCTGTATACACGATTTTGAAGCCGGCCGCGGTGACCGTGCAGTTCTGGCGCTGCAGTCCGGAACCGCGGGACTGCTACGGTCGCAGGTTCGAATCCTGCCTCGGGCATGGGTGTGTGTGGTGTCCTTAGGTTAGTTAGGTTTAAGTAGTTCTAAGTTCTAGGGGACTTATGAGCTAAGATGTTGAGTCCCATAGTGCTCAGAGCCATTTGAACCATTTTTTTCTCTCCGGAATACAGAAGTTACCAAAACGTTGGGAAGCTGACATAAGCAAAATGGGGTCTATATTGAAGGCCTGTACAGGTATTTTGTAAATTAAATTATTTTCTTCAGTTTTATCTTACAGTGTACAAAAATTCTGAATGACCCTGATATACGATTCCGTTACAGCGTTATATGCAGTGGCGGCTCATAGATATACATTCCAGGTATTCACAAAAGTTTAAATTCATATAAATATGAGAGTGCGAAATTAATAGCATCTGCAGTATAACAGTTATGCTCATCAACATATTTATACAATTTCAGCCGCTGTCAATAATGATAATAATAATAATAATAGTAATAACAGGATACCCCAGTCAGAATTAGAAAACATCAAACAACAAATACTGGAACAAAATAATGTACAATCAGAAGAAGAAGAAAATACAGTAATTGACTCAAACATCCCAGAGCAAATAAACAAAGGACAACACGCATCAATTAAACAATCAGAGGAAAACGAAATCTTAAGACAGCAACCAGAACAAGCACAAATAGAACACGAAGTGACACGCATGTTAGATATAGAAGAAAAAGTTCAGCTGACATATATAGAACACAAAGACACAAATACAGACATTAGACCATTATTGCATAGACCGCCAAATAACCCACAAGTCGAAACAACAATAAAAGCTATCAACACAATCATACACAACAAAATAAATGAAAACACAACTATGGAAGAGTTACAACTACTGGTTTATATAGGAGCACTCACTACACTAAATATACACACTAGGCAGAGATCAGAACCAACCAACACACAGAAGAAACCCACAAAACCAGCATGGCAACACAGGCTACAGATCAGAATAGAAAAACTGAGAAAAGACATCGGACAGCTAACACAATTTATAAGAAGTGAAATGTCAGAAAAAAAACGAAAAAGGTTAGGTAAAATCTCACAAGAAGAAGCGATAGAGCAATTAGATGAAAAGAAGCAGAAATTACAAGCATTGGCCAAACGACTTAGAAGATACAAAAAAAGTGAAAATAGAAGGAAACAAAACCAAACATTCAACACAAACCAAAAGAAATTTTACCAGACAATAGATAACACACACATTAAAATAGACAATCCACCGAACATAACAGACACGGGACACTTCTGGAGCAACATATGGTCAAACCCGGTACAACACAACAGGCTTGCACGGTGGATACAAACAGAAACAGACACATACAAGATGATACCACAAATGCCTGAGGTGATAATTTTGCAACATGAAGTCACCCAAGCAATTAATTCTACTCACAATTGGAAAGCCCCTGGAAAAGATAAAATAGCAAATTTCTGGCTAAAGAAGTTCACCTCAACACATTCATATCTAACTAAATTATTTAACAGTTACATTGTGGACCCATACACATTCCCTGATACACTTACACATGGAATAACTTATCTGAAACCTAAAGATCAAGCAGACTCAGCAAACCCAGCTAAATATCGCCCCATAACATGCCTACCAACAATATACAAAATATTAACTTCAGTCATTACACAGAAATTAATGACACATACAACACAGAACAAAATTATAAATGAAGAACCAAAAGGCTGTTGCAAAGGAGCACGACGATGTAAAGAGCAACTGATAATAGATGCAGAGGTGACATATCAAGCTAAAACTAAACAAAGGTCGCTACACTATGCATACATTGATTACCAAAAAGCTTTTGATAGTGTACCCCACTCATGGTTACTACAGTAATATACAAAGTAGATCCTAAATTGATACAGTTCCTAAACATAGTAATGAAAAATTGGAAAACCACACTTATATTATTCAAATAATATCACATCACAGCCAATACAGATTAAGCGTGGAATATACCAAGGAGACTCATTAAGTCCTTTCTGGTTCTGTCTTGCTCTGAATCCACTATCCAACATGCTAAATAATACAAATTATGGATATAATATTACTGGAACATACCCACACAAAATAACACATTTGCTATACATGGATGATCTAAACCTACTGGCAGCAACCAATCAACAACGTAACCAATTACTAAAGATAACAGAAGTATTCAAAATGGTTCAAATGGCTCTGAGCACTATGGGACTCAACTGCTATGGTCATAAGTCCCCTAGAACTTAGAACTACTTAAACCTAACTAACCTAAGGACATCACACACATCCATGCCCAAGACAGGATTCGAACCTGCGACCGTAGTGGTCGTGCGGTTCCAGACTGTAGCGCCTTTAACCGCTCGGCCACTCCGGCCGGCTAAACAGAAGTATTCAGCAATGATATAAATATGGCTTTTGGAACAGACAAATGTAAGAAAAATAGCATTGTCAAGGGAAAACACACTAAACAAGAAGATTACATATTGGATAACCACAGCGACTGCATAGAAGCGATGGAAAAAACAGATGCCTATAAATAAAGGTGTGGGATGCGTCACCAATAGCCTCTCCCACACAAATGTCAACCTCTCCGGCACGTGGTATCCCCTGCTACGCTAACGAGGCTCTGGCGACCGAGTTTCTCCCGGGATAAGGAGAACCCTCTACTAAGTCAACGACCTTCTAGAAGGGCGGATGAGCTGGTAGAGCAAGGGCACCCTCTTGTCCTTGGAGTGAGAAATCACTCCTAAAGACGGAAGAATCACCAAGGGTGGTCAACGGCATAGGATGCTGAAGGCAACGGGAAACCACAGCATTAAAGATCCAATGGATATCCCCAGGAAAACTCATCATGGCAGGGTTCAATGTCAAATTATCCAGAGTTTCAACTCCCCCACTCCGATCTCCGGGGGGGAGAGCCTTGAACAATGCCACAAGTAAATACAAAAATAATGCAACAATAGCAACTTGGAATGTAAGATCATTATACCAACCAGGCAAAGTAAATAATGTTATACAAGAAATGAAACGCCTAAAAATTAACATTTTGGGTGTAAGTGAAACAAGATGGCCTGACTCAGGAGAAATGACCATTGACAACATGAAAGTATATTACTCGGGAAATTCTGATAGCCAGCACAGGAATGGGGTAGGAATAATTTTAGATGAGTATGCTAGTAAATCTGCCAAAAGCATTTTACCAATCTCAGATAGAGTAATCAGTCTACATTTACAAACGAAACAAACAAATATTAATTTAATCCAAATCTATGCTCCAACAGCCGACAAAGACCAAGAAGAAATAGGAAAATTTTATGAAGAACTAACACAAGCAATAGGAACCTCAAAAAGCAGAGACATTATTATCATCATGGGAGATTTTAATGCCAAAATAGGTGAAGGAAGTGAAGGTGATCTTATTGGACCTTTTGGTTTAGGAACAAGAAATGAAAGAGGAGATTTGCTGTCACAATTTTGCCAGGAAAACAATCTGTCTATTACAAACACATTTTTTAAACTCCCTAAACGAAGACTTTATACTTGGAAATCACCAAGAGACTGTAATGAAGAAGTTTGCAGAAATCAAATCGATTTCATACTTATAAACAAGAGGTACAAAAATTCTATTCATGGTGTGAAAACATATCCAGGAGCTGACATATTTTCTGATCATAACCCTTTAGTAGCAAAGTTCCATGTGAAACTGAAAGCCATACAAAAGAAACAAAAGAAGGACTATATAAATACAACTATTCTAAGAGACCCCTTGACTAAACAAAAGACTTCTGAAGAGATTAATAAGGAATTAGTTAGGATAAAGAATAATCAAACAGAAGACATTGATGGCAAATGGGAACTTATAAAAGACACATTAAATAATGCATGTAAAAACACAATGGCGACCAAACACGGCAACATGAAAAAGAAGTGGATGACAGAGAAGATATTACAATTGATGGAACAAAGAAGAATACTTAAAAATAGAGATGAAAGTGAGTATAAAAGATTACATGCAGAAATACGAAAAGAAACATGGTGAGCAAAAGAAGAATGGTACAAGGAACAATGCTCTGAAATTGAGAGTTATGAAACAAGACATGATAGTTTCAACTTACACAAAAAAGTTAAAGATTTAGCTGCACTTAATAAAAAGAAAAGTACAAGTTTATTGTTAGATAAAAATGACAAAATAATTCCTGATGTTAAAGGTAAACTGGACAGGTGGACAGAATATGTCAAAGAACTATTTGAAGATACAAGAAAAGATCACAAATTTTATGATAACATGATCGGAGAACGAGGACCAAGCATATCGAAAGAAGAAATATTACATGTTATCAACAAATCAAAGACAGGAAAAGCCCCTGGACCGGATAAGATACCAAATGACATCCTGAAACTCATAGGAATAGACCATATAGATATATTTGTACAGTTGTTTAATGATATTTATAATTCGGGAATTATTCCTAGGAATTGGTTGACATCTACCTTTGTTACATTACCCAAAAAGGCTAATGCCAAAACTTGTAATGATCACCGTACAATAAGCTTAATGAGTCACACCTTAAAGATATTTCTAAAAGTTATACACCAACGAATATACAAAAAAGTAGAAGAAGGTATAAGTGAAACACAATTCGGTTTTAGAAGTTCCCTCGGTACAAGAGAAGCATTGTTTGCTTTTAACATATTAGCGCAACGATGTATGGAGGTTAATCAGCCACTATATGTGTGCTTCCTGGATTATAATAAAGCATTTGACAAAGTTCGTCATGATCATCTCATAGAATTGTTAGAAAAGAAAACACTTGATAAGAAAGACATCCGCATTATATATAACCTCTACTACAATCAAACCGCAACCGTGAAGGTAGAAAATGAGTTATCGAATGATATAGAAATAAAGAGGGGTGTGAGACAAGGTTGCGTTCTCTCACCCTTATTGTTTAATATGTATTCAGAAGACATATTCCAGGCAGCTCTATCAGATGAAATAGCTGGCATTAAAGTGAATGGGCTAAACATTAACAATGTTAGGTTTGCTGATGACACTGCACTACTAGCTGGAAACCTCAAAGATCTACAATTACTTCTTGACAAAGTCGCAGAAAAAAGTGAAGAATTTGGCTTGACTCTTAACGTAAGCAAGACTAAGTTCATGGTGATATATAAAACACACCAACAAGAAAATCTTACAATCAATAGGGAAAGAGTCGATCAAGTACGTAAATTTAAATATCTCGGAACAATTGTAAATGAGAAGATTGAAAGCTCAGAAGAAATTAAATCGAGAATAGGACAGGCCAGAAGTATCTTTAATAAGATGAAAAATGCATTCTGTTCGAGAGACATTTGTTTAAACACAAAAATGAGGTTGCTAAGATGCTATGTATTCTCAAAATTACTATACGGAATGGAAGCGTGGACATTGAAAAAGAAGGACATGAACAGTTTAGAAGCTTTTGAAATGTGGGCATATAGAAGAATACTTAGAATTAGTTGGGTGTCGAGGATTACTAATCAAGATGTCCTAAGAAGAATGGGAAAGGAAAAAGAATTAATTAAAACTATTAAAGTAAGGAAGCTACAATATTTAGGCCATGTTATTAGGGGAGTAAATTACAAAATATTGCAAATAATACTAGAAGGGAAAATTTGTGGGAAGAGAACGAGGGGTAGAAGACGGACATCCTGGATTGACAATTTAAAAAATTGGTACAACTGCTCAACGTCAGAACTCCTTAGATCAGCCAAATCAAGATCAGAAATTGCCATGATGACAGCCAACCTTCTTAGAGGAGACGGCACATGAAGAAGAAGATAAATATCTAGGATACAGACAAAAAATAGGAATAGATAATACAAATATTAAAGAAGAACTAAAAAAAAATATAGACAAAGACTAACAAAAATACTGAAAACAGAATTGACAGCAAGAAACAAGACAAAAGCTATAAATACTTATGCTATACCAATATTGACCTACTCATTTGGAGTAGTGAAATGGAGTAACACAGACCAAGAAGCACTCAATACACTTACGCGATCACAATGCCACAAATATAGAATACATCACATACATTCAGCAACAGAAAGATTCACATTAAGCAGAAAGGAAGGAGGAAGGGGATTAATCGATATAAAAAACCTACATTATGGACAGGTAGACAATTTAATAAAATTCTTTCTAGAACGAGCAGAAACTAGCAAAATACACAAAGCAATCACTCATATAAATACATCGGCTACACCACTGCAATTTCATAACCACTTCTACAACCCTTTATATCACATAACGTCAACAGATACGAAAAAAGTAAATTGGAAAAAGGAAACACTACATGGCAAGTACCCGTATCATCTAACACAGCCACACATTGATCAAGACGCATCCAACACATGGCTAAGAAAAGGCAATACATACAGTGAGATGGAATGATTCATGATTGCAATACAGGATCAAACAATAAACACCAGATATCACAGCAAGCATATTATTAAAGATCCCAATACCACAACAGATAAATGCAGACTTTGCAAACAACAAATAGAAACAGTAGATCACATCACAAGTTGATGTACAATACTAGCAAATACAGAATACCCCAGAAGACATAACAATGTAGCAAAAATAATACATAAGCAGCTTGCCTTACAACATAAACTTATAAAACAACACGTTCCCACATACAAGTATGCACCACAAAGTATACTGGAGAATGATGAATACAAATTATACTGGAACAGAACCATTACAACAGATAAAACAACACCATATAACAAACCTGACATCATACTCACCAATAAAAAGAAGAAATTAACACAACTAATCGAAATATCCATACCCAATACAACAAATATACAAAAGAAAACAGAAGAAAAAATTGAAAAATACATCCAACTGGCTGAGGAAGTCAAGGACATGTGGCATCAGGATAAAGTCGACATTATACCAATTATACTATCAACTACAGGAGTCATACCACACAATATCCACCAGTACATCAATGCAATACAGCTACATCCAAACTTATATATACAACTACAGAAATCCATAATTATTGATACATGTTCAACTACCCGAAAGTTCTTAAATGCAATATAACATATACCACACAGCTAAAAGGAAGTCACGCTTGATCAAGGTCCGCGTCACTTTCCATTTTTTACCAGACATAACGTCTGAGAAAAGAAAGAAATAATAATAATAGTAATAACATGCATAACTTGCTGAATAAAGAAGGATTGTTCTGGGAATTTTTATTGTTTTGTACATAATCAAGTACAATTTATGGCAAGAACGAAATAATGTTTAAGTTCTCTCTCTCTCTCTCTCTCTCTCTCTCTCTCTCTCTACTCTCCATTTCGCATTTTTGTTTAAATGGGAGTTTTCGTGCTGTTTTATTTTTTGGAGCAAACGTACAAGATCCCTAATTCATATGTTAGTTAACGAATTAACTCCTGAGCTGAAAATCAGACATTCTTACTTTGCTTCCACATAACGACTTACGCTTATTATTCACTTCTTTCTTAAATGTGCGCTTGTAGTCACGCTTATTTGATTTTGTCACTTTCTCAGACAACGAATCTGTTCCGGAATACCCTAGTTTTTTGGCGGCTAACTTTTCCTGGTAATTTTCTTTTTGTTGGCGGTTAACACAGGTTCAACAGAATTCATGTTGACACACAGGAAAGCCGATTCCTGTCCAGTAGACAACCAACTCCAAACACAAACTGCCGTTTGCGGAAATGATTAAATTCAAGTAGTACTACCGACCAATAAAGTCACTTGACTAGAATACAAATGATGCGCTGGGAGCCACAAGGGCCAAAAGCACAGCGCCTGCGATCCCCCCCCCCCCCCCCCCATTTAAGTGAGATGGCTTTTCTTGGATGTTCATATATATGTACAATGTGGGCCTACAGTACAGATAAACCATAAGATCAACAGATGTCAGAAGCACGAATTAATAGACGATGATGTGCTTTATGGTTCTCAGCACCTTAAACGGATTACTCTACGATAAAACCCAAAACTTCATGTAGCACAGCTCATTCAGAATTCCACAAAATACTTTTTTCTCTCAGTATAATTATAACATATATTGATGCCCCATCTAAATTGAGAATATAGTTTGTGAATTCGCATATCTTTGGAGTGTGCTACCACCTAGCGGAATTTATCGCTTACATAGATAAATATCTGCTGCAAAGTGGTGGTGGCACTGATATAAACTGGTAGGTGAATGGCAAAGGCTAGCAGTGCACGACGTAAACCGTGCAGATTGATAATCAAACCCGTATGTATTTGGCCTACAAGGCAATTACGTCACGCCAGTTGCGCATGCGCAGAACTACTTACGGACGTGCTCACGACCCTGACGTCAAGTTTCACCAAGTCTAATGGAGCAATATGTAGCACAGTGCGGTAGATTTAGTGCGATTAGATTAGTACTTGTTCCATAGATCATGAATACGACACTTCGTAATGATGTGGAACGTGTCAGGTTAATAAAAGGGGTCTATACAAGATATTACATTAGACAAAATATTACATGAAACTTAATATTTTTAATTCTCTTTTTGGGGGGAGGGGAGGGTTGAGGAAATTACCCACTTACTATATCAAAAAATTCATCTAATGAATAGAAGGAGTTGCCGTTAAGAAATTCTTTTAATTTCCTTTTAAATGCTATATGGCTATGTGTCAATCTTTTGATTCTGTTAGGTAAGTGACCAAACACTTTTGTGGCAGCATAATTTCCCCCTTTCTCAGCCAAAGTTAGATTTAACGTTGAGTAGTGAAGATCATCCTTTCTCCTAGTGTTGTAGCCATGTACACTGCTATTACTTTTAAATTCGTTCAGATTGTTAATAACAAATTTACAAATTTCATAAGTGAATATATATATATATATATATATATATATATATATATATATATATATATATATATATATATTTATTGTGAGGCTACAGTGAAGATCTGTAGCTCTTTAAATAAGTGTCTGCAGGATGATCTTGGGTGAGCTCCAGCAATTATTCTGATTACACACTTTTGTGCAATGAACACTTTTACTCAATGATGAATTACCCCAGAATATGACCCCGTGTCCGGCCATCTTGATTTAGGTTTTCTGTGATTTCCCTAAATCGCTCCAGGTAAATGGTTCCTTTGAAAGGGCACGGCCGACTTCCTTCCCTAATCCGATGAGACCGATGACCTCGCTGTTTGGTCTCTTCCCCCAAACAACCCAACCCAACCCAACAGCAGAATATGATGCCAAACGAAAGCAGAGAATGAAAATAGGTATGAAAAGCTAATTTACTCAGATGTATATCGCCAAAATTTGCAATGACCCTAATAGCATAAGTAGCTGAACTCAAACGTTTCAGCAGATCCTCAGTGTGTTTTTTTCCAGTTCAACCCCTCATCAATGCATGCACCTAGAAGTTTTGAATATTCTACCTGAGCTACCGATTTCTGATGGAAGTCTATATTTCTTAATTATGTCATTCCATTTACTGTGTGGAACTGTATATACTGTGTTTTGTCAAAGTGTAATGAGAGCCCATTTGCAGAGAACCACTTAATGATTTTCTGAAAAACATCGTTTACGATACCACCAGTTAATTCTTGTCTGTTGGGTGTGATTGCTATACTTTTATCACGTATTTCAGATTACCGCATCTACATCTACATTACGTTTAGCAGCATTCAAAGAAAAACAACCCATAAATCCGCAAGGTGTCCAAAGTTAGGCTGTTCACGTGCCCTTGTGCTCTTACACAGCAGCCGCCACTAGTCGTAAGTTGAGGATCAAACGGAGACTCTTCGTGCCGGTAGGGTTCAGGCGTACGCCACGTGGTAGTGGCCACCCGGGACTGTTTGCCCTGCGTGCGGTGCGGGGGCGGCCGTTCTAGGAAGCGATTACCGGCCGAGTAAACAAGCGGCGCGGCTGCGTGCTCTCTGAAGTATTGCCAGTGAAGCGTCGCGTGGCGGGGCCGCAAACTGCAGGCCAGGGGCCACAGGGCAGAGGCCGGCGCACGCCCCACACCAACCCAGAGGACAGGCTTCCTGGAAGTGGCCAGGTGCATCCAACGTGCAGTCCGAGCGCGTTGCCTGTGATGCTCGTCAACTTCTATGGCTGTAAACGTGCGCCCTGTGATGTGCTTTGCTACACCTACGTACAACCGTAGTCCTCAATGACAGTAAGACGTTGTAACACCTCGGTTCAGTTTACAGTGATAAAAGCTATAGAAAGAATAATTTAAAATTAAGAATAGAATTTTTAGAGGGGAAAATAGTGTAGAATCATAGTTTGGTAATTGCAGATCAAAATTATAGTACGAGGTGCATTCAAGTTCTAAGGCCTCCGATTTTTTTTCTAATTAACTACTCACCCGAAATCGATGAAACTGGCGTTACTTCTCGACGTAATCGCCCTGCAGACGTACACACTTTTCACAACGCTGACGCCATGATTCCATGGCAGCGGCGAAGGCTTCTTTAGGAGTCTGTTTTGACCACTGGAAAATCGCTGAGGCAATAGCAGCACGGCTGGTGAATGTGCGGCCACGGAGAGTGTCTTTCATTGTTGGATAAAGCCAAAAGTCACTAGGAGCCAGATCAGGTGAGTAGGGAGCATGAGGAATCACTTCAAAGTTGTTATCACGAAGAAACTGTTGCATAACGTTAGCTCGATGTGCGGGTGTGTTGTCTTGGTGAAACAGCACACGCGCAGCCCTTCCCGGACGTTTTTGTTGCAGTACAGGAAGAAATTTGTTCTTCAAAACATTTTCGTAGGATGCACCTGTTACCGTAGTGCCCTTTGGAATGCAATGGGTAAGGATTACGCCCTCGCTGTCCCAGAACATGGACACCATCATTTTTTCAGCATCGGCGGTTACCCGAAATTTTTTTGGTGGCGGTGAATCTGTGTGCTTCCATTGAGCTGACTGGCGCTTTGTTTCTGGATTGAAAAATGGCATCCACGTCTCATCCACTGTCACAACCGACGAAAAGAAAGTCCCATTCGTGCTGTCGTTTCGCGTCAACATTGCTTGGCACCATGCCACACGGGCAGCCGTGTGGTCGTCCGTCAGCATTCGTGGCACCCACCTGGATGACACTTTTCGCATTTTCAGGTCGTCATGCAGGATTGTGTGCACAGAACCCACAGAAATGCCAACTCTGGAGGCGATCTGTTCAACAGTCATTCGGCGATCCCCCAAAACAATTCTCTCCACTTTCTCGATCGTGTCGTCAAACTGGCTTGTGCGAGCCCGAGGTTGTTTCGGTTTGTTGTCACACGATGTTCTGCCTTCATTAAACTATCGCACCCACGAACGCACTTTCGACACATCCATAACTCCATCACCACATGTCTCCTTCAACTATTGACGAATTTCAATTGGTTTCACACCACGCAAATTCAGAAAACGAATGATTGCACGCTGTTCAAGTAAGGAAAACGTCGCCATTTTAAGTATTTAAAACAGTTCTCATTCTCGCCGCTGGCGGTAAAATTCCATCTGCCGTACGGTGCTGCCATCTATGGGACGTATTGACAATGAACGCGGCCTCGTTTTAAAACAATGCGCATGTTTCTATCTCTTTCCAGTCCGGAGAAAAAAAATTGGAGGCCTTAGAACTTGAATGCACCTCGTATATCAGCAAGTAGTTTAACGTCTAAGTACAGCAAAGCCACGGAAGCTCCGTCATGGAGAAGGCAGTGACGTTAAACTCTTGTGATGAAAAACCTATAAAAAGGCCTGATCGTCATTATTGCCGCCTTTTTTCCTTGATTGTTTCGTTAAAGGGCGGGAAACCCGTGTCAGTCAGGGAGACAATAATTAGATTGGACTTTATCGTGTTAATATTCACGATAAACTGTTAGAATATTACGGAGATTAAAAGTGATGTAGTGTACGATCTCTGACTGTTGGTAGCAACGGAGTATTAAGGGGATTTTAGGACTTCAGTGCTAGATTGGAACTTTACGGACATATAGACGACAGAAACTCAAATTATCTGCTGATACGTGTGAATTCAGAGGTGCCGGTATTCAGATATTAACGTGTGGACTTTTGAAAGTGTCGTGTGCCGTTAGTTGCGAATCTGGACGTAGAGCGCCTGCATATCGGCATTTGCGGACTATTTAGATTCCTCTTTTTTTTCCTTTATTGAGTTTCGATTCCCCCTAAAGGGGGCGGGCTGGTAGATTCCTCCAGGCTAGGAACCTTTTAAATAGGCCATCATCCATCACCATCTTAATCCTTGAATGTAGAGTGAAAGTGAAATACAAGAGTATTGTACTTATTTCATTTACCTAGTACTAATCAGTGAAGGTTTTACGGAACCAAAGCTATTCAGCAGTAAGTCAGCACCATCTAGCGTAGCCATTAACTAACACGCTAACTGAAATGAACGTTCACGTGTTTTACGGCTGCTTAACATGAACTTTTGTGACTCTTTGACGTCCCCACTCCCTCCGAAAGGTGGCGCAGGCTGTCTTAATCATAAAAGGGGAGAGTTTTAGCCGGGCAAATTACTAAATAAAAGTGATATTTACAATACTCGCAGTAATAGCAAAACACAAGGCCCGCACCGCAGTCGTCGCTGTCACTTCGGGAAGTAATGCCGGAAAACCTACCGACGAGCAGACGTCGACGTGGAGTACCTAAAAAGGGAACCACAAGAGAGTTGGGGATGCTTCAACGTGCGCTAGTGGGCACTTAGACCCGTCAAACGGTGATTCTTAGTGGACAGTTATGTAGAAGTCTTTTCGACAAGCTCTTTACACGGTGTGATTCAAAAAGAAACGACAGATTTCAAGTGTTTATTGCAACTACAGAGAAACGGCAAAGAAACTGGTGTAGGCATCGTTATTCAAATACAGAGATATGTAAGCAGGCAGAATACGACGCTGCGGTCGGCAACGCCTATCTAAGACAGCAAGTGTCTGGTGCCGTTGTTAAATCGTTTACTGCTGCTTCAATGGCAATTTATCAAGATTTAACCATTTTTGGTGTTACAGTCGGCGCACGAGCGATGGGACACAGCATCTCCGAGGTAGCGATGAAGTGGGGATTTTCCCGTACGACCATTTCACGAGTGTACAGTGAATATCAGGAATCCGGTAACACATCAAATTTCAGACATCGCTGCGACCGGGAAAAGATCCTGCAAGAACGGGACCAACGACGACTGAAGAGAATCGTTAAACGCGACGTGCAACTTTTCCGCGAATTGCTGCACATTTCAGTGCAGGGCCATCAACAAGTGTCAGCGCGCGAATCATTCAATAAAACAACATCGATATGGGCTTTCGGAGCCAAAGTCGCACTCGTGTACCCTTGATGACTGCACGACACAAAGCTTTACGCGTCGCCTAGGCCCGTCAACACCGACCTTGGACTGTTTGTTGATGACTGGAAACTTCTTAACTGGTCGGACGAGTCTCGTTTCAAATTCTGTCGAAAGGATGGACGTGTACTGGTATGGAGACAACCTCACGAATCCATGGACCCTACATGTCAGCAGGGTGCTGTTCAAGCTGGTGGAGGCTCTGTAATGGTGTTGGGCCTGTGCAGTTGGAGTGATATGTGACCCCTGATATGTCTAGATACGCCTCTGACAGTTGTCTCGTACGTAAGCATCCTGTCTGATCCCCTGCATCCATTCATGTCCGTTGTGCATTCCGGCGGACTTGGGCAATTCCAGCAGGACAACGCGACACCCCACACGTCAAGAATTGCTACAGAGTGGCTCCACGAACACTCTTCTGAGTACTTTCGCTGGGCACCAAACTCCCCAGACATGAACATTATTGAGCATATCTGGGATGTCTTGCAATGTGATGTTGAGAAGAGATCTTCACCCCTTCGTACTCAAACGGATTTATGGACAGCCCTGCAGGATTCATGAGGTCATCTCCCTCCAGCGCTACTTCAGACATCAGTCGAGTCCATGCCACGTCGTGCTGCAGCACTTCTGCGTGTTCGCGGGGCCCCTACACGGTATTAGGCAGGTGTATCAGTTTCTTTGGCTTCTTAATGTATAAAAGACAGAAACACATTGCGCATGTCACTGGATAGAGGAAGGTTCGAAGTTTTTACACAACTGCGCTGTTGTTTCTTTGTAGTAATAGATAACTACCCCACAAGAAAGATCGTTGTGTGTTGGAATTTGCGGGAAGTCAATCCATTGCTCAAGTACAATACAATTTCCGCCATCGATTCAGTAAGAATCTTTGCGCAAGCAGATTTATGACTGGCACACAAAATTATTGGAAGTAGGTTGCATATGCAAAGTGAAGAGCACTGGTCGGCCGCGCACATCCGATGAAAATGTCGAGCGAATCCGAGATGAATTCACACGGAGCCCTCGGAAGTCCACAGGACGGGCAGTCCAGGAACTTAAACTTCCTCAAATGACGGTGTGGCACATTCTGAAATGGCGTCTGTATAAGAAGCCTTACATTATTACAGAAACTGCGTCCCGGCAATCGTAACAGAAGGTACGAATTTTGCAGTCCAGTTCTCCAGGATATGTCAGAGGACACTTTTTCCGAACAATTCATCTCTTCGTACGAATCGACGCTCTATCTATCAGGTAAAATAAACCGCCATAATGTAATAATATTGGGGTCACAAAATCATGGCGTCGTCGTCGCTCATAAAAGAAACTCACCGAAACTGACTATGTTTTGTGCCGGTTCCGTTCACAAAATTTATGCACCTTTATTTTTTGTGGATAAATATCGTACCTGGACCTGCTGCAAAACTGGTTCTTTCCTTAATTTTACGAGGAATCCAATGATTTCATTTTTATGCATTACGGCACCCCACTTCACTTTCACCTTGACGTGCGGCGTTATCTCAACAACACCATCCCACAATGTTGGACTGGAAGAGATGAACGAGAACATCTTGTTCATTGTTTTTGGCCTCACATGTCACCAGACAATTTTTTTCTGTGGGGACACATAACAGACATAGACTTTGTTCCACCCACGGCAGCTACTCTTTAAGAAATGAGAAATCGAATTGTCGAAGCTGTCGATTCAATATAAACAGGGACCTGTTGATAAGATGTTGAATCTTCCTCTGTCCAGTGACATGCGCAATTTGTTTCTATCTTTCATTTTTAGTAATAAACAGCTGAAATCTGTTCTTCCTTTCTTAATCATCCTGTAAGTTCTCGAGGGTGCTGAATCCGAATTATCATGTTCTCACCAAGATTTAGCCCTGGAAATAGATAAAAAATTGAGAAAAGACAAAAAATGGGACATTTCTGGATTTTTCGCTTGATGTCGTTGTGGTCTTCAGTCCAGAGACTGGTTTGGTGCATCTCTTCATGCTCACTAACCTGTGGAAGCTTCTTCATATCCAAGAAACTACTGCAACCTACATCCTTCTGAATCTGTTTAGTGTATTCATCTCTTGGTCTCCCTCTATGATTTTTACCCTCCACGCTTCCCCCAGTACTAAACTGGTTATCCCTTGATGCCTCAGAACGCGTCCCACCAACTCATCACTTCTTCTAATCAAATTGTAACACAATTTCCTCTTCTCTCCAATTCTATTTAGTGCCTCTTCGTTAGTTACGTGATCTGCCCATCTAATCTTCGGCATTCCTCTGTAGCACCACATTTCGAAAGCTTCTATTCTCTTCTTGTCCAAACTATTTATCATCCATGTTTCATTTCCATACATGACTACACACCGCAAAAATACTTTCAGAAAAGACTTCCTGACACTTAAATCTGTACTCGATGCTAACAAATTTCTCTTCTTCAGAAACGCTTTCTTTACCACAGCCAGTCTACATTTTATATCCTCCCTACTTCGACCATTATTAGTTATTTTCCTCCCTAAATAGCAAAACTCATCAACTGCTTTAAGTGTCTCATGTCCTCATCTAATTCCCTCAGCATCAACTGATTTAATTCGACTGCACTCCATTACCCTCGTTTCACTTTTGTTGATGTTCATCTTATATCCTCCTTTCAAGACACTGTCCATTCTGTTCAACTGCTCTTCCAAGACCTTTGCTGTCTATGACAGAATTACAGTGTCATCCGCAAAACTCAAAGTTTTTTATTTCTTCTCCATCGATTTTAATACCTACTCCAAATTTTTCTTTTGCTTCCTTTACTGCTTGCTCAATAGAAAGATTGAACAAAGTCGGGGATAGACTACAATGCAATGCAATAGCTTCTTCAGGCGTGTTAATTTTTCTAAGGATATCATTTTGCTCCTCTTCTTCTCCCTTTGTTTCTTCCTGATCATCTTCTGTGTTGCGGATTTCTATTAAGTCTGTTGCTGAAGTAAAAGTAGAGTAAGTAGGCAGGAAGTCATCGCTTCGAATGTTGTCATCTGTACTACATGGAACGTTTCGCATTTTAATTAATTCGCTATTAGGTTGCACAGTATTCCATTGTGGTGCTACTCTTTCCTGCACGTTCTCAGCTTCCCCGCACACTTCATGTCACGCGCTGTGGCGATTAGCTCTGAAACTGTCAAGACATCCTGTGGATGTCAAACTGCGTATTTCCAATCTCTTTAGCGACTTCCAGAATCTCACTCTCACTCAGAAAACCACACTATCTCGTTAATTTCTTTATTTCCCGTCTCCTTCCCTTTCATTTGCCCGTTCCGTTTCATCCACTTTATCCCTGTTTCTTAAGGTATCATAAATTTGTGTTTTACCGCATTTCAGACGCAGCATCATTTCGTGCAGAGAGAAGTTCTTTCTCACACGCTTCGACTAACTTAATCTTTTCGTTAAATGTTTGCGGCTCATACTTCTTGTTCGATGTCACGTTACCGGGATCACTTAAAGTGCTCCTAATGAAATGCAACTGACAGAAGATAATGCACAGTTCACTGATTTGAAATACTTCACCTTGCTGGGTAAAACCATTGTTTAACCGAACAACACCCACCTATTTCACTGCGCATAATGCATCAGTGTTCGTAAGTGCGCAACAGTATTCTAGTGTGCTCAAGCGCGCATCAGTAATAATGGAAAACGAGAAAAGCCGACAAACGAGCGACCCATTTCCTTTGGTGTACCGACACTGCGCCCGACTTCCACGCTGTTGCACAGAAAGCGCGCAGCCCTGCGCCGAAACTGTTTTTTTCTTATTTTGCACTTCTGAACAGCATTGTCATGGGTGTACAGTCTTTGCGCTAAAAATAGTATCCCTTTAGAGTCGTTAATAACTAATGTATGCTGTAATACAGTAATGCTGTATAAGCTTTTTTCCGCATTGTGCAACGAATTACTAGTTAAGTCATAAAATTCGCATTCCGTTTCCGCTTTAGGCACATTCCACTTTATGCGAAATATTAGCGTATAATACTGTATTGAATTCGTCGGGACTGAAATACTTGTACGGTTTAGGCAGATTTCCGAATTATACACGTTCCGCTTTGATCAAGTTTCACTGTAGTATATTATTAAAACAGTCAGTTTAAACAAATTTCAAATAAGTTTCATCCTCCTCGCAGTTTCTAATCCAATGTCCTCGTCTTCACTTGATTCGTCTGCAAAATAAGAATACATAGCTATGCAGCTAAATAAGATAATATACGATCGGTTTTATTTCATACCAGGTAATAAGAAAGTAATTACAAAATGGTTCAAATGGCTCTGAGCACTATGCGACTTAACTGCTGAGGTCATCAGCCGCCTAGAACTTAGAACTAATTAAACCTAACTAACCTAAGGACATCACACACATCCATGCCCGAGGCAGGATTCGAACCTGCGACGTAGCGGTCGCTCGGCTCCAGACTGTAGCGCCTAGAACCGCACGGCCACTCCGGCCGGCAAGTAATTACAAATGCAACCAATGTACTCTATTTGTTACTGTAATGAGGTGATGAGATTTCACAGCAGGAAATTACAATAACAACAGAGTGAGACATGGCTTACCTTCGTCTGTAGCAGTCCTCGTTCTACCCTCCTGTACCTGCTCTAAACTTCCAACACGACTTCTTGTAAGTCTTGCGAATAGGGGTGACTGACACTCTCGCAAACCGTATCGCAGCTGATGCAGACTTTCGGGCAGTGGATGCTTGTTTTTCGACACCTACAAGCGTAGCCACGACACCCAGTTTTGCATCTGCGTGCGATAAAACAATAGCAGTAGGTGCTGGCGGCTGAAGCAGGGAGATCCTGAAATGGCCCATCTCCGCCGGCTTTGAAAAGGCGTTAACTTCAACCCGCGACAGGCGCCATACGGCTGGTCTGACGAACAGACTTACTGAAAACTGTTTCGTCGTAAATTTTAGCTTCTTTATTTTCGTAAATAGCCAAACCTGCCAAAAATTTCGTTTTTCCGAGCTATAAGCGAAAAACCCACAAAGTCCCATTTTTCGTTCACCTATTTCCTGGTCCAAATTTTGGACGGACTTTGAAAATTCGGATTCATACCCTTGAAAACTTTTAGACAGCTTGACAAAAAAAAAAACTTGTACAAAACTTTCCTCTATTTGGCCTTTCTGAGCACCATTTGACTGGACTAACTTACTGTAATAGTATAACCCCACACTAGAACCGCCCATAACCGGAGGCCTGCCCCCTCTCCTCACACAGCCCTTGACGTCTATATCTACATCTACATGCATACTCTGCAAACAATTGAAAAGTGCATAGCAGAGGGTACTTTCCATTGTTCTGCTACAATGGTTTCTTCCCTATGGAGCGAGGGAAGAATGACTCCTTAAACGCCTCTGTCAGCGCAGTGGTATGAGTCTTCGCGAGCTCTACACGCAGGGGGTTCGTAGTACGTCCCTCGATTCGTCACTTTAAACTGGTTCTTGAAAATATGTACTAGACTTTTACAGGATAGTTTTCCTCAATCTTCCATCGTCTGCAGCTCAGATTTTTCAGCATTTCCGTGACATTCACGCATGAGTCGAACAAACTTGTAACCGTTAGTGCTGTCCTTCTTTTCATACGTTCAGTATTCTCCGCTAGTTCTGTTTGGTACGGGTCCCATGCACTTGAGCCATGCTTTATGATTGGTCGTACGAGTGTTTTTAAGCAATCTCTTTAGTAGACCGATTGCATATTTCTAATGTTCCGCCGGCCGCGGTGGCCGTGTGGTTCTGGCGCTGCATCCCGGAACCGCGGGACTGCTACGGTCGCAGGTTCGAATCCTGCCTCGGGCATGGGTGTGTGTGATGTCCTTAGGTTAGTTAGGTTTAAAGTAGTTCTAAGTTCTAGGGGACTTATGACTTAAAGATGTTGAGTCCCATAGTGCTCAGAGCCATTTTGAACCTAATGTTCCACCACTTATCCGAAATCTGTCACCTCCTTTACCTAGGCGATGCAGCAACGAGCTGTGGTGAAGCAAAACTGACATCCTCATCGCCCAGCGTGCACAGGTGAGAAGACGTAATGCTACAGTTACTGACTTAAACAAGTTAACGTTTGTTTGGGACGGTGTTATATTTTGTCACTGTTCGCACAAAGTGTTTCTTTTCTTATGTTGCATGACGAGAACAGAAGTGCTACACTACGAAGCAGACAGCGTCTTCGTCGCTGCGCTCAGAGACAATAGGCTGACCACTACTAACCTCAAAACGAAGGCCATCGACGGAAAAAGATCCTGTCACCTAATGTTGCACTGCTCTGGCCCTCCGTTACGAATCGATTAAAATATTGTCATTAACTGAAAAGATAAAAATCGAAAGTATAACTACAATGTATATGTCATATGTAATGGATCAGTCTGTATAACTGCGCGGAGAGTTCTCGCGGTTAGAGGCGCCATGTCACGGATTGCGCGGCCCCTCCCGCCGGAGGTTCGAGTCCTCCCTCCCTCGGGCATGGCTGTGTGTGTTGTTCTTAGTATAAGTTAGTTTAAATAGTGTGTAAGTCTAGGGACCGATGACCTCAGCAGTCTGGTCCCTTAAGAATTCGCACACATGTGAGTCTGTATATTGACACAAAACGGTTAACGTCTGCGATATATTAGCTGTGCAAGTTAAGGGTGCAATAACACGCAAATAAGTGCAAAAAATTATTTTTCTGCCTACTCAATACTGAGGTAGTGTAAATTTGTGCATGAAGACAGAGAGTCAGTTTTACTGGATGTTTAACTGAATTTATGAAATTAACAGATGATCTTTCAAGTTTGTATTTTATGAAGGAGTAATCGTTAGAGCTGAAATAAATTATAATTTGCAACGAAAAGCCGCAGCGATAAACATAATCTTGAGTTTATAGAAAATATCCAGCAATTTTACTAGAACTCCAACTCAACCTCTCTCGAAAAACGAACTTGCTGATTGAATTTAAAACAGATTTAACAGAACATATTTAATATTTTAGCTGCCTGTTATGCCCTGGTTACAAGAGTTCCGAAGATGATCTGACAGATTACTTGAGAGGAAGTCCTGAAGAGCCAAGTTCATTTATCGGATCCAGGGGACTGTAGCAGCGCACAATACTCGATCAGTTCCGCCCTCTCTCACCCAACACCACTGCAATTAAATACGCGTGAGTTAAAATCAGCGCGCGGAAAAATACAGTCACGACCTAGCTCGTCTCGAACGGTAGCACAGAATTCAGCACAATAAAATAACTTGGAATTGTGTTAACGGTAAACTTTCGAATCGTACAAATTATTCAACATCATAGCTCTCCACCAGGCAAAAGTAATTTCATCAGGATAATATGCTCCATCAAACACAGCTGCAAAAGCAGACATATCTTACCACTCCAAGTAGTGAACACTAAAAGTAAAGACTGACCACCTTCGAACACGGAAAGAACATGGATACTGCACATCCAAGGCACGTGATTGGCTGAGGGTCAATGGCCCACCAAAGACGTGCTTTCCGATGCAGTGCTTATGTGAAGAGTTTTTGAACATATCAGAATTTGTAGGTTCTGAGCTCATTAACTCAGAGACGGTTGTAAAATAAATAATCTCACTGGACAAAAAATTAGTCACCTCTGGAGAAATCATTACAAGCATCATTTAATACCGTAATTCTGCCCCTGGCCTTGATAATCACCTGGATTCGGTGAGGAAGTGAGTCCGTAAGGTTGTGCAGGTGCATCTCATCCAGATTACAGCGTTCCTGCACGATGAACTTTGCTGTTGTCGTCTTGAAAAACTGAGGTATTAATAGCATACTCATCATGTAGATGTTGACTGAACGGCAACGCCTGATCATTCAGAATGTTTAAATAAACAGGCTGGGTCATGTTAGCCGTCACCTCAGTGAGCGGGCCCAGTTAATGATGAGAAAAACACCTCCAAAACATCACAGACTCACGTCAGGCTTGCAGTTGGCCTTGCACACATTCAGGATGAAATGCCTCATTTGGTCCTCTGTACACACGACGAAGTGCGTCATTTGAATAAGGCAAGAACGTGATTTGTCAGGACGCCAGATCACATTGCCCACGTTCGATGATTTCTAGCCCGTTAACAACGAGCTGCTTTATGCGCCTGTATGAGCAATGGCCTCTTGCGAGGTGACCGACACCATATGTTCATTGCATGCAGTTCCCGTCCAAATGTCCTCTCGCTTACAAATTGGAAAGGACCTTCATTCACTGCCTGTAGCAATTCCTGTCGGATTTGGATTTTATTTTGATCCACAAAATGTGAAACGTGTCTCTGGTCCCTCCATGTTACGATCTTTCTCCGACCACAATTCTGACGTCGTGTTTCGTGGCCACATGCATTACACCAATGCTTGTGCAGACACTGAGCAGTCCGCCGCGAAACGCCAACAGGTCCGGCTAATTCGCACACAGTATTGGCCATGGGTGCGGCCAAATACGATTGCCCGTTTCTGCCTCTCTTTCACGTCCTTACATTTACCCATGTCCATGTACAACGTCCACTTGAAACAGAAATGTCTGACTGAAAGCTACCGCTTTATGCCCACGTAGAGGTTCAGTATGCGAGTGTATCGTTGCGCCAAGTGTAAAGGCTTAACGACATATCCGTACGCGCGCACTGGGATGATTGATATTTTGTCTCGTGAGCCTACTACAGATCTTGAAAAAGACAAAATAGGTGCTGAGAATATAAAAGAACCAATAACAGGCAGCTTACAACGTACACAGTCTCTCGCGATGACTTTAACG
The DNA here is from genome assembly GCF_023864275.1 of Schistocerca cancellata. NCBI lineage: Eukaryota > Metazoa > Arthropoda > Insecta > Orthoptera > Acrididae > Schistocerca > Schistocerca cancellata. The sequence goes on from NC_064633.1 coordinate 520,886,948, forward strand.
TTCTCGTCTCAACAACGCAGTTGTAACTTTCGTTCCCACCAGAGTTAAGTCCTTCCCGTCCCACTTCATAATTCAGCCATCTCCTCTACGTACTTTTTGGCAGCAGGAACCCGACTCCGGAATGACCTCCCTCAGTAAATGAGAGAACTGAATGACAGCTCCAGCTTCAAAGGACAGTTATTGACATATCCAGTGAAACAAAAATGTCTGCCTTTTCTCGTTATCCCATTACAACTAGCAATGAGTATCCTTCTTATCAACCACATCTTCCTCATTTGACAAAGCTCTTGGCTGGTGCAGTCTACTCAAATTTCCCTCTCTCAGAGCATGCTATCTCAGAAAATATTACTTTTTTACACCTATAAATAATTTTGTATCTGCCACTAATCATTATTATTATTATTATTATTATTATTATTATTATTATTAGGGGTAGTGCTGTTACACTGCCTTTACATACATTCAAATTATTGATATTTCTATTAGTACCATTTTATACCATTTTATTACCGTTTATCATATTAAAGTTATTGTCATTTCTTAAGTAGCTACTCAATGGCAGAATATTGTAGCCCTGTCTGTACAAACAGTAGCCACACGAAGCTGGGATACATGCAGCTAAATCACAGATTTTTAGTGGTAGCTACAATTAAATCCACTGTAGTATTCTGGTGACCTGCCCTGAGCTATATTCACCATCCAATAGGAGAAGGAAGAGTATGTTTCTGAGGGAATTAAGAAAATCTCCAACAACCATCAGCTGTCAATTCATGAGGACATACCTGCTAACCGAATCAACAGACTTCACTCCAGACATCCCCCACCCAGATCAGCTAGGAACCCAGTGGTCTAAAACTTCATTCTTGACGAAGCTTGGACGCAAAAATGGTACGACTGCTATTTTTTCAATCGCCGATAAGTCTCGAAATTAAAATCGTAGTGAAACTCCGTTGAAGCTTTGGGCACATTGCACAGTGTCTCTAGTATACCCATCCATCGCGTCACGTCGCACTTTTCAGTTCTGAGCGCACAGTGAGCACGCGAAGATGCATGGAACACAGTGTCTCCCGCTTCTACTGAGGGGTTTTGCCTGATTTCATGCAGCCCACACTACATAACTGTCATGCGTTTCCTTCTTAGTTACAAGTCTCGGCTGTATACCGCAGGTGCAACGAAGACGCTCCGGCAGCGTTTTTGACGAACAGTGTTCAGTCACCCACCATAAAGCCCGGACTTATTTCCCTCTTATTTTCATCTCTTCACTCACCTAAACCGCTTGTTATGAGGACAGAAATTTGGCCCAGACAACGAGCTGCAAACCAGCGCAAGGAACTGGCGGAAATCGCAGGTGGCTGCCTTCTACAGTGCGCAACAGAATTAAAGGATCACTTTTTCGAAACCCCGTAACTCCCACCCATTGCGACGCTGAAGTTCGAAATTTTTCTCAAAGATACCTACAACTTTGGTCTGTAATGCTGCAAAAGTGTGGCGGCTTGCAGGGTCACCCTCGAGTTCAACGACGCTTCAAGCAGCAAGGTGTCTACACACGTGGAATAGCGGCCAGAGAACACAAGTTCGTGAGACGTGTAAGGTGGGTTAATGATGTCAAAATGGCACCACATTTCACCACAATTCTGCCCAATGGCACTGTAGACGTGTCACATGATTGGGAGGTCGCCACGCCCCTTCTTTTGACGCCACTGCGATGGAGGCCAGAACCGCGACGCCCAGCGTTAAAATCACGCGGTTTACTTAAGGCGAGTTTACACTTGTGCGCCTTGCAGCTAGTCGCCTTGCTACTGTAGCTTGCCCCACACTCCAGTAGAGGCGCAAAGTGTGAACGCAGGTGCGATTGGAATCACTCGTACGCACATTTGGAAAAGGCTGTGCACCAACACACGTGCCTCTCCTTTCGTGTGTGGCAAGCACAGCCGGACGGTGACTGGCCGCAAGGCGCACAGGTGTAAACGCGCCTCTATGGGTGAACGAGGAAAACATTCCAGGTACACAGTACGGCATGAAAAAAAGGAATAAAAGTTAGATAGTGTTAATACTTTCATCCTTCTTTACCTCCTCTGCATTACTGCAGATGACGTGAGCACATTTGTACTGTGCATGCAGTACACGTGAGGTGCCTAGTTGTTTCCACTGCCCTGTGTGGAATACATAAGTTCCTGTACACTTCACTAACCTGCTATCTTCATGATGATGATGTCCCCAGCGCAGAAAACAGCACGCAGTTTGTGGATTCTTTTTCTTGAGGCTGAAATTAACTTCGCAAGGAACTGCTGCTACGAATACACTATAAATCATTTGGGATGCCACTCGCGTTTTTATTGGTATAGACACGAGAAACTATTCTTGATCACAACGTATTGAACATATCTTTCCACAGTCATTATATCTGGCTAAAATGACATGAAATAAATCCTGCCACAGACAGTATGTCTGTCTACTGGAACCGTCAGAACTGGAGAATAAAATTACATGAATCAGATACTACTATTACAGACAACATGTCTGTATCTAGCGACGGTCGGAACTGTAGTAAATAAAATTGCATGAAACAAATACTGCTATAACAGACAACATGTCAGTCTACTGGAACGGTCAGAACTGGAGAGCCGGACTGCCCGAGACACTTCGCGCGCCAAGCCAGCAAGGCGTGACCCGAACGCCACCGAAGTGCATCGGCAGTAATATCGTCAGTCTTTTGTTTTAGTAATACTTTGATTTTAATAATTTTGAAATGACTGATTGATAGCTGGCTCTTAAGAGATGTTTATTTTAAAAAAATGAAGTAATTTGGATGACAGGTTTAATTAATAATAGCAACTAACATTTAACGTTTTGGCGCCCTACCTCCGAACACAGCAGCCAATCACAGAGCAGCAGCATCATGCAGGCGGTCTTTCTCACGGGAATGGTACCGAATCTAACATCTGTCACCGGTACCTCATCCCACATTGCGTCATCTCTATGCTTCTTGCATCTCCACTGCCCTGGGAATAGCTTCCTGGAGCCTAATATGATGGCTGAATAAGCCAGAAATACTACAACAGCCGCTCACAATCGGCACGAAAAGGCCGCAGGGGATGGCGTAAAGGGCTTCAATGAGCGGTACCCCTTTCCTGGGGCCTCAGTTCCCACACATTTAGCTGTCGAGAATGACAGCTCGAAGTGGAATGAACAAGAGGATGACCATCTTCACAGACTTTGACATCCTCGCGTTTTTGAACCCATCTCTAAGGACATCATGGGATTGCATCCCCATCAAACGCGATGGCATCCGTTTGGAGTACAACGCCACCGCAATTTTTGCTCTCGTGTACAGGTTGCAACCACTAGCGACCGTTCAAAACCATTCGACGAAATTGGAAACTGATACGAAGCAGCCAAGCGTGCTTTCCCTGCGGCCTTTTCGTGCTGATTCTGTGCGGTGAAGTGTCTGTAATTTTTTCCTCGGCCGTTCATAAGGAAACTTCGTGATTTCAACACAGGGCGTTGCGGTTCTGACCTCCATCGCAGGGGCGTTAAAAGAAAGGGTGACACGTGGGTAAGAAGGGCAGCGACGACCTTCCGATCGTGTCACATCCCAGTGATGGCAGTGGGCAGAATTATGGTGAAATTTGGTGCCAATAAGACATCATTAACCCACCTTCCATATCATATGAACTACCGAGCTGTGGCCTTCTTCTCGTAGGCGTCGTTGAGCCAGAAGGTGATGCCGCAGGTCTCCACGCTTTTGAAGCATCACAGAGGAAGGTTGGACATATCTATGCGCCAAATTTCAAACTTAAGCGTCGCAATGGATGGGAGTTACGGGTCTAGAAAAAGTGATCCCTTAATTCTGCTGTGCAGTGTATGACGAGAGTATTGAAAAGTTCGTACCAGGCTGCGACAAACGGCTAAGTCTGAGCGGCGACTGTGTGGAAAAGTAGCTGGGAGGTGTAGCTAAATGTTTCGAATAAAACATTTTTAATTTTCGCTGTAGTTTCTATTTCGCGATCGATCGAAGTTTGGGAAAAAGAAGTGCCGTCATACAGTAACACTCCTCCACAGCTCCATACCTTACTCCAAGTCAACAACAGACTGTGGGAACTTGATCTGACCAGTAGGACACGGAGTACAGTGTGGGAGATGCAGTGACCTACTACACTCCTGGAAATGGAAAAAAGAACACATTGACACCGGTGTGTCAGACCCACCATACTTGCTCCGGACACTGCGAGAGGGCTGTACAAGCAATGATCACACGCACGGCACAGCGGACACACCAGGAACCGCGGTGTTGGCCGTCGAATGGCGCTAGCTGCGCAGCATTTGTGCACCGCCGCCGTCAGTGTCAGCCAGTTTGCCGTGGCATACAGAGCTCCATCGCAGTCTTTAACACTGGTAGCATGCCGCGACAGCGTGGACGTGAACCGTATGTGCAGTTGACGGACTTTGAACGAGGGCGTATAGTGGGCATGCGGGAGGCCGGGTGGACGTACCGCCGAATTGCTCAACACGTGGGGCGTGAGGTCTCCACAGTACATCGATGTTGTCGCCAGTGGTCGGCGGAAGGTGCACGTGCCCGTCGACCTGGGACCGGACCGCAACGACGCACGGATGCACGCCAAGACCGTAGGATCCTACGCAGTGTCGTAGGGGACCGCACCGCCACTTCCCAGCAAATTAGGGACACTGTTACTCCTGGGGTATCGGCGAGGACCATTCGCAACCGTCTCCATGAAGCTGGGCTACGGTCCCGCACACCGTTAGGCCGTCTTCCGCTCACGCCCCAACATCGTGCAGCTCGCCTCCAGTGGTGTCGCGACAGGCGTGAATGGAGGGACGAATGGAGACGTGTCGTCTTCAGCGATGAGAGTCGCTTCTGCCTTGGTGCCAATGATGGTCGTATGCTTGTTTGGCGCCGTGCAGGTGAGCGCCACAATCAGGACTGCATACGACCGAGGCACACAGGGCCAACACCCGGCATCATGGTGTGGGGAGCGATCTCCTACACTGGCCGTACACCACTGGTGACCGTCGAGGGGACACTGAATAGTGCACGGTACATCCAAACCGTCATCGAACCCATCGTTCTACCATTCCTAGACCGGCAAGGGAACTTGCTGTTCCAACAGGACAATGCACGTCCGCATGTATCCCGTGCCACCCAACGTACTCTAGAAGGTGTAAGTCAACTACCCTGGCCAGCAAGATCTCCGGATCTGTCCCCCATTGAGCATGTTTGGGACTGGATGAAGCGTCGTCTCACGCGGTCTGCACGTCCAGCACGAACGCTGGTCCAACTGAGGCGCCAGGTGGAAATGGCATGGCAAGCCGTTCCACAGGACTACATCCAGCATCTCTACGATCGTCTCCATGGGAGAATAGCAGCCTGCATTGCTGCGAAAGGTGGATATACACTGTACTAGTGCCGACATTGTGCATGCTCTGTTGCCTGTGTCTATGTGCCTGTGGTTCTGTCAGTGTGATCATGTGATGTATCTGACCCCAGGAATGTGTCAATAAAGTTTCCCCTTCCTGGGACAATGAATTCACGGTGTTCTTATTTCAATTTCCAGGAGTGTATATGGATGGGAAAAGATCACTACTGTGGAGTACATCTGTGGCTTTCCAAGACGGACTGTCAGACACAATGTTGACGAGTGCCCTCGAAATTCGTACTCTCGAAACCTCTCTAAGCCCCTCAGAGACTCAAATGGCTCTGAGCACTATGCGACTTAACTTCTGAGGTCATCAGTCCCCTAGAACTTAGAACTACTTAAACTTAACTAACCTAAGGACATCACACACATCCATGCCCGAGGCACGATTCGAACCTGCGACCGTAGCGGTCGCTCCCCCTCAGACTTCTTCGATACTAAAGCAGATGTGATTAGATACGTAAATAATAGTCTGTAAATTTGTAAACTATGTACGTATTTATTCGTGTTTCTGAAGTAACGTGTAATTGCTACTGTGATAAAGTCTTCAATTCTTAATGTTCAGTCATCTGTCTTCGAAACAGACATTGATCATTCATTTTAAGAAAGTTGCATCGAATCCTGCATCCACATCTAGAGTTATAACATATTACTTATCTTCTTATTTCGTTGGTGGCCTCCTTGTCTTCTGTGGGATATGATGCTGGTCTCGGATCCAATTTCTGATACGAGGACACATTAACTCGTGAAAGGGCCACTGTGGACACCAGTGTATCTCTGTCGGGTTTTTAGCCATTTCAAGCGCCTATGTTTCACATGCAGCAACTTCACAGATTTTCACAACGCATATGATTGACATGAGCACCACTAGCAGGACGATGAAAGGGACTGTCTAATGGGACTTGAAACAAGAATTACTTGAGTTAAACACTTAACACGGTGGATGGGAACAAACAGTGAGGACTTGGAACGCTTTAGCGTGAATCTTTACTCCGACACTGACGCTAGAATAACAACGAAATAACTGATAGATAAGTAGTTTTTATTTTGGCTTCAGTACGAAGACTGGTTTGACGTAACTCTACACGCTAGTCCATCCTACGCAAGCCTCTTCAGTCTTGCATAAGACTGAAACCTACAGCCTTTTCAATCTGCTTACTGTATTCATCTCTAGGTCTATCTCTACAGCCGGCCGGAGTGGCCGAGCGGTTCTAGGCGCTACAGTCTGGAACCGCGCGAGCGCTACGGTCCCAGCTTCGAACCCTGCCTCGGTCATGGATGTGTGTGATGTCCGTAGGTTAGATGGGTTTAAGTATTTCTAAGTTCTAGGGGACTGATGACCTCAGATGTTAAGTCCCATAGTGCTCAGAGCCATTTTTTTTTCTATCTCTGCAAGTTTTAATTCCCACACTTCTTCCTTCTATTACGAAATTGACTGTCCCTTGATGCTTCATCAACCCATCCTTTCTTTTCGTCAAGTTGTGCTACTTTTCAGTTCCTCGTCATTAGTTATTCTATTTACGCATTCAATCTTCACCATTCTTCTGTATCACCACATTTTAAAAGATTCTATTCTCTTCTTGTCTGACCAGCTTATCGCCCGCATTTCAGTTCCCCACAAGGCTACCACACTCCAGACAAATACCTTCAGAAAAGCCTTGCTAACACTTGAATTTATATCAGATGTTAAACATTTTTCTTTTCTCGTAAGTGTTTTCTTGTAATTGCTAGTCTACATTTTATATCAGCTCTGCTTCGACCAACAATAGTTATTTTGCTGCTCAAATAGCAGAATTCATCTACTAATTTTACTGTGTCATTTTTTAATTCTGTGAGCATTGCCTGATTTAATTCGACTACATTCCATTGTCTTTGTCTCATTTGTGTTAATGTTCATCTTACAACTTCTTTTCAAGACACTCCACTCTGTTCCACAGCTCTTCTGGTTCCTTTATGCCCTCTGACAGAATTGCAATATCATCTACAAACTCTCAAAGTTCTTATTTCTTCTAACTGAATGTCAACTGCCAGTTAAAATTCCTCAACGTTTCCTTTGCTACTTGCTCAATGTACAGAGTGAATAATATCGAGGATAGGCTGCAACCCTTTCTCATTCTCGTCTCAACCACTGCTTCCATTTTCGTGTCCGAGATATTTCCAGTAGCGTCATGACTTGTCTTGTATGTTGGCGATAAGCAACGTGTAGTACGCTGTACTTGTCTACAATATTTCGATAGTGAACTGGGAGAGTTGCGGACGTGCGAGATTTGGCCAGAAGTGGAGCAGACACCGCCAGAAGGGGCAGTGCTTCTCCCACCCCCGCTACATATCCTCCACCCACCCACTCCCCTCGCTCCCTACCTCCCATTAGAAGTAACGAGATAACCCTTGCGGCCTCCGGGGACGGGGGTCGACCCCTAATATTGAAAAGGGTTCAGCCGGCAAAGGAAGGCGGAGGGTAATTGCGCGCACAATAACGTGAGTCAACATTAATCTCAGATCAAAGCGGCGCGCCTGAATTACTTCCTTCGGCGGAATGTGACAGTTATTCGGATGGGCGGTTGGTGGCGGTGGCGTGTCACCAGGGGGGACGGGGCGGGAGAATGGGGGGTTGGGAAGGGACGTCTGTCTAACCACCCTGGACATTCAATGACCGGCCGAGCGTCTCCGTCTAAAATGTAGGGCCGTCCGCGCTAGCGATCTATACAGCAGCGAGACTTGGCTACTGCTCCGAGAGGGGAGCGTCCAGGTGTGGATCCAGGAGGATTCAGTTCAGGATGGGGGGGAGTTGAAGCATAGCTCGTTATTCACACTTGCTATACAAATGTAACTTCACGACACCCTCACTCTTAATGTGCCACAGACACCTAGGATTTTAATTATACACTACTGGCCATTAAAATTACTATACCACGAAGATGACGTGCTACAGACGCGAAGTTTAACCGACACGAAGAAGATGCTGTGATATGCAAATGATCAGCTTTTCAGAGCATTCACACAACGTTGGCGCCGGTGGCGACACCTACAACGTGCTGACATGACGAAAGTTTCCAACCGATTTCTCATACACAAACAGCAGTTGACCGGCATTGCCTGGTGAAACGTTTTTGCGATGCCTCGTGTAAGGAGGAGAAATGCGTACCATCACGTTTCCGACTTTGATTGTAGCCTATCGCGATCGCGGTTTATCGTATCGCGACATTGCTGCTCGCGTTGGTCGAGATCAATGACTGTTAGCAGAATATGGAATCGATGGGTTCAGGAGGGTAATATGGAACGCCGTGCTGGATCCCAACGGCCTCGTATCACTAGCAGTCGAGATGACAGGCATCTTATCCGCATGACTGTAACGGATCGTGCACCCACGTCTCGATCTCTGAGTCAACAGATTGGGACGTTTGCAAGACAGCAACCATCTGCACGAACAGTTCGACGACGTCCGCAGCAGCACGGACTATCAGGTCGGAGACCATGGCTGCGGTTACCCTTGACGCTGCATCACAGACAGGAGCGCCTGCGATGGTGTACTCGACGACGAACATAGGTGCACGAATGGCAAAACCTCATTTTTTCGGATGAATCCTGGTTCCGTTTACAGCATCATGATGGTCGCATACGTGTTTGGCGCCATCGCGGTGAACGCACATTGGAAGCGTGTATTCGTCATCGCCATACTGGCGTATCACCTGGCGTGATGGTATGGGGTGCCATTGGTTACACGTCTCGCTCACCTCTTGTTCGCACTGACGGCACTTTGAACAGTGGACGTTACATTTCAGATGTGTTACGACCCGTGGCTCTACCCTTCATTCGATCCCTGCGAAACACTACGTTTCGACAGGATAATGCACGACCACATGTTTCAGGTCCTGTACGGGCCTTTCTGGATACAGAAAATGTTCGTCTGCTGCCCTGACTAGCACATTATCCGGATCTCTCACCAATTGAAAACGTCTGGTCAATGGTGGCCAAGCAACTGACTCGTCACAATACGCCAGTCACTACTCTTGATGGACTGTGGAATCGTGTTGAAGCTGCATGGGCAGCTGTACCTGTACACGCCATCCAAGCTCTGTTTGACTCAATGCCCAGGCGTATCAAGGCCGTTATTACGGCCAGAGGTGGTTGTTCTGGGGACTGATTTCTCAGAATCTATGCACCCAAATTGCGTGAAAACGTAATCACATGTCAGTTCTAGTATAATATACACTCCTGGAAATTGAAATAAGAACACCGTGAATTCATTGTCCCAGGAAGGGGAAACTTTATTGACACATTCCTGGGGTCAGATACATCACATGATCTCACTGACAGAACCACAGGCACATAGACACAGGCAACAGAGCATGCACAATGTCGGCACTAGTACAGTGTATATCCACCTTTCGCAGCAATCCAGGCTGCTATTCTCCCATGGAGACGATCGTAGAGATGCTGGATGTAGTCCTGTGGAACGGCTTGCCATGCCATTTCCACCTGGCGCCTCAGTTGGACCAGCGTTCGTGCTGGACGTGCAGACCGCGTGAGACGACGCTTCATCCAGTCCCAAACATGCTCAATGGGGGACAGATCCGGAGATCTTGCTGGCCAGGGTAGTCGACTTACACCTTCTAGAGCACGTTGGGTGGCACGGGATACATGCGGACGTGCATTGTCCTGTTGGAACAGCAAGTTCCCTTGCCGGTCTAGGAATGGTAGAACGATGGGTTCGATGACGGTTTGGATGTACCGTGCACTATTCAGTGTCCCCTCGACGATCACCAGTGGTGTACGGCCAGTGTAGGAGATCGCTCCCCACACCATGATGCCGGGTGTTGGCCCTGTGTGCCTCGGTCGTATGCAGTCCTGATTGTGGCGCTCACCTGCACGGCGCCAAACACGCATACGACCATCATTGGCACCAAGGCAGAAGCGACTCTCATCGCTGAAGACGACACGTCTCCATTCGTCCCTCCATTCACGCCTGTCGCGACACCACTGGAGGCGGGCTGCACGATGTTGGGGCGTGAGCGGAAGACGGCCTAACGGTGTGCGGGACCGTAGCCCAGCTTCATGGAGACGGTTGCGAATGGTCCTCGCCGATACCCCAGGAGCAACAGTGTCCCTAATTTGCTGGGAAGTGGCGGTGCGGTCCCCTACGGCACTGCGTAGGATCCTACGGTCTTGGCGTGCATCCGTGCGTCGCTGCGGTGCGGTCCCAGGTCGACGGGCACGTGCACCTTCCGCCGACCACTGGCGATAACATCGATGTACTGTGGAGACCTCACGCCCCACGTGTTGAGCAATTCGGCGGTACGTCCACCCGGCCTCCCGCATGCGCACTATACGCCCTCGCTCAAAGTCCGTCAACTGCACATACGGTTCACGTCCACGCTGTCGCGGCATGCTACCAGTGTTAAAGACTGCGATGGAGCTCCGTATGCCACGGCAAACTGGCTGACACTGACGGCGGCGGTGCACAAATGATGCGCAGCTAGCGCCATTCGACGGCCAACACCGCGGTTCCTGGTGTGTCCACTGTGCCGTGCGTGTGATCATTGCTTGTACAGCCCTCTCGCAGTGTCCGGAGCAAGTATGGTGGGTCTGACACACCGGTTTCAATGTGTTCTTTTTTTCCATTTCCAGGAGTGTATTTGTCCAATGAATACCCGTTTATCATCTGCATTTGTTCTTGGTGTAGCAATTTTAATGGCCAGTAGTGTAATTATAAGGAGCTATCAAAAAGTTTCAGTTTGAGGGCTCTGCTCTGCAGCGTTTATCCAACGTGGCGCGATTCCAATGCAGGTATATAAACATCGACATGTAGGCAAAACATTAGTGAGGCATTCTTGTTTTACTGACGTGCATGAGGTAAATGCGGAAATGTGAACTATTATAGCGTCGTTATTACAAATGCGTCGAAACAGGATCAACGTGCTCTTGTTCTTTTCTCGGCTACCGAAGCACGAACACTGGTAGACATCAGTCACAGAATGAAGAATGTGTGTGGGGCAACATGTCCGACAACGACCGTTATGGAATGGTGCGCCAAAGGGCGCTGCCGGTTTACGACAAAACGCACTTTCCCCTGTCGCAAATGTCGTAAGGCAGAAGTTACGTCAACTCTAGCGGGTAACACAAGAGCACCCGCCCGACAGACCTGTTCTCTCCCTGTGCGATTATCACGACTTCGGTTCCTTTAAAAAGGCCTTGAAGGACTGAAAATTCCAGTCAGCTGGCAGTTAGGAACTTCTTCACGCAACAGAACGTGTTGTTTTATCAAAGGATATCTTAAATCTGGTGCGTCGGTGGACGATTGCCACAACGCTCCCGGATAGTTTACCTGATTGGCATATCGATTCTGGACTGTACGGCCTTCGAACAGAAATTTTTGATCGCCCCCTTATATTGTTATTAATAGTGTGGTATAAAGCAATGAAGTCAGTAATTCAAACAATGGAAATCCAGGATGGCATGTAACAATACTATGAGAAGGAACATTTGCTACTCACCATATAGCGGAGATGCTGAGTCGCAGATAGGCACAACAAAACGACTCTCATAATTGAAGCTTTTGGCTATTAAGGCCTTCGTCAACAACGGAGACACACACACACACACGCGCGCGCACGCAAACGCAACTCACACACATGACTGCACTCTCAGGCAACTGAAACCACATTGCAGTGTGGTTTCAGTTGCCTCAGTTGCATGAGACTGCAGTTAGGTTTCAGTTGCATGAGTCTGCAGTCTTGTGTGTGAGTTGCGTTTGCGTGCGTGTGTCCATTGTTGACGAAGGCCTTAATTGCCGCAATATTTAGTTATGAAAGTCAATAATTCATTGAGAAATATACGTTATCAGTCAGTATTGATATCTACAGTTGAATAAAAATGAATTCGTATATACAAATTCATAAAAAATAGTTGTTCCATATTTAAATATTCATATTATAGACATATATGAATTAATGATGAAGCATTTTATTTAAATTTCTGTAAATTCATTTTTATTAATTATTTCAAAGTGTAAAAGCGATTGTAGTCGCTAAAATTGTTAACTCTGTACTTTCGTGTTATATCTCTGTTCTCCACTGATGTGCACAGTTTCGTCGGCAGAGTAGTTTAAAATGGACTGTCTTGGTGGAAAAGCTGTTGTAGATGGAGCTAATGTGTCTTTTTATTACTGCTGAAGGCAGTGGTATCTGTTGTTAAAAGTTCAGCGTGTGCAAATATTACTGAAGATAGTTATTTCAAAGTTCAGAAACTGTACTTCATAGAACAGTCATTCGATGCCACCTCTTTGTTCTGAAGGACGCGTCAGCAGTCTAGTCGCCCTCAGTGTAGTAATAGTAATAGTAATAGTAGTAGTAGTAGTAGTAGTAGTAGCTTCATTCATCCATAGATCTCTTTTTACAAGGATATACAAGGATATAGGACATGTCAAAGTATTTACAACTTTAGATCAATTTAAAATGTTCTAATTCGTATACACATATATTTACAGACTTATAGTGAGAGACAATCATTAGATTTACTCATGGTATACAATACTTTTTTTACAAATAACTTTTAAATAATGTAATGCCACATTGTTCACTCATATCTCACTATCAGTCACTGCACACACTATACACACATTATTTCATAACACTTGTCTCACTAAACACACACACATACACACTCACACACACACACACACACACACACACACACACACACACACACACACATATACACGTGATCTCTGGGCCATTTTCTGTACCGCAACTTCCCATTTGCTATCATGAAAACTGAGTCAGCATCCGGTAATTTCAAAGAATGATTGCCTATCGAAGTCACTGGGTCCAAACGATACATATCGATAGTGCGATAGTAAATCGATCATGCAACTCTGGTGGCGGACGTTATAAGTTTGTTTATGGTTGTCACTACAGCAATGACAAAAGAAGAGCGTTACAAAAATACTTGCACTCGCAAAGGAGACGGCTTGCCTTACTCGTCATCGGTGTTGTCGTCATGTTAAACTCCATTACGGTGGTCTGGATGGATAATTTGGAAGAGTCGAACCATGTATTCCTCCTGATACTCGTTCATTTTCCACACTGTCCGCAATGAAACTGTAATGGTATTTCAGCATCGAAATTGTTCTTACGAATCATACAATGTAGGCTTTCACAGCCGGTGTTGTCTTCAGTTGAAACTTCCGGGCTGAGAGGCCGTGGTCGATGTATAAAATTTCTACCTAACGTTTCGTTTCCATCTGCGGGAGACATCTTCTGAGGTCGTCTGGCTACTGCCCTCGAATGTTTCTTTTATGTTCGGCTAAGCGGGTGTTTACGCTTCTTTTCGTTGTTCCAATATATAATTGCCCACAACTGCATGGAATTTTGTATACCTCAGGTGTTGCTACGGGGTGTCGGACATCTTTTGCAGTTCTTAAATATTCCTTAATCTTCTTGGCCGGCCGCGGTGGCCGTCCGGTTCTAGGCGCTGCAGTCCGGAACCGCGGGACTGCTACGGTCGCAGGTTCGAATCCTGCCTCGGGCATGGATGTGTGTGGCGTCCTTAGGTTAGTTAGATTTCAGTAGTTCTAGGGGACTGATGACCTAAGATGTTAAGTCCCATAGTGCTCAGAGCCATTTGAACCATATTTAATCTTCTTGGTGGGTCTCAAGATTGTTTCGATCCCATGCCTGGCCAGAACTTTCCCGATACGGACCGTGACTTCATTAATGAACGGTAGGAAAACTTTTTCAGTAGGTGGCCGTTGTTGCTCTTGACTTCTGGCTCCTATGGAGGGCTCGATCAATTTCCTTGCTGGTATATCCGTTTTTCATTAAGGCTGACCATAAGTGATTTAACTCATCTTGCAAGTAAGTCGGCTCGCAGATTTTGTTGGCTCTGTCCACCAAGGTTTTCATGACACCTCTTTTTTGCCTAGGATGATGGTTTGACGTCAGAAGATGTCTCCCACAGATGGAGACGAAACGTTAGGTGGAAATTTTAAACATCGACCACGGCTTCTCAGCCCGGAAGTTTCAACCGTTCTTATGAAGTTTTACACACTTCGCACCACCACAGTCTACACAGTCCCTTCTTCCTTTGTCTGGTAGTACTCCATATTTGCGATAAAAAGTCAAACAATTTTCTACGCTTAATAAACATGGAATCACATTTTTCCATGTGAGAGAATCCACCGAAGAAACATCAAGAACATAAGCCATCCCACTCACGAATGACGTAAATCGTCTGGGTTTCCCTAGCAACTCGCAAATAATTCGCGGAGGTATGTAATTTAGAGCAACTACGGGAACAACGGGAAACAGATAAATACGACGATCACAAATAATTGATCACAACGCCCGTCACCGGTGTTGCATGATCGATTTACAATCGCACGATCGATATGTATCGTTTGGACCCAGCGACTTCGATAGGCAATCATTCTAGGAAATTACCCAGCATCCCTCCATAATGAGTGAGATGCTGAGCTCAGAAAGAGGAAGAGGTGTTAGTATTGTGCTATGCATAGCTTAGGGGTAAGTATTTCTAGAAAGGAAAAAAAAGAAGGAAAAATCATAAAGTGAAGGTGTTATGTGGAATGTTGCATATTTTATAATTATTATTATTATTATTTATTTGTATAATATTTTTTTATCAAACCCCTACTTTATTTTAGCTAAGTAATCCTTCAATGTATAAAATGTATTGCATAACAGGTACTTTTAGCTGCCTTTTTAAATAATTGTATTTTTGCAATTTCTTTAATCTCTTTTGGTAATTTATTGTACAGGTTTATTCCTTGGTAGAAAATGCTGTTTTGAGTTTTATGTTTATTTTTTCTTGGTAAATGTAAGTTGAGTCTATCTATTGTTGCATGATCATGGACAGAGCTGTTTGTGCAGTAATTACCAATATTATTTTTGATGTGTACAACTGACTGGTGAATGTATTCACATGGAGCAGTTAAAATCCCCAGTGTTCTGAACAGATCTTTACAATGAGCACGAGTAGTATTTTTGGTTACTATTCTTATGGCTCTTTTATGGAGTTTCAAAAAGTAATACCGATTCTGAACTGTACTTTGTGTACAGTAGCGGATTAAACAAACTTACAACTGCATTGTGTTAACACATTCTTCTGTCGAATGACAACAGCAACGAACACGAGGAAAATAACTTTTATTTTATGGACTAAAAATTCAGCAAAGCGGGTAGGAGACAACGGATTTTTGTTATGCTTCACATTTAATATGTTCTTTTACACGAAACCATTGAAAATGTAAATGGAAAAGTTGTGATACGATCTAAAAATTGAAGCGAACGTGTCATACATTAGAAATTAATACGTACTTTTACAGAGATGCGTTCAGAATTAAAATTAAACTGTCATTTTGCTATCTAATAACTTGAATGTGTAGCAGATAAAAAAACACGTTTGGTATTAATTCGTGAATCTATAGAAAAGCGTAAGAAATGGAAATGAAATAGAGATTTCGGAGCACGAGCTAATAACTAAATACAGATGAACAAACACAGAAATGGATTTGCTATTACATAATTTTACAGACTAGAGTGGAACAATCAATGTTCCCTTTTTAAAAGCAGTTGATTTATCCACTACTGGCTTGCTAGGCCTATCGCAGCTTCACCAGAGCCCCGTTAGCCGTCACGTTTCAGGGTTCCCATAGAGCCTTCTCAGCTACCGTAGCGGTCCTGGGGCACACGAAGTCCCCGCTGTACATCGCCCCTATAGGCAGTCCCCTACTTTGTGCCGTTGCCCATCTCCCACGACTTGGACGAGGGGTTGGACTTATGGTCCCCATATTGGCATACGGAAGTGAGACATGGGTAATGCACAAAAGCGACAAAAGTAGAATACAGGCTAGCGAAATGAAGTTCCAGAGGAGCAGGTTGGGTGTAACAAGACGAGACAGATTGCGAAATGAGTATGTGAGGGAAAGACTAAAGGAGGAACCAGTACAGGACAGGATAGAAAAATCAAGACTGCAGTGGTATGGACACATGAAGAGAATGGATGAGGGAAGAATTCCTAAGAGGATGTTTGATCTGCAACTGGAGGGGAAGAGGCCCAGAGGAAGACCAAGAGATAGATGGGTGAAGGGAGTGAAGGAATGTGTGATGAGAAGAGGAGAGAACTGGACGAAGGTGGAAGAGGGGGAATGGTGGAAAGACAGAACACGATGGAGAGGCTTGTGTTCCCGACAGACCCAGCCAGTGGCTGGAAACTGTCCAAGATGATGATGATGAGTGGAACAATCAAATTTGTTTTATAATCTAATAGTTAGCGTGTAAAGCAGTAGGGTCTGTGTAGTTAGATGCTGCATAGTATGTGTATACAATACCTTTAATCCACGTAAGGGCTGAACAGTTTTTTACTGCAGCTACTGCTCTCACCTTAGCTCTTTCTAACGGTATTAGCAAAGCTTTTACGTATTTATAGGGAGGACTGAACTACGTTATTTATTAACACTTTTTCAAAAAAAATGGTTCAAATGGCTCTGAGCACTATGGGACTTAACTTCTGAGGTCATCAGTCCCCTAGAACTTAGAACTACGTAAACCTAACTAACGTAAGGACATCACACACATCCATGCCCGAAGCAGGATTCGAACCTGCGACCGTAGCGGTCGCGCGGTTCCGGACTGTAGCGCCTAGAACCGCTCGGCCACTCTGGCCGGCCACACTTTTTCATATAAATGTACACTCCGATAACGTGTATTTCCGCGATAACTATACATTTCAGCAGACGTCAAGAATACGCATCAAGTTGTAATATACTAGAGTATCAGTATGACTTGACTACACAGCGCCGAGCTACTTGCGCCATTCGGTTATTGTTTAGTATTGGGCACCTTCGGTCACGTCTGCACGCACACTAGGTTTAGTTCTGCGTTCTGCCATCGACAATTGTAAAATAAACAGGTAATACGTAGTTTGTAAATCCAATGAATCTGCTCTAAGTTATAATAAAAATCAGATTATAATCTTAAATTTTTAAAATTAATATGAATAAATAAACAAACTTACCAGTCAGCAAAGTTAGCGTCTGGCTTTGACGGCAGAAAACTCGTTGATCATATCTTCATCGTTCAGAAGTTTATCGGTTAGGAGGTTGGCTTCGATGTGAACAGTGCACAAGGCGTTCAATGTCTCCTCAGACAATGTACAACGTAGGTACGATTTCAGTGTTCTAAGAGCTGAAAACGAGCGTTCTGCTGCACAGCATGCATCAAAGCGACTAGCGCGAGTTTTGGTGTTCTCGTAAAGATAAGTCATTTTAGATTTTAATAACATTTAGTTTAGTACTGATTGCGTGGTAAATATGTGTATTAGCGTGCTTTTTAAGTGTACCATTAAAGGTTTCATTTTTCTTTACGTAATATAGCAGAAAACGCGACAAGATCGTACAGTCGAGTTACAGTCGTATTTTCTGTTTACGTTTTGCCGCAGCAAATCTATAGAATTTCGTTTAATTGTTCTTTGCTCTCTCCAGCAATTAAACTGTAGCGTACCTCTTCATTATTTAATTAACATTTCCGGAAAGTAGCGTACAGTTTAATTTGTTGTTTCACAAACTTTGTGCTGTTGTTTTTATTTACATACACTTCCGTATAGGCCAAATTTGCGGAATCATATTTTCGTGTTTATCTGTAATTTAACTGACTTATTCTTAATAAACTATTACGTGTATCATGAGTGAAAAGTGCTTGACTCGCCTTACAATTGTTAGGTCGGGGCTTTGGTGTGATGTGTGCTGTACTTAGTCCATGTGGGTGACTGTAGTGATGTGGGAGTAGGGGAAGTAAATGAGGCTCATCAGTGGTTTTGTGGAATATGAGGTAGAGATAGGAAGATACTAGAACAGGAGGGGAAAATTTCCACCCTTCAGGCTGAGTTAGAAAAGGCCATGGAAGATCTTGACAGGTTAAGGAGAAGAAGGGTAAAGAGAGGTGGGAAGTGGCAACAGGCAACAGAAGGAACAGGCCTAGAACTTTGTCTGACAACTTCGTGGTGAATGTGGAAAATAGTAGCTGGTGAGCCTCAAGCAGTTGCTGTTGTAGACAGGGCACAACAAACGTTCAGCAGCAAATTGAAAAGTAAGAATGTAGGGAACTCAGTAAAGAGAAAGAAAGTGTTGTTGTTAGGTAGTTCCCATGGAAGAGGTGTTGGCTAACTTTTGCAGGACGAACTAGGATCAGAATACCAGGTCACCAATTTTTTTTAAACCTAGTGCTGGTCTGGCGCAGGTGACAGAGGATTTAGGATCACTTTGCAAAGATTTCACTAAGGGAGACATCGTGGTTGTAGTGGGTGGCCCAGGTAATAACCACGCAGCTGCCACGGTCGCAGGTTCGAATCCTGCCTCGGGCATGGATGTGTGTGATGTCCTTAGATTGGTTAGTTTCACGTAGTTCTAAGTAAGGGGACTGATGACCTTAGATGTTAAGAGCCATTTGAGCCATCTGAACCAGGTAATAGTAAAAACAGAGATCCTGGGTACAGTATAGAGTGTGACCTGCCAAAGATTGCACCAGCATCGAAGAATACTAGTATTGAGTTTGAATCTTTTCTTGGGCGCCGTGACCGACTTCATTTGAACTCTTCTGTCAAGAATGTTAATTTGGAGTTGGAACGGCTGCGTATGTCGGGTGCAGGGTCACACATTGGTGTGGTTCCTATTGATTCTCTCAATAGGTGGGATTATACAATGCATGGCCTTCACCTCAACAGGAAATGGAAGGGTAAACTAGCTGAGAAAACAGCGGGAAGTTAAAGGGCAGAGGCACTGTCATGAGTGATAAAATACCAGTGGTTATAGGGTTCAGAAAAGACCTTTTCTTAGGGGAGGGAGGACAGAAATAAACATAGTTTTTAGAGAGGTTAGGACTGAGACAAACCTTCAGTTTGAGAAAGAAACCAAAAAACACAATTCTAGCTTATTACAACAGCATAAACAGCTGCTGGTTAAGAATTTTCAACAATCAGCAGAAATTTCAACTCTACCCAACTTTAATTCAGTCAGTGTGAAATGTCAGCTATCTTTATTGCATCAAATATTCAAGGACTGAGAAATAAAATTAATGAATTAATTATCTGCATAGATGAATTAGAGTCCTCAAACCTAGCTGACATAATCTGCCTCTCTGGACATCATGTGACCACTGGTATAGAACTTTTAAGTGTTACAGGATTTAGGTTAGCATCTCCCTTTGTAGAGTAGAAATGGAGGTGGAGTTGCCACATTCATCAGGAACTGTCATAAATTTAAGAACACAGACATTCATAAATTTTGTCTGGAACAATATATGGAAGCATGTGCAACAGAAGTAGAATTTAACAAAAAATCTCCATAACATTAAGTGTATATCAAGCACCTGCAGGAAACTTTAATCTGTTCATAAACCACCTTGAAGCTGTACTGGCCCATTTAACAACCAAAAACAAAGAAATAGTGGTTGCTGGAGACTTCAGTGTAGATTTCCCTAAAGACTCTCCCAATAAGAACTATTCTAGTTAGTAACACTACCCCACTAGGGTAGCCAACTGCTAACAAACAACCATTGATAATATCTTCATAGAAAAGTCCATTGAACAAAATTGTGTTACAAAACCAATAGTCAATGGCCTCTCAGACCATGACATGCAGTTCCTTCTGTTACATGTTATCTCTGCACAGGATTTAAAATCTGTTAAATCTGAGCTCAAGAGGGTAATCAATAAGCCAAAAATTTATTATTTTAGGGTACTCCTTGGAGAGATTCAATGGAGTGATGTTTACAGTGCTCATGGCATGAATGAAAAATATAACATTTTTGCTAATAAAATGCTTACCTTATTTGAATACTGTTTTCCCCCAAGACTAACCAAGGTTAGAGCAAAGTCTACAAAGAAACCATGGATTACTCAGGGAATATAGATATCTTGTAAAACAAAAAGAAAACTGTATCTATCAATCCGAAACACTTCTGATGTTGAAACTATAGTACATTACAATAAATAATGCATAATATCAAAGAATGTAATGTGGACATCAAAGCAAACATATTACAAGGAAAAGATAGTCATATCAGATATGGGATATAGTGAAGGAGGAGACTGGTAGAACCAGACATGAAGAGGGACAAATAGCATTAAGAGTAAATGATAAATTGGTGACAGATGTGTATAGTGTTGCAGAACTTTTTAATGAACATTTTATAATTGCTACTGGAAAGATGGGGTTGTCAGGTTCTGTAGATGCTGGTATGGAATACCTCATACCACACATTTCAAGTAACTTCCATAATATGAATTTGACCCTCACTGCCCCAGCAGAAGTAATGTCCATCATAAAATCTTTAAAATCAAAAACGTCTAGTGGGTATGATGAAATATCAACAAAGTTAATTAAAGAATGTGCTTCTGTGTTAAGTAACATATTAAGCTACCTGTGTAACCAGTCGTTTATCAGTGGAATATTTCATAAATGTTTGAAATATGCTTAAGTTAAGCCACTGTTTAAGAAGGGAGACAAAGAAATAGCATCAAATTTCTGTCCAATTTCACTTTTTCCAGCATTTTCAAAATTTTACAAAAGGTAATGTACAGTCAGCATTATAACCATCTTATCATAAATATCATACTGTGAAAGTCTCAGTTCGGATTTATAAAGCCTTCTGATATTGAGAAGGCTATCTACACTTACAGTGAAAATGTTTTTAATTCATTAGACAAAAAACTGCAGGCAACTGGTATATTTTTTATCTGCCAAAGGCATTTGACTGTGTAAATCGCAATACCCTTTTAAGTAAATTAGAATATTATGGTGTAACAGGAAATGCTGCAAAATGGTTCAAATCTTATATCTCTGGCAGGAAACAAAGGGTGTTATTAGGAAAAAGACATGTATTAAGCTATCAGGCATCATCCAACTGGGAACTAATTACATGTGGGGTCCCACAAGGTTCCATTTTAGGGCCCTTACTTTTTCTTGTGTATACCAATGACCTTTCATCAGTAATATTACCAGATGCCAAATTTGTTTTGTTTGCCAATGATACAAACATTGCAATAAACAGCAAATCAAGTTTAGTCTAAGAAAGATCGGCTAGTAAAATATTTGTGGATATTAATCATTGGTTCCTAGCCAATTCTTTGTCAATAAACTTTGAAAAAACACACTACATGCAGTTCAAAACTTGTAAGGGGTGTCCCACGAGTATAGGCCTAACATACGATAATAAACAGATAGAAGAAGTGGACAGAGTTAAATTCTTGGGATTACAGCTTGGTAATAAATTCAACTGGAAGAAGCACACCACAGAACTGCTGACGTGTCTTAACAAATCTCTGTTTTCAATGCGAATTGTGTCAGACATAGGGGATTTAAAAATGAAAAAGCTCGCTTACTATGCTTACTTTCATTCCATAATGTCATATGGGATTATTTATTTGGGTAATTCATCAATCCAAACTAACGTTTTCTGGGCACAAAAGCGTCCAATAAGAGTTATATGTGGTGTGAACTCAAGAACATCCTGCAGAGGCCTGTTTAGGTAACTATGAATACTAACTACTGCTTCCCAATATATTTATTCCTTAATGAAAGTTGTCATTAAAACTATATGACTTTTTCAAACCAACAGCTCAATTCATGGAATCAATACTAGAAATAAAGTAATGTATTTATTGTAAATAAGTATTGTAGTAGTTCTATTATATGTTTATTACCTTATAAATAAAAACTTTTTTTTTAATTTTAAATTCAGTGCATTAATGCGATCTTAGTAAATGAGTGTTTGTAAAATAATTCTTTCATATATTCTTCATTAAAAAAATGATGATCATTCCACTTGGTAACTGTGGAAGGTACATTAGCTTATTTGTTTCAGTTGTAAATATTTGTCATGTATTATTGCTTATCTGACATGTTCTACATCCTGGACGACCTCCTCACTACAGATCAATTGGAATGAAAGTAAATCTAATCTAATCTAACAATTTGTAAGTGTCATTCATAGAAATATTCTAAGAACAATGTCAACATTCGGAAAACGGACTGTAACTTCTCTTTTCGTAAAAATTTTCTCATTTCGACTGGTATATCACTAATCCCAAAAGAATTCAAAAGTTCCACAAAATGTACACATTCGCTAGGGAAGGAAGTCTCTAAATCTGTGTCATATGATGCTTCGAGTTATGTTGCATGTTCAGCGATACCGTCAGGTGAGCTGTTCTTCAGGTTACTGAAAACTATGAAGGAGTCCAACAGTGTTCTATAACTTTCCTTCCTCCTCACTAATTTGGAATCTGCTGCTTCATCATCATGAAGTTTGCGTTTTCGTGATCGTTTATAGGTGCATTCATAGTCTATATCAGTCACAATCTCCATATATACAGGGTGGTCCATTGATCGTGACCGGACCAAATACCTCACGAAATAAGCGTCAAATGAAAAAACTACACAGAACGAAACTCGTCTAGCTTGAAGGGGGAAACTAGATGGCGCATTGTTTGCCCCCCCTAGATGGCACTGCCATGGGTCAAACGGATATCAACTGTGTTTTTTAAAATAGGAACCCTCATTTTTTATTACATATTAGTGTAGTACGTAAAGAAACGTGAATGTTTTGGTTGGACCACTTTCTTCGCTTTGTGACAGATCGCGCTGTAATAGTCACAAACATATGGCTCACAATTTCAGACGAACAGTTGGTAACAGGTTGGTTTTTTAAATTAAAATACAGAACGTAGGTACGTTTGAACATTTTATTTCGGTTGTTCCAGTGTGATACATGTACATCTGTGAACTTATCATTTCTGAGAACACATGCTGTTACAGCGACGACTAATCCACCTGTCGTGAAATATGCAATTCAATACCGCTTCAACCGCACGCGAGCTATGTGCGGACATCCATCATGTTGAAATTGCATCGCCATTCTGTCTTGCAGTGAAACATCTTGTAGTAACATCGGTAGAACATTACGTAGGAAATCAGCATACATTGCACCATTTAGATTGCCATCGTTAAATTGGGGGCCAATTATCCTTCCTCCCATAATGCCGCACCATACATTAACCCACCAAGGTCGCCAATGTTCCACTTGTCGCAGCCATCATGGATTTTCCGTTGCCCAGTAGTGCATATTATGCCGGTTTACATTACCGCTGTTGGTGAATGACGCTTCGTCGCTAAATAGAACGCGTGCAAAAAATTTGTCATCGTCCCGTAATTTCTCTTGTGCCCAGTGGCAGAACTGTACACGACGTTCAAAGTCGTCGCCATGCAATTCCTGGTGCATAGAAACCTGGTACGGGTGCAATCGATGTTGATGTAGCATTCTCAACGCCGACGTTTTTGAGATTCCCAATTCTCGCGCAATTTGTCTGCTACTGATCTGCGGATTAGCCGCGACAGCAGCTAAAACACCTACTTGGGCATCATCATTTGTTGCAGGCCCTGGTTGATGTTTCACATGTGGTTGAACACTTCCTGTTTCCTTAAATAACGTAACTATCCGGCGAACGGTCCGGACACTTGGATGATATCGTCCATGATACCGAGCAGCATACATAGCACACGCCCGTTGGGCATTTTGATCGCAATAGCCATACATCAACACGATATCGACCCCGCACTGGCGGAATGTTACGTGATACCACGTACTTATCCGTTTGCGACTGTTACAGCGCCATCTATCACAAAGCGAAAAAAGTGCCCCAACTAAACCATACATATTTCTTTACGTACTACATGAATATGTAATAAAAATGGGGTTCCTATTTTGAAAAAAAACGCAGTTGATATCCGTTTGACCTATGGCAGTGGCATCTAGCGGGCCAACCATAGCGCCATCTGGTTTCCCCCTTCAAGCTAGACGAGTTTCATTCTTTGTAGTTTTTTCGTTTGATGCTTATTTCGTGAGATATTTGGCCCGCTCACTATTAAAGGAACCCCTGTATGTATAATAAGATCAATACAATGCTGTGGACTACAAATACCTACATTCACACAACGTTACTTGCACAACTAGTACACTTTAATAAACAAATAAGTGCCATAAATTGTTTATTAACTTAACATTACAAAATTCTGTTTCATTCTGAGTGGTATTCATTTACAGACTTTTTTTTTAACAAGCTGAGGCTGATGTTCTAGCATATGAGACATGAATGTTATTGCCATTTCTTGTTGTGTAATTGTGCACAGAGCTGTTCAGCTGATAGGCATCGGAGGTTCTTTAATATTCTCTTACAAAGACTCTTGTTTCAAATATATATAGGCATGGAAGGTTGAGTATCTTTAGAGTAGGAAAAAGAGAGCAACATGAATCTTGCCTCTTTATATTGCAGATGATTCTGATAGCTCGTTTCTGGGTTTTGAAAACAGATTGACCACAGGGTGAATTCCCACAAAATATTATTCCATATCGGATTGTTGACTGGAAACGTGCATGATATGCCTGTATTACTATTTCTCTATTACGTCTTGTGCTTAGTATCTGTAGCATGTAACAGATTGATGATAGCTTGGTTGTAAGAGCGTTAATGAAGTTTATTTTTTACAAACCAGTGTGTTAGCTCGAGCAATGATGCATCTGTAGTTAATTGAAGCTCTTTTTGGTCTGGCCCTGTAATCAAAATACTGGTATCATCTGCAAAGCCGGCCGGAGTGGCCGTGCAGTTCTAGGCGCTACAGTCTGGAACCGAGCAACCGCTATGGTCGCGGGTTCGAATCCTGCCTCGGGCATGGATGTGTGTGATGTCCTTAGGTTAGTTAGGTTTAATTAGTTCAAAGTTCTAGGCGACTGATGACCTCAGAAGTTAAGTCGCATAGTGCTCAGAGCCATTTAAACCATTTCATCTGCAAATAAAGTTTTCTGTTTGGCATGGATAGTCTCATTCAGATCATCAATATACAAAAGAAAGAGGATAGGACATAATTTTGATCATTGTGGCACACTATTTAATGGTATTTTTTCCTGATGTGTATGTTGTTCTTCTTGAAATGTTTTTGGTTATTGTGTCTTGTTTGAGAACAACTTTTTGTTGCTGGCTAGTGAGATATGATCTAATACATTCATTTGGAATAGCATAATTCCCTTTCTTTCCCACTTACGTAGTAGGATACCATGATCTAAAATGTCAAATGCTTTGAAGAGGTCCAAGAATATTCCAGTAGCCATTTCCTTTTCATCTACAGTTTTATAATGGAGTGCAAATATTCATAGACTGCTGTGGTTGTAGATCTAGATTGCCTGAACCCATGCTGATGATTTGACAGAAATTAGTTTTTGTTAACAAACTCTGGAAACCTAGTATAAAAGAGCTTCTCAAAGATCTTGGAGAAACCACTAAGGTGTTCTACAGGCCTGTAATTGTTAACATTGTCTGTGGCTCCCTTTTTGTGCAAGGGGGTTACTTTTGCAATCTTTAGTAAATTTGGAAAGGTACCTGTGGAAAAGGAGTGATTAACAAAATACTTCAGAGGTTCTTCAATATGATATCTTGTTTGGTTTATAATAAAATCTGGAATCTCATCAAAACCACATGAAAGTTTCTTTAATGAGCTCATTGCCAGTATGAGCTCACTCTGTGTGACCTGCTTGAGGAACATAGACCCCATGGGAGGCTTACAGTTCTCAATGTAGTGCATATTAGTATTCTGAAAGTTGCTTTGGATGAGATCATTTGCAACTTTGCCAAAGTACTCATTGAAGATATTAACTACAGAGGTAGCATCAGATAATTGTTTGTTTTCCAGCTTTAAGTTAATATTTTTTCCACTGGTATCATCTGTGTTTCAGATCTGATGATTTTCCATGCAGCCCATGTTTTGTTCCTTGATTTACGGATATATTCATCATTTCCCCTTTTCTCTGCCTCTTTAATAACTTTGTGGTTGATCTTAATGTATTGTTTGATATAATTTTGCATTTCTACTGATATATTAATTTGCTTTTTATATGAATGTAGAAATCTTTTCCTTGCACTGGAGATTTTTATGCCCTTATTAATCCAACTTTTATTTCTGGTTAGTTTGAATTTACGTTGCTTTATTGGGAAGATTATGTCAAACTAGTACTTATATGACCCATGAAAGTTATCAAACATTCTATTTACATCTGTTCCTTTAAACACTTCATCCCATGTTTCTTGACTTAATATATTGCAAATTTTGCTATATTGCCATCTCTGAAATCCCTGCATTCAGTTATTTTAATGGGAGATATTTTCTCTAAACATAATTCCATTGATAACAACACAGCCTCATGATGACTGTATCCCATCTTAACTGCTTCACTACTGTATGGAGAAAAGGTTTCTTGAATAAAAATTTGGTCTGATGCAGTTTTAATATGTCTACTGATTCTTGTTGGCGTATTTGCTGTGGGTATTAAGTTGAATCTCTTTGTCATATATAGTATTCATCTTTGTAGTTTGAGGGTTTCAAAAAGTCTATGTTGAAGTCTCCACAAATGATTTTCTTTTTCTTCTGTTTGCAATTTCCGATTTACCCTATTAAGTCTCTGGAGTATGTCCTTCCAAACTGTCATCATGAATATTGTTTCTAGTCTGCTGAGGTGATTCAATAAAACTGAAGACTTATTTCGCACAAGTGGTTTTTCAAACGTACTATTGGCAATATGTGTGAGGGCATTGATAACGCCATCCCAGTTTTCATATAGATCTACACAGGCTTCGTCTCTTGCTGACCAACGTGTTTTTGATTAACTTTTTATCGTTATGCTTCCTGGTTTCATGAAAGAAAGAAGTTTATCCCAGCACTGTGTAAAAGCAGAGGAAAAATTATAAAGGTTGCGGAGTGCCGGGGTGGAGAAGAGTTTGTATCTCTTTAATTCTGACGAATTTTGCAATAGAACGAGACATGCACTCTACCACCTCCTTACGTACCACCTAATAAATAATGCACACAATGCTAACAAAAGGAAATGGTGGTGGACCCTGCAAGTTGGTAAAATAAGGATTGCACACTCACAATAATTTAATGAAAATCATAATCTACCCAGAGGAAAAAAGTGAACTTTATCACAATAAAAAACAGGAAATGCGATTCTGCATATATCTATGAAATGATAGGCGGATTAAATTACAATGAGATTTTTTACATATCAGAACATAAAGGCACATAATTATCGACACAAACAGTAGGTTAAAGGATAGGGTATACTGAACTATTATGAGAATAACAGAACAGGGCCTCCTACTCTCTATGATGCAATAGATTGACGATAATGACTGGAGGTCCTAATGAATCAAATATTACTCTCCCGACTATGTTGCAGTATTGCGATTAGCAGTGAGAGCTCAAATGGGATCACATGGAAAAACAAGCACGATGGACTTGTAGCAAAGTGAAGGCGCATGCTATTGAGGACTTCAGTAAAAATCTGATAGGTCTTACAATGCCGGAGGCGCAAAATACTTTACCAATTCTGAAATCTGTAGCAGGTCGTCGTTAGGCAGCGTTCTGATGGTGTAGGGGCTGACTTCCGCTGTGGAGCAACTCTGTTTCAACCCCTGGCCTCAAAGGTTGTCCAATAATTCTAAGTTCTGCCGAAAAAGTGCGACTAACTCAGAAGACCATCAGACTCCGATGAAGATCAGATCCCAAATAGCACTGCGTCAGCACAATGCAAGAGCAAATCTTACATTGCTCATCTCCCTACTACCCTCGGAAACCGCGAATCAGCATTCACTACTGATTCCAAAATTTCCCCACACTGTCTCAGAACATCATTCGCGCCAATAGCGACCGTTCCCTCCTATTTCAAGCAGGGCTTTGTGACGTCATCTAGCCTCAGTTTAAGTTGACCAATCATGCCTCTGCTATTCAACTGAGGGCACTGAACTTGCTGTTTGACTGTCTACGGAAACAACATACCTAGACCACTGGCCATCCGGCGCCAGACAGTCGCGCCCAACAGGGCACAGTCCGCAAGTTTTCTTAGAATCATGAGGACAATGCAGTCAGTCGGTGCCAGCAGACTTCATTCCAGACGTGCTGGAACGGTAAACACATACACTGCAGTGACACTCAAGATGTCTTGTAGGTCGTTTCGCCCTGCATACAGTAGGTGAAACTCGAACGACGTCAGTCGTTCCGCCACGCGCTTCCCATTGATGTACGACCCTCTGAGTATATGCTGAAGTGCAGCCCCCAAACAGAAACGCAGTGTGCTACATCCTCAGGTAATCGCCTCATACAGGCCACCCAGGGAAGTAATCCAACAAGCATAGGAATCAAGTGAAAATTATTTTGGGCTCTCAGTATACACACTTTCTCATTACAATTACCTTATTCGGCCTGTTACCACCGTGCAGTGCCGTAAATATTAATAAAACCCATGAAAATGAGAGGCACCATGCAAAAGAGGGCATGGAACCTCTCAAGGTTTTGCATTACACCGGTAAATGAACATGCTTCCCAACAACAGTTTGGAGCACTAGTGCCGACTAAATTCAAAGAATGTGCTGCACAAGGCACATAGTGCGGTTTCGTACTTTGTTCTTTAATGCATGCCTGCAAACCATTGTAGGTTCCTGACGTATTGCTTGCATTGTCATATGACTGGCATCTACAGGACATGACTTTTAGTAGGGCCTCAGCTAAGTTTTCGGACTTGTGTCCCGGGTTCGGTAAAAACACAAGGAAACGTTCAACAGGTTCACCATTCTCGTTCACATATCTTAATATGAAAGATAATTGATCAATATGTGAAATGTCTGCAGTAGAATCTATTGTAGAGAAATATTTGGCCTGTTTTATTTCACTTATAATAATTCTTTTATTCGTTCAGAGAGCTCAATTATTTCATCACAGATTGTTGAAGAAAAATAACTTGTATGTCCCAGCCCTGAATTTACATATCGTTCAATGTGCTCTGCAGGAAAGTTCAAGAGACATCATAAACTGACCATTATGTAAAGAATGGAATCTTTCAACGTGTCCATGTAGAGGAAGTCGACGTCTTGTTAGCTTCTTCACTACTGCAAACACCCTTTTCAACACACTGCGCCAGACCATTTTTTCTGTCTCAACATATGATTCAAAATGGTTATTTATTGTTCCAAGATACTTTTTTCTTGTTAAGAGTGATAACTCAGAATTTTTGCGTTCAAGTGAATTCTCATGATGAGATAAACTATTACAAATATTTTTCCAATCTGCAATACCATTAGTAGCAATCGCGGTCTTACCTCTGAACAATTTATATGGGGAACAAAAAAAAAAAAAGCACCGGTGCTACAGGAGTACACTAGAAAAACCCCGCAAAGTTGATTCACTATTAAAAACCTTACGGTAAAATACATTTTTGTTCAAATATCTGTTATTCATGTTAAGGCACGTACAAAATTGTCACCAACAGTCAAAACAAAAGAAAAAATTGTAAAAGGAAAGAAAGAAAGACTGTATTCAGTTACAATCGTACTACACCACACATGAGCAAAAAGCTTTTTACTTTAAACATGGCACATGAGCTCAAAGATTTTTCCTTTAAACACGGAGCGATCAACTGACCATATCGGATTACTCGACGTGAATGTGCTATCAAAGAACGACAATGCTGAATAATTTCATTTCATTGTTGCCTGTTTCTCTGTTGTCAGTGAACAGTAGAAGCACAACTGTCGGCTGGAATTCGTCTCGTAAAGAAAACAGGACAGTCCCTCTTTTGGCTTCTGTTTCCTGTGTCGCTGGAATTTTAGCTGGGACGCGGGTATGTCCTGAATACTCTTCACACTGTCTTTCTAATTTAAAAAGCAAATAATTTTTGCAATTTCTTGCAGTGAGGTGTGCTGGATCGCCTCTCATCCCACTTATTCTTATAACATTTTAGCGGTTTCTGTATTCAGAGAAGACAGACTACAAAGTTTAAGTATTGTATAAAAAGGGCAATATACATGAAGTGGGAAACTATAGACCAATAGCTTTATTAGCGGTGTTTTCAAAAGTAATAGAAACAGTCATGAAAAACAGAATTACAAATTACCTCGAGAAATTCAGTCTATTTCTGTAAACCGACACGGCTTTTGCAAAGGAATGAGTATAGAGTCAGCCATCACCCAATTCAATGAAAATATTGTAACAGGACTAGATAGGAACAACAGTGCAATAGGAATAACTTGGACTTACCAAAGGCATTTGATACTGTCCAACATGATATCCTGCTAGACAAATTAGAGTATATCGGTATACAACGAGTGGCAAAAAAGTGGTTTCAGTCATATCTCCATAATAGGAAACAGGTAGTAGAAATTGCAACAACAAACAGTAAAAACCAAAGTATTGTTTACAGATCGGATATTCAGACTGTGCCAATTGGGATACCACAGGGGAGAGTTCTAGGACCTCTCCTATTTCTTCTTTACGTAAATGATATCAAGATTCTAGTAAATGGTACTCACTTAACCCTGTTTGCGGATGACACAAACATTGTAGTAACTGACATAAACCAGGTATTGCCAACATCTGCAACCAGAGTTATAGAATATTTGCAAAATTGGTTTGAAATGAACAAATTAACCATAAATATCTCTAAAACTAATTATATCCATTACAGGAAAACAAAGTCAAACTCTGATCTGGATCTCAGAATACAAAATAAACAAATTGTGAGAGTTATTACCACAAAATTCTCAGGTGTACATATAGACGAAAATTTAGACTGGAAATCCCACATCCTGTATCTCTCACATAATTTAAGCTCTGCTTGCTATGCATTACATGTTATTAGCTTTGTATGTAGCAGGGAATGTAGCAGAACTGTTTACTTTGCTTATATACATTCTGCTATTACCTATGGCCTCATCTTCTGGGGTCATAGTAAGAAAAATCTCAAAACCATCTTCACTCTACAAAAATGAGCTGTTAGAATAATTACCAACAGTTCAAGGCTAACTCCTTGAAAGCAATTATTTCAACAACTAAATATTGTACCCCTACCGTGCTTCTATATACAAAAAAGCGTAATTAATGTAAAATGAAATATTGACCATTTCCAATCCAACTTGGATCTACATACTTACAACACAAGAAAGTGCAATGACATTCATATTAAAGGAGTTAACAAGGCTTTGGCGCAGAAACAAACAAACATACAAAGAAGTAGATTGTATAACAAACTATCAGTGAAGATAAAAGAAATAAAAAAATTGTCTTCATTTAAAGAAGCAAATCGCCCCGTGGGCGCAAGATAGTGTGGTTCACGTCGCTAGGGTCGCCATAGGAGCGAGAGAGAGAGAGAGAGAGAGAGCACTGCACTGCTCTGCGCTGGACTGTCCCGCGGTCAGATCTAACGTAAACAAAATATTCTATTTCGGAATTAATTTTATGTAAGACATATAGAGTGTCATTCTTACTGTTAGTAGTTACAAGTAAGAATTTTTTGTTATACTTCGTGCTACAATTTTTTGTATCCCTCTTCAGAGTTTAGAAATCGGATCCTTGGTATGCTGTTTTGTACGTAATAATTTTAACTGACAAAGTTTGAAAACTTACTAAAATATAATTAAGGTTATAAAGTTCTTTTATTCTTACAGTCAACATTGTTAAAGAAGACAATTAACATTTTACACGTTTTTCTTTTCCGAGGAAACGATTTTGTCTAGGCTTGGTACAATACTCCGTGAGACTGCTAACGTCAAAGAATTGGTCAAATTTTTATCGCCAAGAAATGAACGGTTCTTAGTTTTAGGAAGTTACACATAATAAAGCGCTCCTTCAGGCGGATATGGCACTGTAGGTCAATCAGCTCTAGTTGAAGCACTTGTGAGACGTCCTCTGCCCGAAGGGAAAACGGGCGAACAAATATATCTATCGGCTGGCGTTCGAGCGGTCCGCACGGCCAGCTAAGCGGCACGGCTCGGCCACTGCAGCAACATACGAATTCGCCCGGGGCGCTTGCCGCGGGCGATCGCGGGCGCTAGCGCCCCAGGGGCACAGTTTGGACGAGCCTGGTGTAAACGAATACCTGGAATAGCTTCATACAAAACAATTAGATTTATGTACTCTGTGTCAATAGTAATTTTTATCTTACTGTTGCTATGCTCTAAATAAATAATATGTACAAAAGTGTTAGAATTATTATGTGTTATATCTAAATATCAACTGTGTATTCCATGTAAAAAGTCTTTGTCATACATTAATGTAGTTAATAAAAGTTGTACATGCTATTTCAATGCGATCTGATGTTGTGTAGTCTACTATCCACATTTTCATTGTGTAGAGTATTGTTTACCCTATATATATATATATATATATATATATATATATATATATATATATATATATATATATATATATATAAAGAAATCAACGCAATGTACATTGTCTCTGGATGAATAAACTACTACTACTACTACTACTACTACTAGTTGTGTAGAGTATTGTTCACCCTATATATATATATATATATATATATATATATATATATATAAAGAAATCAACGCAATGTACATTGTCTCTGGATGAATAAACTACTACTACTACTACTACTACTACTAGTTGATGTGGTGTGTTGTCATTTGTGTGAACACTACTGTTATGGCTACACAAAAATGCACATTTTGTTCCAACATAAAATAAAAATAACCTTTCCTCGAAGAAAAATAGGTTATTTAAGAAGTTTAATATAAAATTTGCAATGACACCTATTATTCGATTGCACAGAGTGGGAACTCTGATGTCATGAAGGCTGCAGCACAATAAATGAGACAAACGAAAGTTGATTTCTTCTTCTTTTTTCGCTAAAAAAAGTAACTATGTATTGTAAATAATACATAAAAATTTTATATGGTTGTGAAGTATATTTCACACATGATTAGATATTCTGCTTATGTTCTTTTCATGTAAACATATGTTTAAAAATGTAAAACATTCCCAGTGTCCACATGTTTTGTTAAACGGGTGTTATTAGATCAAAGCTCAGATATTGAAGACCACAGAGCTTTCACATTAATTACAGTAATGGAGGGTTGACTTGATATTTCCTCATAATTTCTACAAGAAATTTAAGTAGCGTCAGGCTTTACAGAATGAGGTCCACACATGTTACAGTATTAAGAAACTCCTGATCAGTTTATCCCAGTATTTTCATAGGGAAAATATGGTAGGGTTAAGTAGAAGCTAACAACATTCTCAGAACAATGTTTCAAACATTGTATTGTAGATTGCTGTCCTGACAGCTTACTTCAAAATATTTTGAACAATCATGGAGATAAGACCGGGCAGAAACCCAATGCTAAATTTCCATTCAGTCACCAAGTAAACTATGTATATTTCCAAGCTTGTATTGTCGAATTTCATTCTTAAGGCTTATTTACACTAGCAGGTTGTTTAAAAGTACCTATTAAAATTTTTTGTCATTTGTAAGCGCCTCTCTAGCCAAACAGTCAGCCAGTTCATTCCCCGGGATGCCTAAATGACTTGCGACAACAGCCTCTCTAGCCAAACAGTCAGCCAGTTCATTCCCCAAGATGCCTAAATGACTTGCGACAACAGAGTAGGCAGCACAGCCAAGGGCAGAGAGAAGGTCGTGGATAGCAGAGACCAAAGGCGGACGAGAGTGGCATCGTTCTATATCCTGCAAGCTGCTCAGTACATATTACAATAGTGTGGAGGGAGGCCTGAGAAACAACATGGAGGGCCATGTTAATGGGTAACAGCTCTGCTGTGAACACACTACATGATCCCAGCAGCAAATGGTGTTCCATGCCAGTAGGAGGCATAAAACCATATCCCACCTTATCTATGGTTTTAGAACCATTAGTGTAGAAGTGGACCTCTTCAAGGATGGAACATACAAGACACTGGAGTATCATAGGAGTGACAGAGACATTAGGACCCTGGAATAGATTGGTCCTAATCCATGGTCAAGGCACCATACAATTGTTGGGGGGAAATACAAGGCATTTTCTAGTGATTGGAGATGGAAATCTCGACAGAGGGAAGTGAGACACATTCCAACCGGCATCCCACCCGAGGGCATGTGTCAGGAGAGAGACATGAGAGACATCCCTCATTTGAAAACAGGATGAGTACACAAGACGGTCAGGGTATTGTCGAATGGTCATTCCATAAGAAACCAAGAGTTGGCTCAGTCATATCTGTAGAGGGGAATCTCCACTTGTGTGAGGAGACTGTCGACAGGACTAGTGCAAAAGCACTGAGAGCCAGACACATCTCATATTGATGAACAGGGTCAAGTGAGTAGAAGGAGCCACTGAGCCATAAACCTGACAACCATAATCTAGTCTGGACAAAACCAGAGAACGGTAAACATGGAGAAGAGTAGCATGATCTACACCCTAAGATGTGTGGGCCAGGAGGCAGACAGCATTAAGCTTCTGCATGCAGATAGTCTTCAGGAGGGGCAGCCACGTCAGCTTTTCATAAAAAAATGAGGCCCAAGAAATGGGACTGTGCTACAACATCTAGGCACTGGTCATCCAAATAAAGTTCTGGATCAGGGTGCACTGCAGCTCAATGGCAGAAATGCATTACCCACATTTTGGAGGGAGAAAACTAGAAGCCATGGGAGAGGGCCCACCTAGAAACCCTTCAGATGGCATCTTGGAGTTGGCGTTCAGCAGATGCTAGCGAGTGGGATCTGCACCAGACGCAAAAGTCGTCAACGTGCAATGCCGAGGTAACCAGAGGCCCAATAGAGCAGAAGAGCTCATTGATGGCAATGAGGAAGAGTGTGACACTTAATGCAGAACCCTGTGGGATACTGTTCTCCTGGATCTGTGGGATTCTGAATGAAGTGCTAACTCAAACCCGATATAGAACCAGAGGGATAAAAAACCATGGATAAAAATCAGATTGGGGCCAGTTGTGGAGGATAAGTAAAAAGTCATAGTACCAAAGCATGTCATGTGCCTTATGTAGGTCAAAGAAGACCATGACAAGGTTCTGGCAATTAGTAAAAGCCTGTCGGACTGCTGTTTCCAAACAGAGTAAATGATCAGTTGTAGGTCATCCTTCCTGGAAGCTAAACTGATACAGTGACAAAAGGTCCCGATATTAGAGTACCCAACATTATTGGTAAATAACCATCCTCTCAATCAGTTCACAAAGTACATTGGTCAGGCTTATCGGGCAGTAGCTGTCGAGAGATGTTGGGTTCTTTCTGGGATTGAGGAAGGGAATAACTATGCTGTCTCACCATTGTTAGGAGAAAGTACCCACGAGCCAAATGCAGTTGAAGGCCGTGAGGAGATGGTGCCACTGGGTAACATCCAAATGTTGGATCATCTGGTTGTGGATGGAATCCTGACCAGGGGCCATGTTATGTGAAGAGGTAAGAGCCTGCTAGAATTCCCATTCAGTGGAGGGTTTATTATAGGATTCACCTTGTTGTGGCTTGAAACAGAGGGGGGTTTGTTCAACTCGGCTGTTCTGCTGGAGAAAGGAAGTAGGACATGAAGAGGATGCTGATGCTGTCACAGAGTGTGTTGTCAGATTTCTGCAAGGACTGATGGTTCAGTATGCACAGCACCACGTAGAATCATACCCTTACAGTTGATTCTCACTGGCAGCTCAGAAGGCTAAGGAGGTTGTACCAAACCTGCTATGAAGAGGCATACATCCCCAGAGAAGAAAAATAGTGCTCCCAGCATTAATTTTATTCTGCTTAATAAGGTAGCGAGCCTTAGGATGTAGATGCTTAAAAGCGATAAAGCTGTTCTGTGAAGGGTGTCATTTAAATTGTTGCAGTGCCTGTTGGTGGTCCTGTACAGTGACTGCTAAGTCATTGGTCTACCAAGGTACCAGCTGATGACAAGGGAGACCAGTGGATAGGGGGATAACAGTGCCAGCAGCATGAAGAAGAGTAGCAGAGACCTCTTGCATGGCCGCATCAATGAAAACTGAGAGAGAGGTGTTGAAGTGCACAGCAGATGTATATAAAGGCCAATTGGCCCTGCCTAATGCCCAACATGGGGGCTTGTCTGCCTGGTGGCAGCATGGGAGCTGTGGAATCACTGGAATGTAGCCACTGACACAAAGATCATCATGGGGTGACCAATGTGGGGAAGCCATGAGAACAGGGAAGGAAATTGTGAGATCAATAACAGAAAAGGTGCCATGACTAGCACTGAATTGGGTAGTTGAGCCGTCATAGAGGAGACACAAATCAAAGTCTGTGCACTGAAGTCCCCAAGGAGGTGGTACAGGGGTGGTTGCTGTATTAACATAGGCAGGCCAACATAAGGAAGTGGCCTACAAGGAGGGTGGTGATTGCTGGGATTGTTCACACTCATACCGCTATTGATTCCAGGTTGGTACAAAGGGTGATCCAGCAACTAATATCAGTGCAAAAGAAAGTGCAGAACCCTCCAGACGCTATCCCAGGGCTGGCATGGTTCTGATAGAATGCCAGATAACCATGAAACATTGGAAAGTGGGCATCACAGAAGTGAATTTCTTTTAGAGCAAGACAGAATGCATAATAATAAGACACAAGGTGTTGTATTTCCAGCAGCATTGCAATTTCACTGGATTATTGTTTGAGAAGAGTTCAAGTCAGACATAAAGAAGCTCAATGGAGGTCTTGTCACCAGGTCAGTGTTCATCACTGACGAGGATGGGGTGACATCCATAAATAAAATGTCAGACTCAGGTTGCGAAGGGGGAGACAGCACCTCTGGGGTCATCAATGGGGCCTTGTTCTGGTGTTCTGGGACTAATGTTTCTTCTTCTTCTCTTTCTGAGGTTGAGGGGCAGAGCACAGAGTAAGAGCAGGCTTCTGCAAGATCCAGAACCGAAAGAGAGCAGATGACCTTGAGGCACACAGACAGTGCATCCCTGGAAAAGTTGTGGTAGCATGCCCCCACCCCAAGAGACACCAGGGAGTGGGTCTCAGAGGGGAGGGGGGCCGAGGAGCGTCACCAGAAAGCACTGAAGAAGGGGGACACTTCTTCAGCTCGGGAGGTGGAGCAGCACACGGAGGGGATGGCATGGGAACTGCAGGAGAGGTGAAATGAGAGGTGGACGGGCCTGGGGTAAGGAAGATGTAGGAGAGGGAAAGGATGTAACACAAGCAAAAGTAGATGAAATCGATTCTGGGTGGAGTTGATCATATTTCTGCTGAGGCTCAGTATAAGACAGACAATCCAGGGACTTGTACTCTTAGATCTTCTTTTCTTTCTTGTAAACTGGGCAATCTGGTGAAGGTGGAGAGTGGCAGTCATGACAGTTGACACACGCAGGTGGTGGAACACAGGAGCTTCCCTCATGGAGTGAATGGTCAGTCACCACACAGAGGGTCCACCATACAGTGGGAAGACATATGCCGAAAACCCAAGCACCGAAATCACATTATGGGTGGTGGGACATACGGCTTCATGTCGCATCAATAACACATAATCTTGACCTTCTCTGGGTGGGTATCGCCTCGAAAGCCAGAATAAAGGTACCTGTATTGGTGTGGTTGTCTTTATGACCCTTCTACAAATGTGGAACAAAATGAACACCACGTCACTCCAGATTAGCCCAGAGTTCCTCATCAGTTTTGCGGGATGAGGTTCCTATGAAAAATCATTCCCTGGGCCATATTCAGAGACTGGTGAAGGGTAATCACCAAGGCAATCACTAGCAAGAAGGGGTGCAGACTGTGTGGCAGACCAAACTTTGATCAACAGGGAGACTGACTGCGTTTCACTGAGAGACTCCACTTTGCCAAACTTTTCCTCACAATGGCTTTGTGGCAGTGAGCATGTCCTAGTACAGACCAGGTAGTGGGGAAAGTGATTCATCCCAAGACAGTGAGCCTGGCCCTCCTCCCATGATGTAGCCCAGGAAAGGAAGGCTGCAGGGTCATATGAACCAGCATTCAGTGATCTGCTAACATTCAAAGAGATGGCTGTTTGAGAACAGCCAGATTTTTGCAGCTTGATATGCTTCATGTGCCAAGCATGCCCTGATACCACCCACTCTGATCAGGGGGCCTCCCCATGGGGACCAGCCAGCCACAGCAACAGCCATCTAGCACACCGGCTGTTGGCATGAGTTCTTATGTTCTAACATGACAAGTAACCACTCCCTGGCATACACGGGACGGGAACAGCTCAGGTATCAGTTGTGTGAACCCTGTGTTGTCAGCGGCTCAGCCAGATGGGTGCATAACAACCCCAACACATGGACTGGCTACATGTGCTGGTGACCTAGTGGGGCAGAAGGAGGTTACAGTGGGTAAGAAAGAAAGGTAGGAGGTAGGAAGGGAGGGGGGAGGGGGTGGAGGAATCCATGCCATAGATGGTAGAATGGAGTTCTTCCCAAAATGGCTCCCACTAAACAGAAAATTTAGAAGAGGAGGTCAAGCCCCAAGGGGGAACCAAAAATGGCAAAAGGGACGAAATAACTGGCAATAGGAAAAAAATTGCAAGGAATACAGGGATCCACTTGGATAGCAGGTTGAAATAAATAATGACACTGAGAGAGGGAGAGAAGGAGGGGGCAGCAGAGAGGGAGCCAGGATGGGGAGGGAGGCGCATGGTGAAGGAAATGCAGCCTAGGAAGGAATAACAGTCTGCAGTGAGGAATCATGTGCATGAACTCGTGAAAGAAATGCGAGCCCTATGGGGATTTGGCAGTTCTGAAATGACTCTTTTTAATACTTGTGATCTGAGAGGAACTAACTGCACAAAATATACCAAGAAAATCTGCCCAAGCATATTATCATTTCACAGGTTTATTGGTTTCAAATGGTGCACACATTGTTGTTGTTGTGGTCTTCAGTCCTGAGACTGGTTTGATGCAGCTCTCCATGCTACTCTATCCTGTGCAAGCTTCTCCATGTCCCAGTACATACTGCAGCCTACATCCTTCTGAATCTGCTTAGTGTATTCATCTCTTGGTCTCCCTCTACGATTTTTACCCTCCTCGTTGCCCTCCAATACTAAATTGGTGAGCCCTTCGTGTCTCAGAACATGTCCTACCATCCGATCCCTTCTTCTAGTCAAGTTGTGCCACAAGTTCCTCTTATTCCCAATTCTATTCAATACTTCCTCATTAGTTATGTGATCTACCCATCTAATCTTCAGCATTCTTCTGTAGCACCACATTTCGAAAGCTTCTATTCTC
The DNA here is from genome assembly GCF_023864275.1 of Schistocerca cancellata. Lineage (NCBI taxonomy): Eukaryota > Metazoa > Arthropoda > Insecta > Orthoptera > Acrididae > Schistocerca > Schistocerca cancellata. Next base: position 520,926,479 of record NC_064633.1, read on the forward strand.
GTCTTGTCTCAAGTATTTATCGTCCATGTTTCACTTACATACATGGCTACACTCCATACAAATGCTTTCAGAAACGACTTCCTGACATTTAAATCTATACTTGATGTAAACAAATTTTTCTTCTTCAGAAACGCTTTACTTGCCATTGCCAGTCTACATTTTATATCCTCTCTACTTCGATCATCAGTAGTTATTCTGCTCCCCAAATAGCAAAACTCCTTTACTACTTTAAGTGTCTCATTTCCTAATCGAATTCCCTCAGCATCACCCAACCTAATTCGACTACATCCCATTATCTCCGTTTTGCTTTTGTTGATGTTCAACTTATACACTTATACACTCCTTTCAAGACACTGTCCATTCCATTCAACTGCTCTTCCAAGTCCTTTGCTGTCTCTGACATAATTACAATGTCATCGGCGAACCTCAAAGTTTTTATTTCTCCTCCATGGATTTTAATACCTACTCTGAACTTTTCTTTTGTTTCCTATATTGCTTGCTCAATATACAGATTGAATAACATCGGGGATAGGCTACAACCCTGTCTCACTCCCTTCCCAACTATTGTTTCCCTTTCATGTCCCTCGACTCTTATAACTGCCATCTGGTTTCTGTACAAATTGTAAATAGCCTTTCGCTCCCTGTATTTTAACCCCGCCACCTTCAGAAACTGAAAGAGAGTATTCCAATCAACATTGTCAAAAGCTTTCTCTAAGTCTACAAATTCTAGAAATGTAGGTTTGCCTTTCCTTAATCTTTCTTCTAAGATAAGTTGTAGGGTCACTATTGCCTCACGTGTTCCAACATTTCTACGGAATCCAAACTGATCTTCCCCGAGGTCAGCTTCTATCAGTTTTTCCATTTGTCTGTAAAGAATTCGCATTAGTATTTTGCAGCTGTGACTTATTAAACTGATTGTTCGGTAATTTTCACATCTGTCAACACCTGCTTTCTTTGGGATTGGAATTATTATATTCTTCTTGAAGTCTGAGGGTATTTCGCCTGTCTCGCCTTGCTCACCAGATGGTAAAGTTTTGTCGTGACTGGCTCTCCCAAGGCAGTCAGTAGTTCTAATGGAATGTTGTCTACTCCGGGGGCCTTGTTTCAACTCAGGTCTTTCAGTGCTCTGTCAAACTCTTCACGCAGTATCCTATCTCCAATTTTATCTTCATCTATATCCTCTTCCATTTCCATAATATTGTCCTCAGGTACATCGCGCTTTCCCTTCTTTACTTAGAACTGGGCTTCCATCAAAGCTCTTGATATTCATGCAAGTGGTTCTCCTTTCTCCAAAGGTCTCTTTAATTTTCCTGTAGGCAGTATCTATCTTACCCCTAGTGAGATAAGCCTCTACATCCTTACATTTGTCCTCTAGCCATCCCTGCTTAGCTATTTTGCACTTCCTGTCGATCTAATTTTTGAGACATTTGTATTCCTTTTTGCCTGCTTCATTTACTGCATTTTTATATTTTCTCCTTTCATCAATTAAATTCAATATTTCTTCTGTTACCTAAGGGTTTCTAGTAGCCCTTGTTTTTTTATCTATTTGATCCTCTGCTGCCTTCACTATTTCATTCCTCAAAGCTACCCATTCTTCTTCTATTGTATTTCTTTCCCCCATTCCTGTCCATTGTTCCCTTATGCTCTCCCTGAAACTCTGTACAACCTCTGGTTCTTTCAGTTTATCCAGGTCCCATCTCCTCAAAGTCCCAGCTTTTTGCAGTTTCTTCAGTTTTAATCTACAGTTCATAACCAATAGATTGTGGTCAGAGTCCACATCTGCCCCTGGAAATGTGTTACAATTTAAAATCTGGTTCCTAAATCTCTGTCTTACCATTATATAATCTATCTGATACCTTTTAGTATCTCCAGGGTTCTTCCATGTATACAACCTTCTTTCATGATTTCTTGAACCAAGTGTTAGCTGTGATCAAGTTATGCTCTGTGCAAAATTCTACCAGACGGCTTCCTCTTTCATTTCTTAGCCCCAGTCCATATTCACCTACTATGTTTCCTTCTCTCCCTTTTCCCACTCTCGAATTCCTGTCACCCATGACTATTAAATTTTCATCTCCCTTCACTACCTGAATAATTTCTTTTATCTCATAATACATTTCATCAATTTCTTCATCATTTGCAGAGCTAGTTGGCATATAAACTTGTACTACTGTAGTAGGCGTGGGCTTCATGTCTATCTTGGCCACAATAATGCGTTCACTATGCTGTTTGTAGTGGCTTACCCGTACTCCTATTTTCTTATTTATTATAAACCTACTCCTGCATTATCGCTATTTGATTTTGTATTTATAACCCTGTATTCACGTGACCAAAAGTCTTGTTCCTCTTGCCACCGAACTTGACTAATTCCCACTATATCTAACTTTAACCTACCCATTTGGTGCACACACAGAGGATTAAAAATCTTTTACGTGAATCATGGACATTGTTGAGGTGGAGAGGTTTGTATGCCTCAACAATACAGACAGCTGCACTGTAGGGGTAACCATAATGGAGGTACATCTGTGGAGAGACCAGACTAATCCATGGTTGCTACAGAGGGGCAGCAGCCTTTCAGTAGCTGCAGGGGCAGCAATCTTGATGACTGAGTGATCTCACCTTATAACATCAGCTAACATGGTCTTGCTGTGTTGGAACTGTGAACAACCGACAGCAACAAGAAACTACAGCTGTTACTTTTTTCTTCCAAGGGCACACTGCCCTATCATATGGCTTAATGATTATGGCATCTTCTCAGGCCAAAAATAGTCTCCCATTCAGAATTCTGCATCGGGACTATTCATGAGGATGTTATCATGAAAAATTAAACTGGCATTCTATGGGTCAGAGTGTGGAATATTAAATCCCTGGGTAGGATAGTTAGAAAACTTAAAAAGGGAAATGGATAGGTTGAAGTTAGATGTACTGACATTGGAGATCTGTGGTGGCATGAAGAACAGGACTTTCGGTCAAGTGTGTACAAGGTTATAAATACTAAACCAAATAGGTGTAATGCAGGTCTAGGCCTAATAATTAATAAAAATGTAGGTAAGCCACTATGAAGAGTGTAGTGAACACACTATCCTAGTCACCTCAGTGAACTGAACATTTACATGTTTGTGAAATGTATTAAATAAAAATACATACATAAAATGAAAGAAAGGTAACCACTCATCTGCAAAGACCAAGAGCTCAAAAGCTACAGTGAGTATGTTTCTTGTTGCATATATCTATGCATCACACCAATCAGCTATAGGTGAGTGGTAGACTTTCCTTTATTTAACAGATTATTCCACCAAGGAGTTTCCACTGTAGTTATAAATGAAGATATGTTGATTTTTTTATTTCTTCCACATCCATTAGGAAAATTTAATGAGGGATCTGTGGATGGAACAATAGCATTTTTTAGAAATATTTATTGTGTTTTCTTGTTTTTCTGGCGCATTCTACATCCTATAGAATTTACTCACTATTCATCTATTGGAACAAAAAGTATGTCAGAACAAAAAGCATGTCTAATCTAACGTAATAGAGACAAAGCCAACACCCACCACAATACTATGAGTTTATATGCCAACTAGACCTGCAGATGATGAAGCAACTGAAAAAATGTATGATGAGATAAAGGAAAATATTCAGATAGTTAAGGGAGATGTAAATTTAATTATGACTGGTGACTAGAATTTGGTATTAGGAGAAGGAAGAGAAGGAAAAATAATAACTGAACAGGGCCTGTGGGAAAGGAATGACATGGGAAGCCATGTGGCAGAATTTTGCGCAGAGCATAATTTAATCACTGTTAACAAGTGGTTTAAAAACCCTGAAAGAAGACTATATATATGGAAGACACCTGGAGAAACTGAAAGGATACAGATTGTATACATAAAGGTAAAACAAAGGTTTTGAAACCATAATTTAAACTGTAAAATATTTCCAGGTGCAATGTAGACTCTGGCCATAGCTTTTTGGCTATGACTGCAGGCTGAAATTGAAGAAATTACAGACAGATAGGAAATTAAGAAGGGACCTGGATAAATTGAAAGAGACAGAAGTTGTTGAGAGTTTCAGAGGGAGCATCAGGCAACACTGGACTTAAACGGGAAAAAGGAATACAGTATAATACGAGTGGGTAGCTTTGAGAGATGAAATTAAGAATACAGCAGAGCATCATACAGGGAAAAATGCAAGGGCTGGTCAAAACAGCTGGATGCCACAGGAGGTACTGAATTTAACCTATGAAAGAAGAAAATATAAAAATTCAGCAAATGAAATTGGTGACAGCAAATACAGATGTTTGAAGAATGAGATTGACAGAAAGCATAAAATGGCTAATCAGAAATGGTAGAGTACAAATGCAAGGCTGTAGAAGCATGCATATTACTTTATTACTAGATCAGCCATGACTGGGCAGACTGTTTCAAAATCACATTCTTTATTATATGACACATACACAAGTTGTTTGCAATTATTATCAAATAACATATAAAATTATTCACAAGGATAACATATAAAACTGATGAAACAATGTTATTTTGTCCAGTCACTTGAGGCACCACTGAAAAATTCTCCAGCTTGAATAATCCTGATGACAAACGTTGCACTCCTTGAGGCAGTGTGTTGAACATTTTAGAGCAACCACTGGAAAACTCTTGTGTTTTAGACAGTCAACAGCTTGGTATTTTTATGTTTCTCTTGTTCCAGGTGTCATAATTATGTACTTTTTGCCTCATGCTGAAAGCCCTCTTTTTTTCTTTTAGACTCATGAGGGTAAAAATACCTACTTACTGAATATTATCATTATTCTTCACTAGTGAATATAGGCTTACAGCATCTGTCTTTTGCTTGCTGTGATGATATTGACAGCAATTTTTTATTGATAACACTAACATGTCCTAGCAACCTGCAGTGTCTCCGTAACAGCAGCCCATAAGTAAAGTGGCTACGATATAGCACATAATACACTGTTATAAGATACTGGGCAGTTACTATTCCGTTTAGTCTCTTCAAAAGGTGCATCACATTGGGAAGTGTGGAGCACACACACATTGTGGACTCATTCACTGATAATTTTCTGTAAGTCACAATGCAGGGGTGCCCAAGAGGCACTATGGACATGCTACAATAGGGGTCTGACAACTACAGAATGGGGATGGGGGCAGCTCGTTGTGGAGTAAAAAACCATGGGTCAACTTAGTATGACCAATACAAAGGTGGCAGAGGATGGTAGATTTCTGCCAGGAGAGGCAGAACGTAGAACATTGTGCAGTGGGAATCTCCTTGATTGCATAAAGTCTGTTAGACAGGGAAGAGTGGGGTACCCCCAAGAATTGGCCCAAGACTGAGCAAAAAGGGATTTAACTTAATGTCACAAAGGCTCATGGAGAATGGAGAGTATGTGACCAACCCCAAGCCATACTATCAGCAAGTTCATTCCTGGAATACCCATGTGGCTGGGAATCCAAAGGAAATCAAGCGAACAAGCAGCATTTCAAAGGTTGGCGAGAAGGTCATGGATGGCAGAGACAAAGGGGTGGTGGGAAAAGCACCGAATTGTAGCCTGAATGCCACTCATTGAGTCCCTACATAATAACACTTGGCTGATGGAGGACTGCTTTACAAAGCAGAGGGCCCAATAGATGGCCATCATTTCTGTGGTAAGCACCCCACACGTGGTAGACTCTAGATGGTGTTCTGTAACAACAGAAGGCATGAAGGCATATCCTACATTATCAGCATATTTAGAGCCTTTGGTGGAGAAAATAATAGCATCTCTTGTAAAAGAGCGCAGAACAAACAATGGAACACCATTGGACAAATGTAGGGTTTCAGACCGCAGAAGAGATCCATCCGAAACTGGGACCGAAGAACTAAACAAGGGGGAAGGGGTGATCAGGAGAGAATGTGGGGAGAACAAGAAGAGCAGATGGAAATCACAGCAGAGAACAGTAAGGTGGAGCCCAACTGGTAAACCCACCCAAGGCCGGGCAGCAGGGGGGCGACGTCCCCAAGCCATAAAAAGAATAGAATGGGAGAAGTGAGCAGGAGAAGAGTGGATGGTGATGGTGTAGGAAACCAGGAGCTGTGACTGCCAAACTGAAAAGAGAAGGACCCTAGCATCAGACAGACAGCTATCACCAGGGCTAGTGTGAATGGCAACTGTGGCTAAACAGATAGCATGATAGTGAATTGGGTCGAAGAAGGGCAGTGTGGAAGGGGCAGCTAATCCATAAACTTAGCAAACATAATCCATATAAGACAGAACTTATGCCTGATAAAGGCGGAGAAGAGTCGAATGATCTGTGCTCCAAGAAGCATCGGCAAGGGAGCGAAGAACACTGAGTTTACGAAAAGAGCCTACTTGTGGAAAGTGGATATGGGGCACCAAGCAAGTTTTTTGCCAAAAAGAAGACCCAAGAAACAGAACTGGCAATGGATGTTGAGATAGAGCTCTGGATCAGGATGGACCATAGTACGGTGACTGAAATGTACCAACCACAACTTACGAGGAGAGAACTGAAAATTTTGTGAGAGTGTCATCGCGGATAGCACAGGGTGGCACACTGGAGCTGTCATTCTGCAGAGACCACCAAAACCAATCTGACAATGAGATAAACAGGTCCAGAGATCCAAGGACCCAACTAAAGCGGTGAGCCACTATCCTTTCATATAATTTGCAGGTGACATTGGTCAGTAGCCACCAATGAATATGGATCATCACCAGGCTTAAGGGCAGGGACCACAATACTCTCTCTCCATTGAGAGGGGAAAATGCTTTGGAGCCAAATATGACTTAACACCTGTAGGAGATATTGTCATTGTGAAGGATACATGTGTTGAAGCAACTGGTTATGGATGAAATCAGGGCCAGGGGCTAAACTGTGGGAAAAAGACAGAGCCAGAATTAGTTCCCATTCCGCAAAAGGTTCATCGTAGGATTCTGTCTGACAATGGGTCAAACGTAAGTAGGAAGCTTCAGGCTACTGTTGCCGCTGCCTTCGCAAAATGGGTCGCGAGGTGTTCCATGAGAATTGATGGATCTCTACAAAAGCCGCCTGTAAGGGTAAAGCCCAAAATGGAAGACTGCTGCCGATAACTTTGGAGAGCGCAGAATGTAGACAACATACATAATGACAGAAGAATCTAGGGAGGCGTCAAAGTGTGCCTAACACATTCGCATGCTCTGTCTTATCAAGTAATGGACTTTCACATGAAGACTTTTAAAAGTAATAAGACCAGCAGAGGACAGTGAATGGGTATTGCTTAAGATGTTGCAAGGCATGACAGTGAGCACAAATGGTGGCGGCAATGGCCATGCTCCACCGCGAAACTGGCAAGCTGCGAACTGGCCCCTGTGATTGGGGTATGGCAATGCTGGCAGCACTAATTATCTTACCAGACAGATCATAAATGATGTCCACCACACAACCTGACAAAGAAGGCATAAACACGACCTGGGAGGTATATAGAGGCCAGTCAGCATGATGGAAATCCCAGTGGGGCAACCTGGCCATCATGAGATGAGAGGGAACAAGAGAATCAATAGGAAGCGGTCGCTATCGGAGAGGCCATCATCTGGTGACCAGTGTAAGGGAGGAAGGGGAAGGGGAAGTGAACAAAATATCAGTGGCACAGAAAGTGCCAAAGGTAGCGCTAAAATGAGTAGAGAAACGATCATTAAGAAGGTGAGAGGGTAACCATCATTAAGAAGGCAGAGGTCGTGGTCTGCAAGAAATTGGTCAACAATGAGTCCCTTCACAAAAAAGCACTGCTGCACAAAGGGGGATGGGCATTAAAATCCCCAAGGAGGGGGAGGGAGAGGGGAGTTAGGGCAGTGGGTGTAGGTCGCCTGTCAGGAGGAACATAAAGACTGCAACTGTGACAGCGGAGTCCACATTTTGCTTTCCAGTGGAATGTTCTAAATGGATTACTAGCAGTACAAGGCAGCCTGGGTGGCTGACCAGTGGGATAAGGATATCATGTAGAACAAAGCAGGAATTATATCAAAATGTTAGAAGTAGTCACAATCAAGCTGCAGTAGCCCATTACAAACAGTATTGTAAGGTGCTTAAAAATGTTATTAGGAAGGCAAAGAGTATGTAGCACGCAAATAGAATAGCTAATTCACAGGATAAAATTAAAACCACATGTCAGCTGTGAATGAAGTGTCAGGTCAGCAGCACAAGATCGACAATATAAAGTCAGTTTATAGTAAAAATATTTCTGTTACTGGTAAGTCAGATATATGTAGGCCTACAGTATTTAAAAACCATTTCCTAAACATTGCTGGTGAATTAAATAAAAACTTAGTTTCTATGGGGAATCATAAAATTTTCTTGGAAAATGTCTTTCCAAGACTGATGTCTGAATTACTGCTCTGTGATACTGACAAGGGGGAGATTGAGTCAATTTTAAATTATTCAAGACTAAGAACTCTCATGGATATGATGGTGTGCCTAGCAGAATATTAAAAGTTCTGTGCTGCACATGTTAGCTCTGTACTTTTGCCATATTTGTAATTTTTCCTTTAAGAATGGTCAGTTTCCTGAATGATTAAAGTACTCAGTTGCAAAGCCGCTTTATAAAAAGGGAGAAATGGATAATGTAGACAATTTTAGATCTACTTCTATCCCATCAGTTGTGATGAAGCAAGTAGGGATACTTTTACTTCCCCTCTTGTTTTGCCATCTGCCTCCTTAAATTCGGTTTTTCACTTTTAACTAATTACCATTAACATACATGAGTGTAATCTGCATTTTCTTGAAAGAAAAAGGCTGGCCCTCAGTTTTAAAGAATGTAAGACAAGATCTAATTTTGTGCTCAGTTTTATGTATGTAATTGATTTACTAATTTATTTTGACTATTCCTAGTTAATACATTCATTATAGGATGAAATCAGTGATTGTCTAGTAACTTAAATTCTGTTGCTGACTTATAAACAAATATAAATTCTGTACTAATTACAAACATTTGGAGGAACAACTAATAGTATTCTTAAAGGATCTATTTAGCTCTATTCAAAAACATGTTAGCAAAGCCAGCCCTTAATTAACTCCAGAGTAATTAACAGTTTTGCCAAAAGTATTGTTTGTGTAACGATATATGTTAATTTCATCATTTAAACAAATAATTTGGCCAAATTCTTGTAGTAGAAGAAACTGTTAAAAAGAACCAATTTTTTATGTATTCTGTCAGTTAATGACTTAAGTATTAATTGTCGTTTCTGTAAATTAAATGTTGAACAATGTGTATTTTCAGCCCCCATTATTGTGAGTATATTTAAGAGCCTGATTTTGGTCCTGAGACAGTAAGTCCACGGCTAAGTTTCAGACAAGAAACCTGTGTTGGTTAGATCAGCAACAATGCATCAACTTAACTGTGAAATAAGTGCAACACAACTAGGTTGAGTGTTAAAACACTGACAGTGTCTGTTTCCACACATACCTTTTTATTCTTCAAGAAATGTGAATGATGTGGTTAGGCTTTTACTGCTTGTAGACGTTCAACAGGAAACTATTGTATCAGTATGTGGATGTTCACCTGCAACCTATTAATGAGGCTTATCAAAAGTTAAACAATAGTGCACTGGCCATATAACTGTGTGTTATTGGGAGGTTGTGAACAGTGAAAGTAAAGTACAGTGAAATGCAAATGTGTACCTGTTGGCTACATCATTTAAAGTAGTCAGTGTTGTGAAACTTCCTGGCAGATTAAAACTGTGTGCCAGACCGAGACTCAAACTCGGGACCTTTGCATTTTGTGGGTAAGTGCTCTACCAACTGAGCTACACAAGCTCGACTCACGCCCCGTCCTCACAGCTTTACTTCTGCCAGTACCTCGCCTCCTACTTTTCAAACTTTACAGAAGCTCTCCTGTGAATCTTGCAGAACTATCACTCCTGAAAGAAAGGATATTGTGGAGACATGGCTTAGCCACAGCCTGGGGGATGTTTCCAGAATGAGATTTTCACTCTGCAGCAGAGTGTGCGCTGATATGAAACTTCCCGACAGATTAAAACTGCGTGCCGGACCGAGACTCGAACTCGGGACCTTTGCCATTTGTGGACAAATGCTCTACCAACTGAGCTACCCAAGCACAACTCACACCCCATCCCCACAGCTTTACTTCTGCCAGTACCTCGCCTCCTCCCTTCCAAACTTTACAGAAGCTCTCCTGCGAACCTTACAGATCTAGCACTCCTGAAAGAAAGGATATTGCGGAGACATGGCTTAGCAACAGCCTGGGAGATGTTTCCAGAATGAGATTTTCACTCTGCAGGAGAGTGTGCACTGATATGAAACTTATTGGCAGATTAAAACTGTGTGCCGGACAGGGACTCGAACTCAGGACCTTTGCCTTTCATGGGCAAGTGCTCTACCAACTGAGCTACCCAAGCATGACCTACACCCTGTCCTCACAGTGCTAGTTCTGCAAGGTTCATAGGAGAGCTTCTGTAAAGTTTGGAAGGTAGGAGGTGAGGTACTGGCAGAAGTGGGGACAGGGCGTGAGTCGTGCTCGTGTAGCTCAGTTGGTAGAGCACTTGCCCCGCGAAAGGCAAAGGTCCCGAGGTCGAGACTTGGTCCGGCACACAGTTTTAATCTGCCAGGAAGTTTCATATCAGCGCACACTCCGATGCAGAGTGAAAATCCCATTCTAACCAGTATTGTACTTCCACAACCCATTTTTCAGATAATGTAGCAATGTAGTACATCAAAACAAAGGACAACAAACAAACAAAAAAAGTGGACAAGTCGTCACACAGTGTTTGCTAGTTATTGAAAAGGCTGCGTATGTACGGATAATTGATCATTTTATATCACATAATTTCCTAGCGTTCTGCTTTAGAAATTGTTTAGCAACTGAAAATGTTATATTCTCTTCTTTCTGTGACTATATGGATTAAACAAAAGGTTTTGAATGCTAGGCATATTTTCTGATTTGACTAAGGCATTTGATTGTGTTGATCACAAAATATTGCTCCAGAAGTTGTACCATTACAGAATACTGGGAGTAGCTCACAGTTGGTTCACCTCTTACATTAACAATAGACAGCAAAAGCACATTGTTCACAGTGTTGAGAATAGCTGTGATTTGGGGTCTGAGTGAGGTACGGTCAAATGGGGATTGCCCCAGGGAACAGTGTTTGGGCCACTCCTGTTCCTTATTTTATGAGTGATATGCCCTCTAGTATTATGGGTAATTCTAAAATATTTCTGTTTGCTGATGACACTAGCCAGGTAGTAAAGGGTGTTGTGTGCAACATTGGCTCTGTTTCAAATAGTGCAGTTCATGACATAAGTTCATGGCTTGTAGAAAATGAACTAATGCTAAATCACAATAAGACTCAATGTTTACTGTTATGAATACACAATTCAACATGATGTTTTAATTTCACAGAATGGGCATATGATTAGTGAAACCGAACAGTTCAAATTTCCAAGTGTTCAGATAGATAGTAAACTGTTGTGGAAGCCCACATTCAGGATCTTGTTCAAAGACTTAGTGCTGCCACTTTTGCTAATCAAACGGTATCTGAAGTAAGTGATTGTTCAACATGAAAATTAGTCTGCTTATTTTCATTCACTTATGTCATGTGGTATCATATTTTGCCGTAACTCTTTCCATTCTAAAAGGATATTTTTGGCTCAGAAACAGCGTTTTGGGCAATAAGTGGTGTAAGTTTGCAAACCTCTTGTTGACCTCTGTTCAGTAGTCTGGGTATTCAGAATTGGCCTCTCAATATATATATATTCTTTACTGTTGTTTCTTGTTAACAATATCAGCTTATTCGCAAGAATTAGCAGTTTTCACTCAGTTAATACTCAGCAGAAATCCAATCTACATTTGGATCACACTTCCTTAATTCTTGTGCAGAAAGGTGTTCAGTATACTGCTGCATCCATTTTCAATAAGCTACACAAGAATTCAAAAATCTTAGCAGCAATCCATGCACTTTCAAATCTAAATCGAAGAGTATCCTCATGGGTCACTCCATCCATTCTGTTGAGGAGTTCCTTGAAAAATTAAGCTGATTCTTATGTTACATTGTTGATTGTGTTTACTTAGTTGACTTGAGGGTTTTTTTTTTCATAAACATTTTATTTTATCTGTTGTTACTTTTATGTTGTATTTTCAGGTACTGACACATTCCATCAACTTGGAGATTTGCTGCTCAATTTGGTGCTATGGAACTAGATGTGTAAATAAATAAAATAAATAAAAACGTGAACCAGGACGGCAACTGCTTCCAATATGGTACGAAGGGGGACCCATATACCTAACAAATTCTGTATAGACCAATGTACAAACACTGCTGGAAGCCCTCAAAGGGCCAACCTGGTACCAACAGTAAGCAAGGAACCGATGAAGGGTTGGTGAGTGAGCACCAGTAAAATGAGATTCCTGGAGAACAACACATGCTGCCAAGTAAAATGAAATAAGCGACTGCAACTCCAGAAAGTGGTAGTAGTGTCCATAACAGAAGTATCCATAACAGTTCCATTGAATAAGTACAGAATGGCAATCCAAATGGGAGGTGAATGTGCTGGAGCCCATGGGGTGAGATCCATAAGTAAGAGGTCAGACTCAGGTTGCAAGGGGAGAGATGGTATGTCCCAGAGCACTGAAGAGGCCTTGTGCTGGGACTTACGTTTCTTCTTCTTTTTCATTGATAGAGGAGGGCAGGCCATGGAGACAGAATAGGCTTCTGCAAGATTCAGAATTGAGTGAGAACAAGCGGCCTTGGGGCACAAGGACTGTGGGCTCCACAACCGAGTTGTGGCAACAGGCCTCTGGCCTGGGAGATGCCATGGAGAGGAGTCCTGGGAGGGAGCCCCATCACTGGCAAGTGTCAAAGAAGAGGGATACTTCTCCAGCCAGGAATGAGGAGCGGCACCTGGAGGGAAGGGGATGGGGACTGCAGGGGAGTGGAAAGGAGATGGGGGTGGGACTGGGATAAGGAGGAGGAGGAGGGGGAAAGGACATAACACAGGCAAAGTTCAAGGTCATCAACACGAGGTGAAGATGGTCATATTTCTGATGAGCCTCAGTGTAAGATAAACAATCAAGAGACATATACTCCTGATATATTGAAAATAACACAGTCACAGTTGCAAAGTTATTTTTTCTATTAAAAATAACTTTGCAACTGTGACTGTTTTATTTTCAATATATAACAATGAAAACAGGTTACTGTATCAATCAGCTAATGATGGAGTTGTATGCATACTACTTATACTCCTGTATCTTATTTTCCTTCTTGTAAACAGGGAAATATGGGGTGGTAGAAAGTGATGGTCATGACAATCAACACATTCGGGCAGCAGAACAATGGGACTCCCCTCAAGGATCAGGCATTCACATTCTCTGCATAGAGGGTCCTATGTATAGCGGGGAGAAGTGCCTAAAATACAGGGTGGTGCACAAAATGTGTTACCATTTTGTTTCTGAATATAAACTTTATTGTAAATACAATTTGAAAGGAACATGTACTACAATGAAGAGCCGTCCATGGAGATTTGTTCTAAATCAGCACATGATCAATATGTCCCCCATTTCGTTTCCTAACTTCCTTCAAACGAACGCTGAAGTGATTACCCTATGGCACGTCTTCTGTAATTTCACTGCAAGCTTGAAGAATAAGTCTTCTGAGCTCCATTAAATCACGTGGACGTTTTGGGAAATTTTTTCCATTAGGTACCCCCAAAGAAAAAAGTCACATGGATTGAGATCTGGTCTACTGGGGGGCCAATTTTGTCCATCATTGAAGTGACCTGGAAACCTGAGTCAAATGATCTGCATGTCGAAATGCTCGTGTAAAAACTCCAACACAGCGTTTGCAGTATGTGGCCTTGCTCCATACTGCATGAACCACTGCATGTTGAAGGGCAAGGCAGTAGCAAGAAGCTGTGGAATGAAGCTGTTGCAAAGCATGCTCAAATAACGCTCGCTGTTCACAGTTTCTTCAAAGAAAAAGAGTCCAATAAGTCCATGACTGGAAATTGCTGCCCACGATGTAATCCTCGGAGCATAATGTTGTCATTCATGAAGCACTTGTGGGTTTTCAGTGGCCCAAAAGCATTCATTTTGTTTTTTAACCACACCATCTAAATGAAAATGTGTCTCGCCTGAAAACCAAACGTTGTTGAGAGTTTCTTCCCTATCCTCTGCCCACTGAGCAAAGAGAAGTCTCTGCTGCTTGTGTTCTTCAGTGAGATTCTGTGCACAGGTCATCTTGTATGGGTACATATGAAGGTCACTTTTAAGAATGCATTGAATGGAGTGTCTGGATATTCCCAGTAGCACTGCTGCCTTTCTACATGATTTCCTGGGACTTCTCTGTACAGCAACTCGTGCCGCTTCAATATTCTCCAGCAAACAAAGAGGCTTAGGCCAAGGTTGCTCCGCTTCCAATACTGTTCCTTCCCATACAAATTTATCGTACAACCTGTGGATGGTCTTCTTGCAAGGAACCCATCGTGTGTCAAACTGTTGTCAAACACACCTCTGAGTCACAGCAAGGCTTTTTGTTTCATGAAAAAGTAACACAATTGCCGATCGTTGCTGTGTCATCAGTCTTCCATTGTCAGCCATTGGTGCTTACTACTCTCCTAGCAGCAGTATCGTGAATTACACATCATTTCATAACTCATTTGTTTTTCCAAGCTCTGCTGTTACTGCTGTAGAGATCCCAGTGGGACATCTAATGTGCATCGTAAATTGTGTAAGAAACAATTGGTGACACATTTTGTGCGCCACCCTGCACAAAATGCAAGAACACATCATGGCTAGTGGACGTTTGGCTTCACCTCACACTAATAAAACCTTGACTTTCTCCAGGAGGGTATCTCCACAAATACGAGAATAAAGGCACCAAGATTGATTTAATTGCTATTACCACCTTCCTGAACACACACACACACACACACACACACACACACACACACACAAAGTGAATGCCCCATTGTTCCTGACTGGAGTTCCTCGTAAGTTTGGAGGTTTAGGTTCCTATGAAAAATTACTCACATAACTATATTCAAAGCCTGGTGAGGAGTAATGGACACTGGGATGTCACCAAGATAGTCACAAGCATGCAGGGCAGCATACTGGGCAGCAGAAGTAGTTTGGATCAACAGCAAACCCAATGTTACCTTACTTAAGAGACTCCATTTCATCAAACTTGTCTTCGATATTTTTCACAAAAAAAATTACTGTTTGGTGGTGGTGAAAGTGTCCCCATCAGTCCTAGAGCAAACCAGATAGTGGAAAAGTGTTTTACCCCAAGCTAGCAAGCCTGGACCTCCTCTCAAGGTGTAGCCAGGGCACGGAAGGCTGCAGGGTCATAAGAAGCAGCTTAAAATGACCTATTGCTAACTGAAGGGATGGCTGTAGAAGAACAGCCAGTTTTTTTGGAGATTAATACATTTCATATGTAAAGCATCCACCCTGATACTAACAACTCAGATCAGGGGCTCTCCTCATGGGCACCATTCAGTGGCAGCAAGGGCTGTCTGGTACAGTGGCTGTTGCCAGGAGTTCCGATGCTCCAGACTGACAAGTAACAACTTCTAGGCATACACAGGGAGGCAATAGCTCAGGTATCAAAAGTGTGATCCCTGTGACATCAGGGGGCTTAGCCAGATGGGTACATAACAGCCCCACCGTATGGACTGGCTACATATGCTGGTAACCTAGTAGGATGGTGGAGGGGGTGGTGGCTGTGGCGAGGAAGGAAGAGGGGGAGTAGGGGGTACAGAGGAATCCATGTCATAGATACTAGGAGGGAAGTTCTTGCTCAAACAGCTCACACTGTCAAGAGAAAATTTAGAAGTGGAGGTCAAACTCCAAAGGGGGACCAAAAGTGACAAAAAGGAAAGGTGAAGAAAGGAAAGGAAAACAAAACCAGAAGGAATATAAGAAACCAGGTGGACAGCCAGGCTGACATAAATAAGAAGACAGAGAGGGGAAGGAGGGTGCAGAGGGGTCGGAGTGAGGAGAGGAAGGTAGAGTCACAGGGAAGGAAATGCAGTCCAGGAAGGAAGAATGGGCTGCAATAGCTCTGAACCCACATGCACCATGCATGAAATCATTATAGAGCCGTGAGCCCTGAAGAAGAGGGGGGGAGTTATGTATGCTCGTGGATGAACCTCTAACTTTTTGACTCCTCAGAGCAGGGGGAAACAGCTACATGTTTTTATATTACAAGGCAGAAAAAAAAACATATATAATGATATTGTTAGCTAAAGGAGGTAATGATACTAGATTTTGTCTATAACCAGGGCATTTGTAAATGGCATATTGTTTTGTTTTTTTTTTTTGTTTTTTTTTATTTTTTTTTTTTTTTTTTTTTTTTGCTTGCAAAAACATGCATAATGTCTTATGAGATAACAGCAACCTGTGATTTTATAATGTTACTTAAAATCCATCTTGATTGCAAATTTTTATTCATATGACCAGTTTCGGATCATTCAGAACTATCTTCATAAACAATACTTCAGTTACATAAAATTTTATGTGACGCAGCATGTGAAAGTTGCTGGATTTGGACGGGTTACTCCTGTAACTGAAATATCAGATCTGAAGATGGTTCTGAATGAACCGAAACCGATCATATGAATAAAAAATTTGCAATCAAGATGGATTTTAAGTAACATTAATGGTATGTTGGTTTTCCTTTTAGCTGTCCTCGTAGTCAATATCACAGACTTTTTGAAACATGATTAGAACAGTGACATGTAAAATATTATGGGAATTGTTCCACAAGTGAATGTTAAGTGCCACAGAAATAAACAACAGTTTTATGTTATCACATTTTAAAATTGTGGTTTGTTCTCTTCTGTATACACTGTTAAAGAGGTTAAGGTGAAATGTGGAATTCTATTAGAGTTTCAGAATCAAAATTAATTATAACATTATGCAGTATTTCTCACTCCCAGTGAACAAAAATATTAACTTGTTTGAAGGTGATTATGAAAATGGCAGCAGTGATGACTGTAAGGAAAATAATGTAAACATCTGTTACAATTTCTTACAGCAACAATTTTCAAACATTAGATATTGACAACAGGCACTCAGAGTACCATTTAACTCTTTTCCAGTTTTCAGCACTGACTTTCACTTACAGATCAGTATCTTAGGCAAGATGGCATCAAATGCTTCTCTGAGGTCATGGAGTGTCAATGCCACACTGCCTTCAAACCCTTGTCTTACATATGTAATTAAGTTCAATGTTGCAGTAAACATCAACTTCCCTTTGCAAAAACCATATGCATCCTGGAAGATTATTGTACAGGAAGGTGCTGAAAAACTTGTGTTTCCAGAGTCCTAGGTGAATTATTCTACAACCAAGAAAGGGTGTGTTGCAGTTGTTTGGGCCATTAACAAATTTTAGCCAGATTGTTTTTGCGAATCATTCACAAGCACAATAGCTCAAGGATGCTGACTGCCTTCCAAGAAATTCTTTGGCAGAACACAGCAGTGTGGATGATATGTCAGTCATCATCACATTAAATGATTTTGCTGCTGAATGCAGAAAACATCTATCATCACTGAAAATCATAGAAACCTTAAAGAAGGTGAAATTGACCAAAGGAGAATTCCAGTTAATAAACAGAACAATGTATCAGAGGAACTATGACAAAATGGGGCAGAAATGGTTGCTCACCATCCCAGCTCATCTACACCAGTCACCAGTTCAAATCCGATCACAAGAAATTATTTGTTATTTAGCATTTATCATTTCTGGGAGGTTCTTGAAATATCTTATGTTTTGTGAAGATTTTATATTCTAGAGGTTTAGATGTTTGTATAAGTACCAACATTCTGGGATATTCTTCACTCTCCACCCAGGCCATGAGTTCTGTTCTGGCTGTACATTATAGTTGTAGTCATGAATGATGGCAGTCAACTTCAGGCTTGTTCTGTGCACCTACGTCACACATTCTCCGACAGCCAATGAGCATTCAGTTGTGTTCTGAAGACTCTGTTCTGAATGCCATAACTAATGTGAGCATTAAACGTGATTGTAGTGAATTGTTTAGTGAATTTTTATTCCATTTGTTGCGAGTTGTCATTGCTGATGGTGGTGAAACGTGACACATTATGCATAAGCAAGGGAGAGACATAATTTGCAGGATATACACTTTCTCCAAGTGGAAAGCACACGCATGTGCATATCACAACTATCACTTGGAATCATCCATGTTTTGACATGCGTGTGCTGCCATCATTTGTGGATCGGCCTATAGTTGTTGTTGTTGTTGCTGTGGTCTTCAGTCCTGAGACTGGTTTGATGCAGCTCTCCATGCTACTCTATCCTGTGCAAGCTTCTTCAACTCCCAGTACCTACTGCAACCTACATCCTTCTGAATCTGTTTAGTGTATTCATCTCTTGGTCTCCCTCTACGATTTTTACCCTGCACGCTGCCCTCCTATACTAAATTGGTGATCCCTTGATGCATCAGAACATGTCCTACCAACCGATCCCTTCTTCTAGTCAACTTGTGCCACAAACGTCTCTTCTCCCCAATCCTATTCAATACCTCCTTATTAGCTATATGATCTACCCATCAAATCTTCAGCATTCTTCTGCAGCACCACATTTCGATAGCTTCTATTCTCGTCTTGTCTAAACTAGTTAACAGCCATGTTTCACTTCCATACATGGCTACGCTCCATACAAATACTTTCAGAAACGACTTCCTGACACTTAAATCTATACTCAATGTTAACAAATTTCTCTTCTTCAGAAACGCTTTCCTTGCAATTGCCAGTCTACATTTGATATCCTCTCTCCTTCGACCATCATCAATTATTTTGCTCCCTAAATAGCAAAACTCCTTTACCACTTTAAGTGTCTCATTTCCTAAACTAATCCCCTCAGCTTACCTGACTTAATTTGACTACATTCCATTATCCTTGTTGTGCTTTTATTGATGTTCATCTTATACCCTCCTTTCAAGACACTGTCCATTCCGTTCAACTGCTCTTCCAAGTCCTTTGCTGTCTCTGACAGAATTACAATGTCATCAGCAAACCTCAAAGTTTTTATTTCTTCTCCATGGATTTTAATACCTACTCCGAATTTTTCTTTTGTTTCCTTCACTGCTTGCTCAATATACAGATTGAATAACATCGGGGATAGGCTATATCCCTGTCTCACTCCCTTCCCAACCACTGCTTCCCTTTCATGTCCCTCGACTCTTATAACTGCCATCTGGTTTCTGTACAAATTGTAAATAGTCTTTTGCTCCCTGTATTTTACTCCTGCCACCTTCAGAATTTGAAAGGGAGTATTCCAGTCAACATTGTCAAAAGCTTTCTCTAAGTCTACAAATGCTAGAAACGTAGGTTTGCCTTTCCTTAATCTAGCTTCTAAGATAAGCCTATAGTATCAAAAATAAACTTGCATTCAGTTCAAAATATTGTGCTTCATTGATGATGCTGGCTTCAGATTTGAATAGGTAAAAGGAGGACATATCTTAATAAATATCAATCCATTTCACTATTAACTTCCTCCTGAAAAATTCTTGAACACATAACATTTTTAAAAGTGGTTGAGAATATCTCCAAATGTAAGACTCTGAATAGCTCGGAATTTGGATTCCAGAAGCACATCTCCACTGAACATATCATTTGCCGTTTCAGTAACCACCTATTAAAATATCAGAATTTATTTATTTATTTACTTAGCAGCTTATGATCTACATCCGTGGAGTAAGTCCAAGTACATATTTGCTATGTCAGTTTTCCAATAAAATACATTACTTTTACTGATTCTACCTATAGTTTTGCTAAGATAAATTTTAGCCACAACATTTCTGAAGATTAACATCATTGTTACAAAATTTTAGATGCTGTTAACTGGACGGATTATATGAGGCATACATAATCTATGTACCTAAATTACAGAACATTTAATTGCAATAGTTCTATGCTATGGGTCCATCATTTTATATATACAGTATAATACAGTCACATAGCACTTACATATTCTACATCCCGTTTTGTTTACATTTATAAAAAAAATAATAAACAATGCTGTTAAGAAGTTAATACATTTTACTTTTTCTTTTTCTCTCTACATATGTACATTTTTCTTTTGGTGTACTATGCCTGTTTGCTTCAGTCATTTTCGTTTGAAAGAAATTCTCTGATTGAATATAAAGGGGTTTCTAATAGCAGTTGTTTGACTGACTGTTTAAACTTATCCTTCGATTTGGCATTAGTGATGTGTGGTGGTGAAGAGTTTCACAACTGTAGAAGGTTAGAATCTTATATTTTTTGAAAAGAGGCTTGCAAGTATTTCTTGTTCTTTTGTTTCCTATTATTCTAATTGCTCTCATTTGTAATTTGATATTTTAATTGTCTCAGTCAAGTGGCCCCAGATTTCTATACCGTAGCTCATTATAGCATTGAAGTATGAAAAATACACCATGTGCGTATCATCTTCAGTTATTAGAGCAAAAACAGCACTGCTAAGTTTATTGCTTATATTGGAAATATGATCTTTCCATCCTAAACAACTGTCCACAGTGATCCCTAAAAATTTAATGCTTTCAACTACTCTCACATATAGCTCTTGCAAATTTGTTAGTTCACTTGTTTTTCTTTTGTTGTTCCTAAATAGGATTGCATTAGTTTTCTCATAATTGAGAATTAACCTATCCACTTCAAGCCAGTGGGTGATCATTTCAACTGCTTGATTACTTTTACTTATGGCCTCCTGTAAGCTCAGTCTCACAGTTATGCTTGTTGTGACATCTGCAAAGAGTATCAATTCACTGTATACGTTACAAGATAAATCATTTACCCCATGTTTTATATCTTGTCATTCTGATAGCTGTTTCCCTTGATTGTGTGACACTTCCACTGCTTGTTTTCTGTCCTGCAGAAATGACTTTTCAATTCAATTCAATTAAATTTTTATTATCACATAACATGCCTTATACAATCAAAGATTGTGACATAGGTGACTTGTCAGTTTTACACTATATATAACAATAAACTAATAATATATATGGTGTAACATCTTCAAAGAGGTATTTTAATTACAATTATAATGCATTGTTGCCATTCATGAAATCTTCTACACTATAGTAACATTTACCTTTCAGATATTTTTCCAGGTCTCTTTTGGTACCTTTTACATTTGGGTCATCCATATCTTTCCATATTTTATTTACAAATTTCATGCCCATATAGTATGGGGTTTTTTCATACGATTTTAAACAGTGGGTAGGTAACATGTAGCTCGTTCTATGTCTAGTATCATATTGCTGCAAGAAGAAGTTGCCCTCAAAAAGTTGTGGGTTTCTTTTCGTGAAAGTGAGAGTTTCATAGATGTATATGCTTGGAATGCTCATTAGATCCAGTTTTACAAATAAAGGTTTGCAATGTTGCTTTGAGTTTGCTCCCACCATTGCTCGGATGATTCTTTTTTGTAGTCTAAAATCTCTAAGTAAATTTCTTTTTTCAGACCCCCAGAAAATTATACTATAACTAATGACTGAAACAAAATATGCATTATATACAGTTTCTCTTACAGCTAAATCACTAATACTATACAAGATATTCATAATATATACAAGGCTATTCAATCGACTCAGTATGTTCTCCATGTGGTGACTCCTTAACAGGTTTTTATTGACTAACACGCCAACGAATTTGACACAGTCTGCAGTCTCTAATTTTTTGTCCATATACCTTATTTCACTTATAGACTGTGCAGATTGTTTTGTGGTAAAATGAACAATTTCTGTTTTTGTAAAATTTAATGTCAAGTTATTGTTTTTGACCCATGCCTCCACTTCCCCAAGTGTTTGTTCAATATGACGAATTAGGTCTACCTCATTTTTACAACAGACTACAGCTGTTGAGTCATCTGCATAGAGGATAGTATCAGACTGGACCTGACATGGCATATCATTAATATAATATAGAAAAAGCAGTGGCCCTAATATTGAACCTTGTGGAACACCTAATTGAGTGTTTTTTCCAGCCAGAGAGAAATTTCTTGTCATTGATGTTAATAAGAACTCTTTGTTTTCTGTTTGCCAAGTATGATGACATCCAGCTAAGAGATTTAACTTGAAAACCATAGCGTGCCAATTTTTGGAGAAGCAGGTCATGATTTACTGTGTCGAAGGCTTTGGACAGGTCACAAAAGATGCCTGACACACACATTCTATCATCAAGACATCTGCTGAAATTTGTGACTAATTCATTTATTGCATGGATTGTGCTGCAGCCTTTTCTGAAACCATATTGATTGCCTAAGATAATGCTGTTAGATGAATTGTGATTTTCGATCTGATCACATGCAGCTCTTTCAAATATTTTTGAGAAAATTGGTAACAGTGAGATTGGCCTATAGTTGCCCAATTCATCTTGTTTGCCTTTTTTATGTATGGGCCGAACTTCTGCATATTTTAATCGAACTGGGAAACATCCCTCATCAAAAGATTGATTGATTATGAAAGAGAATGGATATGCAATACTGTGACGGACTATTTTTATTATTTCAGTGGGGACCTCATCCCACGCCGCAGATTTTGAATTTTTTAGGGACATTATGATTTTGGTGACATCTGAGATGGAAACACGAGAAAACTTAAAACATGTGCAATTGCTATCTGTCACATTGGGCTTTGTTTTTGGTGGTGAACAGTCACGAAATTTGTTACAGTTTATGAAAAAGTCATTGAATGATTCACAAATGGCACTGGGTTCTGTAACAGCTCTACCATTTATCACTATTTTAGAAGGGCATTTTCTCTCTGCCTCATTGCCAACTTTACTTGTTATAACAGACCAAACAGCTTTTGATTTGTTTTTTGCATTTGAAATGAAGTTGTTATTTGCAGTACGTTTTGCTAGTTTAACTATTCTGTCAAATGTTTTTTTGTATGTGCTTACATACTTAAGAAATTGAGGGCTTCGATTTACTTTTACCTCCATATGCAGTTTCCTCTTAGTAGCACTAGACACTCTAATTCCTTTTGTTACCCAGGATCTACTTTTTTGGGACCTGGTCCTCACTGTTACAAAAGGGAAGCATTCATTGAATATACCCAAGAATTCAGTTAAAAGGTTATTGTAATTGTACTTGTGGAAGTGTGTTTGCTGACTGTCCACTTGGTTTGGCTTAGTTTTTTGCAGAATACTTCCACATTTTCTTGACTGAAATTCCTACATCTTTTTGTTGTGCAGACTGAATTTTGCTTCGGTAGTGATACAAATAGTGCTTCATGGTCTGATACTCCTAAATCTAGAAGAAACTTTTCTTTTACATAATAATTATAACTACTTACAATATTGTCAATACATGTTGCAGAGGTTGCTGTAATTCTTGTATACTGATCAAAATTGAGATTTAGCCCATTTGTGGCTACCAGGTTCTTTAAGTGTGAAGAAAATTTGTCATCAGTCCTTACATCTATGTTGAAGTCAGCACATATAACCACTTACTTGTACAGTTTCTCACATTTTAATTTATGTAGCAATGTATCAAACTTATCTAAAAATACAGAGCTTATATGGTACCCAGGGGTGCGATCTATGCTGATAATTAATGTTATACTCTTTAAGTTCTATACAACAACTTTGAAATGTACCTTCTTCATTCAGATGGCTAAAATTCTGTCTGATATCATAGTCTACCGCGGAATGAACTAGTATGCAAGAGCCTCCATACCCATTGGTCCTACAAAAGCTGGTAGCCAGTTTATAACCTGTAAGTTTATTTAGGAGACTGGTATTTTCAGATTTTAGCCAATGTTCATTAAGCCATATTACTTTCACAGATTGTTTCACACTTTCTAGCAAAATTTCTATATCATAAAGCTTCCTGATCATTCCTTCAGACAGACATCTGATGTTTAAGTACATAACAAAATTACTACTGCATATATTATTAGGTAGAGGGTCTTTAAAACTAATTTGACTATAAAGTAACGGAACGTCCACCTGAGTGTTGACTGCTTGTTCTGGATTTGTTGTATTGCATATTTTGTAGAACTGTCTGTTTACTTTTTCAAGCTCCAGTTTTACGATGGAATTGTCTTGCAGGTCGTATCTGTGAGGCAAGCTAGCAACTATGGTGTTCGGAACTTTCAGATCAAGTAATGTAGTTTTTAAACACTGGGTCACACGTTTACTCTCATTTCTGTATACATCATTACTTCCACCCATGATTATGACGGCATCATTCTTAGATAGCTCGTTAAGTGAGTTGTTGCTCTTAATTATCTCAGTCCAAGGTGCACTGGGTTTCGTCATACCTGTTGCCGTGAATAACGCACTGTATTCATTTATTTTTTCAGCAATTTTCTTGGCGTGGCTATCACCAAGTACAACAACTCGTCGTTTGATGTTCACTGGTTTATTTTTCGTATTAGATGTTTTCTTGACTGTGCACTCGATTGGAAGTTTCGTCACAGATTTTTGTTCGTCATTGTTCGTTGTCTTATCACAGTCTTCGTCTAGTGCTGTGAATTTATTTGCTAGCGGTATCGCTGGAACTGTGCTCACTGTCTGTTTGTTTGTTTTTTTCGGCACACGCCACGTTTTTTGCGCAGAACGACGGTTAACAACACTGTCTTGTGCAGGACGATATCTCGCTCTATCTCTATGTATTTCGTTTCCAGTTCTTGATATTTCTGCTGAAGTTCTTCATATTTCGTATTTATAGTCATTAAATCCTCTGTAAGCACACTTATTATTTTTTCTTTTGATTTTATCGTGTCCATTACCTCGTTTTTCGTGACACTCACAACGCACTGACGGCATGCCCAGTCATGTTTGTCTTTTATATATTTTAGATTCACTTTAACACATTAGTCGTGATACTACGACCTGCACTGGATGCATACGATACCTCTCTTTACCTTTTTCATGCAGATTTTACACACGTCACTATCGCTTTTTAAGGAAACTGAGACATCGTTACAGAACAAAGTTTCATTCGGCGCCATCTTGATGATATCAAGAGCAGTTCCTCTAATTCCATAGTGGTGTAGCTTCATTATTAATATGTGGTGACTGACAAGGTCAAAAGCTTTAGATAAGTCACAAATGATACCAACTGGGATTTGGCCTTGATCTAGGCCTCCAGAGATTATATTAATAAGTTCAGATGCATCTGACACTGTAGATTTTTCCTTCTGGAACTCAAACCGTCTACCATTTATGATACAGTTTTTTATCAAAAAAATGCCATTAACCTAACAAATATTATTCTATCTAGGATCTTTGACAAAATGGGAAGGAGGCTAACTGGTCTGTAATTATCTGTGCACATGTGATCACCTGTTTTGAACAGTGGTAGTATTCTGGCAATCTTCATTCTATGGGAAGATTCCTTTTTCGAGACATGAGTTGACTAAGTGACAAAGGGGTTTAGCGATTTCCCTAGTAGTTAGCTTCAAGATTTTATTTGACAGGCCATTTATGTCTGTGGATGCTTTATTTTTTAGTTTCTCTATTATTTTTCTTTTCTCTTGTTCAGTTGCTGGATACAGGTAGCATGAGTTACTGGGTAACTTTTGTTTATTCTCAACTATTTTTTGGGCTTGAAGAGAACCACTATTGTTACCCTGTGTAAGTTGTTGGCAGATGCTGGTAAAATATTGGTTGAAAGTTGTAATAACTTCAAGTTGAACAAATATATTTCAAGGAAGACACTATACATGAAAATCACAGATCAAGTAAACAGAGTAAGACGTGTGTACACTTTAACAGTCAAATCATAACTAAGTCCAAGTCTAGTGGCCGCTGTTGGCTGGCTGCTTAGGTGACGCTGCTGCTGCATGGCTGGCAGACAGCATCGCATGTAGAGGACGCGCATAACTGTGCGGCGGCACTTTGAAAGATCGGCGAGTCACAACACTTTTCCCCCCTTTGAATTTTTTGCACAGGTCTTGATGGAGGTGGCCTGTAGATTGCTAACATCCATAGGTGTTGTTCGACTGGCCGTAAAGTCTCAACGAGGAGGCTTCCCGTACAGACGGAAGTGTCCCCGATGATAACGGATCGAGATGACAGGAGACGTGGGGGTCGAATCTTTTGGGGTCCCGTGCACCAATCTGCCTGTTGCGGCAAGTCTGGTTGTTATAACAGGAGACATGGGCGATGTGTCCGTGTCCATAGGAAAAGGAGGTGAGTAGAGTTGCTCTGACATATGATGGTCATCTGGATCCTGCATGGGCACGTCTCCTGGTGGCGTCAGCCCTTGTGTTGGCACCGATATGATGGTGAGAGGACTGCATTGTGAGTAATGAGAGATTCCAGTATCCCAAGCATCAGGTAGAGCCAAAGGTAGTGTAGCGGCATCTGGAACAGGCATTGCTGGCACACGAGGCCGAAGCTGGTCCGAATGACGCACTGCAACACCCGTGTCCATCTGGATTTCATACAGGCGTTGGCCACAGTGTCGTAAGATGTGGCCAGGACTCCATTTTGGCCGCCTGCCATATCCCCGTACCCATACAAGATCGTTGGTGGTGAACCGGCCAAGTGAAGGCACCCACGGCCGTGAGGTGGAAGGCCACAGAAGAAGAAGTAGCATGCGGGGCTGTCGGCCATGTAAGAGCTCAGCCAAGCTGTGGTCGTCACCCATGGGGATGAAATGGTAAGAAGCCAGAAATTGGACAAGCGCATCATTAGCAGAAGTCAGGAGTTTCTTCATCTGAGCCTTAAATGTGCGGACCAGTCGTTCAGCCTCACCATTTGACTGTGGATGGAATGGAGGGGCCGTGAAATGCATGACGCCTTGACGAGCACAAAAATCCGCAAAATCGGAAGAGGCAAATTGCGGACCATTATCAGTAACAAGAGTAGAGGGAAGGCCTTCCAAAGAGAAAATGCGAGTTAGAGCATTGGTGGTTGCCGCAGTGGTAGGCAACGTGCAACGGACAATGAAAGGAAAGCTAGAGTATGCATCAATAACGAGAAGCCAATAAGCACCTAAAAAAGGTCCTGCAAAGTCAGCATGAATACGCTCCCAGGGCTTCTCAGGCGAAGGCCACGGTGACAAAGATGACTTCGCGGCGGCGGCCTGGGACGCACAAGGGCCACAGGCAGCGACCATGTGTGCGATTTCAGAATCGATGCCAGGCCAGTACACATGACAGCGCCAGAGATTTTGTGCGAGACACACCCCAGTGCCCTTGGTAAAGGAGGCGCAAGACCAAAGCATGCAAAGACGCAGGTACCACAACACATGGCGAAGCATTTTCGGTGGAAAAGAGGATAACACCATCCCTAGCCGTGAAGCAGTAACGCAAAGCGTAGTAGTTCCACAACGGATCAGAAGTCTTAGTGGATGGACGATCTGGCCAACCCTTCCGAATACAGCATAAAACCCAGGAGAGGGTAGGTTCAGAACCCGTTGCAGCCACCAGGCGGTCCCCGGTGATGGGGAACCCGTCCACTACCCGCTGCTCGGCAACATCCAGATGGAAACACAAAAGTTTGTTCCTATCGAATGCCAGATCAGGACCCACGGGAAGGCGAGACAGTGCATCAGCATTTGCATGTTGAGCCGTTGGCCGGAAATGAATCTCATAATTGAAACGAGATAAGTAAAGAGCCCAACGCTGGAGGCGGTGTGCAGCCTTGTCGGGAAGTGACGTTGACGGATGAAACAAGGAAACAAGTGGTTTGTGATCCGTAACAAGATGAAATTTGGATCCATAGAAAAAAACACCAAACTTATGAAGAGCATAAATAATGGCCAAAGCTTCTTTTTTTATTTGAGAATACTTTTGTTGGGCATCCGCGAGTGTTTTGGAGGCATAAGCAGTGGGTTGTTCAGAACCGTCAGAAAAATGGTGCGCAAGGACTGCACTGACCCCATATTGAGAGGCGTCCATGGCAAGAACAAGATGTTGGCCAGGTCGATAAGTAGCCAGGCACGGGGCCTGTTTCAGCATAGTCTTCAATTTCTGGAAAGCCGTATCACATGACGTGGACCAGTGAAAAGGCACGTTTTTATGCAACAGGCGATGCAACGGCTGGGCCACCGAAGCAGCAGACGGTAAAAACTTGTGATAGTATGCTATTTTTCCCAAGAAGGCCTGCAGTTCCGTGACAGATGTAGGGTGAGGAAGGGCACCAATCCCAGCGACAGTTTGCTGAAGCGGGCAAATACCATCACAAGAGAGTTGAAACACCAAGTACGTGATACATGCCTGAAAAAATTTTTTATTTCTGAAGATTACACTTAAGACCGGCAGTCTGTAAGACATAAAAAAGTGTGCAGAGATTTTGAAGATGTTCGTCAGTGGTGGAGCCAGTGACAACAATGTCGTCCTGATAATTTATACACTCAGGGACAGTGAGCAATAATTGTTCAAAGAATTGCTGAAAGAGCGCAGGGGCGCTGGCAACCCCGAATGGCAATCGTTGGTATTGGTAGAGGCCGAAAGGCGTGTTAAGGACCAGAAACTGGCAAGAAGCAGCGTCGAGAGGAAGTTGATGATAAGCTTCTGACAGGTCAAGTGTAGAAAAATACTGGCCTCCAGCAAGTTTAGTGAACAATTCTTCAGGTTGAGGCATAGGGTAAGTGTCGATAAGGCATTGAGAATTTACAGTGGTTTTGAAATCGCCACAGAGACAAATATCACCATTTGGCTTAGCAACGACAATGACAGGAGAGGATCACTCACTGGAAGTGACAGGAAGCAAGACCCCTGAAGCAGTGAGACGATCCAGCTCTTGTTTGACCTGATCACGAAGGGCCACAGGAATGGGCCAAGCCTGAAAAAAACTTACGCCGAGCAGTTGGTCTGAGCGTGATATGAGCTTCAAAGTCGTTTGCACGGCCTAACCCAAGAGAAAAAAGGGACGAAAATGTCGTCGACAAGGAATCCAATTGAGCTTAAGGAATAGCATCAGAGACGATATTGACAGAGTCATCTATGGAGAACCCAAAAACGCGAAAGGCATTGAAACCAAAAATATTCTCCGCATTACTATGGTCGACCACAAATATGGGAACAGTGCGAACGACAGATTTGTAAGATACCTCAGCATCAAATTGTCCCAAGAGAGAAATCTTCTGTTTATTGTAAGTCCATAATTGCCTAGTGACAGGTGACAGGATTGGAGAACCCAACTGAAGATACGTATGAGAACTGATGATAGTGGCAGCAGAACCAGTATCCACCTGCACGCAAACATCTCGACCAAGTATTTGGACAGTGAGGAATAACTTCCCTGAAAGGGAAGAAGTACAATTGACAGACAACACAGAATCAGAATCAGCGTCATGTTCATGAACATCATGTATGTGGTCGGATTTGCAAACGGATGACACATGACCCTTTTCTTTGCATTTGTGACACACAGCCCAACATTGTGGACAATCTTCTCGGGAATGTTTCGTAAAACACCACAGACATGAAGGAAGTTGCCATGGGTTTTGCTGCAGTTTCTTAGGGGTTTGTTTACGGTTAGGCCAAGGCTGCGCTTGAAAGCGTACTGCGGACACGTCGGCCGGCAGGGACACACCACACGCTTCGTCAACACCGCACAGAGGTTGTATTTTCCTGACATCGCCCCATGCCTCTATTTGCGCTCCAGCGGCGCGAGAGATTTCAAAAGACCGAGTGATGGATAGGACTTTATCTAGAGTCGGATTTGCCAACTGAGGGGCACGTTGCCTAACTTCTTTGTCGGGCACCGATTGGATAATAGCATCCCGTACTATGGAATAGGTGTAGGATTCTCTGTGAACTTCAGTAACAAATTGACACTTTCTACTGAGGCCATGTAGTTCAGCAGCCCCAAGTGCGATAGGATTGATTCAGTTGTTTTTGAAAACGATAAAAGGCAACACGAGAGGCTACCACATGCCTTTGCTTTTGAAAATAGACGGACAGAAGTGAGCACATTTCAGCAAAGGACAAAGACGCAGGATCTTTCAAAGGAGCCAATTGCAACAACAACCGATACATTTGAGGTGAAATCCATGAAAGGAACAAAGACTTACATGATTTTTCGTCCACGACATGAAATGCCAAAAAGTGCTGTCGAAGACATTTTTCGTAATCAGACCAGTCTTCCGCTCTCTCGTCATAAGGAGGAAAAGTAGGTAGAGACCACGACGAGAGATGCCCCGCATTTGATGCCGTGACGAAATCATGAATCGCACTTGTGAGAAGCATTTGCTGTTCTATGAGACCCTTGCAATAGTTGCTCTAAAGTAGCCATGGAAACATGTGGGTCAGCGATGGAAAAGAAAAATCACTACCTTGTCGCCAATTGTAATAACTTCAAGTTGAACAAATATATTTCAAGGAAGACATTATACATGAAAGTCACAGATCAAGTAAACAGAGTAAGACGTGTGTACACTTTAACAGTCAAATCATAACTGAGTCCAAGTCTAGCGGCCGCTGGCTGGCTGGCCGCTTAGGTGGCGCTGCTGCTGCATGGCTGGCAGACAGCGCTGCATGTAGAGGACTTGCGTAACTGTGTGGTGGCACTTTGAAAGATCGGCAAGTCACAACAATTTAGGTGTACATACTGATCAGAAAATTAATTGGAATGCATTGTAAATTAGGATAAGCTGCACTCACCGCACGGGGGAGGTGTTAACTGGCACGCAGGCCATTTAAAAGACCATTTCAGAGGTAGGCTAAGCTAATGGACAAAGTCCTTCATCAGATTTAGATAAACACATGCACATTCATACACACACAACTCACACACTAATGACTACTGTCATCTTTGGGCACTGAGGCCTGGCTGCACTGAGTGGTAATCTAAGCTGTGGAGATTATTGGAGGTGCAGAAGAACCATGGGGCAGCATGGGGTTGGGACAGAAGTATAGCAGTGGGGGAAATTGCTGGGCTGCTAGGTGTAGCATCAAGAGACTAAGGATTTTTGGGAGGTGGAGAGGGGGGGGGGGGGAAGGAGCAGAAAATGGAAGTGGACTATGTACATGTGCACGGTGGGAGGGGGGGAGGGGGAATATAAGAAATATGTGAGGCAGGAATGGAGGCAGGGAAGGACACAGAGGCAAGTGGAGGTGAAGGACTAGTGAAGGTTGAAGCCAGGAAGGTTATGGGGAAAAAAGAATACATAGAAGGTAGAGCTCCCACCTATGCAGTTCAGAAAAGCTGGTGGTGGTGGAAAGACTCCAGATGGCACCAGCTGTGAAGCAGTCTTTGAAGTAAAGCACTCTGGGTTGTGTGAAATGTGCGGCATCTTGGTGGTTATCTGATGCACACAGTTTTGTAGTGTTTATTCACAAGGACACACAGACAGTCTTGTTCATGTAGTATGCCACACACTGGTTGCAACTAAGTTGGTAGACCACATGGCTGCTTTCACCAGTGGCCCTACCTTTGAATGAGTAGGAAATGCTTTTGACAGGACACAATGAAGATGTTGGCAGTGGCACAATGTATGGGACATGCCTCACATCAGGGTCTTTTGCAGGGGTATGAGCCACCAGGGCAAAGGGTAGGAAGCAGGGTGGAATAGGAACAGACAAGAATATTGTGAAAGTTGGGTGAGAAGCAGAATACACAGGAGGGGGAGGGATGGGGGGGGGGGGTGGAAAGATACTTCCCATTTCAGGGCACAACGAGAGGCAGTCAAAACCCTGGCAGAGAACATGATATAGTTACTGCAGTGCTAGCTGTTATCAAGTCACAAGGGGGGGGGGGGGGGGGGGCACACTTTTGTGGCTACTCAGTTGCTGGAGGAGGAATAGTAGGTGGCTGGGGGGGAAAGAGCATAACAGATCTGTTTCTAGGCATGGTGTGGAGCATAATTTTGATATGTGAAGACCTCAGCAAAACCCTCAGCATATGCAGAGAGGGCTGCAGATCCAACAACAATACTTTGTGAGGAATGGGTGGCAGCTTTCAAAACAGATGTACTGTTAGTGGTTGGTAGGTCTGATGTGTATAGAGGTAGTGATGGAGCTATCTGTGATGTGGGTGATTGACATCGAAAAAGATATTTCATTGGGCTGAAGAGGAACAGCTGAAGTGTTGTTGTTGTTGTTGTTGTTGTTGTTGACTTCAGTCTGAAGACTGGTTTGATGCAGCTCTCCATGCTACTCTATCCTGTGCAACCCTCTTCATCTCCAAATCTACATCCTTCTGAATCTGCTTACTGTATTTATCACTTGGTTTTTCTCTATAATTCTTAGCACCCACACTTCCCTAAACTATTAGTTTAATAAGCCACTGCTGCAAAATACTAACGCAAATTCTTTACAGACAAATGGAAAAACTGGTAGAAGCTGGCCTCGGGGAAGATCGGTTTGGATTCCGTAGCAATATTGGAACATGTGAGGCAATATTGACCCTATGACTTATCTTACAAAATAGATTAAAGAAAGGCAAACCTACATTCCTAGCATTTTTAGACTTAGAGAAGGCTTTTGACAATGTTGACTGGAATACTCTCTTTCAAATTCTGAAGATGGCAGGGGTAAAATACAAGGAGCGAAAGGCTATTTACAATTTGTACAGAAACCAGATGGCAGTTATAAGAGTCGAGGGACATGAAAGGGAAGCAGTGGTTTGGAAGGGAGTGAGACAGGGTTGTAGCCTCTCTCTGATGTTATTCAATCTGTATATTGAGCAAGAAGTAAAGGAAACAAAAGAAAAATTTGGAGTAGGAAAAGAGGATATAAAATGTAGACTAGCAATTGCAAGGAAAGCGTTTCTGAAGAAGAGAAATTTGTTAGCATCGAGTATAGGTTTAAGTGTTAGGAAGTTGTTTCTGAAAGTATTTGTATGGAGTGTAGCCATGTATGGAAGTGAAACGTGGACAATAAATAGTTTAGACAAGAAAAGAATAGAAGCTTTCGAAATGTGGTGTTACAGAAGAATGCTGAAGATTAGATGGGTAGATCACATAACTAATGAGGAGGTATTGAATAGAATTTGAGAGGAGAGAAATTTGTGGCACAACTTGGCTAGAAGAAGGGATCGGTTGGTAAGGCATATTATGAGACATCATAGGTTCACCAATTTAGTATTTGAGGGCAGCATGGAGGGTAAAAATCGCAGAGGGAGACCCAGAGGTGAATACACTAAACAGATTCAGAAGGATGTAGGTTGCAGTAGATACTGGGAGATGAAGAACCTTGCACAGGATAGAATAGCACGGAGAGCTGCATCAAACCAGTCTCTGGACTGAAGACCACAATGAACAACAACCTATCTTCTCATATAAGTCATAGGGTGAGTATTGCCTCATGTGTTAATACATTTCTCCAGAATCCAAACTGATCTTCCCCGAGGTCGGCTTCTACCAGTTTTTCCATTCTTCTGTAAAGAATTCTTGTTAGTGTTTTGCAACCATTACTTTTTTAACATGTCAGCAACTGCTTTCTATGATTTGTAATTACTGCATTCTTCTAGAATGTCTGAGGGTAATTTACCTGTCTCATACATCAGCTGAAGTGTATTGGAGAGAAAGTGTTGAGATTCTGGAGCAGTGTGGATATGATGTCTTCATCCATATTATGTAGACATCAATCATTCTGAACCAGGTGAGGGTTACAGGATTCTAGAGGGTTAGTAACTGTTCCTCTGGATGGCCTGTGAGTAGACTAGGATAGGATGGTGTCATGTGAGTGCCCATGGCCGTATGACAGATTTGTTTGTAGTGGTGCCTTCAAAAAAGAATTTTGGGTGAGGATATAGTTGGTACTGAGGATTGATGGCTAGGAAGGAGATGGTAAGTTTGGAGTCAGTCCGGGATTGGGAAAGATAGTGTTTGTTTTTTTTTTTTTTTTTTTTGTGACAGCAACTCCATGGACATTGGGGATGTGGGATCAATAGTGACAAGCTGGGTGCCAGGTGCTAAACAGACAGCAACAGCAGCAAGTCAATAAAGGAAATGCTTAGTGCCTTTTATGTAGGAGAGTAAGTTATGGGTAAGATGCTGAACACATAAAACAAGTGGAAATATTCGCTGCAAAATATCCTTTGCTCTTGTAACCCCGATGGTCCTCAACGTTTGCTAGTCCCTGTTCTCAACCTGCCTCTATGCCCTTATCTGCTCCCACCCAGTCTCACATATGCCGCCTACACACACACACACACACACACACACACACACACACACACACACACACAAACATGTGTGTGTTTTTTAAAATCTGATGAAGGGCATTGTGCACTTTTAAAATGAACATTTAAATGTACCTTTCTGCTGTTCAGCATGATTATGTGGTGAGACACAATCTATCCTAGTCAATACAGTTGTTTCATCCCAGTTTTTCCTTTGTAGAAAAATTGGAAATCAGATACTACAAATCAACTTTAAAATATACTGATTTTGGCTCTGAAAGCCTAGAAAATTTCCTTGCTTTACATAATTCTATTTATTGATATTCTGCAGAAGGAGTGGTTAATCTTCTTATACCTACCACACACTTTTGTATCTCTGTAAATACCATAGTAAAATGTTCTAACCGTCCACAGAATGGTGATTTATAAAGTAGGGAAGTAACTTTATAAAACTAGCAACAAAGAGTTATAGCAAGTTAAAGCATATAATAAAAATTCCTTACAAAATACTTTATGTTGAACTTTCGCTATGTTTGGCAGAATAAACCATTATAAAACCTTGCAGTATGGTAGTTAAATCTAACATTTTCTTCCTATTTGATGTACAAAGTAGCACAACATCTTACAAAATTACCTTCAAGTAATTACATTAATGAGATCCCTGAAGTTACTGTTGAGAAACGAAATACTGGATATCTGACTAAATTTTTGTCAGGAACAAATTTAACTCAACTCTTTCAAAAATATTAAAGAAGTTTTTTTTCTTTGGTTATAATATGATTAATAGCAATAAAGCCTGATTCCATAAGATGTGAGGTTGGGAACAGTATCAATAAATTTAATATTTTTTCCACATATTTGAATATAAGACAGGTTTTCTTTTATTTGCCACAAGTTCTCAAATCCACCACTTGTGACGAAGCAAGTAGGGATATTTTTACTTCACCTCTTGTTTTGCCATCTGCCTCCTTAAATTCGGTTTTTCACTTTTAACTAATGACCATTAACATGCGTGATTATAATCTGCATTTTCATTAAAGAGAAAGATTGGCCCTCAGTTTTAAACAATACACCAGATCTAATTTTGAGCTTAGTTTTATGTATGTAATTGATTTTCCAATTTATTTTGACTATACCTAGTTAACACTTTCATTGTAGGGCAAAATCAACAATGATTTTCTAACTTAAATTATATTGTTGACTTATAAACAAATATAAATTCTGTACTAATTATAAACATTTGGAGGAACAACTAATAGTATTCCTAAAGGATCCATTTGACTCTATTTGAAAACATGTTAGCAAAGCCAGTCCTTAATTAATTCCAAAGAAATTAACAGTTTTGTCAAAAGTATTGTTTGCATAACGATATATGTTAATTTCATCATTTAAATAAATAATTCAGACTAACTCTTGTAGTAGCAGAAACTGTTAAAAAGAACCAATATATTTATGTATTCAGTTAATTTAATGAGTTAAGGTTTAATTGTCATTTCTGTAAATTAAACTTTGAACAATGTGTAGTTTCAACAACCATTATTGTGAGGGTATACAAGGGCCCAATTTTTGGTCCTGAGACAGTCAGTCCATGGCTGAATTTCAGATGAGAAACCTGTGTTGATTAGAAGAACAATAATGCTCCAACATGAAACTTTCTGGAAGATTAAAATTGTGTGCTGCACCGAGACTCGAACTCAGGACCGTTGTCTTTCATGGGCAAGTGCTCTACCATCTGAGATACCCAAGTATGACTCATGTCCCATTCTCACAGCTTTACTTCTGCCAGTATCTCGTCTCCTACCTTCCAAACTTTATAGAAGCTCTCCTGTGAACCTTGCAGAACTAGCACTCCTAAAAGAAAGGATATAGCGGAGACATGGCTCAGCCACAGCCTGGGGGATGTTTCCAGAATGAGATTTTCACTCTGCAGTAGAGTGTGTACTGATATAAAAACTTGTAACGTAGCAGCCCATTAAGACCTATTTAAAACATACATTTCCCAGTCTAATTCACATCACACATGTAAAAAAAATATGTAACTCACTTAAACAAAATTTATAACTGAAAAAATAACTGTTTAATCTATTTCAGCCCAAAGTGTAGAAGTCTGTTAATTGGTAGGAAAATTTTATGATATGAATCTCCTGTAATTAGTAAATATAACAAGTGTATTGTTAACATTTCACACCTAAGCATTTATACAGTCTACAATTAATTGATAGACTAGAATTCACTCATGTGTTTAATATATAAGAATCTAGCTAATCATTAAAATGTGTTATTTGTTTTAGGATGAGAGCTTTAATTGTTAACTAATGAAATAATAATTTTAAACAATGCCGAGGATTGTTCATGAATGTTAAGAAAATATAAATAGTGACTGCCATGTTGGCAGTCTGGTTTTAGTTTTTGAGCAGTGAGTATGTAGCTGCTCCTTTTGTATTGTAAGTATTGTTTGCCTTTGTAATAATACTTTAATTTTGTTTTGAAAGTATAATAAATGTATTTAAAATAACATAATGCAAGATTATTTTTAATTTTAACTTTTCTGAAGTTGGAATTTTACAGTAACTGTCTCCAGGGCTTATGCTGCAACAGATTGCCAGATACCATGAGTAAAACTACTCCTAAGAACTTTATAAACTTCCTGGCAAATTAAAACTGTGAGCCAGACCGAGACTCAAATTCAGTCCTGAGTTCAAATCTCAGTCTGGCACACAGTTTTAATCTGCCAGGAAGTTTCATATCTGCACACACTCTGCTGCACAGTGAAAATCTCATTCTGGAATGCTTCAACATAACTGTGAAATAAGTATAAGACAATTAAGTCATGTGTAAAAACAGTGACAGTGTCTGCTCCAGAAGTACCTGATTATTCTTCAAGAACTGTGAACTTTGTGATTAGGTTTTACTGCTCATAGATCTTCAATAGTAAACTATTGTAGCAGTATGTGGAGGTTTGCCTGCAATCTATTAATGCAGCTTATGGAAAGTTAAACAATAGTGCACTGGCCGTATTAAATGTGTATATGGGGGGTTGTGAAATGTGAAAGTAGACTACCATGAAATGCAAATGTGTACCTGTCAGATACATCATTTACAGTAAACAGAACTGCACTTCCACCCCCTATTTTTTTGAGCCAGTACGTTGTCACTGAGGACAACAAATGAAGAATAAAAAGAAGGCAGACCATCACATTTGGTGCCCCAGGTGAGGACTATCATATGTGGGCACAATAAAGTAGAACTCATGAACTTTGACAGTGAAGTGTGAACTCGAGTGGTTTACAGTACAGTTTTAAATGGAAGAGATGATACAGCCAATCAACGTTGGGGTTTCATGGTCACAGTAGGACAGCAGCCAATCAGTGAGTGGGTTCTGTGAAAGCAACCATTGAGTACAGGAGCAGCCAAGCAGCATGCAGGTGGACACAGCTGACCGAGATAAACAAGATGCCCCACCGAGAGAAATACAACTTACAGCAGAAGACCAGTCGGGAGGACAACCACAGCAGAGCAGCTGCAGACGAGTGATTAAAAATTAAGGTAATTTCATCAAAAGCTGTTTGTTTATTAAGTGATACATAATGAGTGGCCATAATGAACAAGACAGTGTGATGGGAGACAAGGCACAACAGTGTCCTGGTCCAGTAGACAACAGTGCTTATCAGTCTGACATGAATGTAACTGTGAATGATGGGGACGAAAATCCTATTGTAGATGAAATGATAAAAGCGTCATCTACATTGTGTGGTGATCGGAGCAAAATGGCCAAAAACAGTACTGAAGTGGGTGAAATCATTAAGGTTAAGGAGGAGGAATGTAGTAGTGAAAGTCAACAAGGGCAACAGTCTATGGCAGATGGAAACTTGGAAGTGATGTTAAGGCAAATTATGAGTAGTACGTGTATGTAAGAAGACATCAGTAGTATGAAAGTAGACATTAGTAGTATTAAAACTGA
Organism: Schistocerca cancellata; assembly: GCF_023864275.1. Classification (NCBI taxonomy): domain Eukaryota; kingdom Metazoa; phylum Arthropoda; class Insecta; order Orthoptera; family Acrididae; genus Schistocerca; species Schistocerca cancellata. Next base: position 520,964,475 of record NC_064633.1, read on the forward strand.
AATGACTACCCTAAAAGATGAACTGAAGAAAGAAATTAAAAAGGAAATTAAGATAGTTAGCTCTAGCCCATAAGAATTAAATAAGAAAGTTGAGGCAGCAGGGAAAGACTGTGATGAAAAGATAAAGAAAGTAGAGCAGAATACTTATGAGAAATTAACATTAATGAGAAGTAAATGTGTAGAAGAGAGGAAGAAGCATTGTGATGACTATAGTAAGAAGGTGGAGGCTTCCGAAAAACAGTGTAAGGATGAAGTCAAAGCTGCCAGGAAATTTTGTGCTGAAAACAGAGTTAAACTTGAGAACCAAATCGATCAGATTAAAAAGGATTTTGAAATTGGAGTGGAAACCAAGTGTGCAGTAGTGGTAAAGGAAAAACTGGAAAAGTAAATGTAGATTCAAAATTTGCTGAAATAGAGAAAAAGGTGGAAGAAGTTCAAAGCATAGAGAAAGTGACAGTGGGTCTTATTCTGACAGTAGTTGTAATGATAGCAATAATGAATCCAGTAGTGATGAGAATGAGGTATTTGAATTTATAATTGATAATGATTGCAATGTGTTAACTAAAGAAACAATAAAGGAGGATAATATTACACCTAATGAAAAGTTGGAGTTTGAGAGTGATAATGAGGAAGAGGACCATGCTATCTGTCATTTGACTGTGTCATAATCGTTTCAGTAAGCAGTAACATAGTTTTTTTATGGAAAGGATTAATGAGGATTTGTTTTATGAAGAAGATCATATGGTAAGTAAAAAGGAAGTGTGGCACCCTGTAATAACAGCAAGGGTACAAGGTATACATGTTAAGTGTTTACTGGACAGTGGTAGTGATTTTAATGGCATTCCAGAGGAATTTCTTTAAAATCTGTTAAGAACACAGAGTGTATAGAAGCGATGCATGTTTCTGGAATAAACATTATTGGTGCTACTGTTAAGCTATCAATAAGTGTGTAACAAGAGGTACTATGAACTGTGGAATTGGGTGGACAGCATTGATATAATATTTGGAAATAATTTCTTGTGCAAATAGCAAGTAGAGGGTTCAACATTCTGTGTTGGATTAAACTGTTGTTGTTATTGTTGTGGTCTTCAGTCCTGAGACTGCTTTGATGCAGCTCTCCATGCTACTCTATCCTGTGCAAGCTTCTTCATCTCCCAGTACCTACTGCATCCTACATCCTTCTCAATCTGTTTACTGTACTCATCTTTTGGTCTCCCTCTACGGTTTTTACCCTCCAAGCTGCCCTCCAATACTAAATTGGTGATCCCTTGATGCCTCTGAATATGTCCTACCAACTGACCCCTTCTTTTAGTCAAGTTGTGCCACAAACTTCTCTTCTCCCCAATCCTATTCAATACCTCCTCATTAGTTATGTGATCTACCCATCTAATCGTCAGCATTCTTCTGTGACACCACATTTCGAAAGCTTCTATTCTCTTCTTGTCCAAACTACTTATCGTCCATGTTTCACTTCCACACATGGCTACACTCCATACAAATACTTTCAGAAATGACTTCCTGACACTTAAATCTATACTCTATGTTAACAAATTCCTCTTCTTCAGAAATGCTTTCCTTGCAATTGCCAGTCTACATTTTATATCTTCTCTACTTCGACCATCATCAGTTATTTTGCTCCTCAAATAGCACAACTCATTTACTACTTTAAGTGTCTCATTTCCTAATCTAATTCCCTCAGCATCACCCGACTTAATTCGACTACATTCCATTATCCTCGTTTTGCTTTTGTTTATGTTCATCTTATACCCTCCTTTCATGACACTGTCCATTCCGTTCAACTGCTCCTCCAAGTCCTTTGCTGTCTCTGACAGAATTACAATGTCATCGGCGAACCTAAAATTTTTTATTTCTTCTCCATGGATTTTAATAACTACTCTGAATTTTTCTTTTGTTTCCTTCACTGCTTGCTCAATATACAGATTGAATAACATCGGGGAGAGGCTACAACCCTGTCTCACTCCCTTCCCAACCACTGCTTCCCTTTCATGCCCCTCGACTCTTATAACTGCCATCTGGTTTCTGTACAAATTGTAAATAGCCTTTCGCTCCCTGTATTTTACCCCTGCCACCTTCAGAATTTGAAAGAGGGTATTCCAGGCAACATTGTCAAAATCTATCTCTAAGTCTACAAATGCAAGAAACATAGGTTTGCCTTTCCTTAATCTAGCTTCTAAGATAAGTCACAGGATCAGTATTGCCTCATGTGTTCCAATATTTCTATGGAATCCAAACTGATCTTCCCCGAGGTCGGTTTCTACCAGTTTTTCCATTTGTCTGTAAAGAATTCACATTAGTATTTTGCATCCGTGACTTATTAAACTGATTGTTCGGTAATTTTCACATCTGTCAGTACCTGCTTTCTTTGGGATTGGAATTATTATATTCTTCTTGAAGTCTGAGGGTATTTCGCCTGTCTCATACATCTTGCTACCAGATGGTAGAGTTTTGACAGGGCTGGCTCTCCCAAGGCCGTCAGTAATTCCAATGGAATGTTGTCTACTCCCGAGTCCTTGTTTCGACTCAGGTCTTTCAGTGCTCTGTCAAACTCTTCACGCAGTATCGTATCTCCCATTTCATCTTCATCTACATCCTCTTCCATTTCCACAATATTGTCCTCAAGTACATTTCCCTTGTATAGACCCTCTATGTACTCCTCCCACCTTTCTGTTTTCCCTTCTTTGCTTAGAACTGGGTTTCCATCTGAGCTCTTGATATTCAAACAAGTGGTTCTTTTTTCTCCAAATGTCTCTTTAATTTTCCTGTAGGCAGTATCTATCTAACCCCTAGTGAGATAAGCCTCTACATCCTTACATTTGTCCTCTAGTCATCCCTGCTTAGCCAATTTGCACTTCCTGTTGATCTAATTTTTGAGACGTTTGTATTCCTTTTTGCCTGCTTCATTTACTGCATTTTTATATTTTCTCCTTTCATCAATTAAATTCAATATTTCTTCTGTTACCCAAGGATTTCTACTAGCCCTCGTCTTTTTATCTACTAGATCCTCTGGCAGTAATGCTTACCGCAGCTGTCTGTCTCAATTTTTATGTTTCCTGAGGCAGTCAAACTCTTCTCCTATCCTATCTGCAATTGATAAGTGAATCAGAATATACTTCAGTAGAGGAATATTTTAGAAAAGTTTTCTTCAGTGTTTTCTATGTATATATTACATTATGTTGGCTTAGTTATAAGTAATGGAATCATAAGAGGATGGAAGAAAATAAAGTGGTACCATTGTGACGAAGCAAGCTGGGATATTTTTAATTCCCTTCTTGTTTTGCCATCTGCCTCCTTAAGTTCGTTTTGTTACTTTTAACTAGTTATCATTAACATACATGAATATAATCTGCATTTTCATAAAAGAGAAAGGTTGGACCTTAGCTTTTAAAGAATATAACACCAGATCTAATTTTGTGCTTAGTTTTACAATTGATTTTCTAATTTATTTTGACTATTCCTAGTTAATGTCTTTTGTTATTGGGTGAAATCAGTAATAGTTCTGCAACTTAAATTCTATTGTTCATGTATAAACAAATATAAATTCTGTAATAATTGTGAACATTTGGAAGACAAAATGCTATAAATATTTAAGTATCTATTTGGCTCTAGTCGGAAACATGTTAGCAAAGACAGCTCTTCAATTATTTCAAAGTAATTAACAGCTTTGTCAAAAGTATTGTTTACATAACTATATTTGTTAATTTCACAATTTAAACAAATAATTTTGCATAACCCTCGTAGTAGAAGAAACTGATAAAAAGAACCTATTATTGTAAGGATACATAAGGGCCCAATTTTTGGTCACGAGACAGTCAGTCCACAGCCAAGTTTCAGACAAGTAACCTGTGCTGGTTAGAACAACAACAATGCTTCAAATTAATTGTGGAATAAGTGTTAAACAATTAGGCTGTGTGTTAAAACAGTGACAGTGTCTGCTGCATACATACCTGATTATTCTTCAAGAACTGTGAACTTTGTGGTTAGGTTTTGCTGCTTGTAGATGTTCAACAGGAAACTATTGTAGCAGCATTTGGGGTTTCACCTGCAAACTAATAATGAGGCTTATCAAAAGTTAAATAATAGTACACTGGCCATATAACTGTGTATTATTAGGGGGTTGTGAACAGTGAAAGCAAAGCAATGAAAAACGTAACTATGCAGCTACATCATTTAAAGTAGTTAGTGTCGGAATCCACCGCAACCCATTTTTTCAGCCAGTGTAGCAACGCAGTTCGATGACACCAAGGACAACAAACAAGGAAATAAAAGCAGGTGGAACTGTTGCGCCATGGTTAAAGAATTTCTGTCAGACAAAGAGGTAAGGTAACCAGAAAATGAAAGGTGTCAGCATATGTCGAGGATAATTAACATCTCAGGTAATCAGCTCATGAGTGTAGCAGCAGCAGCAATATGTAGTAAAAAACCATCTTAAATATGAGATCTTAATATTAATTGGGGTATAACAGAAGTGTTTGTGTTCAGTGCAATCAGTATATGGAGATAACTATCTACCTACAGAAGTGTGTCATGGTACAGCCTTTCCTAATATTAAGGAATTACAAGTTTAAACATAGTTGCCTGGAGTAATGTATGTGGAAAGAATAAGCAAGGTTTGCATGTATATCGCCCTTCAGGCTAGAATCTTAAGCAATTTAATGGAATGCAATGAAATAAAAGTTTTTTGAAGTGATAATTTTGTCTGATCAGTAATGAGAGTTAAGTTTGCCTTACCATAAAGATCTGTTACTGTGGAGTGTTTTTAAGTAGAATGAATTTTGCATTAGATAAGCAGAGCAGGTGTTCATTTATTAGTTAATGAAGCAATAATGAAATAATGAATAATGTTAGGGTCTTAATGGTTAGAGAGCCTGTCTCTGCAGTAGGAATATTTTTTGAGAATGCACTCCACTAGCTAAAGAGGTAGGAAACGGAAGTAAAATAATGGAGCTGACAGACATACTTGAGTAATGAAAAAGATAACTGTATACAAACAAATGTGGTGTAACTGTATTGGTGATCTAATTGTGAACTAGGTAACATGAGTACTGTATATATTGTGCAATTCATGACACTGCAGCTGGGAATGAGAGCTTAAGCTAAAGAGCAATATTTTTGTGAGGTACAAGTTGTATAATGCTGCGATAAGCAATTATATCTCGATCATAATAGGCTTCAGTATCACCACCTCTCACAACAGCAATAGTCAACCAATCATTACCACTAACCACTTCGTTAGTGGTACAGGTAAAATTAATTTTTGCTCCAAAAAAGGAATAGGTCCTGTGAGAAGTTCTTGTTGAGAAACATTGTTCGGAGTCATCTTAAAACTGTCAACTGTTTTATAAACGGTCATCCTGCTCCTCCTTGAATATCTTCTGCGTCGGTACGGCATGGCTGTGTGCTCTGTGCGGCTGCCTCGCAAACTTCTATTTGCATTCTGAGGAATTATGAGCTTAAAGTGGTAATACTGGAATGAAGAACAATAATTTTGCTGATTAACTGATAATTGAAATGCTAGGCTGATGTGGCTATTTTGACAGGTCAACTATTTGGTAGCATTTTGTAAGGATTTAATTTTCTGGTTGAATGAGAGTAGTGCTCAGAGCTGAGTAGACAATTGGGGCTATGATTTGGTACAACATCCATCCCCTTAATTTTGATTTGACTAGTAATGAAGTTATATAATGGTGACTCCATTATTTTTCATAACATAATGATTAGTAAATCAATGCTACTGCGCATCTTGAGTTTCTGCTATTTTGCAAATGGGAAAGAGGCCCAGTCTTTCAGGTTTAACCAGTTTCAGATAGTTATGACTTAGAGTAATGTTTTGTAGTGTCATGTGCACTTGATTTTAAATTTTTACTAGTCCACACCTTCCTTATTGTAGTCAGTTTCAGTGCGAAGTACTGGAATGTCATGAGAACTGTGTAATGTATCTATTTATGAAGTAATGACTATCAATTTTAGTGTCAACATTTTGTCTTAGACTTAAGAAAAACTAAGTGTATTAAAGTAGGATAATTTTTTCTAATTTTTTCATGTACTTTGGCAGAGGTGAACTAACTCCAAGGAAACTTATAGCAGTGCATTTCCTAACTAACTATCACTTGGACCTGTTGAAGGCGTGGACATCTTGGTGAGGAAACGTGTAAAACCTCATTAAAAGTGAGAAAGTGGTTGTGAAAAATACTAAACATTGAGCAATGAACGAATAGCGTGCAGGCTGACTGGGTCGCCGACTCGGTTGGTAATGCAGGCGGCCACACAAGGTTGGTACTTTCAGAAGAAATTGAATTAACTTCCATAGAAGTTCAGAATTCAGTCATTCACTTAATGAAAGAGATCCCATTTTCTTTTAATGTTGTCGCTATTGCTTTTCATTTTAATACAAAAATAGTTCATAACCTGAAATTGCCTTCCATATTAACTGCAAGTAAAATAATTAGATCCCAATTAATGGGCAGTGACGTTAAATTGGCCACCTCAGACGAGGACTGCCAAGGAATAAATAATAAATGACATTTTATTGTGTATATAATTGTTACAATTCCATGTTAGTAATTACATATATTTTCTGTTCCATGTATGAAACACACAACAATTGAGAAACAATTTGAGAGTGAACCAAGGAAAGGAAAATAATAAAAGCAATAACACTGAGGGGGGGAAGTTCGGTTAGGTAAGCTCGACGTGGGGAGCATGTGGTCACTCGATGGAGTGCGTGAGACCGGAGTAGAGGGCGAGGTCGGAGAAGAGCTCAACTATTGCAGCTGGAAGTTACGAGACCGAGGGTGTAAGTCCGACGTGGAGGGACTGGTCGGAGCATTGTGAGCCACGACAGTGAGTGGCATGGTCGTGGCCTCAAGGGGGTAGAAGCAGGCTCGACATGAGTAGGTTTAAGTCTGTTGAGAGAGACTGTAACAGCTGACTCTTTTATCTGGATGTCATAGGTGTTGGCTGAGTGCCAGAGAACTCAGTACGGGCCGGTATATGGAGGTTGGAGGGGAGCACAGACAGTGTCATCTCGGAGCATGGCGTACTCGCAATTGTCCAGAGATTTCAGGACGTGAACCTTAGGGCGGGAATGGCTGGCGGGTGGAGGGATGTGGAGGTTGATGATGTGGCGTCTGACGCGGTCTACAAAAGAAGGTAAGTCAGACTGAAGGAGAGAAACGGAAGGGTTCACAAGTTCGCCAGGGAGAACAATGTTCTGGCCGTATACGAACTCAGCTATTGTGCCTTTGAGGTCTTCCTTATAGATCGCATGAATGCAATGTAGCACAAGGGCAAGGGCCTCTGCCCATAGAGAGTCGTGGCACTGAAGAGCCGCCTTGAAAGTGCGGTGCCAGCGCTCAACTAGCCCATTACTTTGCAGGTAATATGCTGTGGTATGGATGCGCTGGATGCCGCAAATGTTACAAATCTCATTGAACAGGGCCGACTCAAATTGTCTGCCCTGGTCAGTCGTGGTGTAGCTGTACATCCAAAATGTGATACCCATGACTCGACGAAAGCTTGAACAACAGTTTCTGCCGTGATATTGGGGAGGGGGACAGCCTCAACACAGTGAGTTGTTTGGTCAATAGATGAGAGAACATAACGAAAGCTGTTAGAGGGGAGAGAGGGCCAACAATGTCAATATGAATATGCTGGAAATGCCCAGGAGGGATCGAAAAAGCACCGAGGGGGAGTGAAGTGTGCTTGTGTACTTTGCAGCGTTGGCACGCGACACAGGAGTGTGCCTATTGCTGGCAGTCCTTGTTGACATTTCTCCACACAAAGCGCTCCGCTACGAGGCGGGCGGACACACAAACACCGAAGTGGGCTACATTATGGAGTGATTTGAAGACAGCTTGACGGAGCGTGATTGGGATGAGGGGGCGTAACGTGCCCGTACTGTCGTCACACCAGATCTCACCAGAAATGCCAGTGAAGGTGTTGTGGATGAAGTGTAGTGAAGAGGTAAAGTCTGAAATCAGGTTTTGCATGTCCTCATCACCAGGTTGGAGGTTAGGCAGTTCAGAGATGTCTAATAGCGAATGAACGGCATCGACTCATGAAAGGAAATCAGCAACTATATTGTCAGCACCCTTTGTGCGTCTGACATCGGTGGTGAACTGAGATATGAAGTCCATGTATCTGAAGAGGCGAGGAGGCGGGTCAGCTGGCGGGTTTGTAATGGCCGCAGCCAGGAGTTTGTGGTCTGTTAAAACATAGAAAGGGCGTCCATCAATGTCAGTCTTAAAATGCTTGGTCGCTTCATAGAATGCGAGCAACTCCCTGTGAAACGCGGAATATTTCCGTTGTGCATTGGTGAGCTTGCGCGAGAAGAATTGCAGAGGCGCAGTTTGGCCATCGACTGTCTGGCTAAGAACAGCGCCAATGGCAGTATCACTCACGTCTGTGGTGATGAAAAGCTGTGCATTGGGATGAGGATGCGCAATGGTGCAGGCCTCGGCAAGATGATTTTTGAGGGCAGTGAAAGAGGCAGTCATAGCAGGGGTCCATGGAACTGGCCGAGATCCAGAAGTCTTAGTGCCTGCCAAGGGGTCAGTCAGTGGAGCCTGAATCTCTGCAGCCGAAGGTAGATGATGGCAATTATAATTAACCATCCCCGAAAGCACCAGAGATCTTTGAATGACGAAGGTCTGGGTAGGCTTAGTATTGTTTGTACTTTCTCAGGGGGCAGTGAAATGCCTTCGGCAGAGGCCCGAAAACCAAGAAAAGTGACAGCGGGTTGATGTAGCTGCAATTTGTCCTGGTTGGTCTCTATGCGTGCCGCCGCGAGAGCGTTCATAACAGTTTGCACATGTCGAATGTTGTCCTCGATGGAGGAGCTGAACGCAAGAATGTCATCAAGATATGCAAAGCAGAATTTTAGTTCGAACAGCACTTTGTTGATGAAGCGTTGCCAGGTCAGGGTTGCGTTTTTCAGACCAAAGGGCATGAATCGAAACTGAAATAACCCGATTGGGGTGGTGATTGCTGTCTTATCGATGTCTTCAGGAGCCATGGAGATCTGGTGGTAGGCCTGTTTGCAATCAATGACAGAGAATGTGGTTGCACCTGCGAGGGAACTGGTAAAGTTGGCAATGTTGGGTATGGGGTAGGTGTCCATAATTATTCGTGCGTTTAGTCGACCGTAGTCTGGGCATAGACCAGCTACTGGCAGAGGGTTCAATGACGCCGGAGCTTAGAAGTTCAGAAATCTGCTTTTTAAGATCGGAGAGGCGCTCGGGAGAAAGTCGACGTAGTTTACTGGAGATCAGGGGGCCTGGCGTGAGGCGAAGCTTGTGAACCATGAGGTTGGTGATGACGGAAACGTTGCCGGCGGCACGGGAGGCGATTTGTTTACAATGTGTGGTGGGTGGTGCAGGCAAGGCGAGTTTGTGGTGTTCGGAACCACTCGGCGGATCTGACGGGAGCCGAGGTCGCGAAGTGTCCCAGGAGTCAACGTGACAAGATGGCTATCGGCCCGAAGCAGTGGCACTGTGGTCAGGAGAGCTCGATAGTGCTCGTGAAGCATTAATGAGCCCATAGTCCGAGGGCGCATCCTGTGGCAGCACGGTCACGAGCAAAATGCTTGGTGTGAGTGTACTGTTTGTGTTGTCAGTGGCGGTCGCACGGTGGCGCACAGGAGCCAAAGTTGCATTGTTTGAGGTTCTGTCTGTGAGGGGCGGGATAGGAGCTGTCAGTTTGGGAATACTTGACACTCGTCGCACATGTACACTTGTGTCTGGCCGAGTGTCAAACACTGCCGTGTTAGGGGTGTGTGGTCCTGTGGAACTGTCAGCACATGTTACGGTAGACTTGATAGCACAGTTGCGAGGGGTAGCGGGAGGTAAGGACATGGAGGCTCGATTGCTGCAATTGCAAGCACTATTCGGCGCCCTTACTGTCCTTGCTTTGTCCTTGCTGTAGTGTCTGTAATTCCTTTGCTGCATTGGAGAGCTGGAGCTGTGTTTCATTGAGCCGGAAGGAGAGATCGAAGTTTTCCTTGAGTAGCCGAGCGACGTGTTCAAGCTCAACAAGGCACTTATGCATGGTTTCTTGTAACATCGTCGACAGAGACAAGCATGTATGGATGAGATGAGCCTGGACTGATGTGTCATGGTGTGTGTTGCTCGACAGAGCACAGGGGACGCGAGTCTTGGACGGATGGTGAAAAACAGTGTTTTGTACTAGGTGCGGTGAAAGTTTGTGGTGTCGCAAGAAGTCAATGCCTAGTATAGGTTCGTCAATTTCACACACTAAAAAAGTCCACTTGAGATTGCAGTTTGCAGAGAGTGAGACGACGTGTGAGGTTGAACCCGAGCCTTGTAGTTTAGTGGAATTCATGGCTTGCAGTGAAGTATTATGAGGGCAGATGTTCAACGATGCTAAGGACATGGGCAGCAGTGAAACATCGGCGCCTGTGTCCTCTGGGAAAGGTATCCCGGCGAAATGTCTTTAATGTAAAGTCAGCCAGAATTATCTGGTCGTTCCTGGACAGAATGGAGCATTGGGGGGTGCCTGTCATGCTGTGTGCAGGAGGCGGCACCCGAACCTACCTGTGATTGGCGTTTGGGAAGTAGCAGGGTGGTCTGCAGTTCCGTGCTGCCTCACCAAACCGTGTGTGGAAGTAACAGTACAGGTTGTGCAGTTGCATTTCCTGTGGAAAGTTCGTGGTGGTGGCGGTGGCCACGGCAGGTTCGTTTGCAGGAGGTGGCGTGACCATGGGAAGAGCCGGTGACATCCCAGTTTCTTGTGTACTGCTTCCCAGGGCGAGCGGAACAGTTGGCACAGTACGGCCCTGGCCACGTCCAGCCACAGGGCGATGAGCCTGAACCTGAGACTTGCTAGGTAGGCAGTGGCTGGCGAAATGGAGCAGTGATGCATTGTGTAGTTTGTCAGCAATCGTCATTCTTTGCTCGACAGGTTCAGGAGGCCTTTGAGCCAGAGCAAAGCAGATGTGAGGAGTTTATCTGACCAGATGGCGAGGAGAGCTGTGTCAGAAAATAGATGGGCGCTGACCAGGGCACGTAGCCATCTCCAGAGCTGGGAAGGTTTGTCGTTGCCTAGTTGCTCAACATGGAGCACTTGCCATATTGCTGCCTCGGTTGAGCGAGCAAGCCAACATAGAACTGTCTTTTTGGCTAGAGTGTACCGGGTAGATGAGTCCAGGGCATCGACCAGGTCAGCAATCAAGTCCTCCTGGTCGTGCAGGTGGGTGATGAGGCACAGAAACCTTGTTGACACGTCGAGTTTGTAATGGTCAAACACTTAGTCCCCAATTTTGAACCAGGTTGTTGCTCTGTCGCGATTAAATGGCGGCAGCGTCGGTAAGCATTGTAGAATGTTCAGAAGAACAGGTTGAGTTGAGTTCATTGGGGTACTGCTTGAATCGATCAGTTGTTGCTGTAGTATTCCAGGAGAGTGTGCCTGCAGGGAATGTGGCAACAACGGCTGTTCATGTGGCAGCGTTGAAGGTGCCACATTGTGGTTGAGTGCAGTCCGTCGCGATGTGGAAAGCCGACGCGGGTGAGACACCGTAATGTATTGATTGCGATTTTGGAAGGTCAACATGTTGTGGGTGTGCTCAAATTGCCGCGTTGCGGAAGACCGACGCGGATGAGGCACTGAGATGTGCCGAGAATGGCAGCAGAAGCTCGGCTGGAGCCGGCGCGTGGGCGACAGCTGAGAAAAAGTTCAAAGTTTTTGACTGCGGGAAGCTCGACGTATGATCAGAGGCGGGGCCACCTGTGTTGCAGGGAGGCTGCGGAGGTGCGGTCTGTCCAGAAGCACAGTGTGGGAAATGATGTCAAACGTAGTATGGAATATGCAAATGTTCACAGTCACTCCACTCACTCAAAACGGTGTGCGGAGAAGGTGAATCTCATGGCACAAAACACTGAGGCATAGCAGTGGGATGGAGGTGGAGGTCAGGCACAGATAACAAGTTATTGTTAGCGTTGCAGTCCGAGGTATCGAAGTAGGAAGGCATGTGCTGATGCTGAACCGAGGCAGGCAAGGGCGTGGTCGGATGCTGAGGAGGTTGATCTGTGAACGAAGCAGTTCCAGCCACGTGGCAGGTATCCGCATGGTACGGCACGGATTGCGGCGTAGCAAATCGTTGTCCTGGTGGTGGTAGGTTGTCCAAAGAAGCATTTGCAGAAATCGGCATTGGTCCCGCACTGTACAGAGATCCATAAGAGGTAACTGCACAGTCGATGAGGGAGGGGGCATGTGGAAGGAACAAAGGCATTTGATAGCCGGAGTCATGCACAATCCTAACATCACTTATTGTTGCAGGCTCGAAAACGTCCGGCGAAATCGGCATAATCGTCGAGTGAGAGGCAGCGTGTTACAGTCCTGGAGGGTGTACATCGCCCGCAACACGATGCATGTCGATCGCAAAATCCGGCGTTAGGCGTTGTGCCGAAGTCATTGCTCAATGTTGTGTTGATGTAATACACGCGAAAATAACCGACACGGAGGCCGCGGACACAGTAAAACGGCGAAAAGGGAAGACGTTACAACTCGGGGTCACCAGTGAGGGGGAAGTTCGGGTCGGTTACACCAAACAACACTCCCATTTTATAGCAGTTTGTTTATTCACCTCTTTACACAAGCAAGGTTTACACAGAATGACAGAAGTAGCATGTCCGAACTGGTCAAAGATAAAGTTCAGATCGATACTGGTGTCGACCTCATCGGCGCCACAACACGATAAGAAATCACAGTTGTAAGGTAAAGAAAAACAGTTAAAGACCAAATCTCGTACTGCATGTTAGAAAATGTATGGGCCTAAACTCGTTTCCTATGTGAATTTATTAAATTATTTCGTGTGACTCGTAGATATTTATGTATGAAAGTTACGCGCCACAAGATGGCAGATTTTATTAATGTATTCACATAATGGCTATGTGTGGCTAGATTGTTTAGCTTTGTTGGTAATTATTAGATTCGAAAGTGATTTGCGGGTGTAGGCTAAGTGTTTGTAGGAAAGTGTAATTTTTGTTTTTAGGATTTTTGACTGCACAACTCACTGATATGGGGAGAATAGGAAATAATCCAACAGTTAAGGGGAATGTACACGGTTGGAATTAAATACTGACGATCGACAAATTCCGAGGCTACAAGGTCTGTCGCAAGCAGTGCTGATATGCAAGCGGAATTAGAACCCGAGATTGAGTTACCAACTTTTGTATCTGGTCCTTTTACTGAATTGTATAAGGGACTAGCAGACCTTGTACAGCAAAATTTCGAAGAACTTGCGGAAAAACAAACCGCACAAATGAATGAAAATTTCATACACCTTGCTTGAGAACAGACCATAGAAATTAATGCGCATATTGAGGACAAAATGGACGAAAACGTTAAGCAATTTGGAAATCAACAGAAGGAAGAAACAAGCGGCGAAATTCAACACCAGATGAATGGTAATATCTAATGCTTCTCTAACGAGCAAGCTGTGCAAATTAGCGAACAGTTTGTGGTGCCCTTTCGCATTTCTTGTTTTTATATTTTCGATTTCTTCAAAGGCAAAGAGAAAAGGTGAAGCGGTAGCCCAGCGTACAGCCTGTGCCTACCGTCACGTATTTTTGATTTTCAAGTGTTAAAAAACATAAGATGTTTTTCCTGTTCCTCGGTAAGAGGGAGGTCTTTCTCCTAATGAACGAAAGTAGACACACGTTAATTTTACTTACTTAGTCCTTCAAATCCTATATCTATAGAATATATACAAGGATACTGGACATGGTTAGGTATCTACAAGATAAAATACAGTTTGTATTGCAGGACTAGATATTGAAGTAATTTAACAAAGAAGCATACATACAACAAACATTAGAGGCAACATACAAAGTAGAATGCCCCCCCCCCCCCCCTCGGTAGCGCGACAGACTATCAATCGTAAGGGCCCGGGTTCGATTCCCAGCTGGGTCGGAGATTTTCTCCACTCAAGGACTGGGTGTTGTGTTGTTCTGATAATCATCATTTCATCCCCATCGACGCGCAAGTCGCCGAAGTGGCGTCAAATCGAAAGACTTGCACCAGGTGAGCGGTCTACCCGACGGGAGTCCCTCGTCACACACCATTATTATTATTACAAAGTAGAATATTCATAATCCATCTTTATTTTTGTTGTTTGACTTTTAGGTACTCTGTCAGACTGTAAAAGCAATGATCAATTAAATATGCCTTTAGTTCAGCCTTAAAACTACTGAGTATTCTCTTTTGCATCCTGGAAAGCTTAATATTTGTTGTTGCATTGCGCCAGAAGATTATGCCATATTTAATTACAGAATGCACATAGGAGTAGTATACATTTCACAGGCTGGCTTTGCTGCAGCAAGTTTTTAAGATCCTTATCATGTAGCAGCTTTTCCTTAGTTTTCTTTGCAAATATTCAATGTGTACCTCCGATTTTGTGTTCTTCTGGAGCCAGAGTCCCAGAAATTTTGTGCTGCCAACACTTTCAAGAACCCTGTCCCTAAGTTCTATTTGTATGTTTGGTTGGTGTCCTTTTTGATTATATAAGTTCAGTGCTACTGTCTTTTCTTTGTTTATGATTAGCTTGTTATAGATGAACCACTGTTCTACACCGTTCATTGTTTGGATAGCGGAGTCTTTTAGCTTTTCTTCTGTTTTACCACTAACAAGGAAGATTGTATTGTCTGCAAATTGGAGGGTAGTTTGGCAATACTTGTTGTACATAAGATCATTGACAAAGAGGAGAAACAGAATGGGTCTTAATACTGATCCTTGAGGGACGCCATATTTCACATTTTCATATCCTGAATAGTATTATCTGATTTTGTTATGGTCAGTATATTGCACTTCCACCACCTGTTTGCGACCACGTAAGTATTCCTGAGCCAATCATTGAATATACCTCTAATTCCTAATTGGTCAAGCTTCTGCAGTAGGGCATTATGGCCAATGACGTCAAGAACTCTAGATAAATCAAGACAAATGCCTGTCACAAACTCACTTGCATCCAGTTTAGTATGGATTTCATAAAGAAATTCAAATATTGCACTTTCAGTTGAATAGCCTTTCCTGAAGCCATGCTGTGAGGGAGAGATAATTTTATTTTTATTTAGGAAATCAGACAATCTCTTATAAAAAAAATTCTAAAATTTTTGAAAATACAGGCAGTAGAGCTATCAGTCTATAATTTGAAACACATTCTGGATTTCAGTTTTTGAGCTGTGGTTTCAGTTTTGCTGTTTTTAAGCATGAAGGAAAGGTTCCTAATATCAGTGAGTGTAATCAGTGGTAGCCATTTCAGGTTAAGAGAATAAGTAAAAAAAGTCTGTAATTTTTATGTGTGTAGAAGAAGTAATACATTCGTATTCCACTAGTGAAAAATTGACTTATTATTCCAAGTAGTAGCCTACTGTAATATAGAATAATTCAAGAAGCCCACCTGCGTACTTAGGAGCTAATACGAAGATCCAATTACAATAGGAATGAGGGACAGTGTCAAGTTTTTGTAGGTGGATACGGTGATCGGACATAGTATTATTAATTGGTAAGCACATATCTACAACAAGAAAAAGACTATTTCGTCCATGCAGAACTAATATGAACCGATAGCCCAGCTGAAAAATTAGTCTCATTATTTCCGTACATTATTATATATTTTTTATTATATTATAAGTTAGAGGAAAAGTTAAGTGCAGAATGTCAGCTGCTAGCCAAAGAGCAGTATGCTGAAATAAGAAAAATAAATTTGAAGACAGAAACCGTTACTAATTTATTTGCTGAGTTACAACTTGAATATAAAGACACACCTGAGTTGGTGAGGCAGTTGAACTCTGAAGTGAGAGAACTAAAAGACATGCAATCTCAATTGCAAAATACTGTATGCAACAGATCGCATTGCAAAGTGACCAGCGGAACAAAGAGTTTGTTACCTAGTTGCATGATGAAGACAAACAGGTTACTGAGTGGTTAACAGCACAAAGTCACAGAATTAATAGCGACTTTGTCAACTGGTTGTATCAAAAGGATTCATAGGTTAACGAAGTGCTTAGAACTGATTTACACACCGTAATTCAAAATTCTTGTGCTGAATGGTTATCTCAGCATAACAAGGAGAATATTGATGTAAAAACATAATTAGAACAAATTATTATTATGCCAAATGCGATCTTCCAAAGTGGAAGCAAGACGTGGAAATACACACAGACAAATTGTACCACTAGTTGTCAGCTGGGCGCAATAATGCCAGCGGAAGTCCAGCAGCAGCACAACAAACAATCTGCATATGCATTTACAATTTTCACAGCTGGATTTGTTGTAGAGAGAAACACCATACAACGCATACACAAATGAGGGGTATTGATTGTGAGATAGTGGGGTAGCAAATGCTTTGATGAATATCTTGTTGCAAGAGTGTTTGCTCAAGCTTCGTCAATTTCAGATGTACATCCCAGACAAAACAGAGAGTCATACCCCATTGTTTTCATATAAACAACTTGCTAGTTTAAATTAGCCTTAAGAATGAAATTCGACAATACAAGCTTGGAAATACAGTATACATAGTTTACCTTGTGTCTGAATGGAAATTTAAC
Source organism: Schistocerca cancellata (assembly GCF_023864275.1). NCBI lineage: Eukaryota > Metazoa > Arthropoda > Insecta > Orthoptera > Acrididae > Schistocerca > Schistocerca cancellata. The sequence goes on from NC_064633.1 coordinate 520,981,058, forward strand.
ATTTGGTTTCTGTCTGGTATCACCTTTATGATTGTTCAAAATATTTTGAAGTAAGCTGTCAGGATGGCAATCTATAATACAGTGTTTGAAATGTCATTGTTGTAACAGACATAAATTGGTTACTGCCAACATCTGCAACCAGGGTATTGGAATACATACAAACCTGTTTGAACAGAACAGGCTAACCTTAAATATTTCAAAAACTAATTATATAAATTACAGGAATCATGGCATGAACGTCAAAATTCAAAATAAACAAATTGAAAAGGTAGCTGCCACAAAATTCTTAGGAGTGCAAATTGATGAAAATTTAGACTGGAAAGCCCACATTCTCTATCTCACTAACAAATTAAGCTCTGTTTGTTTTGCATTATGCATAATCAGTACTGTGTGTAGTAGAGAGTGTAGCAGAACTTTCTACTTTGCTTACATACATTCTGCTATCACCTATGGCCTACCCCTCTGGGGTTATAATAAGGCAAACATGAAAACAATATTCACCTTAGAAAGAAAAGCTGTTAGAATAATTTCAAACAGTAAAAGGCTAACACCTTCCAAACAGTTATTTCAGCACCTAAATATTCTACTCTTACCATGCCTCTATATAAAAAATGTGTTATTGACGTAAAAATGCACATTGATAATTACAAAACCAACTCAGATCTTCACTCCTACAATACAAGAAAGTGCAATGACATCCACATACAACGAGTAAACAAGGCTTTAACACAAAAACAAACCAATGTTCAGGGTACAAACTTCCAACTCAGCTAAAAGAAATAAAAACATTATCTACATTCAAGGAAGCAATATTTAAATTCTTAATGACCAACTCCTATTATAGTGTAAATCAATATCTGCAGAAACCTTGTAGCAAGTAACTCTAACAACATAAGCAGAATATCTAATAATGTGTGAAACACATTTCACAACACTTTAAAAATTTTATTTTATATATTTACTTGGTTACTTCTTTTGGCGAAAAAAGAAGAAGAAACCAACTGTCGTTTGTCTCATTCATTGTGTTGCAGCCTGCACGATATCAAAGTTCCCACACTGTGCAATCGAATAGTACATGCCATTGCAAATTTTATATTAAACTTCTTAACTAAGCTTTTTTTCTTCTAGGAAAGGTTATTTTTATTTTATGTTGGATCAAAAGGTGCATTTGTGTGTAGACATAACAGCAGTGTCCACACAAATGACAGCACAAATTCTTCTAGATAAGCTTAAGTATTGTGGTATGAGTGGGACAGTGCACAAATGGTTTAATTCATACTTAACTGGAAGAATGCAGAAGGTTGAAATTAACAGTACAGATAGTTTCCAAAAACCATCAGAGTCATCTAACTGTGGAGGTATCAAGAATGGTGTCCCACAGGTTTCAGTCTTGGGTCCCTTATTGTTCTTAATATATATTAACGACTTGCCACTCTGTATTCATGAAGATGCAAAGTTAGTTCTTTTTGCTGATGATACAAGTGTAGTAATCACATCCAAGAAGCAAGAATCAGCTGTGGAAATTGCAAATATTATCTTTCGGAAAATTATTAAATGGTTCCCTGCAAATGGACTCTCATTAAATTTTGAGAACACACAGTTTATACAATTCTGTACAGTAAATGGCATAACACCATTGATAAATGTACACTATGAATGGAAGTCTGTTGCTAAGGTAGAATATTCAAAATTTCTGGGTGTGTGCATTGATGAGAAATTGAATTGGGAAAGACACATCAATGATCTTCTGAAACGGTTAAGTTCAGCTACCTATGCTATTAGGGTTACTGCAAATTTAGGTGATAAACATATCAGTAAATTAGGCTACTATGCCTATTTTCATTCATTGCTTTCAAATGGCATCATATTTTGGGGCAATTCATCATTAAGTATTCATTGCACAAAAGTGTGTAATCAGAATAATAGCTGGAGCCCACCCAAGACCACCTTGCAGACATATATTTAAGGAACTCGGGATATTCACTTATGAAATTTGTCATTAATAACCCATCCCAATTCAAAAATAACAGCGAAGTGCATAGCTACAACACTAGAAGAACGGATAATATCCACTGTTATGGATTAAATCTCACTTTGGCACAGAAAGGGGTGAATTATGCTGCCACAAAAATTTTTGGTCATTTGCCAAACAGTATTAAAAGTCTGAGAGATACCCAATCATCATTTAAAAGCAAATTAAAAGAATTTCTGAATGACAACTCCTCCTATTCAATAGATGAATTCTTAGATATGAAGTAGCAACTGTAAAAAAAATTAATTAACTAATTTGTGTAAAGAAAACTTATGTCAAAGTGACACGTTCCACATCATTACGAAATGCCGTATTCATGATCTATGGAACAAGGATTAATGTATGTATGTACACACCACATATACTGCCAACAAGTCTGCTTAAACTTTGTAGTCTGTGTTCTCTGCCCACAGAAACCGCTAAGAGTCGATCCAGCACACCTCACTGCAAGAAATTGCAAAAATTATTTGCTTTTCAAATTAGAAAGACAGTGCCAAGAATATCCAGAACATATTTGCGTCACAGCTAAAATTCTGGCGACACGGGAATCATAAGCCAAAAAGGGACTGTCCCATTTTCTTTACGAAGCCAAGTCCAGCCGACAGGTGTGCTTCTACTGTTCACTGACAACAGAGAAACAGGCAACAGTGAAATTAAATTATTCTGCATTGTAGTTCTTTCATAGCACAGTTATGTATCGAGTAATCCGAGTTGGTCAGTTCATCGTTCCATGTTTACTGGAAAAATCATTGCGCTCGTGTGCCGTGATTAAAGTAAAAAGCTTTGTGCTCATGTGGAGTGTAGTATGATTGGAACTGGATATAGTCTTTCTTTCCTTTTACAAAATTTTTTTCTTCTGTTTTAACTGTTGGTTGACAATTTTCTAAGTGCCTTGACATGAATAACAGTGAAAAAAGCAATGGCACAAAATTAATTGTGGCATTTCGGAAATCATCGAAGGAGAGGCGAGAACGAGAAGCCAATGTTCTAAAACCGCTTGGAAGAATAGATAAATTTTTCGCAAAAAATGTTGCTGGTTCTACTTCAAGTAGTACAGATGATATTTCTAGCACTGCAGTCGTTGTAAAAGAAGTAAATACATACGAAACAAAAGTTAAAAATGAAGAAAAGCCAATTGTTCCTGATTTCGAGTTTCACAAAAAACAAAGTGTCGAGTCAGACATTACAAAAAGAAATAACCTCGTTAGTGATAATCCTGCAGAATGGTATGTCAATGAATCAACATTCTCTTACAGCATGGCATTAATCAAAATTGTAACGGTGATTTTTCTAATTCAAGATCAAAAGGCGATAAAACCAGATCTTTGAATAAAAATGTATTTTACCATAAACTTTTAAATGGTGAATCAACTTTGCGTGATTTTCTAGTATACTCCTGCAGCACTGGTGCTGTTTTTTTTTTTTTTTTTTTACACCATGTTAATTTTATGGTGGTAATGCCATTATTGCTACTAATGGTATTCCAGATTGGAAAAATATTTCTAATATTTTATCTCATAATGAGAATTCACTTGGACAAAAAAATTTTGAGTTATCGCTCTTAACAAGAAAAAAAGAGTCACTTGGAACAATAGATAACCATTTCGAGTCATATGTTGAGACAGAAAAAATGTACTGGCGCAATGTGTTGAAAAGGGTGTTACCAATAGTGAAGAAGCTAACAAGTCATAGACTTCCCCTCCGTGGACACGTTGAAAGATTTCATTCATTACATAATGGTCAATTTACGATGTCTCATGAACTTATAGCCGAGTTTGATCCTTTTCTCGCAGAGCACATTGAACGATATGGAAATCCAGGGCAGGGACATACAAGTTATCTTTCTTCAACAATCTGTGATGAAATAATAGAGCTTCTTTCTGAACGAATAAAAAGAATTATTGTAAGTGAAATAAAACAGACCAAATATTTCTATGTAATAGTAGATTCTACTGCGGACGTTTCACATATTGATCAATTATCTTTCATATTAAGATAAGTGAATGAGAATGGTGAACCTGTTGAACATTTCCTTCTGTTTTTACTGAAGCTGGGATACAAGGCCAATAACTTAGCTGAGGCTTTACTGCAAGTCCTGTCTACAAATTCCATTGGTATTACTGACTGTAGAGGCCAGTCATGTGACAACACAAGCAATATGTCAGGAACCTACACTGGTTTGCAGGCACGCATTAAAGAACGAAATACGAAACCGCATTATGTGCCTTGTGCAGCACATTCTTTGAATTTAGTTGGCACCTTTTATTCTATGTTCCTTGGTCGGCACTAGTGCTGCAAGCCGTTGTCAGGAAGCATGTTCATTTTTCAGTTTAGTACAAAACCTTTATAATTTTTTCTCTGTTTCTACACAGTACCAGGAATCAAAATGGCAAAAAGTTTATCAAAAACACGTTGGTCATAAAGAGAGGAAGCGTCTGTAAGTCCATATGAAAACTGGGAGGCCGTTATCAATGCCCTCACACACATTGCCAATAGTACAACTGAAAGCCCACTTGTGCGAAATGAGGCTTCAGCTTTATTGAATCGACTCAGCAGACTAGAAAAAGTATACATGATGACAGTTTGGAAGGACATACTCTAGAGACTTAATAGTGTAAATCTGAATTTGCAAAGTGTAAATATTGATATTAAAATAGTTCACGAATTTTGTGAATCACTTGTAGGATTTATTGCATCTATTCGTGACATGTTGGACTATTATGAAAATAAATCCATGGAGATTGTGACTGATATAGACTATGAATGCACCTATAAAAGATCACGAAAACGCTAACTTCATGATAATGAAGAAGCAGACTCTGAAGAAGTTTTTCTGACTGGAAGGGAAAAATTTAGAGTCGAAACATTTCTCCCAGTACTCGACAACATGTACACCGAATTAGTGAGGAGGAAGGAAAGCTATAGAACACTGTCGGACTCCTTCACAGTTTTCAGTACCCTTAAGAACAGTTCATCTGGCGATGTTGCTGAACGTGCAGCAGAACTCCAAGTGTCATATAACACGGATTTAGAGCCTTCCTTCCTTTGTGAATGTGTACATTTCGCCTAACTTTTGAAATCTTCTGACATTAGTGATATACCAGTCGAAATGAGTGAATGTTTGCAAAAAAATGGGGTGCAGTCCGTGTTTCCGAATGTTGACACTGCTCTTGTATTTCTATGTATGGCACTTACAAATTGTTCTGCAGAACGCTCGTTTTCGGCTCTTACAAGACTGAAATCGTACCTATGTTCTATGTTGTCTGAGGAAATTGAATGCCTGTCCATTCTTCACCTCGAAGCCGACCTCCTTACTGATAACCGTCTAAACTATGAAGATATGATCAAAGAGTTTTCTGCCGTCAAAGCCAGACGCTAACTTTGATAAGTTTGTTTATTTATTCATATTAGTTTTAAAAATTTAAGATTATAATGTGATTTTTATTATAACTTGGAGCACGTTCATTGGATTTACAAACTACATATTACCTGTTTATTTTACAATTGCCGATGGCAGAACGCGGAACTAAACCTCATTTACGTGCAGACGTGACCGAAGGCGCCCGACAATACTAAACAATACTCGAATGACCCAGGCCGCTCGCGCTGTACAGTCAAGACATACTGATACTATAGTATATTACAACTGATGCGTATTCTTGGCGTCTGCTGAAATGTATAGTTATCGCGGAAATATACGTTATCGAAGTGTACACTTATATGAAAAAATGTTAATAAATAACGTAGTCCAGTTCTGTCGATAAAAACGTAAAAGCTTAGCTAATACCGTTAGAAAGAGCTATGGTGTGAGCAGTAGCTGCAGTACAAAACTGTTCAGCCCTTACGTGGATTAAAGGTATTGTGTACACTTATTATGCAGCATCTAGCTACACAGACCCTGAAGCTTTACAGGTTAACTATTAGATTTAAAAACAAATTTGATTTCTCCATACTAGTCTGTAAAATTATGTAATAGCAAATGTAGTTCTGTGTTTGTTTGTCTGTATTTAGTTATTAGTTAGTGCACCGATACCTCTATTTCATTTTCATTTCTCACGCTTTCCTATAGATTCAGGAATTAATGCCAAAGGTGTTTTTTTTATCTGCTACACATTCATGTTACGAGATCGCAAAACGACAGTTTAATTTTTTACGCATCTCTGTACAAGTACGTATTAATTTATAATATATGACACGTTAGCTTCAATTTTTTGATCATAACACAACTTTTTTATTTTCATTTTCAATGGTTTCTTGCAAAATAACATATTAAAAGTGAATGTATAACAAAAACCCCTCGTCTCCTAACGCTCTGCTTGTGTTCGTTTATGTTGTCTTTCGACAGAAGTATGTGTTAACACAATGCAGTCTTAAGCTTGTTTAATCCGCTTCCGTACACCAAGTACAGATCAGGAACCATATTACGTTGATTGAGCGGTTTTAGACCGCTGACGCCTTCTTTAGAACAACGAATAGCAGAGTAAGGAAACAGCTCACAGAGCTCCCACACAAAATGGCAATTGTGGAGTGATCGGGTAATAGTTGTTATTTAAAACATTTTTTTTTTGTGGGGGGGGGGGGGGGGGCATATAATATGATGTGCCTAGGGGCGCAAAATTTTTAAATCCGCCCACTGGTTGCCTCACATGTACAAAGCGAAGGTTTGCTGTGGGTATGAGAAATTACAGAGAAATGCAAAACATATGAACATTTCGACAGAGCGTTTTAATCAAAGTACTGATCTCCACGGCAGCCAAGAAAGTTTAAGAAAAGAAGTGCACTCACCTGAAGTTTACAACTCTGTGCAAGTACTCTGAGAAATTCGAGGTGACTTTTCAAATTGCGCAGACAACTTACATTCGATTATCGATATTTTTTGTTATGTTGGTACACATGTACCGAACATTGTTAACATTTTCCAGTGTACAGCATACTTCGTCTGTTTTTGACAGATAGAAAGGTTTGACGTGTTTTAGTGCGATCGGCGATTTTCTATTACTATAAAAAATGGAACAAAGAATTTGCATCAAATTTTCAGTGAAAAATTGAATCTAGTACTGTAAAACACTTGAAATGTTGACAGTGGCATACAGCGAGTCTACTCCAAGTAAAAAAACAATGTTTACAAGCGGTACACGCTCTTCCAAGAAGACTGAATGTGTGTGAAATCTAATGGGACTTAACTGCTAAGGTCATCAGTTGCTAAGCTTACACACTACTTAACCTAACTTATCCTAAGGACAAACACACACACCCATGCCCGAGAGAGCACTCGAACCTCCGCCGGGACCAGCCGCACAGTCCATGACAAGAAGACTGAGAAGATGCCAATGACGAACCTCGTTCTGGACACCCCAGCACGTCAACAACAGATGATAACGTCACAGCTGTGAAGAAAAGCTGAGGATGTTGGCATATCGGTCAGCTAGTGTCATGCAAATATTTCGGATGTTTTGGCCATGAAATGTGTATCAGCGAAGTTTGTTACAAAACTTCTCAATTTTGATCAGAAGAACCGCCCCATGAGCATCACTCAAGAGCTCTTGAATGACGTCTATGATGATCCTGATTTGCTCAAAAGGGCAATAACTGGTGACAAAACATGAGTTTACAGTTATGACGTCGAAACCAAAGGCCAATCGTTCCAATGGAAGCATGCCAGAGGGCCAAGACCGAAAAAGCACGACAAGTTCGTTCAAATGTCAAAGTTTTACTCACTGTTTTTTTTTCCAATTACCGTGAGGAAGTGCACCATGAATTTTTGCTTCAAGGTCGTACGGTCAACAAGGATTATTACCTTGACGTTATGCACTGTTTGCGAGAAGCAATACACAAAAAACGTGTAGAATTGTGAAAAAACAATTCATGGTTTTTGCATCATGACAATGCATCTGCTCATTCATCATTACTTGCGAGAGATTTTCTGGCCAAAAACAACAAGACCACCAGACCTCAGCCACCATATTCACCGGGTTTGGCCCGCTGGACTTTTTCTTCTTCCCAAAACTGAAGAGACCTATGAAAGGATGAAGATTTTCAGCGAATGAGTAAATAAAAACTTCATCACTGGAAGTACTCAAGGCTGTACCAAAGAGTGATTATGAGAAGTGCCTTGAGGATTGGAAGAAGCTTGGCACAAGAGTATTTTATCTGAGGGGGATTGCTTTGAATGGGACAACATGAATATTGATGAATAAATAAATATTTTTTCATAAAAATATAAGGTCACTTACTTTTTGAATGCACCTCGCATATCAATAAAATAGTGAGATGATCCCATATCAGTAAAAGATGATATACGAATTTTAAAGGCAAAATTACCTTTAAATTTAAGAGAAAAGCTATTGCATGCCTCTGGAAATGACATTGAGCAGTTCATGTCTGTTGCTGACTCGATAGACTTGTTACGTGAGGACACAAAGCCATGGACTCAAGACAATGGGCACACTAGTAGTAAGGACAATGTGTAACAATGGTAAAGCGGGAACCAGAACCAAACCTGAAATGGCAACAGTAACAGGAATGGAAATAATCGAAATGCACCCTAGCAAGGATATAGAAATAATCATGCACAGGAAGGTAACAACCGACAGCACTTCGGAAAGAAAAGAAGATATGGCAATTGGCTTAATTCTGATTATCAGAATGACAACAACAATAATAATAATTAGGGTAACAACATAATGCCACAAACATGGCCAAAAATCAAACTAAGGAACTGGCAATCGAATACTGCACCACAAAACAGTGGGCAACAGCATTTGATGCAGAACAACAACCCAAACCAAAGTAATAAGAATAACAGTAATAATACTGTGAACTTGTGGGTAGAAAAGCAACCCATGACTAATTGAAGCGATCAAATTGATTGTTCTGTTTTACGGCGCAAAAACAACTAGGTTCGTAAGAGCCCATGTCAGGAATGTAGAACACGAGGAGGAAAAAGGAGTTAAAAGCGACTAGATGTTGAGCACAATCAATGGGAGGAAAGACAGCTAAACACAGGGATTTGGAGAGAGGTCTATAAAATGCTCCACAGAGATAACGGGGGTCCTGAATTAAAGATGAAACGTCCTTCGCCATATTGCTATGATGGATAAAAAGTTAAACCCGATTGAGAGCCCATATGTCGTATGCTAAGACAGCTGATAACTCAATGAGAATGCAAGTGGTAAAAAAAAAAAAAAAAAAAAAAAAAAAAAAAAAAAAAAAAAAAAAAAAAAAAAAGGGACATGTCAAAAAGGTTAAGGATAATTTGCACAAAGTGTTTGGAGATCACCACATGATGCCAAAGAGAGACCACCTGCTGACAGATGGCAACACAGAGATTATTGGAGGAAGTGGAAGAACTAATAGGCCGAGGTACGAGGACTGCAGCCTTGACAGCAGTGTCAGCAGCCTCGTTTCCTGTCAGACCAACATGACCCGTGACCCACATAAACATTACAGTGGCTCCATCGAAAGTGAACAAGTGAATGGTTTCCTGGACCTGTTGCACTAAGGGACGGATGGTGTACAGCACACAGGGGCTCTGGAGAGCACAGAGAGTCAGAGCAGGTGACACAATTGAAAATCCTGTATTGCCGGATGCACTGTGTGGCCCGATGCAGGGTGAAGAGTTCCACTGTAAATACTGAGCAGTGTTCTGGAAGCCAAAACCGAAAATCATCAGTGCCAATGACAAAGGCACACCCGACAAGACTCAACCCAAGAGCCATCAGTGTACACAAAGATACTATCGTGAAGTTCTGTTCTAAGCTCGAAAAACTTACGGTGATAGAGCAAGTCTGGAATAGTGTCCTTGGGAAGTGAAGGACATCCAAGGTGAGCACGGGCCAGCACACGAAGCAAACTTTGTGAAGGGTTTACACCCACTGGGAAAGAGGCAGGTAGCATGAAGTTAAGCTGCCAGAGCAATAGCTGAAAGCGAACTCCATGAGGTAACAGATGGATATGCCCCATACTGGTAACCTAAGGAGTCATCAAAGGAGGAGGAATAGAATGGGTGGCCAGGCATGCCAGACAAATGGCATGCATATCTGCTGAGGAGAAAACACGATGGTATGACAGCAGTAGTTCGGCAACTTCTGCTTAGAGACAATCTATCGGGCTGGTGTAAAAGTCGCCTTTGGCCAAACAGATAACATGATGGTGGATTGTACTGAGATGGTGCAAGATAGACAGACATGCAGATGCATAAACGAAACTCCCATAGTCCAGTTTCCAATGGACAAGGGACAGGTACAAATGGAGGAGGGTGGTCTGATCTGCTCCCCTGGAAGCACTGCTGAGGATACATAGGACACTGAGTGACCGCATACAGTGGGTGGCCAGGTAAGACGTGGGAGGACCAAGAAGTTTCCTACTGAGCATAAGCCCCAGGAATTTCGTAATTTCAATAAACAGAAGAGCAACAGGCTCAAGGCATAAAGAAAGAGGAAGAAACCAATTGCACTGCTAGAAATTCATACAAACGGTTTTGTCAGTGAAAAAGCGAAAGAGGACGATGCTCAGGATGGAACTCTGATAAAGGTGTCTCTGAGAAGGCAGAACCCACATGCACCTTGAGAACTCAAGTCTTTTAAAAATTCCTGAAGGAAACTGGGCATGTGGCCTCAGAAGCTCCATCTGTAGAGAATATGGAGGACACCAGTCTGCCAGCATGTGTCATAGGCTAGCTCCAAATCAAAAAACATGGACACAGTCTGGTATTTCCACATGGCAAAGTGACAAGATGGTCAACTAAAGAATGGCATGCTCAAAATCCACATTGTGCAGTGGTTACTAAGTTGCAAGATTTGGGCCACCATACCAGCTGGGCACGAATCATATGTTTCATCACCTTGCAAACATAGCTGGTGAGACAGAAGGGGTAGTAGCTAGAAGGCAGGTCTCTGTCTTGATGACAGGTATGACAGTGGCTTCAAGCCAGCATCTGGGAAATTTGCCCTCCACCCAGATGCGATTGTACATACGAAAGAGAAAATGCTTGCCCACTAGATGAAGGTTCTGCAACATCTGAGTGTTAACATCATGAGGCCCTGGGGTGAAGGATCGGGATGAAATGAGAGCATGATATTGCTCCCTAATGGTAAATGCAGCACTGTAGCACTCATGATTCCAAGAAAAAAAGGGTATTGCCCAAGCCTCTTCCTCTCGTTTCCAATGGAGGAAGGGAGGATGTTAGCGGGTGGAGCTCAAAATCTCCACAAAATATTGGGCCAAGGTGTTGGAGATAATAGGGTCCTCTACAACATCATCTGCTATGGTCAGGTTATAAACTGGGAAATGGATCTTGGACCCAGAGAGGCATCAGCGGTTGGCCCACACGACAGAAGAGGGAGTGGAATTGTTAAAAGAACTAGTGAATGAAAACCAGGTAGCTTTTTTGCCATCCCAAAGAACTCAACGACACCATGCATGCATCTGTTTATAATGAATGCATTCTGCCATCGTAGGATAATGGTTAAAACACAGAAAGCATGTATCCCTGCACAAATTGTGTCACAGCATGCCTCAGTCCACTAAGGGATTGGGACACAGTGTGGTAAACAGGAAGTGCGAGGAATGGAATGTTCTATAGTGCTAAGGATATAATTTGTAAGATATTCCACCTGGTCATCACAACTGGGAAAATGTTGTTCATCGAAGGTCGCCAGGGAGGAGTAAAGCCTCCAGTTGGCCTTAACAGGCTACCATTTGCACAGAGGTGAGGTAGGAGTCAGCAAACAGTTAGCACATGGGAAATGGTCGTTCAAGTATGTGTCAGACGGAACAGACCACTCGAGTCAATGGGCTAGCTGGGCTCTGCAGAAGGATAGGTCCAAATGAGAATAGGTGTGCATGGAGTCTGAAAGGAATGTGGGTGCTCCCATGTTAATGGTCAGCCAAAATGTGGGTGCTTCCATGTTAATGGTCAGCCAAGAGGGAAACTCTCTGAAAGGTCCTGGGAGAACCCCAAAGGGGACAGAGCACATTAAAGTCACTGTGCAGTAGAAGGGGGTGAAGTAGCTGCCCAATAAGGTGGAGGAAGTCTGCCTTGGTGACACTGTATGGTGGAGGGATGTAAATGGTACAAATGGAAAAGGTCAAGAGAGGAAGTAAAAGGTGAACTACAACAGCTTGAAGGCGGGTAGTCAGGGAGATGGGTTGACTTTGATCATCATCCTGTATGAGCTGCATGACTCCCCCATAAGATGGAATGCTGACCTTGGGGGGGGGGGAGGGGAGGGGAGTCTAAATGGACTGGGAAGAAATGCGAGATCTCAAAGTGGTCGTGAAGGCGCAATTTGTTTTCCTGAAGTCAGAACAAGTGGATGCTGCGATTTTAAGATCTTTGTTGGATCGAAGGCTGCAAATGCTCCATTGGAGGAGAGTCATGACAAGGGAAAAAATGAAGGGGTGTTACCTCGATGGCTGCCAAGTGCCGGCCTCCGAAGACTTGCTGCTACAGGGCACAGAGGCAGGAGGAACCTGCTCCATGAGGTCTACAGAAGTGTCGGCATTCTTCTGCTGTTGGCCTGCAGAGTCTAGGGCAGAAAAACGATTGGTGGTGCGTACCAGCAACACGGAGGGCGGCCGGGTGAGGGCATACATGGCAACACTGTCAAAGAGGATATTCAAGTCACCGAAGGAGAAGACCATTTGCCTTTGTTTGAATTCTTTGAGACTTACTGTTTAGCGTAGGAAGATTCGTGTTGGTTGGCAGGAGAGCTGTAGGAAGTCTTCACAGGAGTATTCCATCTGTTCTTTCTGGCCTGCTGGTTGTGTAGTTGGTGACTTGTCCCACGAGGCGAGAGAGTGGTGGCGTGTTGCACAGCTGGAGGAAGAGATGGGGATGCTACCATGACACAGGGCAATTTCACAACCACAGTGCTAAATTTGAGGTTGCATGGCCATGTCCTTGATGAAGCGAGATGTAGCAAGAACAGTACTGTAAGTGCCAGATGGTAGAACACAGGGTTTCCGACTAGACCACAACATGCGAGCAACCAGATAGGGCACTTTTTCCTTCACCTGAATCTGCTGGACAGCCTGCTCATTGAGATACATGGGACAACAGCGGGAGGAGGCAGCATGGTCACCATTGCAGTTGATGCAGCATGGAGAAGGAGGCGGGCAATTGCCCTCATGAGCATCCCTACCACAGGTTACACATTTGGCTGGGTGTCAACAGGAACCTCGAGTGTGGTTGTAATGACACTGGTAGCAGTGCATCGGGTTTGGAATATGTGGTTTGACAGTGATAACTTCATAACATTCTTTGATCTTTGACGGAAGAAACACATTATCAAAAGTGAGAAAGTGAGTGCATGTGGTCACTAAGGAGGCATCTACTTTTTTCATCACCTGATGGACTGTGGTGTCACCGCCAGACACCCCACTTGCTAGGTGGTAGCTTTAAATCGGCTGCGGTCCATTAGTACATGTCGGACCCGCGTGTCGCCACTGTCAGTAATTGCAGACCGAGCGCCACCACACGGCAGGTCTAGAGAGACGTACTACGACTCGTCCCAGTTGTACGATGACTTTGCTAGCGACTACACTGACGAAGCCTTTCTCTCACTAGCCGAGAGATAGTTAGAATAGCCTTCAGCTTAGTCCATGGCTACGACCTAGCAAGGCGCCATTAACCATTTCTAGAGAGAGTCTCACTTGTATCATCCAGAATGCTGTATACAAATGATGGATTAAAGTTAAGTATTCCAGCAGCTACGTACTTTTCTTTGTAGCATTCATTACGTATCCTGTTTCAGACCTAACGCCAGCCGGCGTGTGTAAACGCGTGCCTTTCGGTTACCCGTCACTGTGGACTGGCTGTCTTGTCAGTCCACTACATGGACAGCCATGACACCCTGATGAGAGAAGTACATTTGGATTTCTGCCTCGGTCAGACCATCACGCAGCCTAGTGTAAATAACACCATAGGAAGAATTCAGTGTTCGGTGGACTTCGACACGAACAGGATAGGCATGGAGGATCGACGTTGCAAGTGGTAGTTGTGCTTGTGAATCAGAAGTAGTCTCCAAAAGCAAAGTGCTAAGGTATAAACGAGCAAAGGACTGACCATCTTCAGTATGTGAAACCACGAGAAACCTTGGTGCAGCTGGGAAGGTCTTTGAATCATTAGCCTCATTCCGTTTACATTTCGTAGCTGTTGACTGTGAAGATGATTGGCTCATTGCGAGAAAATCCCCCTGAATGCCATTGTCTTCAATGGTGAGCTCCTTCCAACTCTGGACCCCTTCAGAAGGGGGCATACTCGCCTTAGGTGATTGTTCAGAACTCAAGTCACACCTCCTGAGTACCTGACAGAGGGACCAATCACAATTTGGGAAGGTAAGAGCTCAGGCATTGTGTGTTCAGAATACCACTGCATGTAAATGTAGCCTCATCTGCAAATAAAGTGTGACTGCATGACATCTGTATGTATTGCCAACCATTCACAAAACTGTTGTCTGCTTACTGAGCCACTTGGATGCAAATGTTGCACAGGTTGCACATGGTATGGATACAAGCTCACGGAATGTAACATATGTCGCACTGGCATTTGTGGAATATCCCGCTGAATAAGGTGCCATGTACTGGAGGTGGGACTCCACTCTTACCATTGTAATGATGTCTTCCCTTTCCTCACCTGACTGGAGGGCTTCACATTCTGATATGTGTACACAGGGTAGTGTCCTGGATTCACGAAACTTTTGAAAAACTGTGGGAAATATCCTGCCACAGTGGGTTCATTGTCAGGGAAATGTCTCTGGTATTCTGTCACAGCTGCACAGGCATTGTGATTACAGTACCCATGCACAAAAACCATGTCTCCATGGGTGAATGTATGTGGCATGTTGGTATCCACAGACACAATGGACTTGCTCAATTAAACAACACACACACACACACACACACACACACACACACACACACACACAGCCTCACAACTGCTCACTGATCCGTCACACACTTTGTACACTTGAACCTGTTCCCTCGGAGTGACGTTACAGTATGCCATCTGCTGGAGAATCCCCACACCTCTTGCAGGATGGAGTCAGTCATCCATCCCACTATTATTCCTTCCACCACAGCACCAACACAGCATTTCAGTAAGTAATAATCACACCTGTCTTAATCATTCACGTATGTGTGTAGTCTTCAACTGCTGTAGTTCTGTAACGATCAAATATTGGGCAGATGTTCATAGCATTTTTTTGGTTTACTTTCAAATGTAGAATCTTCTTACAAATTATGTGACATTCCTCCTGAATCATGTATATTCTTTCTCCTCATATATAATTTTAAACAAAAGTTGTGCACATAACAACATGTTTTGCTTTTTCCTCAGTGAGTTTTAACAAAAAACAGTAAAGTTGTCTTATTGGATTATGATTAGAACATGATTATAGAATATGAATCATCAAACTTTGTAATCTTACCCATTCGCAGATTGAAACAATGCAAAATATTGTCATGGTAGCTACGGTCTTCACAGATCCAGCTGCTGGATATGTATCTTCTCAAACCACAAATACCAATGATCACAACCATTTTTTGTCATCATTCTCCTGAGTGGTTTGACGTGGTCCACCACGAATTGCTCTCCTGCACCAACCTTTTTATCCAAGGCAGCAACTGAAACCTACATTCTCAATTATTTGCTGGATGCACTACAATCTCTATCTTCCTCTATAGTTTTTACCCTCAGCAGTTCCTTCTAGTACCATTTAAGTTATTCCCTGATGTATCACACAGTCCCTTTTTCTTGTCTTCTTTCCATATTTCTTTCCCTGTAGATTCTGTGAAGAATCATTCTCTATCATTGTACCTAATTCTCTGCATTCTTCTGTAGCACCACATCTCTTACACTACTGGCCATTAAAATTGCTACACCAAGAAGAAATGTAGATGATAAACGGGTATTCACTAGACAAATATATTATACTTGAACTGACGTGATTACATTTTCACGTAATTTGGGTGCATAGCTCCTGAGAAATCAGTACCCAGAACAACCACATCTGGCCATAATAACAGCCTTGGTACGCCTGGGCATTGAGTCAAACAGAGCTTGGATGGCGTGTACAGGTACAGCTGCCCATGCAGCTTCAACACGATACCACAGTTCATCAAGAGTAGTGACTGGCGTACTGTGACGAGCCAGTTGCTCAGCTACCATTGACCAGACGTTTTTAATTGGTGAGAGATCTGGAGAATGTGCTGGCCAGGGCAGCAGTCCAACATTTTCTGTATCCAGAAAGGCCCGTACAGGACCTGCAACATGCAGTCATGCATTATCCTGCTGAAATGTAGGGTTTCGCAGGGATCGAATGAAGGGTAGAGCCACGGGTCATAACACATCTGAAATGTAACGTCCACTGTTCAAAGTGCCGTCAATGCGAACAAGAGGTGACCGAGACATGTAACCAATGGCACCCCATACCATCACGCCGGGTGATATGCCAGTATGGCGATGACAAATAAATGCTTTCAATGTGCGCTCGCCGCGATGTCCCCAAACACAGATGCGACCATCATGACGCTGTAAACAGAATCTGGATTCATCCGAAAAAATGACGTTTTGCCATTCGTGCACCCAGGTTCGTCGTTGAGTACACCATCGCAGACGCTCCTGTTTGTGATGCAGCGTCAAGGGTAACCGCAGCCATGGTCTCCGAGCTGATCATCCATGCTGCTGCAAACGTCGTCTAACTGTTCGTGCAGATGGTTGTTGTCTTCCAAACATCCCCATCTGTTGACTCAGGGATCAAGATGTGGCTGCACGATCCGCTACAGCCATGCGGATAAGATGCCTGTCATCTCGACTGCTAGTGATACGAGG
The DNA here is from genome assembly GCF_023864275.1 of Schistocerca cancellata. Lineage (NCBI taxonomy): Eukaryota > Metazoa > Arthropoda > Insecta > Orthoptera > Acrididae > Schistocerca > Schistocerca cancellata. The sequence continues at coordinate 520,997,923 of NC_064633.1, forward strand.
CTGTTGGGATCCAGCACGTCATTCCGTATTACCCTCCTGAACCCACCGATTCCATATTCTGCTAACAGTCATTGGATCTCGACCAACACGAGCAGCAATGTCGCGATACGATAAACCACAATCATGATAGGCTACAATCCGATCTTTATCAAAGTCGGAAACGTGATGATACGCATTTCTCCTCCTTACACGTGGCATCACAACTACGTTTCATCAGGCAACGCCGGTCAACTGCTGTTTGTGTATGAGAAATCGGTGGGAAACTTTCCTCATGTCAGCACGTTGTAGGTGTCGCCACCAGCGCCAACCTTGTGTGAATGCTCTGAAAAGCTAATCATTTGCATATCGCAGCATCTTCTTCCTGTCAGTTAAATTTTGTGTCTGTAGCATGTCATCTTCGTGATGTAGCAATTTTAATGGCCAGTAGTGTATGTCCAATTCCCTTCTGTTCTGGTTTTCCCAGTCCATGTTTCATTGCCGTACAACGCTGGGCTCCAAACACATATCTCAGAAATTTCTTCCTCTAAGACTAGTTTGATATTAGTAGACTTCTCTTGGCCAGGAATGCCCTTTCTGCAAGTGCTAGTCTGCTTTTTATGTCCTCCTTGCTCCATCCATTACAGGTTATCTTGCTGCCTATGTAGCAGATTTCCTCAACTCGTGTCTACTCCATGATCCCCAATTCTAATGTTAAGTTTCTTTCTGCTCTCAGTTCTGCTAGTTCTCATTACTTTCATCTTTCTTCCATTTACACTCAATCCATATTCTGTACTCACTACACTGTTCATTCCATTCAACCCTTCTTTGAATTTTTTTTCACTTTCACTGAGGATAGCAATGTCATCAGCGTATCTTATTGTTATCATTGATACTCTCAAATCCCCAATTAATCCCACTCTTAAACCTTTCTTTTATTCTCTTTGTTGCTTTTTGAATAATTGCATTGAACAGTAAGAGTGGAAGATTACATCCTTGCCTTATACCCTTTGTAATCCGAGCACTTGATTCTTGGTCTTCCAGTCTTGTGCTTCCCTCTTTGTTCTTGTACGTTTGTATATTGGCCATCTTTCCCTATAGCTAACACCCATTTTTCTCAGAATTTCACGTATCTTGCAGCATTTTACATTGTCTAGCACTTTTTTCAAGTCAACAAACCCTATGAACATGTCTATTTTTCTTCAGTCTTACTTCCATTCTAAACTGCAACATCAGAAATGCCCCTCTGATGTCTTTACCTTTCCTAAAACAAACTCTGTCCTCACCTAACAGAGCCTCAATTTTCTTTTCCATTATTTCGTATATTACTCTTGTCAGCAACTTTGATGCATGAGCTGTTAAGCTGATTACACAATAATTTTCACACTTGTCAGCTCTTTGTATCTTGGAATTGTGTGGATGATGTTTTTCTGAAAATCTTATTGTCTATAGTTTCATACATTCTACATACTATCATGAACACTTTGTTCCCACCTCCCCCAATGATTTTAGATATTCCAGTGGAATGTTATCTATCCATTCTGCCTTATTCAATTGTAAGTCTCTCGAAGCTCTTCTAAATTCTAATACTGCACCCCCTCTCTCATCCCTGTCAACTTCCATTTCTTCTTCGATCACATATTAAGACAAGTCCTCCCCTTCATAGAGGCCTTCACTGCACTCTTTCCACCTACCCACTCTCTCTCCTCTGCATTTAACAGTGGTGTTCCTACTGAACACTTAATATTACTATCCTTGCTTTTGATGTCACTGAAGATTGTTTTGACTTTCCTATATGCTGAGTCAGTCCCTCCGACAATCATTTGGTTTTTGATTTCTTCACATTTTTCATCCAGCCATTTTGCATTAGCTTCCCTACGCTTACTATGTATCGCATTCCTAAGTGACATTTCTGTAAACCCTGAATTTCCTTTAGCGTTTTTGTACTTCCTTCTTTCATCAATCAACTGTAGTGCTACATCTATTACCCATGGTCTCATCACAGTTACCTCCCTTGCACCAATGTTTTTCTTTCCAATTTGTGTGATTGCCTTTTTTAGGGATGACCATTCCTCTTCAACTCAATTTCCTACTGAGCTATTCAGTAGCCTTACACTCTAATATCTCATTTCAGAATCTCTACCTCCTACTCCTCCTCCTTCTTCTTCTTCTTCTTCTTCTTCTTCCTCCCCTACAACTGCATTCCAGTTTCCCATGACTACTATAATTTCATCTCACTACATACTGAATTATTCTTTCAATATCCTCTTACTTTCTAGATCTTTTCATATTTTGCTTGCAATGTCAGCATATATACCGGAACTAATGTAGTTGGCATTAATTTCCTAGCGATAAACATAAGAACAATCTTATCACTGAATTGTTCACAGTAACTCATTCTCTGTCCTAAATTCCTATTCATAACAAATCTATTCCCATTATACTATTTTCCGCTGCTGTTGATATTACCCTATGCTTGCTGACCAGAAATCCTTGTCTTTTTTCTTTTTCCTTTTTACTTCACTGACCCTCCAGTGTTGAACATTAGCATTAACATTTTCAGATTTTCTAGCTTCCTTATGAAATTCAAACTTCTGACATCTCATGACGAAACTATCAGAACATTATTCTTTCGCCGGTTATGCTATCTTTTTCTCATGGTCAATTTCCACTTGACAGTCCCCTCCTGGAGGTCTGAATGGAGGGCTAGTCTAGAATCTTTTGCCAGTGGAGAGAGAAACATGACAGTTTTCAATGAAAGGCCACATGTTCTGCAGATACACATTATGTGTCTTTAATGCAGTAGTTCCCATTGCCTTCTGCATCCCCATATCTTTGATCATTGGTGTGTCTTCTTCTAGCTTCCTGTCCCAAGATCAGGAGACTGCCATGAACCCCTGTCTGCTCCTCCACTCTCTTTGATAAGGCCAGTGGCAGATCAAGGGTGACTTCTTATGGCAGAAGTCTTCAGTCACCACTGGTAATGATTTTTATTCTAAATTTAAGCATTCGCAAGGTCCAAACCTGGACCCCAAGGCATTCTGATTACTAGTCAAAGACGCTACCCCTAGACCAACCAATTTAACCATTCATTTTAAGTAACTTCACAGTTTGCAAGAATAGTACATGAACTGTAAAAAATCCGAGGTGGTGTCCTCTATGTAACTTACGGATATTTTTTTCCCCCAACAATGCAAAAAACAGGTATATTCTGTGCCAATCTTCAAGCACTCCACTTAAAATATTCCTGCTGTCAACATTTAACTAGAAGATTTGTACTTCCCACTATTTACATTTGCATATCATCAACCTTAAAACATGTAACAAAGTCTATACTGGTAATTTGAAATTTGAGGGGTACAGGACAGGTTTAACAAGGTGAGAATGGAACTTTCATTATTTATTCACAGTCTATTTCACATTTATTTATCATCCCTTACAAATCATAATGACTTCGACGTCACACTACTGAAATGATCAGTCTGCACACTTCATGAGCACGAACCTATTATTTCCACTACACTGGCACAGCTCACACCCGGCTAAAAATACTCGTTAGTATATGTACTTCCAGCAGCTGTTAGTTGCTGCTTCCTACTTATCACAGTGTAACAGCTATGGTGAGAAGTCGCAGAAATCTGATTTTCATATTTGTGGGGTGTAGAGGGATACAAGTAGTTAATTTGTGAACTGTTATTTAAAACTGACAAGTTGCAACTGAAACTCACAGTTACCATAAAATAGCATTCACAGAAATCACTGATGTCAGAAACTCACAGTTTAGCCTGCCCCTACTGCATACCAGTAGGGCTGTGCAAACAATGCTCACATTTGAACGAGTTCGAGCTTTCCCAATCACCACTGAGCTAGATACATAACCAAGTACTGCTCGAACAATCCATGGCATTTTACTGACACAGCACAAGGGCAAGTGATTCCAGGAAACTAAAAAGTGACATCTGAAAAAGCTGTAGCTCTATTTGAAATGTGCCAGTTTTGTGAAACAGAGTTGGAAATGATGATAAATCTTACCACTGTACAAACTCTTGTTTTTGAATATATTTACTGTACAAACTCTGATACAGCATTTATGGATGCCATATACAAACAATTAAGGAGATTTCGTATGTAAAGATAACAAAGGTCCTTCTAAAATACCTCACTCTACACTGTATGTATTAGAATGTTATATTTAGTTATTTACTTATTTATTTATTAATGTCTGTTTACCTATGATATGCCCTACATAAGATACTGTAGTACATGTTTAATGGTAATTTATTATGATTAAAATCCAAGTCACGGTTACTAAATCTTGCAGTGATCCAAGAGTTCAACTGAAGCCAGAGATTTCTCAAGCTGTGACATCAAATGTTTGAAAGATGGAAGGAAGATTAGGGTTCGATGTCCCATCAGCACTGAGGCCATTAGAGATAGAGTACAAGCTCTTACTGTTTTTAAAGAATGAGGAACGAAATCGGCCGTGCCCTTTCAAAGGAATCATTCCAGCATTCGCCTGGAGCAATTTAGGGATATCATGGAAAACCTAAATCTGGATTTGAATCACTGCTCTTCCAAATGTGAGCCAGTATGCCACATCACTCAGTCAACTGCTTGTACAGTTCCAGTTATGCTCAAGCACAGCTCTAGTACTGACCAGTACCTGAGAAACAGAAGAGCCCACGTCATGTATCATCATATGCTCATGCCTCTAGTACACAGTGGATTGGATTTGGGGTGGGGGGTGGTGCCCGCTACCAGTTCTGGTTGTCTGTTACAGCTGGGATGTGTGATGCAAGATGTCCAAGCTGTTCTGGGATGATGTTCTTTTGTCTACAATCACACTACAATGCTATTTAGCTTCACGCACAAAACGTTAACTGTGCTCATCCAAGGGGAATAATACAATATTTTCTGAAACTGCAATTATGGGTAATTTTGGGAAAAACTAATGAAAATGTTTTAAAACCTAGTACCACCTATCACCCATCATGAAAGCTGGAACAACCAGTAGTTGACTACCGCTGTCCTACAGAATAATTTTCAAGACAATTTCACTAAACAGATGCAAAGTGTTCCTGCTGTAAGGTTATCTTTGTCGATCCTTGGCCTTTGGGTAAGTAACTGCTTCAAATATTAGGTGAAGGAATAGGTATAATTTGAAACTAATGGTAAAATTTATAAATATAATGCTATGAACAAAAGTAGGTCTCTACCATGCTGCAGTTAACTTTAGTCCTGCATAGAAGTGAGTGAAATGTGCCATCATAAAAATATTTGACCACATCTCTCATGAATTAAAGGTTTTGGCAAATAATGATAGTTTTAAATATAGATCCAAATCATTTCTGGCTTGACAACTCATCCTATTTTATAGATGAATTTCTGAGCCGATGGTATGCATATGCTTGGGTAACATTTATCACATTATGTTACATATTATGATAAAAGAAAATTCTGTTATGAAAGCATGCAGCCACGTTTTCAGAGATAATATGGTTTATTTGGGAACTTACACTTTCATCATCATGGCGAGTTGTCATGAATGTGACCCATAGAAAATGCAAACAACTGATTGAGAACTCTCACGATTGTTGACTTTGATCCTCCAGGTGCGTAGTGTTCATTGTATCGCATACCAGAATTGTATGTATTTTATTAAAACAGATGATCTCTCTTTCTCCTCCCTCCCCCTTCCCACAGATACAATTTAATAGTAGTAGGTAAAAAGGGGGTTTATAGAATAAAATTCTCTGAACTGAATGTTCAGCAGAGTTTTTAAATACTGACAAATTAATCCCTGAATTTGATTCATTTATTTCCATGGCACTGACAATATTACTCTCATATTACATCAAGTACAAAAACTATCACACTCTAGCTCTTTTCCTAGCTAATGCTGAAAATCCAAATTTTACAGTAACATTTGTCAAACTTATCACAGTCCATATCACATATTGATCTGTTTAACACTCATCACATAACAATAAAATTCTATTAAAATAATACACTTTTATACATGGTAAAGCCATACAACACAGAATTTCTATATTATTTAAAGATAGATGAACAACCAAATTCCTGTGTTGTGCCTTTTGTAAAAATGCTGAGTCCATTGTTTTTCTGAAGGAAAGTAGACAATTATTGTATTCTCAAAATATAAATGCCCATGTGTGATACAGATAGATAAAAACCTGATTTAGTAACTGTTTTAAATAATACACAGAAAAATGAAAACATTACCGTTTGATTTTAAAAATAAAACAATACTACTGAAGATAGCTTGGACCAGTTACTTCTGCACCTATCTGAGTTCTCAGAAAGTTTGTTACCAACTGCAGTACAGTTACAGACAGAGTTCTATCAGCGAGAATCAATGATGCAAGCACAGCTGCATCTTCTGCTCTAATGTCATTAATAACAGCCTGAACAGATCTAACCAATTCTTCCTTCTGACGAACCGTAAGATCTTCCATCAATATTTTTGGGACAGGCTTGAACTTGTTCTTACTCATACAATATGCTGTGATTCCACCAAATGTGCCACCTGGAAACAAAAATACACAGTTGATTTCCTTCCGTTTCTACCAACAAAACACTTTAAATGCTAACAATGTACTATCAAGATCACAGAATCTGTTACACCAAGCTGAAAGCAACAGAAAGCAATTCTGCCCTTTCATATATTCACACAGCAGGGCAGGTAAACTGTGATAAACATATAACAAATTTTCTGTCACAGAGAATTTAGAAAAATCAACTGAAGAGTTCCAGTTAAATCATGAACTAATTTATAAATCAATTCACCAACAACAAAAAACGAGAACAGTAACTATGCAAATATTTTCTGACATTATACAACAATTCCAAAGAGAACATTATTGTTGCATAATAAAGCATAAGTTTTGTTTATAACAACGAGAAAAATACTGCAACGAGCCATAATTTCATCAAATGTACAATTTTATTATTTGTAGTAATGTTCCAGTTGAAGCCCATCATTACCCAGCAGCTACATTTTTGCGCTATCCTGTGTGTTTCTGTTGCATTATGAAACAAACTAACTTAAAAGAATGTCTTTTACCAAATATAATGCAGCAAATATATTGCTTTTTAAGCATCTGAATGCAGACTGGGGACAATATGGCAGATACATACAATAATTTATTTGGTTGTTGCTGTTGATGTATCACAGACTGACTGGCTGCACCTGAGGCCAATCTTTGTCTTAGGTACAGCAGACCAGTACACACTCATGAACCAAACACAGTCTCAGTTTAGTACAGGCATTGAGGTGCGCAAGAGAGAGAAAGAGGGGGGGGGGGGGGGGGGGTGAGGGAGGGGGGGCAGTATTCTACAGCTCTGAAAATAATTCATCTGATAGCTAGCGAGCTTCTTAGTCTTGTTAAATGCATGCTACATCAGTGGTGGGGAAACTACCCACGTGCTATCATGGATTTTTTTCTTTTTTAAATTCTGGAACTGGATGCCACTCTTGTCACTATGAGCTTCAGTTACTGCATCAGATAAGAGATGTGCTTGCCACTGTCTGTGAATCACAAACTTTGTTAAGTGTGCTTTCATATTTTTAACGTATACGTACTGTGGTTTTGGTTTTGTTTTGCTTTAGGGTGCAAAAAACAACTGGGGTCATATGAGCCCAAGTCAAAACTATAGAACACTGAGACAGAAAGGAGTTAAAAATGACTATACGTCAGTCCCAATTGACATAATAGAAAACAGTTAAAAATGTGCACGTGGAAAAAGGGCTAAAAAAGACACCGTACAGAAACAGAGTTCCAAAACTAAAAATTAAATGGCCCTCACCATATTGCTTCGGCAAATAAAAAGTAAAACATGGTCGACAGGCTGCGCATCATTTGCTAAAATGGCCAATAACTCAGACGGCAAACCCAGGCGGGAACGTAAACGGTTAAAAAATGGGTATCCATCAGAAAGTGGTGGACAGTTAAAACTTCTGTGCAATGTGTACAAAGTGGTGGGATAGTGCCACTTGGAAAATGACAATGGCTAAAAAGGCAGTGTCCAATACGCAGCCTAGTTAAAATAACCTCCTCCTGGCAGGTGGGCCGAGAGGACCACCTAATGGAATGTAGGTACTCGCAGGCTGAGGGGTACGGACTGCAGCCTTGGCAGCAGTGTCAGCAGCTTTGTTTCCTGGAAGACCAGGAACCCACAGAAACATCACACTGGTGTCACCAAGAGTGAGCAAGTGACAGTGTACATTGCACACAGACTTCGAAGGGCACTAAGTGAATCTGAGCAGAGGACACAATTGAAAAGGCTGTGTCGCCAGATGTACTCCGTGGCCTGATAAAGGGTGAAGAGCTCGGCTGTAAATACTGAGCAGCGCGCTGTAAGCCAATATCGAAAAACACGGATGCCAACGATGAAGGCATACCCGATCCCATGGTCAGTCCGAGAGCCATTAGTGTATACAAAGGTACTACCACAAAGTTCCATGCGAAGGTCGTGAAACTGAAGGCAATAGACCGAGGCTGGAGTAGTGTCCTTAGGAAGCGAATGAAGGCCTATGTTGATATGTGCCACTTCACAAGGCCCAATGGGGAAGTTGCAGGTAGTGTGAAGTGCTAAAAGCGGACTCCAGGAGGTAATACAGAAGAGGGATGCAACCCATACTGATGATCAAAGGAATCATCAAAGAAGGAGGTATAGGACAGGTGGCCACGCGTGGCAGACAAACGGCATGCGTACCTGCCGACACAGCAGTGGGACAGTGGTAGTTCAGCATAGACTCAACCGGGCTAGTGTAAAAGGCACCTATGGCCAAACGGATGCCCCAATGGTGGCTAGTGTTGAGACGGCGTAAGAGGGATGGGCACGCAATCGCATAAACAAAGCACCCAAGTTGAGTTTCGAACAAACAAGGGATCAGTATAAATGGAGGTGGGTGGTTCCATTGGCACCCCAGAAGTACCATTGAGGACACACAGGACACAAAGGAACTGCGTACAGCAGGATGCCAGGTAAGGCACATGGGAGGATTGATTGGTTGGTTGGACTGGAGAAGGGACCAAACTATGCGGTCATCAGTCTCTCCGACTTGGGAATAACTGAAACTGATACAACCTCACACTATACGAGGGGACTACAATGCCCATAAAAAGTATCAACTATTGACAGAGAAGGAAGGAAGAAGGTGGAAGAAGGGAGGAGGGTTAGTTGGTTGATTAGGGTTGAAGGGACGAAACAGCAAGGTCATCAGTCCCTTGTTTCAAATGTGGTCCATTCAGACAGTTTGACATCTCAGAAAAGTCAGAACGATAAAAGGGAAAAGGCTAAAAACGTAAAAGTGCAGTCGTGTTGTCAATGGTAAAAACAAAATGAGGGAAGTCAGCAAGAGAGCAAACCCAAGGCTATGCTAGAGGCAGAAATTACACCACGTCTCAAGCAGTCAAGGCAAGACCACCTGCTATTTAAAAGCATTCACCCGCTAGAATGTAGAAGTACGAATGGGAAAAGGAGACTAACCAATTCTAAAAATTGATAAAAACAGAGTAAAAGGGAAAGAAAAGAGGATCTTAGCCAGAGAGGTGAGTCGGGAATCTCCAAACACAGCTTACAGTGGGTGACACCCCAACCCTCACCGCCCTGCCCAAACACCAGAGTGAGATTAAAAACCTTAAAACTGAGAATAAAAACCACTTATACAGAGGAAACTGAGAACCAGTTTGACCATCCAGGAATTGTCAGCCAACATTAAACGTAAATTGTGGGGAAGTCTGTACTCAGTACGCAGAGCCAAAGAAGGGGGTATTCCACCAAAATGTAGGCTACTGACTGGAAGGCTCCACAACCACAAAGTGGGGGTGGCTCATTGCGCAAAAGAAAACCATGTGTCAGCCTGGTATGGCCGATGCGGAGATGACACAGGGTGGTTGAGGCGTTTTGGGAGAGGTGGAAGGAAGGACGCCACGGGACTGGTGTCACCTTAATCGCATGAAGTTAATTAGACAGGGAGGTAGCCTCCCAAGAGTTGGCCCATGATTGTGCGAAGTGGGATTTGATGTGAAGCCCTAAATCCACTGCAGGAGGGGTTACAGAGAAAGGGGGGGGAGGGGGCAGGGTAAGTGACTGCTCCCCCAGCCAATGATCAGCAAGCTCAATACCTGGGATACCCAATGGCCAGGGACCCAAAAGAAGTCAACGGAACAGGCAGCACAGTGAAGATCAGCGAGATGGTCATGGATGGCCGAGACCAAGGGATGGGGGGAAAAACACCGATCAATAGCCTGAAGCCACTCATCGAGTCTGTACATAACAAAATGGGATTGAGTTGGGACTGTTTAATAAAGGTAAGTGCCTGGGAAATTGCCATCAATTCTGCAATAAGCACCCCACATGCAGTTGGCAGGAGATGATTTTCCATGCCAACAGAGGACGTGAAGGCATATCCCACACGATCAGCAGATTCGATGTGAAAAACAACACCATCCTGAAACTCCCATAAAATTTGGCGGAAAAACAATGGAACACCATCAGGGGAACGGAATCTTTCGGACCTCAGTGGAGGTCCATCCGAATCCAGGGCTAAGGAACTAACCAAAGGGGGCTGTTGGGGAGGGAACATGGGAGACAGGACAAAGAAGGAAGCTGAAAATCATGGCTAAGAGACGCAAGGCGGAGCCCAACCGGTAAACCTGCCGGAGGACAGGAATCAGGTGGGCGACGTCCTTTGTCTGGGAACAGGATAGAATAGGAAGGATGAGTGGAAGAGGAATGGGCAGTGATTGCATAAGAAACCAGAAGGTGGGACTGCCAAACAGAAAGGGGGGGGGGGGGGGGGGGGAATCCCAGCTTCAACCAGAGACTATCAACAGGGCTAGTAGGGAAGGCACCAGTGGCCAAACGGATACCACGATCGTGGATCGGATCCAGGACGCGCAGTGTGGAAGGAGCAGCCGACCCATAAACTTAACAACCATAGTCCAAGTGAGACAGCACTGAAGCCCGATAAAGGCAGAGAAGATTGGAATGATCCGCACCCCAAGAGGTGTTGGTAAGGAAGTGATGGACATTGAGTTTACAGAAACATCCTATCTTCAGAAGTCTGATATGAGGCAGCCAAGTGAGCTTGTTGTTGAACAGAAGATCCAGGAAACGAAACTGTGCAACCACAGGTAATCGTTTTGCATCGAGGTAGAGCTCCAGATCAGGGTGGACCGTAGTAAGGCAAAAGAAGTGGACCACCCGCGATTTTAAAGGAGAAAACTGAAACCCGTGTGAGAGGGTCCATGCAGAGACACACTGTATAGCACCCAGGAGCTGCCACTCTGCAGAGGCCATTGAAGAGGAACTAACCCAAATGCAGAAATCATCCACATACAGAGCAAGGGTGACCAAAGGATCGACGGAGGCCACAAGTCCATCTATACCAATGAGGAAAAGAAGTACACTCAATAAGGAACCCTGTCAGATGCCATTCTCCTGGGTCCATGGAGAACTAAAAACAGTACCAACCAGAACCCTGAACAACCGGTGGAACAGGAACTGGCACATAAAAATCGGGAGTGGCCCCAAAGACCCCACTCAAAGTGTAAGGAAGATATGATGGCGCCAAGCCACGTCACAAGTCTTGCGAGGTCGAAAAATACTGCAACCAAATGGCGACACTGGAAAAAGCCTGCCAAACTGTGGATTCCAAGTGAAGTAAATGATCAATCGGAGACCGTCCCTCTCAAAAGCCATACTGGTAAGGGGACAATAGATGAGAGTCGACGACCCAACTGAGCCGACGGGCTACCATCCATTCAAGTAACTTGAAAACAATGTTTGTCAGACTAATTGGCCGATAGCTTTCGACAAACATGCTTGAGGACGGGAACCACGATGCTATCCCTACATTGAGAAGAGAAGTCACCCTGGAGCCAAATATGGTTAAGCAGCCATATAGGATGTTGTCGTTGTGGAGCACTGAGATGTTGAAGCAATTGGTTATGAATGGAGTCTGGGCCAGGTGCTGTATCACGATAAGAAGAAAGTGCAGAAAGAAGTTCCCATTCAGTAAAATGTACATTGTAAGATTCTGACTGACAAGGGGTAAAACATAAGGCGGAAGGTTTGGCCCACTGTTTCTGGTGAAGGAAAGCAGCTGGATAGGAGTTTGATGCTGATGCAAAATGGATCACAAGGTAATCGGTGAGAATCAAAGGGTCCGTGCAAAGGCCATCTGGGAGGGCAAGGCCCGGGAGGGTAAACTGCTGATGGTAACTTTGGAGAGAGCAAAGAGTAGCCCATACCCGTGACATAGGGACAGTAGAACCGAGGGAAGAAACAAAGCATTCCCAACACACCCATTTGCTCCGTTTGAGTAAAAAACGGGCTTTGGCGCAAAGGCGTTTAAAGGTAATTAGACTGACAGCGGATGGGTGCCTCTTAATGTGTAACAAAGCTCAACAGCGATCACAGATGGCAACGGCAAAGGCCGGACTCCACCATGGGACTTGGCGGCGGTGAAATGGTCCTGATGAGTGTGGGAAAACAAGGCTAGCAGCACGAACAACCACTTCAGACACGTCACGTAGCACATCAATACAACCTGACAAAGAGAGAGAAAAAAACGACCTGTGCAGTATATAGAGGCCAATCGGCATTTTGGAAAGACCAACAAGGTAACCTGTTGCTTGGGGAGCATAAAGGGAATGAGAGAATCAATGGGAAGTGGTCACTATCGCAAAGGCCATCGCATGGCGACCAGTGTAATGAAGGTCGGACGTAGGGAGAATAAAGAGAAAGATCAATGGCAGAAAAGGTACCATGACCAGCACTGAAATGGGTGGGGGAGCCATCATTAAGAAGGCACAAGTTGTGGCCTGCAAGAAACTGGTCTATGAGAAGAGCCCAACTAGATGGAAATGCACTGCCCCAGAATGGATGATGAGCATTAAAATCCCCGAGAAGGAGGAAGGGAGGAGGACGTTGCTGAACAAAGGCAGTTAAGGCAGCAGGTGTAAGAGTCCTGTCAGGAGGGAGATAAAGATTGCAAACTGTGACCCGAGAGTCCAGGAGGGCACTAACAGCAACTGCTTCCAACGTAGTTTGAAGAGGAATCCATGTGCTAGCAACGTCCATATGCCACCAGAGGCCCACAGGGGGCCCACCCGATTTCGAGAAGAAGCACAGAACCCACGGAGGGTGATCAGTAAAATGAGATTCCTGTAGAACCAAACAAGCTGCCCAGTAAAACAAAATAAGGGATTTCAACTCTTGAAAGTGATGGTAATATCCATTACAATTCCAGTGGATAATCACAGAACGACGATTCAAATAGGGGGTGAATAGGCTAAAGCCAGTCATGCTGCCGGGTCACCAGCCATCACCGACAAGGAGGGGGGTGACATCCATGAACAGCAGGTCAGAGTTAGGTTGCGAAGGTGGGGATGGGACCTCTGGTGACACCAGAGGCTCCTTGTCCCAGAACTTATGTTTCTTCTTCTTTTCCGTTTGAGATCGAGGAGGGCTGTGCTGCAGAAAGGAGCCAGCTGCATCAAGATCTGTAACAGAAAGGGAGTGGGTGAACTGGGGGCCCACAGATTGTGGTTCTTGTGGTTGTCATGTGGCAGCAGACCTTTGGCCTGGAAGTTGCCAGGAAGGGGGGTCCTGAGAGGGGCGCCCTCGACCGACCGGCAGATGTCGAAGAAGTGTGACACTTCTCTGGCTGGGGAGGGGGAGCAGCACCCAGAGGGGTGGGTGTGGGAACCGCAGGGGAGGGGGGAGGAGATGGGTTCGGGACTGGGGTCAGGAAGGGCTGAAGATGTAGCTAAAGCACAGTTACACGTCACTGACATAGGATGAAGACATGCATACTTCTTACGAGGCTCAGTGTAGGTTAGGTTATCAATGGACTTATACTCTTGAATCTTCCTTTTCTTCATGTAAGCCAGGCAATCCAGTGAACATTGAGAATGATTGCCATGACAATTAACACACAGAAGAGGGGGGAACACGGGAACTCCCCTCAAGGAGTGCGGCCAGTCACCACAGAGAGGGGTCTGCTAACAATTGGAAGAAATGTGTCCAAAACGCAAGCACTTAAAACACCTCATAGGTGGTGGAATGTACTGTTTCACGTTAAATCAATAAACCATAATCTTGACCTTCTCAGGGAGGGCATCCCCTTTAAAGGCCAATAAAAAGGCACCAGTATCAATGCGATTGTCCTTCGGGCCCTTCTGAACATGCCGAACAAAGTGAACACCCCGCCGTTCTAGATTGTCCCCAAGTTCTTCATCAGTTTGAAGGATGAGGTCCCTGTGAAAAATTACACCTTGAACCATATTCGAAGAGACAGGAATTGTGCCAAGATGGTCACAGGCACAAAGGGCTGCAGACTGGGCAGCTGAAGCAGTTTTGATCAACAACGAACCCGACAATATCTTGCTGAGAGAGTCCACTTGGCCAAATTTGTCTTCAATATGTTCCACAAAAAATAAAGGTGTGGTATTGGCGAAAGTATCCCCATCAGTCCTGGTGCAAACCACGTAGCAGGGGAAAGGTTTTGCCCCTGGCCAACGAGCTTAACACTCCTCCCAGGGGGTAGGCATGGAAGGGAAGGCTGAAGGGGCAGAAGAAGCAGCACAAAAAGAATAATTTCCATTCAAAGAGACGGCCGTAGATGAAGAGCCACAGTTCTGGACCTGTATGCGTTTAATTTGCATAGAGTCCGCCCTGATAGCACCCACTCCGATCTGGGGCTCTCCCCATGGGTGCCACCCAGACACAGCAAGGGCCGTCTACCACAGCAGCCACTGTCGGGAGTTTCGATGCTCCAGGATGACAAGCAACCACTCCTAGGCTTACATGAGGATGTGTAACAGCTCAGGTATCAGAAGTGTGGCCCTGTGTTTTCAGGGGGCTCAACCAAAAGGGTACGTAGCGGCCCCACCACACGGGCTGGCTACCATACTGGCTATGTTCCCTAGCATCAGACAATGACGTGAAGGAAAAGATGGAAGGAACTAGGAGGGCACATGCTGGAGACACTAGGTAAGGTGTTCTTCCCCAAATGGCTCACACTACAGGATAGAAATTTAGTAATGGAGGTCAAACCCCAGAGGGGGACCAGAGAATGCCAAAAGGATGAGGTAATTATGCAACAAAACCAAATTGCAAAGCCAACATAACCAGGTGGATAGCGGGGCCAACATAAACAAGGACACCAAGAGAGGGAGAGCAGAGGAAGGAGGGGAAGGATTAAGGACAGGAAAGGATGGGAAGGAAAAAGAAATGCAGCACAGGAAAGAAGGAAGGCTGCAATAGCTCGGGGCCCCATGCTCACCACACACATACTCATGAAAGGACCTTGAGCCCCCTGGGGGGTCAAGCGGGTTCTTACCAGGTTTGAGCACTGGAATGATGGTGCTCTCCCACCATTGTGATGGAAAGACGCTATCGCACCAGATCCGACTGAAGATGATGAGGAGATGTCACTTGTAGTCAGACAAAAGATGTTTAATCATCTGAATGTGGGTACGATCTGGCCCAGGAGCTGTGTCAGGGTAATGTGCAAGGGCACCAAGGAGCTCCCACTTTGTAAATGGGGCATTATAGGGTTCACTGTGGAGTGAAGTGAAAAAGAGGACTTTCCTTTCCATATGCCATTAGAGTGTGTGAAAGGCTGGGGGTAATTCTTCGATGCAGAGGCTCAAGCAAAGTGCTCGGAAATCACATTTGCGTTGGTACATAACACGTCATTCATGTGAATGACGGGGACACCTGTTCAGGTTTAGAACACAAAAAGACATCTGATCTTTGTCCAGACTTCGGAAGATGACGTATGGCACCCAATGGTTGACACATACGTGTCCCAACACTCCCATTCCCGTTGTTTTATAGCTGGCGAACGTGGGCACGGAGCCGCTTATGTCACTGTAGAGCTCGCCAACGATCTTTAATAGCCTCAGCAACTTCAGACGACCATCAAGGGACTATCTTTTGCCAGGGGCACCCTAAAGAGCGAGGGATTGTGTTTTCTGCCGCAGAAACAATCGTCGTAGGACCTACTCAACCACAACATCAATGGCACCATGTGGGCGAGATTCAACTGTGACAGCAAAGATGAAGCCTACCCAGTCTCCCTGTTTTAAAGCCCATCTGGGTGGGTGTATGTGGGCAAGATGCTGGGATAGTGACAGGAAGATGGGGAAATGGTCACTACCACACAGGTTGTCACGAGCTCTCCAGTGGATAGATGGGAGAAGGCCAAGACTACAGACCAAGAGATCAATGGCCGAATATATGCTGGTTGGCACACTGAAATGTGTGGGGGCACCTGTATTTAAGAGCAAAGGTCGAGGTGGACAGTTAAGTTTCAACATCTCTACCTCGGCCAGTAAGTACAGTGCAACCCCACAAGGGGTTATGGCCGTTAAAATCTCCCTAAAGTAGAAAGGTTTAGGGAGTTGATCAATCAGTGCAGTCGATACGTTCTGTGGTACTGCACCATCTGGAGGGAGATATACATTGCAGAAAGTTACTTTCTGCGTCGTCCGTATCCTGACAGCCACAGCTTCAAGGGGCACAGATTCACTAGATACCGAGTTCAGGACATGGACGCAAACTCCACCTGACACTATTATATTTGCTATGGCTCCTGTGATATCTCCTGTAGCCATGAAAGGCAGGGATCCGCATTGCAGGGAACCAGATTTCCTGGAGGGCAATGCAGAAAGCAGGTGTACACCTTAACAGTTGCCGTAGCTCAGCCAGGTGGGAGAAAAAACCGCCGCAATTCCACTGGAGGATGACATGATTGTGAGACTGGGATGACATAAAACACTCAATAAGGCAGTTTATGCCTCAGGGTCACCTGCTGCCACCGAATGAGTACCTGTGCGATGAACATCCATTGTGTCTGAGGGCCTAGTGAGATCTAGGTCCTCAGTGGACGCCAGAATTGCCACTTCATGCTCAGACGCAGAGCTTGTAGTGAGTACTGGTGTGGGTGCCACCACAGTGCCTTGGTTCTTAGGGGTCTTTTTCGGTTTTTCTCACTGCTCCCTAGGTTTATCCAGCTGTAAGGTTGTAAGTGATTCAGTCTCAGGGACTGAAGAGAACTGTGTAGCCCTACAACCAGCTACCTCTGTTTGCTTCAACCACTGGTGGATGTCAGCATTACCACTGGTAGGAACCTGGGAAGGGAGTGACCCAAGGGACCCCTTCCTAGCAATAGGAGCTGAAGAAGATGTGCGTTTCTCTGGCTGAGAAATGGGAACTGACGTTCTCAATGGTTGGAGGAGGGGGGTGTTGCTTCCAAAGTAGGTGGTGCACGAGCAAGGGGGCAGGTGGAGTTTCGTGGCTCAGAGCCAACTGTATGTGGTGGAACAGAAGATGGTAAAACTGTGTTCATAGAAGTGGTGAAAGTTGACACCATACGCACAGGATGTAGCCTCTCATACTTTCTCTTTGCCCCAGTATAGGTTAGTCGGTCCAGGGTCTTGTATTACATTATTTTCCGTTCTTTCTGGAGAATCCTGCAGTCTGGTGAGCAAGGCAAATGGTGACATCTTGGATATTCGGGAATCCAGACGGGTATTCGTGTCATTCTCGCACGCTATTTCAACAGCGTGCCTCGCTGTCTTCTTCAGGTGCTACCTGAGACTGGTCCTTGGGTCAATCGAGTCCAGTATTTATGCCTGGAAGGAGCTGGGCGTTCCGTCTTCGGTCCGCACCGAGTCGCGTGTTCCCTCTGTGGTCCGTGCCCGCCAGACTCAGCTCCAATGGACCCCTCCAGTCGCAGACTCGATCGACGCAAGGACCAGTCTCAGGTAGCACCTGAAGAAGACAGCGACGCACGCTGTTGAAATATTGTGCGAGAACGCCTTGAATATCCGACTGGATTCCTGAATATCCAAGATGTCAGCAGATCACCGAAAAAGCATGAAGAATAACACAAGGCAAATGGTGCTCTCCGCAGTTGACACAGATATGGGAAGCGAGGCACATGTAGTATTGGGATGCGAGGAATGTCCATAATCGTGACAAGTGACACAAAGTACAGCGGAAAGACATATCGCCGAACTCCCAGCACTTTGAAGCACCACATCGGGGGAATATGGCTTCACATCACAGCAGTAGACCATCACCCTGACCTTCTTGGGTAATGTGTCTCCCTCGAAGGCCAAGATGAAGGCACCAGTGGCAACCTGATTATTCCTTGGAGCCCGGTGGACGTGCCGCACGAAGGGAACACCTCGCTGCGCTAAATTGGCGCACAGCTCATCGTCAGACAGCAAAAGAACGTCCCTGGGAAATACGATACCCTGGACCATATTCAAGCTCTTATGGAGTGTGATGGTAACAGGAACATCCCCCCGCTCATCACAAGTGAGTAATGCCCGTGACTGGGCAGATGATGCCGTTTTTATCAAGACTGCCCTGACCACATTTTGGACCCTCCACCTCCCTAAACTTGTCCTCTAAATGCTCCATAAAAACCTGAGGCTTCATGGACATGAAAGATTCCCCATCAACTCTTGTATATATGAGGTACCGGGGTGAATAAACTTCGCTGCCATCCTTAGCCTGGCATTCCTCCCATGGTGTGGCCAGGGAAGGGAACGATTTGGGGTCATATTTCTTAGCACTGAAGGTAGACCTCTACCACTTAGAGACTGCTGGTGGTTGACTACCAGCAAGAGAT
This sequence comes from Schistocerca cancellata, assembly GCF_023864275.1. Lineage (NCBI taxonomy): Eukaryota > Metazoa > Arthropoda > Insecta > Orthoptera > Acrididae > Schistocerca > Schistocerca cancellata. Next base: position 521,016,581 of record NC_064633.1, read on the forward strand.
GACCTACTACACTTCATTGATCAGCCTTGATGCCACCCACTACGACCAGGGGCCCTCCACACAGGCACTACCCAACTGCAGAGAATGCCTCCTGGCAGGAAGGCCATTGCTGGGAGTCCCAATGTCCCACGGGGATGGGCATCTACTCCTTGACATACCTGGTGAGCTAACGGCACAGGCATCAGCAGAGCAATCCCTGTGTGGTCAGGGGGCTACAACCAACATGGTACATGGCGGCCCCACCACAACAGACTGGCTACCGTGCTGGATATCAGGTGCAACCAAGTAAACAAGTCAATTATCATTGTCGGCGAGGAAAATGATACTGTACAGTTGATGGAAAAATACACACCCAGGACAGTGACCTCTCACAACAGTTGGAAGATGAGGATAAGTGCAGATCCATGTTGACGAAGGATGCGAGAGGTCTCGACGCATGGACACTATGCACCATGTAAGGCACCCTTCCCCAACTGGCTCTCTCTTCGGGAAAATTTTGAAAAATGGAGGTCAAACCCTACAGGAAACCTTCACATAAAGGCCGAAAGGTGTGCGATTCCTTTTAGTCGCCTCTTACGACAGGCAGGAATACCTCGGGCCTATTCTTACTCCCAGACCCACAGGCGGGGGAAATTGGGGAATGGATCTTGGTCCCCGATAGCTGTCGGAGGTTGGCCCACATGACAGAGGAAGGGGTGGAACTGTTAAAAGAACTATGAATGAAATCCAGCTAGCTCTTTTGCTATCCCGAAGAACACAATGACACTTAGCACACATCTGTTTATAATGAAAGCAGATTGCCATTATAGGATAACTATTAAAAACACACAGCATGCCTCTGTGCACGAATTGTGTCAAGGCATGGCTCAGTCCATCAAGGGACTGCTGGGACATGATGTGATAAAGAAGAAGTGCAAGGAATGAATGGAACGTTCTGCAGCAGTAAGGATAACATTTGTGAGACTTTCCAGCTGGTCATCACAACTGGGGAAACATTGTTCTTCCAGAAGTAAAGCTGCCATTTAGGCATGCAGCAAATGGATAGCATATGGGAAATGGTTGCTCAAGTAGGTGTCAGAAAGACTGGACCACTCAAGACAAGGGGCAAGCTGGGCAGTGCAGAAGGATAGGTCCAAATGGAAATAGGTGTATGAGGAGTCAGAAAGGAAAGTGGGTGCTCCAGTCTTAAGGCAGAAGAGGTTAAGTTGATTAAGAAGGTCAGTCAAAAGGGTACCTCTCTGACAGGTCCTGGGAGAACTCCAATGGGGATGACACACATTAAAGTCACAGAGTAGCAAAAATGGGGGAGGTAGCTGTCCAATAAGCTGAAGGAAGTCTACCCTGGTGACATCAAATGACAGAGGGACATAAATGGTACAGAGGGAAAAAGTCAGATGGGTAAGGAAAAGGCGAACTGCAACAGCTTTAAGATGGGTAGTCAGGAAAATGGGTTGACTATGAATGTCATCCCGCATAAGCAGCATGACGGCCCCCCATGAGATGAAATGCCAACCTCAGGGGGAAGGTCAAAACAAATCGGTAAATAATGTGAAAGCTCAAAGTGGTCGTGAGGGCATAATTTCGTTTCCTAATGGCAGAGTACAAGGTGATGCTGTGATGCTAGAAACAGCCATAAATCCCCTTTGTGTGACTTAAAGCCGTCAACGTTCCATTGGAGAACAGTCACAATGAGGAAGAGAGGTAGGGGTGTCAACTCGGTGGCTGCTGAGTGACAGCCAGTTTAGAGCCGCTACTACAGGGCACAAAAACAGGAGGGTCCTGCTCCATGGGGTCCACAGAAGCCTCTGCTTGCTTGTGCAGTCGGTCCGTGGAGTCCAATGCTGAAAAACTGTTGGCAGTGTGTACCGGCGATAAGGAGGCCGGCCGGGCTAAGGTACCACGTGGCGACACCATCAAAGAGGATCTTCGACTTGGCAAAGGAGGAGACAGTTTGCCTTTGGCAGTCTTCTTCGAGCCCTTTCGGGTAAAAAAAAAAGACTCTGGTGTTGTTTGGCTGAAGGGAAAGAGGAAGTCTACACGGGAGTACTCCTCCTGTCCTTTCCGGCCTACTGGTTGTGTAGCTGGTGGCTTTACCCCTTGAAGTGAGAGGCTGACAGTTTGCTGCACAGTTGGACAGGAGGATGGCGATGCTACCCTGACACTACGCGATTTCACAACCTCAGAGCTAAATTTGAGGTCGCATGTCTGCATGGCCACGTCCTTCATGGAGCGAGGGGTAACACAAACAGAACTATAGGTGCTAGACAGGAGAACACAGGGTTTGCGACCGACCAGTAACTTGTGAACGACTGGGTAAGGCACTTTTTCCTTTACCTGGATGTCTCTGACAGCCCGGTCATGAAGATGCATGGGACAATCCTGAGAAGAGGCAGCACTGCCGCCATTACAGTTGATATAGTGGGGAGAAGGCGGCGGATAATCGCCCGCATGTTAATCCCTACCACAGGTTACATTTGGCCAGATGTCGACAAGATGTTGTAGTGTGGTTGAAACAATGGCACTGGTAGCAGCACATTCGGTTTGGAATGTATAGCCAGACTGTGATAATTTCATAGCCTGCTTTGATCTTGGGCGGAAGCACCACTGTATCAAAGGTGAGAAAAAGGATGTGGGTGGGCACTAAGGAGTTATCTATATTCTTCATTACACAAGGGATGACAATGACACCCAGGTCAGAGAGGTAAAATTTTGGAACTCTGCCTTGGTTAGACCATCAAGCAGGGTAGCTGTGGAGAAGTGAGGCAGCCAGCAGTTGTTGCGCTTGAGAATCAGAAGTAGTCTCCAAAAGCAAAGTGCCTTTGCGTAAATAAGAGCAGGATTTCACAGGGCCAGCAATTGCATCAACACCTTTCTGAATAATAAATGAATTTACCGTAGCAAAGGACTGACTGTCTTCAGTACATGAAACCACAAGGAACTGTGCTGCAACTGGGAGTGTGAATCATTAGCCTCATTCCATTTATGTTTAATAAACAAAGATTGTGACATTTATGATTGGCTCATTGCAACAAAACCCTCCACAATTGCCAGCATCTCTGTTGGTGTGCTCCTTTCAACTGGGAGGGGGGGGGGGGGGGGGGGCTGTCAGAGGGGTGGCACCCGCCTTAGGCGATTGCTCACACTTAAGGTCACACCTCCTGAACACCTGACAGAGGGACCAATCGGCAATTTGGGAAGGTTGCAGCTCAGGCAATCACCCCTCCCTCAGCCTGACCTGTACCAGGGGGTACATGTGAACCCTACCTGTCGACCTGGTCTGGGAATTATGCGTTACTCAGTCACCTGTTACGTGTCAGACATGTGGGCCGGCCTTCAGGAGCACACAGGGAGGAAGAAGAAGAAAAAGAGGAACCTCAAACACCAGAGCAAAGGAACAAGAGGAGGAGGGAAACAAAACAAGAAAAAGGGATCGAAAAACCAAGGTGAGACTGTTCTTACGTCAGTGACAGACAATTCAGAACATTCCAAATAATATCCCAGACATGTTCCGCAAGTGAGGGGGAAAAGAATAGCAAGAGGATAGACATACAGCACAGAAGAGAAAAAATGCCGCAAAGGCTGGGACCCTGTAGTAGCCAAGCACGAACCCGCCAAAGAGTGGTGAGCCCCCTGGGAGTGGGGGGTGTGTATGTACTGTACTTCGGAAATAGTGATGGATAATCAGCTTACTATTGATGTAAGCAAGTGTGAAGAACTGCCTAGAAGCCACACAGAGGTTGGCTAGTGTACTAGGAAAATAGCCTTTAAATTGGCAAGATGAGTGATACAGGTCTGGCTCATTTCCACGTCTCTCAACCTAGCGTGCAATATAAGCATGTTGTTCTGAGCTGTATTTTAAAGTTTTTGAAGTGTTGCTGACAAAGTAATATCCAACAAGCAATAGTAGAGCACTATTCAAAAGTTTATGTAAAAGGCAGCTGAGGTACTGGCGAACTATACCTTTCACAAACTATACCTATCACAGATGTAGCCACTATACACTGTAACAAGGCATATTATTAAGATAACCTTCATGAGCTCTTGCAAACTATATGTGATGTGGAGATTTCGTGAGTAAGAGAAATGCTATCCATAATGCACCTGTACGTCTTGTCTGCATCAATGGAAGTTAAGATTTTGTAAACTATTTGGTACCCAGAGCACTGATTAACTTGTGCCTAGCCTGAGATTTTGTCTGCTGAAGTCAGACCTCAGAATTAGCATTCCATTGACTAAACAGAATAGAGACTGATCACAACATTTTAACACATCATAGCCTATCAGACTCTTGATGCATCCCATAAGTTAAAACTCTGTTGTAATTACTGAAACAGATATTGTGAAATTTTTATCAATAATTTCTGTAACACTGAGAAGACAAATTAAGTCATGTTACAAGCTGCTGTTACATCTCACATAATGGTAAACTTACTCATAATTTGTTATAAGATGTATGTTTGTTAGTTTACCATAATGTTAAATCACACAATGTGCTATATGTAATAAATAATTTAGGAGTAAAGGTAGTACAAGTGTCAAGCTGTAGGGATACAAAAATGAACACAAAATTTGCTAGCTTTCGGATGAGTCATTTAATGAGTTAGAGTGTGTACACATTGTGGGAAATGGGAGGAAGAGTTGGGGAGGGGCAGCCAGTGGCTCAGAGGGAGTCAGCAAGGGTGTGGGATAGGAGGGAGAGGCAGCAGGTACACAGGACACAACTGCAACACAAAAGCACTGGAGCCACCAAGTTCATATGATGCATGATGACATGGAGGTGTGGACTGGGAGGGGTGACAGACCTCGGGGAGATTGACTGTAGGCTACAGGGTGTTTGTGTGGTACATTAGTGGAGATTCGTGGCTGGGAGGATTACAGGAGTAAGATCGTGTCACAAGACTAATCACATCTGCATGGTTCAGGAAAGCTGGGACTGGGATGGATCGAGACCGCAAGCATTGTTAAGCAGTCACTGAACACTAACACCATTTGTGTGCCGACTAGATGGTCAACTGTGTTCTTGGCCGTAATTCGTCATTGTCGATTCTTTCAGAGAGCTAGTTGGTGATCATTTCCACATAAAATACCACACACGAACTGCAGCAGAGCTGGTGTGTGACATGGCTGCCTTCATTGGTGGCCCTGCCTTTGGTTATGATAGGATAAGCCTGTTACAGGACTACACTAGGACTACACAGGACTACCCCTTACCACTGGGGTCATGTCCCTGTGGAAGACTCACATGCAATACTTGCCCAGTTCCCTCACTCAGCACATCCTATTCTACCTACAAACCTAAACACTATGACCACTGCCCACTGTGAGATTGAATGCCACCTGGTGCTGGTGTGGCCAAGTGTCAAAGTAAGAGTAGTATGTAAGCTAAACAGAAATTAATTTGTAATCATTCTAGCCATTATACAAGATGAAAAAGAGGAAAATCCATTGATATAACTGACTTAAAAAAACTGGCAGGTCGTTATGGCTTTGGCGTGGGAAGGAGCATCTTGAAAACAGTGAAGCTGGTTGATTGGTTGCTTGCCACTACCACAAGTATCTACAGTAAGTACCAGTAGGCAACAAGGTTTAGAATGTTCATGCCACTGCATGGAATGCAAAGGTAGGCTGCTTTCCCACTCTGTAACACATGGTAGACAAATATCTGTGACCGATATTAGAACACAAGTTCTCACGTGAAGCACAAACATTTAATAGCACACAGTGGGGCTCCACAGCAGACAACCCCCATGTGTTCCCTTGTAGAGCTAACAAAAGCACCAATTACAATTACACAGGGCACAATATCAAAGAGTCCACTGTGAATCAATGAATAAATGTAAGATGAATTCCACTTCCTTTTATGCCACTTTATAGTATAATAAAATAATGAAATAGATGATAATAATATGCGTGGCTTCTTAAAATGTATTGAATTAATGAGATTAATTTTTCGGCGTGAATGACAAGCACAATAAGCTGAGCTGTGCCTGGAAATAAGTCCGTATTAGTTCATATTATTTTGCAGGGCGGAGTAGTTTCTTTCTCCGCTGTAGATTTGTGCTTACCATTCTTTATAATACTATGTTTGGTCGCCGCGTTCACCTTTGAAGTCTTGACCGTGTTCCTATTAAGCTTATCGGATCTTCATAATTTTCCAAAGTACACAGGTGGGCTTCAGTGGTTGTAATTATTGCACTATTTGAAATAACAACTCACACGACCTTTCTGTTAATAAAACAATACTGTATTTTTCTGAACGGTGCACATATAAAATCCACACTCCTCACTTATTCATAGCGACCCCAAAATGGCGGTCTACAATTACTCGCTAAAATATTGACGTGCTTCTCACTCTTTCACTAGCCGAGCGCGAATCCCTCCTTGCTCCTACCGGTACCAGAAAAAATCCTCTGTTTATTAACAACTGAAAGTCAAAAAATACATGACGGTAGGCATAGGCTCTATGATGGGCTACCGCTTCATCTTGTCTCTTTGCCTTTAAGGAAGACGAAAACATAAAGAAAATGCAAAAGGTTTATCACACTACTCCATACAGGCTCCATGCTCTGGACACAGAGCATGTGGGGGCAGAATTAAGAGATGGGGCACATTCACCTAGGCTTCTGCGAGACCTATGATAGTCATGAAAGGCACCAAGGCAGCTATGGACTACGTGATCAGTACTGTGAACCTCATGCTACATGTCCTCCCTGTCTTCAATGACAACATCCTTCAGAAGGATCACTGTTCATGTCAAAAGGCCACAACCTTGCTACAGTATTTTGAGGACTGTGATAGCGAGCTCATGTTGATGTCTTTGTCACTAAATCTGCCTAATGTGAACATGGTGGGACACATCTGGTATACCTCTGGGTGCCAGTTTCTACTCCAAACAGCGTCCCATACTTTATGGGAATTGGCTGACCTATGCAAAGACATCTGGTGGCACATAGCTCTTGAAGCCTAACAAGGAGCTGTGAGATTCATGTCACGTGGAATTACTGATGTACTGCAGCCCAAAGATGGACCAACACACTATTAACCAGGCAGTCAATGTTTCTGTTCATCAGTGTCTGTATTGGGTACTCCTGTCTTAGAAAACAAGGAAAGTTGCTACTCACAATATAGCAGAGATGTGGAGATGCTGAGTGGCGATAGGCACAACAAAATCACATTAGAGCTAGATAACAAAAAGTATATCTTATCTGATTTATTACTTGTCTGAAGAACAATTATTCCTTCATAGAGTTTGGAGACTTTTTAAGGGGGGGGGGGAGGATGTATGCTGTGTTCTTGTGGTGCTTTCTTCACAATATTTTCCGTGTTTCAACTAAGTTGCTCAAGTGTAGGCCAACAGCCTTACACAAATAAATTTAATTGCATAGTCAAATGAAAACTTCCCTATGGGAATAATGAATGAAAAGGGTTCCAACATGAGAAAATTAGTTTCTTTCTAAAAGCAAATAAAATCAACATTGAGCAAAGCAGGAACGTATTGAAATTCACACAAAACCCTGTGTTTGAAGTTGGAAAGTAACTTATGGGCCACCTATGTTTTATGTTAACAGTAACCAGTGCACATAGTAGAAAATAAAACTGTAAATAGTCTATCAAGAACTCTGTGAGACTAAATTCTGTTATTACTGACCTTTAAACACATACTTGTATGTCATTTTAAATATTTATACAGGGTGTTTATAAATGATTATCGGGGTTTTAATGCTTTATAATATTTATTATATTAAACTTACAGTTATAAATGATATGTCAAATGAAAGAGCAACTCAAACAGTTTTACCAAGAATCTTATAAATGTTCAATGTGAGCACCATTTGTCACATGGCACACATCAAGTCTATAGCCGAGTTGTTCCCAAATGTTGATAAGTGTGTCTTCAGTGATTGTAGCAACAGCTGCTTCAATCCACTTTCTTAATTCAGGGAGGTCTGCTGGTAATGGAGGCACGTACACACGATCCTTGATGAAGCCAGGAAAAAAAAAAAAAAAAAAAAAAAAAAAAAAAAAAAACTCATGGCATTAGGTTGGGTGAACGTGGAGGCCATGCAAAGCAAGCCCTGTCATTGGGCCCCTTGCGTCCTATCCAGCGCTTGGGTACAGTGAAGTTCAACCAATCGCATACTTCGCTATACCAGTGAGGTGGCGCACCACCTTGCTGGAAAATTAAGTTCTCTGGCTCATCTTCTTTCAACTGAGGGAAGATCCATTGCTCTATTGTATCAAGGTAAGAAGTGCCAGTTACAGTAGGTTCACCAAAAAAGACTCCCATAAACTTTCCGCCAGGATATGGCACAAAAAACAGTCACTTTAGGGGAATCTCATTGCATTTGTACCACCTTGTGAAGATTTTCTGAGCCCCTGATGCGCACATTGTGAGTTTTAACATGTCCACTAAGGTGAAAGGTCGATTCATGACTTAAGACAACATGATCTAGAAAATCTTCATCATCATGAAACAACATTTCGTTTGCGAAGTTGGCATGTAATCCATGGTCTGCCGGCTTTAGAGCCTGTAACAACTGTAAATGGTAAGGACATAGTTGTACGTGTTTTCTTGAAACTTTCCAAACAGCCGACATGAGAACTTTTAATTCACGACTAGCCTTCCGGACTGATTTCTTTGGGCTACGAGTGAACAACTCTCTCACTCGCTCAACAGTCTCTCACTAACTCTTGGTCGTCCTGTGCTCTTCCCTTTACAAAGGCAGCCGGTTATCTTCAAATTGATGATACCATCTACGAATATTATCACTTGGAGAATCACAATCAAACTTCAGCCGGAATGCACACTGCACAGTACCTACAGATTCGGCCTTTGCAAACTGCAAAACACGGAACGCTTTCTGTTCACTAGTTGCCATCTTTGCTACTACCGCTGTCTAGTGGACTGTGGCAGAAACATTGCGTGCTGCGCATGCACGGTGATGCCAAACAATTGTTTAGAGTTGCTGCTTCATTTAACATCTCATTTATAACTAATTGTAAGTTTAATGTAATAAATATTATACAGTGTTAAAACCCCGATATTCATTTATAAACACCCTGTATTTACTGGTATGTTGTTGTTTAATATTTTGAACGGCCGTGTAGCTGCTGAGATGCTCATGACTGACCGTAGTTATACTCTCAGACTAGGAAATTCCTTTCATTTGCTCACTACACAAAAAGATTATACTGGTATGACAGACCTAAACAACTACTGGAGCATTTATCTTATCAGTTGCTTCAAAAGTATTCTCACCCGCCCCCATCACCAAATTTGGACAACAGCTAGGGGTTGGCTATATTTAATAATATTAAATTTCATGTAAAATAGATTTGTTGAATATTGTCAATACATTTGGATTTACACCAAAAGTCAGCTCTTCAGCTGGAAGATCTGCTGAAAGCAAAATGAGCTGCTGAAACTTTCTTTGTAAGAGCATATGACCTTAGCTATAATACTGATGAAATAAATATTGGCTACAGAGACAAAAAGGGTCAGGCACTGTCAACATAGCTCAAGAATAAGAGAAAATTGGGACCATGGTGAAATCTATTGAACAGTCAGATTGTAGTGATTAAATCAGGCTATCTTATGCTGTCATGGGAAACAAGGAATTAAGTCTTCAGTGAAAGTGCAGTAAATATCATGTTTGCCAGTTGTGCATCTACATTATATTGATATTCGCAGTAATATTAAAGAATAGCTTGCTACTCACCATAAAGATGACATGACTTGCATACAGGCAAAACAGAAGTGATACAATTAAGCTTTCAGACAAGGCCTTAACCAGAAGGCGCACATGCACAGGCCACCGCTAGCTCTGATCTCTCTGAGCAGAATGAAACTGCATCTAATAGAAGAAGCAATATGAATTAGGGTGAGAAAGGGGGAGGGATAGGAGGGTACAAGTGGTAGGAGAGAAGTGGGCACTGAATGGTGAAGCATACAGGGACTGATGGCGACACGACAAGGTTGCCAGACAAAGTGCCAGGAAGCTGTGTGGAGGTCTTTTCTACTTCTTTGCTCTTCTTCTTTCCCGCTCCCCATATCCCCTTCCTTCCCTCTCTCCCCCACAGTCACTCAACACTGTGCCTGGCAGCCTTGTCCTGCCACTATCAGTCCCTACACACTCTGCCAGGCAGCATCCACTCCTCTCTCCCCACCTGTATCCTGCTACTTCTCCCCCTTCACCACTCCAAGCCACACTGCTGCTTCTGTTCAACACAGTTGCATTCTGGGCAGAGCAGCCAGATATAATGGTCATGTGTGCATGAATGTGCAACAGTCATTTAGTTGTGCCCATCTGCAACTTAACCTGTCATCTGTATGCTGAGTAGACATTATCCATTTCATAGTATTGTCGGTATACTGGTCCCCTCCCCCCCCCCTCCCCCTATGATCCACGGACTTTGCCATTGGGGGGCCTGCATGCCTCAGTGATACAGATAGCTGTGCCTTAGGTGTAACCACAATGGATGGGTATCTATTGAGAGGCCAGACAAATGTGTGGTTCCTGAAGAGGGGCAACAGCCTTTACAGTAGTTGCAGGTGCAGCAGTCTGGATGATTGACTGATTTGGCTTTGTAACATCAACCAAAGTGGCCTTGCTGGGTTGGTACTGAGAACGATTGAAAGCAAGTGGGGAAACTACAGCTGTCATTTTTTCAAAGCCCATGCAGCTCTACTCTATTGTTAAATGATGATGGTATCCCCTTGTGTACAATATTCCAGAGGTAAAATATTCCCCCATTCGGATCTCCAGGCCGAGATACTCAGGAGGATGTTATCAGGAGAAACAAAACTGGCATTCTATGGATTGGGGCATGAAATGTCCGATGCCTTACTCGGAGAGGTAAGTTAGAAAATTTTAAAAGGAAAATGGACAGGTTAAAGTTAGAGATAGTGGAAGTTTGTGAAGTTTGGTGGCAAGAGGAACAGAACTTCTGGTCAGGTGAATATAGTGTTATAAAATTGGAATGTGGATAAGCTACTATGAACAGCATAGTGAATGCACTATTGTAGCGAAGACAGACACGAAGACCACACCCACCACAGTAGTACAAGTTTATATGCCAACTAGCTCCGCAATGATGAAGAGACTGAAAAAATGTATGACAAGATAAAAGAAATTATTCTGATAGGTAATGGAAAAAATTTAACAGTCTTAGGACACTGAAATTCGATAGTATGAAAATGAAGAGAAGGAAAAATAGTAGGTGAATATATACTGGGAAAAGGAATGAAATGGGAAGGTGCCTGGTAGAATTTTGCACAGAGCATAATTTAATCATAGCTAATTTTTTTGGTGTAAGAAACATGAAACGGCATTGTTTATGTGGAAGAGACCTGGAGACACCAGAAAGCTTCAGACTGATTATATAATGCTAAGACATATTTCAGAGCCAGATTTTAAATTTTAACACATTTATTGATTATGAACTGTAGATTAAAACTAAAGAACCTGCAAAAAGGTAAGAATTGAAGGAGATGGTACCTCATTAAACTGAAAGAACGAGAGATGGTAGAGAGTTTCAGAGGGAGAATTAAGGAAGAACAATTGACAAGAATAGGGGAAAGGAATACAGTAGAAGAAGAATGGGTAGCTTTGAGAGACGAATTAGTGAAAGCAACAGACAATCATGTAGGAGAGAAAGAAAATAAAAAAAGGGCTAGTAGATTCCTTGGGTAACAAGAGATACTGAATTTAACAGATGAATGGAGGAAATATAAAAATGCAGTTAATGAAGCAGCTGAATAGGAATACGAAAGTCTAAGAAATGAGATTGACAAGAAGTGCAAAATGGCTAAGCAGGAATGGCTGGAGAGCAAATTTAAGGATTCAGAAGCACACAGAATTAGGGAAAACAGAGATGCTGCCTATGGAAAAATTAAAGTGATCTCTGGAGAAAAGAGAACCATCTGTATGAATATCAAGAGCTCAATTGGAAAAGAAGTCTTGAACAAAGAAAGAAAAGAAGAAAGGGGAAGGAGTATACAAAGGGCCTATACAAGGAAGATGTATATGAGGGCAAAATTATGGAAATGGAGGAGGACGTATTTGAAGATGGGAATGGAGATATGATTCTGCATGAAGAATTTATGAATTACTAAAAGACAAGTCATAAGAAGGCTCTGGGAGTAGACAACATTCCATTACAACTACTGATAGCCCTGGGAGAGCCAGATGTGAAAACTCTTCATCGGGTGTGTAAGATTTGCGAGACAGGTGAAATACCTTCAGACTTCAAGAAGAATATAATAATCCCGATTCGAAAGAAAGCAGGCGTTGACAGATGTGAAAATTACCAAACTATCAGTTTATAAATCACGGTTGCAAAGTAATAACAAATTCTTTATAGAAGAAGAATGGAAAATCTGATAGAAGGCAATCTCAGGAAATATCAGTTTGGATTCCGGAGAAATGTAGGAACAAGCAAGATGATTCTCACCCTACAACCTCTCATTGAAGATAGCTTAAGGAAAAGCCAACCTATGTTCATAGCATTTGTAGACCCACATAAATGCTTTTGATGATGTTGGTTGGAATACTCTGCTTCAAATTCTAAAGGTGGCAGGGGTAAAATACAGGGAGCAACAGGCTATTTACATCTTTTACAGAAACCAAACAGCAGTTGTAAGTGTTGATGGACACAAAAGGGAAGGAGCAGTTGAGAAGACAGTGAGACATGATTGTTGCCTGCCCCAATGGCACTCAATCTGTATACTGAGAGAGAGAGAGAGAGAGAGAGAGAGAGAGAGAGAGAGAGAGAGAGAGAGAGAAGAAATAAGAACTTTGAGGTTTGCCAATGACATTGCAGTTCTGTTAGAGTCAGCAAAGGACTGGGGAGAGCAGCTGAATGGAATGGACAATGTTTTTAAAGGAGGATGTAAAACTAACACCAACAAAAGCAAAACAAGGGTGATGGAATGTAGTATAATTAAATCCAGTGATGCTGAGAGAATTAGATTACAAACTGGGAACTTAAAATAGTAGCTGAGTTTTGCTACTTGGGTGGCAAAGTAACTGACAAAGGCTAAAGTACAGACAATGTAAAATGTAGACCAGCAATGGCAAGGAAAGCATTTCTGAAGAAGATAAATTTGTTAACATCAAAGATAGGTTTAAGTGTCAGAAAGTCTTTTCTGAAAGTATTTGTATGGAGTGTATTCAGGTATGGAAATGAAACATGGACAACAAACAGTTTAGACAAGAAGAAAATAGAGTCTTTTGAAATGTGGTGCTACAGAAGAATACTGAAGATTATATGGGTGGATCATGTATCTAACTAGGAGTTACTGAATAGAATTGAGGAGACAAGAAATTTGTGGCACAACTTGACCAAAAGAAGCGATTGGTTGATAGGACACATTCTGAGACATCAAAGAACCACCGATTTAGTACTAGATGGAAGTGCGCAAGGGTAAAAATCTTAGAGAGGGCCCAAAAGATGAATACAGTAAGCAGATTCAGAAGGATGTGGGTTGCAATAGTTACTCGAGTGATGATGATAAGGCTTGCCAGGACAGTAGCATGGAGAGCTGCATCAGACCAGTCTTCAGACTGAAGACCACAACACAATATTGGGGTATTCCAACCTGGACTTTCCACAGTTTTATTTTGATATTCCATTCCCAAGGTAAAAGCAGACTATTAAGATTATTAAAAATGTATGTAATGCATAGCACTCTACGATACAATAGAAAGGGAAAAAAATTGCATTCTCATTAAACACAATTTATGAACCATGTACAAATATATATAATTGTATCAAATGAAAATGTATTTAAGGTAACACTTACTAGAAGGCAGAATCATGAATTGGTGCTTACCTGTAGGAGGTGAAACTCCAAGTAGGCTATTTACAAAAGACATCTTTAGAAAGATAGAACAGTTAGTGCCTTCCTAATGGAGGAGAGACTTGTCACTTAGACCTAAGGGTTATGCAAACCCATCTCTTGTGATAACATGGGGAGACAAATCTCCAATTATCCTTGCAGCAACACAGTTCCCCTTCACCCTCAAGCCTAAATGGCATGCTTCTCCTATCCATTCTTTTCCAAACCATCCTACTCTCCTCACTAAAGAAGACACTAATAGTTCCAAAACAGTTTTTTCCCTACTTTTAAAGATGTGTGTGTTAGCAGTACTTGGCATTTTGTCTCCTGACACTAAGAACTGGCCTTCCATTCTATATTCTTGTAGAATATTGATGAATACCATGGGATGGGATGAGATTGATACTATGGAGTGAGATATATCACTACATGGCTCTCTATTGGGTAATTTCCAGCTATTATGAAGATGGGTGTTTGATTCTTCATGTTGGCACGAACTTTAATGTACTTTAAGTGGAACTCCTGTCTTTGAATACGTCTATCACTATTCCGTGTGGTGTGATAACATAATAAAAATTGTTTATATCTATTATTATGAACATAGTCTTTTGTATTTCTTTTTGGTTATCTTAGTACTCCTTATTGACCACAATGGTTTTTTTCTTTTGTACAAACTCAAATATCCAATAGGTTGTGACTGATCGCAATATATCACAATACAAATACCGCAATATGAATAAATCTGAAAGATAATCTTGCTAGTGTCCCTTCATGTAATGCATTCAGTTATAACAAGACCAATGTCAGCGACAACCTTGTAAAATTACCATTGTGGTATAAAGCACCCTCAAAAGATATACAGAGGTGGGCACATTCAGAAGCTTTGGGTAGTGAATGGCCACAAAGGCCATAACTGCAGCAAAATATCATGTTGCGTTGCTGATGTTTTACACAGTTCCACTTACACGGTTGGACTTAATATGGCAACATTAATGGATGGGTTCGCAGAATCTTTTCTTACATATCCCAGGTATCTGGAAGACATCATTCATTAAGATCATTTACTATTTCACTCAGTCCAGAAGGTCCCAGGCTCTGTAGTGTTCACAATATAAAATGTACTTGTATACAACTAAAAAACACTGACAACACTCTCTTGAGACCTAGGAGAGATGTTAACACTGAAGAGCCTGAGGGGGAGGAGGTGTCACCCCTGTCTGAGTGAAAATAATGTGCCGTACCTCAGTATACGTGATTTAAAGACAGATTCATGTGTACTCTGACAAATTTTTGGGAACACTGTGGAAAAAATAACTACAGAGTACAGATTTGTGAGCACAGTGCAGGAAGTTCTGGAAGACCAGGAAACAATGGCACTAGGAATGAGAAATTGGAAATTCCCACAAGGTGTTTGAATTGGAAGAAACTCATCTCAATAAAGCCTATGAAAAACATTTAATACATTCTAACAATACCTTCTATTAAAGGATATGATTAGCATGCATTTGCAAAGAATACTGATATCAAGGAACTAAACATTTGAAGCTGTACACATTTCAGTTTTTCTCATTCTTAATTTAGAAGCTGTTTCTTCAACATAATTGAAATTAAAAAAAAAAAAAAAAAAAAAAAAAAAAATCTGGAGGGATTTACTGTTCCAATTAATCATACCTCAATTTTTCACTCATCATCTCAAATATGACTGAACCAAATTCATGAGATTTTGAAGAGTAATTACTGGTTGCTGCCACACAGGATATAAGACAAAAAATAGATCAGCCTCATACTTGTTCTGAGGTGTGAATTATCACTCATGTTTTGTTTTGTTTCCGATCCTCTGATAAGAAGGAAAGGGATTATAGAAGTGCCCAATTCCACCTGTCTGCTTTGACACATGACGTCATCAATATGGCAGGGATGGCTATTCCCAGTATCTCCAATATGACGCCTATGACATCACTACATACACATGGCAACAAACACGAAAATACATATAAATAAGACAAGAAAATTTCCTTCCAAAGATATAATGAAAGTAACGGGACAACTGCAGGAAATTTGAGAGATTTTACGATGGGGATGAGCTAAACATAAAAATAAAAAAAAATAAAAATAAACAAAATTGTGAAAAAAAAACCACATTCCCCTAGAGCAACAAAATCCACAGGAATCCTTGACCTATATACCGGTAGCTCAACCGCAAATGTTGATACCACAAAGCTAACACCTACAATTACAAAAATTGGAATCTAACACTTTCCTTGACCTATACAGGGCAACCACAGCTGATGATACCAAAACGAAAACACTTACAACTACTAAAATTGGTATCCAACATAAATGGGAATCGGACATAGCCTTTGACCTATATAGGTCAACTACAGCTAATGATACCAAAAAACCAACACCTACATCTATGATAAATAAAACCAAACAAACAACACTTCAAAAACCTAAAAGTCAAACCTCTGTACAGAAATTAAAAAAAAAAAATCAATACACCATAAATACACAAAACATCACAACTCAAGGGGAAAAAAAACTTACAGATAAATGAAACTCAATCACACCTTACAAATTAACAACAACTGCTACAAAAAAGGTCCTCTACAACATAATCATAAAACAATCACCCCACCCCACCCCACCCACCTACCTACCTACCTAAATCCACAAAAATTACCTCCTCCCCCCCATACACATACATACATACATACATACATACCAAACCCCCTCAACTAACCACCCTCTGCCTGTACATCTTACGCACAGCCCTCAGACATAAATCAAAAAATACAATAATCTATAGGCATGCTCTTCCTCCAGCAATACTCGTCTAACTGAGATTGCAGGTTAGAAGAGTGCCTCTTTCCCCTCCCGGTGATTGATTTAACTGCCCCCCAAAACCCCTCTGTTGTATTTTACATCCCCCTCAATATACTCTTCAATTAACCCCCACCAATTCCCTCTTAGATGCTCCCCCCCCCCCAAAAAAAAAAAAAAAAAACACCTGACAGCACAGTCAGCATACCTGTCCCCCTGAAATAATAGCCACCCACATCCACAAACCAACTGGAGACTTAACCACCCCCCCCCCCCCCCAATACCACCTCCTCCCAAATTGCGACTCGTCTATCTCAGAAACCACTCCCAGCCCACCGAACTTACCTCTACACTTCACATACTCAGAACACACTTCCCTACAAAAATGAAATCAGTCTAACACCATTCTCTCACTCATTCCAGTCTCATGTGCACAAAAACTAACTGAGGACCTTTAACAGAAACAGTAAGTCATCAAAACCTTTATCGTGGCCAGCCTAGATTTCTCGAACCAGGTACCGCGTTTAATGGAGTGCCAAACATTGTCCTCTCGACACCACCACTTGTATCCATCCCTGGTCCGACATGCTGGAACTCTCGCCAACGATACTGCACTTCACAATTTCCGCAATTGGCCCAAATACTGGGAAGAATTTAACCGGGGACAACATGTCCTCTCCCATCTTCAGACACAGCCAACTCAAACAAAACTCCACACCATAATTACATCACACACCACAACATCCTTATGTCGTGGGTCAAAGCAGACATGTGGAACCTGACACTTCCATTGACCTGAAGGAAAAGTATTGCAACACACTTTTCTGAAGCTTTTCATTTGTGCTCTTCGTACGTGGAACTTCGATTGATCATAGCTGAGTCTACTTAGTGCCTGGAAGCAGAAGCCGCCCCTCCCCCCCCCCCCCAAAAAAAATCAATGAGCCCATTGTAAGTAAGATGAAAGCTCTTATGGCAGTAATTGTACCAAAAAAAAAAAAATACGTCTCGCATAATTTAAATTCAACCAGTATGTTAACAAAACAGTAAAAATGAATAATAGTAAAGAGTGGACTGTATTCCTGACCAATTGTTTATAATTAAGCTTCAGACTGCATCATAAAACTACTACTGTACAATGTTAACATTAGCTCCCCAATTGGAACTTTCCAAAGTACCTTTAAAAAACAACTAGGCCTGAAGGAAATCCTCTGACCAAACACCACTATCATCCAGTACACAATCAAGTCTTTTTTTTCCAAAAGTAGTTTAAAGAGTTAAGCTTCAAAGCTGTGTTTCTTTTTTTAAAAGTAAACTTACAGCAAATCCTTGTCTAACTCGACATAAAATGTATATGGGCAATTCCACAGTTACGGGTGTTACATGTACACATCTTAAAACTAGGAAAAATAATGTAAGGAAAAATATTTATTGAATTTAATATTGAAAACTGTTAAGGGTTACATTATATTTCATGTTAGAAATGTTGATACTGGAATTGTTTTATTGTTCTCCTCGTTATTAATCAAAAAAGTAGTGTTACGGGTGTTACCAAAAGTAGACCTGGCGTCTGTTATGAGTTAGGGAATTCTCTAATTTCTGCAAACTTGACGAAGCTTTTATTCTTGCAAAACAACTGTTAAAAGGTATTGCCCCAAATTTTATTCTGAAATATAAATTTTTATTTTTTTCGACATCATAACTCAGATATATATATATATACATATGCTGTTACGGGTGTTACATAGATGCATCAGATTTGATTCTTGAAGGAAGAAATTTACCTCTCACAATTGCATAAAAAGAAAAGAAGTATTGTAGTTTATTTGGAATAAAAGTATGTACTTATGAAAACATATTTGAAGGATAAAGCTATTTATTACACAAAAAAATTTGTTACAATTTTATAGTACAACTAGGCCAAGATATCGTTACTTAACATTTACCTCATTTTGTAGGCCCAATAAATTTATGACAAAAATGTTTTCTTATTATTGATTGGTTTAAAAACTTCATTTAATAATCTTTTTCGGCAACATCCAACTCAAAATTGAACTCTTACAAGGGAACATCCCCATCGCATCCCCCTCAGATTTCGTTATAAGTTGGCACAGTGGATAGGCCTTGAAAAACTGAACACAGATCGATCGAGAAAACAGGAAGAAGTTGTGTGGAACTATGAAAAAATAAGCAAAATATACAAACTGGGTCGTCCATGCGTAAGATACGCAATATTTAGGACACTGTGAGGCGAGGAGCTCCGTGGTCCCGTGGTTAGCGTGAACAGCTGCGGAACGAGAGGTCCTTGGATCAAATCTTCCCTCGACCGAAAATTTTAACTTTTTATTTTCGGTTTATGTGAAAAACTCTTATGTTTTCATCACTTTTTTTGGAGTGATTATTACATCCACAAGAAAACCTAAATCGGGCAAGGTAGGAGAAACTTTTCACCCATTCGCCAAGTGTACTAGTTAGGTGGGTCGACAACATATTCCTGTCATGTGACGCACATGCCATCACCAGTGTCGTATAGAATATATCAGACGTGTTTTCCTGTGGAGGAATCGGTTGACCTATGACCTTGCGATCAAATGTTTTCGGTTCCCATTGGAGAGGCACGTCCTTTCGTCAACTAATCACATGGTTTAGCGGTGCGGTCGCAAAACACAGACACTAAACTTATTACAGTGAACAGAGACGTCAATGAACGAACGGAGAGATCATAACTTTGCGAAAATAAAGAAAGCGAAATTTTCAGTGGTGGGCAGACTTGAACCAAGGACCTCTCGCTCCGCAGCTGTTCACGCTAACCGCGGGACCACGGCACTCCTCACGTGTCATTGCTCTTAATATTGCCTATCTTACGCATGGACGACCCAGTTAGTATATTTTGCTTATTTTTTCATAGTTCCACACAACTTCTTCCTGTTTTCTCGATTGATCTGTGTTCAGTTTTTCAAGGCCTATCCATTGTGCCAACTTATAACTAAATCTGAGGGGGGTACGATGGGGATGTTCCCTTGTTAGTACAAACGGTTACCTTGTTGTTTGATTTCTGGTGTTGTTACCTTCGATAGTACTTGACTGAATTTCACAAAACAAACATCAGTTTCGTCTAGTTTAAAAAGTGTTTTACTTTTTCCTACTGACTTCAGGAACATTATTTTCACATCCTCCTCTTCATCAATGTCACTCTGGCAAATTCCCAAGTAACGGTATTGAGTTTTGGATAGGGTTGGCTTCTTTTTGTCACTTGGAATGTCAACCAGGCAAATAACCCAAATTTTAAATCAGACTTTTCAATTTTATTAGTTAGGCTAAACTCACAAGCACTTCCAATATTGTCTTGTGATTCAGATAGTGAAACAGTCTCCTGGTCAGAATCATCAGAACCGCACACTTCATAGAAGTTTATGCATCTTTTGCATTTAATGTTTTAACTTTGGCCTCCTCAGTAATAAATACTGACATCCTTGTCATTAATGACTCTGCTGTTTTTGAAGCGAGCAAATCAGTTGTGTTATAAGGCCGAAAGTGATGGCAGCACTGGATTTGAGGAATTGCTTGTAAAGTTTTCCACCTTTCATCCAAAACAGGAATGTTATGCTCCATTGTTATCTTATCAACCCATAGTACCTTAATTTTAGAAAAACTCATCAGAGTGTAGTCATAAAAGTCAATTGCCTTGTTAATAATAACTTTCCTAGATCTAACAGCTGTCCACATGCTCCTCTTGAGTGCACCTCCAATGCCATCCATGGCTCCTTTACCATGTGGACTGGCAAAAAAATTCCACTCAACTGTCAGTCCAAAGTCTCTCTCAAAATAAAATAGCTTGGACAAAGTATATTTATTTTTGAACTGCCCAGCACAGTTGTCAGAAAATACAAAAACTCTTTCAACTTTAGGAAACGCATTTTTAATCTCCGTTATAACAGTTTTAAGAAAGTTCACACAAAATATTTTGTGTGTGATAGGTCGTTACTGATGACTGCATAGAACCTGACTTCATGGTTTGCAAACTAAATGCAGAAAGTGCAAATAGTTACTTGTGAATGCGCCCAGTGTGCACTCTGTACCTCATCTTGTGAAATTAGAGCATAATTCTCTGCAAAGTCCATTTGAAGAACACATTCTTTAACATCAAGGCTGTTTTTCTTTCCTTGGAAGAAATCACTCTGCTTTATCTTCACATAGCAATGTTTTTTAAACTGAGGCAATTTGTCAACCAGTGATGCTAAGGCATCATTGCAGCTCACTGAATGTTCACTAAGACAAGGACGATGTTTCACATCATTTTCCCATTGCTGCCAGACACTCTTTTTTTGTTAAGTCAAAGCCTTCTGGGATAAATTTGCTCGATTTAATTTTACATTCTTGGCATGACCCAAAAACACAGTCTTTGTTCTGTGAATTACAACTTAATTCATTCAAAAATTCCTTGTGATTGCTTGGAAAAGATGGAACAGCTTCGCTCAAATACTCAAGTACGCTTATGGAATTGTACGCTCTTATGAATGGCTAGAATTTGCCTCAATAAGCAGTTTACTGGGCCTATATAAAATTTAAAACTGAGGTTAGCAATATTGTTATTCTTGGAAAAGTTAGAATGGAAAACATAAACTATATGTAATCTAAAGAATTTTGGGCTTAATTAACTTTTTAGGAGAAAGTCAGTTGAGTCAGGTTAACGCCCCAATTAACTTTTATAATGTAGGTGTAGTGCTTAAACAAGTGTATGCAGAGGAATAAAAATTTTTATTTTCATGCTTAAAACTGTTTTCATATGTAATAAACATAGTTAAAAAACTTTTTTCATTCATAATAATACCCTTTGGTAATTATTTAAATGTAGGGCCTAGGCCTACTAAAGATGAAGGTGGCATTAAACCTTCCAATTCAAGCTACGGGTGTTACGCATGTGTTAAGTAACACCCGAAACAAAAATTAGTAACACCTGTAACAGCTCTAAGATTGTTAAATAAGATTTCAAAATGCCATGTAATGGTATGATATTGTAAAACATGTGCATAACCACACTTTTACAGAAAGGTATCATACAGAACAAATTTACTAGATTACAAATTAAACTTTTGTATCTTTTTTGTTACGGGTGTTACAAGCTGCACATATAATATAAAACTAACAAAATAAAGAAATGCAAATAGCTTAGCTAAACAAAACAAATTATTATGAGGTATAACAATGTTGACTTTAATATTCTTTGCAACAATAGAACAATCGGCCATAGATAACACAACTAGTACCAACACAACTAGTACCATCTGGAAATAGCATAAAATGTACCTCTCTGTGGTGCCATAGAGTAGTGCACTTTAAACACTTAGTGAAGGTAGAAATTTAATTTTTTCATAGTCATGATTATTTTGCAATGAACAAATCTACTTTTAACTTGACATTTTTAAGATTATATTTGAAATACTGTATTTTTAATTTTTTTGTCACAAAGTCCCTTTAACATGGAATGACCCATATGAACCACAGTGAAACTATAAACCAAGATATACCTCTGCCCCAGATCTTCCAAAATCATTTAACATGACTGACTGTAACATTAAGATGTCAGTCATCCGAAAAGTCTGCTGACAATTTGCTGTATGGCAGAGCTGTCAAACTACCTTTATTGTTTCTATTCTTGACAACACATTAATATTGTTGGTTGATGGGAGACTTATTTTCAAGCTTGTGAAACCAGTTTTCAAAACTTGCCATGTTTTAAATATACTAAGACTGTGTACTAGAATGTCAACAGTGTTTCGGGCATATTCTACATTTACTTCAATAAATTAATTAATTAGGAGTAGATTGTTTGTGATGAAAGTTAGCCACCTGTAAAAATAGTCACCATGGCATAGGGAAACAAAGTCAGAGTCTGTGGAACTCTGCGAAATCTAGATAATACTTCATTCACTTAAAATAATCTGTCAGACCCAGTTTAATATTTATGAGTCAATTCTGTTTTCAAATTACGATCTTTTAAACAGCAGTTTTGTTTATTCTCTCTCTCTCCCTCCCCCCCATCACACACACACACACACACACACACACACACACACACACACACACACACGAGGAAGTAAATGCACTGAGTCCAGTCAGTATGATTGTGTTTAAACAGCTGTTTATAGAAGTTTCAAGACTGGGCACCACATAGTATCCTTATTACACATTCCTATGCAGCAGTCCTTTCTTCTACACTAGGGAGTGACAAAAGAATTAATTATGCAAAAAGGAAAGCAAGTCAATTTTTTTTACATTTTCATCTCAAAAGTCTGATATTATCTGTAACACAGAAGTTGCAATGCTCAGACATTTAAGATGATCTGAATCATGCTATATCTATTTGCAGTTAGTACAAATGTAATTAGTTCTGGCTGAATATCAATAATTTACCAAACAGCAGAAGCACTGAGTCCTCATGAAGAACATTTATTAAAAATACAAACACACAAGGATTTAGAATTGTTTCAGTTGTTGATTTACCCTCATGCTTTATTGCTAATGAACGTCCACAGCTACAGAACGATGAACACCACCTAATAAGATACTCGGTCTTGTCAGCATTGCACCTCCAAGTATTCTCTGGGAAGTCACTGCTGATCAAGAACTGAAGGTTGAAAACACTGAAACACCCACTGTTTGGTCATCAGTTACAGCTTACACTGAAACTGAGAACAAGTTTCTTGTAAGTGGAGAGTAACCATAAGTGTGACCACAAATGATCATGTGTTGCCACGCCCTAAGTGTTCCAACAAGGGTCCATCTAGAGATTTCCCAACAGTGCCATGTTGTGAGAAACTACATACAAGATCTTGATATTCATGATTAGCTGTTGCCATTTATGTTATATGATTCTGGAGAGCTGTGTTGAAATGCTGATTAATGGTAGTTTCGTACTCTTTGTATACATGCAGCTATACTTGGGATTCAAAACTCTTACTACATGTCATGTGATAAAAACCAAATAAAATAAATTTGAAGAAATGCTACCCAAATGCAGACTTTTGTCAATTCCTTTGTTTTCTTAATTTAACATTTTTTTTTGCAATCTATGTATAGCCTATGTAAGCATGAATGTTATGTAATCACACGTATATGGTTGGACATGGGGAAAGCAACACTGTACAACAACAACAACAACAACAACAAAAACTAACTCAAATGGTTAATTTTTTTTCTAGTATGCAACGAGCCATATAAAAATAACTGCCACCACCTTACCTGTGTATCACTTATGACATACAATTACTTGTACCCAGTAAAATAATTCTTGAACCATAAAACATACAATTTGCACAAAATGCTCCTAAACCTAAATTAGAGTTGTTCTACATCCAACATAGTAATCAACTGTGCAATGAATCATAACGGAACTGTGCGGGTGTCACATGTAAATAATTTGTATATTAACGTCACTGTAACCTAAATGTAAATATTTTGGCCGTAGTTTGTGTCAGTTTTCTACTTGTTCTATGCGCACACTCTTATCAGTTGCGTATGTGAAACACTGCGCCAGACAGCCACAACAATAAATGTGCACTACTCACCAAGTGCCAAGCCAAGAGGTCCAAGCAGGAGGCCTCCACAAACGGTGGACACACCCGTAATTATTCCTCCTTTAGCCGATTCCTTGACTGCAACATTCATGTGTTCGTGTTCTGACACGATAGCAAGAGCATTCATTATTTCTCCAGTATTGAGAGGCATTTTTATTTAATATTACAACTAGAGCTTTGAACGAGAACCTCAATTAGTGCCACTTATTGACGTAAATTTTGTTAACTGTGACGAAAGCTGACGATGTTATTCCCATTAGATTTCACATTAAAAATTTAAACAAATTCATCGCAAATCTTACAAAATTTACTGCGCATCACATTTAAACAGAATCGGTGTACTTCGTAAACGGCGACTTGTATAAACCTAATATCACCACCAGTAGTACTCTACGATATCTTCCTTATCTTGTCACAGCTTCCTAATCACTCCACATTCCAGAAGTCCACTGTGTAAACGTCCCTGTTTTTCCTGCTGAGTGTTGAGTTAACTAAAATTACCCGGCGCAGAGATCATATTATGCTGTTGGCAGTGTTGCCAACGCTAAAAAACCCGAGTCGCTAGATTCAATATCAAAAGTCGCTAGAAAGTCGCTAAAACTGATTTCACTAGGGGTGTACTGAAAATTTCGTGCTGTGCATCGTGCAATAAGCCAGTGAGGGGGGGGGGGGTAATAAAATATTAATAAACATTGTCTATACGTAATTGCTATATTGTCTTAATTAAATGACGCAATACTTGCAACAACATACATATAAAAAACGCTAACGTTTAATTAAACATGTTATCATAACTGACGCAACACATAAATTGTTGTTTCAATCACAGTAGTCAAATTTACTAGAAATATACAACTACATCTGTAACAAAAGAAAGCAAGAACTCAAATTAGGTTACAAAATACATACATACCGGTATGTGAGCTATTCATCGTGGTCACTCAGAAGATCGAATAACTCTTCTGTTTCATGCTCTGACAGAACTGTAGTTGATGTAGAGGGTTGAACGTCGCTCAAAAGATGATGTTGCAGTTCAACAGGTTTCGTCGCAAAATAGTAACTTTTGTTCGTTCCAATAAGCTCCAATAGGTCTGACGCTATGTCAAAAGATGCACAATCTTTATTTTGTTTCCTCAGCTGGTCTCTCAATATGATCAAAGCATTAATTGTCTTTAACGATAATCTGTTACGTTGTTTAGTTTTTATTATGTTCATAGAACTGAATATTCTTTCCACTTCTGCATTTGAATGCGGTAGGCATAGAACAGTCATTGCTAGGTGTGAAATCAAAGAAAAAGGATTCTCCCCTGCGGCATTTTTATACTGCAAAAACCTCGCTCCTAAATCGAACAGTGTTAGTAGTGTTATTCCACCTAATGAAGTTGATATTATACCTTTCTTGCAGCATACCGTCTATGAAATCGCCACTAAAACCCTATTCTTTGGCTACATCCGCTACAGCATTATTTTTATTCACTTTTAGTGTTTCTTCAACATTCAGCATTGACATTTTTTTCAGACTTGGCAGTCTTTGTTGAATTTCTTTTACGAGTTTCAGACTAAACTGAATGCATCTCTTCTTCAAATAAACTTTATTTTCTTCAGACAAACTTGATTCAGACAATTTCTGTTCAAACATAAAGCCAAGGTTCGGATTTGCGTACGGACATTCGCTTGGAACTGGTGTTGTCAACAAATCAACAGTTGGAAAAACTATGTTTTGTCCGAGTGACTGCATGAGAAATACAAGTGTATCTAGTAATTTAGTGGGGTCATTGTCTCCTCCTTCAAAAGCTTTTACTGCTATTTGTACGTCTTTTAAAGCATATTTGAGGTAAAACATGTAGAGATTATTTGTGTTGTCACAATACATCTTGTACGAAAGATCGGCAGTGTAACAACTGTCTTGAACCATGGCAAGTGAAAAATGTAGCTTTAGTTCTTCCCACTGCTCCAGAATTCATCGTATAGCTGGTTCAATTGAAAGTCAACTTGTTGCACAGACCTTCAAAATTTTTAGTGGCTGTTTTCCACAATTTATTGCCTCATAAACCTTCTTATATTCCTCTTGTCTTTTGGGTGAAATGGAGATACAATTGTAGGTTTCCCGTACAAGAAACTCTATGTTTCTAGGTATGATATTCACTGAGGCGTGCGAAACTGCAAGATGAAGAGAGTGACAAATGCAACGGATCAGTACCAAATGCTTCAAACCATATTCTCTCTTGAGTTGTTCAAAAAGCCCATTGTTTATTCCAACCATTACAGAAGCATTATCTGTGCCAGTTCCTACCATATTAGCGATTGGAAGCTTGAGATCTTTCAAAGAATTCACAAGAACAGCAGCCAGATTTCTTGCATCTGCAGATTCTACTACAGCGAGTTTGAGAAATGCTGATCTAATGGTTTGGTTGTTTACACTATAGTACCGTATAACGATACCTAGCATTTTGGATATTGATACATCTGTGGATTCATCTATTAGTACACTGTATTTTTGGTTACCTATATCTTCAATCAGTGATTATGTAAAACATGGAGCCAAAGCTTCAGTTATAATGTTAGTGCACTTTGTACGATGTAATTGCATGTTTTTAGCGCCCGCATCACCGGAAAACACCTTCTTGCACAGTATTCCTAAATGATCTACAGCTAAAATAGAACAATGTTTAGCAATAAATAAAGAAAGGGCGCCTTCAGCTCTGCTTGCTATTCTAACTGTAGTTTTCGGAACAATTTGTGGTTTGTGTCTTTTTTAAAATCAATTTGTTGTTTATGCTTAATAGTTTTCGAATGCTTTCTAATATCACACAATTTAGCATAAAACTCTGTTGCACATACTTGACATCTTGCCTTGGATAAGTCTCAAACGACTGGTTTCAACCACCCATTGAATTCAGGTTCTACTTCCCATGCATCCTGATATTTTTGAGCGTACTGCTTCTTCTTCTGCGGTAAATCCATTATGTAAGCCACCACAACATAAGGTTCACCAATTTATAATCACTGAAAATACATTGAAACTCAGGCGAATTAGAGGTCATGAAACAATCTACTCACTCGGTAACTCTGTATCAGTCCTATTGTTCATTGTTTAGAACGTAATAATGTCTGAGATACCCCCACCGAATTGTTCTTGCGTTATCACTGTGCATGTGGTAATAATTTGACTGCAAGTTAACATTTCGAAAAATTAGAGGTTGCTGGACAGAAATGTATTTTATTATACTTAATATTACGTATATTTTTTGTCAATTCGAAAAATAAAGGGAGTTCAAAAGTTGAAGAATTATAGATCGATATGCTATCGACGATAACAGGCTAGTGGGTAATGAATAATGAATTGTTCTATAGTCAAGGTTTTCTTACTCTGTAGGCAATTCCCATATTCAGGTTTACTAAATGCTGAACAATGCTACATGATCTGCTAAGAACTTAAATTTAACTTAGTAAATCTACATGATCTGCTAAGAACGTAATTTAACTTAGTAAATCTAGAACAAAGTCAGTGTAGTACCCATTCTATAGTTAAAATCTTAGTTTTGTTAATGAAAATACTGGCCCAAAATAGTTTTTATTTGCACTTCAAAAGTCGTCAGTACTCCAAAAGTCGCCAGATAAGTCGCTAAATAATTTTTGTCGCTAAAAAGTTTTTTTGTCACTAAGATGAAGGCAAAAGAAGCCATTTCTAGAAACAAAGTCGCTAAATTGGCAACACTGGCTGTTGGCTGTAGCAGCCAGTCACATTCACAGCTTTTCTTGCAGTTTAAATTTCTATTTATGACATAAGATCAGGAAACACATTTGCTGATTATTGTTATTTTTTACTACCGGAAATTTTGTTGTGGTTTGTGTCCTCATGAAACCTTAAAAAAATAGTGGAATGTTAGAGACAGAAAGAACAATCTACACCCAAGTCAGTGGCTCTTCAAGCGATGGAATTTTCGCATATCAATTTACTTCGGGAATAACACGGCGAACCCGATGACTGGCGAAATTATTTGTGGTTGGACGTGGAATCTGTAGATTCTAGTAGCTACTCAACTAACACAACAAAATTCTTGCATGGAGGAAGTAATATCACCACGTGAACCGCTGATAGCGTCATTGCGAGTGCAGGCAACAGTGAATAGTTAAAAAAATTAGAATTTTCGACAGCAATGTCCAAACAAGCATTAAGCAAAACAACATGTGACAGATTGCGAAGCTATATAATAATGCCCTCAAGAGTTTTATGAAAACAAGTAAATAAAGTATTTAAGTTATGGAATATATCAACTATGACCTTCAGAATAAATGTTTACATTTTGGACATGTTTTGAACAGCATAAACACTAAAAAATTACTGGAATGTCCAATTAGTTGTCCTTTACTTTGATTCTGAAAATATGGAGATTTTTCAGCTCTGTGCTTGCAGCATACCTACCAGCAACATGATATTTACTTTTGCATCAGAATATAATCTATTTTGAACTTAAGATAGGGATTCATAGTACATACGAAAAGTTTTAATATTGTGCTAATGAACTGTACAGTTTACCTTTAATTCATTCTTATTCTGAACCACAGATTCCATCAAGGATTAAAAGTATTGGTGCACAAACCAGCAGCTTCTTTTATTATTACTTTATTACCAATTCTATGACATTCACCAGCCACAGCTGGACTGACAGTGTCAAGATACAACATTATCAAAATGCATGAATACAACTCTATTATGATAGTAATTTAATACCGCAAGACATATTTAAGTTATAAATTAGATTATAATAATATCACAACAATAAAATAGATACACATATATATTGAAATTAAATATAACTATTGCTGTTGGAGTCATGGAACTGTTGGAGTCAGTCAAGTAAACACTATGCAATTACTAGAGATGAAATCTTCAATATTGTAGAAGGGTTGCTCTTTTACTTACACAAAATTGTGGTTTTAAACTGCTCCCATGGTAAAGCCTGAATGTCATGAGGTAGAGCATTAAACGATTTTAGGGCAACCATTGGGAAGCTGTTTTGTGTCTTTGCTAATCGACACCTTGGCGTGTCGATACTGTCTTTGTTGCGAGTGCTGTATTTGCGAACTTCAATTCTCTTTCTGTAGATGTCATGGTTTCTCTTTATGTGGAAGAGACAATTCAATATATATGGGTTGTAAACAGTCAGAACTCCTAACCTGGAGAAAACTGGTTTACAGTGGCCTGTTTTTTGCTTGAAGTAATGATCCTCATTGCTTTCTTTTGCAGTAAAAGGACATTCATGCAGCCTGTAGAATGGCCCCAAAACAACAGCCCATAACTGATGTGGATTTGGAACGTTGCATAGTATACAGTTAGCAGGTACTGTTCTGGTACTATACTTTTCAGTTTCCTCGAGAAGTACAGGATCTGTGAAAGTTTGGAACATATATGTTTGGTGTGCTGTTGTCAGGTTAATTTGGTATCAATGAGAAAGCCCAGAAGCTTAAAATCTGCTGCGTTACCCAGTGCTCCCATACTGGTGAGGCTGCATATCATCCTCTGAATTTTTTCTTCGTTAATTTTCATTTTGTTCATGATAAACCAGGCCTTAGCTTCATCGAACAAGACTTCTGCTTGCTGGACTGCCTGTACAACATTCTCTCCTTTTTACAACAAGGTTGTATCATCTGCAAACTACAAGGTGTGCCCATTGGAGCCTATGTCATTTACGAAGATAAGGAACAGCAGGGGCCCTATTACCGATGTCTGTGGCACACCATGCTGTAGCTTCTTATCATCTGAATCAGCTCCTTGAATGGAAACAATCTGTCGTCTGTTTCTCAGGTAGTATTCAAGAGTTCGCAGGACAGATCCCCCTGTACCATATGTTTTTAGCTTTCTGAGCAGGGCCTTGTGTGGGATGCAGTCAAATGCCTTACTAAGGTCACAGAGTACTAGTGCTATGGACTCTTTGTCTTCAAAACCCTGACTTATGTTTGTAAATAAGTCAAGTACAGCTGTTGTTGTTGACCTGCCCTTCCAAAAGCCATGTTGCGCATCATTAAAGAGACTATTTCCTTCAAAGTAACTTAATAGTTGTTCTTTCATTATCGACTCCATCGCCTTTGTTAGTGCTGGTATTATAGATATGGGCCTGTAGCTTGACACTTCATGTGGACTGTCTTTTTTGTAAACAGTCACTGTGTGTGCTACTTTCAGGATGTCTGGGAATTCCCCTGCATAGAGGCATTTATTTGTTACTACTGTTTATGCCTGTGCAATTTCACTGATTATAGTTTTTAATATAGTACAGGACATACCATAAATATCAGGGCTCTCTGAAGATTTGTAGATTTTACAATTTTTATTATTTCTTTTGGATACACTCTCTTCGACCTTACCATGCTGCATTTATTCTCAAATTTCACAGCAATTGCAGGATCTATCCCAAAGTCAGGAATTTCATCTACTCTGTTTTCCACTATTTTTATAAAATAGTCATTAAACTCATCTGGACTGCAAGACTTAGAGCAAGCGGTGGGCTTTTTCCTGTGGCCATTAACCAGATCCAATGCTGCTTTACAAGGATTGTGAGCTTCTTCAATAAATCTGGTATTGCTTTCCTTCTTTCCTTTTTCTTCTTCCTTTCTGTAGATCCTTTTGATCTGTAAATAACTAGAGTACAGTCTATCCTTAATATCTATATCTTTAGCAGTTTTGATCTTGTCATTTGGTATTTGCAGAATACATTTTATTTTGGTTAGTCTAGGAGTATACCATCTCTTTACTTTGTTATTTTTTGTCTACATTTTGATTTAGCATTTGAAAATATTTGAGGTCTTAATGGAAAATGTTCATAAAATTTCATTTTAAGGGTCTGGAACATGTGGTTGAATGCAGAATTTGGTGGCAATTAATCAATTATTTGGTGCCAATCTATAGAAGACACTAGTTTTGAAATCATCTAAGCTTTTCTTTGTAATAACTCTATTTCTGAATACATAATTTGAATGCCAGCTGGGAATTTGTTGTGTACTTACTGAGTTTGTGCATAACTTCATGATTACTGCATGGTGATTTTCTAATATAGAATCTACCACACTTACTTGGTAGTCCCAACTATTTAGGTTTGTCACAATTGTGTTAAGACAAATAGCTCCTCTTGTTGGTAGAGAGTTTCCTACCAATAGCCCATAGCTGTTTACTAAGTTCTTGAAAGCTCTTTGTTTATCATTACCTTCTCCAATATGA
Organism: Schistocerca cancellata; assembly: GCF_023864275.1. Taxonomy (NCBI): domain Eukaryota; kingdom Metazoa; phylum Arthropoda; class Insecta; order Orthoptera; family Acrididae; genus Schistocerca; species Schistocerca cancellata. Next base: position 521,048,034 of record NC_064633.1, read on the forward strand.
ATGTTGAAGTTTCCATATAAAACAATTTTTGTCCCTAAGTACAGTAGGTGACACAGACAGCTTTCCGAGCGGTTGAGGAAATTTTCAAAATTTCCATCTGGGGAACAGTACACAGAAACAACAATTAAGTGCCGGCCGGGGTGGCCGAGCAGTTCTAGGCGCTACAGTCTGGAACCGTGCGACCGCTACGGTCACAGGTTCGAAACCTACCTTGGGCATGGATGTGTGTGATGTCCTTAGGTTAGTTAGGTTTAAATAGTTCTGAATTCTAGGGGACTGATGACCTCAGAAGTTGAGTCCCATTGTGCTCAGAGCCATTTGAACCATTTGAACAATTAAGTTGGCATCTGACAGTCCCAAAGCAGCTAATTCTAGGTCTAGATCCACACAAAATTTACTTAAGTCACTTTTATTGGCACTGAGTTTACTGTTTACATACACAGCCACACCACCATGGATAGCAGTTTCTCTACAACATGCATTAACCATTTCTAAATATTCAATGTTTCTGTAGTATTCTGTTTCCGGTTGGGCTAGCCAGTGTTCACATATACATAATACATCAGGCCTCAATTCGTCAATAAACAGTGACAATGCATCAAGTTTTGTTCTGAGGCACTACACATTTACACTCGCTAGAACTAAGTCAGCGTTTTCTTCAAAGATATCATTTCCTTTTTCACTAGAATGTTCTTGGTCTTGGGAGTTTATCACACTGGTGCACTGGGCATCCTCCAGAATAAAAAACATTTTATCACAATGTTCTTCAGCCATATACTGTTGTCCATTATTTTATCTTTTAGGTCGAAATCAACACCAATTTTGAAGCTATTATTTATTCCCTTTGTTTCCAGTTTTTCAACTGTAAAATTGTTGTGATTTGGGAAAGTGTTCTGTAAGATGTAACCAGAGTTTTTTGTCACCATACAGCATTCCTTTTTCATCACCAATACCTATTATGGCTTTATTTCTGCTTTTAGTATTGGCATTCACAAACGTTTGTATAGTGGGCCTCAAACACTGTTCACCAGATTTTCCATTTTGTAGCACAGTCTTGTAAGATGTTTTGTTTTCTTTTTCTGTGTCTTCAGTGGTTTTGGCGAGTTCATGTTCTTGTTTCGCTACAGTCGAATTTCTTCTGCCTCCTAGCTTGTTCTTAACTCCTTGCCAGTCTATATTGATGCCTTCTGAAGAGTTTTCATCCATCAGATTGTTTACATCTGTATTTGGTTTCTTTTTAATCTGGGGTTGAATTTCACTGACACATTCATTGTTTACATTTATACTAGATGCCACTCTAGCAATGCTTGGGTCTTCAACGTTATTTCTCGTTGGAAAATTACCTCTTGATGAATTTGCAGGCTTTTTGCTGCTGTTGTGATTGGTGATGGTGGTAAATGCTGCTTCTCTGACACACTCCAGGCCTGTATTTGAACTTTGCCTCAGATTAGCGATGTTTACTTCTTTATTTCCGGCAATAGTACATGGCATGTTGTTTTCTGCATCCTCTGCACACTGTCTTGCTGTGTTTCTCGATGATTGAGATGCTTCTTCAGACTATGTGGCAATCACAGTGTCTTGTTTTTCTTTTATTTTTTGTTATCGCTGGTAAGTTTTTCCACAATTTGTGTAAATCACTCACTGATGCAACTAGATCAACACTGCTTTGCTCCTTAGAGTACAAGATTTGTTCACGTTTCGCTGTATTAATGTCTTCTGAGATTTCGTCAGCTAACCTCACTTCACAGCTGTCACAAAAGTATTTTAAGCGACCTTTTGAGCACTTTAGATTACGATCTTCGCTGTTGGTGAGCCCCACACATTCCGTGGTGCAGAGATGGGCAACCAGCTCTAATGTCCAGAAATGTAAAATTTTGCACTGCACAAAACAAAAAAGGTAGTATCCTATGACTATAATATCAATGAGTCATTGCTAAAGTCGGCCAACTCATACAACTACCTGCAAGTAATACTCTATAGGGATATGACATGGAATGATCAGACAGGTTCCATCGTGGGTCAAGTTGGTGGTAGACTTCGGTTTATTGGTAGAATATTGGGTCAGTGCAATCAGTCAACGAAAGAGATTGCTTAAAAATCACTCGCGGGATTGGTACTAGAATATTGGCCAAGTGTGTGGGACCCGTACCAGATAGGACTAACAGGGGATATTGAACGTATACAGAGAAGGGCAGCACGAATGAAGGTTTGTTTAACCGTTGGAGATACTAAAGGACTAAAGTAACTGTTATGGCAGACTCCTCAAGACAGACGTAAACTATCGCAAAAAAGTCTGTTAACAAAGTTTCAAGGACTGGCTTTAAACGACTACTCTGGTGATATACTCATGCAGGGATAATAAGGATAACATTAGAACAATTACTGCATACACATTCAGACAATCAGTCTTGCCATGCTCCATATGTGAATGGAACAGAGAGAAACCCTAATAACTGGTGCAATGGGATATATCCTTTGCCATGCAGCTCATGGTGCTTTGCAGAGTATAAATGTAGGTGTAGCTTCCAAGTTTGCACACATCTACAAAGAAGACTGCATACAAAACACTTATGTGACGCATCCTAAAATATTGCTGAAGTGTGTAGGACCCACACCAAAGAGGACTGACAGCTGATATTGAATGGATATAAATAAGGGCAGCACGAATGGTCAAAGGTTGTTTCAAACCAAGGGAGAGTGTTGGCAGGTACACTTTCGCAGCTTCTGGGACTACAGGAACAACAACCAGTGTTGAATTATCTGTATCAGCGTGTGTGTGTGTGTGTGTGTGTGTGTGTGTGTGTGTGTGTGTGTGTGTGTGTGTACAAACCAATGATGTATTCCAAAATCTTAAAAGGTTCTTTGATGACCAAATAAACATACGAAGATGTTAAAACAACTGAACTGGCAGATCCTTGAATATATATGGAAACCATCCCTTGAAAATCTACTTTAAGAGATGAATCTAGAAATTTATTACAACTCTGTGTGTACCACTACCATACAAACCACGAAGACTGCAAGCACAGAGGCATTTAAGCAACCAATTTTCACATGCTCCATACATTAATGGAATGGGAAAAGCCGTAATAACTGGTACAATCTGGGGTTCCATCTGCCATGCACTTCTCATTGGTTTACAAAGGATAGTTGTAGATGTAGATCTCATATCTGTGCAAATCTCCTGTCCGCAAGATGTGATCTGTCTGCACAGATATGATGTCTGAGGATAGGTTATTATGTGTGCGAAGTTACAATGTAGTTTTGTAGTGACAGAATCAAACAAAACGTAATGAGTGTGCTTTATTGTGTTATAAATACAGCCAGAAAATACTCCGAAATTTTGAATATCGTGAAGTAGCCGTAAGGTGTGAATAAGCAACTACATTACAAAAGTCTAAAAATACTGTCGCTCTAGACTATCACATGAAACCGAACACCAAACATCTAGTGACACTGCAGATCAAGTTTAGACAATGAAAAATACAGGACAGAATATAATATTATTATGAAAAGGATAGCTGCTACTCAGCTGAATACTATTACAGGATCTCTGCTGATATGACGAGTGTATTAACAGTTCATTTCCTATGCAAATTGTTAGCCAAAAACAAGCAATTATACAAAACGTGATATAGCCAACAACGCCAAAATATGATGTAAGGACAGAACAGGAGGAAAGGGAACCTGAGAAATCCTAAAGAGAAAGGTTTGTTACGGGTCAGCAAAACACTTATTATTACTTTAGGAACAATCCGTGGACTGCGGAAGATGCGTGACAGCACGTTTGCACTCCCTACCGTGCTGCGTCTCAAAAAGTGTAGTCACGTCAACCGCGTCGAGCACTCAACCGCGTGGCACATCTTCCGCACTCCGCGGCAGCCGCGCCGCACCTCTGCAGCTTACAGATTCTGCAGTATTACTACGATGGTCGATCAAGTTCCTGCACCACTAGCAGACGCACCTGCTGATGCAATGTGTGGTGTCACCGCCAGACACCACACTTGCTAGGTGGTAGCCTTTAAATCGGCCGCGGTCCGTTAGTATACGTCGGACCCGCGTGTCGCCACTGTCAGTGATGGCAGACCGAGCGCCGCCACACGGCAGGTCTAGAGAGACGTCCTAGCTCTCGCCCCAGTTATACAGCCGACTTTGCTAGCGAAGCTACACTGACAAATACGCTCTCATTTGCCGAGACGATAGTTAGCATAGCCTTCAGCTACGTCAATTGCTACGACCTAGCAAGGCGCCATTACCAGTTTATATTGAAATTATAAAGCCTGCACCGTCAGACCGATGTACACCAATTATGGATTAAAGTTAAGTATTCTACCAGTTACTCTTGTTTTGCTAGTCTTATTTCTCTGACCTGTTCCAGACCTCACACCAGCCTGCGTGAGCTTAATCGTGTGCCTTTTGGCTTCCTCCAAACTCCGTGAATTGGCTCCTGCCAAATCACAACATTGGCGCCAAGGATTGGTGACGAGCCCACTTTGCGTTCATCTTGATATTGCTTTGCCTTGATTTACTTGTGTCATGGCTTCGCCACAATCTCCAGATGTACTGTCCGAATTTTATCGCTCGCAGAATCAGCAGACGCAGGCCTTATTGGATGCCCTTGGACAGCTCGTCCAGGGTCAACGTGCAATGCAAAATGATGCGGCCGCCGCCGCTCCACCGCTACAGCAGCCACAACACGCTGTTGCATCACCTTTTCGTTCGTTTGATGCGGCGTTGGAAAGCTGGACGGAGTGGTCACGCCAATTTGGATTCCATCTCGCCGCCTACAGAATTCAAGGTAATGAGCGGCAGCCTCACTTATTGGCGTGTGTAGGCGTTCAAACCTACCGTGTGATAGTGAAATTGTTTCCCCGACGCGACGTAGCAACTCTGTCCTATGATGAAATTTTGTCTGCATTGGATGCCTATTTCAAAGAATCAGTTAATGTAGTTGCCAAACGGTATACATTCTTTCGTACAAAACGTACGCCCGGTCAGACTAATAGGGAGTGGGTTGCAACTTTGCAAAGCCTTACTAGGGATTGTGCTTTTGAGTGTGAATGTGGACTCCCTTATTCAGATCCTATGGTGCGTGATGCAATTGCACAGAACGTTTCTGATGTTCGTATACGGGAACAGATTTTGAAACTAGTCAATCCCTCCCTTCAACAAGTGAAGGACATATTTGATAGGCAAGACACACATGACTTTGCTCAGGAATCATTTGAAACTTCGCCAGTTGTGTGTCACATTAGCCGGCCCGCCGGGCGAGCTGCACGGAACTGTAAACAGCCCTCGCGCCCGTCCGCCCAGCCACGTGTGCCGCGTAAGCAAGCAAATGCAGTGATAAAATCATGCCCGCGGTGTGCTACTAGACATTCGCGTGAGAATTGCCCGTCACGCCAGGCTATTTGTTTTTTCTGTAATAAGAAAGGTCATGTTCAACGTGTTTGCCAGAAAAAGCTCTGATCGGACACTCACAACCATTCCCGGCCCTTTGCTTCGCGCCGGAATCGAACCAAGAATACTCGGGCTCGTGAACCTTCGCCCATGGACATTCATGTAGTTAATTACACTCCGTCCAGTGCTCATCTCTCTAACAGTGGCTGTGTTCGTCCCACAAAAAGTGTGCGTCGACGTCGACGGAAATCCCGTCATGTCGCAAGTGATTCTGTACCAGAAACAGTTCATGTTGCAAGAGACAGTCGCTCTTGTCGTCAGCAGGACAATAAACTTTTTGCAGATTTGGTCATAAATGGCAACGTGATCCCATTCCAGCTCGATACCAGAGCTGCAGTTTCATTGATCAATAAACACACGTACAAACAACTGGACGCACCTCCGTTGCGTGCCACAAATGTTAAGCTAGATAGTTATTCAGGACAAGCTATCCCTGTGTTAGGACAGTGCAGCCTTCTTGCAACTACAAGAGACAAACAAAACTTGTGTCATTTTACGTCATTCGTTCTTCTGCTGCAGTGAACTTGTTTGGTTTGGATTTATTTCAGTTGTTTAACTTGTCTATCGTCAATCAGGTGCTATCAGTGAACCAGACTGTGCCTTCAGCCAGTGTTTCTCGTCTATGTGAAGAATTTGCAGACATTTTTGCACCGGGCCTCGGTTGCGCTAAGAACTATGAAGCGCATTTGGAACTGAAAGTAAACGCGCAACCGAAATTTTTCAGAGCGCGCAATGTTCCCCATGCATTGCGTGATGAGTTCGCAAGAACATTAAACGATTTAGAATCACAAGGTGTAATTGAACGTGTGCAGGCTTCTCTGGGCTTCACCCTTAGTAATTTTGCAAAAACCTTCCGGAAAATTGAGACTTTGTGTGGACTTCAAGGCAACAGTGAATCCACAACTTGTGACTGCTACTTTTCCTTTACCCCGCCCGGAAGATCTTTTTGACAAACTGTGCCCGAGTAAATATTTTTCGAAGTTGGACCTAGCAGATGCGTACTTGCAAATACTGGTGGACGAAGAATCCCAGCGCGTTTTGGTGGTTAACACGCATCTTGGTTTGTACCGATTCAAAAGACTGCCATTCGGGTGTGCATCCGCCCCTGCATTGTTTCAGCGATATTTACAAACTGTTTGTGCGTCAGTCCCTACTGCAGCAAACTATCTGGACGATATTGTGATCTCCGGAAAGATGGAAGAAGAACATTTAGCCAACCTCAGAACATTATTTCAGGTCTTGCAACACAATGGTCTTCGCTTGCGGAAGAACAAATGTGTTTTTTTTTTTTGCTCCTGAATTGCCATATCTGGGACATGTACTCAATGCCCAAGGCATACATCCCAGTCCAGAGCACCACCGTGCCATACAAGACTTGCCTTCGCCGCAGAATTTGAAGCAGCTACAGAGTGTGCTGGGAAAAATTAATTATTATCTTAAATATATCCCCCATGCCTCTTCCATTTCAGCTCCACTTCATCACTTACGCCGTAAAGGTGTTCCGTTCGTCTGGACGGCGGAATGCGAACGTGCCTTTCGCCAGTTGAAATCGGCGTTGCTTTCCAATACTTGCCTTACGCCATTCGATCCCTGGAAACCCCTTTTGTTGATGGTTGATGCATCGGATTTCGGGATCGGTGCTGTGCTTGCGCACAAAGATGGCTCACATGATCGCCCTATTGTCTTTGCGTCCAAATTGCTCTCGTCTGCGCAAAGAAATTATTCACAGATCGAGAAAGAAGCTTTGGCTCTCGTATTTGGTGTTACAAAGCTTCATGATTTCTTGTATGGTCGTCACTTTACCATCATCACAGACCACAAACCTTTGACATCGCTTTTTCATCCGACCAAGCCTGTACCGCCACGTACAGTGCAGAAATTCATTCGCTGGTCTACTTTCCTCTCGCAGTACCGCTACGATATCTTGTATCGGTCCACTGCTAAGCACGGAAACGCCGATGCGTTGTCCCGTTTGCCTGTTGCTGAGGATAGAGCATTCGATTCCTCCGGACTTGCTTGCATGTTCATTGATTCGGAAACCGATGACGTAGTCGAATCGTTTCCGATTGATTTTCGTCTTGTAGCTACAGCCACAGCTGCTGACCCTGTCCTTGCTACCGTTTTGCGTTTTGTTGCTATGCATTGGCCCTTGTCAAAGTCACGGATCGAGGATCCGTTGGTTCGCCGATTTTTTGCTCACAAGGAGAGACTTTTTGTACGACGTGGTGTTTTGCTGTTGCGTTCTGATAATGATCAGTCCAGGGTCGTGGTCCCACGTTCGTTACAGTCCTCTGTCTTAAAGCTTCTCCACCAAGGACATTGGGGTATAGTGCGCACGAAACAACTTGCTCGTCAGCACTGTACTTGGTTCGTAATCGATGCTGCAATTACGAATATGTGCTCTTCTTGCATGGCGTGTGCCGAACAACAATCCGCACCACCGTGGAAATTCTTTGCATGGCCAAAAGCCACTTCCCCTTGGCAATGCTTACACATCGATTTTGCTGGTCCGTTCTGGAATGCTCGATGGTTGGTTCTGGTCGATTCATTCAGTAATTTTCCTTTTGTTGTCCGGATGTCTTCCACGACATCTGCCACCGTCCAAGCGTTATCCGCTATCTTTTGCATTGAAGGTCTTCCACAGACTATTGTTTCCGACAATGGCCCACAATTCGTGTCCGCCGAATTTCAGTCAATCTGCAAGGCCAGTGGTATTCAACATCTGACATCCGCGCCGTTTTCGCCTCAGTCAAACGGTGCCGCTGAACGCTTGGTCCGGACTTTCAAGTCCCAGATGTTGAAATTGAAAGAGTCGCATTCTCGGGAGGACGCGTTATTGCTCTTTTTGTCCTCGTATCGCTCTCAGCCTCGAGATGGTCGCTCGCCGGCTGAATTGCTTCACGGTCGCCCTCATCGCACCTTGATGTCTTTGTTACATCCGCCGCATCAGGTTCCTGTGCAGCGGCAGACACCTGCTTTTGCTCCAGGCGACGTTGTATTCTATCGCACCTTTCGCGGTTCACGGCGTTGGCTCGCAGGGTGCATTCTTCGCTGCCTCGGCCGCGCTATGTATCTGGTTTTGGGGGCCTCTCGTGAGGTGCGTCGGCATCTCAATCAGCTCTGTCGTCGCACGGGTTCTGCCGCTCCCCGTCTGCTTTCAGCGACGGTGCCGTCCGGTCAGCGCCTTGGGGACCCATCTACTGGCTCGCCTCAGCACCAGGTGTTACCGACGATGCCTTCCATTTTGCCCCATGGCGACGCGCCGCCGCCGCCGCCGTCGCATGTTCTCTCGCCGGCGTCGCCCGCAGTGGACGCATCGCTGCAACCGATGGCCGCCTCCCTGAGTCACGCGCCGCCGATCGCTTCCTGTGACCAGTTGTCCTCCGCCATGGAACTCTTGCCCGCTCCGGACCAGATGTCGTCTTCGCCCGTCGGGTGCTCCGACCTGATGGAGGTCGACCCTTCGGCCCCTCCTGACTATCTTAGGGCGCATACCCCGCATGTTGGCGTGCACCCTGGACTAGGTTTTCAGGCGTTTCCTAGCTCCCCTCGGACCGATTGGCCGGGTGCGGGTGGCACAGCCTCGCCTGTTGTTAGGCTCCCCACCTCGTCGCATACGTCAACATGGGGTCCTCCCCACCGCGGGCGGAAGCCTTATAACACAACCGTTCGCCGATTTGCGGGGGAGGAATGTCGTGTCACCGCCAGACACCACACTTGCTAGGTGGTAGCCTTTAAATCGGCCGCGGTCCGTTAGTATACGTCGGACCCGCGTGTCGCCACTGTTAGTGATGGCAGACCGAGCGCCGCCACACGGCAGGTCTAGAGAGACGTCCTAGTTCTCGCCCCAGTTGTACAGCCGACTTTGCTAGCGAAGCTACACTGACAAATACGCTCTCATTTGCCGAGACGATAGTTAGCATAGCCTTCAGCTACGTCAATTGCTACGACCTAGCAAGGCGCCATTACCAGTTTATATTGAGACTATAAAGCCTGTACCGTCAGACCGATGTACACCAATTATGGATTAAAGTTAAGTATTCTACCAGTTACTCTTGTTTTGCTAGTCTTATTTCTCTGACCTGTTCCAGACCTCACGCCAGCCTGCGTGAGCTTAATCGTGTGCATTTCGGCTTCCTCCAAACTCCGTGAATTGGCTCCTGCCAATTCACAACACACTGATTAACCGTGTTACAGCAAAACCACCGCCGTTCTGGCAGCAAAATCCTATGCTGTGGTTTGCACAGTTGGAAAGCCAGTTTATTTATTTATTTATTTAGCCATCTGTGGTCATTTTAAAATGTATGGATGTAGTCAGTTTGTGTACATTCATATATTTATACAGTTTGCTGTTACATGCAGTTAAACATTGTGACATATAAGTTATTTACAATCCTTATCAAAACGTTACATACAGTTAAGTATTGTGAAACAATAGTTATTTACAATCATTTTGTACTAAGGAATTCACTTATTGTGTAAAAGCAGTGTTCCTGCAAAAAGAATTTAAGATTTCTCCTAAAGTGGTACATGTTATCTATTTCTTTTACTTTCTGTGGCAGTTTATTATACAGTTTTACACCCTCATAGAAGAAGCTGTTTTGAGTCTTATGTTTATTCTTCCTGTCTAGGTGAAGACAGTGACTTGTTCTTGTACTATATTTACGAAAACTGCAATTTGTGCTACAATTTTATATGTTTTTCTTGATGTACACTACGGTTTGGAATATAAATTCACAAGGAACAATTAGAACTTCTAACATTTTTAAAGTTACTGCTTTTCGTTATAATTCTTACTGCTCTCCTTTGCATTTTATCTACTGTTAGTAAATTGTGAGCACTGTTTTCCCAGAAAATAATACCATAATTGATTAATGAATGAACATAACTATACTATACAGTTCTCAAACATTCATTACTATATGCGGATACAAGGACTCTAAGTGCATAACATGTTGTGGACATCTTTTTCGAGAGTTTCATAGCTTGTTCATTCCACTTCATTTGGCTGTCAATGTGCAACCCTAAGAATTTTGTTGTAGGTACATCATCTAGGGAGATGTTATCTGGTTTTAAGTTTAACTAACTAAGTTTTCTGTTCATTCTAAAGCATATTGCCCAAGCAAAAGTCACCACACACTGTACAAAATATATACGTTGTGGCAGCACTCAGCGAAGAAATGGCACTGCAGGTGCAGGATATTCTGTCGTCACTGCCGAGCGTGGACCAATATTCGGCGATTAAGAGCGCCCTAATCACATGACTTTCGCAGTCGCGAAATGGCTGGAAAAACTACTTCGTAAAGAGGAGTTGGGTGATCGCACGCCATAGCAGCTGCTGCGCCGCTTATGTACGTTGGCAAGCAACTCAGTAAGCGACGACATTCTGCCAAGCATTTGGCTATCACGCCTACCTCCTGATGTGCAGAAAGAGTCTGTGTGCGCTGGCGATCTAGATGCACTAACGCAAAACTGCCGATAAAATATCTGAAATGTATCCATCTGTGTGGTTTGCAACAGTTAGCTCACAACCGCAGACGGATAGCAACTTCGCTGCGCTACAAGCTCAGATCACTGAACTTTCCACACAAGTCGCTGCACTGCAAACTCACAACAATCGCCGATCTTTTCGCTACCGCTAGCTCGGGAAGCGCAGTCGCTCACCTTCGGCTACGCAAGTATGTTGGCACAAGACCACCTACAATTTATTGTAGGTGGTCTCGGTTGGAACCACCGCCGATTTGGATCAGAGGCACAGAAGTGTAGCCCACCGTCTGAGCAGGGAAATGGAACAGGAGCTCAGTGATGACGGTGACTGATGCTCCGAACGCCAGCCGTCGATTGTTTACCACAGACTGAGGTTAGAAATAAGAGTCCCTAGGAGACACAGGCACAGATGCATCAGTCTACCCGTCTGCCCATTTGCCACCTCGTGATGGTTACCACCTCTTTGCAGCCAATGGTTCTACAATGGCTACATATGGTTGTACCCCATTAGTGTTAAACCTAGACCTATGACACATGCTCCAGTAGCAGTCTGTTGTGGCAGACATCACACATCCTATACTGGGGGCTTGTGTCTGACTTTGTAATGGTCGCCTAGTCTTAGATATAGCTAATTGCCATAATCGCACTATTTCACTCCCATTTACGGAGCTTGTTCGCACTTGATGTTAGGTTGGCGCCATTAAAATGCATTGTGTTGTGGTAATCGCTGCCACTTGCTGGATCGCTGCTGTGTCTCGATGCTGATGCTGGCTCTAAATCTGGTTGTCTAGGGTTAAAAACATGAGGTCCCATGTTTTTTATGTGCTTTTGATGATAAAGAACGAGCGAAACCAACAAATATGTAAACTACAAATATTTATTACTCTGGTGGCCATCTTAATTCCACTGTCCACCAAAGACCATGACACAACACAAAGTAGTACTTCCTTTACATGTTCTTTGCATTGTTTATCCACCTCAAACAATAACACACAAACACACTTTACCAAAGTGACATTCCGACTGCCTCCCAACCCTTCTTGCTGCTTGTATTTATAACATTGTCAAAGAACTACTAAAAAGAGATATAGTTTATAAGTCACATGTACATCTGTTATCATAATTTGTGCAGAAAAGTTATTAATTTGCATCAAGTGACATAATGTAATATGTTATTAAAATGACAGACAGATTTGTTGACTTGACAGAATAATTCCTTTTTTAAAAAAATGCCGTTTTTCAGAAGTTTGTCAATTGACTTCTCTAATTTGCATAAATAAATAAATAACATGAATTATTAAGAATTACATTGGTTTTCGTCTAAAATAGGATTGATTTCGTGAATACTGAGTGAAACCGCTCCTAGTGAACAAATAGGTTTCACTGGGTGATTTTTATTTAAGGAGATCCAAAATACCTAAGTTGGCCACTATTTTTCGTACTTCATATTAATTATTTAAGATGAACTTAGTGTTTTTACATGATGACATTTGCTGTATCAGTGATCAAGTGATATTAACTTTTGTGTGGGTCAGTTATTCAGTATAATTTAATGAGTTGACTGTTTATGGAGACATGTTATGCAATCATTGTTAACATACACAATAACTTTTCTATAATCATAAATACTCATTAAACTGGTTGAATTTGGAGGGTATCGCATACTTTGGTAAAGTAAAGCCTTTAATATGTTCCGTTACAACTTCCAACATTGATTCCTGCTGGACACATACTCACTTAACTAGCAGAGTACTAGTATGCATGTGGAAGGCGTTAGCATCAGAGTGCTAATTGGAAATTCTCCATTTACCGAACTTTTGAAACAGTTTCCCGAGATCACGGGTCAGGCTCCCAAGCTAGTTCCCGTGCAGCACTCCACATTCTGACCACACCTGGGTCATCTGTTCATGCTCGACCACGTCGTTTAACGCCACAGAAATTGAAAGTGCTTAAACAGGAATTCGCATCCATACTCTCACAGGAGATCCGTCGTCCATCAAGTAGTAGTTGGCATCCGCATTCCACGTGGTACCAAAAAAGAACAACGGATGGCGTTCTTGTGGAGACTGTCGACAGCTAAATGCAAGAACGACTCCAGACCAGTAGCCCATACCACACATAGAGGATTCCACGTCCAATGTCTACGGTACGAGCACATTCTCTACTCTGGACCGCGTTAGAGCTTTCTACCACATAACCGTGGCAGCAGACGATGTTCCTAAGACTGCTATATGCACACCTCTCAGGTGGTTCGAGTTCACTCGCATGCCTTTCGGGCTATTCAACGCTGCTCAGACATTCCAAAGATTATTGATGAGGTCACACGTGACTTGAATTATTGCTGTGTATACATAGACGAGGTTTTGGTCATGTCGCCCTCAGAAGCTGAACATCTGTCACACCTACGACAAGTCTTCACCCGTCTACATGAGTATGGCCTCATTATTAATTCGTCCAAATGCGTCTTTGGGGCAGCAGAAGTTCAATATCTTGGTTATATCATTAATGCTTAAGGAATTAGGTCGTCAAAAAAGAACATAGAGGGTTGGGTTGGGTTGTTTGGGGGAGATGAACAGACAGCGAGGTCATCGGTCTCATCGGATTAGGGAAGGACGGGGAAGGAAGTTGGCCGTGCCCTTTCAAGGGAACCATCCTGGCATTTGCCTGGAGCGATTTAGGGAAACCACGGTAAACCTAAATCAGGATGGACGGACGCGGGATTAAACCGACGTTCTCCCGAATGCGAGTCCAGTGTGATAGCCCCTGCTACGACGTTTCATCAGTGTCACGAACTTATATCGTCGTTTCGTTTGTAACCACGCCCACCTAGCTGCAGCACTGAACAAATTCATACAAGATAAACCAAGATCAAAGGATAAACTTCAGTAGAATCTAGAAACTGTAACGGTATCTTCTGATTTGAAGTCTGCCATCACTGAAGCAAAACTCTTGGCACACCTAGTACCGCAGGCACAACTTGCTGTGATGGTTGATGCGTCCCACTCCTCAATCGGTGCTGCACTACAACAACGCGTGGATGGACAGCGGCAACCGGTAGCCTTCTTTAGCAAAAAGTTGTCACCTTCACAGCAAAATTGGTCAACATACGACCGTGAGCTGTATGCTGCCTATGCATCCGTTAAAAAGTTAGAGGGAGTTTGTTTTGGTAACGCATCACAAGCCCCTAATATATGCTTTCCGACATCGCCCAGACAAAGCTCCACCACGACAGCTGCGACATCTTGATTTTATTTGTCAGTTTACTACTAACATCATTCATGTCGAAGGCAAACTGAACATGCCAGCTGACGCGCTCTCGTGTATAGAAACTATTTCTGAAGCAATTGACTTCGAACCTCTCGCTGCGGCGCAACAATCTGACGATGAATTACGTGATTTGTTGACGTAACCGTCAGGCATGCAACTCCGCCGCATCGCGCTACCACCGTCAGCTGTTGAGCTGTATGGTGACGTTGCCAATAACAGAGCACGGCCATTCGCTACAGCAAATTTCCGGCAACAGGGTGTCGCCTCGCTGCACAATATGTCGCACCCAGGTGTTAGAACCACAACAAACATGGTGAAGTGAGCGTTCATCTGGCCGCATATGGACAGAGACTGTAAGCAATTTGTACTAGAGTCGTAAGGATACAATTACTGTCTCACAGCTACAGACCGTTATACACGCTGGTTCAAATGGCTCTGAGCACTATGGGACTTAACATCTATGGTCATCAGTCCCCTATAAATTAGAACTACTTAAACCTAACTAACCTAAGGACATCACACAACACTCAGTCATCACGAGACAGAGAAAATCCCTGACCCCGCCGGGAATCGAACCCGGGAACCCGGGCGCGGGAAACGAGAACGCTACCGCACGACCACGAGCTGCAGACAAAAATATACACGTGGGTTGAAGTATTTCCGATAAATGCTATAACTGCTGAATCTGTCGCGACCGCATTCTTTCGTGGGTGGATCGCCCATTTGGGAGATCCTCTGCGGATCACAACCGACCAGCGGAGACAATTTGGATCTTATGTCTTCAAAGCACTTGCTGTCTTACTTGGCATGAAGCGAATCAGGATCTCAGCGTGCCACCCAGCGGCAAATGGTTTACTTGAGCGTGTGCACCGCCATCTCAAAGCACCGCTGCGATGCCACTATTTGCAACGGTGGACAGAGACTCTACCTGTCGTTCTCTTAGGTCTATGTGCGTCCCTGAAAGAAGACCTCCAAGCAACTACAGCAGAGCTTATATGTGTGAACCGTGATTTATTTTCAAACGATATTCTTAAGAATTTATCTTATTTACTAGCGATTCATCAAGAACGTTAACGCATTTAATCACTCTATCTAATTATGGAAGTAGTTGCCATGGAGTAACTGATGAAATCATAATCAAATTCCTTTTAACTAATGGGAATTTTATTCACTTTAATACTGCCTAAAAGCGTATTTTAAAAGAAACAGACTTAAAACTCTAATCAGAAAGCACCCTCTAAATATCAAAGTTACAGTTTATTCAGAGGCAGAAAGAAACAAGTTTAGACTGTATGAGCCTTTGGGCAGACAACCTTGCCGCTCCCTTTTGACACGGCCGTAGTTACAACCACTCACAACAGCCTCTGAAAGACTACACTGGTGCAAATCTGCAACACACCAGATAATTTTAAACTAAGAGTTTTAACAATTTACACAAGCAAACAAACTATGCACCCCCCGTAGGAGGGATGGAAATAGTACAAAACACTAACAATTAAAATATTAACCTTGCCACCGAAGGTGCAACTTGATTTTAACTTCTAAGAAAAGTCTTACGGTGAAAGGGTGGCAACTTTATATACTAAAATGATCATTTAAATAAAAGCCCATGAAATGCAATCTCACATAAAATTGTACAAGATTGGTCAAACAATAGTTAAGATGCTCTTCAGTACACAGATACCGCCTCTCAAGATCTTAGGCAATAATATGAAAGTTTCCAAAGATCAAAACATATTTCAGGCATTAGGCCGTTACACTCCAAGCAATAAATTCGTTAACACACCAGATCTGACAAACATGACAGAGGCAGCTACTAACATACGGTAGATTGATAGGGAGATTACCGAACAACCCGAACCGCAGGTTGCTCTAACCCGCCCTACTCCACAAGGGAAAAACGGACCACCCAATTTATAAACGACCACCTTCCCGTGGGTGGGCAAACGGAGAAGAATGGTGGGACGACCTCAAAGCAAAACGGCTGGTGACTTCACCAAGAAAACAAGTAGAATTTAACAAGAGTAAATCAAACAGTATATCACTAATCACTTAACTTCTAATAAACTGCGATTTCTCGAGAAGAGCTGGCGCAGCATACCCAAATCGCCCTCCCTAACTGTCCGCTGCTAGCCACTTCAACGGACGCAGGAAGGCGTGCCGATCTCCGTCTCACGTCGTCGCAGCTCGCACCAGCCAGACTGATGTCGTGGGTTGACTCCTATTGCTCTCGTGTCGACCACGAAGTCACTACCCCTCGCTATATGCCGCGGCCCACTGGACCCACGTGGCGACCTCATATGCGCGAACGCTCAAGACGGACCAATCATCTTGTGTCTCAGTGCGCGACCGACCAGCCAATCGATCAAACCGCCAATGACCATTGTCTGAGAAAACTCGAGCAGACTGGTGGCCTAACACCCAGACTCAGATGCAGGAACTAAGCCCCGACCGGGCGACCACTCGTTGAGTTCTCTTACTGGTGGAGTGGAAAGACTCTCATTTTTCCGGCCTTAAGGGCTGATCCGAACTACAGACATACTAGCACTTCGGACGACAGACAGACACTAACTGCCTAACAAATGCGGACGAGAGACAGACTAGCAAGGTGGGGACGAGAGACTGACCCAGACTGGCCAACTAGCGAGCTCATAGCGCCCCTTAAATGCACATGAACAGGCAACCTTTCCCCCTTCCCACCAGAAGGAGACACCAAAGCTGCGATTGCCACAGCGACGCCACCGCCAGAAACGGAGGGCGACTGCTTCACACCATGCACTGCGGCGCGCTCTTCAAAACAGCAATTTGTACCACGGCTCAGTATGGTCAACCTATACGCCTTCCTGGTGAGTTCTTCACCAATGTAGAAGATGAATCCATTGACCCATCAGAGTTTGTGAATAAGCTGCACACACAGATACGACATCTACGCCTGGTGGCGCCAAGGGGTCAGCCGAACAGCCACTCGTTCATGTTCGATGTAAAATGTAAATGTCGTGTGACTAGGGCCTTCCGTCGGGTAGACCGTTGGCTGGGTGCAAGTCTTTCGATTTGACGCCACTTTGGCGACTGGCGCATCGATCGGGATGAAATGATGATGATTAGGCAACACAACACCCACTCCCTAAGCGGAGGAAATCTCCGACCCAGCCGGGAATCGAGCCCGGGCCCTTAGGATTGACATTTTGTCACGCTGACCGCTCAGCTACCAGGGGCGGACGTTCATGTTCGATGAGCTACATGATTGTCACTATGTTTTTATTCACAACGACACAGTGCGTAAGCCGCTGTAGCCACCCTATGATGGACCATACTGTGTATTTCGCAGGCAAGACAAAACATTTACCGTCGACATAATGGGCACACCGACAGTCATCAATGTCGATAGACTTAAGCCAGCCTTCCGTGTAAGTACCACAGACCATGACCCAGCTGCACTCACCTCAGACACTACAAGTACATCTACTACTTCACCACACACTGTGAAGTAGCCGCAATGGTATTTCTTGTAATATGTTAAAAATATAATTGGGCACATAGTATATCCTCTTACTGAAAGTATAAACAGATGCCTAATTGAAGGAATATTCCCAGATGTATTAAAATTATCCAGGGTAGTGCCCATTTACAAGAAAGGAGACAAAAATTGCCCATCTAGCTATCGACCAATATCTCTGACATATATTTAATCCAAAGTTTTGGAATCCATCATCAACTCCCAGTTGTGTGATTATCTGACATGTAATAACATTATTACTGCGGTACAATTTGGCTTTAGGAAGGGCAAATCCACAGTCCATTCCCTTGACTCCTTGATTAAAAAAGTGCTTAATGCTTATGAAGGAAAAAATTTTGCTCAGGCTACCTTTTGTGATCTTAGCAAAGCCTTCGATTGTGTGGAGCATATTTCACTTCTCAGCAAACTAGTTTATTATGGAATCACGAACAGTGAAGTTGACAACATCTTCGAATCTTTCCTTAGTAGCCGTAAACAAATTGTTTGTATTGGTAAACAGAGATCACAGGTAGCTGAAGTTAAGTGCGGTGTGCCACAATGCTCAGTATTAGGACCTCTGCTATTTATTCTAATGACAAACGATTTACCATCTTACATAAATACTCACCCCATTCTCTATGCAGATGATACCAATTTTTTCAATATCAGCTCAGACATAGATATGCTCCAAACTGTGACAAATGACACAAGCATTAGTCTGGTTTTGAGCTAATGGGTTCCTGCTTAATGAGAGTAAAACTCAAAAGATCTGCCAGTAGCAGACTTAATGGATAGTGTTAAGCTCTTAGGTATTTTTATAGATAGTAAATTGACTTGGGAGCAACATATTAAATACACTCCTGGAAATTGAAATAAGAACACCGTGAATTCATTGTCCCAGGAAGGGGAAACTTTATTGACACATTCCTGGGGTCAGATACATCACATGATCACACTGACAGAACCACAGGCACATAGACACAGGCAACAGAGCATGAACAATGTCGGCACTAGTACAGTGTATATCCACCTTTCGCAGCAATGCAGGCTGCTATTCTCCCATGGATACGATCGTAGAGATGCTGGATGTAGTCCTGTGGAACGGCTTGCCATGCCATTTCCACCTGGCGCCTCAGTTGGACCAGCGTTCGTGCTGGACGTGCAGACCGCGTGAGACGACGCTTCATCCAGTCCCAAACATGCTCAATGGGGGACAGATCCGGAGATCTTGCTGGCCAGGGTAGTTGACTTACACCTTCTAGAGCACGTTGGGTGGCACGGGATACATGCGGACGTGCATTGTCCTGTTGGAACAGCAAGTTCCCTTGCCGGTCTAGGAATGGTAGAACGATGGGTTCGATGACGGTTTGGATGTACCGTGCACTATTCAGTGTCCCCTCGACGATCACCAGTGGTGTACGGCCAGTGTAGGAGATCGCTCCCCACACCATGATGCCGGGTGTTGGCCCTGTGTGCCTCGGTCGTATGCAGTCCTGATTGTGGCGCTCACCTGCACGGCGCCAAACACGCATATGACCATCATTGGCACCAAGGCAGAAGCGACTCTCATCGCTCATTCGTCCCTCCATTCACGCCTGTCGCGACACCACTGGAGGCGGGCTGCACGATGTTGGGGCGTGAGCGGAAGACGGCCTAACGGTGTGCGGGACCGTAGCCCAGCTTCATGGAGACGGTTGCGAATGGTCCTCGCCGATACCCCAGGAGCAACAGTGTCCCTAATTTGCTGGGAAGTGGCGGTGCGGTCCCCTACGGCACTGCGTAGGATCCTACGGTCTTGGCGTGCATCCGTGCGTCGCTGCGGTCCGGTCCCAGGTCGACGGGCACGTGCACCTTCCGCCGACCACTGGCGACAACATCGATGTACTGTGGAGACCTCACGCCCCACGTGTTGAGCAATTCGGCGGTACGTCCACCCGGCCTCCCGCATGCCCACTACACGCCCTCGCTCAAAGTCCGTCAACTGCACATACGGTTCACGTCCACGCTGTCGCGGCATGCTACCAGTGTTAAAGACTGCGATGGAGCTCCGTATGCCACTGCAAACTGGCTGACACTGACGGCGGCGGTGCACAAATGCTGCGCAGCTAGCGCCATTCGACGGCCAACACCGCGGTTCCTGGTGTGTCCGCTGTGCCGTGCGTGTGATCATTGCTTGTACAGCCCTCTCGCAGTGTCCGGAGCAAGTATGGTGGGTCTGACACACCGGTGTCAATGTGTTCTTTTTACCATTTCCAGGAGTGTACATTAGTGCAAGGCTGTCTACAGTAGATTATTTGTTAAGGAATTTAAGAAACCATGTCCCTGCAGCCTATGTAAGATCGGCCTACTTTGCTTTCTTTTCAAAGCATTATATCTTATAGGCTTTTAATATTGGGCAATAGCTCACACCTTCAGGACATTTTGGTGCTTCAGAAGAAAGTAATTCGAATTATCACAAACAGTGACGAACTGTCCACTGAAAACCACTGTTTATCAACTTATAAATATTGTTGTTGTTGTGGTCTTCAGTCCTGAGACTGGTTTGATGCAGCTCTCCATGCTACTCTATCCTGTGCAAGCTTCTTCATCTCCCAGTACCTACTGCAACCTACATCCTTCTGAATCTGCTTAGTGTATTCATCTCTTGGTCTCCCCCTACGATTTTTACCCTCCACGCTGCCCTCCAATACTAAATTGGTGATCCCTTGATGCCTCAGAACATGTCCTACTAACCGATCCCTTCTTCTAGTCAAGTTGTGCCACAAACTTCTCTTCTCCCCAATCTTATTCAATACTTCCTCATTAGTTATGTGATCTACCCATCTAATATTCAGCATTCTTCTGCAGCACCACATTTCGAAAGCTTCTATTCTCTTCTTGTCCAAACTACACTCCTGGAAATGGAAAAAAGAACACATTGACACCAGTGTGTCAGACCCACCATACTTGCTCCGGACACTGCGAGAGGGCTGTACAAGCAATGATCACACGCACGGCACAGCGGACACACCAGGAACCGCGGTGTTGGCCGTCGCATGGCGCTAGCTGCGCAGCATTTGTACACCGCCGCCTTCAGTGTCAGCCAGTTTGCCGTGGCATACGGAGCTCCATCGCAGTCTTTAACACTGGTAGCATGCCGCGACAGCGTGGACGTGAACCGTATGTGCAGTTGACGGACTTTGAGCGAGGGCGTGTAGTGGGCATGCGGGAGGCCGGGTGGACATACCGCCGAATTGCTCAACACGTGGGGCGTGAGGTCTCCACAGTACATCGATGTTGTCGCCAGTGGTCGGCGGAAGGTGCACGTGCCCGTCGACCTGGGACCGGACCGCAGCGACGCACGGATGCACGCCAAGACCGTAGGATCCTACGCAGTGCCGTAGGGGACCGCACCGCCACTTCCCAGCAAATTAGGGACACTGTTGCTCCTGGGGTATCGGCGAGGACCATTCGCAACCGTCTCCATGAAGCTGGGCTACGGTCCCGCACACCGTTAGGCCGTCTTCCGCTCACGCCCCAACATCGTGCAGCCCGCCTCCAGTGGTGTCGCGACAGGCGTGAATGGAGGGACGAATGGAGACGTGTCGTCTTCAGCGATGAGAGTCGCTTCTGCCTTGGTGCCAATGATGGTCGCATGCGTGTTTGGCGCCATGCAGGTGAGCGCCACAATCAGGACTGCATACGACCGATGCACACAGGGCCAACACCCGGCATCATGGTGTGGGGAGCGATCTCCTACACTGGCCGTACACCACTGGTGATCGTCGAGGGGACACTGAATAGTGCACGGTACATCCAAACCGTCATCGAACCCATCGTTCTACCATTCCTAGACCGGCAAGGGAACTTGCTGTTCCAACAGGACAATGCACGTCCGCATGTATCCCGTGCCACCCAACGTGCTCTAGAAGGTGTAAGTCAACTACCCTGGCCAGCAAGATCTCCGGATCTGTCCTCCATTGAGCATGTTTGGGACTGGATGAAGCGTCGTCTCACGCAGTCTGCACGTCCAGTACGAACGCTGGTCCAACTGAGGCACCAGGTGGAAATGGCATGGCAAGCCGTTCCACAGGACTACATTCAGCATCTCTACAATCGTCTCCATGGGAGAATAGCAGTCTGCATTGCTGCGAAAGGTGGATATACACTGTACTAGTGCCGACATTGTGCATGCTCTGTTGCCTGTGTCTATGTGCCTGTGGTTCTGTCAGTGTGATCATGTGATGTATCTGACCCCAGGAATGTGTCAATAAAGTTTCCCCTTCCTGGGACAATGAATTCACGGTGTTCTTATTTCAATTTCCAGGAGTGTATTTACTGTCCATGTTTCACTTCCATACATGGCTACACTCCATACAAATACTTTCAGAAATGACTTCCTGACACCTAAATCTATACCCGATGTTAACAAATTTCTCTTCTTCAGAAACGCTTTCCTTGCCATTGCCAGTCTACATTTTATATCCTCTCTACTTCGACCATCATCAGTTATTTTGCTCCCCAAATAGCAAAACTCCTTTACTAATTTAAGTGTCTCATTTCCTAATCTAGTTCCCTCAGCATCACCCGACTTAATTCGACTACATTCCATTATCCTCGTTTTGCTTTTGTTGATGTTCATCTTATATCCTCCTTTCAAGACACTGTCCATTCCGTTCAACTGCTCTTCCAGGTCCTTTGCTGTCTCTGACAGAATTACAATGTCATCGGCAAACCTCAAGGTTTTTATTTCTTCTCCATAGATTTTAATACCTACTCCGAATTTTTCTTTTGTTTCCTTTACTGCTTGCTCGATATACAGATTGAATAATACCTGGGAGAGGCTACAACCCTGTCTTACTCCCTTCCCAACCACTGCTTCCCTTTCATGTCCCTCGACTCTTATAACTGCCATCTGGTTTCTGTACAAATTGTAAATAGCCTTTCGCTCCCTGTATTTTACCCCTGACACCTTTAGAATTTGAAAGAGAGTATTCCAGTCAACATTGTCAAAAACTTTCTCTAAGTCTACAAATGCTAGAAATGTAGGTTTGCCTTTCCTTAATCTTTCTTCTAAGATAAGTCGTAAGGTCAGTATTGCCTCACGTGTTCCAGTATTTCTACGGAATCCAAACTGATCTTCCCCGAGGTCGGCTTCTACTAGTTTTTCCATTCGTCTGCAAAGAATTCGTGTTAGTATTTTGCAGCTGTGACTTATTAAACTGATTGTTCGGTAATTTTCACATCTGTCAACACCTGCTTTCTTTGGGATTGGAATTATTATATTCTTCTTGAAGTCTGAGGGTATTTCGCCTGTTTCATACATCTTGCTCACCAGATGGTAGAGTTTTGTCAGGACTGGCTCTCCCAAGGCCGTCAGTAGTTCCAATGGAATGTTGTCTACTCCGGGGGCCTTGTTTCGACTCAGGTCTTTCAGTGCTCTGTCAAACTCTTCACGCAGTATCGTATCTCCCATTTCATCTTCATCTACATCCTCTTCCATTTCCATAATATTGTCCTCAAGTACATCGCCCTTGTATAGATCCTCTATATACTCCCTCCACCTTTCTGCTTTCCCTTCTTTGCTTAGAACTGGGTTTCCATCTGAGCTCTTGATGTTCATACAAGTGGTTCTCTTATCTCCAAAGGTCTCTTTAATTTTCCTGTAGGCAGTATCTATCTTACCCCTAGTGAAATAAGCCTCTACATCCTTGCATTTGTCCTCTAGCCATCCCTGCTTAGCCATTTTGCACTTCCTGTCGATATCATTTTTGAGACGTTTGTATTCCTTTTTGCCTGCTTCATTTACTTGTATATTTAGACTGCCTTACTGCATATAAAGAGCAACTTACGAGAATACCAGAGTAGAAGAGATGTACACTCTCATGAAACCAGAAATAGTAGCCATCTTGACATACCCTACTACAGATTATCCAAGTCACTGAACAGCGACGAAGTGGTGGGTATGAAGATGTTTAACAAACTGCCACTAGAATGGGTAGAAGCTCCATTTGATTTATTTAAAGACAGATTATTCAGTTGGTTAGCTGCAAATCCCTGCTACTCACTTCAGGAATTTTATGACTGTAAAATATCATAGTGGTACCGGTTTGGAGAGTACACCATAATTTCTTTAACTGAGTAATTTATGATGCAAAGTTATCATATTATTTGATTTTAAATATTTTATTTTATGAAAAACCAATAGTGACATAATGATCTTCATGTATATATGCTGTATAACTTGTATATATGCAACGTGACTTGTAAATTGCTGTAATAACTAAACGACAATAAAATTTCATTCAATTCAATTTGTTAAAATGTATTGTTTGTAGTACATGTTAATAATAATACTTTATTCATCATTGAATGTTTAATTGCAATATAGTGGTACCGGTTTGGAGAGTACACCATAATTTCTTTAACTGAGTAATTTATGATGCAAAGTTATCATATTATTTGATTTTAAATATTTTATTTTATGAAAAACCAATAGTGACATAATGATCTTCATGTATATATGCTGTATAACTTGTATATATGCAACATGACTTGTAAATTGCTGTAATAACTAAACGACAATAAAATTTCATTCAATTCAATTTGTTAAAATGTATTGTTTGTAGTACATGTTAATAATAATACTTTATTCATCATTGAATGTTTAATTGCAATATGTATAAAAACAGGTTACAAATCTTGATTCATACCACAACAATATATTCTTCTGAATATGTCACTGATTAACAAAATGATTAAATTACAAATAAAATGGTTTGCTTAACACTATTTACATAGTTTTTCGAAGCACTTCGTATTCTGCACGTAAGTATGGTATTCTTCTAAAGTGTAAAATGGATTTTGTAACAGGAATTTCTTTAGATGAAATTTAAGCTTCATTGTAGGTAGGGTCATAACTTTACTGGGCAGTGCATTGGCTATCTTTAAACCTGCATATTGCTAACCCTTTTCATAGAGTGCTGTTCTGTGGCTGCTAATGTAAAATTTTTCTTTATTTCTGGCATTGTACAGGTACAAATTGGAACAAATGTTGGGTAGTAGTCTATTAACAAGTAATGTGGCTTAAAGAATGTACATTTTTAATACAGGTGGTACACCAGATTTTGGAAACAAGTCACGGCATGATTCCTTATATTTTGCTGCAATGATCATCCTTATAGTCCTTTTCTGAAGTAGCATTAGCTTATTTAGTTTTGCTTTGGTTGTTGCTCCCCATATTTCTATTCCATAATTCAGCTGAGAGGAAAATAGAGCATGGTATGCAGTCTTTAGGAGAACAGTATCTTTGGAGAACTTGCTAATCATATTAATTGCAAATATATTCTTAGACAAATTACATGCTAGTGTGTCAATACGTGTGCCCCACTTCAGATTGCTTTGAATTGTTAAACTGAGGAATTTTACACTAAATACTTTTTTTACTAATTCATTGCCTATGTACAGTTTAATTTCATCATTAAAACTATTGTTGTTAAACGCCATGAGACATGTTTTACTACTGTTTATATTTAAGTGGCTTTCATTAAAGTACTGTACAATTTCATTTGTGACTATATTACAGTATGTCTCTAGTTTATTAAATGATTCCCTTTTACACACAATGGATGTATCATCTGCATACAGAACTATTTTAGAACTCTAAGTGCAATATTTTATGTCATTTACGTAAATCAAAAACAGAATACGACCCAATACTGAGCCCTGGGGCACTCCATATTTTATATTAGTTATTTTAGATTTGTGAGCACCACTTTCAGTTTTAAGCAGTACAAATTGTTTTCGCTTACTCATATAAGATTTTATTAGGTCATCATGAGAATGTTCCATAACTTTTCTAATAGGATTGTGGTGTTCACATAGTCGAAAGACTTCTCAAAGTCGAGGTATATACCTGCAACATATTGCTTGTTCACGACGCCACTTATTGTCTCTTCAATCAAATGAGCAGCTGCTGTGATGGTTGATTTACATTTAAATAATCCATTTCTATTTTCAAACATTAGGTTGTGCATCTGGAGAAAGTTTATAATTCTGCTGTATTTGACTTTTTTCAACTATTTAGGAAAAGACTGGAAGTATTGAGAGGGGTCCTTAGTTTTGAATTTTAAGTTTGTTTTCTTTTTTAAAGATTGATGTTACCTGAGCTGTTTTTAGTCTGTCTCGGAAGGTGTCTGACTCTATTGTGTTATTTACTGCTACAGACAGAGGTACAGACACACTTTCTCTGCACACCTTTAATACATTAATACTAGGCCATCATGCCCTGCAGAACTGGATTATTTTAGAGAGCTTATGATGTTATTTATTTCTTAGCAATCTGTGGGGGCTAGATAGATGCTATGCTTAGATGGATTGCCTTTAAAATTTTACTGCAGGTTATTATGTTTCTCACTGATAGCTTCCCCTACTGAAGAAAAACATTCATTAAATATATTAGCAATTTCAAGTTGATCTTCTACTACCATCCAAATGTGACCAATATTAAAGACCATACAGCATTTGTCTCTGCCTATTCTAAAGCTGTTTAACACTTGCCAAACACCAGAAGTAGCACTGCGTGAAGCCTGAAGCTTGTTTGCAATGTAGCTGCTCCTGATCTGTATTAAAAATTCTTTATATGATTCTCGATAAGTTTTGAAGGCCTTCTTTAGCTTGAGATTTTGTCTATTATTCAACTTTGCAATATGCAATAATTTTAATTTTTCCCTTACTTCAATGACATCATTATTTATCCAGATACTTTTGTTTATATGTTTAGTTTGTTTAACTTTTGTGGCTACAACCGGGAATGTGGCAACAAAACAGTAGTAGAGGTCAGCAGCAAAGCTATCATAGTAAAACCTATCATTCTCAAACCATGATACGTGTGCTAACATGCAGTTCAGTCTATACACAATTCTTTTGCTTACGTATAGTTTCTTTTCAGTAGCAAAGGGCATCTTATTTGCCTCCAATTCAAGCTGTACTGCATGGTGATCAGAGTTGGTTAGTTTTAGAACAGCTGTAGTGTAGGAAAGATGGGTCAAAAAATTGGCTCTGAGCACTATGGGACTTAACATCTCAGGTCATCAGTCCCCCAGAACTTAGAACTACTTAAACCTAACTAACCTAAGGACATCACACACATCCATGCCCG
This sequence comes from Schistocerca cancellata, assembly GCF_023864275.1. Classification (NCBI taxonomy): domain Eukaryota; kingdom Metazoa; phylum Arthropoda; class Insecta; order Orthoptera; family Acrididae; genus Schistocerca; species Schistocerca cancellata. Next base: position 521,074,883 of record NC_064633.1, read on the forward strand.
AGGCAGGATTCGAACCTGCGACCGTAGCGGTTCCGGACTGCAGTGCCTAGAACCGCACTTTGCAAGGTCACAAAACTTTATGCTTTGCAGGTACACATTTTACTACTAGACTAGGAGGGCCACCCACAAAGTACAAATGAAAAATATTGGAATCTAAATCGCGTATTCAAATTTAAAATTCTGATTTTGCGCTATATTTTCTCATATTTAAAGTTCACTGCCAGGTCACTAGGAGTGGTGCTGTCATTCTTAGATTAGATTAGATTTACTTACATTCCAATTGATCCATAGTGAGGAGGTCCTCTAAGATGTAGAGCAGAAAAACAATAATACATGACAAATATTTAGAGCTGAAACAAATAAGCAAATGTACCTTCCACAGGTAATAAGTGGAATGATCGTCATTTTTTTAATGAACACTATATCAAATATCGTTTTACAAACACTCATTTACTAAGATTGCATTAATGCACTGAATTTAAAATTTAAAAATATGTTTTCCTTAGAACTTCCCATTTGACACCTAAGTCTATTTAGGCTGTTCCAGACTCTCCATTCCAACTGTGATCCAGCAGGAAGTTATTCTTTAATGTTCCAACTTTTCAGGCTGCCTTTATCCAGTTTCTGTTTCCATATTGATTCTCTGGTTGTAGATTGACTTTCGTTTGGTGGACATTCAACTTTTATGAAATCTTTCCAAGATTTAAGTCTTGCCATCGCTGGCTGATGTGCATACAAGGGATGTCTTCTATCTTCGCACTGCCTGCTTCGTTCAGCCATCACCAACTTTTGCATCTGATCTGTGGGGAGGAGCTATTCCAAAATACATATAAAGGAGATCACAGTTTGTAGGCTTCAGGCATCCCATGATTAATCGACATTAGTCATTCAGTGCTGCATGTAGTTTCTGGTCATGTGGCGATCTTCTCCATAGAGGGTATGCATATTCAGTTGGAGCAAAGCACAATGCCAGGGTTGAAGCATGTAGAATTTCAGGATTTGCTCCCCAGTGTGAGTTGGTAAGTTTGCGCATTATACCCTTCCATGTGTTGACCTTCATTCTAGTTTTTTCTACATATTTCTTGTAAGACAATGTTCGATCTAACGTGACTCCAAGATAATCTGGGTTTGGGCAGTGTTTAAGTTTAACTGAGTTCCATTCCACTTGTAATTCCCTATCTGCTTCCTTATTGTTCAGATGAAATAAACAAATCTGCATCTTTGCTGGATTTGGTCGAAGCTCGTTCCCTTTGTAGTATTCAGTTAAAACTTCTAAGGCATCTGTTAGGTTTCTCTCAATCTGCTTGATTGATCTGGATTGGCAGGCAATGGTTACATCATCAGCATAGATAAAACTTCTTGTTGTTGGTCGAACTTGTTGGTCATTTCTATACAAATTGAAAAGTAGAGGGAACAAAACACTACCTTGTAGGAGCTCATTCTTCTGGTTCCTGCAGCGACTTCTTTGCTCTTGAAATTTCAGATAGTACCTTCTGTTGGAGAGCAGTGATCTCACAACTTCAGTAAGATGGTAGTTTCCCATCATTTTGAAAATTTTTCCCAGAAGGATTTTGTGGTTTACCGTGTCGTATGCTGCTGATGAGTCGACAAACACTTACAGTTTTTGTCCCTTCTCAAAATCGTCATCTGTGTATTGTGTTAGGCAGAGGACCTGTCCAGTGCAAGACTTACCGGGTCTGAATCCTGCTTGTTGTGGAATGATTTGGTTTTCTAGTTGTGGTCCTACTTTCTTCAAGATAAGACGTTCATATAGTTTGAAAGGGCAACACAGCAGCGATATTGCACAATAGTTCTTGGCATCACCTCTTGATTTACCTGCCTATGGGATAACTACTACCTCAGCCAGCAGCCATAGCTTAGGTACCGTCTTGTTGGACCAGCAGAAATAATAGAGCTGTAAGAGCCATTCCTTAGCAATGGGCACATATTCTGTATGAATTCATTAATGATGTCATCGGGACCTGTGGCCTTCCTGGGTTTCAGGGAACTAATAGTAGTTACCAATTCTGTTGAATTGAAATATGGCTCAGGTGAAATTTCAGCCACTTGTAGCCTCTTATATGAGGTGGCAATCTTGCTGCCCCTGGTTGGTTTACCATTCAAAAGGAGCTGATGTGCGATTTGAATAGCTTCCATGGAAACCTGATCGTTGGGTACTGCCAGGTCACTAGACAATCGTTTTATAAGGTTCCAAGATCTTCTGCTACTATGTTTCATGTCAAGACTCTCCAACATATGTTTCCAGAACTCTTGTGGGTCTTCGCTTGTAGTTTCAGTCAGCTGATCCCCAAGTTTTATGGTTTCTGCACTGAAAGGGGCCTGGCTGTACTACGCCAGGTATTCGTTATGTATTTGTTTCGTGTCATTGGACACTACAGGAATGTAGAGTGTTCAGCAGCCTATGGGTATGGTGAGTCTTGCTGATCTTTTAACAGCTTGGATGGACATTCTGTAGTTTTCAGTGTTTGATGGTAAATTTACGATTTCCATATCTAAGGTGTCCGCAAATTTTTTCCGGTTAGCCCTTTTGAAGTTAAAACATCTTTTAAAGGGTACTTTTTGTGGCACTTTTACTGGTCTAAACTTTAGCATGATTGGTCTGTGTTGGGTCTTTCGGATCGGGTTAAGAATGAATTTATTGCATGACCCAGACAAGGTCTTGGAAACAAGTATGAGGTCTGAGTTATACCCTCTCTGCCGTCTTGCACTGTTGAATGACGCAGGATTCTTCTGATCATGGATGAGATTCAGCTTGTGCTCTTCTGCCCAGTTTTCCAGTAATTCTCCATCCTCGTTTGTGTCTTGGTAGCCCCACACTCTACTGTGACAGGTAAAGTCTCCCATTATTAGCTGTGGGTGACAGACATGTTGGCTGAAAGCAAACCTTTCCCCTGGTGGTTTATATATATTGGTCGTGAGGGCACTCCTTCACCAAGGTCATTCCAGGAATATTTGGACGGCTTTGGGATGGCCCTCTACAGGTCTCCTGGAGGCATAGGACGTCACAGACGTAGCTCAGTGTGTGGAAGGATCTGCCGGTATTTAGCGTTCCCCAGCAGACGCCTGACTCTACATGCACAATCTTCTGGGAGGCTCCTTCCTTGTCCCCCTTGCCCACACAGGGCATGAATAGAAACCTTAAAGAAAACGATACAGGTAAATGCGTTTGTAGCTAGTGCTCCATACAGGCATGATTTAATAGGTAACTGCTGTGTAAACAGAGAAACAGTTACCATGCACATTCGAAAAGATCTACAGGAGTTCTCAATATGCCAGATTTTTAGAAACATGGAATCAATGAGAAATCATTTCATCAGGCATGGATTATACAAAATAATTAAGGGGTGACAGTTCTGCATGAAGAAATATTGCGAGTAAGTAATATGCAAATAGAGAAAAATGGAGTAATTGTACTGTTTGCAGAAACTCAAACTGAAGCAAAACGGGACGCAAAGAAGTGAAATTGCAAGGAATAGAATCGTCCAAAGAAGAATATTCACCAGCAGCAGAACTACCACTGTCACCAGAATTTAAAACACCAACAAAACTGGCAACAGTATTCAAGGAGAAATTCGAAGTATTAACCTTACCTGCAGCACAACAAACACTAATTAGTAACATCAGAAAAGAGGTAGAAGCTGACTGAACAGTATTTTAGATACCTACAGGTAGCAAAAATGTAATATAAAAACATAGATACTAATTTAAATGTTACATCATAATAACCAAAAATTTCAAATTAATTATTTTACTTTAAAATGCGAAATATGCCTCAAAAAATTAGAAGAGGTATAATTACTATTTGTTACTGATGTAACATATATTTTTGTAATGGCAGAAAGTGACCTAAAAGAAAATGAAATAAGTGTTAACAAACTATAGGACTACACAGAATTGCCATGATTTCTGTAGAACTGAAGATGAGGCTGGGAGACTGACAATACTTGCTAACAACAACATGAAAGATGGTATGTCTTGGTAGTGGTAAATAGCACAGAAATAATTATTTTCAGTTAGCAGTAATAATACCTAGGGAAATAATGTTTCATAATAGTTCTTTTCTGATCACAAGCATTGAGATAAATTGTTTTTTTTACAAGAATTGCAATTCTTTTTAATCAAGCTTGGAGAATTCACATAGGTGATAATGGTCGAGACTTAAATATAGAGTACATCATAATTAATAGCGTAGACTGACATGGGTGCAAGTAAATAAAAACATTCCAGTAAACTGGGTTCACAAACGCGACATTTTTGTGAGAAGACTGCAGATGTGTGGTTGCAAGCTTTAACTAACTTCAGTATTAAATGTTGCCCTAGTTAGTACAAATATATTTGAAATACAAAATTTTCAATGAAGTCTGGACCATTCATGTTCAGATGCTTTCAATCATATCGCTTTCCCCTATTATTTGTAGTACACCCTGTGTAAATACACTGATAGCCGACTTACATACAATATCTTTTTTGTGAGTTGTTCACCAATTACGATTTAAGGTTAGAAGTAAATAGCTGAACAAGTTTTAGTAACTCACAAAATTTACTAGTAGATCATATGTAATAGCCTATGTTTCTCAAAGTAGACATTGGTGACCACTTTAAGTCACACTTACACTGGATTTGAAATATGTTTTGATACAATGTTCACAACAGTGTTTGCAGCTGCTGCTGGACTATCATCTTGTGACTGTTACAAACACAAAAATAAATCTTGTAAAAGGTCAATATGTAACCATGTTTATAAATGAATGTAAAATGTGAATATAAAATGACTTATTCCACATCAGTGTGATTAATCATACTAATGATCCATGTAGCATGCAATTAACTAACTAATTAGCTATCTATGATTGTGTCAATACAGATCAAAGGAAACATTGGTTGTGACACACTACTGGTTTTTGTTTATTTTATGACATAAGATGTATAGATGAATGCAGTAACTGTGTTGGCTCACAGTGTATGGTAGGTTCTAATATCTATTGTCCTGTGAAGACAATAAATACTTACTCTTATCACACTCTATGAGACAGAGAAATAGCTGTGGATTTTGTGAAAAGTTAACTATAATAATTACAAGTTAAAACAATCTCCATCCAGAAGATCGCTGCTGTGCTTAAAACCAGCTGTAATGAAGTTGAAAAGAAATTCGGGGGTCTGTTGACACACTGCAGATGAGTCCCATCAGTTCCTCTTTGAGAACAAATTGACTTTATATTGGAGGATGGAAGAATTGTCAGTAAGCATGGATATGAGAGTGTGGATGGGGAGGGGGGGGGGAATAGGGTTGAAAACAACTGTAGATTCTGCTGTTACATTAACTAGATCCAGTTGCGGTATTACTGCAGAATTTTTGGTAGGATCTGACAATGAAAATGATATGATTTTTTATACATTAATGTCCTATGAGTATTTCAATCTACAATTAAAAATATTCTTCAGTGTTATTTATGTGACTGAACTGCTGTTGTGTAATCCTTCAGCTGGTGCTTCACAAACAGCTGTACCAATATAAATATTATGTGGATTTCAGATATAGAATAGATATCGAGCAAAAATACACTGTTTGATACAACAGTGGGTTGTCTGGTTTGCTCTGGGAGGAGACTGAGCGGATGCTATAATACATAAAATATTAGTTCAGATTATGACAACATAGATAACAAGAATTACTTAACTTTGTATGATCTATAGCCACAGGAATTTCATGGGTAGTTACAACTGCCTCTGAACATTAACATATCACTTTATACAGACAAATTAGAAGTCTATCTCTCAGACTTTAGTGAACAATAACTTTGGCATTGACTCTGCCTACTAGATTAATCACACAGCTGGCCTACTAGAAGACAATCGCGTCGCCTTAGTTGATGATTGCAGACTGAGCTGGTTGTATTGTGCTCAGACATAAGTAGAAGGTTGGATGCAGTGCCGTAGCAAAACGTTTCTAGTTGTGGCTGTGCCAGTGTCATTCAATCACTGTGGCATTGCATTGACTATCTTTTCATGCGGTTTATTATGGGGTACCAATCATGTTTTGGCATCCCTGTGTATGGTGGTGGCTTGTGACAATGGTAGGGGGAAACGTAATGCAGACAGAGATGACGCCACAGGGAGTGTATTGCAGCTCCCTGCACCCAACCCAGTATCCACCTTGTGTGTGTCCACAAACACTAGCTGAAAAACCAGTTACATGCTGCGTGCCGGCATGCAGAGACACAGATGAAAGGCAAACAGCAAGGGGATCTTCTGGGGAAGCAGAATGGCCATCCAGAGGTGCCACGTCCACAGACATTGGTTCAGGACGTAGGGGTGGTGCAGATGTTGGTAATAATAATAATGTCATGTGACGAGGGGCTCCCATCGGGTAGACCGTTCGCCTAGTACAAGTCTTTCGATTTGACGCCACTTCGGCGACTTGCGCGTCGATGGGGATGAAATGATGATTAGTAGGACAACACAACACCCAGTCCCTGAGCGGAGAAAATCTCCGACCCAGCCGGGAATCGAACCCGGGCCCTTAGGATTGACATCCTGTCACGTTGACCACTCAGCTACTGGGGGTGGACGCAGATGTTGGTGAGAAAATGGTTCAAATCGCTCTGAGCACTATGGGAGTTAATTTCTGAGGTCATCAGTCCCCTAGAACTTAGAACTACTTAAACCCAACTAACCTAAGGACATCACACACATGCATGCCCAAGGCAGGATTCGAACCTGCGACTGTAGCAGTCGGTTGGTTCCAGACTGCACCGCCAGAACCGCTCGGCCGCCCCGGCCGGCAGATGTTGGTGAGGTCAGTGGCAGCTGCAGTAGCGGTGACAGCAGCAGCTGACTAGGTGGGGCAGTGGGCAGTGACCTCCACAGGGACCACTGTGGATGGGTGCTGGCAACGACAGGCTGGGGGATGGAGGCAACTGCTAGTGTGGTCCCCAGCAGTGTGCTGGGTCAATGGGAAAAATTCTGCAGCAGAATCTCTGACGTGTACTGAAGCACGCAACAGCTGGTTCTGGTGGTGCCGATGCAGAACAGTGGAACTTTGTACAGTGAAAGAAGGGCATCCACTGGCTTTTTTTAGTGACACTGTGATCCCAGTGTAGTTTCTTTCAAAACATTTCAAAGAACACTTCATCCTATGCCTAAAACTTTGTCTGCCCAGATGGAACGAAATACACTCCTGGAAATTGAAATAAGAACACCGTGAATTCATCGTCCCAGGAAGGGGAAACTTTATTGACACATTCCTGGGGTCAGATACATCACATGATCACACTGACAGAACCACAGGCACATAGACACAGGCAACAGAGCATGCACAATGTCGGCACTAGTACAGTGTATATCCACCTTTCGCAGCAATGCAGGCTGCTATTCTCCTATGGAGACGATCGTAGAGATGCTGGATGTAGTCCTGTGGAACGGCTTGCCATGCCATTTCCACCTGGCGCCTCAGTTGGACCAGCGTTCGTGCTGGACGTGCAGACCGCGTGAGACGACGCTTCATCCAGTCCCAAACATGCTCAATGGGGGACAGATCCGGAGATCTTGCTGGCCAGGATAGTTGACTTACACCTTCTAGAGCACGTTGGGTGGCACGGGATACATGCGGACGTGCATTGTCCAGTTGGAACAGCAAGTTCCCTTGCCGGTCTAGGAATGGTAGGACGATGGGTTCGATGACGGTTTGGATGTACCGTGCACTATTCAGTGTCCCCTCGACGATCACCAGTGGTGTACGGCCAGTGTAGGAGATCGCTCCCCACACCATGATGCCGGGTGTTGGCCCTGTGTGCCTTGGTCGTATGCAGTCCTGATTGTGGCGCTCACCTGCACGGCGCCAAACACGCATACGACCATCATTGGCACCAAGGCAGAAGCGACTCTCATCGCTGAAGACGACACGTCTCCATTCGTCCCTCCATTCACGCCTGTCGCGACACCACTGGAGGCGGGCTGCACGATGTTGGGGCGTGAGCGGAAGACGGCCTAACGGTGTGCGGGACCGTAGCCCAGCTTCATGGAGACGGTTGCGAATGGTCCTCGCCGATACCCCAGGAGCAACAGTGTCCCTAATTTGCTGGGAAGTGGTGGTGCGGTCCCCTACGGCACTGCGTAGGATCCTACGGTCTTGGCGTGCATCCGTGCGTCGCTGCGGTCCGGTCCCAGGTCGACGGGCACGTGCACCTTCCGCCGACCACTGGCGACAACATCGATGTACTGTGGAGACCTCACGCCCCATGTGTTGAGCAATTCGGCGGTATGTCCACCCGGCCTCCCGCATGCCCACTATACGCCCTCGCTCAAAGTCCGTCAACTGCAAATACGGTTCACGTCCACGCTGTCGCGGCATGCTACCAGTGTTAAAGACTGCGATGGAGCTCCGTATGCCACGGCAAACTGGCTGACACTGAGGGCGGCGGTGCACAAATGCTGCGCAGCTAGCGCCATTCGACGGCCAACACCGCGGTTCCTGGTGTGTCCGCTGTGCCGTGCGTGTGATCATTGCTTGTACAGCCCTCTCGCAGTGTCCGGAGCAAGTATGGTGGGTCTGACAAACCGGTGTCAATGTGTTCTTTTTTCCATTTCCAGGAGTGTATTTCCATGGTAAATGCAGAAGGTGCAAGGGGGTACAGTGTCTACAACCACAAAATAACTTTTTTCACACGGCAAGGGACAGTAGGAGGACAGAAAAATCTTTAAGATTGCTTCTGTGTGTGGGAGGAATGGAGTTTCTCCATGTGACTTCTGAATGTCTCAAAGAACCATTCAGCTTCAGATTTAGACTAAGCATTTTTTAATTTGTGTCAAAGGCTTCAATTACAAGGGAATTAACAGAAATTAACAGTTATAAAACATGTAAGTATACAATGGACATTAACATATAAACATGAAATAGGACAAAGAAATCTATAATTAACTTGCTTTTGCCCAAAAGTGAGCTATGTTCAAAGCATTACAGTTAGCATACAGTTAGAAGTAATTGTACATAAATGAACATTCATAAATACACTTAAGTATAGACTAACAGACATTCAATTAAATTGTATTTGCCCAGAAATGGGCAACGTCCAAGGCGTTAGAACTTGGCAGCATCAACTCTTCTTTGGTGCATGATGATGGACACAGACAGCAGTTGTGCAGGTGAGACATCATCTGCTCCTCTCCACACTCACAAGTTGAGGGTCCTCTAGCGCATCCCCATTTTTCAATAGCTTCTTTACACCACCCAACACCAGTTTGTAATCTGGGACTTCCAGGTACACCAGCTCTCATTATCACTGGGGGGTAGTTCTTCTTTGGGTTGTCTCCAGCCTAGAGGAGTAGTCTCTACTCTCTTTCTCCTCATGTCTAGCCTTTGGTTTGTGTTGTTGTTGTTTACATAGACCCTTACAAAACTTTTTCTGGACTTCAAGCGAGACGGTGCTGGTGAATGGCCAAATGATGGGTGAGTGTCAGATGTCAAGGCTCTACATCCTTCTATTGGAGCAACACTTCACGCCTGATGTCAGGTGGAGCTATACCTGCAAGATGATACAGTGCCTCCCCTTTAATGGGTCTCAGGCACCCAGTGATTACGTGGCAGTAGTGTCCACGTGCCTAGCATGGCAGGAGTTATGCCATACAGGCGATGCATATTCTCTCACAGAGCAGCACAACGCCAAAACCGAAGTCCGAATAGCGACTGGCTGTGCTCCCCAGTTAGATCCCCTTAGTATTTGTATGCTATTATTCCCTGTGGAAACTTTCAATTTGGTGTTTTGACAACGCGTTTTGAACGTTTTTAGGGTCCGATCTAAGGTCACCCCAAGATACTTTAGGGAAAATGTGTGTTCAAGTTGAGTGCCATTCCATGAAATATTTAGCTGTTGTTTGGCTTGTATGTTTTTTAGGTGGAAAGCACAGACTTGCGTTTTCGTAGGGTTAGGCCTTAAGTTATTACTTTTGTAGAACCGTTCAAGTTCTTCCAGTGCTTCAGACAGCTTATTTTCAACGTCATGGAAATCTTTTCCCTGGGTGGCCAATGCGCGATCATCCGCATACAGAAAACTCCAGGTGTACAGCGGGAGTGGTTGATCATTCGCCATATACATACTAAAGAGTATAGGGGCCAGCACACTGCCCATTCCTCTGTAGTCTACATCTACTGCGCCGTCCTTGAAATTCCACGAAGAATCTCCTTTTGAAAGGAAGTTGGCTATTAAGGTGCTTACAGTAGAGTCATTAGTGGTGTCATGAAATTTTTTCAGGAGAAATTTATGGTTCACAGTGTTGTACGCAGCAGGTAGGTCACAAAAGGCCACACTGGTTACCATACGTGATTTAAAACTGTGTTCAATGTATTAGGTGAGGCTGTGGATCTGTGATGTGCAGCTGTTACCCAGTCTAAAGCCAGCCTGTTGAGGTATGAGCGCAGAGTCAGTTGCTTCTGTCAAGCAGTGCAAAATCATTCTCTTCAAGATTTTATACAAATGGCAAAGAAGAGATATGGGACAGTAGTTCTTAGGGTCATTGTTCTCTTTACCGGGTTTAAGAATGGCGATGACGTGAGCTTTCTGCGAGACCTTGGGGATCCTATCAGAGCATAAGCAGTTGTTAAAAAGATCTAGAATCCATTTTAGTGTTGCAGGACCAAAACGTTTTATTTGCTCATTCCTAAGATCATCCATCCCAACAGCCTTTCCTGTTTTACACTTACTAATCGCCCTCTACAGCTCTTCTGAGCAGAAAGGTCTAGATAGGTCGATAACAGAAGTACGCACGATATTAGACTTTGGCTTGATGTTTCGGTTATCCGATTTCCCATTTAATAATAGTTGATGGGAAATATCGTAGGTTGTTGTTTGCGTGGAGTGTCGCGCTAGCAGGGTCATTATTAAGGTGTCTGAGAAGTTTCCAGGCTTTCTGGCTGTTCTTGCTGAAGTCAGTTTCCTTCAAAAGCTTGATCCACTGATCCTACTTGGTGGCTGATATTGATTCAAGTAATTGCAGTCCACGAGATATGGTTTCTTCGCCAAAAGGGTTTTGCTCAAATCCTGTGTAGTAGCGATCAAGATCTGGTGCTATCGCAGGGGACATCCATTGCACGTACTTAGTTCGACATCGACGAGGAATGGACATTCTAGACCATTTGTTCACATCTCTTACAAAACGATCGTATTGCTAAGGGTATGGGCTGATATGTGTTACCTCTTGATCAAGAAGAGTTGTAAATTTCTTCCAGTTTGCTTTTTTACAGTTATAACCCATACACAATATTTCGTCTACAGCGCTCACATGGTGCTGGCAAAATTCCACCACGAGACAGGCTACATCGCACGACAGGTGATATCTCCTAACACACCTAGTCTTAGCATCGACACACACCCAAAGCATCAACCGCTTACACAATCTGAAACACATCCGAAGATCGAGACTCACATGCTCGTAATACACTGAGTCTTAGCGTCGACACGTGCCCGAAACGTGGACTGCTAACACGATACGAGACACATCCGAAAATCGAGACGCACATGCTCCATGACACGATTTACCATCTTGACACCACGAAAAACATAAAGTGACGTACATTCGTACCTTGGACAGTGTACAAAAAACCACGGAAAGTAAACAGAAACAATTTCATCGAGCACGGTGATAACTGTGAAGGCTCTTCTACGAGAATGCTATGACAGAGTACGATGCTCAACTGCGGTCAACTTACTACAGACTTCCTTGCTCTCCTGGGAGCGTAAAACAGACAACAATTGTGAGGTCCAAAGAAATAATAGCAGTATTCAGTTGTTTGGAGTACTCAGTATTGCAACGTGCCTGGTTTGGTATGCCACAAAAAGTGCCAGTTGGTGATGACATATAACTTGCTACTGAACTTCAATTCAATCTGCCACCTGCCAGTGAATGTTGGTGTGAAGATGTCACAAATACGCAACTCATTTGACCACATTCAGATAGGACTCATGCTGAAACCTAATGGAAATTACAAACAAACAAAATAACACAGAAATAGAACAAATGGAAAGTTACGCTAAGCAGCACAATATCAACGTTAAATTACGTAAAACACTTCATCTCTGGAGACTATTTACATACGGCCACCTTCTCTTCCCGTTGCAGTTCTCTTTTAGCTTAGTACTCTAACAGGTTAATATCAGTCGTTCCGATAGTTTCTGCGGCATTGTGCTGAGCTGAGCCCACAACGGCTGCGTGTCAATTCCTGTTTCAATTTTCTCTGCGTGACTGACCCCTGCGATGGGTTAGGTGGCCTCAATTAGATATATTCGCTATGTTGGTTATTCCATTGACCTTTACCGTTGTAGGTCCTGCAGTTGCTTTGCTGTTGGTCCCTGGAATCCTGTTGACCCTGGTTTGAGTTCTGTTGCTCTCTCCGCTTTCCATTTCGTCGATAGTTGTTGTTGTTGTTGTTGTTATGATTATAATTTCCTCATGTTTTTCTATTTTCCCATGGTGGCCGCTTATTCCCATTGACGTTTCAATTCTGGTTTCCATTCGATCGGTGTTTGCCCCCTTTTCGTCCATCCTCATTCATCTCTGGCGAATCTGGCCAGTTACAGGCATTATTTCTACTTCTTTCCCGCGAGTTGTGAATTTCATTCACAATCGCGAGTTCGCACAGCGCACTCTTGAAAGCTTCGATTGAACTGCTGCATCCACCGATTAGCAGTTGCTGGTAACGTAAAGGTAATTTAATGTAGCAGTGCGTTATAATTTCCTTGGGACTCTATGGTTGATCCAATAATCGTTTCTTCTTGACCAGGGATTCGAAGAATTTGACAGGAGTGCGGAATCCTGACGCTTCTAAGTCCTTCTCTAACATGATCTCCTGTTTTATCCTCTCCTGCGTGTCTTGCGACCAATATGTGTCAAGGAATGCGTCCTTAAATTCTTGGTAGGAATGACAACTCTGCAACTCCGCGCATATGTTCTGCAGTCGACCCTTCTAAGAAAACACAGATAAACTGGAGCTTGTACTTCAGTGGCCAAGAGTCTGGTAGCACGTGATCGTACTGTGCCATCCAGGTCATGGATGTAATTCGTTGTTTGCCTCCTTGTAGACTTGAAAATCCTGCATGGTCGAGAAAAGTTTGTAGTCGAAAGGTTCGACGTATCCGCCGTACGAATTATCCCTCTTGTCTGCAGTGCGATTCCATGTATCCGTGCCCAAACGATCCTCGTGCACTGTTATGGTGTCCTCTCGTGTTGTCAGATTCACATAATAACGTTTTTGACCTCCTTAGAGGTGAACAATTGTTTTCCAACTCAGTCTCTGGCATGCTCCGTGTTACCGACGGAGCATTTTCCATTACACGTTCCACCGCGACAAGAGCATATTCCTGCTGCCTTCGCGCATGTGCAGTGGGTGTGTCCTCATACAGCTGTCCGGAGAGCTGCAAAACATTTTCTTCGCTTCTGTGATGCTCTCGATGGCGCTCTACCGAACGAGATCGTGTTTGCAATTGCGCGACCCGCTCATGTGCCTGCCGTACGTTCTATGCCAACTTGTTTTGTCGCACGGCGACTCGGATCTGCTTATCTTTAACTTTCAGAGGTTTCGACCTGCTTGATTTCTATCAGTTCGATTTGCTACGCAGCCTCACTCATTTTTTCCTACGTTTCTCGAACTATTTTTTTGGCTTGCTTTTGGAGAGTTGCAAGTGCGTTTTTTGTCTTACACACTTCAGTTCTTGCCACTTTAACTTATCCTTTGGCCACTGATGCATCCTTTCGTGCTACTTGCGCTACCAATCACGCTGTTTTGGCATCGCGCTTCGCCTGGTCTGCGACCTCACATGTTTCTACTGTCGTTTTCTTGACATTCTCTTGCTCTTCTTGGATTCCTGTGATCTCTTCCTAGGCTCCATCTATACTGCCTCTGAACCTTCTTATGACTAATTTGTGTCTTTGCTCCTCTTCCTCCCATCTATTTTTCTCTGCCTCTTGTCTCTTCCTTTCTGCCTCTTGCCTCTTCCCTTCTGCATCTTGCATGAATTGCATGAGAGCCTCATACTGAGATCCACGGATAACACCTTCCAGACTAGATGGACGAGATTCCATCATTCTGTGACGTTTCGTTCGTGATTCTGATCTGCCAGTCTCACTGATGTTGCGTCTTGTACCAGCATCCCCTACATTTCGTTCTGCTGTCTCCCAGTCACTTTCGTCACCTGACTGAGACCTGTCATCATACTCTGCAGGTTCTACATTTGACATCTCTGCCCAGTCCGCAACCGCATTTACCTGAGAATCCTGTGTAACATCTGCCTGGTCACCGCTAATAATCTGACATGGACCCATGGTTAACAAAACGCAATTGCTTCCGCTACTCTGTAGCAAATGTGCCTTGCTTCTTGTAAGCATGCACTCTAATTCTGATCCAAAAGAATTTAAACACTACACATTCCTATGCCACACAGATTCTAATCTAAATTACGCTCCCGAGAGCTACTGATTCTTAGTTCCTGACAACGAATTTAAATAACAGCATGCTTGTGTATGCTAACAAACGAAAATCTCAATCTACCCTAACAAATCAGCACAACGCCATTCGCCATCAAAACAAACAATCAAGTGACACAGAAGTCACAACACAACATGAAAATACACACATACAATAATTAAATATTAATACTATGTCTAGGTGCCAGAAACGCTAATCTACTCTACCCAGTGCACAATGTTAACATGGGAAACAGAAATTTCACTAGTCAATACCATCTAAAATCTGATGGTCACAGAAGGTGCCATCAATTCAAAATTCTGTGCAAGGGACATGAAATTGAATGACTATGCTAGGCAACACAATCTGATGGTCAAAGAAGGTGCCATCAATCCGAGATCCTGGCAGGGTCACCACAATGAATGTTAACCCTGTGGGGGCTATATGAAACATTGAGAATGAAGTAAAATTTACTAATATCATTTATTTTACTAAGCCAGACATAAATTATGCTAAACAAGTTATTGATTGAATACCATAAACAACTAATAGGTGGTTTAAGACTACAGTGGGCAAGGATCGTGGGTGGCAGAAGTGAGTGGAGTACTCTGGCCCTAAAAAAGTGAATAATGCAATCTGAATTGATCTGATGCTGAGCAGATTTTGATTGAGCAAATCTACTGTAGTTTTACTACACAGGTGCAGCTGAGAGCAATTGGCGATTGAGATCTGTACTTCCTGACAATGCTGGAGTGGCAGTACATTACCCTGTATGCTTTGTGTGGCAATGTAACTTGCAGCTAGTGAGATGTGTGCAGTGGAGGTGAGATGTGAGGTGGCACCTGTGAATCGATTGCGGCCATGAAAGAAATGCAAAAATCTCACAGTCTAGAAATCAAGCAGATGGATCGCAACTTACTCTCTGCCAGAGCCCTGAAACCATGGTAGATTTCAGTGTGTGACACACCTGTTCGCTGATCGTATCAAGGACCAATTTGGCTCACTTATATGACAGAGTGCACAAGGGTACCAAATGTCAAGACTGGTAAATAAAAAACGAATAAATGTGCTCTCGGCAAATGAGTAGTCCAAAACATTTGAAGTCATACTGTTGGTACAATAAGAAGTTCACCACAGGCTCCTCAGTCTAAACTACTCGCAAGTGAAGTCAGTCATAGGACAGTCCCCAAGTACCAACCACACATGCCAGAGCTTTGACCAGAAGTGCTTCCAGACCAAAGTTCAGCACCCAAGTACTTTGCACCTCTTCATAAGAAAACAAATCCGTTTTCTTGCAAGGTGCACAAACGACACCACATTCACGCCATCTTGAGCCAACCACAGGGCTCTAGAGGTGCTAAATCTCGCCTCCCACATGACAGCACAAACTCATGTCGAACCAGGGCAAGAGTTAAGAAACCTGATTCTCTGGGGGAAAATACACCAATTATTGGCTTTTTTTAAAGTTTTCACAGAGGGATAAGATGATTTTCTCCAAATTCGTGTTGCTTTCCATGGCAACAAGGGAACAGATACGATCTTAAAGATCTTTATCTGAATCACCTGTGCCTTGGAGCTTGTTAGTCCTAGCTATGAGGCATAATAAAGATTCTATCTCCAAACATTTCTCAGACGCTGGAGTTTCTTATACAACTGAGGCGGCCAATGGAGGTGGTTCACAGGCCTATTGGCAGTATTGGCGAACACAAAAACTCGTGAATTTTTATTATGCATGGCTCTGCACACAATGCCCAGTTTACGATTCCACTGTGTAGACACATTCCTTCAGTCCATCGCCCCCATCCCAGCCTTCTGCTGGCACTGTGGCAGGTAGCTCGGTATTGTTCTGCTGGAGACTTGTCTTGACAAGGGGCTGCTCTGTCTGTCCTGTATGGCTGTGGGCCTGTCTGGCAAGTTTTACTGTGACTCCCATCCACATAGAGGAAGATCGTAAGTTTCACACTATGATCGAAGTGTCAGAGATATGTAGGTCACTGTGTGGTATACTTTCATGTATATGTTCGAGAATTAACAATAAATGTACATACTGCATAGTCATCTACTTACATTCACGATGGTACTTGCAAAGTAGTGGAGGGGATGTTTAGCAGTGATAAGAAATTGGTTAACATTCTGCCGCAACGTTGGTCAGTATTGAAATTATGATACAGTTGCTAAAATTAATCACACTATCAACTATGACGCTTATTATTAAAGTACGGTGTCTTTTCCATCCCTACATTCCACTGGTAAGCTGTTGCTTACCATGTAATGATTTTACTGACATTGCTTATTTTTGAGATGGAGAAAGAGTCTTGGTCGAGGATGCAACACTTTCCAGGGATGGCCAACACTGAAACAATGCTCACGTGCATGGCAGCAATATGAGGAATCCATCAAATGGAACACAGCGCCATCAGCTATCCTGTCACTGTGAATGATGAGTTTAAATGTAGAGGTCGTCAATCACCTTTGGACAGCAGTTTGGAAACGCTCCACAATGCCTCAAATCTCTTCCAGCTTCCTTATGTTGTGTATGTCTTTTATTTCAATCACCCAGTGTGTGAGTGCATTGTGGGGTCAACAGCACCAACATGATTTTCACCGTGTGATGTCCAAGTTTCTGGGGGAGCCAATGGACCAAAACATGTTAATGTCAGTTTAGAATCTGATACAGACGTCGAAGACATGGCGGAAAAAAAGTAAGTATGGCAGTGTACAAAGTGTGTTAGAGCAGAAAAAGTGGTGCATTAAAGAATGAAACAGGCACCCTCTCCTGCGACTGATAACCTGTGGGAGAAAGTTCTCGTACAGTACAGGCGACGAAACTTTACACCGGTCTGTGCAAATGACGTCAGCCACTAGCCACCTGCTCCAATGGATAAATACCTGTATATTCAATAGGATTGCCACATATGCTCGATGCCAGCACATAGACGGTATTCGTTTTTGATATCAACTGTGGTGTGTATCACAGCACATCGCCCCATATCAATGGTATCTTTCCCATCTCGACTTTCCACTGGGTACACTGTTGATTGCCGCACACTGACTGACTGACACCATTCCCTTGACATGGAGGGAGCCTTGACGGAATGCTGGATATCTGCTGTGGAACAAGGGATTAAATGTAGAGGTCATCACCTTAATACAGTTGTTTGGAATCGTTCCTCACTGTTACAGACTCGTCCTATTTCCATATGTTGCGATATCCTACACGTTTTTATTTTTATGTTCTTTCACCAATAAGACAACAGTACCTCTTTTTATTTGTGCTACCTCACGTGTGTTGTGAGCAGCACCTACCGGTGTGGTCAACACCGGAACAGTAAACATGCACATGTACATGACTGCAAAATGAAGGAACAACGCTTTTCGAAACGGAGCACCAAGACATCTGCTACCCTATCGATTGGAAGATGAGATTAACTGTACGGGTAATCACCTTTGAATAGCTGTTGGAAGCGCTCTACAATATCACAAACTCTTCCAGTTTACATATGTTGCAATGTCTTCCACACTTTTGTCAATGAGAAACATCGCCTCTGTGTTTTAATTCTACCTGTCTGTGTTGTGGTAGCTGTATAGTTTATGCCATGTGATTCAGTTTTCTGTGAGAGGCAGAGGATAGTAACGTGTTAGTGTCGGTTTAGCGGCAGCTGACACGAATCTCATCATGGTAGCAAAAACAAAGTGTATCGCGGTGTATAGTGATTGGGTGCATTACAGCCGAAAAAAACTATGTACTAAACTGATTATGAAGGAACAATACAGGAACCCGCTCGTGTGACTGACTGTTGGATATGGTCATCCTACAGTACAGGTGCTGAAACCTTACACTGGTCTGTGGAAGTCTGCTCGAATGTACCAATACCCATATATTTAATAGGATTGCCACATATGTTTGGGTGATAGACATTGGATATGTGTTGCAATGCAGTAGCAAAATCTACATCCTTCCTCCATGCCATGTATGATGTGTAGTCTTCCTAAGTTTTCCAACAAGAAACATCACCGGAGCTGCTCATACTACCTCTTCTACTATCTCGTGTTGCAGTGGAAAGCTTAGTTTGGCGCTCGCCTTAAACACTGTACACAGTTGGCAGAGCTATGACACCATGTTCCCATTCCCACCGAGTGGTCGAAATGGGCTCCCGTCGCATTACCTCAGCTCGTCCTGTTTCCCCACAGGATGCAGAAGGTCTTAGATACAGATCTCTCCAACGTCTGTACAGGTCAGACTTAAATTGGGACGATCATATGGACTAAACTGCAGGGAGGGCAGGGAAGATACTTAGGATCAGTTACAAGATGCAGAGGGACTGTCTAAAGCAGTGCTGGAGTTCTTAGTGTATGGGCCCCTTAGCAGATAGGTTCGAAAAAAGGTGACTCGTTTTGAGATACGAGAGTGGCACAAATATGATTCACCAGTGGCAGTAATCATTAAAAGACGTCTCTACAGGATTCAACGCAAATATGTGGTTGAATGGATAGACTTGATTCCAAATTGCAGACTGCACTTCGGACAGCATTTCTCCCTAAAAGCGTAACACTATCAGCGACCCGTGTGTGCCTGTAGACTCAAGACCGCCTTTTATTCAGGGTGATGGTAACATAGGCTCAAAATGGTTCAAATGGCTCTAGGTATTATGGGACTTAAGATCTGAGGGCATCCGTCCCCTAAACTTAGAACTACTTAAATCTAACTAACCTAAGGACGTCACACACATCCGTACCCAAGGCAGGATTCGAACCTGCAACCGTAGCAGCTGTGTGGTTCCGGACTGAATCGCCTAGAACCGCTCGGCCACCGCGGCCGGCGTAACATAGGCGTTACAATTGTGTTTTTAATAGCATGGTCCTAACGCTTAATGTATGTTGTGGGCTGTAGAATCCCTGTGTGGTCAGCTTCAGATGTCATTTCTCAATAGTGTTCTTCGAAAAGAACATTGTGTTCCCTCCATGGATCCCCAGTTGTGCTACTTGGTGAGTGTAATCCGATTGTTGAAAAAAAAATTACTCGCCATGTAAAGTGACTCTCATGATCAATTTAATTAATTGGCGTATCAAACTGATATCGATGACGTGCTGCCTTGCGGGTGAAAGAGATGGTTGGGGCGCCACAGTATGATTCTTGACAAGCATTTTTTTTCGTTTCAGTGATATCTTTTAACGAAATTTCAATCCCCCACCTACACAGTGTGAGATAGGCTCTCACGATTTGTTTCATAAACGCTAGTATGATATAGCATCGCATCGGTAAAAGGGGACTTGTCATAGTGTACAAAACAGCTACGTTCTCTTGAATTATAGATTATTGTTATGAAACATAAAACGAATGTTTTTTTTTCCCCGACATGTGAGCCAACGGCATGAAAGATTGCATTCTTTAATTTTATTTCAGGTGCATGACAGTTTATTTACAAACACTGAACGCAAGAGACGCTCTCAGATCGTTCAAATGGTTCAAATGGCTCTGAGCACTATGGGACTTAACATCTATGGTCATCAGTCCCCTAGAACTTAGAACTACTTAAACCTAACTAACCTAATGACATCACACACATCCATGCCCGAGGCAGGATTCGAACCTGCGACCGTAGCAGTCCCGCGGTTCCGGACTGAGCGACTAGAATCGCTAGACCACCGCGGCCGGCTCTCAGATCGTGTAATTTGTTCAACAAGATGGAAGAAATTGCTTAATATAGTTTATAATTTCTTTCTTTGGAGTTTAAATTATCGCTTTTTCTTTATTCTGATGACTGTTTCGAAATAACGAGGATATTCTGCGGTGATCGATAGTTTTCGCGGCAAAATAGTCGAAGTTTCTTTTCCTGATTTTACTCATGGTAGACATGTCTGCTGATCACTGTAATCGGTGGTGGTACACTTCGCTGGTTGTCGCAAAATAAAGAGATGCAGATTGTACCCTGCAGTTGACTGTAAAACCTATACCGATTTTTTCATTAAACTAAAACTAAATGGACTGTACCTATTTTCGTGGAAAGAGGACATTTATTATCGTCACGAATGTGTTTTCCTTTTAATAGTTGCTTTATTATAAGAGTGAGTTGATGTAAAATAGTCCAGCACAGAATGGCGGGTTGCTGTGGGCGAGTTCCCTACGGAGTCGTGGCTCTCCCTTGGTCCGGATAGCAGTCATTTATCACGGTTCTGAGGGATGCCAGCGTGAGGCTGCGCTCGCTGCAGGTGGCAGGGGCTTCTTGTTTCGCAAGCAGCCAACTTTTGAAATTGCCATATGGAGCGTTCTCTGGATGGGCGGAGTTGTGCTACTAAATTTCCCATCTATGCTGTCAAGGACCGTCGCCTGAAGGTATGCCAGGTATCATGAGGGACGACAGAGGGCCTGATGAGGCCTGCAACTGTAGAGGGCTCGGCAGAAAAACAGTAGAGGGCCGACAGTGGCCTGCCCGTGCCGTGAGGTGGTCGGCCAATCAGCTGGCTGTTTGAAGAAGCATGTGTTCTCCCCATAGATGGAGGGAGGGAGGGAGGGGAAAGGGCCTCGGTTTTCGGCAGTTTGTGATTGTACATCGAGGAGAACGCACGTTCAACTACCACCCCCTTTTCATTCTTTTAGGATGATGATTGTCACCAGTGCATGTGCTGCATTATGACCTGTTCACTCTGAGTGCCGGTTTTTTCACGAGAATTTCGATGTGTAATTAGAAGTGTGATGAATTTTTTTCCATCAGTTTATTGGCTTCGGTTACCAGGACTGCAGGATGGTTTTTGAGCAGGCATATGTTGCGAATTCTGACATCAAACAGCGATAGATACTGTATGCTTACAGGTAATACACTTTTTAAATTCATCCCTGTCCAACACCAGCATCTCGTCAGTTGAACGTATTTCCCACCAATAAGAATAAAGACAGCACCATACACCCCTGCCTTTTTCCTGCCAGCTTGACGTCAAGGGTGGAGTTTGAGTGTGTCTGTCACTAGTTTCGAGTGGTATTGCGAAATGTTTTCCCAGCAGGATAACACCAGTTGTATGGTGGTGCCAGTTTTTGAGTTGTATTGCACTTTTATGCTGTCTTTGTGTAGCGCTATGCGTATAGTTGTGTAAGTAGGCCTGATCCTTATGATTAATCACGTAATTAGGTTCGATCTTTGCGTCAGTTTCCTGGCCAAAATAAATAAAGTACACTAACCTAAGCTTCCTCTCCCACATCTAGACATTTTCTATGTGTTGGGGGAGAGCACTTGGGCTTTCCATACAGAAGAATCAGTGTTCGAGTTCGAGATAGGTCACTGCCATTTTTAATTTCCCTCCAATTCCTGGGTGGGGGTGGGGTGAGACATCACTACAGTCCTGGGACAAAGAAATTCACGCCAAATTCGAAATTCCCACCAAAATTCGAAATTTCCTCGAATAGCATAGGTTGGGGGTGGGTGGAGATGGGGGAGGGAGGAAGGAGAAGGGGCTGGGGCCCACATGCAGGTTGAGAATACGCGTGATGTCATCTGGGGGTGGGCGTGGTCAGGGCAGGGGTGATTAATAGATAAATTTAATTAATTTGGATATCAGTTTAATATCAAAAAGTGTCCTGACGCCGCCACTACCCCACTACTCCTGATATTTGGTGCGCTTATAGGTGGGCCGTGAATTGTGCAATATACTCTGTCCAGTCTTCTGCATTTTAATCGAAGGCATGACAAGGTGGCAGGAACTGCAGGAAGTTTCATATCAGCGCACACTCCGCTGCAGAGTGAAAATCTCATTCTGGAAACATCCCTGAGGCTGTGGCTAAGCCATGTCTCCGCAATATCCTTTCTTCCAGGAGTGCTAGTTCTGCAAGGTTCACAGGAGAGCCTGTGTGAAGTTTGCAAAGTAGGAGACGAGGTACTGGCGGAAGTAAAGCTGTGAGGACGGCGCGTGAGTCATGCTTGGGTAGCTCAGATGGTTGAGGATTTGCCCGCGAAAGGCAAAGGTCAAGAGTTCGAGTCTCAGTCTGGCACACAGTTTTAATCTGCCAGGAAGTTTCAAGATCCCATATGTTGGAGTACCAGTCAGATGGCTGCACATGTAGATTAGCCTTCTTCCATTGGTTGTCCTCGTCATGCCTGTGGGTTTTGATTCACAATCTGATGTAATCCTCGAAGTTCTAGAGATGTTGCACAGGCCCCACAATTGAAATAGACATTAAGGACGGGAGATGGCAAACATAGAGGGAATTCCACAGCATTGTCATAACTAAGTTCATTGTGCTGAAGCTCCTTTCACAGTGTGATGTGCTATTTCAGGTTTTCAGCAATGTTCTCTCCTCTGTTATCTATATAATCTCTGAAACCTTGTCTTACATTTGGATAAGAAAGAAGAAAACGGTTACACATTTTTCTTAGATTTTCTTCCCCATCTAGCCATGGCTCACAATGTCATAGGACCATTTTTTACTGTCCAAAATATCGATCTCTTTCATGAAGGATTTGAATTGTTCACTGTCAATCGAAATTAGCATTTGCCTCAACTAGTCGATAAGGCTCTGATGGAACTGTTTCTCATTAATTTGGTTAGTATTTCTGCTAGATTCTCTTTTGGGAACGAATGAGAGTTTTTTGAAGCACGCTTCAGAAATAGCTTTCTCTTCTTCCTTCATGCAAGCACCTGGCACTTCCTTCAGTTGTTCAATGATTGTTATTGACCACGTATTGCCCTGCATGATGAGGGAATACTAGCACTGCTCGTTTGGAGGAACTGTGAGAGGATACTAATCTCTTCAAGAACATCAGAACACAGTGCAATGCTGCTCACAAACTCAGGGCTTGATAGTGTTTTCTGCAATCCCCAACTCTTCCCTTACAATTGATTTTGTAGCCATGTCATTTGAACATCTATTGAAATGGTAATTCAGAGCCTGGTAGGTCTTCCACACTGCTTGGACTGCTCTAAAGCTTGAGGCCACCCAATGCACTGAGAATACTTTAGATGTCTTCTTAAGTTCTGCACCTAACTCTTGTACAACAGCTTACAGTTCATGCTGATTCTTTGGAGATTGATGATAAAACACATACAGCTTGTTAAAGTAAATTATATGATTCACACCAGGAACCTATTCGATTGCATCAGCAAACGCTAATTCAATTTGGTGGCACAAACAATGCCATTTGAACAGTTTGTTGTACTTGGTCTTAAGTCATTCAAAACATCTGGATTCTTACCTATCGTGACACTAGTTCCATCACTGCATGCTCCTATCAAATTGTCATTCAGATAACTTGAAGAAAAAGCTCGATACGAGAAACAGTTTAGAAGTTCCGCTTCTGTTGTGTCTGCAAGTGTTCTTTTAAGTTCAATAACATCCAAAAAGAAGGTATTTACACAAGCAGGACTGATTTCTGATCTTAAATACACTCTTAAAACTGATTGTGAAGCAACAGATGTAGACTCATCAATGAGTAGAGAAACCTTGGAATTCTTTGACATGAAGGAACAGAGCTTTGTCCTCATAGTGTCCTCAATGCTGTCTTTGAAGTTGGCATAACTGAGTTTATTATGCAGTGTTTTGTCCATGTTGAAACCAGTTTGAATTTGCAAATCCACCAGCTTCCGGAAGTCTAGATATGGTTTGTTATTTTTTTGCTACAAAATATGCCGTGCGAAACACTTCCCTTGTACTTTCAAAAACGTCTTTCTGCTGTTCAGCTACAAGATTTTTTAGAACATTGTCTTGTCTTTCTTTTCGTTATCTGCATGCAGTTAAATGGCTTCAAAATTCCTATGTTTACCATTTTTTTTCTCAATGCCGTTATTTGAGCTTGTTTACTTCCATAAACTGGACTCTCCGAAATATTACTCCGTCCATTAGAAATGTGCACTCCCTTTGATTTACTCACATCCAATATTCTGCACATCTTTAATTACTGAGCATTCCAACTTGCCTTCCCTACAAACTAACTGCTCATATCTCATCTTAAATTCTCTCCATGTGCTGTTGTTCCAACAAGCAGGATAACTAGATATGTTTTGGGAACCTAAATAATAACAAGGAATTACTTTACATGACTGGCTTTTATCTTCATCAGTACGTGTTCTGGTGCTGTTATCCGTTTATGAAGTAGATTGGCCATTATCAGCTTCACGATTTTTTAACCACATGGACCATCTTCTGTAGTTGAAACACAAGAACTAGGTTGACTGAAATAATCTTCTATACTGTGTTTTGCCAAGCTTTAAAACGGCAAAGTAACGCATATAATCGGAGGAGTCAACAGAGCTGTTCACTACAATGCCTATAACGTAACTGAAAATAAAACTGAACAACAAAACCCGTGCTGGCTGTACAGTGGTTAACAATCAGACTGTAAATGCACAAACGAAAGGCACGACAATAACTCGAAATAATAAGTAGGTCTGGTGTAATAATATCATAGCAAAGTGTTAGGCCAAGAGCGACATTCGATACTGTGGCTGGATCATTGAAGATTGAAATATCAATATAAGGAAGCAGGAAAGGTTTTCATTTTACTTATACCTTGTCTTAGAGATTGGGTTTCAAATATGAGTTAGGCTTTTTATTATTATTATTATTATTATTATTAACCTTCAGGCGCTCGTGTAATTTGAAACCACATTAGCACTCGCATGGCAGCATTTACACTGCCACTAATTGGTTTTCATTTTCTAATCTCCATAAATTATTACATCGTACTTTAGAGTCAAATCAGTCAGTATCAAAGTCCTGCGCCATAAAGTGAGCCGATAGATAACCTGGGACTAAGTGAGAATCAAGCGCGTGAATAGTTACATGTTCAAGAGGCGGTGTGCACAGAGGTTAAAGAATACAACATCTGCGTGCGAAAGAAGGGCACTATTATTATGTCACTCGATGTGAGCATCTAAATGCGAGTCGACATTGGATGTGCAGTGCTGCGCAGCACCGCTCATGATGGCGCAGAACTGCCAAGAATGGAGCAGAGTCTTTGTAGGTGCTACAGTGTGTGTGCGCACATGTGTGTCAATAACAGTGGAAAGCGAAAATGCCGTCCAAACAGAGCGCATTTCCTTTGATGTTCTGACACTGGAGACAACTTTCCATTGTTGTGCAGAGCGGCTCGGTTTGGCGTCTGTACCAGCAGTGATGTGCCGAACATACTTCTTGGCTTTGCGCGGGTGCCCGACCCCGGGTACCTGATGTTCATTGTTCTTTTTATTGGCTTGTTTGTCTGGGTCATTTATCAATGCTCATTTGACTTCACAGCTAATATGTTCTATGAGTCATAACTCACAACTGACTTTAATTTAATTTACAGAGATGATAAAAGGGAATTAGTGTGATAAGAAAATGTTCTCCATGTAAAATAGTAAGGAGATGGTGTACCCCTCAGAAAAAAAGAGGGGTGTCTGCATCCACCCGCATTCCCCCTCCAATACAACACTGGTTATATGGAGTGTTTTATTTGAATTAGTCTATACTATCACCTCCTCGAACACTTACCACTCCTCCTGAAGCACTCTAAAAGGGACAGAACAATATGTTGGTTGACTCTTCTACAAACATACAATCTGGAAATTTTAACAGCAAAAGGACATCATGATGCATGACCTCTCTATGGTAGAGATTCGTTCATATTTATTCATATCGTTGAGGAATATTTTTATGTGCATTTTGGTGCTTCTTCTTTGGGATAGTTTCTAACATTACACTCACTTCAGCATCATATTCATCCTCCCGTAATTTGCAAGCCATGACTTACTCAATTTTAAGATTTTGGTGCACCTTTTCCATCTGCACTGTCATTTCTTCCTCCTTCTCATCATCAACAATTTAATGGTGTTAACAGCTGGCCACCGTTTGAGGAAGCATTTTCCACGATCACTTCCCTGGCTCGAACTGCCTGGTAATTACATGCATCACTTTGGACTGGAACATGGCTTTACCAAATCACTGACCAAGTTGGTCTCCACTATGACCGGGTCTACCAGTCTGCTTGTAGAGCAATACTTGCATACATCGTAAGACACGTTGAAACCGACTAATAACTTGGTGCAGGGCTGGCAGCGATGACTTATCTAGTGGGAAGAACTCACTCAAGGTAAGTCCACACGATGCCTCTTTCCTCATGTGCAATTGTACAGGCACGGAAATAAAAGCGCTTGCACAAAAATTTGTGGAAGAAAGCATGTACATGTGCCCACACACCACCTCTTTGTGCAAGTAGTCTTCAATGGATCCTCTTCTTTGCTTGGGAGCTTGTGCTACATTTATTGCAAAAGAAACAGCGACAGAAAAATAAAACACAAAAGCGACTATCTGTAAAGAAGTATCTAAGTAACAGAGGAATGAGAACGTTTCGTTTGCAAATTTCAGAGGGAGGTCAAAGCGTGATTTTTAGATTTTCTGCTTGGAAAACTGCAGCAATAAGACTTGAATAACATTTTGCTTGCAAGTAATTGGCGACTTTAAACATGCAACCAAAGCCAACATTCGGAGTGCTGGCTGATGGGAGTGGCAGTAAATGGGAAATGCCTTTGCAATATCTCCCACCAGCCACTGCGCCGAGTGTCAACTTTGTTTGTGAGTACAATACCAGTTTGAACTAGGGTATTTATTTCGCATTTCAGAAAAAAGAATTTCAGTGATTGTTCCTGAAACTGAGATATATTTTAGAGGGGCTTCTAAGTCGCTATGTGAAGATAAATTAACTATCAATGCGTCATTTGTATTCTATTTTATAAAAGAGTTGTTTACACAACTACTATCATGAAAGTTTATATGTAAATTAATATCCTCGGTCTCGACAAATTTGGGAATTTCATAGATGTCAGAATCCTCTATGGTGGAGGTTGTGTTTTCCAATTTTGTACTTTTTCATCATCAATGCCCTTCATTTCTATTTCCAGTAGTGTGTTGACGAGCTACATATACCCCATCACTTCTTTTGTTCAGATATCAGGCTCCTCAGTTGTTGTGCTATTAAGTCACCATCGCATGAATATTCATCCACAGCTTTCATATAACTTTTAATACATTTCTGATTTATTCTTCTCTGTTTTCTATTTTGAAACTTACATCTTGCTCTTTATGGTAATATGATCAGAGACTTTTTATCCAGTACTTGACACTCAGTGTATCATATCTCAAATTTTTATCGAAAGAATCTTTGGAAGCAACGTTCCATACGACTTTTCTTTGTCTGTAATCATCTGTAAATATAATAGTCCTTTGGACGCAACAGCCATCACTGCACATAAACTGCTTCATAGCATAACCTCCACACACTACACAATGGAACACACATCAGAATGATGCATAGTACAGGTCCCTCTACATATACGAAGGTAGACTGGTATGTATTGGCCCTTCCATCGGCCTCAGATGAAGAATGGGACATGCCTTATGTCATGTGTGCCAAAGTGCCTATTTGAAACTGGTCGGCTATCCACTTCGTCAGGCTATATGCCACCCAGAGGACAGGACGTAAAGTGCATTGCTTCCTGTCTTCGGTGAGAAACTTTGTGCTTTTTAGCAGCTGACAAGCAGTTGGGATCCATCACCCATGTGTGTTCCATTGTGTGTGTGTGTGTGTGTGTGTGTGTGTGCGCGCGCGCGCGTGTGTGTGCCTATATATATGTATATATATAAAACCTTGAGAGTGAGATCTAACTACCTGTGAGGCCATTTTCTGGGATGGCTTTGCTGGGCCTTTCTTAAGAACATTTTTAATACTATTTAGCTTCTAATTCTGATACCATAGACCTCTATACAGCACCAATTTAATATCGAAGTATCTACAATGGCATCTAGGGAACTGAATATTCACATATAATGTCTACATCTCTCCCCAAAGAGTCTTATAAGCTCCTTATAGTTTGACTAGCAATACCACAGTTCCTTAGAACTAGAACAGCCGCTCTACAATTATTTCATTTCCATAGAATGTAAGTGCAACATCGTAGATTCTATGCTAATGTGGCATGAGGAAGGCTCTCTCCTGGTCAGCTGGAAAATAGTGGAGGTGGTCCTAAATAAAATAAAATGACACCAATGAAGACATGAACTGCAATATAGACACCTCTGTTTAGAATGTTATTTTTGATTCCTTTTTACAGAAAGTCTTGCAAACCTTTGTTGCACATATAAAATCAACTTTTGATTGAATTGTATCATTTGGCTTTCGTTCTGAACACCACAAAAAACAGGTTGGAATCCTGAAACAATTTATTTTCTGCTTCACACTATTTCTCTAGATCTGGCCACTTGGTTACTAATTTAGCTTCGACCAGTTTCTTCAGCATCTGATATATGGTGGTTACATAATGGTTTTTTTCCATTACATTTTCACCACAGAACATCTATGGAATCAAATCCTTGAAGAGAGAACATTTGGATGTCTGCCACTTTTGCCACTGGAGAGCAGCACCAGGTGACGCATGAGGTCAATTAGACTGGAGGTATCAGGTAATTGAGAGTGGACAGAGCTATCGCAAGAAGAATGTAACATCCACGTGATAAATTTTTGGCTACAGTGCGACGAGAGGAAATTATGCCTCTAACAGTTATAAACATTATCCATTCGACGTATGAAAAAACAGTGAAAACTTATAAATATTAATTATTTATATAATATTCTATGATGTAGTTGGAGGTATCGATGTGTGTCAAACAAAGACAATGATAATTCTAAATTCCTTTTATGATCTGGGTTTGTCTTCCTTTGTTTTTACCTATTTGTTGGTTGGCTTTTGTAGACTGCGGACGCATATCAAACTGAGGTCTGTTAAGAAATTGTAATTATTTGTTAATTATTACTTGAAAATAGAGTTCATTATTATTATAAACACGAGTGAATAATTATTTGTAACTTAAATTCCTCTCTCAGTAAGCATGATATGTGTTAATTATTTCTTTTCGCTGCAAGGAGCACAGCCATTGATGATAGCGATTTGTATCGCATTTTTGTCTGTGTTTTCCTTAGAAACAAATCAAATGTTTCCTTGATGAGGCCTAAATAGTGCACAATATGAAAGTATAGTTTATAGAATTTAATAATCATTTCAAATACTTACTTATTTGGTCTAACAATAGAAAGTCTCTATCAATTGTCTGCCACCATCTTAAGAATTATTTCAGCGGCAAATCCAAATTACGCAACTCTGCAGACATAAATGCCGAACGTAATACAAATGTGAAAAAATAAATGTGCACCGGTGGTCCCGAACTCATTTGAACGAAAATAATTCGAATCAGATTGGTTCTTTAAAAACAGTGCTCATAGCACGATCGTTATAACAAACTTTTCTAGCTGATGTATGGAGCCGAAATTAATTACACACGAGTTGCGAAGAATATTTTTTCAGGTAACATACATCAGTGTTGTACGCGGCTGATATTCGGTGGTTTTAATGATCATTTTGCTGAAGATAACTGTTTTCATCATAATCCATAGTTGTATAGAATCCGTTGTATGAACTGTGATATAGTGACACTTACACAACTTACAGACAACACTTTAACACGACTTTAACTTGGAGTTCTTTAGCAACTTGATCAAATCTTTAGCCGGGAGAAAAATTATTTAGTAATTACTCAATGTAATAAAATAAGATTATCATTTCCATTTACAAATTAGTTAAATACCAAACCACTGAATAACCCAGCGAACGCCACAAGAAGAAGAAGCGAGTGAATTTGATGTGAAAAAGTGTCAACGATTGAAATGCACTGATAATGAATTAATTTTCTACTTTTCATAACTGGATACATAGCATGTTTTTGATTTGTGTAATGTGTATGGAGGAAGATGTAAGTCTGTTTGGTTTTCATGTCATACAAAGGGTATTTAATTTTTTGAATATGAAGAAACTTTGAGTTGAACTGAGTCTGACTTAATTATTATTTGAAGCAGCTCTCCCAGCTTTTGGTGTCTGTAAAGTTTCTGAATCTAGAGTGACTAAAGTAAACGTGAAAAGTGTCTCACATTAATTTGAATTTTCTAGATAATTTTAATTTTGTATGGCCTTTATTGTTAATGGTAAAACTTTTTGAAATCCTGTTTTGCACTGAGAAGGTAACATTTCCAGAAAAAAATCGTATTCCTACATGCTTGCGTATTTTCAGTTGCTGAAAGAACTATTAATTTGTTGGTATCTGGGCGGTTGTATCGAGTAGTTAAATAAAGCTTTGTTGGCATCGGATACTAGGGTAACCATGTGAAACTTTCCCACTTTTATAGTTGTAAATAATGACAATATTTCTAATAAGTGTAGTCATTGGAATAAGTGTTCTCATCATAATGAAGAGAAAACATCTTTAAAAAAGAACCAAATGATATGAAGTAATTATCATGAATTTATGGTACATCTTTGTATATAAATTTCCATGTGTCAAAAATGTGGTCTGTATTTGGAATGTTTGTCCTGGATTCTATGATATGCAGAGATCAGGGACTGGCAATAGGGCCACATAACTTGTAACCTTAACTTGGCAAACCAGTTAATAAGTAATTTAAAACAAATAAAATGGTACTTGTAATGAGATAATATAAAAAGGAAGTTTCTTATACGTCTTTAATACGTTAGCTTCATAAAATATTGGCAAGCAGATGGGCATCCATGGTGCCCTTCTACCTGTGATAATTAAAAATCTCTTTTACGTAAAAATTTTCCACAAACAGTAAGTTTTAGTGCAAAATCAGTATGCAGTGTCAAAAGCTACTTAAAAAACCTTCTGACGATATCTCATTCATCCTTGTATAATTAGTATGTGTTGAGGAAAAGGGAAACTGATTTGAGAAATAATATAAGAAAATCATTTCAAAAGTACTACACACTGTTCATGTGATGTGATAAAGTTAAATTCACGTCAGTTGTGAGTGAGATTTTAGGCATGTGGTTGCTCGTTTGCATGGCTGTGTCGTGAGAAATTCAGTTTTAATATGGAAGATGAAACCGAGTCACATAGTGACTACATCAAAATCGGATTCCTATATGGAAAGAACCCAACGGAAATTTACAACGCTTCGAGACAGATGTGGGAAAACTGTAGTGCATTGTAGCATGGATTCACAGTGGTCTACTCATTTCTGTGAAGATCGTGTAAGCAATGAGGACAACTCAAGAAGTGGAAGGCCATCAGCTGTAACTGACTACACCTCTCAGGTTATTGTTAATGATATTTTGAGAAGGGATTGACGAAAAACATATGAGGAAATTGCATATGAAGCTGGAATGTCTTGTCACTTCATTATACAGAATTATGACAGAAAAATTAAAACTGAGAAAAGATGCACGATATGAGTGAAGAGTAAAAAGAAGGTCGCAAAAGAATAGGAGAAGAACTGCTTCAGTGTTATTGAACAGAAGGAAAACAGTTTCTGAGAAGGATTGTTCCACTTCATGAAACCCCCGAACGAGATTTTAAGCCAGAACTGAAGTTTCAGTCATCACAATGGAAAAGTTCTGACTCTGCACAGTTGTAAAAATTCCGCCGGCAACAATCAAACATGAAGTTGGTGATGATCTTTGCATATGCAAGAATGGAGTTATCACTACATACAGAGTGCCCCAGCAGATGTCTGTAAAAGGCACATACTACAAGCTATTTCTGCAAAATATTTTGCGCCCTAAAATTTGTTAAAGAAGGCCTGACATGCTTGCAGCTGATGTCCTCACTTTGCACGATAATGCAAGATTCCATATTGCCCTACCAATGAGAGAAACACTTGACAATAATGGATGGGAAATGCTTCCCCACCCACCATACAGTTCTAGTTCAAGTGGTTCTAAGCACTATAGGACTTAACATCTGAGGTCATCAGTCCCCTAGACTTAGAACTACTTAAACCTAACTAACCTAAGGACATCACACACATCCATGCCCGAGGCAGGATTTGAACCTGCAACCATAGCAGCAGCGCCATTCTGAACTGAAGCGCCTAGAACCACTCGGCAACAGCAGCCGGCTCATACAGTTATAATAGGGACGCACCAGACTTTGTTTTCCAAATTGAAGAAATAACTCCATGAAAAACATTTTGATGCAGTTGATGTAGCTCCCATTGAGGTGACTCAATTAACCAGACAGCCCAACGATGAAGGTGTCCTTTCCAGAACACAGAAGTTGCCAAAACGTTGGGAAGCTGTCATAAGCAAGAATGGAGGCTATACTGAAGGCCTGTAAAGATATTTTATAAAAGAAATTATTTTCTTCATTTCTATCTTACAGTATGCAGAACCTCTGAAATGACTCTCGAGTACGATTCCGTTTTAGCATCATAAAGTAAGGATCGAGCAGAGGTGCTCTGTGCCAATAAGGTTCAGGCATATGCCATGTGGTAGTGGCTGTTTGGGACTGTTTCCCTGCATGCTATTGTGGGGGCGGCAGTCCTTGGAAGGATTACCAGCTGTGTAAACAGCACAGTGCGGCTGCTTGTTCTCCCAAGTATTGGCCAGAGGAACATAGGATGGCATGGCTGCAAACTCAAGGAAACAGGGTGGAGGCCAGGGCACACCCCACACCACCCCAGGGGTCAGGCTTTCTGGAAGTGGCCAGGTGCCTCCAATGTGCCATCCAAGTGCTCTGCCTGTATTGCTCATCACTGTCTCTGACTGTAAAGGTGTGTCCTATGGTGTTCTGTACTACATCTACAACTTCAATTCAATTCAATTCAATTTATTAGCGTCCTTGTGGTACATCATCAAAATGACATAGGACTTGTCAATAAACATTACAATTTAAAATACATGTACAAATTTATAATTGAATTTACTTGTCACTTAGAGATTACATTTTTATAGAACTATAAGAACATTAACATAAAAATATACAAGTAGGATAAAAATGTACAAAAAAAAGCTAGTGATTCTCACAACAAAGATTGAAACATCCCCTTTGAACAATTTATACACGACTGTGCTTAAACTGACACACAATATTTTTAGTGCAACGCAATCTGACTATCAAAGATCCCTGCAAAAGAATGGCCCTGAGTAACATTAACCTATACCTTTCACAAATCACTTACCTCACAAAAATCTCCGTTACTCGAACTACTGCAATACGGCGAGCGCCACTACTGCCAGCTAAATAAAAGATTCAAACTACGGAAGGCACTAACTACTGATAGAGATAGTTAGCAAATGAAAGATATTGATAGAGAACAAACAATGTATTTACCTTAATAGTGTTGAAAAATCATAATATACATAGCAGTTCATAATATCCAGTATAACAAATTTCAAAACTCCGCCATCTCTCTCCCCACATCCACCACTGCTGGCGGCTCACCTTCAACTGCGTAACGCTATGCGCTGTTCACATCCAGCTGCCCAACACTAAAATGGCAGACAACAATGCAAACTAGCCACAGACTGCACACAGCACAGCCAGTGATTTTCATACAGAGAGCGCTACGTGGCGGCGGCGTTACCAATATAAGAACCTAAACAGCCTACTTACATAAAGAAAACATAAACAGCCTACTTACATAGCCCCCATGCTCCCCACAAAAAATTTTTACAAATGGTGTTGGGCACTGGCCAATACAGATTTGAAAAATAATTTTTCACAATTACAGTAACAAAGATATAAAATGCACACACTTATTGATACAATGTTGGTCAAAAGCTAAAATTTTCTCACAGTCCATAAAGACAGTCCTGGTCATTCATCACAGTAAAACTGCCGTTTCTTTTATCAAAGTCTGATCAGTAAAAGACAATGCACATGGAAGTAGTGGATGTCCATGCAGTCTTGAAGAAGTAGTGTTGTCCTTCCAACAGAAAGACAGTGCTGACTCTTGACATGCTGAAAGGTAATGGGCCACAACAGAGCAAACCCACAGCAGAGTCATTCAACGTTTTGAAGAAGATTGTTAGGTAGGTCGTCACAGAGTAGACCCACTGTAATCCTGGCAGAGATTATGGTATTGATGGGCCACCAGAGATGCAGAACCACTGTAGTCCTTGTAGAGATGGCCAGCAGCCATCTGCTGCGACTGTGCAGGTGCACAATCACCATTGAAGAGTCTTGCGGATAATAGAGCAAGTCCATAACCACCACTTGTGCACTCACAAAGTTTTTGGAATTGTCCTTAGAACCAGCAATGCTGTTATCCAGTCCCTTGCTGAATTAGTAACACACGTGCAAACACTAACAGTCCCTACTTCTCACATATTGTCCATATAGTATAACCAACAGAAAAGTGTGCAGTGAAATGAATGCTTACAAGTTAATAATATGATGAACTGGTGTCAATTACAATTTTATGACGTAAGAATACAATTACAAAGGTACAAAATACATCATTAAAAACATAACAATACAGATAACATTTGTAGTAATGTAGGCTCTACAAAACAATAGAAATAAACATATACATCAGTGTTACAGGAATTATGACATAAGTAAATACATAAAAGATCAGAATAACTTGCGAAACATCAACTTCACACATGAACATTAAAACAGAATAAATAATGTCTAACATCTTTACAAAGTAAATAACATATTATTAATGCCAATTATATTTGAGGATAACAGTATTCCTCATCATAGTGAATGTAGCTTAATATTTAAAAAAATTCTATGAAACTACACAGAGACAGGAACAAAACAACTACACAAGGGTACACAAACACATAGTGGGATAACACAAAAGGAAAGGACAGGGTTTGTTTTACTGCAGTATTTGGCAAACAAAACTTTCTTTGCTTCTTGGAGATCTCCCTTCATTCATCATTATTCTCAAAAAGTCCTATCTAAGCCTGCTTTCTGTATTCTGTTCACATCCTCTTTCAAAAATAGTCTTTCTCCACTGTACACTACTTTTTTGGCCAAACCATTTTCTTATAGATTCTCAATGCATTTCTTCCAATTCATCATAACTCATTCTCTTATATAGTCTACCCCTCTTAAGCTAACTTAAATCTACTGAGCTCAGATATATATACCAAGGGACGAGGCAATGCAGCATCACATAAAACAAATAATGCAAACAGCAATGACAAAAAATTTAAATACGTAAAGCAATTGCAGCACTACAACTAATATGAGCCAATGTGCAGCAACTAAAAATAAATTAGTAGTAAAACTAGCTTAACAGAGTAATACAAAGTGAAATTCAGTAACACTATGCCTGGCAAACAGCAGCAACTTATACCTAAACATGACATAGCTCAAGCAGAAAAAATATTACACTAAAGACAACAATGCAGATAAGGGAAATGTATATTCACATCTTAATGTCTATGTAATTAAAGTGGTCATCTTAATGTCTATGTAATTAAAGTGGTGCACCACAACAACTTATTGTAAAAAGAAATATTACCATGTACTTGAAAATAAAATTATGTGTTACTGTTACTAGTTCCTTCTTATTGTTCTTTCCTTTCCAAGTGCTCCCTTTTTAAAGAATGTGGATCATGAAATAATTATTATTAAAGATCTGTTGACAGAAAGTGTTCACATTAGCAAATGCATTTTATTTTATAAAAGCATTGCTGCAACACAGCTGGAAACCAGATATCAAATGAAATAAGCAATTACGCAAACCAAAGCATAAAAATATCATTCAATAGTCATGTGGCATTTCGTAAGTTAGTAGCTCTCAACTCTTGTAGAAAGACACTTGTCATAATCAGGTGTGCAGATGTACGAATATTTCCCATCAATTCATAAGCATTTCAGTAATTAGCACAAAGTACGAGTAATCATATGTTTTCAGGTAATGAGCGTGTAATATTTGCGATGCTTTCTACAAAGGAATGTCAATAGCAAGGTTAATGGAAGTAATGAGGGTGTCGCATTTGCAATATTTTCTCTAAAGGAATGTCAATGGCGAGGATAAAGGCCTGCCTTTTTTCTTTTTTTTTCTACCTGTGCTTCCGGAAAGGCACACCCTAATGGCTTGTTCTCCAGGTGTTTGACACAGCTGTGTGCCCACGACGCATTACGTGCAGGTGGTCACTTAACTTTCTTACGGAAATATTTACGACACCAGTTTCCGCTACAGTGACAGTCTCATATGAAAATTTCACACGTCGAAAATTTACGTCACAAGTGTGTAGAAACAAAATCCTATGAATATAACAGTGTCCAAAAAAATTTTCGCTGGCATTGTGATACATTCACGCATTTACACACACATTTCATAACTCTTAAAGTACGATTCTTTGTTTCCAACATACTTTTTCACAAGTCAAGAGTCCTTAACTTCTTTCATTATTCATATACATATAAACACGTAATCACATTCCTCATATATGGTAGCATCATCTTATTGACATAAACATACCTCAACAGCATAATACACATCGTCGTCGTAAAAATAACACCATAACACCTCTGTCAAATCTCAAAAACGTCGTAGCTTCCTCCAATAATTTCAAAATCTAAAAAAATTCTCTGCTCATGTCAAAAGTGTCATCTACCTCAAACGTTCTTTAAAAATCATGATCCCATACCAAATACATCATTCAAAGCTCTCATAGTATCACAATGGTTCCAAAAAAATATGAACAGTGCAAAAAGTACAGACAAAATACAATTTCTTAAGTGTGAAGTAATCCAACTCTGTAATTGCGTAAACATGTGTCACTGACGTAGTAAAAAGATGTTTGTTTCTCTGTTAAATGATCAGATAGCTGTGTAATTTATGTGTTAGAGAAATATGGTACCGATGTGTTAAATTGTATAAGCAAATACCATATTAGCTAGGGCTCCTTGTGCTTGCCAAACACATGGTACACAAAGTAGGCATGTACCCCCCTGAGGTTTAATGTAATTATACCCTTAGGTGTTACAGATTACAGCAATGGAATGAAATGTATCACGGAAAACTTTCTTTGTAATTCAAAAATCTGTAAAAATAAATGTTTTAAGTACAAAATTAATCACTCAAATACGTGTCCTGTAGCGCTAAATATGCGTCTTGCTGTAAGCTAATCTCTGTGGAAGTGTCGTAGTTATCGTCCTCCGAAAGCTAAGTTCTGCAGAAGTCGATGTACTTACCTCATGATAAACAAAAGTGAAATGCTTTGCGTATAGATTTCTTAGTTATTACGCTTATTGTTGTGATGAAGAAATTACTGTGCTGTAACGTATTGT
Source organism: Schistocerca cancellata (assembly GCF_023864275.1). Classification (NCBI taxonomy): domain Eukaryota; kingdom Metazoa; phylum Arthropoda; class Insecta; order Orthoptera; family Acrididae; genus Schistocerca; species Schistocerca cancellata. The sequence continues at coordinate 521,112,424 of NC_064633.1, forward strand.
TGTGCTACGGAAAAGGCTGTCTCATTGTAGCTATACCACAAAAGTTACTACTAAAACATGTTTTACTTTCCAGAAGAATTCAGAAAAACTGTGCAGATATAAAACAGAAACACCGCAAAAGCAACATTGTAAATTGTCACTCATTAGTAGCGTCGTGATAAAATCGTGTAGCTGTCACATAAACTAACCATTGTCTCATCTGGTATCTCACAGAAAGTACTTTAATTCAGAATGTATTTTCAAGTAAACCAAAATGTTGCATTAAAATCTCATTAGCAGTACCAGATATAATGTTATTTTTCTCGGAGCCAGCCGGCGCACGTGTATGCCTGCGGTGCAAGTCATTCTCTGTCTCTTTGTTGCCGCGCGTCGTTACTGGGATTAGGAGGCCTAACTTCCACAAATTCGCCTTGCCGAGAGGGCCCAGCTCTGTTACAAACCCGCCAGTTCTGATGAAATTCACGTCTGTCGTTTTGTCGGTAGTTTACATAGTTTCTTGTTTGTCGGTCATGTGGTGGAGAATTTCTCCCTGAATTACCACTGCACGGTGGACCATTGCGTCTGAAGTTATTCTGTCTCCCGTGATAATAATAGTTCTGGTTGCCATATTGTCTGTTTCTATGATTGTCTCTGTCATATTCATTACTACGGAAATGCGATCTCTCTCTGTAACTATTACTCTGCCAGCGGTTGTCATACGAGTGGTGTCTATTTTGGTCACGATTTGTGTGGTGAGAATAGCCTTGTCGCGTCTAGTTATCATTTCTGTCGTCACGGAATTGTGACAGATGTGACCTGTAGTGATTGTTTTCCTGTTTTCGCATCCCGCGACTGTCTGTGTCAATTTCTAATTCTTGTAACAGTCCCTGAAAAGCTTCAATGTCGTCTTTGCAACGTCCTGCTAAAATAATATGTCGTAAATGTTCAGGCAGTTTGATTAAGCAAATGCGGATGAGTTCTGAGGGGCTGTATGCATTTGACAGGTATTGATTCTTGTGCAACATGTCTTCAAAATATTTCACAAGACTGGAAAATTCAGATTGTTCGAAGTGTTTCATCATTATGATGCTATGTTTTACTCGGTCTTGTGTAGCTTGAGACCAATATGCTGAGAGGAAGGCATGATAAAAATCTCCTTCACTGTGACAATCGTGAATGACCGATCGCATTCTTACACCTGGTTCATTCTCTAAGTAGCCACACATAAATTCTAACCTGTGCTCCAATGACCAGTTGCGAGGGAAACAATGAGAGAATTGATGGAGCCACGCTTGTAGATGAATGTCGTTGGCAGAATTCTTAAACGTTTTGAATTTACGTGTAGTAATGAACAGCTTATAATCAAAATCATCATGTCGGCGAATCGCATGTCGGTCATTGCTACATCGTTTCGGCGGTTCCATCTCAAAATTCGGTGAACCTTGCCAATTTCTTTCATAATTTCCGAAGTGCCCTGTGTTATTAATTTGTGGCTGTTCCGTATTTCTATGTCCCTCTTCCTGTATTGGAGCGCGAGTGTCCTCTGAAATACGTAATTCTTGTATTACCTGTGTCAGCTGATCTTGTACTTCCCGGATTTCTCTTTGATGTTGCGTATCAATTTGATTCAGATTTTGTTTCAGTTTCCTAATTTGTTCGCTCTCTTCTGTGTCATTAAAGACTACCGGTTTTGCGTCATTCAGATTATCATCTACCTTCGTAGATAAATTATTTAGCTGATCCGAAAGTTCAACTACTTTCTCTGATAATGAACTAATTTCCTCCATGTGTCTTTCTACTGTGTCCTTTAAGTTTTCCTGAGTTTTTGCAAGTTGCGTAACCAAATCGGTAGATGCAACTGAGTCAATTTTAGCCCACAAGGTCTCATGATTTTCATGAACAATAGTTTGGAGTTCTTTTATGGCTGCTTCGTGATTCTGTAATGCATTTTCATGCCGCGAAAAAATAGGTTGAAAATGCTCACAAATTTGTGTTATTACATCATTACAGACTTTTTGACATTTCGATTCAATGTTATGTAACTCAGTAGTTAAATCTTCACGTGTTTGTTCAAGCTTATGTTCCACTGAATCTAACTTTTGAAGCTTTTGTTCCATTGTGTCTAACTTTTGAAGATTTTGTTCCATTGTGTCTAACTGTTGCTGTGTTTGTCTCTGATTTTGTTCCATTGTGTCTAACTTTTGAAGCTTTTGCTGTGTTTGTCCCATTTGTTGTATTAATTGTAATAACAATGCATTGGTGTCTGAAACATGTTCCTCAGTACTTTTCGGCAGTTAATTTGCACCGGCAACATTCACATTTTGACAAGCGGAAAATGTGTCTTGACTCATTTGAAAAAACGGTGAGAACCCAAAACCTGAGTCTACAGTGTTTGCAATATTGTGTTCTGTCATTCCCGATTCCTGAGGCGAGCTGTTGCCGACCGATCGATCGATAATGCTTCCCTGTTCACTACCTGTTTCACTGTCTACACCATTATTTGACGCCCGCTCCATTTCCCTGTGCACAGTTACCAAATTACTATTTTGAACATTAGTAAATTCATTACTCGGCGGCGCTGATAAGCTACGCTCGTCGTCACTATTATTTCTCAGTTTAGTTTGGAGCCTAGTGTTACGTTTTTCACACGCCATTATTGTCACAATATTTCACACGATAACACAGAAAAGCACAATTTGAAGTGCAAAAATAGGAGAACACATTAACATAGCACTGAAAATAATATCTAGTTAATTGCAAGCGTAGCTGCGAAATACTTGGTGCAAATCTAAATGCATGCCACAATTGTTTTACTGTACAACAATGAAAGGCTACAACTACAAAGGAGATTCTCTCTACAATTACGCGCTAGCAATAAACAAAAGCTACACTAAATACACAAACTACAAGAAAAAAATCAGAAGATTCCAGTGAGGTATCCTAGGCTAAGGGTCGACATATGAAACGTCCCCGTAGAACAATTTATACATGACTGTGCTTAAACTGACACACAATATTTTTAGCGCAACGCAATCTGACTATCAAAGATCCCTGCAAAAGAATGGCCCTGAGTAACATTAACCTATACCTTTCACAAATCACTTACCTCACAAAAATCTCCGTTACTCGAACTACTGCAATACGGCGAGCGCCACTACTGCCAGCTAAATAAAAGATTCAAACTACGGAAGGCACTAACTACTGATAGAGATAGTTAGCAAATGAAAGATATTGATAGAGAACAAACAATGTATTTACCTTAATAGTGTTGAAAAATCATAATATACATAGCAGTTCATAATATCCAGTATAACAAATTTCAAAACTCCGCCATCTCTCTCCCCACATCCACCACTGCTGGCGGCTCACCTCCAACTGCGCAACGCTATGCGCTGTTCACATCCAGCTGCCCAACACTACAATGGTAGACAACAATGCAAACTAGCCACAGACTGCACACAGCACAGCCAGTGATTTTCATACAGAGAGCGCTACGTGGTGGCGGCGTTACCAATATAAGAACCTAAACAGCCTACTTACATAAAGAAAACATAAACAGCCTACTTACAAGATTATTTCCATTCTTATATTAACACTGTTTCACACTTTCATAAAAACAGCAAATATTTAAATGTAAGCAATTACACATATTTATTATGTCAGGGAAATATTAACTGTGCTTTTATTGTTAATGATTCATAAACTCTTCAGTACTGTAAAAACTATTTCACAATAACATGTTTTATAATTCTTTTTTAAATATGTGCAGTTTTGGTATTATTTTTAGTTCTTTGGGGAGAGCACTGTAGAGGATTTTGGGTTGGTATAGCACACTTTGGTGATACATAGCTGTTTTATAAATTTCTCTGTGGAAATCATTCCTATTCCTTGTTTCATAGTTGTGAAATTCTCTGTTTAATGTAGAAAATTCCTCATGTTCTTTTAAGAAACATATGCTTTCATATATGTATAAGGATGGTAGTGTCATGATTTTTAATTCTTTGAAAGCATGCCTACAAGAGTCTCTATATCCTATACCTTTTATTATTCTGACTGCCTTCTTTTGTAGACTAAATGAATGTTTTGTTAGTCTGTTGTTCCCCCAAAACTTTACACCGTATCTTAATAAACTGTGCATGAATGAGAAATAGACACATAACACTGTTTTAATATTACATGAGCTTTTAATCATTCTAAGTATATAACATGTTTGACTTAATTTTTTGTTCAATGATGTTACATGCTTTTCCCATCTTAAGTGTTCATCAAACCATACTCCCAAGAATTTAGTGTATGATGCTTGTTCAATCTTACATTTGCCCAGTTCTACTGTAAGGTTAGTTTTTATTTTATTTGTAATATGTCTGAAGTTGATCCATGTTGTTTTTTTGGCATTCACAATGAGTCTGTTTTAATTAAACCATCTGTCTACTTCATCTGTTGCTAATGTACTTTTTCCTGTAAGTCAGCTTCACTATTTGCATTAACAAACAAACTTGTATCGTCAGCAAACAGTACTGCCTCTGCTTCAGATAGTTGACTTGGTAGGTCATTGATAAATATTAAAAACAGAAATGGCCCTAATACAGATCCCTGGGGTACTCCATACAAAACTCTCTCGAATCTTGATGAATATGTCTTACCTGCATGGCTTATCTCCACCTTCTGATGCCTGTCCGACAGATATGATTCAAACCATTTGTGGGCAACTCCACATATCCCATAGGCATATAACCTCCTAAGCAGTAACTTATGGTCGATGACATCAAAGGCCTTTGATAAGTCTAAAAACAATCCACAATTTAATTCCTTTCTATTTATGGAATTTAGAACAAGTTGCAAAAAATTGAAAGCTGTTTCAGTTGATTTATTTTTACGGAAACCATTTTGCGCATTAACCAATATTCTATTCTTCATAAGAAATTTGCATAGTCTATGATATATTATCCTTTCTATTATTTTTGAGAAACCTGACAACATTGATAAAGGCCTGAAGTTACTAACATCTTATTTATCACCATTCTTGTAAAGTGGCTTTATAGTTGACATTATAAGTTTTGATGGAAACACCCCTGTCTTAAAAGATTCATTTATAATTTCAGTGAGAAGTGAGGCTATGTTTCTTGCACTTTGCTTAATGACTTTGTCAGGAATACCATCACACCCACATGACATTTTATTTTTTAACTTATTTATAGCATTTAGTACCTCTGATTCAGTTACTGGATAAAGGAACATTGTCATGTCATTCATGGGGATTTTTACCTTGCTGTTGGAATTGCTTTTAGTTTTAATTAAATTTATGGCTATATTTGTGAAATGTTTGTAAAATATGTTGGCAATCTGAAGTGGTTCCTTAACAGTTGTACCCCCACTTTTAATGACAAAGCTGTTATCTTTTCTTTTGTGTCTACCTATATTTTTATTTATTACCTCCCAAGTTGACTTCATTTTGTTGTTACCTTTCTCAATATATGAATCATTATCAAGCTTCTTAGCTGCAATTATTACTTTCTTGTACAGGCTTCTGTAACATTTCACATGTGCTTTCAGTGCTACATTCTTCCTGGCTGATTTATTTAACTTTCTGAGAGTGTCTGATGACTTTCTAATCCCCTGTGTAAACCATGTTTTGGTTTTATGTTTAGGTTTGACTCTTTTTATAGGAAAGGCAACATCAAAACAGTGTTTGTAGCTTTCAAGGAATGAGTCAAACTTTGTGTTGACATCACCACTTGATTCACTACCCCAGTTGTTATTTTCCAGAATGTAATTAAAAATTCTTATGTTGTCATCATTTATAAATATCCTTTCTCTGTAATTGTTATTGATAACAGGGTCTTTGTAAGATGTGACATTTAAACTCAATTCGATACCCTTGTGATCCGAAAAACCAGTGTCAATTACTTCAGTGTTATATTCACACTTGTCCTTGTTTATAAATACTTGATCTATTATAGTTTCAGACATATTTCCGTATCTGGTAACTTTATTTACAGTTGCCATCATATTATGACACGAAAACAGATTGCACAGTTGCTGTTGTTTACTACAATCATTCTAAAAGTTAACATTAAAATAACCAAGAACAATTACATTATGTTTAAGTTCATTCAGTAGTTCCTCAAGGTTTTCCATAAAAATGGCAAAGTTGCCTGATGGTGATCGGTACAAACACACAATAGTAATTTTTAATTTGGTTAGCTCACATATACTGTATTCAAAATCTTTTTCTATGCATTTTAGTTTACATTTAAGTTCTTTTGATTCTATCCCTGTCCCAACATAAATACATGTCCCATCCCCTTTATGGTTGATTCTACAAAATTTGCTAATCATTTCAAAATTTGGAATAATTATGCTAGACACTTGTATTTCTTTTACCCAGTGCTCACTTATGCATAGTACATTAATGTCTTTTAGATAGTCAGTCAATAGAACTTCTGTTTCAGCTAATTTACTTTCTAGTCCCTGCACATTTTGGTATACAACTGTTTAAGTTTCATATAGTGGATTTGCTGCACTATTTACCTTTGTACTTTCTTGCCACTGACACTATAAATATTCTGCCTTTTCTTCTTCTTCAAATTGCGAAGATCCCATAAAAAATAGTCACTACGCACAGCAGCTCTTCTTATCCTGAGGCTCTTCCTTTGAGATGTCTGCAGAGCAGCTGATGAGTTTCTGGATCTAGTAGAATGGTTCTTGGCTTTTGGTGTGGTTGCAGTCCTAGTTACAAGTGTGTTGAATGTGCTGACAGCTTCATCCTTGGAGGTTTCAGGTGCACACGAGTTTACACTAGGTTTGTAGGCTTTCTCATCTGAAGAAATTGTTTCCTCTTCAACTTTGTTGGATGTTCCTGACATTTCTGCTGGTGCCCCATATTCTACCACTCCTTCAGATACTGGTACCGATATGTTAGGTATCTCTCTCATCTTAGACGTTTCCTTGCAAATTTCCATTTGCTCAGTTACTGCTATGGTGAGGATACCAGGCAGTTTGTGTTGATCATTGAGATTATTTATTGTTTTCATAACTTGAGCACAGACATACAGTTGTCCTGCTCTATTTAGAAGATCTCCACTGTTTATGAAATGTTGTTTTCTGAAATCTAGCTGGACAAATGTTGAATTTGGATAGCACTTTGTTATTTTGTGAAGCAGTCTGTTAGTTTTTTTTATTTCTTCGTTAACACGAGATTTCCTTAAAAAAATCGTATGGAATGCTGGTTACCATCACATGTACATTTTTGAGCTTTTCGAGCGTCTCTCTTAGCGCTCGTCTTGCTGATAATACATCATTGCAGCGGACGTCTCCTCCGCCCCCTAGGATTAGAACACAATAATTTTTCTTGATCTTGTAACTCAGATTTTCGCAGTTAATAACGATCTCTTTCAGTGGAGCATCAAGCTTTATTACGCTAGTAACACTGCATCCTGAGTTATATAGGATTTCTGCCAGTCTTTTTCCGAGACTGTCGGCAAGTATATATACAGTAAAAGCATTATTTGTTGTGCTCAAGTCTTCCGAAGTTTTGCAGTCTATTATACGATCTTCTTTCTTTTCACAGTCTCTATGTATTATATTATTAACAGATTTTAGCGTTTTGAGCACATTATGGGCTGAGTTGTTAAGTTTTCGCTCGATGTTTTTGTTAACAGTTGCTTGTATGTTAAGTGTAACGAACTTTTCGGAGGCTTGTTTACTTTCAGTTCTCACGACACTTACTTCTTCCACTCTCTCGCCACAAGATTTTATTTCGTCACATATTTCCAGAGCATTGTATCCATTTTCTACAGCGATCATTTTAGTTGTTTTTAGTTCGTATTTTTAAAAATTACACTCGTTTTAGGAAGAATAGATGTGCTGCAGATTTCGGGGTTTGTGTTAAGTGATGATACTCCATTCAATTCACATTCATGAAGCTTTGCTTTTAGGACTTTTATTGTTTTTTTAGCACTTTGCAATTCATACAACACACTTTGTAACACATTAATTTTACGTCCGGTAGCGTAAGCGACTAACATAGCGTTAAATCCGTTACAACTTCCCTGATCACATTCACATGAAAACACAGTTTTTGCATTAATGTATCTCACACACGCAGAATGTATCCATAATTGTTATTCTAAGCAAAGTCTGAAACCATTTTGCACATTTGAATTACAGATTACACACGATTACTTTAGAATTATTGTTTTCTTGAGAGAAACTATCACACACTGCTGTTACTGACACCATCTTGTATAAAAAAAACTGTGGTCATCAGTCACAGTAACACATGTGCTGGTGTGCACATAGTCCAGACAAATGGTGATTCTTGTAGCAGTCTTTTTGACAAGATTTCTATTCTGATACCGAGTGATTCAAAGAGAAAGAACAGATTTCAGCTGTTTATTACAGGCAAATTCAAATTACAAAAGACAGAAGCACATTGCGCATGTCGCTGGATTGAGGAAAGTTCAAAGTTTTGACACAGCTGCACTCCTTTTTGAATGTAGCAACATGGCGACTACACTACAAGGGACATCATTTTATGTGTTGGAATTTGTGCGAAGTCAATCAATTTTTCAAATGGAACGTGTGTTCCGCTGAAGATCCAACAAGAAGCCGCCTCTGCACAAGCAGATTTATGACTGGCATAAAAAATTCTGATGAAAATGTTGAGCATACCCAAAATGCAGTCACATGGAGCCCTCAGAAGTCCACAAGATGGGCAGGCCAGGAACTTCAACTTCCTAAATAACTTTGTTGTGTATTCTGAAACTACACTTGCATACGAAACCTTACGAGTTGCAATTACTGTAGTAATTGCATCCCAGCGACCATAACAGAAGGTATGCATTTTGCATTTCAGTTCTCCAGGATATGGGAGGGGCTACTTTTCCCGAATGACTCATGTTTTTGGACGAATCGATGTTTCATCTATCGGGTAAAGCAAACCATCATAATATAAGAATTTAGTGGTCACAAAATCATGGAATCATCATCAAATATGAAAGAAATTCATTAAAAGTGAATGTGTTTTGTGCCATTTCTGTTCACAAAGTATATGCACCTTCCTTTTTTGCAGAGGAATGCCGTACCTGGACTATGGACATGCTGCAAAACTGGTTCTTTCCTCAAGTTCATGGAGATTCCAATGATTTCATTTTCTGCATTATGGTGCTTGCATCACTTTCAACTTGAAGTGCGGCATTACCTCAAGATCACCATCGCACAATGTTGGACTGGAAGAGGTAGGAAACAAGAACTTGTTCATTGTTTTTGGTTTCACAGGCCACCAGACGATTTGTTTCTGTGAGGGTACATAAAAGACACAGTCTTTGCCTCACCTATGGCACCTACTCTTCAAGAACTGAGAAATTGAATTGTTAAACCTTTCAATTCAACAGTGACCTGCTGACAAAGCTTTGAGCCTTCCTCAATCGAGTGACATGTGCAATGTGTTTCTATCTTTCATAGTTTGTCAGTAATAAACAACCAAAGCACATTCTTTCTTTTTGAATCACCTTATATGTTTTATAGGGTGCTGAATCCGAATTTTCAAAGTTAACTGATAATTAACTGCACTCAGTTTTGCCAAAATCAACTGAATAATGTCAATTTTAATTGTTTCTCTGCTGACTACACTTTCACGTGGTTCAAACATGTCTAGGCTGGGTCCTACAGCTTTCACTTCATCACCTCCACCCTCGCCTCTATTCATTTTCTTAGCAATCACACGAGTCCACCAAAAAAATAATGAATTTCACAAATAGTTTATAATTATCTTTTTTTCTTATTTGTGTCCTTCATCATTGTAAAGCCCTCTTTCAATTCATCGGGTCCATCATTGTTGGTAATACCTTGTCACTGTTGATACGACTTTTTTGGGGAGCTCTGAGTCTTCTTTCTTCAAGTGATTATAATTTCATTTATATATAAACTTCAAATACACATATCATTGTCCTTTCTTCTCTTGCAACAGACAAAACTTCCTTGTCAGTCAACAGATCCCAGCTGACGCTCACATTGTAATTACAACCTTACCCTCCCACACATCACAATTAAATTTCTCTGTCTCTGCAAAAGTTTCGAAAGCTTCAACAGGCATAACATTGACAAAAGAAAAACTTTTTACTTATCTTCATTTTCTCTTGTTGTTGTCTGCAGTTGTTGCATCTAGGGGTACATTTTTTAGGCTGAAATTTTTAGTTTGTGGGTTCCAGTTGAACTGAATAATTGATGAAATTCATCCTGTTGCTATGACTTTCTTTTCATTTCATCCCACTCCTCTAAATCGCACTGACTTTACAATCTCGACTTCAGAACACAAATTCACATTATTGTCAAAAGTATAAAAATGTCTGTTTCCATCAGAGGCATGCCCACTACGCCTTGCATTCTGCGGTACTCACAATATTCCAAACAGTTTATTGTCCTTTGAATCAAATCAATACTGTACATGACATGCACATGGTGATGCACAAACATACATTTGATGTTGGACATCGTGATAATTTGCTGGCATGAAGTAACATGCCAAAAGTTTACACAAACATAAGCTTACATACATATTTTCTGAGAAGTTATGGACTCACAAATTACATACTCAGTTACATATTTGTATTTTAGTGCTATATTCCTCTAACACATATACACAATAGTACCTGGTTGGATATTCTTTCTGCAATTAATTTCCTTAGTAGCAGATGATGCAGATCAAAGATTTTTGCACATACTTGCATTAATGTTTTACTGTTTACAAAATTCTTTGCTGCAATTTGTTTCATGTTTCCTTCCACCCATGTGGAGCAGAAATTCATTTGCACTGTAGAAACAATGATCAAGTAGGAATGATTTTAAATTTTTATTAAATAGTCAGGGACTTACTGTTTTTTTTATTTCTGATGGCAGGCTATTGTATATTTTAATGCCGTTGTTGAAGGGAGAGTTTTTAAAGGCGGAGGTGCACATTTCTTAAACATGGAGTTCCATTTTCTGTCTAGTACCACAGTCATGGACATTTACATTTTTATTAAATTTTGTAATATTGCTTTTTACAAATTTGCATACTTCTAGTATATACAGGCTGCCAAGGGATAGGATTAGCAACATTTGGAAGAGAGGTCTGCAGCTATCAGTCGGCTTTGCCTTGTTCATTATTCTTATAGCTCTCTTTTGGGCGAGGAGAATAATTTGGGCTATGCGTAGAGTCTCCCAAGAATATAATACCATGCTGCATTACACTGTGGAATTGTGCATAGTAGGCTGTGTGAACAGTTTCTGGGCTTGTGCAGTATGTAAGGATTCGTAGGGCATAGCACACTTGGTTTAGCTTACTATTAGTTTTATTAATGTGTGTTTGCCATTTGAGATTATCCTGAATCCATAGACCTAGAAATCTTGTTTCTGTATGTGGGGATATTTGGGAACCGTGTAATTTCATATCAGGCATAATTTTATTTGATCCTAGGTGAAAGTTTGGGTACTGGTTTTCTTTGTGTTAACTATGAGCTTGTTTTTCTCAAACCAATCACCTTTTCGTCTGTATTTCCATTTATGGCTTCTTGGAGTTCATGTTCATTTTTGTTTGTTATGAGGATACTGGCACCATCTGCGAAGAGTGTACTGGTGCTGGCATTGATGTTTGACGGTAGGTCATTTATGTACACAAGGAAGAGCACTGGTCCAAGTATTGAGCCTTGGGGCACACCTTGTGTAATATTGCAATAGTCAGAGTAGTATGTTTTGATATGACCTTGGTTGTTATATTTTATTGATAATTTTTGTTTCCTATTTGTCAGGTGAGCTGAACCAGTTTAGTGGGGTGCCTCTGATGCCATATGACTCCAGTTTGTTGAGAAGAATCTTGTGGTCTATGACATCCAATGCCTTGGACAGATCTAGGAAGATCCCAACTGCTTTTTGTTTTTTGTCTAGAGCATCTAGGGTGTAGTGTAAATACTCATATATGGAAGTTGTCGTGGTATTGTTTTTTCTGGAACTGTGCTGGGCATCAGATAGTATCTGGTTCGTATCATGAAAATTTTTTAGTCTTTGGTGAACTAGTCTCTCCAAAAGTTTACCAAACACAGGTAACAGCGATACAGGTCTGTAATTTTCTGCATTGAGTTTTTCACCTTTCTTAAAGACTGGGATGACTTTAGCCACTTTCATGAATTTTGGAAATGTACCTGTCATCAACGATGAGTTGTACACATTTGAGAGTGGGAGAGCTATTTTGTTTATGCAGTTTTTTATGATAAAATGTGGGCTGTCATCGATTCCAGATGAGAATTTATTCTTAAGGTACTTTGCACTTAGTACAATTTCTTCAGGAGTAGTTTCCCAGAAGAATATAGATTCTACAGTAGTTCTTATTTTGCTTTTTCTGTTGGGTGTGGGTTTGTTGAAGCTTTGTAACAGATTTTTAGAATATTTTCATAGTAATTGTTGAAGATATTTGCAATTTCCTGTGGATTAGTAACTCTGGTGTTGTTGTGGATCAGGATAGTGTTTTCATGGTTACATGGCTGTTGATTTGTTTCGTTCCTTAAAATATTCCACATTGCCTTGGTTTTGTTTGAGGATGTTGCCACATAGTTGTCATTTGCTGTTTGCTTTGCTAGTACTATGACTTTCTTTAAGGATTTTGACATATTGCTTGATGAATCTTTCTTCAGATGGGGTGGGGATGGTGTTGTTACTTTTTAGATACTTCAACAGATCTCTCTTCCTTCTGCAGGAAATCTTTATACCAGTTGTTATCCATGGTTTCTTATTGGGTTCTTTTGATGTGTGCATTTGAGTTTAAGAGGAAAGGCAATACTGAAGTGATACAGAATCGTGTTTAGAAATTATTCCATTTTGTTGTCTGCAGCATCTGCTTCATATACTTTGTTCCACATTTCTGCAACTAAGGAATCATTGAAGATTTTCATGTTTTCATTGCTGTAGTTTCTTACTTTAGTTGTGTATTTGTTGTTGCAGTCTAAGGGGAGAACATTTGTAAGGTATAGGACTTGGCCACAGTGATCACTATAGTCTGTATCCAGAGGTTCGACTCTGTGGTAGGGACAGTTTACAAATACATGGTCGAGTGTGGTTTTGGTGGTGTTTTTGTCTTGTGGGGAATGTTACTGTGGGATTCAGACTGAATGAGTTAATGAGATTCAGTAGGGATCCTTTCACACACCCGGTAGACTGGAAATCAACATTGAAATCACCACATAAAATTAGTACCTTTTTGTTTTGTTTAGGAAATTTTCAAGGTTTTTTAGGAAGACACACACATTGCCTGTTGGAGAACAATAGATATATGTTATGATTATATTTGCTTCTAGAATTTCGATTACAGCTGCCTCAAAATCGTTTTCTTTATTTAAGTGGTCAAACTGGTCAAAACTTCTATACTTTAACGGAATTTTTTTATAAATATGACAGCACCTCTACCATTCTGGCTTTTCCTGCAGTAGTGGGAAGCTAATGTGTGACCAGGTATGTCAGCTTAACTAATTTGGTCTGGTTTCAGCCAATGTTCTGTAATGCAAATGACATTTACATATTGTAGGTCTGTTGTGAATAGGAGTTCGATTTCTGCAAGCTTGTTTGTTATTGACTGCACATTTTGGTGGTATATGGAGAAGTTGTATGTATGTGGACCACAACGGCTCTTTTTGTTGCCTCTGCGGAAGTAGGGGGCTTGGCCATAAAAAATTTCTAGATTTAACATCCTACCCTCATTGGCGTAACCTGTATGGTTTACACTGGCTTTGTATTTGGGTGCAAGGTTTTTTAGTTATGTTTTGTTCCTTAAATCTAAGAGGTATTATAGGACCACTTTGCCCTTTCTTTTGCTCTACAGATTGTGATATTTGATTTGCAATTTCTCTTCTGCCAAGGTTGTTCAAGTGGAACCCATGTTGTGTGTAGTGTTCTCTGCGAAATTTGCAAGCTTCAATTACGATGACATTTGTAAATTTTGAACAGAGTTTATAGATTTGTGAGTTTGTGTTTGTTACATCTCTGTTTACACACGACCTGTTTGGAAGGTCGTGTCTAAATGGTACGTCAACAAGGAATACTTTCTTTGATGAAATGCACGGTAGTTTGTTTCTTAGTGTTTTTAGTAGATTCAGGCTGTTGTTGCATGCGATGACGTTTGTTCCTGCTGAAATTACAATGTCAGAGATGCATGTTTTAGGAGAGTTTTGATCAATGTTTTTTATGACAACACTTGCATTTGCTTGGGGATAGACGTAACCAAAACTTTGAATGTGGTCACCTTCATTTAGAAATTTCGATATATTGCGGGCTTGGCTGTCGCCCAAGATGATTGCCTTAAACTTTTTTTCACTCATTTTTTGTCTTTCACAGAATTTTGTAACCATTTCCATTTTGTTTTGGGGATCATCGGAGGATAAACATGGGTTTGAAAGTTGTGTTTGCGTCGTTTTCTGCCATATGATTGTATTACCTGGTATTAGACCTGGTTGCTTTTTACCTTTTGAACTGCTGTTGCTACATAGGCTTACATCATTAATGGAGCCATTGATTGTAGCACTAAAATCACATTCCTTATTTCCAGTAGATCTAACAAGCTTGTTATTTCTGGTATTCCCAGCACACAAGTCACATGAACACAATACACGAGTACTTTGTTGATCACTATCCACTGTAGCCATTTTCTTCTTTATATCTTCATGTTCCAAGCATGCCGCAGCCAGTTCTTCCCTTAAAGCATTGTTTCTCCCTTCCTGGGACGCCAACAGAACCTCGAGATTGCTCACAGTTATGTACTCGGCAGACAGTTTGTCCTTCAGTATTTTGAGTTTGTTCAAGAGATCCTTGTGTCCAGAGTGTATTGCAGCTAGTTCAATTGTTTTCTGCTAAATGTTCAACACATGTACGGCACTGCCACTGGTCTTCATCGTTTATGAATTTCAGATTAATTTTGACACACTTATTGTGATACCAGCACGTACATTCCATGCACAGAATGCCTCTTGCTACCTTTTTCGAGCATATGTTGCATACGGAACGGTCACATAATAACGAAACCGTGAGACAATCTTTTTCACTACCCTTCTGTGGCGCCATTTTTTTTACAAAACAAAAGAGTTTACAAGCTTTCTTGACAAAGGAAGAATCATCAGCAAGTTATATTATTATTTTCTAAATGAATCATATACAAAATCATATGAAATTCTTTTATATATATATATATATATATATATATATATATATATATATATATATATATATATATATATATATATAGATCCAAGCAAACCAGATAGAAATGAATTTGAAATAAAAGAATTGTTTCTAGAATTCTGTGATGTCTTAAAAAGAAATAACTGATTTACATAAGCTGAACTTACAATCAGATAGCTGCACTTGTCAAGGATATGATGGTGGTGAGTCTACGAGTAGCAAACACTCACGTATTCAATCAAGAATAACTGAATGGTTCCCAAATGCTGAGTTTATACAGTGTTCAATACATAATTTAAATTTGCCACTGAATGGTTCCAGTTTTATGAGAAGATACAATGCATTTATATTTTCTTTAGCGCTTCTGCAGTTTGATGGCAACAAATAAATGAAACTGTTGCAACTGACAGATATGTTTTGATGGCTCAGAAGAAACTGTGCCAAGCTAGATAGTCTCCCAGACTTGATTCTTTGTCAGCAATCAAACAGAATTTCATACAAATTTTAAAGCGTAAAAGGAACACAGAGAGAGTAGCATCAAATTTTTAAAAAAATATGGAAATTTTTTATTTTGTCATGAATCGCTCATATTTTAAAGTTTTGGAAAATATGAATCTACTGCATTTCCCTGATGCTATATGGAGAAAGTCTCTCAACTTATTCAAACTGCAAGAAGCAACATAGTCACCTTTAGAAACAATGTTTTCATAACGAAATAATTTCACAAAACTTTTCATCCCATTTCACTCCCTTATACAGCTAAATTTCCAAAAACTCTGAAATACATGTTTTTCTATTTGTAACTGTGAAGACAAATACCAGTTTTCATACAAATACTTCAGTAGTTTAAAAAAAATGTTTCACCCTTTATTTCACACCCAAAGGGCTAAATTTTCAAAAATGCTGAAATGATTATTTCTTTATTTTTGACTGAGAAACCAAATACCAATTTTCATAGGCCTGGCTTCAAAATTGCCTGAATAGCAACATATTTTCAAAAAACATTTGATCCTCTTATTTCACCCCCTTAGGGGTGGACTTTTGAAAAATTGCTTCTTAAATGATGCCTACAACTTACAATCAACACCCTCTGTGGATTTCAGGTCTCCGTCTTTCGCTTTTTGGACTGGGCTTTTTGAATATTTTGAGAAGTCCCCTCTGTTGTCGATGTGGAATAATTAACAACAATGTAATGAAGGATCATGTTCAACACTCACTGTAAATAGCAAAATAATGTTTTGCTTACCATTTGGATAAGAAACTTTCAATACAAATTAACGAAGAGTGTTCACAGAATAAAATTCTTTAAAGTTAGTGTGCAGCAGAGTTTTTAGAGACTGACAAATTAATTTCTGAATTTGATTCATTTATTTCCGTGGTACTGGCAATATTAATCTTATATTGCAGCACTAGATGATATATTATATCAAATATAGAGACAAAACTATCACACGCTAGCTCATTTTCCTAGCTAATCCTGAAAATAAATTTTATAGCAACCTCATTTGTCGTACTTATTACAGTCCACATCACATCCTGATAGGTGTAACACTGATCACACAAAAATTAAATTCTATGAAAGTAATACATTTCTATATATGGTAAAGCTATGCAACACAGAATAATTCCTAAAAGATGCATGAACACAATCAAATTACTGGGTTGTGCCTTTTGTAAAAATGCTGACACCACTATTTTATTGAAGAAAAGTAGACAATCACTGTATTCTCAAAATGTAAATTCCCATGGGTGATATGGATAAAAACATCATTTAGTGACTGTTTTAAATAAAAATATAAATTATTTACACACAAAAATGACAATAACATTCTTCAGTTAAAACATCCGGACTGGAAGGCCATGGTCGATGTATAAAATTTCCACCTAACATTTCGTCTCCATCTGCGGAGACATCTTCTGAGGTTGTCCGGCTACTGCCACTGAGGCTGCAGGTACTCTCGCATTTATAGAGCACATAGAGGGCACCACCATTCGTCACGTGATGCTGACGTGACGAATGGTGGTGCCCTCTATGCGCTCTGTAAATGCGAGAGTACCTGGAGCCTCAGTGGCAGTAGCCGGACGACCTCAGAAGATGTCGCCCGCAGATGGAGCCGAAACGTTAGATGGAAATTTTATACACTGACCACGGCCTCTCAGCCCAGAAGTATTAACTGAAGGCAACACTGGCTGTGAAAGCCTACATTGTATGACAATAATATTGTTTGATTTTAAACAGAAAAATGACACTACCGAAGATAGCTTGGACCAGTTACTTCTACATCTGAGTTCTCAGAAAATTTACTACCAACTGTAGAACAGTTTTTGACAGAGTTCTGTTACCGACAATCAATGTCGCAAGCATAATTGCATCTTCTACTCTAATATCATTAATGACAGCCCGAACAGATCTAACCAATTCTTCCTTCTGCTGAGCACTAAGGTCTTCCATTAATATTTGTGGGAGAGGCTTGAAGTTGTTACTCATAATATAGGCTGTGATTCCACCAAGTGTGCTACCTGGAAATAAAAATATACAGTTTAATTACTTCCTTCCACAACATAAAGCAATGTTTAAAAACTGCAGCACGTGTTTTTATCAAGAAAACAGTTTAAATAACACTGCGCTATCAAGATGACTGAATCTGTTACAGCAACCTGAAATCAACAGACTGTCCTTTCAAGTATTCACACAGCATAGCACATAAATGGTGTTCAAAATGTAACAAATTTTTAGTCACAGAGGAGCTAGAAAACTGAACTTCTAATTTTTCAAATCAGTTCATCGACAACTAAAAGGAGAACAGTAACTATATAAATATCTTCTGACATTATACAAAAATTCCAAAGTACACATTACTATTGCATAACAAAGCATGCGTTTTGGTTGTAACAATGAGAAAAATACTGGAATGAGCCGTAATTTCACCAAATGTACAACTTATTTACCTATAGTAATGTTGCAATCTAAGCCCATCGTTAGCCAGCAGCTACATTTTTGTGCTATCCTGTGTGTTTCTGTTGTATAATAAAACAAACTAACTTAATAGAATAAACCTATTTATTGAAAGGTTATGGTACTCATCTAGAGAATGTTAATAACCGAATATAATGCAACCAACATTTTGTTTTTTACACACCACGGCATTTGAAGGCAGACTGAGGACAATATGGCAGATACATGCAACAATTTATTTGGTTGTTGCTGTTGATATATGATAGACTGATGGGCTGTACCTAAGGCCAATCTTGGCCTCAGGTACAGCAGACCAGGACACTCTCATGACCTATGACAGTCTCAGTTTAGTAGAGGCACTGAGTCATTGTACCTCACAGAGGTATAGCACACACTTATCTGTAAGGTTATATCATCCCAGCTAGCTAACCATAGAGGTGCATGCTTCACCAGTGATGGGAAACTACCCATGCACTATCATGGATCTTGTTTTTTCTTTTTTAAATTCTGGAACTGGATGCCACTCTTGTCACTATGAGCTTCAGTTACTGCAAGAGACAAGAGTTGTATACGCCGTCTGTGAATATGTAAAGACAGTTAAATGTGCTTTTGTGCTTTAGTGTTTACGTATTGTGTTTCTGAAATGGTGATGGAGAATCAACTCACTGTTTGCCTAGGCAAGTGTGTAGAACTGCTAGAAGCCAGACAGAGACTGGCTAGTGTACCAGTACAACAGCCTTTAATTTGGCAAGAGGAGTGATACAGGTCTGGCTTGCCTCTCAACTTATTATGCAATACAAGCAGGTCGTTCTAAACTGTATTTTAAAGTTTTTGAAGTGTTCCTGACAAAGTAACACCCAACAAGCAGTAGTAGAACACTATTTGAAAGTTTTTTATATAAAATGCAACTGAGGAATCAGCAAACAATGTATACACCGTAGCAATGCAAATTATCAAGATATCCTTCATGGGCTCCTTCAAACAAGTATCTATTACATGTGACATGTGGAGTTTGTGTGATTACATGTGACATGTGGAGTTTGTGTGGCTAAGAGAAATGCTATCCACAATACACCTGGAAGTCTTTCAACTGCAACCATGGATGTTAAAAATTTAGTAATCCATTTGGCATGCCAGAGCTCTGATAACCTTGTGCCCAGCCTGAGGTTTTGATTACTGAAGTCAGACCTCAGAATTAGCATTCCATTGACTAAACAAAATAGAAACTGATCACAACTACATTTTAACACACCATAGCCCGCCATACTCTTGATACATCCCGTAAGTTACAACTCTGTTGTAATTACTGAAACAGATTTTGTGACATTCTTTATCAGTCATTTCTATAACACCGGGAAGGTGTATTCTCACATAATGTTGAATGTTACTCGTATAATTCATTTATCAGATGTATGTTTGTTAGTTCACCATAATGTTAAATCACACAAGGAGTATAGGTAGTAGAAATGTAGAGCTGTTGAAACACAAAAATGAACACATAATTTGTTAGCTATCAAATGAATTCTTCAACGAGCTAGAGTACATAAACTTTGTGCGAAGTGTGAGGAAGAGTTGGGGAGGGGAAGCCACTGGCTCAGAGGGTGTCAGCAAGAGCGTGGGATAGGTGGGAGAGGCAGCAGGTGCATGGGACAAATTAGCAACACAAGAGAGCTGGAAGCTGGTGAGTTCATACAGTGCACAATGACATGAGGTGTGGACTGAGAGGGGATGATAGGACAGAAGAGAGATTGTTGGCTAGAGGGTGTTGGTGCAGTGGGTTATTAGAAAATCGTCACTGGGAGGATTACGGAATACGAGTATTTCAAGGCTAAAACCCATCTGCCTGGTTCAGAAAAGATGGTGCTGGGATGGATCCAGATGGCATGTGTTGTTAAGCAGGCACTGAACGCTAACATGTAGTGCTCAGCAGTGTGTTTTGACAATGGAGGTGGCCCTGCCTCTGACGTTTTTGTTCTGGTGGTCTTCAGTCCAGAGATTAGTTTGATGCAGCTCCCCATGCTGCTCTATCTTGGGCAAGCTTCTTCATCTCCTAGTAACTACTGCAACCTACATCCTTCTGAATCTGCTTACTGTATTCATCTCTTGGTCCCCTCTATGATTTTTATCCTCCACACTGCCCTAAAATACTAAATTGGTGATGCTTGATGCCTCAGAACATGCTCTACCAACTGATCCCTTCTTCTGGTCAAGTTGTGCCACAAATTCCTCTTCTCCCCAATTCTATTCAGTAACTCTTCATTAGTTACATGATTTACCCATCCAATCTTCAGCATTCTTCTGTAGCACCATATTTCAAACGCTTCTATTCTCTTCTTGTCTAAACTACTTATCATACATGTTTCACTTCCATACAGGGACACTCCATACAAATACTTTCATTAGGGACGTCCTGAACCTGAAATCTATACTCAATGTTAACAAATTTCTCTTCTTCAGAAACACTATCCTTGCCATTGCCAATCTACATTTAAGATCCTCTCCACATCAACTGTCATCAGTTATTTTGCTCCACAAACAGTAAAACTCATCTACTACTTTAAGTGTGTCATTTCCTAATCTAATTCCCTCAGCATCACCTAATTTAATTCTATTACATTCCATTATCCTCATTTATCTTGCTCCCCAAATAGCAAAACTCCTTTACTACTTTAAGTGTCTCGTTTCCTAATCTAATTCCCTCAGCAACACCTGACCCAGTTCAACTACATTCCATTATCCTCATTTTGCTTTTTTTATGTTTATCTTATATCCTCCTTTCAAGACACTGCCCATTCCATTCAACTGCTCTTCCAGGTCCTTTGCTGTCTCTGACAGAATTGCAATGTTGTCGGCAAACTTCAAACTTTTTATTTCTTCTCCATGGATTTTAATTCCTACTCCAGATTTTTCTTTTATTTCATTTACTTCTTGCTCAAAATACAGACTGAATAACGTCAGGGATAGGTTACAACCATGTCTCACTCCCCACCACTCCCAACCACTGCTTCCCTTTCACGTCCCTCGACTCTTATAACTGCCATATGGTTTCTGTAAAGATTGTAAATAGCCTTTTGCTCCCTGTATCTGACCCCTGCCACCTTCAGAATTTGAAAGAGAGTATTCCAGTCAACAATGTCAAAAGCTTTCTCCAAGAAACATAGGTTTGCCTATCCTTAATCTACCTTCAAAGATATGTCATAGGATCAAGTATTGCCCCACGTGTTCCAACATTTCTACAGAATCCAAACTGATCTTCCCCAAGGTTGGCTTCTACCAGATTTCCTGTAAATAATTCGTATTAGTATTTTGCAGCCATGACTTATTAAACTGATAGTTCAGTAACTTTCATACCTGTCAATGCCTGCCTTTTTTTTTGGGATTGGAATTATTATATTCTTCTTGAAGTCTGAGGGTATTTCACCTATCTCATACATCTTGCTCACAAGATGCTAGAGTTTTGTCGTGGCTGGCTCTCTCAATGCTACCGCTAGTTCTAATGGAATATTGCCTACTCCCGGGGCCTTGTTTCAACTTAGGTCTTTCAGTGATCTGTCATATCATATCTCCCATTTCATCTTCGTCTATGTCCTCTTCAATTTCCATAATATTGCCCTCAAGTACATCGCCCTTACATAGAACTTCTATATACTCCTTCCAACTTTCTGCTTTTCCTTCTTTGCGTAGAACTGGTTTTATAACTGAGCTCTTGATATTCATACAAGTGGTTCTCTTTTCTCCAAAGGTCTCTTCAGTTTTCTTGTAGGCAGCATTTGTCTTACCTCTAGTGAGACATGCTTCTACATCCTTACATTTGTCCTGTCGATCTCATTTTTGAGACTTTGTATTCCTTTTTGCCTGATTCATTTACAGTATTTTTATATTTTCTCCTTTCATCAATTAAATTCAATATATTTTCTGCTACCCAAGGACTTCCACTAGCCCTCATCTTTTACCTAATTGATCTTCTGTTGCCTTCACTATTTCATCTCTCAAAGCTACCCTTTCTTCTTCTATAGTACGAGGGCTATCCACAAAGTACATTGCGTTTTTGAATTAAAAATAAAGTATTGGAATTTTTTTTTATTATATACAGATGAAAGCCACACTTAAATACTACTTTTCTACATAGTTGCCATTTAAATTATGGCACTTATCGTAGCGACGGACGAGCTTGGAAATTCCTTCATCGCAAAATTCGGCCGCCTGTGCCTTCAACCACATAATGACTCTCTTTTGGGACAGAAAAGGTGTGATTTTTGTGGATTTCCTAGAAAGAGGCACTACAATAAACTCTCAAAGGTATTGCCAAACTCTGCACAACCTCAGAAGAGCAATACAAAACAAGTGCAGGGGAAAGTTGGGCTCAAAGACCTTGCTGATTCATGACAACGCCCGGGCCCACTTGGCAAATGCCACTCGTGAAGTTCTCGAATCTTTTAAGTGGGAGTTGTTTCCTCATCCGCCGTACAGTCCCGACCTGGCACCAAGCGACTTCCACTTATTCCCAGCAATGAAGAAGTGGTTGGCTATGCAGCGTTTTGATGATGACGCACAGATTTAAGAAGAGATAATAACGTGGTTTAAGGCGCAGGCGGCCGAATTTTACGACGAAGGAATTTCCAAGCTTGTCCATCGCTACGATAAGTGCCTTAATTTAAATGGCAACTATGTAGAAAAGTAGTATTTAAGTGTGGCTTTTATCTGTAGACAATAAAAAAATTTCCAATACTTTATTTATTTTTAATTCCAAAACGTAATGTACTTTGTGGATAGTCCTCGTATTTCTTTCCCCTGTTCTTGTCAATCATTCCCTAAAGCTCTCTCTAAAACTCTCTACAACCTCTGATTCTTTCAGTTTATCCAGGTCCCATCTCCTTAAATTCCTACCTCTTTGCAGTTTCTTCAGTTTTCGTCTACAGTTAATAACCAATGAATTGTGGCCAGAGTCCACATCTGCCTCTGGAAATGTCTTACAGTTTAAAACCTGGTTTCTAAATTTCTGCCTTACCATTATATAACCTATCTCAAACTTTCCAGTATCTCCATGTCTCTTCTACGTATACAACCTTCTTTCATGACTCTTAAACCACGTGTTAGCTATGGTTAAGTTATGCTCTGTGCAAAATTCTACCAGGCGGCTACCTCTTTCAATCCTTATGCCCATCCCACATTCACCTACTACTTTTCCTCCTCTTCCTTCCCCTGTTATCGAATTCCAGTCCCCCATGACTATAAATTTTTCCCTCCCTTCACGATCTCAATTATTTCTTTTATCTCATATTACATTTCTTCAATCTCTTCGTCATCTGTGTAGCTAGTTGGCATATAAACTTGTACTGCTGTGGTAGGAGTGGCCTTGTGTCTATCTTGGCTACAATAAAGCACTCACTATGCTGTTCGAAGTAGCTTACCTGCACTCCTACTTTTTTTTATTCATTACTAAACCTACTCCTGCATTACCCCTATTTGATTTTGTATTTATAATGCTGTGTTCACCTGACCGGAGGTCTTGTTCCTCCTGCCATGAACTTCACTAATTCCCACTATATCTAACTTTAACCTATCCATTTCCCTTTCTAAATTTTCTAACCTACCTGGCCGATTAAGGGATCTGACATTCCACACTCCGATCTGTAGTGTGCCAATTTTCTTTCTCCTGATAACAATGTCCTCCTGAGTAGTCCCCACCCAGAGATCTGAATGGGGGATTATTTTACCTCTGGAATATTTTACCCAAGAAGATGCCATCATCATTTAACCATTCAGTAAAGCTGCATGCGTGTGATAATGATGGGATAAGGATGTGAAAGGACTAGGCTACGATTTGCTACCTATGCCACTCCCACTTCCAAGTCCTTATCAGTGGGTTCATGTCACTGACGAAGACTCACATGCAATAGTTGCCCAGTTCCCCCACTAAGCACATCCTACTCTATCTACGAACCTAAACACTACTACCACTGCCCACTGTGAGGTTGAAGGGGTCAATGACCGTAGCAGTCTGGTCCCTTTAATCCCACAAACCAACCAATCACTGTGAGGTTGAATGCCACCTGGCAGTGGTGTGGGCAAGTGCCACAGTAAGAGTAGTAGATAAGCGGGGCAGAAACAAATTTGTAATCTTTCTAGCCATCATACAGGATGAAAATGGGGAAAATCCATTGACATAACTGACTTAAGAAAATAGGCAGATTGTTATGGCTGTAGCCTGCGAAGGAGCATCTTGGAAACAGTGAGGCTGGTTGGTTGGTTGTTGCCACTACCATGAGAACACTGGAAGGTATCAGTAGGGAACAAGGTTCACATCACAGCACAGTACGCAAAGGTGGAATGCTTTCCGACTCTGTTATGCAGGGTAAACAAATATCTGTGACAGATCAGATAACATATGTTCTCATGTGAAGCACATACATTCAATAGCACACAGTTGAGCATACACTGTTGAACACGGAGCTCCACAGCAGACAACCCTATGTGTAAAAACATCAGTTACAATTACAGTGGGTGTGAGATCAGAGAGTCCATGTGGATCAATGGATAAATGTCAGATGAATGCCACTTGTTGTTACATCAGTCCAGGTATGTCATCATTCAGTTGGACGGCTGCTTGATACAGGACCATGCCACAGGCACAGACCAGTGAGAGCAGAATTCTGTTATGGGGGATGTTCACCTAGGCTTACATGAAACCAGCAATAGTATTATAAGGCACCAAGGCAGTTGTGAACTACATGATCATTATTGTGAAGCTCATGTTTGATATCTTCCTCATCTTCAATGGCATCGTCTTCCAGAAAGATCACTGTGTATGTCTAAAGGACAGAACCTTTTGAGGACTATGATAGCGAGCTCACATTGATGTCTTGATCACTTGCCTGATGTGAACATGGGATGCCGATGCGTGCCTGTTTGTACTCACTAATTACCAACCCATAATTTACGGAAATTGCATGATCTATGCATAGATATCTAGTACTATATGCCTCCAGAAATCTGATGACGAGCTGTCAAATCCATGCCACATAGAATTCCAAAGATGAACACAACACGCTATAAACCAGGTGATTATAATGGTTTTGTTCATCACAGTCTGTATTGCGTACTCTTGTTCATTATGCCACGATCATATCCTTGAGGATATCATCACAATATCCCTAGATAACAAAAAGTATATCTTACCTAATTTGTTATAATTTATTATGTGTTTAAACAAAAATTCTTACTTCATACAGTTCGGAGGCTTTTTTTGGGGGAGGTGGGGGTATGCTGTGTTTTTTGGTGCTTTCTTCACAATATTTCTAGTGATTCACCTATGCTGCCAAGTATGGGCTGTTAGCCATTAGTTGCAGTTAACAGTTTTATCCCCCCCATGAACCATGGACCTTGCCGTTGATGGGGAGGCTTGCGTGCCTCAGCGATACAGATAGCCATACCGTAGGTGCAATCACAATGGAAGGGTATCTGTTGAGAGGCCAGACAAACATGTGGTTCATGAAGGGGGGCAGCAGCAGCCTTTTCAGTAGTTGCAGGGGCAACAGTCTGGATGATTGACTGATCTGGCCTTGTAACACTAACCAAAACGGCCTTGCTGTGCTGGTACTGCGAACAGCTGAAAGCAAGGGGAAACTACAGCCATAATTTTTCCCGAGGGCGTGCAGCTTTACTGTATGATTAAATGATGATGGCGTCCTATTTGGTAAAATATTCCGGAGGTAAAATAGTCCCCCATTCGGATCTCCGCGAGGGGACTACTCAAGAGGACGTCGTTATCAGGGGAAAGAAAACTGGTGTTCTACGGATCGGAGCATGGAATGTCGATCCATTAATCCGGCAGGTCGGTTAGAAAATTTAAAAAGGGAAATGGATAGGTTAAAGTTAGACACAATGGGAATTAGTGAAGATCGGTGGCAGGAGGGACAAGACTTCTGGTCAGGTGAATACAGGGTTATAAATACAAAATCAAATAGGGGTAATGCAGGAGTAGGTTTAATACTGAATAAAAAAAATAGGAGTGCAGGGAAGCTACTACAAACAGCATAGTGAACGCATTATTGTGGCCAAGATAGACACAAAGCCCACGGCTACTACAGTAGTAAAAGTTTATATGCCAACTAGCTCTGCAGATGACGAAGATGATGAAATAAAAGAAATTATTCAGATAGTGAAGGGAGACGAAACTTTAATAGTCATGGGTGACTGGAATTCGATAGTAGGAAAAGGGAGAGAAGGAAACATAGTAGGTGAATATGGATTGGGGGTAAGAAATGAAAGAGGAAGCCGCCTGGTAGAATTTTGCACAGAGCACAACTTAATCATAGCTAACACTTGGTTCAAGAATCATGAAAGAAGGTTGTATACACGGAGGAAGCCTGGAGATACTAGAAGGTATCAAATAGATTACATAATGGTAAGACAAGAGATTTAGGAGCCAGATTTTAAATTGTAAGACATTTCCAGGGGCAGATGTGGACTCTGACCACAATCTATTGGTTATGAACTGTAGATTAAACCTGAAGAAACTGCAAAAAGGTGGGAATTTAAGGAGATAGGGCCTGGATAAACTGACAAAACCAGAAGTTGTACAGTGTTTCAGGGAGAGCATAAGGGAACAATTGACAGGAATGGGAGAAATAAATACAGCAGAAGAAGAATGGGTAGCTTTGAGGGAGGAAGTACCGTATTTACTCGAATCTAAGCCGCACTTTTTTTCCGGTTTTTGTAATCCAAAAAACCGCCTGCGGCTTAGAATCGAGTGCAAAGCAAGAGGAAGTTCTGAAAAATGTTGGTAGGTGCCGCCAAAGCTAAATTCTGCTGTCGAATATATGTAGCGCTACACAGACATGCTTTGTAGTCACAAAGATAAATACTGGCGTCAAAACCTCTGCGTCACTAAATAAATTTAAAAAAAAAAAAAAGGTGGAAGACGAGCTTTTTTTTCTCCGCCCCGAGTTTCGACCAGTGCATTTTCATACATTACCCAACGAAGTAAATACAAATTCCGTATTGTTCATCTTCGAATGTAGCAGAATTTCAATATACTATGAAAATCCGACTGGCAAGACTGTTTGGGATGTTTGTCAATATGGCCAACTCTACGTTCTGAATTTTTTCCTGCCTGTGAGAAGAGATTGTTGCTAATAGGAACCTGATGAAATGTGAATCACATGCAGTATTCTCATCACCGTAAGAATAATACGAATATAAACATTTTGCCATGTATTCTTTCATGTTTGCTGCTATCTCATTTAAATCCTGTCTGCCTAATAAACTATGAAACTAGAGTGACAACAGCAAACGCGGAAGAATATACGTATTGTGTCATGTTTATATTCGTATTATTCTTATGCCTAATAGTGATACAGTTAGAAATGAAGCACGGCAACTGACTAGATTTTTAAATCTAAGATGACTAATTTCTGTGCAGAATTTGATGTACTAAATAAGCGGCCACAAAGATTTTCAAATGGAGAAAAATTTTCGCCTAACTCTCGTTCAGAACATGTTCTATCATACACAATCTATTATTTGGTTCTTGTTGATCATTATCCAAGAAAGCAGCAGTGTAAGTAACAACAAATAGCAGTCGCTTGCCATTGTTTCGCTAATGAGACGATTCCTCTCTCTCTCTCTCTCTCTCTCTCTCTCTCTCTCTCTCTCTTTGTAAGCGGCGGAAGCGCGCACAAAAGCAAGCCATGCCGCGAGAGGCGACAGGCCGTAAACACGCACTATCACAATGCGACAAACAATGCATGACACAGTACAGTAATGCATTTTCAGTTTAGAGTGACGTAAACATCTATAACAGAGAAAACGGCACTTATCAGATCAAAGCAAAATAAGCAATTTATTCAAACCAGACGAAGCACGTGAAAAAGGAAGGGTACCTGTATAAATACGGACAGAGCGCCTGACGCATAGCAATGGCTACCTGTTAAGCTTACCTGCTAAGCTTACGACTCGAACCAAACTACTGTAGCTGTATCGTCATTCGACCTAAATTGTGTCTCATATTACAATGGACCAAATTTGTTTTGATTTGGAGGTGCGGCCTAAAACTTTTCTCTCCCCTTGAATTTCGAGTCTCAAATTTCAGTTGCGGCTTACAGTCGGGAAATTTTTTTTTTTCCTTTATTTCGAATCTCATTTTTCAGGTGCTGCTTCGATTCGAGTGCGGCTTAGATTCGAGTAAATACGGTAGTGAAGGTAGCAGAGGATCGAGTAGGTAAAAAGACGAGGGCTAGTAGAAATCCTTGGGTAACAGAAGAAATACTGAATTTAATTGATGAAAGGAGAAAATATAGAAATGCAGTAAATGAATCAGGCACAAAGGAATACAAAAGTCTTAAAAATGAGATCGACAGGAAGTGCAAAATGGTTAAGCAGGGATGGCTAGAGGACAAATGTAAGGATGTACAGGTTTATTTCACTAGGGGTAAGATAGATACTGCCTTTGGAGAAAAGAGAAACACTTGTATGAATATCAAGAGTTCAGATGGAAAGCCAGTTATAAGCAAAGAAGGGAAAGAAGAAATGTGGAATGAGTACACAGGGGGTCTATGGTCTATACAAGGGCAATATTATGGAAATGGAAGAGGACATAGATGAAGATGAAATGGGAGATAGGATACTGCATGAAGAGTTTGACAGAGCACTGAAAGACCTGAGTCGAAACAAGGCCCCGGGAGTTAGAACTACTGACAGCCTTGGGAGAGCCAGCCCTGACAAAACTCTACCATCTGGTGAGCAAGATGTATGAGACAGGTGAAATACCCTCAGACTTCAAGAAGAATATAATAATTCCAATCCCAAAGAAAGCAGGTGTCGACAGATGTGAAAATTACTGAACTATCAGTTTAATAAGTCACAGCTGCAAAATACTAATGCAAATTCTTTACAGACGAATGGAAAAACTGGTAGAAGTCGACCTCGGGGAAGATCAGTTTGGATTCCGTAGAAATGTTGGAACACGTGAGGCAATCGTGACCCAACGACTTTTCTTAGAAGATAAATTAAGGAAAGGCAAACCAAATGACAGTTATAAGAGTCGAGACACATGAAAGAGAAGCAGTGGTTGGGAAGGGAGTGATACAGGTTGTAGCCTCTCCCCGATGTTATTCAATCTGTATATTGAACAAGCATAAAGGAAACAAAAGAATAATTCACAGTAGGTATTAAAATCCATGGAGAAGAAATAAAAACTTTGAGGTTCACCGATGACATTGTAATTCTGTCAGAGACAGCAAAGGACTTGGAAGAGCAGTTGAATGGAATGGACAGTGTCTTTAAAGGAGGATATAAGATGAAATCAACAAAAGCAAAACGAGGATAATGGAATGTAGTTGAACTGGGTCAGGTGTTGCTGAGGGAATTAGATTAGGAAACGAGACACTTAAAGTAGTAAAGGAGTTTTGCTATTTGGGGAGCAAGATAAATGATGATGGTCGAAGTAGAGAGGATATCAAATGTAGACTGGCAATGGCAAGGAAAGAGTTTCTGAAGAAGAGAAATTTGTTAACATTGAGTATGGATTTAAGTGTCAGGAAGTCGTTTCTGAAAGTATTTGTATGGAGTGTAGCCATGTATGGAAGTGAAACATGGATGATAGATAGTTTGGACAAGAAGAGAATAGAAGCTTTCAAAATGTGGTGCTACCGAAGAATGCTGAAGATTAGGTGGGTAGATCACATAACTAATGAGGAAGTATTGAATAGGATTGGGGAGAAGAGCAGTTTGTGGCACAACTTGACCAGAAGAAGGGATCGGTTGGTAGGACATGTTCTGAGGCATCAAGGGATCACCAATTTAGTATTGGAGGGCAGCGTGGAGGGTAAAAATCGTAGAGGGAGACCATGGCATGAATACACTAAGCAGATTCAGAAGGATGTAGGATGCAGTAGGTACTGGGAGATGAAGAAGCTTGCACAGGATAGAGTAGCATGGAGACCTGCATCAAACCAGTCTCTGGACTGGAGACCACAACAATAACCAACATTTTTATTGTTCCCATTTCATTCTGAAGGTTCTCTTCATCTCATTCAATCTTGTTTATTGGTTACACAAATGGATTTAAATGCATAGCCAAATGAAAATTCTCTATGGGAATAAGGAATGCAAAAGTATTCCAACATGAAACAATTAATTTATTTCTGAAAACTAATAAAACCAACATTAAGGAAAGCAGGGACATATTGAGATCAGAAAAAAATCTTTACTGAAATGCACACACAACCATGTGTCGAAGTTCAAATGTAACTTTTGGACCACCTTTGTTTTATGTTAACAGCAACCAGTGAACATGATAGAAATTAAAACTGTAAATATTCTATCATGAACTCTGTAAGACTTCTGTTACTTTCCTGTAAGAGTAACTACCTAACCTGAGCACATACACTTTTTATGTTATTTTAAATATTTATATTTACTGGTACATTGTTGTTTAACGTGTTGAAGAGTAGTGTACCTACTGAGATGCTCATGATTGACCATAGTTGTACCCGCAGACTGGAAAATTCCTTTGGTTTGCTCATTATACAAAAAGATTATAGTGATATGACAGATGGGGCATTTCCCTTTTATCAGTTGCTCGAAAAGTATTCTCACTATAAAACAAACAGATTTGTTGAATAGAGTCAATACATTTGGATTAATACCAACAGTCAGCTATTCAGCTGGTATGTCTGCTGAAAGCAAAATGAGCAGCTAACAATGTCTTTGTAAGAGCATGTGACCTTAGCTGTAAGATAAACATTGGCTACAGTGACAAAAATGGTCAGACACTGTCAACAAAGCTCAACAATGAGAGAAAATTGGGACCATAGTGTAAAACTAATGAACAAAGCTCAAGAATGAGAGAAAACTGGGACCATAGTGTAAAACTAATGAACACGTTACATTTCATCCTGGATTTTCCATTGTTTGAAAACTAATGAACAGACAGATCGCAGTGATGAAATGAGGCTACAAGTTATGTTCAAAAAATCCTGGAACATTCGTAATTTCACACCAATGGTGTGTTGGAGTGAAATGTGGATGGCATCTCTCCAAATGCTTGTGTTTAATGTGCAACTCCCTTAAGTTTCATTGTTGAATGTATGTTAGTTATTGTTCAGTGCTTCAGTGTTTAGTTGGATCATGTCATGAAATGATGTTGCCACCAAGTTTGACCCACAGCTCATAAGTTAAGACCAGAAAGACCTTTGCCTCATAATCTGTGAAGAGCTTTGCTTTTGGACTGCAAGAATGAGATGTTCCTTTAGAGAATCATAAATGGTGACGAGATGAATGTCTATGGTTATGATGTTGAGATCGAAGTTCAATCTTCACACTGGATTGGGAAAGGGCCTCCAACACCAAAAAAACCTCATCAGGTCAGGTAAAAGATCAAAGTTATGCTGATAGTTTCCTTTGACTATGAAGGATTAGTTTACATAAATTCGTGCCAAACCGACAAACTATTAATCTATGGTACTATTGGGACATGTTGCAATGCTTGCGAGAAAATGTGAGAGTGAAACATTGTGAAATGTGGTGAGACAATTCATAGCTCTTTCACCATGATAACACACCTGCACATTCATCCCCGTTGGTGATTGACTACTGCACAAAAAAAGAAATAACTGTGGTCCCACAAACCCATACTCTCCAAACTTGGGCCCTGCGGATTTTTTTTTTAATTTCCAATGTTGAAAGGATGAAATATTACAATGACAGATGAAATAAAAGAAAATTTGCAGATGGTGCTTTGTGTGATCTAGAAAGAGGCATACCAAGACTGCTTCTGGAAGTGGAAACGGCATTGGGAGCAGTGTGTCAACTGTGGATGAGAGTATTTCAAAGGAGACCATACACAATAAGTGAAAGGTATGCATAGAAAAATTTTGTGGGCAAAGTTATGGAATTTTTTGAATGGACGTCGTATTTTAAGCTATCATGGGAAACATGGAAAACAGTCTTTGGTGAAACTGCAATAAATATCATATTCAATGACACGTTTATCTACGTTATATTGATATTCACAATATTATGAAAATATGTCTTGTCATTCTGGCCAGAATGCAACTGCATCTAATAGAAGCAGCAATACAGAGTGGGGTGGAAAAGGAGGAGAGATATCAGGGTACAGGTGATGGGAGAGAAGTGAGCATTTGCTGGTGGAGCGTGCAGGGTCTGACGGTAGCATGAAAAAGCTACCAGGCAAAGCGTCGGGAGGCTGTGGGAGGGGTGGGGGTGGTATTTTCTCATTCTCTGCTCCTTTCCTTTCCCATTCCCCATTCGCCCTACCTCTCTACCTCATGCCTGGCAGCCATGTCCTGCCACTATCAATCCCTTCACATTCTGCGAGGCAGCACTCACTCGTCCCCCCCACTCATACTCCCCTACCCCTTCCCCTCCCCTGCTCCAATCCAGTTTGCTGCTTATGTATGACACAGTTGCATTCTGGCAGGGACAACTGAGATAGCGTTTTGTGTGTGTGTGTGTGTGTGTGTGTGTGTGTGTGTGTGTGTAAGTGAGCTTGCTTGTGTGAATGTATGTGCGTTTCCTTTCTCATGAAGGCTGTGGCCAAAAGCCCAATGCATAACAATCATTTCATTGCGCCTGTCTGCAACTCAACATGTCCTCTTTATGTTCAGTGGTAATTATGCTTTTCGTAATATTGTTGGTATTCCAGCCTGGGCTTTTCGTTATTTTATTTTGATATTCCATTCCCAAAGTAAAAGCAGAGATTAAGATTGTTAAAAACATATGTGGCACATGGCATTTTACAATACAGTGGAAAGGCAAAAAACAAGTTTGCACTCCTTCATCAAATACAATTAAAACACACCAGAATTTATGAACTAGGTAAGAAAATATAATTGTATCAAATGAGCATTTATTTAAGCTAACACTTACAAGAAGGCAGAATGGTGAGCCAGTGCTTACCTGCAGGAGGTGAAATTCCAAGTACTTACGAAAGACACCTCTTAAAAAATTGGGTTTTGTGTAAGCATTCAGAATTGTTAGCTCTTTCCTTATGGAGTAGGGAAATGTTATAAAGGAGAGGTACTTGTCACTTCAACCTAACAGTTACCTAGACCCACTTCTTGTGAGAATATGGAGAGACAAAAATCTCCCATCATACTTCCAACAAGAGGATTCCCCTTCACCCTCAAGCCTAAATGGCATGCTTGTCCTTTCCAACCTTCCCCAAACTATCCCCCTTTTGTCTCTATGGAAGACACTAATAGTTCCAAAACAGTTTTCCCCATCTTTCAAATATGTGTCTGTTACTAGTACCTGGCATTTTGCCTACTGAAGCTAAGAACTGACCAAAAATTCCATATCCTTGTAGAATATTGTTAATTGCCACGGAATAGGGTGAGATTCATATTATGAGGTGGTATTGATCACTACATGGTTCTCTATTGTGTAATTAATTTTCAGCTAATATGGCATGGGTGTTTGACTTCTTCATGTTGGCACTAACTTGAATGTACTTACTGGAACTCATGTCACTGAACAAATCTATCACTATTCCGTGTGGTGTGATAATATAACAAAAACTGTTTATATCTATTGTTCTTTGAACTTAAGTGTTTTACACTTCATTTTGGTTATCTCCGTAGTCCTTATCATTATCCACAATGTGATAATTTTTTAAGTATAAACTCAAGTATTTGATGGGGTGTGTCTGACTACAATATAGCACAATACAAATACTGCAAGGCATGATAACATAGGAATAAATCTGAAAGATAATCTTGCTAATGTCCCTTCATGTAATGTGTTCAATTATGACATCACCAATGTCAGTGATCTTGGAAATCAGTTGTGATCAATGTGGTACAAATTACCCTCAAAAGATATGCAGAGGTGAGCACATTCAAAAGCTTTGGGTAGTAAATGGCCACAAAGGCCATCCTTGCTGCAAAAACTCATGTTGTGTTGCTGAGGTTTTATACAGTTGCATTTCACATGACTGGATTTATATGGAAACATTTATGGACTGGTTTGAGAGTCTTTTCTAGCATATTCCAGGCATCTGGGAGGCATTATTTACTGAGGTAATTTACTATTTCATTCAGTCAAGAAGGTCTCAGGCTCTATAGCGTTCATGATATAAAATGTATTTGTATGCCACTAAATGAAAAAAAAAAAACTGACATTTTCTTGAGACCTACGAGAGATGTTTACAGTGAAGAGATTGAGGGAGAGGAGGTGTTATCCTGAGTTGGTTGGTTGATTTGGAGTGAAAGGGACTAAACTGCAAGGTCATCAGTCCCTTCCGTTAAATGGAAAAACAGGAGGGAGGCGAAAAACAAATCCTGGAAAGCATGCGTATTAAAAAAAATAAATAAATAAATAAACAAAGATAAAAGCCCAGAAAAATATTGCTCAGACAAGTCTTTAAAAAATCATCCAAGATAAGGCATTAAAATCAAAAATTGAAAAGAATAAAGAGGATAAAAAGGAGGAAAGGGTAGATACCAGGCTGGGACACCAAGCGAGGCCTGCAAAGTGAACTGGGGAGAGGGTGAGGGGGTGGGGGGGGGGGGGGGGAGGGGCAGGAGAGTTGTGCTCCACCAATCTCTCAGGTGGGAAATGAGGTCAAAAACTTACCTTACATTGATGAATAGAAACCATCTCCACTGGCAAAACATAACATCAAGTCAGCTGCTTGGCATCGTCTGCTAGACAGACATAGTGTGTCAGGAAGATTAAGATGCCACCTCAAAACAACTAAATAAGGGCAGTCTATGAGTAAGTGGGCCACCATCAGGCGGGCTCTGCATCAGTAATGAGAGGGATCCTCATGTCAGATGATGTGGCCATTGGTCAGCCAAGTGTGGCCAGTGTGGAAGTGACAGAGGATGGTGGATTCCCTGGTGAGAAACATGCAGGGAAGACTGCCACATAGTACTGGTCTCCTTAATTGTCCTCAGTTTGTTTGGGGAGATCATAGCAAACTATTCTGAGTTCTAGGCTTCCAGCAATCTATGGCATATAAATGACCACAGTCCTGCTTCTGGGGCCCCCATTTCCAGAATCAGCATCCTGGTGGCCAGATTGGCCAATTGGTCAGCTCGTTCATTTCCTGCAATCCCAACTTGACCAGGGATCCAAATGAAAACAACTGGCCATCCAGGAGGCCAGAGACAAGATCTTGGATAGCCATAAACAGGGGGTGAGGAGAGTAGCACTGGTCTATAGCCTGGAAGGCTACTACAGATTAGGATACACTTGCCAGTGCAAGAATGAACATGGCTAAGGGATGATTTAATGGCGATCAGTTCTGGGATACACCTGCAAGTGCAAGAATGAGCATGGCTAAGGGATGGTTTAATGGCCATCAATTCAGCAGTGAAGACACTGCAGCCATCTGACAGGAAGTGGAGTTTGCTGCACCGTGCATGTGCGTATGCAAAGGCCGTTCATCTATCGATTGTCGAGCCAACGGTGATACCACTTCCGAAAGCGAATGCATCTCAAGGACAGCCAAGAGCAGATGGCGAAATATTGAGGGGCACCAGTGGACTCTTTTGGACCAAAGGAGACTTGGCGACAAATTTGAGGTCAGGGTACAAGCCATGTGGGCTGATACAATGTCTCCCTGACCAGAGTGACAGTGGAGGAAGTTGCAGTTCTGAACAGAGACACTGGAGGCATGCAGCAATTGTAAACCCAGTTCTGGATTGCTGTTGCGGGAGAGGGAACTCCCTTCAAGGGAAAAGGATACAATAGCTGGGATGTGCTGAGAAGCTACGAACATGTCTAGTGTGATTCGGCAGCTATTGTTGGCGCATGATAGGTAATGGAGGGACTTCAACCTTCACTTGTATGCTGTTCACATGGTTAGTGTGGAAGGCTCCTGTCACAAGTTGGACTCCACAATGATGACTGGTGTCCAGTATCCGCAATGCTTAGGGTCATGCTGAACCATATGCAACACTCCCATAGTCAAGATTGGACTGAATCAGAGCTTTCTACAGTTGAAAAGGATAGAGCAAAATGCACCCCAGCTAGTGTTACTTCGGCAGCAAAGTGTATTGAGGTATCGCCAGCACTTTCACGTAAGTTGGTGAAGTTAGGGAAGCTACATCAACCAGGAATCGAAAACAAGTCCCAAGAAACGGTATGTCTCAACTACAAGAAGTAAATGACTGTCTAGGTAATGTTCTGGGTGTGGGTGGGCAGTATGATGGCAGGGCAGTATGATGGCAACAGAAGTGCATGACATGAGTCTTGGTGGCTGAAAACCGAAAGCTATGGGTGAGAGCCCATGACGGTGCCTTTCAGATGGTGCCCTCTAGGCGATGCTCAGCAACACCTATACTAGAGGGGCAATAATAAAAGTAAAATTTGTCGCCATATAAGGAGGGCAATATCAAAGACCCCACAGCTGCCTCTAGAACACTGATAGCCACTAGAAAGAGATGGACACTCAGTACAGTGCCCTGCAGGACCCTGTTCTCTTTGTTACGGAGGGGGGGGGGGGGGGGGGGGTTACTGAGGGAAGTACCCACTTGAACCCGGAATGTACCGTGTGACAAGAAATTCTTGACAAAAATTGGGAGTGGGCCCCAGAGACTCCATTCACCATTCACATAACACAGTAAGGGTGACACCATGTCGTGTCATAAGCCTTCTGTAGGTCAAAAAAAGACAGCAATGAGGTGCTGATGATGTGCAAAGGCTGTCTGGATGGTGGACTGGAGGTGAACCAAATTATCAACAGTGGGTAAGCCCTTGAGAAAACAGCCCTGAGATGTAGCTAAAAGACCCTGAGACTCAAGGATCCAATCCCGCCACTTGCTCACCATGCATTCAATCACCTTACAGAGAACATCAGTAAGGTTAAATGGGTGACAACTGTCCATCTCTAGGGGGTTCTTAGCCGGTTTCAGTACTGGAACTATTGTGCTTTCTTGCTGTTGAGGTGGGAACTCATTCTCATTTCAGATCTGATTAAAGAGGACAAGAATAGAACACTAACAGTCCACTGAGAGATGATTCAGCATCTGTTTGTGGACACGGTGTGGTCCTGGGGCTGTATCAGGGCAATGGGCTAGGACACTGGAGATTTCCCATTCACTGAATGGAGCATTACATGGCTACAGGCGGTAGGAAGCAGAGTGCAGGAAGAACGACAAGTCAGATGGCCTGCACCCTGTGGTTCCTTCAGCCACTCACTGGTGTCTGGCTGTGGACAAGCAGGAACCATGGAAGTGAGAGTCCCTAGGGACCTCTTCCAAACTAGAGAAGCCAGAGGAGCATGAAGCACTCCAACTGGGGTATGGGGATCGATGTCCCCAGCAGATGAGAAGCCAATTCTCCTGAAATGGGTGCGGTGGAAGCACCAGAAGGGTCCACAAACACCTTGGGGAGGGGGGGGGGGGGGGGGGCAGGTATTAGCGGGCAGCTCTGAGGACCCCCTGTAAGAGGCACAACAGAGGAAAGAACCATCAGCACAGAAGGCGATGACATTGCAGCTGTAGTGTAACATTGTGTCATTTGTAAGGAATTAAGAGGCTCATACTTTTTTCTCACCTCTTGATATTTGAGCTTGTCCAGGATCTTATACTCCTAGACTCTATTCTCACACTTAAAAATGGAGCACGAAAGGTGGAGCTCACCACAGTTTACACAGATTGGGGGAGTGGCACAAGGCATGTTTGCATGCAACAGACATCCACAATCCCTGCAGACAAGGGTAGCCGTGTAACGAGAAGACAAATGTGCAAACTTCACACACCTGAAGCATCTCATTGGAGGAGGAACACACACCAATAGACTATCCGTTGGTCACCTATGGACATGACAGATGAAGAGTACACCCTGTCAGTCTAAGCTGGCCTGCAGCTCATCATCAGATTGCAGGGAAAGATGATGCCCTGGACCACATTGAGACTCTCGTGGGGAGTGACAGTCATGGGAATGTCATCCAACTTTTCACAGGGGAGCAGTGCCTGTGTCTTTGCAGGAAATGATATTTTAATCAGTAGGGAACTGGTCTTCACCTCAGACATGGTTGCTACTCCCCCATATTTGCCTTCAATGTGTTCAACAAAAGAATGTTTAAGTCGCTTCATGTGCGAACTATCAACCATGGTGTCACCCATTCTGCATGGGGGCTCCCCCTCATGGGTGCCATCCAGCCACAGCAATGGCTCCCTGGCCAGTAATCCATTGCTGGGAGTCCCTGTGATCCAGTCATCATAGGCACATACTCCATGGAATACATGTGGAGTGTGCAACGCGGACACCAACAGTGTGCTCTGTGCATGGTCAGGGGGTTATCATCGTGCAGGTATCTGATGACCCCCCCCCCCCCCCCCCCCCCCCCCGCTACATGATGGCTACCGTGCTGAGTTTTGGGTATACTATGACAACAGGGAGGAAGAGTAAGAGGGTGGAAGGGCATAGAGGTGGAGCATACACTGCAGTGGGCAACCTTTCCAGCATGATACACACTTCTGTAAAATTTGGAAAAGATGGTAGGTCAAACCCAATAATGGTGACCATATAATCATTAATGGAAGGTGAAGATAGCACCAGGAGTGAAAGAGGAAATCAAGACCGAAATCATTAACCAGGTCCAACCAAGGTCTACACCGAAAGGAAGAAACTGGAGTGAAAGAAACTGGCATCTCAATAAAGCCAATGAAATGAAATGTCGTGTGGCTAAGGCCTCCTGTCGGGTAGACCGTTCGCCTGGTGCAGGTCTTTCCATTTGACGCCACTTCAGTGACATGTGCGTCGATGGGGATGAAATGATGATGATTAGGACAACACAACACCCAGTCTCGGAGCAAAGAAAATCTCCGACCCAGCCAGGAATCGAACCCAGGACCTTAGGATTGACATTCCGTCACGCTGACCGCTCAGCTACTGGGGCCGGACAATAAAGCCGATGAAGAACATTTTATATATTCTAACAATACCTTCTATTAAAGGACATGATTAGTATACATTTGCAAGATAACCAATGTTAAGGAACTTAACATTTGTAGCTGTACACATTTCAGTTTTTCTCATTCTTAATTTTGATGCTGTTTCTTCAATATAATTGAAATTAAAAAATCTAGAGTGATTTATTGTTCCAATTAATCATACCTCAATGTTTCACTCATCATCTCAAAAATGGCTGAACCAAAATTCATGATAAGTTGAGGAAGCATTTCTGGTTGCTACCTTATAGATTATATGACAAAAAATAGCTGAATCAGCCTCATACTTGTTTTGAGATGCGAGTGATCACTTATGTTTTCTTTTTTTCCAATCCCCTGATAAGGAGGAAAAGTATTGCAACACATTTTTCTGAAGCCATTCATTTGTGCTCTCCCTACGTTAAATTTTGACTGGTCATAACCGAGTCTACTTAGTGCTTGGACGCAGAAGTCTTAAAAATCATCACTTTCAGCACATTCCAGACAATATTTCAAACTCAAAAAGTAGGATGAAAGCTCTTTTGCCTGTAATCATTATAAAAAAAAATATTTTGCACATACTGAATTTTAACAAGTACTTTAGCAACAAAGCAAAAACAAATATTAGTAAGAACTGGATGGTATTCCTGGTTGTATGTCATGGAACTACCACAGAACAATAGTGACATTAGCTCATCAATTGGAACTTTCTCAAGTACCTTTAAAAACCAGCTAGGCCTCAAGGAAGTCCTCTGACAAAAAAAAGGTAAATATTGATACTGTAAACCACTATCACCCACTATACAACCAAGTGTTTTTTCTAAAGTAGTCTAAAGAGTTAAGCTTAAGTGCTGTGTTTCTTTTAAAAAAGTGAACCCGCAGCAAATCCTAGTCTACGTCAACATAAATGTACATCAAGCAGAGTGATGTTTCAAACCAAGATATAACTCTGTCCTAGATCTGCCAAAACCATGTGACATAACTAACCATGGTATTTGCATTCTTGAACTAGCCTAAAAAGGTGCCAATCATAAAAAAAACACTGACTACATTTGCTGTACTGCAGAGCTGTCAAGCAGCCTCTACTGTTTCAACTCTTGACAACATATTAATATTGTTAGTTGATGAGACAAAGTCTTGGGATATGGCTACAAAGCAACTTAAAAATAAACTCATGTGCAAGCTTGTGAATCCAGTTTTCAGAACTTGCCAATTTCTAAATATACTAAGACTGAGTACTAGAATGTCAAGAGTGTTTCAAGCTACATTTACTTCCATTAAATCACTAATTAATTAGTAATGGATTGCTCTTGTGAAGAAAGTCAGTTACCTGTAAAAATAGTCACTGGGGCACAGGGAAAATAAATTCAGTTATTTCAATTAACATGGTCTGTGTGGCTCACCAAAAAGAAAGAACCATCAATGACTGAAACGAGTAACATTTTTATGGTTATAAGAAGTCTAGATCATATGTCATTCACTTAAAATAATGTGTCAGTATATTTATGAGGCTATCCCATTTTCAAATTATGATCTTTTAAACAGCAGTTTAGTTTAATTTCTTTCTCTCTCTCACCACCTTCACTACATTAAGACTTAGTGAAACTTTGTCATTTCCTTTTCTAGAACTGCATTTATGAATTTACAGCTGTTTCTGAAATGAGACTGATGTTGAAGACAAGTTTCACAATGAAGTAAATATACTGACTGAGTCTTGTCTACAGAAGTCTTGTCTACAGAAGTTTCAAGACTGGGCAAAACATAGTATCCTTATTACTAATTTCTATGCAGCAGACCCTTACTTCTATACTAATGAGTGACAAAAAATTAATGAATGCAAATAGGAAAAGTGAGTCAGTTTTTTTACATTTTCATCTAAAAAAATCTGATATTATCTGTAATGTATACGTTGCAACGCTCAGTCGTTTAAGAGTATCTGTACCATGCGATATCTAGTTAATGATAATACAAATTGCTGAATGTCAATAATTTACCAAATAGCAAAAGCACTGAGTCATCACAATGCACATTTATTGTAAATATGAACATACAAGATTTTGGAGTATCTTATTTCATTTGTTGATTTACCCTCACGCATTATTGTTAACGATGTGGTCAGGTCTTGTGCAGTACATGAATTGCGTTTTATCAAAGTTCAGTGACAATCAGTTTGAAGAGAACCCATTATTGTGGAACTCCCAGCACAATGAAAATCCATAGCTACAGAACGATAAACACCTGTCAAGAAGATTTACAGTCTTGTCAGCATCACATCTTCAAGAATTCTCTGGGAAGACACTGCACATCAAGAATAACTGAAGGTTGAAAACACTGAATGACCCCCTATTTGGCCATCAGTTACAGCTTAGGCTAAAACTGAAAACAAGTTTCTTCCAGACATCAAAGCCTTTGGAAGTACCATTTATTTTTTATTTATTTCATTAACAGTACAGAGTAACCCACTACCTTGTAATGTAAGTTGGGTCAGATGCTTCTGAATTTAACAGAAAAGACTTCTCATTGTAACAATCTTATTGGTATGCGGTTGTTAATTTAAAAAAAAAATAATAATATAAAGAACATAATATATAAAGATTTCTCTGAGGTTACAGCAAATTGAATGCTTAACAACTGTTACAATGATTCCATATAATTTGTTAGTACCTAGTTGATCAGAATATAATTTATATAATGCAAACGTAAAAGAAAAATTTTAAAAAAAGAAAATGTAATACAATGAGTATGGTGAAAATAATTTGCAGTATGTAGAGGGAAGTGATATACTGTATCTGGATATGTAATATAGTCTAAGTAGCATGTTGTTTGATAATGGCCTATTTCTACCTACCATATTTCTGATGAGAAGGTCTCGGTACAACCTTAAGCTATTCTCATCTGAAATGGTTTGTGCTAATGTATGTGTACACAGATTATACAGATTAAATACTGATTGAGCACTTCCTACATGGAATACGTGAATTTTAGCTTTACATGAGAAATACACTTATGTTTGTAATTTGTTAGTAGAAACAGAATATAGTGCCACTTGAATGCATTATTCCTTAAATAATTTAATACATTACTGAAATTCATTGATTGTAGCTTTGAACAGAGAAGAGAATATACTTTTGTCTGCACAGAGTAAGATGGGCAATACATTACTGTTTGCATGCAGTATACTTTAAACACAATATACTACGTCATTGTGGAGGAGGAGCCCCAGAATACAAGTTCTTCGAGCCTTCTCCTCCCAAGTGACATTACCTTCTTACTACAGTCTTAGTATTTGTTTTATGATTGTTGTGTTGTTCGTGACTGTGTTGTGGCACGCAGTGTCATGCATTGTTGGTTTTGGTCCCTTACAGGTTGATCCATTCCGAGTCATGTTCACTGTGTTCCTTCCTCGGTTTCGGAATCTGTGTACTTGCTTGTCCCCTCCCATGCAGTTTGTTGTGTTGTTTGTGCTTGTCTACGCCTCCTTCCATATGGATTCTGGCACTTGTATTCTTCGTGCAGAGTGTTCGATACAATATCGGCTATGCTATTTATTGTGTTCCAGTCATCGGAATTACGTATTATTCTGCTGATGCCATTGTCTTTCTGTATAGGTCTCACTTGTGCTAGCATGTTGCATAGCAGTGTGACACGTTCTGGTGTCCCAGTTTCTCTGCATATACATACTTCATCGTTAGTCAGTCCTATACAGTTTAAACATACTGGTTACGGCCTGTGGCCCTGACTTGGGTCGACATGTTTCACTTGTAGTCTTTCGCATGCATCAAGAAAGAAAGAGTGTACTCAGCGACCCTTGCCAGATGCATCCCACTCTCTCTGCCATGTTTGAATCCGTCACTGTTTCATTTGCGTTTTCTTCATGATGTTTGTTCCCATAACTTCGGTGACTTTATTGAGCCTGTCTCTCTTACGCCAGTAAAGTTATGTCTATAGGGCAGGTCCCCATCACAA
Source organism: Schistocerca cancellata (assembly GCF_023864275.1). NCBI lineage: Eukaryota > Metazoa > Arthropoda > Insecta > Orthoptera > Acrididae > Schistocerca > Schistocerca cancellata. Next base: position 521,155,432 of record NC_064633.1, read on the forward strand.
CGCAGTGCCTCTAGTGACATGGTGTTGAACACTCCAATCATCCTCAGGAGAACACTAAATTGACCTTGTCTTGCAACTGTCTTGTTAGTCTGTATATTCAGTCTGTGAGCCCAATCACTTGTGGTGAAGCATGCAATGGATTCAAATATCAGAATGTGGTAGGCCCTTATCGCCATAGGTAATTTGTACTGAGTTGTGTTTAGTCTTGTTAGTTTGAGCATAATTTTGGAGGCTTTGTCAATCGTCAATTTTATATGATGGTTGAAAGTCTGTTTTTTGTCAAAGATGCAGTCTGAGATAACATGTGACTTGCTTCCTCTGTATGCTTGTTTTGTCTAATTTTAGAATTGGATTCATCTGTAGTGTCCCTCTGAGCAGTAAATATACAGTTTTGTTGGGAGCTATTTTTAATTAATTTTCTTTGGACCAACTGTTAATTTTCTGAAGCAGGTGCGTACCTTTTGTCTTTAGTGCTGCTCTGGAGTTGGCTGACACCACTCCGAGCAGGTCATCTGTGTAAGCCACCACACCTCTTACCCTGTCATCACTGTCTATGGTGTTCAGCAAGGGCTCGATTGCGACATTCCAGAATATTGGACATCCCTTTGTCATTCTCTTGACAACCTTCTGTGTACCAGCCCTCCACTCCACCACTCTGCCTCTGCTGCAGTTGAGGAGGCTATCTTAGAGAGAAGCTGATAGCCTCATTTCTCTTAACCTGGCGAAGAGGGACTGCCACCACAAGTTGTCAAAAGCCCTGGCTATGTCAATTAGTATGGTGACCACATATTTGTCGCTAATGCTATTTGTTACTGTCAGCACTCGGTTGACAGTGTTTTCTATTGATCTACCTTCCCTAACGCCAAACTGATGGGGCGTTAGGCAGAGGAGGCGCCTGTGTGGTTGTAAACGGTCACACAAGAGCCTTTCCTGTACCTTGCCGATAGTGTTTAAGAGACAGATTGGTCGATACATTCTGGGATCTGTTGGCTCTTTGTCTTGTGATTTCCTGATTATTACTACATTATCAGTTTTCCAGAGGTTTGGAATTCTGCCTGTTAGTAGTGCCTTGTAAAACATGTTAGTAAGAAAAGGTGTGATTTGTGTTACTGTTTGTTTTAATGTTTCTGAAAGTATTTTGTCTGGGTCAAGTGCTTTTCAGTTTTTAAGCCTGCCGATTGCCGTTGCGACTTCTTCTTGTAAGAATGGCACGGTTACACTGTCACTGATGCACGGTGGCCTCGTGCTCTCTCTTAGGTCAGCACGGTCTCGCTCATCTTGTGTGGAGTCGTCGTCTGGGAGGATCCTGTTCAGAAGATATTCTGCTGTGCTTCTCCATCCTCTGGTCATTGCGCCGTCAGCTTGTTTTAGTGTTGACAGAACTGTCAGTGTCTTAATTCATTCCATTTCTACCTTGAATGGTTGTCCCCAGATGTTGTTCTGTAGCTGGGTTTTTACAAAGTTGGTCCAGTATACTTGCCTTGTTGTCTTTAGTTGTTTTTGGTATTTCCGTTTAGTGTCGCGATACAGATCAAGTCTTAGCTGTCTTTCAGGAGCTGTCTTTGCTTGGCGGTAGTATTTTCTTTTGTCCCGTGAATCCTACCTTAGTCTTGCCAGTTCTGTTGACCACGGTGGTTTCTGTCCCCAACCAGTTTTTGCTAGTGGTATAGCTGCTTCCTGTGCTCTTTGTAGGAAATCTGTCAGTACATGTGTTTTGTAATCTATACTGCCTTGAACGGTGTGTAATGATGGTGCCTCAACAAAATCTCAAACTCTCTGCCAGTCAGCTCTTCCTATGAGTAAGTGCAGCTGTTCGTGGTCCATGTTATGTGTATTGATATATCTGTCTGTGGTTATGACCACTGCGTTGTGGTCATTGTGTGTGGCTCTATCTAATACCCTCCATGTATTGTAACAATAAGTGAAGGAAAGTTGCTACTCACCATACAGCGGAGATGCTGAGCCACGATAGGCACAATAAAAAGATTCACACCATCATAGCTTTCAGCCATTAAGGCCTTTGTCAGTAGTACACACACATACACACACGCACACACGCTTAATGGCTGACGCTACAGATCACTTTATTAATAATTATAGTACAGGGGTACATCACCAGTTAGCGTTACATTTTCAGCAAGTACACAAAGTCCTTTCATCCATACATGTATTTTTTCATCATTACTAACTTTACGACATGAGCGGGTATACAATGTAAAAGGCATATTGCTATACACATAACTAGGTCTAGATTGAGACTTGGCATCTATTCCACAATGCCAGGTCTTGTAAGCGATGACATCTCGGTTGGCGAATTATTCCAATCCAGGTAGAGAGGCATTCTCACATCGGACGATGGCTAGAGTGAACCAACCACTTCCAGTTTTCCCTGTGCCAGCATCAAGACTAAAATTCACTCGACATCCTCAGACAAAGGCCTTAATGGCCGAAAGCTATGATGGTGTGAATCTTTTTATTGTGCCTATCGCGGCTCAGCATCTCCGCTATATGGTGAGTAGCAACTTTCTTTCTCTCATATTGTTACATTCCATCCTGGATTTTCCATTGTTTGACCCTCCACGTATTGACTAGTGGCAGAGATTTTGCGTTCCCTAGAGAAAGGTCTATGTTACTTACACCACCAGCATCTCCGAGGTAGGTAGGTGGCTGACCCTCCCTATTTAGTACGATGAGGTTGCATTCATTTACCACGTCAAGCACTAGTTGCCGTCTGTCGTCAGTTCTATCTGAGTTCCACAGGAGGCATTTTGCGTTGATATCAGTTAGAATGAGCAGCCTTTTTCTTTCTTTCCCTTTGGAAGTACCTTCAGATAAGGCATGACTTCCACAGCGGTAATCTAAGCATCAAAACTGGAGTTATATGGATATTTTCTGGTTAGTTACAACTTGGAATGGTGTGTGTGGAGGTCCCTTAACAGATAAGAAATTTTGCTGACACGGCACGGCTACGTCATCACTTACGTCATGGGCATTCGTATCAAGGACAGCAAGTTTGAACGCAACCACAAATAACCTTGCTCCGATGGCCTACGAATGCCCACAAGGATCCATCTGATGTTTTCCCAACAGTAACGTGTGGTGTGATAAACTACATAAATGACATTGATATTCATGATCAGCTGTTGTCATTTATGTTTTATTATTCTGGAGAGCTGTGTTTAAATGCTGATAAATAGTAGTTTCGTAATCTTTGTATACATGTAGCTCATCTTGGGTTCTAAACTCTTAATACATGCCACACAATAAAAACTAAATAATATAAAATAAATCTGGAGAAATGCTACCTAAATGTAGACTGTCAATTCCTTGGTTTTCCTAATTTAATTTATTTTTTGCAGTCTCTGTCTATATGATTGTTATGTAATCACATATATATACTTTGACATGGGAGGGGGGGGGGGGGCGAGAAGCAACACTGAAACTCTGCATATCATGTGCAGGGCTATAGCTATAAATAGAAAGATGCTTAATGAAATGCATTTGGCTGTCAAGAGAGCAATGCCTGATGCCCTCAATGATTACTGTAGCAGAATATCATCTAGCGATCTTTTACAGAGCCCAAAGAAATTTTAGTCATACGTAAAAGCTGATTGAGGCACCAAAGTTGGTGTCCAGTCCCTAGCAAATGAGACATAAACTGAAATAGTGGCTAGCAAAGCAAAAGTTGAAATGCTTAACTCTTGTGTTCAAATGTTCCTTTACAAAGAAACACCCAGTAAAATTGCCCCAATTTAATCTTTCTGCTACTGAAAACACGAATGAAATAAGTATTAGTGGCAGTGGTGTTGAGAAACAGCTGAAATCATTACAACTGAACACAGTTCCAGGCCCCAATGGAATCCCTGTCAGATTGTACACTGACTATTGAAACAGCCCCTCTTCTAACTATAATCTATCTTAGATCCCTCAAACAAAAACCATGACCAGTTCTTGGGAAAAAAAGCACAGGCCACACCCATCTACAAGGAGGGTGGTAGAGTGATCCACAAAACTACCATCTAGTATCCTCTGACACCATTTGTTGTAGATCTTAGAGCATGTTCTGAGCTCAAACATAATCAGGTATCTCGAACAGAATGTCGACCAGCATCGATTTCAAAACATCAGTCTTGAGCAACCCAACTCTCATTTTTCTCACATGACATACTGAAGGCTTTGGATCAAGGCAATCAGGTAGATGCAATATTCCTCGACTTCTGAAAAGTGTTTGACTCAGTACCACATTTATGCTTATTGTCAAACATATGATCATATTGGGCACCAAGTGAAATTTGTGACTGGACTGAGCACTTTTCAGTAGGAAGGACAGAGAATGTTTTCTTGGATGGAGAGTCATCATCAGATATAGAGGTTGTGCCCAAGGGAAGTGTATTGGGACCGATGCTGTTCATGTTATATATTAACTGTTGGGACGCTTGCTGTTAATGTTGTATGTTAATGACCTAGAAGACAATATTAATAGTAAAGTCAGGCTCTTTGCAGATGATGCAGTTCTCTATAATGAAGCACTATCTGAAAGAACCTGCACAAATATTCAGTCAGATCTTGATAAGATTTCAATGTGGGTAGAGATTGTTAACTTGCTCTAAACATTCAGAAATGTAAAATTTTGCTCTTCACAAAAAAGCATTGCATCCTATGACTAAAATGTCAATGAGTCATTGTTGGAATCAACCACCTCATACAAATACCTGGGTGAAATACTTTGTAGGGATATAAAATGGATTGATCACACAGGTTCAGCTGTGGGTAAAGCAGGTGGCAGGCTCTGGTTTATCCGTAAAATACTGGTCTACAAAGGAGATTCTTTACAAATCACTTGTGTGACTGGTTCTAGAATATTGCTCAAGCGTGAGGGACGCGTACCAGATAGGACTAACAGGGGATATTGAACATATACAAAGTAGGGCAGCATGAATGGTCACATGTTTGATTAATATGTAGGAGAGTGTCACAGATATACTAAAGGAACTAAAATAGTAAACTCTTGAAGATATACATAAACTATACAGAAAAAATCTATTAACAAAGTTTCAGGAACCGGCCCTCTACTGATCACTCACATGTGGATTATGAGGCTAAGATTAGAATAATTACTGCATGCACAGAGGCACTCGAACGATCATTCTCCCTGCGCTCCATAAATGAATGGAATGGGAAGAGAGCCTAATAACTGGTACATTGGGATGTACTCTCTGTTGTGCACCTCACAGTGGTTTGCAGAGTGTAGATTCAGATGCAGGACAAAAAAATGAGAAACGGTTAATTTTTTTTCAGTATGCTATGAGGCATATAAAAATAATGTCACCGCCTTACCTGTATGTCACTTATGATGGACCATTGCTTGTATTCAGTGAAATAATTATTGAACCTTTAAACACACAATTTGCATAAAATGCTCCTAAGCTTAAATTCGACTTGTTCTTCCATCTGATGTACCAATCAAATGTGTACTGAAACATAACTCAGAATAAATTTGGAAGCTTCGTGTGTGCTGCAATTAAAGAATATGAAAATTTTCATATTTATCTGAAATGTTCCACACCCATGAGAATCAATACATTTTTTGGTCTATGGCACAAAACTGAATCTAAATAAGGTTACCGTAATATTAACCTTATTTAGATTCAGTTTTGTGCCACAGACCAGAAAATGTATTGATTCTCATGGGTGTGTAACATGTCAGATAAATATGAATAGTTTTGGCCATAACTTAAGTGACAGTTTTCTATTTGTTTTTATATGCACACCCTTGTGATATAATGGAAAGAACTTTAATCTAGTGAAATAAATAATATATCCATGTCCCTCAGTCCAGTAAGCCCAACAGAGCTCCTAAATACCATTAATTCACTGAAGAGTAAGTATTCAACTGGTATTGATGATATTCCAGATTATATTATAAAAATAACAGCAAGACAAATACTTTCACCTTTATTCGACATATGAAATTCATCCTTATCTTGTGGTGTCTTCCCTCAGCAACTGAAAATGGCAAAAGTAATACCCCTATATAAAAAAGGTGATCATCAATGTATGGGTAACTATAGGCCAGTGTTTCTATTGTCAGGGTTTGAAAATTATTGAAAAAGTGTTCCTTTCAAAACTAATTACATTCTTTGACAAGAATAATATTATTTCTGGATGTCAACATGGCTTCAGAACACAGAGATCAATTGAAACTGCCACTTTCAATCTGAAACCCACAGGAAGTAGCTAATATGTTTAATAACTATTTTATAAATGTAACAGAGAAACTACTACAACAGACTTCTAATAGAAAACAGCATACAGAAACAGGGAAAAAAGTCTCAAGCAGATCAATGTTTCTGTACCCAACAAATGTATAAGAAGTACAGGTTACAATAAAAAGTCTCAAAATGAAACACTCTGCAGGTGTACATGATATACCTGATTTCATTATAAAGAAGTGTGGGGACTTGATTACTGAGCCCTTAAGTAACCTATCTTTTGCTACAGGAACTTTTCCTTCATGATTGAAAACAGCAAAAATAAAGCCATTATACAAGAAAGGAAACAAAGATGATATTTCCAACTACAGACCACTGGCACTTCTGTCTGCTTTCTCAAAAATATTAGAAAGGTTTTTCAAGAAGGGGTAAATGGCATTCTGTCAAAATCTCAACACGGATTTAGAGCAAACTGCTCAACCGAATCTGCAGTTCACTCCTTTCTATTAGAGGCACCGATAGCATTAGACAGCAAAAAACTTACCATGGGCATATTTTTAGATTTGTCAAAGGCATTTGGCACCATAAATCATGACAAATTGCTATACAAGCTAGAAAATCTTGGCATTAGGGGAACAGCTAACAGCTGGTTCAGCTCTTATCTTAAGAACAGGGAACAATATGTGGAAATAGATCAAGAAAGGGACAATGTCATTACGAAATATAATTCCAAGCTATTGCCTGTTAAATATGGAGTGCCACAAGGATCAGTAATGGGTCCTGTTCTGTTCTTACTCTACGTAAATGACCTAAACATAAGCAATGACAGCAGTAAAATATTTCAATTTGCTGATGATACGAGTGTTCTAATTACAGGAAACTCAGAAGAAACTCTTGTAAAAAACATAAAAGAAGCCACTGACAAGCTAAAATGTTACTTTGATGACAATGACTTAATAATAAACACTGAAAAAACTGTAGCTATGGATATACACACAGCACAAACAAAAAATCTGATATCACCCAATCTAGACCTATATGGGCAGACAATTGCCAAAACAGCCTGTACCAAATTTCTTGGACTTCATCTACAAGACAACTTGAAATGGAATGCACATATTGGCAAATGAACAAAAAATTGTGCTGCGTACATTAAAAAACTGTACCAGCTACAAACCCTTCTGTGTATATATTATGCAGTTGTACACTCTCACCACACTCTCACCTCCGGTATGGGAGTATGTTCTGGGAAAATTCTGGAGATGCCATCAAACCATTCAAAATTAAAAAAATAATTATAAGAATAATGGAAGGGGTAGATAATCACAAATCATGTAGACCATTGTTTCAAAAAAGGATGATCCTGACACTTCCTTGCATATATATACATAATAGAAGGAAACATTCCACGAAGGAAAAATACACACACACACACACACACACACACACACTTGAATATAATAGAGGGAAACATTCCATGTGGGAAAAATATATCTAAAAAGAAAATACACACACACACACACACACACTTGAATATAATAGAGGGAAACATTCCATGTGGGAAAAATATATCTAAAAAGAAAGATGATGAGACTTACCAAACAAAAGCGCTGGCAGGTCGATAGACACACAAACAAACACAAACATACACACAAAATTCAAGCTTTCGCAACAAACGGTTGCTTCGTCAGGAAAGAGGGAAGGAGAGGGAAAGACGAATGGATGTGGGTTTTAAGGGAGAGGGTAAGGAGTCATTCCAATCCCGGGAACGGAAAGACTTACCTTAGAGAGCAGACAGCAGAAGAACAGTAATGTCTGCTTGTGTCTGTGTATATGCAGATGGATATGTGTGTGTGTGCGAGTGTATACCTGTCCTTTTTTCCCCCTAAGGTAAGTCTTTCCGTTCCCGGGATTGGAATGACTCCTTACCCTCTCCCTTAAAACCCATATCCTTTCGTCTTTCCCTCTCCTTCCCTCTATCCTGACGAAGCAACCGTTTGTTGCGAAATCTTGAATTTTGTGTGTGTATATATATATATATATATATATATATATATATATATATATATATATATATATATATATATATATATATATATTTAAAAAGAAAGATGATGAGACTTACCAAACAAAAGTGCTGGCAGGTCGATAGACACACAAACAAACACAAACATACACACAAAAATCTAGCTTTCGCAACCAACGGTTGCCTCGTCAGGAAAGAGGGAAGGAGAAGGAAAGACAAAAGGATATGGGTTTTAAGGGAGAGGGTAAGGAGTCATCCCAATCCCGGGAGCGGAAAGACTTACCTTAGGGGAAAAAAAGGATAGGTCCCAAACTCTTTGCCTTTACAAATGTCTGCTTGTGTCTGTGTATATGCGGATGGATATGTGTGTGTGTGCGAGTGTATACCTATCCTTTTTTTCCCCTAAGGTAAGTCTTTCCGCTCCCGGGATTGGGATGACTCCTTACCCTCTCCCTTAAAACCCATATCCTTTTGTCTTTCCTTCTCCTTCCCTCTTTCCTGACGAGGCAACCGTTGGTTGCGAAAGCTAGATTTTTGTGTGTGTTTGTGTTTGTTTGTGTGTCTATCGACCTGCCAGCACTTTTGTTTGGTAAGTCTCATCATCTTTCTTTTTAAATATATTTTTCCCACGTGGAATGTTTCCCTCTATATACACTTAAAAATATAATGTATTTAAAGCAAAACTTACATACAAAAAGACCACTCATCATTCAAAATCACACAATACACAGCTATGATACAAGACAAAAATTGGATGTACATGTTCAAAGTGCCAACACAAAGTTATTTCAAAACAGCCTTATCCATCCTAGTATCAAGCTATACAATGCCTTACCAGATACCATTAAACACATACAAAACATTTTTCACTTCAAATCTAAACTAAAGTTGTACTTGGTTGATCGCTGCTTTTACACAATAAATGAATACCTACAAAACTAAATTTTTGTGTGTTTACCCAATGTAACCTCATTCAGAAGAACATTTGTATTTTATCTCTCTGTACATAGTGTAACAACATTTATTTAAGTATTCATCATTAATTGATATATTAATGTGTGTTATTACGTACAAAGGTATATTATATGTATTAACAAAAAAATCCAAATATCTCTTGCACATTGTGCAGCTGTAGATGAAAATGGATCAATAAATCAAACAGAACAAAATCTTAAATGCAGTGGACAACCACAGAAATATCTCAGGTTTATTCTTGGACCTAACAAAAGCTTTTGGTGTGATTGATCATTCTATACTCCTGAGGAAACTTGAATGGTATGGTGTAAGAGGTGTGCCAAATCATTCGATTAAATCATATTTGGAATATCGCTCTCAGGTAACTGAAATTAAGTACATGGAAGGAAATGAACTCCAGGTACACTTTTCAGAACCATGTGTACTTAGTCATAGTGTTTCACAGGGCTCCATTTTAGGTCCCTTTCTTTTTTTTTTTTTTTTTTTTTTTTTTTTTGTCTACGTTAATGATTTCCCATCACACGTTAGGGATTCTGAATCTGTACTGTTTGCAGATGACACCAGTCTATTGATTGAAGGGAATAAAGAAGAAAATCTTACTGCATCTGCAAAAGATATTACAAAAGGAGTGTCTGAATGGTTTACCAGAAATAGGCTAATAATTAATCCCCAAAAAAATGGTACTCATGAATTTCCACACTGAACAAAATAAAAATCCAGCACAACCTGTGATATGTATAGATAACCAAACATTAGTGCTGTCAATGAAACTAAATTTCTTGGGATTCATATCCAGGAAAATCTTAAATGGAGCACTCATATCACAGCCCTAAATTCAAAACTAGCACAAGTGAGCTATGCAATAAGAATTCTCTGCAACAGTACTAGTGCAGAAACAGTTAGCGCTGTACATGTTGCTCATGTACATTCAATACTGAAGTACGGTATCATTTTCTGGGGAAATGTACTTCAGACCATAACAGTTTCCAGGAAATAAATGGCAATTATAAGAATAATGAAATAAGTGAGCAGCAGAAAATCACGCAAACCTTACTTTAAAGATCCTACCCCTTCCCTGCATTTGTATACTGGAAGTAGTCATGCACGTCAAAAAAAGCATACTGAGAAAAGAAAACCTTTTTCCTGAAAACAAAAGTGTCCATGATTACAGTACCAGGTCAGACAGTGCCACACATGTTAATCATTGTAATACCACATTATGCCAAAAAGGTGTGTATCATGCAGGAAGAAAACCTTACAGCAGATTACCAAGACATATAAAATCTCTTCCTGAACTACAAAGCTTTAAAACGTCTGTGACATCCTACCTTCTGAAAAACTGCTACTATTCAATCTCACAGTATCTTATGCAAGACAAAATGTAATTTGTATCTTAAGTGGTATATATATATATATATATATATATAAACTGTATAGATCCAATTTGTCATAGAAATTTATAAAATGTATGTTTAACATTTGAAAAACCAATAGCTAAAAAGGTTTTCTGCCCAATATCCTGTGTACAATATATGTACTGAAAAAGAGATTTATATGGGCAAATTAATAAAAAAAATAATGCGCCAAAAATGCACAAAAATAAATATGTCCACCACTCACCAATTGCCATGCCGAAACGTCCAGCCAGGAGGCCTCCACAAATAGTTGTTAAACAAGCAATAACACCTCCCCTAACCGATTTCCTGACTGCAATTTGCACGTTTTCGTGTTCTGCCACAATGGCAAGGGCCTCCATTATTTCTTGAGTATTGAGAGGCATTTTCTTAAATATGGCAGACTATGAACAAGAATTAATATTCCTTTAAAGAAATTCATTGCAACGCTCACAAAATTTACTGCGCATCATTTTTTACACAGAATATACATCAGCCTACCTCGTAAATATTTTTTAAAAAATATCAAGGCAACAATGGTAGTACTCTATACGATATCGCCGTTTTCTTGTCTTGACTTCAAAATCAGTCCTGAACTCCACTGCGCAAACTTCCAGTTTTTCCCCGGTGCAGAGATCATATTATGCTGTAGGCTGTAGCAGCCAATCACATGATTACACAGCTATTCAGCGGTTTAGCATATGAAAAATTGCCATGTATGTGACAAACTCAGGAAATACCTACACTGATTAATCTTATTTTTTACCAACGGAAATATTTTTTGTGTTTTGTATCCTCGTCTAGCCTTAAAAACGCAAGTGCCTTTATTTGTATATACGTCACTACAGGTATTGTGGCTGCACACCAGTGACCTCTATACTAAATGGATGGCGAACTGAGGCTGTCACAGCGTGCCGTTGTCTGCAGTTAGGCAAGAAACTGGACGTGATATTTCAGTTACAAAGGGTGCACTTGTTTTCGTTCGACAGTATCTACACTCTTGACGATAATAAAGCCACTGTGTTAACATTAAAGCAACGAACTACCAATTTCGTTTTACGCTCATGAACACTTACGTCTGCTGTAATATCGTAAACATAAAGTACCTAAAAGCGAAGAAATATTTTTTCCCAGGCGTAAGGAACAGTTTTTCACACATATGTAATGCACCTACCACTGGCGACATCGTCTTCGGCGTTGGAAAAAAAAGGAATGGGGTTTATTTAAACGTGAATTCCGGATATCCTCAACAATATGCTAATTATTGTCAGGCACCGTATGAAACAACCAAAATTACACGTGACACTGACACGAAAATTGTTCTCTTCTTTTACTGAACTAATTCACATGTACCAACATGGAATTTGCGATGAAATCAGTTGATTTAAAGTGCATATTTAACTGAGAACATATATATATATATTTAAAAACAAAGATGATGTGACTTACCAAATGAAAGTGCTGGCAGGTCGACAGACACACAAACAAACACAAACATACACACAAAATCCAAGCTTTCGCAACCAACGGTTGCCTCGTCAGGAAAGAGGGCAGACGTAAGTGTTCATGAGCGTAAAACGAAATTGGTAGTTCGTTGCTTTAATGTTAACACAATGGCTTTATTATCGTTGGTTGCGAAAGCTTGGATTTTGTGTGTATGTTTGTGTGTCTGTCGACCTGCCAGCACTTTCATTTGGTAAGTCACATCATCTTTGTTTTTAAATATATTTTTCCTTCGTGGAATGTTTCCTTCTATTATATATATATATATATATAAACAGTTCAGTCAATTTGGGTAATTTTGCACCACTTTTTTCCGTCTTTTTGAAAGCACTGCACAATGTAGCTCACAACAGACACTAAAATTTAAAACGTGCTGCTAAGCTGGTCTTGGCAATTAGGAAATATGTACTAGAGACGCTCTCTTGGAGTGAAATTTCAATTTTAATACTGGTACAAAATTACTGCCATTTTGGGTATCTTTAGTCTTAAAAAAAATATTTTTTCCCATATCTAATGTTCTGAATAAATTTACATCACAACAAAAGGAAATTAGGTGTTAATAAGAAGTAAAAACAGTGTTGATTCAGTTTCCAGATTTACTTCAAAATATCAATATGTTTGTATCAGTCTGGCAGTGTTCAACTTAAATCACTGTCAGAAGCTTACTTCACAGTCAAAGCAATTAAAGAAAAATCACAAGCCTAAGAACTTTTAGGGAGGTGGAAAAACATTTGACTGAATCACAGAGGTAATAAAAACGTGACTTTTATACGAAATAATACAAACAGGTGTGACACCAGCCATTCGAAACAAAAATAGCAGTTGGTACAAAGATAGCATGTTTAGTTAAAAGCTACCCTGATTGTAATGTCCCAAGTAACACCTTCATATGTCTATGTACTTTTTTATCATTTGTAAAATGATTAATACTGTAAACATTAAGCATGATCAAGTATATTGAAACGAGAACACAAAAACACACTGAAACACAAAATATGAAATTTAGTTTTTTCATTTCCATACATTTTTAACCACTACTGCAATGTTACAGGCACAACATTAAACATTACTGAATAAAATAATCTTGCTGAGTTTTTGTCTAACACTAGTTGTATTGTGACCTATCTTCTCAGCTGAAAACCTTTTCCCATATGCTTTCAGCCACTCGTAAATGTACCTGGATCCTATCTTACGCACAAGCTGTGTCTCATGCAAATCTTCAACTCCGCATCCATTATGGAAGTCATGGTCAGGTTGAGGGAATGAATAGTTCATAAATTTTTTAAGGACACACATTACAATCTTAGTAATTAAGTGCTTTTGCCTCATGTCACCATAGACAACAAACATTTGAAACAATTTTTCTGAGTGCTCCACCACAGAGTATACAAGCACTACTTGTTTCAATAAGCTTGCCTCGGCTTACAAATTTTGTGAACGAGCTCTTTTCTGCAGTACTGAGAAGTGCTTACATTACAGCATTACAAACGACAGGTGGCCTAAGAATGTAGAGGCACTTCTTACATGTAACTTGTTTTGAAATTGTGAGGGCAACATATCCTGCAGTGTAGTACAAAATGTTCTACTTGTATGTAGAAAACAGAGTACCCTCTTCAATAGGTGAGCACAATTTTTCTACTTCATCTACAAACATAAAAGAATCATCATTATCATCTATAAGAGGACGCTTTTGTGATCAGAAATCACACAGTCCCACAGGTACCATTAAACACATGTTAAAATTTGTACAGTTTCCCCCAACAGTGCTAACACTACTGCCTAAAAGCAACTTATGGATAGCACACTTCAACTGATATGAATTTTGGTTATTCTTCCAACCCCCTCTGGATCTCACACATGAGAAGAAGAGTTCAATATGATCTTGGGAAAACTTGTGTGTCAACAAATATTGCAGGGGAGAACTTTTTCCCTTGTAATTATTTCCAGTGCAATGGCTTTAATCGAATGCATGTTCAAAATTATGCCAAAGGCAAAAGTATTTCTTGGATGCTGCAGAAGAGTAACACCATTTACTTTTAAACTTCTCATACAAGATTCTGTCTGATGAAAAATATCCAGCCAATATGTCTGATTACTGAGTTTCAGACTGGCTCTATATCCTGAAGCTAGAGGATTTCTGGAGTTAAAGACGTCAAAAATTCTGTCTATGAGTCTCAAAAACTCTACTGTTGCCACACTACCATGGAATCTGGGATTGCCAGCTCTTCTCAAAATATCTATAGTATCTGCAACACTAGAACTGAGTGTTTCAACTGCTAACCAGACATTCATGTTTTTATTAATGTAATTAATATGTTGTCCTGATAACTTGTTAGCAAATGTCATGCCTTCCTCAATTTGCAACTCATTTAGTTCCTTTAAGTACTGCCACTTAAGACACACATCCAAAATGCAGTGAACATTGTGGTTTGAAACTGGGTAAAGGAACTCGGAAGAAAAAAATTTTGATGAAAATAAATACTGCATTCCAATGAATGAAGAGTACTTATATTTGTCCTTGTGCCATCACAAGTGACTGCCCAAATCCTGATGCCTGAATTGCTTAGCCTCTCCAAAACAGAGTTTATTAACTTTGCCTGCACACTAATATCAAATCCATTCACTAAAAAATATGGGACACTTTAATTTACCTTTTATGGACACAAGCATAAAAATTAATGCCTCTTAAGTTTCTTTCACTTCTTTTGATTTTTCAACTTCTCCTCCAAAATCTGCAAAACCTGTATACCTCTTAGTTTCCTGGTCCCATACTACCTGTTTTCTAATTGCCACACTGTCTATTATGAGGCTAGAACCTTTAAATTCAGTCGTCACTTGGTGGTTAAACTCAAAGTACCTGAACACATCACTTAAAAGGCCAGGATCACAATTCACGGTCCCTACCCAACAAGGAATCAGAGATTTGTGAGGCAGATGCATTGATGTCTGTAAACATTCATACACATTAGGAGAGTAAAAATACACCGTCATTGCAAACACTTTAATGTCTGTTTTGTACCTCTTTCCCATTAGATGACACTGAATTATTCAACAAATTTCACACTAATTCAACCCGAGTCCCTGTTTGTTGATTCAGGAATTCATGCAGCTTCACTGTTAGATGAACCTTCTCTTTCAGAGCACTTATGATGTCTTTCATTGAACAGTTTTTCTTCTCTCTTCTCCTAATTACTTCCTCCAGGCTCTTGATTTTTCTTCTCAGTGCGTCCACATCTGGTAAAAAATTGCATGTGGCAGGGGCCTTGTCAATCACTTCCATTTGTGTTTAAGATACACATTCCTTAGATGTCTACAACTCTGAGAAAGCTGAAACAAGAATGGAATACAAGTAGTACAGGCATGAAACAATGTTTGGCAAGTACTTACGAAGAAACATGTTTGTTTCAAAACAAAAACAATGTTTATGTGAAGTGACTAACCTGTTCAATATAATCGTGAGTTTGTATAGTAGACTGTTCAGTTGTTATTCTAATCTGTCGCCTTGGTTGCTTTTCCTTGGGCATTAATTGCGCAGGAAACACAAACTGTGGTGGCACTGCATCAGGTTTGAGATGCATTTCGAAGTACCAGGACTTACTAAATAATCTTCTTCCAAAAAGTTATCTCCACACAAGAAACTAGCCCTTGTAGGCGTGAATCCTTTGCGTTTAGTAGCAATTACCTACTGTTTCAGCAAATCGCCTTTTTGCAGAGGAAACCTGTCCAAAACAGAAGACACATACAAGGCAACGACCAAGATATTTACGAGATTGTTGTCATTTCTTGACATTAAATTATTACCTGTGGAAAGTTAAATCACTTTCTTTGCTCCACAGGTTCGTACAGTTGTATGTGGAACAAAAAATAACCATTTTACACTCACAACACACACTTCGTTAACAGCAAGAGAAACTTTCTACCTAACTAAAAGATGGCGGACAACGTAAACAGTCCTGAGAGGAGGATGCTAAGTTCACCCAAACTGGATACGATGTGACGTCATTATGACGTATATACGCTTTAGTCGATTAACACACCTATCGACTTTTACGAACGTTCGAGATTCTAAACTGTCGTCAGCTAGTGGTTTGTTTTGACACGTTCGATTCTGATAACAGCTCAGTGTGGCAGCGTATATGTATTTCGCCAAAATAAAAGAGCTGGATACTAATAGAAATATTCCTAACCGTGGCCTTGAAAACACCACGGACAACACGTTTCGTAAAAAAGTGAAGTCTTCTTATGTCCCGACCAGATTAAATTGTGTGATTGTTGTATTGAATGCTTACGCCGAAAATAATATTTATTTATTATCAATATTTTAGTATGGTTTCATCGAATTGGTCTTGTCAGTACATATTAGATTGTAGCAGCATACTCTTGCTGACTTTTTTTTCTTAATTTATATAGCTGAAAGAGAACTCATGCAAGTTTGTTAGCTAAGTAATTTAGATGTCCATCCCAAGATCTCGAATGCTGAACACATAATTAGAGCAACGAAAAACAACGCACAGGACACACACACACAGTACAATACACGATTTAAACGCAAGGAACGCAAAACACATTTAAACGAATGGCGCAGAGCACAGCGCTACCCTGTCACAACCTCTCGAAAGTTCACAAAAGTCGAATAGTCGATATACGGTTTCTATCGTTTTCGATGTAGCGTGTGTACGTCATAATGACGTCACGTCGCATCCAAGTCCGGTGAACTTAGCATCCTCCGTCCTGAGACGGCACGGATAAACGCTATGGTCAAGGACAGAAGATGTACGTCCAGTAAGTAAGTCTAACATAACAGTCGCGACACTTCGCCTCGATTTTGTTGCCTACCGCGCCAACAGCGCCCCAGGCGGCCAGTAACTTAAACTGTGAGTTCGGCGCGATCGTAAAGAGCGAATAGTGGTTGTTTATTTTTATTTCCACAGTGGTTTTTACAAGCGGTAGCGATTGTCGTGCAATAAATTGCAGCAACAAAAGGAAGAATACACTACAGCTGTCTTTTTTAGATTTTCCATGGATCATGAAAGATATATACCATCATGTTACTAAAGTGTATCGTCAGGATTCAGTTGCAAACTACTTGTGTATTAATGATTAATGTTTCGTTCTAGGAGCAGAAAATGGCTAGTTAATACCAGACTGGAAGACCTTATGAAAAAAGCTCCAGTTTACCTGTATAGTAATACTAGGTTCTGTTCGCTACATTTCGAACAAAAAAAGTTCATGAACGCAGACAACAATAAACTCGTGTGGAATGCAGTACCCACAGTGTTTGACATCGCAAATAAGCCACCTCATCTGACGATGAAGAGGAAACTGCCACAAAGATTCGACAATCTTTATAAAGCTGTAAAACAGTCCTATGACAGAAGCAGCCAGTTCAACTCTCCATGTATCAGTGCCAGATTCATGTGAAACGTCAACACACCTGCTTTGACGATGAAGAGGTTAGGTTAAATGCAGCTATTCGTGTCTTACAAAAGCATAATGTTTGGTACGTATTTCATTCACTTCTGTTGTTAGTCACTTAATTTTCCTTGTTTCCTTCGTGTGATGACATTTACTTTGTTACCACTTTGTTTCCTGACAGATTGTTTGAAAATTATTCAAATAGTTAGTTCTGTGTGAAATGTAATGTAATCAGCTCATTATAATGTTTTCAACATATTTCTCCCACTATTTGGCAGTTACTTGTCCCACTTAGAATAATATAAACATGAAGATCGTACTTGTGGCAACAAGCGACGACAATGACAAACACAGTAGGTCTACAGAACGATAAATGAGCTATCGATCGCTTTTGCATGTAGAGATACATGTCTGTGTTTCTTACGTGTGGATCTGTGTGTTTATATTCTTTTGACATCAACGTGGTTAGCTGCAGTATTATCCAACGTCACAAGTGTTGCTTCACGAATGTGTTGTAGCTTGCCACTCGATTCACGGTTTTTGTCCATACTTGCGTTTATTTTAGAAACATTTTTTTGAAACATATATGCCTTCTGATACTACACAAACCCCCAGAGGCAAGAAAATAAGTCAAATATTTCGTAAATTACGTAGGATATGGATGCAAAACAAATGTAATTATTACGACGTGTCTGACGTTCACCTTATTCGCCGCTTGGAGCGCTAGTGTCGCTCCATATGTCAAACGGTAACAACTTTTACAACAGTGAGTTTCGCGACTGTTATGTTAGACTGTGGTATAGAGATCAGTGCCGCACACCTTTCGAAGATATGCTTTGGCTTTCTCGAAGGCGTCCAAGTCTCTGTTGTCAAAGGAAATTATATGGGTGTTAAGTTCATGGAGCGTGCTGTAGCAAGGAGAAAGCGTCTCTCAGCGCTCCTAGCGGTCAGTGCTCGAACCCTGTTGAGATGCGCTGACCGAGCAGTTGATTAACTGACATCTAGCAGTAGTGGTAGTAGCAACAGTAGCAGCTTTATTCATCCATAGATCTTTTTCTACACAGATATAGGACAAGTCAAAATATTTACAAGTTGAGATCAATTTAAAATAAGTTATACACACACAGTTACAGACTTCTAGTTAGAGACATTTAATAGATTTACTCCAGATATATATATAATACTTCTTTTATCAATACCTTATTAAATAATGTAATGCCACACTGTTTACTCATATCTCACTATCAGTCCACCCTAACAGGCATTGTTTCATAATACTGCACTCACTGCAGACTCAAACAACACACTGGTGATCTCTAGGCCATTTTCTGTGCTGCAACACCCCACTTGCTATCCTGAACAACTGACTCAGCATTCCTCTATAATGACTGAGATGTTGAGCTCAGAAAGAGGAAGAGGTGTTAATATTGTGCCATGCATAGCTTGGGACTAAGTGTTTATAGAAAAGGAAAAAGCATAGTGTGGAGGTGTTATGTGGAATGTTGGCTGTTTTATAATCATTATTATTATTATTTATTTGTATAACATTTTTGTTTAGCAAACCACTACTCTGTTTTATCTAAGTAATCCTTCAATGTATAAAATGTATTGCCTAACAGGTACTTTTTATCTGCCTTTTTAAATAAGTGTATTTTTGCTATTTCTTTAATTACTTTTGTTAATTTATTGTACAGATTTATTCCTTGGTAGAAAATGCTGTTTGGAGTTTCATGTTTATTTTTTCTTGGTAAATGTAAATTGAGTCTAGCACTTGTTCCATGGTCATGGAGAGAGCTGTTTGTGCAGTAATTACCAATGTTATTTTTGATGCGTACAGCTGACTGATGAAGTTATTGACATGGAGCAGTTAAAATCCTAAGTGTTCTGAACAGATTTTTACAATATACTCAACTACTATTTTTGGTTATTATTTTTATGGGTCTTTGCTGGAGTTTGAACATTGTGTTCATATTTTGTGCATTTGTTCCCCAGAAAAGAATGCAATAGCTAAGAACTGGGTGTACATATGAACAGTGTGTAACTAAAAGACACTGCATGTTACATGCTGATGATAGGATTCTAAGGCATAACAAGCTGATGACATTCTGTTTGTCAGTACATTTGTGTGTTCACACCACTTCAACTGAGAATCAGTATTCATTCCTAGAAATTTGTTACACAGCCTATAGAGGTGCCATCTACATTTAAGTTGACATTGTCATTTTTCCTCTTCAAACTGAAATTCATGCTATTAGTTTTCTTTATGTTCAGTGTCACTTTATTGCTTACTGGCCAGTTGTAAAGGTCCTTGAGAGCTTCATTTGCTTTTTCTGCAAGGAGTTCTCTTGTTTTCTCAGTGACTATGATATTGCTGTCATCAGCAAAGAGAATCTTTTCACCATGAGTAACACTACTGGAAAAGTCATTGACGCATATTGGGAATAGTATTGGTCCTAATATGCTACCTTGTGGAACCCCTACACTAATGTATTGTGTTTCTGGTAAGTGTTTTACTAAATGATCTATTTGAAGTCTGTGTTCTCTGCTCTTTGTACCCTATGTCCTAGGCATGATCGAAACTAGTCATTAGGTAACGCTTTTATTCCTAAAGCTTTTAATTTATTTAATAGAATCTTGTGGTCGACTGTATCAAAGGCCTTAGAAAGATCCAAAAATATGCCTGTGACACACTCATCGTTATCAAGAGCATCAAGTACAACGTTTGTGAATCCTATTACGGCTGACTCCGTATTTTTACCACTTCAGAAATCAAACTGTGATTCACTTAATAGATTGTATTTATTCATGTAATTCATTAATCTACCTTTCATAATTGTTTCTATTGTTTTTGAGAATGGTGACAGCACGGAAATGGGCCAGTAATTTTCTGTGTGTTCTGCATTACCTTTCTTAAGCAAAGGTGCAACTCTAGCTGGTTTTAAAGCAAAGGTACAACTCTAGCTGGTTTTAACTGCTCTGGAAATGTCCCTGATGTGAAGGACTGATTTACTATATTTGTTAAGGGCCTTGTATATCTCTATGCTTTGTTTCAGTACACACATTGGTGCTTCATCTAAGCCTACTGACTTTTTATTTTTTAGTTTTTGAACAGTTTTGTTGACTTCATTATTTGCAGGTGTTATACTTGTTTTTGAGAATTTTTACTTTAACTTCTCTGCAATATTTGACATATGCTCGTTTTCATAGTTTGCTACGTGTTATGGATCATTTATTACCTTATCCCCCTCCCTTAGCGGGTTATTCTGCATTTGTTTGCCTCTCCCTGTTTCCTTTTTATAACATCCCAGACTGCTTTGGTTTTATTCTCTGCATTATGTATTATTTTGTCATTAAATAACTTTTTTGCAGCAATCAGCATCTTCTTGTAGATCTTTTTGTTCCTATGATAGAAATTTAAGAATTCTGGATCATTGCAACTCTTTTCCATCGAACTGAGCTATTTAAGTGTTTCGGAGGACTTCTTAATACTTGCTGTTATCCAAATGTTTTTGTGAGATGTTTATACAGACATGCATACTTTTGGAAATGCCTTTTCAAATTAAATAATGTGGAGAATATTGTAATCACATTAATTTTCTTATACACTTCATCCCAGCTTTGTTTTGCTAGTTCTTTTGAAAAAACTTTTATTTTGATTTCTGATAGATTTCGTTTGTAGGCTTGTAATTTAGGGAATGATTCAATGCCTGATTTTACCATTGTTATTTGACAGAGATGGTCTGATAGTCCAAGATATTTTATAGCTCCATCACATTTTTCCCTGTCCATATTTGTGGCCACATGTACAATTACTGATGCAGTCATTGTAGTAAACATTTTTCCACTATTGACCAATAGGGACATGCCAAAACTCTGATGGATATTTATGAGGGTGCTGCAAGATTCGTTTATGATATTAATGTTGATGTTAATGTCCCCATACAGAATTATGTTGACCTTTTTACTTGAGACTTTATCTAGAACTTCTGTAAATTTCTGAAAAAAGTGTCCACACCACCATTGGGAGATCTATACACACACAAAATATTTAATTTCTTGCTGATATCAAGCTTTGTTAATTCAATAGCTGATATTTCAAAGTGTTTGTCATAACTAACTGTACTGCTTTCCTTTTCTGATATAAATGCGTGGCCCTCCTCCCCTGCAGTAAAGAGTTTGCTCTTTCATACAGTGATAATACTACATGCTGGGTTTCTGCGTCTCCACACAAGCACTCAGTCACACAGACTACCGTGCAGTTTAAAGACTGGAGCCCACCCTCTAATAGTTGCATTTTATTTTTTATTGATTGCATGTTTTGATGGAAGGCTGTTAAGTCTGTGAAATACCCCATGTTACTCTTTCCAATGGTTTTTCTTTGTGACACCTGGTATACGTGATATCAGAAGTGTTAAAGTCTGTCTTGTGAGTGATTGTTTCAGTATTTTTTAAACTGCTGGAGATACTCTTTAGGCAGGATACCTGATGTCTGGATTTATCCTAAAAATACCTACTTTTCCTACGTATGACAAGATGGATTAGAACATGCGTGGCCTGAGATCCACCCCCTATACTTTCATGAATCAGCAGTACCAATCTTCCCTTCCCAGTCCTGTTTAAGTGTAGGCCATGCCTAGTGAAACCCCATCTGTTGATAGCCCTGACAGCCAACAGAGAAACACAAGCAAAGTTGGCTGTCCTCAGAGCCATTCCTAGCCCCATATTGATTCGGCTCACAGGTCCATCAAGGTGTGGTCGATGATGACTCCGAAACAGCTCAACAAAGTGTACATTGGTGCCATGAGTCAGGAAGCTATCTTGTCCAGGTCACCACCTATGTCATATGCCCCATCCCTGTCCAAACTGTTTCCCACCCCACCCACTATCACTACATGGTCCTCTTTTGTAAATTCCTTAAATAAAGACCCTAAGTCCTGTATCACATGACTTAGTCCTGCATTTGACTGGAAGATACTGGTGTTCTGCTATGCTGTCCTTAAACTTTCCTGTAACTGAGGGCCTACACCTCGCCTATGGCTACTACTTAGAAGCAGCACTTTGTTCTTCCTAACTCTTTGTACATTCCTAGGCTTCTTGGCCTTGGTTGAAGTGTGCTGCACATTTCATGCCCCTCATTCTACGTGAGGATTTCTCCACTTAATTCTGGCAATGGTAGATACCTGCTTTTGGTGTTGATGATAAAACTGTCAGATCGCGTTCTCTTTCTTCCTAGATTAGATTAGATTAGGCTAATGTACCTTCCACAGGTCCCAAGTGGAATGATCGTCATTTTTTGAAATGAGCACTATATGAAAGAATCATTTTACAAACACTAATGCACTGGATTTAAAATAAAAAAAGTTTTTTTTATTTATAAGGTAATAAACATGTAATAGAACTACCATAATATTTATTTACAATGAACGCATTACTGCACTCAAACAGTGCAGAAGTTAAATTGTACTTACACACACACACACACTTATTTACAATGAACACATTACTGCACTGAAATTGTTCAGAAGTTATATTGTAGTTATACACAAATCACTTGGCTCTACTGAGAAACTCATCAGTGGAGTAGGAGTTGGCCACCAATAAATCCTTTAAGCTTCTCTTAAACTGAATGTCATTGGTTGTTAAGCTTTTTATGGCTGCTAGCAAGTTATTGAAAATGTGTGTTCCTGAATAATGCACACCTTTCTGAACAAGAGTAAGTGACTTTAAATCTTTGTGAAGATTGTTCTTATTTCTAGTATTGATTCCATGAATTGAACTGTTGGTTTGAAAAAGTGATATATTGTTAATGACAAATTTCGTTAAGGAATAAATATATTGGGAAGAAGCAGTTAGTATCCCTAGCTCCCTAAACAGGCATCTGCAGGATGTTCTTGAATTCACACCACATATAACTCTTACTGCACGTTTTTGTGACCAGAAAACTTTACCTTGGCTTGATGAATTACCCCAAAAAATAATCGCATATTAAATTATGGAATGAAAGTAAGCATAGTATGCCAGCTTTTTCATTTTTATATCCCCTATGTCTGACACAATTCGCATTGCAAACAGAGATTTGTTAAGACGCTTCAGCAGTTCTGTGGTGTGCTCCTCCCAGTTGAATTTATTATCAAGCTGTAATCCCAAGAATTTAACACTGTCCACTTCTTCTATCTGCTTGTCATCATACGTTAGGCATATACTCATGAGATATCCCTTACATGTTCTGAACTGCATGTAGTGTGTTTTTTCAAAGTTTAGTGACAAAGAATTGGCTAGGAACCAGTGATTAATGTCCTCAAATATTTTATTAGTCGATCTTTCTAAGACTACACTTGATTGGATTTTTATTGCAATGTTTGTATCATTGGCAAACAAAATGCACTTGGCATCTGGTAATGTTACTGATGAAAGGTCATTGATATTCACTAGAAAAAGTAAGGGCCCTAAAATGGATCCTTGTGAGACCCCACATGTAATTAGTTCCCAGTTGGATGATGCCTGATAGCTTAATGCATGTCTCTTTCCTAATAATACTCTTTGTTTCCTGTCAGAGATATAAGATTTGAACCATTTTGCAGCATTTCCTGTTACACTATAATATTCTAATTTAGGTAAAAGGATATTTTGATTTACACAGTCAAATGCCTTTGACAGATCACAAAATATATCAGTTGCCCGTAATTTTTTGTTTAATGAATTAAGCACATTTTAACTGTAAGTGTAGGTAGCCTTCTCAATATCAGAACCCTTTATAAATCCGAACTGCGACTTTGGCAGTATGTTATTTGAGATAAGATGGTTATAAAGCCGATTGTACATTACTTTTTCTAAAATTTTTGAGAATGCTGGCATCATTGAAATTGGACGGAAATTTAATGCTATTTCTTTATCTCCTTTCTTAAACAGTGGCTTATATTCAGCATATTTCAACCATTCAGGAAATATTCCACTGATAAACGACTGGTTACATAGATAGCGTAATATGTTACTTAGCTCAAAATCACATTCTTAATTAACTTTGTTGATAGTTCATCATACCCACTAGATGTTTTTGATTTTAAAGATTTTATGATGGACATTATTTCTGCTGGGGTAGT
Source organism: Schistocerca cancellata (assembly GCF_023864275.1). Classification (NCBI taxonomy): domain Eukaryota; kingdom Metazoa; phylum Arthropoda; class Insecta; order Orthoptera; family Acrididae; genus Schistocerca; species Schistocerca cancellata. Next base: position 521,180,057 of record NC_064633.1, read on the forward strand.
GAAGGTCAAATTCATATTATGGAAGCTACTTGAAATGTCTGGTCTGAGGTATTCCATAGCAGCATCTACAGAACCTGACAACCCCATCTTTTCAGTAACATTCTCCTACCAGCTGCCAGTTCCCAACCACCCTCCTCCTCCCTATCTCCCTTCATCCTTATGAGTTCCTTCCTTGCTTCCTCCAACTGTGTCTGAAGAGCACAGATTTTCCATTCCTGTTTCCCAATCAAAATGTTCCTGTTGCATACTCTGCAGTTCCAGGAGAGAGCCTCTTCTGTTCTCCCAACACCATTACATCCCCCCCACTGACAATATTTCCTAAGAGACTGGCAACAAATCCCTCTACTCACTACCCTATAACAGCTCCCACATTTCTCAGTCGCGGTCAGTTTCGAAAGAATAATTAAGTTTAAAGAACGTTTTAAATTTGTCGAGGACCCGAGACTGCCTGTTTGTAAATAAAAAATGACACTAAAGTCTTATGTGTGGTTGTTGTTGTTCTTGTACTGATTTAGATATACAATGACAGAAGAATGAATTAGCACTCACTTTGTTTTTAGAGAGTTTACGTTATCAAGCGTGTTTAGTCAGGTTTTTAAACGTCTATAACTCGGAAAATTTAGGCCTAGATTGTGTCTATCTAACTAGTAAACAATACGAAATGTGTTAGTTAATACGATTTACAAACGTATAATTACACTTTTATTGCGAGATTAATCACTGGTGAAACTAGCAGCTGTCTTTTTTTAAATGTATTTTTCTCTATCAAGAAAACCTGAATATATTTTTTGTGCTTATGTCACGCAGAATTTCGGGTTATGTCTCGATTGTCGACACTTCAGATAACTCGAAGTTTTTTCAAGAACAAGCTCGTTCTTGCTAATATGCAGTTGTGTGACAAGTACGAACACTACAGCAAGTATATGAAACAAAGAAAATTGAAATTTAACACTATTTCCTCTTAAATAAGTTGTTTTAGCTGATGTTGAAAATACTGGTGATCTCACTCGGCGGCCATCTCGGATGAAGCCCTACGTCGCTACACCAGCCCTCTTTGGGAAAGAGGAGTGCCCTCGTTGGATGATGCCAGAAGTGACGTCGCTGGAGCGGGTCCATGAACTCATCGGGAAGCCGTAGGACTTCTCCATACACCAGTTCTGCTGGTGAGGCTTCTAGATCCGATTTATACATGTTACGTAGGCCAAGCAAAAGCAGTGGTAAGACAGAGGTCCATTGTGATCCATGGTGCATTAAGGCTGCTTTAAGCGATCGGTACCAGCATTCAATCATGCCATTACCAACAGGATGGTAACTTGTCGTCGTGTGACGCAATGTGCCGCAAAATTTACTTAGTCGGGCAAATAGGTCTGATTCGAATTGCCGTCCTCTGTCCGTGGTTATATGAAGTGGACAACCAAAACGGGCGATCCAGTGTGACACAAATGCATTGGATAGCGTAAGAGTAGGAATGTTATCCACCAGAATGGCTTCTAGCTAGCGCGTGAATTGGTCTATTACTGCCAATTCAATTCAATTCAATTTATTATCATCCATTTTATAATATACATGATATAGGAATTGTCATATAGAAGCAAGAGAGAGAGAGAGAGAGAGAGAGAGAGAGAGAGCATGATTTATGTTTTTAACAATCAAGGGAAATAACATTTTGTTAGTTACACTTTACATATTTTGTCTTTTTTTTACATGAAATATGAGAAAAAAAATTATAAGGTTTATTCAAAGAAAAATCCATTAAAAGAAATAACATTTTCTTAATTACACTTTAATATTTTTCTTAATTAAACTTCACATATTTTGTCTTCTATTTACATGCAAGTTGAAAAAAAAAATGAAGGATTGTGCAGAAAAATCAAAAGATGAGCACTGTCTGTTTATATAGCAAAGAAATTCATCAACATTATAGAAACTCTGACCTAATAGTAGCTTCTTTAATTCTTTTTTAAATATATGAAAGTTTTGTATGCTTTTTATTTCTTTTGGTAAGGCATTGAACAATAAACAGTATTCCATACACTGTATTTACAGGGTGTTTCAAAAATGACCGGTATATTTGAAACGGCAATAAAAACTAAACGAGCAGCGATAGAAATACACCGTTTGTTGCAATATGCTTGGGACAACAGTACATTTTCAGGCGGACAAACTTTCGAAATTACAGTAGTTACAATTTTCAACAACAGATGGCGCTGCAAGTTATGTGAAAGATATAGAAGACAACGCAGTCTGTGGGTGCGCCATTCTGTACGTCGTCTTTCTGCTGTAAGCGTGTGCTGTTCACAACGTGCAAGTGTGCTGTAGACAACATGGTTTATTCCTTAGAGCAGAGGATTTTTCTGGTGTTGGAATTCCACCGCCTAGAACACAGTGTTGTTGCAACAAGACGAAGTTTTCAACGGAGGTTTAACGTAACCAAAGGACCGAAAAGCGATACAATAAAGGATCTGTTTGAAAAATTTCAACGGACTGGGAACGTGACGGATGAACGTGCTGGAAAGGTAGGGCGACCAAGTACGGCAACCACAGAGGGCAACGCGCAGCTAGTGCAGCAGGTGATCCAACAGCGGCCTCGGGTTTCCGTTCACCGTGTTGCAGCTGCGGTCCAAATGACGCCAATGTCCACGTATCGTCTCATGCGCCAGAGTTTACACCTCTATCCATACAAAATTCAAACGCGGCAACCCCTCAGCGCCGCTACCATTGCTGCACAGGATTGATGACGGCAATATGCATGTGGGCAGCATTTGGTTTACTGATGAAGCTTATTTTTACCTGGACGGCTTCGTCAATAAACAGAACTGGCGCATATGGGGAACCGAAAAGCCCCATGTTGCAGTCCCATCGTCCCTGCATCCTCAAAAAGTACTGGTCTGGGCCGCCATTTCTTCCAAAGGAATCATTGGCCCATTTTTCAGATCCGAAACGATTACTGCATTACGCTATCTGGACATTCTTCGTGAATTTGTGGCGGTGCAAACTGCCTTAGACGACACTGCGAACACCTCGTGGTTTATGCAAGATGGTGCCCGGCCACATTGCACGGCCGACGTCTTTAATTTCCTGAATGAATATTTCGATGATCGTGTGAGTGCTTTGGGCTATCCGAAACATACAGGAGGCGGCGTGGATTGGCCTCCCTATTCGCCAGACCTGAACCCCTGTGACTTCTTTCTGTGGGGACACTTGAAAGACCAGGTGTACCGCCAGAATCCAGAAACAATTGAACAGCTGAAGCAGTACATCTCATCTGCATGTGAAGCCATTCCGCCAGACACGTTGTCAAAGGTTTTGGGTAATTTCATTCAGAGACTACGCCATATTATTGCTACGCATGGTGGATATGTGGAAAATATCGTACTATAGAGTTTCCCAGACCGCAGCGCCATCTGTTGTTGAAAATTGTAACTACTGTAATTTCGAAAGTTTGTCTGCCTGAAAATGTACTGTTGTCCCAAGCATATTGCAACAAACGGTGTATTTCTATCGCTGCTCGTTTAGTTTTTATTGCCATTTCAAATGTACCGGTCATTTTTGAAACACCCTGTAATTTCCAGACAAATCCTTTAAATAAATAGATAAGCTATGTTCCACACACTGACTTGTATCTCATTTATTACTTAAACAGACAATATTTCACACATTACCCTGTCTACTGGAAATTTTGTAAACAATATTTCATACACTAGGTAGCCAATCAGTCAATATTTCCAGTAGAGGGCATTATCCTCCAAGGAAATCTGTCCCACATAAAAGGTTATCGATTTTGTTAATTAGTCAATAAAACTGATAGAGTGGGAGAGGGCTAATCGAATAACTCGGTCCTGAAAGTGTGGTTGTACTGGTGAGGGGGAGGGGGTAGGGTTGGAGGTTTCCCAGAAGGGTGGGGGAGCTGGAGGGGGAGGGTTGGGGGGGGGGGTTCTCAGAAGGACAGTTTATCCCCTGGTGGTCATAAATCAAGTAGCATAACAATAGGTTTGCCCCTGAATGTATGCTTGCTTCTGAATGTATGCAGCCAACAATATGGGGTGACACCCTCTTGCCCTACTACTCCTGTGGTCATCCACTGTACACCTCATTCCAAAGAAAGAGGGAGTTTGGCGCCCATATGGTGATTATCATGTACTCAATGTTAGAACTGTACTTCATCACCATCCCAGGCCTTTGGTATGTGACTACAATTACACTTTACATTGAGTTACAATATTCACCATTTTAGAGTGCACCAAAGCTTACATGCAGATTCCTGTGGCGGAATAAGACTTTCTGAAAACAGCAGTTATCACTCTGTTTGGACTTTTTGTGAGCAAGTTCATGACTTTTGGTTTACAGAATGCAGCTCAAATCTGCCAAAGGTTTATCAATTCTGTCCTGTAAGTTCTATCATTTTGTTTTGCCCATGTCAATGATGTACACATGTAGTCATCTTCCAAAGACCAACACCACCAGCATCTTAAAGAGGTATTTAAACATTTGGAGCAGTATGGTGTGGTGCTGAATGCGACCAAATGCATGTTTGGGTAACCTGAAGTCGCATTCCTAGGCCACCAGATATGATATGCAGGCTCCTTACTATTAACAGAGAAGGTCAAAGCCATCCCGTAAACACTAAGACCGACCACAATTAAATAATTACCGCAGTTCTTCGGGAAGGTAAACTTTTACTGCTACTGTCTACCACATGGTGTGGAACTGCAGATACCTTTAAATGTGACACTTACCGTCCCAAAGGTCAGAGGGGGTACCCCAGTAGTGGTATGAGAAGATGTGCTCTGCTTTTGAGGCTGCAATGCAGGATATGGCGAATGCAGCACTCCTTGTACACGCAAAGCTTGACCCACTTTTGGAATTGGTGGCAGACAGAAGCCAAACAGCTGTTGGCATGGTATTACAGCACTTGTCAGATGGCTCATGGCAACTGCCTGAATACTTCAAGTGGAAATTGTCACAAGCATAACAGAAGTGGAGAGCATATGACCATGAACTGCTGACTGTATACAAGATGGTTAAATACTTCTGGGCACAGATTGAAAAGAGAGAATTTACGGTTTACACAGACCACAAGCTGCTAATCTATGCTGTCAGGCAGAGTAGCAACAAATGGTCTCCTAGGCAATACAATCACTGGACTTTATAAATTGGAAATTTGTGGTAAGTTCCTATGGGACCAAACTACTGAGGTCATCGGTCCCTAGGGCTACACACTACTTAATCTATCTTAAACTATCTTACGCCAAGGACGACACACACACCCATGCCCGAGGGAGGACTCGGACCTCCGACGGGGGGAGCCGCATGGATCGTGGCAACGTGCCTTAGACCACACGGCTACACTGCGTGGCTAGAGTTTATAAACCAATTTACTGTGGACATTAAACACATTTCTGGCATCGACAATGTAGTAGCCAATTGTCTCTCGCACATTAATAGTGTGACAAGAACTGAAGACTTTTCAGAACTGTCCAAGGCTGAGTGGGACGACCAGCAGCTCCAGACCTTTATCAGAAACGCCACATCAGGTTTGGAATTACAACTTTTCAATGTTTCCGGTGACGATGACCAAATATACTGTGATGGTTTGCAAGGAAGATGGCGCCCATACCTACGGACCGTGATTCTACAGCAAGTTTTCGACAATTTTCACAATCTGTGCCATTGTGAAACCCATCCAACCTTCTCTCTAATGTCGCAATGGCCTAGGATGGAAAAAGACTGCCGGGAGTGAACACAGATGTGTCACTAATGTCAGCATTATAATGTGACCTGCCACGTTCACGCACTACAGTCCGCGTCATGTTAAAAGGCGGCCCAAATTTCAGCCGTTCTGCGCATCCCCCTCCACTAGCCACTGGCAGCCAATAATATTCACTCTCTTTCCGTGCGGCTAGCAGCGAGTTACAGCCATACAGCGAGAATCTCGCGCCTACGTGCTGCACTGTTGCTGTACTTTGTGACAACTGAATTATTCATTCAACTGACAGTTCTTTTTTGTATTTTTTCTTCTTGTAGCAGTATAGGTGTGAAGGTGTATCTGTGAATGTTTAAGTGGAATTTAAAAAAAGCCAGGTGATGGCAATAAATGTGAAGTACTCACAAGCAGGCGAGGGGGATTATTTACCGCATTTATGCCTTTTTCAAACGTGAATCTGAAAGCAGGTCTTCTACTGTTGACATTTGAAGACGCAAGAATGGACTCCAGAACCAAGAGAACTGTAAAAGAAAGTTTCAGAGCTCTAGGAACCATAGAAAAAGTTGGTTTCCTGTCGTCTGGAAAGCTTTGAAATCGCAAGGAACCTGTAACACAAATGGATAGTTTTAATAACGATGTTTTAAAATGCTCCATGTGACTGATGGATGCACGACATCACAAAAACGTGTTACAGTTATATAGGAGAAAATTACTTCAATCGTAAGCGCTTCTTCAACGTAAAGAATTTTAAAAAAAACGTGTGTTCCTGATATGTTAAGACGAGACTTTTAGTTCAAAGAAGTGACACAGGTGCAGCACGAACTACATCCCATATAAAGATTCATGATACAAGAGAAAGAGATAATTCAACAGTATACACTCCTGGAAATTGAAATAAGAACACCGTGAATTCATTGTCCCAGGAAGGGGAAACTTTATTGACACATTCCTGGGGTCAGATACATCACATGATCACACTGACAGAACCACAGGCACATAGACACAGGCAACAGAGCATGCACAATGTTGGCACTAGTACAGTGTATATCCACCTTTCGCAGCAATGCAGGCTGCTATTCTCCCATGGAGACGATCGTAGAGATGCTGGATGTAGTCCTGTGGAACGGCTTGCCATGCCATTTCCACCTGGCGCCTCAGTTGGACCAGCGTTCGTGCTGGACGAGCAGACCGCGTGAGACGACGCTTCATCCAGTCCCAAACATGCTCAATGGGGGACAGATCCGGAGATCTTGCTGGCCAGGGTAGTTGACTTACACCTTCTAGAGCACGTTGGGTGGCACGGGATACATGCGGACGTGCATTGTCCTGTTGGAACAGCAAGTTCCCTTGCCGGTCTAGGAATGGTAGAACAATGGGTTCGATGACGGTTCGGATGTACCGTGCACTATTCAGTGTCCCCTCGACGATCACCACTGGTGTACGGCCAGTGTAGGAGATCGCTCCCCACACCATGATGCCGGGTGTTGGCCCTGTGTGCCTCGGTCGTATGCAGTCCTGATTGTGGCGCTCACCTGCACGGCGCCAAACACGCATACGACCATCATTGGCACCAAGGCAGAAGCGACTCTCATCGCTGAAGACGACACGTCTCCATTCGTCCCTCCATTCACGCCTGTCGCGACACCACTGGAGGCGGGCTGCACGATGTTGGGGCGTGAGCGGAAGACGGCCTAACGGTGTGCGGGACCGTAGCCCAGCTTCATGGAGACGGTTGCGAATGGTCCTCGCCGATACCCCAGGAGCAACAGTGTCCCTAATTTGCTGGGAAGTGGCGGTGCGGTCCCCTACGGCACTGCGTAGGATCCTACGGTCTTGGCGTGCATCCGTGCGTCACTGCGGTCCGGTGCCAGGTCGACGGGCACGTGCACCTTCCGCCGACCACTGGCGACAACATCGATGTACTGTGGAGACCTCACGCCGCACGTGTTGAGCAATTCGGCGGTACGTCCACCCGGCCTCCCGCATGCCCACTATACGCCCTCGCTCAAAGTCCGTCAACTGCACATACGGTTCACGTCCACGCTGTCGCGCCATGCTACCAGTGTTAAAGACTGCGATGGAGCTCCGTATGCCACGGCAAACTGGCTGACACTGATGGCGGCGGTGCACAAATGCTGCGCAGCTAGCGCCATTCGACGGCCAACACCGCGGTTCCTGGTGTGTCCGCTGTGCCGTGCGTGTGATCATTGCTTGTACAGCCCTCTCGCAGTGTCCGGAGCAAGTATGGTGGGTCTGACACACCGGTGTCAATGTGTTCTTTTTTCCATTTCCAGGAGTGTATTACCATGAACAAACATGGTCAATTAGAATAATTCCAGGAAGATCTGCTGGAAAATGAGTGATGATATTGGCAGTTTTAAAGTTTTCATACGAATAGGTTCTTCGATAATTATTCTGCATGCTCATTCTTCTTCTGGTTTTGTTTCTGAGAGTAAACTTGTAAGCCGGCCGCGGTGGCCGAGCGGTTCTAGGCGCTTCAGTCCGGAACCGCGCGACTGCTACGGTCGCAGGTTCGAATCCTGCCTCGGGCATGGATGTGTGTGATGTCCTTAGGTTAGTTAGGTTTAAGTAGTTCTAAGTTCTAGGGGACTGATGACCTCAGATGTTAAGTCCCATAGTGCTCAGAGCCATTTGAACCATTTTTGAAGTAAACTTGTATTTACGTGTAAGAAAAACAGCAGTGACTACCATTCGAAAATGAGAGCTGTCAGTTTCGTGACGTGATTCACAATTCTTGTCATACCTTGCTTTGAAGTCGGTCAAGGCCAGTTATAATTCTACTGCTACAGAGAACACATCAAGTATAAACACCAGAAAAGCGGATATTTTTCCCTAGCTTAAAAATAAAAATATTGAATACAGTATAAACCAGATTGGTGCCTATCCCTTGCAGCTCGTTAATTTATACAAGTCAAGTGCAGAATGTACAAACTTGACTTCCTTGCACGTAATGGGGCCACAGAATTATGCGTTTAGCCGTGTGTCACTGTCAGTTTAGCCCTATTGAACTAATTTTGGCAAAGGATATGGCTGTATTGGAGGGAAAAAACCATTCAAGAAAACATTCGCTGAATCGCTTGTGCATGAGGCAATAAGCAACATCCCACCTGTAGCGTGGGCACAATCTGTGTGGCATGCTGAAAAGCTTCAGAAAGAATAATTTGACAGGGAAGTGATGATGGATATAAGCCTTGAACCTATCATCGTAAATTTACAGTCAGATTGTTCGGAAACAGATTCATATAGAAGTGACGGTGGTATTGTGATGCAGACTTTGGAACAAAGTAATAATATATCTTAGTTTTAAAGACATATGGTTTAACAAATGTGTTTGTGAATATATCTGTTGCGTACATAAAAATGAGAACTTCCTAGCCTTTTAGATTGGGACTTTGTATCCTTTGAATTATGCAGATTATAATGTTCAACATATTGTCCAAGGAGACGTTTCCCAATATGTTGTATTGTAACTAACCTGTTACTACGGGTTATTCCTTATTATTGGGAATGGAAATACTTATTGCTTATGAAATTAACGTGAGAAGAGTAGGGTCGCCACCGACTCTAACCATACAACTAATCAAAGATTTGGTCGAGTCGGAAAATAAATTAATTTGATCACAGACCAAAAACTCACAAAAATGCATATGTTGTGATGTCGCTCATAGGGGATACGATGTAATTAATAGTGTTCCCCGTGCATTGTTCACGATAATCAAACATTTAAAATAAAATAGCACATGCAAGAACACTGTGCAGAATATCAGCTCCCAGCAACACACCTGAAAATAAGACTTAATCTAAAGCATTTGCTATAAAATACAAGGGGAGACTAATCACTGGACCTGTGCATAAGGAAACGCATTGGATGTGCTAACGGGAAAGCTACGAGGTGAGTGGCTTAGGTGCAAAAACGTAATCTCGGAACACAAGAGAAAATTGTAGATAAAATCATTTATTCCTAAGATAAGGATGTGAGGCATGTACACGATTCCTGATAACCCATGGTTTGTGGAGACACAATTTCTAGGTATAGTTCCAAAATTCCAACAATATCACATCACACAATCATGTTAACATTATCTAAAACAAACATGCGATCGGACAGTTAGTGATGCCAGTAGCCCAACAACTATAATGTTCTACCACGTGGTTGGCTCCCCACGGACGAAAGACACATAAAGCAAGGAAAATTTACTCGAAGGCAAAGCTCTAAATATTTAGAAAGGTGAAAGCTTATGCAGCCACAGCTGAAGGCAAACAGACATTCATACAGAAGCGAGTGCTCACTTCTTATCGACAACTTTGTGTGTGGCGCTCTTCCGGCGGATCCAAGTCTGCTACAGAAATTTGCTAAAAGAAAAATCTGCCAAAGTTTTGCATTCCTTGCTGCGACAAGGCAAAGCAATCTTCCAGATTTGAAAAGCGAGACCAAAAGCTAGCAGCTCTCCCCTCGCCAAGTAACAGCGCGCCATGCGGTCAGTCTAACTCACCCTTCTTCGACTGGAGCACAGCTGTGGACGCTTCCCGTACCGGCGGCAGACTGCCTCCCGCTTCTCCAGCCTCTTCCACCCTCTGCGTGGCCCGGAAAACCCAAAGATGCCATTTCCGCCACCAACCTAACGCAGGTGGATTTCTCACAAGTAGCGAAAACCTCTTTGCCGACTTGACCACTACGAGAGTTGGCTATTCTGTACCACTGCTGCTGAATCTGTACGACTATCGCAGACTTTCTGCAGCAGACTACGCCACCGTCTAGCAACTTGACACACAACCACATTCATTCAATCACACCACTATGATAATTATGGGAAAAGAGAAACAAGGAAGGAAAGAGAAATACTAGCGAAAATGGGCTACCGGAGTAATGAAATCTGGGTACAGGACCGTTTCAGTATACTCTATTAATGTGCGAGAATGCAGCTGGATGAATTTGTCAAAAGTCAGATATTTCCACATGTAAACCCCTGTCATTTTCAAGGCACAAACTGGGTAAGGCCCTAACATGACAGTAACTGTTTATCGGTGGTTTTCGATGTTATCGGTCATCATTCCTCCAGAGTTATTCGCAGATGACGGTTAATTGTTTGCTTGTTCAATAGAGTATAACTTTGGTCTCTCACTGTGATGTCGGACCAGTTAGTTTACACTCATTATGCCTGTTGATAGCAAAAATATGACAATTTACTAACCATTTTTATGGCAGACTTTTCATTAGTCTTTTCTACCGCAAATTATTTTTTATGCGCAGTGATTACACTAAACTACAGTCAAACACATCAACACACACACCTTATCCACAGTTTTAAAAATTCTATTGAGTAGAAACAGTTGTCAAGCAAATATAATGACTTCGGTTTGTACTTGAAGTTAATTTTGTTGTGCATTAAATTTTTACTTATAATATTGTACTTGAAGTTAATTTTGATGTGCATTATATTTTTATTTATAATAAAGTTCATATCGCAATAAATGATAATTATTACAAACAGTTTCAATGATCTTGTCGTTAGACAATTGTCATTTTGAGAAAAAATGTACTTCACGTCTTCACAAAGCTGTGTCAGCTGTTCACGCCTCCCGACTTCAGGCACACCAAATCTCTGGAGCAGTGGATGCAACATTGTCACAATGCCAATTAATATTTCTCTGATGACGACTGATCGAAATTGGTTTCAATATTTACTGTTCGCCCGCATCTCGTGGTCGTGCGGTAGCGTTCTCGCTTCCCACGCCCGGGTTCCCGGGTTCGATTCCTGGTGGGGTCAGGGATTTTCTCTGCCTCGTGATGGCTGGGTGTTGTGTGCTGTCCTTAGGTTAGTTAGGTTTAAGTAGTTCTAAGTTCTAGGGGACTGATGACCATAGATGTTAAGTCCCATAGTGCTCAGAGCCATTTGAACCATTTTTTGATTTACTGTTCCCCTCATAGATTTGATCGTATAATACGATGTACCATAGGCAAATGAGCCTACCTGTTGTTCACAGCAACGCAGTTTGGCAACGTGGACTTTGTTCGCCCGCTATCTTTAGCCACACATGCGCAGTTCTCGTCCCTTCACTGTCCCTTCACTGTTCTTCTTACGTGATGCATGCTGTAGTCAACGATTTTCTGGAGGGAACTGTACGTTTTGCGTATGAACACCTTGACATTGTAGGTTTGCTTCCTCTGTCAGATGGTTAGTGGTTTTTGGTGACCATGACTGATCACTTTATGGGCTGGCCGGAGGCAGTGCTGGTGGACAGTATCTCTGTGGTAACCTTAGCCTCCAAGTTTGCATCAGCATTGTTAGCAAGAGTCGGCTGCCCATTGCTCTTAACTACTGACTGCAGCTAGCAGTTCGGATCTGATGTGTTCACACAGCTGGCAAAGTTCTGTGTGTATATACTTCACAAGACAAACGCCTACATCCTGCCAGTAATACTATTACTGTTAGCATCGTTCCCTGAAGGCGGTGCTCATGTGCCATCAAACCACCTGGACGTCTGCCCATCTGACAGATCTCCTTGGCCTACAAACCACTTGTAAGCTGGACATTGACTCCTTGGCTGTGGAACTGGTCTATGGCGAAACGTTGCTCTTTCCTGGGAACTTTTTCGATGCTAATTCTCTACAGAAGTCAATGCAAGACCAAAAGGATTCTCTTTGCTGGCTAAGAGACCACATTGCTCAGATCCAACATCCCAAGGCCTCCTGACATGCTACGCCAACCACTTATATGCATCGCGATTTAGACAACTGCTCGCACTTAACGCTCCAAACTGCCAGTGTCACGCCACCTCCACAACCCCTCTCTCACTGCCCATATCGTGTCTTAAGAAAAAGATACGCAGACACTAGACATCGCCATAAAAAACAAGTCCACAACTGCATCAAGACCGCATCATCTCCCTGCACTAGCGCCATAGCCTCCACCAGAGTTGCAAACACTGGCAGCTAGCTGACAAAGAACAACGACAAGCTTGCACAGCCCAGTCCTGGTGACGTGTGTTTTCCTGCCCATTTCCAAGACAATGCACTGCTTACACGAAAGAAGGTGATGTAGCGTCTGCTACGTGGGTCGCAGCGTCAGACAAGATTCACGCCAGCCAGTGATGCTACGTGTATTCAGTGGTGTAGTGTCACATGTGCTCGGCGACAAGTAAATAGTGACGAGATAAATCTCGCGTGAACAGCCTGGTGTGAGTGTACAAAGGACACAATATTTAGACAATCGACCTTGTTGCCATCATCAGCACAACTGATGATGGCAACAAGGTCGATTGCCGAAATATTGTGTCCTTGTGTCCTGGCGACATGTGCGTTTTCCTGCACAACTGATGATGGCTACAAGGTCGATTGCCGAAATATTGTGTCCTTTGTACACTCACACCAGGCTGTTCACTCGAGATCTATTTCGTCATGAAATACGCCTGGAGAAATTGAAGAATCACAAGTGAATCGTAGATATCAGGCAGTTCCGCGCCTGCAGCCAGGGGAACTGTGTTTTGTATATGCCTTTATGATTTCTGCATGTTGTTAATTCTTGATGTGTGAATTTTGATATGCTTTTGTTTGTTCCATGTGTAGTTGCTCTGTACTTATTATCTGTCGTTCCTCGTTACAGTAGTAACAACTCTCCTGCTTTTCATGGAATATTCTTAAGCTCAGGAACGTTATTGGTATCACTGAATCGTTTGTGATCTTCTGCTGACCTCCTGTTGCGATTGTTTTTCGAGCTAGTAAATATATTCAGTTATTCATCAACATAGAATTTTAATCCAGTTCAGTTACTACTCTCAGACTGAATATGTCATTTCAAAGGTCAGTCGGCCCAAATTAAATTGACCCTGACAAGGTTTTCATATATCTCCAGCTGATTTTGGAATGTTTTGTATTGAATGTCCTCTTATTCTGAATGCAATGCAGTAGATCGTCTGGGAATAGAGTATTTGTATGTATATCTTACAGCCGCTGCTGAAAGACTATATGTATTATGTGTTTATCCATCATAACCAGAGCTAGTTTCACTTTGACTGTAACTGTTGAACATTAACAGCTGCATTTTATTTTGTAGTTGCTTTGGACATTATCTGCCACTACCTTATACCACGGCCGTTTCTTTGATGACGTAAAACATGTCAGAAAGTTGTCTGGTTTGCTTCTCTGTTGCTTCAGTGTTGTCTGTCTGTGGTATTCTATTTCTTTGGGTATATCAATTGTGAATTAATCTTGGGTCAGTTGTTGCAGCATATACCTTGGCTCCTCTTGGGGACAGAGGTAACATCATACTGTAAAATCTACAGCAGAGTCGTTTAGCTAAGATCTTAAACTACAGTATGGCATAAAGGTATTGTAGTACTTGTATCACTTCTTGTACAAAAAATGCAGCATAAACAAAATAATTTTCGTAATGAAAACTTGTGGGACATGTGTCTTTTTGGACGAATCATCACTACCTCAAAATATTTTACCACCTTATTAGCATATGGGAGGTATTGATAGAATATAAGAACACTTTTAAAGACAAATTAAAATATCTTTGTTTGACAACTGTTTCCTCTCCATACAAGAAGTTTAATTTTTCAGTAGGTAGTCGCTCTTATTGTTAATTTATCTCTCACTCTTTTTCACGCCCATGATATTTTTATAAGGAAAACCTGCAATCAAAGCAATTGTGTGCAGAGTATGGAATCATTTTATGGCCACAAATCAAGTGAAAACAAATTACTCCTATAAAAGTAGACAATAGACTCACAGATCACAGTGCCTTGCAGTTCAGTGAAATGTGTGTTTGTGTGGACAGTGAACAGTGTTGTGATACAAATGAATAAAGTTTGATGATTTTTATAGGATAATATTCTTGTATGGATAAAGTAGATTTTTAAAAATTGTTTCCATTTTTAATTAAGATAACATGTTTGACATCATTTTGTAAATCATCTATGGATGGATTAACAACTAACTAACTACAAGAAAGCCAAAACAGACTTTCAGTGTGGTTTTCGATGCTGTGTTAATGTATTTATGGTGAATCTCTGATAGTTCTACGAGTATGATTGTAACATTTGCTATTTTTAAGGTTTTTTATCAAGCACTGGACACATATGTGGCTGAAGCTTCAAGTTGCAGAAAGCTATTGAATCTTAAAGTAGAGACCTCATCACTGAATAATGCTAGCTGTTGGGATGTAGACACAGTGCCAGACTTATCCGTACACAGCTACATAATGGTACAGCAATTCCAAAGACTTAATTCACTGAAAAATGTATACTTTAGTGCTGATACTACTGTCAGTGTGATTATTTTAATGCTCTATTTGGAGAAGGAACATGATCATAAATTGTACGAAATTCAGCCACATTAAAAATTATGCAAGAAAAGGAAGACTAAAGGGATTCTTCCAGTGATATTGGATGGTGTCTCTGTGCTAAGCTCAAAGAGATAGAGAGTCCATAGAGAGGCTGTGGCATGTTATTTAGCGCTCCCTGCGGTGTCACATGGTACTAGTTGTAGTAATTTTTCAGGAAGCCATTCTGCAGGTGTTTTAAATGTTAGAGAGTTCGTTTATGGTTTCATAAGCTACACAGTTGCTGAGTTTCTTTTCAGAGTCGCGTGTGCAGTGTGCACAGAGTATAAATGGACGCATATATATATATATATATATATATATATATATATATATATATATATATAATATTGAAAATTCAAGTAATTATTCTTACGATTGTGCTCTGTAACTTTTGATTTCGTGTACAGTGATGTATTTGTTTACTTGTGTAATAAAGCTCGTTTCATCTAAGTTCTTCAAAGCATATGATATTCCGAAAATTTTGTGATGATGGAGAAGCTAACAAAGGCCTGAATCATACTTAGTAACATTGCTGATACGTCAGGACCATGAAATTGTACCGGTAAGCATTTTTGTTTTGTTTTTTGTGACTACTAACTTAGTTGCTGGTTGGAATGTGTGGTCAATTACGTCCGTTTTACATGACTCAGTTTCTTGACAGTTGCAATGGGCATTACTGCAGTAACTGTTTTTGTTGCTTTCTGAAAACTGAAACATGCTTTCAAATTAGAAAATATAGATTACAGGAGGCAAGCTCTTTAATTCCCTGTGAACAAACAGTTATTTGTTTTAAATTATAGCTTCAGCTTATAATAGAAGCCCTTCATATGCAAGTATAAAGTACAAATTACTCCATTAGTAAATATTGGTGCGACTTTATACAGTGATAGTTGTTCTCCAACGCTTCGATCTATAACAGGTAGCTAGATATTTTAATTTATAGCTTCCAATCATTATGTAGATAAGGTACAATGTGCAATGTGTAAATTAATCTGGTACTGAATCTTAGAAATCGATATGTGGAAGGGTAGTCATGGGACTAAAGTACGATATTCGCCCCTCACCCTCCCACTACCTCCCTCCCTGATAGTGAGACTGACCTGTAGCAAAGCTTGATTTTACATTCACCCCTTATTTAACGGCATTTTGCCATATTTAACGCATTTTCCTCATAAAAACTAAAACTGCAGTGCAAGTACGGAAAACGTATATTAGATAATGGGCAAGTTTCCAAGTGTTTTGCTGCAATTATAAAAATATATCAAAAATAAACTACGAAAAATATAAGGGGAGTCTTCTACGCAACTTCGCAAAATTTGGTTCTTTACGTAACTTCATGTAAGCAGAGTAATCTGATTCATGGAAAAGAGAAAGGCGTATTTTGCCTATTATTTTAGTAAATATACATTCAACTATAAACTTCATTGCGTATTCGACTGCCTGTGTGGCTTAGATCGCAGTATACCTACAGTGTGGGGAGGTGTCTCCATGCTCAGTGCAACACAGTTTTTACTGTGAAAGTGAAATGAACAACACATACGACCGAAATTAACGTAATATTCTGTAGAACGTTCTTCTCTGAAATGACTGTTATTCTTCGAAAGCTCTCTGTAGAAAAGGCTTCACTGAAGCACATGAAGATGGATACTAAACTAAATTTTACAGACCGCATCTCTTACTTGTAAATGCTCTGCTAGTGACCATCTGGGTTTTCAGTATTTAAATGCAAGTTACAGACACTGATAACAGATGATGTGTATAAACTGTAATTGCGCTATACGTAAAGAAAATACTGTTAATAAACGCTAATAGATGCAAGTCGTAATTTCCTTACGCACTGTCATGTACCATGCCCTTTCATTTGACTTCCGGAAACATGGCGGAGCCTTCATCAGTTTTCTTCATTCTGGTCGTGGCATTGCCTCTTTACGGTATTCTATCTCCATGGCTAAGCTCTACTGGAAAAATATTGTTTCAAAGACTGGAAATTCAGACCATACGAATCTTCTCTGAGTCACAAGGTGGTTTTCATACCGGATATTAATTCTCGGCTGTCTTCATATGGAATGCCATGAATATGATTTATCACTTTGGCAAGATGGCGGCGACTGTAAAAGTAATTCGTGTATCCTCGCGAAAAAAAGTAAATTTCTGTAGTAAAAAGAATACGACTGTAAATTGTAAGGACGAGATCTCGAAGCTAAACGAACGAATATCCAGTTTACAAATTATAGTCGGTGTAGCTGGACATAAAGAAACTTCATGCGGAAAAATGTGAGTCGCTGAAGAAGCAAGGAGACTGGACCTCTGGAAACAAGTGGCAAACAAAGACGGGAGAAAATTGCACTCAGAAAGTATAATCCCAAAATAGCAGTGAAACTTCAGTATGTATAAACAGTGGGGATAAAAACTGCACTCAGAAATTACAATCTCAAAGCAGCAGTGAAACTTCAATGTGTATAAACAGTGAAACTTTAATGCATAAAAACTGTCAAACTAGTACATATAACGACCTTGTGGGAGTATTCACTACAGAAGATGCAATGAACACACCAGCCGAAGTCGAAAAGTTACGAAATGAACCACAAAAAGTGAACAAACCGTTGCTCGATGAACTTTCGACTGCTAACATTGTAAAATACGGAAAAATATGTGTGTTAGGCGATAGCCACGGCCGTGGAATTGCCGCAGTGCTGACGGAAAAATACAATTACAGGGCAAACGGTTTCGTGAAGCCTGGGGCTCCATTAAGTGAACTGAAAAACCTTACAAAATTACCTGGAGTAAATAGTCTGTGTAAGGATGGCTTTGTTGTATTACTGGGAGGATGAAATGACGTATATAGAAATGAGTCGTTCAAGGCTAGCACAGAATTGAGAAAATGCCTCAATAATTTATCTCACACGAATGTACTCGTTGTAAATATCCCGCATCGTCACGATTTACCGAAGTGGTTGTGTGTAAACAGTGAAACTCATGCTGCAAATAAGAGTTTCAGTGAAACATGTACTCACTTCGTAAATGCAGACGTTATTGACATAAACAGTTTGGAGCGAAGGCTCCATACAGTTCACAGTCTTCATTTAAATGCTTTAGGAAAGGAGGTACTTACGGAAAAAATTTTTACTCGTATTTTGCGGTGCAATGAAGTACCCAGGACAAGTGGAAATCGATCACAAGTAACAAAGCGTTCTTTTCATGCAGCGAACAATATAGCCATCAATCAGTGTCAAATCACAAAATCGTTTAAAACCAATAGGCCAGAAAATAACATTCAAGCTGGGAAACAAACTCAAATTATGAAATGGTTCAAACCAAAAAGAGATGAAGCACAAATTTTGCAAGCTCCAAAAATACTGAGAGACAAACAAGCTGCTGTATGTGTGTCTTCCAGAGAGGAACAGTGACTTTTTTATGGCTGGCACCAGGGAAATCACTTCAGCACCATCTAGATCCAGTGCCATCAAGAATGTAACTGTGGATGTAAGTACACAATATCAAAGTGACAAAGAAATGTACAAGCCAAGTGAGCAAGCTGATGGGCTGCTACAGAAGAATCCAGACCTACCCATTTGTGTAGATGGCTCATTATTAAATATTAGGTCTTAAAAAAATAAAATTGATGATCTTAGTAGTAACTATAGAATGTATTGTAATATAAATGGTTTAAGTGCTGAATACTCATATAACAGGAGCTCTAAGTTTTTTATCTGAATTTCTAAATGTTAAAGTAATTTGTTTAAATGATCACTGGCTTAGTAGTGATACCATAAAAATCTTAAATAATATTGAAAACTTCAAGGTAGCTACCAGCTTTTATAGGATAAATAAGTCACGAGGAGGTTCATGCATGCTCATCCATTCTGATTTAGATTACCATGTAAGATGTGACTTCAATTGTTTTAATAAAGAGTGTATTTTTGAGAGTTGCTGTGTTGAGTTAAAGGACTTAAATGTTGTTATAATATCAACTTATAGAATCCCAGTGAAGAGTGACAACTGAGCATTTCCTACATAAATTTCAGAGTTTGTTAGAATACCTCAGTAAAGAAAAGAGGAAAAAAATTATAGTTGCTGCTGATTTCAACATCAGTGTGTTGAATGAAACATGTGAGGTATCAAAATTTATTTAAAAAAAAATATGGCTTCAAATTAAATTTTTCTGAATCTACAAGAGAGAATGCTCAGTCAGCTACATGCATTGACAATATTTTAACGAATTATGTATTTGAAGATGGATATAAATTTTGTCTAGATCTAGGAATTTCTGATCATTCAGCATTATTCATTGAGCTACCCAGAGCAGGTAGAGAAGTCCCATGTAAAAAAGCTTATGTAAAAAGGATCTTCAACCAACAAACTTTGACTCTCTTCCATTATAAGCTGAAGGAGACAGAACGGCACCTTGATAAAAAGTTATCATGCACAGCAAATTTTGAAGCATTTCTAAGGGATTTTCTAAGTGTTTTCAATAAAATGTTTCCACAAATAATTATTTTAATAAAATGAGAAAATTAAAATGGATCACTAAAGGTATAAAAATCTCCAGTGCTAAGGAAATACAGCTACCTAAAGAACTAAGACATAATAAAAAAAATTGAATTTATTGAATATGTTAAACGATACAAAAGTACATTTAAGAAAGTTGTCAAAGCAGCAAAGCAAATGACAAATAATAAATTGATCTTAAAACATGAGGATAAATCAAAGGCATTGTGATCAGATGTAAAACATAAATTAAGTATCAAAGCCTCTAGATATGGAATTAGTATAATTAAGCTTGAAGATGAGATCATTGGAAATCTGGCTAAAATTTCAGAATGATTCAATGACTTCTTCATTAATGTAGTGAAACCAGAGATTAATGTTGCAGATTATGAGAACAATGTATGACGATTTGAACTAAATCATAGTTCTGAATGCCTCACAAAATTAAAAACAGTTTCAACAATAGATGTAAAAAAAATTATATTAAAACTAAAAAACAAAAATTCTGCTGGTTGGGATGGAATACCAGCAAAAGTCCTTACATTTGTGTGTAAAATAATAGGATACCCACTATCTAAAATAATAAACCAATCCTTTGAACAAGGAAGCTTCCCAGAGGTGCTGAAGTATGCAGAAGTAAAACTGTTGCACAAAAAAGGGTCAAGAGAGGATATGGGGAATTACCGTCCCATCTCCGTCCTTCCAGTTCTATCCAAAATCTTTGAAAATGTAGCTGCTATGCACATTCGAAATTTTATGGAGAACTATGATATTATTACATAAAACCAATTTGGTTTCCAGCGTGCCAAAAGTACTATTGATGCAATTAACAAGTTTATCGACAAGATCAGCACATCATTAGACAACCATAATAAAGTTGAAGGAATCTTTTGTGATCTCAAAAAAAACCTTTGACTCTGTAAATCATGCACTGCTCATCTATAAGCTGGACACATATGGGGTCAAGGGTAATGTTCTAAATTGGCTTACTTCATACTTATCAAATAGGAAATAAAGAGTGATTCTCTCATCAAATGCAGCAAATTACTATTCAAAATGGAAAACAGTAGCCCAAGGTGTCCCTCAAGGCTCGATTCTAGGACCTATTTTGTTTTTGTTCTATGTTAATGATTTGCCGAACAATATAAATACTCCATCGATTTTATTTGCAGATGACACATCTGTATTAATTGAAAACCAGGAGCCAGAATACATCTGTCTCTACATAATAAATACAATGAACAAACTAGAAACATGGTTCCAACTGAATGGTTTAAGACTGAACATCCCCAAAAACCACATGGTCCAAATCAGAACAAAACAGTCAAAGCCCCAAGAAATTAAAATAACTCATAAAAATCAGGATATAGAAGAAATGAACTCTGTGAAGCTTTTAGGGTTAAACCTAGATAAAAATTTAATTTGGAATAAACATGTTGACTACCTGTAAAACAAATTATGTAGCTTTGCATTTACTATGCAAATATTAGCTGCTGCAACAGACATGAATACAAGGAAAATTGCATACCACAGCTACTTTCAATCAGTTGTAAGGTATGGTATTATTTTTTGGGGAAATTCAAGCAATATATTGTGCATATGAAAGTTACAGAAAAGAATAACAAGGGAAATGTTTACTGCCCATCCAAGGACATCATGTCGCCCACTATTTGAAAAACAACAGTTATTAACAGTTCTCTCCTTATACATCTATGATATTATCATCTTTCTACACTGCAATTTTGAGTTCTTCGAGAAAAACTGTTGCAATCACACTTTTAACACGAGAAACAAAGACAATTTTAAGCTTCCCACTCATCGCTTAAACCTCTATACGCAGTCTCCTTAGTATATGGCAATGAAAATTCATACCAAGCAAAAAGGAAAGAATGTTCTGAGTATGAACCTAGAGACACTGAAAACAAAGCTATATGATATACTTGTCAAACGCTGCTGCTACGCTGTTGAGGAGTTCATGAAGGATGAACTGAACATTGAGCAGGATAAATTTACATATAGTCTTATGTAAATGTAGCTGTCCTTCTCAAAAGTGAGGAAAGAAAAACAAAAGTTTATATTAATGTTAAAATTCTTTGTACCAATTAGGCCTAAGTTGTGTGATCCATTGTTTGATGTGTCTCCTGTACACTAATCATATGATTAGAAATTGTATGTTATAAAACGAATAAAACACTATTCGCTATTGTTTATGACATTCGTATTTTTCATTGCAGTTTTTGATAGTGTTATCAGGCAAAGCCTTTACAGTTTTTCCATTCAATATTATTCCTCATTGTTACATAAGTCCTCTTGTCATGAGAGCTGAAAGACCCAATATAGTGTCATCGCAACAGTTCTGAAACAGAGAAGACGCTGATGGTCCATAAACACTCATAAATGGGATACAGACAGTCTGCCTTATGGAGCTGAGGTCTGACAAAGTGAGCCCACAAAAAGACACATAGGCAATCTGTGCCTGCAAAAAGACTCATAGGATGCAGTGTCCTCAGACTCAAGAGTGAGTCACAGAGTTTGACCGAACACAAGTAAATGGAAGAAGTAAATCGCGCGACTGCTGGGATAGCAGAGCTGGATGATATTTGGCTGCACAGTTTGATGGGTACCCTTAAACCTCACTATTCACGTGCGGAAACATTATAGAAAATATCGTATTGCCATGAGATTGACCAGGCACAGTCATTAATGTGGCAACTCCAGTAGCGTAAAGAAGCTGTGTTCAGGAAATGAATATTACGATGACTGTCGTCAACAAAAAACTTATATTTAATTCTAATTACAAACAAAAACTTCTTAAAAGTGTAATTTTGCGTTCCAAATCTATAGTGTAGCCTTAAATTTATCTTGTAAAATATTCAGTCTGAGGACGCTGGTCACAGTAATAGTGAAATGCCAAGAGTAATATGCCGGCAACGACTGATAGTGACTGCGTCAGCGATTACAGAGACGCACAGAACGGTACAACAGTCACACCCTACTACTGTCACTGCCGAAAACCAGTTATTGTAGTTAGAAACAAATCAACATTTCCAATTAACATCTAGCAGTGCATGATACACTACATGTGCTAATTTGTTCGAATTTGAAACATTACAGTGGGCTACTACAATGCAATTGAAAATACCGTACGACAACGAAGTAAAGGTACAACTCACTGGAGAGACAGTAGAAATGCAGAGAAACTGCAAAGCACATTATGGAAAATCGGATTAACTGGTGGAATTTGTGCTGATTAATATCGAGTGCCTTCCGTTAATCGTTTCTAGGACCGGTACATTTTTACTAATATCAGTCGAAATTTGTATGACCTGCGATATTGCTGCATCTTTGTTATTGTATAATGTCTGTGGCTGTCAGCCATCGATTTGGGAAGGGAAGTGGTTGTTATTTATAGTTTTGTTTTAGTGTCACTTGTAATAAAAATTAGTAGTTTTTTAAATTAGTGTAGCTAAAGAGATTGTCATGGAAGTAAACAATACATATGGCACAGTGAGTAAATGTTACCTCAAATCCTTATTTCGGAAGCGAAGGTTCCTTTATTGAGCTTTCGTGGCTATCAAATATTTACCATATCTTGTCCCCATATCTATATATGAAACATTGTCAACCTATTGTCCGCCCATATAAATGGTTTTCTAGTTGACGTAACTTGCTTGAGCGATGCTTTGTCTTCGAACAATGTATTGTATTTGACACAATTTCTTTCTAAATACCAACAGGCTTCGGCTCCTAGCGACGCTCAGCATCCGACAGTACACATTAATTTGAGTACTTCATTACCTACCAGTAATATATTACATGATGACACCACGCTGAATGCAGCATCAGCACCGCTATACAACGATGATATGGTAAGGTGTCAACCACTTTTCTTCATTTGGTTATTTTAGCTGCACATGAATCAAGACGTATCTAGTAAACATCTATATAATGGAAAAATATTAAATGAATGTATCAGCTAAACATATCAAGTTTTCGAAGCACATTGTGTGTAGGAATAGCTCATTCATTCACTCATCGTGTTCTGTAAATCCTATCATGAAGAACAGTTTTTAAGGGATGTGGCACAAATTAAGTTATATAGTGAAAGCCAGGCAACTATAGCTTGCTATGTCTGTAAAGTATGCTCACAACAGATGAACTGACTAGCACATATGTACCCACTAATCATGGTAGTTAGGTAGGCCTACATACACTTGTTCGTCTTCGCGCATACCACCATCAGCTGTCTGTATACTGATAAAGTCAGGATATCGCTAATACAAATATTGGACTTGTAATTTATATTCATCAGTATTCTGATAAATTTTAGGAGTGCTTAATGATCTATTCTCTTACTTTGTTTTTAAATATTTAGGGATATTCAATTTTCTTTCTGATTTTCACTAACAACCTGTTATATATTTTTGGGTCAAACTGAAATGTTGAATACTGCTTCATCAGCCGACTGTCAAACTGTGACATTCCAACCTAACCGAGACCAAGGCTATTCTATAGATCAGTCTGTCATTAGAACCTATGTTTCAAAAAGTAATATAGATAGACACAAAATAAGTTTGGCCAATGTTCAATTCTCTTTATGTTTGCACACATGTGGCGTCACAAGCCACATCATCGTCTTGCTTTGAGACAATGCCATCTTCAGGTATTGGCAGGTCCAGACAACCTAATTTTTGCATCTGGATACAAAACTCCATTTTGAGAAAGAGACACAAAGTCTGTATGGAAGTTATTCCTACTACTAGTATTGAGGTTGTGAGTTACTGAGTTCATCCTAAATTCACTCTTGTTATTAAACACAAATAGTATTAGGGACTTTACCGAACGAGGTGGTGCAGTGGTTAGACACTGGACTCGCATTCGGGAGGACGACGGTTCAATCCCGCGTCCGGCCATCCTGATTTAGGTTTTCCGTGATTTCCCTAAATCGCTCCAGGCAAATGCCGGGATGGTTCCTTTCAAAGGGCACGGCCGACTTCCTTCGCTGTCCTTTCCTAATCCGATGAGACCGATGACCTCGCTGTCTGGTCTCCTTCCCCGAAACAACCAACCAACCAACTATTAGGGACTTTAAGTATTGGTGTGCAAGTGTACAAATCCCTATGTCACCTAAAAGGCTTCTGCAAGATATTCAGTTATCAGCTGTGCACAATATTCTTATTGCATTCTTCTCTCACATAAAAACTCTCTTCGCATTAGCTGCAATGCTCCAGAAGATTGTCGTAAGACAGAACTCAGAGCAAATATGCGAGAGATTTCGGAGTGCAAAAAGGGGGAACTGAGCTTTTTGGTTAACTTGTCCAGATGCTGTTGCCATGTATGTTTATAAGTGGAAGCCCCTGAAGTATGTACATGGAGCCTCAACCAATGTGTGCACATTGATTTCTACTTTTTTTTAAATCTTTTTCATTTGTTTCATAAAACAAAGGATTAAGCTGTTTTGCTGTGAACCAGTTTTAAATCTGTTTCATTATTCTCATGGCAGTATCAGTTATGATGAGTTCAAGTCCTTTTTGAATATAGCGTACCTATCAGCAAGTTTTTGAAGAGCCCTCCAGTATCATGGGTAAATCATTTAAGATGATCAAGAACAGGAATGGGCCAAGCACCAAACCTTTTGGCACACCATATGTAGGCCTAATGTTTCCTTTCTCTGAATTGAATCTTATTCCTGTTGTCATTTGCTAAAGTGACCCTGTTTTTTTTCAGTTGCTAAGAGATGACTTGATCCATGCAAGGGCAGACATCTAATGCTATAGGCCTACCATATTAGTTTCATTATCCGAATTCCATGACCTACCATCGATTTTACAAGATCAAAGAAAATTACTTTTTTTTATTGATTTGTAAGATCATACATTGCCTTATTTCTTTACAGAAGTGAAATTAAGCTGTTGTTAGAGGTAATTCTCAGAAAGAAGGGTCGGGTCAATCTAAAGTTTTCTGCTTTGACCCATGATGTAACTGTGTTATGTTGTGTCATGCCATAATGACATGGTGTTTTTCAGACAGATTGTATTTGTAAATGGCGTGTTGTAGTATTTATGGTGCTCTCTTGTCTTGGATGTTTGTTTCAAATCTTTTTGTTAGGTATGTTGGCGAGTCATTTGGCGTTGAGAGTGGAGTGTGTCAGGTCATTATCAGAAGAGTTAGTGCTGTTTTGCATGTGAGTTGCTTCGATTTTGCATATTATGGCTGATGGATTCATGTTTGAGTTTGGAATGATCAGTGCCATGTGTTTCTTATGGTCGAAATTTAATGTTTGTTTTCTTTTTTTTTTGCCAGTCACAGATACTACAGAAATTAACTTCTAGGTTGGCCATTTGTGAAGCTGTTTTCGTGATGTATTATTTTCGTTATTGTTCTTTTTGCAGGGAAGTTTGCTTGCAATTAATTGTTTTTAGGGGGAAATGGGGAGGGGGAGGAGAGAGTTCTGGTGGAAATAGATGCGTCACAATTTGGGGAAAGCAAATTTGGGAGAGATGGTCCTTGTATGGATTATGGTGGGGTGGGGAGCTACGTCAGGGGGCGGGTTTTCAGATGTTTTTCAGATTTAGAGATAGACTAAAAGGGTATTAGTGGGTTTGATTGAGGATTATATTTAGAGGGGTAGAACTAGTTTCTGATGATGGTTTTTTTTCTTCATTTCTAGGTATTTAGGGAAAAGAGGGTATCAACAGTTAGGAGTTAATCACAATATTCAGTTGAAGGATTGCAGTACTGGGGCTTGTACAAATATATTAGAGGGGTATTGTGGGTCTGTTAAACCCATTGTAGAGAAAGGGCAGAGGCACTGTTCCACTTTGCAGTCTCATCTAGTTGAATACTTTTGGCAGAAGAATGTTACGGATGATTTTTGTCCATTTCATTGAGTACTAAGGGCTATAGGGTAAATGTTTAGGCCAAGGGTCATTAGTCGAAGAGCTTTTTTTGTGAGGGGGGGGGGGCATATAATGTGGTTAATGTGGGAAGAGGGTGAATTAGGAGTGATTTAGCTCTTCTTTTGTTTGGAGGGGGTTTATTCGGAGAGCATTGGGTTTGGAAGTATGGATGTAATTATGGATTTCGTTTTGCTTTTTAGATTGGGGTAGGGAGGGGGTTGACCAGTCTAGATTTGAGATGGTGTCTTTGGTTGGTAAGTATTTTTGTGATTTTTATTTTTTATGTGGAATGTATAGTGGGTGTGTTTATACTTGTAGTTGTACGTATACATAGAAATGTGATTATGCAAGTTTTCATGAATTTCAGGGTTTTGTTGTTAGTGTTTGGTAATTGTGTTGGATTGTGGTTGGTAGGTGTTGTGTACATTGGTTATGATCATTGGTTACATTACTTTTTGTCATTATGTGAACGACTTTTGGTTTATTGTACTGTAGACTTCGTTTTAGATGGGTGGGTGAAGGTTTCAGTAATGGATTTGATGAGTTAAGTGTGTTGGTTTGTGGTACTGAGGGCTTTGTTTTAACTGTCATGGAAGTGAAGTGAAAATTGCAGTATTGTGTTTTGTGCAGGTTCGCAGTATCAAGGGCTTCATTTGACCTATACAGACCAAGTCAAATTAGCAGCTCTGGGTTTTTCTGCTGTGTGGGGGTTACTGATATCGTAACCCACATATAAAGGGCATGCGAATTTCAGAATACTTACCTTTTTTTTTTCCAAGAACTTTGAACACTGTGCGCTTTATTTTTTGATTATATTTGTTTTGCAATTGTGTCACTATTCTTATTGTCATATATTTAGTTTCTCCCTGCCCAAAACCCCCTACTGCCCACGTAGTTGTCCTGTTAGTTTCATTTTTATTGCTGCGGTTAAATATTTAGCATGTTATTTATGTTTGTTCATGGGTTTAATGAGTGACGCCATGTTCATCATATTATATATGCTTCGCACTATTGATGATGTCAAGAGTTGAAGATCATGGGTGGAACTGCAATTTTCGGGTTTGCTGAACATTCAGTATTCTCGTGTAAATTTGTGAACACAGAGGGCTCACCACCTGGATAGAAAGGTAACACAAGGGTGTTACTACCAAGTCAGCATAAAATTGTAATACTTCGGTTGAGATATCATCATAACCGGTTACTACTCTAGAGTATTTTTGTGATATCTTTCAACAGGTGGCGTGGCAAATCTGATGTTTGGTGATGGAGTATGCATTACGTGTATAATTTAGTTTATGGGATCTGCTTTTGATACCATTTTCATCCATGTGTTATAAATTTCTGTTGGGGAGAATCCACTGAATTTAGCAGCTAGTGATTTGAATTTCATATCACCTTAGGATTGACCATTTCCTCCAGTTCCATTCATTGGCGTTGACCTATGTCATAACTCTTTTGTGTTGTGTGATGCCAAGGAGGTGCGATGTTTTTGAAATAGTTCGTGCTTGTAGAGGGCGTTTTGTAGTAAGCAGTGGTGCATTGTAGTGTGGAATGTTTATCTTCCTAAATTGTTTGCGAGTGGTATTAGGGTGTCATTGGACCTGAATAAGTTATTTTAATGCCATTATTTATTGGCTACTAATGTTTTTCCATTTTGAAATTATTAGTTCATTGTGTTGTTCATTGTTGGAAATTTTTTACTAAGTATGCATCTTACAATAAAGTTTACTAGTTGTTCATTGTTGCTGCTGCTGGTACTGATATGGTATCTAAAATAAAATATCTCCAGTTATATTGTCTCTGGTTGGAATGAGTGACATATCAGTATTGCGTGGAAATTGTGAAACTGAGCAAAGTCTTTGCATCTCAAACCAAGAATGAGTATATATCACGGTGTTCTCATTGAGTTTCAGTAATTATATTTTTGGGTTTTGTGTGTGTGTGTGTGGGGGGGGGGGGGGGGGGGGGGGTGCATGCATGCATGTGTGCCCCAATTAGATTCATTTATTAGGTGATTTTGGGTGTAAGTACATTTTTATGCACTTTTGGTCCTTATTGTAAAAAGTGTATTGTGTTTCTTTAAGTTCATAATTTTCTTTGAGATGAGATGTGGGTATCAAAATTGGTGTTGGAGTACTTTTTTTGATTTTGTGGTTTGTAGCTGAAGTTCATATTTAATAGTTTACCGTGGTGCATATTGTGGAATGTGTTGTTATTATTTTGTCTTGTTAGTTTTTTATAATAGCTTTGCTACTTACGGGTTGTTGGTGCGTGGTCTTCATTTGAGCTGAGCTACATTGGTGAAGCAAAATTTACAGTACCAGGTTTTCAAGCTGTGTGGGAGATCCTGGTATCACTTTCACCATTCGAGCTGTATAGGTCAAGTGAAATTTCAAATTATGTTTCTTGTGCACTCTTTTTGTTTGGTTTATTCTTGAGGATTTCTTTTTTTGGGTTTTGGGTTTGTTTTGGAGTGATATTATTCTTATTGGTATATTTTTAGTTTGTCATCACACCAAAGTCCCTAATTCCTACAGTTCTCCCTTTAGTTTCGTTTTATTGGTAAACTGAAATACTCCAGATGTTACTTATATTTGTTTGCGAGCATTACGATCTATCTTGTGGTTGCCATCTCAAATGTGCGTGAAACCTGGGTGGCCACCGTGTTGATGGCATAATGGGACAAAGCATGCAGGTAGATTTGTATTGCAGTTACTGTCAAGTTGGACTTACGTTCATTTGTGTTCCACTGTTTCATGCCCAATAATGTTCCAAAATGCTTGAATTTTTGGTGCATAGTACGTGGTTTTTTGTCTTTCTGATGACATGCTGAATGTTGTAAATGAGAATCTGTGCCTCTGTAAATTATGTATTCTTTGCAGTTAATTTCCATGCATGTTCTTTTTTCTTGTATATATGCATGTGTTCTGAATATTACATGCATGCATTAGTACAATAAACTTATCACTATTGAAAAGTACCTTTCCCAGCATCCTTCGGACTCCAAATCTGCTACCTCATTCCTCATATACCTTAATGCCTTTATCCTAATTCACAACTACTTCTCCTTTGAAGGGAAGGTACACAAACAAATCTGCGGCACAGCCATGGATGCTCAGTGAGACCCTACTATGCAACCTGTTTATGAGCTATCTAGAGGAGACCTCCCTAGCCTCCCAAAACGGCAATCATGTAGTCTGGTTCAGGTTCATTAATGATATCTTCATGATCTCGACTTGGGGCCAAGATGTCCTATCCTCATTCCTTCACAATCTCAACACTTTTTCTCGCATCTGCTTTATCTGGTCCTCCTCAACCCAGCCTGCTACCTTCTGTGACATGGACCTCTTCCTCTCTGATGGCTCCATTCACACCTCTGCCCACATTAAACCCACCAACCACACCTGCATTTTGACAACTGTCATCCCTTACACTCCAAAAAATTCCTCCCATGCAGCCTGACCTGAATGTCTGCAATGAAGAACTCCATTGCCCAGTATGCTGAATGTCGCATCAGGGCCTGCACAGTCCGCAAACAGATCTTCTGTGCTATTGCCTCACACACCCCCAATCCTTCCATGAACCAGCTACAGAGGAGTGCTCCCTTAATCACCATATACCACCGTGGTCTGGAACAAAAGAACCACACCCTTCATCAGGCCTTTGATTACCTATCACCACCTCCCCTCCTAAAATTATGTTTTGTCACCTAACTAACCTCCACAACATTCTAGTCCCTATGCCAATCCCAGTCCCTGGCCACAAGGATGACATCCCTGTGGAAGACCCACAAGCAAGACCTGCCCAATTGACGCACCCAGCACTTCCCATTGCACAGTTGGGAGTTATCATTACAACACATTCTCTGCTCCCGAAATTATCCCTGCCTCAACCTATGGTAACCTACTGTCCCAGCACCATCCACCTAACAGTTTCCACCCCGTCCGTCCTATCACCTCCTCCCTATTCTCGTACTCCCATACTTTTTGTGTGCCGCCATCATCCAACGCACCCTTCCCCATTCCTTTCCTTTTGCCCTCCCTGTCCCCCCCCCCCCTCCTCCCCCACCCCATGCCCCACAGCCTCCGGACACTGCACCTGTTGGCAATCTAGTCACTACATGCTTCGACAAACAGTGCTCTTCTCTTTCCCCACCCTGCTATCACTAGCTCACCCCCTCCAGATTGCTGCTTCCATTCTACATCACAGTTGCATTCTGGTCTGAGCTGCCAGAGATGGCAGTCACATGTGCATGAGGGGTGTGTGTGTGTGTGTGTGTGTGTGTGTGTGTGTGTGTGTGTTTTCCTTTTCTGAAGAACGTTTTGGCAGAAAGCTATTATGTAAGTGTCTTTTTTTTTTGCCTGTCTGCAACTCAACATGTCACCTTTATGTGAGTAGCAAACTGTCTTTCCTCATATCGTTAATATTCCAACCTGGAGTTACTTTTGTTAGATGCAGACTTAGTAAGATAGTGGAAAAGGGACATTTCATCGCCACTGAAATGAAACTGTTGATTAATGATAAACAAAAGAAACTATTTGAAACAGCAATGCTTGATAGTGGCATGTACAAATTGGATAAACCAGATAATTGTTTAGTGAAAGTCACATGCATATCACTAATGAACAATACAAACTTGTGGTATAATAGATTAGGACATTTAAGCCCTGACAGAATGGAAACTTTGCAAAAAGGTGTGGCTGAGGGCAGTAATTAGAGAGTAGCTATTGCTTTTCCATGTGTTATGTGCTTGGAAGGTAAATAGAGAAGATTACCTTTCGAGCATTCTGCGTTGAGAGCAAAAGGTATCCATGAATTAAAACATTGTGACTTGCGTGGACTGGAGGAAACAATATCAGTTGGAGTTACTAGATATTTCCTGCATCTAGTAGATGATTATTCAAAGAAGATATTTTTATATGTACTAAATGACCAACATCGCATACCAGAAAGTATTAGTAATTTCAAGGAGCCAGGGGAAAAATAGACTGGTTGTAAAATTTACACATTGTGCTCAAACAACAGGAATGAATAGGTGAACCAAAAACTAGCATACTTCTTAAAGAATGAAGGAATAATTCATCAAACTACAATATCCTAAACACCGCAATAAACAGACTAGCAGGAAGGTGTAACGGAACATTAGTAGAAAAAGATAGGCACTTGTTATTTGCTGCAAGCGTACCATTAAAGCATCATTGAGAGGCAGTCACAACAACTGTTTATTTCATTAATAGATCACCTAGAAAATTTTTAAAAGGCATGACATCAGAAGAAAATCAAACCTTCAGCATTTAAGAATATTTGGCAGCAAGTCCTTAATCAGTCTACTTAAAGCAAGTATGCATAAATGGGATAAGAACAACATTGAATGTGTATTTTACTGGTAGGATACTCTGAACAGAGCAAGGCATGTTGGCTATTTCAACCCAACTAACAAAAATTAATAAAGACATAAGAAGTGATACATAACAAAAATATTGTACAGTGCAAGTTCTTAGGAGCAGTTATTTCTGAAATTAAGCAGAGTGAACTAGAAGTAATTGAATCTGAACCCATTACTGATGAGAATATGATGGCTCAAGATGTACTTTATCCAATCAAAGCAGCTGAGAAAATTGAAATTCATGAGAGACAAATAAAAATTCTGTTTCTTCGCAGCAAAGTCAAATTCTTAGAAGATTATCAAGAATTCCAAAACCAATAAGAGTGAATCATTACTTGATCTGCTATCCTATGGACACAATTGGGTTCAAGCAATTAAAGAAGAATTGCAGTCACCTGCTGAAAATCGGACATGGAAATGGAATTTTTACCCTCAGATATAAAGCTAATCGACACCACATGGTTTTTCAAAACTAAAAAGACTCTCCAAGGATACATTTTTAGGT
This sequence comes from Schistocerca cancellata, assembly GCF_023864275.1. Lineage (NCBI taxonomy): Eukaryota > Metazoa > Arthropoda > Insecta > Orthoptera > Acrididae > Schistocerca > Schistocerca cancellata. The sequence continues at coordinate 521,212,389 of NC_064633.1, forward strand.
ATGAAGCACAGCTGGTAGTTCAAGGATGCATATAAACAAAGGGTTTAAACTGTGGAGAGACGTGTGCTCCAGTGCTCCACAATAATTCAGTAAGCTGTCTGTTTGGTTTAGGTACTAAACATGACCAAAATATAGATCACTTAGGCATAAAGAGGAAGTTTATATCAAAAGCCAAAGAAATTGATATTAACACTACAACTGTTCACGATAGATGTATCATGAGGCTTAAGAAAACAGATTAAGGATTACAACAAGGTAGTCGCAACTGGAATTTTAAGCTAAATGAAGCAATCTTAAATTTTAACTTTACAAGTAGTATATAATGGAACAGTATTACTTCAAATTGTTCACAGTGTGTTATAATAATACACTCCTGGAAATTGAAATAAGAACACCGTGAATTCATTGTCCCAGGAAGGGGAAACTTTATTGACACATTCCTGGGGTCAGATACATCACATGATCACACTGACAGAACCACAGGCACATAGACACAGGCAACAGAGCATGCACAATGTCGGCACTAGTACAGTGTATATCCACCTTTTGCAGCAATGCAGGCTGCTATTCTCCCATGGAGACGATCGTAGAGATGCTGGATGTAGTCCTGTGGAACGGCTTGCCATGCCATTTCCACCTGGCGCCTCAGTTGGACCAGCGTTCGTGCTGGACGTGCAGACCGCGTGAGACGACACTTCAGCCAGTCCCAAACATGCTCAATGGGGGACAGATCCGGAGATCTTGCTGGCCAGGGTAGTTGACTTACACCTTCTAGAGCACGTTGGGTGGCACGGGATACATGCGGACGTGCATTGTCCTGTTGGAACAGCAAGTTCCCTTGCCGGTCTAGGAATGGTAGAATGATGGGTTCGATGACGGTTTGGATGTACCGTGCACTATTCAGTGTCCCCTCGACGATCACCACTGGTGTACGGCCAGTGTAGGAGATCGCTCCCCACACCATGATGCCGGGTGTTGGCCCTGTGTGCCTCGGTCGTATGCAGTCCTGATTGTGGCGCTCACCTGCACGGCGCCAAACACGCATACGACCATCATTAGCACCAAGGCAGAAGCGACTCTCATCGCTGAAGGCGACACGTCTCCATTCGTCCCTCCATTCACGCCTGTCGCGACACCACTGGAGGCGGGCTGCACGATGTTGGGGCGTGAGCGGAAGACGGCCTAACGGTGTGCGGGACCGTAGCCCAGCTTCATGGAGACGGTTGCGAATGGTCCTCGCCGATACCCCAGGAGCAACAGTGTCCCTAATTTGCTGGGAAGTGGCGGTGCGGTCCCCTACGGCACTGCGTAGGATCCTACGGTCTTGGCGTGCATCCGTGCGTCGCTGCGGTCCAGTCCCAGGTCGACGGGCACGTGCACCTTCCGCCGACCACTGGCGACAACATCGATGTACTGTGGAGACCTCACGCCCCACGTGTTGAGCAATTCGGCGGTACGTCCACCCGGCTTCCCGCTTGCCCACTATACGCCCTCGCTCAAAGTCCGTCAACTGCACATACGGTTCACGTCCACACTGTCGCGCCATGCTACCAGTGTTAAAGACTGCGATGGAGCTCCGTATGCCACGGCAAACTGGCTGACACTGACGGCGGCGGTGGACAAATGCTGCGCAGCTAGCGCCATTCGACGGCCAACACCGCGGTTCCTGGTGTGTCCGCTGTGCCGTGCGTGTGATCATTGCTTGTACAGCCCTCTCGTAGTGTCCGGAGCAAGTATGGTGGGTCTGACACACCGGTGTCAATGTGTTCTTTTTTCCATTTCCAGGAGTGTATTATTTGATTGATTTATGAATATTTGATAATGCTAATATGTAGAGAGAGGTAATCAACACCTTGTGAAACTATAAGATGATTTGATAACATCTGTTTATCTATTGTTCTAGCCGTAAGCATATACACAAACATTAAATGTATAGCAGCTATTAGGCTGGAAGGCAGCCAAGCCATTCCCCTTCTTGTTGTGTTCTGGAGCACTTTCTCTACAAAGAGAATTATGTAGTAGGTTGGCACAGCAAACAGCGCTGAGAAAGGGTAGTATATAGGCCTTCCCACTTTCAGTTTTGTGAATACCATTTAGGCAGTATGTGGTATAGTGCAGCCTTGAGCTGTGGGGAGTAGCCTGCTGACAGTGATAATGGCAGGTCATGTGACATGTTTTGAAAGACATTTGTGCTGTCCTTGGTACAGTTGATGGCAACATGGGTAGTAACCAATATTTCTGCAAATGAAAGTTGTCTCTCTAATATCGTTATTTTGAGTGCAAGAGTTTTCCCGGCAAAATAAGATGTGTCTAATGTAGCACCATATTGCTTCAAGTGTGCTAATCAAGGGTAGCTATTATGGTCTTTTGATTACCCTGTTTATTAGAGATGAGAAGAATATGCAGGAATATATTAGCACCATGTCCTCATCTGCACTACATCAGCAAAGGAAAGGTGCAGACAGTTTACGCTATATTACTATGTAGGAGAGCCAGACTCATGCTGATTAAAACTGTGTGAAAAGTGATTTTGATTTAAATACATAGATTGTGAACTGTAATGAGTGTTACCATTTTATTTCAAGCACCTATTTCATTTCATTTAAATCCTGTGTTAAAGTTACTAATTTTTGGTTGGAAAGTTGCACCGTTTGAAGCAACAGTGTTGGTGTGCATTAATGCGAGAAAATGAGTCTCACAAATTTGATGGGTCATATTGTTTCATCCTTTGCCTGACTCTTATTGTCTTAAATTCATTCACTCAAAATTCCATATGAAAGTAAATGATGCCTAAAGACCAGTAGTAACTTCAGTTTTGCTTTCAAGTTTTTAAAGTAATTTTGTATGTGAAGTAATTTAGTCTGTAGATTTCATTTTGGCACCACAAACATCACTTTCATGAAACAGTAAATTCAGTATCGGTTCTAAGTTGAATTAATAAGTTGACTCTACCCAATTCATGCCTTCAGGACTTTGTGACTCTTTGTAGCAAGTGTTCAATTGTTTTTCAGAAGGACCATTCGCAAGGTGAGTCAGTATTGATCCTAACCTAATAGTGTGTGATGCACTGTACTTTAGTGGAAAACATCATTTGTCGAAACAATTTGTTTCACAATGACTCGTAGTTTGTCCAATTAACGATTCAGATGCAGCAAGTTTCCATAGTTAATTTTCAAAGAGGTACAAATGCAGTTAATTACAGTATGAGTGTGCATGTTATATGAAAGTAGTGTTCAAAATGTATGTATTGTTGGTTTAGTTGCAAGTCGAAAGTTATGGGTTAGGAAAGGTAACCAAAGTGGTGACACGGTCACACTGCTTTGCAGGAACAGCCAAAAACTCGTCACATAAGACGGTTTTAGAACGCTATCTTTTACAAATAGGAGGAGGTTGGTAGGGTTGTGACAAGATCAGCAGAGCCACATGTTTATCTAAGGAATAATGGAATAATATATTAATTAAATATTTTTGGAAGGTGACTATCAACAGCCATCAAGTAATGTATAAAATGCATGTTTGACCGTCAGCTGCTTTTATTTTAAACCCAAATATCAACCAATTTCAGTCATGGGCCATCTTCACAGATAAGTGTTACAATGGTTTAAGCCACAACATTACATTTGTCACTATTTAAATAATGTCTAGTGCATGTCATGAGTATCAATGTATCACACAGGACTTTTAGAAGCAAACATACAAACACTAGTGTACACAGAGCAGACTGCTCTGTGTACATCTGCTGATTGATTTGAAGAACATTCTGGACAATTCAAGCAAATGATTTGGCCACCCGGATTGCCCAACGTGAATCCCATCGAGCATTTGTGGGACATAATTGAGAGATCAGCTCATACACAAAATCCTGTGCTGGCAACACTTCCGCAACTATGGACAGCTATAGAGGCAGCATGGCTGAATATTTTTCCAGGTGACTACCAACGGCTAGTTGAGTCCATATCACATAGAGGTACTGCACTTTGCCGGGGAAAAAGAGATTCAATACGATATTGGGAGGTGTCCCATGACTTTTGTCACCAGACCAACTTAAAGACAGTGTATGGGGCCAGGTCCACCAACCAAGGCAGCAAGAAACAAGACTAATTGAACTCCAAAGTATGACCTGATGCTACAGAGGCAGATAGAAACTGTGACACTCTAGTAGGCGTAGGCATGCTCTACAAAGTTGACATCCACCATCCAAATTCGGTGAGTGGACCTACATGGCTTGCAAACTGGAAACTCAGACTACTATCCAGACAGACACTTTCACTAATGGTCAACCCACAACTGACCTCTGCCGCCACCTACCGTGACACCACACAAGCCAATGAGAATGTATACATGGCTCATTTCTCCCCCCACTTCCCCCCTCACCCCCCCCCCCCCCACACTCCACTCTCTCTTATACGAAAATGGGGGTGGGAGGGGGTGATAGTGGCAAGACCCCAAAATTTGAAGGTCTACCTGTGTTTCAGCATCTCAATCACTGGGATTACCTTTGCGCTAACTTAAATGTGCCATGAACTGTCTCTGACCTGAACAAGAAACATGATTGAGCAGATCACCTTTGATGGTGTATGCCTCCACAAAGTGAGGGTGCATCTTAGTAGTAACTGTACTACTTTGTAGGAGCCCAGAAATTCTTTAAGAAAATAACACCAGCCTTTAATGAGGAAGGCTGCCTGCCCGTCATACCCGATAGTCTCCCTCTGGTTTGCAAAACAAATGTTGTTCCTTGCAGCATCCCAGTTTTCTCTAATGACATTGGGATTAATGTCCTCAGGAAGGTGGTCAATAATCGACCACAGGGTTTGATATAGGTGAGTTAACTGGAAGCAAAAAACATTAATTCGGCAGGTGCTGTTTTGTGGGTTTCATGCATCTCTGTATTAAATGTGAATTTAAAGCTAGATGATTGACTGCTCCCACTTCAGCTGAGACTGTGCACGGAAAATAATTGGGGGTGATTTCGAGATACAATAACTTGTTACACAAATTATGGCTGTGGGTAATAGGTGGTGATCATGGTGTGAGATCACACTATTAAAAGAAAAACCATCTTAATTCAGAGGACAAAAATATTGGCACAGCTCTAGATTTCACATTGTGTCTGTTCTTTTGGACATATCTGAAAGAACAGACGGCATACATCCATGTAAATTGTCAGCAGCTTATCGCTTACTGAACTGAAAATATTTTGGCCAGGTGCTGAATAGTAACTGCAGATTTCACAGATTGAGTCGAAAGCAACCGAACAAAACGAGTAAATGCATCAACCACAACAAATATGTATCAGTTACAGTTTTTAATATGGGGAGAGGCCCCAGATAGTTGATAAACACTTTATCCATAGGGTTTAGGGTTTTCTAGCTGACTGGAAGCCAGACTGCAGCAGCAGGTACTACAATTGGGTTTAGCCATTCTGCATTCTTGATGTTGAGTGATTCACTTCCCTATGTCAGCATTTAAATTCGGCCAAGTTAAATGCCCTGTAATGCTTATGACAATTTTTTGGTACCTAGATATCCTCACATACAGAATAGTGAAAGCGCCTAAAAACTGCTGGAACCAATTCCTTCAGAAGACAAATCTTCACTTTACCATCACAGTGGGTATGGTAACACAAGAAGCTTTTAGTGATGTAATATTTTGACACCTGTTGACTGTCAAGTTGTTGCTTTGTGTTATTTAATGGAGCATCTTCATCTTGTTTCTCTGTTAAGTCGTCAAATAATCTAGGTTTCTCACCTAGGACTGCAGAAGCACAAACGTGTTGGTGGTTAATTTGTGGGGGGCTCAACAATTTACAGGTCCACTGGAACATGCAACTAAGAGCGTCAGCAACTTCATTGTCTGCGTCTCTGACATGCTTCACTTAAAAATGGAAGATGGAATTTCAGACTGCTCGGTGGACAATACTGCTTGTTTTACAAGGCCTAGCCAGTACCCAGGTCAGAGCCTGGTTATCCGTTTCGAGCTGGAATAGTTTGCGCTCGAGGTAGCACTTAAATTTCTTGAGTCCAAACAAGACAATCAAGGCCTCCAGCTCATATAAAGAGTACTTAACTTCGCAGATAAGGACTTTGAAGCATAGGTGACCGACTTCAGCTGTACAGCACACTCTTGGGGTAACACAGTAGCAGTCTGCAAGATAAACCCGTGACTGAAATCAGGAACAACCAAGTCAGGAGCACTAGCCAAGGCCATTTTTAGGGCATCGAACAAAGATTGGTGGATGTTGGTCTAATGAAATTTTTTGCCTTTTCTGGGCAAGTGATACAAAGGTGTGGCAAATTGGGCAAACTTAGTGATAAATTTGTAAAAAAAACTTACCTTTCCTATAATCCTAGTCACACTCTTCTTGTGACTGGGTGGAGTGAACTGACACCCTTAGTGCAATCCTGATCAATCCCGATTCCATTAGACCCGATTTCTCCCAAAAAGGAAATCTACTGACAGTCCAAATTTGCCGAGGAGGTTCTGCAGTCAGTCTGGCTGAGGTCAAGAATGGTAAAATAACAAGCTCCTGAAAACTGGGTAAAATACTTATGAAGGGCAGATAAAGCCATTGATTCTAATACCGCCTTTCAAGTAATGGAACGCTAATCAACCACTGATTAATAACCATTGCCACTGAGCCCAGGAACTAGAAAAATAGACAAGGCATATGGTGACACTGATGCCTAGTCACACCACCCTCCAAAAGTTTATCAATAATCTTACGTAGTTTCTTCATTTTAAGAGGAGAGAATCGATGGAGCTGTGGTCACCAAACTTTTTTTCACAGCAGGCCAGATAACTGACAAAATTATGAGCGTGTGTCACATCATCACCACATGTAAAATACTTGCAAGCCTAAAAGAAAGTTCTGGGAAAAAGAAGAAAAACTGAAGTTCAGCATTCCATGTTAATCATGGGTGAAGTGGCATGTAATGCACAAAAAACAACTAACATATTTATTTACTAAAATAGTTGTCAAATAAGGTAAAATAAGCAAAAGGATAGTTACATCAGACCTAGTATATGCATATTCGAATATCACAAACTATCCAGCAAAAAACGTTACTGAGATTTGTGAACCTGTGTTTAGCTTTTGAGATGTCGTCAATGGTTGGTTTGGTATTGGTGCATCCAATCAAGAGAATTGCTCTCAAATCTTCATCATCAATTTCATTCAATGTGCCGACTTCACATACTTCATTTTTAAAAATGTTTGCTCAGAGGCATAACTTGTTCCAAATGCTGATACCATACCAGCAGCAAATTTCTTCAATTTAGGAAACTCAGCATCAGGTAAGCAGCGATAAAATTCAACAAATTTTCTTTGTCTGTGCTTATCTTTTCAGTAAGTTGTTTGCTTGAAAATCAGTCAGCTCTACCTGTAGGTAAACTGGCACATCAAACTAATTGTGGAACAGAAGAATGTTATTCTCAATTTTGTTAAGGTCTAAAAATGTCTCCAAATGCTTCTTCAAGTCACATGTTTTTTAAATTCAAGATGGACGTATTAAGGAATGTAGCTACAAACTCTTTGAAACAGTGAAAATAGAAAAGTTTTCTCCTTCCAGTTGTTTTTCAAACAATGACAACTTTCTCCTAAATCCTTTGATAATTCTGCAGAGATCAAAGATGGCATTACCCTTTTATAAACGAACCCACCAATATCCCATTTCAGCTACCTGTTAAATTCTTACTAAACTGATCATGTGGAGCCGAACACAGAATTTTTTTGTAATTGGTATTAAACTTTTTAATTATGAAATAACAAGTATGAGTTGATTGGAATTATTTGCTTTTGCTTGCAGCAACGTTTAAATATTGCACAGGATCACACTGTTAATGTCTGGAAACACAGTCTATCTTGCTGGCTGTGGCTTGCAAATCAGTTGGGACAACGTGTGGTTCATCTGCATGTGTGTTGTAACAAAAACCACTGTTTGTGACATACACTGTCCCTCGTTTCAGGGCTTATGATAGGTCATCAGAACCCTGATAAAGAGCTTTGATTATCTATTATGGTGTCCTGAAATGAGGGACATCCTACCCAAGATTCTCCCCCCCCCCCCTCCTAAAGCGGTGTACTGTTGCCCACCTAACCTCTGAAACATCCTAGTTCATCCTTGTGCCAGTCCCAATCCCATCCTCTTGCCGCAGGGATCATATACGTGTGGAAGACCCATGTGTCAGACTTGCCCAATCCAACCAGCCAGTACTTTCTATTCCAGCCCCGATATAGGCTTATCCTGCCCCATCAGAGGCCCTCCGCCTGTGAAACCAGCCATGTCATATACCAGATCTACGGCAATCATTGCAGAGCTTTTTATGTTGGTATGACTTCCGACAAGCTGACATGCTCAATATCAATAGCTGTCTCACAATCTGGATCATCTCGATCCTCCCCTCCTCCACCAGGTTTCTGAACTGTGCAGATGGGAATCATCCTGGCCTCATACAATTACCTACTGTTTCCACACCAGTTACTGTTCCCACACCTTTCACCCAACAGTTTTCACCCCCGTTTCCTATCACCTCCTTCCAATTCACATCCCCTCACCCTCATTGTGGGCAGCTCTCTGCCAGTGCACCCAGTGGTCTTTTCCTTTCCTTTCCAGCTCCCCTTTCCTCACCCACAGCTTTCTGACACTGCACCTGGCAGCCTTGTCTTGCCACCTTCTACTCCCTATACAGTCTGATGGGAGCGCTCGCTTTTCTCCCCCCCACCTGTTTCCTGCTATCTCTCCCCCTTTCCCTCCCCACTCCAGACTGCTGCTCCCATTCAACACAGTTGCATTCTGGATGGAGTGGCTGGAGGTAGTGGGCATTTGTGCGTGAGAGGTGTTTGCATGTCTGAATATATGTGCATGCTTTCTGAAGAATGCTTTGGCCAAAAACTCAATGTGTAACAGTCTTTTTCATCATTCCATGGAGGAAATTCAAGTAAATCTTCCACTAGCCTTTTTGATTTTTCATTTCTCAGTATCTTTTCTGGAGTAAAACCTGTACTCTCATTGTTTAAAATATACTAATAATAAATCTATAAAACTGTCGCGTCTGTCTTGTCTGTCTGTCTTTGAACATGCTAATCTCCAAAAGTACTTGATGAATTTTAATAGCATTTTCGCAGGTAACTTGAGTGTAGTTGTGCACCATTTACCAAAATCGGATCAGGTAAAGAAAGGTATTCATACATACTATAAAAATGTATATATGTTCCACATCTACCCAAAACCTCTGGTCTTATTTCAGTCATATGTGATACGCGTATCACTTACTGTCTGGAAAGAATCACTGTGGTGGTGAGGACCACCTACCTATCAAAGGGGTAAGGGTGGGGGTGAAAAAGAAGTGTAGGCCACGGCACATGAATACTCAGGTTTCCTGCATCCAGTATTTGAGAATGAGAGCACTTGGTAACTTGTAACAAACACTACAAATATTTTTGAACCTTTACAAAACTTTTTTTCATGGGTGCCACCACGTAATGATGAAAGGAAACAATTCTATCAGGTACTACATTGTTCGCATCTGGCATGGCATTTTAATTTATTACTCCTTTACTATTAAGTGTGTTCATGATGCAGTATGCAGACAGTGTTCGCATATACCACTGAGTGTACCTTCAAGATTATATTGTTATATCAGAATAACACAACAATATCCAAAATACTAAAATGATTTATTCACAATGGTACCGGTTCACAATAGCACTTCACAATTTGTAGCAATTACACAAGTCCAGGGCACTCCAGTTCACACCCAAGATAGTTGAGACAGTATCCTAAGTTCCACAGGCTTCGTAGTACGTGGGTTCACTAGTCACAAGACATAGGACTGCCTGTACGGTGCTGCTACAGTGGCCTATATATCATCCTGGTAGTCCAGGAATACAGTATGTGGTGGCACCAGGGGCCGAGTGGAGGCTAGCTTCCATCTCTGCACGCTGGCCTTGTAGTGCTCATCTCGAAATGGACTACACTGCCAGTCGGGGAATCTTTATGCCTGGCCCGCGTGTATTATTTTTGCAGCTGCACGGCTGGCCTCGCGTTGGCACCTGCCGCTGTCTGCCGTTGGCTGAGTGATGGTGGATACCATATATATCATTGTAAGACACATAGTTCAGGAAGCACTAGGTCATAAACAGTGAGATGCGTGAAGAACTACTGCATCATGCATCATCTTTAAATGTATTATTACTAACTTGCTCAACCAATTTTGATGATATTTGGTAAGGAGATAGCATGAACCCTTAGAAACTTTAGAAAGTTTGTGTCACAAGGTATTCATTGAGTTAAAGAATATTACATGAACTAGAAAAAAATGCTTCCTCTTTGAAAAAGTATTTACTCTTTGAATTTTGAACTTCATTATATTTGTGAAAATGCTTTTCTTGGTTGATGTGTGCTGTGTGATATTATTCAAAATAATAAATACAATGCTTATACAGTCTTCAGTGTATTTAATCCATGCTTTTACAGTAAGAGTTCCACACTTATTTGTTGCATAATGTAAAACTTGCACAATGTATAGCTACTACACAGGCTACCTAGTATTTGAAAGAGAGGCTACTTAGTGACTTGCAATAAACTTTACACACAATCTGAAATCTGTAGGAAAATTTTTCCCCCTTACAACTCAGACAAAATGATTAAAGAAAAAATTGTATCACATATTACATTTTTGCTCTTCATGCAGTAAAACTGTTGTATCAGGCATGACATTTTAATTTATTACTTCTTTACTAATTACTGCATTCACGACACATTTTGCAGACAGTTTTCATATATAGCACTGAATATATATGCAAAATATCATCGTACGGCGCATAGGTCAAGCTACATGATGTAATAAACATGAATAGTTTGAAAAACTATCGCATCGTGCATGACATTTTAATTTGTGACTTCTTGGCTACGAACTGTATTCACTACACATTTAGCACACTGTATCCACATATGCCACTGAATGTACCTACAAAAGGGGGGGGGGAGACAGAGAAAGGGCAGAGGAGAAGATAAACTAATAGAATTGAAATAAATAAATAAATACCTGGGCAACACCGGGTACTCAGCTAGTGTGTTCATAATTTTCACAACAGTCTTCTTGTCTTCCGCATGTATCTCTCTGCTGTATTACTTGAAGGACAGTAAACGGATATATGAACAACCTGTACATGGTTATCAGCCTTTCCATCTTTTAGAGCAAACTTGAGTGCCGTTAACAGATAACACACTCTGAATTCATGAAGTAATCCATGGCCAGTTTACTACATACTGCTCTATCAGTTGCTTTTGTCAATGACTACAGTTTTATAAATTTGGAAGAGAGCTCCAGAGCTACTAAAGTATATGAAAAGTTACCCAATGCCTTTGTTAATGGGCTGAAATTATCCAAGGTGACCACACACTAACATCATCTAGTGTAAATTGTTTGCATTGGCCATCTGTTGGTAGCATTTGACAGTTTGGCCTTTTTGACAAGTGTTGCATGATCTAATTCTTTGCACGTTCTCATCAAATTGTTAAATGTTATGTACTCTAGAACTTTTTCAAACTTTTTCAGGGCATTTTTAAGCACCACAGTGCGTATACGCCAAATGAAAATGATCCACAATTTCATTAACAAACTGTGAAGGCCATCAAATCCCCTATGTACCAGAATCAATTGCACTCTTTAAATACAACCCCCCCCCCCCTCCCTCCCACGTATAAGGTACTCTAATATTGATGGCATCAGCATTGTCAAATTTGACCTTTACCGGTTTCAGGTCCTTTTCTGCATTCTGGTATCATCTCACATTATGACAAAAATCCATGATGACATCCAGCCATTCTATAACTTTAAATTAGCTAAGCTGGAAAGTTCTGTCATTTTCCGCAATCTTATATGGCACATCAGCATATTCCAGTAAACTTTATAATGCATAAGGTACATAATTGTCAATACTATTGTTATATCTAATTTCCACATCAAACTGTTGAAGAAACAGCGCCCATCTAGTGAGTCTGTAGCACAACAGTCAACAATCCTTTAAAAAAGTCAGAGCCCTGTAGTTGGTATGTATGATGATCTTATGTCCCATGAATTATTTATGAATTTGTTGAATCCCCACAGTATAGCTAAAGCCTCTTCCTCAGATCCTGCGTAAATCTTTTTAAAATTTACTAAGGATATGTCTAACAAAAGCAATCGGTTTATGTTTTGCCTTTCCATCTGTTTCTGTTTCCTGAAATACTGAAATTACCAACCCATAATCTGAATTATTTGTAGCCAAGTGAAATGGTATCCTTAAATCTGGATGGAATAATGAAATACCCTTAGCCAAACTATCTTTCAACTTTTTGAAAGCTACAGTGCACTACTGAGTCCGTAAAAATGCACTGATCTTTCTGAGAAAATTACTAAAATTTGGATCGTGAAATACTTGGTGGTCTATATACTTGTGATAAAATGAACACATGTCTGAAAAGTTTTACTGTTGGTTTTGAGATTTTTGTCTCTGACAGTTTTATATGGCTTTCAGCTTTTCGGGACTTTTTTCAGTACCTTTGATGGTAACAATGTATCCCAGGAACTTTATCTCTTTCCTTACAAAATCACACTCCTTTAATCTGTGTGTCATTCCCCCTTCTATTAGTGCTTTAAATATCTTACTCAATAAAGTTACATTTAATTTCCATGTGTTTATTGCAGTTCTCAAATCACCAATATACATGGAAATTTGAGAGTTTATTTTACTATCTAAAATTTGACTCTATGCTTTAATACACACAAATAGGGATTTTTACCTTCAGCTAGTAGTGCCTTTGCTAATATGCCTGCAAGCCACTTGGCACTTGTAGATCATCCAACCAGTCAGATGTAAAACCCGAAATGGACCCCTGCCTTCCATATGTTTCATCAAAAAAGAATATTAATACATAATTATAGACCCATTAACCATAGATCTAGCCGTTGGTGGGTTTCAGTAGGTGCAAGGACAACAGTCTGGATGATTGACTGATCTGGCCTTGTAACATAAATCAAAATGGCCTTGCTGTGCTGGTACTGTGAATGGCTGAAAGCAAGGGCCTTGTAACATAAATCAAAATGGCCTTGCTGTGCTGGTACTGTGAATGGCTGAAAGCGAGGGGAAACTACTGCTATAATTTCTCTTGAGGACATGCAGCTGTACTGTATGGTTAAAGATGATGACGTCCTCTTGAGTAAAATATTCCAGAGGTAAAATAGTCCCCCAATTGGATCTCTGGGCAGGGACTACTCAGGAGGATGTCATTATCAGGAGAAATGAAACTGGCGTTTTACGGAACGCCCTGTGAAATGTCAGATCCCTTAATTGGGCAGGTAGATTAGACAATTTAAAAAAGGAAATGGGTGGGTCAAAGTTAGATATAGAAGGAATTAGTGAAGTTCGGTGGTAGGAGGAACAGGCCTTCTGGCCAGGCGAATAACAGGGCTATAAATACAAAATCCAATAGGGGTAATGCAGGAGTAGGTTTAAAAGAATAAAAAAATAGAAATGCGGATAAGCTACTATGAACAGCATGATGAAGGTATTATTGTAGCCAAGATAGGCACAAAGCCAACACCCACCACTGTAGCACAAGTTTATATGTTAACTAGCTCCACAGATGAGGAGGAAATTGAGTAAATGTATGATGAGATAAAAGAAATTATTCAGATAGTTAAGGGAGACAACAATTTAATAGTCATGGGGAACTGGAATTCAATAGTAGGAAAAGGAAGAGAAGGAAAAGTAACAGATGAATATGGACTGGGGAAAGGAATGAAAGAGGAAGCCGCCTGGTAGAATTTTGCACAGAGCGTAATTTAGTCATAGCTAACACTTTGCTTAGGAATCATGAAAGAAAGTTGTCTATGTGGAAGAGACCTGTAGACACTAGAAGGTTTCAGATTGATTATATAATGGTAAGACAGATTTCGGAACCAGATTTTCAATTGTAAGAAATTTCCAAGGGCAGATATGGACTCTGACCACAATTTATTATGAACTGCACAGTAAAACTGAAGGAATTTAAGGCGATGGGACCTGGATAAACTGAAAGAACCAGAGGTTGTCGAGTGTTTCAGAGGGAGCATTAGGGAATGATTGACAATAACAGGGGAAAGGAATACAGTAGAAGAAGAATGGGTAGCTTTGAGAGATGAAATAGTGCAGGCCGCAGAGGACCAAGTAGATAAAAAGATGGGGGCTAGTAGAAATCCTTGGGCAACACAAGAGATATTGAATTTAATCAATGAAATGAGCAAATATAAAAATGTAGTGAATGAAGCAGACAAAAGGGAATACAAATCTCTGAAAAATGAGATCAGCAGGAAGTGCAAAATGGCTTAGCAGGAATGGGTAGAGGACAGATGTAAGGATGTAGAAGCATATATCACTAGGGCTAAGCCAAATGCTGCCTACGGGAAAATTAAAGAGATCTTTGGAGAAAAGAGAACCACATGTATGAATATCAAGAGCTTAGATGGAAAACCAGTCCTAAGCAAAGAAGGGAAAGCGGAAAGGTGGAATTATATAGGGGCTTATACAATGGATATGTACTTGAGGGCAACATTATGGAAATGGAAGAGGACACAGATAAAGATGAGAAGGGCGATATGAGGGTTGTACCAAAAGTAAGTTTCCCATTAAGCTACAGCATCAAGGGAAGGTGCTAGGCTAAATCTGACAACAGTTCCGTGTACAGTGGTTCCCCTACTTGAGCTTGCTCATCCACAATTTGCTATGTTGCTCAGTGTTGGATTGGCAGCCATCAGAGATGGAAGTGTTGATTGCTGCTTCCTCCAAGTATGAGGTTCGAGCAGTAATCCAGTTTCTCCACGCAAGGAAGTTCCCACCCATGGAGATTCATTGGCAACCAACTGTGGTTTATGGTGGAGAGTGCAGGTCCATCCAACATGTCCGCAAATGGTGCAGGGCTTTTGCTGAGGGTCGCACAGAAGTTCAGGATGAAGAATGGAGTAGAAGACAGCCGGTTTCAGGTGCGATTGTCCAGAAGGTCAACAGTGAGCTGCTCAAAGATTGGAGGGTCACTGCCTGTGAACTTGTTGAACGCAATGCTGAAGCTTCCCATGGCACAATCGAAAGAGCTTTAACAGAAATGTTGGGTTATTGCAAGGTGTTTTCTCGCTGGGTCCCCCAGATGCTGACTGACGGACACAAGGAGCAATGCCTTGACTGTGCTCGAAGTTTCTTCAACAGTGTCAGGGGTGAGGCAACAAGAAAAAGTTGTTGGACTATATTGTCATGGGAGATGAAAGGTGTTTCACCACACCCCCAAAACAAAACAACAACAGTTTCGTCAGTGGTGTCATTCTGGTTCAGTGCCACCAAAGAAATTCAAACAAATGCAGTTGGCTGGAAAGGTCATGGTGACTGTGTTTATGATCGGAAGGGGGTACTCCTCGTCGATTTCATGCAACCTGGGATGACAATGAACTCAGACAGATATTGTGAAACATTGACCAAACTCCGGCGAGCAATCCAGTTACCTGAGAGGATGACTGCAGGAGGAAATAGTGCTTCTTCACGACAACGCTTGACCCCACGTCGCTCGTCGAACACAGAAGCTTTTGAAGAAATTTGGGTGGACTGTTATCCCCCGTACAGCCCGGACTTAGCCCCCAGCGATTATCACCTCTTCCCCAAGCTAAAGGAACACTTACGTGGCTAACACTTCAAAAGTGACCCTGAAGTCCGTGCAGCGGTCACTTGCTTCCTCAACGGGGGAGAGCAGGGTGTATACGATCCGGGAAAGACCCGGGAATTTTTCGTTGTTTTAGTTTTCAGTTAAATTTTTGTAATTTTGACCTGTAACTACTGTATCCCGCAACTGCAGAATAATACTGCAGCAATAAAACACGAACGAGAAAAAAAGAAAATAAAACATAAATTGAAAAGGACATGTGCCATCCATATACAACAACAAAACACAGTGCTCATACAAGTGTCTGCCAACAGTGAAATGTGTCAAAGGCATTAGGAAGACTATGCAATGCTTCATAACAACAATTTGGTTCCGATTAGCGTGACGTCACAACTGTTTACATTAGATTCGTTTTAGCAGTTACGAGAGGGCGCATGCGCAGTTGAGTCGCGTATGAGTAGTACCCTTTCCCGCCTCTGGCTACTGGAATGTGGTTGTTGACTGTGTAAGCAGCTGGATACAACCGGGAAAATTTTACTGCCGCGCCCAAGCTACCAGATTCACGCATGCGCAGCAGGCCCGTATCTATGAGTGAGGGAGGGGTGATGCGGGGGGAGGTCCCAAATTCTTATTCTTGAGGAGAAAAAACCTTATTTCACAAAGCGCCTAGCATCAAGCGCACGTTGGTCTATCGATTGGTCTTATGATTTTTAAACGCATCCCTGTTGGTTTTTGAATACACTCTGTAAGTCGATTTCTGAATTAATCATAAGTTGATTTTTGAATGCGTGCGTAGTATACGTGATGCCCCTATGAAGGGAATCCTCGTCGCATCTAGAAATAAATTTTCCTGCAGGCAAAAGGCGGCCGGCTATACGAGCTGAGCGGAGTAAATCCGAACGAGTGAACGCCAATCGCTGTCTGATTATGTGGTTGAATGGGCTTGCGAATGATCAGCGTTGTTATAATTATTAGTGAAATCCATAGATTCAGACTACCAGAGTGGAAATAAACGACTAACAGGAGTAACAGGTAAGAAAGATTACGTATTATCTTCTCGGTGTATCCAAGAAAATGAAATTTTGTCAGAAATTTTTTGAGCTGCCGCTATCTAGTATCGTCTCGGTTCGGAAATATCGTGGCTGATGCGCAGAGCAGTGAGTTATAGTGGGGAAATGTGTAGTCTCCACGTGACCCCTGTTTACATTTAGTGATTTTGCTGTTTCCTCTTCGTTTACTGCCCTCACGTCAAATGAAAACAAAACGGATTTCTGTGACTGGGAGCTATCAAGTGAATTAAAATATAGTCACATAATTACGGAAGGCTAATATATGTTATTAGTTTCAGATTTTATTTTATTTCCACGTTTCTGACAGTGATGGATTAATCGCCTTGTAGAACAATGAAGTTATTTTTGTCGGTTTGCTATAGAAATCTGGTTTTTATTAATCTTTTACGCTGAGGCAGTAAATGTATTTGAAACGAAGTGTTTATTTCCACACTATTGGCTAATTTCAACTGCTCGTTGCATTCCAAGTGCACTTTGTCGTTTTCTAGCAAGTGTGGCATAATAATCAAATATGAGTTAATACAGTACTGGAACTGCAAGAAAATTTACATCTCGAAACCCACACTGAAAAGCATATATCAGGTCGAGGCCTACTTCATACGGAATCTGGAAATACCAATGTGCTCTTTTAGTATGCACTTTAAATGTGCCATTTTAATATGTTTCAAGAAATTCCGATGCTCTTGGATGATGTCTTTTTTCTTTTATGACGTAAGATCTTTTAATGCTTTACACGTACGAACATACGGGCTTCCTGGGTCATAGTAGCTCTTAAAGCGCGGTGGCGCCTGTTACCTAGCGCTCTCTCACAACTACTGAAACGAACCTATTTGCCGGCCGCGATGGTCTAGCGGTTCTGGCGCTGCAGTCCGGAACCGCGGGACTGCTACGGTCGCAGGTTCGAATCCTGCCTCGGGCATGGGTGTGTGTGATGTCCTTAGGTTAGTTAGGTTTAAGTAGTTCTAAGTTCTAGGGGACTTATGACCTAAGATGTTGAGTCCCATAGTGCTCAGAGCCATTTGAACCATTTTCGAACCTATTTCTAACAGGGCGCGGGAAAATATTGCGAATGGTGGTTTGAAAATCGTTACTTTCAAAGTAAATTTCCTTTTACGCAAATTGAAATATGGCGCGAATGTACGATGAATTTCTTAAATCACAGAGCGTTTGATGACTAGCCATTTAGGAGTATTTAGAGCCCAGAAGATAAGACATTCAGGTTGTTATTATGAGCAAATTGATGTAGTGCTGCGGGAAGCTCGCTCTCTTCTGCGGTAGTTAATTTATTTGTGGAAAACTTTGAGGACAGGTCCCTGGACTCGGCTAAAGATTTTACTGGCACATTTGTGTGACTTACCTTGAAGTGTAACGCCGGCCGGAGTGGCCGAGCGGTTCTAGGCGCTACAGTCTGGAACCGTGCGACCGCTACGGTCGCAGGTTCGAATCCTGCCTCGGGCCTGGATGTGTGTGACGTCCTTAGGTTAGTTAGGTTAAAATAGTGTACAGAAACCAGATGGCAGTTATAAGAGTCAAGGACACAAAAGGGAAGCAGTAATTGAGAAGGGAATGAGACAGGGTTGTACACTATCCCCCACATTATTCAATCGGTATATTGAGCAAGCAGTAAAGGAACAAAGAAAAATCTGGAGTGAGACTTAAAATCCATGAAGGAGAAATAAAAACTTTGAGGTTTGCTGATGACATTATAATTCTGTCATAGACAGCACGGGACTTTGAAGAGCAGTTGAATGGAATGAACGGTGTCTTGAAAAGATATAAGACAAACATCAACAAAACCAAAATGGGTATAATTGAATGTAGTCGAATTAAATCAGGTGATGCCAAGGGAATTAGATTAGGAAATGTGACACTTAAAGTAGTGGATAAGTTTTGCTATTTGGGAATCAAAATAACTGATGATCGAAATAGGGAGGACATTGTGTCAGAAAGTCCTTTCTGAAAGTAACTGTATGGAATGTAGCCATGTATGGAAGTGAAACATGGATGATAAACAGTTTGTACATAGGTTGGAACTTAAATAGTGGCAACACTGCTGTGGAGACACTATGCAGTGTAATCTATTATTGTCGCTGATAGCACATGACGTTGACATACCTACCTCACCTCCGAGCAAATGGACTCATGCGTCCCATGTCCCCGGCAATCGCACAATCGAGGGGAACACAGTCACTTATGAGCGAGCCGTTTTAACGTAATGGGTGTCACTATGTTTTCAAAACAGGAACAACGAAGTTGGCTCATGATTGAATGTGCCACAGCAGATCGTCAATGCAGAGTATTACTGTTAATTTTTGGAGCATCACCTGCAACCAGCTTTATGAAAGAAGCAGCAACACTTTCTGCGCAACCCACCCATCATTTTGCACGACAGTGTGCGGGCGCATACAGCACAAGCTGTGGCTGCTCTGTTTGGTTGATGGGACTGGGAAGTACCGTACCATCCACCACACTCCTCGGACTTAAATCCTTGTGACTTTGATTTGATTCTGAAGATGAAGGAACCACTTTGTGGCATTCGCTTCAGAATTGTTCCAGAGATTTGACAGGCAGTAGACCGCTCCATTCGCACCATCAACAGAACAGGCTCTGCTAACAGTATACTACACCTCCCACGCCGCTGGCAACAGGTTCTACACAACACTGGTAACTACTTTGATGGACAGTAACAGGTGCAAACAGGTAATTCTTTTGTATTGGTTGTGAATAAATAGTTGCCACTATTTAAGTTGCAACCCTCATATAAGAGGAGAATATAAGTTTTTATATGTGGTGCTACAAAAGAATTCTGAGTATTAAATGGATAGATCACATAACTAATGAGGAGGTACTGAATAGAATGAGGAGAAGAGAAATTTGTGGTACAACCTGACCAGAAGAAGGGATCGGTTGATAGGGCACATTCTAAGGCAGCAAGGGGTCACCAGCTTAG
Source organism: Schistocerca cancellata (assembly GCF_023864275.1). Taxonomy (NCBI): domain Eukaryota; kingdom Metazoa; phylum Arthropoda; class Insecta; order Orthoptera; family Acrididae; genus Schistocerca; species Schistocerca cancellata. The sequence goes on from NC_064633.1 coordinate 521,232,077, forward strand.
TATTGAAGGGAAAATTGCAGAGGTAGACCAAGAGATGAATACAGTAAGCAGATTAAGAAGGATATAGGTTGCAATAGTTACTCGGAGATGAAGAGGCTTGCGGAGGATAGAGTAGCATGGAAAGCTGCATCAAACCACTCTTTGGATTGAAGTCCACAACAACACGAATACAACAACAACAACAAAAAAACAGTGTTAGTGATACATACTAAATTGAACATTCATGATATAATAGTTATTACCAAATAGTTGTTTATGCACCTTCATTTATGTGGTATTATAGACCTTAAACTGGTCTGTAAAGTCTATATTTCTTTGTCAACTTTCGTGTTTGCAGATTTTTTAAAATAGATTTTAGGCTCAATTTAATCTGTTACCTTGCACTTTCCCTGAAGTTTCAAGCAAGGTTCATTCATGTGGAAGCTAGTATCTAACAGGTGTGCACCAGCTTTATCTTTTCCAGTGAGAAAAACACGTATTTCGTTTCGGACCTTATAAAAATGGAACAGGACTTTGTGGCAGCTGAGCCTCCTCACTGCATCATGATAAGGCAAGTCACAGAGTTCAAATCAGTTTCTTCAAGAAAGGCTTGGAACTGATGGTGATTGAGTGCCTATTTCTGAATGTAGTTCACCACTGAAACAACTGGTTTCACTATGCAAGAAATATCTCAGGCCTTCTCACAGAGTGCTTGCTGATGTATGATGCAGTGTATGAACAGACAACCTAGAATTTACAAACCTTCCAACTGAGTTCTGATCTACCCCACCAGACCCTTCCTCACGACAACCATTTTTTTGTTCATCAACTGTAACATCTCAAAGCTGATACCTTTTAATTTTATAGTTTTGCATTTGTTTTTTTTTTTTTTTTTTTTTTCTTTTCTTCCTTAAAAATGTGTCTTTCCAGTTGTCATCCCACACATGCTGCAAATAGATGCCAATTCTTGTATTATCTGAAATTTAAATTGACACCATGAACACGAGAGGTTGTGACATACTTGAGAGGTCAGCAGACATAAACAGTGTCAGAGAATATTCAAATAGTTCCTAACTTCCTCGCATATCTGTAGCATAATGTTCTCTCCAATTTTCTGTATTCTCCAAACAAGTTAACTTGCCGGAAGCTGTCACTTTCAAACAAACGGGCTTTCTTAGGACACACATGTTCTGCTTCCATCACACACTCTATGATGAAGTGGCCATCAGTAAATGGTTTTCCTCATTGTGCCATCTTGTGCACTATTTTGTAACTTGCTCAAGCAACGGATTCGTTTCCAGCAAACTTTTTCATCAAGAGAATTTTTTCTTTTTTAGTTTTGTTTCATAGAGGACATACGTTCCGCAAGGCATAACTTTTGAAAAATCTTTTAGTATGTTGATAGATGCCAAAGATTCTTCAAAGCGGCAACACTTTTGCTGCATACCTCGTAAATAGTTTTCTGGTCCTTTGTTTCCTCAAAAAATTACTCCACTCATCATTCTTCATTGAAAAAGTAACACTTGGTGCCCACTTTTCCTTTCTTAGGAGCAAAAGTGAAGGATGAAGTAAATGCAGTCTGAACATGCAAAATACATTGCATTATGAATGTAATTAAAGTCTTGGGAAGGAGCAAAATAAGCAAACAGTTCTGTGAACAAGAAAAAGTAGATATAGTAATTAAAAATGTAACACTGTAAGTTTAGGCATGTAGCAGCTGGGAGGTTCTGCTTGTATGAAGCTCTCCTAGTATTTTAAATGTTATGTTTAAATTTCAGTTGTACCACAGTATCTAATGTTCCATACATTTTATTAAGCAGATTAAAGTACCATTTCAGGTTGTACTTTGGTGACCCCTTTCACTAGGGGAGAATGGTGACAGGTAATTGATCAGTGAGCTGAATTTTGACTGAGTTTTATCCTTGACCCTTAATTTATCAGTAAGGACATCAGTAAATTTTCCAAGTACTTGAAGACATTGATGGGCCTCAGTTTTGCTTAGATGAGCTACATTAAAAGTAACAACTCCGTCTTTTAACATTACATGCCATTCAACAGAAAATATCTTTCATTAGGCTGAAACTTAAAAAGAAACTCTGTACTTGGATAATCCAAAATGCATTCTGTCTTCTTTCAAAAATCATAACCAAACAGTACATTAGTTGACAGATCCTTGACAAGTGGCTATGACGGCATGTGAATCCCTAATAAACATGAATCTCACCTAACACAGAAAACAACTCACCAACAACCATGCAACATTTCTCAGTTACTTCCTGTGAAGAAGGAAGTTTACAAATGTGAAGATGCTTGCTATACCAATGATAATCTAGCAAAGAGATAAAAATGGAAATGAACGTGTGGCACTGTTGGCCAGGAGGCCCCATCCGGTGAAGTTCGGCTGCCGAGTGCAAGTCTTGTTTCCGTCGATGCCATATTGGTTGACTTGTGTGCCAGTGATGAGGATGAAATGATGTTGAGGACAACACAACACCCAATCCACGAGTGGAGAAAATCTCCAACATGACTGGGAATCGAACCCGGGCCTGCTGCATGGGAGGCAAGCATGTAACCAACCAGCTAAGCAGGTGGACTAGCAAAGAGATGTTTCTACCAGAGTCAAGTAAAGCACGTGTTGGATCATGATTTACAGTGGTACAAACAAATGGTAAAGTTGAGCTAGAAATGCCATTTACCTTATTGCAGCTCTTGAACTGCCCACAGCACTTCTTACCGAGAACCACCATCCAATAGTGTCAGTTTCATTTGACCATGCTTATGGTACTGGACAGTCTCGCACTAGGTGAACTGGTTCATTGCACCAAAAACTAGTTGCACTGTCAGATGCTACATGTTTTATTATCAGGGTGCATGTTTTTGCTATAAAGATCTCCAACCTAGGTTCGCGAATGCTGCACTTTCATCATGAACTGGGTGTTTTCTATACTCGCCACTGCTTTATCTAACCCAGCAAAGGTCTCCAGTTTATTAGTGAAGGTGCTACATGGCTAGACTTCTGAACACATACCTGTAGAATATTATTTGCTGCCACCAATATTGAAACCCTAAAGCAAAACTCATTTTTAATTCTACTTGAAAAGTTTCCCTCTAGCAATTTTTTTACAGAAGCCAACAAATGGCTCACCCATATCAAGGGGCTCAGCTACTATTCTGCTCCATTTACCACAAGCTAACAAGAAATTAATTTGAAATATGACAGAATAGGTAATTTGCGGGACTTTTGCCTGATTTTACAAACAAATGGTTAACCATAAAATATCTACAATCTCACTGTTCATGTCTATTAATAACTTATCAATGCTCTGTACTATTGGCTGAAGTGCATTATTTAATTTGTTAAAGATTTTCCATTTACCCAAACAATTCCTACCTGATGTTTCTAACCTCTCACCGAGAGTGAGGAAGCGAACCATCTTCGTTCCGCAAAGTAGTATCTTGCCAACTCAGCAAACTGGCATCAAGTTGTAACTGAATGATTTTACTATGCAGCTATTCAATAAGAGGGACTTGTTTAGAATCTGTATTTATCATAGTGAAAGCCTGAATGCGCTTACACAAATAGTTCCTATAGCCCTGAATTCTAAAGACCTGTGAACAAGAAGGTACAGTTCCCTGCAGTAACTCAATATTTGCCTGCAAACCAGACAGCAAACTACCACATAAAGTTCAGGCATCACCCACCTCACCAGTATTGAGGTAGTAGTCCAGTGGACTGTGCAAACATCGACTTAACTTGGCCACATTGCTTTGTACAGGTAGGCAACATGTCGTGAGCTCGTATTGGATTTTGCCCTTGATCAGATAAGGTATCCCCAGTACAGTTCTCATGTCCACAGCCAGTACCACCTTAGTCATTTGAAATCAACCAAACAAGAAGTACACTTTGCCAACACTGAACGAAATTATTCCCCACTAAAAATTGATAATTTATTTATAATATCAGCACTACATTCTGCTATCATTGAAATGGCATGGTGCTTGGATCTGGAAGTGATAAGGTGCTGAGAATTAAGAAAGTGATCATTTTCAGTATTTTTATTTGTCATAGAGGCTGAATTGAACATGAACAACGACAAGCTTGCCACGGAGGCCAAATGTAACGTAAAAATGGTGAACAGTCAAGCTCAAGGAAACACCACAAAAAGTTAGCAAAACCTTAAATTACTGTCCTTTGTATATTCCAGAGAATTCCCTTTTTATTTTATAACAAATCAGATCATCTCAATTTGAAAAGCATCATAAAATCAGGCACTCAGTGGATTTAACAATTATTTTGGCTGCTTGAAAATCACTTCAGACATTTAATAAAAAATTTAATGAAAGCAGAACATGTAACTTTTATATTATTGACCAACAAAGGATAAATTCAAAGAAAATAAAGGAGCTAAAATGCACGGATTAGGCAATGCACGATAGCCAGCTTTCGCATCCAGGCCCCAAATGATTGGTCAGTTCAGTAAAGATTTAAAATACACACATAGAATATATTAGATTTGCATAACAAATAAATGTAAAATAGCACATGGGCCTCCAACCATGACAGAGAAAATCAGGGTGACAACTGAGTGTGCTTGACCTTCAGATACTTTCAACAGAGTTAAATTTATACAACAAAATAAATTACAATATTTACATGTGACTTTTAATACTGATGGAGGAACTCGGAAATAAGTAACTAAGCCTGTTTTTCCTACAAGTTTTTAAAGTTAACTGATGATGAAACATATTAAAGATGCCTAAACATAGAAAATACGTGCACCAGTAATGCAGATAAAAGCAAATCTTCCTGGATCAGGTACTCACAAACCAGAACTAGGTAAAATGCAAGACCTGTTATAATCAAATCCATGTTCAACTCAGGTATGCTCTTAATGCTGAAATGCTGATCCACATTAAGAGCACTGGCCACAATAGTGGCCGGTAGTATACTAATATTTTTGGAGCATCTTTCATATAGTACTTCATTATAGATAACTGCATTCTCTGCAAGGTGTTTGATTTTACTATTAAGTAATAGGTGAATATGGACTGGGGGTGCGTAATGAAAGTGTGTGGTAGAATTTTGCACGGAGCATAACCTAATCATAGCTAACACTTGGTTTAAGAATTATAGTTGGTGGTACTTTGTCATTTAAATATTTTATTATGTGGCTGCAAAATTGATAACTGAGCCTTGAAGTGGAAAAATCTTTCAGGACCAATTGCTTGGTCTCAAATACAGTGGTGTGATGGGCTGGACTTCATCATATTATTTGGGATGTTGGCTATAGTGACAAACTGAACTATAGTGTGGCACAAGTCTGGATTATGTTGAAAGGAGGTAGTTTGGGTGGGAGTCAGCAAAGCTACAAATCTGTTGATGGGATAATAACTATATTATTTTTATGCCATCCATTTTATGCACAGTGAATTTCAGTGAGTTGTTTAGGTCACTGTAATATCGGCTAGAGCATATGAGTAGTGTTGGCAGATTCTACATTCACTTAACTTAATATATGAGAATGAGCATGTACTTCGTAGACCTAAAAGAGAGTTAAGAGTCAGGGTGAAATAAACTTTATTGCATTAGCAGTGTTACTTTATTTGAAAATATTTTACTTCTGTTCCAGATTTTTATGTGATAGATTGCTTTTCACACACTAATATTGTGATAGTTGTGTGTAGCTAAGTGTTTAAGTGTCATAATATAAATCCAAGGGATGAGATTTGATCATCAGTTGGCCCTGTTCTTGCACTCCTCCCTCCTATTTCTACATATTGCTTCTTTCCCCTCTGGAAATGACTTTCATATGTGAAAATGCTGAGTTTTATTTTGTTTCAAGTCCACATTAAACTGTAGGTCTCTCTTTAACTGGCTGAGTGAGTCAGTTTTAAGGTAGAAATATGGCTACATCATACCACATAACCTACAGCAGGACCATGCCTGGTGAAGCACTGGGGTTTTCAGGCCAGCTTTTGCCTTGAAGACAGCCTTCCCTTACTAGTGTTGATGACTGTTTCAAAGTTGTTGGTTCCCAGTATACCAATGTGAAGAACAGGCAGTAAAGTGTGATGCAAAAAGAACACATGGATTTCAAACTAGTATAATTGGCTGTATTTCGCTCACATACAATATGTACTCACATCACTACAGTTGGTAATGTACCCAATGTACAAATTGTCACTTTTTCACATTTCAAAGATAATGCCAGGCAGATAGAGACCTCCTTCCTGAATACATGTTAACAGTCTTTCTTCAAAGTTCACCATCACTTTCGTCTATAAATAATGTGAAACAGCAGTAATTTGTTGATGTATTGTAACTTTCAGGTCATTGCATGTGTGAGGTTTGTTGCAGTACACTTTATTTTTTAGGTAACCCCATAAGAAGAAGCCACAAACCAGCAGATCTGGTATGCGTGTTGGCCAGTGGACATTGCCTAAACATGAGATCATGTTTTGGGGAAATGTTTCTTGAACAGCTGCCATCAAATCATTAACCATGTGAGCTGTGGTGCCATCTTGTTGGAACCACATGTCTACTATGTTTATCCCTATAGTGTCCAGTTGTGGTCACACAAAATTGTGTAGCATTGCAACATAACATGCAGCACTCACTATTACACTAACACTGCCTACTTCAAAAACATAATACTCAACGATTCCCACTTTGGACACTCCACACCACACTGTCACTTTTGCAGTGTGCAGTATTTTTTACTGCACTTGTTTTGGGTTGTCTGCTGCTCAATAGTGACAGTTTTGTTTGTTTACATAACCCCATACATGAAGGTGCGCTTCATTGCTCATCATCAATACATCATCAGCAGTAATAACAACAAGCATTCTCTCACAAAACTGTCTCTGTTCATCATAATCACAATCGTGAATCTTCTGCATGATCATAATTTTGTAAGGATGAAAATGTAACTCATCCTTCAGGATGTGGTGCAGTGAGTGACGAGACGAGCCCAGAGTTGGAGCTCGCTGCGTAGTGGAGCAGCAAGGACTTTCGAAAAGAGGCAAGCCAATGCAGTATTGTGTTGCGATCAAGTATCGAACCATTTCACAGAACATGTGAAGTGCGTATGGAAAAGCCATTGAACTGTGATCGTGGACTCATTACTTTTGAAGAAATGTTCAACAGCAAAGAGGTGGTAGTGAACTCTTCATTACGCCACTGTTACTGAAACTGGGCACTGTAACCTACAAAACAAGACGTCGCACACCCTGCCATTCCACTCCCACCACTGGTACTACGCAAGACAAATTCGTGCATTCTTTTTGTGCCACCGTGTATTTATTTGTAGTATGAGATCTGCTGGAGAGGACATAGACTTACTAATTTTAAGTTCTCTTTTGTATAATAATATTAATTTTTTTATGGAATCATTTTTGTCAGAACATTCACTCTTAAGAAGAGTTACTGCACATAGGCTAAGGGAAGTAGCTGTACCAATAGAAATCGAATTGCCTTGGTCAATGCTGACAGCATTTTCGGTGCAGCCAATGTAGTAACACATATTTAACAGATATGATAGTGTTTCCAGTATGTCTGTGTACTCTTAAATAAAAGTGAATGTAATATGAAAAAATCACAGAAGTGTTGCATGTAATTGAGTTTGAAATAGTTTAAAATTATTGATATGTGTAATGAAGTTACTATTTGCCCACAATATTGAAAACTAATGTTGGTAGGGAGCAGAATCAAATGAATATTGATCTGAAATAGTCTTTCAACTTTTATCACAACATCTACTACTATGAGCCACCACATAATGGCAAACAAAGAGGAATGTTTAGTATTAGTTGGCAGTTTTGACCAGTGACACAGGAAACATGCAACAAATGTCGTAAAGAACATGGTTATATAATATGATATCAGTGGTGATTTTTTCAAACAGGGTAAACTGCAGATCAGTCTGTCACTGTAACTAGGCAATTGGTTTTCACATTTATTGGCTTTGCCAACTAACAACCGAACTGTTAAAGTATGCACCAAGAGATGACTTTGCCACATTTGTTAACATTACATCACAGGTCAAAGCCAGTGCCTGTTATTAGATAAGCCTCTTGACCCTTGTGGCTATTCTTAGTGAACAGTTAATAATTACTTCTCATTGCAGTCTGAGCTCAGCCTATATTAATTGAGCTTTTCTTAAGGGTCTGAAGGTTAGGTTGACCCAGATCTCGATTCCTCACATTTCTCAGTTAACCTCTTCACAACATAACAGCAGTATCCCACATCCTTGACGATTTGCTGTGTGTACTCATATCACAGCCTGCTCCTAATATTATATCAACCATTCCTTCAACTACTATTATGTCTATCCATCCGATCTTTAAGTCTCCTGTAAAACTATATTTCAAAGCCTTATAATTATTTCATTTATGAATTTCTCACTGTTCATGTTTTAAACCCATGCAGAACTATGTCCCTAACACAATATTTCAAACCATTTGTTTATTATGTTTCTGAATGGTATGAAGATATACAAGGGAGACATGATGAAAATGAATGAAGGTAAGTGATCACTGAAGAAATAGTCATTGGAACTTAATGAGGCGAAGGGGTTGACTGAATGCAGAGAAGAAACCAGTTGATAACAAATGGGTCTTCAAAATTAAACATAATCAAGGTGGAGATACTTAAAGATATCAGGTAGGCTTGTAATCAGAGGCTGTCCTGAGAGAGAGGGTTATGATTATGATGAAATGTGTGTGCCTATTTCACATTTGGCTGCGTTAGAACACTGGTGTTAATCATTGTTGAAGAGGATCTATATATACACCAAATGGATGTCAAAAATGCTGTTCTGTATGAGGAACTAAATAAAGATCCCTCAAGGTGTCACAGATAAAAAAAAAAGTCTTCACACATTCAAAAAGGTCATATATGGTTGAAACAGGTTCTTCATGCATGGAATGCAACATTTGATAATTTTGTCAAGAGAATTGAACTGTTTGTATATATACAGCTTGGAAGATATAAGAGTGCAGCTTCTATTATATGTATGTGCCATTATAATTGATTAGATTAGATTCAGTTTTCATTCCGTAGACCCAAAAAAATGAGATTATTCTCATGGGGTGTGGAACATTGCGGTGGCCCAGTGTAATGTTAAGCATTTTCGTGGACTTACTTGTTGAAGTATGCTGGTTCTGCTTTCTTGCAGCACCGATGTCTTCTACTAGCACTGGATGCTTCTCCGAAGATTTCACTGCTAGGAAGGGGAAATTTTCACTCTCTCGCTCTCTCTCTTCTTATTTAAAAAATGCGCTACTCTTGGAATATCCTTCAATGCAGCAGAACATATTTATTTCCACTTTCTACAAAAAACAACTAAACTTTATAATGTAAGCCCACACATTACCAGGCACCCAGAATCAGTTAATTACCCATTTTTGAACACAATTAATACATAAGCTTTTATCGTGACTGACTACCCACGTTCAGTCCACGTACTCTCAACAGCAGTTCAACGTCTAATGAACAGTCACTATCTCGAGTCACTCCGTTTGTTTTTCAACGATACAAAGCTACATTACTCTTTGCAGCCGGCCACGGAGCTTCTGGGCCATATTTAATTATTCTTGGCAGGTTGCGCTGAACACTTGCCAGCGCCGATGAATTATCTCCCTTCCAGTTTCGCCTGCACAAACAATAAATGGGTGCAGTATCCCATGCTCATCCTTACGCCCTGCTTTAAAATAATGCGTGTTCGAAACGGCTTGAACACAAGTGTCTTCAGACTTTCGTAAAATTCTGGGGGCACTACAACATGTCAGAAACTATAACATAAAAACATAAAACATTTAAATATAATACTTACTATCCTGATCGTTTGTCAGGAGATTGTCAAAATAGGTGAATACTATGCGGTAAACTGGAACAGCTAATATTTACAGAGTAAGCATGCTGTCAGAACAAAACATTGTTATGCACTATTAATAAATCTATCATACACAAAATACCCGTTGTGAAGAAGTGCTGTCAAAACTGAAATTTTTACTTAAGCTGGCTTAACAGTCTCTGTTAAGGTATTCATCTATAGAGTAGAAGGAGTTGCCTATCAAAACATCTTTCAAACTCTGTTTAAACCATGCTTTATCTGAGACCAAGTTTTTAATGGTTGCCGGCAATTTATTAAAAATGTGCGTTCCTGAATATTGGACCCCTTTTTTTGACCAGGGTAAGTGATTTTAGGTCTTTATGTACATTATTCTTATTCCTAGTATTGACACTATGTATTGAGGTATTGGTTGGAAATAGAGATATATTACTTGCAACAAATTTCATTATGGAATAAATATATTGAGACACAGTGGTTAGATACAAAGTTCCTTGAACAGGTTTCTGTATGATCATCTTGAATTTACGCCACAAATTATTTTTATCACATAAAATTGGTTTGATGAGTTACCCCAGAATATGATCCTGTACAACATAATAGAATGAAAGTAAGCAGAGTATTCGAGTTTTTTTATATTTATGTCTCCTACATCTGACATCATTCTCACTATAAATACGGACTTGTTTAGGTGCTTAAGCAATTATGTAATATGCCCTTCCCCAACTGAATTTATTATCGAGTTGAAATCCCAGAAATTTAACACTTTGAGTCTCTTTGATCTGCACATCTTATGTTATACACATGCTGGAAGGAAATCTCTTACAGATTCTGAACTGCATATAATGGGTCTTTTCAAAGTTTAACGGCAGTGAATTATCTTCAAACCATCTAGTAATGTTAGTGAAAAATTGATTAGCAGCTGTTTCTTAATCTGTGTACTTGAGTTGCTACTTATTTCAATGTTAGTATCATCTGCAAGTAACTCTGATGAGAGAAACAAGAATAAAAATAATCTGGAAAATAAGTTTTCTGTGTGAGATAAGAGGTAACTTAAATCATTTATGTAGTTTATTGTTGGTTATCAAGTGTTAAAAGTTTCTTGAGCTCATTCAGAAATCAATAAATTTTATCAGAAGTTCATCATATAAATCATTATTACTAAAAGTAAAATGGTAATTTGTGTGCTGGAGAGCTGCCTGCAGCTTTCTAAATTTATCAGTGTCTGTATTGAGTAGTGTAAAATTTCTTATTTGTTACATAAAGAAAATACATGCCTGCAGTTTTTATATTTTCACATTTTTAGGAGTACTTTCTAAATTTGTGATCACGTGAGAGGAAATATCAGTTGAACAGCAACTTTTGGTTCACTTCTCCCAATATCATCAATTGTAGGTAACTGTTTCGTCCAGCCATCTTTTTGAGAAGCTTCTACCACTGTGTTCTACAGGGGACTCTCACTGCAAACAAAACTAGAGCAGTACAGTTTATTGTTAGCAAGTTCATAAATTTGCTTGTGTTACATTATCAAACAGGTGTGATTATAAATATACAAAAGTGAAAAGAGAGAAGATTTTGTACTCTCTTGTCAGGAAGCAGTAAGAACAATATTCATCTGTTTGTACCTTGTATTTGCAGTGCAATTATTATTCTTTTCAGACTGATGACATCCCTCCACCAAAGGCTGATTTCTCTGCGCCTCCTCCGTATGATGCAGGAGCAAAGCTACCTACATATGAAGAAGTTCAGCGAGAGAAAAGTTTACAGGGGGAATCCAGCAGAGTACCTTTGGCATTTCTTGCTATTGACACTGAAGCAGCTGACAACGAAAATGGGTCAGGTCTTCTTGGAACAGACTTCATGTTTTTCACATCTTTCTTAGGTGAGCTGTACTTTTCATTGATATCTTAGACATAGTGCTTGCATTTTGATTAGTAGTTGGAGACAGCTGCGAAAAGGCTGAATATGTTGACTGCTGACATCATCGGAAGTTACCGTACTCTTGCTGTGCTCACTTGTGCTATAGTATTGGATATCATGCTTTTGTCTCTTCATCTTGGTTTTGTTCATAAATGATACCACAAATTGCTGAAAGAATTTTCATTAAATAACCTTTTTACCAATAAGGATTCAGCACTGTTAAAGGAGAGTATTTCGATACAGCAGTTCATGATATTATTTGATACTTAGAAGTAAACTAGGAATAAGGTAAAATGGTTCTTTATATTGCCTTCCAAATATTGTTTGCAGTTTTTGTGTATCTATATTTTCTCAAGCAAATAACGTCTATATTTGGACAATATTCTCCCTGTTTGTCTTCTCATCCATTAATGATACAAACTTTGTAAAGAACATCCATTTTTTAAGTTTTCTTTGGTCATTAAGAAACTGTTCTTATTTGTTTCAGCATATTCAGGCTTTTGGTGCTGTGGATGGTATCTCGTGATGTCACTTTCATCATTTGGTACTGAGCTAAACAAGGTGGCATCTTGTTGACATTTCGTCTTGTATGAGCACACCTCCCTTTGATGATGACATTGCCTTCCATTTTGTTCTGTTGATATCCAGAGTGAACTGACATTTAGTCTTTCTGTTTATCATAGTAGAAAGCAAACATTACCATTTCCACTCTCAGCTAGTCAGTCTTCAGAGTAGCTTCAAGTGCATACTTACCATTGCAAAAACAGTGATGACATCCATATCTCTAGTATGAAAATAGTTTTATTTCACACTTTTATCCTAAAAATAAAATAAAACACTGAGCATTACTTATGGGATATCTACTATAATTTTGGCAGTTGTTTTTCAAAATTTGATGTGCTATATCTTAGTCATATTTCCTTATAATTTTAATATTAATGATCAATGAAAAGCGTGATAACCCTACTGATATACATTTATTTTGGCACAACCTGTATCATTCATTAGCTCAACATGAGGTAGCCTAGTTATGTCAATACCATGTCATGTATAATATTAGAGGCAAAATCTGGAAAAGACAATCACACAAACATTCTACCAACCTGCTGGCAGAAGTATAGCAGGCTCACAGAGTCTGGTGTATACAACATGCCGTGTCACACGCACCTACTGCTCGCCATGCTTTTCCAGGCAGTTGGCAGAATATTATAGGTGATTGTCACATAGATTTTGTGTCTGATGTTACACAAAAAGGCTAGACCTCTTAAAACATGGTTTTGACACAACTTGGCAACATGATGATGGTGGTGGTGATGATGATGTAACCAATGAAAGCAGTTGCGACAATAAATGTGTATTAATATGGCTATGGTGTTTCTCATTAATCATTAATATTAGTACCTGTCAGCTGTGGAGCTCAAAATGATCAAGATTATTACTCGTTTTATCATATAACCAAACACAATTCAAAAAATGGCATGAAATGCTCCTGCTTGCAGAGATATGTTAACTTAGATAATGCAGCATCTGGTTAATGTGAGGATACTGATCTTACAAATATCTGTATTTCTTACTATAAGACGAACATTCCTAGCATCATTCTAAAGATTTTCTCTTCTGGAAGGTAGGTAATAAGCAGTGCATGGTGCTATAGAAAACAGTTTTCAGGAAAATGAAAAGGAGAGTAAATGCTTGAAAGTAATTGGCATTTATGCAAATTATAGGCACACATTCTATGCACAGCTCCAGGACATAACAATTGAATTGACTGTTTCCCTTGAGTCCTCATAACAAGAAACTGTGTGAAAGAAACTCTCAGCTGCTGCACAAAACTGAATCTGACCATGATTTTCATTCTTCCATACTCTTGTCTTTGAATACAATGCACAATTTTGACAGAGCTTTGCATTTTGATAGAGCTTTGCATTTTGATCGAGACATGTCACCAAACTTTTGAGGGATTCCAAGTCCTGATGATGGTCCAAGATAGAACAGCCAATGTGGTTTATGCTCAGGTCACTGGTGACATCTTTTATTTGTGTGACACAATTCAGGTACTGTCTGAGATAGACCATTCTGCAAGCCATTGGACATTGTTGGTATCCAGAATGTGTGTGCTGGACCGTGACTCATAACTGGGACCTTTGCCTTTCACAAGAGAGTGCTGTACTGACTGAGCTACTCAAGCATGATTCATAACTTGTCCTTACAGCTTTACTTCCACTAGTACCTTGTCTCCTATCTTCCCAACTTCACAGAAGTTCTCCTGCAAAACTTGCAAGACTAGCACTCCTGGAAGAAAGTATATTGTGGAGACATGGCTTTGCCTTAGCCTGGGGGATGTTTCCAGAAATGAAGTGTTCATACAAGCTGTGACCAATGTAGTAAAGTTGTTAGAGGCAGGTTCATAATCTCTAACATGGGTGCAAAATGAAACATCCCACACGCTGTGGCTAAGCCATGTGTCCACAATATCCTTTCTTCCAGTAGTGTTAGTCTTGCAAGTTTTGCATGAAAAATGGAAATGAGCATGTGGCATCATCGGCCAGGAGGCGCCATTCAGGAAAGTTGGGTCGCCAAGTGCAAGTCTTACTTCAGATGATGCCACATTGGGCGACTTGCGCGCCAGTGATGAGGATGAAATGATGATGAGGACAACACAGCACCCAGTCCCCAAATGGAGAAAATCTCCAACCCACCCAGGAATCGAATCCGGGCCCGCTTGCATGGGAGGCGAGCACTTTACCACTCAGCTAAGCAGGTGGACTGTTTTGCAAGAGAATTATGTGAAGTTTGGAAAGTAGGATACAAGGTATTGGCAGAAGTAAAACTCTGATGACAGGTTGTGCGTGGGTAGCTCAATTTGTAGAGTACTTTACCACAAATGGCAAAGGTCCACAAGTTTGAATCTCAGTCTGGCAGACAGTTTTAATCTGCTAAGAAGTTTCATCCCCGGGGTGATGTAAAAGACATCTGCACAATATCAGTGACTTTTAATGGGAGGGGAGTACACCCAGCATCATTATCTCATTCATACTCTGCATCAACTTGCTCTCTCTCTCTCTCTCTCTCTCTCTCTCTGTCTGTGTGTGTGTGTGTGTGTGTGTGTGTGTGTGTGTGTGTGTGTGTGTGTGTGTGGTTTTTTTTCTAGCAGTGGTTACACACACACTGAAGGATTCTGTGACTCCTGCACAGACCTGAGATTCCATTATGTTAATCATATGGATGATGAACAGATCTGGTGTCAGGTAGTGTGCTGCGTTCTTAGTCCTTGTCCTTACAACCGGTGCGTCAGTATCTGTTCATCTATTCCATGGGCACATTTCCTTGTTTGGTTTTGTGTGGTTATATGTGCTATTGTATCCGGTCAATTTTCATTTTAGTTACTCTTTTCTGTATGTTATGATTGGATAATATTGATGATAGTCTTACTGTTTTGTATGTGGAGCAAATTTGAGAAGAAGTGTTCAAATAAATTGTGACCTATGTAGTAAAGTTTTTAGGAGTAGGTTCATAATCTCTAACATGTGTGCATGTTATTACATAACAGTACAAACATTTCCGTTTCAGAAACCATTAGTGGATTTTTCATTAGCACACTGAACTCGCATTTGGGAGAATGAAGGCTCAAACCTCCTCCATCCGGCCATCCAGATTTGTATTTTCCGTGATTGTCCTAAATTGCTCCAGGCAAATGCCAGGATGGTTCCTTTGAAAGCACATGGCTGATTTTCTTCCCCATTCTTGTCACAATTCGAGCTTACGCTCTGTTTCTAATGACATCGATGTCATTGGAACATTAAGTTCCATCTTCCTTTCATTTTTCTTTCCTCACAACTGTTATTTCTTTCTTTCCCATATATCTCATTCTCCTCTTTCCTTTCAATCTCGTATATGCACTTTTACACAGTATCAAATGTTTCTTTATAAATGTTTATGCAGTTAATGGATGTTTATTGCAACAGAATACTTGTCTTTTTCAGTTGCTTTTTTATTCAACTGGATTGGATTTTTGTTGCTGATGTGCTTCTGTCACACAATTGCTGCAAGATATGGAGCTCTTTCCGGTTTTGGTCTTTCACTTGCCAAGTGGACCTTGATTGTGAAACACTCAACAGACTTGGCTTCACGTGAGAATAGTTGGTTGTGGTGGATAATCATGACTTTTGGTAAGCTACTTTTTGTATAGAGTTTGAATCTTTCTGTACTGTTAAATAGAATATTGTAGAAAAACTGTAAAATTCTTTGATTCCATTTAATAGAGAGGGCTGGAGTAATTTGTAGCTTGTATTACCCAGGATTTGCAGTGCTTCAGATACAGTAACTGACAAAAAAAAGTGGAGCACCCAAAAGACATGGCTGGATGTTAACATAACTTCGTACAAGTACACACTATTGTCTGATATGTAAATGATTAGAATTCAACTCTCTGTGACAGGTAGAACATCCACTGGAGTGGATTATTATTTCTAATGTTTAGTGTTGTTACCAGATCTGGTAGGGTATATGAAAGGCAAGAACAGTGTCAGATGTTGTGTGGTCATATTGAATGACATGGAGATGCCACATATTTGTGTAGGATATAGATAGTGAAGTTCCAGATTCTGGTACCAGACAGGCAAATCTGGCCCGTGTCATCCTCTGCCAATGGCATCATCGCCATTGGCATCATTGGATGCCAATGGCATCATCGCCATTGGCATCATTGGATTAGGTGTGGAGGTGCATGTTCAGCACACCGTTTTCCCAGTCATTGTCAGGTTTCTTGATGTCAGAACTGCTACTGATCAGTTGAGTAGCTCCTTGTTGGCCTCATGGGGCTGAGTGCACCCCTTCCCACCAAGGAAAAAATCCCTTGTGGTATGGGGAATCAAACCAGGATCCCCCATACGGACATGTTTGTTTATGACTGCATTATCAGCACCTGAGAGAGTTTGAAGGGGCCCTCAAACTGTGTCTCCAAATGGTCAGAAATTGTCAGCTGGTTGAATCATGAAATATGCCGATCTGTGGGGCATTCAGGTGTGACAGTGGCATGGGAATGTGAGAACAGGCACACTCATCATCAAGATTCTGGTTGACCTAGTCTGATCACCAGGAGAGAATCACCTTATTGTGCAGCAAGCACATTGTAGGCCGTTCACATCACTGCATGCCATGAGAGAACAAGTAATAGACTCCGTCCAGTATTCTGTGTCATCCCACACCATTAGTCAGTGACTGTCTGTAACCAGACTAGAGAATTACTGCCCCACATGTAAATTGCCATTGACAACCCAACATGAATGGATGCAGTCGGAGTGGTCCTGTGACCGAGAAGCAAGGACTGTTTATGTGTGGCGTGTGTTGAGTTCAGTAACAAATCACAGTTCCGCACTACCCTAGATAACCATTTTCAGCAAATATGGCAGCGATCTGGGGAGAAATCCTATTCTTCTAATGTTTTGGATAGGTGCAGCGGTATTACTTGTGGTGTAGGGAGACATAGCATATGACTTCAGGTCATGACTGGTAATGACTGATGGTGCTAAGATGGCATAACAGTACATCACGGACATCCCGCGTCCTCAAGTGTTTCTTCCCATGCAACAATGTAGTGTCATTTTTCAACAGGACAGTGCTCATCCACACGTGATAGTTGTCTCTACGAGCTATCTGTGTGATGTTGAGGTACTCTCGTGACCAGCAAGGTCCCTAGATCCATTCCCGATAGAGCATGTGTGAGACCAGATTGGACGTCATCTCCATGCCAGTGCCAGTATCCAGGATATCGAGGACCAGTCACAGTAGTTGTGGGGTCAACTTGCCTCAGAAGATGATACAACAGCTTTATGTTACCCTTCCCAACCAAATCAGTGTGTGCATCCAGTCTAGAGGCATGCAACGTCATAGCGATAAGTTGGCTCATACTGCCAAGTTCTTTGTAAATTTAACTCAGTTTTGTAACCACTGAATAACATCATATATCCTCTCACAGATGAAGTTTCATTTTATGCCCTTTTCCCCTTCTGGGTGCTTCTGTTTTTTTGGTCAGGCAGTGTATTTTGCAGCCACTATTTGAAGTTTATGTGGATGTATCGTTAAGTTCTCTGTATTTATTAATTTTTTGCAGGTTTGTTGATATGCGTACGTGCCATAATTCAATATCTGAAGATTAAAAGAGGTTGGCGACTTTTGTCTGGCAGTGCGCAGGAACGGCTGCTCTTCTTCTATTAATTTTTAATTTCTTTTTAGCTCTACGTAAAATCCTTCACTGCAGCATCTTTGCCTCAGTAATGATTATAATTGTTCCCAGTTTTCGTGTGAGTGTCGTACAGTTTTAGTTTCTGCAATGAGCCATACTTTTTTAATTTTATGTTTAAAGGAAAGTGGCAACTGCTTTCAATAAATTAAGTGACCCAAGTCTCAGATCAACAATATGTTGTGCTGCAGTAATTATTCTTGACACACTATGGCTTTTATTTTGCTATGAAATATTGGAGCATAATTAAAGTCTGTGTCACAGTGTCACACAAGGGCCACACAGAAAGCATACAAAAACTGTGTGCCACGAGTAAGAATTTTTTAGAGGTGCTTTTTAAGTAGAAAAATTATCCTCCACAAAAAAAAGGGAAACAGCTTGCCTATAAATGTAAAATGTGGTTTCAGGCATCATAGAATATTGGCTTTAGTGACTGTAGGCACAACACATGAAATAAAAATTTGTGGTGATATTTAGATGCTGGGACACTTTTGTAAAATGAATTTAAAAAATGCAACTTTAGTCCTATAATAAGGTTGATTTCTAGGCTGTAAGCAATTTATATCTAAGGGTATGACTAAAAGCAGTGACAACATTTTGCACAGTTGTGTTGTTTTTGTGCACCATGCTCTTATTGTGTTTATTTTTCAATGGTACTTAACAAGTATATAGGACTTTTTTTGTTAGTATTTGCACACAGTGTTAAAAATGCTGTGTGTTTGACGCTTATTGTCAAGCATTTCCCGGTGTTTATACTTAAAATACATTCCTCTAAGTAACCATGAATGTATAAAGTAGATGATGTGAAGGTTGCAACAACTCTCACAGTATTTGGGGCTAGGCCTAAAATTAAAATTTAACTTATGAAGTTTGAAAATGTGATTTGTATCTCCAGTCATATAATTTTAGGGAGCACTTTTTGTAAGTAATAAAACAGGTTTTTTTTCTGTTTTGTTAGTTGTCACAGCAGTCATAAAGTTGTACTTAACACGTCTTATTTTTTAAAAAATTTGTAGAGAAGTGTAATAGGCTTTTCCTGAAAGGAAAAATAAAAAACTTTGTTTATTATTAGTCATGAAAAATACACAATTGAGACATCAGAGTCTCTTCTAATAATGATGTGAATATATTTTATTGTTCTCATTAAACTCTTTCCTCAACATTTTGTCTAAGAGTAATGACTTTTTACTTATCACATCTCCATACCTTTTCCCCTCAACCGTGTATAAATGATTCATAATTTGGCTTGTGTGCAGTTGATCCATGAAGTTGCAAGTGTAATTGTTTCATGGTGCAATGCACGGTCCTCTCCAAGAGCTGATATTGATTTCAATATGTATATATAACATACCCTTTCAATAGATATATAAGAAACACCTGTCCAAAATTTGGGTTTTTCAGGCTTCATTAAAAAGATGGTAGAGAAGATAAGATGCTGTACATTTTGTCGTCACGAGTTATCACAATGGATATAAAAACTGAGATTAGTGTTCTACAGTTCGAAAAATACAAAATTGATTATTTGGAATATATTTATGCATAGTTGCATGCTTGAATAGACTGTAAATTAAGCCATGAAATAAAAATACTCCATACGTATGTTACATAAAGGGGCGAGAATTACTCACATTTGAGACTCTAAAGAAAAATATCCACATACTTTGGAATCTCATAAAACACCTCAAAAATGTTTGAACTGCGCTGCCCTCTTTTTATGTATGTCTATACAGATATTTTGCAATTCATTAACTTCCCGTGGTTGGGGTTCACAGTCAAGTAGAATTTTTTAAAGGACGTCTTATTCACTGCTGACTAGAAATTATTTATTTCACAATTGCAGTTTCAGCCTTTGAGACATTTTTGAGTTGTACTACAAAAGATAAAAGAATACAAAAATGAGGCACAGAGTGTATATAGAGAACTGCAGAAACATGTCATGTAGGCAGTAGTACATTACAAAAATAGTGAATATAATCCATCACTAACATTTTGCTTTGGCACATAAGACTTGAAAATCCTCCAACATGTATACATGTCACTGTCAAAACTAAGTTTTTTCACTGTAGGAATACAGTAACATCAAATGAGGACAAAGCCCCTTATGTTGTAAAATGATGAAAATTATGTGAACTGTTACCAATGTTAACAACATTCATATAAATTACTACAAATCAATGCTCTTAGGCCCTGTTTACATGTTAACTAAGGCCATTGGTGCTAAAATTCATTCACAACTTGGACTGTCTGTGCACTTACCAGAGATACCAGATTCCAGCAATAACAGTTGTAAGCTTCTTATCATAACATCTTTTTACATCTGTTGATAACATGCAGCTTTCTGTATGATAATATAGTTGTAAGGTACAAGGGGACACAACAGGAAAATTTATTTGTAGCAGAGTAGTGTAAAAATACATATAAAAACAAAAATAATCAATTTTTGACAGTATAATGTAACTGGATAGTTCCGCACCCACCTCCCTACTCAATGGCTCCTTTCCCTGTGACCATCCCCTCTGCAAGACTTGCCCTAAACACCCTTTCTTGCCACCTTCTCCAGCCCTGTAAATAGCAAAACATATACTATCAAAGGGATACTCGCCTGTCATTTAACAGGTATATACTAGCTGTTATGGAAACACTGCTCAGCCTTTTACATTGGCATGACTGACTGCCACCCAGTTGTCAGTCAGGATGAATGGGCATAGGCAAAGGGTGTATACCGGCAACACACAATATCCTGTTGCAGAGCACGCTGTACAGCATGACAGTCATTACCTCAGTGCCTGATTCATCACGTGCCATCTGGATTCTTCCCAGGTGGGAACTAATGCAACAACATGTCCTTGGTTCTCACCACCCACCTGGCCTTAATCTACGTTAATTCCTTCCATCTCAGCATTTCTTCACAGTAACTACTCCTCTCTTCAGTCCATTTTAGTTTTCTACATCTTTCATTTCCTGACCTGTCCATATTTCAGTGTCTCCCACCCTCCCCCTCCCCTCCCCCCACCTCTGTTACATACAATGCACTTAGCATTTCACTCTTATTAACTCATGCATGATGTTTTAGTAGTAATCTCTGTCTTGCATACTACCCTGTCTTCCACCTTTAAGCTCTCAGGTTTTCAAATCTTGTCCGGTGCAGTCCCTAACAATCTGAACAATCTGTATTTCCTTCTCATCCTGTTCAGTAAGTCTTCCCCGACACAGGGTTCTGGGTGACTTTTCTAAACTGCACCACTTTTCCTAAATCTCTCCATTCCTTTTCCTTCACTCCTCTTCCTTCCCGTCAGCTCTTCTGCCAGGAGGAGGACCACTGGCTCCAAAAGCCTGCATAAGTTAAACGTTTGTGTGTGTGTGTGTTTGTTTTTGTCTCCTGCCGTCACTTGGTAAGGAAAAGTACTTACGTCAAAAGGTCTCTCACTGGTTAAGGTACTCGCACAGAACATAGCAACAGTAATCTCACATATTACTTTGTTTGCATATCTATTGCAACTGATAAAAAACCAGAAGGCACAAAAAAACTTGCCACTGATACAGCCAATAGTGCAGCGTAACAAATTGACTCAATACATCACAAGATGCTACCTCATAAATAAAAGATCTGTCTTTTAACAAAGCCATGATCAGGGAAACATAGTTACGTAGAAAAATATGTATATGTACTAATAAATTTAAAGTACTTAAAATGCTATTGAAAGAAGTGTGAAAGGTAATTATACAGTATTATGATGCAATGATAGATGAGACAAACACTGTAAAGATAAAATGAAATGTATAGGATAAAATTAATTTACAAAAATAAAATGTGTGGGGATAACTTGACTCTCTCTGTTATCATGTATAAAAATTACAACCAATATAAAACATAGGCAGCACTTACAAAACATGTTACATAAAATTTATGAAGAATGGTAAAATACCTCACATAAGAGATTCTAAAAATGAATAAAATAAAAGTGATAGTGCATATGATTCTTCTATGTTACCAAATAAAAACCTTATAATCCCATACATATTATGAAACCTAGGTACATACATTTCTATAGAAAATATATCTAAAAACAAAGAAGATGTGACTTACCAAACGAAAGTGCTGGCAGGTCGATAGACACACAAACAACCACAAACATACACACAAAATTTAAGCTTTCGCAACCAACGGTTGCTTCGTCAGGAAAGAGGGAAGGAGAGGGAAAGACGAAAGGATGTGGGTTTTAAGGGAGAGGGTAAGGAGTCATTCCAATCCCCGGAGCGGAAAGACTTACCTTAGGGGGAAAAAAAGGAGAGGTATACACTCGCGGACACACACACACATCCATCTGCACATACACAGACACAAGCAGACATTTGTAAAGGCAAAGAGTTTGGGCAGAGATGTCAGTTGAGGCGGAAGTACAAAGGCAAAGATGTTGTTGAAAGACAGGTGAGGTATGAGCGGCGGCAAATGGAAATTAGAAATTAGCGGAGGTTGAGGCCTGGCGGATAACGAGAAGAGAGGATATGCTGAAGGGCAAGTTCCCATCTCCGGAGTTCTGACAGGTTGGTGTTAGTGGGAAGTATCCAGATAACCCAGACTGTGTAACACTGTGCCAAGATGTGCTGGCCGTGCACCAAAGCATGTTTAGCCACAGGGTGATCCTCATTACCAACAAACACTGTCTGCCTGTGTTCATCCATGCGAATGGACAGTTTGTTGCTGGTCATTCCCACATAGAAAGCTTCACAGTGTAGGCAGGTCAGTTGGTAAATCACGTGGGTGCTTTCACACGTGGCTCTGCCTTTGATCGTGTACACCTTCCGGGTTACAGGACTGGAGTAGGTGGTGGTGGGAGGGTGCATGGGACAGGTTTTACACCGCGGGCGGTTCCAAGGGTAGGAGCCAGACGGTAGGGAAGGTGGTTTGGGGTTTTCATGGGGATGAACTAAGAGGTTACGAAGGTTAGGTGGACGGCGGAAAGACACAATTGGTGGAGTGGGGAGGATTTCATGAAGGATGGATCTCATTTCAGGGCAGGATTTGAGGAAGTCGTATCCCTGCTGGAGAGCCACATTCAGAGTCTGATCCAGTCCCGGAAAGTATCCTGTAACAAGTGGGGCACTTTTGGGGTTCTTCTGTGGGAGGTTCTGGGTTTGAGGAGATGAGGAAGTGGCTTTGGTTATTTGCTTCTGTACCAGGTTGGGAGGGTAGTTGCGGGATGCGAAAGCTGTTTTCAGGTTGTTGGTGTAATGGTTCAGGGATTCCGGACTGGAGCAGATTCGTTTGCCACGAAGACCTAGACTGTAGGGAAGGGACCGTTTGATGTGGAATGGGTGTCAGCTGTCATAATGGAGGTACTTTTGCTTGTTGGTGGGTTTGATGTGGACAGACGTGTGAAGCTGGCCATTGGACTGGTGGAGGTCAACATCAAGGAAAGTGGCATGGGATTTGGAGTAGGACCAGGTGAATCTGATGGAACCAAAGGAGTTGAGGTTGGAGAGGAAATTCTGGAGTTCTTCTTCACTGTGAGTCCAGATCATGAAAATGTCATTAATAAATCTGTACCAAACTTTGGGTTGGCAGGCCTGGGTAACCAAGAAGGCTTCCTCTAAGCGACCCATGAATAGGTTGGCGTACGAGGGGGCTATCCTGGTACCCATGGCTGTTCCCTTTAATTGTCGGTATGTCTGGCCTTCGAAAGTGAAGAAGTTGTGGGTCAGGATGAAGCTGGCTAAGGTAATAAAGAAAGAGGTTTTAGGTAGGGAGGCAGGTGATCGGTGTGAAAGGAAGTGCTCCATCGCAGCGAGGCCCTGGACGTGCGGAATATTTGTGTATAAGGAAGTGGCATCAATGGTTACAAGGATGGTTTCCAGGGGTAACAGACTGGGTAAGGATTCCAGGCGTTCGAGAAAGTGGTTGGTGTCTTTGATGAAGGATGGGAGACTGCATGTAATGGGTTGAAGGTTGCTGCGATGGAGCACTTCCTTTCACGCCGATCACCTGCCACCCTACCTAAAACCTCTTTCTTCATTACCTTAGCCAGCTTTATCCTGACCCACAACTTCTTCACTTTCGAAGGCCAGACATACCAACAATTAAAGGGAAGAGCCATGGGTACCAGGATGGCCCCCTCGTACACCAACCTATTCATGGGTCGCTTAGAGGAAGCCTTCTTGGTTACCCAGGCCTGCCAACCCAAGGTTTGGTACAGATTTATTGATGACATCTTCATGATCTGGACTCACAGTGAAGAACAACTCCAGAATTTCCTCTCCAACCTCAACTCCTTTAGTTCCATCAGATTCACCTGGTCCTACTCCAAATCCCATGCCACTTTCCTTGACGTTGACCTCCACCTGTCCAATGGCCAGCTTCACACGTCCGTCCACATCAAACCCACCAACAAGCAACAGTACCTCCATTATGACAGCTGCCACACATTCCACATCAAACGGTCCCTTCCCTACAGCCTAGGTCTTCGTGGCAAACGAATCTGCTCCAGTCCGGAATCCCTGAACCATTACACCAACAACCTGAAAACAGCTTTCGCATCCCGCAACTACCCTCCCAACCTGGTACAGAAGCAAATAACCAGAGCCACTTCCTCATCTCCTCAAACCCAGAACCTCCCACAGAAGAACCCCAAAAGTGCCCCACTTGTTACAGGATACTTTCCGGGACTGGATCAGACTCTGAATGTGGCTCTCCAGCAGGGATACGACTTCCTCAAATCCTGCCCTTAAATGAGATCCGTCCTTCATGAAATTCTCCCCACTCCACCAATTGTGTCTTTCTGCCGTCCACCTAACCTTCGTAACCTCTTAGTTCATCCCTATGAAATTCCCAAACCACCTTCCCTACCCTCTGGCTCCTACCCTTGGAACTGCCCACGGTGTAAAACCTGTCCCATGCACCCTCCCACCACCACCTACTCCAGTACTGTAACCCGGAAGGTGTACACGATCAAAGGCAGAGCCACGTGTGAAAGCACCCACGTGATTTACCAACTGACCTGCCTACACTGTGAAGCTTTCTATGTGGGAATGACCAGCAACAAACTGTCCATTCGCATGAATGGACACAGGCAGACAGTGTTTGTTGGTAATGAGGATCACCCTGTGGCTAAACATGCCTTGGTGCACGGCCAGCACATCTTGGCACTGTGTTACACAGTCAGGGTTATCTGGATATTTCCCACTAACACCAACCTGTCAGAACTCCGGAGATGGGAACTTGCCCTTCAGCATATCCTCTCTTCTCGTTATCCGCCAGGCCTCAATCTCCGCTAATTTCTAATTTCAATTTGCCGCCGCTCATACCTCACCTGTTTTTCAACAATATCTTTGCCTCTGTACTTCCGCCTCGACTGATATCTCTGCCCAAACTCTTTGCCTCTGTATATGTCTGCTTGTGTCTGTGTATGTGCAGATGGATATGTGAGTGTGTGCACGAGTGTATACCAGTCCTTTTTTCCCCCTAAGGTAAGTCTTTCTGCTCGCGGGATTGGAATGACTCCTTACCCTCTCCCTTAAAACCAACATCCTTTCGTCTTTCCCTCTCCTTCCCTCTTTCCTGACGAAGCAACCGTTGGTTGTGAAAGCTTGAATTTTGTGTGTGTGTTTGTGGTTGTTTGTGTGTCTATCGACCTGCCAGCACTTTCGTTTGGTAAGTCACATCTTCTTTGTTTTTAGGTATATTTTTCCCACGTGGAATGTTTCCCTCTATTATATTTCTATAGAAAATGTTAGAGCAGTAAACCCATATAAGATGCAAAGTAATGTGTCCTTATGACATGTTCTTTTCTATCATTTTCATGTAGAATAGCCTGGAAATCTTCCATTTCTTAAATCAGTCTGTCTCTAAGCATGTCATTAGTATCATTTTTAATGTAGTTGTAAATTTCCATTGCTTTTAGAATGTACATAATTCTAATTTTAGGCACTGAATGTCATACTATAATGATTGAATTGCTGAAATAGCAGTTGTGGTGTATATGATTTGTACAGTCAGTGATGAATATGATGATGTCCTTAGAAAAATAAAAAAGAAATTAGAATTGGACAATAGAAAATCACAAATGGGATAGTGACAGTATTACAAAGATGATAGATTGTTATTCACTAAGTAGTTGAGATGTTGAGTTTCAGACAGACACAACAAAGAGACTGCTAAACAAGTAAGCTTTCGTCCAAAAGGCCTTCTTCTGAATACACACACACATTCACACAAAAGCAACTCGTGCATGACCACTACTGACTCTGGCTGATGAGGCCAAACTGTGAGCATCAAAGTGTGATGGAGAAACAGTCTGAGTGGTGGGGTTAGGGGGGAGGAGGAGGCATAGGAGGGTAGGAGTGGAGGACAGTATAGTTCTGCTTGTGAGAGGAGATAGGGACTAGATGGGAGATCATAGAGCACCCAGGTGCAGTTGAGAGGGCAGGGTGGAAAAGGAGGGAAGTAAAAAGAATGTGGGCGCAGTGGTGGAAAAGAAGGCTGTGTAGTGCCGGAGTGGAACCAAGGAAGAGGATATATTGCAGGGATAGTTCCCATCTCCACAGTTCAGAATAAATGGAGTTGGTGGGAAGGTTCCAGATGTCACAGGCTGTGAAGCAGTCATTTAAATGACTAACATTGTATTGGGCAGTGTGCTCAGCAACTAGGAGGTCCAGCTGCTTTTTGTCAGTAGCCATTTGTGTGGACCGACATCTTATTGGTTGTCATGCCCATGTAAATGCAGCACAGAGGTTGCAGCATAGCTTGTAGATCACATGACTGGTTTGACAGATAGCCCGCCCTCTGATTGGATAGGTGATGCTTGTTACTGGACTGGAGTAGGCGGTAGTAGAATGTATGAGACAGGATCTAGCATCTAGGTCTGTTACAGGGATATGAGCAGAGGTTGACTAGGTCAGCAACTGGAAGCAGTTAATTTTATAAATTATCTGGGAGTAAGCATTAGGAGTGATTTGAAATGGAATGACCATACAAAATTAATCGTCGGTAAAGCAGATGCCAGACAGATTCATTGGAAGAATCCTAAGGACATGCAATACGAATACAAAGGAAGTAGGTTACAGTATACTTGTTCGCCCACTGCTTGAATACTGTTCACCGGTGTGGGATCTGTGCCATATAGGGTTGATAGAAGAGATCGAGAAGATCCAACGGAGAGCAGTGCGCTTTGTTACAGGATCATTCAGTAATCATGAAAGCGTTACGGAGATGATAGATAAACTTCAGTGGAAGACTCTGCAAGAGAGATGCTCAGTAGCTCGGTACGAGCTTTTGTTGAAGTTTTGAGAACATACCTTCACCGAGGAGTCAAGCAATATATTGCTCCCTCCTACATATGTCTCGCGAAGAGACCATGAGGATAAAATCAGAGAGACTAGAGCCCACACAGAGGCATACCGACAATCTTTCTTTCCACGAACAATACAAGACTGGAATAGAAGAGAGAACCAATAGAGGTACTCAAAGTACCCTCCGCCACACAACGCCAGGTGGCTTGCGGAGTATGGATGTAGATGCAGATGTAGAATACAGAAAAGTTTTCATATCCCTAGCCAGAACCCAGCCCCAAATACGTTCCCGAGTTGTTGCTTGGAATCCCCCCTAATGGCCTTACCATCAAATTACCCATCTCCAACTGCAACTCTTCCTTCCACAATGGCCTCCATCTGTTCTGATTCCACCAGTGCTTAACCCTTACCAACATAGTCTTGCAAAACCATGTAAATCAGGCTCAAATTTCCTTGCAATGCCTCTTCTCCATCCATATAATTCCCCTGCTTTGCAATGCCAAATTCCTGGATGCCATGTCACACATTGAAACTCTTGCCCTCGAGGAACTAGAGCAGCATGCACAATGCCATCTCAAGAAAACTCTCCAATCTGTCCACATACTTTCACCACCTTTACAATAACCTCCAAACCTCTCCCACACCCTCTCATAGTTGAGAAACTGTGCCTCACAGACCTATTACATTTACCTCACCCTCAAAAGCTCACTCCCACCACCATACAGAGTCCAGAATGTAAAAAGACCCAAAACACAGTCCTTTCCAAACACCTTACCTTTTTTCCCACTGACAAATTCAATCATACTGGATTTCCTAAATACCTTCTCTCTTTCTCCAGGTTCCTACAGTGGAAACACTGTTTTGCTACCAACACTACCAATCAGACTCAATCTAAGATTGTGCTTTACCCCCTGTTAACTTTCCAGAATTTCTTAATCATGAATCTTACTCACCATCATTCCCTGAAGCCCTCAACATGCAAGCTAACGTTACATCCACAGAAAGAAGCACAATCTACCACCTAAAAGCTGATCCCAGCCTTATAATTCTACCTGCTGACAAAGGCTCCACCGCTGTGATTTTGAACTGCAAGGATCACCTGGCAGAAGGACTCCACCAGCTCTCAGATTCATCCACCTGCAAACCCTGTCGAAGTGACTCCATTCCAGAAATGCAGCAAGATCACCTGTCGTTCCTCAAATTCTAAGCCCTATCCTAGGACCTCTTCCCAGAGTCTTGTTTGTCTCCTCACCCCCTACCACTCCCAGCACTCCTACATTCTATGTGATTCCTAAAATCAACAAACCCAACCACCAAGGATGCCCTATTGTGACCTGTTACTGTGCCCCCACTGAAAGAATTTCTGCTGTTGTAGACCAACACCTTCAGCTTATTACTCACAACCTACCCTCTTGTATAAATGATACGAACCATTTCCTTCTCTGACTCTCCACAATTCCTGTTCTATTACTTACCACATAGTGTCCTGCCCATCACTATTGATGCCACCTCCCTTTACACTAACACCCCTAATGCCCATGGCCTTGCTGCTGCTGCTGAACACTACCTTTCTCAACACCTAATGGATTACAAAGCTACAACCTCCTCCTTGGTCACCATGACCAACTATGTCTTCACCCACAGCTACTTCTCCTTTGAAGGCATCACCTACAAAAAAATCTGGGGTACGGCAATGGGCAGCTGCATGGCACCATCCTATGCCAACCTATTCATGGACCATCTAGAGGAATCCTTTCTGACCACCCAGAATCCCAAACCCCTCACGTGGGTCTGATACACTGATGACATTGTCATGATCTGGATCGAGGATGAGGACACCCCATCCACATTCCTCCATAACCTCAGCATCACCCCCCTCCCCTCCCCATTTGCTTCACCTTGTCGTCCTCACCCAACAAGGCACCTTCCTTGATATTGGCCTCCACCTTAAAGATGGCTACATCACTACCGTATCCATATCAAACCTACCAACCACCAGCAGTACATCTGCTTCAACAGCTGCCACCCATTCCACACAAAGAAGTTCCTTCCATTAGTCTTTCCACCTGTAGCCGTCACATCTATAGTGACAAGCAGTCCCTCTTAAAATACACCAAGGGTTTCACTGACGCTGACACTTACACAGACCATAATTACTGTTCCAACCTTGTACAGAAGCATATCCCCTGTGCCTTATCTCTCCAGTCACCCACCACCTCCTCCCACAGTTCCACCATCCGCCCACAGAGGACATTGCCTCTTTAACTCAGTACAACCCAGGAATGGAGCAACTAAATCACATTCTCCACCTGTTTTGACTACCTCTTGTCATTTCCTGAAATGAGGAATATCCTACCCCCTATCCTACCCACCCCTCCCACAGTGATATTCCAACACCCATCGAACCTATACAATATCCTTGTCCAACCTACTGAACCCCTGTTCCAAACCCGTAGCCTCATGGTTCATAGTCCTGTAATAGACCTAGGTGCAAGACCTGTCCAATACATCCTCCTACCGCTATCCACTTGTGCCCAATCACAAGCATCACGTATCCTATCAAAGGCAGGGCTACCTGTTAAACCATTTATTTGGTCTACAAGCTAAGTTGCAACAACTGTGCTTCATTCTGCGTGGGCATGACAACCAACAAGCTGTCCATCCAC
This sequence comes from Schistocerca cancellata, assembly GCF_023864275.1. Taxonomy (NCBI): domain Eukaryota; kingdom Metazoa; phylum Arthropoda; class Insecta; order Orthoptera; family Acrididae; genus Schistocerca; species Schistocerca cancellata. The sequence continues at coordinate 521,262,019 of NC_064633.1, forward strand.
AGGAATAGCCACTGACAAACTGTGGCCAAGAAATGCCGTCTGGATCCTTCCTACCAACACCAGCTTTTCTAAATTGAGCAGATGGGAACTTTCCCTGTAATATGTCCTACATTCCTGTAACCCTCCTAGCCTCAATCTTTGTTAGACACTATCCCTCACCCATCTATCCCCTTCCCTGTTCCCTGTTCCCACCTATGCAGCCACAATCTTTTTACTTCCCTTCTTTTCTCCCCTTGCCCTCTGTCTAACCTCCCGAACTGCACCTAGCTGCTCTACCCTCCCCCACCTCCGCACTGTATCCTCCCACAAGCAGCACTTTACCATCCTCCACCACTACCCTGCTAACCCTCCTCCTCCTGCCCTAGCCTCTTCCTTATTCTCACCATCCAGGTGCTTCCCTTTTGTGTGTGTGTGTGTGTGTGTGTGTGTGTGTGTGTGCGCGCGCGCATGTGTTTGTGTTGGTTAATTCACAAGAAGGCATTTTGCCAAAAGCTTACTTGGTTAGCAGTCTTTTTGTTGTGCTTGCCTGCGACTCAACATCTCAAGTGTATGGTGAGTAGTGATCTATCCTTTTCATGATATAGTAAAAATTACAAATGTTTTTATTATTCTGTTGTTCCTGACATTTCAAAATTATTCAGTATTAATATAATAGAGGGAAACATTCCACATGGGAAAAAAATATATATTATTCAGCATTAAGATGGACCTACAGGAACTACGTTGCATCAATGTACTGAAGTTGAAGTTCTCTCTTGCATTGTTTAAAATAAACTGAAGAGAAGATGAAGACTACACTAAATAGCTGCTGCCTTCCCTTAACTGGCTATGAAAAACATTATACTGTTTGTGTAAGAAGTTCTCACTAAGATTACATCAGTCAGGTTAAGCTGTCTTGTCAGTTAATTGTGACTGTTTGTCATGCACACAAACTGAACTGTTACGTGAGACAGTTGGGTGCATCAATGCACAGGTTTAAATGGCTGCATGTTTGCTTCATCTGCTAGAGCATGTGTTTTAAGTTAATAAGGAAACAACTGACTACCTATGAAAAGCAATGGCTACAACCAACCCCAGTTTCACTGATATTGAGAAGCAAACTCATGCCATTGTTTCCCACTGAATAAAGCTGAGTTTATTCTGCCATTAATTTAACCTGTGATCTGTTTTTGTTTTAAGCTTTGGATTTGAAGTCATTAACACCTATCTGGAAAAAAGAAGTGTAAAAATTAACTGAACTGACAATATGGTGAATAAGACAAAGCAAAACAATACAATATTTCTCTGTATCAAGGATTAGTTTATTTGCTGGTTGCCCTTATATTTTTAGCTTTAGAATTAGTGTGTACACAGTTGCAACCCAAATATGTGCAGTAATTTCCACCATTAAATTACTAGTGTAGGGATGCTTAGGAAGTTGTACTAGAGCAGGAGTACTGCATTTCACAGAAGCAGTACTGGGCAGCATAATGTATTTATATACTGAAGGCAAATCTGAATGTGGAAAAAAACTGTGTCTGGAGTGGAAGCACAATACATAATAAACCCTCTGCTACACAGTTTGGCATCTTGCAGAATATACATAAAAAATGGTTTTATTTTCCAGTAGGACAGTGGTATTTTGCACATTAGTTTGGCTTGTTAATGATAAACCCAGGGTATTTTTGAAGCACAAGCAACACAAGGCACTGCTTGAGGCACCAAGCTGAGAGGGGTGCAGGGGAGAGACCAAGTGTAAGATTTGTGTACAGTGTTTATCACAATTAGTGAAAGTATAAAAGGGAAATGGGGGTACCAAACAATAAGTTGCTTGTGTGGAAAAATGTTCTCAAACCAACTGTAGGTAAACCACGTATCTCAAAACTGAAAGTTTGCAGGGTTGAATCCTTGCCAGATGTTGAAATTTTTCAGCCTGTTTTATTCTAGCCTTCACCTCTCAATGATGTGAAGGTATGCCAGGAACTACAGATAGTTCCGATCCTACCTTATACTGTAGGTCCTCTTTCCCCAGTAAGATTACTGAAGTGGGTTAGGGGTACACAAGGTACCAAAGTGGCTGCCAGTGGAAAGACTTACCACTAGGTCTCTGAGCATCCCTCTTACCAGAATCCCAGCCAATGATGCTGTACAACTGTGTTTATTAGGCCTTCTAGCACAAAACTACAATGGGGTCTCTATGTAACACTCCAAAATCATTAATACAGTCTAGTCCCCTGCTTTACATGTGTGGAAAACCTTAGAATCCTGCTCCTGGAACAGTCATATTGCAAGTAAAGTTGACATGACCTACAGAAAAATATCAACATTAGAGAAAAAAATCTAATAGAATCAAATAATAACTGCTTCCAAAGAGTATTTATGCAGAACATATGTTTACAATGTAACATGATGTACACTACTTTCTTTCTGCAACTGTTTTGTAAATAGCTCATAATTTCGAATTTGCAGCCTTGTCTGTATTTTGATACTATCACATTAATCTGCCTCCACACAACCTTCAGTATCGAATTGCATTCATAATGAAAACACTGTACTGTCTTGTTTTCGATATTTCAGTCAATGTTAGCACAATAATTTGACTACAGAAACTAATGAATGATAAAATTAGGTTCAGGTACTTGTTGAGTGTCTAAAACAGACAACTGATTAATGTATTTTTACATATGTACTATAAGACATTAAAAAGAGTGCACCACGAAGGAATTACTGAATGAGACATAAATCTGTAGATGTGATATACATGTAAAGATGAAGAAGTGATTGCAGTTGCAAAAAAATTGGATGATTTATTCAAGAGAGAAAGCTTCACAGTTGAGCAAGTAAGTAATGCATTGGTCCACCTCTGGCCCCTTATGCAAGCAATTATTCGACTTGGCGCTGACTGATAAGAGTTGTTGAATATCTTTGTGGGGGGTATTGTGTCAAATTCAGTCCAATTGGTGCATAGGATTGTCAAAATCCTGAGATGGTTGGAGGACCCTGCCTATAACGTTCCAAACCTTCTCAATGGGGGAGACATTGGTGCCCCTGCTGGCCAAAGTAAGGGGTGACAAGCACAGAGACAAGCAATAAAAACTCTTTCTGTATGTGGGCAAGCATTATCTTGCAGAAATGCAAGTCCAGGATGGCTTCCCATAAATAAGTAAAACAGGGTGTAGAATATCATCGACCTACCGCTGTGTTGTAATGGTGCCACAGATAACAATCAAAAGGGTCCGGCTATCAAAATAAATGGCACCCCAGACCATCACTCCTGGTTGTCAGGCCAAATGCTGGGTGACAGTTAGGTTGGTATCCCACCGCTGTCTGGGGGATCTCCAGAAACACCTTTGCTGGTCATCAGGGCTCAGTTTGAAGCTGGACTCACCACTGAAGACAATGCTACTCAATAAATGAGATTACAGGCTGAGGACATGTCTGGAGATGCCCCAGACAGCAGTGGAATACTGACCTGACTGTTGCCCACCATATGGCTTGACAGCCAGGAGTGAAGGTCTAGGGTGTCATTTCTTTTCATAGCAGGACCTCTTTTGTTGTCATCTGTTGTGGGTACTTTGATGGTATTTTACACCCTGTTTTGTTGCCCTTCATGGCAAGCCATCCAGGGCTTCCTTTTCAACAAGATAATGCCTGATCGCATACAGGAAGTGTTTCTACTGATTGTCTTTTACTAAGGCCAGCATGGTTGCCAGATCCCTCCCCAATTGAGAAAGTTTGAAGCATTATAGGGAGCGCCCTCCAACCATCCCGGGATTTTGATGATCTAACGCAGCAGTTAGACAGAATTTGGCACGATATCCCTCAGGATGACATCCAACAACTCTGTCAATCAGTGACAAGCTGAACAACTGCTTGCATAAGACCCCTAGGCGGGCCAACACATTACTGACTTGCTGAGTTTGTGTACCTCTTTCTCGTGAATAAATCATCCAATTTTTTCTGAAACTGTTTTCATTCATTTGTTTGTTCATGTACATCATATTTACCGATTTTCATCATATTCAGATAAATCCTTTGTGTGTATTCACAAGTAAAATAAATTTTATAGGACCTACACTTTTTATAGGACAAGTTCTTGTTAGCCCAATGATTCATCTCCTAAACAAACTCTAAAGGCAAAACATATAGGTGTACACTGAGTGCAGGTGAAGACAGAGTAAAGATGGTTAAACAAGAGAGAAATTATGGAAGGATACTGAAAGAAAACCACTCCACTACATACCATACTTAGGCTGACACCTTCACACACAACCTACAAAGACAAAGCACCATCAGTTGATGCCTGACTACCTTGAAATATTTTACAGTTCTTCAAATGATGAATCATGCCTATTATATTTGGCCTTTTGAAACTTAATTTAACCAAGAACAGATATGACAGTCTACTTTTATTTCTGTGATATCCACTAAATATTTCCAGGGCAATGATTTGCTCTTCGTGGTCATCAGTATTCACTAAAATTATTGTTTTTAGTTTGCTTGCAACTTTTTCCCTCAATGGCTGCCAAAATAGCATCTTCAACATGTTGAAAGAGACCCCTGACATACACACTAAATACACCTGTAGGCCTTTCCTGTCCTTTGCTGCCATTTCCTTAAGGGATACCATTGTTCACCGTACTAAAGAACTCCTGACAATTAACAGACCCCCTACCCTTTTGCATTTGCCTTCTCCTGACACTGGACAAAACAGGTTTCCCCAAAATAGGTGAAGTGAGTCTCAGTGCCTCAGTTTCACTTTCATTGAAAAAGAGCAACTCAGACTTGTTAGTTAAGGGGATCAGTACAACAGCCTGATTCCTCCCTGGTCCCCATCAACCTTGTACAGTGGCATCACTGCAGAGGTAATGGTCACATGTGGTCAGGCTCTGTGGAAGGGACATCTCACTGCGGAATGAGTAGCAGTTGTTGAAATTGAGGTATTGTTGGTAGTTGGAAGGTTTAGCGTGGTTGGAGATACTGATGGAGCCACATGTGAGTTGGGAGGTCGACACAGGGGAAAGTGGCTTATTGGCCTGAGGAGGGCCAGGTGAAGTGAATGAGGGGGGAAGTATTGAAGAGTGCATATAAAGTGTCCTAAATTTACATCATGAATCAGTTGAACTAGGTGAGAGGGATATGAGATTCTAGGTGGCTAGTAAACATTCCTATAGATGGGCCATGAATAGGTTGGCATAAGGTGGTGCCGTGTGGGTGCTCCTGACCATGCAATGGATTTGTTTTTAGTAATTGTGGGTGAGGACATAGTTGGTCATACTGACCAGGAAGGAGGTTGTATGTCTGTAGTCATTAGGGCTTTGGGATGGGTCCTGCTCAATATCAGCATGGCCATGGGCATTGGGGATGCTCATGTAGAGGGAAGTAAGTGGCATCAAGAGTGATGAGCAGGACATCTGTTGGTAAAGGGACAGGAACTGTGGAGAATCAGAGGAAGAAATGGTTAGTTCCTCTTAAATAGGAGGGTATGCTATGGATAATAGGCTGAAGGTGTCAGTCCAAAATGGCAGAGATTGTTTCTGTGGGGTCAAGCATCCAGCCACAACGGTGTGTCCTAGGTGACTGATTTTATGTATTTTAGGAAGCATATATCGGGTAATTCTATGATGCTGTTCCCAACTTTCAGGTACGATGGAGAAGAGTAAACACATCAATTTCAAATAAGGGGCCTTGGTCTGGAAATGACCAAGTCAAAAATTATAAACAAAAATTGTTCCAATACCTCTGACAGTGGAATACATGTATCAGTACTGTTGTTAAGGCTGAGGAACACATAGATGTAGAGGTTCTAATATCACGGAGCCCCCCCCCCCTTCCTGACACTCTCTCTCTCTCTCTCTCTCTCTCTCTCTCTCTCTCTCTCTCCCTCCCTCCCTCCCTCCCTCTCTCTCTCTCTCTCTCTCTCTCTCACACACACACACACACACACACACACACACACTCTCTCTCTCTCTCTCTCTCTCTCTCTCTCTCTTTGAGACGTGTGAACATGTGGACCAGACTTTCCTTGAAAAGTGGATAGGCAAAGGAGCCTGTTTCGTGGCCAGCACATCCTCCTGCTCTCACCCCACTTGATATTTTCTTTTATGTATGAGATGCCACCTGTTGATACTGAAGAGGATCTTCTGCTAATAATTCTCATTGCCTGTGATATTGTTCGAAACCACAATATTGGGACAGGTATCACAGAAATTTGTGTGATGATGACATGCATGCATCGATGCTGGGGAATGCCATATTGAACAACTGTTATACATTTAGCAGCTTGTGAAACTTGTTTAAGTATGAGATCTGTTCAAAAAATTCCCAAACTGTGTCCACAAAATTTTTCTACACTTACCTCATACTTAATGCGCATGGTCTTCTTCGAAATACTCTCCTCCACAGTTGATACACTGCTCCCAATGCTGTTTCCCCTTCCAGGAGCATTCTCGGTACGACTCTTCTTGGAGCACATGAAGTATTGTCTTATTGCAGACAGAGGCCCTTTAACCAAGCAATTACTGCAGTTCATAAAAAGAGTGGTAAAGCCTGGACAGCAGGTAGGATCATAAGACTGGGATTGGTTATTAGATGTTAGATTGCAGTTCTTTCTTTACATGTGAGGTTTCCGTTCTGAGAGATTCCAGTAATGATGGCTAGGCACCATGAAGCAACAGTAACCAGGTGCTGGTATGCCATTGGCTACCTCTGACATTTTAACTGACCTACAGTTTAATGTGCAATGTGAACCACAGTGCAATTTGTCATTTTTCACATTAATAAATATTGCCAGAGAAGAAAGAAATGAAAATTAACAGATAAAAATCCGTGGACTGATGGAGGATCGAAACTGAGACCTTTGGATCTTTAGTCTGCCACTTTCTTGAATTTTATGTATTTTTGCATGTTTCATCTGATCCATACAACAGTGAATTTGCCCTGGATGTGGAATGAGACAAGATTATGATTACACATATGTACTTGTATATTAAATTACAAATGTGGACCCTAGAAGTCAAGGGGCCTGAATGAAATTTTTAAAAAAATGAGTTAGCTGCAGGAATGGGATGTGCGATAGTAATCTTTTAGGTGGTAACGAGATTCTAATGATTTTCTTGATAGTCTGTGCTACCTAGTGTGATGTACCTTAACTACTTAGTTAGCTATAGTTCAACATTGGAACACTACAGATCCAATACCACTAGGACTGCCTCACCACCAAACAGAGCAAATGATTCTGTTAGTAGAAACAGACATCAATGTTATTTAAAAAAACTTTTCAGCATATTGTCTCTGTTATAAGACTAGCTGACAAATGAGCTTTTAATGTCATGTTTAGTCATATTTTAGTGTTTCATAAAAGTTAGTAGTTGAAATTAAATACATAAGTTGTCAAAATGAATGGGTTTTCATCCATGTCGCAATATGCTTTGATCTTCAATAGATGATGCCAACACCAATTGCAACAAACTCGAAAGCCTACTATTTGTGACAGCTGTGAACATACAACCTCAATATTCACAATGTAATCAGCTGCCCATATGTTTATGCGGCATGAAGGATGGGAAAGTAGGGTTTGCCAAGAGACAGCATCTTGTCTGTTGAAGCATATCCAGAGTCCTCCTCACACTGTAAAGTACACCTCAGCTTTCAGTGACAACTGTGGAGGGCAGAACAAAAGACATATAGTAGAAAAATTATGGTGTTATATTGTTAAGAACACCCAAACTGAAACTGTTGATTACCATTTGCTAGTTTCTGGACATTCATACAGTGTATGTGGTCAGGACTTGTATGTACCAGAAGACTGGATGAATCTGGCTGCTGCAAGAATCAAATATTTTTTTGTTACTAAGATGACAGACGAAGACTTTATTGATCTTCAACCACTACAACAGTACTGCAAGAAAACTGTGCCAGGTATACAAGCAATTCATTACGAAAATACAAACCCAAATACTCTTTTTTTGTAAGATGACATCAGCTGGAGGTATTCTACCTTACCAGGACCTGGTTTGAACAGGTATATGCCTGCACAACTTCCCATCCTTCAACCCAACAAAAAAATGTGAAGACATGATGAAACTTCTGCAGTTTGTATCATCAATACACCACCAATCTTATTGTAGCCTATCCCATGAACCAAAGACCAGTGAACCATTACCCCTGGTACTCATGCCAATGATGAAGTTACTGCTGTCTTGGATAACAACATCCATGGCACAGATGATTTTACTAAATAATGAAATTTTCAGTATTTTGATGCAATACTGTTCTTCTTTATAACAATTTTGATTGTATGCTCTGTGCATTATCATTTTGTTTTATTTTAAATAAAATATATGCGAACTGTCCATTTTTTTATACATACTAACCATAAATCTGATGTTCTGCCTATTTGTTATCACTGGTAATAAAAAGCTGAGGACATGAGAATTTGTCTGATATGGTTGAAATGGTGAAATTTTAATTTTTGTGATTACCAAAACTAGTCAACTTTGAGCTGAGTTTTCTCAAAAATATGATTTTGTTATTTAGACCCCATGACTTCTGGGGTCCTCAAATAAAATTACAAGTGATTGTTCCACGTGGGAAAAATATATCTAAAAACAAAGATGATGTGACTTACCAAACGAAAGCGCTGGCACGTCGATAGACACACAAACAAACACAAACATACACACAAAATTCTAGCTTTCGCAACCAGCGGTTGCTTCGTCAGGAAAGAGGGAAGGAGAGGGAAAGGCGAAAGGATGTGGGTTTTAAGGGAGAGGGTAAGGAGTCATTCCAATCCCGGGAGCGGAAAGACTTACCTTAGGGGGAAAAAGGACAGGTGTACACTCGCACACACACACACACACACATATCCATCCACACATATACAGACACAAGCAGACATATACAGAGGCAAAGAGTTTGGGCAGAGATGTCAGTCGAGGCGAAAGTGCAGAGGCAAAGATGATGTTGAATGACAGGTGAGATGTGAGTGGCGGCAACTTGAAATTAGAGGAGATTGAGGCCTGGTGGATAACGGGAAGAGAGGATATATTGAAGAGCAAGTTCCCATCTCCGGAGTTCGGATAGGTTGGTGTTAGTGGGAAGTATCCAGATAACCCTGACTGTGTAACACTGTGCCAAGATGTGCTGGCCGTGCACCAAGGCATGTTTAGCCACAGGGTGATCCTCATTACCAACAAACACTGTCTGCCTGTGTCCATTCATGCGAATGGACAGTTTGTTGCTGGTCATTCCCACATAGAATGCGTCACAGTGTAGGCAGGTCAGTTGGTAAATCACGTGGGTGCTTTCACACGTGGCTCTGCCTTTGATCGTGTACACCTTCCGGGTTACAGAACTGGAGTAGGTGGTGGTGGGAGGGTGCATGGGACAGGTTTTACACGGGGGGTGGTTCCAAGGGTAGGAGCCAGAGGGTAGGGAAGGTGGTTTGGGGTTTTCATGGGGATGAACTAAGAGGTTACAAAGGTTAGGTGAACGGCGGAAAGACAAAATTGGTGGAGTGGGGAGGATTTCATGAAGGATGGATCTCATTTCAGGGCAGGATTTGAGGAAGTCGTATCCCTGCTGGAGAGCCACATTCAGAGTCTGATCCAGTCCCGGAAAGTATCCTGTCACAAGTGGGGCTCTTTTGGGGTTCTTCTGTGGGAGGTTCTGGGTTTGAAGGGATGAGGAAGTGGCTCTGGTTATTTGCTTCTGTACCAGGTCGGGAGGGTAGTTGCGGGATGTGAAAGCTGTTTTCAGGTTGTTGGTGTAATGGTTCAGGGATTCCAGACTGGAGCAGATTCGTTTGCCGCGAAGACCTAGGCTGTAGGGAAGGGACCGTTTGATGTGGAATGGGTGGCAGCTGTCATAATGGAGGTACTGTTGCTTGTTGGTGGGTTTGATGTGGACGGACGTGTGAAGCTGGCCATTGGACAGGTGGAGGTCAACATCAAGGAAAGTGGCATGGGATTTGGAGTAGGACCAGGTGAATCTGATGGAACCAAAGGAGTTGAGGTTGGAGAGGAAATTATTGAGTTCTTCTTCACTGTGAGTCCAGATCATGAAGATGTCATCAATAAATCTGTACCAAACTTTGGGTTGCCAGGCCTGGGTAACCAAGAAGGCTTCCTCTAAGCCATGAATAGGTTGGTGTACGAGGGGGCCATCCTGGTACCCATGGCTGTTCCCTTTAATTGTTATACACAAATATCTCGCACGTCCAGGGCCTCGCTGCGATGGAGCACTTCCTTTCACGCCGATCACCTGCCACCCTACGTAAAACCTCTTTCCTCATTACCTTAGCCAGCTTCATCCTGACCCACAACTTCTTCACTTTTGAAGGCCAGACATACCAACAAGCTGCTTGTGTCTGTATATGTGTGGATGGATATGTGTGTGTGTGCAAGTGTATACCCATCCTTTTTTCCCCCTAAGGTAAGTCTTTCCACTCCCGGGATTGGAATGACTCCTTACCCTCTCCCTTAAAACCCAAATCCTCTCGTCTTTCCCTCTCCTTCCCTCTTTCCTGATGAGGCAACCGTTGGTTGCGAAAGCTCCTGGAAATGGAAAAAAGAACACATTGACACCGGTGTGTCAGACCCACCATACTTGCTCCGGACACTGCGAGAGGGCTGTACAAGCAATGATCACACGCACGGCACAGCGGACACACCAGGAACCGCGGTGTTGGCCGCCGAATGGCGCTAGCTGCGCAGCATTTGTGCACCGCCGCCGTCAGTGTCAGCCAGTTTGCTGTGGCATACGGAGCTCCATCGCAGTCTTTAACACTGGTAGCATGCCGTGACAGCGTGGACGTGAACCGTATGTGCAGTTGACGGACTTTGAGCGAGGGCGTATAGTGGGCATGCGGGAGGCCGGGTGGACGTACCGCCGAATTGCTCAACACGTGGGGCGTGAGGTCTCCACAGTACATCGATGTTGTCGCCAGTGGTCGGCGGAAGGTGCATGTGCCCGTCGACCTGGGACCGGACCGCAGCGACGCACGGATGCACGCCAAGACCGTAGGATCCTACGCAGTGTCGTAGGGGACCGCACCGCCACTTCCCAGCAAATTAGGGACACTGTTGCTCCTGGGGTATCGGCGAGGACCATTCGCAACCGTCTCCATGAAGCTGGGCTACGGTCCCACACACCGTTAGGCCGTCTTCCACTCACGCCCCAACATCGTGCAGCCCGCCTCCAGTGGTGTCGCGACAGGCGTGAATGGAGGGACGAATGGAGACGTGTCGTCTTCAGCGATGAGAGTCACTTCTGCCTTGGTGCCAATGATGGTCGTATGCGTGTTTGGCGCCGTGCAGGTGAGCGCCACAATCAGGACTGCATACGACCGAGGCACACAGGGCCAACACCCGGCATCGTGGTGTGGGGAGCGATCTCCTACACTGGCCGTACACCACTGGTGATCGTCGAGGGGACACTGAATAGTGCACGGTACATCCAAACCGTCATCGAACCCATCGTTCTACCATTCCTAGACCGGCAAGGGAACTTGCTGTTCCAACAGGACAATGCACGTCCACATGTATCCCGTGCCACCCAACGTGCTCTAGAAGGTGTAAGTCAACTACCCTGGCCAGCAAGATCTCCGGATCTGTCCCCCATTGAGCATGTTTGGGACTGGATGAAGCGTCGTCTCACGCGGTCTGCACGTCCAGCACGAACGCTGGTCCAACTGAGGCGCCAGGTGGAAATGGCATGGCAAGCCGTTCCACAGGACTACATCCAGCATCTCTGCGATCGTCTCCATGGGAGAATAGCAGCCTGCATTGCTGCGAAAGGTGGATATACACTGTACTAGTGCCGACATTGTGCATGCTCTGTTGCCTGTGTCTATGTGCCTGTGGTTCTGTCAGTGTGATCATGTGATGTATCTGACCCCAGGAATGTGTCAATAAAGTTTCCCCTTCCTGGGACAATGAATTCACGGTGTTCTTATTTCAATTTCCAGGAGTATATATATATATATATATATATATATATATATATATATATATATATATATATAGTGTGGGTGGGTGGGTGGGATTTTTTTTTTTTTTTCACTCTGAATAAATGCAGTGTACAATAGCTTAGTCCACTTTTGAATGTGACTGTCTGCCCCTCAATGTGTCCTCTATGTGGTGAGTGGTAATCTATCTACATTTACATGATTACTTTGCAATTCACACTTAAGTGCGTAGCAGAGGGTTCATCGAACCATTTTCATACTACTTCTCTACCATTCCACTCTTCATTTGTGTGCGGGAAAAAGGAACACCTAAATCTTTCCGTTTGAACTCTGATTTCTCTTACTTTATTATGATGATCATTTCTCCCCACGTAGGTGGGTGTCAACAAAATATTTTTGCATGCGGGAGAGAAAGCTGGTACTTGAAATTTCGTACGTAGATCTCGCCACAAAGAAAACTGCCTTTGTTTCAGTGACTGCCACCCCAACCCGCGTATCATATCAGTGACACTCTCACCCCTATTGCATGATAACATGAAACGAGCTGCCCTTCTTTGCACTTTTTCGATGTCCTCCGTCAATCCTACCTGGTAAGGATCCCATACCATGCAGCAATATTCCAGCAGAGGACGGACAAGTGTAATGTAGGCTGTCTCTTTAGTGAGTTTGTCGCATCTTCCAAGTATTCTGCCAACAAAGCGCAGTCTTTGTTTTGCCTTCCGCACAATATTACCTATGCGGTCTTCCAATTTAAGTTGCTCGTAATTGTAATTCCTAGGTATTAATCTATATTAATCCTAGGTACTAATCCATAATGTAATCCATATTGTTATTCCACCCCAAATCTTCCATAGTTTGAAAATAACCTAATGTACACTCATGAAACTGTTTTGCTAAATTTCTTTGGTAAGCTTGTAATGACCGTATCACCCTATTTGTTGTTTTAATAAAATACTGTGTTCTATGATCTTTTTATGACAAGTTTTTTGGTTGCACCTGCAAAGCACCATGACCTTGCCACCACTTTGCTTAGCTTTTGTAACTTATAATTTTGGATTCACAACCATATCAACAATGCAGACACTCTGAATGTAGCATTTTCGTAACCTGCAAACTCAGAATACAATTAACCACTTTTTTGCCTCTTTGAAAATTAACTAGGCAATCTTACATTGTTAGAATCATTTAGTGGAGAAATTAAGAGGTCATTGTGAAAGAAAGTTATGAACTTCACTTCTTACATTCAGCTATCTTTCTGATACAGGTTGATTGCCACTAGAATGCAGTGGCAGTTGTAAGCTCTTCCCCCATAATTTTAAGAGGTCTGACGGTATGGCAGTTGGACTATGGGAAAAGAGAGAGAGAGAGAGAGATGCAACTGTAATTATTTGCTACCAAATTAATCATAAAAAAGGTCACATTGCTATGAAATAAAAGATGATGTATTTTAACTTAATAGCACCCTTAACTCTTTGATGATACTGACAAATTTTAAAGTTCATATACTCCAGAAAGTTCATATACTCCAGAACCTCCCCCCATGAACCATGGACCTTGCCGTTGGTGGGGAGGCTTGCGTGCCTCAGCGATACAGATGGCCGTACCATAGGTGCAACCACAACGGAGGGGTATCTGTTGAGAGGCCAGACAAATGTGTGGTTCCTGAAGAGGGGCAGCAGCCTTTTCAGTAGTTGCAGGGGCAACAGTCTGGATGATTGACTGATCTGGCCTTGTAACATTAACCAAAACGGCCTTGCTGTGCTGGTACTGCGAACGGCTGAAAGCAAGGGGAAACTACGGCCGTAATTTTTCCCGAGGACATGCAGCTCCACTGTATGATTAAATGATGATGGCGTCCTCTTGGGTAAAATATTCCGGAGGTAAAATAGTCCCCCATTCGGATCTCCGGGCGGGGACTACTCAGGAGGACGTTGTTATCAGGAGAAAGAAAACTGGCGTTCTACAGATCGGAGCGTGGAATGTCAGATCCCTTAATCGGGCAGGTAGGTTAGAAAATTTAAAAAGGGAAATGGATAGGTTAAAGTTAGATATAGTGGGAATGAGTGAAGTTCGGTGGCAGGAGGAACAAGACTTTTGGTCAGGTAATTACTGGGTTATAAATACAAAATCAAGTAGGGGTAATGCAGGAGTAGGTTTAATAATGAATAAAAAAATAGGAGTGCAGGTTAGCTACTACAAACAGCATAGTGAACGCATTATTGTGGCCAAGATAGACACAAAGCCCATGCCTACTACAGTAGTACAAGTTTATATGCCAACTACCTCTGCAGATGATGAAGAAATAGATGAAATGTATGACGAGATAAAAGAAATTATTCAGGTAGTGAAGGGAGACGAAAATTTAATAGTCATGGGTGACTGGAATTCGTCAGTAGGAAAAGGGAGAGAAGGAAACATAGTAGGTGAATATGGATTGGGGGGAAGGAATGAAAGAGGAAGCCGCCTTGTAGAATTTTGCACAGAGCATAACTTAATCATAGCCAACACTTGGTTCAAGAACCATAAAAGAAGGTTGTATACCTGGAAGAATCCTGGAGATACTAAAAGGTATCAGATAGATTATATAATGGTAAGACAGAGATTTAGGAACCAGGTTTTAAATTGTAAGACATTTCCTGGGGCAGATGTGGATTCTGACCACAATCTATTGGTTATGAACTGCAGATTGAAACTGAAGAAACTGCAAAAAGGTGGGAATTTAAGGAGATGGGACCTGGATAAACTGAAAGAACCAGAGGTTGTAGAGAGTTTCAGGGAGAGCATAAGGGAACAATTGCCAGGAATGGGGGAAAGAAATACAGTAGAAGAAGAATGGGTAGCTCTGAGGGATGAAGTAGTGAAGGCAGCAGAGGATCAAGTAGGTAAAAAGACGAGGGCTAGTAGAAATCCTTGGGTAACAGAAGAAATATTGAATTTAATTGATGAAAGGAGAAAATATAAAAATGCAGTAAATGAAGCAGGCAAAAAGGAATACAAACGTCTCAAAAATGATATCGACAGGAAGTGCAAAATGGCTAAGCAGGGATGGCTAGAGGACAAATGTAAGGATGTAGAGGCTTGTCTCACTAGGGGTAAGATAGATACTGCCTACAGGAAAATTAAAGAGACCTTTGGAGAGAAGAGAACCACTTGTATGAATATCAAGAGCTCAGATGGCAACCCAGTTCTAAGCAAAGAAGGAAAGGCAGAAAGGTGGAAGGAGTATATAGAGGGTTTATACAAGGGCGATGTACTTGAGGACAATATTATGGAAATGGAAGAGGATGTAGATGAAGACGAAATGGGAGATAAGATACTGCGTGAAGAGTTTGACAGAGCACTGAAAGACCTGAGTCGAAACAAGGCCCCGGGAGTAGACAACATTCCATTTGAACTACTGATGGCCTCGGGAGAGCCAGTCATGAAAAAACTCTACCATCTGGTGAGCACGATGTATGAGACAGGCGAAATACCCTCAGACTTCAAGAAGAATATAATAATTCCAATCCCAAAGAAAGCAGGTGTTGACAGATGTGAAAATTACCGAACTATCAGTTTAATAAGTCACAGCTGCAAAATTCTAACGCAAATTCTTTACAGATGAATGGAAAAACTGGTAGAAGCCGACCTCGGGGAAGATCAGTTTGGATTCCGTAGAAATGTTGGAACACGTGAGGCAATACTGACCTTACGACTTATCTTAGAAGAAAGATTAAGAAAAGGCAAACCTACGTTTCTAGCATTTGTAGACTTAGAGAAAGCTTTTGACAATGTTAACTGGAATACTCTCTTTCAAATTCTGAAGGTGGCAGGGGTAAAATACAGGGAGCGAAAGGCTATTTACAGTTTGTACAGAAACCAGATGGCAGTTATAAGAGTCGAGGGGCATGAATGGGAAGCAGTGGTTGGGAAAGGAGTAAGACAGGGTTGTAGCCTCTCCCCGATGTTATTCAATCTGTATATTGAGCAAGCAGTAAAGGAAACAAAAGAAAAATTCGGAGTAGGTATTAAAATTCATGGAGAAGAAGTAAAAACTTTGAGGTTCGCCGATGGCATTGTAATTCTGTCAGAGACAGCAAAGGACTTGGAAGAGCAGTTGAACGGAATGGACAGTGTCTTGAAAGGAGGATATAAGATGAACATCAACAAAATCAAAACGAGGATAATGGAATGTAGTCAAATTAAGTCGGGTGATGCTGAGGGAATTAGATTAGGAAATGAGACACTTAAAGTAGTAAAGGAGTTTTGCTATTTAGGGAGTAAAATAACCGATGATGGTCGAAGTAGAGAGGATATAAAATGTAGACTGGCAATGGCAAGGAAAGCGTTTCTCAAGAAGAGGAATTTGTTAACATCAAGTATAGATTTAAGTGTCAGGAAGTTGTTTCTGAAAGTATTTGTATGGAGTGTAGCCATGTATGGAAGTGAAACATGGATGATAACTAGTTTGGACAAGAAGAGAATAGAAGCTTTCGAAATGTGGTGCTACAGAAGAATGCTGAAGATAAGGTGGGTAGATCACGTAACTAATGAGGAGGTATTGAATAGGATTGGGGAGAAGAGAAGTTTGTGGCACAACTTGACTAGAAGAAGGGATCGTTTGGTAGGACATGTTTTGAGGCATCAAGGGATCACAAATTTAGCATTGGAGGGCAGTGTGGAGGGTAAAAATCGTAGAGGGAGACCAAGAGATGAATACACTAAGCAGATTCAGAAGGATGTAGGTTGCAGTAGATACTGAGAGATGAAGAAGCTTGCACAGGATAGAGTAGCATGGAGAGCTGCATCAAACCAGTCTCAGGACTGAAGACCACAACAACAACAACAACATACTCCAAAAAGCAACAGATGATTCCACATTCCTATTTCAACAAAATGTTTCCCTCATTGTGTTTCTAAACACTGGCTGACAACTCTTTCTTGGCATGTTCATTTAACTAAATCAGCCTCACTAGTGCTTTCATGTGCTTGCTAGCTACTTGTACTGTTGATGCAACATGACAATGCCCTGTCCACTGGACTAAAACATAGGAAACTGCAGAAAGCTCTAGAAGGTAATACTCACCAGCTAGTGCTTGCTACCGCGTAACTCACTGACAAGCATATCGATCATGGTACCCTTATTCCCAACCTTAATTATTTTGCGAAGTGCAAATTTTTTAAAAATAACATCTCAAAAAGCCCATGACGATTACAAATTCCCTGTGTAGGTAAAAAGAACATGAAACAACTAACAAAACATCTGTGGCTTTGCTTCAGTTTTCCGTGGGAGAGCACTCCCACTCATTCATACACTAGAAGATTACAGCTACTATGACTTGTATTGACTTAGGTTATTGAGATCTAAGCCTACATGGAATTATTATTAGTACCAGATTATTTAAACAAATCTGTACTATTGTGTCACCTGATCAATAGTAACTGACAACACATGAACTATTCAATACCATACATATTATGATGATGTATTTTTGAAAACTATATCTTATTTTCAGTGTGGGAGTTTTTGGGAGCATTATTGTTTGATTATTATTTAAATTTTAATTTACTTTTCCATATTTTTTCATTATATTTGGAAAAGCCATTAGTTCCACTTCCATGTTATTTATGAATACTTTAATTATCCTACCACAGCAGGTAGTGCTAGGAGAAAACTGAATGTCGGCGATGAATCAGCTTTGCAAGGCCCCTTTCACTTTCCAGTCAGAAAGAAAATTAATTAAATGAGTTGAATTACACATTAATAATAATTATGCACGAATTTTATTATTATACTATACAAGGCTTATTGAAATGACAAAAATTACATTAAACAAACCCACATTACTGAATTTTCTAAGATTACATCGCACATAATACCAGCTGCTTTCTTTGCTTAAATTGATAGTACTGACAATGCAATGGTCATTCTTGACACATCATGCTTCGTAAGTATGTCTTAATCAATTTTAACCTTAAGAAACGTCTCTGGCAGAAGCTGTGCTGACCAAAAGTGTGAGCATTATTTTGATTGTTATGTAAAGATTAGGATATACTTATTCCAAATTATTTTCTAATATGTGCTAAATAAGTTGTTATTTGAATATTTTGAACGATTTGGTTTTATTTACGATAAGAATTATTTGAAATAGTTATCCAAGGACGACCTTCGCAAACGTAATGATTTAGGTACAATACTTCGAGAAGGCAAAAATAGCCTTTCGAACTTTATGATGAACTCCAACTTTTACAATCCAACCTACAAGACTCAATCAAAGATGAAAAACAACTTACTGTTATTCAGCATATATTAGAAAATAATTTGGAAGAAGTGTATCCAAATCTTTACGTAACAATCAGAATAATGTTCACAGTTCCGGTCAGTACAGCTTCTGCCAATATAAGGTTCCCAAAGTTAAAATTGATTAAGGCCGACCGCACACACAACGACTGAAAAGCAACTCAATGGATCTGCAATGCCTGGTTGCAGACTGGCTTGCAACGCAGCTCCGCACATGGTGCAACTCTGCAATGAGAAACTGCAATTGCTATTTGCGAGCGTGTAACAGAAGGAGTATTGTTTGTTGTGCTTGAGCATCTTTTGATTACACAGGACTTGTCGAGTACAGATTTGAGCACAGAAGAAGATGTGGTCCTCTATTATTTTTACTTTTGAATGAAAAAATGAAGAAAATCTGGATTCATCCACACATTCACAGAAATGTAAACTGCAGGCTGTTTGTAGCAGCAAACTGCAACAAACAGATTCTAAATTCATAAGTTTTTATAGAATGAGTAAACATTGCTACAGTGATTTGGTACAATTGATTTCTCCCGCCGTAACAAAGCAGAATATGAAAATGAAGGAAAGCGTCAGTGCAGAAGAATCTCTTTGAGGTAAGAGTGTTCTCATTTATTTTATACACAAATAACAACATTTCATTGAATGTAAATACTGATTACTGTGTTTTATAATTCAGTGTGTCATTCTCTGTGTGAATGAACATTGGATTAAAAGTGCAGAAATAAGCTTATTTGTACCATTTGACTACTCACTGTCAACAGCTACTGTAGATCAGACAATGCCCATGGTGGAGTATCCATTTATATCAACAAAAAGTTGAATCTAAAATATGCAATCATAGACTTCACAAGCCTGTCTGTTGAAGGACTTTTTGAATCATCTACCTTGGTTATACACACTCAGAAACTCATTATTGTAACAGTTTACTGACCACCAACTTCTGATGAGGAAATATTCTCAGAAAAACTCTCTGAATTAATCTTACTGACTGCCAAATATAAGTAATATAACTCATTTATCACAGGAGACAGTAATATAGATGTAAGAGTAAAGAGAAAAACTGTGGTACGCATCCTAAATGTCTTAAGATCAATGAATTACTACTGCTTAAATGAAAAACCAACCAGAATGGAGGCATGCCTTCACAATATAATTAGCAATGTAAGTAGGAATCAAGTAGAGTGGGATACCATCAAATTGGGACTATCTGATCATGATGGTATATGGCTCAAAATTGGAAATATGACACTTGATGATACCAGGATGCTAACTACATATAGAGCTCTCAAGGAAGAGAACATTGAAGTAATGAGAAATGAACTGAGTAGAACAGAATGGGATAGAATACTAACCATAGACAAAGATATAAATGAAAACTTTTCTGCATTAACATCCAAAATAAAAAATACATTAGACAGTAACTGCCCTCTTATTACTAAGAGACATAACCCCAGCAATAGGCATAAACCACAACGTACAAAAAGTGGTACATCTCTCACCTCAGTAAAACCAGGATCCTTCTACTCATGCTGAAGGACAAAATTGAAGGCTGCTAAGAAAACAAGAATAGATATATAAACTCAAGAAAATATACAAATCTTAAAATGTTGTTGTTGTGGTCTTCAGTCCAGAGACTGGTTTGATGCAGCTCTCCACGCTATCCTATCCTGTGCAGGCTTCTTCATCTCCCAGTACCCACTGCAACCTACATCCTTCTGAATCTGCTTAGTGTATTCATCTCTTGGTCTCCCTCTACAATTTTTACCCTCCACTCTGCCCTCAAATATTAAATTGGTGATCCCTTGATGCCTCAGAACATGTCCTACCAAATGATCCCTTCTTCTAGTCAAGTTGTGCCACAAATTTCTCTTCACCCCAATGCTGTTCAATACCTCCTCATTAGTTATGTGATCTACCCATTTAATCTTAATCATTCTTCTGTAGCACCACACTTAGAAAGCATCTATTCTCTTCTTGCCTAAACTATTTATCGTCCATATTTCACTTCCAAACATGGCTACACTCCATACAAATGCTTTCAGGAAAGAGTTCCTGATACTTAAATCTATACTCGATGTTAACAAATTTCTCTTCTTCAGACATGCTTTCCTTGCCATTGCCAGTCTACATTTTATATCCTCTGTACTTCGACCATCGTCAGTTATTTTGCTCTCCAAATAGCAAAACACCTTTACTAGTTTAAGTGTCTCATTTCCTAATCTAATTCCCTCATCATCACCCGATTTAATTCAACTACATTCCATTACCCTCATTTTGCTTTTGTTGATCTTCATCTTATATCCTGTCCATTCCATTCAGCTGCTCTTCCAAGTCCTTTGCTGTCTCTGACGGAATTATAATGTCATTGGCGAACCTCAAAGTTTTAATTTCTTCTCCATGGATTTTAATTCCTACTCCAAATTTTTCTTTTGTTTCCCTTACTGCTTGATCAATATACAGATTGAATAAAATTGGGGCCAGCCAGGGTGGCCGAGCAGTTCTAGGCGCTACAGTCTGGAACCGCGTGATCGCTACGGTCACAGGTTCGAATCTTGCCTAGGGCATGGATATGTGTGATGTCCTTAGGTTAGTTAGGTTTAAGTAGTTCTAAGTTCTAGGGGACTGATGACCTCAGAAGTTAAGTCCCATAGTGCTCAGAGCCATTTGAATAAAATCGGGGATAGGCTACAACCCTGTCTCACTCCATTCCCAACCACTGCTTCCCTTTCATGCCCCTCGACTCTTATAACTGCCTTCTTGTTTCTGTACAAATTGTAAATAGCCTTTCACTCCTTGTATTTTACCCCTGCCACCTTCAGAATTTGAAAGAGAGTATTCCAGTCGACATTGTCAAAAGCTTTCTCTAAGTCTACAAATGCTAAAAACGTAGGTTTGCCTTTCCTTAATCTATCTTCTAAGATAAGTCCTAGGGTCAGTATTGCCTCACATGTTCCAACATTTCTATGGAATCCAAACTGATCTTCCCTGAAGTCGGCTTCTACCAGTTTTTCCATTTGTCTGTAAAGAATTCGTGTTAGTATTTTGCAGCCGTGACTTATTAAACTGATAGTTCAAAAATTTTCACATCTGTAAACATATGCTTTCTTTGGGATTGGAAGTAAAGCAGCAAAAATGAAATCAAATGACGAGTATATTTTAAATTTTATTTATTTATTTATTTAGTCCTTCAAATCCTACATGTATAGAATATATACAAGGATATTTACAAGATAAAATACAGTTTGTATTGCAATCCTAAGGACTAGATGCTGAAGTAATTTAGCAAAGAATCATACATACAACAAAGATTGAGGCAACATACAAAGTAGAATATTCATAAAAAAAATGCATCTTTATTTTTGATGTTAGGCTTCTATGTGCTCTCTCAGACCATAAAAGCAATGATCAACTAAATATGCCTTTACTTCAGCCTTAAAACTACAGAGTTTACCTGCTGATTTAGTATGGTAAGGCATATTATTGTAAATCTTTATCCCAGTATGTAGTGTGCCTTTTTGGCACAATGATGTTCTCACCTGTTTCATATGAAGGTCAGACTTTGCCTTGTATTGTATGCATGTATATCTTCATTTTTTAATAAGATATCTGGGTGTCTATCAATATGTTGTTTGATGAAAATTGATGTTTCATAGATAAAAATGCAAGGAAGAGGAAGAACTGACAGTTTTTTAAATATGGGTCTGCATGATTCCGTATTGTTTATCCTTTCAATAATTCTTAATATTCTCTTTTGCATCCTGAAAAGTTTAATATTTGTTGTTGCATTGCCCCAGAAGATTATGCCATATTTAATTACAGAATGCAGTAGTCATATAAGCAAGATGGCGCCTAGTGTAGATCGGGAGTATGTTAGTTCCGTACAAAAGTAAAAAAATAACGAGGAAAAGTGTTCGATATGCAACAAATTCTGTGTGTATTATGACAATACATGTATGCCATGTTATATTATCGCAAAAGTAGACGCCAAAAAAAACCTGGTAACAGGAAAATGTTATAATCAGGCATCTCATCCAGCAAGTACTTCGACTCATTCGTGGGAAATGGTGAACTCTGATACAACATGCCATTGCAAGAAACGTGCTGTAAAAGGTATAATGTGCTTAAATTGTAAAACGGTTTTTCATTATTCGTGTGTTAATGTGAGTCCTAAAAGGAAACTATGGTTCTGCAATAGCTGTTTCAAAGGCGACTTAGGCCAAAAACCTAATATGAGAAACACCAAAGACGAAGTTATCAGTGCTCTACTGGAAGAGTTTTCAGTTATAAAACATCACGAACACGAACAGTATGAAAAAGACGCAAAGAGGCTTAGCGTTTTACCTCAAGATACTGTAACTTTTGTTAATAACAGTTCTGTTGTTTATGTTTGTAGAAAGTGCGGGAAAAACACAAACGGTGGTATAACCTGTTGCGAGTGCGAAAGAAAACATCAGTCTAAAACTCCCGACCATGTTCCAAAACTTTACATTTTAGGCGATAGCCACAGCCGCGGTATTGTCTCACGCATTAATAAAGCTTCAAATGTGAAATCGATGAGCTTTGTAAAGCCTGGGGCGCCCCTCTCAGAAATAAGAAAACTAGTTTTTTCTGAAGAAATAAAAAAGCTGTCTTCGAAAGATTTTGTTGTCCTCTTTGGTGGATCTAATGACATTTATCAAAATGATACATCTAAAGCCTGTTGCGAATTAGACAAGTGTTTATCTGAACTAAGTCATACAAACGTTATCCTCGTAAATATACCACAAAGGTACGACTTGATGTCCTGGTCGTGTGTCAACAAGGAAATT
This sequence comes from Schistocerca cancellata, assembly GCF_023864275.1. Lineage (NCBI taxonomy): Eukaryota > Metazoa > Arthropoda > Insecta > Orthoptera > Acrididae > Schistocerca > Schistocerca cancellata. The sequence goes on from NC_064633.1 coordinate 521,285,057, forward strand.
AGTGCCGCCAATGAACTTTTTTCCAGTATATGCAAACAATATAGAAATGTTTCTGTTGTTAATATTAATACCATTGGACGCAGATTCCACACTACTCACGGGCTGCACCTAAATGGCCTTGGAAAGCAACTTGTTACATTAAAGCTAATGGAAATTATTCAGAGACTGCAATACTTACCAACAACATCATCAGTGGTACCTATATCATCATCACAGAAAGTATCTCTAGGAGTGACTAATGCAGAATCAGATACAGTAGCAGAAAATGCAGCAGAAGTGCCTAAAGAAGCAATACTAACAGAAGTAGAATCAACAGCAGCGTCAGAAGAACCACACTCAGTAACAGCAGAAGTAACTCCTCCAGCATTAGAACCAGCTCCTACAGCAGTAACACCATCTCCCTCACCAGCAGTAGCAGCACAAACTACTTCACCAGCAATAGCAGAAGAAACACCATCAGCAACAGCAGAAGCAACTCCTCCAGCAGTAGAACCAGTTCCTATAGCAGCAGCACCATCTCCCACACCAGCAGTAGCAGAACCAACTCCTTTACCAGTAATAACAGAAACAACTCCTCCACCAGCAGCAACTAAACCTACTTCACCAACAGCAGAAACATTACCAGCTCCTCCTCCATCACCTTCAAGAGTAGCGGAAAAGAATAGACCAGTCACAGTAAGTAAAGTATCATCTTTGTCTCATGATGAAGTGATACCAAATGATTTGGGAAAACATGTTCCTATAAAACTTGTGGACAGTAAAGTGAAACAAACTTCCAACCGTGTTTCAAACAGACCCAAAAAATTACCAAAGAGAAATGAAGATTTTTTATGGTTTATCCCAAGGAAGTCCAACCGCCACCTAACATAGATTCCAGGGCTGAAAAAACAATTAAATGTTCTCCATTGCCCCATAATACTGTACTCCTCCCCTCCTGTGACAGTAACTGTATCTTATTTCTGCACTTAAATGTCAGGTCTCTGAAAAATAAAGCTGATGAGCTTGGTATACTATTCAAAAGTAACAAGAGAATGATTTTATGTATAAATGAACATTGGTTAAAGGAAGAGGATATAAAACTGTATGTACCATCAGGCTTCAGATTAGCTACATACTTCTGCAGACCCAGTGAATCCTATGGGGGTTCATCCATATATATTAGCAATGATCTAGACCTAAAGTTTTCTGTTCTTGAAGTTAGTGACCTATGCATTAAAGGTGTTTTTGAAGCAGCTGCTTTTATTATACCTAGTATACAGCTCATAACTGTGTCTTTATATCACACTCCTGAAAGTAATGTAGAACAATTTATAGAACGTTTAGAAAAACTTGTGATCAGTGTACAAAAATATACTAAATACAAAATTTTAATCTTTGGGGATCTAAACATAGACATTAGGAAAATGACAGCCAGAAATGTTAATTTAGTAAACATGTTAAGATCCTATAATCTCTTTTGTGCTAATGAAAGTCCTACAAGGCACTCCTCCTGTCTTGACAATCTAATAACAAATGTATACAAATGTGATTTTGAGCTAGGCTTATTTAATGTCGATTACCTGTCAGACCATAGAGGTATATGGGTGAAACTAATTGCTATAAAACCAAAAGAAGACGAGGAACAAACTCAGTGTGTCAGACTATCTACAGATACAAATATTAGCAAGTATAGAGAAGAACTTAAGTCTATAGATTGGAATACTGTTATACATTCCTCCAGAAATGTTGATGAAGCCTTCAGCACATTCCTCAAAATCATTTCTGAAATCTTCCACACATGCTGTCCACTGGTTAAAAAACAAAAAAACAAAAAAGTTAGGAAACCTAGCCACTCAACTTTACAGAAGTGGTTTTCACCCCAATTACAAAAACTGAGACTATTGGTAATTACTTGTCACGATAAGGTCAAAAAGGGAGCAGTAGATAAAGAAACTTACAAAAACCTGAAAAGAAAATATAGATCTGAAATTAAAATAGCCAAGTGTAAGGCAAATGGTGATTTCATTAAAAAATCACACAATAAATGTAAGGCTGCATGGAAAGTAATAAAAGCAGAGCTAGGTATGGATATAAACTACAAAGACAACACAAATGCTGCTAACGTCACTGCTGATGATTTCAATCACTTTTTTGTCAACTCTGCCAATCTCAGCCTTCCAACCCACAGCAACCAGAATTCCAATTCAACACACACACCTATTTCTCACCCCATATCTGGCAGAAATTTTCAACAAAACATTACAAACATAGTGTCAGCTTTTAAATGGAGAGAAGTACAAGTAACTGATATAATTAAAGCAACCTCTAAATTAGGATACTCTAGATCTGAAGATGTGTATGGTCTGTCAAACTATGTAATTAAAAAAGTTGTAGATCTCATAACATACCCTCTTTGCATACTGATAAACTGGATGCTCTCGAGTGGACACTTTCCAGAATGTCTCAAAAAAACAGTTGTCATACCATTATACAAAAAGGGTGACAAGTCCTGTATCAATAATTATAGACCAATTTCACTTGTGCCTATTCTCTCAAAAATAATAGAACATTGCATAATGCAGCAAATATGCATACACCTATCAGACAATAATATATTAAATGATTCTCAGTATGGATTCAGGTCAAACTTATCAACAGTCAAAGCAGTTGAAAACCTTATCTCTTTTGTACTAAGTGCATTTGAGTCAGAATTATCTGCTGAAGCCATTCTAATTGACTTGAGTAAGGCTTTCGACTCAGTTAACCACAAATTATTATTAGATAAACTGTGTTGCTATGGAATCAAACACTTGGAACTCTCACTAATTGAATCATACCTCAGCAATAGAAAACAAATAGTAAAGCATAATGACCAACAGTCACAGACTTTAAGTATAAAACGAGGTGTTCCTCAGGGCTCAGTGCTTGGCCCTCTACTATTTATATTGTTTATAAATGACTTTCCGAACAACTTACCCTGTAAATCTATCCTCTATGCTGATGACACAACATTAGCTAATTCTGGAAAGGATATAAACATATTGAAGGAGGAAAGTGAAGAGTGTCTCAAAATATCTAATATTTGGTTTAAAGCTAATGACTTATCTATGAACCATGAAAAGACTGTCAAGATAATCTTCAGTTTATCAAACAGTAACATGGAGTTATCATCTGTTAAACTACTAGGAATACACATTGACTCAAAATTAACTTGGGACACACATACAGATTATGTATGTCGAAAGCTATCACGAGTTATTTACCTACTAGCCAAACTACACACATGTGTTACACAAGATTTATTGCTTCAGTCATACTATGCCTTCTTTCATTGCCACCTACAATATGGCATTCTTTTATGGGGTAACTCTCCAGGAGCCAAAAAAATTTTCACTTGGCAGAAGAAAGCAATTAGACGTTTGCACGGAATCACTGACAACAAGACCTCATGTAGACCTTATTTTAGAGACTTAAAAATTCTCACAGTCCCATCTCTTTACATATATTGTTGCCTATTAAACATAAAAGAAAACTTAAACCACTACACTATAAGGAAATCAGTTCATCAACACAATACTCGACAAACAAATATGATTGATATACCCACAACCAGGCTTAAGAAAACCCAATCTAGCTATGAATACATAGGCATAAAATTATTCAACACTTTACCCGTACAGGCTCAATTGGTTCCAATGGATATTTTCAAAACTAAAACCAAAGTGTGGATGAAGAAAAATACTTTCTACAGTGTAGAAGAATTTCAGAATAGTTGTAAAGATGATCTAATTTATTGATAAACTAAGGCTTACTGTTATGTATAGTTATGGATGTAGAGGCACCTAGCTATAAGCTAATAGGGTACAACGCTATCTTTTTTTTCTCCATGTAATATTTTTGTTGTATGAAACATAATGTACAAATAGCTATAATACTTCTGATAATATTGATTGCATGTTAATGCTGATAAATTATGGCTTACTGTTATGTATGGATCTAGGTGTTGAGGCTGTTGTAAGCTAATAGTTTACAACATTGCTATATTTTTACTATGTAATATTTTGGTATGTAAAACACAATGTACAAATAGCTGTAACTCTTCTGACGACATCGATTGCACGTTAGTGCTGAAAGATGGATAAAAAAAAAAAAGAATACATTTAACAGGCTGGCTTTGCTGCAACAAGTTTTTAAGATCCTTATCATGTAGCAGGTTTTGCTTAGTTTTCTTTGCAAATAGTCAATGTGTACCTCCCAATTTGTGTTGTTCTGGAGCCAGAGTCCCAGAAATTTTGCACTGTCAACACTTTCAAGAACTCTGTCCCTAAGTTCTATTTGTATGTTTGGGTGGTGTCTTCCTTTTACATTATAGAAGTTCAATGCTACTGCCTTTTCTGTGTTTATAATTAGCTTGAAATTACAATTAAATGAACACCCTTAGCTGCTTACAGGTGTTGACATGCATCAACGGGGACAGATGAAAATGTGTGCCCCGACGGGGACTCAAACCCGGAATCTCTTGCTTACATGGCAGATGCTCTATCCATCTGAGCCACCGAGGACACAGAGGATAGTGCAACTGCAGGGATTTGTCTCTGGCATGCCTCCCACGAAAGAACAGATACCATCTTAGAATATATATATGTATATAGTTAAGGCTCTCTGGCCACTTGACCATCTTCTTCTTCTGTGCGAATGCACAAACAGTGCCCGAACTCTTAGGGAATCGGCAACGCGCCGCGAGTAATGAGTATAATGGGCAGGAGCACTACGAATGTAGTGCGGTACAATATGTTGAGAATGTGGGTTCCGCGGGAGGCATGCCAGAGAGAAATCCCTGCAGTCGCACTATCCTCTGTGTCCTCGGTGGCTCAGATGGATAGAGCGTCTGCCATGTAAGCAGGAGATTCCGGGTTCGAGTCCCGGTCGGGGCACACATTTTCATCTGCCCCGTTGATGTATGTCAACATCTGTAAGCAGCTAAGGGTGTTCATCTCTTTGTAATTTCATTCTAATGAGCTGCTTGGTCACCAATGGTATCTGTTCTTTTGGACATGTCCGAAAGAACAGATACCATCTTAGTATATATATATAATTAGCTTGTTACAGCTGATCCACTGTTCTACACTGTTTATTGTTTGGATATTGGAGTCTTTTAGTTTTTCTTCTGTTTTACCACTAATAAGCAAGCTTGTATCGTCTGCAAATTGGAAGGTAGTTTGGCAATGCTTGTTGTACATAAGATCATTGACATAGAGGAGAAACAGCATGGATCCTAACACTGATCCTTGAGGGACGCCATATTTCACATTTTTCTTATCCTGAATAGTAGTAGCTGATTTTGTTATGGTCAGTATATTGCACTTCAACCACCTGTTTGTGACCACATAGATATGTCCTGAGCCACTCATTGGATATACAAATCAAGACATATGCCCGTCACAAACTCACTTGCATCCAGTTTAGTATAGATTTCATTAAGAAATTCAAATATTGCACTTTCAGTTGAATAGCCTTTCCTGAAGCCATGCTGTGAGGGAGAGAGAATTTTATTTTTATTTAGAAAAATCAGACAATATCATAAAAAAAAATTTCTAAAATTTTTGAAAATGCAGGCAGTAGGGCTATTGGTCTATAATTTGAAACACATTCTGTATTTCCTTTTTTGAGCAGTTGTTTCAGTTTTGCTGTTTTTAAGCATGAAGGGAAGGTTCCTGATGCCAGTGAGCTGTTGCACAAGTGTGTCAAGGGTTCAGCTAAGGCAAGACAGCATTTTTTAATAATTGCATCTGGTATTCCATCAATTCCACATGAGTACCCTGTTTTTAAGGTTTTTATAACTGATAAAATTTCTTCAGTATTTGTGGGTGAAAGGAACAATGATGTAGACACATTTCTCATGCTATTGGATGATGGAGGTGATACTTTGTTGTGTTCTTCCAGTCCATTCATCAACTGTTCACTTACGTTTGCAAAATATTTATTGAAGGTCCCTGCAATTTTTGTTGGGCAAGAAATCATTTGTCCTTCATACATAAGTTTATATTTTTTCACTTGTTCGTTTTTTTTATAACTTCTCATATAGCTTTAGATTTGTTTTTTGAATTTTCAATGTATTTGTCATTTGCCATTGTTTTAGCTTTCCTTACAATATTTTTGAGGATCCTCTTGTAATTCTTCAGGTACAAATGAAATTCATGAGGCATGTTCTGTGTCTTTGCTATATTGTGTAATGTTCTTTTCTCTGCACAAGAGATTCCAAAGTATGACATGAAGATTTCTGTGAATTTTTCAAACTTTATGTTAGTATTTTCACAAGTATACACTTCATAACAGGTTTCTTCAATTAGTCTCTGTATAAAATAGTTTATTTGTTTGTTAGTAAATTTTCTTGTTTCTTTTACAAATCCCTCTTTCTCAGTTGTTTCACTTGGGGTGTGTAAAGCAATAAACTGTGCATAGTGATCACTGAAGCCAGTATTAAGATTCCCGGCACAGAAATTGTGATTTACATATGTGTTTATTAATATCTGATCAATTGTTGAGCTAGTTGTTGGTGTAACTCTTGTAGAAGAATCTATGGTGGCTTTTATGTTGTATGTTTCCAGTAGGGCCATTAAGCTTTACTGGTCTTTTGAGATTTCTTGAAAATCAATATTAAAATCTCCACATATGATCACTGTTTTGTTGAAGTTTTTTTATAGTATTTAAAGCTGCTTCTAGTTGATGACAGAAATCATTTAAGTTCCCATCAGGGCTCCTATATGCACAGATGATTATTAAGTTTAATGCAGAGAGTTCAAGTGCAGATACTTCAAAAACTCTCTCTTCAGCTAATGGTTCAATGGGTTTTGTGTTACAATAATCAATGCCACTTTTAACAAATATACATGACCCTCCATGACTGGATGTAATTCTAGAGAATGATGATGAAAGATTGAAGTCTGCAAGTTTTGTGACTGACATTGCAGCCAGTGTTCAGTTATACACATTACAGAAGCGTTATTTAGCCCATCAGTACATAAAATTTCAACTTCACTTAATTTGTTTAGCAATGATTGGACATTTTGATGAATCAGCATGAAATTAAAGGATTTGTTAGGCTTTGGCATATTGTTAGACTTTGGCATAATAATAATAATAATAATAATAATAATAATGTTTATTTGTCCATGTTAACTTTACAGTCTTGGACATCGTCATTTTTTGTACAATTATATCAAAATCATGTCATTCCAAGAATGAATATATACATCAAGTAGCACATTATATATCATTACATGCAATAATGTTATAAACACATTAGCACATTATATATCACTCCATACATATAATGATTATATACATCAATTAGCCAATTATAACAATACCACCACTAATACCCTGCAGTATGTAAAAGAATAAACTAACAGTACTGCAGCTCAAAATTCTTTTAATGAGTATAAACATCTTTCTACTAAGAAATTTTTCAACTTGCCCTTGAAAAGATTGCCTTGGAGTTGCTTTATATTTTTTGGCAACTTATTATAGAATTGTCTCCCAGTTACATATGGACTGTGGTATGTAGCTTTCTTGTCAGTCTGTATCCTATGATAGCCACTTTTGGCTCGAGTATTGTAATTACAGTCGAGCCAAAAGTGGCTATCATAGGATCCAGACTAACAAGAAAGCTACATACCACAGTCCATATGTAACTGGGAGACAATTCTATAATAAGTTTGGCTCGAGTATTGTAATTATCTCCTCAGGCAGTCACACCTAGTGATACGTGGCTGGCGACCGCGGGGCCCTGAGCTGAGTCCTGGCATTGCTTCCACTTACTTATGCCAGGCTCCTCACTTTTATCTTTCCTATCTGGCCACCCTCAGCCAGCTCTTGTTCTTTTCCGACCCTGACGCTATTAGGTTTCGAGGGCTAGGGGTCTTTCATTGTCCAACCTATACTTCTCATGCAGCGTCTGACCCAGAGCGGGTGGCTGCAAAAGGCATCTGTATCCCATGTTAAGGGTGGCCTCCAGAACTGTGGAAGGCAATGGAGTACCACCGCAGATTATCTTCCCTGCATAATGCAGTCTCCATTTAATGCACAAAAAATGGCTTCCTCTCATGTTAAATCAGTGTCCGGAGGTAAAATAGTCCCCCATTCGGATCTCCGGGGGGGGGGGGGGGGGGGACAACTTGAAAGGAGGCAAAAAATCAAAACGAGAATTGGTACCTGGAATGTCAGAACTCTGCTACAAGCAGGAAAACTAGAAAACCTTAAAAGAGAGGTGGAAAAGAATCATATGGACCTCGTAGGAGTTGCTGAGGTAAGATGGAATGGACATGGAGAGTTTCAGTCAGATGAATATGTATTCTACTACTCAGGAGGAGAAGTAAAAGGAATTAATGGAGTAGGAATGATTATGACAAAGGAATTGGCTAAATGTGTGGAATATGTAGACTATGCAAATGACCGGGTTATTGGTGTAAGGCTGAAAGGAGCACAAAAAGATTTACTGATTGTCCAGGTGTATATGCCAACTTCAGAACATGATGACCAAATTGTAGAGGAAACATACAATGTAATAGAGAGAATAATGGACGAAAATAAAAAATGCTGCAAAATAGTGATGGGAGACTGGAACGCCATTGTGGGAGAAGGGAAAGAGGGAAACATAGTAGACAGTCATGGTCTTGGAAAGAGAAATGACAGAGGTAAATGGTTAATTGACTTCTGCAGGGAAAGGCAGCTGATAGCGGCAAACACATGGTTCAAGAACCATAAGAGGAGGCTCTACACTTGGAAATCACCAGGGGATAAATACAGAAACCAAATCGATTTTATACTGGTAGAAGAAAGATACAGGAATGGAATCAAGAAGGTGCACACATTACCAGGTGCAGATATTAATAGTGACCATAACTTACTTATGGCAGAAATAGAAATAAGAATGAAAAAACTGAAAAAGGCGACAATGGTGAAGAAGTGGGATCTAGAGAAGATAAGGTCCAACAAAGAACAAATTACAGAAATGCTGTCTCGGGACTTTCTAAACACATTACGAGACAAAGAAGCACCTGATAATGCCAACGAGTACTGGAATATGCTGAAAGAAGGAATCATTAAAGCAAGACAGCAAAATATAGGATATGTAAAAGGGAAAAGGTAAAAAAAAAAAAAAAACCATGGGTCACACAAGAAATGATTTCCAAGATGGACGAGAGAAGAAAATTGAAAAACAAGAACACTGAAGATGCAAGAAAGATATACCGAAGGTTAAATAACGAACTGCGAAGAGAAACAGAGCAGGCTAGGAAAAATGGGTAAAAGAGGAATGTGATGAAATTGAAGAACTGGACAGGAAGGGAAGATACGACTTACTATACAACAGAGTAAAGACTATGACATGGGAACAAAACAGAGCAGGAAGCGCTACTATGGAAATTTTGAGTAAAGACGAAGAGGCAGTGTACAAAGATCGTGATGATGTCCTCCAGAGATGGGAAGAATATCTAAAAGACCTATATGACACAAATAGCAAACCAGAAACTCTGGAACTTGAATCACACAACAGTGTAAGTGATGAAGAGAAAGAACTGACCATCATAATGGAAGAAGTAAAGTCTGCCATTGCTGCAATGAAAAATGGCAAAGCAGCAGGTACAGATACAATACCGGGAGAAATACTAAAATGCTTGAACCACAATGGAATAAGAGAAATATTGAGGTTATGTACTAAAATATATGACAGTGGTGAATGGCCTGAGGACTTTTTGACAACAGTAATGATTCCATTACCGAAAAAACAAGGAACCAAGAAATGCAGTGAGCACAGGACAATCAGCCTCATTTCACATGCAGCCAAAGTGATGTTAAGAATAATTAATAAAAGACTTGAAAAAGTAATAGAGGAGAATCTCGTCGAGGAGCAGTTTGGCTTTAGATGGAATACGGGCACCAGAGATGCAATAGGGCTCCTACGAATCTTGGGAGAAAGGTTTATTGAAAAAGGAAGAGACCTATATATGTGCTTCATCGATTTAGAAAAGGCATTTGACAATGTGGTTTGGGACAAGCTGGCGACTATTATGAGGGAAAAGAGAGTGGACTGGAAAACCAGAAGACTTATAAACTCACTATACCTTAATCAAAAAGTTTCAGTTAAAGTGAGAGGAGAAAGTACAAACTGGATCAGACCAGGGAAAGGAGTAAGACAAGGATGCTGTTTATCACCTACTCTTTTCAACCTGTACTTGGAAAATATGATTGACCAATGCTCATTAGATGACAAAGGAGTAGAAATTGGAGGAAGAAGAGTAGGGTGCTTGAGATTTGCTGATGACATGGTCCTTCTAGCCACAGGGGAAAAAGAATTACAGGATTTGGTGGACACCATTGCAACTAACGGAAAAAAATATGGAATGAAAATTAACACAAATAAAACAAAAGTATTGGCAATAGGAGGAAATAAGGAAATAAAAATTGTGCTGAATGGAGAAACACTAGAACAGGTGCAAAATTTTAAGTATCTTGGAAGCAGGATAGACACCGACTGGAAGTGCACCACAGAAATTAAAACAAGGATAGCAATGGCAAAAGAGGCGTTTTATAAGAAAAGGAGAATCTTCTGCAGCGGTCTGGACAGAGAACTCAGAAAGAGACTCATAAAATGTCTTGTATGGAGTGTTCTTCTATATGGCGCTGAAACATGGACTATGAGGAAAAAAGACAGAGAAAGGCTGGAGGCTTTTGAGATCTGGACATGGCAGAAGATGGAAAGAATAAGTTGGATGGACAGAGAAAAAAATGAAGAGGTACTGAGAAGAGTGGGAGAGAAAATGCAGTTACTAGATGTAATAAAGAGTAGAAAAAGAAATTGGATTGGGCATATATTAAGAAAGAATGACGGACTGATAAAAACAGTTTTAGAAGGTTATGTAGAAGAGAAAATGAAGCGAGGAAGGAAGAGATTCCAGATACTGGATGACATGATGGGCGGTACAACATACAGCAGCCTTAAGAAGGAAGCAATGGATCGCAGAAAATGGAGAGGCAAAGGACCTGCTAATATAGCAGATAACTGATGATGATGATGATGATTGTAATTATGGCTTTCACTGTTCTTTACACTATTTTCCTTGTTCTCTTTTACAAACATTATGGTCTTAAATACATACAATGAGTACACAGTCAGTAATTTATAATTTTTGAAATAGTCCCTACTGGACTGGCGTTTGCTTATATTAGCAAGTATTCTAACTGCTCTCTTTTGGAGCCTGAAAATGCGATCCTTATAGATAGTGGGTGCCCCACCCCGGACCTCAATCCCATATTGCAGATGTGAGTGTATTAACCCATAATACACTTGTTTAAGGACAAGGGGAGCTATTATATTTGCAAGATGTTTTAGTAACTAAATGTTACTAGAAACCTTTTTACAGGTGGAGCCGATATGCTCTTTCCAAGTGAGATGTTCATCAATCAATATGCCTAAAAACTTATGTTTGTCAGATGTTTCAACTGTAGAAAGTGACTGAGTATGGGTATTATTAAAATGTAGCAAGAATTTTATTACTACAGTCTTGACCTTATTCAGTGTAAGCTTATTCACTGTTAGATATTCTGTGATCATTTCAAAGTTCTCTGGAAACTTTACAGGACAAAAATACAGACATGGTAGAAAACTCCACCACATGGTTTCAAAGCAATAAATTGGTCATAAATGGAAATAAAACAGAGACAATACATTTTCATTTGAGTAAGTTGAAACCAGAAGGGATGGTAAACACATCTGTCAAACTGCTAGGAATTTATTTAGACCCGAATTTGAACTGGGGCGAACATACGCATCAACTATGCAAGAAACTGTCCAGAGTAATTTTTTTACTGCGCGAACTTAGGACTTGTGTCGGTAAGAGCCAAATGTTAGAGGCATACTATGCCTTTTTCCACTCGCACCTGGTCTATGGCATAATACTTTGGGGGAACTTTTCAGGGACTCAGGAAGTTTTTAAGTGGCAGAAGAGGGTAGTTAGGGGTGAGGCACCGATGAAATTGACACCAACATCGATATGCATTCATCTTTGGACTCTAAGCTTTATCCTTGGCTGTTCCGCCATGTTCTGTTCAGTTCTTTGTGATCCTTGTATGTGTTAAGGTTAATAAATGAACTATTGCTAAATGGGTGTGATTATTGGTGCAACCAACCCGGTAATTCTCCTCACTGGTGACCCCGAGTTGTAACGTCTTACATTTTCGCCATTTTACTGTGTCCACGACCTCCACGTCAGTTCTTTTCGCGTGTATTACATCGACACAGCATTCGAACAATGACTTCGGCCCAGCACCTAACGCCAGATTTTGTGATCAACATGCATCGTGTTGCAGGTGATGTACACCCGCCAGGACTGCAACACGATGCCTCCCACTCGATGATTCCGCCGATTTCGCCAGACGTTTTCGAGCCTGCAACAATAAGTGAGGTTAGGAGTGTGCATGACTCCGGCTATCAAACGCCTTTGTTTCCGCCATATGTGCCCTCCCTCATTGACTGTGCAGTTACCTCTTACGGATCTTCGTGCAGTGCGGGACCAATGCTGATTTCTGAAAATGCTTCGCTGGAAAACCTACTACCGCCAGGACAACGATTTGCCACGCCACAATCTGGTGCAGTACCACGCGGATACCTGTTACCTGCCACGTGGCCAGAACTGCTTCGTTCACAGGTCTACCTCCTCAGCATCCGACCACGCCTGCACCTGCCTCGGTTCAGCATCAGCACATGCCTTCCTACTTCGATACCTCGGCCTGCAACAGGAACAATAACTTGTTATCTGTGCCTGACCTCCACCTCCGTCCCACTGCTATACCTCAGTGTTTTGTGCCACGAGATTCACCTTATCCGCACACCGTTTTGAGGGGAGTCACTATGAACAGTGAACATTCACACATTCCGTCCCACATTTGACATCATTTCCCACACTGTGTTTCTGGACAACCCGCACCTCTGCAGCCTCCCTGCAACACAGGTGGCCTTGGCTCTGATCATACGTCAAACTTTCCATGGACTAACACGCATTCTCAAACTTTGAACTTTTTCTCACCTGTCACCCCCACGCCGGCTCTAGTTGAGCTTCCGCTACCATTCTCGACACGTCTCAGTGCCTCATCCGCGTCGGTCTTCGCGACGCGTCAATCCGAACACACCTGCAATGTGTTGAGCTTCCACAACTGCAATTGACACATTACAGTGTCTCACCCGTGTCGGCCTTCCGCATCGCGACGGATTGTGCTCAACCACAATGTGTCACCTTCACGCTGCCACCTGAACAGCCGTTGTTGCCACATCCCCTGGAGGCACGCTCTCCTGGAATACTACAGCAACAACATCTCGATTCAGCCAGTGCCCTAATGAACTCAATTCAACCTGTTCTTCCGGACATTCAACAATGCTTACCAACGCTGCCGCCATTTAATCCCAACACAGCAACAACCTGGTTCAAAATTGTAGACGAAGTGTTCAATCATTACAAACTCGACGAGTCAACCAGATTTCTGTGCCTCATCACCCACCTGCACGACCAGGAGGACTTGATTGCTGACCTGGTCGACGCCCTGGACTCATCTAACTGGTACACTGTAGCGAAAAAGACAGTTCTACATCAGCTTGCACGCTTAACTGAGGTAGCAATACGGCAAGTGCTCCACGTCAAGCACCTAGGCAACGAAAAACCTTCCCAGCTCTGGAGATGGCTACGTGCCCTGGTCAGCTGGACACAAGTGTGCATGCGTGACGAGCGTCACATGTTCCCGAACTGACAGTTCCAACCCTGCCCCTCGCGGACAGCACCTCAAACTATGCAACTTCGGCTCCTGTGCACTGCCGTGCGACCACCACTGACATCACAAACAGTACACTCGCGCCAAGCGTTTCGCCCACGACTGTGCTGCCACAGGCCATGCCCTCAGACAATGGACTTACTAACAGCTCAAAAGCTCTACAGAGCTCACCTGACCACGGTGCCACTGCTTAGTGCCAGCGGCCATCTTGTCGCATTGACTCCTGGTACACTTTGCCGCCTCGATTCCCGTCGGATCCGCCGAGTGGCCCCGAACACCACGACCACACCTCGCCTCCCGTGTGCAGGCAACATTTCCGTCGTCACCCATGGCACGGTTCACAAGCTTCACCTCACACCAGGTCCCCCGATCTCCAGTAAACTACGTCGACTTTATTCCGAGCACCTCTCCGACCTTAAAAATCATAATTCTGAACTACTAAGCACCAGCGTCATTGAATCCTCTGCCAGTAGCTGGTCTACGTCCATACAAATGACACCCAAGAAAGACAGGTCCTGATGTATGTGCGGAGACTACCGTCAACTAAATGCACGAACAATTATGGACACCTACCCCATACCCAACATTGCCGACTTTACCAGTTCCCTCTTAGGTGCAACCACATTCTCTGTTATTAATTGCAAACGGGCCTACCACCAGATCCCCATGGCTCCTGAAGACATCGAGAAGACAGCAATCACCAGCCCGATTGGGTTATTTCAGTTTTGATTCATGCCCTTTGGTCTGAAAAACGCAACCCAGACCTGGCAACGCTTCATCAACGAAGTGCTATTCGACCTAAAATTCTGCTTTGCATATCTTGATGACATTCTTGTGTTCAGCTCCTCTGTTGAGGACAACATTCAACATGTGCAAACTGTTATGAGCACTCTCGCGGCAGCAGGCATCGAGACAAACCAGGACAAATTGCAGCTACATCAACCCGCTGTCACTTTTCTTGGTTTTCGGGTCTCTGCTGATGGCATTTCACCGCCCCCTGAAAAAGTACAAACTATACTAAACCTACCCACACCTTCGTCATTCAAAGAGCTCCAGCACTTTCTGGGGATGGTCAATTATTATCGCCGACATCTACCTCAGGCTGCAGAGATTCATGCTCCACTGACGGACACCTTGGCAGGCACCAACATTTCTGGATCTCAACCCGTTCCATGGCCCCTGCTATGACTGACTCTTTCACTGCCCTCAAAAATCTTCTTGCGGAGGCCTGCACCATCGCACATCCTCATCCCAATACGCAACGTTTCATCACCACAGATGTGAGCGATACTGCCATCGGCGCTGTCCTTAGCCAGACAATCGACGGCCAAACTTCGCATCTGCAGTTCTTCTCGTGCAAGCTCACCAATGCACAACGGAAATATTCTGCGTTTGACTGAGAGTTGCTCATGGTCTATGAAGCGATTAAGTATTTTAAGACTGATGTTGAGGGATGCTCTTTCTATGTTTTAATGGACCACAAACCCCTGGCTGCGGCCATTTCAAACCCGCCAGCTGACCCGCCTCCTCGCCACTTCAGATACATGGACTTCATATCTCAGCTCGCCACCGATGTCAGACACATAAAGGGTGCTGACAATATAGTTGCTGATTTCTTTTCACGATTCGACGCTGTGCATTTGCTGTTAGACCTCTCTGAACTGCCTAACCTCCAACTCGCTGACGAGGACACACAAAACATGATTTCAGACTCTACCTCTTCACTACACTTCGTCCGCACCACCTTCCCTAGCATTTCTGGTGAGATCTGGTGCGACAACAGTAGGGGCACGTTACACCCCCTCATCCCAACCACGCTCTGTCGAGCTGTCTTCAACGCATTGCATAATTTAGCCCACCCCGGTGTTGCTGCATCCGCCCACCTCGTAGCGAAGTGCTTTGTGTGGAGAAATGTCAACAAGAACTGCCAGCAATGGGCACGCTCCTGCGCCGCGTGCCAACGCTGCAAAGTACACAAGCACACCTCACCCTCCCTCGGCGCCTTTTCGATCCCTTCTGGGCGTTTCCAGCATATTCACATTGACACTGTCGGCCCTCTCTCCCCTTCTAACGGCTTTCGTTATATTCTCTCATCTATCGACCGAACAACTCGCTGGGTCGAGGCTGTTACCCTCCCCAATATTACGGCAGAAACTGTTGCTTGAGCTTTCGTCGAGTTATGGGTATTGCATTTCGGATGTCCAGTTATCATCACGACTGACCAGGGCAGACAATTTGAGTCGGCCCTGTTCAAAAGGATTTGTAACATTTGAGGCATCCAACGCATCTGTACCACAGCATATCACCCGCAAAGTAACGGGCTAGTTGAGTGCTGGCACCGCACTTTCAAGGAGGCTCTTCGATGCCACGACTCTCTATGGGCAGAGGCCCTTCCCCTTGTGCTACTCTATAAGGAAGACCTCAAATGCACAATAGCCAAGTTCATATATGGCCAGAACATTGTTCTCCCTGGCGAACTTGTGAGCCCTTCTGCTTCTCTCACTCAGTCTCACTTACCTTCCTTCGTGGACCGCATCAGACGCCACTTCATCAACCTCCATATCCCTCCGCCCCCCAGCCATTCCTGCCCTAAGGTTCACGTCCCAAAATCTCTGGACAATTGCGAGTACGCCATGTTCCGAGATGACACTGTCCATGCTCCCCTCCAACCTCCATAGACCAGCCTATACCGAGTTGTCTGGCGCTCAGCCACCACCTATGATATCCAGATGAAAGATTCAGCTGTTACAGTCTCTCTCAACAGACTTAAGCCTGCTCATTATGAGCCTTCTTATACCCCCCTTCAGGCCACAACCACACCACTCACTGTCGTGGCTCACTACACTCCGACCATTCCCTCCACGTCGGACTTACACACTCGATTGAGTGACTTCCAGCTCCAATCGTCGAGCTCTCCTCCAACCTCGCCCTCTACTCCGGTCTCACGCACTCCATCGAGTGACCACATGCTCCCCACATCGAGCTTACCTACGATCATGCCCTCGCCACCGGGCCCTTCGCCAGTCCCTTTGACATCTCCACCGTCACCTGCCTCGCCCTGTCGAGGTTTCTCACGCCCCCCCCCCCCCCATCTAGAATGTGCCCTCGCTCAAGTTGTTTGTGCCTGTCTCCCCAAAAATAATCCACAACATCACAATACTACTGCATGATTATACACTGTTCGTCATGTGTTTCTCTTCATCCAGTGCTCATGACACAACCTCCGCCGTTCCCTGCCACCTGGTGAAATGTGTTCCCCTCCTGCCGATGTTGACCTGGACATACTTCGTATGTTCGCCACGACCACCGGAGACATCGTCGTCGCTCCGTTCCACCCGCATACCGCTGGCTAACCTGTCACCGCACGACCAGCACGCCCAGTACGGCGCCAGGCTCACTTCAACGATTCCCAGGTTTAGTGGCCGAACCTTCCTTCACGGCATCTACCCACACAGCTCCCTGACGACACTATTGAGCTGACCGTGGTCCAGCTCCCCAGCTCCCACAGACCACCCCTGCCAACGCCATAGTCACCCCCCCCCCCGGCCTCTCAACTCTCAAGAGTACTCCTACTGCGGGGAGGGGGGGGGGGCTATGTGGTGCCGATGAAATCGACACCAACATCGTTATGTATTCATCTTTGGACTCTAAGCTTTATCTTTGGCTGTTCCGACATGATCAGTTCAGTTCTTTGTGATCCTTGTATGTGTTAAGGTTAATAAATGAATTATTGCTAAATGGGTGTGATTATTGGTGCAACCAACCCGGTAATCCTCCTCAGGGGTATAAAGGGCTTACCCGACAATGAATCATGCAGACCAGTATTCAGGGAGCTGAAAATAATGACTCTCTCTGCAACATTCATATACCACTGTCTCATAGACATCAAAGAAAACCAGAGTAACTTCACAATATGGGGGGAAGTACATTCACACAACACAAGAAATAAACATTACATTGACACACCCCAGGTAAGGCTAAGGAAAACCCAAAATGCCATAACTACATGGAGCTTAAGCTGTTCAGCAAACTGCCTATAACACTTAGGGAAATGCCAGTACAGCAACTAGGGAAGAAACTAAAAAATTGGCTGATTCTGAATACAGCCTACAACATTCTGGAATTTGAAGAAAACTTGAGACGCCTCCAGAAGGAATGATGATTATAGCATGTAGTGAAAATATAGGCGGTATCATATTCTGTGACAAATTTGATCCAAGGAGATGTACAACTGTAAATACTTTTCTTCTTTTCTTTTCTGTATATCTTTTTAAAAACTAATTGGTACCTTTTAAAAAAATACCTGTATGTATGTATTGTGTTTTGGTACCTTTCCTAGTATTTTTGACGCTGTCTATTACAACACTAAGTTGTTTAACGACAATAAAATTTGATTTGATTTGTTGCTTTGGAATGCTGCCTGCTCTGTACAGCTCCAGCTAATAAAAGATGTATCATCAGCATAGTTCACTAGTTTGGAGTTTTGTTGCTGTGTTATATCATTAATATATACTATAAACAAGAATGGTCCAAGTATACTTCCTTGGGGAACTCCACTATTGATAGTTCTTTGTGCTGACTTTACTGTTTGGATCTTACTTTCATTCTTCTAATTTTGTTTTTTGCACTTCTAACACGGAGATAAGAACTTACAAGGAAACCTCCCCATCGCACTCCCCTCAGATTTAGTTATAAATTGGCACAGTGGATAGGCCTTGAAAAAGTGAACACAGATCAATCGAGAAAACAGGACGAAGTTGTGTGGAACTATGAAAAAATAAGCAAAATATACAAACTGAGTAGTCCATGTGCAAGATAGGCAACATCAAGGACAATCTGAGCTGAAGAGTGCCATGGTCCTGTGGTTAGAGTGAGCAGCTGCGGAATGAGAGGTCTTTGGTTCGAGTCTTCCTTCGAGTGAAAATTTTGCTTTCTTTATTTTCGCAAAGTTACGATCTGTCCGTTCATTCATTGACGTCTCTGTTCACTGGAATAAGTTTAGTGTCTGTGTTTTGCGACCGCACCGCAAAACCGTGCGATTAGTAGACGAAAGGACGTGCCTCTCCCATAGGAACCAAAAACATTTCATCGCAAGGTCATAAATCAACCAATTCCTCCACAGGAAAACACGTCTGATATATTCTATACGACACTGGTGACGGCATGTGCGTCACATGACAGGAATATGTTGTCGACCCACCTAACTTGCATACCTGGCGAATGGGCAAAAAGATTCTTCTACCTTGCCCGATTTAGGTTTTCTTGTGGATGTGATAATCACTCCCAAAAAGTGATGAAAACATAAGAGTCTGTCACATAAACTGCAACAAATGAATGCAATAATTTCACAGTCGCACAGTTTTCCCTGTGCTCTGTCAAAACATATGTTTCTTACGTTTTCAAATGTTTCCGTGTGTAGACCGTCAAATCCTGCATATGTCCAAGCAAATCTGAACATGTCCTGGAATTTTGGAGAGCGAAGTTGATTATGTGTGAGTGCCTGAACTTTGATAATTGTCTGTAAACAAAAAATTAAACTTTTCACTCGAGAGAAGACTTGAACCAAGGACTTCTCGTTCCGGAACTGCTCACGCTAACTGCGGGACCACGGACCTCTCGTTCCGGAGCTGCTCATGCTAACCGCGGGACCACGGCGCTCGTAAGCTCATATTCTCCTCGGTGTTGCCTACCTTGCGCATGGACTATTCAGTTTGTATATTTTGCTTATTTTTTTCATAGTTCCACAAAACTTCTTCCTGTTTTCTCGATTGATCTGTGTTCAGTTTTTCAAGGCCTATCCCTGTGCCAACTTATAACTAAATCTGAGGGGGGTGCGATGGGGAGGTTCCCTTGTTAGCAACTTTAGAGCTACTCCTCTTATCCCATAATTTTCTAACTTGGATAACAGTACTGCATGATTCACAGAATCGAATGCTTTAGACAGATCTAGGAAAGTCCCTACAACTTTGTTTCTTTCATCCAGCCTGTTCAGTAGTTCATGGAAAAAAGTTGCTAATACT
The DNA here is from genome assembly GCF_023864275.1 of Schistocerca cancellata. Taxonomy (NCBI): domain Eukaryota; kingdom Metazoa; phylum Arthropoda; class Insecta; order Orthoptera; family Acrididae; genus Schistocerca; species Schistocerca cancellata. The sequence continues at coordinate 521,304,877 of NC_064633.1, forward strand.
GTTATTGTAGATTGTCCTTTTCGAAACCCATGTTGTGTTTTGTTTAATAGTTTGTATTTACACAAGAAGGAATCCATTTGATCTAGAATTATTCTTTCAAGCAGCTTGCCAAGTGTTGAAGTCACTTGATCACTTACCTTTACCTTGTCAATAAAAAATCATTCTGGTGTGCTGGAAGTACTGCTTTTCTTTTCCCAACTGCACCTATTCTTCTGTTATCATCTGCAGCAGAATTTTCTTCTGTGTCTGGCTCCCCTGATAGTTGTTCAGCTGCTGATCCTACTGTTGATGATATTGCTACTGGTGTTAGAGCTGGGTCTGCAATTCATTGTTGTTACTGTGCCTGAATATTGGAGGCACCTTGTTCCTTCTTTTGTTGTTGATGTTGGTGAGTGAAGTCTTGCTGGCGTTGTTTCCTACGAATATTTGGGGGGGGGGGGGGGCAATCCAGGATGATTTTGCTTTTGAGCGTTTGATACCTCTTGATGGTAATTTCTTCAGTTTTTCCGACGAGCAGTTTTTTCCCCATGTTGTTAACATGCAATCCATGTAATGTGTGGAATCTGCGCCCAATATTGTTAACATTTACGAGTTCTACATTTCTGAAATGTTTGCAAAGCAATGAAATTTGTTGGTTGGCATTGATTATTTCTTTATTTACGCATGACCAAGACGGTAAGTCATGCCAATGTGGCATGTTCAGCACTAAAACATTTGTGTGTGTCAACTGTCCTAAGCACCTTTTTAGTACTTGTTTTGCTTTGTGAGTTTCATTTTTATGCACGTCATTTGACCCACCAAATATCACAACAAAGTCTTCAGAGTCAGCAACGTCTATGGATCGTACATGCTTGCAAACTTCCGACATAGAAGCACCATGCTTTATGTAAGTGATTGTCTGTAGACTGGACTGACCTTTCAGAAGGCAAACAAATCCACGGCCATGACTGTCTGCTATCACAACCACTTTTCTTCGTTCAGGTTTCTCTGCATGTTTAGAAGGCGCAACGGCGTTATAGCCAAAGCCAAACAATTTCGTATCAGCGCTGGACAAACACCTGATATTTAGGTCACGCAACTGTTCAGGTCTTTCAGACTCATTTCCTTTCATAACAGAAACAGAGTTGTTAGGCATCCTTTTGGATGTATCACTCTGCGTATTTGTAGTTTTATATTCAGCTCGGAAGTTAGTTTTATCACATGCACAATGTTTCTCATCTTGCACAGTTGATTGCACACTGAATCTGCTTGTAAACACGATATTAGGCTCATACAATAAGCTTCGTTTTTCACTTTGCCTGGAATTTCGTGGTTACTGTGAGGCAGGTTTGCTTTAGGTTCACACTTTCCGGAGAGCGGCGCGTTTCGTCACAGGGTTATTTGGTAACCGTGATAGCGTTACGGAGATGTTTAGCAAACTCAAGTGGCAGACACTGCACTCACCAAACCTCAGGCAAGTACCAGACACACACAGAACAATCATCACATTTCACAGACACCAAAAAGTACAGACATAATCACACACACAAGTACACAGGGGAGTAAAATCCGAAAGGCTACAAACTCACCCTCACACTTCCCCAAAGAGGGGAAAGTAAAAGATGAGAGCAGCAGGCAGACTCTGCAAGAGAGGCTCTCTGCATCGCGGTGTAGCTTGCTCGCCAGGTTTCGAGAGGGTGCGTTTCTGGATGAGGTATCGAATATATTGCTTCCTCCTACTTATACCTCCCGAGAAGATCACGAATGTAATATTAGAGAGATTCGAGAGCGCACGGAGGCTTTCAGACAGTCGTTCTTCCCGCGAACCATACGCGACTGGAACAGAAAAGAAAGGTAATGACAGTGGCACGTAAAGTGCCCTCCGCCACACACCGTTGGGTGGCTTGCGGAGTATAAAGGTAGATGTTAGGTTTTTAGTTCGTTCATCAGAATATTAATGGTTAGTTGCAGACTACTTACACGATCATTTAACTTTTTGATTTCATCACTACAATTCGTGCACACGCTGTTTTTATCGGTATAATTTTCACTTTTTTTCTAAAAACAAATGTAAAGCTGCCTGGAACATAGTTAAAAGTGAGATAAACATGGGAAAGGAAGAAATTAGTAACCCAATTAATTGTAACAATCTCAACGACCACTTCATAAATTCAATAAATGCCCATGTACCAAGTGACAATTTAACTGATGCGGAAGCTTTTCTGTCGCAATCACAGAATAAAACGGATAAAAGATTTAACTTGAGTAGAATAATTGCTACAGACATAAATAACTCTGTAAACAAGCTGAACAACTCTGGAACAGAAGACTACAATGGATTCAATAACTTCGTAATAAAGGCTATAATTAAGGAAATTAGAACTCCTTTACTTTACCATGAAAATAAAATGCTTGATGATGGCATTTTCCCTGACTGCCTTAAAATTATGGTTACACTCCCCACATACAAAAAGGATGACAGAGAAATGCCAGATAACTATAGACCAATATCAGTTGTCCTTGTACTGGCCAATATCATAGAGAGCTGCTCACATACTCAGATTTACATGTATTCTGAGAACAATAAATTAATAAAAGCTATTGAAAGCCTGATAACTGAAATCCATAACGCTTTTGAAAGGAAACTAACCATCTGTGCAACACCCATAGACTTGAGCAAAGCATTTGATTCACTCTCACATGAGATAATTGTTAAAAAATTAGAATACTATAGTATTGCAGACAAACCACTTAATTTGATTAAGTCATACCTGAATAACAGGCAACATTTAGTGTATGCGAACAAAGAAAGGTCACAACTAATGAAAATTAAGAGAGGAATTCCACAGTGCTCCATTCTTTGACCCTTCCTCTTCATTACCTATGTTAATGACTTCTCAATCTATATAGCCTGCAAAAATGTTTTATATGCTGATGATATGACCATGATTTCCACAGGTAAAAAATGAAATGATCGTATGGGATTTATTAGCCGGGGTATCCCCTTTGGGGTTTGGCCGCCGTATTATGATGAAAATGATGATGACGGACACGCAACACCCAGTCCCCTGCCGTGAATCGAACCTGGGCTGCTTTGCGTAGTAGGAGGTAATGCTACCACTGAGCTACAGAGGTGGACATCTCCACAGGTGAGAGTATGCAAGAGATGGTAAACAAAAATAATGAAATTTTTGAAAAATGTAGGGTGTGGTGTATTGCTAACCAGTTTGTATGAACAGCACAAAAATGGAGAAAAATTTTTTAATCTGAAGGTACAGAAAGAAGAAAATCACAGTGTCAAACTATTGGGACGAAAAATAGACTAAAGGCTCTCTTGAGATGACCATACAAGCTATCTGACAGGCAAACTTGCACACGTGATATTCCAGCTGTAGAAACTAAGATATTGTTTACGTCATACACAGTTCCCAGACAGTTTATTTTTTATTTCTTTTGATTCTCTGAATCATACGTTGTACAGAAATGCACATCATGATATAGGATAGGTCATTTGATACATATTAGGCATTTATCAGAAGTGGTAGATGTCTATGAATCTATAAAATGATTACATATTTATATCACATGTGTAATGTACTTAGGTCTTATACAGGGTTATTACAAATGATTGAAGCGATTTCACAGCTCTACAATAACTTTACTATTTGAGATATTTTCACAATGCTTTGCACACACATACAAAAACTCAAAAAGTTTTTTTAGGCATTCACAAATGTTCGATATGTGCCCCTTTAGTGATTCGGCAGACATCAAGCCGATAATCAAGTTCCTCCCACACTCGGTGCAGCATGTCCCCATCAATGAGTTCGAAAGCATCGTTGATGCGAGCTCGCAGTTCTGGCACGATTCTTGGTAGAGGAGGTTTAAACACTGAATCTTTCACATAACCACACAGAAAGAAATCGCATGGGTTTAATTCGGGAGGGCGTGGAGGCCATGACATGAATTGCTGATCATGATCTCCACCATGACCGATCCATCGGTTTTCCAATCTCCTGTTTAAGAAATGCCGAACATCATGATGGAAGTGCGGTGGAGCACCATCCTGTTGAAAGATGAAGTCGGCGCTGTCGGTCTCCAGTTGTGGCATGAGCCAATTTCCCAGCATGTCCAGATACACGTGTCCTGTAACGTTTTTTTCGCAGAAGAAAAAGGGGTCAACCGTTTCTTCGCTCACTGCAGGCCGACCCGTTGATTTCCCCTTACAGAGGCATCCAGAAGCTTTAAACTGCGCATACCATCGCCGAATGGAGTTAGCAGTTGGTGGATCTTTGTTGAACTTCGTCCTGAAGTGTCATTGCACTGTTATGACTGACTGATGTGAGTGCATTTCAAGCACAACATACGCTTTCTCGGCTCCTGTCGCCATTTTGTCTCAATGCGCTCTCGAGCGCTCTGGCGGCAGAAACGTGAAGTGCGGCTTCAGCCGAACAAAACTTTATGAGTTTTTCTACGTATCTGTAGTGTGTCGTGACCATATGTCAATGAATGGAGCTACAGTGAATTTATGAAATCGCTTCAATCATTTGTAATAGCCCTGTATTTATTCTGTACCAGAATTTAGAATTTATACCAATAAAACTTACATTCAGTTATGTTACGTAAGGTCAATAGTTCGGGATCCATTATCTGATGTTTCGTTGAGCAGTTCCTTATGGCAGTTCCTTATAGTAGGTTGTTTTCGAGAAATTCCTGTATGCCTTAGAGGCAGTGCTTCATTTGTAGTGACTGTAGCTTCACTTTAAAATCCTTTTCTTGTGTAATGTTCTTCACTGCTATTGGGAGATGATAGTAGAGTTTTATTCTAATATATTTGACAACTTTACTGTATACCTTTGTTGAATGGGGAATTACTCATAGGGAGTTCTTTGACCTTGTATCATGTTGGTGCAAGTTTGAGTTTATATCTAAGTTGCTGATATTTGTCTTGGTAAAACATAGTAGGTCCAATATGTACTGACACGGGAGGACTGACATGTTCAGACTCTGGAACAATGGTTTACAGGATTCTTTCTGCTGTTTGAATAATATTATTCTAATTCCTTTTTTTAAATTTTAAAGAGCCTCACTGCTTTTGCACTGTGACCCCAAAAGATAATTCCGTAGCTTAGTATAGAGTGGAAAAGAGCTAGTACATTGATATGAAGGTGCTGGTATTAACAATATTCCTTATTTGTCTAATCATGAAACATACTTTACTCAATTTGGTGCAGGTTATATCAATATGACTTTTCTATGTAAGTGTGTCAATAATGGTAACCCCCCCCCCCACCTCCCAAAATTTGGTTTCCTTTATATAGTTGATTTTATCATCACTCAGTGATATATTTGATACTGGTGGGTTTTTATTTTGGACTGTGTGGAAAGTAATACCAGCTGTCTTTTTTTATGTTTAGGAGTAATCTGTTTGAATGAAGCCGTGAGTTTAGTTGTGCTGTGCTCCTGTTTATTGCATCTTGAAGATGTTCGTTTGAGTCAAATATCATAATTGTGGTATCACCAGCAATGATGAAGGTTCTGTTATTGTGGAAATTTAAGGGGAGGTCATTTACATAAAGTAAGAATAATAAGCATCCCAACACTGGTCCTTGGGGAACTCCATTTACGTTATTTGGGTCGATGACTGTGCAGTGTTAGTGATTCCTGGTCGATTAGTTGCATTCATTTGGACGCATTGGTTTCTGTCTTTGAGGTAGCTTTTAAACCAGTCATGGCTAGTGCCCCTTATGCCATGGGAGTAAATCTTTTGCAGCAGTATATTGTGATTGACCATATCGAATGCCTTTGTTAGGTCAAGAAAAATGCCTATGGCTGGAAGATTAGATTAGATTAAAATTACTTTCGTTCCAATTGATTCGTAGTGAGGAAGTCCTCCAGGATATAGAAAATATCAGAAAAACAACAATACATGACAAATATTTACAACTAAAACAAATAAGCTAATGTACCATTCCACAGGTCCCAAGTGGAATGATCGTCATTTTTTAATGAACACTATATGAAACAGTCATTTTACAAATACTAATGCACTGAATCTAAGATAAAAAAGTTTTTTATTTATTTGTAAGGTGATAAACATGCAATACAACTACTATAATACTTATATACAATGAACACATAACTGCACTGAAATGGTGCAGATGTTAGATTGTACTTACGCACACACACACACACACACACATACACACACACACACACACACACACATGTAAGAAGCAACCTTGGGTTGAGAAAGCTTGAAATATGTGTGTGTGTTTGTGTTCGTTATTGTTTCTATCAACGTACCAACGCTTTCGTTTGGTAAGTTACAGAATCTCACACAACGAACAAATAACTGCACTGAAATGGTGCAGAATGACAAATTTCATTAAGGAATAAATATATTGGGAAGCAGTAGTTAGTATCCCTAGTTCCATAAACAGGCTTCTGCAGGATGTTCTTGAGTTCACACCACATATAACTCTTACTGCACGTTTTTGTGCCCAGAAAACTTTAGCATGGCTTGATGAATTACCCCAAAACATAATCCCATATGACATTATGGAATGAAAGTAAGCATAGTATGCCAGCTTTTTCATTTTTATTTCCCCTATGTCTGACACAATTTGCATTGCAAATAGAGATTTATTAAGACGCTTCAGCAGTTCTGTGGTGTGCTCCTCCCAGTTGAATTTATTATCAAGCTGTAATCCCAAGAATTTAACGCTGTCCACTTCTTCTATCTGCTTGTCATCATATATTAGGCATATACTCGTGGGACACCCCTCACAAGTTCTGAACTGCATTTAGTGTGTTTTTTCAAAGTTTAGTGACAAAGAATTGGCTAGGAACCAGTGATTAATGTCCACAAATATTAATGTCCATCGGCAAACAAAACGAACTTCGCATCTGGTAATGTTACTGATGCAAGGTCATTGATACACGCAAGAAAAAGTAAGGGCCCCAAAATGGAACCTTGTGGGACCCCACATGTAATTAGTTCCCAGTTGGATGATGCCTGATAGCTTATTACATGTCTCGTTCCTAATAACACCCTTAGTTTCCTGGCAGAGATATAAGATTTGAACCATTTTGCAGCATTTCCTGTTACACAGTAATATTCTAATTTACTTAAAAGGATATTGTGATTTACACAGTCAAATGCCTTTCACAGATCACAAAATATACCAGTTGCCTGCAAATATTTATCTAATGAATTAAGCACATTTTCAGTGTAAGTGTAGATAGTCTTCTCAATATCAGAACCCTTTAGAAATCCGAACTGTGACTTTGACAGTATGTTATTTGAGATAAGAAGGTTATAAAGCCGATTGTACATTACTTTTTCTAAAAATTTTGAGAATGCTGGCAAAAGTGCAATTGGATGGAAATTTGATACTATTTCTTTATCTCCCTTCTTAAACAGTGGCTTAATTTCAGCATATTCAACCATTCAGGAAATATTCCATTGATAAACGACTGGTTACACATATAGCTTAATATGTTACTTAGCTCAGAATAACATCCTTTAATTAACTTTGTTGAGATTTCATCATACCCACTAGATGTTTTTGATTTTAAAGGTTTAGTGATGGACATTATTTCTGCTAGGGTACTGAGGGTCAAATTCATATTATGGAAGATACTTGAAATGTCTGGTCTGAAGTATTCCATAGCAGCATCTACCGAACCTGACAACCCCATCTTTTCAGTAACAGTTATAAAATGTTTGTTAAAAAGTTCTGCAACACTATACACATCTGTCATCAATGTATCATTTACTCTTAATGCTACTCGGTCCTCTTCATGTCTGGTTCTACCGGTCTCCTCCTTCACTATATCCTATATTCTCTTTATTTTGTTATCTGATTGACAGATACAGTTTTCTTTTTGTTTTACAAGATACCCCTATTCCTTGAGTTATCCATGGCTTCTTTGTGGACTTTGCTCTAACCTTGGTAAGTTTTGGGGGAAAGCAGTGTTCGAATAAGGTAAGCACTTTATTAGCAAAAGTGTTATATTTTTCATTCATGCCATGAGCACTGTAAACATCAGTCCAGTGAATGTCTCTGAGGAGTGTCCTAAAATAATAATTTTTGGCTTATTGATTTCCCAGATTTAACAGATTTTATATCCTGTTCAGTATTAACATTTAACAGAAGGAATTGCATGTCATGGTCTGAGAGGCCATTGACTATTGGTTTTGTAATATAATTTTATTATCAATGGCTGTTTGTGAGCAATTGGCTGCCCTAGTGGGGAACTTTACAGTGGGAATTAAGTTGAATGATAGTGTTACTAACTCAAACAAGTTCTTATTGGGAGAGTCTTTAAGGAAATCTACACTGAAATCACCAGCAACCACTATTTCTTTGTTTTTGGTTGTTAAATGGGCCAGTACAGCTTCAAGGTGATTTACAAACAGATTAAAGTTACCTGCAGGTGCTAGATATACACTTAATATTATGGAGGATTTTTTGTGAAATTCTACTTCTCTTGCACATGCTTCCATATGCTGTTCTAGGCAAAATTTATGAATGTCTATGTTCTTAAATTTATGACAGTTCCTGATGAATCTGGCAACTCCTCCTTTTTCCATTTATGATCTACAAAAGTGAGAAGCTTCTTGTCTACTAGTGTTAAGGTGTAATCTAGGAGTTGCTGTATTGCATCAGTTGTGGTTTTTCCTCCTTGGAAACCTAACTGAGCAGGTGATATGGCATTTCTTTTTTTCAGAAATGAATTTAGTTTGTCTGCCATAATGCATTCAAATATTTTGCTGAATACTGAGCGTACTGCTTTTGGCCTGTAATTGTTGATATCACCTTTACTTCCTTTTTTATGAATGGATAGGATTTTTTCGGTCTTGAGTTTATTAGGAAATATACCGTTGAGGAATTAAGAGTGTATTATGTGGGACAGTGGTTTACTTATGAGGTTGCTGCAATTATGGAGAAGAAAGCAGGGGATCTGATCTTGACCTGCAGAGGATATTTTCTTGGTTTTTGTATGGATAATTTTTTCTATGTCTGCCAATGAGGTTAGAATATTTATTAATCGGCTTCAACGCCATAGACTTACTGAATAATAAGCTGATATAAGGCAATTATATCTTTGCCTTGGTTCGTGTCTTTGGCGGACAGTGTAAATTGCGAGTGTGCTAACTCTACAAATATAAACGTAAATTGAGCTAAAAATGTACGACATACGTAAAAATCAGTGATTACTGCAGTCTTAAATGCATTGTGAGTAATTATACCTAGAAATAGTGAATACCGGTATGTACATGAAATCAAATGAAACGGCTCATGATTGTGATGCGCGCAATGTTCTACCTCACGAAAGCCGTTGAAAGTCATAAGTTTGCAATCAGCGATTCATACTTTAAAGTGTGATCCAACGAAACTTCGAAATGAAAAATACTGAACTGTTAGTTTATCTGAAATCGACTGCACCACTGAAAACAGAACCTACAAAAACTATAAACAGCGAGAAAGAAAAGCAGAGTGAAGGGACCAGAAGCAAAATTACTACAGCCCTGATAAAAGCAACACCGTTAATACATATGAAAACTGTAAAAAAAGTGATCGACCGGTGCCTCAAAAAATGGTACACACTGAAAACAAGAGTCAGAACGTATTAATTCTTTCTTAAGGTCGTGGTCGTCACTGTGAAAAAATAATGATCAGTTTTGAAAATCAAAAACACTACATCTCTTCTGTTATAAAGTTAACGTTCATTTAAAGGACGTGGTATGTAACATAGACGGGAAGACGAAAGTATATACGAAAAATGACAGTAACGTCATTCTAGGTCGGATAAACGACATCCTAAAGAAATTTGAGGATTTAAAATGCACCTGAACAGATTCTCTTCAAACGACAGTCCACACAAAAGTAATTTTGTGCACAATTCCGTACAGATACGATGTGCCAAAACTGAACAACAGAATCTATGCTGCAAACGAATTCACAATGAGCACTGCAAAAAATTATGAGCATGTAATGGTAATAGGCATCAATATATTCCTCAGCAGAAGCGATTATACAAAGCATGGACTTCACTTGCGAATGGAAGGCAAAGAGAAATTATGTAGACATTTACAGCTAGAGTAAGTGCCAAACTGCAAATATCAGCTCTGACATACATGCAATGTGAACACCGTTCAGCAAACATAACAGTGAAAAGACAAGAAAAAATAACAGCAAAAACGGACTTATCCAACTCGATAGTGATGAAAGATAAACGAGGAGCTGCAAGAAAAAACTTTACTATACCTTAATCACTCAAAGGCTGTGATACCAGCAGAAGCATCTAACTCAAAAATAGCAACTCACCATTCAAGGTACAGAAGGAAGAACTGTGCACTGGAAACCAGACGCAGTACAACACCTTCAGTAGCTGTCTGTGCAGAAAATACAGAAACCACATCAACATCAACTACACAAGAAGAATGACCAAAGAGACAGAGAACTGCCCCTTTTCACTATCAGGCATTTTCTTATGACCGATAGAGAAAACAAACTCCCACTTAAAGATGAGAAGGAAGATTTCCCACACAATTTAAATTCAGGAAAAAAGTTATTGGTCAACCAAGTACAATCAGAGCAAACCTAAAGTCTCACCCGGTCACTCTTCTTCATCAGAATAAAGTAAGAGAGCTGGAAATCTTGCTATCAAGTGAACTCAGATATGTTAATATACTTTGTTAACTGAACACTGGCTGAAAGAAAATGAGTTAAAGACAATGAAAATAATGGATGATGTGTTAGCAGCACAAACTTCTAGAAATCAGTTTATACGTGGAGGGAACTGCATATATGAGTGTTAGAACTTTGATAGTGGCAACTATTTACTTACAGCTCGCACAAAATAGATACGTGTTTCAAAGTTTTAGTGACCTTCAAAGTAGTCACGAGCATTGTGTATAACCCGTCGCCAGCGATGTGGAAGTAGTAGGACACTCTTAGCAGTGCCAGTTGTGTTGACAGTTCGAGCGGCGCGGTCTATTGCCCGACGAATTCGTAGCAGTTCTGAATCGAATGGTGTGAAGAGTTTCCTTCAGTTTAGAAATCGAGTTGATTTTACGAGGGCTTAAGTCAGGGGACTGCAGAAAGTGTCATTACTTCTGTCTCTATGCTGTTCATTTTTGGAACACAGCTTATCACCAGCTTAGAGACAGAAGTGATGACCCTTTCTGCAGGACCTGACCATCATTTTGCAGAACAGTGCTCAAGCACGTACAATGCAAGCTGTTAGTGATTTGTTTGATTGATGGGGCTGCTAAGTGCTATACCACCTACTGCACTCCCCTGACTTAAGCCCTTGTAAGTTCAACTAGATTTTTAAACTGAAAGAAACACTTCACGGCATTTGCTTCAAAACTGTTAAAAATTCGTTGGGAAATAGACTGCGTCGCTCGAAATGTCAACGCAACTGGCACTGCTAAGAGTATCCTACGACTTCCACATCGCTGGCAACGCGTTATACACAATGCTAGTGACTACTTTGAAAGTCAATTAAATTTTGAAACACGAATTTATTTTGTACTAGCTGTAAATAAATAGTTGCCACTGTTAAAGTTCCAATCCTTGTACGTAAAGGAAGATGTCAAATTCAATAACTTAGACAATGTTGAATCCTTAAACACAGAGAGAGATTTTGAAATATCAGGCATAGAAATTCCAGCATTCAAGTTAATTGTAATATGTTTATATAGATCTCAAGTTAGCCACTTTAAAAAATTCAACACTCAGCTTGATACTTTACCAAATAAAGTAGTAATAAATCGAAAAACAGTTCTTATGTGTGGAGACCTAATTGTAGACAGTAAGCAGTTCAAAATCTGAGTTGATGAACACATTAACAGGCAATAATTTGGAGATTACAATCCACTCCCTTCCACGTGAAATGAATCATTCTGGTACTGCTATAGACCAAATAATAATTAGTTCCAAAACAAAATATAAATCAGTTTAATTCAAGCTGTACTGGCAGTCCATCACGCACAGGCTATAAGCTTTTATGTAAATAATAATAAATATCCATCCTATAATTATATGAGGAAGACTACACATATGGTCAGAACTTCAAGTAATGCTGCTGTACAAACATTCCAGAATCATCTCCAACAAGAATGATGGGAGCTAGTGTATAGTACAGAAAATATTTCTGATAAGTTTCAGACATTCATTAATACACTCCTGGAAACTGAAATAAGAACACCGTGAATTCATTGTCCCAGGAAGGGGAAACTTTATTGACACATTCCTGGGGTCAGATACATCACATGATCACACTGACAGAACCACAGGCACATAGACACAGGCAACAGAGCATGCACAATGTCGGCACTAGTACAGTGTATATCCACCTTTCGCAGCAATGCAGGCTGCTATTCTCCCATGGAGACGATCGTAGAGATGCTGGATGTAGTCCTGTGGAATGGCTTGCCATGCCATTTCCACCTGGCGCCTCAGTTGGACCAGCGTTCGTGCTGGACGTGCAGACCGCGTGAGACGACGCTTCATCCAGTCCCAAACATGCTCAATGGGGGACAGATCCGGAGATCTTGCTGACCAGGGTAGTTGTCTTACACCTTCTAGAGCACGTTGGGTGGCACGGGATACGTGCGGACGTGTATTGTCCTGTTGGAACAGCAAGTTCCCTTGCCGGTCTAGGAATGGTAGAACGATGGGTTCGATGACGGTTTGGATGTACTGTGCACTATTCAGTGTCCCCTCGACGATCACCAGTGGTGTACGGCCAGTGTAGGAGATCGCTCCCCACACCATGATGCCGGGTGTTGGCCCTGTGTGCCTCGGTCGTATGCAGTCCTGATTGTGGCGCTCACCTGCACGGCGCCAAACACGCATACGACCATCATTGGCACCAAGGCAGAAGCGACTCTCATCGCTGAAGACGACACGTCTCCATTCGTCCCTCCATTCACGCCTGTCGCGACACCACTGGAGGCGGGCTGCACGATGTTGGGGCGTGAGCGGAAGACGGCCTAACGGTGTGCGGGACCGTAGCCCAGCTTCATGGAGACGGTTGCGAATGGTCCTCGCCGATACCCCAGGAGCAACAGTGTCCCTAATTTGCTGGGAAGTGGCGGTGCGGTCCCCTACGGCACTGCGTAGGATCCTACGGTCTTGGCGTGCATCCGTGCGTCGCTGCGGTCCGGTCCCAGGTCGACGGGCACGTGCACCTTCCGCCGACCACTGGCGACAACATCGATGTACTGTGGAGACCTCACGCGCCACATGTTGAGCAATTCGGCGGTACGTCCACCCGGCCTCCCGCATGCCCACTATACGCCCTCGCTCAAAGTCCGTCAACTGCACATACGGTTCACGTCCACGCTGTCGCGGCATGCTACCAGTGTTAAAGACTGCGATGGAGCTCCGTATGCCACGGCAAACTGGCTGACACTGACGGCGGCGGTGCACAAATGCTGCGCAGCTAGCGCCATTCGACGGCCAACACCGCGGTTCCTGGTGTGTCCGCTGTGCCGTGCGTGTGATCATTGCTTGTACAGCCCTCTCGCAGTGTCCGGAGCAAGTATGGTGGGTCTGACACACCGGTGTCAATGTGTTCTTTTTTCCATTTCCAGGAGTGTAGCTTTCGGCCATTAAGGCCTTTGTCAACAATAGACACACATGCACACACTCCCACACACACTCACGCAAACGCAACTTGCTCACCCTTCTGCATTCTCAGATAACAGAGAATGCAGACATGTGTGTGTGTGTGTGTGTGTGTGTGTGTGTGTGTGTGTGTGTCTATTGCTGACAAAGGCCATAATGGCCGAAAGCTATAACTGTGTGAATCTTTTTGTTGTGCCTATCACAACTCAGCATCTCCGCTATATGGTGAGTAGCAACTTCCCTTCTTTAATATTGTTACATTCTGTCATGGTTTTTCCATTGTTTGATTTAATACATTTAATAACTGTTTTATAAAAATAGAAGAGAAACTACTACAACAGAGCTCCAATAGAAAACAGCATACAGAAACAGAGAAAAAAGTCACAAGAAAATCAATGTTTCTGTCCCCAACAAATGTAGAAGAAGTACAGGTTGCAATAAAAAGTCTCAAAATGAAACACTCTGCAGGCATAGATGATATAGCTGATTTCATTATAAAGAAATGTGGGGACTTGATTCCTGAGCCCTTAACTCACCTATCTAACCTATCTTTTGCTACAGGAACTTTTCCTTCATGTTTGTACAAGAAAGGAAACAAAGGTGATATTTCAAACTACAGACCATTGGAACTTCTATTTTCTCAAATATATTAGAAAGGATCTTCAATAAGATACTATCAGACTTCTTAGAGCATATTGGCATTCTGTCAGAATCTCAACATGGACTTAGAGCAAACCATTCAACTGAATCAACAGTTCACTCCTTTCTATTAGAGGCGCCGATAGCATTAGACAACAAAACACTTACCATGGGCATATTTTTAGATTTGTCAAAGGCATTTGACACCATAAATCATGGAAAATTGCTACACAAGCTGTCAAATCTTGGCATTAGGGGAACTGCTAACAATTGTCTCAGCTCTTATCTTAAGAGCAGGGAACAATATATGGAAATATATCAGAAAAGAGATAATGTCATTAGAAAATATAATTCCAAGCAACAATGGTTAAATATGGAGTGTCACAAGGATCAGTAATGGGTCTTGTTCTGTTCTTACTCTATGTAAATGACCTAAACATAAACAATGACAGCAGTAAAATATTCAATTTGCTGATGATATTAGCATTCTAATTACAGGAAACTCAGAAGAAACTCTTGTAAAAAACGTAAGAGAAGCCACTGACAGGCTAACATGCTACTTTGCTAACAATGATTTAATAATGAATACTAGGAAAACTGTTCCTATGGATATACACGCAGCACAAACAAAAAATCCAGTCTAGCACAAAAATCCAGTCTAGCACAAACATCCCTAGAGCTCTGTGGACAGACAATTACCATAACAGCCTGTACCAAATTTCTTGCACTTCATGAAATGGAAAGTACATATTGAGCAAATGAACAAAAAATTAAGTACTTCTTGTTTTGTGTTGTGTACATTAAAAATTTCTTCCACCTTCAACACTCTTCAGTGCGTATATTACGCAGTCGCAAATCTCACCTCCTGTATGGGATTATGTTCTGGGGAAATTGTGGAGATGCCACCAAAATACTCAAAATTTATATATATATATATATATATATAAAAGGATGACCCTGCCTCTTTCCTGTATATATATACTTGAAAATATAAAGTATTTAAAGCAAAACTTACACACTAAAAGACCACTCATAACTCAAAATCCCACAATACACAGCTATGATACAAGACAAAAATTGGATGTACATGTTCAAAGTGCAGCACAAAGTTATTTCAAAACAATCTTATCCATCCTAGTATCAAACTACACAGTGCCTTACCAGATACAATTAAACACAAACAAAACATTGGTCAGTTCAAATCTAAATTGAAGTTGGTTGATCACTGTGTTTAAACAGTAAATGAATATCTAAAAAAATAAATTTTTCTGTGTTAACCCAAAGTAGCCTCATACAGAGGAACATTTGTATATTATCTCTCTGTATATAATGTAACAACATTTATTTCAGTATTCATCATTAATTGATATATTAATGTGTGTTATTATGTTAATATCAACATAAAAATCCAAGTATCTCTTGCACATTGTGCAGCTATAGATGAAAATGGATCAGTAAAAAAATATTCTGTCAGTAAAAGTTTATTGATGCTTTGCTACTATGCATTCTTTCAGTCACAGCTACGATATGGGATTGTGTTAAAGGGTAATTCAACAGGCACAAACTGTGTATTTAAATGGCAAAAAAAAAAAAAATCAGTCAGATGTATAGAAGGATTGCATCCAAGAAAAACCTATAAGGCGCACTTCAGCCTATTAAACATAATAACCCTCTGAAGTCTCTGTATGTATAACTGTTTAATATATGTAAAAAATATACAACAATTTACACAGAGAATGAATTTACATTTGCACAGCACTAGAAACAACTGCATGGTTGCTATACCGTATTCTAGGCTGTCACAGACGCTCAACAGTCACAAACACCTAAGTCTAAAGTTATATAATAAACTGCCACAGTCAGTCAAAACCCTCACCCTCTGTAAATTTAAGGTGGTATTAGACGCATGGTTTAAAAATAAAGCATACTACTCAATTGAAGAATATCTTGGAAGTAATTTGTAAGGACTGTATAAACAATGAAATAATGTAACTTTCATTAACTAAATATGTAAAACTGTATAATTAATTCTTGAACAGGCTATTTCCCATTCCGATTAAAATAACGACGGTCATCGTTTTTGGAACTGTTTGTATCGATGGATGTTTTCCGAAGGGTTAGTAGTGTTTAGGCTGCAGCTTGGAACGTCCGTAAGCTGCATGTAGTAGAGGTTTGGGGGCGTGACTTCTACATAGTACTGCTCTTTATGGGCGACCCGAAGGCTCAGAGCTTGCAGCCTAAGGGTGTCATGCCAACCACCACACTTTTTTCACGTTCCACTATCTATGTAATAAAGGAATGTAGAGTGGCCGAAACTTCGCTATCCAATCTCTGTCTCTGCACATCTCTACTACGCTTCGATGCGTCATTAATCGACATTTAGTATTATTGTTTTGATAATGTTTTACATAGTTGTTTTGTTTCTGCCATTGGCTATTCTATCCACATTTAGAACAAATTTGCAAATATACCACCAGAGTGCACTAGACTACAATAACATAATAGTATTGCTATCTAGCGAGAGTTTCATAAGTGATAAGAGGACAAAATGCGCGAGATTTGTCACGTTACTTTACTTTCCTTGCTTGCTGATGCTGACTGCTTTTGTTGATACCGTGTGATATTAGCAAGTTTCTTTTTCGGAGTGTATTTTGCAAGATTTTAGTGAGTTTTAATTGCTTGTGAATATCTGCGACATACCACGAGTGTGAAACCAGCGCAATATGAATTCAGTGTGCAGTTTAATAGGTATAAACTTGGAACACGGCCGTAGGATGAAAGTGAAAGAACCTGGTGCACCCAGAACCGATCTAACGACCAATCAAGAACAGAAACAATGCAAATCTAGGCAAGGATACAAACGCAGTTTTAATAAAGCAATGTACGATGCAGCTGAGTGGTTGTGTGGTTGTGAAGTGAAAAATGCATTTTTCTGTTTCACCTGTCTTCTTACAAATAGTACTGATAGTACCTGGACTGAAACTGGTATCACTGACTTAAAGAATTTTCACGCAAAGGTGAAAAAACATAATTCCAGCGAAAAACATTTAAATGGTTGCATTGAGTTTTCAATGCTAGGGAAAGTGGACATTATGTGCCAATTACACAGTGCTTACCGCCATAATATTAAGATATATAATGTAAATGTATCAAAAAATCGGTATATACTAGGGAAACTGATACACTGTATTAAATTTTGCGGCAAATTCGAGCTTGCCTTAAGCGGCCACGACGAAACAGAAAATTCCAAAAACCCAGGAATTTTTCGAGGATTAGTCAGTCTTATGGCAGAACTGGAATGCGTCTTGAAGCAGCACATTGAGAAATCAGAAAACCGTGTTTTCTTAGGCCTATCGAAGACAATTCAAAATGAACTCCTGGAATCAATTTTGAGGTATGCCTCAATCTCATCAGGATTGCAAATCTGTCACAATTGGTCCTAATAATTCGCTATGAGCTACTGGGATAAATAAATGAAAGATTTATTTCCTTTGTACGCCCAAAAAGTCACAGTGCAGACGATGTAACTGCAGCTGTTCTCTGCGAGCTAGAGAAAATGAATGTACATGAAACACCTGAAAAACTGATAGCTCAGTGTTACGACGGTGCTCCTGTTATGAGTGGCCTTAAAAGTAGAGTTCAAACTAGAATTAGAGAAATGTACAGGAATCCTCACTTTATTCACTGTTACACCCATCAGTTAAATTTAATTGTTGAACGTTGTGTGACGGGCAATAAACAAGTGCGGATCTTTTTTCATGGTCTTCTAGCCGTACAGCCATTCTTGACGAAGTAGTGAAGAAGCATATTCTTACCTGTCCTCAATCCATCAGATGGAATTTTAAATCGCGGAGCGTAACCACTGTGTACAAATACCAAAAGGAAATTGTTGAGTGCCTTGAAAGGTTTATTGATGACGATGCCAGTGATTACAAGACAATAAACAAGGCCACGGGACTGAAGGGTTTCCTGCAAGACAATGATTTTCTCTTCTGGTTAATTTTTTTTTTTTAATACAACTGTAACAGAGGAATATTGATGCAGTGAAAACTGTTGAATATGTATCGCACTTTGCAGATTCTGTCCAGCAAATTAGGGCCTCACTTGAAACTGACGATCACTGGGAACAGGTAGAACCAACAGCAAAATGGGGACGTTTCACAAAATCAAGAATAGTGTGTGCACGAAACGTTTGCAACCTCATCACAACTCAGATCAGAGAACAAATCAGTTTCAATTATCACTTATCGATTGCACAGCTGTTTGATCCATCGTTGTCTGCAAAATATCAAACTATTTTTCCGAAAAAAGAGCTTAAAATAGCTGTTAATTTGGTCAATTTACAGTCTTCAGATCTACGTCATGAGCTGAACGTGTTGTACAGCCGAAAAGAGTTTATGAAGGCGTCAGGTGCTTTGACCTTGTTGAACTTTCTTTACGATAACAATCTGGCTAAAGCTTTTCCTGAAAGTGTAAAACTTCTGCAAATAATAGTAACCTTCCCTATGACGACCGGAAAGGCAGAGCGCTGCTTCTCTACGTTAAAGCGAGTGAAAACATTTATGTTCAACACTATGAATGAGGACAGACTTTGTGCGCTTGCAGTGTGTTCCCTAGAAAAAGAATTACTGAATCGGCCAAATTTCAATGAAATGGTCATAGAACATTTTGCTGCACAGAAGGGGAGACGAGCTGACTACGTCTATAAACAAATGAATTGAGGTAAGCAAAAGTACATTCATAATTGATAAGAGGTAATTTCTTTATATTAAGTCCTACTTAGCCTATTAAGTGAAGTGAGTAAAAAAGGGTAGTGTCATGTTTAGCCAGTCATAAACGTGATGACATTTTCCGAAACGAATCACTTTTGGTACCGGTACAGTGTGTGTCACATTTTGTGTACTTTAGCACAACAAACCGTACTAAAAATGACGTATTTCGGAGAGACCTTTAGTGTGCTATTTCACATAAATGCTTATTTTCATAATACACAATAAATACGAACTGTTCGCTTTCTCAAACATGTGAATTAATATGGCAGTTGCAGGGATTGCTCATGCCACCCAATCACAGCACAAGACCTGTGACGTCACCAAAACATTACAGTATCGTCATGCGAATTCGTAAACTTCGAGCTTTGGAGGTAAACCACAATAAACGCCTTAAGTTTAGAACTGAAAACACCAAAAATATTAAGCAGTGGCAAAGTTGACATTCATCGCATTAAAGATCTCTCCGAAACGAGTCTTTTCATATGATTCGCTGCAAAGTGTTAGAAAATGTAATGATGACGTATAAAAACACTAACCAAAGATTTTACCTCGAAGTTAACTTCTAATGATATTTAATACCTGATTATAGAAGATACAGTACGTAAAATTATGGGTAGAGAGTGATCTGCCCACCCCCCTCCCGCTGGATTCTTAGTTGTTTATGTCAGACTAATCTGTAGCGTAACCCGAGGTCTATGTTGGCTCCGATCGATAAATGCCGCAGCCTTCCCCAGTATAGAAACCACGAGCCGTGCATGTTCTTGAATGTAAACTGTATAACGATTATTACTGAAATCTTCTGATTAGTAGGTGGTTTATGTATTTATGTATATGTAAAATGATGATGTGTGTAATTGTACAAATTACTAACAACTAAAGAGATGTATATAATATATGTATGCATAATGTATAATGTATAATGCACAACGTAAAAATAAGTAACAATTATACTTTTATGAATATGTAAAATGTATTCTGAGAAAGCCAATTACATGGTAAACATGCTGAATGGATAATAAAGAAACATATGAAAAATATAAGTAATTTTCTGAACTAACTTTCAAGCTGCGTTCTCAGTAGAATCTTCCATTGATTGTTGACCAACTGCTTGGCGAACTACCTTGTAAAACTGACTGGCTGCACTATTGTCTTCAACACTGTTCTCTGTACCTTCGCCTGATTCAGTAGTGACATTGATTGATTGGGATCCCAATGACTGCATAACAGTTATAGGGACAAGCAGTGGTGGAGTAGGTGCCTGGTTCATGATTTAGTTGATTAACTGTAATACTCTATGCTTGAATATTTTTATTTGTTGCTCATTCATTTCATCCAGATCAGACAACAAGCTAAGAAGAAACAGTTTCATATCTTCTGTCCTCTGGTTGTGGGGCTAAGACTGCTGTGAGTCAATTTTGACCTTCTTGGCTTTAATAAACTCGAAGCAATTGTCAATTCCATCAGCTTTAGAACGTCGTTTCATAGGCTTTTATGCTTGTGGACAAGAATCAGATGCCGCATGGAAATTTCTGTCAGCTTGACAATCTTCAGAGTGTTTATATTGGTTGTCCTCAGTCAGCTCATTAGTCACTGTGTTTGGTAAGGTTGGTAATGGTGTTTCTGGCGGAGGTATTGGTATTAAGGAGGATGATGGTGGCGAAATGGAAGATGCTGAGAAGAGATTTCTTCACTGTTCACAGCATAAATTAAATTTTCTCCGACATTGGGGATATCATGTAAATTTCCAGTGGCAGCAGAGGTTAAGGATTTCACAAATGGTAATGCAAACTGCATCGCTTGCATCAAATAATAAAGCTTCATTGTCTTTGTCCCATTGCCACTTGAAGGAGGTTTGAGGTTCCAAACAAAGACCATTTGTAAATTCCTCCATTTCTCTTTGCATTCAGGCACTGAAACAAAAAGAAGGCGTATCTCTTAAGAGCCAAATAGGTAATAAAATGTAGAGAATCTCGAAATAAATTAATAAACTAAACTTATACATAGTTTTTCATTTACAGGTACTTGGCTATTGGCTGCATATTTGTATCACTTTCATGGTACTCTGCACGAGGAGGGACCAGTTTTGGATGTGTACCGGAAGTAGCACAGACCACAAAAATATTTTGGAATGTACTCAAAGAAATGTATATGCCAGTTCCAAAAGGAGAGGACTGGAAGAAGATTGCCGAACGTTTTTGTCATTTGTGGAATCTTCCAAACTGTGTTGGAGCACTGGATGGCAAGCATATCAGAATAGAAAAATTGGTGTACAGTGATTTAACTTACTTCAGTTACAAATCATTCCTCTCTGTTATGCTAATGGCCTGCTTGCTATGCTGGTGAGTTATTTACCTTAATAGAGATGGGTTATAGTGAAGGAAACAGTGACAGATGAATATTTCGTGCAAAAGCAATCAAACACTGGATAACACATGCTGGCCTTGATATTCCACCCCCTTCGAGATTAACATTACACACATCCATGACCAAGGCAGGATTCTAACCTGCGATTGTAGCGGTCACGCGGTTCCAGACTGTAGCGCCTAGAACCTCTTGGCCACCCCGGCCGGCCCATTCTCTAAAAAGTGATTCCATATTGTGAAAAGAATTTTCAACTACCACCTAAGCAGAGGAAAGAAAACAATTGAAAGTGCATTTGGAATGGCTTCAGAAACGTTTCCAGTTTCAGATGGCCTAATACGTTGCAAGAATCCTGACAGAGTGAGTGATGTTATCAAAGCCGTTTGTGTTCTCCCCAATTACCTACACAAACGTGAAGGTGTAGAATATGCATCAACACACTTACAAGGATATCATGAACCTGCTAATGATGCTGCAGTATTTCAAGCTAATCATAATGTTTCAATGTGTGCTAATCCATCAGCAATTGCATTAAGAAATTATTTAGCAAATCAGTTTTTAACCCCACGTGCCTTTCTTCCATGGCAATTGAACATTCATTTCATGTTGATTGTAGTTAAATTCTGTGAATGATAAAAAGCTACTCTCTTCACTTTAACATGCTGTCGATTACTTTTATTTTGAATACCTGGACGTGATTACATTTATACATACGGAAACATAGTGATGGTGGTTTATGCTCTTTAAGGGGGGATGTAATGGATTTTGGTCCAAAAATCGATTTTTCAAAAATATTATTTTCTTGGTCTATGTCGTGTGTGAATTTTATCGTGATATCAGCTTTAGGAATGCCTTTGTATTGTTAAACTGATTAACTCTGCACTGGCAGCCACTCCGACCTTTTCCGAATTTGGGAAACTGCTTGCTTCAGCGGAATTTTTGTCAGTGTGAAACTTCGACCATAGATACTAGTAGACTGGCCTTGCTGTGCAGAAGATATGGGGCTAGTGTGGCTCCAACATAAACCACATGACTGTTGGCAAAACGTGGCGGGATTTCAAATCAGCGGTCTGCCATCCTATGTTTGTATCGGATTTTTTCCACATTTCTCAATTGACTGCCAAACGCTTCCAACAAAAACTACTTTTTTATTTGTGAAAAATTATGCCAGAACTACATTTGACCTGGATTTTTTCAAAGTACCATTTATAAAATCTAACAAATACATCGAACGCCACTCTGGTGGGCAGCGGGACGAAATTACTATAAACTATCAATTATAGTAAAAAGTCGTTAAAATTCTTTTAAACAGTAAGAGTGGGCTCGTGTCAAAACTTTAAACATTGTATTCGCCACGTTTCGAACTTTAGTCACTTATAAAAGAAAATGGGCTATGGGAATTATGTCAACTATAGGTGTCAAAATTGTTTACTTTAGGAGCAGGTCCATTTTATAGTATCAATTTTAGGTGCACTTCAAAGGTTCAGTTCCCACTATTTTTACAAAAGTTTAAACTATCAGTTTAAAAAAAAAATGATATTTCAGATGAAAGGTGAGACTTTGCAGTTTCAGAAAATAATTTTGGAGCCTAGGTTTAAAAATGACAGACACTGTAAATACAAATTATAGATATACATTGTAAATAATAACTAACCTATCAAAACACTTCTCCGCGAAGTGCTTCGAGCAAAGGCGCGTATGTGCAAACGTCTTAAAGTTTTTCCGTTTCAGGGCCTGTATCCAAAGCTGCCTTCGGTTTTCATCCTTACGGAACCTATGAGTAGCAACGAGAAACGATTATACTTACTTCTGTAACCGAATTATCACAGATACTTTCCAAAATGTAATATCAGTCTGACTTTACAGGCATCACTTTCAACACTTTAATTTACGTGATACTCTATTTAAAGTGTAAAAAACATATAAAAGTCACTTCAGCAGATTTCAATAACCGCATCTGCACCATCTTAGACACACTTACACGTGAAATGTAATGCCATTTCCCCGACAAAACGCCGAGTACAGCCATAAGCGCAAAACGAAACAACCATGTTTTGCCAACATTCACGTGACTTCAGCCCAGAGATGTTGGAGCCATGAAAATGAAGTCAGGGCCAGTCTATTATATTTATGGTCGAAGGTGTGAAAGCTGTTTTCTTTCGATATCTTTGGCCGACATCTATATCTCTGGCTGACATCTCTATCTTTGCCTGAAAACTTTCTTGCATGTGGTTTATTTACGTTTTGACAATACTAACATACATTAGTAGGTGGAAGGCTGAATTCGCAAACCTTTATGTGGAAGTCAAGATTTATGCATAATGGGTGATGGAAAACTGTGTTTAGGAAACGGAGGTTTCATGGAAATCTGTTTACCGACGAAAAAGAGGACGCAGCTTGAAATGAAGAACATAAGCTCTCAGCTTTAGCATCGAAACTTGGGACAGGAGAATCGTACAGGTGCTTGAACGATGCTGGTATGGATTCCATTGGATTCAGATTTATTGATTTAGAGCTTCTCTGCCATGCTATAAAGTTTTCATGTTCATGTGTTAGCTGTAAAAATACAGAATGCATGATTGCTGTTGAAGAAAGAAGAGTGGGAATGGCTCGTGATTTTAAATTAATTTGTAATTAGTGTCGCTATGAGTTTCCATTTTTATCCACCGAAAGAACTGACACTGGTACCTGTGAAAGCAATTTTAGGTTAGCATATGTTCTGAGATGTCTTGGACAGGGCACGAGGTAGTTTATTGTGTGGTTTCCCGAACGTGGCCCCACCTTGTGCAAGGTTTGAAAAAATAAATAAATAAATGTCTGCCAGAATTTCTATGAAGAAAGCAGTGGAGGAATTGGGTGAAATAAACCAAAAAGAAATAGATCTGGGGGTAGATATTCATGACAGTGAATTCCCAACAAATGTTACTGACCTGTGTGTGTCTGTAGATGGGACCTGGATGAAAAGGAGTCACACATCTTTGTATGAAGTTGCATCTGTTATTGGTATTGACTCAGATAAAGGTTAAATGAAGAAATTATGTCTAAATACTGCCACCACTGTGCAACAAGGAGAATGTCCAACAATGAAGACAATGAGAAAGTGTGGCAAGGGAAGCATGCAGCAGCATGCTCTAAAAATTATAGTGACTCAAGGGGGGGCATGGAGGCTGCTGCAATTGTGAGGATATTCTCCAGATTGGAGGACCAGTATGGTGTTAGACATAATAAATACCTTGGTGATAGGAACTTGTCTTCATTCAAAGCTGTAGCCGATAAAAATCCATATAATACAACAATAGAAAAGTTGGAATGCATTGGCCACATCCAAAAGAGGTTTGGTGGTAGGCTTTGGCACTTGCTGAAAGAGAAGAAATATGAAGTACTTGAGGACGGAACACCACTAGGAGGAAAAGGCAGGCTTACTCTGAAAGACATTGATTCTCCTAATTTATTTTATGGGAGAGCTATCAGAAGAAACATATATAATTTAGAGGCAATGAGGCGTGCTGTGTGGGCAATTTTTTTCCGCAAACTATCCACTGACCAAACACCAATGCACAATCTGTGTCTGAAAGACGATTGGTGTAAGTTCAACAACAGAAACGAGACATATTGACATAAACACTCTTTACCAGAACTTGTTATGAATGCAGTTAAGCCCACATTCAAGTTTCTTGCAAACCCTGATTTATTGAGGAAGTGTCATCATGGAAAGACACAAAATGCTATGAAAGCCTTGTGGCATCTCTTGTGCAGAGTGCCCTATCTTTGGGAACCTTTTTCTTTGGACTAGGGTGTCTGGCGTGAACTTTCTGCTTGTGATATGTATAACAGCCATAATTGTCATATGTACAAGTATTCAGTAAATATACATTTCATATCGAAGTAAGTTATCTCTCAACTGATCTCCTGTGATAACCACAGTGGTGACCCCAACACCGTCGATGTCTCATCCAACGTTATTTGTGCTTGTTTTCGTCATTCACACTGTCGATGTCTCATCCAACGTTATTTCTGCTTGTTTTCGTCATTCACTTCCACTGCATGCCAGACTGCATTGTTTACGCCACAATGCATCTACCTGTGACTTTTAAGTGCAAGTGTAGCGAGCCCCATTAACTCTGCTGATTGCAACCATGAGTGGACAAATGTACCTCCTTCGAACTTGGTTAAAAGTGAACCTTACCCAGTTCAACATGGCCGACGCCTAGAATGGCAGCACAACAACAACCACAAGTGCCCGCAACCGAACCACAACATCGCACCGTGGTCGCATCACAACCACAATCTGCTTCCTTTTGTAACGGCGCCAACCATTCCACCTGCGCCGGTTCCCAGGTCCGACGCCCCATGACTCCACCAGGACTGCCCCCCTGTCTGTTGTTGCAACAGTGCAGGCTGTTGCACCCACGCCACGTTCTTTGTCGTGTTTGCCAGCTTGACACACCTTGCTGGCTAATACACCCCGCACCGCCTCTGCTCCCTCGTATCATGTGCTGCATGCAGCCACCACTTCACCCAAGCCTTGGGCGAAGCACTGTTCACTGCTACCGCACTTTTGGTGTCAGAGGCATCCTACTCCGCCTGCACCGATCTCCAGCTGCTGGTGCAGACTCAACATGTGTTACCAGGCAGGTTCCCTAAGCTACCTGCATAGCAAAAAGACAACCCAAAGACTTGATTCACCTTAGTGGACCACCTCCTGGACATCCATGGCATTTCCGACAACGGCGCCCATTTTGTCTGCCTGGTGAGCACATACAGACCTCATCAGCGATTTGCTGCTCTCACTTCCCACTTCGCACAAATATTCGACGGCCAAATCACTGCTCATTGAGTGCCTTTCTCAACCTCTGGCAGAGGCTCTCCATCACATTACACATGAGGAGCATCTTGATGACTGCACCCCTTTGCAACTTTGGCGGCGTCTACGTGCTTTAATAGATGACCACGCATTGCCTGACACTGCTCTTTGGATGTTGTGGATGGTCAAAATGCCTTCGGATCTGCAGTTTCATCTCCTGTCTCATGTCGCTGACCCACTCAAGTTTCAATTGTGTAAGGCGGATCAGGCTTACACCATCGTTCATCATTAACACCACCCACCACCATCTTACTCAATTGGCACACCTCCACCTCCGGTTCTGCACCCAGCCAGCAGAGGCCGGCATGCTCGTCTCAGCACCTCAGCTGCCCGTCAGAACCTACCAACTAGCGGCCTACAGGATGTTCTGCCAGCAGGCTCCCAACAGCCACCAACCTCAGCCGAGCAGTGGCCCAATTGGCTACTGGCCTCACCACAGTCAGCTGCTACCCCCACCCACACTGCGCCAGCCCGTCACCTGACCTACCCACTGTGCTGATTCCACGCTACTTACAGGGATGCCACTGACAACTGCCGTGTGCCCTGCGCCTACCCAAACAAGACTGGCGGTTGAGGTGCCACATCCCACCACATACCTTCACAGTGCCTATATTCTGACACTGCACCACCTGCTTTGGCGACATGACGCCTCTATGCCACAGATATCTCGACCAGCATCCGCTTTCTCGTCGACACTGCCGTCGATGTTTGCGTCATACCAGCCAAGCACTCTGTTGACACACTATCCTCCAGTACCCTCGCCTTGATCGCCATCAATCATTCTTCCATTGCGGTCCACAGCTCCGTCAAGATGTCGCTTCACCATTCACTGATTCACACCTTCCCTTGGACCTTCCACACTGCCAACGTGGATGAACTTATGACCAGGTTGGATTTTCTACACCATTACGAACTTTCACCAGACCTGCAGGCTGCCACACTCTGCCGCACATTTGGCTCTACAGTTTCATGCACACCCAAGTTCAGCACTTTGCTCTCCACCAACTTGGCTGCACTTTCCACATGAGCTTCCCTAGTCGACCACATAACCTCATGGGTCTCTGATCTGTCGTATGTGAGCTCCCAGATCGACGAACTCCGCACCTACAATGATGACTTATGTGCCTGCATCGCCTCTGCCAAATTGTCACATGTACGACATACCACACGTCGCCTATCTGCAGCCCTGCAGTGAGGTGGCCCAGCACATGCCTCTACGGAGCCTTCTCTCCAACCTGATCCAGTGTCAAGCATTCCACCACCTGCTGTTTTTTTTTACATCGCTGCGCACCTGAATGCACCTCTCCAGATTCTTGATACCATTGCTCTCCTGCATCACACCTTCTGTTGCCGACTACAGCCAACACCTCACCTACATCGCCCTGGTTCATCAAGATCAGTAAACCGACGTTGCCTGTGGATACCTTCCTGACCCCTCATACCAAATCCCCTACACGATTATCGGCCATCAGTAATGGCACTTGCCATAGGATTCACACCACCAACAGTGCACCTATTCGTTAAAAGGCCAGGTGCCTTAACGCTTTCAAACTTTTGTGTACCAAGATCATTCATGATCTGTTGGCTTTGAACTATCCTCTGCCCATCTGATAGCAACTGGTCTTCCCCTACTCACATTGTTCCCAGAAAGGGCACCACCTTGTGCATGTGGGGGACTACAGGTTTCTTAACGCCCACACCATTATTGATAATTACCCCATACCATCTACCCTTTTCTCCATATTAGATTGTTCCAAAGCATATCACCAGATTCCTATGCATCCACTGGATATTCTGAAGACAGCCATCATCCCACCCTTTGGTTCTATTTGAAAACTGCTACAAGGCTTATGGATTAAAAAATGGTGCACAGACATGGCAGGGGTTCATCGATTCCATTATGCTTTCTCTGCCTTTTGCTTACGCTTACTTAGACGATACCCCTACCTTTCCTTCCTCTACTGAGGAGCATCAGGTTCACCTCGCTTAAGTCCATTCAGCCCTCGCTGCCAATCATGATAAATCTTAACTACGTTCCACATCTATTACCTTCCTCGGCCATTCTGTCACTGGCGATGGTCTCTAGCTGACGAGTTCTCGTGTCGAAATCATACTTAAACTTCCTCTCCCCGAGGATTATGTTCAGCTCCATCGTTTTCTGGGTATGGCAAACTTTTACCGCCACCATATTTCTCAAGTTGCCTCCGTCCAAATGGCCCTCACCGGTGTTCTCTCTGGCATGAATATCACTGGAAAATGGAAGATGGGGCCGGCCGCGGTGGTCTAGCGGTTCTAGGCGCTCAGTCCAGAACCGCGCAACTGCTACGGTTGCAGGTTCGAATTCTGCCTCGGGCATGGATGTGTGTGATGTCCTTAGGTTAGTTAGGTTTAAGTAGTTCTAAGTTCTAGGGGACTGATGACCACAGATGTTAAGTCCCATAGTGCTCAGAGCCATTTGAACCATTTTGGAAGATGGAGTGGACCCAACCAATGCTCCACACTTTTGGTAACCTTAAAACAGCGCTAGCCAAAGCCGTCACACTCGCCCATCCTGACCCTGAGGCCTGTATCTCAATCACGACTGATGCAAGTAATTCAGCTGTGGGCACCATTTTACAGCAGCACACCACCAACTTCACCCAGCCCCTCCTCTTCTTTTCCAAGAAACTGATTAAGAGCAACAGCATTTGACCGTGAGCTGCTTGCAGTGTACAAGGTGATTAAACATTTTCGTAGTGACCTCGAGGGGCGACCCTTCATGATCTATATCAATCACAAGCCACTCGTGGATGCTATTCATAATCAGACTAAAGACCTGGCCATGCATTTACGCCACGTGGACTACATCTTAAAACACTCTTACAACGCACGCTATATCCACGGCACAGAGAACTTTGTGGCAGACTACATTTCCCGAGCCACGAGGGATTAGCCGAGCTGTCTAAGGCGCTGCAGTCATGTACTGTTTGGCTGGTCCCTGCGGAGGTTGGAGTCCTCCCTCGGGCATGGGTGTGTGTGTTTGTCCTTAGGATAATTTAGGTTAAGTAGTGTGTAAGCTTAGGGACTGATGACGTTAGCAGTTAAGTCCCATACGATTTCACATACATTTGAACATTGACCTTACCCGCACCTGCTTGCTGACCACACTGCTGCATCTGGAGGAAATCGCCCAACTTGTAATGCCAGAAATGCATATCCTCCTATTTCCATCTATTGTACTGTAATTTTTTTCCTTGTTTTGTTACCTCAAGATATGACATTTCTGTGTCTTTATAATATATTGTAATTGTTTTACTATTTGTATATATATATTTATGCATTTATGTCGATGTATAATTGATTGTTTTGTAAATATTATTTGTATTTTTACGCTGGGTCTTGCCTAGGGAAAACTATGCTATCGAACGAATACGTCGATAGGTCGTGTGGAGAACCAAAGTGTTTAGGATCTTTGGTAGTGTTAACGCTGTCGCGTGGAGCGCGAGCAGAGGAGAGTCTGGCTGGGGTGGTGCAGTGGAGCAGGTGAGTTGTGTGACGCTCCCGCGAGTTGCCGTGCTTTCAGGGTTGGGCAGCATGTAATTGCGCTCGACTTGCTATGATAGTTTCTCACACGGTGTCGCGGACGGGAAGCATTAGCTGACGCACATCAAGAGCCCGTTTCGCCTGGTGAGCGTGTCGAGAAGGAGGCGCGCCAACATCCAGCTTCTGCAACAGCGACGGCCGACAATGAGTGACTGTTACCACCTCCTCGATCGACGGCTTCAAACCTTCAATCAACCAACAAGGAAGACTGGAAGCACACAGAGTTTTAGAACTGTAGGGCAGACCTCAGCTTTCAAAACTGTTCAAATCACAAAATTACAGCAACTTAGCATGAACCTTTGTTGTTCATTGTCCCAATTGCATTACCAAGCAGGGTCCCTTCCTTTTCCGGAATGAACCAGAGTGTCGTTGAAATTCAAAAGCCAGCATTAAAGTAATATCATTCGATTTTACTGCTTTAATTTCAAAGTTCATTTAAGGTATTCACAGCTGGCTACAATATTTAGATTACACAAGCACAAATTAAGAGTGCGAGTTTTGTTACCGTATTTTAGCTTACCTGTGACTGCAGCTCAGTTTGGTACGCACTAAATTTTACTATTGTTAATTGTTCAGAATCATTTAATTCAAGTTCAAGGTTAAATCTCTTTTTTCTAAATTGCGTAGATTCAAGTAGCTTTTGAAATGATTGTTGAGGTAGCCCAAGACTAGCCGTATTTTACTGAATTTCGATGTGCTTCAGAAACTAAGCTCACTATTAATTTCAGTCACTAAATTAACTTTCAATTTTCCGGTTTTATTAATTCTTTTGCTAAATTAAGTCAGAGTGTAGCGAAATTTATTACTTCTGACAAACTTTCAGTTTACACACTACACGTGTCAACCTTCAGTTGCCACGCTTCTAGTGCTAATTATATGTGTAATAACCTTTCGTTTTCAGTTACTGTAGTAATTGTCCATAGGACTGGCGACCGTAATTTCCCCCAAATCTCAAATATCTAATTACCGCTAGTTAATTGTTAACGTAATGGCCGCACATTTACTTTCTTTATTAACTTTACCCCTTTTCAAAATTAATTTCCACCAGTTTCATTTACATTTTTCCTTTCATTTAGATGTAACCCTTTCCTCCCTCTCTACCGACAGATTAACTTCGGTGACGATTGCTTTTCCCAAATTTCCATTAGGTACACGCGGTTTAATTTTTCACTGTCATTAAGGTCGATAAGTGAGGAGGAGGTTACAAACTTCAAACCGATGACGACAATATACAGCAACTAAGATCAGACAAGGGTTCATTGCTCTCCGTCCAGCCCCATGTAATACCTGGTTTGGCGATCCCTGCCCTTTTTGACACCTTTATGGGCTCTGTGCCATAGGGTCTTTACCTTCTTGCATGGCTTAACTCTTCCTGGCACAAGAGCCATGACATGGCTTGTCACACAGCGCTTTGTCTGTCCTGGTGTCAAGCACAACTCTCGCGCTTGGAGCCGTGCGTGCATTCCGTGACAACACATCAAAGTCGACAGGCACACCCAA
This sequence comes from Schistocerca cancellata, assembly GCF_023864275.1. Taxonomy (NCBI): domain Eukaryota; kingdom Metazoa; phylum Arthropoda; class Insecta; order Orthoptera; family Acrididae; genus Schistocerca; species Schistocerca cancellata. Next base: position 521,336,223 of record NC_064633.1, read on the forward strand.
CCTCCTCTGGGCAAGTTTGTCATCCCTAAGGGGCGTTTCTGGCACGTCCATATCGATGTCGTTGGTCCCCTTCCTCCATTTGAGGGCTACAGATATATCCTGTTGGTCATCGAACGTGTGACCCGCTAGGTCGAGGCAGTTCTCCTTACTGACATCATGGCCAAGACCATCGCCTTTTCCTTTGTCTCGGAATGGGTTGCTTGCTTCAGCTGTCCCCTATCTCTCACCACCGACCAGGAACGCCAATTTGAGTCTGCACTCTTCTCATGACTCTGCAAACTCTGCAGCATCGCCAAGTTTCATACCACAGCTTACCAACAGCAGGTGGATGGCCTCGTCGAGCGGTGGCACTGCACACTCAATGCCAGCCTAATGTGCCACAGAGGCCTATAGTTGGAGGCCATCCCATGGGTCCTGCTGGGTATTCGCTCAGCTCATAAGGAAGATCTTTATGCCTCGATCGCCAAGGTCCTGTATGGCGAGCCACTACTGCTCCCCACCAAGGATTCACCTCCCACCCCATCTGAGGATCTCCCTGCCCTGGTGAAGCATGTTCACATGCACGTCACGTCTCCGCACCCCCTGCCCCGCCCCCAAACCACCCCCATTGTGTTCATCTAGCTATGTGTGACTTTGATATGCTGTGAGATGATGCTGTGTAGGCAGCCCTTCAACCTCCCTATTTGGGACCTCACCATGTGTTACACCATGGTACCAACACGTTTGTCATCCACCTCAATGGACTGTCCCAGACAGTCTCATTTAATAGACTTAAACTGGGATGGTCCCTCAATGACGACCTTCCTCCTGATGCAGCCGCCCTGCCTTTGACCGACTCGTCTGTGCCCACTGTCACCTCTCACATGCAGCCATTGGAACCACCGGGCTGCAGCACCACTGGCCCCACTTGCTGTGCTGGACGCCGCCTACACCCACCACGTTTGCACCGAGAATATAACTTAATCCAGTGTGCCTTCCCTCCACAGTGCTCTGCATTACTGGGGTGGGGGGCTCTGTGTAGTCTCTGGGCAGAGTGCCCTATCTTTAGGAACAATTTTCTTTGGTCTAGCGAGCCTTGCATGAACTTTCTGCTCATGATATGTGTAACAGCCACAATTGTCATATGTACAAGTGTTCAATAAATGTAGAATTTCATATCGAAGTGATTTATCTCTCGACTAATCTCCCATGATAACCACAGCCTCAATAATTTAATTGGGCTTAGATGCTCAAACTGACATTCTGTGGACTTGAAGAACTCATAATAGGTGTCTACGACGCAGTTTTATGTTACAATAACGGAAATAATGGCAGAATTGAAGTGCTGAAGAGAGTTGGTATAGATTCTGGCTGCAAATTGGCCAGGCAGATTCGAAGAGGGGAGAAGAGAAACCAGGAGGATGAGGAGTATCAGTAAGGAGGATTTTAAAATTGAGGTAAGCTTATTACATGTAGAAGCATGAGAAGAAAATCTTTGAACCGCATTTTCTCTGTTTTACATTTTTTACATTATTAGAAGGTTTTTCTCAGAAAGTATATGCGCTATTGCTATGAAATTTTCAGGAACCGTTTGCAGTGTGTTGCTGTCACCATGGAACTAAAAAATACGAGATCCTGGAATTACATTCTGATTTTTATATGATTGTATGTAGAAAAAAGTTAATTTTGGGTGAACCAAATTAAAAACTCTGTTAATGATACAATTTGTAGCATAAATTAACTGTAGTTCAGTGGTCTTTTAACCTTCATACGACACTAAAATAACGATTTCAGATAAATTGCATGATTAGAATTTGAGTTATGGCTTTTTATTTAAAAAAAGACAATAAAAATTAAAATTAGAATTGCTGGCTAAATATTAATCCTGCATATTTTATTATATTTTTGCATTAAAGCACAGCTCTTTTGCTTTATACATGCAAAATTTTAGATTTTTACATTAACAAATATGGCTGTAATGATTTTTTAAATAAATCTTTACATTTTCCGTTTCATCATTTGTATCTGAACATCACTGTACTTTACACACTTTGTACGAGGGTTGTTTTTTAGGTAAGGGCCATTTTTATTTTTTAAAAAAAGATACAAATACTTTTGTAAAAAAACTTTTATTTTCTGATTCTACACACTTTTACCTATTTTTCTACATAGTTGCCTTGTTTATTTAAGCACTTGTCATACCGTACAACTTAAGTTTTTAATTCCCTCTTCAAAGAATTTGGCCGCCTGCTCCGACAGCCAAGAGTTCATGGCCGCTTTCACTTCATCGTCGTCATTGAAGCGCTGCCTGCCAAGATGGTGTTTCAGGTATCAGAAAAGGTGAAAATCGCTAGGAGCAAGATCGGGGCTGTATGGTGCATGGTCCAAAACTTCCCAGCCAAAAGAATCAATCAAATCCCGAGTCTTTTGAGAGGTGTGAGGCCTAGCGTTATCGTGCAGGAGCAAAACTCCTTTTGTCAGCATGCCTCGCCTTTTGTTTTGAATTGCTCTGCGGAGCTTCTTTAGAGTTGCACAGTAGGCATCTGAGTTGATTGTCATTTCTCGTGGCATAAAGTCCACTAGCAAAACACCGCGTCGGTCCCAGGACACAGTTTCCATAATCTTGCGCTTTGACAGCGTCTGTTTGGCTTTGACCTTGATGGGTGAGGTTGTGTGTCGCCATTCCATCGATTGTCGGTTGCTTTCGGGAGTGATATGGGATACCCATGTTTCATCTCCAGTGACAATTTGACTCAACATGTCATCCCCTTCTTCCTCGTAACGAATCAAAAAGTCCAATGAAGTGGCAAATCTCTTCCCTTCGTGGTCCTCTGTGAGGAGTCTGGGTACCCACCGAGATCACAGTTTCTTAAAGTTTAGGTTTTCAAACACAATTTTGTGCAAAACCGATCTTGAAACTTGTGGAAATTCCAAAAAAAGAGTGGAAATTGTGAATCTTCTGTCCTCACGAACCTTTGTTTCGACTGCAGCCACCAAATCATCAGTGATCACAGAGGGCCGGCCTGAGCGTTCTTCGTCATGGACGTTTTGACGGCCATTTTTAAACTCTCTAACCCACTGACGCACTTTAGCTTCACTCATTGCATTCAAGCCATAAACTTCTGTTAACTGACGATGAATTTCTGCAGCTGATAGGCTTCTCGCGGTCAAAAAACGTATCACTGATCGTATCTCACATGCGGCGGGCGATTCAATAATCGTAAACATTATAAAGTAGCACAGCGATGCGTACACGTCAGCTACAGAGCTGCAACTTGCATCAGTGTGAACGGGAAGGATGCCGGCAAGTGGCGCGGTGGCTTGTTGCGGCGTCCGCGCGAACTACGGGACTATACCCGCGAACGGCCCTTACTTAAAAAACAACCCTCGTAGATTTATATCATCTCTGTCTTTTACCGCCGTTTTCATGTTTGTTTACGCACAATAATGTAATATTGCGGAATGGCATTGTCACACAAAGAACACTCCAGGTATTATTCATATATTTTTTGTGCATTTGTTCCCATTGATTTACTGGTTAATTTTTTTAAACAATAGATATACAATACATTACATACCTGTCATATGACCTTCTTTTCTGACTACACTCCGTGCCTTGTCTGTCAAATCTCTCCGGCAGTAGCCCGGAAGTTTGTAATTATATAAAATGCGATGTTTTTCTACTTCCTGCACAATGTTTAAAACTTGTTCGTTCATCTTCAGAATGACGCAAAACAAAGCTGGTGTTGAGGACACGACCCAACTCGGATCGCTTGCAACGCGGGCGCCGAGTCACATGCAACTGGTTGACATCACGTTCCGAGCGATGTAGCGGTAGCGGTGCGTCGTGCCGTCTGCGGAGCCCCATTTGACAATGTAGGAAATAGCTCGGTTGCCAACTGGCGTCGGCAACGTGTTGCAATCGAGTAGATGTGTGTGCGGAGAACGTAAGACATACTTAAGAAGCTTGGTGTGCCAAGAAACACTGTCAGCGTTGTCAGTACTATCAATTCAAGCGGAAATAGCGGCTGGTATTAACTACGACGTAATCTTTAAAAAATTAAGTGAGGCGAAAAGCCGCAAGTTTCGTTTACTGTAATGTGTGTTTGTTTAACGTAAGTTTTCTCATTTCAATAATCCTTGTATGTTATTATAATAAAATTCGTGTAATTTTGCTCATTTAATTTAACATTTTCTATCTGACTGAAAAGTGAAAGGGGCCTCGCAAAGCTGATTCGTCGTCGACATTCAGTTTTCACCTAGCACTGCCACTGATTACAATGTTTGCGAAGGTCGTCCTTGGATAAGGACTTAAAATAATTCATATCGTAAGTAAAACCAAATCGTTCAACATACCGGTATTCGTTGAGCGCTTTGAATCGACATTAAGTGTCGACTATTACTGCGTCTATCTCATTGTGTTAACAAAGCAAGCTCTGTACCGCACATGGTACCGCATTTCAGCATATAGTATAGGTTCATCAATTTGTTCATAACCGAATATTCGTTTCTTCTGTGCTATTCTTTTTTTTTTTACTGAGACTCAATTTCGTAATTACTCGTACTTTTTTCTACAAACAATCGAGCTTCTGCAAGGCTTGTTTCAAATTCTGTCTTACGGAATTCTTGAATGCAGTCACGAAATGAACATGAAGTATCAAAGCGACTTTCAAGTTCACTTAAACCGATTGCCATAGTTTACTTATACTGTTGACACGTAGTAAAATCTGGTACTACAGGAGTACGTGTATTGCAACAATAAGCTTATAAGTTAATATTTCCTTCAAGACTGCTTCACAGACGGTAAGAGTTTCGGACTCACCAGTTCAATTTTTCAGGACACACCACACTTTGGATGACAACATCAAATTGCAAAAATATCATTTATTGATGAAGCCCAAAAAACGTTTTAGATGTTGAAGAATTGTTAGCTGCATCTAGCAAATTCAAATAATGGTATCCGCAAGAGGTGAACAAAGCTCGTGGATTAATAATGAGTATTGTTCTAACACCGTTATTAATGCCAACCATATTAGCACCGTTATCATACCCTGCCCTCAACGCTTTTGGATGTCTAGGCCATTATTTTCTAATTCCTTTAAAATGGCATTTGTTAAATATTCTCCCATCGTTTCTGCAACAGCAATAAACCCAACGAAATATTCCTCTATCTCTCCAGTTGAGGAATTACAAAATCTTCATAATATTGACATTTGTTCCACACGGCTCGAATACCTGGCACAATTGAGCATGAAGGCATGATATTTTGCGTGTTTGTCTATAATTTTGCTGATAACAGATTTGGACATTAATGTAATTAATTCATTCTGTGTGTCATGGCTCAGATAATGCAGACAAAGTTCCTTTTCGTTAATACATTGCAAGTGCTCTTTTAGTGTTAGATCATATTTGGATAACAATTTAAATAGAACTATAACATTTCTGCTGACGTTCAGGTCAAGGGATTCTCGATGCCCTCTAAACGCCAGATTAGGTGAAGCTAAGTATTTTTTAATCTTGATCAATCTTTCAAATACGTTATACCAATACATTTGTGATTCCCTGACCAGTCTCTCGTTTTCCTTATTTATTGTTTTTCCGTATTTGATTTTTTTACATAATTCCATCCCTCTAATGATGCACTCCATGTGTCCTTGACTTTGTTCACGCCTTTGAAATATCCTACTCAGATCTTTCCAGTCACAACATCCTTCTGTTACCATCTGTGTCTGCAAATGTGAAAAAAGTCGAAATGGAAGCAATAAACTTTGGCTTGAGATATGGAGTAAGCTAAACATTTGAAGGGCTTATTTCAATAGTGGTACAAGTCCATTATCTCCACTATTCTGCCTATAATGCTTCTGAAATTAATGATCCAAACAAACAGAAAGAAAGGTTCATCTCTAGCAAGAAGCCATATGCTTGAATATTTCTGGTATCTCAACTGCAGATTTCTCAGCGCTCATTTAACTTTGGGACTCTGTATCTCTAAATGAACAAAAATAGACTTGTACCACAATTAAAATAAGCCCTTCATTTGTGGTGTCAGTTTTCTAGTAAAATGAAATTTAGTAAAATGTCTTATTTACATCTTTGGGGCAACTTTCATCGGGTTTCTCTATGTTTTTTTTGGGACCATTTTGAATGAAATCATGATGCTGCGAATCTGTTACTGGAAATACCCACTTTCACAGATCTAATTCTATAAAAGACTCTCTTGTATGAAAGTTTGCTCTTGATTATCACTTTTATTTATTTATTTATTTATATCCCATAAATCCAATACTGCAAGGCATTCGCATGGATGTAGGACGTGTCAGAATTATTACAAATAATACAAAAGGAATAAATAAAAGTACCTCTTGCAAGAGGATATCTGGTATAAGACAAAATACCCATTAATAGGTATAGAAAAAATTACATTAAAAAATGGTAGATCTTAATAGCTAAATGAAAGGCACAGTAATGTGAACAGTGATTATGAGTATCGTAATGCTCAATAGCACATCAAATTAGTAAATTAAAAAATCAATTACAGTTAACTCTACTGAAATATTCTTCTACCGAATAGAAGGAATTATCTAATAAATACTGTTTGAGCTGTTATTTAAATTTGAGAAGCTTGTGGATAAGTAATTTCAGTGTTGGTGGGAGAGCATTGAACACCTTGCAGCTCATGTAATGGACTCCTCTTTGTACAATTGTAAGGTTTTTTGATTCATAATGGAGATCCATCTTCCTCCTGGTATTGTGGGTATGGTATGAATCATTAGTTTTATACGATTGTCCATTTGTACCAATGAAACATAACAGGGAGTAGATATATTGGCATGCAGTTGTCAGTATCACTAATTTTCTGAAGAGGTTCCTACAAGAATGTCCAGGCTGGACTCTGCTCTTTATCCTAACTCTCTTTTGGGCAATAAATATTTTTTGGATAGTGGCTGATTACCCCAGAAAACTATGCCATACAGCAATAGTGCATGGAAATAACTAAAATAAGCAGTTTTTGTGGTGTCTCGGTCATTTACAGTGGGAATAATATGAACAGCGAATGTTGCTGAACTGAGTTTTTTTGGGAGGTGCAAAATATGTTCAGACCATTTTAGACTGTTGTCAATGTGTACACCCAGAAACTTGGTTGACTCAACTTGTAGTAACTCACTACTATTCAATGTAATACTTAATTGATCCTCAACTTTTTTCCTTACTTGGAAATGTACAAACTGGGTCTTATTAACATATAGTGATACCCATTATTTACGAACCAATTACATACTTCCCTAAAGACAATATTGGCCGATTCATCAAGATGGAGGTTGGGAGTTTTGTTGATGAGGATAGAGGTGTCATCAGCAAAAAGAGTAAAGTGAGTTTTAAAGCTAGTATGCAAGGGAAGGTCATTGATAAAGATGAGGAAGAGAAGGGGGCCAAGTACAGAGCCCTGAGGAACACCACAGCCAATAGAGCCCCAGCTAGGTGACACAGATTACCCCTCAGAGTCGTTCAACATGACCTTCTGCTTTCTTTCAGCTAGGTAGGATTTAATCCATGAGCCAACTGAGCCACTTATACCATAATATTCAGCCTTTGCTAAGAGGATTTCATGATTAACACTATCAAAGGCCTAAGAAAGGTCACAGAAGATACCAACAGGAGATAATTTATTATTAAAAGGCTCTAAGGTTTGATGGGTGAAGGAAGAAATAGCTTGTTCTGTTGATACACCCTGTAGAAAACCGAACTGGCTACTGTTTAATACCTTATAATGCTTGAGGTGTTCAATAAGTCTTTTCTGAACCAATTTGTCAAGAATTTTACAAAAGGTTGTTAAAAGGGATAGTTGGTAACATTGGCTTTATCGCCTTTTTTAAAGAGAGGTTTGACAATATTGAAAAAAAAAGGTCTCTCAGGAACAATCCCGTGCTGGATGGATTCATTGAATATGTGGCGGAGTATTTTACTTATCGACTTATAGCACTCCTTCAGTAAACTTGAAGAGATACCATCTATGCCAACAGAATTCTTGCTCTTCATATCTCTAATTATATTCTCAATTTCATGTACTGTGACAGGAGACACTTTAATCTGCTTGTTTTTTTTTTTTTTAATTAATAGCTTTTTGAAGGGATAACTTGGCTTCATTAACAGAACATGTTTTTCCAGTTTGTACTACTGACACCAGAAAGTGGTTGTTAAAAATGTCTGTGATTATTTCAACATTGTCATGAATGGTATCATTTGTTTTAATTTCTATTGTGTTTTCTACAGCAGGGATTTACCTGTTTCCCTTTTTATTATGCCCCATATGGTTTTAATTTTGTTGTTAGAGACATCAATTTCTGATTTTATAGAAATACTCTTTGCCCTTCTTAGCACTTGTTTAAGGATAGAGCAGTATAGTTTGTAATGTTTTTCCTTTTCTACACTATAACGGGATTTGAGTGAGGCCTACAGATTCCTTTTCCTTCTGCAAGACTTTTTAATGCCCAGTGTTAGCCAGTTTTTATTAGAGTAGGCTTCGCGTTTGGATTTGACAGTTCTTTTAGGAAAGGCCGCTTCGAATAGGCAGATTAATTCATTTAGAAAAGCATTGTACTTGTCATTAACGTAGTCAAAGTGCTCAATCTGGTCCCAGTCTACTTCTTGTAGGGAATTACAGAAGCTATTGATAGACTGTGTGTTAATTACTCTGAAAGTTTTACTGCAGGAGTTGTTCTTACAAAGAGCACTAACATTATCAATTGAAAGTAGTTGACCATCATGGTCTGAGAGCCCATTCAATATATGTTTTACAGTTATGTTTAGAATTCTACTGCTGTCTAAGAAGATGTTGTCAATTCGACTTGTAGAATTAGCTGTGGCTCTAGTGGGAAGTCTTTATTCAGCTCACAATCTCGGAATGCCATTTACATGTTCACACACCAGATATTACAAGCATTAAATAACAAAATAGCACTGGTAGGTATTTTCTGTGTCCTATCCTAGGCATTTGATTGTGCGAATCATAGTATACTCCTAGATAAATTTGAGTTTTATGGGATTGATGGTATAGCCAACCAATGGATCATGTCATATCTAACCAAAAGAATGAAGAAAGTTGTATTTTGTAGCAATTCAACCAACAGAATCCATGGACATAATTCTGACCAGGGAAAATCACATATGGGGTTCCCCAAGGCTCAGTCGTAGGTCCACTACTGTTTCTCATATATGTATATGATCTACCGTCTAATGTACAACAAGCAGAATTAGTTCTTTTTGCAGACATACCAGTATTGTAGTTAGTCCAAGTATACATACAGAAATGGAAGAATTGCTGAACAAAGTTCTCAAAAGTATCATTAACTGGTTTTCTGCAAATGGTCTCATCCTGAATTTCACAAAAACACATCATATTGAGTTCATCACCTCTAGGGGAACTACACCAGTAATAAGTGTAACACACGGTGATGAAATAATACATAGGATGGAAACTTCAAAATTCTTACCCGTCCATTGATGAGAATTTAAATTGAAAAAAAACCAACATTTTGGAACTCCTAAAACAACTTAGTTCGGCCACATTTGCACTTAGAATCATAGCAAATTTTGGGGAGAGATAATTCAGTAAGTTGACATATTTTGCTTATTTTCATTCAGTAATATCATAAGCAATAATGTTCTGTGGTAACTCATCTTTAAGAAAGGTCTTCATTGCCAAAAATGTGTTGTAAGAATAATACGTGATCTTGTAGTCATCTGTTTAAGGAGTTGGGCATTTTTAAAATTTGAAAATAAATTGGAAAAGTTTCTCCTGACAACTCCTTCTGTTCTGTAGAAGAATTTCTGTGTTTGTAATGTGTAAAAGGTGGTGGGTAGGGATTTCTAACTGAATCTGTATATCTTGTATTCCTTTCAGGAGGGGGGATTAGTTATATGGCGATGTTTAGAGTACAAATTAATTTGCAATATAAATGTAAAATGACCTGTTCCACATCATAACGATTTATTGTGGAAAATGATCCGTGGAACATGAAAGTAACTAACTAACTAACGATCAAAGCAGTTTCGCCCAACTCTGATGCTGGGTGACCCTGAAGCTGGTTCTGTTTCAGAAACTAAAGACACTTCGATAAGAGCTTCATTGCAGGCCTCTGGAACAGTTACACTAGAACTTTTCTTAAAAAATTTCATCATAGTCGAACTCATAGCTTTCTTGGATATAATTGTCTCAGCCTTTCATTTTCTTTTTGATGCACCGGATTCCCATTTTCTCCATGTCACTGTCTCTTGTGGATCCACCAGACATGATGACCTAAAAACATTTTGCGCTAAGTATGTTGATGACTACATTAGAGTACATAAAGCACTTATGGAAACAGGATACGAATAGTGGTATACAGAATAAACTGTCCCCACTAATATCTGCACATACATATATTTCAACAATTATCGCACACGTGCACACAGTACAAGGTATAAGAACAGACTGAATTAACATTGCAGCTCATATGAGCAACCTGAGTCCCAAAGATTAATGTTATCTGTGGTTGATATGACCTATTTATGTCACACAGCCCCCCCCCCCCCCCCCCCCCCCCCCCCCCCCCCGCATCCCACAGTATGGAGTACCGCATGTGAGTCTTGAGGGAAGACCATGTGGGCATCGACGCTGTTGGTGGTCGTACGAGCTGGTAGACGCATGACCGGGACCTCCACCCCAACCGGGGCGGGGTACGGAGGCGGAACGAGGGGAGGCAGGTTCACTTCGAAGTCAGTGAGCCAGCGAGGATAGACCATGCGGTGGCCAGCCCAAGAGCAGGCGGGTTGAATGGCAGAGAGCGGGGTGTAGGTGAGGAAAGCCCGGATGCTAATCGAGCCATCCGGCGAGATGAAGGTGCGAATTGTAGGGTCACACTCACAAGGGAGGGTGAGGCTATGCGCAACACTAACGTTTAACTTGTCGTTGTGATGGCGGCGCTGCTGCATCTGTGAGTAGAATGAGAGTTGTCGAGAGTGACGACTGAAATGTCGTCCACGCGGTGTGGGGGTATGTTGCAGAGCAGGGTGACTATGAGAGAGGGTGTCTTCATAGTCAATGAGGTAGCAGCGAAACCCGCACATGGGGTGGAGGGTAACATGTCTGAGAAACCCGCGAAAGGCGATGAGGTGGTGTCGAGTGAACAAAACGGCGTGGTGGCCCGAGGAGAGACATTGTCGGACTCCACAGCAGGAGGGAGACTGGCAGGAGAGTCATTAAGAGAATCAGACTGAGCCAGCAGAGGGATGTCGGGGTCCACAAATGCTGGTTTGAGTCGGTCTCCCCAAAAACAAATTCTGAGATAAATCCCTGTAAGTCAGTCTTGACAGTTGAATGGACGCTGAGCAGGACCCATGGAAGTGCTTCGGATCAGAGACAGTCGTGGCATCTGAACGCCGTTTTTAGAGTGCGGTGCCACCGTTCCACTAACCTGTTGCGTTGTGGGTGGTAGGCAGTGGTGCGAATTTTCTTTATGCCACAAACGTTACATAAAATGTTGAACAGGGGATACTCAAACTGCCGACCCTGGTCGGTGGTAATGGTGGTCGGACAACCGAACCTAGCAATCTATGAGGAGATAAAACCCTTGGCTGCACTCTCGGCAGTGATGTTACGTAAAGGGACTGCCTCTACACAGTGGGATGTGTGGCCAGTTGAGGACAGAATGTATCTGTGGCCCTCCGACGGTGGAAGAGGACTGATAAGATGTATAAGTACATGATGAAATCGTCCTGGAGGGATGTTGAACTTGCCTAGTGGTGAGATGGTGTGGTGGCCGATTTTGTTGCGTTGACAGGGGATGCAGCAGTATGCCCAGGTCTGACAGTCTTGTTTTATATTTTTCCAAAGGAAACGCTCAGAGACGAGCTGTGTAGTAGCTTGGATGCCAGGGTGAGCGAGGTTATGCAGTGTGTCGAAGGCCTGCAGGCGCATGTGGGTGGGAGTAACGGGTGTAAGGTACTGGTAGAAGAGTCACACCACACCTCGTCCACAACGCCAGGGAATTTAGCTTTAGTAAACACAAGGGATGTTTGAGGGTCCGTGAGGAGAGCTTGAGATTCCTCGTCGGAGGCTTGTAGGATGGCCAGGTTGGATAAGTCAATGATGCGTGAAATAGTATTGATCCACAAAAAAAAAATCTGTGGCAATGTTGTCTGTGCCTTTGATGTAGTGAACGTCAGTTTTGAATTGAGAGACTACATCGAAGTGATGGAAACGCCGAGTGGGTGGGTCCTCGGGGGGGTTGCAGAAAGTGTCTGCGAGTGGTTTATGATCTGTGAGGATGAAGAACGAGCGACCCTCCATGTTGGGGTGGAAGTGTTTGACGGCCTTGTAGATCGCAAGGAGTTCTCTATCGAAAGTGGAGAATTTCTTCTGAGCTGTTGATAGTTTTTAGAGAAGAAATGAAGAGGGGAAACCGTGTCTGCCTTGTGTTGCTGTAGTACTGCTTCCCCTGTGATGTCACTGGCATCCGTAGTGATGAACAATTCAGCCGAGGGGTCGGGGTGGGTGAGTGTCATGGTGTGAGCTAAAGAACTCTTTAAAGTATTGAAAGCCTCCAGCATAGGTGCAGTCCAGCGAATGGGTTTGAGTCCTGAAGCCTGTTTAATTGACAGCGAGTCTTTCAGCTGGGCCTGCACGGCAGCGGCAGAAGGCAGGAGATGACGGTAGTAATTTATTGTGCCCAGAAAACGTCAGAGTTCTTTGCAAGTAGCCAGGGGTGGCAGTGAAGTGATGGCATGCACGCGAGGTTTGGCAGGTTGTATTCTGTCGGTGGAGACGCAACTGGAAGTTTTCTTTGTTGACCTCGATGCCGTTGGTGTTCAAGGTATGGAGGACCATGGATAAATGATTTTCATGTTCCTCAGCTGACGTGCTGAAAATGAGTATGTTGTCCAGGTATGCAAAGCAAAACTTGAACTGTCGTAAGATGAAGTCAATGAAACGCTGCCTGATGGCATGAAGTTGTATAGGAACAAACCAAGCGGCATCATAAAAGCTGTTTTAGGGATGTCATCCGCCGCCATGGCACATTTACAGTCAATAACACTGAAGGCTGTAGCGCCCGATAACATATGAGTTAAATAATTTATGTTAGGCATGGGATAATTGTCCATGACAGTACAAGCATTTAAATGTCAGTAGCCGTTGCACATTCAGAAATAACCATCATGTTTGAGGAGGAGGTGGATCGGTGAAGACAAGTTGCTGTCTGACGCTTGCAGGATACCTGCCTCCAAAAGTTCATTAATTTGCTGCCAGGTTGAAATGTCTAACCTTGTGCATTGTAGGAGGGCAGCAGTGGTAACTATCTTGTGTGTCGTTCCATCAGTGATGGAAGAAACTGAGAACTGCACATGAGACTGATCAATGTCCTGATGTTAAGTTTTTGGACAGGTAGGACATGACAATGTGTAGCCATTAGTGCGAGTGGGAAAAGGCAGCATGAAAGTCACACGCCTAGTATGTGAGCGCAGCATGTGCTTATTTGGAGAGGGCAGCTGCGCGCGCAGTGCTGAGTGGGTCGGAATGCACGGCGACTGTCTGCTGTCAACCTTGCACTTGGTACGTGGCGCGGGCTAGAGCAGCGTTGGCATCGCACATGGAACAGCGATGGTTGCCGAGTCACGTAGCTGGCGCGCAAGAGAGGGGGAAAGTTTATCAACATGCGAGGCAGCTGCCCACGTGGCAGGCGTGGTTGTATCATGCACACGACTGTTATTAGAAGCACTGCCTGTTACATAGGGCAGTGAACGTGGCGAGCGCATCTGGGATGCAGTCTACCGGACATGAATCATCACATGCAATTAATGTTTTTGAACTAAAATGATGAGTGTCCGAGCTGGTGTCTGCTGGAGAAACACGATTAGGTGGCGGGACTGTGGACTGCGGTTTCAGCAGCGAGGTACGAGCTGTGATGAGCTCGTTGTAAGTGTGTGCTATTCGTTGTTTCAGCTCATCTTTTTCCGGTGGAGTTGTGCCGCCGAGTCATATTCTGACAGTAGGTTAGTGACGCAGGTCACAATGTCACCCATGAGGGCAGAGCACTCGTGTACTAACTCACATGTCGTGAGAGAAACAGAATGTGGAACATAAGTGTGGGAGCACAGTATCTGAGTGTTAGTGGGATGGTGTAGCACTGAGCCCTGAACTACGTTCAGAGAGAGTTTGTAACGGGACAAAAAATCCATACTGAGAATTCGTTCATCGATGTCAGCAATGTAGAAAGTCAATGGAAAACACAGAGAAGGAGAAGGGTGCACTGTAACTCTGACAGAGCCTGAGGTTTGTAACACTGATGCGTTGACAGCTTGTAGAAGTGACTTTGTCAGTGAAAAGACAGGGGGAGCCATCGATGTAGTGTAGGCGCCCCGGTGGTCCCGGTCGCCTAAGGCGATCTGGAAGCCGAGCGGTGACCTCCAGGTGTCAGGATGCTAGGAAATGACTGTGGACGCATCAGAAACGCCAAAGAAACATTATTATTAATTCATGACACCTTTATTCCTGCCGAGTACAATGTGGCTCGCGTAACACAGGCTGGCTGAGCTTGGTGATATCAACAACCTTACCAGAGTCCTCGCTGACTCGGAACGATGACACAAGCTCCGGGCCGCACCAGTCTTGCTAGCGCTGCGCCGCGTGCTGTGACGTAGCGGTGGAATGCCCTTACTTCAGCCGCGGGTGGCTGGCGGCGGACAGCAGGCCGCTGCGCGTAGGAGGCTCTGGGTTGGAGTCCCAGCGCTGTCCGCACAAGAGGCGTTCTCATAGTGCAGAGTGTACTCTATCCCACCTCGTCTTCTTCCCTGCGCCTCCTGGTGGTCGTCTGCGGTGGACAGGCGGAACGGGCTGCAGTTCCCCACCATCGTCGGCTCGCCCGGTTGTGACGGCGGATGCACAGGGCCTAGGCCCCGCACGATCTCGATGACGGCTCACTGATGTGGTCAGCATTGGCGGCGAACGAGTCTGCCGTGATGTCTGCTAATCCTGGGTTGATGATTGACAGTGGCAGCAGAGGGGGCCAGAGCTGGTACTGTCCTCTCACGTCTGTTGCTGGATGGGCTGCCCTTACTGCAACATCTCCTTAATAAATATCAACATGTCGATCACCGAGCTGAGCGCTACACAGTGTCCAGTACACATCTAACTGCAAGTTTAACTGCGAGTGCCTTGTTGCTATCAAAGCTGGCGTATTTAAAGGAAGCACGAGTGAAATCCTGACGTCATGCTCTTTTGTAATGAACGCATTCGTTCCACTTATGCTGCTGATTTATCTCTCGTACTCGCCCCTTAGGTGTTCTTGTGACAGAGTTACGTGTTGTTACGGTAGACTTACACGAAGTTATGAAATGCAGTACATCTATACCTCTGTCTTACACGCTATGAAAGTCTCCGTCTAACACAAACCCGCGTGCTAAGCAATTCTCTCTCGTCTGTTGTGTGTAACCAGGCCACTGCCCCTGCTTGACGACACATTCCCATACATATATAATCCTCTTACCTCTTGGCTAACCTACTGCCTCTGGCTCTCGGCATAGGCAATGAAACTTTGACAATATTCCACGTTTCCAACTCTTTACTATTCCACGACACTACAGTAGGTATGATAGACATGTCAGCACCAGTGTCAACTAGGAAAACGAGTTGCGACGAAACGTCAGTCACATGCAAATAACCTCTTGGCTGGGCGGACGAGTGGACAGAGTGCAATGTATGAGAACGCCTGTGAGGTTCCCCGCAGGACTCACTGTCTTTTACGTCCTGTGGTCAGCATTTGGGTGCTGGCAATGTAATCGACACTTCTTGGCATTATTGCCGAAAATCTTGTGGTACCAGCAGTATGGATGAGCTGGATGTGGTGGTGGTTTTAACTGCGGCAGCAGAGGAGGCTTGTCCTCGTTGATTTGTTCCGGCATGTATACCAGCACATATGGTGCGTGGGCGATCGTGGAGTGCTCAGACGGTGGAGAGAGCGAGCGGCTACTGTCAGGTGGTGTAGAAGGTGTGGAGGCAGAGTGAGCCCTGCCTCTGCCAGCAGACGGCCGGTAAGGAGAAGCAATTGTGCCAACTATCGGTGAGTGGTGAGCTGGTTGGTTTTGTCTTAGCAATGAATACAGTTGGTCTGTGATGTGGAAACAAGAGCCGATTGACTTGAAGGAGTGTGGTAGCAAGTGGATCTGTAGGTCGGTAGGCAATTTGGCATACCGCACTGCCCACAGAGTGACGTCCAGCATGATATGCTCACTCACAAGTAACTGAAGGCGGCGCCAGAGTTGTGATGGAGTTCGGTCCCCCAGGTGTTCCTCGTACAAGATCTTGATGATTAATTTTTGTGGTGAGGAGGCGAATCGTTCCATGATAGTTTCTTTCACGAACTTGTACTTTGGTGGAGGTGGTGGCAAATGGAGTAGATGGCAAATTAAGTCCGAGTGATCATGGAGGTGCGTGACGAGACACAGGATGTGAGCACGGTCTGGCAACATGAAACCCGAGTCCATTGTTTGAGTTAACGGTGTAGCACTCAACCATTGTAGAACAACAAAGTTTGAGGTTAAAATGGTTGGAGATCATGAATCACTATGGAGTAATGGAGAGCTGGCCATTGGGGAAGGATTGAAGGGGCCTGGCGGACGTAGTTGGGCTTCCAAATCTTCGAACAAAGCATTGGGTGAGTTAGCCATGGTGGTGTGCACATAACCCGTTGATTTACAACACCTGGCGCGGAAGTTGCAGAAGACGTAGAAACTTCAGAGTCACCAATATGGGAACAGGATATGAACAGCAGCGTATGGAATAAACTGTCCCCACTAATATCTGCACATACATGTATTTCGACAATTATCATACACATGCACACAGTATAAGGTATAAGAACAGACTAAATTAACATGGCATCTCTGATGAGTGACTTGAGTCCTAAAGATTAATGTTGTCTGTGGTCGATATGACCTATTGATGCCACACACTCAATGTCATAGTATAGAGTGAATAGACTGCGTAGTTATCATACAACGCAGAATATTTATTTTTATGACAACAGCCAAATAATTCAAGAAATGTATTTGTATACTGACTTACCATAGAATGGGGTTCCTTTAGTATGTATGGCTAAAACTGATACAACCACACATTCAGAGATAAAAGACTCGTTCACTTGTACTAGTTCAATAACTTGAAAAAAGAATGAAGTGTCACTTGGTAGGATTGGTTTCAGAGAGCTTGGCCAAGACAATGCTCCTGCCTGTATCATCTCTTCCACAGAGCATTGTTAGATCGAAGTGTCAAATTGGAAAAAACTGTGCATACTAACTGGGATGTGAATACAGAATAAAGAAAAGTAAATTTATTTTCCACTTAACATGCATCTTTCTTTAATATGGTGATCATTTCCTCTCTAAGCATATAATTTAATAATTTATTTTACAGAATTTTTTAGTCTGTATGAACAACTTTACAACAAAACAGTCTCCTTCGAAGCTCCATGCGTTACTGCCATCTAGTGCACACCTGCTGATTCACGACAGGTATATCCCAAGTGAATCATGCAATGTAACAGGCCTACCAGAACCAGTCTGCAGTCCCAAACTTGTACACTTGGCGCACTGCTGCATAGGTGTACCTTAGATGCATTTTGTAATGGGGCTTAACTGTCATAAAGTTGCCAGATGCCCCTAGATAAATACTACTACATTTGTACTGAAACAGAGATGGACAACTAAGTAGCTAAAATTTTAACAGCTTCGACAACTTTTTTTGGGGCCCCCACAGGCATGAGGCTGTCAGTGGTTGCCACCGCCTAATGCCGCCATTGTGTCCTATGAAACTGCATCTGTTTATTTTGTCAGAAACTGGCAGCAGACATTTGAACATTTAACATTAGTTAGATACAAAAAAATTCATTACAAAATTATGTCGAAGATTATTTAATTGAATTATATCTATATCATATGCTTGTAGTAATTTTTCAGCAAATATGAACTAAATTTTGTAAATATTCATACCTGAAGCACTGCACCAATGAATTATGCTATTGTGGCGTTGATCCACAGATCGATAGGCCAGAACATCATATGTGTATTATGTCTTTGAGTTGATCTTTGTTTTGTATACTACCGGGACCTCAGTTCCCGCCTAGTCTTCGACCTGTACGTTTGTCGTGTAATAAAAGTATTCATGATTAGAAGAGAGATCCGTGGCCATTACCTTACTACCTTGATATCTCCTTCACTATCAGTATTTGCTGTGTGGCTTGTAAGGG
The DNA here is from genome assembly GCF_023864275.1 of Schistocerca cancellata. Taxonomy (NCBI): domain Eukaryota; kingdom Metazoa; phylum Arthropoda; class Insecta; order Orthoptera; family Acrididae; genus Schistocerca; species Schistocerca cancellata. The sequence goes on from NC_064633.1 coordinate 521,354,480, forward strand.
TTTTTCGGAGAATCTTTGGTGTGTGCTGGTAGAGAACAGACGTGGTTTGCCATGGCTGAAACTTGCCTCCACATTAGGTAGTGTGTAATTTTTGCCTTGTGAACTAAATTCTGTCAAATATTAGTGAAATATAAATGTTAATTTATGTAATTCAGCAGTCTTGAGAAAGTATACAAATATGTCAAACTGAAAGTAGTGTTTATTTCTAAAGTGATGAACTACATTCAGATTGTTATATGATAATAATGAGAAATACTATGACAATTTATTCCTTAACAATTTAGCAGACCTGGTCTCCCAAAATTCATATCTCAGCCGATGATTAGACAATGAGCTGAGCCATTGAATCAATGAGGAAATCGAGATGAGTATGTCCACTGTTTTACACTTCATGTAACAGCCATTTTAAAATGAATCTTCACAGAGCCATTTCCCATACTAACATACATTTATACATCAGATTGCACTGGTATATAAATGTTGGGAGACTTGAACTTTATGATTTTTATTATCTGACTGTGAATGACATGAAGGGGACAGGATCTTTAGATGTAAGATCTCATGCCAGAATCCCTTTGTTGTTGTAAATACAGTAATGTTATTTTACATTTCATATGATAATTGAAAAATAATTCTATCTGAAATTTAAATTTTTTAAGAATGAATATTCTGCACTGAAAAAACTTGAAGAGATGTAGTTTTGGATGTGGACATAAATTTTCTGCACAATGCTGACTTCAAGAATAATGGATGACAATGAAAGGAAATTAAAACAATAACAGACAATCTTCGTACAACATCATACAGCAGTAATCAAGTTAAGTACAACAAAAAATTTTAATCCGTATATTTTTGGTTAAAGTGGTTTGTGATTACATTAATAAATGTCACTATTAATGAGGAGAATGTGAATTTGCCAAGGGAAGGGGTGACACCAGATATAGACAAACTACTAAAAACTAAGTTAGGCCAAATGGGGATAATAGGCATTAAATTGGAAACTATGCAGTCTGGAAAGGTGGAATAGAACCAGCAGCGCAAAGTAACTGTGACACTTTAAAACTGGAACTACTAGGTACCACAGAGTCAGCTATGAAAGCTGAGAGCATCCTTTAAAAAGTGAAATAAAACCCAACAGCGATCTTTTGAAAAAAGAAACCTCAGACTTAAGAAAATCAAGTAATAGTGGACATGAAAGGTGTGAATTCCAGAATAGACTTACTTGAGAACAGAGTCATAGCCTCAGGTAATGAGTGTATCAAAGTTCAAAGCAAGAAAAGGACAATAAAGTATTAAAATCTGTACAAAAAACAGTACGGGGGAGGATTAATAATTTAAGTTCTGAAACTGAAAGAAAATAACTACAAGGGCTGTAATGCACCACATTTTTTTCTGAGCCAACAACAATATTACGAATCCAAAACATTACATATGTATTATTTGAAGTCTCCTGAGTGAGCATACCAAGTTTCCACCACTTCCAAGAGATAGCGTAGCTGCAGGACAGTTTCAAAATGGCATCTGTAGGTGATGTATGTCACAAGCAATGTACTGTCATTGAATTTCTCATTGTAGAGAACAAAACTGCAGGGAATATTCACAAACACTTGTGCAAAGTCTATGGAACATCTGCTGTCAACAGAAGTATAGTTAGTAGTTGGGTGTGGAGGCTGAGGTCATCAGAAGGCGGTTCGGCAAAGCTCCATGATTTGCAGTGTTCGGGGAGGCCATCCAGGGCTCCCCACTTCATATGTTGCAGCAAGCTGATGATGTCATTCACGAGGACAGTTGCATTACAACTCTGCAGTTGGCACTGCATTTGTTGATCAGCAAAGGAAGTGTGGATGCAATTACCTGCACTCTTGGATATTCAAAAGTGTGTGTGTGCAAGATGGGTCCCACGGTGTGTAACAGTAGATCACAAACTGCACAGAAAAAAACATTTTTCTTGATTTGTTGCAATGTTTTGAAGCCGAGGGGGAGGTCCTCTTGGCCCTGATTGTGACAGGCCATGAACCTTGGGTTCACCATTCTAAGCCCGAAACAAAATGACAGTTGATGAAATGGTGTCATTCCCACTTCCCGCAGAAAAAAAAAATTCAAAGCAACTGCTTCCGGTGGTAAGGTCATGATCACCGAGTTTAGGACTGTGCAGATGTGATTCTCAATGATGTGATGCCAAGAGGCTGTACCATTAATTCAGAAGCATGTCACATATGTCAACACATTAACACAACTCAAGATGCACTTCCAGCACTTTGGCGCCACAGCAGTCCAGGAGATTTTTGCTGCAGCATGATAAAACTCCACCCCACACAGTGTGAGGACTGCTGAACACATTGCAAAACAGGGTTGAACAGTGTTACCCCATCCACCCTAAAGCCCTGACCTAGCCCCCTTAGACTTCCACTCGTTTGAGCCCTTAAAGGATGCCATTCGTGGAAGACATTTTGAGGACGATGAGGAAGTGATTCACATGCTGAAGCACTGGCCCCACCACCAGGACAAGGATTGGTTCTGACAGGGCACACACACCCTTGTTTCGCGCTGGAGCAAGGCCATAGAACAGGATGGAGATTACGTGGAAAAATAGGGTGTGTAGATAAAACACCATTCTTTTATGTGTGTAATTCTCATTAAATTTAATACAGAAATGTTGAAGAAAAAAATAATGTGGTGCATTACTTTCTGGGCAACCGTCATAAATTAGATTTGAAAGTAAATGAGGTACAGGAAACAGTTACAAACAATATAAATGTATTAGATAAAAAAGTAAATGAAATTCAGGAAAATTTGGTATAAAAAAAGTTATGTATGAATAGTGGTCACCTGTGGCCTACTGCACCAGTGAAAAGCTGTCCTTGTGATAATTCACACCATGTCGATTTCTTGCAACATTGTAAAGATAACTTAAAGGATTAAATTTGTCAAAAATGATCTTGAAGGAGAGGCATTGTCATGGACTGGTCGGCATTTTGACCAGTGGTAACCCTTTAATCATTTTAAGAAACATCTTTTGAATAAGTTGTTTTCAGTCTGAGCACAGCAGAATTAAGAGTGAATTCTTACATGAACCTACTATTAGAACAAGGGACGGAATGATGAAAGATTTTTGCAGGAACCAGTTGAAGAAATCAGTACACTTAGATAAATCCTGTGATGAAATGACAGATGCACTCAATAGAAGGTTACTAGAAAGATTACAGTGGGATCTAGTTCCTGGGACAAAATGGTTCAAATGGCTCTGAGCACTATGGGAGGTCATCAGTCCCCTAGAACTTAGAACTACTTAAACCTAACTAACCTAAGGACATCACACACACCCATGCCCGAGGCAGGATTCGAACCTACGACCGCAGCGGTCGTGCAGTTCCAGACTGTAGTGCCTAGAACTGCTTGGCCATCCCGGCCAGCTTCATGGGGCAGATAATTCACTTGATCAGTTTCTTAATTATGTAGACAAATCAGATAGGCCTACAGTATGGAAAGAAATCTTTCACATAACTTTGGTCACGAGAATTATCACAGTGGGAGATGGAATCCTTGTTTCAATGGGAGCATTTTAGAAGAAGGAATTAAGCCTGAACATCAGGATAATAGTTTAAGAGACTATGAAGTTAATGGAAGAGATAAGAGGCTGACAAAGAAATCGTGATGACGTAAGTGGAAAATTAGATGAAGAATGATACTTCGCACCTACTTCCGTTGTACTTAAAATTAAACTTACCACTAGCAAAATCAGTATTTACACACCACACAAGAAATTAGTCCCAGATATTACACCAATGCCGAGATTTTGAATTGCCAAGAAATTGCTCTTCAACAGCTGTCCTGCCAATTCTACAGTTAATAGTACCTCTTGTTTCACACTCTTTGATAGCTTACCAGTAGCACCAATAATTTTTATTCCACAAACATGCATCACTACTATACCCTCTGTGTTCTTAATAGAGTCAAAAAATGCCTGTGAAATGCCATTCAAATTACTACCACTGTCCAGTAAACACTTGACATGTATACTTTGTATACTTGCTGTTATTACAGAGTGCCACACTTCCTTTTTACTTACCATGTGATTTTCTTTATAGAATAAATCCTCATTAATCCTTTCCCTGGAAAAACTACCATTCTACTTACCAATTCAGACACAGTCAAATGACAGATAGTATGACTCTCTTCCTCATTACTACTCTCAAACTCTAACTCTTCATCAGGCCTAATATTATCCTCCTTTAGTCTTTCCTACACATTGTCATCATTATCAGTTATAAATTCAAATACCCAGTCCTCATCACTACTGGATTAGTCACTGCTATCACCATTACAACTACTGTCAGAATCAGATCCACTGTCTCTTTCATTGTCCTCAAATACTTGGCTAATTAGTTGATCCTTGTTTCCAGTATTAGACCACAAAGCAAAACACCTTAACTCCTTAGGTTTTCTTAAGAATTTACCATCCATTTTGTCACTCTGGACATCCTCAGCAACAGCAACACACAGTTTCATCAATTAATTCTACTGGTTATTTTATTGTAGTAACTTCCTCCTCTCTTTTTACAGGATAAACATTGCTACATGCACCATCATTCAACATCTCACTAGAATTAGACTTTACACTTGTCTTACTATTATCATTTACATTACCCTTAGCACATTTATATACACATGGCTCTTCATCACTACCTGTGCTAGTGTGAGCCAAAACTGAAGCATTATCTAGTTTAAATGGTTCGATCCAGAATTAAAACCATCTCCTCCATTTCTGTTACTTGAATTTCTCCTACTATTTCCATGCCCATTCTGGCTATCCTCTACCCAACCATTCCTTAAATTTCTACTATAATTAGTCCTGCTCATCCTGTTTATCTGAAATTCTCTCCCTGGTTGATTATTGTCGTCAAAATTCCTCCTATGATTTTCCACTGAGGGCTTCACCCTCTCCACTTTATCAACATAATTCAAAAAATCACTAATATTACCCCTAGGGGCAGGTACAAGTAATTCTCTAACTTTCTGAGGCAACATGGTTTCTAAACACATAATTATTGATTCACTACCCAGCTCTTTGTCCAAATATTTCAGTTTTTTTATCCAAAATTGTCAGAAATCTTTCACAGCACCCTTCCTAGAGTCAAATCTCTCTCCCCCTCAAAATTCTCTGCTGCTTCTCTTTGGACCAATCTAAAAACGCTTTCTCAGAGCCTTGCCATGAGGTACAACTATCAGCTATCTCAGCTGCCCATCCATAAGCAACCCATTTCAAAAAACCTTCACAAATGACATTTTCTCTTTGTCATTCCATGTTTCAGGCAAATCATTAAATTCCCTAATGAAATCCAGTGGATGCACTTCCTCATGTGCTTTAAAATTATTAAATTTCTTACAACTAACAAATGAAGGACTGTTTGGAACACTACATACTCTACGCTTTAGATTTTGTATCTCTGCCACTTTTTTTCTATTTTAGCCAATTTGGTGTCTACATTTTTATTTACTTTTACCAGTTTTTCCTCTACCACTACTGCACACTCGGTTTCTACCTCCGTTTCTAAATCATTTTTAATCTGATCAATTTGGTTCTCAAGTTTAACCCTATTTTCAGCACAATATTTCCTGGCTGCTTTGTTTTTATGTTTACACTTATGGGAAGTGGATACAATTATTGGTTGAATACAATAACTATCCCCATTAAATTCCATATAGAGATATATTTCGTAGTTAGTAATAAAAGTGTTCTCAGTTTGAGATACAGAACACAACTAAAAACTAACATGGAGGCTCAGCAGAGCACAGAGCAATAAGAGTCCAAAGATGGTGTTAATTGTGTTCGATACGACCTATTGACACCACACAGCCCCCCCCCTCCCCCCTAAACAGTATGGAGTACCGCTTGACTTGTGATGCGAGGCGGCAGGTGCACGACTGAGGTTTCCATCTCAGTTGAGGCGGGGTGCGAAGGCGGAGTAATTGGTGGCAGGTCCACCTAGTAGTCAGTAAACCAGTGGGGGCAGACGATGCGTCAAACGGCCTGAGAGCAGGCGTGTGGAACGGCCTGCAGCATGGTGCAGATGTGCCCACTCCGAATGCAGATCGAGCCATCCGAGGAGATGAACGGGCCAATTTCTGACAGGTCGCACTCACGGGGGAGGGACAGGCTATGCGCTACACTGATGTTTAACTGCCCGTTGGGAGGCAAGGCCGTGGCGTTTGTTAGGAGCACAAGCACATCGTCATTGATGGGGACGATCAACACGTCATCCAAACCGTGCGGTGGCACGTTGCAGCACAGGTTGAATGTGGGAGAGCAAGTCTCTGCAGTCGGTGAAGTGGCGGCGAAACCCACACATGGCATGAATGACGACGTGCCTGGAAAACCTGTGAATGGTGATGACGAATCAGGGGTTGGAGAGAACAGTGGCGTGGGATGAGACAAAGTATTTTCAGGCTCCGCATCAGAAAAGTAGTCAGGAGGGTCCGACTGAGACGGCAGAGGGGCATCAGAATCCACGAAAGCAGGTTTGAGCCTGTGCAAAGAAACAGTTTTAGGATGATCTTTAAACATAATGGCGAACGTTGTCTCACCCCACCGGAATACTTTAAAGGGGCCGAGGTAGAGTGATTGCAGGGGTTGTCTAGCAGAATCATTCCTGAGCATAATGTGGGAGCAAGTGTTGAGTGCAGTTGGCACACAAGTGTCTGGAGGGAAATGGCTGATAGGTGGGTGTAGCCATGCATGTTTGAAGTGAGTGCACATGTGACTAATGAAATCTGGAGAGGGGGAAAATCCTTGGGTGCTTGAGGCAGGATAAGTTCCCCTGGTAGGACTGGGTTCTCACCGAAAACCAATTCAGAGATGGTTCCCTGTAAGTCTGGTTTAAAGGTCAAATGGAGACCGAGTAACACCCATGGAAGCACCTCAGACCAAAGGCAGTCATGGCACCTGAGGGCAGTTTTGAGGTGTGGTGCCACCGTTCAATTAACCTGTTGCTTTGTGGGTGGTAGGCTGTTGTATGATTTTTTTTAATGGCCGTAAGTGTTACATAAAATGGTGAACAGGGCAGATTCAAACTGCTGACCTTGGTTGGTGGTGATAGTGGTCGGGCAACTGAACCTGGCAATCCACGAGGAGACATAACCCTTGGCCACAGTTTCAGCGGTGATGTTGGGTAAAGGAACAGCGTCCACCCAGCGAGGCATGTGGTCGATTGTAAAGAGAATATATCTGTGGCCCTCCGACGGTGCTAGTGGACTGATAAGGTCAATATGTACATGACGAAATCTTCCTTGCAGAATGTCGAACTTGCCAAGTGGAGGGGAGATGTGGAAGCCGATTTTGTTGCATTGACAGGAGATGCAGCTGTGTGCCCAGGTCTGACAGTCCCGTTTAATATTTTCCAAATGAAACGCTTTGATACGAGCCGTGTGGTGGTGCAGATGCCAGGGTGAGCGAGGTTATGCAAGGCGTCGAAGGCCTGCCAACGCAATGTGGGCGGGAGCAACGGCCACAGGGTGCCGGTAGAAGAATCACACCACACCTCGACCAAAATGCTGGGGAACTTGGCTTTGGTAAACACAAGAGGTGTTTGAAGATCTGCAAGGAGAGCTTGAGATTCCTTGTCAGAGGCCTGGAGAGTGGCCAGGTTGGATAAGTTGATGATACGTGAGACAGTATTGATCCACGAGAAAAAATCAGTGGGGATGTTTCCTGTGCCTTTGATGTAGCGAACATCTGTTGTGAATTGAGAGACTAAATCAAAGTGCTGGAAATGCTGAGGGGGTGGGTGCTCCAGAGGGTTGCAGAAAGCGTCCACTACTGGTTTGTAATCAGTAAGGATGAAGAAAGAACAGCCCTTGACATCGAAGCGAAAGTGTTTGATGGCTTCATTGACTGCCAGATGTTCCCTATCAAAAGTGGAATATTTCTTCTGAGCTGTAGACAGTTTCTTAGAGAAGAAATGAAGGGGAGAAACCATTTCGCCTTTGTGTTGCTGTAGTACTGCTCCCACTGCAATGTCGCTAGCATCCGTAGTGAACAACTCGGCCAACGGGACGGGATGGGCGAGTGTCACAGCGTGAGCTAAGGAAGTTTTTAGAGCCTTGAAGGCCTCCAGCATAGGTTCAGACCAGCAAACTGGTTTTAGGCCTGAAGTCTGTTTGCCCGACAGCGAGTCTGTGAGCGGGGCCTGCTCAGCGGCGGCAGAAGGCAGATGCCGAAAGTAGTAATTTATTGTACCCAGAAGTGTAGGAGTTCTTTGTAAGTAGCTGGAGGCGACAGTGACATGATGGCCTGCACTGGAGGTTTGGGAGGCTGTATTCTATCTGTGGAGACGCTGTAACCCAAAAATGTGACAGCAGACTGGTGCAATTGGAATTTGTCCCTGTTGACTTCAACGCCTTGTTAATATGTTTTTGAATGGAAGGAAATAAATACTTCTTAAAGTGTCTGCTGTTCAGTCAAAGCTCAAAGGTGCACTTCAAGTGGTTGATAGTCAGAGGCACCTCCCCCCATCTCCCAGTAGGATGGAACATGGGGGAGAAGCTGGATTCTTAAATCCTAGTGGTGGTTCTTCCAAATGTTTATAGTTAGTACAGACTTTATATTTGTTTATAAGTCAACAGTAGAACTTAAGTAATCAAACAATTACCAAGTTCACCCCATAACAAAAGATATTAACTAGGAATAAGCAAAATAAATTGGGAAATTGATGACCTACACAAAACTAAGCGCAAAATTAGATACAGTGCTATATTCTTTAAGACTAAGGGCCAACCTTTCGCTTTTATGGAAATACAAATTATACTCATGTATGTTAATGGTAATTAGTCAAAAATGAATTTAAGGAGGCAGATGGCAAAACAAGAGAGTAAGTAAAGAGATCTCAGCTTGCTTCGTCACAAGTTGATGCCTGTCCATGCTGATCAATCCACAGGCAATGGAGAATGTAGAAATAATAGAAAAAGCACGTGTCACTGAAATTTGTATGTAAGATTAGAAGGTAAAGGGGAGAAATTTTGCAGATTTTTATGGGATTGTGGTAACTTCTGTCCCCTGCAAGTCCTCCCCCCATGTGACTACGGCCTCCTGTCGGGTAGACCGCTTGCCGGGTGCAAGTCTTTCGAGTTGACGCCACTACTTCAGTGACTTGGGCATCAATGGGGATGAAATGATGATGATGATTAGGACAACACAACACTCAGGCCCTGAGCGGATAAAATCTCCAACCCATCCGGGAATCGAACCCGGGCCCCTAGGATTGACATTCTGTCACGCTGACCACTCAGCTACCAGGGGCGGACCCCCTGCAGTTGATGAGGGGACAGTAGCACCAACATACATTAACTTATTGAACACAGTTTTATTTGCAAATATTGAACACACAAGAATACAGTATATGAACCACCAGCAAGCAGTCATGAACATGAAATTAAATCAAAGAGTCTGTTCAATCAAAGCACGAAGGTGCCCTTTGAGTGGTCGATAGTCTGCCACAGAGGCCCCTCCCCCCATCTCCCAGTAGTGTGGAACATGGGGGAGAAGCTGGACAGCAGATGCTGAACATGACAAAGTCCTGTGGCCATGTAGGAGGACAAAGGTGATGTCTTGTGCGAGAATGAGGAGAGTCCCTGACAAAGGCATGACCAATGGATGGCGGGCACAGAGGGACAATAATTCATGATGGGGTGTGAGGCTTCAGTGAGGGAGTATGAATCTGAGAAATATGTGAGCGTATTCATTTAGATAGAGTAAGGAGCTCATCTTGAGTCGGGGGTCAGACTGGCCTGTGAATGAAGGATAAGTGGAATATCAGCGAGTGATGGTTGTAGGTCCTCTGTGTGCAACATAGATGCCAAGAAGGCGCCACAGTAGTGTCTCTGACCAGCGACCACTGTGGTACATGGGAGCAACCTTAAGAGTGCAGTGCCAGAGTTTGACAAGTCCATTGCCTGTGACTGACAAGCAGTTGTGTGGAACTTGCTGACGCCATACATCTTGCATAGTATGGCAAAAAGGCATGATTCGAATTGGTGGCCTTTGTCAGTGTTAATGGAGGAAGGGTAACCAAAATAGGAGATACAGCAGTTGATGAAAGTGTGAGCAACCATGCCAGCCATATCAGATAGTGAGACCACCTCCACTCACCTCATGACTAGATCAGTGACTGAATGTATCTAAAACCTTCAGAAGGAGGGAGAGGACTAATGACGTAAATGTGTATGTGTTGCAGACAACCCTTATGAACGTTAATTTGACTCAGAGGAGGTTGTGCACATCCTTCAACTTTGCTTTTTCTGACAAGAGATACATGCACACATTCAATTGCTGCAATCAGTCTTGATTCCAGTCCAAATGAAGTGTTTAGTAATAATTCTTGTAGTGGCTTTGATACCTGGTTAGGTGAGATCACAATGGGATGCAAACACTGCACATCAGAGTGAAGGAGGTATGATTGAGTGTCATTACCTGCTGAAGCATCACATTTCAGTGGCAGGGAGGAACCAGGCAGTAAGTGCTATTCAAAAGTCATTGTACATTTGGGGTCCTTTCATATGTTTCCAAGTTCAGTGTGTAGTGGAACGCGAAATTGAAGCGTCATCCATCCACCAGTGACAGCCCAGTTTGCAGGTGAACATAAGTTTAATTTAGTGTTTTGTTTATGTATTTTGTAATATTTGTGATGTTTGTGAATTATCTAAAGTTTTGTATTTATTTTTATGTTTCATGTACAGAGAGGGCGGCGCAACGAACAGAGACAGCATCTTCACTGCCAGGACCAGCCACTATACGTCGCGGGTCAACAGCCAAAGAGCAACAGAAGATCCTGAAACCGAGTTGTTGCGTCATGCTTCTAAAAACTGAAAAAATAAGAATTTGTAATGTTTCTACAACAATGACGTCATAGAAAGTTTAATCATGTTGTAAATGTTCAGTCCTATCTTGTCAAGACTCATTTTCACGTCTGTATGTAGTATATATGAAGATAATAAACTAGTGTATACTACAAAAGTTTAAATACATGTTGGTTGGTTGTTTTGGGGAAGGAGACCAGACAGCGAGGTCATCAGTCTAATCGGATTAGAGAAGGATGGGGAAGGAAGTCGGCCGTGTCCTTTCAAAGGAACCATCCCGGCATTTGCCTGGAGCGATTTAGGGAAATCACTAAATACATGTTCCGAGAATTTATTTATGAAGAATTATATTAAGGAAGAAGTATTACTGATTTATTTGACAAGATTATTAATTTTTGACAACGTTCATTGCGAGTTTGAGTCTTAAAAGTTTATTCAATGTGGTTTTAATATTTATTAAAGCAGATAACTTGCATTAATATAATTTCTGAGAAGAAACAAATGACATCTAAATTGAAAAAAGTTTGCACAAACCAATTGGACTGAGTGACGTAATTCTGCGCATACGACTGAAATGATGATGTTTTAATTACAGTTTTGTTCAAGAACCATTCAGAGACAACTTTAAAAAGAATTTAAATAATTTTGAAGTGTTTTGTAACTGACGTAGGTGACAAAGTCTGCACATGGTCATACGTCAAAAGAAAATCATTTATACAAAACTTATGTCGTTACACTACAAATGTCATCTCTTTGTAAGAGAACCAGCTCATTCATATTGATGGGAGAGGTAATCATGTTGACACACAACAAATAATCAGTGATAACATTATCAGTTTCATGTATGTAGCAGATGTCTGTGGAATATTGACATTAAATGCATGTGCATGACTCATGGGTGGGGGAGGGAGGGGGCCCATCCTTGCCTGGGTTGACTAACAGTGAATATGGTAAACTCACACCTTTCGATATCATCAAGGAAGTGCTCGATTGGCGCATAGACCATGTGCACTAAGAAGACAATAGCTTTTTGGAGACAAATCTGAGGGTTTCAATGGTATCACCGATGTGTTGCAGCGGGACCATGCCTATTGACGTATCACTTGCACTGGCAGTGACTGATATGAGTGCATCTAGTAGCAAATGTGCTAGTATAACAGTGTGGGTCGCTCTTAAGAGCAACAAAAGAATGGATCTTTTCATCTGTCCAGGGTACTCTTCTGATGTGGGAGGTGTTTTTGCCAGCATCAGTAAGTGGGGCCTGGATGGAGGCAGCATGAGGCAGATGTCGGCAATAAAATTTATAATGCTGAGAAATATCTGCAGTTCATGGGAGTCAGTAGGCAGTGGGAGATTACGAATGAACTCAACACTGACAGATGTCCCTCAGATGCCTTCAGAAGAAATATTATAGCCTACGAAAGTAAAACTGTTACAAGTAAGTTGTGACTTCTCATGACTTAGTCTGATGACATTGTCACAGAGTGTGACCTTGACTTGGGTCAGAAGCTATTCGTGTTCCTCAACATAGGGGAAATTGTTAGGCTATTATCATTGTAGGCATATAAAAAATTGCAGGTTGAACTATAAAGAATCAACAAATCATTGCCAAGTCTGAGCTGCATTCTTTGGACTATAAGGCATGAAACTATGGCGTCGATCCACGGATCGATAGGCCAGAACATCATATGTGTATAATGTCTTCAAGTTGATCTTTGTTTTATATACTTCCGCGACCTGAGTTCCCACCTAGTCTTCAACCTGTACGTTTGTCATGTAATAAAAGTATTGATGATTAGAAGAGAGAACTGTTGTCATTACCTTACCACCTTGATATCTCCTTCAGTGGTGACCCCGAAGTTCGAATAATCCGTTGAATTGAGTACAAAGTTTCGCATGGACCTTCGTCCGCTACACAATGGCCTTCTACAACATGCCACCGCTGCCCAGTTTTCACCAGCAACAGCAACTAAATTCAAGCACGCCAGCTGTAGTTGGTGCCCAACCTGAATTTCCCCAGCCCTATAGCCTCGAGAACCCAAGGACCTTGTCAGGTGCAATGGTTTTGAACATGACACCAGCGATCTCCGACTCCGGCTTTGTTAGCCCCGAAGTGCTTCAGTTTTCACCACACAGCAGTACAAGAAACCACTACACACTGATACCAAACGTTAATGCAAGTACTGTAAATAGTGGGGAGCATAGTTTTTATAATGTGCCACAACAGGACGCCTTTTCGAATGTTCCAGCTCCACATGTGTATCACTCTATGCTGGTTGCACACTACATGAATGACATTCGTCAGCCTGTTACTCGGAGTGTTCATCAGTGCAGTAATTTGAGCATGTCAGGTTCCACCAAGCTCATCAGTGACTCTGTGATGGGCAATTTCGCTGGACATGTGGAGGACCAATTGCATAATAACCTGTCGAGCAACTGCCATGACCACTTTGACCTTCCACCGCAACAACCGGTCCCACTTCGCTCCATGCCGGGCTTCCTGCTAACGGATTTCGCTTCCCCTCCAGCTACTATGAACACAGCCGGCACGTCTGCTTCCTCTCTACCGCCCTCATGACGCAGAATTAACTTTGACTTGCCTACTCCTGTGTCCACGAGCAGCTGCCCGCATTCTTCGACTGCCAGTTCGTCGAATCTACCGAAACTTCCGGCAATCAAACCTGCCTACCCGGAATTCTGGTTCAACCTGGTCGAGCAAACTTTCAGTGTCTGTGCACTTGATGTCAATGCCCATTTCACATGCCTCATGAACCACCTCCATGACCTTGTCGACTTAATTTATGACCTGGTTAAGTCACCTCCTCTGAACAAGATGTATGCTACAGCTAAACAAGCAATACTGGAACGTGTCTCCAAGACAAGAAGAGAAAACGTTCGACAGCTCGTCTATCAAGAGCGCCTCAGCGACAGATCTCCGTCCCAGCTGTGGCGATGCCTTTGACTTCTCGTTGGTAAATGCGACATGTCAGACGCCACGTTCACTGAGATTTGGACGGAAAAGCTGCCTCTGTCTGTCCAAACTGCCACCTCTGCCTATGAAGATAGACCAAATCGTGAACGCTTGCACGTCGCTGACTGAGCTTACTCCGCTCTACGACGTGAACGCCGTGCCCAGCAGTCCGCCAGCTATGCCAGTTTCCAACCACAACCAGGGCCCCAACTTGGACGCTCCACTAAACCTAAGTCTGTCAAACTCGCCGCATTACAGGCACCTTCACATCCGCACAACAGCACATCTGACTCCGCAGAAGATCCTGGGCTGCTGCCGTCTGACCATTGGCAAGAGCAGCCGTCCACCCATAAATACTATTTCTTCCATGCAGAATTCGGGAACCAACACGCAGTTGTAAACTGCTGTACTCCTACCCAAACTTCAACCACAGGTAGGCAGCGGCGCCACCTCCTGCGACAACAGGTGCCATTCCACGCTCCATTCTGTGTCCAACACTAATGCTTCAAATGGGCGAGTCTACATCTGCGACTTGAACTCTGGCACAAACTTTCTCATCGACACATGTGCAGATGTTTCCCTACTTCCATCTCGTCTTGCTACCGAAAAGATCCGGCTACACAAAACTGTTCTATGTGCTGTAAACTCATATAGTTTGTCGTGCTTAGGTTGCCTGAGTGCAACCTAAAGTGGCCCTTCCTGGTGGCTGACATCGACGATCCCATTTTGGGCATTGACTTCCTACAACACCACAAACTGTGGCCTGACCTCATCAAGAATACAGTGTTCTACCACCCTACGCAGGAACACATCCCATGTGCTTCCTCGAGTGTCAATAGTACTGCTAAACAGGTCCACCTGGCCAGGAAGTGTAATAACACCTCCTCTGAGCTCTTGTCATGGACCAATAAGTGGCTCACGGAGCATGTCGAGTCTACACGCCTGCGCTTGGAACAACTTGAGCTAGGCCATCGCCTCAACGACTTAAATAATGAGTTATCTTCAGCACGGCAGCAGCTTGCATCAGAAGATGCCTCGGCAACACACAAGGTTAGTCAGTGCCACTACAGTGTTCTCGCACTAGAGTGCATTTGTGACCGTGTGCCACATAAACTGTACAGTGTCCGCGCTCCCGCCAGCTCTGTGTTAATTTGAGCGTACATTCATCCCCCTCCTCGTGTGGGCAGCTAACTTCCCAGACGCAGGTTAATGTTTTCGATTTATTGCCATCAGCTGTTCATTTGGGCCCACTACCACCACCAAGCTTGACAGCAGCGCCTTTGGTTACTAACAAACAGTGTACCAACCTTGTTTCACGTAACTCACTTGTTTGTCACTCCCAGCCACCCAACCATTGGCACTTATGCAAACTTTCGCCGTCCGCGCCACAACCCAGCCTAGCGGCCACCGCGCACGCTATACCACAGACAGTCACCTTGTGTACCATGTTGCGCGTGTCCGTGGTTACAGACGGCACTGCCCACAAACTTTGCTTGCAAGACGGACCGCCTATATCTTGCCGACCATGCCGTCTCAAGCCAGAACTCATGAAAGTGGCTCGCGAACAAATAGACGATCTCTTGGCAGCCGGCATCATCGAACCACCTGCCTGGGCCTCATCTATCCACTTTGTCATAAAAAGCGACGGCACCTGGCATATGGTGGGTGACTATACTAAGTTGAGCTCTCATACTATCATAGACAAGTACCCAGTTAAAGGTCGCGGATTTTCACCATGCTCTTGCAGGCGCCAAATATTTCACGGTAGTGGACTGTAGGAGGGCCTGTCATTAAATTCCGATGGCACCAGAGGATATTGAAAAGAAAGCTGGATTTTTGTTTCGTTTACTTGGACGACATTCTTATTTTCAGTCCTACTTTGCAAAAGAACAAGGAACATTTGCAGATTGTTAAAGACACTCTTACCACTGCCGGAGTTGAACTGAATAATAAGAAGCTCCAGTTGCACCAGACTTCGGTAAGATTCTTAGGCTACATCTTGTCAGCTAAAGGCCTCACTCCTCCTGAGGATAAAATCAAATCTGTTTTGGATTTGCCACTCCCTCACTCAGTTAAGGAGCTGAGTAGGTTCATCGGAACAGTTAACTATTATAAGAAGCATTTGCCTGCCACAGCCGAGGTTCAGGCTCCCCTAACAGACGCCCTTGCTGGCAAAAATACAACCGGTATCCACCCGGTGCCCTGGACCCCTGCCATGGAACAAGCTTTTGACAAACTGAAGCACCTACTAACAAACGTAGTGACTGTTGCCCGCCCACATCTGGACGCTACATTTTTTATTACCGCGGATGACAGTGATAACGCAGTAGGTGCTGTCCTCAGCCAAACCGTCAGAGATACTACATCTCCTTTGTAGTTCTTTTCTAATAATCTCAACGGCGCCCAAAACAAGTACTCAGCCTTTGATAGGGGCTCTTGGCAGTTTACGAGGCTGTGAAACACTTTCGCATCGAGGTTGACGGTAGGGACTTCTACATTTTAACCGACCATAAAACTTTGGTTGCTACTGTAAAGGACCCCCCGACTGACCCTCCACCTAGACGCTTCCGTCATTTGGACTTTATATTGCAATTTACCTCTGACATACGATACATCAAGGGTGCAGATAATGTGGTCGCAGATTCTTTGTCTCGTGTCAGCACTCTCACAACTCTGATAGACCTCTCTAACTTGCCTCAGCTGCAGTCTGCTGACACGGACACTATGGACCTTATTTCCGATCACAGCTAGTCACTCAAACCTGTGCGATCCACCTTTCCTGGAGTCATAGGTGAGATTTGGTGTGACGAATCAACTGGTATTCTGTGTTCCTTCATACCCAAACCTCTACAGAGACAAGTGTTTGACAAATTACACAACCTAGCTCATCCAGGTGTGAGAGCCTCTACCGGACTTATTTCAGAGTGCTTCATCTGGCGCGACATGCATCGCAACTGCCAAGCCTGGGCCCGTGCCTGCATTCCGTGCCAACAAAATAAAGTTTCGCAGCACACATCGCCCCCACTAGGCAGTTTCACCCCTCCTCCCAGTCGCTTCCAGCACGTTAACATTGACTTGGTGGGCCCCCTAACCCCCTCCGAGGGTTATAGATACGTGCTATCTATTATAGACAGAACCTCTTGTTGGGTGGAAGCTGTCCCGCTACCCAATATTACGTCTGAATCAGTGGCACGATCCTTCATAGACACTTGGATTTCATGCTTTGGCTCCCCTGTTTACTTGACGACCGACCAAGGCCTTCAATTTGAGTCTGCCTTGTTTTCTGAACTCTGTAGGCTCTGCGGCATCAGGAAAATTAATTCAACAGCACATCACCCCCAAAGCAACGGCCTTGTGCAATGTTGGCATAGGACGCTTAAGACGGCCCTACGTTGCCATGGCCTCCTTTGGACGGAAGCCCTGCCATTCGTCTTACTCGGTATGTGGACCACTTTCAAGGAAGACCTTAAAGGCTCAGTGGCCGAGTTCGTCTACGGCCAGTCCCTTACACTGCCAGGCGAACTTGTTGCTCCTACTCCAGTCGCTAAACCATCCGAACTGCCGTCCTTGGTAGAACGGGTCGAGGTTACACTGTAATAAGCTTCAACCCCCGCCCCCTTCTAGCCACACTCCACCACACACACATGTTCCCAAGGTGTCTGACACTTGTGAATTTGTGTTCCTTCGTGATGACACTGTAAAAGCCCCGTTACAGCCACATTACACAGGCTCGTACAGAGTTGTCAAATGAACCAGTAACACAATGAACATCATAATTAAGGGCTCAGTAACTACTATCTCCCTCAACAGGGTTAAACCTGCTTGTGTTGAGTTTTCCCCTACCTCACCCACCGTTGAAGAGACCACGCTCTCTGACCACCCTCGGCCTTCTTCCTCTGCTCATGATTAGAGTAAACTCACGCCTACACTGGCCCCGTCAATGAGCGCACACTCATTCCATGGTTTTCCGCCTCCTGGCTCCCATAGCAGAGGCCCCAGCTCCCAGGGCTATAATATAACAGTTCCATCTTTGTGCGACAGCACACCGCGCCACTCTTCTAACCAGTGCAGCCCGCAGGTTCCTGCCACGCCCACCGTCTGACACTCACCCCTCTACTTGCAGCACACCACCCTCACCATGCTATGGTTTCCCCACCCCACCGGCTCAGCACACCTCTGCATACCAGGCATCACTTACGAGCCCTCTACCCTTGTTCATCCTAATGACATTTGTGGTTTATCTGTTGTCATTAGTGGTGATACTGCATTAGTGCTGCTTCCGTGTGATGATTCGTGTGACTCATTAGGTGGTTTGTCACAACGTGTAGTGAAGCATTTCAAAATCTCTCAAAGTGCTGTGTGTGGCAACTTACGCACTTACATTAGGCCAAGTGGAAAGGTGATCATTAGGTTACCTGCCGACGACACCCTTCCACACCAGCGCTCCCACACCAGCCGACGACTACGACTGCCGATGTCGCTTCAAGACTTCAGCATCAGCATTCCAGGATTTGCTCTACACTCTCCTCCCACATGGCCCATGCCATTAGACACAGAGGAACTCACTGTAACCCACTTAAACTCTCGCCAACCCCCCCCCCCCTCCCACCTTCAGGTACATACTCCATACTGCAGGGGGGGGGGGGGGGGGCTATGTGGCGTCAATCCATGGATCGATAGGCCAGAACATCATATGTGTATTATGTCTTCGAGTTTATCTTTGTTTTGTATACTTACGGGACCCCAGTTCCGGCCTAGTCTTCGACCTTTTGTCGTGTAATAAAAGTATTGATGATTAGAAGAGAGAACCGTGATCGTTATCTTACCACCTTGATATCTCCTTTAAATTCCTTGACCCCTTGTCACCCACTGCCCAGTCACTTTATCCTTACCCCCAGCTCTGCTCTAGCAAAAAGTTCCCCAGCTGCCTTGAAATGCAACTGGCAGTGGTGCAACCACAGCCCACACCTCAGGATGCACAATTAGACCTAGTGAATATCATGTTGTGTTTAAGCAGTGAAATGGCAAACTTAACTGCCACCCTCAGTCATTCACACCTGCCCACTTCCATACCCCCCATATCTGCCCCAGCTCTGTGCAGCCCAAGGTCACATGACCACACCTCCCACCTTCTCAACGATTACCAGTGTGCACCCCCACACAGATGCATTAACCCTCTCCTGGCACCTACACACACTGAGTGACCAGCAATAGGCACATTCATTTACACAGCAATTTCCCAGTGCCTGTTCACCCTTACCACTGTAATCCCACTTTGCCAATAGCCTATTTCTTCAACACCGGTTCAGACCTGTCCATCTTCCTGGGCAAACTCTGCTCTGGTCTGGACACCCTATCCCTCCCTCCTCACCATTGAGAACAGCTCCCTCATCATTACCTACAGTCGCCACACTCACTGTGTTGATCTTGGCATCAGTGAAGAATTTCTTAGGACTTTCACCACGGCCAAAATCACCAACCTGATCCTCAGCACAGATTTTATCTCCAATTTCAATCTCTTCCCCTCCCTAACATTGCACAGCATCACCTATTTGATGGCGCAGTGATTCGATCCAACTCCTGCACTTCCTGCCTACCTTGCCATTAAATAACTTACGTACACCGACTCTCTCACTGACCTCCTTCCCCAATTTCTGCACCTCATCCACCCCATGGTCCTGCTCCCCCCTCCCTGGTGACCCATGTGAGGTAAACTACAATGCAGTTCATGACATTGCAACTACCCAGTTCACTGCTGCTCGTCTGCTGGACAACTGCAGGAGTGTGTGGGCAAAAATCGAGACTTCCATTGGTGTCAGAATTCTCCACTCATCCAAAAGACTTGGTCCTCTACACTTCATTTAGCATCCGTACAGGACAGGGCCTGGTGCTCATGGGGTGATTCCTGACAGTTATCCCCTCCCATTCTTATGCAGCTAAAGCAATGACATTTCCAGCTCAATCATCTGTAGTAAGATAGATTGCATGAAAGCTTTCACACGGATCCCAGTCACACTGGAGAACACCAACAAGATGGCCATCATCACACCCTCTGGTTTCTTCAAAATGCTCTTCACAACTTTCAGCATCCGTAGCACTGTGAAAACCTAGCAATGTTTCTTAGATGATATCCTCTGTGGCACACCAGACTGTTTTTCCTACCTGATTGGTGGTCTTATCTGCTCCAGGGAGACAGCCGAACACTGTGACCACCTTTGTGAGGTTTTCACCTGCCTGGAAAGAGCATGGGTCATTCTCAACACAGAAAAATGGGCTTTTGGGGTAAATGAGATTGAATTCTTAGGGCACACCATTTCCATTTCTGGCTTGCGGCCCCTACCTCAGAAAGTCTGAATGATCTCTGAATTCATATAAACAGCTTCACATATTCCTAGGAATAGCAAATTTTTTTGTCACTTCCTTAAAAATGTGGCCTCTCTTCAAGAATCTCTCACTGCCACACTGCAGGGTGATGGAACGAAGAGTAGAAAACCTGTACTGTGGACCCCGTCTATGCTGACCAGTTTTGAGAGCACTAAGCACAGCCTTGACAATGCAGCCCTTCTGGCACGTGCCCACCTTTCTGTCCCCCTTGCTATAATCATTGATGCAAGACAGTCCACGATTGGCATAGTTCTTCAACATCACACTTGGCAGTTACTGGCCTTCTTTTCAGATAAGCTATCCAAGCCTCAGCACAAATGGGCTGTGTACAATCAGGAACTGCTCATCGTCTATGAGGCAGTGAAGTACTTCTGCCCGTTGGCTGAGTTGTGCCCTATCACCATCTTCACTGACAACCGTCTTCTTATAATAGGGTTTTATCAGAAAGATGCTGCCCAAATTTTGCCCCGACACTTCTTCCAGCAGACATACTACTTAGTTCTCTACCGATACATGTCACATAGCCAGCACTGATAACATCACTGCTGACTGCTTAAGGAGCTACTGCACACTCAGCACTCTGTTACATTATGAGGTCCTTGTAAATGCCCAGCCCACTGACCACACTCTAGCTCAATTACATGAGGACCCAAATTCCAACATTATCCTCCAACTGCAACAAGTTTCTGGCACAGACCTGCACATTTGGTGCAACTTCGTTTCCAACCTTGTGCTCACTCACGGCTCCAAAGGCCACTTGCCTTCTACAAACCATCTTTCGATTGTGTGTACAGCCTGGCACACCCACGCATCCTCACATCCTTTGCGCTCATCCCGGTAGGATTCTGCTGATTCCACTGCCGACAATGGGATCACCACTCACACTGCCACCATCCACACCAGCCAGCACCTAGAACTCAGACGCAGCCACCTCGCTGCCCCTTACTTTTACTCATCTTTACCCATGCCCTCTGCTAATAGACGAATTTTTTGTGTCCATGTTCAGCTTTCGAACTTTGTATAATTATTACAGAAATCTCCCACCTACAAACTCTTAACTGTGTGGTCTTTCCTGTGCCATTACTGATGAACTTCACTGTTAAAATCATGTCTTCATTGAGAGCCTTGAATGTGTAAGTCAAACCTAAATTGCATATGGACTACATATTTCCCTTTTGCTATTGTTAAATGTAATGTAGTAATCTCTACCTTAACAAACAGTTTGTGCTGCCAAAATATTGCCCCTTTGCTGTTCTTTCTTTTTTTTCCGCTGGAACATGTGGTTTCATGTCATTTGCTGGTTTCTCCTTCCTTTCCCCTTAATTCCATTGCCTGATGGCTGTGTTGTATGTTGCACAGTGTTGCCACAGTACCACTGTAATCATAATCAAGTAAACAGTAAGCTACTAACAGCAGATAAATAGCACCTATGTAATAAAACTGAAGATGCAGCAGTTTTTGTTCAAAGTAGCAATTTCCTTAATGGTGTGCTTCCAGGTTTTAGTATCTGCAGAAGCTGTGACAACACTGCTACTCAACACGACTGACACGGGTTCTCCACAGGCTGGTGGTGACTCAGTAAGAACTGGGGAACAGAACTCTTTCAGTGGAACAAACTTACCTTGCAGATTAAACTATGGGAAGTGAAGCACCTGAACCCACAATGATATGCACATGGAAATATACTCAGTACGTGGCTGGCATGGGCAACTAATAACTGAACACATGACAAGTCTCAGCACAAAGCACCAGATTAGGTCAGTGGACTTTAACACTTGCTTACCACCATTTGGAAGTTAACACTTCAGTCAGAAGTTCTACCCGTATGACACGATGTGTGTGCCCATGTCAGGTTTCTGAACTATTCCACTGTTCTACCCACACTAGCTAATCTGCTTCATCATGTTGTCTCTTGGCAGGGATAATAAATCCCTCTGCCTGAAAATTCTGTGCAGGGCCAAAAATAACCAAGCCTGGGCCTTGACCACCAGCACAAACCCAGAGAGAGTGCTGGAGAACCTGGCAGAGGACTGACCACCGATGCTACCAGAAGGGTGCAAGGACACAGTGGCTGCGGCAAAGGTGGTTCCACAGTTGGCAATGGGGATGAGGCCTACTCTATTGACAAAGGGGAAGGGGAGGCAAAAGGGGAGGGGCAGGTCAAGATCTGTTGGGTCCATCACAGCAGGCAGAGGCTCGAGCCACACTGGATACGAGGCTGCAGGCGATGGGAGAATGATGGAGGGTGCAGAAGGGGCCACAACGGTGATGCATGCTGCTGCAAGTGGGAAACTGCTCTGGAAAAAATGTCGCAATTGAATCTGAGTAGTAGCCCATAGTGTCAGTGATATGGTAGGATGTGGGCACAACTGTCTGGCATGTCAATTAAGCTGCCCACTGACATCACTGCAAACAACTGACAACCTTTGTGACCCACAACACCCAGCAGCCATTCAAGCTGCTGGCCGAAGGACTGGATCCTAATGGCAGTTTCAGGAGTACAACATGACGGGCCACGGTGCCTCATTGCATGTAACTCAGTATGCAACAAATGTGGGAGGCCTCACAGTTGGAGCCCATGCAAACATTCTGCTGGACTGCAGCTTCTAAGTATACTGTTGCATCACTGACATGTCAATACCAGCCTCTCTGCTGAGAGTAAAATGCAAGAGGAGAGTCACAGTTCAGTCACTGTGGGCGTGGACATCATGCAGTGCTGATGCCATACCTGCAACATGCATTTCTCAAGTTACTGTGATGTATTTTAAAAAGTTTGCCATGCAAGCCAATATTATTGTTTACCTAAACAGTGGTGATTTTCAGTCTCAGGCATCATCAACACATCAGAATGCTTACACAAAAATAATGTGGACTGGATTGACTCTAATTACAAGTTACAAGTGAAAGAAACATGTATGGTTGGACTGTTTGAATATCATGAGCATAGGTACTTTCTCGTTTTGGATATCACACACTGAGCTCCTGAAACATCCACATTGCAATTCGGTCATGCGGATGTTTGTGTAATGAATGAAGGAAATGTATAGCACTGACTGGAAGAACCGTGGTTTCCATTGACTTATAAAGCACCTTTTGCACAGCGAACTTCATGTGTGTTCTGTGTTGCACATGTCTGAATTGAATAATATTACTTCAACAATAACTATTACGTCACAACAGATTATGCAGTTGGAATGTTAATTGTGAACAGCATATGCCAACCCTGTGTGCGTGTTTAACAGTTTATACTGGATTCTACCAGACTAAGTTTGTTCTATTTTATTTTATTTTATTTTTTTCCCCCTTGGCTACGTTTCTAGCATTTGTAAACTTAGAGAAAGCTTTTGACAATGTTGACTGGAATACTCTTCCAAATTCTAAAGGTGGCAGGGGTAAAATACAGGGAGCGAAAGGCTATTTACAATTTGTACAGAAACCAGATGGCAGTTATAAGAGTTGAGGGCCATGAAAGGGAAGCAGTGGTTGGGAAGGGAGTGAGACAGGGTTGTAGCCTCTCCCTGATGCTATTCAATCTGTATATCAAGCAAGCAGTAAAGGAAACAAAAGAAAAATTTGGAGTAGGTATTAAAATCCAGGGAGAAGAAATAAAAACTTTGAGGTTCGCCGATGACATTGTAATTCTGTCGGAGACAGCAAAGGACTTGGAAGAGCAGTTGAACGGAATGGAAGTGTCTTGAAAGGAGGATATAAGATGAAAATCAACAAAAGTAAAACGAGGATAATGGAATGTAGTCGAATGAAGTCGGGTGATGCTGAGGGAATTAGATTAGGAAATGAGACACTTAAAGTAGTAAAGTAGTTTAGCTATTTGGGGAGCAAAATAACTGATAATGGTCGAAATAGAGAGGATATAAAATGTAGACTGGCAATGACAAGGAAAGCGTTTCTGAAGAAGAGAAATTTGTTAACATCGAGTATAGATTTAAGTGTCAGGAAGTCATTTCTGAAAGTATTTGTATGGAGTGTAGCCATGTATGGAAGTGAAACATGGACGATAAATAGTTTGGACAAGAAGAGAATAGAAGCTTTCAAAATGTGGTGCTACAGAAGAATGCTGAAGATTAGATGGGTAGATCACATAACTAATGAGGAGGTATTGAATAAAATTGGGGAGAAGAGGAATTTGTGGCACAACTTGACGAGAAGAAGGGATCGGTTGGTAGGACATGTTCTGAGGCATCAAGGGATCACAAATTTAGCATTGGAGGGCATTGTGGAGGGTAAAAATCGTAGAGGGGGACCAAGAGATGAACACACTAAACAGATTCAGAAGGATGTAGGTTGCAGTAGGTACTGGGAGATGAAGAAACTTGCACAGGATAGGGTAGCATGGAGAGCTGCATCAAACCAGTCTCAGGACTGAAGACCACAACAACAATGACAACATCCTCGGCAAAGATCGGATTTTGGAATTTAGTGAGTAGCCCCTTCTGTTTAGTGCGTTGTCTATCTGCAAGTGTGTCCCACTTCAAACTGTATATGAGATTTGTAACACTCTCATGATGGCTAAAAGCACAAGTCACAAATCTTGCCACTCTTCTTTGGACCTTATCAATCTCCTGAATCAGACCCAACTGGTAAGGGTTCCATACAGACGAATGACTGGACGAATTAACGTATTGTAAGCAATTTCCAAGGTTGAAGGACTGCATCGCTTCAGGATTCTGTCAATAAACCACAATCTAGAATTCACCTTACCCGTTACTTATGTAATCTGATCATTTCATTTCAGATCATTTCGAATAGTCACACCCAGATACCTGACGGATGTTACCACTTCCAAAGACTGGACTTTTATTTTGTACTTGTACATTAATGAGGAGTTTCGCTTTGTTATATGCAGCAGGTTACACTTACTAATATTGAGAGATAACTGGCAGTCATTACACCACGCATTTATTTTCTGAAAATCCTCATTGACTTGTTAACAACTTTTGTGTGATACTACTTTTCTGTAGACTACAGCATCATCGGCAAACAGTCTAAGGCCGCAGATCGGTTATGTAAATTGTAAAAAGCAGCAGACCTATTACGCTGCCCTAGGGCACACCTGAAGTTATGCTTGTTTCTGTTGTAGTCACCACATTGAGGACGACATACTGCCCTCTGTCTGTTACAAAATTTCCATCCAGCCGCATATGTCATTGGATTAGCTCGCTCTTCTTGGCTCAAGCGACAGTGTGGAATTGAGTTGAATGCCTTTTGAAAGTCAAGAAATATGGCATCAACTTGGGAGCCGGTATCTAGAGCCTGTTGTATATCAAGCACAAAGAGGACCAGCTGTGTCTCGTATGACCACTGTTTCCTAAAACTGTGCTGGTTTCTGCAGATGAGAATCTCACAGTGTAGAAAGGTCATTATGTCTGAAAACGAAATATATTTCATGATTCCACAACAAATTGATGTCAGTGAAATTGGCCGATAATTACGTGCATCCGATTTTCTACTCTTTTTACAGATTGCTATGAGCTGGGCCTTCTTCCAGTCCCATGAAACTTTCCGCTGTTCCAATGATCTCTAATAGATGATGGATAAGAATGGTGCTATATTTGTAGCATCATCATCATCATCATCATCAGTTTTCTGCTATATTAGCAGGTCCTTTGCCTCTCCATTTTCTGCTCCCTTCTTATGGCTGCTGTGTGTTGTACCGTCCATCACGTCATACAGTATCTGAAATCTTTTCCTTCCTTGCTTCCTTTTCCCTTCTACATAACCTTCTAAACTGTTTTTATCAGTCCGTCATTCTTTCTTAAAATATGCCCAATTCAATTTCTTTTTCTTCTTTTTATTACATCTAGTAACTGTCTTTTCTCTCTCTTTTGTAGCATAGCAATCTAAACACTATGCAGCCATCCTTGCATTTGAAACTTCCTGGCAGATTAAAACTGTGTGCCCGACCGAGACTCGAACTCGGGACCTTTGCCTTTCGCGGGCAAGTGCTCTACCAACTGAGCTACCGAAGCACGACTCACGCCCGGTACCCACAGCTTTACTTCTGCCAGTACCTCGTCTCCTACCTTCCAAACTTTACAGAAGCTCTCCTGCGAACCTTGCAGAACTAGCACTCCTGAAAGAAAGGATATTGCGGAGACATGGCTTAGCCACAGCCTGGGGGATGTTTCCAGAATGAGATTTTCACTCTGCAGCGGAGTGTGCGCTGATATGAAACTTCCTGGCAGATTAAAACTGTGTGCCCGACCGAGACTCGAACTCGGGACCTTTGCCTTTCGCGGGCAAGTGCTCTACCAACTGAGCTACCGAAGCACGACTCACGCCCGGTACCCACAGCTTTACTTCTGCCAGTACCTCGTCTCCTACCTTCCAAACTTTACAGAAGCTCTCCTGCGAACCTTGCAGAACTAGCACTCCTGAAAGAAAGGATATTGCGGAGACATGGCTTAGCCACAGCCTGGGGGATGTTTCCAGAATGAGATTTTCACTCTGCAGCGGAGTGTGCGCTGATATGAAACTTCCTGGCAGATTAAAACTGTGTGCCCGACCGAGACTCGAACTCGGGACCTTTGCCTTTCGCGGGCAAGTGCTCTACCAACTGAGCTACCGAAGCACGACTCACGCCCGGTACCCACAGCTTTACTTCTGCCAGTACCTCGTCTCCTACCTTCCAAACTTTACAGAAGCTCTCCTGCGAACCTTGCAGAACTAGCACTCCTGAAAGAAAGGATATTGCGGAGACATGGCTTAGCCACAGCCTGGGGGATGTTTCCAGAATGAGATTTTCACTCTGCAGCGGAGTGTGCGCTGATATGAAACTTCCTGGCAGATTAAAACTGTGTGCCCGACCGAGACTCGAACTCGGGACCTTTGCCTTTCGCGGGCAAGTGCTCTACCAACTGAGCTACCGAAGCACGACTCACGCCCGGTACCCACAGCTTTACTTCTGCCAGTACCTCGTCTCCTACCTTCCAAACTTTACAGAAGCTCTCCTGCGAACCTTGCAGAACTAGCACTCCTGAAAGAAAGGATATTGCGGAGACATGGCTTAGCCACAGCCTGGGGGATGTTTCCAGAATGAGATTTTCACTCTGCAGCGGAGTGTGCGCTGATATGAAACTTCCTGGCAGATTAAAACTGTGTGCCCGACCGAGACTCGAACTCGGGACCTTTGCCTTTCGCGGGCAAGTGCTCTACCAACTGAGCTACCGAAGCACGACTCACGCCCGGTACCCACAGCTTTACTTCTGCCAGTACCTCGTCTCCTACCTTCCAAACTTTACAGAAGCTCTCCTGCGAACCTTGCAGAACTAGCACTCCTGAAAGAAAGGATATTGCGGAGACATGGCTTAGCCACAGCCTGGGGGATGTTTCCAGAATGAGATTTTCACTCTGCAGCGGAGTGTGCGCTGATATGAAACTTCCTGGCAGATTAAAACTGTGTGCCCGACCGAGACTCGAACTCGGGACCTTTGCCTTTCGCGGGCAAGTGCTCTACCAACTGAGCTACCGAAGCACGACTCACGCCCGGTACCCACAGCTTTACTTCTGCCAGTACCTCGTCTCCTACCTTCCAAACTTTACAGAAGCTCTCCTGCGAACCTTGCAGAACTAGCACTCCTGAAAGAAAGGATATTGCGGAGACATGGCTTAGCCACAGCCTGGGGGATGTTTCCAGAATGAGATTTTCACTCTGCAGCGGAGTGTGCGCTGATATGAAACTTCCTGGCAGATTAAAACTGTGTGCCCGACCGAGACTCGAACTCGGGACCTTTGCCTTTCGCGGGCAAGTGCTCTACCAACTGAGCTACCGAAGCACGACTCACGCCCGGTACCCACAGCTTTACTTCTGCCAGTACCTCGTCTCCTACCTTCCAAACTTTACAGAAGCTCTCCTGCGAACCTTGCAGAACTAGCACTCCTGAAAGAAAGGATATTGCGGAGACATGGCTTAGCCACAGCCTGGGGGATGTTTCCAGAATGAGATTTTCACTCTGCAGCGGAGTGTGCGCTGATATGAAACTTCCTGGCAGATTAAAACTGTGTGCCCGACCGAGACTCGAACTCGGGACCTTTGCCTTTCGCGGGCAAGTGCTCTACCAACTGAGCTACCGAAGTACGACTCACGCCCGGTACCCACAGCTTTACTTCTGCCAGTACCTCGTCTCCTACCTTCCAAACTTTACAGAAGCTCTCCTGCGAACCTTGCAGAACTAGCACTCCTGAAAGAAAGGATATTGCGGAGACATGGCTTAGCCACAGCCTGGGGGATGTTTCCAGAATGAGATTTTCACTCTGCAGCGGAGTGTGCGCTGATATGAAACTTCCTGGCAGATTAAAACTGTGTGCCCGACCGAGACTCGAACTCGGGACCTTTGCCTTTCGCGGGCAAGTGCTCTACCAACTGAGCTACCGAAGCACGACTCACGCCCGGTACCCACAGCTTTACTTCTGCCAGTACCTCGTCTCCTACCTTCCAAACTTTACAGAAGCTCTCCTGCGAACCTTGCAGAACTAGCACTCCTGAAAGAAAGGATATTGCGGAGACATGGCTTAGCCACAGCCTGGGGGATGTTTCCAGAATGAGATTTTCACTCTGCAGCGGAGTGTGCGCTGATATGAAACTTCCTGGCAGATTAAAACTGTGTGCCCGACCGAGACTCGAACTCGGGACCTTTGCCTTTCGCGGGCAAGTGCTCTACCAACTGAGCTACCGAAGCACGACTCACGCCCGGTACCCACAGCTTTACTTCTGCCAGTACCTCGTCTCCTACCTTCCAAACTTTACAGAAGCTCTCCTGCGAACCTTGCAGAACTAGCACTCCTGAAAGAAAGGATATTGCGGAGACATGGCTTAGCCACAGCCTGGGGGATGTTTCCAGAATGAGATTTTCACTCTGCAGCGGAGTGTGCGCTGATATGAAACTTCCTGGCAGATTAAAACTGTGTGCCCGACCGAGACTCGAACTCGGGACCTTTGCCTTTCGCGGGCAAGTGCTCTACCAACTGAGCTACCGAAGCACGACTCACGCCCGTGAGGAAGTTTCATATCAGCGCACACTCCGCTGCAGAGTGAAAATCTCATTCTGGAAACATCCCCCAGGCTGTGGCTAAGCCATGTCTCCGCAATATCCTTTCTTTCAGGAGTGCTAGTTCTGCAAGGTTCGCAGGAGAGCTTCTGTAAAGTTTGGAAGGTAGGAGACGAGGTACTGGCAGAAGTAAAGCTGTGGGTACCGGGCGTGAGTCGTGCTTCGGTAGCTCAGTTGGTAGAGCACTTGCCCGCGAAAGGCAAAGGTCCCGAGTTCGAGTCTCGGTCGGGCACACAGTTTTAATCTGCCAGGAAGTTTCATATCAGCGCACACTCCGCTGCAGAGTGAAAATCTCATTCTGGAAACATCCCCCAGGCTGTGGCTAAGCCATGTCTCCGCAATATCCTTTCTTTCAGGAGTGCTAGTTCTGCAAGGTTCGCAGGAGAGCTTCTGTAAAGTTTGGAAGGTAGGAGACGAGGTACTGGCAGAAGTAAAGCTGTGGGTACCGGGCGTGAGTCGTGCTTCGGTAGCTCAGTTGGTAGAGCACTTGCCCGCGAAAGGCAAAGGTCCCGAGTTCGAGTCTCGGTCGGGCACACAGTTTTAATCTGCCAGGAAGTTTCATATCAGCGCACACTCCGCTGCAGAGTGAAAATCTCATTCTGGAAACATCCCCCAGGCTGTGGCTAAGCCATGTCTCCGCAATATCCTTTCTTTCAGGAGTGCTAGTTCTGCAAGGTTCGCAGGAGAGCTTCTGTAAAGTTTGGAAGGTAGGAGACGAGGTACTGGCAGAAGTAAAGCTGTGGGTACCGGGCGTGAGTCGTGCTTCGGTAGCTCAGTTGGTAGAGCACTTGCCCGCGAAAGGCAAAGGTCCCGAGTTCGAGTCTCGGTCGGGCACACAGTTTTAATCTGCCAGGAAGTTTCATATCAGCGCACACTCCGCTGCAGAGTGAAAATCTCATTCTGGAAACATCCCCCAGGCTGTGGCTAAGCCATGTCTCCGCAATATCCTTTCTTTCAGGAGTGCTAGTTCTGCAAGGTTCGCAGGAGAGCTTCTGTAAAGTTTGGAAGGTAGGAGACGAGGTACTGGCAGAAGTAAAGCTGTGGGTACCGGGCGTGAGTCGTGCTTCGGTAGCTCAGTTGGTAGAGCACTTGCCCGCGAAAGGCAAAGGTCCCGAGTTCGAGTCTCGGTCGGGCACACAGTTTTAATCTGCCAGGAAGTTTCATATCAGCGCACACTCCGCTGCAGAGTGAAAATCTCATTCTGGAAACATCCCCCAGGCTGTGGCTAAGCCATGTCTCCGCAATATCCTTTCTTTCAGGAGTGCTAGTTCTGCAAGGTTCGCAGGAGAGCTTCTGTAAAGTTTGGAAGGTAGGAGATGAGGTACTGGCAGAAGTAAAGCTGTGGGTACCGGGCGTGAGTCGTGCTTCGGTAGCTCAGTTGGTAGAGCACTTGCCCGCGAAAGGCAAAGGTCCCGAGTTCGAGTCTCGGTCGGGCACACAGTTTTAATCTGCCAGGAAGTTTCATATCAGCGCACACTCCGCTGCAGAGTGAAAATCTCATTCTGGAAACATCCCCCAGGCTGTGGCTAAGCCATGTCTCCGCAATATCCTTTCTTTCAGGAGTGCTAGTTCTGCAAGGTTCGCAGGAGAGCTTCTGTAAAGTTTGGAAGGTAGGAGACGAGGTACTGGCAGAAGTAAAAGCTGTGGGTACCGGGCGTGAGTCGTGCTTCGGTAGCTCAGTTGGTAGAGCACTTGCCCGCGAAAGGCAAAGGTCCCGAGTTCGAGTCTCGGTCGGGCACACAGTTTTAATCTGCCAGGAAGTTTCATATCAGCGCACACTCCGCTGCAGAGTGAAAATCTCATTCTGGCATCCTTGCATTTGTTTGATAATTGAAAGGGGGAATGGTGTTGCAGTGCTCTACCACAAATGAGTTTTTGAAAGCTGGGTTTAGAATTTTGGCCTTCAGTTTATCATCATCCATTACATTGCCCATACTGTCAGCAAGGGAAGGTATTGAATTATTTGTAGTGTTCATAGATTTTACGTATGACCAACATTTTTTGGGGTTATTTTTAGAATCTACAGATAAAATATTGCTTTCAAATTCACTACAAGAATCTCTCATTCCCCTTTTGACAGTTGCTTTCATTTTGCATAATTTCTGTTTGTCAGTGGGGCAGTGACTTCGTTTAAAATGACTGTGCAAAATTCTCTGCTTTCTCAGAAACTTCCTAATATGTTTGTTGAACCAAGGTGGATCCTTTCCCTCCCCTATATTTTTGATAGGCACATACCGGTATTTCTCTGGCGCGTGGTGGGCAATACCTTTAAATTCCTACGAAAGATGCTCAAAATCTTTGTGTTACGTAGTGAGTGCTTGGAGCCAACTATGAAGATATTCATTAATGGCCCTTTTATTTGCTTTCCCAAACAAGAAAACTCTATGCTGTTTCTTTGGTTTTTTTGCAACTTCCACTGACATAGAAGCCACAATGAGATTTCTGTCACTTAAACCTTCTTCTAGATTAACTTCCTCAAAAAGATCAGGTCTGTTCGTCGCCAAGATATCTAATATGTTCCCATCTCAAGTTCGTCTCCTAGCCAATTATTCAAGTTTGTATGTTGAGAGTGCTCCTAGATTAACTTCACATGAGTCTTTGCTTCTGCCCCTGTAATAAATGTGTAATTTTCCCAGCCAATGGATGCCAGATTAAAGTCTCCACCTATAACTAATGGATATTATAGATATTTATTTCCCATGTACTCAAGACTTTCCTTGAAACGTTCTTGATGTTTGTTGCTGATACTGGTGCTCTATAAAAACATTCTAATACAATGGTCACTCCTTGTCTGATTGACAGTGTTGTAACACGGTTCACGTTTTCCGTCGCACTTCAGCGTAGACCGGGAACTGTCTCATAGGCATGCCCAATGTGAACTGACCGGGCACGGCTCGTGCTGCCTGAGTTGTTGTTGTTCCGCTGGCAGAGGTTGCGGCTGAATTCTCGCTTGCCCTCTGGTGGACGGGACTCTATTTGTGGCAACTACCGTCCGTGACGTGACGTGCCACTGTGCGCCTCCCGCGATCTTTCTGGTGGCTACTGCACTCCTCCTCCTTCGGGGGGTGAAGCCACTGTGATCCACTGCGTCGGAAGGTGGAGCGTCGTGCAGGAGTGATGACCTCCACGTCCATTGGAAGGCTGGAGTCGAGGGGATCTGCCAACCCTCGAGCCGGAACCTTCGAATACGGCCGGAAGTGACCCACACGAAAAGGCCCCCGTCGTCCCACCACAGGAACCCGGAACAGAACGGGAGACAGGCCGTCGAACTCTGGATCCTGGTCCACCCCAGGAGGGGCAAGACCCAGGGGTGGGGACGATGGGGAAGGGACGACCACAGGTGAACCAGCCTGCTGAGAAACCGGGCCGGCTCTCGCTTGGGCATCCTGAACGATGGCGATGCCGGTGCTGGAGCTACTGAAGGCTGCCGAGACTGAGAGCCATCGAAGTGCGGCAGAATCACAGGGGGAGGGGTGGTAGCGTCCCCTGAGAAACCAACACAGGTGCCAGCAATGGGGAAGCCGATGCCCGAGGGGTTGGAGGGTGGGTGCCCAAACGTGGACGTAGCTGATTTTGGTGACGACATACCTCCTGATCCCCTGTCTGCAAGGTATAGAGCCGGCGGCCATTTCAGCACAGGACCACCGCCGGTATCCAACGTGGATTGTGACCAAACCCACGTGCCCAAATGGACATACCCGGTGGAAAGCCGGGTACTCCATTTTGTGAAGACTGGTGAGGACCGGGCCGAAGGAGGTGCAGCAGAGTCCTAGGTTGGCGCCCGTGGAGGAGCTCTGCGGGGCTGCGTTCTCCCATAGGTGTGGTCCGGTATGCCGTCAGGTAAAACATCAACGCCTCCTCCGCAGGAAATTCGTGCACATACTTTTTCATCTGCGTCTTAATTGTGCGCACCATGCGCTCGGCTTCCCCATTCGATTGTGGATGAAAGGGGGGAGAGCAAACATGCCGAATACCGAAGCGCCTACAAAAATCCTGGAAGGTCTGCGACATAAACGGAGGTTCATTGTCCGAGACCAGGGTGACTGGCAGACCTTCCACAGAAAAGATTTTTGCTAGTGCCTGGATTAAAACCTCTGAAGTGGTTGAGGAGCAGCGAACCACATATGGAAATCGGGAATAAGCATCAATGACAATGAGCCAAAAGCCATTGAGAAACGGGCCTGCAAAATCGATGTGAACACTTTCCCATGCCTGGGTTGCAGGCGGCCATGAAGAGAACGCTGACCTGGGAGATGCCTGTTGGCTCACGCACTGGGAACAGGCGGCCACCAAGTGCTCAATTTCTCTGTCAATACCGGGCCAGTACACATGTCTGCGAGCCAAGGTTTTAGTACGGGAAACACCCCAGTGCCCCTCATGCAATAACTTGAGGACTTCCCTTCGCAAACTTGCAGGAACAACCACACGAGGAGCTGTATCATCGGTAGCCAGAAGGAGAACTCCTTCAAAGATGGAGAGGCGGTCTCGGAGAACAAAATAATTACGAAGAGGATCCGAGGCCCGACCTGGAGGTCAGGATGACCACCCCTGCTGAATGAGGCGAACTACTTGCCAGAGAACTGGGTCAGCTGCCGTTTCCCTGGCGACTCTAGAACTAGTGATTGGGAAGCCATCAACCGCTTGGCGGGATGCCACATCCAAATGAAAACACATAATCTCCTCTCGATCGAACTTAGGATCCGGACACACCGGAAGACGGGAAAGAGCGTCTGCGTTGGCATGCTGTCCGGTAGGGCGAAAATGAAGGTCATAATGGTACTTAGAGAGGAACAAGGCCCAGCGCTGTAGTCTGTGGGCCGCCCTATCCGGAATATGAGAGGCGGGGCCAAATAACGATATTAACGGCTTACGGTCAGTGATTAACTGAAACTTCGTGCCATACAAGAAAGAGTGAAACTTGGTAAAAGCGTAGACAATGGCCAAAGCCTCTTTTTCCACCTGGGAGTAATGGGCCTGTGCGGGACTAAGAGTTTTAGACGCAAACGTCAGTGGCTGCTCGGAACCATCTGCGTTGCGATGGGCCAGGACCGCCCCCACCCCATACTGCGATGCATCTGTAGCCAGGACCAACGGCTTATGGGGGTCAAAAGTAGCCAAACACGGCACTGACGTGAGGAGGCCTTTCAACGAGGTGAACGCTCGCTCGCATGCAGGCGACCAATCAAAAGGAACACCCTTGCGCAGAAGGCAGTATAGGGGGCGGGCGATCGTGGAAGCCCTGGGAATGAACCGGTGGTAATAGGCAATCTTGCCTAAAAAAGCTTGTAACTCCTTCAACGAAGCGGGCCGTGGAAGGTCGACAATACCTTGGACCAAACTTCCTAGCGGCTGGACGCCGTGCCGAGAGATTGTGTAGCCCACATACTGGATGGACGGTTGGAAGAAGGCTGACTTACGCAGGTTGCAACGCAAGCCCACAGACCTGAATTTGAGAAAGAGGGTGCGAAGGTTGTGCAAGTGTTCCTTTGTGCTGCGGCCTGTGACAATTATGTCATCCAGGTAATTAATACAATGAGGGATTGTTGGTGTGACGTGCTCAAGATAACGCTGGAATATCGCCGGGGCACTGGAGATTCCGAAGGCCAACCGCTGGTATTGGTAAAGGCCAAACGGGGTGTTGACAACCGCCAGCTGTTTGGAGTCCTCATCAAGACCTATCTGATGATAAGCCTCTGAAAGATCAATTTTCGAAAAATATTGGCCTCCCGCTATGGCGGAGAACAATTCATCAGCACGAGGCAAAGGATAGGTGTCCACCACCAATTGGGAATTGGTGGTGGCCTTGAAATTGCCACAAAGACGTAATTTTCCCGAGGGTTTCCTGACAATAACGAGGGGCAAAGCCCACTCACTAGAAGAAATGGGAAGAACGACCCCTAGGGCTGTCAGCCGGTCAAGCTCTTCTTTTACCTGAGGGCGGAGAGCCAAGGGGATCTGCCTCGCGCTTAGTAAACGCGGGCGAGCTGACGCCTTCAACGTTAAGTGAGCTTCAAAGTCTGAAACACGCTCCAGGCCCTCCTCAAAGATATCCGGAAAGTCAGAGATCAAAGATTCTAATGATTGATAGGGAACGTCTTCGGAGACCAACTGTATGGTGTCAGCGATAGAAAACTCAAAAGCTTGAAAGGCATCCAAGCCAAAAAGGTTAGCGGAGCTCGCATCACTGACAACAATAAAAGTAATAAGCCGAGTGACTGATTTGTAAGTCACGTTGGTAGTGAATTGACCCAGTAGGGGAATGAACTGGTTACCATAACCGCGTAGATGCCGGTAAACTGGCGCCAACGGGGGCGACCCAAGGTCGGAGTAAGTATGTGCATTCAACAAAGAAACTGCCGCACCCTTATCTACTTGCAGTTGTAACCGGCGCGACCAAACCAACACCTCGATAAAGAGTTTGTGGGCCGATGCGTCGGGAGCCTGGCCCAACGAAACTTCCTGAATGTCAACGTCCATGTCCTCTGTAACTGCTTCCTTTGATTCTTTCGAGGCTGAGCGGCAAACTTTAGCAATGTGTCCTTTTTTATTACATTTGCGACAAACGGCCCAACGCTGGGGGCACTCCAACCGATCATATTGTATATAGCACGACGCACAGGACGGTAACAGGGGCCGGCGGCCGGAACGCTGTTTACGCGTCGTGCGGGAGTGGCCGTATTGTACCGCTCGCATGTCGTCCACCCCGGACGCAGTGGACGCGGCCACGCCGCCCTGAACCGCCGCGACGTCGCACCACGCTTCCAACTGTTGACCGGCGGTGTGAGAGACTTCATACGATTGAGCAATGGACAGGACTTCCTCGAGGGAAGGGACTTCTAACTGCAGGGCCCGTTGCCGGACCTCCATATCAGGGGCCGAACGAACAATGACGTCGCACACCATAACGTGGGCATACAACTCTCGCGACTGCTCCGTGACAAAATGACACTTGCGACTAAGACCGTGCAGGGTAGCGGCCCACGCCCGGTAAGACTGATGGGGCTGCTTCTTGCATTGATAGAACTCGACCCTAGCCGCCACAACATGCGTGCAGTGGCGATAATATGAAGACAGTAACGAACACAATGCGTCAGAAGACAAGGACGAGGGTTCCTGCAACGGTGCTAGCTGCTGCAAAACTTGATACAGCGAGGGAGATATCCAAGACAAGAAAAGAGCACGACATACCTCCGCATCGATAACATGAAATGCCTGGAAATGCTGCCGAAGGCGATGTTCATACACGTCCCAATCCTCCGCCGTCTCGTTATATGGGGGAAAGGGAGGAGGGAACGGCGCTGGAGCAGACGGCATGGAGAGCAACGCCGGAAGCACTTGTTTCATGGTGGCCATGAGCTCTGTCTGCTGCTCAACCAAAACCCGCACTAAATCCTCCATGTCACGGATAAGCTGCGAAACCGGAACGACGACGCAACATGCGAAAGAACGATCCCATCCTTGTCGCCAATTGTGTTGGAACATGGTTCACGTTTTCCGTCGCACTTCAGAGTGGACTGGGAACTGTCTCATAGGCATGCCTGATGTGAACTGACCGGGCACAGCCCATGCTGCCCAAGTTGTTGTTGTTGTTCCGCTGGCAGAGGTCACGGCCAAATTCTCGCGTGCTCTCTGGTGGACGGGACTCTATTTGCGGCAACTACCGTCCGTGACGCGCCGTGCCGATGTGCGCCTCCCACGATCTTTCTGGTGGCTACTGCAGACAGATTTATTCAGACTATTTCACAGTCCGACCCAGTATCAATCTCAACTGTGTTAAAACATCTTTTAACTGCAATGAACACACCACCTCCCATAGCATCAGTCTTATCCTTCCTAAACACTGTCCAATCTGAGTTCAAAATTTCACTGCTATTTATGTCTGGTTTCAACCAGGTTTCAGTACCTAATACAATGTTGGCATTACTACTGTTTATTTCGGAGAGTTACTCGGGGATCTTGCTACAGATACTTCAACAATTTACTAACATGAGATTTAGCATATTTAAATTCTTTGGAATGACCTGTTTAGGTGATCTAACAAGTTTTACAGTTGGCACACCCACATCAGTGTCATGAACTCGTAATTTTTCAGGCTAACAGTTTGTTTCCCGTGGGGAGGAACCTAATCTTAAAAAAAAAAAAAAATTGTGCACACCACAAGTACTGTGCTACCCGTGTAGCTGCTTCCTGCGTGTAGTGCACCCCTGATCTATCGAGGGGTGTCCTACAACTTTCCACCCCATAGCGTAGGTCAAGCAATCTACAACCATTTTCATCAGAGAGTCGACGTGGCCTCTGGTTAGATTCTCCACTTGACTCCAAACCAGAGGACCCCGGTCCACCCTGGGTATGGTGCTGCAAATCGTCAGCTTGGCTTCCACTCCTTGAGAGATAGAGGCCGCCTTCACCAATTTAGCCAGCTGTTGAAAGGACCCAAGGATTTCCTTGGAACCCCGACGACTGGCATCATTGGTGCCAACATGTGCAGCAATCTGCAGGTGGCTGCACCCTGCACACTCGATAGGCGCCAGAAGAGCCTCTTCCACATCCCAGACAAGGCCCCCGGCAAGCACACCGAGTGAACGTTGGACTTCTTCCCCTCCATACCTGCTATGTTCCTGAGGGGCTCCATGACCCACCTAACAACATTGGAGCTCCCACTAACTAACAAACCCCTATTCCCATGTGCCTGTCCGGACCATGATGAGGGAGTGGCCACTATCCTGGCAGAAGGTACATTCTGATCCGGCTCAGCCTCACTTCCCACCCCCCACCTCCTCCCAGCAACAGACAGCACACTGATTATATTAGCAAAGTGCATGGGATTTGGCACGAACCTGCATACCCTATGCAGCCTTCACCTGGAGGCTCAAGACGTCGACACATTCCGCCACCCACACTGCAGTGAGAGTGGGCCGGCCGGCTCAGTCACACCTAAGGTTGGCTCAGTGACAGAGAGCTGTAGCATCCCCCCTACACATCTAGTACAGCAGAGGCTGCCCCAGGCACCCTATCCCCACCGCACCTCAAAGTGGCACACTGGGGCCTGTTGACTGGGGCCAACAAAGTTTCCAGTCGCGTCTTGACTGTGGCCAACTCCTCCTGCATCCACACACAACAGACACAGTCCCTAACCATCTAGCCAATATGTGATTCACTATAAGAAACTTAAGGAAACCTATTGCAACACAAGGTTAACAGCTACACTCTACTTGAGAGATGGAGGCCGCCTTCACCAATTTAGCCAGTTGTTGAAAGGACCCAAGGACTCAGGTCATCAAAATGTATGGTAGATAGAAACCCAGTTCTAAACAAAGAGGGGAAAGCAGAAAGGTGGAAGGAGTGTATAGAGGGTCTATACAAGGGCAATGTGCTTGAGGACAGTATTATGGAAATGGAAGAGGATGTAGATGAAGATGAAATGGGAGATACGATACTGCGTGAAGAGTTTGACAGAGCACTGAAAGACCGGAGTCGAAACAAGGCCCCGGGAGTAGACAACATTCCATCAGAACTACTGACAGCCTTGAGAGAGCCAGTTCTGACAAAACTCTACCATCTGGTGAGCAAGATGTATGAGACAGGTGAAATACCCTCAGACTTCAAGAGGAATATAATAATTCCAATCCCAAAGAAAGCAAGTGTTGACAGATGTGAAAAATTACCGAACTATCAGTTTAATAAGTCACAGCTGCAAAATACTAACACGAATTCTTTACAGACGAATGGA
Source organism: Schistocerca cancellata (assembly GCF_023864275.1). Lineage (NCBI taxonomy): Eukaryota > Metazoa > Arthropoda > Insecta > Orthoptera > Acrididae > Schistocerca > Schistocerca cancellata. The sequence goes on from NC_064633.1 coordinate 521,393,481, forward strand.
AAAACTAATAGAAGCCGACCTCGGGGAAGATCAGTTTGGATTCCGTAGAAATATTTGAACACGTGAGGAAATACTGACCCTATGACTTATCTTAGAAGAAAGGTTAAGGAAAGGCAAAGCTACATTTCTAGCATTTGTAGACTTAGAGATAGCTTTTGACAATGTGGACTGGAATACTCTCTTTCAAATTCTAAAGGTGGCAGGGGTAAAATACAGGGAGCAAAAGGTTATTTACAATTTGTACAGAAACCAGATGGCAGTTATAACAGTTGAGGGACATGAAAGGGAAGCAGTGGTTGGGAAGGGGATGAGACAGGGTTGTAGCCTCTCCCCAATGTTATTCAGTCTGAATATTGAGTAAGCAGTAAAGGAAACAAAAGAAAAATTTGGAGTAGGTATTAAAATCCATGGAAAAGAAATAAAAACTTTGAGGTTCGCCGATGACATTGTAATTCTGTCAGAGACAGCAAAGGACTTGGAAGAGCAGTTGAATGGAACAGACATTGTCTTGAAAGGAGGATATAAGATGAACATCAACAAAAGCAAAACGAAGATAATGGAATGTAGTTGAATTAAGTCAGGTGATGCTGAGGGAATTAGATTAGGAAATGAGACCCTTAAAGTAGTAAAGGAGTTCTGCTATTTGGGGAGCAAAATAACTGATGATGTTTGAAGTAGAGAGGATATAAAATGTAGACTGGCAATGACAAGGAAAGCGTTTCTGAAGAAGAGAAATTTGTTAACATCGAGTATAGATTTAAGTGTCAGGAAGTCGTTTCTGAAAGTATTTGTATGGAGTGTGGCCATGTATGGAAGTGAAACGTGGATGATAAATAGTCTGGAGAAGAAGAGAATAAAAGTTTTTGAGATGTGGTGCTACAGAAGAATGCTGAAGATTAGATGGGTAGATCACATAACTAATGTTGGGAGATAAATAATCACTGCATCATGATGCTCACAGAAATATAATGTAACCTGGATTGACTCTAATTGCAAGTGCCAAATGAAAGAAACATGTATGGTTGGACTCTTTGAATATCGTGGGCATAGTTACTTTCTCATTTTCGATATCACATACCAGTACCAACTTTCTGAAGCATCTGCATTATGATTCATTCATGCACACATTCGTGTGATGAATGAAGGAACTGTTTAGTAATGACTTGAAGAACTGTTGTTTTTACTGACTTACAGAAGTACTTTTTGCACAGTGAATTTCATGTGTTCCGTGTTACACATATCTGAATTGGATAATATTACTTCAACAATAACTCTTATTATGTCACAACAGTATATACTGAATTCTACCAGACTAAGTTGATATTGCTTGTGTGGGTGGTTTCACACACTGTTATATAACAATTATTACAGGACACATCAAAACAGGCACTGCAAGGAGAGAATAACAATCACTGTAGGAAAACCAGGTACGTGGAATTTAAGCATGCAGTCATTAAATTTTCAGCCCGCATTCCTGTGTTTAGGGAGAACTTGTGCAGAACATATATATAACACTTTTTCCCTGAGTGAATTACAACCTGTTGACTGGTGTTGCCCAGTATGTTGCCACAAAACTTGAAAATGCATCATTAGGTGAAGAAGCAGACATCGACTTCTTTATTTGGGTCTTGAATGTATGCGGAAAGTGCTCCATTGCTGAGTTAAAAGCTGGGTGAAACAGGGCAGCAGTAAGATGCTGAATGTCACAGCAGATACAAAAGTATTCAAACTCTCACAGCACAAATTGCCTACTGTTACTGGACAACAGAGTCCTAGGGGATCTGTCAGTAGATTGGCTATGTACACAAAATTCAAGACACCAACAACCAATAACGAATTGCTGTCCAGAAATGGACCTGTGAAATCAGTGTTCAGCCTGTCCCAAGAGTGCCTCAGGACTGGTCAAGGAGAGAACTGGCAAGGTGGTGCATCCTGGTCCGGTGCACAAGCCCCATAACCCCACACCAGATATTTGATGTCACAACCGATTACCAGCCAGCAGATGTGACACACCAACGCCTTCATACGAGTCAAGACCCCAGTATCACACATGCAGAAACTGGAGAATGTTAGTATGCAACACTGGGAGAACAACCACTCGACAGCATTGTGCCTCTGTGGCAAGCATGAGGAGGCCCTGGACAATGTTGAGTCAAGCACTTACGAGAAAAAATATATGTCGTGCTGGATCTGCATCCAGATAAATGTGCTCTGTGTGATCCACCTGGAGTGCTGGAATGATTTTCTGGAAAAACAAGTCAGCAGCCATGGCGGTCATGATCTATCATGTTGTGAATGGAAAAAGCAACAGGGTTTGCTGCAAGGCATCATTCGACTCGAACACAAGAGCATCTTGCCGGTCCAACTCCACATTGGGCCCCACCAGTAGCTGAGAACCGCATCAGCATTAGCATGTGGGCAGTGGAGCACTAATGAATGTTATAAGAATAGTTACTGAGAAAGTTGACCAACAGCCCTGCAATTGGTGGGCAGTCGTATCCAGCAGCTTGGAACAATGCCAAATACGAAAAACAGCAGCTTGTGGTCAGTGACGCGGGGGCAGCTTGCCCAATACAGAAAAAGGATAAACTTTTTGCCCCCAAAAAGAATGGTAGTGCCTCCTTTTTCCACCTGTGACTTGTTCCACCATCTGTGAGTAGTTCCATTGCGCAGCAGAAAGTGACTTCAGTGGGTAAGTGATGGGCTGTTCAGTACTGTACAGGTTCCGTTGCGACAGAATGCCGTCAGTGCCATATTGAGATGTGTCACAGGCCAGAGTTAAAGGTTTAACCGGTGTATAGGAAGCCCAACAGGGAGCAGAGTACAAATGCTACTTGAAAGACTGGAAAGCACATTGACAATCTACAGACTAGACAAATTTAATGCCTTTCTGGCAAAGCCACAGATTCTTGGGCGGTGATAGGTTGAAAGTGGCTTGATGTGGGGATAAGATGATCTTTACTAAGCATATGACCAAAAAAAGATTTTGGGGAGAAAAAACTGCAGTTTTCCAGCTTACAATGAAGGCCATTCTGCAGGAGATACTGGAAAACAGACTGAAGGTAACATAAATGTTCTTCCCCAGTAGGGTCCTTGAACAAGACATCATCAAGGCAACTGATGCAACAGGGAATTTCCTGAATCAACTGCTCCAAATATTGTTGGTACATTTCTGGAACACAGGAGATTCCAAAAGGTGAGTGATTTAACTGGCAAAGCCCAAAGAGGGCAATGAAGACTAAGACAGTCAGTTAAACTGTGTCCAATGACAACTGCAGATAAGCATCACATAAGTCATGCTGGGAAAATACTGGCCTCTCATAACTCCACCTGCCACATAATAGTATACGAATCCGTGACACACTTTATGTTGACTGTCTGTTTAAAATTGCTGCATCAGGCTTCTGAATCAGTACCAAAGGGGTGGCACACTTGACTCAGGGAAACAGGATAAATGGCAACCTGATCTCGCCAACCCTGCAACCCAGCCTTTACCTTATTGGGCATGGTGAAGGGAATGAGGTGGGGGTGACAAAATTTGGGGACTGCCGACAGCTTAAGAGAAACATGCGCTTTAAAATTTTCTGCCCGGTCCAAGAGATTCTCAAACGGTGAGCTGTAGGACCACAGCAAGGAGACCAGATTGTGAATAGGAAGATACTGAGACAGTAAATGCACTTTGTCAATGATCTTTTTTAAAAAAAAGGGGGGGGGGGAGAAAATGCTCCAAGCTCAAAGATATTTGGTGCCGTAATTGACCACAACAATGGAAGTTGGTGTTCCATATTCTTGTAATACGCAGAGATGGAGAATTACCCTTGCAAGGGAGTGCACTGTTTACCATAAGACACAACCTGAGGAGAGGCTACGATAACTCTGGGTACCCCAAGATTCTGTACGTGTTCAAATTAATGAGGCTGACTGATGCTCTCATGTCTACTTGGAATTTGACTGGATGCCTATTCATCATCAACAGAAAAATATGCTGGGGAGACACATGCATGGCATTGCAGCAAGGCCAGGGAAAATACCGTGGTATGTGATGACTGACTCACAGCTAGTCGAATGGTCTAAACATTTGTCAAATGTCCTATCTGACACTGTACCCAACAAATTGCCTCCATGTGTGGGCAGTCTTGGCAAACTTACAAGAAATGACAGTCACAGAAAGACCGATGGCTCATCCAGTGAGCAGAAGGAAAGCAAAGTGAGGATCACCATGGGTGGTAATTACAATGCAGCAAGTGACATGAAACTAACGAGGTTGGTATGGGCATAGAGATGCTACTGCACTCGAATGATCAATGGTGGCAACACATGGCATCTCTGTGTGAGGTGAGGCCATTTGAGGGGCTCCACAGGGCACTGGGAGCCATTGACCATGCATATCTGCCAATTACCAGAAAGGATATCCTGAGCCATAAGCTCATGTGATTCTGCAGTTTTGGCAATGTTGGCTTAAGAAGTGTCCGACAAGGTCAATGCCCATTTCTGACCTTGCACTCAGGACTAACCAATCACATCTCGAATTAGTGACTCTGCATACAAGGCAGCACATTTGGGACACTCAAAATGACACTTGTGAAGGAGCCCTTGCAAATCAGCAATTCAGGCTGCATACGACTGCCCAGGGTACTTGTGGTGCTGGTTAAACTGCAACCACACCACTACCGCAAGGTTTCGATGACTGAGACACTGTGTCAGCAGTCAGCAAAGCTCATCAAACGGAACATTCTCGGGCTCTGTGGAGGACCTCAAATTCTGGACAACTTTATATAAACCTGCAGGACAAGGCAGTCTTATCAATCAGGCTGTTGATGTGCCATACCTGACAGTGCACCAAGAACTGATGCAGAACCCCGCGAATGGAACTAACCTGCCATGCTGATTGAACTATGGGAGGCAGAGCATCTGAGCTCATGTAAATACACACATGGCAATATCCTCAGCATGTGGGTGGCACAGGTGGCTAACGACTGAGGTCATGAGGACTTTTGGCACAGAGCACCAAGCTTGTCTGTGGCGGTATAGCTCTGTGGAAACACTGGCCTGCTCCACTTACAAGCAAACACTTTGGTCAGCAGGTCTGCACTTATGACACGACATGTGCACCCCCCATGGCAGGTTTCTGAACTATGCCACTGCTCTACCCATGCCATCTCATCTGTCACCATTGCAACATCCACTAGCATAGATACTAAACATGCCAAGTTGTTGTTTCCATTTTATGCACAATATTTCTGCTGTACACCTAGACTACTGCCTGCGACACAGGCACCAACCATACAGTTATGCTCTGCAGGTTGCTGAAGCTACGGTGCACTAATAATACTACCCCTGTGATTGAACAAAAATCATCCAACATCAATAGAAGTATTCCGAATTATTTTCAACTGAACCATTAGCAGCCACCAGGGTACTGCATGGTCGAAAATAGCACTGCCATTGTTGCACTACCTCGCTTCCTTGAGAAGGTATTCTTCTCCTGTACGAACTTTCTGCAGTGAGTTCACATTTCAGGCTTACCGGCTGTGATTAGCAGTTCATAAATCAAAGTTCACATCGTCAAGTCAACAAGGAGTATCATCTCACCGCAGTGTCAATGGACTGCAACCATCTCGCTGAACTACATCTCAACTGTCCCCGACCTATCACCTCACTGGACCTCGTCTCAGGCATTTTTGAGCTACCACCTCACTGGACCTCGTTTCAATTCAGTCTCGAGCCACTGCCTGGCTGGACTATATTTTCAAACTATCCTCAAGCAGCCTACGGCTCACAGCCAACCATGGCCTAATGGACTTGACTTTGCCTTTGTAAGAACATTCCCATGCAACATCAGTGAACAAGTGAACCAAGTAGTGCAAACTCATGTCCCAAGGAATGGTGTTACTGTATTCCTCCCACTAGACTCAACAATGATTGTTGCTACCTGGGAACTTCAATTGCAGTCGCAAACACCAGAAGGGTGACGGTAATTGGCTTACAGATTAGTTGGTTGGATTAAAAGAGGGGGAAAAGGACCAAACTACAAGGTCATCAGTCCTTTGTTCTGAATAAAACAATGCCAAAAGTGTGAGAATAAAACAAATGAGACTGACAACTCAAAACGGCATGAAAGAAAAATCGCAAGAATGATAAAGGACAACAAACATGTAAATGGACAAAAGGGGACAAGAAAACCACAGAAACGCAAGAAATGAGATGAAGAGATTAAAACAAGAAAGCAGATTACCATGGCTGGCTGACCATGAGAATAAAAAGAATAAACCAGCCACTCTGCAACACATTAAAACCTCCATCCTAGAAGCACTAGGGTGGAGGACACAGAGGGGCAAAGGACATGCACTAAAACTTAGATCAAATGGTAAAACCCACCTTCACGAATAAAATGTAAAACTAAATAAGCCGATGAGGCGTTGTCAGATAAAATTAGCGGCAACGAGTCTGGTAACCCAAGATTTCGTTGCTGTGCAGTCAAATTAGGACACTGCACCAGAATATGGGCCACTGACAACCGGGCGTCGCCCTGACACTCAGGTGGGTCTTCACGACGCAGGACATAACTGTGGGTCGCCCAAGTGTGGCCAATTCGGAGCCGGCAGAGAACCACAGAGTCCCTGCGAGAGGCCCGCATGGAGGACTGCCACACATTCGTAGTCTCCTTAATGGCACACAGTTTCTTGTGCATACTGAGACTATGCCATTCCGCCTCCCAAAGCCGAAAAAACATGGCGATGTAAAAATGAATGCAGGTCAGTTATTGGAATGCCTATCTCCATAAGCTGTTTCTGTGTAGCCTGTTTGGCCAGCCTGTCAGCAAGTTTGTTGCCTGGGATTACAATGTGTCCTGGGGTCCACACAAACACCACTGAATGACCAGACCATTCCAGGGCATAGATGCACTCCTGGATGGTTGCTTCCAAAGGATGACAAGGGTAGCACTGGTTGATAGCTTGTAGGCTGCTCAAGGAGTCAGTACACAGAAGAAACGACTCCCCAGAGCATGAACAGATGTGCTCAGGAGCATGAGATATAGCCACCAGCTCTGTGGTGAAAACACTTCCACCATCGGGCAAGGATTGCACTGTTAAATATGTCCTCCACGGACATACATGAAGCTGACGTGTCCATCAGCCATTGAGCTGTCGGTGTAAATCACTTCATCGCCTCGGTACAAGTCAACAATCGAGATGAAGTGACAGTGGAGAGCCGCGGGGTGAACTGAGTCCTTTGGGCCACGTAAAAGGTCCAGGTGAAGCCACAGCCTAGGTGTACACCATGGAGGTGTACGCGACTGGACCTAGTATAAGTGATAAAGGAAAGGACTCCAGTTCAGATAGAAGGGATCAGACACGAACTGCAATTGTAAGCCCTGACCTGGGCCGCTGATGCGGGAGACGAACCGCCGTGGGTGGGAATAGGAGGCTGTAATTTGGATGCGCAGGAGAACTATGAACGTGTGCAACATAACTGGCAAGCAGTTGTGCACACCTGACCTGCAATGGAGGAACTCCAGTCTCCGCAAGGACGCTGGTCACTGGACTCGTCCTAAAAGCTCCTGTCGCTAGTCAAATGCCACAGTGGTGCACTGGGTTGAGTAAATGCAATGCCGAGGGCTCCACCGAACCATAAACCAGACTTCCATAGTCAAAGCGGGATTGAACAAGAGCTCTGTATAGCTGCAGCAGCGTAGAGCGATCTGCACCCCAGTTGGTGTTGCTCAGGCAGCAGAGGGCACTGAGGTGCTGCCAGCACTTCCGCTTAAGCTGACGAAGGTGAGGAAGCCACGTCAATTGGGTGTCGAAAAACAGTCCTAAAAATCAATATGTCTCTGCTACAGTAAGGAAATTGTCAGTAAGGTAAAGTTCTGGTTCTGGATGAACAGTACAATGCCGACAGAAGAAACTACTTTGCAGCCAAAAACTGAAAGCCGTGGGCTAGAGCCCATGACTGCACCTTGTGGGTGGCTCCCTGTAGGCACCGCTCAGCAACACCAGTACTGGTGGAGCAGTATGAAATGCAGGATTCGTATGCACACAGAGAGAGTGAGATGGGCGGCCCTACAGCCGCTGCTAGACCATTAATGGCCACTAAAAATAGAGATAAACTCAATACAGAGCCCTGCAGGACCTCATTCTCCTGGATATGTGGGGAACTATGGGAGGCACCAACTTGGACACGGAAAGTACGAAACATTACGAAATTCTGGATAAAAATTAGGAGCGGTACTCATATAATGTGCCAAGGATATGGTGTCGCCAAGTGGTGTCATACACTTTTCGTAAATCAAAAAAGACAGCAACAAGATGTTGGCATCTAGGAAAGGCTGTTCTGATGGCAGACTTGAGGGAAACTAGATTATCAGTGGTAGAGTGATCCAGGCAGAAGCTGCCCTGGCATGGAGCCAGTAGGCCACATGACTCCAGGACCCAACCCAACTGCCGACACACCATATATTCCAGCAGCTTATAAAGAACATTGGTGAGGCTGATGGGCCAATTGCTATCCACATCAAGCGGGTTTCTGCCGGGTTTGAGCACTGGTATAATGGTGCTCTCCCACCATTGCGATGGAAATACTCCATCACACCAAATATGGTTGAAGATCATGAGGAGATGTTGCTTGTAATCAGACGAGAGATATTTAATCACCTGACTGTGGATCCAATCGGGCCCAGGAGCTGTGTTGGGGCAATGTGCAAGGGCACTGAGGAGCTCCCGCTCTGTAAATAGGGCGTTATAGGGTTCACTGTGGCACGTATTTACCAAGAGGACTTTCTCCTCCATCCGCCATTTGAGAGAGCGAAAGGCAGGGGGATAATACTCCGACACAGAGGCGCAAGCACAGTGCTCAGCAAAGGGCTCGGCAATCATGTTTGCGTCGGTAGATAACATACCATTTATGTTAACACCAGAAACACCTGTTAGGGTCTGGTACCCAAAAACTTGTTTGATCTTAGCCCAGACTTGGGAAGGTGACGTATGGCACCGAATGGTCGACACGTATCTCTCCCAGCACTCCTGTTTCCGCCTTTTGATAAGCTGGCGAATGTGGGCACAAAGCCATTTAAAGGCTATGAGGTGCTGTAGGGAAGGGTGCTGCTTATGCCGCTGTAGAGCTCGCTGACGCTCCTTAATTGCCTCAGTGACTGCTGGCGATCACCAAGGGACTGTCTTTCACAGTGGGCACCCACAAAACGAGAGATTGCGTTTTCTGCTGCATAAACGATTGTGGTAGTCCCCTGCTCAACCATCACACTGATGTTACAATGTGGGGCAGGGTCAACAGTGACATCAGAGGTCAAAGTTTCCCAGTCCACCTCATTTAAAGCCCATCTGGGCAGGCGTCTGTGGGCCTGACGCTGAGGCAGTGACATGAAGATGGGGAAGAGGTCACTACCACGCAGGTCGTTATGTGCTTTTCAGTGGAGAGATGGAATAAGTCCTGGGCTGCAAATTGATAAATCAATGGCCGAGTAACTACCATGAGCCATACTGAAATGTGTGGTGGCTCCAGTATTTAAGAGGCAGAGGTTGAACTGAGACAGTAGTTTCAACATCTCTGCCTCGGCCAGTAAGCAAGGTGCCACCCCACAGAGGGTTACGGGTGTTAAAATCTCCCAAAAGTAGGAAAGGTTTAGGGAGTTGATCAATCAGTGCAGCTATTACATTCAGGGGTATTGCATCATCAGGAGGAAGATATACATTGCAGACAGTTATTTCCTGTGTGGTCCTTATTCTGACAGCCACAGCTTCGAGAGGGGTTTGAAGGGGCACAGTTTCACTACAGACTGAGTTTAGGACATAAACGCAAACTCCACCTGACACTTGACTGAAGTATCCCATATAGCTGTGGAGGGTAGGGGACCGCATTACCGCTGGGAACCACTTTTCCTGGAGGGCAATGCAGAAAGCAGGTATAAAGCTTAACAGTTGCCATACCTCAGCCAGGTGGTGGTAAAAACCACCGCAATTCCACTGATGGATGATGTTATCGTGAGGCTAGGAAGGCATGAAGCACACAAGAAGGCAGGTTATGACTCAGGGTCACCTGCTGCCTCTGACTGAGTATTTTTAGCCATTTCTATGGTAGATGAGGTATCAGTGAGATCCAGGGCCTCAGGGGACACTGAGATTTCCACCTCATCCGCAGGTGCCGAATTGGTAGGAAGTGGTGGTGTTTGGGCCACCGGAGGGTCCTTTTTCTTAGCAGACTTCTTTGTTTGCTTGCCCTCTCACTTCTCTTAGGGGCTTGCTGGGAGGACTTCTCCAAAGCAGCTTCAGGCACAGAGGAAGATGTGAGCTCTTTGTCCAGCAACTTTTTGCTCCTTGAGCCACTGGCGATGGTCCGCCACGGCACTAGTGGAGACCTTGTAAGGGAGGGCCCCAAGGGAACCCCTTCCGCACAAGAGGAGCCAGAGAAGGCTGTTGCTTCTCAGGCAGGGGGGAGGGGACTGGTATACCCTGCATTTGGGGGGGGGGGGGGCACTTGCTACCAAAGTAGGTGCTTTAGAGCTGTGGTGGAAGATTTGCCCCCTACCACCAAGGGCGTTGATGTATTCTGGTGGACCAGAGAGACCACTGTTCGTGGCACAGAGTAAGGAACCACTGGCCCTTGGGATGACGATGCTGATGTGGCTGCAGCGTATGTTGACGACAACCGAATGGGGTGTAATCTTTCAAATTTACGTTTAGCCTCTGTGTAAGTCAGCCAGTCCAGGGTCTGTACTCCATAATTTTCCACTCCTATTGGAGTACTGGGCAGTCTGGTGAGCACGGGGAGTGTTGCTCTCCACAGTTGATGCAAGTGGAAGGTGGTGCACATGGAGTATATGGCTGCAGTGGATGTCCACAGTCTCGACATGTGGCGCTGGAAGTGCAGCGGGAAGACATGTGCCAAAACTTCCAGCACTTAAAGGATCGCATAGGGGGAGGGACGTATGGTTTAACATCACAGCGGTAAACCATCACCTTCACCTTTTCAGGCAATGGATCACCCTCAAAGGCAAAGATGAAGGGACCAGTAGCAACCCTGTTGTTTTTGGGCCCCCTGTAATCGAGCAGCAGGACGAAATGAACATCCTGCCATTATAAACTGGTACAGAGCTCATCATCAGACTGCAAGAGGAGGTCTCGATGGAAAATAATACCATGGACCATGTTGAGGCTTTTATGGGGAGTGATGGAAACAGGAATATCAGCCAGCTTGTCACAGGTGAGTAACGCTCGGGATTGGGCTGGGAGTGCTGACTGAATCAAGACTGCACCTTTTGCATCTCAAGGTGTTCAATGAAAAAATGAGCTTCATCGGTGGAAAAAGAGTCTCCATCGGTTCTGCTACAGACTATAGTCTGAGGCAAATATAGCTCTCTCTGTTCTGTACCTCTATGTTCCTCCCATGGTGTAGCAAGGGAGGGAAACAATTTAGGGTCAAATGTGTCGGCATTGTATTCTATCTTTCCCTTCTTAGTGACTGCTGGTGTTGTACGGTCACCAGCGAGAGATGACTTGGTCCACTTCATTGTGGGTCATCCGCCCTGATGCCACCCACTCCCATCAGGGGCTCTTCCCACATGCGCCACCCAGCCACAGCAAAGGCCAACTGGCATGATGGCCATTGCTGGGAGTTCGGATGCCCCAGGAAGACAGGCATCTACTCCTTGGCATATGCAGGGAGTTTACAGCTCAGGCATCAGCAATGCGATCCCTGTGTTGTTAGGGGACTACTACCAAACGGGTCCATGATGGCCCCACCACAACGGAATGGATACCGTGCTGGATAATGGGTGCAGAGAAATCCAATATTGTCATGGGGGCAAAAGAGGACAGGAGACAACGGAAGAAGAGGACATACCCTGGAAAGTGTCATGACCCAAATTGTAGAATCACAGGTGGAGATGCAAAGCCATGACAAGAGATTCAGGAGATCGAATCTAAGGGCACTCATGCACCACGTAATGCATCCTTCCCCATATGGCCTGCACTTCTGTAGAATTTTGAAAATTGCAGGTCAAACCATAGAATGGGACCTGAACTCATAGGGCCGAAAAGTGAGAGACTCCTTTTATTCGCCTCTTATGAGAGGCAGGGATACCTCGGGCCTATTCTATCCCCTGGACCCGCAGGGGGGTGGCTTACGGATTACATCCCACAGGTGACTAGCACTTAGACTGAAACTTCCTGACAGATTAAAACTGTGTGCCAGGCCGAGACTCGAACTCGGGACCTTTGCCTTTCGCGGGCAATCGCTCTACCAACTGAGCTACCCAAGCACGACTCACGCCCGGTACTCACAGCTTTACTTCTGCCAGTACCTCGTCTCCTACCTTCTAAACTTTACAGAAGCTCTCCTGCGAACCTTGCAGAACTAGCACTCCTGAAAGAAAGGATATTGCGGAGACATGGCTTAGCCACAGCCTGGGGGATGTTTCCAGAATGAGATTTTCACTCTGCAGCGGAGTATGCGCTGATATGAAACTTCCGGACAGATTAAAACTGTGTGCCAGGCCGAGGTTCGAACTTGGGACCTTTGCCTTTCGCGGGCAAGTACTCTACCAACTGAGCTACCCAAGCACAACTCACGCCCGGTACTCACAGCTTTACTTCTGCCAGTACCTCGTCTCCTACCTTCCAAACTTTACAGAAGCTCTCCTGCGAACCTTGCAGAACTAGCACTCCTGAAAGAAAGGATATTGCAGAGACATGGCTTAGCCACAGCCTGGGGGATGTTTCCAGAATGAGATTTTCACTCTGCAGCGGAGTATGCGCTGATATGAAACTTCCGGACAGATTAAAACTGTGTGCCAGGCCGAGGTTCGAACTCGGGACCTTTGCCTTTCGCGGGCAAGTGCTCTACCAACTGAGCTACCCAAGCACGACTCACGCCCCGTCCTCACAGCTTTACTTCTGCCAGTACCTCGTCTCCTACCTTCCAAACTTTACAGAAGCTCTCCTGCAGGAGGTCCCGAGTTTGAGTCTCGGCCTGGCACACAGTTTTAATCTGTCAGGAAGTTTCATATCAGTGCACACTCCGCTGCAGAGTGAAAATCTCATTCTGGAAGCACTTAGACTGTCAAACTTTTTGTGTTTGCCCTGTGTAGCCTTCCATACGACTTTGGATGTTTGCTGATTTCTCACTGTGTACATGTGCTCTCAATGCCCACTGACGCAGCCACTGCTGCCTCAGGAATTCATGGCCCACCTTTCTCATATGACTGTAACAGTACTTCATGGCCTGCACGATTTACCTTGACGCTGAACAAAAAAAACTTTTTTCTCCTCACCTACTCCTCTGCTCCCACCCATAGTGCTCATTGGTTCCTCAACACTGATGCAGACCTTGCTACCCTGTTCTACATTCCTTTAAAGGACTAACTCAATGTCTATTATGACATTTTTTGTGCTTATACACGCACAACACACTCCATCATCCTTTGAGTGGCTCTTCTACTCATCGCTAGTCTTCAGTGAATTAACATACACTACCGGCACCTATGCCACAAGCACCACGGCTGCCAGTCCTGCTACAGCTAGCCCCATCATTGCCAGCAATCTGCTGCTCCATTCCACACCACAGAGCCCACACACTTCCAGCCTGGCTCTCGCAGGCCTTCTACCTCTGATGTGCCTGCCCACTACCCATCTTTGTCAGGTCTCTTATGCACCACTCTACAGGATCTTACAGGCTTCCCCTGTCATCCAACTCCCCTTCTTCCCAGAAAGACCACGTGCCTCACACTCTTTGACTGTTTTCAGACAAGCAACATTGCAATGCACAGCACGCCTTCTGATGATCCATGCCCTAAACAGCCCCTACTGGGTTGACTCCCCAGGAAACCTCACACTAATGGTACCAATTGCAGCCAACAGGACTTCTTGTGGTCAGAGGGCTACAGCCGTTCCTCATCTGCCCTACCTCTTGGCCTCATGTTGTGTATTCCTGGAAATTTCAACACAAACCTGGGCCATGCTGTGTCCTGCCTTCATTGTCACCCATCAACCTTCCACAACGATTGCTATATCCGCGAGAAGCATGTTCAAAAAACAGGAGAGTAACGGTGACGGCACAAGGCGGGAAGACTGTCTGTGGACAGGACTCAGACTCGTGCCACAGTCGAGCAGCAGGCCTTACCAAATGGTGGACATAGCACAACAAGAGCAAGTCAATAACAAACTAAGCAACAACAAAGTGCAATGAACTTTTGACACAACGCTGTCAACAGGCTAAGTACACACCACAATCCAAATTGAGACCAAACAGGAAAACCAGTACCAAAGCAAAGTCGTTGACGAGTAGTCAGTAGTAGGCGGAGTAGTAACAAATACTATCAGACGAAATACACAACTGACTGAGCGGTCAGGTATGGCGGTATTTATGCCAGCCACGAGGGACACTATTGACCGGTGTATCATGTGGCGAGATGGTGGCGCACTCACTATGCAAGTGCAGTGCTGCAGCAACACTGCCCTCTACTGTCCATCAAGATCCATTTGCTCTGGCGGGCATTCAACTTCCACACAGCCTGACAGCAGAACAACATCACATCCTTGTCGCCTTCCCCAGTGACTACGTCAATCTTCCCAGATGATGACACTGCACATCTCGCTTTTTCAGCGAAGATTGCTTATGGTACCTTGGTTCCAGACAAGTCGTTTAATATCTCAACTAGAAAAAAGAAGTTGCTTAATTCTGACGATTGTTTATTTGGGCCAAAGTAGTCAATGGCATTGTAAAATTAAGATTGAGATGATGATGTTTGGTTTGGTTTGTGGGGCGCTCAACAGCGCGGTTATCAGCGCCCGTACAATTTCCCAACCTTTGCGCAGTCCAATTTCGCCACTTTCCTGGATGATGATGAAATGATGAGGACAACACAAACACCCAGTCATCTCGAGGCAGGTGAAAATCCCTGACCCCGCCAGGAATCAAACCCGGGACCCCGTGCTCGGGAAGCGAGAACGCTACCGCGAGACCACAAGCGGCGGACAAATTAAGATTGAGTTGACTGTATGTTGTATTATAGACAGTAAATGTTTACTTTCTTACCTCTTGTTTTGCTCCTGCCACTTTCCGTCTCAGCCAGACCCATCAATCACACCACATCTGAGCTGCTTGTCTTTCGGCTAAGCTCCCTAGGTTCATGCCTCCAGCATTGCAAGCACCCATCCCAGGAACTGCTTCCTGAATCCCAGAATGCCTCCTCTTTTCAGATATCACATCACCAAGATGGTTCTGCCATCTTTCCTTTGGGGCGGTTGCTGTATCCCCAATCCCCAGGCTATGGTCTGCAACATAGCCATCAACCATACATTCATGTACTGTGGGTAACCAAAAGTCCATCCCACTAATGATGCTACCTGTGGAGATCAAATGAAAATAGCCTGACATCAATAAAAATAAGCCAGGTTATTTTCAACTCAATCTTAAGTAATCACCATGCACTGTTTGGCACCAGTTTTGCTGCCAGTGGTGTAAGCATTGCCACAAACAATGCTATCATCATCGTACTATCTCGCTTATGCAATCCATGTGCCCCTGGAGTGTCAAGCCAGATTCTTTTGCTGGGTAGTTATTTACTTCGCCGCCGAACTGGTCTGTAGAGAGTTCGCAGTCTGGGCTTATACCTGCAGCATATAGCAGCTCATCAATTAGAGTTCACGCCACCAAGAAAACGAGGCATATCTCATTAAAGCATCCATAGTATGCAACGATCTTCAAGCTACCACCTCTCTTGATCTCATCTCCAATGCCCTGAAGTCTACTACCTTGTTTCAACTTGTCCTTGAGCCACCGCATTGTTGGACTCATTATCTTCAACCCATCCTTGAGCAGCTCACACATATCTACAGCCTACAGACTTCCCATCTTAGCCGTCTTGACATGATCTATGGAACACAATGATGAATGTATTTCCAATTTTTTTTTTGAGCGTATTAAGTCATGTAAGTCATGAAACAGCTTATAGAAATGTTTCACTCTTGACTGATGAGGAGAAAGGAAAAACGAGTAAAAAATTCAGTCTGAGATTTTTACAGCTGGAAACACACACTTATTTTGCTTTTGAGAATTCCTTAGTTAACCTTGGAAGTTAGGTTGGCTACTGCTTTTAATGAATGCATTCTGATTTAACCAGCAGCTTAACATTATTGGACTTACCTCTGCAAAACTGCTGTTGGTTTAAAATCCACAAACGATTGTTATTCATCAAAAAACAATGTGTGTGTGTGTGTGTGTGTGTGTGTGTGTGTGTGTGTGTGTGTGAGAGAGAGAGAGAGAGAGAGAGAGAGAGAGAGAGAGTTGTTGCTGTTTCTCTAATATTACTTTTAACTTGAAGAACGATTCCAATGCTGGTCTGTTGTAAAGTTACCCAGTTGTCCCTATAGAGGTCAAACAGTTCCCAGAAATGAATTGTTTGATTTCCATGGGGGCAGCTGGGTAACTTTACAGATCAGCATTGAAAGTCTTGATCTAGATGTTAAATTAACGAATGCTGACAAAGCCAAATCTGAAGTACACAAGTGAAAGTTGTGTTGAGAGATGAGGCAACTCATGCTGGAAACCTATATGCTACTGTGGTTACAAATATTGCACAGTAATAAAAATATTTATTTATGCTTGGATCATTTTGTTTCCTGGTGTGGACAAGCCACATCTAAAGATGTGTAAACATAATGGACAAATAGTCTGAAGACAGCATGCTGCTATGAACAACAAGGCAATATTATTTGTCTCTCTCCTGGACTTACTATTAACACAATAATACAGAAAAAAGTTAATGTTTTAACAATGTATGGATGACATCAATACCTAGCGATGTTATTCTCTACAGATGCATCACATCAAACAAGAAAGCTCTGATTTATAGTAGACGGTACTGGGAAGATAAGAGAAAAAACTCATCTCACATTAGTTATCATTTTAGAATCTGTGAACCACATGGTGCCGAGAGTGACATGGAAATAGACAACATGCATAAGTTGTGCTCTCTTGCTGCTCTTTTCTCCTAGCTATTGGCTTGTACAGGAACACTCTAAAGCTCCCTTCACATTTTTCAATCTTACGAAATTCAGATGCACTATCATTTCTTGAGATAGGAAGAAGAGAAAAGCAAGTTAGCATTTGTAACTAAATGTGTGACACTATGCATGCATGTAGAGAAAGGAGGAGTCCTGGGTAGAATACAAAAAATGGATGTACAAAAGGTAACCATTCATCATATAGCTGAGCTGTTGAACAATTGACAAACACACAGAGCCTTCACAGAAGTCATGTCGTGTACTACCTCTGCTATAACTTTTGCATTGCCTTTAATGTGAGCATGACCACCAACCGTACACCTGGCTGAATGGTCACCATCAAACTGAGCCAAAACAAGTATGTTTTGACCTTCCAGCACAGGAATAAGCTGAGCAGCACAATAAGATGCACATAAACGGCTGTTCACAGTATGTGCCATCTGGATCCTTCCCCGCAATTTAAGCTTCTCTGAATTAGGTAGACTGGAATTGTCCTTGCAACACATTCTTTGATCCTGTAATCCTCCTGGCACCCAACTCTGCCAGCCCCTGTCGCTCATCCACCTCCACCTCTGTCTCCATGCCCACCACTTCACTAATTCAATTTTCATACCTTCCTCTTCCTCTGACCTATCTCCCCCTTCCAACCCACTCTTCTACTTCATTATGTACCACCACACACAACTCTTCGTGCTTGAAGCAGGGCGATTCCAGCAGTGTCAATTCTCATTCCACATCCTGTTCCCATGTAACCTAACTCCCGCTCTCCCCCCTTGACTGTTTTAGGTCTGTTGGGAAAATTCTTGTGGTAAATGAGTAGTCTTATTGGGTCTTTGATTACCGACCTTGTCTGGATTACTATCAGGACTATGCGATGTTTTATTTTTTAGTTTCCTTATTTTTAAGTAGCATTACCACTGTAATGCATACTCTTTCATAATGTTAAGTCATTTCATTGTATTCCACTTAAATCAAATGTATACCTTTTACTTCTTCTATGGTCAGCTGACACACGATGCTGAGGTTGCAGGTTGGTAGGTAGACTGAGGGTGGGGGTTGTGTCTGGAGGGGTGGTTAGTGGGAGAAAGAAGCAGGAGGTGGCCGGGGTTGGGGACAGGTAATTAGCATCTTGGAGAGAGAGGTAGTGGGTGTACAGGCTATGAATGTGGAAGGGAAGGGTGGCAGCTGCATGGACTAAGCATGTGACACAAGTGTACTGGATCCTGTGATGGGAGTGACGATGGAGGTGGTGATGTGTGGATTGAGTGGGAGCAACAGGACAGACGGAGGGGAAACTGTTGGGTAAAGAGAGTGCGGTCAGCAGAGGTTGACGCCTGGAAGATTTTTTGGAGCAAAGGATGTGTTGCAAGCATAATGCCCATTTATGTAGTTCACAAACAATGGTGCTGAAGGGATGGCTCCATATGTGCTGCAATCATTGTGAGGCGTTGCAGCTAGGGCGTGATCACCAATTTGTCTATTAAAGCTTTCTTGTATGAATGTATGTGGGCTCCAGTGTAAGCAGTCAGAATCTTATACTATCTGCAATGGGTGAGCTGTGTCCTGCAGACGTGCGTCATGACCATATGACGTGACTGCAGCATGTGAAAGTAGCGGAGAGGCACTTACAGAGTAGTAACATTTTCTGGAACTATAAAAATTAATAACTGATCTAGAAATAGCCTGAGGAACTTCATATTAGGTACATAACATTCTGTTGTGTAAAGGAACAATCTGTCAAAATCTGAAGTCAATAACTGTCATAATATGGAAGTTTTTTATGTTAATAGTTCACCAACTTTGACTATTTGAAAAGATATGATAACACCTTCGGTGTTTAGATTCAAATTTGGAAAGTTCTCATTTTAGAAAAACTTTCGTAATTTTGCTGTAGTAATAACTTTAAGAATTTCAAGTAGATATTTATGTGTTGCGTTAGGGTGAGTGTGAAAGAGAGTACGTGTGTGAGTGTATGTGGGACATTCGCCAATATTAAATTTTCAGTTTGTAATTCTCTCCAGGAACTTGCAAGTGTTCCAGCTTTGTATCGTGGGAACGAATCCACCAGTGGTTCCCCTACTAGTGGATGACGGATGTCCAAGCATGTTTGAATATGTAAGAGACAGCCAGAACTTTCACGACTATATAGTTAAATTCCAGACGTAAAGTTTATTTAATTTTATTTGTTTAACAAGAGAGTTTTGAGTTGCTTATTTTAATGACGTCAATGAGCTGAGAGCAGTGGTTGGTTCTTGCTAGGTTTTGGCGCGAGCTGTGCCCTGAAAGTCAGTTCTGATTGGCCGTAATTCTGTACAGCCAATAAAAAGAGAGATGGTTTGCCACCTAAGGCCTGAGACAGAGGTGCTTGTAGAGGCAGAGAGAGAAGAAGGAAGTGGTGGACTAGCTTTCGAAGGAGCCAGTCATGCTGAAAGTGTCCGAACACATTATGTGTAAAATGAAGTGATATTGCGACTTCCACGTTTCGGTACAGTGATAAAGGTAGCTGGTGTTTACCATTAACTATTTGTGAAATTTTAAGAGTCGAGAGATATTTTGTTCTGGAGAAAATCGTGTGTGTAAACTTTGAACTAAAAGTGTGGCAGTACAAAGTAAATTTTTTTTACTGAGTATTTATGGCGAGCAAAAACTTTATTCAAAGACAACCACTGAATGCCGAGTGCAAAATTAAATAGCAGTTTATTGACTGTGTTACTCTCGTAAATGATTTCAGAATTGGATAGGAAAAGTTCTGGCTGTTTGAGTGTGACAAGGAATGTGAACAGGAACTTCAATGATTTAAACACATGTGGGCTGATGATCTTGCTTAATAGCAATTAAAAAAATCCTAATGCAAGTTTAAAAGGACCTTTGAACTTAGAAATTTGAAGAGCAACCCATTTCCGATTTATTCTTTAGAGTTCAAAAGACTATTTTCAGCTTTTTGTACTTATAGTGGCCTCCGATGTGTAGTTATGAAATCTCAGTGTCTTCAACACTGCTCTTCTGAGATCTCTTAAGTAGCTGCAGTCAGGAGTTATGTGTGCAGATCTGCAGCATCAGGTAGGTGAACAATTTAAGTTGCAGAACCACCAAATCGATGTGCGAAAGAGTGCGTTATGCTGCAATTGCACAGCATTTTATGTGGGTTTGACCACCAACAAGCTATCAACGAGAATGAACGGCCATTGCAAAACTGTGGCCAAGAACAAAGTTGACTGTCCATTGGCACGATACGCCGCTGACCTTGGCATGCTCGAGTTCACTAGCTGCTTCACAACCCATGCCATCTGGATCCTTCAGTCGAATACCCAACACAGCCTGTCATACTAAGCTCTACACAGTTTCTGATGGCTTCATTTTACTCATTTGACTTTATCTTCCCTACTATTTTCTTCATTAGGAATGTCATAGCACAGCAAGAGTTATGAGTTTTTGTTCATTCTTCTCACTCAAAAGCTTACCCTGGACCTTAGGTAGGTGGTAATTCACGTTAGTTTCATAGAAGGGAAGGGATGCAGGGGGGGGGGGGGGGGGGGACTCAATTTCTTACAAACTAAAACTCTACATTATTGAGAAACCATGTTTAGTAATCGCCACACATATTAATGCTATAGTTTTTATTGACACTGGCTACAAAGAAAAACCATCACTAGATGTGTGAAGATACAACACTATTGGAAACTTCTGAATTTTTATTATTAGATCTGCATCATTTTACCACATGACTGGGCAGACTGCATCGAAATTATATACATAAATATGAGTTGTTTACAATTTTTCATATAAGATATAAAGAAAATTTTTCACAATAAATACATATGTAAGATGAAAACATTATTATTTTGTCCATTGACTTTTTTGACTGTTGAAAAAAAATCTCCAAAGATAACAACATGTGCTGTTTCACATCCTGTTCAATTTTTCTTTTGCATAGTCCTGGTGGCAGACCACTGCACTGCTCAAAACAGCGTGCCAAACATTTTTAGAACAACCATTGGAAAACTATCTTGTGTTCCAGTCAGTCGACTGCTTGGAATTTTGATGTTCTTCTTGTTGTGGGTGTCATAAATATGTATTTCTTGCCTCATGCTGAAAATCACTTCATTTTCTTTTACACTGCTAAGGCATAAAAAAAACACACTAGATGAAAATGGTTGTTATTCCTAACTGGTTAAATGAAGGTTTGCAGTGCTCCATTCTAATTGCTTGTTGTGATGATTCTGAAAGCTTTTAATTTGTAGCATTAACACGCTTTTATAGCTTGAAGTGTGTCCCCATAACAGCAGGCCACAATTAACGTGGCTGTGAAATAGAGCATAATACACTGTTACAAGGCTCTGGTCAGTTACTACACCCTTTAGTCTTCTTGGAAACCATAGGAGAGCTTGAAGTGTGCGCATGCAAACGAGCATGAGTGCACACACATGACCCCCCCCCCCCCCCAAAACACAAACACTCTCCCTCTCTCTCTCTCTGCATTCATTTATAGTTTGCTGTCAGTCATGAAGCCCGGCAGTTGCATTCATTTATAGTTTGCTGTCAGTCATGAAGCCGGGCAGTTTGACAGGCTCTGTATTAGCCTGGCATCCAACATAACTGAGGCTGCATAGTAGAAGATGTGTTTTCCCTTTTACCTTCATTCATTTTATTTTTGATGAACCACTTTTTCATGTTTTAAAAAAGGACATCTGTTGCTAGTAGAGCTTGGCAGCAGTTTTCTATTTGGCAAAAGGGGTAGTGTCATCGGCAAACTGTAACATGTGGTTGTCACAATCTACGCTGGTGTCCAAAATTAAAGCAACAAACTGTTATTTCCTCATGTTGTGTCTAGTTCATGGTATAATCATACAAAATATCAACAGATGCTTTACAGTCATGTTCTGCCTGGAAGATAGCATTCCGGTCAATGGACAACCATGTCAATGACGACGTCAGAACACCTATCCAATAGGGTAGTGTTGGCCGGGTAGTCCCACATCCATTTCGGTGACATCTTGGGACCCCATGTGCTGTTGTTGCAAGGTGGTGTGGGCCCAGAATTCGTATAGATAGACAATGTTCAACCTCATAGAACACAGGTGGTTATGTTTTCTTGGAAATGTAAGATACTGTGTGCATGACCTGGCCTGCTTGCTCTCCCAATTTGAATCCCAAAGAGCATGTCTGGGATGTGCTATGGTCTCAGCACATTAACCCGTTGTCGGAATGTTCACTATGTGATCAAAGTATCTAGACACCCCCAAAAAGTGCTGCCACCTACTGACAGATACTCCATCTCATTGAACTCAGTAGTCATTAGACATAGTGAGAGAGAAGAATGGGGCATTTTGCAGAATTCACGAAATTCGAATGTGGTCAGGTGATTGGGTGTCACTTGTTTCATACGTATGTACGCAAGATTTCCACACTCCTAAACATCCCTAGGTCCACTATTTCCAATGTGATAGTGAAGTGGAAACGTGAAGGGACACATACAGTACAAAAGCATACAGGCTGACCTCATCTGTTGACCGACACACACTGCTGACAGTTGAAGTGGGTTGTAACGTGTAACACGCAGACCTCTATTCAGTCCATCACACGGGAATTCCACTGCAAGCACGATAACAGTTAGGCCGGAGGTAAGAAAACTTGGATTTCATTGTCAAGCGGCTACTCGTAAGCCACACATCACGTCGCTAAATGCCAAATGATGCCTCGCTTTGTGGAAGGAGCGTAACATTGGACGACTGAACAGTGGAAAAAACGTTGTGTGGAGTGAAGAATCACGAAATACAATGTGGCGATCCAATGGCAGGGTGTGGGTATAGCGAATGCCCGGTGAATGTCATCTGCCAGCATGCATACTGACAACTGGACTTGGACAGGATTTGTGATTGGTGTAAAGAATGGCTGCTAACTCTAAATATAGATAAATGCAAATTAATGCAGATGAATAGGAAAAAGAATCCCGTAATGTTTGAATACTCCATTAGTAGTGTAGCGCTTGACACAGTCACGTTGATTAAATATTTGGGCATAACATTGCAGAGCGATATGAAGCAGGGCAAGCATGTAATGGCAGTTGTGGGGAAGGCGGATAGTCGTCTTCGGTTCACTGGTAGAATTTTGGGAAGATGTGGTTCATCTGTAAAGGAGACCGCTTATAAAACACTAATACGACCTATTCTTGAGTACTGCTCGAGCGTTTGGGATCTCTATCAGGTCGGATTGAGGGAGGACATAGAAGCAATTCAGAGGCGGGCTGCTAGATTTGTTACTGGTAGGTTTGATCATCACGCGAGTGTTACAGAAATGCTTGAGGAACTCGGGTGGGAGTCTCCAGAGGAAAGGAGGCGTTCTTTTCGTGAATTGCTACTGAGGAAATTTAGAGAACCAGCATTTGAGGCTGACTGCAGTACAATTTTACTGCCGCCAACTTACATTTCGCGGAAAGAGAACCAGCATTTGAGGCTGACTGCAGTACAATTTTACTGCCGCCAACTTACATTTCGCGGAAAGACCACAAAGATAAGATGAGAGAGATTAGGGCTCGTACAGAGGCATATAGGCAGTCATTTTTCCCTTGCTCTGTTTGGGAGTGGAACAGGGAGAGAAGATGCTAGTTGTGGTACGAGGTACCCTCCGCCACGTACCATATGGTGGATTGCGGAGTATGTATGTAGATGTAGAACTGTAAAATTTGGAGGTGATGGTGTTATGGTGTGGTCGTGTTTTTCATGGAGGGGGCTTGCACCCCTTGTTGTTTTGCTTGGAACTGTCACAGCACAGACCTACATTGATGTTGTAAGCATCTTCTTGCTTCCCACTGTTGAAGAGCAAGTTGGGGTTGGCGATTGCATCTTTCAACACAACAGCACAGCCCGAGGCGGAGTGGTTACACGATGATAACATCCCTGTAATGGACTAGGCTGCACAGAGTCCTGACCTGAATCCTACAGAACACCTTTGGGAGGTTTTGGAATGCCGACTTTGTGCCAGGCCTCACTGATCTACATCGATACTTCTCGTCAGTGCAGCACTCCACGAAAAATGGGCTGCCATTCCCCAAGAAATCTTCCAGCACCTGATTGAACGTATGTCTGCGAGAGTGGAAGCTGGTATCAAGGTTAAGGGTGGGACAACATTACCGATGGAGGGTGCCATGAACTTTTAAGTTATTTTCAGCCATGTGTCTGGATACTGTTGATCACATAGTGTATGTGCAAATCCATTAAGTTGGGCAAAATGGAGAACATTTTTGTCTACCATTATGCATGTTGTAGTTGTTTATGCTCTGCGTTCTTTACATTGTTTCTACTTTACTATCATCTGTGTACACTATTTTGAGGCAAAATAAACGTAAATTTCTAAAATCCACTTGTTGCTTTAATTTTGGACACCGGTGATTATCATTTACATAAATAAGGAACAGGAGAGGTCCTTTGGCAAATCCCTGGGGTACACCTTTCTTCAGCTTTTGTCATCGGAGATTGTTCCACAGACTGATACTACCTGATTGAAGAGCTGCCAGAACAACACCCCCAGTACCACAACACTTTAGCTTATTAAGCAGTGTCTTGCATGAGATGTGATCAAATGCCTTACTGAGGGCACACTTGATCCGTTTTCAAATCCCTGCCTTCTTTGTAAATGGAATGATCAAGTAGACTCAATCATGGGTACCACAGGTGGTAGACTTTGGTTTATTGGTAGAATACCGGGGAAATGCAATCAGTCTGCAAAGGAGATTGCTTATAAACACACAAGAGCATTTAAACTCTCATTCTTCCCACACTCCATATAAGAATGGAATGGGAAGAAACCTTAATAACTGGTTCAGTGGGACGTACTCTCTGCCATGTGCTTCACAGTGGTTTCCAGAGTAGAGATATAGACAGACAGAAAAGAGTGCACCAGCCTCAAATATTTTATCTCATCGTCATGAGCAGTTTTAGGTCATTATACTCATCTCCAGATGGCAACACGTTTTAGTATTGTCACACTCGTCAGCAGCATGGTACCTGCTTCTATATTGCACACAAATATTTATGTTAGTGCAACTACATGTGCTGTAAGAATGATACACGTATAATATATAGAAATATGCCATTTAACTGTATAAAGTAACTGCAAGCCTATTATCATATAAGTCATCCAAACAGCATGTAAAACAGCACTAAGTACATAAATATTTCCATGCAGAACAGGAGGAGATGATATGCTGCTAATGATTCTGACATAGTACCAGCACTAAAATAAGTGCAGCCTTCTGAAGATGGGCACAGTGGTCCAAAACCCCTTTGTGGTAAGAAAATTCATGGCTGGTGGTAGTCTTCCTCAACAATCCCTAACTGAAACACTGCCACAGAGTCAACAACATCCATGCATATTTTTATACTGACTACACTTTTCTGTGTGTAGAGGCATGGTAAATGTAGAATATTTAGTCATTGCTTGGAGGGTGTTAGCCTAAAACTGTTTGTAATTATTCTAACAGCTCATTTTTGTTGTGTAAAGACTTTTTAGATTTGTCTTATCATGACCGCAGAAAGTGAGGCCATAGATAATAGCAGTGAGAATGTAAACAATTCCGCTACACTGCTTACTAGCCAAATTAATACTTACACATAGTGCAAAGCAATCACAACTTAACTTGTCAGTGAGATAGTGCATGTGGGCCATCCAATCTACATTTTCATATATATGGTCACCTAAAAATTTAGTGACTGCTGCTCTCGTAACATCTTTATTTTGTATTCTGATGTCCAGGTCAGTTTCTGACTGTTTTCCTGTAACTTAATAATTAGTTTAAGAAATATTTAAGGTTAACTTGTTCATTTTAAATCAGTTTCATAAATATCCAAAACTATAGTTGCACATGTTTGCAATACCTGGTTTATATAAGTTACAACAAAATTTGTATCATCAGAAAACATGGTTTTATGAGTACCACTGACTGGAATCTTGATGTCATTTATGTAAATTAGAACTACATGGAAGTCCTAGAACACTTCCCTGTGGCACCCCAACTGGTACAGTCTGAAACAGAGATCTGTATGCAATATACAATACTGGTATTTTGGTTTTTAATGTTGCCTGAGGTAATTTCTGCCACCTTCTTCTATTACAGAGATTAGACCGGAACCATTTTTTCACATCTCCTTGTATACCAATTGTGTAATTTGTCTAGCAAAATGTTATGTTGACCAATATCAAATGCCTTCAGTAAGTCCAAATTTATTCTTGTTGTACTGCTGTTTCTGTCTAATCCCATTACAATGTTTTCAGTGAAATGGGTAATAGCTGCTTTTTTTTTTTGTTCATGCCTGGTGACTGCGAACATTTCTTGGCGGCTATATTATTCGAACCTTGAGGCATCACTATATCTTATTTCACATGGGCAAATATATTATAATAATGAAAGTGGCAAATTAAACTGTGGTCAGTGTTAATCAACGTTTACCTTCATATGATGCATTGTACCCCTTGTTTCTTCTCGGCGGTTGTGAACTGTGTCTTGACATGACAAATGTTAATGTTGAATGGAAAACAAACAAACCTAGATAATGACTAGACTATTGTGTGGAGAATAACTTTAAGAACCTGGTGTGCTTCTGCTCATACTTATTAATTTGCGAACTGCTGCACTGGGACGTCATGTACTTTTAACTTAATTCTGTGGGCGCATGAAGTGAAAATGACTTTTATGACCTGTGCAAACGTTACAACACAAGCTTACAATCATATACTATACTTTTTGGGAGAATATGCGGTTAACACACCTCCCTTTTCAGAAAACTGCTTACAAATTACAGTTAGTTACAGCCGAATTAGATTTTGTGGCACATTTCACGTGTTCATATGAAATATACAAATTGATTACGGAAACTGAGAACGTCTAGTTTTAACTAGGACTTACCACATTTAACCGACCTAAATAAGAACATTTGGCTATGTGAAATAGAATCTTCAAAATTCTCTTGACGCTAAACATCTACAGCAGCCGACTCGGCACTCGCTATGCGCCGGATTTGAAAATTTGGCGATTTCTGCTTGCTCCCACTAGTGTATCAATGCGCAGCAGCTTGGCATTAATAACATTGGAGAGTTTGTCTCAAATGATCCATAATATTTTGGTTTATTGGCGAATAGTTTACAGCTTTCACATTTTTCCATCTGTTTTAAATCGATCTTTGTTATAAGTTCGTACCTACCTTTCGGTTAACAACGCCCGAATTTACGTAGGAGTGGCAGCGATCTTGCATAACGGAGGTGGTCTACACCTGCTAGCGGAAAGCCGGAAATCCTAATGGTAGGAGAGGTGATTGATTCATCTAATCACAGGAGTCGGCATAACGAAAAGTGATGTGGTTGTGCGCTTCTGGACGGCGTATTAAAAAATGCTACGGTGAATTGACAGGGAAGAGTTCTCAACAACATGATGCTGTTCAAAAAAATGTTAAGCTCGACTTAGTAGCGACACTACAGGTTTGATATAAAAGTTGGAACATCGGTATTTTTGTTTTAAATCTGTCAGATTTTGCTTATGTCGCATCATAATAGCGTACTTATAATTTGCATGAATGTCCTCACATTCATTTACGTAATATTTGCAGTACAGGTTATAAGATAGTTTTAGGATTTGAATGTAAGTTGTGGAAATAGTAAATAGTTTCTGAAAACCATTAATAATTATTAGAGCAGCGCTGTGCATGCTTATCTTGCAGGATGTTAGTTTATTACTGACTGATTTTGTTAACATCTCTTTCAAATTTTTGTAACTAACAGTAGTTACCCCTTTGTTTCCTCCCTAGGTCGCCAGAAAGTATGATGTACATAGTGTATTTATTATTCATTAAATGTCAGAAGTAGTAGGAAGACTGTGCTGATCATTAATATCAAGAGTCACAATGGATGAATGGACTTTAAATGATTTGCTGGAATGCTCAGTGTGCTTAGAAAGATTGGATACAACAAGCAAAGTGTTACCATGTCAACACACTTTTTGCAAGAAATGTTTGGAAGAAATTCTAAATCGGCACAAAGAATTACGATGTCCAGAATGTCGTATATTAGTGGATGTTAAGATTGAAGATTTACCACCAAATGTGTTACTCATGAGAATTTTAGAAGGCATGCGAAATGCAGCACCAAAGAAAAGGAACACTGCTGCCATTAGGATGCAGGGAGGAAATTATCCTCAAACTCCAATACACCAGACACCCTCGGTGCAGTACCAGATGACATCACAGGCAACTACTATTACTACCACGGAAAATATTACTGTGTCTCATGCAATACCCAAACAGCAGTTGCTACCAAATTTGTCTTACGCAAAAGCTTTATACGATTATCGCTCACAGGAGAAAGGGTAAGCTGTAATGGATAATTTTGTGTCCCCATTTATACAGAGTTTAATTATTTGTTGTTATCTTCAACTTTTTATTGCACAGGGATCTGAATTTTAAAAAGGGTGATATAATAATACTACGAAAAAGAATTGATAGCAATTGGTACTTTGGTGAGAATGGTGGGTGTACCGGTGTTTTCCCATTAAGTTACGTTCAGGTAAGTGTATGTTGCAATAAAAAAAAACTTTCTCATGTTATTAAGAAAATGTTTGAAGCTGAAACTTCATTTGTTTGACGATTTGTAACCGACTGAACTGACTTTTGTACATTTATTAACTAATCATATGTAAGAAAGTAAGCCTCTTCTGTCCTTTGAGTATATGGTGTTAGGGAGATATACAGCTAGCTAGTGAGTATAAAAGGTATGCATGCTGTGCTGTTCTGTCTACAGTTCACACATTCCTCATGATTTAGGGAAACAGTGTGGTTCTTGCTTAGGTAAGCTTTTGTGCAGAACTGTTGTCAGCCTTATAGTGAAATTTGTTACTCTCATAGCCTTACGTGTATTTTTCATATGCACTATGTGGGCGTATGTGCGCACATGTTCTTGTTCTTAGGGTGTTCTGTGTGTGTTTATCTGCACTTTGTGTTTTAAAAGTTTTGCGGCCTTTGCTCATCTTAAAAAATGTAGTACGGATGCTAAAGATCCTGCTGTCATTCAGCGACACCACCACCACCACCATCATCATCATCCTCATCATCATCATCATTATCATTATTTGTTTGTACTGAATGCACAATATAACATGGCATTTCTTGTGGTGAATACTCGCAGTGTAAGCTACCAATTGCTGCCTAGTACAGTGGCTGCTGTAGTGGGAGGAAGAGTGTGTCTGGCTCTGTCTCAGTGGAATGTTAAACAGAATTTTGAAAATTTGTTCTAACTTCATATGTAATGTCTTAAATGATATAGAGAACGCATCATTGATACAGGAAATTTTTCCAGGTAGATTAAAATATGCAAATTTTAAACCTCTTTATCAAAAAGGTGACAAGAAAGACTTAATTAATGATTTTACTTTTGCATGGAGCCATGGTCATATAAAACTTTTTGAAAGATGTCACTGCCATTTGACTGTACAACTGGTTTTATTCCGCAAGCTAGATTTTAGCCTTAGGCCATTATCAACTGTTACAATTATTAAAATCACAAAATTACAAAAATTAAAAATCATTAGACTTGAGTAGAACACAAGTCACAGTCAAAACCTGTAACTTTGTTTATGTAAACAAATTTTGACAAAGGTTAATGCAAGAAAATTTATGTAACAGGCTAATTTGCTGGCAGTTAGGATGGCTTCTGCACTTGATATGGTTGTGAATAAAATAATGACAAAATCACAGTCACAGGTTTTAAACTTTGCTACTCTGTGTCTAGGCAGCCACTCCTAGTTAAAACTTAAATAATTATTATCACAATATTGTGACTGGTAGTGGAAATATTTCTACACTCTATAAAGGAACAGTCATGGAATTCAACAGCATCCACTACGGATAAAGTTCACATTTTTCCAAAATATTCAAAAAAGCAATGTACTCGGGTAGTCTCACATTTAAGTAGGCCTAGAAACAATTCAGGATATTGCATTTGGGTTCAACCTCCTGACATATTTGGCATAGTAACATCTCTAGGAATTATTTTCACTCATCACTTAGACAGAAAGGATTGATTGCACAAAAGTGAGCAGTAAGAATAATATATAGTGTCCACGTGCAGCCGTCATGTAGGTTCCTTTTGAAGGCATTTTAACTGCTCCTTCACAATATATATATTTGCTAAAGAACTTAATCAAAAATAATGCTTCGTGATTTGAGAAGAATAGTGATGTTTAAAAGTAAAACACCACAGAAAAAGACTTTTATTACCTGTTATGGAAGTTGTCAGTGGCCCAGAAAGGAATTGAATGTACAGCAACAAAAAATGGAGCATTTACACAACAACATAAAGTGACAGAAACAAAGCAAATTTTAAATGTAACGTAAAATCACTTCATGTGGACACCTGTTCCATTGATGAATTTCTATTTAAAAATTGATAGCCTGTAAAAAATAAAAAAAATAGGTTTGAAATGTAGTCACATGAGTGAATTATTAGGGCTAAAATATTTTTAATTAATGTTAACATTATCTTCATCTATAGATATCCTGCAAACTAAATTTTCCACATTTTGATAAAAGAATCATTCAAAAGATCTCTGTAACATGTAACTAACAGACCAATTTCCTAGCAGAGCAAGCAGCATATAGGAGTAAATGTTGCATTCTTAATGCTGACTAAAATGGAACATTTCTATGATGTGTGCTGTATTGGTTCCTAGCTAAGGTTGGCAACAGGTGCAGAAATCTGTACTACTCTGAAGTCGTCAGACATTCATACATTCCTTCGCTCCCAGAAAAGTGCGAGGTTAATTTTGCATGAGTGCCAAGTTAAATTGTGCATGTAGTATTAAAGAGTTCACACCAATAGCAAGCTACGGTTTATGCACTACGTGTGATAATTATTTTATAGGTGAACTTTGAAGGTATCTCATTTTTTTAATGAACTGTTGACTCTGTAAGAAGCATTCTAAATTGGCGGTGTTAGTGATTTCTTAGGATATTTAATGCGAGAAGAGTAGTTTGTGGTTTTATAAAGAATAGTAAATGTTGTAATTCTATGTTAATTTTCTCATTTTCATTATGATTGTTTCTATATTACGTACTATTTTTCAGGTGATCACACCTCTGTGTTCAACGCAGCCTCAGTGCAAAGCACTTTACGATTTTGACGAAGAGGGCTGTTTGTCTTTCATTAAGGTGTAGTAATTTGAAAAGCATTGTTTATATATGTGTGTACACGATGTGCAACATTTTATTTCAGTTACTTATTTCTCAACAGGGTGAAATTATTACTGTTATACGCCGTGTTGATGAGAATTGGGCTGAGGGAAAACTTGGTGAAAGGATTGGAATCTTCCCTTTGGCTTTTGTAGATCTGAATCCAGTTGCACGTTCTCTAATGAAGCTGTCTACAAAGTATGTAAGATTTTTCATAAATTTTCAGATTGTCATCTTTGTGGTATGTTTAGCAATACAAGCTGTTTTGCTATAATTTAATTTTGAGATAAGTAGTTCACAAAACAGTGTTCATGGTATTTCAGGTTGGAATACCAACAATATGAGAAAAAGATAGAGTGCTATTCACTGTAAAGATGACGTGTTGAGAAGCAGATAGAAAGACTTACACATTTAGCTTACGGCCAAAACCTTCTTCAGAAAAGAAAAGACGCGCGCGCACACACACACACACACACACACACACACACACACACACACACACACACACAAAAAAAAATAAGAGCAAGCACATCTCACACATGCATGATCACTATATCTGGCACTCTGAGTTGTAGGAGTAGGGTGTCTGTTTGCTGTTTGAAATGACTGAAGCTTTCTTTGAACTGTTCAGCAGCTGTATCACCTGAGTCATGGGATTGGTTAAATGAACCAGTTATTAATTTACTCTGGTTGTAAAGTATAGCCTCTATATGTACTAACTCACAGGAACTGTATATGTAGATTTCACTACAGGGTTAACTATTACGGACAGCAGTAAACACTCCACCACAATTGTATTTAATCTATTCTTTTGAACACCATTAGGTCCTTCATAAGAATTTTGGCTGAACTTCTCTCTGGCTTTAGCCAGCTTTCAGAAGCTGTAATGATTTGAGCTGCAATGTTTTCTTTAAATGCTTGGAGCTCGTGTTCTTTCCTAACATAGCTACAATAATTTACAACTACAGCACTGATAATTGCTTAGGTCTAACCTTGTCCTATTTGTACCTTGCACCCTTTTAGACTGAAACTCTTTCTGTAATTTTCTGAGACCCTGTCACCTACAAAAATGCCCAGTGCCCTCCACCCCCCACACAGTCCCTGCTACCTGTGTAGCTGCTTCCTGTGTGTAATGGAGCCCTGACCTATTAAGTAGAACCCAAAAACACACCACCCTATGGTGCAAGTTGAGGGATCTGCAGTCTACTCAGTCACGAAACTGTGCGAGACTCTTATTCAGACCCTCCACTCTGGTTTGTATCAAAGGTCTGCACTTGGTGCCGTTGGTGATGCTACAGATGGCAAGCTATGCCGTCATCTTGCAAACAAGACTGGCGGCACTCTTCAAGACTTCAGATAGCTGTCTAAGACCATATAGAATCTCTTCTGATCCAATGCTACACACATTGTTAGTACTGACTTGAACCACCACCTGCAGTTGGCTAAACTCCGTGCAGTTCATGGCATCTGGAAGTACCCTTTACACATCTGGGATGACTCCGTCCGGTATGCACATAGAGTGCATGCTGGACTTTACTTCCCTTCTTGGCAGCCATATCTGTAAGGGGTCTCGTGCATCTCACATTGGAGCTCCCAACTGCCAATAATCCCTCCCTCTGTGACAGTCCAGATTTTACAGGCTGAGAGGCTTCCTCCGAAATAGGGCAAGTGATTGTATCTGGATCAGGATCTTTATCAGACATCATTGATAGTACCTGAAGCCTGTTTGTCAGATGAACTGGGGAGGCCCTTCGATTGCCCCCCCCCCCCCCTCTTCCTCAGAGCCCTTAGATTGTCCCCTCTCCTCCTCACCCTCCTTGTGAAAATTGATCTCTTGCCTGCCACATCTTGGAACAGCCTCCCACTTGACCAAGGGTGAGGGGTCAGTCTCAGTGCAGGCTGTATCCAGGGCGATCACAGTAGTCTACTGATTGGAGGACTTGTAGGATGTGTTTGCTGTCCCTCCTACCACCCCCCCCCCTCCCCCTCCCCCACGGTGAAGCTGCTGTGAATGAGAGTCACCAACTGATCCTGGATCTGAACACAGCAAATACAGCCCCTACCTATACTAAGAGGGCAGAAATACAAGCATACACTAACATTTATTGAAATGAGAAACTGTTCCTGGTAAACACACATACATGCAAGAAAATCAAAATAAGTTGCTTCTTTTTAGAATCTGTGTCAACTTGCAAACAAAATAGTGTGCTTTGACATGCTGCTGCAGTGGTGGAAGCTGCTATTCAACTGAGTGGTGTAACAACTGTATCTGGATGGAAAGAAAATTTCTTAACTGCCACAAGAAAATAAAATTTGACGGTAAATGAAATAATTAGAAGCACTTTAACACAAGAACACTATACAGTGTATGATTGAATGACTTTGACACAACAAAAACAACAACAACCACAACCACTTGTATACACAAAGGAAGTAGTTCAGCCTCAGTTTAGTTCTGATGGTTGCTAATTGCCTGTAACTGGTTTTGCATTGCTGGTTAGTGTTACATAGGAACAACTGGAAGGAGTCAGCAGTGCTGCCCTGATTTCCATAATTTTTTACTGTGTGTACATGTGGCAGTTTCAGACTGCTACTTGAACAGACCCACTGCTATCTTGTTAGGTTACACGTGGTTTGTTAACTTTCTTGACATTTTGCATGTTTAGAATTTCTAATTATTATCTGGAAGTACTAGCTGTTCCAAGAAGCTCTATCTTCACACAAAACAGAAACTAAGTTAATTTTGACATATCAACCAAGGCAACTGGTTTATTTGGAAAGTTTGTGCATAAATGACTAATTCTCAAAAAACTGAGTCTTGAAATCATTATAGATACTCTGCATCATTATTAGACAGTAATCCAGAGGATCCATGCTTCAGGCTGTGTACTGTGTGTTGCTATAGTGTGGAATATAGGATTACAGTAATTGAATAATAACTGAATATACTGAACCCTCCTTTTTTTGTCTTCTACGGACCACACTATTTCAATCGTACTTTTCTTTTTCTAAGCCTTTAACATAATATTATCCCTTTTGTTTCTTATACTGCTCCAATCTTGTCTTTTCTTTTAAAACAAGGTACTCTCAGAGTTTATTGTTGAGTGGAATGGATTTCTGAATATCCTGCTGTGTTATCCCCACTTCTTATAAGTCATTTTCTATCTCAGTGATAGCAATGACAAATATCCCCATGTTCTGCATGTGTGTTGTTCTCAAAGAAACACATTTCACTAATTGCCATTCTGCAACCCTCCAACCCTGTTGGAACCATACTGGCTCTAAGAGAGCATTTAGAGGGGTCTTTATGTTGATCCACATATATGTTATTAGTTAGTGGTTTCCCCTCAGTGCCACATTAAAATAAATAGCAGTGAGAGTGCGTACGACATCGGGGATCACTGTTTGGAGTGTTACTTATCCTTGTCCCCGTAGGTTGCTTGGTTGCCTTGAGATGGCTATCTTAAAGTGAGAGTGCCCCGTCCCCCACCCACCTTTCTCCAGCTTTGAGATGTCAGTGCACACCAACCCCTGTGGGGGAGTACCAAGGTGTGCAGTAGGGGCCATCTGATTGGCCAACTTCTTTCTGATTATGTTCTGTCCCCCCTCAATGCTGGTCCTTTTGCTCACTTTAGTGCTGCCCATGGACATGTTCTGCTGCCGAATTTGCAATCTCTTTCCTCACTTGACTTCATTACAATGGTCGTTATATGATGATCCTTGTGACAGTGGTCACATTCCAGTGATCCGGTCACTTACTTGTCACCACCCGATGGACCAGTTGTCACATTGGACTTGACCAGAAGAGCCCATTTGCAATCGTACACTTCCGCTATCACCTTTGTCCCATGTTTGTCATATTGCATCGGCAGGGTTGTTGGATACATCTCCAGTCAGAACACCCATGCTGCTGAAACTGCTATCTTCCTTAATTATCGCTAATTCATAACTTAACAAAAAAATTTTAAAAATCCCATAGTAGTTGGTGCCATGGTGGACCAAAGAATTTGCAACAGTTATTAGAGACTGTTGAAGGCTCCTGCGACGTCTCAAGTGACATCCTTCTCAGATTGCCCTCATCACTTTCAAGTTGTTCCCTGGAAAGGCTCACTATCTAACGAGACACAGTAAAAAAGAATACTGGGAACACTGTGTCCCCTTCTTGGGAACGTATGCCTCTTCATCCCAGGGGTGAAGCTCTGTAGTGTACTGGGCCACCAAAGCTCAACTGTTCTGGCTCCCTCCTTTGTAGTGGTACTTGGGCCAGTGTGTCAGTTTTTGCTGAACACACCGTGACTCACTTAGTAACAGTGCTGGCGTCCTCTTCTTAACTTGGGTACCTTTTGAATGAAGATAACTGCTTCAGACTCTTGACTCATCTCGTGACACCCCCCCCCCCCCCCCTCTCCCCCGCCCTGCGGGTCCAGGAGTTAAAATAGGCCCGAGGTATCCCTGCCTGTCGTAAGAGGCAACTAAAAGGAGTCTCACACTTTTCGGCGCTATGAGATCAGGTCTCATTTTATGGTTTGACCTGCCACTTTCCAAATTCTACAGAAGTGTGGGTCATATGGGGAAGGACGCTTTACGTGTTGCATCAGTTATCCATAGTGCCCTTAGACTCGATCTCCTGAACCTCTTATCATGGATTTCCATCTCAACCTGCAATTCAACTATTTGGTTGAGGACACTTTCTGGGGTATGTCATCTTCTT
This sequence comes from Schistocerca cancellata, assembly GCF_023864275.1. Lineage (NCBI taxonomy): Eukaryota > Metazoa > Arthropoda > Insecta > Orthoptera > Acrididae > Schistocerca > Schistocerca cancellata. The sequence goes on from NC_064633.1 coordinate 521,429,420, forward strand.
TTGTTGTCTCCTGTCCTCTTTCGCCCCCATGACAATATAGGATTTCTCTGCGCCCAATATTCCAGCACGGTAGCCAGTCCGTTGTGGTGGGGCCGTCATGTACCCATTTGGTGGTAGCCTCCTGACAACACAGGAATCACATTGCTGATGCCTGCGCTGTAAACTCCCCACGTATGCCAAGGAATAGATGCCTGTCTTCCTGGGGCATCCGGACTCCCAGCAACGGCCATCATGCCAGTCGGCCTTTGCTGTGGCTTGGTGGCGATCGTGAGGAGAGCCCCAGATGGGAGTGGGTGGCATCAGGGTGGATGACCCGCATTGAATCGGACTAAGTCATTTCTCGCTGGTGACTGTATGGCGCCAGCAGTCTCTAAGAAGGGCAAGATCGAGTACAGTGCTGACATATATGACCCTAAATTGTTTCCCTCGCTTGCTACACCGTGGAAGGAATGTAGGGTTACAGAAAGAAGAGAGCCATATTCGCTTTGGTATTTAGTCTGTAGCAGAATGGACAGGGTCTTCTTTCTACCTATGAAGCCTCAATTTTTGTTGAACATCTTGAGGATAAGTTTGAAGAAGTGACAGCACTGTTCAAGATGAGAAGCAGTGCAGTCTTGATTCAGACAACATCGCCAGCCCAAAGCAGAGCGTTACTCACTTGTGACCGGCTGGGTGATATTCCTGGTTCTGTCACTCACCAAAAAAACCTCATCATGGTTCAGGTGATTATTTTCCATTGCGACTTCCTCTTACAGTCTGACAACAAGCTCTGTGCCAGTCTACAACAGAGGGGGGTTCATTTCATCTGCCGTGTTTATAGGGGACCCAAAGGCAATAGCTTTTGTATGTCCATCCTTTTAGCAGGACGACAACTGGGTTGCTACCGGTGCCTTCATATTGGCTGTTGAGGGTGATTCATTACCTGAAAAGGTCAAGGTGAGTCCAGTGACCAGCATCCTGGTGGAGGCCGGAGTCCCTCCATTGAAAGTTAGGGGTGCACAACTGCTCGCCAGTTACGTTGCGCACATTCGTAGTTCTCCTGAGCATCTGAATTACCGTCTCCTTTTCCCACCTATGGTGGTTTATCTCTTGCATCAGAGGCTCAGGTCGGGGCTTACGAATGAGGTTCACTTCCGGTCTCTTCTGTCTGAAGTGGAGTCCTTGCCTTTACCACCTATACTCAGGGTCCAATCACTACACCTCTATGGTGTACACCTAGACTGCGGCTTCGCCTGGACCTTTCACACGGCGCAGAGGACTCAGTTCACCCTGCGGCTCTCCACTGTCACTTCATCTCTATTCTTGACATGTACTGAGGCCATGAAGTGATTCACACTGATGGCTTGATGGCTGATGGTCATGTCGGCTTTGCGTATGTCCATGGAGGACATATTGAACAGCACTTTCTTTGCCTGATGGCTGCAGTATTTTCACTGCAGAGCTGGTGGCTATATCTCGTGCTCTTGAGCACATCCGTTCATGCCCTGGGGAGTCGTTTCTTCTGTGTACCGACTCCTTGAGCAGCCTGCAAACTATTGACCAGTGCTACCCTCATCAACATTGGATAGTGACCATCCAGGAGTCTATCTATGCCCTGGAACGGTCCAGTCATTCCGTGTTGTGTGTGTGTGTGTGTGTGTGTGTGTGTGTGTGTGTGAAGAACCCAGGCCAAGTTGAAATTCCAGGAAATGAACTTGCCGAGAGGCTGCATGGAAACAGCTTCTGGAGATTGGCATCCCCATAACCGACCTGCAATCATTATTACACCACAAGGTTTTTCAGCTTTGGGAGACGGAATGGCATAATCTCAGTACCCACTCAAATTGCATGCCACTAAGGTGACTACGAATGTGAGGAAGACCTCCATGCAGGCCTCTCGCAGGGACTCTGTGGTTCTCCGCCAGCTCTGCATTGTCCGTACGTGGCCGACACATGGCTACCTGCTCCATTGTGAGGACCTACCTCGGTGTCACTATGCCTCACATATGACTGTCGTCCACATCTTGCTGGACTGCCCACTTTTAGCCCGTTTGCGACGGACTTTTAACCTTCCCAGCACCCTACCTTCGGTGTTGGGAGACAATGCCCCATCAGCAGATTTAGTTTTACATTTTATTCGTGAGGGTTGGTTTTATCGTACTATCTAAGGGTGGGCATTTATCCTTCTCTCCGAGGCCACCATCCTCCCTTCATTTTAACTCTGTCACACTTTTTTTGCATTTGTTTGTCTTGGTGGTTGTCTTTTTCTGAAATGTGTTCGTCTCGCCTTGTTTTTTTGGGGTATACCTTTTAATGTGTTGCAGAGTCATCCTCTTTTATTATTGTGATCGGCCAGCCCAGACCATCTGCTCTATGGTTTTAATACCTTCTTCTACTTTTCCTTGTGGTGTATTTTTCCCCCTTTTTTGTTTGTTCCATTCATTTTCTTTTTAGGTGTGGTTCCTTATTCCTTTTCCCCTTTTGCTTTCCCAGACATACTTTGGGTGTTTCTGTACCTTGAGTGTTGCTTGCTTCAGGAAAAATGGACTGATGACCCCGTAGTTTGGTCCCTTTATACCCCAAACCAACAAACCAATCATCTCGTGACATTGCCCCAGGCCTTGATACGATTTATAGTCAGATCGTCTAACATCTAATACAGCTGAGACCCCATCAACTCAGTCATCTGTTGTATTTGCCCAGAAGGTATTTTTTTTCCTTTTGAATGGACAGGTAGTGTCATCATTGCAGTCTTTAAAACAGCCAATGTCCATCAACAGCTGCTGACCGATTAGTCTCGCCAACGTGCTCTATGGACTGTTTGAAGGAATTGTAGGCGGATGATTATGATGGGTTCTCAAATCGTACTGCTTTTTGCCACTCCCTATCAGTGTGGTTTCCAGGAGGGTTGATTGACAACAGGTCATGTCGTTTCAACATTGTGACAGGTCTTTTATGAATACCAACTTCTCATTGAGGATTTTTTTTACAACATAATTTGTATGACACTGCTTAGTGCCATCGTATTTTACTTACTTCTGTGGCTGCCAGGGCTTTAGAGGCCACCTACCAGTTTTTATTCACCAGTTTTTATCCTACCAATCATTTCAGTCCCTCAAGACACTGATGAGAGTCACAGTCTTCCCCATTGTCATCAAGGGGCTAGTGACCTGCATCAGACAAGTAGTTCCTCTGTGCTATGGATTGGTTATTTTTGCATTTGGTATATCTCCCATTTTATGCCATCTGAAGAGCCTCCACTTGAACACTTTCCCATGGCTTCCAGTTGTCTCCTGATGAAACTGGAGTTATGCTTTTCTATCATTCCACAGTTCATGCTGGTCAATAACTCTACTTGGGTACTCCCACTACTTGGATTTTGAGCAGGCCACATTTTTGGGACTACTCTGATAATAATTTAATATGACTGTCTCATATTTGTCAACAAAGACTAAATGCATGTGAAAGCTTAACACACTTTGCTTCCTCACCCACATCTTTAGGGGAGCAAATCATGCTACTCTACTCTGTCTTTACTGGGCCTTTGTCTTTCCCCATCTGGACTGTGGTTGCCAGTTTTATGGGTCGACAGCATCTCTGGCTTTGGATTATTTGACCAAGTACATCATCGTGGAGTAAGACTGTCCACTGATGCCTTCCTGGTGAATTTCGTAGACAGTCTCCTTGCTGAAGCTGGCATCAATATTGCTTTCAGCACATTGATTTTACCATTCCTGTGTACTATAATTAAATATGCCAAATTTCTGGATGACATAATTAACTCCATCTGGACTACCACTGAACAAGAGACTGATGACCTCGCTGTTTAGTCTCTTAAACCCCAACCAACCAACTAATCTGCTTCTATGAACCACATTTTCTTTATTTTTCTTTTTGGGAAGGTAATGGGAGGATCAAAGTGCCAAACCTCATAGGACTCTCAAAATCAGTGTGGCCATAGGAAACAATCCTCCTCGTACTAATCTCATCTCTCATCTCATCTTTTTTATGAGTGTGCAGAGTTTGTAGTTCTCTGATCTTTTGAGTTCATTATTTGCTTGATTAGACATTATAGGATTGTCCTCAAGACATGCTGTTCCCTTATTTCTGATTTCTCAACCAGAATTTTTTCTGTTCATAGCAAAGCACCATGTGGCGTTTACAGCCTCCTGCCATATTACAGTGCAGCAATGTTATATCTTGGCATTAATGGATATGGATGTCTACAGTTGACACTTTCAGTTAGTTTATATACCGTATCCATTTTCCTTATCAGTGATGCAAATTGCACTATATTGCATTGCATTGAAAAATAGTAACAGTAACAGTGGCTATAATAATAATAATAGTCAGGGAATAAGAAATATGACAGGCATGACATCTTTTTAGGACTCATCATGGTGTTGATATGAAATAATTTAGTAAAACCAAAATTAAGCATTTTTGTCTCAGTTGTGACTGTAATTCTATATACATAAATAGAGAAATAAAAGTCCTGGAGATAACAACTCATAATATATGCAAGTCTTTAAATGTTGCTAAACTTTTGCCACAACACACACACACACACACACACACACACACACACACACACACACACTCTGCAGGAGTACATTGTGCCAGCACTGCTGTGTAAAACCTGTTGTGGGTGGAGAGGACAAGGGGAGAAAAGAGGTAGTGTGAGACAGGGTGGGTTGCAGTGAAAGGTAGCTGATAGCTGGGAGGGAGAGACAGCAAGTTGATCGTGTAGGAGTGTGTCGCATTGATGCTTGTCCTGGCGCAGGCAGGCAGAGTTTGTGCAGCACACAATGACATGGAGAAGTTGAATTGAAAGGGGGGGGGGAGGAGAAGAACATAGGGAAAGACTTTTACTGTGGATGGGATGTTATGTACCAGAATATAGGCTCTGTTTGTGCTTACGCTCTGTTTGTGCTTAGTGCACTTGATAGGGATAGAGGTTTTATGGAGCCATCAGAGAGGTGGAGGCCAACGTCTGAATGCCAACACATACTACTGGCTGTGCTTATACCAAGCACACAGTATTTGTGTTGTTTCGACATTTACCTTTTAACATTTTATCTTGCGGCTAACCATTCTGTATCATGACGCCACATTTTTCTGCAATTTTGTCACCTGAAGATGTTTGTGTGGAATAAAACTGGTTGTGGCTTAAATGCACTTAAACTAACTGCTGTGATGGTTTTCTTAACGTTCAGATTGTATATGTGCACCCAGAAAATGAGTGGTGATAATTATTTGAAGTTGCTATTTGTGGAACTTTATTTCTCTCAAGCCACACTACTATTCTTGTACACTGATTCATTTCTGAAAGGTGTTTGGCTTGCATTAAAATTAAAAAGATTCATCCAATTTCACAAGACTATATCTTCTACATAAATGAAGATAGGAACTTGAGGTAAATTTTAATTAGCACTTTGGACCTAAAAATTTCTCTTGCTCCCATTTGTAAGTTGCCAGTTCATGTGGCTACCAGTAGCAGTCTCCTTGGTGTAGCTTGCTCACTCACTCATTCATTGAACACCCTGTGATGAATTGCGATGGCGATAATAGAGCAACAAATGCATTTTGCATTCTCTGTTCCCAGACATGCAGTTCAGGTATAACTGTGTGACATGACTTTTGTTGAGAGTACAGCACTCCACCCACTACTGTTAAAAGGACATACATACCTTCATTGCACCATTGGCTTCCAAGGTTGCCTGGTCTCACAGTACGTGATTTCTTTTTTTCCAATTTGTGAAAGTACCCTGTATGTGCCTTCCCTTCCAACAACTTTTGGTAAAAAACAATGCCACTTAGCAAGATCAATGAATGTAGTAACTTGAAAATTGCTGACAAAACTAAGGAATGAGTTTGATTATTGTGAGGATATTCAGCTTGTGTTTGGTGCAATGCATGTGGAAGAATTCTGAAAGATGAATGAAAACTATGATCCTAAACTTAATCTAAAAATTTCCCCAAGGTTGTACGTCCATGTAGGTAAAAGGTATAAAACTGATGGCCCTTTTGAAAATAAAAGGGTTGCAGTCCCAGTTTTATGTTGAAATTTGCCTCAAATTTCTATCTTCATTCATGGAGAAGATATAGTCTTGTTAAATTGGCTGAATGTTTTTGAAACACCCTGCATATTAAGGTATTTTATTAATTATTTCTATAAAACTGCACATATTTACACTCTGTAGCTATGCGTCAATAACTGGAATAACTCAATCTGTGTTACCGCTTTAGTGTGGTGATCCAAATTGACTGAAATCTCATATGACCATTTCTGTAAACAAAAGGAAAAAATTGCTTTTCTTTTATAGTACTCTTTCATTATGGCCATTGTAGCTCTCATTCATGAAGCACACCTTCAATGGCAAAGACTCCAATATGCATAAATCAGTGGGCAAAGACAGTGGTCTCGCATGGGCGCGCGCGCACGCTCGCGCGTGTGTGTGTGTGTGTGTGTGTGTGTGTGTGTGTGTGTGTGTGTGTGTGTGTGTGTGTGTGTGTGTTTTTGTTGTGCCTATCTGCAACTCAGCATCTCTGCTATACAGTGAGTAGCAATTTCTGTTTTCATAAAATGAGACATCCCTTTTTCAGTTAACTACTCAGATTCATTTACTCAGACAGCTGATACTCTTTATTGTATGTATTAATAGTCATCAAATGTAATAACTCAATTAAAACTGTCATTTGGAAATACAAAATACAATTTGTTAACCAAGTCAATGTTGTTTCTATCTTTCGTGGTTGCCACAGTTTATAAACGGTTAGTCGTGACAACACCCTTTGTTGTGGCATTTGCTTCTTACTTGTTACTGTGACTGAAGACCTTTCTGGCATGTGGTGTATGAATTTCTACGGCCTGTGGACCCCTCTATTGATAAAATTCACTCTGCATGTCACAGTTTGGTATTTGGCAAAGGGTACTTCTGGTACAGTTACCTTTTATTCCCTTTCCTGTTCCAACTGTGATTGATGCATAGGAAGAATGATTTTGTCTCCACAGAGACTCATTTCTCTTGTTTTACACTCGTGCTTATTTCACAAGACAGTTCAATTGTGCCATTTAAATGTGCACCAGTAATTCTAAGAAAGATTCAAGAATGTGAAGACGATAAATAATATATAAAAATTCGTCTGCAAGGTTCTTAGAATCTTACATGGAAGGCACAGTTGATGACAGTATCGTGCCCAGTGCAGGTTTAGCTTACTGTCTGGTGCCTTCTGCTAAATATATATTTCAGTTCAGACCATTTACACTGATGGTAATGCATTAGTTAGCCAGTTTATGTGTTTTCCACAAAACACCTCCATCGGTCTTCCTTTTCCTGTCTGCAACCAGAGCTTGTTTTTCTTCTGTAAAGAAGTATTGGTGGGATGTTAATCTCTACGATCATCCCATGTTTCCATCCACACTTTCCAATTTCATTAGTTTACAAAGTGTAATGGACAGTGTACAAGGAAAGAGAAAAAAAGAAAGCATTGGGTTTTTGTGTGCTATGCTGTATGTTGTCATAAGATATCAAATATGATTTCCTGCATATAATTTTGCTACTTTAATTCTTGCTGTGCAGACAATGACTGTTGCATTGCCTTGTTCATACTGCTGGAAATCTTAATTTCAGAGTGTGTAGAGAATTTAAAATTTCATTGTTCTTACAAAATTTTCCGTATTCACTGTTGTGTTGATATTAACATCTCTTTCAGCTGTTGCTTCATGAGAAAGCGTCTTCAGATTTTTCAAACTTTGTTTGGTGTAGTCACATGACAGATTGTTTTGAACGATTACTGCACCACTTACTGCACTTCAGTTCACAGCCTGGGCCTTCACGGGTAGCACCACCAACACCGACTTCGGAGGACACTGCGCCACTCATTCCGACAGACCACACTCGTAGTGTCGGAGCTGTGCCAGTTCCCACTTGCCGTTCACCTGCTGCCGCTGCAACTGGGCCGCCGCCTCATGTTCACACCCGCAGTCGAGCTGCAGTAGCATCTGATTCGAGCTCCACACAGTCTTCGCCGTCATCTGCCACTACTCCCAATACTTCATCGGGAAACACGTCGTCGGGTTCAGGATCTGGAACAGAACCCTCATCACCAGCATCTCCACCTCTGGCACGACCTCCACCTGATCCAACGTTGCCTTCACCACCACAAGCATTAGGATCTGGTACAGCTGCACCACCACCTAGACCGACGCCATCTGTGCAGCAGCGAGATAAAAGGCATAGCTTTAGCGCTGTTCATACAGGACACCATCATCAAACATCCCATAGGTGAGTGCAATACTTGCTCTAATTTTGAAAAGAGGGAGAGAGAGATTGTTTCACTGTTGAAGATCATAATAATGGCTCCTTTCTGCAAAAAAGCTGAAATGGCAATAATTAATATTAGTTTTTGCAGAATAGGAAGTGAACTACTTTGTTCAATAGAAGAAAATCCAATTGGAATTGATGTGACATCTGTACAATTCAGTACAGCTTATGTGAAAGAATTTTTGTTGCTCCACTTCTGGTAGCATTTTACTGTACAGCAGTGAAATTGTGAAGTGCACAAAGAGATGCGTAGGTCATTCATTCGTTCATATAATGAAGGCTTTCGTGACCCGATGTTTCAGCTGCCGAGAATTCTTCTGGGTTGTATGGCTGTGGTCCATGGAACTCTTCTATCCCTGTCGTTTTTATATCTGCTATCATGTGAAATCCAGACCACGCCCACTTTCCACAGTATTTAAGCCATTCTTCGACGTCTGACTCGTCAGTCGGCAAGACTCGGCACAACCACGAGCACCTCCAAAGATGTCCAACGTAGCTTTGGACGAAACGTCGGGGATAGAAGAGTTCCGTGGACCACAGCAGTACAACCCGGAATAATTATCGGCAGCATTCCTTCATTGGTGAAACATCAGGAGACTAGCAAGCCACATTTAGCTTTTAACCATGAGTCCACTTTGTGAAAATGTCATCACTGAATCTGATTCAGAAAAGGGCTTTTCGACTGCGTAGGAAATGTTGTGTCTAGAGATCCTGCATACTAAACAAACAATCCAACAACTTGTAGTCATGAGTTTTATTATAACAAGACAAGCACAAATACTCAACTTTGATAGATGTGTTGCAATCAAAGGGCGACATACAAAATAATTAGTCTTCTTCAGAATAGACAAAAACAAGTCTGTGCTACATAGAGATTACTAATAATAGAGGGTACGATGTATTGGCTAACAAACTGGCTAACATTGAAGCTGCCATCGAAGTGGGCTGCCACCATTCAGAAACCACCACCAGTACAACGCCTGAACTGTGCTATGTGACATTGTAGATTTCATTGGCACAGCAAAAGGAATCTTGCTATAAGAGTCTACCACAATCGACAAATGAATGTTCCAAAAAGGACCTGCAAAGTCTAAGTGCACACATTGCCATGGTGATTGCAACTTACGCCAAGCAGAGAATTTTTGTTGTGGAATGGACTGATTTTCTGCACATGCGAGACACTGTGATGTCATCTGTTCTATTTGGGTGTCCATACCCTGCCAAGTACAGTGTCAATGCGCTATCTCTTTTGTACGAACAATCCCCCAGTGTCCATGGTGAAGTAATTGCATCGCTTCTTTTTGCAAAGATTTGGGGATCAACACACATGACTGTCCACTGTCATTTTGAACAAGAATCACACCTTGCTTTATAGCGAGGCTTTGCCGATGTACAAAGTATCAGCGCACTACAGAGTTCATTATGATGTGCAACGAGCGAGGCCAAGATGTGCGAATGTACTTTAGCAAAATGTTCAAATCTCAATCACCTTCTGTGGCCTGTGCAATTTTCCTATTCAGAATCATGAGCATTGATGTGACAACAAGTTACAGCCGAAGTGTCAAAGTCTGTATCAGGGCCAATCGGAAGATGTGAAAGTGTGTGTGTGTGTCGTAAGACACCCTCCGCATAAGCCCTACCCCTCCAACCGTAGGTCTGACCGCATGACCCCCCCCCTCTTGTAAGCCCATATCGTTCCCCCCCCCCCCCCCCCCCACCAGAGCCCATTCCCCCCTGGTCAGCTTGTCCTCCCATAAGCACCCCCTTCCCCCAACCTGCACGCCCCCCACTCCTTCTCATATGCCCTACCCTGTGAACTCCTTTTGTCTTGTTCTGCTGGTGCTGCTTTATCTGTGGAAATACCTGCATCACGTTATACTCCTATCCCCTCTTTTTTTCTTTGTGTGTCCTTTCCTACGCGTGCGAGCGCGCGCGCGTGTGTGTGTTTGTGTGTTTGTGTGCATGTGCGTGCGTGCGTGCGTGCGTGCATGTGTGCGTGCACTAGTGTCTTGGCAGCGCGCACGCTTGTACTTGGGAAAGAGCATAAGTTCGAAAGCTACTGTGAGTACTGTTTTGTGTTAAGTGCGTTTCTATGTGCCACATGTGTCATCTATGTTAGAACAAAAACATTCTGCAGCTTGGTTTCTAACTTTGGCATTTTACAGCAGCTTAAGAATAGTATATGACAGTCATGGGTGTCCTTTTGTACCTGTTTGAATTAAAATTTTATAATATATACATATTTAATGAAACAATGGAAAATCCAGAATGGAATTAACGGTATTATGAAAAGGATAGTTGCTACTCACCATATAGTGGAGATGCTGAGTCACGGATAGACACAACAAAGAGACTGTCAGAAAGTTAAATTTCGGCCAACAAGGCCATCATCGAACACACACACACACACACACACACACACACACACAAAGTTGCCTATCCCATCATGCGCTGCTGCTCGCAGTCTGGTATTAGTAGCCAGAGACTGTGGTCATGCGTATGAACTCTGTGTGTGTGTGTGTGTGTGTGTGTGTGTGTGTGTGTGTGTGTGTATTTTCGATGAACGCCCTATTGGCCAAGACCAAAAGCTTACTTGCTGACTTTTCTGTTCTTCTCTTGGGCCTGTGTAAGTAGTAACTATCCTTTTCATAATATTAAATATTTAATTAAATTTATAACAAAATGTAGTAAAAGTGGCAATTTTTTCCATTATTACAATGCTAGAAAGAAAAATTTTCATTGCTATTTACAGATATTAATTTTGGCTTTGAAAGAAATGGATTGGGATCTGTCAAACATTTGATTACTTACCTAGGGAGTAAAATATCTAACAGGTAGAAAAATTGATTTTTAGAAACACAGTAAAAAATCTTCCTTTTTACAATGTTTATTATGTAAATAAGTTTAAATTAAAAACCCATTCATTGTGGTCCATGTTAAGAAATCCTTTATGAAGGTGGATGTATTTTCCTCTTAAGTTTTTATTTAGAAAATTATGTATATAACATACTGTGATTAAGTATTTCTCACTGTGGTGTTTGGTCATCTGTAAATTGGCAGTTCATGATCTGAATCGAGCAAAGGTGCTTTCAGTCTGCATGTTATTTTGATTTCTACATTGCTTTACTTAGTGATCCTTGTTGGGGATGACATGCCAATGCCTTCCTCCAATATGAGAATTGACTACCCCAACGAGTTACAGAGAGAGACATAGAGCTTAATGTCAAATGTGAATCCAAGAAGACAGTAAGCTTCAGTGCCAGAAGGGGAAAAATTGTAGGACCATATAAGGGCTGATACCTGAACCTTTAGAATTGTTGTCATATACTTGCTCGCTGCAGTATCGACCCACGTGCATATAACATTAAATTCCTCTAAATTGTCTTATTCCACATCATTATAATATGTTCCACAAATCTTTGGTGCTTGTAAAGGGGATGACAGGGTCTTTCATTCAGTAGGCTTTGTGACTAGCCCATCTCAGTAAAACTTTCTCTTCATTTATCAGTAATATTTATGAGACTAGTGTCTTGGCAGCCCATCATACTAGTGTCATTTTATTACTGAAATGAATTGTGATAAAGTTCTTGGTATCAGATATTTCATTTACATTGGCACTTACCGTGATTTTCTGTGTTAAATTAAAAGGCTGCTAGTCATTGACTGAAATCCACAGGACTGAGGAAAGCGAAGGCATACAACTTCTAGTGGAATCGAAAACAGTATATTACTGTTAATGTTGTCACCATACCTGTCCCAGTCCATTTGATTACAATTTACTGTGCACAGTTGTCGTAACTGCTTTCCATAATAATATGTTTATGGGTTGACATGCATGCAATCTCATTGCTGAGGCAATATTAGCTGGAACCAAGTTCTAAACAGGAAAACAGAATTGTAATGTTGTTGTCCCAATAGAACACTGATTGCATTATTTTCTACCTAAGGCATCATGTGATATCAATATTTGGCGAGGATCAAACAATTCTCCTGGTTGTGAATTTTGAATCTAGAGACATTATTTCTCCTTAAAGTAACTTTGTAGTTGCTGTGAAGGTCCTGAGTACTATCATGATATGAATAAAATACGCAGGCTCAAATGGATGGTATATGTAGGATGCAGTAATTATGTAGATATGATAAAACTCTCAAAAGATAAACTAGCTTGGAGAGCTACATCAAACAAGTCTTTGGATGATAACAATAAGAGGGTGGTGTACAATGCACATTTTATTGTTTTGTATTTTTCGTTGCCTTATTGTGACTTGGTGTTTTTTCTTGCAGGTTATCTGCCGAAATTCTCAGCCCATCAGAAACATCCTGTCAGGAGCCCTCATCCTCAGACCAGACATTGCAGGTGTGTGTAGTGTCCAGTGTGCCAAAGAAAAAAAAAAGACAGTGCAATGCAATGCATAGCATTGTATTGCATTGTACTGTATTGCATTGCATATTGATTTCATTACCTTGTGCAGTAATTGTTTCTTTGTGGGCACTGGTTGCATGTTATAAGATATATATGAAGATAGTGGTCCTTATCATTCACAAACATATGTCACAAATAATGTTTTGTGTTTTCAGCTTGTGTATTTATGAAATTCCATTTGTATGCACCTTTTCTTACCTGTCATTTTTTTTCTTGCTGCCTATAAGCATTGCTCTCAGCTCAAATGTTGGTGCTAAAGACTTGGAGAGCAGGCCGTTTCAGATTAGATGAGAGAGTTGGAACTGTTCCTCCATAAGGGGGAAAAAAAAACTTGGCATTGATGGATACTACTGAATTAAGAGGATTCTTATTATGTATCCCTCAGGAGTTCCATGATTTGTGGGTACATTCGTGATGAGCATGGGGTTCTCAGGTATTGTTGTCTTTTTCTCCCTTTCCTTTGCAGCATTTCCCTTCTCCTTCCTCAGACAGTTTCTTCTCAGATTCTACTGACCCCAATGTTAAGGCTTGATAGTGACATGGCTACTACTTGGAGTGTTCCCTTCGCTTCCTTATATCACCATTTTGGTAAATTAGTCATAGTTCCTACTTTTGGTTTTGATGCTCCTCCTCCCCCCCCCCCCCCCCCAATGCCGTCCTCCCCCCCTTTTTCCCCCCCAAATTTAAAAAAAAGTGTACATCAGTTGGGGATGTGGTAGTACCATACCCATACTGTGTGACAATCTCTTGCAAGTTTTCAGTATGTGGACATCTACTCCTGCCAAAAAGCCAGCATGGTAGCCAATCTGATGTGGGGCACTCAAGGAAGGACTGGAGCCGCCTGGCAAGGCTTTACTCACACACTTGATGGCCAAGCTGTTACCTCCCCATGTAAACCAAAGAGCTAACCTGAAGAGTAGAAGCCTATCATTTTGCGGCACTGGAATCCTGAGCAGTGACCGTCAAACCAGATACACATCGCTGTGGTGGTGTGATGCCTGTGGGGACAGCTCTTGACTGGAGTTGGCAGATCTCTTGCAAATGAAGATAATTAAACTTATGCCAGACATTGGCCACATAGAAACTGCTTTCTCTGTGACTGGAACAAGAAAACTTTATACATAAACTTACAATCCATCAGCATTTCCTACTGTAGATATGCCTTAAGATAAGGCATATGCTAGGAAAGAAGGAATTACACAATTTACTCAATATTTGTCTTCACTAGGAGAGATTATGATTACTCCACAACAGTGAAATTTGTGTGTGTGTGTGTGTGTGTGTGTGTGTGTGTGTGTGTGCGCGCGTTGTGGAGAATATTGAAGAAAAAGTTTTGTAATGTTGCTGTCCTGGAAAAAAAGCATCAAGGTAGGAAAGATCAGCATTACTGTTACCACAACCAATAAACTTAATATTCTGCGGGGCATTATTTTTCACTGAGATCTAATACTTAAATCTGACACAGAATTCTGAGACAACCTGGAACACTGTGTTGTTCATTTTGTAAGCTGCAAACAGAATTGACACAGGTGCCTTTATGATAGTCATTTGAAGGAAACATCTTTATAGAAAAAAATGATTGTATATATATGTGATCTTACTTCCTAATATCCATGAGGAGGTTACAGTGTTTCCGTTTTGGTCACTCTTAATCTTGCTGTACTCTTGAACCTGTCTGGAACTATAGCAGAACACACAGTGATCACCATTGTCAACAGCTTTCGCGGTGCACAAACAGCCCAGACCACCAACCAACAGTCACAAGTTTGTGGCATGTTTGAAAAGGGAAATAAGATATAGAAAATTAACCATTTGATTACCAGGAAGACTGAAAAAAAGGAGGAATTCATTTAGTTGGTGTGATTGGAAATTTTGCGGAGGTACAGCTAATGCTGCCTATTGTGTTGTTTTGGTCTTGAGTCCGAAGACTGGTTTGATGTAGCTCTCCATGGTAGTCTATCCTGTGCAGGCCTCATCATCTCAGCATAACTACCACAATCTTTATGTGAACTTGCTTACTTTATTCAAGCATTGGTCTCCCTCCACAGTTCTTACCCCAAACACTTCCTTCTTAGCAGAGTGACAATTTCTTGATGCCTCAGGATGCATCCAATCAATCCATCCCTACTTTTAGTCAAGTTGTGCCATAAATTCCTTTTTTTCAACAATTTAATTGTGTACCATCCCATTTGTTACTTGACCTTCTTGAGCTTCTATTCTCAACTGATTATTGCCCGTGTTGCACTTCCATACAAGGCTACACTCCAAATACCATCAGAAAAGGCTTCCTAATACTTAAGCTGGTAGACATTAATAAATTCCTCTCTTTCATAAATGTTCTTCTTGCTATTGCCAGTTCAAAATTTTATATTCTCTCTACCTTGGCCATCATCAGTTGTTTTACTGCCCAAATAACAACACTCATCCTCTGCTCTTAGTACCTCGTTTCATAATCTAATTCCCTTGGCATCACCTGATTTAATTTGATTACATTCCATTACTTGTATTATTCGTTTTATAACCTCTTTTCAAGGCACTACCCTTTCTGTTCAACTGATCCTCCAAGTCTTTTGTTGTCTCTGACATAATGACAGTGACATGGGCAGACCTCAACTTCTAGTTTTCTCCATGAACTTTCATTCCCTTTCTGTATTTCTTCTGCTTGCTCAATGTTTTGATTGAATAACATCACTTCCTTCTCAACAGTGTCTTCCCTTTCATGTTCTTCGACTTTCCCACTGCAGCTTGGTCTCTGTACAAATTGTATATAACCATTTGCTCCCTGTATTTTATCCCTGCTGCCATCAAAATTCTCATGAGCATGTTCCTGTGAACATTGTTAAAAGCTCTCCCTAAATACACAAATCCTATAAATGTAGATTTTTTGACAACCTATTTTCTAGGATAACAATACCAGAGAAGGAAAGTTGACATTCACCATATAGCGGAGATGCTGAGTCGCGATAGGCACAACAAAAAGAATCACACAATTATAGCTTTTGGCCAGTAAGGCCTTTGTCAGCAGTAGAGAGAGAGAGAGAGAGAGAGAGAGAGAGACACACACACACACACACACACACACACACACACACACACACACACATGCGTTGTTGTTTTTTTTTTTTTTTTTTTTTTTTTTTTTTTTCCCCCCCCCTGTGGATAACTCAGCATTTCCACTATATGGTGAGTAGCGATCTATCCTTTTCATAATATTATTCCATCCTGAATTTTCCATTGTTGAACTGATGCTTCGGTAGTACATACTAACATGTTAGTGCACGCGTGCAAGCGCACACAGAGATCTGGGCGGTTCGTAAAAAACTTTGACTGCTCCTGGTCTAGGTCAACAATTGACCACCGTCTATTACCGGAGTCCACGATAAGGGAAGCCTTTGCACTCTGTCGACACCTAGTAGCAGTTCCCTTGATTTGCAAATGGTATATAATGAGTGGTGATACCACATAGGTGAGTGATGCTTCTCAGAAAATCAGCATCTACGTACATACTCCACTAGCCACCAAGTGGTGTGCGGCAGAGGGCACAATTCGCACCAGTCATATTTCTATTCCCCCCTCCCACCCGTTCCACTCGCGGATTACGTGAGGGAAAAATGACTGTCTGAATGCCTCAGTACAAGCCCTTATTTCCCTTATCTTTGAATGGTGATCATTGCGTGATTTGAAAGTTGGTGGTAATAATATGTGCTCTACATCCTCAGTGAAGATTGGATTTTGGAATTTAGTGAGCAGCTCCTTCCGTTTAGCACAGCGTGTATCAGCAAGTGTGTTCCACTTCGAACTTTCTGTGAGATTTGTAACACTCTCATGATGGTTAAATGTACCAGTCATGAATCTTGCTACTCTACTTTGGACCTTCTCAATCTCTTGAATCTACATCTACATCTACATTTATACTCTGCAAGCCACCCAACGGGTTGTGGTGGAGGGCACTTTATGTGCCACTGTCATTACCTCCCTTTCCTGTTCCAGTTGCGTATGGTTCGCAGGAAGAACGACTGCCGGAAAGCCTCCGTGTGCGCTCGAATCTCTCTAATTTTACATTCGTGATCTACTCAGGAGGTATAAGTAGGGGGAAGCAATATATTTGATACCTCATCCAGAAATGCACCCTCTCGAAACTTGGACAGCAAGCTACACCGCGATGCAGAGCACCTCTCCTGCAGAGTCTGCCACTTGAGTTTGCTAAACATCTCTGTAACGCTATCACACTTACCAAATAACCCTGTGACGAAACACGCCGCTCTTCTTTGGATCTTCTCTATCTCCTTCGTCAACCTGATCTGGTACAGATCTCACACTGATGAACAATACTCAGGTATAGGTCGAACAAGTGTTTTATAAGCCACCTCCTTTGTTGATGGACTACATTTTCTAAGGACTCTCCCAATGAATCTCAACCTGGTACCCGCCTTACCAACAATTAATTTTATATGATCATTCCACTTCAAATCGTTCCGCACGCATACTCCCATATATTTTACAGAAGTAACTGCTACCAGTGTTTGTTCCACTATCATATAATCATACAATAAAGGATCTTTCTTTCTATGTATTCGCAATACATTACATTTGTCTATGTTAAGGGTCAGTTGCCACTCCCTGCACCAAGTGCCTATCCGCTGCAGATCTTCCTGCATTTCGCTACAATTTTCCAATGCTGCAATTTCTCTGTATACTACAGCATCATCCGCGAAAAGCCGCATGGAACTTCTGACACTATCTACTAGGTCATTTATATATATATTGTGAAAAGCAATGGCCCCATAACACTCCCCTGTGGCACGTCAGAGGTTACTTTGACCTCTGTAGACGTCTCTCCATTGAGAACAACATGCTGTGTTCTGTTTGCAAAAAAGTCTTCAATCCAGCCACGCAGCTGTTCTGATATTCCATAGGCTCTTACTTTGTTTATCAGGCGACAGTGCGGAACTGTATCGAACGCCTTCCGGAAGTCAAGCAAAATGACATCTACCTGGGAGCCTGTATCTAATATTTTCTGGGTCTCATGAACAAATAAAGCGAGTTGGGTCTCACACGATCACTGTTTCCGGAATCCATGTTGATTCCTAAAGAGTAGATTCTGGGTTTCCAGAAACGACATGATACGCGAGCAAAACACATGTTCTAAAATTCTACAACAGATCGACGTCAGAGATATAGGTCTATAGTTTTGCGCATCTGCTCGACGACCCTTCTTGAAGACTGGGCTACCTGTGCTCTTTTCCAATCATTTGAAACCTTCCGTCCCTCTAGAGACTTGCGGTACACGGCTGTTAGAAGGGGGGCAAGTTCTTTTGCATACTCTGTGTAGAATTGGATTGGTATCCCATCAGGTCCAGTGGACTTTCCTCTGTTGAGTGATTCCAGTTGCTTTTCTGTTCCTTGGACACTTATTTCGATGTCAGCCATTTTTTCATTTGTGCGAGGATTTAGAGAAGGAACTGCAGTGCGGTCTTCCTCTGTGAAACAGCTTTGGAAAAAGGTGTTTAGTATTTCAGCTTTACGCGTGTCATCCTCTGTTTCAATGCTATCATCATCCTGGAGTGTCTGGATATGCTGTTTCGAGCCACTTACTGATTTAACGTAAGACCAGAACTTTTTCTGTCAAGTCGGTACATAGAATTTTACTTTCAAATTCACTGAATGCTTCACGCATAGCCCTCCTTATGCTAACTTTGACATCGTTAAGCTTCTGTTTGTCTGAGAGGTTTTGGCTGCATTTAAACTTGGAGTGAAGCTCTCTTTTCTTTCGCAGTAGTTTCCTAACTTTGTTGTTGAACCACGGTGGGTTTTTCCCGTCCCTCACCGTTTTACTCGGCACGTACCTGTCTAAAACACATTTTACGATTGCCTTGAACTTTTTCCATAAACACTCAACATTGTCAGTGTTGGAACAGAAATTTTCGGTTTGATCTGTTAGGTAGTCTGAAATCTGCCTTCTATTACTCTTGCTAAACAGATAAACCTTCCTCCCTTTTTTTATATTCGTATTTACTTCCATATTCAGGGATGCTGCAACGGCCTTTTGATCACTGATTCCCTGTTCTGCACTTACAGAGTCGAAAAGTTCGGTTCTGTTTGTTATCAGTAGGTCCAAGATGTTATCACCATGAATCAGTTCTCTGTTTAATTGCTCGAGGTAATTTTCGGATAGTACACTCAGTGTAATGTCGCTCGATGCTCTGTTCCTACCACCTGTCCTAAACATCTGAGTGTCCCAGTCTATATCTGGTAAATTGAAATCTCCTCCTAAGACTATAACATGCTGAGAAAATTTATGTGAAATGTATTCCACATTTTCTCTCAGTTGTTCTGCCACTAATGCTGCTGAGTCGGAAGGTCGGTAAAAGGAGGCAATTATTAATCTAGCTCGGTTGTTGAGTGTAACCTCCACCCATAATAATTCACAGGAACTATCCACTTCTACTTCACTACAGGATAAACTACTACTAACAGCGACAAACACGCCACCACCAGTTGCATGCAGTCTATCCTTTCTAAACACTGTCTGTGCCTTTGTAAAAATTTCGGCAGAATTTATCTCTGGCTTCAGCCAGCTTTCCGTACCTATAACGATTTCAGCTTCGGTGCGTTCTATCAGCGCTTGACGTTCTGGTACTTTACCAATGCAGCTTCGACAGTTTACAATTACAATACCGATTGCTGCTTGGTTCCCGCATGTCCTGACTTTGTCCCGCACCCTTTGAGGCTGTTGCCCTTTCTGTAGTTGCCCGAGGCCATCTAACCTAAAAAACCACCCAGTCCACGCCACACAACCCCTGCTACCCCTGTAGCCGCCTGCTGTGTGTAGTGGACTCCTGACCTATCCAGCGGAACCCGAAACCCCACCACCCTATGGCGCAAGTCGAGGAATCTGCAGCCCACACGGTTGCAGAACCGTCTCAGCCTCTGATTCAGACCCTCCACTCGGCTCTGTACCAAAGGTCCGCAGTCAGTCCTGTCAGTGATGCTGCAGATGGTGAGCTCTGCTTTCATCCTGTTAGTGAGACTGGCAGTCTTCACCAAATCAGATAGCCGCTGGAAGCCAGAGAGGATTTCCTCCGATCCATAGTGACACACATCATTGGTGCCGACATGAGCGACCACCTGCAGATGGGTGCACCCTGTACCCTCCATGGATCTGGAAGGACCCTTTCCACATCTGGAATGACTCCCCCCGGTATGCACACAGAGTGCATATTGGTTTTCTTCCCCTCTCTTGCTGTCATATTCCTAAGGGACCCCATTACGCACCTGACATTGGAGCTCCCAACTATCAGTAAGCCCACCCTCTGCGACTGCCCGGATTTTGCAGACTGAGGGGCAGCCTCTGGAACAGGACAAGCAGCCATGTCCTGCTGAAGATCAGTATCAGCCGGAGACAGAGCCTGAAACTGGTTCATCAGACAAACTGGAGAGACCTTCCGTTCAGCCCTCCGGAATGTCTTTCGCCTCCTGCCACACCTCGAGACAACCTTCGACTCTACCACGGGTGAGGGGTCAGCCTCAATGTGGGCAGTATCCTTGGCAGCCACAGCCGTAGTCCGACCGGGGGATGTGTGGGACGAGATGGCCGTCCCCGACAAGCCCCCATCTGGACCCCCACAGTGATGCCCATTGGCAACAGCCTCAAACTGTGTGACCGAAGCCAACACTGCCTGAAGCTGGGAGCGAAGGGATGCCAACTCAGCCCGCATCCGAACACAGCAGTTGCAGTCCCTATCCATTCTAAAAACCGTTGTGCAAAGAATGTCTGAACTAATCTACAGAGAGCACAAACAATTTGACACAAAATTTAAAAGGTTATTAAAATACAAGATTGCATAGTAAATGCAGTAATGCTGCTACTTGCGCACTGCTGACACACTGCTCGGCGGCGGAAGGAGAGTATGCGATTTTACACTATTCAGGTACTAAAACGCGATGCTACAGCTCCCAAATACTATAATACGCCCGAAATTTATGAATTAAACAATGCAAGTACCCAAAAAGATGCAAAGAAATTAAGAATTAAACTATGTAACAAATAAGTGAGCTAAGAGTATACGACTTGCTGCTGGCAGCTGCTATCCAACGGCGGCAGGGAGCACACTGGCTGTGACCAACCGACACTGGCCGTTCAAAACAAAAACAGAAGACAGACAACTACACGAATTTACACTATGTAGGTACTAAAGCGCGATGCTACAACTCTCAAATAATATAATATGCCCGAAATTTATGAATTAATCAATGCAAGTACCCTAAAACACGCAAAGAAATTAAGAATTAAACTATGTAACAAATAAGTCGGCTAAGAGTATACGATTTGCTGCTGGCAGCTGCTTATCCAATGGTGGCAGGGAGCACAGACCCAACTGGTAAGGGTCCCAAACAGATGAACAGTACCCTAAGACTGGACGAACTAATGTATTTTAAGCAATTTCCTCTGTTGAAGGACAGCGTCACTTCAGGATTCTACCAGTTAACTGCAATCTAGAGTTTGTCTTGCCCATTACTTGTGTAATCTGATCATTCCGTTTGAGATCATTTTGAAAAGTCGCACCCAGATACTTGACGGATGTTACTGCTTCCAAAGACAGGGCATTTATTTTGTACTTGTGCATTAATGGGGATTTTCACCTTGTTATATGCAGTAGGTTACACTTACCAATATTGAGTTCACAACTTAAGTGTGATACTACTTTTCTGTAGACTACAGCATCATCAGCATACAGTCTAATGCCGCTGTCAATACCATGAACCAGATCGTTTATGTAAATCGTAAAAAGCAGCAGACCTATTACACTGCCCTGGGGCACACCTGAAGTTACGCTTGTTTCCGTTGAAGTCATCCCGTTCAGGATGACATACTGCTCTCTTTCTGTTAGAAAACTTTCTATCCAACCGCATATGTCATCTGATAGACCTTAAGCGTGCTCTTCTTGGACCAAGCGACAGTGCGGAACTGAGTCGAACGCCTTTCGAAAGTCAAGAAATACGGCATCAACCTGGGAGCCAGTATCTAGAGCCTGTTGTATATCATTCACAAAGAGGGCCAGCTATGTCTTGCATGACCGCTGTTTCCTAAAACTGTGCTGGTTTCTGCAGATGAGCTTCTCGGAGTCTAGAAAGGTCATTATGTCTGAACACAAAATATGTTACATGATTCTACAACAAATCGATGTCTGTGAAATGGGCCGGTAATTATGTCCATCAGATTTTCTGCCCTTTTGTAGATTACTATAACCTGGGCCTTCTCCCAGTCCTGTGGAACTTTCCACTGTTCCAGTGATCTCTAATAGGTGATGGATAAGAATGGTGCTATATTTGTAGCATAGCCAACATATAATCTTACGGGGATACCGTCTGGGTGAGATGGCTTCCTGGCATCTTCAGGATCTTAACTGTTTTACAATCCCAGATACACTTAACGCTATGTCAGCCATCCTTGCATTTGTTCGATAATTGAAAGGGGGAATGGTGCTGCAGTCCTCTACCATAAATGAGTTTTTGAAAGTTAGGTTTAGAATTTGTTTTCTGTTTATCATCATCCGTCACATTACCCATACTGTCAGCAAGAGAAGGTATTGAATTATTTGTAGTGTTCATAGATTTTACGTATGACCAAAATTTTTTTGGGGTTATTTTTAGAATCTGCAGATAAAGTATTGCTTTCAAATTCGCTAAAAGAATCTCTCATTGACCTTTTGACAGCTGTACATGTAGTAGATGCTTTCATTTCGCATAATTTCTGTTTGTCGGTGGATCATTGAACACTTTTAAAACAACTTTGTAATATTCTCTGCTTTCTCAGCAACTTCCTAATATGTTTGTTGTACCAAGGTGGATCCTTTCCCTCTATATTTTTGCTAAGCATGTACTTCGCTAGCATGTGGTGGACAATACCTTTAAATTCCGACCAAAGATGCTCAGTATCTTTGTGTCCCGTGGTGAATGCTTGGAGCTGATATTCATTAATTCATATTCGTTAATGACCCACTACGAAGATATTAATGAATGATTTGCTTTCCCTAACAAGAGAACTCTATGCTGTTTTTTACAACTTCCACTGACATAGAAGCCACAATGACATTATGGTCGCTAATACCTTCTTCTAGATTAACTTCCTCAAAAAGATCAGGTCTGTTTGTCGCCAAGATATCTAATAAGTCCCCATCTTGAGTTGGTTTTCTAACCAGTTATTCAAGGTTGTATGTTGAGAGTGCTCCTAGAATAACTTCACACGAGTCTTTGCTTCTGCCCCCTGTGATAAACATGTAATTTTCCCAGTCAATGGATGCCAGATTAAAGTCTCCACCTATAACTAATGGATAATTTGGATAGTTATTTCCTATGTACTCAAGACTTTCCTTGTAACGTTCTGTGACGTTTGTTGCGGATGCTGGTGGTCTATAAAAACATACTAATACAATAGTCAATCCTTGCCTTATTGACAGCTTTATACAGACTATTCCACAGTCCGACCCAGTATCGATGTCAACAGCTTTTAACTGCAATGAACACACCACCTCCCATAGCATCAGCCCTATCCTTCCTAAACATTGTCCAATTTGAGTTCAAAATTTGGATCTTGCTACAGACACTTTGGCAATTTACTAACACGAGATTTAGCATATTTCAATTCTTTGGAATGACCTGTTTAGGTGATCTAACAATTTTTACAGTTGGCACACCCACATCAGTGTCATGAACTCGTAATTTTTCAGGCCAACAGTTTGTTTCCCGTGGGAGGAACCTAATCTAAAAAAAAAAAAAAAAAAAAAAAAAAACCATCTACAAATGCTATTAAAAATTTCTCATCCTATCACATTTTCCAGTTAGTTGCTACAGCCCTTATTAATAAACATGTACAAGAAAACAGGGTTCTGCAGTGTTCAGTCTTGTGTTCTACCCCTTTTGAAATTGCCATAGACGGAACTGCCACCATAGCATGACCAAATGTATTGGCAGCCTTGTTGGTTACTTCTGCCTGTACTGTACTTCTATGTCACTATGCTTAGCAGAACATCACCTTCACGTGCCCATTCAGAAGACATGCTTAGGGCCCAAAATCATGGGTATAATTGTATATCTATGAAATCCAGGATCATGCACTTCCTCACCCTGAATTATATCTGAATAACCAATGACTGGAAGTGATAAACAACTTTTACTTTTTGGACAATTATTAAACCAAAAGTGGATGCAGTTACGGCATATAAAACAGCTCAAAAAAGCTTGTATGTGGGTATTAAACTCCCCTTGCTTTCTCAGAAAGACGTCTTGGGTAGATTGAAGGTTCTAGTCAAATTTTACTAGTTATTGATTTTAACCCAATTTAACTATGGATATATTCCTTGAGAGTTAGCACTACCATCTGTGCTAGGCTGAAATATACTCTGTGTGCAACAATGGATTCTGCCTTGCTATTGGAGCATTCAATGCAAGCCCTGATGATAGACTCCTAGTTGAATCAGGTATTAAACCATGAGAGACATGGTGCGATCAACTTTTAATTAGACAGTTAACATTTGTTGTAGATCAAAACTTCCCTATTTTTACACCAGAACCTTAACAACTGCATCCTTATGAATTGATTGGGAACAGAATAGGAGAGATTTGACTAAAAGACATTCACCAGGAACACTCTTCCTCTGAGACAACTTGCCTGCCTCTGCCTCACAGTTGTAACCCCCCCCCCCCCCACACACACACAATGGTATATTCAACAACATGCAGCATGAGTGGCCCTCCACTGTACCACCAGGAATCACACAGACCCTAATATTCATCACTGTAGGTTCTATTTGGTCTTAAAAGACTACACACTGTCTTTTTGTTTTACATATACTAGTGACTCCAACAATGAGAAAATCAGCTGTCCATTTGTTGACAGAAATCTGTATGAACAACTCTTCTTTCCCACTGTGTACAGTATCTACTGGTGGAATTAGTAGCAGTACGCAAAACTCACAGGCGTAGAACCTCGACTTGCCAGAAATATGGTGTGTGGGATGGCTCCCTCATTACTTTTAAGGTTATTGAAAATCAGTGAACCCATTCTTTGGTGTCAGCCAATTACAAACTTTTATACAATCTCCACAACACAGGAATCTCGATGGTATTTTTTCGGATGCTGAACCACATAGTGATCTCAGGCAGTGAACGTACCGAGACATTAGCTAAGGAAGTCTCAATAAAAAATTGCAGAAGCTGGCCTGTAGGCGTGTGTCAGGTGCAGTAACTTAGGAAAAGGTAAGAAAAGTAAATGACCGACATCCAGTCTTCAAACTCTGAACCATAGAAGTCTCCACTAAGAAGTGGAGAATATCATTTTGCCCTTCTCAAAGAGAAGCTACAGTCTCACATCACATCAATATTGGCCGTACTTATCTCACACAGACTACATACTACAGCAAGTGAACCCTCCCTGTGCATCTGTGTAGCAACCTTGTCAGTCTGCCACATCCTTGAAGCATGTCCACACTCAGTTGGCGTGCAGTGCTGCTGATGTCTTGACAAGTCATTACCACAGATCGTAGTGATGATGAAATAAAACCAGTCTTTGTTTTAATCTTCCTACAGTAAAGTAGGTACTACTACTTGTTTTAAAGTAGTCATTTTAGTAGTTGACTTACGTAGTGGAATTGGGGAGCAGATGCTGTAGTATCTGAGGGTGGATCAGGTTCCCTGCCTAGCCCAAGTATCAGTATAGACAGGCATCACAGGTACTTGGGCTCCAGGCAACAGCTGTGGCCCGCACGCTGCACCAGTTGCCATGGCAAGCACGTAAGTGGTGCTGCACTCTAGCAAGTGTTTACCAATATACAACCACACTCTGAACTGGGACTGGTTATTAATTCACATAGTGACCTCCACTGTCAGTTACTAAAAAATTGTTGTTTCATTCTGCTGGTCTCTTTGTTACCATTAGTGTGGGTGATCATAAACTGTGTTTCTACCTATACAGAGCCGGATAGAAAAGAAACCATGTGCTATTCCTTTTGTCCCTCTACATGCATCTCTTCTCCCTGCCTGCACAGGTGTAACTCAATATCTTACCTCCCTGTTTGTTTGAAACCTGTCTACATGGTATGTGCCCTTATCACCCATACTGCTTTGAATGACTTCCGTTTTTTGTGGGAGTCTCTCCTGGTATCTTGTGGTGAGGGGAGTGAATTATGGGGTAAACCTTCTGCCCCAGCCCTTATTCTTAGGGAACCTTCCCCCTACTGCTCTCCCTTTAACTGTGCACATTCTATATTACTCTTCTATTGGCCCATTGACATCGGGACTCATTGATTACAACACTGCTGATTCCCTTGAAAACTCCATTCATCATCATTGCAGTAGGGAATAATTTGACTTTTGTTGTTCCTACTCTTGAGTTTAAGGATACACAGTGTGAATAATATTGGTGTTTAATGTACACAATGTGTCTATAGTTATTGTGAGTGTTACTGTTGATGCCATGGATTGATTTGAATTTGGGAAATTATGTGCAGTTGCAGATTTAGTTCAATTAGATGGAAATGGTGTAGAAAGAAGTTCGTTCATTCATACAGTCAGCAATATTTGATTTGGCTTAAAAATAATATGTGAAATGGTAGTAAATTAATAGTAAATAAATGAGACCTGGAGGTGGAAGAGGAAAGGAATAAAATGTATATATAGAAAATGGAATGTAGGAAAACTAATTATTCTCAGTCTATTAGAGTAAGAAGGAAAGGAAGAGACTAAATGTCAGATGTAGGAAAAACAAAGAAAAATAATGTTATTGGAAGGAGATATAATAGAACTGTTTCCTTGCATTCCTCCTTCAAGATCCTTTGGTCCTTGCAGGGTGTTTTTTCATACTGTATGCCATCATTCATCTCTCTCTCTCTCTCTCTCTCTCTCTCTCTCTGTGTGTGTGTGTGTGTGTGTGTGTGTGTGTGTGTGTGTGGGTTATCTTTAACACTGAATGGTATACCTTTTATTAGTCAGAGGTCAAAATCCCTTTGGATGTTACTTGAATACCGACTTTTCCACAGGGTGCACTGCTATTGCACAGATGCCCAGCTCTTGGTTTTTATTTTCTCTGTTTCCTTATGGGGTCATTCCATACTAAGTCATCCAGGGCCTATCCCCAACTGTCAC
Source organism: Schistocerca cancellata (assembly GCF_023864275.1). NCBI lineage: Eukaryota > Metazoa > Arthropoda > Insecta > Orthoptera > Acrididae > Schistocerca > Schistocerca cancellata. The sequence continues at coordinate 521,456,291 of NC_064633.1, forward strand.
AGATGTTTATGAAAATTTGTATTTGAATTATATGCATAAATACAAGAAAATATTCAAAGTTTCATCCAATTCTAACCAGTAGTTTCTGAGTTATAACCGTTTTAAGTTTTAGGCTAATTGTATTTCCGAGGGCGATTAAGATGTAACTAAAGCATGCATGCTGTTACAGAATTTGAAGCAAAATCGGTAGTTTTGAAGCTAGAGACTTGAAATTTTCGCAGTTTTGTTCTAAATTAAACCCTGAAACTGACAGAGGTACAAAATTCCAGTTTATAATGTTCATTCATATTGGAAAAACTGTACTGAAACTCAAAATATTGTTAATTTCAAAATTGTGACATAGGCGTAGAAAATTATGAATAGCTACAATCTCTTTCCAAAAAACCCAATACAACCATATATTTTTGAAAACGGCATAAAATTACCTTTCAAATGGTGCAAAAATAAATAAATAAAATAAAATAAAATAAATTGGTAGGGCTCTGAGTTGTAACAATTTTATAACAAACTGAAGTCAAATTTTGTAATTTACTTTGTAAAATGCATGTTTGATACAATAATTAAATATTTGAAGTCAATATAACTGTGAAAATACGAGATCAACACAAGTTTTATGTATCAATTATTTTAAAATAAAAGATACATACATTCAGAATTTTACAATCTTCCCACCATGAACCAAGGACCTTGCCGTTGGTGGGGAGGCTTGCGTGCCTCAGCGATACAGATGGCTGTACCATAGGTGCAACCACAACGGAGGGGTATCTGTTGAGAGGCCAGACAGGCGTGTGGTTCCTGAAGAGGGGCAGCAGCCTTTTCATTAGGCAGGGGCAACAGTCTGGATGATTGACTGATCTGGCCTTGTAACACTATCCAAAACGGCCTTGCTGTGCTGGTACTGCGAATGGTTGAAAGCAAGGGGAAACTACAGCCGAAATTTTTCCCAAGGGTATGCAGCTTTACTGTATGATTAAACGATGATGGCGTCCTCTTGGGTAAAATATTCCGGAGGTAAAATAGTCCCTCATTCGGATCTCTGGGTGGGGATTACTCAAGAGGACTTCGTTATCAGGAGAAAGAAAACTGGCGTTCTATGGATCGGAGCATGGAATGTCAGATCCCTTAATCGGGCAGGTAGGTTAGAAAATTTAAAAAGGGAAAGGGATAGATTAAAGTTAGATATAGTTGGAATTAGTGAAGTTCGGTGGCAGGAGGAACAAGACTTTTGGTCAGGTGAATACAGGGTTATAAATACAAAATCAAATGGGGTAATGCAGGAGTAGGTTTAATAATGCATAAAAAAATAGGAGTGCGGGTAAGCTATTACAAACAGCATAGTGAACTCATTATTGTGGCCAAGATAGATACGAAGCCTACACCTACTACAGTAGTACAAGTTTATAGGCCAACTAGCTCTGCAGATGACGAAGAAATTGAAGAAATGTATGATGAAATAAAAGAAATTATTCAGATAGTGAAGGGTGACGAAAATTTAATAGCCATGGGTGACTGGAATTTGGTAGGAGGAAAAGGGAGAGAAGGGCACGTAGTAGGTGAATATGGATTGGGGCTAAGAAATGAAAGAGCAAGCCGCCTGGTAGAATTTTGCACAGAGCACAACTTAATCATAGCTAACACTTGGTTCAAGAATCGTGAAAGAAGGCTGTATACATGGAAGAAGCCTGGAGATACAGACAGGTTTCAGATAGCCTATATAACGGTAAGACAGACATTTAGGAACCAGGTTTTAAATTGTAAGTTATTTCCAGGAGCAGATGTGGACTCTGACCACAATCTATTGGTTATGAACTGTAGTTTAAAACTGAAGAAACTGCAAAAAGGTGGGAATTCAAGGAGATGGGACCTGGATAAACTGACTAAACCAGAGGTTGTACAGTGTTTCAGGGAGAGTATAATGGAGAAATTGACAGGAGTGGGTGAAAGAAATACAGTAGAAGAAGAATGGGTAGCTTTGAGGGATGAAGTAGTGAAGGCAGCAGAGGATCAAGTAGGTAAAACGACAAGGGCTGATAGAAATCCTTGGGCAAAAGAAGAAATATTGATTTTAACTGATGAAAGGAGAAAATATAAAAATGCAATAAATGAAGCAGGCAAAAAGGAATACAAACGTCTCAAAAATGAGATCGACAGGAAGTGCAAAATGGCTAAGCAGGGATGGCTAGAGGAGAAATGTAAGGATATAGAGGCTTATCTCACTAGAGGTAAGATAGATACTGCATACAGGAAAATTGAAGAGACCTTTGGAGAAAAGAGAACCACTTGTATGAATATCAAGAGCTCAGATGGAAACCCAGTTCTAAGCAAAGAAGGGAAAGCAGAAAGGTGGAAGGAGTATATAGAGGGTCTATACAAGGGAACTGTTCTAGAAACAGTAGATCACATCACAAGTGGATGTGCAATACTAGCAAATACAGAATACCCCAGAAGAAATGACAATGTAGCAAAAATAATACATCAACAACTTGCCATACAAGTCAAGGACATGTGGCATCAGGATAAAGTTGACATTATACCGATTACACTATCAACTACAGGAGTCATACCACACAATATCCACCAGTACATCAACGCAATACAGCTACATCCAAACGTATATATACAACTACAGAAATCCGTAATTATTGATACGTGTTCAATAACCCGAAAGTTCCTAAATACAATGTAACATATACCGTACAGTTAAAAGGAAGTCACGCTTGATCAATGCAATATAACATATACCGTACAGTTAAAAGGAAGTCACGCTTGATCAAGGTCCGCGTCACTTTCCATTTTTAACCAGACCTAAGGTCTGAGAAAAGAAAGAAATAATAATAATAATAATAATAATAATAATAATAATAATAATCTTTATCTGAAACCTAAATAATCATCATCATCATCTTCTTCTTCTTCTTCTTCTTCTTCTTCTTCTTCTTCTTCTTCATCTTCTTCTTCTTTCCTTTCTCAGACCTTAGGTCTGGTTAAAAATGGAAAGTGACGCGGACCTTGATCAAGCGTGACTTCCTTTTAACTGTATGGTATATGTTACATTGTATTTAGGAACTTTCGGGTTATTGAACACGTATCAATAATTACGGATTTCTGTAGTTGTATATATACGTTTGGATGTAGCTGTATTGCGTTGATGTACTGGTGGATATTGTGTGGTATGACTGGAATACTCTTTCAAATTCTAAAGGTGGCAGGGGTAAAATATAGGGAGCGAAAGGCTATTTACAAGAAACCAGACGGCAGTTATAAGAATAGAGGGGCGTGAAAGGGAAGCAGTTGTTGGGAAGGGAGTAGGTATTAATATCCATGGAGAAGAAATAAAAACTTTGAGGTCAGAGACAGCAAAGGACTTGGAAGAGCAGTTGAACAGAATGGACACTGTCTTGAAAGGAGGGTATGAGATAAACATCAACAAAAGCAAAATGAGAATAATGGAATGTAGTCGAATTAAGTCTGGTGATGCTGAGGGAATTAGATTAGGAAATGAGACACTTAAAGTAGTAAAGGAGTTTTGCTATTTGGGGAGCAAAATAACTGATGATGGTCGAAGTAGGAGGATATAAAATGTAGACTGGCAATGGCAAGGAAAGACTTTCTGAAGAAGAGGAATTTGTTAACATCAAGTTTTGATTTAAGTGTCAGGAAGTCGTTTCTGAAAGTATTTGTATGGAGTGTAGCCATGTATGGAAGTGAAAGTTATTCCATGTGTAAGTGTATCAGGGAATATGTATGGGTCTGCAATGTAATTGTTAAATAATTTAGTTAGATGTGAATGTGTTGAGGTGAACTTCTTTAGCCAGACATTTGCTATTTTATAATTCCCAGGGGCTTCCAATTGTGCGTAGAATTAATTACTCGGGTGACTTCATGTTGCAAAATTACCACTTCTGGCATTTGTGGTATCATCTTGTATGTGTCCGTTTCTGCTTGTATCCACCATGCATGTCTATTATGTTGTACCAGGTTTTATTATTATTATTATTATTATTATTATTATTATTATTATTATTATTTACAGTTGCTACTTCATATCTAACAATTCATCTATTGAGTAGGAGTAACTGTCATTCAGAAATTCTTTTAATTTCCTTTTAAATGTTGTTTGACTATCTGTCAGACTTTTAATACTATTTTGCAAATGACCAAAATTTTTTGTGGCAGCATAATTCACCCCTTTGTGCACGAAAGTGAGATTTAATCCAGAAGAGTGAATATCGTCCTTTCTTCTAATGTTGTAGCTATGCACTTTGCTGTTATTTTTAAATTGGTATGGGTTATTAATGACACATTTCGTAAGTGAATATATGTACTGCGAAGGTACTGTGAATATCCCAAGTTCCTTAAATAAATGTCTGCAAGGTGATCTTATGTGGGCTCCAGCTATTATTCTGCTTACATGCGTTTGTTCAATGAAAACTTTCTCTCTTAATGACGAATTGCCGCAAAATATGATGCCATATGAAAGCACGCACACACACACACACACACACACACACACACACACACACACACACACAAAACTATAGTTTTAAAAATAAAATTGTAACTGTGTTTATATAACAATTATTTAAAATGTCATTAAGCACAAAACACTAGGCAGTTAACTTGAACAGAGCCAAATGAACACTGACAGACTTGCAGTACAGGCAGGCTGTGGAGGGAGGGTGGGTTTCATGTCCTGACTTGAATTTTGTGTCTTGACAGAAGACAGCAGGCAGACTGCTGACTGGTGAATTTTCATGTGCATACTTGCATGGTAGTACTTACTGCCTTATCTGAACTTCAACACACTTCTCATGACTCCAAAATGTTGTATGTTTCTTGACTTTAACTTCAGCTAAATAAAACAAAAAATATAAATAAAATTACAACTACAGTAAAATCTTTGGCCCAATTTAAAAGTAAATAACAAAAAATTTTTCCAGAATGAAATTTTCACTCTGCAGTGGAGTGTGCGCTGATATGAAACTTCCTGGCAGATTAAAACTTTGTGCCGGACCGAGACTCGAACTCGAGACCTTTGCCTTTTGCGGGCAAGTGCTCTACCATCTGCCTGGGAAAGGCAAAGGTCCCGAGTTCAAGTCTCAGTCTGGCACACAGTTTTAATCTGCCAGGAAGTTTCAACAAAAATGTACTAATAAATTACTGTTTTAAGTAGCTGATCTTCCAAATTGTAGTTTTAAAACCTTTTACTTCTATATAACCTCTACTATAACCATTTTGAATTTTAAAATAGCTGTTCTATACGTTTTGAATAGATAGAACTTGTTTTGACTTCAATATAAGATAAAGTTGTTACAACTCAGAATCACACTAATTTTTTGAACCATTAGAAAGGTAATTTTATGTTTTCAAAAATGTATGGTTGCATTGGGTTATTTGGAGAGAGATTTTAGCTATTCATAATTTTCTATTCCTACGTCACAATTTTGAAATTAACAATATTTTGAGTTTCAGTACAGTTTCTCAATATGATTGAACATTATAAATCGGAATTTTGTAACTCTTATAAGTTGCTGTATTTAATTTAGAACAAAACTGTCAAAATTTCAAGGCTCTAGCTTCAAAACTATCGATTTTACTTCAAATTCTGTAAAAGCACGCATGCTTTAGTTACATCTTAATCGCACTTGGAAATACAATTAGCCTAAAACTTTAAATGGTGATAACTCTGAAACTACTTGATAGAATTGGATGAAACTTTGTATATTTTCTTGTCTTTATGCTTACATTTCACACACAAATTTTGGTACAAATCCAAAAACCTTGGGTGTTGGCTGGATGATTTTGTGTGGAATTGACCGTATGTGGTGTTGTTAGTTAAGGGTACATCTCACTCTGAATTTATTGGTTTTATACTCATTTTTATGGGAAACTGGTGCTGTGTATTTTTTTGTGGATGATCTTAGTCTGACAGTGTGATTAGGATCTTCAGTAACGCATTTATCTGTAAATGAGGGAGAGCTTGAGGAGACTGATTGTAGAAACTTTACTCCATGAAGCCATCCGCTTTTCCCACCAAACTGTCATAGGAAGACACTTGACCATATTTCCTATTTCTTTTGTGATTTTGATGCTCGAAAGGATTGACTTAAGATATCACAGAAAACAATTCTCGTGCTGTATCTTATGGATAGAACACAAATGCATGTAAATATGCCAGCAGAAAATTGCTAAGTTTTTTATTCAGTTTCCAGAATATCTGACTCGAAATCCTCCTCATGCAGATTCACCACTAGTTCTAATTCTGTTCATGATAGTTACCCCTGAACAGAAAATAAGCTGACATGATGATCTATCTGAATCTTCAATGAATTAATGTCTCCTGAAGTTCCTCTTGTTGAAAGGGAAATTGAGCCAGTACCCATTGTGATGATATCTGTTTCCTGAAGCTTCTGTTTACTGAGGTGATGGAAAAAAAGGAAGGTAAGTTTGAGAGTGGTGGTCACACTAACCCACAATAACAACTCAATAACTTCTCAAGATAGTTCTCTAGCTATTCTTGAGAGCACCAGTGTAACTTAGTATTGGTAATGTTTTAGGAGATCTTTAAGGACAGAGTCATATGGCTATGGACAAGCGAGTTTCGCGAAAATGTTAAAGCAAAAAGTAATGTGAAATTGCCGGTTTTTTAACAAAATATTGGCAGAGCAGTGATTTGTATGAAATATTGAGAAATGTCATTTCCATGTATAAAAAAATATTATAAATCTGAGAATGGCAGTTTGCCAATTTTTGTAACTGCTGGTTACTGAATGCTGAAATCACATTTTGACATCTTGTTTCTTCAAGGCTGAGGGTAACGTATAATCTTAAAATGAATGATCATTTCCCACATAACTGTGATGTGATGTCAAAACTAACACCAAAAATGGCAGAAAAAGCCATGAATTGGGGAAAAAGGTAACAGCAAAAAAGGAAGAGAACACCAATTCTAGAGAAAAATACTGACACTGGAAAAAACACCAAATTTATTAAGAAACCAGCAAATTTGGCAGAAAAGGTAACACTGAATTTTTTTTCACTGAATCTGGAAAAAATAGCAGCGAATTTATAAAAAAAAGCAGCAAATTTAGCAGAAGAGCAGCAAATTTGCCAAAAACTGAAGAAAAACAAACTTCCAAAAAAATAGCTCCAAAGTGGTAAAAAGAACTTGCAAAAAATAAAACCTGAACCAGAAAGAGAAAAACGGCAAAACAGCAAAAACTCTGATGACTTGAAGGTACCGTTGCAAATGCTGGTTCTCAAAAGTTTTTCTCCCCTTCCCTGCACGCATTCCCATTTGAGATCGCAGAGTATTTGCATAACACTTGCCTGTTATTTGTTCTTAATGTAATTAGTGGGGTACGAAAGCAACATAATTGAATGTTTGTATTTTTTTTTTTTTTTTTTTTTTATCATGCTCCACACAGGGACTGTAGCGTCATATTTAGGTGTTAGACAGAATTAAAATTTCGTGGTCCTTGAAGTTCATTAATGACAATAAATTCTTTGTTGGAGATTCTGGCGCTTCCTGTGCCGTTGGTAAACGAATAATTGACAGTGTTTATGGTGGTTCTTATCTAGTGCTTTCAGTGAATGCAGGGCAGCTGCATGCTCCAAAGAATGTAAGTAATTTGCTATCAGCATTACTATCATAATGGCTCAAAATTTATCACTTAATGCAGTGGAGTTACATACATATCACACAAGCCACCATACAGTGCTTAGTGGAGTGTATCTCGTACCACTTTAGGCATTCCCTTTTTTGTTACATTCACAAATGGAATGAGAGGGAAAAAAAGCTATCTATATGCTTTTTATCTGTGAGAATAATTTGACGGCGCACTGAAAGATCTGTGCCCTAAGGGTAGATGACATTCCCTCAGAATTATTGAGTGCCTTGGGAGAGTCAGCCATGATAAAACTATTCCAATTGGTGTGATAGATGTATATGATACCGGTGAACTACACTTACAGCTACCTAAAGATTCTGTAAGATACCACAGCGTGCATGGCAGGGGTAACTTGTGCCACCAATAGTCATTCCCTTTCCTGTTCAGGGGGAAATGTAGTGAGGGAAAAATGAATGTCTGTGTGTGTCTCAGTATGAGCCTTTATTTCCCTTATCTTGTCTTTGTGATCCTTAGACAAGTTGTGTATTTGTGGCAATAGGATTGTTTTGTGGACTGTTGCAAATGCTGGTCCTCAAAAGTGTTTCACAAAAAGATTTTCGTCTTCTCTGTAGGCATTCCGATTTGAGTTCGGAGTATTTGCATAATACTTGCCTGTTGATCGAACCTACCAGTAACAAATTTAACTGCATGCCTCTGAATTGCTCGATATCTTCTCTTAATCTGACTGGTTTGAGATCCTGAAGACTTGAGCAGTACTTACGAAGAGGTCACACAAGTGTTCTATTTCAGTACCTGTGTTCCACTATCATCCATATGATTGTGAGTAATATTTGGAGCTTGGTGTGCATCTGCACCACAGGGATCATTGCCTGTCCTCGTCTTAATTGTATATGTGGTGTCTGCTCTTTCAAATGTGCAAGACAGCCAGTAATCCCTTCAGTGCAGATGCACACCAAGCTCAAACTCTTACACAAATTGGCAAAATGCCGTGAGTAGTGAGTATAATAAGCAAGGGGCTCTACATCAGTAGTGTGTGAATAAGTTGAGAATTTGGGTCTGATGGGAGGTGTGCTAGGGTAGTTTGTGTAGTTGTGATGACCACTGTGTCTAGGCGGTGTAGTGGTCAGCGCATTCGCCTAATAAGTAGCAGCCCCTAGTTCGAATCCCGGACACACCTGTGAATGTGTGTGTGTGTGTGTGTCTGTGTGTGTGTGTGTGTGTGTGTGTGTGTGTGTGTTTGGTCTGCATTTAACAGAGGACTTTCTGAGGTAGCTGATAATTGATAGAACCTCCCCCCCCCCCCATGCGCCTTTCTGTCTCTCAGTGCGGTAAGTAGCAATCTATCCGTCCCCCCCCCCCCCCCCCCCCTCACCTTGGATTTTCTATTGCTTGACAGTCATATAGTTATTCTTATTGAGTTAATCACTGGTTAATGTATGATGCATCTGTGTTTTGCCTGTGAGTAATGATGAGTCATTGTTCCTAGGTACCGCCACACAGCACCAGCACTAGTAGTAACAGCACTGTTGGCGATGGCATAGGTGTACAGAGGCAGGGCAGCCAGAGACACCGCCGCTCAGGCAGCAGCGACCTGACAAGTGTACCTCCGCTGCCCCCGCCACAGGGTCTGCACTCCATGCCAGGAACCTCTGCACACCTGCCTGCAGCGTAAGTTAAAAACTTTGAATGTGTTTGGGATGTGCTTTAGTTTCTCAAAAACTTTTATGCGCATACAGAGGAGGTAATTTGAGAACATAATGACAATTACTGATAGGACAAGTAGGTTGGATGTAAATTTTTTATTCATTATGGCTACATCTGTGCATTTGTCTAAGGTGTCAAGAGTGTTGAGGTAACACTGGCTATTACATGTACTTACAGCCAAATTTTGTTTTGGATCTCTCTCCCTCTTGTCTTTCTCCCCTTCGCCCTCCCTCCCCCTCCCCCTCCCACTACCCCCCCCTCCCACTCCTCCTCCATGTCCCCATCCCCTTCCCATCTCCTCTCCCCTCCCCTCCCCTCCACACATCACCCTCCCCTCCACTCTCCCACTGCCCCACCCCTCCCATCCTCTACATTCCCCCTTACCCTCTATCCTTAAGTGTCCTAATCTCTCGCACAGGACATTGTGAGGTCTTCAAAAGACTTCTGTATAAATTCCCTGTAAATCTGTGAGACAGTTTTATGTGGGATACATGAACATCTTACTTTGTAGCAATGCGTACAAATTCTTTTGATGTCCGCTGTTGCGCTTGCTTGCTAAAGACTCCAAATTTTGGAACAGATCACAAATAGCGTTTTGTATACAATTTCCTTATCATATGCCTAGCACTATTCACGATATCTCACCAAATCAAAGTCATCCATTCATCTTGTGTACTACAGATTTCCCATATTCCTTCTATATCATATCATTTCGCTTTATCATTTCATGTAAGGACACAAACTGGTTTTCCTTCTTGCCCATGTAAATTACACATTTTGCACGATGCATATATGAAGAGAGCTGCCCTTCAGTAAACAAAGTTGAAATACTTTCTCTCAATCTCATATTATTACAATCACCCAGCAATGATACCTTTCTGTGAACAACAGCACTATCAGCAAAGAATCTGAGTGTGATACTGATAAATCCTTTATGTTGTGTCTATAGGTGAAATGTGGTGACCTGGATAACTATGAACACTCCAAACATTTAGTGTATGAGTAAAATATCATTACTTTTATTTGCAAAATGTGCAGGCAATGAAATATACATAACTTTGAAGATGTGTGTCTTTCCCAGTAATTTCCATTATTCATTGATCTCCGAATACTAGTTTTGAATATAGTTTGAAATTTAATAGCATTATGCACAGTTTGTTGTATCTCACTGTGAGTCTTCAGAGATCTGAGGGCAGAACTCAGTGAACAGCTTCTTAAGATGATGTGCAGCTGGGTACATTGGGATGCAGTGAGTGCAATCAAAGGCATTCCCTGGTGGCATCCATAGGAATATAATGAGCCCTGCAGCTAGTATGACTTCGAGTGGTGCCAGCTGGCAGCCTGTCTGTAGGTTGTGACTTTTGCTGAGATGTGGGCACATTCCATGCGCAGATGGCCTAGGAATGCCATGTGCAGATGATCTAGGGACTGTTGATATCACAGTCCTCCACCCCACACTGCCCCCCCCCCCCCCCCCCCCAAAACTGCATACCATTGTTGCATAGTGTGAGTGCAACAAGCAATGATATGGAGAAAGCCTGTGCCATGGTGCAACTAACGGAGTTGAATATGGCATGATGGCACCAACCAACCAGTGTCCCAACATTAGCTGTGTGAACATCAGTCGACAAATGTTGTGGCTGCAGCATAGCTGGGCAGGGGTCAAGAGCTGTCTGTTGAACTATATGCCTGCACATCAGGCACCAGTAAAGGCTGTTCAGGGGCAGCAGTTTGGGATACAGGCAACATGTCTGAAAAATGAAAATATTTGGCGGGATCACAAAAATTCCAGAATGTAATTGGTTTTGGTGCCGTCAGTGTGTGTCTGTTTTGCCTGGAGTGGTATAGTGAGCTCAGTGTAAGGTTTGGTAAATACACAATAAAAAACTTTGTCATTCATGTGGAACTTCATTGCTAAGGTTATGTCCGAAGCAGAGTGCTGAGCACATAATAAAAGTAGCAAACTGCAGTAGGTAGCAAACTGCAGTGACAATGACCATGTAGCACTTCTGCAAACAAAGCATCGCGAACAGGCATAGTGCAGAAGGTTCTGAGAAACAATAACAAAGCATTGTCCCTCGAGTGTGAAGCATGAAGTTTGGGCATCTGAAACTTGGAATTTCAAATGAATTGCTTAGCTTCGCCTTTTGATTATGAAGAGGAGGAGCCATCCGGATATGATGAATCCCATTTTGTCAGCAGAAATGTTGAAATTCCAATGATGAAAACTGTGTACCATTGTCTGAAATAATTTTTTGAGGCAAACCTTCTAAACAAGTCTGAAGTGAGCTTTTTGATAGTGTTAGCACTGGTCATCAAATTCAGAGGGATTGAGCTGCTTTCTGTATGGTCATGTACATCTTTCAACAGATGAAAAATCACTGTTAGTAGCTTATGATCAGTCACAAGAAAAATTTTCTTCCATGCAGATATTGATGAAATTTTATAACACCTTATATCATGGCTAAGATTTCTTTTTCCTGTTGACTGTAGTTGACTGGGCCTTGTTCAGTGTTTCAAAGGGAAATGCTGTGGAGCGTTCGGTGTTTCCAACCTTGGAGGAAAAAGCGCACTTTTTCAATGTGATGCTGTATTGACTGCAATCACTGCCGACCTGTGGGGTCATAATGGAAACGATACGGGCGAATAAACGATGCATTTTTCAACGTTTGAAATGAACATTTGTTTTCTCCAGAGCATCGGAAAGGAACACTCTTACACCTGTGATGATGCAAAGGAGCAGTGATTTGCACTGTGTTCAGAATGAATTTAGTATATTAGGTAATTTTTCCAAGCACTACCTGTAGTTACAGAACATTTTTATAAGAAGGTAATTTCCTGATGGCTTCTAAGTATTTAGTCGAGGTACAAGCTGCACGGGCATCGATGAGATGTTCCAAATATCCAATTTCTGTATTGAAAAATGAAAATTTCTGCAGATTGCACTGCATCCTCTGTTATTTAAACTTGGAAAAAAAATCAAAGCTTTGGATATGCTGTTCCAACATTTGTCCAGATGCTGTGATGTCATTCAAATAATATGAACAGGATGGGACTTTCAACATCACTTGTTCAAGAAAATGGTGAAACACTGAAGGAGCAGATGTGCTACCAAAGAGAAAGCACATGCAAGCCAACCTGTGTATTTTTTATTTTATTTACACGTCAAGTTCTGTAGGACCAAATTGAGGAGCATATCTCCAACGTCATGAAGCGTGTCAGTACATGAAATTACAATATAAAAGTAACAACAGATAAAAATAAAATGTTTATGAACCCGCAAAAAAGTAAAGCCATAAGTTTAAGTAAATGCAATCAACAATACAACAAGAATCAGTTTAATTTTTCAAGGAACTCCTCAACAGAATAGGAGTGACCTATGAGGAAACTCTTAAGTTTCGATTTGAAGCGCGCTAATATTTTTGAATTCTAATGCTAGCTTATTGAGAATGGATGCGGTAGTATACTGCACACCTTTTTGCACAACCGTTCAGGAAGTCCAGTCCAAATGCAGGTTTGATTTCTGCTGAGTATTAACTGAGTGAAAGCTGCTTATACTTGGGAATAAGGTAATATTGTTACCAAGAAATGACAGTAAGGAATATATATATATATCCCTGTGTGTGTGTGTGTGTGTGTGTGTGTGCGAGTGTATACCTGTCCTTTTTTCCCCCTAAGGTAAGTCTTTCCGCTCCCGGGATTGGAATGACTCCTTACCCTCTCCCTTAAAACCCATATCCTTTTGTTTTTCCTTCTCCTTCCCTCTTTCCTGACGAGGCAACCGTTGGTTGCGAAAGCTTGCTTGAATTTTGTGTGTATGTTTGTGTTCGTTTGTGTGTCTGTCGACCTGCCAGCACTTTCATTTGGTAAGTCACATCATCTTTGTTTTTTATATATATATATTTAAAAAGAAAGATGATGAGACTTACCCAACAAAAGCGCTGGCAGGTCGATAGACACACAAATAAACACAAACATACACACAAAACTCTAGCTTTTGCAACCAACGGTTGCCTCGTCAGGAAAGAGGGAAGGAGAAGGAAAGACAAAAGGATTGGGTTTTAAGGGAGAGGGTAAGGAGTCATTCCAATCCCGGGAGCGGAAAGACTTACCTTAGGGGGAAAAAAGGACAGGTTTACACTTGCACACACACACATATCCATCCACACATACACAGACACAAGCAGACATTTGTAAAGCTTGTCTGCTTGTGTCTGTGTATGTGTGGATGGATATGTGTGTGTGTGCAAGTGTAAACCTGTCCTTTTTTCCCCCTAAGGTAAGTCTTTCCGCTCCCGGGATTGGAATGACTCCTTACCCTCTCCCTTAAAACCCAATCCTTTTGTCTTTCCTTCTCCTTCCCTCTTTCCTGACGAGGCAACCGTTGGTTGCGAAAGCTAGAGTTTTGTGTGTATGTTTGTGTTTATTTGTGTGTCTATCGACCTGCCAGCGCTTTTGTTTGGTAAGTCTCATCATCTTTCTTTTTAAATATATTTTTCCCACGTGGAATGTTTCCCTCTATTTTATATATATATATATATATATATATATATATATATATATATATATATGTATGTATTGATTTCTGCTGAGTAATATTGTTACCAAGAAATGACAGTAAGGAATATATATATATATATATATATCCCTGTGTGTGTGTGTGTGTGTGTGTGTGTGTGTGTGCGAGTGTATACCTGTCCTTTTTTCCCCCTAAGGTAAGTCTTTCCGCTCCCGGAATATATATATATATATATATATATATATATATATATATATAAACAAAGTAGATGTGACTTACCAAATGAAAGTGCTGGCAGGTCGACAGACACACAAACGAACACAAACATCAAGCTTTCGCAACAAACTGTTGCCTCATCAGGAAAGAGGGAAGGAGAGGGAAAGACGAAAGGATGTGAGTTTTAAGGGAGAGGGTAAGGAGTCATTCCAGTCCCGGGAGCGGAAAGACTTACCTTAGGGGGAAAAAAGGACGGGTACACACTCGCACACACACACATATCCATCCACACATATACAGACACAAGCAGACATATTTAAAGACCGCTTTCAACACTACCGCTGCTATAAAATCCACCGTTTCTAGTTCAATAACAGCTGCTTTCACGTATTTAACAATCATTTCGGCTAGTTCTAATAACTTTAACTTTATTTCCACTTCCGTTTTTCGCACATCACTGATCATTTTAGCCGCTCCCCACAGGTTTTAACGTCATTTTTTCTACAATTGTTAGCCGCATTTTCGTAATTTTTCACCACAACACCACTCCTTTAATACGTTTTTTCGAAATTTTCTCGAAATTTTCCCGAATTTCTCCGTCCTTTAACGTGATTTAGCGGCAACACAACCACCTAACCTTTTTGCACATCGCTGTCTACCAACCCAAGTTCACCACAAGATGTTTGTGTTTGTTTGTGTGTCTGTCGACCTGCTAGCACTTTCATTTGGTAAGTCACATCTACTTTGTTTTTAGATATATTTTTCCTTCGTGGAATGTTTCCTTCTATTATAACCATATATATATATATATATATATATATATATATATATATATCCCTGTGTGTGTGTGTGTGTGTGTGTGTGCGCGAGTGTATACCTGTCCTTTTTTCCCCCTAAGGTAAGTCTTTCCGCTCCCGGGATTGGAATGACTCCTTACCCTCTCCCTTAAAACCCATATCCTTTTGTTTTTCCTTCTCCTTCCCTCTTTCCTGACCAGGCAACCGTTGGTTGCGAAAGCTTGCTTGAATTTTGTGTGTATGTTTGTGTTCGTTTGTGTGTCTGTCGACCTGCCAGCACTTTCATTTGGTAAGTCACATCATCTTTGTTTTTATATATATATATATATATATATATATTGAGAGACCAATGTCAAAATAATATACTTTTAGAATGGGAAGGGCTATCCCAAAATATAATACAATAAAATATAAATGAATGAAAATAAAGTAGACTAATTTTCGTGTCGAACAATCACTCACCTTTGATGCTGTTCAAATAGTAAAAATGGCAGCGTTAAGTCCTTGAACTAGGTCCTGAATGAGGGCTTTCCATGAAAGTTTACTATCTATCTGAACACCCTGAAATTGGAACTGTTCAGTTTCACTAATCATACGCCCATTCTGTGAAATTAAAATGTCAGGTTTTGTTGAATTGTGTGTTAGAAATTGTAAAAACTGAGTCTTACTGTGATTTAGCATTAGTTTATTTTCTGCAAGCCATGAACTTAGGTCATGAACTGAACTATTTGAAACTGAGTCAATGTTGCATACAACATCCTTTACTACCAAGCTAGTGTCATCAGCAAACTGAAATAATTTAGAGTTACCTGTAATACTAGAGGGCATATCATTCGTATAAATAAGGAACAGGAGTGGTCCCAACACTGATCACCAGGGCACCCCCCACTTGACTGTACACCACTCAGACGGCACGTCACAGCCATTCTCAACACTGTGAATAATGACCTTTTGCTGTCTGTTGATAAAGTAAAGGTGAACCAGTTACGAGCTCCCCATATTCTGTCATGATCCAACATCTTGAGCAATATTTTGTGATCAACACATTCAAATACCTTAGTTAAATCAAAAAATATGCCTAGCATTCGAAACCTTTTGTTTAACCCATCCAGTACCTCACAGAGAAAAGAGAATATAGCATTTCAGTTGTCAAATGACTTCTAAAGCCGAACTGTACATTTGGTAGCAAATCGTGTGATATAAAATGATCAAGTATCATTACATACAAGCCTATTCAGTAGCTTTAGCAAAAACTGATGGCATAGAAGTAGGTCTAAAATTGTCTACATTATCCCATTCTCCCTTTTTATAAAGCGGCATTACTACTGAGTACTTTAATTGTTCAGGAAACTGACCATTCCTAAAGGAAAAATTACAAATACAGCTAAATACAGGGCTAACATGTGCAGCACGGTACCTTAATATTCTGCTAGACACTCCATCATATCCATGAGAGTCGTTAGTCTTCAGTGATTGACTTAATCTCCCCCTTGTCTGTATCACAGAGGAGTATTTCAGACATCTGTCTCGGAAAGGCATTTGCCAAGAGAGTTATGATTCCCTGCAGAAACTAAATTTTTATTTAATTCATCAGCAATGCTCAGAAAATGATAGTTAAATACTATACATATATCTGAACTGACTTCATATTGTCGACCTTGTGCTGCTGACTAGACATTTCCTTTGCAACTGACCATGTCGTTTTCATTTTATCCTGTGAGTTAGCTATTCTGTTTGCATACTGCATACTCTTTGCCGTCCTTATAACAATTTAAGCACCTTACAGTACCGTTTGTAATGGACTGCCGTAGCTTGATTGTGACTACTACTGTTGTTGTTGTGGTCTTCAGTCCTGAGACTGGTTTGATGCAGCTCTCCATGCTACTCTATCCTGTGCAAGCTTCTTCATTTCCCAGTACTACTGCAGCCTACATCCTTGTGAATCTGCTTAGTGTATTCATTTCTTGGTCTCTCTCTACAATTTTTACCCTTCACGCTGCCCTCCAGTACTAAATTGGTGATCCCTTGATGCCTCAGAACAAATCCTACCAACCGATCCCTTCTTCTACTCAAGTTGTGCCACAAACTCCTCTTCTCCCCAATTCTGTTCAATACTTCCTCTTTAGTTATGTGATCTACCCATCTAATCTTCAGCATTCTTCAGTATCGCCACATTTTGAAAGCTTCTATTCTCTTCTTGTCCAAACTATTTATCGTCCATGTTTTACTTCCATACATGGCTGCACTCCATACAAATACTTTCAGAAACGACTTCCTGACACTTACATCAATACTCGATGTTAACAAATTTCTCTTCTTCAGAAACGCTTTCCTTGCCATTGCCAGTCTACATTTTATATCCTATCTACTTCGATCATCATCAGTTATTTTGATCCCCAAATAGCAAAACTCCTTTACTACTTTAAGTGTCTGATTTCCTAATCTAATTCCCTCAGCATCACCATACTTAATTTGACTACATTCCATTATCCTCATTTTGCTTTTGTTGATGTTCATCTTATATCCTCCTTTCAAGACACTGTCAATTCCATTCAACTGCTCTTCCAAGTTTGCTGTCTCTGACAGAATTACAATGTTATTGGCGAACCTTAAAGTTTTTATTTCTTTTGCATGGATTTTAATACCTACTCCGAATTTTTCTTTTGTTTCCTTTACTGCTTGCTCAATATACAAATTAAATAGCATCGGGGAGAGGCTACAACCTTTCTCACTCCCTTCCCAACCACTGCTTCCCTTTCATGTCCCTCGACTCTTGTAACTGCCATCTGGTTTCTGTACAAATTGTAAATAGCCTCTCAGTCCCTGTATTTTACCCCTGCCACCTTTAGAATTTGAAAGAGAGTATTCCAGTCAACATTGTCAAAAGCTTTCTCTAAGTCTACAAATGCTAGAAATGTAGGTTTGCCTTTCCTTAATC
This sequence comes from Schistocerca cancellata, assembly GCF_023864275.1. Classification (NCBI taxonomy): domain Eukaryota; kingdom Metazoa; phylum Arthropoda; class Insecta; order Orthoptera; family Acrididae; genus Schistocerca; species Schistocerca cancellata. The sequence goes on from NC_064633.1 coordinate 521,474,096, forward strand.
TTTCTTCTAAGATATGTCGTAAGGTCAGTATTGCCTCACGTGTTCCAACATATCTACGGAATCCAAACTGATCTTCCCCGAGGTCGGCTTCTACTAGTTTTTCCATTCGTCTGTAAAGAATTCGTGTTAGTATTTTGCAGCTGTGGCTTATTAAACTGATTGTTCGGTAATTTTCACATCTGTCAACACCTGCTTTCTTTGGGATTGGCATTATTATATTCTTCTTGAAGTCTGAGGGTATTTCGCCTGTTCCATACATCTTGCTCACCAGATGGTAGAGTTTTGTCAGGACTGGCTCTCCCAAGGCCGTCAGCAATTCCAATGGAATGTTGTCTACTCCGGGGGCCTTTTTTCGACTCAGGTCTTTCAGTGCTCTGTCACACTCTTCAAGCACTATCTTATCTCCCATTTCATCTTCATCTACATCCTCTTACATTTCCATAATATTGTCCTCAAGTACATCGCCCTTGTATAGACCCTCTATATACTCCTTCCACCTTTCTGCTTTCCCTTCTTTGCTTAGAACTGGGTTTCCATCTGAGCTCTTGATATTCATAGAAGTGGCTCTCTTTTCTCTAAAGGTCTCTTTAATTTTCCTGTAGGCAGTATCTATCTTACCCCTAGTGAGATAAGCCTCTACATCCTTACATTTGTCCTCTTAGCCATTTTGCACTTCCTGTCGATCTCATTTTTGAGACGTTTGTATTCCTTTTTGCCTGCTTCATTTAGTGCATTTTTATATTTTTTTCCTTTCATCAATTAAATTCAATATTTCTTCTGTTACCCAAGGATTTCTAGCCAAGGATTTCTAGACCTCGTCTTTTTACCTACTTGATCCTCTGCTGCCTTCACTACTTCATCCCTCAAAGCTACCCATTCTTCTTCTACTGTATTTCTTTCCCCCATTCCTGTCAATTGTTCCCTTATGCTCTCCCTGAAACTCTGTACAACGTCTGGTTCTTTCAGTTTATCCAGGTCCCATCTCCTTAAATTCCCACCTTTTTGCAGTTACTTCAGTTTTAATCTACAGGTCATAACCAATAGATTGTGGTCAGAGTGCACATCTGCACCTGGAAATGTCTTACAATTTAAAACCTGGTTCCTAAATCTCTGTCTTACCATTATATAATCTATCTGATACCTTTTAGTATCTCCAGGGTTCTTCCGTGTATACAACCTGCTGTAGCTTGAGCAGAAACGCTCTGAAGTCAGAGTTAGGGGACCTATAAACAACAACAATTAGAAGTTAAGTTTTACTAAATTCAACTGCCCCTGCACAACATTCAAATACAGGGTTATTACAAATGATTGAAGCGATTTCACAGCTCTGCAATAACTTTATTATTTGAGATATTTTCACAATGCTTTGCACACACATACAAAAACTCAAAAAGTTTTTTTAGGCATTCACAAATGTTCGACATGTGCCCCCTTAGTGATTTGGCAGACATCAAGCCGATGATCAAGTTCCTCCCACACTCGGCGCAGCATCTCCCCATCAATGAGTTCGAAAGCATCGTTGATGCGAGTTCGCAGTCCTGGCACGTTTCTTGGTAGAGGAGGTTTAAACACTGAATCTTTCACATAATCCCACAGAAAGAAATCGCATGGGGTTAAGTCGGGAGAGCGTGGAGGCCATGACATGAATTGCTGATCATGATCTCCACCACGACCGATCCATCGGTTTTAGCATCTCCTGTTTAAGAAATGCGGAACATCATGATGGAAGTGCGGTGGAGCACCATCCTGTTGAAAGATGAAGTCGGCGCTGTCGGTCTCCAGTTGTGGCATGAGCCAATTTTCCAGCATGTCCAGATACACGTGTTCAACCGTTTCTTCGCTCACTGCAGGCCGACCCGTTGATTTCCCCTTGCAGAGGCATCCAGAAGCTTTAAACTGCGCATACAATCACCGAATGGAGTTAGCAGTTGGTGGATCTTTGTTGAACTTCGTCCTGAAGTGTCGTTGCACTGTTATGACTGACTGATGTGAGTGCATTTCAAGCACGACGTACGCTTTTTCGGCTCCTGTCGCCATTTTGTCTCACTGCGCTCTCGAGTGCTCTGACGGCAGAAACCTGAAGTGCGGCTTCAGCCGAACAAAACTTCGAGTTTTTCTACGTTTCTGTAGTGTGTCGTGACCATGTGTCAATGAATGGAGCTACAGTGAATTTATGAAATCACTTCAACCATTTGTAATAGCCCTGTATTTGTTCAGTGCAGTGCCGTGATACGTCTTTGGACTCAAATGGAATAATATTTTTTACGTACATGGCCTCTCCTCCACCCCGCAAGGGACTCCTTGAAAAACAGCCAGCTAATCTGTATCCTGTATTAACATGGACCGTAAAATAAGAGATAATCAGTACGCTAACACCAACAGCACTGCCATATCCTGTGCAGACTGCTACTGCCTTGAAATGGCAACCCTCAGTTGCTGCTGGAGTACCAATTATTCTGTATGTTTTTCTATTCCTGTTAGTACACACTGGTAAAACAAATATTGCATGAGCATAATTTGTGCCCATTTTATCAATTGGGCACATAATATTCTGCTTTAAAAATAATTTGGTTTATAAAGGGGAAGCACACTGATGCTTTCTCTTGACACAGGAAGCACCTGAAAGGTATGATGTTCATTATTTGTTTGGACTGACTCCAGCTGCAAATTGCAAAAATGAAATTGTAAATATCAGCTTTACTACTGAGTAATTTAATTGTTCCGGAAACTGACCATTCTTTAAGGAAAAATTACAAATGCAGCTAAATATAGGGCAGAGTAAATGCACCCGATGACTGTCAGGAAGTGTTCTGTATTCATATTACTGAATTATTTGTAATGGATGGTTTCCGATATCTACATCTACATCTACATTTATGCTCCGCAAGCCACCCAACGGTGTGTGGCGCAGGGCACTTTACGTGCCACTGTCATTACCTCCCTTTCCTGTTCCAGTCGCGTATGGTTCGCGGGAAGAACGACTGTCTGAAAGCCTCCGTGCGCGCTCTAATCTCTCTAATTTTACATTCGTGATCTGCTCAGGAGGTATAAGTAGGGGGAAGCAATATATTAGATACCTCATCCAGAAACGCACCCTCTCGAAACCTGGCGAGCAAGCTACACCGCGATGCAGAGCGCCTCTCTTGCAGAGTCTGCCACTTGAGTTTGTTAAACATCTCCATAACGCTATCATGGTTACCAAATAACCCTATGACGAAACGCACCGCTCTTCTTTGGATCTTCTCTATCTCCTCCGTCAACCCGATCTGGTACGGATCCCACACTGATGAGCAATACTCAAGTATAGGTCGAACGAGTGTTTTGTAAGCCACCTCCTTTGTTGATGAACTACATTTTCTAAGGACTCTCCCAATGAATCTCAACCTGGTACCCGCCTTACCAACAATTAATTTTATATGATCATTCCACTTCAAATCGTTCCGCACGCATACTCCCAGGTATTTTACAGAAGTAACTGCTACCAGTGTTTGTTCCGCTATCATATAATCATACAATAAAAGATCCTTCTTTCTATGTATTCGCAATACATTACATTTGTCTATGTTAAGGGTCAGTTGCCACTCCCTGCACCAAGTGCCTATCCGCTGCAGATCTTCCTGCATTTCACTACAATTTTCTAATGCTGCAACTTCTCTGTATACTACAGCATCATCCGCGAAAAGCCGCTTGGAACTTCCGACGCTATCTACTAGGTCATTTATATATATTGTGAAAAGCAATGGTCCCATAACACTCCCCTGTGGCACGCCAGAGGTTACTTTAACGTCTGTAGACGTCTTTCCATTGATAACAACATGCTGTGTTCTGTTTGCTGAAAACTCCTCAATCCAGTCGCACAGCTGGTCTGATATTCCGTAGGCTCTTACTTTGTTTATCAGGCGACAGTGCGGAACTGTATCGAACGCCTTCCGGAAGTCAAGAAAAATAGCATCTACCTGGGAGCCTGTATCTAATATTTTCTGGGTCTCATGAACAAATAAAGCAAGTTGGGTCTCACACGATCGCTGTTTGCGGAATCCATGTTGATTCCTACATAGTAGATTCTGGGTTTCCAAAAACGACATGATACTTGAGCAATAAACATGTTCTAAAATTCTACAACAGATCGACGTCAGAGATATAGGTCTATAGTTTTGCACATCTGCTCGACGACCCTTCTTGAAGACTGGGACTACCTGTGCTCTTTTCCAATCATTTGGAACCTTCCGTTCCTCTAGAGACTTGCGGTACACGGCTGTTAGAAGGGGGGCAAGTTCTTTCGCGTACTCTGTGTAGAATCGATTTGGTATCCCGTCAGGTCCAGTGGACTTTCCTCTGTTGAGTGATTCCAGTTGCTTTTCTGTTCCTTGGACACTTATTTCGATGTCAGCCATTTCTTCGTTTGTGCGAGGATTTAGAGAAGGAACTGCAGTGCGGTCTTCCTCTGTGATACAGCTTTGGAAAAAGGTGTTTAGTATTTCAGCTTTACGCGTGTCGTCCTCTGTTTCAATGCCATCATCATCCCGGAGTGTCTGGATATGCTGTTTCGAGCCACTTACTGATTTAACATAAGACCAGAACTTACTAGGATTTTCTGTCAAGTCGGTACATAGAATTTTACTTTCGAATTCACTGAACGCTTCTCGCATAGCCCTCCTTACGCTAACTTTGACATCGTTTAGCTTCTGTTTGTCTGAGAGGTTTTGGCTGCATTTAAACTTGCAGTGAAGCTCTCTTTGCTTTCGCAGTATATGCTCCACAGCATATACTGAATCTGAAACCCATCATTTCAATAACAGTTATGAAATTCTTGTTAAAAAGTTTTGCAACACTGCATATACCTGTTACCAATTTATCAAACAGTGGAAAATGCAGAATGGAATAATGACTATATTATGAAAAGAATAGATTGCTACTCACCATATAGTGGGGACATTGAGTTGGAGATAGGCACAACAAAAAGACTGTCAGACTTGCAAGGTTTTGTCCAGGAAGGCGTTCACTGAAATTAGACAAAAAACACACACACACACACACACACACACACACACACACACACACACACACACACACACAGGTGGGTCTAAACAGGGGGATCAAGTTGACTGCTCTGTTGTTTTCCCTGATTCTTTCCTCAAGATTTGGTTGCCTCAAGACGTCACCGTCTTCAGTTCCAAATGATAAACAGCCTTGAGGGTGCTGGAGCAGATGAGATGATACAGTGCTGCACTTGCTAAATTTCTGGTCTCTTCAGATTCCCTGAGTTCCCTTCGTTCTGTACAACACTCATATCCAGCAGATAAAGTAGTCCAGGATAACCAGGACACCTTTTTTAATTATTTTTTTTTTTTTTTTTTTTTGCATCAGTCTTCTGACTGGTTTGATGCGGTCTACCACAAATTCCTCTCCCGTGCTAAACTCTTCATCTCAGAGTAGCACTTGCAACCTATGTTCTCTATTATTTGCTGGATGTATTCCAATCTCTGTCTTCCTCTACAGTTTTTGCCCTCTAGTACCAAGGATGTCATTCCCTCATGTCTTAACAGATGTGCCTCCATCCTGTCCCTTCCCCTTATCAGTGTTTTCCACATGTTCCTTTCCTCTCCGATTCTGCGCAGAACCTCCTCATTCCTTGCCTTATCAGTCCGTCTAATTTTCAACCTATGTCTGTAGCACCACATCTCAAATGCTTCAATTGTCTTCTGTTCTGGTTTTTCCACAGTCCATGTTTCGCTACCACACAGTGCTGTACTCCAGATGTATGTTTTCAGAAATCTCTTCCTCAAATTTGATATTAGTCTTCTCTTGGCCAGGAATGTCCTTTTTGCAATTGCTAGTCTGCTTTTGATGTCCTCTTTGCTCCAATTGTCATTGGTTATTTTAGTGCCTAGGTAGCAGAATTCCTTAACTTCATCTGCTTCGTGACCATCAGTCCTGATGTTAAGTTTCTAGCTCTCCTCATTTCTACTACTTCTCATTACCTTCGTCTTTCTTTGATTTACTCTCAATCGATACTCTGTTCTCATTAGACTGTTCATTCCGTTCAGCAGATCATGTAATTCTTCTTCACTTTCACTCAAGATAGCAATGTCATCAGTGAATCGTATCATTGATATCCTTTCACCTTGAATTTTAATTCCAGTCCTGAACCTTTTTTATTTTCATCATTGTTTTCTCGGCGTACAGATTGAAGAGTAGGGGGGAAAGGCTACAGCCTTGTCTTGTACCCTTCTTAATATGAGCACTTCGTTCTTGATCGTCCACTCTTATTATTCTCTCTTGGTTGTTGTACATATTGTATATGACCCGTCTCTCCCTATAGCTTCCTCGTACTTTTTTTCAGAATTTCGAACATCTTGCACCATTTTACACTATCAAACACTTTTTCCGGGATTACAAGTTGTATGAACATGTCTTGATTTTTCTTTAGTCTTGCTTCCATTATTAACTGCAACATCAAAATTGCCTCTCTCATGTCGTTACCTTTCCTAAAGCCAAACTGATTGTCATCTAGCGCATCCCCAATTTTCTTTTCCATTCTTCTGTATATTATTCTTGTAAACAACGTGGATGCGTGAGCTGTTAAGATGATTGCGTGATAATTCTTGCAGTTGTCAGCTCTTGCCGTCTTCGAAATTGTGTGGATGATGCTTTTCCGAAAGTCAGATGGTATGTCGCCAGACTTACACGTTCTACACACCAATGGGAATAGTCATTTTGTTCTCGCTTCCCGCAGTGATTTTAGAAATTCTGATGGAATGTTATCTATCCCTTCTGCCTTATTCGATCTTAATTTCTCCAAAGCTCTTTTAAATTATGATTCTAATACTGGATCCCCTGTCTCTTCTAAAACAACTCCTGTTTCGTCTTCTATCGCATCAGCCAAATCTTCTCCCTCATAGAGGCTTTCAATGTATTCTTTCCACCTATCTGCTCTCTCCTCTGCGTTTAACAGTGAAATTCCCATTGCACTCTTAATGTTATCACCCTTACTTTTAATGTCAACGAAGGTTGTTTTGACTCTCCTGTATGCTGAGTTTGTTCTCGCAACAATCATTTGTTTTTCGATTTCGTCATATTTTCCCTGCAGCCATTTCGTCTTAGCTTCCCTGCACTTCCTATTTATTTCATTCCTCAGCGATTTGTATTTCTGTATTCCTGAGTTCCCTTAACATTTTTGTACTTCCTCCTTTCATTAATCAATTGAAGTATTTCTTCTATTACCCATGGTTTCTTCACAGTTACCTTCTTTGTACATATGTTTTCCTTCCCAACTTCTGTGATGACCCTTTTTAGAGATGTCCATTCCTCATAGCAGATCTAACAGCCAAGAAGGCAGATCACAACTCTAATTTCATTCAGTGTGGCATCCCCCTGCATGCTGTCGCCTCGTTGTTCAGCTACGGAGTTGTGTTGATGGGGAGATGAGTGGCTGGAAGGTTTGAAGCGTACCTGCTTCCAGTGACACAGATTGGATTTATGTCCTTCTCAGTTGTCTTCACATAGGACATAGTCCTCTGACACGTGGCTTCTTGTTCTAGTGCACACTGGACTCACATTTGGGAGGACGATGGTTCAAACCCATGTCGGACGCTCCTAGTTTAGGTTTTCCATGATTTCACTAAATTTCTTAAGACAAATGCTGAGATGGTTCCTGTTGTAACCAAAACCAACTGCGGGAACGCCTTGGGCTGCGGATTGGAGCCGCCAGCGGTGGAGCACGCACCACCGGGTAAACATAGGACGAGTCGGACGCAGACCAACGACAACTGACAACAACCAACCACGGCCGACTATGAGCGACACAACAAGGAAGAGATAAACAACAGAGGCTTGTGGAAACCACAATGCCAAACACCAAACGTAAATCCACTCGGAACCATAGCCAGGCAAATGTTAACAACGAGCAACGACCAGAACACAGTACCGCCGAGATAGGAACGAAATTCAGAGCGAGTACCAGACTGACTGGACTAGGGCAGAGCGGGTCCCTATATACGAAACCGGAGGGAGCGGCTATTGGCCGCTGTCTGCATGTGGCGTAGCGGTGGCGCCCTCGCTGTGCGAGAGCCGCTGCGGAGGCGGAGCCCTCTATGGGCTGGCCACGTCCATTTGTTCTGGCGTGTGTTCGACTTCCGCGGCGAAAGGTACTAGAGTTCCTTCAAAAGGGCGTGGCTGCTGTCCTCCTCCATCGGTACCTAATCTGAGCCTGTGCTTCATCTCAAGTGACCTCGTTGTCAATGGGACATTTAACACTAATCTTCTCCTCCTCCTCCTCCTCCTCCTCCTCCTCGCACCAGTGAGAGGACTCTCCTGTATGTGGTACAGATGGGGTGCTGATCATGGTGCGCCACATTTTGGTATGCTGTATTTTGTATTCAGGCAAATGGCAGCAGCTGATTTGTTGTTAGATTTGGCCTTTACACAAATGTGATATGTTTTTTAAGGATCTGTGCAATGTCTGATTTGTTCCCTAAAATTTTTATTGTGTTATCAGGGTGTCTGGCTCATCTGTGTTTTTTATAAGGGTTCAGCCCGGCACATATTCCTATGAATTTATGTTAGTTCCCCTTTTGTCTTACTTGTATTTCACATGAAAGTTAACATCTGACCATTTTTAACTCTATCATCCATGTGTGTGCGCTAGTGTGGTTATGCAGGTGTTCATGGGTGAGATTAGGAAAGAGGAAGTGCAATTATATGACAGATTGCTTTTTCTCTGTTTTACCCACATCCATTTCTAATTTTCAGATGGTTGCGTCACTGAGTGTCCCTAACCCCCCCCCCCCCCCCCCCCCCCCCCCCCCCCCCCCCCCCCCCCCCCCCGTCCACACACACACACACACACACTTGGGAAAACAGCTTTCAAATAACATAAGGACTTCATTAGTAAAGTGTTGTGTTTTTAATTCATGCCATGAGCACTATATATATCGCACGATTTCAGATGAGGAGTTTCCTAAAGTACTAAATTTTTGGCTTATTGACCATCTCCTTGAACTCAAATTTATTAGATTTTGAGTTCAGATCTACATTAACATGTATCAAAAGAAACTGCATGTAACTGTTTGAGATACTATTGACTATTGGTTTTTTAATATAATTTTGTTCATTACACATTTATATAAAGATATTGTCAAATGGGTATTTTTGAGTAACTGGCTACCTTAGTAAGTTTACAGTAGAAATTAAGTTGACTGTGATGTTAATGACTGCCATAAATTTTTACTGAAAGAGTTTTTACGAAACTCAGCATTAAAATCACCATCTACCACTGTTTCCATGTGTTTTGATGTTAAATAGACCAGTGGAGCTTAAAAGTGATTTCCGAAGATTGAACTATGTGCAGGTGCTTTGTGTACACTCACTGTTATAAAGAATTTTTACGAAATTCTGCTTTTCTCTCATGCTTACATATGCTGCACTGAGCAAAACCTATGTTCTTAAATTTATGACAGTTCTTGATGAATGTTCCAACTCCTACCTTCTCCATTTCTGCTCTATGGAAGTGAGATGCTGATCTACAGTCTGTAACTATTGACACCAGCGATCACATGGTGTTGAGAAGTCAGATTATGTCCACTGAGTTTGATGACTCATTAGTCACTGTAGTTGAAAGCAAAACAATGAAGATAGTTGGCATTTCACACTGATTAAGATATAATTGGCTGGAAATAAAATTTCTGATGATTACTGTAAATTTTCAACCAACAACTGTTTTTACTGAAGCAGTATGCCAGAATTATGTTGTTTAGATTCTTTCTGACTGAAGTTTTATATCAGTCCTAACGTGTCTCTAAGTTTTTTTCTTTCTATTCCCTCTATACTGGAAAAAAATGCTGTTCTGACACCCATTAGCACCAGTATTTTACTACTGACGTATTTTACTACTTATGACAGAGCCTCACCCACTCTTCCTTATCTTAAGTTTTGTGTCCGTAAATGCAGCCAGTATATCCTTCCCTTTCCTGTTGAGGTGAAGGCCATGCCCAGTATAATCCCATCTAATAACAGAATCAAAGGTGATAAGAGAGATGTCAATAACTATTGACCTGTTTCACTGTTGACATCATTCTCCAAAATGTTTGAGGTGATGACGTATTCTGGAATTGCATCTTTCCTTAGCAACAAAAATACCATTTGCAAATCAGAGTTTGGGTTTCAGAAGGGTTGCTCTACTGACAATGCCGCTTATATGTTCCCTCACCAATAGTGCCAGTTGGTATTTTGTGCAACCTCTCTAAGGCATTTGGCAATGTGAATCACATTGTTCTGCTAGATAAATTCCCATTTAATGGGATTGATCGTATTGCCAACCAGTGGATAATGTTATATCTAACCAAAAGAATGCAGAAAGTTGTAATTAGTAATTCAAGCAGTATAGGCTAGGGACATAATTCTGACTGGGAAGAAATCATATATGGGGTTCCCCAAGGTTCAGTCTTAGGTCCACTACTGTTTCTCATAAAGGTAAGCAATCCTCTGTGTAATTTACAACAAGCAGAATTAGTTCTTTTTGCAGTGACATATATTGTAATGAATTCAAGCATACATGCAGAAACAGAAGAAGTGATAAACGAAGCTCTTAAAAGTATCATTGACTGCTTTTCTGCAAATGGTGTCACCCACAATTTTAGAGAGACACAACACATTCAGTTCTGTTGAGGGTACTACACCAGTGATAAGTGTAACACATGGTGGGGAAATAATAAATAGGGTGGAAAATTCAAAATTCTTAGGGGTCCATGTTGATGAGAATTTAAATTGTAAAAAACACATTTTGGAACTCCTAGAACAACTTAGTTCAGCTGCATTTGCACTTAAAATCATTGCAAATCTTGGGGAGAGACAAACCAGTAAGTTAATATATTTTGCATGGTTTCATTCAATGTCATGTGGAATAATGTTCTGAGCTAACTCATCTTTAAGAAAAAGTCTTCATTGCTGAAAAAGTGCTGTAAGACTCCAAATGATAGGCCTCCACAGCTGATGACCCATGAATTGGCAATGACAATCAGCAATGGACATTGGCAGAGTGGCAGAGTATTGCATGGTCTGATGAATCCCAGTACCTTCTTCATCATGCTGATGGGAGGACGCGAAACCGTCGTCTCACAGGGTAACAGCTCCTCAATACCTGTACTGTGGAATGGAGACAAGCTGGCAGTGGCTCCAATGTGCTCTGGGGAACATTCACTTGGACATCCATGGGTCCAGTGATGCTTGTGCAGGGCACTGTGATGGTGAAGGAGTATTGTACACTGCTTGCAAACCATGTACACACTTCAGTGACGATGACATTTCCTGACAGCAGTGGCATTTTTCAGCAAGATAATGCACCATGTCACAAGGTTAGGAGTGTGATGGAGTGGTGAGTTCCAGCTCTGAACCTGATCGAACACACTGGAAAGTGATTGAATGTGGCCTCAGAGCTTGTCACTTCCCTCCCCATAATTTATGGGAATTAGGTGGCTTGTGTTGGTAGATGTGGTGCCATCTCCCTCCAGTGACCTACCAAGGCCTCATTGCTTCCATGCCATGACGTGTCCCCACTGTTATCTGTGCCAAAGGTGGACATACTGGCTATTAGGTAGGTGTTCATAAAGTTTTGGTTGATCAGTGTATGACCCTGCATCCGACATAAGAACTATTCCAACGCCAAATTAACTCTCCTGGCAGAAGAGCTCAAAAGAGTTCAGTCATGGTATTCCAAAGCAGATACAGCCAATGCTGATATGCCTCAATGCTGGTGCAGTCTTTGCCAGTCACTCTCTATTATACTCAAGATCTCTCATTACTATTTCCTTGCCCACCCACTACACCCTGGTGTCTTCTTTGATAAAGACTTTGCAAAGTGATCCTAAATACCCTGTCACTTGACCCAGACCAGCACTAGGTTAAAAATAAAAAAAAGTGATCTGGTTTTCTGATCCTAAATCATCCTGCAAAAGTTGGTTACACCTCTAGCATGATAACTACATAACAAATAAACTTTATCTTTACTGTTTTCCCTACATTCTTACTTTCAGTTTACTGCTGAAAATTTCTTATCCTGTCTATACCTACAGCCGCATGAGGCTCATCTATGTATAATTGAAACAACAGATCACACTTATTTTACACTTTCACTACAAAGCTGTCAGATGAAGTTCTGTGCCCATTCCTTCCGTTACCTGTTGCCACCTCTCACCTCTCTTTACCCTTCTCCCTCCTTAACCTGTTGAGATCTTTCCTAGCCTAATCTAAATCACCCTGAAGGACAGTAGTTTTCCCCTCCTGTTCCACTATCTTCCTCTCCCTACTGCCTACTGAAGAGCATCATTTACTTTTCCGGTCCCCACGCCACTGCAGTCATCCCTGTTGAAAAAGCTACAGCAACCATCACACTTATATACAGCTACATAAATACACTGCTAGCCATTGTGTGGTGCAAGACAGAGGGCACCTTGTACCACTGCCAGTCATTTCCTTTCCTGTTCCACTCGCAAATAGAGTGAAGAAAAATGACTGTCTATATGCCTTTGAACAAACCCTAATTTATCTTATGTTATCTTTGTGTTCTTTATATGAAATGTACGTTGACAGCGGGAGAATCATTCTGCAGTCAGCCTCAGATGCCAGTTATCTAAATTTCCTCAATAGTGGCTCGCGACGACATAGTCTTTCCCCCAGGAATTCCCATTTGTGTGGAAACATCTCAATAATACTTGCATGCTGACTGAATTTATCAGTAACAAACCTAGTAGCACACCCCTGAATTACTTCTATGTGTTCCTTTAATCTACATGGTGAAGATCCCAAACACTTGAGCAATACTCACAAATGGGTTCCACTAGCATTCTACATGAGGTCTTCTCTGTAGATGAACTAACTATACCCCAGAACTAACAATTCAAGAGCAAGTCAAGTACTTTACATTCATAGTAAAATAATAATTTTGTAAGAATAAGTCAGTTAAATTACCGACAAACAAGAAAACATGTGAGCGTATGTGCAAAAGTTTGTAAACAAACTACATCTACAAAATTTCTGAACCCATCCACTTATCTGCGTCTCCTTCACTAGGTTTTTCACATAAAGGGATTGTCTGTATCATTTGTAGTAGATTTTCCTCTTCATTTGCAACTAGGTTGTCCTGAAAAAAAGAGATGTCCAGATTTCTCCATGATTTTCTCAGAGTATTTTCTGAAATATTCTGCCATGCCTCAGCCACCCTGATGCCATATGAAAGCAGAGAATGAAAATAGGCATCTATGCATACACCTAGAAATTTTGAATATTCTACCTTAGCTACTGATTTCTGATCGAAGTCTGTATTTATTAATGATGTCATTCCGTTTACTGTGTGGAACTGTATGTACTGTGTTTTGTCAAAGTTTAATGAGAGCCCATTTGCAGAGAACCATGTAATGATTTTCTGAAAAACATCGTTTACAATTTCACCAGTTAATTCTTGTCTGTTGGGTGTGATAGCTATACTTGTATCATCGCAAAAAGTACCAGCTTTGTACCTTCTTGAGTATAGAATGGCAAGTCATTAATATATATTAAGAACAACAGAGGACCCAAGATCGAACCTTGCGGCACCTCATTCTTGATCGTTCCTCAGTTTCAGAAATCGCCAGGTTTTTTTTTTTTTTTTTTTTTTTTTTTTTTTTTTTTTTTTTTTTTTTTTTTTCCATATTATGTGAACCGCTTATTTCAACTTTCTGCACTCTTCCAGTTAGGTATGATTTAAACCATTTGAGTGCTGTCCCATTCATACCACAGTACTTGAGCTTATCTAGAAGTGTTCCATGATTTACACAATCAAAAGCATTTGAGAGATAACAAAAAACCCCAACGGTGACTTCCGGTTGTTCAGAGCATTTAATATTTCATTAGTGAATGTATATATAGCATTTTCCGTTGAAAAACCTTTCTGGAAACAAAACTGACATTTTGTTAAAACTTTATTTTTCTGAAAGTGTGAAGCTACTGTACAATACATTACTTTTTCAAGAATTTTCGATAAGGCAGTCAGAAGAGAGATTGGGTGGTAGGTGTGGACATCAGACATATCCCCCTTTTTATGCAGTGGTTTAACAATGGCATACCCTGCTTCAGAGAGCTATTACATATGTGGCTAAGAATCCCACTTATCTCTTGGGAACAAGCTTTTATTATCCTGCTGGAAATGCCATCAGTTCCATGTGAGCTTTTATTCTTGAGAGAGCTGATTATCTTCCTAATTTCCAAAGAAGAGGTGGGTGGAATTTCAATTGTGTGTGTAAGACCTCTTCCATTAACTGTCTTGCTTCTTCTAATGATCATTGAGATCCTATTTTCTCTACTACATTTAAAAAATGATTATTCATAATGTTTTCGACTTCTGGCTTGTTGTTTGTCAAATTTCCATTCACTTTGATGGTAATGCCGTCATCCTGTAGAAGTGGTGTAACATTCGGCAGCAAAAACTTTACCACAAGTTTTCCATCACATAATTCCTCAGTGCTGGGGTGAGATGGTGCGTTAGCAATCAAAAGGATTGCTTGGGGAGACAAATGATTGTCCTTACAAAATCGTCAAACAGAGGGAAAAAACTGGCCGTGAAACCATTCTTTGAACAACTTACCATCCGTTGATGCTTTTTTTGTGGTTGCGATAATATACGGGCAAGGACTTCATGTTGCAGTTTTTAAAAGCTCTGGGCCTAGCAGATTTGTCGATCAGCAATAAAGGCAGTTTGTGATTACCAGCAACGTTGCTGCATGCTTATAAAGTCACATAATCTTTGAACATTTTAAAACCAGGAGCACGGTCTCCTGCTTTTGATGCCAGGCTTTTTGTTGGCAATGTCCTAAAACTAAAGCCAGTCTTGTCAGCATGTAAATTTGTTAGGGAGAACACTTTCCCTTTCTTATCATTTTTTTTTTCAAACTTACCCAAGTGTTCCTTCACTGCATCATGGACAGAAGAAAGCTTCTCTCCAGTAATTGTTAGCTGATGGATTCCATGAGGTTTTTTGAATCTGTCCAACCAACCAGTACTTCCATTAAAAGACTCATCACCATTCATTAACTTGTTCAGGTAAACAGCCTTCTCCTGAACCAGTGCTCCACTCAAAGGAGTTCCCCTTTCTCTTTCGTATGTAAACCAAAGGAAAAGAGCTTCATCCACTTTATCATACTGGGACTGTTTCAAAGTCTGCCGAATTTAGTGTGTTTATCCCGAAGATGTTGCACAGGACTGTTCATGCTTCACTTGGTTCTTCTTCCAATCATAAATGGTTGCTTTGCCAACACCCAGTTCAGTTGCCAGTTTAGATACATTCTCACCATTGTCTATCCACTTCAAAGCATTCAGTTTTTCTCTGAGAGTTAACGTTGTATGCTTCCGTTTACTCATGACAAAAATACGTACACTACTACACCTGAATGAATAAACAACTGTTATGCGTGCCAGCGATTGATAACTAACATAACCAAGCGCTTTGTGAGCCAACTGGCAGTGCACTGACCTCAGTCACTACAAAGGTCTCAACAATGCACAACAACAAGGGCAGAGTGTGAGAGTGAGCCATTGTTCCCATACTTGTTCCCATTTGTTACTATGGTGTATCTACTTATCTGCTTGATATACTTCATTCTAGAAACTTGTCACCGTAATTCTGGCTAATCCAGACAAATTGGTAATCCGAACAAGGTCCGGTCCCAATTAGTTCAGATTAACGGGACTCTATTGTATTCATTATTTAGTACTTACAAGTATACAAACATCTTTTTGATGTGAAAAGTCTAATGGTGACAATTGTGCTTCCTATTCCAGGTATATTGCACTATACCCATATAAGCCACAAAAAGCGGACGAGTTGGAATTGCGTAAAGGTGCTATTTATATGGTAACAGAAAGGTGCCAGGATGGATGGTTCAAGGGAACATCAAATAGAACTCAAAAGTCAGGAGTTTTTCCAGGAAATTACGTTGCACCTGCTAATAAGTAAGTGCTATTATGTAATGTGAAACTACTGTATTCCTTAGAGCTGCTGCTGCTGAAAAAGCACACAGTTGCTGCTTTGGAAGGAAGTTTTGTATGTTAAGCTATTACTCATTTCTTGTAACAAGAGTTTATAATGTTATGTAATTTTAGTGAGCATTGCAGCAGTGACCCTCTGAGCTACAAAACAATGAACTAAAGTTTTTTTCTCTTTATAATCTTCTTGACTGTGAACATACATACTTCACAATACATTTTGTATCACCCCCACCCATTCATATAAAAAAAGACACCATGTAGCACCAACCTAAACCAGATGATGGCACATGAAATAAATAATAGTAGTCCAAGTAAGAGCTATCCATTTCTTGAAGTTTTGCCAGTAAGTCTAGTATTTTATAATTTTTTTGGAGACACAAACAGGGCATTATTAGTACCTCTTGTGATATTTTGGCTGAAAAGTTTCCAGACAAGTGTAAAATTATGCCTATTTATTCTTTGCGATTCCAAAATGTTGTGATTGGAAGCTGTACTGGTGAGTTCAATGCACAGAAGATATCAAGTGTATGTCCAGTACTTACATTCAGGAGGCACAATTCCAGATCTTCCCAAAGACACAAAAGTATGAAAAAACCTCTATCCTAGCTTTTGGAACCATTAGTTCCTTTCTGAGGGAATAAAGATAGATAAGTTGGTGAGGGTTTGAAACGGGAAGCAGTTCTTCAGGACCCCCAGGTAGTGAGGGACACACTTGTCATGAGGATGAGTGGAGGCAAAGTTATGGGTTATGAGTGACCGGCTTCTCCTTTCTGATCTGCTCCAACATATCCTACGTTCTACTATTAGGAAGGATCTAACAGTACCAAAAAACTGGGATTGAGTTTTTCCATTTCTGTCTGTATCTGTTGCCAGTACTGGAATTTTACAAGCTCTTTGTTATAGCAGTCAACACAGCTATTCCCATTAACCACCATACCAAGAGTTAATTGCTGTACTGTGTTGTTTATAGCCTTGCATAAGTGATTGAAGTGTTATGTTAACTGTTACTGTCGAGTTGAAGTCTAGTGTTTTCTGTCACAGAGTTTTGATACTGATAATGTAATTGGCATTACAGTGACAATCACAGATATAAATTATGTGCAAACGATAAAAAGTTGAAACAGAGAGAGTAGAAACTGCTCAAGAAATCACGAGTGGTGCAAAAGTTGCATTACAACAATATTCAGATTGATGACTGGTAGCAAAACGTGCAGAAGTGGAGATAGGTTTATAACTAGAAATCAGGCACCTATCTCCCTCATTCGTGTGTCCCCACATTGTTTTTTACAAGGTAGCTTGCTATAGAATACTGCACCATATTTCTGGTGATAATTTTTTTTAAAAGTGCTCAATTAGGCTATCCTTAAGGATTTCTCCATTGAGAAGGCAATATGTTATCTCATGAACTCAACCCTTATAGAGTGAGTTGTGATTTTCTCTCTCTCTCTCTCTCTCTGTGTGTGTGTGTGTGTGTGTGTGTGTGTGTGTGTGTGTGTGTGTGTGTGGTTTTTTTTTCCCCTACCACACAAGAAAGCCTTTGCATTTTGGGTGAAGCTAAACGTATAGCAGTATTCTTGTTGCACCTGTCAATGACTCGGTCTTCACTGTATGGTGAGTAGCAATCTATCCTCATAATATGAAAGAAAAATGAATGCAGGTACCAGAAGTAGATATTAATGGTCATACACTGGATGAGGCTTCATCTGAATTTTGTAGGTGTTAAGTATATTATAAACTAAGGTGTCACAAGTATGTGGGCAAGTTAACCAAATGCTCAGTTCTGCCTGCTTCACATTCAGAAGTCTCTCTGTGTGCTGACTTGTAAACAAGATAGCTAGCATACTTGGTTTACTTTGAATTCTTCTTCATGACATAATCTTCTGGGGCATTGCAGGCAAGGTGAGAAAAGAGTTCATTCTACAGAATATTGTGTGATGTTGATAGCCAAATGTGTTGCAGGAGCCTTTTGAGAGACGTAAGGGTTCTTACACTTACATAGCAATATACACGCTCCCTAATGGTAATTTTAGTTAAGAGGAAGAATTAATTAGGGAGAACTCAGCAATTCATTACCACAATGCTAGTGCAGAAATAATTTCTGTTTAGCCTCTGCATCTGTCTCTGTGCTTCTGATATGTTTATAGTCAGGTGCAAAAGTCTGAAACAAGTTGCTGGTGGACATGAGTCAAGAAATTAAAATCTCCAAATAATAGATGCGGCAGTGAAACCAGTGATTTGGCAACTTTAGAAATAGCACATTATGTGAAGGATCATAAAATGAGAGTGATGCCACCTGGACAACAAACCTTTGCCATTGACCCTGTTAATTGATGTCCATTTGAAATGGAGTTGTGGACCAGTGAACAACATGCTGTTGGCTTGAGGGCATTTTACAAAAACAATAACAGCTATGCGGCTGTGCAGCATTTATTTCGTGCTCATTATAATCTCACATGTCATGCTCCAGATCCAATAGCGCATGCTGTCAAAGTGTGGTTACAGAACTTCAAGGAAACAGTTCATAGGGTGCAAAAGAGGGGGAAGTGCAAAACATATGTGCACACAGAGAATGTTGCAAGGATCGAAGAAGCTTTCACTCGAAGTCCCACATGCTCTGCAACACGACATATTGGATCACAGTATATGGTAAATATTGCACAAAGAGCTACAATACAACCTATACAAAATTCAGATAGCGCAAGAACTGAATGCGCCCAACCTCCCAAAGACGCTAAGTTATTGCCGGTAATTGTTTTAACTCGTGAACCCAGGTTTGTGAGACATTCTGATCATGAGTGATAGGACCAGTTTTATCAACTAGGCTTTTTTAACAAGCAATACTTTACATACTGCTTGCCTGAAAGTCATGATATGATTCATGAAATGAAATGCCACCTCACTCAGAAAGTGGTAGTGTGGTGTGGCGTATGATCGTTTGGAATCGTGGAGCTTTATTTTTTTGAAGATAGTCATGACAGTGCTGTTACTGTGAATAAAGAAAGTCAGGTTCACATGTTAGACCATTTCCTCGTGTATCAGTTTGCTGATCTTCCTGTAACTGCAAACATTTTCTTCTGACAAGATGGGCCACGTGCCATGTCCCATGACATTTCATTAACATGCTACAGGGTATCTTTCCTGATCATCTCATCTCCAGAAATGGGGACATTTCCTGGCCTCCAAGAAACCCTGACCTTTCAGCATGTGGTTTCTTCCTTTGGAATCTTTTGGAAGCATAGATCTTCTAGAGTGACCTACCTCACACCATCCAGGAACTGTCTAACTTCTGTAAAAGACTTGAAATACATGTGAAGGAAAATGGCAGCCACTTACTTGCATTTTTATAGTTTTTGTATGATATATGTACATAATATACACCAATATACTCTTTGTAGTGTTGTTTATTATCTAATAAAGGTTATCTCAATTTGGTACAATGTTTAGCCACCCAGGTGCAATTTTTCCTACAGATTAATGCAATAGTTCACATGAAAAACGACGCATTTTGCCCATAGCCATAGTAGCAGACTGGGCAGGTAGTAGCAAATCGAGAAGTCGCAGTGCTGAGCCAAGTGTTTTCAAAGCTAAGGTACACTATTTGGTGGTTATCATTTTTCTACTGAAGTCCTAAAAAAATGGGGACATTCCCTGGCCTTTGTGCACCGCATTAAAGACCTCTCCAAAATGCATAATTTTTAGTGCAATTTGTCCTGCTAAAGTGTTGGGAAAAGTGATGTCGGTGGCTCAACGAAGTACAAAGTACCCTGAACTTATCTAGCAATTTTAGATTTTATAAAGAAAAGTGCATGGAATATTGGAAACTACATTAAATGTGGTGTGTGAATGTAGACATTGTGCCTTACTACAGATCAGTGTGCCACTACGACGAAGATTCAGGTGGGGGGAGGGGTACTACAGTATCACACTTAATTAAGCCTGTTAAGCACACATTTTTTAAAACATTAATAAGCCATTTTATTTATTATACTGACATTTAATGTTGATGGTCTCACATAAATAGGACAGAATGAACAAATAAGTTCACCCTGCAGGTTCGGGGGTAAGAATAGGCCCGCGGTATTCCTGCCTGTCGTAAGAGGTGACTAAAAAGAGTCTGTCACGTTTTGGCTTTTATGTGATGCTCCCTTCTTGGGTTTGACCTCCATCCGTCAAAATTCTTCTGAAGAGCAAGCAAATTGGGGAAGGGCGCCTTACATGGTGCATTGTGTCCTTCGTGCATTGAGACCTTTAGCCAGCTTTCTCGTCGTCACATTGCAGTCCCACTTGTTCTCCATCTCTTCGGCAAGCATACATTCCCGGGTGCGATTTCCACCATGTACTCTGCAGTGTTGCTTTCTGTGGAGACGACTAAGGACTTCCTTGCCCCTAATATCCAGCACGGTGGCCAGTCCGTTGTGGTGGGGCCGCTATGTACTCTGTTGGTTGTAGCCCCCTGACAACACAGGGATCGCTCTGCTGATGCCTGCACCGTTAACTCCCCATGTGTGCCAAGAAGTAGAGGCCTATCTCCTTAGGGCATCGGGACTCCTGGAAATGGCCATCCTGCCAGGTGGCCCTTGCTGAGGCTGGGTGGCGCCCGTGGGGAGGGCCCCTGGTTGGAGTTCGTGGCATCAGGGCAGATGATATCTCATGAAGCGTAGTACATCATCTATTGCTGGTGGTCAACCACCAGCAGTATTTAAACATTCAAGGGCACAATTTAGTGCACAGAAGTATGTCCCCAAGTTGTTCCCCTCCCTGGTCACATCCTGAGAGGAATGCCAGGCTAAAGATGGCAGCAAATCTTACTCGTCCTGGTACCTAGTATGTACGACAACTGATGGGGAATCCTTTGTGTCATTGAAGCCTCAGTTTTTTGTAGAGCCTTTAGAGGACAAGTTTGGGGAGGTGGAGGGCTTGTCCAAAATGCGCTCTGAGTCAGTATTGATAAAAACGGCGTCTTCTGCCCAGTCATGAAGGTTACATGCTTGTGACAAGTTGGGGTATGTTTCAGTTACCGTCACACCCCATAAGAGTTTAAATATGATCCATGGTATTATTTTCCTTAGGGACCTTCTTCTGCAATCTGATGATGAGCTGCGCGCCAATTTAGAGCGCCGAGGTGTTCATTTTGTCTGGCGCGTTCATCGGGGTCCGAAGGATAATCAGATTGCTACTGGTTCCTTCATCTTGGCCTTTGAGGGTGATAACATTATCGGAGAAGGTCAAGGTGTTGGTCTACCGCTGTGATGTCAAGCCCTATATCCTTCCTCCCAATGCGGTGCTTTAAGTGCTGGAAGTTTGGCCGTACGTCTTCCCACTGTACTTCCAGCCTCACATGTCGAGATTGTGGACACCCATCACATCCCAATACTCCATGTGCCCCACTCCCATCTGTGTCAACTGTAGAGAGAATCATTCACCTTGCTCGCAAGACTGTAGGATCTTACAGAAAGAGCAGAAAATTATGGAATATAAGACCCTGGACTGACTGACTGACGTATACTGAGGCTAAGAGGAAATATGAACAACTCAATCTTGTGCTAATGACTTCCTCATATGCTGCCTCTATGACAACCGTGATAGCCCCATCAGTTCAGCGAATTCCAGTCGGCTCCCCGAGCCGTACGACTCCACATGCCCCCTTGACCGTGGGGGGCACTACCCACCCTGTTGCTCCTGCGCCACCTACCTCGGGAGCAACACCCACCCACCCATCGGGGACGTCTGTACCCGCTTATAAGCTGGAGAAGCATCCAACTTCTTCAGCTCCTCTCTCTCGCAAGGGGTTCCTTGGGTCCCTCCCTTTCCAGGTTTCCACAAGTGGGAAGGATGACGCCCAGCAGTGGCATAAGTGCCCACAAGCAGCTGATGGGGCTTCGCGATCCTTCTTTGTCCGGGAGACTGAATCGGTGAAGCCCTTCCAGCCAGTGAAACTCAAGGACCAGCGAAAAGTCCAAGACGACGACCTCTAAGACCAAGGAACTTACTGTGGCACCCACCCCACCGCAACCTACAAGCTCTGCGTCTGAGGACAAGGTAGAGATTCTGGCGTCTGCTGAGGACCTAGATCTCGCCGGACCCTCAGACACAATGGATGTCACTCACACAGGTACTCAATTGGTGGCACCAGGTGACCCAGCAGCGTAATCTGTCTCCTTGGTCCATTCACGTCTTTCTCGGCCATGGACAGTGTCATCCTTCAGTGGAACTGCAGCGGTTTTTTCCACCATCTTGCTGAGCTCCGACAACTTCTCAGCCCTTTCCTCTGCATTGCTCTTCAGGAAACATGGTTTCTGGCGGTGCGAACCCCCTCCCTCCGTGGCTGTCGGGGTTATTATAAAAACCAGGCAGCTTATGAGAGAGTATCTGGTGGTGTCTGCATTGATGTCCTTCACTCTCTTTACAGCGAGTGTGTCCCTCTACAAACACCTTTAGAGGCTGTCACTGTTCGGGTGTGGACACCTCAGGCTGTTACTGTCTGCAGTCTCTATCTTCCACCGGATGGTGATGTCCCACAGCATGTCATGGCTGTGCTGATAGCCCAGTTGCTGCCACCTTTTCTGTTACTGGGCGACTACAACACCCATAACCCTCTGTGGGGTGGATCAGTGGCAACATGCCAAGGCAGCGTCATTTAGCAAGTGTTAGCACAGCTCAACCTTTCTCTTTGAAATAATGGTGCTTTCACACATTTCAGTGGGGCGCGTGGCACGTATACAGCCATCGATCTTTCAATCTGCAGCCCAAGCCTATTACCGTATGTCCAAAGGAGTGTGCATGACGACTTGAGCGGTAGTGACCTCTTTCCAATCTTTCTGTCACTGCCACAGCATCACTTTTCTGGGAGCTCCTGCAGATGGGCTATGAATAAGGCTGACTGGGTCTTGTTCACCTCCATTGCCACTATTGAGCCTCTTTCCAATGATGCCTTTAATGCGGTGATTCACTCGGTCACCACCGGCATCGTTACTGCCGCAGAATCTGCCATTTCCTTTTCTTCTGGGTCCCCTTGGCAGAGGACTGTGCCTTGGTTGTCGCCCAAGATTGCTGAGCTGATTAAAGTTTGTAGGCGGGCCCTCCAGTGTCACAAGCGGCATCCCTCATTGGAACACCTCATTTAAATGGCTCCGTGCGTGAGCCCACCGCCTCATTTGCCGACGCAAACAGGAGTGCTGGGAAAGGTATGTCTCCACCATTGGCCTCTGTACCTCTCCATCGCAGGTTTGGGCCAAGATTAGGTGACTCTATAGCTGTAGGACCCCCATCAGTGTACCTGCACTTTCACTGAATGGAGCAGTCTGTACTGACTCTGACACAATTGCAAACCACTTAGTGAAGCATTTTGCTCAGAGTTCTGCTTCAGCAAATTACCCGTAGGCCTTCTGCTCCCTGAAAGAGTGGTTGGAACGTCAGAGCCTTTCATTTCACACGTGCCACCCTGACTTGTACAATACTCCGTTCAGTGAGTGGGAATTCCAAAGTGCACTAGCTACTTGCCCTGATACGGCTCCCACGCCAGATCGCATCCACTGTCAGATGGTCAGATACCTCTCGGTGGACTGCCAGCGATGCCTCCTGGACCTTTTCAACTGTATCTGTGTTGAGGGCGAGTTCCTGTCGCAATGGCGGGAAAGCATTGTAATCCCTGTGTTGAAACCTGGCAAGAACCCACTGGAGGTGGGCAGCTACTGCTCCATTAGCCTCACAAACGTTCTTTGCAAGTTGCTTGAACACATGGTGACCTACAGGTTGAGTTAGTTGCTTGAGTCTGGGGGCCTTCTGGCTCTGTCTCAGGGTGGGTTCTGTAAGGGCCGCACTGTCACCGTTAATCTGGTGAGCCTGGAGTCTGCCATATGTACGGCCTTTGCCCACCATCAGCATCTGGTTGCTGTCTTTTTTGACATGCGGAAGGCGTATGATACGACATGGCGACATCACATCCTCACCACACTTCATGGGTGGGGTCTTCAGGGTCCGCTCCCGATTTTCATACAAAATTTTCTGTCGCTTCGTTGCTTCTGCGTGCAAGTTGTGGCCTCCCATAGTTCCTCCTAAGTTCAGGAGAATGGGGTCCCGCACGGATCCGTCTTGAGTGTCTGCTCTTTTTAGTTGCAATTAATGGGCTCGCTGCGGCGGTGGGAACGTCTGTCTCGGCTTCCTTGTACACTGATGACTTCTGCCTATACTATAGCTCCACCAGCATTGTAGCTGCTGAATGGTAGCTGCAGAGCACTATCCACAAGGAGCAGTCTTGGACTGTAGCACATGGCTTCCGGTTTTTGGCTGCCAAGACCTGTGTTATGCATTTCTGCCGGCGTCGCACTGTTCACCCTGAACCTAGGCTTTATTTTGACACTGAACCTCTTACAGTGGTGGGGACGCATTGGTTTTTTGGGATTGGTTTTTGATACCCGGTTGACTTGGTTCCCTCATAATCGATAGCGTAAACAAACGTGCTGGCAGCATCTTAATGCTCTTCGTTGCTTGAATCACACCAACTGGGGTGCCGATCAGTCTACCCTTCTACGGCTGTACCAGGCATTAATTCAGCCCCGTCTAGATTATGGGAGCCTGGCTTATGGTTTGGCATCCCCTTCTGCATTGCGCTTGCTGGGCCCCATCCTTCACAGCAGGATCCGACTTGCCACTGGAGCTTTCCGCACAAGCCCTGTCAACAGCATATTTGTGGAGGCTGGTGTCCCTCCATTGCGGATCCGGTGCCAACGATTACTGGCCGCTTATGCTGCCCACATTTCTAGCTTGCCCGGGCATCCCAATTACCATCTGCTGTTCCCCAACTCGGTTGTCCATCTGCCAAAGTGGTGGCCCCAATCAGGGTGTATGATCTCAGTTCGTGTCTGGGATCTTGTCTCTGGGCTTGAGATTTTCCCTCTCCCACCTGTTTTCCGTGCCCGTATACGTCTACCCCCATGGTGTTTGCCCCACTCATACCTTCGGCTTGATTTGGCACAGGGCCCTAAGGACTCAGTCCCTCCTGAGGCCCTCCGCCGCCACTTTCTTTCAATCCTTGCCGTGTTTCAAGGCTCTGACGTCTATACTGATGGTTCAATGGCTGCTGGTCGTGTCGGTCATGCTCTTACTCTAGGGGATCGTTATGAACAACACTCATTGCCGGCTGCCCCAGTATTTTCACTGACAAGCTGGTCGCCATCTCTCGTGCCCTAGAGTATATCTGCTCCTGCTCAGGTGAGTCCTTCATTATTTGTAGTGACTTCCTGAGCAGTTTACGAGCTATTGACCAATGTTTCCCTCGCTCTCGTCTGGTGATGGCTATCCAGGAGTCCCTACATACTCTTGCCCGTTGCGGCCGCTCTGTGGTCTTTGTGTGGACCCCGGGTCATGTCGGCATCACAGGAAATGAACATGTTGTCATGCTGGCCAAACAGGCTGTCGGTGCACCAGCCTTAGAGATTGGCCTTTTGGAGAGTGACCTTAGGTCAGTTTTGTGGCAGAAGGTACTTTGCACCTGGGAGAAGAATGGCGCATCCTGCCTTCACCTAACAAACTTTGGGCCGTCAAGGAGACTTTTGGTGTGTGGCTTCTCCTTGCGGGTCTCTCGCAAAGACTCTGTCGCACTCTGCTGGCTGCGCATTGGCCACACCTGGCTAACGCACGGTTGTCTCTTGCGCCGTGAGGACCCACCTGTCTGTCGCTGTGGATCAGTGTTAACAGTGGTCCACATCTTGTTGGCGTGTCTGTTTTTAACCACGCTCAGGCAGACGTATGCTCTGCCTGATATGCTCCCTGCACTTTTATTGGATGACGCCGCAATGGCAGACTTAGTTTTGAGTTTTATTCGTGCAGTGGGTTTTTATCGTTCAATCTAATGGTCCGTGTCCTTTTTTATGTTGAGTCTGGCCTTTGGCCTCCGGGTTTAGATTGTGGTTTTTAGTATGTTTCTTGGTGGTTGGCTTTTCGTCTCTCTCTCTCTCTCTCTCTCTCTCTCTCTCTCTCTCTCTCTCTCTCTCTCTCTCCCTCTCTCTTTTTTTTCCCATGGTCGGTCAACCACTGTCACCCTCCAGGTGATTTTAATTCCTTTTATCTGGTCTCTGTCTGTGTCTTTCTTGTCTTCTGTCGTCCCTTGTCATCTCTGGTGTTTGTTTTTATTCTTTTTGGGTGTTTAAAGTTCGTGGAAAGAGGGACCGATGGCCCTTGTAGTCTGGTCCCTTCCATCCCACAAACCAAACAACCAACAAATAAGTACAGTAGTTCTTACTTTTTAGCAAAGAGATCCAAAATTGTGGGTTGTTTTAATTTTTTGATGTATTTTTGTTTTTCAGTGTTATTTTCCAGTTCATAAATGGAGTAGAAAGCTTTGGCATCTGTAGCAAAAATATATTTTGTTGTTGTCTTCACCAATTTACATCTGCAACAGAAAGAACCTCATTGTCATCACTATCACATTCTGCATTATTGTTTAATTGCTGAAAGTCAGTCATGTCTTCAACAGATATACTTTCAACAATGACATCGCTGTTATCAGTATGTAGAAAATTTGCACCAGATGCTCCAGCTGCAGCTCTTCTCATGATAAAGCAATTAAGAGTTGGTGTCATCATTATTACCTAGGACTGTTGTGCCAGATCCATTTGAATGCCTTTTGCACAACGGCTTTCCTGTGATACGTTTTTAAGCGATGGTTAATGCCCAGATACAAATGCTGCAATTTGCTTGTGCAGTTTAGTGGCAGAGACTCTTAACTGCATGTTGTTGTTGTTGTTGTGGTTGTTGTGGTCTTCAGTCCTGAGACTGGTTTGATGCAGCTCTCCATGGTACTCTATCCTGTGCAAGCTTCATCTCCCAGTACCTACTGCAGCCTACATCCTTCAGAATCTGCTTAGGGTATTCATCTCTTGGTCTCCCTCCACGATTTGTACCCTCCACGCTGCCCCCCAATACTAAATTGGTGATCCCTTGATGTCTCGGAACATGTCCTACCAACCGATCCCTTCTTCTACTCAAGTTGTGCCACAAGCTCCTCTTCTCCACAATTCTATTCAATACCTCCTCATTAGTTATGTGATCAACCCATCTAATCTTCAGCATTCTTCTGTAGCACCACGTTTCGAAAGCTTCTATTCTCTTCTTGTCCAAACTATTTACCGTCCATGTTTCACATCCATACATGGCTACACTCCATACAAATACTTTCAGAAATGACTTCCTGACACTTAAATCTATACTCGATGTTAACAAATTTTTCTTCTTCAGAAACTCTTTCCTTGCCATTGCCAGTCTACATTTTATATCCTCTCTACTTCGACCATCATCAGTTATTTTGCTCCCCAAATAGCAAAACTCCTTTACTACTTTAAGTGTCTCATTTCCTAATCTAATACCCTCAGTATCACCTGACTTAATTCGACTACATTTTCATTATCCTCGTTTTGCTTTTGTTGATGTTGATGTTTTTCCATTCGTCTGTAAAGAATTCGCATTAGTATTTTGCAGCTGTGACTTATTAAACTGATAGTTCGGTAATTTTCACATCTGTCAACACCTGCTTTCTTTGGGATTGGGATTATTATATTCTTCTTCAAGTCTGAGGGTATTTCGCTTGTTTCATACATCTTGTTCACCAGATGGTAGAATTTTTTCTGGGCTGGCTCTCCCAAGGTTGTCAGTAGTTCTAACGGAATGTTGTCTACTCCTGGGGCCTTGTTTCGACTCAGGTCTTTCAGTGCTCTGTCAAACTCTTCACGTGATATCATATCTCCCATTTCATCTTCATCTACATCCTCTTCCATTTCCATAATATTGTCCTCAAGTACATCGCCCTTGTATAGGCCCTCTATATATTCCTTCCACCTTTCTGCTTTCCCTTCTTTGCTTAGAACTGGGTTTCCATCTGAGCTCTTGATATTCATAGAAGTGGTTCTCTTTTCTCCAAAGGTCTCTTTAATTTTCCTGTAGGCAGTATCTATCTTACCCCTAGTGAGATAAGCCTCTACATCCTTACGTTTGTCCTGTAGCCATACCTGCTTAGCCACTTTGCACTTCCTGTCTATCTCATTTTTGAGACTTTGTAATTCTTTTTGTCTGCTTCATTTAGTGCATTTTTATATTTTCTCCTTTCATCAATTAAATTCAATATTTCTTCTGTTACCCAAGGGTTTCTACTACCCCTCCTCTTTTTACCTATTTGATCCTCTGCTGCCTTCACTATTTCATCCCTCAAAGCTACCCATTCTGCATGTTATAGGTTCCCATTCTTGTATCAAGGCAATGTAATTGCTTCTCAAATACTTCTGCTCTCATCCCTGCTTTGGTAATGGCACTGTAGTTTGTGAAAAAGCTTTTTTTTTGTTTAAACAACCTATACATAATTTTTTTCCCAATGGCAAACAGTTTGGTTTTTTGAGTCTCATCAGCATTTGCATGTAGTATTAGTGTAAGGCAAACTTTCCTTTTTTTTCCCTCTCCTTGGCTTTTTCTGTCTGTAAAGGCAAGTGTTTTGTTTGGAATGACACTGAAAAATGATCGATTTAATCTGTGTTTATAGTGCTTTTATAAGTTCTTGTAACCTGTCACTCTGTTATTCACTAAAATTTCATACACTGCATTTTACTACATCTTGAACCTTTCAATCCACCAGTTGTATGCGGAGAAGTCCTTGATTCTGAGTGAATTGGCCACCTTCAGCAACCTTTTGCACATCACACTGTTCATGGTGATGTTGGAAGCACGTGCTGTCTGAAACCAGTCCTTCATAATTCCTTCCAGCAAATCTTTTTTAAATATGACACACTATTATTAGCACTTCTGTTGCACTTTCCTAAATGGGGTCTTTGTTTTTGACAATGATGTTCAGCATAGACTTAAGAGTATCTCTAATCTCTGTGCTAATGCACTGCATGTTCTGCAGTGAACTTTGAATCTTTAAGAACTTTTTCTTTCTTTTCCATCAGAAAGGTTTTTCTGTTTGCCTTCATAATATTTCCCATCTTAACTCTGTGACAGGAAACGCCAAACTCCTAGTTGATAGAAACAGCTAATAACACAACACTTCAACATTTACACAAGGCTATAAACAACACGGTACAAACAATTAACTCGTGGCGTGGTGGCTGACGGGAGTAAACTGTGTTGATTGAAATCATCTCACCACACAACTTTGTCACCACACCTGTATAGTGAGCCTCAGCCAGTGGATGACACTGTGTTCAGCGCATATATGGACCATAAATAAAACTACATTATTACTTACAAATGCTAGGCAGTGGATATCCTCTTCATGAGATCACAGTATCAGGGCAAAGTTAATACTGAAACAATATGGATGCAATAATGTACCATACTGCTTTTTGTATGGCACACAGTAGTGGAAGCTAAGATTGGTAGTGGAAAGAAACACATGATGTTCGCCTGGATTCATCCTTCTTGCCCACACTGAAATAGCAACATGTGAGCATATATTGTACATTTGTGTAATGTATGTAGTGGGCAATCACAGCTGTAAGACTGAATTCTTATTAAACAAAACTGCAGCAGCTGTTGAGTAATCCTTTTATTAGTATAACTGATTTCCCCCATGAACCATGCCATTGGGCGGGTGGCTTGCATGCCTCAGCGATACAGATAGTGATACCATAGATGCAAGCACAACAGAGGAATGTCTGTTGAGGGGACAGACAAACATGTTGCTCCTGAAGAGGGTTAGCAACCTTTTCAGTCGTTGCAGGATTAACAGTCTAGATGATTGACTGATCTGGCCTTGTAACATCAACCAAAACACCTTGTGCCAGTACTGCAAATGGCTGAAAGCAAGGGGAACCTACACCTATAATTTTCCCTGAGGGCATGCAGCTCTACTGTATGGTTAAATGATGCCATCATCTTAGGTAAGATATTCTGGAGGTAAAATAGTCCCCTATTCGCATCTCCAGGTGAGGGGCTACTCAGGAGGATGTTGTCATCAGGAGAAACAAAACAGCGTTCCGCAGATCCCTTAATTGGGCAAGTAGGTTAGAATATTTGAAAAGGGTAATGGATAGGTTGAAGTAAGATATAATAAGAGTTAATGAATTTGGTGGCAGGAGGACGTCTGGTCAGGTGAATACAGGGTTATAAATACAAATAGGGGTAACATAGGAGTGGGTTTAATAATGAATAAGAAAATATGAATGTGGGTAAGCTACTATGAACGGCATAGTGAATGCATTACCCTAGCCAAGATAGACTCGAAGCCCGCACCTATCACAGTAGTACAAGTTTATATGCCAACTAGCTCCGCAGAGGTTGAAGAAAGGAAGGAAGGAAATTTGGGTTTAACGTCCTGTTGACATTGAGGTCATTAGAGATGGAGCAAAAGTTCAGATTGTGTCTAGGATGGGTAATAAAATTGGCTGTGACCTTTCAGAGGAACCATCCTGGCATTTGTCTGGAGCGCTTAAAGGAAATCACTGAAAACCTAAATCTGGATAGCCAAATGTGAGTTTGAACCATTGTCCTCCAGAATGCAGCAGAGGATGCAGGGATTGAAGAAATGTATGATGAGATAAAAGATATTATTCAGGTAATTAAGGAAGACGAAAATTAATAGTGATGGGGGACTGCAATTTGACAGTAGGAAAAGGAAGGGAAGAAAAAAAAAATAGGAGGTGAATATGGATGGGGACAGGAGTGAAAAAGCAAATCACCTGGTAGGATTCTGCATTGAGTTCAATTGACTTATTGCTAACAGTTGGTTTAAGAATCATGAAAGAAGGTTGCACATGCGAAAGTGACTAAGAGGCACTGGAAAGTTTCAGATTGATTATATAACAGTAAGACAGAGCATTCGGAACCAGTTGTAAAACACTTCCAGGGGCAGATGTGGACTCTGTCCACAACTTATTAGTTCTGAAATGTAGATTACAAATGAAGAAATTGCAAAAAGGTGGGGAATTAAGGAGATGGGACTGGATAAGTTGAAAGAATGCAGAGGTTACTGGGAGTTTCAGAGAGAGTATGCGGCAGTGGTTGAATAGAACAGGGGAAAGGATTACAGTAGAAGATTAGTAGGTAGCATTAAGAGATGAAATGGTAAGAGATGAAATAGGAAAAAAGATAAGGCCTAGTAGAAGTCTGTGGATGACACAGGAGATACTGAATTTAATTGGTGAAAGAAGAAAATATAAAAATGCAGCAAATGAAACAGGAGAAAGCATATACAAAGGTCAAAAAATTAGTGACAGGCAATGCAAAATGGCTAAGGAGGAATAGATAGAGGAAAAATGTAAGGATGTAGAAGCATATTTCTTTATGGGAGAACTAGATACCGCCTACAGGAAAATTAAAGAGGCCTTTGGATATAAGAGGAGCAGCTGTATGAATATCAAGCTGAAGGGTGGAAGCAGTACATAGAGGGTCTATTTACGGGAGATGAAATTCATGCCAATGTTATATAAATGCAAGAGGTTGTAGATGAAGATGTGATGGAAGATATGATACTGAGAGAATAATTTAACAATGGAAAATCCAGGATGGAATGTAACAATATTGAGAAGGAAAGTTGCTACTCACCATATAGCGGAGATGGTGAGAGAATAATTTGACAGGACACTGAAAGGCCGACATGGAAACAAGACCCCGGGAGTATATGACATTCCATCAGAACTGCTGATGGCCTTAGGAGAGTCAACCATGACCTGCCTCTTCTACCTGGTGTACGACACAGTTGAAATACCTTCAGACTCAAGATGAATATGGTAATTCCTATTCCAAAAAAAGCAGTTGCTGATGTGTGTGAAAATTACTGAAATATCAGTTTAATAAGTTATGGTTGAAAAACACTTGCACAAATTCTGCAAAGAAGGAGGTAAAAACTGGTAGAAGCCAACCTCAGGGAAGATCAGTTTTGAGTCCAGAGAAATGCAGGAACAAGTGAGGCAATAGTGACCTTACAAATTATCGTAGAAGATAGGTTAAGGAAATTTTGAAGGTGTTGTTGTTGTGGTCTTCAGTCCTGAGACTGGTTTGATGCAGCTCTCCATGCTACTCTATCCTGTGCAAGCTTCTTCATCTCCCAGTACCTACTGCAACCTACATCCTTCTGAATCTGCTTAGTGTATTCGTCTCTTGGTCTCCCCCTATGATTATTACCCTCCACGCTGCCCTCCAATACTAAATTGGTGATCCCTTGATGCCTCAGAACATGACCTACCAACCGATCCCTTCTTCTGGTCAAGTTGTGCCACAAACTTCTCTTCTCCCCAATCCTATTCAATACTTCCTCATTAGTTATGTGATCTACCCATCTAATCTTCAGCATTCTTCTGTAGCACCACATTTCGAAAGCTTCTATTCTCTTCTTGTCCAAACTATTTACCGTCCATGTTTCACATCCATACATGGCTACACTCCATACACTTTCAGAAATGACTTCCTGACACTTAAATCTATACTTGATGTTAATAAATTTCTCTTCTTCAGAAACGCTTTCCTTGCCATTGCCAGTCTACATTTTATATCCTCTCTACTTCGACCATCATCAGTTATTTTGCTCCCCAAATAGCAAAACTCCTTTACTACTTTAAGTGTCTCATTTCCTAATCTAATACCCTCAACATCACCCGACTTAATTCTACTACATTCCATTATCCTCGTTTTGCTTTTGTTGATGTTCATCTTATATCCTCCCTTCAAGACACCATCCATTCCGTTCAACTGCTCTTCCAAGTCCTTTGCTGTCTCTGACAGAATTACAATGTCATCGGCGAACCTCATAGTTTTTATTTCTTCTCCATGGATTTTAATACCTACTCCGAATTTTTCTTTTGTTTCCTTTACTGCTTACTCAATATACAGATTGAATAACATCGGGGAGAGGCTACAACCCTGTCTTACTCCCTTCCCAACCACTGCTTCCCTTTCATATCCCTCGACTCTTATAACTGCCATCTGGTTTCTGTACAAATTGTAAATAGCCTTTCGCTCCCTGTATTTTACCCCTGCCACCTTTAGAATTTGAAAGAGAGTATTCCAGTCAACATTGTCAAAAGCTTTCTCTAAGTCTACAAATGCTAGAAAAGTAGATTTACCTTTCCTTAATCTTTCTTCTAAGATAAGTCGTAAGGTCAGTATTGCCTCACGTGTTCCAGTATTTCTACGGAATCCAAACTGATCTTCCCCGAGGTCGGCTTCTACTAGTTTTTCCATTCGTCTGTAAAGAATTCGTGTTAGTATTTTGCAGCTGTGGCTTATTAAACTGATTGTTCGGTAATTTTCACATCTGTCAACACCTGCTTTCTTTGGGATTGGAATTCTTATATTCTTCTTGAAGTCTGAGGGTATTTCGCTTGTCTCATACATCTTGCTCACCAGATGGTAGAGTTTTGTCAGGACTGGCTCTCCCAAGGCCGTCAGTAGTTCCAATGGAATGTTGTCTACTCCAGGGGCCTTGTTTCGACTCAGGTCTTTCAGTGCTCTGTCAAACTCTTCACGCAGTATCGTATCTCCCATTTCATCTTCATCTACATCCTCTTCCATTTCCATAATATTGTCCTCAAGTACATCGCCCTTGTATAGGCCCTCTGTATACTCCTTCCACCTTTCTGCTTTCCCTTCTTTGCTTAGAACTGGGTTTCCATCTGAGCTCTTGATGTTCATAGAAGTGGTTCTCTTATCTCCAAAGGTCTCTTTAATTTTTCTGTAGGCAGTATCTATCTTACCCCTAGTGAGATAAGCCTCTACATCCTTACATTTGTCCTCTAGCCACCCCTGCTTAGCCATTTTGCACTTCCTGTCGATCTCATTTTTGAGACATTTGTATTTCTTTTTGCCTGCTTCATTTACTGCATTTTTATATTTTCTCCTTTCATCAATTAAATTCAATATTTCTTCTGTTACCCAAGGATTTCTACTAGCCCTCGTCATTTTACCTACTTGATCCTCTGCTGCCTTCACTACTTCATCCCTCAAAGCTACCCATTCTTCTTCTACTGTATTTCTTTCCCCCATTCCTGTCAACTGTTCCCTTATGCTCTCCCTTAAACTCTCTACAACCTCTGGTTCTTTCAGTTTATCCAGGTCCCATCTCCTTAAATTCCCACCTTTTTGCAGTTTCTTCAGTTTTAATCTACAGTTCATAACCAATAGATTGTGGTCAGAGTCCACATCTGCCCCTGGAAATGTCTTACAATTTAAAACCTGGTTCCTAAATCTGTGTCTTACCATTATATAATCTTTCTGATACCTTTTAGTATCTCCAGGGTTCTTCCATGTATACAACCTTCTATCATGATTCTTAAACCAAGTGTTAACTATGATTAAGTTGTGCTCTGTGCAAAATTCTATCAGGCGGCTTCCTCTTTCATTTCTTAGCCCCAATCCATAGTCACCTACTACGTTTCCTTCTCTCCCTTTTCCTACACTCGAATTCCAGTCACCCGTGACTATTAAACTTTAGTCTCCCTTCACTATCTGAATAATTTCTTTTATTTCATCATACATTTCTTCAATTTCATCGTCATCTGCAGAGCTAGTTGGCATGTAAACTTGTACTACTGTAGTAGGTGTGGGCTTCGTATCAATCTTGGCCACAATAATGCGTTCACTATGCTGTTTGTAGTAGCTTACCCGCATTCCTATTTTCCTATTCATTATTAAACCTACTCCTGCATTACCCCTATTTGACTTTGTGTTTATAACCCTGTAGTCACCTGACCAGAAGTCTTGTTCCTCCTGCCACCGAACTTCACCAAGTCCCACTATATATAACTTTAACCTATCCATTTCCCTTTTTAAATTTTCTAACCTACCTGCCCGATTAAGGGATCTGACATTCCACGCTCCGATCCGTAGAACGCCAGTTTTCTTTCTCCTGATAACGACATCCTCTTGAGTAGTCCCCGCCCGGAGATCCGAATGGGGGACTATTTTACCTCCGGAATATTTTACCCAAGAGGACGCCATCATCATTTAATCATACAGTAAAGCTGCATGCCCTCGGGAAAAATTACGGCCGTAGTTTCCCCTTGCTTTCAGCCGTTCGCAGTACCAGCACAGTAAGGCCGTTTTGGTTATTGTTACAAGGCCAGATCAGTCAATCATCCAGACTGTTGCCCTTGCAACTACTGAAAAGGCTGCTGCCCCTCTTCAGGAACCACACGTTTGTCTGGCCTCTCAACAGATACCCCTCCGTTGTGGTTGTACCTACGGTACGGCTATCTGTATTGCTGAGGCACGCAAGCCTCCCCACCAACGGCAAGGTCCATGGTTCATGGGGGGATTTTGAAGGTATCAGGGGTAAAATACAGAGAATGAAAGGCTCCTTACATCTTGTACAGAATCCAGATGGCAGTTAAGAGTCAAGGGGCATGTCAGAGAAGAAGTGATTGAGAAGGTAGGAAGACAGGGCTGTAGTTTATCCTCGACGTTGTTCAATCTGTACGTTGAGCAAGCAGTAAAGGAAACGGAAAAAAAATTAGGGGGAGGAATTAAAGCTCAGGGAGAAGCAATAAAAAATTTCAGGTTTGCCTTTCACATTGTAATTCTTTCAGAGACAGCTAAGGACTTGCAAGAACAGATGATTGGAATGGATATGTCTTGAAAGGAGAATGTCAGATGAACACCAACAGAAGCAGAACAAAGATAATGGAATGCAGCCAAATTAAATCAGGCAGTGCTTGTGGGAATCAGGTTAAGAAATAAGACAATGCAATAGATGACTTTTGTCATTTGCACAGCGTAATAACTAATGATGGTTGAAGCAGAGATGATATAAAATGTAGACTCTCAATGAGAAGAAGAGCATTCCTGAAGGAGACAAAATCTTATTAACATAAAGTATAGACTTAAGTATTTGGAAGTCTTTTCTGAAGGTATTTGTCTGGAACATGAACAATAAACAGTTTAGACAAGAAGTGAATAGAATCTTTCTATGTGGTGACACAGAAGAAAGCTGAGGATTGGGTGGTAGATCATGTAACTAACGAGGAGATAGTGCATAGAATTGAAGAGATTCGAAATTTGTGGGACAATTTGACTAAAAGAAAAGGATGGTTGATGGGACACTTTCTGAGCCATCAAGGGACCATTGTTTTAGTACTAGAGGGAAGTTGTGTGTGTGTGTGTGTGTGTGTGTGTGTGTGTGTGTGTGTGTGTGACCAAGAGATGAATACAGTAAGCAGATTCAGGAGGACATAGGTTATTGCTGTTGTTCAGAGATGAAGGCGCTTACACAGGATAAAGTAGCATGGAAAGCTACATCAAACCAATCTTTGTATTTTAGACAATAACAACAACAACAACTAGTTGCATCATCAGGTACATCTCAGTAAGGGGGGGGGGGGGGAGACGAACAACAACAACAACAACAACAGAGATAGTTGGGATTTTTTTTTTTTTTTTTTTTTTTTTTTACAATGGGTCCAGAAAAAATTTAATGCTGTGTGGACACTAAATATACATAATTGACAGTATTCTCAAGAGAATCAAGTACACAATAAGCTGGTTACTCAAATTCAATTCATTTACAGTGAAACATAGAAATAATAGTCCTCTGTCACTCTGTCAAGTTGTATTAAACATTCTTAAAAGAAATGGTAATCAAAGTATTATTAGTGGACTGGAGGAGACAGCCATGATAAATGCATGAAGTTTTAGAAAGAAACCTGGAGAATAATACAATAAAAGTGTATCAACCAGACCAAGAAATGGATAAAACATATAAAAGTCTATTGTATAATGCTTACCTGGAGGAAAATAACTATAGTATCAAGTAGGGCCATGACATGGGCAGTACTACAAACATATTAAAACTGTATAAACTGTAGCGAAGTGCATGAACTCAGAATGAAAATCAAATGGGCCAGAAATAAAAAAGAATGAGAAGGAAAACAAAATAAATAGAAGAATAAAAATCCCTGCCATAGAGGATGTATCATCATGCGAAGAAGTGTGGGCTGATACCATCTGAATACTGAGGCCATGGACAAGCATTATTTGACAGGCAAGCGCAAATAAGGCCCAAAAATAGGTGGCGTAGCAGTAAATAATAAAACCTGAATAAGAGCACTGGGATGCACCGTTACATTCATAGTGTTATATTAAAAAAGTAATAAAAACATTTGAAAGGAATGAAGATTCATAATATTGTCATTATTCCAACCTGGATTTTCCATTATTTGTCTTTGAATGTAATGGCATGTCTCAACAAACTTATAGAGGTTTTATTATTTTCTGTCTGTCTTACATTTCTCCATGCCACACCACCTATTTCCAGGTCTACTACGCATTTATCTGTCAACTGACTCTTGTCCGTGCACTCAATATTCAGCTTGTTACAGCCCATGTTAGTTCTCGCCATGACACGTCAGTTGCTTGTGATAAGACCCATGTCGGTAGTCATTCATGTGGACAGACAGCTTGTTGGTTGTCATGTCTACATAGAATGCAGTACAATGGTTGCAGCTTAGCTTGTAGAAGGCATGACTGGTTTCACAGGTAGCCCAGCCTTTGATGGGATAGGTGATGTTAGTGACCAGATTGGAGTAAGTGGTGGTGGGAGGATGTATGGGACAGGTCTTGAATCTAGGTCTATTACAGGGGTATGGGCCATGAGGTAAGGGATTGGGAGCAGGTGTTGTGTAAGGATGGGCGAGTATGTTGTGTAGGTTCGGTGGACGGTGGAATACCACTCTGGGAAGGGCTGGAAGGATATTGGGCAGGACATTTCTCATTTCAGGGCCCAACAAGAGGTAATCAAAACCCTGGCGGAGATCGTAATTCAGTTGCGCCATATCAAACCTACTAACCACCAGCAATACACCTACTTAGACAGCTCCCACCCATTCCATACCAAGACGTCCCTTCCTCACATCCTATCCACCCGTGGTCGTCGCATCTGCAGTGACGAGCAGTTTCTCTCGAAATATACCAAGGGTCTCACTGAAGCCTTCACTGACTGTAATTATCCTCCCATCCTTGTACAAAAACAAATCTCCCGTGCCTTATCTTTATAGTCTCCCAATGCCCCATCGTCCGGCCACAGAGGAGCATTCCCCTCGTAACTCAGTACCACCCAGGACTGGAGCATCATCAGTTATCTGCTATATTAGCAGGTCCTTTGCCTCTCCATTTTCTGTGATCCATTGCTTCCTTCTTAAGGCTGCTGTATGTTGTACCGTCCATCATGTCATCCAGTATCTGGAATCTCTTCCTTCCTCGCTTCCTTTTCCCTTCTACATAAACTTCTAAAACTGTTTTTATCAGTCCGTCATTCTTTCTTAATATATGCTCAATCCAATTTCTTTTTCTTCTCTTTATTACATCTAGTAACTGTCTTTTCTCTCCCACTCTTCTCAGTACCTCTTCATTTTTTACTCTGTCCATCCAACTTATTCTTTCCATCCTCTGCCATGTCCACATGGCTGGAGCAACTGAATTAAATTCTCTGCCAGGATTTCGATTACCTCTTGTTGTGCCCTGAAATGAGAAATGTCCTGTCCACTGTCCTTCCCACCCCTCCCCACAGTGGTATTCCGCTGTCCACTGAACCTACTGAATATACTCGTCCATCCTTACACAACCCCTGCTCCCAATCCCTTACCTTATGGCTCATACCCCTGTGGTAGACCTAGGTGCAAGACCTGTCCCATATATCCTCCCACTACCACCTACTCCAGTCTGGTCCCTAACATCACCTATCCTATCAAAGGCATGGCTACCTGTGAAACGAGTCATGTCTTGTACAAGCTGAGCTGCAACCATTGTGCTGCATTCTATGTAGACATGACAACCAACAAGCTATCTGTCCGCATGAACGGCCACCGACAAACAGTGGCCTAGAAGCAAGTGGATCACCCTGTTGCTGAACACGCTGCCAAATATGATATCCTTAATTTCAGTGACTGCTTCACAACCTGTGCCATATGGGTCCTTCCCATCAACTCCAGCTTTTCTGAATTGCGCAGGTGGGAACTTTCCCTGCAACATATCCTACTTTCCCGCAACCTTCTCGCCTCAACCTTCGTTAGTCGCTGTCCACCCATCCAACCCCTTCTCTGCTCCCATTCTGGCACTACACAGCTGTCATTCCACCACCACACTCAGTTCTTATTTATTTATTTCTTATTTAATTTTTTGTTTATTTATTTTATTTATTATTCATTTATATCTCTTTACTTCTCTCTATTTTGTTCCTTTTCTGCTACTTCCCTGCCCAATCTCTCCCATGCTCGCCGCCCAACTTGCAACACTTCACTGTCCTCCCCTCCATCCCCACAATACTATTCCCTCCCCTCACTGCCCAGCCTCCTCCTTTCCCCCTGCCCAGCCACCACTCCCATTATGCACTGGTGCTGCTGCTCACAGTGTGGTTTCAGTTGTCTGAGACTGCAGCTGTGTGTGTGTGTGTGTGGGGGGGGGGGGGGGGGCTATTGTTGACAAAGGCCACTGGCCAAAAGCTTTGAGTGTGAAAATCTTTTTGTTGTGACTATCTGCGACTCAGCATCTCCGTTATATGGTGAGTGGCAACTTTCCTTCCTGTAATATTGCTATTCCATTGTTTGAAACTGTAATACCTTTCATATGTGCAGCCTCCTACTGCTGCTTGGTGAGTAAACTTTTTATCCATCCAATTAGTTATACTGTACTTGTATTAGAGGGATCCTTACTTTGCCAGTATATAGGAAACTATATTTATTTCTCGTTCAGCTACAGGCAAAGCGTGATACACTTACAAACATCAACATAAAAATTTAAATTAACATTAACAATGATTTACAATAAAATTTTCAGGGTTTCCAGCCACAAAAGTGCTTGGTCACTTATCAATGTATGTCCATCAGATTTCCTCCCTTAAGTCCGTGTACGTCGCACTCAACTATATGCTGCATGGTTTGACTCTCTCCGCACTCACAATTGGGGTCCTGGGAGAAACCCCACTTTTTCAACAAATATCCGCACCGACCAACACCTGTCCGCAGACGATTTAGAGTTACCCACACTCTACGTTGGAGTTGGAAGCCTGGAACTCGTTGAGATGGGTCCTCAATAAGGAAACTGTTATTCACTTTGCTTTCCTGCCATTGCTGTTTCCACAGGTTATCGATATCAATCTGTTGTTTGAGTTCTTTCCAGAAGGGATTTCTTGACATCAATCTGTCCGGGGGAGGAGGTAGGTCCCTGAACTTTTCTTTGTACCTCTGGATTGCTCTTTCACGTCTAATCGAGGGTAGTTCGATATTGGCAAGGACGGGCAGCCAAGGTTTCGGGGTGGGTCTTACTGTTCCTGTTATGAGCCTCATTGTCTCGTTAAGTTGCACATCAATATATCTGACATGCCTACTGCGGGCCCAGACGGGTGCGCAATATTCCGCTACACTATACAGAAGTGCCAGTGCTGATGTGCGTAGAGTTTCAGTGGAACATCCCCAGGTTGTTCCTGCCAGTTTCATTATGATGTTGTTTCTTGTTTTCATTTTTTGGGCGACTTCGTACAGGTGGCTCTTATATGTGAGAGTGCGATCTAGCTTAACACCCAGATATTTTGGCGTTCTATCGTTTTTCAACAATTTACCTTTTATTTGCACTTTTAGCTCACGATTTGCATCTTTGTTACACAAGTGCATTATTGATGCCACGGATTTAGTCGGATTTACTTTGAGGTGCCAGTTGTCATAATATTGTTGTAGTCAGTCCAGATCCCTGTTTAAAATTTCTTCCAGTTCTTCGAAAGTGTTGGCGTGAGCCGCGATAGCGATGTCATCTGCATACATAAAAGAATGAGATTCCAGGTTTGGGATGTCCGCTATGTATAAATTGAAAAGGCATGGAGCCAGCACAGACCCTTGGGGGAGACCATTTTGTAGTGTCCTGTAGCTGCTTGTTTTCCCATTCAGAGATACCTTGAATCTCCTGTTTATCAACATATTTCTGACTAGATCTATGATCTTCTTGCATTTCACGACTTTTGACAATTTATACAGTATCCCTTTTGTCCATACGGTGTCGTATGCTGAGGTGAGATCTAATAATACCATGCCCGTTTTCTTTTTGTTTTGGTAACCTCTTTCAATGAAAGTGGTTAGGGCGAGAACTTGGTCGCAGCAGTCTCTTCCTTTTCGAAAACCGCCTTGCTCTGGGGGGAGAGCAGCTTCTATTTTACTTTCTATTCTGCCTAGGATGACTCGTTCAAACAGCTTGTAAGTGGTGCACAATAAAGATATCGGTCTATAATCTTTAGCATTCTCTCCTGTTTTCCCTGGTTTCTGGATGGCTATGACTTGTGCGTTTTTCCATTGCTTTGGTAGCCGGCTGGTATCTATGATATTAGAGAAAAGAGAAGACAGCCATACTCTTCCCTTTGGCCCGAGGTTCTTCAAGAATTCTGGAAGAAGGCCGTCGCAGCCAGCTGCTTTACCAGGTGATATTTTCTTTAGTGCTATATTTATCTCTTATTGTGTTACCCAGTTCGCTAAACCTGCTTCCTCCTCGCTTGCATCTAGCTCTTCGTTCATCAGTTGGTGCAGTTCTTTTTTCTTCGAGGCGGAGGCATGGATTCTGGATGTTTGTAGTATAGAAGAGCATATCTTGTTAGGGGTCATTTTATTATTGATGTTCCGTCCCTTGAATTGTGCTCCGCCAAGTTTCCTCAGTAGATTCCAGCTCTTCTGTGAGGAGTGCGTAAAGTCCATTTGTTCCATCCGCTTTTGCCATCTCTGTTTGCGTTCCTCGTCCATAGCTCTTATGAGCTGTTCTCCTAGTTCTGGATTCTCTGTTTTGTTGTATTCATCGAGTAGTTGTTCGCACTCCTTTGTCCAGCATGGGATGTATTCTTTCCGCGCTCCTCTTGGTATTGAGTTATGTGCCGCTTTGATAATTAACTTCGTAAATCTGTCGTAATTTTCTGGAATTGGGGGAATTCTGTTTACATTATTTTCAATGGTATCTTTAAACTTAACCCAGTTAGCCTTCCTGAGGTTCCAGCGGGCTATAGGGGGGCTCTTTATTACTGGTATTTGGATCCCAAGGTCTATAATAACTGGTCTGTGTTGGCTCCGAGGAATACGGCTCAGTACAGTTCTCTTGGACGGAAGTGCTATTCCAGTTTCTCCAGATGAGACAAAACAAAGATCGGGCGTTGATGTTGTGCCCCACGCTCCTGAACAGAAGGTGGGGGTATCTTTTGCATCGTATATTAATGTATAATTATTTATATCTGCCCAGTCTGCCAGCATGAGTCCTTTGTCGCAAGACTGATAGCCCCATCTGGGGTGGTGGGAGTTAAAATCGCCAATTATGACTGCAGGGTGTTGTTGGTTAGGTAAAACAGGTTGTTCCCATTTTTCTGAAGGTGGCTTGTACACGTTATACACAGTCATATCGTTTAGTTTGATTCCCACGGCAAATTCGTGGTGCATAGTTTCCTCAATATTATCAACCAGTTCTTTCTTGATCAGTGTTGCAATACCGTGTTTATTATGGGCTTTATAGCCCACATAGGAAACTATAGTGGTCTGTGTAAAGCTATGCAAATGTTTTGTGGACAGTATTAAATGGAAGCAGAAGTTTGATTAGTGTAGGAGGGTGAGGGGAG
The DNA here is from genome assembly GCF_023864275.1 of Schistocerca cancellata. Lineage (NCBI taxonomy): Eukaryota > Metazoa > Arthropoda > Insecta > Orthoptera > Acrididae > Schistocerca > Schistocerca cancellata. Next base: position 521,516,655 of record NC_064633.1, read on the forward strand.
GAGGAGGAGGAACAGTCTTTTACACTGAAGAGCCAAGGAAACTGATTCACCTGCCTAATATTGTGCAGGGCCTCCAGGAGCACGCAGAAATGCCACAGCATGGTGTGGCATGGAATCAACTAATATCTGAAGCACTACTGGAGGGAAATGACACCATGAATCATGCAGGGCTGTTTGTAAATCTCTAAGAATGTGAGGGGGTGGAGATCTCTTCTGTACCAGTTCTAGGCCCCTCGGGTGTCACATTGTCCTGTTGGAGTTGTTGAAGTCCGTTGGAATGCACAATGGACATGAATGGGTGCAGGTGATCAGACAGGCTGCTTACGTACACGTCACCTACCTGAGTAATATGTAGACATATCAAGGGTCTCATATCACTCCAACTGCACGTGCCTTGCACCATTACAGAGCCTTCACCAGCTTGGACAGTTCCCTGCTACATACAGGGTCCATGGATTCATTAGGTTGTCTTGATACCCGTACATGTCCATTCGCTTGATACAATTTGAAATGAGACTTGTCCAACCAGGAAACATGTTTCCAGTCAGCAACAGTCCAATGTTGGTGTTGACGGGCTCAGATGAGGTGCAAAACTTTGTATTGTGCAGTCTGCAAGGGTACACCAGTGGGCCATCAGCTCTGAAAGCCTATATTGCACTTAAATCTTGATAAATTGTCATTATAGCAGCAGTAACCGATCTAACAACTGTGCCAGACAGTTGTTGTCTTATATAGACATTGCTGCCTGCAGTGCTGTGTTCTGCCTGTTTATATATCTCTGTATTTGAATACTAATGCCTTTACCAGTTTCTTTGACACTTCATGTAATTGTGCCTATCTGCAACTTGAGGTGTCTTCTTTAAGGTAAATAGCAGTCTGTCTTTTCCTACACTATTGACATTCCTCCCTGGAGCTTCCACTGTTTGACTTTGTTACTTTTAACCTATTTTATATTTTTAATGTAGAAGTACATATAATTATCATTACTGTAGAGTAGCACTAGTCATAATTTGTGTTAATATATTATGCAGAAGTGGCCCACAGCATTTGTTTCTGTCTCTTAATGTATAACTTGACTCATTCCACACCCCTGAAAGCTCTCCTCCATGGTGGGTGGGATTGAATGAATCAGGCAGTGAAAACTCTGAACAGAAATTCATTTGAGAGCAAAGATGCAAAATTGAAGTATTTCACGAATTGGCTAATATGTGGTCCATGTCGTGGTTGGTGGGGTTTTCTGCCAGTATTTTCTTCACTGCTGCCTTAACCGCACAATCCTGAAAGGAGAAGACTTTGAATAGTATCTGAACTTGCTTGTAATCCATGGAATTGTCAGTTGAAATGAAATGCTCGACCATCATATATTTGGTTGTAAAAGACAAGTGTGTCATCTGTGTTCTGTGTATCATTCCTGTACAGTGTATGTAGTTTGTCCTATATAACTTTTATTGAATGCACATAAGATTCTTATAGATTCAGGCAGAAGATCACTATTCACTTGGTATTTCTTCATAGTTCTGAAGAAATATTTCTGATGCATGGAAGAAATGCTGTACACTTTACATCATCATCAGCTCTTTCCTCTTCGTTGGTTTGATATTTTGGTTAGCAGAGCTTCCACAATATGCTGCAACTATCTATTTTTCTTAAAAACAATCACAGGGTGCAACAGTTCAAGCCCATTCAGGCGGACAGCAGGTTCATTGTGTGTGTGTGTGTGTGTGTGTGTGTGTGTGTGTGTGTGTGTGTGTACTGTTGTAACAAAATTTACAATGACATAATTTTTCAGTATAACCACTCTGGCTTTTAATGCACTTGTTCTACCATTGCACAAGCTTTCCAGTGCTCTCAGAAAAAGTTTTTCAGCTGAACAGCAAGACAACTTATCTACTTCCACTGCTTCAATCCCCTCTTCATCAGAGGTCTATTAATGGTCGCTTAAACAGTTTTAAGGAACAAAACAAATGGAAATTTGACAGGGCGAGATAAGGACTGTATGTGAAATGCTCAAACGCCTCAAAATTCATATTCTGAAGAGTCAGAGCAATGAAGGCAGGGATATGTGGATGCACATTGTCATGAAATAAATAAATAAAAAATACATTGATTGGCAATAGAAGTGAGTGTTGTGTTTTGAATTGCGGGCTGTAACTCGCTGTGAAGCATATCATTGTAGTATTGACCATTTTCTGTTGACCCTTTTTCCAGCCAATGTTCCAGAATTTGGCCTTGTGTGTCCCCCAAAAAAGCTGTGAACAACACTTTTTTCTGCAGAGGGTTGACTCGTGAATTTCTTTTGGTTGGCGGTTTGGGATGTTTCCATTCCATGCTGCGGTGTTGGCTCTCTGGTAGAAATTGATTAACCCATCTTTCGTCTCTATTGATGATTTCTTTCAAAAACATTTTATTTAATTGGCATGACAGTGCAGTAGCTGCTGATAGATTCTCACACAACTCTTCATTGAATTGTTTTGGGACTCCTCCCACACAGACTGTATGAAAGCTGAGCCTGTTTTGAATGAAGTCACGCAGAACCATGACTACATTTGTGTATTTAGTTTTTCACTTTATCAAAAGTCACTTGTCACTTATGCAGAATCAGGTTAACAACTTGTTAAATGTTGACAACAGTAATATGACTGGACACCCGTTCCTGCTCTTTCCTTGGTCTTCTTGCTTGTTTGGCTACAATTGAATTGTTCAGTCCTCTGGTGAACATTTCTCCATGGGAAAACAATGTGCTGAAAGTTTTATGAACTTCAGCCCTTGGCACGCCTTCAGACAACAAAAAATGATTTACAGAACTCTGTTCTTCATCTGTGCAAATGAAAAGTGGCATAACTATGTTTACTCCACAAGAGCACAAAGTGAACTGATGTGACCTGCTACAAGTAAAGAGAATAGTGCCATCTACTGGCTGGCTAGAGCACTAAGCTGTTCTAGATAATTAGAACAAAAGTGTAGACACTTACGGACTTACCCTCAGGTCTATCTAGCATGTGACATTATGGTAGAGTATGAAGTTAGCTTACATTGTTTTCTAGGAACATGCCATGTTTTATATTTGTGTCTTATCTTCAGAGCACTACCTAGTCTGCACAACCAGCTGCGCTGTGCGGTCCGTGTTGCTTCTGGCACGGGCAGTAGCTCCCCACGAGCAAATGGAACTCCACCCTTGGAACCTCGGAGTTACACTCGTTCCAGGCAAGGACCTGCCACCCTGCCCTATAGTCCTAAGCAGCAGTCACATGGACCTGCACTAGATTTATTGAGTGAGTATTAGTGATTTATCTCTCTGCTTTAATTTGTTTGGGTTTGTGGAGTCACTGAATGTAGATTCTGCTTGGGTGTCACGAACGTATGCTATAAGGAAGATGAAACACCATCTCTTATTAGTTTCATCATTTTTATTTGCATTTAATTGATATTGAAAGTTTTTCTCCGTTGGTCTTTCTTAGGTGATGTAAATTTACAACATGCAAATAGAATAAATTTGAATGATGAAATAATAGAGTATGGTATAACACATAGCCAGACAAGTTTCATTAACAGTGGTAAAGTGAAAAATACATTTTTCTCAGAAATTATAGTTTCATGAATAGTTTCAAAAACTAATGCAGGTGAAAATATTTTTATCTTTATTTTTGCTCATGGAATAGTGTGCAAAAATAATTGAAAAACTTGTTGTCTTTTAAAAAAATTGAACAGCTTTGTTAGAAAATTTTGTGAGTGTGAAATGATCTTTTGATAAATTTCTGTGGGTGATGTCCTGATGTACATGAATAATACACATAATCAAAATAAATGTGGCAGTAAAAACAGTTGTTACAATTATGCCTGTGACATCACTTGAAGGAAACGTTTTTCCCTCCTCCAGAACTTGAAAACCAAGCAGAAAGGCAACTGTTGACTTTATTTTACCTTTAAACAATAACAAACATTCTTGTAAGCAGTACATTTATATAGAGGCAGCTTGGTGTGGAATAAATTTGATTGAACTTGGGACACTAATTTCTGCTTGTGTTAGATAATCTGGGAAGATAACTGTGCCAAAAGAAGCAGCAGCAGCAGCAGATGATGATGATGATGATGATGATGATGATGATGATGATGAGTCAATGCTTACAATTTTAATTTTGTGTGAAATATTAATTGAAAGACTTTATCATTCCTCCATCTTCTTCTTTTGTTTCTTCTCTTCTTTGAGACTCCTAATACAATAGTAAATAATTTAAAAGCATTCATTGATGATTAGTACATTGACAACTGTTCTTAATGGCCTGCTGTAGTGAATTCTACTGTACAAAATACAGTTAGCGATTTTGATTTGCACAAAAATACAGCTGAAAATCAAATTCATCATTATGTTAAAATTAGTTTTTTTTCTATTCTTGAGCCTGACTTTATCACCTCCACCTGGAGCAATGTAGGTACAGTTAGATGTATTTTGGTGAGTTGTGTAACTGATGTCGAGGCTCCTGCATCTGCTCCTGCAGAGATTTTTTTCACAGGCAGGACATCAAACTATACAGATTATATAAAATCAGTAATACACCAATAATTAAAAACATTTTTTTTTAAAAGATATCTTTCCCACAAATCACTAAGTAAGCAGCTGTTTGCAATCAAAAAGTTATGGAAGATCATCCAAAACCATGTCCTGTTGTATTTTGCAAACTCAGTTATTTTCTCCCCCTCACAGCATGCAGATGACATTAAATTTATAAATTGAATATTTCCATAACACTCTTTGATTTAGCTAGGGGTTTTTACTGTATTCAGCTGGAAGTGCCGATGATTGTTCAGACCTTTGTGACTGTCATGTGCACATTTGTTCACAAGATAATTGTTGATAGTATTACGAAGATGTATGTTCTAAGAGGTTGGTTCTGCCAACACAGTTGACTGAGCCAGTTGCTGCAGACAGTGCTTAATGCGTATGTAGGTTAAGTCATTGCAACAATTCCTCTCAATACTAGTGACACTGCTACATTACTCCTCCTCCTATTTTACCGAGCGAGGTGGCGCAGTGGTTAGCACACTGGACTCCCATTCGGGAGGACGAATGTTCAATCCCGTCTCCGGCCATCCTGATTTAGGTTTTCCGTGATTTCTCTAAATCGCTTCAGGCAAATGCTGGGATGATTCCTTTGAAAGGGCACGGCCGATTTCCTTCCCCATCCTTCCCTTACCCGAGCTTGCGCTCCGTCTCTAATGACCTCATTGTCGACGGGACGTTAAACACTAATAGCCTCCTCCTCCTCCTCCTCCTCCTCCTCCTCCTCCTCCTCCTCCTATTTTCTCCTCTCCCTTCCCTCTCCATTTCATTATAATGAATTAACTAATTGATGTAAAAATTTGTTAACATTGGCAAATTATAATTTAAGAGTTCTTTAAGAAATGCATTTTGGTATGTACAATGAAACATATAATTGACAAGCAGTTGTGTATCACAAAATGTATTGTTTTGTTGCAATTGTCCTTTCTCCAAAATTTTCAGACTACACATTGATTTAATAAAAACTTATAATGAATTGCTTCACAATACAAGGGGGCAGTACTTGAGAATGGGTCACACAAGCATTCTGTACACTTTCCTTTATAGATGAGCTACACTTTCCCAAAATTCTGACACTAAAACGAATACAAGTATTTGCCTTCCCACTACCAAGCAGACGTGTTCATTCCTTTTTGTATCCCTTCTGAATTTGCGTACTATATTGTTCGCTTGGTATCCCTATGCAGTTATACCCCCCCCCCCCCCCCCCCCACACACACACACACATTTTATATCATCTCTGCTTCAGCCATCATTAGTTATTTTGCTGCCCAAATGACAAAAGTCATCTATTGCATTGTCTTATTTCTTAACCTAATTCCCACAAGCACTGCCTGATTTAATTTGCCTGCATTCCATTATCCTTGATTTGTTCTGTTGGTGTTCATCTTATATCCTCCTTTCAAGACATTATCCATTCCCTTCATCTGGTCTTGCAAGTCCTTAGCTGTCTCTGAAAGAATTACAATGTGAAAGGCAAACCTGAATTTTTTTTATTTCTTCTCCTTGAACTTTAATTCCTACTCCTAATGTTTCTTCAGTTTCCTTTACTGCTTGCTCATTGTACAGAATGAACATCATCAGGGATAAACTACAGCCCTGTCTCCCTACCTTCTCAATCACTGCTTCTCTTACGTGCCCCTCAACTCTTAACTGCCATCTGGTTTCTGTAAAAGATGTAAGGAGCCTTTTATTCTCTGTATTTTATCCCTGATACCTTCAAAATTTCAATGAGAGTACTGCAGTCAACATTGTCAAAACTTCCCTAAATCTACAAATGTTATAAACATTGGCTTGAATTTCCTTAACCTATCTTCTACAATAATTTGTACGTTCACTATTGCCTCACTTGTTCCTACATTTCCCTGGACTCAAAACTGATCTTCCCCGAGGTTGGCTTCTACCAGTTTTTCCCTTTTTCTTTACAGAGTATGTGCAAGTGTTTTGCAACCATGACTTATTAAACTGAAAGTTCAGTAATTTTCACACACATCAGCAACTGCTTTCTTTGGAATTGGAATTATCACATTCATCTTGAGTCTGAAGGTGTTCAAATTGTGTCATACATCTTGCACACCAGGTAGAAGAGGCCATCAGTAGTTCTGATGGAATGTCATGTACTCCCAGGGCCTTGTTTCCATGTAGGTCTTTCAGTGCTCTGTCAAATTCTTCTCTCAGTATCGTATCTCCCATCTTGTCTTCATCTACAATGTCTTCTATTTGTGTAATATTGCTGTCAATTTCATCTCCCGTTAATAGACACTCTATGCACTGTTTCCACCTTTCAGCTCTCCCTTGTTCACTTAGCACTGTCTTTCTGTCTGAGCTCTTGATATTCATAAGGTGCTTCTCATATCTCCAAAGGCTTGTTTAATTTTCCTGTAGGCTATGTCTAGTTTTCCCATATTTAAATATGCTTCTAAATCCTTAAATTTCTCCTCTAGCTATTCCTCCTTAGCCATTTTGCATTGCCTGTCACTCAAATTTTTTGACCTTCGTATTCACGTTCTCCTGTTTCATTTGCTGCGTTTTTGTATTTTCTCCTTTCATCAAGTAAATTCAATGTCTCCTGTGTTATCCACACATATCTACTAGGCCTTGTCTTTTTTTCTATTTCATCCTCTTCTGCCTTCAGCATTTCATCTCTTAATGCTACTTAATCATCTTTTACTGTAATCCTTTTCCTTGTTCTAGTGAAGCACTGCCATATGCTCTCTCTGTCAAACTCCCAGTAACCTCTGCATTCTTTCAACTTATCTAGTCCCATCTTTTTAATTTCCTACCTTTTTGCAATTTCTTTATTTGTAATCTGCATTTTGAAGCTAATAAATTGTGGGAAGAGTCCATATCTTCCTCTGGAAATGTTTTACAGTTGGATCTAAAAGCTCTGTCTTAACATTATATAATCAATCTCTTTAATTTCCTAACATTTTCAATTTTCTCAATTCATAACAAATAAATTGTGGTCTGAGTCTACATCTGCCCCTAAAATGTCAATGTGACTGTGTCAAGCAGCACACAGATAATGCTGTAGTTGAACATTACAGAATGTTTTTTCTACTCATCCGCATTACTTTACATTTTTATATACTTGAGGCACATTGCCATTCGTCACACCAACTAAAAATTTTGTCATTTTCAATGTCAATAAAATTCACCGACAGCCATATACTTTAAGAAATATTATTTTATTCTGAAAGCAACCAGTTTTTTCATTTCATTTTGCCATCTTCAGGCTCCATACGCTTCTATGAAATAAATGAACTTGTCGTATAGCGCCATAAGTCACTGGATATCGTGAATTCGAATTGTTATACAATTGCTTCATACAAAGACATGACAACCTGTCACATCCTTGTGGGTAGAAACTTTTACGTCTCAAGGAATTTTTTATGTTCGGACTCGGAATGCGTTCAAGAATTCTGCAGCAAACCAGTGTTAAGAATATTGGTCTGTAATTGAGCAGGTCTGTTCTTTTACATTTCTTATATACAGGAGCCGCCTGCAATTTTTTCCTGTGCGAGAGATTTGAGATTAACAAAGCAAAGGAGCCAGTGCCACAGAATACTCGCTGTATAACCTGGTGAACTGTTTTCAACTCTTTCAGTTGCCTCTCTACACCAGGGATGTCTATTGCTGTATCCTTCATGGTAGTCTGTGCAATAGTCAAACGATGATATGTTCATATGAACCTCTGCATCAATGATTTCTTAAGAATGAAGTTTCAAACTTCAGCTTTCCTTTTGCTGTCTTCTATTGCCACCTGACACTAGTTGATGAGTGACTGGATAGAAGCCTTCGACCCACGTAGTTATTGATTTTATGTATGTTCAGTATTTTCTTGTTCTCATCCATCACACCAACACTGTGTGACACTGCCAGTAGTGTCTATACTGGTATCAATCTGAACAAGGAATAGTGTCCACAATTTTCTTCAGGTGTGCCATTTTCAGCTATAGGCGATCATTGATGATTAGAGCCTTTCGAGATGCCGAATTGTGGGGATTTTGGTTGCACTATTTCACCCATTGTTCCAACTAGTCCCAGATGTTTTCCACATGACTAATATTATGCAATTAACAGGTCAGTAGAGGTGTGATAGGGTGCCAGCATGTTCGTCAAACAACGAATGTATGTGTGCAGCTATGTGAATGTGGCCTTTGTCATCTTGGAAGATGGGAGCATTGATTGCTTACTCATTTTGAAGGTGCAGAAGAAAGGGTTATGCTTGTTTACAGAGAGTTTTGAATTCAACTTCTTGGTTCATGTTCATGGTAACCTGAATGAGTGGGCCCAAGGAATTGTACAAAAAACACCTGCAGAACACCACAGAATGAAATCCGACCTGAACTACGTCTCGCACACACTGTGAGTTAAGTGCCTCATTGAGCTGTTGGTGCACTTGAGACCTTGTGTCATTTGAAAAATTGCAGAATTATGACTTACAGGACAACACTACATGCCCCTAGTCTGCTGCTCTTATGTTTGTATGTTATTTGGCCCACTGAAGTTTGTTTTATGTGCTGCTGTGAACAATGACCTTTTGCAAGGCACCGAACTCCAAATATCATTACATACAGTTTCCTTCGCAACGTCGGAAACTGCGAGACGGACCTGTATCCACAGACAGCAAGGGTACAATACCTGTTGGACTCGAAACTGATGGTCATTGACGTGGAGACACTCGTGTCTGGTCCCTGTCAATTAGGACTTTCTTATGATGACTGTTGTAATGATTCATTGATACACAAACAAATTGGGCAACAACATTCACAGTATGGTCATGGCCCCTCTGAACACAATAGCTGCTTCCTACCATTGTGTCACATCCCCATTTTGTTGTACTGATTCCACAAAAATGATAGGCATATGCATACCAATTCATTGATGTGACATACACTAGTGGTACAGGGTCACACAATCATCTATTGCCAATTCTACACCATCGACGGCCCCCCTAAGTGAACCATAAACTCTTGTAGAGGTTACTAATATTTTGTACCGTGAGATTACATACATAGACTCTGGTGTAGGCAAGATTACTCCAAAACAAGGTACACTACACAACCAATTATATTAAAGTGTCACAGTCCCACAAAAAAGCACACTCGAAGAAATCTGTCACAATGCAAATCATAAATTCACGTTTTCAGAAATAGTGCATTACCTATTCAGTTACAGTACACAGCATAAACTGAAGTGAAACACTTCTCGAGGCAATAAACAGTAATAGAGGTAAATCAAAATTTTAAACATCCAAGAAACATGAATAAAACATTCTCAGTTTACTTATCACCTCAAATCTGGATAAACTATCACCTTCATTAGGAATAACTGACTGTTGTGACTGCTGTCATGGTAACTATTTATAGCCCACAGACGGCTTGTGATTGATCAGTGTATGTTGTGTTTCCAGAGATAGTGTCCATGTTTGCACCAGTGGTGCCACCCGTTTTGTTAGAATGTAGGCAGTTCAGCCTATTTCTGTCTTCCAGCAGTCAGAGCTTGCTTCCTTGCACTACTACAGTTTTAGCCTCTGTTGCAGTTAAATTTATTTTCACACATTCTAATTTCTTCTGTTTCCTTAAACGCAGGATAAAATTTCAGTTTCATCAAACATTATTCTGTGTTTATTCTTGAGGCTTTAGAAATTGCTGATTTCTCAAGTTCGCGATTTTTAATGTGCCTTTAGTGTTCTGTACAGCAGTTGATAACAGTACACATAGAGCGACCAGTGTAATTGCTTCTGCACGTACAAAGATTGTCATAAATCCCAGAGTCTCTGAGACTGAGACTGCCCTTAACTGGTCATAGCATCTCATTTATATTCTTGGTTGGTCAGAAAATAAGTCTTATGGCTCTTCTTCCCAGGACCCTAACTATTTTGCTTGATGTTCCATTACGGAAGGGAAGAAGTAGCTCACCATGTGATAGTTCAAAATTTTTGCATTTTTATTTGTTGGTGAATGTTATATCTTGAAATTGTACACAGATTAGATGTGACACGTAAAGGAAGAATGTTTCATACAAGGATCTCAGCACGAGAAACTTTGGTCTTGTGCAAAAAAGATTTTTTGAGAAGTACGTTGGAATAAATGTGAGCTGATGTTTTTTAAATCGTGTTACATACATGAACACTATCTGTCTACAAATATATTATGTAAAATTTAGTTCTTAAGAACTACACAGGATATTTACTGTATCTACAATATAATATAGTGTTTAATATTATGTAATATTTCATGGAATGACAAACATAAAATTAAATAAACCCCATCCCCAGTCCTCTCAGATATCGAATATGGTATGCCTGTGGTGAGGATGCGGTATGAATTGCAGAGTGCCCAAAAATAAGTGGAATGGATTCCAGTCATGCAGCTGATGTCTGTTGCACTGTAAACATGACAAAGGCTAACAGTACACCTAATATGTCAGTATAGTATCATCGTCAGCTGACGGCTGCAATACATTTCATACTGCTGATGCTGATGCAACATTACTTAATGAAAAGCATATGTCAGCCTGAATATCCAGAAAAGTATCCTGTAGGTATAAGTACATTCTTGTTTCTTTTGTCAAAGATAAAACTTACAGAAGAAAATTACATTCTAGATATTTATTGCATGATGAATGAGAGATAATTGCTAATAAATGAACTGCTCCTGTGTTCACTTTAGGGCACTGCTGTAAGTACAGTGTTTCTCTCTGCCCTTGCAGCTGGCACAAATAGTGCTCTCCACCCGCCTGAGCTGCCGCCACGATCGACAAGCCCAGGGCATCGTGCGAGCAGCTCGAGTGTGGTCGCTTCGTGGCTGACACCTGCGAGTGCTGCCGACACAACGGCATCCAGTGCTGGAAGTGGCAACAGTGCTAACTCCATCATCTCATCAGTTACATCAGCTGCTCACGGTGCTCCCGACGTAACTGCAGTGACGGGCACACCTGTACGCTTTGCTCATGTTTCATCAGCAGCAGCCTCGAGAGATAAGGCGAGTATCTTTCATAGAAATTAATGATGTGGGTATTGCTGCATCCGAATAACAAGGAAAATATTATTTATGGGAATGCAACATGATAGTTCTGGAAAGATCAGCAACTAGTTGTGAATTCACTGTTTTTGTTTTCTACTATATTTGCATTCACACTCAAATTTACTGGTGATTTGTTTCAAACACATTTTCAATTTGAACATTAAGTACTAAACATGTGAATCAACAACAAGTAATTTTTTTAACGGTTCCTGCTGTTTTGCACTTCTCTACAGCCACAGCAACCCTGCAGTAAAGATGTAGGTTATAAATTAGCTTTAAAACTTCCTCCCAGATTAAAACTGTGTGTCGGACCGAGACTCGAACTTGCCTTTTGCGGGCAAGTGCTCTACTATCTGAGCTACCCAAGCAGGACTCATGCGGGCGTCCTTACAGCTTCACTTCTGCCAGCATCTCGTCTCCTACCCTCCAAACTTTACAGAAGCTCTCCTGCGAACCTTGCAGAACTAGCACTGCTGAAAGAAAGGATATTGCGGAGACATGGCTTAGCCACAGCCTGGGAGATGTTTCCAGAACGAGATTTTCATTCTGCAGTGGAGTGTGCGCTGTTATGAAACTTCCTGGCTATAAATTAGCTTTGACGACTTTGGCAACTTGGTTGAGGGGAAATAGATGCATCTCAGAAATGAAATATAGCAACCTGAAGAGAGAAGTTGTGTATCTTCAATAGAACTGAATGATATGGTAATCACAGGGTTCAAAGAGCAAAAAACAAATATTATGATGTAAACCATATTAAAAAAATTAATATGGCAGCTAAGTGCAGTTGGGAAGTAGTCATTAAAATGAAGAATGTTGTGTTGGGCAGTGTGCTCAGCAAGTGGGTGGTCCAGTTGTTTCTTGGCTGCAGGTTTTCAGTGGCCATTCATGCGGACAGACAGCTTGTTGGCTGTCATGCCCATGTAGAGTGCAGCACAGAAATTGCAACTTAGCTTGTACATCAAACGACTGGTTTTACAGGTAGTCCTGCCTCTGATTGGTTTGGTGATGCTTGTAACCGGACTGGAGTAGGTGGTGATGGAAGAATGTATGGGACAGGTCTTGCATATAGGTCTGTTACAGGGATATGAGCCATGAGAAAAGGGTTTGGGAGCAAGTGGTGTGTTGCAAAGGTCAAGGATATTGTGTCGTTTCGGTGTGCGGTGGAATACCACTACAGGAGAGGTGGGAATGGTAGTGGGTAGGACATTTCTCATTTCATGGCATGCTGAGATGTAGTTGAAACCCTGGCAGAGAATGTGATTCAGTTGCTCCATTCCTGTGTGGTACTAATTCATGAGGAGAATGCGCCTTTGTGGCTGGGTGGTGGGACTTTGGGAGGTGGGGATGACTGGAGAGATAAGGCACACAAGATACATTTCTGTACAAAGTTGGGAGGTAATTACGATCTCCAAAGGCACGACAACCAACAAGCTGTCTGTCCACATGAATTGCCACCAACAGACTGTGGCCAGGAAACAGCTGGACCACCCAGTTGCTGAGGATGCTGCCCAACACAACATTCTTCATTTTAATGACTGCTTCACAGATTGCACCGTCTGTATCCTTACTATCAACACCAGCTTTTCTGAATATGGGAACACTCTGTGCAGTATATCCTACACTCCCATACTCCTCCGTGCCTCATCTTTCATTAGTCATTGTCCTACACTCACTTATCCCCTTTCCTGCTCCCACTCTAGCACTACACAGCTCCCTTCATTCCACTGCGCCCCCTACCCGCCCTCTGTCTTAACTTCCTGACTGAACTAAGCTGCCCTATCCTCTTTCCACCTCATCCCTATCTTCCCACTTTCTCTCTCCCCACACCAGCCTCCTCTTTACCGCCAACTTTCAGATTTCTTCTACTGTCTTGCACTGCTGCTCGCACTCTGGCCTCGGGAGCCATAGAATGTGTGTGTGTGTGTGTGTGTGTGTGCGTGCGTGTGTGTGTGTGTGTGTGTTTTGCCTAATTCTGATGAAGGCCTTTTTGGCCAAAAGCTTACTTGTTTGACAGTCTTTTTGTTGTGCCTGTCTGCAACTCAGCATCTCCGCTATATTGTGAGTAGCAGTCTGTCCTTTTTATATTATTTCATATTTATAGTTTTTACATTTGCACTTACATATTCCAAAAATATACAGTTTAGGGGCTAAACCAGGTTAAAGTTCTCTCCAAAATGTGTCATTTTTTAGAATATTTTGTTACGCTAAAGTGTCACAGAAATTTTACTGTCAGTAGGTAAACATCCTACTGTACTTTGCTCCACTGAAATTACGTGTGTACCATTGCCTCAATGTCCACTGTTTTTATCCTTGTGTTTATATTTGGGTTGGATGCACCAAGTTTCCTCAATTTTACCCTGACCTCATACTCCTATTGTGTGCCTGATAAATTGCACACTAAATTCGTATTAAGCTGTTTTAAGACTCATATGCTACAGTTATTCACAAATCACACTTTATCCCACAAATACCATTAGCAAATTATTTGTTACTAAAGGAAGTGGAACATATTTTGGTTGCTCACTTACTCCAGTCATTTGTGAAACTTTAGCTAGGTGGTGCTGTATTCTAGTACACTTTAGCAAGACATCTATAAGTTAATGTTCTTTTTCTGCAATGGATAGAACTGCAGATGCCAGAAACAAGGAAGTATCCTCAACACTATCAAAACATTGAGGCACAACAAGGATATACAGAGGCAGGGATTCAATAGTGAAGGTTAAGCTGCTCTGGTGACTCCCTTTTGTTGTAAGCAGTGGAATGTGAAAATTGTATAGGGATGGGTAGGACACCCTTAAACTGAACAGAGAGTGTCTTTGGGAGAAACATATATTCCATAGAAGAACCCAAAGCTCTGCTCAGCAGAATTAACCTTTATTTCAAGGCACAAAGTTGGGAACAGCTGCTACTTGTTCGAAAAACATCATTTGATACCAACATTTCCGAAAAAAAAAAAAAAAAAAAAAAAGATTCATTATATGAAATCTTGTGAGAAGTATGCAAAATGTGTTCTGATAATTTTTCTGTAATCCATTATCTATATATAGGGTGTCCATTCGTCCCGTTTTTCCCGGGACAGTCCCGTTTTTTACCAAAATGTCCCGCTGCCCCGAAAGTTTTTTTTGGGGATGCTCAAATGTCCCGTTTTTTTATGATTTCGCTTGGCTAGAGTATTTTACGCTACTGGTTGTTTGACTTGCTATTAACTGCACAATTATTTACGCTAGGAAGCGTGTGATGACTTTCAACATATCCCAAACATGTACCGAACTGTCAAAAATTGCAAGTAATTTTAAACGCACTATAGGTTACGAATAACAACGAAGATTCTTCTCTTCTAAATCGATCCACTGAATCCGTCCTTTCGGTCCAGAGATAATCTACACCACAGATACTTGCTCTCTGGCTTTCGTCACCACACTGTTAATGTTTTGCACTGTGCAATCACTGTTTCAGTATGCCAAAACGAAAGTGTAATTTTAGCAGCAATATAAAAAGCGAGTTTCCTTTTATCACTGGTAGTGGAGAAACTGTAGAATGTACATTGTGCAGATCAAAATTTTCTATTGGTCATGGTGGAAGGTTTGACATTGTGAATCACATTAAAACGAAGAAACATCGCATGAGTGGTCGAAGGAAAAGAGCAAATAAATGCGTGAGTGACTACTATGTAAACTTAAAATCAGTAATAGAAATGGATAGGCAGTTGGCAGCACAAGAAGCTACGTTTGCATACCACAGTGCAATGCATAACCATAGCTTTAAGTCAATGGACTGTACTACAGCAGTTGTTAAAAAACTTTTCAATCCTAAATTTACATGTGGACACACAGTGTAATGCAATCATTTCAAATGTTATTGCACCGTATGCAGCTCAGCAGGTCTTTAATGAACTGAAAAGTGCTCGATTCATTTCTGTAATGATTGATATGTCGAATTATCTGGATTTGAAGTTGGTTCCTACCCTTAGCAGGTATTTTCACCCTGAAAATGGCATCACGGTGAAAGTACTCGAATTGATTAATTTAGCTGGAGAAAATTCAGATTTATTTCAGAATTATGTGCTGGAGGTTTTAAAGAAATATGATCTTGAGGGAAAGGTGATTGCAGTTTCTGCAGACAACACTATCACCAATTTTGGTGGTAAGCAGAGGAAAAGAAAAAAACAATTTGCTCTATAAACTGCAACAAAACACAGTGAATAATACAATAGGTGTTGGCTGTCCAGCACATGTGGTGCACAATTCCATACAAAGTGGCTCAGATTGCCTGCCTACCCATCGACTGCCAATTAATAGTAAACAAAATCTACCAGCATTTCCACATATATACAGTAAGGGTTGAATCTCTGAAGTCATTCTGTAAGTTTACTGAAACTGAATACAAAACTGTACTTGGGCATAGCAAGACAAAGTGGCTCTGCTACCAGCATTGGAAAGAATTGTAGAAATATTTCCTGCTTTGAAATCATATTTAATTTCTCTTGATAAGTGTCCTGTTATCCTTAAACAATTCTTTGATAACCGTGTGTCTATTGTTCTTCTACATTTTTTTTGTTATCCAGCTAAACTCTTTCTCCACAACAACTAAATGCATTGAGAAATCACAATAGTGAAAGTTTATCAAGAAATAAACAAATTATTGGGCAAATTACAATGTAGAAAAATCTGAAAGATTTCTCACATCCTTTGTACATGAGACTCTAAGAATGCTGGAAGAAGAGGGTGAAATTACTGTAGAACAATTTCATATTTATGCTGGCATCTTCTATGACTCTTGCATTGAGTATATTAAAGAATGGTGTTTACCATTTCTCACGTCTTTTAAAGCATTTGACTGGGTTAATACTGAAAAGGAGAAGCTACAGTGGAAGGATATTCAGGACTGTTGTGTTTTTGTCAAAAGTATTGTACCAAATTTTCCTGTTGATGAAGACAAACTGTTCGATGAATTTTCATGTGCACAGGACTTTATAAAAAGTGAAGGAGGAGACAAAGAAAGTGATAGTGCAATGTGGTGTAAAATATTTGCTTATTTCAAATGTAAAAACATTAACATGAAGAACATGATTCATTTGGTGGAGTTTTGTCTGGCAATTCCTTGGGGGGGGGGGAACAGAATGAAAGTTGAAACAGTGACGGCCTTGCTCATTGTCAAAACACGCTTTCATGTTGTATAGTGTACTGACTTTTTTTTATACAATTTCAAACGAAAATGCACTTCTTGATAAAGTACATAAAAGTGAAAAGTACGGTGATAGTGTGGCAGAATAATTGTAAAAAGTGATTTGGGATCATCTGAGTGCACGTTGTAAAGGTAAACTTGTATGTGTATTAAATTTAGTCAATACAATATTTATGTCCCGTTTTTTTTCTTCATTGTCCCAGGTTTTTCTCTAATTTATTTTAAATGTCCCCTTTTTCAATGAAAATGAAATGGACACACTATCTATATATCATGTAAATAAGTAAGAATGTGTGTGTGTGTGTGGGGGGGGGGGGGGGGGGGGGGGGGGGGACATCTAGGCTAACATGCATGACAGCAGGCATGTTGCGTGGGTAGTATCACAGTGCATTCGGTGGGCTATTGATGCAGGATGCTGAGCAGAGAGAGGGGAGGAGATGTGGGAGGTAGGTGGAAGATGGAGAAGGGTAGTGGGCAGGCAGAAAACGAAGTTCATTCAGAAGACAGCTGGAAGCACTGTGACATTGTACTAGCCTTAAAGGTCGGGATGGGAATGAGAAGGGTGTGACATGTAAAAATGCTCTACAACTACCTTTTGGTATTTCTTTCCTGTATTTAATTGACTGGGCGTGCTTTAAAAGTATGAAGTTATATTTTGTATATTATTTGTGCTGCTGACGGTTTCAAGTAGGTCACGAGAATGAGCCCAATACTTCCATCAGTGTGTATAGCGATGAAAGATTATGCCACAAGGCTGAATATTACAGGTAAATTTAACATCCTCTCTCAGGTCATGTGGTGTAAAATGACAGAGAATAAGGTGTGTGTGAAATATATCCAACGTACAATGACATGGGCAAAGCTGTGGGTAAAAGGCTAGTACATACATAAAAATGGATGTAAGTGTTTATGTTCTACATCTCCTTCTAAACCACCAGATTGATTTTAACCAAATTTGGTACACACATTATTTATTGTCTGGAAAGTAGTGCTGTGGGGGTAAGAACTCTGCAGTAATAGGGGTAAGAGTAAAAAGGGTTGGTAGCCCCTGACATTTAGGGTGCCCTGGGTAAGTGGTATTGTAATGCTTTCCAGTGGGTATACTTGCAGATGGTTGTGGCTGAGCAGAGAGGGATGAGAGGAGGAGGTGTATAGTGGAAGGGAGTGGATGAGATGGACAGAGAATAAAGGGAGAAGATGGACAGACGGAGAGGTGGGAGGACGAGATGATCGAGGAGAAGAAAGACGGAGTGAAGGGTGTTGAGAGATGGGAAGAGGGAGAGAGGCGGGAGGGGGTGGGGTGTGAGAACTGATGTGGGCAGGTAGTTGAGAATTACGAGAAAGTGCTGAAAAGTAATGCCTCCAAATTTTTTATGTGAATACCTAAATTTAAGTGAAACAAACTTCAATTGTAATGGACCAGGATTTGAACCTGGGTCTTCTGCTTATGAGGCAGTTGCACTGACAAGTCATCTGGATACAGTGGTTATCGCACTTGCATGGACTACCCCAGCACCCATCCCGTCAGACCAAAATTTTCAACTTATCCACCCACTACTGATGTAGTGTCCCTTGCCCATTATCATCCTCATTACTCAGTGCATTTCGTCAATTCCCGTAAGAATTTGAGCTCACTGTGCATATGCGCTGAAAGGATCATTGGCCATCCTCGCCTTAATAGTGTATGTGGTATCTGCTTTTTGCTTTACACGTCTAGTTCTGTTGGACCAAATTGAGGAGGAAATCATCATCGTCATGTAACACGTCAGTACAAGAAATTACAACAGAAAAGTAATAATACATAAAATAAAAGGTGTAAGAATCCTAACTAGATGACAAACTATAAGTTTATATAAATGCAATAAAAAACGTAACACAGAAATTAGTTTAATTTTTCAAGGAATTCCTTGACAGAATAGGAGTGACCCATGAGGAAACTCTTCAGTTTAGATTTGAAAGCATATGGACTACTGCTAAGATGTGACTGTAGGCTTTCCCAGCATAAACTATTGATGAAGGTTTCTCTGGTCTCCAGCTGGGTGGTAGCATTGATATGTCGCGATGCCTCGGGAGGTGTCATACTACCCATCTTCTGGCGAAGTCACTCGCCAGGAGATGGGTAGTATGACAATTCCCGAAACGTCGTGACATATCAATGCTACCACCCGGCTGGAGACCCGAGAAACCTTCATCAGTACTGCTAAGATTTTTGAATTCTTGTGGTATCTTATTGAAAATGAATGCTGCAGAATACTGTACACCTTTCTGCACAAGAGTCAATGCAGATTGGATTTCTGTCTAGTATTAACTGAGTGAAAAGAATATATAGAGAAGTCAGTGTCAGATAGCCAGTCTAATGAACTGGGGCTCACAAGAGGTTCACAAACTAACACCACATGTTGGCCGAACTGCCCATTTCTGAGCCATAAATACCCTTTGAGAATGGAAAGAGTTACCCCAAAATATAATACTGTAGGTCATAAGTGGAATAAATGGATAGGTTAAAGTTAATGGATAGATTAAAGTTAATGAAGTTCAGTGGCAGGAGGAATAATGGTCAGGTGAACATAGGGTTATAAATACAAAATCAAACAGGGGTAATGCTGGAGAAGGTTTAATAATGAATAAAAAAAATTGGAGTGCGGGTAAGCTACTACAAACAGCATAGTGAACACATTATTGTGGCCGTGATAGACACGAAGCCCACACTTACCACAGTAGTACAAGTTTATATGCCAGCTAGCTCTGCAGATGATGAAGAGATTGATGAAATGTGTGATGAGATCGAAGTAAATATTCAGACACTGAAGGGAGATGAAAATTTGGTAGTTATGGGGACTGGAATTCAATAGTAGGAAAAGGAAGAGAAGGAAACATAGTAGGTAAATATGGAATGGGGGTAAGAAATGAAAGAGGAAGCCACCTGGTAGAATTTTCCACATAGCATAACTTAATCATAGCTAACACTTGGTTCAAGAATCATGAGAGAAGGTTGTGTGTACAGAAGAGGCCTGGAGATACTTTAAGGTTTCAGATAGATTATATAAATGATCTAGAGAGAATTTCTGTATGGTGCGAAAAGTGGCAATTTGGCACTAAACAAAGAAAAGTGTGAGTTCACCCACATGGGTACTAAAAGAAATTCGATAAATTTTGGGTATACGATAAATCACACAAATCTAAGGGCTGTCAGTTCGACTAAATACCTAGGAATTACAATTACGAGCAACTTAAATTGCAAAGACCACATAGATAATGTTGTGGGGAAGGCGAAACAAAGACTGCACTTTGTTGGCAGAACACTTAAAAGATGCAACAAACCCACTAAAGAGACAGCCTACATTGCACTTGTCCATCCTCTGCTGGAATATTTCTGCGCAGTGTGGGATCCTTACCAGGTAGGATTGACAGGGGACACCGAAAAGGTGGAAAGAAGGGCAGCTCGTTTCATGTTATTGCGCAATAGGGTGAGAGTGTCACTGATATGATATGCGAGTTGGGGTGGCAGTCACTGAAACAAAGGCGATTTTCTTTGCGGCGAGATCTGTTTACAAAATTTCAGTCACCAACTTTCTTTTCCTAATGCAAAAATATTTTGTTGGCACCCACCTACGTAGGGAGAAATAATCATCATAATAAAATAAGAGAAATCAGAGCTCAAACAAAGAGATTTAGGTGTTCCTTTTTCCCACTCGCCATTCGAGAGTGGAATGGTAGAGTAGTAGTATGAAAATGGTTTGATGAACCCTCTGCTACACTTCAGTGCGAATTGTAGAGTAACCATGTAGATGTAGACAGAGTTTTAGGAACCAGATTTTAAATTGTAAGACATTCCCAGGGGCAGATGTGGACTCTGACCACAATCTATTGGTTATGAACTGTAGATTAAAACTGAAAAAAGTGCAAAAAGGTGGGAATTTAAGGAGATGGGACCTAGATAAACTGACTAAACCAGAGGTTGTACAGAGTTTCAGGGAGAGCATAAGGGAACAATTGACAGGAATGGGGGAAAGAAATATAGTAGAAGAAGAATGGGTAGCTCTGAGGGATGAAGTAGTGAAGGCAGCAGAGGATCAAGTAGGTAAAAAGATGAGGGCTAGTAGAAATCCTTGGGTAACAGAAGAAATATTGAATTTAATTGATGAAAGGAGAAAATATAAAAATGCAGTAAATGAAGCAGTCAAAAAGGAATACAAACGTCTCAAAAATGAGATCGACAGGAAGTGCAAAGTGGCTAAGCAGGGAAGGCTAGAGGACAAATGTAAGGATGTAGAGGCGCATATAGAGGAGCATATCACTAGGGGTAAGATAGATATTGCCTACAGGAAAATTAAAGAGACCTTTGGAGAAAAGAGAACCACTTCTATGAATATCAAGAGCTCAGATGGAATCCCAGTTCTAAGCAAAGAAGGGAAAGCAGAAAGGTGGAAGGAGTATATAGAGGGTCTATACAAGGACGATGTACTTGAGAACAATATTATTGAAATGGAAGAGCAGGAAGATGAAGATGAAATGGGAGCTATGATGCTGTGTGAAGAGTTTGACAGAGCACTGAAAGACCTAAGTCGAAACAAGGCCCCAGGAGTAGACAACATTCCGTTAGAACTACTGACAGCCTTGGGAGAGGCAGCCCAGAAAAAATTCTACCATCTGGTGAACAAGATGTATGAGACAAGTGAAATACCCTCAGACTTGAAGAAGAATATAATAAATACAATCCCAAAGAAAGCAGATGTTGACATATGTGAAAATTACAGAACTATCAGTTTAATAAGTCACTGCTGCAAAATACTAATGCAAATTCTTTACAGATGAATGGAAAAACTGGTAGACACTGACCTCAGGGAAGATCATTTTGGATTCCGTAGAAATATTGGAACATGTGAGGCAGTAGTGACCCTACGACTTATCTTAGAAGAAAGATTAAGGAAAGGCAAACCTATGTTTCTAACATTTGTAGACTTAGAGAAAGCTTTTGACAATGTTGACTGGAATACTCTCTTTAAAATTCTGAAGGTGGCAGGGGTAAAATACAGGGAGCGAAAGGCTATTTACAATTTGTACAGAAACCAGATGGCAGTTATAAGAGTCGAGGGGCATGAAAAGGGAAGCAGTGGTTGGGAAGGGAGTGAGACAGGGTTTTAGCCTGTCCCTGATGTTATTCAATCTGTATATTGAGTAAGCAGTAAAGGAACAAAAGAAAAGTTCGGAGTAGGTATTAAAATCCATGGAGAAGAAATAAAAACTTTGTGGTTCGCCAATGACATTGTAATTCTGTCAGAGACAGCAAAGGACTTGGAAGAGCAGCTGAACGGAATGGACAGTGTCTTGAAAGGAGGATATAAGATGAACATCAACAAAAGCGAGATGAGGATAATGGAATGTAGTCGAATTAAGTTGGGTGATGCTGAGGCAATTAGATTAGGAAATGAGACACTTAAAGTAGTAAAGGAGTTTTGCTATTTGGGGAGCAAAATAACTGATGATGGTCGAAGTAGAGAGGATATAAAATGAAGACTGGCAATGGCAAGGAAAGCGTTTCTGAAGAAGAGAAATTTGTTAACACTGAGTCTAGATTTAAGTGTCAGGAAGTCTTTTCTGAAAGTATTTCTAAGGAATGTAGCCACAAATGGAAGTGAAACTTGGACAATAAATAGTTTGGACAAGAAGAGAATAGAAGCTTTCGAAATGTGGTGCTACAGAAGAATGCTGAAGATTAAATGGGTAGATCATGTAACTAATGAGGAGGTATTGAATAGAATTGGGAGAAGAGAAATTTGTGGCACAACTTGACTAGAAGAAGGGATCGGTTGGTGGGACATGTTCTGAGGCATCAAGGGATCACCAATTTAGTATTGGAGGGCAGTGCAGAGGGTAAAAATTCTAGAGGGAGACAAAGAGATGAATACACTAAGCAGATTCAGAAGGATGTAGGCTGCAGTAGGTACTGGGAGATAAAGAAGCTTGCACAGGATAGAGTAGCATGGAGAGCTGCATCAGACCAGTCTCTGGACTGAAGAGCACAACAACAACAATAATATGTCATAAGTGAATGAAAATAAGCAAAGTAAATTACTTTTCATGTCAAACTACCGCTTACTGTAGGTGCTGTTCTAATAGTAAAAATGGCAGCATTAAGTTGTTTTGACATGTCCTGGCTGTGGTTACAAAGATACTGGTTTCGATCTCTGGTCAATCCTACCGCTTCTGGCTGACATTTATTACTTCTTTCGCCTCTGGCAATTTTTATGATGTGAAAAAACGCCAAGTTGCACCCTGTTTCAGAGTCGTATTATACCATATATAGGTTTGAAATGATAATTAAATGGACACCCTAGCTGCAAACAGGCATTGATGTACTTCATTGGGGACATGTTGAAAATGTGTGCCCCGACCGGGACTCGAACCCGGGATCTCCTGCTTACATGGCAGACGCTCTATCCATCTGAGCCACCGCGGGCACAGAGGATAGTGCGTCTGCAGGGACTTATCCCTTGCACACTCCCCGTGAGATCCACATTCCCAACATGTCCACACCACTACATTCGTAGTGCGCCTAATAGATGTTTGCCCATCATACTCATTACTCGTGGCAGATTAATCTACCAAGTCCCTTACGAGTTCGGGCATAGCGTGTGCGTTTGCACAAGAAGGTGGATCTCACGGGGAGCATGCAAGGGATAAGTCCCTGCAGACGCACTATCCTCTGTGCCCGCGGTGGCTCAGATGGATAGAGCGTCTGCCATGTAAGCAGGAGATCCCAGGTTCGAGTCCCGGTCGGGGCACACATTTTCAACATGTCCCCAATGAAGTACATCAATGCCTGTTTGCAGCTAGGGTGTCCATTTAATTATCATTTCATTTCTAGCAAAGCTGCATGGTCATCCACGGTAACTGTTCTTTCGGGAACAGATACTACCGTCGTATATAGTATATAGGTTTACAACTGGCTGTGCAAGTCATTCCAAAGGATGGAGGAGAGCAATGATATACCACCTTCAGCAGGACCTGCTGCTGCTTCCGTTGTTGTTGTTGTTGTTGTTGTTGTTGTTGTTGTTTGTGTCTTCAGTCCCAAGACTTGTCTGCTGCATATCTCCATGCTAGTCTATCCTGTACGAGCCTCTTCATGTCTGCATAACTATTGCAACCTTCATTCATTTCAGTGTACTTACAGTATTCTAACCATGGTCTCCTCTACAATTTTTACCCTCCAACGCTTCCTTCCATTACGAAATTAACAATTCCCTAAAGCTCCAGGAGTGTCCTATCAACCAGTCTTTTCTATTAGTAAAGTGATGCTGTATACTTATTTTTTCCCCAGTTCGATTCAATGCCATTGCATTTTTCATTTGAACTACCCATATAATCTTCAGCATTCTTCTACAATAGATGTTTCAAAAGCTTCTATTCCCTTCTTGTCTGAACTAATTATTGTCCACGTTTAATTTCTGGACAGGGCTACACTCCAGACAAATACCTTCAGGCAAGGCTTCCTTAAATGTATACACTGTTCAGTCACAGTAATGTGACCACCTGTCAGAAGCCTGAATAATCATCTTTTGTAGCACACGACTCAAAATGTCTATAGTTTGGTGAGTGATCTCCTTTACCCCTAAATTATTTTTATTATGTAGGTCAAATTTAAATGAATGCAAAATATCCAAGATTAGGGATCATTTACAGAGACTTGAATTTTAGCACAGACTTGAATGCAAGATGCTTATATTAGTTTCCACAATGACACTTTGTCTCAAAACCTGGCAGAAAATCCAAAGAAATTCTGGTCATATGTAAAGTATTCTAGTGGTATGATACAATTGATGCCTACTCTACGCGATAGTGATGGAACTACTGTTGACGATAGTCCTGCCAAAGCAGAATTACTAAACACAGCCCTTCGAAATCCCTTCACCAAAGAATATGAAGTAAATATTCCAGAATTCAAATCAAGAGCAGCTGCCAACATGAGTAACTTAGAAGTAGGTATCCTCAGAGCTGTAAAGCAATTTAACTCGTGTAATAAAAGCAAGTCTTCTGGGCCAGACTGTATACCAATTAGATTCCTTTCAGAGTATGCTGATGCAATAGCTCCCTACTTAACTACCATATACAACTGTTTGCTTGATGAAAGATCCGTACCCAAAGACTGGAAAGTTGCTTAAGTCATACAAAAATTCAAGAGAGGTAGTAATATTGTTCTTGTGAAACACAAGTAACTCTGTACACACACACGCAGTGCTGAGTGCTATTGACAAGGGATTTCAAATTGATTCCATATTTCTAGATTTCCTGAAAGCTTTTGACACTGTACCACACAAGCGACTTGTAGTGAAATTGCATGCTTATGGAATATCTTCTCAGTTATATGACTGGATTTGTGATTTCCTGTCAGAGAGATCACTGTTCGTAGTAATTGACGGAAGGTCATGAAGTAAAACAGAAGTGATTTCTGGCATTCATCAAGGTAGTGTTATAGGCCCTCTGCTGTTCCTTGTCTGTATAAATGATTTTGGAGATAATCTGAGCAGCCGTCTTGGGTTGTTTGCAGATGATGCTGTTGTTTATCATCTTGTGGAGTTGTCAGAAGATCAAAACAAATTTCAAAACAATTTAGAAAAGATATCTGTATGTTGTGAAAATTGGCAATTGATGTTAAACAATGAAAAGTGTGAGGTCGTCCACATGATTGCTAAAAGGAATCCGTTAAACTTTGGTTACATGGTAAATCGGCCAAATCTAAAGGCTGTAAATTCCATTAAATACCTAGGAATTACAATTATGAACAATTAAAATTGGAAAGCACACACACAGTGTTTTGGGGAAGGCAAACTAAAGATTGCGTTTTATTGGCAGAACACTTAGAAAATGTAGCAGATCTGCTAAAGAGACTGCCTTCACTACGCTTGTCCATCCTCTTTTGGACTAATGTTGCATAGTTTAGGATTCTTACCATATAAGATTAACAGGGTACATAGAGAAAGTTCAAAGAAGAGCAGCATGTTTATATTATTTGAAATAGAAGAGTGTGTGTCAATGACATGATACAGGATTATACAGGATTCGGGGCAGACGTCATTAAAATGAGGGTGTTTCTTATTGTGATGGAATCTTCTCATTAAATCTCAATCGCCAACTTTCTCCTCCGAATCCAAAAATATTTTGTTGATGCTGACGTACATAGGAAGAAACAATCATCACAATAAATTAAGGGAATCAGAGCTCACACGGAAAGACGTCAGGCACTTCAGTGTGATTTGTGGACTATCCATGTATATGTAGATGTACATTATACCAGCAATTTCCTAACCATATATGTACTTTGACCATTGTCGCTTTTTCATTTTGCCATTTCCTAATCTATTATCCTCTGCATTGTCTGATTTATGTTTTTGTTGATGTTCATCTTACATGCTCCTTTCAAGAGACTGTCCATTCCATAGAGCTGCTCTTACAAGTCCTTTCTTCCCTCTGATGGAACTGCAGTGTCACCAGCAAGCATCAAAGTTTTTATTTCTTTTCCCTGAACTTTAATTCATTCTCCATATTTTTCTTTCGTTTCCTTTAGTGCTTGCTCAATGTACAAACTGAATAACATCATAAACTCTTTCTCACTCTCTTCTCAACCACTGTTTCCATTTCATGCTCTTTCACTCTTATAATCTCTGTTTGTTTTCTGTACAAGTTGTAAATAATATTTCACTCCTTATGTTTTATCCCTGCTACTTCAAAATTTCAGAGCATAGTCCAGTCAGTATTGTCAGAAGCTTTCTCTAAATCTACAAATGCTGTAAATGTGTTTGCTTTTGTTCAACATTCCATCTAGGATAAGTCGTTGGGTCAGTATTGGCTCCCATGTTTACAGAATGTGAGATCATCTTCAACCAGTTTTTTCTATTCTTCTGTAATTTGTGTCAGTATTTTTCATCCATGTCTTATTGTACTGATGGTCTGATAATACATTTGTCAGCCCCTGCCTTCTGTAGAAGTAGAATTATTACAATTTTCGTGAAGTTTACATTTGATGTCCACCCCAAATCCTGTACCATGTCGTCGTCTTGCATACCAGTGGAACCATTTTGTCATAACCAATAAACTATGGTTAGAGAGTGCACATCTACCCCTTGGAAATGTCTTAAAGGTTAAAATCTTGTTTTGAAATATGCTAAACTTCTGAAGGAATATTGTATGCCAGGAATCTTGTTTCCATCTATGTCTTTCAGTGCTTTAAAAATTCTTCTCACATTGTCATATCTAGCATCCCTTCTTCATTTACTTTCTCTTCCATTCCTATAATATTGTTTTAAAGTTCATTTCCTTCCACCTTTGAGCTTTCCCTTTTTTGCTTGGTAATGGCTTTCCATTTGAGGTCTTTGTATTCACACAGCTGCTTCTCTTGTCTCCAAAGTTCTCTTTAATTTCTCAGTAGACAGCATCTATCTTCCCCCTAGCCACACATGCTTCTACAGTGTTGCATTTTTTCCTCTACCAATTCCTACTTGGCCATTTTGCACTGTGTCAGTCTCATTTTTTAGAAATCTATATCCATTTCACCTGCTTCATTTTTATATTGTCTCCTTTCTACAGTTAAATTTAATATCTCCTACATTATCCAGAGATTTCTGCTAGGCCTTGTTGTTTTACCCATGTGATCCTATGCTGCTTTCCATATTTCATCTCTCAAAGCTGCCTGTTCATCTTTACCCCTTTCCCCCTGTATCAGTTCAGTTTTTCCAGTGTTCCCTCTGAAAACCTCAACAGCCTGTGGTTCCTTACATTTAGTCCAGTGTTTCCCGTGTTCCCTCTGAAAACGTCAACAACCTGTGGTTCCTTGCATTTATCCAGGTCTCATGTCCCTAGTATCCTATCTTTTTGTAATTTCTTCAATTTTGATAACAGTTTATAACTAATATGTTAAGATCACTTTGCCTGTGTAACTGTCTTAACAGTTTAAAATCTGATTTTGAAATCTTGTCTTTCCACTATACAATCAATATCAAACCTGCAACTGTCCTCAGGTCTCTTCCATGTCTACAGATATCTTTCATGATTCTTAAACTAAGTGTTAGTGATGATTAAATTATGCTGTGTGCAAAATTCTACCAGGTAGTCTTTCATTTCTCTGCCCCAGTCCATGTTCCCCTAAGATTTTTTCTTCATTTCCTTTTCCTACTGTTAAATTTCAGGCACCAATCACAGTTAAATTTTAATCTCCCTTGCGTATCTGAATAATTTTCTTTATCTCATCGTACTTTTATTCAATCTCTTCATCATGTGTGATGCTAGTAAGTGTATAAACTTTTACTACTGTGGTGAGTGTCAGTTTGTGTCTATCTTGGCTACAATAAAGCATTCACTGTGCTGTTCATAGTAGCTTGCCTACATTCCTGTTTCATTATTATTTATTTGGCCTACTCTTGCATTACCCCTATTTGATTTTGTGTTGATAAACCTGATACTGGGCTGTGTAAAACTCCTGTTCCTCCTGCCACAACACGCAATTAATTCCTGCCATATCTAACTTCAGTCTATCCATTTCTTTTTCCAGTTCTCTAACCTACTTACCCGATTGAGATCCAACACTCCACAATCTGATCTGTAAAGTGCCAGTTTTATCATACAATGCAGGCTTTCTTGGCTAGTAGTAGCATCCTTAGTATTATTGTTTCATGGGCATTAGGCCATAGTCTCTTCCTAATGTTTCATCTTCCAGTGATAGAAACATCATCAGAGGCTATAATGACACTGGGAGCAGTTACAGTCTCAAACAAACTCAGCAAGTGGAGCTGTTCATAAGTATCCACACAACAGTCAGTTTGTCATGCCATCAGACTGCTGCCTTAAGTTATGGAGCCGTGTCGACATGTGTTACGGGACTTGTTGTAGTGGGGCATAGTTGCCACCGTTTTTCTGTATTTGGCACTATGGCCAACAACTTATTTAATTTCAGTCCTTGTTTCTTTTCTGTTAAATTTGTTTTTGTATTTTTCAATTTCTATTGTCTCTCTGTACATCCTAGCACAGTAATCATTGTATCTTGATAAAACCATAAAATCAGAGAAATGAATGTCCCAGTGCATAATCTGCTACTGCTGATTTCTCCGTGTTGTCCAGATGACAATTACTCACGGTTCCTTAAGGTCAGTTTAATGTTTATTGTTGTAGTTCCTGTGTACATTTGGCCTTGCGTGCAGGGGATTTTCTACACTCCTGTGACGATTTGTGAGTGTATGTCCTTTGCAGTGTTCAAATATTCATGCACATTTCTTGTCAATACTGTGTCTTCTAAGTACTCTGCTGATGTAGTGTATGACTATCTTTGTGAATGGGAGGAAAACTATCCCTTTATTTCGTTATTTTTCACTAGAAGCTCCAACATGTAGTGGCCTAGTTATCTACTTGTCACAGTAGCCATTTCTTCTGGATGCAGATCTGAAATGACTGAGCTTTCCCTCCAAGTCCTGTGATTCACAGATTCTTTCAGCCCGTTCTACCAATGTTTTGATTAATCCTTTTCTTTGCTTGGGGTGGTGGTTGGAATGTCTGTGAAGGTATCTATCCCTGTGAGAGGGTTTTCTGTAGTCTTTGTACACTAAAGTTCCAGCAGTTTTCTGAAGACGTACAGGGGGATTTTTTTTTCCCACCATGTACAAACTCTATACCTGCATGCTATGGTGACAGTGAATCACCAGTATCGGTGCAGCCAAAATGTGTAGTCTGGGATAATTGACAACAATATTTTGGGATCAGTCTTCCTTCCATGTTGCCTAACAGGCCGGAACTATTGGCATTCCTTGCAGGTGACTTTGCCTCCCCGGCTGGAAGAAGGGGAAGGATTATGTGGCTGCTGCATGATGCTCCAGCCCACGTCGCTGTTAACATCCAGACGCATCTCAATTGTGTCTTCCCTGCTCGATGGATTGGACAAGAGGTCCAGTTGCATAGCCTGCTTGTTCATCTGATCTCAACCCTTGAGATTTCTGGTTATGTGGTCATCTAAAATGTGTTGTGTATGCAGAACCCATTCCAGATGTGGATGCACTGTAGCAGTGTATTCATGCTGCTGGACACTGTTCGTATGCAGCCTGGTTGATGTGAGGCACATGGAAAACATTTTCAACACATACTGTAACTGTGGTTGCATGGTACAGCATGTATTTGACCAAAGTATCTGAAACAATGTGTGATTGAATAAATGGTCTCTAACATGAACACCATGCATTTCTGGACGTAAATTCATTATACCTTTTTTTTCCGTATTCTCTCATCGATCAATCCCTAGACTTTTTACACGGTGGAAAAAATCAACCTGTTTACATTCAAAAATGAAACTGGAACTCCTCTTTCCATAGTGAACTATATATTGGTATTAATATAATTCAGAAAATTTAGAAGTTCTGAAGTTCATTTTCTCCATGAGGCCATGTAATGAATGTACCATCCCTGTACTGAAACTGACATAAAGGTTTCTTATTGCCATCTGAGGACAGACTCTGTGCTCAGTGTGTTCCCCACAGCCACACCATAGGTTTGCTCATAGAACTTGTTGCCCCATTAAAAGTAAGTTGATCTGAGACAATCTTTAAATAGATCTGACATGTCTTTTTGCAAACATACTTTCCAACTTTTGTAACGTTATCCCATTAAGAGGGACCAAAACTTCCCATAATATCACTTGAACTGAACCTGAAGGATTTTAATTTTTTGATAAAATGATTAGATTCTCTAATGTAAGTGTAAGTTTTTCCTTTAAATGGCCGTAGGTGAGTGGCGAAGTGTTTGGTGGCAGTCCCGTAGATCAATCAGTAGAGCTAACAGTAGGTGTTAATGGAATGTGAAGTTTGTAAATTTGTGCCAAATCGTGCAGTTTTAGTGATAATGCTTCTGATTTGGTGAAATCCTTCTTGTCTAGGGAGAGATGAAAAAGTCTTTTATTAACTTATCCTTTATTGTAAGGAGAGAACTTCTGGGATCTCCCGTAAGCTCTTTCTATTTTGCTGGTTGTAATGTACTTTACTGTGGCAATCTTCCTTCCTCATTATCACGGTAGCACTACCCATATCTGCTGGAAGTATTAGAATGCCTTTATCAGTATGTAAATGTTGGCAAGCTTTCATCTTGCCTATTACTAAGTTATTGCTAGAGGGCTGGCTCCTGATGATGTCTCCAGCATTGAGAGATGAAACAGTAGGCAGAGGAATAGCCTTGGAGCATGACCTAACACTCATAAAAACAAAAAGCCCCAAGAATGCCAGTCTTGTTTCTCTGACATCCTCTTAAGCGGTGCCCACCTGAAGATCCAAATGGAGGACTATTTTACCTCCTGAATAACGGGAGAGGGTGCCATCACCATTTAACCTCACAGTAGTGCTGCATGCCCTACAGGGGACAAACAAATAGCTGTAGTTTCCTGTTGCTTTCAGCCTTTCACAGTATCAGCATAACAAGGTCATGTCAACGGAGCAAATAATTTTTAGGTGGTGCTATTGTCTTCACTTGGAACTTTTCTTCTTGAAGGTAACTAATGAACAGCCATTCTGTCTCCTTTTAATTTACAGTTTTCTCAACTGAACTTACTATGAATCAAAAGTAAAATTCAAGAATATTATGAAAAAAAAAGAGACTGCTACTAGCCTTGAAGATGATATTGTTGACATTCCAACCTTGGACTTTCCAAAAGTAAAATTTTTGCAAGGTAAATGTGAATGAAAAGGAGAAAGAATGGCTGGTCAGTAGTTACCTACATTCAAGAAGTAATGATAATAGACACACTTAAAAATTATTTACTTTGTTTGGGTGATTAGCAGCATTGAAAGTATGTAGTAGGCCCCATGTGTTGTGGCACTGGTGGGTACTTACGCTCAAGTCCCATAGCTTCTACTTGTCTGCAGCAGCAAAATGCTGGTTCTTTATAAATCTTCCTTTTCCCAGTTACAATTACTTGTGTTATGATGTAGAGTTTCGTAATCCGACAGGAGTAAGACTATGTAACTATAGTAATTTCACTAGTTAGCATGATACGGAACATAGCTGATGTTCACTCTGACTCCCACACTTTACAAAGGGTGGTCAGACACAGTCTGGAAAGCTTGTAAGGGTGTTTCAGGGTAGGTTGTGCTGACAAATAATTGCACTGTTTCTGAGTTAATTAGCATTGAAATTAGACAATGAGTCCATTGCATGCACAGATTCAGGCGCCATTGCATACACAAACTCAAGCGGTGTCACCAAAACGTGTTCTTCGATCAGTTTCCGAAAACCAAAGAGAGCAATGCAAAAATCGGACATGGTATGGTAGTAAGGATTGAACCAGAAGCCCAGACACTTGAGCCAGAAGCTGTGCAGTCTCATGTGTTATCATCTATGCAGTGAGAACTACTGACACACAGTGTATTTGATGGGCTGCTTGAATTTACATGTGCAACAGCCTGATTGGTTAACTTCAGTGTTAATTAACTCTGAAATGATGCACTGTATCAAATTTTCCTAACTATTCTCACCAAAACTTACCCTGCAACACCCTTACAAGCATTTCAGACTGTTTCTGATGACAACCCTTTATAATAGCTTGTAAAAGGATAATGGGAATTGACACTTTTCATACTTAGCTAGTAAACATATCCATTTAGTAGACAGATCTTTTATGTTGACATAAGTCACTTCAGTAGTACCAGTATAGTTTTTTCTTAATGAATTAACACATATTTCACGTTAACTCTGTTAGTGTCATCACATTATTCATAACTGTTACTTTTTAGCATCTGTGGTATATATTTTTTTCAAAATAAAATCTGAACATCAGTTGTAAAATGCAGATATTCATTTCACTTAATTGGTTTTGACAGAATACTCCATCTTCAGAAGTCTACAAAATTTAGGCAAAAATAAATCCCTAGAACATGGGCATACATGTAGGTAAAGTACAGTACCGTATTACAGAAACTCACATAATATTGGTTCAGCAGATGTCATTTCCTAAGTTCAGTGAATCGTAATGCCATGACATATTGCAGAGTGTAGGTAGTGTATGTGATTATTACATCCTCAATAGACATCACAATAAACTTCACTAATAGCTTGACAAGCTTGAACTGACATAAGGCATCAAGTTCACCATATTTCATTGTTTCTGTGCCAGTGTAAATAACAAATTTTTCCTCTTTGGATGACTCAAAGAGAATTATCAAAATGATCAGCACCGCTCATGATGCAATCTTCTGTGTATATATAGCAATTGCCATAAACCACTTGTCATGTGAATCACAGCTCCTCTTGGAGCTATGCAGATATGTAAAAGAGATATTCCTTTCTTGGATTTTGTGTCAGCCTTTAGTAGAGTGACAGAAGAGTTATTGATTTTCCTTACACAGGACAGGTCAGATTGGACACTAAACACAATATTTGTCATAATTTCTTCATATCTTCTTTGTTTTACAGGCAAAAGAGAAAAAAGAGAAAGGTGTTGGTTTAATGCGTCGTCTGACTAGCATGAAAAAGTCAAAATCACCACCTCCAACTACATATTCAATGGATAACCCTGTGTTTGAAGATGGTACAGTGGCAGCAAGTCCGTCACATCCGGTTCACGTCAGGTAAGGACCTTAGTCTAGTGGCTTGCTGAAATTATGAACTAGTTTTTTCTGCTAGAGTTTTCTGTAAGGCTAAATTTAATTTCATTAAACAAATTTCAAAATTTTATCAAATATGTGTTCGATACCAAAGGATGCTGCTGCTGCTGCCGCCCACTTACTGTATGCGAGGACATCATGTACTCTAGTGGACAGGCGTTGTGCATTTCTTTTTTCCTCACAACATTTGGATTTCTATGTCAAAATAAATGCAGAGGAATGTAATCTGATGATTATTTATAAATTTAATGATGTAAAATGTACACAATACTCCATATTCACTTACGGCATAAAAAACAAGACAGAACTTTACAAACTCCCCCACCCCTCTGGCTGTATTGGTTAGATTAGATTAGATTAGTACTTGTTCCATAGATCATGAATACGACACTTCGTAATGATGTGGAACGTGTCAGGTTAATAAAAGGTGTCTATACTAAGATATTACATTAGATAAAATATTACATGACACTCAATAATCTCTCTCTCTCTCTCTTTTGTGTGTGTGTGTGTGTGTGTGTGTGTGTGTGTGTGTGTGTGTGTTGAAATACGGCAAATGTTATCCCGGACGAGCCCCCAGTTGAAATACGGCTAAGACACAAGTTGAAATATGATCACTATTTTTTCTTATTTATTTAAATTTGCCATATTTCGTGACAGTACCTTTTCCATTAGACGTTTATACGACGATATAGTCTTGGCTTCAGTTGTCTGAGAATGATTCCACAATGCATCTTTGTTGGTTGCAATATTGACGTGGTTCAACGTGTTTCTCTCTTTTTGGTGTTTCAAATACAGTTTCTTCAAATGTAGTTTCTTCTTTTTTTAGTTAATACAAAAATAATAGTAACATACTTCAAAATGATTTATGACGGCGACCTTCACAATGTTCTTCCAACAACACCATGGTCAACACACACCAAGAGTTAGCTGCCGACTAAGTACAGTCAAAGAAGACTCCAACGTCAAAGATGTTTTACACCACACACAATCTTCCAGTTGTAATCAGTCTCTCTGCTATACTTCGATACATTTTCTAATAGTAATCAATATGCTTTTACTCTCAAAAACAGAAGTAAATTAACATATAATAAGACAAATTATAATAAATCCTGACAAAAATATAAGAAAACATTTACATTCGGTATCGACAAATATGGTAAAAAAAAATAACGTCTCCCAGATCCATTACAGTGTGTGTGTGTGTGTGTGTGTGTGTGTGTGTGTGTGTGTGTGTGTGTGTGTGTGGAGGTTGGGAAATTACCCACTTACTATATCCAAAAATTCATGTAATGAGTAGAAGGAGTTGCCATTAAGAAATTCTTTTAATTTCCTTTTAAATGCTATATGGCTATCTGTTAGACTTTTGATGCTATTAGGCAAGTGACGAAAGACTTTGTGGCAGTATAATTTACCCCCCTTCGGAGCCAAAGTTAGATTTAACCTTATTTATGCCCATTTATGAGCAGTATGGTAAGTTTGTTATTTTGTGCATAGTGGTAACAAATTCCCATCAGGTATCCAGATTTAGCTTTCCTTTGACTTCCATTAATCACTTAACCCAAATACTCTCTCTCTCTCTCTCTCCCTCTCTCTCTCTCTCTCTCTCTCTCTCCCCCTCCCCCCCCCCCCTCCCTCTCCCTCACTCTTGTGGCTGTTTGTGTGGTGTGCGTTTTGTGTGTTTCCTTGTTCACCTCATTAACAAAATCTTCTCATTTACTTTAAAATATCCAGTGCCCTGAAATTAATAATCTAGATCAGGGCCACTCACCAAGGCTGATTGTCTAGCATGTAGTCTTCTTTAAGTGAACAGAACGATGAGTGAGAGAGCGACAGTAAGAGCCACAGGACATCCTGCGTGCTGGCCTCAGTTGTCAGATGGAAAAACTTTAACAAAAACTGTTTTTAGCGCTACCAGGTGGTTATAATTAAAGAGATGATTTTTCGAGTGCTGTAGTGCGGGCTTATACATCACAGGATGCTGAATCATCATAGGTATGTTCATTAATTGGTGTGCTCACAAGGTATGCTGGAAAAAATGGGTGTGCTCACAAGGTATGCTGGAAAAAATGAGTGTTCCACTTTCTGCAACGAGGTGAAAATATGGCCCTGTAAGCAGTTAATGTGGTGTTGTTTTAGGAAGAGGTGAAGATCGATCAAACACGTGACAGTAATAGTTCTGGTGTGCTTATTAGGATTTGGTCACAAGTTACTACATGTGTTTAATATGGTCTCCCGACTCGGGAATGTCGACAGTTGCTCACAAGCATATCCATTGTAATCAGAGTGATATGTTGTCAGTGCCTTCTTTCAGATCAGGAAGAGTCCGTTTACAGTCCTGATATACAGTCTTTCAGATATCCAAACAACCAGAAGTCATGGATTTAGGTCAGAGAAAGTGGAAGGCCCACATCTTGAAGTAAATTTTCCACCTGGCAAGAGAGATGTAATGTCACCCCATCTTGCATAAAAATAGTAGTGTGGCCACAGTTGCATTCTTGCAAAACTAGAATCACCTGTTGCAGAACTAGGTACTCATAATATGCAAATGTCGCTGTCGCCTAACAGGCCTGCAAGGTGTCATCTCCTCAAAGAAAAACCGACCGGGGATGAAGGAGCTTGTGAAACCACACCACAACCACAGAAGATGAGTTCAGCAGATGTTCCTGCACAACATGTGTCTTGGGCTTCATTTGGTGCACGTTCTTAATCTTGCAGGGATACCAGTGTAAAATGCACTGCAAAATCTTTTTGAACTGTTGACCAGGAAGAGAGAATTCGCATGTCACAGCATGAGCACTGGCTGCAGAATTTAAGGCATGTGCTGCATGGTTGGCTGTAGCTACAGATACTTAATCAGCAGCTGCCATGGAAATGGGTCACCTCCGTCTCCCTTCTTAGACCATTTGTTGGTATGGGGCCTCTTTGCAGCTTTATGTGTCAGCAATATTCCTGGGATGCAGCACTACTATTGCTGCAACTTTGATACAACTACTTTTACCAGTAGTGCATGGTATTTGTTCTCAGTAGGCCTAGTCATTGTGTATGGCACAGAGAACTTCAACCTTTTTAAGCCTATACAACAACAGTCACTTCACAAAAGAAATCAACATGTGTCACCAAGTGACAAACAGCATACTCATGTCAAAACAGGAAACATTTCACATTCTGACTGCCTACAGTGCCATATTTTCACCTGGTGGCAGAAAGTGGAACTTCAATGTTTCAGCATCCTGCAATGTATATACCCTGTACTGCAGCACTCAAAACATCATTAGTTTAATTATAATCATCCGGTACATGGGAGTCAGTATCTTTTTACCAATTTTGATAGATATGCAAATTGTCATGTAAGTGTCATGTGATTTATGGCATAATGCCACAGAAAACTGAATTACTCAAGAGGACTTAGCACTTTATGACAAGTGTGAGGCAGTAATCCATGACCTGAAAGCCAGTCTGTAGTATTCACCACTTAATTTAAAAAATTGTATTTTTTTTTCAATGTAATGACAAAAGCATTAAATAGATCCATCTTCACTTGAGCAGCAATTGCGATGGTAGTTTTTAGCTTCAATAACAGATATGTTGTGGAGAAGTAGTTCCATTATTTGCAGCAAGGAGATCATCTAGGAAGAGAATCTGCAGATAGAATCAGCTGGAAACTTTCTTGTAAGATATTTAATGATCTGAAACCATTTTCTACAGACTACTTGATTAAAGAGTGTCTTTTAATAACAGCAGGAGAATAGTGTCTACAACTAGTGCCCAACATTGAGAGTCCAATGCAAGAAAAAACAAAGATATTGAGAAGGAAATAATAGAAAATGATTTTGTACTGATTCCGTGTGTCTTCATATTGTTTTGGTTTCTCACTGTTCTGTAGGTGTTAGCTGACTGCTATATATTGTGATCAGTGATTAACATACTCATTTATGATTGCAAATCAGGAAGTCTTTGCACCCCCCCCCCCCCCCATTTTATATCCAAATTACAGTTGTAAATGCAGAGTCAACATATCTGTTTGACACGGGCCTTATCTGGCTGTAGCACGGCGGCATAGTGCTGCTGTCAATTGTTGAAGATGGCGAGTGTGCTTGACATGTTGACAGTGTAGGAGCAGTGAAGTATTGATTCATTTCCTCTCGCACAAAGAACGAGTGCCCATTGAAATCCACAGGGAAATGCCCTTCCTGTGTGAACAACAGTGTTTTGCTGTGAGAAGTGTGAGATGGTGGTGTTGCAAGGTCGAAAAAGGCTGTGAAGACTTGCATTACAATAAGCGTTCGGGGACACCACGTTTGTCACAGGATGACGTCATATCCAATATGAATGAACGCAATGGTGAAATTGGATTGGCATGTACACCTCGAGACATTTCTCAGGAGCTTGGCATTTTTTTATATGGGAGTGTTTAATACCTTGTTCATGGGTCCTTAGGGTGCTGGAAGGTTTCATGTCAGAGGATGCCTAAACAGTTGAATGATACGATAAATGGCAAGAGAATGAGTGCTTCACTGAGTCACCTGTGAGGAGAGTGACAGTTTTCCGGACTTTTGTTACTGACAATGAAGTATGGGTACTGCATTTCATGCTGGAATTGAAGGGGGAGCATGGTGTGGAAACATCCAGATTCAGTTGAGACAAAAAAAAATTCTGTTCAGTGCCATATGTTGGGAAAGTGATGTTAATGGTCTTCTGGGGTGGTTGTGGACCTCTCCTGCCAATCCGAGCAGGGAATATCAGCACCCAGGGCAGGAAAGGGGAGGAAGAGTGTGGTTCATTTGTCACTAGGTGCAGCCATCAGTGCTGATGATTACTGTTTCACACTGTCATGTCTACAGGCTGTCATCAACAAGAACTGCTGAAGGATCCTCGATGTGGGCAATGTGATTACCCCAGTGGCAGCGCAAGGCCAGTTGCAGTGACCAGAACTGCCGACAAGCTCTGGTCGTTTCACTGGGAGAGTCTGGGCTACCCAGCGTACAGTCCAGACCTTGCCCCTATTTGTTTGTGCATTCTCAATCCACTGAAGAAGTTACTAACAGGACAGCGATTCACGTGCAACTATGAAGCCAAGGCAACATCTGATGGTGGTTCCACAGTCAGCCGGACGAATTTTATCATAGGGTTGTCTCAGATTTAGTGCTGTGGTGGAACAAATGTCTGAAATGGTGTGAGGACTACAAGGAAAACTAGTCGGGCACATAGAATAGTACATATGATAATAAGTACCTGTAGTTGTATGTACCTTATTTTGGTTAGTAAAAAATAAGGGCAAAGACTTTCTGATTTGTCCTCGTAGTTTATAGTTACTTTTAGTCTGTGGCGTTTATTTGTTTGCAGGTCTTTCCCTTACATTATAAAGTGTATGTTATTAAGTTCACTGCAACATTTTTTTAATTATTAACAGTTACATGTGTTTGATCAATATTTCTGAGATTTTTCTTCAGGTTCCCCTATTTTGAATCAGTCTTCAGAACATTTGCTTGTTTATGACTAAGAAAAACGGCAACTGCTATATTTTATTTGCGAGACTATTACTTCTGATAGATTGAGCTTGGGGCCACTGTGCACCACATGACGCATTCTACGATGCACCTGTCACTCTATGGTATTACTTTTTTCGGTGGACACTCTCACTCCTAGGGCCTGTGCTCCATGGAGCAAGAGCCAGTCTCATTGCTGAGTAGAACACTAGCATGAACAATCTTGATTTAGACTAAGTCATCATGGTTAAAGTACAGGTAGCTAAAGTTTATCTGTTACTTGTGCAGAAACATAGGTTTTCTGATGACATTGTAATTTTGTCAGAGACAGCATAGGTTTTGGAAGAATGGTGTCATGGAAAGAGGTTACAAGGTGAACATCACCAAAAGTAAGACAAGGGTAATAGGATGCAGTCAAGTTAATCAGACAGTACTTCTATAATTAGATGAGGAAATGAGACATCAAAAACAGTATCCAAATTTTGTTATTCAGACACCAAAATAATAGATGATGGCAGTGACAATATTTCACAAATGAATAAAGATATTCAGGAAGTGAAAACAGCAAATTAAATATAAAATTGAGGTGGCTGTCAGAGCTCTAATACTGCCAGTAGTTCCAGAGCTACATGAAACCAACAAAAATGCTCCATTACTGTACTTAGAAATTAATTAATGCCATTAACAAAATTGATAAAACTCTCAGGAAGATGCCAACATATGCTGATGAGAAGCAAATCAGGGTAGTGTCAGTTGGAGGGTGCTAATGGGAGATAAATGGTGTAAACTCTGAGATGTGTATGTGGAGAGGAGACAACTGTACGAGACACATTTACGAGACAGCTGTGACAGTTTGGGTTGCAAGTTAGCCACATTGATAAAGTATTTGTCATGAGAAGTGCTAAATTCAGGACTGTAAATTCTGGAGGGGCTTTATGTTTGGCACATAATGAGCAGCACCGAGTACTTTAACTTTTGATGGAACTTTGCATCCACAGTGATACTAGGCTTCTGATGCTAAAAGTTTTTGGGACTTAAGGATAGTTAGTTGATGATTGAGTGTCTTCGGAGGGACATGTATAATTTAGCATTAGTAAGTCCGGTTTGCCGTACTGGTTCTATGATTCACGACACTCTGCACATTTGTCTGAGGATAATAAAGCATTTACGGAACTTTAGTTCTCACATGTGTTGATTAAATTTTAAATCAGCGCTACATTGTAATTTTTAAGGAATATGTATAGGCGATTTCCATGATAAATGTTCACAGAAACAAAATGTGAGGGTGCAAAACCCCTTTGATATGGATGAGCTACTAACATTAAATGGTTATCCATCCAGCGCCTTCCACTGCCAGGATAAAATCGTTGATATTAAGAAAGAACTTTATATTATTTTAAAACCACAGTTAGGAGCAAAGGTCAAGGTTCACCAGATGTGGGTCACAATAGTTAAGCAGAGACTTGCACACGATAGACTAACATGGAGAACTGCATCAAATCAGTCTTTGGGCTAAATACCACAACAACACTACCATTTGTAAATATAAAAAAGGCGTTTGGACTCAACACAGGAAACATACTTCACAGGGATTGTTTAGAAAATACTGAACCGTGAATACGTCCTTGGACAATAACTTTCAGTGATTCTGATCTTACCTATGACTTTAAAATAAAATAAAGTTTATATGAATGTTAATGGTTTTATCCCTGCATAGTGTATGTGAGGCACAGATAACTGAAATATCATGGCTAATGTGAACAATGTAAAACATCAGTATGCCATTTTTACAGTCTGTCTAAGAGCTGTCATTTCTTCTAGAGTGGACAGCTGACATTGTTCTCAATGGCTGGGTTTTTCTCTCCACCAGCCAAGAACATGTCTGTCAGCAAGACCCTTGCTGTCCAGTGCATGCTGACTCACTCCTCTTAAATAAGCTAACCACCACATGGCTGCTAGCTCTCATTGTGCTGTCATACTGTGCATGTATATCATCACATTGTCTGACAGGGATATCATCTTGTTTTGTCACTAACTACACTGTAGTTCATAGGAATTGTAAACAGTGAAGAACTGTGGGGTCAAGGAGATTTGAATTCTTGTCTGACTATATGGTCCACTGGAGCTGTGAAGGACACACTAAGTACCATATATTCTTGGTCCAAAGAGTGTGGGAAATGACAGAAGTTGAATAAATGAGTACGTGATCATCTCACAGAACAGCAAATGTCATATGTTCTGAAGTATATTTGTCAATTGTCTTTGGAAAAATGCTTAATTTTTGCGTAGAGCAGCACTGAGACAGAAAAAATAGGTAAAATATGATAACTCATATTGCTGTTCAGTGGTAAGATGCTTCTATTCTTGTATGGGACTAAATCCATTTTGACTGCTGCTGCTCTTGACGACGAGTGAAACAATTAGGAAAAACACAGTTATCACTTATCTGATACAGACTGGGCTGTATAAGAGCACAAGTGCTCTTCAACCTGTATTTACAGATTGTTTAATTGTTCTGCTAATTTCTTATTTTTCTGTTGATAATTATGGTCAACAGTGCCATATTTGAGTGATTATTTTAAGGAAACTATTGAAAGCTGAATAACATTGATAAATTTAATTACTTGTTTAAATTTGCTGTATACTATAAATTCATTGGATATTCTAAGAGTGACATTATCATCACAGTAGTTGTCACAGGGAAGAATTTCAGTGGTAAGAGTTTATTTTGGCTGAGGTCCTCGTGCTGTTCTTCTATGATGTATAGAAAGGATGGTGGATAAAAAAGGGTATTTTGAAAGAGGTGACAGTTTTCCAGGTGTTACAGAAGAAAATACTATGAAAAATATCACAAATCCTTTTAATTCAATATAATGTTGGGGAATTAATTCTCAAACAACTACTAATCACTCCCTAGCCACAGTTCCCATGCAATCCACATCACAATAAATAAATCTATCCTGATATGGATGGTATCAAAATTTTGTTCCTCGGGTAAGTGGCTCATTACGCTTTCTTTTGTTTTAAATTGAAATTTTTTTCCAGCTTCACAGGAAAATTTTCTATAATGGAAACCACAGAAATTCAATTTCGAATGAAGATTTGGATCAAAGTAGTCACTGGCTCAAATATAGAATTCCTCTAAATATGTGAAAAATATGTCTGCTGTTGATTGCTTACACTTGTTCTCTTTAAGAGTGTACATTGTCTTGTATGAGCTAAGTTGTGTTTTGTAACTGCATGTGCATGTTATACAAATTATAGATTCATGCCTTTCAAAGCACAAGCGGTTTGTGTTTAAACCTTCTCACTGTAAGCTTTGTCATATTTGCATGCTGTGTTTATTTTTGTGTGACTTGATGCATATGGACTCAGTTCTGTAGGTTGATTAGTAAATTGAACATGTTGTAGAAATACATGTAGAAAATATGTACTTAAATGAATGCGAGCAACATTAGTGTGATTAAACTGAAGTAGACTTGTTGTGTGTTGTGGTCTTCATTCCAGATACTGGTTTGATGCAGCTCTCTGTGCTAATCTATCCTGTGCAAGCTTCTTCATCTCAGACTAAATGCTGCAACCTACATCCTTCTGAATTTGCTTAGTGTATTCATCTCTTTGTCTGCCTCTACGATTTTTACCCTCTACGCTGCCCTCCAATACTGAAGTAGTGATTCTTTGATGCCTCAGAACATGTCCTACCAACTGATCCCTTCTTTGTAGTCAAGTTGTGCCACAAATTTCTCTTCTCCCCAATTCTATTCAGTACCTCCTCACTGGTTATGCGATCTACCCATCTAATCTTCAGCATTCTTCTGTAGCACCACATTTCGAAAACTACTACTCTCTAATTGTCTCAACTATTTATTATCCATGTTTCACTTCCATTTGTGGCTACATTCCATACAAATACTTTCAGAAAAGACTTCCTGACCCTTAAATCTACATTCGATGTTAACAAATTTCTCTTCTTCAGAAACGCTATCCTTGACATTGCCAGTCTACATTTGGTATCCTCTCTACTTCGACCATCATCAGTTATTTTGCACCCCAAATAGCAAAACTTGCCTTCTATTTAAAGTGTCTCATTTCCTGATCCAATTCCCACAGCATCACCTGATTTAATTCGACTACATTCAGTTATCCTTGTTTTGATTTTGTTGATGTTCATCTTATATCCTCCTTTCAAGACACTGTCCAGTCCGTTCAGCTGCTCTTCCAAGTCCTTTGCTGTCTCTGACAGAATTACAATGTCATCGGCAAACCCTTAAAGTTTTTATTTCTTCTCCATGGACTTCAATTCCTACTCCAAAAGTTTCTTTTGTTTCCTTTACTGCTTGCTCAATATACAGGCTGAATAACATCTGGGATAGGCTACAACCCTGTCTCACTCCCTTCCAACCACTGCTTCTCTTTCATGCTCCTCGACTCTTGTAACTACCATCTGGTTTCTGTACAAATTGCAAATAACCTTTCGCTCCCTGTATTTCATGCCTGCCACCTTCAGAATTTGAAAGAGAGTATTCCAGTCAACATTGTCAAAAGCTTTCTCTAAGTCTACAAATGCTAGAAATGTAGGTTTGCCTTTCCTTAATCTTTCTTCTAAGATAAGTCGTAGGGTCACTACTGCCTCACATGTTCCAATA
This sequence comes from Schistocerca cancellata, assembly GCF_023864275.1. Taxonomy (NCBI): domain Eukaryota; kingdom Metazoa; phylum Arthropoda; class Insecta; order Orthoptera; family Acrididae; genus Schistocerca; species Schistocerca cancellata. The sequence goes on from NC_064633.1 coordinate 521,560,188, forward strand.
TTTCTACGGAATCCAAAATGATCTTCCCTGAGGTCAGCGTCTACCAATTTTTCCATTCATCTGTAAAGAATTCGCGTTAGTATTTTGCAGCAGTGACTTATTAAACTGATAGTTCTGTAATTTTCACATCTGTCAACACCTGCTTTCTTTGGGATTGGATTTATTATATTCTTCTTCAAGTCTGAGGGTATTTCACTTGTCTCATACATCTTGTTCACCAGATGGTAGAATTTTTTCTGGGCTGCCTCTCCCAAGGCTGTCAGTAGTTCTAACGGAATGTTGTCTACTCCTGGGGCCTTGTTTCGACTTAGGTCTTTCAGTGCTCTGTCAAACTCTTCACACAGCATCATAGTTCCCATTTCATCTTCATCTTCCTGCTCTTCCATTTCCATAATATTGTCCTCAAGTACCTCGTCCTTGTATAGACACTCTGTATACTCCTTCCACCTTTCTGCTTTCCCTTCTTTGCTTAGAAGTGGGTTTCCATCTGAGCTCTTGATATTCATGCAAGTGGCTCTCTTTTCTCCAAAGGTATCTTTAATTTTCCTGTAGGCAGTATCTATCTTACCCCTCATGAGATATGCCTCTACATCCTTACATTTGTCCTCTAGCCTTCCCTGTTTAGCCATTTTGCACTTCCTGTCGATCTCATTTTTGAGACGTTTGTAATCCTTTTTGCCTGCTTCATTTACTGCATTTTTATATTTTCTCCTTTCATCAATTAAATTCAATGTTTTTTCTGTTACCCAAGGATTTCTACTAGCCCTCGTCTCTTTACCTGCTTGATCCTCTGCTGCCTTTACTACTTCATCCTTCAGAGCTACCCATTCTTCTTCTACTATATTTCTTTCCCCCATTCCTGTCAATTGTTCCCTTATGCTCTCCCTGAAACTCTGTACAACCTCTGTTTCGTTTAGTTTATCCAGGTCCCATCTCCTTTTTGCAGTTTCTTCAGTTTTAATCTACAGCTCATAACCAACATACTGTGTTCAGAGTCCACATCTGCCCCTGGAAATGTCTTACAATTTAAAACCTGGTTCCTAAATCTCTGTCTTACCATTATATAATCTATCTGATACCTTCTAGTATCTCCAGGATTCTTCCATGTGTACAACCTTCTTTTATGATTCTTGAACCAAGTGTTAGCTATGATTGTTATGTTCTGTCCAAAATTCTGCCAGTTGGCTTCATCTTTCATTCCTTACCCCCATTGCATATTCACCCACTGCTTTTCCTTCTCTTCCTTTTCCTGCTGTCGAATTCCAGTCCTCCATGACTATTAAATTTTCGTCTCCCTTCAGTGTCTGAATAATTTCCTTTACCTCATTGTACATTTCTTCAGTCTCTTTGTCATCTGCAGAGCTAGTTGGCGTATAAACTTGTACTGTTGTGTTAGTTGTGGGCTTTGTGCCTATCTTGACTACAACAATGCACTCACTGTGCTGTTCATAGTAGCTTACCTGCCTTTCTATTTTTTTATTCATCGTTAAACCTACTCCTGCATTACCGCTTTTTGATCTTGTATTAATAACCCTGTATTTACCTGACCTGAAGTCTTGTTCCTCCTGCCACTGAACTTCACTAATTCCCACTATATCTAACTTTAACCTATCCATTTCCCCTTTTGAATTTTCTAACCTACCTGCCTGATTAAGGGATCTGACATTCCACACTCCAATCTGTAGAACGCCAGATTTCTGTTTCCTGATAACGAGGTGGTCCTCACTAGTCCCCGCCTGGAGATCCGAATGGGGGACTAATTTTCCTCCAGAATATTTTACCCAAGAGGACGCCATCATCATTTAACCGTACAGTAAAGCTTCATGCCCGTGGGAAAAATTACAACTGTAGTTTCCCCTTGCTTTCAGCCGTTCGCAGTACCATCGCAGCAGGACCGTTTTGCTTAATGTTACAAGGCCAGATCAGCCAGTCATCCAGACTGTTGCCCCTGCAACTACTGAAAGGCTGCTGTCCCTCTTCAGGAACCACATGTTTGTCTGGCTTTTCAACAGATACCTCTTCGTTGTGGTTGCACCTGCGGTACGGCTATCTGTGTCGCTGAGACGTACAAGCCTCCCCACCAGTGGCAAGGTCCATGCTTCAAGGTGGGGGATTAAAAATCGAATAAAAAAAGTCTTGATGGCATTTTCAGATTTTTAATTTGCCAGCAACCGGTTTTGGACCTTTCCTCAAACTATCTTCAGGCTTTTCCCCACCATTATGGCTGGTGGTGGTGGCGAATGAAGCGAGATCCGTAGAAGTAAAATTGTCACTTTCAAGGATCTCACTCCGTCTGTTGCCATCAGCAGCCATAATGGCGGGGAAAAGCCCAAAGATGGTCTGGGGAAAGGGCTGCAACCGGTTGCTAACAAATAAAAAATCTGAAAATGCAATCGAGACTCTTTTTATTTGATTTTTAGTATTTTACTCTGATCACTGTGCTCCAATTACAGAATGCCTTCTAAAATTTTGAACTAGTCTTGCCCCTTCTTTTTTTTATTTTTATTTATTTATTTATTTATTTATTTAATCCAGTAGTACTAATCTGATTGGGAGCTAGTCAGTGTATTGCTTGGTCCTGGCGGGTATGTTTACTCCTTATACAGCATCAGGCCATTGCAGTAGAATTCTGTATCAGCAAACTGATTGATGTGATAATTTAGAAGGTAAACTGGACGAAATTTGTCCATGCCTTTATTTTGCAACGGGGCTATCTAGCCACTGGTTCATGTTTCTCTAGTCGTGCATCAGTTTTCTAGTTTTTTACTGTTCATACAGGGCGTATGGTAGTAAAAAGTTACAAAGACCTTCAAAACCCACCACATAGAAGTGGAAAGTTCCGGTCGCAGCCTATTGAAAGGATTACCATGTCATTGCTCATGTATAATAAATCAGCTCACATGTGCTCACATTAATTATATACTATACACGAGATGGATATTAATATAGCAAATTATAGGCAGATAAAGCATCAAAGCAGGCAGTTTGCCCAAATCCCAATAAATGTCCAACAGCACTTTCTTTCTTTCTTTCTTTCTAAGCACTACATTACTTATCATTGAATGTTTGACAGGAGTCATAGTGTTTTCACGCATTACTGAGTTTTCTGGGATGGACATTTTTATCTACTGTAACTCAGTCTTTTGATATCTCAGAGTGCGAGAACTTCAGAGTTGTTTTCAGTGTCTCAGTATCTACAAAACTGTTATTTTTTTCCTCTCTTTCGCAAGAGGAACGAAACTTGTCAAAAATTTAGCACTACCAGTATAGAAGTTTGATAATAAAGGATCTCTGTATTTCATTGACTGTAATCTGACTCTGTATCAATGCAGCTGATTAATTATTGTTGCCTCTGGTAAGAACGACCAATCTGGTTTTTTGGTTTTTATCTTGTTTATGCTGCTGGCAGAATCAGGTCATAATCAAGTGTACTGATTGGCAGGAAAGTGTCATCACTTGCTTATGCAGCATTTGAAATTGGCTTTTGAAGCTATAATTATAGGCTAAAGCTGATCCTTTGCAATAATGGAGGATAAGGGGCACTGAAGGTTTGGAGCACAAGTTAGGAAATAAAACTGATGTTTTGGCTTCTAGCATTTTTATCGGGTTCTTCTACCACAGCATTGGAACTGTTTTTTATCTTGAATGCGGCCAGTGTAAAGTTACTTGAAGCTTAAATTACTAACCCGTCAGTATTATCAGTTTATTGTGATACATTTGTGTTGTATTTAATTTGAATGTGCAATGTAAATTGTGTAAGTTTCATATATTGCACTGAACAGTGTAAATGTTGTTAGTGAGAAACAGCAATAACAGTGTTTCCCTCTCTAAATTTGCAAAAGTGATTGTTGTCATAAACTGTTTATTTGAAACACACGGTATCATTATTTTGCTTAAATGATATGTTTGTGTACATACACATGAAATGCTAGAGAATATTCCATATTGGATATACAGCCGACTACTACTACCTGCTCTGTTTCTTTGTTGAATTAATTTCATTGTGTAGGAAGTAAGGAAAAAATACTTTGTGTGCAGTAGATGTTTTTTTACATTTTTTTTATCAAAAACACAGTTGGAAATTAGTATAGTATTGACAGATATTGCTTTAGTGTTTTCCTCTCCAGCTACTTGTTTCCAAAGCACCACACAGTAAACAGTGTTTTCAACTCGACTGTAACTGTGGAGCAGGTGAATGCCTTAATTCATTTCTGCCACCTGCCTCAGTCACACATCATTTACATGTTTATGTCCAACAGTGGCACATAAAGCAATGTGAAGCATGAGTGTTTTTCTGAAAATTTGGTAGCATGTTCTGTTCTTTTTTCATTGCAAATAAGGCAGTGATCTTTTGGTTTAGTAATTATACAGCAGCAAAACCAGTGAAGATTTCTGTATTAGGTAATTCCAGTGCTATTGTCCAGATTTGAACCCATAATTTGTAATGCAGTGATTTGTCAGTGTATCTTGTCTAAATGAAGTACTGAATATTGATTGGGAACTGCCTAATTGAGCAATGATTTCCCTATAGCCCAAAATTCTGTTGAAATTATTAATAAATAGGTAACTGTGTAATATTTAAGTTATTCCAGTGATGTAAAATAATGCTTCTCTTCATTAGGTGGTGTTTGTTCCATCCATTTCATTGCTTTCATGGCGTGGTAGTTCAAAGACAAAAAATATTGTAAGCAGTTAGCATTTCCTTTCTAAAAACAGTAGTTTCTTAATTCAAAAAGGAAGAATTTTTTTCTAGTAATCACTGGCATTGCGGTATGATATTATCAACTTTTAAACTTTTGAAGTTTCAGCATACTTTTTTCTTTCTTCCATTTAATGAGATTTGTGGTCCCATTTGTGTATGTTTCTTTCCGTTGGTGGCCATCTGCAACAGGTAACACAGTGTTTTTCTAGTTACGTCAGCAATGTCCTATTGAAGACATTTTTATAACAACTCTCCAGTTAGTACCCACCACTGAAAGAGAATTTAGATTGAGACCTTTGTCTTATGGATCTGAAAATGTATTTGATTTTTCTTCTTGGCACAATAATTTAAAATTCCATTATCAGTTCAGTTTTTGTATTCTGTCTTGTTTAGATCTTTATTTTAGGAAAGAAATGGTGTTATAGATTCATTATATGGTTGTCTTCAATTATACTTACTGTTCCAGAGTTTTAAAATTCTGATTCTTAACAGTGCATACCTTTTGTGTTGTCAAAAGCTGTTTAATAAAGAGAATTCATAGCAGTCTCTACTTGGTAGTCACATGAAAATTACTAACCTAATTTAGATCGTTTCTGCCATGACAGGGCCATTAGTTCCGAACATTTTGTATTTATTCTTTCTATCCAAAATGAGATTGGCATAATTTTTTGTCAGTTGCTGTGGATGTGTTCCGTTTTAAGTTGTTTATATTTTTAATTTATTTACCTGTGTGTAGTATTACCACTTTTTTCATATGGCTACAGTTTTAACATGAGTTACTTCAAGTACCTTGCTTTGTAATTGAAATAGTTAAGCAAATACTCACTATTTGTTGGTTTCTTTCTCATTTTACATTGAAAAAATTCTCAAACATCTCTGTTTAATGTATTTTAATTGCTGGACATGAGTAAAGTTCTGTGCTTCTGTTTCCTTGTACTGTTTAATGTCTGCATGTCACAGAGGTAACATTACTGCTACTAAACCCACCCAATGTCTCTGGTTACATAGCAAAGGACACTCAACAGCAGAACACTGCATGTCAGAACAGATATGTGTTGGCATTCATTTTTAGCTTTGTATGGTGTGACAACTGGTTTTTGAAGTGGTTTACGTCTCAGATAGTTTTAATACATAGGCAAGCTGTGCCATAAAAATTGCATAACTATTCTTACATTTGTACTAGTTGTTAGTTCTAGCAGGGTGCTTAGGTGCGTGCACTTAGGACATATTGTCAGTTGAAATTCAGTATCACTTCTCTTTATTATATGGGTCTGGCACTCTGAGCTCTATGAAAATGTCCATGACTAAATATGTGTGGCTGTCTCTCTTCATTGACAGTCTTGTGGAGGCAATAGATAATGAATTATGGTCTTCCCCAACATCATGAACCTGAAAATTGTAAAGAACTAGCAGCATAGAGCGATTAGTGTAGGTGTCAGGTGCTGACCCACAAGTGTGCTGGTCCCAGGAGCTACGCTGCGAAGTGTTTGACCATCCATTTTTTGTAGTACTGTTCTTGCTCCCACTGAGTTCAATCTTTTCTTACAAAGAGAAGAAATTCTTGGCTAGTTAACTTTTTTGCAGTGATGGGAAAGCACTGTAGGCTGTTGTGCACTTGTTTCACTTCCATGAAACATACATCTGAGACAAAGGAACAGAAAAGCTGACCATATAATATGACAGGTAATATCAGTATAGTAGTAAATATGTTAATTCAGTGCTTGTTTGTCTATTCCAATAAACATTTTTCAGCATCTATGTATCTTTTTTTCTTTTTTAGTGATAGGGAAAGTAACTTTCTGTATAACCTTATATGCACCTACCTTGGATGGCAGTTATTTAACAGAAATCATGAGAGTTTCCTTCAGAAACCTTGTTGCGTGCAAACGAGGTGCTTTCTTAGCTATCAGCAGTCACATTGAAAGTGTAGCTGCTTCCTTTTCCAGTGATGCTGCTGTCTATGTAAACTATATGTTTCATCCTGTGCTTCCAAAATAATTCAGTTTGTAGTATTTATGCAGCTTTTTTTGCAGTTCCCAGATTCTTTGACATTTTAGTGCCATTTTGAAGTTTCATTATTTCAAATAAATTTAACACCGTGTGTCATCTTTGCGGTTAACAGATTCGCTCTGCACAGTAAGGCAGTAGCATTATGTATCGAGAAAGTTTTGGATTTTGTATCTGAATCTACTTGTATTTGTCAAAAACATTTGCGTTATCTGTGTGTCTGTGTGTGTGTACAGTGTGCTGTACATTGTGTTGTGTACCAGGTCGGGATCCTGCCCCAGCCAGCTTCTCCAAGTTCTGCCCTTAGATGCTAACAGTGCACACCACCGCCTGTTTGGTTCCGGCTCCCAGAGAATGAAACACAAAGACCGACCCAATGTAGTCGTGGCTAACCTATCGCATTATGGAAGGTTTGTTGTCCCCATTACCTGCTTACCTTCGGCCATACATTCATAAACATGTCATCCTATACTGTTTTAATGCACCACTATTAAAGTCCTGTCTGTATTTGTGTTATCCTTTCCCTTCCTGCAATTTTAAGTTTCTCATTGCCTCATTGTTGAAGTCTGAAAGCCTGTAGCCGTTACTTAACAAAAACAAACTGAAGTCCCAGCCATAGTAGGATATGATCTCACGACAAGGTGGAGCCACATTTTTTTCCGAACTAGTGTATACTGTTACCTTGCAATGCACACAGGACACTAAGCTTGAAAAATAATTCACAAGGAGGTAAGACACAGTGCAAGATATTATCCTCATTACCTTTTTATTGATAAATGGGTGAAGATGATGGGATATGCTTGTAAAGTGTTGGATTTGTCAAATCCAGTGATGTCACAGTTGCAAAACGAAGGGCATAATGAGTGCATTGATAACTTATCATTTATTCAGAAGAAGAAGAAGAAGAAGAAGCTGAGGATGAAGATGATGATAACAGGGCTACTAGGCAGCAATTATAACAGTACTATGTAGTTTGAGGAGATGCTGAATTTGAAATCTCTTCACAGATTGTGCTACTGAGAACTGAAATTGAAGGTATCTCAGCAAAATGAATGTATATTCTGGAGCCAGTATTACCACTGCTAGGGTAAATAAGTAGTACTGTCTCTCTCTCTCTCTCTCTCTCTCTCTCTCTCTCTCTCTCTCTCTGTGTGTGTGTGTGTGTGTGTGTGTGTGTGTGTGTGTGTGTGTGTGTGTGTGTGTGTGTGTGTGTGTGTGTGTTGACACTGTGGTTGGGACTTCAGTTTCCAGTATATGGCTACACTTAATTTTAAACGTCTGTCATCAAGAACAGTTCTTAGGGATATTGATTTTTAAATAGGACATATCTCTAAACGGAGAAGTTTGATACAGAATATTACGTGATTTTAAACATCCGTTCGTGTATGTCTTAACAATTAAACATTAAAGACCATGTTTGTAGGGACTCTGTTGTTGCAAACTCTGCTTTGCTACACTATCTAAATGACTTCATCTACCTGTATCCCAACCTTTTTCTCCAATGAAACCATCTTTATTGCATGTTTATCCTTTTGATTTATCTATACTATTATTTACTGCTTGCAGAAGTGTTTCACTCCTTCCAGTGTATGCTGTGTACTATAAGTAAACTAATGTGTAATGTACTGTGTCTGAAAATGTGAATTGAGCTTTGCATTGTGATTGATTTCTTTCAGTGTGCTTTTTCTTGTGGCATTGTGGCACTTGAACATAACTGCTTGTGTTGTGTGACTTGCTTTGGAGCTATTATGTCTATTGTTGGGTGTGTAAGGATGTAAAGACTTTGGCTGTGTGCACTTGTATTTGTATTCCATTGGATGTTCATTGACACTGCACTTCATTGCTATCAATGTTCTTTGAATCAGTCAGGGAACTCTCATTAAGGCTGTTTTTGTTTTGCAGATTAATGTATAGTAAGGTAAACCAATAGTGAACTTACGTGAAACAGATATCAACAGGAAATAAGCGAAATTGTGTTCTATAGGCATTACATGTTGTGAAGAATGACAGTGTAAGAAGCGAGCTGCAAGATGGTTTGTTAATTACTCAAGTGTTTGCATGACATTGGAACTACTTGTCAAATCGTAAATCTTTCACACAGGAGGGAACTTTAGGGTCACATCTTGTCAATCCACGTGTCATTGCTAAATACTGAATGTTGAATGTAAAGGAATAAGAGACTGTCATACAAGAATTTGATATTTGGATGCAGTATTGAGGAAGTACAGCACAGTACTGGTAATACTTGCATTATCGAAGAACCAAAGTGAAGTTCATAATGACTGTTAGTGACAAAATTCCTGAACAAACTCCCTGTGGTGAAAGAAAGTGAAAGAAGAAAAATACCACACACAATTTTTAAGACATCATAGGATTAATAGTTGCTTGCTCCTGAAGATGTTTCTCAAAAGGAAAATCCACTTCACAAAAATATAAAATTACAAGGCAGAATAACAAGCCAAAAATTTCAGCACTGCTTACACACACACACACACACACACACACACACACACACACACACAAATGAAAACATTAATCCTCTCTAAGGAGGGAGCAAATAGTTCCGGAAACTAAGACATGTTCTTGTATGTGTCTATCGGCAGAGCTGGAATTTTTCCTCCTGAATGTAAGTACCCATTCTCTCTCTTCATAATTTTATGGTTTTCCAGAATATATTTACAAATACAGATACTAACACTATTTGGAAGGTAGTTAATACCATCTTTCTGTCTTTGTCCAGTGTATCTGGTTCCTTTGTAATTGAAAAAAGGAAATAATGCTAAAAACTGTGTTGTCTTTCATTTGAGTTTTTGATTTGTTTGGAAGCATGTACAATAAAATTTTCTGAGTATGTGTGTGTTCTTATTTAGGTGCAACATTTTTATGGGGCATATTTTTTAAAATATAAGTAATGTTAGCTTTGGGAATTGTGGTCTCTTTTACAGGAGAACGCATGAAAGTAAGATTGTAACTTCTCATACAGCGATTCCAATCTACCATGGGAAAAGTAAGCTATAAAATAAAGATGAACAAATGATAAATGCACAGAATATGTCATAAGTAACTGTGCCAATTACATTAGATTGGGATAAACTACCATGCTTTTATGGTTCTCTTGGTGATGTGCACCACCAGTGGAATATTAAAACATTCTAACAGAGGCTCTTCAGTTAGACATGGCGAGATGATATTCTGTGCCATTCATTTCCATTGATGCTCAGTGCCACCTTTAGTATATATTCAGTGCTTTCACAAGAGATTACATGATGTGGCATAGTGTCCAGTGTGAATCAACTTTTTAAATCTGCTTAGGACATATGCAGTGAGAAGTTTATATTTATGATCAACATTTAAATAATAGATAGGAATATGAACAGTGACGATATAATGGGCAGATAGGATCGGTGAGACACGAGGAATTTGGAGATTAAAGTGAACTGGGAACTGAGCTATCTGAGAGAAGATGAAAATAATGTGATTAAAGTGTTGAGATTGAGAACAAGGAAGAAATAATGATAGTACGTGTGGCACAGGGGTGGCAATGTAATGTCACCAAACAAAGTCCCTACTTAATAACGTATTGCACCATGATTTGTAATTAGCACTAAAAATTTAGGTTTTCAGAGCGTAGGGGTAACAATATTGATAAATAAAAAGATGCAGTTATCAGTTTTGTATGATGATGGGCATGAATACCCAGAAGGTTGAAGAGTTTAATGTGTTGTACAAATCTAATGTTGTTGAAATTGGTAGCAGAGAAGAGGCACAAAGCTGTTGGAATTATGATGCACTGGATGCAAAGTACAACATTCAGCAGTATCTGTCCTTAAAAAAAGCCTTAGACATAGTAGTGTTTTAAAAATCTGTAGAGAGTTGTGTATCACAATGAAAGTGAACCAACTCAAATATTTGTCTTCAAAATCAAAGTACCCTCAGAATACTTTTTTTGTGTAACATGCTTGTAGTGAGAAAAATGTTTCATGCATTGGTTCCAGAACCATACTTTGAAATTGTGTGTCAGTGTCATTTTTTAAATCTATAAACACATTATTGCAACATTTGGCATTCTTTAGAGGCTCAGGCTTTCCTTGTGCGTATTATTAAGATAATTACTTCAAGTAGAGATGAAATCTCATTGTTTATCCATACGTCACAGCTACAGTAAGGTGCGCACAATAAATATGCATCCTGAGAAATCACAGTGGAATAATGGAGAGGAACTAACAGTTCTATGATACAATTTTTCACCAGTGTTGGTAATGGACTGTGTTTTGAGGAATGTCTCCTGTGCATGAAGAAGACTATACAATTCACACAAACATATTCTGAAGGTTCTGAGAAATTGAGAGGTAATTTCAATATTGAGAATGCTGCTTTCAATCTTCACCTGCCAACGAAGAGTATGTTGATGTATTAAAGCAACTAGTGAAGTAAAAGTGAAGTTTGGCAGGATCATGAAGGAGAACCTCACTTCAGACGTACCTTCAATTTTGCCCAGAAATGTATTACATTGGAAATTGGAAATGAAATTGAGTCCTCAGATGTGTCTAGTATTCTATAATAATCCCACAATAACATCAGCTTATTTGGACACTAACATTTATTCCACATATTCTGTGTAAAACCAGAACTGCCTGAAGTCAAGTTTGGAATTGATATATGGAATAACTTTGTTCATATGGCACAAAACCTCCACCTCCAGAAATAACTGGGATTTATAACCCACCAACCCCAAATGGGAATGTAGTTGTTAATCTCTGTGCCACTTAAATCTGCTGATGTTTCAGAAAGGGTCATTGTATATATGAGGAATGGTATGTGAACAGTAATGAAAGCATATATGCCTACTAGCTGTGCAGATGATGATATTCAAAAAATGTGATGATGAGATTTAAAAAAAACAATTATTCATCTCATTAGCAAAGACAGATATTTAATTGTGATGTGGGAATTCAGCAGTTGGGAAAGGAACAGAAGGAAAAATAGTCAGAAACATGGATTGCAGTAAAAAACAGAAAGTGGAAGCAGCTTGATAAAATTTTGGGCAGAATAAAATAGAAGATTGCTAGTACTTGGCTTAAGAATCATGAAAGACAGTTGCACATGTAGAAGAGACCTGGAGACACTGGAGAGTTTCAGGTGGATCATACAATGGTAAAAATATTGTAAAGAACGCTCTAGCAGACTGTAAATAATTTAGAAGTAAAAGTGATTTCTCATCGAATAGCAGAAGCGTTGCGATCAACAGGCACACAGCTACCATAAGCACAGATAAGGCGGCTTGTGAACCCAGATGTGTCATCATGAACTCTTGAAAACTGGTTATTAGCAGTGGGACTAAGGACACATACCCTCCTAGTGTGTCTGCCACTCCGGCCACAGAATGGATGTGCACAGCTGTACTGGTGCCATCAGAGTGTCACTTGGAAGGTGGAATGGCGCACTTTGGTATTCGGCAATGAAAGCAGATTCTACCTGCACATAAGCAATGATCATCTGTGCATACGATGTAGATCTGGTGAACACACAGGCCCCACCCCAGGCCTTATGGTATGGGGTGTGATAAACTACAGCTCTCTTCACCTTTGGTGTTTCTTGATGGGATGCTAACCGGTGCTTGGTATGTGCAGAATGTTAGACCCTTTCTTTCTTTTGCCATTCTTGGAAAGGGAAGCTGATGTGTTGTTCCAACAGGATAATGCTCACTCCACATGCTCTGCAAGATATCCAGACTTGTCTCCAATCGAACACATGTGGGATATGATGGGATGAGAAGTGACATGGGCGGCTCGTCAACCAAAAACTGTTACAGAACTACATGAATAGGTCGAGCCGGCATGGCATAACATATTCCAGGACAGTATTTGTCATCTGTGTGATCGACTGGATGCCAAAGTTAGTGCTTGCATTGCTGTCCATGAAAGCTGCACCACATACTAATACAGATTTTTTAGCATCAGGGGATACCTGATGCCTCAGAACCACTTGCGCTATTGAGCTGTAAATGAAATTATTTCATATCCTCCGTATCCACTATTGCCACAATAAATCCTGAATGAATTGGAAACCTCTAAAAAAGTGTACTAATTATTTTTTCCAGCAGTGTATGACTTAGGGGAAAAGAGAGGCACCATGTACAGGAAAATTAAGAAAGGCTCATGCCACATCAACTGAACCACCTTTAGGAATTACCATGACCGTCTCCAATTTGAATAAAATTTTCAGCTCTTTCCTACTGAATAAAAAATAAGCTGTGAAAAATTTGAGCTCAAGATTCAAAAAATTCTATGTGTTTGGAAGTTAATGATTGAAGGCTGCAAAATGTCATGCAATCTCTAAAATAGTTTTGGCCAAATTTAAGACTGCTTAAAATCGATACCAGTCGTGATATAGGCCTGGTGTTTGGATTAGATGCACAATGTTCTGTGCTCTTCAGTCGTTCATTGTCTTTAAGGTTCAGGAAGTCAATGTTCATAAAGAATGAATGGTGGTGCACTGCCTATTGAATAAATGAAGCATCCAGAAGTGAGGCAGGAAACAAAATGAAATTTCACGAGTTGAGATGGTATCCGATTTCAAAATCGAGCAAAATTTACAAAGAACTTGACAGTATGAGCCCACTCATCAGTATGAGGGTTCATCTCCTCTAGTCTGGATGCATGAACTGATTTGGTTGGGAATGGTTTTGTGAGGCTGTTTTGTCCTGTCCAGAGACAAGATGACAAAAGCTTTCATAAATGGTCCTTGATATCATGGATACAGACACTCGGATGCAGTTTACATCCAAGGTCATCCGATACATGTTCTATTGGGGACAGAGCTGGGGATCTTGCTGACCTCAGGAGTACCTCAGTATAACACACATGGATCATAGAGTCAGGTATCACGTATGGACGAGCATTGTCCTGTTGAGAAATAACATGATACTGCCACATGAGAGGAACACACGAAAACGCAGGATGTCCACGACTTACTGTTGTGCCATTAGGGTTCCCTCGATCACTGCCAGCTGTAATATGAAGCCATACCCAGTGGTTTGCCTCACCGGGATGCCAGAAGTAACACTGCTGTACCTCTCCATAACAGTGAAGAATAGGACCTCTCCCCAGGCCTGCCGTCACCATACTTGCTGACGATAGTCGCACACGACAGTGCAGAACAATGTTTCGTTGTTGAGCACAGTGTGCCATTCATCTTCAGTCCATGCTTTTCAGTCATGGCATCACTCCCAATGAAGTCACATGTGTTGTGGTGTTAACGGCAACCTGGTCTTTCAGAGAAGTGGACAACATGGAAGACTGTAAACAAACTACACTCTAGTACAACAAGATGCAAGGCTAACCTCAAGTGGCACCTTCCTGTGGCATCACTTTTTTTTAAAAAGTATGATGCTGTGCAGACTAACAACCATCTATTACAATTCTCTTCATCTCCAGCCTGATGAGGTCGACACCAAAGGCACTTGATGTGGTCAACCAATGTAGGAATTGATGTCGACAATTGATCTCCTTTTTCTGATTATGTATTTGATACTTGTGACACGATAATAAACAAACATTGGCTGCTTACACATGGGATCGTAATTCTCTAGGACAGCTGCTGCTAGCCTTTGACCAATGGTGCAGGATCACACAGAATGTTGCAGGTAGTCCTTTACTTGTAATCAGATGGTAGTCACTGATTTGATGAGGCAACAATGTGCTCAGTGCACAATATTGCGATCATCCCTGGTGGAGGTTGGACATGTTCATCTGAAACACTGACGAGAAGTATGCCTTCTTTAACATTCTCGTGCATTTCAGCATTTGGCCACTGTTATGTCCAAAGGCTCTACAAAACTGGACATTGCACAGATCAACCAGTCAGCCAAAGTGAAACCCAAAATGAGGGCCCTTTCAAACTCTGTCAGCTGCTGATAATGCTATGTCATACAAGTACTTGAGATATCTGCATCCTTCACAATGATCATTCAACATCTGATGCTGTTCATGCCCATTTTATGCCTAACCAGGCATGGTAACAACACTAAACATGAACAAAACTAATGTCCTCAGGTGGCTATAGTAATTGTCATAGAGAATTTCAGCTCTAATTATTTACGTAGCTGTTGATGGTGAGTGTGTCTGCACAGTTGCAGTGACTTGTGGCCATGTCATCTGTTTCATTCACTTTTTTTGTCAGCCAGTGTAACTGTTTCACCATTTTGTGACTGAAATAATTTTTGGTCAAGAAATTATACTAAATGTCCTTTAGTGGTGCCACAGAAAAGTTGTGTGCTGCCATTTCTACCAATTTTGAATGTTGTAGAAGTTATTAGTACATAAACAAGCCATTGTTTTTTTTTTATTTCTACCTAATAAAATACTGTACTGTTAAATATTATAACCCCTATTTTGTGAATGTAGGTTCTCCCAGCATATATTGTTGTTGAAAAGCTCTCACGTTCCCAGCCGGGTAGCAGTATTAAAATACCATGATGTTTTGATGAATGTCATACTCATCACCTTCTGCCAAAGTGTCAAGATATGCAGACACTGTAATATTTATACTATTGGAGTGTGGCCCTCCACTTGGCTATAGGTGGTCTTGATCTGTCCAGCTGGTGGGCTGCAGTGGTAGGGGTACGGGGTGCTCCGTTCACATCTCTGTGTGGGCATTCCGTCACGTCTTGTGAGTTGGACGGTGCTTGTCATGCTCTCATCATCTTGTCACTAACACTAGATACCATGCTGCACTTAGTTGATATCCTTTGTCTGTTGACCAGATTTTTTTGTAGTGCTTTCTCAATATCCGGCTGCTCAGCGTAGCATCTTGGTGTTCTGGAAGTCAAAGATGTGGTCTTCTTTGATGCTATGCTGTGCTATTGCTGATTTTTCTGTCTGTCCTAGTCACAGGTCTGATGTGCTCCTTGCAGTGTTTCGAAATACAGAACTGTGTTTGACCAACGTACTATTGGCCATATTCACAGGTGATCCTGTATATTCCCAGTACTTCATTTGAAGTGGGTCTTTTGCTGAGCAGGGTTACCCTTTCATCTTATACTGTGGTTGGAAGACAGTTTTTACATTGGGTTTTTCTAGTAGGCTCACGATTTTGGCTTAGGGCAGTCCCGGGTACAGAAGGAAAGCAAGTCTCTTTTTCTTCCTCTTCCCAGTTTCCAGCATATTGTCTCCTCTTGAATGCCCTACGCAGGGTGCTGCACTGGTCGACATTACCCTGCCAAGTAAGGAAAAGTCCTTCAAAAACTAGTTCAGAGTTGAAGAAAGTCACAGTTAAACTTTTGGAATGATGATCTCTGAGGTGGGGTATTTACTCTTGAGGATATGGATTTTCACTCAGAGGAACCTGAATGCTGGGCACCAGCTGACATTCCCCCCCTGACCTCCCGATAAATCACCGCCTCCGAGGGAGAGAGGCAAGACAAACCATCACTAATCAATGGCTCCCACAGAAATTTCTGTGTTGCAGTGGAATTGAAATGGATACCGATCACATTTGGAAGAATTACAGCTCCTGATCCAGATGAAACCATCCTGCATCTACTTAAAAGAAACTCATTTTAAAGTCACCGACACACCTGCATTAAGGGGTTACCACCCCTACAGGAAGGATGATATTACTGGAGACAGGCTAAAGGTGGAGTGACTGTTTTTATTGATGACAGATACCACTCCTCTCCGGTCCCTCTTACGATGGCCATACAAGTAGTGGCTGTGAAAGTTCTTGCACCACTCCCACACCCGTTCCTCCTTGTGGGGAACTTCGTGCTGTGGGACTCAGCTACCACTTGCTCCGGGGGGTTGAATTATTTTGAGAATATCTGCCTTTTGAACTTGGGTCAGATGACACTTCTCCACAGGTACAGGGGCTTTTTCAGCCATTGACCTTTGTTTTTGCTCCCCGGCTATTGCAGACTCAGTTCAGTGGGAACTGGCTACAGATTTACATTCCAGTGACCACTTCCCAGTGTGGGTCTGTCTGTCAACTCAGATGGTGGTCAACAGGAGACCATGAAGATGGATGATTTAAAGGGCAAACTGGTTGCAGAGCAGTCGACGGACCATTTTTGAACGAAAGGATTGTGCATAGGAGACAGTGCCGTGTATCACTCATGAGATCCGATTGGCTTCCACAGAGTCCATCTCTTGGCTAGCAACTACGTCAAACGATGACCTGTACCCTGGTGGAATGACAACTGTTGTGTGGCAATCAGAGCCAGACAAACAGCTCTGCTGAACTTCAAACACCATCCAACTACAGAAAATATTCATCCTTTCAGATCAGTGAGAGCACATTCAGGGCGAGTGATAAGAGAACGGTAGAGGTATTCCTGGAAGGAATTCACAACTTTCGTTAATTGGTCCACTTCCACTGTGCAAATTTGGGAATCAATAAGACAGATCTCGGGCAAGGACAGTTTGTCCCCCCTTACAGCCTTGTCAAGAAATGAGGTCTTGGTGGATGCGTCTAAAGATGTGGCTCAGGTTTTAGATGAACACTTTTTTACAGTCACTGCACCATCTAGACAAGCTCCTCCTTTTCAGATGTTCCATAGGACTGTGGAGACGATGAAGCTCCATTTCTTCTTGCATAATGAGGAAGTCTGCAACTTTCCATTCTCCATGTGGGAACTGGAATCAGCTCTATCCATGGCGGAGACACTGCTCCAGGACCTGGTAAGATTCATTATGCCATGCTTCATCATTTGTGCTCTGAAGCGAAAGGACAGCTCCTCTCTTGTTTCTATCAGATCTGGTTTGATTGACAGTACCCTATGACTTGGAAGGAGGAATTATTAGTACCAAAAGCCCTTACCAGTTGTGTGTGTAAGACTCTTGAATGCATGGTCAACTGCCACCTTGTCTGGTTACTCAAATCCTGAGATCACCTGAGTCGCCCCCAGTGTGGTTTCAGGTGCTACGGTTCCACCCTATGCAACTTAATTGTACTGGTTTGTGTGTTTCTTGACCTCGAGACAGCATATGACACTGCTTGGAGGTACAACATCCTTCACCAACTTCATGAATGGGGACTACGTAGACATCTGCCATTTCTTATCAAGTCCTTCCTTGAGGACCCTTGCTTTCAATACTGCATCGGTGATGCATTGTTTGACTAGTATGTTCAAGAGAATGGGGGTCCCCCAAGGCAGTGAACTCAGTGACCAGTGACACATTGTTTGCCATTGCCATCAATAGCATTTACTCCACTACTCTTCCTCCAATCCTCTTCCTCCAATCTTAAAATGGCGACAAGGCAGCTACAGCTGACCATCAGGATTCCGGAAACGTAGGCCAAGAGAACTGCTTTTTGATTCTCACCAGAGAAGAATACATGTGTCAATTTTAACCATCTTCATCGAAGTTTTAATGAACCAGTGTTTACAATGGTGTACAGTTTTTACGTCTTCTGGAAACTGTGCACTTTTTGGATTTTTTATATTCTTGAAATTAACTTGATTCCCACATGTGAAAGACTACGAACAAAGGGCTTCCAGTCATTGAATATTTTGAAATGCCTTAGAAGACAAGTATGGGGAGCTGATACAGCCCACTCCCTGCAGTTTTATAGGGCATTTGTTTGCTCACGTTTGGAGTATGGCAGTGTGGTCTATGGATCAGCCCGTATTTCCTGCCACAAGATCTTAGCTGCTGTGCACCATGAGGACATTCAGATATCAGATGGAGTCTTTAGGACCACTCCAGTTCAGTATCTGTGTGCAGAGGCTGGTGAACCACCCCACTGGATTCAGTGACATATCCTTTTGGCTCAACAGCCACTGAAAATCTCAGTGTCACCTGAGTCATTGGCATTTAGTGCAGTGGTCTAACTCAATTTCAAAGGGCTGTTCAGGAATCAGACCCATGTGACCAAGCCATTCGGGATACTTGCTACTATACTGGCTGTCTCCGGGATGTGGAGCCATCTTTAGAATTTTAGTATGTACCACATTTTATCATTGTTTATACAGATGGATCCCAGCAAGAGAATTTCTTCCGTTGTCCGTTTTCCCTGAAAGGGTTTCCAAACTGCATCTTCTGGAACAATTTACAAATTATGATGCGGAGTTATATGGCATTATGATGGCATTGGGTACGGACATCACTATACAAGGTTCACTGTGTTTCAACTTGCCTAGTCCACTACAAGCACTTTACCAAATGTATCAAGTAGACTAGTTGATTCAGCTATCCATGACTCCTTACACCGGCTCAAACACTGTGGCAAGGAGGTGATCTTTTGCTGTGTACCTGTCCACATTGGGACACAGGGAAATGACTTGGCCGATAAAGCAGTCATAGGAGTGTGTCAGGATGGTGCTGTCCATCAGTGTCCCATCACATTGACGCCATCACTCATTTTCTGACAGATGCATCATGCGTCAGTGGAAGACTGAATGGTTGACAGAAAACAAACTGTGGTTGCTCAAATTGGCCACACAGGCATGGCAGACTTCCTGTTAGCCTCATCACTCAAAGGAGGTCCTGCTTACCAGGATGCGCATCGGACATAGCCCTTTAACTCATGGCTTCCTCCTCCGGTGAGAGGATCCCCCACTCTTTGAGGTTTGTGGTGTGCCTCTTTCAGTTCAGCATATTTTGGCAACATGTGTCTTATATAGTGATAGCAGGGCAGCCATCAGTCTTGATGAGATCTGCCCACTATACTCACTGATACTGACTTCAGTATTACAAGAGTGGTGGAATTTTGTGGACTGTCAGGCCTCATCCTGAAATTGGTGGGGAAGGGAGGCAGACTTTCATGCATTATAAACAGCTCTACATGTGGCTACAGCTTTTGGGGTCCCCACCTATGAGGTTGGCATGCTGACTATGTCAGGGCACTGATGATCATGATATTGAGTGCCCCTCACCTAATAATAATAATAATAATAATAATAATAATAATAATAATAATAATCTTTTTATTCACATGTCTTTAAGTATTTTCATGAAATCGGCAGAGTTCTTAACATGATGACTACGTAGTCCACAAGGGGATTTAGAAGTGTCACCAGATATTAGGCTGTGCATAATTGTGTGAATTGATGGTCTGAGTATTGGCTGCAGAGGCACCCGTTCTTTATATATCTTTGGCAGTCATACTGGTGTGGTGTGCCCCCTGTGGGTTCGGGGGTAAGAATAGGCCCGCGGTATTCCTGCCTATCGTAAGAGACGACTAAAAGGAGTCTCAAACGTTTCGGCCTTAATGTGTTGGTCCCCTAAGGGGTGTGACCACTATCTTTCAAAATTTTCTGTTAGTGCGTACCATTTGGGGAAGGACGCCTTACGTGGTGTATTATACAGGGTGATTAAAAAAGAATACCACAACTTTAGGAATTTAAAACTCTGCAACGACAAAAGGCAGAGCTAAGCACTATCTGTCGGCGAATTAAGGGAGCTATAAAGTTTCATTTAGTTGTACATTTGTTCGCTTGAGGCGCTGTTTACTAGGCGTCAGCATCAGTTGATGGTAAGATGGCAACCGCTCAACAGAAAGCTTTTTGTGTTATTGAGTACGGCAGAAGTGAATCGACGACAGTTGTTCAGCGTGCATTTCGAACGAAGTATGGTGTTAAACCTCCTGATAGGTGGTGTATTAAACGTTGGTATAAACAGTTTACAGAGAATGGGTGTTTGTGCAAAGGGAAAAGTTCTGGACGGCCGAGAACGAGTGACGAAAATGTAGCACGCATCCAGCAAGCATTTGTTCGCAGCCCAGGAAAATCGACTCGCAGAGCTAGCAGAGAGCTGCAAATTCCACAATCAACTGTATGGAGAGTCCTACGAAAAAGGTTAGTTATGAAACCTGAACGTCAACTACCCGAGGCGATGGATCGGCCGCCAGGCAGCCCGTGACAGAGCACTTCATCACTGGCCTCCAAGAAGCCCTGATCTTACCCCCTGCGATTTTTTCTTATGGGGGTATGTTAAGGATATGGTGTTTCGGCCACCTCTCCCAGCCACCATTGATGATTTGAAACGAGAAATAACAGCAGCTATCCAAACTGTTACGCCTGATATGCTACAGAGAATGTGGAACGAGTTGGAGTATCGGGTTGATATTGCTCGAGTGTCTGGAGGGGGCCATATTGAACATCTCTGAACTTGTTTTTGAGTGAAAAAAAAACCTTTTTAAATACTCTTTGTAATGATGTATAACAGAAGATTATATTATGTTTCTTTCATTAAATACACATTTTTAAAGTTGTGGTATTCTTTTTGAATCACCCTGTATATCCATCTTGTCCTAATATCTGGCACACCCGATATTGTCATGGAGTTGGACTTCCATCGAGCTTCCGGCCACATTGGCTGCAGTGTGTTCCGGGTAGCATACATTCCCTCCATTGTGCGCTTCCATCTTTGCCCTCGTGATGTACATGGATATTTTGACACCCGACATCCAGCACGGTAGCCAGTCCGTTGTGGTGGGGTTGTCATGTACCCTCTTGGTGGTAGCCCCCTGACTACACGGGGATCGCACTGCTGATGCCTGAGCTGCTACCTCCCCACGTATGCCGAGGAGTAGATGCCTATCCCTCTGGGGCATCGGGACTCCCGGCAAAGGCCATCCTGCCAGGTGGTCTTTGCTGCGGCTGGGTGGCGCCCGTGGGGAGAGTCCCTGGTCGGAGTGGGTGGCATCAGGGCGGATGACCCGCAATGAAGCGTGGTACATCATCTCTCGCTGGTGGGCCTCCACCAGCAGTCTCTAAGCGATCGAGGTCTACCCTCAACGGGAAGAAATTTGATCGGAGATCGTTTCCCTCCCTGGCCACTCCATGGGAGGATCGCCTGGCTAAAGAAGGGAGTGGAGAATATTCACCCCGGTACCTCATGTGTACACGGGTTGATGGGGGAATCGTTTATGTTGACCAAGCCCCAGTTTTTTGTGGAGCATTTAGAGGACAAGTTCGGGGAGGTGGAGGGCTTGTCCAAAATGCGCTCTGGTTTTGTGCTCATCAAAACGGCATCCTCTGCCCAGTCACGGATGTTGCTCAATTGTGACAAGTTGGGGGATGTTCCAGTTAGCATCACGCCGCATAAGTGTCTCGACATGGTCCAGGGTATTATATTCCACAGGGGTCTTCTTCTGCAGTCCGACGATGAATTACGCGCCAACCTCGAACGACGAGGTGTTCACTTCGTCCGGCGCGTCCATCGGGGTCCGAGGGATAATCAGGTAGCCACCGGTGCCTTCATCTTGGCCTTCGAGGGTGATGTCTTACCCGAAAAGGTCAAGGTGATGGTTTACCGTTGTGATGTGAAGCCATATATCCCTCCTCCGATGCGGTGTTTTAAGTGCTGGAAGTTCGAGCACATGTCATCTCGCTGTACTTCCGGCATCACCTGTCGAGATTGTGGCCATCCTTCCCATCCCGATACTCCATGTGCCCTGCCTCCTATCTGTGTTAACTGCGGAGAACACCATTCCCCTGCTCACCGGACTGTAGGATCTTCCAGAAGGAAAGGAAGATAATGGAATATAAGACTCTGGACCGCCTGACCTACACCGAGGCAAAGCAGAAATATGAGCGGTTCCATCCTGCTCCCATGACATCCACCTATGCTGTGGCTGCAACACTGGTTCGAACCTCTACCGTGTCGTCACCTACAGTTTGCCCTCAGCTCTGTCAGAATTCACTGGCCCCCTTGGTTGTTGGGGGCACTTCACTCCCTGTTGCTCCTGCTCCATCTACTTCAGGAGCAACACCCCCCCAAACCATCGGGGACATCAGTTCCCCCTTCCCAGCCGGAGAAGCGTAAGACTTCTTCGGCTTCTCTCACCAGGAAGGGGTCCCTTGCGGACCTCCCTTCGCAAGTTCCGACCAGTGGAAATGCGGACACCCGAAAGTGGCTGAAACAACCACCAGTCCCTGGTCGTAGGGCCTCACGGTCGTCGTCCGTCCCTGAGACTGACTCAGTGAAGCCCGTGAAGCCTGAACCACCGAAGGCACAGCGGGAGAAGCCGAAAAAGAAGAAAGTCCCCAAGACCAACGACATTGCGGTGGCGCCCTTCCCACCGCTTCCTACAAGCTCTGCGTCTGAGGACGAGGTCGAGATTCTGGCGTCTGCCGAAGCCCTGGATCTCGCCGGTCCCTCAGACGCCATGGATGTCACTTGTGCAGGTTCTGAATCGGTGGCAGCAAGTGAACCAGTGGCGTAAATTGCCTTCCTAGTCCCTTCACGCCTTCTCAGCCATGGACAATTTCATACTCCAGTGGAACTGCAGCGGTTTCTTCCACCATCTAGCTGAGCTCCGGCAGCTTATCAGCCTTCACCCTTTCTTCTGCATTGCTATTCAGGAAACTTGGTTTCTAGCAATGCGAACCCCCGCCCTCCGTGACTATCGGGGCTATTATAAGAACCGGGCAGCTTATGAAGGGGTGTCTGGTGGTGTCTGCATATATGTCCTTAACTCTCTTCACAGCGAGTCTGTCCCTCTACAAACACATTTAGAGGCTGTCGCTGTTAGAGTGTGGACAGCCACAGGCTGTTACCGTCTGCAGTCTTTACCTTCCACCGGAGGATGATGTTGTGCAGCATGTCCTGGCTGCGCTGATAGCCCAATTGCCGCCGCCTTTCCTGTTACTGGGCGACTTCAACGCCCATAACTCTCTGTGGGGTGGGTCGCTGGCAACAGGTAGAGGCGCCACCATTGAGCATTTATTGGCACAGCTCGATCTTTCGCTATAAAATGATGGTTCCTTCACACACTTCAGCGTGGCACATGGCACGTACTCCGCCATCGACCTTTCAATTTGCAGCCCTAGCCTCTTACCGTCTGTTGACTGGAGTGTGCATGACGACCTGTGTGGTAGTGACCACTTTCCGATCTTTCTGTCACTGCCACAGCGTCAGTCTTCTGGGCAGCCTTGCAGGTGGGCCATGAACAAGGCTGAGTGGGACTTGTTTTCCTCCACTGCTGCTATTGAGCCTCTCCCTAGTGATGACATTGATGCGGTGGTTCAATCGGTCACCACCGGCATCGTTACTGCTGCCGAATCTGCCATTCCCTACTCTTCTGGGTCCCCTCGGCGGCGGACTGTGCCTTGGTGGTCGCCTGCGATCGCTGAAGCGATTAAAGATCGCCGGTGGGCGCTCCAGCGTCACAAGCGACATCCCTCCATCGAAAACCTTATCGCCTTCAAACAGCTGCGTGCGCAAGCCCGCCGCCTTATCCGCCAAAGCAAGCAGGAGTGCTGAGAGCGGTATGTGTCCACCATTGGCCTCCATGTCTCTCCATCGCAGGTCTGGGCCAAGATCCGACGCCTCTATGGCTATCGGACCCATGTCAGCGTCCCTGCGCTCTCACTGAATGGAGCAGTTTGTACAGACTCCGACGAAATTGCCAACAGCTTGGCAGAGCATTTTGCTCTTAGTGCCGCTTCTTCCAATTACCCACTGGCCTTCCGCTCCATTAAAGAGCGGATGGAACTTCGGAGCCTTTCGTTTTGCACCCACCACCCAGAATCTTACAATGCTCCATTCAGCTTGTCCTGATACCGCTCCTGGGTCAGATGGCATCCACTGTCAGATGCTGAAACACCTTTCAGTGGACTGCCAGGGACGCCTCCTCGACATTTACAACCGTCTTTGGGTCGAGGGGGAGTTTCCGTTGCAATGGCGGGAAAGCATTGTCATCCCCGTTTTGAAACCTGGAAAGAACCCTCTGGAGGTGGACAGCTACCATCCCATTAGCCTCACCAACGTTCTTTGCAAGTTGCTTGAACGGATGGTGAGCCGGCGCTTACTTGGGTACTGGAGTCTCGGGGCCTTCTGGCTCCGTCTCAGGGTGGGTTCCGTAAAGGCCGCTCCGCCACCGACAATCTGGTGAGCCTGGAGTCGGCCATCCGTACTGCCTTTGCCCGCCGTCAGCACCTGGTTGCTGTCTTTTTCGACATGCGGAAGGTGTACAATACGACATGGCGTCATCACATCATTTCTACGCTTCATGGATGGGGTCTTCGGGGTCCTCTGCCGATTTTTATCCACAATTTTCTGTCGTATCGTACCTTCCGCGTGCAAGTTGCGGCCTCATATAGTTCCTCCCATGTCCAGGAGACCGGTGTGCCACAGCGTTCTGTTTTAAGTGTCTGCCTGTTTTTAGTAGCCATTAACGGGCTCGCTGCGGCCGTGGGAAATTCTGTCTCCGCTTCCCTGTATGCTGACGACTTCTGCCTTTACTACAGCTCTACTGGCATTGCAGCTGTTGAACGTCAGCTACAGGGCGCTATCCACAAGGCGCAGTCTTGGGCTGTAGCTCATGGGTAGCCAAGACCTGCGTTATGCATTTCTGCCGGCGACGTACTGTCCACCCGGAGCCGCGGCTTTATCTTGCCGACGAACTTCTTTCAGTGGTGGAATCACACAGGTTTTTGGGGGTGGTTTTCGATGCCCGGTTGACTTGGCTGCCTCATATCCGGCAGCTTAAACAGGCGTGTTGGCGGCATCTAAACCCTCTGAGATGCTTGAGCCACACCCGCTGGGGCGCCGACCGATCTACCCTGTTACGGCTCTACCAGGCTTTAATCCAGTCCCGTCTAGATTATGGGAGCGTGGCTTATGGCTCAGCATCCCCATCTGCGTTGCGGGTGCTGGACCCAATTCTCCACAGCGAGATTCGCCTTGCTACTGGTGCTTTCCGCACCAGCCCTGTGGACAGCATACTAGTGAAGGCAGGTGTCCCTCCACTGCAGTTACGACGCCAACAATTACTGCATCTTATGCTGCCCATGTTTTTAGCTTGCCCGGGCATCCAAATTACCGTGGCCTGTTCCCGCAGTCAGTCGTCCATCTGCCAGAACGTCGGCCCCGGTCGAGTTGTCTGATCGCCATACGCGTCAAGGAGCTTCTCTCCGGGGCTTGGGTTTTTCCCTGTTCCACCTCCTTTCCGGGCGCCTCTGCGTACACCCCCGTGGTGTGTGTCTCGCCCTCACCCTTGCCTTCGGCTCGACTTGGCACAGGGCCCGAAGGACTCAGTCCCTCCAGAGGCCTTCCGCCGCTGCTTTTATTCCATCCTGGCCACGTATCAGGGCCCTGGCGTTGTATACACGGACGGTTCGATGGTTGCTGGTCGTGTCGGTTATGCACTAACTCTAGGGGACCATTCCGAACAATGTTCCTTGCTGGATGACTGCAGCGTTTACACTGCTGAGCTAGTCGCCATCTTGCGAGCCCTAGAGTATCTCCGCTCCTGCTCAGGTGAGTCCTTAGTTATCTGTAGCGATTCCGTGAGCTGTTTACGAGCTCTTGACCAGTGTTTTCCTCGTTCTCGTCTGGTGATGGCTATCCATGAGTCCCTGCATACTCTTGCACGTTGCAGCCGCTCTGTGGTCTTTGTGTGGACCCCAGGCCATGTTGGGATACCCGGCAATGAGAATGTTGACTGCCTGGCGAAAGAGGCCACCAGTAAACCACCTCTGGAGATTGGCCTCCCGGCGACTGATTTGCGGGCAGTATTACGCTGCAAAGTTTTCGATTTCTGGGACACTGAATGGTGCAGCCTGCCCGTGCCAAACAAACTCCGTCGTATCAAGGAGACGACGACTGTGTGGTGGTCATCCATGCGAGCCAACCGCAGGGACTCAGTCGTCCTTTGTCGGCTCCGCATTGGCCACACCCGACTGACGCACAGTTATTTACTGTGTCGTGAGGATCCACCTCTTTGTCGTTGCGGGGCATCCTTGACGGTGGTCCATATTGTGTTGGAGTGTGCCCTTTTAACTGTGTTCAGGCAGACTTTTGCGCTGCCTGATACGGTCCCTGCGCTTTTAACTGACGACTCTGCCATAGCGGACTTAGTTTTGCGTTTTATTCGGGCAGGGGGATTTTATCACTTAATGTAAATGTGTGTGTTTTTTTTGTTGATTCTGGCTTATGGCCTACGATTTTAGTCCGCTTTTTTAATGCGTTTCTCGGTGGTTGACTTTTCCCTTTTTTTCTCTATGGTCGGCCAACCACCGTCACACTCGGTGTGATTTTAAATTTGTTTTGTCTGTTCTTTGTCGGAGTATTTCTTGTCCTGTGTCGTCTGCCGTCTTTCCTGTTATTCATTTTTATTCTCTTTGGGTGGTTTTAATTTTTTTGGAAAAGGGACCGATGGCCGTCACAGTCTGGTCCCTTTAATCCCACAAACCAACCAACCAACTGGTGTGGTGTCATTGGCACCCTGGGATACAGCTGCTGCTTCTTTGCCTCTGACCAGAGTTCTGCAGCAGAGGCACAGTTTTCCTGGTCATCATCACAGTTTGATCCTTCTTTAGCTTCCTGTAGAGATGGTCCTGCTGCAGCGAGCCAATTTTATGATGGTAGTTGTCGGTGCATATCAACACAGTTGCACTATTTTTGTCTGCTGGAATAACCATAGTGTCAGCATCATCTCTCAGTGCTCGGGTGGCCTCCCGTTCTGCTGCAGTGATGTTCACTTTCAGAAGTCACGACCCTGCAGGTTTCCCAGTGGATCTCCTCTGCTTTTTCCTTTCTCAGGCCTCAGATTGCTACCTCCGTGCCCTTAACAGTGTCCTGTTCCATTACGATTCTCGAGACAGGTGTGAAGTTCAGTCCTTTCGCGGGGACCGAAATTGTACCTGAATCCTGTACTTCTTCTGTCAAATGCACTATAGCCTTGGTGTTGTTTGCTTCCTTGACAGTGTGTGAGACATAGTGTCAGTATCCAGATTGCATCCACCACATGCGCTCCAGCAGCACACTTGACACCTTGTAGTTTGTGTTGTTAGCTGCTACAGTTACTATTATGTTGGTGACAGACACACACAAGTGTGTCGGGTTCCAGATCCAATATTTTCCTGGATAACAGTTGTGAGAGGCATCGTCTGTTGCTTGACATAGGCCCACAGGAACATATTTTAATCTGTTAAGTGATGACAGTTTGTGATTTTAACACAGGCTGGACATTCATCATTGATGATCAGTTTTGTCAATTGAAGAAGGCTGAAAACTTTGCCTAGCCATGCCAACCATTACTCTGTAGCGATCTGTTATAACACTCTATGCTATATGACACAGCATTATATACACCAGAAGGTACAACTAAAAAGTTGTGTAACCAGTTTTGAGAGTCTCTAATCAACTCAAATAAATACACCTGAAGCAAACTATTGTACTTTGAATTCAGTTTTATATTTTAATAGTTTTAACACCTGTTGTACTACGTGGCCAGAGATGTGAACTGAGCACCTGCTACTCTCGCCACTGCAGCCTCACCCTCATTCCTGGTGGCAGCCAGACAGTACACAGCCATTCGTAGCCTGCTAGAGGGGCTGCCCCTCCACTAGTACAAATATTGCAGCATCCGCATATCTCAACACTTCACCAGGAGACGAATGTGATGTGTGTTGAAATGTAACAGTATTTCAACACTACCACCCAGATGGGAACCTCATAGATTTTTACAAACCTCCTGTTTTCTTTATTTTTGTTTCATTAGCAAGAACAGGTGTTTCTGTTGTAAAAAGTTTCGTTTATTTTAAAGACCACCTGGGAACGGTTTAAAAAATGAAATTGAAAATACTACTGCAAACATTTTAAAACTGTTGTTATGTTTAGTGTTTGATAACATTTTCATTATTTGTAAGCACTTATTTCATATATTTACTACTAGATTTTCTATATCTAATCATAACTAAAAACTTGTTATGACAGTGGCACTCCAGGCTGCAAATAATTAAAAATGAAGTCTGCCACTCACTTCTAAATGAATTTACTTCATATGCTAGACTCACCAAATACATTTGTTTCCAGACTCTCACTGCTTCATATGCAGTTTGAATTGATGATTATTGTTTCTGGCAGCCAATAACAACTAAAAACTCAGCACATAGTCAGTATATGTTTCAGGAAACAACAATGTTTAGATGTATCTGAGTGGTAGTCTGTTCTCCTTTCTTAATTAAGAGCAAGAAATTTGTCACTCTTGAGTCCATGGGCAAACTGAACATTTGGTTGCAAACTTCATTCTCAACAAGACTTATTTTGTTTACTAAGGAGTTTTGAAGTGTTGTTGCACAAGTGTTTATTTAAAATTATTTTGCGTAGGGTAGATGGATACAAATGTTAGCTTTTACTTGCCACTGTGCACAATTGGTTGTTTGGACAATTTAAAGTGCCTTTCGGCCTCTCTTTGTAACTAGAAAAATAACTTTTTACTATTTGAGTCCCAGTTACCATAGTAATTAGGACAGTGAAACAAATTCAGTGATCTGCTTCTGTTATGAACTTCGCTTCTGTTATGAACTTCGCTTCTCATTCACTTTGAGTTCTTCCAAAATCACTGCTGTGGTCTGTTTGCAGAAACAAGTCATGCTGCTGAAAAGGACTTGATAACATAAAAACATTTGCAGAAAATAAATGTGTGGTGTAATGACTGGCAGTTATCTCTCAATATTAGTAAGTGTAACCTACTGCGTATAACAAGGCGAAAATCCCCATTAATGTAAGAGCACAAAATAAATGCCCAGTCTTTGGAAGTAGTGACATCCACCAAGTACCTGGGCGTGACTATTCGAAATGATCTCAAATGGAATGATCAGATTACACAAGTAATGGGCAAGGCGAACTGTAGATTGCAGTTTATTGGTAGAATCCTAAAGTGATGCAGTCCTTCAGTAAAGGAAATTGCTTACAATATGTTAGTTCGTCCAGTCTTAGAGTATTGTTCATCTGTATGGGACCCTTACCAGTTGGGTCTGATTCAAGAGACTGAGAAGGTCTAAAGAAGAGTGGCAAGATTCATGACTGGTACATTAAGCCATCGCGAGAGCGTTATAAATCTCATAGAAAGTTTGAAGTGGGGCACACTTGCAGATACACAACGCGCTGAACAGAAGGGGCTGCTCACCAAATTCCAAAATTCGTTCTTCGCCGAGGATGTAGAGCATGTATTATTACCACCAACTTTCAAATCGCACAATGATCACCATTCAAAGGTAAGGGAAATTAGAGCTCGTACTGAGGCATTCAGACAGTTGCTTGTCCCTTGCGCGATCTGCGAGTGGAACAGAGGGGGGGGGGGGGGGGGATATGACTTTGGCATGAATTGTGCCCTCCGCCACACACTGCTTGGTGGCTAGCAAAGTATATATGTAGATATAGATGTAGGTGTACAACTTTGCTTCTGCTGTTTGCCTACAGGTGGCAACAACGGTAAGTAACTGTTGAAAGAAACAGATTGCAGACATCGAGCAGTTAGATTGGACCTCGGTCAACATAACCTCATTCAAACATTAGTCGATTTGTGTTTGCATCATAAAGTTGTTCTCGATTGAAAATTTCACTTTACGAGCCTAATTCATGTCATTTGCAGGATGTGTTACTGTGTTGTTTCAGTATGAAGAAAACAGCGGCTGAGTCTCATAGACTGCTGTCGAGTGTGAATGGTAAGGATGCTGTTAGTGAAAGAACATGTCATGAGTGGTTTCAACGCTTCCATAATGGTGATTATAATGTCATAGACCGGCGTAGTGGTGGAAGAGAGAATGTTTTCGAAGATACAGAATTGGAGACATTGCTGAGTGAAGACTCGCATCAAACTCAAGAAGAATTGGCATGATTAGTGGGAGCGACACAGCAGGCCATTTCAAAACACATCAAGGCTATGTACATGATTCAGAAAGTAGGAACTTGGGTCTCGTGTGAACTGAAACCAAGAGATGTTGAACTGTGTTTGTGAACAGTTGCTTCAGAGGCAAAAATGGAAGGGATTTGCGCATCGCATTGTGACCGGGGACAAAAATGGGTTCATTATGATAACCCCAAATGCAAAAAATCATGGGGATATCCCAGCCATGCTTCCACGTCGAAGGCCAAACCATATATTGACAGCTCCAAGACCATGCTCTGCATTTGGTGGGAGCAACTCAGCGTCTTGTACTATGAAGTGCTAAAACCAAGTGAAACAATCACAGGTGCTCATTCAAATGCAGTTAATGTGTTTGAGCAGAGCATTAAAAGACAAATAGCCGCAATACAGCAAGAGGCACGATAAAGTGATTTGGCAGCATGACAACGCTCGACACCGTGTTGCAAAAGAGGTGAAAACATACTTGGAAACGTTAAAATGGGAAGTCCTACCCCACCCGCTGTATTCTCCAAACATTGCTCCCTCTGACTATCACCTGTTTAGATCAATGGTACATGTCCTGGCTGACCAACACTTCCGATCTCATAAAGAAGTCACAAATTGGATCAATTCGTGGATCGCTTCAAAAGATGAACAATTTTTTCGACACGGGATTTGTACACTGCCCGAAAGATGGGAGAAAGTAGTGGCCAGTGATGGAAAATACATTGAATGATACATGTGTAATCAGTTTGTTTCATTAAAGCCTCAAATTTTGGGGAAAAAACGGTGGAAGGAAAGTTGTCCACCTCGTAGGAGCAGCTGACTTCCACGAAATCTCACAAAAATTGTGCCCAGTATAACTGAATGTGGTGAAGAAGAAACTTGCTGCTCTGTTATCTTCTTGAAAGGCCCAAAGTGCTGATCATTATGGAAGAAAAGAAACCTGAAGAAAGAACCAACACCAGTTCGTCAAATCTTGACCATTCTCCACTAAAATGTCAGTCTCAAAATGAGATTCACAAGGCTACATGAAGCAAACTGCTGCTTCTCTCTCTCCCCCTTCCTCCCTCCCTCCTCCTCCTCTTTTTTTCGTCCACCTCCTCCATGGAAAACTAATTTAACTAGAATGAAAATGTGTTATGTGGAAAGTTATATAAAACTACTTTTGCAATAATTTTACTTTACTGTCATATTGAAGTATGTAACTAATATACAGGTAACAGGTATATTCTGGCTCCAGCTGCCAGAGATTTTGTGTGTGTGTGTGTGTGTGTGTGTGTGTGTGTGTGTGTGTGTGTGTGTGTCTGCTGTTGTCTATTTTTGACAAAGACCTTGTTGGCCTAAAGCTCATAGCTCATTTTGTGACAGTCTTTTTTTGTTGAGCTTATCTCTGACTCAGCATGTCCGCTATAGGGTGAGTAGCAACTATCCTTTTCATAATATTGATACAGATACACCGAAGCACCAAAGAAACTGGTTTAGGCATGTGTATTTAAATACAAAGTCAGAATATGGTGCTGTGGTCAGCTACGCATATATAAGACAAGTGTCTGGCACGATTGTTTGATCAGTTACTGCTTATTAAGATTCAAGTGAGTCTGAATGTGACGGAATAGTGAGTGGACAAATGATGGGACAAAGCCTCTCCAAGGTAACAATGAAGTGAATATTTTTCCATATGACCATTTCACGAGTGTTCTGTGAATATCAGGAATCCGGCGAAACATCATATCTCCAACATTGCTGTGCCCAAAAAAAGATCCTGCGAGAACAACAACTACAACAACAACAACATGGGCATCACCAAACAGTGGTGCATACTTGGTAACTGTATTGAATATAAGTACATTGTGTTGAACATAATCACAATGTCTGCAGTCAGAATAAGACTAAGGATGACCAGAATGTGCAGCAAAAATATTTTCAGTGGCTGCTAAATATTACCGGTTCATCATCTGACTTTAAAGCGAGATGATAATATGACAGAGCACTGTCAGAAAAACTGTTCTGTTAATAAGATTCAAACCAAACATTTTCTACAGCAGATTGTGTCCTGAAATGAAACTGCATGGCAGATGAAAGTTATGTGTTGGATTGAGACACGAATCAAAATACTTGTAAAGACATGCGTTTTGCCACAGGTAGTGTCTGAGACTGAATGTAGATTTGATTTGCAGTCTGGCACATACTTTTAATAAATCAGTTACATTTATTCAAAAAAATTGTGTTAATTGTTCGATTAACTCACATTATATAATGATAAACATTTTATGCTGACCCTCATGTATTGTGGAAGATTACCATAGAAATACTAAACAATGAAGAGACATTTTTACACAAAAATAATTATGGTGCAGTAAGATGAGGGAGTAATCAAGAATAGTCAAATTAACTCGGGGGGGATGCTGAGAGATTTAGACAAGGCAATAACACTGGCATTGGTAGACAAATTATGTTATTTAGGCAGCTAAATAAAAGGGGATAGAGCAATGCCAATTTAAGTGATAGGAACTGTTTCCTGAACGTATCGGTTTGCAGTCTAGCATTATATGACACTGGAACTTGGACAATTAGAAGTATAAACAAGAAAAGAATAGGAACTTCTGAAATGTATTGCTGTAGAGGAGTACTGAAGATTATATGGGTGGATTGAGTAACTAATGAAGATGTACTGAATGAAATTTGAGAGAGCTGTACTTTGACAAAACTTGGCAAAAAATGGACAGATTGAATAGAAAATGTCTGAGCTTTAAAGGAACAGTAATTTAGTAATGGAGAGAACTGTGGAGAGCAACATTTATGGAGGGAAATGACCAGAGCTTGAATACAGTGGGTAGGTTCAAATGGATGTAGGGTGTAGTAGTAACAATATTATGAAAATGAAAGTTGCTACTCACCATACAGCAGAGATGCTGAGTCGCAGAGAGGCGCAACAAAACTATTTGTGATGGTCTTTTTGTTGTGACTGTAAGCATCTCCACTATATGGTGACTAGCAACTTTCCTTTTAATTGATGACTCCTCTGGTAACAAAGTGGACTGATGATTATGACAAGAAGGAAAATTTACTCAAGAAAATTATGAAATAATGACTAAAATTCCCTGGCATCACTTATATTCAGGAGGTGATTATTGCCATTTCAGCATTTTTAATTTTATTTCTTCCCACTAGTGAGAAAGATCAGAGGTGTTGAGACAGTGCATGGAAGTTCTGATAAAAGCAGCAGATAAAGGACAGCGTGTCTTGTAGACTAGATTTTTTCAGTTACCTTCTGAAAGAACTCTTAACATTTTGGTCTCTTATTGTGAACAAACAATTTTATGCTTGTGCAATACTTCAGTCACACTATTCCGTATACCAGTGACAGTACAAGGACCTCATTATGAAAGTGAAACATTGTGACTTTAGGTCAAAAGGCACTTACACTACATAGTGATATTTTTGGACATTTTCATCTGTTGTTGCAGTTGTGGGATACCCCTCCATGTTTCATCTGCAAAACTACGGAGATCTACATCTACTCTCTGCAAACCACCGTGAGGTGCATGGCAGAGGATACATCCCATTGTATCGGTTATTCGGGTTTCTTCCTGTTCCATTCATGTATGGAGTGCGGGAAGAATGATTGTTTGAATGCCTCTGTACATACAGTAATTATTCTAATTTATCCTCGTGATCCCTATGTGAGCGATACAAAGGGGTTGTAGTATGTTCTGAGAGTAATCATTTAAAGCCAGTTCTTGAAACTTTATTAATAGACTTTCTCAGGATACTTTAAGTCTATCTTCAAGAGTCTTCCTGTTCAGTATCTCTGTGACACTTTCCCATGGATTAAACAAACCTGTGACCATTTGTGCTGCCCTTCTCTGTGTGTGTTCAATATCTCCTGTTAGTCCTATTTGGTACAGGTCCACAAACTTGAGCAATATTCTAGAACCAGTCGCAAGAGTGATTTGTAAGCAATCTCCTTTGTAGACTGACTGCACTTCCCCAGTATCCTACCAATGCACCGAAGTCTACCACCTGCTTTACCACGACTCAACCTATGTGATCATTCCATTTCACATTCCTACAAAGTGTTACACCCAGATATTTGTATGAGTTGGTCAATTCCAACAGTGACTCATTGATATGATAGTCGTAAGATACTATGTTTTTTGTTTTGTGAAGTGCAAAATTTTATATTTCTAAACTTTAGAGCAAGTGGTCAGTCTCTGCACCACATTGAAATCTTATCAAGATCTGATTGAACATTTATGCAGCTTCTTTCAAATATTACATTTCTTCATTATACATAACTGCATCATCTGCAAAAACTCTGATTTTACTATTATTATTATCTACAAGGGCATTAATATACAATATGAATAGCAAGGATCCCAATACACTTCCCTGGGGCACACCCGAAGTTACTTCTACATCTGATGATGAGATCTGAGATAACAAGCTGTGTCCTCTCTACCAAAAAGTTCTCAGTCCAGTCACAAATTTCACCTGTAAGTCAAATGCTATTTGGAAATCTAGAAATACTGCATCTACCTAGCCACCTTGATCCAAAGCTTTCAGTGTGTTCAGCGAGAAAAGTGCCAGTTGGGTTCCACATGATTGATGTTTTCGAAATCCGTGCTGGTTAGTGTTGAGAAGATCATTCTGTTCAAGATATATCATTATGTCAGAGCTCAGAATGTGTTCTAAGACTCTGCAACAAACCAATGTCAAGGATAATGAATGGTAGTTTTGTGGATCACTTCTACAAGGAGGGCCCTTTTCCAAGAACTGGGCACGGTTTTTTGTTTGAGGGATCTAAGGTAGATTATAATTAGAAGAGGGGCTAACTCGGCCACAAATTCAGTATAGAATCTGAGGAGGATTCCATTGAAGCCTGGAGCTTTGTTCAATCTCAACGATTTCAGCTGCTTCTCAACACCACTGACACTAATACTTATTTTATTAATCTTTTCAATGGTACGGGGATTAAATTGGGGCAATTCTCCTTGGTTTTCCTTGGCAGAGGATGTCTGCCTGCAAAAACAACTCTCAGAGGCATGTAGGTAAAACGAAAGCAATTTTTAGTTTGACAACTTAGGCATCATACAGTTGTTGGAATATTGCCTAATGATACTGCTTGGCAAATTAAAACTATGTGTTGGACCAGGACTTGAACATGGGACCTTTGTCTTTAGAGGGCAAAGTGCTCTACTGATTGTGCTATTCAAGCACGACTCACAAACCGCCCTCACAGCTTTACTCGAGTCAGTACCTCAACTTCTACACTAAAAAAATTCACAGAAGTTCTCCTGCATCCAATGTGGACCTATGGCTTAGCATTAGCTTGTAGGATTGTTTCCAGGATGTAATTTGTGTAATCTTTTTTGTTAATGGTGTTACTTTCTGGTAATAGTTTTGCACATAAATTGAAGATAAGTTGACAGAGCTTATTTTGCAGCAAGGCCGGATGTCTTTGGACGTCATTGTGTGAAAATTTAAATTTAAAGAAATGATTCACTGGGAAAATAGTGCTGTGCTATGGAAAAAGCTAACAGTTTTAGTAGCCACTATCAAGGATCAGTTGACCAACTTTTCAGTAGGCACTTGAGGTTAGGTATGCTACCCTAAGAATAGGTGTCTGGCTTCCATGTGTCTAAAATTTGAAAAGTACTGGTATAGTGAGATGTGTTGTTAGGTATGCAAAATAAATAAATAAAAATAAAAAATGTTTGTGTAGACTATTGCTGATAAATTTCATGTTGGTGGATGGTACTGTTGGAGTTTCAACATGAGGAGAAAGACCCTTCATGTTGAAGAATTCTCATCAGTAATGACAAACAATTGCTGCATTTGGCTGTCAGATTCATGTTAAACGTTTGATACGAACTTATAAGTGACATATGTGAATAGTTTCTGCATTTCTTGTGTACCATTGTTCAAGCATTTGCAAATCACCCACAGTACAGAGAGCATTTTTCAAGGTGTATTCCTTATGTGCTCATGAAAAAAATAGGCATATGTGGATGTGGTGTGGTGCTGTATTTTCTGGAGCATTTTGCTGATAGAGGAAGCACATTCCTGACACACTGTTACTGATGGGAAAAGTTGGGTTTCTTCTATCACACTCAGTCAAATGCTGGTCAATAAAGTGGTGCAAACAAACACACACACACACACACACACACACACACACACACACACACACACACACACACCATGCAAATCAACACAGGAGGCCCAACTCAATGTCTATTAATGGAATTTCCCTTTTTATTCAGATGATGTATTTTATGAAACTCTTAAGAAAATTGCAGTGGAGAATTTAGAGTCTGAAGCAACTATATTTTGTCCTTACATCTTACTACCCCTTGTGTAAAAGGAAAATCGAGAAATGTAAATCATCACAGAGAAAGAAAATAACAGTGTGAAAGAAGAATGGAATGAGAGGAACTTTTCGAACTTTGTGTATAAGTAAAAAATTAATAGGTCTATTGTTTCGTTTGTTTTGCTTAACAGTTCACATTATTTCTAGTATTAAAATGTATTTGTCATATTTTTATTTCCCTCTTATAAATAAATTTTTGTTTCTAACGTAGATAATTCTCTTATTAAATGTATGGGCTACATTTAAAAAAGAAGACTGATTGGACAGGAGAGATCATAAGATTTATTATATTGTCACAGTCCTGATGTTTCTGTGTGGCTATCAGTAATTTCCTAACAATTTTAGTACAATGGAATTAATATTTGTAAACTTAGTGTGGAATGCAGATATGTGAGTATGCATTTTTGTGATTTAAAACAGTTGCAGGGTCGCAGCTTCTCACTGTGTGGTTCTGAATGTCGTGTCTGTTTTAAAAGTGTTTGATGGTGCACCTCAGATGTTGTCAATGTTCCCAACACCAGCATTTCTTTATTTACATGCTCAGTAAGATTTACTGACTGATCACTATTCCTGACTCTCTTCTCTTCATCATGCACATTTGTATATCCTTTCATAAATGGACAACACTATTGTAGTACTTTTCCTTTGTTCATTGCTGAAGGTCAATAAATACTGACTTTTGACGGATTTCAGTGGTTTTGTACCATTTTCCATTGAGAAAGTGAATTGCTGACAGTGAGGTACATGCAGTTTGTTTATTTAATTTTAACTTTCTTCACAGCCACACAAAGAGAACGAACAGTACTGTAAGAAACTGTGTTAGTACAAATTGGCCACTGTAGTCAGTGAATTGATTTAGCCAATCAGACCTATAGTATGAGATGCACAGTATAAAATGTAAACACATTATTTTCTTAACAAAAATAGCCAGAGTGTCTGGTCTGGTCCTGCTGAGGAATGTGCAGTCGGTTCAGTTTTAGGGTCCATCTCGTTACCACAAAGCAATCAACATTTAGTGTTAACTCAGAAATACAGAAGTTACATTTCCGTCCCTGCTAATGGGTTAATTTTCAAAGAGCATTTGAAATTATGACCAGCAAATTATACCTTTGTGTATCACATACTACTATTTGCCTCCAATCTCACAACATGAGATATTTTCAGAGGAGTATGTTTCGTAGGGCATACTGTTTCTATCCAGGATAATGGTGTGATGACATGTGTTAGTGACTTTTATTTTAAAAAAAGGAAAGAATAATGATTGTTAGTATTTTTATTGTTGTTGTCTTGGCATTTCTTGCTGATTTGTGAGCGCATTAAGTTTTAGAACGACACTGCGAAACACGGTTTACATTGTTATTTTCCTGTTATTAGGGTGAGTGATCCTGGAACATCTAGTGGAGGTGGCAGCAGTGCTGCCCAGCATCGCAAATCCAACTCACTTGACGCTGACAGTTGCGATCTCAGCAGGAAAAATAAACAGTTAATGCCACCTGTTAGAGAAAGGTAATATTCAGTATTGAATATCTCTTCCAAATTGAGCACCTGCATGTCTGTCATTGTTCTACAATCCTAAGGAATGTAACAGATGGAATCGGTTATTAATAAATTATGAATAGAATTTCTGACTGGCATTTACCTTCAGGATGTTTAATGTGTAGTACTTCTGAGACAAGCTTATAAAAGTGAAAAGGACACACTGCCTAGTTCACAGAACTGATAGTTCCATCATTGGGGAGGAAAGAGGGATGTTGCAGAAAGTTATAAAGGAGGGGTAGGTCACTCAGACCCCAGGATGAGAGAAATCCATCTGTAGTGAGGACGAGGGTACAAAAAGATGAAGGGGGATGTGTCACTGGAAGAATGTCAGAGATGGTACATTCATAAGCACTGTGCCATTGTAATTTCAGAGATGAGAAGAGTGAGATGTAAAGAAAGAATAAGGGGAAGAGAGTTGTATTGCATAATTAATTGCAACAGACAAATTGGCATATTGTAAACAAAGGCATTGTGTAGAATGCCTGGAACTTCTTGAAAGGTGTTTAATTTAATTTTAATCATTTTAATGTAATAAATTTCCGGCAAAATGTGTAAATGTGTAGGTGTTTTATAAAATGCAAAATGAACACACAAAAAGTATTAAATTACAACAAAATAATTAAATTAGAAGAAATCAACAGTTTCACTACTATGCCTTTTGTGCAACCCTGCTGGCATGGTTCACAGATCTGTGTGAAAAGCTTTGTATCATGAAGAGTAGTATTATTATATCTAGCAGACAACTCCTTTTTCATCCTGTTTCCGCCACTATGGCCATTAGAAGAATGGATCTCATACAGTAAATCAGAAAAACTCACCATCTGGTACGATAAATTTGATTGCACCACACATTTCTTTCAGTGGTTGTAGCTATCTCTGTATTCCCTGGATATTAATTACATGGTACTTATTAACTAATGTTGATGAGGTTGCTTATTTCCCAGTCTTAGCCATATTCACATGTCTTATTATTTCCTTATAGCACCATATGTTAGAAAAACACTGTTTCTTGAAGAATAACTCCTCATTATCTGTGACTATATAAATCTTTGTTTCATTGCTTATGCATGATCAACCACAAAATATTTACAGTCATCACGTGTAGCCTCCATTTTAGTGAAAGTGACACTCTGACACTAATTAACTCTAACTGAAATGAACAGGATCTGTTACAGCAATTGTCTGTGAATCTTGTAACTATCAAAATATTTAAATTATCTTCTTTTCATATTTTGTCTCAACGTGACCAGCATTCTACTAAATAATTGAACAAAGTATAAATAAAATCCGTCTCATATCCTGCCTAAAGATTGTTAGTATTCCACAGGGTGAACCATCTAAAACTCGCAGTGCAGATATTGCAGAAATGGAAAGTCCTGTTGATACACATTCAAAAGATTGTTTAGAAAGTGTATTTTTTGTGCAAACATACACTTTTATAAATTACAGAATTCTATACGAGCATTTTAGTATATATTGTATTTTGAAAAGTTACCACACTGACACTTGTACTTATGGTTGCACACATTAAAGAAAAACAAATTGTATACACAAGTTACGTGGATTCTGACCAGTAATGAGACAACTGACCATCACAGGTTGTGTTCAAAATTACCACCTGCAGTGGCACTACATACTTCCAGTTTGGTGTGGAACGACTACTATACACATGCTAGCATTTCAGTGGAGATGTTTGAGCAGGCTGCAGTAATACATCATTACCTACCATCAGGTACAGCTGTTATGACCTTGTACACAGCACCTTTCAGCTCTCCCCACAGATAAAAGTCTGCAGGTGTCAAATCGGGGGAGCGGGCTGGCCAAGGTACATATCCTCTGCATCCAATCCAATGATTTGGAAACAATTCATGAAGACATGCTGTAGTACTTCGTGCACTGTGGGCTGGACAGTCATCATGCTAGTACCACAGGTTCTTCCTAGTCCGCAGAGGAATGTCTCCTAGCATCCATGGAAGATTGTCTGTTAGGAGGTTGTGATACTTGGGCACGTTCATTGTTCTGTCTGTGAAAAATGGGCCTATGTGCTGGTGGTTCAGTATCCTGCACCACATGTTTACACTCCATGGGGTATCATCAACAGATCAGTAGTTCATGTTTCGACTGTGTGCCTGGCCATGATTGGTAAATGTGACTTCATAATTAAATCAGACATATGATGCATCTGGAGTATCCTGTGTTAATGCCATGCAGTTCTTAATAGAGAGAGATGTGATATGGATGGAACCTATGTCGATGGAGAATGAATAGGACATTTGCCTGACATATTCCACTTCCTCGTGGATGATGTATGAGCAAACATGTGGATCAACTGCAACAGCAACAAGAACATTAATTTTCGCTCTTTGTCATCAGTTGTTACCTTCTGTTACGTTGTCTAGATGTTACACTACCACTTTCATGTAAATGGTTGAAAATGTTGATAAATAATTTCCAAGATTGATTATTTGACATTTATTGTGATATGTTTTTGCATGCACAGTACAAGAATGAATTGCATTCTTCCTACACTACTCATACAAGAGCAGCATTGGTAAATCCCATTGTCCACTTATGACCTGCTGCTTGGGGCTGTCACACACACACTGACTAGCACATCACAGTGCAGTCAAGGAACACATGGGCACTCTGTAAGCAAACATAACATCATCATACATAGCAACTACGCAGGTTGAATGGCATAAACAAGTATCAATGTGGAAACTTTTCAAAATACGATATCTCATAAATGACTTGCACTAGAATCCTGTAACGAACACCACTGACATTCTAAGTTGCCCTATTTTTACTTTATTAATGCCAATAGGTATTGTCCCATTCAAAAAAAATGGTTTGCTCAAAAAATACTCTTTATAAGTATTATTGCAACTTGTTTCTAGGCTAACAATACAAACCCCCTGACTACCAATCCTTTCTGCCAAAACTGCACACCAATAGCACTTCCCATTTCCAAAGTATTTGCAGAGCAAGTGTTAGGTGATTCACTTTGTATATACATGGTGTCTCGGCTAGGGTTACACAAAAACATTGGTTTATATTTCAATATGTGTTAAGATTTATTCTGTATGTGTCCAACATTGTAAACAGCAGCTCAAATATTTTAATGCATGTTAGTACAGTTCAGTATGAGCATCATTTGTGGTTTCAGCTATTGAAACGTTCTTAAGCTGGGTAGGTGTTATCTACAGGAATACTTTGCAAATCACATTTAAGTGCCTGGAAGAGGGTTCATTGAATCACCTTCACAATAATTCTCTATTATTCCAGTCTCATACAACGCACAGAAAAAATGAACAGGTATATCTTTCTGTGTGAGTTCTGATTTCCCTTATTTTATTACGGTGATCTTTTCTGCATATGTAGGTCGGCAAGGAGAAAGTTGGTGCTTGAAATTTCATGAGAAGATTCCACTGCAGTGAAAAATGTCTTTGTTTTAATGATGTCAACTCCAAATCCTGTATTATTTCAGTGACACTCTCTCCTCTGTTTCACAGTAATGCAAAATGTGCTACCCTTCTTTGAACTTTCTCACTATACTCTGTTAATCCTATTTGGTAAAGATCCCACACTGCGCAGCAGTATTCTGAAAGAGGACAGACAAGCATAGTGTAGGCAATCTCTCCAGTAGATCTGTTACATTTTCTAAGTGTTCTACCAATAAAACACAGTCTTTGGTTAGCCTTCCCCACAACATTTTCTATGTGTTTCTTCCAATTTAAGTTGTTTGTAATAGTAATTCCTAGGCATTTAATTGAATTTACAGTCTTTATATTTGACTGAGTTATCCTTAACCAAAGTTTAACAGATTCCTTTTAGCTTTCATGTGGACGACCTCACACTTCTCGTTGTTTAGAGTCAATTGCCAATTTTTGCACCATACAGATATCTTTTCTAAATTGTTTTGCGATTTGTTTTGATCTCCTGATAACTTTACTAGCTGATAAATGGCAGCATCATCTGCAAACAACCTGAGATGGCTGCTTAGATTGTCTGCCAAACCGTTTATATAGATAAGGAACAGCAAAGGGCCTGTAACACTACCTTGGGGAATGCTAGAAATCACTTCTGTTTTACTTGATAACTTTTTGTCTGTTTCTACAAACAGTGATCTCTCTGACAGGAAATCGTGAATCAAGTCGTATAACTGAGACGATATTCCATAAGTAAGCAATTTCACTACATGCCTCTTGTGTGGTATAGTGTCTGGAGATCTAGAAATACAGAATCAGTTTGAAATCCCTTGTCAATAGCACTCAACACTTTGTGTGAGTAAAGAGCTAGTTATGTTTCACAAGAACAATGTTTTCTAAATCGTGTTGACTGTGTGTCAGGAGACCATTTTCTTTGAGGTAATTCATAATGTTCTAACACAATGTAAATTCCAGAATCCTGCTGCGTATCATCGTTAATGATATGGGCCTGTAATTTAATGGATTACTTCTACTACCTTTCTTGAGTATTGGTGTGACCTGTGCAACTTTCCAGTCTTTGGCTACGGATATTTCGTCAAGCGAACGCGTTACTTGTGTTTGCAGCTGTTCTCGATTCAAATTCTGGAATATTCAACTTTGTCTTCTTTTGTGAAGGCATTTCGGAAGGCTGTGTTTAGTAACTCTGCTTTGCCAGCACTTTCTTCGATAGTATCTGCATTGCTAACGTGCAGAGAAGGCACGATTGTGTCTTGCCACAAGCATACTTCACATTCAACAAGAATCCATTTGGATTTTCCGCCAGGTTTTGAGACAAAGTTTTATTGTGTAAACTATTACAAGCATCTCGCACTGAAGTTATGGCCTCTACTGTGGCATAGAACCATCGTCACAAATCTATCATATCTTGAGCCCTTGTTACGATAAACCCCCATGCACTAAAATCCAGCAGAGTCAGGGCTGAGGGTGCCGGGCAGTGGGACCCCCTTTCGATCAAACTCTCATGAAATGTCCCATGGAGAAATGTTGTAAGATCCCCATGGTAGTTGGTTGGGTGATCGTCCTGCCGGAATGTGCCTGTGGAATTGTGTATTTACCTAACAGTGTAAAATGTTGAACTCTTTCATTACAAGGACTTGTTTCTGTGTACCTCTAGCCCGGACACCATGTATCTCCTAGGCATTCCATAAAATTCCAGATTTCACCGTTTTCCAGTAACGTATATGAAATAAAAAGTATGGTGAACAAGATGTGTGTGAGTGGGGTGGAGTGGGGAGTGTTATCAGAGATGAAATTCAGGAGGTTTTTGGGATGTAAACAAGTGTTGGACGCTAAGGTCCCACCTCTGGAGTTCACAGAATCTAAAATCAGGTGGAAGGATGCAAGTAGTATAGGTCCCTTCTATGCCCATTCATGTGCTCTGTCAGTTTATGGGTAGTAACACCTACATTGATCAGCCAAACCATAAGACCATTGCCCACCCCAACGTTCCCCCCGGGGGGCTCACCGCTCTTTGGTGAGTACGTGCTTGGCGACCATGGGTCCCCAGCCCTCACAGCACCTCTTCTCTTTCTGTGCTGCTTGTCTCCTCTTCTCCTGTCCTTCTCCCCTCTCTTGGGGAGATGTCTCGTGCCTCCATGACTTACAAGCTGACCTATCACTGCAAATTTCTCAAACTTCGCTGGCTTCGCTCACAACTTGCCGATAGTATATTT
The DNA here is from genome assembly GCF_023864275.1 of Schistocerca cancellata. NCBI lineage: Eukaryota > Metazoa > Arthropoda > Insecta > Orthoptera > Acrididae > Schistocerca > Schistocerca cancellata. Next base: position 521,604,054 of record NC_064633.1, read on the forward strand.
TTGTACACTGATAGTTCCAAGTCCGCCCACAGTGTTGGCTGTTCTTTTATCTTGGCTGGGTGGCAGGGGTAAAATACATGGAGTGAAAGGCTATTTACAATTTGTACAGAAACCAGATGGCAGTTATATGAGTCGAGGGGCATGAAAGGGAAGCAGTGGTTGGGAAGGGAGTGAGACAGGGTTGTAGCCTCTCCCCGATGCTATTCAATCTGTAAGCCAGAGAAACCCAAGGAGCAGCAAGAGAAATCCAAAAAGAAGACCCCCCAGACCAAGGGACTTGAGGTACCACCCACATCACTACTGCCTACAATCTGTGCATCTGAGGATGAGGTGGATACAGACTGCTCAGGAACTAAGTCAGTGGCAGCAGGTGACCATGAGGCTTCATTGCCTCCGTGAGCATTCATGCCTTCCCAGCCTCACGATCACTTCATCCTCCAGTGGAATTGCTGCGGTTTTTTCCACCACCTGGCTGAGCTATGGCAACTGTTAAGCTTTACACATGCTTTTCTGCATTGCCCTCCAGGAAACTTGGTTCCCAGCAATGCGGACCCCTGCCCTTATTGGGGATATTACAAGAACCCTAGCGACTATAATAGAGTGTCAGGTGGAGTCTGTGTCTATGTCCTGAACTTGGTATGTAGTGAACCTGTGCCCCTTCAAACCCCTCTTGAAGCTGTTTCTGTCAGGATGACGATGATGCAGGAAATAACTGTCTGCATTGTATATCTTACTCTAGATGGTGTGATATCTCTGAATGTCTTGGCTGCACTGATTCGTCAACTCCCTAAACCTTTCCTACTTTTGGGAGATTTTAATACACGTAACCCCTTGTGGGGTGGCAGCACAATTTCTGGCCAAGGTAGATTGGTTGAAAATTTACTGTGTCAGCTAAACCTCTGTCTCCTGAATACTGGGGCTCCCACACATTTCAGTGTGGTTCACAGCACTTATTTGGCCATTGATTTATCACTTTGTAGCCCAGGACTTCTCCCAGCTCTCCACTGGTGAGTCCACGATGACTTGTGCAGTAATGACCACTTCCCCATCTACTTGTCACTTCCCCAGCGTCATGCCCATGGATGCCTACCCAGATGGGCTTTAAACAAGGCATACTGGGAAGGTTTGACTTCTTCTGTCACCATTGAATCTGCCCCACTTGGTAACATTGATGTGGTGGTTGAGCGGGTCACTAGAACGATCATTTCTATGGCGGAAAATGTCATTTCTTGTTCCTTAGGGTGCCCCGGCGAAAGACAGTACCTTGGTGGTCACTGGAAATTGCTGAGGCCATTAAAGAGGGTAAGCAGGCTCTACAGTCACATAAGTAGCACCCATCTCTGGAACACCCAGTAGCTTTTAAATGCTCCGTGCCCACATTTGCCAGCTTATAAAACGGTGGAAACAGGAATATTGGGAGAGGTATGTCTCAACCATTGGGTGGCATATATCACCATCCCAAGTCGGGATGATTATCGGACATGTTTTTGGGTACCAGACCCCAACAGGAAACCCTGGTATTAACATTGATGGTGTGTTGTCTAACAATGCAAACACAATTGCGAGCACTTTGCTTAGCACTATGCTAGACCCTCTGTGTCGGAGAATTACCCCCCAGCCTTTCTCACTCTCAAACGGTGGCTGGAAGGGAAAGTCCTCTCGTTCACTACACGCCACAGTGAACCCTGTAACGCCCCATTTTAGAGTGCCCTTGAACATTGCGCCAACACAGCTCCTGGGCCAGATTGGATCCACAGTCAGATGCTTAAACGTCTCTCGTCTGACTACAAGCGATATCTCCATGTCATCTTCAACCAGATCTGGTGCAATGGTGTCTTTCCATTGCATTGGTGGGAGAGCACCATCATACCAGTGCTCAATCCAGATAAAAACCCAGTTGATGTGGATAGCTATTGGCCCTTCAGACTTGCCAATGTTCTTTGTAAGCTGCTAGAATGTATGGTGTGTCGGCGGTTGGGTTGGGTGCTGGAGTCACATGGCCTACTGGCTCCATGCCAGGGCAGTTTCTGCCGGGGTCGCTCTACCACTGATAATCTTGTGTCCCTCGAGTCTGCCATCCAGACAGCCTTTTCCAGATGCCAACACCTTGTTGCCATCTTTTTTGAGTTACGAAAAGTTTACTGCACAAGCTGGTGACATCATATCCTTGCCACATTGTATGAGTGGGGTCTCCGGGACCCGCTCCTGATTTTCATCCAAAATTTCTTGTCACTCCATACTTTCCATGTTCAGGTTGGTGCCTCCCATAGTTCCCCCATATCCAGGAGAATGGAGTCCCGCAGGGCTCTGTATTGAGCGTATTTCTACTTTTAGGGACCATTAATGGTCTAGCAGCAGCTGTAGGGCCCTCCGTCTCACCTTCTCTGTATGCAGACGCCTTCGGCATTTCTTACTGCTACTCCAGTACTGGTGTTGCTGAGCAGTGACTACAGGGAGCCATCCACAAGATGCAGTCATGGGCTCTAGCCCATGGTTTCCAGATTTCAGCCTCAAAGTCATCTGTCATGCACTTCTGTCGGTGTCGTTCCGTTCATCTGGAACCAGAACTTTACCTTAATGATGATCCACTCACTGCAGTGGAGACATATTGATTCTTAGGACTGGTTTTTGATGCCCAATTGTCGTGGCTTCCTCACCTTCGTCAGCTTAAGCTGAAGTGCTGGCAGCACCTCAATGCCCTCTGCTGCTTGAGAAACACCAGTCGGGGTGCAGATCGCTCTGCACTGCTGCAGCTCTACAGAACGCTTGCTCAGTCCTGCCTTGACTGTGGGAGTCTGGTTTATGGTTCAGCTGCACCCTCAGCATTGTATGTACTCAACCCAGTGCACCACTGTGGCGTTCGACTAGCGACGGGAACTTTTAGGATGAGTCCGGTTACCAGCATCCTGCTGGAGGCCGGAGTCCTTCCATTGAAGGTTAGACATGCACGACTGCTTACCAGTTACATTGCACACATTCATAGTTCTCCTGTGCATCTGAATTACAGTCTCCTTTTCCCACCCACGGTGGTTCATCTCCCTTATCAGCGGCCCAGGTCAGCTCTTACGTTGGTGGTTCATGTCCGATCACTTCTGTCTGAACTGCAGTCCTTCCCTTTACCACCTATACTCAAGATCCATTCATGTACACCTCCATGGTGTAAACCTTGGCTGAAGCTTTGCCTGGACCTTTCACATGGCCCTAAGGATTCATTTACTCCTGCGGCTGTCCACTGCCACTTCTCCATTCCTGATGTGTTCAGGGGCTTGGAAGTGGTTTACACCGATGGCTTGATGGCTGTGGTCACATTGGCTTTGCATATATTCATGGAGAACACCCTGAACAGCAATCATTGTGAGATGACTGCAGTGTTTTCACTGCAGAGCTGGTGGCCATATTTCGTGCTCATGAGCACATCTGCTCATACCTTGGTGAGTCTTTTCTTCTGTGTACTGACTCCTTAAGCAGCCTACAAGGTATTGATCAGTACTACCCTCACCATCCTTTGCAGGAGTCCCATCAATGCCCCGGAACAGTCCAGTTATTCAGTGGTGTTTGTCTGGGTCCCAGGTCACTTCGGAACCCCAGGAAATGAACTTGCCGACAGGCTGGCGAAACAGGCTACATGGCAACCACTTCTGGAGGTTGGCATCCCCGTAACTGACCTGCATTCATTCTTACACTGCAAGGTTTTTAAGCTTTGGGAGATGGAATGGCATAATCTCAGTACCCCCAACAAACTGTGTGCCATTAAGGAATCTACGAATGTGTGGGAGTCCTCGATGAGGACCTCTTGCAAGGTCTCTGTGGTTCTCTGCCGGCTCCACATTGGCCCCACCTGGGTGACCCACGGCTACCTCCTGCACCTTGAAGACTCACCTAAATGTTGGTGTGGCACCCAGTTGACAGTGGCCCATATTCTGGTGCACTGTCCTACTTTGACTCCCCTGTGACAAAATCTTAGGTTACCGGACTTTTTGCCAATAATTTTGTCTGAAAACGCCTCATTGTCTGATTTAGTTTTACGTTTTATTTGTGAGGGTTGGTTTTATCATTTGATAATTGGAAAGAACACATAGAAAATGTTGTGGGGAAGGCTAACCAAAGGCTGCGTTTTATGGGCAGGACACTTAGAAAATGTAACAGACCTACAAAGGAGACTGCCTACACTACACTTGTCCATCCTCTTTTAGAATACTGCTGTGTGGTGTGGGATCCTTACCAGGTAGGACTGGCGGAGTACATAGAAAAAGTTCAAAGAAAGGCAGCATGTTTTGTATTATCGCGAAATATGGGAGAGAGTGTCACAGAAATGATACAGGATTTGGGCTGGAAATCATTAAAAGAAAGGCGTTTTTTGTTGCGACAGAATTTTCTCAAAATTCCAATCACCAACTTTCTCCTCCGAATGCGAAAATATTTTGTTGACACCGACCTACATAGGGCGGAATGATCACCATGATAAAATAAGGGAAATCAGAGCTTGTATGGAAAGATATAGGTGTTCATTCTTTCTGCGCGCTATAAGAAATTGGAGTAATAGAGAATAGGCTAATGGTTCAAATGGCTCTGAGTACTATGCAACTTAACTTCTGAGGTCATCAGTCGCCTAAAACTTACAACTACTTAAACCTAAGTAACCTAAGGACAGCACACACATCCATGCCCCAGGCAGGATTCGAACCTGCTACCGTAGCGGTCGCTCGGCTCCAGGCTGCAGCGCCTAGAACCGCACAGCCACTCCGGCCGGCAATAGAGAATCGTGAAGGTGGTTTGATGAACCCTCTGCCAGGCACTTAAATGTGATTTGCAGAGTATCCATGTAGATGTAGATGATCTAAACTTTAGGACATGTCCTCTGTTCCTGTGTGTCCTCCACCATAGTGCTTTCAGGTGGAGGTTTTAATGTGTTGCAGAGTTTATTCTCATGGTCGGCCATCCATGGTAATCTGCTTTCATGTTCTAATCTCTTCTACCTGTTTCTTGCGTCTCGTGTGGTTTTTCTTGTCCTCTTTTGTTCCTTATAGTGTTTGTTGCCTTTGTGTCATTTTTCCTTCCTTGCGGTATTTTGCTCTATGTCTCGTTTGTTTTATTCTTTTCCTTGTATGATTGTTTTAACAGGAAAATGGGACCAATGACTAAGCAGTTTTGTCCCCCCCCCCCCCCCCCCCCCTTTTAAACCAACCAACCAACCAAGGAGGATGTCAGACCAAGAGGATATCATTTAGGGCTTGACACTGAGAAAGTAAAGGTAAAACAGAGCAAAGTATTCAGGTGTACAATGTCTGTGTGGTACTGGGTGACATGGGGAGTCCTTAAGAATTTTTGGAAGTGGGAACTGTAATAGGAGGAGAGTGGGAGGATGATGTTGCCTGGGAGATGTGGTTTGGATTAAGAACTGTTGGTTAGTTGTGGGAGAGGAAACCCTAAGAGAGATTGTTGGTGTAGATGTTAACGGATTTGTTGTGCAGCAGAAACCTGTGTTGCGGGTGCATAGGCTGCAGGAAAGTGAGCGTTTTATGTGAAAGGGGAGGCAGCTGCCAAAGTGAATATATTCTTGCTTATTTATTGCTTTTATATGGACTGAGGTTTGAATGTGCAGTTCAGTGTGGTGCAGGTCAACATAAACAATGGTCACTTTGGATTTAGAAAAAGGAACAGATTGGATTGGATTTGGCAAAAGTTAGTTGTTTGCAGGAAGCAGAGTAATTGTTATTGCAATGAGCCTGGTCACAAAGATATCTTGCTACTTAGTCCCTTATCCCCAACCAAAGAACAAAGAGAATGTAGATAAATCTGCATGGGGCGAAGGGGTCCAGTTTCTGGGTCTTGAGGAAGGCCTTTTCCATTCTACCCATGAAAAGGTCAGTGTAAGATGAGGTTGTCCTGCTGCCATAGCTATCCCCCTGATATGTTTGTAGGTCTGGCCCTCAAAAATTTAATAATTATGGGTAAGGGTAGAGTTGGCTAGAGTGGCAGTAAACAAGGTTTTAGAGAGATTATCAGGTGGCTGTTGGGAGAGGTAGTGTTCTGTGGCTGAGGGGCTGTGTGTGAGATGTTTGTGTAAATTGAGGTCACATTGAAAATGATTAGTGATAAAGAGGACCCAAGATTATGAGGGGCGATGGCCAGGATGACTGTATTAGTGTATTTTGGGAAATAGGTGTAAGTGGACATGCATGAATCAGGAGGGGTAAGGAATTCTGTGGAAGTAGATGCAAGTCCTTTGAGACACCCAGGGCTTCCTACAGAAATCAGGATAGACAGAACGGGGTCATCACCAACAATTTTGCATGCTGAGATGTCTAAGAGCCAGTCCCTTGCAGTGAAGTATTCCAGTTGTTGAGCCTTTACCCACAGGAAATATAATGAAAGAGTCATCTGCTGTCAGGTCACTAATAGTTAGAGACTCAGTTCGTAAGTTTTGAGGTGTTGCTTATGCTTTTCAAGGAGGGTTGACAGCCAGTATTGGAAGTGAGGAATTCCTGGAATGCTTGGCGAGCTTGGTTTTTGAAAAAAAGTTGAACATACATTTTGGATTCTGGTCAGGATTCAATGCTCACTCTGGTGGGAGTTGTGACTGAGTGGTGAAGTTGTATTTTCTGTTGAAATTACAGATGAATGAGAACAACTACAGCAGTGTGCTTTAATTTTGGTGTGGAGCTGAAGGTTAGGGCTTTGGAAAGAACGGATGTCATAGTATGAGAGAGAGAGATCTGGATGAGAGTTTAAGGACTGAATGGCGGCCATTCTTGTGAGGTGTTGAAATTTGATTAACCCTTTCGCTGCTACAGATGTGCACTTTACGCTCCATGCTGAGACAGCTTTTGTTATGGCTGTAATGTTTGCCAAATACTAGTGCCTGTGTGGAGAGGTGGCATTCTGGCTGATATGAAATGTTCGTCATCTGATTTTTCAAAAACTGTTTCGTGAAAAAATATGATTTTTTTCCAAGTCTTATAATCTGATATTTTCGCTCAATAAGGAACTGAATTTCTTTTTATTATGCATCATATTTAATGTGCTGCATCAAATTGAGTAAAAAATTGCACAAAATTTTAAAGAATTTTGCAGATGTAAAAACACATTGTGTTAACTTTGCTTAGGGTTGATTTTAGCTTGTACACAGCAGCGAATGAAACGTAGATAAGGTAACAAAATTGTATTTAAAATTGAGAAGAGAATGATATCTCATTTTGTTCTTGAGTTATTGGGTTTTATATGCAAAGGATGGTTGTGCACAACACACCCATTCACAGCCTTGTGCATCACGAATCATGTGTCGTAAAAACTGTCATATCTCGTAAATCATTGAAGATATTGACATGTGGTTTTTTGCAAATGATAGCATGCGATAAGATACATATGTTGTATGATAAATACTTGAAAATTTTTTATTCACCGAGATATGGGTGTAACGTGACCACAGCTGTGAGAAGTCGGCAGACCGTGATACATGCAGACATCCATAGCACCATAGAAAAGTCCAGGCAGCATGTGTATAATGTCCACAACACTGGGGGAACTGCATAACAGGATGTGTATACACGCCCAGAGCAGCAAAAGGGTTAAGATTAAAGTTAAAGTTGGGGTTGGATGGGAGATGTGCATAGATTTAGAGGTTAAGTAAGGAGGCCAGTTTGGGCTTGTTGGCTAGGAGGGGGGCATTCTTGTTGGTAATGTTGTGCTTGTTAGTTGCATGAGGGAGACACTACTTCTGAGGTATCTGACTAACAAGCTGGACAGCTTCTTAAGTGGTGAAGGCATTTTGTTAAAATTAATGGTTGACGTCAAGGAGTATTCCACTAAGTGTACTAGCATATCCAGGAGCTTGAAAGATGGGGTAATTTGAGGGGGAAGGGGGTGGAGGGGAAGAGAGAGAGAGAGAGAGAGAGAGAGAGAGAGAGAGAGAGAGAGAGAGCAGCTGAGCAACTGAGCAGCTGTTGCAAGTGGTGGTGGATAGAGACAATGTGTTGGTCAAGGACAAGATGGATAAGGGCTAAGGATTGATCAGTGTGAAATTCAAGGAGAGGTTGTGTGAAAGTGGATTCTAGCCTGAGAAAGGGACTCATAACATAAAGCCTTTGGAGCAGTGCCAAAAGATAAATGGTTCCTTTATGTGGACAAATGGGATGCTAAAAGATTGTCCAGAAAAAAACAAATTCAATTCATTTGAAGTCCTCATAACTATTATGTGGCATGTAGCAGTAAATTATTACAAACGGGGAGGAAAAATTGAATGTGATTAATGATTGCAGCTCCGTGTTGATACATATAGAATTTGTGTGCACATCCTCTTGCATTGTTAAAGTTGGTCTTTCCCTGTATTACAAGGTTGTTATTAAGCTGCTTAATCCACTTCATGAAACTTCTTATCAAAGCATTAGCATAAACGTCTCTCATAGTTCATCTGTATATTGGTAGTACTTTTACACTGAAGCACCAAAGAAACTGGTATAGGCACGAATATTCAAATACAGAGATACCTAAACAGGCAGAATATGGCACTGCAGTTGGCAACGCCTATATAAGACAACAAGTGTCTGGTGCAGTTGTTAAGATTGGTTACTGCTGCTGCAATGGCAGGTCATCAATATTTCAGTGAGTTTAAATGCAGTGTTATAGTTGGCGTACAAGCGATGGGACACAGTATCTCTGAGATAATGATGAAGTGGGGATTTTCGTACATGACCATTTCACGAATGTTCCATGAATATCAGGAATGCAGTAAAACATCAGATCTCCGACATGGGACCAATGACGAATCATTGAATCATTGAACCTGACAAAAGTCCAACCCTTCCGCAAATTGCTGCAAATTTCAATTCTGGGCCATCAACAAGTGTCGCTGTGTGTGCCATTCAACGAAACATCATTGATATGGGCTTTTGGAGCCGAAGGCCCACTCGTGTACCCTTGGTGACTGCATGAAAGAAAGCTTTATGCGTCACCTGGTCCCATCAACACAGACATTGGACTGTTGATGTCTGGAAACATGTTGCCTGGTTGAACGAGTTTCATTTCAAATTGTTTCCAGCGGATGGACATATATGGGTTCGGAGACAACCTCATGAATCCATGGACCCAGCATGTCAGCAGGGGTCTGTTGAAGCTGATGGAAGCATGTTCAGTTGGAGTGATATGGGCTCTGACAGGTGACACGTACATAAACATCCTGTCTGATCACCTGCATCAGTTCATGTCCATTGAGCATTCCGATGGATTTGGACAATTCCAGCAGGACGCTGGGACATCCAACACGTTCAGAATTGCTACAGAGTGCCTCCAGGAACGCTCTTCTGAGTTTAAACACATCCACTGATCTCCAAACTCCCCAGACATGAACATTATTGAGCATATCTGGGATCGTTGCAATATGCTGTTCAGAAGAGATCTCCAACCACTCATACTCTCATGGTTTTATGGACAGCTCTGCAGGATTCATGTTGTCAATTCCCTCCAGCACTGCTTCAGACATTAGTCGAGTCCATGTCACGTCGTGTTGCAGCACTTCCGCGACCTCACAGGGGCCATACACAATGTTAGACAGGCGTATCAGTTTCTTCAGTGTATTATGATATTTCACTGCATTGCCTATGCCTGTAAATGGTGCTTACGGAATAAAAGCTGGAGTGGTGCATTTGTATATTCACTAATGTCCAGCCAGAGCATGACACAACTTACATCAGTCACCCACTTTTCAACAATACATAGGCTGCTCACTCTGCAACAGAATGTACCTGAAAGTATTAACTATGTAGTTAGCAAAGTGAGTCTGGAGTAGCATCCCACAAACTCGAAAATACACCCACATATATTCTGAAAATTCTTCAGTGACAATAACTGTTAATCATACATCTATGGCCAGAACTAATTCTTGGTGATTCAGTATTGTATGATTAAGTTAGAAATATTTTTTGTGACTTAATATTGTAATAAGGTTTGTAAGTATTAGTGTTGTATTGCCTCTAAACATTTGTATACACAAGAAGTGAACTTAAGTTTTCAAGTGTTACTGAAGTTTCTCAGTGGTATAGTCACAGATACATTACTAATAATTATGAAATGCTTCCAACTTGTTAAGGTGCCCTCACATTCTCAGTATGTATTTTGCATTAATATTGTGTCAATCTGTTGCGCAAAAGTGTAAGGCCAAGAACAACACCAATATTTATGCCTGGGATGTGTCAGTTATAAATCGGCCTTCATACTGAACATGTTTGTGCTCGATGACGTAGAAGTTGCGTGTATTAAGACTGCAATTTCTATGTGCTGCAAATTGATAAGCAAGAGGAAATGGCAATGGGCAAAACAATGGTTTGGAAGGTGTTCTACACATAGTTGTACTAGCATGTTAAAAGAGATTGCAGCAGAGCCAGATGACTATTGGAATTTTTTAAAGCTGCATGAGGAATCATTAAATGAATTGGTTAAGGTTGATACACCTTACATTCACAGAGAAGGTACTGTTCATACACTCATCAAATTTCACTTTCCCCAGTGCTTGAAATGGTCTATAAACCTGTTGTTATGGAGGAGGCAATGCTGTTATATATTAAAATAAACAATTAGAGCTTCTGAAACAAACAACTTAGCAGTTGCAGCATTATTTCCCTGCATTAAACACTTCTATCAAATGTGTCTGTAATTAATTACTGAATAAGTATTAAATGTGTAATCAAACTACTCTTACGAGTGCATTTCCACAGATTTTTCCTTTCATCTGTCTTTCCTAATGTATTCATACAACATTGCTGTATCTGCTGTTTGCTTGTCTGCAAATCACTCAGTCTTGGCAGGAACTGCTGTATATTGCACAATACTCAGTATTTCACAATAAAAATTGAGCATATGAGGGCCCGTTAGCAAATACAGTGGACTTCTATAAGAATACTTTCACCCAATTCTTTACAATATCCAAACCACATTGCAGTAAGGCATTAGTAGAACCATTATCGCATTTTGCATAACATGATTTACATTACGATACGGCGCTGTCTAGCTGCTTACCCGGTTCTCAGTACATGTCGACTACCTCATGCCTCTGCTGGTAACAATACCTCAATTCAAATTACAAGTCTGGTATGCTAATTAAATGTTCAGACATTGCGTAATATGGGATACCAGCACACTCACATTCTGGTGTAAAGAATTTTCTCACAATTTCTATGAAATTTTTTGAAAGTAAAATAAAACACCCAGGTCATGGTTGTCACTTAGGGCTTCCACAACCTATAAAAATTAAAATACCATGTAATAAATCAAAGTACTAAACATTATCACTAAAGATTTTGAAAAGTGAATAAAATAGATAAAAGTGAGAAATTATAACAGTAAAAGTGAGAACATATGGTTATAAAAGTGAGACACAGTAGCCCAGAACAATTACTTAAGCTAAGTGCAGTTGGTGTTGTATGTAGATATGAGTTGGTATATACATAGAAGTTTCAATAAAACTGTAAAACATCCAGATAAATAACAGTGCATAGAAAAATTACTGTGAACTGACATGTTTTCTCATGTTGTACCAGACATCATCTGTTTTATGTCTTTGAATTCTGTGAATGAACATGTCTGGATAAAAGAACCATTGAAATAGAAAAATACACATGAATATGTTCCATTACCATTTATTTCTTGTGGCATGTGTGACACATTGGACACTGTACACTTACACCTAAGGCATATACATGCACTCTTCTGCAGATGGAGCATGGTCACTGTACCAATAGATCATTTGTGCGGCCTTGTACCTCTATGGATTGTATTCGCTTATCATGTACATGGAAAGAAACAGAAAATGTGAACGTTTACACCTGTGTTCCCTCAGTAGTATTATTCTATACTAAACGTGATAAGCCTGTGGCAGTAGCCTTACAGTATGCTTAAATACTTAAAATAGAATCTAGTTATGAATTAATAGAAAAAAGGCAGGCAAAAACATTGTAAACATGGAAACTATAGCTGTGAGATTCTCCTCTGCAGTTGGGATCCATCCTGCTAGGGAAACATGAGGGGAAGAGAGAAAATTCTTAAACGAGAACAGTATTATCACATAGTAATAAAATGTTATTATATAACTATGGGTCAGATGGTAAGAAAGTTGACATCTAGATCATTGCATTCCTACATGTTGCTGTTTGAAGTCGGTGCTAACATAACACAACTGCTTCTTCCTTCTATCTTCATTTATGATAATTCTTTTGTTGGTGAAGAATCATTGTTTCCTGTTCACTAACTGATTTGGCATTACTTTATGGAGAAAAAGAGTTCTTGTGGTTTTCCCAATTGTTCCAAACATGGTACATAATGTTGATAATTCCCCAAAAAAGTTTGTACTTATTTTCTGCACTGGAACTATGGAAACTGTAATACCTTTAAACTTGTCTTTATCTGGAAAAATACCTTTGTTTGGGCTATTCTTCATCTCAGATAATCGGTCTTCTGTTTCAACGTTGCATCATCTTGTTGAGTTTCCCACCTCCATTGCCTTTTATTGAGGTGGCTATTGATTGTTGTTTGCCAGCTCGTTAAAGCTGCTTCTGATCCTTCTGTAAAGTAAAGTGATGGTTCCTCATCTTCCATCCTTGTGGCTACAGTGCCCTGGAATGGTACACTAAGAATATTAACTTTTGTTTTTTATTGTTACGCTATTTGTTGTGTAATCGATGTGGACTGCATGCTTCTTCAATTATTGCCCCTCAGGATTAACATACACTCAGGCAAGGCACCACTTAGGCAGAGATTTCAAATTTTTTCCCATCTATTACTGTATCTATAAGGATCTGCTCATTCATTGTTCATTTGGGAATTTGAACAACAGGTATTTATATGCCTGTTACTGGAAGGCGTTGCATATTCTCTCCCTTTTTTACCCATTTATGGCAGGTGCCTCATGTCCATGCTAGCAATAATGAGTAACTCAGGTGCCAATGCTTCAGATCAAATTACGAGTGTCAACACACTACTTAAATGTTCAAAGATTGTGTGAAGTGGGATGACTGTATGCTCACACCACTTGAATCTCAATGTGAGTGAGTAAACATTGAAGTGGAACTGTGTCTTGTTGATTAATATTATAGCTTGAGAATTCTAGTCTGCTCTTTCTAATCTTTTCTGTGATTGTCTCCGTATGTTTGTATAGTTCTTCTGTAGGTTTCTTGATCCATACTCCCTTGCTGTTAGTTGTGCCAAATATTTTCCTAAGTTTTTTCCATTCTACTTTTTCTAGCTGTCTGATACGTGTATGCCCTAGGATGAGTGTGGTCTCTGCAGCATACAGTGCTTTGGAGAGCACCACCATGTTGTAGTGGTGTAATTTGGCTTTTTGTAAGATGTACTTCTTGTTGTAATGATTCCACACAACTTTGTATGCCATGTCCAGTTTAGTTTTTCTTTCTTCATTTGAGTCTCTGTTATGTCCGTTCATTTGTGGTGTTTCACCGAGGTATTTGAAGTTTGCTATTTTGTAAATCGTGGCGCACTTTGTGTTAAGGGATGAGAGTTTATTTGTGCTCATAAACTGTGTCTTTTCGTAAGTTTTGGAAGCGATTTCGTGTAGTTTTTCAATAGCTTCTTTTGTTTCGTTTTTATCTTTTGTGATAATCGCCAAATTGTCTGCAAAAGCCAGGCATTTAATATGTAGGTTTCCTAAGATTATCCCATGTTGTGATATTTCCCATTCTTTTATTTCCTTAGATTGAAAATGAGAGGTGAGAGGCCATCGCCTTGTTGGACACCTGTGCGAATTTCAGAGGGCTCTGATAGTTTCCCACGTAACTTTACTTTGGAGGTCGTGTTGGTCAAGGTTTGCTCTATGACAGTCCGTGTTTTGTTGTGTACTTTGTATTCAGATAGAATTTTGAAGAGAGTTTTATGGTCAATAGAGTCATACGCATTTTTGAAGGCAACAAAGGTAATGATCAGGTTCTGTTTGTGTTGTAAAATCATTTTCAGGTTCCAAATTTGTTCCACACAAGACAGCCATTTATGGAAGCCTGCTTGGTATTCCCCAATCAAGTGGTAGGTTGGGCATTCTAGTCTGTTTAGTGAAGCTTTAGAGAGGATCTTGTATGTGACCGGTAGTAGGGAAATTTCTCTGTAGTTGTCACCTTTTTTGTGTAGTGGGTGTATCAGGGCAGTTTCCCAGTCATCAGGAATTTTCATGGTCTCCCAGATATCTTCCAAGATCCTGTGGATGTCTTTGGTGAGTTCTTGGTCTTGTAACTTCCAGATTTCTGCGAAGATGCCGTTTTCTCCTGGTGCTCTACTATTCTTGAGTGACTTGATTATTTCGTTAACTTCTTCTAGAGATGGAGGTTCACTCTCTGTATTGTACGTACTCATTTCTGTCATCAGTTCTTCCATAGGAGGGTCTGTGTTGAGGAGTTTTTCAAAGTACTTTGCCAGAATGTCACAGTTGTTTTTGGTATTGGTTTCTTGGGTTCCATCTGGTCTTCTGAAGCACAAGTTGGGTGGTTGATATCCAGTCATATTTTCTCTGAACATTCTGTAGAAGTTTCTTGTATTGTTTTTCATGAAGTCCGATTCAGTCTCCATAAGTCGCCATTTATCATACTGTTATTTTTCGCTATGAATGATTTTGCTTGATTGTTTCTGTGTTTTCAGGCAGTTCATCCAGTTTATGGCTACTAAATTTTTTCCATGTGCTGATTCGTTGGTCACTAGCTTGGTCATATGTGTGGTTCCACCAACGGTGTTTCCTTGTTCATGGTGCTTGTGCTAGTTTTATGGCATCTCTGATTGTTCCTGAAAGTTGTGTCCAGTCTGTCATTTTCTCCATTTTAATTTTGTCTCATATTTGTGTCTGGTTTAAAGTAAGGTATTCTGGATCTAGTCTAACAATTTTGTTCTTCTGGAGCTTTTTCTTGGGCAAAAGGCAAATCCTGATCTGCAGTAGGTTGGTGTTCGGAGGTGAAGTAGCCTTTACATGTGTCTATGTTCAAAATTTCTTTTTGTGAATCTTTCTGGACTATTACGTGGTTGATGTGTAGTTCTTGAATTTTGTTGACATAATGGCAAGGTCGTGGCTTTTGCAAAAGTCTGTCAGGTGTTTTCCATTTTTGTTTGTGTCATTGTGTGGAGTAAGATTTCATGTGGTATGTGTGTATTCATTTTCTTTTCCGAGTTTAGTGTTGAAGTCTCCCAGTATTATTTTGACTCTATGTGCAGGAATTTTTGATAGTTTCTTCCATTGTTGTCCAGAAGTCATCAGTTTCGTCTGGGTTTTTCCTGTTGTAGTCATTAGTCGGTGCGTTTGCATTGATTGTTGTGTAAGATTTGTTGGCTGTTTTCACTGTGATGGTGCTGATTCTTTCGTTTGGTGATGAAAAGTCGATTATGCTGTCCTTGATGGACCTGTGTACTGCAAATCCTGTGCCAAAAAGCTGTAGGTTTTTCAGTTGTCTCGATGGTTTTCCTTTGTATATTCTAAAGTTCTCCGTGTTGAAATGGTCTTTGTCTGTGAATCGTGTTTCTTGCAGTGCACATATTTTTATTTGAAATTTTTTGAGAGTGTCTGTGAATTGTTTCATCTTTCCTGTCTTCAACAGTGTTTTTGCATTGAGTGTGCCGATGTAGTGTTTGCGTTTGGTCTTGAGGGAGTCTGAGAAGCTCCAATTCTTCTCATGATGTCAGTGAGCCCCATGTGTGTGTGTGTGTGTGTGTGTGTGTGTGTGCGCGTGCGCGTGCGCGTGCGCGTGCGCGTGTGCGTGGGCGTGTGCGTGTGCGTGTGCGTGTGCGTGGGCGTGGGCGTGGGCGTGGGCGTGGGCGTGCGCGCGCGTGAGTGTGTATACCTGTCCTTTTTTGCCCCTAAGGTAAGTCTTTCCGCTCCCGGGATTGGAATGACTCCTTACCCTCTCCCTTAAAACCCACATCCTTTTGTCTTTCCCTCTCCTTCCCCCTTTCCTGATGGGTTGCGAAAGCTTGAAATTTGTTTGTGTTTTTTATTGTCTCTATCAACATACGAACGCTTTCGTTTTGTAAGTTACAGCATATATTTTTCCCACGTGGAATGTTTCCCTCTATTATATTCATATTATTTATTTATTTATTGCACTAGCCACTATGCTAGAAGCCCATGTTAACATTAAAAATAATTTTTAAGTGAGACAGTATTACACCCCCCCCTCCATGCCTTTTCATCCCCCCCCCCCCCCCCCCCCCCCCCCCGGCCAGTCTTATGCTTAATAAATCGTTGTGAACTTTTACTACAAAGTTGGCATTTTTTTAAATGTTGTTCTTGGCAAATTTTGATATCTTTAATAAAATTACATATTCTCAATTCTACAAATTAAGTGCAGTTTATTCTGATTTTCAGATTCCGCTGTATTGTGCCTTATCCTCCGAACAGTGAATTTGAACTGGAGTTACAAGTGGGTGACATAATTTATGTCCACAAGAAGAGAGATGATGGATGGTACAAAGGCACCCAGCAACGTACAGGGCGAACTGGCCTCTTTCCTGCAAGCTTTGTCGAGAGCTTCTGAGAACCCCCTTCGTGCGTGCTAGAGACGTGTGTGTAAAGCATATAAGGAAGTGTGTGTATTCAGACAGTGAAAGATCTGCTGAATTTTATCAGGGCAGTACGACAATTTGCTTTGCCTTTGATTGATTTTACTTACATGTGCCCATTCTTCCATAAGTGTTATGTTTTTTCTAATTTTTTTCTTTGTACTTTTTTATTTATTCGTCGAAAGCACGCACAGGGGATGTTACGGTGTGTCATATTGTGAGATTTTCACAGACTCTTAGTTAAATAGAAGTAATGACGCACAATGTTATTTTTATAGATGTGTTCACATTTGTGTGGTGCGGAAAGTGACTACCTCTGAATAAGAGACTTGCCTTTTATGTTTGAATGTACTCATTCTAAGGAGACGGAATGGGTGGCCAGTACTTACCATCAGGAAGTGAGATTCCAAGTACTGCTGATAGAAACACTTAAAAGCAGAAGAAAACTATTCCTAGCTTTTGGAACTTGTATGTTTCTTCCTCAGGGAGGAGAGGATTGGGGGAGGTTGGAAAAAGGAAGAATTCACTCTAACCCCAAATTTAGAGGGACCCATCAGGCTACTTTTGTGCTAAATGTTATTCAAACATTGCTCTAGCAATGAACATTTGATTTCTAGAGGCATAGTGAAAGATTAAACTACACAGACCTCTCAAGAGACAGTAAAAGTTGTTCCACAACTTCAATATTATATAATATAGTTACTCAATCTTTCATGTTTGGTAACATGTGTTATCAATCATTTGTACCTTCTGTGATAAATTAGTTACGGATATCCATTTCTGCTAGTACTGTACAGATAACTGGGCATTATTTTCACATTTATTTTGGCATATTTTTCAGACGCCCTTATAATTATAAGAATGAAAGGAAAGAACTAATTTTCCCTTGGACTGAACACATAATATAAACCATTCACTAATTACAGTCAGTTTATTTTATACTTATATCTCATAATCTGAACTCTCACATGGCAGGTGACTGACATGAAACCCATTTTGGCTATTTAAAAAATGAACTGAGTTTCTCATTGACTCGTCTAATTAAGTACATATTTGAACAGCTGTTAAGCTATTCTGGAATAAAGACTTTTACTCTGAGATTCCAGTATTATCTGCCAAAAGAATTAGTATGAAGTAATGTGTTTTGGAAAAATTCATCACAACTACAACTTTTTCCAGTGTATGCTAATTATTAACTACTTACCATAAAAATCTCATTCTCTGTAAACAAAGTAATGTAACATGGTTTTCACATATGATGATCTTCTGTAAATATTTATTTCCAATAATTAACTCTAAAATTATAAACAGTATTATTTAAATGATCATGAAGACCTAATTGTTATAAGCTTTGCCAAAATATTACGATTGAAAAAATGTGTGTCCTCCTTTTATGGCTCCGCAGTCTGTTGTGGACCTTTGTCTCTTCCACAATTTTCTGTTAGATGTCCCATTTTTGCACTAGTGCTACTCAATTCCTGTGTACTATTCTCTGAATGTCCACTTCAACAATATCCACATGTTATTGGGTTGGCCATGCCATTGTCATCCTCCAAGATTTCCAGTTTGTGCCACATGCCCGGCCCATCTCAGTCTTGCTGATATTCTTGTTTGTATCCAAAGAACAATTCACATGACAGAACAGTAAAATTACAAGAAGACCTTTGCTTACCTTCAGAGGGAAAAATTCTGAGTGCTGCTGATAGACATGCATAAAAGTAGAAGAGTGTCTCCTGGTCTTCAGAATTGTTAGCTCCTTCCTCATGGAAGTATAGGTATGATATACTGAAGTCTGGAAAGGAGGGGCAGGTAAAAGTTGCAAGGTTGTGTGGGATACGCCTCTGTGAGGACACACACTTTTGTGTCTCATCATCCTTTTAACCTGGGGTTTGAGTGACTTGCTCCTCCTTTATAACCTTCCCTTACCTCTCTCTCATTCCCATCTGAGGAAGGAAATTAGAGTTCTAGAAGCTAGGACAGGTTTTTACTTTTATTTATGTTTATAGGCAATACTTGGAACAATGGTGCAGCCATTGTGACTTTTGTGATGGGTGGTTCATCATATATGGCAGAAAGTTCATTGTTGTATGGTCTTCTCCACCTTCTTACCTCACACCAAGGATGTTTTGTTCTGTGAAGTATCTTCCTCTCAGAGGTATGAAACATGCTAGTATCAGTTACTGTTAATGGCAGTTTCTGAAGTGTTTTATGTATGATTAACTTTGTGGTGTGAGACAGGAGCTTTGAAACAAGGAATTTTGTTACAGCAAAATAAGCTCTGTTAGCTGCTGCCAGACAATTAATTTCCTATGAAAGTATCACTGTAGTGTGTTGTGGTCAATTGCTGTTATTCAAACTGCTCAGCCTTCTCAAATTTACAGTTAAATCTGGCCACTAATTTCTGCATCTTTCCAGTGTGTGCCCTTCTACAAGCAACGCATTCAATCTTAGACTCATTGATAGGCAAACCATAAGAACTAATTTTAATACAGTAAATGACTCCTTCCTTGCCCTCTGTTGAGGTCCTGTGGGTGTGTATATCACTGATGCCGGCCAATGTTTACATTATTTTGTCTTAGATGATTACACCGCACAGCAGGTTAGCCTCTTCTATCACGTTTTCCAGCAGTACATTAAAAAGAAGAAACATAAGTGCCATCACCCAGGTGTATGCTGCTGTGGATATCCACTGGCTGTAATGGTATTCTTTGTAGCCATACTCTGCTTCTTAAAATGCTCGGTGTAGTCCACATCAATCTCAGAAGCTTCAGAGTTCCCATTTCCCGCAATGTGGACCTTCTTTATATAGATCTCTCTCTCTCTCTCTCTCTCTCTCTCTCTCTCTCTCTCTCTCTCTCTTGACAGTTGAGAGAGAGGAGATGGTCAAACAGATCAGAAAGAACATTTTGTATTTCAATTTCGGAAGCATTATTCATAAGTAATTTTCACACTCTATTTGGTCTACTCCTTTGTTGTGTGCATATGACTCCTTTGTTGCACTGTTATGGCTTTTAGGCTTCTTATATCAACAAACTCATTTTTTGCAAGTGACTGCATGTCAATCTTGAGACGAGTAGATTTTCTAAGTGACCATTTCTTTTCAGCCACTCTCGTTTCTTTCATTGATAAATTCTTCATCAGTTCTTCTTTTCTTTTTGTAATACTGCTTTAATTTTCTGGTACAGTTCCTTTGTACCATCCTCTTGTATGGCTTGTTCTTTACTTTGGTTGCTCTCACACACTGCGTCAAATGGCCAGTTTTTCTGTGTTTGTTTTCCATTACTACCACTTAATTTACTGCCATTTTTGTTAACAACTCGATGATTTCTGGTGCTTCTTCAATGCCATTGTGTTTGCCGCTTCCCTGTAGAGTTTCTTGATTTTTATTTTTTTATTTCAGTTATGTTCTGAGCAGTTGCATTGTATTTTGAGGATTTGTTCTAGTTCCTTTTTATAGTGATATGTAATTGCTGTGACTCTGATCAATACCAAATAGTGATCAGGGCTATTTTGGGGTTCCCTAAGGCTTGTCATGTAAAGGTTGTGTGATTTTGTCCCTTGCTTTTTGTCAATACATGACCTGTGTTCATTATGTTGCCATCAGGGAGTTCCATGTTCCCTTGTGTTTTTGTATGAGAGGGCAGATCCAGCAGTCATGTTTCAGGGCACCATAAATATAAAACTTTTTTTAAACTATGTACTAGTTTTTTTCCTAGTCAATTGACATGAAAACATGCCTTCCACTATGCAGCACAGTAACTACTTTGATGATTAGTTTTCTCATTTGATAAGAGTATGTCAGAAGAATGAATACATGTAAAGCACAGCTTTCATTACAACAAGCTTAATATTTAATCTGATCTGGGAAATATTTATATTAATTGAAGCTTTTTTTCCCTGGAGAGGAAGATATTGCCCAGTAATGTACCATTTAAGTAAGAGGAAAAATATTGAGTGTAAAATTAAAACAGTGCTTCAAAAGGGAAAATGCAGTCAAGGAAACTGTTAACTGACAAGGAGAGACTGTCTGGCCAGTACTTACTTTCAAAAAATGAAATTCCAAGTACCACTGAAAGAAACAGATAAAATTTGTAGCTTTCAGAATTTGTATGTTCCTTTCTCAGAGAGAAAAGAGGGAGAGGTTGAGGAAGGTTAGAAAGGTTAGAAAGGTAGGTCAGGCCACTCAGACTCCAGGTTGAATGGAACCCACCTTGTGGGGTATGGTTGTTTCAGATTATTTTCAGAAGTTACTTTTCTGGTGATGTTGTAGCTGGAATAGTCGCTCAAAGATATCCAAATTTCCTGTCAATTGTTAAATTCTAATGCAACAATAACTATTTAGTTTTGTGGTTGCAAGGGATGAAGATTTGCTTTTGGTGGAGTATTGGTGAGCAGCAGTTGAGATGTTAAAGCAAAAGGTTATATGCATCATGAAGAGGTGCATGTTATGAGAAAGATCTGAAAAGTGACATAGAAGACATACAGTATTCATATATCATGATTACTGTACTATTAAGAGAGAAATGAAAGCACTCCTTACATAGCTACTTGCTAGCGATTAAAAAATGTGTGACAAAATTAACTCTACAAGAGGATGATTATTTTGCTTTCTGCTCCCTTTGGAGCTATTATACAAGTGATTCTAATTTCTCATATTGTTATAGTATGGGGGTTGAAAAATTTTTAAAAGCTGTAAGCTAGGTTTAGGTTTCCGTGTTTTGTCAGCTGTTCCAACACAAGAAGTTGTGAATCTTCTGAGTGTCTGCTGTTAATTGAAAAGTTGCTAGAACTTGTTTTTCAAAAATTTATTTATTTGAATTTGAGTTGTGTTCATAAATAACTCGATGATTAGAACTTTAAATGTTAAAACAGTGCCCGAGGACAGAGCATGTGAAATTTTGCAAGATGTCTCTTCTAGAAAATATTAATGTAGCCTATGTTTTCATTGGGTTTATGTAAATCATTTAAACTCTGTGTGCTTTGTGTGCTTATTGTTTGTCACCAGCTACTATAGCATGAATTTTTTAAATCCCATTATGAAAAATCTTCATACCTTTCAAAATGCCAGTCATGTGTGATAACTTGAAGACATCTATCACCATTAAATGGGCTTATGTCAGAAGTGAGTCAGCTTTGTGGGAGGGAGTATTTCTAAAAAAAAAGAAAAAAAAGAAAAAGATTTAGTTTCAAATAATGAAGTTTTTGAATATTGGCACCCTATTCTCCATTTATAAGTAATGAGGTGATAAAGGAGAACACGTTGTATGAATGACGCTGATACATTTTCACTTATATGTGTTCATAAACAAAATTTATTCATATTGAATATGTCCTGTGAATGGTCCCTATCTGAAAAAAATGTGCAATGTAATATCTCTTTGTGTGTTATGAATGAGTGTTAGTACGTATAAATTATGCTGTAGGTTGTAGAAAAATCAGAACAAGCTTGTGTGACTGACTAAGTTATTTGTCACTTACCAAACAGCTTGTTGTGACCTGTGTAATAGATTGTTGCCAGAGATTAATTTATTGTTTTCTTTAGCCATGTTATACATGACTACTTGTACTTGAATATTTCACTTTTCTGCTGAGTACATTGTTGAGGAGTGTTACCGTTGTATGTTTTTGCATGCAGATATTATATCATTTATGAAACCAATTTCATTGTTCTATATGTTGAAAACCTTTCATTAAAATATTGTATAATCAGAATGTGCCATATTACAGATCTGCTGTTACTGATTTCCATCATAGATGTATGTTGCTATGTTAAATGGTGTAGCTCTGGTAATTTGCATTCTGTGTGAAGTGTGCTAGTAATTGTATCATGAGTAACAGTGTAATTTCAGAAGTTAAGGACATTCACTATATATGTTCAGTGTCTCTTGTCTGTACAAAATGTTATATAAAGTTTCTTACTATGTGGATGCTATATCCAGCACAAATTTCAATTTAGCAAGGGTCTTGCCCAGTACTTCATCATTTGAATGTCTCATAAATGCCACAAGAAGTCATTAGATTATTCATGGAAATGTTAGAAATAAATAAAGAGATAATTATGACTCCTACCAAACATAAGAGTGTGTGTGTGTGTGTGTGTGTGTGTGTGTGTGTGGTGTGTGTGTGTGTGTGTGTGGCAGATGAATGAGCACATGTCTGCATGCACGAGTTGAAAATTATTTAAATATTTGTTTACATATCACAACTCATACTGACGTTTTTTAGAATTGTTACTAAAAGCTCTCTGTGAATATCTTGTCACACATTTCAGTTGTATTTATTTCTGTTATTAAAGGATTTAGATTATGTGAAGTATTGACCAGCTGTTAAAAATTACATTTTTCTGTACATGTCTTGTTGTATCGATGTTATATTCATCAAATAACAAGATCTGTCAAATAGATTTTGTCGTTATTCTTTCTGTTATTTGATACATCAGAGTATTGTATGAGTCATCTCACCCTATTTGTCCATTTTGTTCTGCTACAATTATGTCCATTGTCCTCCTCCTCTTCCTCCTCCTCCTCCTCCTCCTCCATCATCTCTTGCTCTTCCTTTTCCTCCTTACGAACAGTACCTTCTCCACTGTGAGCTATTTTATGTGTCAGATAGCTTTTTATAATTTCATCAGCCTTCTTAAAAACTTGATTTTTCTGGTAACCCCCCAAAGCTTAAGTCAATGTATATCATACTTCAGTTAGTAATAATAGCCAGTAATTGGCAATTTTAAAGTAGTGTGGAAAAAGATAACAATATTTTCTTTAAATAAAACACACACTGATGTTGCTTGGCTTCCTGAAATGTTTGACACCCGTCGTAAGAGTGAGATGAAAGATCCTAACTTCGAACACAGATGGGTTTGATATAAATAATATTTTGTTATGTTAGCATATGTTACAAACTGATCTGAGGTATAGTTTTCTGTATACAGTTTATGATATATTGATTCCAGCTTCTAGTCAATAACTATACAAATGCTAAACTGCCAGAGATTGAGATGAGGGATTGTATATTTCCTATTGCATGACCATTTAACAGTGGAAGTGCATGTGTACTGGATGAGATATCTTTGGTACTTTCCAGAGATTATTCAAACAAACTTGCTCCCTTTCTAGTAGTAGCTTTTTGCCTGTTATTGGAGCCATGAAGGTTACTAAGGGACTGGAAAAGAAACATAGGTCAAGGATCGATGGACAGATGTAGGTGGTTATAAACCTATATTTTTGATGTTGATGTGTAGCAGAATTTTGGAACATCTTTTACTTTTGGGGCATTATGACAGTTTTGGAGAAGGAAACTCTATAAAGTACATAGATTCTGGAAAAAGAGATTTTTCAAAATACAGCTCTCTGTTCGTTCGTGAAATCCAGACTGTCATAGACTAGGGCGTCCAGGTTGGCCCCGTGTTCTTGTCTTCTGGAAGGCATTCATTGTAGCTCTACACTGTTGTTTGGAAGCAAATTATGAGCTTATTGAGTGTCAGACCAAATGTATGGCTGGATTCAGAACTTCGTAGCAGACAGAGCTCAACGTATTGTTCTTAACGAGGCGAAACTGGCCATTGTAAGGTAACTTTTGCAGAACCATGAGGGAGTATTATAGTGTTGTTAATGTTTGCAGTATATGATAATGGCCTAGTGCAGGTTGTTCCAGTTCGACTGTGC
The DNA here is from genome assembly GCF_023864275.1 of Schistocerca cancellata. Taxonomy (NCBI): domain Eukaryota; kingdom Metazoa; phylum Arthropoda; class Insecta; order Orthoptera; family Acrididae; genus Schistocerca; species Schistocerca cancellata. The sequence continues at coordinate 521,628,251 of NC_064633.1, forward strand.
ACCTACAGACAACCATGCGCCTGTGGGCAAAGATGTGCAAACAGCTGACATCCAGGCTGTAGGTCGCATTACTAAAATGCCTTGACTCGTTACATCTGCAGGGAAGGGTAGCCTAATGGTTCACCATGTGCAGAACACGTGCAGTAGGGCTATGTGATGGATAGCCTATAGTAGCTGCATGGGACAGCGTTAGAAAAGTCTAGTCTTCAGGATAATGTTGGAAGCTCTATGAGGATGTTTGTAGCAATGATATTGTCTACATGGCAATGCCAGAAGACTTGAGAGAGAAAAAAAAAAAAGGTAGAAATACCCGTGGAAGGTCAGTGATTGGTGCAGGGACAGGCAGTTGACTTTGTACACAAATTATTGTAACATATTGCACATAAAAATGTGAAGAGATTCATCATAGTTTGACCGCATTAATGGCAATAAATCACTGGAAACAGTAAGAACTTAAATATACCTAGCAGTAAACATCTGGAGCAACCTACGGTTGAGTGACCACTCGTAACTAATTGTAAGGAAAGCAGATGCCATCTGATATTCATTGGGAGAATATGGGGGAAATGTATAAGCCACTTCTTTTGTGGATGACTTACAAAACATTGTAAGATGAGATTCTACAATCTGGGATCTGTACCAAGTTATATTAAAAGAAGAAGTAACATTCCCTGTCATGTTTGTCTTGCAAAGTGACCACAACAAGAAAATCGGTGAAATTACAGCTTATGCGGAATTTTGCCAGAAATCATTTTTGCTACACATCATCTGCAAATAGAACATTTTGTCAGTGGTTGAATTATGAATGATTGGAACACCTATCCTGTTCTACAGATTCCGCCCTCTGACTCCCACCTATTTTCACATCTAATGAAATTTGGGGTTCTAGCAGCAGTAGATGGATATTTTTAGTCTTCCAAAATAACACCTCAGGTATTGAATTAAAAAGCAGGCCTTATACTACAAATTTTGGCACTATTCACTGTTTAACCAATAAATTTCATATTTTTAATAACCATATAATATATTTAGTTTCAGTCTGGTCAATATCTACATATTTAAAGGGCATCCACAAACCCAAAGAATTAAAAAATATTCATAAGTATTGTGTTAAAAATAACACAAATTAGCCTAAATATAAAACTGACTGAAAAACCAGATCCAAATAAGGAATGTGTGTTAAACTTTCAACTTGTTTGAAATGTACAAAGTGATTGCGCTACTATGTGACAGAATAAGTAGTGTTATTACAGAATGTAATTACTCTGCACAACAATATAGCTATGAGCAATGGTGCCAGGGAGACTGTAGGGAGTCAAAAAGCCATTATCACAAGGATGTTACCAACGTAGCATGGATCTGATAAAAAGGACTGCAAGCAGCATCATAAGGAACAAGAAGTGAAATAGTCAGAAAAATTACTTGTTTGTTCTCGGTAAATGGTGTCGTGTGAACAAAGATGGTTGATTTACTAGATAGAGGATGGGGGAGGGGGTGTGGCAATGATGGTCACTTTACATGGTGACCAACACTACTTGGGGAAAGGGGTGGCAATAACAGTCAATTTACCAGGTGACCATGATTGCCCCTGGCGGACAATGATGGTCAATTTACATGGTGGTCTCCATTATCCATAATGGGCAGCAATGATGAATTCAGCAACTTGATCTTAATTAGTATTCTAACACTAGTAACTGGCATTGTATATGTAATGGGGCCGTGTAGCTATTGGGGGTGTCAGCTACTGGGGGTATTAGTTGCTGGGAGTGTTTGCGGCTGGAGGTGTTAGCTTCAGGGAGGGGGGGGGGGGGGGGGGAGGTGTCCGCCAGTGGTAATGGTCATCACCTTGTAAATTGATTTTGCCACCCTCCCCCTCCTCCCCCCTAGGGGTAATGGTGATCACCTGGAAAATTGAACTTCATTGGTGGTCACCCTATAAGTTGATCATTTCCCCTGGGGGTAATGGTGCTCACTTTGTAAATTGACAATCTCTGCCCCACTGGCCAATTTGTAACATTTTTGTTGTTACATTGGGATATGTGGTGCAGTCTGTTACAATTTTACTGACTGACAATGATGTATGTGGCAGTTTTAGGACAATTTGCTGTATAATGCCTATGTATGAGGGAAGTGTCATGTTGTCTGCACTGTGTGATAGCAGAAGATGGCATACATTTTGTACTATGACATAAAGTTAATACCATAGCATGGGGTCATTATAATGTTTGGTTGACTTAGTTAAAGAAATGAAGTGCTTTGGTAAATGATGATGAACTTACTCCTTTAAGCTGGATCTTTTACTAGCAAGTTGCTGATTGAACAAGGCCGTGTGTGATGATGCTGGGAAACATCACTTCTGTTACTGGTATGAATAATTGCCATTTGTTGTATCAGCAAAAAGTATTTTCTGGTGGTAGGCATTTTGATCATATTTGTGATGCTAAGCGTATTCCAGGTGTGGGAAGATGTATGGATGAATGTGTAGCTAGCTGAGATTGCTTTCTGTGAACATTAGATGTTATCAGTGCCAAAGTCATGGGAATAACATTTTTTACTTTGGTGGTTCTTATTGACAAGTGCACTTTCACTGAAAACTCCTTCAGCAGTAGTGCCCATGTGTGTTTTGTAACATTATAGAGCAAATATTCATATATTTCGACTTCTTCAGTGCTAAGTACAAAGATAATTATGCTCATTGTCTAATGTATAATTTATTTCTAACAAAGACATAGAGGGGCTGGCCAGTACTTACCTAAGCTCAGTACAGTCGATAGATACACAAAACAGAACAGAAAATTTACGTTCCTAACTTTCGTAACTTTGTTCCTTCGTCAGGGAGGAGAGAGGGGAAAGAAAGGGAAGAATGGAAAGTGGATTCAGTTACTCACAACCCAGGTTATGAAGTAACAGGGAAAGGTAAACAGGGAGGGTAGCAAGGATGGAGGCATGGTTGTCAGAGGGAAGCCAAAGATATTCTACTGTAAGTACTGTGCCAGCTTCAAACCAAAGAGGATGCATACAGAAGTAAAGAGGTATATAGTACAAAGATAAACACAACTATGTAGGATGAAAAGATGCGTGGATGGCTAAAGAGGAAAGGGAAAGAGGAGAAGACTGAAGAGTAAATGGGAGTGAGGTTGGTTAACGTAGGTTCAGTCCAGGGGGATGGCGGGATGAAAGGATGTGTTGGAGTGCAACTTCCCATCTCTGCAGTTCCGAGGGACTGGTGTTTGTTGGGAGAAGCCAAATGGCACATATGGTGTAGCAGGTTCCTAGGCCCCTAGAATTATGCTGGAGGGCATGCTCTGCTACACCTACCAGTATAATTTATTTCTGCAGTGCCAGTAAGTGAGCTGTCTGTATTTTGATACATAATACAGATGATTCAGATGTGTAAAAATTAAATTTGATCGTCCCTCTTGCCTGAAAAGTGTGCTGCCAATATCAAACTTTGGTCATCAGCAAGTGCTGCTTTTCCTGTAAGCTTTATCAATAGTACCAATATGCAGGTTGCATATTTTTCTAAATCGTATACAACAATTAAGTTATGACAGCAGTGCCAAACGTGTTTTGTACTTGAAGCCTTTAATTATTTTTGGTAATAATTACTAACTGGTTATAGGACTACAATCTTTGAATGTTTTAGGGAGCTTTGGCATCGTAGTTATGATCAGTAGATGTTGTAGCCTTACCTGAAAGATGTGTTTGTGCTAATCTTGAGTAGGGTTAAATCTTTCATAATAATAATCAATAATTGCGAATAAATTATATTTTTCTAATGTGGAAACTAAATTGGTGCTTGGTAGAGTGAAGCATTACTGAAAAACTCATAAAAATATCAGGTGATGTCAGTTCATTCTACAAATCACCAATACCATATCCTCAAATTGAAATGCCAACACCGTTTACATAATGAGATTTTCACTCTGCAGCGGAGTGTGCGCTGATATGAAACTTCCTGGCAGATTAAAACTGTGTGCCCGACCGAGACTCTAACTCGGGACCTTTGCCTTTCGAGGGCAAGTGCTCTACCATCTGAGCTACCGAAGCACGACTCACGCCCGGTCCTCACAGCTTTAATTCTGCCAGTATCTCGTCTCCTACCTTCCAAACTTTACAGAAGCTCTCCTGCGAAGGAGAAACGTTCCATCATGGGGTTGTATCTACAGTATTGTTATCTGTATTTTTGAGGCATGCAAGCCAACACACTATGGCAAGGTCAACGGTACGTGGGATGGGATGGGGGGGGGGGGGGGGGCAGCATACGAACTAACTTAAGTAAACCTTAGTTTCAGAAGGAAAGTAATCATATGTTTAAGCTATTGACACTTGTGCATAACAATTTTCTTTAGTCATCGATAAAAGTGCAGATGAATGCATCTTGCATTTCATTATCCACTTCTTGCATCTCTCAAATTGAGTTTTTTTCTTCTTTTATTCAGATATTAACTACAGAAGGAAATTAAAATTTCTCGGCATTGCATCGTGCTTCAGCTTTCTCCCCACACCAGTTTTAGTAACAAATCTCTCAAAGCCTCAGTGCCAAAACTCTCAGATTAAATATGACTATATGTGTTCATGTGATTGTTTGCTTTAACTGTATTCCCTGTCAAGAAAATAGGTTACTGGTACTTACTTAGTGTGGAAATCCTTCGCAGTATTGCTGTTACGCAGTTTGTATCATTGTCAGAGGGAACAAGGCCAATGTAATTAATGTTTCATAAATTTCTGCATGAACTCTTGTTGAGACAGTTACATGATGACATTCGTAAGTGAATTTATAGTGATATACAGAAACAAAGATTCTAAAATTGAAGACCATTCACATTTGATTGGTAAGGGTATCATTCCCTAGCCTTGGCCTACAACTGAATGATTTGATCTTGAAAAATGTATTAACAAGATTTTGGTAACTTTAAGCAACTTTACCTTGGCATTAGGCCATGCGCCAAGGCATATTTCTCTGCCTAAATCTTAGTCCTCCTATGCTGAAGCCATCATCAAGGGCTGTGAATCAGTAAGCAGTTACAGCATTACTCAAGCTCAGCAAGTCATATGTTCATATATATATGCACGCACGGATCGGTTCATGATGTCATCAGACTGTTGCCTAAGATTGTGATGTTGTGCTGATGTAGTGGGGAAGAGCTGGTTCTGTTTGCTTTATCTAGCACTAAAGTGCACAACTTGTCAAATTTCATTCCTTCTCCTTTTCTGTTGTTTTTATACCTTTGAATTTCTAAGGTCTCTCTGTACATACTAGCATAGTAATGACTGGATCTTGATGAAATTGGAGAAACAAATTTGGTGGTTTACTGGACCCAGTACATGATTTATCTGTGTTGAAGCAAGAAGAACTCTGTGCGAGTATATGAACACTGGAAAGACATACACCCTCTGCTTATTGCAGCAGGAGTGTGTAAAATCCCTGGCACATGTGGTCAGTGTACAAGAAGCTACAAAAAGAAGCATAACCTTGAGATCATGACTACGTAGGCTAGGACGTGCAGAGAGAACATAGAAATTCAAAGGCTCAAAAAAACTTTGACAGAAAAGGAGGAAGACTGGTGGGTCTTAGTGTTAAATAGAGGAAACAGTGCCAACTCTGCTCCACTTCAAGTTCCATAACCACAACTGTGAGTGGTGTCTGTTCTGTTGGACACGTCTTTGAGTAGGGGAATAATGGGCAGGGGTCATTGCAGAGTTGTGAATGGGTAGTTGAGAATTTGGGTCTGACAGATAGAATGTCCAGATGGCCGAGGCTGTTAAGGCAACCATTCTAGAGAAGCGGAGCATCTGTGTTCGAGTCCCAGTCTAGCACAAATTTTCAACTTTCGCTGTTGCATTGCCGCGATGCTCTCTGCGGCTGGAAGACATTACTTTCTTCCTATCTCATTCCCACCCCATTTCCTTTCCGTTCCTTCCACCCCAGTTATTCAAGTTCCATAGCACACATCTGCACAACTCTGTGATTTCAGGCGTGGTCTGATGACTTAGATTGACAGATGCATGAATACGTATAAACAGTTCGCCTGTTTGAAACTGTGACTGCTTTCTGAGTTGTTATAGCCTTTGATTCTGTCTCTAGCATTGACAAATGAAACATTAGGCAGAGAAATATGCCTTGGACCATGACCTAATGCCAATAAAACAAAACTCATCAAGGGCACAAACAGAGGCAGCGAAATCTGCACTGTATGATTATCACTAGGGCTCAGATTTTAATGACAAGTCTTTTTCTTGAACTTTAGGGAAAATTCTACAACAATTTACATACAAATCCGGGTAATGTGGTGTGCATGTAAAGTCATTTTTTCAGCTTTTTCAGTAACAGGTCATATTATAGGTAACTTTTGCCATATTAAGTCATATTTCGGGCAACTTGTGCCAAAAATGCATATATATTTCATAACAATACAAGAGAGATGAGCTTGAAAGCAGTGTTATAGAAAGGGAAGAGTAGATAGATGAAGATGGGGTGGGAGATATGATACTGTGAGAAGATTTCGCAGCACTGAAAGACCCAAGTCAAAACAAGGCTTCTGGAGTAGACAACATTCTGTCGTAACTACTGATAGCAGTGACAAAACTCTTCCATATGGTGTGCAGGATGTATGACAGATGAAATACCCTTGTACATCAAGAAGAATGTAACAATTCCAATTCCAAAGAAAGCTGGTTTTGTCATGGTTGCAAAATACTAACACAACTTCTGTAAAGAAGAATGGAAAGACTGGTAGAAGCCAACCTTGGGGAAGATCAATTTGTATTCTGGAGAAATGTAGGAACATGCGAGGTAATACTGACCCTGTGACTTTTCTTAGGAGGTAGGTTAAGCAGAGGCAACCCTATGTTTATAGCATTTGTGGACTTGGAGAAAGCTTTTAACAATGTAGATTGGAATCCTCTCCTTGAAATTCTGAAGTTCTGAGGGGTAAAATGCAGGGAGTGCAAGGCTATTTACAAGTTGTAGAGAAATGAGATGGCTGTTATAAGAGCCGAGGAGGGTGAAAGGGAAGCAGTGGTTGAGAAGGAAGTGAGACAGGGTTGTAGCTTATCCCTGATGTTACTTAATCGGTACATGGAGCAAACAGTAAAGAAAACCAAAGATAAATTTGGAGTAGGAATTAAAGTCCAGGGGGAATATATAAAAACTTTGAAGTTTGCCAATGACATTTTAATTCTGTCAGAGACAGCAAAGGACTTGGAAGAACAGTTGAACAGACTGGACAGCATCTTGGAAGGAAGATATAAGATGAATGTCAACAAAGGCGAAACGTGGATAACGGAATGCAGTCGATCTAAATAAGGTGCTGCTGAATAAATTAGATTATGAAACAAGACACTAAAAGTAGTAGATGAGTTCAGCTATTTGGGAAGCAAAGTAACTGATGGTGGCCAGAGAAGAGAGGATATGAAATGTAGACTGGCAGTGGCAAGAAATGCGTTTCTGAAAAAGGGAAATTTGTTAACATTAAATATAGACTCAAGTGTTTCCTGAAGGTCTTTGTCTGTCTTCAAAGCTGTCTTCAAACAGCACCAGTATATCCCCACGTGCTTCCATCCTCACCTTCCAGTGAGATATTTGTTTCCATATAATGACCTGTGTGCTGTCTACATCATCAATGGAGTGAGGATAGTACCAGCAACATCGTGCTGCACATAGGCACTTGTCTGCTATGAAACATAAAAACAGTTTATGAACATGTGCGTCATATCCCATGCTGGGTCGAGCTGTATCACCTGAAACTTTCATTCCTGACCATCGAATTATCGTCTCAATTCAAGTCTATAATTAAATTACAAGTATGATAAATTAGAAATATTAAAAAGAACAATTATAAGGAAAATATTAGGTCTTCAGAAAAATACAGCACTTTGGAAATTGATAAAATTTACCAGAACACAGGAAAAATATTACAGACAATAAGGAAACTAAGCTTACTATTTTTTTTAAATATATTTACAGAATGGATGGCAATCAACTCACCAACAAATGCTTCAAATATCTTTGGGAACAGAAATTGACAACCAACTGGATTTGAAAGGAATTTAAGAGAAGTAGTAGTATAGGAAAAAGAGATTTTTATGGAAAAGCTTTAAATCTGGAAAGATTCCAAAGCAGGACGGGAAAGAAAATAGGTAAAAAATGGTCTGAAAACAGGAAAAGAAACACAGTGAAACAATGAAAGAATAGTGGAAGAAAAAGAAACACCCACAAAGTATTAAGAACTGAAATTGGAACATGGTCCCTTGAAGCCCTGAATGCAAGAAGAAGAGGAAGAACAACTACTTTAGAACTGTCTACAATCAGCATAATTTGAACCCTTAAGATCTGGAACTCAGTTTATAATGTATTTTCCATGCATGGTAAGTACTCTGTCTTATCCAGAACTGGTCTGAAATGATAATGGTATAAGATAGGATGATTGTAGCTTTTATGAACCGTAATTGTGAGTAGAATTTGGGCATTAGCATTATTGCCACTTTTTTAATGGCTCTTGCAGTCCTATAATGAGACTAGGTGTTGCAGTCATCTTACCTCCCCCTGCTGAAAGGATACCTCGATTCAAAACTTTGGCTACCTGTCGGTACTTCAGCATCTACATCTACATCAACATCTATGTACTCTGAGGTGAAAAAAAGTCATGGGATAGCCATATGCACATATACAAATGGTAGTAGTATTGCTTACACAAGGTATAAAAATGCAGTGCATTGGGGTAAGCTGTCATTTGTACTCAGGGGATTCATGTGGAAAGATGTAAAAGTGTTATGGCCACCGACACTAATTAACAAACTTTGAACAAAAAAATGTAGTTGGTGTAGATGCATGGGACATTCTATTTCGGAAATCATTGGGGAATTCAATAGTCCGAGATCCAGAGAGTCAACAGTGTGCTGAGAATACCACATTTCAGGCATTATCTCTCACTGTAGACATCTGAGTAGCCAATGGCCTCCAATTAATGATCGAGAGCAGCGGTTTTGTGTAGACTTGTCAGTGCTAACAGACGAGCAACAGAGCATGAAATAACCACAGAAATCAATGTGGGCATACTGCGAACATATCAGTTAGGACACTGCAGAGAAATTTAGTGTGAATGGGCAATGGAATCAGACAACTGACACGAGTACCTTCGTAACGGCACGTCGACACCTGCAGCACTTTTCCTGGGCTGTATTGGTTGCATCCTAAATTACTGGAAAACCATGACTTGGTCAATGAGTTCAGATTTCAGTTGGGAAGAGCTGATGGTAGGATTTGAGTGTGGTGTGACCCTCACACAACCATGGATCCGAGTTGTCTCCAAGACACTGTGCAAGCTGGTGGTGACTTCATAATGATGTGGGCTGTGTTCACATTGAATGGATTGGGTTGTCTGTCCCAACTGAACCAATTGTTGACTGGAAATGGTTATGTCCGGCTACTTGGGGACAATTTGCATTCATTCATTCCCAAACAACGATGGAATTTTTATAGATGACCATGTGCCATGTTACTGGGTCGCAATTGTTCACTTTTGGTTTGACAAACATTCTGGGCAATTCGAGCAAATGATTTGGCCATGTGACACAAATTCCATCAAACAATTATGGGACAAAATCGAGAGGTTAATTTGTGCACAAAATCCTGCACTGGTAATACTTTCACAATTATGACAGGCTATAGAGGCAGCAAGACCCAACATTTCTGCAGGCAACTGCCAGCAACTTGAAGATAGCACAAAAAGTGCTGAAACGTGTGTGGGTAAAACAAAACTGAAAAGGTGACTTGCATAAGGTGGAATTCCTTCCCTATTTTCATAGCAAGCATGGACATAAGAAGAACTCCAACACCACAAGATGAACATTGTCTTGCTGAAAAATAGCACCACGATAGTGTCACATGAACGGCTTCACTTGAGGGCACAGGATATCTGTGATCTGCTGTTGTGCCATCAGAGAAGCCTCAATCACTACGAGCTGTGACCTGAAGATTATTTATTTATTTGCTATTTCCTTTTCATATGTTATCTAGATACAAGAAATACCAAATGTTGCTCATAAATTGGAATGAATATAGCACATATTTTAAAATAATTTCAATTATGTTAGTATAACTCAGGATTATGGTATTTAACTGGGGGGAAATCTACATATGGAAAAAATATCATAATAACTTTTAAAAGTAAGAAAAAAATTCTGCATGCTACCCTTTCACCAACTGGTACACAGATATTTGATCGTGCAGAATCCAGAAGGCACGTGATACTCTTCTAGTGTATTATGCTGCATTGTTGGACCACAAATTTTGTAATGTAGAATTCTGTGTTGCACCATTACACAACACTGCACTGGACTACTACACTTGCTATCAAAACCAAGCTAAATTCCTCAATTGTCTGGATAGTTAGCCCCTGGCATGCTAAGGAATAACTCAGGATTCACAGGGGCTGTGCTGCCCCTCAAGGTGTAGAGATTGAGAAATGATTGTCAGGGTCTCAGGAAATCCTTCCTGGTCCACCCCAGGGCTCATCTTCTCACTGCTTCCAGAAGATTGCTGTAGGTGGACGTCCGGCCATGATGCGTCTTGGGTGATGTGTGGCCTCTTGTTGCTCCTCCCTCAGCCATGTAGGCTTGCAGTTCATAAACTGATAGTTTAGCTACGGGTGAGCTCAGCGTACACCACACTTCCTCATTCCTTATAACATTATATACCATTGTATTACCAAATATGTTACTATCCTGGTTTGTAAAATCTTGTCTAACGGTACATTCCCAGATGATATGGTCTAAGTACTGACTGCTTCACATTACGTCAAAACTAAATTACAAATACCATACTGAAAATTTAAAATATTTAAAATTTAAATGTTTATCTTATACATTGTTGAAAATCAATGGGTTGGAATGACCTACTTGGTGTCTCAAGTATCTTTTCATGTTGAACATGCTGATGTAACTCTGAGCAGCTGACATTATAATTTGTTTTTTTACAAGATTTTTTACAAGATGTTCACTTTCCAGAGATTTGGTCTAAACATTTTTTCGCTCATCGCTCCACAAATTGTTCATCTGGGAAAACACTAATTCTGCGTGTACATTGCTGACAGGTATAGAAAGGACAAGAATTAGGACAATGTTAATTCTGGCAAACTCTGCATTGTTGCCAAATGTACCCAAGATGGCGGCGATGACGCCATCCGAGATGGTGGCCATGATGTCAGCTGATTACGCAAGCATTGTTATCCAAGATGGCTGCTTTTGGCGGGAAATTGCTATGCCCTCTCCCCTACCCCAGATAAATGGTGGGAAGTTCAAATTCCAACAGGATAATGCATCACACCTAAGAAAATGGCGGGAAAGAAAGGTCAATTGGGCTACCTCCACTAACCTAAGTCACCCGACCACCACCTCCTCCTAAGGATTCGTGGGAAAAGGACTCGACCAGTGCTGGACATAAGTCTTTATTTTGCATGCTCTATTTTATTTAAACAGTTAGAGGCACTACCACCATCCAGTGTGATTGCCAAGGGGTCTGGACTCCAACTGACCTAGTACACAGTACTGCCACCAGAGGGCACTGTATGTAACCCTAGACGGCAGTCTGGGCTGGGGGAAAATGGCATTAGAAGCACTCTGCCTGTGCTGGATGTGAGTATTTTGCAGGCAGTGTCTCCACCACGAGATCTAGAGTCCAACTGACCTAGTACACAGTACTGCCACCAGAGGGTGCTGTCATCCCTCCTGTGATGTAATCCAAGATGGTGGTATGGAGGGGGAAAATGGCACAAAAATGACTCAGCCTGCGCTGGGCTGCTTGAGAGAGTAAGGAAGGAGTAAACAATTTATTTAGGGATGGAGTATATTTATCACACTGATACAAAACACATGCTTGGGGTCACAATACACAGTCTGCAAACCTGTAAACTACTCCTAAACAACGCTCTGCATACACGCAAACAACCCCTAACTTACCAAAATAATTTCAGTACAGACCTGCAAACTGATCCTAAATAATGCAGCACAGTGATGTGTAGACACGCTCAGTATTCATAAACTGTCCAAATAGCGCATAGCACATCCTACAGATCCACTCACAAAATAAGGCAACAGACACCGCTCGCCGCCCCCCTGTCCATTGGACCGCACATATCCCAAAGTCAGGATGCATTGACAGCCCCGTGAAGTGACATGGCAGTCAGCTGTCAAACCACACACAGGCACCCATTTGGGTCCCACACGCATAGGTGGGGGCATCCCTTTCATACCCAACACCTGAGAAATTCCTATCAAAATATGTGTGCACCTAGGCACCATTGATGACGTGACTGGATGGGAGAGAAGACCTATATACAAAGTGCAGACACTGCAAGGTGGGCCGCACGTGCATATTAACCGCTGGTATCATGAACCCTCCCTCTACCTGCAGTCCAGTGAAGAGCTTATTGCCAACTGATGCTACAGAAATCCGTTCCAGAATAGCACAAGCTGCTTTCTCCCTAGAGGTTGAAACAGGCCATGCGTGACGTGTGGCTGATGCATCGCTGCGCGTAGCTACATACCATCGCAAGTGCATCTAACAACGTTCTCAATGTTATACTGAAGCCACATGGCTACCTAAAATAATAATCTAAAATAATAACCAAGCCGAACTCTAGTAAATTGCATAGTGTCCCAGAAATACTTAACATGCGCTTTTGTAGGAGTTTTCATGATGTCTCAGCTCGTATGCACAGAAATTCTCTCCCTAACAGAACCCGTTTATGAAAGTAGAGCAGAATAAAATAGAATGCACCCTTCCCAGCGGTCCTAACGTGATACCCTTCCTGCTCTCAACATACGCAAACTTTCTCACCGCTATGTAGAGACTCCTATATCCAAGCACAAAGGATGTATTGTGAATGAATCGAGCATTATGATTGGCTCTTATCGAATCTACCCGCCGAATTACTGATGCCACCAGTATCGAAGCACCATCCACCTTTTCTTTCTTTCTGCAGACGAGACTTTCAACTGTAAAATTATTCTGCACAGATTGCTAAATTGCATTGACAGTTAAACCCACAAAGTTATCTACAGATCATCAAATACATGCTAGACTCACAAGAATATTGGAAGCCAGGAGCATATTTACCAGTGTAACTAAATTAAATATTACTGTTGCTGCTACAGTCTGACACCGATTGATGTACAAGTAATGTCCCCTCATGATGGTTGTGCTTGTGGAACGAATCTCAGTGTCTACAGTGCACATAATTTTCCATGTAAAAAATCTCTCTCATACTCTTGACACTATCGATGTGCTGACTCTATACGTCCCTCAAGGTAGCCCATGCAGTCATCTTCTCCTGTCATGCCACAACATAAACCACAGTAACTTTACAATGCAATATATACACATTTTGCACAACATAAGCCACAGTAACTTTACAATGCAATATATACACCTTCTACACAAAAAGTGCAGCTATCTTTTATATCTGCACAGCACCCAAAAAAATTATGGTATGCCTACACTCACACCGGCTATATGTCACGATTCTCCTCAGTCCTAGGGAATCACTGTCCACCTTTTCTTTCTTTCTACAGATGTGACTTTCAGTGGCAAAAAAGCTGTTTTACACTGATCACCATATTGCACCAACAACTAAACCTTGCAAAGTGCCATACATATCGTCAAATACGGAAATACTCTTACTCAATTACACTGCTCTCCCACTGAGGACAGGAGGTTGAATATTAGAGCGTGAAACCGATCTCCAACCCAGCAATATATCACCACATACTGTGTCAATGTAGTAAACATACAATTCATATCCTCCACCATACAAAATCATCCCTTTTACATCAGAAAGCCATCAGTGGATCGAAATCACTCTCAGAACTGTTGTGCAAAGACTGGCCCATTTCCCCCTAGACACAAACGTGTTACTGTTTCTGCTCCAGACGTGCTTCCCTGCTTGCTTTTTTTCTACACCCATCTCTAGACTCTGGGATTACAAGAACAAATATATTTTCGCATGGTTTGCACACAGCAGTATCCTACTGATCGCTCACGCAACATAATTCCGAAGATGCGGACTGGGAATTATTTCTCTACAAACCCGAAACTTTAGCTATGTGGAGCATGCTCTAGACCATTGAATAACTAGAAACTTATCCTGTCTGCGAAGACCTTTGCTCGGCAACTCAAAACACATAGAGAAGACTGATATTTCCACTCTTGAATACTGATGTCGATGATGTAGTAGATTCCAAATCATCCCTATAATTTACAAGGTCAACTAAAGTGTTTCTCATGTCTAGAGAACTGGCAAACGTGTCTTCCACATGTTAGATGCACACACCACAATCAATCTTCTCTCAACTAAATAAAGGCACGAAATGTGCAGAAGCAGTCAACCGAACAAATTACATGGGCGGGAATAACGATCCAGTGCAAATGCACCTCCACATCCATTCTCAAATTTCCACGCGATCATGAATGCTATCCGACACATACTAAGTATTAGTTCGCTCTTTGGTTGTCTAGAGGATAACACGGTTAATTCATATACATTTCTACACTCCAACAGGCATCTCCAGTCTGACATCTCCTACCGTTAACAGGAAACGTGAATCACCCCAGCACAGGTCACTGGCGCTGCAGGCTGAGCACGTACAAGTAGAATGTTTATCCCAAGAAAATGGTCACATATATATTTTATCCCTGTACTTACAACTAAATGTTACGATCGCGGTCTCAGCTGAACGACATTTGACAATGAGCGAAGTATTGGAAATACACTCTGTTGACGTCTGTGGCTCTGGAAATAGAAATATCAGTATCATTCTTATGACTTGACATACTCTTCCCGTGCGATCACAGTACTCCACGTCAAATCCATACATTCGTTATGACTGGATATAGTCATTTCCTTTATACATGTCGGAACACGAACACATACTTTATAAGCCTGATGCTCAAATGCGGACATAGCATTCAGCCCCTACTACTAACAGTAAGTATAATACTTCGTCAATAACAACATATTACCTATGATATAAAATAATACTGAGAGAAAATCAACCATGGGTGGACATGTCTCATAAGTTTTTCTTGCGAGTGGCACCACCGTGTCCTATAAAGAGAGGTTTAACCGCCATATGTTAAAAAAAAAAACCTCGATCCCAACAACTACGGTATGTTGCTGTCACAAGCGGTCATTGTTCTGCGGGTGCATTCAAGTATCCATGTTAAAGCTATACTGGCTTTATAAACTGAGGTACGACATTACCTCTGAATGAGGTGGATTTCGTCTGGACAAATACGATGACAGCGATTGAATGAGTATATAGTAGCAGACCAGCACTCCGATTACACGTCGCCTATGGTGCAACCTCGTAATAAAATCGCTGAATTTTGAAAGTGATTCGGCTAAGGAAAGTGGTATGTAAGAGGTATTTGCGACTCCCTAACGCCGCCCCAGCTAGATATTTCTATAGTACTTGTAACGTTTTCTGTCTCGTTACCATGTCGTCAGAGGTTCGGTGATTTATCCACTGAGCTATAGGAGATGATTGATTGAGAAGGATCATGAACACTAGTAGTGTATGATGTGCTGATTGAGGTTGTAAGAAAATGTACACTAGCTTCTCAGATCTCTAGTGTTACGCTATCCACTAGAAATGATGTCCAAGATTTGGAATCAGGTCTTTCCATTCAAGCACATACCTGCGTTGGATCCTATTGACAATTCCTTCAAGGATTACAACCACTACTCAATCATATTTCTGGCACTGTCATATCACAAAACGAGTCACCTTTCTCGAACCTCGCTGTTACAATAAAATTCCAACGTGGTTTTAGTCAACCCCTACTCATCTTGCCACTGCTCCCATTTCTACAGCTTTCAGCGTGGGATCATTCCTATTTAAGTCGGAACTGAGCGTAAGTCAGAGAAAGACATATCCACCACCTTCTACAATCCGTGTAGAAACAGAACGACCTGAGTTAGTGCAACAGGATCGTGTTTTGACCATTCGGTGGAAATGTGCGCAATGCGGTACGTCCCCAAACTAGATACAGATACTACAATCCAAAGCAGATCCGTGTCCATTCAAATCTATTACCCAAACATGCCATCATCGTTATTCTCTACCCCCCCCCCCCCAAAGGAGAAAAATTAAGAATTATAGAAGTTCCACTAACTTCATCTGATATATAACACACCTAGCCACCGTCGCTCACGCGATGACGCATAGCTGCGGTGCGGTCCACTGCGGAGAGGGAGATTTCGCGATGCTCCCCAGAATAACATTCCTAACAGGACACGCCGTCCATCATAGAATTTACCAGTCAAACTGCTGCTGCTGCCTATGCAGAACGATCCTATTAAATATACAGCTTTTGATCCAGTGCAGAGGGCAGTTTAAGGGTTCATCACCCATACTGTAGGATGATGACCGTGTCCCACAGGCTATACTGTAAGTTGCAAGAGACGCTCCCTGTAACCCTGTGTCATTGTTTGAAACATTGTTTTCTAACACGCTTTGTACACTGCCATACATTTTGTTTTTCTGTCACGACTTCGAAGTCTGTGTCAGGTCCTAAACTGACATTAAGATGCTCTAATACATGCCCTCTCGCAGAAAACGCACACTGTAAATCATTTTGTTATGGCAGCTACCATAACACGCCACACACTGGACGGTTTAAATAAAAGACAGTTACAACATAAGGAAACTAGTAGAGTTTGGCTGCGTTGTGGAGAGTTTCCAGTCCGAAAGTGATAGACGACCTCTACATTTAAACTTATCTGTCACAGTGATGGAATAGATGATGGCTCTGTGTTCCATTTCGACTGATTCTTCATATTGCACTCATGTACGTGATCACCCCAGAAGGTGCTGTCCATCCACCAAAACTCTTTCCCCAACTCAAACAAGAGCTGTCAGTCAATCATTATGTGGTAACCAACAGCATGCCAGTGCACGGGTGGGACAGAAAAGGCACCATCGATGTACTCTAATAATAAGCTTCACAGTAGATAGTGCGAACAATTTTACAGTAATTTCAACACCGGTCAATGATGTGACAACATGTTTCCCCCAGTTTCAGTATCATAGCTAAACCGCCCCTTCTCTATTTTACGAGCATCATTGCGAATGCAGATAGATGAATGTGCAGTACATCCATTTAGTGTTAAATCTCAAACACACAAATCATCAAAGTATACCAGACAGCGCTCTACATATTTCTAACACCTCGAGCACAGTGCTTAATTTACCATCTATCTCTCTGTGTATGAGAGCCGCAGGGCATTCGCGCTGTCTTAGGGTAAAATTAGAGGGTAAGAGACTCTCCTCACACTGTCATTGACCAAACCGGCCTGCAGCACCGCTATCGAATTAATCTGTAACCGATCAGAAGCAGAACACTGCACTCCATATCTCGTGAATGAATGGAGCTTTCCGAGTCGTTACCCATCCAGGGGCACAAGATTTCTCGAGATGCGCCCATGTCGAGGAGCTTAGCACTCCTTTTCGATGTATAGTAACAGATTTCAAAGTGTCATGATGTAATAGCAGACGGTTAAGAAGAACAAGAAACGAATGATTTTTATGCGCGATGGAGCTCCAGACAGATGGAGTTCGACGCATTTTTACGTAAGTCAACCAAGCTATCAACTCTAAAGTATTGTTCTAGAGTCTAGGATCGGTACCTGGAAGGTATTGGTAAGAGAGATCATAAACACACGCACTCCTAAGGCTACAACGTTCTGCACTTAAAACGGGCTATAATGTTAGACAGCCTGCGTTTCCAACCTATCAGTCGTATGGAATGTAGTGCTGTTAATATTCGAATGTAAGAAATATATTTCAAGCGCATGACATACATCCTTCTTCCCGGTTTCTCTACGATAAACCATGTTATCCAACTGTAAAACGAAAAACTACTTCCGTAAAACATTTGCTCCGCGTGATACGAGCACAATATACACTCCTGGAAATGGAAAAAAGAACACATTGACACCGGTGTGTCAGACCCACCATACTTGCTCCGGACACTGCGAGAGGGCTGTACAAGCAATGATCACACGCACGGCACAGCGGACACACCAGGAACCGCGGTGTTGGCCGTCGAATGGCGCTAGCTGCGCAGCACTTGTGCACCGTCGCCGTCAGTGTCAGCCAGTTTGCCGTGGCATACGGAGCTCCATCGCAGTCTTTAACACTGGTAGCATGCCGCGACAGCGTGGACGTGAACCGTATGTGCAGTTGACGGACTTTGAGCGAGGGCGTATAGTGGGCATGCGGGAGGCCGGGTGGACGTACCGCCGAATTGCTCAACACGTGGGGCGTGAGGTCTCCACAGTACATCGATGTTGTCGCCAGTGGTCGGCGGAAGGTGCACGTGCCCGTCGACCTGGGACCGGACCGCAGCGACGCACGGATGCACGCCAAGACCGTAGGATCCTACGAAGTGCCGTAGGGGACCGCACCGCCACTTCCCAGCAAATTAGGGACACTGTTGCTCCTGGGGTATCGGCGAGGACCATTCGCAACCGTCTCCATGAAGCTGGGCTACGGTCCCGCACACCGTTAGGCCGTCTTCCGCTCACGCCCCAACATCGTGCAGCCCGCCTCCAGTGGTGTCGCGACAGGCGTGAATGGAGGGACGAATGGAGACGTGTCGTCTTCAGCGATGAGAGTCGCTTCTGCCTTGGTGCCAATGATGGTCGTATGCGTGTTTGGCGCCGTGCAGGTGAGCGCCACAATCAGGACTGCATACGACCGAGGCACACAGGGCCAACACCCGGCATCATGGTGTGGGGAGCGATCTCCTACACTGGCCGTACACCACTGGTGATCGTCGAGGGGACACTGAATAGTGCACGGTACATCCAAACCGTCATCGAACCCATCGTTCTACCATTCCTAGACCGGCAAGGGAACTTGCTGTTCCAACAGGACAATGCACGTCCGCATGTATCCCGTGCCACACAACGCGCTCTAGAAGGTGTAAGTCAACTACCCTGGCCAGCAAGATCTCCGGATCTGTCCTCCATTGAGCATGTTTGGGACTGGATGAAGTGTCGTCTCACGCGGTCTGCACGTCCAGCACGAACGCTGGTCCAACTGAGGCGCCAGGTGGAAATGGCATGGCAAGCCGTTCCACAGGACTACATCCAGCATCTCTACGATCGTCTCCATGGGAGAATAGCAGCCTGCATTGCTGCGAAAGGTGGATATACACTGTACTAGTGCCGACATTGTGCATGCTCTGTTGCCTGTGTCTATGTGCCTGTGGTTCTGTCAGTGTGATCATGTGATGTATCTGACCCCAGGAATGTGTCAATAAAGTTTCCCCTTCCTGGGACAATGAATTAACGGTGTTCTTATTTCAATTTCCAGGAGTGCAGCTTTCCAGAGACGTATAGTGTCCACTGTTCACATCCGATCATCGTTCAGAAATTGCACGATGCCTACATCAGGCCTATATACAATGATGGTTAGTAGCTGGGGAAACCTCCTACAAGGAAACAGATAAACGCATAGCAGCAGCGTCCGACATGTGAAAACTACAAGTCATTCCGTAACTAACTCTGTAAACAGCACATCTGTCAGGCAAATGTGTACACGGGGATTGCAGCACCTCACAGGCACCTATCGCTAACTTAGTTATGACTCTGAAGTCTCGATTTTACACCCAAGATGCGACAGAGGGGATGGAGTACATCACATAAATCAAAGTTCGTTTAGAGGAATGTGTCAAGTTTCATCACACATGAAATGGAAGTCCTCTGATGACCAACAGGTTTATCGTTAACGATCGCAAGTAGACAGTGCTTTAAACCACATACAGAACACGTGGCTGTATACCAGTAGAACGCAGGCTATGTCACGCGAGTGATGCATCCGGACAGAACAGTGGAAAAATTGACCTGCAGCAACTTCTCTTTCTCTAGAATGCATCACTCGACATTAAATCGTACCTCGTTACAGCTCCATCTCAATCGATCACCCCGTCCACTCTCTCTTATCCTTTAACGCAGATGCAAGTAAGTTTAGAGGCGAATGGTTTTCTGTCTTCCTGAAAAGCATCAAATACAGTAGTCGACTCGCGTATATCACTGGCACATCAATAGACATGCAGTATAGTGCTGCCTCGACGGAAAAAAATTGACTGCCTCCCTGTTTCCCTTCGTTCCGATGTCGACGTTTTCTCGGATTCCTCTTGTTGCCACATACTTGTTCCCATGTACAAATTGTTCGGCGCGAACCAGAAGATACGCAAGTACTTCCCCAATTTCCCAGCATTTCGGCGTATATTCGGTCAATTTATACCTATTCCCTCGTCATTTTTCGCAATTCTATCGACTTTGTCAGATCTATCCATGCGATCATGATATAACCTCTCATTCTGTGTTCTAAAATTGCTTGTAAATGTAGCACAGCTGCCAACACCTAGCCCAAATGCGCTGATCGGGAGGCGTAATATACACTCCTGGAAATTGAAATAAGAACACCGTGAATTCATTGTCCCAGGAAGGGGAAACTTTATTGACACATTCCTGGGGTCAGATACATCACATGATCACACTGACAGAACCACAGGCACATAGACACAGGCAACAGAGCATGCACAATGTCGGCACTAGTACAGTGTATATCCACCTTTCGCAGCAATGCAGGCTGCTATTCTCCCATGGAGACGATCGTAGAGATGCTGGATGTAGTCCTGTGGAACGGCTTGCCATGCCATTTCCACCTGGCGCCTCAGTTGGACCAGCGTTCGTGCTGGACGTGCAGACCGCGTGAGACGACGCTTCATCCAGTCCCAAACATGCTCAATGGGGGACAGATCCGGAGATCTTGCTGGCCAGGGTAGTTGACTTACACCTTCTAGAGCACGTTGGGTGGCACGGGATACATGCGGACGTGCATTGTCCTGTTGGAACAGCAAGTTCCCTTGCCGGTCTAGGAATGGTAGAACGATGGGTTCGATGACGGTTTGGATGTACCGTGCACTATTCAGTGTCCCCTCGACGATCACCAGTGGTGTACGGCCAGTGTAGGAGATCGCTCCCCACACCATGATGCCGGGTGTTGGCCCTGTGTGCCTCGGTCGTATGCAGTCCTGATTGTGGCGCTCACCTGCACGGCGCCAAACACGCATACGACCATCATTGGCACCAAGGCAGAAGCGACTCTCATCGCTGAAGACGACACGTCTCCATTCGTCCCTCCATTCACGCCTGTCGCGACACCACTGGAGGCGGGCTGCACGATGTTGGGGCGTGAGCGGAAGACGGCCTAACGGTGTGCGGGACCGTAGCCCAGCTTCATGGAGACGGTTGCGAATGGTCCTCGCCGATACCCCAGGAGCAACAGTGTCCCTAATTTGCTGGGAAGTGGCGGTGCGGTCCCCTACGGCACTGCGTAGGATCCTACGGTCTTGGCGTGCATCCGTGCGTCGCTGCGGTCCGGTCCCAGGTCGAGGGGAACGTGCACCTTCCGCCGACCACTGGCGACAACATCGATGTACTGTGGAGACCTCACGCCCCACGTGTTGAGCAATTCGGCGGTACGTCCACCCGGCCTCCCGCATGCCCACTATACGCCCTCGCTCAAAGTCCGTCAACTGCACATACGGTTCACGTCCACGCTGTCGCGGCATGCTACCAGTGTTAAAGACTGCGATGGAGCTCCGTATGCCACGGCAAACTGGCTGACACTGACGGCGGCGGTGCACAAATGCTGCGCAGCTAGCGCCATTCGACGGCCAACACCGCGGTTCCTGGTGTGTCCGCTGTGCCGTGCGTGTGATCATTGCTTGTACAGCCCTCTCGCAGTGTCCGGAGCAAGTGTGGTGGATCTGACACACCGGTGTCAATGTGTTCTTTTTTCCATTTCCAGGAGTGTAGAACTGTACTCGACTGTATAAAGTCCCTCCACATTCGGAGAGCGTTTGCACTGTTTTCTGTATGTCTGTGTGTATGCATGCCTCGCTGATGGCTCCCAGGACCCGCGGTAGACCCGAGTAAGCGTTCTAATGTGGATCCGCCGCTGAGGTATGAGGACTGCAGCCTTGGCAGCGGCGTCAGCAGCCTCATTTCCTGGAAGACCGACATGACCAAGATCCCATAGAAACATGACACTGGCTCTACCAAGAGTGAGCAAGTCACAGTTTTCCTGGACCCACTGCACTTTTGAGATGGGCAGTGTACTGCGCACATAGACTTTGAAGGGGACTGAGCGAGTCTGTGCAGAGGACACAAGTGAAAAGCCTGTGTCGTCAGATGTACTCTGTGGCCTGATTCAGGGCGAAGAGCTCGGCTGTAAATACTGAGGAGTGTGCTGGAAGCCGATATTGAAAGACACAGGTGCCAATCACGGAGGCACACCCGACTCCACGGTCAGTCCAAGAGCCATCAGCGTATACAAAGGTACAATCGCGAATATTCATGCGAAGGTCGTGAAACTGAAGACGATAGACCGAGGCTGGAGTAGTGTCCTTAGGAAGCGAATGAAGGCCAAGGTTAAGATGGGCTGCTTCACCAAACAGAGGTGGTGAAGGGTTCAAACCCAACGGGAAAGCTGCAGGTACTGAGAAGTTAAGCCGCTGTAGCAAGTGCTGAAAGCAGACTCCAGGAGGTAACGGAGAAGAGGGATGAGCCCCGTACTGACGATAAAAGGAATCATCAAAAAAGGAGGCATAGGAGGGTTGGCCACACATGGCAGCAATGCTGAGGAGAATGTCACGGCGGTAGACAGTGGTAGGTCAGCAGCTTCAGCATACGGTCTCTCAACCGGGCTTGCGTAAAAGGCACCCGTGGCCAAACGGTTGCCACGATGGGGGATAGTGTTGAGACGGCGTAGGAGGGACATGCGTACAGAGTCATAAACAAAGAACCCACAGTCGAGTTTCGAACGGACAAGGGACCGGTACAAATGGAGGAGTGTGGTTCGATAGGCACCCCAGGAAGTACCATTGAGGACACGTAGGACATTGAGGGACTGCATACAGCAGGTTGCCTGGTAAAGTACATGGGAGGACCAAGAAAGTTTCCCATCGAGCATGAGCCCCAGGAATTTCGTAATTTCAATAAACAGAAAGGCAACAGGCCCAAGATAGAGAGATGGTGGGAGAAACCATTTGCCCCGCCAGAAATTCATACAGACAGTTTTGTCAGTGGGAAAGCGAAAGCCATTGTCGGTGCTCCGGGAGTAAAGACGATCAAGACAGTGCTGAAGTCGCCGCTCAATGAGACATGTCCGTGGAGAACTGCAACAGATGGCAAAATCGTCAACAAAAAGGGAGCTGGAGAGGCCCGGCAGGAGACAGGCCGTTATAGGGTTAATGGTAACACCAAAGCGGACGACGCTCAGGACGGAGCCCTGAGGTACAGCATTTTCCTGGATAAAGGTGTCCGACAGGGCGGAACCCACACACACCTTGAAAACTTTGTTGTGTAAAATGTCCAAAGAAAACAGGGCAGGCGCCCATGGAAGCCTCTCGTGTAAAGAGTATGGAGGATACCAATTCTCCAGCAGATGTCATAGGCCTTCTCCAAATCGAAACACGGTCAAAGTCTGGGATTTCCGCCGAAAATCATTCATGACATGGATGGACAAAGTAACGAGATGGTCAACTGCAGAACGCCGCGCTCTAAATCCACACTGTGTGTTCGTTAGTAAATGGCGAGACTCGAGCCACCACACCAGCCGGGCATGAATCATATGTTCCATCACCTTGCAAATGCAGCTTGTAAGAGAGATGGGGTGGTAGCTATAAGGAAGCTTTTTGTCCTTTTGTCCTTACCAGGCTCAGGTATGGGTATGACGGTGACTTCACGCCAGCGTCCAGGAAATGTGCCCTCTGCCCAGATGCAGTTGTATGTGTTAAGCAGAAAGTCCTTGCCCAAAAGAGAAAGGTGCTGTAACATCTGAATGTGGATCGCGTCTGGCCCTGGGGCAGAGGATCGGGATGAACTGAGAGTATGATCTAGCTCCCTCATAGTAAAGGCGGCATTGTAGCACTCACGATTCGGAGAAGAGAAGGGTATCGCCCGAGCCACATCCGCTCGTTTCCGATGGAGGAAGGCAAGGTGATAGTGGGAAGAGCTCGAAACTGCCGCGAAATGGCGGCCTAAGGTGTTGGAGACCGTAATAGGGTCCACAATGAAATCGTCAGCTACTGTCAGGTCGGAAATTGGGAATAGATCTTGGTTCCAGACAGCCATAGGAGGTTGGCCCACACAACAGAGAAAATGGTGGAACTGTTAAAAGAACTAGTGAATGAAATCCAGCTAGCTCTTTTGCTATCCCGAAGAACGCGACTACACTTTGCACGCATCTGTTTATAATGAATGCAGTTCGCCTGCGTAGGGTGGCGGTTAAAAACGCAGAGAGCACGTCTCCATGCGCGAATTGCGTCGCGGCATGCCTCAGTCCACCAAGGGACTTGGACACGACATGGTAAACAGGAAGTGCGGGGGGTGGAACATTCTGCAGCAGTAAGGATAATGTTTGTGAGATATTCCACCTGGTCATCACAACTGGTCGTTCTTCGAAGGTCGCCAGGGAGGAGGAAAGCTGCCAGTCAGCCTTAGGAAGCTGCCATTTAGGCGTGCACATGGATGGGGCAGGAGTGAGCAAACGGATAGCACACGAGAAATAGTCGCTCGAGTTGGTGTCAGAAAGAACGGACCACTCTAGATGAGGGGCAAGCTGGGCAGTGCAGAAAGATAGGTTCAAATGGGAAAAGGTGTGCGAGGAGTCGGAAAGGAAGAGATTAAGTTGGCTAAGAATGTCAGCAAAGAGGGCACCTCTCTGACATGTCCTGGGAGAACTCCAAAGGGCATGATGCGCATTAAAGTCACCAAGTAGCAAAAAAGGGGCGAGGTAGCTCCAAAATAAATTGAAGGAAGTCTGCCCTGGTGACAGCGAATGGTGGATGGACATATATGGTACAGAGGGAAAAAATCAGGTGTGGAAGGAAAAGGCGAACTGCAACAGCTTGAATAGTGGTAGTCAGGGGATGGGTTGACTGTGAACGTCATCCTGTATGAGCAGTATGACGCCACCATGAGATGGAATGCCGACCTCAGGGGGAATATCAAAACGAATTGGGAAGAAATGTGAAAGCTCAAAGCAGTTGTGAGGGCGCAACTTCGTCTCCTAAAGGCAGAATACAAGGGGACGCTGCGACTCTAATAGCAGATGTAAATCCTCTTTGTGGGACCGAAGGCCATGAACGTTCCGTTGGAGGAGTGTCGTGATGATGAAGAGATGTAGGGGTGTCACCTCGGCGGCTGCAGAGTGTCAGCTGGGGAAGAGGCGCTACTACAGGGCACAGAAGCAGGAGGATCCTGCTCCGTGGGGTCCACAGAGGCATCAGCTTGCTTGTGAGGTCGGTCTGTGGAGTCCAATGCTGAAAAACGGTTGGTGGTGTGCACCGGCAATAAGGAGACCGGCCAGGCTAAGGTACCATGTGGCGACACCATCGAAAAGGATCTTCAAGGTGGTGAAGGAGAAGACCAGACTCGGGTGTTGTTTGGCTGGAGGGACAGAGGAAGTCTTCACAGGAGCACTCCTTCTGTCCTTTCTGGCCTACAAGTTGTGTAGCTGGTGGCTTCGCCCCTTGAGGTGAGAGTTTGATGGCTTGTTGCACAGCTGGACGGGGGGGGGGGGGGGGGGGGTGGCGTTGCCACCTTGATACTGGGCGATTTCACCACCTCAGAGCTGAATTGAAGGTTGCGTGTCTGCGTGGCCATGTCCTTCATGGAGCGTGGGTTAACATACAATGAGGAGAAGGACGTGGACAAACGCCCTCGTGAGCATCCCTACCAAAGGGCTGTATGTCGACAATATGTTCTAGTGTGGTTAAACGATGACACTGATAGCAGCGCATTGGATCAGAATGTACGGCCAATTTCATAGCCTGCTTTGAACTTGGACAGAAGCACCAATCTATCAAAGGTGAGAAAGAGAGTGCGGGTGGGCATTAATGAGGAATCTACCGTTTTCATTGCATGATGGACAGCAATTACACCCATTTCAGAGAGGTAAGATTGGATTTCGGCCTCGGTTAGACCGTCGAGCAGCCTGGTGTAAAGTACACCATAGGAAGAATTCAAAGTTCTATGGGCCTCAACAGAACAGGGTAACCATGGAGAAGCGAGGCAGCAAGCAGTTTCTGTGATTGAGAATGAGAAGTGGTCTCCAAAAGCAAAATGCCATTCTGTAAACGAAAGCAGGATTTCACAGGCCCAGCAATTGCATCTACACCTTTGTGAATAATAAACGGATTTACCGTGGTGAAGGACTGACCGTCTTCAGTACGTGAGACTACGAGGAACCTTGGTGCAGTGGGAAGGGTCTTTGAATCATTAGCTTCATTACGTTTACGTTTCGTAGAAGTTGAGTGGGAAGATGATTGACTCATCGTGAGGAAATCTCCCATGATTACCAGCGTCTATGATGGAGCACACCTTCCAACTGGGGGCCCCCCTTCACAAGGGGGTACAGCCGCCTTAGGTGATTGTTCACACCTCAGGTCACACCTCGCGAATACCTGACAGAGGGACCAATCGGCAATTTGGGAAGGTTACAGCACAGGCAAGCACCCTTCCCTGGGCCTGGCCCCGTACCAGGGGGTACGTGCAAACCCTACCTGTCGACCCGGGGCTGGGAATTACGCGTTACCCAGTCACCTGTTACACGTCAGACGCATGGGCTGGCCTCCAGGAGCGCACAGGGAGGAAGAAGATAAAAGGGGAGCCTCAAACGCCGAAGCAGAGGAATGAGGAGAAGGGAAACAAAGAAAAGAGAAAGGAGTGGAAAGCAAAGGTGAGACTGTTCGCTCGCCAGCGACAGCATGGAGAAAATTCCCAATAATACCCCAGACATGTTCCACAAGGGAATGGAAAAAGAATAGCAAGAGGATAGACAAGCAGCACGGAAGGGAAAATATGCTGCAAAGGCTAGGGCCCCCGTGGTAGCCAAGCACGAACCCGCCAAAGAGTGGTGAGCCCCCTAGGAGGGGGGGGGGGGGGGAAGGGTTAGGCTTCTCTGATATATGTTAGCAGCATCTGTTCTAAATTTGTACTGGTCTGATTTGCTCAAGTGACAAAAATCATTCAGTTGTGTATGAACTGCATATGAAAAAAGGGTAGTGAACATTCATCTTCTTCATCCACACGTTCCACGGAAGTCAATATTAAAGGATTGATCTCTTCTTCCCCTTGAGAGAGAAAGACCGAGAGAATAGCTTTCCGGCATCGCAGTATGCACTGGACACTCAGCAGCAAGGCGAACCCTGTACAGGAATTTCTTGTAAAATTGTTGCATATATTGTTCAACAGAGTCAAATATAATTTTCTTACTATAAGATGAGAAATCGTTGTAGACTTTCAATAGCAGCCTCATAAACTTAAGTTTTCCCGAAAGTGGCATCAGCTGTTTCACTCCTATCTTCTCAGAAGCTAGTGATCTATCCTTCACCCTAGCCACCTCAGGTGAATATTTTATAGACACAGGAAAGTATTTAACATTACTTTTATTGGATGCATCTGTCAGAACAGACACAAATGTGGCATCTTTTAATTCATTTTCTACGTGTTCTATCGAATGCAGAGCCTACACATTTTGTACCAGTTTCTCATATTTTAGTCACCCACAATGAAGGTTAGGGCTTGCCTGAGACTTTGAAAACTGTACTTCTTACAAGGGAACCTCCCCATCGCACCCCCTCCCCCCCTCAGATTTAGTTATAAGTTGGCACAGTGGATAGGCCTTGAAAAACTGAAGACAGATCAATCGTGAAAACAGGAAGAAGTTGTGTGGAACTATTAAAAAAATAATCAAAATATACAAACTGAGTAGTCCATGCGCAAGATAGGCAGCATTAAGGGTACTGCGAGCTCAGGAGCGCCGTTCCTGTGGTTAGTGTGAGCAGCTGTGGAACGAGAGGTGCTTGGTTCAAGACTTCCCTCGAGTGAGAATTTACTTTCTTTATTTTCGCAAAGTTATGATCCGTCCGTTCATTCATTGACGTCTCTGTTCACTGTAATAAGTTAAGTGTGTGTTTTTCGACCGCACCGCAAAACCGTGCGATTAGTAGACGAAAGGACGTGCCTCTGCAATGGGAACCGAAAACATTTGATCGCAAGGTCATAGGTCAACCGATTCCTCGACAGGAAAACACGTCTGATATATTCTATATGACACTGCTGGACGGCATGTGCGTCATATGACAGGAATATGTTGTCGAACCACCTAACTTGTACACTTGGCGAATGGGTAAAAAGATTCTTCTACCTTGCCCGATTTAGGTTTTCTTGTGAATGTGATAATCACTCCCAAAAAAGTGATGAAAACATAAGGGTTTGTCACATAAACTGCAACAAATGAATGCAACAGTTTCACAGTCGCACAGTTTTCCCTGTGCTCTGTCAAAACATATGTTTTTAACGTTTTCAAATTTTTCCGTGTGTAGGCCGTCAAATCCTGCGTATGTCCAAGCAAATCTGAACATGTCCTGGAATTTTGGAGAGCGAAGTTGATTATGTTTGAGTGCCTGAACTTTGATAATTGTCTGAAAATAAAAAAGTAAAACCCTTCACTCGAGGGAAGACTTGAACCAAGGACTTCTCGATCCGCAGCTGCTCGCGCTAACCACGGGACCACGACGCTCCTGAGCTCACAGTACCCTTAATGTTGCCTATCTTGCGCATGGACTACTCAGTTTGTATATTTTGATTATTTTTTTCATAGTTCCACACAACTTCTTCCTGTTCTCTCGATTGATCTGTGTTCAGTTTTTCAAGGCCTATCCACTGTGCCAACTTATAACTAAATCTGAGGGGGGGTGCGATGGGGAGGTTCCCTTGTTAGCAGGGGGACTGGCTCTCTGGATGTTCCAGTGTTTGTGCATCCCCTCAGAATTTTGTTGGGCTGCACCCACTTAAGATGGGAAGGAAAGAAATAGAATAAATACAAAGCAGCATAAAAAATGGCGAAAATTACAAAGCTGTCAGTTATGCCAATTTTGATGTAGCACTGTCTTTCGCACATGCCTAGCGCTTCTCAGCCTGCAGAAACAACTGAACTGAACTGACAAATGCTGAGCGCTACTCTCGTGGAAACAAACGTCACGAAGTTAACAAACGGCAGAGATGTGAACTGCCTGCTTTCCGTCGATACATATTCACTCTCTGTAGAGCAGTAAGTTTCAGTTTACATTTTTTATTCCGTAACACAATATCATTTACAACTAAAATTTATTTTGTTTATTTCTTCGTTGTAGCTGGTTTTTCTAATGGATAAATTCATTGATTCCTCGTCGATGCAGAAAAAGTAATTAGGCTGCGTCAGATGAAGGTATTGCTTCAGGTAGCTACGATTCAGCTGGTGTATCGAAAGAAACAAAGAAAACTAGTTATGTTAGTGGTGTCCGCTCTTTTCAAAAACAGCGGAAAGACAAAAATCAATGAATATTATACGATGAGAAGTGCGGTGAAGTGTTTTGTTATGTATGTAAGAAAATGAGTTCCTCTAGAGAGGCTTTTACGAAGTAAACTAAATAAGACGAAGATGTGATGAAAGTATTCGTTGAAGTCTTGTTTTCATACTGGGACAAAGAGTTAGAAAGGTTTGCTTATCATTAAAAGTCGAATTATCATAAGTCTTGCTGTAGTAGGAAAGTGCAGTTGATAAAAGTGTTAAAGTGCAGTTTAATGCATGGTCGTGAAGCCGTATTGTTCAAAAACCAGTACTAACATTCTGGGACGGTACCCCGGGCCTCATATATACCGATCTTATTATTAACTGGTAACCTACATAAATTGATGTGTTATGAGCTCACAATAGACAAGTTTTAGTAAGGGCGCGATAAGTTTGTCGCTGACACCCAAGTACTGACCGTTAAAATCGGCACCAATCGGAAAAAAAGGTTCAAATGGCTCTGAGCACTATGGGACTTAACTTCTGAGGTCATCAGTCCCCTAGAACTTAGAACTACTTAAACCTAACTAACGTAAGGACATCACACACATCCATGCCCGAGGTAGGATTCGAACCTGCGACCGTAGCGGCCGCGCGGTTCCAGACTGTAGCGCCTAGAACCACTTTTTTTTTTTTTTTTTAATTTCATTTTGTTCTCTGTTGTTCGTTGCATCTGCTCGGGGCGGACGTCGTAAGACATCCGTTTAGTGCGTTGTTGATCGATTAGCTCAGTCTTTTTTATTACAGAGGACTGCTAACCCTCTGACCGAACACGCTGAGCTAACTTGCCGGCGCGAAATGTTTTGAATTTCATTTTTTTCTTCTGCTCATTGCGTTGTGTTACAACAACTTTAATTTAATTTCATGCTCATTGATATAAACATGTACCACATTTGAAGATGACTACGAGCCCCATACTACTTCTGACTGAAATTTATACCATAGCAGCTGGTCGGTACCTCTTACTGTCAGATGATATTTCTTTGATTTGGCTGCTAGTTCCTAGGTACACATTACTATAGAATAGGGCTGAGAACCGCAGGCCGAACGAATACTCGATTCGGGGCAAATGGGGCCCATGGATCAGTCTGAGTGGTCTGAGGATAAGGAGGGAGCAATGAAATCTGCAAGAGTAGCTCTGTTGAGAATGTCATCTTCACTCATGATGCAGAGGTTAACAATTCGTTGTCATACAGATAAAAATTCTAAATAAATGGAGTTTGTTCCTAAGCGTAACCAAATAAATAGAGTTAGTTCCATAAATTATCTGGGAGTACGCATTAGGAGTGATTTAAAATGGAATGATCATATAAAGTTGATCGTCGGTAAAGCAGATGCCAGACTAAGATTCATTGGAAGAATCCTAAGGAAATGCAATCCGAAAACAAAGGAAGTAGGTTACAGTACGCTTGTTCGCCCACTGCTTGAATACTGTTCAGCAGTGTGGGATCCGTACCAGATAGGGTTGATAGAAGAGATAGAAAAGATCCAACGGAGAGCAGCGCGCTTCGTTACAGGATCATTTAGTAATCGCGAAAGCGTTACGGAGATGATAGATAAACTCCAGTGGAAGACTCTGCAGGGGGGGCGCTCAGTAGCTCGGTACGGGCTTTTGTTGAAGTTTCGAGAACATACCTTCACCGAGGAGTCAAGCAGTATATTGCTTCCTCCTACGTATATCTCGCGAAGAGACCATGAGGATAAAATCAGAGAGATTAGAGCCCACACAGAGGCATACCGACAATCCTTCTTTCCACGAACAATACGAGACTGGAATAGAAGGGAGAACCGATAGATGTACTCAAGGTACCCTCCGCCACACACCGTCAGGTGTCTTGCGCATTATGGATGTAGATGTAGATGTAGAAGGTAACTCCGATTTGTCCAGTTGGCTCGGGCATAAAAAGTACATATGTTTTTCATACTACATAACAAATGAAATAGGTTCTATTATGGCCAACGAAGTCTTACACCTTCTGATAAAGTTCGTAAAATATTCTCAATACTCTTCCCTAGTTTTACATGAAACTAGCAACGTATGTCAACATGAACAAGTTTCGATATGTCCTGATGTGTCAGTGGCGATAATTTTCAAATTCTTGAATATTATTTTTTGTGTCTATAATACACTCCTGGAAATTGAAATAAGAACACCGTGAATTCATTGTCCCAGGAAGGGGAAACTTTATTGACACATTCCTGGGGTCAGATACATCACATGATCACACTGACAGAACCACAGGCACATAGACACAGGCAACAGAGCATGCACAATGTCGGCACTAGTACAGTGTATATCCACCTTTCGCAGCAATGCAGGCTGCTATTCTCCCATGGAGACGATCGCAGAGATGCTGGATGTAGTCCTGTGGAACGGCTTGCCATGCCATTTCCACCTGGCGCCTCAGTTGGACCAGCGTTCGTGCTGGACGTGCAGACCGCTTGAGACGACGTTTCATCCAGTCCCAAACATGCTCAATGGGGGACAGATCCGGAGATCTTGCTGGCCAGGGTAGTTGACTTACACCTTCTAGAGCACGTTGGGTGGCACGGGATACATGCGGACGTGCATTGTCCTGTAGGAACAGCAAGTTCCCTTGCCGGTCTAGGAATGGTAGAACGATGGGTTCGATGACGGTTTGGATGTACCGTGCACTATTCAGTGTCCCCTCGACGATCACCAGTGGTGTACGGCCAGTGTAGGAGATCGCTCCCCACACCATGATGCCGGGTGTTGGCCCTGTGTGCCTCGGTCGTATGCAGTCCTGATTGTGGCGCTCACCTGCACGGCGCCAAACACGCATACGACCATCATTGGCACCAAGGCAGAAGCGACTCTCATCGCTGAAGACGACACGTCTCCATTCGTCCCTCCATTCACGCCTGTCGCGACACCACTGGAGGCGGGCTGCACGATGTTGGGGCGTGAGCGGAAGACGGCCTAACGGTGTGCGGGACCGTCGCCCATCTTCATGGAGACGGTTGCGAATGGTCCTCGCCGATACCCCAGGAGCAACAGTGTCCCTAATTTGCTGGGAAGTGGCGGTGCGGTCCCCTACGGCACTGCGTAGGATCCTACGGTCTTGGCGTGCATCCGTGCGTCGCTGCGGTCCGGTCCCAGGTCGACGGGCACGTGCACCTTCCGCCGACCACTGGCGACAACATCGATGTACTGTGGAGACCTCACACCCCACGTGTTGAGCAATTCGGCGGTACGTCCACCCGGCCTCCCGCATGCCCACTATACGCCCTCGCTCAAAGTCCGTCAACTGCACATACGGTTCACGTCCACGCTGTCGCGGCATGCTACCAGTGTTAAAGACTGCGATGGAGCTCCGTATGCCACGGCAAACTGGCTGACACTGACGGCGGCGGTGCACAAATGCTGCGCAGCTAGCGCCATTCGACGGCCAACACCGCGGTTCCTGGTGTGTCCGCTGTGCCGTGCGTGTGATCATTGCTTGTACAGCCCTCTCGCAGTGTCCGGAGCAAGTATGGTGAGTCTGACACACCGGTGTCAATGTGTTCTTTTTTCCATTTCCAGGAGTGTACTTAACCTACAACAGCTGAAGTATTGTCGACAATTATAATGGATGTTCTCACTCGTTTTTCTCTAGAAATTATGTCATGCAGAGGTATTGCTACTGACGAAAAGGCAAATACGACTGGCGCTTTTTCTGGGTTGCAGCAAAAATGAGAGATCCTGAGCCACGAGGTCTGCGTGTTCACTGTTTGGCCCTGCTTTGAAACTTGTGACTCAAGAGGCAACGCAAAATGAGACCATAGTGAGAAACTATCTTTTAAATGTGTAAAAATTACCAATTTTGTATGTGTCTGTGTAAAATCCTAAGGGACCAAACTGCTGAGGTCATCTGTCCTTAGACTTACACACTACTTAAACTAACTTATGCTAAGGAGAACACAGACACCCATGCCCGAGGGAGGACTCGAGAATCTCCGGCGGGTGGGGCCGCGCAATCCGTGACATGGCGCCTCAAACCGTGCGGCCACTCCGAGCGGCTTTGGTATGTGGATCCCCCAAGCGACCAGCAATATTTGGGTCTCTCAAGATGTTCAAGGTGCTACCCTTATTCACCATGTGGCTCTTTGACCTTTTTTGCCTTGTCAGGAAGTGTTGTAGAATATGTTCACTGAAAACTATTTTCCATAATTACGAATAGTTTATCTTGTTCTTCGAGGAGCTCGAGCTCAGAAAATCTGATTCTTGTGTTAAAGCTAAAGATCTCTGAAATTTTCTGCGTTGTTTTGAATTTATCTTTGTCACTACGCTCCTTATTAAGAGCCAGTTGAAATTTTGAACGCTTTTCTGCAAGTTTCGTCTGTACATCTTAGAAAATCCATGAACGATATTAATAGTGGTAGAAATGTACTGCGGGTATTTAGAACTGATGAAACTTTTGATGAAGTATGGTGCTCTTGCTTGCAATTGACCAAAAAATTTGATGTCGAAGATCCGAAAGTTCCAACAGTTCGAAAGATTTCTCGAAAACTCGATGGCGACTCTCTACCCTATGCTTTTGCCACCCTCCGTGATTGTTAACGGAAAATTTATTTTGAGTTTTTAGAGAATGCGATTCAGTGTCTCGAAGATCGATTTTCTAAAGCTGCTGAAATTGTCTCCAAAGCAACAAAAACATGTCTTGTTTCTAAAACTAATGATTGCAATTATGTAATAGAACTTTATAATGATGACGATGACCCAAAAAAATTAACTTTACGCAGAACTATGACGGGAGATGTGTGTAAATCAAAAAAAATATTTCGTTGGTATTACGAAACACTCGTTTGCCTCTGATATGCAAGTTGAAAAATTGATTCCAGAGGTGATGAAACTGGCGAAAATCGCTTTAACTGCGCCAGTCTGTACATGCAGGGCAAAACGTTCTTTCTCCACCTTACAGGATTAAAAACTTACCTGCACAACGTCATGATGGTAGAGAAATTGAATGACAGCGCTATCACGAACTGTGGCGATCATTTTCATCAAACGATACACCGTTTGTAGGAAAATATTATTTATGAGTGAGAATTAGAAATTACACAAAGACCTGAAAAAATAAAACAATTCTGTGTGGCTTGCGGACGAACAGGCGAAAGGGGACACAGATGTCTAAAAAATGAGATTGGCAAGAAGTGCCAAATGGCTAATTAGGATTGGTTAGAGGACAAATGTAAGGATTTAGACGCATTTATACCTAGGGGGAGAAAGAGATACCACCTATAGGAAAATTAAAGAGGGCTTTGGAGAAAAGAGAAGCAGCTATACGAACGTCAAGAGCTCAGATGGAAAACCAGTTTGAAGTAAAGCAGGGAAAGCTGAAAAGTGGAAGGAGTACATGGAGGGCCTATATGAGGGAGAGAAACATGAAGGGAATGTTGTTGTTGTTGTTGTTGTTGTTGTTGTGGTCTTCAGTCCTGAGACTGGTTTGATGCAGCTCTCCATGCTACTCTAACCTGTGCAAGCTTCTTCATCTCCCAGTACCTACTGCAGCCTACATCCTTCTGAATCTGCTTAGTGTATTCATCTCTTGGTTTCCCTTACGATTTTTACCCTCCACGCTGCCCTCCAATATTAAACTGGTGATCCCTTCTAGTCAAGTTGTGCCACAAACTGCTCTTCTCCCGAATTCTATTCAATACCTCCTCATTAGCTATGTGATCTGCTCATCTTATCTTCAGCATTCTTCTGTAGCACCACATTTCGAAAGCTTCTATTCTCTTCTTGTCCAAACTATTTATCGTCCATGTTTCACTTCCATACATGGCTACACTCCATACAAATACTTTCAGAAACGACTTTCTGACACTTAAATCTACACTCGACGTTAACAAATTTCTCTTCTTCAGAGACGCTTTCCTTGCCATTGCCAGTCTACATTTTATATCCTCTCTACTTCGACCATCATCAGTTAATTTGCTCCCCAAATAGCAAAACTCCTTTACTACTTGAAGTGTCTCATTTCCTAATCTAATTCCCTCAGCATCACCCGAGTTAACTCGACTACATTCCATTATCCTCGTTTTGCTTTTGTTGATGTTCATCTTATATCCTCCTTTCAAGACACTGTACAGTCCGTTCAACTGCTCTTCCAAGTCCTTTGCTGTCTCGGACAGAATTACAATGTCATCCGCGAACCGTAAAGTTTTTATTTCTTCTCCATTGATTTTA
This sequence comes from Schistocerca cancellata, assembly GCF_023864275.1. NCBI lineage: Eukaryota > Metazoa > Arthropoda > Insecta > Orthoptera > Acrididae > Schistocerca > Schistocerca cancellata. Next base: position 521,663,919 of record NC_064633.1, read on the forward strand.
ATACCGACTCCGAATTTTTCTTTTGTTTCCTTTACTGCTTGCTCAAAGTACAGATTGAATAACATCGGGGAGAGGTTACAACCCTGTCTCACTTCCTTCCCAACCACTGCTTCCCTTTCTTGTCCCTCGACTCTTATAACTGCCATCTGGTTTCTATACAAATTGCAAACAGCCTTTCGCTCCCTGTATTTTACCCCTGCCACCTTCAGAATTTGAAAGAGAGTATTCCAGTCAACATTGCCAAAGGCTTTCTAAGTCTACAAATGCTAGAAACTTCACGGTAAATGATGACAGCCAAAACAGTTGCAGGATAAAGATTTATTAAAATTCTTGACCACGGTTTCCGTATGTATAAATATACCTTCCTTAGAACTAAAATACCTAAAATTACATCCTGCAGTGGAGATTAATAAAACAATTGTACCAAAGGCGTCGTCGGTAGTTAAAACAGCATCTCCATTTATACAACATAATTATGGTCAGAGGCTCGATGTGAACACAGCTTAGCTCAGTTCTTCGCCTAAGCAAGAAGAATTTCAACAGTTGATGTTTCAGCCATGTTTAAAATCTTGCAATGCTATAAACGTAGGTATGACTTTTCTTAATCTAGCTTCTAAGATAAGCCGTAGGGTCAGTATTGCCTCATGTGTTCCAGCATTTCTACGGAATCCGAACTGATCTTCCCCGAGGTCGGCTTCTACCAGTTTTCCCATTCGTCTGTAAAGAATTCGCGTTAGTATTTTGCAGCCGTGACTTATTAAACTGATAGTTCGGTAATTTTCACATCTCTCAACACCTGCGTTCTTTGGGATTGGAATTATTACATTCTTACAGAAATGGAAGAGGATGTAGATGAAGGTGAGATGGGAAGTGCGATACTGAGAGAAGAATTTGGTAGAACCACTGAAAGACCCAAGTTGAAACAAGACCCCGGAAATAGACAATATTCCATCAGAACTACTGACGGCCAAAAAAAATGTTCAAATGTGTGGATTTCTGAGGGACCCAACTGCTGAGGTCATCGGCCCTAGACTTACACACTACTTAAACTAACTTCCGGTAAAGGTGCGTTTACACTGCCATTTGTATCGGCACATGTATGAGATACATGTATATGCGACTTTGCGACATGTATCGCGACTTGTATGATTTGACAAGTATCAACCTCATACATGTAAGAGCGTGCGTTTACACTGGTTGATATGTATCACTGTGCGATAGCTTTCGACGACGATTTGGAAGATTTCACATTTTTATGTGTTGGTACACTTGCTCTTTTGGAAGATGATAGGAAGAAAAGGCGGAGGAAGCGTAGATGGTGGCAGAGAGAGTTTCTCGCGAATCAACGCTAAAGGATGGCGCATATTTTAGAAATTATGTTAGGATGAGTATGGAGGATTTCCGCGGTTTGTTATCACTTGTGGCTCCTCTTGTGTCCAAAACCAACACAAACTTTCGGGAAGCGATTCCACCAGAGGATCAGTTGGCAGTAACACTCCGTTTTTTGGCCACTGGGGATTCCTCTTGAAACGAAGATTTCATTGCAAAACATTTGCATTGTCGCGCGATTGCTAATGCCAACGTCTCACACACGATTGTCGGCATCCGTTGTCAACATTATCACGCGAGGCCGCCGGAATAATAGCAAAAAATTGATATACGTGCCAGATGCATGAAAAAATTATAGAATGTATTACATACTCTGATATATATAAAACTTATACCTTCAGTTCTTGGAATAAAACTTGCACAATGGCCTCGCAAACACGAAGAATAATGTTGCATATGGCACTTTTTGATGTTCTATGCAGATACATTAACGTCGAAACGATAGTCGGCACCTCCAAAACTCAAACATTCGCCAAAGAGCCTGGTACTACGCATGCGCTAATCGTCAAAATAAGCGGCAGGCGACAAGACGACAGGAAATGATAGTACTGCGCATGCGCGAGTTCAAATGTCGCTCATACATGTCGTGTATATGGCCAAAAAGCGATATACAAAATGTATACGCGACATGTATGAGCTCGAGGGTCCGCATACAAGTTCCGTGAATTTTTGTATGAGGTGATGTATCGCGACATGTCAAATTGACATGTCGCTCATACATGTCGCGATGCATGTATCCCAGTGTAAACGTACCTTAAGAACAACACACACACCCATGCCCGAGGGAGGACTCGGACCTTTGGCGGGAGGGGCCGCGCACTCTTTGACATGGCGCCTCTAACCACGCGGCCGCTCCGCGCGGGCCAGGCATGACAAAACTCCTCGATCTACAGCGTAAGATGTATGAGACAGGCGAAACAGCATCAGACTTCAAGAATAATGTGATAATTCGGATTCCAAAGAAAGCAGTTGCTAACAGGTGTGAAAATTACCAAGTTATCAGTTTAATGAGTCATGGCTGCAAAATGCTAACACTAATTCTTTAAAGAAGAAGGGAAAAACTGGTAGAATCCGACCACAGGGAAGATCAGTTTTGATTCCAGGGAAATGCAGGAACACGTGAGGCAATACTGACCTTATAACGTATCTTGTTCAAAATGTGTGTGAAATCTTATGGGACTTAACTGCTAAGGTCATCAGTCCCTAAGCTTACACACTACTTAACCTAAATTACCCTAAGGACAAACACACACACCCATGCCCGAGGGAGGATTCGAACCTCCGCCGGGACCAGACGTACAGTCCACGACTGCAGCGCCTGAAACCGCTCGGCTAATCCCGCACGGCTATAACGTATCTTAGAAGGTAGTTTAAGGAAGGGTAAACCTATGTTTACATCATTTGTAGACATAGAATAAGTTTCGAAAATGTTGACTGGAATGCTTTCATTGAAATTTCGACGATAGCAGGGGTAAAATACAGGGAGAAAAAAGCTATTTACAACTTGCACAGAAGCCAGACGACAGTTAAAGAGCTGACGGTCATTAAAGAGAAGCAGTGGTTGAGAGGGGATGGAGACAGGGTTGTAGCTTATTCCCAATGTTATTCAATCATTACATTGAGCAAACAGTAAAAGAAACCAAAGAAAATATTGGAGTAGGAATTAAAATCCAGGGAGAAGAAATAAATACTTTGAGGTTTGCCGATGACATTGTAATTCTGTCAGAGACAACAAAGGACTTGGAAGAGTAGTTGAACAGGATGGAGTGTGTCTTGAAAAGAGGATATAAGATGAATATCAACAAAAGCAAAACGAGGATAATGAAATGAAATCGAATGAAATCAGATGATGCTGCGGGAAATAGATTAGCAAATAAGATACTTAAAGTAGTAGGTAAGTTTTGCTATTTGGGCAGCAAAATAACTGATGATGGTCGAAATAGGGAGGATATAAAATGTAGACTGGCAATGACAAGAAAAGCGTTTTTGATGAAGAGAAATTTGTTAACATCCAGTACAGATTTAAGTGTCAAGAAGTCGTTTCTGAAAGTATTTGTATGGAGTTTAGCCATGTATGGAAGTGAAACATCGACGATAAACAGTTTGGACAAGAAGAGAATAGAAGCTTTTGAAATGTGGTGCTACAGAAGAATTCTGAAGGTTAGATGGGTAGAGGAGGTATTAAATAGAAGAAAAGAAATTTTTAGCATAAACTGGGGGAATTCGAAGAAGGCGTCCAAGAGGTGAATACAGCAAGCAGATTCAGAGGGATGTACGCTGCAGCAGTTATTCGGAGATGAAGAGGCTTGTACAGCATGGAGAGCTGCATCAAACCGGTCGTCGGACCGAAGAGCACAAAACAACGTGGATCACTTTTTGTATTTATTAATTAGTGTAGAAAAAACGTAATAAACTACAGTTTGTTTGCATTTGTCAAGTGTTGCTCATTCGAAGATATCAGAAACTGTATTTGCAGGAGGGTTGGGTTTCAACATTCCTGAACTGTCATTTAGGACACCCACACTGATTTCCAAAAGCCAGTGTCCATGTTTCCTAGCCTAGTAACACAGTCAATAGAAACATATCTACAGTTAAGCATAACTCCATAATATGCAAGTGACAGTTTGGGTGCTGACCCTTCATTGTCAATAGACGAATGTTTTACGCTGAAAAGAATTTCAGTCGATTCGCTTTTGGAAGTTAATGCAAGAGAAAGTTTATGTTTCTCACATGATGAACGCTTTCTCTGAGCTTCGATACCCTCACTTTTTATTGAAAACGCTTTGGCATCCCTTCATCGTCACCTTTAGCTAGCCAAATTTTGAACAGTTTACCCTTCAGCCACACATTACGAAATGAGCACGGTCTTACCACTTTTGTCTTTCGTGTTTTATTCTGAGTGTCATAATTGTCATATCACTACTCTCACTACCACTGCTGTTTGTATTTCCACTTAATCTACTGAGCATTTTAAATATGAATCGGACTTCGGAAAACTCTAAAATCACCGTAACATCAATAACGTGTTCCTCCAACGGAACAGCGTAGGAAGGAAACTCCTTCACTCGGTCACTCCATAAATAACAAGCCTTCAACCTTAACTATTGTGAATACGAGGTGGCAAAACAACTGACTTTCAAACCCATTGCTTTGTTACTCTCTTGTGCTTTCCTCACATATTGGCTTTCGCTAAAAAGAATAAGATGATATACTTAATAATATGAAGTTAAAATTTACGCAACGTGATACAAAAAAGATAAAATTGTAAAAATAAACCAATAAAGTAGGGACGTAGGGACATGGGGGCAGTCATAGAAAAGTAGGGACGGTCCCTAAAAAATCTGGACAGTTGGCAACACTAGTCACGACGTCGCGAAATGCAGGAAGATCTGCTGAGGATCGACGCTTGGTGCAGAGTGTGGCTGTGAACCCTCAATATATAGACAAATGAAGCGTGATGCGTATGCATAGAAAGACCCATTATTTTATGATCACACGACTGCGGAACAATGACTGGAAACAGTTACACTATCTGATCAAAAGTATCAGAACACCTGGCCGAAAATGACTTACAAATTCGTGGCGCCCTTCATCGCTAATTCTGGAATTCAGTATGGTGCTGGTCCACCCTTAGCCTTGATGACAGCTTCCACTCTCGCAAGCATACTTCCAATTAGGTGCTGGAAGGTTTCTTGGGGAATGGCAGCCCATTCTTCACGGAGTGCAGCACTGAGGAGAGGTATCGATGTCGGTTGGTGAGGCCTGGCACGAAGTCGGCGTTCCAAAACATCCCAAAGGTGTTCTATAGGATTCAGGTCAGGACTCTGAGCAGGCCAGTTCATTACAGGAATGATACAGTCGTGTAACCACTCCGTCACAGGGCGTGCATTATGAACAGGTGCTCGATCGTGCTGAAAGATGCAATCGCCATCACCGAATTACTCTTCAACTATGGGGAGCAAGGAGGGGCTTAAAACATCAATGTAGGCCTGTGCTGTGATATTGACATGCAAAACAACAAGGGGTGCAAGCCCCCTCCACGAAAAACACGACCACACCATAACACCACCGCCTCCGATTTTTACTGTTGGCACTATATACGCTGGCAGATTACATTCACCGGGCAGTCGCCATACCGACACCCTGCCATCGGATCGCCACATTGTGTATCACGATTCGTCACTCCACACAACATTTTTCCACTGTTCAATCGTCCAATGTTTACGCTCCTTACACTAAGCCATTTACCGGCTTATGAGCAGCCGCTCGACCATGATGCAGTTTGATTTTCCTGCGTGATGGTCTGGATGAATGTCTGCCTACTACACATTACGACCCTCTTCAACTGTCGGCAGTGTCTGTCAGATAACAGACGAGGTCGGCTTTTGTGCTGTACGTGTCCCTTCACGTTTATACTTCACTATCACATCGGAAACGGTGGACCTAGGGATGTTTAGGAGTGTGAAAAATCTGCGTACAGACGTATACACAAGTGACATCCAATCATGTCACCACGTTCGAAGAATGTGAGTTAGGTGGAGCGCCCGATTCTGCTCTCTCACGATGTCTAATGATTACTGAGGTCGCTGATATGGAGTACCTGGCTATAGGTGGCAGCACAATGCACGTAATATGAAAAACGTATGTTTTTAGGTGTGTCCGGATACTTTTGATCACATAAGTGTATATCTAGGAGCATGCGTACGGAGCGACTTAAGAGGCAACACCATTGTGAAATTTTCAAAAAAACTTTTTTTATTGGTTTAAAAGATGCTTTGAACCTTCTAAAATAAGATGCAAAAAGTCTAATCCTGGGAAAAAATTGTTCTATGGAATTCCGAATTCCTCCTCCAGCCTCTCGGATAACGCGAAACGGCGTACCTGCGCCAACTCGAGACTCCTGTTGTGTCTGGGTGTAGTTGGAAGCGTTTCACAACAATAATACATTAGCTTGGCGTCAACAATGTTCAGTAGATGCATGAGAAAGATAATTCTTTCGCTTCGAGTCTTGATTTTTATGTGCAGCATTGACTTTTGATAGTGTATTTGTGATCTTATAGTATACATTTTTTGTCTCAGGTAAGAGTGAGCGGTAAGAGAATGTACTCGAACAGAAAAGGTACGAAAAAATCGTATCTAACGCTGCGTCGAAGCAGTATGTCATCAAGGCGTCCAAAGAATAGGCGGAAAGCAGTTCGGAAGGAGTCAGTGTCTCTGCTAAGAAACTGAACGACAGTGACCAGCCTTTCGATGTGAATTATAGGATTATGCATTTTCTTGCTGTTTTCTGTGGTATTTCTCAGCACGTGAAATGTAAAACATGCAATGCAGACATCGCATTGCAAGAATGATGTCCTCGAGGCTTTTCAATACTCATTGCTCATCCGACTGCCCAGGAATTTTTATACCAGTTTATAGGGAATGCGTATGACATCAGCCGTCGAATCGTTCTCCAACGCTCCAGCTTGGAGCACGGCTAAACGAAACTAAAATTTTGTACCTTCGTGGAATTTCCACGACCGATATTTCAGTCGCTCTACGATAAACTAGTGTATATGATTTCGATCGCAACGGCAATAGTACTACAGGTCAGTCCTGGGATAGCAGATTAATGGTAAGAGTTTTCTAAAAGTAGAAGTTTTGCATTTGTTCATGTCTATAACACATTTCAGAACTTCAGACCCGTTTTTCTCGGAATAATATGATATTTCAAAATGGCACGCCATGTAACTCCAACAATTTCTAATCTTTTTATTTGAAAATTTAACCACGACTTTGAAATAATATTTAGAAACGAATCACGTAGGGGATTTTTGATTAATTAATTTAAAAAATAATTATTAACAAACGACTGTCCTTTTTTGGTGCAAATTGGATGACTTTATTCAAACACTAGTGAGTTACACAAAAAGCAATTGAATGTTGCTCGTTAGTATGGGATCCGCACCAGATATGATTGATATAGGAAACAGAGAGGATACGAAGAAGAGCAGCGCGTTGCGCTACAGGTTCATTTAGTAAGCACGGAAGCGTCACGGAGATGCTGAGCCATCTCTAATGGCAGGCGCTGCAACAAAGGCGTGCTGCATCACAGTTTTGGGTTCCCGTCAAGAGTTCCGAGAGCGTACAGCCGATATATTGCTTGCTGCTACGTACATCTCGAGAAAAGACCTTGAAGATAAAATCAGAGAGATTCGCGCCCGCACGGAGTCTGGAGCAGGGTTTTGCACCCCGCAACTACTGCCTGGTCCTGTTTGTATGTGGCCAGTACTTTGCACTCGTCGCCCACCGCTGCCTCATGTAATGCAGGATGCTGTCGCTCCTGTCTTACAGCTTCCAATGATTGATGCCAAACAGAACCGGAAGTTTGAATGAAGCCTCATCCGCAAAGAGAACATTTGCACTGAAATGAGGATTGACACATTGTTGGATGAACCATTCGCAGAAGTGTACCCGTGTAGGCCAATCACCTGCTGATGGTGCCTGCACACGCTGTACATGGTACGGAAACAACTGGTTCTCCCGTAGCACTCTCCATACAGTGACGTGGTCAACGTTACCTTGTACAGCAGCAACTTCTCTGACGCTGACATTAGGGTTATCGTCAACTGCACGAAGAATTGCCTCATCCATTGCAGGTGTCCTCGTCGTTCTAGGCCTTCCCCAGTCGCGAGTCATAGGCTGGAATGTTCCGTGCTCCCTAAGACGCCGATCAATAGCTTCTAACGTCTTCCTGTCGGGACACCTTCGTTCTGGAAATCTGTCTCGATACAAACGTACCGCGCCATGGCTATTGCCCCGTGGTAATCCATACATCAAATGGGCATCTGCCAACTCCGAATTTGTAAACATTGCACTGACTGCAAAACCACGTTCGTGATGAACACTAACTTGTTGATGCTACGTACTGATGTGCTTGATGCTAGTACTGTAGAGCAATGAGTCGCATATCAACACAAGCACCGAAGTCAACATTACCTTCCTTCCATTGGGCCAACTGGCGGTGAATCGAGGAAGTACAGTACATACTGACGAAACTAAAATGAGCTCTAACATGGAAATTAAGCGTTTCCGGACACATGTCCACATAACATCTTTTCTTTATTTGTGTGTGAGGAATGTTTCCTGGAAGTTTGGTCGTACGTTTTTGTAACACCCTGTAGATACAACCGTGCAGTCACTCAGGACAATGGGCAAACCACGGAAATCAGGAGAACTGCTATCTCTAATCAGGCCTTCAGTAACAAGAAACAGCTTCTGAGAACCAGACACATGAGTAGGAAAACTAGGAAAGAATTCATCAAAACTCTTGGCTAGAGTGTTTTGTTTATTAAAACGTCGGTCCTGATGGAACAGGATATACGATGGCTGGAAGAAATGTAAATGTGGATGTGCAGTAAGATGTCGATAATAATCTGGAGAGAGAGAAATCGAACGAGTTTGCCCTCAAGGAAGTAGATGAAAGAAAGCAATTGATCACTCCCGTAGAAAAGCGGCCAACAAAACCCACTGACCTCACAATGCGTCAGAACGATATGTTGACCACCGCAATGGAAGCAAAGGTTTTAGGAAAGAAAGGAAGGGAAGACCGTGGAGAATCGTCTATATTTTGTGACAGCCGGACTTCAATTCAAACGCTAGGCTGAACTGAAACGCTCGGCAGAGCAGGGGCAAATATGGCTGCAGCGACGAGTCCCAGCCTTTAGAAGTCATGACAGGACAAACGACTGGTTTTAACAACCAACTGGCTAGTCGACTGTTTTTTTTTTTCGTTGAATCGTTTTTTTTTTTCAGTCGAATGAAACGACTGAATGAAATTGGTCCCTGCAGTCACGTCAGCTATATTAATATTTCTCACTCACTCTTTAGGTTTGATTGTTTCCGCTTAATGTGAGATAACCGACTGACACAAGTTCTTGAAGTGTATGTCAGTTATACGAATGTTTTCACTCAGTCTCCGATTTGAGTGCTTTTACTTACATGCTTCTTCAGTCTTTTCGGTTACACATGTCGGCAACACCTATATAAGACAACAAGTGTCTGGCACAGTTGTTAGATCGATTACTGCTGCTACAATGGCTGTGGAGTTAAGTCGGCGCACGAGCGATGGCACACAGCATCTCTGAGGCGGCGATGAGTGGGAATTTTCCCGTACGACCATTTCACGAGTGTACCGTGAATATCAGGAATCCGGTAAAACATTAAATCTTCGACATCTCTGCAACCGGAAAAAGATCCTGCAAGAACGCAACCAACGACGACTGAAGAGAATCGTTCAACGTGACAGAAGTGCACCCCTTCCACAAATTGCTGCAGATTTCAGTACTGGGCCATCAACAAGTGTCAGCGTGCGAACCATTCGACGAAACATCATCGACATGGGCTTTCGGAGCCGAAGGCCCATCGTGTTCCACTGATGAAAGCACGACACAAAGCCTCGCCTGGGCCAGTCAACGCCAACATTCGACTGTTGATGACTGTAAACATGTTGCGTGGTCGGACGAGACTCGTTTCACATTGTACCGAGCGCATGGACGTGTACGGGTATGGAGACAATCTCATGAATCCATGGAGCTTGCATGTCACCAGGGGACTGTTCAAGCTGGTGGAGGCTCTGTAAAGGTGCGCGATGTGTGCAGTTGGAATGATACGGGACCCCTGATACGTCTGGATACGATTCTGACAGATCGTACGTACGTAAGCATCCTGTCTGATCACCTGCATCCATTCATGTCCATTGTGCATTCCGACGGACTTGGGCAATTCCTGCAGGACAATGCGACACTCCACACATCCAGAATTGCTACATAGTGGCTCGAGGAACACTCTTCTGAGTTTAAACAGTTGTTGGCCACCAAAGTGCCCAGACATGAACATCATGGAGCATATCTGAGATGCCCTGCAACGTGCTATTTAGAAGAGATTTCCATGCCCTCGCACTCTTACGGGTTTGTGGACAGCCCTGCAGGATTCATGGTGTCAATTTCTTCCAGCACTACATCAGGCATTAGTCGAGTCCGTGCCACGTCGTGTTGCGGCAGTTCTGCGTGCTCGAGGGGGCCCTACATGATATTAGGCAGTTGTACCAGTTTCTTTGGCTCTTCAGTGTGGATGAGCCATGACTAAGGTTGTCTACTTTTTTACAGGCAAGTAACGTAAGTTGTTTCAGGGAGAGATAAATAAAAAAGTGCACCATGATGCATTGGAGACAGACGGATTTTAAATAAAGAATACTCGGCACTTGTAAAATTAATGTGATTACCGGCATTAAATCAAAGTTAGTTACTTTCCATTTAATGTATGCATCATTTCGAATGTACTATTCACATCTCTTCTCCATATCTCCCATCACATGGACCAATGTCTCTGCTAGGATGGCAGCAATTTCTAGAATGATTGCATTCTTCAACTGCTCCAAATTTCGCGGTTTATTATTTAATTATAGACACGGATCTTGAGGTATCCTCACAGATAAAAGTGGCGCACTGGGGATATGGGATGCCAAGGTACGTCGCCAAAACGTGAGATAATCTGTCCAGGAAACACGCGTCAAAGAACTGCCACCGAAGTGTTCACGGTGTGTGATGTATCGTCGTCCTGCCGGAACCAAACGTCTTTTAAAGAGATTCTTCATCTTCTCAGTTATGATTTCAACGAAGTTTCAAGCTTATGAATGTTTCGAGCCAAATTAACACTGACTGCGGGCCCATTTTCTTCGAAAAGATGCGGCCCAATAACGCCGAAAAAGTCAAGAGCACACCATACTGTGACTTTTTCAGAGTGAACAGGACGCTGGTCAATGAGGTGCGCAGGACCCTATAACGCAGGTTTTGCTTATTGACGATCCCGTTTAAATGAAACTGAGTTTCGTCGCTCATCAATAAAATGACATGATCACTAAAAATCACTTGCAAAGCCTTTGCTTACAGCAAAGTTAGTTAGCTTCAGTTGTTGCACAATAAGTTTATACGGATGGAATTGTAATTTACTTGTGTGCAAAATTCGTCTAACCGAGTCACGACTGACCGCTAGCTCACTTCTGACCATTACTCCCCTTACCCTTGCAATTTTTTCTGGCGTTGTAACGCTGCGTCTCGGGCCTATGCGATTCTCATACACTACGCTGCCCGTTGATCTGAAGTTCCCACTCAAAATAAATCCGCGCCAACCGATATTAAATTCTACATTCGCCTCGTAGCTGTAATAAGACTCACCATTTCTAAAGAAACTGTCATAGACAAACAAACGGTGTTGCAAGTCCCGCTGTTCCGTTGTAACTAAAGTAGCATCTTGTGTAGAGAAGAACTACCCCATCACTATCTCCTCCCACCACCACTTTTAGTGGTAGTTTTCAATTACTATTTATTTTATTTTTTATTATTATTTAATTTTATATTATTCTGGTTTTTAAAATGATTTAACTCAAATGCAAGTCTAATGAAATTAAAATTATTTTTGGCTAATTAAGTCTTCAATGAAATCAAGAAAAATTACGTACTTGAAAAATCATGTAAAATATTTTTTAAATATTGAAATTGGAATTTAATTACCACCACAATGGTTCAAATTTTTTTAGTTAGGCTCCTCTAGCGGGATTGTCTGTTGGCGAGTATAATTTTGGGACGTGATTTACGCCTTATCGGACTTCATTTTGTGAAAAGTGTAATTTTTGATGCAGGTTCTGAGAGAAAACCAAACGTATTACACTGATTGGTGCCGATAATACGCTATCATTCACTAACAGACGTCCCCACACAAAGGAAGCCACATTTAATTATCAAATTCATGAAAAAAGCTGAGGAAAAAAGGTATGATTAGTCGTAATAACAAACACAATGAAATTAAATAGTTATTATTATGCAAAATAGCACAAATAACAAAATCTCTACGAAACATAGACCAAGCAATATATTTTATGACCGTACCAGACAATGGCAGACCAGGAAGAGGAAAAACAAACAAAAACAAAAAGTTGCGAGTCCTTTTTCGCTTAAATTACACAGATAATCGCAGTGTCTTTCGTCAGCTATAAAATCGTCTCAGCGCTACTGCACGAAAACACAGTCACGAAATCCGCTAACACTTGGGGACACATTATACACTATCTCAGTAGTACGTAGTTCAAACAGTTCATCTTCCGTGTGTATGCTGTATGTTTCTATAAATGAAGTATTTTGAAAAGTTGTGTATTTATTTTTTCGTACTCCCGGCAAAAAATGTCAATTTTTAGTTATGTTTAAAAGTTCGGTAACTGGTGATGCATTGTATTTTGTGTTTAGATAAATGAACAATTACTTTTGTAATTTAAATACGACGAAGTTCTGTATCTCTGTCTTCCCGCCGGTTTGCACGTAATCACCGATAATTCTCTACTGGTAAATGCTGAGGCGAGGTGAACAGAAAGCATGTAGGATGCAATTTATTTTAATTGTTTTGTAACTTATTCTCTAGAGTGTAAACGTATACGGCCACTTTCCGGAAGTATTTTTCGTGAAAAAAATTCGTCATCATTTGTTAATACTATCTGGATGGATTACCACGGGACCTGGAAAGCCATCTATAACGGCGCCGAGGTGGGTGCCGTGTTTCTTGACTTCCGTAAGGCACTTGATACAGTCCCGAACTGCTGCCAAATCAACAAAATACGAGCGTACGGAATATTAGACCAACGGGGTGACTACATTGTTACTAGTTCCTATTAAACAGAACACAGCATCTCATTCTCATTGGAGAGAAATCTTCTGACGGAAAACTGACTTCGCGCGTACACCAAGGGAGTGTTACAGGTGCATCACTTTCCTCAATATACGGACATCTACATCTATTCTCCACAAACACCGTGGTGGATGGCCTAGCTACTTCTTGTTCCATTCACGCACGGGCGTGGGAAGAATGATTGTTTGACTGCCTCTGTGCGTGCAGTAATTATTCTAATCTTATCCTCACTATCCCTATGTGAACGATACGCATAGGGTTGTATATACCTAGAGCACTCATTTAAAGCCGGCTCTTGATACTTTGCTGATAGCTTACGTCTATCCTCCAGAGTCTTCCGATTCAGTTCCTTCGGTATCTATGTGATACTCTCTCACCGATCAAACAAACCTGTGACGAATCGTGCTGCCCTTCTCTGTACATGTTCAATATCCCCTGTCAATCCTATTTGGTACGGGTCCCACACACTTGAGCGATATTATAGAACCGATCGCACGTGTAATTTGTAAGCTATCTCCTTTGTACATTGGTTGCAATTCCCCGGAATCCTACCAATAAACCAAAGTCTACCACCTGCTTTACCCACGACTGAACCTATGTGGTCATCCCATTTCGATTCCCTGCAAAGTGTTACACCACGTATTTGTATGAGTTGACCGATTCCAGCAGTGACTCATTGATATTATAATCATAGGATACTTCATTTTTTCCGTTTTGTGAAGTGCAAAATTTTACATTTCTGAACATTTAGAGCAAAAAAATGGTTCAAATGGCTCTGAGCACTATGGGACTCAACTGCTGTGGTCATCAGTCCCTGAGAACTTAGAACTACTTAAACCTAACTAACCTAAGGACATCACACAGACCCATGCCCGAGGCAGGATTCGAACCTGCGACCGTAGCAGCAGCGCGGCTCCGGACTGGAGCGCCTAGAACCGCACGGCCACCGCGGCCGGCGACCATTTAGAGCAATTTGCCAGTCTCTGCACCACGTAGAAATCTTATCAATATCTGACTGAATACTCATGCAGCTTGTTTCAGATAGTACTTCATTATAGATAACTTCATCATCTGCAAAAGGCTTGGTTTTACTATTAATATTGTCTGCAAGGTTATTATAGATATACAATATTAAGAGCAAGGGTCCCAAGACACTTCCCTGGGGCACACCCGAAGTTAATTCTACATTTGACGAAGACTCTCCTTTCAAGATAACTTGCTGTGTCCTCCATACCAAAAAGCCTCATTCCAGTCACAAATTTCACGTAGTACCCCATGTAATCGTATTTTTCATATACATGACATAGCAGACAACATCAAAAGTTACTCGAGGCTTTTCGCAGACGGGGCTGTTGTATATACACTACTGGCCATTAAAATTGCTACACCACGAAGATGACGTGCTACAGACGCGAAATTTAACCGACAGGAAGAAGATGCTGTGATATGCAAATGATTAGCTTTTCAGAGCATTCACACAAGGTTGGCGCCGGTGGCGACACCTACAACGTGCTGACACGAGGAAAGTTCCCAACCGATTTCTCATACACAAACAGCAGTTGACCGGCGTTGCCTGGTGAAACGTTGTTGTTACGCCTCGTCTAAGGAGGAGAAATGCGTACCATCACGTTTCCGACTTTGATAAAGGTCTGATTGCGATTGCGGTTTATCGTATCGCGACATTGCTGCTCGCGTTGGTCGAGATCCAATGACTATTAGCAGAATATGGAATCGGTGGGTTCAGAAGGGTAATACGGAACGCCGTGCTGGATCCCAACGGCCTCGTATCCCTAGCAGTCGAAATGACAGGCATCTTATCCGCATGGCTGTAACGGATCGTGCAGCCACGTTGAGGTGGGGACGTTTGCAAGACAACAACCATCTGCACGAACAGTTCGACGACGTTTGCAGCAGCATGGACTATCAGCTCGGAGACCATGGCTGCGGTTACCCTTGACGCTGCATCACAGACAGGAGCGCCTGCAATGGTGTACTCAACGACGAACCTGGGTGCACGAATGGCAAAACGTCATTTTTTCGGATGAATCCAGGTTCTGTTTACAGCATCGTGATGGTCGCATCCGTGTTTGACGACATCGCGGTGAACGCACATTGGAAGCTTGTATTCGTCATCATCATACTGGCGTATCACCCGCCGTGATGGTTTGGGGTGCCATTGGTTACACGTCTCGGTCACCTCTTGTTCGCATTGACGGCACTTTGAACAGTGGACGTTTGAATTTCAGATGTGTTACGACCCGTGGCTCTACCCTTCATTCGATCCCTACGAAACCCTACATTTCAGCAGGATAACGCACGACCACATGGTGCATGGCCTGTACGGGCCTTTCTGGATACAGAAAATGTTCGACTGCTGCCCTGGCCAGTACATTCTCCAGATCTCTCACCAACTGAAAACGTCTGGTCAATGGTGGCCGAGCAACTGGCTTGTCACATTACGCCAGTCACTACTCTTGATGAACTGTGGTATCGTGTTGAAGCTGCATGGGTAGCTGTACCTGTACACGCCATCCAAGCTCTGTTTGACCTAATGCCCAAGCGTATCAAGGCCGTTATTACTGCCAGAGGTGGTTGTTCTGGGTACTGATTTCTCAGTATCTATGCACCCAAATTGCGTGAAAATGTAATCATATGTCAGTTCTAGTATAATATATTTGTCCAATGAATACCCGTTTATCATCTGGATTTTTTTCTTGGTGTAACAATTTTAATTGCCAGTAGTGTAGATAAGTCACAACGCTGGAAACTTGGAGCGAATTGCAGGAAGGCCTGCACAGTATCGAAACTTGATGAAGGGATTGCCAGTTGACTGTCAACATAAACAAATGTAACGTATTGTGTTTACATAGAAGGAAATACGCAATTCCGTATACTTACATGATTGCAGAACAATCATTGGCCGCAGTTACTTCCATTAAATATTGCGAAGTGTATGTACTGAGCAATTTAAAATGGATCATGTAACTGATCGCAGGGAAGGTGGATTCCACACTCAGATTCATTGCAAAACTCTCGGTCGATCGATATCTGTCTGCTCGTCATAATGGGATCCGTACCAGGTAGAACAGGAAACAGAGAAGATACAAAGAAGAGCATCGCGTTGCGTTACAGGTTCATTTCGTAAACACGAAAGCATCACAGAGATGATCACTCAGCTACAGTGACAGACGCTAGAAGAGAGGCCTTCTGTGTGTCACTGTGGTTTACTCTTAAAATTCCGAGAGTGTACCTTCCTACAAGAGTCAACCAATATACTGTTTCCTCCCGCATACATCTCGCGAAAAGACCATGAAGATAAAATTAGAGTTCCGGGCTCACACGGAAGCTTACCGGCAACCGTTCTTCCTCCGAACCATTCGCGACTTGGACGAGAAAAGGGGAAGGTTCTAACACCGAAATAGCAGATAAAATACTTTCTGCGCCAGCCAAAAATTTTCGCCGTTTAATATCTGTTGACAACTTGTACTGTACTTATGATTCTGAAGCTGTAAGCTGTCTTACAGAAACTATATTTAATACTTAATCGGTATAATAGTGTATTTATTTCTGACTGTACGTAATTGATTGAAATTGTAATGAAAATATTGTAAATATCTGGGTAACAGCCAAGAGAACTTTATTATTTAATGTATCGATAGCTAACACTTGGTTCAAGAATCATAAAAGAAGGTTGTATTCATGGAAGAATCCTGGAGGTACTACAAGGTATCAGATAGATTATATAATGGTAAGACAGAGATTTAGGAACCAGGTTTTAAATTGTAAGACATTTCCAGGGGCAGATGTGGACTCTGACCACAATCTATTGGTTATGAACTGTAGATTAAGACTGAAGAAACTGCAAAAAGGTGGGAATTTAAGGAGATGGGACCTGGATAAACTGACTAAACCAGAGGTTGTACAGAGTTTCAGGGAGAGCATAAGGAAACAATTGACAGGAATGGGGGAAAGAAATACAGTAGAAGAAGAATGGGTAGCTCTGAGGCATGAAGTAGTGAAGGCAGCAGAGGATCAAGTAGGTAAAAAGACGAGGGCTAGTAGAAATCCTTGGGTAACATAAGAAATATTGAATTTAATTGATGAAAGGAGAAAATATAAAAATGCAGTAAATGAAGCAGGCAAAAAGGAATACAAACGTCTCAAAAACGAGATCGACAGGAAGTGCAAAATGGCTAAGCAGGGATGGCTAGAGGATGTAGAGGCTTATCTCACTAGGGGTAAGATAGATACTGCCTACAGGAAAATTAAAGAGACCTTTGGAGAAAGGAGAACCACTTGCATGAATATCTAGAGCTCATGGAAAACCAGTTCTAAGCAAAGAAGGAAAAGGAGAAGGGTGGAAGGAGTGTATAGAGGGTCTATACAAGGACAAGATACTTGAGGGCAATATTATGGAAATGGAAGAGGACGAAGATGAAGATGAAATGGGAGACATGATACGGCGTGAAGAACTTGACAGGGCACTGAAAGACCTAAGTCGAAACAAGGCCCCGGGAGTAGACAACATTCCTTTAGAATTACTGACGGCCTTGGGAGAGCCAGTCCTGACAAAACTCTACCATCTGGTGAGCAAAATGTATGAGACAGGCGAAATTCCCTCAGACTTCATGAAGAATATAATAATTCCAATCCCAAAGAAAGCAGGCGTTGACAAATGTGAAAATTACCGAACTATCAGTTTAATAAGACACAGCTGCAGAATACTAACGCGTATTCTTTACAGACGAATGGAAAAACCGGTAGAAGCCGACTTCGGGGAACATCAGTTTGGATTCCGTAGAAATATTGGAACACGTGAGGCAATACTGACCTTACGACTTATCTTAGAAGAAAGATTAAGGAAAGGCAAACCTACATTTCTAGCATTTGTATACTTAGAGAAAGCTTTTGACAATGTTGACTGGAATACTCTCTTTCAAATTCTAAAGGTGGCATGGGAAAATACAGGGAGCGAAAGGCTATTTACAATTTGTACAGAAACCAGATGGCAGTTATAAGAGTTGAGGGACATGAAAGGGAAGCAGTGGTTGGGAAGGGAGTGAGACAGGGTTGTAGCCTATCCCCGATGTTATTCAATCTGTATATTGAGCAAGCAGTAAAGGAAACAAAAGAAAAATTCGGAGTAGGTATTAAAATCCATGGAGAAGAAATAAAAACTTTGAGGTTCGCCGATGACATTGTAATTCTGTCAGAGACAGCAAAGGACTTGGAAGAGCAGTTGAACGGAATGGACAGTGTCTTGAAAGGAGGATATAAGATGAACATCAACAAAAGCAAAACGAGGATAATGGAATGTAGTCGAATTAAGTCGGGTGATGCTGCGGGAATTAGATTAGGAAATGAGACACTTAAAGTAGTAAATGAGTTCTGCTATTTGGGGAGCAAAATAACTGATGATGGTCGAAGTAGAGAGGATATAAAATGTAGACTGGCAATGGCAAGGAAAGCGTTTCTGAAGAAGAGAAATTTGTTAACATCGAGTATAGATTTAAGTGTTAGG
Source organism: Schistocerca cancellata (assembly GCF_023864275.1). NCBI lineage: Eukaryota > Metazoa > Arthropoda > Insecta > Orthoptera > Acrididae > Schistocerca > Schistocerca cancellata. The sequence continues at coordinate 521,682,544 of NC_064633.1, forward strand.
AAGTCGTTTCTGAAAGTATCTGTATGGAGTGTAGCCATGTATGGAAGTGAAACATGGCGATAAATAGCTTGGACAAGAAGATTATAGAAGCTTTCGAAATGTGGTGCCACAGAAGAATGCTTAAGATCAGATGGGTATATCACGTAACTAATGATCAAGTATTGGATAGAATTGGGGAGACGAGGAGTATGTGGCACAACTTGACAAAAAGAAGGGATCGGTTGGTAGGACATGTTCTGAGACATCGAGGGATCACCAATTTAGTACTGGAGGGCAGCGTGGAGGGAAAAAATCGTAGAGGGAGACCAAGAGATGAATACACTAAGCAGATTCAGAAGGATGTAGGTTGCAGTAAGTACTGGGAGACGAAGAAGCTTGCACAGGATAGAGTAGCATGGAGAGCTGCATCAAACCAGTCTCAGGACTGAAGACCACAACAACAACATGATAGCAACGACGAAATGGCAGTAACTGTGCCGTCGTTTATCTTTGCGTATGCAGACTCTGTCGCGTTGCGAGCAGGGAGGAAGCGTTGCAGCTTGAGTGATGAAGAGTGCGGAAGTGTTTGTTGGGCGCTCCCGCCGCCGCGGTGTCCAGCTATGCTCGCGCCAGTGTAGACGCGCCTGGTTCGTTAACCAGGGAGTATTGACAGCACGGAAGGAGTGGAAAGGCGGAGGATGTTGCAATTCTAGCTACTGCCTGTCCCGTAGTTATTCGTGGCTCCGGAGACGACTCGGGGTTCTCAAAGAGCAACAGCTCAGCATTGTCGTTGGCTACATTCTTAGTCGCCCGCACAGTTACAACATCGTAAGACTGTCAACTGACAGATATAATAATGTAGAGTTGATTTGCTTTCACAAAGTATGACTAACTTGAATAATAACTTGCAATAGTTAAAACTTGTAGGGCACCTATGCTGTCGCCGGCCGGTGTGGCCGAGCGGTTCTAGGCGCTTCAGTCTGGAACCGCGCTACTGCTACGGTCGCCGGTTCGAATCCTGCCTCGGGCACGGATGTGTGCGATGTCCTTAGGTTAGTTAGGTTTTAGTAGTGCTAGGGGCCTGATGACCTCAGATGATAAGTCCCACAGTGCTCAGAGCCATTTGAACCATTTGAAACTATGTTGTCATTGTCCTCAGACATTATAACCATCAGGGTCCCTTTTCCTTTCCACGAAATCACCGAGTGTCGTAAGAATATGAAAACTGATTTACTATTTACTGCCAGTTTTGTGTATTTGCTGATGACCAGTTTCAGTCTTAATTTTCTGCCTCTGTAACTGTACATTCTTGTATTGCATAACAGAGGCTTAACTTGCAATTTTGCGTATTAACTCCATTCACTTAAGTAACGTAAAATTTCACCGGCAAAAGTAACAACTAAAGATACAGCAGCAATTAGGAGTGCGCAATTTCATTTATTCTGTATTTAGCTTAGTGCGTGATTTCTACCGGTTTGGTATGTATTTTACTGTTGTTATTCTAAAAGTAAAATCAGTTGCTCATTTGCTTGAACTAAATTCAGTTCAGTCTTTCAATTAATCAAAAATAAATTGCTTGCCTTTTTCTAAATTTTGCATTACTTTACACTGAGAACACTGAAAGTCATTTTTGTATCTAACAAAGTTTAAGTTACGCCAGTCATTTATTTAACCAGTAAATTAATTGTACTTTCAAAATAGAGTATTTCAGAATAAGTAACTGCAAACTCAGTGTTTTCTGATTCACTTATTTTCTCGTGAACTGTTGTGCTGCGGAAAAGCGTGACAACCTTCTGTTGCCACGCCAGTGATTATTGCTTAAATTTCTTTGCCATTACCTTTCTTAAGATGCTGGAGATTCATTGCCCTATCGGGCGGGCAACCGTTTAATTATCCCGTTATCTTTGTATTATCAACAATTTTTGCAGTAAATATTACGTGTTACCCTTTTTCCCTCTGTGCGGTTCGTGAGCGACTGCACTATATTCCACCCATTTCAAAATTATCATCAGTATTTAGCTTAAGTTTAGAATAGATTCTTTCTTCAGAAGAGTCTGTTGTACACTTTTCTCCATCTAACCTGTGTTATTTTCCTTCGGTAACGATAGCCTTACCCACTGAAAAATTTCATTAGGCATATGCCATCACGGTCCGTTATATCGTAATGCAGCAGGCCGATTAGGATGGGGGAGGACACAAGGTGACAGTGATATAGAAAGTACCCTCCCCCTCCCACCGCAAGGTGACTTTCGCAGTGTAGATGTGGATTTAGATGTAGCACTACTTCAGCATTCGGTTGGACGATTCAGGAAAAATCGCGTAAAAACCTCACTCAGACAGCCAGCAGACTGGTTTCAATTGAAAAGAAAGAATGCATAATTCCGTCTGTATGCAAACCCGCAACGGACTCTATCGACTGTTTTCATCTGGTTGCTCCCCCAGACTGGTTCTCCAACAGACTAAATCGAATGTTTTCCATCATTATTTGGAAGATTATGATGATGATCGTTGAAAAGCGCTGTGATGCTAAAAAAAAAATAAAAGTGACTGAAGCAGTGTACTAATAACATTCGGATTTTATTTCTTTTCCACTCTAGTGTAAGTTTAGGATAAAAAAAGAATCAGGAAATCAGCTAGCTGCCTAAAGGCCCCCGTAAACGATCAAACGGGCTCGACAAAATTGCTCTTATCTGGCCGGGGATTTGCCAGTCAAGCCCGTACACGTTCAAACTATGTTTGTCAGTTTAGTCTCACTTTGAAGCAGACGCTATCCGTGTTCGAGTGTATTTTGAGAGTAGTGAGAATGGCAACAAATTCAGAAAGCGCAGTCCTGGCCTTGACTTTGGTACTGTGTTTAAAGAAGAAGAAGAAAACAAGACTCTGGTTCAGGGAATGACTTAAAATGAGAGGTTTACCCATGAAAGTATGCTAAAGGAAATATTATTCAGAACCCAATTATTACATCAAAGTGCTTCGAATGGACAATGAAACTTTTTAAATCTTATTAAGGCCCTCCTAAAAGAACAAACTTCGGTCTTATCTAGCCACGGATGTGCTAAACAAACCCGTACACGTACTAAGAAAGCTTGTCAATTGAACCTTAATTTCAAGCACACTTTTCGTGTACGCTGCATATTGGCACACTTTTCGTGTGTGCTGTATATTGGCACTAGTGGGAATGGCTACAAATGCACATCAAACAAGACGCTGGTCCAGGTTTAAAATGAGAAACATACAACTGGAAAACCTGTTAATGGAACCCAATGATTACATCAACTTTCTGCGGATGGACAGTGAAACGTTTAATAACTTGTTTAGCGTTACTTCACCCTCATACTCTTTTACTTGGTCCTCTAACGACAGGTCATTAAAATATCGCAACGTGGGAACATATTGCCCACATCGTCCGTGGAAGAACCGGAGAACTTCGATTTCTTTTATTTCATTCCACTCCGCTTGTATGTCACTGTATACCTGTTGATTTTGTTCATAACCTCTTCATGCGTAATATATGGCTGGGAAAAATGTGATACCTCTACCATTTTGGTAACTGTCAGTGCAATTTTTTTCTATACTTGATCGTAGTTTTCACGGGAGTGGAAACTCATGATAGAGTGAGATAAATTGTAATAAATGCTAGAGTAGCTTGGGTCAGTAACTTCTGTTAATCAATAGAACGAAAAACCAGTCCAAGTTGGAAGTTTTTTTACTATTTATTCATTCGATGACTAGTTTCGGGCCGAGACCCATTTTCAAATCATCATAACAAAGTCGGAAATGGGTCTCGGTCCGAAACTAGTCATCGAATAAATGAAAAATTTGCAGCTTGGACTTGTTTTCCGTTCTATTGAAAACAATTTTTCACTAAACATATGCGGCGAAACATCGACACAAACAACGTGCGTCATCTTGTCAAACTTCCTGTCAATCAAAATGTCTTGCAAACAGTTCAAAAAATGTTCAGATGTGTGTGAAATCTTATGGGACTTAACTGGTAAGGTCATCAGCCCCTAAGCTTACATACTACTTAACCTAAATTACCCTAAGGACAAACACAAACACCCATGCCCGAGGGAGGACTCGAACCTCCGCCGGGACCAGCCGCACAGTCCATGACTGCAGCGCCTGAGACCGCTCGGCTAATCCCGCGCGGCTGCAAACAGTTCAAACACGATCTATGCTTAACAAACACGTCAAAGTGCACCGTATATTTGGGAAGCACAGTTATGTTTGACAAAATATTTGATCGTGTACGGGGCCTTAAGCTGGGTAGGACGTGAAATATTTAAAAAAAAATCGATTTTTCAAAAATATGCCTATTTTGTAGCACACATCTTCCTGAATAGTTTGATGATAAAACATATATATGTGAGAGATTATAAGGCACGTTATTTGGTCTTAAGTGACCAAATGCAGCGCCACACCCCTTTGCACAGCATTCTTCTGTCATACGTAGGTGGATTTCGCTCTGTGGAATTCGAATGTTTATATTTGCACCAGAGAGTGTCACACGTGAAACAAAAGACTATTTATATCGATATTTTCTCTGCTGCTATCGACGTGTATAGACCTAGAAGGCTGATACAAGATTTTTCAGGAAAAAGATTGTCTAATGGGCAGGGAATAAAAGGGAGAGGGCAACTGACGAATGCAGAAAATGATAAGCTACAGACATATTATGGCTTGGCAATAGGAAGGAATACAGGGGACTTAAAAAATATGAGGCAAGCAGTTTGGACCTTATACTTCCACAAAATGTCCACAGACAATAACCCTATCTACATCTACATCTACATCTACATCCATACTCCGCAAGCCACCTGACGGTGTGTGTGTGTGTGGGGGGGGGGGGGGTACCTTGAGTATCTCTATTGGTTCTCCCTTCTATTCCAGTCTCGTATTGTTCGTGGAAAGAAGGATTGTCGGTATGCCTCTGTGTGGGCTCTAATCTCTCTGATTTTATCCTCATGGTCTCTTCGCGAGATATACGAGTACGTAGGAGGGAGCAATATACTGCTTGACTCTTCGGTGAAGGTATGTTCTCGAAACTTTGACAAAAGCCCGTACCGAGCTACTGAGCGTCTCTCCTGCAGAGTCTTCCACTATCCACAACTTGTGCTCAAAAGGAAGTGAATCATGGTGCGGCTACCAAAGGTCAGTTGCTGGTAGTGAAGAATATGATCACAGAAGTTCTCTACCAACTCCGCCGGCCGGTGTGGCCGTGCGGTTCCAGGCACTTCAGTCTGAAACCGCGTGACCGCTACGGTCGCAGGTTCGAATCCTGCCTCGGGCATGGATGTGTGTGATGTCCTTAAGTTAGTTAGGTTTAAGTAGTTATAAGTTCTAGGGGACTGATGACCATAGATGTTAAGTCCCATAGTGCTCAGATCCATTTCTTCTACCATCAAAACTATATTCAGGTACCTTGCAAATGAAAACTTATTGAAGAAATGTTTTCATGGCGATACCCGAAACCCAAATGAAAGTTTCAACCAATGTGTATGGGAAAGATAGTCAAAGACCATTTTAGTGGTAATAAATGCACTTGTTATTGATGTTTATGATGCATTTTCATGTTTTAATGATGGTGTGCAAAGCAGGAAATAAGTTTTAGAGAAAATGGAAGTTATCAGAGCTTTGTATGCGATAGACAGGGAGCGTGTGAGGTGATAAAATCAAGAAGAGTGCATCATATGAATGTGAAAAGGAAGAAAACTGAATTATAAAATGAAAAACAACCTGTTTATGGTACTGGGCAGTTCTAAAAGAATGCCAAATACAGCATACACTTTAACGGCCACTTTCCGTAAAACACAATTTTCTGTACTTATGTAGATGTAACATCCAAAATAAATATCCTATTAGTTTCAAACTTGGTATGCTTATTAAACACAAACTCCTTAATGCAAAACTCTAGAATTTTCCAAATATATTAAAAAGTGTGTTAAAAATTGAGATAATTCACTATAAAATTTGAGTTTTTTGTAAACATGAAATTTAAAAAGTAACAGCTCATTCATTTTTTCATAAAGTAAATAAATTATAGAGTTTCATACACCTGTAAGTGTGGTTTGTATGCTGTGCAAAATTCATCTAAGAATCTCTGTCACTTATTAGGAAAAGTGTACAGGGTGATTTTAATTAAAGTTAAACTTTCAATACACTGTAGAAATAACACCACTGGTCAGAATGACGCCAAATCTCAACGGGATATTATCGGAGAAGGGGGAAAACCTATGGCAGAAGAAAAAAAATCGTGTGGAAATTGATCAATAGATGGCGCTGTATGTGCGAGAATACGTAAATGAAAACACCTGTCATGCGCACTATCCACTGAAAGATGCCAGGTATACGGCTTTTCCTCCTTTCTCGTCTGCGACGTTCGCCGTGACTGTCTCAAAGCAGGATCGCGCTCTGCTTCTAAAGCTGTATTACAAGAATGGTGACCTTGCACACATCGCTCTGCAGAAGTTCCGGACGCTGAAGGGTTTGAAAAAAGGTGTCGGTCCGATGACTGGCGTAGGTCTGGAGAAAATGATTCGGTAATTCGAAAAGACGGGTTCTTTTGGTGTCTAACCTGGTAGAGGGAGGAAACGAACTGATTCGACGTCAGTGGGAGGAGTGGCCACAGCAGTGCAGGAGGAGACGAGTGGTGTTGTGCAAACGTGTAGTGCACGGACAGTTGCCCGAACATTGGACATACCCGTGAGCACGGTGCATAAAATCCTACGAAACATCCTTCTTCGCTATCCATTCAGAATTACCCACGTGCACGAGTTGCTTCCTGTCGACCTGCCAGCAAGAGAGACTTTTGCTTTAGAAGTTTTCTCGCATGGAAGTGGACAATGGTTCACCGTGGAAGATTTTGTGGGTAGACGAAGCCCACTTTCAACTGACACGATATGTCAATACACAGAATTGTCGAACATGGGCAACGGAAAATCCACACGCAAATCAACCAGAACCATTTCATCCTGGGAAAGGTCACTGAATGGTGCGGGTTTACGGCACCATTTATCGTAGCAATACACAGAATTGTCGAACATGGGCAACGGAAAATCCACACGCAAATCAACCAGAACCATTTCATCCTGGGAAAGGTCACTGAATGGTGCGGGTTTACGGCACCATTTATCGTAGGGCCATATTTTTCCGAAGAGACAGGTGCTTCCGGTCCTGTTACCTGTACAGTCACTGATAAGCGCTATGACTGTCTTTTGCGCAACCACGTCATTCTAGCTCTCCAACAGCGTGGATGTGTGGATGGGATCATTTTTATGCAAGATGGCGCATATGCGCACACTGCAAATCCAGTTAAGCTGCTGCTGAAGCGCCATTGCGGAAACGCTAGAATTATCGGATGAACTTTTATTAAATTTACAATGTTATTTGGCAATCTACAAATTTTTATTATCGCAAGTAATCTAATATTCATAACTACCGACTAGTAAACGACCAAACGCATAAGCTGATACTGAAAATGTATGCTTGTCCGTGTCTAGTTCGTATTTAATCGAAAGAGAACGAGAAATTGCTTCTTGTGAAGCCGCTATTAAAATACACCCGATACTGCATGACCAATGATCAGCGCCGATATTTAAGGAAATGCTGCGTTATGCATGGTTTGCTTCCAAATTATCAGCTGAAAGAGAGGTTTCTGAAAATGTTAACGAGGTTTGTTTTTCCACGGAAAACCTCAGAACACCTTGCGTGTGCGGAAACATAGCATTTATTCAATGCAGCTGGTGCCATTTAACTTCGTTTTTCACGTTTTTACGAAAAATACCATCCCGCAACTTGTAATCGTAATGTCGTAAGCGACGATTAATTTTACATATTTCGAAAGCCGTCTGTGTCGGTCAAAACTTGGAGGTAACAAGTCGTTTCGGGCTCCTTTCAGGTATAAGGGATTTCTCAAATCACGGACAAGCATACATTTTCAGTATCACTTTATACGTTTGGCCATTTGTTAGTCGGTAGTTATGAATATTATATTACTTGTGGTAATAAAAATTTGTAGACTGCCAAATAACATTGTAAATTTAATAAAAGCTCATCCGATTACACGTATTTTTCCCATTACAACAACTGTAATATAAATAGCAAAGGAAATAACTGTATTAGAAATAAAAAAAAAAAAAATGACGAGCGGGACTCGATCTAGCGACCCAGCGATTACGGGGCTTGAACGCTAACCTTTTTTTTATCTCATTTTGTTCGTTTTTCGTTCCTTGCATCTGCTCGGGGCGGATGTCACAAGACACCCGTTTCAGTTCGTCGTTGATCCGTTAACTCAGTTTTTTTATTACAGAGGGCAGCTAACCCTCTGACCGAACAACCACTCGGCTGCCTGCGGTTCCTGGTAAAAACAGCCACGCACTGGTGTATATATTTGACGATCGAAATTATCTTGCAATTTTCTCAATAACGCTCCAGAAGTACTCGCTACTCCGTACACATTTCGTTGTCCTAATGGAGTACTACGACTGTACGAAGTTTGCATTAAATCCGCGTCCCAAACGTCGTGGCTTCCCCTTGTGAGTAGTACAGTTTGTTTAACGTCAAACGTAAACCTTAGGTACTGTATGGTTCATTTGTCATTTGTAGTCGACCACTATTAAATTATGATGCTTACAGGGCCATCTATTGCTACATTTTGTAACTATTTATTTTTCTTCTGCCATATGTTTTCCCCTTTCTCCGATAATATTCCGTTGCGGTTTGAGGTCATACTGAACAATGGTGTTATTTCTACAGCGTTTTGAAAGTTTAACTTTAATTGTAATCAACCTCTTCATATACAAATGATTTGTATATAAGTACAACATAACTTCTGCACAATTTCAGTGCAGTAATGTGTTCACTGAAAATTTGTGTGTCTGTGTCTGTCTGTCTGTGTGTGTGTGTGTGTGTGTGTGTGTGTGTGTGTGTGTGTGTGTAAGTATAATCTAACTTCTGCGCCATTTCAGCGCAGGAATGTGTTCATTGTAAATAAGTATTTCAGTAGTTGTATTACATGTTTATTCCCTTATAAATAAATAAAATTCAGTGCATTAGTATTTGTAAAATGACTCTTAGTGTTCATTAAAAAATGACGATCATTCCACTTGGGACCTGTGGAATGGTACATTAACTTATTTGTTTTAGTTGTAAATATTTGTCATGTATTGATGTTTTTCTGACATGTTCCACATCCTGGAGGACCTCCTCACTACGGATCAATTGGAATGAAAGTAAATCTAATCTAATCTAAATAGCAACAAATGAAGCCAATAGTGTTGTTGTTGTGGTCTTCAGTCCTGAGACCGGTCTGATGCAGCTCTCCATGCTACTCTATCCTGTGCAAGCTTCTTCATCTCCCAGTACCTGCTGCAGCCTACATTCTTCCGAATCTGCTTAGTGTATTGATCTCTTGGTCTCCCTCTACGATTTTTAGCCTCCATGCTGCCCTCCAGTACTAAATTGGTGATCCCTTGATGCCTCAGAACATGTCCTACCAACCGATCCCTTCTTCTAGTCAAGTTGTGCCACAAATAAATTGGTGATCCCTTGATGCCTCAGAACATGTCCTACCAACCGATCCCTTCTTCTAGTCAAGTTGTGCCACAAACTCCTCTTCTCCCCAATTCTATTCAATACCTCCTCATTAGTTATGTGATCTACGCATCTAATCTTCAGCATTCTTCTGCAGCACCACATTTCGAAAGCTTCTATTCTCTTCTTGTCCAAACTATTTATCGTCCATGTTTCACTTCCATACATGGTTACACTCCATACAAATACTTTCAGAAACGACTTCCTGACACTTAAATCTACACTCGATGTTAACAAATTTCTCTTCTTCAGAAACGCTTTCCTTGCCATTGCCAGTCTACATTTTATATCCTCTCTACTTCGACCATCATTATGTAATTTTGCTCCCTAAAAAGCAAAACTCCTTTACTACTTTAAGTGTCTCATTTCCTAATCTAATTCCCTCAGCATCACCCGACTTAATTCGACTACATTCCACTATTCTCGTTTTGCTTTTGTTGATGTTCATGTTATACCCTCCTTTGAAGACACTGTCCATTCCGTTCAATTGCTCTTCCAAGTCCTTTGCTGTCTCTGACAGAATTACAATGTCATCGGCGAACCTCAAAGTTTTTATTTCTTCTCCATGGATTTTAATACCTACTCCTAACTTTTCTTTCGTTTCCTTTAGTGCTTGCTCAATATACAGATTGAATAACATCGGGGAGAGGGTACAAACCTGACTCACTCCCTTCCCAACCACTGCTTCCCTTTCATGTTTCTCGACTCTTATAACTGCCATCTGGTTTTTGTACAAATAGTAAATAGCCTTTCGCTCCCTGTATTTTACCCCTGCTACCTTCAGAATTTGAAAGAGAGTTTTCCAGTCAACATTGTCAAAAGCTTTCTCTCAGTCTACAAATGCTAGAAACGTAGGTTTGCCGTTCCTTAATCTTTCTTCTAAGATAAGTCGTAGGGTCAGTATTGCCTCACGTGTTCCAACATTTCTACAGAATCCAAACTGAACTTCTCCGAGATCGGCTTCTACCAGTTTTTCCATTCGTCTGTAAAGAATTCGCGTTAGTATTTTGCAGCTGTGACTTATTAAACTGATAGTTCGGTAAATTTCACATCTGTCAACGCCTGCTTTCTTTGGGATTGGAATTATTATATTCTTCTTGAAGTCTGAGGGAATTTCGCCTGTCTCATACATCTTGCTCACGAGATGGTAGAGTTTTGTCAGGACTCGCTCTCCCAAGGCTGTCAGTAGTTCTAATGGAATGTTGTCTACTCCCGGGGTCTTGTTTCGACTTAGGTCTTTCAGTGCTCTGCCAAACTCTTCACGCTGTATCATATCCCCCATTTCATCTTTATCTACCTCCTCTTCTATTTCCATAATATTGTCCTCAAGAACAACGCCCTTGTATAGACCCTCTATATACTCCTTCCACCTTTCTGCTTTCCCTTCTTTGCTTAGAACTGGGTTTCCATCTGAGCTCTTGATATTCATGTAAGTGGTTCTCTTTTCTCCAAAGGTCTCTTTAATTTTTCTGTAAGCAGTATCTATCTTACCCCTCATGAGATAAGCCTCTACATCCTTACATTTGTCCTCTAGCCATCCCTGCTTAGCCATTTTGCACTTCCTGTCGATCTAATTTTTGAGACGTTTGTATTCCTTTTTGTCTGCTTCATTTACTGCGTTTTTATATTTTCTCCTTTCATCAATTAAATTCAATATTTCTTCTGTTACCCAAGGATTTCTACTAGCCCTCGTCTTTTTACCTTCTTGATCCTCTGCTGCCTTCACTACTTCATCCCTCAGAGCTACCCATTCATCTTCTACTGTATTTTGTTCCCCCATTCCTGTCAATTGTTCCCTTATGCTCTCCCTGAAACTCTGTACAACCTCTGGTTTAGTCAGTTTATCCAGGTCCCATCTCCTTAAATTCCCACCTTTTTGCAGTTTCTTCAGTTTTAATCTACAGTCCATAACCAATAGATTGTGGTCAGAGTCCACATCTGCCCCTGGAAATGTCTTACAATTTAAAATCTGGTTCCTAAATCTCTGTCTTACCGTTACATAATCTATCTGATACCTTGTAGTATCTCCAGGGTTCTTCCATGTATACAACCTTCTTTCATGATTCTTGAACCAAGTGTTAGCTACGATTAAGTTATGCTCTGCGCAAAATTCTACCAGGTGGCTTCCTCTTTCATTTCTTGACCCCAATCCATATTCACCTACTATGTTTCCTTCTATCCCTTTTCCTACTCTCGAATTCCAGTCACCCATGACTATTAAATTTTCGTCTCCCTTCACTACCTGAATAATTTCTTTTATCTCATCATACGTTTCATCAATTTCTTCGTCATCTGCAGAGCTAGTTGGCATATAAACTTGTACTAGTGTAGTAAGTGTGGGCTTCGTTTCTATCTTGGCCACAATAATGCGTTCACTATGCTGTTTGTAGTAGCTTACCCGTACTCCTATTTTTTTATTCATTATTAAACCTACTCCTGCATTACCCCTATTTGATTTTGTATTTATAACGCTGTATTCACCTGACGAAAAGTCCTGTTCCTCCTGCCACCGAACTTCACTAATTCCCACTATATCTAACTTTAACCTATCCATTTCCCTTTTCAAATTTTCTATCCTACCTGCCCGATTAAGGGATCTGACATTCCACGCTCCGATCCGGAGAACGCCAGTTTTCTTTCTCCTGATAACGACGTCCTCCTGAGTAGTCCCCGCCCGGAGATCCGAATGGGGGACTATTTTACCTCCGGAATATTTTACCCAAGAGGACGCCATCATCATTTAACCATACAGTAAAGCTGCATGCCCTCAGGAAAAATTACGGCTGTAGTTTCCCCTTGCTTTCAGCCGTTCGCAGTACCACAACAGCAAGGCCGTTTTGGTTAGTGTTACAAGGCCAGATCAGTCAATCATCCAGACTGTTGCCCCTGCAACTACTGAAAAGGCTGCTGCCCCTCTTCAGGAACCACACGTTTGTCTGGCCTCTCAACAGATACCCTTCCGTTGTGGTTGCACCTACGGTACGGCTATCTGTATCGTTGAGGCACGCAAGTCTCCCCACCAACGGCAAGGTCCATGGTTCATGGGGGGAGGTGAGCCTAGGTATTGAAGGTGAATGGAAGGAAATAGACCAAGACAGGGACAGGTGGCGAAAATATGTTGCTGCGGTAATGGACTCTCGAGTCCGGTATGACTAGTGAGTAAGTAAGTATGTTTATGAACATGCACTGCTTCGAGTGTGAATCCTGAATCCTTCCTGGTCATGCTGACAAAGTTTCATGAATTTATTTGTAAAGGTGTAGACAGTGGAAACTGAAATGTGCTGCGGCGCCTCTCCTACCGCGGGCTCTGCTGGCGTGGTCAGCTGGCGGCGTGTCCTGCTACGGAAGTGCGCGACGCGACGCCGCTGCTGTGCCGCGCCAGCACTGCGCTGGCCGCTTGCCCAGCCCGCGCCGCGTCTCGCGTCGCAGCTCCGGGCCGCCAGTCGCCGACGCTTCGCCATGGTGGCAGAACTGCTGAGCCCGCTCTCCAGCTGGATACAGCTCACCCTCCACGACAGTGAGTACACCACGCACTCGCTACCTGCTCTTCGTTTCTCTCGTATCGGCGTTTCACCATTCAAAAATATGTGACCCTCGTCGATTTTCACTACCGAAACAAAACGAGTGGCGAAAAGTCGGAGGAAGGGTTGGCTCATTTGAAAAGTGGAAATGTCGAACTTTCTAAATGCCAAATCTCAGATTTGTCAGGAGAATCAAACAACAATGCATCTCTTTCTGTACGCAGCATACTTGTATCTAAAACAATGAGAAGGTGATCTGATACTACAGAATTAATGTGCTCACCTCATTACTGCAAAAAAAGAGAGAAAAATTAGAAAATGAATATTTTATTAGGACGTTTCAAGTGCCATACATGTAAGTGACTGATTCTAAGCGTGCGATTTTTCTTTAAAAAAAAAGTTTGGTGATAATCTCACACTAGATATAATGCGCGACAATTATTGAAGCTTTCAGTACAGCTGATTACTTATTTAACTTTAAAACTACATTGAAATTGACAATCTGAGCAGTTCTCTTAGGTTGTTCGCAGATGATGCTGTAATTTACCGTCTAGTAAGGTCATCCGAAGACCAGTATCAGTTGCAAAGCGGTTTAGAAAAGACTGCTGTATGGTGTGGCAGGTGGCAGTTGACGCTATATAGCGAAAAGTGGTCCACATGAGTTCCAAAAGAAATCCGTTGGAATTCGATTACTCGATAAATAGTACAATTCTCAAGGCTGTCAATTCAACTAAGTACCTGGGTGTTAAAATTACGAACAACTTCAGTTGGAAAGACCACATAGATAATATTGTGGGGAAGGCGAACCAAAGGTTGCGTTTCATTGGCAGGACACTTGGAAGATGCAACAAGTCCACTAAAGAGACAGCTTACACTACACTCGCTCGTCCTCTGTTAGAATATTGCTGCGCGGTGGGGGATCCTTACCAGGTGGGATTGACGGAGGACACCGAAAGGGTGCAAAGAAGGGCAGCTCGTTTTGTATTATCACGTAATAGGGGAGAGAGTGTGGCAGATATGATACGCGAGTTGGGATGGAAGTCATTAAAGCAAAGACATTTTTCGTCGCGGCGAGATCTATTTACGAAATTTCAGTCGCCAACTTTCTCTTCCGAATGCGAAAATATTTTGTTGAGCCCAACCTACATAGGTAGGAATGACCATCAAAATAAAATAAGAGAAATCAGAGCTCTAACAGAAAGGTTTAGGTGTTCGTTTTTCCCGCGCGCTGTTCGGAAGTGGAATGGTAGAGAGATAGTATGATTGTGGTTCGATGAACCCTCTGCCAAGCACTTAAATGTGAATTGCAGAGTAATCATGTAGATGTAGCATTAACTACCATTATAACAGTTTCCAAATCTACTTAGTACAATCATTTCCCAAAGTCTTCTTTTAAGCACAAAATAATATTTGGGGCAGCAGCTAGGTGAGCGAAACTTACTCTACGTGTGACTAAATTTTTTCCGCAATCACCTAAAGATGATACAGATGCGATAACCTAAAATTATCCCAAGTCCACACCTTGTGTATTTGCTTCTACGCCCAGATTTGCTACTTCTTTGCAAATTATGCAACCAAGTTTTTTGTGTGAAACAATTGACCTGTCTTTTTTTTCCACAAAATGCGATTTCTTGAATGCGATTTCGTGATCAGAAGTCCAACATTCTGGACGATCATTTGGCTCGCTATCGTACACACATTCGTTCACCGTATTTTCAAACTTGGGTTCGGTGTTCACGTTTACATTTTCACTTTTATCACCCACCGACGACGTCTAGTTCCCGAGTTTTCAGTGGCACAAGAATTATTAGTAAGTTTTAGCACCTCAGATGAAGGAGAACAAGTAAAGTAGTTTGTTATTTTGTTGCTCGTCTTACCTGAACCTCTAAGCTAACTTGCAACACACCGTACAGTCACGCATACGGCTAACAAGTAGGGGACCTCGTAAGTGAATAACCACGACATCTACACATCTACATTTATACTCCGCAAGTCACCCAACGGTGTATGGCGGAGTATACTGTGTCCCGTGTGCCGGCTCATTCACAGAAGTGACACGGTAACTACATGCCAACGATTCAGTTGCCGAGAACGGTTGGCTCTTCCTTCGAATCGTTCGAAACGTTTCGATGTGTAGCATTTCCCACCACACCATGGACTGACATCGTTCCTATCGCGATTGCCAACATTAAAAAATCAGATAAATCCGATTTACGTCCTTGAAATAAATCACTGGCAAACTTTCAAGTTCGCCAACACAGTAAAGAAGTTACTTTGCCGACAGAAAAGTTTAGGGGTACGCGTCCCTCAGCATACCCCCAGGAAAATAGCATTGATTAGTCTAAGTACCAATAAGAAAGTTTTTATATTGAGGAGCCATTAACACTGAAGCGCTATATTTTATTTGTGATAATATAAGTAGAGAAATACAGCAGTAATGTTTCAACCAGTAAAACTGTAGTAAACAAAAACCATTTCTCACATCTTTTAAATTTTTAAAAAGAGAATATCAAAATTAAATTCCATAAAAATCTCTTAGTATTGACTCCTGTTTCTTGAAGTGCGTTTAGCAAAAAAAAAAATATGGTTCAAGTGGCTCTGAGCACTATGAGGCTCAACAGTTGAGGTCATCAGTCCCCTCGAACTTATAACTACTTAAACCTAGCTAACCTAAGGACATCACACACATCCATGCCCGAGGCAGGATTCGAACCTGCGACCCTAGCGGTCGCTCGGCTCCAGACTGTAGTGCCTAGAACCGCACGGCCAGTCCGGCCGGCTAGGACAGATAAGAAAAATCTCTTAGTATTGACTACTGTTTCTTGAAGTGCGTTTAGCAGTTCATCATAGTTCGGTGGAGTAAGTACTAGAAGAAACCGCACGTCATTTCCGTTTTCAAAATGGGTCGTAGGACAGATGTACATAACTATAGGATAGGCCTATATCGTCGACGTCAATCTGTTGTAGAATTATGGAACGTGTTTTGTGTTCAGGTGTTATGACGTTTTACGAGAACGAAAAATCTCTATAAAAATCACATGGATTCCGCAGACACAGATCTTATGAAACTCTGCTAGCTCTATGAAACTTCCTGGCAGATTAAAACTGTATGCCGGACCGAGACTCGAACTCGGGACCTTTGCCTTTCGCGGGCTAGCGCTCTACCGACTGAGCTACCCAAGCATGACTGACGCCCCGTCCTCACAGCTTTACTTCTGCCAGTACCTCGTCTCCAACCTTCCAAACTTTGCAGAAGCTCTCCTGCGAAGGTAGGAGACGAGGTACTGGCAGAAGTAAAGCTGTGAGGACGGGGCGTGAGTCGTGCTTGGGTAGCCCAGTCGGTAGAGCTCTTGCCCGTGAAAGGCAAAGGTCCCGAGTTCGAGTCTCGGTCCGGCACACAGTTTTAATCTGCCAGGAAGTTTCATATCAGCGCACACTCCGCTGCAGAGTGAAAATCTCATTCTGCTAACTCTGTTTCTCCATTTGCCACCATCCTGCACTGCCATGTAAAGAAAAAAAAAGAGCTTATCGAATATCGGACCCTATTTGCAACTAGGTTCAGGACGTCGTTGCATATAGAGCTCAACATGTCGCCCTTTACTGAACAAAATCTACAGATGTAAAGGTAATATCCGGAGTACCCTAAGAAAGTGTGATAGGACCGTTACAGTTTACAACGTGTGAACATCATTTATTAGAAAGCGTCAGAAGCTTTTTAAGACTGTCCACAGATGTTACGGTTGTTATAAGAAACAAGCAATTCTAGAAGACAGTGTTGTGCTGATAAACTCAGCACTGAGTGCCCGTATGCTCTTTTGAAGACAGTGTCGATTTGTAAAATGCCCCACAGAAGACGGATGAATGGTGTAGTCTCTAGGAGATGACCATGAACGTAAATATGTATAATATATTGCGCCTACATAGGAAAAGAAATACACTACTGTACAACTACTGGAAACAGTGCATACCGTAAAATAGCTAGGATAAACTATTCATGGCAACTTTAAGTGGAATAACCACATTAAATAAATAAGAAAAGCAGACGCCAGACTGAGATTCATAGGAGATATGTTAAGGAAAGAAGTGGCTTACAACGCTCTTGTTCTATCGATTCCTGAAGACTGTTCACCAATCGGGGAGTAGTGGGACTAAGTTCGTACCAGCGCATTTTGTTAGTGCGGATTGCTTACATCAGGGGCAGGTATGCACTCAGGGGCAAACCTATTGTTCTTCTTTGATTGACGGGTACTTGACCTATTGTACTGCTAAATGGAACCTTCCTTTTGATTGACAGGTACTTAGCCTATTGTACTGCTAAAACGATCCTTCCTTTTGATTGACAGGCACTTAACTTACTCTTCCCCCCCTCCTCCCTCCCCCTCCCCTCTCGCTGCTACAGGTACACTTTCAGGTCTGAGTTATTGGAATAGCCCCTCTGACTCCTATCAATTTGACTGACTACTCAATTAAATTCATCAATTAATTAACCTCTCCTCCTCTGGTAAGCGCCCCTGCCCTCCACCCCGTCTCTCGGAAATTGGCGGGAAAAAGACTCAGTTGATCAATCATTTGGAGGGAATTCGATTGTAGTGAATGGAATATTGTTCAAACAATATAGACATTGTGTGCAATATTGTTTGTTTAAACAATTTACAATATTCAAGGCAGTGAATGAAATATATGGAAACTGCGGGAGAGGAAGGATCTTATAACAGGAAATTCAAGGGTATATTGTTTATTTACAAAAAATTCAGTTTGTGGGGTTGGATTTCTCTTGCTCATCATTCTCTGCTGTTTGGAAACATGTAGGTCTTGTAAGAAGCAATTACATGGGGCAAACATGTCACGTAACCTAATGTGCTCTGAGTGTCTTAACCTAATGTTTGGGCCTATTGTTCTGTTAAGTGATTTTCTATGTCACCCCCATTACCTTAAACTATTGACCGCCTTTGAGACCAAATTAAGTAAACAGTTATGTCCTCCCACCACTTTCTGGTACACTTTTCGAATTTCACATGCTTTTGAACGCCATTTCCGGCGCATTCTCCTTGTCACCCACTCCCTTAAACTACTATACTGCGTTTTACATAAAAATTATGAATTAACCTAGTGTTCTGCCCTTAACCGGCTATTCTGCTCCATTTCACCCACTCAGGCACACCCACCACTTAACTATTGTACCAAGAACACCACACTGATATAAAAAAATTATGGAAATTAATTAAATCGGTTTTCTTCACAGGTATGGGTTTTTTCTTAATTTGCAGCATTCTATTGGTCAGTGAAATCGACGGAATATAGTTTAGACAAAAGATCATTAATAAAAACTCATCCAGCCACCCAATGTCCAACGCCGATGCCAGAGTCCAGGTGCATTAGTGGGCCCTGTGAAGTGGCGACACGGCTGTCAGCTGCCTAACAAAGCACAGCTGTCGATTCGAGTTCCGCAAGCATGAGGCCGCGGCATCCCTTTCATACTTGACACCTGAGAAATCCCTGTCGAAATATGTGTTCACCTAGGCACAGTTGCTTGCGGGATGATGCGAGGCTGCAGTGTGGGTCCAGCGCCAGGAGATGTTCCACTGCCTCCCAGAATAGCACAGGGTGCATTGTTCCTAGCGATCCTAACTGGACAACCTGTTCGTCACTGAATTTACGCGTCAAACTGCAGTCGAACTGCTGCTGCTAACAGTGTGGGAACACCGTCTGCCATGGATTTCTGCAGACGAGACTTTCAGCGCCAAAACTATTTTGTACAGATCGCTACATTGCACTGACAGTTAAACCCCGCAAAAGTTGTCTACAGATCATCAAATACGTACAAGACTCACAAGAATATGTGGAGCCAGAAGCATATTTACTAGTGTAACTGCAATTAAATATTACGATTGCTGCTACAGTCTGACACCGATCGATGTACAGGTAATGTCTCCTCTTGACGGCTGTGGTTCTGGAATGAATCTCAATATCTATATCGCACATAATTTTCCATGTAAAAATCTCTCTCATACCTTCACGGTTATCAATGTGCTGAATCTATACATCCCTCACGATAGAACACGCACTCATGTGTGACAAAGATCACAAACAGTAGTAGATGGTGTGATGATTGAGGTCGTAAGAAGTGTGTACTAGCTTTTCAGATCTCTAGTGCTACACTTTCGGTAGAAATTATGTCTGTTAATTGGAATCAAGTCTTTCCATTCAACCACATACCTCCATTGGATCCTATCGGGAAGTCCTTTAATGATAACAGCCACTAGTGAACCTATCTGCTACAGTAAAATTCCAGCATGGTTTTAAGTAGCCCCTATGCATCTTGCAACTACCCCACAGACTCTGCGCCACCGTCTCTGTAGCTTTGCACATGTGATCGTTCCAATGTAAGTCAGAACTTAGTAGAAGTCGGAGAAAGCTGTATCTACCACCTTCTGCAAACTGTGTAGAGATAGGTGAAGCTGAGTTACTGCGACAGAACTATGTTTTGACCATTCGACGGTAACAAAACCTGCTCCTGCAACACGAGGTAGTATAAAAGACAGTATGGGAACTGGGGGAAGGATGTGGATTTTGCTGCTGCATTATAGTGCATTGACTGAATTAAGGTCCTTAGACGCCTGGAAGGCATCTGGCCCAGACGGTAACCCCGTAAGATTATATGTTGACTATGCTACAAATATAGCACCATTCTTATCCGTCATCTATCAGAGATCATTGGAACAGCGGAAAGTTCCACGGGACTGGAAGAGGGCCCAGGTCATAGCATCTGTAGAAACCAGCACAGTTTTAGGAAACAGCGGTCATGCAAGACATAGCTGGCCCTCTTTGTGAATGATATACAACAGGATCTAGATACCGGCTCCCAGGTTGATGTCATATTTCTCGACTTTCGAAAGGCGTTGGACTCAGTTCCGCACTGTCGCGTGCTCCAAAAAGTGCGCGCTTACGGTCTATCCGATGACATATGCGGTTGGCTAGAAAGTTTTCTAACAGACAGAGAGCAGTATCTCGTCCTGAACGGGGAGACTTCAACGGAAACAAGCGTAACATCAGGTGTGCCCCAGGGCAGGAACCACAAGCAGGAACTACAGATCCACGCCCCTCAGGGCCAATTCATGTCTATCGCCCCTATATTCTATCTTCGTTATTCTGTACCATCCACTAGAGAAAATTACGAACTATAAAAGCTCCACTAACTTCATCCGATAGAGAACTCGATAAGATTTTTACGGCATCCCTCTCCTCTCATATACCGTAAACAAATACCTCGTGTATGCTGGCATTGAGCACTTGTGTCGATCCTATTAATTTGTGATAGCTTCATTTCGTAAACGGTTGCACAATACAGCAATGCATGTGTTCAACAGGATGGGCAATATGGCTGTAACAATACGCCCTTTCGTCGGCAACCCTAAGCGTACCCTCGCATTTTCCTTGTTGTTCTATCGATAGTGATGTTGAATACAGGTTGGTGATGTCTTTCCAAGCATTACGTTTGCGGGTGCAGTATTCATTATCACGCATAAGGCAAGACGCCTGTCCTTCATAACACTTGTTTGAGAGAATCATAGCAGGATGCAGCACCTTCCAGAAGCGCTGATTCAAAGACTTTGTCAGATAATTTCCTAGGACTGAGGAGAATCGAGACATATAGCCAGTGTGAGTGTAAGCATACCATAATTTTTTCACGCACTGCACCGATATAAAAGATAACTGCACTGTTTGTTTGAAATGTGTATGTGTTGCAGTGTAGAGTTACTGTGGCTTATGTTGTGGCATGATCAGAGAACATGAGTGAGGGATGTATAGATTCAGCACATAAATAACTGCAAAGGTATGAGAGAGATTTTTATGTGGAAAATTATGTGCGCTATAGATACTGAGATTCATTCCAGAACCACAGCCATCAAGAGGAGACATTACCTGTACATCGATCGGTGTCAGACTGTAGCAGCAATCGTAATATTTAATTGTAGTTACACTAGTAAATATGCTCCTGGCTCCATATACTCTTGTGAGTCTTGTATGTATTTGATGATCTGTAGACAACTTTTGCGGGGTCAGCAGCAGCAGCAGTTCGATGGCAGATTGATGGGTAGATCACGTAACTAATGAGGAGTTACTGAACAGAATTGGAGAGAAGAGGAATTTGTGGCACAACTTAACTAGAAGAACCGACTGGTTGGTAGGACACATTCTTAGGCATCATGGGATCACCAATTTAGTACTGGAAGGAAGCGTGGAGGGTAAAAATCGTAGAGGGAGACCAAGAGATGAATGCAGTAAGCAGATTTAGAAGACTGTAGGTTGCAGTAGCTACTCGGAGATGAAGAGGCTTGCACAGGATAGAGTAGCATGGAGAGTTGAATCAGTCTGTGGAATGAAGACCACAACAACAACAACAACCATCTAATCTTCAGCAATGTTCAGTAGCAGCACATTTCAAAAGCTTCCATTCCTTTCTTGGCTCCACTGTTTATGGACCACGTTTGATATCTACGAAAGTCTACACTCCGGAAAAATACTTTCAGCAATTATCGGTAGCCTTGTACACAAGTGTAACCTGGAAGAGAAACAGGCCAGACAATAAGCCAAATGGATCTCTTGAAATCTGGCGTTACAGACGAATGCTGGAGATTAGATGAGTAGATCGAATACTAACGGGTGTTGAATCTAACTGGGAAGAAAAGAATTTTTTTTTGCACAACGTGACTAGAGGAAGGGACCGGTTGATACGACACATTTTGAGGCAGCAACGAATTTTCAGTTTGGTAATGGAAGGAAGTGTAGGTGGTAAAAACTATACAGGGAAACCAAGGCTTCGTTAAAGTAAGAAAGTTCAAATGGATACAGGTTGCATTAGTTACGCATAAATGAAGAGATTTGGACAGGAGAGACTAGCGTAGACAGCTGCATCAAACCTGTCTTCCGATTGAAGATCACAACCACAACAATGAAAGCCGAAAATTTTCTTGCACACCGGGGCGCCACCCTACGCGAGCGGTCATCTTAACCGCTAGGCTACCTGAATACAGCTCAAACGTTGACGGTCCCTTCTCCTATGCTGTATCCTGGAACAGCACCACTGGGCGAACGCAACAGGTGGAGGACCGTGGTTTACCCTGGCACAAAGGTTATATAGGATATAAATTGAAGATTATATAGGATATAAATTCAATTCACTGATATGCAATGAATGGCTCGATGGGAATGGGGATGCAGTGACATGGCGTGATCATCCAGATATGCTGAACATAGAACTCAATGAATGTCTCATGACAAAAGAAAAAGCTGATATCATCTGATGTCTTTGGGTCTCCAACAATTTCATTCACACCAGACCGCTCTTTTCAGTTCTACATCTATATCTATATATATATATTCCGCTAGCCACCAAGCGGTGTGTGTCGGAGGGCACAATTCGCGCCAAAGTCATATTTCCCCGCCACTGTTCCACTTGCGGATCGCGCGAGGGAAAAACGACTGTCTGAACGCCTCAGTACGAGCTCTTATTTCCCTTATCTTTGAATGATGATCATCACGCGATTTGAAAGTTGATGGTAATAATATGTGCTCTATATCCTCGGTGAAGGTTGGATTTCGGAATTTAGTGAGCAGCCCCTTCTGTTTAGCGCGTCGTCTATCTGGAAGTGTCTCCCACTTCAAACTTTCTATGAGATTTTTATTGCTCTCGCGATGGCTAAATGTACCAGTCACGAATCTTGCCGCTCTTCTTTGGACCTTCTCAGTCTTTCGAATCAGACCCAACTGGTAAGGGTCCCATACAGACGAACAATACTCCAAGACTGGACGAACTAACGTATTGTAAGCAATTTTCTTTGTTGAAGGACTGCATCACTTTAGGATTCTACCAATAAACTGCAATCTACAGTTCGCCTTATCCGTTACTTGTGTAATCTGATAATTCCATTTGAGATAATTTCGAATAGTCACACCCAGATACTTGACGGATGTTACCGCTTCCAAAGACTGGGCATTTATTTTGTACTCGTGCATTAATGGGGATTTTCGCTTTGTTGTACGGAGTGAGTTACACTTACTAATATTGCGAGATAACTGCCAGTCATTACACCATGCATTTATTTTCTGCAAATCCTCATTGATTTGTTCACAACTTTCGTGTGACACTACTTTCCTGTAGACTACAGCATCATCGGCAAACAGTCTAAGTCCGCTGTCAATACCATCAACCAGATCGTTTATGTAAATCGCAAAAAGCAGCTGACCTATTACGCTGCCCTGGGGCACACCTGATGTTACGCTTGTTTCCGTTGAAGTCTCCCCGTTCAGGACGACATACTGCTCTCTGCCTGTTAGAAAACTTTCTAGCCAACCGCATATGCCATCGGATAGACCGTAAGCGCGCACTTTTTGGAGCAAGCGACAGTGCGGAACTGAGTCCAACGCCTTTCGAAAGTCGAGAAATATGGCATCAACCTGGGAGCCGGTATCTAGATCCTGTTGTATATCATTCACAAAGAGGGCCAGCTATGTTTTGCATGACCGCTGTTTCCTAAAACTGTGCTGGTTTCTACAGATGCTATGACCTGGGCCCTCTTCCAGTCCCGTGGAACTTTCCGCTGTTCCAATGATCTCTGATAGATGACGGATAAGAATGGTGCTATATTTGTAGCATAGTCAACATATAATCTTACGGCGATACCGTCTGGGCCAGATGCCTTCCTGGCGTCTAAGGACCTTAACTGTAAAACAGTTAAGATCCTTAGACGCCAGAAAGGCATCAGTGCATTTAGCTGAAGTCACTTAAATTTATATTCAATGTACGCTTGTCTTTTCTCAGAAAAGCTTTTTTTGCTGTTGGCAGTCAACATCTTAGAGCCTTTATACTTTAGTTGTTTTGCTTCGTTTATAATTTCTCATGTCTAATCCCCAGGATGACGAGACTTAATTCGACTACACTCCGCTACCCTTGTCTTACTTAAGTTCATCCGATAACTTCTTTTTAGATCAATGCCCATCCTGTTCAGCTGATGTTACAAGTCTTTTGCCATCTGACTGAATTACTACATTATCAGCAAACATTAAAGTTTCTATTTCGTTATCCTGAGCTGTTTTCCACTTTCCGTATTTCTCCTAAACATCCTTTACTCTCTGCACTGCGTACAGGTTGAATAACATGGCGGGTAAGCTACAACCTGGTCTCAGTCTCTCCTCCCTTTCATACCCATCGACTTATCTAACTGCGGGCTGATGTCTGTGCAAGTTGTAGATTGTGCTGAAAACTGACCAATGATTGATTTTCACTTTTTCCGTTAGGGTGTCTGCGATTACTCTGAATCGCTCAAGGCAAATGTCAGATGGTTCCTTTGAAAAGCAGATGTACTTCCTTATCCTTCCACAGTCCGAGTTTGTGCTTCGTGTCTAATGAACTTCGTTATCGAGAGGACGCTGAAACCTGATCTTCCTGTTATTTTCGATTATGTCTGTGTGTCACCCCTTGCGTCCTTCCGTCCCTTGCCACTACCAGGAGTGTTTGAGG
Source organism: Schistocerca cancellata (assembly GCF_023864275.1). NCBI lineage: Eukaryota > Metazoa > Arthropoda > Insecta > Orthoptera > Acrididae > Schistocerca > Schistocerca cancellata. Next base: position 521,707,159 of record NC_064633.1, read on the forward strand.
AGTCATAGTCCCACAGTTTGTTTGACGACAGTAAGTTGTGTGAGTACCAAGATTGGTTAAAATAGTCGTAAGCATTCCAGAAATATAATTTGATGCCAGTTAGGGCTATCAGCTGATGCTTGGACGCATACAAAGAATGGCAGCAGGAATGGGTCAAAAATGGCTCTGAGCACTATGGGACTTAACATCTATGGTCATCAGTCCCCTAGAACTTAGAACTACTTAAACCTAACTAACCTAAGGACATCACACAACACCCAGTCACGAGGCAGAGAAAATCCCCGACCCCGCCGGGAATCGAACCCGGGAACCCGGGCGTGGGAAGCGAGATCGCTACCACACGACCACGAGCTGCGGACAGCAGGAATGGGCACAGGTTTGTATGACTCAAGAGAGAACGTTACGGAAATGTTGAAAAATCTAAAATGGCACACAATTGAAGACAGATGCAAACTATCTTGTGGTGGCCTACTTATACAGTTTCAAAAACAAGCATCAGGTGCTGGAATTTACTACAGCCTCCTCCTTAGCGCTCCCACAGAGGTCCCGAACTACATTGTGCACAGAGGCATTTCAGTATTCATTATCCCCGAGGGAGCTATACTGTGGGAAAGTTTTCAGAGTACAGATGTTACTGAGACATTTCCGTCATGGCGATTTCCCCAGTTCATTCTGCCGCACAGGGGTCAGTGAACGCCCAAATGGTTTCTGTTACATAAAATCTGAAGGTGATTTAAATCAGCCATTCTTTTCATGTGAGCAATGTCACAAGTTATTTTGTACAATAGGTTAAGTTGTGAGGAATTCCAATTTTCCACCAGGGTCATCACTATGCTTGCTTAAAAAACTGTACCAACTTACAGAATCGACATGGACTTTTACGATGTTGTAACCTGCATGTATAATACAGTGCCTATTCTCATGGAGGGCTTCTGTATCACATAATGGAAAGCCTATCAGGGGATAGTTATGGTTAAAACTATACACTGACCAACAATCTAAGTATCTGAACCCATCGTATAGCCAGATGATAGCATCGCTGCATCTGAACCCATCGTATAGCCAGATGATAGCATCGCTGCATCAGTCCACAACGAATCAGTGTAGTTGTACATTTCCTTAGCTGAAAGAATTATTATTATTATTATTAGCGAATGTCCCCATGGGAGAACGATAAGCAGGTGATTAACATTTCTTAATGTTCTTCTTATTTTCCCAGTATTTCTTCATTGCCTCCCCAAAGGCCTTCTTCCTTTCTTCGGTCCACTTTGGTCGGAAAGGTTTAGATTCCGTCTCTGGAGTAAACTTCCACTTGTCGATTTTTCTTCTGAATGTATCCCGGTCTGATGTGTTTGTTATGTCAATTTTTGCCTTTTTCAAATCCTTCTTAACTTCAGTTACCCAGGGTATTGTTGCCTTAAGTGATGTCATATAGTCCAATAGACGTTTAGTTAACCTGTTTCCAGGTAATCTGTCTATATGTCCATAAAACTTCATCCGCCTCTTCCTGATATCTGCCTCGATGTTTGATATTTTTTCGGTTGTCTCGGTAGTCTGCAGCCTGTATCCATCTTGTGTGTATCGTGATCCTAGGATTTTTCTAATAATTTTTCTCTCTACTTTCTTAATTTCGTGTAAATCTAATTTTCTATTCAGGGAGAGTGTTTCACTTGCATATGTGACTGTTGGTTTGATGACTGTGTTGTAGTGTCTGATTTTAGTGCCTTTTGATAGACATTTCTTGTTATATATATTTTGAATAAGTCCGAATGCTTTCTTGATTTTCTGTAATCGGTTTTTTTGTGCTATTTTCTCAAGTCCTGTTGGTTCAATAACTTCACCGAGATACTTAAAGTGCTTGACTCTAGTTATTTCACCATACTTTGTTTTTAGTTTCGAAATATCTAATTTTGAGCAGATGAATTCTGTCTTCTCAAAGGAGATTTGCAGGCCAACCTTCTCAGCACATTCTTTAAGTGTCTCAATTTGTTTTACTGCTGTTTCTTCACTGTCAGTTATAATTGCCAAGTCATCTGCAAACGCTAAATAAGGGATGTTCAATTTTCCTTTACCTCTTCCTAGTTCAATTGGCTTCCACAAGCTTTGTTTCCTTAGTGTTACTTCCCACTCTTTCATAACTTTGTCCAAAACTATATTGAATAATAGTGGTGAGATCCCATCTCCTTGTCTTACTCCTGTTTTAATTGAGAATGGTTCCGAAATTTCCCCTCTGAATTTAATTTTTGATTTGGTTTCTGTTAGTGTTTGTTCAATTAGTTTTCGGGTTTTAGTGTCTAGGCCTCGTTCTTCGAGAATGTGACATAGAGACTGTCTGTCTATGGAATCGTATGCCTTTTTGAAATCAACGAATGTGCAGATTATTGGTTTTGACCTGATTGCTTTAATCTTTAAAATAGTTTTAAGGTTGAATATCTGTTCCGGGCATGATCTATTAGGACGAAAGCCTGCTTGGTAGTCTGAAATTGTATGTTCTAGTTGTTCTTGTGCCCTCTTTAGGAGACATGCAGATAGAATTTTGTAGGTAACTGGTAAAAGTGAAATGCCTCTGTAGTTGTTTACGTCTGATCTCTCTCCCTTTTTGTGCAATGGGTGAATTAGTGCACACTTCCACTCCTCTGGGATATTTTCTGTCTGCCAAATTTCTTGGATGATGCTAGTGATCTCTTTTAACGAATTTGGACCAAGGTTTTTCAGTAGTTCAGCTACAATTCCATCTTCTCCCGATGATTTATTGTTTTTGAGTTTTCTAATGTGACTATAAATTTCTTCTTGAGATGGTGGTGGTGAAGTCTCATTCGTGTGTTCTGGTTGTACTCTGGGGAATCTTGTACTTGGTTGTGGGCAATTTAGGAGTTGTGAGAAATATTTAGCTAGTTCTTGGCAATTTTCTTTGTTAGTTAGTGCCAATTTTCCATTCTGTTTCCGGAAGCAGAGATTTTGTGGAGTGTATCCTTTGATTTGATTTGCGAATATTTTATAAAAATCTTGAGTGTTGTGGTTCTTAAAGTTTTCTTCAATTGTGTTTAGTTGTTCATTAAGGTATTTTCTTTTAGTTTGTCTAAGTATTTTAGCTGTTTGTTTTCTCACTTTGAAAAATGTTTGTTGTGTGGTTTCTGATTTGTCACAATTGTAATTTAAAAAGGCTTGTTGTCTCTCTTCTAATGCGTTATCACAATTCGAATTCCACCATGGATGCTTGGATATTTTCTTTAACGGAATCAAATCTCTTGCTTTCTGTATAATTTTCGTTCGGAAATCTTTCCAGTTGTTTGTTGGTTGTTTATCCCATGCTTCTGTAATTTCTGATTCCTTGATATTTTTCAAGTCAAATTTGGGAATTAGTGGTGATTTCCTTTGGCGTTTCCTTTTTGGAGTGAATTTAATTTTAACTCTGGTAAGGTAGTGGTCAGAATCTATATTTGCCCCTCTGCGGACTTGAACGTCGTGTATTTCTTTCTGGAAGTCATAGGAGATCGCAACATGGTCTATTTGAAATTCACCAAGCTGAAGGTTTGGTGATCTCCATGTTTTTTGTTTATTGGGGTCTTTTCGAAGTGATGTTGTCACGATTTTTAGGTTGTTTTGCTGACATAACTCGATGAGTCTCATGCCGTTCTTGTTTGTGAATTTGTGTGCAGGGTAATTACCGACTGTTTTTTTATATTTCCTCTCTTTGCCAATTTGCGCGTTGAAATCCCCTAGAAGAATTTTTACATCCTCCTCTGGAATTTTGGACATTTCAGTTTCGAGTTTTTCCCAAAATTTTTCTGTCTTCTCCGGTTCTTTTTTGTTGGCAATGTTGGTAGGTGCATGAACATTAATAAATGTATATATTTTGTTGGTGTGCTTGATTCGCATGGTCATTAGTCTGTTACTGATTTGATTTATGTCTATAACAGAGTCAAGGGTGTCCTTATTTACAATAAAAGCCATGCCAAATATTGCAGCTCCTTTGCCAATTTTCTTGTCTGTTTTACTTTTAAAGATACGGTAATTGTTGTAGTCTATTGTTTCTGAATCAGTGAATCTGGTCTCTTGGAGAGCAAGGATTTGAATTTTCTGTTTGTTGAGTTCTGTTGTAAGATTATGAAGTTTGCCTGTCTGAATTAGTGTCTGAATGTTAAAAGTGCCAATAAATGTATGGGACTTTCGTGGACGTTTACTAGAGAACTCCGACTTTCTCTGTCGTACGAGCCCAAGCTCCCCAGAATCCGATAGCTTGGTTGTCGCCACAGGGCGAGTGGATTGGCCACCTGGGGTAATATTAATTTTACTTGTACGAATCATACTGCTTGTAATTAAGTTCCAGCTAATGCTGGGTAGTTAGAACCAGGGATTGTTAGTTCCTGGAGCTTGGTGTTCAGCCGCACCTCACATGGTGAACAGACGCTGGCCAGAGTACCGGTGGTTGCCACACAGACGTGTCTGGGCTTTTCAATATGCTTTATCTTGTTGATAATGCTTGCCTCTTCCGCCAGTTCCGCCGTACCGATGATCTTCATCTCCGTCTTCCCTACCGTTGAGGTCTTCGCCGTATCCCTGGCAAGGGACCCTCACAAGGTACTATCACCCGGGCCAGGTGAACCAAGGTTTTTTTACGAGGTGTTACTCCTCCCCCTCCTCCTTTTACAACCGGGCTTGGGACCGGCTTAGGCGGAGTTCTGAAAGAATTATATTTATACATGTTACTGTAATGTGTTATTAAGGTCTCTCTCTTATCAGCCATTTTGTGCCTTGTTTGCACTTGTCAACATTAACGTCCCTCTAATATATCCCAAGGCACTGATTTAACTTCGGTCCAATAAGTTGGTGCATTTCTGAGGTTTGTGACCTACAGTACAGCTCCTCTTCCCAGCGGTGTGACAGTAATGTTAAATTACGAAATTCCAAACCTGTTTCATTTTTATGTCGATGATAGAATACACAATAAACTTAACACTAATATATTTAGCTTCGATTTATTTAATAAACAGCAAGACAAACGCACACGGTCTGTTCGTCATACAGTCTCCACGTAACGAATGCCCCGTGGCCTCTGACGTGTATGTATTTTTATCGGATTAACAATTACATCATAACTTAACATTACTGAATGTCAGTTATAACTGTGTTTTCTTTTATACATTGATATTATATATTTTATTACAGAAAAGGTAATTGGTTGATTTCTTTTATCTTCATTTATCTCTGAATATTTTTACAAGACAGTATTCGTATTACCAAAAATCGGTGTTAGATACGTTGATTTCAATAATTGGTATGTCATTAATAATTCTGCCAATATCGAGCTTCAACACTAGCCCATGCGTATACAATGATTTATCATGTACGGTAACCAGAATCGTAAACAATATAGTTTTTAACAAAAAGAACAAATTATCAGAGTCTAAAAATTTATGTTGCCTAAACAATAACATACCTAGCACCTGTGTGTTTCACCTTACATTATTAACTTGTTCATTTACGAAAAAGAATTTCAAAATAAAGCAAGACCCTCTTTTTAGTATTCAAAAATGTTATCCCATTCATTCGCCTCTATGACGGCTTGAAATCTGATAATGGGGACACTTTCAGTGAAATTTTGGAATGTCTGTGGACGAATGGCAGCCCATCACTCCTCAAGAACGGAAACCAGAGAATGTAGCGATGTTGGACGCTGGGGTCTGGAGCAAAGTCGACGTTCCAAATCGTCCCAAACGTGTTTTAGTGGATTCGGATCGGCACCCTGGGTAGGTCAGTCAACTTCAGTATTGTTATTGTCCGCAAACCATTGCCTCAAAGATGTTACTTTATGACAAGGTGCATTGGTACAAACTGTTCCTCTACTGTACGCAGTACACAATGCCGTAAAATTTGTTCAAATCGTTCCGCATTTATTGTTTTCTTAAGTGCAATACAGGGACCACATCCCAAGCACGAGAACTACCCCCCTACTGTAACACTGCCACTTCCGTACTGTGATGCTGGCACGTAACGATATCCAGGGTATAGAGTGGTTCTTTGCTCCATATCACTCGTTCCAGTCATCCACTGTCCAGTCGTGTCGCTCTTTACACCACATAGCATCGGCGGTAAAAATTTGTAAACGTCTTACTAAGAGAGACGATAACATTTTGAACGATCAGTTGCAACTCGCAAGTAAGCACTTCCTTGACGGATTTAAACCGCTGTTCATGGTCACATAACACATGTTTACCGATCTCCGCTAATATCGGTGAGTGTGCTGTTTTCCTCAAAATATTGTTTCTCTACTGTTAAGCTGTTGACATTTCATACCACTAAGTTTCATATTTCGTGGCCTTATCAACATATGTTTCTACAGCTGATATTCTAAAAATGGTGTTAGTACATTTAAGCAGAAGCTTCCCGTTTTTATATTGTAATGTAACTTTTTTATTCTGTCCTCCATCCTTTTTGGTAACAGAAGTAGTTTTTTGTAATAGTTGTCTTCTGCACACTAAGGCTAGGTATAGCATGACTTTGCTACGTAAATGTTTTACAGATAATTTTATATTGAATGTATAGCTCTAAAATTATTGCATTTAGTGGTCTTCTGTAGGAGATTGTCATACTGCTGTAATGTAAAATTATGCTACTTAACACCAGCAACACGCAGTGCTTACGCGCATGTTCACTGAAGAGCCAAAGGAACTGGTACATCTGCCTAATATCGTGTAGCGCCCCCGCGAGCACGCAGAAATCCGCAGCACGACGTGGCAGGGACTCGACTAACGTCTGGAGTGGTGATGGAGGAAACTGAAACCATGCATCCTGCAGGGCTGCCCATAAATCCATAAGAGTACGAGGGGGTGGAGATCTCTTCTGAACAGCACGTTGAAAGGCATCCCAGATATGCTCAATAACGTTAATGTCTGAGGAGTTTGGTGGCCAGCAGAAGAGTTTAACCTCATAAGAGTGTTCCTCGAGCCACTCTGTAGCAATTCTGCACGTTTGGGGTGTCGCATAGCCTTGCTGGAATTGCCCAAGTCCGTCGGAATGCACAATGGGCATGATGGATGCAGATGATCAGACAGGATGCCCTGTCACGGAGCCCATATGACTCCAACTGCACACGCCTACACCATTACAGAACGTCCACCAACTGCAGTTCCTCGCTGACACGCAGGGTCCATGGGTTCGTGAGGTTGTCTCCATACCCATACGCGTCCAATCGCTCAATAACATTTCAAACAGGCTCGTCCGACCAGGCAACATGTTTCCAGTCATCAACAGTCCAAAGTCGGTGTTGACGGGCCCAGACGAAGCTTAAAGCTTTGTGTCGTGCAGTTATCAAGCTTACACGAATGGGCTTTCGCCTCCGAAAGCCCATATCGATGGTTCGCACGCTGCCACTTGTTGATGGCCCAGCACTGAAATCTGCAGCAATTTGCGGAAGTGTTGCACTTGTGTCACGTTGAACGATTCTCCTCACTCGTCGTTGGTCCCGTTCTTGCAGATCTTTTCCCAGTCGCAGCGATGTCGGAGATTTGATGTCTTACCGAGTCATGATATTCACGATACTCTCGTGAAATGGTCGTACAGCAAATCCCCACTTCATCACTACCTCGGAGATGCTATGTCCCGTCGCTCATGCGCCGACTACAACACCACGTTCAAACTCACTTAAATTTTGATAACCTGGCATTGTGGCAGCAGTAACCGATCTAACAACTGCGCCAGACTCTTGTTGTCTTATATAGGCGTTGCCGACCTCGGCGCCGTATTGTGCCTGTTTACGTATCTCTGTATTTGAATTCGCATGCCTATACCAGTTTCTTTGGCACTTTAGTGTATATAGCGCCTACTGCTTTTCCATTTTCCTTATCGCTTAAGCTTCCATAGTGTTAAGGGGAAGTTTTTTTCTTTTTATTTTATTCTTTTTACTGACGTTGTTTATCTTATATTTTCCCTGCTTTCCCCATGCATTTGTAACAGTGATATTTTGTAAATAGAACTCTACTTTACGCAGGCTGATTTTATGTACAGTATTACTGCCAGAAAATGTATTAGTAATTTTATATGTAATGTATGCCAATAAATCTGTTACATTTTTACTAGCCTTCTAGAGAAAATTTCATGCTTACTTTAATGTAAAATGCTGTTATTTAACACAAGTAAGGTGCAGGTCTTACGCGCATGTACACTCCTGGAAATGGAAAAAAGAACACATTGACACCGGTGTGTCAGACCCACCATACTTGCTCCGGACACTGCGAGAGGGCTGTACAAGCAATGATCGCACGCACGGCACAGCGGACACACCAGGAACCGCGCTGTTGGCCGTCGAATGGCGCTAGCTGCGCAGCATTTGTGCACCGCCGCCGTCAGTGTCAGCCAGTTTGCCGTGGCATACGGAGCTCCATCGCAGTCTTTAACACTGGTAGCATGCCGCGACAGCGTGGACGTGAACCGTATGTGCAGTTGACGGACTTTGGGCGAGGGCGTATAGTGGGCATGCGGGAGGCCGGGTGGACGTACCGCCGAATTGCTCAACACGTGGGGCGTGAGGTCTCCACAGTACATCGATGTTGTCGCCAGTGATCGGCGGAAGGTGCACGTGCCCGTCGACCTGGGACCGGACCGCAGCGACGCACGGATGCACGCCAAGACCGTAGGATCCTACGCAGTGCCGTAGGGGACCGCACCGCCACTTCCCAGCAAATTAGGGACACTGTTGCTCCTGGGGTATCGGCGAGGACCATTCGCAACCGTCTCCATGAAGCTGGGCTACGGTCCCGCACACCGTTAGGCCGTCTTCCGCTCACGCCCCAACATCGTGCAGCCCGCCTCCAGTGGTGTCGCGACAGGCGTGAATGGAGGGACGAATGGAGACGTGTCGTCTTCAGCGATGAGAGTCGCTTCTGCCTTGGTGCCAATGATGGTCGTATGCGTGTTTGGCGCCGTGCAGGTGAGCGCCACAATCAGGACTGCATACGACCGAGGCACACAGGGCCAACACCCGACATCATGGTGTGGGGAGCGATCTCCTTCACTGGCCGTACACCACTGGTGATCGTCGAGGGGACACTGAATAGTGCACGGTACATCCAAACCGTCATCGAACCCATCGTTCTACCATTCCTAGACCGGCAAGGGAACTTGCTGTTCCAACAGGACAATGCACGTCCGCGTGTATCCCGTGCCACCCAACGTGCTCTAGAAGGTGTAAGTCAACTACCCTGGCCAGCAAGATCTCCGGATCTGTCCCCCATTGAGCATGTTTGGGACTGGATGAAGCGTCGTCTCACGCGGTCTGCACGTCCAGCACGAACGCTGGTCCAACTGAGGCGCCAGGTGGGAATGGCATGGCAAGCCGTTCCACAGGACTACATCCAGCATCTCTACGATCGTCTCCATGGGAGAATAGCAGCCTGCATTGCTGCGAAAGGTGGATATACACTGTACTAGTGCCGACATTGTGCATGCTCTGTTGCCTGTGTCTATGTGCCTGTGGTTCTGTCAGTGTGATCATGTGATGTATCTGACCCCAGGAATGTGTCAATAAAGTTTCCCCTTCCTGGGACAATGAATTCATGGTGTTCTTATTTCAATTTCCAGGAGTGTATTTAGCGTCCTCTGCAGCCCATTTTTTTTCTGGTCGCTTGAGCCTGTATATTCGTAACAGTTGGCCTCTGTCTGTGGCACAATGTACCCTAAACGTATGCAAATATTTTATCCTGTGACTCTTGTTATAATTTTATGTTGGCAAAAGCCTATACCTGTGGGTGTTTAGCCGTGAGCATTCTTTCCGAAGTGCGCTATATACTATATAATCTGGCTGCTATCTAAAGCCATGGCTTAAGATAATTTGTGTTTTTGTCAATTTTATATGTGATAAAGCCGCTCAGCTTCAGCTATTCTAATGTACCATCATGTGATGCAAGCGAGTACACTAACCTCACAAATATTTTGCTCATAATATTTTGTTATGCATATAAAAATAATTTTTGTAACTGATTATACAGGGTGTTACAAAAAGGTACGGCCAAACTTTCAGGAAACATTCCTCACACACAAATAAAGAAAAGGTGTTATGTGGACATGTGTCCGGAAACGCTTAATTTCCATGTTAGAGCTCATTTTAGTTTCGTCCACCTACGCTCAATGGAGCACGTTATCATGATTTCATACGGGATACTCTATCTGTGCTGCTAGAACATGTGCTTTACAAGTACGACACAACATGTGGTTCATGCACGATGGAGCTCCTGCACATTTCAGTCCAAGTGTTCGTACGCTTCTCAACAACAGATTCGGTGACCGAGGGATTGGTAGAGGCGGAGCAATTCCATGGCCTCCACGCTCTCCTGACCTCAACCCTCTTGACTTTCATTTATGGGGGCATTTGAAAGCTCTTGTCTACGCAACCCCGGTACCAAATGTATACTCTTCGTGCTCGTATTGTGGACGGCTGTGATACGCCATTCTCCAGGGCTGCATCAGCACATCAGGGATTCCATGCGACGGAGGGTGGATGCATGTATCCTCGCTAACGGAGGACATTTTGAACATTTCCTGTAACAAAGATACTGAAGTCATGCTGGTACGTTCTGTTGCTGTGTGTTTCCATTCCATGATTAATGTGATTTGAAGAGAAGTAGTAAAATGAGCTCTAACATGGAAAGTAAGCGTTTCCGGAGGCATGCCCATATAACATATTTTCTTTCTTTGTGTGTGGGGAATGTTCCCTGAAAGTTTGGCCGTACCTTTTTGTAACACCCTGTATAATCTGGCTGCTATCTAAAGCCGTGGCTTAGGATAATTTGTGTTTTTTTCAATTTTATATGTGATAAAGCCGCTCAGCTTCAGCTATTCTAATGTGCCATCATGTGATGCATGCGAGTACACTAACCTCACAAATATTTTGCTAATAATATTTTGTTATGTATGTAAAAATAATTTTTGTAACTGGTTATATACACTTTAGGGTCACTTCTGCTGGAGATACTTTTAGAAAAATCGGAACCTAGACCAAGTGCTAATAAAGCTTCGTTTTGTAACTGGTTGACTGGTTTTTTCAAGCTCTTCAGATGTACACAGTTTTGAGTCTCAGTTATTCGTTTGCGTATCCATTTCACAGTCGCGTAACTAACAACCGACTTGGGCAACTTTAGAAGGGTTGAAATGTCCCTAACAGATATCGTTCGCAGGTAATGTCCAATGACTAGTCCACGTTCGAAGTCGGTAAACTTTCTTGACGACTACTTCTGCTGATACTGTTTCACTACTGACAACACAATGCTCCTCAACTCCTTTTATACGATGGGTCCGCCATTCGTGACGTGTAGTGCTCAACTCCGTACTACATAGGAGTGCCGGAATACTTTTGACCAGATAGTGTAGTGGCGAGGTGGTGTAGTGTTCCCTTCTCCTCGGGGTTCTGCCGTGAAAAATATAAAATAGAAAATCTGATTGGGTTTGGAATTTTGGTGGTTTCAGTTACGGATAAGGCGGACTTCGTATTATTGATTGAGATCGTGCTGTAATTTGACCGTGCATGGCAGACCGGGTCGGCAACACTACAAAAAGCAACTGTACGGTAATAGCATCAGAAACTAATTGAAATTTACCTTATAATCTTGTTAGATACGCAGTATTGATTACAATGTAGTCTTCATGGCTGTCCTCCTAATTTCTCTTGTAGGACGACCCGTCTTTCACTTTTCTCCGTCTGTTGAAAACTTCTTCAAGTTGTCACTGTCATGATCAATTTACAAATTTGATGATAACCACCTCGAATCACTATTGTAACAACCTCGCTTTGTAATGTAATATTAATTTCCACCCAAAAGCACATTCAACACATCGCCGAAAAATACACGTCTTTCGTATGAAGACAAGAGAGAGAGTGACATCAATTAGTTGTTAAAAACAAAAACCTACGCAAAAGTAAAAAGACGAACAAAATTATATATAAAAATCGGTCGCTGGCGCAGCGCTCTTCTGCGTGCGCGATCGTAAATTATATCTTTGTATTGGCGGAGGCGCGGAAGTCGAAGTACCATTACAGTGGACCGCGGCGCTAGTGGTGGACTGGGAGGCAGCGGCGATGACAGACGTGAAAGTCGCTCTCGTGTGCATACACGGGCGCGTCCTACCGCACGAAGCAGACACCTGAGCGCGAGAGTCGGACAGGGCCATTTGGCATTCTGCAGCCTCTGCCCTGGGGCTGCTTTCCCTGTCTGGCACAGCGCGGTACCACCTGTTCTGCTACACAGGTGTTCGTCTTATCCGTACACCAGGCGGGCACTTCTAACTTCACAGCTATCGCCTTCACTCTCCTAGTACTTTTCCTCTTTAATATGGTCTTGCTTACTCGGATTTTGGGAAAGCCACTTTTCCTTACGTATTTCGTCTTGCGTACGGAAGCTGTCGTACTTCGTGTCACTGTCAATGACATCTTGCCATCTTCGGCTGGGTACGTTTCCTCAGCATCACGCGCCCGACCCTATTACAGGTCAAAAATCACTTCCACGCCAGAGCCATCTTTTACATTCTACCTGGAAGACACCTTCGCCATTCTAATTGCCTTCCAATGTCGATTACTCCTTGCATCGCGATATCAATGACCGCGAAAAGCGTAGATCTCCCACCTACTGCACCAGACGTCCGGTGCTTACACAGCACTCCAGAAACAGAACTAAATACTCGAATAAAAACTGAAATTTACTCCTGAAATTCAGCGTAACTAAAGCGATATATCAAAATTTGTGCCGAAGTGGGACTCGAACCCCGGTTTCCCGCTTATCGCGAGCGGTCGCCTTACCACTTAGTCTGTCCGAAAGAACAGACGCTACACACGTGTAACTAGGACGAGACGGCCCAATGGGTCCTTCAGTGCATATACACAAACACGCTCGAACTCTTACGGGGATAAACGAATCGCTGCGAATAACGAGGATGATGGTCGGGGTCACAACGTCAGTAGTGTGTTGGTAAGTTCGAAACTGGAGTCGGTCAGGGGCAGAGTCCGGATGGCCTAGGTCAGGGGCGGGCAAACGTTGCACGCGGCTCGTGAGCGCACAGCGCTGCACGTGTGCTGCTCGCGTGCAATCGCCGAATGGGGCAGTGGCGACAGCCGGCAGGTTGCGGCAGTGTAGTACAAGGCTAAGCCGCGGACGTTGATGCGAAGCGACCACTACGCAGTGAACGTTGTATTTCAAGAACCGGAAAATGCAGAGTGAATCAAGGAAACGGAGACGCGGAGATTTGCTATCTTTTAAAAAGTAATGGGAGAATCATTTTTTCTTTGTGCAAAGACGTGAAAATTCGAAATGTTTAATAGTTGGCAGTATTCTCGTTGGTCAGCGGAAGTTTACAATTGAAGGCCATTATAATAAATTTCACAAGGACGAGTACAATTTATTGTCGGATTCTGAGCGGATGGGGAAATTGACTGAGCTTAAGAAGAGCGACCTGACGATATTAGATGCATCTGTCCTAGTTGCCGTTGTCACGAGAGATCTGCGACTTTCTCTCGTCATGTCTCTCATCTAACTGATTTAACATTTTATGGAGCACTGTTTTCAATTTTTCAGGACGACAACAATAATCGCCAAGCGGTACGTGCAAGCTATAAAATTGCGCTTAATATAGTGAGAGCTGGAAAACCATTTGCTGAATTAATAAGCCTCAGTTAAGAGCAAACATAAGTGATAAAAATTTACGTAACTGTTTGCGTTTGTCTGTATGCAGAAATTTTGTTCCAGATATTAAACGTATTGTAAAGTCCACCTGTGATAATTAAATAAAACGTATCGTAGTTAATAGGCACTCTTTCAAACCATGATTTATTTGAAGCACTCCTGCTAACCTTATTCCATCATTCAATAAAGCAAGCTAGAAAAACAAAACGCATTACAGAGGAAGGAGTGGACAGAAGGTATGGTGGGGAGGGGAGGTAAGCGGGTGGCCAGCTTGCCCCCGTGTGCACGCAGAACACCTGTTAACTGCACGCGTGCAAGTGCACCGCACACGTGCAGGATTCCTGCCCGCCCCTGGCCTAGGTGGTCAAGGCGACTGTTCGCGAGAAACGGAAAAATCAGGGTTCGTGTCCCGGTCCGGCGCCAATTTTCAACTTTCCTAAGTGTTGTATTTCAGTGCCCACTAGCAACTAATGTCGTTATTTCCTTTGGACCGTATGGAAGTTTGGGTCGACCCGGGGAGCTTGCTGGGGTAAGGCGGGATATCCGGATTCATCCACATCTACATCTACATCCATACTCCGCAAGCCACCTGACGGTATATGGCGGAGGGTACCTTGAGTATCTCTATCTGTTCTCCCTTCTATTCCAGTCTCGCATTGTTCGTGGAAAGAAGGATTGTCGGTATGCCTCTGTGTGGGCTCTAATCTCTCTGATTTTATCCTCATGGTCTCTTCGCGAGATATACGTAGGAGGGAGCAATATACTGCTTGACTCGTCGGTGAAGGTATGTTCTCGAAACTTCAACAAAAGCCCGTACCGAGCTACTGAGCGTCTCTCCTGCAGAGACTTCCACTGGAGTTTACCTATCATCTCCGTAACGCTTACGCGATTACTAAATGATCCTGTAACGAAGCGCGCTGCTCTCCGTTGGATCTTCTCTATCTCTTCTATCAACCCTATCTGGTACGGATCCCACACTGCTGAGCAGTATTCAAGCAGTGGGCGAACAAGCTTACTGTAACCTACTTCCTTTGTTTCCGGACTGCATTTCCTTAGGATTCTTCCAATGTATCTCAGTCTGGCATCTGCTTTACAGACGATTAATTTTATATGGTCATTCCATTTTCAATCACTCCTAATGCCTACTCCCAGATAATTTATGGAACTAACTCTATTTGTCTGTGACCTGCTATATTGTAGCTAAATGATATGGGATCTATCTTTCTATGTGTTCGCAGCACATTACACTTGTCTACATTGAGATTGAATTGCCATTCCCTGCACCATGCGTCAATTCGTTGCAGATCCTCCTGCATTTCAGTACAATTTTCCATTGTTAAAACCTCTCGATATACCACAGCATCATCCGCAAAAAGCCTCAGTGAACTTCCGATGTCATCCACATGGTCATTTATGTATATTGTGAATAGCAACGGTCCTATGACACTCCCCTGCGGCACACCTGAAATCACTCTTACTTCAGAAGACTTCACTCCATTGAGAATGATATGCTGCGTTCTGTTATCTAGGAACTATTCAATCCAGTCACACAATTGGTCTGATAGTCCATATGCTCTTACTTTGTTCATTAAACGACTGTGGGGAACTGTATCGAACGCCTTGAGGAAGTCAAGAAACACGGCATCTACCTGGGAACCCGTGTCTCTGAGTCTCGCGGACGAACAGCGCGAGCTGGGTTTCACACGATCGCCTTTTTCGAAACCCATGCTGATTCCTACAGAGTAGATTTCTAGTTTCCAGAAAAGTCATTATACTCGAACATAATATGTGTTCCAAAATTCTACAACTGATCGACGTTAGAGATATAGGTCTATAGTTCTGCACATCTGTTCGACGTCCCTTCTTGAAAACGGGGACGACCTGTGCCCTTTTCCAATCCTTTGGAACGCTACGCTCTTCTAGAGACCTACGGTACACCGCTGCAAGAAGGGGGGAAAGTTCCTTCGCGTACTCTGTGTAAAATCGAACTGGTATCCCATCAGGTCCAGCGGCCTTTCCTCTTTTGAGCGATTTTAACTGTTTCTCTACCCCTCTGTCATCTATTTCGATATCTACCATTTTGTCATCTGTGCGACAATCTAGAGAAGGAACTACAGTGCAGTTTTCCTCTGTGAAACAGCTTTGGAAAAAGGCATTTAGTATTTTGGCCTTTAGTCTGTCATCCTCTGTTTCAGTACGATTTTGGTCACAGAGTGTCTGGCCATTTTGTTTTGATCCACCAACCGCTTTGACATAAGACCAAAATTTCATAGGGTTTTCTGCCAAGTCACTACGTAGAACTTTACTTTCGAATTCATTGAATGCCTCTCGCATGGCTTACGCGTAATTTTTGTTTGTCTGCAAGGCGTTGGCTATGTTTATGTTTGCTGTGAAGTTCCCTTTGCTTCCGCAGTAGTTTTCTAACGCGGTTGCTGTACCACGGTGGCTCTTTTCCATCTCTTACGATCTTGCTTGGCACATACTCATCTAATGCATATTGTACGATGGATTCGAGTCCCAGTGTGGCACAGATTTTCATATCTCGCTTTAGGTAGTACATCTATACCTATTACAATTAAGTTAAATTTCAGTAAACGAAAGCTCGCTATCAAAAATAAATACTCAGAAACTGAAGACATAACAGACATTTGCTAAAAAGGAAAATATAGCTTCCAGTCCTGATTTTATAACATTCTATCGCTTTAAAGGAAGTCCCACACTTCCGCGAAACCCCTCCCATCCTAGAAGCACAATAGAAAACATCAGATGTCCCAGTTTTCCTAAAGTTAGATAGACCACCCTTTCATAAATCCTATGAGCCTTCCAGCCTCACATTTTCCAGTAAAATTCTTCAAATTATCCTTACCCGACGAATCCATCTACACTTACCGACACACGTACCTGTTCCCGACACCCAATGCAGCTTCCGTCCTAACTACTATTTAGATTACCAACTTCGGAATCGACACTTTGTATCTTCCATCAACTAAGTGAGAGTAAATCCGTCATTTTTTGCTTGGGTATGGTATTCCGATCTGTTCTTCAAACTACAGACTTTGAGCTCCATTTTACCTACGTTCGCTTAATGCATAGCATCATATCTCCATCGGCGTCCTTTGTGTGTCACAATCAGTCACACACATTTCTGCATTTGTTTCACCCAACTGCTGGTGTGCTTCAAGAGTTTGTCCTGTTCTCCCTCCTATAGGGACCTGGGACCTGTATCGTATACGTGTAGCAATCGTAATGGTTTATTATCACCCCGAAAAAAATAGTTATATAATTAATTTTGTTGCTGTTTGCAGATACAGGGGTTGGAAAAATGTACGGGAACACCGCAAAAATGTTTGCTTGAACATAAATGTAGATGCCGGCCGAGCTTGCAGGATGCACCCTGGCATTTAACCACGAACAGCACCTGCGAAATATCGCCAATACGTTCCAAGTGTCAGCCGTGGTCAGAACAGCGTTCTGTGTGGTTGTTTGTGCGTTAAGTCGGCGGGAAGTTCATTCCAATGTAGGCAAATTGTTGACGCCTGTGTCAACAATTCTGTAACCAAGGTAACCGAAGTGTTTGGTGTTTCAAGAGGGACCGTAACAAAGATTATGCCGCATACGGGTAAGGCGGAAAAACATCATCCGCTAAGTCACAACGCGGACGAAAGTGTATGTTGAATGATCGTGACAGATGGTCATTGAAGAAGGTTGTGACGAAAAATAAAAGGACGACAGCTCCTATAGTCACCGAGCGAGGTGGCGCAGTGATTAGCATACTGGACTCGCATTCGGGAGGACGACGGTTCAATCCCGCGTCCGGCCATCCTGATTTAGGTTTTCGGTGATTTCCCTAAGTCGCTTCAGGCAAATGCCGGGATGGTTCCTTTGAAATGGCACGGCCGACTTCCTTCCCCATTCTTCCCCCTAATCAACCCAACCCCAAAGTCGCTGCAGAAACGAATGTCGCACTCGCGAGGCCTGTTAGCACCAAACTAACACGAAGGGAGCTCCGTAAGCAGCGAACTGCAGGCCGAGCTGGAATTACACAACCACTCCTCAGTGATGCAAATGCCTGTAACACGCCGAAGCCATAAAACCTGAACTATAGAGTAATGGAAGGAAGCCATTTGATCGGATGAGTCTACTTCCACACTATTTCCTCCAAGGAATATTGTCGAACGTGATCGTTTGCTGGTCCAGCTGTTATGATGCGGGCGTACTGGATTCCAAATCTTGCACACGGCACACTCATTGGTCAACGTTATTGTGACACCCTGCTTCCCCATTTGCGTCTATTCAGGGGTGCATTCGACACTTCATGTTTATAGATGACAGTATGCGTCAGCACCGAACAACGCAATAGAGCAGGTGCTTGAACAGACGGGCCGGTCCGTTCCCCCGGCTTAAATCGGGATGTTCGGTTTCCATCCGGCTGCCGCCTATACAATACGTTGCAACTACACTGAAGTGACAAAAGTCATAACTTCTGATATCGTGTCGGACCTCCTGTTGCCCGGCTTAGTGCATCAACTCAACGACGCATGCACTCAACAAGTGATTGGGAGTCCCTGCAGAAATACTCAGCCACACTTCCTCCATAACTGCGAAAGTGTTGGCGGTGCAGGCTTTTGTGCTCGAACTAACCTTATGTCCCATAAATGTTCGATGGGATTTATGTTGAGCTATTTGGGTGGCCAAATCATTCACTCGAATACTGCAGAATGTTCATCAAACAGCCGGCCGATGTGGCCGAGCGGTTCTAGGCGCTGCAGTCTGGAACCGCGCGATCGCTACGGTCGCAGGTTCGAATCCTGCCTCGGGCATGGATGTGTGTGATGTCCTTAGGTTAGTTAGGTTTAAGTAGATCTAAGTTCTAGGGCAGTGATGACCTCAGATGTTAAGTCCCATAGTGCTCAGAGCCATTTGAACCATTTGATTTTGTTCATCAAACCAATTGCGAACAACTGTGGCTCAGTGACATGGCGTATTGCCATCCATAGTAATTCCACCGTTGTTTGGGAATACGAAGTCCACGAATGGCTGCAAATGGTCTCCATGTAGCCGAATATAACCATTTTCAGTCAATGATCCATGTAAACACAGATCACATCATTTAATAGGAGCCACCACCGGCTTCCATAGTGCCTTGTTGACACCTTGAGTCCGTGGCTTTGTAGGGTCTGCGCCACACTTGAAAGCTATCATCAGCTCTTACCAACTGAAATCGGGACCCATCTGTCCAGGTCAAGATTTTCTAGTAGTCTAGGGTCCAACCGACATGGCCACGAGCTCAGGAGATGCGCTGCAGACGATGTGCTGTTGGGAAAGATACACTCGTCGGCGCATTAACGCCAAACTTGGCCGCATTGTCATAGCGGATACGTTCCACATTGATTTCTGCGGTTATTTCAGGCAGTATCGTTTGTCTGTTAGAACTGATAACTCTACGTAAACGTCGCTGCTCTCGATTAGAGTGCTGCAACGCTCCGTGTTTGACCGGTCACGGCTCGCCTGTTGACGGGGGGACCGAGCAGCTCATGTCCGGCCCCATACGACTCGGCTCGGTCACGTCCTCGCGCCATGTCTGTTGTCCGGATTCCGGACACGCGGATAACCGAGCATGACCGGTCACCGCTGACGTCTCACCCCGCCTCGCCCCGGCTCACTGCACTGTACTTTACTGTACAAATCCAACGCCTCCCTTTCTCTCTCTCGCTCTCTCTCTCTCTCGCTCTCTTTTAATATAAAAGTAACAACTCCAAGAACGGGTACGGGACACAGCTAAATTCATAAAGCACCTGGAAAGTAAAATGATATTTCAATACAATCGCGGATAGAAGACGAGTCTCATTTCCAAACAAAAGAGATATTTTTCCTTTCATGTGTGTGTGTGGTTTGAGGTTTTCGGGCGCTAAACAGCGTGGTCATCAGCGCCCAAACGCATAGAAACAGGAACACATGCAGTGAAGGGACGAAGACGGACACCGAACAAGGAGAACGGCTAAGTGTGTGTGTGGTTTGAGGTTTTCGGGCGCTAAGCAGCGTGGTCATCAGCGCCCAAACGCATAGAAACAGGAACACATGCAGTGAATGGACGAAGACGGACACCGAACAAGGAGAACGGCTAAAAGACACAGACCGGACGCAGTTCCAAATCCTCACATACAGAGGCAAAACAAGAGGAGAAGAAACGCACTAAAAGAGGAAAGGAAACACAAGGAAAAGAGAACAGAAATCGAAGTGAAACAAGTAGGTAATCGTGACTGGCGGACCTCTTACCTAAAGCCTGGGTGAGCCAGTCACCCAGCAGCACATTAAAATCCTCTCCCTAAAATCCGAGGCAACAAATTGGACAGGACACAAAGCCGTAAGACCTTAACCGCAGTCGTTGCGTCGTCTTGCAAAATAGAGGGCAAATCCGGTGGCAAGGAAACCACCGCCCTCTGGTCAGAGAATAAAGGACAGTCAAGTAAAATGTGGCGGACAGTAATCTGGACGCCACAAGCACTGCAGATTGGGGGGTCCTCCCGCCGGAGTAAAAAACCGTGCGTTAAGGGACTGTGCCCGATGCGGAGGCGAGTGAGGAGAACCTCATCCCGCCTGCATGACTGGTAGGACGTACGCCATGGCCGCGTGGTGGCCTTGACCAGACGCAGCTTATTTTCACCGACTGCCAGCCACTCCTCTTCCCATTGATACATAACACGAAAACGCAAAAGGGAGGTAACAGCATGGAGGGGGACGGCACATTCAACAACGTGAGGGAGGGAACATGCATCTTTGGCAGCCACATCCGCCAGTTCGTTTCCCCTAATACCCACGTGCCCCGGCACCCAGCAGAAAGAAACCTCCTTCCCCTGCCGTTGCAGGTGGAGTAGGGCATCGTGGATGTGCTGGACGACCGTATCCTCTGGGTACAAGTGTTGCATGGTCTGAAGGGCACTCAGGGAGTCAGAACAGATGAGAATCTTATGACTGGGAACACATCTCATCTGCTCCAATGCCCGCAAGATCGCAAACAATTCGGCATCAAAGATGGTAAACGCTGCAGGAAGCCGGAACTTGACGACTCGATCAGGGAAAACAACAGCACAACCAACAGAGTCCCCCTGTTTAGACCCATCCGTAAATACTGGTACATGGTCGGGATGCTGGTTTAAAATATCATAAAATAAGGAGGTAAAAACAAACGCAGGAGTACAGCTCCTCCGGTACTCTGACAAGTCTAAAAGGACGCTGGGCCTCTGGAGCAACCAGGATGGCAGACGGGTAAAAGCCTGGAGTTGGGGTGCCACACGCTCCACACCAAGGGACTCAAGCAAATGCTTGGCACGAATCCCAAATGGTCTCGTTGCCCTTGGGCGACTGGAAAAGAGACGTTCCATAGGCGGTCGGGCAACAGTAGGGTATGCAGGGGAGGTAGGACAGGCAAGGAATTGACACCCGTCGCACCATGAGGAGTTTCCGCCGGATGGCGAGCGGCGGTTCCCCTGCCTCAGCACACAGGCTGGGGATGGGACTGGTACGGAAGGCACCAGTAGCCAGCCTGATACCCTCATGGTGTACTGCGTCAAGAATCTTCAGATACGAAGGCCTCGCTGACCCATACACAGTGCATCCATAGTCAAGACGCGACCGGACGAAAGCCCTATAAAACTGCAGCAGACGCGCCCGATCTGCTTTCATTTATAGGAAACATTAAATAAGTGCTTTCCCTGTAATCTAGAAGACAACCATCTTCATAAAGAAAGCATACAAAGAACATTAAACATTTACAGACGTAACTTGTCATACGTTTCAATTGTTTGCAACATAAACAAAATTATAGTTATTGTTGATCAGCAGGAAATCACTAACGCGTTCCGGATTTAATTGGCTGCGGCAATTTGTTAGTAACATGCCGGCTTTACTAAAGCACCTTTCACTAAGTGCGCTTGTTGCTGGGATACATAAAATACGTCTTGCTACTGCAGCCAAACCTGGCAGATCTGTTTCATGTCTGCTCCACCACTTTAAGATGTCATCATCATCATCATCATCATCATCTCCGGGGTGCATTAAAATGTACAGATCTAATTCATCTGCTGTGGATGATCTGTTGTTCCTCCATTCCTTGAAACGAGCTCTCTTTCTGGGTGGTGATGACACAGTACTTGAAGGATCTATGATAAACAAAAGAGACAAGTAATACAGAACTGATATGGAAATCATCGAAACATTCCCGTAAGAGACCAATGACCTCGCTGTTTGGTCTCTCCCCCCAAACAACCCGACCCCCGTTCCCATAAAAACGAGATGTTTTACGTTAATGAAATATTATACGAATCACAACATTCCCGTTTCTCTATAATACACTTTCCACTAACTATGCAAAAACGATTATGTTAATGATTGAATGTTGTACCTGCGTACGTAGCACACATTTGTCGCACATTGTTAAGATTTTCCTACTTTTCACTTATTTCAAGCATATTAAGATAACGGAAGGACGGCCAAAGAAACGATCTTTGTGAGGTTTCTTGCTACTGTGTTTCTTTAAATGAGTGGTTCCCGACTGGAAAAACAATAAAGTGGAGTAGTTTATGCACGATACGTACCCAGTAGACGCAATGTTTTCGTCTACAACCAACAGAAATGTACTCCATACTTGGCTTTTTACACCTTCCCGTTTCTTAGTGTGTAAACATTGGTTTCAATCTTACGTGTTATTACACTGGCTTCCTCGCGCTGCATGATTACAGAGAGAGAGACACACCACAAATAAGAAGCCCGTACTGGCTGCAGTGTCACACGGATAATAGCACGTGTAATGTGTTTGAAGTTATGTGCTACGTATTCGGTCACGGCTTCTATGCTCGGTCACAAGAATTAGTGCGGGTAGCCTATCCAGTTAGGGTGTGCTCGCCCCACCTCGTATTTTGTGCTCGCTTACTCGGTCATGCAGGACTATTACTCACGATCGACCATTGCGTTATCCGTGGTGAGAGGAATGATTGAAATTTGGTATTCTCGGCATAGTGCGTCTCTCGGAATATTGAATTTCCTAAGTATTTCCGAAATGGAATGTCCCATGCTGCACTACCATTCCACATTCGAAGTCTGTCAATTCCCGTCGCGCGGCTATAGTCACTCTGGAACCTTTCGCATAAATCACCTGTGTACAAATAATAGCTCCGCCAACGCAGTGCTCTTTTATACATTGTATTCGCGTTACTACCGTCACCTGCGTCTGTAAATATCGCTATCTCATGACTTCTGTCGCCTCAGTGTAGTACATTCAGGAAGGATTGATGGCAGACGTGGTCCTGGACGTAAAACGTGATCCTAGCTGGAGAATTTAAGCCAGTGGTTTGGACTGAGCACAGAACAGCTGTTCAGAAAAGCTATGGACAAACAACAGATCGTGCTACAGCTCGACAAAGTTCTTGGCGGACGAGGCACTCAAAGAAGAATGTAGTAGAACTTGTCGGAGGTTCCCTAGGGAGGAACTGTTGGGACGAACCGGAGGAAGGCGTGGCGTGAGGCGCGGAGAGACCGCTACACATTGCGCCTTCGCGGGCACCAAACCGCTACGCCCGTGAGTCGCCTAGCAATGCGACGGAGGTCACCCAGCCCCGAAACGGAGAGGCCATCGGTATTCACAACCCTGCTCCTCGCGTCCACTTCCTTTCCGTCGCTTTCCGACTGAGTGCCGGCGAAAGGGTACGCTAATGCTTTTCCTAAGTTTCCCAAAGGCATTCTACTACAATTCACGATCCTGTCGACTATCAAAGAATACTGAGAAACTCTTGCGCGATAAATGGTTCCGCATGTCAGGAAAGGAAGGCATATAAAGGAATGGATGCATGGTTGTATTAGAGGTAGTAGTTTTATTCCTCCATAGATCACTTTTACAAGGACCTTGAACATGTCATTGTATCATCATTTAAGAACAACAGAAATAATATAATTCATATATACAGGCATTCACATACTTGCAGACCTAGTTCGACAAGGATGCGGCAGATAGTGGCCTTATACGAGGGCTGTTCGGAAGGTAATCAGTTAAATCAGTAAGTGGCTCGAAACAGCATATCCAGACACTCCGGGATGATGAAGGCATTGAAACGGAGGATGACACGCGTAAAGCTGAAATACTAAACACCTTTTTCCAAAGCTGTTTCACAGAGGAAGACCGCACTGCAGTGCCTTCTCTAAATCCTCGCACAAACGAAAAAATGGCTCACCTTGAAATAAGTGTCCAAGGAATAGAAAAGCAACTGGAATCACTCAACAGAGGAAAGTCCACTGGACCTGACGGGATACCAAATCGATTCTACACAGAGTACGCGAAAGAACTTGCCCCCCTTCTAACAGCCGTGTACCGCAAGTCTCTAGAGGAACGGAAGGTTCCAAATGATTGGAAAAGAGCACAGATAGTCCCAGTCTTCAAGAAGGGTCGTCGAGCAGATGCGCAAAACTATAGACCTATATCTCTGACGTCGATCTGTTGTAGAATTTTAGAACATGTGTTTTGCTCGAGTATCATGTCGTTTTTGGAAACCCAGAATCTACTATGTAGGAATCAACATGGATTCCGGAAACAGCGATCGTGTGAGACCCAACTCGCTCTATTTCTTCATGAGACCCAGAAAATATTAGATACAGGCTCCCAGGTAGATGCTATTTTCCTTGACTTCCGGAAGGCGTTCGATACAGTTCCGCACTGTCGCCTGATAAACAAAGTAAGAGCCTACGGAATATCAGACCAGCTGTGTGGCTGGATTGAAGAGTTTTTAGCAAACAGAACACAGCATGTTGTTATCAATGGAGAGACGTCTACAGATGTTAAAGTAACCTCTGGCGTGCCGCAGGGGAGTGTTATGGGACCATTGCTTTTCACAATATATATAAATGACCTAGTAGATAGTGTCGGAAGTTCCATGCGGCTTTTCGCGGATGATGCTGTAATATACAGAGAAGTTGCAGCATTAGAAAATTGTAGCGAAATGCAGGAAGATCTGCAGCGGATAGGCACTTGGTGCAGGGAGTGGCAACTGGCCCTTAACATAGACAAATGTAATGTATTGCAAATACATAGAAAGAAGGATCCTTTATTGTATGATTATATGATAGCGGAACAAACACTGGTAGCAGTTACTTCTGTAAAATATCTGGGAGTATGCGTGCGGAACGATTTGAAGTGGAATGATCATATAAAATTAATTGTTGGTAAGGCGGGTACCAGGTTGAGATTCATTGGGAGAGTCCTTGGAAAATGTAGTCCATCAACAAAGGAGTTGGCTTACAAAACACTAGTTCGACCTATACTTGACTATTGCGCATCAGTGTGGGATCCGTACCAGATCGGGTTGACGGAGGAGATAGAGAAGATCCAAAGAAGAGCGGCGCGTTTCGTCACAGGGTTATTTGGTAACCGTGATAGCGTTACGGAGATGTTTAACACTCTCAAGTGGCAGACTCTGCAAGAGAGGCGCTCTGCATCGCGGTGTAGCTTGCTCGCCAGGTTTCGAGAGGGTGCGTTTCTGGATGAGGTATCGAATATATTGCTTCCCCCTACTTATACCTCCCGAGGAGATCACGAATGTAAAATTAGAGAGATCAGAGCGCGCACGGAGGCTTTCAGACAGTCGTTCTTCCCGCGAACCATACGCGACTGGAACAGGAAAGGGAGGTAATGACAGTGGCACGTAAAGTGCCCTCCGCCACACACCGCTGGGTGGCTTGCGGAGTATAAATTTAGATGAAGATGTAGATGTAGATGTAGATGTATATCTGTCGCGAAATGGAAACCACTGTGAAAATAAAAAAAAGATTTATTTGCAAGAGTTAGCTACACCTTCTAGCTTCTTCTGTACATAGTCGCCGCTCCGACTTAGACAATTATCATAGCGTTGTGCCAACTTTCCAACACCCTCGTCATAGAAGGCATCCGCCTGTGATTTACGCCAGTTCTCTACGCTGGTGTACAGCTCGCTGTCTGTGCCAAAATGTGGTTTTCATAGCCAGGAGTTCATGTGAGCAGAGGTGAAACTCAGGGGGAGAGCGAAGTACGGACGATCAAACACTTCTCATTGAAAACACTGCAGGAGCATCTTCATTGCCTCTGCGAGTGCGGTCGAGAATTGTCATGAAGAAGAAACTACATGACAGTTATGTTATGCGGACTGCACGGCATCAGGCAAAGTCTCTCACCAGGTCCTCGTACCTGGCGGGGGACGCTGTTTTTTAGGCATCTGTACTGCTCACTTTGCGCTCACAACTGGAAAGAGTGACTTGATGCGATCGAGGGGCGTACTGGAGACACTGCCCAACACGTTCGTGCAAAGCTTCAGCGGATATTCACTGTTGTTTCCATTTCGCATCCGATCGGACCTTACCTTCCGAATAGCCCTAGTACTAAGAACCATCCCGGCATTTGCCTGAAGTAATTCAGAGAAATCACCGAGAAAGGAAGAGAAAGAAAAGTAGTAGGTGAATATGGACTGGGGATAAGGAATGAAACAGGAAGCCGCCTGGTACAATTCTGCGCAGAGCATAACTTAATCATAGCTAACACTTGGTTTAAGAATCATGAAAGAAGGTTACATACGTGGAAGAGGCCTGGAGACACTGGAAGATTTCATATCGATTATGCAATGGTAAGCCAGTGATTTAGGAACCAGGTTTTAAACCGTAAGACATTTCCAGGGGCAGATGTGGATTCTGACCGCAATTTACTAGTTATGAACTGTAGATTAAAACTGAAGAAACTGCAAAAAGGTAGGAATTTAAGCAGGTGGGACCTGGATAAACTGAAAGAACCAGACGTCGTAGAGAGTTCCAGAGAGAGCATTAGGGAACGATTCACAAATACAGGGGAAACAAATACAGTAGAAGAAAAATGAGTAGCTTCGAAAGATGAAATAGTGAAGGCAGCAGAGGATCAAGTAGGTAAAAAGACGAGGGCTAGTAGAAATCCTTGGGTAACAGAAGAGAGACTGAATTTAATTGATGAAAGGAGAAAATATAAAAATGCAGTAAATGAAGCAGGCGAAAAGAACTACAAACGTCTCAAAAATGAGATCGACAAAAAGTGCAAAATTCCTAAGCAAGAATGGCTAGAGGCCAAATGTAAGGATGTAGAGGCGCATATAGAGGAGCATACCACTAGGGGAATGATAGATACAGCCTACAGGAAAATTAAAGAGACCTTTGGAGAAAAGATAACCACTTGCATGAATATCAAGAGCTCAGATGGAAACCCAGTTCTAAGCAAAGAAGGGAAAGCAGAAAGGTGGAAGGAGTATATAGAGAGTATATACAAGGGCGATGTTCTTGAGGACAATATTTTAGAAATGGAAGAGAATGTAGGTGAAGATGAAATGGGAGATATGATACTGCGTGAAGAGTCTGACAGAGCACTGAAAGACCTGAGTCGAAACAAGGCCCCGGGAGTAGACAACATTCCATTAGAACTACTGACAGCCTTGGGAGAGCCAGTTCTGACACAACTCTACCATCTCGTGAGCAAGATGTATCAGACAGGCGAAATTCCCTCAGACTTCAAGAAGAATATAGTAATTCCATTCCCAAAGAACGCAGGTGTTGACAGATGTGAAAATTGCAGAACTATCAAATTAATAAACCACGGCTGAAAA
Organism: Schistocerca cancellata; assembly: GCF_023864275.1. Classification (NCBI taxonomy): domain Eukaryota; kingdom Metazoa; phylum Arthropoda; class Insecta; order Orthoptera; family Acrididae; genus Schistocerca; species Schistocerca cancellata. Next base: position 521,734,463 of record NC_064633.1, read on the forward strand.
ATACTAACAAGAATTCTTTACAGACGAATGGAAAAACTGGTAGAGGCCGACCTCGGGGAAGATCAGTTTGGATTCCGTAGAAATGTTGGAACACGTGAGGCAATACTGACTTACCTTAGAAAATAGATAAAGGAAAGGCAAACCTACGTTTCTAGCATTTGTAGACTTAGAGAAAGCTTTTGACAATGTTGACTGGAATACTCTCTTTCAAATTCTGAAGGTGGCAGGGGTAAAATACAGGGAGCGAAAGGCAATTTACAATTTGTACAGAAACCAGATGGCAGTTATAAGAGTCGAGGGGCATGAAATGAAAGCAGTGGTTGGGAAGGGAGTGAGACAGGGTTGTAGCCTATCCCTGATCTTATTTAATCTGTATATTGAGCAAGCAGTAAAGGAAACGAAAGAAAAATTCGGAGTAGGTATTAAAATCCATGGAGAAGAAATTTAAAGTTTGAGGTTCACCGATGACATTGTAATTTTGTGAGAGACAGCAAAGGACTTGGAAGAGCAGTTGAACGGAATGGACATTGTCTTGAAAGGAGTATACAAGGTGAACATCAACAAAAGCAAAACGAGGATAATGGAATGTAGTCGAATTAAATCGGGCGATGCTGAGGGTATTAGATTAGGAAATTAGACACTTAGAGTAGTAAATGAGTTTTGCTATTTGCCGGCCGGAGTGGCCGAGCCGTTCTAGTCGCAACAGTCTGGAACCGCGCGACCGCTACGGTCGCAGATTCGAATCTGCCTCGGGCATGGATGTGTGTGATGTCCTTAGGTTAGTTAGGTTTAAGTAGTTCTAAGTTCTAGGGTACTGATGACCTCAGCAGTTAAGTCCCATAGTGCTCAGAGCCATTTGAACCATTTTTTTGTTACAGCGTGATTACCTGTAAATACCACATTAATGCAATAAATGCTCAAAATTATGTCCGTCAACCACAATGCATTTGGCAATACGTTTAACGACATTCCTCTCAACAGCGAATAGTTCGCCTTCCGTAATGTTCGCACATGCTGACGCATATTGTTAGGCGTTTTTGGTGGATCACGATAGCAAATATCCCCACAGAAAGAAATCAGGAGACGTCAGATCTGGTGAACGTGCGGGCCATGGTATCTTGCTTGGGCGACCCATTCACCTGTCATGAAATATTCTATTCAATACCGTGTCAACCGCACGCGAGCTATGTGCCGGACATCCATCATGTTGGAAGTACATCGCCATTCTGTCATGCAGTGAAACATCTTGTAGTGACATCGGTAGAAAATTACGTAGGAAATCAGCATACATTGCATCATTTAGATTGCCATCAATAAAATGGGGGCCAATTATCCTTCCTCCCATAATGGCGCACCATACATTGACCCGCCAAGGTCGCCGAAGTTCATCTTGTCGCAGCAATCGTGGATTTTCCGTTGCCCAATAGTGCATATTATGCCGGTTTACGTCACCGCTGCTGGTGAATGACGCTTCGTCGCTAAATAGAACGCGTGCAAAAAATCTGTCATCGTACCATAATTTCTGTTGTGCCCAGTGGCAGAACTGTACACGACGTTCAAAGTCGTCGCCATGCAATTCCTGGTGCATAGAAATAGGGTACGGGTGCAATCGATGTTGATGTAGCATTCTCAGCACCGACGTTTTTGAGATTCCCGATTCTCGCACAATTTGTCTGCTACTGATGTGCGGATTAGCCGCGACAGCAGCTAAATCACCTACCTGGGCATCATCATTTGTTACAGGTCGTGCGTGGTTGACGTTTCACATGTGGCTGAACACTTCCTGTTTCCTTAAATAATGTAACTAGCCGGTGAACGGTCAGGACACTTGGATGATGTCGTCCAGGATACCGAGCAGCATACATAGCACACGCCCGTAGGACATTTTGATCACAATAGCCATACATCAACACGATATCGACCTTTTCCGCAATTGGTAAACGGCCCATTTTAACATGGGTAATGTATCACGAAGCAAATACCGTCCGCTCTGGAGAGATGTTACGTGATACCACGTATTTATACGTTTGTGACTATTACAGCGCCATCTATCACAAAGCGAAAAAAGTGATCCAACTAAAACATTCATTTTTCTGTACGTACTACACGAATATGTAATAAAAATGGGGGTTGCTATTTTAAAAAAAACGCAGTTGATATCCGTTTGACCTATGGCAGTGCCATCTAGCGGGCCAACCATAGCGCCATGTGGCTTCCCCCTTCAAGCTAGACGAGTTTCGTTCGTTGTAGTTTTTTCGTTTGATGCGTATTTCGTCAGATATTTGGCCCGGTCACTATCAATGGACCACTCTGTATATCAGTGCAGACAACCATAATGTCTAATTGATCTCTTATGGGAATCAGTGATTGGGAGTAAGGGGTTCATGGGAAGGTGCTGCTTCGCCAGTAGCGAATAACAGGGTGGGGATTTGGGTGAGAAGGGAAACGTGCTCGGTTGTGCGAGGCAATTAAGGCGACCGCTCGCATAAAGCGGGACATTCGGGTTTGAGTCCCAGTCGTGTAAAAATTTTCAGCTGTTACCATTGACACATTTCATTGCCCAAATGCGATGAATGACAAGTTGTACGGCCGTTGGATCGATCGAAGAGTCTGTTTTTTCAAACACGTCCGCTGTTGACGATGTGATTGCAAAGTGCAAACGTGAACAGCCACAGTTTAACCGAGTCCAGGCAGACCTCATGTTACCGATGGACGGAGACTATCGAGACTATGCCGAGGATGGTTGTAAAAACTGCACGAAATCAGTGGAAGAAATGATTTGTGATTTCCAAAGAGCTACCAGCAGTCCAGCTAGAATAATGACTGTGCCTGGGCAGCTAAAAAGAATGGTCGAGCAGCTCCTCATAAGCCACACACTTCTATAACTAGTGCTAAGCGCCGTTTGAGATCTACATCTACATCTACATCTACATTTATACTCCGCAAGCCACCCAACGGTGTGTGGCGGAGGGCACTTTACGTGCCACTGTCATTACCTCCCTTTCCTGTTCCAGTCGCGTATGGTTCGCGGGAAAAACGACTGTCTGAAAGCCTCTGTGCGCGTTCTAATCTCTCTAATTTTACATTCGTGATCTCCTCGGGAGGTATAAGTAGGGGGAAGCAATATATTCGATACCTCATCCAGAAACGCACCCTCTCGAAACCTGGCGAGCAAGCTACACCGCGATGCAGAGCGCCTCTCTTGCAGATTCTGCCACTTGAGTTTGTTAAACATCTCCGTAACGCTATCACGGTTACCAAATAACCCTGTGACGAAACGCGCCGCTCTTCTTTGAATCTTCTCTATCTCCTCCGTCAACCCGATCTGGTACGGATCCCACACTGATGCGCAATACTCAAGTATAGGTCGAACGAGTGTTTTGTAAGCCACCTCCTTTGTTGATGGACTACATTTTCTAAGGACTCTCCCAATGAATCTCAACCTGGTACCCGCCTTACCAACAATTAATTTTATATGATCATTCCACTTCAAATCGTTCCGCACGCATACTCCCAGATATTTTACAGAAGTAACTGCTACCAGTGTTTGTTTCGCTATCATATAATCATACAATAAAGGATCCTTCTTTCTATGTATTCGCAATACATTACATTTGTCTATGTTAAGGGTCAGTTGCCACTCCCTGCACCAAGTGCCTATCCGCTGCAGATCTTCCTGCATTTCGCTACAATTTTCTAATGCCGCAACTTCTCTGTATACTACAGCATCATCCGCGAAAAGCCGCATGGAACTTCCGACACTATCTACTAGGTCATTTATATATATTGTGAAAAGCAATGGTCCCATAACACTCCGCTGTGGCACGCCAGATGGTGTAAAGAGCGATGCTACTGGGCAACGGAAGACTGGAAACGACTGAACTGGAGTCACGAATCACGCTGTATCCTGTGGCAATCCGATGGAAAGGTTTGGGTTTGGTGAATGCCTGGAGAACGTTACCTACTGGCGTTGGACAAATGTATGAAAGCACCACAAATACACTCCTGGAAATGGAAAAAAGAACACATTGACACCGGTGTGTCAGACCCACCATACTTGCTCCGGTCACTGCGAGAGGGCTGTACAAGCAATGATCACACGCACGGCACAGCGGACACACCAGGAACCGCGGTGTTGGCCGTCGAATGGCGCTAGCTGCTCAGCATTTGTGCACCGCCGCCGTCAGTGTCAGCCAGTTTGCCGTGGCATACGGAGCTCCATCGCAGTCTTTAACACTGGTAGCATGCCGCGACAGCGTGGACGTGAACCGTATGTGCAGTTGACGGACTGTGAGCGAGGGCGTATAGTGGGCATGCGGGAGGCCGGGTGGACGTACCGCCGAATTGCTCAACACGTGGGGCGTGAGGTCGCCACAGTACATCGATGTTGTCGCCAGTGGTCGGCGGAAGGTGCACGTGCCCGTCGACCTGGGACCGGACCGCAGCGACGCACGGATGCACGCCAAGACCGTAGGATCCTACGCAGTGCCGTAGGGGACCGCACCGCCACTTCCCAGCAAATTAGGGACACTGTTGCTCCTGGGGTATCGGCGAGGACCATTCGCAACCGTCTCCATGAAGCTGGGCTACGGTCCCGCACACCGTTAGGCCGTCTTCCGCTCACGCCCCAACATCGTGCAGCCCGCCTCCAGTGGTGTCGCGACAGGCGTGAATGGAGGGACGAATGGAGACGTGTCGTCTTCAGCGATGAGAGTCGCTTCTGCCTTGGTGCCAATGATGGTCGTATGCGTGTTTGGCGCCGTGCAGGTGAGCGCCACAATCAGGACTGCATACGACCGAGGCACACAGGGCCAACACCCGGCATCATGGTGTGGGGAGCGATCTCCTACACTGGCCGTACACCACTGGTGATCGTCGAGGGGACACTGAATAGTGCACGGTACATCCAAACCGTCATCGAACCCATCGTTCTACCATTCCTAGACCGGCAAGGGAACTTGCTGTTCCAACAGGACAATGCACGTCCGCATATATCCCGTGCCACCCAACGTGCTCTAGAAGGTGTAAGTCAACTACCCTGGCCAGCAAGATCTCCGAATCTGTCCCCCATTGAGCATGTTTGGGACTGGATGAAGCGTCGTCTCACGCGGTCTGCAAGTCCAGCACGAACGCTGGTCCAACTGAGGCGCCAGGTGGAAATGGCATGGCAAGCCGTTCCACAGGACTACATCCAGCATCTCTACGATCGTCTCCATAGGAGAATAGTAGCCTGCATAGCTGCGAAAGGTGGATATACACTGTACTAGTGCCGACATTGTGCGTGCTCTGTTGCCTGTGTCTATGTGCCTGTGGTTCTGTCAATGTGATCATGTGATGTATCTGACCCCAGGAATGTGTCAATAAAGTTTCCCCTTCCTGGGACAATGAATTCACGGTGTTCTTATTTCAATTTCCAGGAGTGTACCATACACCACCGTGCCTAATACGGTTCAGGAAAACCGTTGGCATTGAAAACAGCTTCCCGTCGTGCCGAATAGATGAATACAGGTGCTGCATGGTTTTCAAGGCCATCTTATACCATTCTTCCTGCAAAGTAGTGACAACTACCGAAATGGGGTGGATAGCGATCACGCAACCAGCTCTCCAAATCAGATCACAAGGGCTGAATAATACTGAACAGAACAGAAGTCGTGTGACTAGGGCCTCCCGTCGGGTACACCGGCCGCCGGATGCAAGTCTTTTGAGCTGACGCAACTTCGGTGACTTGCGCGTCGATGGGGATGAAATGATGATGATTGGGACAACACATCACCCGGTCCCTGAGCGGAGAAAATTTCCGACCCAGCCGGGAATCGAACCCGGCCTCTTAGGATTGACATTCTGTCGCGCTGGCCGCTCATCTATCGTGGGCAGGCTGAATAACACTGAGACCTGGTGACAGTCGTGATCAGGAGAGATGAGACAATTCATCCTCGTCATCAACAAATCAGTCCAGGCCGATGCGAACTGTGTGAACAAAGGTCCTGTTGTTTTGGAACACACACTGTACCACGGGATGCACCTCATTCACCCAAAATGATCACATAATTGTTGGTAGTAATGCGACTTCGCAGAGCAAGCATGAGGCCTATTGAATACCGAGACGCAGCTGCCCCGAAGTGCAACTACGTTTCACTTTTGGATCGTAAACTCCGTTGAAGTTGGACACCGTGTGACACAAGATTCATCTGACCAAATCACTTTCTTCCACTGCTGCATAGTGAAGGTTTTATGGTTTCAGGACCACGTGGCCACGTTTCCTGTTACGAGCATTTGCATCACTGGTGAGTCGTTTTGAAATTCCAACCCGCCCTGCAATTCTCTGAATATGGAGCTCCCTTCGTGTTGTTTTGGTGCTGACAGGCTTCGCGAGTGCGGCGTTCAGTTCTGCAGTGACTTTTGCAGCTGTCGTCCTCTTACTTTTCGTCATAATCCTCTTCAAAGACCGTCCGTCACAGTCACACTTTCGTTCGCGTTGTGGCTTAGCGAATGATGTTTTCCGGCATTCCCTGCATGCGGTATAAATCTTCGATACGGTGCCTCTTGAACCACCAAACACTTCGGCTCCCTTGTTACTGAAGGACCCATCATACGAGTACCAACAGTTTGTCCACACTCGAATTCACTTAGCTCTGACATACTGCGCTCACAACTGAACAAAATACTGTTTTCAACGCGACTGACAGTCGCAACTTATTGAGGACATTGCACAGGTGCTGTTAGTGGTCAAATAGGACAGCGCCACCTGCATACTTGGCTAGCATCTGCATATAAACTCCTGGAAATGGAAAAAAGAACACATTGACACCGGTGTGTCAGACCCACCATACTTGCTCCGGACACTGCGAGAGGGCTGTACAAGCAATGATCACACGCACGGCACAGCGGACACACCAGGAACCGCGGTGTTGGCCGTCGAATGGCGCTAGCTGCGCAGCATTTGTGCACCGCCGCCGTCAGTGTCAGCCAGTTTGCCGTGGCATACGGAGCTCCATCGCAGTCTTTAACACTGGTAGCATGCCGCGACAGCGTGGACGTAAACCGTATGTGCAGTTGACGGACTTTGAGCGAGGGCGTATAGTGGGCATGCGGGAGGCCGGGTGGACGTACCGCCGAATTGCTCAACACGTGGGGCGTGAGGTCTCCACAGTACATCGATGTTGTCGCCAGTGGTCGGCGGAAGGTGCACGTGCCCGTCGACCTGGGACCGGACCGCAGCGACGCACGGATGCACGCCAAGACCGTAGGATCCTACGCAGTGCCGTAGGGGACCGCACCGCCACTTCCCAGCAAATTAGGGACACTGTTGCTCCTGGGGTATCGGCGAGGATCATTCGCAACCGTCTCCATGAAGCTGGGCTACGGTCCCGCACACCGTTAGGCCGTCTTCCGCTCACGCCCCAACATCGTGCAGCCCGCCTCCAGTGGTGTAGCGACAGGCGTGAATGGAGGGACGAATGGAGACGTGTCGTCTTCAGCGATGAGAGTCGCTTCTGCCTTGGTGCCAATGATGGTCGTATGCGTGTTTGGCGCCGTGCAGGTGAGCGCCACAAACAGAACTGCAAACGACCGAGGCACGCAGGGCCAACACCCGGCGTCATGGTGTGGGGAGCGATCTCCTACACTGGCCGTACACCACTGGTGATCGTCGAGGGGACACTGAATAGTGCACGGTACATCCAAACCGTCATCGAACCCATCGTTCTACCATTCCTAGACCGGCAAGGGAACTTGCTGTTCCAACAGGACAATGCACGTCCGCATGTATCCCGTGCCACCCAACGTGCTCTAGAAGGTGTAAGTCAACTACCCTGGCCAGCAAGATCTCCGGATCTGTCCCCCATTGAGCATGTTTGGGACTGGATGAAGCGTCGTCGCACGCCGTCTGCACGTCCAGCACGAACGCTGGTCCAACTCAGGCGCCAGGTGGAAATGGCATGGCAAGCCGTTCCACAGGACTACATCCAGCATCTCTACGATCGTCTCCATGGGAGAATAGCAGCCTGCATTGCTGCGAAAGGTGGATATACACGGTACTAGTGCCGACATTGTGCATGCTCTGTTGCCTGTGTCTATGTGCCTGTGGTTCTGTCAGTGTGATCATGTGATGTATATGACCCCAGGAATGTGTCAATAAAGTTTCCCCTTCCTGGGACAATGAATTCACGGTGTTCTTATTTCAATTTCCAGGAGTGTATATACAAGCGTGGCTTTCTCGCGGTGTTTCCATATTTTTGTCCAACCCTTGCATTTATCGCTAAGTGACCACGTCGAGAAAAGCACAGGAATAAGAGCTGATATAGCGTCTTATCTACAGTCTTTCTTCCTCTCACTGATCGAGAAAGCAAATTGTCCAATATGGAAAGCGTACAAGAATTAGAAACTGAGACCAGTGCGCGTGCGCGTAATTCTGATTTGTCGTTTTGCGATTTTCTAGGCGAATATTGTTTTCTAGATAGTGTGTACGTGCTCGATTGGCAAAGACTTCGTGTCAAGTCGTGCAGACATTAATTAGCTGATGTTGGTATTTATTGAAAGAGGCACACTTGGCGGGCAGCCAATAAAACACATCTGTTCCCGTAAAAACTGCGTGAAATTTTTGAGCGACTTTTTGATCTATTGACTTTAAACCGTTATACCGTCTTATCTTTGTGGATGCTATCGGCGGAAACTGCCAGGAACCGGATACAGGCGGTGTACTGACCGTCAGTGTGGCGCATTTTCCAGTCCAGTGATCGGATACCGAAGTCTTTATGTTTGCAGTTAGACAGCTTCAGGGCATTAATCACTGATTGTGGAACACTGATTTTTCTTGGGGGTCAAAGCGAGGCTAGCGACCCTTAAGGGAACTATTTTGCAAGTGTAACGGTGTCGAATATTGATTTCCGGATCCCCCAATAATAATTTTCTACTTAGCCATCGGAGTAACACATCACGTAATTTTTCTCCAGTCGCGGCAACCCCACGACATCTTTACTGAAGGGACACAGAAATCTTTCGAAGTTCTGGTTTATATGACACAAATGAGGAAATGAAGCTGGTACCAGGAGTACCCTCCATCTTACATCGTAAGATGCTTGTGGAGTATAGAATGGCAGTCGAGTCCAGAGAGATTTAGTTGGTCAGTGCATCTCCGTTTCATCCCGAAACTTCATTTGTAGGTGTGATAGCTGCCTCGATACTCGTCCTCAACTTCCGCTGGGACAAAGAGGGCGCCAAGTAGCGATCAAACAGCAGCGGTGCCGTCGCTGAGCGCGGATGACGCCGTGGGCTGCTTTCGCCAGGAGAGAGTACTCCACGGCCATGGCGCATTCTGCTTTTCACACACACACACACTCCACACTCGCTGTCAATAGGGGCCAGGCCAAGTCAAACCAAGCCGTTTCTACTCGTCTTCTGGGTCTTGTTGTACACGTTACTGATTCTTACGATCCTTCATTTTCATTTAAATTACAACAATCGTGTTGCATAGTTCCCGCAGAGGGGTGCTTCTGGGATGTGGAAGAAGAGAAGGATGTACATTTTTCTATTTACCCTTTGTATGTTTACAATTTTGCCAGCATTAAATACATGCCGTTACAGACCATTCCCCACCATAATGTGCGGTCGTCCTTTTAGCTATTGGGGATGCTAGAGTCGACATCCAGCATCATTTGAAAGGGGAATTTGTCCAGTATGGAACTGACGAGTCGGTCTTTCTGTAATCTGTCGAAAGTAGGCTGTGGTCGGAGCGTACTGTGCCGGCTGAAGCGCTAGCTACTTTACCACAGTGACAGGCGTTTTACAGTATCTGCAGGAGGGAAACTTTTCAAAAGTCTTGACATGATGCACCACTTCCCACACGAATTCTGTCACAGGGTGTAGCAAATGACCAACTCGTACGCCTACAATCTACTTCTGAGGCTGGTCGATTGAAAGGCCTCGATGTTTGTACAATTTTATCGGCTGTTGGGAGCTCGCAAAATAGAATTCGCCCGGCAGATCTTTCAGCTGTAGTAAGCAGGTTGTTATCACTAAGTCATTTACATACTCTCCAAAAAAAACTTCACAGCACAAAGGAATTAGCCGTAAGGGACGGATATCGGTAGATGTGTTGTACACGTCCAGACAAACAAATTGTTACAGTTTCAGAAAAAAATTGATGATTTATTCGAGAGAAAGAGGTTCAATAATGCGTTGGTCCGCCTCTGGTCCTTACGCAAGTAGCTGTGCGGCCTCGTCTCGATTGATAGTTGTCCTCCTGAGGGATATCGTGCCAAATTCTGCCCAACTGGGGCGTTAGATCGTCCAAATGACAGATGCTCGGAGGGTCATGCCATTAATACTCCAAACATTCTCAACTGGGGAGAGATCCGGCGACCTTGCTGGTCAAGGGACGGCTTGGCAAGCGCGAAGAAAAGCAGTAGAAACTATCGCAGGGGAGTGTCATAGGACCGTTGCTATTCACAATATACATAAATGACCTGGTGGATGACATCGGAAGTTCACTGAGACTTTTTGCAGATGATGCTGTGGTGTATCGAGAGGTTGTAACAATGGAAAATTGTGCTGAAATGCAGAAGGATCTGCAGCGAATTTACGCATGGTGCAGGGAATGGCAATTGAATCTCAATGTAGACAAGTGTAATGTGCTGCGAATACACAGAAATATAGATCCTTTATCATTTAGCTACAGAATAGCAGGTCAGCAACTGGAAGCAGTTAATACCATAAATTATCTGGGAGTACGCATTAGGAGTGATTTAAAATGGAATGATCATATAAAGTTGATCGTCGGTAAAGCAGATGCCAGACTGAGATTCATTGGAAGAATCCTAAGGAAATGCAATCCGAAAACAAAGGAAGTAGGTTACAGTACGCTTGTTCGCCCACTGCTTGAATGCTGCTCAGCAGTGTGGGATCCGTACCAGATAGGGTTGATAGAAGAGATAGAGAAGATCCAACGGAGAGCAGCGCGCTTCGTTACAGGATCATTTAGTAATCGCGAAAGCGTTACGGAGATGATAGATAAACTCCAGTGGAAGACTCTGCAGGAGAGACGCTCAGTAGTTCGGTACGGGCTTTTGTCAAAGTTTCGAGAACATACCTTCACCGAAGAGTCAAGCAGTATATTGCTCCCTCCTACGTATATCTCGCGAAGAGACCAGAGAGATTAGAGTCCACACAGAGGCATACCGATAATCCTTCTTTCCACGAACAATACGAGACTGGAATAGAAGGGAGAACCGATAGAGGTACTGAAGGTACCCACCGCCACACACCGTCAGGTGGTTTGCGGAGTATGGATGTAGATGTAGATGTAGATCGCAATATCTTGCTGAAATATAGGCCCGGGAAGGCTCGCCGTGAAGGACAACAAATTCGTCGACGTACCGCTTGGGTGTAAGGGCGTCGCAGATGAAAACCAAAGGAGTCCTGGTATGAAAAGAAACGTCACCGCAGACACCCACTCCTCATTGTCGGGAGGTATGGCGTACGAGGGTCGGGTCGGTATCGCACAACGGGCCAGGACGTCTTCGCTGGTCGTCTGAGCTCAGTTCTACACAAGACTCACAAGTGAATGTAGCCGTTCTCTATTCAACGAGGTTCCAGGCCTAAGACGTGTCTGGAGGCGCCCACGACAGCGGTGGGATACCAACCTGACCATCGCCCGCCGTACGGCCCGACAAGCAGGAGTGACTGTCTTGGGGCAGTGGCCGATACCGGTTGGGTGGTTGGTTGGTTTAAAGATTAAAGGGACCAAACTGCAAAGGTCATCGGTCCCTTGCTTCATAAAACACAGAGCACAGTGAAACCATCCACCAGTCAGGCGAAGCACTAAAATAAAAATTCCGGGGGAAGAAAAGCCCCATGGTCAATGGTAAGACAACACGGAAAACGGAGCACAGCAACAAAAACTACATAGAGAGAAAAGGCAGAAGGAATTAAAACTGGACAGCAGAGGACTGTGGCTGGCTGATCACGAAAATAATAGGATGAGCCTGCCACTCTGCAACACGTTAAAACCTCCAGCCTAAAAGTTTAGGGTGGAGTCCAATTACAACACAAATCTAAGTAAAAGAGACAGCACAAAAGAGGGTGACGCAATATAATTAGAGGGACCTATAAAAGCCACTTGCTCGAATAAAACTTAAAACACGATCTGCCATAGAGACATCGTCACTTAAACGAGATGATAAATCACCCAGGAGATTAAAAGTTCGCCTGAGGGCGGTTAAAAGAGGACATTCCAACAATATATGGTCCACCGTCATGGTTTCACCACAGCGACAATGAGGGGGGGGTCCTCTCGACGCAGCAGATGACCATGCGTCAGATAAGAGTGACCAATGCGAAGCCTACAGAGAATAACAGAATCCCTGCGAGAGGCCCGCATGGAGGAACCCCACACGGTCGTGGTCTCCTTTACACGCCGCAGCTTGTTGATTACAGACAGAGTGCGCCATTCGTCTGCCCACATCCCAAAGACCCGACGGCGTAACACCGATCGAAGATCAGTGGCCGCGAGGCCGATCTCCAACGGCAGTTTGCGGGTGGCTTCTTTAGCTAACTTGTCGGCGTGTTCGTTTCCCGCTATCCCAACATGTCCCGGGGTCCATATGAACACCACTGAACGTCCACGCTGTTCAAGAGCATGAACGGAAAACCTCAAAGAGGCTGCGCTAAAGGTATCTTGAGTTACCTTTACTTTTACCGTAGTAAAAATAATCAAGTTGCAAGTGTACTGTCATATCACCGGTTTAGTTGTGGAGTATCTTTGCGAGCAGCCGCGTCTAGAGAGTCGAGCGCGGGGCACCGAACTGTTGTTATGTTGTGTTGTGGGTAGCTCTGCATGTAAGAAGCATTGTTAGTATGGAAGTTTATGTGTTGCTATAAGGGCTATTATAGTAAAGTGATGAAATATGGAAATGGTTCAGAGGAAAGTTCATCAAGAAATAATTTAAAAATGTGCAGTGCTGATAACGTATTTGTGTCTCCTCTCGTTGCGTGTCGTACCGTACTGTATCAATCATCCGCGCCGTGTTCGGTCTCCCAGAATGAACTGATGTGAATCAGTAAAAAAAATTAGTTACCGTAAGGAGTCCAGTCAAGTGCCGGTGATTTGTAGCGAGTTGAGGACGTGCGTTCGATCATCGTTTCCGCATTATCAACAATCAGCCGCGCCGCGACAGTTACGCGCAAGCTCGTACAAGTGAGAACTGAGAACTAAAAAACATTAACTTTACGAACAGTGTTAAAATATCATTGCCAGTGTCAAGGAGGGCTGGTACCAGATATCTGTGTATGTGTGACGAGCGTAAGAACTTTCATGCGACCATTCGGCTTCCGCATCATCAACAATCACCCGCGTCGTGTCGGTTACGCGCACGCTCGTCCGAATGATATTTTGGACTGTTAATCATCAAGATTGTTAATTGAGATAAACATTTACGATTTAGAGTGTAAAAAGTGCAACCTGTGGTTTCCATATCGTCTCAGAATATAGATGTTCATACCAGACATAGGACAGTGTTGTGTTTTAACGTTGAGTGGCTCCCCTAAACCCGCTTGCGTAATTCAATAGATAATTTCAGACAAGCCAACAGCAGTGTGGAGGAGGACAATACGACCGCCTCGGGATTATCAGGTTCGTGGTCTGGACAGGGCGCACGGTCGAGGAACGACAAACAGTTTAAAAGTACTCCACCCATTAGTACTCCCGGGCGTGTTACAAAGTCACACGCAAAGTTTAAGAACCTTTCATTTAAACTGTTTATACACATATACAATGCCTTTTTATGATATAAAAAAGTTACAATTGTCGTTCTCTTCCTTAAATGATGAATTATATGCACCTATTCTTCCTGGCAAACTGGTTAATTACGTCGTCAATAGGGCAATCAATATGAGAGTGAGTGTTCAACAGAGCTAATCCATTAAGGGGCTCCGGAAAGGCTCAAAATCATCAAAAGTTCAATTTTTACTTTTTTGCGTTTTCTGAATCTGCAGACTATTACCTTTTAATAGATATATAATTTATTCAATTCCGAAGACTACAACTATTTTTAAATTTTTTTTGAAATGTGTTCTACATGGGCGTGACCCACTGTGGCGCTGTTAAACTGCTGTCAAATGGTGTTATTATTAACGTCCGTGTTCATCAGGTACATAATGGAGGTGATAAAACCTATTTTCAGAGACTTAGCAGCACCTGAACTGTTGAAAAAGTGTATTCACGGAAAAACTCAAAACCCCCAATGAAAGTGTAAATAGTGTTATATGGTCGAGAAACCCCAAGACTGTATTTGTTGGAATAGAAACACTTCACTTTGGTGTGTATGATGCTGTTGCGACTTTCAATGATGGCAACATTGTAAGGTGCAAGGTATTTAGAAATATGGGAATGAAGATAGGTTCTAACATGGTACGAGCGATGCTTGCTTTAGACAAGGAACGCCTTCGGGCTGCAGACAGGGCTGTAAAGAGTCTAGAAATACAAGCAAGAGTAAACAGGAGGAGGAACAAGAGGAAGCTGGAGGAGGAGTTTGCAGAGGATGAAGATAATCCATCCTATGGACCTGGAATGCACTAAAAAGTTAATCCAATCTTTGTCGCTCGATTCCCAAAACTTTTATTTTCTCATACTAATTACATGTTTTCTAAGGATCTTCCAAACATATTTGTTTCAAACTTTCAATAACTGTTACACAGTACCTTCTGCATAATTTAACACAGCCTTTTTCCAAAAAACTGTATATTTTTGAATACATAAATAAAAAATTGCAAAAAAATGTTGTGAATTTTCATTACAATTGAAAAAAAATCATCTTTAATAACCGAACTAAAATTTTGTAAAATCCCTGTGTTAAGTTGTAGCCCATATTCCAATAAATAATCTGTAAAAAGTTCAACTTCCTACCTCAAATACTTTGTGAGGAAAGATGTAATTTATAAGCGTTATTTTAACATTGCAAGTATAGGGCGTTCCGGAGCCCCTTAAGTCGATCCTCCTTCATTGTCGACCTCAGCCATATCTTTGTACGCCGCAATGTTGAAAAACTTCTTTCTACTGTAGCAGTAGATACAGGTAGACAAGCAAATATTTTGTACAGCGTGTGCAAAGTAGGATAGTCACATTTAGGACAAACAGACAACGCTTGCATAACAGAATCACGATCATTAAGGCGTCTATGCTCGTTTGCTTGTATTGAAGAATCTCCCCCATTACTCTCTTTTTGATCACAAAGTGTGATTCTTCTTCAGAGAACGGTAGTTCAGTTAAGCACTTATTCAATTTATGTGCCAGATCATTACCGCCATGTTTCAGCAGTTGTGAGAGCAAAAGCGTGTTGAATTTTAAATGATAATGCTTCATAGGAAAGTACAACTATTCGATAACTCGATTCAGTCGAGTGGACTGACGCAAGGAACGAATGAATAGCGTGCGGGCTGGCTGGCGGAGCGACGCGCGTGGCAATGCGCCCCCCCCCCCCCCCCCAACGCCCCACACAAATGTATCCGCCAGTGGTCTGGGGTGTCACTTCTTTTCGCAGCAGGATCCGTGTGGTTGTCATCCGCGGCACCCTTACAGCAGAGCAGAACGTCGACGATATTCTACGCCCTGTTTTGCTGCCCTTCGTGACGAGCCATCCTGGGCTTGTACACTACTAGCCATTAAAATTGCTACACCAAGAAGAAATGCAGATGATAAACGGGTATTCATTGGACATATATATTACACTAGAAATGACATGTGATTAAATTTTCACACAATTTGGATGCATGGATCCTGAGAAATAAGTACCCAGAACAACCACCTCTGGCCGTAATAACAACCTTGATACGCCTGGGCATTCAGTCAAACAGAGCTTGGATGGCGTGTACAGGTACAGCTGCCCGTGCAGCTTCAACACGATACCACAGTTCATCAAGAGTAGTGACTGGCGTATTGTGACGAGCTAGTTGCTCGGCCACCATTGACCAGACGTTTTCAATTGGTGAGAGATATGGAGAATGTGCTGGCCAGGGCAGCAGTCGAACATTTTCTGTATCCAGAAAGGCCCCTACAGGTCCTGCAACATGCGGTCGTACATTATCCTCCTCAAATGTAGCATTTCGCAGGGATCGAATGAAGGGTAGAGCCACGGGTCGTAACTAATCTGAAATGTAACGTCCACTGTTCAAAGTGCCGTCAATGCGAACGAGAGGTGACCGAGACGTGTAACCAGTGGCACCCCATGCCATCACACGGGGTGATACGCCAGTATGGCGATGATGAATACACGCTTCCAATGTGCGTTCACCGCGATGTCGCCAAGCACCGATGCGACCATCATGATGCTGTAAACAGAACCTGGATTCATCCGAAAAAATGACGTTTTGCCATTCGCGCACCCAGGTTCGCCGTCGAGTACACCATCGCAGGCGCTCCTGTCTGTGATGCAGCGTCAAGGGTAACCGCAGACATGGTCACCGAGCTGATAGTCCGTGCTGCTGCAAACGTCGTCGAACTGGTCGTGCAGATGCTTGTTGTCTTGCAAATGTCCCCATCTGCTGACTCAGGGATCGAGACGTGGCTGCACGATCCGTTACAGCCGTGCGGATAAGATGCCTGTCATCTCCACTGCTAGTGATACGAGGCCTTTGGGATCCAGCACGGCGTTCCGTATTTCCTTCCTGAACCCACCGATTCCATATTCTGTTAACAGTCATTGGATCTCGACCAACGCGAGCAGCATTGTCGCGATGCGGCAAACCGCAATCGTGATGGCTTCAATCCGACCTTTATCAAAGTCGGAAACGTGATGGTACGCATTTCTCCTCCTTACACGAGGCATCACAACAACGTTTCACCAGGCAACGCCGGTCAACTCCTGTTTGTGTATGAGAAATCGGTTGGAAACTTTCCTCATGTCAGCACGTTGTAGTGTCGCCACCGGCGCCAACCTTGTGTGAATGCTCTGAAAAGCTAATCATTTGCATATCACAGCATCTTCTTCCTGTCGATTAAATTTCGCGTCTGTAGCCCGTCATCTTCGTGGTGTAGCAATTTTAATGGCCAGTAGCGTATTTTAGCAAGATAATCACCGCCCAAACACGGTGAGAATTTGTACTGCTTGCCTTCCTGCTTGGCAAACCCTACCTTGGCCAGCGAGGTAGCGTCTGGAGCGTTATAGGCAGGGACCTCCAAGCATCTAGTGATTTTGACGATCTAACGCGCCAATTGGACTGAATTTGGCACAATATCCCTCGGGAGGACACCCAACAAGTCTACGAATCGATGCCAAGCTTACGTAAGGGACTGAGGTGAACCAGCGCATTACTGACTTGCTCAGTTTGTGAATCTCTTTTTCTTGAATCAGGTACCAATTTTTTTCTGAAACTATAATAACTGTTTGTCTGTGCATGTACATCACATCTACAGATTTCCGCACTATTCGGATAATTCCTTCGTGGTGCGTCGTTTTTTTTATTATTGTCTTAGAATGTATATTATAAACAGAATAGCCCTCATATAACTACGTAGGCTTCCGTGACTGGTATCGAGATCATTAAAATTCTTCAGGGTGTTGTAGCACGTCACTGTATCAAATACTTTAAAATAAAACGATTAAACCGACGTTTCGGCCGTATTAAAACGTCCTTCCTCGGTGCAAGAAATTCTGAATGCAGACGCAAATCTGTATAATGTCGTATATTGTTCGTTGAACTACAATGCAGAACTGTACTCACTGGTTTGAATAAGTGAAGGGACACATCAACCCGGCCACTATTGTCTGTGGGTTGCCGATCTCATGGCCAAATAAAGCGAGCTGAGTATCACAAGGTTTCAGTGTGTAGAATCAATGTGGATTCCTACAGAGGATATTTTCATACTCCACGAAGGTCATAAGTGGCGAGCATGTAACGTGTACCATAATTCTACAACAGATCGATGTCAGTGTTACGGACCTCTAAATAAGTGCTTCTGTCTGACGACCCTTCATAGTGTCCATATCGCAATACCTGTATGGTTTGGCAAATGTATTTTACTTTAATTTGTGGCCGGATGCCGTACTCTTCTCCTGCACAGTCTTAAGTTATCCAAGAGAGGGAAGTTGTGTGCACCTGCTGTTTGTGTCTCGAATTTTATGCGCCAGAGATCTTCTCACAACTCAGCGCTTACCTAAACGAGGATGGAAAACCGCGCGCAGATTAGTCGGTGTCCCAGTCCAACGGTCGTTAATCCGCAGCGCGGATTCTATCCGGATACGGCTACACGCCCTGCCTCACAAGTCAATGCGCTACGCGTTACGCTGGGCGAGCAGTTTTTATGAAAACGGAAATGGCCTGTGATCTTTCTGTGACGGCTTGTTGCCCTTCGTTGCTCCAGCGACGTATGACAAACGGCTGCCAGAAGAGGAGCAAGCACTTTCGCACAATCTTTACGTAACCAGTAAATGCTCTTTTCTGTGAAGAGTCAGACTCCCATGTATAAAACGGCTTCAGACTTCTGATTACTTTACAAATGAGTTAATACTTGAAGTTTAGCATGTAAGCGAGAAAGAGCTTAGAAAACATTTAAAATTAAGTTTTAAGTTTATTGGCAATAGGTAAGTGCTGTCATTATCAAACACTGGAAGACTATGGTCTTCATTCTAACACCCAAACATGCAGATGTCAGACCTGTACCAAACGTTGTATTTCGACAGAGTATCAACTAAAACTTCGATTTAGTTCGCACTATATGCTGTCGTCCAGCAGAACGGGCGTGAACGTTAACTAAAAGCAACACGAGAACTACGGAGCACATCAAAAGCGTGACTGTACGTAATAATTAAGTATGGCTTCCTTGGGAAAGTTCCTAGAGCATTAGATCATCGTACCAAGGGTCCTGGGCTCATACCCCGATGATGACAACTTTTTTTTTTTGGCACGATGGCCTCACGGCTACCTACTCACCACGCGAGATCTACAAAACTATAATCACAGATACGCGTTTCCTGTGGTGGTTGTAAGTTCCTATGGGACCAAACTGCTGACGGCATCTACATCTACATCTACATCCATACTCCGCAAGCCACCTGACGGTGTGTGGCGGAGGGTACCTTCGGTACCTCTATCGGTTCTCCCTTCTATTCCAGTCTCGTATTGTTCGTGGAAAGAAGGATTGTCGGTATGCCTCTGTGTGGGCTCTAATCTCTCTGATTTTATACTCATGGTCTCTTCGCGAGATATACGTAGGAGGGAGCAATATACTGCGTGACTCTTCGGTGAAGGTATGTTCTCGAAACTTTGACAAAAGCCCGTACCGAGCTACTGAGCGTCTCTCCTGCAGAGTCTTCCACTGGAGTTTATCTATCATCTCCGTAACGCTTTCGCGATTACTAAATGATCCTGTAACGAAGCGCGCTGCTCTCCGTTGGATCTTCTCTATGTCTTGTATCAACCCTATCTGGTACGGATCCCACACTGCTGAGCAGTATTCAAGCAGTGGGCGAACAAGCGTACTGTAACCTACTTCCTTTGTTTTCGGATTGCATTTCCTTAGGATTCTTCCAATGAATCTCAGTCTGGCATCTGCTTTACCGACAATCAACATTATATGATCATTCCATTTTAAATCACTCCTAATGCGTACTCCCAGATAATTTATGGTATTAACTGCTTCCAGTTGCTGACCTGCTATTTTGTAGCTAAATGATAAAGGATCTATCTTTCTGTGTATTCGCAGCACATTACACTTGTCTACATTGAGATTCAATTGCCATTCCCTGCACCATGCGTCAATTCGCTGCAGATCCTCCTGCATTTCAGTACAATTTTCCATTGTTACAACCTCTCGATACACCACAGCATCATCTGCAAAAAGCCTCAGTGAACTTCCGATATCATCCATCAGGTCATTTATGTATATTGTGAATAGCAACGGTCCTATGACACTCCCCTGCGGCACACCTGAAATCACTCTTACTTCGGAAGACTTCTCTCCATTGAGAATAACATGCTGCGTCCTGTTATCTAGGAACTCTTCAATCCAATCACACAATTGGTCTGATAGTCCATATGCTCTTACTTTGTTCATTAAACGACTGTGGGGAACTGTATCGAACGCCTTGCGGAAGTCAAGAAACACGGCATCTACCTATGAACCCGTGTCTATGGCCCTCTGAGTCTCGTGGACGAATAGCGCGAGCTGGGTTTCACATGACCGTCTTTTTCGAAACCCATGCTGATTCCTACAGAGTAGATTTCTCGTCTCCAGAAAAGTCATTATACTCGAACATAATACGTGTTCCAAAATTCTACAACTGATCGACAACGTCTATAGTTCTGCACATCTGTTCGACGTCCCTTCTTGAAAACGGGGATGACCTGTGCCATCGGTCCCTAGGCTTACACACCACCTAACCTAACTTAAACTAACTTACGCTAAGGACAACACACGCACCCATGCCCGAGGAGGACTCGAACCTCCGACGGGGGGAACCGCGCGAAACGTGGCAATGCGCCTCGGAGCGCACGGCACTTTCTTGTGCTCCGTACTTCTGGTGTTACTTTTAATTAACGTTTACGCCCTTCTGCGGGACGACAGCACATAGCAGCACGAACTACAATGGTGTCCAAAATTAAAGCAACAAAGTAAATTTTGCAAGGTTGCGTTTATTTTTCCGCAAAACAATATAAACAGCTGACAGCAGAGTAAAAGCAATATAAAGAATACAGAACGTAAACATCTGCATCATACGTAACCATAGACGAAAATGTTCTTCGTTTTCCAACTTAACAGATTTGCTCACACATTCCGATTACCTTTTTTTTTTTTTTTTTTTTTTTTTGTGGTTTTAGGGCGCACAACTTCAACGGTCATTAGCGCCCACACTACGTTAGGAATGCACCGCGAGTCACAAGTTTAAAACAGCAACGAAACGGAAAACACGATAAAAGACAGACTGAGGCATAGGATTAAAAAAAGAAAACAGCATAATCAAATGTCCTTAGAGAGGGTTGTCAAATTGATAAAATGAAGAACGCGAGCAGCTGCTCGTGGGTCATCCGCTAAAATGGCTTCTAGAGTACATATGGCAGGACGCAGTGTGTTAAAATCCGGACAGGACGTTAAAATGTGGCGAACCGTCAGCAATTGCCCACATGGACAGAACGGCGCCGGCGCAGCCGTCAGCAGATGGCGATGGCTGAACTGGCAGTGTCCAATTCGTAACCGGGCCAAAACTACCTCCTCCCGCCGAGAAGGGCGTAAGGAGGACTGGTTACTGTGCTCACTATGGGGTGACCACCTCTCGCAGCAATACAGACCTGACAATGACGGAACATGCTGTGAATAACGTCACCAATGTCATGCTGATGCAATAACACCCAGTCTTCCTGCAGAGATTCTCGCGACTCTTGGAGACTGATGTGATGCAACCTGTCTCCCTAGTGCATCCCAGACATACTCTATGGGATTCAAATCGGGAAAACGAGAAGGCCACGCCATTAGTGCAGTATCTTCCGTTTCCGAGGAAACATCAACCATTCGTGCTTTATGAAGTGGAGCACTGTCGTCCAGCAATACGAAGTCTGGGCGGACTGCACATCCAACAACCATACATGAGACCCAGAGCGGGTCTCTACTCACCCACGGACGGTCTTGGTGGTCTGCAAAAATCGCACGCACAGATACGCATTTCTGTGATCCGCAGTTCTGGTGTTACTTTCAATCACAGTTTACGCATGTTCTACTGGACGGCAGCACACAGCACGAACTAAATCGGTGCATTGATTGATACAGGGTTATTACAAATGATTGAAGCGATTTCACAGCTCTACAATAACTTTATTATTTGAGATATTTTCACAATGCTTTGCACACATATACAAAAACTCAAAAAGTTTTTTTAGGCATTCACAAATGTTCGATATGTGCCCCTTTAGTGATTCGGCAGACATCAAGCAGATAATTAAGTTCCTCTCACACTCGGCGCAGCATGTCCACATCAATGAGTTCCAAAGCATTGTTGATGCGAGCTCGCAGTTCTGGCACGTTTCTTGGTAGAGGAGGTTTAAATACTGAATCTTTCACATCACTATTCGTGAAACTTGCCCGCACGCGTTCAACCGTTTCTTCGCTCACTGCAGGCCGACCCGTTGATTTCCCCTTACAGAGGCATCCAGAAGCTTTAAACTGCGCTTACCATCGCCGAATGGAGTTAGCAGTTGGTGGATCTTTGTTGACCTTCGTCCTGAAGTGTCGTTGCACTGTTATGACTGACTGATGTGAGTGCTTTTCAAGCACGACATACGCTTTCTCGGCTCCTGTCGCCATTTTGTCTCACTGCGCTCTCGAGCGCTCTGGCGGCAGAAACCTGAAGTGCGGCTTCAGTCGAACAAAACTTTATGAGTTTTTCTACGTACCTGTAGTGTGTCGTGACCATATGTCAATGAATGGAGCTACAGTGAATTTATGAAATCGCTTCAATCATTTGTAATAGCCCTGTACTGTATCGATACACAATATTTGGTACCGATCTAAGTGTCTGACATCTGGAGGTTTGGGTGTCAGCTGTATTTCATAATGACATCCATCTAGCAAATAACAGCCGAATCCAAAAAGGTTAACAACGTTAAGAGATTCTTAAGAGGGTAGTTTTTCTACTCAGGAAGGAACAAAAATACTGAAACAGATACCAATATTTTAAGATGCGATTAATTTTTGACTAACGCTGGTGAATCCTGCCCATACCTCAGAGGTAGAGCGGTAAGTAACGCGGCCACTGAGGAGTTAGGAGACGTGAGGAGGAATATCTTATTTTTCCTCTTCCAGTAGTGACAATGCAGAGGTGTGTGGGGCTCGCACCGATCATTTTCTGTGGTGTAAACTTTGAAGCAGAAGGAACATAGATTCGTCAACGCGCATTTCTGAGACGGTCATTTTCAAATGCGACACAATTTTGTAGCAAGGAATATGAAATTAAACTTAGACTGTTGTAATTCACTGAGGCTCCAAAGAAACCGGTATAGGCATGCGTATGCAAATACAAAGATATATAAACAGGGAGAATACGGCGCTGCGGTCGGCAACATCCATATCAGACGAGCGTCTGACGCAGTTGTTAGATCAGTTACTGCTTCTACAATGGCAGGTTATCGAGATTTAAGTGAGTTTGAACGTCGTGTTACAGTCGGCGCACGAGCGATGGGACACTGCATCTCCGAGGTAGCGATGAGGCGGGGATTTTTCCGTACGACCATTTCACGAGGGCACCGTGAATGTCACGAATCCGGTAAAACATCAAATCTCCTACGTCGCTGAAAATAAGTGCAACCCTTCTGGAAATTCCTGCAGATTTCAATGTTGGGTCATCAACAAGTGTCAGCTTGGTTCAAAATGGTTCAAATGGCTCTGAGCACTATGGGACTCAACTGCTGAGGTTATTAGTCCCCTAGAACTTAGAACTAGTTAAACCTAACTAACCTAAGGACATCACAAACATCCATGCCCGAGGCAGGATTCGAACCTGCGACCGTAGTGGTCTTCGGTTCCAGACTGCAGCGCCTTTAACCGCACGGCCACTTCGGCCGGCTAGTGTCAGCTTGCGAACCATTCAACGAAACACCATCGGTATGGGCTTTCGGAGCCGAAGACCCACTCGTGTACCCTTGATGACTGCACGACACGAAGCTTTACGCACTGCCTGACGCTACAGTCTGCAACCGCGCGACCGCTACGGTCGCAGGTTCGAATCCTGCCTCGAGCATGGATGTGTGTGATGTCCTTAGGTTAGTTAGGTTTAAGTAGTTCTAAGTTCTAGGGGACTGATGACCTCAGATGTTAAGTCCCATAGTGCTCAGAGCCATTTGAACCAAGCACCGCCTGAGCCTGTCAATACCGACATCGGACTGTTGATAGCTGGAAACATGTTGCCTGGTCGGACGAGTCTCGTTTTAAATTGTATCGAGCGAATGGACGTGTACGGGTATGGAGACAGCCTCATGAATCCATAGACTCTGCATGTCAGCAGCGGACTGTTCAAGTTGGTCGAGGCTGTGTAATGGTCTGGGGCGTCTGCAGTTGGAGTGAAGTGGGACCCCTGAAACGTCTAGCTACGACTCTGGCAGGTGACACTACGTATGCATCCTGTCTGATCACCTACATCCATTCATGTCCACTGTGCATTCCGTCGAACTTGGGCAATTCCAGCAGGGCTATGCGACAGCCCACACGTCCAGAATAGCTACAAAGCGAGTCCAGGGACACACTTCTGAGTTTGAACACTTCCGTTGGCCACCAGACACCCCAGACACGAACATTATAGAGCATATCTGTAATGCCTTGCAAAGTGCTGTTCAGAAGAGATTTCCCCTTCGTACTCATACGGATTTATGGACAGCCTGCAGGATTCATGGTGTCAGTTCCCTCCAGCATTACTTCAGACATTAGTCGAGTCCATGCCACGTCCTGTTGCGGCACTTCTGCTTGCTCGCGGGAGCCCTACACGACATTAGGCATGTGTACCAGTTTCTTTGGTTCTTCATTGTACTTTATTCTATTCATGGAAGGGCATGTATCACGTACGTGAAGTGTTGTGCTCGAAGTAAAGACGTGTGTGGTCTCATTTATTGAGTAAACATCGGCCCACGTACTGTGGGAAAGTATTACTCGACAGATGCCGGGTCTACCTGCTGGACAGCATTTGTAATTTTCGTGAAGAAGCAGGAACGATGGAGCTGTAGTACCATGGAAGACCTCCAGCACCAAGGAAGACGAATATGATGTATATAAGCGACTCTTGTGTTATACTATTCAGGCATGTTAATGAGATGTCTTTCGGACAGCAATATCAATTGGTTCTGGGAGTAGTAACTTCCCATGTAACGTGTCACCGTTTATGAAAGTTTGTGACAATATACGCAGTTAACTGGAACCAATTTACGATTTATTTAAGTAGAAAATGAGTGTTTTGCTTAATAGCCACTTCACTTACAAAAATTTTCACGAAAGAAAGGAGTTCGATGCGAAGAACAGGGCAAAGCATAGATGGACCTTAAGATAAATCACAAGAGTTCCAAAGCTGAATCTTTACACCAGTCTAATAAGGGATTGTCAAGGAGGCGGTGTCAGATGTAGCTGTACGGAGTAATAGGTCTAGAACAGACGTTGTTCACGCAGTCAAAAGATCGCCATACGAGCTTAGTACAGCAGTCATCAGCCGTTAAAAAACACTCCAACATCGCTATGATTAGAAGAAAAATGACATTCAAAACATTTAGTAAAAATTTGTGATCGTGTCTCATATTTGATAATACATCTAAATATGAGCGCACATACTGTTATTAATCAATTAATCATCCACTCGTACAGAGAACACAATAATACGCAATTACAGTGTCACAACTTTGGGGTTTCTGAGGGCAGCAGGAATCTGAACCAGAGAACAGTCGACACTAGGTGGCTGAATGGTGCTGTCAGTTCTTTGGGACCGGTGGCGAACTTTTCGTACCGATACTAACGATAGTCTATTTAAGGCCTCATAACATACTACTTTAAGTAGGTCACTACGTAATAATATGATCGGCACATGCGCGGCCCGCAGATCCGCCCCAGAATGTAAGTTCAAAAAATGGTTCAAATGGCTCTGAGCAGTATGGGACTCAACTTCTGAGGTCATCAGTCCCCTAGAACTTAGAACCGCTTAAACCTAACTAACCTAAGGACATCACACACATCCATGCCCAAGGCAGGATTCGAGCCTGCGACCATAGCAGTCGCACGGTTCCAGACTGTAGCGCCTAGAACCGCTCGGGCACCACGGACGGCCCAGAATGTCGGTAATGGCACTTGAGCAAAAGGGTTTGACGACCTCTGGCTTAGAGAATCGCCTTACTCGCTATCGATTGCATCGCTTGCTGTGCTAGGATATAACGCCGGACAGCACTTGTTGCAGAAGCAACCGAAATACGAGTTCGTAGAGCTCCGTGCACATTTAATGGCAGCTACTACCTTGCAGGCACGAGGGTTTTTCAGAAGAGATACCGGAAAACACAGTTCCTTTCAATGCAAAAAGAGTGTTCTTTCTTCGGCCAACTTCGACGCGAACCACCCGTACTTCATCATTCCTGTGAAAACAGGTGCACTAAATTGATGGAGAATTAAAGAATTTCAATTATTTTCAGCCATATTGGCTATGTTTGAGAACCGTGACTGAGTGGGATAATTATTTATTTCAAGTTTCTGCTACCAGTCACTTTTTATTTTATGCTTAATCTAACATAATACAACGCGTTTCGAACGTGTTCTGTTCATCTTCAAGCGTTTTTACATACATAAATAGAGAAATGTTACTTAAAAATAAACAGTCTTAAACTAGATTAATCTAGAGCACTTTGTTTTTTACTGTAGCTGCTGGTGTGGCATTTGCGGGGAAGGAGGGGGGCAACGTATATCTACACTCCTGGAAATGGAAAAAAGAACACATTGACACCGGTGTGTCAGACCCACCATACTTGCTCCGGACACTGCGAGAGGGCTGTACAAGCAATGATCACACGCACGGCACAGCGGACACATCAGGAACCGCGGTGTTGGCCGTCGAATGGCGCTAGCTGCGCAGCATTTGTGCACCGCCGCCGTCAGTGTCAGCCAGTTTGCCGTGGCATACGGAGCTCCATCGCAGTCTTTAACACTGGTAGCATGCCGCGACAGCGTGGACGTGAACCGTATGTGCAGTTGACGGACTTTGAGCGAGGGCGTATAGTGGGCATGCGGGAGGCCGGGTGGACGTACCGCCGAATTGCTCAACACGTGGGGCGTGAGGTCTCCACAGTACATCGATGTTGTCGCCAGTGGTCGGCGGAAGGTGCACGTGCCCGTCGACCTGGGACCGGACCGCAGCGACACACGGATGCACGCCAAGACCGTAGGATCCTACGCAGTGCCGTAGGGGACCGCACCGCCACTTCCCAGCAAATTAGGGACACTGTTGCTCCTGGGGTATCGGCGAGGACCATTCGCAACCGTCTCCATGAAGCTGGGCTACGGTCCTGCACACCGTTAGGCCGTCTTCCGCTCACGCCCCAACATCGTGCAGCCCGCCTCCAGTGGTGTCGCGACAGGCGTGAATGGAGGAACGAATGGAGACGTGTCGTCTTCAGCGATGAGAGTCGCTTCTGCCTTGGTGCCAATGATGGTCGTATGCGTGTTTGGCGCCGTGCAGGTGAGCGCCACAATCAGGACTGCATACGATCGAGGCACACAGGGCCAACACCCGGCATCATGGTGTGGGGAGCGATCTCCTACACTGGCCGTACACGACTGGTGATCGTCGAGGGGACACTGAATAGTGCACGGTACATCCAAACCGTCATCGAACCCATCGTTCTACCATTCCTAGACCGGCAAGGGAACTTGCTGTTCCAACAGGACAATGCACGTCCGCATGTATCCCGTGCCACCCAACGTGCTCTAGAAGATGTAAGTCAACTACCCTGGCCAGCAAGATCTCCGAATCTGTCCCCCATTGAGCATGTTTGGGACTGGATGAAGCGTCGTCTCACGCGGTCTGCACGTCCAGCACGAACGCTGGTCCAACTGAGGCGCCAGGTGGAAATGGCATGGCAAGCCGTTCCACAGGACTACATCCAGCATCTCTACGATCGTCTCCATGGGAGAATAGCAGCCTGCATTGCTGCGAAAGGTGGATATACACTGTACTAGTGCCGACATTGTGCATACTCTGTTGCCTGTTTCTATGTGCCTGTGGTTCTGTTTGTGTGATCATGTGATGTATCTGACCCCAGGAATGTGTCAATAAAGTTTCCCCTTCCTGGGACAATGAATTCACGGTGTTCTTATTTCAATTTCCAGGAGTGTATAAATCGGTGATGCCTTCTGCTGGTTTTCTTCTTTGTTGTTGACTATATATATCACAACCTGTATCGGACGCAGATAGATTTGCATCAGTTATGTGTCACGAAAATAGTGTGAAAGGCTTTTATATGACTGTTGATCACTTACAATTACACCATCTTGCTGCTTCACTTGCATCACTGGTGTAATGACGGCGCTGTTGATTGACATTATACTATTGCACATTATATTTTGTCACTGACTGCCACTGCACAAATTGCTTCGATGTTATACACACAACACAAGATGGCGGACTGAAGCATTTGAGTCGGTATCGATTATCGAGGTTTTGTATCGATATTCTTGGTTTTAGTCAATTATTTACATGACATTTATTGAGTTAGAACTGAGTTATTGAGTTAGAACTTTGAAGAATTTTGAGTTCTTGAATACGGTTATTTCATTAAGAATGTTATCTCCATGCTTTGTGTTATGTATGAAAATTTCCATTTCTTCCATGACATCCATTCTTTTACTTTTTCCTATTTTATGTAAAATTTAGAGATTGTCCTCGATTTTCAAAGGGTGCCCTGTGTCTTTAATGAGAGTTGCTACTGCTGATTTGTTACATTTATCAAGCCTGTAGCAGATAAAAAATAAACTGAACGAACAACATCAAACTACACTCACAATTGACAGTGCCCCAGCAGTCAAATATGTAAAAATGCCATATTTTGGAATAGTATCTGACAAATTAGCAAGACTATTCAAAACACAGAAGTAAAAATTAGCTTCAGCACCAACAACAACCTAAGTAGGAAGTTTATTCACAATATAAAACCACCAGATGCAAGTCTTGATGCATCTGGCATCTACAAAATTACCTGCAGCCAATGTAATAAATATTATATCGGCGAAACAGGCAGAAATTTCAGAACCCGATTCAAAGAACATTTAGACTGCTACAGGCTTGATAAATGTAACACATCAGCAGTAGCAGCTCACATTGAAGATACTGGGCACCCTTTGAAAATCGAAGACAACCTCGAAATTTTACACGAAATAGGAACAAGTAAAAGAATGGATATCATGGAAGAAATGGAAATTTTCATACATAACATAAAGCATGGAGATAACATTCTTAATGAAATAACCGAATTCAAAAACTCAAAATTCTTCAACAGTCTTAAGCCAGTTCTAACTCAATAGATTCAAGATCTGTCAATGTAAATAATTGATTACAAATCTGTCAGTACCAAGAATATCGATGCAAAACCTCGATAATCGATACAGACTCAAATGCTACAGAGTACAGCCTGCCATCTTGTGTTGTGTGTATAACATCGAAGCAATTTGTGCAGTGAATTACGTTGGCAATCAGTGACAAAATATAATGTGCAACAGCTCCGCCATTACACCAGTGATGCAAGTGAAGCAGCAAGATGATAAAATTGTAAGTGATCAACTGTCATATAAAAGCCTTTCACACTATTTTCGTAACACATAACTGATGCAAATCTGTCTGCATCCTATACAGGCTATGATATACATAGTCAACCACAAGGAAGAAAACCAGCAGAAGACATCACTGATTTCGATTTCTAGCCATACACTCCCCCCCCCCCCCCTCCTGCCCCCCCCCCCCCCACCAAATGCCACACCAGCAGCTACAGTAAAAAACAATGGACAAAAAGTTCTAGATTAAACTAATTTAAGACTATTTATTTATAAGTAACATTTCTCTATATGTATGTATGTACGTATAAACGCCTGAAGATGAACAGAACATGTTTGAAACGCGTTACATTATATTAGATTAAGCATAAAATAAAAATGACTGGTGGCAAAAACTTGAAATAAATAATTAAAGAATTTATTTTTATAGAATTTTCCCTCAAAGTGATTTGGCTATTAATCTTTAGCAAGTCCAGAGAATTTTGAATGTTTTCGTGAAAATATTAACCTTCCTATTAAAAGTAATCACAGGACTGACTAATCCGCTCCGCCAGCGTGGTAACTGTGAACCTTAGCCGCTGCGCCACGCTCACTTGTTGTCAATAGAAAGAAAATTACGACCCTAGAAGGTACGAATAGGCTTCAACTTCGATCTTCTCGGAAACTAGGGTCGGTAGCATAAAACCTATTAACGACGTACTCAGGACAGGACTCTTTACAACATACCTAAGACTCGTCAAAATCCGTGATTAACAGGTTTGGCGGTCTCCATCTGAAACAAGGGTTTGAAGCGAAAAGTGAACTGGAGAAGCGCCTCCAACCGAAGAACCGCGTGACGACGAAGCGGACGGGGCCTAACGGATGCGCCGGGACCGCCGCCAGCATACCAAACCACTGCATTCCGGGCCACGGGCACCAGCCCGCCTCTTGGGAGCGGCTCCGACGCAATGCATCAGCTGTCCGTTCAAATTACGGTCGGTCTCAAATTACACTGAGTTTCGTATGAACGTCGGCTGCATCTTATTCGGTACAGTACAGTGAACGACCACTTCAAATGGCTCTGAGTACTATGCGACTTAACTTCTGAGGTCATCAGTCGCCTAGAACTTAGAACTAATTAAACGTAACTAAGCTAAGGACATCACACACATCCATGCCCGAGGCAGGCCGGCCGGAGTGGCCGTGCGCTTTTAGGCGCTACAGTCTGGAGCCGAGCAACCGCTACGGTCGCAGGTTCGAATCCTGCCTCGGGCATGGATGTGTGTGATGTCCTTAGGTTAGTTAGGTTTAATTAGTTCTAAGTTCTAGGTGACTGATGACCTCAGAAGTTAAGTCGCATAGTGCTCACAGCCATTTGAACCATTTTGCCCGAGGCAGGATTCGAACCACTTCAGCTACTGATCATTCTCACAAGGCGACCGCGGTAACTCCTTATCACCGATTTTGTCCACACTTATGCTGTAAGCAGGACTCTGCCAGAGATGGAAGTGACAGAACTGGAAGTCTAGCTGGTCGAGAATTTAAAAAAATAGTAATTTCGGCGGGAGTCAGATAAGGCGTGAGCCATTTATGTTGGTATAGCTTCCATGTGTCGGTGGGCGCAGCGAAAAGAGTACAGAGCGGTAATCCGAAGCTAGAGGTGTCGAGTCTCTATGAGTGATCTTTGCTTTGTTTTCAATTTTTAAGTTACATTCGCTGCAAATAAATCGAAATAATGTCCAATATATTATTATTATTTTCATAAAAGCCACGAAAAGTAAGGGAAAAGTACAGATTTTGGAGGATAAAAATGGTTGAAATGGCTCTGAGCACTATGGGACTTAACTTCTGAGGTCATTAGTCCCCTAGAATTTAGAACTACTTAAACCTAACGACCGAAACTTCCTGGCAGATTAAAACTGTGTGCCGCACCGAGACTCGAACTCGGGACTTTTGCCTTTCGCGGGCAAGTGCTCTACCAACTTTTTTTTTTTTTGGGGGGGGGGGGGGGGGGAAGGGGGTCTTCTTCCTCCCCTTCAACCCGTCCTTTACGCTCGCCAATTTTTGCCTTCTCGGCCCGGCTTCTCCGCCTTTAAAGAGAGAATGTAACTTGATGATGTGGGAAAGCGCTTCTGCTGACCGACAAACTAGTATGCCCCTTCTGCTGCCTTTGTTTGCAACATGGCTGGAATAAAAATAGATGTTAATTCCATTGACAAGGCTTTCACATAATTGTTATGGAAACGTAACTGCATTTATAATTTTCTTTCTCCGTGCGTGGAAAAACTGAAAGAAGCAAACTCTTTATTGCTGATACGTAAAATTCTCTTCTTCAGAAAGGTAATGAATTAAAGTAGGCTTCTGCTGCCTGATTTTACACATAAATAATATAAATATGTCGTCCTGTGAAAAGAAGGAATGAAAGAAAGAAACTAAATAAAAGGAAGATACCAGTTTCATCACTGTGTCGTATGCTTCCCTCAAAACATATGCACTTAACTGGTTGATATATGTATATGATCTTCTCTGATTACTTGCTGTTGGATATCTCCCTCTTGCTACGTGAAGTGCAACCTTGTACCACAAAGCATTCGTCTAATATACGAAATGCTTCGATGGATAATGTAAATTACGCAGTTCTATTGGTTACAGTATTGTTTTAGTTAAAAAATTTGCGTAGTTTTCTTTGTATTTTTTAGTACACATCAACTTTTGGTGCTCAGTTGTAAGGTATACCCAGAAGTCCTCCCTATTGCTTGATTCTTTCGTTAGGATGTAATGCATAGTTTGACCTTTCAACCAGTTGATTGCGTTTCGTTTTGTTTTAGGGTAAGGTGTACTGTCAGGGTTTAAAAATTCAGCAGGCGTAACGGCGTTGGGCGTAGTTCTGCTGACGTTCGCTATCTTTTGTAGAGCCATATGTCCTTTACCTTGTCAAACAACAATCTATGCTCTTCGGTATCTGGTATATTACATAATATACACAGCGGTGACTCGGCCAATCGAAGAGTTCGTCGTAATTTTCCTGTTTACAGCATAGTACCAGGTCGATCTGACATACGTTGGCAGGTTCCGGTAGTGAATATTTTGCCATATCGTTTCCCAGTTATAACAAGGATACTTTTGTTCTAAGTCGTTTCTAGGTTTGTCTTTCATAAAGTTATTGTAAAGTTCTTTCACTTTCATGATGTCTTTTTCAGGGATCCTTGCCTGTATGTAGCTGTATTCCACTAAAAAGTATTTCAAGTGGTATAGTCCGTTGGGTATGTGTTGGACATTTATAGGTGCACTGATGTCAGCAGGAGCTATTTCATTTAACAAATGTGCGACGTGGTTCTTTCCATTGTTTGTATGTGGTTGAAAGGTATAAGGCTTGCGCTTTTTTGCTGATGTCGGTGAGAATTAACCCACCACATTTCGTAGGGAGCATCAGAATGTCATATTTGACTTTGAAAATACGTCCGCGGCTGACAAAATGTCCTAGTGCAGATGCGATACTTTTCGACAAAGGCGCAGGTGGTGGCAGAACTTGTGCTACGTAATTAACTTTGGATGTGATATATACATTTGCTACTATTACTTTCTGAAGTTCATCGAGTTTCCTAATACTATGTGCTTGTACAGAGGCGCGTATGCTGTTAAGTAATTTTCGATAATTCGCAGCAATAGTGTGTTTGATATTTCTTTTAAAATCTATGCCGAGACATTTCATGGTTACAAGCTCGCGTAACAGACCCTGCGTTTGCGTCCCAATTCCAAGGCCGATGTTGAAAATCCCCGACTTTGTTCTATTAAGTTTTGCATCAGATGCCTGTTCATATTTTGTTACTATTTGTAGTGCGCTCTCTACTTCAGTGCCATTCACGACTAGGAAGCCAACATCATCAGCGTACGCCTTGCACACGATCTTTTCTCCATGTATTTGTAGCCCTTGTAGATGTTTCATAAGGGAGGCAAGCAGGGGTTCGATGGCGATGGCGAAGAGTGCCATTGACATTGGACACCCTTGCCTAATGGAGCTGGTAACGTCAATCGCGCAGCTAATGTGCCCATTGATGACAAATCTGGCTGAGTTGTTTGTTAATGTATTTCTTACTACTGCAATGAAACTCGGAGGGAAGCCCATTGCGCTCATGGTCCGAAGGAGAAAACGATGATTTACCCTGTCGAATGCTTTATCAAAGTCGAGTGAGATGAGTGCACATTTTATTTTGCAGACGTCGGCCGTTGAGATTAGGTCCCTGTAATTACAAAGGGTCTGGAGAATTCTCCTATCTTTGCCCACACTTGTTTGATAAGGGCCAGTGACGCTGGTCATTGTGGTTTTCAGCCAGCGAGCGAGGATGCGGCCAAAGATTTTATAATCGCTGTTTAAAAGCGTAATTGGCCTCAGAGCGCTTACAGTTTTCGTGTTGGTGGTTTTTGGTACTAACACTACGAGTCCCTCACGAAATTCTTTCGGGATGTCATTTTCAGGGTTTAGTACACTCCTGGAAATTGAAATAAGAACACCGTGAATTCATTGTCCCAGGAAGGGGAAACTTTATTGACACATTCCTGGGGTCAGATACATCACATGATCACACTGACAGAACCACAGGCACATAGACACAGGCAACAGAGCATGCACAATGTCGGCACTAGTACAGTGTATATCCACCTTTCGCAGCAATGCAGGCTGCTATTCTCCCATGGAGACGATCGTAGAGATGCTGGATGTAGTCCAGTGGAACGGCTTGCCATGCCATTTCCACCTGGCGCCTCAGTTGGACCAGCGTTCGTGCTGGACGTGCAGACCGCGTGAGACGACGCTTCATCCAGTACCAAACATGCCCAATGGGGGACAGATCCGGAGATCTTGCTGGCCAGGGTAGTTGACTTACACCTTCTAGAGCACGTTGGGTGGCACGGGATACATGCGGACGTGCATTGTCCTGTTGGAACAGCAAGTTCCCTTGCCGGTCTAGGAATGGTAGAACGATGGGTTCGATGACGGTTTGGATGTACCGTGCACTATTCAGTGTCCCCTCGACGATCACCAGTGGTGTACGGCCAGTGTAGGAGACCGCTCCCCACACCATGATGCCGGGTGTTGGCCCTGTGTGCCTCGGTCGTATGCAGTCCTGATTGTGGCGCTCACCTGCACGGCGCCAAACACGCATACGACCATCATTGGCACCAAGGCAGAAGCGACTCTCATCGCTGAAGACGACACGTCTCCATTCGTCCCTCCATTCACGCCTGTCGCGACACCACTGGAGGTGGGCTGCATGATGTTGGGACGTGAGCGGAAGACGGCCTAACGGTGTGCGGGACCGTAGCCCAGCTTCATGGAGACGGTTGCGAATGGTCCTCGCCGATACCCCAGGAGCAACAGTGTCCCTAATTTGCTGGGAAGTGGCGGTGCGGTCCCCTACGGCACTGCGTAGTATCCTACGGTCCTGGCGTGCATCCGTGCGTCGCTGCGGTCCGGTCCCAGGTCGACGGGCACGTGCACCTTCCGCCGACCACTGGCGACAACATCGATGTACTGTGGAGACCTCACGCCCCACGTGTTGAGCAATTCGGCGGTACGTCCACCCGGCCTCCCGCATGCCCACTATACGCCCTCGCTCAAAGTCGTCCGTCAACTGCACATACGGTTCACGTCCACGCTGTCGCGGCATGCTACCAGTGTTAAAGACTGCGATGGAGCTCCGTATGCCACGGCAAACTGGCTGACACTGACGGCGGCGGTGCACAAACGCTGCGCAGCTAGTGCCATTCGACGGCCAACACCGCGGTTCCTGGTGTGTCCGCTGTGCCGTGCGTGTGATCATTGCTTGTACAGCCCTCTCGCAGTGTCCGGAGCAAGTATGGTGGGTCTGACACACCGGTGTCAATGTGTTCTTTTTTCCATTTCCAGGAGTGTAGTTCGTTGCAGATGAGAGTTAACTTGGGTTTTACGAGGTCACTAAATTTGCGATAAAATTCTGCCGGAATTCCGTCTGCCCCTGGAGCCTTATTTTTCATGCTTCCATATATAGCTTCGTCGACATCTTCTTCAGTCACTTCCGAGATGAGAGTTTGTGCTTCCGCGTGGCATACTTTGCCCTGGAGGTTGATCATTAACTCGTCTTGAAGCTGTTCGTCAACTGGTTGACTGGACATTAAGGATTCAAAATGCTGTACGATTGCCTCTTTAATCTCTCTTTGCTGCGTCAGCTTCCTTCCATCATCATTTGTTATTTCAGAGAATATCTTGCGAGACGCCCTTTTGCTTTCACGAATGACATGATAAATGGAAGTGACCTCGTGCTGAGCTATATTCTGGGCACGCGACCGTATTTGGTAGCCTTCCAGTTGTTTACGCCGAAGAGCCAAAATTTTTGCTTTAATTTTGTTAATTCTTTCGTAGTTGTCCACAACAGTTACATCGGACTTGTACAAACCCCTTAGACACTGAAAGTAGAATTCTATAGTTGATTTGTACCAAAAGTTTTTGTCTTTTGAGTAATTTATGAAAAACCTCGGTATTTGAGGTTTGGCATGTTTCAGCCACCAGTCAGTGCCAGAGTTGTACGAGCTAAATTTGCTTTCACACTCTCTCCATAACTTGTAAAATGCCTCCTGACAAGCTTGGTCTTCCAGATGTGACACGTTGAGCTTCCATGTGCCTCTACCTCGGTAGGTCCCTTGTTTTGTCAGATTGATTGTGCATATGTACGCAGCATGATCCGAGAAAACGGTAGGCCATATTTCGGAGTGCAAAATGTGGTGTTTCAAATTGTGCGTTACATATATCCTGTCTAGACGGCTCGCCGAGTGACTTGTGGTGTGGGTGAAGCCAGGGGCGGCACCGTGCATATGCTCCCATGAGTCTATTAGTCTTAGGTCATTAACTATACGTTCCAGTTCAGTACACTTGTTGAAATTGGGAGTTTGGTCTTTGGCATGCAAAACACTGTTAAAATCTCCTCCCAGGATACCAACTGAGCTACCCAAGCACGACTCACGCCCCACCCTCACCCTCACAACTTTACTTCTGCCAGTATCTCGTCCCCTACCTCCCAAACTTTACAGAAGCTCTCCTACTTTGGAAGGTAGGAGAGGAGATACTGGCAGAAGTAAAGCTGTGAGGGTGGGGCGTGAGTCGTGCTTGGGTAGCTCAGTAGGTAGAGCACTTGGCCGCGAAAGGCAAAGGTCCCGAGTTCGAGTCTCGGTCCGGCACACAGTTTGAATCCGCCAGGAAGTTTCATATCAGCGCACACTCCGCTGCAGAGTGAAAATCTCATTCTGGAAACATCCCCCAGGCTGTGGCTAAGCCATGTCTCCGCAATATCCTTTCTTTCAGGAGTGCTAGTTCTGCAAGGTTCGCAGGAGAGCTTCTGTAAAGTTTGAAGGTAGGAGACGAGATACTGGCAGAAGTATAGTGGGTCTATAGAAGTAACCGTGGTCTAGGGGTAGCGTCTTTGATTCGTAATCAACACGTCTTCGGTCCCGCGTTCGATCCCCGCCACTGCCTAAATTTTGACAAATAATCAGTATTGGAGGCCGAAGACTTCCGGCATAAGAAGTCAGCCTCATTCTGCCAACGGCCTTGTCAAAGAGGGCGGAGGAGCGGATAGAGGTTCAGGGCACACTCTTGTCCTAGGGGTGGGAAATTGCCCCTAAAGGCGGAAGAATCAGCAATGATAAACGACATGAGGATGCAGAAGGCAATGGAAACCACTGCATTAAAGATACGTAACGTGTATCCACAGGACATGTGGCCTGTAATTGAAGAAATGTCATGATGATCTCTCCATTGGCAAAAGATTCCGGAATAGTCCCCCATTCGGATCTCCGGGAGGGGACTGCCAAGGGGGAGGTTACCATGAGAAAAAGATTGAATAATCAACGAAAGGATAACGTTCTACGAGTCGGGGCGTGGAATGTCAGAAGCTTGAACGTGGTAGGGAAACTAGAAAATCTGAAAAGGGAAATGCAGAGGCTCAATCTAGATATAGTAGGGGTCAGTGAAGTGAAGTGGAAGGAAGACAAGGATTTCTGGTCAGATGAGTATCGGGTAACATGAACAGCAGCAGCAAATGGTATAACAGGTGTAGGATTCGTTATGAATAGGAAGGTAGGGCAGAGGGTGTGTTACTGTGAACAGTTCAGTGACCATATTGTTCTAATCAGAATCGACAGCAGACCAACACCGACAGCGATAGTTCAGGTATACATGCCGACGTCGCAAGCTGAAGATCAACAGATAGAGAAAGTGTATGAGGATATTGAAAGGGTAATGCAGTATGTAAAGGGGGACGAAAATCTAATAGTCATGGGCGACTGGAATGCAGTTGTAGGGGAAGGAGTAGAAGAAAAGGTTACAGGAGAATTGGGCTTGGGACAAGGAATGAAAGAGGAGAAAGACTAATTGAGTTCTGTAACAAGTTTCAGCTAGTAATAGCGAATACCCTGTTCAAGAATCACAAGAGGAGGAGGTATACTTGGAAAAGGCCGGGAGATACGGGAAGATTTCAATTAGATTACATCATGGTCAGACAGAGATTCCGAAATCAGATACTGGATTGTAAGGCATACCCAGGAGCAGATATAGACTCAGATCACAATATAGTAGTGATGAAGAGTAGGCTGAAGTTCAAGACATTAGTCAGGAAGAATCAATACGCAAAGAAGTGGGATACGGAAGTACTAAGGAATGACGAGATACGTTTGAAGTTCTCTAACGCTATAGATACAGCAATAAGGAATAGCGCAGTAGGCAGTACAGTTGAAGACGAATGGACATCTCTAAAAAGGGCCATCACAAAAGTTGGGAAGGAAAACATAGGTACAAAGAAGGTAGCTGCGAAGAAACCATGGGTAACAGAAGAAATACTTCAGTTGATTGATGAAAGAAGGAAGTGCAAACATGTTCCGGGAAAATCAGCAATACAGAAATACAAGTCGCTGAGGAATGAAATAAATAGGAAGTGCAGGGAAGCTAAGACGAAATGGCTGCAGGAAAAATGTGAAGACATCAAAAAAGATATGATTGTCGGAAGGACAGACTCAGCATACAGGAAAGTCAAAACAAGCTCTTGTGACATTAAAAGCAACGGTGGTAACATTAAGAGTGCAACGGGAATTCCACTGTTAAATGCAGAGTAGAGAGCAGATAGGTGGAAAGAATACATTGAAAGCCTCTATGAGGGTGAAGATTTGTCTGATGTGATAGAAGAAGAAACAGGAGTCGATATAGAAGAGATAGGGGATCCAGTATTAGAATCGGAATTTAAAAGAGCTTTGGAGGACTTACGGTCAAATAAGACAGAAGGGATAGATAACATTCCATCAGAATTTCTAAAATCATTGCGGGAAGTGGCAACAAAACGACTATTCACGTTGCTGTGTAGAATATATGAGTCTGGCGATATACCATCTGACTTTCGGAAAAGCAGCATCCACACAATTCCGAAGACGGCAAGAGCTGACAAGTGCGAGAATACTCGCACAATCAGCTTAACAGCTCATGCATCGAAACTGCTTACAAGAATAATATACAGAAGAATGGAAAAGAAAATTGAGAATGCGCTAGCTGACGATCAGTTTGGCTTTATGAAAAGTAAAGGGACGAGAGAGGCAATTCTGACGTTACGGCTAATAATGGAAGCAAGGCTAAAGAAAAATCAAGACACTTTCATAGGATTTGTCGACCTGGAAAAAGCGTTCGACAATATAAAATGGTGCAAGCTGTTCGAGATTCTGAAAAAAGTAGGGGTAAGCTATAGGGAGAGACGGGTCATATACAATATGTACAACAACCAAGAGGGAATAATAAGAGTGGACGATCAAGAACGAAGTGCTCGTATTAAGAAGGGTGTAAGACAAGGCTGTAGCCTTTCGCCCCTACTCTTCAGTCTGTACATCGAGGAAGCAATGATGGAAATAAGAGAAAGGTTCAGGAGTGGAATTAAAATACAAGGTGAAAGGATATCAATGATACGATTCGCTGATGACATTGCTATCCTGAGTGAAAGTGAAGAAGAATTAAATGATCTGCTGAACGGAATGAACAGTCTAATGAGTACACAGTATGGTTTGAGAGTAAATCGGAGAAAGACGAAGGTAATGAGAAGTAGTAGAAATGAGAACAGCGAGAAACTTAACATCAGGATTGATGGTCACGAAGTCAATGAAGTTAAGGAATTCTGCTACCTAGGCAGTAAAATAACCAATGACGAACGGAGCAAGGAGGACATCAAAAGCAGACTCGCTATGGCAAAAAAGGCATTTCTGGCCAAGAGAAGTCTACTAATATCAAATACCGGCCTTAATTTGAGGAAGAAATTTCTGAGGATGTACGTCTGGAGTACAGCATTGTGTGGTAGTGAAACATGGACTGTGGGAAAACCGAAACAGAAGAGAATCGAAGCATTTGAGATGTGGTGCTATAGACGAATGTTGAAAATTAGGTGGGCTGATAAGGTAAGGAATGAGGAGGTTCTACGCAGAATCGGAGAGGAAAGGAATATGTGGAAAACACTGATAAGGAGAAGGGACAGGATGATAGGACATCTGCTAAGACACGAGGGAATGACTTCCATGGTACTATAGGGAGCTGTAGAGGGCAAAAACAGTAGAGGAAGACAGAGATTGGAATGCGTCAAGCAAATAATTGAGGACGTAGGTTGCAAGTGCTAGTCTGATATGAAGAGGTTAGCACAGGAAAGGAATTCGTGGCGGGCCGCATCAAACCAGTCAGTAGACTGTTGACCAAAAAAAAAAAAAAAATAGAAAGGCGATGTTCTTGACTACAATATTATGGAAGTGGAAGAGGATGTAGATGAACATGAAATAGGAGATATGATACTGCGTGAAGAGTTTGACACAGCACTGAAAGACCTAAGTCGAAACAAGGCCCAGGGAGTAAACAACATTGCATTAGAACTACTGACAGCCTTGGGAGAGCCAGTCCTGACAAAACTCTACCATCTGGTGAGCAAGATGTATGAGACAGGCGAAATTCCCTCAGACTTCAAGAAGAATATAATAATTCGAATCCCAAAGAAAGCAGGTGTTGACAGATGTGAAAATTACCGAACTATCAGTTTAATAAGTCACAGCTGCAAAATACTAACGCGAATTCCTTACAGACGAATCAAAAAACTGGTAGAAGCCGACCTCGGGTAAGATCAGTTTGGATTCCGTAGAAATGTTGGAACACGTGAGGCAATACTGACCCTACGACTTATATTAGAAGAAAGATTAAGGAAAGGCAAACCTACGTTTCTAGCATTTGTAGACTTAGAGAAAGCTTTTGTCAATGTTGACTGGAATACAGTCTTTCAAATTCTGAAGGTGGCAGGGGTAAAATACAGGGAGCGAAAGGCTATTTACAATTTGTACAGAAAGCAGATGGCAGTTATAAGAGTCGAGGGGCATGAGAGGGAAGCAGCGGTTGGGAAGGGAGTGAGACAGGGTTGTAGCCTCTCTTCGATGTTATTCAATCTGTATATTGGGCAAGCAGTAAACGAAACAAAAGAAAAGTTCGGAGTAGGTATTAAAATCCATGGAGAAGAAATAAAAACTTTGGGGTTCGCCGATGATATTGTAATTCTGTGAAAGACATCAAAGGACTTGGAAGAGCAGTTGAAGGGAATGGACAGTGTCTTGAAAGGAGGGTATAAGATGAACATCAACAAAAGCAAAACGAAGATAATGGAATGTAGTCGAATTAAGTCGGGTGACGCTGAGGGAATTAGATTAGGTTGGTTGGTTGCTTTGGGGAAGGAGACCAGACAGCGAGGTCATCGGTCTCATCGAATGAGGGAAGGAAGTCGGCCGTGCCCTTTTGAAAGGAACCATCCCGGCATTTGCCTGGAGCGATTTAGGGAAATCACGGAAAACCTAAATCAAGATGGCCGGACGCAATTAGATTAGGAAGTGAGAGACTTAAAGTAGTAAAGGAGTTTTGCTATTTGGGGAGCAAAATAACTGATGATGGTCGTAGTAGACAGGACATAAAATGTAGACTGGCAATGGCAAGGAAAGAGTTTCTGAAGAAGAGAAATTTGTTAACATCGAGTATTGATTTAAGTGTGAGGAAGTCGTTTCTGAAAATATTTGTATGGAGTGTAGCCATGTATGGAAGTGAAACATGGACGATAAATAGTTTAGACAAGAAGAGAACAGAAGCTTTCGATATGTGGTGCTACAGAAGAATGCTGAAGACTGGATGGGTAGATCACATAACTAATGAGGTGATATTGAATAGAACTGGGGAGAAGAGGAGTTTGTGGCACAACTTGACTAGAAGAAGGGATCGGTTGGTAGGACATGTTCTGAGGCATCAAGAAATCAACAGTTTAGTATTGGAGGTAGAGGGAGACCAAGAGATGAATACACTAAGCAGATTCAGAAGGATGTAGGTTGCGGTAGGTACTGGGAGATGAAGAAGCTTGCACAGGATAGAGTAGCATGGAGAGCTGCATCAAACCAGTCTCGGGACTGAAGACCACAACGACAACAACGACGATTTCGATATCCGCAAACTCATTCAACGAAACCTATAGTGTACTTCTCGTTGACCTAGAATCATAAAATTTGGCAAGAAGCAATGTTTCACAGCACAAGTAAAGGAAAAAAATCCGGACGTTGTAAATTTATAATTATGTCACATACAATTTGTCGTCCGTGTCTGTGTGTCCGTCTGTTATCCCTTCTTCCCAGCTAAGGGGAAAGGTATCACGTTATAATTTGTGTAACACGCTAAGGTTAGCGGTCGAATGTGAAAAAAATTTAAGCTTCTAAGTCATTGCAATGAAGAGATACGGCTGTCTATAAAGGAACGGTAGGCGAAACAAGTTGAAATTTATGTCAAATACTAAAGTCTACAGTTCCTTGGCGTCGTAAATGATTTAAGCTTCTAAGTCAATGCGATCAAAACATACGGCCATATAACACATATTTTTATACAAACTCACTCATCCAAACCTGTAGATGGACTACCCACATATACGTTGGGCCTGGTGATTTTGCGGTGAAGTGCATGCCTGGAAACCGAGAAGTTTTATGATCGAATCTCGGCCGACCACAGATTTTTAAATCTTTGTTTTAACCCAGATGATGATGATGTTCGGTATATGGGGTGCTCAACTGCGAGGTTATCAGCTTACTCAGCCCAATCTCGTCACTTTCATGAATGATGGCGAGATGATGAGGACAACACAAACACCAAGTACCCGGGCAGATAAAATCCTCAATCCAGCCGGGAATCGAACCCGCAACGCTAGCCATCTGACCTACACTTTCGCTCTCAGCGATGCTAGGAGTTGCCGGGAACAATACGTGGTTCGGATTCCACGTTAAACTGTCGGTCTCCTTTCCCCGGCTGGGTAACTGGGGCGTGTTAAAGGCACGCAAGACGTGGAAGTGGCATCCAGTGGAAAGACTTGCACCAGGCCATCGAGCCAAGCGAAATAATAATAATAATCTATCATATAATGAAGTTTGTACGGAACCCTCAGAGCGCGTATCATACTGCATTTCTTTTTTTCCAAACGATTGCCCATATGGACCTCCCACTTCTGCCTCATGCTTTGGAAGCCCTGTACTATGAATTTAGACGAAATCGGTGATGACGAGTAGACACGATCCCCTTCCCGGAAGACCCGATAAGTTTCAAGAGTTACCAACAACTATCGGTTTCGAGCAGTCGAGTAATACTTCACGAAAGATAGCAGAGTATTGTTGAGTTAGATAATGAAAATATTGTTAGAAGCCACACCTGTCTATGCCCCACGGGGCATGAGCAACTGCTTAGGGGCTCTAAGACGAGAGGGCAAGGGTGCCGACTTTCAAAATTTCTGTGGGTGCATATCAATTGCAGAATGTAGTATATATTTGCTGGGGAATCTCGATATTTTTTAAAATAATTATCCTTCACTTATAATCTTTTATGAATATTGCCTGCCGGCCCTTGTGGCCGAGCGGTTCTAGGCCCTTCAGTCTGGAACAGCGCGACCGCTACGGTCGCAGGTTCGAATTCTGCCTCGGGCATGGATGTGTGTGATGTCTTTAGGTTAGTTAGGTTTAAGTAGTTCTAAGTTCTAGGGGACTGATGACCTCAGGTGTTAAGTGCCATAGTGCTCAGAACCATCTGAACCATTTGAATATTGCCTCTGTCATAATGATCTGTGATGTGATAAAGTAAAACGTGGCGGTACGATAAACATACTTTGAGACTGCCCTAGCTCATTCGGTAACAAAACTGACTTAAAAGC
Organism: Schistocerca cancellata; assembly: GCF_023864275.1. Classification (NCBI taxonomy): domain Eukaryota; kingdom Metazoa; phylum Arthropoda; class Insecta; order Orthoptera; family Acrididae; genus Schistocerca; species Schistocerca cancellata. Next base: position 521,777,954 of record NC_064633.1, read on the forward strand.
AGCAGAAAGGAGATGAAACTAGGGTTCAAATGTACTTGTACGAACCCGCAGATCCAGAGGCGTAACGTACACGATACGGGCCCCGTCGGCAAAAATAAAATCCTGGTCCCTTACCATAAAATGTATAACCTACTATTAACCAACGTAACTTTAATTACAGCAGATAAAAATTTAATGGAGCCTGTTATAAAATCTCATGTAATATAAACAAAGAGATATGCGTAGAAGCAATTCTCAGTACTATGTTTTAGCTTTCCTCACGCGTCCAGTAATCGCGTACCGTTTGAAAGCTGCGAAAATTTTTGTCCGGAGAAGAGCTTTTGCTCCAAGCATCCCGTCAGTGGTAGACCTTTACTTTGTACTAGCTATTAGTAAGGTATACTATATAAGACCTCGCGTCCTTCAAAGCCATTGTTTCAGCAAACAAAACAATAACAGTCCAGATCAAGTGAAAACAATTTCACTGTGTGTTTAAAATAAAATAACTATTGAGGTAGGCTGTAACAATCGGTATCCTTGTACCTCGGATTATTCTTCATTATTGCTGAATATTGGCAAGCAGATATTTTAAAACAATTGTTGAGGAATGGAGTGGGCGTATTATAGCTTGTCACTTGTACGGAAACATGAAAACAAGCCGGAAAGATGGGATTCCATTCACACTATAGTGCGACTGTTATTCTGTGGAGTGCCTTTGACTTTGCCAAAGAAAGACAGGGAACGGGGGAGTGTGCTGCTTGTTTGCCTCTGCACAAAGACATCTGAAACAAACGTATGTGTTAGAGCTCAGTGTTTTAATAGTTCATTACTTTCTGATAAAGGCAGGTGAGAAATATTTATTTTAATTTGTTTTTATCAAACTAAAAATTTTGTTTGTGCGATGCACTCACAGTGTTATTGTATGTGCGTGGTCGAGCCCTGGCACACCCAAGCAGTCGGCGCGCATGTGAGAGGGACGCCAAAGGCGTAATTGCAAAATTTGTACATATGGTGTAGTGAAAACTGACACGGGTGGACATGTACGATAACAGAATAAAAGATGTTCCAATGAACGTAGATCCACAAACGAACCGTGTGCGAAATGATTACGAATGTGTTGTTAAAAGCCACCGCTGGCCTCCATGTCAAATATTGTCGTATTTAATACTGGGGTGGTTATAATTAAAGTACAGTTACCCACAGAGGTCCACTGTAATTAACGTATGGCAGCGAAACGTAGTCGATATTCTAATGCGCTAACACCGAACCGATTTACTGGAAAGAAGTTAGTTCCAGGTTTGGTCACCAGGTGCAACTGGCACTCGGAATGGAAGAAAGTCGTATAGAAATATTTTCATATGCAATGTGTTAGGAACGGGACGTGGGCAGAAGAGGTCAAACAAGTGAGAAAGGCATAATGTTGATTTTACTGTCAAACGCATCTCACACAGTTTGTTCAATAGGTGCACCGGAGAGGTCGACGAGATGCTGTATGGTGTTAGATTTACACCTGGGGGCCAAAATCGGAATTCTTTTTTTTTTTCAGCGAAAATCAATTCCCATTAGCATATCTACCAAGTTTCGCTACCATAAGTTAATTACAGCCCACACAGGACAAAGCTGTACTTTAATTACAAACATCTGGTACAAACGTACTTGAAATATGAACTCTCCGATTTAATCGCCAAATAATTGTGCTGGGATTTCACTCAAGGCCTACCTTAACAAGAAACAGAAGACTGTTTTAGTCTGTTGCATCATACAATTTGCTGTACACTCGAACTTGTAACGGGAGTTCGAGTAATCGTTGCATTTGGAGACTGTTGCGGGTATTTTCGTTTAGGTTTTCGCGAGTTTTAAGCTTGCTTCGAATTTTTGTGAAGTGTCGCTGTAGTATGTGTGATGTTAGAAGATGAAACTTCCTGGCAGATTAAAACTGTGTGCCGGGACGAAGTACTACCTGGCAGAAGTAAAGTTGTGAGGACGGAGCGTGAGTCGTGCTTGGGTAGCTCACAAGGGGAGGCCGCCAATTGTGAAATTCAGATTCGATTCATACTGCGCATAATAAAAGCTCATGGCCAGAGGTGTATTGTGGCAAAGCACCAAGATGCACTTCTCAGTCGTTGCCGAGAAAATCGACAGTTAAAAGAAATCGTTGCAGTGAAATATTCTCTACGATTTATAGTTTCCTACAGCGTCGTGGCGCAGCGATAAGCGCTCGGGTTCGTAATCCGAATTTCGCTGGATCGAATCTCGGGCCATGCAACTATTTTTTTTACTATTTGTTTTTCGTAATTCAAATATATATATAGTTCCCGGCAACAATTATGCATATAATAAGTTGTTGAAAGTCGTTTGTCGTGGAAAAACTGGCGACTTCGAACATGATTATGTTTTCCGCAAACAAAGTTGTATTTCACAAATGTTATTAATTGTTTTCATAATGTTTACACGTGTAGTTAACGGAAGGCGTAGAAACGATATTCCGAAACGAATACGTATAGTGTAAGTCAAACGTTCGAATTAGAGCAGAGACCCCACGATATATATATATATATATATATATATATATATATATATATATATATATATATATATATATATATATATATTTATTTGAATTACAAAAACTAAAAAAAGAAAAGGCTGCATGACGCGAGATTCGATCCGGCGACCTTCGGATTACGAACCCAAGAGCTTACCGCTGCGCCACGACGCTGTAGGAAACTATGAAGCGTAGAGAGTATTTCACTGCAACGGTTTCATTTAACTGTCGATTTTCTCGACAACGACTGAGAAGTGCATCTTGGTGCTTTGCCACAATACACCTCTTGCCATGAGCTTTTATTATGCGCAGTATGAATCGAATCTGAATTTCACAATTGGCGGCCTCCCCTTGTCAGTTGGACGCAGGCACGGTAGCTCAGCGTGTTCGGTCAGCGGGTTAGCAGCGCTCTGTCATAAAAAAACGGAGCTAATCGATCAACAACGAACTTAAACGGATGTCTTACAACGTCCGCCCTGAGCAGATGCAACGAACAAAAGCGAACGAAATGGGATTTAAAAAAAAAAAAAGAAAAAAGAAAAAAAAGTTGTTAGAGCACTTGCCCACGAAAGGCAATGGTCCCGAGTTCGAGTCTCGGCCCGACACACAGTTTTAATCTGCCAGGAAGTTTCATATCAGCGCACACTCCGCTGCAGAGTGAAAATCTCATTCAAGTTAGAAGATGATAGGCATTGTGCACGAATCTTTTGTGCAGTTCAGTAATTGTAATATATCTCCTTCTGATGTTTCGGTTCTTCTAGTATGACTGACCCATTTCTGACACATTGTAGCAGGAAATGCTCGCAGAATTTTCGGAGTGAGAACTTTATCGTATACTACGGTGTTTTCTCCTACAGCACGCAGTGCTTGAATACGACGGTTACATTCCAGATATGCTCTGTTCAGCTTTTCGGGTGTCAGTCTGGCTTTAGCTGTCGCAGCGGTCGCACGCTCCTCAAGTTTGCTCCGTGAACGTTCAGTGCTTACACCAGTGTTTTCGTGTTTCGTGCTCGTTTATTGACGTTTTGCACGTGAATTAAGCGTTATCAATTGAGCATTTGGTCTTCGTTCGTGTCATCTTTCTACGTAGTGCCGTTGGGATTTCGGCGTTGTCCGAGATTTCTTCGCTGCAGTACACCATGGCAAACTCCGTGAGAAAAAACACCGTGATTTTCACCTGCGACAAGTATACCCGTCGAGTACAGCCCTCTGCACTTGAAATACACGACTGGATTACCGAGGTAATTGGCCTTCATTCTGAATCTGTTCATACCATGCAGCTAGACTCTGATGAATACTGCATTTTTGTAAAGTTTAACGATTCCATGAGTGTAGACCGCTTTCTGGCAAAATTTGTTTATGAAACGGAATTTATACACCGTGATGGTACTAAAAGTACTGTCAAACTCCGGAATTCCGAGTCTGTAATTAGGAATGTTAGGGTTTTGAATATTCCCATAGAAGTAGACAACTCGAAAATTAAAGATGTCCTTTCAAAGTATGGGGTTGTCAGGCAAATAGTCAACGAAAGGCGGGCTTCGCATTTCAAGCTGCAGTGCTTTAACGGCATTCGCTCCGTGGAGATGGAAGTGAAGGCAAACATTCCCTCCCACATCTTTGTTGACGGGCACAAGGCGCCTGTTATGTACTCAGGGCAAACTCCTACATGTCATGTATGTAACGAGTCTGGTCACCTCCGTCAGGACTGCCCTCGCCGTGTTTTTGTGCTAACAAATAACCTTACGCAACGCCGGAAATTAACACTCAACGATTTGTTGCCAGCCAGTAATACAACAGCCGGCGGCTGTCGTGGATCCTGTTACTACCTCTGAAAATGTTGCACTTAATGTTAATGACTTTCCGTCTTTAAAACCTGCATTAACTGCTGAAATTCCGTCCCGTGACAGCGAGATTCCCACTAAAAAGCATCCTCTAGAGGACACTGAAAAAAATGTTGATGAGGACTCTTCCTGTGAAACACCCGTTGCCAGGAGGCCGAAGCCCAGTCCTGAAGATCTGTTGGAAGTGGAAAAAGGAGATGGAATGCAGGTCGATGTGGCTCCCACTTCCGCACAAGGACTTATACCGCCACGAACGACGCAGCTGGTAGTGACCTTTCACGGAAATGTGACCCTGAGCCTGAGGTCACGGCTGAAATAACCGCATCAAGTGCACAACCCATACAGTGCGAACAGTACGAGGAAGTACCAAGTAAACAGCCTGCTGACTCCGAAGCGCAACGCCGCGCCGAAGGAGGAAATAAACAAGCATCACCGCCGCACCAGCAAGACAACACAACAGACACCACGCCGGAACCAAACATTGACGACTCGCAAGCCACGGCCGTTGCCCCATTCAGCCACCGCCGGCGGCTGCGACCGACACCGGGTCTTGCTGTCACGCGTCATCAAGCGAAAGCCACACCAGAGAAGAAAGACATCAAGAAAAAGAATATTAAATATGCAGTCATCAGGGCCAACACTGACGAGGAGAAAGAGAATGGCCACAGTGACTTATAGCAATGCATTGTCAGGATTTCAGGATACTTTTCTTTTCAAGCTCTTTGTTTAAAAGCAGTGCAAATTTTTCTAGGAAGTTAGTACATGTAATGGGCACACAGATTGTAAAGATCGTGCCTTGTAGTGAAGCACGTTGCTGCTATAATCATCCCATCCCAAGTGTGTGTGTGCTTCTTCTGGTATGTCTGTGATGCAAGCTTATAGCATTACTACTATTAACATTAATAAAATACAGTCACCCTTGAAATTGGCAGCACTAGAAGAATTCTTGTACCAGTCCGGGACAGATATCGCGTTGCTACAAAAAGTTGCGATAACGGAATTTCGGATCCCAGGCTTTTTTGAAATTGTTAATGTTTCTACGGAAGCCAATATCGGTACAGCCATTCTTATAAGGGAAGGCATTCCGGTGACTGAAATCGAACGACTAGAATCAGGAAGAGCCATAGGCATGAAAATTTTCGATGTGGCAGTGCTTAACCTTTACGCCCCATCAGGAAATTCCCACAAATTGGATCGTGCGAAGTTTTTTCAAGATGAACTGATTTATTTATTGAGGAAAAATCTGTGTCCTCTTGTACTAGGTGGAGAATTTAACTGTGTTTTAAACCAGAAAGATCAACAACCCAACTTCAACTACTCGCCACAGTTAAAAAAGTTAGTAAGTGATCTACACCTTAAGGATGTGTGGGAACTTCAGCACCCGACGTCAGTCGGGTTCACGTATATAACCAGCCATTCCCGCAGCAGACTAGATAGAATTTACGTGTCACCAAATTTGCAAAATTATTTATTAAACGTTGAAACTATTCCCGTGTATTTTAGCGATCACAGTACGCTTTTAACTTGCTTTAATTTAAGTGTACAGCCAACCCGTCGATTCAGAGGCCAATGGAATTTAAATATCTCTGTTTTAACTGACGAAGAACTGGAACAGGAAATAAGAGTAGCGTGGACTTTGTGCCTCCGCACAGTAGACAAGCACCCAACAGTCATTGACTGGTGGACTAGGAGGGCTAAACCAAGGCTGCGGAAAGTTGTCATGCAGTGTAGTGCAGCGAGGCACAGGGAGTTGAGGAATACAATGGAGTTTTATTATAAAGTTTTAAGAGACTTATATCAACAGGCTCATGATGACGTAATTCGTCTGAATGATATCAAAAAAATAAAAGCCAAGTTATTAAGCATTAAACGGCAACAGATGGAGGGACTCAAAATTAAATCGAAAGCCACATCAGTCGTAGCAGATGAAACAGCTTCTCTGTATCACTTGGAGAGGCACGCTAAAAACAGACTTCTAACTTTAATTGATGAAGTCCAGACGCATACTGGTACGAGGCTCACATGCCAGAAACAAATACTGGACGAAGTCCACAGGTACTATGAAACCTTATATGCCCCTACCACAGTGGAAGATGCAGCTCTCGAGGACTTTCTCACTATTTTAGGTCCACAATTGTCGGGAACAGACAACGCTGACATCCTGTCACCTATTACTAAAGATGAAGTGCATGAGGCAGTGCGTAACTCACGTCTCAAAAAATCTCCGGGACTTGATGGCCTCCCCATGGCAAATGGGGTCCTGAACGGAAAACCGGTCCTTGCAGAGTTTAAGGAAAGTAAAATAGTACTGATTCCTAAGAGTAAAGGCAAAACCAACTTAAACAATTTTCGGCCTCTTTCGCTACTAAATTCCGATTACAAAATAATTTCGCGTATTATCAACAAAAGAGTCTCTGCCTTTTCCAACAAAATATTGAGTCATCATCAATCTTGTTCTCCGACCAGAACGATATTCGAAAGTCTATCTGCATACAGAGACGTCATTGCAATTACCTCAGTGACAAGTATAAAATGTGCGTTAATCTTTATAGATTTCAACAAAGCTTTTGACCGCGTTAGTCATAGATACCTCTTTGCGACGCTGTCAAGAATGGCTTTCCACCCCCAGATTGTGAACATGCTAAGGAATATTGCAACAGGTATAAATGCGAAAATAGCAATCAATGGCCAAACATCTAAACCCATACAAATAAGGCGAGGAGTTCCACGGGGCAGTCCCTTATATATGTTTTTATTTTCCGTATCTTTAGTGTAGTGGACTGACAAGACAGCCAGTCCACAGTGACGGGTAACCGAAAGGCACGCGTTTACACACGCCGGCTGGCGTTAGTTCTGAAACAGGATACGTAATGAATGCTATAAAGAAAAGTACGTAGCTGCTGGAATACTTAACTTTAATCCATCATTTGTATACAGCATTCTTGATGATACAAGTGAGACTCTCTCTGGATATGGTTAATGGCGCCTTGCTAGGTCGTAACCATGGACTTAGCTGAAGGCTATTCTAACCATCTCTCGGCTAATGAGAGAAAGGCTTCGTCAGTGTAGTCGCTACCAAAGTCGTCCGTACAACTGGGGCGAGTGCTAGTCAGTCTCTCTAGACCTGCCGTGTGGTGGCGCTCGGTCTGCGATCACTGACAGTGGCGACACGCGGGTCCGACATGTACTAATGGACCGCGGCCGATTTAAAGCTACCACCTAGCAAGTGTGGTGTCTGGCGGTGACACCACATTTAGAGCCCTTCCTCCGCACTGTCCACGCAAGATTAACAGGCATAACATTGAGTGGTGAGAAAACTGTCATACGAGCTTATGCTGATGACGTGGGCATTGTAATAAGGAGTAAGGAGGAGACAGTTACACTGGAAAGAGAAATCCAAAGGTATTGTCTAGCGTCGGGAGCGACAGCAAATGAAAACAAAAGTCAAATACTGAATCTACGGGGCCTAGATCACCTTCGACTGGCGTGGGCAAAACAAGACAACAAACATAAAACTTTGGGAATAACCCTAATGGCATGTCCGATGCGGATGGCTGCTTTTAACTGGACGGAAACTAGGAGGAAAGTTCATGGTGCTGTAATGGAGAACATCCATCGAACTATGGACCTGGTACAAAAAGTCAGATTCATCAACTCCTGCGTTTTGTCTAAAGCGTATTTCACTGCGCAGGTATTTCCAATCCCTAAACTAGTAGCGAAAGGGATCATGTCCACTGTTACCAATTATTTATGGCGAGGAGACATATTCAGGGTTGGTGCGACTACCGTTATACTGGATGTCAGAAACGGGGGCCTCGCAATAAAGCGTCTGCTCTGTTCCTCAAACGGACTTTCCATATACTTAGAGAACTTCCACAATGTATAATCGCAAAGCTCTTTGAGGCTGTGACACCCCATAGCCTGCAAGCACCGATTGATGTGCGAAGGATTAATGCCCGTCTGCAGTATGCGAGGAACTTTTTCCTCGAAGCAAGTTATCTTAGTGACGAAATCAGAAGCAACACACGTATCACAGCGCGCCACATCATACTTGAAAGGAAGTTAAATGAGGGTAGAAACAAATTGAAACGAAATTCCCAAATTGTGACTGGAAAGCTGTATGGCGGAACATCAACTATGCCGGGCTATCCACAGACGCTATTTCCGCATGGTACAAAACAGTTAATAATGTCATCAGCACCAACGAGAGACTATATGGGATCGGTTTAAACCAGACACACCTTTGTGGAAAATGCAATCTGGTGGATACACTCAGCCACAGATTCACCTGTGGTGGCAATGTGCATAACTGGAATTGGATCAGGCAACAAATCGCCTTTCTCACCAGATCCTCTACGGAATATACAACGCCATCGCTCCTCCTGAGACCAGACATGACAAACTTTCCAAAATTAAAAACCAACGCCATTAGCTGGTTACTGGGAAAATATGTTAGTTATGTCATCCACACACTTGGGTCGGACAACGAGATAGAATTCCGGGTTTACATGAAGTGTGAATATGCAAAAATCAGCACGTATCGCAATCACAAGAAGCACTACGGCAACATGCTGAAGATCATTTTTGTAAGAATGGGTGTTGGTTAAATATGTGGAACCACTACAACACCTTGAACGAGAACGAACAGAAGAAAATTAAAAGTCGCTTGATTTCTTATTATTATTTACTATTACTTTGCTTCCGGAACACTTTTTTTTTCAAAACATTTTGTTCAAAATTACTCGTGTTCGACTTCCAAAGTATTTGTGTGATTCGAGAAGAATTGTTAAGTTTTTTTTTTATCAGTGTTCAGTTTCTACTTAGAGAAGAGGTTTCTTTGTCTTTCTTACATCGAAGAATGGGAATATTGTGTTAAGATTTCTGCATACTTAGTGCTATGACCCAACAGGGAACGTGAAAAAGGGGTGGGAGGAATTTGGGCCTCGACGCACTGGCGGTGCCGTGAACTACTAGTGCGGCGTGTACCACGCCCTGACCATCCTAAAAATACAAATAAATAAATAAATAAATAAAAAATAAAAAGAAAATAAAAGTGGTTAATAAAAATTGGATTGCTGGAAAAAAAAATGGATTAAAAAAGTGGATAGAGAAGAAAACAAAAAAAAGCGATTCTAAGAAAAAAAAGTGGAAAAAAAGCGTGTTCAATCAGAGGGTTAGCAGCCCTCTGTAATAAAAAAACTGAGCTAATCGATCAACAACGAACTTAAACGGATGTCTTACAACGTCCGCCCTGAGCAGATGCAACGAACAAAAGCGAACAAAATGGGATTTTTTTTTAAAAAAAAGTTGGTAGAGCACTTGCCCGCGAAAGGCAATGGTCCCGAGTTCGAGTCTCGGCCCGGCACACAGTTTTAATCTGCCAGGAAGTTTCATATCAGCGCACACTCCGCTGCAGAGTGAAAATCTCATTCAAGTTAGAAGATGATAGGCGTTGTGCACGAATCTTTTGTGCAGTTCAGTAATTGTAATATATCTCCTTCTGATGTTTCGGTTCTTCTAGTATGACTAACCCATTTCTGACACATTGTAGCAGGAAATGCTCGCAGAATTTTCGGAGTGAGAACTTTATCGTATACTACGGTGCCTTCTCCTACAGCACGCAGTGCTTGAATACGACGGTTACATTCCAGGTATGCTCTGTTCAGTTTTTCGGGTGTCGCTGACTGTACAGGCTTTGGCGCATCGAAATAATCGTTGTGCGCCTATGTAATGCGGCTGCTATCGACGTAGTGATCCAATAAAATTTTGTTAGTTTCCTTCAGCGTGTTAGCTGTTATAGATATTCCATGTACTAACAATTTCGGTTCGCCTGATAGGAACCCCTCGTAGGAAAACGTGTTTGTTTGCTGTAGAAAGCGATTGGTCTTTGTCAGCGGTCAATTAAAATAAATAAATAAATAAATAAAAATGGGTCAAATGGCTCTGAGCACTAGAACTTAAAATTACTTAAACCTAACTAACCTAAGGACATCACACACATCCATGCCCGAGGCAGGATTCGAACCTGCGACCGTAGCGGTCGCGTGTTTCCAACTGTAGAACCGCTCGGCCACCCTGGCCGGCTCAATTAGAACAATTTACATAAACAAGACCACATTTCGACATCTCTACAAAATGACTCAAGCTTCATCGCTGCTAGCTTAAGAGGGTGGGGTACACTGTAGGTGACGTCATATTTATGCTGGTAAAGTGTCACTGTTAAAGTGTGAACTAATATAGTTCGTGTGAAAGTGTTCAGGACACCAAAATGGAGGCAGACAGATACGAAAAAAGCCGCTTATACTGTCACAAACCAGCACCCAGCATTATGCTACTACCAGTAATGATGTAACTTCCCGGATCCTCCCGAAATCATCTGAAGATGAACCTGAAAGGGTTCGAAAACCGGTTAATGTAATAAAGCATTATTATTGAAAAAAGTTACTGGTTGCAGTTGTGTATAACTTATTTACATATTTATCTGCGACGTTAAGGTTGAAGGCTTGTAATAAATTGCCTTTTTAGCCATCTGTATAAAGCATTTAATTTTGTCGATATACTCCTCCGAGCTGGGCAAGTCTACGTCATATTCAGAGTCACAAAGCGCCATCTAATGAAACGAGGTTCTGCAACGTGTTTTGAAGACATTCCCTGTAGTGTTCGAAATCGTCAACGGGGTGTCTGTAGTATAAGTCCTCAACAGCCGTACCCAACTGCCTCTCCGTAACGCGCTTTCTTTTCAAATGTACTGGCTGTTTTTTCTGATTCGTTCAGCATTATGTTTTACTAAGGACAGCTATTGCAAAATTGCGAGTGCACTTGTGTGTAGCTTAGACGGCTGACAAAGAGCGTGCGCGCCAACATAAAATATTTTTTTATATACGTTGCTTTTAGATACGGTATCGGTACACTCTGGACGAACATTTTTGACGCTAGTAATTGCAACACAAAGCGAAGTTTCTCAATGATGCAGAAAACGGTGTTTTGAAGCAAGCAATTCATACGATCGTATTATACGGGAATGGACTTACCTTGTGATGCGGTCCGAAGTCGTCTCTTGTTTCCTGCAGCATGAAGGGAGCCGTTAATTGTTGGGATCATACAGGATATCGTAATTTCTACCAAGTTTCGGAACCATAATATTGCGGACGCACGCACTCCGATTCCAATATAACATTAATTTATTTCTCACAAAGGAATGTATACCACAGAATATACAACAGATAAAGTCATAGATAATCAATATTGTCACAGTGTTTATAATTAAAAGAATCTACATACCACAGAGTCAATACTGTATTGCATTCGTCTCTGAAGAGCGTTATGAATTCTTTCAGATATCTCCAGATCTTCTCGTAAATATTGACAAAAAGCGTTCCACTTCTTCAACACATCAAGGGTTGTAAATATACTCAACAACCGTATGATTTTCTTAACAGAATATTTCTCTTTCTTTTCCCACACACATTTGTATTTCAGTTTCAGTTGCGTCCATAAAAATACGACAATATTTAGCAATTTTCAACTATTTTCACAGCAAATTTCAAAAAATTAATTACGTACTATTGAGTTTTATTCATGTGTAACCTACTCGTACAACATACGCTGTGAAGCAGTGTCTTATGAATAACGAGTCATATAAAATTAGATATTTTTTTGTTTTTCTCTCCCATGTAGAAATGAACTGTATTTCCGCTAATATTTAATACGGAATAACATTCGCAACTTTATTTATGACACAGGAAATGTCTCTGCAGTACTTTTTTTAAAGAAACAATTTACGTGATCTCTAGATTTAGAGTTACTTTTAAATCTTTAAACAAGAGCTCAACGAAATGCAGTTAATGCCTCAGGGAGGGATGAGGAGACTCCAAAGGATATGTCACTTGTTTTGACAATGTTCTCGAGCTGGTTCTGGCGAGAAATTACTTGGTTCTAGGTCGACGAAGGAAAATTAAGTGAAAATTGGTATTAGGTCTTGAAAAATTACTTCCGTATGTATATCGTGTTTATAAAGTTAGCTTTTTGCGACTAAATTTCATGTATTTACGAGCAACTGATACCGTTTCACTTTGTGCATTCATAGTTCCATCATTGAATGAAAAAGACAAACCAGTCACAGCAAATCCAGAAACTGGCGCAGGAAGGTGGTCAAATAAAAGAACGAAATAAAAAGAACATCAGTTCAGCCACTAGACCCCAAGGATAAGAATACCTACGGGAAAAAAGATAAGATCAAGATAGTGGGTATTAGATTGTTTCAGCTTGTCAGACGTGAACTGTATTGAACCCGAGCAGTTCTTTTGCTTTACTTCAGGAAGCAATTGATTCAAGAAGCTTCGTACTTCACAAAATATTACAATTTTATAAGTTTTTAATGGACTGCAGTATAGAACGATCGCTAACATTTTAGTATTAATAAGTAATAATTGTGTATTAAACCGGGGACCCAGAAGCAACGGAGAGACTTCGTCCCGCCGTAGCCCTCAGTGGTTCACAACCCCACAACAGGCCGCAGCAGTCCACTCACCCCACCGCCGTCCCACAAATTGTAAATTTGTGGTAGGGTATTATGGAACCAAACTGCTGAGGTGATCGGTCCCTAAGCTTACACACTACTTAATCTAACTTAAACTAACTTACGCTAAGGACGACACACACACCCATGCCCGAGGGAGGACTCGAACCTCCGAGGGACGAAGCCGCGTGGACCGTTACAAGACGCCCCAGACCGCTCGGCTACCCCGCGCGGCGCCGCTCCACAGGGTTATCGTGCGGTTCGGCCCCACTGGACATCCCCCCTGCCCCCCTCCCACCACCACACGGGAACGTCTCATACCAGACGAGTGTAACCCCAAATGTTTGCGTGGTAGGGTAATTATGGTGTACGGGCACGTGGAGACAGTGTTTGCGCAGCAGTCGCCGACATAGTGTAACTGAGGCAGAATAAGGGGAACCAGTCCGCATTCTGCCTTAAAAACCATCCACAGGCTGGCCGGCACACCGGACCTCGACACTATTCTGCCGGGCAGATTCGTGACGGAGACCGGCACGGCTTCCCGTTCGGGACGCAGCGCGTTAGACCGGGCGGGCAGTAATAAATAACAGTATTGATGCAACATTCAAGACGTGTGTGCACTTTGCATCGTGGAAAGAAGTGTGTATTAATCATTAAACTAAAATATAGCACTCGCGTGGCTCTTGTGTTGTTATCAACCTAAAGTACACTCCTGGAAATGGAAAAAAGAACACATTGACACCGGTGTGTCAGACCCACCATACTTGCTCCGGACACTGCGAGAGGGCTTTACAAGCAATGATCACACGCACGGCACAGCGGACACACCAGGAACCGCGGTGTTGGCCGTCGAATGGCGCTAGCTGCGCAGCATTTGTGCACCGCCGCCGTCAGTGTCAGCCAGTTTGCCGTGGCATACGGAGCTCCATCGCAGTCTTTAACACTGGTAGCATGCCGCGACAGCGTGGACGTGAACCGTATGTGCAGTTGACGGACTTTGAGCGAGGGCGTATAGTGGGCATGCGGGAGGCCGGGTGGACGTACCGCCGAATTGCTCAACACGTGGGGCGTGAGGTCTCCACAGTACATCGATGTTGTCGCCAGTGGTCGGCGGAAGGTGCACGTGCCCGTCGACCTGGGACCGGACCGCAGCGACGCACGAATGCACGCCAAGACCGTAGGATCCTAAGCAGTGCCGTAGGGGACCGCACCGCCGCTTCCCAGCAAATTAGGGACACTGTTGCTCCTGGGGTATCGGCGAGGACCATTCGCAACCGTCTCCATGAAGCTGGGCTACGGTCCCGCACACCGTTAGGCCGTCTTCCGCTCACGCCCCAACATCGTGCAGCCCGCCTCCAGTGGTGTCGCGACAGGCGTGAATGGAGGGACGAATGGAGACGTGTCGTCTTCAGCGATGAGAGTCGCTTCTGCCTTGGTGCCAATGATGGTCGTATGCGTGTTTGGCGCCGTGCAGGTGAGCGCCACAATCAGGACTGCATACGACCGAGGCACACAGGGCCAACACCCGGCATCATGGTGTGGGGAGCGATCTCCTACACTGGCCGTACACCACTGGTGATCGTCGAGGGGACACTGAATAGTGCACGGTACATCCAAACCGTCATCGAACCCATCGTTCTACCATTCCTAGACCGGCAAGGGAACTTGCTGTTCCAACAGGACAATGCACGTCCGCATGTATCCCGTGCCACCCAACGTGCTCTAGAAGGTGTAAGTCAGCTACCCTGGCCAGCAAGATCTCCGGATCTGTCCCCCATTGAGCATGTTTGGGACTGGATGAAGCGTCGTCTCACGCGGTCTGCACGTCCAGCACGAACGCTGGTCCAACTGAGGCGCCAGGTGGAAATGGCATGGCAAGCCGTTCCACAGGACTACATCCAGCATCTCTACGATCGTCTCCATGGGAGAATAGCAGCCTGCATTGCTGCGAAAGGTGGATATACACTGTACTAGTGCCGACATTGTGCATGCTCTGTTGCCTGTGTCTATGTGCCTGTGGTTCTGTCAGTGTGATCATGTGATGTATCTGACCCCAGGAATGTGTCAATAAAGTTTCCCCTTCCTGGGACAATGAATTCACGGTGTTCTTATTTCAATTTCCAGGAGTGTATATTATAA
This sequence comes from Schistocerca cancellata, assembly GCF_023864275.1. Taxonomy (NCBI): domain Eukaryota; kingdom Metazoa; phylum Arthropoda; class Insecta; order Orthoptera; family Acrididae; genus Schistocerca; species Schistocerca cancellata. Next base: position 521,792,976 of record NC_064633.1, read on the forward strand.
TTATTCAGCTTACAAAAAAGTGTAAACACCTGAAAACCAAAGAGTACTCATGAATATATTAGCATGTGAGGAGCTCATCGAGACATTATGTGTAGTTTGTTTTAGTTTGTTGTGTAAATTAAGCTTCATGTCTCTAGGGGTTGGGTGAGGACAGCTGCGGAGGGATAATCACTAGTAAAATAAACCTCTGTGAAAGGACGAGGTGTTTTGTTACAGGGAACGTGCATAATTCTCGAGCAAATTTCATTAAATTTTAAATGGATACGATATGTAGTTGACAGTGTTAACAGGAGCATGAGTAGGCACGTTACGGTACTAGGGTGAAAGTTGTGCAGGGTCGACGGGGCCGTGGCTTGTCATGCTCATCCTTTTTACCACCCATCGTCTCACATTCCTGACGTCAATTGTATCGTCTCCATACACCTTTTACAATCGTCGATAGATTTCAATTGGCGCGATTTCTTCAGCAGTGAGGAATTCAATCACACGTCCTTGTTTTATACGTGCGTCCATATGAGACTCAATTTTGAAGCACTCGTCTGCTGGCGCCAACTACTGCAGAACAAAGGAACCACCTGCAAATGAAAGAGAAAGGTTCAAGCATTAGCACTACACAAACGACATCTGGCGCTGACATCCAATGTCAACAAAAAATAGTAGGAGGCATTACTTTCGGAATGATCCTCGTAGTATACATGAGTTACAGGATTACGAGATCATCTCTGAAAAAGTTGAAAGAGCCCTCTTATGGGAAATTATGGTTAAATGAGAATGTCCTCTCTATCTTCTTGATGTAATTAAAAAGCTTATAACGTGTCACTAAATAATGTCGAAAACAGAAAATCTACAGTATGAAGAAATTTACGTCAACTAAAGAGTCCGTCAGGGTTGTAGCTTAATCTCTACAAGCTTTAATATTTACATATATGATAGGACTACAGAATAGAAGCACAGAGCAAGCCCAGCAACTAAAGTAAATTAAAAAATTCACTTTTGATAAATACAGTGCTGTTGCTGATGATCAAGCTACTATTATTCAACGAACTGAGAAAGAACTTCAGAGATCTGTGTATTATCTTCAACAGATTTGCTCGTGGTAGAACATGAAAGTCTCTGCATAAAAGAACCGAAGGCTAATATCCAGTTCGAACAAAAATAACCCTAGACAGTAGATCTACTGAGCAAGTGTCCCACTATCAACACCTCAGCTGAGACACAACTTACAAAATTGATCTTGGTACCGACCAGAACCTGAGGAAATAGCAGACCATATGTAGGGACAACCTGGATAACATTGTCTAGGAAAACGAGAAAAGAAACAAAAAGAAAATTTTATAAAGTGATGGCTGTGCCAGTTTTGCTTTACTGCTCAGAGACATGGCTGAAGAGTACCTAACATTTTGGTAAGATATAGGGATCGATCCTGAGTTCTGTAAAGGGTGTGTGTGACTGCATAGAATGAAAAATGATGATGTCAGAAAAAGTGAATATTTTGAAATTTGAAGATAGAATCAAGGAAAATAGAGAAATGTGGTTCTCATGCCTGAATAGAATGCAGACAGGCTGAAAACCAAAATAAGTTTTATCATAATAGACCGAATGGTAAAAATAGAAGAAGAAGGGGAAAACAAAAGGACGCTAGTAAAAATCGCATACCATATTCAAGGGAATGTAAATGTATGTTTCAGCAGTATACGCTAGTAATATTGAAACCTTGCAAAACTGGCTCATGTATTAATTTTAAACTCTAGTTGGATCATGAAAACATAGCATGATTCCATTATTACCAGACATCTCGTCAAAATCAGTTAATGACTATAGTTTATAGGTTAGGGACACATTCTTTGGTAATACGCTATCTTCAGTCACGACAAGTTCCTGCGTTAGCTCAATGCATTCAAGAGCTACAATTCCATTCTCAAAAACTATAGTGAAGTAGCCTATCTATGAGACTTATGGACAGGTGATGAAAGCAGAGAAATTTATATATATATATATATATTTCTTGGCATCCAGTAAAATGAAATGAACACTCACAGTGCAATATTAAAATTTAACAGTTGCAAATTTTAGGGAAAGCTTGCAACAGTTAGACTGGGATGAGGTGTACAGGGATACTAATGCTAATTCAAAATCTAACCTTTCATGGTACCTTTATGAGCAATTTTGAAAACATTTTCCCTAAGGAAACAGTGAAACATAATTGTAAGAAACCATGTAAAAAGCCTTGGAATAAATGTATCTTTTAAACAGAAAAGGGAAATGCAGCTCATAGCAAAAAGGAATTAATGATTGAGAAACAGTCAAATATTATAAAAGCTACTGCGCTGTATTAAGGAAAGCTATTAAAAAGTCTAGAAGTACGTTCATTATGTCTGAGATTAGAACCTCTAATAATAAAATTAAAACAATTTGTAATATTATTAAAAGGCAAACAGGGCAACTGAGAGCACAGGAAGACTATATTTCTATCAGACTCAATGAAAAATTTAACAAACAATCAGATGTAGGAAACTTTTTTAATAATAATTTTTTAAGTTTTATACCGAAAATAGGCTCCAACTACTCATTAAAAAACACAAGGCTGTATATGGAAGAGGCAATACCTGTGAAATTTGACGAAATTGAAAATCAGTCCACCTCTTCTATTCAAACGAGGAAAATAATAAATTCCCTCAAAATTAAAAACTTGCATGGAATTGATGGCATATCCAACAGAATGCTAAAAACGTGTTCCCAACAGTTAAGTAGGATTCTCAGCTACATTTGTAGCAGCTCAGTGAAACACGGCATTTTTCCAGGTAGACTGAAATATGCTATTGTGAAACCAGTAAATAAAAAAGGGGATAGATCTGACACTAACAGTTACTCACTTTTGACATCTTTATCCAGAATTCTTGAAAAAGCAATGTATTCAGGAGCAGCTTCAAATATTTGTAAACATGAAGTACCAACAAAATGTTAAATTGGTTTCCAGAAAGGCTTCTCAACAGAAAATGCTATATATGCCTTCACTGATCAAATATTAAATGCTCTGAATAACTTAACACCATCCATTGAGATATTTTGTGATCTCTCAAAGACTTTTGACTGTGTGAATCATGAAATTCTTCTAGATAAGCTTAAGTACTGTGATGTGAGTGGGACAGTACACAAATGGTTTAATTCATTTTTATTGGGAAGAATGCTGAGGGTTGAAATTAACAGTACAAATAGTCTGCAAAAGTCAGCAGAGTCCTCTCACTAGGGAGGTATCAAGAATGGTGTTTCACAGGGTTCATTCTTGGGGCCCTTATTGTTCTTAATATACTGTATATTAATGACATTCCACTCTATACTCATGAAGATACAAAGTGATTCTTTTTGCTGATGATACAAATATAGTACAAATATAGTAATCATATCCAACAAACAAGAATTAGCAGAGGAAACTGTAAATAATGTCTTTCAGAAAATTATTAAGTGGTTTTCTGCAAATGGACTTTCACAAAATTTTGAGAAAACACATTATATACAATTCTGAACAGTAAATGGCACAAAACCACTGATAAATATAGACTTTGAGCAGAGGCCTGTTGCTAAGGTAGAATATTCAAAACATCTGGGTGTGCAACTTGATGAGAAATTGAATTGGAAGAAAAAGATTGATGATCTGCTGAAACGCTTTCGTTGAGTGACTTATGCTATTAGGGTTAGTGTAAATTTTCGTGACAAATGTATCAGTAAATTAGCCAACTATGCCTGTTTTCATTCGCTGCTCTCATATGGCATCATATTTTGGGGTAATTTATCATTAAGAGAAAAAGTATTCATTGCACAAAAGTGTGTAATCAGAATAATAACTGGAGCACACCCAAGATCACCTTGCAGACATTTATTTAAGGAACTTGGGGTATTCGTAGTACCTTTACAATACATATATTCGCTTATGTAATTTGTTATTAATAACCCATCCCAATTCAAAAATAATAGCGAAGTGCATAGCTACAACACCAGAAGAAAGGATGATCTTCACTATTTTGTGTTGAATCTGACTTTGGCATAGAAAGGGGAGAATTATGCTGCCATAACAAACTTTGGTCGTTTGCCAAATATCATTACAAATTTGACAGGTAGCCAACCAGCATTTTAAAAAAATTAAAAGAATTTTAGAATGACACTTCCTTCTACTCAATAGATAATTTTTTAGATATGATGTAGTAACTGTAAAAAAAAATTATATTGTGTAGTGAAAACTTATGTTAAACTGACACATTCCACATCATTATGAAATGTCGTAAGGTATTCCTTGCCTATGGAACAAGTATTAATGTAATGTAATAAAGATTGTACTGGCAGGAAACTTTTAAAAAAATTATTTTCATCTATTACAAATGAAGCAGTCTATTACTGCAGTTTTTTCCCTCAAAAAATTACATAATCTTCTACATCAGCACTGGCATCATGTTCAAAAACATTAATTCCAAATAATCTCAATATTTTTATCAAAATAACAAACACACACACACCTTTATGTCAAATATTTAGCCTTGTCACTAAAATTCATAGCTTTTATGCATTACTTTTTCAATGAGCACTCTAAGTGTGTGTAGTATCGTTTCACATAGGTTAGCTCAAGTGTTTCAAAATGGTCAACATTATAATGTGCCACATGAACAGTCAACATCCTATTAAACTGAAGGAACTGACAAATGAAAAAAATTATGTATTACTTTTTTTATTGTCCACATATAAATCAGTTGAAAATCATATTCATTGTTTTTTCACTTATATTTTTATACAGACACAATAAAATAAATCATCATCTTTCAGGTAGTAGTGGCTCCAAGCAATGTAATACATTTTATCTAGAAGTATACAATGTTTATCTTCTTGTGCTGATAGACCTCCTGGTTTATGGAGACATCAAGCATTGTTTTGTGAAGCATCAGTTACGTCATTAACCTACATCCTTAGCATAGGTAGTATGATTTTTGATGGAACACTATAAAAATCCCAAAACATTTTTTGGATACTTTTGAACATAGCTCCAATTTACGTCAGTTTACAAAGTGGGGACTAAGTGACAAGACGACTGCCATTACTCCTGCATACTCCTGCATGCTGTTAGGTGAGTCCGCAGCTCGTTGTCTTGTGGTAGCGTTCTTGCTTCCCAAACATGGGGTCCCGCCTTCGATTCCCGGAGGGGTCAGGGATTTTCACCTGCCTCTAGATGACTGGGTGTTGTTGTATCTTCTTCTTCATCATCATTCATCCTCATTACGGTCAGAGGAAGGCAATGGCAATCCATCTCCAGTAGGACCTTGCCTAGTATGGCGGTATGGGTCTCCTGCATCGTTCCCCTATGCTCTGGCAGGAGTATGGGACTTCATTATCATCATCACTGTTAGGTCTGTTAGGTAGGGCTAAGATGGTCAGTTGGGCAATGGTTGTTAATGAGAAAAGTGAGTGCCATTAACCCACATGCTTAAGGGGAGGGGGGGATGGCAATGATGGTCAGTTTACGGGGCAACTGCCGTTATCTGACATGCTTTTGGGTGGGAGAATGATGGTCAGTTTAGGGGGTGGGGAAATGGTGGTCCATTTACAGGGTACAATGCCATTATCTCACATACTTTTCGGTGTGGCAATGATAATCAGTTTACGGGGTGGGGCTCTGATGGTCAATTTTCAGGGTAATTGCCAATATCTCACATACTTTTGGGTGGGACAATGATGGTCAGTCTACAGGGTGGGGTGGTGATGGTCAGTGTACAGGGTGACTGACATTATCTCCCATACTGTTGGTTGGGGCAATGTTAGTTTATAGGACGGCATGCATTTTATGTCAGTCATCATGACTGAATGCATGTTTTTATTCAGCAACTATGTGATACCAGTTAGGCTTACCCTGGTGCTGTGTAATCTTTAGGCTGTCGGCAGGAGCAGTGGAACAGACAATCAATTACGATCCTTGTACAAAATTAACTTTGGCTAATTTCTTTGCACATAGCATATTTAGATAGCAGCTGCATGTATTAAGTAATGTTGTAGGCCATTTCTACCATGTATGTGCAGTATGTTACATCTGTTTACGCTCAGGATCAACTGCAATTCACTACACCCTTTTGACCTTACTGTCTTGCTATTGATAATATTTGCAGAACATCAAAAATGGTTCAAATGGCTCTGAGCACTATGGGACTTAACACATCCATGCCCGAGGCAGGATTCGAACCTGCGACCGTAGCGGTCGCGCGGATCCAGACTGTAGCGCCTAGAACCGCTCGGCCACTCAGGCCGGCTGCAGAACATCAAGGAAGTGTTTCCTGTTTTCCGTTATTTTCAGATAGAATCACAAGATTCCATACGAAATGTAACATTATTTTAAGTGAAGGGGCAGATGTGAAAGCTTTTTCACTATTACAAAAGATGGATTTTTTGAGGCTCAATGGAAATGACAAACAATAGCAAATGGAACGGCCAATTAACGTCATGTTACAAAAGAAAGTCTAGATATGGTCATTATCCAGCAGTGGGAGTCAAACGGCTCTCACGATGTTGGCTATATAACAAATCCAGAACTTCAAAATTTAAATAAAAAGGATCGTTAGTTAACCCTAGTAATGTGCTCCAGGGCCAATCAGACTCTGTAACGTTCTTTTCCTCCTAATTTGCAAGTATCGTCTCACGCTCATGTGCAATACCTACCAACGAAAATTAAATCTAGACTGACATCTCGCCGAGAATGAATGTTCGCCAGTGTTTAGTCATTTACTGTTATTCATTAGATAGACACAATTGCCGAAAGGTCAGTGTCATATTGGTGTGTATATTATGTAACTTTAAAGTGTCAGTGGTTGGTTTCCTTGACAATTTGAGGCATAGCGCACGCAGCATTATTAGACGAACGCAGTCGTGCGAATGAATGTGGGTTAAGTGATTCGCTTGATGAAATCTACTCTGAGATTGGTACTCTCGCAGGAGCTACTGGTTACACCGAAAATGAGGAATCTTGAAACAACACTGAAACAGAAAACACGGTTTAATGTGTCGTCCAAGGAAGACACAGTCATCGTTTAGTACAGAGAGATAGTACTGTCGCTGATCACAGTGCGCTTCTTCGTAAACCACTCGTGGAGATACCTCCACATAATTATCTGAACCAGTCTGCACATCTAAGCACAAGATATGTTCCTACTGACATTTAAGTCTCTTTTTAAATTACAATAAATATCTTATATGTTGTTCTATCTATGTTGGCATTTTAACGACTCACCAAAAGTTTTTTTGTAATTAGCTGACATCGTCAGAAGGAGAGATATCCCTGTTATCAGTGTAAAAACGCTTCCACAATAGAAGTTTTATTGGCCAGATTGCAGTTGATACAACTCATGATTACTAGTTTGAGCAAAGTTATATTCCCATCTTCAGATCTGTAAGTGTTACAAACATGTTACAAGGTTTATAATTGTCATACAAAAGTATTATAGAGCCGATTATCAACATACACATATCTGACAGCAGTCTATGTGCTCTAATAGACCTACATGACACCACTATCCCATGCTCATTTAGTTATGGCTTTTATTTTATTGTACTCAATGTTGTGTGGGAGTGTCCTTTTTCTGAGATAAACATTATTTTACTGTAGGACGTTGGAATCACAATACATTTTTAACCCTTTGTTTTACGTAGCATTTTTAATTTCCCAGTTTACTTCCATGTTTTCAGCGGTTAGATATCAATGTGTCACATGTGGTGTGTTTATAACTCACGTATCTGATGGTATGTAAGACTTACTTAATGCTTTTTTCGATATTACGTATGACAGTTACAAAACTTGTAACATATCTGCAACATTCACAGATCTCATATGGCAATATAACTTTGCTGAAACTAGTAATGAGGATATGTATCAACTACAATGTGGGCAATGAAACTTCTACTGAAAAGATTTTTTACAAGAGTTTCTTTATTTGCGTAAAACAATAACTGGTCGCTGTTATCCTGGTGTACATTATGTATGACGTTTTAAGAGGTGTACTATGCTGGAGTTAAGAAAGAGGAAGGAACGCAATGCTAAGGAATGCTAGCGCGTCAATTACTCAGCAAATAGAAAGACCATATTCCTTTTGAACTTGGTTTTTAGTGACTATGTTATAATAAAAATTTGTGTGTATGCACCGAAAATGTTTATAGATTATTAATTTAATAACACTAATTTATTTGTGTTGGGAAGGGGGTCTTGCTCTTCTTCAGGCATAAAGGGTTAATAAACAAGTGGGCCTACTCTCCACGTTACTAAAATGACTGTCAACTCAATTATGGCTGATCGATTGCCTAGCTGTGACGGCATCCATGAGTTTCAGATCATATGCCTTCCTACACAGGAATGGAAACTATGCAGGGGGGTTCAAAAGAAATAACATTGGACTAACAGAGTGACCAGAACCACACCAACAAACTTTCACATATGATAGTATGGACCAAAACAAGAAAAAAAAATAAGGCGCAGTTGAGCGCCCCACAAACCAAACATCATCATCAACAACAAGCAAAAATAAAGTAAACATGGACCCCAAAATGCATACCTTAAGAGCTCTCAGCAATTCTTCATCTTTGATGCTGTGAAACAAATCTCTTCTTCTACAGGCTCTTTGCTGCCCACATTTTGAGAGATGGTATTGACCAAAAAAAGAAAAAATGTCTAGCAAACGTGGGATCTAAAATGCATTCCTTACGAACTATGAGCACTTGTTCATCTTCGATGCTGTTAAACATGTCTCACCTAGTGAATAAGTGCTCACAGCTCTTATGGTATGCTTTTTACAGTCCTTGTTTATTTTTCTTGTTTGGTCCATACTACTACCTCTGCAAGTCTGCTTGTGCAGTTCTGGTTCACCCTATTTGCCCTACGGGACATGACTTTTGAATCATCCTATATATGATACATTTCGTGTCGCAAAGACATGTTTATAGGTAAATATTTTTTTGGAGGTATGTTATTGGTTACTTACTGCAGGTATGCCCTTTGGCTTTTGCGAAGATCGAGCATGTCTTCATTTTGTTGCAGTATTTTTACACTGATTTTCAGTCATATTGCACTTTCCACTGTGGTTTATTTGTAGGTTATAAAGGGCGTATTATAATTAACGGCGAAGACAGACAATGGTGAAAGTATACAATAATACAAGCAAAAACGCCCCAGTAAACATGGTTCACATGTGAACTGAGTGTGAGACAACTGCAAATGTTGGGGGTCACGAACTGCCACTGACTTCAATATGAAGTATTGTTCTAGTCAACACAAGTTTATTTGAATGTGATTCAGATCAAATCTAATTGGATTCAAATTTCATCCATGCCCTATCTTAACAAGAAATACAATACAACTTCAGCATGATCACTGTTATAATTTACTACTATACTCTTGTATTTGTTAAACCAGCATTTTGTCTCCGGTTGTGGATACAATATTGCGCTCATCTCAGTAAAGAATTACGAATTTCTTCCAAAAACCACCTGGTCATCTCGTGAATCTTTACAAGACTACAATTCACTGTTCCATTTCTTTAACCGCATCACGAAAGGATTGAAAATTTCATTTTTGAAATGTCCCAGCTACAAACATTTTGAGGGTTTGAGGTCAGATGATTTTGGAGATTAAGTGACAAGTCTCCGTTCAGCATATCCATATTGGCGCATTAGATGTAACTTTTAATCGGCACCAGATTATACTTCATCCCCATCACGCTCTTACACAACAAGATAGTAAGTAATGGCACTGCTCAGGCACACAGAGTTATCAACAAGAGGCAGCTGCTAGATGTAAGCATTTCGACACCGTTAGTCAGTCACCAAGGTCACACTTCTGTGTTTGAGTGTAAGTGAGCTTAGCAGGAAAGTGTGAGACAAGTGTAGATCAACTTTCCTCCATTACTCTGATAACGTTATGTAAGAAGCATGCAACAACACCTATCACTTGTTTTACGATACAGTTATGATACTGAAACAAATTGGTTGAGTCGATACAAAAAAACTGAAGACCACTTACAGTTCATTATGAGAGAGACTGATTCGGTCATGAAAAATTACGTTGTGCAGCAAAGTCACTCCCCAGAGCCATAAATACTACAGCTCGCTAGCCTAGATGCAGTCGATCAGTAGGATTTATGGCATTCATGTCGTCTGCACTCTGTTCTCTGATTATTATATTGTAACATCTTTTGTGAGAATGTTCCAGTATACTCTTGCTGCCTGATTTAGTGATCACCGATCCTTAGCCAAGGACAACAACAAAATAGCGTCCAGAAGTGAAGCCACCGCTGTTGTGTAGTCCACAAGTCTACAAACACCATTCCAGTTCAGGACACCAGCTGCTCTCAGACTTTAGAGACATTCACGTCGGATGGCGTAGCAAACCGGTAGGCCAGCATTAGCATTCAGTATGACATCACAGCATGTGACATTGCGGTTCATCTGGTGGGACAACGCGGGCAGTGACCTCAGAGGGCGAAGTACTCTCAGGACGGCGTGTGAACTAGAGATGGGGGATGCGCTCTTGAACTGATTCATAGAGTTGAATCTTTCAAAGGAGTGAACAATCAGTGATTCAGAAAAAAAGAACGTTAGCTCCAAACGTTTCCCACGGCAGAGAGAGAGACAGAGAGAGAGAGAGAGAGAGAGAGAGAGAGAGAGACGGAGCATATCAGCAGCGCCTCTGCTGGTCACAGCACAGTGCATGCCACACAACACAGCCAGCGCCGGCCTCTGCCCTGCTTCTACCTTGGCTGCCTGCATTGTGCAGTGCCCCATTAGATTTTGTGTTTCACATATGCCGTGCCGTCTCTGTGCGTCGTCTGCCGCGTGCAGTGTCTGGCGCAGCTTAACTTCGCATCACACTCTGTCGGTGATCGTTTCAGTCGCACGTCCTGCCCTCTGGGCAGTTGATGCGAGCAACAGGACAGAGAGCCACCTAGCGGATAACATAGGAACTACTTGCAACAACCTGCTCGCAAGGGAACGGACGATTTGTCTCGGAGCGGGTGAGTTCACCGCTCCCCCCACCCTCGGAACTCGCCCGCTCAACGCTCACCCCACCGTTCTCGACTCTAGCCAGAGTGTTGAGCAAAGCAACTCAGGTGTCACTCTGGTCTCTGCGGTCTCAGCTCACGCAGTAATACAGCTCGCGGCTCGACCTGCTCGACTCAGTGCTTCTGCATCGGAGTTCGTCTCTACTGGATATTGTTCTTCGTAGTAATACCGCTATGTATATTACATTATTATGTTATGTATACATCATTTGTTTTTATTTTATTTTTATTTGTTTAAACTGATCAGATTAGGTTCCTGACGACTCCTCTTACTATAGGATTTTTATTATGGACACTCGAATTTACCCTTTAATTACGAGCGAACCGATAAATGTATCACAAAATGTGATACACCAATATTTTCCTTGTTTTATTCTGCGTAAGGCTATATGCAGCACTTCCGTTTTACAGTCAAATTTATATTTTTTTTTCTTATTCTGGTACGGATTTTGCGATTTTAGGCGTCTTCGGAAGGAAACGTTCACTTTAACAATATATGGCTTGCGATGTATTTGTATGAGGTTAATGAAATTTTAATACATTATAGCCAAATATATTGTTAATGTAAATCTCAAGTTACAACATTTTCCGATCACCCAAAAAACCACGATAGTGCAAAATAAATCAATAATCAAAAACTTTGTCATATCGTGGAAATTACAATAAACAATACAAAATTCTTACTCATTATCTGTGTTACTTCAAAATAGGATCAAATAAGATCAAAATACAGGTATAGTACTGGAATAAACCAAGTTTAAAGGGCAATGTGCCTTCCATTTATTTTCTATTGTAAATGAGTGGTGAGTAATGAAAAAGGGAGTGAACAGTTCTGATCCGATCTCTGAAAAGACCAGTTTTGCCCATCTCTAGTGCGAACCAGACACGCACACACACACACATACACACACACACACGCACCGCGGATTCCGCCTCTACCACAGCAGGCCAGCCGAGGGAAGCGCCTTCCGAAACCCCGGGCGGGCAACCCGCCACCCTCTGAGTCACACCTGACGCAGCAATTTTCAGCAGCCCAGAGTCTGACTCTCAATTCAGCAGATTTCTCTTCGGCTTACAAAGCCACCAGCCGCCACGGAACACACATGACAAGATGTATTCTGAGGACTAAAAGAAGTAATATTTAATCTTGTTTAATTGCATCTGATAATGGCGCACAAATACCTTGGCCTCCATCCTGACGAAACAGTAGGACTTTCCAGCCTGAAAGTGGGTGACCCCTACAATGCATCCACCACATTCCCCAACCGTGGGCCAAGGTGAAATCTGAGCGCAATTAGATGTGGAAGTAACTGAAAAGATTAGATTTCTAATATGTTTGCACTAATTAGGACAATACTTCATACTGAAGCAGTGATGTCTTGCAGTCACACATTCACGGTTGCCTCGCACACAGCTCCCTTGAGCACCCGTTTAATGAAAAGATTTTGCTTCTAGTACAGGTATTACATACTTTTACCCATGCAAGTTTGCACTTTTGATTATGATACAGTGTGTGGAGCACATAGACAGAAGATAAGCACATTACACTAGCAGAAAACATGATGACATAAATGTAAGCTTGCTGCTATATGAACTTTAGCTGCTCTGTAGATGTTTTTAGCTCAAAGATGTTATAGCAATGGCAGATGTTTCACTCAGTTTACACTTGCATGACATGCGATTAATCTTGCAATAGTTTGCAATATATAGGATAATTTAGCAATTGCACTCACTTATGTATTAATATAAAGAATGCTATATTTCGATAAGGGCTGTTGATCACGAGATGGGTTTCATCTGTAACAAGAATAACAGATATTTACATGTGGAGAAGAATAGGTCGATGTTTTTATGGTTGTCATCTTGTGCTCCTGCTATAATGGTTTGTCCGAGTCTAATGTGCTAACCTTTCATAAGGGCCGCAAATAAGCTGAGATGTTAACTATGAGTAATGTGTCCTGTGTATAAACCTCACGCAGAACACTGTGAAAACTGAAACGTGACTTAAAAACAGTGTAAAAATTTGCAACATGACGAGAATGGACGCTCGACCATCGCGGCAGTGAGAGGACACACACGCAGCAAAATATCGCTGACAAATATTTCCACACCATCACGCCCATTTTGACAAAAAGTATACTGTGTACAGGGCGATTCAAACACTTGTTTTTATTTCGTGAACCGTTCAAGAGAGCGAAACGAGGTTTTCAGCAAATGACAGGACGCAGAGAGTCGCGTAATTTCGCTTAATCCATTTAAAGAGCCCTACAGACGCACAAATTTCTCGGCCGATCGACCGACAAATTGAGCGTGTGCACTTGTAGGCTTGTTGGCCTACCGACTAACTGATTTCTCTTGTCGCCACCCCCTCCCCCCCTCCCAATTCACCCAACAAATTGTGCTGCGTGTAGCGCTGATTTTTGCAGATGATATGGTAATATGGGGCGATAAAGAGGTAGATGTACAGTTACAACTTGATGCTTGGAAGGAAATAATGAAAAGGTATGGATTAAAAATAAAGATAAGAGTGAAGTAATGGTATTTGGAAGAGACAAAGGGATCAACGGAAATATTACTTTGAATGGAGAACCCCTCAAAGTGGTAGACAGTTTCACTTATTTAGGGAGTGAAATATCTAGTGATGGATGAATAACATACGAAATTAATAGGATGTTACAGAAGGGAGGCAAATTCTACCAAACAATAAAATACCTGATTTGGAATAAGAAATTTTCAGAAAAAGCAAAACTCCTTATGTATAAGAGTTATTAGTTCCCTATTGTCACCTATGGAAGAGAAACACGGGCAATGACAGGAAAGGACTGGAGCAGACTGCAAGCAAGGGAAATGAAATTTCTCAGAGCAGTTAAGGGAAAAACAAGAATGGACAGAGTAAGGAACGTAGATATCAGAAAGAACCTTAAACAAGAAAGTATGAGAGAAGAAATTGAAAAAAAAAGAGTAAGATGGTACGGGCATGTCAAGAGGATGTGTGGGCAGAGACTCCCCAAAATTATAGAAGAACTAAAGATGGATGAAAAAAGACCTAGAGGGCGCCCAAGAATATGGTGGAAAACGGGAGTAAGAATATATGTGGAAAGGAGAGGTGTGACCTGGCAGCAAGTGGAGGAAGAAAAGTGGTGGGAGGACCAAGCCAAATGCAGAGGACTCGTCAGCACCCAGACCCGGCAGTAGCTGGAGCGGGATCCGGATATAAATAGACTAAAGAAGTATGTGGCGAAGACTTTTTCTCACGTTCTCGCTAGTTTTTGAATGGTTCAAACGTTTCCAAGATGGCTTAGAACACACTGAAGATTACACACGACCGTGACTCCATTCAGCATCAAAACAGGATGGGAATATCGAAAAAGTAGATAATCTGACTCGATCTGACCGTGGTTGAGTTTCGATCAGTTGCTGAAACAGGAGAAATTGACAATGAATGCTTAAGGCGAATTTTACATAACGATTTTGACATAAGAAAAGTGCGTGCGAAACTGGTGCCGGAAATTCTCACGATCGAACAAAAAGAAGCTCATGAAAATGTTTATACTGACACTTTGAATACTATTGAAAATGATCCTAATCCCTCGGAAAGAGTGATAACATATAACAAATCTTGGTTTTTCACTTATGGTTCAGAAACTACCGGCCAATCCATGCACTGGAAGGGCCCAACTTCACCGAGAGGAAAAAAGCTCTAATGAGCAAATCAAGATTCAAAGAGATGACGACATTTTTTCTAAATTCATGGGATTTTGTATCTCAGCTGGTTTCCCTAAGGTCAAGCTATTAATCAAAATTAGTGCCTTCAGGTTCTTGCTCAACTCCATGAGAAAATAATATGAAAACTACCCGAATTGTGGAAGAACAAGCCACGGGTTCTTCGTTCCGCATCACGACCACGCTCGTACCACAATGGCTGTTGAGACGTTTCTAGCGAAGTACAGCATCCCAGTGTTGGACTATCTACATAACACCATGTGACTTTTATCTATTCCCCAAGTTCTAATCTACTTTAAAAGGAGCAGGATTTCAGTCTGTTGAAGCAGTGAAAGAAAATGTGGCACACTTCATCAAGCAGCTTACAGGGGAAGACTTCTGGGATTGTTTCCATTAATGGAAAATTAGCATGCAGTGTTGTAGGGATGGAGGAGGGGACTGTATTGCGGCTGAAACTAACTGAATATCTATGTTTTTAAAATAAGATATGTTACAGCAATAGTTTGTAACCTCCCCCTCACTTATCGACCTTAATGGCAGTGAAAAATTAAACCGCGGGCACCTAATGGAAATTTGGGAAAAGCAATCGTCACCGAAGTTAATTTGTCTGTAAAGAGGGAGGAAAGGGTTACATCTAAATGAAAGGAAAAATGCAAATGAAATTGGTGAAAATTAATTCTGAGAAAAGGGTAAAATTAATAAAGAAAGTAAATGTGCGATCGTTACGTTAACAATTAATTGGCGTTAATTAGATATTTGTGATTTGGGGAAAATTACGGTCGCCAGTCCCATGGACAACTACTATAATAACTGAAAATGAAAGATTAATGCACATATAATTAGCACTACAAGCGTGGCAACTGAAAGTTGACACGTGCAATGTGAAAACTGAATGTTTGTCAGAAGTAATAAATTTCGCTACAGTCTGACTTAATTTAGCGAAAGAATTAATAAAACCGGAAAATTGAAAGTTAATTTAGTGACTGAAATTAATAGTGAACTTTGTTTCTGAAGCACTACGAAATTCAATAAAATAAGGTTAGTCTTGGGCTACCTCAACAATCATTTCAAAAGCTACTTGAATCTACGCAATTTAGAAATAAGAGATTTAACTTTGAACTTGAATTAAATGACTCTGAACAATTAAACAATAGTAAAATTTAGTACGTACCAAGCTGAGCTGCAGTCACAGGTAAGCTAAAATATGGTAACAAAACTCACACTCTTAATTTGTGCTTGTGTAATCTAAATATTGTAGCCAGCTACGAATACTTTAACTGAACTTTGAAATTAAAGCAGTGAAATGGAATGATATTACATTAATGCTGGCGTATGAATTTCAACGACACTCGGGTTCATTCCAGAAAAGGAACGGACCCTGCTTGGTAATACAATTGGGACAATGAGCAACAAAGTTTCATGCTAAGTTGCTGTATTTTTGTGATGCAACAGTTTGAAAAGCTGAGGTCTGCCATACAGTTCTAAAACTTTACGTGCTTTTAGTCTTCCTTTGTGGTTGATTGAAGGTTAGCAGTCGCCGATCCGGGAGGTGGCGACAGTCACTCATTGTCGGCTGTCGCTGTTGCAGAAGCTGGATGTTGGCGCGCCTTCTTCTCGACACGGTGACCAGGCGAAACGGGTTCTTGATGTGCGCCAGCTAATGCTTCCCGTCCGTGACACCGTGTCAGAAACTATCATAGCAAGTTGAGCGCAATTACATGCTGCCAAACCCCGAAAGCGCGGCAACTCGCAGGAGCGTCGCACAATACACCTGCTGCACCGCCGTACTCCAGCCAGACTCCCTCTCCCCGCGCTCCATGCGGCAGAGTTCACACTACCAAAGATCCTAAACACTTTGGTTCTCCAGACGACCTATCGATGTAATCGTTCGATAGCATAGTATTGCCTAGGCCAGAGCCAGCGTAAAAATACAAATAATATTTACAAAACAAACCAATTATACATCGACATATATATATATATATATATATATATATATATATATATATATATATATATATATGTATGTATATAGTAGAACAATTACAATATATAAAGACACAGAAATGTCATATCTTCAGGTAACAAAATAAGGAAAAAAATTCATAGTACTATAGATGGAAATAGGAGGATACGCATTTCCGGCGTTACAAGTTCCGTTAACGTACAGCCGCTCCTTGTGAATATGAGCACCATTGGCAACAAACGCATTGCACAATCATTAGTGTTGTAAAATTAACACTTCGTAAGCATTGTGATTGATCGCTATTTATAATACGTAACAGCCCTCTCACCGGAATTGGAGGTCAGGCCGGCGTAGTCCCCTTGTAGGTAGGCCGCACGCGCACGGCAGGTGGGGGCGTGAGCAGAAATTCCACGCCGGCTGGCGTGCCTCCGCGGCGACCTTGCCTGCGCAAAGTGTGCCGGCCGGCTATGTGGGCCGCGCGTAACGGCCCCCGGCTCATCACCGCAGCGCCGGTACTGTGGAGCACCAGCCAGCCCTCCTCAGCCTTCCACGCAGCGTTGTCGGCTCCTCTTGTGGCCTATCCAGTTTAGCGCTTAGGCCGGTATTACACTATCAAATTTCTTTGTCCAATATCTTTGTCCAATATCTTTGTCAAAGATATTTGATAGTGTAATAGGGACTTTGTCAAATGCCGTCCAATATATGATCAAATCTAGGGCCTCGCTGTATATTTGATCAAAGAAACCGCTTGTCTTCTGTTCACAGCAATGTGACTTGTTACCACATGGAGCGCTAGCATCGCTGCAGCGTACTGTCGTCTGTAGTGTTTTTATAACCATTGCCGGTAAATACAATTGGTGTGTGCCAACAACTACAAAATTAATAGAGATGTCTGAAGCTGATTAGGCGCTTTACAACGTGAGGCACCCTGAATACAAAAATAGATTAAGAAGATTCGAGACCTAACCTGATCTAACCTAACCTAACCTAACCTAACATAACCCTCTTCTGTAGCAAGGAATGGGAGTGTTATAGTGAGACTGTCTTCAGAAGATGTAGCAGTTCTTAAGTGAATATTGTGCTTTGTGATATGAGGATACACTTCATTGAGCACATACAGAAATGTATGCTCATCCATTCTTAAGTAATTGATGTACGACTTGACGTCTTCCACTGTAAGCTCACGTAACAAGTTTTCTTGAATGCTTTTATCGTGTCGTCGTAAAACCCACGGCTTAACCCAGACTAGATAAGTTTTTCGTTCCATAGATCCGTGCTGAGGAGAGCCTCGTGGATGTGGAACATGTCGATTTTTTTTAAGCTGAAATAACAATACTAATAGTATGAATAAATACAATACATCATTTGTTTCTATTAAAAATTTCGCCAATGGAGTAGGAGTTGGCCAGTAGTAAGTCTTTCAGGCTCCTTTTAAACTGATCTTTATTTCTAACTAAATTTTTTATGTTTCCTGGCAAATTATTGAAGATGAGTGCTCCTGAGTAGTGGACCCCTTTTTGAACTAAAGTAAGTTGGTTGGTTTGTGGGATTAAAGGGACCAGACTGCGATGGTCATCGGTCCCTTCTTCCAAATACTAAAAACACCCACAGAGAATAAAAACGAGTAACAGAATAGATCACAGACGCTTTTAAGTCCTTGTGCAGATCATTTTTGTTCCTGGTATTGTATGTATGAACTGAGTTGTTTGTTGGAAAAAGAGATATATTATTTACGACAAATTTCATTAAGAAGTAAATATACTGAGAGGCAGTAGTTAGTATACCCAGTTCTTTGAAGAGGTTTCTGCAGGAGGTCCGTGAATTTACTCCACAAATAATACGTATTACACGCTTTTGGACCTTGAAAACTTGTTTGACTTCAAGATTTACCCCAAAATATTATCCCATATGACATTATGGAATGAAAGTATGCAAGCTTTTTCATTTTTATGTTTCCTATGTCTGCTAACACTCGAATTGCAAATACAGATTTGTTAAGGCCTTTCTGCAGTTCTGTGGTGTGCTCCTCCCAACTGAATTTATTATCAAGTTGTAATCCCAGGACTTTTAAGACTGTCAACCTCGTATGTATGGTTCCATTTTCCCCCACTTCTTTTCCGCATGTGCATACAATGCAATTTTTGTACGTAGAACTGCTGCGATTAGTAACAAGTTGTTGTCAGCCATCTTGAACTTTGACGAAAAATTTGATGACAGTGTAATACCCCCTCTAGCGCTACGTCAAAGACCTTTGTCAAATATATTGGACGGAATATTGGATCACATCTTTGATCAAATCTTTGACAAAGAAATTTGATAGTGTAATACCGGCCTTAGGCACTGCGCGGCTCCTGCTAGTACTTGTGTGTCTGGTGAAGTCTGTATTGACCAGGTGGAGTCAGATGGGGCAAGCGCCACGACTGAGCACATTCTGCCTCATGGGTGGTGTGCTTTTTTATTATTTACTATCCCTCCCTCCTCCCCCCCCCCCCCCCCCCCCCCCATCTCTTCCATCACTTTCCCCTGTTACCGACGACTGTGCCGCTAAAGCGGAGTTATTGAACGCAGTTTTACGAAATTCCTTCACCAGGAAAGACGAATGGAATATTCCAGAATTTGAAACACGAACAGCTGATAGCATGAGTTTCTTAGAAGTAGATACCTTAGGGGTTGCGAAGCAACTCAAATCGCTTGATACGGGCAAGTCTTCAGGTCCAGATTGTATACCGATTAGGTTCCTTTCAGATTACGGTGATACAATAGCTCGCTACTTAGCAATCATATACAACCGCTCGCTCACCGATAGATCTGTACCTACAATTGGAAAATTGCGCAGGTCACACCAGTGTTTAAGAAGGGTAGTAAGAGTAATCCATCGAACTACAGACCTATATCATTGACGTCGGTTTGCAGTAGGGTTTTGGAGCATATACTGTATTTAAACATTATGAATCACCTCGAAGGGAACGATCTATTGATACATAATCAGCATGGTTTCAGAAAACATCGTTCTTTGCAACGCAGCTAGCTCTTTATTCGCACGAAGTAATGGCCGCTATCGACAGGGGATCTCAAGTTGATTCCGTATTTCTAGATTTCCGGAAAGTTTCTGACACCGTTCCTCACAAGCGACTTCTAATAAAGCAGCGGGCCTATGGGGTATCGTCTCAGTTGTGTGACTGGATTTGTGATTTCCTGTCAGGAAGGTCGCAGTTCGTAGTAATAGACGGCAAATCATCGAGTAAAACTGAAGTGATATCAGGTGTTCCCCAGGGAAGTGTCCTGGGACCTCTGCTGTTTCTGATCTATATAAATGACCTGGGTGACAATCTGAGCAGTTCTCTTAGGTTGTTCGCAGATGATGCTGTAATTTACCGTCTAGTAAGGTCATGCGAAGACCAGTATCAGTTGCAAAGCGATTTACAAAAGGTTGCTGTATGGTGTGGCAGGTGGCAGTTGACGCTAAATAACGAAAAGTGTGAGGTGATCCACATGAGTTCCAAAAGAAATCCGTTGGAATTCGATTACTCGATAAATAGTACAATTCTCAAGGCTGTCAATTCAACTAACTACCTGGGTGTTAAAATTACGAACAACTTCAGTTGGAAAGACCACAAAGATAATATTGTGGGGAAGGCGAGCCAAAGGTTGCGTTTCATTGGCAGGACACTTAGAAGATGCAACAAGTCCACTAAAGAGACAGCTTACACTACACTCGTTCATCCTCTGTTAGAATACTGCTGCGCGGTGTGGGATCCTTACCAGGTGGGATTGACAGAGGACATCGATAGGGTGCAAAAAAGGGCAGCTCGTTTTGTATTATCGCGTAATAGGGGAGAGAGTGTGGCAGATATGATACGCGAGTTGGGATGGGAGTCATTAAAGCAAAGACGTTTTTCGTCGTGACGAGATCTATTTACGAAATTTCAGCCACCAACTTTCTCTTCCGAATGCGAAAATATTTTGTTGAGTCCAACCTACATAGGTAGGAATGATCATCAAAATAAAATAAGAGAAATCAGAGCTCGAACAGTAAGGTTTAGGTGTTCGTTTTTCCCGCGCGCTGTTCGGGAGTGGAATGGTAGAGAGATAGTATGATTGTAGTTCGATAAACCCTCTGCCAAGCACTTAAATGTGAATTGCAGAGTAATCATGTAGATGTAGATGTAGATCTCCTCCTACTCCTCCGCCATCAATCCGACCTTATTATTATTGCAAACGGAACGTTGATTGGGGACGGAAGTCAAAATTAATGTGTAGATTGGTTGGGATCATTAGTATACGGAGTGTGAGAGACCCTACGAACTGCTGTATCTGTGAGGGCAGTAGCTTTAATGACAGTATTTCGCATGGTCTTAATCTACGAACAAGTAGGACTATAAAGTTAGCAATGAACGCCACTTTCCTGTTTTCTGTTAAAAACGACTGCGAAAAGGAAGACGAAACCACACTTTTTTCATAACACAGCTTAGCACGTTATTTCTCGCAGTCGGTTTAGTAGAGGGTATTTACTGTGTAATTCTTACTCGGTTTCCCCCAAAACGCTGTCTACGCTCTTCATCAGTCTCATTGATTCGACAACCATGTAGTTGGCTTGCGTTGTGCGTACACCTGCCAATACTTCGACGCCTCACTGGTGGCCTTTTCGTCTGTAGAAATAAACCACGAACTGAAATCAACTGACTGTTTGCAACACACTAAATTACCACGAACTAAAATCAATTCAATCTTTGCAACACACCGAACATATGACCACATCGCGTTCAATTAGACTCTATTTTGCAAATTATCAACATTCAATACGAGATTTGTTGTTATGAAAACATGCGACAGCAGAACTGTCCAACTGAACATCATTTTTTTTATGAGAACACGTGACAGCAGAACTTTGAAACCGATTGTCACTGACATTTTCATACAAAAATACCATACAAATTTCTGGCCGGTGGATTTTCCAAAAAGTTTCTTTTATACAAACTTTTTTCCGACAGATATGATTACAACTAAAAAATCGGTCGAACCGTTCTAAAGTTATGATCTTCGCATACGTGGCAATTGATTTTTACCTATACACATTTATTGATATTGACATCAGGCAGTGATCATATAACCAGCAATAATTATAATAGTGCAGAGATATCTCAATACCTTGAGTTAAATTAAAATAGCATCGTAAGGTTAGCTTTGGAGATGACCAATGTACTAAGGAGATTACATTACATACAAGTCTATTCTTACAATGGTTTCGTATGGAGTATTTTATTCAAGATCATTTGCGTCTATGTATACGTATATCAGTTCGTAATTAGAAAATTATACTAAGGAACAATAGTTTGACTCTTCAAAAAGAAATATAAGTTCTGACTCCATAAGAGTACTTCAGACGAATGGACGTATGGTAGGAAGTTTAAATTTGCGTGTGAGATTGGTTCAAAATGGCTCTGAACACTATGGAACTTAACTTCTAAGGTCATCAGTCCCCTAGAACTTAGAACTACTTAAACCTAACTAACCTAAGGAAATCACACACATCCATGCCCGAGGCAGGATTAGAACCTGCGACTGTAGAGGTAGCGCGGTTCCAGACTGTAGCGCCTAGAACCGCTCGGCCACCCCGGCCGGCTTGTATGAGATTCTCTGAAGTATTCTGCAATAAAATCTGAACTGTAAAGAGGTAACACTCGTAGACAGTAGAAAACCATTTGGAATCAGTTTCTGTATAGTAAGTCTTGTATTTCCTTGTACTTAGCGCATGTCAATATTAGTCCTACACGACTCAGACCTGTCACGTCAGCTTGATCCTCATGACAATGTCCAGAAACTGGAATTTTTATTCAACGTAAATGTGGGGGGCGACATCCGTGTCCCAGCCTCATACGTGGCATTTACTGAAGTTCACATATTCGAAGCACAGTCGGGCAGAGATGTGCAGTTGTATAGCCGCCGTGTGTCACCCTTATGTTGCTGAGACACATTTCAATCACGTTTCCAGTCATGGTCAGCAGCTGTCTTGATCGTAGATTTGAAATCAATATGCGGGATTGATGTTAGACCGAACTGTCCTTCCTTAATGTCCTCTTCGGTTGGTGGTCGACAGTTCAGTTATATAAAATTCCTTGATGTCCTTTTATCGTTAGATAGTGGAAATGTACGCTATTTTCTTCTGGTGGTCTCAATATACACTCCTGGAAATTGAAATAAGAACACCGTGAATTCATTGTCCCAGGAAGGGGAAACTTTATTGACACATTCCTGGGGTCAGATACATCACATGATCACACTGACAGAACCACAGGCACATAGACACAGGCAACAGAGCATGCACAATGTCGGCACTAGTACAGTGTATATCCACCTTTCGCAGCAATGCAGGCTGCTATTCTCCCATGGAGACGATCGTAGAGATGCTGGATGTAGTCCTGTGGAACGGCTTGCCATGCCATTTCCACCTGGCGCCTCAGTTGGACCAGCGTTCGTGCTGGACGTGCAGACCGCGTGAGACGACGCTTCATCCAGTCCCAAACATGCTCAATGGCGGACAGATCCGGAGATCTTGCTGGCCAGGGTAGTTGACTTACACCTTCTAGAGCACGTTGGGTGGCACGGGATACATGCGGACGTGCATTGTCCTGTTGGAACAGCAAGTTCCCTTGCCGGTCTAGGAATGGTATAACGATGGGTTCGATGACGGTTTGGATGTACCGTGCACTATTCAGTGTCCCCTCGACGATCACCAGTGGTGTACGGCCAGTGTAGGAGATCGCTCCCCACACCATGATGCCGGGTGTTGGCCCTGTGTGCCTCGGTCGTATGCAGTCCTGATTGTGGCGCTCACCTGCACGACGCCAAACACGCATACGACCATCATTGGCACCAAGGCAGAAGCGACTCTCATCGCTGAAGACGACACGTCTCCATTCGTCCCTCCATTCACGCCTGTCGCGACACCACTGGAGGCGGGCTGCACGATGTTGGGGCGTGAGCGGAAGACGGCCTAACGGTGTGCGGGACCGTAGCCCAGCTTCATGGAGACGGTTGCGAATGGTCCTCGCCGATACCCCAGGAGCAACAGTGTCCCTAATTTGCTGGGAAGTGGCGGTGCGGTCCCCTACGGCACTGCGTAGGATCCTACGGTCTTGGCGTGCATCCGTGCGTCGCTGCGGTCCGGTCCCAGGTCGACGGGCACGTGCACCTTCCGCCGACCACTGGCGACAACATCGATGTACTGTGGAGACCTCACGCCCCACGTGTTGAGCAATTCGGCGGTACGTCCACCCGGCCTCCCGCATGCCCACTATACGCCCTCGCTCAAAGTCCGTCAACTGCACATACGGTTCACGTCCACGCTGTCGCGGCATGCTACCAGTGTTAAAGACTGCGATGGAGCTCCGTATGCCACGGCAAACTGGCTGACACTGACGGCGGCGGTGCACAAATGCTGCGCAGCTAGCGCCATTCGACGGCCAACACCGCGGTTCCTGGTGTGTCCGCTGTGCCGTGCGTGTGATCATTGCTTGTACAGCCCTCTCGCAGTGTCCGGAGCAAGTATGGTGGGTCTGACACACCGGTGTCAATGTGTTCTTTTTTCCATTTCCAGGAGTGTATATCTGTTAGTCTGCTTGCCAAAGTTTAGATTTTTGTAACTTCATCTACATCTACATCTGCAAACTCTTGTGAAGTGCATGGCAGAGGTTATGTCCCCCCTATACCAGTTATTAGGGCTTTTGCCGTTCCATTCACGCAATGTCTTTTTTCATGCTGTAATTAATCTAATATTATCCTCACGATCCCTACGGGAGCGATATGTAGGGAGTTGTAGTGATTCTAAGTCACCATTTAAAGCCAGTTCCTGATACTTTTTTAGTTTCCGTCTTTCTTCAAGAGTCTGCCAGTTCAATTCTTTCAACATTTTAGTCACACCTCCCGCGGGTCGAACAAACCTGTGACTGTTCGTGCTGCTCTTTTCCGTTATCCTCCGCCAGTCCTGTCACAATCTTGACCAGTGTTCTAAAATGGGTCGCACGAGTGATTTGTACACAATCTCCTTTCTAGACTGATTGCGTGTCCCTAGTGTTCTAGTAACAAACGAAAGTCTGCAACCTGCTTTACCCGAGGTTGAGCCTATGTCTTCGTCCCACTTAATATCACTTCTGAGCGTTGCATCCAAGTATTTGTATGAGTGTACAGAGATCATCTCTGACTCACAAATTTTATCTTCATAGTATACTATATATTATTTTGTTTTGCAAAGTGCACAAGTTTACATTTTCGAACATTTAAAACAAGCTGCCAATCATTGCACCATTTTGAAATCTTATCAAGGCATGACTGAACATTTTTACAGCTTCTTTCAGACTGTAATTGGTTGTTGATAACTGCATCATCTGTGAAAAGTCTGGGGTCACTACCAATATTGTCCGCAAGATCATTAATACGCAGCATGAGGAGTGTGGGACTCAACACGCTTCCCTGAGGAACACCTGAAGTTACTTCTACGTCTGTCAATGGTTCTTCATCCAAGACAACATGCTGTGTCCTTCCTACCAAGAAATCCTGGTTCAAATGGTTCTGAGCACTAAGGGACTTAACATCTGTGGTCATCAGTCCCCTAGAACTTAGAACTACTTAAACCTAACTAACCTAAGGACATCACACACATCCATGCCCGAGGCAGGATTCGAACCTGCGACCGTAGCGGTCACGCGGTTCCAGACTGAAGCGCCTAGAACCGCACGGCCACACCGGCCGGCAAGAAATCCTCAATCCAGTCACATATGTCGTCTGATACCCTATATGACCGTACTTTTGATAATAAGCGCAAGTGTGCCTCTGAGTCAAATGCTTTTCGTAAATCGAGAAACACTGCGTCTCCTTGACTGGCTTGAACCATGGCTTTCAGGATGTCATGTGAGAAAAGTGCGAGTTGGGTTTCACATGATCTACGGTTTCGGAATCCATGCTGATTGATATAATGCTTTGGTAATAAATATCAATGTGGGCTTTAATGTATGTATGCCTTAATAAAAGGCATCCCTCATTACCGTTAGCTCCGTTTTATAGATGCAGGTTTCAGACAGAAGTGCAGTCATCTGATATGTGCCATTATAGGGGCTGAAGAATGAGCCTCACACTCCCTCTTCTGCTTCAGAGCCTTTCGTGCATCAGGGAACTCTAGGAATTGATCGGTGAGTGGATACGGAACAAAAAAGATCTGATGAACTTATGTCCGGAAATGCATGGTTTCTATGCTAGAGACCATTCACTCAATCGTGCTTTTGTTACAGAAGCTGTGGTCCAATACTCGCTGTACCATTACAATTACAGTATGCACGGCTTTCTCCTAGAGGGCGATACCTTCCTAATAACGTCATGCCCCAGCGCCCTCTCCAGCCATAGTAATTGCTAATGTTGTGTCTGATTCACTTCTCTTGCTGCCTGACTTTGTAGTGGGTGTGGTAACAGCGTTGTACACAATGATTCCGTATTCGAATCGAGAGCTTGCCGACGTCGTGTTTACTTACGGCAGCAAGGTCGTATGGAGAGCTATCCCCGCAGCCAACAGCCACGTCATTCAATATTTGCAACAGTGTTACGCCGTTTGTCTGAGACAGGGTCGTTTCAGGAAGCAGGAAATCATGAAGGACGTACCCGAAATGTTCGGACACCAGACCTGGAGGAAAATGTGGTTAGTACAGGGCTATTACAAATGATTGAAGCGATTTCATAAATTCACTGTAGCTCCATTCAGTGACATATGGTCACGACACACTACAGATACGTAGAAAAACTCATAAAGTTTTGTTCGGCTGAAGCCGCACTTCAGGTTTCTGCCGCTAGAGCGCTCGAGAGCGCAGTGAGACAAAATGGCGACAGGAGGCGAGAAAGCGTATGTCGTGCTTGAAATGCACTCACATCAGTCAGTCATAACAGTGCAACGTCAATTTCAGGACGAAGTGCAACAAAGATCCACCAACAGCTAAGTCCATTCGGCGATGGTATGCGCAGTTTAAAGCTTCTGGATGCCTCTGTAAGGGGAAATCAACGAGTCGGCCTGCAGTGAGCGAAGAAACGGTTGAACGCGTGCGGGCAACTTTCACGCGTAGCCCGCGGAAGTCGACGAATAAAGCAGGCAGGGAGCTAAACGTACCACAGCCGACGGTTTGGAAAATCTTACGGAAAAGGCTAAAGCAGAAGCCTTACCGTTTACAATTGCTACAAGCCCTGACACCCGATGACAAAGTCAGACGCTTTGAATTTTCGGCGCGGTTGCAACAGCTCATGGAAGAGGATGCGTTCAGTGCGAAACTTGTTTTCAGTGATGAAGCAACATTTTTTCCTAATGGTGAAGTGAACAGACACAATGTGCGAATCTGGGCGGTAGAGAATCCTCACGCATTCGTGCAGCAAATTTGCAATTCACCAAAAGTTAACGTGTTTTGTGCAATCTCACGGTTTACAGTTTACGGCCCCTTTTTCTTCTGCGAAAAAAACGTTACAGGACACGTGTATCTGGACATGCTGGAAAATTGGCTCATGCCACAACTGGAGACCAACAGCGCCGCCTTCATCTTTCAACAGGATGGTGCTCCACCGCACTTCCATCATGATGTTCGGCATTTCTTAAACAGGAGATCGGAAAACCGATGGATCGGTCGTGGTGGAGATCATGATCAGTAATTCATGTCATGGCCTCCACGCTCTCCCGACTTAACCCCATGCGACTTCTTTCTGTGGGGTTATGTGAAAGATTCAGTGTTTGAACCTCCTCTACCAAGAAACGTGCCAGAACTGCGAGCTCGCATCAACGATGCTTTCGAACTCATTGATGGGGACGTGCTGCGCCGAGTGTGGGAGGAACTTGATTATCGGCTTGATGTCTGCCGAATCACTAAAGGGGCACCTATCGAACATTTGTGAATGCCTAAAAAAACTTTTTGAGTTTTTGTATGTGTGTGTAAAGCATTGTGAAAATATCTCAAATAATAAAGTTATTGTAGAGCTGTGAAATCGCTTCAATCATTTGCAATAACCCTGTACTGTGAAAGGAGACCGCCGTGTCAGTACCAAGCAGTCGGTCCGCCAGTACAGGGTAAGCCAGGCGACCGTGTGGAACATTCTCCGTGGCAACTGCTACTACCCTTATCACTTACAGCGTGTGCAGGGCTTAGTAGCGACAGACTTTCCACATCGGGAGCAGAGTTTGAAACGTCCCCTTAGAACAATTGTACACGACTGTGCTTAACCTGTGTCAGCTGATCTTGTACTTCCCGGATTTCTCTTTGGTGTTGCGTATTAATTTGATTCAGATTTTGTTTCAGTTTCCTAATTTGTTCGCACTCTTCTGTGTCATTAAAGACTACCGGTTTTGTGTCATTCAGATTATCACCTACCTTCGTAGATAAATTATTTAGCTGATCCGAAAGTTCAACTACTTTCTCTGATAATGAACTAATTTCCTCCATGTGTCTTTCTGAACCAATTTTCAGAGTATCTAATGTGTCCTTTAAGTTTTCTTGAGTTTTTGAAAGTTGCGTAACCAAATCAGTAGATGCAACTGAGTCAATTTTAGCCCACAAGGTCTCATGATTTTCATGAACAATGGTTTGCAGTTCTTTTATGGCTGCTTCGTGATTCTGTAATGCATTTTCATGACGCGCAAAAATAGGTTGGAAATGCTCACAAATTTGTGTTTTTACGTCATTACAGACTTTCTGACATTTCGATTCAATGTTATGTAACTCAGTAGTTAAATCTTCACGTGTTAGTTCAACCTTATGTTCCACTGAGTCTAACTTTTGAAGCTTTTGTTCCATTGCGTCTAACTGTTGCTGTGTTTGTCTCTGATTTTGTTCCATTGTGTCTCACTTTTGAAGATTTTGTCCCATTGTGTCTAACTGTTGCTGTGTTTGTTTCTGATTTTGTTCCATTTTTTGCATTAATTGCAATAATAATGTATTAGTGTCTGGAATCTGTTTCTCTATGCTTTTTGGCAGTGCGTTTTCACCGGCAGCATTCACATTTTGACAAGCAGAAAATGTGTCTTGACTCATTTAAGAAAACTGTGAGGACCCAAAACCTAAGTCTACAGTATTTGCAATATTGTGTTCTGTCATTTCGGATTCCTGAGGCGAGCTGTTGCCGACCGATCGATCGATAATGCTTCCCTGTTCACTACCTGTTTGACTGCCTACACCATTATTTGCCGCCCGCTCCATATCCCTATGCACAATTACCAAATTACTACTTCGAATGTCTGTTAATTCACTACCCAGTGGTGCTGATAAGCAACGCTCGTCGTCACTATTATTTCTCAGTTTACTTTGGAGCCGAGTGTGACGTTTTTCACACGCCATTATTGTCACAATATTTCACACGATAACACAGAAAAGCACAATTTGAATAGCAAAAATAAGAGAACACATTAACATAGCACTGAAAATAATATGTAGTTAATTGCAAGCGCAACTGCGAAATACTTGGTGCAAATCTACATGCATGCCACAACTGTCTTACAGTACAACAATGAAAGACACTGCAACTACAAAGGAGATTCTCTCTACAATTACGCGCTAGCAATAAACAAAAGCTACACTAAATACACAAGCTACAAGAAAAAATCAGAAGATTCCAGTGAGGTATCCTCGGTTAAGGGTCGACATATGAAACGTCCCCTCAGAACAATTTATACACGACTGTGCTTAACCTGACACACAATATTATTTAGCGCAACGCAATCTGACTTTCAAAAATCCCTACAAAAGAATGGCCCTGACTAACATTAAACTATACCTTTCACAAATAACTTACCTCACAAAAATCTTCATTACTCGAACTACTGCAATACAGCGAGCGCCACTATTGCCAGCTAAATAAAAGATTCAAACTACAGAAGGCACTAACTACTGATAGGGATAGTTAGCAAATGAAAGATATTAATAGAGAACAAACAATGTATTTACCTTAATGGTGTATTTTGTATCTTTGTAATTGTATTCTTATGTTATAATATTGTAATTGACACCAGTTTACCAATTTAAGTAACTTGTACGTTACATTTCACTGCACACATTTCTGTTGGTCATAGTAATGCACAATATGTGAGAAGTTGGGACTGTTAGTGTTTGCACGTGTGTTACTAATTCAGCAAGGGACTGGATAACAGCATTGCTGGTTCTAAGGACAATTCCAAAAAACTTTGTGAGTGCACGAGTGGTGGTTTATGGACTTGCTATATTATCCGCAAGACTCTTCAATGGTGATTGTGCACCTGCACAGTCGCAACAGATGGCTGCTGGCCATCTCTACAAGGACTACAGTGGGTCTGCATCTCTGATGACCCACCAATACCATTATTTCTACAAGGACTGCAGTGGGTCTGCACCTCTGGTGGCCCACCAATACCATACTCTCTACCAGGACTGCAGTGGGTCTGCTCTGTGATGACCTACCTACCAATATTCGTCAGAACTTCGAATGACTCTGCTGTGGGTTTGCTCCATTGTGGCCCATTACCTGTCAGCATGTCAAGAGTCAGCACTGTCTTTCCGTTGGAAGGACACCACTACTTCTTCAAGACTGCATGGAAATCCACTACTTCTGTGTGCAATTTTTTTTACTAATGAGACTTTGTGAAAAAAAACTGTAATTACTACTATGATGAATGATCAGGACTGTCTTTATGGACTGTGAGACAATTTTAGCTTTTGACCAACATCGTATCAATAAGTGTGTGCATTGAATATCTTTGTTAGTGAAATTATGAAAAATTTTATCAAATCATTATTGGCCACTGGCCAAAAAAATTTGTAAAATTTTTTGGGGGGAGCATGGGGGCTATGTAAGTAGGCTGTTTATGTTTTCTTATTGGCAACGTTACGTAGCGCTCTGTACGAAAATCACTGGCTGTGCTGTGTGCAGTCTGTGGCTAGTTTACATTGTTGTCTGCCATTGTAGAGGGGCAGCTGGATGTGAACAGCGCGTAGCGTTGCGCAGTTGGAGGCGAGCCGCCAGCAGTGGTGGATGTGGGGAGAGAGATGGCGGAGTTTTGTAATTTTTCATGAACTGCTATATATATATATTATGACTATTAAGATAAATACATTGTTTGTTCTCTATTAATATCTTTCATTTGCTAACTATCCCTATCAGTAGTTAGTGCCTTCTGTAGTTTGAATCTTTTATTTAGCTGGCAATAGTGGCGCTCGCTGTATTGCAGTAGTTCGAGTAATGAAGATTTTTGTGAGGTAAGTTATTTGTGAAAGGTATAGTTTAATGTTAGTCAGGGCCATTCTTTTGTAGGGATTTTTGAAAGTCAGATTGCGTTGCGCTAAATAATATTGTGTGTCAGGTTAAGCACAGTCGTGTATAAATTGTTCTAAGGGGACGTTTCAATTTGTCACTGGTTTCCTCACCAGGCAACCCTTATTCCGGGACCTGTGTCACCCATCCTATGCCGGCCGTTGTGGCCGAGCGGTTCTAGGCGCTTCAGTCTGGAACAGCACGACCGCTACAGTCGCAGCTTCGAATCCTGCCTCGGGCATGGATGTGTGTGGTGTCCTTAGGTTAGTAAGGTTGAAGTAGTCCTAAGTTCTAGGGGACTGATGTCCTCAGATGTTAAGTCCCATAGTGCTCAGAGCCATTTGAACCATTTGAACCCATTCACAGATGAGGCCGCCTTTACGCGGAGAGGTATCTTCAACTTTCGTAACAGTCATCTGGAGCATAGTATGGAGAACCCCCGTGGTACGGTGACAGCGAATCATCATCATCGGCACAGCCGGAGTGCGTGGGCCGGGATAATTGGCGACCGTATTTTGGAACCAGTCTTCCTTCTACGTCGTCTTACATGCCGTAACTATCGGCGTTTCTCGCCGGTGACTTGGCCTTCCCCGCTGGAAGAAGTGGTATTGATGATTCGAAAGGTTATGTGGCTGCCACATGATGGTGCTCCCGCCCACTTCGCCGTTAACGACCGGACCCCTATCAATCGTGTCTTCCCTGCTCATTCACCGTGTCTTAACCCGTAAGATTTATGATTATGGGGCTATCTGAAAAGCATTGTTTGCAGAGCCCATTCCAATTATGGAGACACTGGAGCGGCGTATTCATGCTGCCTTTGGTACTGTTCGGATTGTGAGCGTACAAGCTGTGGCGGGAGTTTAGAGCGGCAGTTTCCCGCCGCAGAGCACGTGGCTGGCCGTTGCTACGGGGCCGTGGCGAGCGGCTGGCGAGTACGCGGCGTTGGAAAAAGCCGAGTCGACGCTCGGCAGGGGCGCGTATGGCCGTGTTTGCGCTCTTGGGGAAATTTATATGCCACAGAAAAATTGATAAAAACAGGATTAAGAGTGACACGGAGGTGCGAGTTGGCACTCATGGATAGAAAAATATGTAAAACTAAATTATCTAGAGGCGCCACAAAAATATATAATAGTTTAAAAGTTATTGTCTTAAAAATTGTAAATTTATGAAAGTTCAAAAGGTAATATCTCGGAAATGCTTTCGTCGATTAATATGGACAAATCCTTTACGGATGCGGCTAGTAGAGCTACATCGAGCAGTCATAGCTGGTTTATCATAGTGAGTACCATTTCTGAATGAGAGGTGGGAATATGGGATTCGACTGAGAGAAACCGAGTTTGTGGCAATAAATTAATTTAAGGAGACGAAACCAGCGGCAGCATTCTGAAGTTTAAAGAGGTAGATGAGTAATTAAGTATGTATTCTTATTTGTTTATTTATGTTTAGTATAAAAAATCCGGGAAAAGCAATATCACGCCACAAGAACATTATTTGTGAAAAAATGGTGGCAGATACAAAAAATTGAACTTTAAATTGTTACTGCCCGGAAAATTTCCATATTTTTCAAAATATCATATATGTTTTTGAGTTTATTTGTAGAATATTCGTAATTTTTGTCAAACATTGTTTTGAGTTAGGCAGTCGTTTTGAGGGTGAATAGGGCGGCCATCTTTGAGGACAGGGAGTGGGTTCTGAGCGAGGCTAAGAGTCGGACGTGCCGCGTGCCTGGGGGCAGTAGGTGGTGGGTTGGTGGCCACGTTCGGGGACGGTCAAGTGGAGCGCAAAATAGTCGTTTAGGACAGTTAGCGTGCCATATGAGTTTTATAGTGAGCTGTTGTAGCATCAGTTATTAACGGCCGGCCTTACGTAAAAGCCCCTCAGACTGCATTTTAAGTGTTAAGTGAATATACTGAAGAAAAATAAACTACTCGTTCAAATTCTAAATCAACGTGAGTGACTCAATATTTTA
The DNA here is from genome assembly GCF_023864275.1 of Schistocerca cancellata. Lineage (NCBI taxonomy): Eukaryota > Metazoa > Arthropoda > Insecta > Orthoptera > Acrididae > Schistocerca > Schistocerca cancellata. The sequence goes on from NC_064633.1 coordinate 521,826,007, forward strand.
AATTTCACGGCAATACCTGCCTGCATTGTTTTCTTATATTTTATTTCAGCTTAAAAATTGTATTTACGACAGGTGTGAGCTGGCACCCTACGACGAAAAACGTAGCCAAACATTGAGAGCAGCCACATCTCTGGGCTACTCAATTAAGCTCCATAGCACGTGGGGGCTCGAGCCAAACTGTTCACACTTCAGTGCTTGGTGCCCAGTACCGTCGTAAGATGCAACGTGGCCGCCGTCAACGTGTGGGACAGAGTATGCTACGGCGCGTAAACGCATGCGTTGACGCACATGGAAATCATTTTCAACACATACTGTAACTGTGGTTGCAGGGTGCGGCACGTATTACACCGCAGTCTCTGTAACAATGTGTAATTGAATACATGTTGTGTAGCGTGGGAACCATGCATTTCTGGACATAAGTTGACTAGACCTTTTTTGTTCCGCATTCTCTCGTGAATCAATCCAAAATATATATCACTGGAAACCAATCCATCTTGGTAGAACCAAAGACAACGTGGAGGTATCTTGTTTAGCATTCGCGGACGACTTGGCCATACTTGCAGATGATGAAGAAATCGCCACCAAACAAATAGAGATCCTTAAGGAATGCGCGGATAAAGTAGGTTTACAAATTTCGTTTCAAATGACAGAATTTTTCTGTACGAAATTCGATATACACAGTTTGAACACAAAATATGGAAAAATAAATAGAGTAAAACATTTTAAATACCTAGGTGAAATTTTGGAGCCAACCGGAGGAGAGAAAGTTGCACAGAAGATCAGACAACAGAAAATGAAGAGAGCATATGGTATGACACATGAAATATACAATAAAAAATGCATCTCCTCGAACACAAAAATCAGACACTACTGCGCAGTAATTAAGCCAGCAGCACTATATGCTAGTGAAACGCTCACAATCCACACAAAATGTGACTTAGAAAAAATACTAAAAGAAGAACGCAAAATTATGAGAAAGATTTTAGGTCCAAAATTAACAGAAGAAGGATACCGGATACAATCAAGAAGAACCACAGAAACTATATCAAACCTGGAAGCAGACATAAGAAGGCGAAGATTAAAATTTTATGGACATGTCACTAGACTTCCCCCCACACGACTCACCAACAGAATTCTCACTTACATAGAAAAAGTCAAATCAACAACACCATGGATTAGCCAAGTAAAATTAGATTTACAAAAAGCAAATATTGAACTTAAAGATGTCAAAGATAGAAAAACTTTTAGAAATAAGGTGGAAAAGTGGATTGTATTGTCGGAGAAGGAAGCACTAAAGAGACCAGGAACAAAATGGACAGAAGAAAGAAAAAGAAAACATGGAGAACGAATGAAAGAAGTATGGAAGAAACGACGTCAGAAAGCTTTGCGTGATCCTTCTGGGTCCATTCGCGATAAGTAAGTATATATATCACCCTGTATAAAAGCGCTCTGTGACCAATATTGTCAAATAAGCTGCTCTACTTCGTAATTGGTGCCCTTTCCTTTTCTTAAATCGTGTGACAGGTGTGACACTGTGCTTGTTCAAAGAAAGAAAAAAAAAGGGCGACTGGAAACGGGCACGAGCGGCCCCGAAGTGGTCCTCACGCAGACAGTCCGAATCGCGCGATTTAGCGCGAGACAAAGTACCGCGCTCAAGAACATCGATGTGAATGCAGTCTCATAAGGCAAGGAGGTGAGCAGTCATTTCTGCACGTCAGCGCGTACAGATGGGAAAAAAAACCGGCCGGTTACAACCGATACCGGTGTTTTTTAGTTCTGGAGGTTATTATAGGTATTTTTATTTCGTGCTGATAACCGAGTATAAAACCGATATAACAATTTGCCGTAGCAGTGGTGCCAAATTTTTTGGTTTTTAAGAGTTTGGTAGGAAGTTCTGTGGCTACAGTAAGATTCGCATCGCCTCTGAATGCTATTCGTAGGAGTCAACATACACAACAACACATAATAGAACTAGAATTTATGAACAGATCAGGTAATAAATGATGGCCAATGTATTAATTCATTACTGAAACTGTAACTGCTCTCACATAATTCTTCGTGATAAATGCTATATTTTGTCTGCAATCTAAACAATTCATTTGAAATTTTTGAAATAACATTTACGGTTTTGTCAAGGAAAAATCAATTATATTCGAATTTCCACTACAAAGTAAAGATATATCTAACTAAAAACGAGTTTTTCATTCAAAATAATTAAAGAAAAGAACGCTACAAATTTTACACTTGTTATCTGTCTGTCATTTCTATACAATACTAAAAGAGAAAGGAAATTATAGCAACAGTAATGAATCAGAAACTTAAGAATTCATTCATTGTTTACAATAAAAATAGAAAGTAACTAATCTGCTGTCTGTGTCTACATAAAATGCCTTCATGTGTAAGCCTAGGAAACGGACAACTTAACACGAAAAATAGAGTCCTCCAATCGCAGTTTTCACTCTTTAGCAGTGACTATTCGTAATTCCAAAATAGTGGTATGACACTCGATTACAACAAGATTTTTGAAGAGAGATTTAAAAATTCTGGATCAGTGGGAGAATACTAACGAATTAAATGTACTGTTCGGCCCCTTACTACTTTTCTAAAACAGAAATGAACAGTGGACGGATTAAGTTTTCTTTTATTTAGCTACTTTATTTGGTATTTTGATTTTATGTGTCTTGGAATGTATAATTAAAAAATCTGAGAGCGTTATTTTTTCAATCTTTCTTCGTCTACTTTTAGTGATAGAAATAATAACAATAAAAACAGAACATCGGTTATTTCAGAAACCGGTTATTGAAAGTAGTTTTAACAGTCCGGTTAAACTGGAGATGAAAAAACAGGTATAACCGAAAACCGGTTGTTTCAGCGATAACCGACGTTCTTTCAGCGGCTCTGGACGTATGCTGTATGAATGTGGCAATGCGTCGGTTGTAGTATTTTAGCTCATGCTATTGTTACGCTCTCTCCCGCACCAGTCTACAGTATTCAATGCGATCATGATGGATTCCCTTTCTTGTACCAAGACTTTGTGATGGAGTGCATGTAGAAACTGAAGTCCGAAGATCATATAAATAAAAACTTAGACCGAGGGTTGTAATATGTTGGTAGAGTTTTGCAAACCCAAAGTAAATTGTGACACTGCTGCGAACACGATAAAAAATACAGAGCTTACCTGGCTCATTTTGAAAGGAGCTGATGAAAGTTCGTGATAATAAACGAAGAGACATATCTCTCGATGATAATCATGTACCAGCGTTGTGACTCTACGGTTTTCTGTTATTTACCGGGGATCAAGAGCTTCCAAATGAGAGTTGTTGTAAGATAGATGCTGCCGTCGGTGTGCATAAGGATCTCGCTGGCTGTGAGGACGACGAAAGTGGTACTGACCGAGAAGACAACGAGGTAGTCCTTAATGGTATCCAACAATGTCTCAAAAGCTTCACTGTCCATTCGTAAATGTTCGATAGTCATGTGGGTTATTCTCTTTAATCAAAGTAGTATGGTTCTGGCGGTACCTGTAAGTCTTAACCAAGTACAACATTTACTTTGGTATGTGTTCATATCGATATTTGCAGTAATTGCTGCTGTAGTGGCAATAGTACGAGTAATACCTGTTCGATTCGCGTTCACGCGAAACTTTACTGCAACTGACGCACGCGCCGTAGTGAGTAACGCAACACATTTATTTCTCGGCCAATTTCGATTGAAAAAACGCACAATTTCTTGTGCGATATCACCTTCTGCCCCTATAGTTTGTTGAAGTTCAGGTAGGTAGCTGCGCTGTATGTACCTTTCGAAATGACGTCTGTTACGCATGTGCGTTCCAAAGAGAGAGCGAAAAACCAGAGCTTTGCAGTTTTCATAGGGGCTTTTAGAAAGTCTACGGAGACCTGGCAGTGAACAAAAGCACGGCGAGTAGTTGGGAGAGGCGTCTGTCATCGTCGCAGCAAAGTCACGCAAACGTGTCCCATCTCCCGCCACACAAGGCAGTGACTCCTGCAACGCTGTAACGTGCAGACAGCGTGTCCGTCGCCACAACAGTGCAAACCAAAGTGTCTGCGACAACGCAAGGCCTCACACAAATTTGCGCACCCGACAGGAGCTCTCAAAAGTTCATTGGACTGTTCTTCTCCATCCATGTTCTTCCTCATCCATCAGACAGCCTAGATCTCGCACCTCCCGACTCCCATTTATTTGGCTCAATGAAGAACGCACTTCGCGGGATGAAGAACGGAGATCATGTTGAGAGACTGGGTTTCATAGGCAAAACTGGAAGAATGGAAATGAGCATACGCCATTGTGGGCCGGGAGCCCCCCATTTGGAGAAGTTCGGCCGCCGAGGGCAAGTACAGGGTGTTTCAAAAATGACCGGCATATTTGAAACGGTAATAAAAACTAAACGAGCAGCGATAGAAATACACCGTTTGTTGCAATATGCTTGGGACAACAGCACATTTTCAGGCAGACAAACTTTCGAAATTACAGTAGTTACAATTGTCAACAACAGATGGCGCTGCGGTCTGGGAAACTCTATAGTACGATATTTTCCACATATCCACCATGCGTAGCAATAATATGGCGTAGTCTCTGAATGAAATTACCCGAAACCTTTGACAACGTGTCTGGCGGAATGGCTTCACACGCAGATGAGATGTACTGCTTCAGCTGTTCAATTGTTTCTGGATTCTGGCGGTACAAGTCTTTCAAGTGTCCCCACAGAAAGAAGTCACAGGGCTTCATGTCTGGCGAATAGGGAGGCCAATCCACGCCGCCTCCTGTATGTTTCGGATAGCCCAAAGCAATCACACGATCATCGAAATATTCATTCAGGAAATTAAAGACATCGGCCGTGCGATGTGGCCGGGCACCATCTTGCATAAACCACGAGGTGTTCGCAGTGTAGTCTAAGGCAGTTTGTACCGCCACAAATTCACGAAGAATGTCCAGATAGCGTGATGCAGTAATCGTTTCGGATCTGAAAAATGGGCCAATGATGCCTTTGGAAGAAATGGCGGCCCAGACCAGTACTTTTTGAGGATACAGGGACGATGGGACTGCAACATGGGGCTTTTCGGTTTCCCATATGCGCCAGTTCTGTTTATTGACGAAGCCGTCCAGGTAAAAATAAGCTTCGTCAGTAAACCAAATGCTGCCCACATGCATATCGCCGTCATCAATCCTGTGCACTATATCGTTAGCGAATGTCTCTCGTGCAGCAATGGTAGTGGCGCTGAGGGGTTGCCGCGTTTGAATTTTGTATGGATAGAGCTGTAAACTCTGGCGCATGAGACGATACGTGGACGTTGGTGTCATTTGGACCGCAGCTGCAACACGGCGAACGGAAACCCGAGGCCGCTGTTGGATCACCTGCTGCACTAGCTGCGCGTTGCCCTCTGTGGTTGCCGTACGCGGTCGCCCTACCTTTCCAGCACGTTCATCCGTCACGTTCCCAGTCCGTTGAAATTTTTCAAACAGATCCTTTATTGTATCGCTTTTCGGTCCTTTGGTTACATTAAACCTCCGTTGAAAACTTCGTCTTGTTGCAACAACACTGTGTTCTAGGCAGTGGAATTCCAACACCAGAAAAATCCTCTGTTCTAAGGAATAAACCATGTTGTCTACAGCACACTTGCACGTTGTGAACAGCACACGCTTACAGCAGAAAGACGACGTACAGAATGGCGCACCCACAGACTGCGTTGTCTTCTATATCTTTCACATCACTTGCAGCGCCATCTGTTGTTGAAAATTGTAACTACTGTAATTTCGAAAGTTTCTCCGCCTGAAAATTTACTGTTGTCCCAAGCATATTGCAACAAACGGTGTATTTCTATCGCTGCTCGTTTAGTTTTTATTGCCGTTTAAAATATACCGGTCATTTTTGAGACACCCTGTACTTATTTCATTGGACGCCACATTGGGCGACTTGCGCGTCGGAATGGGGATGAAATGAAGGCAGAAGAGTGGCGAATAGTACGGTGTATTGGAAGCCAGAATAAAACCAACCTTCAGAAACTTACTGAACGCCCCTTATGCATTAGTATGACTGCACCATAACAATAAAAGCCATGAAATTTGTCACAAAATCCCATTATAACCACACAAAATGAGACATTAAAGATGTCCTCAAAATAAGGTTCCAGAGAGACGAGTGGTAGGCGCCAGGCGCCGGCCAATCCTAGTTCTGCCGCAGGTGCGATGCGCTCGCTATGTTCCCAGTTTTGTTGCTAGACGCAGAGCCTTATCTCCAACGCCAGCGAGAATGGCCCCCGACACTGCAACATACCAGAGATTAGGTTACTGTATTACGGTCGTAGGCGCATGCTTGGTCTACCGTTCACTCACAGGTACCCACCAGCACGCACCTGCTCGGCAACTCCCGCCTCAAACTCCGAGTGGTTACGAGTGAAGTGCAGCCACTCACGGAGGTCTAGTGTGGGCTGTAATTATCGACTAGCATCGAAACTTGGTAGATACTCTAATGCGTTAATGCGGAACGGATTTACGATGAAAAAAATTAGTTGCAATTTTGTCCATCAGTTACAAATCTGGAGCTCTATACTGCTTCTATGGCGGTATCACATCGACCCTGTCATTTGACGAGCCATATTATCAGTGAATAGTACTGATATCTGGAAGAGAGACAGTGCGCTGATAATGAAACTGTTTTATAAGAAAGGCAGTAGTTACAGAGCTGCATTGCTAGAGTATTGCCGGCTGACAGGTCTGACGACGCGCCCCGAGTCATTGACTGGTTTAGAGAAGCTGATAATTAAGTCCGAAAATATGGGTGATCTTCATGAGCGGCTCTAGGCGCTTCAGTCTGGAAACGCGCGACCGCTACGGTCGCAGGTTCGAATCCTGCGTCGGGCATGGATGTGTGTGATGTCCTTAGGTTAGTTAGGTTTAAGTAGTTCTAAGTCTAGGGGACTGATGATCTCAGATGTCAAGTCCCATGGTGCTCAGAGCCATTTGAACCATTTTTGAACCTTCATGTGGCACCTGGAAGAGAGAGGCGTCCTATCCCAGTGGAAGCCATTGACGAGGTTGCTGTTGCTGTAACTGACCCTGCAGCACGTGTCCTGGGCAGTACTGTGCTCGTGCAGTTCCATGAGAATTGTCCACCCCACGGTCAACAATATGGAAAATTTTGCGGTCTGTTTTACACCGGTACCCGTACAAAATCCAGACGGTGCAGCGACTGAAACCTCATGATCCGCTGCAATATTCTGAATTTGCTCTTCGGCTTTTGGCACGGATCGAAGTTGAGCACATGTGGCCGGGAGATCTTCTGTGGCCGGCCGGTGTGGCCTTGCGGTTCTAGCGCTTCAGTTTGGAACCGTGTGACCGCTACGGTCGCAGGTTCGAATCCTGCCTCGGGCATGGATGTGTGTGATGTCCTTAGGTTAGTTAGGTTTAATTAGTTCTAAGTTCTAGGCGACTGATGACCTCAGATGTCAAGTCCCATGGTGCTCAGAGCCATTTGAACCATTTTTGAACCTTCATGTGGCACCTGGAAGAGAGAGGCGTCCTATCCCAGTGGAAGCCATTGACGAGGTTGCTGTTGCTGTAACTGACCCTGCAGCACGTGTCCCGGCAGTGTTGTGCTTGTGCAGTGCCATGAGAATTGTCCACCCCACGGTCAACAATACGGAAAATTTTACGGTCTGTTTTACACCGGTACCCGTACAAGATCCAGACGGTGCAGCGACTTAAACCTCATGATCCGCAGCAATATTCTGAATTTGCTCTTCGGCTTCTGGCACGGATCGAAGTTGAGAACATGTGGCTGGGAGATATTCTGTGGCCGGCCGGTGTGGCCTTGCGGTTCTAGCGCTTCAGTTTGGAACCGCGTGACCGCTACGGCCGCAGGTTCGAATCCTGCCTCGGGCATGGATGTGTGTGATGTCCTTAGGTTAGTTCTAAGTTCTAGGCGACTGACGACCTCAGCAGTTAAGTCGCATAGTGCTCAGAGCCATTTTTTAGATATTCTGTGGGGTGTCGAGGCACATTTTGTGCCACAGGGAGCAGTGAATACACAGAACTGCTGAATTCGGGGTACTGATAAACCGCGTCTCGTGCACGAAAAGCCGTTGTTGCACTCGCCGTTATGTGACTGTGGTGTGGATACACGAGCACCTTTATTCTCGGTCCGTTCTTTTTTCAAGAGAACACACCCAGAGGGTCAGGAGTACCGGGACCTCCTTGTAGAGTATGTGATTCCTGCTGTGCAACGAGAGCAAGTGTGTGGAAGCCACTGTTTTCATGCAAGATGGCCAACACCTCATGTCGCCAGCTGAGTGAAAGACCTGCTTAATGTAACCTTCCACGAACGTGTTATCTCCAGAGGTTTTCCAGATGCATGGAGTGCAAATCACGTGATCTGAACCCATGTGACTTTTGGCTTTGGGGATATATATATATATATATATATATATATATATATATATATATATATATATATATATATATATATACTCCTGGAAATGGAAAAAAGAACACATTGACACCGGTGTGTCAGACCCACCATACTTGCTCCGGACACTGCGAGAGGGCTGTACAAGCAATGATCACACGCACGGCACAGCGGACACACCAGGAACCGCGGTGTTGGCCGTCGAATGGCGCTAGCTGCGCAGCATTTGTGCACCGCCGCCGTCAGTGTCAGCCAGTTTGCCGTGGCATACGGAGCTCCATCGCAGTCTTTAACACTGGTAGCATACCGCGACAGCGTGGACGTGAACCGTATGTGCAGTTGACGGACTTTGAGCGAGGGCGTATAGTGGGCATGCGGGAGGCCGGGTGGACGTACCGCCGAATTGCTCAACACGTGGGGCGTGAGGTCTCCACAGTACATCGATGTTATCGCCAGTGGTCGGCGGAAGGTGCACGTGCCCGTCGATCTGGGACCGGACCGCAGTGACGCACGGATGCACGCCAAGACCGTAGGATCCTACGCAGTGCCGTAGGGGACCGCACCGCCACTTCCCAGCAAATTAGGGACACTGTTGCTCCTGGGGTATTGGCGAGGACCATTCGCAACCGTCTCCATGAAGCTGGGCTACGGTCCCGCACACCGTTAGGCCGTCTTCCGCTCACGCCCCAACATCGTGCAGCCCGCCTCCAGTGGTGTCGCGACAGGCGTGAATGGAGGGACGAATGGAGACGTGTCGTCTTCAGCGATGAGAGTCGCTTCTGCCTTGGTGCCAATGATGGTCGTATGCATGTTTGGCGCCGTGCAGGTGAGCGCCACAATCAGGACTGCATACGACCGAGGCACACAGGGCCAACACCCGGCATCATGATGTGGGGAGCGATCTCCTACACTGGCCGTACACCACTGGTGATCGTCGAGGGGACACTGAATAGTGCACGGTACATCCAAACCGTCATCGAACCCATCGTTCTACCATTCCTAGACCGGCAAGGGAACTTGCTGTTCCAACAGGACAATGCACGTCCGCATGTATCCCGTGCCACCCAACGTGCTCTAGAAGGTGTAAGTCCACTACCCTGGCCAGCAAGATCTCCGGATCTGTCCCCCATTGAGCATGTTTGGGACTGGATGAAGCGTCGTCTCACGCGGTCTGCACGTCCAGCACGAACGCTGGTCCAATTGAGGCGCCAGGTGGAAATGGCATGGCAAGCCGTTCCATAAGACTACATCCAGCATCTCTACGATCGTCTCCATGGGAGAATAGCAGCCTGCATTGCTGCGAAAGGTGGATATACACTGTACTAGTGCCGACATTGTGCATGCTCTGTTGCCTGTGTCTATGTGCCTGTGGTCCTATCAGTGTGATCATGTGAAGTATCTGACCCCAGGAATGTGTCAATAAAGTATCCCCTTCCTGGGACAATGAATTCACGGTGTTCTTATTTCAATTTCCAGGAGTGTATATATATATACACTCCTGGAAATTGAAATATGAACACCGTGAATTCATTGTCCCAGGAAGGGGAAACTTTATTGACACATTCCTGGGGTCAGATACATCACATGATCACACTGACAGAACCACAGGCGCATAGACACAGGCAACAGAGCATGCACAATGTCGGCACTAGTACAGTGTATATCCACCTTTCGCAGCAATGCAGGCTGCTATTCTCCCATGGAGACGATCGTAGAGATGCTGGATGTAGTCCTGTGGAACGGCTTCCCATGCCATTTCCACCTGGCGCCTCAGTTGGACCAGCGTTTGTGCTGGACGTGCAGACCGCGTGAGACGACGCTTCATCCAGTCCCAAACATGCTCAATGGGGGACAGATCCGGAGATCTTGCTGGCCAGGGTAGTTGACTTACACCTTGTAGAGCACGTTGGGTGGCACGGGATACATGCGGACGTGCATTGTCCTGTTGGAACAGCAAGTTCCCTTGCCGGTCTAGGAATGGTAGAACGATGGGTTCGATGACGGTTTGGATGTACCGTGCACTATTCAGTGTCCCCTCGACGATCACCAGTGGTGTACGGCCAGTGTAGGAGATCGCTCCCCACACCATGATGCCGGGTGTTGGCCCTGTGTGCCTCGGTCGTATGCAGTCCTGATTGTGGCGCTCACTTGCACGGCGCCAAACACGCATACGACCATCATTGGCACCAAGGCAGAAGCGACTCTCATCGCTGAAGACGACACGTCTCCATTCGTCCCTCCATTCACGCCTGTCGCGACACCACTGGAGGCGGGCTGCACGATGTTGGGGCGTGAGCGGAAGACGGCCTAACGGTGTGCGGGACCGTAGCCCAGCTTCATGGAGACGGTTGCGAATGGTCCTCGCCGATACCCCAGGAGCAACAGTGCCCCTAATTTGCTGGGAAGTGGCGGTGCGGTCCCCTACGGCACTGCGTAGGATCCTACGGTCTTGGCGTGCATCCGTGCGTCGCTGCGGTCCGGTCCCAGGTCGACGGGCACGTGCACCTTCCGCCGACCACTGGCGACAACATCGATGTACTGTGGAGACCTCACGCCCCACGTGTTGAGCAATTCGGCGGTATGTCCACCCGGCCTCCCGCATGCCCACTATACGCCCCCGCTCAAAGTCCGTCAACTGCACATACGGTTCACGTCCACGCTGTCGCGGCATGCTACCAGTGTTAAAGACTGCGATGGAGCTCTGTATGCCACGGCAAACTGGCTGACACTGACGGCGGCGGTGCACAAATGCTGCGCAGCTAGCGCCATTCGACGGCCAACACCGCGGTTCCTGGTGTGTCCGCTGTGCCGTGCGTGTGATCATTGCTTGTACAGCCCTCTCGCAGTGTCTGGAGCAAGTATGGTGGGTCTGACACACCGGTGTCAATGTGTTCTTTTTTCCATTTCCAGGAGTGTATATATAAACAAAGATGATGTAGCTTACCAAACGAAAGCGTTGGTATGTTGATAGAGACACTAACAAACACATACACACACACAAAATTCAAGCTTTCGCAACCCACGGTTGCTTCATCAGGAAAGAGGGAAGGAGAGGGAAAGACGGAAGGATGTGGGTTTTAAGGGAGGGGGTAAGGAGTCATTCCAATCCCGGGAGCGGAAAGACTTACCTTAGGGGGAAAAAGGGACAGGTATACACTCTCACACACACACATACCCATCCGCACATATACAGACACAAGCAGACACATTGTAAAGGGCATATAACGTTTACCAGGGACACGTTCTGTCTCTACATGGTCTGAAGGCCACCGCACACGAACATGTTGCTCAGATGCCACCGCAACTGCCATGGACAACTGTGTATCACGCCGTTTTACAGAGGCGGCATCTCGTCGATGTCTCTGGTGCTCATGTTGAACAAAATGTGTTCGCGGTGGTTAATAATATCAACACTATACCCTTCTCATTTGTTTGTCCTTTTCTGCTCCCGTTCCTTCCTAATATTTTACATATGGAAACTATTCTGTAGGTTTAGCATTCACAGCGCCAGATTTGCGTCTTGTGGCAAAAATTGGAACTTTTTTTTTCGAGTGTAAATCAGTTCCACTTTAATGCATAAGAATATCTACCAAGTTTCGCTGCCAAACGACAATTGCAGCGTACTATAAACCTCTGTGAGTAGCTGAACTTTAATTATAACCACGGCAGTACTTCTTGCGCGATCTATGACAGTCCGTAGGCTTCCCACTTAACCCCTCCAGGACAGAGAAGACGATTCACGCAGCGGAACCATGTGAAGAGTCCCTGTCTTCTGACGTAATAGCAAATAGAGGAGCTTTTGACGTTAATCACCATTTGGGATTAACAGCTATTCAGCCGAGTGAACAGCTAATATACCTGGGTGGAGAGTTAGAGATGTGACGGAGCTTATTGCGGTAACGCTGTAATGACTGGGTCGTTACCTGCTGTGGATTTCAAGCCCGGTACATGACCATTGTGTTGTCAGTCATTTTACATCCGCTGCTGGACAAAAGCCGTCTCTAGCTTTGTCGATCCATTACGATCTTCAGATATAAAATGTATTTGTTCCCGAAAATTTTCTAAAACCATTTATCCAAATAGAAGAAAAAAATCAGCTTATCGAGTAGCGAACCAGATTGGATCAGGAGTTTCTTATTATAGTTACGATAATGATGCTTCTTCTTGATGTAAGTACAGATATATTTTCGACGAATGCTGCCTTACCACTTACAATTGTCCCACTTGTATCTGTTTAGTCACCAGCAAATAATGTTTTTGTATTTATACAGTGATCTCCAGCAATATAAACATCTACATGAATGTATAAACACCTGAGGATGGGCGCAAGTCCGAAACCGGTCGTGTGACAAATAAATAATGTTTTACTGTGGCTGGTAGCGGAAATTTTTCTACACCCTAACTTAGAAATCGATATCCTCGACGCTTAATAAAGGTAAGGCCTCCGGTGCAGACTGCATATCAGTCAGGTTCCTTTCAGAGTATACTGACACAATAGCTGTACACTTAGCAACCAAATACAATCGCTCGCTCGTAGAAAGATCTGTACCCAAAGACTGGAAAGTTACACAAACTGAATAGGAGTAATCCGCTGAATTACAGACGTATATCACTAACGTCGATTTGCAGTACGATTTTGGAACAAATACCGTGTTCGAACATTGTGCATTACCCTGAAGAAAACGATTTATTGACAAGCAGCCAACACGGATTCAGAAAATATCGTTCTTATAAAACAGAACTAGCTCCTTATTCTCTCGAAGTAAAAAGTACTATCGACAGGGGACGTCAAACTGATTCCACGTATTTAGATTTCGAGAAGGCTCTTGACACCGTTCCTCATAAGCGACTTCAAATCAAATTGCGTGCCTAAGGAGTATCACCTCAATTGTGTGACTGGAGTTGTGGTTTCCTGTCAGAAAGGTCACAGTTCGTAATAACTAACGAAAACTCATCGAGTAAAACAGTAGTAACATCTGTCATTCCCCAAGGAAGTGTTATAGCCCCTCTCTACATAACCGATTTAGGAGACAATCTGAGCAGCCGTCTTACATTATTTGCCGATAATGCTGTCATTTACCGTCCTGTAAAGTCAGCAGAAAATCAAAATGAATTGCAAAATGATTTAGGAAAGATATCTGTATGGTGCAAAAAGTGGCAATTGACTCTAAATAACGAAAAGTGTTAAGTCATCCGCATGAGTACTAAAAGAAATCCACTAAATTTTGGTTACACGATAAATCACCCGAATCTGAAGTCTATAAACTCAACTAAATACTTAAATTGGAACTATCACGTGTATGATGTTGTGTGGAATGCGAATCAAAGATTGTGATTTATTGGCAGAACACTTAGAAAATGTAACAGGTCTACTAAGGAGGCTGCCTACACTAGGCTTGTCCGCGATCTGCCGGAGTATTACTGTGCAGTGCAGAATCCGTATCAGCTAGGACTGACGGAGGACATCGAAAAAACTCAGAAAGGGCAGCTCGTTTTGCATTACCACGAAATAGAGGAGACAGTACCGCGGATATGATACGCGAATTGGAGTGGCAATCATTAACACGGCGTTTTTCGTTGTGACAAGATCGTCTCATGTATTTGAGTCATTAACTTTCTTCTCAGAGTGTGAAATATTTTGTAGGTTCCCACATACATAGGTAGGAATGATCATCATTATAAAATCATAGCGCGCACGGAAAGATTTAAGTTGATTCATTGGTTGATTTAGGGAAGGGGACAAAACAGCGAGGTCATCGGTCCAATCGAATCAGGGAAGGATGGGAAAGGAAGTCGGCCGTGCCCTTTCGAAGGAACCATCCCTGTACGTTCCTGAAGCGATTTACGGGAATCACGGTAAACCTAAACCAGGATGGCCAGACGCGTGTCTGAACCACGCGTCATTCCGAATGCGAGTCCAAAAATTTAAGTGCTCGTTTCTCCTGCGCGCCTTTCGAGAGTGCAACGGTAGAGACATAGTTTGAAGGTGGTTCGATGAACGCTGGTTGTGAATTTCAGAGTAATCACGTAGATGTAGATACCTATTAACGATTTAGTTATTAATGCTGGGTCCCGCGTGAGCCTATTCGCGCACGACGCTTTTCTCACAAGGAAGGCTGCAACGGAAGGAGACGGCAGCGCAATGCAGGAGGACGTGCAGAAGTTGGACGACCGGCACACTGACTGGCAGTGAACCTGGACGTAAATACGAGACAAGATCCGTTACATTGTACCGTTGTCAAGAAATCACCGGAAACAGGAACTACCATAAAATTCCTAGAAGTACCTATCCGTAGGAGCTGAAATTGAATGATCACGCAAAGTTAGTTGTAGGACAAGCAGAATGAAATTACAATGAAATGAACACCCTTAGCTGCTTACAGGCGTTGACATACGTCAACGGGGACAGATGAAAATGTGTGCCCCGACGGGGACTCGAACCCGGGATCTCCTGCTTACATGGCAGACGCTCTATCCATTTTTTTTTAATCTCATTTTGTTCGCTTACGTTCGTTGAATCTGCCCGGGGCGGACGTCGTAAGACATCCGTTGAAGTTCGTTGTTGATCGATTAACTCAGTTTTTTATTACAGAGGGCTGCTAACCCTCTGACCGAACAAGCTGAGCTACCGTGCTGGTGCCCATCTGAGCCACCGAGGACATAGAGGATAGCGCGACTGCAGGGATTTATCTCTGGCACGCCTCCCGCGAAACCCACATTCTCAACGTATTGTGCCGCACTACATTCGTAGTGCCCCCGCCCATTATACTCATTACTCGCGGCGCGTTGCCGATTCCTGTAAGAGTTCGGGCACTGTTTCTGCATTCGCACAGAAGAAGAAGATGGTCAACTGGCCGGTGAGACTTAACTATGTATGTTCGGACATGTCCGAAAGAACAGATACCATCTTAGTAGGTTTCGCGGGAGGCGTGCCAGAGATAAATCCCTGCAGTCGCGCTCACCTCTGTGTCCTCGGTGGCTTGTCCGAAAGAACAGATACCATCCGAAAGAACAGATACCATCTTAGTATCTACATGGAAAAGCAGAAGTCGTGGTTAGAATTGTTGGGAAAATCTTAAGGAAATATACACTGAAACGTCAAAGAAGCTGGTATACACCTGCATATTCAAATACAGAGATATGTAGCCAGGCAGAATAACGGCGCTGCGGTCGGCAACGCCTATATAAGACAACAAGTGTCTGGATCAGTTGTTATATCGGTTACTGCTGCTACAATAGCAGGCTATCAACATATAACTGAGTTTGAACGTGGTGTTATAGCGGCGCGCGAGCTGTGGGGCACAGCATCCCCGAGGAAGTGATGAAATGGGGATTTTCCCGTACGACCATTTCAAGAGTGTACCGTGAATATCAGGAATCCGGAAAAACATCAAATCTCCGACATCGCTGCGGCGGGAAAAAAATCCTGCAAGAACGGGACCAACGACGTCTGCAGAGAATCGTTCAACGCGATAAAAGTTCAACCCTTCCGCAAATTGCTGCAATTTTCAATGCTGGACGATCGACAAGTGTCAGCGTGTGAACCATTCAACGAAACATCGTCGATATGGGCTTTCAGAACTGAAGGCCCCCTCGTGTACCCTTGACGACTGCACGACACAGAGCCTTACGCCTCACCTGGGGCCGTCAACACCGACTTCGACTGTTAATGACTGGAAACATGATGCCTGGTGGGACGAGTCTCGTTTCAAATTGCATCGAGCAGATGGACGTGTACAGGTATGGAGACACCCTCCTGCATCCATGGTTCCTGCATGTCATCAGGGGACCGTTCAAGCTGGTGGAAGCTCTGTAATGGTGTGGGGCGTGTGCAGTTGGAGTGATATGGGACACCAGGTACGTCTAGGTACGACTCTGACAGGTGACTTATACGTAAGCATTCTGTCTGATCACCTGCATACTAGAGATGGGCAAAACTGTTCTTTTCAGAGATTGGATCAGAACTGTTCACTCCCTGAAATGAATTAGCTCTTTTTCATGACTCACCACTCATTTACAATAGAAAATAAATGGAAGGCACATTGCCCTTTAAATTTGGTTTATTCCAGTACTATACCTGTATTTTGATCTTATTTGCTCCAATTTTGAAGTAACACAGATAATGAGTAAGAATTTTGTATTGTTTATTGAAATTTCCACGATATGACAAAGTTTTTGATTATTGATTTATTTTGCACTATCGTGGTTTTTTGGGTGATCGGAAAATGTTGTAACTTGAGATTTACATTAACAATATATTTGGCTATAATGTATTAAAATGTCATTAACCTCATACAAATACATCGCAAGCCATATATTTTTAAAGTGAACGTTTCCTTCCGAAGACGCCTAAAATCGCAAAATCCGTACAAGAATAAGAAAAAAAATGTAAATTTGACTGTAAAACGAAAGTGCTGCATATAGCCTTACGCAGAATAAAACAAGAAAAATATTGGTGTATCACATTTTGCGATACGTTTATCGGTTCGCTCGTAATTAAAGCGTAAATTCGAGTGTCCATAATAAAAATCCTATAGTAAGAGGAGTCATCAGGAACCTAATCTAATCAGTTTAAACAAATAAAAATAAAATAAAAACAATTGATGTATACATAACATAATAATTTAATATACATAGCGGTATTACTACGAAGAACAATATCCAGTAGGGACGAACACTGATGCAGAGGCGCTGAGTCGAGCAGGTCGAGCCGCGAGCTGTATTACTGCGTGAGCTGAGACCGCAGAGACCAGGGTGACACCTGAGTCGCTTTGCTCAACGCTCTGGCTAGAGTCGAGACGGTGGGGTGAGCGTTGAGCGGGCGAGTTCCGAGGGTGGGGGGAGCGGTGAACTCACCCGCTCCGAGACAAATCGTCCGTTCCCTTGCGAGCAGGTTGTTGCAAGTAGTTCCTATGTTATCCGCTAGGTGGCTCTCTGTCCTGTTGCTCGCATCAACTGCCCAGAGGGCAGGACGTGCGACTGAAACGATCGCCGACAGAGTGCGATGCGAAGTTAAGCTGCGCCAGACACTGCGCGCGGCAGACGACGCACAGAGATGGCACGGCATATGTGAAACACAAAATCCAATGGGGCACTGCACAATGCAGGCAGCCAAGGTAGAAGCAGGGCAGAGGCCGGCGCTGGCTGTGTTGTGTGGCGTGCACTGTGCTCTGACCAGCAGAGGCGCTGCTGATATGCTCCGTCTCTCTCTCTCTCTCTCTCTCTCTCTCTCTCTCTGCCGTGGGAAACGTTTGGAGCTACTGTTCTTTTTTTCTGAATCACTGATTGTTCACTCCTTTGAAAGATTCAACTCTATGAATTAGTTCAAGAGCGGATCCCCCACCTCTACTGCATACATACATGTCCATTGTTCATTCCGACGGACTGGGACAATTCCAACACGACGATTCGACACCCAACACGCCCAGAATTGCTACAGAGTGGCTCCAGGAACACTCTTCTGAGTTTAAACACTTCCGCTGGCCACACCAAACGCCCCAGACATGAACGTTATTGAGCGTATCTGGGATGCCTTGCAACGTGCTGTTCAGAAGAGATCTCCACCCCCTGGTAGTCTTACTCATTTATGGACAGCCCTGCAGGATTCATGGTGTCGATGATTGGAAAAGAGCACAGGTAGTTCCAGTTTTCAAGAAGATGCACAAAACTATAGGCCTATATCTCTGACATCGATCTGTTGTAGAATTTTAGAACATGTTTTGCTCGCGTATCATGTCATTTCTCGAACCAAAAATCTGCTCTGTAGGAATCAACATGGATTCCGGAAACAGCGATCGTGTGAGACCCAACTCGCTTTATTTGTGCATGAGACCCAGAAAATATTAGATACAGGCTCCTAGGTAGATGCCATTTTCCTTGACTTCCGGAAGGCGTTCGATACAGTTGCGCACTGTCGCCTGATAAACAAAGTAAGAGCCTACGGAATATCAGACCAGCTGTGTGGCTGGATTGAAGAGTTTTTAGCAAACAGAACACAGCGTGTTGTTCTCAATGGAGAGACGTCTACAGACGTTAAAGTAACCTCTTGCGTGCCACAGGGGAATGTTATGGGACCATTGCTTTTCACAATATATATAAATGACCTAGTAGATAGTGTCGGAAGTTCCATGCGGCTTTTCGCGGATGATGCTGTAGTAGACAGAGAAGTTGCAGCATTAGAAAATTGCTGCGAAATGCAGGAAGATCTGCAGCGGATAGGCACTTGGTGCAGGGAGTGGCAACTGACCCTTAACATAGACAAATGTAATGTATTGCGAATACATAGAAAGGAGGATCCTTTATTGTATGATTATATGATGGCGTAACAAACACTGATAGCAGTTACCTCTGTAAAATATCTGGGAGTATGCCTACGGAACGATTTGAAGTGGAATGGTCATATAAAATTAATTGTTGGTAAGGCGGGTACCAGGTTGAGATTCATTGGGAGGGTCCTTAGAAAATGTAGTCCATCAACAAAAGAGGTGGCCTACAAAACACTCGTTCGACCTATACTTGAGTATTGCTTATCAGTGTGGGATCCGTACCAAGTCGGGTAGACAGAGGGTATAGAGAAGATCCAAAGAAGAGCGGCGCGTTTCGTCACAGTGTCATTTGGTAAGCGTGATAGCGTTACGGAGATGTTTAGCAAACTCAAGTGGGAGACTCTACAAGAGAGGCGCTCTGCATCGCGGTGTAGCTTGCTGTCCAAGTTTCGAGAGGGTGCGTTTCTGGATGAGGTATCGAATATATTGTTTCCCTTACTTATACCTCCCGAGGAGATCACGAATGTAAAATTAGAGAGATTTGAGCGCGCACGGAGGCTTTCCGGCAGTCATTCTTCCCGCGAACCATACGCGACTGGGACAGGATAGGGAGGTAATGACAAATGGTTCAAATGGCTCTGAGTACTATGGGACTTAACCTCTGAGGTCATCAGAGTTCGGGCACTGTTTGTGCATTCGCACAGAAGAAGAAGATGGTCAAGTGGCCGGTGAGACTTAACTATGTATGTTCGGACATGTCCGAAAGAACAGATACCATCTTAGTAAATACATAGTTAAGGCTCACCGGTCACTTGACCATCTTCTTCTTCTAGGCGAATGCACAAACAGTGCCCGAACTCTTACGGGAATCGGCAACGCGCCGCGAGTAATGCGTATAATGGGCGGGGGCACTACGAATGTAGTGCGGGACAATACGTTGAGAATGTGGGTTTCATGAGAGGCGTGCCAGAGATAAATCCCTGCAGTCGCGCTATCCTCTGTGTCCTCGGTGGCTCAGATGGGCGCCGGCACGGTAGCTCAGCGTGTTCGGTCAAAGGGTTAGCAGCCCTCTGTAATAAAAAACTGAGTTAATCGATCAACAACGAACTTCAACGGATGTCTTACGACGTCCGCCCCGGGCAGATTCAACGAACGAAAGCGAACAAAATGAGATTTTTAAAAAAATGGATAGAGCGTCTGCCATGTAAGCAGGTGATCCCAGGTTCGAGTCTCGGTCGGGGTACACATTTTCATCTGTCCCCGTTGACGTATGTCAACGCCTGTAAGCAGCTAAGGGTGTTCATTTCATAGTAATTTCATCTGCATTGACTTACATACTTATACATTTAGAACAAGCTGCCATTTATCGCAGCAACTAGAAATTCTGTGGCGAGCGTTATCCTGTTGGAACACATCTCCCTCAATGCTGTTCACGAATGACAACACAACAGGTCCAGCCACCAGAATGACGTACAAATTTTCAGTCAGAGTGAGGGGATAACCACGAGAGTGGTCCTGGTGTCACGCGAAATGCACCCCAGGCCATAACTCCAGTGTGTCTAGCACGCACACGGGTTGCGGGGCCTCAACTGGCTTCCTTCTAACCAACACATGGCCATCACTGGCCCCGAGGCAGAACCAGAAAAGACAACAGACCTCCACTCCGTCCTCCACTGAGCTCTCTCTTGACACCACTAAAGTCGCAAATGGTGGTGGTTTAGGTAGGGTGACCATATTTTCTTCGGACAAAAATGGGACTTTCATACATTTTCTTGGCCAAAAAGTGGGACAATTTTTATTTCTCGTTAAATATCACTTTTAATGCTAACATTGCTTCTTCCTCTGCAAATATAGCCTTCACTGATATTTGTGTGTGTGTGTGTGTGTGTACAAAACCAAACAAAGAATGGAAAGACTGGAAAGAAGTACATTTCAAGTATTCAGAAATTTACTTATTAAGAAATGTAACATTTATAACACAGAATGTAGAAAGACATACAGTAACAATCACTACAAAAAAGTTCTTAGTGAACACAAGGAATTTATGGTTTTGTGGATTCCACACTGCAATCATATTTCTTCGAAGATGAAATTTCATTCAGCAACTCAGGTTTGCCTAATAGGTATGAATAGAAGTCAGTGCAACTGTATTTACTGAAGTTTAAACAGGTCAGTAAAATACACTTAACGCTCCTCACCGTAAATCTATTCCTCTCGTCCGTCCACTGTGACGATAGTAAGCTGAAAACTCTTTCAACATTTGCATTGTGGGCAGGGAGTGAAAAGAAGTACTGCGCTATATTAAGCGATTCTCTGAACTGTTCATTACACTGGCAAGATCTTGAAAACCTACACCATTTTTCATGTGCCATCAACTGATAAATAACATTCATTTATAGGATCACTGAAAAAACTCTTTAAGATTGCAGGGCACTTTGAGTTAGACTGTGACAAAAAGTAAGATTTCTAAGGTTCATACATTTTCAAGATCCTTTCTATGGCTGGCAACAATGAAAGCCACCTTGGTTTGGAAAAGGAAAGTAAATTTTTGTAAGTGACACCAACAAATTCACAGAATTCAGTGAGTTCTGCAACACGAATAGAAAAAATATGAAAATGGTTGTACAACTTCATGACAATGCAGTCAATGTCCACAGGTAAAACATCACAAGAACTCTGAAGTGTGTTATGAACAACATGTGCTGGACAACCTATGCCAACAATGTTAGAGTTTTTTACTTTTTCTTTCAGATGTGTGAAAACGTTATTACCCACTTTCTTCATTAACCCCCCAAAATTACAGTTAGTATTGTCTGCACCAAATGCAACACACTTTGAGATGATACTGAATGACTGTATAACATGAGAAAGATAATTGGAAATTGTTTCGGACTTTTCGTTCTGCAATTCATCAAGATCAAGCAATTTCGTCTGCAGTCCACCCTCACTTACAGAAAAATACTGAACTGTCAGAGGAAAAATTTTCTGACACCCATGGTTGCTAGCATCAGTAGATATTGAAAAGTATTTTGCACAGATTACAGCAGCTGTTACCTGTTTCTGGGAATGCGGAGCTATAACATTGTTGATAATTGCTTCACACTTTTTTCTTCCACACGAAACATTTTCTGCAATCTTAGAATCAGGAAAAATATTTTTGTTTAGTTGAACACTGCAGTCATTAGAACGATAGCTTTGGTGGTGTTTAACAACATGGAATGACAGGGTCCCTTCTGCTGCAGCTACGTTTTTCTGTCCCTGTGTATTTGAAGTTACAAAATATCTCGTCATTTTTTGCGAGGAACCTGCCGATCGTAGATTCTTCCTGTGTTTCTCTGATTCCATACGATGCTTGAGATCTGCAGCACCACCATGGATACAGCACAGTCACATACGTTACATTTTGCTGAACAGTCATTGTCTGTAGCAGTGAAGCAAGGAAATTTCCTCTGAAGCTCTTCCGAAAACTTTGATTTTCGTTTCGGCATCGGCACGACGTGCTAGCACTTCACGAAACTGATACTGACTGCTGACAACAATGGCAAGCAAAAGCAAAGAAAATAAGAGTACGCAACAATTATAGTGCTTAAGGTGTACATTATCAGGGGGTACCAACATACGGAATGTCAGTTTCAATTGATACTTTATAAAATCGACATTCAGAAAATATTTTAACCACTTTGTAAATGTCTGAAAATAATCCTTGAAAATCGGGACAAATTGCTTGTTTTTTTTTTAAAAAAATGTCGGGACAAATTTCTGAGCCTCAAAAAACGGGACAATCCCGATTAATCTGGACGTATGGTCACCCTAGGTTTCGGGTCAGTGGAAGACACGCTACAGGGAGTCTGGCTCGGAGCTGTCCTTGAAGTAACCGACTGGTAACAGCTGTTGTGTCGCTGTGGTGCCAACTGCAGTTCAAACTGGTGCTGCAGATGCAGTAAGGCGCACCAGCGCCATACACCGAGCACGATGTTCCTCCCTCTGGGTAGTGCCACGTGGCCACCCAGAGCCTGACCTCTTGCGACCGTATATTCTCGTGACCACCGCTGCCAGTCATCAGGTACAGTGCCTATATTCCTGCCAAGTCTTTCTGCAGTATCTCAGAAGGAACATCCAGTTTCTAGTAGCCGTATTACACATTCTCGTCCAAACTCACAAGGGAACCTCCCCATCGCACCCCCCTCAGATTTAATTATAACTTGGCACAGTGGATAGGCCTTGAAAAACTGAACACAGGTCAGTCGAGAAAACAGGAAGAAGTTGTGTGGAACTATGAAAAAATAAGCAAAATATACAAACTGAGTAGTCCATGGGCAACATAGGCAACATCAAGAATGATGTGTGCACAGGAGCGCCGTGGTCCCGTGGTTAGCGTGAGCAGCTCCCGATCAAGAGGTCCTTGGTTCAAGTCTTCCCTCGAGTAAAAAGTTTAAATTTTTATTTTCAGACAATTATCAGAGTTCAGCCACTTACACATAATCAATTTCGCTCTCCAAAATTCCAGGACATGTTCAGATTTGCTTGGACATATGCAGGATTTGACGGTCTACACACGGAAAAATTTGAAAACGTTAAAAACATATGTTTTGACAGAGCACAGAGAAAACTGTGCGACTGTGAAACTGTTGCATTAATTTGTTACGGCTTATGTGACACACTCTTATGTTTTCATCACTTTTTTGGGAGTGATTATCACATCCACAAGAAAACCTAAATCGGGCAAGGTAGAAGAATCTTTTTACCCATTCGCCAAGTGTGCAAGTTAGGTGGGTCGACAACATATTCCTGTAATGTGACGCACATGCCGTCGCCAATGTCGTATAGAATATATCAGACGTGTTTTCCTGGATCAAATGTTTTCGGTTCCCATTGGAGAGGCACGTCCTTTCGTCTACTAATCGCACGGTTTTGCGGTGCGGTCGCAAAACACAGACACTAAACTTATTACAGTGAACAGAGACGTCAATGAACGAACGGACAGATCATAACTTTGCAAAAATAAAGTAAGGAAACTTTTCGCTCGAGGGTAGACTTGAACCATGGACCTCTCGCACCGCAGCTGCTCACGCTAACCACAGGACCACGGCGCTCCTGTGCCCGTATCATCCTTGATGACTACTCAGTTTGTATATTTTGCTTATTTTTTCATAGTTCCACACAACTTCTTCCTGTTTTCTCGACTGATCTGTGTTCAGTTTTTCAAGGCTTATCCACTTTGCCAAATTATAACTAAATCGGAGGGTGGTGCGATGGGGAGGTTCCCTTGTCAGTGAGGTGTTGATAATGGCGTCTTTGCATTCTTGGCTAGTATTAACTCACCACACCCTGCCTCAAAGGTACCCAACTCTCACGATCATCGCCGGCCGAAGTGGCCGAGCGGTTCTAGGCGCTACAGTCTGGACCCGCGCGACCGCTACGGTCGCAGGTTCGAATCCTGCCGCGGGCATGGATGTGTGTGATGTCCTTAGGTTAGTTAGGTTTAATTAGTTCTAAGTTCTAGCAGACTGCTGACCTCAGAAGTTAAGTCGCATAGTGCTCAGAGCCATTTGAACTATTTTCTCACGACCATCACAGCGAGTATTTTTAAAAGCAAACCTGGTCTGCATCCTCATAGAGGCGCAACTAGCGCTACTCTTAAGCGACAGACGCGCAATTTGAACTGACACCATCTCTCAGATGCAGAAATACGCCTGCCAACTTTCATTCGTGTCGCACAACTGCTTCTTGGTGTTGGGATTTTTTCCATCAGCATATCTGAAGTCTGAAACTTCCTGGCAGATTAAAACTGTGTGCCGGACCGAGACTCGAACTCGAGAACTTTGCCTTTCGCGGGCAAGTGCTCTACCAACTGAGCTATCCAAGCACGACTCACGCCTTCCAAAGTAGGAGAGCTTCTGTAAAGTTTGGAAGGTAGGAGACGAGATACCGGCAGAAGTAAAGCTGTGAGGGCGGGGCGTGAGTAGTGCTTGGGTAGCTCAGTTGGTAGAGCACTTGCCCGCGAAAGGCAAAGGTCCCGAGTTCGAGTCTCGGTCCGGCACACAGTTTTAATCTGCCAGGAAGTTTCGGTCCTTAGGTTAGTTAGGTTTACGTAGCGCTTCTAGGGGACTAATGACCTCTGAAGTTAAGTCCCATAGTGCTCAGAGCCATCATCTAGGCGCTTCAGTCTGGAACCGCGCAACTGCTACGGTCGACGGACGATTACTATACCTTTTTGGGTATACACCTGAACAGTATTAACTATTGCCGCCCGTATGGCGTCAGATGGGTTACGTCTCGTATGCCGCTGTGGGGACCCTCTGCTTGAGAGCCTTTGTCCATTATTCCCAACCTAGAAGACCACTGGGTTAGGAGATCGCACGAGTGGAAGCTAGCCACCACGTGTTCCAGAAGGGCTGATGTGAGGGGCTTGCTGGAAACCTCGACGTCAGCAGCAGAGGCCCATCGTTCCAGTCAGGTGTCCTGTGTGTGTGTGTACTCGATGGGTCCCACAAAAATGGTTCTAATGGCTCTGAGCACTATGGGACTCAACTTCTGAGGTCATTAGCCCCCTAGAACTTAGAACTAGTTAAACCTAACCAACCGAAGGACATCACACACATCCATGCCCGACGCAGGATTCGAACCTTGCGACCGTAGCGGTCTCGCGGTTGCCAGACTGCTGCGCCTAGAACCGCACGGCCACTTCGGCCGGCATGGGTCCCACAGAAAGAGCGTTTGCGTTTCAACTGCTGGCTTACCTGTATGAGTTGGCATTTCTGGTTTCGTCTCTCAGTTTCTCCCGGATTAGCACTGGCGGCTGTAGGCGCAGGATCACGACGTAACGTCCCCACAAAAGCCACACACTTGCTGCTCGTTTTTCAGAAGGCATCCGGAACCGAGCGTGCTCAATACCCCGACCCGCAGAGCTGTGCCAACGTGTTGTTGCAGTTATGTGGCAGTAAGTTGTCAGCCATCAACACAAGAAGAGTGGGTAGTTGGGTGAAACGGAGGATGAGGGGGCAGAGAGGGGCGCTGTGCCTGACCCGGGTCGCACGGCGCGCAAGCCACCTGTCGCTTCGTGGCCCACTTGACTGCGACGTCCTGTGACCAGTGCGCGCCGAGTCACCCCGGGGCTGAGTAGAAGAACAGCCTGTGCTGCCACTCTCTTTCGGCGGCGACATCTTTCATGTCTGGTTTACACCAGAACGAAATGGCTCTGAGCACTATGGAACTTAACATCTGAGGTCATCAGTCCCCTAGAACTCAGAACTACTTAAACCTAACTAACCCAAGGACATCACACACATCCATGCCCGAGGCATGATTCGAACCTGCGAACGCAGCGGTCGCGCTGTCCCAGACTGTAGCGCCTAGAACCGCTCGGCTACTCCGGCCGGCTTTAAACCAGAACGAACGAGCATCAGTTTCCAGAATGGCTATTTTCATTCTACAGCGGAGTGTGCGCTGATATCAGAGACTTGCGAGATTCGCAGGAGAATTTCTGTGAAATATGGAAGGTAGGAGACGAAGTACTGGCGGGGGTAAAGCTGTAAGGACAGGGAATGAGTCGTGCTCGGGTAGCTCAGTCGGTAGAATACTTTACCGCGAAAGGCAAAGGTCTTGAGCTTCGAGTACGGGTAAGGCACACGGTTTTAATCTGCCAGAAAGTTCCGAGCATCAGTTTGTTTGTTGGGTCTTTAGAACACAAAACAGCAGAATTATAAGCACCCAAATCGTGACTTAGAAATGGGCCGTCTTCTGCGGAAAGCGCTCTGTGGTTCTTGTAGTTGTTCGCACGTAGCAAGCTGAACGATTTTACCAGATAGGCAAAACTATGAGAGAACTTCAAAAAAGCAGTTACACGTTATCATAGCAGACCAAGTAATTTGTATTGAATGATGCAATACACTTCAAAGTGACATTGATATATGACACTATTGTTCAACAGTCACCAAGTATCTGAAAACAATGGTCAGGACGTTCTACTAATCGTTCAATTCCTCGACGCTGTTTGGTCACGAAGACATCCGGGAAAAGCTGTACGAACGTCCTCATCCTTGGAATCTCTCTCCTCCCCCTGCCCCCCCCCCCCTTCCCCTGCCGATGTTCCCTAAGCTCACTGAAAAGAAAAAAGGGCTGGAGAAAGATCTGGACTTTGCGGTCAGGATCACCCACGTCTATGCGCCCTTGGTCAAACTGTAGCCACAACGAAGTTAAAATCTTCTGGAATGTTAGGCCGCGTCATATTTCGTCTGAAATAATCGACATTTTGACCCCTCTGCTGGTATCTTCTTCAGGATCTGCCTCTCTCTACCACCGCATTCTCCGTCTTTCCCAACTACCCACTCTTCTTCTGTGTCGATGGCTGACAACTTACTGACACATAACTGCAACCAAACGTTGGCACGGCTCTGCGGGTCTGGGTATTAAGCACGCTAGTGTTCTAGCAGTAGTGGACACCGGAAGATCATGAAGAAGATCCCAGCAGTGGGGTCGAAACGTCGATTATTTCAGACGAAATATGACGCGGCCTAACACCCCAGAGTATTTTAACTTTAGTGACAACGGCTACGAAAGTCTGCAGACTTGCATGTAGGCACAATGTTACTATGGCTGGACTCGACATTGCATTTGGTCCATATAGAGGAGGCATTTCACGATGAAGACGTTTTAATCACAAGAATTGTACTGTCTAGCTTGCTTAAACTTAGGAGTACGTTTTCAGATCCAGAGCCATTTCAATGGCACACTGTGATGCACTTGTTAACCATAGCACAGCAGAACTGTATGCGCAGAAAACGAGGAGCATGTAAGTTACTCTCTTTCAGACAATGTGACATTCTTGTTGCTTAATGGTCTTATCTTGGGACGATGTTTGTACATACTTTTTGAAGTACTTTCTTATAATGAGTAACGATAATAAGCAAAGAACTTTAATTGAAAAGATCAAATATAGTGGAAAAGCAAAATGAACATCTACAGCAACCTTCGTTTTATTAAAAGATCGTTCGGTAAAAGTTTCCAGGAGTAGCAGCGTACACGATCGGAAATCAAATCTCGTTCGCCATGTGGCTGTGTCGGGTAAACAGTAAAACTCCTTCTATAGCGTGTGGTGTGTATGTTAAAATGTCAGATAGCTCACTTTCAAACGTAAGGGATTTAAAAAAAAAAGAACACTGACACTGGGTTAGAAATTGGCACTGTGTGGGAGATTCCCTACAGTGAGAACAAGGTGATGCAGCGTCGTCGCTTAACGGATGACGGTGGCCGAAAATACAGTAGCCTACAAACGAAGTGTAGCTAAAATTATGTCCTCGTGACAGAACGGGCCAGAGAAAGTCACCCCAGCCGTAATAAGGGTTTTAGTCCTCGTGAGCTTGTTCCTACGGAGAGACCACGAGCCTTCCTGCCAGCGTGATATAGCGTTCCTGCGCACAGCGACGGCGGGGATCTCCGAGGGCACAGAAGTGCTGACAAGGGAACATCCCCATCGCACCCCCCTCAGATTTAGTTATAAGTTGGCACAATGGATAGGCCTTGAAAAACTGAAAACAGATCAATCGAGAAAACAGGAAGAAGTTGTGTGGAACTATGAAAAAATAAGCAAAATATACAAACTGGGTCGTCCATGAGTAAGATATGCAATATTAAGGGAAATGTGAGGTGAGGAGCGCCGTGGTCCCGTGGTTAGTGTGAACAGCTGCGGAACGAGAGGGTTCAAATCTGCCCTCCACTGAAAATTTTGCTTTCTTTATTTTCGCAAAGTTATGATCTGTCCGTTCGTTCATTGACGTCTCTGTTCACTGTAAGAAGTTTAGTGTCTGTGTTTTGCGACCGCACCGCAAAACCGTGTGATTAGTTGACGAAAGGACGTGCCTCTTCAATGGGAACCGAAAACATTTGATCGCAAGGTCATAGGTCAACCGATTCCTCCACAGGAAAACACGTCTGATATTTTGTATACGACACTGGTGACAGCATGTGCGTCACATGACAGGAATATGTTGTCGACCCACCTAACTAGTAGACTTGGCGAATGGGTGAAAAGTTTCTTCTACCTTGCCCGATTTAGGTTTTCTTGTGGATGTAATAATCACTCCAAAAAAAGTGATGAAAACATAAGAGTTTTTCACATAAACTGAAAATAAAAAGTTAAAATGTTCGGTCGAGGGAGGAGTTGAACCACGGACCTCTCGTTCGCAGCTGTTCACGCTAACCACGGGACCACAGAGCTCCTCGCCTCACATTTCCCTTAATATTGCCTATCTTACGCATGGACGACCCAGTTGGTATATTTTGCTTATTTTTTCATAGTTCCACACAACTTCTTCCTGTTTTCTCGATCGATCTGTGTTCAGTTTTTCAAGGCCTATCCACTGTGCCAACTTATAACTAAATCTGAGGGGGGTGTGATGGGGATGTTCCCTTGTGAGAAGGCTTGGGCGGTGCAGTAGCAGCCTCGGCACCAGCGTCATCAGCCTCCTTCTTTCCCTTGTCGTGATATCTCCCCTCCAACAGACCACACAGCACATTTTATCAAGCAGCCTATTTGATGGGTTGGCTTGGTTCAAATGGTTCTGAGCACTATGGGACTTAACATCTATGGTCATCAGTCCCCTAGAACTTAGAACTACTTAAACCTAACTAACCTAAGGACATCACACAACACCCAGTCATCACGAGGCAGAGAATATTTGATGGGTAGTATGTATATTTTACATTGAATTAATCGTCCTTTATAGACATTACCTTTCTTTAAGTAGTCTGATGAAATCGTCAAGTGCTTCGCACGTGCCAGTGTAGACGTCAGGAATACCTTAGACGTAGCACCTACTGAAAATGAAACAACTACCAGGTTTTATTTTATCCATTATGGTTGGAGAACACCGTAACTATTTTGGTAACAGTATTTCAAATGGTTCAAATGGCTCTGAGCACTATGGGACTCAACTGCTGAGGTCATTAGTGCCCTAGAACTTAGAACCAGTTAAACCTAACTAACCTAAGGACATCACAAACATCCATTCCCGAGGCAGGATTCGAACCTGCGACCGTAGCGGTCTTGCGGTTCCAGACTGCAGCGCCTTTAACCGCACGGCCACTTCGGCCGGCAACAGTATTTCAAAATGGCTCTGAGCACTATGGGACTCAACTGCTGTGGTCATAAGTCCCCTAGAACTTAGAACTACTTAAACCTAACTAACCTAAGGACAGCACACAACACCCAGCCATCACGAGGCAGAGAAAATCCCTGACCCCGCCGGGAATCGAACCCGGGAACCCGGGCGTGGGAAGCGAGAACGCTACCGCACGACCGCGAGATGCGGGCAACAGTATTTCCTACAGTACACTGTACACTGTAGGAAATAGGAAATACTGTTACCAAAACAGTTACGGTGTCCTCCAACCATAATGGATAAAATTACAAAGTACCAGGGTTGTTAAAGCCTCCTGGTGGAAATACTTTCCTCAGGTGATATTCCTCGCCCGTAATTAATGTCCTTCTTTGAAAGTTCCACCTCAATTGCAGTGAGAAATTGGCGAAGCCGGCCGCGGTGGCCGAGCGGTTCGAGGCGCTTCGCCGGCCGTGGTGGCCGAGCGGTTCTAGGCGCTACAGTCGAGAACCGCGCGACCGCTGCGTCGCAGGTTCGTATCCTGCGTCGGGCATGGACGTGTGTGATGTCCTTAGGTTAGTTAGGTTTAAGTAGTTCTAAATTCTAGGGGACTGATGACCTCAGATGTTATGTCCCATAGTGCTCAGAGCCATTTGAACCATTTGAAATCGGCGAAAATCACCTACCAACATACGTGTAAGAGTCTTGAATAAGGCTAAAGAAACTTAGAGTTGCAACTCAGTGCTCGGCGCACTTTCAGCACGCTTTTCAACTTAAGTAAAAACTTACTTTCCTTCCGACTTGCTCCGTCACCAACAGCACGCTCGCCGCCTAAAATAATCCTACCGTAAAATCAGTGTTTTGCATTGCGACAATGATTAGAGTTAAAACGAAATGAGAACTAAGTTACGATAATTTTTGCAAAATGCGAGAAAAAGTCGCAGCCTTCATAGAACTGGTACGCATATGCTCGCTGTCTTGCGTTCCCTCCTGTGTAAACACGTAAACAGGTACAACCGAATGGTAGTGAACGCTCGCGCATTGTCTTGCATTCGCTTGATTTCGCGTGTCAACGAGGCTTCATAGGAAACCTCAGAACGCATTCGAGTAATGTTTTTGCCTTGGGAGTGGACTGGGAGTGGGATGTTTACTCCTCTGAGTCGTCTGATGCGGCGCTCCGCGACTTTCTCTCCTGTGCCAACTTCAACTGAGGATAGCACTTGCGCCCTGCACACTCAGTTATTTGTTAGATGTATTACAGTCTTCTCCAACAGTTTTTGCTGTCAGTCACATCCTCTAGTACCACATAAGCTATTCCGTGATGTCTTAACACAGCACCTATCAGCCTTTCCTTTCCTCTATTCCTCCATACATTCCTTTTCTCCAATGCTCTGCGAAGAATCTTCACATTCCGTATTTTATCAGTCCACTTAGTTTTTCGCGGTGGCGTTCTCGCTTCCCGAGCACGGGGTCCCGGGTTCGATTCCCGGCGGGGTCAGTGATTTTCACCTGCCTCGAGATGAATGGGTGTTTGTGTTGTCCTCATCATTTCATCATCATCCAGGAACGTGACGAAATTGGACTGAGCAAAGGTTGGGACATTGTACGGGCGCTGATAACCACGCAGTTGAGCGCCCCACAAACCAAACATCATCATCATCATCATCATCATCTTAGTTTTTAGCACCCTTGGCTGGTCCCGGCGGAGGTTCGAGTCCTCCCTCGGGCACGGGTGTGTGTGTTTGCCGTTAGAATAATTTAGGTTAAGTAGTGTGTAAGCTTAGGGACTGATGACCTTAGCAGTTAAGTCCCATAAGATTTCACACACATTTGAACATTTTTAGCACCCTTCTGCATCACCACAACCCAAACGCTTCTATTTTTTTTATTTACCTGTTTTCCAAACAGCCTAACAAAGCCGAAAACTGTGACTTCGACACTGATATCGGTAGTTTTCTGTTATTTTTACATATCACCACCTTTTCCCTCTTGTGCTACCCCCATACATAGGTATCCTACGTGCGGATTTTTTTTTCAGATAGAAAATGTGTACAAAGTGCGAATAAATTCCTCCAATCGTTGCAGAACTATGCTTTACATGTCATTACTTCCTACCGGCCGCCCCACCCACTTTTGATTTTTAATGAGACCACCTTATTTTCAGCATCGTTTCGGTAACGTCACAGCTTAAATGTCTTGACTCCCTTATCTTTAGGTTTTCCTGCAAACCATATTTTACTTCCGAACAAAGTTGTCCTCCGAACGTATATTCTCAGTAGTTACTTTCTCAAATTGCGGCCTATGTTTGATTTTAGTAATCTTCTTTTGGCGCGGAATGCTTTGTGGTAGCGTGCTTCGCATGCCCTCGTTGCTACGTCTATAAGATGCAATTTCGGTACCAAGGTAGTAGAATTCCTTCACTTCATTTATTGTGTGGCTTAAATGTTTATGATATCTTTTTTGCCGGCCTGTGTGGCCAAGCGGTTAAAGGCGCTTCAGTCTGGAACGGCGCGACCGCTACGGTCGCAGGTTCGAATCCTGCCTCGGGCATGGATGTGTGTGATGTCCTTAGGTTAGTCAGGTTTAAGTAGTTCTAAGTTCTAGCGGACTGATGACCTCAGACGTTAAGTCCCATAGTGCTCAGAGCCTTTTTAACCATTTGATGTTATGTTTGTCATAATCTTTTTCCTCTTCATCAGTACTTTTATCTGGCTTTCGTTTATTCTCAATTCATATTCTGTTATCAGCAGAAGGTTCATTCCGTTCAACAGATTCTATAATTCCACCTCACGCACGAGGCCCTAAAATCTTCAACATACTTCTCATATTGGCACACTTCAAATCATTGGACATATGAAAGCCCAGAGAACCTCGTGGAGTGCCTGCTAAATTTTACATTGGATATGCAGAGGTTCTCAGGTGCTGACCGGAGTGCATTTTACCGAACAATCAGTTTAATAGGTCATGGTTGCAAAATACTAACACGAATTATTTACAGAAGAATGGAAGGCTAGTAGAAACCGACCAGAGGGAAGATCAGTTTGGGAGCCGAGATCGATAATAATTACAATTTAAGACTTTTTGCAAGGGCGAACAGAAACTTCCTTTACTTGACGCATTCAGCGAAAATTATGTGGCTTTATGTTGGTAGACGTAGCACAAAATAGAATTTGTAACATTACAACCCAGTGTCTCGCATTGTTTTCAGCTACTTGATTTCGTGAGTTAAAAACCATTTTTGTGAACATACGTATTTATGAATTTTGTCAGTAATTAGTGTTTACGAAAATGTAACGTATGCTGAAAGAAAAAGTAAGAAATAATTATGTCACATCGTTGTAGTAAACGCGATGGTAGTTTCAAAGAAATTTATATTTTACGAAACATGTAGGGTATCTTATAATCAAATATTACCCGAGATTTTTAAATCTCATCTTTATCTACAATAATTCATTTCTTCTACTTCCATCATTATTGTAGATAAAGGATATCGTCCATGTAATAATAACATCGTTGGCGCAAGCCAGGGATGGCGGTTATTGCTGAACCAAATGGTTTTCCGTTATATCAGTTTTTCCACGTCTGTTTAGACTGACTGTTAAAACCGCTCTGTTTCTAAATTAACCGATTCCTGGTTTTTTATTCCTATTATTTCCTTTGATAAATGTAGAAATCGAATAAAGACTGAAAAACTTTAACTCTCTCGGTTTCAACGTACACAAATTAGGATACTAAAATGGAAGAGTAAGAGAGATGTCGTGATGGTCAGCACGTCCAATGGCTATACTTTTCGAATAGGAAATTCAAAGAAGCATCGTGCAAAAGCCAAATATTGTCACGGATTATAACAAGAATGTGGGAGACATAGGTATGTCCGCTTCTCGCTTGCAAATCTACTAAATCGCCAGGAGCAGACCGAAAAAAAAATCAACAGAAGATTTTGTGCTATGGTGCTTCAATGCACAAGTTTTATGCAAAAAACATGGCAGCCTAAAAAGCAAATTGGAATTGATAAACAGTTGGCGTTATCCTCTCCTCAAGGGTAGTCAACTGACCGACAGCCTCCTTCACCGGAAGCGACTCCCCCTTGTAGCCAGGCGTTTTCCAGGTATTGTCTCATGCCCAACGGAGGTAAGAACATCAAAGGAGGCCTGTAGTAAGCACGAGAACAGGCACGTCTCACTGGTGTGCAGCCCCTTCATCTCTGCCTAAATACAGGGTGATTCAAAAATAATACCACAACTTTAGGAATTTAAAACTCTGCAACGACAAAAGGCAGAGCTAAGCACTATCTGTCGGCGAATTAAGGGAGCTATGAAGTTTCATTTAGTTGTACATTTGTTCGCTTGAGGCGCTGTTGACTAGGCGTCAGCGTCAGTTGATGCTAAGATGGCGACCGCTCAACAGAAAGCTTTTTGTGTTATTGAGTACGGCAGAAGTGAATCGACGACAGTTGTTCAGCGTGCATTTCGAACGAAGTATGGTGTTAAACCTCCTGATAGGTGGTGTATTAAACGTTGGTATAAACAGTTTACAGAGAATGGGTGTTTGTGCAAAGGGAAAAGTTCTGGACGGCCGAGAACGAGTGATGAAAATGTAGCACGCATCCAGCAAGCATTTGTTCGCAGCCCAGGAAAATCGACTCGCAGAGCTAGCAGAGAGCTCCAAATTCCACAATCAACTGTATGGAGAGTCCTACGAAAAAGGTTAGTTATGAAACCTGAACGTCAACTACCCGAGGCGATGGATCGGCCGCCAGGCAGCCCGTGACAGAGCACTTCATCACTGGCCTCCAAGAAGCCCTGATCTTACCCCCTGCGATTGTTTCTTATGGGGGTATGTTAAGGATATGGTGTTTCGGCCACCTCTCCCAGCCACCATTGATGATTTGAAACGAGAAATAACAGCAGCTATCCAAACTGTTACGCCTGATATGCTACAGAGAGTGTGGAACGAGTTGGAGTATCGGGTTGATATTGCTCGAGTGTCTGGAGGAGGCCATATTGAACATCTCTGAACTTGTTTTTGAGTAAAAAAAACCTTTTTAAATACTCTTTGTAATGATGTATAACAGAAGGTTATATTATGTTTCTTTCATTAAATACACATTTTTAAAGTTGTGGTATTCTTTTTGAATCACCCTGTACTACAACCCACATCCATCTGCACCTGTTTTCTACAGTCATGCCTTGATCTCCTCCTACAATTTTTACTTTCCACACTCCCATCCATTACCAAAGTAATAATTCAATCCTTGATGCCCCGTGATGTGTTCTATCAACACATCCCTACTTTTAGCCAAGTTGTACTGCAAATTTCCTTTCTCTGCAATAAGAGTCAAAATCTCCTCATTAGTTATTCGATCTACCCATCTAATCTTCAGCATTCTTCTGTAATACCCTATTTCATAAGCTTCTGTTCTTTTCTCGCCCACATTTCAATTCCTTATAAGATTGCATGCCAGACAAATATCTTGAGAAATGATTTCCTAATAGTTCAGGAGATGTTGAATTTGAAGCAGCAGCCTCGTTACGGACATTCACTGAGCCTGGATGTACACTGAAGAGCCAAAGAAACTGGTACACCTGCCTAATATCGTGTAGGGCTGTAAGTAGGCTGTTTATGTTTTCTTTATGTAAGTAGGCTGTTTATGTTTTCTTATTGGCAACGTTACGTAGCGCTCGGTGTGAAAATCACTGGCTGTGCTGTGTGCAGTCTGTGGCTAGTTTGCATTGTTGTCTGCCATTGTAGTGTTAGGCAGCGGCAGCTGGATGTGAACAGCGCGTAGCGTTGCGCAGTTGGAGGTGAGCCGCCAGCAGTGGTGGATGTGGGGAGAGAGATGGCGGAGTTTTGTAATTTGTCATGAACTGCTATATATATTATGATTATTAAGGTAAATACAGTGTTTGTTCTCTATTAAAATCTTTCATTTGCTAACTATCCCTATCAGTAGTTAGTGCCTTCCGTAGTTTGAATCTTTTATTTAGCTGGTAGTAGTGGCGCTCGCTGTATTGCAGTAGTTCGAGTAATGAAGATTTTTGTGAGGTAAGTTATTTGTGAAAGGTATAGTTTAATGTTACTCAGGGCCATTCTTTTGCAGGGATCTTTGATAGTCAGATTGCGTTGCGCTAAATAATATTGTGTGTCAGGTTAAGCACAGTCGTGTATAAATTGTTATAAGGGGACGTTTCAGGGCCATCGCGAGCAAGCAAACCTATATCGCCCCCAACTGCACACTCCCCACACCATTACAGAGCCTCCACCAACCTGAACAGTCCGCTGCTGATAGGCAGAGTTCATGGATTCGTGAGGCTATCACCATATCCGTACACGTCCATCCGCTCGATACAATTTGAAACGAGACTCGTCCGACCAGGTAACATGTTTCCAGTCATCAACAGTCGAATGTCGGTGTCGACGGGCCCAGGCGAGGCGTAAAGCTTTGTAACGTGCAATCATCAAGGACACAAGAGTGGGCCCTCGGCTCCAAAAGCCAATATCGATGATGCTTCGTTGAATGGTTCGTACGCTGACCATGTTGATGGCCCGGCACTGAAATCTGCAGCATTTTGCGGAAGGGTTGCACTTCTGTTACGTTGAAAGATTCTCTTCAGTCGTTGTTGGTCCTATTCTTGCAGGATCGTTTTCCAGCCTCAACGATGTCGGAGATTTGATGTTTTACCGGGTTCCTGATATTCACGATACACTCAAGAAATGGTTGTACAGGAAAATCCCCACCTCATCGCTATTTCGAAGTTGCTGTGTCCCATCGCTTGTGCGCAGACAATAATACCACGTTCAAACTCACTTAAATCATCCTAACCTGTCGTTGTAGCAACAGTAACCAATCTAACAATTCCGCCGGACGCTTGTCTTATGTAGGAGTTGCCGACCGCAGCGCGGGATTCCGGCCGGCCGCTGTGGCCGAGCGGTTCTAGGCGCTTAAGTCTGGAACCGCGCGACCGCTACGGTAGCAAGTTCGAATTCTGTCTCGAACATGGATGTGTGTGTACTTTCGTCATAGAAATACTAACTAGAATCTCATAATCCCCATTCTTCAAGTTTTCATTTTTCACAAGGCTAGGGAATTGCCGTTTGTTTTGCTGTATGTTCCGACAATGTCAGTGTTCTTACTCGTTATTTTGTCAACCAATTCTGGACCAGTGCACCAGTTGCCGAGATGAATACAATATTTCTTTTCGAACAAATCATGGGCATGCTCGAAAACAATTGGAGTATCTGTCGCTTATGCAGACTAATGATTGCAGTTACATGTGTCTTTAGCAGTATAAACAATTAGGTACCACATATGTACAGAACGGTTTTCATACAAATCTTGACTGATGAAAGGTACCATCCACTGACGGAAACATTGGATATTACAGTGAAGAGCACAAAAAACTGGTACACCTGCCTAATATCGTGTAGGGGACCGGCGAGCAAGCAGAAGTGTCGCAACACGACGCGACATGGACTCGACTAATGTCTGAAGTACCACTGGAGGGAACTGACACCATGAAACCTGCAGGGATGCCCATAAATGCGTAAGACTAGGTGAGGGCGGAGATCTCTTCTGAGCAGCACGTTGCAAGGCATCCCAGATACGCTCAATAGCGTTCATGTCTGGGGAGTTTGGTGGCCAGCGGAAGTGTTTAAACTCAGAAGAGTGTTCCTGGAGCCACTCTGTAGCAGTTCTGGACGTGTGGGGTGTCGCATTGTCCTGCTGGAATTGCCGAAGTCCGTCGAAATGCATAATGGACATGAATGGATGCAGGTGATCACACAGGATGCTTCCGTACGTGTCACCTGTCGGAGTCGTACCTAGACGTATCAGGGGTCCCATATCACTCCAACTGCACACGCTCCACACCATTACAGAGCCTCCACCAGCTTGAACAGTCCGCTGTTGACATGCAGGGTCCATGGATTCGTGAGGCTGTCTCCATAGCCATACACGTCCATCTGTTCGATACAATTTGAAACGAGACTCGTCCGACCAGGCGACATGTTTCCCGTCATCAATAGTCGAATGTCGGTGTTGTCGGGCCCAGGCGAGGCGTAAAGCTTTGTGTTGTGCAGTCATCAAGGTCGCACGAGTGGGCCTTCGGCTATGAAAGCCCATGTCGATGATGTTTCGTTGAATAGTCCGCACGCTGACACTTGTTGGTGGCCCAGCATTGAAGTCTGCAGCGATTTGCGGAAGGGTTGCACTTCTGTCACGTTGAACGATTCTCGTTGGTCCCGTTCTTGCAGGATCTTTTTCCGGCCGCAGCGATGTCGGAGATTTGATGTTTTACTGATATTCACGGTACACTCGTGAAATGGCCGTACGGGAAAACTCCCACTTCATCGCTACTTGGGATATGCTGAGTCCCATCGTTCGTGCGCCGGCTATAACACCACGTTCAAACTCACTTAAGGGGCTCCGGAACGCCCTATACTTGCAATGTTAAAATAACGCTTATAAAATACATCTTTCCTCACAAAGTATTTGAGGTAGGAAGTTGAACTATTTACAGATTATTTATTGGAATATGGGCTACAACTTAACACAGGGATTTTACAAAATTTTAGTTCAGTTATTAAAGATGATTTTTTTTCAATTGTAATGAAAATTCACAACTTTTTTTGCAATTTTTTATTTATATATTCAAAAATATACAGTTTTTTTGAAAAAGGCTGTGTTAAATTATGCAGAAGGTACTGTGTAACATTTACTGAAAGTTTGAAACAAATATGTTTGGAAGATCCTTAGAAAACATGCAATTAGTATGAGAAAATAAAAGTTTTGGGAATCGAGCGACAAAGATTGGATTAACTTTTTAGTGCATTCCAGGTCCATAGGATGGATTATCTTCATCCTCTGCAAACTCCTCCTCCAGCTTCCTCTTGTTACTCCTCCTGTTTACTCTTGCTTGTATTTCTAGACTCTTTACAGTCCTGTCTGCAGCCCGAAGGCGTTCCTTGTCTAAAGCAAGCATTGCTCGTACCATGTTAGAACCTATCTTCATTCCCATATTTCTAAATACCTTGCACCTTACAATGTTGCCATCATTGAAAGTCGCAACAGCATCATACACACCAAAGTGAAGTGTTTCTATTCCAACAAATACAGTCTTGGGGATTCTCGACCATATAACACTATTTACACTTCCATTGGGGTTTTGAGTTTTTCCGTGAATACACTTTTTCAACAGTTCAGGTGCTGCTAAGTCTCTGAAAATAGGTTAGCCACAACACATACTTTATCTCACATCACTAAAATGTACCTGATGAACACGGACGTTAATAATAACACCATTTGACAGCAGTTTAACAGCGCCACAGTGGGTCACGCCCATTTAGAACACATTTCAAAAAAAAATTAAAAATAATTGTAGTCTTCGGAATTGAATAAATTATATATCTATTAAAAGGTAATAGTCTGCAGATCCAGAAAACGCAAAAAAGTAAAAATTGAACTTTTCATGATTTTGAGCCTTTCCGGAGCCTCTTAAATGTTGATAACCTGTCATTATAGCAGCAGTAATCGTTGCAACAACTGTGCCAGACACTTATACAGGCGTTGCCGACCGCAGCACCATATTCTGCGTGTTTATATATCTCTGTATTTGAATACAGATACCTATACCAATTTCTTTGGCGCTTCAGTGTACATCTAGAACAGTTTTCACACGTTTCATAAAATACACTAAGGCTAGGCGCAAATTGAGACGCGTATAGCGCGTGTGGCGCGACGGAGCGCCGTCTTTGTTTACATCACAGGTTCAAATGGGACCGCGCAAATTGCGACGCCACTGGGACGCGACACGCGCCTGCGCCAGGTCGCGCGGCTTGTGGTCGAGGCACAGTTCCTCGCTAGCACCGTGAGAAATTTGAGGCGGGGAGCGGAAAAGTAGCCCGGCCATACGCTCACATCGGAACGGCGCATATGAGCGGTGATAGTATTGCCCATACGATAAATTTTGTCTACTGTGTACTAAATTTTATTGCCTTAGGTAGTGTTTCGTTTTTCACCATTTAAACGCTCCAGCTTTCTTCATTAGTACATTATACTTTTCTGTAATTTATATCGGTATAGTTTTGTTTTGTTTTGTTTTTCTTCTGTCAAGAAAAATGCATACTTCAGAAACTGATGAGCCATTGGCCGCTGGAATTGTATCATATGCCTCCGCATTGTTTTCAGATCGCAAGAAGGGTCAGAGTGTAGTGAAGAAGGAAGAAAGGTTCAAAATGGTTCAAATGGCTCTGAGCACTATGGGACTTAACTACTGTGACCATCAGTCCCCTAGAACTTAGAACTACTTAAACCTAACTAACCTAAGGACATCACACACATCCATGCCCGAGGCAGGATTCGAACCTGCGACCGTAGCAGTCGCGCGGTTCCGGACTGCGCGCCTAGAACCGCTAGACCACCGCGGCCGGCAGGAAGAAAGGAATATTATAAAATCATGTGATTAAGAAGCAAGGCAGGAATGTAAAACAAAGTTATCTTCTCGCTGCCTAGTATGCTGGCGTATCTGCACGATCTGTTACAAAAATTTAGAAAGGGATAATCTCCACAGGTGTGATCCCTTTATGCTCCTGGTAAAAAGCGTCCAGGATCTGAAGTGTAGAAGTCTCACTGTGATTACTCTAACATGGATGTAATAATGTAATACACACACTGTACTACTTGCATGTGAACATCACATTTCCACTGCAAGCTAGAAACAGTCGAAAAGCAAATAACATTGTTTTAATTGGTTCGCCGTGATGAGGAAAAGCATTTCAATTGTTGCATGCACATTATCAGCATTAATAAACTAATTATACAACAGGCTACACAAATGAAGAAAATGGTCGGTATTATTACGAAAGTAGGAATATCCTAAAAGAGTGTTATGATTACATATATTTAATTTGTTGAAATGTACTGCTGACAAAGGCAGATCTACTTTCACGACAATGTTTTTCGAAGTCCAACTCACAAGGCACACATGGCTAGCTTGTGCATTCCTGTCGCTCGCATTATGCTCCGCTTCTGACGATACACTGACCATTGTGTTGTGCGACAGATCAATCGTTTATTTCT
Source organism: Schistocerca cancellata (assembly GCF_023864275.1). Lineage (NCBI taxonomy): Eukaryota > Metazoa > Arthropoda > Insecta > Orthoptera > Acrididae > Schistocerca > Schistocerca cancellata. The sequence continues at coordinate 521,866,867 of NC_064633.1, forward strand.
GCCAACAACAACTATTTTATTCGCGATCACACATTGTCAGTTTGGCAAGCCGTAGGTGAGTAACCAGTATCTGGCATCTGCCTATCATTCCGCCTGAAGGAACGCTCGTCATTATATTAATACTGCTCAGATCAAGAGAAGAAATAAAATCCTTTAGTAAGTTTCCATTCCAGTCGCTCAGTGTTAATAATACGATGGGTTACGGGGATTCCACCAAAATTCCGACGGAATTGGAAATTGTTTGAGTTGTTCATCTTTTCTCATTCGAAGAAGCATCACCGTTTGTGAGTAACGGCCACATTTCTCTTGGTGAATGGTTTAATTGTATATCCTTTGTCACAGTGTAATATGCCAAACTCATCTCACAGCACCTATTGAGACAGAATTCCGAAACGGAGTGCCTCATTAAACAATAAGGCAATCACAGAGCTCAATAGCTTACGAAAAACCTCATAGTTTCGGTTTGCAGTAAAAGAAGAAATTTCATGTTTATTTTCATACTAGGAAGCTCTTGTTTCGCTAGCTGTCGATAACTCTTAAAAAATTACAGTCACTGGAGTGAAATAAATAAAAAGGGAAGTGTAAGTACTGATATATCGCCATAGGTAAGAAAGTTCCGTGAGTTTAAGAGTTGGCAAAACACTCTCCTCCTTGTGTGCTATCATTCTCCAAACTTTCGTTTCAATGTCTCGAGCGGCTTAGGAGATATGAGAGATGTTGCGAGTATTTCATTATCGCGGGCGTAAGATCGGAAGTGAGCGCGCTACATGGGATCCATTTTCTCGAGATCGGTGGCAGATAGAGACCTCCTCCCAAGTCTAAACAAAAATTCATCATATTAGCTAAATTTGATTGATTGGCGACTCCATGGAGTGTTCTGTGCACCACGACCAGATAATGGATATAATTGGAAGAAGAAACAGCATTGGTCGTATTTTTTTGTTTTATTATCAGCAAAATCGATTTTCGGTCACTTAGTGACCATCCTCAGTGCTGTAATATACAATTAAAATTGGTAGGCACTGGTATTAACAAGCTTAGAGCGATCACATAAACTGATAAACTAATAAAACAAAAAAATACGACCAATGCTGTTTCTTCTTCCAATTAGCTAAATTTCATACGCAGCAACATATGGTGTAATACGCACCAAACGCAAAATCATAGCGACCCCTAATTTTCGTTGCAAACTTTTTGAGTGTTGCGTAGTGTCTTACTAAAATGTGTGCATCACAATAAGAACGGTCATTAGCGAGGTGATGAGCACTTCGCCACGAAGCTGACATACACTCCTGGAAATGGAAAAAATAACACATTGACACCGGTATGTCAGACCCACCATACTTGCTCCGGACACTGCGAGAGGGCTGTACAAGCAATGATCACACGCACGGCACAGCGGACACACCAGGAACCGCGGTGTTGGACGTCGAATGGCGCTAGCTGCGCAGCATTTGTGCACCGCCGCCGTCAGTGTCAGCTAGTTTGCCGTGGCATACGGAGCTCCATCGCAGTCTTTAACACTGGTACCATGCCGCGACAGCGTGGACGTGAACCGTATGTGCAGTTGACGGACTTTGAGCGAGGGCGTATAGTGGGCATGCGGGAGGCCTGGTGGACGTACCGCCGAATTGCTCAACACGTGGGGCGTGAGGTCTCCACAGTACATCGATGTTGTCGCCAGTGGTCGGCGGAAGGTGCACGTGCCCGTCGACCTGGGACCGGACCGCAGCGACGCACGGATGCACGCCAAGACCGTAGGATCCTACGCAGTGCCGTAGGGGACCGCACCGCCACTTCCCAGCAAATTAGGGACACTGTTGCTCCTGGGGTATCGGCGAGGACCATTCGCAACCGTCTCCATGAAGCTGGGCTACGGTCCCGCACACCGTTAGGCCGTCTTCCGCTCACGCCCCAACATCGTGCAGCCCGCCTCCAGTGGTGTCGCGACAGGCGTGAATGGAGGGACGAATGGAGACGTGTCGTCTTCAGCGATGAGAGTCGCTTCTGCCTTGGTGCCAATGATGGTCGTATGCGTGTTTGGCGCCGTGCAGGTGAGCGCCACAATCAGGACTGCATACGACCGAGGCACACAGGGCCAACACCCGGCATCATGGTGTGGGGAGCGATCTCCTACACTGGCCGTACACCACTGGTGATCGTCAAGGGGACACAGAATAGTGCACAGTACATCCAAACCGTCATCGAACCCATCGTTCTACCATTCCTAGACCGGCAAGGGAACTTGCTGTTCCAACAGGACAATGCACGTCCGCATGTATCCCGTGCCACCCAACGTGCTCTAGAAGGTGAAAGTCAACTACCCTGACCAGCAAGATCTCCGGATCTGTCCCCCATTGAGCATGTTTGGGAGTGGATGAAGCGTCGTCTCACGCGGTCTGCACGTCCAGCACGAACGCTGGTCCAACTGAGGCGCCAGGTGGAAATGGCATGGCAAGCCGTTCCACAGGACTACATCCAGCATCTCTACGATCGTCTCCATGGGAGAATAGCAGCCTGCATTGCTGCGAAAGGTGGATATACACTGTACTAGTGCCGACATTGTGCATGCTCTGTTGCCTGTGCCTATGTGCCTGTGGTTCTGTCAGTGTGATCATGTGATGTATCTGACCCCAGGAATGTGTCAATAAAGTTTCCCCTTCCTGGGACAATGAATTCACGGTGTTCTTATTTCAATTTCCAGGAGTGTATTTTCAGTGAATAGTTTCTGTGAAAACGTTTGAGAAAGATAACAGTTGCGCGTGCTTCAGTTCTGTCAGCGTAGAGCGTCGCCAGTCGGCGCGTGCAAAATATGGTGTACGCGTCGCAACATGCGCTGGACCAGCGCGACTCGTGCGGCACGTGCGTGTCGCGCTGTTGTGTCGTGTCACGTCACACGTGCTATACGCGTCTCAATTTGCGCCTAGCCTTAAGTAACGGTAGTTCCCATCCAGTGGAGGAAACATTGGGTATAACACCAACTGACGTGAAAGGAGACATTCCCGTTAGCTACAAGACTCAGAATGCTGTGGACGGATACGTCCATCGAATCCACTGAAAACGTCCACGCCATAGATGTATATATCCGTCATATCCGGCCAGTGCGGCAGATTGTTATTGAAAAAAGTTTTCAGTGGTCCCCATTACAGTCGCATAACTCGGCTGTACACGGTTGTGGTGCCAGCACTGGCTGTGCTATGTCGGTCTGGCGACCTTGAGCCGGTGATGAGCGTGGGTGAAGCCCCACGTAGTGGCCGCCGACACGCACGGGTCGTTTCCGGCCGCCTCATAGGGTGAGCCGGCCTAGCCTACTCCACTTGTCCACTTTCTTCCTCTGCACAGCACCCGCCGCCCCGTGGCTCGAGCGACGCAGTCGACCATCGCACCTCCACCAGTCGCCACCAACTCGTGTCAGCGCCGCGACATGACAGCCAACCCTGGTAAGTCCACCACTGCACTCCGCCTCTCGCCATCGTCGGCTATCACTCGGTAACGAGCACGATGCCGCCCTCTGGAACCTCACAACTCGTTGGTTATTGATCCTCTGGGGATCGTATAGACCAACTGTGGGTTACCCCTCTCTCCCAAAGACCCCCTTTATTAAGACTAAAAACAGCCGACCAGTTGCAATGGATAAAGTAATCTTTACCTAGGTTTCGACAGATTTAAACCTGTCTTCTTCAGAAGGCGGCAGTATTACATTAATATGGAATGATGTATCATCGTCGTTTTTACAAATATCTGCATAGATCCATTAGTCCAAATTAAAATATAGCCCTGAAAATAGGGTTTGTCATGTAAATAAAAATTAGTACATGGATGTTGCAGAGCTCACAGTCGCTTGTGAGCTCTGCAACATCCATGTACTAATTTTTATTTACATGACAAACCCTATTTTCAGGGCTATATTTTAATTTGGACTAATGGATCTATGCAGATATTTGTAAAAACGACGATGATACATCATTCCATATTAATGTAATACTGCCGCCTTCTGAAGAAGACAGGTTTAAATCTGTCGAAACCTAGGTAAAGATTACTTTATCCATTGCAACTGGTCGGCTGTTTTTAGTCTTATTACGTGGAACCGTTGCTGTTGCGCAGCTATGTTTAAAATACCCCCTTTATTGGTATTTTCAGTTATTGTATGTTATACGAGGCACGTTTTTGGTCAAATGTGTGAAAAGAACAAAAACAAAACCCTCTAGAAATTACACAATACATTAATTAATTAATTGATGGAAATTTTTTTTCGAATTTTCATTGGCAATTGAAAAGTAGAAAATACACAAATTAGGTATCAGAGTAATCAAGGTAACTAAGAAGAATTAGTGATTTGAGAGAAAATTGAAATGTTTTACGAACAGCTATGTAAATGAAGTATCAAAAAGTTCATGTTTTGAAGGCCTAGCTGCTTCGCGCATAAAAAGTTACATTAGTGTAGAAATCGTGGAATTCTTTGTTTCGTGTCGAAAAAATAAAATAAATATCAAATTAAAGTATGAATTGAAATCTCTCTGTTTTCTCCCGGTCTGTATGCTCTTCACAATAACAGAGTGTCGATCGATATTCAGGCGTATTATATTTCACGCTTTCTGAAAAAAACTTGAAAATAAAAAAAAACTGTAAAAGAAACTCGATCAGTTTCGTGAAATGATTTGTCTACAAATAAGAAATAAAGTAGATTAGAGAAACCTTTAATGTGTCTCATTAGCTGTGCCAGATTTCCAGTATCATTCAAAGGCACGTCAAATATTTCTCTAAACAATTTTATTTTTGACTTGTAGACAAAACATTTGACCATTGCTCTTTTTCAAAATTTTTTCAGTGCAAATACGTTGGATCTTTGGGTTAACCGTACTGGGCATGGCTCACAGAGTGCCTTCAGCTGTTAGGTATCCCTTAAACCCATCACGGTAGTTTCCCGCTGAATGAACGTTTGTTTATTAATATATTTTTAAAATGCTTCCGATTGTGAAGTACGCACATTTATTCGTTTATTAAATGCAAAATCCATCTGCAGATTAGTAAAGTGCATGGAAAAAATGCTGTGAACACTGGAATGGTTGGGGAACGGTACAGTTCATTTAAAGGTCGCCGCGACAAGTGTTTACTGTCAGAAACGAAATGGCCGACCGGTAGCCATTATTGACACCATGGAGCAGAAAGTTGATGAGAAAGTTCGATAAGACAGACGCTACACGACTTCATCGTTAATTCATGCCTACCCTCACGCTCATAGAAGCCTTTTGTATGAAACTGTGACAAAACGCTTACGGTATGAGAAGTTTCCAGAATGATATTTTCACTCTGCAGCGGAGTGTGCGCTGTTATGAAACTTCCTGACAGATTAAAAATAGAACCATAAGTTGTGTGTACTCTGGGTGTAGTACAGAACCGATTGTTTAGCTAGTGCGATGACGTTCCCCACAGGTGATCTGTCGAAGGGACTACGTTTTTTCAGCCATGTTGTCACTGGCGACCCTACACCGGAATCGGAACAACGGTCCTTGGAATGGAGACAGCCAACATCGCAGCAAACAGTTCCAGCCCGAAAAATCTTGTGAATTGTGTTTTGGTATAAATCAAATGGTTCAGATGGCTCTGAGCACTATGGGACTTAACTTCTGAGGTCATCAGTCCCCTAGAACTTAGAACTACTTAAACCTAACTAGCCTAAGGACATCACACATATACATGCCCGAGGCAGGATTTGAACTTGCGACCGTAGCGGTCTCGCGGTTCCCGACTGTAGCGCCTAGAACCGCTCGGTCACCCCGGCCGGCTGTTTTGGTATAGGGAGCGTGTTTTGCTTGTCGGTTGTTCTGCCTCAAGGTAGCATAGTCAAAGGACACAGTTGTTGTGAGATCTTAAGAGAATCGTGCCATACAATCTAAAACAAGGCGCGAAATGTTCAGTAAAGGGACCGTGTGCAAATTCTAGTTTTTGAATATTTTCGTGCCACCCTCCCGAGAGTCAAGAAAACCTGTGACCATCTGTGTTACCCTTCATTGTGCACGTTCAAGATCCCCTGTTAGTCCTATGTGGTCCGGATCCCAAACACTTGATCAGTATTCTAAGATGGGATGCAAAAGTGATTTGTAGGCAGCCTCCTTTGTAGACTGACTGTCACATCCCGGTATTTGTACTAGTCCACTGATTACAGTTGTGACTCAGTATTGTGAAGCAAATTCTTAGTACGTAAATAAGACTGTTATGCTACAGTTGTGACTCAGTATAGTGGAGAAAGTTCTTAATATTTATAAAAGACTTTTATGATAGTTTGCAAAGCGTAAAATATGGTTCAATAAAGTAAAACCACAACGAATGAATACCATAATGGTTATACAGTTTTTTTTTGATGGACTGTTATTTCCAGTGCCGCGCAGTCATACGTACGTAACACTAATCACCTTTATTATTTATAATTCAAAACTGTTGACAGTTAATTTTTTCGTGTAAACTGGGCACCTTTGCATGTGCTGCACGGATAAACCGCCTCTGTGCTATGTGTTCTTTCTTCGAGTAGTTATTCGGTCCTTTTCTTGTCTGTCGCTTATAAACTGCACCTTTTCAAAACTGTCATCTTTAAGTTGAGCATACTGGATTTGTTTGGAAAGACGAGAGTTTAGTACATGGAAAACATGAGCAGTCTGTCGAAACCGATGTTTATTATCTGTCAACTTGATGCTAGTAGTATTGGCTTTATGGACATTACGCTTAGAGGATACTACCACTTTGTTTTACGGTTTTTCCTCAGACGGCACTGAACGTCTGGGTGCAATGAACCTGTTCCGCTGTTCTTCTTTGACCAGTGAGGTCACCATCCGAATTAATTTTATTTATTTATTGATTTTTTTCTGAAGGATGTGTTGTGACTAGTTTATCTGTAACGTAGCCCGAGGCCTTGTTTAAGCTGGAAGACAATAGTTTGGCTCTGAGTTGGTGAAGTCAACGAATGCGTCATAATAATATTCTATTTATTTTTATACAGTGAGAATTTCTTAGTCACTTTTACGATCCCCACAGAAAAAAACTGTATTTTCCGCCTGTGGTCCGACATTTTAAAATTTTGAATATGTTTGAACACACGCACCCAGATACACTGCACGTCCATGGAGATCCCGACACCCTGAGAGTTAAAGAAAAAACCGGTCACTTACTTTGTAGTTGCTGTACTGATTCTCAATTCATCTTGAATGATAACCGCTTGGTTGCTCTTGCAAATAATTTATTTAACTACCGATTTCGTAGAAGCCACATTATTAGGTTAAATATGATGAATCATGACATTAAAGTTAAAACATGAACGGTACCGAACACGCTTTGTCTATGGATAAATGACGCAATTAGCAGATCGTCAGGTAAGCGGAAGGTATGGGTCGACGGTTACTCAGCTGCGGCTGGGCACTTTCCCGCCTGAACCTTTACGCATTGCGGTCTGCAGAATTTATGGCACTTTGGACGGACTGTCGTCTATATACAATAGTTAACTGGTTATGTTCGGCCTAGTGTCGTCCGTTCCGGAGTGATGGCACGTTTGAACGGATGTCTGCTTGTGACTGTGGTTGTCCCTCATACAAGATAGTGCCATTCTGAACTGCTGACGAATAATTACCTTGCTAATAGCAACACTAGTCAAAGCTGACGGGTTGTATCGCATTATTCACTATTTCTGCAACGATGACGCGAATATTCACATTGGACCGTCAGTAAAACGCTCTACAACGAGACGCGAAAAAGTACAAGAACAGTAATTTGTAAAAGAATGGCAGTACCGATTCTGACCCTTAGATGTGGGATTTGTAAGATTTGCATCACAGTTAACAGGCTACTCTAGTCTGGCCAGTATAAATAATTATGAGGTAGAACAGAATTAAATGGTTCAAATGGCTCTGAGCACGATGCGACTTAACTTCTCAGCTCATCAGTCGCCTAGAACTTAGAACTAATTAAACCTAACTAACCTCAGGACATCACACATATCCATGCCCGAGGCAGGATTCGAACCTGCGACCGTAGCGGTCGCTCGGTTCAAGACTGGAGCGCCTAGAACCGCACGGCCACTCTGGCCGGCCAGAATTAAATGTTACTAAAGTGGGAGGAAATGTAAATTTGCTAATATCTGCCATGAGGAGCAGCGAGCTCATCACATTTAACAATAAAGCTTTTTGCAGTTAAACACTAGCGTCAATTCTTTAATTGGTGAGCTCATAGTAGAAGCTTTACCGTATGTTCCGACGCTACCGTCGGTCAAGAAGTATCTACGGCGTATTGGCAAATATTTATCACCGGAAACCAGTTATGTCATCAACCAATTTACGTAAGGACTTGGCTGCAATAAATTTTACTCTTAAAAGAAATGAGAAAGTTTTACCAACAGAGTAGAAAAGAGAAGACAATTGAAATTCAGTAAAGGAGAGCATATAGAGAGGACGAAAAGACGACGGAGTACCGCAGAAGAAGTGGGAGCGACTCCTTGGGTGAAGCCGAAAATGGCACTTTCGCCTTTATAGCGAAGTGAAGAAGACTGTACGGTTTTCAGTGGGATAACATAGACTTTCCATTTGTATTCGAGAGATTGTGTAAATAAGCAGATATATAATCTTCTTCTTCTGTAGTGGTCAGTCCAAGGATTGGTTTGCAACAGCTACAATGGCAGCTTGTCTCCATTCTGTGCGTCTTTCAGCTTTTCTGGCGGTTGGCGGTGGCGGTTAGTGTTTAACGTCCCGTCGACAACGAGGTCATTAGAGACGGAGCGCAAGCTCGGTTTAAGGAAGGAAAGGGAAGGAAATCGGCCGTGCCCTTTCAAAGGAACCATCCCGGCATTTGCCTGAAACGATTTAGGGAAATCACGGAAAACCTAAATCAGGATGGCCGGAGACGGGATTGAAGCGTCGTCCTCCCGAATGCGAGTCCAGTGTGCTAGCCACTGCGCCACCTCGCTCGGTTCAGCTTTTCTCTTCATTTCTTTGTAGGTGTTACATCCCACATCTTTCACGATTTGATCCATGTACCTCAGCCGTGGTCTTCCTCTTGGTGTTTTTCCCTCGACATATCCCTCTGTGATTGTGTTCAGGAGTCCTTTATGTCTTAAAAGATGGCCTGTAAATTGCACTCTTCTTTTAACAATGAAACTCCAGAAGCTTCTCTTCTCACCTGCTCTTTACAGAACCACTTCGTTTGTGACCTTGTCGATACATTTTATTTTGAGCATGCGCCTATAGCACCACATTTCAAAAGAATTTAGCTTCTGGTCTTCCTCTGTTCCGAAAGTCCATGTTTCACACCCATAGCATTCCACACTCCACACCTATGATTTCAAAAATCTTTTCCTGATTTCAAGGCTGATGCTCTTAGATGTTAAGATGTTTTTCTTCTTGTTAAAAGTAGCCTTTGCTTGAGCAATTCTACTTCAGGCTTCTGCCTTGCTCCTTCGGGCCCTGGTAATATTACTGCCCAGATCAGTAAATTTATCAACTTGTTCAAGCACTTCGTTGCCTACATGAACTTGGACTTGATCTTTTTTGTCGCATGTCATTACTTTTGTTTTTGCTTTATTAATTCTCATATTGCATTCTTCCCCCATAACTTTATCCATTCTATTCAGTATTCTGTATAATAGTCGTCGATATTTACAGGGAAACATCTTGGGAAAAAAGGGTTGAAATAAAAAGAAAGAAGTTGCTAAATTCTCCTAATGTGCTGTGGGACATTCTTTTTGCCTGGCTTAGTGCATGAGCTCGACGTGGCATGGACTCAACAAGTAGTTGGAAGTCCTCTGCAGGAATACTGAGCCACGCTGCCTCTACTGACGTCCGTAATTGCGAAAGTGTTGCCGACGCAGGATGTTGTGCACGAACTGACCTCTCAGTTATGCCCCATAAACGTTCGATGGTATTCATGTTGGGCAATGTGAGTGGCAAACTCAATCGTTCTAATAGTCCAGAATGTTCTTCAAAGCAATTGTGAGCAATTGTGGCCCAGAGACATGACATCGTTGTTTGGGAACATGACCTCCATGAATAGCTGAAAATGCTCTCCAGGTAGCCGAACGTAACAATTTCCCCATAATGATCGGTTCAGCTGGACCAGAGGATCCAGTCCGTTCCAGGCAAACACAGTCCACACCATTATGGAGCCACCTCCAGCTTGCACAGTGCCTTGTTGACAAGTTGGGTCCGTCACTTCGTAGGGGTCTCCGCCACACTCGAACCCTACCAGCTGAAATCTGGACTCATCTGACCGGGACACGGTTTTCCAGTCATCTAGGGTCTAAGCGATATGGTCGTGGGCCCAGGAGAGGCGCTCCAGGCGATGTGATGCTGTTGCCAAAGGCTCTCGCGTCGGTCGTCTGCTGCCTAGCCCGTTAATGCCAAGTTTCATCGTACGTCCCACATTGATTTCTGAGGTTACTTCATGCAGTGTGGTTTGTCCGTTAGCACTGACAATTCTAAACAAACGCCGCTGCCCTCGGTCGTTAAATGAAGGCCATCGGCCACTACGTTGTCCGTGGTGAGAGGTAATGCTTGAAATGTGGTATTCTCGGCACACTCTTGACGCTGTGGATAACAGAATACTGAATTACCCAACGATTTCGCCGGCCGCGGTGGTCTAGCGGTTCTAGGCGCGCAGTCCGGAACCGCGCGACTGCTACGGTCGCAGGTTCGAATCCTGCCTCGGGCATGGATGTGTGTGATGTCCTTAGGTTAGTTAGGTTTAAGTAGTTCTAAGTTCTAGGGACTGATGACCACAGTAGTTAAGTCCCATAGTGCTCAGAGCCATTTGAACCATTTTGAACCCAACGATTTCCGAAATGGAATGTCCCATGCGTCTAACTCTGAAACGTCCCCTTAGAACAATTTATACATGACTATGCTTAAACTGACAGACAATATTTTTTAGCGCAACGCAATCTGACTTTCAGAAAGCCCTACAAAAGAATGGCCCTGACTAACATTAACCTATACCTTTCACAAATGACTTACCTCACAAAAATCTTCATTACTCGAACTACTGCAATACAGCGAGCGCCACTACTGCCAGCTAAATAAAAGATTCAAACTACGGAAGGCCCTAACTACTGATAGGGATAGTTAGCAAATGAAAGATTTTAATAGAGAACAAACAATGTATTTACCTTAATAATCATAATATATATAGCAGTTCATAATATCCAGTATAACAAATTCCAAAACTCCGCCATCTCTCTCCCCACATCCACCACTGCTGGCGGCTCACCTCCAACTGCGCAACGCTACGCGCTGTTCACATCCAGCTGCCGCTGCCCAACACTACAATGGCAGACAACAATGCTAACTAGCCACAGGCTGCACACAGCACAGCCAGTGATTTTCATACAGAGCGCTACGTAACGTTGCCAATAAGAAAACATAAACAGCCTACTTACATAAAGAAAACATAAACAGCCTACTTGCAACTCTAACTACCATTCCGCGATCAAAATCTGTTAATTCCTTCGTGCGGCCATAGTCACGTCGGAAACCTTTTCACATTAGTAACCTGAGTACAAATGACAGCTCCGACAGTGCGCCGCCCTTTTGTACCTTGTCTACGCGCCACTACCGCCATCTTTATAGGTGCATATGGCTATCCTGTGACTCCTGTCACCTCAGTGTATGTTAATGAGTATTTGATGAATGGCAGAGTGGTCTTAATAGGACGACGCCAAAGACATAGCCAGATTAAATGATGGAGCGCTATTTATGCTGACTGTCGAACTTGCTGCCCTCAATGCGACTCCTCCCTCTATGTAAAGATAAATGATGACTTACTTGAAGATCTTCCTTGACCGTCGCAACGTAGAAGATCGAACCTGCACCTGGCGTTTCAGCCACAAAATATTGTAATATTGTACGGTAAGCGACATGGGGAAGGCTACAAACTAGTACCAGGGAGGCAGAAACTCAGTTTATTTTAAATTTAGATATTGAAGCATTAAAAAGACGAGTAAAATTCTAGACAGCCTTTGCAGAGTATCACAGCACCAATCCACAACATCAGATTTTCAGTAGGAAAATGATATTTGAACGAAAGGGTGGCATGTGCGCCAAATCTCATTCAAGTAGCAGTCGGTTCCGTGCGCACGTAATTTTGGCAATTGTGGTAGTAGAGCATCCTCTCGTGACTGGAATATGAAACACACTCGACTCCAAGATAATGGAGACCAGCACATATTAAGCAAATATGTGTTGACAGTGCCACTAAAGCAGAGTTATTAAACACGGTTTTCCGAATCTCCTTCATCAAACAAGACGAAGTAAATATTCCTGAATTCCAATCAAGAACAATTCTCAAGATGAGAAACATAGAAATAGATATCCTCGGTGTAACAAAGCAGGTTAAATCACTCAATAAACGCAAGGCCTCCGGTCCAGATTGTATACCAGTCAGGTTCCTCTCAGAGTATGCTGATAAAATAGCTCCAAATTTAGCAATTATATACAACCACTCGCTCACAGAAAGATCCGTACCTAAACCCTGGAAAATTGCTGAAGTCACACCAATACCCAAAAAGGGAAGTAGGAGTAATCCACTGAATTACAGGTCTATATCACTAACGTCGGTTTGCAGTAGGGGTTTAGAACATATACTGTATTCGAACATTACGAAGTACCTCGAAGAAAACGATTTATTGACACATAGCACGGATTCAGAAAATATCCTTCTTGTGAAACACAACTAGCTCTTTAAACTCATGAAGTAATAAGTGCTATCGATAGGGGATGTCAAATTAATTCCATATTTTTAGATTTCCAGAAGGCTTTCGACGCCGTTCCTCACAAGCGTCTTCTAACCAAACTGCGTGCCTACGGAGAATCGCGTCAGTTGTGCGACTGGATTCGTGATTTCCTGTCAGAAAGGTCACAGTTCGTAGTAATAGACGGAAAGTGATCGAGTAAAACAGAAGTAATCTCCAGCGTTCCCCAAGTAAGTGTTACAGGCCCTCTATTGTTCCTGATCTATGTTAAAGACATAGGAGACAATCTGAATAACCGTCTTAGATTGTTCGTAGATGATGCTGTCATTTACCGTCTTGTAAAGTCATCAGATGGTCAAAACTACTTGCAAAATGATTTAGATAAGAGATCTGATTGGTGCTAAATGTGGCAATTGACCCTGAATAAAGAAAAGTGTGAAGTTATTCACATGAGTACTAAAAGAAATCAGCTAAATTTCGATTACGCGATAAGTCACACAAATCTGAAGGTTGTAAATTCAACTAAATACTTAGGGATTACAATTACAAATAACCTAAATTGGAACGATCACATAGATAATATTGTGGGTAAAGCAAACCAACTGTCCGAGAAGGTGCGACAGCAGCCCGCTTTGCAAAGCTGTTCGTTGGTTTGCCTACGTGCAGGTGCAAACTAATTTGATTCGAAAGTACGGAGCGGATGATTCGTCCAATGCCCTGACGTGCATCCTCTTGCTGCAACTACGGCACGCAACGCATAACCACTCGAAGCTTGGAGAGATTCCCCATCTACTGATGTGTGTCATTTTCCTCTATATCTTGCAGTTTTCACGTAGTCAACTTATGAAACCCTGGACGTAATGTGTTCCACTGGTATTTTGACGTGGTGCCTGTATGTCCCAGTGATAATGAAATAAATGATCATCCCGTTTTTTCATTTGTGATACATATTTTCAGAAAAGCACTTTGATCATGTATATGTTACAATAACTTGACATTCTTGTGGATTATTCCAAATGACAAGCTCTTCATCATTATAGGCAAGTTCGAATACCTCATGTGGAAGTCACATCGATCCCCCTCCTCGTTATATATGGTGTGAAACTCTTTTTGGACAAAGAACTTCGACACCTGGCACGTAAGTTCTTTGTTGTAGTTTCCTTCTTCCTCTTGCGACATCCTATGCTTCATTTTGTTGCGCCTTCATGTGATGCGTGTAGGCCAGCATTCACCATAGATTCGTTCGTAGTATTTGGGCGTGCAGCAGCTCTCTTCCTTTCGACAATCGCGTCTTTCTTTGCTGATGTCATCATTTGCTCTTCTGTCAGGATAAACTATCAATGGCATTTTTTAAAAGCCGGGACATCTAGAGGGCAGAGGGTTAGAAGGGGACACTGCTACATAGAAGGGGTATTTTATTATCAGCGTCCAGTCAGTTGCGAAATGGAACCTACAGTGAAAATAAGACATCTATTAGTTGCAACATTTAGCTACATCTTCCAGCTATTTCTTTACACAGTCATCACTCCGACTTAGACATTTGTTGTAACGTTATACCAAACTTCCAATAACCTCGTCATAGAAGGCAGCCACCTGTAGTTTACGCCAGTTCTCTACGCTGATCTGCAGCTCGTTGTCTGTGCAAAAACACTGACCTCACAATCAGTAGTTCATGTGAGCAAATAGATGGAGCCAAATCCTGGATGTACGGTGGTTGATCAAACACATCCCATCGTAAACGCTGCAGGAGCGTCTTTGTTGCAGCTGCAATTTGTGACCGAGCGTTGTCGTGAAGAAGGACGATGCCTGATGACAACATTCCTCTTCGCTTGATGTGGACCGCCCTTTACATACGATTTTCTCGAATCGCTTGATCCACTCACTGAACAAGATCATCGGTTGACACCCGCTTCCTTTGCCTGATGACAACACTCCTCTTCGCTTGTTCTGGATCGCCCTTTACAGACGATTTTCTCGAATCACTTGATCCATTCACTGAACAAGATCACGGTCGACACCCGCTTCCTTCCCTAACCACCTGCAAGATGAACATCTGCACGTTCTGCTTCAAAGTTCCTGCACCACTGCAGCACTTCCGTGTCGGGGATGGCAGTTACGTCATGCAGGCGCATGAAATCAGGTGGAACTCCTCAGCACAAAGAAATAGAATGACGGTACCCACTTCACATTTGGTGGGAGGCTATATTGATCTAGGCATATTTACGTGCTCGCTGTGCGCTCAGAAATGAAAAGTGCGACACGACGCGATCAACGGGCGTACTACAGACGCTGCGCAACCCATCTACGCTAACCTTCATAGGATCTTCACAGTAGTTTTAATTTCGCGACCGATGGGAACTTGGCAAAAAAAGCCCGCGTACCAATAACATGCAACGCTTTCCCACTCGTTCTCTGATAACTTCTCGTGACGCACATGCTTCCTAATAGTAGTGAAACGTTTAATATGTAGGTGACCTGAAGATGATCGCTTGACCGAAAATGGCTAGCGTTAAACTGTCTCCGTGATGCCGTTCTTTTAATGCACTGAAGCTTTGCAGAACTGAAACTTCCTGGCAGATTAAAACTGTGTGCCCGACCGAGACTCGAACTCGGGACCTTTGCCTTTCGCGGGCAAGTGCTCTACCATCTGAGCTACCGAAGCACGACTCACGCCCGGTCCTCACAGATTTACTTCTGCCAGTATCTCGTCTCCTACCTTCCAAACTTTACAGAAGCTCTCCTCTTCGCAGGAGAGCTTCTGTAAAGTTTGGAAGGTAGGAGACGAGATACTGGCAGAAGTAAATCTGAGGACCGGGCGTGAGTCGTGCTTCGGTAGCTCAGATGGTAGAGCACTTGCCCGCGAAAGGCAAAGGTCCCGAGTTCGAGTCTCGGTCGGGCACACAGTTTTAATCTGCCAGGAAGTTCCATATCAGCGCACACTCCGCTGCAGAGTGAAAATCTCATTCTGGAAACATTCCCCAGGCTGTGGCTAAGCCATGTCTCCGCAGTATCCTTTCTTTCAGGAGTGCTAGTTCTGCAAGGTTCGCAGGAGAGCTTCTGTAAAGTTTGGAAGGTAGGAGACGAGATACTGGCAGAAGTAAATCTGTGAGGACTGGGCGTGAGTCGTGCTTCGGTAGTTCAGATGGTAGAGCACTTGCCCGCGAAAGGCAAAGGTCCCGAGTTCGAGTCTCGGTCGGGCACACAGTTTTAATCTGCCAGGAAGTTTCATATCAGAGCACACTCCGCTGCAGAGTGAAAATCTCATTCTGGCTTTGCAGAACTGTTTACAGAAAATATTTTAGATTATTAAAAATCAAGCGCATTGTCTTGTAGGTGATCCGCGCTATGTATCGAGAAATTTCGCGATTTCAAGATGCCACGTGGACGACGTCACAGTGTTTATGTCGCTGGCTGGCGAGTGAGTAGGTCACTTAAATGCGGATCTGCGGGCCAGAAGTCGGTCGCGAGACCGGCGTGTTGATCATAGCGGAAGCGGAAGCGGAGGGGTGACTGCCGCTAATCCAGCGAGCCAGGCAGCTGCGAGGGTATCCATCTCGGGTGGACCTACTATCCACTGGCACTTGCGACTCGTAAACCTGCACCGTGGCTACGGCATTTAAGCACATTGCGGTCTTGCATCTAACAACGCACCGGGGCTATTAACGCTAAATGTTCCTTTTGTTGTCCTTCTTTGTAGCATGCTTAACGCTAGCATAGATCAACCCTTTACGCTCCAATGTCGCACGACGTCCGACAAACTATTTTTTAAACTTTTTACGCCCTGGGGTACAGCAGTTGTAAACCCTCTCCCAGTCAGCCTTCTTCTTTGATTCTTGAATAATAATGTTCTCTCATACTTGAGGCAGTCGGACAAGCGGAAACTTGTTCGTTACATCAGATGGGCAGGTGCCTATGGAAATGACTGCTCGCTGCATCTTATTATTATCATGATTCCTCTTTAGGAGGACGCGTGAACTTGAGGCAAACACAGCTTCACTTCGTTTTCTTCATTAATTCACAGTATTTTTTCTTCCTTTCGACTGTCCAATTTTTCCCTTTTGTATCTTTCGTTGAGACTTGTTTAGTTCTCTTATTTTTTATTTTATTTCTGAATTGTTTTCTGCCCACAAGTGCTTCTTCTGAAATTTTCAATCGTTCCATGTCTTCTTGTTTTTCTTTCGTCCAACTGGCCTTTAATTTGCTTGCATTAATGATGTTAAAAATTTTCTTAGTGAATGTCTTGTCATCTACCTTGCGGAGGTCTACGTATAACTGTTGGCGTCTTTTCCTAAATTTGTCTAAATGTTATCCGTGTTTTTATAGAGTTCCTTTGTAGGTCATCTGATCCAACAGCGTCGTCGATTTTCTAAGTATTTTTCGTTCTTATTTCTCTCTGTCATGAATTTTCGTCATCCCTCCAATTACTGTGGTTTTTGCCGCAACTAGCCTCCTGGTAGAACAACCGTCTTGTAGTGTAGTAGTTTTGCATAACGAATTTTTTTTTTTTAGTGACTACATGTCAGTTCGTACGCCTTTCGCAGCTTGAATATTCTTTCCGTGTTGGTGTGTTGGTGATTGTATTCAGTCTATCTGTTGGATCGTTTGCCCTAAGTACTTGAAGTGAGTGACCTGGAGATTTTTCCATGCTGTGTTTTCACTGGGAGTTTTCGTGTTGATTTGGTGTCCATATACTGAGTTTTTTTGTAGGAAATTTGGAGTCCGATTTTATAGGAGATTTCACGGAATTTATCTATTGGTAGTTTGCCTTCATCTTTGTTCTTCGTTAATATAGCTAGGCCATCGTTAATATAGCTAGGCCATTTGCAAAGGCCAAACATTTCACATTGACTCCTTCCCTTCCTCTTTTCCAATGTGGATATGTTTGATGTACTTTTTCCATTCTCTGATTTTCTTTTTGCAATACGATGTTAAACAAGAGTGGCGATAACCCATCTCCTTGTCGGACTCCAGTGTGAATTTCCGATGAGTTTCAGATTTCCCCCGTGAATTTCACTTTTGAGGTAGCCCCTGATGTTTCTTGGATAACGAATATATCCTATACTTATAGGGTACTATATTTAACGACTGTTCCGAAAGGATAGTCGTTAAATTTAAAAACAGTTTTCATTTCACATGGCTCAAGTTTATGGGCCCTGATTAGTCCCTATTAGTCCAACGTCACTCATTCTGTTTAACAGCGTAAGTCAGTTTCTTACATTTAGTTTCCTCTCAGAACACTTCAATTATTTAGTTTAAGACTTTTTCTTACATCCAACTTTTGTACACGGAAGCTATACAGAAATTAGTTTGCCACGTGCTGCTAATGGCTGCCATACACGTATTATTTTGCGATCTTCAAACTGTACAAAGCTCAAGACTCAACATTCATTTTCTATCACGACTCAAATAATTCTTCTTATCACTTTCAAAACTAATCCCTTGTCCAGACTTTCGGTCTGCAAATCGACTGTCACACTAGACCAATAACAGCGAGAGAGGTGGCGGAGTAGTTAGCACACTGCACTCTCATTCGGGAAGACAAAGATTTATATCCGCGTCCGGTTATCCAGATTTAGGTTTTCCGTGATTTCGCTAAATCGCACCAGGCAGATGCCGGTATGATTCGTTCGGAAGGGCGCTAAATGTGCGCGGTCGCACCCTTAAAACAAACCGAGCTTGTGGTCCGTCTCTAATGACCTTGATGTCGACGAGACGGTAGAGACCACTAGCCAGCTTATTGGAAGTTCATGCAGTATACCTGGGATTCCATGACCGCTGGCGTGAAACTGTGTCGTCCAGGACATTCGAGCAGATCAGCGATATCTCAGCCACCGGAAATGAGTTGTTAACGTCTCTCTTTAATAAGGCTATCGGTAATGGTAGCCATTCACAGTTCAACAAGTCTTGTCATGTATTATCCATTCTGACCATAAAATACCTCTGTTGTGGGAGAATTGCTTAGATGCATGTACGTGACCTTGTTCTTCATGCTCTTTGTTTGCTTCTGGGTGGCCGGCCGCTGTGGACGAGCGGTTCTAGACGCTTCAGCCCGGAACCGCGCTGCTTCTACGGTCGCAGGTTCGAATCCTGTCTCGAGCATGGATGTATGTGCTGTCCTTAGGTTAGTTAGGTTTAAGTAGTTCTAAGTCTAGGGAACTGATGACCTCAGTTGTTAAGTCCCTTAGTGCTCAGAGCCATTTGAACCTTTTTTTTCTGATTCTGTGAAAACGACAGGCAGGAAACGTATAGTTGACTATGATATTGCGAAGTTGCTTTTGGAGGATACTGAGGACGAAGGACAGTTAACTGATGAGAGTGTGCAACAAAAATCTCTTCCTATTTACAGTAAGTCTGAAGTTAACGGCGGAGAAGAAAGTGGCGATTATATGCCGCCTGTCTTACGTACATGGAAGTTTTATCTTGTAGGTGACCTTATCATACTCCCTTACTAATTTTGACAAGAGGGATTCATGTTTCCTCAAAGTGCTCGACAAACTATGAACTATGGAACTCAAATATTTCCGGCTCTCTTTTACGAACAACTTCATTCGGTCGCGAAATTGTGCTCACTAAAAATGTATGAACCACGTTTACCAAGTCATACAACTCTACCAATATTCTTGATGCTTGGCCGAAATTCACCTACCGTATAGTTTGTGTGCCCAGAATAGTTTGTGCACCCAGAATCGGAGGAACGTTGTAGTAAAGGCTGCTCTGTCCTGCATTACATGCCGATATACAGCAACGTCCAGTCTGCTCCAGAAGGGACGCAAACGGATGCCGTTGCGACGTCCGGCTGGCCAGCGAACGCCATTACTTCATTATGGCATTCGCTACGACCACCGCCGCAGTGCAGGCCCCAAATTACACTGCTCGCCCGCCTTCCAGCTGTCCGACTTGACTGAAAGTTTACAGTTGTCTAGAATCACCAACAAATTTAAGGTTGTAGTTAATAAGACAGTGGATACCAGGTGTCTCTCCTAAGAATAGCCAGGCTCATTTTCTCTCGTGTTTCGTCTGCTATGGCGTTGTAGCAGCGCTACTCAGTCTTTTCAAAAACTCTGTTTATTTTTCTTTATTGTAATTTCATTTCCACATGCGGGGGCGGACTGACATCAACGATATAGCTGACGTGGTGTGTACAAGTTTTTATCATGAAACTGGTGTTGAAAACAACACTGAAAAGGCTATAAAGAGATGATATTATTAAAAACAGGGTGCTACTGATTCGGTGAAGTAGACTTTGTGTGGTGAGCTGCTTGTTGGTGGTGATTTCCTTCGTGACCAGCTCCAGCTAGTGGGTGGCTATGATGAGATCATAAAGGATGAGCACATGAAACTGATACTGGAGTTGTAGGTATCGCTCGTGGTGATTTGAGGGATCTAGCTGTGCTGTGGAATTGGGTTCGGTGCAGTGGGATTGGATATTCTGCACGACGGAGACTATGAAAATATTAGCATAGGATGTCTAGTTGGGAGAAGAGGAAGTGGGAGTGGCTTTGGGAATAAGTGACATTTAAATGGAACACGGATCAGGTAGCCAATGTGACTTGATGGAGGACATGGGGGCGCTCATGTGCGAGGGTACTTTGAATGACAATGATGTTGAAGCAGATGATGTCCAGTGGCGGAAGTAGGAAGTACGGAGCTGTTTGCTGGGTGGAGCGGTGTGTGGATAGCGTGGATGGGGACAACGATTCACAACGATTCATAGTGTGGAAAGGCTTAAGCTTTGCATTTGTAGGAGCAGTTGCGTGGGATTGGCCGTAGGTATTACAGACGCGTGGCGACTGGATGTTAGGACAGTGTTGGCTTTCCAGTGGAGACATATGAATGGGTTTTTCAGTCAGTAGTTAAATGGTCATTGTAGACGAAGAATTTTTGTCAACGGTAGGCTTGGGATTGCGATAAGGAAGGTAATATTTTGTGTTCTGGGTGATATATGTAGGCTCCATTCTGAATGAGGTAGTCTATGGCGGGCGGGTAATCAGAGAAGATACGGATGAAGAATACGGGAGCATGGAGGTTGCAAATTTGGAGGACTTTCGCATTTTGGAGTCTGGATTGGAATCTACTTCCATTTCCACTTCTTCCGTTGCGATCTCGAGGTCAACCTCTCTGATGACAGATCTGGAAATCGGTAGGTGGCAGGGGACTTGGGGTTGTATAGGACCTGGTAGGCTTAAAGAGAGCACAAATTCTCTGAAGTCAGAGTTAGGAGACCTATAAACAACAACAGAAGTTTAGTTTCACTAAATTCAACTACCTCCGCAAAACATTCAAATATCTGTTCAGTGCAGTGCCGTGATACGTCTATGGACTCAAATGGAAAACTGTTTTTTACGTACATAGCCACTCCCTCACCCCCACAAGGAACTCCTTGAAAATGAGCCAGCTAATGTGTACCCTGGTAAAGGAAGCCTCTGAATTGTCAAATTATTTAAGTGGAGTTCCGATATACCAATTATTTCAGAGTCAGTGTCTATAAGAAGTTCATTAACTTTATCTCTAATACCTATTATATTTTGATGAAATATGCTAATTCCTTCTCTACTGGGAAACATGACTTCCTCTGAACTTGAGCCCTTAGTCAGAGGGACTTTTTTTAAAGCAGGTATACCTATCAGCTGACTTCAGTCTAAAAAAGGTGCCCCTCTAACACCAGCTACTACAGGATATTTTCCACGAGTTATCCCTCCACCACCCACCACACTGTCACCTATAAGCTTTGTCAGCCACCCCTTCCCATACCTATTGAGGTGTAGGCCATGTCTAGTGAAACCCGATCTACTGATAGACCCAACTGGCACCACTGAGATGTGACCCATGCCCTCTGCCATCAGCGCCCTCCCCAGCTCCATGTTAACGCGCGTAACAGCCGCATTAAGATGAGGCCGATCATGACGCTGAAACAGTTGCACGAAATGCATATTAGTGCCACCAGTTTGAGTAGCTATCTTTACCAGGCCACCACCTACATCATATTCCCCGTCCCTATCAAGACTGTTCCATGCTCCACCCACTATCACGACCTGATCTTCCTTCGTAAAATTCCTACATAACTCCCCTATGCTGTCAGTCACCTGAGCCAACCCTGCACTAGGCTTCACACTGCTGGTGACCTGGTACTCACTTCCCAAGACTTCCTGCAACTGCTGGCCCACACCTCTACCGTGCGAACTACCTAACAGCAGAACATTCTTCTTTCTGTTAGACTTTGCAACTAACCTAGGCCTCCTAATTGCTGAGGACTGCTGCAAGTTACCTACATCTACAGCTACAAGAGGCTTCTCTCCACTCAGTTCTGACAGTTGGTCAAATCTATTGCATATACGCAAAGTATAACTGTCTGAATACCTCCTCCTCCTAGCTTCCTTCTTGCCGACTGCCAGTTCCCATTCCCCACCACCCTTCACCCTCCTCAACCTATCTAGTTCCTCCTTTGCGCGTTGTAACTGCACCTGAAGGGCACAGATCTTAACGCTCCTGCTACTCTATCAACTTGTTTCTACTACAGATTCCGCATTCCCAGAAGAGGATCTCACTAGAATGCCCACTTGCTTCCCCACTGCAATCCCCCCAATGAAAATACTTTGAACAAATCCCACACCATACCCATTACTACGCCAGACCCACATTTCTCACTCGTGGTAAGATTGTACACTTACTGAAAGAAACTATACGTCTACGTTACCTAAGTTCAGTTACACCAGTAGAACTATTTATAGAACTAACAATAGCGGTCTCGAAATTCTCTGTCTACTAAGAAAGCAACTACTTGTATTAGTACTATTACACCACAGCTAATACCAATACCAACAATACCTCGCAAAATTCTTAGCTAAAACCAAAAATTCAAGCGGCCACTGGAACACTCAACGAAGTTAACACTGAACAAAAATTTTACTGAAATATTTCACTAGAAACAATAAGAAACGACAGCTGAAAACCAAAGCACGAAATTTACTAAAAGACTTCAGCGCACAGAAAACTCTAAAAAATATAGCGAACGAGTTGAATATCACATAGTTTCGTGTGGTCGTTCTCACATGTACAAAGTAAGAATTTATCTTTTATAAATACTGATTATTTCAGATGGGAAAATGTGTAACTTTGTGAAC
Organism: Schistocerca cancellata; assembly: GCF_023864275.1. Classification (NCBI taxonomy): domain Eukaryota; kingdom Metazoa; phylum Arthropoda; class Insecta; order Orthoptera; family Acrididae; genus Schistocerca; species Schistocerca cancellata. The sequence goes on from NC_064633.1 coordinate 521,889,709, forward strand.
TGAAATATGCTTTCGTAGGATGACAATTCTTGCTCTCTCATGATTCTTGATCAGACTGCTGTCTGAAGCTGAACTGAATTACAATTTTGTACGAGGTCTGACCGGAAGGAAACCCGCTTTCTCGTGGCGTGCACCACCCGTCCAAACAATTAAGCAACGTCAGCGCAGTAACTACGCTGACAGATTCAACTAACAACTGCAAAAAATAGACGTGAATTCAACCAGTCGGTTGTGAGCAGGCCGTGTTAAGTAACGAGCGGCCGAAGTGTTTCAACGTTGATGTCACAAATCGCAATGGATGAACATCTCTAAATCAAGTGTTCAAGACATTCTCTACTACTTTTTGTAGAAGAGAAAAGTGTGTGCGAAGTTTTTTCAGCACACCTCGACTTCTGAATAAAACCAACGACGCGTGGATAACTGCTGCGATTTGACTGAAATGCAAAACGCGGACAATTCTGTCCTGGAAAAAAATCATCACGGATGGCGAAACTTAGTGTTACCAATACAAAGCTGTCTCAGAACGACAAAGTGCAGAAATTCACATGAATCTTCAACGCTTTGCCGACATAGTAAACATTCAAGCAAATGTGATGCGCGAGTTGAACAATATCCCAAGGAAGGAGTTTTCTGACGGTTTCACATTGTTGTGTTGACGTTCTGTATGTCGCACGTAAGTGAGGGGAGACAATGTAGAACATCTGAATCTCTAAAACCGCCATCTCGGCTTTTCTCTATTTTTATTAACCCAGTCCCGAAACTTTTTGTACTGATGGGGCAGACTACCCTGCTCGGTGTTTCCTCTTCCTCTGTATATAAGGAATTATAAATACAGTCAAATACAATTTACAAGTCCTCATCACATTGCCACAACAGAACAACGCTCAGCTCACTTAGCCACAGATATGGATTACCTTCCACAATCTGACTTTCACTTCACAAATTACTTTGAAACATTCTTTTATTAATTTATATTGGAATACATTGAATGAATACCTGAACTGGAAATGCATATAAAACTGGAGTTATCGTGTAGCGTGTTGTAACTGCAAGTGGTGTACTTACCCTGTGTTACTGTTAGCAAAAACTTTACACGAACTGATTGGCCAATGCAACTCCCAGTACCAGTGAATAAATACAGCCGTTGCAAAATACATTCAGCCCCTTAGGTAGTGAATCCTCTGGCCGTGTTAAAAACTGATAACTTTGGTTCCTGTGCACATTACAAATAAGTAAAATTGTCTTATCTCTAAAGCAGCAACGGTGGGTCGCGATATGTTCTCGTCTCTCGTGAAGAAGAATAAAATATACTAGCTACAGGTTCAGCGGTGTGCAAATGCTTGCCGTAATACTTTGAAATGTATATGAAATTCTTCTCGCTGATAAATCATTTAAGAAAAAATTCAATGTCCTGGACAGGAGGGCGATAGTGATTTGGGTGAATTACTAACACAAACTTTTTCAATAGTGAAATTGTATTCGAAGTTAAGTTTGGCTTTTCGAAACATCTGACAATTGAAATTACATAACTCTGAAAAATTACATCCTTTTTACTAATTGCGTCACAAACTGTGAGATTTACGGCATGTATTATCTAGCCTCACTAAAAAAGCATGTAGACAAATCATCAAATTACGTATACTAATGTTAACAAATCTTAGAAACATTACAGAAGGGAAATATCTAACTAGCCTATACATCATATCTAGCCGAACGGAGTGGCCGAGCGGTTCTAGGCGCTACAGTCTGGATCACTACGGTCGCAGGTTCGAATCCTGCCTCGGGCATGGATGTGTGTGATGTCCTTAGGTTAGTTAGGTTTAAGTAGTTCCAAGTTCTAGGGGACTGATGACCTCAGAAGTAAAGTCCCATAGAGCTCAGAGCCATTTGAACCATTTTGAACATCAAATCTGTTTACGTACGTTCTGTGGTTACTCGACATAGAAGTCACTGTTACCAGTTATCAACCAACTCATTTACACTATCGCGCTGGCAAAACGAAAGTGATAAAAACTTAACTACTTTACCTTGCTTGCGAGAAAACTTCTGATCCACATTTATATTTCCGATAATGTCCGCCTCGATAGCTGAGTGTTCAGCGCGACAGAATGCCATGCAAAGGGGTCCCGCTTCGACTCGCGGCTGGGTCGGAGATTTTCTAACCTCAGGGTCTGGGTGTTATGCTGTCTTCATCGTCATATCATCCCCATCGACTCGCAAGTCGGCGAAGTGGCGTCAACTAACAAGGGAACCTCCCCATCGCACCCCCCTCAGATTTAGTTATAAGTTGGCACAGTGGATAGGCCTTGAAAAACTGAACACAGATCTATCGAGAAAACAGGAAGAAGTTGTGTGGAACTATGAAAAAAATAAGCAATATATACAAACTGAGTAGTCCATGTGCAAGATAGGCAACATCAAGGAAAGTGCGAGCTCAGGAACGCCGTGGTCCCGTGGTTAGCGTCAGTAGCTGTGGAACGAGAGGTCCTCGGTTCAAGTCATCCCTTGAGTGAAGAGATTAATTTTTTATTTTCAGACAATTATTATTTATCACCAGTGTCGTATAGAATATATCAGACGTGTTTTCCTGTGGAGGAATCGGTTGACCTATGACCTTGCCATCAAATGTTTTCGGTTCCCATTGGAGAGGCACGTCCTTTCGTCTACTAATCGCACGGTTTTACGGTGCGGTCGCAAAACACAGACACTTATTACAGTGAACAGGGACGTCAATGAACGAACGGACAGATTATAACTTTGCGAAAATAAAGGAAATAAACTTTTCACTCGAGGGAAGACTTGAACCAAGGACCTGTCGTTCCGCAGCTGCTCACGCTAACCACGGGACCAGGGCGCTCCTGAGCTCACCCTATCCTTGATGTTGCCTATCTTGCGCATGGACTACTCAGTTTGTATATTTTGCTTATTTTTTTCATAGTTCTATACAACTTCTTCCTGTTTTCTCGATTGATCTGTGTTCAGTTTTTCAAGGCCTAGCCACTGTGCCAACTTATAACTAAATCTGAGGGGGGTGCGATGGGGAGGTTCCCTTGTAAGAAAACTCGGACCAGGCGGCTGGCGAGCGATCTACCCAACGGGAGGCCCTACCTGGCCACACGACATTTCATTTCATTTCCAATAAAACACGTACTCGTAATTCCTACATTATAAACACGTGGGACCGCCTCTCCTCGCCTACTGCATCCTCTTCCGCTCACAGACATTATTTATCGTATGGCAATACAGACACATAAGAAAGAAACAGACAAATCACTAATATAGCAAACGTTAATAATTGCAAACAAATATTACTAATACAACAAAGTTTACGGATTACAAACAAACATCAAGTCTATTAATATAATCTATCGACTCTGGAGTTGCGAGCAGAAAGTCGTAGGGGCTCCCATTATAGGCTCTTCTGGAACATTCTTCAACAATGTGGCTGATGGTCTGACTTTCTCCGCAGTCATACTGAGGGGATATTATTTTACCCCATTTATACAGGGTGTAAGCACATCTGCCATGACGAGTTCTAATCCTATTTAGAGTGGACCACATTTTGCGTGGTAGGTCAAAACAAGGTGGTTTTTGTGTGATTCAAGGCATGTAAAGGTTTTGCCATGCGTTCCATTTTTCCGACCATGCGTTTGTGATACTGAAACCTTCTTGTACACAGTTCCTTGCTGTTCTTGTTGGCGGTTTCCTAGATCGAAGCCTATTAGTGTTTGCAGCCTCAGTGTCTTGGTGGATTGGCAGGCTTCGATTTCCCTTGATGTTTTTGTATTCACGTACAAGGGCGTCAGTACGTCGCAGGTGTGGCGGCGGGATGAGGTTTAATATTGGGAGCCATTGCGTTGGAGTGGGTTTAATTACTCCAGAAATCATCCTTAGAGTGTTATGCAACTGGACATCCACCTTTTTACATGTGGGCTGTTTAGACAGATACCCACTGTTGGGCGCCAAGCGCTCTCTACTCAAACACTACTATCTCAGACCAGAAGCAGTATCTTTGGGCCGGCCGTGGTGGCCAAGTGGTTAAAGGCGCTACAGTCTGGAACCGCGCGGCCGCTACGGTCGCAGGTTCGAATCCTGCCTCGGGCATGGATGTATGTGATGTCCTTAGGTTAGTTAGGTTTAAGTAGTTCTAAGTTCTAGGGGACTGATGACCTTAGCAGTTAAGTCCCATAGTGCTCAGAGCCATTTGAACCATTTTTTAGTATCTTTGGCTCTGCGATCGTGCACAGTCACCGATCCGCTTTATAGAGCCCATCACGGATATACATCGTTTATAATATAGTGGTTTCAATTTAGTTTACATTAGTATCTATTGTGTACATAGTTCCGCGTAGTCAGCGCGAACACAACTTTCCCACTAGAGCACGCCCCGCTAAGCACAACAGCGCAGGCACAGCGCTCGTCCGTCTCCGCACTACGAGATGGCGCTGCTATAGAGACGGACCAAATTCTGCTTCTGCTGATCCGCGTATTAATATGTAACGCAGCCAATGAGATTGCTGCTAACGTAGAACCTTTTCTCCTCGCGGATCACACTCGCGCAGTGGTACCTGAATGCACGAGGTATTATAACGAGTGTACATCCCTCCGATTAGCCAGTCTGCATTAGTCTGCATTTGTCTGTACCAGTCTATAGTCAAATTTCAGTCTGCGCCTAATAAGATTATCATATTCTTTTACATAGCCATGAAAAGAAATGTATAGACACTTTGTCAAGTATCAGAGATATGTGAGAATAAGATTAACATACCAAGACCAAAGGAACTTCAGATTGTCAATTGTAAACAGCATCCAGAATCAAGTTACGTAATATCTATGCTTTTCATTATTTTAATAAATGTGTGTGAAAATTAATCAAGTACTGTTTAAAGTTGGTCACCGTCAATCTGCTACTCTAAGTGTGCAAGTGGCATTTCTATCGTCTGACCTAACGGCAGAAGATAAACATGCCACGATAAGACCACGAGACATATTGCTGACACTCGCCTACTTCGTTAGAGCGACAAGTCAAATAATCTGATGGTGTGTGTACCGAAGGTCTTACAGCATGCACACCACAGTACCATTACAGTATTCGGGTGCCACATACTGTGCAAGTCCTTTCAACTTCTTTGAATATTTAATCGCGAACTCAATTTTCACAGCCGGCCAGTGTGGCCGAGCGGTTCTAGGCGCTTCAGTCTGGAACCGCGAGAGCTACGCTCGCAGGTTCGAATCCTGCCTCGGGCATGGATGTGTGTGGTGTCCTTAGGTTAGTTAGGTTTAAGTAGTTCTAAGTTCTAGGGGACTGATGACCTCAGATGTTGAGTCCCACAGTGCTCAGAGCCATTTGAACCATCTGAACCATTCAACTTTCACACCTTGTATTTTCACTTTTAGACTGAGTACATTTTGGGATTAATTTTCATTCTTACCTCTGAGTCTCAGAACAACCACCCGCATTAGCCACTCTGACGATGCAAAAGAGAGCGCAGTTTACCGGGTTTTCCCTAGGACGCCAACGATACTGTAAGAAATGAGGCAGCCGCTATCGATATTTTGAGTTGTTGTTGTTGTTGTCTTCAGTCCTGAGACTGGTTTGATGCAGCTCTCCATGCTACTCTATCCTGTGCAAGGTTCTTCATCTCCCAGTACTTACTGCAACCTACATCCTTCTGAATCTGCTTAGTGTATTCATCTCTTGGTCTCCCTCTATGATTTTTACCCACCACGCTGCCCTCCAATGCTAAATTGATGATCCCTTGATGCCTCAGAACATGTCCTACCAACCGGTCCCTTCTTCTAGTCAAGTTGTGGCACAAACTCCTTTTCTCCCCAATTCTATTCAATACATCCTCATTAGTTACGTGATCTACCCATCTAATCTTCAGCATTCTTCTGTAGGACCACATTTCAAAAGCTTCTATTCTCTTCTTGTCCAAACTATTTATCGTCCATGTTTCAGTTCCATACATGGCTACACTCTATACAAATACTTTCAGAAACGACTTCCTGACACTTAAATCTATACTCGATGTTAACAAATTTCTGTTCTTCAGAAACGCTTTTCTTGGCATTGCCAGTCTACATTTTATATCCTCTCTGCTTCGACCATCATCAGTTATTTTGCTCCCCAAATAGCAAAACTCCTTTTCTACTTTAAGTGTCTCATTTCCTAATCTAATTCCCTCAGCATCACCCGACTTCATTCGACTAGATTCCATTATCCTCGTTTTGCTTTTTTTGATGTTCATCTTATATCCTCCTTTCCAGACACTGTCCATTCCGTTCAAATTCTGAAGATGACAGGGGTAAAATACAGGGAGCGAAAGGCCATTTACAATTTGTACAGAAAACAGATGGCAGTTATAAGAGTCGAGGGGCATGAAAGGGAAGCAGCGGTTGGGAAGGGAGTGAGACAGGGTTGTAGCCTGTCCCCGACGTTATTCAATCTGTATATTGAGCAAGCAGTAAAGGTAACAAAAGAAAAATTTGGAGTAGGTATTAAAATCCATGGAGAAGAAATAAAAATGTTGAGGTTCGCCGATGACATTGTAATTCTGTCAGAGACAGCAAAGGATATTTTGAGTATTGCATTGATAATAGTACCCCTACATCACGTGACCGCCCGGTCTCAGTTCTACAGCGTTCGAAAGCGACGAGTGTGCTGTTTTATGGGAAGTGACTAACGTTTCATCCAGTGAGCTCGTGTTACGCTGTGCAACGCTGCTCCAGCGGAAGATTAGAACTGCCCCTGTAGTAGTGCCACGCCTCGCTAGTCCGGAAAGCAATGTCTGCGGAGCCGGTCGGAGCAAGTAGGCCAGCGAAACGGAGTCGCGAAGAGACGCCGCGCCGCGCCGCGCCGCCGGAGTGTAAGCAGACGGGCAGCGGCAACCGGTTCCGCAGAGGCGTCGGCGGCTGCCGTTGCTCAGTGAGTGCCGCGTCGGCGCAGACGCAACACGTGGGACCGCGTCTGCTCGCCGCTGCGAGACTCCAGTGTTCTGCCGCGGACGCCGACACCGCCAACATTGGTAACTCCATACCTGCTCTGCCTTACAATGTCGTACGCTGGCTCGACAACGCGGCTGCAGTGCGTCGCTCGGCAGCCGTTTACTCTCTCGTTTAACCCGCTGTGGATGCTGCTGACCTCCACGGCCGTTGTTCTGTTATTCCGTGCTCGTGAAGCACGTGTATGACGCTGTGACTTGTGTGAAGTGCCCATGTGTCATATCCGATAGCTGAGTGTGTGGATGGTGTAGTGTCACCACCAGACACCACACTTGCTACGTGGTAGCCTTTAAATCGGCCGTGGTCCGTTAGTATACGCCGGACCCGCGTGTCGCCACTATCAGTGATTGCAGACCGAGCGCCGCCACACGGCAGGTCTAGTCTAGAGCAGGGGTCTCCAAACTTTTTAGTCCGCGCGCCACATTGACTCCTCCACGAAGTCATAAGGGCCAAGATGTACCTAGTGGGATTAAAGCACCCTAGCACTCCATGATCACCGTAATGTAAGGCTAAAGGAAAGATGAAATCGCAAAAATCTAAGACTGCGGGACTAGCTAACATTGAAACGAACTACGATATTTATTTAATTACATAATTTTGATAGGTGGACGTACCTGACCGAAATTCTGGCGTATTTTATTCTGGCGAATTTTACCGACAAAAAAGTATGTCACTGCACATTCTTTACGAAAGCGTCCTGCTAAGTTAACGAAATCTCAAAATCATTGTTAGAAACACTATTACTGCAAGACGTAGAGGTAGAGAATGTCAACGCATTGTTATTTCAAGCGGCGCAACAATAAGTTTAGTTATGTAGTCTTGTAGCGAGTAGCAGAGACAGAGCATATATTTGATAGTTCTGTTGCGTGATTGTGTCCGATAATATTGCGGTGTATTGGTCGCGATAGGCCTCGAAACTCAATTGTTGGCAGTGTAGGTACCACCTCAGATATTTGGCGGGCCGGATACCGGGGATGTCCGGCCAGCTAACGCGGGCCGGTTTGACGGCCCTCGCGGGCCGGTTTCGGCCCGCGGGCCGTAGTTTGGAGACCCCTGGTCTAGCACTCGCCCCAGTTGTACAGCCGACTTTGCTAGCCATGGTTCACTGACTACATACGCTCTCATTTACAGAGACGACAGTTTAGCATAGCCTTCAGCTACGTCATTTGCTACGACCTAGCAAGGCGCCATATTCAGTTACTATTGATATTGATATTGTGAATCATGTATCGTCAAGAGCGACGTTCATCATTAATGGATTAAAGTTAAGTATCAAACTACTTACGTCCGCTTTCTGATTTCTAATTCCTTGTCATGTTCCAGACCTCACGTCAGTATAGTCCTTCCCTCCTCACGGCAGCCTGCGTGAACTAAAACGCGTGCATTTCGGCCTCCCCTAGTAACACGGTGTTGGCTCTTCAGCCAACCCAACAGGTGGTGGTTACCTTTGAGTTTAAGAATTTCGTGGTTTCTTCTCTCAAAAACATGGACGGTTAAAGAAGGAATGGAATTTCGATGACAGGAGCAAAACTGATCTTGCGAAATTCCTTGCTCGATCTCTCTGTTCGCCAGCGAGATTCAGAGCTCCGTGAACAGCTACGTCTAAGTTGCTGGCGTGTGCCTTGACTGCCGAAACCTTTCCATACAGGTCTGCCCTGTCGACTAGCTAACAAAATACCAACTTATCGACTATTGATCTAGACTTGTGGCTAGTTTCGGGACTTCCTATCACACAGAACTTAACGACACGTAGTTGACAATTGTAGGCGAAATTTCGGGAGTTCACGAAAAGAGAATTATGTTTCAGTTACTGTTTACAACATAGGAAAGTACCAGATTGTCGATCCAAAGGTCTCGGGTTAGATCTCCGCTCTGTTCTAGGCATTTTATCTCTCACTTGTCACTGCTCCCACCTCTGACAGTGATCTTTGATGTGAAAAATTCCGAGCTATGCCGTATTTCGGAGTCCACGATAAAGTGTAGGTTCCCCTATAACTGGCTGGGCAAATCACAGGACTGTACAAACGATACACGCGTTTGAACGGCCTGGAGATTCCCCGATACGCCGCAGCATTCGATACAGCAACGAGCTTGTTCGAACAGTCACTTGACATTTGAATCACGCAGGGCGAGTGCAAAGGAAACGCAAGACGCTACGAACTAGCCACAACAATAAGCTTTGGCTCTGCTTAACATTTGAAAATTTCGTAAAACGCTACTCAGACTACGATTGTGTTTGAACAAATATACGAGTTCTTCTACAGTACCGCTGTGTATCGATATGCAAAAATTTATGCTGCTATTTATTAATATTTTTAAAGTAAAGGTAACAAAGAAGAAAATTTTGTCCTCCAAAAACAACTACTTGACTGAACCCAGTGTCATGTTTTATTTGTTTATAAGAGGTAGTAATGACTTACCAAGTATCTTGGAGGAATTCATTCTCTGTTCAGATATTAGAATAACAAATGAAAACGTTACCAGATTTTAAAAGGTTTGAAAACAAGACGGCAACATACAGATTAAAGAATCAACACACTTAATCAAGAATTAAGACGGAGAAACAAAATATACTGAAGAGCCAAAGAAACTGGTACACGTGCATAATATCGTTTAGGACCCCAGCGAGCACACAGAAGCGCCGCAGCACGACGTGACATGGCCTCGACTAATGTCTGAAGTAGTGCTGGATAGAATTGACACCATGCATCCTCCAGGTCTGTCCATAAATTCGTAAGAGTACGAGGGGGTGGAGATCTCTTCTGAAACAGCATGTTGCAAGGCACCCCAGATATGCTCAATAATGTTAATGTCTGTGGAGTTTGGTGCCCAGCGAAAGTACTCAGAAGGGTGTTCCTGGAGCCACTCGGTAGCAATTCTGGACGGGTGGAGTGTCGTATTTTCCTGCTGGAATCGCCCAAGTCGGTCACAATGCACAATGGACATGAATGGATGCATGTGATCAGACAGGATGCTTACGAACGTGTCACCTGTCCGAGTTGTATCTACACATATCAGAAGTCCCATATCACTCCAACTGCACATGCCACACACCATTACAGAGACTCCATCAGCTTGAACAGTCCCCTGATGACATTTAGGGTCCATGGATTTATGCGATTGTCTCCATATCCGTACACATCCTACACATCCATCCGCTCGATACGGTTTGAAATGACACTCGTCCGACCAGGCAACATGTTTCCACCCATCAATAGCCCAATGTCGGTGTTGTCGGGTCCAGACGAGAAGTAAAGCTTTGTGTCCTGCAGTCAACAAGGTCACACGAGTGGGCCTTCGACTCCGAAAGCCCATATCGATGATGTTTCGTTGAATGGTTCGCACGCTGACACTTCCTGATGGCCAGGATTGAAATGTGCAGAACTTTGCGGAAGGGTTGTACTTCTGTCACGTTGAACGATTGTCTTCAGTCATCTTTGGTCCCATTCTTGGAAGACCTTTTTCCCACCGCAGCGTTGTCGGACATTTGATGTTTCACCAGATTCCTTTTATTGACGGTACACTCGTGAAATGGTCGCACGGGAAAATCCCCACTTCGTCGCTTCGTCGGAGATGCTGTGTTCCACCGCTCGTGCGCCGACTATAACACCACGTTCAAACTCACTTAAATCTTGATAATCTGCCATTGCAGCAACAGTAACCAATCTAAGAACTGCGCCAGACACTTGTTGTCTTAGAGAGGCGTTGCCTACTGCAGCGCCGTATTTTGCCTGTTTACATATCTCTGTATTTGAATACGCATGCCTATACCAGTTTCTTTGGCGCTTCAGTGTATATCATAACGAAGTGGTTGTAAGTTTTACCGCGAGAATGAATTAAAGTGCCAAGATCCGTCTTGCAGATAGTACCATGAGGTGTCCCTACATCGCGGGACCAAGCTCGAGAATTGGAGAGAATCATGATTGCAGTCTTTTATTTATTTATTAAAATGGTTCAAATGGATCTGAGCACTATGGGACTTAACATCTGAGGTCATCAGTCCCCTAGAACTTAGAACTACTTAAACCTAACTAACCTAAGGACATCACACACATCCATGCCCGAGGCAGGATTCGAACCTGCGACCGTAGCGGTCACACGGTTCCAAAGTGAAGCGCTTAGAACCGCACGGCCACACCGGCCGGCTTTTATTTATTAGTTGCTGTTGGATTCTACCCTAGAAGATATTTCAATCCGTGTTTGACAGTTATTTTTACTATTAAAATTCTAAAAAAATGTTCAAATGTGTGTGAAATCTTATGGGACTTAACTGCTAAGGTCATCAGTCCGTAAGCTTACACACTACTTAACCTAAGTTATCCTGAGGACAAACACACACACCCATGGCCGAGGGAGGCGGGACCAGCCGCACAGTCCATGACTGCAGTGCCATAGACCGCTCGGCTAATCCCGCGCGGCTGTTAAAATTCTCAGTGCATTAAAACCGCTAAGACAGTTCGATATGATAGTAGCAACAAAATTCACTAGATCGCAGTTCGAACAGAACCCGAGGTTTCCGAACTGTGACGTAAACTGTTCGGACAGTTAGAGTCATATTCAAACACAGCCCTAGTCAGCACAAATATCAGAGGAGGCAGTGGCATACCACCTCCAACAGGACAATGCCTAGTAAAACAATGAGATTTGTCATAACAATCTTCGAATTGATCACTGCTTAAACTTTTTTTGTATAAATCATGTAATATGTAACGTCGTAAGGTCTGTGAAGCTGTTCGCAGACGATGCTGTTGACTGTAGTGAGGTTCCGACATCATAAGATTTCAGGGATTTGCAGGAAGACCTGCAGAGGGTCGACCATTCGTGCAGGCTCTGATAGTTGATTTAAGTAATGAAACACTGCCCCAGTTAAGAGCTTTTCCATGCTTACGGGTTTCGAGAATTTATTCTCATCGTCAAGTGCACGTACTGATATAGATATTTTATGTAATGTTTCCATGTGTATTGTGTCGCTTCTCTTGCCCTGAAGTAATCGTTCTGTGGTTGTACTACAACTGGAAAATCGCACAAAACAAATCTTGGGATTTTTTTTTACATGCTAATGTTCCAAAATAGTATTTTGGTCTGTCTCCTTACAATTACTGTGCCACCTGCATAATACAGAAATCCATGCACATGCAAAACAATTTTTTTTTAAAAATCTCAAGTATTTTTCCGGTTGCTGTAAAACCACAAAAAGTCGACTGCAAGAGAAGAAAGGCTGAACGATACACATGCAAACATTACACAAAATATCCTTGTAAATATTTGCGCCATTGCTCGCTATTTGCTCGTCAGAGTGTGGGACCCTCATCAGGATGGATTAATAGAAGAGAGAGAGAGAGAGAGAGAGAGAGAGAGAGAGAGAGAGAGAGAGAGAGGTCCAACGAAGAGCGGCGCGTTTCGTCACGGGACCGCCTAAGCGGCGCGAGAGCGTTACAGAGCTGCTCAACAAACTCCAGTAACAGACGCTGTTGGATTACGGAGAAGTTTCTGAGAACGCACTTTCCAAGGAAAGTGAGGCAACTTACTGTTCCGTCCGACAAACGTATCGCGAAATGATCATGATGAGAATATCAGAGAAATTAGACCCCATACGTAAGTTTACCGACACTTACTTTTGCCGCGCACCGTTCGCGAATGGAACAAGCAAGAGCAGGAATCGTAGTGCGCCCAGAAGTACCCTCCGCTTCACTCCTTAAGATGGCTTGCCGAGTGTAGATGTAGATTGTATGAGCAGACGTCATGTTGCTGAAGGCACTGACGTTTTAACAAACTGAGAAGGGTATATTTGCCCGAAACCTTTTATCTCAGCTACATGAAAGCTATGTGAAACTTCAGGTATTGTCCCGGCAACGTATACACTGAGGTGACGAAAGTCACGGAATGCCTCCCAATACCGTGTCGGACCTGCTTTTGCCCGGCGTAGTGCAGTGTCTCGACGTGGCGTGTAGAAAACTATAAAACAGGCAAAAAACGTTGACATTCTCGATTCCCAGGATGGTAATATGTATATAATTGGTACACGTAGAGAGAGAACATTTAATAAGATACACTGAGGGGTCAGCGTATATGTGGTCTGCACGGAACCTCAGTGCATGAGTCTTACTAGCACGGGCTTTTTTTCTTTTTCCATTGACGCCGACTGTGTTCTGCAATTCTTTCCAGTTCCTATATCATACATGCATTTCAAAGTGCTCAATTCCTCTTTTACTTATTAGTCTTGTAGTCAACTATGAGTATGTACATTATGACTTTGTGATCTTGATGTGTCCACAGAAAGAACTAGGAAGAACACAACTGGTTTCTATAACTTTTCTTGTAAATTAATGATAAGGGAATCGAGTATAGTTCTAAGCAGGTATGCCCTAAACATTTAAATTAAGATGTCCACTTAACATTACATCATTGTTTTTATGAGTCAAAACTTTAATACTGCTTCTAGTTGTCCTACAAATATCTCAAAATCTACATCTACATCTACATCCATACTCCGCAAGCCACCTGACGGTGTGTGGCGGAGGGTACCTTCAGTACCTCTATCGGTTCTCCCTTCTATTCCAGTCTCATATTGTTCGTGGAAAGAAGGATTGTCGGTATGCCTCTGTGTGGGCTCTAATCTCTCTGATTTTATCCTCATGGTCTCTTCGCGAGATATACGTAGGAGGGAGCAATATACTGCTTGACTCTTCGGTGAAGGTATGTTCTCGAAACTTCAATAAAAGCCCGCACCGAGCTACTGAGCGTCTCTCCTGCAGAGTCTTCCACTGGAGTTTATCTATCATCTCCGTAACGCTTTCGCGATTACTAAATGATCCTGCAACGAAGCGCGCTGCTCTCCGTTGGATCTTCTCTATCTCTTCTATCAACCCTATCTGGTACGGATCCCACACTGCTGAGCAGTATTCAAGCAGTGGGCGAACAAGCGTACTGTAACCTACTTCCTTTGTTTTCGGATTGCATTTCCTTAGGATTCTTCCAATGAATCTCAGTCTGGCATCTGCTTTACCGACGATCAACATTATATGATCATTCCATTTTAAATCACTCCTAATGCGTACTCCCAGATAATTTATGGTATTAACTGCTTCCAGTTGCTGACCTGCTATTTTGTAGCTAAATGATAAAGGATCTATCTTTCTGTATATTCGCAGCACATTACACTTGTCTACATTGAGATTCAATTGCCATTCCCTGCACCATGCATCAATTCGCTGCAGATCCTCCTGCATTTCAGTACAATTTTCCATTGTTACAACCTCTCGGTACACCACAGCACCATCTGCAAAAAGCCTCAGTGAACTTCCGATGTCATCCACCAGGTCATTTATGTATATTGTGAATAGCAACGGTCCTATGACACTCCCCGGCAACGTATACACTGAGGTGACGAAAGTCACGGAACGCCTCCCAGTACCGTGTAGGACCTGCTTTTGCCCGGCGTAGTGCAGTGTCTCGACGTGGCGTGGACTCAACAAGTCAGCAGGAAGTCCTCTGCAGAAATACTGAACCACGACGGCTCTGCAGCCGTCCATATCTGCGAAAGTGTTGCTGGTGCACGGTGTTGTGCACGAACTGACCTCTCCGTTATGTCCCATAAATTTTCGACGGTATTGATGTTGGGAGCTGTAGGTGGCCAAATCGTTAGCTCGAATTGTTCAGAATGTTCTTCAAACCAATTGTGAGCATTTGTGGCCTGGTGACATAATATCGTTATTTGGGAACATGATTTCCATGAATGGCTGAAAACGGTCTCCAAGCAGCCGAACCTAACAATTTCCCGCTAATGATCGGTTGAGCTGAACCAGAGGAACCAGTGTATTCCTTGCAAACACGGTCCACACCGTTATGGAGCCACCTCCGGCTCGCACAGTGCCTCACTGACGACTTGAGTCCATGTCTTCATAATGGTCTCCGCCACACTCGAAGCCTACCACGACTCCTTACCAACTGAAACCTGGACTCACCTGACCAGGTTTAACATTTTTTAAATGTTCGGATAATAAGTTGCCGTCTCTTTATCTAAGAATACAGGGTTATTACAAATGATTGAAGCGATTTCACAACTCTACAATAACTTTATTATTTGAGATAATTTCACAGTGCTTTGCACACACATACAAAAACTCAAAAAGTTTTTTTAGGCATTCACAAATGTTTGATATGTGCCCCTTTAGTGATTCGGCAGACATCAAGCTGATAATCAAGTTCCTCCCACACTCGGCGCAGCATGTCCCCATCAATGAGTTCGAAAGCATCGTTGATGCGAGCTCGCAGTTTTGGCACGTTTCTTGGTAGAGGAGGTTTAAACACTGAATCTTTCACATAACCCCACAGAAAGAAATTGCATGGGGTTAAGTCGGGAGAGCGTGGAGGCCATGACATGAATTGCTGATCATGATCTCCACCACGACCGATCCATCGGTTTTCCAATCTCCTGTTTAAGAAATGCCGAACACCATGATGGAAGTGCGGTGGAGCACCATCCTGTTGAAAGATGAAGTCGGCGCTGTCGGTCTCCAGTTGTGGCATGAGCCAATTTTCCAGCATGTCCAGATACACGTGTTCTGTAACGTTTTTTTCCGCAAGAGAAAAAGGGGCCGTAAACTTTAAACCGTGAGATTGCACAAAACACGTTAACTTTTGGTGAATTGCGAATTTGCTGCACGAATGCGTGAGGATTCTCTACCGCCCAGATTCGCACATTGTGTCTGTTCACTTCACCATTAAGAAAAAATGTTGCTTCATCACTGAAAACAAGTTTCGCACTGAACGCATCCTCTTGCATGAGCTGTTGCAACCGCGCCGAAAATTGAAAACGTTTGACTTTGTCATCGGGTGTCAGGGCTTGTAGCAATTGTAAACGGTAAGGCTTCTGCTTTGGCCTTTTCCGTAAGATTTTCCAAACCGTCGGCTGTGGTACGTTTAGCTCCCTGCTTGCTTTATTCGTCGCTTCCGCGGGCTACGCGTGAAACTTGCCCGCACGCGTTCAACCGTTTCTTCGCTCACTGCAGGCCGACCCGTTGATTTCCCCTTACAGAGGCATCCAGAAGCTGTAAACTGCGAATACCATCGCCGAATGGAGTTAGCAGTTGGTGGATCTTTGTTGAACTTCGTCCTGAAGTGTCGTTGCACTGTTATGACTGACTGATGTGAGTGCATTTCAAGCACGACATACGATTTCTCGGCTCCTGTCGCCATTTTGTCTCACTGCGCTCTCGAGCGCTCTGGCGGCAGAAACCTGAAGTGCGGCTTCAGCCGAACAAAACTTTATGAGTTTTTCTACGTATCTGTAGTGTGTCGTGACCATATGTCAATGAATGGAGCTACAGTGAATTTATGAAATCGCTTCAGTCATTTGTAATAGCCCTGTAGATGGTGAATGCAACTAGCCGCTATCTCTGTGCAATATCTTGTCTGTATAGACGTGTATCTGTTGCCTTTAAGATACCTTCACCTTCACACATAAGTCTATACAGTAAAGTAAGGACTCTTGGCTGATCTGTGATAAGACAGCCGAAAAATTTGACTAGTGGAGGATTATTAGTATTATCTCTATTTTCATTCGCTCTCTGTCTCTTTCTCTCCTTTATCGATGTACAGTTTTTAATATAATATTTCATTACGTGAAATCAGCAAAATAGGATCTTTGGTGGAGTCCTTCGTCTTGGTAATCAGCGGCTGGCTTGCTGTAAGAGATCTTTACATTTATTATTACTGAAACATTGCAGTCAGTCGGGAGAATCAATCGTTTGGACAATTTGTTCCTTTTACGAAAGATTGCGAATTCCAGATGTGTACGAAGCCTTTTTGGACGCTTTAACACAGACTCAGTGATTGCAGGCTCTCTTCGACACAGCTGAAACTTCCCCACTAATTACAGGGCCAACGTGATCATCAAATGATTCAGAAAAAAACTCATTCGTTCATTCACTCCAGAACTAAAAAGTCACAAGCCTTATTTATGGAGGAAATTGTGTATTAAATCCATCTCCATTACATATCCAAATCTCCGGTGATTCCACGCCTTAATTATTTTCCTTTTACAGTTTCTTTCTTCTCAAACAAACCGCTAGCGGCACAATTGTTAATTGGCTCGCTTTAGCGAGAAGAAAAGCAGAATATGTATCTCTCAGAAACACGTAAATCCCTCAACGGATACTCCAGAAGCTGTCCTAGTTACCACTCTAACAACCATGGAGAATGCATATATGCATCTCTGTTATTTCAAAGAATAAACGCACTAGAAAATACTTTGGCGTCGTCGAGCTGTCGCCGCATATATTACGACAAAATCAGATCGGATAACTTTTCCAAAGTGAATGAATGTGGTAGGTTTGATTGAAAATGATTAATTGGTGCGTGGTAGAGGGTACTTTCTGTGGGGACATTACACAGGCCATGGTTTTCCAGTCGTCTAGGGCCCAACTGATTCTGTCACCAGCCCAGGAGAGGCGCTGCAGGCGACGTCGTACTGCTGACAACGGCAGTCGCGTGCATCGTCTGTCGCCACAGCCCATTAACGCCGCATTGTCCCAACGGATACGATCGTCGTACGTCTCACACTGATTTCTGCGTTCGCTTTACGCAGTGTTGCTTGTCTGTTACCACTGACAACTCTACACAAACTTCGCTGCTCTCGGTCGTTAAGTGAAGGCCATCGGCCACTGCGTTGTCGGTGGTGAGAGGTAATGCCTGAAATTTAATATTCTCGGCGCACTCTTGACACTGTGGATCACGGAATATTGAATTCCTTAACGATTTCCAAAATGTAATGTCCCATGCGTCTAGCTCCAACTACCAACTGGGTTGAAAGTCTGTCAACTCCTTTCGTGCGGCCATAATAAAGTCGGAAACTTTTTCACTTGAATCAGCTGAGTGCAAATGACAGCTCCACGAATGCACTGCCCTTTAATACTTTATGTGCGCGGTGCTTCCGCCATCTGCATATGTGCATATCGCTATCTCACGTCTTTTGTCACTCCAGTGTATGATAGAGTTCAAAGTTCACAACCACAATCGCGGAAGAGTAGTGTGGCAGGATCCAGCCATTATAGATTCCCATTTGCGTGTGCTCTGTACTTGGGCCAACTATGGCACTGCTTGAGTTAGCAGACTGTTGTGACCGTGGTCACACCGTCGAGTTTATCCCATTACACGGATGCTACGTTATAATCATCTATAGGCTTGAAGCTCTTCTGTCCGTGTTTGCTTACAAGTAAATTTGATTCTGGAGATTGCCTTGAGCAAAAAACAATTTTCATTTTTCTACTAGTTTCTTAAAACCTCAAATTTATATGTGTGCAAGTAGTAAAAAGCATTTTTCCTGTTTTATAGAAAGGTAATGAAAAGCCACTGACGATACTGAAACTTCAGCGAAACATGTCTGGAAAATAAAAATTGTGTTTTGCTCACTGCGGACACTCTCCAAAAACAAATCCATACTAGGTAATTTTGATACCACGTATTTTTTGTAGTCAGTTGTAGCTATGGAATCGAAATTTCCGGAAAACTGTAGTCTGCAAAGGGGGAAACAATTTTCTGAGTTGGTAACATTCTTCTCTTATATATCTGCGGAGATCTTCAGCGACTGTGTAATTTTTTATTTACTTATTTATTTATTTATTTTTACTATTTTTTCTGACTCTGCGCTTTGCGTTTTTATTGCGTCATTTGAAACCTCTTGTAAAGGAGAGAACAGAGAGAACAGTAAGCCATGTAAGCAGGAGATCCCGGGTTCGGGTCCCGGTCGGGGCACACATTTTCAGCTGTCCACATCGAGGTATATCAACAACACCTGTCAGCAGCTGAGGTTTTCAGTTAGTCATCATTTATTCCAGGGAAAAGCTGCACGGTCATCAACAGTAACTGTTCTTTCGAGAACATGTTACTGTCTTCGTATATATAGTTATTTCTTCTTTGCCTGGTTTGCTGTGAAGTTTCTGCAAACGTAGCTAGTTAACTTGCTAAATACAAACACAAAGGCAGGCGGTAAAACGCTCTTTTCTCCTCCCAAAAGCACAGTTGCCGCATCGGGTTGAGCCCTGTTTAGCGATGCTTACGCTTTTAGTACCCTCCAAAATGCACTGTCCGGTGGTTTGCGGCGTAACTACCTGTCATTTCGGATCCTAACCGGTCGCGTCTGGGACCGTTCGGTGCTGGTGTCACGCCTACTCGACGAGCTTTCCTGCCACTGGAGCAGTACTTCAGAATTTGTCGCAGCAACTTCTCGCATTCTGTTTACTTCACAGTTGCAATGGTTAAGAGCATTCTGAGTAAGTGGTGTGCGAGCTTGTCATTCGCCTTATGTCCTACTGGTTACCTTTCGTATCGCTGCCTAATAATACTGTCACGTGCTAAGAGAAGAGACTACCTCTACAAGTTTAGTTTGTTTCCACTGTATCTCACAGAGTGGGGCCAAATGGCACTGTACCTAGGCTCGACTTCTTCTTCGCTGCTATTCGAGAAGACGCTCCTAACGTTCTAAAGAGAAATGCCTGAAAAACTTTCATCAATAAATATCTTCTGGAGTCGTCCACTGTAAGGAAATGACACAAAAATTCACAAAATTTCTTACGTAACTAGTGGGATACTTGGATACTGGAGTAGTGCTAGTTAGTGTAAGGAAAACATGAAACTAACGAAAGTTATTATTTATTTAGCAAAAATTCTGAGAGATCACAATGGCACTTTTAGTTATGAATTGAACAAGTTATATCCTGGTTCTTTTCGTAATGTGAAGTTACCTCTCAAGGATAGGATTCGCTAATGAAATTTCTATACAAAGTTTAAGATGGTTGTTGACTTGGCAGAATGGCTGAGAGGCGCGCCTACTCAGCTTGAATAATTATCCTTTAGAATGTTGCTAGGTACAGTCGAGGCTGTCGCATGCAAAATGCAGTGAAGTGTACTGTTGTGGAGGAAATATGGGACTCGCAATAGCTGTAGCACACAATACCGTAAGCTGCAATGACTGCTGTCTGCGCCGCTCGCTGCTGACAAATAAGATAACTCTCGTTTTATCTGGATTGACCTTCGCCAATCAAACTCTCCCTAAGCCTTGATGAAGTCAAGGATTCCTATTCGCCCCTAGCCTAACTACTGGCGAGGTACACCTGCCAGATAACCAGTCCACCGCAATGCCACTCAAAAATTCGCTCGCAGGCGTTTAACTGTAACTCTGTCCGTTCACACCGCACAATAAGTGTGGTGGCCAACACAGTGAACAACGGTTAATCGCAAGGACTCAATATAGAGTCGCATTTCGATTAGCTCTCGACAGAAAAATGGCTCTGAGCACTATGGGACTCAACATCTTAGGTCATAAGTCCCCTAGAACTTAGAACTACTTAAACCTAACTAACCTAAGGACATCACACACACCCATGCCCAAGGCAGGATTCGAACCTGCGACCGTAGCAGTCCCGCGGTTCCGGACTGCAGCGCCAGAACCGCTAGACCACCGCGGCCGGCAGCTCTCGACAGAGGTTCTCTCCCAGTGAAGTACTGAGGAGAGACTTGTTCCTCGCTCCAAGAACGACAACAGAACGGCGCTTCTCCACGCCAGACATGAAGGGGTATATCTTTCGGTCTCTTCCATTACTCCTTCAGCTCAAGGCGTCAGAAATATCGTCTGCCAATCAGCATTGCGCTTCTAAAATGGGAGAATGACGTTTCGTTTAAGGCGACCAATCCGGAAACCTGTAGTATCGGCGTTTGGCCTTTGCTGTCTCGCTGTGAAAACCTCTGCAACTGCGTGCTATGTGTAAAGAATGCGTAGGCTGGCCGCTCCCACACAATGTAGCGGAATTTGCTTTTAAGCCGAACACGGGGTCGTTCCTCCTTTCCCTCGGGCGAACGCTGTCCGCTCCACGGGCGGCCACTGGCCGACGTAGATGCGTTGGGACTGGCCTCCTGGCTTGAGGTTGCCTGTCTCGAACTAAAAGATCCTGTGACCGTCGTATCTGGAATGTATGTGTTTACGCCAGCCTCGAGTATTTCAACCACGGTGCGCACTTGTGATTTATTAGTTATTTGCATATTGTTTACATGAATTCATACAATATTGACTTTATCTTATCGAGTTTGGGTTCGAATGAAATGTCTTGATGTGCGGAATATGATTGTGAGGGCGGAATATGTAAGCAATGAAGGTCAGGAGACCACGATGTCTTACAGCTGTCACTGGGTTCTAGATGTCTGTCCTTTCAAATCATTACCACGCTGCACATGACTGCAATGTCGTAGACATACACTTGATGTAAATCGTGGGAAAGTAGAGCATTTTATTGTATATCGCGACAGACTTACTTCAGCACAGATCAGTAATTTTTTTTCACATTACATGCATATGTTTTTACACTCTACTACAAATTTCTTCTTACTTCCATAATTGTCAGTAACGTAAATTAACTTTTCAGTTTGAGCAGACCGTATCTAACTAGCATCAAGGCATGTAAGAATTTGCACGGAAGCAGTTACTGTGAACGTGTTGTCGTGTCTCAGCTAGTGTCCCCCCCCCTCCTCCCCACACGCGCGATTTCACTTGTAATTTCAGGAGAAAAAGGTGAGGTAAGTCGGCCACTGCAAGGCAAACCACGGCTATTGACAGAAGTTTGCCGTTTACACTTTTTCGATCTACGTACTATAAGTTATCACAAGGAATATTTTTAAGTGACAAAGAATATAATAAACAGGAATTACATGCATTTTTCTGAAAGCTTACATAGTGACCACTTTTTCCCACCTAAGTGGGCAATACGGCGGGTGCCATCTCAACAGGGTCCCATGTACGTTGATCTTATTTCCGGACATATTTTCCAGGCATCTTGATGCTCTAGTATCTGAAACAGTACCAACTGGCCGCAACAGATCGACTTCAATCGGATTTTTATATTAGTCGAAACAGAAAAGAGGCGATTTTAAATAAAATAAATTACTTGATAGAAACTCGTCAAAAGGGGATACAATGACAGAGAACAGGTTAGTATATAAAAGGATTTAGACGTGAGTCTGGTCTGTAGTATCATACATGATATGTGGAAGCAACTAATTCTTATTAGGGTAAACACGTTTGCCACTTTTCCTGAACAGTAGTGTGGCCAGTTTTATCGATCGGACAGCATGTTGTCGTTAATGGTTCACAGATGAAACTATCGGAACGAAAGAAACAATTAGGAAGGAGCTATATGTTTAGGCTACAACGCGTTACTTCAACATTAGTATGGTAGGAAAGTATTAATTCTACGTTAACTGTGGTGACAAGAAATAAATGAGCTGCCTTACATCACATGACTGAAAATCAATAAAAATAACGGAACAAGCTTTCTTTGTCAAACTCACTGCCAACAGTGGTGTTCGCAAATCACTTTATGAGTAGGGCAATCACACCTGTAGAAATGCATTTGAATACATAAATATTCGTAACAGCTGGCATGAGAAGAATTATTGATCTATTGGTTCACAACTACACTCCTGGAAATTGAAATAAGAACACAGTGAATTCATTGTCCCAGGAAGGGGAAACTTTATTGACACATTCCTGGGGTCAGATACATCACATGATCACACTGACAGAACCACAGGCACATAGACACAGGCAACAGAGCATGCACAATGTCGGCACTAGTACAGTGTATATCCACCTTTCGCAGCAATGCAGGCTGCTATTCTCCCATGGAGACGATCGTAGAGATGCTGGATGTAGTCCTGTGGAACGGCTTGCCATGCCATTTCCACCTGGCGCCTCAGTTGGACCAGCGTTCGTGCTGGACGTGCAGACCGCGTGAGACGATGCTTCATCCAGTCCCAAACATGCTCAATGGGGGACAGATCCGGAGATCTTGCTGGCCAGGGTAGTTGACTTACACCTTCTAGAGCACGTTGGGTGGCACGGGATACATGCGGACGTGCTTTGTCCTGTTGGAACAGCAAGTTCCCTTGCCCGTCTAGGAATGTTAGAACGATGGGTTCGATGACGGTTTGGATGTACCGTGCACTATTCAGTGTCCCCTCGACGATCACCAGTGGTGTACGGCCAGTGTAGGAGATCGCTCCCCACACCATGATGCCGGGTGTTGGCCCTGTGTGCCTCGGTCGTATGCAGTCCTGATTGTGGCGCTCACCTGCACGGCGCCATACACGCATACGACCATCATTGGCACCAAGGCAGAAGCGACTCTCATCGCTGAAGACGACACGTCTCCATTCGTCCCTCCATTCACGCCTGTCGCGACACCACTGGAGGCGGGCTGCACGATGTTGGGGCGTGAGCGGAAGACGGCCTAACGGTGTGCGGGACCGTAGCCCAGCTTCATGGAGACGGTTGCGAATGGTCCTCGCCGATACCCCAGGAGCAACAGTGTCCCTAATTTGCTGGGAAGTGGCGGTGCGGTCCCCTACGGCACTGCGTAGGATCCTACGGTCTTGGCGTGCATCCGTGCGTCGCTGCGGTCCGGTCCCAGGTCGACGGGCACGTGCACCTTCCGCCGACCACTGGCGACAACATCGATGTACTGTGGAGACCTCACGCCCCACGTGTTGAGCAATTCGGCGGTACGTCCACCCGGCCTCCCGCATGCCCACTATACGCCCTCGCTCAAATTCCGTCAACTGCACATACGGTTCACGTCCACGCTGTCGCGGCATGCTACCAGTGTTAAAGACTGCGATGGAGCTCCGTATGCCACGGCAAACTGGCTGACACTGACGGCGGCGGTGCACAAATGCTGCGCAGCTAGCGCCATTCGACGGCCAACACCGCGGTTCCTGGTGTGTCCGCTGTGCCGTGCGTGTGATCATTGCTTGTACAGCCCTCTCGCAGTGTCCGGAGCAAGTATGGTGGGTCTGACACACCGGTGTCAATGTGTTCTTTTTTCCATTTCCAGGAGTGTAGTTTAGTGTCTATAAAGTCAGATTCCCAGGTGCCAAACAACACAGGTTTTCAGAGGTGGAAACCGTGCCTCTGTAAAACTTAGGACAACAGTCTGGCACTTGTGGATGTGCCTTTACAGTCACGAAACTAGTCGTGAACCGATAGGAGATCAGTAAATGTTCTCACGGCAACTCTTGCGATTATTTGTTTTTTTTTTTTTAAACAGTGATGTTGTGTATTAGAACTAATTTGACCACTTCTCGGCGGACGCTGATCACTCAGCGGGGCTAAAAGTACTACTTTTTGCTCCCTGGCCGCTTTACCTTGCTCCCCTATTCCCAACGCTACTGTGTCATGACGTTGTGCTATAGAAAACGAACTATGTTTAGTAGGAGTGGAGCTGATCTCCGTGTGTCGACTAATAATAGCAAAAAGAAAAATAAAACAAATAAATTAAAAAAATATAGAAAACAGGAAATGAACTTTCTTAAACTTGTTTTGGAGAGGTTTTGTTGAGAACTGGTGGTCGTGTTACGAGGTACATTACATTTTTAGGCAATCCGTGCCTCAGTCTGTAAAAACGGAGCCCTTGTAGGATCGCTTTCTTGCCCGTCGCTCTGTCTGTCTATTAAGACCCTCTTTTCTCAGGAAAATATGGCGTATCAAACCCTGTATAATATGGCTGTGTAAAAAGCTGAAGCTTCCAAGTTAATGCAATCAAAAGATTCTGCCATTTATGTCGTGTATTTTGATACAAACTCACTCATCAAAGACTTTAGGTTAGTTCCTGTTACCACAGAATCGTGAAATTTGTCAAGAATCAAGATTTTCACAGTGCAAGTAAAGTTAAAAACATCTGAAAATTGTTAAACTGTAATTAAATCGTCTCTCTCTACGTATATAAACTGAAGTTTCGTACTCGCTTCGTTATATTCATATGTATAAAACAAGCAAAAATATAAATATGTAGAAAACTATAAAAGAGGCAAAAATCGTTGAGATTCTCGATTCCGCCGTAGAGAGAGAAGATTTAACAAAATACACTGAGGGGTCAGTGTATATATAACCCTCAGTGCACGAGTCTTACTAACACGTGCGTCACCCTTTTTTTTTTTCATTGACGCCGACTGTGTTCTGCAATTCTTTCCAGTCCCTATATCATACATGCATTTCAAAGTGCTCAATTCCTCTTTTACTTATTAGTCTTGTAGCCAACTATAAGTATGTACATTATGACTTTGTAATCGCGATGTGTCTACAGAAAGAACTAGTAAGAACACAACTGGTTTCAATAACTTTTCTTGTAAATGTAATGATAAGGGAATCGGGTATAGTTGTAAAACAGATATGGCCTAAACATTTAAATAAAGATGTCCACTTAACATTACATCATGGTTTTTATGAGTCCAAAACGTTAATACTGCTTCTAGTTGTTCCACAAATATCACAAAATCTATATCTTCATCTACATCCATACTTCGCAAGCCACCTGACGGTATGTAGCGGAGGGTACCTTGAGTACCCCTATCTGTTCTCCCTTCCATTCCAGTCTCGTATTGTTCGTGGAAACAAAGATTGTCGGTATGCCTCTGTGTGGGCTCTAATCTCTCTGATTTTATCCTCATGGTCTCTTAGCGAGATATACGTAGGAGGGAGCAATATACTGCATGACTCCTCGGTGAAGGTATGTTCTCGAAACTTCAACAGAAGCCCGTACCGAGCTACTGAGCGTCTCTCCTGCAGAGTCTTCCACTGGAGTTTATCTACATCTCCGTAACGCTTTCGCGATTACTAAATGATCCTGTAACGAAGCGCGCTGCTCTCCGTTGGATCTTCTCTATCTCTTCTATCAACCCTATCTGGTACGGATCCCACACCAGTGAGCGGTATTCATGCAGTGGGCAAACACGTGTACTGTAACCTACTTCCTTTGTTTTCGGACTGCATTTTCTTAGGATTCTTCCAATGAATTTCAGTCTGGCGTCTGCTATACCAACGATTAATTTTATATGGTCATTCCATTTTAAATCACTCCTAATACCTACTCCCAGATAATTTATGGAATTAACTGCTTCCAGTTGCTGACCTGCTATATTGTAGCTAAATGATAAGGGATCTATCTTTCTATGTATTCGCAGCACATTACACTTGTCTACATTGAGATTGAATTGCCATTCCCTGCACCATGCGTCAATTCGCTGCAGATCCTCCTGCATTTCAGTACAATTTTCCGTTGTTACAACCTCTCGATATACCACAGCATCATCTGCAAAAAGCCTCAGTGAACTTCCGATGTTGTCCACAAGGTCATTTATGTATATTGTGAATAGCAACGGTCCTATGACACTCCCCTGCGGCACACCTGAAATCACTGTTACTTCGGAAGACTTCTCTCCATTGAGAATGACATGCTGCGTTCTGTTATCTAGGAACTCTTCAATCCAATCACACAATTGGTCTGATAGTCCATATGCTCTTACTTTGTTCATTAAACGGCTGTGGGGAACTGTATCGAACGCCTTGCGGAAGTCGGGAAATACGGCATCTACCTGGGAACCCGTGTCTATGGCTCTCTGAGTCTCGTGGACGAATAGCGCGAGCTGGGTTTCAGACGATCGTCTTTTTCGAAACCCATGCTGATTCCTACAGAGTAGACTTCTAGTCTCCAGAAAAGTCATTATACTCGAAAATAATTCGTGTTCCAAAATTCTGCAACTGGTCGACGTTAGAGATATAGGTCTATAGCTCTGCACATTTGTTCGACGTCCCTTCTTGAAAACGGGGATGACGTGTACCCTTTTCCAATCCTTTGGAACGCTACGCTCTTCTAGAGACCTACGGTACACCGCTGCAAGAAGGGGGAAAGTTCCTTCGCGTACTCTGTGCAAAATCGTACTGGTATCCCATCATGTCCAGCGGCCTTTCCTCTTTTGAGCGATTTTAATTGTTTTCCTATCCCTCTGTCATCTATTTCGATATCTACCATTTTGTCATCTGTGCGATAATCTAGAGAAGAAACTACAGTGCAGTCTTCCTCTGTGAAACAGAGAAAGACATTTAGTATTTTGGCCTTTAGTCTGTCATCCTCTGTTTCAGTACCATTTTGGTCACAGAGTGTCTGGACATTTTGTTTTTATCCACCTACCGCTTTGATATAAGACCAAAATTTCTTAGGATTTTCTGCCAAGTCTGTGCATTGAAGTTTACTTTCGAATTCGTTGAAGGCCTCTCGCATAGCCCTCCTCACCCTACATTTTGCTTCTTGTAATTTTTGTTTGTCTGCAAGGCTTTGGCTATGTTTATGTTTGCTGTGAAGTTCCCTTTGGTTCCGTCGCAGTTTTCTAACCCACCATCTGGAACCCAGAACATTGTCCATATTACTGTGACGTTTCCGTGAATTTCTACTTCTACATCAGAACCAGCAAAACGTTGTGCATAGCAAGTCTAAGAGTATCAATGTTCTTAGGTCTTTAATCCTTGTTAATAAAAGGGAAAAATGCAGCTTCAAAGTCAGTTTTCAGATTGGTTTGTATTCCGAGAATAACTTCCAGCATAAGGTCCACGTGCACATAGTGAAACGAAACAAAACTACACAACGACGGTAAATAACTAGAAGAACGAGACTCCGCCATGTTGTTGTTGTTGTGGGCTTCAGTCCTGAGACTGGTTTGATGAAGCTCTCCATGCTACTCTATCCTGTGCAAGCTTCATCTCCCAGTACCTACTGCAGCCTACATCCTTCTGACTCTGCTTAGAGTATTCATCTCTTGGTCTCCCTCTACGATTTTTACCCTCCACGCTGCCCTCCAGTACTAAATTGGTGATCCCTTGATGCCTCAGCACATGTCCTACCAACCGATCCCTTCTTCTAGTAAAGTTGTGCCACAAACTCCTCTTCTCCCCAGTTCTATTCAATACCTCCTCATTAGTTATGTGATCTACCCATCTAAACTTCAGCATTCTTCTGTAGCACTACATTTCAAAAGCTTCTATTCTCTTCTTGTCCAAACTATTTATCGTCCATGTTTCACTTCCATACAGGGCTACACTCCATACAAATACTTTCACAAACGACTTCCTGACACTTAAATCTATACTCGATGTTAACAAATTCCTCTTCTTCAGAAACGCTTTCATTGCAATTGCCAGTCTACATTTTATATCGTCTGTACTTCAACCATCATCAGTTATTTTGCTCCCCAAATAGCAAAACTCCTTTACTACTTTAAGTGTCTCATTTCCTAATCTAATTCCCTCAGCATCACTCGACTTAATTCGACTACATTCCATTATCCTCGTTTTGCTCTTGTTGATGTTTATCTTATACCCTCCTTTCAAGACACTGTCCATTCCGTTAACTGCTCTTCCAAGTTCTTTGCTGTCTCTGACAGAATTACAATGTCATCGGCGAACCTCAAAGTTTTTATTTCTTCTCCATGGATTTTAATACCTACTCCGAATTTTTCTTTTGTTTCCTTTACTGTTTGCTCAATAAACAGATTGAATAGCATCGGGGAGAGGCTACAACCCTGTCTTACTCCCTTCCCAACCACTGCTTCCCTTTCATGCCCCTCGACTCTTATAACTGCCATCTGGTTTCTGTACAAATTGTAAATAGCCTTTCGCTCCCTGTATTTTACCCCTGCCACCTTTTGAATTTGAAAGAGAGTATTCCAGTCAACATTGTCAAAAGCTTTCTCTAAGTCTACAAATGCTAGAAACGTAGGTTTGCCTTTCCTTAATGTTTCTTCTAAGATAAGTCGTAGGGTCAGTATTGCCTCACGTGTTCCAACATTTCTACGGAATCCAAACTGATCTTCCCCGAGGTCGGCTTCTACCAGCTTTT
The DNA here is from genome assembly GCF_023864275.1 of Schistocerca cancellata. NCBI lineage: Eukaryota > Metazoa > Arthropoda > Insecta > Orthoptera > Acrididae > Schistocerca > Schistocerca cancellata. Next base: position 521,918,430 of record NC_064633.1, read on the forward strand.
CCATTCGTCTGTAAAGAATTCACGTTAGTATTTTGCAGCTGTGACGTATTAAACTGATAGTTCGGTAATTTTCACATCTGTCCCTGCTTTCTTTGGGATTCGAATTATTATATTCTTCTCGAAGTCTGAGGGTATTTCGCCTGTCTCACACATCTTGCTCACCAGATGGTAGAGTTTTGTCAGGACTGGCTCTCCCAAGGCCGTCAGTAGTTCTAATGGAATGTTGTCTACTCCCGTGGCCTTGTTTCGACTTAGGTCTTTCAGTGCTCTGTCAAACTCTTCACGCAGTATTCTATCTCCCATTTCATCTTCATCTGCCTCCTCTTCCATTTCCATAATATTGTCCTCAAGAACATCGCCCCTGTATAGCCCTCTATATACTCCTTCCACCTTTCTGCTTTCCCTTCGCCATATTGCAACAAAATGCTGATTCATCGCACGCGATTCGTCAGACTGCAGAGAAATTCCGAGCGATCAGCGATCGATCTCTGCGGTCTTCGATTTGCGCATACAAGTCCGATCTGCGGGCAAATCACGCAGACCTGTAAGACTGGACTGCTGCCATCCGTACCCCCCGTTTGACGGCCCTTCGCATCCGCATCCCGTACGCTGCACAGCCTGTCAGGATGGTCCTCACTGCCAGTAAGAACTCCCCGATAACGCTTCAGTTCGACGCTGGCGCAACGTACCGCGAGGGGCTGCACTTGCTCTGCGCGCGCGAGCTTCCAGACGAAAGGCCCACCAGACCCGCAGCCGACTGTGGCGCGTGACGTCACAGCGCCGCTTCTCGGCCCGCTCCACATGTAGGCCAGGTGCTTCCCGGTCCCATCTGACGAGCTGCGCCCTGCTGTACAGTGCGCGCACTACCCGGGGCATTCGCCGCGGCCCCGTTTCGGGAGCCGTCCCACAATTATCCTCAGTAATGACGGGCACCGTCCACGGGACGTAATATGGGACTGGCAGGCGGGGAACTGAACCTCGAGCCACCAGTACTGCGCCAGTGCACCGCGTCGCTTTCATTTTCCGGTAGAAAGTCTCGTGATCCGGATCTCGCTCTCGCGATCCACTGATCGGGATCATCTTCGCCGCGGGAACCACTCTCCACATCGGAATGTCGAGTTTCCTCCATTTAAAATTCACGTTAGTGGTCGGTGGTCGCGCCTGCGTAGTTTATTGGTGAGCGTGTGCCAGTGCAATGCAGAGGATCTGGGTTCGACTCCCGGTATTGCCAGGGATTTTTCCTCGGCGGTGCGCTCAGGCTCGTGATGCCAACTGAGGAGCTGCGTGGGTGAGAAGTGGCGGCTGCGAGGTCTGAGAAGCCGACGACGGCCGTGACAGGCGGTGTGCCGACCCCACGTCCTCCACACCGCGTCCAGTGGCGCCGTTGGCAGATGATGGGACGGTGGTCGCTCGGTACCGATAGCCCCCTTAGGGCCAAAACGCGGAACTTTGCTTTGATAGTGGTTCGTACCGCTCTGTTTGGAATTCGACAGTTAACATCCCTGCATCGTGGTAATAGTGACGTCGTACTATTATGCAATACACACTGAGATGAGAAAAGTTACTGGATACCTCTTAATATATATACAGGGTGTTTCAAAAATGACCGGTATATTTAAAACGGCAATAAAAACTAAACGAGCAGCGATAGAAATACACCGTTTGTTGCAATATGCTTGGGACAACAGTACATTTTCAGGCGGACAAACTTTCGAAATTACAGTAGTTACAATTTTCAACAACAGATGGCGCTGCAAGTGATATGAAAGATATAGAAGACAACGCAGTCTGGGGGTGCGCCATTCTGTACGTCGTCTTTCTGTTGTAAGCGTGTGCTGTTCACAACGTGCAAGTGTGCTGTAGACAACATGGTTTATTCCTTAGAACAGAGGATTTTTCTGGTGTTGGAATTCCACCACCTACAACACAGTGTTGTTGCAACAAGACGAAGTTTTCAACGGAGGTTTAATGTAACCAAAGGACCGAAAACCGATACAATAAAGGATCTGTTTGAAAAATTTCAACGGACTGGGAACGTGACGGATGAACATGCTGGAAAGGTAGGGCGACCGCGTACGGCAACCACAGAGGGCAACGCGCAGCTAGTGCAGCAGGTGATCCGACAGCGGCCTCGGGTTTCCGTTCGCCGTGTTGCAGCTGCGGTCCAAATGACGCCAACGTCCACGTATCGTCTCATGCGCCAGAGTTTACACCTCTATCCATACAAAATTCAAACGCGGCAACCCCTCAGCGCCGCTACCATTGCTGCACGAGAGACATTCGCTAACGATATAGTGCACAGGATTGATGACGGCGATATGCATGTGGGCAGCATTTGGTTTACTGACGAAGCTTATTTTTACCTGGACGGCTTCGTCAATAAACAGAACTGGCGCATATGGGGAACCGAAAAGCCCCATGTTGCAGTCCCATCGTCCCTGCATCCTCAAAAAGTACTGGTCTGGGCCGCCATTTCTTCCAAAGGAATCATTGGCTCATTTTTCAGATCCAAAACGATTACTGCATCACGCTATCTGGACATTCTTCGTGAATTTGTGGCGATACAAACTGCCTTAGACGACACTGCGAACACCTCGTGGTTTATGCAAGATGGTGCCCGGCCACATCGCACGGCCGACATCTTTAATTTCCTGAATGATTGGCCTCCCTATTCGCCAGACATGAACCCCTGTGACTTCTTTCTGTGGGGACACTTGAAAGACCAGGTGTACCGCCAAAATCCAGAAACAATTGAACAGCTGAAGCAGTACATCTCATCTGCATGTGAAGCCATTCCGCCAGACACGTTGTCAAAGGTTTCGGGTAATTTCATTCAGAGACTACGCCATATTATTGCTACGCATGGTGGATATGTGGAAAATATCGTACTATAGAGTTTCCCAGACCGCAGTGCCATCTGTTGTTGAAAATTGTAACTACTGTAATTTCGAAAGTTTGTCTGCCTGAAAATGTACTGTTGTCCCAAGCATATTGCAACAAACGGTGTATTTCTATCGCTGCTCGTTTAGTTTTAATTGCCGTTTCAGATATACCGGTCATTTTTGAAACACCCTGTATATATATATATATATATATATATATATATATATATATATATATATATTGCGTAGTGCAGGAGCTAGACGTGGCATGGACTCAACAAGAAGTTAAAAGTCCTGTGCAGAAATAATTTGTCATACTGTCTCTATAGCGTGTATTCACTATTTGTTCTGGTACCGAGCTTTAGCGATATCACAAAGCATTTGCTTTGTTTACGCTACACTCACGAGTGAAAGTGTGTTAAGTTCAAGGTTACGGCCGAAAGCCGCTGTCCGTGTGGGCGGCCGATTTCACAGGAGCGGGAGCTGAAGAAAACGCCTGCCGTCCCAGCACAAAGACACTGGCCTCCGCGCCGAATTAGTTGCACTATTAATGGCTGTCACACATGCTTCGGGAACTGAAGTAGGAATCCCTGGATGCAAGGCGACATTCTTTTCTAGAAACACTACTGAGAAAATTTAGAGAACCAGCATTTGAAGCTGACTGCCAAACGATTCTACTACCGTCAACATACAATGCGCGTAAGGACCGCGAATATATCGCGAAAATATTGCCAACGTGCAGGATTTTGTGCACAAACTGACCTGTCGAACTATAAATGTTCGGTGGGATTTATGTCGGGCGATCTGGGAGGCCAAATTTTTCGGACAGAATGTTTTTCAAAGCAATCGCGAACAATCGTGGCCCGCTGGCGAATTTTCATCCATAAAAAGCCCAACGTTCTTTGGGAACATGATTTCTACGAATGGCTGAAAATGGTCTCGTCAAGTAGCCGAACATGCAGCGACCCAGTCCATTCCATGTAAACACAGCGCACACCAATACAGAACCACCACCAGCTTTCGAAATGGTGCAAATGGCCCTGAGCACTATGCGACTTAACTTCTGAGGCCATCAGTCGCCTAGAACTTAGAACTAATTAAACCTAACTAACCTAAGGACATCACACACATCCATGCCCGAGGCCGGATTCGAACCTACGACCGTTGCGGTCGCTCGGTTCCAGACTGTAGCTCCTAGAACCGCCCGGCCACTCCGGCCGGCACCAGCTTGCAGAGTGCCTTGTCGACAACTTGGTTCCATGGCTTCTGTGCCACACTCGAGCCTTGCCAACTGAAATAGGGACTCCTGTGAGCAGGCCACGGTTTTCCAGCCGTCTAGGGTCCAACCGATAGGGTCACGAATCCAGGAGAGGCGCAGCAGGTGATGTGCTGTTAACAAAGCCACTCGCGTCGATCGTCTGCTGCCATAACGCATTAACGCCAAATTTTCCCGCACTGTCCTAACGAACACCTTGATTTCTGCAGTTATCTCGCGCAGAGTTGCTAGTCTAATAGCACTGACAACACTACGCAAACGCCGCTGCCCTCGGTCGTTACGTCAAAGCCGTCGGCCACTGCGTTGTCCGTGGTGAGAGGTAATGCTTGAAATGTGGTATTCTCGGCACACTCTTGACACTGTGGATAACAGAATTCCCTAACGATTTTCGAAATACAATATCCCATGCTTATGATTCCAACTACCATTGTGCGTTCAAAATGTGTTAATATCCGTCGCGCGATCATAATCACATCGGAAACATTTTCACGTGAATCACCTGACTAAAAATGACAGCTCCGCCTATCCACTGTCCTTTAATACCTTGTGGACGCGATACTACCGCAGCTGCGTACGTCTGTACCGATATCTCATGACTGTTGTCACCTGAATGTAAGGCTCTGCCCCTCCTCTTCCTTCTTTTTTTTTTTTTTTTTTCATACAGTGTAGGTCGCGTAAGAGGGAATACTGCTTTTATTTCGGGAACGAACCTTTCGGCAAATGGTTTTACGCAGACGGGAAAAGGTTTGATCGTCTTGACTATTGTATCAGCGGATAAATTTAACCAAAATGTTTTTGTTTTAATGGCATGATATGCTTTCATTTAATAGCAATCGAAAGGTCTTGAAAAGTCGAGTGCAGCGATATAACGCTTCTCAACGTCGGCGTTGAAAGCTTGCGCAAATACACTCCTGGAAATTGAAATAAGAACACCGTGAATTCATTGTCCCAGGAAGGGGAAACTTTATTGACACATTCCTGGGGTCAGATACATCACATGATCACACTGACAGAACCACAGGCACATAAACACAGGCAACAGAGCATGCACAATGTCGGCACTAGTACAGTGTATATCCACCTTTCGCAGCAATGCAGGCTGCTATTCTCCCATGGAGACGATCGTAGAGATGCTGGATGTAGTCCTGTGGAACGGCTTGCCATGCCATTTCCACCTGGCGCCTCAGTTGGACCAGCGTTCGTGCTGGACGTGCAGACCGCGTGAGACGACGCTTCATCCAGTCCCAAACATGCTCAATGGGGGACAGATCCGGAGATCTTGCTGGCCAGGGTAGTTGACTTACACCTTCTAGAGCACGTTGGGTGGCACGGGATACATGCGGACGTGCATTGTCCTGTTGGAACAGCAAGTTCCCTTGCCGGTCTAGGGATGGTAGAACGATGGGTTCGATGACGGTTTGGATGTACCGTGCACTATTCAGTGTCCCCTCGACGATCACCAGTGGTGTACGGCCAGTGTAGGAGATCGCTCCCCACACCATGATGCCGGGTGTTGGCCCTGTGTGCCTCGGTCGTATGCAGTCCTGATTGTGGCGCTCACCTGCACGGCGCCAAACACGCATACGACCATCATTGGCACCAAGGCAGAAGCGACTCTCATCGCTGAAGACGACACGTTTCCATTCGTCCCTCCATTCACGCCTGTCGCGACACCACTGGAGGCGGGCTGCACGATGTTGGGGCGTGAGCGGAAGACGGCCTAACGGTGTGCGGGACCGTAGCCCAGCTTCATGGAGACGGTTGCGAATGGTCCTCGCCGATACCCCAGGAGCAACAGTGTCCCTAATTTGCTGGGAAGTGGCGGTGCGGTCCCCTACGGCATTGCGTAGGATCCTACGGTCTTGGCGTGCATCCGTGCGTCGCTGCGGTCCGGTCCCAGGTCGACGCGCACGTGCACCTTCCGCCGACCACTGGCGACAACATCGATGTACTGTGGAGACCTCACGCCCCACGTGTTGAGCAATTCGGCGGTACGTCCACCCGGCCTCCCGCATGCCCACTATACGCCCTCGCTCAAAGTCCGTCAACTGCACATACGGTTCACGTCCACGCTGTCGCGGCATGCTACCAGTGTTAAAGACTGCGATGGAGCTCCGTATGCCACGGCAAACTGGCTGACACTGACGGCGGCGGTGCACAAATGCTGCGCAGCTAGCGCCATTCGACGGCCAACACCGCGGTTCCTGGTGTGTCCGCTGTGCCGTGCGTGTGATCATTGCTTGTACAGCCCTCTCGCAGTGTCCGGAGCAAGTTTGGTGGGTCTGACACACCGGTGTCAATGTGTCCTTTTTTCCATTTCCGAGAAATGTTTCAAACTGAGAGGCACGGTGGGCGGAATCGGCTGTTTCAGTGTAATCACAACCAGCTGTGGTTCTCACACCAGGCGCCGTTGTTGTGTAAATCCTTTAGACTGTTTACTTTTTTTCACAAAAGCTATTCACCTTAGTCAAGGAAACAAAAGAAAAATTCGGAGTAGGTATTAAAATCCATGCAGAAGAAATAAAAACTTTGAGGTTCGCCGACGACATTGTAATTCTGTCAGAGATAGCAAAGGACTTGGAAGAGCAGTTGAACGGAATGGATAGTGTCTTGAAAGGAGAATATAAGATGAACAGCAACAAAAGCAAAACGAGGATAATGGAATGTAGTCGAATTAAGTCGGGTGATGCTGAGGAAATTAGATTAGGAAATGAGACACTTAAAGTAGAAAAGCAGTTTTGCTATTTGGGGAGCAAAGTAACTGATGATGGTCGAAGTAGAGAGGATATTACATGTAGACTGGCAGTGGCAAGGAAAGCGTTTCTGAAGAAGAGAAAATAGTTAACATCGAGTATAGATTTAAGTGTCAGGAAGTCGTTTCTGAAAGTATTTGTATGGAGTGTAGCCCTGTATGGAAGTGAAACATGGACGATAAATAGTTTGGACAAGAAGAGAATAGAAGCTTTTGAAATGTGGTGCTACAGAAGAATGCTGAAGATTAGATGGGTAGATCACATAACTAATTAGGAAGTATTGAATAGAATTGGGGAGAAGAGGAGTTTGTGGCACAACTTGACAAGAAGAAGGGACAGGTTGGTAGGACATGTTCTGAGGCATCAAGGGATCACAAATTTAGCATTGGAGGGCAGAGTGGAGGGTAAAAATCGTAGAGGGAGACCAACTGATGAATACACTAAGTAGATTCAGAAGGATGTAGGTTGCAGGAAGTACTGGGAGATGAAGAAGCTTGCACAGGATAGAGTAATATGGAGAGCTGCATCAAACCAGTCTCAGGACTGAAGACAACAACAACAACAACAACAACAATTCACCTGAACCTGAGCACTTAGACACAGTTCAGTAGCTCTTCTAAGAGCTTTGTGGTATACTAGAAATTAGCATATGGTTCCATTAACAATAGTCGTAGGTAACCTTGCATCTAGGTTGGTTCAAATGGCTTTGAGCACTATGGGACTTAACATCTATGGTCATCAGTCCCCTAGAACTTAGAACTACTTAAACCTAACCAACCTAAGGACATCACACAACACCCAGTCATCACGAGGCAGAGAAAATCCCTGATCCCGCCGGGAATCGAACCCGGGATGCATATAGGTCACATGAAGTACAGCCAAGTGGAATTACGTTATTCTTAATAGTGCAGCGCTATGTTCTTGCTGCATATTGATGTTATACTTGTCTAGGTGCAACCGATGGATCTCTTGTTGGTGAAGCCGCTATGACGCTGCTGTTTTCTCTTTGAGAATGATGGCTCGTTACAGTCTGACTTTCCCCCGACATTGATGTGACTACAACAAAGGGCTACATCACTTCGATAATACAGCAATTAGACGTGGCTACCTCTGCAATTTCCGTGAAGTGGTATAGGGCGCCACGGAAAAATGTACGTGTACAATGCGATGGGGATATCGACCACACTACGGGAGTAGGACTGCCACGCCCAAAAATAGAGAAACTGGACTCGGCGTTATATTCTGCCGGACTCTGTACCTTAAAGGCCAGACTACTTTTTTTGTTATAGAAATGGTCAGTTGTGTATTTTTAATTGTTTGTTAATAATCAATTGCAGTCAGTTTTATGCGGGATCAATCTTAAACTGGCTTAAACTAAAAATGACATAAACAGTAACCAGCTTTGGTATGATCCTTATGATAATATTATGTCAACGTCAACTAAAGACTCTTCATAAAGGAAAATAAGCAATTATCTGCACCTCTTGGACGAAAACGAAAGGATACTCGTTTGAACCCACTTTATCAAGAGTGTTATCTTTCTTGGAAATCATTTCGTGCGACTTTGTATTCTGTTCCTTTGTCTACTGGGCGTTGATGAAGGAGAACATCCTTTCGATATTGGTGTTGTGACCTGGAATAGCAAAGTAATATTCTGCTAATTTCAGTAATTCCGAATAAAATTCTTCATTATGCTGTGATCCGAAACAAGCTGTGCACTTTTTATGCACCAAAAGCTATTTAAACACAGAGTCGTCGTTTTTTGTGGCCTGAATTTCATGAAATTTTGCCACTCATCAAAGAATTTACCGCCACTCTACTTCACGTTTTCCTATACAAAATGCTACAGTTTCTGCTGTTTGTTTCCAGGTTAGAACATCAGCTAATGACACCCCCTGCAAGTGGTTTTGTTGAGTACTGAACCCACAGTTCTTGAAATAGTGTGTTAACCTCGTTCGGCCTATGAAGAAAAACATACGACACAGACATAAGAATATCAATGCTCGGTATGTCTATTATTCTTCTCTTATATCTCCTCATTCCTCGCGCTTACGTCATTAATTTGGAACAAACCTTAGTTACGCGTTCTCCTCTTCAACGCTAAAAGGTCTAACGAAAGACGGACACAGGCTTGACTTTTACATATTTGGTCGGAGACTACGCAATACGCGAGACCAATGACATTGTCTACATCTACATTCATAGCCTACAAACCACCGTGAAGAGCGTGGTACTTAACATTGGACCACAGTTATTGTTAATTCCCGATCCAATCGCAGCAAGAAATAGCGTTTAAATGCTCCGGTGCGCGCTATGCTTAGTCTAATCTTATATTTAAACTTTACATCGCGGGAACGCAAACGTACAGTAAATTCAGAGTAAGAATAAATTATCTGCAATCATATTTTGACATGGCCGACTTCAAGGCTTCAATCTTTATTTTCAGATGTACTTGTGAACAGTTCTCGTATTTTGGAAAGGTCTATACAGGCTAATTCAGTGAAGCTGGCAACCAAAAAAATTAGTCCGGAACCGTTTAAAATGTAATATTGTTTTCACCCAGATAAACTGTGAGAAAGTCCTCACTAAACAATCTATAGTACGTTTTCATAGCCTTATTAATTACAGAGATATTGCTATCAAGTTTGCTTTTATAATTACTATATTTAGAACTTAGCTAATTGACGCTGTACATATATTTCACCAGGCTACAGGAACGCTTCACAGACGCTTCTGAGGATGAGACTGGAGGCATTGAAGTCAGTACTATGAAAAACATTGAAGGTCATTTAATTGCACTCTCGCGTATATCCATTCTTACTCTCAGTTAGTCCAGTTTGTCTCCGCTGCTGTCAAGTGGTTTCTACTGACTCTTCTACTGGAGGATTCCGTCTGTATGGAAGACAGTAGCAATGACCTGAAGCAGCGAAAGAAGCCATAAATGGGAAGCTGGAGAGAGAGCAATTCCAGGTGGAGCGTGTCGCCTGGATGCTGGCGATTTTTGCCCAGCTGGAAACCGTGAGAAACTCGCGACAATAGAGCAGTAAAGACGGGAGAGTGTATGGAAACGACGAAAAGTGCTTCTGCTGTTGTGTTTCGTGCACTTTTTCGCCGATGTGGTTGAGCTGTGAGATTCTATAAACGTCAGCGTGTATTCACTATTTGTTCTGGTACCGAGCTTTAGCGATATCAGAAACTCCCGGCATTCGCTTTGTTTACGCTACACTCACGAGTGAAAGTGTGTTAAGTTCAAGGTTACGGCCGAAAGCCGCTGTCCGCGTGGGCGGCTGCTTTCACAGGAGCGGGGGCTGGAGAACACGCCTGCCGTGCCAGCACAAAGACACTGACCTCCACGCCGAGATAGTTGTACTTTTAGTGGCTGTCACACATGCTTTGGGAACTCAAGTGGGAATCCCTGGAGGCAAGGCGACATTCTTTTCGAGAAACACTATTGGGAAAATTTAGAGAACCAGCATCTGAAGCTGACTGCCATACGATTCTACTGCCGTCATCATACATTGCGCGTAAGGACCGCGAAGATACGAGAAATTAGGGCTCACACGGAGGCATACAGACTCGCTCAGTATGCGAGTGGAAACGACCAGTAGTGGTACATGTTACCCTTCGCTACGCACCGTACTGTGGGTTTCGGAGTATGTACGTACATGTAGATGTAGACTGCATGATTACAAGCATGCATGACCAAGTATTTTGCGCAAACACGCTTGACCGGTTCAAATGGTTCAAATGGCTCTAAGCACTATGGGACTTAACATCTGAGGTCACCAGCCCCTTAGAACTTAGAAATACTTAAACCTAACTAAGCTAAGGACATCACACACATCCATGACCGAGGCAGGATTCGAACCTGCGACCGTAGCGGTCTCGCGGTTCCAGACTCAAGCGCCTAGAACTGTTCGGCCACACCGGCCGGCACGCCTGACCGTCTGCAGAGTAATTTTGCACAAGCATAAGGAATATTCAAGCTTTTTGGCGATTGATCGTTATTCAGCATACAAGTTTGAGCAAGCATAGCAAAGTGCATATGCTTCAATAAGTATACCGGCAATGTGGACGCTTGTACAAGAAAATGTCAGTTGGGAGGCAGTCTTCGTAGCCGTCTCATATCTAGCAAATAGCTAAAAAAGCTTATACGAGTAAGCGAAAGCAAGCCTTGTTTCAACAGCCTTAAATCGGAAGCCTCCCGCAGAAAGTAAAACAGGTATGTTGTGTGTGTTATACGAGCGTCGCTCGATAAGTAATGCAACACATTTGTTTTCTGAAAGCAGACTGGTTCCATTCAGGATTCCAATACACCATAGTATGCCCCACGTGACTACAAAACATTATTTTGCAACATGGCCTCCGTTGACGTTCAATGCGACGGCCGTACTCCACCTTACTGGGCGGGTCTGTATGCCCGCGTGGTACCACTCTACCGAGCGATGTCGGAGCCGACTTCTTGCTGCATTAATAACCTCCCCATCATCCACGCACTGCTTCCGTGGAGTGTATCCCTTATTGGGCCAAACAGATGGAAGTCGGAAGGCCCGATATCCGGACTGTAGGGTGTATGAGGGAGAGCTTTCCAGTGAAGTGGCAACTGACCCTTAACATAGACAAATGTAATGTATTGCGAATACATAGAAAGAAGGATCCTTTGTTGTATGATTATATGATAGCGGAACAAACACTGGTAGCAGTTACTTCTGTAAAATATCTGGGAGTATGCGTGCGGAACGATTTGAAGTGGAATGATCATATAAAATTAATTGTTGGTAAGGCGGGTACCAGGTTGAGATTCATTGGGAGAGTCCTTAGAAAACGTAGTCCATCAACAAAGGAGGTGGCTTACAAAACACTCGTTCGACCTATACTTGAGTATTGCGCATCAGTGTGGGATCCGTACCAGATCGGGTTGACGGAGGAGATAGAGAAGATCCAAAGAAGAGCGGCGCGTTTCGTCACAGGGTTATTTGGTAACCGTGATAGTGTTACGGAGATGTTTAACAAACTCAAGTGGCAGACTCTGCAAGAGAGGCGCTCTGCATCGCGGTGTAGCTTGCTCGCCAGGTTTCGAGAGGGTGCGTTTCTGGATGAGGTATCGAATATATTGCTTCCCCCTACTTATACCTCCCGAGGAGATCACGCATGTAAAATTAGAGAGATTAGAGCGCGCACGGAGGCTTTCAGACAGTCGTTCTTCCCGCGAACCATACGCGACTGGAACAGGAAAGGGAGGTAATGACAGTGGCACGTAAAGTGCCCTCCGCCACACACCGTTGGGTGGCTTGCGCAGTATAAATGTAGATGTAGATGTAGAAGTCTTGTAAGCTCCGCAGACTTGCGTTGTCACGGAGAAGGAGAAGTTCGTTTGCATTTTTCTGGAGACGAACACGCTGAAGTCTCTTCAATTTCCTGACGGCAGCACAGTATACGTGAGAGTTGATCGTTGCCGCATGACAGAGGACATCAAACAGAATCACTGACAACTCCAGAGTCCCAGGAGGCCGTCGCCGTCTCTTTACCGGCTGAGGTGGTGTGGCGCCGCTCCATGGGCTGTTCGAACTGATGAACCCACGTTTCAACACCTGTGACTATTTTTGACAAAAAATTGTCACGATCAGCCTCGTAGTGAGGAAGCTATTCCGCACTGACGGTCCTTCGTTGCTCTTTATGGATTTCCAGTGACATTCTTGTTGCTATGTTTCCCCTTTCCTTAGGTTTTACTTTCTTATGTAGCATTTTCCTTCTTTTCCTGCTTTCTTTGAGTGTGTGCTTTAGTTTTCTTAGGTCTGTCCACATTCGTTCCTTTTAATGTGTGTCAGGGCGCTGATGACCCCGATGTTGAGCGCCCATAAGCCCCAACACACCACCACCACCACCACTGCCCCAGCCTGTGGACGAGTCTGTCAGGAGTACCAGAAGAGACGTTCAGTCGGGCAGCGAAGTCTCTGACTGCGTCTGAAAGTTATACAGGGTTATTACAAATGATTGAAGCGATTTCACAGCTCTACAATAACTTTATTATTTGAGATATTTTCACAATGCTTTGCACACACATACAAAAACTCAAAAAGTTTTTTTTAGGCATTCACAAATGTTCGATATGTGCCCCTTTAGTGATTCGGCAGACATCAAGCCGATAATCAAGTTCCTCCCACACTCGGCGCAGCATGTCCCCATCAATGAGTTCGAAAGCATCGTTGATGCGAGCTCGCAATCCTGGCACGTTTCTTGGTATAGGAGGTTTAAACACTGAATCTTTCACATAACCCCTCAGAAAGAAATCGCATGGGGTTAAGTCGGGAAAACGTGGAGGCCATGACATGAATTGCTGATCGTGATCTCCACCACGACCGATCCATCGGTTTTCCAATCTCCTGTTTAAGAAATGCCGAACATCATGATGGAAGTGCGGTGGAGCACCATCCTGTTGAAAGATGAAGTCGGCGCTGTCGGTCTCCATTTGTGGCATGAGCCAATTTTCCAGCGTGTCCAGATACACGTGTCCTGTAACGTTTTTTTTTTTTTCGCAGAAGAAAAAGCAGCCGTAAACTTTAAACCGTGAGATTGCACAAAACACGTTAACTTTTGGTGAATTGCGAATTTGCTGCACGAATGCGTGAGGATTCTCTACCGCCCAGATTCGCACATTGTGTCTGTTCACTTCACCATTAAGAAAAAATGTTGCTTCATCACTGAAAACAAATTTCGCACTGAACGCATCCTCTTCCATGAGCTGTTGAAACCGCGCCGAAAATTCAAAGCGTTTGACTTTGTCATCGGGTGTCAGGGCTTGTAGCAATTGTAAACGGTAAGGCTTCTGCTTTAGCCTTTTCCGTAAGATTTTCCAAACCGTCGGCTGTGGTACGTTTAGCTCCCTGCTTGCTTTATTCGTCGACTTCCGCGGGCTACACGTGAAACTTGCCCGCACGCGTTCAACCGTTTCTTCGCTCACTGCAGGCCGACCCGTTGATTTCCCCTTACAGAGGCATCCAGAAGCTTTAAACTGCGCATACCATCGCCGAATGGAGTTAGCAGTTGGTGGATCTTTGTTGAACTTCGTCCTGAAGTGTCGTTGCACTGTTATGACTGAGTGATGTGAGTGCATTTCTAGCACGACATATGCTTTCTCGGCTCCAGTCGCCATTTTGTCTCACTGCGCTCTCGAGCGCTCTGGCGGCAGAAAACTGAAGTGCGGCTTCAGCCGAACAAAACTTCATGAGTTTTTCTACGTATCTGTAGTGTGTCGTGACCATATTTTAATGAATGGAGCTACAGTGAATTTATGAAATCGCTTCAATCATTTGTAATAGCCCTGTAGCATTGCAGGCGTCACAGCTGTGCGCGGCGGGCAGGCAGGCCGGAGATGGGACAAGTCTGCGCGACCGTTTTGCGGTGGTAGCAGACTCATCGCCCAACGACTCACAGTGCTTTTGTTCACTGCCAAGTCCCCACAGACATTCTGCAAGCGTTTATGAATATCTGCGATGCTCTGATTTTCCGCAAAAAAAAAAAAGATAACGATAACTCTATGACTGCTCTCTGCTTCGAACGGACCTCCATTACGGACGTCATTTTGAAGTCTATCTACAGTGTCGCCACCTTTCGGAGCTTCATCAGACTATAGGGGCCGAAGCAGGGAGTATTCATCGATGTCCCACAACAAATTCGGAAATTATCAACCGGACTTAGCTGAGAAAAAAAATGTGTTGCATTACTTATCGGAAGATCCTCCTAGAGTAAAACAAGCGTACAATCAAGCAATGTTTTTATTTTCATTACTAGTTAAAACTTTGTTTAAAAATTTTGAGCTTGAAATATGAAATAACAGAACTGATTCTCAGGAAAATAACTGAGCAGTGCCCAAATTGCGTTTGTCTTATTTTCGGCCAGCTGTCGCGTCTTGTTGCACGTCAGCTGCGGCGTACAGCGGCAGCCTGAATGCAAGCAGGCAGCACACATTTCTACCAGAGTGGCGATGACTGACAATGCTTTTGAATTCATGAGAATCTCAAACTAAAAAAAAAAAAAAAATTCTGTCGCATGGTGTCATGATTCTTTCTCATTTTTAAACAGATTTTGTACCTCACTCCATTACTATCCAGTTTATCAAAACACTACCGAGTTCCACTTTTTTAGACGCCATTTTGTCTGTTGACTCAGTAATTCTTACATTTAAATACACTCCTGGAAATTGAAATAAGAACACCGTGAATTCATTGTCCCAGGAAGGGGAAACTTTATTGACACATTCCTGGGGTCAGATACATCACATGATCACACTGACAGAACCACAGGCACATAGACACAGGCAACAGAGCATGCACAATGTCGGCACTAGTACAGTGTATATCCACCTTTCGCAGCAATGCAGGCTGCTATTCTCCCATGGAGACGATCGTAGAGATGCTGGATGTAGTCCTGTGGAACGGCTTGCCATGCCGTTTCCACCTGGCGCCTCAGTTGGACCAGCGTTCGTGCTGGACGTGCAGACCGCGTGAGACGACGCTTCATCCAGTCCCAAACATGCTCAAGGGGGGACAGATCCGGAGATCTTGCTGGCCAGGGTAGTTGACTTACACCTTCTAGAGCACGTTGGGTGGCACGGGATACATGCGGACGTGCATTGTCCTGTTGGAACAGCAAGTTCCCTTGCCGGTCTAGGAATGGTAGAACGATGGGTTCGATGACGGTTTGGATGTACCGTGCACTATTCAGTGTCCCCTCGACGATCACCAGTGGTGTACGGCCAGTGTAGGAGATCGCTCCCCACACCATGATGCCGGGTGTTGGCCCTGTGTGCCTCGGTCGTATGCAGTCCTGATTGTGGCGCTCACCTGCACGGCGCCAAACACGCATACGACCATTATTGGCACCAAGGCAGAAGCGACTCTCATCGCTGAAGACGACACGTCTCCATTCGTCCCTCCATTCACGCCTGTCGCGACACCACTGGAGGCGGGCTGCACGATGTTGGGGCGTGAGCGGAAGACAGCCTAACGGTGTGCGGGACCGTAGCCCAGCCTCATGGAGACGGTTGCGAATGGTCCTCGCCGATACCCCAGGAGCAACAGTGTCCCTAATTTGCTGGGAAGTGGCGGTGCGGTCCCCTACGGCACTGCGTAGGATCCTACGGTCTTGGCGTGCATCCGTGCGTCGCTGCGGTCCGGTCCCAGGTCGACGGGCACGTGCACCTTCCGCCGACCACTGGCGACAACATCGATGTACTGTGGAGACCTCCCGCCCCACGTGTTGAGCAATTCGGCGGTACGTCCACCCGGCCTCCCGCATGCCCACTATACACCCTCGCTCAAAGTCCGTCAACTACACATACGGTTCACGTCCACGCTGTCGCGGCATGCTACCAGTGTTAAATACTGCGATGGAGCTCCGTATGCCACGGCAAACTGGCTGACACTGACGGCGGCGGTGCACAAATGCTGCGCAGTTCCTGGTGTGTCCGCTGTGCCGTGCGTGTGATCATTGCTTGCACAGCCCTCTCGCAGTGTCCGGAGCAAGTATGGTGGGTCTGACACACCGGTGTCAATGTGTTCTTTTTTTCCATTTCCAGGAGTGTAGTTTAAAGAATACAAAAGAAACAAGTGAAAAATCATGAAAACAAAAGGATTCCAAGTGAACGAACTGTGAACGAGACGTTGTCAAGGTTGTCGGTGAGTCGAAAATGTTTTCATTCGCTCTTTCTCTCACAGGTGCGTCGCTCGCTGAATTGTTGGCCTGCAGGTGATCGCGCGTTCTGTGTTGAAAGTATTGGAGCTGATCATGCGGACAAGAGATTGTGTAAATAATAAAACTGTAATAAATCATTGCCAGCTTCATTCACTGTGTTACGTGCATCGAGGTGAAAGTGCTCGATACCAGTAAGTGTCGAGACTGCCTACAGATGGTTAGCACCGCTGCCTCTAGATCGCTGGGCCGCAGGTTAAATTCCGGCCGGGTCGCAGATTTCCTTCGCTCAGGGTCTGGGTATATGCGTTTACCTAATCTTCTCATCTCATCTTCATCACAAAGACGCGCGTGTCACCGAAATGGCACCGAATAGAAAAATTGCTCAAAGCGGCCGAACAACCCCATTTGGGGTCTCCCAGCCAATAATATCATACAATCATTTCATTTCAGCGGTTCTCTTTCATCACTTTCCTCTACCACTGTTACTGGACTTCCTATGATAGTATTTGCTGTTTGCAGAATCGCAGATGCCCAGTGTATTGTAAAATGTGATAACATGTGAGAAAAAGGTAATGAAATGACACAATCTCAGAGGCTTTTACTATCTCATACAAATACCATTTTACGTAAATAGACTGAAGGGGCGAGTGAAAATTTGTACCAGAGCCAGCAATCGAACCTGGGTATCGTGCTTACTAGGCGTGTACGTTAGCCACTAAGCTGCCTGGGCCCAGCAGTTCACACACCTGCTTGCATTACTCTGGCACGCCTCCGTAGTAAGCAGGAGGCCTGGTTTCGATTCCTGCCTTTGGTACTTCAGTCTGCATACAAAACATCGTCTCTCTATGAGAGCACTAATGTTTCTGTAATTGCGTCGTTTCATTTGTATAAGTACCTGCACCTGGGTTTCAGGCTGGACCCCCGTTTACGTTCGATGCCAAGGTGCTATTCCAGAATATGGAGAGCCTCGGCAAATCCGTTCGTATGGAAGGGGGAATTTAAAGTAGACTGGGGCGTCAGGAAGAACTTATATCTAGGAGGGAGGCGTGCCAGGGTAGTCCGAGCAGTCGTGTGAACTGCTTTGCCAAGGTGGCTTAGTGACTAACGCACCTGCCTAGTAGGCAGGAGACCCGGGTTCGATTCCTGGCCCTGGTATAAATTTTCACTCGCCCCTTCAGCCTATATACGAAAAATATATTTTTTTATGAAATCTAAAAATAGCTTTCGCTTCATTTCCATTGTAAGGGCTTGGATCAGGGAACTGATGACAAGAGTGTAGCACTGTGTCCGAAGGCAATCGCGCTACAGTATTAACCTTTCTTTCCTGAAGACAGGTCCGACGGCTGGGAGTCTTTGGCCCTATTTGCTACTGACATTGCTTGTTCTGAGAGTGATAAATGGCTGGCGTGGTCGGCTGCGGAGGGTATCAAAGAAGGCGTTACCACGGGATACAGTGTACTTTAGAAACGGATGTATTGCATTTGATACAAAGGGTTGTACACAATAGCATCTGAGGTTGTGGGGTGATGGGGGAGGGGCAGCGGCTGGTCCCGGCGGAGGTTCGAGTCCTCCCTCGGGCATGGGTGTGTGTGTTTGTCCTTAGGATAATTTAGGTTAAGTAGTGTGTAAGCTTAGGGACTGATGACCTTAGCAGTTAAGTCCCATAAGATTTCACACAAATTTGGGAGCGGCAGGAGGAGTGGGGGCGAGGGCGGGCATTGTTTTGAGATTTTACACCACCACTTGCTACCACTCATCATCGGTTACATATTACAATTCCCTTCAAACTGATACCGAGTTGACACATCGTCTGTTTGACGAGGAAAAATTCGAATTCGGTACGCGAAGATTTTTTTTTTCCGGAGTGGGCGGTAGGGGGCAGCTGCTTCACCTGCCTCTCGCTCTGGCCCACAGCCAGGGTTGGATCTCTCTCTCCGTCCTCCTCCCCTCTCCCTCCTCCCTCTCCCCCTACCCCACCCCAATATAATTTGCCGTCTTGCTCACTTCTAGCGTACAACAGATACCTACGATTTTGGTAGTTGTTTGTTGAGGTCTTCAGGCCTGACACTGGTTTGATGCAGCTCTCCACGCTACTCTATCCTGTGCAAGCTTCGTCATCTCCCAGTACCTACTGCAAACTACATCCTTCTGAATCTGCTTAGTGTATTCATCTCTTGGTCTCCCCCTACGATTTTTACCCTCCACGCTGCCCTCCAGTACTAAATTGGTGATCCCTTGATGCCTCAGAACATGTCCTACCAACCGATCC
This sequence comes from Schistocerca cancellata, assembly GCF_023864275.1. NCBI lineage: Eukaryota > Metazoa > Arthropoda > Insecta > Orthoptera > Acrididae > Schistocerca > Schistocerca cancellata. The sequence continues at coordinate 521,937,303 of NC_064633.1, forward strand.
CTTCGTCTGGTCAAGTTGTGCCACAAACTTCTCTTCTCCCCAATCCTATTCAATACTTCCTCATTAGTTATGTGATCTACCCATCTAATCTTCCGCGTTCTTCTGTAGCATCACATTTCGAAAGCTTCTATTCTCTTCTTGTCCAAACTATTTACCGTCCATGTTTCACTTCCATTCAGGTCTACACTCCATACAAATACTTTCAGAAGTGACTTCCTGACACTTAAATACTCGATGTTAACAAATTTCTCTTCTTCGAAACGCTTTCCTTGTCATTGCCAGTCTACATTTTATATCCTCTCTACTTCGACCATCATCAGTTATTTCGCTCCCCAAATAGCAAAACTCCTTTACTACTTTAAGTGTCTCATTTCCTAATCTAATTCCCTCAGCATCACCCGACTTAATTCGACTACATTCCATTATCCTCGTTTTGCTTTTGTTGATGTTCATCTTATATCATCCTTTCAAGACACTATCCATTCCGTTCAACTGCTCTTCCAAGTCCTTTGCTGTCTCTGACAGAATTACAATGTCATCGGCGAACCTCAAAGTTTTTATTTCTTCTCCATGGATTTTAATACCTACTCCGAATTTTTCTTTTGTTTCCTTTACTGCTTGCTCAATATACAGATTGAATAACATCGGGGAGAAGCTACAACTCTGTCTTACTCCCTTCCCAACCACTGCTTCCCTTTCATGTCCCTCGACTCTTATAACTGACATCTGGTTTCTGTACAAATTGTAAATAGCCTTTCGCTCCCTGTATTTTACGCATGCCACCTTTAGAATTTGAAAGAGAGTATTCCAGACAACATTGTCAAAAGCTTTCTCTAAGTCTACAAATGCTAGAAACGTAGGTTCGCCTTTCCTTAATCTTTCTTGTAAGATAAGTCGTAAGGTCAGTATTGCCTCACGTGTTCCAGTATTTCTACGGAATCCAAACTGATCTTCCCCGAGGTCGGCTTCTACTAGTTTTTCCATTCGTCTGTAAAGAATTCGTGTTAGTATTTTGCAGCTGTGGCTTATTACACTGATTGTTCGGTAATTTTCACATCTGTCAACACCTGCTTTCTTTGGGATTGGAATTATTATATTCTTCTTGAAGTCTGAGGGTATTTCGCCTGTTTCATACATCTTGCTCACCAGATGGTAGAGCTTTGTCAGGACTGGCTCTCCCAAGGCCGTCAGTAGTTCCAATGGAATGTTGTCTACTCCGAGGGCCTTGTTTCGACTCAGGTCTTTCAGTGCTCTGTCAAACTCTTCACGAAGTATCGTATCTCCCATTTCAACTTCATCTACATTCTCTTCCATTTCCATAATATTGTCCTCAAGTACATCGCCCTTGTATAGATCCTCTATATACTCCTTCCACCTTTCTGCTTTCCCTTCTTTGCTTAGAACTGGGTTTCCATCTGAGCTCTTGATGTCCATACAAGTGGTTCTCTTATCTCCAAAGGTCTCTTTAATTTTCCTGTAGGCAATATCTATCTTACTCCTAGTGAGATAAGCCTCTACATCCTTAAATTTGTTCTCCAGCCATCCCTGCTTAGCAATTTTGCACTTCCTGTCGATCTCATTTTTTGCCTGCTTCATTTACTGCATTTTTATATTTTCTCCTTTCATCAATTAAATTCAATATTTCTTCTGTTACCCAAGGATTTGTACTAGCCCTCGTCTTTTTGCCTTTCATCCCTCAAAGCTACCCATCCTTCTTCTACTGTATTTCTTTCCCGCATTCCTGTCAATTGTTCCCTGATGCTCTCCCTGAAACTCTGTACAACCTCTGGAGTCCACATCTGCCCCTGGAAACGTCTTACAATTTAAAACCTGGTCCCTAAATCTCTGTCTTACCATTATATAATCTATCTGATACATTTTAGTATCTCCAGGGTTCTTCCATGTATACAACCTTCTATCATGATTCTTAAACCAAGTGTTGGCTATGATTAAGTTGCGCTCTGTGCAAAATTCTACCAGGCGGCTTCCTCTTTCATTTCTTCCCCCCAATCCATATTCACCTACTACGTTTCCTTCTCTCCCTTTTCCTACACTCGAATTCCAGTCACCCATGACTATTAAATTTTCGTCTCCCTTCACTATCTGAATAATTTCTTTTATATCATCATACATTTCTTCAATTTCTTCGTCATCTGCAGAGCTAGTTGGCATATAAACTTGTACTACTGTAGTAGGCGTGGGCTTCGTGTCTATCTTGGCCACAATAATGCGTTCACTATGCTGTTTGTAGTAGCTTACCCGCACTCCTATTTGTCCTATTCATTATTAAACCTACTCTTGCATTACCCCTAGTTGACTTTGTGTTTATAACCCTGTAGTCACCTGACCAGAAGTCTTGTTCCTCCTGCCACCGAACTTCACTAATTCCCACTATATCTAACTTTAACCTATCCATTTCCCTTTTTAAATTTTCTAACCTACCTTCCCGATTAAGGGATCAGACATTCCACGCTCCGATCCGCAGAACGCCAGTTTTCTTTCTCCTGATAACGACATCCTCTTGAGCAGTCCCCGCCCGGAGATCCGAATGGGGGACTATTTTACCTCCGGAATATTTTACCCAAGAGGACGCCATCATCATTTAATCATACAGTAAAGCTGCATGCCCTCGGGAAAAATTACGGCCGTAGTTTCCCCTTGCTTTCAGCCGTTCGCAGTACCAGCACAGCAAGACCGTTTTGGTTATTGTTACAAGGCCAGATCAGTCAATCATCCAGACTGTTGCCCTTGCAACTACTGAAAAGGCTGCTGCCCCTCTTCAGGAACCACACGTTTGTCTGGCCTCTCAACAGATACCCCTCCGTTGTGGTTGTACCTACTGTACGGCTATCTGTATCGCTGAGGCACGCAAGCCTCCCCACCAACGGCAAGGTCCATGGTTCTTGGGTGGGATTTTGGTAGTAATGCAGTAAAATAAATTAAACGTTTTGATGTAATAATGAGACAATCAAGAACACACCCATCGACATACAATGAAGACTTTCACGACCGGATGGTACTGTTGTTGATAATTCTTCCGGGTTATATGGCCGTGGTCCATGGAATTCTTCTATTCCTAACGTTTCGTCCAATACTACGTTGGACATCTTCAGAGGTATGGCTGGTCCTCTTGAGTCCTGCTGAGTCCGGCAGAACTTGAATGCTGAAATAATTTAATGAAATGGTGGCACTTTCATTATTATAGTCAATTATTGATGGGTGATTAATAAATCAACACAGGATTGATCTTTTATAAAAAATTATGACAAAATTTTATTCATCATTATACAGGACAAACAATAAAAGTTAAGCAAGATAGCAAGTAAATCATAATCTCCAGATTGAAATTCTCACTCTGCAGTGGGATGTGCGCTGATATGAAACTTCCTGGCAGGTCAAAACTGTGTGCCATTCCGTGACTCGAACTCGGGACCTTTGCCTTTCGCGGGCAAGTGCTCTACCAACTGAGCTACCCAAGCGCGACTCACGACCCGTCCTCGCAGCTTTACTTCTGCCAGTATCTCGTCTCCTATCTTCCAAACTTCCCAGATGCTCTCCTACCAGGAACTTTCAAATCACGAACTGTTGGAAACACAAATAGATGCCACAAATAGTTAACACTACACTGGGTGGCGATTGGTTGGCAAGGGCTAAGGTTTGTCTGATTAAACCGTTTACTCTGACTCAGAACGTGGATAACGCATTCTGAAATTATCTGACACTGAATAAACTTGATGGATTTATTCTACCCGCAGGTTATACTTCGTTGGTGCAGATGAGAACAAATGGCGAGGCTGTGATTCCGCTTGCCCTAACAAGCCGGAGCAGCAGTGCCGTACTCACCCCTGTCTCTACGTGCAGCGCTGCCTCAGGGGACAGTCGTGGAGCAAGCATCTGTTGACTAGCGATGTGCGGCGCCTGTGATTCGTTATCACAGGCGCGAAGTATGCAAAGTCACAGCTGGCGCTCTGTTAGATGGATCACAGTTACTCTCTACTGGAGCCCTGAAGTCTCAGCGGATTCCAGCATGTGACGCTCCCGTTCGCCAGTCATACCATGGCCAATTTGACTCTCTTATATTGTACAGGGCTATTACAAATGATTGAAGCGATTTCATAAATTCACTGTAGCTCCATTCATTGACATATGGTCACGACACACTACAGATACGTAGAAAAACTCATAAAGTTTTGTTCGGCTGAAGTCGCACTTCAGGCTTCTGCCGCCAGAGCGCTCGAGAGCGCAGTGATACAAAATGGCGACAGGAGCCGAGAAAGCGTATGTCGTGCTTGAAATGCACTCACATCAGTCAGTCATAACAGTGCAACGACATTTCAGGACGAAGTTCAACAAAGATCCACCAACTGCTAACTCCATTCGGCGATGGTATGCGCAGTTTAAAGCTTCTGGATGCCTCTGTAATGGGAAATCAACGGGTCGGCCTGCAGTGAGCGAAGAAACGGTTGAACGCGTGCGGGCAAGTTTCACGCGTAGCCCGCGGAAGTCGACGAATAAAGCAAGCAGGAAGCTAAACGTACCACAGCCGACGGTTTGGAAAATCTTACGGAAAAGGCATTTCTTAAACAGGAGATTGGAAAACCGATGGATCGGTCGTGGTGGAGATCATGATCAACAATTCACGTCATGGCCTCCACGCTCTCCCGACTTAACTCCATGCGATTTCTTTCTGTGGGGTTATGTGAAAGATTCAGTGTTTAAACCTCCTCTACCAAGAAACGTGCCAGAACTGCGAGCTCGCATCAACGATGCTTTCGAACTCATTGATGGGGACATGCTGCGCCGAGTGTGGGAGGAACTTGATTATCGGCTTGATGTCTGCCGAATCACTAAAGAGGCACATATCGAACATTTGTGAATGCCTAAAAAAACTTTTTGAGTTTTTGTATGTGTGTGCAAAGCATTGTGAAAATATCTCAAATAATAAAGTTATTGTAGAGCTGTGAAATCGCTTCAATCATTTGTAATAACCCTGTAGTGCCCACAAGGAAATCAAAAGTCAGGTGGCAGACTTGACGTGAATAAGACTGCCCTCGGCACAACAAGTTGTCTGAGACGACTTAGGTCTAAAGTGTCGGTACAGCCCAGTCCTCACCACAGGCTCCCCAGTCCATAACAATGCCAGTGCGAAGTCACGCTCAGGATGAGCGTCCCAAGTGCAACCCACTGAAGGCCAGATTCCTTTCCAGTCTGAATCCGAGGACGAAGTTTCTATGCTCCTCACTTTCCATCAAACTCGGTGAACTCCACAAAAGCTCAAAACAAGGGCTTTGTGCCAATCCCAAGACTCCACGAGCTCCATGTGTCCCCTCTAACTCATCTGATCTACCCGTCGGCAAATCCTAATCAAAGTTAATAATATTCTTCTCTTTCCTGGAGAAGCAGCCAGTTCCTGACTCGTAAATTTCTATGCAGGGAGTAGAAGACATTGTGCTCCCGACATGTTTCTTCCCACGGCCACTTTAAGCAGCTTGTTTTGAGAATGAGATTTTCACTCTGCAGCGGATTGTGTGCTGATATGAAACTTCCTAGCAGATTAAAACTGTGTGCCGGACCGAGACTCGAACTCGGGACCTTTGCCTTTCACGGGCAAGTGCTCTACCAACTGAGCTACCCAAGCACGACTCACGCCCCGTCCTCACAGCTTTACTTCCGCCAGTACCTCGCCTCCTACCTTCCAAACTTTACAGAAGCTCTCCTGCGAACCTTGCAGGAGACGCCGGCACGGTAGCTCAGCGTGTTCGGTCAGAGGGTTACGTGCTCTCTGTAATAAAAAAACTGAGTTAATCCATCAACAACGAACTTCAATGGATGTCTTACGACGTCCGCCCCGAGCAGATGCAACGAAAAAAAAGCGAACAAAATGAGATTTAAAAAACAAAACAAAAAAAAAGTTGGTAGAGCACTTGCCCGCGAAAGGCAAAGGTCCCGAGTTCGAGTCTCGGTCCGGCACACAGTTTTAATCTGCCAGGAAGTTTCATATCAGCGCACACTCCGCTGCAGAGTGAAAATCACATTCTGGAAACATCCCCCAGGCTGTGGCTAAGCCATGTCTCCGCAATATCCTTTCTTTCAGGAGTGCTAGTTCTGCAAGGTTCGCAGGAGAGCTTCTGTGAAGTTTGGAAGGTAGGAGGCGAGATACTGGCGGAAGTAAAGCTGTGAGGACGGGGCGTGAATCGTGCTTGGGTAGCTCTGTTGGTAGAGCACTTGCCCGCGAAAGGCACACAGTTTTAATCTGCCAGGAAGTTTCAGCATGTCTTGAGTTTCTGTTTAGCCATAAAGTGAATAGCACATTTATCACAGAAATCGTTATCTGGACGGCCGAATGTTACACTGTGTCTGATCAAAGGCCTCACCTAAACTAAGAGAAGTGCTATTGTGTTCCAACATAGACCATTTCAGAGATGCCTTAATGTCGTGTTCCATCCTAAAATTCCTTCAAAGTCCTGAGGCTCCCCAAAAACCTCGGTAAGCACAGGGACAACACCACCTGGCGGCTCCATTGACAGCATCCAGTCCATGGTGAACATGGAAACTCGTGGAATTTTATGGCCGCTCTCCCTGTTTACAAAGGGCGTTTACAGCACTGTCGAAACACCTTGGCTGGGCAACCTACATATCTCCTGCACCTCTGCACCTGCCGTGGTAGAGGTAACTAACTGGTAGATCCAGTTCCCTCTGTTCGAAACATTGTCCGCTGACTGGTCCGAGAAATCCTTAGGACCAGTGTTCTGTCCCCGGTAAGAGCTTCGAGGTCGTTTCCCTAATAGCTGCACATGGCTTCCAAGCCCCAAACGTCTACTGCAAGATTTACTGTTAAATCACTAAAATGCCTGCTCGTTCCCAACTCCAGGAAATACTGTTCGAAGGAGAACCACCATAAGGATCCTGCATGTATTAACAACGTACATGCTCCCATTAATTTCTACTCATGTTTAAATCTTACTGTTGTCTCACAAAAATGATGTCTTGGGTGTAAAATCAACATTAAAGAGTAGCCTTGAATATGAAAAATAGTGAGGGAGTGATTCATCCTCTCTCACATTAATCATATTTTATTCACATTGTCTTTCCTATATGTGCTTTAAGAAAATCCTTGAAGTGCTTCACATGTATCACTCAAAACATCAGGCAGTACCTGATAGACGTCAGCTATTAAAATGCGAAACAATCACTGAAATAAATGTCTCCTATTCTAATACCCAGGTTGTAAATGTTCACTTTCTTCACTTTATGTTGATTGTGCAGCAACTACTGCTTTGAAATTTCCTTCTTAATTTTAATGAGAAGCCAGCGAAAAGCACCAACCGACATATGTGCAAAATTTTCGAACAATGCTAAGGAAAGGTGGACCTACATTTCTCGCTTACGTACAAATATAGACCCCAGTTTATCTTTCCTACGCTTTTAGCGTACTTTACCGAAAACGAAGAGAATCATCTTAGAATATCAAAGTGGCTCTAAATAGATAGTGTTGTATCCTGTGTACCGATTATTAGCGTACAAAACAAAAATACAGTGTTCATAGGCTATGCACGTAATTTCGCGTTATCTTTCGTTCCCTCCAGTGTAAACACTTGCTCACAGATGCAAGCGAATGGTAGCGAACACTGGGAAACTGTCTGAGAATGCTTGTTCGCTAGTGTTGGCTTCCAATCACTCCGGAGTAAACCAGGTTTCACGCTCATTTCCATTTCGTTCAGCTTTTTGTTTCTCAAGTAGTCTTTGACTTGGCGTAAGTTGGGGATGAAGCTCTCTTTGCTTACGTAACAACTTTCTAACACGCTAATTGAACCACTGTCCGTCCTTTCCATCCTTCACAACCTTTTTCGACATTGCTTGTCCAAGACTTATTTACATTGCCTTTGTGTTTTATCCATTTGTGTTAAACATTTCGTCCTCAGACTGAATATTCGATACTGACGGCTAGCCTATCCTTGCGATATACATTCCAGTCTGAATTGAGAAATTGCTGCTTATCTCACAAGAATGCTACTGCACCGCAGTTACGAATATCTTTGATTGGAACGATCACGTAGTTAATGCTGCGGGAAAAGCAATCCAAAGACTGCGATTTATTGGCAGAACACTTAGAAAATGCAACAGGGCTACTAAAGAGACTGGTTACACTACGCTTGTCCGCCCAGTGCTAATATATTGCTGTGCGGTGTGGGGTTCGCATGATATATGATTGACAGAGGAGATCGAAAAAGTTCAAAGAAGGGCTACTTGTTTTGTATTAACTCGAAATAGGGGAGAAAGTGGCCCGGATATGATAGCCTACGCGAACTGGAGTGGCAATCATATAAACGGCGTTTTTCGTTGCGGCAAGATCTTCTCATGAAATTTCAATCCTCAGAGGGCGAAATATTTTGTTGTCGCCCATCTACAAAGGAAGGAATGATTATCATAATAAAATAAGAGAAATTAGAGCTCGCTTGGAAAGATTTAAGTGTTAGTTTCTCCGGCGCGTTATTCGAGAGTGGAACGGTAGAGAAATAGCTTGAAGATAGTTCGATGAACTCTCTGCCAGGCACTTAACTGTGAATTGTAGAGTAATCATATAGATGTAGAAGACATCTACGAAATGTCCTTTACTTTATTACATTATCTGCACTTTTCTTTCAACGTAACAGAATTTTTAGAAACATTGGCTCTATGACTCCGTTGATAAGTGCTAGACGCAAATTCAGAGGTCGTGTGTTATATTCCCAGTAAGGCCTTGAATGTTTTCTGCCACCTGTTCCGTCCTTTCCCTCAGGCAATCATTTGATAATGTGAAAAATTACAGTTTGATGCGTTGGTGTAAGTGCGTACTAAATTGTATTATGGGTCCCCTATAACCGCTGGGTAAGTCAGTTCAGGGATCGATGGAAGACAAGGCGCGAGCGTGCGATCTCTAGTTGAACCGTGCCTAATGAAACACTTAAATTCAACTCAGTCTTCGGACTCTGGACAGCTTTACTAAATAATATACTACCATATACAGCTTAACTTGCGATCGTGTTATTGTAATGTAACACAATAAAATCTTGTGCCCAGGGACTCTGATTCTGTGGTAACTTCCTGAGAGCTACACGAATTGCATCTTTCAAAGTAGCAACCGTGTCCTAGTGGTTACCAAGACGCTGTCTGCAGTACGCGCCGACGTTCCAGCGTGGGTGCAGGGTAAATTTAGCTTTGGAAACGGCTAAGAGAGTCACGGCATCATCCAGCTTCTGGAGTCCATGGTTGAGCAATCGTTCCCGCCCTACCTATTCGTGTCGCAGAGCAGAACCACATGTGACCCAGAAGCGCTGAAAACAATGAAAACAACAGAATTGTCTCCGTCCTCTCCTGGAACATGTCGCGCTGAAACTGCACGGAATGACGTTTCTTTACTTTGGTTTCATCTGCAGTTCACAGACGGCTAGCCGAGGCCGCGTGTTATGAGTCCACATGATTTGGGCTATAAATAAAGCTACAAAAGCCGATCAGTAAGTATTATTGGTTTCTGTTACGAAGCGCAAAAGAGATATTTGATAGGTGGCAACAGCACCAATCCTTCGGACAACATTCTCTTTTCATTCTGTCAGATGAGACAAAACGCAGAGAAAAGACATCACACTCTACTGGCCATTAAAATTGCTACACCAAGAAGAAATGCAATGATAAACGGGTATTCATTGGACAAATATATTGTACTAGAACTGACATGTGATTACATTTTCACGCAATTTGGGTGCTTAGATCCTGAGAAATCAGTACCCAGAACAACCACCTCTGGCCGTAATAACGGCCTCGATACGCCTGGGCATTGAGTCAACCAGAGCTTGAATGGCGAGTACAGGTACAGCTGCCCATGCAGCTTCAACACGATACCACAGTTCATCAAGAGTAGTGACTGGCGTATTGTGACGAGCCAGTTGCTCGGCCATCATTGACCAGACGTTTTCAATTGGTGAGAGATCTGGAGAATGTACTGGCCAGGGCAGCAGTCGAACATTTTCTGTATCCAGAAAGGCCCGTACAGGACTTGCAACATGCGGTCGTGCATTATCCTGCTGAAATGTAGGGTTTCACGGGGATCGAATGAAGGGTAGAGCCACGGGTCGTAACACATCAGAAATGTAACGTCCACTGTTCAAAGTACCGTCAATGCGAACAAGAGGTGACCGAGACGTGTAACCAATGGCACCCCATACCATCACGCCGGGTGATAAGCCAGTATGGTGATGATGAATACACGCTTCCAATGTGCGTTCACCTCGATGTCGGCAAACACGGATGCGACCATCATGATGCTGTAAACAGAACCTGGATTCATCAGAAAAAAATGGCTTTTTGCCATTCATGCACCCAGGTTCGTCGTTGAGTACACCATCGTAGCCGCTCCTGTCTGTGATGCAGCGTCAAGGGTAACCGCAGCCACGGTCTCCGAGCTGATAGTCCATGCTGCTGCAAGCGTCGTCGAACTGTTCGTGCAGATGGTTGTTGTCTTGCTAACGTCCCCATCTGCTGACTCAGGGATCGAGATGTGGCTGCACGATCCGTTACAGCTATGCGGATAAGATGCCTGTCATCTCGACTGCTAGTGATACGAGGCCGTTGGGATCCAGCACGGCGTTCCGTATTACCCTCCTGAACCCACCGATTCCATATTCAGCTAACAGTCATTGGATCTCGACCAACGCGAGCAGCAATGTCGCGATATGATAAACCGTAATCGCGATAGGCTACAATCCGACCTTTATCAAAGTCGGAAACGTGATGGTACGCATTTCTCCTCCTTACATGAGGCATCACAACAACGTTTCACCAGGCAACGCCGGTCAACTGCTGTTTGTGTATGAGAAATCGGTTGGAAGCTTTCCTCATGTCAGCACGTTGTTGGTGTCGCCACCGGCGCCAACCTTGTGTGAATGCTCTGAAAAGCTAATCATTTGCATATCACAGCATCTTCTTCCTGTCGGTTAAATTTCGCGTCTGTAACACGTCATCTTCGTAGTGTAGCAATTTTAATGGCCAGTTAGCTATTGTTGACTGAATTTTTCTTCTTACTCGGAGTATCTTCAGCTTTATAAAACCCTGTCAACTGGTTGTCAGTTTCTCTCCTCTCTTTACGCTGTATAAGTTTCATCACAGTTTATCAACTCTTGAATTTTGACAAGCATTTCAATACAGTTCAATACAAGCATATTTTGGAGCCTCAAGGATCGTCGAAATTTCAGTGAACATATCGGGAGGACACTGGTGTACAAGCAGCTCCAGAAAATTGTAGCAAAGTTCAGCAAGTTTTGGAGACAATCGACGCTTGTTGCAAAGACTGGAGGTTGACAATCAACATAAATACCTTTACATTCGCGTCCATACTCTACAGCAGTAGCCGGTAGAGACACAAGCAGCAACAGGGAAGTAACCGATTTTGTGACTTTTACGAGTTCCTAAACAGGAGCGAATTTTGTAATCTGTGTGCTATAATAGTTTAGTTTCTTGAGTTTCTGCGTGTTAATTTAATATCTAATAGCTACAGTTCTCGCGTTTACGTTTGCGTCGGAAAGTAAACCGATTTTGTGACGTATTATAAGTTCCTAATTTAGTTCCACCTGAGTGCTTCGGTAGTTATGTTTTTGAATCTCTGTGTATTAATCTAATTTATTAGACACAGTTCGTGCGATTTCATCTGGCTCTACAGCAGAGTTGCGCATCACGTGCCGATAGTCCGTTTATCTGCTTGGTTTAGTTTTCCACGGTCGTTAGTATGGGCAGGGACTGCGATTGTTGTGTGCGGATGCGATCCAAGTTGGTGACACTTCGCTCTCAGCTTCAGGCTGTGATGGCTTCGGTTACACAGCTTGAGGCTGCAGTGGATGGGCACCACTGTTGTGGGCCGGCCGTGGGGATCCAACGGACGTCCAGCACGCCCGAGTCCTCCGATCGGTCCTTACCGGTGACCAGCCTAGTTACTGCTCACCCTCACCTGTGGTCGAGTGGGAGGTCGCTCTGTTCCGTAGCAAGCGGCGAAAGACTTTCCAGGCGGCCGCACGTAAGAGCTCCCCGGTTTGTCTGACAAACACGTTCCAGGTGCTGTCTGTGGCTGACACTGTCGCTCAGCTACATGCTGTCGCCTTTCCTGTTTCAGAGTAAATCTCTCAGTCTGCAAGATCCGGACAAACACAGAGGATGGGATTATTGGTAGTTGGGAGCTCCAACGTTAGGCGCATTATGGGGCCCCTTAGGGACATGGCTGCCAAGAAGGGAAAGAAAACCAATGTCCACTCCGTGTGCATACAGGGTGGAGTCATTCCAGATGTGGAACGGGTCCTCCCGGATGCCATGAAGAGCACAGGGTGCAGCCAACTGCAGGTGGTGGCTCACGTCCGTACCAATGATGTGTGTCACTTTGGATCAGAAGAGATTCTCTCTGGTTTCGAGCGGCTAACAGAAGTGGTAACGGCTGCCAATCTTGCTTGCAGAATGAAAGCAGAGCTGACCAATTTCAGCATAGTCGACAGGACCGATTGCGGACCTCTGGTACAAAGCCGAGTGGAGGGTCTGAATTAGAGGCTCAGACGGTTCTGCGAACGTGTAGGCTGCAGATTCCTCGACTTGCGCCAAAGGGTGGTTGGGTTTCAGGTTCCACTGAATAGGTCAGGCGTCCACTACACGCCGGAGGTGGCTACACTGGTAGCAGGGGCTGTGTGGCGTGGACTGAGCGGCTTTTTTAGGTGAGAGGGTCTCGGGAAAACACAAGAACGGCTTCAGTCACAAAGGGTGTAGGCCGAACACAGGAAGAACGTAGGGCCCCCGTGGGCAGGAAAAGTGCCGCAACACGACGTGACATGGAGTCAACTAATGTCTGAAGTAGTGCTGGAGGGAATCAACACCATGAAGCCTGCAGTACTCTCCATAAATCCGTAAAACTACGAGGGGTGGAGACCTCTTCTGAACAGCACGCTGCAAGGCATCCCACATATGATCAATAATGTTAGTGTTTCAACTCAGAAGAGTGTTCCCGAAGCCACTCTGTAGCAATTTTGCATATGTGGGTTGTCGCGTTGTCCTACTGGAATTGCCTAAGTCCGTTAGAATGCATAATGGACATAAATGGATGCAGGTGATCAGACAGGATGCTTACGTACGTGTTACCTGTCAGAATCGTTTCTAGACGTATCAGGATTCCCTTATCACTCCAACTGCACACGCCCCACACCGTTACGGAGCCTCCACAAGCTCGAACATTCCCCTGCTGACATGCAGGGCCTGTGGATTCATGAGGTTGTCTCCATACCCGCACACGTCCATCCGCTGGATACAGTTTGAAACGAGACTCGTCCGATCAGGCAACATGTTTCCACCCATCAACGGTCCAATGTCGGTGTTTTCGGGTCCAGAGGAGGAGTAAAGCTTTGTGTCGTGCAGTCAACAACGTCACACGAGTGGGCCTTCGGCTCCGAAAGCCCATATGGATGATGTTTCGTTGAATGGTTCGCCCGCTGATACATGTTGATGGCTCAGCGTTGAACTCTACAGCAATTTGCGGAAGGATTGCGCTTCTGCCACATTGAACGATTCTCTTCGGTCGTCGTTGGTGCCGTTCTTGCAGGATCTTTTTCCGACCGCAGCGATGTCAGAGATTTCATGTTCTATCGGATTGCTGATACACTCGTGAAATGTCGGACGGGAAAGATCCCTTCATCGCTGCCTCGGAGATGGTGTGTCCCATCGCTCGTTCGCAGATATAACACCGCGTTCAAATTCACTCAAACCTGCCATTGTAGCAGCAGTAGCCGATGTAAGAACTGCGTCAGACATTTGTTGTCTTATATAGGTGTTACCGACCGCAGCGCCGTATTCTGCCTGTTTACATTTCTCTGTATTTGAATACGCATGCCTGTACCAGTTTCTTTGGCGCTTCAGTGTAGTTTAGTGCGTTGATTACAGCAATGACATTCACAGAGACTGCAAAATGACGTTCGCGGTAAATTCAGAGAAATCGGACGTCATTCGAAGACCTACGGGCAGTTCTGCCCCCCGCGCTTCATTCTCAAATAGAATAGGGATGGGAGGAAACGTTAGTGGTGTACGAAGCACCCTCAGCTACACAACATGAAGAGTTGCGGATTATTAATCTAGATGTAAAAATGATGTTGTGTTGCATACCTTCGAGGCTAGCTCTCGTGATCTCTGCTGAGCAAATGAAATATTTTTTCATCTGTCTTTATAAATTTGTCCTGAACTTTTTTTTATTTTTAAAATTTCCAGCAAATCGCTGTAAAATCATTTACTTCGCTCTCTCGAGAAAAGTTTCAGAGCCACTGCGGCGGCGCGGTACTTTCCGTCACTTTATGACGGACGTGTGAACATTGTCGCGGCGCGGTACTTTCCGTCACTTTATGACGGACCTGTGAACATTGTCTCAGCAGATCATCAGTAGGAAAGCCGAGTGAAACCTGCTGTACTTCGACGTGAACCAGGTTGCTATTTAAGTCACTAATCTACGTTTCGGGAGAAAGTTTGCACACAAATGAAAGGTTGGAAATTTTGTCCTCAATTAATATATTCTGAAACTTGGTTGAACAAGTATCATTGCCAAGCCCGTGCTAGTCTTAACACAGTCACTCACAATCCCTTTCACTCACGTTAGCAAGTTTATGGTGTCGCATTTCCCGAAAACGTAATAGCTACAAAAATACTGATTGTTTTTGATTAAGAATGCTCGCCAAATATTAAGTCTATCGGTAACAAATGCAGTCACAGTTTTTAGCCACCGAACTGCTCAATACGCCACGCGGAATATATGTCTTTTTTCGTCACAAAATTCACTTAAAATTTCCGAAATTTCTATACGCCCTTCGTAATAATTATGCGGTCACTTTACCACAGTTTTTATGTATGAAACACTGCTAGGTCCGGCAACTTATCGTTTCCATCGGAACTACTACTACACACGTCCGACCTGTTTCATGGCTAGGCTCCCACTCTGTTGGGGTTACACCGGTTCTATTCATCTCCAGTATAACCTAACTGTTAAAATCGCTCAAAATAACTGGATTCGTAAATAAGCCATTTTCGGTATTTTATTAACTTCGGCAAAGATTGAAAAGCTCTGGTGAAGGTGGAGGAGTAGAAGATCACGCTCGGTACGGAGTTGAGGTTTCTGGAGAAATCAGTGCCATTGTCGCCAGCAAAGACTGCGAAGCTGGAGGACACTGGAGAGGCGGCAGCGACACCGAAGGGTCACAAGTTGATGTCCTCCCTGCATCGTCACTTTTGAATGGTATCCATTTTTCACTCTCAGACAACCACAAAATTGTGAATTAACTAAACAAACAGTTTTTTCCTTGCTTCACAAATCTTCTTCTGGTTATGCACAACCTAGGTTTCGGGTTAAGCCCATTTTCAAGTACATTACTGATTCCAAAGATGACAATGCAAAGATAAACATGAAGATAAGGCAAAGATACTCATCTCTACTTCTTAATGTATCGATCCTTGGCTTAACGTAAATGGTAATTGCAGCACTTTACATTAAGCCAAAATTCGATACATTAAGAAGTTGAGATGACTCTCTCTGCCTTATCGTCATAGTTATTTTTGCATTGTCATCTTTGGAATCAGTAATAGCCGGCCGCTGTGGCCGAGCGGTTCTAGGGACTTCAGTCCGTAACCACACTGCTGCTACGGTCGCAGGTTCGAATCCTGCCTCGGGCATGGATGTGTGTGATGTCCTTAGGTTAGTTAGGTTTAAGTTGTACTAAGTCTAGGGGACTGATGACCTCAGATGTGAACGTCCCATAGTGCTTAGAGCCATTTGAACCATTTGAATCAGTAATGAATTTTAAAATGGGTTTATAACCGGAAACCTAGATTTTGCAGTAACCGTAATAGAATTTGCGAAACAAGGCAAAAAAGAGTGTTTGTTTAGTTAACAAAATTAAGTGTTCAGTTATTATCCCAAGTTTATAGCAAGTCAATAAAATTATAATTAAATCAATAAAATGTAGCTGCTCTTCCGCAGAACATTCTGGATGTTTTCTCCTTAGATGATGTCTCAAGTATGTTGTGCTTCCTCCAGTTTTTAATCTTTTAAGGAAATGGAGCATTATACACTACTGGAAATTCAAATTGGTACACCACGAGGATGACGTGCTACAGATTCGAAATTCAACCGACAGGAAGGAGATGCTGTGATGTGCAAATGATTAGCTTTTCAGAGCATTCACACAAGGTTGGCGCCGATGGCGACACCTACAACGTGCTGACATGAGGAAAGTTCCCAACCGATTTCTCATACACAAACAGCAGTTGACCGGTGTTGCCTGGTGAAACGTTGTTGTGATGCCTCGTGTAAGGAGGAGGAATGCGTACCATCACGTTTCCGACTCTGATAAAGGTCGGATTGTAGCCTATCGCGATTGCGTTTCATCGTATCGCGACATTGCTGTTAGCAGAATATGGAATCGGTAGGTTTAGGAGGGTAATACGGAACGCCGTGCTGGATCCCAACGGCCTCGTATCACTAGCAGTCGAGATGACAGGCATCTTATCCGCAAGGCTGTAACGGATCGTGCAGCCACATCTCGATACCTGAGTCAACAGATGGGGACGTTTGCAAGACAACAACTATCAGCACGAACAGTTCGACGACGTTTGCAGCAGCATGGACTATCAGCTCGGAGACCGTGGCTGCGGTTACCCTTGACGCTGCATCACAGACAGGAGCGCCTGCGATGGTGTACTCAACGACGAACCTGGGTGCACGAATGGCGAAACGTCATTTTTTCGGATGAATCCAGGTTCTGTTTACAGCATCACGATGGTCGCATCCGTGCTTGGCGACATCGCGGTGAACGCACATTGGAAGCGTGTATTCATCATCGCCATACTGGCGTATCACCCAGCGTGATGGTATGGTGTGCCATTGGTTACACGTCTCGGTCACCTCTTGTTCGCAACGACGGCACTTTGAACAGTGGACGTTGCATTTCAGATGTGTTACGACCCGTGGATCTACTCTTCATTCGATCCCTGCGAAACCCTCAAGAGAGGGTACATACAACGCCATATTGATTAGAGGTCTCTTACTGCCAAGTTCTTTTTCAATGTCGCTATGAATTATACGCGTCGCTTGGATTCTGAGGCATCCTCGGCTTCTTTCGGCCGATGGCTGATTTGGTGAAGGCAACTAGCATAGCACGCGGGGTGCAGTCTAAGCTGTCTATTTGTAGCGTGGGTTCCAGGGTTGTACGCTGTCCTCTGGTTTGGAGCAGAGTGGAAGGTCTAAACCAGAGGCCCAGACAATTCTGTGACGATATCAGATGCGAATTTCTCGACCTCCGCTATCGGGTACAGAATTGCAGGATTCTCCTTAATAGGAAGCGGATACTAGGTTAACGGAGTACGTGTGACGTGTACATGGGGCGTTTTTAGGTTACAGAAACCCTCCCTTGGGAACATGGACGATTTGTCTGATAAATGTGCCACAGTGTCCTCTGAGAACATTCGTCGTCGCAAATCAGAGATAGGAAAGGTTAATAGACAAATCACAAAAAGATTGGCATAACCTCGGTTCCGAGAGTCCCGAAAGCTGTACAGAAAATTGGAATAGAGATCAACAAAAACATCATTTCCGCCCTTTTTATTGCTCATGAAAACCACACATTGCACTTTGTACCACCATACAGCGAGACCTTCAGAGGTGGTGATCCAGATTGCTGTACACACCGGTACCTCTAATACCCAGTAGCACGTCCTGTTGCATTCACGCCTGCCTGTGTTCATCGTGGCATGCTATCCACAAGTTCATCAAGGCACTGTTGGTACAGATAGTCCCACTCCTCAACGACGATTCGGCGTAGATCCCTCAGAGTGGTTGGTGGGTCACGTCGTCCATAAACAACCCTTTTCAATCTATTCCAGACTTGTTCGATAGGGTTCATGTCTGGAGAACATGCTGGCCACTCTAGTCGAGCGATGTCGTTATCATGAAGGAAGTCATTCACAAGATGTGCACGATGGGGGCGCGAATTATCGTCCATAAAGACGGATGCCTCGCCAATGTGCTGCCGATATGGTTGCGCTATCGGTCGGAGGATGTCATTCACCTATCGCACAGCCGTTACGGCGCCCTCCTTGACCACCAGCGGCGTACGTCGGCCCCACATAACGTCACTGCAAAACATCAGGGAACCTGCACCTTGCTGCACTCGCTGGACAGTGTGTCTAAGGCGTTCAGCCTGACCGGGTTGCCTCCAAATACGTCTCCGACGATTGTCTGATTGAAGGCATATGCGACACTCATCGATGAAGAGAACGTGATGCCAATCCTGACCGGTCCATTCGGCACGTTGTTGGACCCATCTGTACCGCGCTGCATGGTGTCGTGGTTGTAAAGATGGACCTCGCCATGGACGTGGGGGGGGGGGGGTTGAATTTGTGCATCATACACCCTATTGCGCACAATTTGAGTCGTAACACGACGTCCTGTGCCTGCACGAAAAGCATTATTCAACATGCTGGCGTTGCTGTCAGGGTCCCTCCTAGCCATAATCCGTAGGTAGCGGTCATCCACGGCAGTAGTAGCCCTTGGGCAGCCTGAAGGAGGCATGTCGTCGACAGTTTCTCTCTGTATCTCCTCCATGTCCGAACAACATGGCCTTGGTTCACTCCGAGACGCCTGGACACTTCCTTTGTTGAGAGCCCTTCCTCGTTCAGAGTAACAATGCGGACGCGATCGAACCGCGGTATTGATCGTCTAGGCATGGTTGAACTGCAGACAACACGAGCCGTGTACCTCCTTACTGGTGGAATGACTGGAACTGATCGGCTGTCGGACCACCTCCGTCTAATAGGCGCTGCTCATGCATGGTTGTTTACATCTTTGGGCGGTTTTAGTGACTTCCCTGAACAGTCAACGGGACTGTGTCTGTGATACAATATACACAGTCAATGTCTGTCCTCAGGAGTTCTGGGAACCGGGGTGATGCGAAACTTTTTTTGATGTGTATATGATTTTACTAAACTCCAGGAGCATCCAAGGTTAGATCCCAGAATTAGTATCGCCTACCGAAGGTTATAATGCATAGATAGTATTGGGAACAGAAACTTGGTTGGAAGCGGACGTTAATGACAACGAAATCCTAAGTTCAGATGGGAATACTTATCGTACGGATAGGTTAGTCGCCAATGGTGGCGGCCTGTTTATAGCAGTAAAGAACTCTAGCAAGGTTATCAGGAATTCCGATTGTGAATTAATCTCGGTGAATTTAAGTATAAAAGATAGGCCAAAATGTTAATCTGATGCTTTTATAGACCGCCTGGGTTCACGTCGACAATTTCCGGTGTACGCCGAGGAAGTGTGACAGGAAAAAGCGCAAAGCGTCGGATGCTCCCTAAGCTGTCCCCGGATGATGCGGTTGTCTATAGCAAAGTAGCAATGCCAGAAGAGAGTAACGATTTGCAGAATGACCTCCAGAGAATTGATGAAGGTTGCACTCTCTGGCAGTTGACCGTGAACGTGTATAAATGTAACATAGAAAAGAAATCCAGTAATGTATAGCTAACTCTTGATGACAAACACTGGAAACAGTACCTGCGGTAAAATATCGAATAGTAGTTATCAGCCCGCATCTCGTGGTCGTGCGGTAGCGTTCTCGCTTCCCACGCTCGGGTTCCCGGGTTCGATTCCCGGCGGGGTCAGGGATTTTCTCTGCCTCGTGATGGCTGGGTGTTATGTGCTGTCCTTAGGTTAGTTAGGTTTAAGTAGTTCTAAGTTCTAGGGGACTTATGACCACAGCAGTTGAGTCCCATAGTGCTCAGAGCCACCATTTTTTTAGTAGTTATCCGGCGCTATCTTACGTGGAATAGCCATATAAAACAAATAATAGGAGAAAAGATGCCAGACTCAGATCCTTGCCGCGCGTGATTAGCCGAACGGTCTAGGGCGCTGCAGTCATGGACTGTGCGGCTGGTCCCGGGGGAGGTTCGAGTCCTCCGTCGGGCATGGGTGTGTGTGTTTGTCCTTAGGGTAATTTAGGTGAAGTAGTGTGTAAGCTTAGGGACTGATGACCTTAGCAGTTAAGTCCCATAAGATTTCACAGACTTTTTTTCTCAGATTCATAGGAAGAATCTTAAGGAAATCTAACTCATCAATGAAGGAAGTGGCTTACAAGGCGCTTGATCGACCAATTCTTGAGTATTGTTTATCTATGTGGGATCCCCATCAGATAGAACTGATAGAAGTGGTACGGAAGGCCCAACGAAGAGCGACACTTTTTTTACGGGATCGTTTAGCTGGCGCGAGAGCGTTACGTAGATGCTCAATAAACTCCATTGGCAGACATTACAAGAGAGGCGTTGTGCATCACAGAGAGATTTACCATCGAAATATCGAGGGAACGCTGTCCGCAAAAAGTTGAGCAAGATATTACTCCCGAGCTACAGACGTCTCTCTTAGTGATCATGAGGAGAAAATTCGAGAAATAAGAGCCAGTACAGAGGCTTACCGACAATCATTCTTCCCACGCTTTATTCGCGTATGGAGAAGGAATGGAGGGCCTAGTTAGTTGTACAATAACTGCCCTCTGCCACACACCTTTAGCTGGCTTGTGGAGTATGGTGTAGATGTAGAATTTGACTCGATTTTGTAATCACCGGAATAACATCACGCACCCTCTCAACCTATGAAGTTCCGATCTCTCTTCGCCTTCTGTGTGCTTCACGCTTTGTCAGAGATTAGTTTTCGTTTTACTTGTAGCTCCAAAGCAAACGCCGGGTAACGGTTGCTAAGACGCCGTACGTCAAACGCGGAAGCAGGTCTGTGGTCCCGGAGCATCGATTTTCCGGGCTGTAAGAGCAAGAACGGCAGGAAGCGGAAGGTGGTCGGCCGGGACATTAGAGAGGTACAGAGCGCAGACGTACGCTAGGCAGTAATCTCGCGGCGCTGCCGCAGCGGGCGAGCGCAGAGGTGCGGACCGTGCAGCGCCGCTTCGACGCGCCTTTCGCCGCCGGTTTTCCCCTCTGGCTCCGGCGGGGCGCCTGCTGGGCCGGGCCAGCGCAGTGCCTCTCTGACGGCGCAGCCGCCCCCACACCGGCTCCTTCCAGACATGGCCAGCGGCGACCAGCAGCGCGCGCCGGCGCCGGCTCCAGCGAGCGAGCCCTCCAGCACGCCTCTGCCGGACGGTAAGGGAACTGCCCTGCTCGCCAACATACGCACAGCCGATTCGTGAGTCAGGAAATATATTCGCAGATGCGAATACCGACAGCGTCAAATGTACAGGGTGTTACAAAAAGGTACGGCCAAACTTTCAGGAAACATTCCTCACACACAAATAAAGAAAATATGTCATGTGCACATGTGTCCGGAAAAGCTTAATTTCCATGTTAGAGCTCATTTTAGTTTCGTCAGTATGTACTGTACTTCCTCGATTCACCGCCAGTTGGCCCAATTGAAGGAAGGTAATGTTGACTTCGGTGCTTGTGTTGACATGCGACTCATTGCTCTACAGTACTAGCATCAAGCACATCAGTACGCAGCATCAACAGGTTAGTGTTCATCACGAACGTGGTTTTGCAGTCAGTGCAATGTTTACAAATTCGGAGTTGGCAGATGCCCATTTGATGTATGGATTAGCACGGGGCATTAGCCGAGGCGCGGTACGTTTGTATAGAGACAGAGTTCCAGAACGAAGGTGTCCCGACAGGGAGACGTTCGAAGCAATTGATCGGCGTCTTAGGGAGCACGGAACATTCCAGCCTATGACTCGCGACTGGGGAAGACCTAGAACGACGAGGACACCTGCAATGGACGAGGCAATTCTTCGTGCAGTTGACGATAACCCTAATGTCAGCGTCAGAGAAGTTGCTGCTGTACAAGGTAACGTTGACCACGTCACTGTAAGGAGAGTGCTGCTGTACAAGGTAACGTTGACCACGTCACTGTAAGGAGAGTGCAGGCACTATCAGCAGGTGATTGGCCTCCAAGGGTACACTTCTGCGAATGGTTCATCCAACAATGTGTCAATCCTCATTTCAGTGCAAATGTTCTCTTTACGGATGAGGCTTCATTCCAACGTGATCAAATTGTAAATTTTCACAATCAACATGTGTGGGCTGACGAGAATCCGCACGCAATTGTGCAATCACGTCATCAACACAGATTTTCTGTGGACGTTTGGGCAGGCATTGTTGGTGATGTCTTGATTTTCTTCCACCTACACTCAATGGAGCACGTTATCATGATTTCATACGGGATACTCTACCTGTGCTGCAAGAACATGTGCCTTTACAAGTACGACACAACATGTGGTTCAAAAATGGTTCAAATGGCTCTGAGCAGTATGGGACTTAACATCTGAGGTCATCAGTCCTCTAGAACTTAGAACTACTTAAACCTAACTAACCTAAGGACATCACACACATCCATGCCCGAGGCAGGATTCTAACCTGCGACCGTAGTGGTCGCGCGGTTCCAGACTGAAGCGCCTAGAACCGCTCGGCCACACTGGCCGGTACAACATGTGGTTCATGCACGATGGAGCTCCTGCACATTTCAATCGAAGTGTTCGTACGCTTCTCAGCAACAGATTCGGTGACCGATGGATTGGTAGAGGCGGACCAATTCCATGGCCTCCACGCTCTCCTGACCTCAACCCTCTTGACTTTCATTTATGGGGGCATTTGAAAGCTCTTGTCTACGCAACCCCGCTACCAAATATAGAGACTCTTCGTGCTCGTATTGTGGACGGCTGTGATACAATACGCCATTCTCCAGGGCTGCATCAGCGCATCAGGGATTCCATGCGACGGAGGGTGGATGTATGTATCCTCGCTAACGGAGGACATTTTGAACATTTCCTGTAACAAAGTGTTTGAAGTCACGCTGGTACGTTCTGTTGCTGTGTGTTTCCATTCCATGATTAATGTGATTTGAAGAGAAGTAATAAAATGAGCTCTACCATGGAAAGTAAGCGTTTCCGGACACATGTCCACATAACATACAGTATTTTCTTTCTTTGGGTGTGAGGAATGTTTCCTGAAAGTTTGGCCGTACCTTTTTGTAACACCCTGTAGAATGGAATGGCGACACTGAAAATTTCTGCCAGACTGAGACTCTAACCCGAGTTTCTCGCTTGTCACGAGCACTTACCTTAATAGTTTCGGCTATCCGTGCACGATTCACGGCCAGACCCAAACTTGCATACGCTGTCGCCCAGGGGTTATTAACCTGCATTCGTACACTTACTGTAAATCCCGTGCAGGGAGGTCATTTAATCGACAGTCTCTAGCCTCGTCTCGGCGGATAAAAACGATATTTCAGTGTTTCTGGTCTGAGGGAACATTGCATGGTACTTCTCACAAACACGCGCACTTCACTATCGTATTTATCCGCCGATACCACTAATAATGTATGTGAAATCTTATGGGACTTAACTGCTAAGGTCATCGGTCCCTAAGCTTACCCACTACTTAACCTAAAGTACCCTAAGGACAAACACACACACCCATGCCTGAGAGAGGACTCGAACCTCCGCCGTGACCAGCCGCACAGTCCATGACTGCAGCGCCCAAGACCGCTCGGCTAATCCCGCGCGGCGCCGATACCACGCTAGAGACTTTCAATTAAAAGCCTACCCTGTACGCGAATTACAGGAAGTGTACGACTGCAGGTTAATGTCCCATGGGCGATGACCTATGCAAGTTTGAGTCTGGCCGTGAATTGTACACGGATAGCCGAAATTATTAACGCGACCGCCCGCGACAAGCGGAAAATTCGGGCTCAGGTCCCAGACCGGCATTAACTGTCACTGTCCTTACTCCCTTGTGCAGTTGTAGGTTGCCCGTATTCGAAATGCGAATACATTTCCTGTATTTCATAACGACTGTAGTCACCGCAGTGCGTGTTCCTTCAGACACGAATATATATCCGAAGGAACATTCCATCGTTCTTCTTACAAACATAGGCACTTTAATACCGTATCGGATAAATTAGTCGTCATCTTCAGCTAGAGGCTCATGCAGGTGGCGCAGAACGAGATGAACCGGCGTACCACTGCTTGGGAAGTGTAGACTAGCGTTCAACCAGTAAACACCTTCACCGCTGGTTTTTAAGTGATCGAACTCCCACGTACAAAACGTCATAGCTACCGATAAATGTCTCGTACAACGATATAATTTGGCAGGTTCATTCACTGATGGACATGGATACTGCTTCAAAAAACGTTACATCTCCCGATGTATGTCTCGTACAACGATATAAATGGTTCAAATGGCTCTGAGCACAATGCGACTTAACATCTGAGGTCATCAGTCCCCTAGAACTTAGAACTACTTAAACCTAACTAACCTAAGGACATCACACACATCCATACCCCAGGCAGAATTCGAAGCTGCGACCGTAGCAGGCGCGCGGTTCCGGACTGAAGCGCCTAGAACCACTCGGGCACCGCGGCCGGCTACAACGATATAATTTGGCAGGTTCACTCAAGGTGAATCTGGATACTGTTTGCTAAATGTGTTGTGCATAGAGCTGGGAGAGAAGAAATAATAAATTAAAAAGTCATGCCGGCATGTAGCTATTAACATGGTCTGTTATTTTAAGACATTGGTTTTACTGATGTGACAAGCCATTGATTCTAGGGTCTTAACTTTTACGTACAGACCGTTTGCCGGCCGGAGTGGCCAAGCGGTTGTAGGCACTTCAGTCTGGAACCGCACGACCGCTACGGTCGCAGGTTCGAATCCTGCCTCGGGCATGGATGTGTGTGATGTCCTTCGGTTAGTTAGGTTTAAGTAGTTCTAAGTTCTAGGGGACTGATGACCTCAGAAGTTAAGTCCCATAGTGCTCAGAGCCATTTTAACCATTTTTGAACAGACCGTTTGTATTGTTGTAGGGCGCAAAAACAACTGAGGTCAAACGCGCCCGTGTCAGAACCTTAGAACACTAATACGAAAAAGAAGTACAGACCGTTGTCGACACATTTCATGTGGAGACAGCTTTACTGACTGATTGCTACTGTGAAGTATGTTTCTTGTCCTTCTGATGAACACGGATTTAAATCCGTTGAAACCGTGCTAAAGGTTAATAGAAAATCACCATTTATTGCAGCTTTTTTTCTTTCATTATTTTGTGGAGGCTGTCAGCGAGAAGACGTTTCGAAACGGTTTGAAATTATATGTAAAGTCCGTTGGAAGTCGCAAGTGGTCTCATTCTCAGACATTCCATGAATGTAGGCTGGGTAACTGTCTGGGTGACTTACGCGTCGTGCAGAACACAGGACTCCACGTTTATCACGTTTTTTAACACTCTCACCTGGTGAGACAAGAGCGTGCTGTTAGAATACTCTTATTCACATTCTTTCTCACTCATCGACTGCCTTTCTGGCCCCGCCAACAGGCAGCAACAAAATTAATCTTTGACTTATGCACCAGTTCGGCGAAGCTCTCCTAAATATTAAAAAATCGTTCACTCTAAACATTCATCGATTTGCTGTGCAGTCGAATATTAAATAAAAAAGGCCCATTTTCTTCAAATATTTAAGAAAAAAATAGAAAATCATTATTTGCACAGACTACACACATGAAGATCTTTAGTTTTATTCGCCACCACGGGCGCTCACCGAGAGGGGAGTGGGGGGGAGAATCCCCCCTCCCGGAATCTGACTGCAGGTTTTTATTCATAACAGAGTACTCACGAATTTATGGCAGTGGTTGTCTGCGATTCTACTAAACCTGTCACAGGAATCGCCTGAGTGCAAATGACAGCTCGGCCAATGCAACTACCTTTTTATACCTTGTGTAAGCGATACTGCCGCCATCTTTACTCGTGGATGTCGCTATCCCTCAGTTTATCTTGGGATTTTGGTTGTTTCGTTTTTCACGGGTAATTTTGCTGATTTCTGGGTACAATGGCGGTTCAGAATTCAAAACAGCTGGGAAATTTTACAAAAACGTCCATTCATAGTGTTCTTAATCTCTTTTGTCACTACTTTATAGGTTGTTATTGAGCTGCAGGGAGGTTTATTATTGGCAAATTAAATTGTTTCTCATTACTCCGCAATTCACACGTAACTTCCGGGAGAGGGCTCTATATCGTTGCATTCTCGAAGACACGCGGGAAAAACGAACGCTTACATCTTTCTATGTGAGCTCTTATTTCTCTTACTTTATTGGCTCTAAGCACTATAGGACTTAACATCTTAGGTCATCAGTCCCCTAGAACTTAGAACTACTTAAACCTAACTAACCTAAGGACATCACACACATCCATGCCCGAGGCAGGATTCGAACCTGCGACCGTAGCGGTCGCTCGGTTCCAGACTGTTACTTTATTATGACGATCATTTCTTCCTATGTAGATGGGCGCTAAAAAAATATCTTCGCATTCGTAGAAGAAAATTGGTGACATAAATTTTCGAGAAGGTCCTGCCGCAACGAAAAACACCTTTGTTTTAATGATTGCCACCCAAATTCGCATATCATATCTGTGGCACTCTCTCCCATATTTCGCAATAATACGAAACGAGCTGCCCTTATTGTACTTTATCCATGTCCTCCGTAAATTCCATCTGGTGTGGATCCCATACTGTGCAGGGATACTCTAGAAGAAGACAGACAAGTGTAATTTACGCAGTCTCCTCAGTAGATCTGTTGCATTTTCTAAGCGTACCGCCAGTACATGGCAGTCTTGATACGAGTTCCTCACAACATTACCTATGTGATCGTTTCAATTTAAGTTATTCCTAAATGTAATCCCTAAGTATTTCGTCGAGTTCACGGCATTTAGATTTGTGTTCTTTATAACCGAAATTCAGCGTAATCCTTTTAGAACTCACGTGGATGACTTCAAACCTCTTCTTTACAGTTTTACAGTCACTTCCACCATACAGATATCTTGCCTAAATAATATGGAATTTCTTTTGATCGTCTGAAGACTTTACAAGACTTTAAATGACAGCATCATCTGCAAACAATATGAGGCCTGCTCAGATTGGGTCCTAAACCATTTATGTAGACCAGAGACAGCAGAGAGACTATAAAGCTTCTTTGGGAAATGCCAGATATTGCATTGAAATGGGGACCTAGAAACCCCACAACAGGGTACAGCAGTCCACTCACCCCACCGTCGCCCAACACCGAACCCAGGGTTACTGTGCTGTTCGGCCCCCATCGGTGCACCCCCACCCCCACCCCCCGGAACGTCTAACTCCAGACGAGTGTAACCCCAATGTTTGTGTGGTAATTATTGTGTACGCGTATGTGGAGAAACCGTTTGCGCAGCAGTCGCCGACACAGTGTAACTGAGGCGGAATAAGGGAAACCAGCCTGCAATTGTCGAGGCAGATGGAGAACCGCGTTAAAAACCACCCACAGACTGGCTGGCACATCGGACCTCGACCCTAATCCGCCGGGTGGATCACTCCTTCCCGCCCGGAAAGCAGTGCGTTAGACCGCACGGCTAACCGAGCAGGCTGCCAGATATTACTTCTGTTTTACTTGATGACGTTACACCAGTTATTAAGAACTGTGAGCTTTCTTACAGGAACTCACGAATCCAGTTGAACAGCCGAGACAATACTTCAGAGCCAATCAATTTCATTAGACGTCGCTTAAGAGGAACAGTGTCAAAAGCCTTCTGGAAATACACTGAAGCGCTAGAGAAACTGGTATAGGCATGCGTATACAGATACATAAATAAGTAAACAGGCAGAATACGGCGCTGCGTTCGGCAACACCTATATAAGACAACACATGTCTGCCACAGTTGTTTGATCGGTTACCCCTGCTACAATGGCAGGTATCAAGATTTAAGTGAATTTGAACGTGTTGCTATAGGTGGCGCACGAGCGATGGGACACAGCATCTCCGAGGTAGCGATGGAAGTGGGGATTTTTCCGTACGACGATTTTAAGAATATACCATGGATAACAGGAATCCGGTAAAATATCGTATTTCCGACACCACTGCGGCCGGGAAAAGATCCTGCAAGAACGGGACCAACGACGACTAAAGAGAATCGTTCACCGTGTCGGAAGAGGATTCTTAGCAGCAATTTGCTGGAGTTTTCAATGTTGAGCCATCAACAAGTGTCAGCGTGTGAACCATTCGACGAAACATCATCGAAATGGGCTTTCGGAGCCGAAGGTTCACTCATGTACCCTTGAAGACTGCACAACACAAACCTTTACGCCTCGCCTGCGCCAGACAACACCGACATTGGACTGTTAATAATTGGAAACATGTTGCCTGGTCGGACGAGTCTCGTTTCAAATTATATCGAGCGGATGGACATGTACGGGTATGGAGACAACCTCGTGAATCCATTGATCCTGCATGTCAGCAGAGGACTGTTCTAGCTGGTGGAGGCTCTGTAATGGGGGTGGGATATATGCAGTTGGAGTGATATGGGACATCTGACACGTCTAGATACGACTGACAGGTGACGCGTATGTAAGTATCCTGTCTGATCAACTGCATCCATTCATGTTCATTGTGCATTCCGACGGGCTTGGGCAATTCCAGCAGGACAATGCGACACCCCACAGGTCCAGAAACGCTACAGAGTGGCTTCAGGAACTCTCTTCTGGGTTTAAACACTTCTGCTACCACCAAACTCCCCATATATGAACATTATTTAGCATATCTCGGATGCCTTGCACCGTGCTGTTCAGAAGAGATCTCCACCCCTACGTAATCTTACGGATTTACGGACAGCCCTACAGGATTCATGATGACAGTTCGCTCCAGCACTATCTCAGACTTCAGTGGAGTCCAATCCACGTCGTGTTGCGGCACTTTTGCGTGCTCATCGGGGCCCTACACGATATTAGGCAGGTGTACCAGTTTATTTGGCTCTTTAGTGTATAAAAATATGGAATCAGTTTGACATCCACTGTCGACAGCACTCGTTAGTTTCGTGAGAATAAAGAGCTAACTGTGTTTCACTACAACGATATTTTCTGTATCCGTGTTAGCTGTTAGTTAATGAATCGTTGTCTTCGGGGTAGTTCACGTTGTGCGAATACAGTATATGTTCCAGACCCCCGCTGCAAATCGACTTCGGTGAAAAGGGTCTGTAATTCAGCGAATTACTCCTACTTCCTTTTTTTGAATACTAGTTTGACTTTCCAATCTGTAGAAACATATCTTTCGGTGAGTGAATATCTGGAACAGTCGTCTACAGCAACACCTTGTCGGCACTGGAGTTAGGTTTATCACGCCGCAGTTGTCAGTGAGTTGCTCTGCCTGCACTGCACCGCACGGCCGTCCCTCACCCCTCACCGCCCCCTGTTTCTGTGTTGCAGAGGCGGACAGCCTGGAGGCGGGCGCTGGCAAGCAGCCGCCACTCTCCAAGCCGGCTGCCATGGCCCGCAGGTGAGTCCACTTTCTATTCATTTATTTATTTTAATTTATTTGTTTATCTATTTGTTACACGCCTAGTTCCATAGGACCAAATCGAGGAGCCAATCTCTAAGGTCATGGAACGTAAATACAAATGAAATGAAATTGTTGTTGTTGTGGTCTTCACTGCTGAGACTGGTTCATGCAGCTCTCCATGCTACTCTATCCTGTGCAAGCTCCTTCATCTCCCAGTACCTACTGCAACCTACATCCTTCTGAATCTGCTTAGTGTATTCATCTCTTGGTCTCCCTCTACGATTTTTACCCTCCACGCTGCCCTCCAATGCTAAATTTGTGATCCCTTGATGCCTCAGAACATGCCCTACCAACCGGTCCCTTCTTCTAGTCAAGTTGTGCCACAAACTTCTCTTCTCCCCAATCCTATTCAATACCTCTTCCTTAGTTACGTGATCTACCCACTTAATCTTCAACATTCGGCTGTAGCACAACATTTCGAAAGCTTCTATTCTCTTCTTGTCCAAACTATTTATCGTCCATGTTTCACTTCCATACATGGCTACACTCCGTACAAACACTTTCAGAAACGACTTCCTGGCGCTTAAATCTATACTCCCAAGGCTGTCAGTAGTTCTAATGGAATGTTGTCTACTCCCGGGGCCTTGTTTCGACTCAGATCTTTCAGTGCTCTGTCAAACTCTTCACGCAGTATCGAACCTCCCATTTCATCTTCATCTACATCCTCTTCCATTTCCAAAATATTGTCCTCTAGTACATCGCCCTTGTATAGACCCTCTATATACTCCTTCCACCTTTCTGCTTTCCCTTCTTTGCTTAGAACTGGGTTTCCATCTGAGCTCTTGATATTCATACAAGTGGCTCTCTTTTCTCCAAAGGTCTCTTTAATTTTCCTGTAGGCAGTATCTGTCTTACCCCTAGCGAGATAAGCCTCTACAGCCTTACATTTGTCCTCTAGCCATGCCTGATTAGCCATTTTGCACTTGCTGTCGATCTCATTTTTGAGACGTTTGTATTCCTTTTTGCCTGCTTCATTTACCGTATTTTTATATTTTCTCCTTTCGTCAATTAAATTCAATATTTCTTCTGTTACCCAAGGATTTCTACTAGCCCTTGTCTTTTTACCTACTTGATCCTTATGAATGCAAAAAAAGATGAGCTATAAGTTTATATAACGCAGTCAACAATGTAACACAGGAATCAGCTTAATTTTTTAAGGAACTTCTCAACAGAATAGAAGAATTGACCCATGAGGAAACTCTTCAGTTTTGCTTTGAAAGCACGTAGATTAGTGCTAAGATTTTTTAACTGTTGTGACGGCTTACTGAAAAGGATGTGGCGGTATACTGCCTACTTTTCTGCACAAGAGTCAAGGAGGTGCGATCCAAATGCATATTGGATTTCTGCCTAGTATTAACTGAGTGAAAGCTGCTAATTCTCGGGAATAAGTTGATATTGTTAACATGAAACGACAATAAAGGATATACGAGTTGTAAGTAGGCTGTTTAGGTTTTTTATGTTGTTAACGTCAAGTAGCGCTCTATATGAAAATCATTGACTGTGCTGTGTGAAGTCTGTGGCTGGTCTGCATTGTTGGAATATTTGCTATTGTAGTGTTGGTCAGTTGTATGTGAACAGCGTGTAGCGTTGCGCAGTTGGAGGTGAGTCGCCAGCAGTGGTGGATGTGGGGAGACTGATGGCAGAATTTTGAGAGCGGACGATCTGGACGTGTGTCCATCAGAAAGAGTAAATTTGTAATATTGGATATCATGAACTGATATATATATGATGACTTTTGAACATTATTAAGGTAAATACATTATTTGTTCTGTATCAAAATCTTTCATTTACTAACTATGCCTATCAGTAGTTAATGCCTTCAGTAGTTAGAATCTATTATTTAGCTAGCAGTATTGGCGCTCGCTGTATTGCAGTAGTTCGAGTAACGAAGATTTTTGTGAGGTGAGTCATTCATGAAAGGTATAGATTATTGTTAGTCAGGGCTATTCTTTTGTAGGCATTACTGAAAGTCAGATTGCGTTGCGCTAAAAATATTGTGTGTCAGTTTAGTGTTGATCAGAATAAGTAAAGAGAGAAACGTCTGAGTACGTTCAGTTCTGCTCAGCTGTTTGAAAATCAAATAACGTAAGAGGTTTTCCAGCACAGTAATCCAGTAATTTTTCTAAGGGGAAGTTTCATAATATATTGAGAGGCCAATGTCAGAGTACGCGAACTGATGAACAGGGGTCGACAAGAGGTTGCAGAACTTACACCAGTTATTGCCCGAACTGCCCGTTTCTGAGCCAAAAATATCCTTTGAGAATGGGAAGAGTTTGCCCAAAATATAATACCATAAGATATAAGCGAATGAAAATAAGCATAGTAGACTGCTTTTCGTGCCGAACGATCACTTACTTTAGATACCGTTCGAATAGTAAAAATGGGAGCATCCTTTGAACAAGGCCCTAAATGTGGGCTTTCCACGACTGTTTACTATCTATCTGAACACCTGGAAATCTGAACTGTTCAGTTTCGCTAATCATATGCCCATTCTGTGAAATTAAATCGTCGGGTTTTGTTGGAATGGGTGTTACAAACTTTAAAAACTGAGTCTTGCTGTGATTAAGCCTTAGTTTATTTTCTACAAGCCATGAACGTATGTCACGAAAAGTACTATTTGAAAGAGAGCTAATGTTGCACACTACATCCTTTACTACCAAGCTAGAGTCATCAGCAAACAGAAATGTTTTAGAATTACCCGTAATACGAGAGGGCACATCATTTCTCAACCTATACCTCATATATAGCCAATACCACTTTCTGCTCCTCATTCTGGCATGTTTGATCCCCCACTCCAGCTGTTGCAGAGGAAGTCAAAAAGTCAAAGCCAGTTCCACACCGAGAAGGAGCGTTATTAACGCTCGAAGAGGAACAGGTGCTTTGTAAAGGCTCTACGATTTACGCTAGTTTGAGTGTGATAAAAAGACGCTGCAGAAACGAATAAGAATAAACCTACCTGAGGCAGCAATTAAATGATCTTGAATTTTATTACAAGGGCTTTTTTTTTTCGAGGCCAAATTCGTCGCGAGATGGAAATCACAGTAAAACTGAAAAATATTTTATTTGCAGTATTTTGCTACATCTTCCAGCTTCTTCTCTGAAACTCTGTAAATACCCGTAGGCTTTCATGGGATAGTTTACGTCTGTCTCCAAGAACCTCACACCTCAGTTTCTTCAGGATATCTGTGACACTTTCCACGTGTCAAACAGACCTGTGACTACTTGTGCTGCCCCTCTCCGTACACGTTCAGTATCCCCTTTAGTCCTATTTGGCAAGGGTCCCGCAAACTTGGGCATATTCCAGATTGGATAGCACGAGTGATTGTTAAGCATGTAAACTGATTGCATTTTCCCAGTATTCTACGAATAATCCGAAGTCTACCATCCACTTTACCCACGACTGAGCATATGTGATTATTCCATTTCATATCGCTACAAAGTGTTGCATCCAGGTATTTGCAGGAGTTAGCCGATTCCAATTGTGACTCATTGATATTGTGGTTTCGTTTTGTGAAGTTCGCAGTAATGAGGTATCTCCGACAGAATGACCTCCTCCATGTGGATCAGCAGGAATTCTGAAAACATCAATGATTGGTAAGCCAACTTGCGCTTATCTCAGTTCTTGAATTTCTAAAAGCATCTGACTCGGTACCACGACGACGATTATTAACAAAAGTAAGATTATATACGGTCTCAAACAAAGTTTGTTACTAGACTAATGATTTATTGGTAGGGAGGATGCAGTATGTTATCTTGGATGGAGAGTCATCGGGAGATGTAGAAGTAACCTCGGGGAAGTGTGTAGGAACTCACGTTGTTCATGTTGTATATTAATGACCTGGCAAGCAATATTAATAGTAACTTCAGTCGTTCTGCACATGATGCAGTTATCGTGAATGAAGTACTATCGGAAAAAGCTGTCCAAATATAGTGTCCGATCCTGATAACGTATCAAAGTGATTCAAAGATGGCAACTTGCTTTATTGTTCAGAAATGTTAAGTTGTACACTTCACAAAACACAGAAAACTAGTATCCTATGATTACATCAGTGAGTCACAGTTGCATTCAAGATATGAACTGGAAACGTCACATATACTCAGTCGGAGGTAACACAGGTGGCAGATTCAGTTGACTGGTAGGTTAGTAGAAAAGTGCAGTCACTGTACAAAGACGAGTGGTTGGAAATTGCCTATACATCCTGACTTACAGTATTGCTGAGTTGTGTGCGGCCCATACCGGGTAAGGGTAACACGCCTTACAAAGAAATACTGCTGGAATGGTCACAGATATGTTTGACTTACAGGAGACTGTCAAGGATGTGTTGAAAAACCTGGACTGATAGACACTTGAAGACGAAAGCCAGTTATCCCACGAGAGCCTACTTACAAGGCTTTGAGATCCAGTATTAGGTGAAGACTCTGGAGATATTCTTTATCCCCCCGAATCGATCCCATAGCGACTGTGAAGAACAGATTAGACTAATTACAGCACGAACCGATGCATTTGGGCAGTCACTTTTCCCGCTCTCTAGACACGATAGGAACGGGAAGAAACCCAAATATGTGCTACAATGCTAAGTACTCTCTGCCGTGTACTTCACAGTGATTTTCAGAGTATGTAAGTTGATTTGGACCGCACTGGAGGTTTGCCGTTAGCTTCCTCAGACCTGTTACGAATCGTCAGTCGCGTATCTGTGGTACGTGGACGACTGTGGTGATTGCTTGTAAGTCTACTCTCGAACAGCACCGAAGACAACGCTGAGCTCAGCGTTCCCATCCAGCAGTCAGGTTACCATTAACAGTGTCACACTCCTTGACCCCATGAGACACTCCAGAGAGTTTGGAAATAAACCCAAGGCATTGGCGCCAAGCCTAGTGGCCTCCTTCCCTTGGCGACCGAGTACTAGCGATGACAATTTCTTCCATCTTCAGTAATCGAACCACTTATCTCCGACTCGAGCACCATTTCTCACATAGACGTTAACATTCTGAGGGGTGTAGGAGGATGTGAGTGAAATAAAAGCATCTCCCACGGACCAGTATGCATCGCGACGTTAGATCCTGAGTGGGCGACTGCAGAATGCATCTGTACCGCATGTCGCTCCCGAATTCAGCAATTCGCAGAGCAATGATATACCGCAGCAGAAATTAACACTGCAAATGCAGTCTTCACGGTTTGTTTCTATGATGGCTTCTTTCCAGATTACATTTGTACCTAGTGTTAAATTAATCCTCCTATCGGATGTCTTCAGAGAAAGCGAGAGAGAGGGGTGGTGGGGCTGAACTTACGAGAACCAGCGCGATGTATAGCCGGGTGGGAGGCCTACACCCATATTGTGATTACTAAGTACGGCCCTATTGTCACTTTTTAGCCACTGACCACAGAAGTGGGTGTGATAAAATCTACTCACGTGACGAGCCGATTGATATCGATGTCTATTTGTAAATTTTCAGTGAATTTCGTACCCATAATCTTCGCATCACTTGAAGATAATGGGTACCAGACGCACTGAAACGTTGCGACTACACGTCGGCACCAATGAACTGGTCACCCGAGAAGATTTTATGTCTGGAATACGAGAAAGTCTACAGTCACATATACAAGAACAGACGTGTATTGTATTTACTACCACAGTGTAGCAAATGAGCCATTTTCAAAACGAATTTAAACCTTTCTCCTGGAAATTGAAATAAGAACACCGTGAATTCATTGTCCCAGGAAGGGGAAACTTTATTGACACATTCCTGGGGTCAGATACATCACATGATCACACTGACAGAACCACAGGCACATAGACACAGGCAACAGAGCATGCACAATGTCGGCACTAGTACAGTGTATATCCACCTTTCGCAGCAATGCAGGCTGCTGTTCTCCCATGGAGACGATCGTAGAGATGCTGGATGTAGTCCTGTGGAACGGCTTGCCATGCCATTTCCACCTGGCGCCTCAGTTGGACCAGCGTTCGTGCTGGACGTGCAGACCGCGTGAGACGACGCTTCATCCAGTCCCAAACATGCTCAATGGGGGACAGATCCGGAGATCTTGCTGGCCAGGGTAGTTGACTTACACCTTCTAGAGCACGTTGGGTGGCACGGGATAGATGCGGACGTGCATTGTCCTGTTGGAACAGCAAGTTCCACTATTCAGTGTCCCCTCGACGATCACCAGTGGTGTTCGGCCAGTGTAGGAGATCGCTCCCCACACCATGATGCCGGGTGTTGGCCCTGTGTGCCTCGGTCGTATGCAGTCCTGATTGTGGCGCTCACCTGCACGGCGCCAAACACACATACGACCATCATTGGCACCAAGGCAGAAGCGACTCACATCGCTGAAGACGACACGTCTCCATTCGTCCCTCCATTCACGCCTGTCGCGACACCACTGGAGGCGGGCTGCACGATGTTGGGGCGTGAGCGGAAGATGGCCTAACGGTGTGCGGGACCGTAGCCCAGCTTCATGGAGACGGTTGCAAATGGTCCTCGCCGATACCCCAGGAGCAACAGTGTCCCTAATTTGCTGGGAAGTGGCGGTGCAGTCCCCTACGGCACTGCGTAGGATCCTACGGTCTTGGCGTGCATCCGTGCGTCGCTGCGGTCCGGTCCCAGGTCGACGGGCACGTGCACCTTCCGCCGACCACTGGCGACAACATCGATGTACTGTGGAGACCTCACGCCCCACGTGTTGAGCAATTCGGCGGTACGTCCACCCGGCCCCCCGCATGCCCACTATACGCCCTCGCTCAAAGTCCGTCAACTGCACATACGGTTCACGTCCACGCTGTCGCGGCATGCTACCAGTGTTAAAGACTGCGATGGAGCTCCGTATGCCACGGCAAACTGGCTGACACTGACGGCGGCGGTGCACAAATGCTGCGCAGCTAGCGCCATTCGACGGCCAACACCGCGGTTCCTGGTGTGTCCGCTGTGCCGTGCGTGTGATCATTGCTTGTACAGCCCTCTCGCAGTGTCCGGAGCAAGTATGGTGGGTCTGACACACCGGTGTCAATGTGTTCTTTTTTCCATTTCCAGGAGTGTATATCAAGGTGTATACACTCCTGGAAATGGAAAAAAGAACACATTGACACCGGTGTGTCAGACCCACCATACTTGCTCCGGACACTGCGAGAGAGCTGTACAAGCAATGATCACACGCACGGCACAGCGGACACACCAGGAACCGCGGTGTT
Organism: Schistocerca cancellata; assembly: GCF_023864275.1. NCBI lineage: Eukaryota > Metazoa > Arthropoda > Insecta > Orthoptera > Acrididae > Schistocerca > Schistocerca cancellata. The sequence continues at coordinate 521,973,926 of NC_064633.1, forward strand.
GGCCGTCGAATGGCGCTAGCTGCGCAGCATTTGTGCACCGCCGCCGTCAGTGTCAGCCAGTTTGCCGTGGCATACGGAGCTCCATCGCAGTCTTTAACACTGGTAGCATGCCGCGACAGCGTGGACGTGAACCGTATGTGCAGCTGACGGACTTTGAGCGAGGGCGTATAGTGGGCATGCGGGAGGCCGGGTGGACGTACCGCCGAATTGCTCAACACGTGGGGCGTGAGGTCTCCACAGTACATCGATGTTGTCGCCAGTGGTCGGCGGAAGGTGCACGTGCCCGTCGACCTGGGACCGGACCGCAGCGACGCACGGATGCACGCCAAGACCGTAGGATCCTACGCAGTGCCGTAGGGGACCGCACCGCCACTTCCCAGCAAATTAGGGACACTGTTGCTCCTGGGGTATCGGCGAGGACCATTCGCAACCGTCTCCATGAAGCTGGGCTACGGTCCCTCACACCGTTAGGCCGTCTTCCGCTCACGCCCCAACATCGTGCAGCCCGCCTCCAGTGGTGTCGCGACAGGCGTGAATGGAGGGACGAATGGAGACGTGTCGTCTTCAGCGATGAGAGTCGCTTCTGCCTTGGTGCCAATGATGGTCGTATGCGTGTTTGGCGCCGTGCAGGTGAGCGCCACAATCAGGACTGCATACGACCGGGGCACACAGAGCCAACACCCGGCATCATGGTGTGGGGAGCGATCTCCTACACTGGCCGTACACCACTGGTGATCGTCGAGGGGACACTAAATAGTGCACGGTACATCCAAACCGTCATCGAACCCATCGTTCTACCATTCCTAGACCGGCAAGGGAACTTGCTGTTCCAACAGGACAATGCACGTCCGTATGTATCCCGTGCCACCCAACGTGCTCTAGAAGGTGTAAGTCAACTACCCTGGCCAGCAAGATCTCCGGATCTGTCCCCCATTGAGCATGTTTGGGACTGGATGAAGCGTCGTCTCACGCGGTCTGCACGTCCAGCACGAACGCTGGTCCAACTGAGGCGCCAGGTGGAAATGGCATGGCAAGCCGTTCCACAGGACTACATCCAGCATCTCTACGATCGTCTCCATGGGAGAATAGCAGCCTGCATTGCTGCGAAAGGTGGATATACACTGTACTAGTGCCGACATTGTGCATGCTCTGTTGCCTGTGTCTATGTGCCTGTGGTTCTGTCAGTGTGATCATGTGATGTATCTGACCCCAGGAATGTGTCAATAAAGTTTCCCCTTCCTGGGACAATGAATTCACGGTGTTCTTATTTCAATTTCCAGGAGTGTATTTTGCAGTTCAAAGGCGCCTGAGAATAAATTCCACTTTGAGTTTAACCCGTCATGATGCATTTTTCAAGTATAAATGACTTCTTTGCACAATGCAAGGTCTCTTTTATGGGCGTCTGACGAATGATGTACGTACATACTTAGCATGCTGATGGTAATCTTAAAAGATTAATATAATTATTACCCATGTTAATGATGTTCAAATAATAGGCTGACTAATGTATTGATGCCGATGAATAAAATACTTATTGATGATAAGGATGAATAAAATACATTAACATATTTATGATATTTAAATAATTGATTATACTCCTATTGATGCCGTTAAAGTTGAATCTAATACATCTAGAATACCTAAAATAATTACAGAAAACTGCCGGCCGTAGTGGGCGAGCGGTTTTAGGCACTTCAGTCTGGAACCGCGCGATAGCTACGGTCGCAGGTTCGAATCCTGCCTCGGGAATGGATGTGTGTGATATCCTTAGGTTAGTTAGGTTTAAGTAGTTCTAAGTTCTAGGGGACTGATGACCTCAGATGTTAAGTCCCATAGTGCTCAGAGCCATATGAACCATATATATAATTACAGAAAACTATAATACCCCAGTGGAATGTATTTGTTCAATCTTGCATAAGGTGCCACCTGTTCCCATGTGCACTTAATGCCATTGTATTTAGTTCTACTGTGCATATTTCATGTTTAGAACTTGTAATTAAATTCATTGTTCCATATAATTCACTGTTATTGAACAAATAAGTGATCTTATTCTTCTCTACCACATTTAAATGCCTTTCGATTTTTTAGGTTCATATTTTACAAGTCGATTTGCATACATCATAGCCCTAAACCCAATGAACTTACTCATTACTGTTCCACTGCACTCGTTCTTCAACATACATCTTTTTATTCGCTTAGAATATACTGTACATATTATTACAAGAATGACCACTTGTATCAAAATGTTCAACCATATTCTTCATATCTGCTTTTACACAGTACTTCATTAATGTTGATATTGTATTTACGCCTATCAGTATATTGATGACATAGCCCTATCTTTGTGTCGTATTTTGGCTTCATTACATTGTAGTGGCAGCTGTACGTAATTTTTTTCACATGTCCAATATACAGGGTGTTTCAAAAGAATATACGCATTAGAAGTACTATTTTGTCCAAACCATCGACCGCTGCGCCTCGGCTGAGCTATTGGGGTTCAAAATGGTTCAAATGGCTCTAAGCACTATGGGACTTAACATCTGAGGTCATCAGTCCCCTGGAACTTAGAACTACTTAAACCTAACTAACCTAAGGACATCACACACATCCATGCCCGAGGCAGGATTCGAACCTGCGACCGTAGCGGTCGCGTGGTTTCAGACTGAAGCGCCTAGAACCGCTCGGCCACAACGGCCGGTAGCTATTGGGGAAACGAATACACAGTCTACTTTATATTAATAGCCGCTAGATGTCAGTTGTCTTCTGTTTTGCTTGGTAACTGTCATACGTTTAAAGTGGCTACTCCGCAGCAGACATCATTTTGCGTTCTCGAGTTTGCGAAGTGTAATTCCGTGATTACAGTTCAAAGACGATTCAGGCTGAGGTACCAAATTGATCCTTCGAATGGGTGGAACATTCGCAGATGGTATCGACAGTTTCTAGATACAGGATGTGTACGTAAAAGGAAGAGACCTGGCCGCCCTCGTGTTCCTGAAGAAAATGTTGCACGAATTCGAACTGCTTTCCAATGTAGTCCTTCAAAATCAACTCGCCATGCCAGTCGGAAGTTACAACTGCCTACAACAACAATTTGGTGTGTTTTGAGACGTCGGTTAGTTATGAAGCCGTACAAGTTACAGCTGTTACAAGTTCTGCGCCCTGATGACAAACGCAGACGTGTGGCTTTTTGTAACGAGATTTTTGATGCTATTGACAATGATAACACTGTCGCACAACGCATCGTGTACAGTGATGAAGCAACTTTCCATGTTAGGGGTCAGGTAAACAAACACACTGTTCGAATTTAGGGCTTACAGAACCATCATGCAGCCACTGAACAGGTACGAGATTCCCCCAAAGTCAATGTGTTTTGTGCGATATCCCGATCATCTGTTTACGGCCCATTCTTCTCTGATGGAAGCACGGTTAACATTAAGCAGTATCTCGCTATGTTACAAAACTGGTTGTTTCCGAGGCTGCACGAAGACAACTTCATTTTTCAACAAGACGGGGTACCTCCTCACTGGAGTCGCCAACTGAGTGAATATCTGAATGAAACTCTACCGAACTGTTGGGTTGGTCGTTAAGGAGGTGCCGACTTAGCATGTCTCAGCTGGGCTCCACGATCACCGGATTTGACACCCTCTGATTTCTTCCGAAGAGTTGAAGAACCGGATCCGTACTGCCATAACATCAGTGACGAAGGACATGCTTGCCCGAATATGGGATGTGAAATTGTTCATGTCGCCGATGGAGGACATATTGAACACCTGTAATCTGTACTTGAGAAGTTCGAAAATATGTGTGTAAAGTTTAATATTCGTATGTCTTAAAGTTTAATAAATATAAGCATTCGAAATACATATATTCGTTTTGAAACGCCCCGTACTCATACCAATGTAGATTAGTTTACTGAATTTAATTTCAGGCGGATTTTTTGTCACTCTTTGGTTTTGTTTAATGCCGTTCTACATGATAGTCTGGGCTAGCTATTGGTTTATTACATTTTTTTTTTACCAGAAGAGGCTAATTTTACATTCACACAATTAGCTACATTTCTGATGGTGTTACAAAATACACTGTTATTCATTAACTTATAAAAACCTTTTAAAATTCATTTGCAGCGTTATTTTGCTTCTTTATGTTGAAATCCATGTATTTTTGCAACTATTCATTCTGCTTGCATCTTAAAGTACAAAGAAGCAGATGCCATGATAGACCTGGTGCAGTACCATGCCCTGCGGGTCTAAATTTTCAAATGCATGTGTCAATAATAGAACATCAGCTTTCATATACAAATCGTGATATTTACCTATATCTCTAATATTAAATTTATTCCAAACTAGCTTTGCATGTTTATAACCCGATGTGGACAACATTTTGCATCGTGGGTCATGCCCTGGCGTGAATGCCAAAGCTCTGAGCCTCGTTGCACATTTGTCTCTCCCCCCCCCCCCCCCCCCCTTCATCAAGCCACGCTGCCTGCGTGCGAGTAGGGAGAAGAGAGAAAAACTACACCCGCGCCGCATTTAAATGGCAGTGCAGTCGCACTGGATACGACTTGCTTTTATATTTCACATTTCTCTACAATACAGATGACAGACAAAACAAATTTTCAGTATTATTTAGTTATTTGGGCGCGCTGAAGACATAATGTAATATTTGTCTGATACAAAGTGTCGGCATACAGACAGACGCAGAAAATTTCACAGAGCTTCACACTCAAGTCGCCACGTGATCGTGACATATTTGGTTTCATAATAAAAAAAGTCTTTCACACAAATATGTTGGTCGAAATATTGTAGCACTTTTGCAACCTCATTATGGAGACTGGGAAACTCTGCTTGAAGAAAGCAATGTAGACGTCCTGGACAGTTTTAATGTAAAAAGATCTGTCATTAAAATTGGGGGTTACCTTCTATGTCAGTCAGTTACATCTTCACATGTACAGGGCCGCTTTCAACTTAAATGCAAACGGTCTTGAAAACAGGCTGGAAAGAGATGTAGGATTTACAGTGTCCTCAAAACCTGCATAAAACTATCGTAATTCTTTCAAGGCCACAATGAATTCTTCAGACCTTGTGTTTTCTTTAACGCCAGTGATCTTGTGGAACAGGACTGTCTTTGTCATAGTGTCCGTTCTACAAGGTGATTTTCTTTTTAAACACATCCCCATCAAATCAGAAAGAAGTTACATGGCAATGTCTTTTCTGCAGTGTGCAGTCAAGTCGTCTTAAAATATGAAGTCTGCAATCCATTCCGGATGTTCTTTAGTTCCTGCACTCATTTTTCCTCCATAAATTCAACAATAGTGAGTTTTAAATCGAAAAGTCGTTCCAGGCATGCCTCTTTACATGACCAACGTACTCTGCAGTAAAACGCCAGGTCTCCATACTCTTCCTCCACTTCCATTGAAAGCTACTGCAACTGAAAATGGAATAATGGATGCAACATTTGAAATTTCACTATTCACAGCATCAATTTCTTCACGTGCTCCATGTCTGCAAATTTAGTATAAAGCGGTTCTTCATATACAGAGAAATGATTCCTGTCTGTCGATTGTTGTAATCGTTTGCTCTTCCGTTGTCAACTAAATCCTTAAATTCTTTCTGTACGGTACTGTAATGTTGTTTCATTGCAAATACGCGTTACCCGTCGCTTATGCGAACTGAGAATTCTCATCCGATCTTCTGTCATTGCCATTCATTTTAAAGGATTGTGACTATAGATCGCTACGCAGCCTCTTTTTGCGCAAACTGCCACTGGATCTGCGAACGTCCTTCGCACTACGAGCAAATGGCGAAGGGTTATCAGCACTGGCTGACACCTCGATTCTGCCGAACTCACGGAGTTGTGCCGACCAAAGATGTCGCACCGCAGTACTGAATGAAATGTCGAGCTGTGCCGGGCAGTTCCGAGAAGAACCGAGCAAAGCCGAGCGACAGGACAGACCGCACACACTGCACGCTAGAGATGGGTAAACTGAAACACGTAAATGATTCGAAACAAATGAAACAGTACAATGTAATGTTTCGATACGGTGTTTCGAAACAGTGAAACAGTTTGTTTTGTAATCTAATAAACCTACACATTTTATCATCTTGAATGTCTACTGTATAAGTATGTCCATATAAACACAAATGAGGTGCGAGAGCGCTAATCATATCGCAGAAAGTATGAAACTATCACTTAGGTGTCTTGGCAGTTTCGTATTTCCTGCAGCAAATGCGCTGCTTTTGTGTCATGTGACTTTCATACTTTTCAATTGGCTGAGGAAAGCCTTAGCTGAAGACAGAGGAACCACCATGAACGGAACTGGAGGTGGGAGCAAACTGCAGAAACAACAGATATGCTACTGGGATTCCCACATTCCATTACTATGGCTAATATACCCATCCTGCTAATTTCCATGCACACAAAGGGAATCATTGTGGATAATAGACACAGTGACTATAGACTTACAAATAACGCCAAATAATTCGAATAAATAACAAAATATAACAGAAAAAATTTGTGTTTCAAGGTGTTTCGAACCGTTACTATGAATTTACGATGCTTCCCGTTCACCATTACACTATCAGTGATATGTCAAACAGATTGCTTGCAATTATACCTGCATCAAATTTATATACATGTCTAATAACTGTCACTCTACGCCTTTTTTATTTAAAATGTTGTAGTCTTACTTGCGTTTCTTAATATGATTACTGTACATGAACAGAGAAAAGTATGTTATAAAAAAAAGTGTAATTTAACTGAATGATTTTCACATATTTACTATTTTGAATGCGAATAGTATGCGTTGTTTTATTGTTTGGTTAGTGTTTATAAAGCAGATGTTACGCCATTTCGGAATAGGACAGTCAGCTAAAAACGAAGCTTTATTTTCGGATATCTTGAGCTTCATGCTATTGCTTGTCAAAAGATTTTGACACTCTTGAAAGTGTTTCATGAAGTATTATGTTGTGTTTCAGTACCTGTGCCAAGCCCGAATCTCGTCCGGCACAGAGCGGAATGAAACATCACTGTTTCGATACAATTAGTCCGTTCCAGGCGCAGGTGGACTGAAACAGTCTTATTTTGAAACAACGATACAGTTTCTGTGTCTGGCTCGAGATCCGAGACAAGGGCGGAATGAAACACCACTGTTTCGAAACAGTGAACCATAGCCGTTCCGAAACACTGAAACAGTTCCAGGTATCGATACACTGTATCGAAACATAGAAACAGTGGCCAAGTCTACTGCACGCTGTCCGCACATGCTGCAAGCTGTGAAGGTTGGCAGAAGGTTCAGTGACGATGTAGTGAATCTAAGGGCAGTAAAAAATCTCTTCCGTAAGTTACTAAGTTGCTCACCAAAGTTTATGTACTTCTCTTCATTGTCTGCTATCAAATCAATCTCTTCCTCATCCTGTCCAGGCTCTATGACAAAAAGTGCGAATCGCAGCCAGCGGAACTGTGTACGAATACACCGTAGTAACGAATTTTGAACGTTGAAGTTTAAGATTACACTCATTACACAGTGGGTCTTTTGCATTCATGGAGCTTCACGTAATGGACATCAGATAGCTTTGGAACGAATGTTATTCCTTTGTCAACTCATTCATTGGCTGATGTGGTTAATAACAGTCGTTCAAATTGAAAAATTCTTTCATTATATTTTCGCTTGCCGAAACTCGTAGCGGAAATAAAATAAAAGAACTTCTCAATTTGCGAATTTCTTTATTAAAAATCTTTTATGTAGATTGACATGGGCTGAACCTTCTGAATGGAGATTTTGCGGCCAAAACCTTTTGCCACAGTCAAAATGAAGGAGGAACATGTGGCCACACCGAAAGAGGGGGCGCAGTGGTTAGCACACTGGACTCGCATTCGAGAGGACGACGGTTAAACCACGCGTCTGGCCATCCTGATTTAGGTTTTCCTGATTTCCCTAAACCGCTTAAGGCAAATGGCGGGATGTTCCTTCGAAAGGGTAAGGCCGACTTCCCTCCCCATCCTTCCCCAATCCGATGGGACCGATGACCTCGCTGTTTGCCCCCCCCCCCCCCCCCCACAAATCAGCCAACAAACCAACCAACATGTAGCCACACCTCCACCTCAACCTCCGTCTCAGCTGGCAGTCCATCAACCGCCCTGCATTGCAGTTATCCAGTAAACAAAACCTCGACGCCATTTCATCAAGACCACCATCCTTCACCTTCTCATAAAACCATTTGCCGTCCTTCTAATAAACATTAAGTAATTTACGACGCACAGAGGACACAACCGGACTGAATATAGTGGATTCGTCAGGAGTACTTTTTTGCAAGTTACTGCTGTTGTGATTTTTACTTACTTGTTGGAAATCATTGTACCTTCTGCTTATAATTAAAAGGCATCTACTCACGGCGGTCCAGTCTGGGCTCTATTTATCATATGGCGGCGAAGCTTGACAGATATTCTAATGCTTTAATGCAGAAGCGACTTACTATGGAAAAAAAATTAGTTCCAATTTGGCCACCAGGTGCAAATCTGGCGCTGTGAACGCAAGAAAAACGTCTAAAAATGTTTCTATGTAACGTATTGTAAAAATGTTTCCATGTAACATATTGTAAAAATGTTTCCATGTAACGCATCGTTACGAAGGGGACGGGGGCAGAAAGGAAAAACAAGAGAGAAATGCATAATGTTGATTTTATTATTAACCTCCAAGTACACAATTTTGTCAATATGAGCGCAGGAGACGTAGACGAGATGCTGCATCCGTAAAACGACGTGATCCACAATGGCTCACAGCAGTTCCGGTGAAAACTGAGCAGCGTGCTCTTGTGTATTGGTCTTCAAATCAGGTGGAGAGCGAACGCTTCTCTGGTAAACACGTTGGTTGAGAAGTCCCCAGAGGCAAAAGTCACACGGTTTCAGATCACGTGTGTTTGCAGCTCATGTATCTGGAGAACCTCTGAAGATTACACATTGACGGATGGTTGCATGAAGCAGGTCGTTCACAAGGCGAGCGACATGAGGTGTGCCCACGTTGCATGAAAAGATTTCCACACCGTTGCGCTCTTCCAAAGCTGTACAAGGAGGTCTCGATAACGTGCAGAAGACACGGTACACCCGACATGCCTTCTGGATGTATTATTTTCAAAGAATAATGGACCGAAAGTAAATGTGCTTGTGAACCGGCACCACAAAATCACATGTCCGCAGTACGTGGTCTAGTGGCTAGCGTTGCTGCCTCTGGATCACGGGGTCCCGGGTTCCATTCCCAGCCGGGTTGGGGATCTTCTCTGCTCGGGGACTAGTGTTTGTATTGTCCTCATCATTTCATCACCATCATCATAATTCGAGACAGCGGCTAATTGAACAGTGTAAAAATTGGAGTATGTCAAAAATGGGACCTTGTACGAGCGCTGATGACCGCGCAGTTGAGCTCCCCAAAAACCAATCGTCACCACAATCAGATGCGGCGACTGCAGTGGCTATTCGTACCCAATATTCTGTTCAACAGTACCCCAAAGTTCTGTGTATTCAATGCATCCTGTAGTGTAAAATACGCCTTGTCTCTCCACAGAATTATGTCACGCCAGAAACCGAAGAGCAACTTCAGAACGGTGCTGCGAATCACGAGGTTTCAGTTGCTGCACCGTCTGGATCTTGTACGGGTACCGGTGTAAGATAGACCGCAAAACTTTCAGTACTGTCGACCATGGGATAGACAACTCTCATCACTCTGCATGAATGCTAGCACTAACCGTGCCACGTGCTGCACGGTCAGTTACGGCACAGCAACCTCGTCAGTAACTTGTACGGGGTTAGGACGCCTTCCTCTCCCAGATGACGTATCAAGCTCAGGTGTGTTCTAGAATTTCATTATCATCTTCTTTAAAGCATTTAATGACACAAGGCCTCTCCTCAGACCTTTCATCAGTCGGCAATACTCTCCCAACGCAGCACTGTAACTGCTGCCGTTCACATAAAACAGTTTCGCTGACAGCGCACGGTCTCTCTTCTCGATAGCCGTGCTGTTCACTCACTGTTGTGTACATAGTTCCGCGTAGTCAGCGCGTACACAACGTTCCCACTAGAGCGCGCCTCGCTAAGCACAACAGCGCAGGCGCAGCGCTCGTCCGTCTCCGCACTACGAGATGGCGCTGTCTTAGAGACGGACCAAATTCTGCTACCGCCGATTCACGTATTAATATGTAACGCAGCCAATGAGATTGCTGCTAACGTAGAACCTTTTCTCCTCGCGGATCACACTCGCGCAGTGATACCTGATCGCTCGAGGTATTATAACGAGTGTACAGACCTCCGATGAGTCAGTCTGCATTAGTCTGCATCAGTGTGCATTAGTCTGTACCAGTCTGTACGAGTCTGCATTAGTCTACAGTCAAGTTTCAGTTTGCGCCTAATAAGATTATCATATTCCTGTACATAGCCATGAAGATAAATGAATAGACACTTTGTCAAGTATCAGAGATGTGAGAACAAGATTAACGTACCAAGACCAAAGGAACTTCAGATTGTCAATTGTAAACAGCATCCAGAATCAGGTTACATAATATCTATGATTTTTATTATTTTAATAAATGTGTGTGAAAATTAATCAAGTTCTGTTTAAAGTTGGTCACCGTCAATCTGCTACTCTAAGCGTGCAAGTGGCATTTCTATCATCTGACCTAACGGCAGAAGATAAACACGCCACGATAAGACCACGAGACATATTGCTGACACTCGCCTACTTCGTTAGAGCAACAAGTCAAATAATCTGATGGTGTGTGTACCGAAGGTCTTACAGTACGCACCCCACACTCACGTTATGGTTCGTTTCATAAAACCCTGGATGTCACGTCGTCATACAAGCAGTACACAACGCCAGATATGCATCTGGTGGCCACACTTGGAATTAATTTTTTTTTCAGCGTCGATCGTTACCATATTAAAGTAATAGCGTATCTTCCAAATATCGCTGTCATACGATAATTATACCCCACACTGGACTCCTGTAAGTAGATGCGATTTCATTATAACCACTGGATATATGTAATGGGTATTGTTCTTCAATTTGCAAAGCAAATGTTTTGCTGAAGTGCGTGAGAATTGGGCGCAGTTCCACTTCCTGATAAACACAAATAAAAGCAGAGGTTTTGACAGCAAAATTGCCTCATTAAATGAGCTGTAGCTCCGCTCTGCAGTGAGACTGGACTGACGTATCAAATAGCCAAACTCTCTTGACAGGCACGAGAGCACAGGAGCTTGAGCGCAGGATGGTGTGTTTATACTCTCCTACGTGTTCGTTTTCTTCGACCAAGTTTTCTTATACTGGCCTTTCTATCTCTCATAGGGCATTTGCAGATGCAGATTCGGGCCGTGTTACAGTCACACGCTCAACAATCCTACGCCTCGAATTCATTTAGAAAGGCCGAGGCCGCCAGCGTGACGGGGTCTTCTACAGCAGTAGCGATGTTGCCACTGTTTTATGTCGAGGACTTTCACTTTATAGCACAGCACTCAAGTTTTTTTCTCTTCGAAATGCCAACACCGGCCAGTGCGTGCGAAATCAAACTTCTTGATTGCAAGAGTGTGTAACAGCCGAGAACATCTGCAAGCAGCCATCTCCTGCCTAGTGTTTCACTTGCCAGTTCGGCGACCCTGATGTCGGCATCGTGGCCACTACATCATCAGCAATCCAGAACGAATTGTCACTCTGCAGCGGAGTCTGTGCTGATTTGAAACTTACTAGCATATAAAAACTGTGTGCCGATTCTGGAATCGAACACAGAACCTTTGCCTTTTGCGGGCGAATCCTTTACAGACTAAGCTAACGAAGCTTCAAGAACCAGCTTCACAACTTCCTCCAGTACCTATCTCCTACTCTCCAAGCTTCACAACAGTTATGCATAGCTTGCGGCACTAGTGATCTGGGGAGAGAGGATATTGCGGAGAAATGGCTTAGCCACAGACTGCGGCAGGGGCCGGGAATGTTTCGACGTTGCCGATTTTTCTGTCGGTGTTATGTCCGCACTATAACACAACAAATATTCCGTGAAAACCAAATTTATTTGACTTTCTGTCACTCAAAACAAAACTTAAGTTCGACTACACAACACTTCGCTGGCTGTAGCGCCAAGGAGAAATCAGTGTCTCTAGTAGAAAATACAAGTCCAAACCACTGCCAACCAGTCGATACCGACGCGTCGCAAGTTTCCAGCCAGGGAGGCCACAGTACGGTTCGGTCGTCGTGAAACCAGCAGCCGGGTAGTAACACAGTCATCGGCGAAGATTGAACTGATAAACGGGCTCAGGGAGCTCGCTTAAATCCACAGGTCCGGCCAATCAGAGTGTTGGTAGATGGCGCCCTTATACGGTTGCTCACTCTGGTGGAAAGGACAGCGCCGCCATGGTAATCCGTATCGATAGTGGCGTGTACGCTGCCGCTAACCCCGCGACGACGCGTTCACTGGCGCCAGTTGTTGACATCGTGTGCGGCGCCAGGGGTGCCGCGCGTGTTGCAGCACGCCGCGCCGAGTTGACGGCTGCTGTGCGGCGGCCGATACGACAGTCGGGTTTTGTCTGTGGTTGTTAGAAACTTTTCGTGCCTCTTTCCAACTTCTGCCAACTTACGCGGTTTGCCAATGCATGGCGCTGCAGTAATCATTAGGTAGTGAACAGTTCATCGTTGTTATCGTCGTTTTGTTGTGTGTTACGTTACATGGCGTGTGATGTGAACAAAGCTTGCAGTCTGTCGCATAATGTTCCGCCTCCCGTCTCCGTCCCCCAACCCCAAAGTTAGTTAAGAAGTGAACAGTCTACCGTGGTACGTCCAGGTTACTGGAAATGTCAAGTGGTACGCAGTGACAAAAAGTCTGGGAACCCCTGGACTAGGGAATCGTTTCCTTCCTTCCAGGAGAGCTAGTCCTGCAAGGTAAACAGAAGAACAAATGGTTCAAATGGCTCTGAGCACTTGGGACTTAACATCTGAGGTCATCAGTCTCCTAGACTTAGAACTACTTAAACCTAACTAACCTAAGGACATCACACACCTCCATGCCCGAGGCAGGATTCGAACCTGCGACCGTAGCAGGCGCGCGGTTCCGGATTGAAGCGCCTAGAACCGCTCGGCCACAGCCGCCGGCAAACTGTGAACTTCTTACGGTAGTTGTTGGCGAAGATGGCGCTTTGAAGGCGGTTCGTGTGTCGTGCTTGGATAGCTCAGTAGGTAAGATCACTGTGTAACGGAACATATTAAAGGCTTTACTTTACCGAAGTATGTGATACCCTCCAAATTCAACCAGTTTAACGAGTATTTATGATTATAGAAAAAGTTATTGTGTATGTTAACAATGATTGCATAACATGTCTGCATAAACAGTCAACCCATTAAATTATACTGAATAACTGACCCACACAAAAGTTAATATCACTTGATCACTGATAAAGCAAATGTCATCATGTAAAACACTAAGTTCATCTTAAATAATTAATATGAAGTACGAAAAATAGTGGCCAACTTAGGTATTTTGAATCTCCTTAAATAAAAATCACTCAGTGAAACCTATTTGTTCACTAGGAGCGTTTTCACTCAGTATTCACGTAAGCAATCATATTTTAGACGAAAACCAATGTAATTCTTAATAATTCATGTTATTTACTTATTTATGCAAATTAGAGAAGTCAATTGACAAACTTCTAAAAAACGGCCTTTTTGTATCAAAGAATTATTCTGTCAAGTCAACAAATCTGTCTTTCATTTTAATAACATGTTAAATTATGTCACTCGATGCAAATTAATAACTTTTCTGCACAAATTATGATAACAGATGTACATGTGACTTATAAACTATATCTCTTTTTAGTATTTCTTTGACAATGTTATAAATACAAGCAGCAAGAAGGGTCGAGGGGCAGTCGGAATGTCACTTTGGTAAAGTGTGTTTGTGTGTTATTGTTTGAGGTGGATAAACAATGCAAAGAACATGTAAAGGAAGTACTACTTTGTGTTGTGTCATGGTCTTTGGTGGACAGTGGAATTAAGATGGCCACCAGAGTAATAAATATTTGAAGTTTACATATTTGTTGGTTTCGCTCGTTCTTTATCATCAAAAGCACATAAAAAACACGGGTCCTCATGTTTTTAACCCTAGACAACCAGATTTATAGCTGGCATCAGCATCGAGACACAGCAGCGATCCAGCAAGTAGCAGCGATTACCACAACACAATGCATTTTAATGGCGCCAACCCAACATCAAGTGCTAGCAAGCTCCGTAAATGGGAGTGAAATAGTGCGATTATAGCAATTAGCTATATCTACGACTAGGCGACCATTACAACTGGTTCAAATCCCGATCCGATACATAATTCTAATCTGCCAGGAAGTTTCGATAATCAACAATGCTTTCAAGATGGCGAAAATACGAACTGAGCAACACATCGTTGGACTTCAACAAAACAAACAACATAACTGTTCTGACGCCGTCAGTATCATCATGGGCCGCCTGCAACACCCTCCCACACCCCCATTCCAATCTTAAGACGATCGTACTTCACGGATTTGAACAGATGTCACAGGCTACCCAATTTGATTGTGCAACTCAATAGCAGAATTCGATTTAAATCCCACGATATTCTATTATTAACGGTACGGCGGTCAGCAGGTCACTTTGCGCCAGAGATTAAGCGAGCTGAAACATCAATTTCCCACTAGTACCACCACTATCTTCTCATCAGAAAATTCTGCTTGCAGAATCATTAGGCACTTTTTAACAGATTGCAACCTGTGCATACAATTCTGTGTCCTGTCCTGGCGGGAGCTTGTGTACTACACCATGTCTGTCAGCTTCATCCAGTCCCAAACATGCTCAATGGGGGACAGATCCGGAGATCTTGCTGGCCAGGGTAGTTGACTTACACCTTCTAGAGCACGTTGGGTGGCACGGGATATATGCGGACGTGCATTGTCCTGTTGGAACAGCAAGTTCCCTTGCCGGTCTAGGAATGGTAGAACGATGGGTTCGATGACGGTTTGGATGTACCGTGCACTATTCAGTGTCCCCTCGACGATCACCAGTGGTGTACGGCCAGTGTAGGAGATCGCTCCCCACACCATGATGCCGGGTGTTGGCCCTGTGTGCCTCGGTCGTATGCAGTCCTGATTGTGGCGCTCACCTGCACGGCGCCAAACACGCATACGACCATCATTGGCACCAAGGCAGAAGACGACACGTCTCCATTCGTCCCTCCATTCACGCCTGTCGCGACACCACTGGAGGCGGGCTGCACGATGTTGGGGCGTGAGCGGAAGACGGCCTAACGGTGTGCGGGACCGTAGCCCAGCTTCATGGAGACGGTTGCGAATGGTCCTCACCGATACCCCAGGAGCAACAGTGTCCCTAATTTGCTGGGAAGTGGCGGTGCGGTCCCCTACGGCACTGCGTAGGATCCTACGGTCTTGGCGTGCATCCGTGCGTCGCTGGGGTCCGGTCCCAGGTCGACGGGCACGTGCACCTTCCGCCGACCACTGGCGACAAATCGATGTACTGTGGAGACCTCACGCCCCACGTGTTGAGCAATTCGGCGGTACTTCCACCCGGCCTCCCGCATGCCCACTATACGCCCTCACTCAAAGTCCGTCAACTGCACATACGGTTCACGTCCACGCTGTCGCGGCATGCTACCAGTGTTAAAGACTGCGATGGAGCTCCGTATGCCACGGCAAACTGGCTGACACTGACGGCGGCGGTGCACAAATGCTGCGCAGCTAGCGCCATTCGACGGCCAACACCGCGGTTCCTGGTGTGTCCGCTGTGCCGTGCGTGTGATCATTGCTTGTACAGCCCTCTCGCAGTGTCCGGAGCAAGTATGGTGGGTCTGACACACCGGTGTCCATGTGTTCTTTTTTCCATTTCCAGGAGTGTATATACGTTATGGTCCTGCTCCAGTGACAGTGACGCTCAACTCGAAAGCAAACACTTCGGACCTTGGCGACGGAATAAATATTCACCGGCAAATTTTACTGGCAAGAGGAGGAGAGGTGGCAATGTAAGGTTTCCGATAGCAACACTTTTCCCTACTGTCCTGGACTAAATTCCAGGCTTCTCCACAGTGTCTCGTGGAGTGTGAGTGTTTGCCACTGTTGATGGTGAACGGACCGCTGGATGGGGATGTTAAGCCCAGCAGGCTCCCCGGTGCTATTCTAAAGGAATAAACTCTGTGCCACCACCAAGTTCCATCCTCTCCCTTCTCTCGCCATCATACAACACAAACACGACTTCACTTTATACACGCACTTACCCATCTCAGCCACAGCCAGCAAACATATTTAAGACAACTCGCTCACACGATTAAGGAATGGTCCCCAGCAGTCGTGGTACCCGTACAAACCCAATGACTGAAAATGGGCAGACGAGCGAAAGTAAGAGAAATTATTCAGAAGCAAATGGAAAATATACGCCAGCTATAGAACTGACTGGCGAATGCGTGATAGAGAAAATAGGAAGTATATACTCGTACATTCTTCCCACTGTCAGGGAGTGACTTAGTATCAAATATGTCGATCTCCAGGTAAGACACACCCATTTCCTCACTGGGTATGGACCACTTATACCACTCTCCCATGTCGCGTGAGTCTCACGCAGGATGCTGTATGCACTCGCAGGGAAATAGGGTCCTGACAGCTAGGGACACGCTATCGAACGAAAAATAGCGAAGCCTTCGTAACGAGTAATGTTGTTGTTGTGGTCTTCAGTCCTGAGACTGGTTTGATGCAGCTCTCCATGCTACTCTATCCTGTGCAAGCTTCTTCATACAGTAAAGCTGCATGCCCTCGGGAAAAATTACGGCCGTAGTTTCCCCTTGCTTTCAGCCGTTCGCAGTACCAGCACAGCAAGGCCGTTTTGGTTATTGTTACAAGGCCAGATCAGTCAATCATCCAGACTGTTGCCCTTGCAACTACTGAAAAGGCTGCTGCCCCTCTTCAGGAACCACACGTTTGTCTGGCCTCTCAACAGATACCCCTCCGTTGTGGTTGTACCTACGGTACGGCTATCTGTATCGCTGAGGCACGCAAGCCTCCCCACCAACGGCAAGGTCCATGGTTCATGCACAAGAAAAATGTCTTACTTACGAGGGTTGCCCAGAAAGTAATGCACTGCATTTTTTCTCAGTCGAAAGCAATGCTACGAGTGCGAAACGTTTCGTATGTATTATGTCAAGTCTCCTGAGTGAGCGCGCCAAGTTTCCGTCACTTCCGACAGATACGTAGCGGCAGGACAGTTTCAGAGTAGCGTCTGTAGGTGACGTACGTTACAAGCAACGTGACGTCATTGAATTTCTCACTGCAGAGAGAGAAACTGTGGGGAATATTCAAAAACGCCTGTGCATAGTCTAGTGTCAATCAGCAAAGGAAGTGTGGATTCAATTAGCCGCACTCTTGGGTACTTAAAAGTGTGTGCAAGACGGGTGCCACGGTGTCTAACGGTGGATCACAAATCGCACAGAAAAAACATTTGTCTCGATTTGTTGAAACGTTTTGAAGTTGAGGAGGAGGCAATCTTGTCCCGGATTATGACAGATGATAAAACCTGGGTTCACCATTTTGAGCCCGAAACAAAACGACAGTCGATGGAATAGCGCCATTCCCACTCCCCACAGAAGAAAAAATTCAAAGGAATTGCTTCAGCCGGTAAGGTCATGATCACCGTGTTCTGGGATACCCTTAATTCAGAAGCATAGGTCAACACATTAACAGTACTCAAGACGCGCTTCTGGCGACTTCGATGCGACAGCAACTCAGTCTGACGACTGCTGAACACATCGCAAAAGAGGGTTGGACAGTGTTACCCCATCCATTCTACAGGCCTGACCTAGCCCCCTCGGACTTCCACTTGTTTGGACCATTAAAGGATGTACTTCGTGGAAGACATTTTGAGGACGATGAGGAGGTGATTCACACAGTGGAGCACCGGTTCCGCCACCAGGACAAATGCTGGTGCTGACAGGGCACACACGTCCTTGTTTCGCGCTGGAGAAACGCCATAGATGTACGTAATTTTAAATTGTTGAAGTAAAAATGCAGTGCATTAATTTCTGCGCAACCCTCGTACAAAAGTATTTAAAGAAAAGTATCTATACTCATCTTTGATGCTACAGTCCGGTTCACGAACTAAGACGGTTTACGATGGTCGAATCGCGGACGGGGACTGCATTATTGCCAGTTTTATGCGACAACTATGGAACGCTCATAGGAGTACACGTGCCTTGTGCCTTGGAGCAAGATTGTGTGCTTCAAATTATGTCTCTGGCTTCCTTCTGCAGAATTTGTCGCTACGATGACATTTAATGTTCGCTTTGGCTACGACATTCAGAACAGAGCGCTCAGACAGTAGTGAACGCTCTTTGGCTGTCGGAGAACGCATACATAGGTGCGCAGAACGATCGTAACCTCAAATACCATCGTCCGTGACTGCAGCTACAGTGTTAGAGTAGGTACTCTCTGTCAACCGTAACCGCTCCACCTCCTTTTGTTAAAATCTGTAAGAGAGAGAGAGAGAGAGAGAGAGAGAGAGAGAGAGAGAGAGAGAGAGAGAGAGAGAGTCGGCTTTCAGAAGTTTTCAACAGAATAAGACGAGCGTTGACCAAACAACGTTTTTATTTTAATTACAGATTAAGGTTTTCAAATTATTTTAAATATTTGGTACCTGCAATATGGAATTGATTGTTGCCAGCATCATATTTAAAGTACCAGGGAAGCAGGTTGCTAGCCTTACTTGCCCCGATAGTCAGGCAGCAGTTACAGTTGACGGTAAATTGAGTTCATGGTTCAGAGTAGTTTCAGGGGTAAGACTAGGCTGCAACCTGTCTCCACTATTGTTCATATTATTTATGGATCATATGTTGAAAACAATAGACTGGCTGGGTGAGATTAAGATATGTGAACACAAAATAAGCAGTCTTGCATATGCGGATGACTTAGTTGTGATGGCAGATTCGATTGAAAGTTTGCAAAGTAATATTTCGGGCCGGCCAAAGTGGCCGTGCGGTTAAAGGCGCTGCAGTCTGGAACCGCAAGACCGCTACGGTCGCAGGTTCGAATCCTGCCTCGGGCATGGATGTTTGTGATGACCTTAGGTTAGTTAGGTTTAACTAGTTCTAAGTTCTAGGGGACTAATGACCTCAGCAGTTGAGTCCCATAGTGCTCAGAGCCATTTAATATTTCGGAGCTAGATCAGAAATGTAAGGACTATGGTATGAAGATTAGCATCTCCAAAACGAAAGTAATGTCAGTGGGAAAGAAATATAAACGGATTGAGTGCCAAATAGGAGGAACAAAGTTAGAACAGGTGGACGGTTTCAAGTACTTAGGATGCATATTCTCACAGGATGGCAACATAGTGAAAGAACTGGAAGCGAGGTGTAGCAAAGCTAATGCAGTGAGCGCTCAGCTACGATCTACTCTCTTCTGCAAGAAGGAAGTCAGTACCAAGACTAAGTTATCTGTGCACCGTTCGATCTTTCGACCAACTTTGTTGTATGGGAGCGAAAGCTGGGTGGATTCAGGTTACCTTATCAACAAGGTTGAGGTTACGGATATGAAAGTAGCTAGGATGATTGCAGGTACTAGTAGATGGGAACAATGGCAGGAGGGTGTCCACAATGAGGAAATCAAAGAAAAACTGGGAATGAATTCTATAGATGTAGCAGTCAGGGCGAACAGGCTTAGATGGTGGGGTCATGTTACACGCATGGGAGAAGCAAGGTTACCCAAGAGACTCATGGATTCAGCAGTAGAGGGTAGGAGGAGTCGGGGCAGACCGAGGAGAAGGTACCTGGATTCGGTTAAGAATGATTTTGAAGTAATAGGTTTAACATCAGAAGAGGCACCAATGTTAGCACTGAATAGGGGATCATGGAGGAACTGTATAAGGGGGGCTATGCTCTAGACTGAACGCTGAAAGGCATAATCAGTCTTAAATGATGATGATGATGATGCAATATGGAATTACGGAACATATTATCAGAAAACAGCTGAACAGTATCCTAAACATCGTTTTAAGATATAATCCCTTGTTCCATTCATGTCGTCATGGATTTATACCAAGAAATATGTAATGCTCTATTTACTCTTTTTTATGCTGTAAAGTAAATAATTTTACCTTATTGTTGTGGTAAGGTTTTTGCTTGGACCCTTTTTTCATGCTTGGGGTATTTCTCAAAGACGTAACATTTTTGAAACAGTTTTAGATATCAGTCACTATTATCAAGGTTATCAAAACAGGGACACGTTTCAATTTTTGTTGACGCCAGTGTATCCGCTGATTCATTAGTTCACGAAGTTACATTTTTTTAAACATCGATACAAAGTCAAACAAGTAAGTCGAGTCGTGAAAAGAAAGGCATTCCAAATGAACCAACTGTGGAACGAATGTTGGTGAAAGCGTCGCAAATGTTTTCATACGCACTCTCTGTCGCTAGCAGTTGTTGGTCTGCTGGTGCTCGCTTGTACAGACGTTGACAGCGGCCAAAACTTTGATAAATAATAAAAAGCATTACACGGATCATTCTATATGATACTTACTGATGTGAGTGAAAGTATCATCTGAAAAGTTAGAGTAAAAGAGGAAACGATATCGAGATGAAAGACGTCGATAGCAAGAACTATCTATACTTTTTCCCTGTTCCTGGCCAAAACACACTTTTCTTTATTGTAGACAGTACAGACATCCGCATCAACAGTAGCATATAACAGTCTCCAGAGAAGTACACGGAGGGTGGCGGTCTAATGGGGCGTATAGGCCACGGGTTATGCCACCCAGCAGCACACACACACTGACTCTTCAAACTCCACAGCTTCGACTGGAAATGAAAGTGAAGACTTCTGCCTCCCTTGTGTTAGTAATGTTGTGGATTGGCAAGAC
Source organism: Schistocerca cancellata (assembly GCF_023864275.1). NCBI lineage: Eukaryota > Metazoa > Arthropoda > Insecta > Orthoptera > Acrididae > Schistocerca > Schistocerca cancellata. Next base: position 521,994,825 of record NC_064633.1, read on the forward strand.
AGCCAATCCACTATGAAGGAAGCCGAAAGGCACGCGTTTAAGCTCACGCAGGCTGGCGTGAGGTCTGGAACAGGACACGGATTTTAGACTTCAGAAAAAAGGAGGTAACTGGTAGAATACTTAACTTTAATCCATAATAGGTGAACATCGCTCTTGACGGTACATGTTTTACAGCATCAATAGTAACTGGTAATGGCGCCTTGCTAGGTTGTAGCAAATGACGTAGCTGAAGGCTATGCTAACTATCGTCTCGGCAAATGAGAGCGTATTTTGTCAGTGAACCATCGCTAGCAAAGTCGGCTGTACAACTGGGGCGAGTGCTAGGAAGTCTCTCTAGACCTGCCGTGTGGCGGCGCTCGGTCTGCAATCACTGATAGTGGCGACACGCGGGTCCGACGTATACTAACGGACCGCGGCCGATTTAAAGGCTACCACGTAGCAAGTGTGGTGTCTGGCGGTGACACCACAAGTAAAGTAGACAGTTCTACCATAGATTAGTGCAGTGTCTACATCTACATCTATATCTACATCCATACTCCGCAAGCCACCTGACGGTGTGTGGCGGAGGGTACCTTGAGTACCTCTATCGGTTCTCCCTTCTATTCCAGTCTCGTATTGTTCGTGGAAAGCAGGATTGTCGGTATGCCTCTGTGTGGGCTCTAATCTCTCTGATTTTATCCTCGTGGTCTCTTCGCGAGATATACGTAGGAGGGAGCAATATACTGCTTGACTCCTCGGTGAAGGTATGTTCTCGAAACTTCCACAAAAGCCCGTACCGAGCTACTGAGCGTCTCTCCTGCAGAGTCTTCCACCGGACTTTATCATCTCCGTAACGCTTTCGCGATTACTAAATGACCCTGTAACGAAGCGCGCTGCTCTCCGTTGGATCTTCTCTATCTCTTCTATCAACCCTATCTGGCACGGATCCCACACTGCTGAGCAGTCTTCAAGCAGTGGGCAAACAAGCGTACTGTAACCTACTTCCTTTGTTTTCGGATATCATTTCCTTAGGATTCTTCCAATGAATCTCAGTCTGGCATCTGCTTTACCGACAATCAACATTATATGATCATTCCATTTTAAATCACTCCTAATGCGTACTCCCAGATAATTTATGGTGTTAACTGCTTCCAGTTGCTGACCTGCTATTTTGTAGCTAAATGATAAAGGATCTATCTTTCTGTGTATTCTCAGCACATTACAGTGTAACGAGCAGTGTGTTAATGATTATACTTCCGCTACCTGAGAGGGTCCCCATGAAAACCGAGTAAGCGTAGGAGAGTGAAACTTTGTGAAAACAGTGTAGGGACCTGCAGAAGAGAAGTAACGAATAAACCATTGAACGAAACACATTTTAGTTTCCTCATGAGAGGATAACATTTGTTAATTGCGTAAGTTACCTACCAGGCTACAGACGTTGCTCAATGCGAAGGCCATTTGCATGCACGACAGCCTGGAACAGCACTAGTCTTTGACGACTGTTCGCAGCAGTTTTCGAAAGGTGGACCACGGAATGTTGAGCTTCCGTGACACGGCTCGTGCACCGCTTGAAGACGACACACCGCGTGCAGCATTCTCAGCCACGGCAGCAGTGGCTTCTTGAATAATTTGCGGCGCAATTGGCCGTCGGCCTCTCGCAGGACCAATTCCCAAACCGCCAGTTAGTTCGAACTACCGAATCATGTTCTTGAACCGCGGCACGGAAACAAGACGACTCCGTGTTCCTTCAGTGCGACCATAGTCGCGAAGAGCAGCGGCACGACTGCTGTTGTTTCGATAAAACAGCTTTACGAGTAAGGCCTGCTCATCTTGTCCAGACCCATGTTGACTGTCTACAACTGTAATACTCAGTCATGCTCGTGTTCGAACCCTACGTCGCCGTGTCAGTACCGGCGCCCAACGGTAAGTCATGACACTAACACTTGGTTTACGCAAATCGTGCAGCACACAGTCTGAACCTCGTTCTTGTAAGGTTGGGTACCCATACGGTAAATAGTTTCCCGTCTGCACTGGCTCAAGTAACGAAAGTTAAATTATAACTACCGTATACATTAATACTGGCGCAGATATAACTGAAAATATAACTACACATGGAAAACAGTCACCATTAAAGATATAACTATTACGAACACATACATATGATTGACAATAGCATATTTAGACACTTAGATTAACATAGAAATGATTAACATAGAAAAGAACACGTTTAATGTACACTTAAGAGACAAAACAGTATGGCAATCACCTACAGTGAGTCTGGATCTGATCTGGATGTGTTTTTGGCACTTGACGCGGTGAGGAAAATACACTGTAAGGACAAAAAGTATATCCACAAACAAACAAATTGAAACGTCCCCTTAGAACAATTATAAAAGACTGACACACAATATTTTTAGCGCAACGCAATCTGACTTTCAAAAATCCCTACAAGAGAATGGCCCTGACTAACATTAACCTATACCTTTCACAAATCACTTACCTCACAAAAATCTTCGTTACTCAAGCTACAGCAATACAGCGAGCGCCACTACTGCCAGCTAAATAAAAGATTCAAACTACGGAAGGCACTAACTACTGATAGGCATAGTTAGCAAATGAAATATTTTAATAGAGAACAAACAATGTATTTACCTTAATAGTGTTCAAAAGTCATAATATATACAGCAGTTCATGACATCCAGTATTGCAAATTTCAAAACTCCGCCATCTCTCTCCTCACATCCACCACTGCTGGCGGCTCACCTCCAACTGCGCAACGCTACGCGCTGTTCACATCCAGCTGCCGCTGCCCAACACTACAATGGCAGACAACAATGCAAACTAGCCACAGACTGCACACAGCACAGCCAGCGATTTTCATACAGAACGCTATGTAACGTTGCCAATAAGAAAACATAAACAGCCTACTTACAAAATGACTGAAATTTCAGAAAAACTGTATGACTTATTCAAGAGAAAGACTTCACAATTCGAACAAATTGAGCAGTTATTCGGCTTAGCTCGATTGACAGAGCTGTTGGATGGCTTCCTGAGGGATATCGTGTCAGATTCAGTCCAATCAGCGCGTTAGATCGTCAACATCCCGAGCTTGTTGGCGGACTCTGCCCATAATGCTCCAAACGTTCTCTGTTGAGGAGAGTCGCGGACACCTTGCTGACCAAGGTAGGGTTTGGGAGGCACGAAAAGAGGCAGTAGAAACTCTCGCAGTGTGCGGACGGCCTTTATCTTGCTGAACTGTAAGCCCAGTATGGCTTGCCATGAAGGGCAACAAAACAGGGCGTAGAATATCGTCGACGTACCGTACTGCAAGGGCGCCGCGGATGGCAATCAAAGGGGTCTATCTATGAAATGAAATGAAATGGCACCCCAGACCATCGATCCTGGTTGTCTGGCCGTATGGCACATCACAATCAGGATGGTATCCCACGGCTGTCTAGAGCGGCGCCAGACACATCTTGAGCCTGGAATCTCACTGACTGGAGTAGATTTGTTGTAAGTGATGATTCCAGCTTAGAACTGAGCCGCAGTGACCAGCTAGGCCAGCCATGTCGCCGGATCCCTCCGCAATAGATAACGTTTGGAGCATCATGGGCAGGACCCTCCAACCAGCTGGGGATTTTGATGATTTAACCCGCCGATTGGACAGACTCTGGCACGGTATCCCTCAGGAGGACGTCCAAGCACTGTGTCAACCAATGTTAAGCCGAATAACTGCTTGGATAAGGGCTAGAGGCGGACCATCGCGTTATTGACTTGCCCAGTTACTGAAGCTCTTTCTCTTGAATAAATTATCAAATATTTCTGAAATTGTACACCACATCAGCCAATTTCCGTCCCATTCGGATAATCACTTTGTGGTGCGTCGTTTTTCTTTTTGTCTTAAAAGTGTATATAAACGGAGAATAGACGAATAGGGAACCTTTCTATCTACGGTATGGGTAACAAATGGAAAAATCCACTCACTTATGGACTTTAAAATAGGGCGAATTGTTGTGGATTGGCACCGGCCAACGACCATCTCGGAAACAGCGAATATAGTCGGATGTTGGCTTGCTACTGTCGTTAGCATCTATGGGAAGTACTTGAAGGACTGCCAGACCAGGAATAGGCGAAACACCTCACTACAGTACACGGAGATCAGAGGCTTGCTAGCTCTGTGAAGCAGGGTTGGTGGCTATTGGTGGCACTCCATGTGCAGGAACACGTGTTTTGGAGCACACCGCCTGGCTCGCATATCGACCACGGGTTTCCATTGCATACGACCCCAAACGCGTTCCCATGTTGACCTGGCATCATTAGTTACTATTACAGTGGACACGGGATCGTCGAGACTGAATCGTCGATCAATGGAAATGTGTCAACTGGTCGAACCAATCACATTTCTTTTTACACAAGGTCGATAGTCATATCGGGATACGCCATCATTCAGGGAACAGCTGTTCGAAACATGCGCCGGTGGGGGCAGTATAATGGTATGGGGAACAATCACGTGAGCGTCCATGGGACCTGTGGTAGTAATCGAAGCCACCACGACAGCTGTGGGCTGTGCGAGCGTTATTGTCGACCATCAGCATCCTTCATGCTTAACGTCCTCCACGTTGACGAGCGCACTTTCCGGCAGACTACTTGCTCCTGACATAAGGTCAGAATTAATGAAATTAAATTTTAAAAAAAATTAAATAGTTACTTTTTTTATATATATTTTTTGTTATTATTTTTCTTCTTTCTTTCTGTACGAACTTCGTTGTTGAACCCTTATTTACGTGTGGTAATAAAAATTCATTTAGACAGAATTAAGTACATTTAAAATTACGTGAACTTAGTCAACCCTCTCATGCTGATAAATTCATATTAACTGATTAAGAATATTTAGTTGAGAATTAAATCCTTTGCATAATTCGGCCTTGGCACACATTTTCTAAATGCAGTGTTTTTTTTAAAAAAAATATTTACTGAATTCTTTCCCGGCGTTAGCTATGCAACACAAGACTGTCTCTATTAGCAGAAAATGGTTAAATATTGCCAAGCCGACGTTTAATTATCATTGATAAAACACACTTCACTATACATTTAAGTTATTTGAAAGAACCAACAAATTGTTAAATTTCAACGTTAACTATCCGCCTATGAATGCACAAATGTGAAACTACTAATAAGTTCCGTCAGTCTCAGGATCGCTGTAAAAGAAAAACATTTTCTTAATTCACTGCTAATTTTTATCTGCTCCCGATTTGCGGGTTTGGTTAATTTTTCTTAGCGGAACAATTTTTTAAATGTGCCGCCGCTGCAAATCGTTCGGTCGCGGCACAGCCCAGCAACACCAGCGATCATTGCTAAAAATGCTGAAAATTCTTTAAAGAAATATTATAGATGACATGGGCAAGCTAATTTACATTAGTGATACACACTTTTGATAAATTATAATGTATTTAGACCACAACAATAATTCAACTTACATTAGTTTGTAATTTCTCCTCTAATGGCGGCTAAATCTAGATACAGACAAATGAAGTCTACCCATTCATAAAATGCTACGTCACAGGTTCTTCTCTCTCTCAGCTCTCGAGGAAGACGACAAAGAACGCACACCATGCAGTGTTATTTATATTATTGCTGACCATTAACATCTCTTTGTAATCTTACAACATTATTTTCGTCTGTGGCTAAATTTTACATTTTTGTTATCGCAGATATTGACACATTTCGCAATTACATTATGAGTATAGAAATATTACAATCATAAATACATCGAGAATATTACTACAGAAAATATTACAATAATAACGAATGTCCTTTACACAAAATTAAATAATATTTTTTGTTAAAGAATTACAGTGTATACAAATTGCTTCATAGCGGCGTATATAGTCCAATTAAATTTTAGTTTATTAATAGTGTGAGTGTTGCCAGGGAACGTTACAAGTGGTTTGAAGAGCTCGATGGTGACCCCATGCGGATGCCTCTGCCACCAGGTTCGCCTGGTGTGAACCCAATGGAACACATCTGGGACGCTGTCGTGCAGTCCCACGTGTTGCCAAGGTTGTTTCGACTACGCTGGAAATGGAAATGAGCGTACGTCATCGTGGGCCGGGAGTCCCCCATATGGGGAAGTTCGGCCGCTGAGGGCAAGTACTTATTACGTTCGACGCCACATTGGGCGACTTGAGCGTCGCAAGTGGGAATGAAATGCTGATGAGGACAAGATACCCAGTCCCTGAGCGGAAAAAGTCTCCTGGCTCAGGTGGGAATCGAAGCCGGTCCCCTTGGTGTGGCATTCTGCCGCACTGACCATTCAGCTAACGGGGCTGGAAAAGTTTCGCTAAAAAGCCCTTATACACGCTATATACTCTCCTGATCTTTGCTTATGACCTTTTTTAAATTTTTGGTGCCCTGAAGAGAGATATTCGTAGCCGCTGATTTGCTTCGGACGAAGAGTTGCACGTGTGGGTACAACTGTCGTTGCGTGGGCAACCGCAAACATTCTTCCATGAAGGCATTGACTGCCTTGTCTCATAGTGGTATACATGTATTAACAGTTATGGCGCTTATTTTTGAAATAGTGATCAGTTTACTTACTGTTTTACCATTTACTTAGTTTTCATTTGACTGCCTCTTATAGGAAGAAAATTACGGAATACATACTATTACAACTCTTTCCTAAGCACAAAGAAATCATTGTATTACAGACGCAGAGTCAAATCTCTTTATTTTTTCTATTATTTTCTTTTTCCCATGTTCCTCTCTCTCACTTCGTATTTTTATTAGTTCTTTTTTTATAATTAGATTTTTATTTTGTAATATAGCTGACTATTAAAATTACGATATTAGGAAGGACAGTAAAGAAAGAAATTTTGCATGTTGCGGGTATGCAGTAAACGCTCACGAATATTGGAAAGAGCGCACCAAGAGGGGAGCATAGGATCGAAATTAAATTTGTTAGACGTTATGATACAGACGGGAGGTTCGCTTGATCCCAGAGTCAAGACAAGTAAACAAATGCAGGTGTGTACAAAGAAACAAATATAGTACCATATGAATAGCGCGATGGACCACCTTTCACTGCAATACGTCCGTCAACACTGCCCGGCATGGATTTGATTAGACGTCTGGTGTTGTCCTGAGGCAGACTAGCCAACAGATCTGGAGCAGCCACCTTCAGATGACGTACATAACGACACGGCGGTATCTGACGGTTCAGCTAGTGCCACAAAGGCCCTGTAGGAGACAAGTCCAGCCACGGAAAAGTCGGAAGATGATGTAGGAAGTCTTCAGAAAATCAAGCTGTTTGTTGACGAACATTATCTGGCTGAAAATGTGCCATTGATGGACCATGTAGGAAAACTCCCACATGAGACTCAAGAATGTCGTGAACATAACGCACGCCACTTAAGGTTCCACCTATCACAAGTAGAGGGAACCGGCTACCCTAGGCTGTGCCCCCCTCCCCAGACTACTACACCGGCTGTGTGGGCGGCGTGGCGCGCGACAGGGCGGGTGGAACTGCACCGATCACAAGGCTGCCTCCACACCCATGCAGCTGCCATCCGCCCCCAAGACGAATCGGGATCCGTCACTAAACACCACGGTTTGCCAGTCCGTGGCAGTCCACATCGTTCTGGCTTAGTACCACTGTAGACGGAGTCGCTGACACCTCAGTGTTGACATCAGTTCACGACAAAGGCGTGTGGAGTGGAAATTCGATCCGCAAGGCGTCTGGAAATGGTTGGTGGCACAACTGGCAACTCGCGTATCGTGGAGCGAGTCACTGTAGACGCTCTGACCTCTTGCAGCACGATCCTCGGATCCTGTCGCCTCGTCGTCTCCCTGGTCGCCGCACGTGGCTGCCGCCTCGAGTCCACTGGTCGCAACATCGTCTGGCCGAACACTCCGAAGGATCGACCTGGCGAGGCACACGGCGCGGCGCGGAGAACAGCCTGCGGTGTCCGTGCCGGTGATTAGGCCCCTCTCAAACTGACCCAACTGTGAGAAATGTCGCGCAACACGTCTGCCTGGCGTTCTGCGCGTAATCGGGTGCTGCTCTCGAGTCGGGATGTGGCCGTCACGTGTACGACTCGTGCACCATACGTCGTGTAAGTAGTTCCCCTGCCGACTACAGCGCCGCTGCAGTGCCTGTGGGCACGCGAATTGAAACCAAAATTGGATCAGTCGCATATCGGATCTCACTATAGTACTTTGCAAAGCTTCGCGTTTATACCTTCCTTCCCACTTGTTACGCTATTTTCAATTTTCTTGAATGCAGTAAAAATTTTCCAAAATCTTTATTGGCTAATTCTGCAATGTGATAGGTGCGGTACGCGATGATATCTCTGTCGACGACTGTTTGCCTTGCTAAGTCCCAATCAAGGTCACGCGCTATCGCGCTGCTGCTGCTGCACAGGCAACTGCATTGAACGCTGCCAAGATGCCCAACAGACGCTATCGTCGTCGTGCAAGGCAAACAGTCTATAAAACCATTGAGAACATAGAATTCTCAACGTCTGCCGCTGACAAGAAGAAGAATTTGTAGTGTTTTGTACGAGATTTAGTACACCGAGTTGCCACCTCTGGTAATAACGACAGCTGTAAGCCGGCTGGGCATCATATACAACAAAACTTGGATTATAATTATTGTTGTGTTGGCAGAAGAGCCAACACCGTGTTACTAGAGGAGGCCGAAATGCACGCGTTTTAGCTCACGCAGGCTGGCGTGAGGAGGGAAGAACTGTACCGACGGGAGGTCTGGAACGTAACAAGGAATTAGAATTCAGAAAGCGGACGTAATTACTTTGATACTTAACTTTAATCCATTAATGATGAACGTCGCTCTTGACGGTACACGATTGACAATATTATCTGTTCAGAATACATTAGCAATGATAGTAACTGAATATGGCGTCTTGCTAGGTCGTAGCAAATGACGTAGCTGAAGGCTATGCTAAACTGTCGTCTATGCAAATGAGAGCGTATGTAGACAGTGAACCATCGCTAGCAAAGTCGGCTGTACAACTGGGCGATGCTAGGGAGTCTCTCTAGACTAGACCTGCCGTGTGGCGGCGCTCGGCCTGCAATCACTGATACTGGCGACACGGGGGTCCGACGTATACTAACGGACCGCGGCCGATTTAAAGGCTACCACCTAGCAAGTGTGGTGTCTGGCGGTGACACCACAATTATGTCTTTCTTTGCTGCTTCGACTGCACATCAGAGTTCATGACTCGTAATGGATGGTCAGCGAGTCCCTTGGCAACCTATGACCAGATGTTTGGAAAGGGCGACAGCTCTGCCAACCATCGAAAGCCCTCTGTATGGAGGTACGTCAGTACAGCACGGATGGGATACGGTCTTGTTGAAAAATAACGTCACGGAGGTCTCGAAGACACAGCACAGCAATTGCCTTTAACTCGTGTGAAACACAGCGGCAGCTGTCCAGATTACCGCCATCCAAACCGTAGGTGATAATGTTTTGTCCCCGAAGCAACCACATACCATCGCACCACTTTCTGAGCCTGTATGACGGTGACGAGTACAAGGGGCGACGTTCATTCTCCTCAGAGACTCCGTGATGGAGTACCAAGCCGGGGACTTGTCTGCAAGGACGACGGCGGGTCGCCGCTGCTTGCAGTGTTGTAGGGTGGACGACTGCCGGCGCGTCCCTCTCTGCTGACGTGTCAGGAGAAGTCGCGGCTGCGGTCGCCGCGCTGACAGCCCTCGGTGCGCCACGTGTCGTCACACAAAAAAAAAAAAAAAAAAAAAAAAAAAAAAAAAAAAAAAAAAAAAAAAAACGGTTCCGAGTGCCAAACTCTGTGTCGACGGCCACGAGTAGTTTTGTGACAGTGTCAGTAAACGAAGAGAAGGATAACACTGGGACAATCGTTTGAGATGTCGGGTCACAGCCGACCGGTGTGGCCGTCCGGTTCTAGGCGCTTCAGTCTGGAACCGCGTGACCGCTACGGTCGCAGGTTCGAATCCTGCCTCGGGCATGGATGTGTGTGATGAGGTTTAGTTAGGTTAGGTTTAAGTAGTTCCAAGTTCTAGGGGACTGACGACCACAGATGTTAAGTCCTATAGTGCTCAGAGCCATCTGAACCATTTTTTTTTTTTTTTTTTTTTTTTTGTCGAGTCACACAACGGCGTGGGAGCCACTGTACACTTTTAACAGTGCCGTAGGTCGGCGCCAGTGGCATGCACAGTGTTTCCGTTGTAAGTAGGCTGTTTAGGCTTTTATATTGGTAACGCCACGTGGCGCTCTGTAGGAAAATCACTGGCTGTACGAGGTGCATTGAAGTTCTAAGGCCTCCGATTTTTTTTTTCTCCGGATTGGGAAGAGATAGAAACATGGGCATTGTTTTAAAATGGGGCCGCGTTCATTGTCAATACGTCCCAGAGATGGCAGCACCGTTAGGCAGATGGAATTTTACCGCCAGCGGTGAGAATGAGACCTGTTTTAAATACTTAAAATGGCGACGTTTTCCTTACTTGAACAGCGTGCAATCATTCGTTTTCTGAATTTGCGTGGTCTGAAACCAATTGAAATTCATTGACAGTTGAAGGAGACATGTGGTGATGGAGTTATGGATGTGTCGAAAGTGCGTTCGTGGGTGCGACAGTTTAATGAAGGCATAACATCGTGTGACAACAAACCGAAACAACCTCGGGTTCGCACAAGCCGGTCTGACGACATGATGGAGAAAGTGGAGAGAATTGTTTTGGGGGATCGCCGAATGACTGTTGAACAGATCGCCTCCAGAGTTGGCATTTATGTGGGTTCTGTGCACGCAATCCTGCATGACGACCTGAAAATGCGAAAAGTGTCATCCAGGTGGGTGCCACGAACGCTGACGGACGACCACACGGTTGCCCGTGTGGCATGTTGCCGAGCAATGTTGACGCGCAACGACAGCACGAATGGGACTTTCTTTTCGTCGGTTGTGACAATGGATGAGACGTGGATGCCATTTTTCAATCCAGAAACAAAGCGCCAGTCAGCTCAATGCAAGCACACAGATTCACCGCCACCAAAAAAATTTCGGGTAACCGCCAGCGCTGAAAAAATGATGGTGTCCATGTTCTGGGACAGCGAGGGCGTAATCCTTACCCATTGCGTTCCAAAGGGCACTGCGGTAACAGGTGCATCCTACGAAAATGTTTTGAAGAACAAATTCCTTCCTGCACTGCAACAAAAACGTCTGGGAAGGGCTGCGCGTGTGCTGTTTCACCAAGACAACGCACCCGCACATCGAGCTAACGTTACGCAACAGTTTCTTCGTGATAACAACTTTGAAGTGATTCCTCATGCTCCCTACTCACCTGACCTGACTCCTAGTGACTTTTGGCTTTTTCCAACAATCAAAGACACTCTCCGTGGCCGCACATTCACCAGCCGTGCTGCTATTGCCTCAGCGATTTTCCAGTGGTCAAAACAGACTCCTAAAGAAGCCTTCGCCACTGCCATGGAATCATGGCGTGAGCGTGGTGAAAAATGTGTACGTCTGCAGGGCGATTACGTCGAGAAGTAACGCCAGTTTCATCGATTTCGGGTGAGTAGTTAATTAGAAAAAAAATCGGAGGCCTTAGAACTTGAATGCACCTCGTACTGTGTGCAGTCTGTGGCTAGTTTGCATTGTTGTTTGCTATTGTGGTGTTGGGCAGCTGGATGTTAACAGTGCGTAGCGTTGCGCAGTTGGAGGTGAGCCGCCAGCAGTGGTGGATGTGGGGAGAGAGATGGCGGAGTTTTGAGAACGGATCATCTGGACGTGTGTCCATCAGAGAGAGTAAATTTGTAAGACCAGGTGTCATGAACTGCTATATATATTATGACTTTTGAACACTATTAAGGTAAATACATTGTTTGTTCTCTATCAAAATCTTTCATTTGCTAACTATGCCTATCAGTAGTTAGTGCCTTCCGTAGTTTGAATCTTTTATTTAGCTGGCAATAGTGGCGCTCGCTGTATTGCAGTAGTTCGAGTAATGAAGATTTTTGTGAGGTAAGTGATTTGTGAAAGGTATAGGTTAATGTTAGTCAGGGCAATTCTTTTGTAGGGATTATTGAAAGTCAGACTGCGTTGCGCTAAAAATATTGTGTGTCAGATTAGTGTTGATCAGAATAGGTAAAGAGCGAAATGTCTGAGTACGTTCAGTTCTGCTCAGCTGTTTGAAAATCAAATAATGTAAGAGGTTTATCAGCACAGAAATTCATTAATTTTTCTAAGGGGACGTTTCACCGTGCGATGTCGAGTGTTCTCGTGTGGTTTCGTTCTTCCGTGGAACAGTGCCTTGAAGTGTGTTCGATAGTGAACGAAATGCAGGAGCTAGGGCCTACGAATAGTGCTACTCCGGTCGGTGTGCGCGAGGGAACGAAATGACATTCGAAAACAATCTAACACTGTCGTACCGAACGTAATGCAGTTTTGTACTGATCTGACCGGGAGCTAAGAAGACAAGAATAACATAAATTTTGGGCAAGTTCATATAACGACAACAAAACATTGTGGTATTTCCGAATCAGCTTTATTCCGTATTAATAGTGCATTAAAATCGGCAGAATCTCTAGATGTGAGCACATGTTTTGGTTCTCCAAGAAAGGAATGCAAATGAAAATGGAAATTGCGGAATTCGACGATTTCGACCGAAAGTTAGTGCGTAGATCTGTATTTCGATAGTACAACAGAGACCAATATCCGATGGCTCGAAAAATATACAGTGATTTCCATCAAAAAGTTAATTATTCAGACTCAAGACACATCCCTTCCGTGTCCTCTCCGCTCACTCAGTTCTTGATTCTGAAGTATAACGATGCGCGAAAATTTCTTAATGGTATGCGGGGATATTGCAGCAGCAGTAAGACGGAGTTTTGCGTAAAATGCAGTTACTGTGTGCTGAGGACAACATGCTTGTAGTATACTTGGATAAAACTTGGGTTTCACGAAACCACATATAAAAATATATTTTGCTCGACTTCAACGGAAATATTGGCCTGAAACTGCCTACTTTACTTTTGTAGAGGATGTATCCGTCATTTGGTTGGTGTCTGCTTTGACGAAGGATCGGGAAGAAGCCGGCCGGTGTGGCCGTGCGGTTCGACGCGCTTCAGAGCAGCGTGACCGCTACGGTCGCAGGTTCGAATCCTGCCTCGGGCATGGATGTGTGTGATGTCCTTAGGTTAATTAGGTTTAAGTAGTTCTAAGTTCTAGGGCACTGATGACCACAGATGTAAAGTGCCATAGTGCTCAGAGCCATTTTTTTTATCAGGAAGAACTCCAAACAAAATTTCGTGACCTAGGAAACATTCTTGGTCGTATTAAGGCGAACCGTCGCTCGGAACTAAAATCCTGGCGGCGACGTCCAACTGCTCGTGCACTGTCGCGCACAGTCTCTCTCGTAAATAAAATCCGTTCATAAGTGACACGATATGGTAATGATGTCGTAGACATTACCAAAATTAATTTCATAGTTTTATTGACAAGTTTCTGTCTGGAAGTTTCTACAAGGTCAAACAGAACGCAAATTCATCAACGACGACAGTTTTCGTTACATATCTCTTCGACATTTCAGATTTTACCTCGGAATATTTTTGTGTTGTCACGATAAAATACACTCCTGGAAATTGAAATAAGAACACCGTGAATTCATTGTCCCAGGAAGGGGAAACTTTATTGACACATTCCTGGGGTCAGATACATCACATGATCACACTGACAGAACCACAGGCACATAGACACAGGCAACAGAGCATGCACAATGTCGGCACTAGTACAGTGTATATCCACCTTTCGCAGCAATGCAGGCTGCTATTCTCGCATGGAGACGATCGTAGAAATGCTGGATGTAGTCCTGTGGAACGGCTTGCCATGCCATTTCCACCTGGCGCCTCAGTTGGACCAGCGTTCGTGCTGGACGTGCAGACCGCGTGAGACGACGCTTCATCCAGTCCCAAACCTGCTCAATGGGGGACAGATCCGGAGATCTTGCTGGCCAGGGTAGTTGACTTACACCTTCTAGAGCACGTTGGGTGGCACGGGATACATGCGGACGTGCATTGTCCTGTTGGAACAGCAAGTTCCCTTGCCGGTCTAGGAATGGTAGAACGATGGGTTCGATGACGATTTGGATGTACCGTGCACTATTCAGTGTCCCCTCGACGATCACCATTGGTGTACGGCCAGTGTAGGAGATCGCTCCCCACACCATGATGCCGGGTGTTGGCCCTGTGTGCCTCGGTCGTATGCAGTCCTGATTGTGGCGCTCACCTGCACGGCGCCAAACACGCATACGACCATCATTGGCACCAAGGCAGAAGCGACTCTCATCGCTGAAGACGACACGTCTCCATTCGTCCCTCCATTCACGCCTGTCGCGACACCACTGGAGGCGGGCTGCACGATGTTGGGGCGTGAGCGGAAGACGGCCTAACGGTGTGCGGGACCGTAGCCCAGCTTCATGGAGACGGTTGCGAATGGTCCTCGCCGATACCCCAGGAGCAACAGTGTCCCTAATTTGCTGGGAAGTGGCGGTGCGGTCCCCTACGGCACTGCGTAGGATCCTACGGTCTTGGCGTGCATCCGTGCGTCGCTGCGGTCCGGTCCCAGGTCGACGGGCACGTGCACCTTCCGCCGACCACTGGCGACAACATCGATGTACTGTGGAGACCTCACGCCCCACGTGTTGAACAATTCGGCGGTACGTCCACCCGGCCTCCCGCATGCCCACTATACGCCCTCGCTCAAAGTCCGTCAACTGCACATACGGTTCACGTCCACGCTGTCGCGTCATGCTACCAGTGTTAAAGACTGCGATGGAGCTCCGTACGCCACGGCAAACTGGCTGACACTGACGGCGGCGGTGCACAAATGCTGCGCAGCTAGCGCCATTCGACGGCCAACACCGCGGTTCCTGGTGTGTCCGCTGTGCCGTGCGTGTGATCATTGCTTGTACAGCCCTCTCGCAGTGTCCGGAGCAAGTATGGTGGGTCTGACACACCGGTGTCAATGTGTTCTTTTTTCCATTTCCAGGAGTGTATATTAACTTTGGGAATATTCATATATTATTTTCTGTCCAAATAGGTAGGTGGCCCTGTTAGTTACACAGGTTTTATTATTATTTTTGTTAAAAATTACGCAAATCAAAAAAAGTTTTGCATCACCCCGGTTCCCAGAACTCCTGAAGATATACGTTGACTGTGGATATTGTAACACAGACATAGTCCCGTTGACTGTTCAGAGATGTCACTAAACCCGCCCAAAGAAGTAAACAAACATGCATCAGCAGCGCCTATTAGACGGAGGGGGTCCGACAGCCGATCAGTTCCACTCATTCCTCCGGGAAGGAGGTACACGGATCGTGTTGTCTGTAGTTCAACCACGTCTAGGCGGTCAATACCGCGGTTCGATCGCGTCCACATTGTTCCTTTGTGCCAGGAAGGACTCTCAACAAGGGAAGTATCCAGGCGTCTCTGAGTGAACCAAAGTGATGTTGTTCGGACATGGAGGAGATACAGAGAGGCAGGAACTGTCGATGACATGCCTCGCTGAGGCCGCACAAGGGCTACTACTGCAGTGGATGACGGTTACCCACGAATTATGGCTCGGAGGAACCTTGACAGCAACGCCACCATGTTGAATAATGCGTTCCGTGCAGCCACAGGACGTCATGTCACGACTCAGACTGTGCGTAATAGGCTCCATGAAGCGCAACTTCACTCCCGACGTCCATGGCGTGGTCCATCTTTGCTACCACTACACTATGCAGCGCGGTACAAATGGGCCAAACAACAAGCCGAATGGACCGGTCAGGATTAGCATCACGTTCTCTTCATCGATGAGTGTCGCATATGCCTTCAACCAAACAATCGTCGGACATGTGTTTTGAGGCAACCCGGTCAGGCTGAACGCCGTAGACACACTGTCCAGCGAGTGCAGAAAGGTGGAGGTTCCCTGTTGTTTTGGGGTGGCATTACGTGGGGCCGACGTACGCCGCTGGTGGTCATGGAAGGCGCCTTAAGGGCTGTACAATACATGAATGCCATCCTCCGACCGATAGCGCAACCATATCGGCAACATATTGGCGAGCATTGGTATTCATGGACGACAATTCGCGCCCCCATCGTGCACATCTTGTGATTGACTTCCTTCAGGATAACTACATCGCTCGACTAGTTACCAGCACGTTCTCCAGACATGAACCCTATCGAACAAGTCTGGAATAGATTGAAAAGGGCTGTTTATGGACGACGTGACCCACCAACCACTCTGAGGGATCTACGCCGAATCGCCGTTGAGGAGCAGGACAATCTGGACCAACAGTGCCTTGATGAACTTGTGGACAGTATGCCATGACGAATACAGGCATGCATGAATGCAACAGGACGTGCTACTGGGTATTAGAGATACCGGTGTGTACAGCAACCTGGATCACCAGCTGTGAAGGTCTCGCTATATTGTGGTACAAAATGCAATGTGTGGTTTTCGTGAGCAATAAAATGGGCGGAAATGATGTTTATGTTGATCTCTATTCCAATTTTCTGTGCACGTTCCGGAACTCTCGGAACCGAAGTGATGCAAAACATTCTTTGATGTGTGTATTTTTCTTCAAAAATTATTTTTCTTCCAAATTTCCGGTAATGTTAGTTCCTATTCTTTTCGTATCAGCTGGCAATAATTTTCTTCTGTAAAGTACTCCATCATGTTCCATACTAAAAACTGACATGTCTAAAATTGTTTTCGGAATTTTTACCAACATATGAAATGATCACTACCTTGCAATGCTTTAGGATGGTGGGATGACCTTGAGATGCTTATTTTGATTACGGCTGTTCTAGTATTCGAGACCCTTGTCAGTCACAACGAAGTCCTTTCGCAGTCTGCACAGTGTTTACCAAAAAAGTTATCCAGTCGCAGAGGACTGGGCAACGGGTGTTCCAAGGTAAGTAGCGTTAGATGCGGTAAAGGCACGCGAAAGCGTCCTCGACGGTGACGCGTAAATGTGGCAAGAGGAATCTTTCCGAAATGGGTACCTTGCCTTCCTAAAAGAGAAACGTCTTGGCAGACCGCAGGACAGTTACCCATGGAACTTACTGACACAAACGTAAACTATGGTATTTAACTTTCTCAGACGGTACGAGATGGGCAGCCTTAGCATCCTCGACGGTTGCTCGTCAAATTCTGTGGGTCCAAATACAGTGACATCGGTAGTAATGAATCCAGTTCCAAGACCCGAACATCTGGAACTTGGCAGTGTGGATGAGAGCCAAGTGGTCCTCTCGGGTAAATCTGGGGCAAACTGGCAAGCCTGAGGGTGCCTGGGTTCGACATGGGGTATGCCTGGTCATCTGTGAGGTTACAGTATCGACACGTTGTCCACTTTGCGGTCATCCATGCTGAGGGATCAGTTAGGTTGCACCCCGTCCTCGTGGGTCCTCGTGGACACTGACCAGCAGAATCGATTCCGATTGATGCTCCACATTGACGGTCTGACCCCCGAGGAAGGGGGTAAGTTTTTCTGGACCTGTGTATTTGGTGATGATGGAACTAGAGAAGCTAGATACGAAAGCATCCCCCATTTTACCTTTAAACACAGTCATATACTAAATATCTACGAGGGCAGTTCAATAAGTAATGCAACACATTTTTTTTCTCGGCCAATTTTGGTTGAAAAAACCGGAAATTTCTTGTGGAATATTTTCAAACATTCCCGCTTCGTCTCGTATAGTTTCATTGACTTCCGACTGGTGGCAGCGCTGTACGGAGCTGTTAAAATGGCGTCTGTAACGGATGTGCGTTGCGAACAACGGGCAGTGATCGAGTTTCTTTTGGCGGAAAACCAGGTCATCTCATATATTCATAGGCGCTTGCAGAATGTCTACGGTGATCTGGCAGTGGACAAAAGCACGGTGAGTCGTTGGGCAAAGCGTGTGTCATCATCGCCGCAAGGTCAAGCAAGACTGTCTGATCTCCCGCGTGCGGGCCGGCCGTGCACAGCTGTGACTCCTGCAATGGCGGAGCGTGCGAACACACTCGTTCGAGATGATCGACGGATCACCATCAAACAACTCAGTGCTCAACTTGACATCTCTGTTGGTAGTGCTGTCACAATTGTTCACCAGTTGGGATATTCAAAGGTTTGTTCCCGCTGGGTCCCTCGTCGTCTAACCGAACACCATAAAGAGCAAAGGAGAACCATCTGTGCGGAATTGCTTGCTCGTCATGTGGCTGAGGGTGACAATTTCTTGTCAAAGATCGTTACAGGCGATGAAACACGGGTTCATCACTTCGAACCTGAAACAAAACGGCAATCAATGGAGTGGCGCCACACCCACTCCCCTACCAAGAAAAAGTTTAAAGCCATACCCTCAGCCGGTAAAGTCATGGTTACAGTCTTCTGGGACGCTGAAGGGGTTATTCTGTTCGATGTCCTTCCCCATGGTCAAACGATCAACTCTGAAGTGTATTCTGCTACTCTCCAGAAATTGAAGAAACGACTTCAGCGTGTTCGTAGGCACAAAAATCTGAACGAACTTCTCCTTCTTCATGACAACGCAAGACCTCACACAAGTCTTCGCACCCGAGAGAAGCTCACAAAACTTCAGTGGACTGTTCTTCCTCATGCACCCTGCAGCCCCGATCCCGCACCGTCGGATTTCCATATGTTTGGCCCAATGAAGGACGCAATCCGTGGGAGGCACTATGCGGATGATGAAGAAGTTATTGATGCAGTACGACGTTGGCTCCGACATCGACCAGTGGAATGGTACCGTGCAGGCATACAGGCCCTCATTTCAAGGTGGCGTAAGGCCGTAGCATTGAATGGAGATTACGTTGAAAAATAGTGTTGTGTAGCTAAAAGATTGGGGAATAACCTGGTGTATTTCAATGCTGAATAAAACAACCCCTGTTTCAGAAAAAAATGTGTTGCATTACTTATTGAACTGCCCTCGTACATTAAACGAATCTGGGGAAGCAAGTCCCAAGCTTACTTGAAATAGGTAAAATACAAACCAGCATTAAATAATACAGTATAGTAGTAAAGTGGCGGGCAGGTACGAAAAGCAGTGCAGCACTATAAAGAAAGATGGACAACACGTCCAGCCCGTATGGGCATTGGTATTGCTCTAAACAGTCGCATTTCCTGACTCCTGACGCGTGCCATGGCTCTCCGATTCTGCATGGCTAAGCGAACAATATATATGTCCTCTCGGACACAAGTCGCGTTAGGCCACTGAGATCCTACTTGGCTTTCAGTATGGCCCTGCTGAACCCATAGATGCCGTATTGACACTACGGTCGTGTGATCCCGACTAACACAAGTAGCAAGTGGCTTACAAAACACTCGTTCGACCTATACTTGAGTATTGCTCATCAGTGTGGGATCCGTACCAGATCGGGTTGACGGAGGAGATAGAGAAGATCCAAAGAAGAGCGGCGCGTTTCGTCACAGGGTTATTTGATAACCGTGATAGCGTTACGGAGATGTTTAACAAACTCAAATGGCAGACTCTGCAAGAGAGGCGCTCTGCATCGCGGTGTAGCTTGCTCGCCAGGTTTCGAGAGGGTGCGTTTCTGGACGAGGTATCGAATATATTGCTTCCCCCTACTTATACCTCCCGAGCAGATCACGAATGTAAAATTACAGAGATAGAGCGCGCACGGAGGCTTTCAGACAGTCCTTCTTCCCGCGAACCATACGCGACTGGAACAGGAAAGGGAGGTAATGACAGTGGCACGTAAAGTGCCCTCCGCCACACACCGTTGGGTGGCTTGCGGAGTATAAATGTAGATGTAGATGTAGATGTAGCAGTATCGCAGAATGATAGACTGTAGTCTTAACAGGACTGCCGCTGTAGAATCCTGGAATGTTCTGATAGAAGACGTTCCTCCTCCTTACACGAGGCATAACACTACCTTCTCACACACAAGCAACATTCAAATGCGACATCTCAATGAGAAACCCGCTGCGTAACCTTCATTACATATAGCATTCACATGAAATTACTTCCTCGTACTTTATGTAATTGTGCTGAAATACGAGTCATTTGCAAATCCAAGCGTGTAGTACACTTGGTGGCAGTTTGACGAATACCACCTTCGTGGCCTTGCTGTATTAATGGCCAGTGGTGTACTAGATGGTGGGTAGTTTTAAGAAGTACATTTATTAATAGTGAATTAAGTTCTACAATTTTATTGGATCGACATGCATAGTGGAACGGTCGTCCGCTGAAACTGTTTATGAATACTATACAGCTAGTTCCAAAAACTGTTGTGTAACTATTATAGCGTATATTACTAACTTAGATGATGGTCCATTAAAAAAGATGAATAAACAAATGGAAGTGTCAAATGTTGTGGTATATTTGCATAAACTTATCAAATATGGACGTTTCTACTTACAAATTAGTTTGTTTTTATGAAGTAAAATAAAATAAATTTAGAACGCTGGAAGCTGATTCGACCATGTTTAATAAGTACACGAAGTCTGTGGACGCATCCTACTTCAAACTACGGTAAATCATTTTGGTAGAATGTCCTAAATGTTGAGATTATGACTTTATTGCTACAAAACTAAGCATGTAGAGCGGATCATACGACTGTATATGTTATTACCAGCCGTACCCAGCCACACATCGCTGTGCCTCTGTCTGCCTAAATGGAAAAAGAAAAAAGAAAAGAGAAAGCACATTGTCTAATATGAGTGGGAATTTGATATATATCCTAATCTCCTTCTCTCCCTTGCCTCTGTCCATCTCCCCCTGCCCCTCTCCCTTTGGCCATCGCCTCCTCCATTCTCTCTCTCTCTGCCCATCCCCTCCTTCCCCTCTGTATCTTCCCGTTTTCTCCTTCCCCCCCCCCCTCTCACTCTCCATCTCCTCCTGTCCCTCTCTGTCCATCTCTTCCTTCACATTTTCTGTGTCCATTCCCCCCCCTTCTGACCATCTCCTCTTCTTCCCCCCCCCCCCCCCTATATCTGACCTTGAGTCTTGTTTATTGTTATTGGAAATTCAGATACTGTAGTAGCATTGTAATCATAAAGCAGTAAGCTATAAATGCAGCTTTCCTGTTTGCTAACAACGTTTCACTGTTGTATATTTTATATACATATTTATACATTAAAAAGTGTATTTTGTCTATAATATTACAGTAACGAGTAAAAATGTGAAGTAAATCGGAAACGAACATTTTGAGATTTTTGGTACCAATGTTTTCCCTTTATACATTACACATACACACACACACACACACACACATATATATATATATATATATATATATATATATATATATATGTGTGTGTGTGTGTGTGTGTGTGTGTGTGTGTGTGTTAAAAATAGCCGGCCGCGGTGGACGATCGGTTCTAGGCGCTTCAGCCTGGAACCGCGCGACTGCTACGGTCGCAGATTCGAATCCTGCCTCGGGCGTGGATGTGTATGATGTCCTTAGGTTAGTTAGGTTTAAGTAGTTCTAAGTTCTAGGGGACTGATGACCTCCGATGTTAAGTCCCATAGTGCTCACAGCCATTTGAACCATTTGTCAAAAATATACGTACATTAAAGAATTAGGTACCTAAAAACATACGATGTTGTGTGAAAATGTGAAAGCAGTCGGTCAAGAACTTTCGGAGATCACGATTTTGAACAAACGAACATTTATATTTTAATTTATATGCACTGGTGTCCAAATTTAAAGCAACAAACAGAAATTTTGCAAAGTCGCGTTTATTTTGCTACAAAACTGTACAAACAGCTTATAGTAAAGTAGAAACAATGTAAAGAATACAGAACGTAAACAACTGAAACATGCATAACGGTAGACAAATATGGTCTTCGTTTTTTTTTCCAGTTTAGCGGATTTAGACACGCATTCTGACAACTGGTTAATGGGCTCAGTATTGGGTCTGACCACCTCTGGCAGCAACACAGACCTGACAACGATGGGGCATGCTGTGAATGATGTCATCAGTCTCATGTTGAGGCAATAACGCCCATTCTTCCTGCAGCGCTGCTCGCAAGTGTTGGAGAGTGGTTGGTGGATGCCCACGTGATGCAAGCCGTGTCGCTAGTGCATCCCAGACTTGCCCTATGGGACCCAAATCAGGGGCGCGAGCAGACTACGCCATGCGTCCAAATTCTTCCGTTTCCAAGAAAATACACTCCTGGAAATTGAAATAAGAACACCGTGAATTCATTGTCCCAGGAAGGGGAAACTTTATTGACACATTCCTGGGGTCAGATACATCACATGATCACACTGACAGAACCACAGGCACATAGACACAGGCAACAGAGCATGCACAATGTCGGCATTAGTACAGTGTATATCCACCTTTCGCAACAATGCAGGCTGCTATTCTCCCATGGAGACGATCGTAGAGATGCTGGATGTAGTCCTGTGGAACGGCTTGCCATGCCATTTCCACCTGGCGCCTCAGTTGGACCAGCGTTCGTGCTGGACGTGCAGACCGCGTGAGATGACGCTTCATCCAGTCCCAAACATGCTCAATGGGGGACAGATCCGGAGATCTTGCTGGCCAGGGTAGTTGACTTACACCTTCTAGAGCACGTTGGGTGGCACGGGATACATGCGGACGTGCATTGTCCTGTTGGAACAGCAAGTTCCCTTGCCGGTCTAGGAATGGTAGAACGATGGGTTCGATGACGGTTTGGATGTACCGTGCACTATTCAGTGTCCCCTCGACGATCACCAGTGGTGTACGGCCAGTGTAGGAGATCGCTCCCCACACCATGATGCCGGGTGTTGGCCCTGTGTGCCTCGGTCGTATGCAGTCCTGATTGTGGCGCTCACCTGCACGGCGCCAAACACGCTTACGACCATCATTGGCACCAAGGCAGAAGCGACTCTCATCGCTGAAGACGACACGTCTCCATTCGTCCCTCCATTCACGCCTGTCGCGACACCACTGGAGGCGGGCTGCACGATGTTGGGGCGTGAGCGGAAGACGGCCTAACGGTGTGCGGGACCGTAGCCCAGCTTCATGGAGACGGTTGCGAATGGTCCTCGCCGATACCCCAGGAGCAACAGTGTCCCTAATTTGCTGGGAAGTGGCGGTGCGGTCCCCTACGGCACTGCGTAGGATCCTACGGTCTTGGCGTGCATCCGTGCGTCGCTGCGGTCCGGTCCCAGGTCGACGGGCACGTGCACCTTCCGCCGACCACTGGCGACAACATCGATGTACTGTGGAGACCTCACGCCCCACGTGTTGAGCAATTCGGCGGTACGTCCACCCGGCCTCCCGCATGCCCACTATACGCCCTCACTCAAAGTCCGTCAACTGCACATACGGTTCACGTCCACGCTGTCGCGGCATGCTACCAGTGTTAAAGACTGCGATGGAGCTCCGTATGCCACGGCAAACTGGCTGACACTGACGGCGGCGGTGCACAAATGCTGCGCAGCTAGCGCCATTCGACGGCCAACACCGCGGTTCCTGGTGTGTCCGCTGTGCCGTGCGTGTGATCATTGCTTGTACAGCCCTCTCGCAGTGTCCGGAGCAAGTATGGTGGGTCTGACACACCGGTGTCAATGTGTTCTTTTTTCCATTTCCAGGAGCGTATCAACCACCTTGCTAGGTGCCGTGGTGGAGAAGAGTTTGTACCTCTTTAATTCAGACGAATCTTGCATGAGAACAAGACATGCACTCGACCCCCTCCTTATTTACCAGCTAATTAATTATGCGTACAACGGTAACGGAAGAAAATGATGGTGGACCCTGCTAGTTGGTAAACCAAGGAGTGCACACTCACAATAATTTAATAAAAATCGTAATCTACTCAGAAAAAGAGAACTTTATCATGGGATTCTGCCTATATCTACGAAATGATATGCGGATTAAATATCACAATGAGATTTATTATATATCAGAACATAAATGCACATGGTTGTCGACACACACAGTAGGTTAAAGGATAGGGTATACTGAAATATCATGAGAATAAGAGTTGGCTCGAGAACAACGTGCTTCTACTCTCTGTAATGCAATAGATTGACGATAATGACTGGAGGTCCTAATGAATCAAATATTAATCTCCCGACTACATAGCAGTATCGCAATTAGTAGTGAGAGCTCAAATGGGATCACATGGAGAAACAAGCAAGGTGGACTTGTAGCAAAGCGAGCGCGCCTTGATAAAATTGATAAGGTCCTACAATGCCGGAGCCGCAAAATACTGCACCAGTACTGAAATCTGCAGCACGTCGTCGGTAGGCAGCGTCCTGATGATGTAGGCGCCGACTTCTGCCGTGCAGCGACTCTGTGTCAACCCCTGGCCGTGAAGGCTGTCCGAGAATTGTAAGTTCTCACGAAAACGAGCGACCAAGTCGCAAGACCGTCCGACTCCGAGGAAGATCAGATTCCGAAACCCTCTGTGACGCGATGCAAGAGCGAAGCCAGCACTGCTCAACTCCCTACTCTCCTCGAAAACCGGGAATCAGCATTCAGTGGTGATTCCAAAATTCCCCCACACTGTCTCGGAACATCATTCGCGCCAATAGCGACCGTTCCCTCCAATTTCGAGCAGGGCTGTATGACGTCAACTAGCCTCAGTTTAAGTTGACCAATCATGCCTCTGCTATTCAGCTGAGGGCACTGAACTTGCCGGCTACGGAAACAACCTGCCTAGACCACTGGCCATTCGGCGCCAGATAGTCGCTCCCAGCAGGGCACGGACCACAAGTATTCTCAGAATCAAGAGGACAATGCAGTCAGTCGGTGCCAGGAGTCTTCGTTCCGGACGCGCCGGAACGGTAAACACGTAAACTGCGGCGACACTCAAACGTCTCGCAGGTCGGTTAGCCCTGCATACAATAGGAGAAACTTGACCGACGTCAGTCGTTCCGTCAGGCGCTTAAGCCTTTTGTATGAACCCCAAAGAAGTCAGGGAAGTGCAGCGCCCAACCGGAAATGCCGTGTGCCGCGTCCTCCGATGCCTGCTTCGCACAGGCCAACCATGGAGCTAAACCGACATGCATGAGAATCAAGGGGAAAGTAGTTTTTGAGCTCTCAGTACAAATACTCTCATTACAATAACATTATTCGGTCTGTTACTACCGTGCAATGACGTAGAACATTAATAAAATTGATGAAAATGAGAGGAGACATGCAAAAGAGGGCATGGAACCTCTCAACCTGTGTTCTACGCGATCGAGCATTATCGTCCATCAGAACGAGGTCTGGACCCACAGTACCTCGCAACAACACCACGTGAGGTACCAAGATTCGTCACAATACCTGACGGCAGTTAAACGTTGCCGATTCTGTTGTACTAGTTCATGAAGAGGCGTTCAATTGTTCAACATATTGCCTGCTCACACCATTAGGGGGACTACCGAAATCGTGTTGCACATTTCTTCCAGATGCCAATCCGTCGAAAATCACTTTTCACATCAAATTGGCACTTATCTGTGAAAAGAACGTTGGCCCAGTCTTCGACCGTCGAGGTGGCATGTTGACAACTCCACTCTAGACGTTCCCTTCTTTGAAGTCACGTCAGTGGTACACATACGACAAGTCTCCGGCGACAAAGGGCACTCTGCCGAAGCCTTCTGTACACCGTTTGCCTCGCTACAACACGGCCAGTGGATGCTGCGAGGTGAGATGCCAGTTGCCGTGCAGTACTAAGGCGGTACCGTCGTGCCCTTACGGCCAAATAACGGACCTCTTTTTCTGACATCACATCTGGTTGGCGATGCTCTGGTCTTCGGGATACAGTTCCAGTCTCTATGAACTGTCGCCACATTCGAAAAACAGAAGGATTCACGTTAACCCAACGGGCCATATCAGTTTGCGAATGTCCTGCTTCCATTCTTCCTATGTCCCTCCACCGCAGAGTGTCTAGTAAGTGTATTCACTACGCAATACAGCACCGTCTGTGTCCACAGCAGTTGTGGATTTGGACTAGCCGGCAAACACTACCCCGTTTGATAGGTGCCATGACGTCATCGTCGGTGAGGTTTATCGCTGAGCGGAATGCTATCTTTCGTGCAGAACACGATCGCACGGACATCCGTTGACGCTGTATACGATTATATCGTGAATTAGACACAGGACGGGGCAATAGTGGTTTGTGGCTTCAATTTTGGCCACCAGTGTATATAGTATTTGTTTGGCTTGTATCTATGTGGTCAAACTGTGCACGCTAGAGTGCGCGTCATTTTTGTTGGCGGCCGAGTTTAGGTGCGTTCTGCGCATCTGACGTCACAAAACACAGTCAGCCAATGAACAGAGAACGACGTTGCCAGATCTCGACTGCAGTGCAGAGCACAGACGAGAGTCTTCAGTTTTATAAACGTTCAGTCATAAATAAAGTAATAGAAAAAAATCAATGTCTTGATAGCAGACTTTCTGTTATAGAAAGTTTGGAAAAAGCATTCTTTATACCTATTGCTTCATGTTCTATTAATTAATTAAACCAAACAAACAATAAGCCTCCTAATTCAGGCGATAGCAAGGAAAGGTGTTTGTATCAATCTCACGAACCGTTTTTCGCAATAAAGAACAGTGGTAATTGTTTATTTCCTATTGTACTTCGATGAAGCATGAGTAATTCATAGTCATACCAACAGTGTTTGACAGTATTTTGCGTGACGTGTTAGAGTCCTCGAACGAGCTGCGTTAGCATAACGGGTGAAGTATTGGGTTATGAAGTGCAAGGGTCAGGGTCCAATCCTTGTGTGATGCTTAATATTTTTATTATTTAAAAACAATATCGAAGTGTCTTACTTCACGAATTTTATTCGTTTGAATGCAATTTTTGAAATTTCTAGTGCTTTGTCTCTTCATTAACCCTTTCGCTGCTGCAGACACGTGCTCCCCGCATTCCGCGCTGTGCGCGATTTTGTCATCACTGCACTGCTCGCCTGTGCAGACACATGGTGTTCCTACTGCTTTGACACTCTTATCATTCGATTTCACAAAAACTATTTGGCCAGAAAATTTGATTTTTACACATCTTGTTGACTGATACCTTCCCCCCACAAATGACTTAATTTTGTTTCGATGTTCAACGCAGTTATTGTCCAGCATTAAATGTAGTAAACCATTGCACGAAATTTTGAAGAGTTTGCAGAGGTAAAAGTCCATAGCGTATACTTTCCGTATGGTCGATTTTAATTGCCACAATGTTGAGAATGAAATGTGGACAAGATACCTAAATGTCATATAAAATTTACTGTGTAACAATATCTCATTTAATTTAAGTACCACATAGGTGTCGTATGTAATATTGAGAAATATTCCGTCTTTTGCGACTGTAATAAAAGTTTTATTTACACCGGGCGCGAATGATAAGAGTGTCAAAGCAGTCGGAACACCATGTGTCTGCACAGGCGAGCAGTGCAGTGACAAAATCGCGCACAGCGCCGAATGCAGGGAGCACGTCTCTGTAGCAGCGAAAGGGTTAATGCGACCGTGGTGGCTTTACTTCATGAACTGCGCGCTCCTCCCTAAACGTAAGCTTGCGAACTATGCTATACTATGGCGCTGCTTCTATTGGCCCGTGCGTCTTGTGCAACTGGCAACGCAGCAATCTCCCGCGCCTGGGCGGGCATGCGCGAGCCGCCAAGATAAAAGAATTGAACTATAGTAGTCGGGTAACGCGTGTGTTGCAGCTGTAACAGCTGCAGCGGGCTGTGGCAGACGGTGGGCCAGGTGTACGCACAGCTGCTGCTGGCGCTGGCCGCCGCTTCCAGTCTGCAGCAGCCGGGACCAGCCAGGAGCGCCGGGGCCCACCTCCAGGTACCGTACTGCTGGCGCGCCACACACTCCACACTCTACACTAGTGGTGGGCAGGAAATCGCGTATCTGTTAGAAATCACAGTGACTGAGAAGTCACAGATATCACAGTAGCAACTTTACAGAATCTAACTGCGATTTCAGTCACAGTTAGCAGTCGCAAGTAGTATTTCATATTCAAAGACGTGAGCCATCTATTGGTCGAATTTAGCACTACTTTCTGCGATTTCAGTGACAAGTCGCAACTAAGAGTCGCAAGTAGCAACTAAAAAGCGCAGTTAGCACTGCCATCTGTTGAGCAAAGTTCATACTACGCTATTCGCTACCGAGTCAAACTGCGATTTCTGTGACAAATCGCAACTAAGAGTCGCAAGTAGCAACTAAAAAGCGCAGTTAACATACTTTTCCTAGTGTCATCTGTTGACCGACGTACGTACTTCGTTATGAGAGCCTTGTGCCTCACGAGATCGATGTGCTGTGTGTGCATATGAAGGGCTTATTTCAGTAGTGGTACAAGTCCCTTTTTGTTCATTTTGAGATACAGAGTCGTAAAGTTAAATGAGCGCTGACAAATCTGCATTTGAGATACCAGAAATATTCAAGCATATGGCTTCTTGCTAGAGATGAACCTTTATTTATGTTTGTTTGGATCACTAATTTCAGAAGCATTATAGACAGAAAAGTGGAGGTAATGGACTTGTACCACTATTGAAATAAGCCCTTCATATTATATGGCGATATGCACATTCAGCATCAGTTATGGTTGGTCAAATACTGCTGTGACTCTGAATGTATTATATTAATAAGAAGCAACATTGCCTTTTTCTCCTGAAAATATCAAGTAACGTAACAAATGTGTTTGATTCTGCTTCCAATATGACAGTTTTGGTCAATACTCCACATGCCTACAGGACTTTGCAATGTTAACACAGCAGAACTCAGACATCTGTATAAGTGTAGAGAAATGAAAACAGTTATATGAATGCCTCACTTTTGTTCCGACACAGTTCAAGACTCGGGAGAAAAGTTTTACACCTGGTGTTCTACATGGCAACTTCACACACAAGAACTTTTTGCCGACACTACTGCCACCTACATAAGTAAGCTTTTCCTGTGTTACTTTCAAGTAATGCACTTAAGCTATTCCTGATTTAACTGGAAGATCTGTACTTCCCACTTTCATATCAACAGCCTCAAAATGCATATTGTAGACTTCGGGATATGTTACAGGTCAGTGTCACACCAAGATTGTGGAGAAAGGGGGGGGGGGCGGCATGTCACTCTCCAACAAGTGTTTACCAATAAGTAAGTGGCGGAAAATTATGGGTATAGGACGGCTTAAACATGTGGAAAATGAGATTTTTATTATTCACTCACTGTATTTGACATTTATTATTTCTTTAAAATCGCACAACAACTTCAATAAAACACAGTTTAATCATTCACACACTTATTTCACAATTATTTCACTTTTAAACTGCAAATCCTCTAAGAGCTGTCTTGAATCTTCACGAGTCTCTCTCAAAAACAGCCTTGATGTGGATAGATACGTACAACAACCAGTAATCAGAGTCAGAACTGTGTCTGCAAAAACACAAGGATTATTAAACAATTTTTGCTGTCATTAATTACTAGCAATATAATTAAACAGAGTAGATTGCTAATATTTGCTATAATGAATATCACATTTGCAAGAACGATCTCACTGAAGTAATTAACTCCATCGAAACGCTTAGAAACTAACCTCTCGTCTGACGAAAACGGTCTAAAGACACAGTGGCAATTTCTTCAGATCTGTTGACAATGATATTTTGAGTTGTCACTTTACTGAGTGGCTGAAATGTAGTTCAGGTACCTGTGAACATAACAATATGTTAGAATTCATTTTCTAAATACGAACTATTACGGTACTGTATGGCTACTTAGATATTAATTACACTATTAATATTTTCACAGTTGTTTCTTTAATACAAAATTAAAGCCAACGGAAGAAAAAACGTAAAACATACTTGCCAATGACAGGTTTGTTGAGATGCAATTTTCTGTGTTGACAGATGTAACTTTTTCATACGGTGGTAAGTCGCAGGAATCACAGAAATCGCAGAAGTAGCAGAAGTCACAGAAATCGCGGAAGTAGCAGAAATCGCAGAAATAGCAGTGGCGGAGGGATACACGACCTATGTTCCTTAGGCCGGTATTACACTATCAAATTTCTTTGTCCAATATCTTTGTCCAATATCTTTGTCAAAGATTTTTGATAGTGTAATAGGGATCTTTGACAAATGTCGTCCAATATTTGATCAAATCTAGGCCGAGGCCGTATATTTGATCAAAGAAATCGCTTGTCTTCTGTTCACTGCAATGCGATATGTTACCACGCGGAGCGCTAGCATCGCTGCAGCATTCTGTCGTCTGTAGTGTTTTTATAACCATTGCCAGTAAATACAATTGGTGTGTGCCGACAACTACAAAATTAAGAGAGATGTCTGAAGCTGATGAGGCGATTTACAACGTGAGGCACCCTGAATACAAAAACAGATTAAGAAGTTTGGAGACCTAACTTGACCTGACCTAACCTAACCTAACATAACCCTCTCCTGTAGCAAGGAATCGGAGTGTTATAGTGAGCCTGTCTTCTGAAGATGTAGCAGTTCTTAAGTGAATATTGTGCTTTGTGATATGAGGATACACTTCATTGAGCATATACAGAAATGTATGCTCATCCATTCTTAAGTAATTGATGTACGACTTGACGTCTTCCACTGTAAGCTCACGTAACAAGTTTTGTTGAATGCTTTTATCGTGTCGTCGTAAAACGCACGGCTTCACACAGATTAGATTAGTTTTTCGTTCCATAGATCCATGCTGAGGAGAGCCTCGTGGATGTGGAGCATGTCGATTTTTTTAAAGCTGAAATAACAATACCAATAGTATGAATAAATACAATACATCATTTGTTTCTATTAAAAATTTCGCCAATGGAGTAGAAGGAGTTGGCCAGTAGTAAGTCTTTCAGGCTCCTTTTAAACTGATCTTTATTTCTAACTAAATTTTTTATTTCCTGGCAAATTATTGAAGATGAGTGTTCCTGAGTAGTGGACCCCTTTTTGAACTAAAGTAAGTGCTTTTAAGTCCTTGTGCAGATCATTTTTGTATCTGGTATTGTATGTATGAACTGAGTTGTTTGTTGGAAAAAGAGATATATTATTTACGACAAATTTCATTAAGAAGTAAATATACTGAGAGGCAGTAGTTAATATACCCAGTTCTTTGAAGAGGTTTCTGCAGGAGGTCCATGAATTTACTCCACAAATAATACGTATTACACGCTTTTTGACCGTGAAAACTTGTTTGACTTCAAGATTTACCCCAAAATATTATCCCATATGACATTATGGAATGAAAGTATGCAAGCTTTTTCATTTTTATGTTGCCTATGTCTGCTAACACTCGAATTGCAAATACAGATTTGTTAAGGCCTTTCTGCAGTTCTGTGGTGTGCTCCTCCCAACTGAATTTATTATCAAGTTGTAATCCCAGGACTTTTAAGGCTGTCAACCTCGTATGTATGGTTCCATTTTTTCCCCCACTTCTTTTCCGCATGTGCACACAATGCAATTGGAGTACGTAGAACTGCTGCGGTTAATAACAAGTTGTTGTCAGCCATCTTGAACTTTGACGAAAAATTTGATGACAGTGTAATACCCCCTCTAGCGCTACGTCAAAGATCTTTGTCAAGTATATTGGACGGAATATTGGATCACATCTTTGATCAAATCTTTGACAAAGAAATTTGATAGTGTAATACCGGCCTTAACTGCGACTCTTAACTGCGACAAATCACAGTTAAGAATAACAGATACTGAAAAGTAGCATTCACAGAAATCACTGATATCGGAAAATCGCAGTTTAGCCTATCACTATTCCACACCAGCTGCTCTGCAGTCCCTAGCCTCGCTTGGCTGCACCGTCGTTGCGACCACACCTCCCCCCCCCCCCAATCAGTGTATTACTTTTGGGCACTGACTCTGTCTGTGTAGCCGAGGGCGTTAGTGCTCGCTTATGCGATAACCCTCACTGTAAGGTAGTTGGTGCCAACCCAGAGGCGGAAGAAATTGTGGGTCAGAAGAAATTTGCGATACTTATGTCTGTATTGGCAAGTGATATTGGGTGCTATGATCTGACTTCTTGGTGGGTATTTTGACTTCCATTGTTTGATAGTACAGGGTGATTGAAAAAGAATACCACAACTTTAAAAATGTGTATTTAATGAGAGAAACATAATATAACCTTCTGTTATACATCATTACAAAGAGTATTTAAAAACGTTTTTTTCACTCAAAAACAAGTTCAGAGATGTTCAATATGGCCCCCTCCAGACACTCGAGCAATATCAACCCGATACTCCAACTCGTTCCACACTCTCTGTAGCATATCAGGCGTAACAGTTTGGATAGCTGCTGTTATTTCTCGTTTCAAATCATCAATGGTGGCTGGGAGAGGTGGCCGAAACACCATACCCTTAACATACCCCCATAAGGAAAAATCGCAGGGGGTAAGATCAGGGCTTCTTGGAGGCCAGTGATGAAGTGCTCTGTCACGGGCTGCCTGGCGGCCGATCCATCGCCTCGGGTAGTTGACGTTCAGGTAGTTACGGACAGATAAGTGCCAATGTGGTGGCGCTCCATCCAGCTGAAATATGAATTGTTGTGCTTCTTGTTCGAGCTGAGGGAACAGCCAATTCTCTAACATCTACTCAATAACACAAAAAGCTTTCTGTTGAGCGGTCGCCATCTTAGCATCAACTGACGCTGACGCCTAGTCAACAGCACCTCAAGCGAACAAATGTACAACTAAATGAAACTTTATAGCTCCCTTAATTCGCCGAGAGATAGTGCTTAGCTCTGCCTTTTGTCGTTGCAGAGTTTTAAATTCCTAAAGTTGTGGTATTCTTTTTGAATCACCCTGTATTATTCGATGTCACGTTCTTGTCGGTTTCGAGAGAAATTATTTTTTCAATATCTACTGATCGTGAGAATCTAAATTCTGTCACCAGCCCGGCTAGCCGCGCTGTTTCCCGAGGGCGAAGGCGTGCTGGTCCCCGGCACGAATCCGCCCGGCGGATTAGCGTCGAGGTCTGGTGTGCCGCCCAGCCTCTGGTGCATGGTTTTTAAGGCGGTTTTCCATCTCCCTCGGCGAATGCGGGCTGGTTCCCCTTACTCTGCCTCAGTTATACACTACTGGCCATTAAAATTGCTACACCACGAAGATGACGTGCTACAGACGCGAAATTTAACCGACAGGAAGAAGATGCTGTGATATGCAAATGATTAGCTTTTCAGAGCATTCACACAAGGCTGACGCCTACAACGTGCTAACATGAGGAAAGTTTCCAACCGATTTCTCATACACAAACAGCAGTTGACCGGCGTTGCCTGGTGATGCCTGGTGATGCCTCGTGTAAGGAGGAGAAATGCGTACCATCACGTTTCCGACTTTGATAAAGGTCGGACTGTAGGCTGTCGCGGTTGCGGTTTATCGAATCGCGACATTGCTGCTCGCGTTGGTCGAGATCCAATGACTGTTAGTAGAATATGGAATTGGTGGGTTCAGGAGGGTAATACGGAACGCCGTGCTGGATCCCAAAGGCCTCGTATCACTAGCAGTCGAGATGACAGGCATCTTATCCGCATGGCTGTAACGGATCGTGCAGCCACTTCTCGATCTACGTCTCTACTCTTGATGAACTGTGGTATCGTGTTGAAGCTGCATGGGGAGCTGTACCTGTACAGGCCATCCAAGCTCTGTTTGACTCAATTCCCAGGGGTATCAAGGCCGTTATTACGGCCAGAGGTGGTTGTTATGGGTACTGATTTCTCAGGATCTATGCACCCAAATTGCGTGAAAATGTAATCACATGTCAGTTCCAGTATAATGTATTTGTCCCATGAATACCCGTTTATCATCTGCATTTCTTCTTGGTGTAGCAATTTTAATGGCGAGTAGTGTATGTTGTGCGGAATTGACCACTAGATGTCACCAAACATGGACCTGCCAGCATCAAACAAGGTGCGGGGTACTGTGTTGTCAAGCGACAAGTAGTAACAGCAGAATGTATTGGTCAAGAGAGCTCAGTGACTTCGAACGCGGGGGTGGTCGTTGGACGTCACCTGAGTGACAGCTTCACCGGGGACATTTCACTCCTTCTGCAGCTGCCCGAGCCCACTGCTGGTGATGTGATTGTGATGTGTGGACGTGAAGGAAGAACCGCAAAAGCACGCAGACCTCGTGCACGGGCACGTAGAGACCCTCGACACGGCGCAGCGTGGTTCTAAAAAATCGCCTGAAATCAGCGAAAGGAAGCGCTCGTGAACTGCAGAGTGCTACCAGTGGTCTGGTTAGGACAACGGCTGTGCGTGGGCGGGTAGAAACAATGCGGTACAACGGTCGCTCAGCCCCTCCCTCATAAGCCGACCGACGCTTGAGGTGACGTACAGGGCGAGGACACTGGACAGTGGGCGAATGGACTCGGGTGATTTAGAATG
Source organism: Schistocerca cancellata (assembly GCF_023864275.1). NCBI lineage: Eukaryota > Metazoa > Arthropoda > Insecta > Orthoptera > Acrididae > Schistocerca > Schistocerca cancellata. The sequence goes on from NC_064633.1 coordinate 522,029,105, forward strand.
GTGAAGCACGCTGTACCGTACGGTAGTCCGACATGAGGATCTGGGCTCGACGAGTGCGTGGAGAGCGAGAGCTGCCGTCATGTGCAATGGCAACAGTAAAGTAGAGAGGATGGGATGTCACAGTAAGGGGCTGGTTTCCGTGGTTAGACTGTGGTATCCTTATGGCGCTTAAAAAAACGTTTAATGGAGAAAGATACGAGCGTATTCTGCGTTACTGTGTACTGTATAGAGAAGAGGAACAGTTCGGAGACGTTGAGGGAATCTTTTGTACACAGTAACATTGTAATTCTGTCAGAGACAGCAAAGGACTTGGAAGAACAGTTGAACGGAATGGATGGTGTCTTGAAGGGAGGATATAAGATGAACATCAACAAAAGCAAAACGAGGATAATGGAATGTAGTCGAATTAAGTCGGGTGATGTTGAGGGTATTAGATTAGGAAATGAGACACTTAAAGTAGTAAAGGAGTTTTGCTATTTTGGGAGCAAAATAACTGATGATGGTCGAAGTAGAGAGGATATAAAATGTAGACTGGCAATGGCAAGGAAAGCGTTTCTGAAGAAGAGAAATTTGTTAACATCGAGTATAGATTTAAGTGTCAGGAAGTCATTTCTGAAAGTATTTGTATGGAGTGTAGCCATGTATGGAAGTGAAACATGGACGGTAAATAGTTTGGACAAGAAGAGAATAGAAGCTTTCGAAATGTGGTGCTACAGAAGAATGCTGAAGATTAGATGGGTAGATCACATAACTAATGAGGAAGTATTGAATAGGATTGGGGAGAAGAGAAGTTTGTGGCACAACTTGACCAGAAGAAGGGATCGGTTGGTAGGACATGTTCTGAGGCATCAAGGGATCACCAATTTAGTATTGGAGGGCAGCGTGGAGGGTAAAAATCGTAGGGGGAGACCAAGAGATGAATACACTAAGCAGATTCAGAATGATGTAGGTTGCAGTAGGTACTGGGAGATGAAGAAGCTTGCACAGGATAGAGTAGCATGGAGAGCTGCATCAAACCAGTCTCAGGACTGAAGACCACAACAACAACAACATTCCTGAAATGGACAGGCCTATCCAAAGTCCCGACCAGAACCCAATGGAACACCTGTGGGATGAGTGACAACGGCGACTTCGCTACAGACCCGAGCCTCCGACATCATTACCTTCTCTGGATTCGGCTCTTCAGGAAGAATGTACTGCTATTCCTTCACAGACATTCACAAACCTCACTGAAAGTAAAACTTTGAACATAGCTGCTAAGAAACTTCCTGGCGGATTGAAACTGTATGCCGGACCGAGACTCGAACACGGGACCTTTGCCTTTCGCGGGCAAGTGCTCTACCGACTGAGCTACCCAAGCACGACTCACGCCCCGTCCTCACAGCTTTACTTCTGCCAGTACCTCGTCTCCTACCTTCCAAACTTTACAGAAGCTCTCCTGCGAAACTTGCAGAACTAGCACTCCTGAAAGAAAGGATATTGCGGAGACACGGTTTAGTCACAGCCTGGGAGTTGTTTCTAGAATGAAATTTTCACTCTACAGCGGAGTGTGCGCTGATATGAAACTTCCTGGCAGAGTCGTGCTGGGGTAGCTCAGTTGGTAGAGCACTTGCCCGCGAAAGGCAAAGGTCCCAAGTTCGAGTCTCGGTCCGGCACACAGTTTTAATCTGCCAGGAAGTTTCATATCAGCGCACACTCCGCTGTAGAGTGAAAATTTCATTCTAGATAGCTGCTAAGTTTCAGTGACCGTGTCAGAATCATATTAGAACAAATAAGCCCTCGGTCAGAAATATTAAGTCAGAATTGACAAGGTTTCGACGCTACTATGAGCGTCGTCTTCAGAATTAGACTAACTGTTCTAAAACATATTAGGTATATAATACACTAATAAAATTAAAGTTTGTACTGACTGGAAAAGATGCAGTACTTACAAGTCACATATTAAAAAAGATCTAAGCCGGAAAGGCTAACATTTGTTGCATCTCTCTTTCACTCTCTGCCATCACAACCATGGCGTCTGCAAATCTTATACACTCCACTCTCCGACCCCCTATGCAAGCTCCTCTCCTTCCGTCAAAACTTTCACTAATAATTTCCTCCAGATATATATTGAAGAGTGTTGGTGATAAACAACAACCTTGTCTTACACGACTTCCCAGTTCTATTTCTTCACTCATCACACCTCCTATTCTTACTCTTGCTGTCTGGTTCAAATATAAATTTATAATTAGCCGTCTATCCCTCCAGTCAACTCATTGTTTACTTAGGATTTCCATCAGTTTGCCCCATCTGACACAGTCAAAACGCTTTTCAAGATCAATGAACACAACATACACCTTACTTTTCTTTTCCATGTATCTCTCCCCTACCACTCTCAGTAGCTCAATGGCATCTCTAGTTCCCACTCCTCGGATGAAACAAAATTGTTCATCTCCTATTATACAATTCAGCTGTCCATATAGCCTTCTGTTGAGCGTCCTCAGCCGGCCTTTGTGGCCGAGCGGTTCTAGGCGCTTCAGCCTGGAACCGCGCGACCGCTACGGTCGCAGGTTCGAATCCTGCCTCGGGCATGGATGTCTGTGATGTCCTTAGGTTAGTTAGGTTTAAGTAGTTCTAAGTCCTAGGGGACTGATGACCTCAGAAGTTAAGTCCCATAGTGCTCAGAGCCATTTTTTGAGCGGCCTCAGCAAGGCTTTGGCTGCATGAGATATCAGGCTCACTGTCCTATGTTCCTCACACTTTTTGTTGTTCTTTTTCTTTTCTAAAGGTATTAAGATACTTTCTGTAAAGTTCTTTGGCCATTTTCCTGTCATGTATATTTGATTACATAATTCAATCAACTCCTTTTTCCCTTCTTTCTCCAATGACTTTAACAGTTCCACAGGAATCTCATCAGTTCCCATTGCCTTTCCATTTTTCATCTCCTTCATAGATTCTTCAATCTCACTAGTTACTATTGCATTTCCTTTGTCATCATCTGCAACTTTATCTTCTTCTTCTTCTATCCCAAGGTCTACATCTACTTCTACATCTACATCCATACTCGGCAAGCCACCTGCGGTGTGTGGCGGAGGGTACCCTGAGTACCTCTATCGGTTCTCCCTTCTATTCCAGTCTCGTATTGTTCGTGGAAAGAAGGATTGTCGGTATGCTTCTGTGTGGGCTGTAATCTCTCTGATTTTATCCTCATGGTCTCTTAGCGAGATATACGTAGGAGGGAGCAATATACTGCTTGACTCTTCGGTGAAGGCATGTTCTCGAAACTTTGACAAAAGCCCGTACCGAGCTACGGAGCGTCTCTCCTGCAGAGTCTTCCAATGGAGTTTATCTATCATCTCCGTGACGCTTTCGCGATTACTAAATGATCCTGTAACGAAGCGCGCTGCTCTCCGTTGGATCTTCTCTATCTCTTCTATCAACGCTATCTGGTACGGATCCCACACTGCTGAGCAGTATTCAAGCAGTGGGCGAACAAGCGTACTGTAACCTACTTCCTTTGTTTTCGGATTGCATTTCCTTAGGATTCTTCCAATGAATCTCAGTCTGGCATCTGCTTTACCGACGATCAACTTTATATGATCATTCCATTTTAAATCACTCCTAAAGCGTACTCCCAGATAATTTATGGAATTAACTGCTTCCAGTTGCTGACCTGCTATTCTGTAGCTAAATGATAAGGGACCTATCTTTCTATGTATTCGCAGCACATTACACTTGTCTACATTGAAATTCAATTGCCATTCCCTGCACCATGCGTCAATTCGCCGCAGATCCTCCTGCATTTCAGTACAATTTTCCATTGCTACAATCTCTCGATACACCACAGCATCATCCGCAAAAAGCCTCAGTGAACTTCCGATGTCATCCACAAAGTCATTTATGTATATTGTGAATATCAACGGTCCTGTGACACTCCCCTGCGGCACACCTGAAATCACTCTTACTTCGGAAGACTTCTCTCCGTTGAGAATGACATGCTGCGTTCTGTTATCTAGGAACTCTTCAATCCAATCACACAATTGGTCTGATAGTCCATATGCTCTTACTTTGTTCATTAAATGACTGTGGGGAACTGTATCGAACGCCTTGCGGAAGTCAAGGTCTCCTTCATTTGGTCGGCTGTCTGCAGCGTATAGCCATTCTACATATTCTTCCTGTCTTCTCATTATTTCTTGGGTTTCACGCACCGTTTTACCGTCTGCCGCCTCTACTTCCTTTAGTCCATTGTTGTTTCTCTTTTCCCTGAATGTCAAATCCGTTGCTTCTTTGTGCATCAAATCATATTTTCCTTCTTTCTCTAATTTCTCTATCTTGTCACACTTTTCTGTAAGCCAGTTCTCCTTTACTTTTTCTGTCTCACTTCTTAATTCATTATTTAACCTCCTGTAGTTGCACTTTTCTTTTTCTGCGTTTACAGTTTTCCATTTCCTGCGATCATCCATCTTGGTTATCATATCTGGTGTTACCCATTCTTTCTTTAATTTTTTCCTCTCCTTGACTCCAAGCGCTTCCTTAGCTGCCTTTTTGATCCGATTTTTAAAACGATCCCATCTTCCTTCTGTTTCCTGTCCTTTCATCATCATTTTACAATATGCATTCTCTAATTTTTCACAATTCTCAAAGTTAATGTGCTCCCTCTTCTGTCCTTTCCAGGTTCTTTTCAATTTAACTGGAACCCCAGCTATTACTAACATATGATCTGAATAAATATCTGCTCATGGATAGCTTTTGACACTCTTTAAGCAATTTCGGTATCTTTGTTGTGTCATTATGTAATCAATTTGATATCTTTTATTGTCAAATCGAGATATCCAAGTATACCGTCGTCTTTTGTGGTTATTAAATAGACTATTTCCAACTACCATGAAATTTTCATTGCAGTATTCCAACAATCTTTGCTCTCTCTCTTTTCTTTCTCCCAGTCCTAATTTTCCCAGAGCTTTTCATTCTGCAAGTCAAGTAAGTCAAGTCTCTGCTAAGTTTTCTATCGTCTCATAACATTCTTCTACCTCTTCTTCTGAATGATTACTTGTTGGCATATAGACCTGGATGATAACTAAGTCTTTCTTTTTCCCTTTCAGTCTCATCATCATTATTCTTCCACTAACATATTCAACCTTGATAACCTCGTCCTTCAGTCTTTTACCTACCAAAAATCCAACCCCATACATTACATTTTTATCTTCACCTGAATAGTATAATCGGAATTCGTCACTTTCTAGTTCTCCACAACCATCCCATCTCACCTCACACATTCAAAGTACATCCAATTTGTTTCTTGTCATTTCATGTTTGGCGTTTTCTAATTTCCCTTCCTGTAGAAGGGTTAAAACATTTCAAGTCCCAATCCTCAATAAGTCTTCCTTCTTCTTCTCCTTCCTTTCTTTTCCATTTGTCCTAATCTCTGCAGTCCTCCTTGTATTCCCCTCCTGGAGATCCGACTGAGGGGAAGCTTTACTTCCGGAATATTGTACAAAGAGGTCCATCCCATGAACTTCTAGGGAAGTAATGCCAGTGGTGGTTTCCCGTTGCCTTCCTCTGTCCTCCACATCATGTCAGCTCGCTGGCCCAGTTTCCCGCTAGGGGTTGGTTACCCAACCTTCCACTGGGTTGCTTAGCTTAACGGGGGCACCAGATGTAGGTAGGATTGTGAAGAATTGAGGCACATTTAAGACTTTTCCTACTGTTTATATTTACTACAATGTCAATAAGCAAGTGTGTGAAGAACCTAAATATTTCATTTTTGGGAATTATGCATTGGCTAAGTAAACTTTTTGTAGGAAGCTTACCATGCTTATTTTTGCCGCTGTTATATGGAAAGGTTAAGATTGTGGACAAAAGAAAAAAACGCATGTCATTTGTGGTTCTAGTGCTGTGGAGGGACCGAAAAAATCATCTTAATGACTCTTACTTCTGCTTAGGTAGTGTTCAGGGGTGCAGTTTGAAAAACAAGAGACAAGTTGTGTATCCAAGTATCGATTCAGCCATTAGGCCAGTTTGCACACTGAGAAGATCTGATTGCTCCTTCTCCAGCTGTTGTAGAGAACGTGGAAGAAGGTGATGAAGAAAATGGAGCTGATGCAATTACCGAAGACGATACTGATGTCCAGCAGCCTGAATGCGACTTTACTCCGTGACTGTTGTCTCAGAGTGAACTTAATGGTCTCGTACGAGATTTGAGGTTGCCTAATGCTTCAGCGCAGTAGGCAGTACAGTTGAAGAGGAATGGACATCTCTAAAAAGGGCCATCACAGAAGTTGGGAAGGAAGACATAGGTACAAAGAAGGTAGCTGCGAAGAAAGGAGGAAGTACAAACATGTTCCGGGAAAATCAGGAATACAGAAATACAAGTCGCTGAGGAATGAAATAAATAGGAAGTGTAGGGAAGCTAAGACGAAATGGCTGCAGGAAAAATGTGAAGACATCAAAAAAGATATGATTGTCGGAAGGACAGACTCAGCATACAGGAAAGTCAAAACAACCTCTGGTGACATTAAAAGCAACGGTGGTAACATTAAGAGTGCAACGGGAATTCCACTGTTAAATGCAGAGGAGAGAGCAGATAGGTGGAAAGAATACATTGAAAGCCTCTATGAGGGTGAAGATCTGTCTGATGGGATAAAAGAAGAAACAGGAGTCGATTTAGAAGAGATAGGGGATCCAGTATTAGAATCGGAATTTAAAAGAGCTTTGGAGGACTTACGGTCAAATAAGGCAGAAGGGATAGATAACATTCCATCAGAATTCCTAAAATCATTGGGGGAAGTGGCAACAAAACGACTATTCACGTTGGTGTGCAGAATATATGAGTCTGGCGATATACCATCTGACTTTCGGAAAAGCATCATCCACACAATTCCGAAGACGGCAAGAGCTGACAAGTGCGAGAATTATCGCACAATCAGCTTAACAGCTCATGCATCGAAGCTACTTACAAGAATAATATACAAAAGAATGGAAAAGAAAATAGAGAATGCGCTAGGTGACGATCAGTTTGGCTATAGGAAAAGTAAAGGGACGAGAGAGGCAATTCTGACGTTACGGCTAATAATGGAAGCAAGGCTAAAGAAAAATCAAGACACTTTCATAGGATTTGTCGACCTGGAAAAAGCGTTCGACAATATAAAATGGTGCAAGCTGTTCGAGATTCTGAAAAAAGTAGGGGTAAGCTATAGGGAGAGACGGGTCATATACAATATGTACAACAACCAAGAGGGAATAATAAGAGTGGACGATCAAGAACGAAGTGCTCGTATTAAGAAGGGTGTAAGACAAGGCTGTAGCCTTTCGCCCCTTCTCTTCAATCTGTACATCGAGGAAGCAATGATGGAAATAAAAGAAAGGTTCAGGAGTGGAATTAAAATACAAGGTGAAAGGATATCAATGATACGATTCGCTGATGACATTGCTATCCTGAGTGAAAGTGAAGAAGAATTAAATGATCTGCTGAACGGAATGAACAGTCTAATGAGTACGCAGTATGGTTTGAGAGTAAATCGGAGAAAGACGAAGGTAATGAGAAGTAGTAGAAATGAGAACAGCGAGAAACTTAACATCAGGATTGATGATCACGAAGTCAATGAAGTTAAGGAATTCTGCTACCTAGGCAGTAAAATAACCAATGACGGACGGAGCAAGGAGGACATCAAAAGCAGACTCGCTATGGCAAAAAAGGCATTTCTGGCCAAGAGAAGTCTACTAATATCAAAATCGGCCTTAATTTGAGGAAGAAATTTCTGAGGATGTACGTCTGGAGTACAGCATTGTATGGTAGTGAAACATGGACTGTGGGAAAACCGGAACAGAAGAGAATCGAAGCATTTGAGATGTGGTGCTATAGACGAATGTTGAAAATTAGGTGGACTGATAAGGTAAGGAATGAGGAGGTTCTACGCAGAATCGGAGAGGAAAGGAATATGTGGAAAACACTGATAAGGAGAAGGGACAGGATGATAGGACATCTGTTAAGACATGAGGGAATGACTTCCATGGTACTAGAGGAAGTTGTAGAGGTCAAAAACTGTAGAGGAAGACAGAGACTGGAATACGTCAAGCAAATAATTGAGGACGTAGGTTGCAAGTGCTACTCTGAGATGAAGAGGTTAGCACAGGAAAGGAATTCGTGGCGGGCCGCATCAAACCAGTCAGTAGACTGATGACAAAAAAAAAAATGCTTCAGCGGAACTACTTGGCTCCCGATTAAAAAGTGAGAATCTTCTGGATCCAGCAGCACATTATTCATGCTACAGACATACAGAAGAAGAATTAGTTCATTTATTCTCATAGAACGAATTCTTGGCTTACTGCAGTAACGTAAACGAGTTAATGCACTTCTGTGGCATTGAACATGATTCTACACAGTGGAGACTTTTCTAGACTCGTCAATGAGGAGCCTGAAAGGTGTGTTACTGCACGATGGAAACATGTGTGGGTCCATTCTTGTGGCCCATTCAGTTCATATGAAAGCGATATATGAGAACATTGAGATACTATTAACAAGTATCCAGTATGAGGAACACATTTGGCTTGTCTGCGGCGAGTTCAAAATTATCGGAATACTATTAGGACAATAAGCTGAGTTCACAAAAATTCCTTGGTTTCTATGCGAATGGGACAGACGGTTAAGGTGGAGACAGTGGAGTGTCAGAGTTTGGTCACAGCGGAGAAATTTAGTGCCTGTAACTAAAAGTATCCTGCACGAACCGCTTGTAGAGCAAAAAAAAGTCTTGCTTCCAGCTCTGCAAATGAAACTGGGCTTGATGATGTAATTTGTAAAGGCTCTACCACAGGATGGACGCTGCATCAAGTACTCTCCAAGAAATTTCCCTTCACCACATGAGACAAATTGAAAGCTGGAATTCTCTTTTAGTCATCAAATTAAGAAATTGATGAAGGATAAAGATTCTGAGAAGACAATGAAGAAAAGAGACCACGGTGCATGACATCTTTCGATCACTTACTGAGAACTTTCTATGGAATATTTAAGATTGGAATTACAAGACCGTTGGTGGAAAATGTTGCGTGAAGATGGGTTGTTAAATGAGTGTGAAAGTCCAATTTCTATACGCACATATCGACTACTTTCCGGAAATTTGGGACATTATATTGAAGAGCAGAGTGGACGTTTTCGCCTACATATTAAGAGGAGGTACCAGCGGCACTGGACAGCTGTTGTGTTGGCCGACTACTCTTGGATGTTGAAAGGCACAGTCATCATGGTATACGAGCATCTACAAGGAAGTGAAGAAGAGAAATTTCAAATAATTATGGAACACTATTGACACAAAGTAAACGCGAAACAAATTATGGGAGTTCTGAGGAGTATTTTTAAATGTATTACATTTTTTAAATGGTGTTAGAATATATTTGTGGGCTTATAAGTGAAAATTATCAAAATATTACTTCTTATTTTGTGTAAAAACCAGGCCTGATAGACAAAAACGGTAGTTATTTATGGAATCAGCATAAAAAATTGATTCAAGAACATCTACTTTCAACAAATCATCTGACAAAAAGTTTTTAAATGCTGACTAGTGTAATTATTTCATGTACTTCGTATGCACTATTTCGACAATAACTCTTGAGTTAACTGGGAACATCTAAAAGGGTTTTCTAATTTTCCTTTCTGGTAATTTTCAACATAAAATGAGTGGTAAAGATGTTGTCAAAATGTTTTGGGCGCCATTTTTCCATCAAAGTAACAAGGTGGATAACAGAAGAGATACTGAATTTAATTGATGAAAGGAGAAAATACAAAAATGCAGTAAATGAAGCAGGCAAAAAGGAACACAAACGTCTCAAAAATGAGATCGACAGGAAGTGCAAAATGGCTAAGCAGGGATGGTTAGAGGACAAATGTAAGGATGAAGAGGCTTATCTCACTAGGGGTAAGATAGATACTGCCTACAGGAAAATTAAAGTGACCTTTGGAGAAAAGAAAACCACTTACATGAATATCAAGAGCTCAGATGGAAACCCAGTTCTAAGCAAAGAAGGGAAAGCAGAAAGGTGGAACGAGTATATAGAGGGTCTATAGAGGGTCGATGTTCTTGAGGACAATATTATGGAAATGGAAGAGGATGTAGATGAAGACGAAATGGGAGATATGAAGACTTTGACAGAGCACTGAAAGACCTAAGTCGAAACAAGGCCCCAGGAGTAGACAACATTCCATTAGAACTACTGACAGCCTTGGGAGAGCCAGGCCTAACAGAACTCTACCATCTGGTGAGCAAGATGTACGAGACAGGCGAAATTCCCTCAGACTTCAAGAAGAATATAGTAATTCCAATCCCAAAGAAAGCAGGTGTTGACAGATGTGAAATTTACCGAACTATCAGTTTAATAAGTCACAGCTGCAAAAAACTAACGCGAATTCTTTACAGACGAATGGAAAAACTGGTAGAAGCCAACCTCGGGGAAGATCAGCTTGGATTCCGTAGAAACGTTGGAACACGTGAGGCAATACTGACCCTACGACTTATCTTAGAAGAAAGATTAAGGAAAGGCAAACCGACGTTTCTAGCATTTGTAGACTTAAAGAAAGCTTTTGACAATGTTGACTGGAATACTCTCTTTCAAATTCTGAAGGTGGCAGGGGTAAAATACAGGGAGCGAAAGGCTGTTTACAATTTGTACAGAAACCAGATGGCAGTTATAAGAGTCGAGGGACATGAAAGGGAAGCAGTGGTTGGGAAGGGAGTGAGACAGGGTTGTAGCCTCTCCCCGATGCTATTCAATCTGTATATTGAGCAAGCAGTAAAGGAAAAAAAAAGAAAAGTTCGGAGTAGGTATTAAAATCCACGGAGAAGAAATAAAATCTTTGAGGTTTGCCGATGACATTGTAATTCTGTCAGAGACAGCAAAGGACTTGGAAGAGCAGTTGAACGGAATGGACAGTGTCTTGAAAGGAGGATATAAGATGAACATCAACAAAAGCAAAACGAGGATAATGGAATGTAGTCGAATTAAGTCGGGTGATGTTGAGGGTATTAGATTAGGAAATGAGACACTTAACGTAGTAAAGGAGTTTTGCTATTTTGGGAGCAAAATAACTGATGATGGTCGAAATAGAGAGGATATAAAATGTAGACTGCCAATGGCAAGGAAAGCGTTTCTGAAGAAGAGAAATTTGTTAACATCGAGTATTGATGTGATGATGATGATGATGTTTGGTTTGTGGGGCGCTCAACTGCGTGGTTATCAGCGCCCGTACAATTTCCCAACCTTTGCTCAGTCCAATTTCGCCAATTTCCTGGATGATGATGAAATGATGAGGACAACACAAACACCCAGTCATCTCGAGGCCGGTGAAAATCCCTGACCCCGCCGGGAATCGAACCCGGGACCCCGTGCTCGAGTATTAATTTAAGTGTCAGGAAGTCGTTTCTGAAAGTATTTGTATGGAGTGTAGCCATGTATGGAAGTCAAACGTGGACGATAAATAGTTTAGACAAGAAGAGAATAGAAGCTTTCAAGATGTGGTGCTACTGAAGAATGCTGAAGATTAGATGGGTAGATCACATAACTAATGAGGAGGTATTGAATAAAATTGGTGAGAAGAGGAGTTTGTGGCACAACTTGACTAGAAGAAGGGATCGGTTGGTAGGAAATGTTCTGAGGCATCAAGGGATCACCAATTTGGTACTGGAGGGCAGCGTCGAGGATAAAAATCGTAGAGGGAGACGAAGAGATGAATACACAGATTCAGAAGGATGTAGGTTGCAGTAGGTACTGGGAGATGAAGAAGCTTGCACAAGATAGAGTAGCATGGAGAGCTGCATCAAACCAGTCTCAGGACTGAAGATCACAACTAAAAGTATCCTGCACGAACCGCTCGTAGAGCAAAAAAAAAGGTCTTGCTTCCATCTCTACAGATAAAACTGGGCTCGATGATGTAATTTGTAAAGGCCCTACCACAGGATGGACCCTACATCAAGTACCTTTCCAAGAAATTTCCCTTCGCCACATGAGATGGATTGAAATTTGGAATTCTTTTTTAGTCATCAAATTAAGTAACTGATGAAGGATGAAGATTCTGAGAAGACAATGAAGAAAAGAGAACACAGTGCATGACTTCCGATCACTTACTGAGAACTTTCTATGGAATATTTAACATCGTAATTAGAAAACCATTGGTGAAAAATGTTGCAAGAAGAAGGGTTGTCCACTTTCTATACGCACATATCGACTACTCTCCTGAAATTTGGGACATTATATTGAAGAGCAAAGTGGACGTTTTCACCGACGTATTAACAGGAGGTACCAGCGGCACTGGACAGCTGCTGTGTTGGCCGACTACTGTTGGATGTTGAAGAGGCACAGTCATCGTCATATACAAGCATCTACAAGGAAGTGAAAGAAGGGAAATTTTAAATAATTATGGAACACTATTGATACAAGGTAAAAGCGAAACAAATTTGGGCAGTTCTGAGGAGTATTTTTAAATGCATTACATTTTTAAAATGGTGTTAGAATATATTTGTGATCTTATAAGTGAAAATTATCAAAATATTACTTCTTATTTTGTGTAAAAACCTGACGTGATGGACAAAACGGTAGTTATTTCTAGAATCAGCACAAAAAAATTGATTCAAGAACATCTACTTTCAACAAATCATCTGACAAAAAGTTTTCAGATGCGGACTAGTGTAATCATTTCGTGTACTTCGTATGCACTATTTCGACAATAACTCTCGAGTTAACTGGGAACATCTAAAAGCGTTTTCTAATTTTCCTTTCTGGCAATTTTCAACATAAAATGAGTCGGAAAGGAGATGTCGTCAAAATGTTTTGGGCGCCATTTTTCCATCAACGTAACAAGGTGCAAACACGTCGAAGTCTATGAAAGTACAAATTTTCGCAACTGCCGGACAGCCGTCCAGGTAAGCGCCAGACGAGTGCAGGTGGGGTGTGGTGTGTGTTGCAGTGGTACGTGCTGGTGTGGTGCCACGCGGGCGGCGCCGCCGTCATCACGTGCTGCTACGTGCGGCTCGTCGCGTCGGGCGCGCCGGCCGACAAGCTGGGCTCCCTGCGCAGGGCGCACAGGGCTGCCGGGCAGCACGCCTTCCTCAGGGCCGCCGCCGCAGGTCAGTCCCGCTGCGTGCAGCATCAGGCTTCTGACTGGGGCCCTATTCTGTATCGTTTATACCGATCGGTGTAGTAGGTTAGTCTCGGTAGTGACGTCATTTTCGGTTCTTTATCGAAATATTCTATTCGGTAAGCTTCTGAGACTTGTTACCGAACGGTCCTCTCACCGATTTTACGACAATTGTACCGAGAGGTTTTGGATTTCGGTCTGGCCCTGTCGATCGGTGAGCTGTGGTTTATGTACACCTATAATTTGATATTTTAAACATATTTAGCGGTTTTAGCTTTGGCTTTAGTGATTGTGTTACTAAAGAATCACCAGAGGACGCATCCGGTTGGAAAGTGAGTTCATAATTGACTATTTTCCTTTGTTAGAAATATGGTTAGGTTGTTATTGTGAATGATTACATCAAAGAGAAAACGTTTTTATACAAATAAGAGTGTAAAGACCATTAAATATCAACACATCGGCTCTGCTTACGTATGTTACATGAGTGTGAACTGACGTTACTAGTGTCTTTGTGTATTCCCCCCCCCCCCAAATGGTTTAGTTAGTAATTATCGAAACGTGTTTACAACTTTTAAGTAACAATGGAAAGCAATTATATGACACCAGATCTTGGAAATCTTCCAAACTATCACGCATTTATGACTTACGCAGCACCGTTTGGCAACCGAGCCAGCCTACGTTCCTCTACGTAATAACACAAGAATTGAGGCCCACGTTACCGTTGTTCAATGTGCCGAAGTGGTTAGCACGCGAGAATGCGATACGAGAGGTGATTGGTGGATGGGGTGGATTGGGTGGATGCAAGAATTTTTTTTTTTTTTTTCCTCTTCATATATGCAACACGTTCTGAGACATTGTTATTGGTGTAAGTTAAGATTTTCCTGCAATATTCGTTATTCCTTAGATGTAAGAGTGCACTTCCTCAGTAACGATTTCGTGATTTCTGTGTGTTTAAAATACGAAATATGAAATCGTTGGAGATGAAATTGCTGTGAGTGAAACAACCGAGCCGGCCGAAGTGGCCGAGCGGTTCTAGGCGCTACAGTCTGGAACCGTGCGACCGCTGCGGTCGCAGGTTCGAATCCTGCCGCGGGCATGGGTGTGTGTGATGTCCTTAGCTTAGTTAGGTTTAAGTAGTTCTAAGTTCTAGGCGATTGATGACCTCAGAAGTTAAGTCTCATAGTACTCAGAGCCATTTGAACCATTTGAAACAACCGACAGTGACCTTTATATTTTTTTCTTGTCAGAAATAATTCACCATGTTTTCCGAATATGTAGCGTATTCCGAGTATGCGGTTAGACAGGAATCTAAGAGCACAACTTAAGTTACTGGGAATGTAACTAGCAGCAGTCATCTTCATAATACTGCTTGTCACAAGTATTTATCTGCGATCTAATCCTCCACCACAGTAGACAGAGATGAAAGATCTCTGTCGTAATATTTTTAGACTGTAGCACCATATACGAAACATTTTCATTCATGAGATGCATGCTATAAACTTCGACGAACTGCAGGAGCTCTCGAAAATGCGTTTTTTCTTTCAGTTTTGTTTTTAAGATTCAAATCGTTGACCTATCATATAGGGAAGTGGGCTACTTAATCATTTGCATCTTTAGGAGCGAGTTATAACCACATTCTGTTTATCTTCTTATTCTTTGAAACTCTCTGAATCAATTTTTCGCGTGTTTTTTATAGATGTATTAGTACAATGTGGTACTACACATTATTCCCAACTCATTTTCCGAAACGTAAAATCCAAAACACGATGTCAGTGTGAATGAGAATAAGATTACATAATGCGGCGTCTACGACAATCTGCAGAATACAGTCAAATACGCTATCGTTATTACGCATGCATGGAAACATGCGGTCAGAGAAACTAAAAATTTTTATGCATTTCAGCTGAGAATCATGCAAATGGATATACTGCGCCTGATATTGTTAAGGAGGAGGCAAGGGCGATGAAAGCGGGCACGTCAGATCGATGGAATGCGGCGTCATTCGTTATGGCAACGTAACTGCAATTTTCGGTACTTGTAAGAACAGCGCGCCTGTGTCGTCTGCTAGCCGCTTTGTGTTCGTGGCGCTGTGAGCGCTGCTGTGCGCATGCGCGGATCTGCGGCCGCCTGCTTTTGATTGGCTTGCACGACACGAACCGACAACAGCGCTTCGGTTCTCTAGACCCGAACGGTATCGCTACCGAAATGCATACTGAATAACGCAATGACTCTAATTCGAGTACTAGACCGTTCGGTGCTCTTGAGTACCGAAACGATCGGCACAATGGCAGAAAGATACAGAATAGGCACCCTGGTTTGATGCGTCCTGCCACGAATTCTTCTCCTGTGCCAACCTCTTCATCTCAGAGTAGCACTTGCGACCTACGTCCTCAGTTATTTTCTGGATGTATTCCAATCTTTGTCTTCCTATACAGTTTTTCCCCTCTACGGTTCCCTCTAGTACCGTGAAAGTCATTCCCTGATGTCTTAACACATGTCCTATCATCCTGTCCCATCTCCTTAACAGTGTTTTCCACATAATCCTTTCCTCTCCGATTCGGCGCAGAACCTCCTCATTCCCCACCTCATCTGTCCACTTAGTTTTCAACATTCGTCTGTAACACCACATCTCGAATGCTTTGGTTCTCTTCTGTTCCGTTTACCCACTCCTCCATGTTTCACTACCGTACAATGCTGTGCTCCAAACGTACCTTCTCAGAAATTTCTTCCTCAAATTAGGGCCTATGTTTAATACTAGTAGACTTCTCACGGCGAGGAATGCCCTTTTTGCCAGTGCTAGTCTCCTTTTGATGTCCACCTCGCTCTGTCCGTCATTGGTTATTTTGCTGCCTGGGTAGCAGAATTCCGCAACTTCACCTACTTCGTAACCGTCAATCCTGATGTTACGTTTCTCGATGTTCTCACTTCTACTACTTCTAGTTACTTTCGTCTTTCTTCGATTTGCTCTCAATCCAAATTCAGTACTCGTAAGACTGTTCATTCCACTCAACAAAACACGTAATTCTTCTTCACCTTCACTCAGGACAAAAATGTCAACAGCGAATCGTATCACTGATATCCTTTCGCCTTGAATTTTAATTCCACTCCTGAACCTTTCTTTTATTTTCATCATTGCTTCCTCGGTGTACAGATTAAACAATAGGGGCGAAAGACTACAGTCCGTACCACATCTACATTCAGTTGAACATTTGCTCTTTTCCTCAGGCACGAAACATGTTACCCCAAAAATTTTATTTTAGTTTCGTTTTTTGGTAATTTTTCTGCAACATGGTTTCAGTCTCCCTGCATCTTCTTCAGGCCGATGTACACTGATCAGCCAGCACCTTATGACCACGTGCCTAATAGTCAGTATGTCCACCTTTACCATGGATAACAGCGGCGACACCTCGTATTGTGGAAGCAATGAGGCCTTGCTAGGTCACTGGAGGGAGTTGGCACCACATCTGCACACACACACAAGTGACCTAATTACCGTAAATTCCGGGAGGGACCGATGAGTTCTGACGCCACGTTCAGTCATATCCCAGATGTGCTCGATCGGGCTCAGATATGGCGAGTTGCGGGAACAGTATACCAACTCCAACTCGCCACTGTGTTCCTCGAACCGCTCCACAACACTCCTGGCCTTGTGGCATGGCGCTTTAGGTTCTTGAAAAATGTCATTGCCATCAGGAACATTACCGTCACGGAGGGGTGTACGTGATCTGCAACCAGCGTACCATACTCCTCGGCCGTCAAGGTGCCTTGCACGAGCTCCACTGGACCCACGGATGCCCACGTGAATGTTCCCCAGAGCATAATGGAGGCGCCGCCAGCTTGTCTCTGTCCCCCAGTACAGGTGTGAAGGAGCTGCTCCCCTGGGACACAACAGACCCGCGCCCTCCCAACGACTCGATGAAGGACGTACCGTCCAGTGCCATTGGTCACGTGTCTACTTCAGTCGTAGTTGGCGATGTCGAGGTATTAGCACTGGCACACGCGCGGAGGTCCATCATTAGCAGTGTTCTGTGCACTGTGTCTTCAGACACGCCTGTACTCTGCCCAGCATTAAAGTCTGATGGTACACTACTGGCCCTTAAAATTGCTACACCAAGAAGAAATGCAGATGATAAACGGGTATTCACTAGAAAACTATATTAAACTAGAACTGACATGTGATTACATTTTCACGAAATTTAAGTGCATAGATCCTGAGAAATCGGTTCCCAGAGCAACCACCTCTGGCCGTAATAACGGCCTTCATACGCCTGAACATTGAGTCAAACAGAGTTGCATGGCGTGTACAGGTACAGCTGCCCATGCAGCTTCAAGACGATACCACAGTTTATCAAGAGTAGTGACTGGTGTATTGTGAGTGACGAGCCAGTTGCTCGGCCACCATTGACCAGACGTTCTCGATTGGTGAGAGATCTGGAGAATGTGATGGCCAGCACAGCAGTCGAACATTTTCTGTATCCAGAAAGACCCGTACAAGATCTGCAACATGCGGTTGTGCATTATCCTGCTGAAATGTAGGGTTTCGCAGGGATCTAATGAAGGGTAGAGCCGCGGGTCCTTACACATGCGAAATATAACGTCCACTGTTCAAAGTGCCGTCAATGCCAACAAGAGGTGACCGAAACGTGTAACCAATGGCACCCTGTACCATCAATCCGGGTGATAAGCCGGTATGGCGATGACGAATACACGCTTCCAATGTGCGTTCACCGCGATGTCAACAAACACGGGTGCGACCATCACGATGCTGTGAACAGAACCTGGATTCATCCGAAAAAAATGACGTTTTGCCATTCGTCCACCCAGGTTTGTCGTTGAGTACACCATCGCAGGCGCTCCTGTCTGTGATGCAGCGTCAAGGGTAACCGCAGCCACGGTCACCGAGCTGATAGTCCATGCTGCTGCAAACGTCGTCGAACTGTTCGTGCAGATGGTTGTTGTCTTGCAAACGTCCCCATCTGTTGAGTCAGGGATCGAGACGTGGCTGCACGATCCGTTACAGCCATGCGGATAAGATACATGTCATCTCGACTGCTAGTGATACGAGGCCGTTGGGATCCAGCACGGCGTTCCGTATTACCCTCCTGAAGCCACCGATTCCATATTCTGCTAACGGTCATTGGATCTCGACCAACTCGAGCAGCAACGTCGCGATACGATAAACCGCAATCGCGATAGGCTACAATCCGACCTTTATCAAAGTCGGAAACGTGATGGTACGCATTTCTCCTCCTTACACGAGGCATCACAACAACGTGTCACCAGGCAACGCCGGTCAACTGCTGTTTGTGTATGAGAAATCGGTTGGAAACTTTCCTCATGTCAGTATGTTGTAGGTGTCGCCACCGGCGCCAGCTTTGTGTGAATGCTCTGAAAAGCTAATCATTTGCATATCGCAGCATCTTCTTCCTGTCGTTTAAATTGCGCGTCTGTACCACGTCATCTTCGTGGTGTAGCAATTTTAATGGCCAGTAGTGTAGATCGAGCAGCCTACGACGTCCGATATCTGTAATGAGATGTGGCCGCTCATCCGCAAGACGTCTCTGGACACGGTTTCACCTCGGTTTCGCCACTTGTTGAAGACACTCACCACAGCATACCTCGAACATACGACATTTGGCGCAGTTTAGGAAATGTTCGTGCTGAGCCTGCGAGCCATCACATTGTGCCCTCGGTCAAACTCAGACAGACCGCGCGCCTCCCCCACTCTACACACGGACAGCACGCTCACAGATACTACCCCCACCGTGTGCGTGTCTGTCTCGCAGTGATTCAGCTCCAGGTGACGCTGCTGCCGCCTGGACGGGTTTATATCGACAACAAATCGGCGTTCATAGTTTTCTGGCTGATCCAGGCCCCCACAAGCGCACGAGTGGTCGACTGTGAAGAGCGGACAAATTGAATACCTGGGCGGCGGCCATTAGAGTGGTAAAGTGTCGCGCGGAGTTCGAATGTTTATACATCGCTTTTGGTTATAAAATGCCTGCCCTTGAGATAGGTCACAAACATAGTGCCTCATTTAAATACGTTACTACAATACACTTTTTAATTTATGAACAAACAGCAACTAGTCACTTTATGAATTTATCTTACGTACTACATGGAATCTGCCGTAGCAAAAAGTTATGTACTGGACACCTAGCATTTTTCGTAGTTCATTCACGATAGATGTAAGCATAATGCATCAAAATACTCGAAGATTTGCCCACTATATTAATAGATATTTTCTGACTCTACCTTGCTTTAGATTTTATGACGAGAAGTGCTTTATATATGGCATAGTGCTTTGGCAACTCACGACCAAATTATCAAGTTTCAACCTAACCTAGACCATGAAAACACTACCGATCAGCCAACTTTCTTCAAAATGATCAGAACATATAAAATGGTACTCTGTCGGTCGGAAATCTTGCCTTCTGACAACGTGTAACCATTTTTGTAACAGCTGTGGTTTTGAGAAAGGAAACCTGCAAATAGATGCACAGACATTATGCTAATATCGTGTTACAAAAATATTTATTAAGCAAGTGCACTGACATACAAAACAACTTAAAATATCCACATACCTGCAAACGTAATATTCGTTCCTTTCTCGAATATATTTGTACAATTAATCGCTGCACAACTCTTCACCATTGTACTTCTTTTGATTGGAACATACAGACAGTAGAATTACGAGTAACAAATACTGTATGTACGCCCCAACAAATATACAAATATACAACGTTGAATCAGGGTCTTCATAAACAACAACACTACACAACACATCAGACTACAACCACTATAATGGCGTCCAGCCGAAGGTTCAAATTATCCCGCCACTGCAGCGCCATCGGTGAGTCTAGTTATTTTTTACTAGGTCTTTGGGCTGATCAGAGTAGTTGCGTAAGCAACACGTTGTCTCTGCAACGCAAATACACTCCTGGAAATTGAAATAAGAACACCGTGAATTCATTGTCCCAGGAAGGGGAAACTTTATTGACACATTCCTGGGGTCAGATACATCACATGATCACACTGACAGAACCACAGGCACATAGACACAGGCAACAGAGCATGCACAATGTCGGCACTAGTACAGTGTATATCCACCTTTCGCAGCAATGCAGGCTGCTATTCTCCCATGGAGACGATCGTAGAGATGCTGGATGTAGTCCTGTGGAACGGCTTGCCATGCCATTTCCACCTGGCGCCTCAGTTGGACCAGCGTTCGTGCTGGACGTGCAGACCGCGTGAGACGACGCTTCATCCAGTCCCAAACATGCTCAATGGGGGACAGATCCGGAGATCTTGCTGGCCAGGGTAGTTGACTTACACCTTCTAGAGCACGTTGGGTGGCACGGGATACATGCGGACGTGCATTGTCCTGTTGGAACAGCAAGTTCCCTTGCCGGTCTAGGAATGGTAGAACGATGGGTTCGATGACGGTTTGGATGTACCGTGCACTATTCAGTGTCCCCTCGACGACCACCAGTGGTGTACGGCCAGTGTAGGAGATCGCTCCCCACACCATGATTCCGGGTGTTGGCCCTGTGTGCCTCGGTCGTATGCAGTCCTGATTGTGGCGCTCACCTGCACGGCGCCAAACACGCATACGACCATCATTGGCACCAAGGCAGAAGCGACTCTCATCGCTGAAGACGACACGTCTCCATTCGTCCCTCCATTCACGCCTGTCGCGACACCACCGGAGGCGGGCTGCACGATGTTGGGGCGTGAGCGGAAGACGGCCTAACGGTGTGCGGGACCGTAGCCCAGCTTCATGGAGACGGTTGCGAATGGTCCTCGCCGATACCCCAGGAGCAACAGTGTCCCTAATTTGCTGGGAAGTGGCGGTGCGGTCCCCTACGGCACTGCGTAGGATCCTACGGTCTTGGCGTGCATCCGTGCGTCGCTGCGGTCCGGTCCCAGGTCGACGGGCACGTGCACCTTCCGCCGACCACTGGCGACAACATCGATGTACTGTGGAGACCTCACGCCCCACGTGTTGAGCAATTCGGCGGTACGTCCACCCGGCCTCCCGCATGCCCACTATACGCCCTCGCTCAAAGTCCGTCAACTGCACATACGGTTCACGTCCACGCTGTCGCGGCATGCTACCAGTGTTAAAGACTGCGATGGAGCTCCGTATGCCACGGCAAACTGGCTGACACTGACGGCGGCGGTGCACAAATGCTGCGCAGCTAGCGCCATTCGACGGCCAACACCGCGGTTCCTGGTGTGTCCGCTGTGCCGTGCGTGTGATCACTGCTTGTACAGCCCTCTCGCAGTGTCCGGAGCAAGTATGGTGGGTCTGACACACCGGTGTCAATGTGTTCTTTTTTCCATTTCCAGGAGTGTATACGACGATTGTGTGAAGTCCAGCTCGATCGGCTCGTCCATGAGACCTACAAAGCAGTAGATACGGGCACACAAGTAGATTACGTTTTTTCTTTGATTTCTGGAAGGCGTTATACACAGTTCCGCGTTGCCGCCAAATGAAAAAAAAACACCTGCGTACGGAATATCAGATCAGCTCTCTGACTGGAGTGAAGAGTTTCCGGCAAACAGAACACAAAATGTTATTCTCAACGGAGGGAAATCTTCAGACCTAAAAGTAGCTTCGGACGTACCCCAAGGTAGTGTTACAGGTCCGTTACTTTTTACGGTTTATACAGGGTGCTTCCGTGATGATATTATAAACTTTCATGGATGATGGAGAAGAGTAAAGTATCAATTTTAGGCACGGAGCCCTGATCCGGAAATGATCTACCCGAAAGGTATAAGCGATAGTGGAAAACATGTAGCGACACTGTTATTGCTGAGACTGTAGGGATGAATACTGCCTGGGTAATTTCCACTCCGTTTAAGCAAAAGCTACACTTCACGCATCTCAATGGTTATGACGTCATATCTCCTCAACTATGTGTCACAATACGATATAATTTTGGAAGTACGTTTAGTGGTATATGTTCATACTTCTTGCAAAATCTGTAGAGTTAGTAATGAAGAAGTAATAGAAGGCTTATACTACCGAAGTTGGACTGCATTAAGAGCGAAAATGTACTAAGTGATAAACTTTTTTCCTTTGAACTTTAGGGGACGGGCGGGGAGAGGGGGGGGGGGGGGAGAATGTCAACGAAAAAGTTCTCAAATTACATGTAACTTTTGTTGGAACTCGTTAAGTCTTCTCATTCTCAAATACTGGATAAATATAGTCCGCATAATTTCCACACCGTGATTATGCTGCCCCAACACGTATACACAACTTTAATTGTAATCCGTGTGTTACTGTGTTAAACCATTAACGTAACATTATAGCTCTTAACGAGCAGGTTATAACAGCATTTATATTTTTTAGATTTGTTCAAAAATTACATGTAATATTCAAAATCAAATTTTTGTTCCTCCTGGAGGACGTTAGCTAGGCGACGTAGAATTGGGACCGTACACCGTAAATCGGTTTAGCCGTTCAGTAATACACGCAGTCCGATACAGACACGGCGGGCTGCTTACCCCATTACACACTTCTTAAGAGATCGAAACCAGTCAAACTCTAAAAAATGTCCAACTGGAACTGAAAAATAAACGAAACTCATTCGCTGACTGCGAATTCTTTGACATCAGCTGTATTAGGTACAGATGTGCTACCTATTAGTGACACATGCAATAAACGGCAAGACATATTTTTAAAAATATTCAGCATAGCTCCCGATTTCTCTCGCTGCGGAAACGTCAGCTACAGTAAAGACAAAACGTAAGGAACAGAAGCCTCAGCACTGTCATACGTAAAATAAATTTCTTTACGGATGTATAACTCAAGAAAGCTTGAGGCTCAACAAAAAAATAAATAGGTTTCTTAGACCTCAAGAAGGCGTCCATACCATCGATGGGGACAAACCGATGCAAATACTGAAAATGATTAAACTACACTATAGAGACAGGCTAATAGCTAAAGATCCTTACACAGAACAAACTGCGGTATTAGAGATACGAAACACACAAAAACAAGCTAGAATTCTTAAGGGGGTCACACAAGGATGTAATCTGTCCCCATGACATGTCATCATGTACATAGAACACGCAATAAATGAGAGCAAAGAATACTGTACAGAATGGTTCAAATGGCTCTGAGCACTATGGGACTTAACATCTGAGGTCATCAGTCCCCTAGAACTTATAACTACTTAAACCTAACTAACCTAAGGACATCACACATACATCCATGCCCGAGGCAGGATTCGAACCTGCGACCGTATCGGTCGCGCGGTTCCGGACTGAAGCTCCTAGAACCGCTCGGCCACAACGGCCGGCTAATACTGTAGAGGTACCAAGAAAACAGAGAAGGAATATAGATGCTTAGGTTTTCGGATGACATAGCTGTGGTAGCTCTAGATAAAAGAAATCCCGACAGAATATCAGAAGCTACAGATACAGTAATAAGGAAGAGTAAAGATGGAAATTAACTCGAAAAGGACAGAAATATTCGTGTTGTCCACAGAACCAGAAGAAATAAAAAACAAAGTTAGCGGAAAGGAAATGAAAAACCAAGATGATACAGATATTTAAAAAGTAAGATAACTGAAGACGGAAAAAGTAAAGAAGACGAAAAACACAGAATTAGGGAAACAAAAGCAATGTTCAAGAATAATATACAAATGCTTTGTTAAAGAAACATAAGTACAAAAACGAGGAAAGAGGGGAGTGAGAGTTGTATTTGGAGCGTAGCATTGTATGGCTGTGAAACATCGCCAATAGGCAAAAATTAAGTAAATATTTTTTGAAGCACTTGAGGTATGGTGCCGAAGACGCCTGTTAAATATAGAGTGGGCGTAGAAAACCACCAACCGGGAAGTCCTGTAAAGAAATGAAGGAAGGTCATTTAGGAGAGCAATACAGCGGCGAAGACACCAAGCAGATTGGTGTGAATGTCCCACAAGGAACACTACAAGGGGAGATATACCGGAAAGACCGCGACTGGCATTTTTAAAACCACCTATACATAATGCAGGAGTCTATAATTACAAAGGAATGAAGAAGTTTGCTTAGAATAGGTCCCTGGAGATAGCTGTCAAGCAATCGAAAGACTGAAGAAGAAGAAGAAGAAGAAGAAGAAGAAGAAGAAGAAGGAAGAAGGAAGGAGAAGAACGTCACTTACTGCCCGTATGTTGTTTAGTTAATGGGAAAGTTCGTGTTTCCAACACATTTCACTTCAGCATCACTAATGAACACATTGAGCAATAAACCACTGCTTGTAACTGTGTAACAGGTAGCCCTTTGGAGATGATTACTGTGTAACAGGCAGCCCTTTGGAGATGATTATGATTTTGTAACCGTATGCTCACACCGTCCGATTTGTTTACCACAAAGGCGTCAGGCTTTTCACACTCACTCAGCTTGGTTTCAAATTGTTCTAAATTATGGAACAATATCCCTTCAACCATTTTCGCTTGTGTGTCTACGTTTCCCTAAATATCTATTTGGAGGGCAGCATTTTGTTAACACTCCTTGCGGCTTTCAGGGTCCTCACGTGTTGATGCTTGATACGTACGCAAGTATAGCGCGCTTCCTGGCAACTTCGACGGAATAGCATCTGAAAAGGAGGAACGAAATATCAAACTCATCTCACAATATTCATATACACACCTAGTTAATTCTTAAGGCACTGTACTTTACATACGTAGCCCTCTACCCACTTGAGTTTTGATTAAAAGTTGCGTTCTGCGAACTTACCTTGTTTTGTTTCAAGAGATGATGGTCCAGTGGCGTTATCAGCCTTGTTATCTTGCCATATATACTGGTACTGTTTAAATGTAGTCCTCGTTGAAATCCTATTCTTGTCGTACACGCTAGCAAAATTCCCATCGTCAAATTTATGTTCGCCGCACTTTATTTTGCATAACCAATAATTTGCCCTGTAAATGTCACTAAACAGTAATTAAAAAGTCAGGCCATAAATAAATAATATACACTTTGTAAATAGTATGTATTACTATAGAAGATGCGAATTGAATTTTTGACATTAGAAAATGAGAACCATAAATGGAAGAAGCGGTAACTGACGAAAATGGAGTGCAGTAGATAGAGCACTGAACGTGAGGTCTTTGGAAATACTAACGTTACAAACCTAACTTCACTACAGTTTTACAGTCAACAGCGGAACAACTTGAATTTGCTCAATATCCCCCATCAATCAAAACTTAGTCTAAAAAAATTGGGGTGTAAATCTGATGACACAGTCTACAACGCAGACTTACAGCATGACATTCTTTTCAACATTACATCACATAAAATGAGCTGACAAGGGAGTACAGAAATGGACCAAGACTTACTATATTTCTACCCGTAAATATATTAGGCCAGGGAAAACACAGTAAACACAAGGCAACTAGAAAGTGACGTCCGAGGTCTCAGCCAATTAGCGTCAATATCACATTTGGACCTCTCTCTCTCTCTCTCTCTCTCTCTCTATCTCTCTCTCTGTCTTTGTCTCTCTCTCTCTCTATTTAAGCTCTACATACAATGCGCCAGGTGACGTCTGCCCACGCACCTGCAGTTTGAGTTTGAGATGCACGCTTTTTCTTCATACGGTTGATGTATCTTTGTCACTATTATGGTCTTATCCAGCATCACAATGTCGTGTATTGGATGACGTACTGATGCTATCATCTGTGCCCCACCTGAAATGTGGGATAATGTCTCATTTCAGGAATATAGTTCCTACATACACAATACTCGTAGGTCTATCGCGTCTAAAACTTTTCTGAGTTCTTACAGCTCCATGTCATTGCGCACAGCATCTACCTGACCGATTTTAATCATTTTTCTAAGTTTTATTTTCATTAGGGTGTGAGTTGACATATTATTTTATGAGAGACGAGCTATTATGTATGATTGAAATCAACTGATCCACATTTTTAAAAAATCGAACCTTAGTATTACCTAATGTCACTCTGCCGCCCAACAAAGTCGTATCATAATTGCAACTAACTTCTGCTACGAACATGTCCATCTACATCTACATCTACATCTACATGATTGCTCTGCAATTCACATTTAAGTGCTTGGCAGAGGGTTCATCGAACCACAATCATACTATCTCTCTACCATTCCACTCCCGAACAGCGCGCGGGAAAAACGAACACCTAAACCTTACTGTTCGAGCTCTGATTTGTCTTATTTTATTTTGATGATCATTCCTACCTATGTAGGTTGGGGTCAACAAAATATTTTCGCATTCGGAAGAGAAAGTTGGTGACTGAAATTTCGTAAATAGATCTCGCCGCGACGAAAAACGTCTTTGCTTTAATGACTTCCATCCCAACTCGCGTATCATATCTGCCACACTCTCTCCCCTATTACGTGATAATACAAAACAGGCTGCCCATTTTTGCACCCTTTCGATGTCCTCCGTCAATCCCACCTGGTAAGGATCCCACACAACGCAGCAATATTCTAACAGAGGACGAACGAGTGTAGTGTAAGCTGTCTCTTTAGTGGACTGGTTGCATCTTCATTACAGAGTACCTGACGGCTCAACACAAAAGTTTTGTCTCAAGTACAGATAGTGTTGAGGATCAGTGGACAAAGTTCAAAACCATCGTACAATATGCGTTAGATGAGTATGTGCCAAGCAAGATCGTAAGAGATGGAAAAGAGCCACCGTGGTACAACAACCGAGTTAGAAAACTGCTGCGGAAGCAAAGGGAACTTCACAGCAAACATAAACATAGCCAAAGCCTTGCAGACAAACAAAAATTACGCGAATCGAAATGTAGTGTGAGGAGGGCTATGCGAGAGGCGTTCAATGAATTCGAAAGTAAAGTTCTATGTACTGACTTGGCAGAAAATCCTAAGAAATTTTGGCCTTATGTCAAAGCGGTAGGTGGATCGAAACAAAATGTCCAGACACTCTGTGATCAAAATGGTACTGAAACAGAGGATGACAGACTAAAGGCCGAAATACTAAATGTCTTTTTCCAAAGCTGTTTCACAGAGGGAGACTGCACTATAGTTCCTTCTCTTGATTGTCGCACATATGACAAAATGGTAGATATCGAAATAGACGACAGAGGGATAGACAAACAATTAAAATCGCTCAAAAGAGGAAAGGCCGCTGGACCTGAAGGGATACCAGTTCGATTTTACACAGAGTACGCGAAGGAACTTGCCCCCCTTCTTGCAGCGGTGTACCGTAGGTCTCTAGAAGAGCGTAGCGTTCCAAAGGATTGGAAAAGGGCACAGGTCATCCCCGTTTTCAAGAAGGGACGTCGAACAGAAGTGCAGAACTATAGACCTACATCTCTAACGTCTATCAGTTGTAGAATTTTGGAACACGTATTATGTTCGAGTATAATGAGTTTTCTGGAGACTAGAAATCCACTCTGTAGGAATCAGCATGGGTTTCGAAAAAGACGGCCATGTGTCATAGGACCGTTGCTATTCACAATATACATAAATGACCTTGTGGACAACATTGGAAGTTCACTGAGGCTTTTTGCAGATGATGCTGTGGTGTATCGAGAGGTTGTAACAATGGAAAATTGTACTGAAATGCAGGAGGATCTGCGGCGAATTGACGCATGGTGCAGGGAATGGCAATTGAATTTCAATGTAGACAAGTGTAATGTGCTGCGGATACATAGAAAGATAGATCCCTTATCATTTAGCTACAGAATAGCAGGTCAGCAACTGGAAGCAGTTAATACCATAAATTATCTGGGAGTACGCTTTAGGAGTGATTTAAAATGGAATGATCATATAAAGTTAATCGTCGGTAAAGCAGATGCCAGACTGAGATTCATTGGAAGAATCCTAAGGAAATGCAATTCGAAAACAAAGGAAGTAGATTACAGTACGCTTGTTCGCCCACTGCTTGAATACTGCTCAGCAGTGTGCGATCCATACCAGATAGGGTTGATAGAAGATATAGAGAAGATCCAACGGAGAGCAGCGCTCTTCGTTACAGGATCATTTAGTAATCGCCAAAGCGTTAGGGAGATGATAGATAAACTCCAGTGGAAGACTCTGCAGGAGAGACGCTCAGTAGCTCGGTACGGGCTTTTGTTAAAGTTTCGAGAATATACCTTCACCGAAGAGTCAAGCAGTATATTACTCCCTCCTACGTATATCTCACGAAGAGACCATGAGGATAAAATCAGAGAAATTAGAGCCCGCACAGAAGCATACCGACAATCCTTCTTTCCACGAACAAAAAGAGACTGGAATAGAAGGGAGAACCGATAGAGGTACTCAGGGTACCCTCCGCCACACACCGTCAGCTGGCTTGCGGAGTATGGATGTAGATGTAGATGTAGATGTAAGTGCCCTGCCAATGAAACGCAATCTTTGGCTCGCCTTCCCCACAATATTATCTATATGGTCTTTCCAACTGAAGTTGTTCGTAATTTTAACACCCAGGTACTTAGTTGAATTGACAGCCTTGAGAATTGTACTATTTATCGAGTAATCGAATTCCAACGGATTTCTTTTGGAACTCATGTGGATCACCACACACTTTTCGTTATTTAGCGTCAAATGCCACCTGCCACACCATACAGCAATCTTTTCTAAATCGCTTTGCAACTGATACTGGTCTTCGGATGACCTTACTAGACGGTAAATTACAGCATCATCTGCGAACAACCTAAGATAACTGCTCAGATTGTCACCCAGGTCATTTATATAGATCAGGAACAGCAGAGGTCCCAGGACGCATCCCTGGGGAACACCTAATATCACTTCAGTATTACTCCATGATTTGCCGTCTATTACTACGAACTGCGACCGTCCTGACAGGAAATCACGAATCCAGTCGCACAACTGAGACGATACCCCATAGGCCCGCAGCTTGATTAGAAGCCGCTTGTGAGGAACGGTGTGAAAAGCTTTCCGGAAATCTAGAAATACGGAATCAACTTGAGATCCTCTGTCGATAGCGGCCATTACTTCGTGCGAATAAAGAGCGATGTCTGTTACCCCGACGGAGTTTCATTGCTCACTGATGAGAGGTTTTGAGAAGACAGGTTGCCTTTTGGGAGCCAGCGACCTGGCCACACGATCGACGAGAACTATACGTCTTACTCGGAGGATGTGACCGAGTAGACCAGACTGCCGAGGTAGCTGAGGTGACAGCGGTCCCCCGTGGCCCTCCCCGCTCGTTTTGCAGCCCCCAGGCGGCTCCTTTCGCCCGTGTAAGTCGTCTACTCCCTCGCTGCACTTTCCCCGCCGCGGAGTGGACGCCGTTCTACTTCTCCGTGCGCGGGCAGCAAGTGCCCCGCGGCCGCAGTGAAAAGCATCGCCTCGACTCTCTGTTATAGCTCTCCTGCTTTCTCCTCGGTTATCTTATCCTGCTGCCTCTGGAGGAAAGCAACATTCCGCTGCGTCAGCTGAAGTAACGAGGAACGAGTGCTAATTAAGGTTCATGTAAGACGTTAAACGGTCGATATAACTCGGAGCATCTACTGCAGGGCAGACTGCAGCACCGGTGTGGCCATTCTTAGTGAACAACGAATAACGAACCGTCTCTTACGCTCCTCATATACAGGGTGTCCAGAAAAGGACTCCCTGATTTCAAAATTAAATATCTCGAAAACAAAGATCGATAGAGGAATGCAGTAAACGGTATGTTTATTGTGAAAGCTGTAAGAAGTTTATACAGCAGTTTGAAATAATAGTTAAAAAAGCTGCTAACAGATGGCGCTGTAATCGCCATACGTAATGCCTAGTATAAATAGTGATCCGAAGCCCAGAGCGATCAGTTCCACTACTGAAACGTGAAAGGAGGTTAGCGTACCGAAGGAAGAGATTAAAACCATGTACTCCATTGAACAACGCGTTTTTCTGGTGCTAGAGTACCACAGGTTAGAAGAGAGTCCTACGGCAACAAGGCGAAGTTTTCAAGCACGATTTAATATTCCAGAAGGACCCGATGCGAAAACCATTCGTACGCTCTTCGCAAAATTTCAACGAACAGGCAGCGTAACTGATGATCTAGTAGGGCATGTTGGCCGCAAGCAAACCGCAGTTACGCCTGAAAATATCGCCACAGTTTCTGGAATTATTCAGCGAAATCCAATGACATCCGTCCGTAGAATTGCATCTGAGACTGGTTTGAAGCGTTCCAGCACGCAGAAAATACTGAGAAAGAGCCTACACATGTTTCCATTCCAAATTCAAACGCACCAGGCCATACCCGTACGAGCTGTGCAACAAAGGGTTGCCTTTGCTAATCAGATGCTCACAATGATTGATAGTGAAGGATTTGATGTTGGCTGCATCTGGTTTACAGATGAACACGTTACAATTTTGGAACAATTTGTCGCCACACAGCAAGCGTTAGAGGATCGACCAGGTACTGAATGGTTTATGCAAGATGGAGCCCGACCACATCAGACCGAACAAGTGTTTCGCTTTCTTGAGGAACACTTCGGGAATCGAGTCATTGCTTTGGAATATCCCAAATTTACTGGTGCATTCATGGATTGGCCTCCATATTCGCCGGATTTGACTCCCTGTGACTTTTTTTTTGTGGGGCACAGTGAAAGACATGGTCTACCCGAAGCATCCCGCCACGCTGGACGAGCTTGAATCGATTCTTCGGTTGCGCCACCTCTGTAGTGCCAATGGTGAACATTTTGAAAACATTGTGATGTGATTGTTTGCAAAGATTGTTTTCATACGATTATTTCACTTATGTATGCTGATATGAGCTGTACAGCGTACAGCGCCATCTGTTAGCAGCTTTTGTAACTATTATTTCAAACTGCTGTATAAACTTCTTACAGCTTTCACTATAAACATACCGTTTACTGCATTCCTCTATCGATCTTTGTTTTCGAGATATTTAATTTTGAAATCTGGGAGTCCTTTTCTGGACACCCTGTAGGAAATACCTGGAATCTCATCGAATGGAACTGAATTGTATTCGGTGATGAGTCCCACTTCGAACTGAACCCCGATGACTAGCGAACACGTGCTCACAGCCGTTTGGTTGTCGTCAGCGGCGCTCTTACACCAGAGCGGTACGCCGACGACAATTTACGCGCTGTTTTGTTGCCTACGTGGCCAGCCATCCTTTCGCATTCGGGAGGACAACGGTTCAATCCCACGTCCGGCCATCCTGATTTAGATTTTCCTCGATTTCCCTAAATCGCTCCAGGCAAATGCCGGGATGGTTCCTTTGAAAGGGCACGGCTGTTGTGTACATAGTTACGCGTAGTCAGCGCGTACACAACTTTCCCACTAGAGCGCGCCCCGCTAAGCACAACAGCGCAGGCACAGCGCCCGTCCGTCTCCACACTACGAGATGGCGCTGCTATAGAGACGGACCAAAATCTGCTTCCGCCGATTCGCGTATTAATATGTAACGCAGCCAATGAGATTGCTGCTAACGTAGAACCTTTTCTCCTCGCGGATCACACGTGCGCAGTGATACATGAACGCGCGAGGTATTATAACGAGTGTACAGACCTCCCATTAGTCAGTCTGCATTTGTCTGCACCAGTCTGTACCAGTCTGCATTAGTCTGTACCATTCTGTATGAGTTCTACATTTGTCTGTACCAGTCTATAGTCAAGTTTCAGTCTGCGTCTAATAAGATTACCATATTCCTGTACATAGCCATGAAGATAAACGTATAGACACTTTTGTCAAGTATCAGAGATATATGTGAGAATAAGATTAACGTACCAATACCAAGGGAACTTCAGATTGTTAATTGTAAATAGCATCCAAAGCCAAGTTAAGTGATTTTTATGCTTGTTATTACTTTAATAAATGTGTGTCAAAATTAATCAAGTTCTGTTTAAAGTTGATCACCATCAATCTGCTACTCTGAGCGTGCAAGTGGCATTTCTATCGTCTGACCTAATGGCAGAAGATAAACACGCCACGATAAGACCACGAGACATATTGCTGACACTCGCCTACTTCGTTAGAGCGACAAGTCGAATAATCTGATGGTGTCTGTACTGAAGGTCTTACAGTACGCACACCACAACGACCCACTTCCTTCCCTAATCCGATGAGGCCGATGACATCGCTGTTTGGTCTCCTCCCCCAAAAACAATCCAACCAGCCATCCTTGACTTACATTTCAGCAAGACAATGCGCGCTCGCACACGGCGAGCGTTGCTACTGCTTTTCTTTCTGCTTGCTAAACCCTACATTGGCCAGCAAGTTTGCCGGATCCCTCCCAGATTAAGAACGTTTGGAGCATTATGGAAAGGGCCCTCCAACCCGCTCGAGATTTGAGGGTCTAATTGGACATAATTTGGCGCGACGTACCTCAGGAGGGCATCCAGAAACTCTGTCAATCAGTGCCAAGCCGAATGACTGCTCGCATAATGGCCAGATATGGATCGACTAGCTCAATTTGTGAAGCTCTTTCTCTTTCAGTCATCCAGATTTTTGA
Organism: Schistocerca cancellata; assembly: GCF_023864275.1. NCBI lineage: Eukaryota > Metazoa > Arthropoda > Insecta > Orthoptera > Acrididae > Schistocerca > Schistocerca cancellata. The sequence goes on from NC_064633.1 coordinate 522,061,615, forward strand.
ATGGTAATCATTTATTTGTCTCTACATTTATGTAACATTTACCGATTTCCGTCTCATTCGGATGATTGCAGTTACTTCTGTGAAATATCTGGGAGTATGCCTGCGGAACGATTTGAAGTGGAATGATCATATAAAATTAATTGTTGGTAAGGCGGGTACCAGGTTGAGATTCATTGGGAGAGTCCTTAGAAAATGTAGTCCATCAACAAAGGAGGTGGCTTACAAAACACTCGTTCGACCTATAATTGAGTATTGCTCATCAGTGTGGGATCCGTACCGGATCGGGTTGACGGAGGAGATAGAGAAGATCCAAAGAAGAGCGGCGCGTTTCGTCACAGGGTTATTTGGTAACCGTGATAGCGTTACGGAGATGTTTAACAAACTCAAGTGGCGGACTCTGCAAGAGAGGCGCTCTGCATCGCGGTGTAGCTTGCTCGCCAGGTTTCGAGAGGGTGCGTTTCTGGATGAGGTATCGAATATATTGCTTCCCCCTACTTATACCTCCCGAGGAGATCACGAATGTAAAATTAGAGAGATTAGAGCGCGCACAGAGGCTTTCAGACAGTCGTTCTTCCCGCGAACCATACGCGACTGGAACAGGAAAGGGAGGTAATGACAGTGGCACGTAAAGTGCCCTCCGCCACACACCGTTGGGTGGCTTGCGGAGTATAAATGTAGATGTAGATGATTCCTTTGTGGTGCGTCTCTTTTTCGTCTTGACCACTTAAATAACTTTTTGCCCAGTACCAAAAAAAAAAGTATGCAGTAACTGTTGTTTACCTACTAGAGAGACATTAACCAGCCTTTCTTGTAACTTTCTTCGTTACGAAGATATGATCACCAGTATATCTTTTTTAAATAACATCCTGTATTTTTTGTCCGGTAATCCGCTTACTCTCCTTACGACCTGCTCAAAAACGTATCACAGTGTATTTTTTTATATATATTTTAAACATAGCTGCTCAACAGCGACTGTTTCACGTAATAAAATTATAAACAGCCGACCAGTTGCAATGGATAAAGACATTCTTTACCTAGGTTTCGACAAATATAAATTTGTCTTCTTCAGAAGGTAGCCTATGGACAATGAACATCATAGCTTACATTAGAAACGTATGAAACTTTTAAGCCAAGAATAAATTTTATCACTAGTTAGAGAACCCTATGCATTACAGAAGCATGATAACGACGACTGGTACTTACAATTTTACATTAGTAAGGACAAATGTACCATCGACGTTTTATAGTTGTCGGCATAGATCCATGTGTCAAGAATAAAATATAGTCCTAGAATTAGTGTTTGTCACGTAAATATAAAATAGCTCATGGATCTTGCAGAGCTCACAACCGACTGAGTGCAATCGGCGAGCGTAGTGGCTCTGAAAACAGGGCAGGTGGCGCTCGTGCCGAGAAACATGTGCCAATTGGCGTGGGCGGGGACTACTCAGGAGGACGTCGTTATCAGGAGAAAGAAAACTGGCGTTCTACGGATCGGAGCGTGGAATGTCAGATCCCTTAATCGGGCAGGTAGGTTAGAAAATTTAAAAAGGGAAATGGATAGGTTAAAGTTAGATATAGTGGGAATTAGTGAAGTTCGGTGGCAGGAGGAACAAGACTTTTGGTCAGGTGATTACAGGGTTATAAATACAAAATCAAATAGGGGTAATGCAGGAGTAGGTTTAATAATGAATAAAAAAATAGGAGTGCGGGTTAGCTACTACAAACAGCATAGTGAACGCATTATTGTGGCCAAGATAGACACAAAGCCCACGCCTACTACAGTAGTACAAGTTTATATGCCAACTACCTCTGCAGATGATGAAGAAATAGATGAAATGTATGACGAGATAAAAGAAATTATTCAGGTAGTGAAGGGAGACGAAAATTTAATAGTCATGGGTGACTGGAATTCGTCAGTAGGAAAAGGGAGAGAAGGAAACATAGTAGGTGAATATGGATTGGGGGGAAGAAATGAAAGAGGAAGCCGCCTTGTAGAATTTTGCACAGAGCATAACTTAATCATAGCCAACACTTGGTTCAAGAATCATAAAAGAAGGTTGTATACCTGGAAGAATCCTGGAGATAATAAAAGGTATCAGATAGATTATATAATGGTAAGACAGAGATTTAGGAACCAGGTTTTAAATTGTAAGACATTTCCTGGGGCAGATGTGGATTCTGACCACAATCTATTGGTTATGAACTGCAGATTGAAACTGAAGAAACCGCAAAAAGGTGGGAATTTAAGGAGATGGAACCTGGATAAACTGAAAGAACCAGAGATTGTAGAGAGTTTCAGGGAGAGCATAAGGGAACAATTGACAGGAATGGGGGAAAGAAATACGGTAGAAGAAGAATGGGTAGCTCTGAGGGATGTAGTAGTGAAGGCAGCAGAGGATCAAGTAGGTAAAAAGACGAGGGCTAATAGAAATCCTTGGGTAACAGAAGAAATATTGAATTTAATTGATGAAAGGAGAAAATATAAAAATGCAGTAAATGAAGCAGGCAAAAAGGAATACAAACATCTCAAAAATGATATCGACAGGAAGTGCAAAATGGCTAAGCAGGGATGGCTAGAGGACAAATGTAAGGATGTAGAGGCTTGTCTCACTAGGGGTAAGATAGATACTGCCTACAGGAAAATTAAAGAGACCTTTGGAGAGAAGAGAACCACTTGTATGAATATCAAGAGCTCAGATGGCAACCCAGTTCTAAGCAAAGAAGGGAAGGCAGAAAGGTGGAAGGAGTATATAGAGGGTTTATACAAGGGCGATGTACTTGAGGACAATATTATGGAAATGGAAGAGGATGTAGATGAAGACGAAATGGGAGATAAGATACTGCGTGAAGAGTCTGACAGAGCACTGAAAGACCTGAGTCGAAACAAGGCTCCGGGAGTAGACAACATTCCATTTGAACTGATGGCCTCGGGAGAGCCAGTCATGACAAAACTCTACCATCTGGTGAGCACGATGTATGAGACAGGCGAAATACCCTCAGACTTCAAGAAGAATATAATAATTCCAATCCCAAAGAAAGCAGGTGTTGACAGATGTGAAAATTACCGAACTATCAGTTTAATAAGTCACAGCTGCAAAATACTAACGCGAATTCTGTACAGACGAATGGAAAAACTGGTAGAAGCCGACCTCGGGGAAGATCAGTTTGGATTCCGTAGAAATGTTGGAACACGTGAGGCAATACTGACCTTACGACTTATCTTAGAAGAAAGATTAAGGAAAGGCAAGCCTACGTTTCTAGCATTTGTAGACTTAGAGAAAGCTTTTGACAATGTTAACTGGAATACTCTCTTTCAAATTCTGAAGGTGGCAGGGGTAAAATACAGGGAGCGAAAGGCTATTTACAGTTTGTACAGAAACCAGATGGCAGTTATAAGAGTCGAGGGGCATGAAAGGGAAGCAGTGGTTGGGAAAGGAGTAAGACAGGGTTGTAGCTTCTCCCCGATGTTATTCAATCTGTATATTGAGCAAGCAGTAAAGGAAACAAAAGAAAAATTCGGAGTAGGTATTAAAATTCATGGAGAAGAAATAAAAACTTTGAGGTTCGCTGATGACATTGTAATTCTGTCAGAGACAGCAAAGGACTTGGAAGAGCAGTTGAACGGAATGGACAGTGTCTTGAAAGGAGGATATAAGATGAACATCAACAAAAGCAAAACCAGGATAATGGAATGTAGTCGAATTAAGTCGGGTGATGCTGAGGGAATTAGATTAGGAAATGAGACACTTAAAGTAGTAAAGGAGTTTTGCTATTTGGGGAGTAAAATAACCGATGATGGTCGAAGTAGAGAGGATATAAAATGTAGACTGGCAATGGCAAGGAAAGCGTTTCTCAAGAAGAGGAATTTGTTAACATCGAGTATAGATTTGAGCGTCAGGAAGTCGTTTCTGAAAGTATTTGTATGGAGTGTAGCCATGTATGGAAGTGAAACATGGACGATAACTAGTTTGGACAAGAAGAGAATAGAAGCTTTCGAAATGTGGTGCTACAGAAGAATGCTGAAGATAAGGTGGGTAGATCACGTAACTAATGAGGAGGTATTGAATAGGATTGGGGAGAAGAGAAGTTTGTGGCACAACTTGACTAGTAGAAGGGATCGGTTGGTAGGACATGTTTTGAGGCATCAAGGGATCACAAATTTAGCATTGGAGGGCAGTGTGGAGGGTAAAAATCGTAGAGGGAGACCAAGAGATGAATACACTAAACAGATTCAAAAGGATGTAGGTTGCAGTAGATACTGGGAGATGAAGAAGCTTGCACAGGATAGAGTAGCATGGAGAGCTGCATCAAACCAGTCTCAGGACTGAAGACCACAACAACAACAACAGCCAACGTGTAAATTATTAGTATTAATAACGTCCTTAGGTAGAGTAATAAAAAAGGAAGGAAATTAACACTCCCGTTATAACAGTATGGGAGCATTGGTACAAATAATGTAGTTACACATCAAAAAAGCAGGTGGCGCTTACGCCGAGAGACTTACGCCCAGTGGCATATACAGCCAAAATATAAAGAATAACATTACTAGATTAGTGAAGCCCACAAACGGTATACAAGTCAGAACTTTAAAATTGACAATAATGGCTCTTGTCAATAAAGAATTACGAACACTGGTACACGATGCTGTTAATACACATTCACAGGAAAAACAAAATTTTAGAGCCAGGCAAAATCACATAAGAGCCGATGTAGTAGCAAACATACATCGTGACAAAACTACCATTGCATAAGGGGTAGTGAGCTCAAAGCACTGAAGGTGCTTCATAGCTTCCTGAGGAAATAAACCACTAAGGTTGCCAGCATTAATGTTATACCGTAAACAGTTCAGGTTTAAAGCCTTCGAAAAAATGTCTACAAGCAAGGTTCAACTGGTCGTTCAGTATATTACCGTCATTGAGCTCAAGATGTTTGAAAATTTGTAACTCTTCCCACAGATCTAATCTACGCCCTTTGTCTTCTCTGTGTAGGATAACAGTGTCTTCTAAATGTTTTGGCGTATGACTGGCTATCAGGAGGTGTTCAGAAAAAGTAGAATTGTGTGTATTCGCTCCTTTTTTACCCAATAGGTGTTCTTTATATCTTGTTTTCACAGCTCTGCCTGTTTGACCAATATAATATGAAGGACAGTTGTTACAGGTTAGTTAGTAAACCCCTGAATTGGAAAACCAGTCGCCGGCGATCTCTACTGAATGTACAAGATTTCTCTTTAAACTGTTACCTGTGGAGAAGGAGACGTTACAGTTATATTTTCTCATTAGAAGACGTTTTATCCTATACGATATATTGCCCAAGAAAGGAATAGAAATAAATTTTTTGGCTTCTTTGCTATCAGTGGGGAGGTGTAGCATTCACATCAATATGACGTTATTGAAAACGTAACACAAAACTGACTTTGACTCTCTCCTCTAGTAGCACACAGCCCAGATAACCTGGGACAACGTAAGTCGCCCAGTTGCTGTAGTTGACAGTAAACAAATGGGAACACGAGGAAAATGCACACCGGTGATTCAGTCAACCTTTTCAGTCGACGGTTTCCGTGAGTACAATGCACACCATTGAAGAGGGAGTAGAAATGCTGCTCATCCACGGAGAATATAACTTATCAGAACAGTAACTCCAATAATGTTTTCTTGTCAGGCCATCGCTCTCGGTAGAGTTCCTCTGCCTGAGTAGCATTATGCCTACATTCACCCAGAACAAATAAAAGTAAAGATGATGCAGTTTTCAATCAAGCACTGCTTTACTGCACCGACATTTCGTTTCAAAACACTGCAGGACTATTCCACATGCATTCGTGTTGCAGATAAGAAGCTTTTATGTTTCTATTAAAGATGAAATTCTGACAGTTTAGGAAATTAGTTGAAAGAAAGTTTCCTGGGAATTTTAAGATTTTCATTGAAATTTCTCTTAGTTCTTCGGTCTAGATGACTGCCTGTACGTATGAGTTAGATTTTGTTCCCAGTTTCGGATTTCGTACTATTTTCTTTCGACGGTCCTGGAAATCATTGCGTTTCGTTTCATTATAGGGAATTAACACTACAGGTTATTGTACAGAACTTATGTGAGTCACAGGAAGAGATAACACTATCAAGTAGCTCCGTGGAAGTCTCATGATGAAGCCCTAGCACAGTGAGACGTAGCGAGATAGCTACGTCTGGAAGTCGGTGTCGGCTGCGGCAAGACCCGTCCACGAAGGGCCACGGTCGACGCTCGCTGGTCGGGAGTGTACTCAAAATGAGGGACAGCGGAGCAGTCGAGTCAGTTGCCTGCAGCAAATTCTGACGACAACGACTGTTGGGAAGCCGCACGCCGGCCCAAGTCCTACTAACATGGGGAGGACTCGACGCAGGAATCATGGACTTCCAAACTGCGCGCGCCTTCAGTAGACCGTTAAAACAACATAATGTTCACGTAGAAGTTTTACGTGGCTGTCATGTAACTGATGTATCTGTGCGAAGATGCCGGCCGTCAGAAATAATTATGGTCACACCTGGCACGAAACGGAAAACCAAGGAACTACCCTTCGAGCAGCAGAACTTGAAGCAGTCACAGACCTGGCATTTCTCATGCAGCGGAAGCGAGCGTAGACGGCTGTGGCTACACTTCACGCGGATACAGCACCCACATGATCGACCCGGCCGGGGTGGCCGAGCGGTTCTAGGCGCTACAGTCTGGAACCGCGCGACCGCTACGGTCGCAGGTTCGAATCCTGCCTTTGGCATGGGTGTGTATGATGTCCTTAGGTTAGTTAGGTTTAAGTAGTTCTAAGTTCTAGGGGACTGATGACCTCAGAAGTTAAGTCCCATAGTGCTCAGAGCCATTTGAACCACCTGATCGACGGCCGTCCTTCGTAAGAAGAAGCCTCGAGCTGTACATCTCCTGCAGCGATTACATCTTACAATGAAGTAATGGAAGTGAATAATGAATCTCTTGTACGTCTCTAAAATGTAGTTCAGTCTGCTGTTGGCCACTCTCGAACGACTTTCACTTTAATGGTATGAGTTTAACATTGTTTACGTGGTCGAGCTCTGTGATATCGTTGATGTGAATAAATCAAGTTAAAAAAATTGTTGGAGGTCGCGCTTATCAAGTAGGTCGGGCACGAGACGACGGTCCGAATCCATCTGTCACTTATTTTTTAATCTATTTCTGCCATCACCCGTCACTTTATTTAATTTATATGACATTTGAAAGGTAATATACCGAAAAAGAAAATCCCACACACATTTTCATGAAGTCGTAGTGAATTTCATATGTTATTTGCCTATTTATTATTTTTAAGTAAATTTTCAAGAACGAGGGGCCGGCCAGAGTGGCTGAGCGGTTCTAGGCGCCACAGTCTGGAACCGCGCGACCGCTACGGTCGCAGGTTCGAATCCTGCCTCGGGCATGGGTGTGTGTGATGTCCTTAGGTTAGTTAGGTTTAAGTAGTTCTAAGTTCTAGGGGACTGATGACCTCAGAAGTTAAGTCCCATAGTGCTCAGAGTCATTTGAACCAAGGACGAGGGACAGGCTTGGAAAGGCCAAGACAAACCTCGATAAATAATGGAGCGAACGACGTTATTCACAACCAGTAATTATTATTGACTTAAGGCCACTAAGGAGCGCTTATGACTAGTTCTTCTTCTATGCTCTCTTCCGTTCCCACTATCTCTTGGGCGCTGCTGATAATCTCTCCTTCCTCTCCTGTGAAAGGGGCTTCCGACGTTTATGGACTCTAGGTGGTGGGGTCCAAGACTCTGTCATAGCACAAAATTTGGAACGATCTTCTACTTCCAGTTCAGACATCCCAGCCGAATCGAAGTCCTTTAGTGCTTCATTAATCCACAGTCTTCCAGTCTTGTAGCTTTTAACCAATGGTAAGATCTTCTTGGTAAGCCTATTGTTGTTCATTCGTTGTAAGTGCCCATAGAACTTGAGCCTCCTACGTCGCATACTGGTCTTGGCTCATACTGACTGTTGATCAGTTCAGAATTAGACTTTGTAAGTAGGCTGTTTAGGTTTTTATATTGGTAACGCCACGTAGCGCTCTGTATGAAAATCACTGGCTGTGCTGTGTGCAGTCTGTGGCTGGTTTGCATTGTTGTTGGCTATTGTAGTGTTGGGCAGTTGGCTGTTAACAGCGCGTAGCGTTGCGCAGTTGGAGGTGTGCCGCCAGCAGTGGCTGATGTGGGGAGTGAGATGGCGGAGTTTTGATAGCGGATGATCTGGACAGAGACAGTAAATTTATAAGACTGGATATTATGAACTGATATATATATATATATATATATATATATATATATATATATATATATATATATTATGACTTTTGAACACTATTAAGGTAAATACATTGTTTGTTCTCTATCAAAATCTTTCATTTGCTAACTATGCCTATCAGTAGTTAGTGCCTTCAGTAGTTTGAATCTTTTATTTAGCTGACAGTAGTGGCGCTCGCTGTATTGCAGTAGTTCGAGTAAGGAAGGTTTTTGTGAGGTAAGTGATTTGTGAAAGGTATAGGTTAATGTTAGTCAGGGCCATTCTTTTGTAGGGATTATTAAAAGTCAGTTTGCGTTGCGCTAAAAATATTGTGTGTCAGTTTAAGCACAGTCATGTATAATTTTTCTAAGGGGACGTTTTAACTTCAATCGGTAGGTCTCATCTGGGAGCAATCTCGGGCCATGAATTATTCTGAGAATACGTCTTCGGGATTTCTCCAGGTCATCCATCGTGCCTTTTCTGTTCATCAAGAGGGTCTCTGGGGTATACAGAAACTGTGGTCTGACAGCAGTTCTGTAATGGCAGAACTTAGCATTCTTCGAAATGCACTTCTTGTTGTACAGACTGTGGGCAGATGGTATGCCGCGTTGAGTTTGTTACGCGTTTCTGAGATGTAGGTGCCGTCTCTACTATTGGGGTGGACCCATTCACCAAGATAACGAAAGCGACTGACCCTCCCAATCGTTCCATGTATAGTCGTCAAAGGGGTGTTACTGGAGTGCCGGTTCTCAAAGTATTTGATCTTGTCATACGATATTTGGAACCCTGACTTCGCCGCCCTCTCGTGCTGGGCTTGGATTACAACCAGTAATATACCACAGTTAGTCACAATATGCCACACCACAAGAGTAGTGGACAATTACTCATCGGATCTGCTTTTGACATCACACGTTGCAGGATGATATTTGCCATACAGACATGGGAAACATAAATTGAAACGGCATCTATTAAATCGAATGAAGGCAGTTTCCGCCTGTTTACAGGGAATGTTTAGGGTTTCTAAGGGAAAACACACCTCGTTGACATCCAGTAGTTTGGATGCAAAGTATGCGTTACGCAATTATGTGTGCTGACAATTGATGATGTACGATGGATTTTAGTTGAAAATAGTAAGCAGTCAAATAACATGAAATGCACTAAAACTTCATAGACATATATGTGATTTTTTTAAAAAGTATATTACCTCTTAAATGTCGTACAAATTAAATAATATGACCAGTGGTGAAAAAATTAGATTAAGAATTAAGCTTGAGCGGGAGTCGAGCCGTGGCCTCATACACGTTTGTTTTACGAAGCTCGAAAGCTAATCAATCGACCACCACGAATTCGAGCGTGCGGCAAGTAAGCACAGCTACATAAGCCACATAATAGACACGTAAGACTTCTCTTGCGATTTTCTCAGAATTGCCGGAATGGTGCACCTTTGTACTGGCACTTTATGTTGCTTTAATGGCCTTCTAGAGGTTACAAAGTCTGAAGTCAGTAAGTGACCCCAACGTGGTGGCGTTCCCATGCAGCGCAGCGCGGACTATTTTCAGGCACGTAACTTGAGGAGGAAAATAGTCCCATGCCGCCTGCACTTCCTCTTGCCGGTTGGAACGCTGTTTGTCGGCGAGAGATGTGTCTGTAGTGGTGTCATCCTGAGCTCCCAGCGATAAATGGCAGCGTCGTTATCATTGTCGTTGGGCTAGCTTGCTGCCTGGAAACTGCTGTGGACGTAATTGGCCTACAGACCCCTGTGCAGGAAGTTGATGCCGCCTGACGGCAAACCACCCGCATCACGCGGGTGTGCGTGGAGTTGCTATCCGCAAGGAGAATAGCTGCGAGTACCACACTTATTAAGAAAATGCTTTAATTTTCACTACCGACTGCATTCATCGAACATCAACAAGCGATATGTACTTGAGGTCTTGTGTGTGGCCTTCAGAATACCACTGTAACGTAATAAATACCAAAGAACTTAAGGTACCAGGCTCTAGGCACTTAAAAACAGCGGGGGTTAGCCGAGCGGTCTAGGGTGTTGCAGTCATGGACTGTGCGGCTGGTCCCGGCAGAGGTTCGAGTCCTCCCTCGGGCATAGGTGTGTGTGTTTGTTCTTAGGATCATTTAGGTTAAATGGTGTGTAAGCTTAGGGACTGATGACCTTAGAAATTAAGTCCCATAAGATTTCACACGCATTTGAACATTTTTGAACTTAATAACATTCAATAAATACAACTGGTAGTGAAAGTTAAAACGGCGTCGTGATGATAATATATATAGCTTGAAGTCTCCATAACTGTGGCAGCAGAATGAAGAAATCTTGTATTCATGATTGCTGCCTGTGTTTACTGACAGCACTACTTGACACACTATAATGGTACTGTACACGATCGTGGAAACTGAATGTGGTCTTGAGCGGAAATCTTGAACTTTGTTTTCCGCATTACTGGTTAAGTGATAATTTTTCCACTGTTGAGCACGCCTGATACACATCTGTCTTTATCAGTGTCTACTTGAGGACAACTGGGAAGCGGCTCTAGAGGAGCGGGCGTGCAGATGCTGCGTTTTCCTCACGAGAAGAAAACATTCTGAAAATTTCACTCGGAGCTGGAATGGAATACTGGCGGTGTCTTTAATTTTTGAGTCAATGTGTGTGTGTGTGTGTGTGACTGAACGTATGCCTTCGAGATAGGAAGCTGTCATCAAAGCTAAGGGTGGGCAATACCATATTGAATTCCAGCATTACCGATGGAGGGCGTTACGAAGTTGTAAGTCATTTTCAGCCAGGTGATCAGATAGTGTATATGGTTCCAGGGAACTTGGAAAAGTCTCTGGAACCGTATAACTTCACTTGATTAACACACTTATGCCTGGGTTTCAGGCAACACCCTCCGTTTCGTTCGATGCTGTGGCTCTATTCCAATACAGCTGCAGAGCCACTGCAATATTTTTCCAATTTAGGGGAATACCAAGTCAGCTGAGGCGTGAACGGGAACTTGGACTGAGGAGGGGTGCGTGCTAGGGTAGTCCGTGCAGTGGTGCGTAGCCACTGTGTCCGGGAGGTGAAGTGGTCAGCGCATCTGACTAATGAGCAGCAGAACCAGGTCCGAATCCCTAGCTCGGTACGAATTTTCATTCGTCGCTTCAGTCTGCATACACACATCTTTACAGGCAGACGATCAGTCACTTCTTTGTTCACCTTTTAGAAACGTTTGACCACAGTGGAGGCTTAGCGCCACCTAACCAGTGTTTCACACAGTGGAGCGTTCCTGCCGTACGCTGCAACCTGCTCAGAGCGGTCTGTTGTAGCGTTGATTCCCCTCAAATGCAGGAAACGAACTGACGCTCGTATTTTGTCAGTGGGTTGGGCCACTTCGTTCTGGCGCATATAGCGACATACTACGGCGCTGTAGTTCGGGGATTCCGTTGTGCATCACGACGGCAGACATCAAAAGTACCCTGACGCCTAATGGGGGACATTCATTTGGAGACTGTCGATCGTTCTTCTTTATGACTGCCTGAACTCTGCTGGTGACACTTTCAGTGCTTCTGAATGTCTGAGGAGGAATTGCATCCCATTCTTTCTTGCGACCCGAAACCATAGAAGATACTGATGATGGACGCTGGAGCGAAGTCCACACTCATCCCAAAAGTGCATTATTTTGTGTTCTCGTCGTGACTCTGAGCGGGCCAGTCCATTTCAGGAATGCTGTTGTCAACAAACAGTTGCCTCACAGATATTGTTTTATGACGGGTTCCATCGCCAAGCTGATATAGTCAAATAAATGGTTCAAATGGCTATGAGCACTATGGGACTTAACTTCTAAGGTCATCAGTCCCCTAGAACTTAGAACTACTTAAACCTAACTAACCTAAGGACATCACACACATCCATACCCGAGGCAGGATTCGAACCTGCGACCGTAGCGGTCGCGCGGTTCCAGACTGTAGCGCCTAGAACCGCTCGCCCACTCTGGCCGGCGCTGATATAGTCATGGCTTCCAAACTGTTGCTCTACCCTACGCAGTATAGGGATCCTTAAGAGCAACAACGGTACCACACTGTAACCACGAAAAACACCCCCATACCCCAACTCCACCTCCTCTCTACTTTACTGTTGGCACTAATCATGATGGCAAGTAATGTCCTACAGGCGTTTGTTGAACTCGAATCGTTTCACTGCATTGCAATAAGGTACAGCGCGAATCGTCACTCCATACCATTCGTTCCCAGCCACACATTGCCCACTGGCGTCTCTCCTTACACCACCACAAGCGTCGGGTACCGAAGACTGCAGATGCCTACAGCTTATTATGAGCTCCTCGACCGCTGTACGCCGACCTTTTTAGCCTTTGTGTTAGTTGGACTGCTGGCAGAATTTCGTAGCTCAGAAGTGATTCCTTACGGTGATTTCGTGCGATTTTTTGAAATCACCCTCCGCATTGCTCCACGGTCCTTATCTGTCACTAGCCGGCCGATGTGGCCGTGCGGTTCTAGGCGCTTCAGTCTGGAACCGCGTGACCGCTACGGTCGCAGGTTCGAATCCTGCCTTGGGCATGGATGTGTGTGATGTCCGTAGGTTAGTTAGGTTTAATTAGTTCTAAGTTCTAGGGGACTGTTGACCACAGATGTTAAGTCCCATAGTGCTCAGAGCCATTTGAACCATTTATCTGTCACTACATGAGCTCTGCCTGGTCTAGGTTCAGCTATGGTTGGTTCTTCACGGTTCCACTTCACAATCACAATTAGCGTAGAAATCCCCAGATGGATTTGTTACATTAGGTGACATCCAACGACTGGTCCACATTCAAAGTCACGCTCACCTGACTGAGCCACTCTGCTGTTACCACTTCCCTGCTAACAACGCAAAACTCCCCACTTACTTTTGTACTAGCGGGCTTGCCTCTCGCGACATCTGTTGGTCAGTTCTGCATTACAAAGAAGTATCCTCGTACTTCTGATCAGATAGCACATGTACAAAACGTATCGCTTATGAGGAGCTGCTAATCATGTAATTTGATTTTTTTTAGGAGCGATAATAAACACTGTACGCCTACTTGTAGATGTAGTGAGTGCCATCCATAGCGGCGATGCTGAAGCTGCTGGTGTTTTTGCAGTGCTGGGGTTGGCAGCACTGGCGGAGGGCGCCCTGGAGGCGGTGGTGCACGCGGGCTGCGGCGGTGACGCCCGCTTCACACTCGCCGTGCTGAGAGCGCTCTTCACCTTCCTGCAGATGCACTTCCTCTTCATAGACTCCCAGGTGAGTGTGCTACACTCTGAAACATATTCTACTCTTCACATGCTATCCACGGTGTATGGAAAACTTCGTACACTCTGCTAGAGAATTCCACAAAAATTATTATGTCTACTGATGTTTAAAAGTACAAGTTAATAGTGCTCACTGTGCTTCAGAAGTCGACCTTGGTGATTCGATAGTCAGGACAAATCGTAATTAGTGGAGACAGTGAAAATACAAACAGACGAATGTATGCTACAGATGTGCTTTAATCGTATTAACAACATGGTGCATCGTCAGTCAATGACTGCCTGATTGTTGTTGTTGTGGTCTTTAGTCCTGAGACTGGTTTAATGCAGCTCTCCATGCTACCCTATCCTGTGTAAGCTTCTTCATCTCCCAGTACCTACTGTAGCCTACATCCTTCTGAATCTGCTTAGTGTATTCATCTCTTGGTCTTCCTCTGCGATTTTTACCCTCCACGCTGCCCTCCAATACTAAATTGGTGGTCCCTCGATGTCTCAGAACATGTCCTACCAACCGATCCCTTCTTCTAGTCAAGTTGTGCCACAAGCTCCTATTCTCCCCAATTCTATTCAATACCTCCTCATTAGGTATGTGATCTACCCATCTAATCTTCAGCATTGTTCCGTATCACCAGATTTCGAAAGCTTCTATTCTCTTCTTGTCTAAGCTATTTATCGTCCATGTTTCACTTCCATACATGGCTACACTCCATACGAATACTTTCAGAAACGACTTCCTGACATTTAAAACTATGCTCGATGTTACAAATTTTTCTTCTTCAGAAACGCTTTCCTTGCCATTGCCAGTCTACATTTTATATCCTCTCTACTTCGGCCATCATCAGTTATTTTGCTCCCCAAATAGCAAAATTCCTTTACCTCTTTAAGTGTCTCATTTCCTAATCTAATTCCCTCAGCATCACCGGACTTAATTCGACTACATTCCATTATCCTCGTTTTGCTTTTGTTGATGTTCATCTTATATCCTCCTTTCAAGACACTGTCCATTCTGTTGAACTGCTCTTCCAAGTCCTTTGCTGTCTCTGACAGAATTACAATGTCTTCGGTGAACCTCAAAGTTTTTATTTTTTCTCCCTGGATTTTAATATCTACTCCGAATTTTTCTTTTGTTTCCTTTACTGCTTGCTCAATACACAGATTGAATAACATCGGGGAGAGGCTACAACCCTGTCTCACTCCCTTCCCAACCACTGCTTCCCTTTCATACCCCTTCGACTCTTATAACTGCCATCCGGTTTCTGTACAAATTGTAAATAACCTTTAGCTCCCCATATTTTACCCCTGCCACCTTCAGAATTTGAAAGAGAGTATTCCAATCAACATTGTCAAAAGCTTTCTCTAAGTCTGCAAATGCTAGAAACGTAGGTTTGCCTTACCTTTATCTTTCTTCTAAGATAAGTCGTAAGTTCAGTATTGCCTCACGTGTTCCAACATTTCTACGGAATCCAAACTGATCTTCCCCGAGGTCGGCTTCTACCAGTTTTTCCATCCGTCTGTAAATAATTCGCGTTAGTACTTTGCAGATGTGACTTATTAAACTGATAGTTCGGTAATTTTCACATCTGGACTGCCTGATACTTAGCAGTATAGTGCAGACGTCATCTCCAGTCAGTTGTCCGCACGTACCTGCAGACGACATGTCTGACATGACGATGGAGAGTGCTGGACTCTGACAGTAGCGTCACTGTTGGTATTTCTGTACAGGCTCTGGTCATATTTCTCCTGCAGGTCAACTAATGTTGCTGGTGTAAAATGTAGATTTGAGGTTCGCCTGAAGGAGAAAGTCCAGTGGTGTGAGGTCTGGCGACCTAGGAAGCCGTTCCCCTGGACCCCGTCCCCCAACCCAGCGCTCAGGAAGTACATCACTCTGAGGAGTCGGCGGACGTTTCCTCCAAATTGTGCAGGTCCGTCATCGTGCTGCAAGAAAACCCTACATGTTTTCTCAAGATTTCTGTTGCATGCAGCATTGGGCATCCATTACAAAATATGGGAGCAGTGAAGATATCCTCATGTATGCCACACCATACATTTAACTCCGTTTTGTCTGAGTGTATGCCTCGACAGTGAGATGGGGATTGTCATTTACCCACTGGACAGTGTTTCGTCTATTCACCGTCCAGTTCAAAAATGGTTCAAATGGCTCTGAGCACTATGGGACTTAACTGCTGTGGTCATCAGTCCCCTAGAACTTAGAACTGACATCGAAATAAGTGTCCAAGGAATAGAAAAGCAACTGGAATCACTCAACAGAGGAAAGTCCACTCGACCTGACGGGATACCAAATCGATTCTACACAGAGTACGCCCGCATCTCGTGGTCGTGCGGTAGCGTTCTCGCTTCCCACGCCCGGGTTCCCGGGTTCGATTCCCGGCGGGGTCAGGCATTTTCTCTGCCTCGTGATGGCTGGGTGTTGTGTGCTGTCCTTAGGTTAGTTAGGTTTAAGTAGTTCTAAGTTCTAGGGGACTGATGACCGTAGCTGTTAAGTCCCATAGTGCTCAGAGCCATTTGAACCATTTTTTTTGTCAATTACATCTGTTCTCGCACAAAGTTGATTCGATAGAAATGGAAATGATTAGAGGACAATATCCCGGACGCAGGTGCTTGACTGATGCCGTGTTTCTGTGCGGACTTCCTTCTTTATAGAGTTGAACTCAGTATCTCTTTACCTAGTGAGACTTTTTGCTGTGCATGGTCGTCATAAATGGCTTTGTCGTGAACACTGTAGACTTGACCCGTTGTGGTTAGGCTTGCGCTGGTTTGAATGTCACCTGTAGTAGTCTGCCGTTGACTCGTGCCCGGCGCACCGATGACAACCATTTCCGCCTTCTCCTGATGTATGTACGTTGCTGGGCGAGTCATTACACTACAGAATAGCACCAAAGTACTGGCGCCCCTTTAATACCCATCTATCAGACTACATTAATCAATTGCCACACAGATAACACTGAACCGTTCTAGTAGTATTACGAACTGCATGTGACTATCATTTCGGTGCTGTGGTAATAGTGGGTTGTTGTGATTCTCACTGTCTCCTCTAATACCGAATTTGTCCCATGGGACATAACTTTTGAATCGACTTGTATAGCACCTGATCACCATTGGTTTGCATAACTGGTAATTTTGACAGCAGCTGATACGTTTCTGACAGTCCAATGGCTGTGTCCTGTTTTTGATGTCTCTGTGACATACTTGCAACAAGATAATGCAAGACCGTATGTTACACACGCTGACCAGCCCTACTGGGAGACGCAGGGTGTGCGGTGGCTGCCTGGGCCAGCACGTGCTCAACACCTCCCACCCACTCAGAACATCTAGTCATAGCTTACTGACAGACTGAGACACTAGCCACAATGAGTGATCAACTCTTGCATAAGGCTGAAGCAGCTTGCAGTTCGACTTCATACTAGAGATGGGCAAAACTGTTCTTTTCAGAGATTGGATCAGAACTGTTCACTCCCTGAAATGAATTAGCTCTTTTTCATGACTCACCACTCATTTACAATAGAAAATAAATGGAAGGCACATTGCCCTTTAAACTTGGTTTATTCCAGTACTATATCTGTATTTTGATCTTATTTGATCCTATTTTGAAGTAACACAGATAATGAGTAAGAATTTTGTATTGTTTATTGAAATTTCCACGATATGACAAAGTTTTTCATTATTGATTTATTTTGCACTATCGTGGTTTTTTGGGTGATCGGAAAATGTGTAACTTGAGATTTACATTAACAATATATTTGGCTATAATGTATTAAAATTTCATTAACCTCATACAAATACATCGCAAGCCATATATTTTTAAAGTGAACGTTTCCTTTCGAAGACGCCTAAAATCGCAAAATCCGTACCAGAATAAGAAAAAAATATATAAATTTGACTGTAAAACGAAAGTGCTGCATATAGCCTTACGCAGAATAAAACAAGGAAAATATTGGTGTATCACATTTTGCGATACGTTTATCGGTTCGCTCGTAATTAAAGCGTAAATTCGAGTGTCCATAATAAAAATCCTATAGTAAGAGGAGTCATCAGGAACCTAATCTAATCAGTTTAAACAAATAAAAATAAAATAAAAACAATTGATGTATACATAACATAATAATGTAATATACATAGCGGTATTACTACGAAGAACAATATCCAGTGGGGACGAACTCCGATGCAGAGGCGCTGAGTCGAGCAGGTCGAGCCGCGAGCTGTATTACTGCGTGAGCTGAGACCGCAGAGACCAGAGTGACACCTGAGTCGCTTTGCTCGACGCTCTGGCTAGAGTCGAGACGGTGGGGTGAGCGTTGAGCGGGCGAGTTCCGAGGGTGGGGGGGGAGCGGTGAACTCACCCGCTCCGAGACAAATCGTCCGTTCCCTTGCGAGCAGGTTTTTGCAAGTAGTTCCTATGTTATCCGCTAGGTGGGTCTCTGTCCTGTTGCTCGCATCAACTGCCCAGAGGGCAGGACGTGCGACTGAAACGATCGCCGACAGAGTGCGATGCGAAGTTAAGCTGCGCCAGACACTGCACAGTGCACACGGCAGACGGCGCACAGAGATGGCACGGCATATGTGAAACACAAAATCCAATGGGGCACGGCATATGTGAAACACAAAATCCAATGGGGCACTGCACAATGCAGGCAGCCAAGGTAGAAGCAGGGCAGAGGCCGGCGCTGGCTGTGTTGTGTGGCGTGCACTGTGCTCTGACCAGCAGAGGCACTGCTGATATGCTCCATCTCTCTCTCTCTCTCTCTCTCTCTGCTGTGGGAAACGTTTGGAGCTACCGTTCTCTTTTTCTGAATCACTGATTGTTCACTCCTTTGAAAGATTGAACTCTATGAATTAGTTCAAGAGCGGATCCCCCATCTCTACTTCATACCCAGCTGGGATAGAGCCATTGATGCTATCCTAGACAGAGCTGACAGCTCTGTATCCTAAAGTTCGCACCCGTATACCTTCAGTCCGCAGCTTGTGGTCTACGTTCCGTTTCAGCCGCGCTAGCGAGTGGACGTTGTGTACTGCTGCGCTGCACTTCGGTGTTTACATCGCTGTACTTGTGTTTCACCGAGCGCTCTCCGTCCGTTAATCTCCGTGTTTCTTCATATTCCTTGTGGTCTGATCGCTCCTTCTGGTCGTGCTGCTGCTAATTGGAATTTCGGTTGTTTAACCTAAATTTCGTTGCTGGGTTAGCCGTGGCTACAAACCTCAGGAGGAATACTCTGGTATTTGCTTTTGACAAAGAATCCCGTCCTGTTCAGCCGACATCCCTGCAATAACTGGATTACACAGGTAATTAGCCTCATTTCTAAAAACCGTCCATACATGGAAACTGGATCAGGAAAAATACTGTGTTTTTGTCAAGTTATTCAGTGTTGCGTTACGAAAGTGGGGCTATGAAGTAGATTTTGTGCGTAGAAGTCCGCCCGGCCACGGACGCCATACGTCAGCTGGTTAATATAAAAAAAGATAAGACTGTGTTGACAGTGATGTATTGTAGTTTCCTTAAGGATATTATTTAAATTTTTAGTGTAAATTTTTGGTGTGTGGTTTTTCTACTTCAGAAAGTAGTTTTTGAAATTTTATAAAATAATGTACAGAACTTACGTGACAGTCAGATTGTGTGTCTGATAGTGTCAAAACACAAAACATTAAAGCTGCATTATTTTTTTATAGTATAAATATGAGGATTGATTGTTTTTATGGGAATGTCTTTATCAATTGGTTAAAACCATAAGAATGTATCTGATATAACGTAATATTCAATGGCTGTCAAATCACCCTGTTCATTTTTGCTCTGTGATGTGTAAGTCAGTTTTCCAGTAAAACACTTATCATATAGGTCTGATCACATAATTAACATTCCATTAGTGTCCAGAAAGTGTAGTTGGAAGGCTAGTCAACTTTATAACATCTCTTTTCCGCCGTTTTCAAGTATTTAAGAGATTGGCTAATGTGATTATTAAATTGTTTTTATGTGCGATGGGCATAAATCTTCTACATTCTGTATAAGTTTTGGTGATTTCCATACAATTGTGTGAAATGCTCCTAGCTAGTCTGACTGAGCTGAGAAGGTTAAAGATTAGTTTCTACCCTTAACTTGTCTCTCACGGAGACGATTTCTTTCTGTACATTAATATATTAAAAATTATCCAAAAAACTTGCTGATATCCTTCATAAAGTACTATTTATGCTTCTGTAAAGATTGGAGAGCACGTAATTCAAAGCGGAGTTTTTTATTTATTCATGTTTGAAGAAGTTTGAATGTCTTTAAAAATATTTCCTGGATTTTGAAATTAATTCTTTCTGGTAATTTAGTCAGTAACATAATCGTCTGTTGTATTTCTTTAACATCAGCATAATTGCAATGATCAAACTGTTTTTGTTTAAATCATTTCGTGCATAACATGTGCGCATGGTTAATACATGTACTTAGTATGTATTTAAAATGTGTAACATTGTTCCTAAAATAAATGTTTAAAAAAGTAGTCAGCATCACTGCCTCAAGACTGTGGGATCTCGAGATCGATTCCCGGCCAAGTCGGACTTTTTCTTCGCTCGGGAACTCTATGCTTGTGTTGTCCTAATCATTTCATCTCATCTTTATCGACTCTCAAGTCGGAGATGTGGCGTCAAGTAGAAAGACTTGTAACTTAACAACTAGTCTGCTTCTCTCTATCCTAATACTGTCCACCACAATTTCTCCAAAATGATTACCAAACAAACTAATTCATAATTTAACTGTGCAAAACTCTGACTGTACTGAATTACACAAAGAATTAATACGATTTGCTTAGCACTGTCTACAAATTGAAGATAACTGTTTCTATAAAAATGTAATGATATCCTAAATATAAGCTGACTTCTGAAATAAATGTGCAACTGAACTTACAAAGCAATTCCTGGGCATAGACTGTATTTTCACTTGCCTTGTGTCTTGACAAGCATTTTTGCATATTCCTCGAAAGCAGAGCAGTTCACACGGCACTGACAAAATTCAAATGAAACTCTATATTCAAAAGTAATGCTTTAAAACTCAACTGAATGTTCACAATATTAATGACGTAACATGACTTTAAGGAATAACTGCAAGCAAGGGTAATCTCATCTTCCTAGCAGAGCAATCCATGTAACAGTGCTACTGTCTGGGCTCCGTTACTACAATCTTAATAACACAAAACGATCCTACGTTCTTGCGTGCCTAGCTCAATCTCTCAACATTCCAGAAAAACTCACAAATAATCTCCTTAGCTTCTCTCTCCAAAATTGTCCTAAAATATTAATAATCTAATTCCATCGATCCCATATCTCACTTATAAACAAAATTTCCTAGCCATTCTTCAAAACACGTCTTCTACTCAACACTGCTCAACTTAGACTGCGCTTAATTTTGCTAGCGACCTCAGGCAGGGCAATAGTCAAAGGTTACTCGGCTACATGGCTTTACTCTGTGTGAGCTACGCATATCGATATTTACGTAAGAAACAGAATTTACAGAGTGACCAAAATAGCATACATACCTGACGGATTTGCACCTGCTGGCCGAACAGCCCTCTTGCCTGCTATACGATCATTTCATTTCAGTTTTGATCATCCACTCTTTCTACTACATTGCGTATGCACAGTAGCCAAATTTAGCTGTTCGCTATCCTTCCTGGTGCTGCAATTTTAGTGCCCAGCATAGTATTCGTGATCTAAGAGTACAGTCACAATGGCACGGACAGAAGGGGTTTCCGTTGACGATCGACATCACCCAAAGACAGCTTATCTTTTTAAATCAGTAGACCTGTACATTCGTGGTCTTAGGGCAACCAGTTTCACCGCCCGAACGTAGAGAGTTTTCTTCAGGCGAATCAGCTTGAACGTTATCTTATACTACGTTATGTATGTTCTGTGGCTGTCTAGCCATTTCAGCCTCATATTATTACTCAGTGTAACATGTCATCTGCAGCACAGGCAAAATCTGAACTGGAAATTTTAAGCCTACATTGTTGTTGTTGTGGTCTTCAGTCCTGAGACTGGTTTGATGCAGCTCTCCATGCTACTCTATCCTGTGCAAGCTTCTTCATCTCCCAGTACCTACTGCAACCCACATCTTTCTGAATCTCCTTAGTGAATTCATCTCTTGGTCTCCCCCTACGATTTTTACCCTCCACGCTGCCCTCCAATACTAAATTGGTGATCCCTTGATGCCTCAGAACATGTCCTACCAACCGATCCCTTCTTCTGGTCAAGTTGTGCTACAAACTTCTCTTCTCCCCAATCCTATTCAATACTTCCTCATTAGTTATGTGATCTACCCATCTAATCTTAAGCAATCTTCTGTAGACCACATTTCGAAAGCTTCTATTCTCTTCTTGTCCAAACTATTTACCGTCCATGTTTCACTTCCATACATGGCTACACTCCATACAAATACTTTCAGAAACGACTTCCTGACACTTAAATCTATACTCGATGTTAACAAATTTCTCTTCTTCAGAAACGCTTTCCTTGCCATTGCTAGTCTACATTTTAAGTCCTCTCTACTTCGACCATCATCAGTTATTTTGCTCCCCAAATAGCAAAACTCATTTACTACTTTAAGTGTCTCATTTCCTAATCTAATACCCTCAACATCACCAGACTTAATTCGACTACGTTCCATTATCCTCGTTTTGCTTTTGTTGATGTTCATCTTATATCCTCCCTTCAAGACACTATCCATTCCGTTCAACTGCTCTTCCAAGTCCTTTGCTGTCTCTGACAGAATTACAATGTCATCGGCGAACCTCAACATTTTTATTTCTTCTCCATGGATTTTAATACCTACTCCGAATATTTCTTTTGTTTCCTTTACTGCTTGCTCAATATACAGATTGAATAGCATCGGGGAGAGGCTACAACCCTGTCTTACTCCCTTCCCAACCACTGCTTCTCTTTCATGCCCCTCGACTCTTATTACTGCCATCTGGTTTCTGTACAAATTGTAAATAGCCTTTCGCTCCCTGTATTTTACCCCTGCCACCTTTAGAATTTGAAAGAGAGTATTCCAGTTAACGTTGTCAAAAGCTTTCTCTAAGTCTACAAATGCTAGGAACTTAGGTTTGCCTTTCCTTAATCTTTCTTCTAAGATAAGTCGTAAGGTCAGTATTGCCTCACGTGTTCCAGTATTTCTACGGAATCCAAACTGATCTTCCCCGAGGTCGGCTTCTACTAGTTTTTCCATTCGTCTGTAAAGAATTCGTGTTAGTATTTTGCAGCTGTGGCTTATTAAACTGATTGTTCGGTAATTTTCACATCTGTCCACACCTGCTTTCTTTGGGATTGGAATTATTATATTCTTCTTGAAGTCTGAGGGTATTTCGCCTGTTTCATACATCTTGCTCACCAGATGGTAGAGTTTTGTCAGGACTGGCTCTCCCAAGGCCGTCAGTAGTTCCAATGGAATGTTGTCTACTCCGTGGGCCTTGTATCGACTCAGATCTTTCAGTGCTCTGTCAAACTCTTAAGCCTACATTATAACTTCCAAAAACAGTATGATCAAGTGAGGAGGGTGGCGTATATCGCTTTTGACGACTAAAGTTTCTGTAGTGGATCATTTATGTGTTGTGGTACGTGGGCATTAATTGTCTACGAATTATTATTATTGCTTACTGGTGTTTTTAAGCCAGTAGGATGGTAATTCTGCTATGTGAGGTGGTTTTGAAATATGGTGTAGGCAATGTGTTTCTGCTTTTGAGTGCCTCAGGTGCTCAGGGTATCTTATTCTAAAATTTATGTTTGTCTTTCACGCACTGGAGGGTAACTGACATATCACTGTTTTGCTGAATTTATTTGAAGTTGCTTGTAATCTTGCTTTTCAGTGTCACCGAAAATCATCTCGACTATGTAACAGAATGTGTCTCACTTCATGTCATACATTCGTAAAACTTATCTGGGTATTCCAATAATGAAGGAAAGAATATACAGTACTCACCACGTGTTTCTCGAGACACAAATACACTGAAGAGCCAAAGAAACTGGTACACCTGCCTAATTCGTGTAGGGGCCCCACGGGCTCGCAGAGGTGCCGCAACACGACGTGGCATAGACTCGACTAATGTCTGAAGTAGTGCTGGAGGGAACTGACACCATAAATCCTGCAGGGCTGTCCATCAATCCGTAAGAGTGCGAAGGGGGTGGAGATCTCTTCTTAACAGCACGTTGCAACGCATCCCAGTTATGTTCAATAATGTTCATGTCTGGGTAGTGGCCAGCGGAAGTGATTAAACTCAGAAGAGTGCTCCTGGAGCCACTCTGTACCAATCCCGGACCTGTGGGGTGTCACTTTGTCCTGCTGTAATTGCCCAAGTCCGTCAGAATGCACAGTGGGCATGAATGGATGCAGGTGATCAGACAGGATGCTTACGCACATGTCACCTGTCAGAGTCGTAAGTAGACGTATCACGAGTCCCATGTCACTCCACCTGCACACGCCCCCACCATTACAGAGCCTCCACCAGTTTGAAAAGTCCCCTGCTGACATGCAGGGTCCATGGACTCATGACGTTGTCTCTTTACCCGTACACGTCAGTCCATTCGATACAATTTGAAATGAGACTCGTCCGATCATGCAACAACGTCGATGTTGACGGCTCCGGGCGAGGCGTAAAGCTTCGTGTCGTGTAGTCATCAAGAGTACACAAGTAGGACTTCGGCTCCGAAAGTCTGTATCGGTGATGTTTCGTTGGATGGTTAGCACACTGACATTTGTTGATGGTCCAGCACTGAAATCTGCGGAAGGGTTGCACTTCTGTCGCATAGAACGATTCTCTTCAGCCGTCGTTGGTCCCGTTGTTGCAGGATCTTTTTACGCCAGCAGCGATATCGGAGAGTCGATATTTACGATAAACTCGTGAAATGGTCGTATGGGAAAATCCCCACTTCATCGCTACCTCAGAGATGCTGTGCCCCATTGCTCGTGGGCCGACTATAACACCACGTTGAAACTCGCTTAAATCTTGGTAACCTGCCATTGTAGCAGCAGTAACCGATCTAACAACTGTGCGAGACACTTGTTGTCTTATACAGACGTTGGCGATCGCAGCGCCGTAATCTGCCTGGTTGCATATTTCTGTATTCGAATACGCACGCCTGTACCATTATCTTTGGCGCGTTAGTGTAGCTCAGCCACATGCATTCGATGTCTTCTTAATGGCAGAAGCTATAACGCAGCACTGGGCTCCGAACTCACAGGCGTCACGGCCCACGTCCCAGAGCAGGAGGTTGAAGTGGCTTCTGACCTCCTCCATACAATACAAGATGGTCTCAGAAAATAAAGGAAACGAGCGTTACAAGCAAAATACCTTTATTGGCCTTCAAAGTAACCACCATCAGCTACAACACGTTTCCGATATTGGTTGTAAGGCTGTTGAAAATTGTCAGCAACCGCTTCTTGTGGAATCACTCGAAGCGCCTTGGTCAAACATTTTTGGATGTCCGCGTCATTACAGGAGGTGGGACTTGGTTCTCCGGAAACTAAGCGATAGACAATGGGAAGTTGTTAATCATCTTCCCCGGCTCCCAAAATAAGTAGGCCGACAAAATATGCGAGTAAGACGAATGTGATTGCCTGTTACGACAGCAGGGGCTTGATCTAATATGAATTTGTACTCCCAGGAGGCGGGGAGGACGATGAACACGATGGCACTGATTGCGCCTTGGTCTCCGGATTGCACTGGCAGCACCAGGGCTCATCTCCTGCAATGATGCGAATTTTCGACAGTTCGTGACCACGGCGCTTCGAGCAATTACGCAAGAAGCACTTGCTGACAGTTCCCTTACAGCCAATTCCAGAAGTGTGTTGTAGCAAATGGCGGTTAATTTAAAGACCAGTAACGATATTTCGTTTGTAACGCTTGCTTCCTTTTCTGAGAGCATTCACCGAACTTTTCAGTCGCACCCTGTAGAGTCTTACGTAACCCAGTTTAGCGTCCTCGATTCCGGAAACAGCTGGCGGAGACCGGATGCACTGTGATCATGCTGTCGCCGAAAAACAACAATATGGGAATTGTGAGTCCGCTTTGATGCAAAACACTTTTTGTTTTTTGCTTATTTATTCCGAAACTAGATTCAACGACAAATATCGCCACCATTATGTTACTTAAAATCCGTCTTGATTGCAATTTTTTTTTTTATTCTTATGACCGGTTTCGGTTCATTCAGAACCAACTTCAGATCTGATAATTCAGTTACAGGAGTAACCCGTCCAATTACTCCTGTAACTGAAATATCAGATCTGAAGGTGGTTCTGAATGAACCGAAACCGGTCATATGAATAAAAAATTTGCAATCAAGGGGATTTTAAGTAACATTATAAAATCACTGATTGCTATTATCCCATGAAACATTATGTCTGTTTTTGCATCGACATCATTAGTGGGTTCTTTAAATCTAAAACATGCAGAAAACAACATAGTTATCAGACACTTTAACAGATTATTACATTTTTACTGTTTGTTTTTTGAATATAGTTTTTTGTGGATATTGTCATAATACCTTATTTTTTGTACGTTATAGCGTGTTTTTAAGAATTTTTGTCGCTGTTTGTGGCATATTTTCTGCGCATTTTCTGTTGCCGTTTTTCTCGGCATACATCATGTCATCTGCAACTGTGTGAGCGGCTGTTAGTAAACAAATACTAAGAGATGAACTTACGTAAGTCAGCGTTATACACTTAGGAATGCAGTAGTAATGTGGGTACAGTTTAAGTCTGTACTAGGCTAGTTTGTCCTGTACTCGCGTAGGTTGGACGGCATGTAACTAATTTTGTACATAGAAAAGCAAAACTTTCACACTTTGTTTATGATCCAAAACATTACGGCATCTTGCCGTTCACGTGTGTCGCGAGAAGTGTATCGCATGTTGCGAGAAGGCTATGAAAACTGTAGCGGGAGTTCCGACGACTTCTGTTCATGATTTATGTCTCTGTGTGTGATGGGGAAGTGGGTCTTGTGTGCTTTCTGTTCTGTGTCCTGGTTCAGTTCCCTCAGAGTGATAAAGAGTGTGTTGCAAAGCGTTGTGTTTGCGTTTCTAACGTTTTCTCCTTCCACTATAGTCTTTTGTATGTAATAATTTTTTTTTATTGTTGGTTGTCGATATAGACTGTTGCTGTGTTTCAGTATATGGTTTTTGTTCTGCGAAAGTTGAATATGTGCTGTCACTGTTTAGAGCTCTCATGTAGTCTGTGTACCACGTTCGGAAATTTCTGCTTGTTTCTCCCATGTACTGGGCCTGACAGGAGTTACATGTGAGTTGGTGTATTCCAGCATTGCTGAATTTGTCTGAGTTCTTTTGTCTGGTCTCAGCCTTTTTTGAGCTGTGTTGTGTGTTCTGAATGTTACTGGAATCCTTTGCTTTTTCAGAATGTTTCCAGTTCTATATGATATTGTGTTATTGTATGTAAGTGTGTGCCATATGTCTCTTTTTCCTGAAGTGATGTGATCTGCTGTGTTGTCTGTGTGTTCTGCCTCTGGGTTTTCAGATCTTTTGGTTGTGCTCTCGAGTGAGTGGCCGCCATGTTATGTCTCATTTTTACCATGTTGTTGAATTTGTTTATAATGTATGTTTTGTTGTCGTTTTCAACAGCAATTTGTTTGATTATATTTCGTTCCTGTGTGTAGTATTCTGGTTTAAGAGGCTTTATCTTTATCCTGTGGATAAACTTATATACACTTGTGAAATTTGTTATTAATAACCCATCCCAGTTCAAAAATAACAGCGAAGTGCATAGCTACAACACTAGAAGAAAGGATGATCTTGATTATTCTGTATTAAATCTCACTTTGTCACAGAAAGGGGTGCATTATGCTGCCACAAAAATCTTTGGTCGTTTCCCAAATAGCGTTAAAAGTGTGACAGATAGGCAACCAATATTTAAACGCTAATTAAAAGAATTTCTTAATGACAACTCCTTCTACTCAGTAGTTGAATTTTTACATATGAAGTAGTAACTGTAAAAAAATTATTAATTAATTATTTTGCGTAAAGAAAACTTATGTTGAAGTGACACGTCCCACATCCTTACGAAATGTCGTATTCGTGATCTACAGAACAAGAATTAATGTAAGTATGTATGTAGGTAGGTATGATGTAGGTGGCGACATCTTGCAGCCTACGGGTCGGCCCGGACGATCCGCCTGCTTCCAGGTGCGCAGACGTCACGGGACACGTGAGCTTTCTTTTGCCGTGCCCGGCCAGTGACACTTTGCTTTGCGTTTGCAGCAGGTGGTGGTCGGCGGGGCGGGCGCGCTGGCGCGGCTCGGCTCTGCCCACCTCGTGGCGGCCAACCTCGCCCCTTGCATGCTGGCTGCCCTCAACGCGGCGGTGGCTGCCGTCGCCGCACCGGAGCCCACCTCGCAGGCGCAGGGTAAGGCAAATCGTGGTGTACTTTCAGCCGCGCAGCTGGAGGCGTTTTCTTTCCTCTGCTCACAGTGGTCTCATTTCCCTCATCAGGTGTGAGCGTTGTGTCTTAAACGTGTGTGCCGAATCTTGCGATGGGGCGGTAAATAAGGAAGTTCGGTTGCAGTGTTCTCACGGGAATGTTCATATACAAATGTTGGTTAAAGAATGTTATTGCAAATTTTGGCTCTCATGTAATTCTCAGGGGATGATTTCCACACTTGGCGCATTAGTACACTGTTCCGCACCCACATCCGCACCCGCACACCACGCTTCCCTCCAATGCTAATTTTGTGATCCCTTGATGCCTCAGAACATGTCCTACCAACCGATCCCTTCTACTAGTCAAGTTGTGCCACAAACTCCTCTTCTCCCCAATTCTATTCAATACCTCCTCATTAGTTATGTGGTCTACCCATCTAATCTTCAGCATTCTTCTGTAGCACCACATTTCGAAAGCTTCTATTCTCTTCTTGTCTAAACTATTTATCGTCGACATTTCACTTCCGTACATGGCTACTCTCCATACAAACACTTTCAGAAACGGCTTCCTGACATTTAAATCTATACTCGATGTTAACAAGTTTTTCTTCTTCAGAAATGCCCTCCTTGCCATCGCCAGTCTACATTTTATATTTCTCTACTTCGACCATCATCAGTTATTTTGCTCCCCAAATAGCAAAACTCCTTTACTGCTTTAAGTGTCTCATTTCCTAATCTAATTCCCTCAGCATCAGCCGACTTAATTCGACTACATTCCATTATCCTCGTTTTGCTTTTGTTGATGTTCATCTCATACCCTTGTTCCTCCTGCCACCGAAGTTCTCTAATTCCCACTATATCTAACTTTAACCTATCCATTTCCCTTTTCAAATTTTTTAACTTACCTGCCTGATTAAGGGATCTGACATTGCATGCTCCGATCCGTAGAACGCCAGTTTTCTTTCTCCTGATAACGACGTCCTCTTGGCTAGTCCCCGCCCGGAGATCTGAGTGGGGGACTATTTTACCTCCGGAATATTTTACCCAAGAGGACGCCATCATCATTTAATCATACAGTAAAGCTGTATGCCCTCAGGAAAAATTACGGCTGTAGTTTCCCCTTGCTTTCAGCCGTTCGCAGTACCCGCACAGCAAGGCCGTTCTGGTTAGTGTTACAAGGCCAGATCAGTCAATCATCCAGACTGTTGCCCCTGCAACTACTGAAAAGGCTGCTGCCCCTCTTCAGGAACCACACGTTTGTCTGGCCTCTCAAAATATACCCCTCCGTTGTGGTTGCACCTACGGTACGGCTATCTGTATCGTTGAGGCACGCAAGCCTCCCCACCAACGGCAAGGTCCATGGTTCATGGGGGGAGGGTCCTTAGGTTAGTTAGGTTTAATTAGTTCAAGGTTCTAGGCGACTGATGACCTCAGAAGTTAAATTGCATAGTGCTCAGAGCCATTTGAACCATTTTTGAACAGTTCAACCCCACGTCTGGCGATCCTCATTTAGGATTTCCGTGATTTTCCTAAATCATTTTAACAAATGCCAGGATGGTTCTTTTGAAAGGGCACGGCGGATCTTGTTCTCCGTCCTTCCACAATCAGATGGGACCGATGACCTCGCTGTTTGGTCCCCTCCCCTCAAACCAACCAACCAACTGTACTGATTTTTAAAACAATTCTCATTTATTCTTCAGTGTCAGTAGCTACTTTCTGAAACACTTGTCATGTTTCGATACCTCTGGATCATACACACATCTATGTAGCTGCGTCAGCAATTCGTCGGGTTTGTGTTGGAACCTCGCGTCAGAGTGCTACATAGATCTGAAAAGATGATCCAGAGAGACGGAAACGAGTCACGTATTTATAAAATGTGCAGCTGAGACTGAAGAATAAATGAAAATCATTTTAAATATCTATCGAATGTAGGTGACTGTAATGAGTATTTATATAGTATGGTGTCATGTTTCAGTTCTACGATGATCAGAGAAGCGAGAGGGTGAAACCCAGTGCTGGAACGCGGCTTGCGCCACTCGAATAGTCGTCAAGCTTAACGTCCTCAGCAGATGGGCAGACGTAGCATCACATGCTCTCACTTCGTGACTACACTTCGGGTGATTTAGAATTTAAACCAGGACACAGAAAGTATGGGGATCAGGAACAGACTTTCACTGCTTCGAATCCACTTGCTGGCCAAGTAGTAGCGATGAATATTTCTTCGACCAGCAAGTTCTGATAATGCTGAACTCAAACGTTGGGGAAGATCTGTATTATCTAATTTCCATTTCAAGCTCACATAAATTCACGCACACAGGAATTTCGAACATTCAGTTTTACATTTGCACTTTCCCCAGTACTCTGTGGTTATTTATGAGGACATATCCTGTCTTGTACTGAATCGAATTAACTGCTTTTGTTCAAAGTTAAGTTTTAAGTAAGCCCCTGCACTATCTTCCTCTCACCTTACCATACTAGTAGCTACACTCTAACCCTGACCCCCTCCTGTTCCACTCAACTGCGATGTCATCTACTGACGCCATAATTACAGCTAAAGTTCACTTGCAGTTAAAATTTGGAGGTATTAGTATTATTTATATTCCCGCGCCCGGGTTCCCGGGTTCGATTCCCGGCGGGGTCAGGGATTTTCTCTGCCTCGTGATGACTGCGTGTTGTGTGATGTCCTTACGTTAGTTAGGTTTAAGTAGTTCTAAGTTCTAGGGGACAGATGACCAATGATGTTAAGTCCAATAGTGCTCAGAGCCATTTGAACCATTTTTTGAAGTATTATTTATAAACATAACACTGGAACAAGAATGGTCCCAATTATGCACAACATACACTTACTCTTGCTAAGAAAGGAGTAAAGAATGCTATCATGAAAATATTTGATCATCTTTCTTGTAAATTATTGGCACAGTCAAAACAGCTGCAAATAGGACTCGTGCTCTGAGGCCTCCATACGAACTTATTTACTTATACAGACAATACTAATAATAATAATAATAATAATAATTTCGTGTGGCTCAGTGACCTGGCATGCAAGTCTTTTTATTGGATGTCACTTCGGCGACTTGTGTGTTCCTAACCTACCCTAGTTATCCAGCCGGGTAAAGGGGAACTACAGTTCAAAATGGAATCTCAACCACGTGTTGTTTCTGGCGACTCCTCATATCGTTGAGAGGTGAAACGAAGACAGGAAAACCCGTGGTCTGGCCGAGATTCGATCCCGTGACCTCTCGGTTTGTAGGCACGCGCTTTACCGACCTACCATAAGGACCTCCTTGTATGTAGATAGTTCACCTGTTGGTTTTGATGGCTGAGTTTGTGAGTATCAAAATATGTAACACATTGGCGGTATCTTTTGATTGCATTGGCCTAGAAGCTTAAATTATTTACACAGCCAAGTAAAATGGTTCAAATGGCTCTGAGCACTATGGGACTCAACTGCTGAGGTCATTAGTCCCCTAGAACTTAGAACTAATTAAACCTAACTAACCTAAGGACATCACACACAGCCATGCCCGAGGCAGGATTCGAACCTGCGACCGTAGCAGTCCCGCGGTTCCAGACTGCAGCGCCAGAACCGCACGGCCACCACGGCCGGCAAACAGCCAAGTAACCATAGACCTTTGTATATGACAAATTTCAGCTTCATCCTTCTACCTGTTCATGAGTAAAAATGGTCTTAATCGCCAGGCAGATGGATAAAAGAGTGATGTATAACTGTTCCATTTTCACCGTTTGAAGTACGAAACACTAAAAAGAAATTGTAATCTTGCCTGCCTGACAGCTCCTTCAACATCATAGATGAATTTGTAGATAGACAATATGTTTCTGTGATTGGACTGCACTCATTAAATTTTAATTCTAGATTAAACTTAAAGTAAAACTCCAGTAATGTAAATAGTTTTTATCCAGCCAAATTTTCACTGAAAAAAATACAATATTAATAAACCTACAAACACATACCTCATTGTAAAAAAGTTTACAAAATAAAAGTTTTATGGCCTAAATCGCAGTTGATACACGTCTTGATTAGTAGTTTCAACAAAATTATATTGCCATCTTTAGATCACCGGATACGTGTATTATAAGGTCCCTACGTGAGGCACTTTTGCATCTGGCCACTGAAAACATGGAGATAAATTCACTTCCATGTTTTCAGTGGCCAGATGCCAAAGTGCCAGCCGTAGGGGCCTTATAATACACGTATCTGGTGATCTGTAGATGGCAATATAATTTTGTTGAAACTACTAATCAAGACACGTATCAACTACGATCTGGGCGATAAAACCTCTATTTAGAAGCTCTTTGAGATTGATACAGAGATCGCTCTCCTTTTGACAATGCCATGTCATTTCGTACCTCGATATAGCGAGCGTACTTGAAAATGCAGAGAGCTCATGCATCATCGGCAGCTAAGTTTATGAAATACCAGTAAAAATTGTAACTATACGAAACTTGACCCTCGGCGACACTAATTTGCATGATTTATAATGAATTCCATTGTTCACAATTATGTGGCCTAGGCCTTGTGATTATCTTATCAGTGAATAACACTATAATAAAACCTCAAAAGTTATACAGGTTGTACCAACATTAACGGCGTAAACGCACGCAGTTGAAAGTGCACGATACTAGAAGCAATAACGTATCAGTAAACAAGGGCTCTACAATGTATACCTCAAAAGCCTTGAGCACTTGTTCAGTATAAGAGATGTGTTTCACAGCTGCGAAGATCAACAAGTACACATGCCTATTAAGGTATGCGGTTTAGAGCCCACATTTCGATGACTTTTTTTGTTTTCGTCCATATTAGCTCCTTCCAAAATTTTGAATGCAAAGAGCTTGCAGTTAAATTTGAAGTCCTCCTAGATCTTAAGGGCCGGCCGGTGTGGCCGTGCGGTTCTAGTCGCTTCAGCCTGGAACCGCGTGACCGCTACGGTCGCAGGTTCGAATCCTGCCTCGGGCATGGATGTGTGTGATGTCCTTAGGTTAGTAGGGTTTAAGTAGTTCTAAGTTCTAGGGGACTGATGACCACAGATGTTAAGTCCCATAGTGCTCAGAGCCATTTGAACCATTTGAACCAGATCTTAAGGTACACTTTCCAGAGCCCATGTTTATTGAGAATATCGTGTACGTTCAACTGTATGCACTCACTTCGCCTTCAGGCCACGAGTGGCCTACCGGGACCATCCGACCGCCGTGTCATCCTCAGTGGAGGATGCAGATAGGAGGGGCGTGGGGTCAGCACACCGCTCTCCCGGGCGTTATGATGGCATTCTTGACCGAAGCCGCTACTATTCGGTCGAGTAGCTCCTCAATTGGCATCACGAGTCTGAGTGCACTCCGAAAAATGGCAACAGCGCATGGCGGCCTAGATGGTCACCCATCCAAGTGCCGGCCACGCCCGACAGCGCTTACCTTCGGTGATCTCACGGGAACAGGTGTAGCCACTGCGGCAAGGCCGTTGCCCTTCAACTATATGCGCTTAGGCCATTATGATGTTTGTTGTTATTGTTGTAGTTGTTGTTGTTGTTGTGGTCTTGAGTCCAGAGACTGGTTCGATGCAGCTCTCCATGCTACTCTATCCTGTACAAGCTTCTTGGTCTCCGAGTAACTACTGCAAGCTACAACCTTCTGAATCTGTTTAGTGTATTCATGCCTTGGTCTCCCTCTTCGAGTTTTACCCTCCGCGCTTCCCTCCAGTACTAAATCGTATTTCCCTTGATGCTCAGAACATGTCCTACCAATGGTAGGTACTTGTATTTTATTATTCGTGTTTTAGCATAATAACGTCGAATATGCTGCAATGACATCATTTATATCCCTTGATGCTCTTTGCAATCGTAATAAATAGTAAATAAAATTTATCGAGCTATCAGCAACTTGTTGTTGTTGTTGCGGTCTTCAGTCTTGAGACTGGTTTGATGCAGCTCTCCATGCTACTCTATCCTGTGCAAGCTTCTTCATCTCCCAGTATCTACTGCAACCTACATCCTTCTGAATCTGCTTAGTGTATTCATCTCTTGGTCTCCCTCTACGATTTTTACCCTCCACACTGCCCTCCAATGCTAAATTTGTGATCCCTTGATGCCTCAAAACATGTCCTACCAACTGATCCCTTCTTGTAGTCAAGTTGTGCCACAAACTTCTCTTCTCCCCAATCCTATTCAATACCTCCTCATTAGTTACGTGATCTACCTACCTTATCTTCAGCATTCTTCTGTAGCACCACATTTCGAAAGCTTCTATTCTCTTCTTGTCCAAACTAGTTATCGTCCATGTTTCACTTCCATACATGGCTACACTCCATACAAATACTTTCAGAAACGACTTCCTGACACTTAAATCTATACTCGATGTTAACAAATTCCTCTTCTTGAGAAACGCTTTCCTTGCCATTGCCAGTCTACATTTTATATCCTCTCTACTTCGACCATCATCGGTTATTTTACTCCCTAAATAGCAAAACTCCTTTACTACTTTAAGTGTCTCATTTCCTAATCTAATTCCCTCAGCATCACCGGACTTAATTTGACTACATTCCATTATCCTCGTTTTGCTTTTGTTGATGTTCATCTTATATCCTCCTTTCAAGACACTGTCCATTCCGTTCAACTGCTCTTCCAAGTCCTTTGCTGTCTCTGACAGAATTACAATGTCATCGGCGAACCTCAAAGTTTTTACTTCTTCTCCATGCATTTTAATACCTACTCCGAATTTTTCTTTTGTTTCCTTTACATCAGCAACTTATTTCACTGAATATAATGATCTACAAATTATCATCGTATTAATGACAAGTCCACGAAGCTGCTTTTTGCAAGCAATTCTGCACGCTTATTGTGGCAGAACGACACCTCATAAGGCGCGTGTGTTTGCAGGAGCAGACAACGAGGAGTGCATTCTGGACAGCGCCTGGGGTCGCCTGTGGACGGACGCCAGCCCCTTCCTGCAGCCCATCGCCGTGCAGTTCAGGTGAGTCTTGTCTGCGCCACCCCAGCTGTCCCTGTCACAAGACCAGGGCCGTGCTACTGTAGTTCTGTAGTTCAACTAGTAAATTCGCGTTTATATCTCGCTTGATCTGAACCCAATGGAACTCATATGGGACTCTATCGGATGCGAGCTCAACGTCCCAAAAAGACGGCCCTGCATTTTATGGGAGTCGAGTGACATAAGTGTGGACATCTGACGTCATATAAGTGCAGATTATACGTTGTGTCTGTTCTTTCGCACATCTCACACTACATACACTACTGGCCATTAAAATTGCTACACCACGAAGATGACGTGCTACAGACGCGAAATTTAGCCGACAGGAAGAACATGCTGTGATATGCAAATGATTAGCTTTTCAGAGCATTCACACAAGTTTGGCGCCGGTGGCCACACCTACAACGTGCTGACATGAGAAAAGTTTCCAACCGATTTCTCAAACACAAACAGCAGTTGACCGGCGTTGCCCGGTGAAACGTTGTTGAGATGCCTCGTGTAAGGAGGAGAAATGCGTACCATCACGTTTCCGACTTTGATAAAGGTCGGATTGTAGCCAATCGCGATTGCGGTTTGTCGTATCGCGACATTGCTGCTCGCGTTGGTCGAGATCCAATGACTGGTAGCAGAATATGGAATCGGTGGCTTCAGGAGGGTAATACGGAACACCGTGTTGGATCCCAACGGCCTCGTATCACTAGCAATCGAGATGACAGGCATCTTATCCGCATGGCTGTAACGGATCGTGCAGCCACGTCTCGATCCCTGAGTCAACAGATGGGGACCTTTACAAGACAACAACTATCTGCACGAACAGTTCGACGACGTTTGCAGCAGCATGGTTTACCACCTCGGAGACCATGGCTGCGGTTACCCTTGACGCTGCATCACAGACAGGAGCGCCTGCAATGGTGTACTCAACGACGAACCTGGGTGCACCAATGGCAAAACGTCATTTTTTTTTCAGATGAATCCAGGTTCTGTTTACAGCATCATGATGGTCGCATCCGTGTTTGGTGACATCGCGGTGAACGCACATTAGAAGTGTCTATTCGTCATCGTCATACTGGCGTATCACCCGGCATGATGGTATGGGGTGCCATTGGTCACACGTCTCGGTCACCTCTTGTTCGCATTTACGCCACTTTGAACAGTGGACGTTACATTTCTGATGTGTTACGACCCGTGGCTCTACCCTTCATTCGATCCCTGCGAAACCCTACGTTTCAGCAGGATAATGCACGACCGCATGTTGCAGATCCTGCACGGGCCTTTCTGGATACAGAAAATGTTCGACTACTGCCCTGGCCAGCACATTCTCCAGATCTCTCACCAACTGAAAACGTCTGGTAAATGGTGGCCGAGCAACTGGCTCGTCAGAATACGCCAGTCACTACTCTCGATGAACTGTGGTATCGTGTTGAAGCTGCATGGGCAGCTGTACCTGTACACTCCATCCAAGCTCTGTTTGACTCAATGCCCAGGGGTATGAAGGCCGTTATTACGGCCACATGTGGTTGTTCTGGGTACTGATTTCTCAGTATCTATGCACCCAAATTGCGTGAAAATGTAATCACATGTAAGTTCTAGTATAATATATTTGTCCAATGAATACCCGTTTATCATCTGCATTTCTTCTTGGTGTAGCAATTTTAATGGCCAGTAGTGTTTATACACTCCTGGAAATGGAAAAAAGAACACATTGACACCGGCGTGTCAGACCCACCATACTTGCTCCGGACACTGCGAGAGGGCTGTACAAGCAATGATCACACGCACGGCACAGCGGACACACCAGGAACCGCGGTGTTGGGCGTCGAATGGCGCTAGCTGCGCAGCATTTGTGCATCGCCGCCGTCAGTGTCAGCCAGTTTGCCGTGGCATACGGAGCTCCATCGCAGTCTTTAACACTGGTAGCATGCCGCGACAGCGTGGACGTGAACCGTATGTGCAGTTGACGGACTTTGAGCGAGGGCGTATAGTGGGCATGCGGGAGGCCGGGTGGACGTACCGCCGAATTGCTCAACACGTGGGGCGTGAGGTCTCCACAGTACATCGATGTTGTCGCCAGTGGTCGGCGGAAGGTGCACGTGCCCGTCGACCTGGGACCGGACCGCAGCGACGCACGGATGCACGCCAAGACCGTAGGATCCTATGCAGTGCCGTAGGGGACCGCACCGCCACTTCCCAGCAAATTAGGGACACTGTTGCTCCTGGGGTATCGGCGAGGACCATTCGCAACCGTCTCCATGAAGCTGGGCTACGGTCCCGCACACCGTTAGGCCGTCTTCCGCTCACGCCCCAACATCGTGCAGCCCGCCTCCAGTGGTGTCGCGACAGGCGTGAATGGAGGGACGAATGGAGACGTGTCGTCTTCAGCGATGAGAGTCGCTTCTGCCTTGGTGCCAATGATGGTCGTATGCGTGTTTGGCGCCGTGCAGGTGAGCGCCACAATCAGGACTGCATACGACCGAGGCACACAGGGCCAACACCCGGCATCATGGTGTGGGGAGCGATCTCCTACACTGGCCGTACACCACTGGTGATCGTCGAGGGGACACTGAATAGTCATCGAACCCATCGTTCTACCATTCCTAGACCGGCAAGGGAACTTGCTGTTCCAACAGGACAATGCACGTCCGCATGTATCCCGTGCCACCCAACGTGCTCTAGAAGGTGTAAGTCAACTACCCTGGCCAGCAAGATCTCCGGATCTGTCCCCCATGTTTGGGACTGGATGAAGCGTCGTCTCACGCAGTCTGCACGTCCAGCACGAACGCTGGTCCAACTGAGGTGCCAGGTGGAAATGGCATGGCAAGCCGTTCCACAGGACTACATCCAGCATCTCTACGATCGTCTCCATGGGAGAATAGCAGCCTGCATTGCTGCGAAAGGTGGATATACACTGTACTAGTGCCGACATTGTGCATGCTCTGTTGCCTGTGTCTATGTGCCTGTGGTTCTGTCAGTGTGATCATGTGATGTATCTGAC
Organism: Schistocerca cancellata; assembly: GCF_023864275.1. NCBI lineage: Eukaryota > Metazoa > Arthropoda > Insecta > Orthoptera > Acrididae > Schistocerca > Schistocerca cancellata. The sequence continues at coordinate 522,099,542 of NC_064633.1, forward strand.
CCCAGGAATGTGTCAATAAAGTTTCCCCTTCCTGGGACAATGAATTCACGGTGTTCTTATTTCAATTTCCAGGAGTGTATTTAGGACCATGACGGCCAGTGAGCCATTCACTGCAGACGCACACCAACCTCGACTCTTACGGGATTCGGCGAGATGATGCGAGTAATGATTCTAAAGAGCAGGGCCACTACATCAGTGGTGCGTGGCATAAGCTGAGAATATGGGTCTGAAGGAGATGTGCTCGGGTAGTGCACGTGATTGTGGCGACCGAAGGCTTAGCGGTCACCGTATTATCTAGTAAGCACGAGACCCGGTTTCGAATCCCAGTCCGGTACAAATTTTCAACTTGCCCCATTGATATAAATCACTCCCAACTGGCAGCTAATGTCTTTAACTGCCTCGTGTTTTGATACCTCCAGATGCCTACTAAGGACCTGGCCTTCCATGCCACACAGAATCTCTGGTGTATTTCCTTCCAAAGGTGAAGCGGCACTCTGTCGAACAGGTATTCACAGTGTTCTGGCTCATCAGTGTGTATGAATACGATACAGAGTAGGGCCACTACTCACGTAATCCAGCTCCGGTTTCCACTGGTACGCATGCAGTGTTACAGAGCCTCATGTTGTGAATCTGATCGCATAAATAATGATGTCGAATTTTCGTGACAAAGCGTCTGCTTAAGGAAGGAAGGGAGGAAGGAAGGAAGGGTGGAGACAGAGGTCAAGTATCGCCTGGATGCGTACAGGGAAAAAATAATGAAACACGATCTTCAGAGACTGTGCTGGAGACTTCACTACGCTGTCTTGGGAAACCATGGAAAAACCCGAATATCCAACCTGAACCCTAATTCTAAGGAATGCGAGTCCAGTGTCTTGGCTTGTTGACCTTTCATATGTAAAACGAAACAATGTTTCGATCTCAAATGCAAATGGCCTCCATCGAGATATGTTAGGTAAGACATCCTGATGAATACTGGACTGATATGTTGGTTCGTCTTACAATGTGACACAACCAGAGACGCATATGAATTACATGGGAAGCTGGCCAGAGATAGGGTTCTTCGTGGCGTGTTTTGACATCAGGAACCTGTCGTCGCCAGTGGCTTTTTACTGAGTTAGAGTGATTTTTTTTATTAGTTACCTCATTTTTATTGTAGCTGCTGCATGTTGTATTTGCAGTAGAATCAGAACTCATACTAAATTTCTTGAATGGTATCAGTTTGTCCCGCTGGCAATTAGTGTTGGGATTAAACCATGTTTTTATTTTTTATGCTTCAGTACAAAATAGTTTCAACTGTATAGCCTTCTCACGTGCTGCAATAAATATTAGATATAACACAATTAAAGTACAAAGAATAAAGCAACCATTGATCGTTTAGTCGACAGAATAAAACGAGAAGACACAGAATATAACCTGTTAAACGCACATACTGGGCCTACGGTCAGTGTACCTGTCTACGCCACGCCGTTTTAAGGGGGGTAGGACGTCAGACAGGCCGACTTGGAGAGGCTCCACGCTACATTTTAATTTCCACTGTCTATACTTTTACAAATAAATTCATAAAACTTTGTCAGCATGACCAGGAAAGATTCAGGATTCACACTCATAGCAGTGGAAGTTCAAAAACATAACAAAATTTTTTTACGTGTGAAATGTCATCATTTTTTCACTTACTATTGGCTGCATTTGTTGCTATAGATACACTTTTCTTCATAAGTAAGAGAGATTCTTCGATGAATTTTGCAAAACATACAAAACATACTTACAGGTGTATGAAACTCCAGAATTTTCCAAATCTATTAAAAACTGTTGTAAAAATTGTGATAATTAACCATAAAATTTTAGTTTTTTCTAAACATCAAGTTTAAAATGTAACAGCTCATTCATTTTTTCATTAATTAAATAAATTCTAGAGTTTCATACACCTGTAAGTATGTTTTGTGTGTTGTGCAAAATTCATCGAAGAATCTCTCTTACTTATGAAGAAAAGTGTACCTATAGCAACAAATGCAGCCAATAGTAAGTGAAAAAATGATGACATTTCACACACACAAAAAAATATTTTGTTATGTTCTTGAACTTCCACTGCTATGATTGTGAATCCTGAATCCTTCCTGGTCGTGCTGACAAAGTCTTATGAATTTATTTGTAAAAGTATAGACAGTGGAAATTAAAATGTAGTGTGGTGCCTCTCCTGCTCCAAGTCGGCCCGTTTTACGCCCTATCCCCCTTAAAAGGAAAGAGTGATTGGCTTGGCATATAATAAATACAAATTAAGTGAAGTTAAACATACGAGTACGCAGAAAGTGAGGATCTCATACAGTAATATATTTAACAATGTTACGGAATTTTAAAATTATAGGCATAAACCACGTATTACGAAAATAATAATTTCACAGGAAAAACTGGAGAAGAATTTCGCCTTATGCAAGACACCGTTTTATTTTGTCACAAACGTATTTACATATGAAAAAGGAGATATTATTAAGTATCAAATATTTTACACCAGCTGAGAAAACCGGCTTGGCCCGAGTATTTATTTACTCCAGTCTTCTACTAGCCCATCTCGTCCTCCCTCCTCTCTCTGTCCAACTCACCCTCCCCCACCCCCTGTCCATTTACGTTTCCCCCTCTACTTTCCTCTAGTCCGCCCCTTCTCTTTATCAATCACCATCTCCCCCTTTCTCCATCCATCTCCTCCTCCCCTCTCTGTTCTGTATCTGCACCTCTCTCTCCCCGCCTCCTTCTCTTTCCTTTCTATGTCCATTTCCCCTCCCCTCTTTGTGTCTATCCCCACGTCCTTCCAACTGTGCCAATCTCATCTTTCCCTTCGCTTTTTGACACACTGCTACTAATATCTGTACCAAATTTGATTGAAATCGTCCCAGGAATTTAGAATGTGCATTTTACCCGTGGCTTTGCTCGCTTACAAAAATCATGACCATTGGCGAATTCCACAACATACCAAAAAGGCTTCGAATGATCCACAATGTTCTAGAACATTCCACACCACTTGAGAGTCTTCTGAAATGTTCCACAGTGATCTGGGATGTTCCAGAGCATTCTCGAATCTTCCGGAATGTTCCAGGCTGTTTCCTGGATCATTGTGGAACATTCCGCAACGTTCTGGAATATTGTGGATTGTTCTCGAATACTCTCGAATGTTCTGGAATGTTCTGTAATACTCTCGAACGTTCTAGAAATTTCTAAGGGGCGAAACTTCCCAGCCGTTATACATTCAAAAGCACGACCTTAAGGTAAAAACTGGAACGTTCTTCATGAGGGTTACAGGGCTACTGCACCATATAACTCCCTTGATCGTACCGGGACTCGTTGCTGAAGTTTAGCGGCACCAACGTTGTACTCTTACTTTTGTAATATATATTGATTAGTTTGCGCAAAAGCACTTATATTTGCAAAAGAAGACATTATTAAGTATAAAATATTTTACGTTAATTTTTGTACAGTAGAGAGTTGAGATATATTAGCACTGAGGTGTGGCGTTATATGTGGTTCATTCACGATATGTCTATTGACTCTGGTTCTATATGCGTATATAGACTTGTCTACATGCCTCACATGTACGTAACAGTTGTGTATGTTGATAGATTTAATCTACGATACAATTTACTGCTCGTCATCTGCAAACAACACAGCATAGTCACTTACAAATGTACAGAGGAATGAACTGTAGAAGCAAAACTCATGACTTACTGGTTCATTACCAAACTGATTGACAATGAAGCGCCAAAGAAACTGGTACAGGCATGCGTATTCAAATACAAGACAACAAGTCTCCAGAATGAGATTTTCACTCTGCAGCTGAGTGTGCGCTGATATGAAACTTCCTGACAGATTAAAACTGTGTGCCGGACCGAGACTCGGAGCTCGGGACCTCTACCTTTCGCGGGCAAGTGCTCTACCAACTGAGATACCCAAGTACAACTCACGATCCGTCCTCACAGCTTCAATTCTGCCAGCACCTCGTCTCCTACCTTCCAAACTTCACAGAAGCTCTTCTGCGAACCGTCCAGAAGAGCTCCCCTCTTACTGGGATACCGTTCTTGCAGTACTTGCTACCTACGCTTACATCACGTACGATAAATTACACTGACGGAAAAAAGTAGCAACACCAAGAAGTTGTGCGACGTAAACGGAAGATGGCAGGCGTGTTTCTACATCCGAAAGACGACGTGTGTTCACATTTCGCGCCAGTCGAATAAGATAGGCGCTAGTAGTGCGACTATGAGGACGCAGATCAGGTTTGCTTTAAATACACGCTCTAGCGGCCTTGAGCGTTAGTTACCTTGGAGACTGGACGTGGTGAGCCGATGTTAGCCACGAATGCCTTTAACGCGACATAGACGCTATTATCAATACCTCATTGAGTTTGGACGGGGTCGTGTAATAGGGCTGCGGGAAACTGGAGATGCCTTCTGCGATACCGCAGAAAAACTTGGCAGAAATGTAGCCACTGTACGTGATTGCTGGTAGCTGTGTTCACGAGAATGTACGGTCGCAAGAATATTGGGCTCCGGACGGCCACGTGGCACTACCGAGAGGGGAAGCCATCGTTTCGGCGTATGGCTCTGAGCATCGTACTGCACCTGCAGTAGCAACCTGAGCACCTGGTAGTACGAGTTGCATTCAAGTTCTAAGGCCTCCGATTTTTTTTCTATTTAACTACTCACCCGAAATCGATGAAACTGGCGTTACTTCTCTAAGTAATCGCCCTGCAGACGTACACATTTTTCACAACGCTCACGCCATGATTCCATGCCGGCCGGAGTGGCCGAGCGGTTAAAGGCGCTACAGTCTGGAACCGCACTACCGCTACGGTCGCAGGTTCGAATCCTGCCTCGGGCATGGATGTGTGTGATGTCCTTAGGTTAGTTAGGTTTAAGTAGTTCTAAGTTCTAGGGGACTTATGACCACAGCAGTTGAGTCCCATAGTGCTCAGAGCCATTTGAACCATGATTCCATGGCAGCGGCGAAGGCTTCTTTAGGAGTCTGTTTTGACAACTGGAAAATCGCTGAGGCAATAGCAGCACGGCTGGTGAATGTGCGGCCACGGAGAGTGTCTTTCTTTGTTGGAAAAAGCCAAAAGTCACTAGGAGCCAGGTCAGGTGAGTAGGGAGCATGAGGAATCACTTCAAAGTTGTTATCACGAAGAAACTGTTGCGTAACGTTAGCTCGATGTGCGGGTGCGTTGTCTCGGTGAAACAGCACACGCGCAGCCCTCCCCGGACGTTTTTGTTGCAGTGCAGGAAGGAATTTGTTCTTCAAAACTTTTTCGTAGGATGCACCTGTTACCGTAGTGCCCTTTGGAACGCAATGGGTAAGGATTACGCCCTCGCTGTCCCAGAACATGGACACCATCATTTTTTCAGCACTGGCGGTTACCCGAAATTTTTTTGGTGGCGGTGAATCTGTGTGCTTCCATTGAGCTGACTGGCGCTTTGTTTCTGGATTGAAAAATGGCATCCACGTCTCATCCATTGTCACAGCCGACGAAAAGAAAGTCCCATTCGTGCTGTCGTTGCGCGTCAACATTGCTTGGCAACACGCCACACGGGCAGCCGTGTGGTCGTCCGTCAGTATTCGTGGCACCCACCTGGATGACACTTTTCGCATTTTCGGGTCGTCATGCAGGATTGTGTGCACAGAACTCACAGAAATGCCAACTCTGGAGGCGATCTGTTCAACAGTCATTCGACGATCCCCCAAAACAATTCTCTCCACTTTCTCGATCATGTCGTCAGACCAGCTTGTGCGAGCCCGAGGTTGTTTTGGTTTGTTGTCACACGATGTTCTGCCTTCATTAAACTGTCGCACCCACGAACGCACTTTCGACACATCCATAACTCCATCACCACATGTCTCCTTCAACTGTCGATGAATTTCAATTGGTTTCACACCACGCAAATTCAGAAAACGAATGATTGCACACTGTTCAAGTAAGGAAAACGTCGCCATTTTAAGTATTTAAAACAGTTCTCATTCTCGCCGCTGGCGGTAAAATTCCATCTGCCGTACGGTGCTGCCATCTCTGGGACGTATTGACAATGAACGCGGCCTCATTTTAAAACAATGCGCATGTTTCTATCTCTTTCCAGTCCGGAGAAAAAAAATCGGAGACCTTAGAACTTGAATGCACCTCGTACCACAGTGAGACGACGAACTGTTGCTGATCGGTTACTTTGAGGTCAGCTCCCAGTCAGATGCCCTCTAGCGTGCATTCCAGTGTCCACAAACCATCGTCATCTGCGACTTCAGTGATGTCATACGAGGGCTCATTGGAGGGCAGGGCGGAGGTCTGTTGTGTTTTACGACGCAAGTTAGTTCTGCCTCGGTGCCAGTGGTGGCCGCTTGTTCGTTAGGCAGTCAGTCGAGGTCCTCCAACCAACCTGTCTGCGTGCTAGACACGTTGGACATACACCTGGAATTGTGCTCTGGGGTGTGATTACGTATGACAGCAGAAACACACACGTGGTTATCCAACGCACCCTGACTGCAATTTGTACGTCAATTTGGTGATTCGACCTATTGTGCTACCATTCGTGACAGAACTCCAGAATAAAACTCGTCCACAATCCGCTGCTGTAACCCAGCATGCCCTACATAGTGTCGACATGTTGCCTTCGCCTGCTCGATCGCCAGATCTGTCTCCAATCCAGCACATATGGGACACCATCGAGCGACAACTCCAGCTTCATCCGCAAACAGCATTAACTGTCTCTGTATTGACTGACCAAGAGCAAAAGGCATGGAATTCGATCCCACAAACTGACATCCGACACCTGTACAACATAATGCGTGCGTGTTTGCATGCTTGCGTTCAACATTCTGGCTCTTACACCGGTTATTAATGCACCTGCGTTTCCCATCGACAATGAGTTATCTCGCGCTTACATTAACCTATGATGTTACAATTTTAATCAACTGAATACGTTACCTAGATAAATGTATTCCCGAAATTTCGATACTCTACATTAATTATTTTTGGGGTTTGCGATTTTTTCCATGAGTGTAGTTCTGTAGTAACACGGCACCTGTTGTCGTAAGGACATTACATATTTGAGCTACAGATTATTCAGAAATGACATTGCATTTTATTGCATTTGTACAATTTTTGGGAGGTGTTATTTTCAATAAAACTGATACGAAGTGTGCAAGGTGCTTTGGGACAAGTGCGATCTGGAGACAACGTGAGGATGTACGAAATACACAGAAAGAAGAGCTCAATAAAGATGATGTCTTTTGTCATCAGCTGCGTGCAGATCACTTAATTCAGTTTTTCTGTTCTCTGTGATTACTGAACGGGTTTTATGCTTCGACTTTTTCGTCAAAAACAGAACTGAAATACACAGTACACACTTATTTTTTCGTGCTTCCTTCAACACTGTCGCTACTATATTGCCCTGACGCTGAGACATCGTTCTTGCAGTAGTTGCTGCTCTACGCTTGTTTCCTGTACCATAAATTATAAAGCAAGGCGGAGAGAGTAGGGCTTAACGTCCGTTAGACGACTAGACCATCAAAAGGTGAAGCGCAGGACAGTGACAAGGAAGGAATTGGTCATCTCTTTTAAAACATCGTTATTCATCCTCACAGATACATGGAAACTTCAGAAAAAAACTTAAATCCGTATGACAGGACAGGGATCTGGCCGTATGGTGATCAAGTATCACAACTTTGCTCCCCAGCTCAGTGATAAAGCATAAAGTCTGAAACTACACTCCTGGAAATTGAAATAAGAACACCGTGAATTCATTGTCCCAGGAAGGGGAAACTTTATTGACACATTCCTGGGGTCAGATACATCACATGATCACACTGACAGAACCACAGGCACATAGACACAGGCAACAGAGCATGCACAATGTCGGCACTAGTACAGTGTATATCCACCTTTCGCAGCAATGCAGGCTGCTATTCTCCCATGGAGACGATCGTAGAGATGCTGGATGTAGTCCTGTGGGACGGCTTGCCATGCCATTTCCACCTGGCGCCTCAGTTGGACCAGCGTTCGTGCTGGACGTGCAGACCGCGTGAGACGACGCTTCATCCAGTCCCAAACATTCTCAATGGGGGACAGATCCGGAGATCTTGCTGGCCAGGGTAGTTGACTTACACCTTCTAGAGCACGTTGGGTGGCACGGGATACATGCGGACGTGCATTGTCCTGTTGGAACAGCAAGTTCCCTTGCCGGTCTAGGAATGGTAGAACGATGGGTTCGATGACGGTTTGGATGTACCGCGCACTATTCAGTGTCCCCTCGACGATCACCAGTGGTGTACGGCCAGTGTAGGAGATCGCTCCCCACACCATGATGCCGGGTGTTGGCCCTGTGTGCCTCGGTCGTATGCAGTCCTGATTGTGGCGCTCACCTGCACGGCGCCAAACATGCATACGACCATCATTGGCACCAAGGCAGAAGCGACTCTCATCGCTGAAGACGACACGTCTCCATTCGTCCCTCCATTCACGCCTGTCGCGACACCACTGGAGGCGGGCTGCACGATGTTGGGGCGTGAGCGGAAGACGGCCTAACGGTGTGCGGGACCGTAGCCCAGCTTCATGGAGACGGTTGCGAATGGTCCTCGCCGATACCCCAGGAGCAACAGTGTCCCTAATTTGCTGGGAAGTGGCGGTGCGGTCCCCTACGGCACTGCGTAGGATCCTACGGTCTTGGCGTGCATCCGTGCGTCGCTGCGGTCCGGTCCCAGGTCGACTGGCACGTGCACCTTCCGCCGACCACTGGCGACAACATCGATGTACTGTGGAGACCTCACGCCCCACGTGTTGAGCAATTCGGCGGTACGTCCACCCGGCCTGCCGCATGCCCACTATACGCCCTCGCTCAAAGTCCGTCAACTGCACATACGGTTCACGTCCACGCTGTCGCGGCATGCTACCAGTGTTAAAGACTGCGATGGAGCTCCGTATGCCACGGCAAACTGGCTGACACTGACGGCGGCGGTGCACAAATGCTGCGCAGCTAGCGCTATTCGACGGCCAACACCGCGGTTCCTGGTGTGTCCGCTGTGCCGTGCGTGTGATCATTGCTTGTACAGCCCTCTCGCAGTGTCCGGAGCAAGTATGGTGGGTCTGACACACCGGTGTCAATGTGTTCTTTTTTCCATTTCCAGGAGTGTATATTGACTGTATACGAGGGCTTTTCGCAAAGTAAAGTCCGATCGAGCGCGAAATGGACACCACAGTGAAAATCCGATGACACTTTGCACAGACGTGTCGGGCAGTGCCTGTTCTGTGCGCGTTGATTGTGCCAAGTCACTCTTTTCAGTTCTGAGAGCACAGTGAGCACATAAAGATGCCTAGAAAACACTGCCTCTCCCCCAAGTATGAGTGCCTGGTGAGAGATTTCGCCTGATGTCATGCAACCCACGTAACAGTGCTGCCATGTGTTTCCTCCTTCATGACAATTCCCAGCCGCACTCTGTAGGGGCAATAAAGATGCTCCTGTGCAGCGTTTTCCGTAGGAAGTGCTTTATCACCTACAGTACAGCCTGTAACTGGCTCTGCCTGAGTTTCTTCTCTGCTCACACGGACCACTGGCTACAAAGACAACATTTTGGCAGAGGCAACGGGCTATAGCCCAGCGTAGAGAATTGCCAGAAAGCACAGGTGGCTCCCTTTTATGGCGAGGGCATTGGGAAGATGGTACAACGCTACAATAAATAAAGTAAGTCGGAGCGGCGACTATGTAGAGAAGTAACTGGAAGGTGCAAATAAAACATTTTTGATTTTCGCAGTAGTTTCCATTTCGCGACCGGTAGGAACTTACTTTCCGAATAGACTGAAGCGACGAAAGAAAATTTGTAGCAGGGCCAGGATTCGAATAACGGCCTCAGTAAAACATTTCATTCGTCGCTTGAGTCTGCTAATACACGATGGTCGTTCAATAAGTAATGCTCCACTTTTTTTCTCAGAACATATTTACTGTCAAGAGTCAGAATTTTGTGACAATATACATTAACATGTCTTGTCCATGTCCTATTTTTCTACGTAGTCTCCATCACGTTCTGTGGCCGTACGCCAACGCTGTGGAAGAGTATGTATTCACTGCTGGTAAAAGCTCTTGATCTGTAGGCGTAGCCATGTTTTCACTGCACGACTGACACTCTCATCTTCCAAGTGTGTTCCCCGTATTTTAAGCAGCCCAAAGAGATGGAACGGCATCCGCACGATTCAGCACGTCTGGATCAGTGGCTGTGACAGGACGTCCCGAGTGTGGCTGATCATGGGGTTCTGTTTCTGCATTTCTTGAGGCTGTAACTTTTTCTTTTTCATGACAACGCAAGGCCTCACACAAGTCTGTGCACCCGAGAGAACTCACAAAACTTCATTGAACTGTTTTTCCTCGCCCTAGAGCCCGAATCTCGCACCTTTCGATTCCCATCTATTTGGTCCAATGAAGGATGGACTCCGCGAGAAGCAGTACGTGGATAATAGGGAGGTTACTGATGCAGCAGGACGTTGTCTCTGACGTCGACCAGTTCGCGATTGGAGGAGGGTTGGAGGGATCAGATAGTGGTACCGAATGTACCTTCCACCACACACCATTAGGTGACTTGCGGAGTATGATGTATTGAGTGCTACCGCGCAGGCATTCAGGCCCTCCTAGTGAGGCCGTCGCATTGAACAGAGATTATGTTCACTAAAATTCTTCTGGGTTTGAGGCGGCATTGTCGTCTGTAAAATTCAGAGCTGGCCTTCCGCAAAGCTGTCACACCTGACAGCCAAGACGCTGGAAGTCGGTACCCGTCTTTCTATTCATATTGCCGGGCCGCTTGGCTATTTCTATAGCCTCTATAATCTTCCTCCTCAAACTAAACGGCTGTTTCGCCAGTACGCGGGCCTCTCGAAACTCAATCTTCATCCTGCTGGTGTTCTGCCGCCGCTGATTTGTTCTTTTGTTTCAGGCGGATATATCTCTCGTGTTCAGTTCAGCTTGTGTTTATCGGACACCCAGTCTCACCTTCATACACCACATTCGCACCCGATTTCATAAACTCCGGCAGCATGAGACTTGTCAATTGTATCTTTCGTCGAGCCCAGAATGTCATTTATTTTGTTGTTGCTACGAAAGATCGGCTTAATGCCTGCCCGACGGAGACCACGTGGTTGAACCACGTGGTTGACCACGTGGTTGAAGGCGCAGGCGGCCGAATTTTACGACGAAGGAATTTCCAAGCTCGTCCATCGCTACGATAAGTGCCTTAATTTAAATGGCAACTACGTATAAGAGTAGTATTTAAGTGTCCCTTTCATCTGTATATAATAAAAAAAATTTCCAATACTTTATTTATTTTTAATTCCAAAACGTAATGTACTTTTTGGATAGCCCTCGTATTAGCTCCAAAGATGGACCTGAGGTTGTGTAGTTCAGCTTGCAGGTTGTGTTCATCACTGATCCTGTAGGCTCTCTTAGTTAAAGTTCGCAGGGCCGAATTCTTTTGCGTAGGATTGTGGTGGGAAGATGCGTGCAGGTACCTGTCCGTGTTGGTGGGCTTCCTATAACTCTGTGTCCAAGCTTCCCCTCTGTCTTACGGTAAACTTGCACGTCGAGAAAAGGCAATACCCCGTTCTTTTCTATCTCCATGGTGAAGTGAAATTTGCTGTGCTGCTGGCTGAGATGTTCGAGAAAGTTCTGAAGCTCTTCTTCTCCGTGTGGCCAGATAACAAAGGTGTCGTCAATGTATCGTAGCCAACATTCTGGGCGTAATAATGCGGACTGAAGTGCTGTTTCTTCGAATTCTTGCATAAAAATGTCTGCTGCGGCCGGCGAAAGAGGTGAACCCATAGCTACACCGTCAGTCTGCTCATAAAAACCCCCTTTCCACCTGAAATAGGTGGCTGTCAAACAGTGGCTCACTAGCTCGCAGATATCAGGTGCCATGCGTTCCTCTAAGATGTTCATGGTGTCCGTCTCGGGTACATTCGTGAACAAAGACTTCACTACAAAAAATGGTTCAAATGGCTCTGAGCACTATGAGACTTAACATCTGTGGTCATCAGTCCCCTAGAACTTAGAACTACTTAAACATAACTAACCTAAGGACATCACACACATCCATGCCCGAGACAGGATTCGAACCTGCCACTGTAGCAGTCGCACGGTTCCGCTCTGAACCGCCTAGAACCGCTTAGCCACTGCGGCCGGCTCTGAGATATGAATTTCTATGTTTAATCGAAAAAGTCCAGAAACAGAGTGGTGATCGACGACGAAAATATTGCTCTGGAGCCGGTCATTTTCCCGTGGGTTAAGCAAGCTACAAATTATTTTATGAATGATTTTATTTTATTCGTAGCGACTTTTATTGCAGCCATCACCAATTTTCTTTCGTAAATAATGAAAGAAAAACTTTGGCCATCCATCCGAATGAGTGTATTTCTAATTCTGAAGAGTCATCTTAAGTTTCTTAACATATTATTTCGTCATTAATTGAACACGGCAGTCCTGACCGGTCCTATGAAATAAATACAGTTCAGTACTGTAATGAAAGCGGGTGTGATTATAATCAGTATTTGAGCAAAACTCTTAGTCGCACTTATGTTAATCCCTAAATTAATCTATATTTGTGTAAGGGGAAAGTGCTCTCTACAAATAACGACGAATTACTTTAAACAGATGTGAAAATTACCGAACTACCAGTTTAATAAGTCACGGATAGAAAATACTAACGCGAATTCATTACAGACGAATGGAAAAAACTAGTAGAAGCCGACCTTGGGGAAGATCAGTTTGGATTCCGTAGAAATATTGGAACACGTGAGGCAATACTGACCCTACGACTTATTTTAGAAGCTAGATTAAGGAAAGGCAAGCCTACGTTTCTAGCATTTGTAGACTTAGAGACGGCTTTTGACAATGTTGACTGGAATACTCTCTTTCAAATTCTGAAGGTGGCAGGGGTAAAATATAGGGAGCGAAAGGCTATTTACAATTTGTATAGAAACCAAGTGGCAGATATAAGAGTTGAGGGGCATGAAAGGGAAGCAGTGGTTGGGAAGGGAGTGAGACAGGGTTGTAGCCTCTCCCCGATGTTATTCAATCTGCTTATTGAGCAAGCAGTGAAGGAAACAAAAGAAAAATTAGGAGTAGGTATTAAAATCCATGGAGAAGAAATAAAAACTTTGAGGTTCGCCGATGACATTGTAATTCTGTCAGAGACAGCAAAGGACTTGGAAGAGCAGTTGAACGAAATGGATAGTGTCTTGAAGGGAGGATATAAGATGAACATCAACAAAAGCAAAACGAGGATAATGGAATGTAGTCGAATTAAGTCGGGTGATGTTGAGGGTATTAGATTAGCAAATGAGACACTTAAAGTAGTAAACTTTTGCTATTTGGGGCGCAAAATAACTGATGATGGTCGAAGTAGAGATGATCTAAAATGTAGACTGGCAATGGCAAGGAAAGCGTTTCTGAAGAAGAAAAATTTGTGACATCGAGTATAGTTTTAAATGTCAGGAAGTCGTTTCTGAAAGTATTTGTATGGAGTGTAGCCATGTATGGAAGTGAAACATGGACGATAAATAGTTTAGACAAGAAGAGAATAGAAGCTTTCGAAATGTGGTGCTACAGAAGAATGCTGAAGATTAGATGGGTAGATCACATAACTAATGAGGAGGTGTTGGGGTTTGGGGAGAAGAGAAGTTTGTGGCACAACTTGACTAGAAGAAGGGACCGGTTAGTAGGACTTGTTCTGAGGCATCAAGGGATCACAAATTTAGCATTGGAGGGCAGCGTGGAAGGTAAAAATGGTAGAGGGAGAGCAAGAGATGAATACACCGAGATGAAGAAGCTTGCACAGGATAGAGTAGCACGGAGAGCTGCATCAAACCAGTCTCAGGACTGAAGACCACAACAACAACAACAACGTTAAGCAACTGCAGGTGGGCCGTGAAGGCTCGAAATGCTGCATGCTTAAGAGTTTCTCACCGAAGGAGGATGTATTTTATTTACAATTTATGTTCTCCGTCTTTGCACGTGGAACTACGAATTTCTGTATGGTGTTAGCGATATATTGGTAATTTCCATACCATATCCAATTGATATCGCTGTAGGAAAGCTCTGTGACGAAACTAGGCTTCTGACGGACCAGTATTCCAGCTTCGTAACCCTCCGGAAGACAAAAACTAATGATTGTTGTCGAGGGAAAAAATACAGATCAGTAAAGGAGGTGAAGTTTTTAACGAGCATAAATTGGTCAGCATAGAATTTAGGCCAACCAGCATCGAGGTCGAACGTTGACAGCCGAGAGAAGCGGCACGCGGAAGATATATCGATAACTCGTTGGTTGCCATCGCGAGCAACTTCGAGGTCAGCACGCAGGACGAGGCGAGGGATCCACGTGCGCGCAGCCTCAAGTGGAACGCCGTTTACTGCTTCAATTTATGGCCGGCTCCACTCACCACAGACGCTCAGCACAGACGCGCCTTTCTCCGTGCAGAGAGAGCGAAGCTGTAGCGCCTTTTACGCAAATTGAGTCGCTTGTCCCAATCGACTTCTCGTGGCAAGCGGGTCTCGCCTATCACAAGCTGTCGTTTCCAAGTCAGCGCCAGAACTGTTTGTGTTGTGAGAGCTGCCAGCTGTGCTGTTTGGCGCCTGACTGGGGAAAGTGAGGTTTTGAGGAACCGCTCTTTACAAGAAAAAATAGAAATATAGTAACAGAATGTAGGACCAAGCACGGATAATAGAGTTTATTAACGCTAAAGCAAAATTCGTAGTGGGTATTCATGAGAAAAGTCGTAAGATACGTTTTTCACACTCTTAAGAAACGTGTTCTCCAAACATTACAACCATCTACATTTATCTGCTTGAGAAAATATTATTTACAGACCCGTCGAGCAATATTTGTTGTTGTGGTGGTGGTCTTCAGTCCTGAGACTGGTTTGATGCAGCTCTCCATACTACTCTATCCTGTGCAAGCTTCTTCATCTCCCAGTACTTACTGCAACCTACATCCTTCTGAATCTGCTTAGTGTATTCATCTCTTGGTCTCCCTCTACGATTTTTACCCTCTACGCTGCCCTCGAATACTAAATTGGTGACCCCTTGATCCCTCAGAACATGTCCTACCAACCGATCCCTTCTTCTAATCAAGTTGTACCACAAACTCCTCTTCTACCCAATTCTATTCAATACCTCCTCATTAGTTATGTGATCTACCAATCTAATCTTCAGCATTCTTCTGTAGCATCACATTTCGAAAGCTTCTATTCTCTTCTCGTCCAAACTAGTTATCGTCCATGTTTCACTTCCATACATGGCTACACTCCATACAAATACTTTCAGAAACGACTTCCTGACATTTAAAACTATACTCGATGTTACAAATTTTTCTTCTTCAGAAACGCTTTCCTTGCCATTGCCAGTCTACATTTTAGATCATCTCTACTTCGACCATCATCAGTTATTGTGCTCCCCAAATAGGAAAACTCATTCACTACTTTTAGTGTCTCATTTCCTAATCTAATTCCCTCAGCAATACCCGACCTAATTCGACTACATTCCATTATCCTCGTTTTGCTTTTGTTGATGTTCATCTTATATCCTCCTTTCAAGACACTGTCCATTCCGTTCACTGTTCTTCCAAGTCCTTTGCTGTCTCTGACAGAATTACAATGTCATCGGCAATATTTACAGGCAGTAAATAGCGCCTTTTTTACTGTAACCTTTGTATCTTGTTTTCTCTCCAAGCGAATTATTTTTATTATTAAATAGATCTGACATTTTCACTGTAAAAACAATTTTCATAAAAAAGTTTATTTATTTACGTTCTTATGTATGCACAATTTAAGCTTCTTGTTTGTGCAGGTACTGTAAAACTTAGATACCTTTTTGCTTTCGGATATTTGGTCTCCCTAGTGCGAACTTTGTACTGACGAGGAGAACACAGTATGTGTCATAGTGTCATAGCCCGATTTCCCAGAAACTTCGCTCGTGGAAGAGAGGTTAAAATATGCAAACACGTATCTCGGCTTACTCGTAGGTACTCGACCGTTTCTGACAAAATAACGACCGAAGTTTTCGGGGTACTATGCGTTACTTTCAGCGATCTCATAATTCAGCCGAAGCGATGTCACGGTAGCCAGCGCTGCAGCTTCACACTTTTGCGCTCCATTTTCCAAATCCGATTTTTCTTTTAATTTTTGTTTTTCATGTCCGTAGAAAATTTCTACACGAAAGTTTTCCTATGTATGTCGAAATAACACTACGTTTATTCATCTAAAAATTCTACGTCTGGTGACTGAATTAAAAGATAACAGTAAATGAAGGAAAAATTATTTGAAATTGTTTCCAGTGGAATTCCTGTAGCGTATCTTGATTCGTAATCTACTGCACACGCCAGTTTTCGGAAAAGTCATCCGCTCAGCGTGCTGTGCAACGAAATTATAGCCAACGCCTGAAATCTTCAGTAATGTTAACGATGTTTCTTTCCCGAGTGAGAAAAAAAGCACGTTGGTATCCCAGATGTACTCAATAATGTTCATGTCTGGGGAGTTTGGTGGGCGGCGGAAGCGTTCAAACTCAGGAGAGTGTTCCTGCAGCCACTCTTTAGAAATTCTGCACGTTTGCGGTGTCGTATTGTCCTGCTGGATTTGCCCAAGTCCGTCGAAATTCACAATGGACACGAATGGACGCAGTTGATCAGACAGGATGCTTCGTACGTGTCACCAGACAGAGTCGTATCTAGACGTATCAGGGGTCCTACATCACTCCAACTACACACGCCCTGTACTATTACAGAGCCTCTACCAGCTTGAACAGACCCCTGCTGATATATGCTGGGCCCATGGATTGGTGAGGTTGTCTCCATACCCGTACACGTCCATCCTCTCGATACAATTTGAAACGAGACTCGTCCGAGCAGGCGACATGTTTCCAGTCATCAACAGTCTAACGGCGGTGTTGGCGTAAAGATTTGCGTCGTGCAGTCATCAAGCGTACACGATTGGGCCTTCGGCTCCGAAAGCCCATATCGGTGATGTTCCGCTGAATGTTTCGCACGCTGACACTTGTTGATGGGCCAGCACTGAAATCTGCTGCAATTTGAGGAAGGTTTGTACTTCTGTCGGGTTGAACGATGCTCTTCAGTCGCCGTTGGCCCCATCTACCAGGATCTTTTTCCGGCCGCAGCGGTGTTGGAATTAGATGTTTTGCCGGATTCATGGTATTCACAGTACACTTTTGAAATGGTCGTACGGGAAAACCCCCGTTTTATCGCTACGCCGGAGATGCTGTGTCCCATCGGGTTGTGCGCCGACTATAACACCACGTTGAAACTCACTTAAATCTTGATAATCTGCCATTGTAGCAGCAGTAACCGATCTGACAACTGCGCCAGAAACTTGTCTTACCGAGGGGTTGCCGACTGCAACGCCATATTTGAATACGCATATCTGTACCAGTTTCTTTGACGCTTTAGTATATTTCATTCTTATATCACTCCTTAACTTCTATATTTTATTTTTATGTTTTTTTCTTCAGGAAGATTGGATACATTCCCTTCTATGATACCGATCGTAGAAACATTAGAAACATAGAAATACCGAACACAACGAGCATTGCAGGAAGGCAGATTTTCCACAGTGGCATTTCTTCGTAAACAGAACGCTGTCCTGGCCACGGCTGACGCTTGCAACGTGTTGAGGACATTCTGCTCGGGTTCCATACAACAGGCTTGGCTAGCCCCTACAGCCACGCTCGAGAATGCATTTCTTGCATTCTTTCCATATTTTTGTACGAACAGAGATTTCTGCAAGGTTTCCGATTATCAGCTCCACACAATATTCTCATTGCCGGCTTCTGCGGAATAAATACTCCTGTATCTTAGTTCCATTGTACCAGAATATTACGCCATAATATTCTGGTACACGCTTGCAACGTGTTGAGGACATTCTGCTCGGGTTCCATACAACAGGCTTGGCTAGCCTTTACAGCCACGCTCGAGAATGCATTTCTTGCATTCTTTCCATATTTTTGTACGAACAGAGATTTCTGCAAGGTTTCCGATTATCAGCTTCACACAATATTCTCATTGCCGGCTTCTGCGGAATAAATACTCCTGTATCTTAGTTCCATTGTACCAGAATATTACGCCATAATATTCTGGTACACGCTTGCAACGTGTTGAGGACATTCTGCTCGGGTTCCATACAACAGGCTTGGCTAGCCCCTACAGCCACGCTCGAGAATGCATTTCTTGCATTCTTTCCATATTTTTGTACGAACAGAGATTTCTGCAAGGTTTCCGATTATCAGCTCCACACAATATTCTCATTGCCGGCTTCTGCGGAATAAATACTCCTGTATCTTAGTTCCATTGTACCAGAATATTACGCCATAATATTCTGGTACACGCTTGCAACGTGTTGAGGACATTCTGCTCGGGTTCCATACAACAGGCTTGGCTAGCCCCTACAGCCACGCTCGAGAATGCATTTCTTGCATTCTTTCCATATTTTTGTACGAACAGAGATTTCTGCAAGGTTTCCGATTATCAGCTTCACACAATATTCTCATTGCCGGCTTCTGCGGAATAAATACTCCTGTATCTTAGTTCCATTGTACCAGAATATTACGCCATAATATTCTGGTACACGCTTGCAACGTGTTGAGGACATTCTGCTCGGGTTCCATACAACAGGCTTGGCTAGCCCCTACAGCCACGCTCGAGAATGCATTTCTTGCATTCTTTCCATATTTTTGTACGAACAGAGATTTCTGCAAGGTTTCCGATTATCAGCTTCACACAATATTCTCATTGCCGGCTTCTGCGGAATAAATACTCCTGTATCTTAGTTCCATTGTACCAGAATATTACGCCATAATATTCTGGTACACGCTTGCAACGTGTTGAGGACATTCTGCTCGGGTTCCATACAACAGGCTTGGCTAGCCCCTACAGCCACGCTCGAGAATGCATTTCTTGCATTCTTTCCATATTTTTGTACGAACAGAGATTTCTGCAAGGTTTCCGATTATCAGCTTCACACAATATTCTCATTGCCGGCTTCTGCGGAATAAATACTCCTGTATCTTAGTTCCATTGTACCAGAATATTACGCCATAATATTCTGGTACACGCTTGCAACGTGTTGAGGACATTCTGCTCGGGTTCCATACAACAGGCTTGGCTAGCCCCTACAGCCACGCTCGAGAATGCATTTCTTGCATTCTTTCCATATTTTTGTACGAACAGAGATTTCTGCAAGGTTTCCGATTATCAGCTTCACACAATATTCTCATTGCCGGCTTCTGCGGAATAAATACTCCTGTATCTTAGTTCCATTGTACCAGAATATTACGCCATAATATTCTGGTACACGCTTGCAACGTGTTGAGGACATTCTGCTCGGGTTCCATACAACAGGCTTGGCTAGCCCCTACAGCCACGCTCGAGAATGCATTTCTTGCATTCTTTCCATATTTTTGTACGAACAGAGATTTCTGCAAGGTTTCCGATTATCAGCTTCACACAATATTCTCATTGCCGGCTTCTGCGGAATAAATACTCCTGTATCTTAGTTCCATTGTACCAGAATATTACGCCATAATATTCTGGTACACGCTTGCAACGTGTTGAGGACATTCTGCTCGGGTTCCATACAACAGGCTTGGCTAGCCCCTACAGCCACGCTCAAGAATGCATTTCTTGCATTCTTTCCATATTTTTGTACGAACAGAGATTTCTGCAAGGTTTCCGATTATCAGCTTCACACAATATTCTCATTGCCGGCTTCTGCGGAATAAATACTCCTGTATCTTAGTTCCATTGTACCAGAATATTACGCCATAATATTCTGGTACACGCTTGCAACGTGTTGAGGACATTCTGCTCGGGTTCCATACAACAGGCTTGGCTAGCCCCTACAGCCACGCTCGAGAATGCATTTCTTGCATTCTTTCCATATTTTTGTACGAACAGAGATTTCTGCTAGGTTTCCGATTATCAACTTCACACAATATTCTCACTGCAGGCTTCTGCGGAATAAATACTCTTGTATCTCAGTTCCATTGTACCAGAATATTACGCCGTAAGAGGGTATCGCGTGAGTTTGCAACAGTCTGATGTTGGCAGGCCCTGGAACATTCTTGCTGGCCATTGCCTTCCAAATTGTTTAATGCCCTCTCCGCGCTTTGGGGACTTCTTGTTGTCCCAGCAAGACTGGCGCTCGCCCTAACTTGCACTTTCGAGGGCACTAACTTTCCCGGAAGAGTTTTCGATACGCAACCGTAAGCTGATGGGCGTTTAGCCAGCGCACGAAACCCTGAAGCAGGCGGAGCGCAGGAGAAAACTGGCGATGGCTGCAGCGGTCTCGGAGCGGTGGTCTTTGCTTCACGACAAACGGGCAAGGGGTGAGGGGGGCAGGTTGCCTCATTTGCTAGGTCAGAGGAGTCAGGTAAGATGACTCCATTTCTCCAAAGTATTTTCTGCGCACTGGAGTCGTATTCGGGAGGACGACGGTTCAAACCCGCGTCCGGCAGCCCTCCTGATTTAGGTTTTCCGTGATTTCCCTAAATACGAGGGGTGGAAATTTAATAGTGGCAACTATTTATTTACAGCTCGTACAAAATAGATACATGTTTCAAAGTTCTACTGACCTTCATCACTTCTGTCTCTATGCTGTTCATTTTTGGAGCACAACCTACGACCAGCTTAGAGACAGAAGTGATGACACTACCTGCAGGACCTGACCATCATTTTGCAGCACAATGCTCGAGCACGTACAGTGCTAGCTGTTACTGATGTTACTGATTTGTTTGACTCATGGCGTGCCGGCCGTTGTAAGCGAGCGGTTCTAGGCGCTTCAGTCCGGAACCGAGCTGCTGCTACGATCGCAGGTTCGAATCTTGCTTCGGGCATGAATGTGTGTGATGTCCTTAGCTTAGTTAGGTTTCAGTAGTTCTCAGTCTAGAGGACTGATGACCTCAGATGTTAAGTCCCATAGTGCTTAGAACCATTTGAACTCATGAGGCTGCTAAGTGCTATACCACGTACTGCACTCCCCTGACTTAAGCCCTCGTGAGTTCAACTCGATTTCTAAACTGAAGAAACATTTCACGGAATTCGCTTCATAACTGCTACAAATTCGTCGGGCAATAGGCCCCGCAGCTCGAACTGTCAACACAACTGGCACTGCTAAGAGTATCCTACGACTTCCACATCGCTGGCAAGGGCTACACACAATGCTGGTGACTACTTTGAAGGCCAGTAAAACTTTGAAATACTTATGTATTTTGTACGAGCTGTAAATAAATAGTTGCCACTATTAAAGTTCCAACCCTCGTAGCCTAAGGCAAACGCCTTCGAAAGGACGCCGCCTCTTTCCTTTCCCATCCTTCCCTAATCCGAGCTTGTGCTCCATCTCTAATGACATCGTTGCCAACTGGACGTTAAACACTAATCCCATCTCCTCCTCAAAATTTTCTGCAGCCTTCAAATCATTAAGCTATCTGGAAAAGAGATCCGGATGAACTGGTCTTGTCTGAATTACCTTCGATTTGCAGATGAGTTTGTTTTGTTTGCTTATGGTGCAGAGGAACTTTAGCGAAGAATGGAGAAACTGAGCTAGTACGACAATAGACATGTAGATTAATTACGGTATGATCAAAATAACGTACAACGAATATACCGATAGCACAGCAGCAGAGACTGATAATTACGTAATTTCCAACATGTCCTAAACAGAAAGTGTATAAGCAGTACTTACTGCTAGTACCAAATTACGAAAACGTAACATGGACGTGAAATACTCAAACAGTTTAAAAATTCAGGTTTGCCCAACGAGAAATCGAGATACATACTGCGCATAACAACACTGGCATGAAAAATTTAATAACAAAAAAAAAAAGGAAAAAACGCACATGTTTGTGAAATCATTTGTCTGAAAGTAAGAAATCAAATAGATTAAAAAAATTATTGACGCGCATTTGAATGATGTTCGAAATTATGTAAGCAAATGAAGTGCCGATTGACAATTTAAAATTCAACAACCAAGCATCTGACTTCCCGTACCATCTCAACCCGGTAAAATATTTTACAGCTTGACTCCAAATAGCAGCACTATCTCAAGGCCACAAAACAGCAGATTCGACAGTCTATATAGAAATGAGAAGAATCAGTGATTTGAGGGAAAGTTACTCAATTTGAGAGACTATTGCTATGTGAAATCAAGCGGTAAAATACTATACCAGTTGAGATACTACTGGTTTGGAAAGTCAAGCGATTAAATATTGAACTTTAAATTCTCAATGGGCACCTTACTTGCTTTACATGATTTCGATCATCATTCGAATGATCTTTTAAAAACAATTTAGTTTCGTGATTGAAACAGAATCGAATCGTTTAGTTTTTATCCCTGAGAAAATATCATTTTACCCACAGGTAAATCACCGCACGGTTGGAACGACTGCTACAGGCGCCCTGTGGCGTGCCTGAACAAAAAGCGTTGCCTGTATTCCAGTCACCAGCTCCGCGTGAGAGCGGTTAGGCCTACAGAATCAAACTGCCTGATTCGCTTCTAAAATGTTTTACTCCCCTTAAGGCCAGGGGCGGGC
Source organism: Schistocerca cancellata (assembly GCF_023864275.1). NCBI lineage: Eukaryota > Metazoa > Arthropoda > Insecta > Orthoptera > Acrididae > Schistocerca > Schistocerca cancellata. Next base: position 522,122,137 of record NC_064633.1, read on the forward strand.
AGGAATCCTGCACGTGTGCGGTGCACTTGCACGCGTGCAGTTAACAGGTGTTCTGCGTGCACACAGGGGCAAGCTGGCCACCCGCTTCTCTCCCCTCCCCACCATACCGTCTCTCCGCTTCTTCCTCTGTAATGCGTTTTGTTTCCTGGCCTGCTTTATTGAATGAAGCAATAAGGTTAGTACGAGTGCTTGAAAGAAATCATGGTTTGAAAGAGTACCTATTACCTACGATACGTTGTATTTAATTATCACAGGTGGGGTTTACAATACGTTTAATGTCTGGAACAAAATTTCTACATACAGACAAACGCAAACAGTCACCGACATTTTCATTACTGATGTTTACTCTTAACCGAGACTTATTAATTTTCATAACAGAAAAAAATCTCTCGCAAACGTATGTCGAGCTAAACATATTATCTTCGCGGCTTCACGATGGAGACGAGGAAACTCTTGCTGTGGAAAGTTGTGATAAAAATCTATTACACGTCTTGCCAAAAGGAACTTGTCTCTCATACGAGAATTACGCTGTAGAATCTACAGTGTAGATCTGTTAATTCCATTTGCAAACTGGGATGAATATCATCTACAGAAACAGCAAATTGTCTCGAGAACTATTCAAAACCTTGGGATAAGTATGATATATCCCCAAATCGCTTGAAAATTTCCTCTTTTGTTGCACTAAGTACGGGGACATATTGAAATTTATTATATAGGCGTTCAATATTAAACTTCCGCTGATCAGCGAGAATACTGTCATTTCGAATTTTCACGTTTTTGCACAAAGAAAAAATGATTCTCCCATTCCTTTTTAAAAGATAGCAATTCCTTTTTAAAAGATAGCAAATCTCCACTTCTTCGTTTCCTTGATTCACTCTGCATTTTCCGGTTCTTGAAATACAACATTGACTACGTAGTGGTCGCTTCGCTTCAAAGTCCACAGCTTAGCCTGGTACTACATTGCCGCACCCTGCCAGCTGTCACCACAGTCCCATTCGACGGTTGCACGCGAGCAGCACACGTGCAGCGCTGTGTGCACATGAGCCGCGTGCAACGTTTGCCCGCCCCTGCCTAGGTTTTCTTGTTGAAACTCACAATCAGTCTGTCGGGATAGGTAGTGTACAGGTGCCGCGCACCTGGTCAGTAGACGCTGCCGCTTCAGTGAAGCCTCGTTCTCCCAGGGCCGGCGAATTGACGAAAAGACGTCTGACGTCGCCGGGAAGCGTCAGCGAAAGTTTTGTCTCGAACAAAAGTTGTTCCTCGTGGCGCAACGTATCATTCCTACAAGTTTGACGCAAAGACTTTGAAATGCGGTCGTATATACACAGTGAAAGGCGTTTGGAAGGCAGCACACTCTTTCGTTCTCCTTTATCCTTTGCTCCATTTTTTTCTTTCTAATTGGCAAACAACAAGGGAGAAAGCTATGTTTGTCTCCCTCGATGAAGCTGACTGTTTCCCTGTTGAAGCAATTTTCAGTTTATTAACGAAAAGGTACTGTAAAACGTCTTTCGTTGGAGAACACTCAACAGAAAATTATGAAGTCTTCACAGAAACTTGGCACTGTGTCACGAAATCACAGCAAGCAAAAACGTAAAGGTGAAGAGAACACAGAAGCACGAAATCCACTACTACACCACGAGTGAAAGCGCAGAGACTACGTAAACTTTCGATGTTAGCAGATGACACCGACATCATAACAGTAGCCGCCCTGTGCTATTCCGCATGTGGCAATCCGCCCTATATATTTCCATAGTTTCTGTTTCTGAATTTGGTCAGTGATACGTTGTCTTCGTACAGTAATATCCTACGGTATGGATCTCATTGCAACAGGTTGTAAGTAATTTGTTGCAAGACATCCTAGCAGATTAAAACAGTGTGCTGGACCCCGTTTCGAACCCAGAAGCTTGCTCTCTGCGAGCAATGCTCATAACTACTGAGCTACGCAACTGCGACACACAACCCACCATTTTTGCTGCAGCACTACAGATAATAAATTTCAAGACAGGACACACACAGCTGCAGACTAAAGTATCCGTTTTTGGATTTTGTTTAGTCTCAAGATGTAATCACGACCTAACTAAATGGTTTAATTATTTCAGTTTCCATCAAGACAGTTGTTTGCTGACAACCTGTAGAATGCTTTCTAGCCACATGTAGTGGGTATCAGCTTGCCAACTAGTCTCTCCAGCAGCACTATCGAAATGGCCTCTATGCAGAGGCATCTGATAATCTGCTTCAGTTTCTTTTATCCTGTGATGTTAAGTACAAAGTATAATTACCTGTCACCATCTTCTTGATTTCTTCCTCTGTACAACCACAATGCCATGCCATTTTTTCAGTAAAAAACAAAGATGAAAACTTGAACACAAATAAAATCACAGCAGCAAATGCACACAGGTCAAACGTTGCACATAGGTCAAATGTTGTACAGCTACTGAGCACAAAGCACAGGAATGCAGCTATTCAGCTGTTCTGCCTGGCTGCTAAGTACCTTGTGCATTAATGCATCTGGAGCACACAGAAATCTGAGTGGTCACCCATCTTAATACATAGGGAGCACACAGGCAGTGGCAAGCGGCCACATACACACACCTCCAGAGCACCTGATGGAAAAAATAAAGGTGCAGATAAAAGGGTTTAGGGAAACTGGGGACAGGAACAGTGATATGTGTAACACGTGTAAACCAATCAAATAGTTAATATACGTATACACACATATGGGATCGAGGTAACAGTTTTCTAGCTAGGATTTTTTAGGGAGTTGTCATTTTTTCACGTTTTTTAACTATCGCCTATTTAATGGTAAAGTGCCAGCTTACAAATCCTAAATTCTCAGTTTCGATCCCCAATCAATCCTATGATTTTTATCTCTCACTTATCATTTCTTTAACCTCTTGTAATGTTTGTTGATGTTGAACTGTAGGACCATTTGTAACTGGTTGCGTCAGAATGTTTGACAGTGTTTTTGGGATTAACTCGATGTACTGGTACAAATATGGCGTCTGTTGTTCTAGAATGGCTTTAGTTTTTATTAGATATAGTGTGTTGAAGTTAATATTTTTACTGAAACACTAATACCCATGAACCATGACCTTGCCTTTGGTGGGGAGGCTTGCGTGCCTGAGTGATACAGATGACCGTACCGTAGGTGTAATCACAACGGAGGGGTATCTGTTGAGAGGCCAGGCAAACTAGTGGTTCCTGAAGAGGGGTAGCAGCCTTTTCAGTAGTTGCAGGGGCAACAGTCTGGATGATTGACTGATCTGGCCTTGTAACACTAACCAAAACTAACAGGCAACAGAGCATGCACAATGTTGGCACTAGTACAGTGTATATCCACCTTTCGCAGCAATGCAGGCTGCTATTCTCCCATGGAGACGATCGTAGAGATGCTGGATGTAGTCCTGTGGAACGGCTTGCCATGCCATTTCCACCTGGCGCCTCAGTTGGACCAGCGTTCGTGCTGGACGTGCAGACCGCGTGAGACGACGCTTCATCCAGTCCCATACATGCTCAATGGGGGACAGATCCGGAGATCTTGCTGGCCAGGGTAGTTGACTTACACCTTCTAGAGCATGTTGGGTGGCACGGGATACATGCGGACGTGCATTGTCCTGTTGGAACAGCAAGATCCCTTGCCGGTCTAGGAATGGTAGAACGATGGGTTCGATGACGGTTTGGATGTACCGTGCACTATTCAGTGTCCCCTCGACGATCACCAGTGGTGTACGGCCAGTGTAGGAGATCGCTCCCCACACCATGATGCCGGGTGTTGGCCCTGTGTGCCTCGGTCGTATGCAGTCCTGATTGTGGCGCTCACCTGCACGGCGCCAAACACACATACGACCATCATTGGCACCAAGGCAGAAGCGACTCTCATCGCTGAAGACGACACGTCTCCATTCGTCCCTCCATTCACGCCTGTCGCGACACCACTGGAGGCGGGCTGCACGATGTTGGGGCGTGAGCGGAAGACGGCCTAACGGTGTGCGGGACCGTAGCCCAGCTTCATGGAGACGGTTGCGAATGGTCCTCGCCGATACCCCAGGAGCAACAGTGTCCCTAATTTGCTGGGAAGTGGCGGTGTGGTCCCCTACGGCACTGCGTAGGATCCTACGGTCTTGGCGTGCATCCGTGCGTCGCTGCGGTCCGGTCCCAGGTCGACGGGCACGTGCACCTTCCGCCGACCACTGGCGACAACATCGATGTACTGTGGAGACCTCACGCCCCACGTGTTGAGCAATTCGGCGGTACGTCCACCCGGCCTCCCGCATGCCCACTATACGCCCTCGCTCAAAGTCCGTCAACTGCACATACGGTTCACGTCCACGCTGTCGCGGCATGCTACCAGTGTTAAAGACTGCGATGGAGCTCCGTATGCCACGGCAAACTGGCTGACACTGACGGCGGCGGTGCACAAATGCTGCGCAGCTAGCGCCATTCGACGGCCAACACCGCGGTTCCTGGTGTGTCCGCTGTGCCGTGCGTGTGATCATTGCTTGTACAGCCCTCTCGAAGTGTCCGGAGCAAGTATGGTGGGTCTGACACATCGGTGTCAATGTGTTCATTTTTCCATTTCCAGGAGTGTATGTGACTGTTATTGCAGCAGATTAAAACGCAGAGCACACCATTGGCTGCAGCGTGCAAAAATACGCTAAAAAAAAGAAAGAACGATGCACTATGAAGAAGTTATCCAAATGGGACGGAAATCAGTGTATGTGATGTATACATACAGACAAACAAATGATAACAATTGCAGAAAAACTGGATGATTTATTGGACAGCAAGAGCTTCACAAACTGAGCAAGTCAGTGACACGTTGGTCCACTCTGGCGCTTACGCAAGCAGTTATTCGGTTTGGCGTTAATTGACAAAGTTATTGGATGTCCTCCTGAGGGATATCGTGTCTTGCTGGCCAAGGTAGGATCTGGCAAGCACCAGGGCAAGCAGCAGAATCTCTGGCCGTGTGCGGGCGGGCACTATCTTGCTGAAAGGTCAGCCCTGCATGGCTCGCCACGAAGGGCAACAAAACGGGGCGTAGGATATCGTCGACCTACCGCTGTGCCGTCAGGGTGCTCGGATGACAACCAAAGGCACCCCCGACCGTTAGTTCCGGCTGTTGGGCCGTACGCCGGGCGAGCGTCAGGTCGGTATCCCACAGCTACCGACGGCAAATGCAAAATTGTAAACTTCGGCGACCGATGGACGAATGTGTAACGCTGCAGTGCGATTTCATCACGCAGTTGGCAAGGATAGTAAACGGGGGACATGCCGATATCAGAGCACAAAGTCGTTGAGAATCTCATTCCGATTACTGAGTTGGACAGCAATATGCTTCGCAGACAGGCGCTCGAAGAACATAATGGAGAGACGTCTACAGACGTTAAAGTAACCTCTGGCGTGCCACAGGGGAGTGTTATGGGACCATTGCTTTTCACAATAGATATAAATGACCTAGTAGTTCCATGCGGCTTTACGGGGATGATGCTGTAATATACAGAGAAGTTGCAACATTAGAAAATTGTAGCGAAATGCAGGAAGATCTGCAGCGGATAGGCACTTGGTGCAGGGAGTGGCAACTGACCCTTAACATAGACAAATGTAATGTATTGCGAATACATAGAAAGAAGGATCCTTTATTGTATGATTATATGATAGCAGAACAAACACTGGTAGCAGTTACTTCTGTAAAATATCTGGGAGTATGCGTGCGGAACGATTTGAAGTGGAATTATCATATAAAATTAATTGTTGGTAAGGCGGGTACCAGGTTGAGATTCATTGGGAGAGTCCTTAGAAAATGTAGTCCATCAACAAAGGAGGTGGCTTACAAAACACTCGTTCGACCTATACTTGAGTATTGCTCATCAGTGTGGGATCCGTACCAGATCGGGTTGACGGAGGAGATAGAGAAGATCCAAAGAAGAGCGGCGCGTTTCGTCACAGGGTTATTTGGTAACCGTGATAGCGTTACGGAGATGTTTAGCAAACTCAAGTGGCAGACTCTGCAAGAGAGGCGCTCTGCATCGCGGTGTAGCTTGCTCGCCAGGTTTCGAGAGGGTGCGTTTCTGGATGAGGTATCGAATATATTGCTTCCCCCTACTTATACCTCCCGAGGAGATCACGAATGTAAAATTAGAGAGATTAGAGCGCGCACGGAGGCTTTCAGACAGCCGTTCTTCCCGCGAACCATACGCGACTGGAACAGGAAAGGGAGGTAATGACAGTGGCATGTAAAGTGCCCTCCGCCACACACCGTTGGGTGGCTTGCGGAGTATAAATGTATATGTAGATGTAGAAGCAGATGTCAGGAATTGAAGGAGGCAGCTGGGCTCAAAGAAGCCGGTTGGAGTAATCGGCGATTCGCTCGACATTTGAATAGGAGCGATGCCACCATTCGACGATCTTGGGTGAAACGTGGCCGAACGCAGCGTCAAGAAAGACGCTGTGACAGGAATCCTGCCTTACGCAACACACCACTTTATGGAGTTGCTCTCAGACATGTTTCAGTACTTTTTTGTGCTGTCCTCAGTGGATTTATTTCTTTATTTCCTTCTGCAAAACTGTTGTTACATGTTAACTTCTAAAGAAACTTTTGATAGAAAATATTTACATCTGTAAAATGAGCTATTATTGCAACATTCACAAGATGATTACGTGGGTGAGGTGTTGCTGAGTAGTGATGTTTGGAATCTTCATTAGATGCATTAGGTGAATGAAGGATATGTATGACTCTATGGATTCTAGAGATGCTTAGGAATCCGACAGGGGGATTTCTGTTGCCGCGTCATCGGAGCTGAGAAATTGGGATGTAGGAATGAATATACACCGAAGCCCCAAAGAAACTGGTATAGGCATTTGTATTCAAATAGAGAGATATGTAAACAGGCAGCATACGGCGCTGCGATAGGCAACGCCTATATAAGACAAGTGTCTGGCGCAGTTGTTAGATCGGTTACTGCTGCTACAATCGCAGGTTATCAACAGCTAAGTGAGTCTGAACGTGGTGTTACAGTCGGCGCACGAGCGATTTGACACTGCATCTCCGAGGTGGGGTTGAAGTGAGGACTTTCCCGTAGGACCATTTCACGAGTGTACCGTGAATATAAGGAATGCGGTAAAACATCAAATCTCAGACATCGCTGCGGCGGGAAAAAAGATCCTGCAAGAATGGGACCTATGACGACTGAAGAGAACCGTTAAACGTGACAGAAGTGCAACCCTTCCACAAATTGCTGCAGATTTCAGTGCTGGACCAATCAACAAGTGTCAGCGTGCGAACCATTCAACGAAATATCATCGATATGGGCTTTCGGAGCCGAAGGCCCACTCGTGTACCCTTGATGACTGCACGACACTAAGCTTTACCCTCGTCTAGGGTCGTCAACACCGACATGGACTGTTGCTGACTGGAAACATGTTGCCTGGTTGGGTGAGTCTCGTTTCAAATTGTGTCGAGCGGATGGACGGGTCCGGGTATGGAGACAACCTCATAATCCATGGACCCTGCGTGTCAGCAGGGGACTGTTGAAGCTGATGGAGGCTCTGTAATGGCGTGGGGCGTGTGCAGTTGGAGTGACGTAAGACCGCTGATACGTCTACATACGACTCTGACAGATGACAGGTACCTAAGCATCCTGTCTGACCACCTGCATCCATTCGTGTCCATTGTGCATTCCCACGGACTTGGGCAATTTCAGCAGGGCAATGCGACACCCCACATGTCCAGAATTGCTACAGAGTGGCTCCAGGAACACTCTTCTGAGTTTAAACATTTCCGCTGGCCACCGAACCCCCCCCCCCCCCCCTCCCCAGACATGAACATTTTTCAGCATATCTGGGATACCTTGCAAAGTACTGCTCAAAAGAGATCTCCACCCCCTCGTACGCTTACGAATTTATGAACACCCCTGCAAGATTCACGGTGTGAATTCCCACCAGCACTGCATCATACATGAGTCGAGTCCATGCCACGTCGTGCTGCGGCAGTTCTGCGTGCTCGTGGGGGTCCTACATGATATCAGGCAGTTGTAGCAGTTTCTTTGGCTCCTTAATGTATAGAGTTAGGACGGATAGGCGGTTGAAGATAAAATGTGCCTAGTTGTGGGAGCTGGTGGTTGTTACATGGAGGTGGAAGACAGATAGGGCAGTTAGAGAAATGTCTTGGTGTATGTGAGGATGTTGGAAAACATGGTCGCTATACGGGATATTGTGTCGAATCAGATTATTTATTCGTCTGTGGAAAGGAATGGCGGGAGTTGGGCTGGATTGGGCTCTCGACTAGTCAGATGGACACGATGAGTTCAAGTATTGTTGGGGGAGAGTTGGCTTTGTACTTGTGGCAATGTGTGGGCATTGGGCGGCTGTCTTCAAAGGGCAATTGTAGTTTGGGCGTTTGCTTGACGCAAATTGTCTAGCCCTAGCAGGGAGCTGCGCCGCCGCCACAACTGGAGAAGCTCAGTGACCGAATGTCATCGACCGCATAGGAAGACGCAGTAGGAAAGTAAGGCAGGTTTCGTTGTACAAGTACGACTGCAGGTTGTTGAGCACGGTAGGAGTAGCGTTTTTTTTTTTTGTCATCAGTCTACTGACTGGTTTGATGCGGCCTGCCACGAATTCCTTTCCTGTGCTAACCTCTTCATCTGAGAGTAGCACTTGCAACCTACGTCCTCAATTATTTGCTTGACGTATTCCAATCTCTGTCTTCCTCTGCAGTTTTTTCCCTCTACAGCTCCCTCTAGTACCATGGAAGTCATTCCCTCATGTCTTAGCAGATGTCCTATCATCCTGTCCCTTCTCCTTATCAGTGTTTTCCACATATTCCTTTCCTCTCCGATTCTGCGTAGAACTTCCTCATTCCTTACCTTATCAGTCCACCTAATTTTCAACATTCGTTTATAGCACCACATCTCAAATGCTTCGATTCTCTTCTGTTCCGGTTTTCCCACAGTCCATGTTTCACTACCATACAATGCTGTACTCCAGACGTACATCCTCAGAAATTTCTTCCTCAAATTAAGGCCGGTATTTGATATTAGTAGACTTCTCTTGGCCAGAAATGCCTTTTTTGCCATAGCGAGTCTGCTTTTGATGTCCTCCTTGCTCCGTCCGTCATTGGTTATTTTACTGCCTAGGTAGCAGAATTCCTTAACTTCATTGACTTCGTGACCATCAATCCTGATGTTAAGTTTCTCGCTGTTCTCATTTCTACTACTTCTCATTACCTTCGTCTTTCTCCGATTTACTCTCAAACCATACTGTGTACTCATTAGACTGTTCATTCCGTTCAAGCAGATCATTTAATTCTTCTTCACTTTCACTCAGGATAGCAATGTCATCAGCGAATCGTATCATTGATATCCTTTCACCTTGTATTTTAATTCCACTCCTGAACCTTTCTTTTATTTCCATCATTGCTTCCTCGATGTACAGATTGAAGAGTAGGGGCAAAAGGCTACAGCCTTGTCTTACACCCTTCTTAATACGAGCACTTCGTTCTTGATCGTCCACTCTTATTATTCCCTCTTGGTTGTTGTACATATTGTATATGACCCGTCTCTGTCTGCAACTCAGTTTCTCAGCTGTATGGTGATATTGTGAGTACCAGTCTATCTTTTTCATAATATTGTCATACATACATGCATATTCCACAAGCCATCAGTTGTCATTCTCTTTCTCTATCCACTCGCAACACGAATCTAGAAAACTTCGCTGGTGTGAAACTCAGTTCACCTTTCCTCGCAGAAAAATGGATGGAGGATAACAAGCATATTCCATACTCCTAGAATTTCGGAAAGCTTTTGACATAATGCCACATGACAGACAGAGCATACGGAATAGGCTCGCAAACTTTTTAAGTAATAAAACCGGGATACGTTGTCCTGAACGGCGAGCGTTCAAGGTATCGTCAGGATATCGCTTTGTTGTCCACGTACACAAACGATCTGACTGATGGATGACCACCATAAACCTGCGACTGTTTGCTGAGGACGCTGTACTGGAAAAGAAAGTGTCTATCTGAATGTCTGGAGGAGGGTACAGGACGACTTGGACAGAATTTCCGTCTACTGCGATGAATGGCGGCTTACTCTGAATGTGGAAAAATGTTGAATTATACAGATTAATACGAAAAACATCCTGTATCATTCAAATACAGTATTAGTGGTGTGCCGAGGGCACAGCCTCGTCGATTAAATATCTAGGCTTGACATTACAAAGCGATATGAAATGGAACGAGATCGTAAGCGATGGGGAATGGTCAACTTCGGTTTATTCAGAGAAGTGTAGCTTGTCTATAACTGAGATTGCGTATAGAGCACTAGTGCGACTACTGCTCCACAGCCGGACTAAAGGAAGACGTCGAAGCGATTCAGAGTCGTGCTGCTAGATTTGTCACCAGTAGATTCGATCAACACGCGAGTATTATGGAGATGCTACTTGAACTCTTATGGAAATCCCTGCAGGAAAAAAAATGGTTCAAATGGCTCTGAGCACTATGGGACTCAACATCTTAGGTCATAAGTCCCCTAGAACTTAGAACTACTTAAACCTAACTAACCTAAGGACATCACACACACCCATGCCCGAGGCAGGATTCGAACCTGCGACCGTAGCAGTCCTGCGGTTCCGGACTGCAGCGCCAGAACCGCTAGACCACCGCGGCCGGCCCCCTGCAGGAAAGACCTAGTTCTTTTCACGAATCACTGTTGAGCAAAATGGCGAGGCTGTTTATAAAATGTTTCTTTTTATTGTAATATATAAACACAGAATGGTGACTTGGGGTAAAAACTTAAGCTTTTCTTGTAGTCCACTTATGAGAAAAACTCACATATTACACAGAGTAACTTTGTAACGAGCTATATACTGTGTTTCCTGCGGTTTATTTAATGCTGAGTTCCTGCTTCCCTTGTTTATGTCGCTTTAAAGCACTTTTTTTCTTTTTCTGTTGTCATTTCTTGCAGTTATACATGCATTTGATTTTTTTTTAAAGAGTAGCGCGCAATCTCAAACTGTTATTGACGTCTGGGGTGTTTAGCGCGCGCAAGTGTGTGCGTGTGTGTTCTCTATGTCTGGTTCTAAAATTCCTACATGTATGGCCCACATATATAGATTCACAGCAATTACAAGTTTAACGGTAATACACGATTGGCTATACTTTTCATTGCTGCTGGTTTGTATGCCAAGTCTGTTCTGTGTTGTATTGTTAATCTGGTACGCAATATTGACTCATTTTCTCTTTAGTAAGCTGCCCACCTTCTGTTTGACTTATGTGTACGTCAATATGCGTCATTTGTGGCTTACTGTCTTATGATCTGTTGTGTGTGTATGTGTGTGTGTGCGTATGTTTGTGTGTGTGTGTGTTTCTTGATTATGTGTTTCTGTTTGTGTATTTTGTTGTTAGTTTTATCTACTGTTGTCTTTGCTTCATACCCACTCTGCTATAGACAAAATTCAGAGAATCGGCATCTGCGACACAGTGCACAACGATCATATTGCCACCAACATGTATCTCGCACTATGACCACAAAGATAAGATGAGAGAAAATGCGTCTCATACAGAAGCATATAGATAATAGTCTTTGCCTCGCTCGAGTTGCGAGTGGATCGGGAAAGGGAATGACAACTGATGGCTTGCGGAGTATGTATATACACTCCTGGAAATGGAAAAAAGAACACATTGACACCGGTGTGTCAGACCCACCATACTTGCTCCGGACACTGCGAGAGGGCTGTACAAGCAATGATCGCACGCACGGCACAGCGGACACACCAGGAACCGCGGTGTTGGCCGTCGAATGGCGCTAGCTGCGCAGCATTTGTGCACCGCCGCCGTCAGTGTCAGCCAGTTTGCCGTGGCATACGGAGCTCCATCGCAGTCTTTAACACTGGTAGCATGCCGCGACAGCGTGGACGTGAACCGTATGTGCAGTTGACGGACTTTGAGCGAGGGCGTATAGTGGGCATGCGGGAGGCCGGGTGGACGTGCCGCCGAATTGCTCAACACGTGGGGCGTGAGGTCTCCACAGTACATCGATGTTGTCGCCAGTGGTCGGCGGAAGGTGCACGTGCCCGTCGACCTGGGACCGGACCGCAGCGACGCACGGATGCACGCCAAGACCGTAGGATCCTACGCAGTGCCGTAGGGGACCGCACCGCCACTTCCCAGCAAATTAGGGACACTGTTGCTCCTGGGGTATCGGCGAGGACCATTCGCAACCGTCTCCATGAAGCTGGGCTACGGTCCCGCACACCGTTAGGCCGTCTTCCGCTCACGCCCCAACATCGTGCAGCCCGCCTCCAGTGGTGTCGCGACAGGCGTGAATGGAGGGACGAATGGAGACGTGTCGTCTTCAGCGATGAGGGTCGCTTCTGCCTTGGTGCCAATGATGGTCGTATGCGTGTTTGGCGCCGTGCAGGTGAGCGCCACAATCAGGACTGCATACGACCGAGGCACACAGGGCCAACACCCGGCATCATGGTGTGGGGAGCGATCTCCTACACTGGCCGTACACCACTGGTGATCGTCGAGGGGACACTGAATAGTGCACGGTACATCCAAACCGTCATCGAACCCATCGTTCTACCATTCCTAGACCGGCAAGGGAACTTGCTGTTCCAACAGGACAATGCACGTCCGCATGTATCCCGTGCCACCCAACGTGCTCTACAAGGTGTAAGTCAACTACCCTGGCCAGCAAGATCTCCGGATCTGTCCCCCATTGAGCATGTTTGGGACTGGATGAAGCGTCGTCTCACGCGGTCTGCACGTCCAGCACGAACGCTGGTCCAACTGAGGCGCCAGGTGGAAATGGCATGGCAAGCCGTTCCACAGGACTACATCCAGCATCTCTACGATCGTCTCCATGGGAGAATAGCAGCCTGCATTGCTGCGAAAGGTGGATATACACTGTACTAGTGCCGACATTGTGCATGCTCTGTTGCCTGTGTCTATGTGCCTGTGGTTCTGTCAGTGTGATCATGTGATGTATCTGACCCCAGGAATGTGTCAATAAAGTTTCCCCTTCCTGGGACAATGAATTCACGGTGTTCTTATTTCAATTTCCAGGAGTGTATGTATGTATGACAGTATTATGAAATAGATAGACTGCTACTCAACATATCACCATACAGCGGAGAAACTGAGTCGCAGACAGGCACAACAAAAAGACTACTAGACACGTAAGCTTTCGGCCAGAAAAAGACAACACACACACACAATTTATCCAACTTTCCTGTAACCCTCCTGGCCTCAACCTTCGCTAGTCATTGTCCTTCACCCACTTATCCCCTCCGTGTTGCCACTTCACAGCCTTCTGTTGCACAAGCACATCCACAGTCTTTTTTTTTTTTTTCCTCCTTTTCCGCACCCATCCCGGCCTCTGTCTAACCTCCTGACTGCACCTACCTATCCTACTCTCTCTCCACCTCGTCCCTGTTTGCTCCCTCAAGCAGCACTTTACTGCCCGACACCTCTACTCTGCTCTGCCTGACCGTCTCCACCCCAGGCTCCTCCTTACTCCCACCACCCAGCCTTCTTCTCCCGTCATGCCTAGTTTCTCGCAGTCTGACCTCGGCAGCCAGAGACATCAGCCATATGTGTGTGAGCTGCATTTGCATGATTGTGTGTGTGTGTTAAAACACATTACTTTATTCCACTTAAGTGGTCACATCCACACACTCACTCTGCAGCAATGGCAAAGACCACAAGCAACACGAGACTCGGCCCCTAACCACTTGCGCTGCTTCCACCACACAAAGTAGTGCGACCAAAGTAACAAAGATTTATAAAACTTTCCCACATTCTGGGATTCTAGATCTATTTTCTATGGCTAAATGTCGCTGTTCTTGAGTAAATATAACTATTTTAATTCTACGGAAAATTTTTGTAAGACATATGGCGCACGGATACACTGTGCAAGCTTACTCATTTCCTGCGAAAATAATCAACGTGTGCAAAATAGCTCAAAATGGTTCAAATGTCTCTGAGCACTTTGCGACTTAACTTCCGAGGTCATCAGTCGCCTAGAACCTAGAACTAATTAAACCTAACTAACCTAAGGTCATCACATACATCCATGCCCGAGGCAGGATTCGAACCTGCGACAGTAGCGGCAAAATAGCATCTTTGCATTATTTGAAAGAGACTCTATGATGTCGTCTGCCACTGACCATCGATGTTATTGTAATGCTACAGTGTCTGTATGTGTGTGTGTGTGTGTGTGTGTTTTGTCAGTGTTGTCATTTCAGAAATAGCATCTTTGCATTATTTGAAAGAGACTATGATGTCGTCTGCCACTGACCATCGATGTTATTATAATGTTACAGTGTGTGTGTGTGTGTGTGTGTGTGTGTGTGTGTGTTGTCATTTCAGAAGAAGGCCTGGCCGAAAGCTTGCGTGTTGAGTAATCTCTTTGTTGTGTCTGTCTGAGACTGTCTTCTCCAGTATATGGTGAGCAGCAATGTATCCTTTTCATAATATCGTGGTTATTCCATCTCAGATTTTCCACACATATGTAGCTTAATACTGTGGCCCGCAGTGTGGTGGCGGCGCTGGCGACGTACGCTAGCGCGCGCCCCGCGTCACGCCGGCCCGCGGGTTCCGCGCTGGACGCGGCCGCCCCCGCCGCCCCCGCCGCCTCCGCCGCCCCCACGTCCTCGTCGAGCGCCCCGCGGCTGCCGGTGCCCCTGCGAGGGGGCGGCCGCTGGTGCTGCTGCGGGGGCGGCGCGGCGCGCGGCCTGTGGGCCGGCCTGCCGCTGCTGTGCGCGGCCGGCGCCGCCTGCGCGCTGCGCCTCCAGCCCGCCTCCGCCGCCCCCGCGTCGGCGCCGCCCCCGGCGCTGCTGTCGGAGGGCGCGCGCGCCGCCGCGCTGTCCGGCGCCCTGGTGGCCACCGTGCTGGCCGCCACGGCCCTGCGAGGCGCCCCCGTCTCCAGGCTGCACCGCCGCCTCTCCAGGTCAGCCCCGCCCGTCTCGCTTAACGTGCCCTACCACCGCATTCGAGCTCTGTTGGCAGGCTGTGTCGTAATACCGGGTGATCAAAAAGTCAGTATAAATTTGAAAACTTAATAATCCACGGAATAATGTAGATAGAGAGGTCAAAACTGACACACATGCTTGGAATGACAAGGGGTTTTATTAGAACAAAAAAAAAAGGTTTGCTAATCGCGTGAAAGATCTGTTGCGCGCGTCGTTTGGTGATGATCGTGTGCTGAGCCGCCACTTTCGTCATGCTTGGCCTCCCAGGTCTCCAGACCTCAGTGCGTGCGATTATTGGCTTTGGGGTTACCTGAAGTCGCAAGTGTATCGTGATCGACCGACATCTCTAGGGATGCTGAAAGACAACGTCCGACGCCAATGCCTCACCATTACTACGGACATGCTTTACAGTGCTGTTCACAACATTATTCTTCGACTACAGCTATTGTTGAGGAATGATGGTGGACATGTTGGGCATTTCCTGTAAAGATCATCATCTTTGCTTTGTCTTTGTTACGCTAATTATTGCTATTCTGATCAGTTGAAGCGCCATCTATCGGACATTTTTTGAACGTTTGTATTTTTTTGGTTCTAATGAAACCCCATGTCATTCCAATCATGTGTGTCAATTTGTACCTCTCTATCTACATTATTCCGTGATTTATTCAGTTTTCAAATTTATACTGACTTTTTGATCACCCGGTATACGAAGGGCGCTCAGTAAGTAATGCAACACTTTTTTCTGAAAGCAAGTAGGTTTTGTTCAAGATTCCAGTGCTATTCCCCACTCCTCTGGCTACAAAACACGACCTCTCTTCAAAGCGACGGTATTACGCCCCCGTACTGGAGGACGTGTGTGTCCGCATGCTACCACTGTACTGGTCGACGTAGGAGCCACGCCTTGCTGCATCAACCGCCCCACCATCCACGTACTGCTTCTCACGGAGAGCACCTGTCATTGGGCCAAACAGATGAAAGTCGGAAGGTGCGGGATCGTGCTGTAGGGTGGATCAGGAAGGACAGTCGACTGAAGTTCTGTGAGCCGCTCTGGTGTGCACAGACTTGTGTGAGGCATTGTGTTGTCATGGAGGAGTTCGTTTGCATTTTTGTGACGACGAACCGACTCAGGTCGTTGTTTTTGTTGTACTCTTCAGTCCAGAGACTGGTTTGATGCAACTCTCCATCCTGCTCTATCCTGCGCAGCCTCTTCATCTACATCCTTCTGAATCTGCTTACTGCATTCATCTCTTGGTCTCCCTCTACGATTTTTACCCTCTGCGCTTCCCTCCAACACTAAATTGGTGATTCCTTGATGCCTCAGAACGTGTCCTACCAACCGATCCCTTCTTCGAGTCAAGTTGTGTCACAAATTTCTCTTCTCGCCAATTCTCTTCACTACCTCCTCATTATTTCCGTGATCTACCCATGTAATCTTCAGCATTCTTGTCTAGCACCACAATCCGAAAGCTTCTACTCTCTTCTTGTCTACACTATTCATTGTCCATGTTTCACTTCCATATACGGCTACACTCCATTCAAACACTTTTGGAGAGGACTTCCTGACACTTGAATCTATACTCAATGCTAACACATTTCTCTTCTTCACAAACGCTTTCCTTGCTATTGCCAGTCTACATTTTATCCTCTCTACTTCGGCCGTCATCAATTATTTTCCTTCCCAAAAAGCAAAACTCATATACTACCTCAAGTGTCTCATTTCCTAATCTAATGCCCCCAGCATCACCCGATTTCATTCGACTACATTCCATTATCCTTGTTTTGCTCTTATATCCTCCTTTCAAGACACTGTCCATTCCGTTTAACTGCTCTTCCAAGTCCTTTGCTGTCTCTGGCAGAATTACAATGTCGTCGACAAACTTCACAGTTTTTATTTCTTCTCCGTAAATTTCAATTCCTATTCCAAATTTTTCTTTTGTTTCCTTTACTGCTTGCTCAATATACAGATTGAATAACATAGGGGATAGCTACAATCCTGTCTCACTCCCTCCCCAACCACTGCTTCCCTTTCGTGCCTCTCGACTCTTATAACTGTCATCTGATTTCTGTACAAATTGTAAATAGCGGTTCGCTCCCTGTGTTTTACCCCCGCCACCTTCAGAATCTGAAAGAGAGTATTCGGGTCAACATTGCAAAAGCTTTCTCGGAGTCTACAAATGCTAGAAACGTAGGTGTGCCTTTCCTTAACCTATCTTCTAAGTTTTCCCAGCGCAGCACTATATACTTCAGAATTGATCGTTGCACCACAGGGAAGGACATCAAACAGAATAACCCCTTCAGATTCCCAGAAGGCCGTTTCAGTGACTACTGGCTGAGGGCGCAATTTTGAACTTTTCCTTGGAGCAGAGTTGGTGTGAGGCTACTTCTTGGATTGCCAATTTGTTCCCGATTAGAAGAGATGAAACTGTATTTCACAGTATAACGATATGTTTACGTAATGTGTATACTTAAACATACAGTTATAAATGTCCCCGTTCGTAGTCTCTAATTATAACAATATGTTACTTTTGTGCTGTAACATATAGCTATAATCAGCGGTGGAAACATATTTGCGAACGCCGACCGTGTGCGGCTGTTTCTTGTCGGATCGTCTGATCAGTCGGAAGTTGCATTGCATAGGAGAGTAAATGCCTATTCAAAATATAATTATTTTGGATAGCTCAACATGAATTTCCTAAGGGACCGTAGTTTATCATGCATTTACCAGTAGAATATGGCGCGGAGAAAATATTTCGCCGCATGCAACTTCCGTCCGAACTCGACGAAAGAATTCGTGACTGTGAACTCTCTATTTGGCAGAAACATATAGAAAATTAAATAATTTCATGAAGAAGTGAGACATAGATTCTATAGTAAATGAATAGTCCATACACCAGTTCCATTTAACTCTGAATTTATGGCAAGTAATAGACAAACTTACACTGCAATGACGGATTTAACATGGTTGCCGTTTTGACTGGCACTTCTCTTAATGAAAACAATTCCTCTGACGTTTTCACATACACGTCGCACAATAAATCTACTGCTAGGCACTTTTAGTATTACACATTTACTTTACACTAGAACAATATTATTTTTAACAATAATAATACGGCGGCAAGACATGCGCGTCCGACACAAGTTACAGGAGACAAGAGAAGAATGAGTAACTGTTCATCGAGAATATCTCGTACCTCAAAAAAAAAAAAAATGGAATAAAAGTGTTCTTCTTCTGTCCGTTTTTCGCGCCGCGGTTTTCAAAGTCAATAACTCACTGCATCTCTGACGGCGCTTCGACAATAAACAAGTTACGTCACAGGTCGTTCACCTTTTACATTCTCGCAACATTATTCGCTAACTGTAGCTGTTGCCGAGCGACTGCTCGATTAGTGAATGATTTAAAATGATAAGACAATCACATAATGTTACAACAGCCTGTGCCGAGTTTATTAAAAAGTGGTCATGATCTGCTTCGTGACGCGCAATCAATTCCGCACAGATGGTCATCCGTTGCTCTTTGTGGTCTTTTGACAGGCAGCAATGAAACCAGTGCGAACACAGCGCTGAGTACCCCTACTGGTGGACGAGTGTTGGCTGCACTACTGTCAGAGACGTCCAGTTGCGCCACAACGTGTTTCTGATCCGCCGATCACCTCGAATGAGGGTGTCCGCACTCTCCGAGTCACATCTGTGTGCGGCCTGCAGATACTCGGGAGACCGGACAGGTTTGCGCGAGTAAGTTACGATGACGACAGCCTCCTCGTCCAATGACTCAACCTGCTTTTGTTCGCTGTCAGGTATCCGTAGACATTCTGCAAGAGCCTATGATCATCTGCGACGTTCTGGTTTTCTGACAAAAGAAACTCAAAGACCGTTCTCTGCTAGGAACGCACCTTCGTTCTTGAAGTCATTTTGAAGGCTATGTATGGCACAGTCAACTGCCAGAACTTCGTGAAACTGTAGGGGCTGAAGCGAGAATATTCCACGATGTCCCACAACAAATCCCCCATTTTTTTTCAATCAAGTTGGCCAACAGAAAAAATGTGTTGCATTACTTACTCAAAGCCACTCGTAGAACTTACCTCTGTTTTGCCTGGCACGGAACCTCGTAGATAAGTTTTATTCTGATACGCTGAACTAAGTACTACACTCCTGGAAATTGAAATAAGAACACCGTGAATTCATTGTCCCAGGAAGGGGAAACTTTATTGACACATTCCTGGGGTCAGATACATCACATGATCACACTGACAGAACCACAGGCACATAGACACAGGCAACAGAGCATGCACAATGTCGGCACTAGTACAGTGTATATCCACCTTTCGCAGCAATGCAGGCTGCTATTCTCCCATGGAGACGATCGTAGAGATGCTGGATGTAGTCCTGTGGAATGGCTTGCCATGCCATTTCCACCTGGTGCCTCAGTTGGACCAGCGTTCGTGCTGGACGTGCAGACCGCGTGAGACGACGCTTCATCCAGTCCCAAACATGCTCAATGGGGGACAGATCCAGAGATCTTGCTGGCCAAGGTAGTTGACTTACATCTTCTAGAGCACGGTGGGTGGCACGGGATACATGCGGACGTGCATTGTCCTGTTGGAACAGCAAGTTCCCTTGCCGGTCTAGGAATGGTAGAACGATGGGTTCGATGACGGTTTGGATGTACCGTGCACTATTCAGTGTCCCCTCGACGATCACCAGTGGTGTACGGCCAGTGTAGGAGATCGCTCCCCACACCATGATGCCGGGTGTTGGCCCTGTGTGCCTCGATCGTATGCAGTCCTGATTGTGGCGCTCACCTGCACGGCGCCAAACACGCATACGACCATCATTGGCACCAAGGCAGAAGCGACTCTCATCGCTGAAGACGACACGTCTCCATTCGTCCCTCCATTCACGCCTGTCGCGACACCACTGGAGGCGGGCTGCACGATGTTGGGGCGTGAGCGGAAGACGGCCTAACGGTGTGCGGGACCGTAGCCCAGCTTCATGGAGACGGTTGCGAATGGTCCTCGCCGATACCCCAGGAGCAACAGTGTCCCTAATTTGCTGGGAAGTGGCGGTGCGGTCCCCTACGGCACTGCGTAGGATCCTACGGTCTTGGCATGCATCCGTGCGTCGCTGCGGTCCGGTCCCAGGTCGACGGGCACGTGCACCTTCCGCCGACCACTGGCGACAACATCGATGTACTGTGGAGACCTCACGCCCCACGTGTTGAGCAATTCGGCGGTACGTCCACCCGGCCTCTCGCATGCCCACTATACGCCCTCGCTCAAAGTCCGTCAACTGCACATACGGTTCACGTCCACGCTGTCGCGGCATGCCACCAGTGTTAAAGACTGCGATGGAGCTCCGTATGCCACGGCAAACTGGCTGACACTGACGGCGGCGGTGCACAAATGCTGCGCAGCTAGCGCCATTCGACGGCCAACACCGCGGTTCCTGGTGTGTCCGCTGTGCCGTGCGTGTGATCATTGCTTGTACAGCCCTCTCGCAGTGTCCGGAGCAAGTATGGTGGGTCTGACACACCGGTGTCAATGTGTTCTTTTTTCCATTTCCAGGAGTGTATTTTTGAACAAGAACGGACTTTGTACAGGGTGATTCCGTGATGATGTTTCAATCTTTCAGTGATGATACAAATGTATCAATTTGAGGCAAGAAGACCATATCTGGAAACGACGGAGTACAATGTTATAAGCGAAAATGGTTCTGATACGTCTGTCAGTGTACCGGTACTGTTCAAAATGGTTCAAATGGCTCCAAGCATTATGGGACTTAACATCTGAGGACATCAGTCCCCTAGACGTAGAACTACTTAAACGTAACTAACCTAAGGCCTTCACACACATCCATGAGCGGTTCCGGACTGAAGCGCCTAGAACTGCTCGGCCACAGCGGTGTGCCCGGTACTGTTCTTGTTAAGATAGTAGGGGAGGACGAAGACAAGAAAGAAAGTCTAGTAAACATGGGCTGTAAAATGTACTGTGTGCCCCCCCCCCACCCCCCCACCCCCTGTCCGAGGTTCGAGTCCTCCCTGGCATGGGTGTGTGTGTTGTCCTTAGCGTAAGTTAGTTTAAGTTAGAGTAAGTAGTGTAAGCCTAGGGCTCGATGACCTCAACAGTTTGGTCCCATAGAAACTTACCACCACAAAAAAGAGCTCTTGAGATATGCATTTTAAAGCCCATATTTACTGCACAGTTTTTCCTTCTCTTAGTCCATCCTACCACCTCTGAAAGTTGCTGACCTCAAGTATTAGCAACAACAGTGCATCTACATTTATTCTGCTGTCATAGATAATGGAACGATTTTCGCTTATAACACTTTTGATATCAAATTGACATACAAATTAATTAAATTAATCAATTAATCACCCATACCCCCTTCCACCCCGCCCCTGACACGCCCACCCCCGCCCCACCAGATGACGTCACGTGTTTTCTCGGCTGCACTTGCGCCCAGCCCCTCCTACCCTTCCCACCTCCCCCCTCCACCAACCTACCCTCTCGGCGGGAATTTCGATGTTATCGGGAATTTCGAATTTACGCAGGAATTTCTTTATCCGAGGCCTGTGCTGACATCCCACCCCATCCCCCTCCCGGGAATTGGCGGGAAATTAAAATTGGCAGAACCCTTTCCAGGACTCGAACCCTGGTCCTCCTGGGCAGAAAGCCCAAGTACGCCCCATAACACATGGAAACTGTCCAGATGCGGTTCAAAATGGCTCTGAGCACAATGGGACTTAACATCTATGGTCATCAGTCCCCTAGAACTTAGAACTACTTAAACCTAACTAACCTAAGAACAGCACACAACACCCAGTCATCACGAGGCAGAGAAAATCCCTGACCCCGCCGGGAATCGAATGTCCAGATGCGGGAGAGGATGGATGGTTCAGTGTACTTTATTTATAGTCGGGAAACTGACGCAAAGATCGATTCTAACTACGTACTCGTATTATTTTTCGTCAAGGCAACATTCTACTGTATGCCTATTGAGGTAATAGTGACACGCGCGAGTCGACTGCTGTCTTTGATGCTTTCCTGGATGATGGTGATGTGTCGCAAAATCTTCGTCCTCCCTCCTTCCTATGTATGATGTGTAGTCTTCCTAATTTTCCAACAAGAAACACCACCATAACTGCTCATACTATCTCTTCTACAACTTCGTTAGGAGCAGTTACAAGATGCAGAGGGACTGTCTAAAAACAATGCAGGAGTTCTTGGTGTATGGGGTCCTTAGCAGATAGGTTCCAAAAAAAAGGGTGACTCGTTTCGAGATACGAGGGTGGCACGAATATGATTCATTAGTGGCTGTAATCGTTAAAAAAACGTCTCTACAGGATCCAATGTAAATATGTCGTTGAATACATAGACTTGATTCCAAATTGCAGACAGAATTTGGGGCAGCATTTCTGCCTGCAAGCGTAACACTATCACTGACCGTGTGTGCCTCTAGATTCAAGACTGCTTTTTATGCAGCGTGATGGTAACATATGGTATTATGATTGTGTTTTTTAATAGCGAGGTCCTTGTGCGAAATGTATGTTGTGGGTTGTAGAATCCCTCTGGGGTCAGCTTCAAATGTCATTTCTCAATAATGTTCCTTGAAAAGAACATTGTGTTCCCTCCATGGATCCTCAGATGTCCTACTTGGCGAGTGTAATCCGACTGCTGAAAAAAAAAAATACTCGCCATACAAGCTGACTCTCATGATCAATTTAATTAATTAGACTATCAAATTGATATCAATGACGTACCTCCTGATGGGGGAAGAGATGGCTATGGCAGCCATGGAATCATTCTTGACAAGCATTTCATTTTTTTTTGTTTTCGTCACGGCGATATCTTTCAACGAAATTTCAATCTCCCACCTACACAGGGCGAGATAGCCTCTCACAATTTGTTTCGTAAATGCTAGTATGATATAGCATCGCACTGGTAAAAGGGGACCTGTCATAGTGTACAAAACAGCTACGTCCTCTTGAATTATAGCTTCTTGTTGTCAAACGTTAAAGGACTGTGTTTTTTTCCGAGATGTGTGCCGGTAGCATGAAAGATTGTCTGAAATATTTATATTACACACGTGCATGAGAGTTTATTTGCATACTCTGAACGTGATAGATGCTCTCAGGTCATGTACTTTGTTCATCAAGCTGCAATAAATTGTGCCGCGCAGGATTAGCCGAGCGGTCTCAGGCGCTGCAGTCATGGACTGTGCGGCTGATGCCGGCGGAGGTTCGAGTCCTCCCTCGGGCATTTGTGTGTGTGTGTTTGTCCTTAGGATGATTTAGGTTAAGTAGTGTGTAAGTTTAGGGACTGATGACCTTAGCAGTTAAGTCCCATAAGATTTCACACACATTTGAATAAATTGCTTAATATAGATTTTTTTCTTTAGAGTTTAAATTCTCGCTTTTTCTTTACTCTGATGACTGTTTCGAAATAATGAGGACATTCTGTGGTGATCGGTAGCTCCGCATCAAAATAGTCGAAGATTTTTTTCCTAATTTTACGCAGGGTGGGCATGTCTCTGCTGATCATTTGTGATCGGTGGCAGTACACTTTTCTGGACGTCACAAAATAATGAGATGCGACTGCATTCAAACCTAAAGACTATACCGATTTTGCTCATAAAACTAAAAGGAAATGGACTTTACCTATTTCGGTGGAAAGAGGTCATTTATTATGGTCGCAAATGTTTTAGTTTTTTTAAATAGATGCTTTATTATACACTCCTGGAAATGGAAAAAAGAACACATTGACACCGGTGTGTCAGACCCACCATACTTGCTCCGGACACTGCGAGAGGGCTGTACAAGCAATGATCACACGCACGGCACAGCGGACACACCAGGAACCGCGGTGTTGGCCGTCGAATGGCGCTAGCTGCGCAGCATTTGTGCGCCGCCGCCGTCAGTGTCAGCCAGTTTGCCGTGGCATACGGAGCTCCATCGCAGTCTTTAACACTGGTAGCATGCCGCGACAGCGTGGACGTGAACCGTATGTGCAGTTGACGGACTTTGAGCGAGGGCGTATAGTGGGCATGCGGGAGGCCGGGTGGACGTACCGCCGAATTGCTCAACACGTGGGGCGTGAGGTCTCCACAGTACATCGATGTTGTCGCCAGTGGTCGGCGGAAGGTGCACGTGCCCGTCGACCTGGGACCGGACCGCAGCGACGCACGGATGCACGCCAAGACCGTAGGATCCTACGCAGTGCCGTAGGGGACCGCACCGCCACTTCCCAGCAAATTAGGGACACTGTTGCTCCTGGGGTATCGGCGAGGACCATTCGCAACCGTCTCCATGAAGCTGGGCTACGGTCCCGCACACCGTTAGGCCGTCTTCCGCTCACGCCCCAACATCGTGCAGGCCGCCTCCAGTGGTGTCGCGACAGGCGTGAATGGAGGGACGAATGGAGACGTGTCGTCTTCAGCGATGAGAGTCGCTTCTGCCTTGCTGCCAATGATGGTCGTATGCGTGTTTGACGCCGTGCAGGTGAGCGCCACAATCAGGACTGCATACGACCGAGGCACACAGGGCCAACACCCGGCATCATGGTATGGGGAGCGATCTCCTACACTGGCCGTACACCACCGGCAAGGGAACTTGCTGTTCCAACAGGACAATGCACGTCCTCATGTATCCCGTGCCACCCAACGTGCTCTAGAAGGTGTAAGTCAACTACCCTGGCCAGCAAGATCTCCGGATCTGTCCCCCATTGAGCATGTTTGGGACTGGATGAAGCGTCGTCTCATGCGGTCTGCACGTCCAGCACGAACGCTGGTCCAACTGAAGCGCCAGGTGGAAATGGCATGGCAAGCCTTCCACAGGACTACATCCAGCATCTCTACGATCGTCTCCATGGGAGAATAGCAGCCTGCATTGCTGCGAAAGGTGGATATACACTGTACTAGTGCCGACATTGTGCATGCTCTGTTGCCTGTGTCTATGCGCCTGTGGTTCTGTCAGTGTGATCATGTGATGTATCTGACCCCAGGAACGTGTCAATAAAGTTTCCCCTTCCTGGGACAATGAATTCACGGTGTTCTTATTTCAATTTCCAGGAGTGTAGATGCATTGATGTCAAATACAACTGTTCTCCATCGAAGAACGGCGGCCTGCTGCGGGCGAGGGGGAGGGGGGGGGTCTGATATGGTATTCACCGGACGCAGCCGCTCTCTGTTCGGGGGGTGGAGTGTGGGGGGCTCTGTCGCCATATTATATATGATCAAGTTGCACTTGAGGTGGTTGTCCTTTTATCTCCTGTTGTTTAGTTAACTATACACGCTACTGTGCTGTCGTAGAAGCGTCGCCCCAAGGTGGCGGGCCAAATGGTGGAAAGCCGAGTGGGGCAGCAACCTTAAGCCGTTGGCACACGGACCGTGCATCCGAACGTTGAGCATTGAGGGTGCCGAGTTTTTGACGTCATAGCGTGGAATAGCACGGTCTGGAGTCTTTCCGAACATGCAGAGCAATATCGGGCATGTCAGATATTCTGAGCGTGCGTCTCAGTGTTGACCAATGAGATGGCCAAGCGCCACTTACGTCACACGCATGCCGTCTCCCTTCAGCACAGAGTTACGAGGCGCCATATTGGCATTCATTTCAAGCCTATATGTATACATATGCCGTTTCTGAGCACCAGAGAATTCACAATCACTGGAAAACTCGTTGTTACTTGTGTGATTTGTTCCAATAAAAGAATGAGAAACATCATATTCGTGGCAAAAGAATTATTGTAAATTGCGTATTATGAGAGTAGGCTATTTGAAGGTAGCGACACAACGAAGATCCACCCAAAACGCATTTTTCTTGGTACAATTTGTTATAATTAAATTTAATTAGTAACATAATTATCTACAATTAACGTTTTTAGCAAAGAGTAATACAATATGTTAATATGTTTACGTCCGAGGAGCGTTTAATGTTTGTTTAGCGTAATGAGTAGCGTCCCTGTCTGGTAAGGTGTTTTCCTTTGGGCGGACAAAAAAAAACTTCCAATGACTTTTTTTCCAAACAATTGCGTATTTATTAGGTCCTGATTCTTTATTATTAGTTTAATATAAGTATATGCTATAATATTTGATGTTACGGAAATATAACTTCACCTTTTATTGACTTTGTTCGATTGGCTTAATCTACAGGACAGTTTGCGCTACTGGTTCAAATGGTTCAATTGGCTCTGAGCACTATGGGACTCAACATCTTAGGTCATAAGTCCCCTAGAACTTAGAACTACTTAAACCTAACTAACCTAAGGACATCACACACACCCATGCCCGAGGCAGGATTCGAACCTGCGACCGTAGCAGTCCCGCGGTTCCGGACTGCAGCGCCAGAACCGCTAGACCACCGCGACCGGCTGTGCTACTGGTATAAAGATATTTTGCTCCTTTTTCTTTTACGCTTCCTAATTCACATGTTACAATGATTCTGCTACTGGGTAGGAACAGTGATCAAGTAAGACTGACCTTGGGGTTTTACTAAAATGTAGGAGTGATGAAATAATGTTTATCTTATGCGGAAAAGTATTCCAAATTTGTACCGCACCGTTTGTAATGGAACTTTAATAAGCCTGTGTCTTTATTGATTGGACATGGTGCTTTCCTTTTCGTGGACGATGGAGGAAATGCGCGTTTTAACAGAACTAACGTGGGAATTTTACGAGCGCCCGTTGAGTAAACAGTGTGATTTACGAACTAGAAACATCCCTCAACTGTCGCTGGAGTGCGTTGCGATCGCGTATACCACGTTGGGGCCCCACGTACCGTATGCACAAGTCGCATCGTTCCTGAGCGTTCAGCAGCTCGTTGAACTCGGCACCCTCAACGCTCAACGTTCGGATGCACAGTCCGTGTGCCAACGGCTTTAGGGGGTGGCAGCGGGGGACACAGCGCTCGGCGGAGCATCTGACCGTTCTCCGGATGGGCGGGGCTGTGCTGCTTGTGTCGTCTAAGACCGTCGCCCGATGGCATGCCACATATCGCAAGTGACCGCTGAGGACCCGGTGGGGCCTGCAGCCGTGCACAGGTCGGCAGAAAAACGAAACGGCAAAACGTGATCTCGAGGTGCGAGACGCATGGCGGAGCAACTGGCCGTTTGAAGAATCGTGTGTCCTCCCCGTAAATGGATGGTGGGAGGGGGAGGGGGAGGGGGGGAGGAAGTGAGAAGGCCTTTTTTGGCAGTTTGTGATTGCACATCGAGAACAATGCACGTTCAACTACCACCCCCTTTGCAGTCATGTAGGACGCTGATTTTCCCCAGGATATGTGCAGAACTTTCAAGTTGTAAAGGTGGCAGGGATATAATACAGGGAGCGAAAGGCTATTTACAATTTTTACAGAAACCAGATGGCAGTTATATGAGTCGAGGGGCATGAAAGGGAAGCAGTGGTTGGGAAGGGAGTGAGACAGGGTTGTAGCCTCTCCCCGATGTTGTTCAATCTGTATATTGAGCAAGCAGTAAAGGAAACAAAAGAAAAGTTCGGAGTAGGTATTAAAATCCATGGAGAAGAAATAAAAACTTTGAGGTTCGCTGATGACATTCTGATTCTATCAGAGACAGGAAAGGACTTGGAAGAGCAGTTCAACGGAATGGACAGTGTCTTGAAAGTAGGGTATAAGATGAACATCAACAAAAGCAAAACGAGGATAATGGAATGTAGTCGAATTAAGTCGGGTGATGCTGAGGGAATTAGATTAGGAAATGAGACATTTGAAGTAGTAAAGGAGTTCTGCTATTTGGGGAGCAAAATAACTGATGATGGTCGAAGTAGAGAAGTTATAAAATGTAGACTGGCAATGGCAAGGAAAACATTTCTGAAGAAGAGGAATTTGTTAACATCGAGTATAGATTTGTCAGGAAGTCGTTTCTGAAAGTATTTGTATGGAGTGTAGCCATGTATGGAAGTGAAACATGGACGATAAATAGTTTGGACAAGAAGAGAATAGAAGCTTTCGAAATGTGGTGCTACAGAAGAATGCTGAAGATTAGATGGGTAGATCACATAACTAATGATGAAGTATTGAATAGAATTGGGGAGAAGAGGAGTTTGTGGCACAACTTGACAAAAAGAAGGGAGCGGTTAGTAGGACATGTTCTGAGGCATCAAAGGATCACAAATTTAGCATGGAGGGCAGCGTGGAGGGTAAAAATCGTAGAGGGAGACCAAGAGATGAATACACTAAGCAGATTCAGACGGATGTATGTTGCAGTAAGTACTGGGAGATGAAGAAGCTTGCAGAGGATAGGGTAGCATGGAGAGCTGCATCAAACCAGTCTCAGGACTGAAGACCACAACAACAACAACAATTTGAACTGTGACGAATTTTTTTTCCATCAATTGGCTTCGATTACCTGGGCTGTAGGATGGTTTTTGTGCGGGCATCTGTAGCGAACTCTGATATCAAACAGCGATACATACTGTATGCTTACAGGTAACACACTTTTTAAACTCATCTCTTTTCAACACGAGCATCACGTCAGTTCAACATTGTTCCTGCCAAAAAGAATAAAGATAGTACCTTACACCCCAGCCTTTTTCCTGCCAGTTTGTAGGTGTAGGGTAGAGTCGGAGTGTGTCTGTCACTAGTTTTGAGGGGGAAAGTTTTTCCCAGCAGGATAAAACCAGTCTATGGGATCATCAGTTTTTGAGCTGTATTGCGCTTTTATGCCGCCCTTGTGTAGCGCTATGCATATAGTTGTGTAATTAGGACCGATTTTTGTGATTAATTACGCAATTAGGATCGATATTTGCGTCATTTTCCGACCAAAAATAAATCAAGTACACTAACATAACCTTCGTCTCTCACATGTGGAGAGTTTCCATGTATTGGGGGTGCACTTGTGCTTTCCACCCAAAAGAAACAGAATTCGAGTCCCAGAAAATATACCACCATTTTTAATTTCCCATCAATTCCAAGCGCATGTGGTAGTTTAATTGTGTTAGAGAGGTGCACTTGGGCTTTCCGCCCAGGAGGACCAGGGTTCGAGTCCCGGAGAGAAATTTGCCAATTTTAATTTCCCGCCAATTCCTGGGTGGAGGATGGGGCGGGATGTCAGCGCAGCCTTAGGATAAAGAAATTCTCGCCAAAATTCGAAATTCTCGCCAAAATTCGAAATTCCCACCAATAGGGTAGGTTGGGGGGAGGGGGTATGGGGAAGAAGAAGCTGGGGTACATGTGCAGCTGAGAAAAACACGTGACGTCATCCGGGGGTGGAGGTGGCGGTGGGCGTGGTCGGAAGCGGCGGTGGTCAGGGGTGAGCGAGGGTGGTGGTGATTAATTGATCAATTTAATTAATCTGCGTATCAATTTGATATCAAAAGTGTCCTGACGCCCCCAACTCCCTACTACTGACAATCTCATGAATCCATGGACCCTGCGTGTCAGCAGGGGACTGTTCAAGTTGATGGAGGCTCTGTAATGGAGTGGGGCCTGTGCAGTGGCAGTGATATGGTTCAAATGGCTCTGAGCACTATGGGACTCAACATCTTAGGTCATCAGTCCCCTAGAACTTAGAACTACTTAAACCTAACTAACCTAAGGACATCACACACATCCATGCCCGAGGCAGGATTCGAACCTGCGACCGTAGCAGTCCCGCGGCTCCGGACTGCAGCGCCAGAACCGCTAGACCACCGCGGCCGGCCGCAGTGATACGGGACCCCTGATTCGTATAGATACAACTCTGACAGGTGACACGTTCGTAAGCATCCTGTCTGATCACCTGCATCCATTCATGTCCATTGTGCATTCCGACGGACTTGGGGAATTCCAATAGTACAACGCGACACCCGACACGTCCAGAATTGCTACAGAGTGGCCCGAGGAACACTCGTCTGACGTTTTTCACTTCCGCTGGCCATCAAACTCCCCAAACATGAACACCATTGAGCAGATGTGGAATGCCTTGCAACGTGCTGTTCACAAGAGATCTCCACCCCCTCGTACTCTTACTGATTTATGGCTGGTCCTGCAGGATTCATGATGTCAGTTCCCTCCAGATCTACTTCAGATAGTAGTCGAGTCCGTGCCACGTCGTGTTACGGCACTTCTGCTTGCTCGCGGGGACTCGACACGATATTAGGCAGGTGTACCAGTTTCTTTGGGTCTTCAGTTTAAGTCGCGAATGCCGGAATACGTCATGTCTTTTAAATTTCGTGCCTATACGTGTCTAGAAGGTGGTGCCACATGTCACGTGAAAAGTAGCCGATACACAGTATTGGCTTCATGATCTGCAGCCAGACCAAGGTGGCAGGTGTGGTGTAAGTGTGTACCCGGCTATAACAACGTGATTTTTGTGGATCGAGGGACATTCCGCAGAGCAGGCCCTTAGCGAAATTTGTCCCATATATGGTTAGAACTTTATTTCGTGACAAGTTGTGTTCAGCGGAATAGAGGAATTCAGGAAAGACCAAGAAAGAGTCAGGAACACGAAGTGCCCAGTAATTACACAGTGTTTCGCCGTGTAGAGGTATTTCGCTACCCCAACGGCACATGGACCTAGTGGGTTGCAGCAATATAAGGAACCAAATAAACTTCCTGTAGATCACTCGTTAGATGCGAATGCTGCCGCAAGAATTCTATGCTGCAAGCATTTGACGCCCTGTCGAACGATGGGATGTTTCAGTTTACAAGGGGAGTAGGATGAAAAAAATTAATAAATGAATTGTAGCTGGTACAAGCGGATCTGATGGCTCTATTGCAGTTTGAGACTTATATATTGCCTCACCCCTCGTATATTGTCTTAAGACTGCTTGAAGAACTGAACCTGAGAAATAATATGCTTCAAGATGAACTGAAAATATAAACTGTGCACACTAACGCCGTGTGCCTGGTTCATGAACTGTCTGTCACATGCATATGGCGAATACTGTCGAACCACAATTCTCGACCTCACACGCCCAATACTTACTGATGATACTGACGACATTTTTGGGGCCATCAATACTGCTCGTCAATATTTCCAGTACTGACTACTGCAGTACGGCACTCGGACGGTTGTACAATATTATTATACCTGAAGAGGCTTCCGCAACATTTCTAGTCTGTAAAATTATTTCGCTGTGTGCCGCTTTGTCAAACAAAGACTGTATTTAAAGTATTTGAGAGAAATTTTGATTGGGGCGTACTTGACGAGATGACGGACTTTGAGCTAATATTGCGCCACGCATGTTTAACGAGAAATCTATCTCACTATGCCGTGAGTATCCACAGTTGTGGAAAATACGATAAAAAGAGTATATGGATAGAAACAGAAGATCAGTGGTAGTTACTAAAACGGTACAGGTATTACGTCTTTCCCAACTATACAGGGTGTCCCAGGAGAAATGGTCACTATTCAGGGAGGGCCATTCGAAGTAAAAAAAAGTTTAGGAAACATGCGCTCTGAAATGCATACGTTAAGAGGCTCCGGAAAGGCTCTAAATCATGAAAAGTTCAATTTTTACTTTTTTGCGTTTTCTGAATCTGCAGACTATTACCTTTTAATAGATATATAATTTATTCAATTCCGAAGACTACAACTATTTTTAAATTTTTTTTGAAATGTGTTCTACATGGGCGTGACCCACTGTGGCGCTGTTAAACTGCTGTCAAATGGTGTTATTATTAACGTCCGTGTTCATCAGGTACATTTTAGTGATGTGAGATAAAGTATGTGTTGTGGCTAAACCTATTTTCAGAGACTTAGCAGCACCTGAACTGTTGAAAAAGTGTATTCACGGAAAAACTCAAAACCCCAATGAAACTGTAAATAGTGTTATATGGTCGAGAATCCCCAAGACTGTATTTGTTGGAATAGAAACACTTCACTTTGGTGTGTATTATGCTGTTGCGACTTTCAATGATGGCAACATTGTAAGGTGCAAGGTATTTAGAAATATGGGAATGAAGATAGGTTCTAACATGGTACGAGCGATGCTTGCTTTAGACAAGGAACGCCTTCGGGCTGCAGACAGGGCTGTAAAGAGTCTAGAAATACAAGCAAGAGTAAACAGGAGGAGGAACAAGAGGAAGCTGGAGGAGGAGTTTGCAGAGGATGAAGATAATCCTTCCTATGGACCTGGAATGCACTAAAATGTTAATCCAATCATTGTCGCTCGATTCCCAAAACTTTTATTTTCTCATACTAATTACATGTTTTCTAAGGATCTTCCAAACATATTTGTTTCAAACTTTCAGTAAATGTTACACAGTACCTTCTGCATAATTTAACACAGCCTTTTCCCAAAAAAAATTGTATATTTTTGAATATATAAATAAAAAATTGCAAAAAAATGTTGTGAATTTTCATTACAATTGAAAAAAAATCATCTTTAATAACTGAACTAAAATTTTGTAAAATCCCTGTGTTGAGTTGTAGCCCATATTCCAATAAATAATCTGTAAAAAGTTCAACTTCCTACCTCAAATACTTTGTGAGGAAAGATGTAATTTATAAGCGTTATTTTAACATTGCAAGTATAGGGCGTTCCGGAGCCCCTTAAGAGCTATAATCACTAGTTCATCTTTGCTATCGTAGGACATATCTCTTCTATTGAACAAGTGCTCATCGCTCTTAAGGTAGGCGTTTCAGAGCTCATGTTTCCTAGACATTTTTGTTTCGAATGATGGCTCCTGCTGTCTCCCTAAATACTGACCATCCCTCCCGGAACACCCTGTATATTACGCAGGAAGAAGTTAATGTGGTGTCACCGCCAGACACCACACTTGCTAGGTGGTAGCCTTTAAATCGGCCGCGGACCATTAGTATACGTCGGACCCGCGTGTCGCCACTATCAGTGATTGCAGACCGAGCGCCGCCACACGGCAGGTCTAGTCTAGAGACTCCCTAGCACTCGCCCCAGTTGTACAGCCGACTTTGCTAGCGATGGTTCACTGACTAGATACGCTCTCATTTGCCGAGACGACAGTTTAGCATAGCCTTCAGCAACGTCATTTGCGCCTAGCAAGGCGCCATATTCAGTTACTATAATCTGAGCAGATAATATTGTGAATCATGTACCGTCAAGAGCGACGTTCATCATTAATGGATTAAAGTTAAGTATCAAACTAATTACGTCCGCTTTCTGAATTCTAATTCCTTGTCATGTTCCAGACCTCACGTCAGAATAGTTCTTCCCTCCTCACGCCAACCTGCGTGAGCTAAAACGCGTGCATTTCGGCCTCCATTCGTAACACGGTGTTGGCTCTTCTGCCAACACAACAGTTAAGAAGAGAATCAATATGTTACGCGCACAAACAAGCGGGAGTGCAATAAAATAAAAAAAAAAATCGAAGCTCCTATGTTGTTCCAAGGACGACGGATATGTTCCCACGTTGTGGTCTTTTACTGGACTTGGATTAGATTTTCATGGTTGTATTGACCATTCAGTTTCAACCATTACCGGGACACGTGTCTTGTTTTCTTTTTATTCCTTATACACAGTACTAATTCAATGCTAGAACCGCGTTGTCTGTACTGGTAGCGATTCCCAACTCGTTAAAATGTGTCCGTTACAGCTGGCGTTCGACTGAAATCTGTCGATTTGGTTGTGGTGACGGACCCATCTGCAGCGTAGGCCGACAGCTACGTTAGATTGAAAGGTGACAATGTTGTTGCGGGCATGCGAAGTCAAGGAACGTAAATGACAGATAAAGACTTACGTTACGAATCGACCTATAGTGTATCATCTACATCTACATCTACATGATTACTCTGCAATTCACATTTAAGTGCTTGGCAGAGGGTTCATCGAACCACAATCGTCCTATCTCTCTACCATTCCACTCCCGAAAAGCGCGCGGGAAAAACGAACACCTAAACCTTTCTGTTCGAGCTCTGATTTCTCTTATTTTATATTGATGATCAATCCTACCTATGTAGGATGGGCTCAACAAAATATTTTCGCATTCGGAAGAGAAAGTTGGTGACTGAAATTTTGTAAATAGATTTCGCCGCGACGAAAAACGTCTTTGCTTTAATGACTTCCATTCCAACTTGCGTATCATATCTGCCACACTCTCTCCCCTATTACGTGATAATACAAAACGAGCTGCCCTTTTTTGCACCCTTTCGATGTCCTCCGTCAATCCCACTTGGTAAGGATCCCACACCGCGCAGCAATATTCTAACAGAGGACGAACGAGTGTAGTGTAAGCTGTCTTAATTCTTACGTTCGCATCATTTTTAATCGGTCGATTTCAGCCGATCGCCAGTGCATCATAGTTTAGTTGCTCGTCATTTCCACTAGGTGGAAATTCTTGAAGACAGATGATTCGCGGTGGCCGAGCGGTTCTAGGCGCTTCAGTGTGGAACCGCGCGACAGCTACTGTCGCAGGTTCGAATCCTGCCTCGGGCATGGATGTGTGTGATGTCCTTAGGTTAGTTAGGTGGAAGTAGTTCTAAGTTCTAGGGGACTGATGGCCTCAGATGTTGAGTCCCATAGTGCTCAGAGCCATTTGAACCATTTGAACAGATGATTCAAAAGTGAGATTAAATTTGACAAACACTGTCGGTACGTATGTGCGCTTGTTTGACAAACCTGAGATTTGACAAACCTGTGGGTAGGAAACAGCGAATTTGACAGATCCTTGACGTGTCGTCTGTTGCAGGCTGGACGCTTCGCTGCTGTCGGCGGGGCAGGCGGGCCTGCAGGTGCGCAGCGCGGGGGCGGCTCTGTGGGGGGCCGCCCGCCTCGCGTCGGGGGCGGCGCCGGCGGCGGCGTCGCTGGCGCTGCTGACGGCGGCCGCCGTGGCCGACGTGGCGCAGGCGTGGGCGCAGCACGCCGTGCTGGCGCTCGGGGGCGGCGCCGCGCTGGGGGCGGGCGGCGCGCGGGGGCGGGCGGCGGCGGCCGCGCTGCTCTGCTGCAACGCGGCGCTCTGGGTCGTCGCCGCCGCCGCCCCCGTCGCACAGGTCGAAGACACAGGTGTGTGCTCGGCCCGACGGCGCACTGCCTACTCAGTTTTATCGACCGTGTTTTGACATATCCTCGTTCTAGCCGCGCGCCCTGGCAGGAGAAGCACAGAGCACAGACCTCGATTAACTCAGAATTTAATAAGCACATTGAGCCTTTTCCTACAGCTTACATTACCAAATCCGGCGTGTTAAACGCCGCTTACACCACTATCCCTGCTCACTAAACACATCCTGCAGAGCAGAAGCACGCTTTGGAAATATCCACTAGGAACGCGACCTACAATAGTATACAATATCCTCGAAAATACGAAGGGCGTTCAATAAGTAATGCGACAACTTTTTCTCTGAAAGCAAGTTGGTTTTGTCGAGGATTCCAATACACCATATTATTCCACACTCTTTTGGCTACAAAACACTATTTTTCAACATAATCTCCGTTGAATGTAACGGTATTACGCCACCTACTCTGAGGGCCTGTATTAGATTAGATTAGATTAGTACTTGTTCCATAGATCATGAATACGACACTTCGTAATGATATGGAACGTGTCAGGTTAATAAAAGGTGTCTATACAAGATATTACATTAGATAAAATATTACAGTACACTCAGTTCTTTTTTTTTGTGGAGGTTGGGAAATTACCCACTGACTATATCCAAAAATTCATCTAATGAGTAGAAGGATTTGCCATTAAGAAATTCTTTTAATTTCCTTTTAAATGCTATATGGCTATCTGTCAGACTTTTGATGCTATTAGGTAAGTGACCAAAGACTTTTGTGGCAGCACAATTTACCCCCTTCTGAGCCAAAGTTAGATTTAACCTTGAGTAGTAAAGATCATCCTTTCTCCTAGTGTTGTAGCCATGTACACTGCTCTTACTTTTGAACTCGTTCGGATTGTTAATAACAAATTTCATAAGTGAATACATATATTGTGAGGCTGCAGTGAAGATTTCTGGCTCTTTAAATAAGTGTCTGTAGCACGATCTTGGATGAGCTCCAGCAATTGTTCTGATTACACGCTTTTGTGCAATGAACACTCTTTTACTCAACGATGAGTTACCGCAGAATATGATGCCATATGAAAGCAGAGAATGAAAATAGGCGTGGTAAGCTAATTTACTCAGATGTATATCGCCAAAATTTGCAATGACCCTAATAGCATAAGTAGCTGAACTCAAACGTTTCAGCAGATCCTCAGTGTGTTTTTTCCAGTTCAACCCCTCATCAATGCATACACCTAGAAATTTTGAATATTCTACCTTAGCTACCGATTTCTGATCGAAGTCTATATTTATTAATGGGGTCATTCCATTTACTGTGTGGAACTGTATATACTGTGTTTTGTCAAAGTTTAATGATAGCCCATTTGCAGAGAACCACTTAATGATTTTCTGAAAAACATTGTTTACAATTTCACCAGTTAATTCTTGTCTGTCGGGTGTGATAGCTATACTTGTATCATCGGCAAAAAGTACCAGCTTTGCATCTTCGTGAATATAGAATGGCAAGTCATTAATGTACAGGGTGATTCAAAAAGAATACCACAACTTTAAAAATGTGTATTTAATGAAAGAAACATAATATAACCTTCTGTTATACATCATTACAAAGAGTATTTAAAAAGGTTTTTTTTTTCACTCAAAAACAAGTTCAGAGATGTTCAATATGGCCCCCTCCAGACACTCGAGCAATATCAACCCGATACTCCAACTCGTTCCACACTCTCTGTAGCATATCAGGCGTAACAGTTTGGATAGCTGCTGTTATTTCTCGTTTCAAATCATCAATGGTGGCTGGGAGAGGTGGCCAAAACACCATATCCTTAACATACCCCCATAAGAAAAAATCGCAGGGGTAAGATCAGGGCTTCTTGGAGGCCAGTGATGAAGTGCTCTGTCACGGGCTGCCTGGCGGCCGATCCATCGCCTCGGGTAGTTGACGTTCAGGTTTCATAACTAACCTTTTTCGTAGGACTCTCCATACAGTTGATTGTGGAATTTGCAGCTCTCTGCTAGGTCTGCGAGTCGATTTTCCTGGGCTGCGAACAAATGCTTGCTGGATGCGTGCTACATTTTCATCACTCGTTCTCGGCCGTCCAGAACTTTTCCCTTTGCACAAACATCCATTCTCTGTAAACTGTTTATACCAACGTTTAATACACCATCTATCAGGAGGTTTAACACCATACTTCGTTCGAAATGCACGCTGAACAACTGTCGTCGATTCACTTCTGCCGTACTCAATAACACAAAAAGCTTTCTGTTGAGCGGTCGCCATCTTAGCATCAACTGACGCTGACGCCTAGTCAACAGCGCCTCAAGCGAACAAATGTACAACTAAATGAAACTTTATAGCTCCCTTAATTCGCCGACAGAAAATGCTTAGCTCTGACTTTTGTCGTTGCAGAGTTTTAAATTCCTAAAGTTGTGGTGTTCTTTTTGAATCACCCTGTATATTAAGAACAGCAGAGGACCCACATGATTCCACTCTGCTGGTCAATGTCGGATCCAGCGTCTTGCTACAAAATAAACTCCCCATCGTCCACATACTGCTGCCCGTGGAGGACATCATTCACAGGTGCTCCTTCACTGCTGTTTACGGTCTTCTGTTAGATGACAAGCAACCCGGCAGGCACCCATCTTTGTGTACCCCAGCTGGTGGTCGAGTGTGCAATCACTGCCGACAGAGACGTCTAGTTTAGCTGCGAGGTGTTCGATTGTGATCCGTCGGTCATCTCAGATGAGTGTCTGCACGTCTGTACATTGTAGGAGTCACAGACGTGTGCGGACTGCCGGCACGTGGGAGATTGGACCAGTTTGTACGACCTTGTCGCAATGAAGACAGGCAGCTCTCCCGACGACTCACTGTGCTTTTGTTCACTGCTAGGTCTCCGCAGACTATCTGCAAGTGCCTACGAAAGCTCAATGACAGCTTTCTGTTCCGAACACACCTCCATTACAGATGCCATTTTCAAGGCTACGCATAGTGCTGCCACCCGTCGGAACTTTATGAAACTATAATGACTGAAATGAATAAATTGATGAAAGGAGAAAATATAAAAATGCAGTAAATGAAGCAGGCAAAAAGGAATACAAACGTCTCAAAAATGAGATCGACAGGAAGTGCAAAATGGCTAAGCAGGGATGGCTAGAGGACAAATGTAAGGATGTAGAGGCTTATCTCACTAGAGGTAAGATAGATACTGCCTACAGGAAAATTAAAGAGACCTTTGGAGATAAGAGAACTACTTGCATGAACATCAAGAGCTCAGATGGAAACCCAGTTCTAAGCAAAGAAGGGAAAGCAGAAAGGTGGAAGGAGTATATAGAGGGTCTATACAAGGGTGATGCACTTGAGGACAATATTATGGAAATGGAAGAGGATGTAGATGAAGATGAAATGGGAGATACGATACTGCGTGAAGAGTTTGACAGAGCACTGAAAGACCTGAGTCGAAACAAGGCCCCCGGAGTAGACAACATTCCATTGGAACTACTGACGGCCTTGGGAGAGCCAGTCCTGACAAAACTCTACCATCTGGTGAGCGAGATGTATGAAACAGGCGGAATACCCTCAGACTTCAAGAAGAATATAATAATTCCAATCCCAAAGAAAGCAGGTGTTGACAGATGTGAACTATCAGTTTAATAAGTCACAGCTGCAAAATACTAACGCGAATTCTTTACAGAAGAATGGAAAAACTAATAGAAGCCGACCTCGGGGAAGATCAGTTTGGATTCCGTAGAAAAATGGGAACACGTGAGGCAATACTGACCTTACGACTTATCTTAGAAGAAAGATTAAGGAAAGGCAAACCTACGTTTCTAGCATTTGTAGACCTGGAGAAGGCTTTTGACAATGTTGACTGGAATACTCTCTTTCAAATTCTAAACGTGGCAGGGGTAAAATACAGGGAGCGAAAGGCTATTTACAATTTGTACAGAAACCAGATGGCAG
Source organism: Schistocerca cancellata (assembly GCF_023864275.1). NCBI lineage: Eukaryota > Metazoa > Arthropoda > Insecta > Orthoptera > Acrididae > Schistocerca > Schistocerca cancellata. The sequence goes on from NC_064633.1 coordinate 522,160,968, forward strand.
TTATAAGAGTTGAGGGACATGAAAGAGAAGCAGTGGTTGGGAAGGGAGTAAGACAGGGTTGTAGCCTCTCCCCGATGTTATTCAATCTGTATATTGAGCAAGCAGTAAAGGAAACAAAAGAAAAATTCGGAGTAGGTATTAAAATCCATGGAGAAGAAATAAAAACGTTGAGGTTCGCCGATGACATTGTAATTCTGTCAGAGACAGCAAAGGACTTGGAAGAGCAGTTGAACGGAATGGATGGTGTCTTGAAAGGAGGATATAAGATGAACATCAACAAAAGCAAAACGAGGATAATGGAATGTAGTCGAATTAAGTCGGGTGATGCTGAGGGGATTAGATTAGGAAATGAGACACTTAAAGTAGTAAAGGAGTTTTGCTATTTGGGGAGCAAAATAACTGATGATGGTCGAAGTAGAGAGGATATAAAATGTAGACTGGCAATGGCAAGGAAAGCGTTTCTGAAGAAGAGAAATTTGTTAACATCGAGTATAGATTTAAGTGTCAGGAAGTCATTTCTGAAAGTATTTGTGTGGAGTGTAGCCATGTATGGAAGTGAAACATGGACGATAACTAGTTTGGACAAGAAGAGAATAGAAGCTTTCGAAATGTGGTGCTACAGAAGAATGCTGAAGATAAGGTGGGTAGATCACGTAACTAATGAGGAGGTATTGAATAGGATTGGGGAGAAGAGAAGTTTGTGGAACAACTTGACCAGAAGAAGGGATCGGTTTAGTAGGACATGTTCTGAGGCATCAAGGGATCACCAATTTAGTATTGGAGGGCAGTGTGGAGGGTAAAAATCGTAGGGGGAGACCAAGAGATGAATACTCTAAGCAGATTCAGAAGGATGTAGGTTGCAGTAGGTACTGGGAGATGAAGAAACTTGCACAGGATAGAGTAGTAAGAGTAGTATGGAGAGCTGCATCAAACCAGTCTCAGGACTGAAGACCACAACAACAACAACAATGACTGAAGGGGGAATATTCCGTCATGTTCCACAACAAATTCCACAATTCAAGAGAAACTGGCTGAGAAAAGGTGTGTTTTATTACTTACTGAGCATCACTCATATTTGCCCAAGCATTTGTTTAGCACATTCCTCATCTGGACCCAAACCAATCATAATACCTAGTGACAATGGCGTACCCAGGATCTGAACTGGGGGGGGGGGGGGGGGGGTGCAGGTCATACTAGTCTCAGGAAATAAGGACTCGAGACAACATACAGCACTTCTTATTAAATAAAACAGTAAACCAATGAAAAATGCTTTTAATAAACATTTTAAATACAAGAATGCACTTTTACAATCCGAGAAAACATGCAGCATTTCTTATTAAATAAAACAGTAAACTAGTTAAAAACTGCGAGTATCTTCTATGGGGGGGGGGCAGCTGCCCCCCCCCCTGCCCCTCACTGGGTACACCCATGCATAGTGATTCTGTGAATCAGCACTGAACAGCAACAGGTTCATTCTACGCATTGCAGCAACAACTGTAGAAAGATAAATATACACAACAAATACAGTTTAAACACGGTACTTAATTGTATGTTTGGAACTGCACCATAATTTAATTACTCAAGGTAGATGAGCTAATTTTAAAATGGTTATGGGTCAAATAATGAGACTGGGGACTTCTATACAAATACAACATTTGTTGTTCTTCAATTTCACTGCAAGTGTGGTTTCTTGCTGATGTGATTTGGCCCCAAAGGAAGCAACAGGTAACATTGCCAACCTGGATAAATGCGAGCTCCTGTGATTACAACAAGCCAGTCTCCACACAAGCTGGCACAATTGCTGAGTTTTAGGAACGCGTGATAAAGAGGTCTCCAGTCACCAGGTTTCTCGGTGTTACTTAAGAGCTGCCATGTCATCTTGCAAGTGTATGTCTGACTTCTGAATACAGCAAGAAATGTAGCTAAAAAAAAACAGTTCTTTTCTATAACAACGTTTGTGTTCTCTCTCTTAATGTTCCTGTGAGTTCTCGAGCATGACTTATTTCAGTGTATACAATCTTCAAATAACCGTATCACCCATGTGGAAACTCTTACTAGCCCCCAAGTGTAATGTGTTGGCATGCGTGTGCAAGCTTTCACTGCCTGTAAAAATGTAGCTTTATGTCTTCTTGTTCCTTGAGGGTCTCTTCACTGTGAATCTATGGAACAAAAAAACAGTATATTTAATCTAATCCAAAGCAGGGGCATACTACCTCCAATAGGGACATGTCTCATAAAGCACTGTGGAGTCCAAATCTCGCAGCTTTACTTAATGTACCACAAGTTTTATATTTGACCCTTTGTATGTTCATTGCTTTACTGCACGCTATAAAGGCAAATGTGGAGCTGTACACGTGAGGTGCCTCGTTCTGTTCCAGATGTGTGGTGGGAGTGCCTGGAGCGTGCAGCAAGTCCTCTGTGGGCGCTGTTCCGACTTCACAGTGCCGTGCTACTTCTGGCTGCCCTCGCCAGGGGACAGGGCGTGTCCGCCTGCTGCTGTTTCTGCTGCTGAGGGACGGAATATAACTTTCTGTATTCCCTACGACATTAGCTTATGATGAGTGACTACTGACGAGAGAAACTTTTCACAACTGACTCGAATTTCTTGGAGGGAATATTCACCACTGTCCACTGTCAACTCCTTCCTGACATTTCGCCCACTAAAGCAATTAATGTTAAAAATAGGTCAATTCACACACTAATGAGCCCACCATTTCTTCTAAAATGACTGGGTTTCTCGCCGAGAAGCGACGCGATAGTTACCTGACATTAGAATAGTGACCTATTAATCTCGGATAAATATGAAACGTCGCTCGGTCTCCTTGGAATCTCGACACACATTAATTACATTCATGCTGTAGATGAACTAAAGTAATAGTTCTGTGCAGTTTGCAGCTGCCTGCCCAAATAAAATATTACATATGTGTACAGTTGTCTGTATCATCATCCTCAGGATTGAAATTACAGACTGTTGTAGTTGGCACTGTGTTATACATGTGAGACAGAAGGTCTGGAATCTTCCTCAAGTAGGCATGAAGTGATGCAAGCTCAACGCTTATAGAGAGGCAGAAGGAACAGTATCAGATGTAACACTCGACCCTTATTCCACTTGACTCTGCCGTGACATCAGCACGCTGTCTGCCAGGAGGCTAAATGGAGGCTGAGATTTCTGTAGCAGTCTGTCATGTAAGTGTTACTGATATGTGTTGCTCAAATGTTAAGAGGAAGTTATGTGGAGGATACTGAGTAAAATTGAAAACCAAATGCCTGAATAACTCAAAATGAGTTACTCTTAGACGAATCTGAGACAGATTGCAATGAAATACATGTGAACAGAAGACAGAATACTTGGCAAAGCTGGAAATGACTTGTAGTGAAGTTACAACTGTTTATTGACATGATTCACAAAGACAAAATAAGTCTTCCTTCAACGTCTGTATCTTAGATGTGAAGTGACAGACATTACACTCTTTTATCATGTTTAATTTAAATTACATGTTTGACTCAAATGTTATAAAAATTACAATTTCTGTTTGTACATGTATTAAGAAGTAACTATTGTATTGTACTAATCTAAGACTTTGTACATTGAATATAAAGAATTTGAAGTTTTTATTACATTTGCCTACAATCATTCTCACATACCATTCAAAACAACAGCAGGACAATGGGAAAAACAAGGTAAGCAGTATTCAAATAATCAAATTCTTATCAGCCAGAGGAATGAAGCAGAATTAATCTTCATGCAATTGACTGGTCTCTTGAATAAATGTTTCCACTGTATTATTGCACAAGAGAAACTTTGATATACTCAGTGTTTCCTAGGATGACAATGAGATATGATATGATAAGCGGCAGATAATTATTTTAAATTTTCATTAGAGTACATATAAAATTGAGTATACTGGTATAGGCAGCCCTACCCAATAGTCCACCACACTCACATGTCAGCCCCAAAGGGTCACTGATCCTACCTTCAACATCAACTGGGAGCACCAAGTAGTGTTTAATAATAATAATAATATTTATTCAACATCGAATAATCAAATACAATCCCTAGAAATAATACAGTTTCAGGACATCATACAGATTATTTTTCTGAATACGTCAGTTTATAAATTACGAACTAAAGATTTGTTTGTATTAATAAATTTTACATTTTGATGGATTTTACATTTGGTTGTATACAATCACGCAATTACAAATATTGTTTTTATCAACATTATATTAGTTGTAGGTTACTTAAAACTATGAGCTTGACATACTTATGAAGCACTATTCATACAGATATAATACTCGTCTAGGGAATAAAAAGGGTTTTCAATTAGAATTCTTTTTAGCTGATCTTTTAATTTGTTAGTAGGAAGGGTTGTGAGACTTTTTGGTAGGGCATTGGCTAGCTTCAGCCCAGCATGAAGTGCATTTTTTTTCATATAAAGCTGTTATGTGGCTATTTACATGGTATCTGAACTTTTGCCTTGTATCATACTGGTGCAGGTCACAGTTGAAATTTGGATTTATTGTTTCACCAACAGCCGCATACTTTAAGATATTTTATTTTATTCTGAAAGCAACCGGTTTTGGCATTTCATTTAGCCATCTTCAGGCTCCATACGCATTTATCCAAATAAACGAACTTATATTAAAGTAACTTATAATCTGTCTTGATTGCAATTTTTTTTTATTCATATGACCGGTTTTGGTTCATTCAGAACCATCTTCAGATCTGTAACGATAATGATACTAATTTACTATTTCACAGAAGCAAATCTTTTTCATCCTATCTAATCAACATCAAATGTACCAGAACGTACCTGATATTTCAGTTACAGGCGTAACCCATCCAAATCTAGCAACTTTCACATGCTGCGTCACATAAAATTGTTTGGCAGAATGCAAGTAATTTATATTAATTATAACACTATTACCGACAGGTGGCGTCTGAACATTTGTTACATTCCTTTTGCACATACTGTATTCAGTAGATTTTTTTATTAACTTTTATCTCCAAAAATACTTAATTAAAATATGTAGATGTCAATATAAATCGCCCTATGTTTTTTAGATCGTATAAAATGATAATTTTACTGTTTTGTAATTTTGATAAGTACAGATTTTAACCTTGACATCTACATATTTTAATTAAGTATGTTTGGAGATAAAAGTTAATCAAAAGAAAATCTACTGAATACAGTATGTGCAAAATGAATGTAACAAATGTACCAGACGCCACCTGTCGGTAATAGTGTTATAATTAATATAAATTACGTGCATTCTGCCAACCAATTTTATGTGACGCAGCATGTGAAAGTTGCTGGACTTGGACGGATTACGCCTGTAACTGAAATATCAGGTACGTTCTGGTACATTTGATGTTGATTAGATAGGATGAAAAAGATTTGCTTCCGTGAAATAGTAAATTAGTATCATTATCGTTACAGATCTGAAGATGGTTCTGAATGAACCGAAACCAGTCATATGAATAAAAAAAAATTTGCAGTCAAGACGGATTTTAAGTAACATTAACAATCACTGATTGCTGCTATCCCATCAGACATTACGTCTGTTTTTGCAAAATTGTCTTAAAGCGCCGTGAAACATTGGATATCGTGAATTCCAATCGTTATGCAAATACTTCATTTGTGTAATTTATGCATTTCGGTGAAATAAGATCAAATAAAATACTCTGACTTTTCGACTTATACTGCACTCACTTGAGCACAATACCCTCATTTGGAGATGCGTTGTATCCCCCAAGGGGGGATGCATCTGAAAAATCATAATTTTATTCGAAGAACAAGATAGCAAAGCCATGATTTTTTTTTCAGGAAAAAAATAATTTGTGACCGAACGGATTAATGTTACCACCCTTGCTTTTAATGTCACCGAAGGTTGTTTTGACTTTCCTGTATGCTAAGTCTGTCCTTTTGACAATCATTTCTTTTTCGATTTCTTCACATTTTTCACACAGCCATTTCATCTTAGCTTCCCTGCACTTGCTATTTATTTCATTTCTCAGCGACTTGTATTTTTGTATGCCGGAGTTTCCTGGAACATTTTTGTACTTCCTCCTTTCATCAATCAAATCAAGAATATATTCTGTTGCCCATGGTTTCTTCGCAATTACCATCTTTGTACCTATGTTTTCCTCTCCAACTTCTGTGATGGCCCTTTTTAGAGATGTCCATTCCTCTTCAACTGTACAGCCTACTGAATGGTTCGTTATTGCTGTATCTATAGCCTTAGAGAACTTCAAGCATATCTCATCATTCCTCGGCACTTTTGTATCCCACTTCTTTGCGTATTGATTCTTCCTGACTAATGTCTTAAAATTCAGCTTACTCTTCATCACTTCTTTATTGTGATCTGAGTTTGTATCTGCTCCTGGGTACACCTTACAATCCAGTATCTGATCTCGGAATCTCTGTCTGATCATGATGCAATCTAACTGAAATCTTTCCAAGTATACATCCTCTTCTTGTGATTCATGAACAGGGTATTCGCTGTTGCTAGCTGAAACTTGTTACAGAACTCAATTAGTCTTTCTCCTCTCTCATTCCTTTTCCCAAGCCCATATTCTCCTGTAACCTTTTCTTCTACTCATCCCTCTACAACTGCTTTCCAGTCTCTCATGAGTGTTAGATTTTCTAACACACTCTTTGCCCTATCTTCGTATTCATAACGAGTCCTACTCCTGTTATACCATTTTCTGCTGCTGTTGATATTACTCTACACTCATCTGACAAGAAATCCTTGTCTTCTTTTCATTTCACTTCACTGACCCCTACTATATCTAGATTGAGCATTTGCATTTCCCTTTTCAGATTTTCTAGCTTCCCCTTCCACTTTCAAGCTTCTGACATGCCACGCCCCAATTCGTAGATTTCGTTGATTATTCAATCTTTTCCACATGGTCACCTCCTGCTTGTCAGCCCCTCCTGGTGATCCAAATGAGAGACTGTTCCAGAATCTTTTGCTAATGGAGAGATCATCATGACACTTTTCAATTACAGGCCACATGTCCTGTGGATACTCGTTAAGGATCTTTAATGCAGTGGTTTCCATTGCCCTCTGCAGCCTCATGCTGTTGATCACTGCTGATTCTTCCACCTTAAGGGGCAGATTCCCACCACTAGGACAAGAGAGTGCCCAGAACCTCTGTCCCCTCCTCTGCCCCCTTTGACAAGGCCACTGACAGAACGAGGGTGACTTCTTATGCCGGAAGTCTTCGGCCACCAATGCTGATTATTAATCAAAATTTAAGCAGTGGCGGGATTCGAATCCGGGACCAAGGATATTTTGATTACTAATCACAGACGCTAGCCCCCTTTTTTATTTTTTATTCTTTTTATTTCATTTTGGTCGTTATGGTTCGTTGCATATGTTTGGGGCAGACGTCCTATGACGTCTGTTCAAGTACATCATTGATCCATTCACTCACTTATTATTATTATTATTATTATTATTATTATTATTATTATTATTATTATTATTATGGAGGGCAGCCAACCCTCCTACTGAACACGCTGAGCTACTGTGCCGGCGAACATGTAGATCATGGGTGCTACTGGACTTAAAAGTATTCCAGTGCTGGGTTCTAGTTAGCAGTTCGAGAGCCGTTCATTTGGTAAACAAGTTTCGTCTCACAAATATTATGATGAAATTAATTTACATCCCAGTTTTCCACAAAGATTGCCAAACCTGATTACTGAACTTGAATAGCAAATATACTTTGTAAGGTATCCATGTTAAAGTAGCAAAAAATGTATATTTAGCCAAATAATGTGTCTTACGTAAATTCAAAATACAAACCACTACCTCACTTTGTGCTTGTCTGAAATTTCTTTCTGGTAATGAAATAGTACTCACTTTCCGACGTTATCATTAGAACTATGCCACTGCCTCAGTATCTTAAGCAGTGTCCTGCATTCTGTAGCTTCCTTACCTTCCTGTTCCTTATCTTCCTGTTCTGGAACTCGTCATTCTTGAGGACATTTACTTGGAATAAAAGGAATTACCAAAAGGCAGTTAAGAGGACTTACTGAAAATAACACAAATACTCTCTGATTCAAGAGAAGTATTGACCCATTTACAACATTCATTACGAATCTTCAAAATGTCGTTAACTGACAATGATTTCTAAGGTTGTTGCCGCCTCATTTATCAGACTTTCCCAGTCAGAAGCGCGAATAACAAACTGATCAACTACTATTCTACATCTACGTAGATACTCTGCAAATAACATTTGAGTGCCTGGCAGAGGATTCATCGAAGCACCTTCACAATTCTCTATTATTCCAATCTCTTATAGCACGCGCAAAGAATAACATCTATATCTTTCTGTGTGAGCTCTGTTTTCCCTTATTTCATCATGGTGATCATTTCTCCGTTTGTAGGTCGGCGTCAATAACATATTTTCACATTCGGAGGAGAAAACTGCTGATTGAAATTTCGTGAGAAGATTCCACCGCAAAGAAAAAGTCTTTGTTTTAATGATGTCCATCTCAAATCCTGTATCATTTCAGGGACACTCTCTCCCCTATTTCGCTATAATACAAAACGTGCTGCCCTTCTTTGAACTTTTTCAGTGTACACCGTCACTCCTATCTGGTAAGGATCTCACACCACGTAGCAGTGTTTTAAAAGATGAGTGTAGGCAGTTTCTTTAGTAGATCTGTTATATTTTCTAAGTGTCCTGCAACAAAACGCTCTGTTTGGTTATCCTTCCCCACAACATTTTCTGTGTGTTCCTTCCAATTTAAGTTGTTCACAGTTGTGGTTCCTAAGTATTTAGTTGAATTTACAGCCTTTATATCTGACTGATTCATCATGTAACCGAAGTTTAACGGATTCCTTTTAGCACTCATGTGGATGACCTCGCACTTTTCGTTGTTTAGGGTCAACTGCCAATTTTCGCACCATACAGATACCTTTTTTAAACTGTTTTGTAATTCGTTTTGATCTTCAGATGACTTTGGCAGTCGATAAATGACAGCATCATCTGCAAACAACCTAAGATGGCTGTTCAGATTGTCTCCCAAGTCATTTATATACACTCCTGGAAATTGAAATAAGAACACCGTGAATTCATTGTCCCAGGAAGGGGAAACTTTATTGACACATTCCTGGGGTCAGATACATCACATGATCACACTGACAGAACCACAGGCACATAGACACAGGCAACAGAGCATGCACAATGTCGGCACTAGTACAGTGTATATCCACCTTTCGCAGCAATGCAGGCTGCTATTCTCCCATGGAGACGATCGTAGAGATGCTGGATGTAGTCCTGTGGAACGGCTTGCCATGCCATTTCCACCTGGCGCCTCAGTTGGACCAGCGTTCGTGCTGGACGTGCAGACCGCGTGAGACGACGCTTCATCCAGTCCCAAACATGCTCAATGGGGGACAGATACGGAGATCTTGCTGGCCAGGGTAGTTGACTTACACCTTCTAGAGCACGTTGGGTGGCACGGGATACATGCGGACGTGCATTGTCCTGTTGGAACAGCAAGTTCCCTTGCCGGTCTAGGAATGGTAGAACGATGGGTTCGATGACGGTTTGGATGTACCGTGCACTATTCAGTGTCCCCTCGACGATCACCAGTGGTGTACGGCCAGTGTAGGAGATCGCTCCCCACACCATGATGCCGGGTGTTGGCCCTGTGTGCCTCGGTCGTATGCAGTCCTGATTGTGGCGCTCACCTGCACGGCGCCAAACACGCATACGACCATCATTGGCACCAAGGCAGAAGCGACTCTCATCGCTGAAGACGACACGTCTCCATTCGTCCCTCCATTCACGCCTGTCGCGACACCACTGGAGGCGGGCTGCACGATGTTGGGGCGTGAGCGGAAGACGGCCTAACGGTGTGCGGGACCGTAGCCCAGCTTCATGGAGACGGTTGCGAATGGTCCTCGCCGATACCCCAGGAGCAACAGTGTCCCTAATTTGCTGTGAAGTGGCGGTGCGGTACCCTACGGCACTGCGTAGGATCCTACGGTCTTGGCGTGCATCCGTGCGTCACTGCGGTCCGGTCCCAGGTCGACGGGCACGTGCACCTTCCGCCGACCACTGGCGACAACATCGATGTACTGTGGAGACCTCACGCCCCACGTGTTGAGCAATTCGGCGGTACGTCCACCCGGCCTCCCGCATGCCCACTATACGCCCTCGCTCAAAGTCCGTCAACTGCACATACGGTTCACGTCCACGCTGTCGCGGCATGCTACCAGTGTTAAAGACTGCGATGGAGCTCCGTATGCCACGGCAAACTGGCTGACACTGACGGCGGCGGTGCACAAATGCTGCGCAGCTAGCGCCATTCGACGGCCAATACCGCTGTTCCTGGTGTGTCCGCTGTGCCGTGCGTGTGATCATTGCTTGTACAGCCCTCTCGCAGTGTCCGGAGCAAGTATGGTGGGTCTGACACACCGGTGTCAATGTGTTCTTTTTTCCATTTCCAGGAGTGTAGATAAGGAACAGCAAAGGGCCTATAACACTACCTTGGGGAACGCCAGAAATCACTTCTGTTTTATTCGATGACTTACAGTCAGTTACTATGAACTGTGACCTCTCTAGCAAGAGATCATGAATCCAGTCACATGACGGATATTCCATAAGCACGCAATTTCACTGCAAGCCGCTTGTGTGGTACAGTGCCAAAAGCCTTCCAGCAATACAGAATCCGTTTGAAATCCCTTGTAAATAGCAGACAACACTTCGTGCGAGTAAAAGGGCTAGTTGTGTTCCGCAAGAACGATGTTTTCTAAATCCGTGTTAACTGTGTGTCAATAGACAGTTTTCTCCGAGGTAATTCATAATGTTCGAACACAATATATGTTCAAAAATTCTGCTACATCTCAACATTCATGATATAGGCCTGTAATTTAGTGGGTTTCTCCTACTACTTTTCTTGAATATTGGTGTGAACTGTGCAACTTTCCAGTCTTTGGGTAGGGATCTTTCGTTGAGCGAACAGTGGCACATGATTGTTAAGTATGGAGCTATTGCATCAGCATACTCTGAAAGGAACCTAATTGGTATACAATCTGGAGCAGAAGACTTGCTGTTAGTAAGTGATTTAAGTTTCTTCACTACTCCGAGGTTATCTACTTCTATGTTACTCATGTTGGCAGCTGTTCTTGATCGAGTTTTGGAATATTTAATTCGTCTTCTTTGATGAAGGAACTTTGGAAGACTGTGTTTAGTAACTCTGCTTTGGCAGCACTGTCTTCGATAGTATCTCCATTGCTATCACGCAGAGGAGGTATTGATTGTGTCTTGCCACTATCATACCTCACATACGGCCAGAATCTCTGTTTCTGGCAGGTTTCGAGTCCAGTTTCTTTGTGAAAACTATTATAAACATCTTGCATTGAAGTCCGCACTAAATTTCGAGCTTCTGTAAAAGATCGCCAATCTTAGAGATTTTGTGTCTGTTTAAATTTGGTATGTTTGTTTCGTTGTTTCTGCAACAGTGTTCTCATCTGTTTTGTGGGGGATCAACTCCGTCGTTTGTTGATTTATTTGGTGTAAATCTTTCAATTGCCGCTGATACTATTTCTCTGAATTCAAGCCACATCTGGTCTACGCTTACAATATTAAATTGGAAGGAGTGGAGATTGTCTCACAGGAAGGCGTGAAGTGAATTTTTATCTGCTTTTTTTTTTTAAATGCTACTGCTTTAATACCGAAGATATTACAACAGTCCTTGCTGCATACCTTCCGATCATGTTTTTGGATTCAAAAGCTGCTTTCAACATTTACAAAGTTGTTAGCATACAAATAGTGCCCATGACTTTGATTTGTGTGACTTGACCTTACGGAAGTATTCTCTACCAGGTGACAGGAAATGTTCCAATAACAAAGTGGTTAATTGCACATATATTTTATGCACATAATGGGATACAATAGCATGTCGACAATGTATCAAAGCTCAGAATACACTTAAGTCCTTGACTCACCCACAGATGTGCCTCTCATCTCTCACCAGTGATGCGGGCGACAGTCAACATCCACACAAAGGCCCCTTCCCGCTTTCCTCATAGCGTGGATCGCTGAAGAGAAGATGTGAATTGCATCGTCGTTTGGCTGGCCAGATATGTGTGTGTGTGTGTGTGACCAGCTGTGTCGTGGCTGGCTGCAATGTACGGCAAAGCTGGACCATGTCTCTAAGTCATGTCATGTGTGGCACTGGTGCCATATAGCTGGGAGGCGAGCAGGTGGTGCGGAATTCTCCTGGCATGTCTGAACCAGGAGTCTCGTGGGGTGTTCGAGAGGGCGGGACGGGTGGGGGGAGGGAAGAAATGGCATTGGTGTGGCTGCCTCTGCAGGAAGATCTACCCCAGCCTGAGGCGAGGATTGCACTAATGTGGGCCGGCCGGAGTGGCCGTGCGGTTCTAGGCGCTTCAGTCTGGAACCGCGCGACCGCTACCGTCGCAGGTTCGAATCCTACCTCGGGCATGGATGTGTGTGATGTCCTTAGGTTAGTTAGGTTTAAGTAGTTCTAAGTTCTAAGGGACTGATGACCTCAGAAGTTAAGTCCCATAGTGCTTGGAGCCATTTGAACCATTAATGTGGTATTTACAGGTAATCACGCTGTAACAGCATACGTTCCCAGATATGATATGTTCACAAAGGTACATGTATCACATTGGAACAACCGAAATAAAATGTTCAAACGTACCTACCTTCTGTATTTTAATTTAAATAACCTACCTGCTACAAACTGTTCATGTAAAATTTTGAACCATATGTTTGTGACTATTACAGTGCCATATATCACAAAGCGAAAAAAGTGGTCCAACTAAAACATTCATATTTCTTTACGTACTACACGAATATGTAATAAAAATGGGGGTTGCTATTTTAAAAAACGCAGTTGATATCCGTTTGACCTATGGCAGCGCCATCTAGCGGGCCAACCATAGTGCCATCTGGTTTCCCCCTTCAACCTAGATGAGTTTCGTTCTTTGTAGTTCTTTCTATCCTGTATACTTGAGCGCTGAAAAATCTGCAGTTGAGATACCAGAAATATTCAAATATATATACTTGAATATTTCTGGTATCTCAACTGCAGATTTTTCAGCGCTCGTTTAACTTTAGGACTCTGTATCTCAGAATGAACAAAAATGGACTTTTACCACTATTGAAATAAGCCCTTCAATTAATGGCGTAAACGCATACAGTTGAAAGTACACGATACTAGAAGCAAAAATGTCTCAGTAAACGTAGGGCCGAAAATGCATAGCTTAAGAGCTACGAGCAATTTTTCCTCTTTGATACTGTGAAACAAATCTCTTCTTTGCTTTCCATATTTTGGGAACTGGTAGTAGGGACCAAAACAAGGAGAAAAAGTCCAGTAAACATGTGCTCCAAAATGCATTCCTTATGAGCAACGAGCACTTATTTGTCTTTGCTACTTTGAAACACAACTCTTCTAATGATCAAGTGCTCGTAACTTTTAAGGCGTGCGTTTTAGAGCACGTTTGCTGGACATTTCTTTCTTATTTTGGTCCACACAACCCTTCCAAAAATATGGGAAGCAAAAAACTTGCAGTAGAAGAGATTTGTTTCACAGTTATCGAAGATGAAAATTTGATGTTGGCTCTTAAGATATGCATTTTCGACCCTATGTTGACTGAGGCTTTTTTGCGTCTAGTATTGTGTATTTTCAACTGTATGCATTTACGCCATTAATTATGATACACCCTGTATGGTATTTCAGCTTGTAGGTCATTCTTGAAGGGATTTCAGATGCCGAGTAATACCCACGGCAACGCTCGTCATCAGTCTGCAGTGGCACATAAGGGCAGCTTTGAGAGTCATGTGCCACCATTCAACTAACCCGTTACTCTGGGGGTGATAGGCTGTACTGCAGTTACATTTGATCGCACGGAGGTTACACGGAGTGCCGAAGAGCGCCAACTTGAACTGGCAGCCTCGACTGGTAGTTATCGCGTCTGATGAGCTGAAATGCGCTATCCGTGTTTCTAGGAAGCCATGGGTGGTGGAATCTGCTGTGATGTCCTTCCGGCAGTGGCTATCAACCTTCAGGAAGTTCTGTCTATCATTGATAGTCAATACTTGAAATCTCATGATTACGGTATAGGGCCACGGAGATCAATGTACACGTGACAGGAAATGGCTTTTGGAATTTCAAACATGTCTGTCTGTGATTGTGTATGTCTTCTAAATTTACTACATTGGTACTGTATGCACGCCTGTGCCCATGTGTGGCAGACCCACTTTATGCTCAGCCACATGAAGTGTCCATAACGAGGTGTACTGTTTCCGACACATGGGTCGGACAGCCTGTGGAGTTATTCAAAAATCACATGGTTCTTTGTTCATGCCAGTAATGGCCAAATCCTGTTAAAGGACACATTACAGAGGATCAATGATTCAGTCTCTGGGACAATGCACCATTCAGTTCATAGGCACTAATTATGGTCGCATATCAACTCCAAGATGCTAATGTCATTGCGCTGGTCGGTGGCTAGATTTTCACAACCAAACTGGAGAGGGATGTTGCTGACCCACGATAAGTAGTCAGAGATGAGATTGTCACTTACATACAAGTGCTCTATATTCATACTGTACTGGGTGATAAGATCCAAGTGTTGATGATGTTGGGGGTTGACGTCCTTTGGCCGATGCAATATGGTATTGACTAGCAGTTTGTAGTCTGTAAACACTACAATGTGACATCCTTCAACATTTTCATGGAATTATTTCACTGCTTTTGTAAATGGCAAGGAGTTCTCCACCAAAGGCCAACTAAGAGAGGACATAAGTTTCCATGAGAAGGGTCAGAAGGGCTGTGCCTCCCTGGCCACTAGTTGTCACAGTACAGTGCCAATTGTGGTGTTGCTTGCATCCGTGGTAACTATGAGCTGCACGTCTAGAATGGAGTGGGCCAATGTGATTGGATGTGCAAAGTAGTCTTCAGCAAGTTCGAAAGCATCCTTCATCTCCACAGTCCACTCAGTTTTCTTTTACCCTTGTAAGGGGTGAAATAGGGTGATTTCATCTCAAATAACACAAATTATGTCAACTTGTAGTCATGAATACCTCTGGAAAAAATATATATTAGACCTCTATATCATAAGTGTTAAGAAATAAACTATTTTCATTTCATCTCAATTTTTGTAAATGGTATGGCCCTTTCAAAAATGTACATTTTGTAAATAATTCTTGAAACAGTAAAGAACACAAAATATAACTAATAAACCAAAAGTACTGGAGACCTGGCACATGTTTTTCATTAAAGCTCCCTGTTAGTGTGTTGAAATTTAGTTGTGACCTGCACACTTAGGAACTTACTTTAACTTACAAAGTAAAATTTAAGTTATTTTTCCATTTAATTTTTTTTTCTAATTTGGAAAGTCACACAACGCTAGGTTTTCTGTCATATTGCCAGACACAACTGATGCAATTATAAACAGTATCTTCTCTGCTCCAGCTATCTGTATTATGTAAATATTTATTACTAGAAATGTAAAAAAATCGCATTTTAGGAGTTTTTATGAATTATTTACTCGAAAACCCCCATCCGAAAACTTCTGAGAATTACATACAATATTGTTTGGTTAATATGTTAGTAGTCATTGCAAACACACTGGGCAATACTTTTCTGTGTAAAGTGTTAAAAAAATTTTCAACATTCTGCATATTTCACATCAGTGAATCTCTAGTGTAAAATATGCATGTTGGCAACACTGTTTCCACGAATGAGGACTCACACATAAACCATTCTGCATTGAGTTTTGTGTTTGGTTTGAACTTTTTGTTAGATACAGTGTCAGTGAGGAAATCCAGTAGTGAAAGAGTGAGGTGCATCGACTATGAAAAAAGGCAGAAGAAAATGGTGTTTAAGAAAAATGGAAAACTCTTCACAGTTGTTGCAAATCTGTCAGAGGTATTGCAGAAATATCATAGTCCTCAAGTAATGGTATTAGCACCACATCAATTGTGCAGGAATTCCTACACTCACAACAAGAAGCAATTTAGTGACAACCCACCTGAATGATCACCACC
The DNA here is from genome assembly GCF_023864275.1 of Schistocerca cancellata. Taxonomy (NCBI): domain Eukaryota; kingdom Metazoa; phylum Arthropoda; class Insecta; order Orthoptera; family Acrididae; genus Schistocerca; species Schistocerca cancellata. The sequence continues at coordinate 522,177,013 of NC_064633.1, forward strand.
ACTCAAACGTGAAACTGGAGCAGACAGTGCAGATGTTTATATTCCTGGGTGTGAAGTTGAATGTTAGCATCGCTGCTGTAGCCCCTACTATATCCCTCCCTTAAACGTCCAGGAAAAGTGAGAAGCACAAGAAGAAAACAGTATGTAAAAAGAAAAGTGGAAGAAATTGAAACAAGTTATACACAAGGAACATCTTCAAAACTTTGTGAAGCGTGCAATGTAGATGCACATTGTGGAGAACCTGAAGATGAAATGTGAACGAAATGTGATGCGTCATTTCAAAACATAAAAGCCACTATCTCAGCAGCCACCTGTACTGAATAGCTGCAGTTACTGACACTGATACCAGGTAGCTACTCTAAGCAGTTGATACTGAAATAAGTACCCAATCACTCACATTATTTGATTTCAAAAGATTGTAAAATAAAGAACGAGAAAGGTACTTGGGCATGACCAGATTCTTACTGTAGGCATCTGTTGCAAGATGATATGTTTGCTGTTGCTCTGGAATACTACCTAAGTGATGACAAAGACTGCAGCAGGCAAAGTCCTAACCAGGTCGATGTTATACCTGTTACTGAAACTTGTGAAAAAGTGAAAGATATGTGACAAGATCAATAAGAGAAGCATATCTCCTAATGAAAAAGGAAAACCCGAATTTAAAAACTGGTCTCTCAAAATTCCAGTCCTTGGGTAAAATATTCCGGAGGTAAAATAAGTCCCCCATTCGGATCTCCGGGTGGGGACTACTCAAGAGGATGTCGTTATCAGGAGAAAGAAAACTGGCATTCTACGGATCGGAGCGTGGAATGTAAGATCCCTTAATCGGGCAGGTAGGTTAGAAAATTTAAAAAGGGAAATGGATAGGTTAAAGTTAGATATAGTGGGAATTAGTGAAGTTCGGTGGCAGGAGGAACAAAACTTCTCGTCAGGTGACTAGAGGGTTATAAACGCAAAATCAAATAGTGGTAATGCAGGAGTAGGTTTAATAATGAATAGGAAATAGGAATGCGGGTAAGCTACTACAAACAGCATAGTGAATGCATTATTGTGGCAAAGATAGATACGAAGCCCACGCCTACTACAGTAGTATAAGTTTATATGCCAACTAGCTCTGCAGATGACGAGTAAATTGAAGAAATGTTTCATGAAATAAAGGAAATTATTCAGATAGTGAAGGGTGACGAAAATTTAATAGTCATGGGTGACTGGAATTCGGTAGTGGGAAAAGGGAGAGAAGGAAACGTAGTAGGTGATTATGGATTGGGGCTAAGAAATGAAACAGGAAGCCGCATGGTAGAATTTTGCACAGAGCACAACTTAATCATAGCTAACACTTGGTTCAAGAATCATGAAAGAAGGTTGTATACGTGGAAGAATCTTGGAGATACTAAAAGGTATAAGATAGATTATATAATGGTAAGACAGAGATTTAGGAACCAGGTTTTAGATTGTAAGACATTTACAGGGGCAGATGTGGACTCTGACCATAATCTATTGGCTATGATCTGTAGATTAAAACTGAACAAACTGTAAAAAGATGGGAATTTAAGGAGATGGGACCTGGATAAACTGACTAAACCAGAGGTTATACAGAGTTTCAGGGAGAGCATAAGGGAACAATTAACAGGAATGGGGGAAAGAAATACAGTAGAAGAAGAATGGGTAGCTCCGAGGGATGCAGTAGTGAAGGCAGCAGAGGATCAAGTAGGTAAAAAGACGAGGGCTAGTACAAATCCTTGGGTAACAGAAGATATATTGAATTTAATTGATGAAGGGAGAAAATATAAAAATGCAGTAAATTAAGCAGGCAAAAAGGAATACAAACGTCTCAAAAATGAGATCGGCAGGAAGTGCAAAATGGTTAAGCAGGAATGGCTAGAGGTCAAATTTAAGGATGTAGAGGCTTATCTCACGGGGGGTAAGATAGATACTGCCTACAGGAAAATTAAAGAGACCTTTGGAGATAAGAGAACCACTTGCATGAACATCAAGAGCTCAGATGGAAACCCAGTTCTAAGCAAAGAAGGGAAAGTAGAAAGGTGGAAGGAGTATATAGAGGTTCTATACAAAGGCGATGTACTTGAGGACAATATTATGGAAATGGAAGAGGATGTAGATGAAGATAAAATGGGAGATACGATACTGCGTGAAGAGTTTGACAGAGCACTAAAAGACCTGAGTCGAATCAAGGCCCCTGGAGTAGACAACATTCCATTAGAACTACTGACGGCCTTGGAAGAGCCAATCCTGACAAAACTTTACCATCTGGTGAGCGAGATGTATGAAACAGGCGAAATACCGTCAGACTTCAAGAAGAATATAATAATTCCAATCCCAAAGATACCAGGTGTTGACAGATGTGAAAATTACCAAACTATCAGTTTAATAAGTCACAGCTGCAAAATACTAACGCGAATTCTTTACAGAAGAATGGAAAAACTAGTAGAAGCCGACCTAGGGGAAGATCAGTTTGGATTCCGTAGAAATGTTGGAACACGTGAGACAATACTGACCCTACGACTTATCTTAGAAGAAAAATTAAGGAAAGGCAAACCTACGTTTCTAGCATTTGTAGACTTAGAGAAAGCTTTTGACAATGTTGACTGGAATACTCTCTTTCAAATTTTAAAGGTGGCAGGGGTAAAATACAGGGAGCGAAAGGCTATTTACAATTTGTACAGAAAGCATATGGCAGTTATAAGAGTCGAGAGACATGAAAGGGAAGCAGTGGTTGGGAAGGGAGTGAGACAGGGCTGCAGTCTCTCCCAGATGTTATTCAATCTGTATATTGAGCAAGCAGTGAAGGAAACAAAAGAAAAATTCGGAGTAGGTATTAAAATCCATGGAGAAGAAATAAAAACTTTGAAGTTCGCCGATGACATTGTAATTCTGTCAGAGACAGCAAGGGACTTGGAAGAGCAGTTGAACAGAATGGATAGTGTCTTGAAAGGAGGATATAAGATGACCATCAACAAAAGCAAAACGAGGATAATGGATTGTAGTCGAATTAATTCGGGTGATGCTGAGGGAATTAGATTAGTAAATGAGACATTTGAAGTAGTAAAGGAGTTCTGCTATTTGGGGAGCAAAATAACTGATGATGGTCGAAGTAGAGAGGATATAAAATGTAGACTGGCAATGGCAAGGAAAGCGTTTCTGAAGAAGAGGAATTTGTTAAAATCGAGTATAGATTTGTCAGGAAGTCGTTTCTGAAAGTATTTGTATGGAGTGTAGCCATGTATGGAAGTGAAACATGGACGATAAATAGTTTGGACAAAAAGAGAATAGAAGCTTTTGAAATGTGGTGCTACAGAAGAATGCTGAAGATTAGATGGGTAGATCACATAACTAATGAGGAAGTATTGAATAGGATTGGGGAGAAGAGAAGTTTGTGGCACAACTTGACTAGAAGAAGGGATCGGTGGGTAGGACATGTTCTGAGGCATCAAGGGATCACCAATTTAGTATTGGAGGGCAGTGTTGAGGGTAAAAATCGTAGAGGGAGACCAAGAGATGAATACACTAAGCAGATTCTGAAGGATGTAGGTTGCGGTAGGTACTGGGAGATGAAGAAGCTTGAACAGGATAGAGTAGCATGGAGAGCTGCATCAAGCCAGTCTCAGGACTGAAGACCACAACAACAACAACAACAACCAAAATGGGTAAAAGACCAGCCAGCGAAGAAGTATCCACGTGTATTTACTGCACTAATTTGAAGCTTGTTTGTTTCACCATAATTAGTGTCACAGGGAAGAAGTACACAGAGAGGGACCTGATGATTTTGTGTATATGTCAAGAGCCACAAGGTAAATGTTGGTTGCAAGACTGTGCAATGTGTCCTGGTGCTGAAGTGATGACTGTTGAAGCATAAAACCTTCAGGATACTGATAATGGCAACCTATGCATTGTGGGAGGGAGAAGAGTTAGTAAAGAAGACAGTAGAGCCAGGGCAGTTTGTTCAGAGGTTACACTGGGTCACGAAAGGAATAGTTCACCATCATATCTGGAGGATTCAGAGATAGGCCATAGCAGAGGTAAAATCAGCCACATCCCAGAATACTGACACATCAATTCTTCATTTCGACTTTGCTGAGAACTGGTCTGTTGCTTAGCAGAACAAAATTCAAAGTTGCTACTGGCACACTTTACAGGTCCCAATATCCACATGTATTTCTCACTTGAAACATCACACTGTTTTGCTATTGTCAGTGATGATCTCATTTATCACAGTGCACATGTATGCTACACTGTCAGCATTATAATTGATGACATAGCATGTAGTGGCCATGCATTTCTGAAACATGTGTATGTGCCTGATGGTGCAGCATCACATCTTAAAAACCACTTTCAGCTTTATGAGCCTGGTCAACAATGTAGTAAAGGAATTAACACAAGAATGGATATTTTCAGCAACAGATCATGGAATGTAATGGGGTAGGAGGTCTCTGTAAACACCTTGCAACAAGATCTAATCTCCAGCATGAAGCTGTTGATGCTATAAGAGATACTACTGGATTTGTACATGCCATATCAACATTAGTAACAAATATGAAACTCTTCATTCTAAATGACAGTACACTAAGGGAATTCCATTTAAAAAAGAGAGAAGAGTGGTCTGCTATGAAGCCTGTGGTAGAATTCAATCAAGTCACTACTCGGTTGCATCCCAGAGTGGCATATACATTGCAAGAACAGTTCTCCACAAAATGCAGCCTGTTACTGTGTGTGAAATGCAGAGACCACAGTATATACAAGAAGACTTTGTAGTGAGCCACTTCATTTCTTGTATGAATGACAATCAGTGATGGGTGGGAAAGATAATATGTGAGCTGCCAAGATACAACCACCTCCTTTGTGACACCACATGGTCCTGCAAATGCCTTCAAATGGGCATCATCAAAAAACGAGTGTGCAGTCTCCATTTCCCAAATACTGCCCTTGTTGGAGATGTTACGTACGGTAATATCGAACCCAACATTAAGTATTCACTCGTTTATAATGAATTAACTTTATTTTGATCATGTCGGTACAAACATATCTGCTCGAATACAGAGTTCCGAACACACTGCGATCAACAGTTTTCAAAGAAGTTCGTTCTCAAAGATGAGGCGGTGGACTCTTGCAGTCGATAACCGCCACAGAGCCCGCACCGGTAGTGCGGAGCATGGTAAGGATGATGAGAGGCGTGTGTGCGCTCGGCCGGCTGATGGCGCAGGTGTGCGTGACCGATCGTGTCGTGGCAGGCGTTAGTGCGAGGCGCGATCAGACCATTTCTCGATGTCGTGGTAGGCGCGACCAGCGGAGGGAAGGAGACGCGGAAGGCGTCTGCAGGTTGACTGTGCCATACTGCTGATGGCACGGTGGAAGCAGCAGGCAGCGGCGTGTCGGTGGGGAGAACATAGTCGTGCCGAGGCCCTGCGGCGCAGCGGGGTTTTGATCCGATCGAAGGCGTGGGGAGTGTCGAAGATGCGATGCGATATGTTGCCAAAGTTTTTGCCGGCAAGTGCCGCAGTAAGCGCAACGTGTCTGGTAACAGTTTGTTATTGGCCGTATGACATAAAGGAGCAAGCATGCTGTGGGTTAACAGGTTGCATAAGAGATGCCGCATAAGCAACACTCGTGGTAATGACAGAGTTATAGAGGTGCTTGATGTCGCGGCAGGGGAGAAAACAGCAAGCTGCACATGACTGACCTTGGCGGCGGATGACTTCGGTGTAGACTGAAGCATCACCTCAGAATCCGTGGATGGTGAGTGTGTTACAGCGGCAGATGGCAGGATGTTCCGAGCGGAGTTGACAGTGTCGGTGTTTTGATGTGCTGAACATCCGTGATCGAAGGTTGGGGGGCATGGCCGCGAGCCCTCTGCATGAGGCACGGCGACGGCGAGAGGTGGTGGAAGGCGGACGTGGTTGGCGAAACCGTGGTCGGAGCAGGAAAGCGATGAACGTAATGTGAACGTGAAGTCGTCGAATCGGCGGATGAACTTCTGGTCCGTGGCGGAGAGGCGACACAGTTCGATGGAACTGGAGCTGCGTGTGTGCTGTTGCTGTTTGCGCTGCGATCGAGTCGTAAGGCTGGAAACTGCTCGCGCGAAACTGCTGCACGGTCGTGTGTCGGAGCGGAAAGATGCTCACTCGTCGAAGCAGAAACGGCAGATGTGTCGGTCGTACATTGCGGAGGTAGTGAAGAGGGCAGCAAAGCAAGCGGCACTGGAATGCGGCTGGTTATGTCGTGGTACAGAAACGAAGTGTCTGGAACTACCAAGGAAAGGTGGCAGTGGCGTAAATAAGTTGCTTGTATCACATCAGTAACGTAGAATTTCCACTTGAGGCGGCGTGATGATGACAGTTGTGACATCTGGGACATAGACCCATGTAGCGTGATCGTCAGGGCTTTAGTTGTAGCTGGTAGTAGCAGCGAAGGATTGTCAGCAGTCGGAGGTGGAACAATGACAGGAGCATTTCGCTGCATGTCGTGCTCGGTCGGTGTCGGCTGCAGCATGTGTAACTGATCTTGTACCAACAAGTTGTATGTCGCAATTTGCTCACGTAGCTGTCGCAGTTGTTCAGGCGAAAATGCACCTTGTTGCATGTCGTACTCGGTCACTGTCGGCTGCAGCATGTGTAACTGATCTCGTACCAACAAGCTGTATGTCGCAATTTGCTCACGTAGCTGTCGCAGTTGTTCAGCGAAAATGTATGTTGTGAAGCAGTCTGCTGTGTATCACTGAGTAAGATGGGGTCGAAATCAGAATCTGTCTCTATCAAAGGATAACCTGGCGTACAAGACAAGGTCGGCGGCACAATATTGGCGTAACAGTTCGAGTAGAAGAGATCCTGTATGCAATCGCGAATGTGAAACTCAGAACTCGGCGGAGGCGGAGTGAGAACACGTTCACGCTGTATGAAGCATTGATACAGCTGAAATCGTCTTCTGGGGTGGGTGAACGGCAGGGCGGTAAGCGTGCATAGTGTCGACGAGTTGTCAACAAGATGCGGGTGCGGTAGCTGTGGCGGGATCGTATGTCGCGCAGCTGTTTGTTTTGACTGGGTCGAGGTCAGTGAGACAGCAGGCGGTGGCCGTGACGTCGCTGTCGGAAGCGGTCGAGCAGAGTCGGTACGGCTCGGGTGCTGTGTAGAGGGAGGCGTGGCACGTCCAGTGTTGCACTGAGAAACAGCCGGCATTGTCGTCGGTGCATTGTTGTTGATAGGTAGGATGTCATCAATGAAATTGTTCCTGAGAATTCGAGGCGCTGCAGTCTGGGACCGCGAGACCGCTACGGTCGCAGGTTCGCATCCTGCCTCGGGCATGGATGTGTGTCTTGTCCTTAGGTTAGTTAGGTTTAAGTAGTTCTAAGTTCTAGGGGACTAATGCCCTCAGAAGTTGAGTCCCATAGTGCTCAGAGCCATTTCAACCATTTGAGAATTCGACCAGGCATGAGATTTAGCCGTAGTTTGGAGTTTGTGCGAACTGGGATTTGCAACATAGTCCCCGTTTGTTGCAGTCCATTGTCTTGCATGATTGTCCGATATCGAAGCACTGCACAAAGTTAATTCATTACACAAAAGCAAGTCAAAATAGTCCATATTAATCGGCAAAGGAGCACTGCACTGTCCGGAAGTGAAATTACCGACGCGTTGAGCGGGTTTCGACGGACGACGTGTGTGCCTCGATCGCATTATCGATGTTTGAGAAGGTGACGAAAGTTACCAAAAAGCACGATTCACACAAGAGTCGGGAATTTACACACTAATTACACTACCTGTACACTGCATCCAGATCCGGCGCGATGAGAAGTCGATGGAAGTAGAAATCCGACAAAGGGTTGCTGCATTGTTTTTCCATGGCGATGTTCCAGTACACATTTCTGGCGTTGTAAGCGGCGTTCGTGAGAGTCGGGGTCACCAGTGTGGGGGTCGAGATGTTACGTATGGTGATACCGAACCCAACATTAAGTATTCGCTCGTTTATAATGTGTTAACTTCATTTTGATCATGTCGGTACAAACACATCTGCTCGAATACAGAGTTCAGAACACACAGCGATCAACAGTTTTCAAAGAAGTTCGTTCTCAAAGATGAGGCGGTCGACTCTTGCAGTCGATAACCGCCACATATCCTTGTCCATTTGCAAATTCAGCTTGGCTATACAAATTCAATGAGAAGCAGATGAAAAAGAGAAATGAAGTTTTTTCAACAGTGCAGTGTTGATTATCAAATTGTAGGCAATTTTAATTCATGGAAAGTCACAAAGAAGTAAAATCATGTCAGAGGACAACAATAATTCGTGAATAATATCATAAAAAGAAAAATGGGTATAAATATTCTAGACCTAATTTTTGCTATAAAATTATGAATTGTTTTCCCACTCACTTATTATGTTGTAAAGTATTTATTTTGATTCAGAAATACAAGTTTTACATGAAATTTACTTAAAATCAGCGATCAATTTAAATATTTAAGTGTTCATGATTTTTTGACCTTGAGAGTAGAGCTAGGTCCACCCGAAAACTTTCTCACATTTTGTACAGACAAGCATTGCCCACTCTTGTTGTACATTCCCTAAGTCCAATGACCAACTAATGTACCATGAAATAATTAGAACATTTAGGATGGGGGTTATGGTGAAAATAACTTCTAAATAACTAAAAGATTACGGATTCTTTCATCTTTATGTATAAATATTTTGACAGTTTAAGAATTTCATGCTTTAATGTCATAGCTGACAGCAGTTCTTCCACTTTATCATTTTTCAAGACAGTTAACATCCTCTGACTATTGATATTTTCAAAATATAATTTTGAAATTTGCAAAAAGTTACAAAATTTCATAGTTCATATTTCAAATAAAAGAGAAAAAGAAAAAATCACAGAAGTGTGTATGTATTAATCATGTCTCATAGTATTGGGAACAAAGTATTTATTGCAAATAAATTCAAATCTCTATCACTTTTGGTTCCTTTATCACAATTTTTCAATTTTCCTTTCTGTATAACATTTTCACAAACTCATTTAGAGAGGTCTGCAGCATTTCAAAAATCATCAAAAAATCAAAATATTGTAGTTTTGGAGAGGTATCATGTGTAACTTCAATGTACATTCTTTTTCAGCAGACTTTGAAATAGTGATGTGACCTGTATGATTTGAGATAAAACTGCCCAATACAGCAATACTTAGTAAGTGAAGTGCAGGCAGAGTGTGAGAGTGGAAGTTGTTAAATGAGCAGCACATTGTGTAATGGTGGAAAGCCACCCGTAATATGTATCGTGAAGTGAGTGTGCCCCGAAAGTGTGGGTTGACCTTCAGCAATTTACCGATCATCACAAAAGAGTTTCTTTCAAAGTATTTAAATATCTACACTGCACCATGATAGTCCACTTTGCATCAACTGCACCGGCCACCTACAATTGGATTGCAGAGAGGACTGTGATTTGTTCATGCTAATTAATGCTATAGCACATGAAGATACCAAAGAGTGACTTGTGATGAGTGTAACCATCATTAAGTTGGAATGCAAAGGAAGAACTGCTTCACATTTGCGTAAAATCAAGAATATAGCACTTAATTAAAGCTGAACACCCTACTGATTATTTTCACACTAGTTGTTGTTGTTGTAGCCCAAAGACTGGTTTGATTTAACTCTCAATGCTACTCTAACCTGTGCAAGCATCTTGATCTCTGAGTAACTACTGCAACCTACATCCTTCTGAATCTGCTTAGTGTTTTCGTCTCTTGATCTCCCTCTATGATTTTTACCTTCCACACTTTCCTCCAGTACTAAATTGGTGATTCCTTGCTACATCGGAACGTGTCCTACCAACCAATCCCTACCTTTAGTCAAGTTGTGCCACAAATTCCTTTTCTCCCCAATTCCCTTCAGCACCTCCTAATTAGTTATGTGATCTACCCATCTAATCTTCAGAATTTCGAAAGCTTCTTTTCTCTTCTTGTCTAAACTATTCATCGTCCATGTTTCACTTCCATACAGGGTTACACCCCATACAAATACTTTCAGAAAAGACTTCCTGGTACTTAAATCTATACTCGATATTAACTGATTTTTCTTCTTCAAAAATGCTTTCCTGGCTGTCACAAGTCTACGTTTCGTATCCTCTCAACTTAGACCACCATCAGTTATTTTACTCCCCAAATAGCAAAACTCTTCTACTACTTTCAGTGTCTCATTTCCTAATTCAATTCCCTCAGCACCACCTTATTTAATTCAATTACATTCCATTATCCTCGTTTTGTTTTTGTTATATCCTCATACATTCTCCTTTCAAGACACTTTCTTTTCCATTCAACTGTTGTTGCAAGTCCCTTGCCATATCTGACAGAATTATGATGTCATCGGCAAACCTCAAGTGTTCTTTTTTAATCCATCTTTCAGCATTACATGCAATCGATGTCATCAGAAGAAATTACAGTTAATTGTACATTATGTTTTACATAACAAAATATTACATAAAAAATATAGCAATGTTGCACCCTCTTAGCTTATAACTGCCTCTACACCCATATCTATACATAACAGTAACCCTTAATTTATCAGCATTAACATGCAATCGATGTCATCAGAAGAATTATAGCTATTTGTACATTATGTTTCATATTACATAGTAAAAAATATGGCCTATTAGCTTATAGCTGCCACTACACCCATATCTATACATAACATTAAGCCTTAATTTAATAATAAATTAGGTCATCTTTACAACTATTCTGAAGATCTTCTATACTAAAGAATCCTTCATCCACACTTTGGTTTTAGTTTTGAAAATATCCAGTGAAACCAACTGATCCTGTACGGGTAAAGTGTTGAATAATTTTATGCCCATGTATTCATAGCTAGATGGGGTTTTCTTAAGCCTGGTTGTGTGTATATCAGTCATATTTGTTTGTCGAGCATTGTGTTGATGAACAGATTTCCTTATAGGTAGTGGTTTAAGTTTTCTTTTACGTTTAATAGGCAATAATATACGTTAAGAGATGTGACTGTGAGAATTTTTAAGTCTTTCAAATAAGGTCTACATGCAGTCTTGTCAGTAATTCCGTAAAGATGTCTAATTGCTTTTTTCTGCCAAGTGAACATTTTTTTGGCTCCTGGGGAGTTACCCCATAAAAGACTGCCATATTGTAGATGAGACCCCCTGAAAAAAGGCGAAGTACGAATGAAGTAGTAAATTTTGTGTAACATAAGTGTGTAGTTTAGCTAGTAGGTAGATAACTCATGATAACTTTCAACATACATAATCTGTATGTGTCCCATGTTAATTTCAAGTCAACATGTATTCCTAGTAGTTTAACAGATGATAACTCATTGTTAATGTTTGACAGACTGAAGATTATCTTGACAGTCTTTTCATGGTTCATAGTTAACTCATTAGCTTTAAACCATATATTAGATATTTTGAGACATTCTCCACTTTCCTCCTTCAATTTGTTTATATCCTTTCTGGAATTAGCTTATGTTGTGGCATCAGCATAGAGGATAGATTTACAGGATAAATTACTCAGAAAGTCATTTACAAACAATATAAGTAGTAGAGGGCCAAGCACTGAGCTCTGAGCAACACCTTGTTTTATACTTAGAGTCTGTGTCTTTTGGCCATTATGCTTTACAATTTGTTTTCTATTGCTGAGGTATGATTCAATTAGTGAGAGTTCCAAGTGTTTGATTCCATAGCAACACAGTTTATCTAATAATAATTTGTGGTTAACTGAGTCAGAAGCCTTACTCACTTTAATTTGAATTTCTTCAGCGGATAATTCGGACTCGAATGAGCTTAATACAAAAGAGATAAGGTTTTCAAGTGCTTTGACTGTTGATAAGTTTGACCTAATCCATACTGAGAATCATTTAATATATAATTGTCTGATAGGTGTATGCATATTTGCTGCAGTATGCAATATTCTATGATTTTTGGGAGAATAAACACAAGTGCAATTGGTCTACAATTATTGATACAGGACTTGTCACCCTTTTTGTAAAATGGTATGACAACTGTCTTTTTGAGACATTCTGGAAAGTGACCACTAGAGAACATCCAGTTTATCAATGCGTAAAGAGGATATGATATGAGATCTACAATTTTTTTAATTACAATGTTTGACATGCCATAAACATCTTCAGATCTGGAGTATCCGAATTTAGAGGTTGCTTTAATTATATCAATTACTTGCACTTCTCTCCAGTTACAAGCTGATTCTGTGTTTGTAATATTTTGTTGAAAATTTCTGCCAGATGTGGGGTGAGAAATAGGTGTATGTGTAGAATTGGAATTCTGGTTGCCCTGAGGTGAGAGGCTAAGTTCGGCAGAGTTGACAAAAAAGTGACTGAAATCATCAGCAGTTTTGTTAGCAGCATTTGTGTTGTCTTTATAGTTTATATCCATATCTACCTCTGCTTTTATTACTTTCCATGCAGCCTTCTCCACGGATTTTAATTCCTACTCCAAATTTTCCTTGTGTTTTCTTTACTGTTGTTCAATGTACAGATTGAATAACATCGGGGATAGGCTACAACCCCTGTTCAACCATTACTTCCCTTTCATGCCATTGACTCTTACAATTGCCTTCTGGTTTCTGTATAGATTGTAAATAGCCTTTCACTCCTTGTATTTCACCCATACCACCTTCAGAATTGGAAACAAAATATTCCAGGCAACATTGTCAAAAGCTTTCTCTAAGTCTACAAAGGCTATAAATGTAGGATTGCCTTTCCTTAACCTAGCTTCTAAGATAAGTCATAGAGTCAGTATTGCCTCGCATGTTCCTGCATTTCTACAGAATCCAAACCAATCTGCCATGAAGTCGGCTTCTACCAGTTTTTCCATTCATCTGTAAAGAATTTGTGTTGGTATTTTGCAATGGTGACTTTTTAAAGTGATAGTTCGGTGATTTTCACAGCTGTCAACACCTGCTTTCTTTGGGATTGGAATTATTATATTTTTCTTTAAGTCTGAGGGTATTTCGCCTGTCTCATACATCTTGCTCACCAGATGGAAGAGTTTGGTCATGGCTGACTCTCCCAAGGCTATCAGTAGTTGTAATGGAATGTCGTCTACTGCAGGGGCCTTGTTTTGACTTAGGTCTTTCAGGGCCCTGTCAAATTCTTCTCACAGTACTGTTATCATAGTTCCCATCTCTTCTTCATCTACATCCTCTTCTATTTCCATAATATTGCCCTCAAGCACATCTCCTTTGTATAGAACCTATATGCTCCTTCTACCTTCCTGCTTTCCCTTCTTTGCTTAGGACTGGTTTACCATCTGAGCTCTTGATATTCAAACAGGTGGTTCTCTTTTCTCCAAAGGCCTCTCTCTAATTTTTCTGTACGTAGCATCTATCTTATCCCAATTGATATATGCTTCTACATCCTTACTTTTGTCCTCTAGCCATTCCCATTTAGCCATTTTACACTTCCTATCAATCCCATTTTTGAGATGTTTGTATTTCTTTTCACCTGCTTCATTTTCTTTATTTTTATATTTTCTCCTTTTATCAATTAAATTCAATATCTCTTGCGTTAGAAAAGGATTTCTACTTGCCCTCATCTTTTTACCTACTTGGTCTTCTATTTCATCTCTCATAGCTACCCATTCTTCTTCTACTGTATTCATTTCCCCTGTTCTTGTCAATCATTGCCTAATGTTCCCTCTGAAAGTCTCTACAATGTCTAGTTCTTTCAATTTATCCATACCCATATCCTTTAATTCCTGAGTGTCACAATAGACTCTCATTGATTGTGTTAAAGAATTATTCAGTAGCTGAAACACTGCTACGAAACGGCTCCCACAGCAGTATTAGCAGACCAACCAATTATCCTTAGGACATGGTCAGTATAACTCATTTATTAGGCTAGTACTCGGTGATTAATATGTCCAAAGCAATTGGGAGTGTTTCATCGTGGCTTCCCGTTAAAGGACAAACTACACTGTATGGTTACTGCAGTGAGTCCAAATTGGCACATTGGTTAACAACATGGAGGTGAAAAAAGAAGGGATGCAGCACTAAAGACTTGTTTTGAAACCAGAGTGGGCGAGGCCTGCCACCATTTCAAAACGTCAGGGGACTACTGTTTACGATTGCTTCTTGTTCGTTATTTCTTTCTTGTGCATGCAACAACTGTTTTAAATACTAAATAGTATAAAGCTGATGAAAAACATAGTGCCAGGAAGACAATTTTCTATTCTTGAATGCGTATTTGCTCTAGTAATACGATACATTTGGCCTCGTTAACGTAGCTTGTTTTTTGCTGCTATATTTCATATAATCAGAAACAAAATGGAGTGATGTGAAAAGCATGCTTCCATAATCCATTTAATTCCACTTTTACTGTATTTGTATCGATAGGAAATGAAGCTGGAACTACATGTTGTTTGCTTACTGATATCGGTATTGCTTCTTACATTTTCAGCTTTCAGCTCGTATACACAACATTAATAGTATTCACATTTGCAGAAAAAAGTTACCTACGTGTTCTTTACTAGCCCGCAAACGTGTCCAGTCAGGAAAGAAGTGAGGCACACTATTGTGTCTTGTGCATGTCAATAAAGTGGGTGATCATTGAAATGTCAATGAAACAGAACTATGCAGAAGTATGGCACCATGCAGAATAGAGTTCTTGTTTTGTTAGATTGTCAGTGCATTAGTCTCACTGTAGTTCACCCATCCACTTTGAAACCTTATCTATGATGCGTCAAAGTGTGGCCAACAATAGCAACTTACAGGGTAAAAAAAACGGTATATTTTTAAGCATCTTCCAGCATTGTGAACAGCTTTAAATGTGATTAAGGGCATGGTTTCAAACGCTTAGGACCCCTTAAAATAGATATATTGCTTTAATACGTATGTGACTAATTTTTTAGTTGAATAATACATATCAAAACAAAAGTGCGTCATTATAGATCCCAGTGATGAAAAAAGGTGAAACCCATCTGGAAGAATAAAATACAGTGCAGCAAGAGAATGGGTTTTCTATTTACAAAACAAATATTTCTGTGTTTGCTGCGGAGGGTGACCATGCAAACGATCTGGTTATAGCCTAACTGATGTAAGATGTAGGTCTACCTTTCCAACAGCAGCCTATTTGCTTCTTTTCCCAAAATATTTCTTGCCAGTAACTCCGTCTAGTTTTTGGGAATAACCAAACATAACACAGTTGGAAAGTAGATCTACTTTGATCATCTGCTTGATTTTACGTTTGAATTTTTGAGGTTTCAAATTATATAAGTCTATATATGCTTTGTGATATACCAGTGGTTAGTTACTTAGTTTCATGTTCTATGTATCATTTCCACTATAAATGCTATAGAAGAATTAATCAGGAATATGTTACACACATGGGTGATACTGTGTACAATTCCGTACCAGCAGGACAGGGTACAGACAAATTATTTCATATATCAGCTGAACAAGTACATTGTAAAAACCTGTGAACTATACAATCATGTCACAGTACTTGATGGAAACAGATTCCTAAGAAGACAAGATTTTATATGGCAGGAATTGCCTATAGACAACAGAGGAAAAACAGGAACTATGCAGAGAGTTAAAGTATGCAATTACAACCAAAAAGCAGACCATAGTCATGGGAAGCAACATAGTACTAACCATCATGCCAGAAGTAGAAAAATCTTCTATAGAATCAAAAAACCAGGAAGATGGAAAAACTGGACCATCACATTCCAACAATTTGATTGACCACCATGAACTGAGAAAAATAGAAGCAGATACAGCATTAACTGCAGTATTGAAACAAGCAACATCATCGTCATCCCAGTCAACAGCAGAACCACAACCACCATTGGCAACAGCAGCAGAGCCACAGCCATCAGTGGCAGCAGCATCTGCAGAATCATTATCATCAGAAACACAGGCAACAAGAAGAAAATCAACACCAATAATGGAGAATGCGACATCAACACTGGCAGAGGTAATAGGAGCTACTCATCTCCTTAACAAGACAAGAACTTCACCGCCATGCCATCTGAAGGAGCAGTCAACAGTGGAAAACCCATCAAACGGTCGTATACTGAGGAAGAAGAAAGCAGCAGTTCCATCCCATCACAATGATTTTTTGCTGAAGGGCTACAGGAAAACCACAGTAAGATAAACACAAATATAATTTTCTTACATATTAATGTGCAGCCTCATACTGACAAACTTAATGAACTTCAGTATTGCTTGGAAAACAAACTGCACTGTGATTTCAATAAATGAACACTGGCTTAGCAATGAGGAACTAAAATTAAGTGTACCATTTGGATACAAATTGACAATCAGCTACTGTAGAACAAGTATTAAACATGGTGGTGTATCTGTATATAGTAAAAATAGTGTGAACCTAATAGATGTAAGTGGACTGTGCTAAGAAGCAAAATTTGAAGCTGCAGCCATAATGTTGCCAAACCAGGAAATTATAATAGCTTCAGTATACCGCCGCCCCAAAACATGATGAAGACATCTTTGTGGAGCTTCTGGAGAAAATGATACTCTTGCTACTCAAATATAAGAATTACAGAATACTAATATTTGGTGATATCAATATATACATTAGGTTTAAGAATAGAAAGATTGATCACTTGCTAAATACATTAAGATACCGTAACTTCAGTTGCGTAAATGAAACACCCACAAGACAGGAAGCATGTCTAGACAACATAATTTGTAATTTTAAACTAAACAAAGCAGAGTTAAACACAATCAAGCTAGGCATTTCAGATGAGGGTCTATGGCTTAGACAAACTCTTAACAGTGAAGCAACTGAAACTTCCACAGACTGTAAAAAAATTAACGAATCAAAGCTAAACAAGTTGATAAGTAAATTGAATTTAATAAAATAGGATAAAATAATAACCACTTCAGGTGCAAATGAATCTACCAATAAATTTCTAGAACTACTAAGTCCTAAATGCTGCCAGAAACTATCAAAGCAAAATCGTTACACTAAACCACAAAGTCCCTTCCCAGGGGACACTGCCTTATTGAAGGAACCTTTAGTGCTCGGCGGGAAGGTTTGTGTGCTCCAATGAAGGCGAGCTGTGTTGGCGGTAGCGTAGCAACTGGCAGGGTCACCCAAGCCAGAGTGGTCGTGACAAAGGAGCCAGACAAAGTGTGTCCCACAACATAGGGCAGAGAGGGCTCTATAGGTGTAGTGAAGCCAGCTTCCCTAAAGGAGTAAACCTCATACAAATCCTAGCCCTCGATATTGCGCGTTGGACAAGCAGTTAACAACCCCTTCCTGTAAAACAAATTCTTGTTAAGAAACCTCAGAGTAAAGAAACTGGACGACGACATGGCACTGTTATAGGGAAACGAAAACGGAATAATGATGTCTTTGTTGGAACCTGGAATGTACAATCGCTGTACAGGGTGGGGGCCCTGAAGTCACTGCTAGAACAACTCCCTACAGGAAATACGATGGACTGGACGTGGAGTGCCTGATATAAGAAGCTGGATAATTTTCTACCATGGTTCAGAGAGCCACCATGAGTTTGGTACAGGGTTCGCAGTAAGACAAAAATTTAAACACCTAGTGAGTGAATTCACTGGAATAACATCTAGGATCTCACATACAAGATTGAAGATCCGATGCTCAAACTACTCATTGATAATGTACATGCACCCACAGAAGTATCAGATGACCAGGATAAAGACACCTCCTTTGAGAGCCTTGAGAGAACTTATGATGGATGTCCTGTGTATGACACTAAAATAATTATTGGAGACCTCAATGCACAAATGGGTTAAGAAGGACATTACCTCCCAGCAATAGGAAAGCACAGCCTCCATGTAATACACAAATGACAATGGCGACAGAGTCATACAGTTTGCACTGTCACATAACATGGCTGTAGGTAGCACTATGTTCCCACACAAAAGGGTTCACAGAGTAACAAGGTGTAGCCCTTCAGCCGAATTGATCATCTAATTATTAATGGCAGGCATTCCTCAAACTTACTAGATGTACAAACTTACAGAGGAGTTAATGTAGATTCAGACCACTAACTTATAATTGCGAAACTAAGAACTCGAATATCCAATGCAAAAAAGTCAGAGGAACCCCTCAAAGTAGGTATATGGTATCGAAGTTAAAAAATGACGACATCTCTAAAATGTACTCTGAGAAGGTTGCTGAGAATCTTGCATTATACATCCCTAGTGTAAGTGATAATCTGCATCAGGAATGGAACACTTGCAGGGATGCAGTCATTAAAGCAGCAGAAGAAGCGCTAGGGAAACAAGGAAAACAACTGAATAATTCCTGGTTTGATGAAGAATGTAAGATAATAAGTCAGGAGAAAATTCTGGCATACAAGAAAGTGCTTCAGAAATCATATACTAGTTTAGCGGTAAGTAATTATCAAGATAAAAGGGAAGAAGAGATGAAACTGCGTTGGAGAAAGAAAAGGGAATAGGAAAGAAAGCAGACTGAAGAACTGGAGGCAGTTGGAAAGACAAATGAAGTTAGAAAATTTTATCAGAAAATTAATAGTGAAAGAAGAGCAACCTGTGTAAAAGTAAAAATGGGACACTACTAACCGATGACCAAGAGGTATTGGAGCATTGGGTAGAGTATTTCAGTGAACTGTTGGATGCTTCAGAGTCCCCTATTGAAGATATCCCAGTCGATACAGAAGATAATACCATAGCACCTCCGCCTTCCCAAGGAGAAGTGAACAAAGCAATTGCCCGATTGAAAAACAATAAAGTACCAGAGACTGACAATATAACATCTGAACTATTGAAAGCTGGAGGAGTTGAGCTAAATCGTAGGATCTACAACATTGTGTGCCTCATCTGGGAAAAGGAAGAGTTACCAGAAGAATGGAATGTAGGGATAGTGTGCCTGGTGGATAAGAAAGGAGATCTATTTGAATGCTGCAACTACAGAGGCATAACACTTTTAAATATTGTATATAAAGTACTGTCAAATATCCTGTTTAATAGACTTTCACCTATAGCAGAAGATATGATTGAAAGCTATCAATGTAGGTTCAGACCAGGAAAGCCAACTGTAAACCAGGTATTTACTCTCCGACAAATAGTAGAAAAGACCAATGAATTCAATGTTGGTGTGCACCATCTTTTCATTGACTTTAAATCTGCATATGACACATTAAACTGGGCCAAACTTTATGAGACAATGCGGGAATTTTGAGTGCCTGGAAAACTGGTACGTTTAATAGAGGTCACCCTAAAGTATCCCCAGTGTACCGTGCGAGTGCAGTCAAGGCTGCCACCTCAGTTTCCCACTAGAACTGGGCTAAGGCAAGGAGATGGGCTTTCCTGCCTACTTTTCAACCTGGCGCTTGAAAAAGTGGTACATGAATCGGGTATCCAGACAAGAGGAACTATCTACTATAAGTCTGTTCAATTGCTGGGATATGCAGATGACTTGGATGTAATGATCAGAACACTTAGAGATCTACAAATTGCATTTTCAGTTCTAAAACTGAGTGCAGAGAAGATCAGCCTGAGAATTAATGAAGGAGAGACGAAGTATATGTGTAATGGCACTAACCAACCCTTACAGTCCACAATAACCCTTGATGGAATCACATTTGAGCGAGTGGAATGTTTCACCTATCTGGGATCAAAGATAGAAGCAAATGGCACCACCTTTACTGAAATTATAGCTAGCATAAGTGCTTCTAACCGATGCTACTTTGGAATGTTGCGACATTTTAAATCCAAGCTTATGTCACAAGATACTAAATACCATCTTTACAAAACGCTGATACGCCCAGTACTTACTTACGGCTCAGAAACATGGACAATTACTAAACAGGGTGAAAACAAACTGAGATCACATGAAAGAAGTATATTGAGGAGGATTTTTTGACCTGTATATGAAAATGGGATTTGGAGAAGGCTAAGAAATGACGAACTTTATGACTGCTACAAGTAGGATGACATGGTAAAGTTCATAAAGCTGTGTAGACTGAGATGGGCTGGACATGTGATGTGACTCCATGAGACGTATCCCGCAAGGTAAGCCTGCTGCAGTGAACCTGGAGGAAGGAGAGCAAGAGGATGACCTAGGTTGAGATGGAGCGATGAGGTTGGAGAGAACGCTGCCGGAGTCTGTTGCCATAACTGGAGGTCCACGGCGAAGTCCAGAGAAATTCGGCAGAAAATTATTGAGGAGGCCAACTCGCATCCCAGGATGTAGTGCCAACGGAATAAGATGAAACCAGAAAATATAAAAAGCTGGTACACCCCACATCTAAGCAGAATAAGAATCATAATGCTATTCTATCATGACAGGCCCCAGCACAATAATGCTGACAAGGAAATGTACATGAAAGTGAAAAAGATTTACAGGTCTGAAATCAAGGCACCTAAGTGTAAAGCAAATGATACATATATACTGAACTCAGTAACTAAATGCAAAGCTGCATGGGAAATTATTAAAACAGAAATTAACTGTGATGATAAAGTATACCAGATACCAATTCCACCTGATATTCTAAATGCACATTTTGTCAGTCCTCAACCAGATAACAGCACAATGGAGAATGTGAGTAAGAGCAGAGGCACTGCTAGCAGAAATGAACAGTAAGCAGACAGACAGCTATCACTGGACTTGTGTAACTGGGAAGATGGTCAGTGAATCAATAGCTAAGCTCAGTAACCATAGAACAGAGGATTACTATGGTCTCTCAAATTATATTTTTAAATATATCAGAAATCAAATTGTAATGCCACTGACTAAAATAATCAACAAAATTTTGAATGAAAGTAATTATCCAGAATGTTTAAAACTATCTGTAGTTAAACCAGTACATAAGAAAGGAGGTATAGCATCACCAGATAACTATTGACGAATATCACTTATACCCATAATATGAAAAATAATGGAATATTGCATGCATAAACATATGAGTCAATATTTTCAACATAATGATATACTTACCTCCTCACTGTATGCATTAAGATCCAGCTTTCCTACAGCAAAAGCAGTTTAGAGTATGGTAGCAAAAATATACAATTGTTTTGAAAATAAAGACATTATCTGTGCAACACAGTTGGACCTCAGGAAAGCTTTTGATATGGTCTCCCACAATATTCTCATGAAAAAACTCTACCACTACAGAGTGAGAGAGAATGTTCTATGCCTAATGCAGTCATACTTGGACAATAGAAAATAGTTAGTTAAGGTAAATAACCAAATGTCAGAATGTCTCCCAGTTGTAAAGGGCGTACCTCAAGGCTCTGTTATTGGACCTTTCCTTTTCATTATTTATATAAATGATTTACCTGCAGTTGTATCACGTGATGCAGTGCTATATGCAGATGACACAACACTTATCACATGTGATACCAATCTTGAAAATGTGCAACACAGCATGGCAGTGGCAATGGAGAGGTGCACTGTTTGATTTGAGGCAAATGTACTGAGAAGAATGATAGTAAAACTGAAGCTATTGTATTCAATCTGAATGCTCCCAGTCATGATAAAAAAACAGTAAAACTATTAGGATTTCATATAGATCAAAAGCTCGGCTGGGATGCCCACACAGGGAAGATATGTGGCAAATTGGCACGTGCCATATATCTGCTGTACAAGCTGAGGAGCAGTGTCAGTAAAGAACTTCTCTTATATGCATATTCTGCTTTCTTCCATGCACATCTGAGGTACGAAATACTATTATGGGACAATTCCATAGGCTCAAAATTAGTATTTAAATGGCAAAATAAAGCCATAAGGTGTATAGCAGAACTTAGCCCATATGAATCATATCGAGATTATTTTAAGAAACTAAATATAATGACAGTGCTGGCCTCTGTATTTACACTTGCCTTGTCTTCGTTAAAGAGAATCTGAGTAAACTTGACTTAAGGAGAACAGTTCAAGATCATAACAAAAGAAGTGGACACACAAAGAATAAGCAGTCTGCTAGGCTTGCAAAGACACACAACAGTTACAAATATCTTGGTCCTGACTACTTCAACAAATTACTTGAAAATGCCTACACAGTGCCAGTAAATAAATTTAAGACTAATCTTTCGAGGTGGATCAAAAGTAAAGTAATTTTCTCTGCTCCAGAGTTCCTTGAGTATGTGACAAGTGACCCACTTTCCTTGTGAGAATGAACTGTAAATTAACTGCAAACTGTACATATGCCACACTGTGCAACTATTTTATTACTGTTTCATGTACTTATTGTTAATTATCTGTTTGATTATTTATTTGTCGTTCACTGACCTATGTAGTGCATTTATTTTGTAATTAATCTATTAGGAAACTTCTTGTTGTTATTGACATTTGCACAAATATGTATTGTACCCATCTTGGATTATTATATTGTAGTTAATAACATTCGTCATGTCGAAGTTTATATAAGTATTATTGGTATTATTATTATGTTAACACTGACGACACCAATTGCATGTAAATATGCTCAGCGGTGGAATAAAAAATTTTTATTTGTATTGTATACATCGTAGAGATATGAAACGAGTCATATACTGACTTTTTGTTGTAAATGCGCCTGCCTGCTGATAATTAATTAGTTTTTACGATTTTTTAAATTAAAGACAGTCAGATATTAGTCAGTAATTCCTACCCATCACCATTTAAACATTATATTACATAATCTTCCGCAGAACAGGAGTTATCAAAGAGAAAAGTTCTCAGTTTATATTCGAATTTTATTTTGCTGTGTGTTGGGCATTTTATATCAATTGATAGGTGATCAAAACTTTTGGATGCAGCATTGTGAATGCCTGTTTATGCTATAGACAATCTTAATGTAGCATCATGAATGACTTTCTTTTCTTCCAGTATAGTAATTATGTACATCATTGTTCGTACCTAAGTGCAGAGCACTATTTACAACAAACTTCATGAGGGAATAACCATGCTGTGAAACATGTAGATGGCCTATCACTCGCCAAGCACAAGGCAGGCATGGCGAAAGTTGTTCACACAAATTTTCAGCCACAGCCTTCTTCAGAAAGGAAGCACAGCACAGATTCACATTCATACAATCATACAAACAAGACTCAAGCACGCATGACCACTGTTTCTGGCTGTTCTCGCCAAAATCTTTTTTAACAGGGAAGGAAATGTAGACAGTTAATAGTAATTATCGACGAGAGGAATTTAGGGCATGAGATGCTGCCCCAGCAATCAGCAATGATAGGCAGCCGAGTGTTGTGCGGGGCGAGACCGTTGATACAATGGGGCTCAGCCACTCGGACTTCGAAGCGTTGGCGATTTGGAAGGCAATGAAAAACACAAGAAAGCAGAGAAAGAACGGCCACAGAGTAAAGTAAGGCAAATCTAAAGTTAAATGATAAAACTAAAATCAGTACAATATAAGTAAACAGTCCAGAAATAATTCATGTACACGAAAGAAAATATTGCTTTAATTGCTATACTTAAAAAATGAACTTTGATTCCTTTAAACTTTAGACTACTATCGGCTCGATTAGTACACCCATCAACAAATAATTTTTGACGAAACAACACTGTTGCAACAGGGTGTGAGCATGTCAAAGTCATGTCACAGGAAAGTATCACAGAGAGTACTGTGAAGGTATGACTGCACGTATCTAACGTTTTAGGCTAGTTAAGATGGCGGACATAGGCTTCAAATTTGTCACATAATGCAGTTCCCTTCTTCTTTTTTACCCCCATGGGTAACAACGAGGCTGTCGATCTCGAAATATCATAGTGAATCCACAGTCTAATAAATACAGTCACGACACTCTCTGGTGGGAAAGTTGTTACTGTTTGATAGTTGGAGCAACACTAGCGCTCTAAGTGGTGAGAAAGCAGGCGGTCATATGTATCGTAAGGATAATGTTTGTTTTTAATCATATTCTACTCAATTAACCAAACAGTCATATTTTTGCGTTCCATGCATTAGTAAGGTAACAACAGAATTGAATAATCGTAAAATACACGTAAAAAGAAGCTGAATCACACTGATTCAGTGACATAAGCTTCAACTCATTCATGAAGAAATACTTCTGAGTACTTATTTATTTCAAGTTTCTGCTACCAGTCACTTTTTATTTCATGCTTAATCTAATATAATGCAACGCATTTCTAATATGTTCTGTTCAACTTCAGGCGTTTATACATACACACATACATACAGAGAAATGTCACTTTAAAATAAATAGTCTTAAACTAGATTAATCTAGAACTTTTTGTCCATTGTTTTTTACTGTAGCTGCTGGTGGGGCAATTGGGGGAAAGGAGGGGGCAGTGTATAGCTAGAAATCGAAATCAGTGATGTCTTCTGCTGGTTTTCTTCCTTGTGGTTGACTGTGTATATCAGAGCCTATATAGGATGCAGACAGATTTGCATCAGTTATGTGTTACGAAAATTGTACGAAAGGCTTTTATATGACAGTTGATCACTTACAATTTCATCATCTTGCTGCTTCACTTGCATCACTGGTGTAATGGCGGAGCTGTTGCACATTATATTTTGTCACTGATTGCCAACGTAATTCACTGCACAAACCGCTTTGATGTTATACACACAACACAAGATGGCGTGCTGTAATCTGTAGCATTTGAGTCTGTAGCTGTAATCTGTAGCATTTGAGTCTGTATCGATTATCGACGTTTTGTATCGATATTCTTGGTACTGACAGATTTGCAGTCAATTATTTACATTGAAATATCTTGAATCTATTGAGTTAGAACTGGCTTGAGACTGTTGAAGAATTTTGAGTTTTTGAATTCGGTTGTTTCATTAAGAATGTTATCTCCATGCTTTGTGTTATGTATGAAAATTTCCATTTCTTCCATGATATCCATTCTTTTACTTTTTCCTATTTTGTGTAAAAATTCGAGGTTGTCTTCGATTTTCAAAGGGTGGCCTGCGTCTTAAATGTTAGTTGCTACTGCTGAATTCTACACTCGAATTCTTTGCAAACAACCACATTCTGGAAGTCCAAGTTGACCCACACCAAAGTTTCAAGTTAAAATAAGAAAATGCCTCAACAACAATAACTACCTTTTCACTAAGACTGAAGTATGGGACCTTATTGTGATGAACCCAACAGCCCCCAAAGTCAGAGCACAACCAGAAGTCCATAAAACGAACACACCTATCAAGTCTATTGTGAACTCAATTAATAGCCCAGCCTACAAATTAATGAGAGAACTAAATGACATACTTGTAGAAAAATACACATCTGGAAAATCATATTCCATAAGGCACAGCTGTGAGCTTATAAACAGTTTAAAAGATTTGACAGTACCACCTCAAGCCAAGCTTCTATCCCTAGATATTGTTAACCTTTACAGCAACATACCTGTAGATGAAACAGTTGGGATAATAAGAATAAAACTATTGAGAAACAAGACAATGAGCACACCAGAAATAATAGAACTTGTAGATGTACTTAATCTAGTGGTCTCACATAATTACTTCTCTTTTAACAATAAAATTTACAAGCAGGACGAAGGACTAGTAATGGGAAGCCCTCTCAGTGGCCTAGTAGGTGAAATATTTATCAACCATATAGAAAATAAAATTCTAACACTAAATTATAACATCACAAGTAAAGTTAAATTCTATAAGAGATATGTAGATGACACCCTCATTCTATTTGAAGGCACAGAGGATGAAGTGACAAATCTTTTTAACTAATTCAATGGCCTACATAAAAATATTCAATTCAACCTTGAACAGGAAGAAGACAACACCATGACTTTTCTTGATATAAAAATATCTGAACAGAACCAAAAGGTAGCTGTCAACGTTTACAGAAAACCTACTGGCACTGACACCACTATACCAAACTCCTCAACACATCCCTCCTCCCACAAAAAAGCTGCTTATAGATCAGTACTGTACAGAGTACACAAATTTCCACTTCAACACACAGAACTCCAACAAGAAGCAGAAACCATAACATAGGCTGCAATAAACAATGGATATGACCCTTCTCTAATTAATACCATGTCACAACAGATGAAAAATAAATTGAACAAATAACATCAAACTACACTCACAACTGACAGTGCCCCAGCAGTCAAATATGTAAAAATGCTATATCTTGGAATAGTATCTGACAAATTAGCAAGACTATTCAAAAACACAGAAGTAAAAATCAGCTTCAGCACCAAAAACAACCTAAGCAGAAAGATTATTCACAACATAAAACCACCAGATACAAGTCTTGATGCGTCTGGCATTTACAAAATTACCTGCAGCCAATTTAATAAATATTATATCGGCCAAACAGGCAGAAATTTCAGAACCCTATTCATAGAACATTTAGACTACTACAGGCTTGATAAATGTAAGAAATCAGCAGTAGCAACTCACATTAAAGACAAAGGCCACCCTTTGAAAATTGAAGACAACCTCGAAATTTTACACAAAATAGGAAAAAGTAAAAGAATGGATATCATGGAAGAAATGGAAATTTTCATATATAACACAAAGCATGGAGATAACATTCTTAATGAAATAACCGAATTCAAAAACTCAAAATTCTTCAACAGTCTCAAGCCAGTTCTAACTCAATAGATTCAAGATCTGTCAATATAAATAACTGACTACAAATCTGTCAGTACCAAGAATATCGATACAAAACCTCGACAATCGATACAGACTCAAATGCTACAGATTACAGCCCGCCATCTTGTGTTGTGTGTATAACATTGAAGCAATTTGTGCTGTGAATTACGTTGGCAATCGGCGACAAAATATAATGTGCAACAGTTCCGCCATTACACCAGTGATGCAAGTGAAGCAGCAAGATGATGAAATTGTAAGTGATCAACTGTCATATAAAAGCCTTTCGTACACTTTTCGTAACACATAACTGATGCAAATCTGTCTGCATCCTATACAGGCTCTGATATACACAGTCAACCACAAGGAAGAAAACCAGCAGAAGACATCACTGATTTCGATTTCTAGCTATACACTGCCACTTCCTTCCCCCAATTGCCCCACCAGCAGCTACAGTAAAAAACAATGGACAAAAAGTTCTAGATTAATCTAGTTTAGGACTATTTATTTTAAAGTAACATTTCTCTGTATGTATGTGTGTATGTATAAACCCTTGAAGTTGAACAGAACATCTTCAAAATGCGTTGCATTATATTAGATTAAGCATAAACTAAAAAGTGACTGGTAGCAGAAACTTGGAATAAATAATTATCCCACACAGTCACGGTGGACAAACATAGCCATTATGGCTGAAAATAATTACTTTGGAGTATGCCTATATTTGCAGCTTATTCCCTTGAAAGCAAGAGAATGTAAACACCTTTAATGCGTGAGAAACATATATTTCTATTGTTATCTGTTGTTATAAGTGCTTTCCTTGATACTTAAAAATTATTTATTTAGTCCAGTGATTCGCCCTCTCGTACACTTCACTTTCTAATATACTTAAGCTTTTATAAATGTAAATACATTTGCTTTAAAAGTGAATAAGTTGAAGATTCTTGCCATTTGTGGCTTAGATTTAGTAACAATTGTGGAATTGATTTCGCATGCGTTGGGAAACAGTTTCATTGCTTTTGACGATTTACTGTCACGCTTTTTCCTCAAGTTACAGTTGTAGTGGCTTATTTGATACGTTAAATAACGTGGGTATTACGTTTCACGTGGGTACCTTACACTGCACGTTCACTGATTTGGCTGAAAGTGTACCAAGCAAAACTCTGCTTTGTTGGATAGACATACCACGTCTTTCCACAGGGTGTTACAAAAAGGTACGGTCAAACTTTCAGGAAACATTCCTTACACACAAAGAAAGAAAATATGTTATGTGGACATGTTTCCGGAAACTCTTACTTTCCAAGTTAGATCTCATTTCATTACTTCTCTTCAAATCACATTTATCATGGAATGTAAACACACAGCAACAGAACATACCAGCGTGACTTCAAACACTTTGTTACAGTAAATGTTCAAAATGTCCTCCGTTAGCGAGGATACATGCATCCACCCTACGTCACATGGAATCCCTGATGTGCTGATGCAGCCCTGGAGAATGGCGCATTGTATCACAGCCGTCCACAATACGAGCACGAAGAGTCTCTACATTTGGTACCAGGGTTGCGTAGACAAGAGCTTTCAAAAGCCCCCATAAATGAAAGTCAAGAGGGTTGAGGTCAGGAGAGTGTGGAGGCCATGGAATTGGTCCGCCTATACCAATCCATCGGTCACCGAATCTGTTGTTGAGAAGCGTACGAACACTTCGACTGAAACGTGCAGGAGCTCCATTGTGCATGAACCACATGTTGTGTCGTACTTGTAAAGGCACATGTTCTAGCAGCACAGGTAGAGTATCCCGTATGAAATCATGATAACGTGCTTCATTGAGCGTAGGCGGAAGAACTTGGGTCCAATCAAGACGTCACCAACAATGCCTGCCCAAACGTTCACAGAAAATCTGTGTTGATGACGTGATTGCACAATTGCGTGCGGATTCTCGTCAGCCCACACATGTTGATTGTGAAAATTTACAATTTGATCACGTTGGAATGAAGCCTCATCTGTAAAGAGAACATTTGCACTGAAATGAGGATTGACACATTGTTGGATGAACCATTCGCAGAAGTGTACCCGTGGAGGCCAATCAGCTGCTGATAGTGCCTGCACACGCTGTACATGGTAAGAAACAACAGGTTCTCTCGTAGCACTCTCCACACAGTAACGTGGTCAACGTTACCTTGTACAGCAGCAACTTTCCTGACGCTGACATTAGGGTTATCGTCAACTGCACGAAGAATTGCCTCGTACATTGCTGGTGTCCTCTTCGTTCTAGGTCTTACCCAGTCGTGAGTCATAGGCTGGAATGTTCAGTGCTCCTTAAGACGCCGATCAGTTGCTTCGAACGTCTTCCTGTCGGGACACCTTCGTTCTGGAAATCTGTCTCGATACAAACGTACCGCGCCACGGCTATTGCCCCGTGCTAATCCATACATCAAATGGGCATCTGCCAACTCCGCATTTGTAAACATTGCACTGACTGCAAAACCACGTTCGTGATGAAGACTAACCTGTTGATGCTACGTACTGATGTGCTTGATGCTAGTATTGCAGAGCAATGAGTCGCATGTCAACACAAGCACCGAAGTCAACATTACCTTCCTTCAATTGGGCCAACTGGCGGTGAATCGAGGAAGTACAGTACATACTGACGAAACTAAAATGAGCTCTAACGTGGAAATTAAGCGTTTCCGGACACATGTCCACATAACATATTTTCTTTATTTGTGTGTGAGGAATGTTTGCTGAAAGTTTGGTCGTACCTTTTTGTTACACTCTGTATAAAAGCTCATGTCTTCTGGATTTTTCTAGCAATTTTTTATTATTAATGGAAGAAAATATTACTCAGTAAATGTCTGTACATTATAAGAGAACTGTAAGTTAACTGTCCTGTCATGTGTGGTTTCGTATCTCCCAGTGTCCTTAGGACAGTAAAGAATCACAAATGTGACGTAATTTTTTACTTATTGCCGTTTTTTATGGCACTGCATACGCTCCCTAGTATAAGATTTATGTTAGCACTCATCCGATATCGTGTTCAGCGCTGTCATCGCTGGGGGTAACAAAAACGAGGCGGAGTGTCGCGACTGTCATGTTAGATTGTAGTGAATTACTTTGGAACTGTTTAACGCAGCTCCACTTGGCCGCCGACAAGCGGACTACTTTGACGACAGCGTCACTCATCAGCAGACTGCAGAACTGCGAGGAAAAGTCAGTGAATTGACACGTCCCCACAGCAGACAGCGATCAACAGCGACCGAAACTGTCGAACTGACTGTGTCGGCAGTGGACTGTAAGCACAGGAGCGCCAAGCGACTTACAACTTGTTCTAGCATCAAGGGGGGAGTGGAGATGATCCGCTGGCGCAATAGTAGACAATGTTACGCGGTCTTCAGAGCATATAAGTAATTTCATATCTTATTTTGCATTAATAAAAAAGACTGTAACGCTAATTTTGACATTCTTTTTCGAGATTTTTGTTCAGAAGTGTAGTGTGCATGTGTATGCTGGTTTTCATCAATGTTACGGTGATTAATACCTTCAATTCACATGCTATAACTGTAGTTACTAATTATTGGTTTATGTTTGTAGTAATTTTTGATGTGTATACTGTTTTGATGTTTTGTATAACCTGGTTAATATTGACATTGATATTTGGTTTCAATAGGCTTGTGAGGTTTACTGTATTCAGTGGCGATAGGCATTGTGTTAATTTGGATTAGCTGAGGTACTATAGTCAGTGTTTATTTATTTGTTGATAAGTAAGTTATCTGCGTTACTCAAGGATTATCTTATCCTACTTGCCAGTGTAAATTAAGTTATCTGCGTTACTCAAGGATTATCTTATCCTACTTGCCAGTGTATAGTAAGAACCAAAAAGTCTAGTGAGACTGAGTTGAAGAGGTAAAATTTGGGAAGAAGTAGGGAGTGCAGGAGGATAGGGAAAATTCAGGAATCAGTGTTTGTGGATTGTCAGTTAACAGTCCATTAGCACATTCAAGCACTTATATTGAGACACCAATAAAACCAATGAAGAACAAACGAGATCTGGATGAGGAGAGACGGGAAAAGATGCAATCAATTATGGCAGCGATTTTGCGAAGCAATAAAGAGTGTGATCAGAAGAATTAATAAACATTCCAGAAAATAGAGAATAAACATGAAGAAATGTTATGAGAAGTTGACCAGAAGAACGGTGAAAGATTTCAGATGGTATTACAACAACGAGACCTGAAGAAAGAGTTACGAGAGTTTAAGGAAGAGGTGAAGAGAGAGTTCAATGAAACAGATAATTAACTGCAGCAAGACCTGAAGAAACACTCAGATGATATGGACAAGATGAAAGAGTAAGTGACAAGTGAAATTGAGGATAATGGTAAGGAAGTCAAGGAAGAATTGGAGGGGAATATCCAAAAAGATGAGACACATTTTGGCTAACAGCTCGAAGAGTTGACAGAAGCAATGAGAATGTGACACCACTGTTTAGGGAACAGGAACTAAGCAAATTGAACTGGCTGTAAATACAAATAATGCAATATCACTGCAAAGAAGAGAAGGTAATCAGAAGATTACATAGGACATGCAGCACTTACAGGCAGAAATCTGACAACTAGAAACGAAAATGGATGAAAGTGATAAGAAGATTGGTACTGCAGAGTTAGCAGTCGGGAAGGATAAGGTTATTAATATGGTGAATGGTGATAACAGGTGCACCCAGACTCATGTAGGACAAAGATACAAACCTAAGGAAACATTGCACCCAATGGTATTTCCAAAATGGTTAAAGGGCATTTTCCTTGCACATTACAAGAATAAAGAAAAGATTCAATTTGTGATAGATAGAATGGAGGTAAAGCTTTCACATGGTGTAAGGAAAAAAGAAGTTAACAGTTATGATCAATTTGAAGTAGAATTTATGAAGATGTGCAGGTTGACGAGGCATCAGTGTGCAACTTTAGATGACTTACTTCATTGCTAGTCACTTAACAATTGGGGAGGTACCCTAAGCAAGTTTGCTGAACATTTGTGGGAACTGAATGAAACTTTAGAGTAACCGTTTAATGAGGATATAATGATATCTGCATTAAGAGAAGACAGAGCAGAAGAATGCAAGAGAACCTATCAGTAAGCCTGATCAAGGTTAGAGACGCACTGATGGAGGTACTTGAGCAGTTAGAATCAACACATGTGCATGAAGATAGTCAGGTGAAAGAGCAAAACTGAGGCAGAGATAATTGCCACAAAATCAAACTGGTAACCAACCATCCCATCAAGGAAGAGGAGGTGTTCATGGATACAGGAACCAAGGAAATGGTCGTTCATTTTACAATAGTTCCAGAAGAGGTGAGGATTTAATGAGTTATAAGACGGGAGATGGTAGATAGATGCTGAGAAGAACAATTTCAGGAGGTGAAGAGTTCAGTAAACTAGACCTCACTCCAGATGAGATCCAATCAGGAATGAGACATAGGAGGGCCAATGCTAACCTGTTTAGGCATGATGATAGTGCTGACCTGAGAAGAGACCTTGTGGACAAAAATAAAAAAAATCCAAAGAATCTGTATTACTTGTAATAAAGACAGATACATGTGCACTAAATGTTGATGCCCTTGTTGATACAGGAAGTGGAGTATGTGCTATATCTCAGACGTTATATGAGTAAATACCGAATGCAAATGTCGTTCTACCTAATTTGCATGTACGGGGAGCACAGGTTGTAAATGCTATAGGTGCTAAGAGCAAACCCATCAAGGATCAAGTGTTGATTAACTTTAAAATACAGTGAGAAGAACACAAAACCACATTTCTGGTGGTACCAGGACTTATTATATCAGTCATGTTGGAGATCGATTGGTTGAATGACTGGAAGCAGAACTGAATTTTGATGAAGATGCTATGAGTGTGAAAGGGGGAAGAGGAGAGAAGAAAAGGTTGATCTTTATAGAGAGTAAAGAGGTTAAAGAGGAAGAGGTATTTAAGTGGGTGAACTTATGTTATAAAGAGGAGCCTACAACAGAACAAAAAGATATGGAACTAGACAAGGAGAGAAGAGGAGAGATATTTTATGAGGGTTTGGTATAAGAGGATCAGCATGAGGAGGATACGATAGGCAATATGTTGGAAGAAATGTGACACCTGGATCAAGATGTTTGGAGGAAATTACATAAATACTGCAAAGTCTTCTCTTGGCATGAAAGGAGTAGAATGTAGACTGAAAATAAAGGAACATAGACCTTTTAATATTAAACAATATCCAATTCCTCAATCTCAAAGGAAAGCAATGGAAGGAGAAATACAGAGACTGCTGGACCTTGGAGTTATTGACACAACCAATAGTCAGTGTAATAGTTGTCTGTTTGAGGTAGACAAGGACGGACAGGTATGGATAGTTTTGGATGCATGTACTGTGAACAAGATCATTGAATCAGAACAAGACAGCCCGGAAACCATAGAAGAATTGATCCAAAAGTTTCGAGGGAAAAAATTACTTAGTAGTATCTACCTGACTGCTACTGGCAGATACCCGTAGTCCCAGAATCTTGTCAACACACTGTCTTAAATTACGCTGACAGAAGTTATCATTTTAGAGTATCACCATTTCGACTTAATGTGTCAGTTTCTGAGTTCATCAGAGCATTGGATAAGATTTTGGGTGAAGAATTATTTGAAAAGGTTACTGGAACGAATCTTGGAGGTATTTGAGAAAGCTGGTGTAACAGCAAACCTAGACAAATCAGAATTTGGTAAATACCAGATAAGGTTTCTAGGGCATATAATCTCAGAAGATGGCATTTTCCCAGATCCTGGAAAATGGAAGTGATTAGATAATTCCTAATTCCAAGCACTAAGGGACAGCTCAGTTCTACAAAGGCAAAGATGACATGGCGGTGTAGTGAGGAATGTCAGGAAGAGTTCGAAATGATTGAAGAAGCTCCATGATCTAATGTAACTCAATTTTCTTTAGGACATTTGAGTTTCAACTTTATATACAATAATAATAGAAGCTGAAGAACTGAATAAAAATTTGCACCATAGCCAGGACTTGAACGCAGGTCTCCTTGCTTTCTAGACATGTGTGCTAGCCATATATAGATAACACAGTTTCATGGGCTGTCTTAGTCCAATGCCCTCCCTAACACAAAGTTCAATTCATGTTTTCAGGGCACTGAACTTGGGTAGTCCATTCAGCTGTGTTACCTATACAGCTATGGTGGTGCAATGACTATTACACCTGCCTAGTAAGGAGACCTGGGTTCAAGTCCCAGCTATGGCAGGAATTTTAATTCATTTCTTCTGCTTCTAACATTATCATAGATAAAGCTGAGACTCAAATGCCTCAAGGAAAATTTAATTATATCAGATCTATAGATCACCTACACGAGGTACAAGCTGGATTTCCCCTTTACATCAAATAGTGTGGTGCTATTCCAGTTCTTGAGGGCCTCGGAAATAGTGTCAATTTAAAAAGGGGAAAATAAGCTGAAGACTTGAAGTTTGTGTTAGGAAGGACATTGGACTAGGGTAGTCCATGCAACATTTTACAAGTGCTACATGGTGGTGTAGTGGCTAGCAAACATGGCGACCTGAGTTCAAGTTCAAGCTGTAGCACAAATTTTAATTAATTTCTTCAGCTCCTATCAATATCATAGATAAAGAAACTTTGTGTAACGCTGAAATATTACACCCTCTAAATTTTTCTAAAGACTTTTATTTGGGAATGCACAGCTCAGATTATGGATTAAGTATACACTTTTACCAGGCAGAGAAGGACGCAGAAACTGAGGTAATAAAGATCTTAGCCTTTGGCAGTAGAATTTTGAATGTGTGGGAGAGAAGATATTGCATTACTGAATGGCTGGCTATTGTGTGGGATTTCAAACATTTCAGGTATTATTTGGCAAGAAGGCATGTGAAGGTGGTTACTGACCACAAAGCACTGGCATTTTTAATCACCAGTAAGTTGAGGCACAGTTGTGTGATAAGGTGGGCTGTGGCACTTCAAGACTATGACTTTGGAGTGATACACAAATCTGGTAAAATCCATATAATACCAGATGCATTATCAAGGCACCCATTTGATGCATGGGGAACTGTAGTGAATAGGCTCTGAGCACTATGGTACGTAACGTCTGAGGTCATCAGTCCCCTAGAACTTAGAACTACTTAAACCTAACTAACCTAAGGACATCACAAACATCCATGCCCGAGGCGGGATTCGAATCTGCGACCGTAGCGGTCGCGAGTTTCCACACTGCAGCGCCTAGAACCACTCGGCCACTCCGGCCGGCCTAGTGAATAGATTACCATAAGAAGAAATCAGAATAAATTTAATAAAAAGAGTACAACATCTACATTTACATTTATACTCCGCAAGCCACCCAACGGTGTGTGGCGGAAGGCACTTTACGTGCCACTGTCATTACCTCCCTTTCCTGTTCCAGTCGCATATGGTTTGCAGGAAGAACGACTGCCGGAAAGCCTCCGTGCGCGCTCGAATCTCTCTAATTTTACATTCTTGATCTCCTCGGGAGGTATGAGTAGGAGGAAGCAATATATTCGATACCTCATCCAGAAACGCACCCTCTCGAAACCTGGACAGCAAGCTACACCGCGATGCAGAGTGCCTCTCTTGCAGAGTCTGCCACCTGAGTTTGCTAAACATCTCCGTAACGCTATCACGGTTACCAAATAACCCTGTGATGAAAGGCGCTGCTCTTCTTTGGATCTTCTCTACCTCCTTTGTCAACCTGACCTGGTACGGATCCCACACTGATGAGCAATACTCAAGCATAGGTCGAACGAGTGTTTTGTAAGCCACCTCCTCTGTTGATGGACTACATTTTCTAAGGACTCTCCCAATGAATCTCAACCTGGTACCCGCCTTACCAACAACTAATTTTATATGATCATTCCACTTCAAATCATTCCGTGCGCATACTCCCACATATTTTACAGAAGTAGCTACTACCAGTGTTTGTTCCACTATCATATAATCATACAATAAAGTATCCTTCTTTCTATGTATTCGCAATACATTACATTTGTCTATGTTAAGGGTCAGTTGCCACTCCTTGCACCAAGTGACTATCCGCTGCAGATCATCTGGCATTTCGCTGCAGTTTTCTAATGCTGCAACTTCTCTGTATACTACAGCATCATCTGCGAAAAGTCGCATGGAACTTCCGACACTATCTACTAGGTCATTTATATATATTCTGAAACGCAATGGTCCCATAACACTCCCTTGTGGCACGCCAGAGGTTACTTTAACGTCTGTAGACGTCTCTCCATTGAGAACAACATGCTGTGTTCTGTTTG
This sequence comes from Schistocerca cancellata, assembly GCF_023864275.1. Classification (NCBI taxonomy): domain Eukaryota; kingdom Metazoa; phylum Arthropoda; class Insecta; order Orthoptera; family Acrididae; genus Schistocerca; species Schistocerca cancellata. The sequence goes on from NC_064633.1 coordinate 522,212,827, forward strand.
CTAAAAACTCTTCAACCCAGCCACACAGCTGGTCTGATATTCCGTAGGCTGTTACTTTGTTTAACAGGCGACAGTGCAGAACTGTATCGAACGCCTTCCGGAAGTCAAGGAAAATAGCATCTACCTGGGAGCCTGTATCTAATATTTTCTGGGTCTCACTAACAAATAGAGCGAGTTGGGTGTCACACGATCGCTGTTTCCGGAATCCATGTTGATTCGTACAGAGTAGATTCTGGGTTTCCAGAAATGACATGATACACGAGCAAAACACATGTTCTAAAATTCTACAACAGATCGATGTCAGAGATATAGGCCTATAGTTTTGCGCATCTGCTCGACGACCCTTCTTGAAAACTGGGACTACCTGTGCTCTTTTCCAATCATTTGGAACCTTCCGTTCCTCTAGAGACTTGCGGTACACGGCTGTTAGAAGGGGGGCAAGTTCTTTCGTGAACTCTGTGTAGAATCGAATTGGTATCCCGTCAGGTCCAGTGGACTTTCCTCTGTTGAGTGATTTCAGTTGCTTTTCTATTCGTTGGACACTTATTTCGATGTCAGCCATTTTTTGGTTCGTGCGGTGACTTAGAGAAGGAACTGCAGTGCGGTCTTCCTCTGTGAAACAGCTTTGGAAAAAGGTGTTTAGTATTTCAGCTTTACGCGTGTCATCCTCTGTTTCAATGCCATCATCATCCCAGAGTGTCTGGATATGCTGTTTCGATCCACTTGCTGATTTAACGTAAGACCAGAACTTCCTAGGATTTTCTGTCAAGTCGGTACATAGAGTTTTACTTTCGAATTCAATGAACACTTCACGCATAGCCCGCCTTACGCTAACTTTGACATCGTTTAGCTTCTGTTTGTCTGAGAGGTTTTGGCTGCATTTTAACTTGCAGTGAAGCTCTCTTTGCTTTCGCAGTAGTTTCCTAATTTTGTTGTTGAACCACGGTGGGTTTTTCCCGTCCCTCACAGTTTTACTCGGCACGTACCTGTCTAAAACGCATTTCACGATTGCCTTGAACTTTTTCCATAAACACTCAACATTGTCAGTGTCGGAAGAGAAATTTTCGTTTTGATCTGTCAGGTAGTCTGAAATCTGCCTCCTATTACTCTTGCTAAACAGATAAACCTTCCTCCCTTTTTTATAATTTTATTTACTTCCATAGTCAGGGATGCTGCAACGGCCTTATGATCACTGATTCCCTGTTCTGCGCTTACAGAGTCGAAAAGTTCGGGTCTGTTTGTTATCAGTAGGTCCAAGATATTATCTCCATGAGTCGGTTCTCTGTTTAATTGCTCGAGGTAATTTTCGGATATTGCACTCAGTATAATGTCACTTGATGCCTTGTCCCTACCACCCGTCCTAAACATCTGAGTGTCCCAGACTATATCTGGTAAATTGAAATCTCCACCTAAGACTATAACATGCTGAGGAAATTTATGTGAAATGTATTCCAGATTTTCTCTCAGTTGTTCTGCCACTAATGCTCCTGAGTCGGGAGGTCGGCAAAAGGAGCCAATTATTACCCTAGCTCGGTTGTTGAGTATTACCTCCACCCATAATAATTCACAGGAACTATCCACTTCTATTTCATTACAGGATAAACAGCGACAAACACGCCACCACCAGTTGCATGCAATCTATCCTTTATAAACACCGTCTGTGCCTTTGTAAAAATTTCGGCAGAATTTATCTCTGGCTTCAGCCAGCTTTCCATACCTATAACGATTTCAGCTTCGGTGCTTTCTATCAGCACTTGAAGTTCTGGTACTTTACCAACGCAGGTTCGACAGTTTAAAATTACAATACGGACTGCTGCTTGGTCCCCGCATGTCCTGACTTTGCCCCACACCCTTTGAGGCTGTTGTCCTTTCTGTACTTGCCCGAGGCCATTTAACCTAAAAAAAAACCGCTCAGTCGACGCCATACACCCCTGCTACCCATGTAGCCGCTTGCTGTGTGTAGTGGACTCCTGACCGATCCAGCAGAACCCGAAACCCCACCACCCCATGGCGCAAGTAGAGGAATCTGCAGCCCACATGGTCGCAGAACCGTCTCAGCCTCTGATTCAGACCCTCCACTCGGCTCTGTACCAAAGGTCTGCAGTCAGTCCTGTCGACGATGCTGCAGATGGTGAGCTAGCGCTACTGGCAGTCTTCACCAAATCAGATAGCTGCCGGAAACCAGAGAGAATTTCTTCCGATCCATAGCGACACATATCATTGGTGCCGACATGAGCGACCACCTGCAGATGGGTGCACCCTGTACCCTTCATGGCATCCGCAAGGATCCTTTCCACATCTGGAATGACTCCCGCTGGTATGCACACGGAGTGCACATTGGTTTTTTTTCCCCTCCCTTGCTGCCATATCCCTAAGGGGCCTCATTACGTGCCTGACGTTGGAGCTCCCAACTACCAGTAAGCCCACTCTCTGCGACCGCCCAAATCTTGCAGACTGAGGGGCAACATGAGGAGTTTGTGGGGAGATTCTTAAGAAACGAAAAGTTGTAGCTAATTAAAAATAAATATTGCTGCACTGTTGAAGGGAAGATTTCGAAATATTATTACATCCATCAGTGGATACTACACAAAATAAATAGAGAGAATGAAGAGAATTGGAAGCATGTGCCACAACAGATAACAGACAAATTATTTGATATATTCATTATAGACCTAAGAAGTGCCTGGAAAAGTGGCAGTTAGACTGTGCATTCAACAACAGGGGAAATGCATACGCAAGCCGCTGGGCACTTGTGATACTTGCCAGAAAACAAAGACAACCTACACCCAATTATACCAGAATCCATCAAACACATAGTAGTGATTGACCTATTCAGACCATTGCCTGCATCCCGAGGAAATTAGACCCAAATTCTGGTTGCAGAGGAATTAGTATCAAAGTTTATGAAGTTTTATCCATTACAGAAAGCTAGCAGCAAGGCCATTATTAGTAAATCTGAAAAGGACTGTTTTAGCAATGCTTGTAAACAAAAATGAATCTTAAGTGAAAATGGATCCCAGTTCCAATCCAAGGAGTCGAGGGAAACGCTCGAAAGAGATCAAATAGAACAGACTGTCATTTCCCACTATAGACCAGCCTCCAACCTGGCCGAACAGACAGTGAAAGAGTTGAATCGGTTATGTAGGACGTACTGTCACCATAAGTATGGTTCATGGAGGAAGTACTTGGAAGAGTTTGAGCATATCTGAAACCCCTTACCCCATGATTCAATGGGGTTTGAGGCATGTGAGATATTACTTAATTGGTAGCCTGACAGTGTTTTCCTCAAGTTAGTTGAATACCCACCTGGAGGTAACAAAACCTGGGAAAGGAAGCTGCATCTTGTAGAAGAGAATATGAGGTAAAAGGCGAGGAGAAGATAATGAGGCAAAACAAATTAGTGAAATCTACTGTATAACCTATCTAGTAGGAGGCTTAGTACTGGTGAAAGTACATGTTAAGTCAAAGGAAACATATTCATAGATACATAAATGTAATCATGCGTACAAAGGACCATATAGAATTGTTAGGGTGCAGCATCCCAACATGGCTGAAGTATGCTCAAACCAAACAAGTACATGGTAAGGAACATGTCAAGAACATAGAGATATTATCCACATGAAGACAGAGGTAACACATATGAAAGGAAAGAGCAAGACAGTTAAAGTGTAGGGAACAAGCAGCTCTTTTGTCTGTACACCAAGGGGCGACTGGTACACACCTAGCTAGGTCTTCCTCTTTTCAAGTCTCATTCCTCTACCACCTTAACAGTCTAATACTAAATAGAAGTTAAGAAAATAACAGTGATTATTCATTATGTCAATAAATAGATTAACTAGTGGTTACTCAGACAACATCTAGAATGTAATAGGAGTTATTGTTTAAATTATCATATTGTCATGGTCGTTTTGGTTGTCCAGGCATTCCAATCAAAAGCAATTAGTAATACCTATGGTATGTTTTATTACGATTATAGGAGATAAATATTAAGTATTGAAGAAGTCATGTCTTATGTAATTGTTTGGAACTTAAATTACAAAAACAGTAGTGCTAGACCTGAAGGTAAACATCAGTTTCAATATGGAAAAGAGCTGTTTAGTATCAGCAAGGAGTTTTATGTAATCGTGTAGTTTTTGTCTCATAAGTAGTGAATGAATAAGCAAACTGTAAGGAATTGTATCTAAAGAACAGCTGATGGGTATGGTCAATAGATGAATGTGTATAGTGACGTATTGTCGCAGAAGAAGCTGAGTAACACAGTCACCATGGTGTGGTGGTTATGATACTAGACGGTTGCATGGAGGGTTGGGAGCTCAAAACTCACCTCAACTGTGAAATTTTAATTTCTATACTCGGTTCTAGCACATTCTAGAAGTATCGATAAATGTAAAGAATCATTGTACAGGAATGTTCTGTAGCTGTATATATACCATATGTGTTCTGGCCGGAGGCAGTTCACTCCGTGCTTTTGTATGTGCAAGTGCTTAATAAACCTCCGTTAAGTGAATTTAGTGTTCATCATTCATCTAATTACGCCTTCTTCTACGTGACATTACTCTGGTGGAGACGCTGGGTATTGGAACTTGTGATAGCGCACATTATCGATGACACAGTGGCTTCCATCAGGCCGGGATCACAATCTATCGGAGACACAAGAAGAAGAGGATGTTATGATGACAGCAATTGTGTGTCACCACATGAGACATCCTTCTGAATTCTCTGGTGACGATGGCCAAGATCTAAACAAGTGGCTGAAGGTATATGAGCATATAGGCAAATTTAACAAATGGGGTGACACCTTGTGTTTAGCTAACGTATTTCTCTATTTGGAGGGCACTGCCAAGCCATGGTATGAGAACAATAAGGAGGAGTTCACAAGCTGGGAAGTATTCCAGGCGAACTGCACAAGTATTTCGGCGACACACAACTACAGAAGTGCAAGGCTGAAGGTAAATTAAAGTGCATGGCACAGCGTCCAGGAGAAACTACAGCATCCTACATTCAAGACATCTTGGAGCTTTGTAAAATAGTGGATCCTAGAATGAAGGAGGAAGATAAGGTTGCACATCTCATGAAGGGTGTTGCTGAGGACATGCATCAAGCCCTACTCCTGGAGGTTTCAACAACAGACGACTTCATAAAATGGTGCCAGTATATTGAGACAATGCATCAAAAAAGAATTACACGCAAGAAGTTTGAACGGCTTCCAAACGTTGTATCGATGTCTGTGATGGAGGAAGGAACTGATTTCACAAGTGTTCTTCGTCAGATAGTGAGAGAGGAAGTTCAGAAGGTACTTGGATAGCACAGCGACAAAAAACCAAGATGCTTCAAGAGGAAGTGGACCAGACATTGAACCCAATCTCTCGTCCTTCATTTCCCTTTAAAATGGTGAAAAGGTCGAGACCCAGGCGAAGTTACATTCCTACAATGCCGCATGAGGTACCTCTTTGGGTACCAAGGAAGACTGACGTCTGGAGGACCCAGGATAACCAAGCAGTATGTTTCCACTGCGAACTACGGGGACATATGGTGCGCTATTCTCAAGAAAGGCAACAGATATTTGATGACGCCCGCGCCAGAAGACAGCAGACCCATCTTAGCCAACACTAACTCCGGAATGACAAACATGAACAAGAAGATGTGGGTGCAGGACGACATAGGTCACCATTGCTGCAAGCTAGCTGCTGGAGAGGACGCTCCCCAACATGCCAATCAAGATCACCATCACCGTTTAGAAGCTCCAGCGGATCAACTAGTCGCCGCAACCTGGAAAACTAAAGGGTGTGACCTTCTTTGGAGGTGAGGCCACCGAAGAGAAAAACCCTCCGCCGTCAATCACTACAAAAATGATAGAAAACTACATCAATATCCTCATGGATGGCCGACCAGCCCAAGCTCTTGTGGACTCTGGAGCATCATATTCACTCATTTTGGGAGAAGTACCACCGCCAGTTGCAGAAAACCGTATTCGTCAACAACAAAACATCTCTGCTGAAGGTACCTAATGGGAAATATGTAAAACCTACAGGAAGATGTGTCATTCGTGTGGGTATAAGTGGCCATACACAGCCCTTTGAATTCGTCTCACAAGAGTGTAGTCATGACGTCATTCTCGGATGGGTCTTTTTGAAAGTTATAGATTGTGGTCGCTCGAAGATTATGTTAGACGAGATGAGATACTGTGGACAGGAAGATGCCCATCCGAGTGTGGGGAGACTATGTGTGCTGGATGAAGTGATCATTCCTGCAGTCAGCGCTGGAAAGGTAACTGTCATGTGTCATACCATGCATCAGTCCATGGATCTTGTAGTGGAATTAAGAAAAGCATACCACTGAGGAATCACTTGGTTATCCCAGCCTCTGTCGTCCCGTTTAATAACGGATATGGTGAATTGTGGATAGTTAACTGTCGACGAGAAGCGCAGATCCTTCCAAGACGCATGTGTGTAGCAAACACTAAGCCATTCATTTCCGAACAGCTGAGTATCATACAAACCTCCCAGGACGAGTCTGTGGGCGAAATTGGTGCTACCACTAAAAGACAAGATCTTCTAGCTCGACTATCACCAGATCTCACTAAGGAACAACAGAAGAAGCTACTTGCCATTCTTCAAGATTTCTCTGAATGCTTCAATCCACAGGTGAAGAGCAAATTAGACAAATCGATGGTGAAGCACTGGAGTAGCACTGCAGACCATCAACCAATAAGCCAGAGAGCATACTGTGTGTCAGCAATGAAATGTCGAATAATTCGTGATGAGGTAGAGAAAATGATGAAGAATGACATCATTCAGCCTTCGCAGAGCCCATGATCATCACCAGTGGGTTTCGTCAGGAAGAAGGATGGCAGATGGTGCCTTTGTGTTGATTGTTGTTGTTGTAGTTGTCTTCAGTCCTGAGACTGGTTTGATGCATCTCTCCATGCTACTCTATCCTGTGCAAGCTTCTTCACCTCCCAGTACTTACTTCAACCTACATTCTTCTGAATCTGCTTAGTGTATTCATCTCTTGGTATCCTTCTACAATCTTTACCCTCCACGCTGCCCTCCAATGCTAAATTTGTGATCCCTTGATGCCTCAGAATATGTCCTACCAACCGGTCCCTTCTTCTTGTCAAGTTGTGCCACAAACTCCTCTTCTCCCCAATTCTATTCAATGCCTCCTCGTTAGTTATTTGATCGACCCATCTAATCTTCAGCATTCTTCTGTAGCACCACATTTCGAAAGCTTCTATTCTCTTCTTGTCCAAACTAGTTATAGTCCATGTTTCACTTCCATACATGGCTACACTCCATACAAATACTTTCAGAAACGACTTCCTGACACTTAAATCTATACTCGATGTTAACAAATTTCTCTTCTTCAGAAACGCTTTCCTTGCCATTGCCAGTCTACATTTTATATCCTCTCTACTTCGACCATCATCAGTTATTTTGCTCCCCAAATAGCAAAATTCCTTTACTACTTTAAGTGTCTCATCTCCCAATCTAATTCCCTCAGCATAACCCGACTTAATTTGACTACATTCCATTATCCTCGTTTTGCTTTTGTTGATGTTCATCTCATATCCTCCTTTCAAGACACCATCCATTCCGTTCAACTGCTCTTCCAAGTCCTTTGCTGTCTCGGACAGAATTACAATGTCATCGGCGAACCTCAACATTTTTATTTCTTCTCCATGGACTTTAATACCTACTCCGAATTTTTCTTTTGTTTCCTTTACTGCTTGCTCAATATACAGATTGAATAATATCGGGGACAGGCTACAACCCTGTCTCACTCCCTTCCCAACCGCTGCATCCCTTTCATGCCCCTCGACTCTTATACCCCCTTTCACGAATTGACAATACACTAGATTGTCTGAAGGGGGCTAAGTTATTCTCAACCATGGACATGTACTCGGAATGCTGGCAAATCGAAGTAGATGAGGCTGATCGTGAAAAAACTGCATTCATCACCCTTGAGGGCCTGTATGAGTTTAAGGTAATGCCATTTGTTTTGTGTAATGCACCAACAACTTTTGAACAGATGATGGGTAATCTTCTAAGTCACCTGAAGTAGACGATGTGTCTTTGTTATTTAGATGACATTATAGTGTTCTCAGAGATATTTGATGAGCATATAAAAAGACTGAGGGCCGTTCTTAAGTGTCTCCAGCGAGGTGGACTGAAACTTAATCCAAGAAAGTGTCTCTTTGGAGCAAAAGGAATCAAAATACTTGGACACCTTGTGTCAAACAAAGGTGTGCGGCCAGACCCGAAAATGTGAGATCTCTAACGGAATTTGTTATTCCTAAAAGTATTAGAGATGTGAGAAGCTTCCTCAGATTATGTTCTTATTGCTGTTGTTTTATCAAAGACTTTTGTGTCAAAGCCAGGCCACTACAAGAGTTGTTAAAAGCCGATGTTAAGTTTATCTGGATTGGTGCTCAACAATGTTCTTTCGGTGTGCTGCGAAAAGGTGTGACGACTGACCCTGTACTTGGTCTGTATGATGAGAGAGCACCTACAGAACTACACACAGATGCCAGTGGGAATGGGATTGGTGCTGTTCTGGTGCAAATTTCGGATGGAAAAGAGAAGGTTATAGCCTATGCTTCTAGGACACTTTCAAATGCCGAGAGAAACTACTCAACTACAGAAAGAGAATGTCTTGCTCTGATCTGGGCCATGTGCAAATTTCGACTGTATCTCTATGGAAGGCCATTCACAGTTGTTACAGACCATCATTCACTTTATTGGTTGACAGGTCTTAAGGATCCAACAGGACGACTTGCCAGGTGGGCACTATGTCTTCAAGAGTATGACATTACCATAGTGTACAAAAGTGAAAGAAAACACCAAGATGCCAACTGTCTCTCAAGAAACCCTGTGCAAGACTTTGATGAAGATAGTGACTGTCTCGCTGCACTTCAGGATCTCTCTGCTGAGCAGGAGGAGGATGCCAAGATATCTCAAATTATGCTTGCCTTAAATCGGCCAGAAGATGTGAAAGGACAATTTAAGGTAGTTAATGGATTACTTTGCAAGGAAAACTTTGATCTGTTTAGAAAGAGGTGGCTACCAGTGATACCTAAACACATGGGCTTAGATGTTCTACAGAAATTCGATGACACACCTGAGGACGGACATTTAGGATTTAATAAGACATACGATAGGATCTGCAAGAGATTTTTCTGGCCAGGTTTAGTTAGGAGTGTCCGTCACTACGTGTCGCACTGTCTAGAGTGCCAGAGGAGAAATGCAGTTCCTTGGGAAGCACCTGGCTGACTCATACCAATTCCACCAGCTGAAACGCCTTTCCAGCGTGTTGCGATTGACTTCCTCAGACGATTTCCAATGTCTGCTAATGGCAACAGATGGATTATTGTTTGCGCTGATTATCTGACACACTATGCCATTTCAAAAGGCGTGAAAACAGCCAAAGCATTCGAGGTAGGCAAATTCATTGTGGAAGACATTGTATTAAAACACGGTGCCTCAAGGTCGTTAATTATCGATCGAGGGAAAGTTTTTCAACCGAATCTTGTGACAGAGATAAACCGTCGGTGCAACATTACTCATCACATGACGACTGCCTACCATCTGCAAACTAACGGGCTTACTGAGCGCCTTAATAAGACCTTGGCCGACATGCTATCATTGTTCGTCATTGTTGAGCTGAGCAACTGGGATGAGGTGCTACCTTTCGTGACGTTTGCCAACAACACCGCCAAACAAGACACAACAGGATTTACGCCATTTTTCCTGGTGCATGGGTGTGAGGCGACGACAATGATGGACACTGTGTATCCGTTACATCCTGCAACCCAGGTTAAATTCGAAGCTCCAGTGACAGGCAACAAGCAAAAAGGTGACGAAGAGCGTAGCAGCAAGGGAAGTTCTAAGAAGATCACCACCAGGGTAAACATCAGTCATCAGGAGTCGGAGTATGGAGGACCGATGACTTGTTCCTGGACTACGAGGACATAACACCAAGATGCTGTTTTCTCAAGGAGGGAGCAATGTCACAGAAGAAGCTGAGTAGCATAGTCACTGTGGTGTAGTGGTTATGATACTAGACTGTTGCATGGAAGGGTGAGCTCAAAACTCACCTGAACTGTAAAAATTTAATTTCTATATTCGGTTCAAGTACATTCTAGAAGTATCCACAAATGTCAAGAATCATTATACTGGAATGTTCTATAACTGTATATATACCATATGTGTTCTTGTCAAAGGCAGTTCGCTCCGCACTCTTGTATGTGCAAGCGCTGAATAAACCTTCGTTAAGTGAAGTTAGTGTTTGTCATTCATCTAATTACACCTTCTTCTAGGTGACAATATAATTGCCAAATAATGGTCTATGTGAATAATGTTGAGATATAGAGAGAAGTTAATGACATATAGAGTTAATGGAGCATTGTGGAGTTTTTGTGTATTCATGGAGTTTAAGGAAGATGTTTGGTTGATGGCCAAGGAATATGTATTTTAAGTGAAGGTGACATTGAATTGAGATGGTGAGTTGAGGTAGATATGTATATGTTCATGGAGATTTATATAAGACATATGGAATAGCATGTAAGAATTGATGTCTGACTGTCATTTATGTGCACACAAGTTATCCTATTTATATCAGTTGTAGTTACAGGTTGTAAGGATGAAAGGCGTATGTTGATGGTAAGTGGACAATAACTCATGAAGAGTAGAGAAATAATGATTCAATCATCAAATTAGCTGTTGAGGTTCATAGTTTATGTTATAAGGTTGAGTGCTGGCAATATGTGGTAAACAATGATAATTGATATTTCAAATACTGAATCTACATAACAAAAACTATTTATCATCCTATGTATGATGTTAGTAACAGCTGTTCAAATTCGGTAAAAATTGCCTAGGGCAGAGTAATATAGCCATCTCTTTGGAAACTGATTCTGAGCCTACCACATTAGTGATAGAGCCACAGATAAGCACAACAAAAAGACTGACAGTCTTTTTGTTGTGCCTATCTGCGACTCAGCATCTCCGCTACATGGTGAGTAGGAACTATCCTTTTCATAATATTATTACATTCCATCCTGGATCTTCCAGTGTTCAACATTAGTGATAGACTTACATTTCCGCAATCTGGTAAGGAGTGAGGCACTGCCAATTATTTGTGTTACTTATTGTCTGTTGTTTAATATTTTTTGTGTTACTAGTGTGTTAGAGATAGAGGTATTTTGTCTCCTTGTATGGTGCTGAGTTGAGGTGATAGTGATAGCGTTTTCAGAGGGCAAGCCCTGCTAAAAGGATGAAAACCAAAGTGGTAGCCAAAATTAAGTTAATAAGTGCTTTTGTGCTGTGCTGCATAATAGGTATCTAGCATTTTATGGCACACAAACTGTTGAAAAGAGAGATTTATTGTACAGAATGTAAAGAATGTGTATAAACTATTTCTTATTTTTTTCTGTAAGATATGTTGAATTTTTTGTGTAAGATTTTCTATAGAGGCATTGTACAAGCAGAGCCAGAGGTAATTTACTCGATATTTTACAATTTCAATGTGTACTTGGATTTTTTTTTAATGTGAATAAACTTTTCCTGTGTTCTTTTTCACCTCCTGCTACAAGGAAGCCGTTTTGCATGGGGATGTAAGGGGCTCACAGTCCCTTACACAAGGATAAATGTAGTTTTGCCTCACACAGGTCATGGTGGTCTAGATATCGATAGTCGAGCACCAGTGAGATACAAAAGTTGTTAGTAAATGGAATGAATACAGGCAATGTGCAGTGGCAGAAGTCACTAAGTGAGCTTTAAGCAAGGAAGATGTGGTGTAATGGCAGAAGACCAACCATAATACTTATTGTCGAGTGAGTGTGTCCCCGACACTGTGTGTTGACCGTAAGCAATTTACCCGTCATGACAAAAGAGCTTATTCTGAAGTGTTTTATTAAGTATCTGCACCATATCATGACTACACATTTCACGTCATCTGCATCGACCACCTACAATTGGATTGCAGTAATGACAGTGATGTGTGTGTGCTACTTAATGCTGTAGGATTGTCTTCTCTATGGAAGTATTACCTACCGGGCGACAGGAGATGTCCCAATAACAGAGTCAAAGTGGTTAATTGCACATATATTTTATACAAGAAGTCCACTGTGTTGGTACAATCTGGGTAGACTGTCGTGCAACCATTAGAACCTGCTTGTACTAAATACGATGGAAACACACTACACAAAAACTCCCTCAAACAATTAACATTAGTTTTACTGATCACAGTCACAGGAAACAGCAACAAATACATGGCTTGTTCGATTGATCCAAGCTTGCAACTGAAAAACTTAACTTGCAGGGAACAAAACATCATCAGAGTAATCACATAACTATGCACTACCTAACTACAAGCATGGGGGATACAGAAAATAATCAAAGAATAAGAAAACCAAAACACACACTTATGTATATAAAACACAATGCCCCTGGTGGCTGGTGTGAAGCATTCGACAGTCCGATTGTTTCTAATGCAATCTAGTTTAACATAATCTAGTTTCTCTCAAGTCTGCCATCTGAACAGCATTTTCCAGGTGCCAACACCTTGTTGCCGTCTTGTTTGATTTATGTAAATCTTACAAAACAACCTAGCCACATCATATCCTCGCCACATTATATGAGTGGGGTCTCCGGGGCCTGCTAACGATTTTTATCCAAAATTTCCTGTCGCTCCGTACTTTCCATGTCTAAGTTGGTGCCTCCCATAGTTCCCCCATATCCAGGAGAATGGGTTCCCACAGGGCTCTGTATTGGGTGTATCTCTGTTTTTAGTGGCCATTAATGGTCTAGCAGCAGCTGTCGGGCCATCTGTCTCGCCTCTGTATGCAGACAACTTCTGCATTTCGTACTGCTCCTCCAGCACTGGTGTTGCTGAGCGGCACCTACAGGGAGCAATCCACAAAGCGCAGTCATGGGCTCTAGCCCATGGCTTCCAGCTTTCAGCCGTGAAGTTGTGTGCCATTCACTTCTGTCGGGGCCATACCATTCTTCCGGGACCAGAACTTTACCTTAATGATGATCCACTCACTATAGTGGAGACATGTCAATTCTTAGGACTGGTTTTCGATGCCCGATTGATGTGTCTTCCTCATCTTCGTCAGCTGAAGCGGAAGTGCTGGCAGCATCTCTGTGCCTCCTCTGCCTGAGCAACACCAACGGGGGTGCACATCGCTCTATGCTGCTAGCAGCTGTACAGAGCCCTTGTTCAATCCCGCCTTGACTATGGGAGTCTGGAGGCCCAGGTCAGGGCTTACAATTGCAGTTCACGTCCGATCTCTTCTGTCTGAAGTGGAGTCCTTGCCTTTACCACCTATACTTCAGGTGCATTCATGTACACCTCCATGGTGCACACCTAGGCTGAAGCTTCACCTGGACCTTTCACATGGCCCTAAGGACTCAGATGACCCCGCAGCTCTCCGCTGTCACTTCCTTTCGATTCTTGACAAGTACTGAGACCGGGAAGTGGTTTACACTGACATCTCGACAGATAATGGGCACATTGGCTTCGCATATGTTCATGGAGGATGTATCGAACAGTGCTTCCTGCCAGATGGCTGCAGTGTTTTCACTGCAGAGCTGGCGGCCATTTCTTATGCTCTTGAGCGCATCCAATCGTGCCCTGGCGAGTCGTTTCTTCTCTGTACTGACTCCTTGAGCAGCCTACAAGCTGTCGACCAATGCTACCCCTGCCATAATTTGGTAGCAACCATCCAGGAGTCCATCTATGCCCTGGAATGGTGCAGTCGTTCTGTGGCCTTTGTGTGGATCCCAGGCCTTGTCGGAATCCCAGGAAATGAACATACCGACAGGCTGAGCAAACAGACTACACAGAAACCACTTCTCAAGATCTCCATCCCTGTAACTGACCTGCAATCATTATTACGCCACAAGGTTTTTCAGAATGGTATAATCTCAGTACACACAACAAACTGCATGCCATTAAGGAGACTACAAATGTGTGGAAGTCCTCCATGCGGGCCTCTTGCAGGGACTCTGTGGTTCTCTGCCAGCTCTGTATTTGCCATAAGTGGCTACCTCCTCCGCTGCGAGGACCCACCTCGGTTTCGCTTTGGTTCACATATGACTATCATCCACATCTTGCTGAACTGCCCACTTTTAGTCCCTCTGCAGTGGACTTTTAACCTTCCCAGCACTCTTACCTTCGGTGTTGGGTGGCAGTGCCTCAACAGCAGATTTAATTTTACATTTTATTCGAGGGTTTTTTTTTTTATTGTAGCATCTAAGGGCGGGCATTTGGCTTTCTCTTCGCAAAAAGGGGAGACAGTCATCTTTTTCTATGTCCATAGTAAATTTGATACTAGCACTGGATAGAATTCAAATGCTCAAGAAATCGGCCATACCACAAATGTGTCATCCATGTACCTCCAGAAAACCATTGGTTTAAAGCTTGCTGAGTCCAGTGCCTTGTCCTCTCAAAGTCTTCCATGAATAAATTAGCTACCAGTGGGGAGCAGGGGCTTCCCATAGCAATGCCATCCTCTGCTCATGAAAATCACCATTAAACTGAAAATGAGATGATAAAAGCACATGTTTAAGTAGGGCCGTAAAGTGATTATCCAAATATTGGCCGATAAGAGATAAAAAGAGTCCTTTAAAGGTACCTTGGTATATAATATATCTTGGATGGTTCTGAGCGTGGTTTGGTCACAGGAACAGTAATTGTGGATCTCTCCGCAGCTTATGATACTTTGCAGAACAATATCATCTTGCATATACTACGTCAATTAACAAGTGATTATGACTTTACCAGCTTCATAGGAACTCACCTTCAGTACCATAGATTCTATGTCGAGCTACATGGCAAGAAAAGTAGATGGAAAAAATAAAAAATCAGTCTGCCCCAAAGTAACGTCCTAGCCCCTACCTTGTTTAACATCTACAGCAACGATCAGCCACAATCTCTTAACATAAAAAGCTTCATCTATGCTGGCAATCTGGCACTAATATTTCAAACCAAAGATTTCAGAACAGTAGAGAGGCATCTAACAAATAAGACTTCACACTCTCGTGCCACATTGCCAAAGAACTAACTGAAACTGAATCTGGTTAAAACTCAAGTACACAATTTTCATCTATGAAACAAAGGTGCCAACAGAAAATTTGAAGTTGTATGGGATGGCATAGAGTTGGAGCACTGTGACTTTTTCTAATTCTGACCCTTTTCCTAAACCTCTCCAGTCCTTTTCCTTCACCTCTCTTCCTTCCCCTTCAACCCTTCTGTCAGGAAGAGGAGCTGTGTGTTCTCTTGCCACTGCTTGGTGAGTAGATTTTTTTATCTATCCAATTACATTACTTTGGGCACTTGGTATGACAGCCATGATCATACACAGACAAACCATAGCCAAGTTATATGCTTGTTTACGATGTGTCCTGATGACGGGACAGTGGTCTGTGATGTTGTTATCTTGATACTTTTTGACCAAGTCCTATAAATGTTAGGCTGTTATTACCTTCTTTCAAACAGAAAAAAATTATATAGTTCCATTAGAGTAAAAAAAGTCAGCATTGTAATTCAGTGGCTACAAACGATAAAACTTACTTGCTAATATCAGATAATACACTATACTATCCGCTATAATTTGTTGACAACTGCGCCTCGGTATATTAATTCATTCGGGATATATTTGGGGTAGCCTGTCTTAAACTGCCTCGCCTTGTATATTTAACTGCTAATACAACTTCACTTTACTACTTGTTGTAATTATGTGAACATACAGAGCAGCGTCACAAAGGGAAATGTAAATGATAAATTCAGCACAACTGCCATTGTAAAATGCTGGAAAAAATTACATCAAACAGCTTAAAAGGATTTTTTTCTTAAGTTTCTTTACTGGTACAGTGTATTATTTGTAATACCTTGTTTATGTCAAGTACTTTGGAGTTTTTATGCTGCTCGTATCCAATAATGAATGTGTCTGATATTTCCCAGTCATACATCCAATTACATCTACAAGACTGGAGTTTCCTAGTACACATTCATGTCTCTACAAAAACAAATTTTTTTCTTATTGTCAGGGATATTTGAACATATGCTTGGCATATTTGGTATGCTGAATCTGAAAACGGATTTCCCCAATTGGCTCTAGTTTCTTAGATACAGGCTATTTCTGACATGTAGCATTTAATTTTTAAATTACAGTAAATCGGTTGTGAATTCCATAATTCTGTATGCCTATTCATTTCATATTTTGTGATTGCGTATGTACAAATCTACTATCTTATATGTTTACACGTTATAGAGGTGAAGGTGAGATTATGGGACGTGATAGTAATTTGAGACACCCTATTGTCTCACTCAAGGGAGTCAGTTGGTCACACTGCTACATTGAAGGTCAGGGTCCCCCACCTCTTTGTTTGTGCTCAGAGCGGCAGTTGCGCGAGGAACAAGTGTGTGACAGAATGGGATGTGTGTAATAGCTGTTAAAAGTTTTAGTTAGTGAAGAATTTCTTGTTCCTTGTATCAAGAAAAAGGTATCATTTTTAGTTGTTAAATTATTGTTAGTTAAATGTAAGTTATAGATCATATTATAATATATATTGTCTTATTAGTTCCACTTTATCATATTTATAAAAATATATTTTTGCAAATATAATTTTTATTTTATTTTATTCTTTTCATAGATAAACCTGAGCTCTTCGTGAAGAGGTTGTTTCAACTCTTCTGATGTGTTCTGCTATATTTGTGGAGAATACACTCTGCAAGAATAACGGAAGAACATTACTTTATAAAACAGGCCTATCTAGCATATTTTGGGATTAAACTGGGAGACAAAGTTAAACATTGGGCTCCTCAAAGTTTGCAAAAGCTGTGCCAAGTCTTTACGACTGTGGACTAATGGTAAATGGGTAAATGAAGGAGTTTATACTTTGGAGTGCCAATGGTGTGGCAAGAGCCAAAAAACCACCATAGTGATTGTTATTTTTGCATTGTCAATGTAAAATATTTCAATCACTACAAGAAGCATTTAGAATCAGCAAGGCGACATGTGCCATATAGCGTTGACATACCTCTACCAGTGTTCAGCACTCTGCCAAAACTGTTTCTTTCAGATGATGATGATTTGCAGGACCTGAACACTAGTAGTAGTGAATCTGAATATGAAGGAATATATCTAAAAACAAAGATGATGTGACTTACCAAACGAAAGCGCTGGCACGCCGATAGACACACAAACAAACACAAACATACACACAAAATTCTAGCTTTCGCAACCAACGATTGCTTCGTCACGAAAGAGGGAACCTTCCCTCTTTCATGACGAAGCAACCGTTGGTTGCGAAAGCTAGAATTTTGTGTGTATGTTTGTGTGTCTATCGACGTGCCAGCGCTTTCGTTTGGTAAGTCACATCATCTTTGATTTTAGATATATTTTTCCCACGTGGAATGTTTCCCTCTATTATATGAATATGAAGGAAGTTCCACAAGACATCAGCTCTTCAGTCAGGAAGAGCTTAATGATTTGATAAGAGACCTCAGTCCTTCTAAACAGTCTTCTGAACTCTTGGCATCTAGACTAAATGAGAAGAAATTCCTACAACCAGGACCTAAAATCACAGCTTACCAGACAAGAGAAGATCTGCTTCCATACTTCACTCAAGATGATGCACTTGTTTACTGCAGTGACATCCCTGGTTTACTACTAAAAGTGGGACTACCAAATTATCAACCTCAAGACCGGAGGCTTTTTATCGACTGCTCAACCAGAAGCCTAAAATGTGTGTTGCTGCATAGTGGTAACTGCTATGCATCCATTCCAATTGGCCACTCGATGAAACTTCATGAGGAATATGAAAATATACAAATGATTCTCCAGAAACTTCATTATAGTCAACACCAATAGGCTATTTGTGTTGATTTAAAAATGGTTAACGTTTTGCTTGTACAGCTAAGTCGATACACAAAATCCCCTTGCTTTATTTGCTTGTGGGACAGCACAACAAAGCATGACCACTGTGAAAAAGTTTCATGGCCATCAGAGATAGCTTAACTGTAGGAGCAGCTAATATAACTGTAGGAGCAGCTAATATCCTAAAAGAACCATTAGTTGACAGAAACAAAATCATTCTTCTACCACTTCATATCAAGCTTGGTCTAATGAAGCAATTTTTGAAAGCATTTGACAAAAATAGTGACTGTTTCAAATATATACACAAATCATTCCCTGAACTCCGTAATGAAAAATTAAAAGCTGATATATTTGATGGTCCCCAAATTGGGAAGTTTATACATGATTTGGAATTCATTAAAGTTATGCATTGCATTGAAGCATCTGCCTGGAGCAGTTCTGTCTCTGCTGTCAAGAATTTCTTTGGTTACCGCAAACGACATAATTGTGAGGAACTTGTGCAAAACGTGCTCAGAAACTTCAAAAGCTTGGGAGCTAAGATTCACTACCAGCACAGCCATCTTGATAGATTTCCAGACAGTCTTGATGACTACAGTTAGGAACAATGTGAAAGATTCCATCAAGGTTTTCAGGTGACGGAAGAATGATATCAAGATAGACAGGACAAGCATAGGATGACAGACTACTGCTGGAATCTTCAGCGTGACTGTCCTGATGATCAACACAAGAGAAAATCACACAGGTGGAGTTTTTCCATATGCTAATTGTTATATTTTTAGAAGACTGTTTTTTCCTTTCTTCTTCTATTACAAGTTGAATCAACAATGAAACTGCATTTTTGTGATCCTTTTCATATGTTTTTCTCATTTCCATTTGACTGTGTATACAATGTATCTCAATCAATATTTTGAATTTTTGTTTCTTTGTCTATCTACATATTGTATGTTACCACAATAAATAGAGCCAATCTAGCAAAACAAGTGACATATTTCAATTCAGGGCCATAAAGTTACCTTAAATTGACTGTCGATTAATTAGCAACAAAATCACTGATGACCAGCATAATTTAATGGATGGAAAATGCAATGAGAAAACTGTAAAATTACAAGAAACAATGCTTAGTCAATACTTGTTTCCCGGAAACAGAATTCTATGTACTGCCAGTACACATTTAAAAGTAGAAAAACTCTAAAACTAACTTTTGGAATTTTTTGTTCCTCCCTAAGGAAGTTAAGTTTACTGCTGTTTCTTTCTACTTGTAAATGTGTCTGCAGGACTTATAATTTCACCTGGAGGTGTGTATAATAGCTAAGCCTTTTGTCGCCTTGTATACTTCAAGCATCGTATACGTGATAACGATATGACTGTAGGAAAAAATTTCTTACATAATCTAACCCAGCACGTACATGTCACTTTCTCTTGAAGTTTCCCCAGCGGATCAAGTATTCCATTTTTTGGGAGTGCATCCAGGATATTATTAACTCTTTTACTGATATTTCGGCCGGTAACTGTTCAGCCATCCTCATGATGAGTCGCTAGCAAGATTTTTAAAGCACCTTAAACTGTGGAGAAAATGTGCAAGAATCAAAGATAATAGAAAAAAATATTACACTTCTACGAGAGAAACGAAACAAGTGCCGAGTCAGAAAATCCACGGTGCTTATAAAGTATTTGGTTGATTATTATGGATGGCATACATTGGAAAGTCAGGCAGTGACAACCTATAACAATATTACTTTGAGAGTACAGATGTGAAATGAAGGGTTTCCTTGGTTTGTCGAGCTGGAAACCCTCGCCTCAGTTGAACAGCAGGTTATCTGCCAATTGTATTTCCACAGTTTCATTCACCATTCAATCCCAGAAGGATGATGCTGTGTCCATTATCCTAAATTTCGTGTAATCTATGGAATGGCCATTGTAAATACAATGAGCAGCCTACTACAGATCAGCAAAACTGCAGTGCTTGGACATTTAAAAGAAAGCAAAGATACTGGCCACATACTCACCCTACTGGTATTCAGTGGTCAAGGAAGCTGTGGCAATACAATTATCAGACAACCTGCTCAACCGAGACTTGTGTTTCCAGCTCGATAAATCACGGAAATCCCTCATTTCACATCTACATCCTTCAGGGAAACACTGTTCTAGGTATTTGCTGCCTGACGTTCCAATATATGCCATTCATAATGATCACTCAAATACTTTGTAAGCACTGTGGATTCACTGACTCTTTGTTTTGCTCTTAGAGCCGTACAGTTTTGTCTATGACTAATTCTCTTGTTAGTGAAAGTGTTATCTTTGACGCATGAGTGTTTACTCCATAGGGCTTTAAAAATCTTGCAAGCGACTCACCTCGAGAATGGCTGAAACATTGTCAACTGAAATATCAGCACAAGAGTTAATATCCAGGATTCACTCATGAAAAATTATGGAACATGTCAGATTGTCTACTACATATAATTATTTCAATAAACTTCTGTTACTGGAGAATTTTCTGTTGGTGCGACATCAAAGTCACCACAACAAAATACCTCATAATAGTATTCTCCACCTATCACCATATATTTGACTACTACCCTGGCGCAAAAGAAACAAGATTGTTCACATTAATAAGAAACTGTTTGTCATGGCATATTAGTGTGTGACCCTCACCCTGAGACAAGTTTCAACAAACTCGATGGCAGTGGAGAATAAGCTCCTACAGGTGTTTTCCAGTGCTCCACTGAAACATGTCGTGTATGAGATTTTACACCACAGCTACAAGAATGATGCTGCAAATTTTTATACTTACCAAATATTTTGATTGTGATAATCATTTTGAACATAAGACTCGTTTGAGTCTACACTTATTGGCAGCCAGTCCTTCCACTGGTCAAACAGTTTCTGCATGGCTCTTTCCACAACACTCCTTTCACACTGCAATACTATACTGCTTAATCCAACAATCTTTTCTGCACATGAACGTACACAGTGGCAGACAACCCTTCACTGTACTGCAGCAACTGGCCTAGTAGATCATTATTGCTTAGTGTTACAGAACGGAAACAGATATTCAAAAATCCTAAAAGTGAATAAAAGAATATTATGAATGATTTTATCCACCTTTAGATGATAAAAGATTCACTTATGTTCCCATATTATGAAAAGTTTGAAGAGGTTGGCCTGATAACCGTTCCCAGGAACGTATATCCTTCAGTGTGCTACAGAAGATCCTCTGGCACCACAGCTGAATTTTTGGCAGTAGTATTCGTCTGCTGATCCATGTATACAACCTAAGGTTACATAACTGTGTTTTAAAAAGAATAAGACTAATGTAATCTGCACTAGTGAATGAAGTGTGTGAGTGAACACTGCTGCACACTATGATGCAACTATACAATCATGTCTGATATGGCAGTAAAATATTGATAATGGATTTAACATACCTTTATGAAGATACACTGCTGACGTAAAATGTTATGACCATCTGCTTACCCCTTGAGCAGGCACACCTCTATGTAACATGTGCCAACTCCAAACAACATTGTTTTGCACCATTTCGTTGTTGGTTCACAATTCCGAGCCCATACCAATTCCTTCATTATTGCTTTGCTAACACTGTGATAAACTGTGTGGTCATACATCAAAGTGAGCAGCAGTAATATACAATAAACAGGGAGCTAAGTAAGGGGGGGGGGGGGGGGGGGGGAATTATGATCCATGCAAGAAAATAACCCAGATTATGAGCTAGCTGCTTGCCGTGGGTCATTGCTGAGGGGTAACACCTGTCCGCAGCGACAGAGTGATATAATGAAAGTTTATTTCATTATTGACAAATTAAACTGTGCTTTAGTTCATATTATGTAAGTTTATTTTAGTGTTGTCCAATTAAACTAAGATTGAAATGTGATTTTGCTCATACTTGTTTACCTTGGTAACATTAATACAGCTATTATTTACAAGTGATGAAAATTGGCTTGCTCGCTCGAGGGTTAACATTCTGGTCCTCCTCTGCATGGCCTGAACTCCACTAGTCTTTGAAGGTTTCCACATACATGTGGCACAAAATGTCTACACACAGGTCACACAATAACCAAAATTATGGGCCGGTTGTCTGGGGGTACGGAATTGGTGTTCCGTATCGACACATATGTTCCATCGAGCTAAGACTGGGCGAATTTTGTGAGAAAGACATCAGCTTGCGTTCACTGCCATGCTTCTCAGACCACTATAACATGATTCTGGCCTTGTGACACGGATGATTATGCTGCTGTACGAGATCAGGTGTGCCACACATCAGGGCTGTTTACAGAGTGCTATAGCCCCATCTTCCACATTCTGTGATGAGGTGTAGACATTCAACACCGTGTTGCGTACTAGCGGTGTCAGTGACCTTCAACCACTTGCCATAGATGCTTGTTACAACAGCATGTAAAGAGTTGACCAGCTTTGTCGTTCTGAGATGCTCATTCCCATGTCTGAGAACACACAAATTGTCCTTTGTCGAAGTCACTTCTTTCTCAATTTGTGGCCTGTATTGTAGTTGGAATGATTCACTACTGTTTCTGCTCTGCTTATATATTTTGCTTACTACATAACATGCTACAGTGCCACCAGGCAGCACTTGATCTCATGGTGGGATGTGGTCACAATGTTGTGGCTCATTAGTGTACAACATTTTTATTTTTGTCGGTTTGCCCCCATCCCACTGCACCAACAGTGTATCATCAAAATTGACAAAATACACAGTCAGAACGTGAATGTGAATAAATGATAAAATAAAGTCACTGTCCCTACCACAAAAGAAAAAGAGTATAATACCACTCCACAGAAAGATTTTTAGTTACCTATAACAACAGTTTAATACAATAAAAAATGGCGAGGGACTGAATAATTGTTGCACACAATTTAGACAAGGACTTATTGTGATAAATGGATTCTGTGCCTCTTGGCTGCAACTTTGCAGAATTATGTACTGCTAACTTTTTTCTACTATTGGTATTGAAAATTGTCACCTTTTTCAACTTCCTCAACTTCTTTCCATGATAAGAATGTTACTTCCAGGCAAAAGATTAATTTCTATGGTGAAACAAAAGTTTGAATATGAATGTGAAGGAACTATTGGTATTGAAAATTGTCACCTTTTTCAACTTCCTCAACTTCTTTCCATGATAAGAATGTTACTTCCAGGCAAAAGATTAATTTCTATGGTGAAACAAAAGTATGAATATGAATGTGAAGGAATAATAAAGAAAAGTAAAAGTTGTACAATTTTTTCAAATATATTTTCACCATAAACATGTACACATAAGCTCTGACACATGCTATAAAACAAATGCAAAAGCATAGGGATGTATTACTGGAAACACGATTACTAAAAATTATTTATCAATTTATTTGCCATAATGCATAGGCTCACAATCTTGAATAGGGAACACAGTAAACTCAGATCTCTTTTTTTTTTTTTTCATTTTTGGTAATGCATGTGTTGAAATCATATTTTGGTAACACAATGACATGAAACATATCACTGTAAGACTGAATGAGTCAAAATAATTTGAGCAATTTATCTCTATCTTCTGCAGAAAATATCAATATTAAAAATATAACAATCTCAGGCTTTCACGGCATGTACCTTTCCCAGATTTGCTCAGACTGTTAGGTGACCAAAGAGGGAAACAAGAAAACAATGTAGTGAAAATCTGACCCTTAACTACCATTAATCATTCGACTAGCAATAGTTTTGCAACAGACCAAACCTGTTTCACTTAAGAAATGTGTGGATCCATTTTCAAAGTCTCTCTTATCACCGGAACACACAATACTAAATAATTGTGCATTTGGCATTACTTCACTGAATTTTGTACATAAAGCTTCCTGCAAAGCTGGTGGTATCCAAACATCTGAATAACTACAGCTGACCAATTTTACCTGTGTGCCTTTCAGTCTTTAGGGTCCAAACAAATCAGAGAAAAAGTAATGCCATGCAAAGAATAAAACATCACAATGTATATGTTTATGTAGCACAATGTATATGTGTCACAATTGACAAGAATGTTGACTCACTCAGCAACTATTACTAAGGTTTAAAAACATGTTAGTACTCATCCAATATAATAACAGTGCACTCTGGAAACAATGGCAGTATCAGTCTTGGCTACGAAACAATAGTATAGTATTTTGAATAAGATGCACACACTTTCAACATCTACAAACTACAGAACAATGCAGCCACCACAACAATGTCCATTTTCTTGAAATATTTGAAAGATGTAGCTGCCCAGTGTTCTTGGCACCATCTAAAAGCAATAGTGATAAAAATAATTTCAAAATTTGTGTTAGCAATAAACACAGCAAAACATATGAAATTATGTGACAAGTTCAAAACAAATGAATGAAAACAATGTACATAAAATCATACATAACATAAAACGATGCCAGTAGTCAAACCAAGTACACAGGCTGTCACATGAGGAATGGTCAGCACTCACGGATTTAACAGAACAGCCATTCACAGCAAAAAAGTCCAGTAAACATGGACTCCAAAATGCATACCTCCAGAACCATGAGCACTACTTCATCTTCAGTACTGTTAAACAAATCTCTTCTACTGCACGCTTCTACTGCATGCTCCTTGAGAAGTGGTAGTATGGACCAAATCAAGAAAAAAATGTCCAGTAAACATGGGCTGCGACGTGCATGCCTTAGGAGCTATGAGCCTTTGTTCATCTTTATATTTCCTGAAGAGTTCATGTATTTCTTATCTGCTCACCACACGTGAAAACAATAACAAGCAGAAAGTCTCTCTTCTACATTCACATCTACATCAGTACTTCCCAAGCCACCTTGTGGTGTGTGGCAGGGGGTACTTTGTGTACCACTGACATTTCCCCCTACTCCTGTTATAGCTGAAAACATGTTATAGTTGAAAACAGTTCGTGGGATGAATGATTGCTGGTAAGCCTCTGTGTGAGCTCGAATTTCCCTAATTTTCTTCATGGTCTTATTGTGAGATATACATAAGAAGAAGCAATATATTTGTTTATTATTCTAGGAATGTATGATCTTGGAACTTAAAACAATGAATCTCTCTGTGATGCAGAATGCCTCTCTTGCAGTGTCTGGTGCTGAAGTTGGTTGAACATCTCCATTATGCTTTTGTGCTTACTAAATGAACTTGTAACAATAAGCACTGCTCTTCTTTGGATCTTCTATATTTCCTCTATTAGTCCTATCTGGTACAAATCCCATACTCATCATCATCTTCATCATGATTTCCGTCCAGTGAGCCGAGTAGGAACTCAGTGAACGAGGATCCTGTACTGACGAGCAATATTCAAGCACTGGTTGAACGAGTGTTTTTTAAGCCACTTTCTTTGTTGATGGACTTCATTTCCTGAGGTTTCTTCCAATAAATCTCAGCTGGCATCTGCCACTTACTCATAATTAAATTTATGTGGACGATCCACTTCACATCACTCTGTACTCATACTCCTAGGCATTTTATGGAGGTAGCTACTTCTACTGAACATGTGCTCATAGCTTTTAAGCTGGTTTTACAGGACACATCTATCGTTTACAAGTCTGTACCAGTACTCAAAGCATACAAGGCTGGAACTGCCAACATTTTCATTAATCGTATTACTCGATACACCTAACATGTAAGTCTGCACCAGTGCCCCAAGCATAGATATTCAGAACCACAGGCTCATTTAAGTTAGTTGCATTGTTGAGTGTGAAAGTTAATATTTTTGTAACACTGCTATTTAATCATATAGAAACTTCTGAGGTCTTGCTTCATATTTATTACACAGTTATTGTTTATTTTGTGCAGTTATACTGAAATTACTTTATGATTATACAGAATTATGGACTAAAGTGTTCATTTTACGTCATGTTGGTATAAACAAACGATTATCTATGTTCATGTTTCACAGCGTTTTAGACATGGAGGTTGCAATTATCTACGCATCATCTGCTGTGACAGTGCTGACTTAGTTGTTAGGAGAAGAACAGAACAATGACAATAATGTCAAGAATAGGAATTGGGTTTGACCCTGGCTGGGAAGAAGGAGTGAAGACAGAGACATATGCTCCCTGTTAATGAAGTAGTTTAGACCCGAAGATGAACAATATTTAGGAACTTCATCAGAATGGATGCACCTTTTCAATCGTTCAAGATGGGATTCATGGGTTGACACAATAATGAGGGAAGCTATTTCACAATAGTGTGACCCCAAAAATGCGAAACAGCTTTTACAGCCCCCAATGGTCATGGCTGGCACAACTACTCTGACTCTTGTGGGTGTTTCCTGAACATTATCTTTCCTAGCATGCTAATATAGTACAAATGATGCAATCAAATCAAGCACTTCCGTTACTTTCACTAACTGACAAGGTATGTACACATCTCAAAAGTAAAATTATATGCACATTTACATGAAACATATAAACTCAAAATTAAACATTTACAGATGTATCTAATTGTGTGGTATAGTGTTTCTAGAAGACTATACAGACATCTTTCCTTTTTGTATGCCTCAATGAGCACACTTTTACTTTTTGGTTCCATTTTGATTTCTTCAACAACGAGCTATCATTAGATATACAACTTTTCTCAACAACAACACAAAAAAGAAAATTTTCATTTGTTTTATTGCTGTATTTATGAAACATTACTCACTGAAAAATGTACAAAATATCTTGCGCAATAGCCAAAAGAGTCCTCAAGAGTTCATGTATTTCTCCTCTGCTTACCACACGTGAAAACAATAACAAGCAGAAAGCTGGCTCGAATAACTGCATTCTACACATGAGCACCTACATCTCTTCTACTGCATATGTGGGGGGTCAACAGCAAATAGATTGGTTTATATTCCTCCCCAGTTGGAGAGATTTGTTTCACAATATTAAAGATGGTGAAGTGCTCATAGCTCTTAAGCTATACATTTTTAAAACCCATGTTTACCAGACTTTTTTGCTTTGAATGATTGTTCCTGTCAAATCCCTGAATGTTGGCTATTGTCCTGGGACACCCTCTATTTTTGACAGCAACATACAACTAAACCCTGAATCACTAACTGCTAAGAAAATTTGTGTTATAAATAATTTTTTGTTACATATGTAAATTGTACTTACAATGGATAATGTCACTGAAATTTTCTCAACTACCATGCTGGCACATTTGTTTGAAGTTCTTATTGACATCATCCGGTTTAAAAATATTAGCTCTGCCTCCAACTAAAACATGGATATCTCATTCTTTTAGTTCTGTGATCAACCAGCCAACTGAATGGCATCCACTGCTTTATTAATACTATTAACATATGATTAGACATATTGGAGAGTGTATGTGTAACTTTTTATTACTGTGGCTACATCTCTGTTGCCTTTGCTTTTTGTTTTGACAAGAATAACTACTCATACCCCAGTAGAGTGCATGCAGAATAATGTGGCCAGTAGAGGCACAGTTGGTGGGGAAACTGTGGGAAAAGCAGTAGTGATGGGGGTTGCAGACAGGTGCTTGGAACATTGTAGAGGAAATGCCAAGTGCCATTCTAAACTGAAGACTATGGTCATATTTTTGGTAAATATTCATACTTGCATGGTGACCATCCAAAAAGATTTACTATCACCTTTGCTTTGGTTAGTACCTAAAAAGAATTCCACTAAAAATAGAACAAAAGCATGAATCTGTTAACCATTTGTAGCTTTCAGAGATGTGTCATGAACTGTGAATTTTGAGTAAAAATTGTATTTTCCTTGTTGCCATGTTATAATTTGCTTCTAATGCCAAAACACAGCACAGTTTACACAATGTCACCTCACTGACATGTTGTGCAGCCACAGCCACAGATGTCAGAGAATTCTGACACAGTGGTTTATTAAGTGAAGCACTAAGGACAAGTAAGGTCGAGAGAAATCTGAAACAGTGAGTTATTAATGAAGCACTGAGGACAAGCAAGGTCAATAGCTTATGAAGAGACACATCCTTGGTATAAAAATAAATGTGTAATGTCTTCAATTCTGTTGTTCCAAAACCCACAGCACTTCTCATTTGACCAGCTGTCAATGTGGATTAAGAATTATATTCTTTCATCGAAAAAGTCTAAAGTTATTCCACTAACATGGTAGATAACGAAGTTTCATATTATAGCCATAGGGCAAAATTTGCTTGGTATCATTTGCCAAAATCTCGTTTCGATATCTCGCACTGTTTATGGAGGGGAGGAGGAAATTAGTGTTTAACGTCCCGTCGACAACGAGGTCATTAGAGACGGAGCGCAAGCTCGGGTGAGGGAAGGATGGGGAAGGAAATCGGCCGTGCCCTTTCAAAGGAACCATCCCGGCATTTGCCTGAGGCGATTTAGGGAAATCACGGAAAACCTAAATCAGGATGGCCGGAGACGGGATTGAACCGTCGTCCTCCCGAATGCGAGTCGAGTGTGCTAACCACTGTGCCACCTCGCTCGGTCGCACTGTTTATAAGATATGAGGGATGTTATGGATCCTTCATTCTTGCTTTATTGCAATCGCAAGTGAGTGAGCTACAGAAGATCAATTTTCTCAAGGTTGGTGACAAAGGAAAATTTTTATGTGGCAGTTAAATCTCATATGCTACAACATATTATGTACTACATAATATGCACCAAACACAAAATCATAGCAATCTCTATTTTTCTCTGCAAACTTTTTCACATTTTGTGCCATGACTGGCTTGAAATGGGCACTTCATATAAAACTGTAATCAACGAAAAATGAAATTTTTTTACCAAATAGTTTCTGTAAAACAATTTGAGAAAGACCTCAGGGCATGCGCCTCGTTTCTGTCATCACAGCTGGCCAAAAGCTAGCAAACAATGTTCTAAACAAATGGATGAACTAACCCAGCATTTTGAATGAAAACTGGTCACTGCACACCAGTCACCATACCCTGCGCAGACTCTGCCCATAATCAATACGTCAGGGGTCAACAACCCCTCCCCCCCCACCCTCTCTCTTTCTCCCCATTAAGTCTAAATGGCTACTTATAATGCACTGTTGATAGGTGCACTGTCAGATGAAATCTAGATCTGTAATGCATTAAAGAAGACCAATGACATTACAACCAATGCTGACCTCCTTTCTGTCCTGAATTACGAGGGCAGTTCAATAAGTAATGCAACACATTTTTTTTCTCGGCCAATTTTGGTTGAAAAAACCGGAAATTTCTTGTGGAATATTTTCAAACATTCCCGCTTCGTCTCGTATAGTTTCGTTGACTTCCGACAGGTGGCAGCGCTGTACGGAGCTGTTAAAATGGCGTCTGTAACGGATGTGCGTTGCAAACAATGGGCAGTGATCGAGTTTCTTTTGGCGGAAAACCAGGGCATCTCAGATATTCATAGGCGCTTGCAGAATGTCTACGGTGATCTGGCAGTGGACAAAAGCACGGTGAGTCGTTGGGCAAAGCGTGTGTCATCATCGCCGCAAGATCAAGCAAGACTGTCTGATCTCCCGCGTGCGGGCCGGCCGTGCACAGCTGTGACTCCTGCAATGGCGGAGCGTGCGAACACACTCGTTCGAGATGATCGACGGATCACCATCAAACAACTCAGTGCTCAACTTGACATCTCTGTTGGTAGTGCTGTCACAATTGTTCACCAGTTGGGATATTCAAAGGTTTGTTCCCGCTGGGTCCCTCATTGTCTAACCGAACACCATAAAGAGCAAAGGAGAACCATCTGTGCGGAATTGCTTGCTTGTCATGTGGCTGAGGGTGACAATTTCTTTTCAAAGATTGTTACAGGCGATGAAACATGGGTTCATCACTTCGAACCTGAAACAAAACGGCAATCAATGGAGTGGCGCCACAACCACTCCCCTACCAAGAAAAAGTTTAAAGCCATACCCTCAGCTGGTAAAGTCATGGTTACAGTCTTCTGGGACACTGAAGGGGTTATTCTGTTCGATGTCCTTCCCCATGGTCAAACGATCAACTCTGAAGTGTATTGTGCTACTCTTCAGAAATTGAAGAAACAACTTCAGCGTGTTCGTAGGCACAAAAATCTGAACGAACTTCTCCTTCTTCATGACAACGCAAGACCTCATACAAGTCTTCGCACCCGAGAGGAGCTCACAAAACTTCAGTAGACTGTTCTTCCTCATGCACCCTACAGCCCCGATCTCGCACCGTCGGATTTCCATATGTTTGGCCCAATGTAGGACGCAATCCGTGGGAGGCACTACGCGGATGATGAAGAAGTTATTGATGCAGTACGACGTTGGCTCCGACATCGACCAGTGGAATGGTACGGTGCAGGCATACAGGCCCTCATTTCAAGGTGGCGTAAGGCCGTAGCATTGAATGGAGATTACGTTGAAAAATAGTTTTGTGTAGCTAAAAGATTGGGGAATAACCTGGTGTATTTCAATGCTGAATAAAACAACCCCTGTTTCAGAAAAAAAATGTGTTGCATTACTTATTGAACTGCCCTCGTACATCATGGTCATGGAACACAAACATTCCCATGGAATCGAACATGATGAACTGGTTGTGTTATGTGTGCAAATAGTGTCTAGGAACACATTTATAAAAAAGCTAATAGCAACTCAAATATCTATCATATCTGTCATATAAATCGAAATAACAAGCATGACTTTTCCTGTCATGTTCATGCTCTGACTGTCCATTTAGCATGTCAGTGGGATGGGAAATCAGTTGCCTTTCAAAAACCTTGTCTGTGATGCTTTTCTCATAAACTAATAATTATTTTCTTCATTTACTACTAGGTGATAATGTGAAGTAATTCTAACACTGAGAAAACTCTATGCTACCCTTAAAAATGAAGTTGTAGCTTTTACATGTTAAGCTTAGATAAAAAAAAAAAAAGTATTGTGACTGAAGGCAGAATATTACTAGTAAAAATATCCCTAGGAACATTAATATTTGACTTTTGAATTTTGAGCAAGAAATATGCTTCACACCAGCACCTAAATGAAAATTTCCCAAATCTCACCAAGCTGCCACACCGTAACTGTAATTATACCCACCTTTTCAGTCAAGACCCACATCGTCTCCAGAGGAGGAAGGTGGTGGGGGTGGTGTGGGACCGGCACCTGGAGGGAATCCTGCCCCGGGGAAAGGCATGCCTCCCATCCCTCCGAGGCCTGCACCTGAAAACTTGGCTGTCAGTTTCTCCATGGCAGCCACAACCTTTGGATTGTTCTGGTACTTAACCATGTTGGCAGGATTGGTTGAGATATCACGGAAAGCTGCTGCTAACTCAGGATCCTGAAAAGATAAGAAAGGATTTAACAAATATAATAATCAGCAAAGAACCTCAAACAACACAGATTATTGC
This sequence comes from Schistocerca cancellata, assembly GCF_023864275.1. Classification (NCBI taxonomy): domain Eukaryota; kingdom Metazoa; phylum Arthropoda; class Insecta; order Orthoptera; family Acrididae; genus Schistocerca; species Schistocerca cancellata. The sequence continues at coordinate 522,244,036 of NC_064633.1, forward strand.
ATCAAGTGCTTCTGATGTGTTGTTTTGTTGTCTTATTAAATGAATAAGTGATTTGTACAATTTTTCAGTCAACTAAAAATGATTTGTTTTCATCAAAGAAGTTTTAAGTGTGATATCTTGGAGTTGCTGTGCATCAGTGAGTCCTATGTTGAGACAATATAATCCATTTAACCATAAATTAGCCATGGCATTTGGTCAGAAGATCAGTTTAGATTGCCAATTTTCCACCTCATGACCTTTGTGAGACCTCTAGAGCTTTGGCTGCTGATAAATGATTGTGTGGTGCCATTTTTTTTTTTTTTATTTGTAAATTTCACAGATGTTAAAGAGTGTAGGGTGACTGGATAATGCATCCTGCATCTCCACATGATGAGGGTACTTCATATTCCACTGCCACCTCTCCCCTTTTCTGTTCCAAATGCTAATGGTGCATGAGAAGAACAACTACTGGTAGGTCAACTAAAAATGATTTGTTTTCATCAAAGAAGTTTTAAGTGTGATATCTTGGAGTTGCTGTGCATCAGTGAGTCCTATGTTGAGACAATATAATCCATTTAACCATAAATTAGCCATGGCATTTGGTCAGAAGATCAGTTTAGATTGCCAATTTTCCACCTCATGACCTTTGTGAGACCTCTAGAGCTTTGGCTGCTGATAAATGATTATGTGGTGCCATTTTTTTTTTATTTGTAAATTTCACAGATGTTAAAGAGTGTAGGGTGACTGGATAATGCATCCTGCATCTCCACATGATGAGGGTACTTCATATTCCACTGCCACCTCTCCCCTTTTCTGTTCCAAATGCTAATGGTGCATGAGAAGAACAACTACTGGTAGGTTTCTGTATGCATTCAAACACCTAGAACTTTACTTTTACAGTATTTTCAAGAAACATATGTACAAGGAAGCAGTATGCTGGTTGACTGTTGCAGAACATATGCTCTTGGCAGTGTAACAGTAAACCATACTGTGATTCACAATGACTCTCTTGCAGCATCTCTCACTGGAATTGAATGAGCATCTACATGATGCTTTTAACATTATTAAATGATCCCATGACGAAATCTTTTGCTATTTTTGGTATCTTCTCTATTTTCTCCATCCTACCTGGGAAGGGGCCTAGACTGAGGAGTAATACGGGGTGTTCAAAAAGTCTCTCCGCAGTGCCGTACGATTGTTAGCCGCGCGTGCCGTATGCCGCAGTGAATATACCTAAATGAAACTCAGTGAAATATAAGTTTTTAATTTATCGAACATTCATTTTTACTGAGATAAATGAAACGGTGGAATGTTGGGAGAGTCCACTTGAAGGAAAGTAACCCAGGCAGGCAAACAATCATAAGGCAAGCGCGGCTAACAATCGTACGGCACTGCGGAGAGACTTTTAGAACACCCTGTACTCAAAATACTCAAGTAAGGGTTGTAGTACTGTTTTGCACAATCTGTTTTGCATGAGGTCAATAATATTTCCTGAGAATTGTCTAATTAATCTCCGCCTAGCATCTGCCTTCTCTATGATTAATTTTATGTGGTAATTTCAGTTTCAGTAGCTCCATATACATACTGAGATATTTATTGGATGTGACTGTTTTCGGCCGGCCAGGGTGGCCGAGTGGTTCTAGGCGCTACAGTCTGGAACAGCGCGACCACTACGGTCGCAGGTTCGAATCCTGCCTCGGGCATGGATGTGTGTGATGTTATTAGGTTAGTTAAGTTTAAGTAGTTCTAAGTTCTAGGGGACTGATGACCTTAGAAGTTAAGTCCTATAGTGCTCAGAGCCATTTGACTGTTTTCAGAGATCATTTGGCAAATGGATAATCAAACAATGATGAGATTTTCCATCTGTTAGGTGCAGTGCATTACATTTGTTTCTCATAAGGGTCAAAACGCGCGCGCGCGCGCACACACACACACACACACACACACACACACACACACACACACAAAAAACAATCCATGAATATCTTGGATTCAATGCTAGGAACAATAACTACAAAAATTAAGGGACAGTATATGGAAACTTCATTCGGGCTTTGATGCTATTACATTCTCCTTCTCATTTGGTTATTTGGATATCCATTTTCTGTCTCCACTTTCATGTCGAATGTCCCAATGTTTCATTCTCTCCTTACATATGCATCCTGACCCCTCTAATTATACCCCAACCAAATTCATACACTGAATGAATTACCTAAGGAAAAGTGTGCCTGGTAGCCTGGAGAAATTTTAGATCAGAATAACAGAAATTATCTATAAAACTACTGTCCAATATCTTTGACATGCATCAGTTTCACAATCTTAAAACATACCCTGACCTCAAATGAGATGAGAATCATAAACAGAATGACCTCCTCCCTACAGACCAGCATGGATTCCAAAAACATCAGTCATATGAAACCAAGCACTCACTTTTCTCACACAACATCCACAAAACAAGGCAGTCAGACAGATGTAGTATCTCTTGGCTTCCAAAAACATTTGCCTCAGCAACAAATCATTGCTTATTAATGTAACTATGGTCATATATCAAACAAAACGTGTGACTGGAACTGACAACTTCCTAAGTGGACAGCCATCTGCAGGAGCAGAAGTAAAGTTAAGTGTGCCCTAGGAAAAAGTGTTGGACCCCTGATGTTCACACTGTCTATTAATGACCTGGCAAACAATATTAATGATAACCTTGAACTTGATGCAGTTATTTGTAATGAAGTACTATCTGAAAAAGCTACACAAATATCAAGTCAAATCTTGAAAATATTTGAAAGTACTGCAAACAATGGCAAGTTGCCCTAGATGTACAGAAAAATGAAACTGTATACTTCACAAAATAAAAGAACTTCGTATCCATGGCTACAAAATCAGTGATTCACGAATGGAATTGGTTCAACATGTACAAACAAATGTGTTAACAATTTGAGGGGATATGAAATGGAACGAAAATGTAGGTTCAATTGTAGGTAAAGCAGGCCACAACTGTTAGTTCACTGGTAGGATACCAGGAAAATGCAATCAGTGTACAAGTGAGAGTGCTTACAAAACTCTTGTGCGAATCATCCTACAATATCAGTGAAGTGTATGGGACCTTTACCAAATAGGACTAGTGGGTGATACTGAACAATTACAAAGAAGATCACCATGACTGGTCACAGATTTGTTTGAGTCACAGGAGAGCATCGTCAAAATGCCGAATAAACAAGCAGTATGTGAGGGATCCAGGAATATACTACAGCCTCTTTCATATCTCTCATGAAGAAACCCAAAGACAAGATTAGTCCAACCAGTAAATGTGAAATATCCTCTACTATTCACTTCATAGTGAGGTTATGAAAAGGATAGATTGCTACGCACCATACAGTGCAAATGTTGAGTCGCAAATAGACACAACAAAGACTGTCAAACAAGTAAGCTTTGGCTAAAGGGCCTCCTTCTGAATTAGACAACATAATCATGCAAACACAATTCACATGCACATGACCACTGTCCCTGGCTGCCTTGACTATATGGTGAGTAGCAATCTATCCTCTTTACAATTTTGTAATTATTCCATCCTGAATTTTTCACTGTTTGATTCTCTACACAGAAGTTCACAGAGTACTGATGTAGATGAAGATTTATGTAGTCTACCGTGTCATTATATTTGCTTAAAATTACTTATTGCTTGAAACTTTATGTGGCATAACTTATTTCCTCCAACCAGAGCTCTGTCAATGCCACACGCCAACTGTTCACCACTGTCATCATTTGCTGTGTGGAGTAGTGCAATGTACAGCCCATGTGTATACCACTTTGTTCATTTATGTTGCTGTTTCTGGTAGATTTTTGTGTCTGTTGAAGTAAGAGGTTAAAAAGACAGACCCAAGATACAGAATAAGAAACAAAACAAAAAGCCTGAACAAAGAATTTTGCTTAAAGAACAACTGTGTCAATTCAATTCATGTGAAATGAACAGGAACTTTGAGAGGAAAATCAGTAACCTCTCTAAATTTCCAGTGCTGTGATTGGTGTAATCTGAATCACTCAGTGTCATACTAATGTGGAAAAATACAAGAAGGAATTAAGAGAAAAACAATTTCTTGATTGTAACAGGAAAAAAGATTAATGTTCAAAAGTGCATAATAGCACTGTATCCTTCTGCAAAAGGACCAATTCAATGTCGTATAAACAGTTATCATCACAGAAACATGGAGGTCTACGGAAATTTAACCGAGAGAACAAGATACTAACATAGCCATTTCTCATATAGCTGATCTGGTGTACCTTAGACAAAATGCAAGAACGACAGTCTTTAAAAAAGTCTCAAAATTTGTCATTTTCATTCTCATGTAAAAATGTAAAAAATCAGGACTGTAGTTAACTGCTGTTGCCAACTGATATTTATTAAACATTGAAATTCAATTTTGTCTTTTACAATGATATAGAATTTGTTAGTTGGCCACAAGAAACTTGAATGCCTGATCCCAGCAGTGTAGATACACTGAAGAATTTAGTGCAAAAGCAACTTTACAAATCAGCAGAGTGTGCAGACACTGTCAAATATCTGCTGTTGTGCTGAAGGCAGTTTGTCTTCTGTGTTAAATGTACAATCCAGATGGCTATCTTTCTTCTACAAAAGGAATAGAATAAAACAATTTTTTCCTGTGCTCTGCATGATGCCAATAAATAATGTAACTGATAGCTATGTTCTGATTTTCAACACAACACAGTAAAATAATGAAATAAGAAGAAATAAAACATACAGTATTTGAAAATCATGTCATCAGAAACTAATGCCAAAATTGGCAAAATATAGCACCAAAATTTGCAGAAAATAACAAAAAATGATAAAGGAAATAACATCAAAATTGGCAATAATAACACCTTAACTCTGCATAAAATAGAATGATATTTTTCTTTCCCTGCCTATGCATAGAAATCATCTTAGTTTGCATAAGCCTTCTACCATAAGAAGTGAATCAGGACTTTTTCACTGCTGCAAGTTGTTCTCAAGAATCTCCATTTCAAATAAAAATTATTTCAAGTTTTTACCAGATGTAAAAGAACTTAATTTTGAGGACATAGTTTGAATTTTATTTAATACACAGCATATTTCATGGTTGTTCTCGGATAGAGACACAAGAAGTTAGATTAATTTTCCAACCACCACAGCAAAGATTATTCATCTATCTGCAGCAGCTGCCGTTGGTTGCTGACACCAGTTTTCTCGAACAGCTGCTTAATTTGAGGTTACAGCCGGGTTAGTTCGAGGCATATTCAGAAAGTAAGTGTACTGTGACCATAATGGGCTGTGGTTTTTTTCCCCCACAGTTTGCAACAATGAGTGACCAGAGCGAGCATCGCAGGAACAGAATAGTATGTAAACTCATGTTGTAGTGTTCAGTTGCATAAAGATGTCAGTAAGAAATCCCATCAAATGTGACCCACATGCTGTGAAGTGTTCCCCAATCACAGAAGAAATAACAGTTATTGAATCCTTTTACAATTCAAAAAGGTTTATGGTGAAGGTGTTATGAACAGAAAAAGTGCTTGTAACTGGTGTAGGGAGTTTAGTAAAGGCAGAACAAATGTTCATGACAAACAGAGGAGTGAAAGATCTTCCATTTTGGCTAACAAGCTGGTGCAAAAAACCAAGGAAACTGTTCCTAAGGACCAACAATCGACAGTGGATAAAATTTCTGTGATGTTTCCACAACTCTCCAGAACTCTCTTGTCTGAGACATTCACAGAAATGCTGGGAGACCAGAAAGTGTGCCCTTGATGGGTCCCAAACAGCCGACACAGCAGTACAAGAAACATCAGGTCATTAGGGGAGGCGAACATCTTGGTCAACTTAAAATGGAAGGTGAGGATTTTCTGAGCTATACTGTAACAGGAGATGAAACTTGGGTGGCACATCACACACCTCAGACAAAAAGAAAAACGTCATAGTGACACCACTTCCTCAACTACAAAAAAAAAAATTCAAAACCACAATTATGGGGGGGACAATCATTGCCTCAGTATTCTGGGATTGAAAAGACATCATTTTGCTTGAATTTCTGCCTCAGAGGGAGACCATCATTGCACAACAATATTGTGAGACCCTAAGAAAACTTAAAAGGAGCATTAAAAAAAGGAGAGGAAAGCTGACAAGACAGTGTGGTTTTTACATGACAACGCTCGTCCTGACAAGGCCTTAGCCACCGAGGCACTCTTGGACTCATTTGGTTGGAATGTTTTGAACCACACACTATATTCCCCTGTTTTGGCACCTTCAGATTAAAGAAGCTTGTGCCACGGCTAACCACATGCAGGTGGTGATTTGTGGAAAAATATTCAACAAGTGTATCAATAATATTCTGTAATTTTTTAAATACAGTTTTTCTAAAAAGATATAACAATATAGTGCACTTACATTATGAAAATGCCTTTTTATGAGTATCTTTTAGATTAATTATCACAGAATATGTCATCTGCCATTTTGTTCTCTCACAGACAGCAGATGTGGTTATGCTGTAGCCATGTGATAAATACTATACAATAAATTATTTCAATCAAAGTATAGCAGTATCTTAAAACAGTGCATTATGATTCTGCTCAAGCTTTCCCTGATGCAGAATAACAGAAAACTACAAACTTCATCTTGGCTCTTTATTTGAAACAAACACCTAGAAATAATAAAGCCATGTTCTATTTGTTCTTATATATAGGGGTAATGCAGGAGTAGCTCTAATAATGAATAAAAAAAATAGGAGCATGGGTCAGCTACGACGAACAGCATAGTGAACGCATTATTGTAACCAAGATAGACACGAAGCCCACACCTACCACAGCAGTACAAGTTCATATGCCAACTAGCTCCGCAGATGACGAAGAGATTGAAAAAATATATGATGAGATAAAAGAAATTATTCAGATAGTGAAGGGAGATGAAAATTTAGTAGTCATGGAGGACTGGAATTTGACAGTAGGAAAAGAAAGAGAATGAAAAGTAGTAGGTGAATATGGAATGGGGATAAGGAATGAAAGAGGATGCCACCTGTTAGAATTTTGCACAGAGTATAACAGTTCATAGCTAACACTTGGTTTAAGAATCATGAAAGAAGAGGCCTGGAGACACTGGAAGATTTCACATAGATTATATAATGGTACAACAGAGATTTTGGAACCAGGTTTTAAATTGTAAGACATTTCCAGGGGCAGATGTGGACTCTGAGCACACTCTACTAGTTATGAAATGTAGAGTAAAACTGAAGAAACTGCAAAGAGGTGGGAATGTAAGAAGATGGGACTTGGATAAACTGAAAGAACCAGAGGGTGTAGAAAGTTTCAGCGAGAGCATTAGGGAATGATTGACAGGAGCAGTGGAAAGAAATACGGTAGAAGAAGAATTGGTAGCTTTGCAAAATGAAATGGTGAAGGCAGCAGAGGATCAATTAGGTAAAACGCCAAGGACTAGTAGAAACCCTTGGCTAACGGAAGAGAGATTGAATTTAATTGATGAAAGGAGAAAATATTAAAATGCAGTAAATGAATCAGGCAAAAAGGAATACAAACGCCTCAAAGATGAGATCGACAGGAAGTGCAAAATGGCTAAGCACATAGAGGCATATATCACTAGGAGTAAGATAGATACTGCCTACAGGACCTTTGGAGAAAAGAGAACCACTTGTATGAATATCAAGAGATCAGATGGAAAACCAGTTCTAAGGAAAGAAGTGAAAGCAGAAAGGTGGAAGAAGTATATAGAGGGTCTATACAAGGGCGATGTACTTGATGGCAATGTTATGGAAATGGAAGAGGGAGTAAGTGAAGATGAAATGGGAGATATGATACTGCGTGAAGAGTTTGACAGATCACTGAAAGACCTAAGTAAAAACAAGGCCCCATGAGTAGACAACATTCCATTAGAACTACTGATAGCCTTGGGAGAGCTAGCTATGACAAAACTCTACCACCTGGTGAGCAAGAAGTATGAGACAGGCGAAATACCCTCAGACATCAAGAAGAATATAATAATTCCAATCCCAAAGAAAGCAGGTGTCGACAGGTGCGAAAATTACCGAACTATCAATTTAATAAGTCACAGCTGCAAAATACTTACACGAATTCTTTACAGACGAATGGAAAAACTGGCAGAGGCCAACCTCGGGGATGATCAGTTTGGAGTCCTTACGTTTCTAGCATTTGTAGACTTACAGAAAGCCTTTGACAAGGTTGAATGGAATACTCTTTCAAATTCTGAAGATGGAAGGGGTCCAATACTGGGAGTGAAAGGCAATTTACAATTTGTACAAGAACCAGATGGCAGTTATAAGAATCGAGGGGCATGAAAGGGAAGCAACAGTTGGGAAGGGGATGAGACAGGGTTGTAGCCTATCCCCGATGTTATTCAATCTGTATATTGAGCAAGCAGTAAAGGAAACAAAAGAAAAATTTGGAGTAGGAAACGAAATCCATACAGAAGAAATAAAATCTTTGAGGTTTGCTGATGACATTATAATTCCGTCAGAGACATCAAAGGACCTGAAGAGCAGTTGAACAGAATGGACAGTGTCTTGAAAGGCAGATATAAGATGAACATCAACAAAAGCAAAATGAGGATAATGGAATGTAGTCTAATTAAACCAGGTGATGCTAAAGGAATTCGATTAGGAAATGAGACACTTAAAGTAGTAGACGAGTTCTGCTATTTGGGGAACAAAATAACTGATCATGGTCGAAGTAGAGAGGATATAAAATGTAGACTAGAAATGGCAAAAAAAAAAAAAGCGTTTCTGAAGAAGAGAAATCTGCTAACATCAAGTATATATTTAAGTGTCAGGAAGTCTTTTCTAAAAGTATTTGTATGGAGTGTAGCCAAGTATGGAAGTGAAACGTGGACAACAACTAGTTTAGATACGAATAGAATAGAAGTTTTCGAAATGTGGTGCTACAGAAGAATGCTGAACATTAGATGGGTAGATCACATAACTAATGAAGTGGTACTAAATAGAACAACTTGACTACAAGAAGGTATTGGTTAGTAGGACACAGTCTGCGGCATCAAGGGATCACCAATTTAGTGATGGAGGGAAGTGTGGAGGGTAAAAATCGTAGTGAGAGACCAAGCGATGAATACACTAAGCAGATTCAGAAGAATGTAGGTTGCAGTAGTTACTCAGAGATGAAGAAGCTTGCACAGAATAGAGTAGCAGGGAGAGCTGCATCAAACCAGTCTCTAGACTGAAGACCACAACAACAACATATTAACACCACCATATGGTAGTTCGGGTTACACACAATCCCACTGTTCAAGAACTACAATAATGAAACATGTTTCTTCTGTCACATTTTGAAAGTAAATATCAACTTGTCATTCTGTAATTTTCCAATCTTTAAGATAAACTTGTCTTCTGATAAGATTGTACCTTCTGGACATAACCTTCTTGTCACAACAAACAACATATACCAACTTCAGGGTCAGGGAATGGGTTTAAACACAACCTGGGATGCAATGGACTTGTCTGTTTTCACAAACTCATTGATTAAGCAATAGGAGACACTGAAGTTCCTACCACTAAGTAAACATAAGAAGAAAGTAGTTTCTCCTTGTCATCTGCTCAAAAACCTCTGAAATAAAGCAGGTGCGTGTGACTAAAGACCATTTTAGTTTCCTGCATTATCTACCTACCTTGAAAGCCTCAACAATATCAGGATCATTAAGCAGTGAATAGAAGTCGAATCCAGGTGAGCCGCCACCACCACCACCGCCTTGCTGCTGCTGTTGCTGCTGGGATGCAGCCGAGGCTTTGGCATGCTCCTCACGTGCTTGCTTGGCACGTCGCAGCCGCTCTTGCAGTTCACGTTCAGCACGTTTGCGTTCGTACTTGCGGCGATGTTCCTCCAACTTGCGTGCCTGCACAATAAAATACTCTAGTATAAATGACATTATAAAGTGAAGGTTCTATTTGTATACCACATAAATAAAAACATTATAAATGCTAAGAGGCTAGCAGTTTGTCGGCTTTAGGATTCTGGATGCATGTTATTAGTGCCCTTTCAAAATTAAATCTGAGCGCTCAATAACAAAAAACAAAATATCAACAAAACAGAACTAAAAACAGTGACAAACACATTAGGCGATACAAATGCCAGAAATTGCTTTAACAATTCAGACACATTAACCCTCCCTATGAAAAATTCAGAATGTGATTTGCATCCTCACAGACATTTTTAACACCGGAAGCATCATTATCTAAAATGGAGTGCAAACTGCCATCTAGAAACACCTGATGCTCTTTTTATGGCGTAAAAACCACATTCAACAAAAAAAAGTTCGTTGCAGACATCACAATCTGGTTGGTCTTTTGTTGGTGGTGAAGGAAGTCTCTCTCTCTCTCTCTCTCTCTCTCTCTCTCTCTCTCTCTGTGTGTGTGTGTGTGTGTGTGTGTGTGTGTGTGTGTGTGTTTGAGAGATAAAATGGCACAACCCGTAAATGTGGAAAAGAATAATATTAATAAATTCTCACGTATTTTTTGTTGGTATAACATATCCTCGAAAATGAGAGGACACTGATTTTTTGTGTATGCTGTCTTTGCTACTAAATGAAAGACAGTTCAGCAGTTGTTATTTAATTTTTTGTACCTTTTTTAACAGAACAACAGCAGCAGTCTGTAGTACACAATTCAATTTCTAATATACACTTGGCAGATTGGAACAAAATTTAGTGTTATTTTTTATTATTTCATTTAACCCTTTAAAGACTACATCGAACCATTAATTACCTTTAGTCCACTTCTGCTTCTCATCATACATCATCTCACTGTGGGTCTATAATCTTTCTAGTGCCTATGGGTTTCTTTAGTTTCAGACTCCTTTCCCCATCAGATGTTTGGATGTGAACTTGTAAGAATCACACTTCTGTTTGTATGTAGTATGTGTAGTTTGCAGTCAGTCAACAGTGACTTCTGTGAAATCCTTTTCTTCAGACATGAAAACTTCTCTCAGTTACTTGTGAGTAATCCACTCATGTTATATAAATTTCGAATGTCTTATCTGTGCAGTGGAACTAAACATTCAGTCACAGAATACAGGTCATCTGAAAATTTGCACTTACACATACTATAAAGAATTTTGGGTCTGAATATTTCCCTCAGTGCCTGTCATACTACTTCCTTGATGGAATTCACATTGCTTCTTGGTGACAATGTCTCACTTGTGTAAAGAAATTCTGGGAGAATAACTGTGTGTCAGTGGTGAAGTTTGACTTTAGTGGAAAGGGACTTCTGTTATACATGTCCCAGATAATTTTGCAGACACTATGCAGTTTCAAGTTACTTATTTCCTCCCTAAAAGCCTTGAACAAATTCTGAGCACTGCTTTGCTTGAAGTTTCCTCCATTCTACTCAAATGGTAATTGTGCCTAATTCACCTGATTGTGATTGGTGTTTGTTTCTGTACTTCTAAACAGTACTACAGTTCTTTAGGCTTTGCCTGCTTGTATACTGAACTGCAGGACTCTGTCACATTCCAGAACACACCACTTGTGTTCATGTCTTTTTGTGAATGTAGGGCAAGTCTTCTTGCTGATTCATAAGTGGTGTCAAAAGTACATCACTTATTTGTCTGCAGTTACTGTAAACTTTTGCACATTTTGAGCTGATTCATGGTATTTTAGATGGGACTGAAGTGGATAATGATTTGTAAGTAGTTATGGCTGGACTATATGTAACCCTTGTATACTCAAATAGATCATGTTTTCCAGACAGAATTTTCCAGTGATTACTACATGATTGAACTGTTTTTAAACTGGTGTTATTTCAATCTGCCTCATTATGGAAATTATAGGCAATGTTTTATAGTCTAATTTTTCAAATGTTCATGTTTTTCACATTTGTCCAGCAGTGGAACTACTGGTAGTAATACTAATAGAGTGACCAGCCAACCATAAACAGCACAGCATAAACATGAATAAAAACCACAAAAAATCATATTAAAAAAAATAAACTGAAACAAATCTGTAATCTTAAAGTTGTTTACAACAAGTGACAGGAGATAGAAACACAAACTAATGTAATATCTGATCAAACTGAAGTTGTTGTATATGAAATGCAATTTATTCATCTTGTTGCATACAATTTGCAGATCAACTGCTTTACGTCAAGGGAGACGTCAAGATTTACCATGACTTTTTTATAAAAATAATACCACTTTTACATACATCATTATAATATTACTACACAATGCTCGCAGTAGTTTTTGTCACACATGAATTCTTCAATAAAATAATAGGACTTTTCCCTTAGAAAAATAAAGCGCAAACTTTTACACAAGCCAAGCTAGATTTTGAATACATTCCTGCATTTTGGTTTATAGTACTTATTTTAACCCATATTCTCTGGTGCTTGGGCACAGGAAGTTTCAAATTCTCTCTCTGTCAATTGTCATAACAGTGAGGTAGGTTTCAAGCGCGCGCGCGCGTGTGTGTGTGTGTGTGTGTGTGTGTGTGTGTGTGTGTGTGTGTGTGTGTGTGTGTGTGTGTGTGTGTGTTCTATACAGGGAAATCAAACCTCATAAATGTACAGGCAAGAAATATATAGTATCACCTTTTATTTTTTTTAAATTTAATATTATTTTTGAAGTGAACAACATGATACTCTTTGGTGACACACTTGTTTGTAATATTACAGGAGTCGTCCCTTTTGTTGAATTCACTCGCATGGTTATGCCACAATGAACAACTGACTCAATATAACAGTGACGACTATCTTACTGGTACCCATTTCATTTATCTGCTAAGTGGTCTTGTGAACCTTCAAATTCAAATTTTTGGTATGATATTGGCTATAAGACTTAACATGGTTTGCTTCTGTGGTCTCCTGATCATTACAAGTCATTTTTATGGTCTCTTCTGATGATTTAGTTACAAATTGTCATCATCTAGGTTTTAGTGACATTCAGTTGTAGTTCTTCTTCTTCTTCTTCTTCTTCTTCTTCTTCTTCTTTCTGTTTTGGCCATCTGAGAGCCACATTAATTCATACCAGCTTTGTTTCTTCTGGCCCCTCTCTTTGTCCAGTATTTTTCACTGTTCTACTTGGCAACCTTCTTTTCTCTTCTGTACGTGATGATTCTGTCCAGGATCTAGTTCTGTCCTGGAAACCCGTGAAACCTTATTTTTTTCCCTTTTTTAAATTTAAAAATCACCCTATTGTATATTTCTGGTTCCTATATTAAAATTTTTTCCAGATCATATTGTACCTCCTGGATTCAGCAGACTATGATTCTCTTCTTCACAAGAAACTGTGTTTGTTTACTGTGTTCATCTCACCTAGTCCATTCCAAGGATGTGTCGCAATAAAACGGTCCTCCTCTTCCTGGTGATTTCTGAGATTCTCTCTATCTTGGTATACAGTTCTTGGTTCACTCGTCTTCTGCTCTTTGAAGTCCCAATATCCTCCTGAGAATATTTTATTCCAGCAGTCCTAGTCTCTTAAGCACTTCTGTTCCTACAAGGTTAAGACTTTTTGCTGCATAGAAGACTTCAGGACAGATCACTGTATGGTAATGTCTCAATTTTGCTTTGAGCAAAATATTCTTCTTATTGCAAATGTTTATTGTTATTTTGTATGCTAAGTTCAATTTGTTTACTGGTGCACCCATTGCTTCTTTTTCTTTCTAACCAGTTTCTACACATTTCCTAGGTCTTTAAAATTCTTTGCCTTCTGAAGTTCTTCTCCTTCTATGTTATCCATCTAGGAGCTGTCATACTCTGTGTCTTACCGGTAAAGATCTGTAGACCTGCTTTAGCTGGTTGTCTCTGTAGATGCATTGTTTGGTTAAATGCCTCTTCTAATTAATCTGACAATATCATAATAATGTCTGCAAAAACTAGAAACTATATCCATGTTTATTTTTCCTTGTGCTCCAGTCATATTCCACCCTCTCCTCTCATTTCTCGCCGACATTCCCTGCTCACCTTGTCAAGTACACAGTTAAAGAGCAAAGGTAAGTCCGTCCCCCTGTCTCATTCCAGTTTTGATCTTGAAGGCCTCTAAAAGCTATAGTTTGAACTTAACCTTGTTGCTTAACATTTGGTTAATTAGTTGACTGGATTTTCTACTCAAACTCACCTCCTCTAAAATTTTTGGAATAGTGTTTGCCTGCCTACTGAATCATAAGCTTTCTTGAAAGTCTACAAATGTGAGCGCAAAGTTCTTGCTCCTCTGTTCTTGATATACGATTACTGGTCTCAGATTTAAGATTTGTTCTGCACTTGATCTCCCCATTTCTGAAGCCTTATTTGGTGATGGAAGTAGAATTAAAGATTTCTTTAGTACTTCCACTTTGGTGGAATTTTTTCAGAGACTGGTATCTAACTTCGAATTTGAACTGATATTCCATATCAAATAAGACTGAATGTTCATCGGTAGTAGATTTTAAGTCAATAACATGGAAGAGAGTGAGTTGGGATCAAATATTGAACCCTTTAGGGCTCTCTAAGAAACTTTTTCCAGTCAGAAGTATAACTGCTTATATTTGTTGCACTTTGCTCCTTATTTGAGCCAAACCATCATGATGCATTGTTCTTGATCTCGTTCATCCAGTCTGTTGCGAAATAAGGATTGGTTTACTGAACTGAATGCTTCTGTCTGAACATAGAATATTCCTGTCACCAATTTACCTACATATAAAGACACACATTAACCCTAACAATACCAAGGCATTTTCCAAAGCAGAGATTACCACCAAGGGGAGTAGGAGTGTATTTTATTCTCACACAAAAAGACGTTAGAAAAAACTAAATTCATTACTTGCTGTTGAATTATATTAACAACATACTTTGTAAAGAGGTGCCTGTGCTTAAGTTGGATCCATAGCCTGAAAATACCATTTAGTGCACACTCTCGGGGATATCAACGCCCTTTCAATAACATTTATTACCAACTTTATGACCACTACAAAAAATTTAAAATGCAAATTTCATTCATTGTTTACTCTCAACCTACTTTTTAATGAGATACTGATGTGTAAGTACGGTTCTGAACCTGGAAATACTGAATACTATATTCATTAGGGGAAAGTGACATCTGCTACTGAGACTTACATTTTTAAGTTTAAATGAATAATTTAAAACCTATATGGAATCTGGTAAAAGAAGGAATTTAAAATGGTAATTATTTTTGATTTTATAATACAAAGTAATGCTGACTGGATTACAATATTTTCGAAAGTTTGTCGTAAAGATCACCCCCCGTTTTGGTATTGCAAAGGTTAAAAACCAAAGCCAGCCTTACAGTTATGCGAAGCTATCTCAATAAAAAGGGCAAACTTTTTCCCCAAACTGCTAAAATAAGAGGAGAGGAAAAACTTTAGTTGGGCAGAAATTATAATTGAATACTGGTACTAAAGAATCAACCACAAACAGTTACGTGAACATAGTTTTGATCTTAGCGACGTTTGAGCGTCATTCCCGAACGCTTTCCGCGGACGCACAAGACTTTATATTGCGATTGACGGGTGCTGCCCCTCGCGGCCGTTAATTTAGGCGAGAGCATGAATCTTCAGCGGCGACAGCGAGATGGCGCTAGAGCGCTGCTCTATGCCCACCCTTATAAGGGGCGGCCGGCCAGTTAAATATAGGCGGAAGTCGAGCTCCGCGCGGGGGTATTAATACTGGGTAGATGCTCACCGCCACAACCACTAGCGGGGGCTCGAAGCCCGGACGCCGGTTCTATTTGATACGACGCCGCCCGCGCTTCCTTCATAGTAAGAGCAACGACGGGAGGAAACCTGAAAACAGTCATAACCGAATTTTCCAGTTTCCGTAGCTGAAAACTTAAAATGGAAAAACGTGAAATTACGATTTACTACTTCACTTGGTTCTATAACGCAGTATACATCATTCATGTGAAATCATTACGAAACGATGACAGATAAATAAAGCCGTACAGTTGAAAAAAACTGCGACAAACTATCAAAATTGTATTATGTATCGCCAATTAAGATTTGTGCCATGTCGCTATCTCACAGTAGTTTCTCGTTTCTTGAATAAATAAAGTTTTCCTGTGTCACTAACCAATATTCATCAGGTTCCTCTGACATCATTTTGCGTCATATATGACCTAGGATGAGAAATATGTAATCATCTGGCGCAATATAGCTACCAAGATAATTTCGTGAGCACCGGTACAATTTTTTTTTTTTAAAAAAGCTGCCACCACAAATCTGAGTCTTATTAGTTTCCGTTTTATGTAAAACTGTAGTGGCACCTGCATGCCTTGGTACATTCTTTCTATCATGTTTACGGTTTCATCGACCACAGAACACCTTGTAAAATTACTTGCAGTTTGCACAAAAGCGGCGTTTATTAGAATCTGCACAGCAGAATGAGAAATGATACGTACCCATTAATTTAACACAATAATATAATTACTGGTTTCTAACTATAAGATACCACATTCAGACAACAGGGTGTGAAAATCGGTGTATGTCGAGGGATTTAAATGTACACAGATATAAGCAGAAGAGTTTTATGCCACTTAAAATTTCGATACTGGTTACTTTTTCCCTTACGCGTATAAACCATGAACAGAATCATATATGTACATACATAACAAAATGCTAATCTTCTGAATGATGATGTAAATTTGAGCCGGCCGAAGTGGCCGAGCGGTTCTAGGCGCTTCAGCCTGGAACCGCGCGACCGCTACGATTGCAGGTTCGAATCCTGCCTCGGGCATGGATGTGTGCGATGTCCTTAGGTTAGTCAGGTTTAAGTAGTTCTACGTTCTAGAGGACTGATGACCTCAGACGTTAAGTCCCATAGTGCTCAGAGCCATTTGAACCATTTTGTAAATTTGAACGCTATCAATCTTAATGCAAAGCACTAACAAACTGAAAGCTTTGTGATAGATAAGTCTCAGTTTCGAAACTATGGGTGGCATTATTCTGTAGCAATGAATAAAATTATCAAATTGTTTTCTGTTTCTGTTCACATCTCGTATAAAAAAAAGCATGTCTCCAACTGCCCCATAACAATTCTAAACCCTGTGAATCAACGTGCGTATAATTCATGGGTTTCATGTAATGATAAAATCTATCGAAAAGATGCAATGGTTCATAGGGGTACCCCCTCCATTGCGTCATTTAGCCCTTTCCCCTCCTATTTTTCTGTCAATCGTGTTCTCTCATCTCTAATCTAAACATCACTTCTAAAAGCCACTTTGCGGTATCATCACTTACTGTACACCGTCTGCCTGCCGTTTTCATAGAACCACAAATCGGACGAGAAGCATGCGATCATTTGCACAAGTCAGGGCTAGCTGCTTACTATTATACAGAGCAGGCAACTTGCGCTGTCTGAGGGACAGCCGGTGCTACAAGACGAAGAGTTGGAAACCGTCTGCGACGACAGACCAGGAGGAAAAAAGTAACAATACGACGCGTCAAACCTTGCCCTGCATTGTGACCAAAGCGGAAAATAAGTTATGCCGAACGACGCCCGTCATAGGAGCATGAGGGGTTAAGGCGTATGGCGACGTGGTTTCTGAGTTAAGCTTTCGAGTCTCTGAGGCATCAAGGGATCACCAATTTAGTATTGGAGGGCAGCGTGGAGGGTAAAAATCGTAAAGGGAGACCAAGAGATGAATACACTAAGCAAATTCAGAAGGATGTAGGCTGCAGTACGTACTGGGAGATGAAGCAGCTTGCACAGGATAGAGCGGCATGGAGAGCTGCATCAAACCAGTCTCAGGACTGAAGACCAAGACGACGACGACGACCACCACAACAACAACAACAACAACAACAACAACCCTCGCATGTCCATCAGCAAACAGACCTGCGTCGAGTTCCTATGGGACTTGCTGCCGACTGGACCTTTAACTCGTATCTTCAGTCCACACCGAACAAACATATATATCCAAGGGGTAGTTCAAATGGCTCTGAGCACTATGGGACTCAACTGCTGAGGTCATTAGTCCCCTAGAACTTAGAACTAGTTAAACCTAACTAACCTAAGGACATCACAAACATCCATGCCCGAGGCAGGATTCGAACCTGCGACCGTAGCGGTCCTGCGGTTCCAGACTGCAGCGCCTTTAACCGCACGGCCACTTCAGCCGGCTATCCAAGGGGTAGTCATAAATTTAAATTAGCACCTAGAAAAAATGGATTTAGTAATTAAGTAATTGTTTGCAGGTACATATCTGCAGATCTGATACATATTGAAATTTCCGTCCCACACTGCCACAACAGGCCACTGGAGAAGTAAAAAACAAACGGCGCACTCCGACTGTAAAGTGGAATATCGTGCGTAATTTCTTTTCTGCATCTGAAGGGCAACATCGCTGCAATAATCCACAATGGCGTCATTTTCCGCTTTCGTCTACAACTGTTTTAATTGTATTGAAATTTCGGCTTATCTCTCATTCGTCAAGTATAAGATTCGATAACATATTAAGCTTCGCAATACCATGGGGAGTTTCTTTATGCCCACCTTTTTTGAAATATTGAAATCTAGTCACGTACCTCATACTTTAAAATTTTGAAAAAATAATTGTTTTCTAATGAGTTCTTCTAGCAGATACCATAATTGTTTAATCTTTTCCAGTAAAACTTTAGCCAAAAATTTAAGTCTTAGCAATGATTTTTCGCAGCATATGTCATTCATATTTTCCGGTTCTGGACCGTTCTTACACATAAATATATCTCTAAAAAGTATGTTGTAGATAAAAATCAACGACAGTTAATTAAATTGGTATTTCTTTTAAATTCTGTGTCAGCAATAATTAAAACTTTACGACTGTCGGTCAATTTTCCCACGGCGGAACACAGGCAGGCCTGCATTTTGCAACGTAGCGCGGTAAGTACCACGAATACGGCACCTGGGCCGTGTATTCTGGGACACGTGAGGCGGGCAACATCCCACCTGTACACTTTACACTCGTTTTCGAATACAGTGGCTACAACAGCACTGGCAGAAGGGCCTGCAAAACGTACTAATTATACCTTCTAAAGCTGTATCTTGAACACAACAGTGCTCTGGCTGTTTCGCTCGTTTACACTACGGTTCCAATCAACGTTATTTTACTTCAGACCGCCCAGTGGCCCTACCTTAAATATCATTAATATCATTACTTGCAGCCTCAGGGGAATTTTCTTTGGTTTTGAGAGTACTGCCTCATAACGACGTAAGAAACTACATTATGAGGGAATTTAGAGCCTTCCACGAAGTATTAAGGTCGATCAACGACATTTTTCACTTTACTGGTTTAAAACGTGAGTTTTATTTATCATCACGAGACGAAAATGTTTCTATTAAACTGCAGAAATAACGAGGACAATGAACAGTTGCTTCAACTCCTCTATTGTGCGTGAGAGTTTATGAAATCTGTAACAGCGTTTCCTAACGCATGTAGGTATAAAGTTTTCTTCTTATTTTTAGATGAGGAACTCTAAGCTCTGGTAACATTTTCGATACGCCTTCTAAATATTAGAGTGTAAGTAAAACCTGAGATTGAAAGACAACTTTTTCAGGCTTGCAGATAATAGGCCAATTAAAGAAATACTCATAAATTAAATGAAAGAATCCATCATGTGACTGTCCCATACGTTCATTACTAACAGTATACCGTCTTTTCGTTGCAATAAGGCGATTTATCCAATAACGAAGTTCAACTTCGTTTAGCGCTTGAACAGTCTGCGACGTTGCTGCACATTTCTTAGATCTGGCTGTGTCCAACAAGTTCTGATTCAATTAAGCCTATTGTCAATTGCTTCGCTGGCTGCACGAGTCTTAGCCTGAGCGAAGAATACATTTCCTATCTTCCAAACAAGTTAAGTGTGTGTGTGTGTGTGTAAATCAGAGACTGCTCACAGGCAAAGGGCCCATTGCGAGGTGCAGCGACGCTGTCCAGCGATCTCCGCTCGGGGGTTGAGAATGCTCAACAGATGGCAAGCTGTTATGCGCTATTTGCAGAGGGCTTACACGCGCGTCAACTGCTTTGACGCAAAGCAGTCCCACGGGTGCGCGCGGAAGCAGCGGAACGTACACAACGATACACGAATCACGCCCACGTTACTTTTCACCGTACGCGACCGCTTGGTTGCTCTTGCGACCAATTCGAAAACGTTTTACCCAAATACTGAACGTAGACAAGACATAGTAGCACATATCCGTATTAGCAAAACGTGAATAAATTACCAGGTGTAGAAGTATGAAACCGGAATTTACTATAGATGGTACTAGCCGTCAGTGTACGGCCCGTGAGACCGCGTCTGCAGCGCCATTTGCTTCCTGTAACGGCTGACGACAAATGTCAACACACCATGGGCGTAAAGGTAGGAAGGAGCAATATAGTGCTTGACTGTTCGGTGAAGGTATGTTCTCGAAACTTCAACAAAAGCCCGTACCGAGCTGTTGAGCGTCATGCACAAGGTGGTTTTTTTTATTGCAAACGTTTTATTTTTGACAAACCTTCACATAATGTGTTACATTTTATCTACTAATATGAGAAGTTGGCATGAGGTCCCAACTCACAATGGACACGTTTCGTAACAAAATTTTCGAAGATCAGAAGATGTCAGCCAAGCCTGTCGAAGCCTGTTGCCAAAAGTACGTACGTATTTATGCGATCTTGTACAGAGACAGTTTTTTAACAATTAGAACAGATAGCTCCTTCTCACTTCGCAACATGAGAAATTTCACTAAACGTATAATACATAAGTAGGTGGAAAGATCCGTTACTGCTCAATTACGCTTATGGTTCGAAACAGAAACAATCGTCAAATGTCGGAGCTCTGACTTCTAGAAAATGCTATGCTCAGTGCCAAACCCGAAGCCATTAAATGTTTCCCAAAAATGAAGTCGTCATTACACGATAGACTACAAAGGCGCACTCGAAACGGTGGATCATCAAAGGCTTTTCAAACTGTTCCCATCAACAGAAAAAGTAGTAGCTGTGATTTTCTGAGATTATGACGCAGTTCTCATGGCATACTCTATAAAGGCAGAGCCATCATCGTTGGGTATCAGGGTTTACTAGTTGACAAATTGAACAGTTGTATTTAGTCTAAGCGTCCAAAAGGAGAAAGTTTCTTACACGTCACGATGGCTTATTCCTCACATACGCCATCGATCGTTGCTTCGAAGTACTTCCACATCCGCCGTTTCATCTCATAGCAACCACTCTTTCACCTGCACCTACATAATACTCTACAAGCCAACTAACGGTGTGTGACGGAGAGTGCTTCTGGCACCACTAACTGATTTCCCCCCGCCTGCCATACACACGAATGGCGCCTGGGAAGAATGATTGTCGTTGAGCCTTCGTATTAGCTCTAATTTTTCGGTTTTTTTTCCCGTCGTGGTCATTTCGTGAGATGTATGTGGGTGGAAGTAATATGTTATCCCTCTCCGCATAGCTCTCGCGCCGACTAAACGCGCCATCCTTCGCTGGATCTTCTCTTTGTTACCAAATTTGGACAAAATGGCTGGGTTGACCAATTCAACATACTATGATGCTGAACCTGAGACACACTAATTTTGCACTTTTGGGTAAATCTTATTGTATTTATGGCATAAAATGCCTGAAAGATGGTAGTGATTCTGCATTTACTAGTAAACTGAAGAACATTATGAATGCAACAGTTTCCATCAGACATCACCGGAACAGTGGCATGTGCAGAATTAAAAGGGCGCTGATGTAAGCAGATTCCATATCACGTAAACTTTTTTAACAACCCTAGAGGTAGTTTTCAGATCCCTTATATGGGAAATTGGAGAAAGGAAAAATGCGTCGAACCACTTTCGTCTTGCTGATGTCACTGAACTGTTAGGTTGCTGCGAAGATGATCTTCAACAAAGGAAGGAACAACATAATACTCTGGTGGTTATTAAGATTTCAATATCAGGAAGGATAGTAGATTTTAAAATTCTACTTATTGTGCGTATGAGCCACAGCACGAAGAACGTATGATATGGAGGTAAATAGGTTGTAAAATTTAGTACACGGAGCTGCCACCTCTGACAGCATTAATGTCTCTAATCCGACTGTGCTTTGGCTTGAACTGAGCATGGATCACTGATACAGGTACGTCATTCCATGCTGCTCCGCCTTTATGTCAGATTTCAACAATAGTTGCGGTTGGCGAATGATGGCCTGCCAGTCTCTGGGCAATCCATGACAACATGTTTTCAGTGGATGAGAGATCTGGAAATCCGGTTAGCCAGGGCAACAGTCGAGCACCCTCTGCGTCGAGGTAGATCAGAAACTTGTTTTATTTTGTTGAAAGATAACGTCAGGAAAACTCTAAGATAGGGCATGTCGGAAATGAAACGCGCGATGTCCATTATCGGCTCTGCGAACTACAGGTGATCGCGTTGTGTACCTAATGGCAACCTATACACCACCACACGAAGTGCTGGGCCCGAACGACGGTGACGAATGCGATGTGGCAATTTCCGTCTCCTCGGAGCCTCCACACACGGATACGTCCATCCTCATACTGTAGGCAAAACCACGACTTGTCTGAAACGACGACACGGTGCTACTCATGTGTCAGCGTCGTAGTTGAGCGCAGCACCACTGTCGGTTGAGGTCCCTCCGCTGACGCGTCAAAGGAAGCCGCAACAATGGTCGCAGATTAGGACTCCTGTCCTATTAGTTCCGCGATCAACCGGCCATATTTATACTATCTTCTGCTTTATTAATATTATTAATGTATGACAACAGTATGAACACATATAAGGGAGAACGCGTCTATTTTTTTATCGTGGCTCTTGTTTTTTGTTTAACAGGAGTAACTACTCATACGACAGTGTTTAGCGTCCAACAATATTAAATCCATCCATCAATCCATCCATCCATCCACAATGTGTGTTCTACGATTCTGTATTCGTATCACAGTCGACCTACGCGTGCTGTAATATCGCGAACAGTAAATCGCAGTCTCGATTGACCACAATCGAATTCCGACATACGAATGTTGTCAGCCGTTCCTCCTCCTCCTCCTCCTCCTCCTCACACGAAGCACAACAACGTCTTCCAACAATTCACATTGAAATGCTATTTTTGCTGCGTTATTTCTCTCTAAACGCAGATGCCGTTACTACTGCCTACTTTGTGCGGTTGCGCTGCAATGTTAATCAATTGCATATCCGAGCAAAGTGCAAGCCTACACTTCATAACAATTTCACGTTTGTTGCAAGCCTTCTTCGTGGTGTTGCAGTTCTCATGCCCGGTACTGGTCTGGATCGGGAGGGTTAATTATAACGGCAACGAATATGAAATAGATGGACCGGGCGTAGATGAGTTTTGAAAATACACAGGAGAAACATGAATGCGCACTGCTAAATGCTGGAATGCATGGAAAGGTTGAGTGGTCGTCTTTACCCAGAATTTGGTATTAATCTGTACCATTAAGGGACAACACTGGCGAAAAATGCGAAATATAGGGCTACGACAGGCAATACTGACCCTACGTCTTATCTTTGAAGATAGGTTAAACAAAGGCAAACCTATGATTCTAGCATCTGTAGACTTAAGCGAGAGCTTTTGACAATGTTGACTGGAATACTCTCTTTGAAAATATGAACGTAGCAGGGCTAACAACATAGAGAGCGAAAGGTTATATACATCTTGTACAGAAACCAGACGGCAGTTATGAGAGTCGAAGGACATGATGGAAAGCAGTGATTGAGAAGGGAGTGGAACAGGTTTGTAACCTATCCTCAATGTTATTCAGTCTTGGAGAACGAATTACAGTTCGGGAAGCAGAATTAGAAAGTTTCAGGTTTGCCGATGACACTGTAATTCTGTCAAAGACAGCAAAGGACTTGAAAGAACAGATGAACGGAATGGACAGTGTGTTCAAAGGGGATATAAAACGTACTTCGACAAAAGCAAAACAAGGGTAATGAAATGTAGTCGAATTAAATCAGGCAGTGCTAGGGAAATTAGATTAGGAAGCGAGACACGGAAGTGATAGATGGTTTTTGCTATTTGGGCAGTAAAATAACTGATGGTGGCCGAAATAAAGATGATGTAAAATGTAGACTGGCAATGGGAAGAAAAGTATTTCTGGAGAAGAGAAATTTGTTAACATCGAATATAAATTAAGAGTTAGAAAGCCTTTTCTCAAGACATGTGTCTGGATTGTAGCCTTCTACAGAACCATAAAAGCTTATCGTCAATTGTACTCCGGCAGAAGAGACTAATTTCTTGTTCTGTATCATGTGGCACGTTGATGTTGAGGGTTAGTAATATATATACATAACATTCCTGTGGACGTGGATTGTAATAAAATTATTTCATCCTGCTCACGTTGTAATAAACTGATCTGCTAATTTGTGTGTTTAGTATCGTTTCGGCCCTCTCCAGGAGTCGAGCTAAGAACCCATCAATGTACCGACGAGTGTTATGGTACGCCAGAACAGCATCAGCATAAACGGACGACATTATCAGCACTGTTACTGGACATCATTAGCGTAAAAGTGGCATTTTTGTCACAAAGTGTTTCAGCACCCGAATACTCACTTAAGTTTTGCATATATAGCTTTTGCAAGCCATATACTATCTCCCTATATCACTCTTCATGTTATAATGGCACAAATTAATTCACTTTGTTGTTGTGGTCTTCAGTCCAAAGAATGGCTTGATGCAGCTGTCTATGCTACTCTATCCTGTGCAAGCTGCTTCATCTCCAAGTAACTACTGCATCCTACATCCTTCTGAATCTGCTTAGTGTATTCATCTCTTGGTCTCCCTCTACGATTTATACCCTCTGCACTGCCCTCCAATGCTAAATTGGTAATCCCTTGATGCCTCAGAATGTGTCCTACCAACCGATCACTTCTTTTAGTCAGGTTGTGCCACAAATTCCTCTTCTCACAAACTCTATTCAGTACCTCCTCATTAGTTATGTGATCTACCCATCTAATATTCAGCATTCTTCTATAGCTCCACATTTCGAAAGCTTCTATTATTCGATGTTAACAAATTTCTCTTCTTCAGAAATACTTTCCTTGCCATAGCCAGTCTACATTTTATATCCTCTCTACTTCGACCATCATCAGTTATTTTGCTCCACAGATATCAAAACTCATTTACTACTTTAAGTGTCTCATTTCCTAATCTAATTCCCTTAGCATCACCCGGCTTAATTCGACTACACTCCATTATCCTCGTTTTGCTTTTGTTGATGTTAATCTTATATCCTCCTTTCAAGACACTGTTCATTCGATACAACTGCTCTTCCACGTCCTTTGCTGTCTCTGACAGAATTACAATATCATCGGCGAACCTCAGAATTACAATATCATCGGCGAACCTCAAAGTTTTTGTTTCTTCTCCATGGATTTTAATACCTACTCCAAATTTTTCTTTTGTTTCCTTTACTGCTTGCTCAATATACAGATTGAATAACATCGGAAGAGGCTACAACCCTGTCTCACTCCCTTCCCAACCACTGCTTCCCTTTCATGTCCCTCGACTCTTATAAATGCCATCTGGTTTCTGTACAAATTGTAAATAGCCTTTCGCTCCCTGTATTTTGCCCCTGCCACCTTTAAAATTTGAAAGAGAGTATTCCAGTCAACATTGTCAAAAGTTTTCTCTAGGTCTACAAATGCTAGAAATGTAGGTTTGCCTTTCCTTAATCTTTCTTCTAAGATAAGTCGTAGGGTCAGTATTGCCTCACCTGTTCCAATATTTCTACGGAATCCAAATTTATCTTCCCCGAGGCCAGCTTCTACCATTTTCTCCATTCGTCTGTAAATAATTCGTGTTAGTAGTTTGCAACCCTGACTTATTATACTGCTAGTTCAGTAATTTTCACACCTGTCAGCACCTGCTTTCTTTGGAATTGGAATTATTATCTTCTTCTTGAAGTCTGAGGGTATTTCGCCTGTCTCATTTATCTTGCCCACCAGATGGAAGGGTTTGGTCATGACTGGCTTTCCCAAGGCTATCAGTAGTTATAACGGGATGTCGCATATTTCTGGGACCGAGTTTCTACCTACACTATGTGATCAAAAGTATCCGGGCTCCTGGCTGAAAATGACTTACAAGTTCGTGGCGCCCTCCATCGGTGATGCTGGAATTCAATATGGTGTTGGCCCACCCTTAGCCCTGATGACAGTTTCCACTCTCGCTGGCATACGTTCAATCAAGTGCTGGAAGGTTTCTTCGGGAATGGCTGCTCATTCTTAGCGGAGTGCTGCACTGAGGAGAGGTATCTATGTCAGTCGGTGAGGCTTGGCACGAACTCGGCGTTCCAAAACATCCCAAAGGTGTTCTATAGGATTCAGGTGAGCACTGTGAGCAGGACAGTCCATTACAGGGATGTTACTGTTGTGTAACCACTCCGCCACTGGCTGTGCATTATGAACAGGTGCTCGATCGCGTTGAAAGATGCAATCGCCATCCCTGAATTGCACTTCAGCAGTGGGAAGCAAGGAGATGCTTAAAACATGAATGTAGGCCTGTGCTGTGATAGTGCCACGCAAAACAAGAAGGGGTGCAAGCCCCCTCCATGAATAACACGACCACACCATAACACCACCGCCTCCAAGTTTCAGTGTTGGCACTACACTCGCTGGCAAATGACGTTCACCGGGCATTCGCCATACCCACACCCTGCCATCGGGTCGCCACATTGTGTGCCGTGATTCGTCACTTCACACAACGTTTTTCCACTGTTCAGTCGTCCAATATTTACGCTCTTTACATCAATCGAGGCATCGTTTGGCATGTAACGGCGTAATGTGTGGCTTATGAGCAGCCGCTCGACCATGAAATCCAAGTTTTCTCACCTCCCGCCTAACTGTCGTAATACTTGCAGTCGATCCTGATGCAGTTTGGAATTCCTGTGTGATGGTCTGGATAGACGTCAGCCTATTACAAATGGTTCAAATGGCTCTAAGCACTATGGGACTTAACAGCTGAGGTCATCAGTAACAGCTGAGGTCATCAGTCCCCTAAACTTAGAACTACTTAAACCTGACTAACCCAAGGACATCACACACACCCATGCCCGAGGCAGGATTCGAACCTGCAACTGTAGCAGCATCTGTCTATTACACATTACGACCCTCTTCAACTGTCGGCGGTCTCTGTAAGTCAACAGACGAGGTCGGTCGGTACGCTTTTGTGCTATACGTGTCCCTTCACGTTTCCACTTCACTATCACATCATAAACAGTGAACCTGGTATGTTTAGAAGTGTGAAAATCTCGCGTACAGACTTATGACACTTGTGACACCCAATCACCTGACAACATTCGAAGTCCGTGAGTTCCGCAGTGCGCCACAGTCTGCTCTCACGATTCTAATGACTACTGAGGTCGCTGACATGGAGTACATGGCAGTAGGTCGCAGCACAATGCACCTAATATGAACAATGTATGAAACTTCCTGGCAGATTAAAACTGTGTGCCCGACCGAGACTCGAACTCGGGACCTTTGCCTTTCGCGGGCAAGTGCTCTACCAACTGAGCTACCGAAGCACGACTCACGCCCGGTACTCACAGCTTTACTTCTGCCAGTACCTCGTCTCCTACCTTCCAAACTTTGCAGAAGCTCTCCTGCGAAACTTGCAGAACTAGCACTCCTGAAAGAAAGGATATTGCGGAGACATGGCTTAGCCACAGCCTGGGGGATGTTTCCAGAATGAGATTTTCACTCTGCAGCGGAGTGTGCGCTGATATGAAACTTCCTGGCAGATTAAAACTGTGTGCCCGACCGAGACTCGAACTCGGGACCTTTGCCTTTCGCGGGCAAGTGCTCTACCAACTGAGCTACCGAAGCACGACTCACGCCCGGTACTCACAGCTTTACTTCTGCCAGTACCTCGTCTCCTACCTTCCAAACTTTGCAGAAGCTCTCCTGCGAAACTTGCAGAACTAGCACTCCTGAAAGAAAGGATATTGCGGAGACATGGCTTAGCCACAGCCTGGGGGATGTTTCCAGAATGAGATTTTCACTCTGCAGCGGAGTGTGCGCTGATATGAAACTTCCTGGCAGATTAAAACTGTGTGCCCGACCGAGACTCGAACTCGGGACCTTTGCCTTTCGCGGGCAAGTGCTCTACCAACTGAGCTACCGAAGCACGACTCACGCCCGGTACTCACAGCTTTACTTCTGCCAGTACCTCGTCTCCTACCTTCCAAACTTTGCAGAAGCTCTCCTGCGAAACTTGCAGAACTAGCACTCCTGAAAGAAAGGATATTGCGGAGACATGGCTTAGCCACAGCCTGGGGGATGTTTCCAGAATGAGATTTTCACTCTGCAGCGGAGTGTGCGCTGATATGAAACTTCCTGGCAGATTAAAACTGTGTGCCCGACCGAGACTCGAACTCGGGACCTTTGCCTTTCGCGGGCAAGTGCTCTACCAACTGAGCTACCGAAGCACGACTCACGCCCGGTACTCACAGCTTTACTTCTGCCAGTACCTCGTCTCCTACCTTCCAAACTTTGCAGAAGCTCTCCTGCGAAACTTGCAGAACTAGCACTCCTGAAAGAAAGGATATTGCGGAGACATGGCTTAGCCACAGCCTGGGGGATGTTTCCAGAATGAGATTTTCACTCTGCAGCGGAGTGTGCGCTGATATGAAACTTCCTGGCAGATTAAAACTGTGTGCCCGACAGAGACTCGAACTCGGGACCTTTGCCTTTCGCGGGCAAGTGCTCTTGCTCTTAGAGCACTTGCCCGCGAAAGGCAAAGGTCCCGAGTTCGAGTCTCGGTCGGGCACACAGTTTTAATCTGCCAGGAAGTTTCATATCAGCGCACACTCCGCTGCAGAGTGAAAATCTCATTCTATGAACAATGTATGTTTTTGGGGCTGTCCGGATGCTTTTTATCACACTCTTGTAAGTCTTTCAGTGCCCTGTCGAATTCTTCACGCAGTATCATATCTCCCATCTCATCTTAATCTACGTCCTCTTCCATTCCCATAATATTGCTCTTGAATAACCCTTTATATACTTCTTCCACCTTTCCTTCTTTGCTTAGAACTTGCTTACTATCTGAGCTCTTCATATTCATACAGGTCGTTCTCTTTTCTCCAAACGTCTCTTTAAATTATTTTGTACGCGGCATCTATCTTACCCCTAGTTATATACGTTTCTACATCCTTACATTTGTTCAAATGGTTCAAATGGCTCTAAGCACTATAGGACTTAACAGCTGAGTTCATCAGTAACAGCTGAGGTCATCAGTCCCCTAAACTTAGAAATACTTAAACCTAAGTAACCTAAGGACATCACACATATCCATGCCCGAGGTAGGATTCGAACCCGCGACCGTAGCAGCCGCTTGGTCCCGGACTGATGTGCCTAGAACCACTCGGTCACCGAGGCCGGCTTACATTTGTCCTCTAGTCATTTCCGCTTAGCCCTTCTGCACTTCCTGTCAATCTCATTTTTCAGACATGGTTCCTTTTCGCCTGCTTAATTTACTACATTTTTACATTTTCTCTTTTCATCAATTAAATCCAATATTTCTTGTGTCACCCAAGGATTTCTACTACCTATCGTCTTTTTATCTACTTGATCCTCTGCTGCCTTCACTATTTCATCCCTCAAAGCTACCCACTCTTTTTCTACTGTATTCCTTTACCCCGTTCTTGTCATTCGTTCTCTAATGCTCCCTCTGAAATTCTCCACAACCTCTAGTTCTTTCAGTTTATCCACGTCCCATCTCTTTAAATTCTTAGCTTTTTGCAGTTTCTTCGGTTTAATCTAACGTTCATAACCAATAAACTGTGGTCAGAGTCCACATCTGCCCCTGGAAATGTCTTACAATTTAAAACTGGTTCCTAAATCTCTGTCTTACCATTATATAATTAATTCATACTGCGTTTGAATTTAGAATTAAACTGATTGTTTGTAGCGAATGGGTATAACTATATAACAAACAAAAATGATAACTTGTAAACAGATTTTTATTTCCTCAATACCAGACAGAGACGTCACGTTCAATCTTGGCTGATGCTTTTAGATGACAATATACCATGCTTCCATAACATAAGGTTTTCTCGGAAAATTCATTTTGTGGTTTCGTTATTGTTCAGTCCTGGTTTCTACCCTGTCAAGCGCAGCTGATAGAGAACCGGCCGTATGTAATCACATGGTAGATGTCGACAAGTAGGCAGCGATCTGCCACTAGACTACTCAATTATTGGCTGTCGGCGACCAGGCAGCGGCCGCACAGAAGAGGTTAATGTGGAAGCCAACAGAAGAGGATGTGTGCATCGCGAAGGAAAATATACGGCCAAGATGTGGATCACACTATTTTTCGAAAAATCGCAACTGGCTGGTGAAAGTCCAGAGCTTTACGATGAACACTCGTCTTCAACACACCCTGCTACTAAGCGACAATCTTCGGTTCTGAGAGCAAGACGGAGCAGCTACGAACTAAATACCCGCTCCCACAAATAGCTTACTACGTACACAGAAGCGGCGTTTAGTTTCATACACCTGGCAATGATAAATTATGCGGTAGCGAAGAAAACAGCGTAAGCGACGAAGAAATGAAAAATGTACACTTCAGGAGCACAGCTTGAGGACACAAATCAAATAAATAAGAAAACAATGAACTACGACCAAAGTAACAACACACGACTCGACGATTTCTGATCATTGCCAAGACAGAACGCATGGAAGACACTGCGTGGATCTGAAACAGGAATAAACGCAACGTAAGTAATTTTTTTCACCGCAGGCAAAATACTTACTAATGAAAACAGATTTAATATAGAAAAGCATAATTTTTAAATTTACGAATCATGTGAACGTTACATTCCTACTGTGAAGGATACTCTGTAAATCGGTTGCGTCAGGGGACGTTCTTGAAAAGGCTAATAATTTGACGACTGCTCGCATAATGCACGTTCGAATCCTGGTTCCGGCACAAATTTTCGTCTGTTACTTCAGACATATATAAAAGGAGTAACTAACAAACATTTGCTTTCGTCAGGCACACATGCAATCACACAAAACACACTGAACAGAAAACAGCACACGTTAACTATGAAGAATTTTGGTATTTAAGGCAGTTGACGACTACGCAAAAGAAATAATGGTAGTTTACGAAGAATGCTTATTACCGGTTTGACGTTCGGCAACAATATATGGACTAACAATGCAGAAAAATCATTCAAAAATTTAGAAATTTTTAGCGAATGGGTGATGTGTGTTCACAATTACTAGAAGAGACTGTAATGAAAACGAACTCGACAGGGTCAGGACTTGTAGCCACGAGTACGGATGAGAGATGACAAATGTCGTTCTTTGCTGGATTGCAAGAGATATTGAGAACTTTAATTAATTCTTGCTGCTGATGATGAGTGAGCAGTAGCTGTACTAGTGCAGCATAGCGGAACTCTTCTGCTTTCATGTCAAGGAAAATGGTGCGGATAGTCATCGTTTGCTAGTGGAAGTGTGTGGACAACACACACTGACCGAAATAAGGTGCAGAGATTTCAACGATTCAAAGCCAACGATTTTGAGGTGAAGCGTCCTGGTCGATGTGGTATATCATGAGCAGCTGCGACTGGGTGATATGGTAAATACTAAATTCTAAGAAACACAATTACTCTAGTTGAACCACGCAGAGGCAAACTCCCACAATATGCCCAGAGACATATTGTGTTGCAAACCGACTGACTTCGACGGGATGTCTTACCCCAAGTGCCAAATCACCATACACCGCTCCTTCTGATTATCATTTGTTTCGATCTATGCAGCACGGCACTTCTGAACGACACTTGACATCTCTTTTAACGCTCCCGAAAACTGGCTCCGTGAGTACATCACCTCAAAAGAACCTGAATATTTTTTACCGCGTAATCCATTTGTTACCCGAAAAGTGGGAAAAGGCTGTAGCTGCCGAAGCACACTACATGAATAACTTGTCTTATAATTCTATTAAAATAAATGTGTGTTTTCTTTCCAACAAAAACCGAGAATTAATTCAGGTAGCCAATAACAAAAAGGGCCAAAGAACGCCCTAATGGAAGATTGGTAAATTATATTGTTGTTGTTGTGGTCTTCAGTCCTGAGACTGGTTTGATGCAGCTCTCCATGCTACTGTATCCTGTGCAAGCTCCTTCATCTCCCAGTACCTACTCCAACCTACATCCTTCTGAATCTGCTTAGTGCATTCATCTCTTGGTCTCCCTCTACGATTTTTACCCTCCACGCTGCCCTCCAATGCTACATTTGTGATCCCTTGATGCCTCAGAACATGTCCTACCAACCGATCCCTTCTTCTAGTCAAGTTGTGCCACAAACTTCTCTTCTCCCCAATCCTATTCAGTACCTCCTCATTAGTTATGTGTTCTACCCATCTAATCTTCAGCATTCTTCTGTAGCACCACATTTCGAAAGCTTCTATTCTCTTCTTGTCCAAACTATTTATCGTCCATGTTTCACTTTCATACATGGCTACACACCATACAAATACTTTCAGAATCTACTTCCTGACACTTAAATCTATATTCGCTGTTAACAAATTTCTCTTCTTCAGAAACGCTTTCCTTGCCATTGCCAGTCTACATTTTATATCCTCTCTACTTCGACCATCATCAGTTATTTTGCTCCCCAAATAGCAAAACTCCTTTACTACTTTAAGTGTCTCATTTCCTAACCTAATTCCCTCAGCATCACCCGAATTAATTCGACTACATTCCATTATCCTCGTTTTGCTTTGGTTGATGTTCAACTTATATCCTCCTTTCAAGACACTGTCCATTCCGTTCAACCGCTCTTCCAAGTCGTTTGCCATCTCTGACAGAATTACAATGTCATCGGCGAACCTCAAAGTTTTTATTTCTTCTCCCTGGATTTTAATACCTACTCCAAATTTTTCTTTTCTTTCTTTACTGCTTGCTCAATATACAGATTGAATAACATCGGAAGAGGCTACAACCCTGTCTCACTCCCTTCCCAACCACTGCTTCCCTTTCATGGCCCGCAACTCTTAGAACTGCCATCTGGTTTCTGTACAAATTGTAAATAGCCTTTCGCTCCCTGTATTTTATCCCTGCCACATTTAAAATTTGAAAGAGAGTATTCCAGTCAACATTGTCAAAAGCTTTCTCTAAGTCTACAAATGCTAGAAATGTAGGTTTGCCTTTCCTTAATCTTTCTTCTACGATAAGTCGTAGGGTCAGTATTGCCTCACCTGTTCCAATATTGTAGAAATCAAAACTGATCTTCCCCGAGGTCGGCTTCTACAAGATTCTCCATTCGTCTGTAAAGAATTCACGTTAGTATTTTGCAGCTGTGACTTATTAAACTGATAGTTCGGTAATTTTCACATCTGTCATCACCTGCTTTCTTTGGGATTGGAATTATTATATTCTTCTTGAAGTCTGACGGTATTTTGCTTGTCTCATACATCTTGCTCACCAGATGGTAGAGTTTTGTCAGGACTGGCTCTCGCAAGGCCGTCAATAGTTCTAATGGAATGTTGTCTACTCCCGGGGCCTTGTTTCGACTCAGGTCTTTCAGCGCTCTGTCAAATTCTTCACGCAGTATCGTATCTCCCATTTCACCTTCATCTACATCCTCTTCCATTTCCATAATATTGTCGTCAAGTACATCGCCCTTGTATAGACCCTCTATATACTCCTTCCACCTTTCTGCTTTCCCTTCTTTGCTTAGAACTGGGTTTCCATCTGAGCTCTTGATATTCATACAAGTGGCTCTCTTTTCTCCAAAGGTCTCTTTAATTTTCCTGTAGGCAGTATCTATCTTACCCCTAGTGAGATAAGCCTCTACTTCCTTACATTTGTCCTCCAGCCATCCCTGCTTAGCCATTTTGCAATTCCTGTCGATCTCGTTTTTGAGAAGTTTGTATTCCTTTTTGCCTGCTTTATTTACTGCATTTTTATATTTTCTCCTTTCATCAATTAAATTTAATATTTCTTCTGTTACCCAAGGATTTCTACTAGCCCTCGTCTTTTTACCTACTTGATCCTCTGCTGCCTTCACTACCTCATCCCTCAAAGCTACCCATTCTTCTTCTACTGTATTTATTTGCCCCATTCCTGTCAATTGTTCCCTTATGCTCTCCCTGAAACCCTGTGCAACCTCTTTCAGTTTATCCAGGTCCCATCTTCTTAAATTCCCACCTTTTTGCAGTTTCTTCAGTTTTAATCTACAGTTCATAACCAATAGATTGTGGTCAGAATCTACATCTGCCCCTGGAAATGTCTTACAATTTAAAACCTGGTTCCCAAACCTCTGTCTTACCATTATATAATCTATCTGATACCTTTTAGTATCTTCCATGTATACAACCTTCTTTTATGATTCTTGAACCAAGTGTTAGCTATGATTAAGTTATGCTCTGTGCAAAATTCTAACAGACGGCTTCCTCTTTCATTTCTTACCCCCAATCCATATTCACCTACTATGTTTCTTTCTCTCCCTTTTGCTACGCTCGAATTCCAGTCACCCATGACTATTAAATTTTCGTCTCCCTTCACTACCTGAATAATTTCTTTCATCTCATCATACATTTCTTCAATTTCTTCGTCATCTGCAGAGCTAGTTGGCATATAAAGTTTTACTACTGTAGTAGGCATGGGCTTCGTGTCTATCTTGGCCACAATAATACGTTCACTAGGCTGTTTGTAGTAGCTTACCTGCACTCCTATTTTTTTATTCATTATTAAACCTACTCCTGCATTACCCCTATTTGATTTTGTATTTATAACCCTATATTCACCTGACCAGAAGTCTTGTTCCTCTTGCCACCGAACTTCACTAATTCCCACTATATCTAACTTTAACCTATCCATTTCCCTTTTTAAATTTTCTAACCTACGTGCCCGATTAAGGGATCTGACGTTCCATGCTCCGATCCGTAGAATGCCAGTTTTCTTTCTCCTGATAACGACGTCCTCTTGAGTAGTCCCCGCCCGGAGATCCGAATGGGGGACTATTTTACCTCCGGAATATTTTACCCAAGACGACTCCATCATCATTTAACCATACAGTAAAGCTGCATGCCCTTGGCAAAAATTACGGCTGGAAGCTTTTATCTAACAGTGGATGTCATACGTCTGGTGATGTAAAACACAATAAAATCGAAGAGCCAGTTAATGAGTATTTCGTATTTTGGGCAGTTGAAGGCTATGACTGAATGGACAGCAATATAAATGAACATAAGAGTAAAAATGACCAGCTAGCTTATGAATTACGGTTGTAACGTCCCACCGGTAAGTGAGTAGTTAAAAATGGTTTAAATACCTGTGAATATCTTGACTTCGGTGTCTCTCGACGACTGTATACATGAGCTAAAATATGCTTGTTCAATAAATACGGGTTACCATAATGGATTTCACTACAATGGTGTAGGCCACAACTGAAGTAAAGTAAGTACGTAAATTTATTCACTTCAAAACCTATATCTTACGAGCTCACGATCAATCTTCGCTGTAATAAGCCTCGTTGTTACTACTACAGCTAACCGATGGTAGTACATGCTACACTGGCGATATTAAATAGTCCAGATGCAGTAATTTGATAGAAATGCGTGTGTGAGGTCCATTGCATTGTGCAATACTAATACTCAACAAAGTACGAATATAAAGTCACATATCATTCTGCCTTTTGCGATATTAAATCAAACTGTTTAACGGCTCCGAAATAATCCGTCACTGCACTGTTCTAATATGCTGTTTTAGAAAATGCCCAAGCCACGAGTTGCTCTATTGTAAATCCAAACCTGAATCATGCACTAAGAACTTAATCTCAACTGTACGCACAGATCTGTCCTCTAGTGGGTCCAACACTCATCTGCCTGGCAATACTCGAGGCAGAGTATTTATACTCTTCCTACAATGTACTACTTCTTATAATAATGCAAAACATAGTTTATAATATGAAATAGTTTAACAACGTTATCAAACACTCTATAATATTCTCAACTTTGCTAGAACAAGTTTAAGACATTTTCTAAACAAATAAAAATCACATTAATATTGAAATTGCAGATATAAGCATTGTAACAATGCTAAACGATCAATTATCTATATTTTGTTAATTAGACTCGAGATTTAATTCCTACCATTTACAGATGATGAGAACGAAATACTTTATAGTTTTATCAAAACATTTTCCATATATTAATTTCCCGAATCTGATTTTCACTGTTTAAGGTGCAAAGGGTATTGTAACTACTATTGTTTGGTATTGCTATTATTCTTCTAAAAGCCTTTTTCCTATTATCGAAAAGTAATTGATTTTAATTACAGCTGGAGTTATAAGAGTATTGATCTAGTAATACATAATGCAAGGGTGGTAACAATAAGCCTGGTATGTTACACGGTGCCGAGACAAATACTTTAATACGAATGTTCTCTAAAAACTGAGGGGGAGGGGGGAGAGGGAGAGAGAGAGAGAGAGAGAGAGAGAGAGAGAGAGAGTGAGTGAGAGAGAGAGGTGGGGGGTGGGGTGCACGGTCCAGTGAAGTTGAAGTTGCGACACGCTTTTAGTACCCAGTGAGTGAAACGTTTCGCGCAGTAGACACAGCCGGCAGTGGACACCCGCCAAGTTGCAGTTTGCGGAACGTGCGCCTCTTTACACCGAAATTCCTTTTTTTAGCCGGTTGTTTACCCTACCACCCTTAGGACATTTGGGTGCTCTCCTACCTTAGACTACACAAATCACATTTTACGATCTATCAATTTTTCCATGAATATATGAGAGTTATAAAGACTGGAATGCATTCTTGAGACAGCGAATTGCGATGTACAGGGACCTACTCAGACGTAATCGCAGAGATTATTACAACTGTCGGTCACTAAATAAATCGTAAACGCCAGAATACTGCATACCATTTTAAATATCGTGGTCGAGTGCTTTCTTAGAAGGTGGTAGTCCACATTGTACGGAAGATAGCTGGTAAACAGTATTCCGCGGTCAACGGTTGGTGACGCACTCCTAGTGCAGGACAGCAGGAATGCCACAGGAGTAAATTGACGAGAAGTGATGGTGGGGACTGCATTTAATATAAGCTGCTTTCAGTACAGGAATTCAACAAAGGACGACAAAAATCGCAAAGGGATGGTTAGTCAAGTAATTAAAATAATGATTTTCTTGGCATAAGCAGTTGTATGAGGTGAGGGAGAGGGCAAAATAATTTACAATGTAACCACGGAGTGTGTCGCCGGCGTTGTTGATGTAAGATTTTAGCACTGATTTTCGGAAACTGTGGACACTGAAGAGTCGATGGAATTAACCGTATCGTGATTGCCAATTCGGGCTGTAAGTATTCCGAATAATTCTCTTAGCAAGAGACAATGACCCCACACAGTGTTTTGTCGCTTATGTATGTCACAGACAAGAAGCCGGCAGCAGGGGGCAGTACCTGGCCCTGAATAACTTTCATTCTGATCGTTTCCGAAGAAATGCTCCCTGTGTTTTTGTAGCAATGGTGCCACCCACAGACTTTTTCACATACAGATACAGTATTTTCACTCAGTTTCAGTGTCCATATATATTTTACACACAGATCACTAAAAAAGGAATTCAGAAAGGGGCTTCTGTATTTAGATAGATGAAAGTTTCGCGCAAATGTGATATTTTGTGGTGCAAGGGGGCTGCTTGCGATGTAGTCAAACTGGCAATATTTGGGTCATTACATCTAACTAGGCACGCTCTTCTAATTTTACTTTGTTCATGTTGTTGTTGTTGTCTTGAGACCAGATACTGGTTTGATGCAGCTCTCCATGCTATTCTACCTATGCAAGCTTCTTCATCTCCAAGTAACTGCTGCAACCTACATTCTTCTGAATATGCTTAGTGTTTTCATCTCTTGGTCTCCCACTACGAGTTTTACCCTCCACATTGTCCTCCAATACTAAATTGGTGTGGCCGGCCGTTGTGCCCGTGCGGTTCTAGGCGCGTCAGTCTGGAACCGCGTGACTGCTACGGTCGCAGGTTCGAATCCTGCCTCGGGCATGGATGTATGTGATGTACTTAGGTTAGTTAGGTTTAAGTAGTTCTAAGTTCTAGGGGACTGATGACCACAGATGTTGAGTCCCATAGTGCTCAGAGCCATTTGAACCATTTGAACTAAACTGGTGATTCCTTGATGCCTCACAATATGTCCTGCCAACCGATCCCTTCTTCTAGTCAAGTTGTGCTACAAATTCGTCTTCTCCCCAATTCTATTCAGTACCTCATTAGTTACGTGATCTACCCATCTAATCTTCAGCATTCTTCTGTAGCATCACATTTCGAAAGCTTCTATTCTCTTCTTGTCTGAACTATTTATCGTCCATGTTTCAGGATTTTAAAGACAGTATTCCAGTCAACATTGTTAAAAGCTTTCTCTAAGTCTACAAATGCTAGAAACGTAGGTTTACCTTTCCTTAAGCTATTTTCTAAAATAAGTCGCAGGGTAAGTATTGCCTCATGTGTTCCTACATTTCTACGGAATTCGAACAGATCTTCCCCAAGGTCAGCTTCTACCAGTTTTTCCATTCGTCTGTAAAGAATTCGCGTTAGTATTTTGCAGCCGTGACTTATTAAACTGATAGTTCGGTAATTTTCACATCTGTCAACACCTGCTTTCTTCGGAATTGTAATTATAAGTCTGAAGGTTTCGGAGGAGAGCTTCTGTAAAGTTTGGAAGGTAGGAGACGAGGTACTGGCAGAAGTAAAGCTGTGAGGACGGGGTGTGAGCTGTGCTTGGGTAGCTCAGTTGGTAGAGCACTTGCCCGCGAAAGGCAAGGGTCCCGAGATCGAGTCTCGGTCCGACACACAGTTTTAATCTGCCAGGAAGTTTCAAGGCATTGATTGTTTCTTGGCGCTAACATACTTCACATACGACCAGAATCTATTTGGATTTTCTGCCAGGTTTCAAGAAACTGTGGAAACTGTTATAAGCGTCTCGCATTGAATTCCGCGCTAAATTTCGAGCCTTGTAAAAGATCGAAAATCTTGGGGATTTCGTGTGTGTTTAAATTTGGCATGTTTGTTTCGTTGTTTCTGCAACTGTGTTCTGACCCGTTTTGTATACCAAGGAAGATGAGCGCCGTCGTTTGTTAATTTATTTGGTATAAATCTCTCAATTGCTGCCGATACTATTTCTCTGAATTCAAGCCACATCTGGTCTACACTTTATAATTAATTTGGAAGGAGTGGAGATTCTCTCTCAGGAAGGCGTCAAGTGAATTTTTATCTGCTCTTTTTGAATAGGTATACTTTTCGTTTATTTTTGGAGGATTTGAGGGTTACAATATTCAATCTCGCTACGACAAACCTGGGTTCACTAATCCCTGTATCCGTTTTGATGCTCGTTATTAACCCAGGATTATTTGTTGCTAAGAGGTCAAGTGTGTTGTGAAACCGTTTACTATTTGCGTGGGCTCATGAACTAACTGCCCGAAGTAATTTTCAGAGAATGCGTTTAGCACAATTTCGGATGATGTTTTATGCGTACCCCCGGAATTAAACATGTATTTTAGCCAACATATCGAGGGTAAACTAAAGTCACCACCAACTATAATCGTATGAGTGGGGTACGTGTTGGAAATCAATCACGGTCCATACGTGGAATGTACGTTGGCGGCTGTAGGATCGTTTAGTCAGCCGCAAATACCGGTTCTCTAATAGTGTTCGGCAAAAAGAACGTCGCTTCCCTCCAGGAATCCTCATATAAAGTCACGAAGCATCCTCATAATACTCGCGTGTTGCTCAAACGCACCGGTAAAAAAATCTAGCAGCACGTTTCTTACGAGCCCCCCCCCCCCCCCCCCCCCCCCCACACACACACACACACACCTGATCAGTCGTGTAACTACCACCATAGTGAAAATCCGGTGAATCTTTGCGCAGTACTCTAGTTCGTCCGTCTATCGAGTCACGTCGCAAATTGTCATTTCTGAGGGCAGAGTGAACACGTAAAAATGCCTAGAAAATAGTGTCATTCGCCAAGTGCGAAGTCCTGCTGAGTGATTTGGCCCGTTTTCATGCAGCTCACATAACTTCTCGGCCGCACACTGCAGGTGCAACGAAGTCGCTCCTGCAGCATTTTCGATGGAAAGTGATTGATTACCCATCATACAGCCCAGGCTTGGCTCCCTCTGATTTTCACCTCTTCGCTCACATGAGCCGCTGGCTATGAGGACAGTATTTTGGCAGGCAACAAGCTGCAGAGCAGTGTAGGGAATTGGCGGAAATCACAGGCAGTTAACTTCTATGACTAGAGTATTGGGCAGTTGGTACCATGCCACGACAAATATCGAAGTCGGAGAGCCGACTACGTAGAGAAATAGACGGGACGTGTAGCTAAATGTTGCAAACAAAACATGTTTTACTTTCACTGCGGTTTGTTCCCTATCGATCGGAGGTTCGGGGGCGGGGGAGCTCGCATTTCCTTCGACGGCTTCCTTTAAACCGACCTGTTGAAGATCCCAAACATCCGACCAATACTTAAGAAAGGGTCGAACTAGTGTTCCATATGTGATACGCGGTCTCATTTCTAGATGGGCTACACTTTCCCAAAATTCTCCGAATCAATCGAAACCGACCATTCACCTTCTCTACCGCCGACCTTATGTGCTCGTTCCACTTCATGTCACTTTGCAACGTTACGCTTACATATTTAATCAACGCGAATGTTTCATACAGCACATCACTAACGCTGTATTCAAACAACACAGGATTGTTTTTCCTACTCATTTGCATTAACTTAGTTTTCTAAATTTAGAGCAAGCTGCCATTCATCACAACAAACAGAAATTTTGTCCAAGTCATCGTGTATTTTCCTACTGTTACTCCACGACGTCATTTACCCATTAACTAAAGTTTCATCAGTGAACAATCCTAGATTGCTGCTCACTGTATGAGTCAGATTTTTATGCATATAGAGGACAAGAGAGGTTCTCTTAAACTTTCCTGGGGTGCTCCTGAAGATATCTTTGTATCTGACGATCACTCGGCCCCCAGAACAACGTACTGGGTTGTATTACGTCGTGGCACTCTCATATCTGAGGACCTATTCCGTATGGTCGAATCTTCGTTAACAGTCTGCAGTAGGGCTGTATCAAGCGCATTTCGGAAATCTAGGAATATGGAATCTGCTTGCTGCCCTTCATCCATGGTTCCCAGAGTATCGCGTGAGAAAAGGGCAAGCAGAGTTTCGCACGAAAGATGATTTATAAATCCGTGCTGATTTGTGGAGTAGAACGAAATTTATTATATTAGAACTTAGAATAAGCCCACGAATCGTGCAGCAAACCAATGTTAAGGGTGTTGGTTCGCAATTTTTCGGATCCGTTCTTTTAGCCTTCTTTTATACAGGAGTCACTTGGCATTTTAATGGTCGCTTGGATCTTTACGCTGGGCTAGAGATAGCGAGAAATGCAAGCTAAGTGAGAGGCCAATGCCGAAAAGTACTCTCTGCAAAACAGAACTGGGATTCCATTTGGACCTGGTCACTTATTTGTTTTCAACTCTTTCCGTTCTTCTCATCGTTAGGGATACTTATTTCTGTGTCCTCCATATTGGAGTCTGCGCGATGGTCAAACGTCGGTACAGCTCTACGATTGTGCTTTCCTTTCGCTGTCTCCTACTGCCACACCAAACTGGTCGACGAGTGACTGGTTAGAAGCCTTTGACTCCCTTAGTGATTTTATGAAGGACCAGAATTTTATCGGGCTCTCCGTAAAATCATTGGCTATCGTATAACGGTGGAAGTAATTCAATTCTTCACGCATGCATTTTTTTTTTTAATAGCGCACGAGTTTTTACTAACTTTTGCCTGTCAACATTTCCGTGTCCTGTTTGGGCGGAGAGTGCACCAATCTCTTCTCCCTCATCGTTTTCCGAATCCAGTTATTAAACAACAATGGGTCTTTAACAAATTTTATTTACTGACTTGGCACACACTTCTCCAGAACTTGTCACATATTTCGTTCGCCGGTTGCTGTTACGCTTATTTGATAAAAAATGCAAACGCACTAGTGATAGCCTAGAAGTGGACGAATTATGTGATTTCATTTACAGACGCACCGCACCTTTCCAGAAACGTACCATCACGTCTGTCTTCCATCTGCCGCCCCTAACACTTATTTCAAGTCTTCTCAGTTCACATCGCTTCTTAGCATAACCTCTAAATCCTTATACGATGTGATGTGATATGCCCCATAGGTTCACCAGTAATCTTGTAATCGGATACTGTATGTCCCTTTCTAATTCTGATGTTCATTATCTTGCATTTATCCACATTTAAAGACAGCCGCAGTTATTACACTGTATATGTTTCCGAAGTCTCTGTGTATTTCCTTACGATCGTCTAACGACGACTCCTTCCTGTAGATAACAGCGCGGTCAGCGAACATTCTCACAATGCTGCCGACCCTATATGAAAAATCGTCCCTGTCTACTGGAGGAAAAACGAGTACTTGAGTTAAGGGTCACTACAGATGCAGCACAACCTCGTTTTGGTACGGAACGAAATCGGCCGCGTACTATCAAACAAAGCATCCATGCATTCGTAGTAAGCAATTTAGAAAGATTACGGAAGAGAAAAATCTAAATGGCCGGACGGAGAATTGAAAAACCGTCCTGCTGAATGCGAGTCTAGTGTCTGGTCACAATGCCACCTCGGTTTGTTTCTGTGTGCGAGGCGTATTCGTAAAGTACGGGCTGTTTCCCTATATTTACAAGTTAGCAACTTCTCACTACAAAGTTGCACGAATGCGAAGTCGTCTATTGATTGTCTGCGAAGTTACGGAACTGATTTCGTAGTCTTTTGTCGGTGTAGGTGAAAGCAAACATCTAATGGATTTTACAATCGTTGCTCTCGCCATCTGCAAAGAGAGTGCTGTAATTAAGTTTTTTTTTTTCTTTTTTCTTTTTTGTGAAAATTGAACGACAGCTGCTGAAATTCACCAGCTGTTAACCCTAGCTTATGGATCTACAGTAATGAGTTAGCACAATGGTGCAGAGACTTTAAAAATGGCAGTACAAATGTGTATCGTGGAGAGAGAAGTGGAGGGCCCAGTATCCAGACCGATGGAATAGAGGGGCAAGAGTTCCAAAAACTGGTTTCGGATCGATGACTTAAATTAGTGCTAAGGCTCATGAATTTCATCGTAGTGGACACAACAACTACTTACAATACCTTCACAGAAAAGCTCGAGTATCGAAAGCTGCACGCTAGGTGGG
Organism: Schistocerca cancellata; assembly: GCF_023864275.1. Classification (NCBI taxonomy): domain Eukaryota; kingdom Metazoa; phylum Arthropoda; class Insecta; order Orthoptera; family Acrididae; genus Schistocerca; species Schistocerca cancellata. Next base: position 522,287,184 of record NC_064633.1, read on the forward strand.
TGCCGATAATGTTTACCGACCACCACAAAGAGAAAGGAATGTCAAGCGGAGTCGAGTTTTTGGAACTAATGGTTCTACAATTGTCTATTCTTGTGTTTGGAACAATGAATTCGTAGAGGTCCTTTAGAAGACGACGTGGAACTTAAGATCACACGCCCGGTGGGGCTTTCATTATGACATGAAAACATCGATACACTCGTGACAGTGATAGTCGGTCGAGCTTTCTTATGTGACAAAATACCGTCAGATTTGAATCGCTTGTAACTACGAGGCACTCAAAGGACAAAAGTCATGGAGTATATCCTAATATCGTGTCGGACCTCCTGTTGCCTGGCACAGTGCAGCAGCTCGAGGGGCATCGACTCAACAAGTCATTGGAAGTCCCCTGCAGAAAGACTGAGCCACGCTGCCTCTACAGCCGCCCATACTTGCCAAAATGTTGCCAGTGCAGGATTTTGTGCACGAAGTGACCTCTCAAGTATGTCCCATAAACGTTCGCTGGGATTCATGTCTGGCGATCAGTGTGGCCAAATCACTCGCTCGACTGTCCAGAATGTATTCCACACCAATCGCGAACAACTGTGGCCGGTAACATGGCGCAATGTCGTCCATAAAAATTCCATCTTTGTTTGGGGACATGAAGTCTATGAATGGCTACAACTGGTCTCCAAGCAGCCAAACATAACCATTTCCCGTCAATGATCGGTTCAATTGGACCAGAGGACCCATTTCATTCTATGTCAACAGAGTCCACACTATTATGGAGCGACCACCACCTCGCGCAGTGCCTTGTTTGTAACTTGGGCCCACGGCTTCGTGGGGTTTACACAACACTCGAACCCTGTCGTCAGCTCTTACCAACTGAAATCGGGACTCATCCGACCAACTCACGGTTTTCCAGTCGTCTAGGGTTCTACCGACATGGTCACGAGCTCAGGAGAGGCGCTGCGGGCGATGTCGTGCTGTTACCAAAAGCACTCGCGTCGGTTGTCTGCTGCCATATCCCATTAACGCCAAATGTCGCGGCACTTTCCTTGCAGACACATTGATGTGAAGACCGTCGGCCACTGCGTTCTCCGTGGTGAGAGATAATGCCTAAAATCTCGTATTCTCGGCACACGCTTGACACTGTGGATCTCGGAATATTGGATTCCCTAACAATTTCTGAAATGGAATGTTCCATGCGTCTAGTTGCAACTACTATTCTGCGTTAAAAAATCCGTTAATCCGCGTCGTGCGGCCATAATTACGTCGTAAACCTTTTCACATGCATCACCTGAGTGCAAATGACAGCTCCGCCAATGCACTGCCTTTCTGCACCTTGTGTACGCGATTACCGCCTTCTGTACGTGTGCATATCCCTATCCCACGACTTTTGTCACCTCAGCGTAATGCGAAGACAATGACTGAGCCCACAACGGGTGGGTCATGCCAGCAAGTGTCTGTCGCACAATATTTGTTTTGCACCGCGCGACTGCTACGGTCGCAGGTTCGAATCCTGCCTTGGGCATGGATGTGTGTGATGTCCTTAGGTTAGTTAGGTTTAAGTAGTTCTAAGTTCTAGGGGACTTATGACCACAGCAGTTGAGTCCCATAGTGCTCAGAGCCATTTGAACAATTTTTTTCTGAATTTGTGTGGTGTGAAACCAATTGAAATTCATCGACAGTTGAAGGAGACATGTGGTGACGGAGTTATGGATGTGTCAAAAGTGCGTTCGTGGGTGCGACAGTTTAATGACGGCAGAACATCGTGTGACAACAAACCCAAACAACCTCGTGCTCGCACAAGCCAGTCTGACGACATGATCGAGAAAGTGGAGAGAATTGTTTTGGGGGATCGCCAGTCAGCTCAATGGAACCACACAGATTCACCGCCACCAAAAAAATTTCGGGTAACCGCCAGTGCTGAAAAAATGATGGTGTCCATGTTCTGGGACAGCGAGGGCGTAATCCTTACGCATTGCGTTCCAAAGGGCACTACGGTAACAGGTGCATCCTACGAAAATGTTTTGAAGAACAAATTCCTTCCTGCACTGCAACAAAAACGTCCGGGAAGGGCTGCCCGTGTGCTGTTTCACCGAGACAATGCACCCGCACATCGAGCTAACGTTACGCAACAGTTTCTTCGTGATAACAACTTTGAAGTGATTCCTCATGCTCCCTACTCACCTGACCTGGGTCCTAGTGACTTTTGGCTTTTTCCAACAATGAAAGAGACTCTCCGTGGCCGCACATTCACCGGCCGTGCTACTATTGCCTCAGCGATTTTCCAGTGGTCAAAACAGACTCCTAAAGAAGCCTTCGCCGCTGCCATGGAATCATGGCGTGAGCGTTGTGAAAAATGTGTACGTCTGCAGGGCGATTACGTCGAGAAGTAACGCCAGTTTCATCGATTTCGGGTGAGTAGTTAATTAGAAAAAAAATCGGAGGCCTTAGAACTTGAATGCACCTCATATTATTCCAACCTCGTATAGCGCGTGGAAAGAATGAACACCTATATCTTTCCGAACGAGCTCTGATTTCTCTTATTTTATCGTGGTGATCGTTCTGCCCTAAGTAGGTCGGTGTCAACAAAATATTTTCGTATTCGGAGGAGAAAATTTGTGATAGGAATTTGGTGAGAAGATTCCGTCGCAACGAAAAACGCCTTTCTTTTAATGATATCCAGCCCAAATCCTGTATCATTTCTGTGACACTCTCTCCCATATTTCGCGATAATACAAAACGTGCTGCCTTTCTTTGAACTTTTTCGATGTACTCCGTCAGTCCTACCTGGTAAGGATTCCACACCGTACAGCAGTATTCCAAAAGGGAACGGACAAGCGTAGTGTAGGCAGTCTCCTTAGTAAGTCTGTTACATTCTCTAAGTGTCCTGCCAATAAAACGCAGCCTTTGGTTAGCCTTCCCCCACAACATTTTCTGTGTGTTCTCTCCAATTTAAGTTGTTCGTAATTGTAATACCTAGGTGTTCCGTTGATTTATCGTGTAACCGAAGTTTAACGAGTTCGTTTTAGTACTAATGTGGATGACCTCACACTTTATTTCGTTATTTACACGATAATGAAAGATGTCGTCTCATATGACATAAATATGCTCGGAATGATGAACGTTCAAGTCACAGGAAAACTCGCGGCGAAAGGAATTCAAAAAGCCTAAGGTGTCCAATGCCGAGTGAATGCGAGAGCTGCGGCAGGGTCGAGAGGGAAAGGAACAAACGGCGCAAAGCGATTACAGAGCTGGCCAATCGGGCATACAGCGTCCTGCGACAGTCCAGACGTCTACGGGTTATGTGCAGGCGCCGTTGGAAGGCAACACAGAAAACAGCGATACTATACAGATGGCAATTTGACGATTCCAGACGAGTAACGCGACCACGACATACGACGTGTTGTCAACCGACGCTACTGCGATCAACTTGTGATTTATCTATTCTGTAACCATTACACTACTATGCATAATCATTGTATTAAAGAGATCGGCGATTAAATTATATATTAATATGAAATACTTGTAATGATTTGATCCCGACGTTTCCACGAAAAATCTACGGCGCGGACCCGAACTGTGCTCATAATATATACTGCCCGGCCAGTATTAGGACTGCGATAGTCTAGTAAAAAATTCATCGAGTCAACCGCACTCAAACCAGTACACGGAAACTTGAACTGTGATCTGATTCTCCTAGGCGGGCTGACGTGAGCGCAGCGTCTGTGAAGAACGTGGGGAATAGTAGGGCAGCGCACGTGACGTATCCCACGCTGGCGGAAATGACGCGGGAGACGAGCGTGGGTGTTCGCCACGCCTCCACGCGAAACACTGCGCTACTCGAGCCAACACACAAGCGCACATGCAGAGAGAGAGAGAGAGAGAGAGAGAGAGACCCGGGGTTCTCTAACGAGGATACACTATTATGCCCGGTCAATTCTTATCCATTTGAATATCCAGGCATGTGTACGAACACTGTTCTTACCGATTCCAGGGTAATGGCCGCTCTATGAACATTTCTCTTCTCAGTTAACAGCTGAATTCCTACTTACAGCTTTCGTCCCGTAGTACCTTAATGCCTCTGAAAACTCCGTGAGGGCAAGACGAAGACTTAATCGCACCTACGGGTTATGACGACAAAATCAGAGAAATTCTTATTTAACGGATATTACCCAACAGTTTTCTTCGTACAATCCTTCCGTAGATGAATGGCAAAGAGATAAAAATGGTACTTGTCGTTTGTGGTGTACTGGTATAGATATAAATCGAGAAACATGGAAGGAAGATTAGGATTTAATGTCCTACTACACAGGGAGTACAACCTCCACCGATTCGTCAATGAAAGAGAAAAAAATTGAGCATGTCCTTCTTCAAATGAACCATCCCAGTATTTTCCTTATGCGATATAAGGAAACCTATTCCTAAACGGGGACAGGAGTCGTTGCTTGCTTCATTTCACTATGCAAACGATCAAATAATGTTGCGTTACAAGATTCAATCGATAATTCACTCTTTTCTAAACAGTTCACGACGATAATACTCAGAGGGTACCGACAAACTAGTGTCACTGTTTTGCCCATTGATTGGTTTTGTTTTCAGGATGTAATGGTGGTTGGACCTTACGTCTACAGCCACATCTATACTATGCCTCAGCTTCTTCAGACGCTATTATAAAATGAGAGACATCGCCTTCTTAGCTCTAGATTCGGCACATTTCGCACCATCGCAAGCACAGGAAACGCAGAAATTCATTACGAAATTTCAGTTCGTAAGAGGATCTCACGAATTTTAATACGCCCGGTTTCTATTTCAAGATTTTCACTAGCGTTTCCTTAAAGAGAAACATTAATCGCGCAACCAGAAGCCACCAAATATGCACTGCTCTTATGACCACATTTAAATTTATACATACACGAACAATTAGTTTACAACACTGCGTCAGAGATCGTATAAAAAATCCACAACTCACTTTATACTGGAATGTGGTAAAAATCTCTCATTACTGAACGGCGTTTGTCTTTGTCCGCTTCTGTGGATCATATGAAATAAACCAAACTAATTCGCATTGTGCATTTGTTTGAGAGGCTGAATAAAACCTTTACAAGGTCATGTTCACCAAAAGTTTCCACTATTTACTATAAATTTATCCGCTTATAAACCCAGCCTCTGGTGTTATTAAAAACTAACAAAATCCGCACAAAATCGATGGCGATTACTGCCCTTCGTCGTATATTCGTTTGTAATTTCTCTCTCTCTCTCTCTCTCTCTCTCTCTCTCTCTCTCTCTCTCTCTCCCTCCCCTACCCTGTCGTTAACGCTGGTTTCAGAAAAGCTCCGTGGGCGCTCGCTGCGACTGTGACTCAGTGAAGCAGTCACATCTGGACTCTATACTGACCCAGTTTGCAGAACAACATGCGCATCCGCTGTGTCTGTTCTAATTCTATTTGGTGACGTCCAGAGTTTCCGAAGGAAGTCAGGCCTCTAACATTATTTTAGACGTTGAGAAATTAGTAGTATTCGGAGCTGATGTAACACTGGCTATTCCACGAGTTTACTTCAAAGAAATTAAGTTCTGTTAATATCTCACGTTTCTGTCAAATCGATCCCCAGTTTACTAAAAGTCTTCATTTGTTGGAATATGTGGCAGTCAGAGAGTACTAAATGAAACGCAGAGACAGACTTTTGCAGGCGTCTAGTTTCTTTTTAATTTTTCTCCCTTTAATTCGCAATCCGGGCCTCATTCATGTATGTCTTCACCAAGTTTGTGCGTGCTATTTGCCAGATACCCTTAACCTTTTGCAAAGCAATTAATAAGAAGGGTCCACTTTGCTTTCCTAAAAACAATGACCTCAATCTTTGCAACAGATGATATTATTATCCATGCAGTCAGGGTGAGTCAAGTAAGATGTAAACGTATTTGAAATTATAATGAAATCAAGACCATTAGCTGCTTACAGGCGTTGATAAATATAAACGGGAACAGTTGAAAATGTATACCCCAACCGGGATTCGAACCCGGGATCTCCAGCTTACATGGAAGACGCTCTATCCGACTGAGGCAACGAGGACACAGAGGGTAGTGGGACCTCAGGGACTTCTCTCTGGCACGCTCCCCGTGAGACCAACATTTCCAACTAAACGTCCACACACTACATTTGTAGTGCCCCTGGCCACTATACTCATTACTCGCGGCAGTCAATCTACCGATTCCCACAAGAGTTTGAGCAATGTGAGCGCATACTTCTTGCATCACCTGTAATCTGTCCGTTACTTTAGTTTCTACCTGATTTTCATGTTTATTACTTTGTCAAAATATCTTCCAAGACATCTGCTAGCTTCAATGAAGGGAACATTCTTTCCTCATCATCCGTTACGATTAAATTTTGCGATCTATAAATGCCTCTCGCAAAACTTACCAAGGAGCGAGATAATTTCTTAAATTCTCAATTCAACTCAATAGGTGTGCGCTTTATTCTCGTTGCTTCCGCCATATGATTCTGTCCGTCCGTCTTCTTTCTGCCGTGTATGCTATCGTTGTATTTTCAGGGGGATTCTCCAGCCATTCTTCTGGCCGTTCTAATCTTCACCGGCTCTTTACATTCATCATCAAACCACGGCTCCACCATTTCTTTGCAACTCCACCAGTGATTCCGGACGAAAGGCGAGTCATGACTTTTTCATGGTATCATTATATGAGCATTACAAAAAATAGGTTGAAAGTAAAAAATTTATTATAGAAAATTACAGGAAATAGGTTTATGAAGTCATAGTTAGTACAATGTCTCAAACTGCCGGCTTTCGGCATTTACACACTCCTGTAGTTTGGTTTGTACACTCAAGCACAGCCTGGTACAGAATTCTTTATACTGATAGAAGCCGATCTCGGGGAAGATCAGTTTTGATTCCGTAGAAATGTTGCAACACGTGAGGATATACTGACCCTACGAATTATCTTAGAACAAAAATTAAGGAAAGGCAAACCTACGTTTCTAGCATTTGTAGATTTAGAGAAAGCTTTTGACAATGTTGGCTGGAATACTCTCTTACAAATTCTGAAGGTGGCAGGGGTAAAATACAGGGAGCGAAAGGTTATTTACAATTTGTACAGAAACCAGATGGCAGTTGTAAGAGTCGAGGGGCATGAAAGGGAAGCAGTGGTTGGGAAGAGAGTGAGACAGGGTTGTAGCCTATCCCCGATGTTATTCAATCTGTATATTGAGCAAACAATAAAGGAAACAAAAGAAAAGTTCGGAGAAGGTATTAAAATCCATGGAGAAGAAATAAAAACTTTGAGGTTCGCCGATGACATTGTAATTCCGTCAGAGACAGCAAAGTACTTGGAAGAGCAGTTGAACGGAATGGACATTGTCTTGAAAGGAGGATATAAGATGAACATCAACAAAAGCAAAATGAGGATAATGGCAAGTAGTCGAATTAAGTCGGGTGATGCTGAGGGTATTAGATTAGGAAATGAGACACTTAAAGTAGTAAAGGGGTTTTGCTATTTGGGGAGCAAAATAACTGATGATGGCCGAAGTAGAGAGGATATAAAATGTAGACTGGCAATGGCAAGGAAAGTGTTTCTGAAGAAGAAAAATTTGTTTACATCGAGTATAGATTTAAATGTCAGGAAGTCGTTTCTGAAAGTATTTGTATGGAGTGTAGCCATGTAAGGAAGTGAAACGAGGACGATAAATAGTTTAGACAAGAAGAGAATAGAAGCTTTCGAAATGTGGTGCTACAGAAGAATGCTGAATATTAGATCGGTAGATCACATAACTAATGAGGAGGTATTGAACAGAATTGGGGAGAAGAGGAGCTTGTGGCACAACTTGACTAGAAGAAGGGATCGTTTGGTAGGACATGTTCTGAGATATCGAGGGATCGCCAATTTAGTATTGGAGGGGAGCGCGGAGGGTAAAAATCGTAGAGGGAGACCAAGAGATGAATACACTAAGCAGATTCAGAAGGATGTAGGCTGCAGTAGGTACTGGGAGATGAAGAAGCTTGCTCAGGATAGAGTAGCATGGAGAGCTGCATCGAACCAGTCTCAGGACTGAAGACCACAACAACAACAACAACAACAACATGAATGTCTTTGGATGCTTTTTACATGAATTGACACTAATGGTCAAGAGTGCATGGTTTTTTTGCAAAGACTATCTTTGATAACACCTCATAAGAAAAAGTCGATTGGAGTGAGGTCCAGTGATCGTAGCGCCATTCAATTGGCCCTCATCGGCCTATCCACCTGTTAGGCAATTCGTTCTCAAGAAACCCATGCATTGTTAGTGCATAGTGGAGAGGAGCTCCATCGTGCTGGTTCAAGTGGCTCTGAGCACTATGGGACTTAACATCTGAGCTCATCAGTCGCCTAGAACTTTGAACTACTTAAACCTAACTAACCTAAGGACATCACACACATCCATGCCCGAGGCAGAATTCGAAGACAGGCGTCGTGGAAAAAACTGGCCCGATGATTCCATGACATGAAAGGCACGGATAAACTGTAAACCCAAGTTGATTCAATTGTTTTCTTCAGTTACAGCATACGGGTTTTCTGTAACGTAATACACACAGTTATGCCTATTAACAGCGCCTGGCAGCCTAGAATTCGCTCGTAAGACCAACAATTTTTTTCGAATTACGCTGTCACCTGCATTTCTTCATTCCGAAGCATGTCGCGGAATTCTAAATGGCGATCTGGACCCTCATCTAGTAATCCATGAAGTAATCTTGGCCGATACACTTATAAATCTAAACGCTGCATTAGACTACCCAATGATTACGGGAAATGTTCAGCAACTCAAAACAGGTTCTCCTTTTGGATTGCTTCGGGCTTTGGATAAATGCCTGTGCAACTTCCATTTCATTTTTATGGTTAGTAACATTCACTGGTCGACCACTCTTTGGCGCATTACAGATAGACCCAGGTAGATCAAATTTGTCGTGCAACCTGTAAATTGATAGCCTACTTGGTGGAGGTGTATTGAATTATTCTGCCCATTTCTGTCAAACCCGTTAAGGATTTTCTGTCTTCCTCTCTCGTTTAATTATCCACTTTCGTTGGTGGTCGCTTAAATTTCAAGCTGTGATTAACGGACTATCAGAAAAATAAAAATCTGTCTTAGAGCTGATAAAAATGTAGTATACCATATTTTATACCTACTTATCCACCCCCTCCCGATATTTACTGCCCTTGCAGACAACCCTCGAGATCTCGCAGATGATATAGTTATCTATACGAAGTACTACCTGAAAAAGGTTGCACAAATACCCAATCGGATCTTGATAATATTTCAAAGTGGTCCGAAGATTGGCATCTTGGTTAAGTGTTCACAAGTGTAAAACTGTGCACTTCACAACACGAAAAACTGAAATATTATACAGGGTTTTCGGGAATTCCTGTTACAAACTTGTAGGACTTCAGACGTGAGTGAGTACATCATAATTTGAGCAGTAACCCATGTGCGGTGATACTGTTTCCATTCTACGACGGTTTCACTTCAGATATTAAACTCATCCATTTCAACTTTAGGAACCGAATTAGGCCTGATGCAGTACAATTATTAGGTAACAATTCCAAAGGAAACATAACGAAACATCCACTTATCGCGTAAGCGCATTTGTTTGTAGTTAACGCACTAACTGGTTCTGCATACTTGATGTTCCTACTAAACGTACTGCACTCGTTCTCGGGAGAAGTGCCACTGAATGTCCGCCTCGCAGCAGGGCAGGCGTTAAGTGCCATTAGGTGGTTGTCTGACGTAGTACACGCCCTCCTGTTCAGCAACTTGAGACTTTTCTCTTCCTATCCACAGACGTGGATCCACTACGTAGAACCTGAGAATTTAAGAAGTAAAGAATCCCAGAATCACTACTGCTGTGTAAACACCGCCAGGCGGGTCTACCATGCCAAGTTGCTTGTTATATTTATCAGATACACTACCTGATCAAAAGTACCCGGACACCTGTATCTAATGCGGTATTGCGAACTAGAGGTCTCGAGAGGTGAACGGCCAGTATAAAACTATGCGGGCAGTGTTGCGTTTTCAGCAGAGAAGTAGCTTTCCGGCAGGCATATGATAGCATTAATCGGCCAGCCCTCTGGAAGATAATGCAGTAATTCAGCATATCAATAAAGTACGTTAGGCTGACTGCAGCTTGTTACAACAGAGCAAGTTGCCAAGTATGGTCTGCAAATCAATTGTCGGCACCCTTCACAGTTATGAATAGGTTGAGGAAGGCTGACGCTCTGTCGCCAGTAGAGATGGGCAAACTGAAACACGTAATTGTTTCGAAACAAATGAAACAGTACAATGTAATGTTCCGATACGTTGTTTCGAAACAGCGAAACAGTTTGTGTTTTGTATTCTAATAAACCTACACATTTTATCATCTTGAATGTCTACTGTATAAGTATGTCCATATAAACACAAATGAGGTGCGAGAGCGCTAATCATGTCGCAGAAAGTATGAAACTATCACTTAGGCGTCTCGGCAGTTTCGTATTTCCTGCAGCAAATGCGCTGCTTTCGTGTCGCGTGACTTTCATACTTTTCAATTGGCTGAGGACAGCCATAGCTGAAGACAGAAGAACCACCACGAACGGAACTGGAGGTGGGAGCAAACTGCAGAAACACACATCCCGTTAGTATGGGTAATATTCCCATCCTGATAATTTCCATCTACATAAAGGGAATCATTGTGGATAATAGGCACAGCGACTATAGACTCACAAATAACGCCAAATAATTCGAATAAATAACAAAATATAACAGAATTTTTTTTGTCTTTCAAGGTGTTTCGAACTGTTACTATAAATTCACCATGCTTCCCAGCCCTTCCCGTACACCATTACACTGTCAGTGATTTGTCAAACAGATTGCTTGCAATTATACCTACATCAAATTTATGTATATGTCTAATAACGGTCACTACGCCTTTTTTTTATTCAAAATGTTGTAGGCTTACTTGCGTTTCTTAATATGATTACTGTACACGAACAGAGAAGCGTATGTTATAAAAAAGTGTAATTTAACTGAATGATTTTCACATATTTATTATTTTGAATGTGAATAGTATGCGTTGTTTTATTGTTTGGTTAGTGTTTATAAAGCAGATGTTACGCCATTTCGAAACAGGACAGTCAGCTAGAAACGAAGCTTTCTTTTCGGATATCTTACGATTCATGCTATTGCTTGTCAAAAAGATTTCGACACTCTTGAAAGAGTTTCATGATGTGGTATGTTGTGTTTCAGTACCTGTGCCGAGCCCGAATCTCGTCCGACACAGAGTGGAATGAAACATCACTGTTTCGATACAATTAGTCCGTTCCAGGCACAGGTGGACTGAAACAGCCTTATTTTGAAACAACGATACAGTTTCTGTGTCTGGCTCGAGATCGAATCTGGTCCGAGACAGGGGCGGTATGAAACACCACTGTTTCGAAACAGTGAACCACAACCGTTCCGAAACACTGAAAAAGTTCCACGTATCGATACACTGTATCGAAAGATAGAAATAGTGGCCAAGTCTAGTCGCCAGTTCTGTTCAGCAATGCGCTAGAAAAGTTGATACATCCAGTTGACCGTACTAGAGTGATGGAAGTGAGGTGATCCTTGCATTTGCAGATGATGACGTGATCGTAGGCGAAACTCTGAATGAGGTGAGAGTAGATACATCTCGATTTATGACAGAAGCGAGCAAACTAGGGTTACTCGTCAATTATGAGAAAACAAAGTATAGACAAAATGATATGGACGCAATCGGTATAAACGGTCATAATTTTGAGAGTAGAAACATCCAAGTACCTGGGGTCAATATTGTCAAATAAAAGTGACGAGAAGGAAATTCTACAAACAATAAATGCGAATCGGCTGTTACTACATTTTAAACCCCCTACACATGTCACCCACAGTATATAAGGAAAGCAATATACAGATGTATGTGACAGGTTGTATTGTACGGTTGTGAGACGTGGGCAGCTATACAAACCGTGGAAGAGCACACCCGTGCACTCGACAGCAAGACTTTTAAGGAAAATTTATCGTCCGCTACATACTCAGAAACTGGAAGATGGGAAAGAAGGCGGAATGAAGGTCTGCGTCGGCGGTTAAAAAAAGCTGATACTGAGAGAGTGATTGCTTGACAGGACATGTTCTCCGAGCAGAGGGTACTCTGGTAAGGAAAGTATTAGTACAATAGCCAACTGTAGAAGGGGTCGTCCGCAAACGAGATGGAAAGACACAGAACTTTATAGTGACCCTGGAAGAAGTAGATCCAAGAGCCAGCATTGAGGGTAACAGAGACAGAAGTACAGGTCAAACATATGTAATCAATTTTTTTGATGTTACAATTCTATTCAGTCACGGTTCGTGGACTAGACGTGTTGATCAATTCATTATGTTTTTATGTTTATAAATTTGTATATTTTTGGCTTCTGTCATGAGCCTAAATGGCCTGTTTTTTTGCAATAAATGATGATGATGATTAATAATAATACCTACTGTACACCTACTTATGCATCCACCTCCTGTACAATATACGCTTCCCTGGAGTGTAAAGACTGTAATCAAAGGTAAATTGGAGCAGAACGAGGAATAGACATAGTGAATAATGAATGCAATAACAAGGACGAAAATACAGGAGGATGAAACGGAAGAAATGACATCCGTGTTAATGCACAAAAATTATTAAAATCATGTGCACGTAAGATTTTAAGTGGAAAAAGAATTGTAGGAAGAAGAAATGAGCAATTGAAAAAGTTAATACGGTCATTAAGATGACGTGACAAAGGAATAAATAAATTACATTTAAATTAATTAAATGAATAAAAATAATGATCCTAGTCATTTCGATAAAGATTTGTAAACAAAAAAATTCGAAGCAGCTAATGAGATTCGAAACCACAAGCTCCTGCATATTAGGAAAACAGTCTTCACTGGTTAATTTTTTTTTTTTTAATGTGTAGAGCACCACGTAAAGTTCCGCATTTTTATTCGTCGATTATTCGCAAACGAGGGTTCGGCAGGGTGAATGGCTGCAGGGCGTCACACCTGGAACCTTAACCTACAATACCGGGGCGCTGTGGGCGCGGCCCGGCTCGGTCGCGGCGAGGCGCTAGTGGCGCGCGCGCCCCGCCGGCGGGCCCGGCGGCCAGTGCGAGCCGCGAGAGCCCAGCGGCCAGCCCTCCCAGCTCGCCATGGGGTCCTCCACCGCTGCCACTGCCACTGCCGCACTCGTCTTCGCCGCAGCCTTTGTCGCAGGTACTGCACAGCACAGCACAGCACGCCACTCGCTCACCTCTCCGTCCTGCGCCCAAGAGGAACCACCGGACCGGAGCGGGACATTCCCTCCACCCAAAGACAGTGCTGCAAACACCCGCACATCGCTGTGCTACCGTTAAGCCGTCGCATACCCTGTAGCTTTCCTCGGCTTCTTCACAGTGCGCCCGACTACACAGACGCTGAGGCACGAAATCTCGACTCGTTTCAAAACGCCTCAATGTGAACTCCGATACCACTGTGTTGACTACTTATTGTGTTGTGAAGTCGCTGCGAGGGATCACATTATAATTCCGCCCGCATCAGGTGGGGAATAATAAGAAAGCGAGGAAGGCATCCGTCGTAGATACGAGAATGCTTTGAACCTAGACTGCACACGAATGAAACAGGGCTAGTTCCAACTCAAACGGTTCCAAAGTCGAGACAATTACTCGATATAAAAATTTAATACTTCAGTGAAGTACACGCTAGTGTTGACTATACCAGACGAGTTAAAACTCTGTGATGGACCGGGAGTCGAACCCGGATACTCGTCTCTCGCAGGAGTTACGTTACCAATTGTGCTATTCGAGTACGGCTCACGGCGTGACCCAAAACTTCGAGTCGGCATTGACTTGCACCTATAATTTCTCCAATCTTCACAGAGCTCTCTCCTTCGATGCTGTTAGGAACAGCACCTTCGGAAGAAAGGATATAGCAAAATCGCAGGTAACCGGCTTAAAAACCCAGTCTGGCACGCACTGATCACGCATATTTAAAACAGTTGCTTACATTTCAGTTCATAATACCAATTGTAGAAGATAGTAGTCATGGAAGGGACTTTAGACATTATTTCCAAGTCTCTGTCACGGTCATTGAGTATTGTCTCACGGTGAGGATGCCAGACAAATCCACACTATTTTTCTTGAGGGAATATTCGCCTGCAGTTATTTTGCGGAAGACACGGCAAATCTACATTAGAATGGCCGGAGATGGATTTCAACCCCACTCCTCCCAAATTGTACATGTTAGTGCTCTAACCACTGCACCACTTCCATCGTCACTGCAAGTAATCGAGGTCAAAACAAGGCTATAACCCAAGTTTCCATCAGTTTCCAGTAACAACAAATGCTTTGTGCGACACAACTTCACTGCACCCCTTACAAGGCTGCAGTCAGTTTTCTGCCTGTTTATATTTCCCGTTTAAGACAATTCGTATGAAAACAGTATGGCAAATTTTTGTACCATGTATCACGACTCAAAAAAAAATATTCCAAAAACCCAGTTGCTGCACAGCTCTAGCACTAAAGTGCTTTATTCTGTCCAGAGCCGTGTGTTAAGTCACGTGTGACATTTGAGCCCAGCCAGTACGGCGGCAGCTCTTGCAGAACGTGTGATAGGCTGCAGGTGCGCAGTCTGACCTGCAAGGGATGTCCAAAAATAGCGCCGGATCGTAAGTGCACGGACGCTTCATTGGAGAGACGGGGCTGCAGGTTGTTTAATCGCCCGTGCCGCGGACCCTACCGTAAAATGACCGACTTTTTTCGTCTTCGAAATCTGACTCTGCTAGTTGGGGGGCTCCCAAGAATTGACGCTAAGCTGGCTCGATGTTCTGGCGCTACGTCAAGTCACTTTCTTGCAATTATTCACCGCCTCTGACGACCCACAGGAAATAGTATCCCTCTTACAAAAGCACATTTTCCTCGCCGAGTTTAGATAACCTGTCGCGTTAATTCGCTCTTCCTTGCCGAACTTATAAATATCATTGCATCATTTCCCTGGAATATCTCCAATAGTAAACTTAACTTTGACGTTAATTTTGTCACGATCTGTATGATATTCGAATGAATTATGTAACAGCACGTAACAACGATGAAGGTTTAACTTAGATGGAACAGCGTTAAGAACCGTGGTTATGTAAAATGTTCTATCTTAGGAATCTCGTCCAATCTACGGAACTGATGTCGTACGAGAACGCATGAATAACCGATGGATAAGCAGTCTTCACCACCACCATTGATACATCGTAAAGTGAGCAGGTACACTGCTTCATATCGCTCAAATTCCGTGCAAATTCTTTGGCGGCGCTCAAAGCTTTTAGCAAAGGTGGCCCAGTTGGGCGCTGGACAGATCCCAACGGCTGACGCACGAGACACGTAACGCGCTGGCGAGCAGTCAGCTGAGGCTCTGAAACCCTAAGGGCAGCAGTTGGCGCTTACTAAATAGCGAATTCCCACGTCAACGCAAAATGAGTTACACAAGATACCTGAATGGTGCGAAAAGTAGCAATACGTCCTCAACAATGAAAGGTGTTTTTCTCGCATTTCCTTTGGATGAAAATGACAACTAAATACTTAGAACCTCAGTTAGAAGAAAACTTTAACTGAAATGGTCAGATGGAGAATGACGAATCAGAGAATGCGCTTTGTTGACAGGACACTTACAAGGTGCTCAACAAATCAATGACTTTTTCGTTGCGGTGAAATCTTTTCACAAAATTCCAATGAACAACTTCTTTCTCCGAATGCTGAGATATTTTGTTCCTCCTGCTTAAAACGGGCAGAATGTGCATCTCGATAAAATAAGAGAAATCACAGATCGCAAGGATATATTTACGTGTTGATTTTTCCCACGCGCTCTGCAAGAGTGGACAATAAGAGATTTAGTTTGTAGGTGGTGTCTTGCACCACAAACTACACCGAATTTTGCCAACAGACACTTTTCCGTGAGAAATGCCATATTTACGGACCCGACGACGACGCAAGATGACGTAAATTCCTTATCCCTACCCCAATCCATAAAAATTGTTGACGATGCCAACGAATGCATCATTCAGTTCGTTTGAGCTCCTTGGAAACTAACTCGAAGTGGTCGAAAGAAAGTGATAAGAACCGAATAAACTGAAATAGTAAAACTGAGTTTAGCGTATGACGCATTTCTAGAAATCAATGGTCCATTTCGAAGATCGATATGTTTACAGCGTCCGCGTTTCTTATCCTTTCGTCTCCCTTCTACGGAAAGAACAATAATCTTTATTAAGTACCAGTAGCAGGTTGCCTATCTACTGGCTTTCAGGGGCAATAAAAATTTCATTTTCAATACTTCGCGTAATTATTGATGTAATTTAGAAATTTAAAATGCTGCCATAATCTACTTATTAAGAGGTACAATCTTAAAGTAAAAGTTTAACACAATACGACAAGCCTTGCAGCTACAAAATGTGTACGTGTCTCGTGGCACCCTTAGTAAAGGTGCGCAAATACCGGGACTTCATTCATCCAGTAGTTGAGAATTAGAACGCTTCCAATAAACTTTGCGCATAATTTCAAAGCTTTACGAAACTTTTTCTCCCTGACGCCCCCCCCCCCCCCACACAAAATGATGAAAGGAAAAATGTTGTTTTTTTTTCCAAAACCATGTTTTTGCTGTTCATACAGTAAAACTTCAGCATCAAGCGTGAACTCTATTCGCAATACATTTTGTAAACAGTATCTACATATACCACCGAACGTAGTTGCAAAATTATATCACTGTACGACACACAATTCAAGTGATATGTTTTGATTAAAATGGAGCGCAAATCACCAGACTAGATCCATCCAGCATTTCGTAATGAAAGCACTTTGTGACTGTCAATGAACTTTAAAGCATAATTTCAAATATTTAACACATTAACACATCTGTAAAGTAATCAGACGTCTGAAACTGTTTCACACGTGAGCGTTGGATAAGTTAAAGAATCAGAGGTTTACTGGCATGGACTAGAGAGAAGAACCAGCGAAGAGCAGCTACAAAAAAAGATGTACGGCATCACAGAGCAGTTTACTGTTGAAATTACGAGAGGGTACGCTCCAAGAACTGTCGGGCAAATTATTACTTCTTCCCACACACGACTCGCCAAGTGACCACAACGAGAAAATCAGAGTTCATACGGAGGTTTGCCGGCGGTCGTTTTTCGCGAGTAGCTTTCGCAAATAGAACAAGGGCAGCGGGAAATGACAGTGGTACCTATAGTAATCCCGTCCCACACATTAAACCGGTTGGCGAAGTAGAGATGCAGATGTAAAATAATATGCATTTTTTTCAGTTGTCCTGTACACATGAATATGTTTCCTAGTTGAGCGCCAAAAAGCACGGTGTTGCCTTTAACACTAAGATACCCTTTATGTGGTGGCACAGTTAAGTCAGTCGAGAAAACTGTTTCTGGCTGAACAAATTGTTTCTAGAGAAGCAGTACGTGCGGAAAGGACAAACCACGCATCAGCAGCAACCAGAAGTTTCAAAAGTTTTCAAAGTTGTTCAGAAAATAGTAGCCTAACTGTGATGGCAATAGCTGATCATGGTTTGGGTGTAGCTTTAACACACTATCGTTGTCGATATCATTACCAAGACAGATTAAGAATTTCAAAAGTGTCTGCCTATGAAGTATTTCACTGATTATTCCAAGACCTCTTGAAGTGAAGTTGGGAAAATCACGTGAAAGTCTACGCCAGAGAGAGAGAGGGAGAGGGAGAGGGGGAGAGGGAGAGGGGGAGAGGGAGAGAGAGAGAGAGAGAGAGAGAGTTGAATGAGACTGCGTTTTCCCCGGACCACTAGAAGAGGATAGTTAAACGACTCCTGGAGAAAGCCGGGTTTGGAAGAGAGGACACTTGAATGAAGTTTTTGTATTTACCACGCACCACAGTCAAATCATTAGCTGCCGGCGACGCTTAACAATTTGTCGTACTGCTGGCATTGCAGGATTAAACGCACCAACTTCGTTGCAGGATGAGAGAAAAATCGACCGTGATCAGTAGACAATCATCGCAATGGCTATTTCTTGAAATTGTTTGGCTACAGCGAGGAAATGTGCGTGATCTGTTGCAAGGAAAGTTAACAGCAGAATAACCCGTAAACACTGAGGTCACTACAGAGGAGTGCTAGCTCAACTAGATCAGTTTGGCCTTGACCTTCTCGGGAGAGAGGGGGAATACATACCCAGGTAAGCCCGAAGAAAAAGAAAGGAATACCCATATTAGATCTGTGGCTGTGAATTTAAATCCTGCTACTCACGAAAATGAGACTAAAGTCAGAATCACTGCGTCCTTGCGTTCGTTCCCACTGTCCGAATGGTGCGCGCGCGCCTAGTCCTTACCCTGAGATAGTTAATATTCGGTGCGACAAACACCAGCTTGCTTTAAATGTAAATAAATTTAAGTTAATGCAGATGGACGCGAGAAAATTTCTGATAATGCGTAATACGCTATGAATGGTGTGACGCTTGACTTCGATTAACTATGCTGGCATAACGTTGTGAAAGGACACGATATGGAACAGCAAGGCGAATGGACGACAACGGTTTATTGGGATAAATACTGTTTTTTCCCTTCATTCTTCTATCTGTTAGTGTTTTCCACGTATTCTGTTCCTCGCTGTTTCTGCGGAAACCACGTCATTTCTTAACTAACATGCCCGCCTAATTTTCAATACCCTTTGGAAGCGATACATCTCAAACGCTTCGATTCTCTTCTTTTCCCTTGCGAAAGCTAGCGAACCCATTAAAGACAGCGTATAAAGGACGCTTGTGCGACCCATTCCTGAATACTACTGGGAGTTTATGGGATCCTCGTCTAGTCTGATTACAGGAATGGAGCTTACATATTTGTTACGGAAATATTCCACAAGCCGAGTTCCAAATTGCGAATCCATGGAGGGATTTTTCCGCGATTTGATATCGAGCAAATTTAGAGAGCCAGCTTTCGTGACTGCAGAACTACGATACTTCATCTTGTGTAAGGACCGTGAGGATAAAATAAGGATGCACGGGTGCTATCGTTTTTCTCTCGCTCCATTTGCGAGCGAAACAGGACCGTGAACATACTGTGGCTCGCGGAGTATGTATGCACAGGCGTACGTACACTCAGGAAGAAATTGAGAAGAAAACGTGAATCTCAGCACGCTGGACACAACAGTTACATGCGTTCTTTCGAGAATTTAATTGTGTTTGGAAGGTCATAATGAAGAAAGTTAAGTTTTCAGCGTCCCCTCGATGAGGTTATCAAAGACGGAGTACGTACTCTGACTAGTCAAGGATTGGGAAGGAAATCGGTCGTGCGTTTTCCAACCATTGTGGTATAATTGTCAAGTAATATAGGGATGGCCACAGAAAACAGATTCGGATGGCAGGACGGGAATCTGAGTCTCTCCACCCAAATGCTCGGTTACGGATCGACCAAGCTTCGCGCACGGTCCTCTCAGATTCAGAGAAAATTTTGGCAGAAGACCGAACACAATTGTTTATTTACGCCAACGGTCCCATATCTACATTAAATACGAACGATTAGCTCGAGCGTTAAGACCGGCGGATGAATCACTGGAGGGATGCACGTTCGGAGCTGAATGCACTTTCGCCAGCAGCTGTTACGTGCAACTATGACGAAACTCTGGCGGGCGAGCGAGAGTGCTGGAGGTCGCTCGCACTGCGAGGGTCGCCAAGGTTCCGATGCGGGGACCCGACGCACCGCCGCCGGCGACAGCTGGGCCGCCACCGGCCGCCGGCGCAGTCATTGGGCGATCGCACGCTAGCAGGCAGGGCAGGCGCGCTTTAAAATAAACGTGACTATTTCCGGACACGAAAGCTGAACCCCTGGCCAGCCCGGCAGCTGCGGCGCCGGTGCGCGCTGAGCGACGGCTGTAGGCGCCAGGGTCAGGACACCTTCCTACCCAACTGTACAAACACCCACATTCTGCAAACCAGTGTGAGGTGGACGGCAGAGGGTACTTTCCATTGTACTACAACTCGAGAGTTTCTTTCTGTTAGAAACGCGTATGGAGCGCGGGAAGAATGACTGCTTGAACTCCTCTGTGAGCGTAGCACTTCGTCTACTCTTGCCTTCTCGGTCACTACGTGAGTGATTTGTAGAAAGTTGAAGAACATCTCTAGATTCTTCACTTTACACTTGTTCTTGGTGCTCTGTAAGTATACTTTCAGATACACCTTCAAGAGACTAGCAAATTCACGTTTTTCAAAGATTAAGTGACGCTATCCCGTGACTTAAACAGAATTCCACCTGCCATTCTCCGTATAGGTTCCCTGCTTAGTCCTATCTGCTACAGACCCCACACACCTGAGCAATAGTCTAAAATGGGACGCAAAAGCAATTTGTAAGCAGTCTCCTTTGCAGAAAGATCATATTTCCCCGGTAAATTACCAAAAAACCCAAGTTTTCCACCTTCCTTACTTACGATTCAGCCTTTGTGATCATTCAGTTTCGTATCCCTACAAATTGTTATACCCAGGTATTCGTATGAGTTGACCCATTTCAAGTGTGACTCTGTGACGCTGTCGCTGAATACTACTTTCCTATGTTTTGTGAAGCGGACAATTTTACATTACTGTACGTGTAAACCAAGCTGCCGATCTGTCCAACCCTTTGAAATCTTATCAAGGTCCGAATGGATGTTGTGCAGATTTTTCAGGCATCTGCTGCTAAAAATCTGCGATTACTGTTAATACTGTCTGCAACCTCATCTGTATACAGCATTAACAGCAAGAGCCCCAACAAGAGACACTCGTGGAGTGCACCTGAAGTTACTTCTACATCTGTCGATGACTCTCCATCCAAGATGACACCAGCGTCCTCCCTATAAAGAAATCCTCAACCCATTCGTAACCGAGCCAAATGCCAGGGAGCCGTTGTGGTTTACTCTTAAGACTCCACAGCGTACGATCCTAAAAAAAAAAATTAAAAAAATAAAAACTATCAATATATTGCTTCCTCCTAGATATATGACCGAGCGAGGTGGCGCAGTGGGAGCACACTGGACTCGTATTCGGGAGAACGATGGTTCAATCCCGCGTCCAGCCATCCTGATTTAGGTTTTCCGTGATTTCCCTAAATCGCTCCAGGCAAATGCTGGGATGGTTCCTTTGAAAGGGCACGGCCGCCTTCCTTCCCCATCCTTCCCCAATCCGATGAGACCGATGACCTCGCTGTTTGGTCTCTTCCCCCAAAACAATCCAATCCAATCCTAGATATATCTCGTGAAAAACCATAAAGGTAAAATTTAAGAGAATTGAACTTGCAGAGAGGCTAACCATCAACCGTTCTTTCCGCCAACTACTCGTGACTCGAACAGTAGGGTTAGTATAGATGTAGATCTTAGTATCTTTGAAGGACAGTTCCTTGCGTGGGGGGACTACAGCTGCCCCGCGGAATGAACTCAGTCGACTACACTAACGTTTGTGAAAGCAACGACTACCGAACGAGTCTTCAACCTCAAGTTTGGCATGAACGCCACAGTGCGTCACTGGGGCTTGTCCTATTTAGCGTGGTACACCGTTGCCTTTCTCCGACCTTTCAACTGACTTACTCCGCAGGTTATAGAAAGTTTAATGAGAGCGGTTCCGAATAATGGTGCAGCTTGAGTTTTCTCACATATGTAAATAATTACCTGAGGTGAAATACGCGGTAAGTAACTTAAAACTCCTGGAGTAGGCTGAAAATTGAACCCTCAATGTTTGAATTTGTAGCCCTACACACACTTAGCCATCAAACCGCAAGAAAATACATGTTACTGAAATGAGCTCTCACAACATATTAGGCTTACACTGATGAGCCAGAACATTACAACTTCTCACCGCTAGATCAAACGCCGACGGGTGGCATTGCGGATACGTGACGAGGTAAGGAAAGTTTAAGACGTAATCAGATGAAAACGAGACATGTGAAAAAAAGTAAGTAAACAGTGTATTATTTCGGAAGCAATCGCCGTTACGTTAATACATTTGTTCCACTGTGTGACAAGTCTGTCAGTGCCTTCGTGGAAAAATGCGGTTCAGTGCTCCAAAAAAATGGAAATTGGGTGGGGACAGATCGAGACTGTATTGACGTTGTGTAGCGGCTTCCCAGCGAAACTTCTGCAACATAGTCCGAACAACCTTGGCAACATGTGGGTCCGCCAATGTTGTTTTGAGTATATTTCAGACGTTTCGCTGGAAAGCCGCTACATCCATACAGTCCCCTTCTGTCCCCACCAAATTTCCATTTTTTTTTTTGGAGCACTGAACCGCCTTTTGCCACGAAGGCACTGACAGACTTGTCTCCCAGTGGAACAAATATACTGATAGTAACGGCGTTTGCTTCTGAAATAATACACAGTTTACTACTTTTTTATCTGTCTCGTTTAAATTTGACTGCCCAATACAAAGAGAGACAAAGAAGAATGGGAAATCATTCAGCGACTATACATCCGTAAATGGGGAAATCAACTAACATAAGCGACTCTGTCACGATTGTTATGGTTCGGAGCCGAGCACCTCGGAAACGGCGAACCTGGTCGGCTGTCGTAAACATCTATGGAAAGTTTCTGAAGAACGATGAAACCACGAGAAGCGATAAGGTGCTGGATGTCACACCTCAACACTAAACGTGGAGGCAGAAGGCTTGCCCTCTCCATAAACCGTCGTCTGTAGTAGATCTGACGACAGACAGTGCAGGTGAAGGTAAAGTGTTTCGGAGAACACGGTGCAACCTATATTTTTGAACACTGGGCTTTGCATCAGATGACCCTTACGTGTTCTCACGCTACCCAACGATGTTGCCATTAACGATTGCACTGGGCACTGGATCAACGAAATTGGACCACGGATCAATGGAAACGTGTCTCCTAGTCTGGGACCAGGTCGATGGTCACGTCGGATACGCCGTCATCCAGGCGAGCGGATGCTCGAAGCATCCACCACGCCACGGACGCAGGTCGCTGGGGGCAGTTTTACGCTATGGGAGACACTGACCTGGGCTTCAATGGGACCCATGGCAGTAATCGAAGGAACCGTCACAGCTGCCGGCTACGTGGACATTATTGCGGGCCCTTCATGCTTAATGTCTTCCCGGCGGCAATGATATTTGCCAGGACATTAAGTGTCCGTGCCAAAAGGAGGTTCAAATGGCTCTGAGCACTATGGGACTTAACTTCTGAGGTCATCAGTCCCCTAGAACTTAGAACTACTTAAACCTAACTAACCTAAGGACATCATACACATCCATGCCCGAGGCAGGATTCGAACCTGCGACCGTAGCGGTCGCGCGGTTCCAGACTGTAGCGCCTAGAACCGCTCGGCCACTCCGACCGGCCCACAAGGAGGGAATCATGTTCAGTGGTTTGAGGGACATCACAGTGAGGTCACGCTGAAGTCTTGGTCACTAAATTCACCTGATCTGAACCCGAGGGAACACGCCTGCGACGCTCACATCACAAACCACGAGCACGTCATTTATGAGCACAGCGTGATCTATGCGTAGACAGTTGGTGCCGCATAGCTGCTACGGAAATCTACCACGGATTTGTCGAATCCATACCACGCACAGCAGCTTCTATATTGCTTTACCAAGGCGGACAAACACAATATTATACAAATGCTTTGGCTCATGAGTGTATTGCTCGTGTGGAGAACTTGTTACTTTCGATGAACCTAAGTCCCTGCAACGTCTGCCTTCATCTCTCACTGGAGGACGATAGGAACCTGCACCATAATGTGCGTTCATTTCTCCACCTAAACAGCCATGTGGACGCTCTCCATACGTTCTGAAAAACAATGCGCCACCCTTTCATTCCCGACTTACGTGAGAATGGTTCACTCTGCTTCACACACCTGAGCGCTCTCGAGCGTTCCCCGATTCTACACTCCTGGAAATTGAAATAAGAACACCGTGAATTCATTGTCCCAGGAAGGGGAAACTTTATTGACACATTCCTGGGGTCAGATACATCACATGATCACACTCACAGAACCACAGGCACATAGACACAGGCAACAGAGCATGCACAATGTCGGCACTAGTACAGTGTATATCCACCTTTCGCAGCAATGCAGGCTGCTATTCTCCCATGGAGACGATCGTAGAGATGCTGGATGTAGTTCTGTGGAACGGCTTGCCATGCCATTTCCACCTGGCCCCTCAGTTGGACCAGCGTTCGTGCTGGACGTGCAGACCGCGTGAGGCGACGCTTCATCCAGTCCCAAACATACTCAATGGGGGACAGATCCGGAGATCTTGCTGGCCAGGGTAGTTGACTTACACCTTCTAGAGCACGTTGGGTGGCACGGGATACATGCGGACGTGCATTGTCCTGTTGGAACAGCAAGTTCCCTTGCCGGTCTAGGAATGGTAGAACGATGGGTTCGATGACGGTTTGGATGTACCGTGCACTATTCAGTGTCCCCTCGACGATCACCAGTGGTGTACGGCCAGTGTAGGAGATCGCTCCCCACACCATGATGCCGGGTGTTGGCCCTGTGTGCCTCGGTCGTATGCAGTCCTGATTGTGGCGCTCACCTGCACGGCGCCAAACACGCATACGACCATCATTGGCACCAAGGCAGAAGCGACTCTCATCGCTGAAGACGACACGTCTCCATTCGTCCCTCCATTCACGCCTGTCGCGACACCACTGGAGGCGGGCTGCACGATGTTGGGGCGTGAGCGGAAGACGGCCTAACGGTGTGCGGGACCGTAGCCCAGCTTCATGGAGACGGTTGCGAATGGTCCTCGCCGATACCCCAGGAGCAACAGTGTCCCTAATTTGCTGGGTAGTGGCGGTGCGGTCCCCTACGGCACTGCGTAGGATCCTACGGTCTTGGCGTGCATCCGTGCGTCGCTGCGGTCCGGTCCCAGGTCGACGGGCACGTGCACCTTCCGCCGACCACTGGCGACAACATCTATGTACTGTGGAGACCTCACGCCCCACGTGTTGAGCAATTCGGCGGTACGTCCACCCGGCCTCCCGCATGCCCACTATACGCCCTCGCTCAAAGTCCGTCAACTGCACATACGGTTCACGTCCACGCTGTCGCGGCATGCTACCAGTGTTAAAGACTGCGATGGAGCTCCGTATGCCACGGCAAACTGGCTGACACTGACGGCGGCGGTGCACAAATGCTGCGCAGCTAGCGCCATTCGACGGCCAACACCACGGTTCCTGGTGTGTCCGCTGTGCCGTGCGTGTGATCATTGCTTGTACAGCCCTCTCGCAGTGTCCGGAGCAAGTATGGTGGGTCTGACACACCGGTGTCAATGTGTTCTTTTTTCCATTTCCAGGAGTGTATATCGAACATTTGGGACGCCATCGGTGAGATGTGCGCACCTTGAACCCAGGTTGTCCGATTTCAGGTGGTTGTGTCCAACGATTGATTGATCATGGATCACGGTCACAATGGCGAAACATAATTCTCCAAATCGCTAAATAGGTGTCTTTAACTGAATTACAGAGTAGAAATGGAAAACGTTCTAAGTGTCAAATCTGACGTTTGTCAGTGGAATGAACAAACACTGTGACTCTGTTTATATTTTACTGACTTGTATAAAAAAAATGGGGGGAGAGAGAGAGAAGGTATTCTGATACAACAGAATTGTGTTGCTCACCGCAGCACCGGAAGAAATGACACAAGACAGAAAATAAAACTTTATTAAGAACGTTCTAACAAGGGAACCTCCCCATCGCACCCCCCTCAGATTTAGTTATAAGTTGGCACAGTGGATAGGTCTTGAAAAACTGAGCACAGATCAATCGAGAAAACAGGAAGAAGTTGTGTGGAACTATGAAAAAAATAAGCAAAATATACAAACTGAGTAGTCCATGCGCAAGATAGGCAACATCAAGGATACTGTGAGCTCAGGAGCGCCGTGGTTACCGTGAGCAGCTTGGGAACGAGAGGTCTTTGGTTCAAGTCTTCCCTCGAGTGAAAAGTTTACTTACTTTATTTTCGCAAAGTTATGATCTGTCCGTTCGTTCATTGAAGTCTCTGTTCACTGTAATAAGTTTAGTGTCTGTGTTTTGCGACCGCACCGCAAAACCGTGCGATTAGTAGACGAAAGGACGTGCCTCTCCAATGGGAACCGAAAACATTTGATCTCAAGGTCATAGGTCAACCGATTCCTCCACAGGAAAACACATCTGATATATTCTATACTACATGGTGACGGCATGTGCGTCACATGACAGGAATATGTTGTCGACCCACCTAACTTGGCAAATGGGTAAAAAGATTCTTCTACCTTGCCCGATTTAGGTTTTCTTGTGGATGTGACAATCACTCCCAAAAAAGTGATGAAAACATAAGAGTTAGTCACATAAACTGCAACAAATGAATGCAACTGTTTCACAGTCGCACAGTTTTCCCTGTGCTCTGTCAAAACATATGTTTTTAACGTTTTCAAATTTTTACGTGTGTAGACTGTCAAATCCTGCATATGTCCAAGCAAATCTGGACATGTCCTGGAATTCTGGAGAGCGAAGTTGATCATGTGTGAGTGCCTGAACTTTGATAACTGACACACGCTCACGTAAACAATACTGCTCTGTGTACCTGTGCAGCTTCGCAAAATCATATAATCTTTTCACAAAGTATTTTATTTGCCGAAAACCAAACACATCTAACGGTTGCACAAGAGGTGTACAACCTGGAGGAATGGTAATCACGTCTAGTCCCACACTAAAATTGTACAATGCCTGATCCTTCTGTCCTGTATTAGTCTTTTCCCCATTTTTCCTGACGCACTACAATTAACAATGACATTCGGCGTTTGCGCAAGTACCCTATTCACATGTTGCTGAACTTGCGGTCCAAATACATCATTTTTTTCCTGCAAACATAAATAAAACGTAGGTAAAAGAAATCCTGCTTAGTTCAGAGCATATTATGTGGTATAACTATGTGAAGTGGCATGCAGCTGGTCTACAGTACATTCCGTGTCGCCTCGCCTTCTCCAACTAACGATAACGTGCGGGACTGATCTGTGTTGATAATATATGCGTCTTCATACTGTTGGAATCTGACGTTAGTTTCTGTAACAAACGTCTTGGAACACTAAAAGTTCTTCCAGTTTATTCGCGTAGTTCTTGCTTACATATTTCGTAATCTTCCTGTTCGTAATTTTGCATTTTCTTTTGAACGCGACAAGCCAATGAGATGAAGCCTTGAAGTCCAGGCCGATTTGTTTAGCGTAATGCAATCCCCAAATCTGTGGGTCTGTATCATGCACTGCACTTAATTCATTTCTGGCTTTAATAAATTGTCGGTATATATGTTTTTCTAGTTCACTGAACTTCTGCCTTCGAATTCCACCTCGTTCCACGACTTCTTTGCAATATTTAATTGTGCTTTTTTCCTCCATCCCTTCAAATTTCTTAAATTTACTTCTTACTTCACTACATAATCTATATGTGCGTCTTTTAATTGGTTTGGACAGTAAACTGTATTGGAGCATTTCCTTCATGTAACCCAAAGAAATACCATCAGATTGAAGTCGCAGTATTTCCTCTTCGTGTTCTTCGTACGGATCGTCAACAATCTCATCATCCGAACATACCCAGCCTGGGGCTGGCAACTGTGATGATAACGATGAACACGGATGTCCAATACTCCGTGTGCTTCAAAATGAATATCGGCGTTTTGAGGCTTTGTAACATTTGTTACATTCAACTTACACTATAAATGAAAGAGCAGTCAAATAGTTTTTTTGTACACCAATGCGCATGGACTGTTTCCTATGTCTTCCGTCGGAAAGCGCTGGTAGCAAAGACGGCGAATGGTGAACAGACAGCTTTTTGTGTTTTACAGTTCTCAAGGACTGAATCTGTTGTTATGGTGCAACGTGCGTTCCGTATTACGTTCCACTGTAATCCTCCAAGTGAAAATTAAATCCGTGGTTGCAACGAGACTCTGGTAAATTGAATTTTTTTTTTTGGGGGGGGGGGGGGGGGGGAGAGAGAGATATACGGCGGCGGATAATTTATGGGCCTCTCTTTTTCGGTGAAGCAATTATATTTGGTATTTCGTATCTCGATGCGCTAGAACTATGGCGCTTGGGAGCAGCTGAACCACAGAACTTTATCTGGCAGCAAGACGGTGCACCGCCTTACTGGCGTAACTCAGTACGAGATTGGTTAGACGACGCTGTAACCGCTGGAGCGGCCACAAGGGCCAAATGACAGAGCTTGTTTCGCACGGCCTCCACGTTCACACGATCTGACGTCATGAGATTTTTACCGTTGATCAAGGATCACGTGCATGTGCATGTGCCTCCGTTATTATCTGGTCTATTTAACTTTAATAAAACAGGATTGAAGCAGACGCAGCAACAAATACTATGCAAGTCTTCTTGGGAATCGTGTCTACCCCTACATGAAGTACGTTTTTCCTGGGCACGGTGGCATCTACCAGCAGGACAATGCAACGTGCCACACAGCTCGCACTGCACGTGCGTGGTCCGAAGGGCACCAGGTGGAGTTTACCGTACTCCCCTGGTCACCAGAGTCCCCGAATTTAAGCTCGATCGAGAATGTGTGGGACCACCCAAGCTGTTCACGACACGGATCCTGGCGCAGATGGCCACGGCGCTGGAGTCTCCAGGGCTCCACATAACCTGTCGGTACCTTCCAGAACCTCACCGACACACTCCTTGCGCGTCTCACAGCGGTCCGAGCTGCAGAAGGTGTTTTGGTTATTCACAATCTGACAGGCTGTCACATTAAACTGAACGGTCAGTGTAGATATGATGTAGATTCCTGACGCCACATATCCAAATCCGGGGCTATCTGACTCTCAGTAGACTGTCGATCGCCCCGAGAGGCTCTGCGTAGTTCCCTTCGGAGTCTGCTGGTACAACAGCTCCATACCTAGCAATCATACGCAACTGCTCTCTCGACGAAAGACCCGTATCTAATGCCTGGAAACGCGCACACGTCACACCAATACTAAAGAAAGGAAAAAAGAATAATCTGCTGAACTACAGGCTCATCTCACTGACGCCGCTTTGCAGGATTTTTGATCATATTTTGTGCTCGATTATTATGGATTATCTCGAAGAACACGATTTACTGACAAATGGCCAACACGAATTCAGAAAATATCGTTCTTGTGAAACACAACTAGCTCTTTAATTACATGAAGTGATGAGTGCTATCGAGAGGATATCAAATTGATTCCACATTTCTAGATAGCCTTCTGTCACCATTCTTCAAAAGCAACTTCTAATCAAATTGTATGTATACGGAGTATAGTCAGAGTTGTGCAACTGGATTCGTGACTCCCTTTCAGAAAAGTCACACTTCGTAGTAACTGGCAAAGTCATCGAGTAAAACATAAGTGACATATGGTTTTTCCCAAGGAACTATGATGGCCCTGTGTTGCTCCTAATTTATACAGGATGGTCTGAAATAGTTTGAAAAATATTGTAAGAGTGTTGCAGGGTAGGTTGTACTGAGAAACTATTGTTAAGAAAAAATTCGAAATATTGCGTCATTCCCGAGTTAATTAGCACTGGAGCTTCTCAGACTGTTTTTATCACCCTATAGAATCGATTCAGAGACAATCTGGGCAGCCCTCGTAGACTGTTTGAGGATGATGCAGTCATTTACCGTCCAGTAAAGTCAACAGATGGTCAAAGAAATCTTTAAGGGCAAAAAGTGGCAACTGACTCTACATATCGAAAAGTGTTAAGGTCATCCACACGAGTACTAAAAGGAATCCATTCAAGATCAGTCACACTACAAAACACACGAATGGAAGGCTCTCAATTCAACTAAATACCTAGGGATTACAATTATGAACATCTTAAATTGGAACGATAACATTAATAAGGCGATTTACTGGCAGAACATTTAGAAAATGGAACATGTCTACCCAAGAGACTGCCTACAGTACGCATGTCCATCCTCTTCTGAGAGTACTGCTACGCGGTGAGAGGTAGGATTGGCGGAAGGCATAGAGGAAGTTCAAAGGAGGACAACTCGTTTTGTATTATGGCGAAATACGTGAAAGAGTGTTAAGGATATGATACGCTAGTTGGGTGGGAATCATTAAATGAAAGGCGATTTTCGTTGCGACGAGACGTTTTCACGAAATTTCAATCACCAACTATCCCCTCCGAATACGAAAATATTTTGCTGACCTCAACCTACATATGGAGAAATAATGATCATAATAAAATAAGGGAAATCAGAGCTCACACCGAAAGATGTAAGCCTTCATTTTTCCAGCGCGCTGTTCGAGAGTGGACCGTTAGAGAAATAGTGCGTAGGCGATTCGATGACCCCTCTACCAAGCACTTAAGTTTGAATTGAAAAGTAGTCCTGCAGACGTAAATGAAGATGAAAGTTCTTATGGGACCCCAAACGTTTCAAAACAAACGTGCACTTACTACAAAAAGATTCGTCAAAAGGCCTGGATTTCTTGTCAAAATATGTCAGTTTTGTGATAAATACAAATCCTCTTCGTTTACTGCAGACTTCTTGACTATGATCTGCTTCACATTTAAGACAGAAGAAGTAAAAATAATAATAATTCGTGTAACTATGATCACAGTGACTGGTGTTAACAGTTGTTTCCACACAAATGTTTCCTTTTTAACACTGAGGAGCGGACTTTCACTTTCTGCGCGCGAGTTTTACAAACCATACCACTATTAACTTGGAACGGTCACTCTGCTTCAGATATGACAAGAGAATATCTCATGGAATTCTAGAGTAATTTCTTTTAAAGCACCGGGTAGGCAAGATTACATCACTAACTAATTCTTCGGCTTTTTCATAAGAGTCCTTGCAATGTTTACTCCCGCATTACTCAACTAAACGAACCCGACGACAAAAATTACGATAATTAACGATTTTCGACAGCGTTCTATGTACTCTAGTGTGAGAGGAACTGGAAGAATAGGAGGTGTGTTACAGTGTTTTCTCAGATCCTTCTGTTTCTGGATTTTTCATTCACTCACATGAATTCAAAGGATTTTATCGAGGAAAAGAACACTGATGGGCCACGGAGTGAGTACGGAAATACAATTAGTAGGTTTATATGGGCTTCCACATCAGGTTTTCTGTGAATCGATTTCCCGATATCGTTTCTGGTTGGTCATGTAAACCTCTCAATGTCCAACCTGGAAATGTCGGTTCGGCCGCTAGCTTTCAGTTGACACAGTGTTCGCTCCCATGTATACGTTCCACTGCATTAGATTCGTCATTCCCTTGTCGGATTCACACTTTCTTAATATGTCGGTAATATGAGCGAAGTAATTTTGTGTCGAACGAATTCATTATTAGTTAAGAGAAGCATATTTTATTTTTATTACCCGGAAACAAACAGAGAAATGCTGATTATTAGCTGGATAATCGAAAGTGCACAATCAACGCCGGAATGGATAAGATTTTTAAGTAACTACTCTTGATGAAATTTCTCCCCTACATATGAGTTCGCTTAGGAAACTGTACTCTCTCCAGTAAAATCCTCACGTGTAAATTATTATACTGCCGTCGTACATACTAAATCGGCAAGTTGACTTCCAGACACAATTGTTAGCAAGAAAATCTGTCGCTCGAAAAACGACATCTGATCGAAATAGCAAAATCTATTCAGAAAAACACGTAAACGCGACACCAAAAAACGGCTTCCGCTAATCGATTTTCACCTTCCGGAAGTTTTGCGGAATGCAAACGCGGTGAATATTAGTTACATTTGAAAACTTGTAATACTAATTATGTCATCTCATGTAATACGGGTGAGACATTAACTTTTCTCCACCGTCATTAAGCAGAAGGTTGGCCTGCATACCACAGATACCCGCCTGAAAACCACGTCCGGGCCGGCTGGATTCGAAAAGGGGCCGGTTCGCCTCCCCGTCCCAGAAGCGGGCGCTCCAACGCGCACGCCTATCCTGGCGGGTGCTTCCTGTTAGGACTTCCATAAGTTCTGGAGAACAACCGCCGCCATCAGAAAGTCAGAAGCCCTTAAACCAGCCTAGCAGGCCTTGACCACAATCCCTCTGGAAGGGTTATGGAAAGACCGGCCTACCTCCAAGCCGATGTACTCCTCCGTCCTCCGGATACCGGATCTTGCGTCCACGACAGCGAATATGACGTGCACCTAGGTGCGGCCAGCAACTGGTATGTTACAGCATTGTCGTAATCGCGATACAGACTCACACGTGTAAGAAACTCCTCAAAAAGCAGCAGACATAACAGCATGTTCACCACGGTTACGTATTCCGCAATGTGGATGAAGTAGGGCGGGCGAGGAGCCAGCTGCTCTCCGATACGTCGCCATCTGTCACGCTGCAGAAATATCGGAGCCGGACGTCTGAATATTCAGTCCTGTCCCTCGCTTTATATATATTAGGCGGCGCACACGTTCGGATGAGATAATTATAGAACACAAAGATTCGCATTTACCTAGAACATCGCTATATTCGCGATGGTTGCCAGGTCGACTAAAAGGCCGAAACAGTTCCCTCGTCACACACACACAGCGCGCTCCAAGTCCTCACACTTAACGGACAGCCAGAAGCAGGACAACACTACAGGACGGCGTCTTACGGTGCTTGCCAAAGCTAGTAAACACCTGAACACAGCAGAGAAGATTTGGGCTAATCGCTGTCTCACGTAGACAGTAGTGGTTGTTAAGTGTAAATCCCTAATATTTAACGCTTCTTTCCCCATTTACGATCGGATAAACTTAAACTGGCAGACACGGAACGTGAAACCAATGACAGGGACGTGTCTCAAAAGGGAGGGCAGATTCTGAAGAAAGTCGTGCATAAAAATGACGCAGATATAATAATTAATGTGATGAGCACTATTATATTTTTCTTCTCTTTTTCCTTTCCACCGTTGTAGACAAGACTTTCATGAGTAATTTCCACATAATTACGCAGACTAGGACTTCGGCAACATTAGCGATGGTGGCAGAACCGCGATCTTCAAAGGAGAGAACACGCATCACGGTGCAGCCTAGTTGTTAGACAGTGATTCCCAGTCTTTCTGAGGCTACTGCCGCTTAGTGATATTAGCTAGTACCCGCTTCCCCACCATCATCTGCGTTAGCGTCCAATTAAATTTTAGAAAGAAAAATAATTTCTTTGGGTGCTTTCATTTTTAAAATGACAAAAAATACACGATACTTCGTGTTACAGGTATTTTGTTAAACCACAAGCTAATGAGTCAATGACACAACTGGTACTGTTTATTTCTAACAACATTTTAGAGAATAATGAAGCAATTCTCACTGTCAGAAAAGCAAGCTAACTGTTCTCATTGAGGACAGACACTTGTTACATAACATTCTTCCTCTGGACTACTATTTTCCCTAGCAGTACATGCTTCACCCGCACCCTGCATCCCCACTTAAATTCAGCCAGATTAAAATGTGTGTACTATACTTGCTGTTATTTTGGTCTTCAGTCTGAAGACTGGTTTGATGCAGCTGTCCATGCTACTCTACCCCGTGCCAGCTTCTTCATTTCCAAATAACTACTGTGACCTACATCCTCCTGAATCTGTTTACTGTATTAATCTCTCGGTCTCCGTCTACAATTTTTACACCTGCACTTCCCTCCGAACTTCCCTACAAATTTACTGTTTGTAAATCGCTTCATTGCTGGATCTCTTACTTCTGAACTGGCAGAAATTGAACACTTCAGGGAGCCAATACATGTTATATGAAAGACATTTATTAACACAAATTATCTCATTAGCATTTCACAAAAAAGAAAATTTTCTTGATAACTATTTACGAACCAAAGGTATAGCACAATCGCATTCCAGCTTCGTACACGGTTCCATTCTTGTAGCTAAATAAAACTAATTATAATCTCCCACCACATACAATATGTAATTGTGAGTAGTAAAATTTAAAAAAAATATATTTTTTAATTTTTTTATTTAGTTAGGAGTGCAGTCCATGACAAAACACAAACGTGAATTAGTATAACATCCCTTTGCTTTCAGCCTATATGTCTCAATTTCACAGTGGCTGAAATGTAAGGAAGATGTTCATACATTAGTTTCACAAGTTGTAACCTTCATCCCACTGGGCCATGCATTAATGCTAGCATTTGGGGAGAAGAAAGTAATTACTGGTACCTTGTGTAACAGTATTACAATTTTACAAAACAGTGATAATAGGAATGATCTTTTAAGAATAATTTAGTTTTGCAACCAAATGCAACCCCTCAGAAAATGTAATTACACCAAGTTGGGGACCACTGTGTTACAGGCATAGTTCGCCACGCAGTGGGTAACGATTTCTCCACTGTCAGATACGTATCTACTGCCCCAGTGTTCACAATGCGTGATTTCGTGCCGTCAGCTCTGCCTCTACAGAAAGTAGCTTTGTATAAATGAAGCATAACTACATCCATTTCTGAACTTGGGTTTTCGATAGCATTTGAGCTTTTTCATAAAAAAATTGCTTTTTGTTTAGCTCGATTTCTTTGTTACGCAGTCTCTCGTGACATTTTGAAAAAACTGATTCAGTAAAAAAAAAAAAATCAGTTCTTTTGATTGTTACAGTTTCACATTACTGATTGATAATGAACAGGTTACTCATAAGTTTATAGACTAATTCTTAATGAAATTCTGTGGAGTTATGTTACTGCATATATAAAATAAACATTAACTAATATGATTTTTACATGCATATAAAAGGCTATAACAAAGATTAAAAACTTGTAAAACATGTATACACTCGTATATTAATGCACAATCTGAGTGCACTTTACTCACTGATAAAGAACATACATACGACAAACCCAAGTTCCCACAGTAACAGGCAGTTAGAACCAAATGGAAATTAATGCAGATCCAACAACTTTTAGGAAAGCAAGCAATAACAGTCTTCCCGGGATTTCAAATGTGTACGTAATCAGCTAGTGAGCTGTTTCGGTGGGCGAGAGGTGAAAGCGTTATACTTGAAATCTGCAAACTATCTTTCCTCCATTTCTCTTATGACACGACATTGAACTATAGCTTTAGTACTCTCATTTAACTGGCATCTGAACTACAATAATTTTCCGAAACGTGCTGCATTCAGACCTTTGGAATTTAAAATATAATCAAAGTGAGGATAACAATCGACTTGTTTCCACATTTTGCACGGGAATGTATTCTTCGTGGGGATAACTTTTCCTTTTTCAAGTTTGTGAAATCTAACATTTAAAATAACAAAATCTGAAACGCCAGCAACATGTCTGGAGTCAGCTGTTACATGGAAATGAACATTTTTTTAAGACGATAAAAAGAGTTTTTCCATCTCCTTCGGTAAAGCTCTAGTCTCATTATTTCTCTTTCTCTTGAACTGAATATTAAAGGTGGACTGTATTTGGTTACCGGCAAGAACAGAAAGTGGTATTATCTTCATAAGGGAGCCGAGCTGGAAATTAGCGTAATCAGTGCTCGTTGGCTCACTGCTAACAGGGTGATGCACGGCTGCGATAAGAAATATCAGTAATTCAATGCAAGTATTTAAATGGTTGGTATTGCAATGATTCTATATAGGTATCAGACTTTGTAATACGAGTGTAGAACAAATGCAGGTTCCTTTATTGACCATGCAGTGTGCAGTCAAGGTTGCAGCAATGGCAGTCAATCAATAGTATCACCATATCAGTAACATCCAATTTAACTCGACGTTCGACATAAAAGAGGCTGCAAAAATATTTATAAATCAAAGTTAGGACAATGAATAATGACAATATTACTTAAGAACATTGTAGTTTTCAACCAAATATTATTAGTCCAAGTAATCTTGGTTAGCTTCCTGTATCACTTTCTTCTCGGCTTCCTCTGCCTGAACTGCTAGCACCATATGCCAGCAGTTCAGGCAGAGGAAGCCAAGAAAAAAGTGATACAGGAAGCTAACCAAGATTCTCAGCAATTGTTCTTTACACAAAATTCCAATCAAAAAAGCTATTCATTTTACATTATCTGAGAATTTGTCAGGCTGGTATGCTTTTTATATACTGCCCTATTATAATTTTTAGTGCCCAAGCTAAAACAAAGGTACACTGTCTGCAAAGCTTCAATCCACCATACTTTAAGGTATCACACTCCGATGTATGAAAAGGCTTAAAATGTCTGTTTACTTTTGGATGAGTCAAGCTTCAACTCTCTGATTACAAATGAGTCACCGTGTTAAATATTTGACATTAACCATATACACCAGAAAAAGTTAAGAAAAGATTTGAAATTATGTTTGAAGTTTGTCGGAAGCCGCTAAGTGCTTTCATTATTAAACACTAGATGAGTATAATCTGGGTCATCCGTCCTCCAATTGAAGCAGAAGTTAGTTCTCCGTGCGCCTCAATGTTTACTTCATATATCTCAATGTTTATGATGTCGTATCTCTTGAACTGTGTGTCACAATGATATAATTCTGCAGATGCATTCAGTGGCACTGTGACAATATCTGCAAAAAGTCTTGCAAGTAGAGTTAGCAGTAGAGAAGGAATACAAGCAGCAATCAAATGAAAACAAGACAGGTGGAAAAAAGTAAGTAAACTCTTCATTATATCAAAAGTAATCACCAAAAATAACTGTTTAACACATTTATCCCACTGTGAGACATGACGGCCGTTGCCTGCATTGAAAAATGCTTATTGTTGCCTACAGAAACGTGACTGTAGCCAGGTGTGCACCTCTTCGTCCAAGGCAAATAAAAAACCACAAATGTTTTTCTTCAAAACTCTAAAAATATACAAATCGCAGCAAAACTTCTGCAGCGTCCTCGAAACAACCTCGACTACGTATGGACAGGCATTTCGTCGGTAGGTTGTTTCGACTACACTGCGGAAATTTTGCTCGGACGCCCTTACACATCCTTCATACACACACAGAATCTCTCCCCAAGCCATTTTCATATTTTTGCAGCCCTGAAAAAAAGACACTCGTGGCCATCAATTTGCTCGAGACGAGGACGTGAATGCCTGGATACAATCATTGATTCACAGGCAACCACAAACATTTTTCCATGAAGGCAATAATTGTCTTGTCTCACAGTGGTATAAATTTATTAACATTTTTTGTGATTATTTTTGAAATAACGAACAGTTTACTTACTGTTTTTCCATCTGCCACGTTTTAATTGTACTACCCTTGTAAATTAAAATTTCATACTTGATGCCGAAGTTTTACTGTATGAACAGTAAAAATTTAGTAAATGATTTTTTTTTTTTTTCATTTCATTATTTTGTGGGGCGTGTCAGTGAGAAAAAGTTTCATGAAGGTTTGAAATTATGTAGAAAGTTTTTTTTTTTTTTAATAACTCTTCCTCAGTTGCTGGATGACTATAGTCAGGGTAATTTGTGCACCAACATAACAAAAAACAAAAACAGTTTCAAATTGTAATACCTGTCTGAGCGTCTAAACTTTTAAAACATAAGATTATATCTCATAACGAGTATATTATGACAGCACTTCAAGTCTTTTATTCAGGCAATAATTTTAGGAAATACTGAAATCAAATTTGTGTTGTTCCTGCAAGCTATTAGGTGGGCAGCCTACAACTGGACCTATGCACCAAGAAACAGGTTAGCCATGTAGCAATACAGACACTCCACACGTCACCTTAAAGCATGTCGCGGAGAGTACTTCTGGTACCACTACCATTTCCTCCCTTTATTGTTACGTTCACCAATGCTGCATAGCACAAACAACTGTCGGCAAGACTCTGTACGAACTCCGATTCCTTGAGATGGATGTGAAAGGAAGTAATATGTTACTCGGCTCTTCCAAAAACGTAAGCCCTCGGGATATTAACCGTACACCTGTCCACGATGCACAGTGTATATCTTGCATTTGTCGCTGCACTTTGACAGACATCTCTGTAATGCTCCCGTGCTTATAAACGAACACTTCACGAAATACTGCTGCTCTTCATTGGGTCTTGTCTATTTCTTTTATTAATTCTACATCTACATGCGTACTCCCCAAGCCACCGTACGGTGCTCGGAGGAGGGTACCTTGCGCCACTACTATTGCCCCTTTCCTGTTCCGTTCACAAATAGTGCGAGGGAAAAACAACTCCAGCACGAACTCTAGTTTTTCTTACTTCATGGGCCTCCCGTGAAATCTACATTGGTGGCAATAGTATCATCTACAGTATTTTTCAAAAAGTGTTCCACGAAAAGAGCACTAACTTCCCTAGAGGGAGTCCCACTTGAGTTCACAAAGCATCTCCCTAATACTCAACGTATCGATTGAATCTACCAGTAACAAATCTCGCAGCGTGCGACTGAACTGCTTCGAAGTCTTCCTTCAGTCCGCCCTGGTGAGGATCCCAAATACTCTAGCAGTACACAAGAATAGGCTGAACTAGTGTTCTATACACAGGGTGTTTGGGGAGGAAAGGTCAATATTTTACATAGTGATAGTATAAGTAATTCTGAACAAAAAATGTTATATGACCACAGGTCCACAAATGCTTCGTTAGGGAGGTATGGGTATAGGAATGAACGTTAATTCTGCAAAACTGATGTGCACAATGAGAACATATACACAATACGACTACACAATAATGTGATTTTCTGGAAAACAATGTTACAGAGATGTACAGTTATGAGATACATTTTTACATAATTTTAATCTACTTTGCATTTAGTACGTAATGCATTACAACATGCATGTTACATGTATTCAGTTGAAAGAGACATACCACGTCTTTTATAAACGGCTTTAACATTTATCGTACAGAGGTTGTACAGTTCACACAACAGGTTTGAATATCCCACCATGAATGTCAATGCACTTTTACACTCTAGCGATAATATGTTGTGTTGCTCATTCAATTGCCTGTGGTTGGTTCCTAATCAATTCAGCAGCATCCACGATGCAACGAAGCAGTTCATCTCGTGTATTTACCTTCACTTTGTGCACCTCTCATTTCATCCAACCCTACAAACAGAAATCTAAAGGTGTAAGGTCAGATGATCTTGGATGCCAGTTAATAGCACCACCACGGCCAATTCAGCGGTTAGGGTACGTGCGGTTGAGATGGTCCCTCAAAAAAATGGTTCAAATGGCTCTGAGCACTATGGGACTTAACTTCTGAGGTCATCAGTCCCCTAGAACTTAGAACTACTTAAACCTAACCAACCTAGAGACATCACACACATCCATGCCCAAGGCAGGATTCGAGCCTGCGACCGCAGCGGTCGCCCGGTTACAGACTGTAGCGCCTAAAACCGCTCGGCCACCCTGGCCGGCTGATGGTTCCTCACATGTAAGGTAACATATAGAGGGGCACCGTCATGTTGAAAGTACATTCCAGTTCGCTTGGCTAAAGGAATGTCTTCCTATAGTTCCACAAATGAATTTTCCAAAAAATGAAGGTACGTCTGTCCCGTCAATCATTGATCGATAATAAATGTATCTATCAAAAGGTTACTGATCATGCCACGCCAAACATTTATGGCAAAACGAACTTGGAAATTGTTACCCACTGAAGAGTTTGTATTTTCCCATGACCATCGATGATTATTGCACGTGTCGTTTATTCCATGTCGTGAAAACTGGGCTTCGTCAGTGAACAATAGGCATGGAAGCAAATGACTATTCTCAACTACCCAGTGACAGAATTGAAGTCATTGGGCATTGTCACCAATGTGTAGATTTTGGACACGGCGTATGTCAAATGGATACAGGTTTGCCAAATGTAATGTTTCCCATGCACGTGTCTGTGGGTCATTCATACGCACGAACATTCTTCGTATGCTCATACTGGGACTCTGCTCAACACTTGCGATAATTTCGTCCTGTTCTTGCAAAGTCTGTTGACGTGCATGCTCGGACGAAAAATGTTTGCTTGGAAGAGAGCCTGTTGCGTGCAAAGCGATAAACACTTTGGTAAACACCCTACAATCAGGTAATCGTTGAGTCGGAAAGCGCCTGTGGTATTCTTCTCTTGCAGCGGTAGCACTACCATCGCAGAAGCCATAAACATACACCATACCTGTGTATTCCTCATTACTGTAGATGCGTGGCATTGTTAGCAGCGCTTGTACGAACACAGTTAACACCATACACTAACCGATCTGTCACCGGGAGACTACACAATGTGGCTTACACGGCACAACTGCACAAACAATGGGTGATTGTACTAAGGACATCACATGACCATAATACGTGGTAGGTTGCACAGCACAAACATGACATGATCCGCGCATTGTTTACAAGAAAATCACGTTACGTCCAGTTGTATTGTGTATACGTTCACGTTGTGCACATCAATTTTGCAGAATTAAAGTTCTTTTCAATACCCATACCTCCCTAACAAAGCATTTGCGCACCTGTGTTCATATAACATTTTTTGTTCAGAATTACTTATACCACTACTGTTTAAAATATTGACCTTTCCTCCCCAAACACCCTGTACAGTCTCCTATACAGACAGATCACACTTTCCTAAATTTCTCCCAATAAACCTTAGTCAATTCACTTTCCCTATTACTGTTCTTACAGACTCAGTCCATTTTATATTGTTTTGCAATGTTACACGTAGATATTTAATTGATGACTATGTCAAGCAGTACACAAGATTCTTCTGCCATTTATCATACCAACTAGAAATTTTGTCTAAGTCATACTGTATACTCACTCAGTGACGACACCTTTCCATACACCACAACACCATCACAAAACAACTGCAGATGCTGCTCATCCTGTCTGTCAGATCACTTATGTAAATAGAGAATAAGGGCAATCCTATCGCATTTCCCTGGGGCACTCCTGGCGATACCCTTGCCTTGGACGAACACTGGCCATCGAGGACAATGTTGTGGGTTCTGTTAGTTAAGAAGTCTTTGAGCCATTCACATATCTGAAATCCTATTCCATACACTTGTACATTTGTTAACAGTCTGCAATGGAGCACCATGAGAAACGCTGTAACAGTTTGGAGACCATGCACTTGGAGGAATATTGGGCCAAGGGAACCGGCCATTTCTGCAGTTACTGGCAATCATGTAATTGAAGGATCTTAAACTTACTAACAACGGGGCCAAGCTTCAAGATTTTTAATATTTACTTTAGTTCTTCGATAGATCACAAATTTTAAAATAATGACCTGAAAAAATAATTATTTTCCCAAGGAAAAAACTGCGAGGTGAGTTACTGAGCAAATTTCTTCCTCTTGAGCTTTCAAAATTACTTGCTCACTCAACGAAGATGACGTATTTGAAGCAGAATTACAGAGAACTGCGGAACATATCGAGTAAAAGCAAAAAAATTATATCAGTGATCATATTGGCTCAGGCATAAACAACAGTAGCTTTTACTTTCGACAGTAGCTATTATGTTCACTGTTTCTTTTGAAATAATTGTAGAAATGAACTAAACAAGGCACCACCAGTCACGGGGCAGTTTGTGAGACTTCCGCACATAGTTGTTATATGAAATGAGTCCAGTTTTAAAGCGACTATGGCTCACACGTCAATAAAATCGTGGCCCGACATCTACTCGGGCGCGATCTTCGCAACAGAGTCACGGAACGCGCTGTGTTCAGGCTTGGTGTTCAAAGTGTTGAGAAAATCTAGGAATATGGAATCTGCCTGCCGCCCTTCATCCACAGTTCACAGGATACTATGCACGAAAAGGGCAAGCTGAGAGACGCTTTCTAAACAGGTGCTGATTTGTGGACAGATCTTCTGCCTCAAGGAAATTTATTGTATTTGAACTTAGAATGTGGTTAAGAATTCTGCAGAAAATCAATGTTAAGGATATTGGCCAGCAATTTCGCATTCTTGTACCCCCTCTGCCATCCTTATATACAGAAGTGATCTGCACTTTCTCCCAGTTGCTTGGGACATTCTGCTGGGCGAGAGATTCACACCAAATGCAAGCTCAGTAAGGGACCTATGGCCTGCTCAGTTAGCCGTGCAGTTTAACACATTGCTTTCCAGGCAGGAAGGTGTGCCGGTCCCCAGCACGAATCCGCCCAGCCGATTAGCGTCGTGGTACGGTGTGCCAGCCAGTCTGTGGATGATTTTTAAGGAGGTTTTCCTCCTGCCTCGGCGAATGCAGGCTGGTTCCCCTTATTCGCCTCAGCTACACTATGTCGGCGATTGCTGTGCAAACCATCAAACCATAACTACCATGCAAACACTGGGGTTACACTCATCTGGTGTGAGACATTCCCGAGAGGGAGGATGGGGGGGGGGGGGGGGGGGTCCACTGTGGTCCGAACCGTACAATAATCCTGCGTTCACTGTGGGGCAGCGGAGGAGTGAGTGGACTGCTGTAGCTTGTTGTGGGGTTGTGTACCACTGAGGGCTACGGCGGGGACAAAGCCTCTCCGTCTTATCTAGGTCCCCAGTTCCATACAATACAAGGGACCA
This sequence comes from Schistocerca cancellata, assembly GCF_023864275.1. Taxonomy (NCBI): domain Eukaryota; kingdom Metazoa; phylum Arthropoda; class Insecta; order Orthoptera; family Acrididae; genus Schistocerca; species Schistocerca cancellata. Next base: position 522,329,574 of record NC_064633.1, read on the forward strand.
ATGCTGTAAAGTACTCTCTATGAAAATAAGTTAGGATCTTATACACCATCCCAGTAGCCACTATGTTGCAACTTCAGGCCTAAAACATCAAATGGCTACTAATGTAAATTAGACTGTGGTGGTGGTCAAAACCACAAAAAAGTCCTGTAAATATATACCTAGAAACAAATACTTGCTAAGATAAGGGCCATTCTGCTTACACTGATAATGTTCAGGACTCAGTGGTGCTGGCTGCCTTCCTGTTGACAACTCCTGCTCATTTCTCATTGGTTGTATTTGTTTATTTGTTTAATTTATTTACGTGTCAAGTTCCGTAGGACCAAATTGAGGAGCAAATCTCCAAGGTCATGGAAAGAGTCAGTACATGAAATTACAACATAAAAGAAATAACAGATAAAAATAAATATTTACGAACCCGAAAAAGTCAGTCCATAAGTTTAAGGAAATGCAATCAACAATACAACAAGAATCAGCTTACTTTTTCAAGAAACTCCACGGCAGAATAGAAGGAGTGACCCATGAGGAAACTCTTCAGTTTCGATTTGAAAGCGTGTGGATTACTGCAAAGGTTTTCGAATTCGAGTGGTAGCTTATTGAAAATCGCTGCAGCAATATACTGCACACCTTTCCACACAAGAGTTAAAGAAGTCCAGTCCAAATGCAAGTTTGATTTCCGCCGAGTATTAACTGAGTGAAAGCTGCTTATTCTTGAGAATAAGGTAATACTGTCAACAAGAAATGACAGTAAGGTATATAAATATTGAGAGGCCAATATCAAAATACCCAGACTCATGAACAGGGGTCGACAAGAGGTTCGTGAACTTACACCACTTATTGCCTGAACCATCAATTTCTGAGCCAAAAATATCCTTTTAGAATGAGAAGAGTTACCCCAAACTATAATACAATATGACATAATTGAATGAAAATAAGCAAAGTAGACTAATTTTCGTGTTGAACGATCACTCACTTCTGATACCATTCGAATACTAAAAATGGCAGTATTAAGTCTTTGAACAAGAACCTGAACGTGGGCTTTCCATGACAGTTTACTATCTATCTGAACACCTAGAAATTTGTACTGCTCAGTTTCACTAATCATATGCCCGATCTGTGAAATTAAAACACCAGGTTTTGTTGAATTGTGTGTTAGAAACTGTAAAAACTGAGTCTTACTGTGATTTAGCGTTAGTTTATTTTAGAGAAGCCATGAACTTATGTCATGTACTGGACTATTTGAAACCGAGCCAATGTTGCACATAACATCCTTTACTACCAAGCTAATGTCATCAGCAAACAGAAATATTTTAGAGTTACCCATCATACTAGGGGGCATATCATTTATATAAATAAGGAACAGGAGTGGTTCCAACACTGATCCCTGGGGCACCCCCCACTTGACAGTACGCCACTCAGATCCCACATCACAGCCGTTATCAACATTGTGAATAATGACCTTTTACTGCCTGTTGCTAAAGTAAGAGGTGAACCAATTGAGAGCTACTCCCTGTGTTCCGTAATGGTCCAACTTACTGGAGCAATATTTTGTTATCAACACAATCAAATGCCTTAGTTAAACCAAAAGATATGCCAAGTGTACGAAACCTTTTGTTTAGCCCATCCAGTACCTCACAACGAAAAGAGAATATAGCATTTTTAGTTGTTAAACGACTTTTAAAGCTGAACTGTACATTTGACAGCAAATCGTGTGATATCTAATGATCAATTATCCTTAATATAAAGCCTTTTCAATAACTTTTGCAAACACTGATGGCATAGAGACAGGTCTAAAATTACCTACATTATCCCTTTCTCCCTTTTTATAAAGACTTACTACTGAGTACTTTAATTGCTCAGGAAACTGACCATCCCTAAGGGAAAAATTACAAATATGGATAAATACAGGGCTAACATGTGCAGCACAGTACTTTAATATTCTACTAGGCACTCCATCTTATCCAAGAGAGTCCTTAGTCTTCAGTGATTCAATTATTGACTCAATCTCCCTCTTGTCTGTATCACAGAGGAGTATTTCAGACATCAATCTTGAAAGTCATTTGCCAAGAAAGTTATATGATTTCCTGTAGAAATTAAATTTTTATTTAATTCACCAGCAATGCTCAGAAAATGATTGTTAAATACTGAACATATATTTAATTTATCAGTAACAGAAATATTTTTACTGAGAACTGACTTTATATCGTCGACCTTGTGCTGCTGACCAGACACTTCCTTCACAACTGACCATATGGTTTTAATTTTATCCTGTGAATTAGCTATTCTATTTGCGTACCACATACTCTTTGTCTTCCTACAACATTTTTAAGCACCTTACAATACTGTTTGTAATGGGCTGCTGTAGCTTGATTGTGACTACTTCTAACATTTTGATATAATTCCCACTTTGTTCTACAAGATATCCTTATCTCACTAGTCAGCCACCCGGGCTCCTAGTACCCCATTTAGAACATTCTGATGGAAAGCAACTCTCAAAGAGCATGAGAAATGTGTTAAGAAGAGCATTGTATTTATCAGCTATGTCTGTGGCACTATAAACAGCCGGTCAATCTTGTTCCTTGACAAGGTTTAAAAGAACTCTCCATTGCTGTTAATTAACATTCCTAAATAGTTTGTAATGAAATACGACTTTGGTTTGAGTGCAAAAGCCTTTTACTGTTAGAATTTGTGCATCATGGTATGAAAGGGCATTCACACTTTTACTAACAGAATGTCCATCTAGTAATGAACAATGAATTAAAATATTGTCTACAGCTGTGCTACTGTTCCCCTGTACCCTAGTGGGAAAAAACACATTCTGCATCAGATCATATGAATTTAGGAGATCTACCAACATCCTTTTTCTTGCACCATCATATACAAAAGTAATATTGAAGTCACCACATATAACTAATTTCTGGTACTTCCTACAAAGTGAATCAAGAACCCTCTCTAGCTTGAACAGAAATGCATGCTCTGAAGTTGGAGATAGAGGACTTATAAACAACAACAACTAGGAATTTAGTTTCACTAAATTCAATTGCCCCTGCACAACATTCAAATATCTGTTCGGTGCAGTGTCATGATATGTCTATGGACTCAATAGAATACTGTTTTTTACGTATATAGCCACTCCCCCACCTCGACAGGAACTCCACGAGAAACACCCAGCTAATCTTTATCCTGTAAAGGAAGCCTTTGAATTGTCAAATTATTCAAGTGGTGCTCTGATATACCAATAATTTCAGAGTCAACATCTATAAGCAGTTGACTAACTTTATCTCTATGTTGTTGTTGTTGTTGTTGTGGTCTTCAGTCTTGAGACCAGTTTGGTGCAGCTCTCCATGCTACTCTCTCCTGTGCAAGTTTCTTCATCTCCCAGTACCTACTGCAGCCTACATCCTTCTGAATCTGCTTAGTGTATTCATCTCTTGGTCTCCCTCTACGATTTTTACCTTCCACGCTGCACTCCAATGCAGATACGATACTGCATGAAGAGTTTGACAGAGCACTGAAAGATCTAAGATCCCTTGATGCCTCGAACATGTCCTACCAATCGGTCTCTTCTTCTTGTAAAGATGTGCCACAACCTCCTCTTCTCCCCAATCCTATTCAATACCTCCTCATTAGTTATGTGGTCTACCCATCTTATCTGCAGTATTCTTCTGTAGCACCACATTTCGAAAGCTTCTATTCTCTTCATGTCTATACTATTTATCGTCCATGTTTCACTTCCATACATGACTACACTCCATACAAATACTTTCAGAAACAACTTCCTGACACTTAAATCTATACTCGATGTTAACAAATTTCTCTTCTTCAGAAACACTTTCCTTACAATTACCAGTCTCCATTTTATATCTTCTCTACTTCGACCATCATCAGTTATTTTGCTCCCCAAATAGAAAAACTCCTTTACTACTTCAAGTGCCTCATTTCCTAATCTAATTCCCTCAGCATCACCCAATTTAATTCGACTGAATTCCATTATCCTCGTTTTGCTTTTGTTGATGTTCATCTTATATCCTCCCTCCAAGACACTGTCCTTTCTGTTCAACTGCTCTTCCAGGTCCTTTGCTGTCTCTGACTGAATTACAATATTATCGACGAACCTCAAAGTTTTTATTTCTTCTCTGTGGATTTTAATTCCTACTTAAAATTTTTCTTTTGTTTCCTTTACTGTTTGCTCAATTTACAGATTGAATAACATCAGAAGAGGCTACGACCCTGTCTCACTCCCTTCCCAACCACTGCTTCCCTTTCATGCCCCTCGACTCTTATAACTGCCATCTGCTTTCTGTACAAATTGTAAATAGCCTTTTGCTCCAGGTATTTTACCCCGGCCACCTTCAGAATTTAAAAGAGAGTATTCCAGTCAACCTTGTCAAAAGCTTTCTCTAAGTCTACAAATGCTATAAACACAGGTTTGCCTTTCCTTAATCTGTCTTCTAAGATAAGTCGTAGGGTCAGTACTGCCTCACGTGTTCCTACATTTCTATGGAATCCGAACCGATCTTCCCCGAGGTCGGCTTCTAAAAGTTTATCATTCGTCTGTAAATAATTTGCATTAGTATTTTTCAGCTGTGACTCATTAAACTGATAGTTTGGAAATTTTCATATCTATCAACACCTGCTTTCTTCGAGATTAGAATTAGTATATTCTTCTTCAAACCTGAGAGTATTTCAGCTGTCTCATACATCTTACTCACGATATGGTAGTGATTTGTCAGGGTTGGCTGTCCCAAGGCTATCAGTAGTTCTAATGAAATGTTGTCTACTCCCGAGGCCTTGTTTCGATTTAGATCTTTCAGTGCTCTGTCAAATTCTTCATGCAGTATCGTATCTCCGATTTCATCTTCATCTACGTCCTCTTCCATTACCATAATATGGTCCTCAAGTACATCGCCCTTGTATTGACCCTCTATATACTCCTTCTACCTTTCTGCTTTCTCTTCTTTGCTTAGAACTGGGTTTCCATCTGAGCTCTTGATATTCATACAAGTGGTTCTCTTTTCTCCAAAGGTCTCTTTAATTTTCCTGTAGGCAATATCTATCTTACCCTGGTGAGACAAGCCTCTACATCCTTACATTTGTCCTCTAGCCATCCCTGCTTAGCCATTTTGCACTTCCTGTCGATCTCATTTTTGAGACGTTTGCATTCCTTTTTGCCTGCTTCATTTACTGCATTTTCATATTTTCTCCTTTGATCAATTAAGTTCAATATTTCTTCTGTTACCCAAGGATTTCTACTAGCCCTCATCTTTTTACCTACTTTATCCTCTGCTGCCTTCACTACTTCATCCCTCAAAGCTACCCAGTCTTCTTCTACTGTATTTCTTTCCCCCATTCCTGTCAATTGTTCCCTAATGCTCTCTCTGAAACTCTCTACAACCCCTGGTTCTTTCAGTTTATCCAGATCCCATCTCCTTAAATTCCTACCTTTTCACTGTTTCTTCAGTTTTAATCCACAGTTCATATCCAATAGATTGTGGTCAGAGTCCACATCTGCTCCTGCAAATGTCTTACAATTTAAAATCTGATTCCTAAATCTCTTTCTTACCATTATATAATCTATCTGAAACCTTCCAGTGTCTCCAGGCCTCTGCCACATATACAACCCTCTTCCATGATGTTAAATCAAGTGTTAGCTATGATTAAGTTATACTCTGTGCAGAATTCTGTCAGGCGGCTTCCTCTTTCTTTCCTTACCCCCATTCCATATTCACCTACAACTTTTTCTTCTCTTCTTTTTTCTACTGTCGAATTTCAGTCCCCCATGACTATTAAAGTTTCGACTCCCTTCACTATCTGAATAATTTCTTTTATCTCATCATACATTTCTTCAATCTCTTTGTCATCTGTGGCGCTAGTCAGCATATAAACTTGTACTGTTGTGGTAGGTGTGGGCTTAGTGTCTATGTTGGCTACAATAATGCATTCATTATGCTGTTCATAGTAGCTTATCCACACTCCTATTTTTGTATTCATTACAAAACCTACTCCAGCATTACTCCTTTTTGATTTTGTATTTATAACCCTGTATTCACCTGACCAGAAGTCTTGTTGCTCCTGCCACCGAACTTCACGAATTCCCACTATATCTAACTCTAACCTAGCCATTTCCCTTTTTAAATTTTCTAACCTACCTGCCTGATTAAGGGATCTGACATTCCGCACTCGCATTAAGGGATCTGACATTCCACTCTCCGATTCGTAGAAAGCCAATTTTCTTTCTCCTGATAACGACATCCTCCTGAGTAGCCCCACCCGGAAATCTGAATGGGTGACTATTTGACATCTGGAATATTTTACCCAAGAGGACGCCATCATCATTTAGCCATACATGAAAGCTGCATGCCCTTGGGAAAAATTAAGTCTGTAGTTTCCCCTTGCTTTCAGCCGTTCGCAGTACCAGCACAGCAAGGCCATTTTGGTTAATGTTATAAGACCAGATCAATTCAGACTGTTGCCCCTGCAACTACTGAAAAGGCTGCTGCCCCTCTTCATGAACCACATGTTTGTCTGGCCTCTCAACAGATACCCCTCCATTGTGGTTGCACCTACGGTACGGCTATCTGTATCGTTGAGGCACACAAGCCTCCCCACCAACAGGAAGGTCCATGGTTCACTGGAGGGGGGGGGGGGGGGGCTTTATCTCTAATACCTCTTATATTTTGATGAAATATGCTTATTTCTTCTCTACCTGGAAACATTACATCTTCGGGAGGTGCGCCCTTAGTTAGAGGGACTTCCTTTAAGCAGGTATACCTATCAGCTGACTTCAATCTAAAAAAGGTGCAGCTCTAACACCAACTACTACAGGAATTTTTCCATGAGTGACCCCCCCTCCCCCCCACCACCACCACCACCCACTACACTGTCACCTGTAAGCTTAGCCAGCCTCCCCTTCCCATACATATTGGGGTGCAGGCCATTCCTAGTGAACTCCAATCCACTGATAGACCCAACTGGCACCACTGAGATGTGACCCATGACCTCTGCCAGCAGCGCCCTCCCCAGCCCCATGTTAATGCACCTAACAGCTGCATTAAGATGAGGCCGATCATGACGCTGAAACAGTTGCACGAAATGCACATTAGTGCCACCACTTTGAGTAGCTATCTTTACCAGGTCACCACCTACATCATATTCCCCATCCCTATCAAGACTGTTCCCTGCTCCACCCATTACCACAACCTGATCCTCCTCCGTAAAATTCCTACATAACTCCTCTATGCTGTCAGTCACCTGAGTCAACCCTGCACTAGGCTTCACAATGCTGGTGACCTGGTACTCACTCCCCAACACTTCCTGCAACTGCTGGCACACACCGTGTGAACTACCTAACAGCAGAACCTTCTTCATTCTGTTAGACTTTGCAACTAACCTAGGCCTCCTAATTGCTGAGGACTGTGCATGTTCCCTACATCTACAGCAACACATTTCTGTACATGAGTACTACAACTGTCATGCTGTTGTCAGACACTCATCTGTCTCCTACATCAGCCATCCATACTTATCGTTTTGAGACTGTTTTGCTATCAGAACAAAATCAGTGATTTGTTAGAGTGTGAGCAACCTGATTGGTGTACTGGAGTCCCATTTTCTCATATGGGAGACATTATATCCTGTTACGGTTTAGTCAATGGCATTAAACGACAGACACATCTCGTGTATGCCAAATGACATCTTCAAAGTCCCATTCCATCTGAAATAATGTTCAGCTAGTTGTTATAGTGATTTTCAGACACAGGATTGTTTGCAACAAGGGCAATGGATTGCAGTAGACTGTGCACAGTTGGCACTTTTGATATGAAACTTTTGTGATGAGCAGGTGATAATCCTGAAACCAGTATGTGAAATATTGGAGCTTCTGAAGGTGTAAAGGTGGTGCATTTAGCATGAGCAGTTGCTTTACCCATACCTTCTACAGAGTGTGCAAGCTCTCAGGCCAAATGACCTTCATACAGAATCACAGTACTGCCAATTGATTCTAAGACGGAGCATTAAAGATCTGCAATTCACAACTAGCATTTTATTTACAGATTGGACGGGATTCTCACAGAGTGAAATAATAATAATAACAACAAAAACCAGGTGTGGGCAAAGGAAATTCCTTGATAGATCATGGACGAAAGGCACAAAATTTGTTATTGTATCAATATGTTGGCACAAATACTGAGTAGCACACTCATAGGGCTGTACACTTTTCTTGATAAATTCCTGCATGGGAAGTAACCCCTGTTATTGGAGAATGTTACTCTTTCAGAAAGACTTCAGAAGTGGGTTATTGGCATTGGGACAATATCTGTTTTCTACATCTTGTATGACAGTGCATAATACAAACATTTCATAAGCAACAGATTGGTTTCTGGCTACATGGATATTTGAAGTCACAGGTTTATTCCAACCCACCGACAATGAGCACACATTACAGAAGCTTATGTCTATGCTTGTGACCAATTTTGAGGGCAGCTGAGTGTGTTCGGAGGAGTTAGTCATTCTTTGTAGAGGAGGGCTGACGAATGTGTAAGAATGAGTGTCAACAGACAGACGGTCATCATAAGACAGAATGACACTATCTCAAAAATTATTTGTTTGTGGTCATGTGTTAATAACTTTCTTTAGTTCTGGCCAGTACTATCATATCTGACAAAATGGGGCACTCTACGTAAACATCCTGTATAAACAAACCAATGGTTAATGGTGAAATATCGATGGGGCTGTTTGTGAGCTATGTTATTCTTTATAGGAAATTTCCAACACCAGGCAATTTCAGAAAAATGCAGGTAGACCTGCTTGGAGTTGACATTTGCTGCAGGGATTGGCAATTGATCCTGAGTGCTAATAAATCTAAAGTACTACACTTAAATAGGCAGAGAGATCCACTATTGTTCTATTACATGACTCAAGATAAATTACTGCAACCAGTAACAGCCTACAATATCTAGTACATAACCTACATAGTCACCTAAAGTGGAATAATATCATAACACTAGTTCTGGGAAAAGCAGACTCCAAGCTTGAGATTCATTGAAAGATTTCTGAGGAAATGTAATTTATGCGTGAAGGAAGTAGCTTGCAAAGCACATGTTCAACCAATTCTTGGGTATTGCTCGTCAGTCTGGAGTCCTTATTAGGCAGGAAGCAACTGAAAGAGTTGAAACAAGTCTCCAGGTCTGGATGGAATCCCAACTCATTTTTACAGAGAGTACTCCACTGTATTGGTGCCTTACTTAGTTTGCATTGGTTGTGAATATTTCGCTCACCAAGAAATCCCAAGAGACTAGAGAAAGTGCAGGGGAGTCCCATAATATAATGAGAGGGACAGGGGTAAAAGAACGCAAAATTACTGGGCAAAATCTTTTACAATTGATTTGCAGCAGAATTCTTGAACATATTCTCAGTTCAAATATAATATATTTTCTTAAGACACAAGGGCTTCTGTCCAAAAATCAGATCGAATTTAGAAAGCATCGCTCATGTGAAACTCGGCATGTCCTTTCCTCTCTTGGAGGACTAAATCATTTTGTGTGATATATATGGAAAACAAACAACAGAAGGAGAAAAAGTAACCCCTCACTTACAACATCCACAAAGGCCACACAGCTCCAGCTGCAGTGCTGCTACAAACAAAACACTTTCTATCAACATACTGAGAATGGCACTCCTGAAGTTCAAAGCTATGCCTATTGTACCTGAGAAGATTGGTTGAGGTATCTTACAAACTATCCTCTTGTGTCTGACTTCCCGATAATGTGACACAGGCCAGTGGTCTCAAACAAAGTCACTGCCTCCTATATGGCATAACAAATATTAAGTTCACATGCCCAAATATTCTAATCATTTAGGAGTTTCTAAGACCCCCAAATTACAACTTATTACTTTATGTTTGGTCAATAATCAAAGCCAGATCTCTGGCTTCATTTAGGATATGGAATTGCAAAGAGAGTGTGACTGACATCAGAATGAACAACCCTAAAAGCTTGTGACTAATTAGATGAAATTGAAAAATAACACCTGGAAACAAAAGCTGAATGCTGTAACAGCACAGGCACAGTACGTCTGCTAACAATGAAAGCTCCAAAGGAACAGTCTTATGTGAAACATGCTTCTCCTCCATATCTCCTCACCCATTTTGATAATGTTATCATTATCTCTCTTTTTTTGTTTTAGTTGACCAGTCCATCTGTTAAGTGTGACACTACTTTGGCCAGGTTAGTGGCTATATGAAGGGACCTTAAAAGTAACACGTTGTCCCACACTCAGACCATTCCACGAGAGGCACAAGGTCAGAGAAACGTACGTATTCTGGGTTTCCCACAGACAAGAATTCTGCTATGGTAAGATTTAACAGACACATCACTGTGTGGGACTGAAATGGCGTGGCAACTGGAAACCTATTCTAAAGTTGAAGTATGAGAGACATTTTTATTCTTGTGGACAAAATGTCTAAATTGCACATAAATAAACCATGAAATTCTGGCAGAATACAGACCAAACGCAATGTTGCGTCCAGACATATTGAAACAGTGCCAACAATTTGACCCAAGCCACACACATGTGGCTGATGCTGATTGAGAAGAAAGTCTATCAACACTGACCACAGACAACAATGTATGGGCAATGGAGTAACAAATTCACAGCAATCACAAGTTTTCCAATAACAAGGACATCATTCACAGCAGTTTTTGAATGACTCTGTAACCAAGGGCCAGATTTCTACCACTGAGGAACTGAGTGACTGGTAGAACATCCCAACCATTGTTTACAGGATCTTGACGACTATGTCGAAAAATAATATTGTATATCTAACAACAGAAACTCCAGGTTGGAATATCAACAACATAAGAAAAGATAGATTGCTACTCACTGTAAAGATGACACGTTGAGTTGCAGTCAGGGACAGGCTTTTATCTCTGGCAGCATGAGCTGTGTAAGTGTCTTTTCGTTGTGTCTTGCCGCAATTCAATGCCATCTTTATAGTGAGTAGCAATCTATCTTTTCCTTATATTGCTAATATCATGTATCTGTGTCACTTTGAAGTGCAGTGTACCATTAAATAAAAGTTACTTGTTCTGCTGTGTGACAATGTGTGACTCACTTTCTAGAGTCACCTTGTCCAAACTTAAATAAAGATCTCACATGACTCAACAATGTTGATAAAAGACAAAACACTTCTGATTTCAATGCAACTGATACTTATTCATTTGTCAGTCAACACTTCAAGGGAACCAAAACTATCAACATATTTTGCACTGTTCCATTTCCTGGGCACTTGCAGCAGGATCTGTAATGTAACTCTTATCTGAGTCTAAGTCATTCACATACAAGCAAGTATTTCAGGTCCTCTCTACCACTACAATTTGGTATCTAAGGATACAAACTCTCGGAAGAATGCTTGAGTGAGGTTCTTTAAGTGGCTAGGTGTGAATAGTCTCCATATATACGATATTTTTACCAGACTGAACTGATTAATTTGTCAAGAAAATACAAGAAGAAATGTATTCATTTCATAACACTTATCTGGCCTCAAAGCAACATCATTCAATGATGGTAAACAGAAGAAATGAAAACTAGCTTCTGCTGATCTCTGAGCATCAAGGTTCTGTGAGAATTAACCTACAGTTTATATTATGACTGCAGAAACTGTGTATAAAATTAATGCCACACGTAAAGGCATGACAGTAATCTGCTACAGGTGGTACTGCACAAAAACTTAACCAAGTTTTCTCTGTTGTATACCAGCCAATAGAGAAACAATGAGGGAGACATTTGCAATCTTCCATTATGCATATCTGCAGTGACATGAACTGTACCTCACAATGGACATCCTCAAATTCAGTTTCTGGCAGTTGTTTAGAGGTAGAGGTAGCTGTTCTGAAACTTTTTAACTGTCCTTAAACAGAATATATGGGGTTGTAAAGCATTCACAATGGCAGAAGTAAAGTTCAAATTATGGGTGCAACAGGCATTCTAATTCATTCATAAAGCGAGCAGACACGCTGGCAATAATTTTCTGTTGACATGGCAGTCAAATTTTGATTGTCACATTGGATCAGTAACTTGAACTATATAACATATCAAATCCCAGTGCATCCAAACAGTCCTCCAGTCTTTGCTCACAACGGCCACATCACATGGCTTATGTGTATCACACAGATATCGTGGATCTGTACGAACACAGCACGCGGCTTATTGCCTACTTTGTTTATTACACTGTTGAATGAACAGCACATGCTATTTCACATTGCACATAAAAGATGCAACCTGATTTTACAGTTCTTTCAGCACATCACTGTGTCTACATCTGTATCTATACTGAGCACTACAACATCTGCTACATGGCACAGAGAGCACAGTACACCTGTACCATTTTACTCCTAACAATTCCAATCATGGATGGTGTCTCAGAGAAATAGTATTATACTTTTATTTTACAGTAAGTGAAATTGTTGAATGGAATGATCTGTAAAATAAGGGAAAGCAACCATTCACCTATAGTGGACTGATGTGTGGAGCATACAAACATGTAACAGAAAGCAGCATTAATACTAGCTTTTGAGCTCTTGCTCTTTTTATTGGAATAGTACAAAGTCACATACACAGCCACTCAAACGTACACACCTGCAGCTGAAACAAGACTGTTTCCACAGTGGTTACGAATCGTAGTGACTATGTGGCTGAGGTTCTCCACCAATTTTCCAACACTTCTTATACAAACTAATGACCATGGCTCCATTCCAGCAGCCCAATATGACCTCGGGCAGAGCCTCAAGGCCTTAAATCCATCCCAAAACCTGATGCCTGAATCCATCTTCCTCCTCACTCAAGCAACCCCCCCCCCCCTCCCACACACACACACCTACAGTCCAAATTCCAAACCCATAGGTCTCCCTGCTAATCATCCCATTGTGACTGGATACAATGCTCCCACAGAACAAACCTCTGCCTTTCTTGGTCACTATGAATACAACATCCTTGTACACCAGGCCCTCATGCCCATGGCCTTGTGGCCATGGAACATTGCCTTTCCCAGCATTGCCCGGATAACAAACCTACCACCTCTTTCCTGGTCCTCCTAGCCAATCACATGCTGACCCAGGATTATTTCACTTTAGAAGGCCAAAGCTACAAACAACTCCATGGCTACTCACATGGCACCATCCTATGCCAACTTATTTATAGAATACTGGAGGAATCTTTCGTATCCAGTTAACATTTAAAATTCTTTGTCTGGTTCATGTTCATTTGTAATATTTTAGTGATCTGATTAGTGATGTGACTGATGACACCGGCAACCTTTGCTTTTTCCTCCACAGCCTCAGTACCTACTCTCAAATCTGCTTCACCTGGTCCTCCTCAGTACAATGAGGTACCTTCCTAGATGTCAACCTGCACTTTTGAGATGGCTTCATAATATGTCTGTTCATATCAAGCACACCAAACACCAACATTACATTCACTTTGACAACTGTCACCTCTCCCATGTAAAAGAATCTCTCTGTAACAGCCTTGCCACCGTTGAACACCACATCTGCAGTTGAAAGCAGGTGGTGTCGAAATATAGCAATAATCCTACCACAGCTTTATTGACAGGAAATATCCTACCCAGTTCATCCAAAAACAAATCTCCTATGCCACCTCCTCCTCTGACACCTGTAAAATTGTGAACCAGCCATCAATCAGCACCCCTCTGATCACTCACTACCACTCTGGCCCTGAAAAGCTCAACCACATCCTACACAAGAGCTCTGACTACATCTCATCATGCCCCTACCTCTCATCGTGCCCTGAGATGAGGGATATTCTATCCATAATCCTACCCACGATTCCCAAAGTAGTGTTCCACCACCCACCCAACCTTCAGCATACCACTGCCCATCCCTATTCCAATTCTGCTCCCAATCCTGCACCCCTTATGGTCAGCCCCGGTTCAAGATCTGTTCCATACATCCGCTGATCAATTCCTACAGCTGTCCAGTCACAGAAATTTTCTAGCAACTAAAAAGGCAGGGCCACATGTGAAAGTAGCCTTGTTATATATCAGCTAAGTGGCAATTGCTACACAGCATTCATGTGGGCATGACAAGTACACAACTGTCAAGCTGTGGCAAAATGCAAACTTGACCATACAGCAGCCAAACATGCTGCAAACTACAAGACAAATGACTTGAACAGCTGGTTCTCTGTGCGGTTATTTGGATACTCCCCTCCAGCACAAGTTTCTCTGAACTATGTAGGTGATGATAATCTCTCCAGCATATTGTGCACTCAAGTAATCCCCCTGACCTAAATCTCTGTTAACACACACACACACACACACACACACACACACACACACACACACACACACACGTCTCTGTCTCCCTCTTCATTTCCATCGTCCCCTCCATTTTTCCTTTTCCTATCTCCCTTATTTCACAGCTCTTACAAGTTCTACCCTCTGAACTACCCTCATTTTGTTGGGCAGCCACTAATCCATTTGTCAGAAGACCTGCCTCATTTTATTCCACCCTTGGGTAGTGTGTGTGTGTGTGTGTGTGTGTGTGTGTGTGTGTGTGTGTGTGTGTGTGAACTTGTACTAGAAAAGCAAGAGCCCGATAGCTAACATGAATATTGCTTTCTGTTACATGTTTGTTTCTATGCTCCACACATCAGTCTGTTATATTTTTAAATATTTTTTTTTGTTTTTCTATGTCTATAAATATGTAACTCTATCTCTTAACAAATATCTGTGCTGGATAACTGTCACAAAAATCGGTCACACAATAAACAATAAATTAAACAGCAGCTTAAGGTGTTACATGTTGCCACTTCTACCTCCATATACATAATGATATCTCAAACTTAATCACCGCGATCATTATGCAACATGTATGTGGGGAAAGCAGTATGTTTCTTGACTCATATTGGAATATACAATTGAAGGGTCATATCATGCACAACACAGCATCCCGCAATGGTGATTTCTGACACAGTCTGCACTTATTAAACAAACTTGAGCTGAATCATAATGAAATTCTTAAATTCCTGTCTCCTCCTCCTCTATTCCAACAATTCAAGACTGATGAACAAGACTGACAACCAAGTTGGCAGTAGTTTTTAAGAGACTACCTTCATAGGTGAATTACATTTCCATAGACTCCTTCTAACAAATCTTAGTATGACTTCTGCCTTTGTAACAATTATAACTGGGCCAAAATAACACAATGATTGACAGCTGCGCACGATAGTGTGCAATGTTCTCTCTGCATTATGGCCTGGCAGCAGCAGCTGTGCGGTACTATACTGGATAAATTCACACGAGCCACGTCAAGAAGGGACACTGAATGTTGTGTCACGTCCTTGTGCACTTTAGCCACTGTCTTCTATCATTCAGTGGCGTAATATTAGGATGCTGTATAGAGAAACACAGCACACAACAAAACAAACTGCAACAATTATGTTACTGATTGCAAGAGTTGTACACAACTGAATGTAATAATCAGTATATAAGGCAGCAGAGTGAAATAGCAACAGTGAAAAGTACTGAATGTACACTAAGTGCATTCTCTATTTGGTTGTTATTATGGCAGCTGTCCTGTAAAGAATTAAAGTTTGTTATTTTGATCCAGATATAGAGAACTATGCATATCTGGAAGATGATTATTTGGAAATTTGGAGCAACAAACAGATGTGAAACTAATTACACTGTTCTACCAGTTTTGTTTGTTGCAGGATTGTTGCAATTTTTTTCATATGAATTAGCATTTCATGATCGTTATCTTGATATAAAAAGGAAAATACTCCAAAGAAGATTATAAATTCACAAAATGATAGAATGGCTGGCTGGTACTACCTTCAGGAGGCGTATTTCCAATACTGTCAACAGACATTTTTTTAACATCAAAGAAACTGTTACTAGATCCCAGAACTATTAGTTCCTTCCTCAGGGGGGAGCACAGGCTCTATCACTCAGCTATCTTCTTCGGGACACTCTCTTGCTCTATGGGGTTGTTTCATCTTAAATCACTCTGGAAGGATATTTCTAGATAACTGTGACTGTTTCCAGTTGCTGCATGGCATATTGTGTCTTTTCATATATTTATACACAATCCAGTTGCTTATTCTAAAGGTCAATATGACTCTTATCCCAAGCTATGCTTTTGTAACAATTTTCTAATGATGTGAAACTCTGTACGTAAGTGCAACATGTGTATGGATTAGTTTGTGTTGATAGGTTGCATTTTCCAAATATATCTCTGTTTTTCCTACTGATGTTACTTAGCAATGATTACTATTGTATTCTGTCACTCTCCTCCCTCCCTGTATACTGTAATAGTACCAGACAAAATGTACATATTTTATTTGCTGTAGAGGGAAATGAAGTTATGTTGTTTGGTTCACTGTACATGACAATTACGTTTTGCATTCTATTGCACTTTTCAGGCATTTCATTGTTACTACAGTCATAACAATTGTAATTACCTCATCATTTGTATCATTTGCACCTGATACTTTGGTCCTTAGATTTCCTTTTTAATTTTTCCTGTAAAATGCCTTTTTACTTGAAAGATGGGTATTGTTAAAAAGCACTACATGTTTCATTTAGTGGAAGGTGAGATGAAACAAACAATCATTTTTTTCATGGGCTTTCCACAAACTGATATAGGCAGACACATTCAGTGCCATCAAATATCTTCTTTAAAAATTATCAAAAGAAGATATTTGATGACACTGAGTGCATCTGCCGTAAGTATACATCAGTTTGTGGAAACCCCATGGAAAAAAAAAATGATCCCCCACATGACCCATGGACCCTGCCGCTGGTGGGGAGGCTTGCGTGCCTTAGTGATACAGAAGAGTATCTGTTGAGAGGCCAGGCAAACATGTGGTTCCTGAAGAGGGGCAGCAGCCTTTTCAGTAGTTGCAGGGGCAACAGTCTGATGATTGACTGATCTGGTCTTGGGCAACAGTCTGGATGATTGACTGATCTGGTCTTGTAACATTAACCAGTGCTGGTACTACGAGCGGCTGAAACCAAGGGGAAACTACAACCATAATTTTTCCTCAGGGCATGCAGCTTTACTGTATGGTTACATGATGATGGCGTCCTCTTGGGTAAAATATTCCAGACATCAAATAGTCACCCATTTGGATCTCCGGGTGCGGACTACTAAGGAGCAGGTCAACATCGGGAGAAAGAAAATTGGCATTCAATGGAATAGACCTTGGAATGTCAGACCCCTCAATACAGTAGGTAGGTTAGAAAATTTAAAAACGGAAATGGATAGGTTAAAGTTAGATATGGTGGGAATTCGTGAAGTTCGGTGGCAGGAGCAACAAGACTTCTAGTCAGGTGAATACAGGGTTATAAATACAAAATCAAAAAGGGGTAATGCAGGAGTAGGTTTAGTAATGACTACGAAAATAGGAGCGAGGATAAGCTACTATGAACAGCGCAATGAATGCATTATTGTAGCCCACACCTACCACAACAGTACAAGTTTATATGCTGACTAGCTCCACAGATGACAAAGAGATCAAAGATATGTATGATGAGATAAAAGAAATTATTCAGATAGTGAAGGGAGTCGAAACTTTAATAGTCATGGGGGACTGAAATTCGACAGTAGAAAAAAGAAGAGAAGAAAAAGTTGTAGGTGAATATGGAATGGGGGTAAGGAAAGAAAGAGGAAGCCGCCTGACAGAATTTTGCACAGAGCATAACTTAATCATAGCTAACACTTGATTTAACAATCATGGAAGTAGGTTCTATATGTGGCAGAGGCCTGGAGACACTGGAAGGTTTCAGATAGATTATATAATGGTAAGATAGAGATTTAGGAACCAGATTTTAAATTGTAAGACATTTGCAGGAGCAGATGTGGACTCTGACCACAATCTATTGATTATGAACTGTGGATTAAAACTGAAGAAACAGTGAAAAGGTAGGAATTTAAGGAGATGGGATCTGGATAAACTGAAAGAACCAGAGGTTGTAGAGAGTTTCAGAGAGAGCATTAGGGAATGATTGACAAGAACAGGGGAAAGAAATACAGTAGAAGAAGAATGGGTAGCTTTGAGAGGTGAAATAGCGACAGCAGCAGAGGATCAAGTAAGTAAAAAGATGGGGGCTAGTAGAAATCCTTGGATAACAGAAGAGATATTGAACTTAATTGATGAAAGGAGAAAATATAAAAATGCAGTAATGAAGTAGGCAAAAAGGAATACAAACATCTCAAAAATGAGATTGACAGGAAGTGCAAAATGGCTAAGCAGGAATGACTAGATCACAAATGTAAGGATGTAGAGGCATATATCACTAGGGGTAAGACAGATACTGGCTACAGGAAACTTAAAGAGACCTTTGGAGAAAAGAGAACCACTTGTCTGAATTTCAAGAGCTCAGATGGAAAGGGAAAACAGAATACGAAACAGAATTGTCAGGTACAAAGAGTTCAAACAACACAACTTCTCAGACATTTCCTTCTACAGGAAATAAAATAGTACATTTTGTCAAGTACTATTGCTGTACACAGGGAGAGAGGAAACTGACAGAAAACCAGTAAAACATTACTGTAGTGAAATGAAGGAACATATAATAGGGTACACACTACTAAAAGCACTAACTAGATCATAATTTAAAAAATGCCTCAATACACTATAATATCCAAGCCACTTTGCTCTGAACTTAAACTGCATGAGCTTCATATATAAAATACCCTGTGTGAACAATCAATAACAATTGTTGCTTAGAAGCAGCAATAAGAATAGCAAGAGATACATTCAGCAGATGCCGCCTATCAGTGCAAACTTCCACATACCTTCCACAGGATCTCTCTCTCTCTCTCTCTCTCTCTCTCTCTCTCTCTCTCTCTCTCACACACACACACACACACACACACACACACACACACACACATTACAGTTTCCCTTTTTCAGTTACAGTCATTTCTAGTTGTCTTAATACCCCTCCATGCTCCACATAGGCACCTTCTTCTTCTATCCACAGTTAACAATCCATTGTCAGCTGACTGAGTCAGGACGAAAAGTACATGCTATGAGGGGTGGTAGTATTAATACATGCTTTGAGGGGTTGTAGTTTTAGTACAAGCTTTGAGGTGTGGTAGTATTAGTGATTCTGAACAAAAAACTTCATATGGACATAAGCCCTATTCCAACTGGTTCCAGACAGAAGGTGTCAGGGCACAAAATTAAACTACATTAAATTTCCTACAATAAAAAGACCCTTCTCATTTCTTCTCTAGGACTAACAGTTTGCACGAAGAGAGAGGGAGAATATTGAAATCTTGCACTTAGCGCATGTGCTCTGATAGTTTTGTAGGCCAATTTGAGATAGTTGATAGATGACGTGTCCTCTAAGAAATTGTTCGTTTCAACTTCCTCTGAACTAATGTGGTACATTCTAAACAGTGACAATGTTTGAACACTATAGAAAAAAAAATAACACTGTACATTAAATGTGGTCTATCTCGGAAACTATTCTGAACTGCATATGACTTTTTGGTTCAGAATCACTAACACTATCAGCCTTCAAAGTAGAACATTTACCTTTTCTTCCGATTCATCCTGCATTAACAAGGATGTCTCATCTGCCATATCTAATATTTTCAGGTATCGTAACTATGCATTTACCGATCACTGTTTCCAAAACTTAACTAATACTCTATGTGTATCCCTGTGCCCTGATATTATACAATATTTCATAAAAGAACACGGGCTGTATCGGAGCATTATTGTAGCTGATACCACAGAGTGTGCAGTGAAGTAAGGTGTATTCTTGGCAAGGGGTCTGTGATAAATATAGCTGCCCAGTTATGTCACACACTGTGTGTAAGGAGGCAGGCTGCCGATTAGCTAACTCTTATAGCGTTGGTACCAACTTGGCACCCAGTATCATTAACTGTGGTTACGACTTGTGCTTATTGTATCTCCTCTTGTCTTACAATGAAATTACTGCCTAATTTAACTTTACTATTATGAAAATGTCTGTGTAGTTTCAACCCTAGTGATCCAACTAATACTGTGCATCTCTTACAAGACGAAAGGGTTTGTTATTACCCAAGAGAAAAGACAAAGCTACGTATAATTTACATCACACTTAAGGAAGATTTAACCAGTACCTAAGTTAATGAAAAGTTTCTTCATAATACAGCTAGTAAAACTGTAATTTCAAGCAAGGGAGGGGGTGGGGGGAACAACAACAAAATCATAGAAAAAGTTGCACTTTCATATAACAAGTGCAATTTGGATGCATCTCCTGTCTCAAACAAAAATTGGAAGATCACTTTTCCTGTGTATACTAAGAGAATTCACCCTACAGTCTTGATGTGGGAAACGAAAGCAGAGTGAAAATTACTAAGAAATATCAGTACAAAAAGCCAAATAAACAAATTGTTAAAATGTAAATCTATTACGCTGCATAACTTATACCTTTAAAATACAGCAATAACAAGCAGGTAAAATGGGACTTTTATTTCTTTGATCCTTTTGGCATCTTGTTTGCCTGAAGGTCACTTGCACTTTTCAACAGAATTAATTTGCAGCAGGAGCAAATGCTATTAGTATAACCTCACACAGAGAGATATACTTCAATAACAACACACTTCAGCATTAATGGTTTACAATCAAGCAATGGATTTCTTGTACAGCCAGAACACAGAACAAACTGGGCAGACAAATGGTTGGACTATTAACTGAGCTTCTGTCTTAAAATAACTATTGGACTGTGTGGCAGTGTCTACTGTGCCAGCAGCCAGAATAAAGGACAACCTACATCAACTCTCTCTCTCTCTCTCTCTCTCTCTCTCTCTCTCTCTCTCTGTGTGTGTGTGTGTGTGTGTGTGTGTGTGCCATTTCCATGGCTTGATTTAAGATTAGGCTATACAATATGTTGTGAGCTAAGTAATAAATACAGTCAGGGCTATACTTGAAGACAATTGAGAACCACAATAGAGAAGTCACAGAAATGCAAAATTTTGTAAAGTATACTAGCAATTAGTGGTAAATGTTCAATGATCATTATATAACAATTAACGCTAATGTTTGTCTTTTACATGTGTCAGCAGTGTACAGCCAGGAAGCCCAACCAATAGACCCAGTGATCGAATCTCAATGTCGGCCTTACGTGGAGAAGGCCCTCAGAGAGTTCGGCACATCTGAATATCCTCCAGGTACCGTGGCATGGCAATATTAGTAATCATATTACGAAACAAACAATGTGCTTAGTAATCTTACAGAAATCATTTCTGGCTACAGGTGATAAAGAACAGCAGCATGCTGAACCAGCAGTGTCATCAGAAGATACTGATCAGGTACTGTAAGCTGGGCACTGAGATGAATTCAGCAATTATGGTGCTGTATCTTTTAAAATGAGAACAAAATCCTAAAACAAATATTAATTAGCATACATAATTTATACTCAACAATAAATAATTATTGATGTGTTTTATAGGTTGTATGTCTCTGGACCAAGAAACTTTTCAGTTCCTGACGTTTCATCCAAAGCTGCACTGGACATCTTCAGTGGTCCTTCTGATGACACTAAGTTTTTCCAACAATTGGCAAGACTCAGCATCCCTAGGAGCACCTCCGATGTCCAGTGCAACTCTGTATGAAACATCATGAACTGGAAAGTTTTTTGGACCACGGCCATAATACAACAACAACAATCCCCAAAGACTCATCATCCACTATGACATGTGCTTGTGAAAGCCTTCACTGAAGAAAAAATTCCACCTAATTAAAATTTTCAAAGTATAGTAGAAATTCAGTGTAAGTGTAATTACACAATTCTTTCTAGGTGCCAAAGTCTGGAGAGGCAGACAGCCCCACTGAGACAGTAGAAGTATCTACCGAGGAGGTAACAAGCAAAGAGGAGGCCATAGCAAGTGCAGAAGAAGGATTACACAGCACTGAGGATGAAGCAGCCAGTGCAGAAGAAGGACAACAAAGAGAAGAACGGAGTGTTCCCACTGAAGAACTGGGATCACCTGCAAGTGCTGAGGAGGTGACAAAAGATGGTGCTGTGAGTGTAGAGGAGGCGGCCGCCAGCACGGAGGAGGAGGCGGCCGCCGCCAGTGTGGAGGAGGAGGGAGCGGCCAGCGTGGAGGAGGAGGGAGCAGCCAGCGCGGAAGAGGCAGCCGCCAGCGCGGAAGAGGGAGCCGCCAGCGCGGAAGAGGGAGCCGCCAGCGCGGAAGAGGCAGCCGCCAGCGCGGAAGAGGCAGCCGCCAGCGCAGAAGAGGCAGCCGCCAGCGCAGAAGAGGCAGCCGCCAGCGCAGAAGAGGCAGCCGCCAGTGGGGAGGAGGCGGGAGCAGCCAGCGCGGAAGAGGGAGCAGCCAGTGCGGAAGAGGGAGCAGCCAGCGCTGAAGAGGGAGCAGCCAGCGCTGAAGAGGGAGCAGCCAGCGCTGAAGAGGGAGCAGCCAGCGCTGAAGAGGGAGCAGCCAGCGCAGAAGAGGGAGCAGCCAGCGCGGAAGAGGGAGCAGCCAGCGCGGAAGAGGGAGCAGCCAGCGCGGAAGAGGGAGCAGCCAGCGCAGAAGAGGGAGCAGCCAGCGCGGAAGAGGGAGCAGCCAGTGCGGAAGAGGAAGCAGCCAGTGCGGAAGAGGGAGCAGCCAGTGCGGAAGAAGGAGCAGCCAGCACGGAAGAGGGAGCAGCCAGCGCAGAAGAGGGAGCAGCCAGTGCAGAGGAGACCGCGACTAGCGCAGAAGAGGGTGCAGCAAGCGCAGAAGAGGCTGCAGCAAGTGCAGAAGAGGCTGCAGCAAGTGCAGAAGAGGCTGCAGCAAGTGCAGAAGAGGCTGCAGCAAGTGCAGAAGAGGCTGCAGCAAGCGCAGAAGAGGCTGCAGCAAGCACAGAAGAGGGTGCCGCCAGTGCAGAAGAGGGTGCCGCCGGCGCAGAAGAGGGTGCCGCCAGCGCAGAAGAGGGTGCCGCAAGTGCAGAAGAGGCTGCAGCCAGCGCAGAAGAGGCTGCAGCCAGTGCAGAAGAGGCTGCAGCAAGTGCAGAAGAGGCTGCAGAAAGTGCAGAAGAGGCTGCAGCAAGCGCAGAAGAGGCTGCAGCAAGTGCAGAAGAGGTTACTGCAAGCACAGAAGAGGTTACTGCAAGCGCAGAAGATGCTGCCGCGAGCGCAGAAGAGGCTGCCACAAGCACAGAAGAGGCTGCCACAAGTACAGAAGAAGAACAAAAGGAAGATGAGAAACAAAAAGATGGAACTGATGAGAAAGCAGCTGAGGATGCAGAGGAAAAACCTGTGGATATTCCTGAAGGAAAGGATGTTGGTCCTGAATCAGCTGAGAGTAAGTGATGCTCTTCAAGTTTTGCCTTTGTACTTCAATATGTGTACTTCTAGTAGCAACAAGGTGAGTGTACATTAACATTCATGCATTTAAATCTGATAACTGTAAAAACACGAAGAAAACAGCTGGTTGACACTCTCTCAAACAAAATTCAGTGACACCTGAATAGTACTCATCAACTCTAATGAAATTCAGTCTTCAGACAATGCTTGCCACTGATGAAAAAGTTTAATAAGTTACTTCCATCATTCTCCTGTCAATCACACTGAAAACTCTTGTTCTGTTATTACTCCTTCATACCTCTATTTGCATAAGTCCTTTGCCCCAGCATCTTTTCTCTTGGTCGTGACTTTTAAAGAATGATAGTGGCACATGACAAGAATTTATTACAGTCCAATTTAGCCTCTACTATCAATGAAACAATAAATCTATTTCAAAATAAAGAATGCTATTCGCAAAATAACTACACTGTGAAAAACATCTACTGACTCCTTAATCCTAAAAACTACTAAAATTTCTAGTCATAAACTATAGTTCAATGAAACTGTTATTTGTGATAGTGAACTGACAGCAAATAGAGTCAACAACAATTTAAACTTCAATTTGTATCTGTAGATAGACTCAATCCTCTCAAGTCTTTGCAAATCATTCAATAACACCAATGTTTCCTTGTGCTGGTACTTTTCATGTGTTCAGAACAGGCATGATTTTCATACTGTTGTACTTTGCACTGCAAGGGAATATGTATGAGGGTCACCCCAAAAGTAATGCAGTTTTTCTTTTTAATCCATCTTTTATTCTACATGTTTTAAAGTTTTACAGTGTGTAGATACATCCTTTAGAAACAATATTTTCATTTCTCCACATAATTTCCATCCCTCTCAACTGCCTTACGCCATCTTGGAACCAGCGCCTGTATACCCACCTGTTAAAATTCTGGACCAACCTGTTGGAGCCACTGTTTGGCAGCAAGCACTAGGGAGTCATAATCTTCAAACCTTGTTCCACAAAGAGAGTCTTTCAGTTTCCCAAAGAGATGATAGTCACATGGAGCCAGGTCAGGACTGTACAGCAGGTGTTTCAGTGTTATCCATCCGAGTTTTGTGATTGCTTCCACGGTCGTTTGACTGACATGTGGCCGTGCATTGTCGTGCAACAGCAAAACATCCTGCTTTTGCCGATGTGGTCGAACACGACTCAGTCGAGCTTGAAGTTTCTTCAGTGTCGTCACATATGCCTCAGAATTTATGGTGGTTCCACTTGGCATGATGTCCACAAACAAAAGAGTCCTTCGGAATCGAAAAACATCATAGCCATAACTTTTCCAGCAGAAGGCGTGTTTTGAATTTTTTTTTTTCCTTGGGTGAATTTGCATGATGCCACTCCACTGATTGGCTCTTCATCTCTGGTGAAAAATGATGGAGCCATGTTTCATCACCTGTCTCAATTCTTCCAAGAAATTCATCTCCACCATTATCATACTGTTCCAAAAGTTCGCTGCATGCCGTTTTTCTTGTTTCTTTGTGAGCCACTGTAAACATCCTGGCAACCCATCTGGCACAAACCTTTTTTAATGCCAACACTTTCAGTATTCTGCAAACACTTCCTTCCCCTATCTCAACATAGCGTGACAATTAGTTCACTGTGATGCATGTCAGCAGTCACCAATTCGTTAACTCTCTGCACATTGCCTGGAGTGTGTGCAGTACAAGGCCTGCCACTGCGAGGACAATCCTCAATATTGCCGTGCCCGGTTTCATCACGTAACCTGCTTGCCCACCGACTAACTGTACTGCGATCGACAGCAGCATCTCCATACACCTTTTTCAACCTCTTGTGGATGTTCCCCACTGTCTCGTTTTCACAGCACAGGAATTCTATGACAGCATGTTGCTTCTGACGAATGTCAAGTGTAGCAACCATCTTGAAGACATGCTGTGACAGTGCCACTCACGGGAACAAGCTGAACTAAGTTCGAAAACAAGCGGGAAGGATGTATCTGCACACTGTAAAACGTTCACACATCCAGAATGAAAACGGTATTTTTACAAAAATAGTGTGCATTTCTTTTGGAGTGACCCTTGTACAAAGAGCACAATATTATTCACAAAAGAAGAGGCAAAGAATATTTCCTCTATGATTGTTAAGTTATCCAGTCAACTGTGTGTTTTATTTCTTTCTCTAGGTGAGGAACCAATAACAGAAGCGGAACCAATCCCGGAGGAAGAACTAACACAGGTAGGCCTTTAGATATTTTTTTTTTTTTTTTTACAATACAACTTAATGGACAGCAATCGAAATCTGCCACTGCAAATTAGGCTTGAAGATATGTATGATAACAATCCCAAACAATATTCCATTGTTACATCTTAAATTGAAACTTCAGCTTATTATTCACAGAGCAATGATTAGACAATAAGCACAAGACCATGAGTAATTCTACTCTTAACAGACAGTCTTCCTATTTTCAAATCATTTACTATTCATGTTCTCTCTCTCTCTCTCTCTCTCTCTCTCTCTCTCTCTCTCTCACACACACACTCACTCACTCTCTCTCTCTCTCTCTCTCTCTCTCTCTCTCTCTCACACACACACACACACACACACACACACACACACACACAGTTGGACTAACACTGCCAACAAAAATTCCTTTGCTAAATTTTAACTCTTGGCTATTCTAAAGGAAAAATCATCTGTCAAAACATTTATAATACCCCAGAAGGTGAAAACACGTTTAATCTTAGTTGAAGATGTGTTTATCTTGGGTAAGACTGAAGCACACTCAGCTTCTGAAGAATTTCTTATGTGCTGCTCGTTTACAGAGCAATGCTTCCAGTGCTGAGTGTACATTAGCACCAACAAAGTAACATGAAACTGCTTCTTGGTTGGCATGTTGTTGTAGTTCAGACTGTGTTACACTACCCCATGTGCTCTTATGTCACTGGTACTATGCATCGATCACTGGAGGTGCACCTACATTAACAAACTGGAAAAAAGAAATGCCTCGGAAGTGGTGTATACTTCACATGCTTGCCTTAACACAAAATTTTTGGTCTCGTGGGGAATTATCCATGTCCTTACCGATTTATCAAGTCTGTAGGAGCAAATTGAGGAGCAAATCTCCAAGGTCATGTAACATGTCAGTACATGAAATTACAACATAACAGTAATAACAGATAAAAATAAAATGTTTATGAGCCCAAAAAAGTCAGTCCATAAGTTTAAAAACGCAATCAACAATACAACAGGAATCAGCTTACTTTTTCAAGTAACTCCTCAACAGAATAGAAGGAGTGACCCATGAGGAAACTCTTCAGTTTCGATTTGAAAGCGCGTGGATTACCGCTAAGATTTTTGTATTTGAGTGGTAGCTTACCGAAAATGGATGCAGCAGTATACTGCACACCTTTCTGCACAAGAGTTAAGGAAGTCCAGTCCAAATGCAGGTTTGATTTCCGCCGAGTATTAACTGAGTGAAAGCTGCTTATTCTTGGGAATAAGGTAATATTGTCAACAAGAAATGACAGTAAGGTATATAAATATTGAGAGGCCAATATCAAAATACCCAGACTCATGAACAGGAGTCGACAAGAGGTTCGTGAACTTACACCACTTATTGCCTGAACCACCCATTTCTGAGCCAAAAATATCCTTTTAGAATGAGAAGAGTTACCCCAAAATATAATACAATATGACATAATCGAATGAAAATAAGCAAAGTAGACTAATTTTCGTGTTGAACGATCACTCACTTCTGATAGCATTCGAATACTAAAAATGGCAGTATTAAGTCTTTGAACAAGGTCCTGAACTTGGGCTTTCCATAACAGTTTACTATTTATCTGAACACCTAGAAATTTGAACTGCTCAGTTTCACTAATCATATGCCCATTCTGTGAAATTAAAACATCAGGTTTTGTTGAATTGTGTATTAGAAACTGTAAAAACTGAGTCTTACTGTGATTTAGCGTTAGTTTATTTTATAGAAGCCATGAACTTATGTCATGTACTGCACTATTTGAAATCAAGCCAATGTTGCACACAACATACTTTAACTACCAAGCTAGTGTCATCAGCAAACAGAGTTACCATTAATACTAGAGGGCATATCATCTTTATTTAAAGAACAGGAATGGCCCCAACAATGATCCCTGGGGCACCCCACCAATTGACCGTACTCCACTCAGACCTCACATCACAGCCATTCTCTATATTGTTAATAATGACCTTTTGCTGTCTGTTGATAAAGTAAGAGGTGAGCCAATAGTGAGCTACTCCCCGTATTCTGTAGTGGTCCACCTACTGGAGCAATATTTCGCAATCAATACAATCAAACGCCTTAGTTTAATCAAAAAATACGCCTAGCGTTTGAAACTTTTGTTTAACCCATCCAGTACCTCACAGAGAAAAGAGAATATAGCATTTTTCAGTTCTTAAGTGACTTCTAAAGCTGAACTGCACATTTGACAGCAAATCGTGTGATATAAAATGATCAATTGTCCTTAGGTACACAGCCTTTTCAATAATTTTAAACACTGATGGCATAGAATAGTATATATAATAGTTGTCTACATTATCCCTTTCTCACTTTATATAAAGTGGCTTTACTACTGAGTACTTTAATTGTTCAGGAAACTGACCATTCCTAAGGGAAAAATTACAAATATGGCTAAGTACAGGGCTAACATGTGCAGCACAGTACTTTAATATTCTGTTAGGCACTCCATTATAACCAGGAGAGTCCTTAGTCTTCAGTGATTTAATTATTGACTCAATCTCCCCCTTGTCTGTATCACAGAGGAGAATTTCAGAAATGTTTGCTTGACAACAGCCAAAGTCAAAATTTCCTCAACAGTAAGTCTGATTACAAATAAAATAAGACTATGCAGGAAAGATCATTCTCTGGTAGTTCTAACTTTTTCCAATCATATCCCTTGTTCAGTAAAATATACTGCACATAAATTAAGAAAGAGTGTGATCAAAATAATTTGCAACTTTTGACAGATCAGCCAAGTGGAGGGGACACAATGTTGATGCCCAGGAAACATGAACTATGAGACAGTTTATCCTCTTGTGCCACCCACAGGTCAGCAGGTAGAGTGCATCATGCTGCTACGCCGTTAGTAAACAGAATCGTGTAGTGCTCAGCACCAGCTGTTTCCATGCTCAAGGGTTTTTTTTATTAGTATTGTCTCAGTAGCAGTCTCAACATTAGATCTACTATAAACATCATGTCCGAGAACACATTAGCTGACTTCAGAGATATCAAGGGTTAGAATGGGAATTCCAATCTGCCAGACAAGGCTGTGAATATTCTGAACCAAAGTGGGGATATAATTTTAGATGTTTCAGGAGAGACGGACAGAACAGCCATTGTACACAACATTTATGAACCTATTTCCTCCAGAAAACACTGACCATGAAACGTAGTTCTGACAGAATGGTAACCAAGATGTATGCATTGCAGCAGGTGGAATACACAAACGTAAATGGTTATTATCAGTACAAGGGGTCCCCTAAAAAAAGAGCTTGGCTTCCAGCATAAGCTTTTGTCTTGGAAGTTCACCATACAGAAAAGCAACATAGTGGCCTAATGATCCTAGTACCTGTGTGCCACAAGAAGCATCTCTTTCAAAGACACTGCGTGCCTTGACAAGACATGTTAATGTGTGCCACACATTCACAGAAGGCTGGAGAGGCTGCACAGCCAAATGAACAACAAAAGCATTGATATAACTGGGTGGCAGGATAATCATTCTTCATATTAGCTCGGCTTGTGGTTTCAGTACAAACTGCTATTGGTGCTCTGTTCAAGAAAGCTAGATAAGTATCATGAGGAAATTAATGTCACAGTTTTCTGCAGAATGGCTTCCAAATTTTCTGCCCCAATATGTATACAAAAGCTGCAACACTACTGTCAAGGAAAGCAGAAATTTTTTTGGCGCAGAAAAATATTTCATCAGTGAAAATTGTATTTGTCATGAATACGGTTCATGGAACTTGGAATGTGCAGAACTGTCAAAAGTCACAACTTATTTTAATTACACAAGAAATACATGTAAAACTTGTCTATTGTGATAACTTCATTAACTCACAGATATTTAGTACTACTGATTTTATAACCCAGTAAACTGATTTTCCACAGGAAATGGAGATTCCAGACAAGCTGCGACCTAGAGAACACATTGCAAAAATACTGCAACTTGATTCTGAATCTGCCGAAAAAGAGCTAATGCTGAGCAAGGTAGCCGATATTATACTGCGAGATTTAAAGCGCCTCTATGACAATGCTATCAAGCCTCTTGAAACACTTTATAAATACAGAGATCTCAGCAACCGACACTTTGGAGGTAAGCAGATATTTAATGTTTGTGTGCAGCTGTACTACTCTCCTTTCCACAGCTAGTTGAATACAGAAATGATTTTATCATCTGCCTCAACAACTACATTCCAAGACTACTACTTCATCTCATTTATACCTTCTGAGATACATATGTGTGTGTGTGTGTGTGTGTGTGTGTGTGTGTGTGACTGTACGTTATCACTTTCTCCAAGTTACACTACACAGGTTCTGCCAGAATCAATTGTCCTCAAGTGTTCCAGCACTGTATGATGCCCTTGTGTATTCAGTGCCTAAAAATCTGGAGGGTGGAGGGAGATGAACATTTAACCTTATGCCAACAACAAGGTTATTACAGGATAACAAAGCAGGATTGAGGAAATAAATAAACTTTTTTTCCTTTTCAATCCCAGAATTTGCCTTAACAGGTTTAGATCAGGGGTCATCAAGCCTTTTCACTCAAGAGCCAATACTAACATTGTGGGATAGTACCTCAGGCTGTGTATTATTCGTTAATAACCTACATAAATTAGTATGTTATGAGCTCCCCAATACACTAACTATAGCTAAGGTGCTAAAATTTTGCCCACTACCCACCAAGTACCGATCGTTAAAAGTGGGCCCCATGCGAAATAATTTGTCTAAACTGCTAGCCTCAGGGGCAGAGCGGCATGCATTTGGAAATAAGTGTCTCTACAAAGCACATTGATGAATCCATGTTATTTGCATTTGAAAATTGTAGCATAGCAGCTCAATAGTATGAGGCACATAGGCACACGAGTTGTCAGCACTGGAAGATAAAAAATAAAACATAACGTCCTCTCAACCCCAAGTGGTGGCGTTACTTGCCGCTCTGCCCCTGAGGCTAGCAGGATTGAGGAAATAAATAAACTTTTTTTCCTTTTCAATCCCAGAATTTGCCTTAACAGGTTTAGATCAGGGGTCATCAAGCCTTTTCACTCAAGAGCCAATACTAACATTGTGGGATAGTACCTCAGGCTGTGTATTATTCGTTAATAACCTACATAAATTAGTATGTTATGAGCTCCCCAATACACTAACTATAGCTAAGGTGCTAAAATTTTGCCCACTACCCACCAAGTACCGATCGTTAAAAGTGGGCCCCATGCGAAATAATTTGTCTAAACTGTTCTCTGTTTCAGATTGCTACCACCTTCAGTGATCCCAAAGTTTTTACAATGTAATTGACAAAGTATTGCCATATTGTCTGTGTGAGCAGGTGATTACTTGAGTAACGACAGTAATTGTACTTAGATTTAAATGTATGCTGCAATTTGAGACACAATCACATGAAACATTTTGAATGTCATTCTTCTTCTGTTTACTGCACTGAATTACAACAGACTTAATTCATATTCATTGCTACAATGCATTTGGAAATACTGAATTACAACAGACTTAATTTATATTCGTTGCTACAATGCATTTGGAAATAAGTGTCTCTACAAAGCACATTGATGAATCCATGTTATTTGCATTTGAAAATTGTAGCATAGCAGCTCAATAGTATGAGGCACATAGGCACACGAGTTGTCAGCACTGGAAGATAAAAAATAAAACATAACGTCCTCTCAACCCCAAGTGGTGGCGTTACTTGCCGCTCTGCCCCTGAGGCTAGCAGCCAATTTTACACAGCTTATGCCACTACTCACCAATGTCCAATAAGACTGAAGAAATCTTAAAATATTGTTTTCTCTGTAAGTATTTTTGTTTGTTACTGAGCACGAAAACTACAGAATTAACAAGTTCTTCATGTTATCTGGCATTTTTGGATTCAGCTATTAGTTGCTGGATACATATTGTTATAAATTAGGGCTGAGAACCACGGGCTGCATGATTATTTGATTCAAGTCTCATGCGGTCTGCGGGCTGCTGTTTGACAACCACTGGTTTAGATGACAGTTGAACAGGGATTTGAAACCTCATCTTCCCGAATGTGAGGCCAGTGTCTCACCACTGTGCCACCTAGTTCAGTCATTGCCTTCGCAATTCTGGGTTACAGCCACTGCACCTCAGTTTAATTGCCTATGTTTTCCTGTGCATCTGATATCTATTTCTCGAAGTTTGTACAGAAAACCATACATTTGCTACATGTAAATGACAGCATGAGAGAATTCATTGCAACAAGCAGTGGTGCCATTCAAATAATAGCAGTAACTCCTAACAAGAAATAAGAAAAAGTAAGAGCACAGAAATTGTAACTTGGAAATGGAAAACCCGTTTAAGCATCGGAAGTAAGATTTCCTGGAATGTTCATGGTCAAAGGCAGTATCTCACAGATATTCATAAAGTCTCAAAATTAAAAGCTACAAACCAGAAGGCAGAGAAGTCTGGGAATTAAGAACAAATGGTCACTGTCAAAGACAACTGCCTGTTAGCTGATATAATGGTGGTGAGAATAACGATTTTGACTTCAGCGATTACTGACTCAGTCCATAGCCCACAGCACTGCAGAAAAATAAAGATAAGTTGGGCAGGATAAGAGTTTCAGAATGGAAACTGGGAGAGAAAAAAGCGGCGAATGAAACTACACAGTACATTCCTTTCAGTACTAAACTTCTGAAACAACGGAGTCTAGAAACTCAGAAACATCATTCACAGAGTGCACAGCTTGTAGTTCAACAAAAAGCTGTCTACACATTTTACAGGCTTTAAGATGTGGCTACTATTGCACTAAGCAAAGAGTGAATTAAAAAAAAAAAAAAAATAAATAAAATAAAAAAAAATGCTACACCTGAAAAGTTACACAGTGAAAGCAATGTAAAATATTAAATGCAAGGTTAAACAAATTTAATGTACCTATAAATGACTGAGCTGAATAATTCAAGTATCTACTGGAGCTCTCTAAATGTTCTTTGACAGCAATGACAAAGTGTTAGCAATCAGGCTTTCCTTCTCATCCCATCCAGTAGGTCTCCCCTGTCCCACAGCTCTGGGTGACTTTTGCAAAATCTACCACTTTCCTAGACCTCTACAGTCCTTTTCCTTCACCCTCTTCCTTCCCCTTCAGCCCGAATGAGGAGCCACTGGCTCTGAAAGCTTGCTTAATTATAACATTCTTTTATGTGTGTGTTCTGCCACTGCTTGGTGAGTAGATTTTTTTAAACCTATCCATGAAATTAAAGTATTAACAATGATTTATTTGGTATTATAGACAAGATGTTCTGGTAAGAGTGACATAAAACACAAATTTTTCTCAGTGTTTCACACATAGTAAGATGCAAGGATACAAACAATATGACAAGGAAGGAAATAAGTTGAGTGGGGACATATGGCATAAGGAAGTTGTAAAAGTAGAATGGATAGGAAGAATAAGTAAGATAGGTGTAATTTCAGGGAATAATTCATGCTGTATTGCTGAAGGCCTTATTACCAAATAACACCTATTTCTTGATACTGGCATTATTCAATACTGGACATGCTTAAGATGACATGCAATCTGCTTGGATCCAAGCAGGTGAGAGTAGTGCAAAACACTGGCAAACACTCTAAGTCAAATGACAATGTAAGACAAGCTGTTTTCTAATACTCTCTTTTCATTTTTCTTTCAGATCCCGAAATCTTTTCAAAACCTCTGATACTATTTATGGGTCCCTGGAGTGGAGGGAAGTCCTCTATCATCAACTATCTCTTAGACAATGAATACACAGGAACCGCACTACGAACAGGTAAGAAAAATGTCACATCAACAAGATGTGTGTTCAGCAAAAATATACATTTCAAAAAAAGATATGTTTCTTCATCTATAATCCACTACAAGTTTGCACTGAATCATGTCAATGAAGAGTCTCTTCTCTATAAACTAAACCAGATTCTTCATGTTCCATAAATCAGAATTACTCTAACATGTTATGACAGTATTTTTGTCTTTTTACTTTCAAATTTGCTGCATTGGTATTATGTGTCAATATTATGCATTGAACAATGGAAATTTCTAGATGCACAGTATGTAAAATAAAGGAAAAGCATTCACTCACCTATAGCAGACCGACTGCAGTGCATAGAAACGTGTGACAGAAAACTAGGTAGTTATTAAGCTTGCGAAAAATGCTCGGCTATTATTTGGTATTCATCCTATTACGCAACTTTTATCCTATTCAGCTGAATACTGAATATCTAGGTACTATTTGGCCAAACATCGAATACTAATGTAAGATGTGTCGTAATCAGATAACTGGTAAAATTAAAATATTTTTTTTATTTCATATTATTTTTATTTTCCTTGTAATCATTGTCCGCTGCTCGTGGTCTCGCGGTAGCGTTCTCGCTTCCTGAGCACAGGGTCCAGGGTTCGATTCCCAGCGGCGTCAGGGATTTTTCCTGCCTCGAGATGACTGGGTGTTGTTGGGTTGTCTTCATCATCATCATCATCATCATCATTCATCCCCATTACGGTCGGAGGTAGGCAATGGCAAACCACCTTCACTAGGACCTTGCCTAGTACAGCGGTGCGGGTCACCCGCATTGTTCCCCTACGCTCCGTCCCGGAGTAAGGGACTTCCATCATCATCATCATCATCATCATCATCATCATCATCATCATCATTGTAATCATTAAACTAGTGTTGGGTAATCGACATCCATATTACAAATGTTACAAAAAGTTAGGTATCAAATAAAATACATTTATGTATTCTGCAGGCTAATTTTTTAAAATAATAAATGACTATGCATTTGAATTCTCGTAATTGAAATTCAGAATTGGAAGATTATGGTGTGGAAGGAGTAAATTTTCTGAACTTTTAGGCAGCAGTTTACTCGTTTTCTTCTCATAGACATTGCCAACTTCAGAGGAAAGACACTCCAATTAAACACTACTTCTGGCGATGGCAAATATTTTGCTGCAAGATTTATCAAACACACAAATTTATCTTTTCTTGCTTGCCACCACACATATTATCATGATGCGATATGTTATTAATACTTAAATAAAGGTCTAGTTCAGTTGAAACTGCATTATTTTCTTTAGGTGTCCTGGTATGAGCTGCCCCCCCCCCCCCCCCCCTGCAACCACCTCTACAAAGCAATCCATAAAAGATGAGTGAATAGTTTGGCATAGACTCTGCACTTCGATTTTCATCCTCTTGGCCTGAATAGGGGACGAATTCACACTACCGTTGCTCCTTGTTTCATGATTCATCTTTAGGCTATCGATCAAAATATACTGCCTTACTTTTTCTCTTTGCAGTTGACTCGTGAAAAACATTTTAAAGCATGGGCTTTAAGTGGTAGCCATCAAATAATTTTTACTTTTTGTGATTTCTTCAAATCAAACTTGCAAACCCTTATTGTATATCAAGCCTCACCTGGCTTAATTTGTGTGTCAGCTCTGACATGCTCATTTTATTGCAATATCGCATTAATTTAACAACATATTTATTTAACAATAATTTCAGAAGTGCAAGTGTATCCAGAATTTTGTGATTCTCATTACGTTCTCAAATGATTGTAGTAATTTCTAAAGTTGGTCTAAAAGCTCCCAGTGTGCAGCAATCACATTGGCAATATCACAATCCATGAGACAAGTGTGAAATGTCCAGTTTTTGTTCCATTAGCCTTGCAAGCATATAATGGGTGGAATTCCACTGCGTTCACACATCTTGCACCGATTGATACTGATGGAGATCCAAATCTTTTAGGATGGAATGCAGTTTTTAAAGTGCAGTGCCAAAATGATTGAAATGAGTTATGATCCTCCTACCTGTTACTATCATTTGAGTCACATCTGACTGAGCCTTCAGACAATCATTAACAATTAATTGAAGAGCATGAATGAAACAATGCACTGAAGCCAACTCTGCATTACTAACAACTTTTATTATGTTTTGTCCATTATCACAAATAACGACATGAATTTTTGCCTGCTGGATGTCCCATAAACTTGCAATCTCCTGTAAACTAATCGCTATGTTTTCTGCTGTGTGTTGTCCTTCAAAATGGTTGATGCTCAATACTACATGTCTCACATTCAATTCATGATCAATAATACATGCAGTAAAACTTAGAACACAGTTTTGATTATGCAAGCATGTCCACAAGTCACATGTCGCAGAAATATAATCAGTCTCTGAAATTAATCTTTTAATTGTCTCAACCAGCTTATAATATATTTCTGGAATTATTTTGTCTGAAAAGTAAGGGTGGCTTGGTATTTTATACTGTGGCAAAGCACTAATAGTTAGTCTTCTAAAACTAACCCTTTCTCTTATATTTACAGCCTCATTGTCAAGTCTTTCATTTTGGCAATCAAAAGATGGTATTTTTTAGCCTTGGGATCATTAATATCTCATGGTTTACATATTTCAGAACATTCTTCAAGACTCACTTGTTTTCTTGATGTCAAAGGTTTACTTCTGTATCTTGATCCACAATTTATTGCCCCTTAGGAAGTGTGGACTGCAACTTACTATGTTCACCACTGTGTTTATTTTTCAAATGATTTATCATTCCTGATGTAGTTTTCATCATCCTTGAAGTATGTCCATCTAGGCGATTTTTTTAGAAGCCTTAATAAATTATTATTTGTCAGATCTTAGGTGATTTCACTTTTAAACAAATCAAAAGATAGAGAGTACAATGAATTGTGCTTACATACTGACGATGTTTATCGATCTAAACTTGTCAAAAAAACATCCAACGTTGTAACAACTGTGCGTGGGGGACAATGTGGTGTGGGTGGAGGTAAGTAAATTTGAACAAACAAATGAGAAACAAATACGCTGGCACAAATTTTCCCGTCATGTGCCAGCCAAACTTTTTTCCTAATTTTCAGCTATTCGGCTAGAAAGCCCACAGTATATTTGGTACTTGGCAGTGGCTGAATACACTATTCAGTGCAAGTCTGCTATTTGTACTAGTTTTTGAGCTCTTGGTCTTTCTCTAGTAAAAGTTCACACATTCACAGACACTATCAGACAGACACCCAAATACACACGCCCATGGCCAAGGTGAGGCGTAAAACAGAAATACTAAGACTGTTTCAATACACCATCTACATACCTTCATCTACTTTTCCCTAATTAGTAAAATTTTTAAGAATACAAGTCTAAAAGCAGCTCTTTAAGCTCTAATACTTATGCTGTCTGTATGTCCACTATCTTCCTTGTCATAAGCAAGTGGTCTCTCGCCAGTTGTTCCCTATTCTCTATCACTCTGTATAGTTATTTTGTGGTCTTAACTATGCTAATTATAGTCACTAACTTTTGCAGCCTTTAATGGGTAGAAAATGTAAAGCTGAAGAATGAACCAAAAGTCAATAATGCACATGAATAAATATTTTCCCAGAATATTTTCATAAATAACAGTAATATGCTGAGGGAATGAAAATAACAGCCTACAAGTTGCTCACTATATACTGGCTTTCACTTTCTCTTCTTCTGATTTTTACACCGCATCCTGTTTCTCTATTTGAATTGATGTCTTCTTTGCTCTTTTTATGTCTTTGTTAGCCTTTTATCTTCTTATGTTAGTAAGCCACAGCTTAAACTACTAACGGAATAATATTTATCTTTTCTTTTACATGTTTGTAAAGAGTGTAAGAAGAATAGCAACATCATACCGCAGAATAGAATGAACAGTTCTGTTACACTGTTGTAATACTCTCTGAGGCATTAAATTAACTTTTTAGGTGCTGAACCATCACCAGCCTATTTCAACATTGTTATGTGGGGTGACCGATCAGAGGTGCTAGACGGAACGCAGCTCGCAGCCGACTGGACATTTTCTGGCTTGCAAAAGTTTGGGCAGGGTCTGCTAGATCGACTGAGAGGTCTGCGCTTACCTAACAAATTGCTCGAAAAGGTAAGCTGGGCTATTTTACTTAATACATTGCATAAAGATCAAACTCAACCATGGAAGTGAGAATAATATTCATTCCAAGCATTTAGATTCATAACTTTGTGTGCACTGTATCCACAAAGGTTCTTTTATAGGTTAATGATTTAC
Source organism: Schistocerca cancellata (assembly GCF_023864275.1). Classification (NCBI taxonomy): domain Eukaryota; kingdom Metazoa; phylum Arthropoda; class Insecta; order Orthoptera; family Acrididae; genus Schistocerca; species Schistocerca cancellata. The sequence goes on from NC_064633.1 coordinate 522,367,176, forward strand.
AAATGATTACAATTAATACAAGGAAAGCACTAACAACTGGAGATCCTGATTCTCCTTCATAAAATTCTTGGTGAACAGATCAGAAATCATATGTGGTTATTAACGTGTTTTGCTACTGTGTAGATTTCCTATCTATACTAGCTACCAGTGATATGTTTCCAAACAAAAATCACACATGACAAGATCACTGTATTTCTGGTTATTGTGTAATATTGTCAATTTGAGCAGTTTCTTCATATAAACATATAATGCTAAAGCAGAAGATTAACTCAGTGAAACATTCCTTGTACAGGTAGAGGGAGAGGGAGAGGGAGAGGGAGAGGTTGAAACCTTAATACAGTAAGTGAAATGAGGAGACATGAGTGCAAGGATGAGAGATAAGAATATACTGTAAAGCATTCAACTGATCTCCAACTAGCAAAAATATTTGTGAGAAAACTGACATTGGAAAGAATGGGAGTATTTGTGTACTCCATCATAATATGGCAATTAGGCACAATGATAAGACTTTCCAGATCACTGTCACATTCGTGCTACTGGTACAATTGTTGCTCCGGATAGGAAATTTAGTAAAAACTTGGAATATATTTAAAATGAACTGCAGCTTTAATTTTGTCATTAGTGTTGCTATAAAGCAACTACCTTTGTTCTGGCACCAAAACATGTACCGTTATGGAAACAGTAATAGTCAGAGCTATAATATGACAACGCAATATCTCATCCAAGATGAAGATATGGTACATGATTAAAACAGCTTCAAAAAAACAAATATAGTTATCCTTTGCCCCTACGGTGCCTCTCAAAACATGTGGTGTATAGACATCTTTCTTTAATCTTACTTTCAGTCTGTAAAAATCTGCATCTCTTCTGAAATACCAACAGCATTCTGAAGAGTCAGGATGCAAAATTTCTAATATTAGTGGCAGACAAGATTTCATCGACACCATTATTGCTCAAGTCAAATATTGGTAAAATCAGACCTCCACTCTTCTCGTTCCTCCGATTGTATCTCTTCGGGACTGTAACATCCTGCATTTTTCATAGCTGGGTTCATATAATGCAATCTAAGTCTTCCCCTTGTTCTCTTCTCATTTATACGACCTCTTATTGGTTTCATAATTTAGTCTGTAGAGCACATCCACTCTTTTGATTTTCCTAAATAAATCTTCTGTTATATACCACAAATTCAGCCTTACTCCTTTTCAGCTTAAAGGTCTGTAAATCACAACTGTGAATATCAATACTCCATGCACAACATATTTAAATAAATAATATGTTACATTCAAAGATTTTACACTGGTACAGCATAATCCTTTTTTTCTTATTGAAAGCACTTTTTGCTTCAGCAATTCAAATTCTACTTTACTGTGGCTATCCATGGTGCTCTTACTATTTAATTAAGTACAGAGATCTATCTCCTCCAGGATTACTTTTCCCTATACTGTCTTGTGCAACAAAATTTTTGAGCATAAATAACACACTCAACTGCAATTTCATTAAAACGACTGATTTAACCAAAAGATTTTGAGACACATCATATAACTGATTCTATTTATAAAATGGACTGTTAGATCTGTTCACTTAGTGCAACTCATTAAAAATGTGTCAGCTCTAATCCTAATAGACTTTTCCATCGAAGCTATTTTCTGTGAATAACCATAAGTTCAATGCATAACAAATTATTAAGTTGGGGTGTCAAAGTTACTATTCATGAAAGGCACTTGCAAACAGATTGCCACAAGGGGCAGCTGAGACAACAGGGTAGTGTTCGGAATGGCCAGGCCCAGTGCTCACCTCATCTGCCACACTCATCATGTTGTGTGTAACGAGAGTGGAAAAAGAAGGCCTTCTAGCATACAAAGAAGGTACTGACAGATTTGTCATGTATTACCATCTACATACCTCCTCTTAGGTTACCAAATGTAGCAGAGGATACATGACAGAAGTGATCCTTGGGAAAGTGTCACCAAGATACTGAACTGGCAGACTCTTGAAGTTAGATGTAAACTAAACCGAGTTACAGTTTACAAACCGGCTTTAAATGGTGCCTCTATGAATGTATTACACCCCCCTACTTGTCGATCAGATGTGGATTGTGAGGATAAGATTAGAATAATACAGCACACAAAGAGGCAATCAAACAATCATTCTTCCTGCGCTCCATAAGTGGATGGAATAGGAAGAAATCCTAAGAACTGGTACAATGGGACATACCCTCTGCCATGCACTTGATGGTGGTTTGCTGAGTATAGGAGTACATGTAGACATAGACCTAGACATAGAAGTGAGATCAAGACACCATTACATCACACTAGGGTCATAGACATGCTTCCCAGTTCATGGGTGAAAACCACTTCAATAGAAGGCAGAAATAGATATAATGAATCAACTCAGATCCTACCACAATAGTTTTAAAGCACAAACTCTGGTAGAAATTGTAGTACGAAGATTTTGAGAAAAGTTGAAAACAAGAGAGCCTTGCTCACTCTTGTCTACAAAGTTTCCCAGTTACAAAGGGGAAGGATACACCAACAGTGTGCTGTGGGGGACTGAAAATGTGATTGATGAAACGTCTTGGTCTGTATGTTAATGACACGTCTTCTTGCATTCATCACAGACATTATGGGATCTGAAAATGGAACTGTACAAGATGAGGTGAGAGACAGAGATGGCTCTAGTTGCTGAACAAGCAAGTCTCATAATTTGTCTGTCGTCCTGAAAGGACTATCACATTAACACTCCTGTCTTCAGTGATGACAATCTTCCTTTGCTCTGGACTATAGCTGCGACTACTTGTAGTAAGAAATATTACAGCCAAATTACACATCTTGGCTGCCAACACCCAGGATTTTAGCTCATTAAAAACTCCAAAACAGCCTTTCATAATGTCTCGTAAGTCTAGGACAGCTTCCACATAATCTGACCAAACTAAATAATTTTGTGTGGCAGGATTAGTGGCAAAAAGAAGACTCTTACATAAATAAAATTTATCCAGTATGCAATAGTCATACCTAAAGCTCAGAAACGAGCTACGTACTATTCGAATTAAAGTGACTACTTATTTTCTCAGTGTGCTTATGAACCTGAAAAACAATGATGCAGTTTAATTTCACTGGAACTGATGTAATCAATGTTCACAGGTTAACATAGTGGAAATTCCAGGAATTCTAGAAATTCGTAAACAGGTAGAACGCCTGTTTCCTTTTAATGATGCGTGTCAGTGGTTTATCGATCGTGCCGACATAATATTTCTGGTATACGACCCAGCAAAGCTGGATGTGGGACCTGAGACCGAAGCGATCTTGGACCAGCTGAAAGGACGGGAGTCACAGGTAAATCAGGAACTACAATTTTTAACAAGACAACACACTAAATAATACTTCGGTGGGCCTAGAAAACCAAACCAAATTTATATACTGTGGCAGCTATTTATTTGACACTGCTTGGTTACTAATTTATCCCAATCCAATACTGTGTGTACCAAGTTGGGTTTTAACTGCTCCAAATATTCCACAGTCACGATCGTCCCTACTAACACTTCCACCCGTAGAGGTTAAATGTCATCAGGACAGTCACCAATCATCTTAGTAACACTATAAATTTTGGTTTCAACACTAATACAATTCATTTTTTTTAGTTTTACACCCCCCTTTTCTTGCCTGCATGCCATCTCTAAGGGCCCTGAAGATGCCTTACCCCAACCATAATGGTCCCCTTATACATAGTTATATGTGTACCAAACACATACAATACACACATACAAACTGTCATTGCTAAGACAGACGGTTTTGCAGACTCGAATTGTGCTCAACAAGGCAGACCAAGTGAAGCCTGAGGAACTCATGCGTGTCCAGGGGACACTTATTTGGAACATAAGTCCGCTGATGTCAAGCTCAGAGCCTCCTGTTATGTATTCAACTTCATTATGGTCACTGCCTTATGAGCTGGGAGCACCCGTGCGACTATTGCAAGCACAAGAACATGCATTCCTTCAGGATATGAGGAAAGCTATCGACAGACGAGTGGAGAACAAGATTGCTAGTGCCAGACGCTTTGCAGTAAGTACAAATTAATTTAAATCACTCATACAAGAACTCTAATTAACATACATACAAACATACTCTCTAAAAGTTACATGGCTGCCCATGCCCCACATTCTAATATGGTGAATGAGATATGTAGTAATTGCTCTTCCACTGCTGTATATAAGATTTCCGGTGACAAATTACATCAGTACAACAGCATGATTACTGGTACAGATCTCCAAATATGTAGGAAAATTTCAGATGATAAAACAGAGCATAACAAGTAGAAAGAATTTTAAAGGGCATTATGGATTTATCACTGTCTTCTATATACAAATATATTTATTTGTTACAAATTTTTAATGGTTTTAGCAAAACAATATTTGTGCTACTAAAAGATAACAGCACAAGATGTGTTTATTACAGCATCTTGAATGGGAAATCTTGACAATCTTTTGCAAGTCCAAACAGCCTCATTTCTCAATCATTAACAGTAATGCATGTAAACACTTAAAGGCAAGATTATACCAGCTGTTACAGGAGTAGGCATTAATGATTAATTACCTACAACAGATATGAAAACTGTTAGATGCAGCCCACAGCTATAATCCCATGGTGTAATGTAAAGTTAATCATTAGTTATTCTATGATTAGATTTCTAATCACTTAATTAATTTCAATAAAATTTCTAGGTTGTATCTTCTTTTTTATGCAGGTGAGAGTCCGGAACCACGCAAAAATGGTTGATTGCTACCTGACAACATATTACAATCACAAAGGGCTCTTCGGTAACCGCAAGAGGGTTAGTGACGACATCATTGAAAGGCCACAAGACTACCACATTTATGAAGGCCTCAGCACTCTGACTAATATTTCACGATACGACCTTCCCGACCCAGATGTCTACCGCGACTTCTTTCGACTGAACCCTCTCTACGACTTTCCTCTTCTATCATCCACGTGTACATACTTCCGGGGATGCCCTATAAACCGATTAGATGTTGCCATCGCATATGACCTGCCTGAGTTGGTAGGGAAGTACCACAAGGGTGTAGAAGAGGCACTCACACAACTGAATGCACGGGTCCAGAGTTGAGCTTTTCCAAGATGGTGGCTGCAGAAAGTGTACAATGCCCAGGGTCCACCTTCTTAATGAGTAAGAGTAAGCTGGAAACCACTTCCAGCAGGCAATGCGAACAATATGTGATTTGTGTGGGGAAACAACAGATGACAGTGGCTGATCATACGCTGAGCCTGTACTCAATATTAACTCTGACTATGAGCAGCATAGACATTTAAAAAAATAAATAAATAAATAAATAAATAAAATAAATAAACCAACAAAAAATGATATTCACAAATGCGAGACTGCGGCCATCACTTCTGGGACTACAATTAAAATAGTCTCAATCGAGCTTTTAGAACATAAGCATAAAAAATGAAGACACAACACCGAATATTTTTCAGAGAAGCATAATTCAGTGACAGGGTGCTATTACTTCTACTTTGCACCTTAACACAGAACAGAAAGTCGCCGATAAATGCAGATACGTTAAATAAACAAAACAAATTTTATAAGAATTATAGGCATATGTGACACTGAGATTTTAAAAAAATTCTGAGGTTTTCAGATAATTCCAGCAAATCAACAACTGAAATCCAGGGGGGAAACAATACAGCAAACTTGAATTGCTCCTCTTTATAAAGCAGACAAGTAGAAAGTGTTTGGAATTTTTGGTCATTGCATACGCTTTCAAAGAAGACAGACCAAGTGAAATTCTAGTTTGGAGCATAATTCAGTTAGTGCAAGAATGTGAAAAAGGCCGCTAATATGTAAACTGCCACTGTCACCTGCGACATGCATAGTTCCCTAAAACGAATGAGAAATTCACTAATCCAAAACTGACACTACAGAGGCTCAGAAAGTGCACCCTGTGGCATAAATTTGATTGCAACCAGTGAAGTGGAAGGAAGCTCTAGACATTCCACTTCAAAAAGCTTTAACTCAGCTACAGGAACATAAAAAGTTCAAATGTAGCAACATAAAGTGAAACAGTGTCCTACCAAAAGAACATTGTGTAACTGTCCAACAACTTAAGCACTAAGTGGAGAAGTTAAAGAGTGATTATGCAGTGTCATGACTGTGTGAACTTAGGCATTTTACATAGACCTTTCACACATCTTTATCCAGAGCTGCATTTCTGCAAAAATATGCCTTGCAAGATAGAAAATGAAGACTTGTATGAGAAATTTAACTTCACGTTATTTTATAGAAGCAAAGGGAGAAAAGTTCCACAATCATGCAATAATATGATTTTTGTATGTCATATTTCTACAATCTCTACTCAAATCACATACAGTGTGTGGTGTGATGATATTTAGGCACATGTATCCTTATACAATCCTCAGGGTATAAATGCAGGTACAGTTTAGTTTGAACAAAGCAGTAAGTTTATCTTTTTTACTGTTAACTCTGGTTCATACATTTATGGCTTGCAGAAGCATAGTTTGCTGCAGAATGAGATAAGTAAGGTGCTGTGTACAAATGTGTTCAAAATGAAAAACAGCAACCTCTACAAATTTCATTGATGGATATAATAAAAAGGCACATCACAAGGTCCAAGCAATTCAAGTGAAAAGAAGAAACAATATGATGTGTATTTTACAATCAAGGATTAAATGTGTAAATTTTGTGTGTGTATATGCAGTGCTTCAAGACATTTCCTGCACAGCCACTAAACAAGTTATGTGGCAATCGCATTTCCTTGAATGTCTGTGAGTTCCCTAGAACTACCAACAGAGATTGTTCTCCAAATTGTATGTGTGAGTGAGTGTATTTTTGTTTGTAAAATTTTACTTAAGTATTCATAATAAAATCAATGTACTGTTTGTTAATAGTGTGTTAAGCATAATTACCAACAAACAGAATCAAGCTTACGAAACAAATCTTCAAATTGCTTTTGACGGGAAGTGTATTAGTTCAATACCACCAGAAAAACGTGGGAACTTCACATTACATTGAAACCAATGACCTCATTACATATAATGATATTCTGAGGCATCCTTGCAATACAACACAACCTGTGGCACTGAGACTGCCACTCTGTATCAGATATGTGCAGCAGGATAACATACTATGCAAAGAACTGCATGGTGTGGAGGAAGGAAGCTCTGACTTCCTCATTCACACAGCCACTATACCTATAATTTATGTTTTGTACATAACATCTACCCCACGGAGGGTACTAATCTTTCTTGCAGGTAGAGTACACTATAGATAAGGAACAGCTTCATAACAGCCTCATTGCTCACTCTAGCATAAAAAGATCGAACACAGCACAGTGTTAACAACATGCTGCACCCAAAACTGGCCAACACAATGCTATTGCACAAGCACGGTCTGATCACTATGGTTGGCAGTGGTGAGGCACAAAGTGCAAGCACACCTAATTCTTCTGATTTCTCTCACTCAGAAATAGGCACCTGAGATGCTGAGAAAAAATACACTGTATGTTGTGTGTTATAGAAAGACTTTCTACAGATTGCCAGATAACCAGTCAGCCATTGCGAGCATGTAAGACTGTAACATTACAGATTTGTAGATAATGTGTAACATGAGTTGTATCTTCCTTTCTGCTTTTTTATGCTGACTGCCATCATGAAAGGGTGAGTTTTAGTAGCATTTTTGTCTGATACTACATGAGCACCAGAAAGTGATGCCCTGTAAATACGGACGCACACAAAAAATCAATAACAGCTGACATTATCATTCACTGGTACAATAAGAAAAAATTTACACCTAAAATGCAAATGATATTTTCTTAAAGAGTTTTTGTGTCATTTAAATAGATACAATTCTAGGGTTCCTGGCTTAATCACTCTCCCTCCATACACATTTTACAGTTTTTAATATCATCTTTGTTTGCTCCCTGAAGAGCAAAGGAAGTGTATGTGTAACAGAAATAATGAAGTCATTACACACACACACACACACACACACACACACACACACACACACACACAAAGAAAATATCTCCTACACTGTCTTTTCCTTACTGAAATCCTGCACAATAATACAAAGCTTTACTTTCTTTTACCTGTAAATTCTGTATCAGAGACAAGTAATAGCAATAATATTAAAGTTCCAATGAAAAATCATAATCACCACCACACACGTCATCTCCAACATTCTACTGCCAATTCAAAAGCCTCTAATACATGACATAGCAATTTTTTCCCTTTGCTTGTCTTCTGATCCCATACGTCATAAAATTAATGTTACACATCTTAAATGCTTATTTACATAGACATTTCTTTTCATATAGAGGTATATATACAGAAACAGTCAAAGAGTTTCAAGGCATATAATGTAGACTGTCTGTACATTCCAGAATCTTGCAATCTAGATACTATTCGCATCCAGTACTGCCTAAGGCATCTGCTAACAATGAGATATTGTGGCACACTGCTACTACTGGGGAATTCCATCACAGCTTAGTTGGTAGTTTTCCTATGCACTTCATTACAATATTTTAAATGACATATCACTTTTAGCTATTACTGTTTCTATTTCACTGTCACAATTTTAGAATTTGTGCCATTTTCAAGCATAAGATTTCATTTCATGTTTTGTCATACAAATATGTTAAAAATAACACTGTTGTAGGCATTATAAGACACACATATACAGTAAAACTTCGTTTATACGTTTTTGAACGGACTACAGAAAAAAAAACTTGTAAGTGTGAAAAACATATATATGAAATACAGCACCATACTATAAAATGAATTGGTAAACACAAATAAGAGTCCAGGGGAAAAACCTGATAAGTCACAATTCTTATTTTTTTCAGGAGACTAAATTTAAAGTTTCAAGAGTCATAAAATTTTATTTTTCAAGTTATATTCTTCATTTTTGTTTTAGACCTTAATATATCTTTCAGAGAAAGAGTACTGCTGAAATTATACACATCTGAATAGGATTTACAATAATATGATGCATTTTTATTACAAAGGCAGGTAATACAGAGGAAAAATATGACAAGTCCATAACATATTGCAGGTAACTACAAGATTTTAAATTCATGTTACAACAAATTATCTCATATAATCATTTAATAATCTTCTATAAAAGGTCCTGTGCTTTTTCGATAGTGGATTAATGCAAAAGACAATCAAAATACACTTGCACTTCAGTACGGCAAAATCTTTTCAAGTCTTGTAAATCTCTGTATTTCTCAGCAGATATTTTAAGATCACCTGCAAAAAATCAGAATCCCTTAATTTAAATAGCTATATGCCTAATACTAAAAAAAAAACTTATTTCAATAAATAAAAAACTTCCAAATCATATTGCTGTAAAAGAATTACTATACCTTCATATTTAGCAGAGGGTAGGCTGAACTCACCTTCTTTTAGGCTGGAATCTTGCCCTTTCTTTCCATGAAGAAGTAATGAAGCTTGCTCATATGCTTCACTGTAGCTTCCTCTATACCGAACCAGTGCTGCATGGTGTTGTGTGACTTCCAATTCTCTTATTGGCCTGGATTGGAAAGGAAGTTTCTTCTTGTACATTGTATTATCCAGATTTGATTATCTCTCGTTGCTCCTCAACATCAATGATAACAAAAGGCGAAGAGAGTGTGTGTAAATTCTGAAAAACCTAACACCAGTCCTTTGGAATTTGACATTCCTGAGTTTGGTCTATCATACCAATATTTTTGTCACATTTGAGGTACGAATGACCTCTTATGGGGAATGTCATCATAACATAGTCCAATTGTTTTTCTGTATGGACCAGATGGTGAAGGAATCTGAACACAGTGGCATTCTTGTTTCGCCCTCCGCAGGAGTCACAGAAGATCTCCAGATGTCTGACTTCTGGATTTAGAAAATTGTGCACAAAATGATGAAGGAATGATGAAACTTCGTCTGCTCCTTTTCGGCCTGTGCTCTCTGGATACATGTAAAAGTATCTGTCCCCTGTTGCCAAAACATGAACATTGAATATAAATACAGAAAGCTGTCACTTATAATAAACTTCATTTGTCTTTATATTTGGACAAGGAAAGTTTTTGCTATAGTCCATCGTAATTGGAACCTTTGATGGATTTTTTTTTGACATTCCATCTTTGCCTTTCTTTCCTGTCATAGAACACTTTGTTTTCTGAGATGCAATTCATGAACTATTTCATTGGATCGAAGTTCGGAATGAAGCCTTACTTTATTTTCACCAGATGATGTTAAAATCAGTTCCTTCTCCAAACTTTTCTTCTTGGCTAGATACTCATCGCAGGAGCCACAAGTATCAGATCGTGGATATCCAAAACTTATATTGAAATCTGAATTGAATATAGTGTGGTATGTTTCATACGGCACATTCTGATCCTAAAACTTCTCATTGAACATATGGAACATTTTTTTAATATTAAAAGACTCTGGTAGGTAAATTTTTTCTGACTTCGTCAAACTGTAGTGGCTATGGGGCCTTTAAATGATTTAATGTGTGCTCTTATTATTGCACGTGTTTCATCTTTCAAAGCCTGTGGGCTGGATCTGCGTTTCCCTCGGCCGTCTTGTAGAGGTTGGTCTCCAGATTTAAGTTTCTTCAGTAAATAATCTACCTTGGCCTTCTTTATTCCATGTAATGACATAAATGCTTGCTTGCACACATGTACTTCTTGGATACTTCCATTAATGGTAATACAAACACTGAATTTATATGATGCATCACGAAACTTTGCTTCCTGCTCTTCTCTCTTCTAAGACGCCTGCGCTGTACAGGGACCACCGCGATTAAACCACTTGAACAGAGGTTTATTTCATCATGATTTTGAAAGTGGTTCATGCTGTTAATAATATTTTCATCACTGACAATACCATGACAATTGTTTTTGCACTTACATGGTTCTCCTGTTTCATGTGACGGCAATCTTAAAACGTTTGGAAGCATCTCTAATGCGGCCATACTTCTTCCTTTTCTTTGTCGGCTTCTTTGATGACATTCTGTAGTTTTCTTCGCAAGTAGATGAGTCACTGTCTTCTTTATTCATTTTACACTGACAGAATACAATGCTAGATCTAACTTCCTTCACAAACTCCACAAAGCTAACAACAATGGTCAACTTGTACACAACAATGACTGTGGCAACAATGATAAAACAATGATAACATTAGTGAAAACAGACCTGCGCGGTCTGGGAATCATTAAATCATAAAATTTTATCGTTGCATTCTCTGGACTTGTCAGGATATTCCCCTGTTTTGCATGGACTTATAATGTTTTTCGCCTGCACATGCTTACAAGATATCAGAATATCTCTTGACTCATCAGGTTTTAGACCAGTTCTGTAAAACAAGCTATAATTATACTGGCTGGTCTATTAAATTATGAAAAAAATGACCCAGAAACTTTGGAATTTTAGACTTATCAGGTTTTTCCTCTGGACTCTTCAAAATAAAAAGTTACATTCTACAAAACGTTATATAGACTTACTAGGTACCATACATAATGAAGACATAAAGAGAAATGTAAACCTCTACACAGAAAAAACATTTCGTAAAAAAGCCCACAATTTTTGCTTGTATTTTTTGACGCAGCAATAGTGTAGACTGTGCCCTCAAAACAGGATAGCTCTGTCATTATTTCATCAGAAACATTGTGGCGCGTCAATTATTTCTAACGCATTTACTGCATCGTTAAACGTCACGGAGGAATGCTGAGGCTCTTCTGTATCATCCCCATCGTCAGTTTCTTCCTCATTCAGGTCCCGCGATGCACACTGAACTATCTCAGCGATAGTCACAGGTTCTGTAGTGACAAGGTTTTCATCGACATTCACATAATTCTCAAATGATGCCTGCTCTTCAAGTCAATTCCATTCTCCATCATTAGGTGAAATACCGTCAGTATGATCATTTCCACCATGATCGTGGACTTCATTTCCAAATCCGGCTTTTCAGAAACAGTTCCAAATGGTATTGTCTGAAACTCTGTGCCATGAAGCTGCAATGTAGTGCATTGCCTATCAAAAGAAACAAATTCATTAATAATTTCTCGAAGTGTTCTTTGGCTCCAGTAGCATGACATGAAATAAATGGCAAGTAAAAATCTTACCTGTAAAATGTTTAATTTCATTTCTTCCTTTTTTTCAATGTTTACACACCTGATATCATGCTGCATGAGCATTTTGCAATAGAGCAACTTCAAGGTCAAGTGGCTGGAGCTCACTCTTGCAATTCGCTGGAAAGAATTCCATGGTCACATTTCTCAAATAGGAAGTAAGGGGAGGATGTGCTACACACCTGTCTACGAACAATAAAATCTTCTGGCCTCCTGCACCTATTTTCAAATCAACACTTTAAAGCCAGCTTTCGAAAACTTTTGTTGTAATCCATGATTTCTTGTTACTAGTGTATTTTGTGGAAAAAGTGACAATGTTCTAAAAACAATGGGGCTTAGCAAATTTCCTGATATAAGTGGGTGGAGCTCTTCACTCCCATCACTGATAGCACATAACAGCACTGTCACACATTGTTTACTTTGTTTTCCTCCGTTGCAGCTCTCGCCTTTGACTGCCAGTGTCCTTGTAAAACAAGCCTGCCTCATCTGCATTGAAAATGTTTGTAGGAGCATATTGGGATTTCAGTTCTTTCCAATCTCGCACAGTCTCAGGATCGACACTTTTGCTTTCGCCACACGCATTCTGACAGCTGATGCCATGTCTTACCTTAAATTTGTGCAACCAATTAGATGAACCACTGAAATTCTCCACACAGAGTCGAACTGCAAATTCATTTGCCTTTTCACAAAGTATTGGGCCACTAATAGGAATGCCTTCTGCTCTACGTTGCCTGAACCACTGCAACAAACGATCTTCCACGTCTTCATATTTCCCGCCCTGAATACGTGTCCTCTTACTTGTAGAAATTCCGAACACTGGTGCACTATCTTCAATTTCTTTTGTCTTTGCTGCTATAGAATTTAAAGTAGATGCAGAAATTCCTAATTCCTTGGCAATATCCACTCACTTTAGATTATTGTTTTCCTTCACAACTCTTAAAATTCATAGCTTTTCAGCGATAGTAATGATTTTCTTTTTTCTTCCACTCATGTTACCAGTTCTCAAAATAATTAGAAATGTAGTAATACGGTACTATAGCCTTTACAGTATGAAGTGTGATGTGTTTTGGGATTCCCGAGTGACGCACATCAATTCTTGTCCAGTTGTGACCTAGTTCAGCAGATGCCGTGTAATTTCAGGAAAACAAATGAGTGCTACATATACAACCAATCTTCCCTATGGCTATCACCACTGGCGTAATGGTAAGCTTCATATGTTATACTGTACTTTCCAGTTCTGTGCAGTCTCTGTATAGCATATGGTTTTTGTAATGACACTATTATTGTAGTTTATACTGTTGTTGCATATCTGCCAATCTATAAAACAATCCCAAGTCTGTCACATTAAAAATTAAGTGTTTGTTAGATTCGGATGCTCACAGCAAAGTCATTTTCTAGTTGACAACCGCGGTGCTGTGTTAACAGGTGGACCTTAGGCCAGTATTATACTATCAAATTTTCTTTGATAATGATCTTTGATGTGGCGCAAAGAGGGTATATCACACTGTCATCAAACATTTTGTCAAAGTTCCTACATGATGGCTGATGACGACTTAATACTATTCTCTGCAGTTCAATTCTAATTACGGCATCAGCGGTGCAGTATTATACTTCATCAAACATTTTGTCAAAGTTCCTTCATGATGGCCGATGACGACTTAATACTATTCTCTGCAGTTCAATTCTACTTACGGCATCAGCGGTGCAGTGTGCAGATGTTGGCAACACCATCTTCATATAATGCAAATGTTTTGTTATGAAATGTTCATTTTACGAGTATAACTAACTTACTTACTTAGTGGGCAAGGGTACATACAAGAATCTGTCAACCACACAGCAAGAACAGATTTAATCATTTACTTCGTGGTGAAATGGATTCCCAGCAATGAATAGTCATTGCCAACATCAACACACTATGCCACTGATGCCGTAAGTAAAATTATACCTGGTCTGCAGGTGCATACACTGCAATTGCATTGTCATTGCATTTACAAGACAAGCAGAAGAAAAGGAAACATACTTGGGTGAAGCCGTGGACTTTATAGCGAGATGCGAAAGATATACAGCAAAATTTGCTATGGGAGCTGCAAATCAAAGACATAAAGTCGCAAGAAAATCCCTTTGGGAATGGACGAGAGTACATTTCAATATGTGCTCAAGAAAGTGGCTCCTTATATTATGAAGCTGAACACTTTCCTTGGAAAAGACAGACTTACCACAATACTGACATTTCTAACTACTCTAGTTTACAATACCGGTATAGTGCTGTAATGCTGCAGTGCACATTGATGAAAATAATACCAGAAACGTTTGAAGCTATTTATAATGCACTGAAGGAGGAATATGTGAAGGCAAATAAATTTAATATATACTGCAATCACGACAAATTTTTATTCCCACAGAAGTTGTAAACTTTCTCCTTTATATTCTCAGGTGTATATCCTGGTCATACTTCATGGCTAATAGCTCTCACTTTTTATTCCGTTTTTGTGTTCGGGATGTCTTAAGCCACACAGTGCTTCATCTGCCTCGAATATTTCGATCAATTTCATTATATGCGACACACCATGTAAATTTGGGAGCCATATTGATAAACATTGTGTGTCAGACAGATGCAGCGATGCTAACACTCCAAGTGGTTGATTTCTCCATGCAGTAAACGTAAGACGAACACTTCCTTTGATCAAATCTAAGGTGAGGTGCTAGATTTGATAAAAAAAAAATTTGACCAATGCCTAACTTTGACAAAGTTCCTTATTACACTATCAAATTTTATTATACTCTAATATCAGCCTTACCAATCTATCTACTTCCTGGCAACCCACTATGAAACACTGTGTCATAACTTGTGCACACTGTGGATATTTCGCTGGGACAAAGAAAAAGAAAAAAAAAGGAAGTATAAGTGAGAAAAACGTATAAGTCAAAAATGTATAAATGAAGTTTTACTGTAGATAGCAATCATTAAAGACGACACACAACAAGCAACCTGATACTTGCAGAGACAATGTTCGAAGGCAAGGACATCTACTGTGTCAATATCACAATTTACAAACCTTACCTACAATAACCATATACAAGACAGGTGATTACAAGACAGGTGAACTGGAAAGCCTTGTTTAAGCAATAGGTCACCACATCCAGTGCACAAGGAAAAACTAGTACAACAATATTTCAACATGCTTCCCACTTTGCAGCACTGAGAAAATGTTGACCAGTATTGTAGATAACCTTGTGGCAAACAAGATGGGCACTTTTACAAGGTCTAGCACAAAATATGTTAATGAATTAAATAATAAAAATAGTGACATGAAAGACTAACAAAGTTCCAAATAATTTTCAACTACAAGTGGGAGGGTCCCTGCACTTCTTTGTTTGCGCAAGTTTCCTGTTGTTATAATGCTGGAAATTCCAGAATGGAATCTACTAGTACATCAAAACTGCGGGAGTAATTAAGAATATGAAACTCAATAAATGAAAGCTAATTTGAATTTCAATCTAAGGACACAACTTAAAAATCACATCAATATTAAACAACAGAAAATCCAGGATGGAATAAAGACAATTTTATATAATAGGATAGACTGCTACTCACTGTATAGCACAAATTTTGAATCACAGACAGGCACAACAAAAAGACCCTAAACATGTAAGCTTTGCAACTCAACATCTCCGCTACATGGTGAGTAGCAATCTATTCTTTACATAATACTGTCACATCAATATTACTCACACATCAATTTCATCCACAGGATGAAAGTTTTCTAGCACAGAACTTGGACTGTGTCAAGATGAGTATTTCATTATCACTCATTGAAGTTACACAGACATTATGTCTAAAATTATACATTTTGAGTTATATGAGCAATGACCTTCATACAGCATACGTAAACACACATCTACCTTTTCATGTGTGCAACTATAATTTTCCAATAAAATGTAACATGATATTGCATTCTTTTAGCTCTTCCATCCAGTCAGACTTTAGCAAACTTGGTTCTGACATCATTACTTCCAAATATATTACTGTAATGTGAGTTCTGTCTATAGCTGTACTGTGTAAAATTCCTATGAACACAAGAGTATGCTGTCCTTTCTACATGTTACTAACACTTGTTTATTAATGGACCCTTGATAAAGAAAGCAAAAAGAGATAATAGTAAAAAAATTTAGACAGAATGCCTCTTTATAAATTCAACACACACACACACACACACACACACACACACACACACACACATTTCCTGCTCTATAGGTATCAGCACTAGCTTTTTGACAGTGATCAACATTTTCCTTCAGCAGACATCCACCATCTAATACCAACAAAAATTTTCATTGAGGTCATCAAAACCAAACATTCTATGCGAATTTGTTTGTTTTCCAGTCTCCTGTATTGCCTGGCACTGCATAAATGGACCAACATTTTCAAGAACGTATTGTACGTATCTTGAAGGATAAACCCCACTGTCACAAAAGGTCTCTTAATATTTCCTGAATTTATGTAATCAGTACATTAGGCATATCTTAAATATTATGTTACCCAACATTTAAACAGAGCTACAAACCCAAATTCTACAAAATGTATATTGCCCTAACATGTTACAAAGTTTTTAGGTCAGCTTGAGATACAAGTCTCCCTCTCTATTATAAAAGGCTGTCATTAACAAAACAAGTGCACATTAATTACAAACTAGACAACACTATAGTACATCATCATTTCCACCTCTCCAGTATCAATGCTGCATAGCACAGAGGCACATTTACAACTACAAGGAATATTACTATACCCTTACCCCAAGTTAACACTCATACTACAACCTATTAAAAAAAATCTTAATTTCTGTGGATGTGGCTAAGAAGTTATGCCTAGAAGAAGATATAATTCAGAAGACTTCTACAAAATAAAAACACAGCTTCTTCTATCAATCATATGCAATATGCAAATGTAAAACTAGCTGTGCAGCATCCAGAATGAATAAAATAAATATAACAAGGAAAGGCAGGAAGGAGAAAGATACATTATACGTTTTACAGCTGTAAAGGATTATCACTTGATATTTCTGAGAGAAGCACCTGTTATTCAAGAGAGTTAAGGAAGGTGAATCTATACATTCTGTAGTCAATCTTACAGTCTGAAGGAAGAGGATTTCATTCTTTACTAGATTTGGGTTACCAGAACAGCAGCCATGAGCTCGTCTATCAATGAAATTGATTTAAAGAAATCTTATACACCCTGAACTACATCAATTTTCCAAAAGGTGTATTGGATCGAAGGTTCTGTGTACTCAATACTGTCCAACATAACAAACAAAATTATACACAATAGATTTGTGGTTTTATATTCTTGGTGAACTTGTCATATTACATTTACATAAAATTCTTAGCTTTTGATAACATTCGTCATAGCCTTCATCATGAAAACAAGCGACTGTCATAGAGGTGATGGAATTCCACAGAAGTAAATGATTCTAATAACTATAAAAAATGTATTGTTAAATGATCTGGACCATGCTAGAAATTAATGGAACACATTCACCAAGAAAGCCACCGAGATTACACAGTGTGTCAACAACTTTAACAAAGATATGCGGAAACAGCTACATGGTACTAAGAGACTACAGACAAGGATGTCCTGTATTACATGTCCGAGATTGGAATAATGATGCTGAGGACATTTCATCATTGATCCCTATTTAATCCCTGGTCACAAGGGGGCACAACTAAAAAATTTACACTGTTGGAATTCTGTCAATTGTTTTCCTGATGAAGAAAATGATGGATACTGTTGAAAGCTCAGCATGTTATTAAATTTTAATGCAACAATTTCATCGAAAACATTTTATACTTGAAATGCTATCAGGTATACACCCAGGTGACATTGTCCAGACAGTGCTACATTTTGGCAAGATGACTCTGCATCCATGGGTTGTGTAAGTGCTTGAACATTATCTTGTGGGTGCCATCTTACACACCACCTGATGAAAAAAGGGAAGCACTCAGAAGACACAGTCGCATGTCAATGTATATTCATACTTGTACACACCATC
This sequence comes from Schistocerca cancellata, assembly GCF_023864275.1. Lineage (NCBI taxonomy): Eukaryota > Metazoa > Arthropoda > Insecta > Orthoptera > Acrididae > Schistocerca > Schistocerca cancellata. The sequence continues at coordinate 522,385,370 of NC_064633.1, forward strand.
GGATTAGAGTTGCAGTTCTCTGTGACAGGCTGAGCAGCCATGAGAATTCATTAGTGCTGTTTGCATTTTATGTTGCTACCAAGACAGGTAAGGCCAGGAACAGTGTCAGACATTCAGTAAAAGGACACAGAGATACTGCATACTTGTGAGAGGCAGCACTATCAGCACCTGGCAGAATTTGAAAGAGGCCTATTGTGGGTCTCCATATGGCCAGCTGGTGGAATCAAGCAATATCCAGATTTGTGGGGCATTGGGATACGATGGTGGCCTGATATTGAACTGCACTGAAATGTGATGGCAGGCGTACTTGTCATCGAGGTTTCGGTCAACTTCATCTAACCACCACAAGAGAGTATCACTGCATTGTACACCAAGTACATTGTAAACATTTCACATCTGTGACTGGCATCCAAGAACAAGTAATGGATTTCCTGCCACATTCTGTATCATCCCACACCACTGCTAAAAATTACCGGCAGCTGTACTAGGGAATTACCATCCGATGCATACAATGTTGTTAACACCACAAAACTAATAGCTAGGAAAGGTCCCATTCTTCCAATGTTTTGGATAGGCACAGTGGTGCTACTCCTGGCATTCTTGTGTGGGAAGCCATTGCGTATGACTTAGATCACCACTGGAAGTGACAGAGAACTGTGACAGCACGACAGTATGTCACAGACATCCTGCAATGTCACATGTTGCCTCTCATGTGACGTATCATGGTGTCATTTTTCAACAAGACAACATTCATCTACTCACGGCACTTGTCTCTATGAACTGTCTGTATGATGTCAAGTTGCTCCCTTGGCCAGCAAGAACACCAGATCTGTCACTTATAGAACATGTTCGGGACCATCTTGGACATCAATTCTATCACAGTGCCAGTATCTAAGATATCAAGCACCAGTTGCAGCAGTTGTGGGTCAGCTTGCCACAGAAAAGGATTCAGTGGGTTTATAACACCCATCCCAACTCAATTAGTACTTGCATCCAGCCCAGAGGGATTGCAATACTGTACTGATAAGTGGGCCATAATGCCAAGTTCTTTGTAAATTTGATTCAAGTGTTCTAATCATGTCACATATGCCCTCAATCCATGAATTTCATTTTGTTTCCTCTTTCCCTTCTGGATGCTTCACTTTCTGGCAAGCAGTGTATATCAGTGCTCTCCTAATGTCAATTCTGGCCCCTCCGCAGCTGGGTAAGGCGCCGTTAGTGAGGTGGAGTTGGATGTGTGCCACTGGGGCACGAGCTGCAACACTGATGCCATGTTGTCACTGTTGTGTTCAGGACACTCTGTAGTGGAGAAGACATATCTGCATGCTATTGTTTCACTTATTCAAATGGTGTGGCAGGAACACATCTTTAAACTAATGGTGCTTTGAACAAGCTCAAAGTTGTGTCAGATTCATTACTACACTGAGAATATCTGTCTTCATTTACAAGCCCATCCTGTGGCTGGATCTGCAATATTTCCTTTAGGATGCAGCCCTCAAGTTGTCCTATAGGAATCGATAGTGATGTGCCAACATTATGACCTTGTAAACAAAATAAGCGGTTTTCAACTAAGTAAAGGGCATACTTCAAAGTATAATGCCAATCAATTTGAATATCTATTCATCTCATGCACACTGGAGGGCGGAAACAATATCAAAAATTTGGACTCTTTCACTCTAGCAGTGTCCTGAATAGGAGAATGGCACAGCAATGATAGCCACAGCTTGTGTTCTGCAAGTGTACTTTCCATACAACCTCACCAAAGGGAACGTGCCCAGCCACCGAGGGTCCAGGATTGACTACAGGAGGGTTCCTGTCATAAATGACAGTACCCATGGAAAAATAGTCAGTCATCTGCACCACCTCAGAATGGCAACTAGTAATTATGCCTAAATACTGCACTATCCAGACAATCCCAGGCACCTGAATAGCTGAGAGCAGCTCAGGATCATCACAGGCTGGGAAAGCCTGAGGTCACATTTCACATTAAAATCTCACTGTTTTCCACATGGATCCATCACTTTATTTTCAGCTTTTAAATGTACTGTTGTGGGTGCGACAGCACCACTCCTTGTTTCAGAGGAAGTAACCTTTCCATCAAAACAGAGCAATTGGTTTTGGCTGTTCATTCAAATTTTACAAATATCTATTTATGACAAAAAAAAAAAAACCCACACAATCATTAAAAATTATTGGTACTGAAATAGTGTCTCACAAGCATTGTACAAAAAAAACCTGAGACACTACAAAATTTGATGCTCATAGTTTGTTATTTTACATATCACCAATAAAAATGTTCATATCAATGACAAGATAGTGAGTCGTGCTTAAAAATTGATGATTATGACAGGGTTTGATGATTATGACAGGGTACAGCTCTAAGTCTATGCTCAATATTGTAGGCAGTATCCATAAAGTAGGTCTTGCCAATGTGTTACAATTTGACTTTCTTATCAGTGGCAATAGTCTTCAGAAAACTATCTTCTCTTTGAGAAAATGTCCATTGCAGTCTTGATGTTCAAGGGATTACAAAAACAAATCACTGTATACTAAATATTCTAGCAACCATTTTTGAAGTAGAAGCAGAAGTGCACCTTGAAAACTGGCTATTTTTAATGTACACTCTCTCAATTTCTAAATGCAAAACCTGTTTTCAAATGAATACAGCCCTCACAGCCTTACAAATGTGATCTGTGACCATCTTTCTAATTTTTATTTTAAGTAGACAATTTCTTACTAAGAATGACTGAAAAATAAATAATCAGGTAACTCAAAACAGTGGTGGAAAATCTAGGTTGGAATCTAAGTAATGCATAAAACAATCACCAATTGTTCAGCTGAGATATAGAATGGTCGACAGTCACAAAAACAGAAGAGCTTCTGGGCAATATCCTTATTCTGAATTGATAGAAGACACACAGGCACACATGAATACCTACATAATCCCGACCAACTACATCACGTGCTGCAGCCCAACTCAACTGGAGTCAATAGATGTTGGATGGAGTTGGTAAGAGGAGAAAGGAGGTGTGTGTGTGTGTGTGTGTGTGTGTGTGTGTGTGTGTGTGTGTGTCTGACACATCCTGAGGGGAGCTGGGTGGGGCACACAGTCAAGTGAAGAAAAGGTCTGTAACTGGATATTAATTACTGAAATACAGTGACATTACCAAAACTCCCCATGGCCAAGGCAAAAAGAAGTAAGGAAACTGCAAACATTAAACTGAATTATTAAATCACATGACCGTTTTACTTACAGTAACACTTTTCTATCTTTGCAAAGCATACAATTCCTCAAGCAAATTTTTTGTTAAGGAACTACTTTATAATTACTCTATACATTTAAACTGGCCTTATAGTAAATGAAAACAAAACAAAACATATGGTAATGTCACAATCTGAGGCCAGTAGAACCGCTAAAGACATAAACATTAAGGGAAATGCTTCAATGGAGTGTCCTCTTAACTAAGCCCTAATAACAAATGTTAACAGGATTGGATAGGCTATAAGGGAAAGAATGCAACCAGGAAACAGAGCTTAATTTGCAAATATGCAACTCTTCAGAAACAGTCTTGGCATGGTTGGCTGGGAGGCCCCATTCGGGGAAGTTCGGCCGCCAAGTGCAAGGCTTATTTCAGTCGATGCCACATCGAGCTACTTGCACGCTGGTGATGGGGATGAAATGATGAGGACAACACGACACCCAGTCTACGAGCGGATAAAATCTCCAACCATGCCGGGAATCGAACCCAGGTCCACTTACATGGAAGGCAGGTAACGTTACCACCCAGCTGAGCAGGTGGACAGAAGAAATACAAAGCTACATATATGTAACTCCCTAGTCCACCCAGTTATCACGTATGGGTCAAAGGTATGGACATAGACAGAACATGACAAAAATGCACTAAGACACTCTGAGCGGAATATACTATGCAAAATCTGTGGTCCAGTAAGGGAGGAAGAAGGCTGGAGAATATGCTACATGCTATATTACAAGTATTAATACAAGGTAGGGACATAGAAAAATTTGTGAAATCACAGCGAATATGATGGATAGGACAGGTGCAGAAAATGGCAGAGGATAGAACTCCAAAGAAAATGATGAAATGTGTGATCCATTCAGCTAGGCAAAAAGGGAGATCTAGAAGAAGATGGATTGACGAAATAATAGTGGGTCTCACTAGTATGGGAGAGTCTGGAGCCAGAAAAGAGCAGCAAACAAACAAGAAACATGGAGGAAAATCACTGAAGAAGCCAAGGCTCACCAAATGTTGTAATGTTACCGAAAAAGAGAAGAAGTAATTTATTCATAATTCTAGCAGACTGAGTTCCCACTGTACGAACAAATCTGCTCCAAATCCAGTGGTAATGGTTCTACACTGACAAACAAATAAGAGTTCTTGTTCTCTTCACAAACAGTCAGGTGGAAGAATTACATTCAATAAGGTATAATACGGATTCATGTAGTAACCACTATATGACTATATGAGAACACATGCACGCACAGGCACGTGCGCGCGCGCGCACACACACACACACACACACACACACACACACACACACACACACACACACACAGAGAGAGAGAGAGAGAGAGAGAGAGAGAGAGAGAGAGAGAGAGAGAATAAAAGGCAATTGTCCTAAAGAACACAGGTGGCGAAAGGCACCAGATTTAAAACATTTCACTGTTACTGGTCATTGGAGCTACTCACAGTTTCAATAAAAATTATTTTTTATCTGCTCCAATGAAGTTGGTACGAAATTCTTCATCTTGTTGCAAAATGGAATACATGAATTAATTTCAATAATTTTGCTACTATTTCAAAAAACAAAGTAGGTATGTAATGTTACTTACAAAATGAGTTAAATTCCTCTACTACTTTGCCAAAAACATATTTCGGTCTTATTTGTAAGTACTCTTTATTCTGTGCTTACTATGTGTACATGCTTGAACATGCTCCTGAAAGGTCACAAAAAATGACCCACTTCTTCTTCAGCATACACTGCATTTCTCTCACGACCCTTAGAGATCAGAAAATCTATCTTCAAATGATAATGTAAATAATAGCCTTCATTTAGCACAGCATTATGAGACTGACAGTAATAATCCTGCACTGTTAAGTGACTTTCAATGCACACTGGTACTACCGGAATTTATTTAGACTACAGGCACTACAACAAGATATGGAAAAAACCAGATTATGCAGGTATGGAACTGCCAATGCGAGAATGGCATCCCTGTTATGTAAAGCTAAGGTGAAGATCAACAAAGTGAAATGAGATGACTCTTCAGTTCTCTTACCTCTAGAAAGTGATCTTAGTTATCAAATGAAATAAGTTTCCTTCCGGCAAAGTACTGCTAAATGCTATAACATTCTACTGCCTTCCAACCACTTACTACAGCCGTAACAGCCATATGCAACTTAATAATTTGCATGGGTGAGTATGGTTAAACAAGCTTATGATGATGTATTCTTCACAAAAATGATCTATCAACGTGTACATAAAAAATTAAAGCAAGGTTTTTGCTGACGATGTGGGGCAGTAACCAATCACTACACCAGAAACAGCAGCAAGCTAAAAATGTCCCACAGCCAGCCACCCTTTCCATCTATCTGACAGGTACTCACATTCGGTGTGACCTCGCGCAACCACTCGTCAGCTTGTTCATCGAAGTCTATCTTGCAAGCATCACGCAAGTCACTGGCAGCCTCTTCCCAATGGCCAAGGAGACGGTGTGCCCGGCCTCGGAACTTCAGAGCAGCGGCACAGTCGGGATTAGCTTCCAACGCATGGGTACAGTCACGTACACAGGCATTTGGTTTGCCAAGAGCTAATAATGCCTGCCCACGTTTAGCATAAAGCAAAGCAGAACCTGTAACAAACAAATCTCTCAGCAACAGACACATTGTACACTACTGACAAGCTACTCAAGTACTCCCAAACTGAATAAAATGTACATATGCAAACAAAGAATATTTACAAATGCAATCAATTTCCAAGCCAAGAAGAACAGTAAGCTTAATGCAGAATCATCACTGTTCTTATATACCTGTGTTGCTAGGCACAGGGACTTTCAGGATACCCTTGGTGGTAGGTGAGGCAGCAATGAATATTAAAAGCTAGGGTTTCATATGCTTTGTTAGCAATGAGTTACATGGATTTATGATATCCAGACTTCTAATTGTGAAGACTGCATTCTGGTCCCAGCTGCCAGAGTTGGCAGTCATATGTGCGTGAAGTGTGCTTCCTTGTGTGTGTTTCTCTTTCTTTATCTGACGAAGGCTGTGGCCGAAAGCCAATGTGTAAGTGTCTTAATTGTGCCTGTCTGCAACTTAATGTGGCATCTTTACAGTAAGTAGCAATCTACCTTGTTCTTACATTGCAAAACTACTTATTTCACAAGCAAATTTTTTGGTGATTCAATCATCTCTTACAGGTTATGGCCCTCATATGTTCTTGATTTAACATCTCGCGACTTTTTCTTGTGGAGCTATTCAAAGGAAGGGCCCATAAAAACAGACTGCACGCACTGGCAGGACTAAGAATAAGATAACAACCGAGATTTACAACCGTGTTGACATTTTCAGCAAAGTGGCCTCAACTGTGGTAAAATAAGGTCATGCATATGTTACTGAACAGGGCAACCATATTGAGCAACACAGTATAACCTCGTTAGCATGAACTCGCTTAAGACAAACCCGCGGTTTATGTGAAAAAACATTGGCACTGGCAGGAATACATTAGTTCTTATGGGAAGTTTTATCATTTACACAAATTTCGATTATGGTGAATTACAAACTCCTTTTTCAGTTCCTACACAAATTTCTTTGTAACACATTTTTTTTTTAACTTCTGATATTACAGTATTTTTAATTATTAATTTTTTCCGAAACGAATGCAAGAAATGTTACTACAAAGCTAACTGCCCAATGTTTACTCGTTTCTAAGGTATTGTAGGTCAGCAGCCACATTTATCACCTCAACAATCAAAGTGTACAGTACGTTCACATAAATGCAGTAATGTGTGGATTGACATTTAGAAACATACTTGATGTCTGTTCTTTTAGTTATAGTCAAATCAAGTTAAAATACTGAATAAAAATCTACAAACGGTAGCACTCAAAACAGACAGCTCTAAATGTACAAGTAAAGCTTAAGGCACAAGGTGAAATGGGCCACTGTACAAAGAAAACAGCAATTGCACAGCAGTTTGGAATTCCCAAACCTACTTTATCTATGATAATTAAGAAATAAGAAAAAAATCATTAATGTTTTATCAGGTTCCAGAAACAAATCTAAATGATTTCGTAGTGTAAAGTAAGAAGATTAGAGACATTACAGCTAGAATGGTTCAATTATATGCCTGCATCTACCACATCTTTACGTCAGCCTATGATTCAGTCAAAAGAAAGTGAGACTGACAAAAATATAGGCATCAAAAACTTAAGTTATTCTGGTGGCTGGATGTATCAGTTTCAAAAGAGAGATATTCAGTTTCATCTGTACAAATGTCTGGTGAAGCATGTAAAGTTTATGAAGAAAGTGCAAGCACCTGGCTACATGAATTTGATGGCATGAGAGAAAAGTATGCCTCGTGTGATGTGTTCAATATGGACAAAACTAAACTTTTCTACAAACTTTTTCCAAATTGCACCCTGGGGATAAAATACTATATTGCAGTGCCTGTGTTATTCTGAATCACGAAGCAATGTTCCTTCGGGTATGCATGCATGTTCAAAGGAATAGGCACTGTGACTTCAGCCACTAAAAATACATGAAATGCATTCACAGCTGCGAATAAGGACAATCATCATCAGCTGTGTAATGGAATGATGACAATGAAATTTTGAGCCAGACTGGGGTTCAAACTCAGATTTCCCACTTACCGCGAGTGGTCAACTTGCCATATGGCTATCCGAGCACAATTCACACCCACACCCAAACTTATGTATGTTGTCAACCGTGTATCTACAACCTGTACTCGTACATCCATTATATGAATATTCCCGTACAGGGGAGACATTTTACTTGAAAGTCACTTGCCCGGTATTGGGAATAAATACAATATTGCAGTGCTTGTGTTATTCCAAATTATGATGCAATGTTCCATCGGACATGCATAAATGCTGGGAATAAAAGGTAATAAGTGTCACAATGGAGCATGCAGACAACAATGTGTAACTCTTGCCCTTGCGTGTAATGTGGATGGCAGTGAGAAGTTTCGTCACTGGGCTATCGGTAAGTCCAAGAAACTGCATTGTTTTAAAAACAAATATGAACACTTTCCCTTGCATCCACTCTCATCATACGAAAGCTTGGATCGAAGGCAGATCATTTCACATGTGGCTTCTTCTTTTCAACAGTAGCATGATTGCTCAAAACAGACTGTTGTTCTTACATTGGACTGATGTACTGTCCATAACATACAGGATCTGAACCGAACCGACATAAAGGTTCAGTTTTACCATCGAACACAACAAATCACCTTCAGCCCTTGGATCCTTCATTTCTCTCTCATGAAGAGAGCTTATTGCGTGTGACTTGTAAGAGCTGCAATCTGTGCTGCTGAAAACAATACTGTAACCCCAAATTGGTATCTGCCTGACACAATAAAAGCTACTGCAGCAGCCTGGGACTCCTTGTCACCACATCATATACAGAAGTGCTTCAACAGAGCCTGAAGTCAGAGCAACACTGAAGTTGTCCAAAGTTAGACACTGCCACTTCACATGACGAACGGACTGTTCTGCAAGATACTGCAAACCTTGGGATTAGTTTTAAGTAATTCATTATATGTTTCTGTGGAATCTGATGTACCAAAAGCTGTGACCATGGTGCAAGAAGGGTCATCAGGAGAAAGTGTGGAGGAGGAGGACGACGAGGAGGAGGAGGAGGAGGAGGAGGAGGAGGAGGAGAATACCTACCTGTCAGGAGATGTTTATAGCCTTGAACTGTTTACAACTATTTGCTTCAACATCTGATGTCACTGCTGTGTTTATGGAAGCTACAGTTACAGCTGGTTGTGGAATTACGAGATATCTTCATTTCCACGAATGTCAGCAAACCGTACTTAAAGTTTTTCCAAGAAAATAGTGGAATTTGCGAGTAGTTGAGACTTTTACATCAATTTATAGTGTTATAAGTCTACATGAATGTAAAGTGATTGATACTGTGGTGTATGATGCATTACTGTACTAATGTACTTGTATACATATTAAAATCTGTGTTTTTCAGTTAACAAGAATTTTTTTTTAACACAAATTCTTGAATTTTCCGTCTCTTCGGATTCGTGTTAACGAGGTTATATTGTATATTATAAAAAAATGAGTGCGAGATTACAAAATATAATATCTTTTGATGTGTGCTGCCCTTCCGTTATACATCACAGTTACATGAAATAACAAATCTCTTTTTCAAGCAATATTTAATTAAAATTCATTTTTCACTGTATAATTTAATGGCTGCTGATGACAACAGTACATTTAGTTCATATTTAGCTTTCTTTAAATACATATTTGCGATCTACTACACCTACAAACTATGTGAAAGAAAAAAGTAAACAACTGATCACTTCTAGATTGAAATAGCCCATTTAAGAGGCTTCATTGGAGGTCTGGAAAAGTATAAAAACTCTTTACTGCTTCAAATCACATTAAAATTTCATTGAAAGATTTTGAAAGGTCCCTCATGGTTCCACACTGTACACCAGAGCAAAACCTGTAGTCGCACTGCACTCCAAAGGAGTGCAATTACATCCAACGGGGTAACTGGTCCACAATCCGGTTAGTAAAGGGGTGAGTCGTCGTCATCTGTGTGTGTGTGTGTGTGTGTGGGGGGGGGGGGGGGGGGGGGGGTTCAGCAGTGTCAACTGTTGTCACGAACTTTGCCCTGTTGCTCATCACACTGCAGACTGTTAGTTTTGACCGCGCAATGTGTGGGAGTCAAGGCCCAAGGAAAGGTGTAGTTTCAGAGGGGGGTGACAGCCTTCTCATTGTGTGACACGTCCACAGAGGCATTGGGCAGAATTGTGGTGAAGTTTGGTGCTAATGTCACATCATTAACCCACCTTATACCTCACATAAGCTTCTGAGCTCTGGCCTTCTTTTCCGCATATGTTGACAGCTTGCTGCTTGAAACCATCATCAAGCCTGAGGGTAATGTCACAGGATGCCACACTTTTGCATCATTGCAGAGGAAGGTCATAAGCATCTTTGATCAAAATTTCACACTTCAGTGTCACAATCAGAGACAACTACAATATTTCAAAACAGTGTCCCTTTAATTGTGTTGCAGAGTGCAGTTGTGGAAGAAAATTCGATTTATAACTAAAATTTTATGCTAATTTACATCTTGACTGAGTGCAGGAGCATTACAGCTGGTATGCTTAATTTGAACAGAATCTCTCTAGATTTTCTGCACTACTTTGAGGCAGAGTTCCATTGTGGAAACTATCACAGGCATCTCACACTGAAGTCCGCATTAAGCTTCCAACATTCGTAAACCAGTGCCAACCTTGAAGATAGTGTGATCTTTTATAAATCTGGGGTGCTTATTTCACTTCCTTTGAAATCGAGCCACATTTGGCTGACATTTACATACTTAATATGAAAGGAATAGAGACTGTCACCTGAATGTTTCACATTCATTTTTGTAACATTACAAATTAATAGGGCCTGTAGTCTAGTGGTAAAACGTGCGCCTGGAAACCAGAGGTGTGGGCTTGAATCTTTGTTGAGTCACTACATATTTCAGTCTTTCTTTAACATAGTCTTCACATTGCAATGAAATGAAGATCTGTGGAATTATTATTATTAACAAGGGAAACTTCCCATCACACCCAACTCAGATTTAGTGGTAAAATGGCCCAGTGCATCGCCTGTCAAAAACTGAACACAGAACAAGCATGAAAACAGGAAGAAGGTACACTGAACTGTGAAGAAAGAAGCAAAGTAGAAAGAGTGAATGATCCAACTTAAGATGTGAAACATCAAGCAAACTCCAAGAACTATGGCGTCTTGGTTGTGTGGTCATGGTGTTGGATTACAAAGTGGGAGATCTGTGTTCAAATCTCCATCATGATGACCCCCCCTCCCCCCTCCTCTCCCTCTCTTTTTTATTTTTTTTCCCCACATTATGAACTTTCTGTCTGGTCACTGACATGTCTGGTCTGCTTCTGAAGTCTTGGTAACTGTCATACTATACACTGGTTATACAATACGAGTCATGTGGTAAGAATGTATTATCGTTGCAAGTAAATGTGATGAATAGTGAGAGCAGGTGAGATGCTGCATACAGCTCTCATGGAAGTGAAAACAACAAATAAATGGGCATGAACTATGTTACAACAAAGAAATTTAAGTCAAAACTTACAAAACAGAATATGTGAGCCATAACACATGGTACTTCTGTAGAACAAATAGAAGGTACGTATGTCTGGAGGTCCCTTCCTTACACTTCGCTGTTGCAAACGGACGTTACACAATGACACTGACATGAATTTGAATACAGTGAACAGACACGTCAATGACCAGGCAGACAGTTCAGTTCATAATTTTGTGGAGAAAAAAAAGTAGTAGGGGGGCACGAAGGAGATTGGAATGCAGATCTCTCCGTTCGCAGTTCAACAGTGTGGCCCACAACCAGTACAAAATGGTTTTTCAAACCTGCTCATTGTTGCACATCTTGAGCTTGGACCATTGACTCATTCTGTTTTGCTTACTTACCCACAGCTCAGTACACCTTCTTCCTGTTTTCATGCTTGATCTGTGTTCAGTTTCTGACAGGCTATCCAATGGACACTTCTCTTAAACATTCATGATAACAGACCTAGTATTTTCTCCCACATTGTTACAATAGCATGTCTGAGTTTTTGGCATAACAATGAACACAAAAATGAGACCCACAGATACACAAAAGTCAAAACCAAAATTTTTGCACACTCACAGTTTGACATAGGAGGGTGAATATATATTTGGTGTAATTTTTGCTTTAGGAAGAAGGGATCAGTTGGTAGGACATGTTCTGAGACATCGAGGGATCACCAATTTAGTATTGGAGGGCAGTGTGGAGTGTAAAAATCGTAAAGGGAAACCAAGAGATGAATACACTAAGCAGATTCAGAAGGACGTAGGCTGCAGTAGGTACTGGGAGATGAAGAAGCTTGCACAGGATAGAGTAGCATGGAGAGCTGCATCAAACCAGTCTCAGGACTGAAGACCACAACAACAACAACAACAGGACTTTTCATAAGCTAATTATCCTATTTTCGGAAAAATGGCAGAAGAGAGGTAAATTCTGAGTTAGGTTAATGGAAAGTCCTTTCAGAATACAGCATCAGACTGTTTACTGTTAATTTTATCCCTCAAGTGAACATGTCATTTTTTATAACACAATCAAGCACACAGCGTTCCTTGTATGCACATAAAGAATAACTGACTGTGTTGTGAAGGTAAATATCTATGAGCAAAACCACAGTTTAATCTTGGTTAAATTAAATAATGATAAAGCAAACTTACATTATATGAGCTAAATAACTGTTTAATTAAGCAATAATAAGATTGCATTGTATCACTCTGAGATGCCATGTACAATTGAAATGACACACCCTAAGCATTAAACAGTGCAGTTGTATCAGATCACGAATCTTGGTCATTTTCTTACATGGATTGTACACTTTTTCTCACCTAGCTCGCTGTTTATTTTATATTATTGCTGCTCACTTGAGTGTACGATGGCAAAACTTATCACTTTGTTAGGTGAAGCAATGATGAAGAAATAGGTACAGGCTCACAACTGTAAAGCAACAATGGAACCATACATGTGGCAGCCCATTCTTCACGGAGTGCTGCACTGAGGAAAGGTATCGATGTCGGTCGGTGAAGCCTGGCACGTCAGGAGTCTGTGCGGGCCAGTCCATTAAAGGGATGTTGTTGTTGTGTAACCACTCTGCCACAGGCCATGCATTATGAACAGGTGTTCAGTCGTATTGAAAGATGCAATCGCCATTCTTGAATTGCTCTTCAACAGTGAGAAGCAAGAAGGTGCTTAAAACATCAATGTAGGCCTGTGCTGTGATAGTGCCACAAAAAACAACAATGGGTGCAAGCCCCATACATGAAAAACACAACCACACCGTAACACCACCAACTCCGAATTTTACTGTTGGCACTACACACGCTGGCAGATGACATTCACTGGGCATTCGCCATACCCACACCCTTCCATCGGATCGCCACATTGTGTACCAATTTTTGTCACTCAACACAACGTTTTTCCACTGTTCCTTCATTGTTTCGTCAGATGAAATGGGTGTCACAGTAGCTCTAGTATATTTCCCTCATCCATCTCAGCAGTACTGCTTCAGGTCTTGTGCAAGCTTTCAGGGAGGAGGGATGTTACATCTCTAGACATCATTAATAGCACAAAAGATGTGGTGTGTTGTAACATTTTGATTCTATGAAATAAAATGTTCCATTTCTAACCCACTCAGGCCGACGAAAGATGTACCTGGGAAGCGAAAACATTCCTTAGGTAGTTGTTAAATGTGGAACATCCCACAGTGTGCACTCTGGTTTGCCGTATGTGCATATGTCGACAAGGTGCGACGGCAAGTGAGCGTCTCCACCTGCTGTGGAGGGCCACTTATGCTTTGGCTTCATGGCTTGGCAGTGCCATGGAAGTCACAGAACAAACACCAGAACAATTGAAGATTATATATGAGAACTGTCATTCTGTAATGTCAAGGAAGTACACGAATACACTTTGCAATCTATGTCGAGCTACCAGTTAAGACAGATCTGTTTGACCATCCATCATAAATAAAGTTGTACAATGGAAACATTATGCTTATGATACAAAAGAGTTACCGCCAAAGTGACTACATTATTACAGTAGCTAGAATAGATCAGACCTCTCTTTCAGCACCTGCCAACTGCAGAAGTGAAGACGTCTCACGTCACCGTCTAGTGGTACTGCACAGCTGGTCCACTACAGTGAATAACTTCAAGAATGGCGACAGCAAGATATTTCTAAGGTAAATGTAGGCACACATAACAACCAGGTGACAGACTGTGCATGGTGTGGAACACATCATACTAAAAATACAACCTGTTACACTTCTTTTGGCATCCTAGTGCAAGATGAAAAATAGAGAGCACTAGCAATTTAAAAAAAAAAAAATCCAAGAATTTTGACAAAAATATCAGAAGAAGATACAATGTTGCCTATAGCAAACCAAGCCAATAAGTGAGAAAATATAAGTGGGCACATGCATCAGTGCGGGCTGAATTAATTTGAATCGTGAAGAAGAAATCATTTTAATTTGGTAAATCACTAGAGGTGTTAATGACTATAAAGAGTCGAAGAAAGAATGTTAGTTGATCATAGCAACATGGTCAACAGTGAAAGATCAGACCTCTCTTTCAGTGCTTAAGTAACATTTGGCAAGTGAGTGGGGAAGAATTTCATCAATGAAGTGACTGAATTCTGAATTGTGATTTCCAGACTACAATTGCAGCAGTGATTTCCGTTGGCATCCCTGCAGCGACTGAATGGCATGGCAATAGTGCAGCTCCTTCGCAGTGCAGCGGCCAGTCAGCTCATTGCCACATCACTTATCCCATGCATGACACACAAGCAGCACCATACAATTCACTGAATGACTGATTAGGCAAGTTGTAAACAACACCAACTTGATTTCTTTTCTTTTCTTTTTCTCTCTCTTTTTTTATTAGTAGATCATTCTGTGAAGATTGTAAAGACACACTTCACTAACTTTGGGTAGTTAGGTCTCAATCTGGTGACACTGTTTAAATACAAATGAGGATATACCTATTGTTGCCGAAGTTGTAAGCCAGTTCAGATTAGGAAGATAGAGGAGTTGGCAGCTCTTATTAAGGCTCAATGGGTGTAATTAAAAAAATTGGTATACAAATGTCTCAAATGTAAAAACACAAGGGGAGAAAATAAAAAGATGAAGGAAGAAGGTAGCTTCAAAAGCATATAACATATCTAACATAGAAGCAACCTTATTGAAGTTACCTAAGCAGTTACAAACATAAAGCAGTTACAAACATAGACAATTAACCAATGTGACTTAGTAAGAAATGTGGCTCAAGAACAGTTTAAAGAGATAAATGATAAGATGCAAAGACAGAAGAATTGTCAACCCATTAATTCAAAAGTATGCACAATCAAAACTCAGACACGTGAGGCCAGGTAGGGGTGTCAGAACAAAGTAGAGAATTAGGCAAAGTAATTGGTGCACCAAACACTTATCTACTTTTGAGGAGTGTCTGCACGAGCTAGCTGAACAAAAAGAACAAGAGAAAGTTGAGCCTACTAGCGTTACCACCAATGCTTTGGGTGATACTGTAGAACATCAAAAAGTGTCTCAAAAGCTGTGGGAAAAATTATAAGATTTCAAATACCAGAACAATTTTAAAACATTGAGACACTGCGTTAGTTCAGTGGAGCTTGTAATAGAAAATTTACGTGTCTGAGAAGCTTACTAAAATGTACGATGATTGTAAACCTAAGTATGATAAACATTTGAGTGAGCTTACAAAAGTGTACAATGACTGTAAATGTAAGAATGATTAATTTTAATGAATATCCTGATGCAGGATTTGAAATTGGAGTTCACTTATGGGATAGGAGTATGCTTGTCAATACGGAGAGATATTCATTCGAGGGTTTTTTTTTTAAAAAAAAACGGGATTTCCTTTGGCGGAGCTTGTGTGGTACACATTTCTGCCTGTAGGCATGTATAGCACGACTCTTTGCCAGTTAAGTGCCACCTATATTGTCGACCTGGCTTGTTCTGTTCATCTGCAGTGATTGTTTTTGCTGGCTGTTTTGTTCTCGTTTTCTGTTTTTATTATGGTAAGTTCAAGTGAACAATGTGCAGCTGTAAAATTTTGTTTTCCACTCAGTAAAAATGCTGATGAAACACTTTTAATTTTGAAAACTGCTTACCAAGATGATGCTTTGTGAAAAACTCAAGTGTATGAGTGGTTTGCTCAATTTAAAAAATGGTAACATATCAATTGATGACAAACCTCATTCCGGACGTCCATCAACTGCCCGAATCGATGAAAATATTGAAAAAATTCAATAGCTTGTGCTCACAGGCTGTCAATAAACAACTGATCAACTGTCAGAGATAGTGGGTTATCTTGGGAGTTCAGTGTTAGACAAAAAATACCCAATTGTGGCAGACGAGACTGGTTCTTCCACCATGACTATGTGCCTGCACACACAGCTGTGTTACACAGTTTCTGGCTAAAAACAGCATAATGGCATGGTTCCACTGCCCCACACACCTTACTCGCCTGAACTGGCTCTGTGCGACTTTTTCTTATTTCTGCACATGAATAGGCACATGAAAGGACACCGATTAGACAACATTGAAGAAGTCAAGAGGAAAATGAGGCAGGAGCTGTCAGCCATTTCTAAGGATGGCTACCAAAAAACTGTTTCAAACAGTGGAACAATGTATTAGTTGTAATGGAGAGTATTTTGAAGGGGATAAGGTTGTTTTGTAAAACATTTGAAGTATACAGCTTTTAAAAATAATTTTGCAGTAATAAGAAAGGTAAATATCAATGAGTATTTAAAAGAAGCATTAAGTTATGGAAATGTATTTCCAAAGTTATGTGTACTACTGTCAGTTGGCAGAATGAAATTTATTAGCAACAGATGCTATGTAATGAGACACATTTGATTCTATGCAGGTGAGATGTATAAATTTGTAAGAGGTGCATGGTTTAGCGGTGATTCTATTCTCCTGGCCCTAGATGAGGCTATAGTATGATGTGTGGAGGGCACCTAAAAAGCATTATGAATCCAATGTACCTCAAGTTAACCAGTCCTCTAACTGGATAAAAGCCTAGGGTTTATTTTAAAGTCGTGTGTTGAACATTTACTATTTTATTTTTATTACTTACCAGAGGCTCTTTAACTTTATTACCCATTTGTTTAATGGTGATTGAAAGCTAAAGGACAGGTTTGAACTACAAGATGAACAAAGCAAGCAACACCTTCAGCAGTCAGTCAGATTAAGTCAATTAAAAACTACCACCAGAGCTGCAACTGTAATGCCTGGGTGCTATGTAATCTCTGGAGTATGATGAATATTACAAATGCATTATTAGTACAATGAGCTACTACTGATGAAGGACCATAGAGAAAGAGACCAATAAATTTTTTTACGGATATTGTGGACATTAAAATAGTAAGAAACACACAGCAACCAAATACAGATGCTGTTAAAAATTTCGAAAATATGTATGATGTTAAAATATATGTTAGGCACATCATGTACACCGGTGAAGAGGATGGGAAAGGAATCCACACTCCAAGTGGAGCATGCAAGCAAAAAAGCAATAGATTGGCGAGTCCGTTGTATTGCCGCCGTAGCATAAAATAATGCTAAGACTATTGTTATCTGGTAAGAGGACACTAATTAACAATTGCTTCACAGCTCATGTGCGAAAATAATCTCTGATGAGAGAGCACTAATAAATAAATGACTTAAATAAATGAAATAAAAATGCTATTAATAACAAAATCTATTACATTAAGACATTAACATACACATACATAAAAATGTGACCCCTCCAATAATTAAGAATACAGATAAGCCTTACAATCTAGTAGTAATGAAAAATCTCTGGCAAATAGTTACTGACAAGGAGTATTTACTGGACAGTGAAGACTTCTGGGAGAAGTGTGCTAGAATGTTTTTAATAACGGATAATAAAACGAATGAAGGAGTAATAACACGAGAGAAGGCTCATACACACATACACACAAAATTCAAGCTTTCGCAACCAACGGTTGCCTCATCAGGAAAGAGGGAAGGAGAGGGAAAGACGAAAGGATTTGCCTTTACAAATGTCTCCTTGTGTCTGTGTATATGCGGATGGATACGTGTGTGTGTGCGCGCGCGAGAGTGTATACCTGTCCTTTTTTCCCCCTAAGGTAAGTCTTTCCGCTCCCGGGATTGGAATGACTCCTTACCCCTCTCCCTTAAAACCCAAATCCTTTCGTCTTTCCCTCTCCTTCCCTCTTTCCTGATGAGGCAACTGTTGGTTGCAAAAGCTTGAATTTTGTGTGTATGTTTGTGTTTGTTTGTGTGTCTATCGACCTGCCAGCACTTTTGTTGGTAAGTCTCATCATCTTTCTTTTTAGATATATTTTTCCCACGTGGAATGTTTCCCTCTATTATATACATTACGACATTAAGTAGATTTGTCTTATTTTATAAAAACTGTAAAGATTAAACAGAGATTAAGAGCAAACTTAGAACATAAATTAAGTGGCTGCCTTTTAACATATATAGTCACCATTTGACTAAAGACATGAAGAAAAAGTACATTTCAGACATTGAGAACTGCATTTTTGTAATTACCTTTGACATGAGAAAAATGCGACCACTCCAATAATTAAGAATACAGATAAGCCTTACAATCTAGTAGTAATGAAAAATCTCTGGCAAATAGTTACTGACAAGAAGTATTTACTGGACAGCGAAGACTCCTGGGAGAAGTGTGCTAGAATGTTTTTAATAACGGATGATAAAACGAATGAAGGAGTAATAACATGAGAGAAGGATCATTGTTAGATGATTTTAATACAATACGTGTAAATTATTGCACTGGAAGAAATATAGGTAAAAAGATATAAAAGAAGGAATCACGCAAAATAAGTTTGGAATAACCAGATAAAGTTTATATGCTACAGAGAAACTTCATCTCTGGGATGCATAAAGATACAGGTCAGATGCTGTGCATACTGTTGAAGATTTTTAAGATAGGGTGTACTTGATTTTATATAGATATCGGATAAGAGAAGGATATTCAGACAGAGCGAATGGACAGTCTAATCCTTGTTCAGATGAAAAAAATCTGCAGCTCCGTATTGAAAAAATGAAGCCATGACGTACACTTTAGTCTCCAAGAGTTAATACAGAAGAGTCAGGACTCAGTCACAATAACACAGGAATGTTTCAATGTGTTTCTCAGGAGGAGGAGGAGGAAGAGGAGGGATAAACCAAAATTGAAGAATTCTTGAATTCCCTGTATAGAATTGCTATGGTACTGAATAACAAAATTAGGAAAAGGCTAGATTGCTACTCACCATATAGTAGAGATGTTGAGTCGCAGGCAAGCAAATACATTAAAGCTTTTGGCCAAAAGGCCTTTTTCTACATATATTCACACAAACACTATGTGTGAGTTGTGCTTGTGTGAAAGTGTGTACATGTCCTACTTTAGAAGAAGGCCTTTTGGTTGAAAGCTTACACGTATACAGTGGAACTTCGATTTTACGTTCTTCGATTTTACATTTTTTGTAATTCTATACCATATAATTGTAATCCCTTTGGGGGGGGGGGGGGGGCGCTGAAAATTCCCTGATTTTACATTTCTTCCTAGAACGGTTTACCTTGATTTTAAGTTCTTATTTGATGTTTCACTTGACTTATTCCCGGTCTCTTCCTATTGATATTTCATGTGACACAACGAGTTATAAGTGGCACAAAAGACATATGGTTCACGCCACGGGCGGTGGCAGAGTTAAGGGAATATTTTAGGCCAGTGTGGAGAGGAGAGACACAACTTGCAACATTTAGCTTCAACATGCAATTACGATACAACTATTGCTACGTTGCAGCAGTAATGAGAAAAGAAGACAGTCAACATGAAGTGTTCTGGACCAAGCCAATATGAGATGAGGGGGCCCACCCACCACATTTTCCACTTATAGATCAGTCTCAACCTTTTGCTTTTATTTCCAATGTATTGTATTCAGCAACAATATCAATTGTCAACATTTTAAATTCAGACACCGAGTCTCAAAGAATATGCTCAGTCATAATCAAGGAAATGTCGCCCATCTCCAGCTAGTGAATTCTTATTGGCTGGCGACTTGTAAGTTGCCCAATAGCCAGCGTAGCCACCACACCACACTAACACACATAAAAAGAGCTCACCTACCGGTTGTGTGGAGAATGGAAATGGCAATTCAACAATGGGAGTGCAGGTAGGGGTGAAAGCATTTTTTGAAGAGCTGAAAATATACTTTTCGTGCAGACAATGTGCTATGACAGAGACGTCACATGGGAATAGAACAAGGGTATTGTGATAACACATTTTAAAGACTTTCGTGATCAAATCTGACACAATACAGTTGCAACAATTATGTACACTACTCATGTATATACTCTGCACCACACACTGTACATCGGGAAGTTTGGCAGCAATGGTAGAAGGCATGACGCGAAACCATAGCAGCTGAGCTTTCTTTCTAATTTACATTTTACACAGTTTACAGACATTTACTGAGCCAACTTCTGATAAGGTCGTAATGTCAACTGGGGAAGTAAACCCATTTTTTCACATCTCTGTTTCTCTCATAAAGCCTAAAATAACACTTTAACAGTGGTGAGCTTATGAAGTGGAGTTTGTAAGAAAAGCATTAAATAATAACAGCAATGCTGACCAAGTTTGTCATTAAGCAGATGTCAACATTTATGCTTACAGTTTAATCACTTAGTAGCTGTGATGTTTTTGGCTTAATTCAACATGTTCATCAATTCTTGCTTTTTTCTGGGTGAGCATGAAGGATGATTTCTCAAAAATGCATGTTTTGAACATAAAAGCTGTGGTCCTACCCAGATAACAATTTCATTTTTTTGATGAATTTTTACTTGCTGTTACACATCTGTGATTTTTTTAAAGAACTGATGAAATGCATTGCCACAAATTATTCTATAAGCATTGTATTGTACACTTAATTTCCTTCACTTACATTTCATACAAAGCATTGGAGAGGATTGCGATTTTTAATCATATATGCAAATTACATGTGTTTTTGGTCGATTTGGGGGCGGGGGTGGGGGTTAACACTTTCCTTGATTCTGCATTTTCCTCAATTTTGCATTTTTTAAGTCTGGACCACATGAAAATAAAAAATAGGGGTTTCACTGAAGCAGTCTTTTTGCTGTGCCTGTCTGAGACTTCTTGAGATCTCCTCTATATGGTGAGTAGCAATCTATTCTTTTCATGATGATGCTGCTATTCCATCACAGATTTTCCATTTTGTGTGTGTGTGTGTGTGTGTGTGTGTGTGTGTGTGTGTGTGTGTGTGTGTGTGTGTGTGTGTACTGAATAGCCTTACTTCTCGTCTAGGTACTGAATGATCAAAATGTTTTCTTTGACTTCAGCAGTGTGGTTGAATTTCAGCCTGGAACTGATGATTTAAGCAAACCAACAGAACAGATACCTACGATTTGAGAGGAACATGGACAAGAAGCTTAGAACAGAACTGGGGCAGGTATTACAAGGTGGAGAGAGTCAGAGACATTGCAAAAGGGGAGAAACCTGGATTATGTTTGTGAAGGGAGGGATTGTGAGGGAGAGCTTCAAGAAAGATAGCCTCTCTCAAAGTTCCAGTTCTTTCATCAAATAATACAGTTACAAAACTCGTACACCTGCTTATGGCACTGAACTCCATATTCTCTGCCATATGTACAAAAATAGTTATGGTTAGAATTGTGTTACTTAAAGGAATATATAAGCATAACAGGGTCCTCAGCAAGTTAATAGGTGCCTGCTGGCTTTTCAAAACTACATAACAATAAATATGTCAACAATTTTTACCAGAATTTAGAATAATAGCTTCAGTGTAAAGGTCCACAGCTTTTTGGTATTCTCCTTCAGCATAGGCACTAATGGCTTCTCTTTTCTTCTCATTAGATTTCTCAATATCTTCTTCTGATGCTTCTTTTCCCAACTCACCCATTGGAAGACTTTCATCTTTATCAGGTTCTGAAAAAATCAACAATAGCAACTGCAACTGAATTATTTTTACAAAGCACTGAACACAGTTTGGAGCAGTTACTTAATGCAGAGAATGAGATATGTCATGTAAATCAAACTTACGCAGTTATTTGTATAGGGTGAAGTCTCAAAGAAATGTAGGAACACACATGAAGAATAACAAAAAAGTAAATAAATATATACATAAAGTAAAAAAAATTAAATAAATAAATATATCTGTGGATTACTTCTGTAGCCTGACAGATGCTACAGTCACACATGGGCTACATTTATTCTATATGTAAAAACTATCATTTATTACTATGTTGTCTGGAAAATACCCTAAGGTATTCATTTTAACATTGGTCTGACAAGGAATAAAAGTTTATACCAAGAGCATGCTATTGTGAAACACTGTAATGTGGCTTTTAAAGGCAATGAAGTACGACAGAATCTTGAAAAAATTATGTAGAGAATTTTAAAAAATTGTTGACTAGAAATTCTCCCTAAACAGGGGATGTTAAATACAATGATTTCTCCGACACAGTTACTGGCATCCAATACGTAACAGGCATCAGTGAGCTCCAGGAATGTGACGGTGGGCACTCAGTGACCAATAGTTAAAAGTTGTCAGCAGATGCCGTTTTGTCTACTCTAGTTTGTCTTACCAGCTATTACATATTTAAAACACAAGATAAGTAATGACACAAGGAGGTGCACTCAAATGCACTGAAAATTGTGATACTTTTTTCAACAGATTTGGACTGCTTTTATTAGCAAAGCAAACTCAGTGATTATAAATATTTATTATTCCTTTTCAAATGTTGTGATAACAATATGTTATTCTTTTCATAGTCAGCTGAGCATAGAGCCATTCACTCATCAATTCTTTCCAGTTTTGAGAAGTCCACCTATTTCTGAATTACATTGGTTTTCCAGCAAAATTCTTCCCTTTTTTATTTGAAAATTTCATATTACATATAGCCATGAAATACGCTGGAACTGTATGTCCTGCAGTAAGAGATGTTTTTCTTACTTTGTTCTGAAATCATTAGTTTTACTTGACTGCATACTTAATATTGAGTTTATAAAAACATTTTATACAGCAGAATGCTTCCCATACTCTGACAAGATTTGGAATCAGTCCTAATATATATCAGCATGTTAGTGATTGTATCCAGCCTGTCAAGTTAAATGGCTTGCTCACAGCCCCAAACTGAAACTCAACAAACATCTTTGGGTGAACTGATGTGTTGTTCACGTCAGATCAATTCACTCGAAAATTTGATAACTATTCACCATGTGAGAACAATGCAAACCAATCCTGTCTCTGGTGTATGAGAATTTAACAGATGACTTGTCACAAAAATTAAATGCTATAATAATAAAGTTTGTACTACACACAATTTGTCAATGTGTGTCCCTGCAATGAATAGAAGTTGCTGTCCAGAAATTTTTGGCAAGATATATGCAGTTAAGAGGTCAAATATGGGTGAATATGTTTAAACACCGTATTCAGTTCAAAATGTTGACCATGCACCTTTCCACAACAAACACAGAAAATTTGAAGTACTCAAACAGTATGAAATCGAAAACCAAAAGTGTCTCACAACTGTGTGTGTTCAAACATAAAAACACAACTAACTTAGAAAAGTGTGCAATTTTCACACCTGTTACATGTATCTAGCAAACACTTAATAAAACAAAAAAATGTAGAATCTTAGGTCTATAATATCAATGAGTCACAGTTGGAATCAAGCAACTCATACAAACACCTGGGTGTAAATGCTTGTAGTGATATGAAATGGAATGATCACATACGTTCAGTTGTGGATAAAGCAGGTGGTAGACTTCAGTTTACTGGTAGAATACTGGGGAAATGCAATCAACCTACAAAGGAGATTGCTTACAATTCACTAGTGCTACCCATTCTAAAACATTGCTCAAGTGTGTGGGACCCATACCAATTAGGACTAACTAGGGGTATTGAACGTATACAGAGAAGGGCAGCATGAATGGTCACAGTTTTGTTTGATATATGTCAACAAATCCCTTGTACGACCCATTCTACAATACTGCTCAAGTATGTGGCACACAGTCCAAATAGACTAACAGGGGATATTGGACATATACAGTGGCAGTGAAGGGCAGCGAATGGCCACAACTTTGTTTGACGCAAAAGGGTGTAATGAAGGTGCTGAAAGAAATGAACTGGCAGACTCTTGAAGATAGACAGAGGTCTGCGTGGATGCGGATATCCGCGGTATTTGTAACATGGCGGATAAAATCGCGACCGACGCGGATATCCGCGGGTCACTTGTGGATAATGAGCAACGTATCTGCCCAGTACGTATGTTGCCATGTTAGTTGAAAACTTCAAGTCTGTTGATGTTCTTGGAATCTTGCAGGGCCCGGGTAGAGTGGATGTCTGTTGTCCTCAGCCCCTGGCTACAACCGATGTAGCTGTACCCAAGAGACCTGCGCCTAATCCATTTCCGCGACCGTGTCTTTTGTGTGGCCTGTGAAGTGCTCTATGGGTGGAAAACCTGCCTACTGTCTACCAGACAGGTGCCCGTTGCAATTTTCTGCTGCCTTCAGTTAGAGCTTTGTAGTGGCCGAGTGACAACGTGCATCATAGCAAATATCAGTGAGAGTTCTTTCTTCAAATGAACACCATATCGATGGATACAATTTCGTGTAAGGTGAAAAAAGGTGATTTTACACTAGTGAAGGAAAACAAATTGAAATCGCCAATTTGGAAAAAATTTGGATACGTATTTGATGGCAACGAAAAGATAAAAGATATAGTGGCTTGTTTTGCATGTAAAAAAGTATATTCCTACACTGGACACAAAAGTGGAACTTCAAATTTGCTAAAACATTCGTGTGAGGCTGGACAAAGTAGCATAATTACTTAAATACCAAGAGAGACGTGAAAAGTTCCTGAAGTTCCACCAAATTTGAATACAGCCGCGACAGAAAAACTTATCAATCTTGTCAGCAAAGACATTTTACCATTCGAAGTTGCGTGTGGATCTGGGTTTCTCGAGACGGCAGTTTCTTATTGATGTGGGGGCCAAGTACGGTGCAGTGAGTGCTAAGGAGCTGATACCTCAGCCAACCACCATATCCAGAAATTTGAAGGAAACAGCGGATCGTCTGCGTGAAACTGTCTCCACAGAAGTGAAGAATATATTCAGAGATATAGGTGGAGCACTAACTGTTGATTTATGGACTGATTCATACCATAAAATAAACTATATGGGAGTGACTGCACATTATGTTAATTATGAAGAAGTGAAACTTGAGGATCAAATGTTGTGCACCAGAGATTTTGAGAGTGAGATTAAAAAAAAACAGGAGAAAACATTAAAATTGAATTAATTAAGATACTACGGTCGTTTGATTTATTCAGTGCTGTGAATTACATCGTGTTCGTTACAGATAGAGGTCCAAATATTGTGGCAGCACTTCGCCAATACAAGAGGCTCTCGTGCTCAGCACACATTCTTAATAGCTGGAGCACACGACTCGAGAAGAGTGACGTGCAGCGACTAATAAATTCCTGTCAAGCTATCACAACTTTCTTTAAAAGATCTAGTCTTCAGAATCGCCTTCAGAAGTCACTGAAAGGAGATATAGACACACGATGGAACAGTAAATTGGATATGTTTGAGACTATTAATTCACAATGGTTTGAAGTTCTGTCAATTTTGTCAGAGAAACATCAAGATAATTTGATTGATTCTATAGACAAGAGGATGTTGGAAGATATAATAACCTTTCTGACACCATTTAAAATAGCTTCTTGTGATCTCGAAGCCTCCAAAACCCCTATGCTTTATTTGTGTGTGTTGTGGAAGTTAAAACTTCTCTCCTTCCTTGAAAAAAATGATGGCGACAGCCCATTTCTGATAGATTTAAAGAGTACAGCCAAATCTATTTTAATCAGCAAATGGGACATAACAGTAACCCATAAACTTGCAACGTTTTTGAATCCAAAATATAAAAACCTAAAATTTCTTAACAGTGCCAAAAAAGATGAAGTTGTAAAGGAAGCGAAAAATTACGTTGCGAGAAATTGTCCACAGTTAAAAGATAAGGAGGAAAAAACATCTGGAATTCCTGCAAAAAAAACAGAAGTCTGACGTACTTTTTAATGAATTTGAAGATTCCTCAGAAGATGAATCTAAGAAAGATCTTGACTTTGCGTCAGATGAAATTCTCAGATATACGAATGATAAAGTCCAATTTTCGGAAAGCATCGACCTGATAGCTTGGTGGCATGGATGTGAAAACATCTATCCACATCTTTCCAAACTCGCATACTTCGCGCACTGCATTCCAGGTCCAGCACGCCATCTGAGAGAAGCTTCTCTACTGCTGGACAAATAATGCAGGACCGACGCACGTCTTTGAAGCCACAGACAATTGATGACATCATGTTCCTGCATAGTAATCTTCCAAAGTAAAAAGGTACTTGTACAGCTTCTCTTACTTCACTGTATTTTTTGGGCTTATCTGAATTAGTTACAATTTTTTTTCATCTGATTCTTTCTTTTACAGAATTTGAATCAGAAGCAAGCAGAGATGAAAATATTTAATCTGAAGCCTGTGAGTTTTTATTGTAATATTTATAGTAAAGAATTTCCTCAACATATTGTTAGTATTTTTACTATTCCCAACAAGAACATTTAAGTAGCATTAGGTAAAAGAAGGAAATATTTAACAAGCAATTTGTTTTGTTGTAATTTTCATATTAAAGAGCTCAATTTTAAGTTTTTACTCTTCGCAACAAGAACATTCAACAGCTAACACATCACATCAATATTATTAAACTAGGTAATGATGATCTCATAAGTGCCTACCTAAATTTTAGCATGCACTACAGTAACATTTGCAGCCGCCGAGCGTTGTCGCTCTTTGTGAACAGTGAAACAGCCTGGCCAGAGCGGTGGCATGGCGGGCCTTGTAATTAATTACAAGTGGGACTTCAACCTACGGCTCACGACCACCAACAAGTTGTGACTGCGATAGCCCGTGAAAGATTATTCAGATCACATTGAAAACTTACAAAATATTCAAATCATCCAAAATAATAATGTGTCTTTTAATTTACCAGCCAATTAGTAAAGATAAGGGCTGAAATTCGTAACAAATTTGAACATTTTAACTGTAACTTGGTATTGCTTAACAGGGAACAGTGCCTAACATTTGAAGTTATGGGACAGTGGTTTTTATATAGACATCTTGAAATCGTTTGCAGTTCCATTAAACTCTGAAAACAAAAATTTACCATTGAAAGTATTAACTGCGAAATCTACTGCAAATTTTGTCTTAGTAATTTAGACCAATGTTGAGGATGTTTTAAAGTGTGAAAAACTTTGTTTAGTTGAGAATGAAGCAGACATTTCATTTATAGTTAGGTCATAATTCGATAAATCAGCCAAAAGGTGAGGTTCGAGATTTCAATCGTATTTTTAGCTAAAGCTAAATGGACTCATAATTTCTATAAGCACTGATTTTGTTGTCACTCTTCGGAAGACGAGTTATTTCTTCCAGACAACGTCAATTATTGCTGGCAGTGTAACTTTTACACAGGTGAACCAGCATTTTGCAGTGTAGGCCTAATACTGTAAATATTTTCACCTGTAAATGACGATGACTGAACGCATAAGCTATAATATAATCATCAGCTGACATGAATGGCTTCAAAATTTGACACATCTAAGCAGTGAGTACAAAAAAACTGTCGGTAAATGATGCAATGTGCTAGTAACAGTTTAAAATCATCGTCATTTTCAGCTGCCTTCGCACATGAGCAGCGAAATATAATTGTTTCTATACATGTATTTTCATCATTTAATACTATTACATTGAATTTTATTTTTTTAAAATAGCGTTTCCAATCTCACGAGATCCAAGCCGCTAGTGTGTGCGCTCCGGAGCGCCAATGCTTTCCTGTTTGGAATAGTCAGCTTTAGAGTAGGTATAGAGCATTTCCTGTGATTTAAGAAGTCAAAAGTAGTTAAGTTGCCACAGAAATGGCACCCTAACAATAACTATGTCATTACATACCATAATTCTAAGTACTACTGTCTATTACTATTAATTACTCATTCAAAACTTAAATATATGTGGATGCGGATAAGGAACTTGCGGATACGGATTAATTGCTGTGGATGCAGTTGTGGATTAGGACCATGCGGATGCGGATTGCACTTTTCTTATCCGCGCAGACCTCTAAAGATAGATGTACACTATCCTGAGGAAGTCTACTAACAAAGTTACGACCCTCTACATATCACTCATAGAGATTGTGAGTACAAGGTAGAATAATTACAGCACACAGATGGCCATTCACACAATCATTCTTTCCATGCTCCAGATGTGAATGGAATGGGAAAAAACCCTAATAACTTGTACAATGGGATGTACTCTCTGCCATGCACTCCATGGTGGCTTGCAGAGTTTAGATGTAGGTAGACTCAATTGTTGGCGAGTGATTGACTTTTCTTAGTTTTTAGATATTTCAATCCACAAAACCCCCTTGTCACAACAATGAAAAAATCTACTATGAGTAAGACAATAGTTTATGAGTGGTATAAATGTTTCAATGAGGGTCCAGATGGCTTTGGAGACAACAACCACCCTGGACACATTAGCACACCAATTACTAACAACAATACGGAAGAAGGACAGAAGATGGTTCTGGAAAATCACCATGATAGAGGTTTCCGATGATTTCTGCGAATCCTTTGGTTCATGTCAAGCAATTTTTTCATGTTTTGGGCACGAAATGTATAGTAGCAAAGTTTGTTCCGAAATTGTTAATATCGACCAAAAACAATATTGCGTAGACATTGCTCAGGAATTGCTGAATGAAGCAGACAACGATCCAAAACTTCTACTTAAGGTTATAACAGGTACAATACATGGGTATGCAAGAATGATGCCAAAATCAAGGTCCAATCGGTGCAATAGAAACTGCCTGATGAGCCAAGACTGAAAAAAATTCGACAAGGTCAACCATATGTGGAGGTTCTTTTTATTGTTTTCTTCAATTTCATTGGGATGGTGCATCATGAGTTCCTGCCTTTCGGTTGTATGGTCAATAAGAAATACTACCTGGAAGTTATGTGTTGTCTGTGTGAAGCAATCTGAAGAAAATGACCAGAATTGTGGCAATACTCTTGGAGATTGCAACATGATAATACTCCTGCTCACACCTCAATGTTTGTAATTTTTTTGGAAGAAAACAAAACCTTTGTTGGCTCAGCTGCCATATTTGCTGGACATGGCCTCCTGCAACGTCTTTCTATTCCCGAAGCTGAAGGGTACTATAAAAGGACAATTTTTTGCCACCTTCGAGCAAGTAAAACCGAAATTGCTAAAGGAGATGAACACCACAACAAAATGTGAGATCCAGAAGTGCTTCCAAGAATGGAAAAAGTGTTGACACAATTGTATTATACCTAAGGGGGGATTGCTTCATAGGGGACAAAGTTAATGTTGGGTAAAGCTTTGACAATGCC
Organism: Schistocerca cancellata; assembly: GCF_023864275.1. NCBI lineage: Eukaryota > Metazoa > Arthropoda > Insecta > Orthoptera > Acrididae > Schistocerca > Schistocerca cancellata. Next base: position 522,414,726 of record NC_064633.1, read on the forward strand.
AGACACTTGGTGCGATGTCAGAAGTGCCAAATGAACATCGGCCAAAGAACCCAAGACAGAAGCTGACAGGCAGGATGTCAACAAGAGATTACAAAAGCTTCAATAATTTTGCACCTTTATGTTACTTTATGAATAGTGAATAAGCAACCATTTACCAGTCCTACATATGATTTCCTTACATTTTCAGCAATATTATGAAACCCACAGATTGCTACTCAGCACACAGTGGAGATATTAAGTCGCAGATACGCACAACAAAAAGACTGTCACACAAGCTAGCTTTCAGCCAAAAAGACCTTGGCAGGCAGAGATTGTGGTAATGTGCGTGTGAGCTAACTTAGTTACATTCCACCCTGGATTTTCCATTGTTTGATTTTCACCTTGATGTACATCCACACAATACCTCCTTCATATTACACAATAGCAGATTCAAGGGAACAAAAGCACATGCACAAAACTTAGTAGAAAGAATGTACATATGTCTGCGTGTTCCAGGGTCCACACATTGCCTCATCGTTCACGCAGTCTGCTACGCATTCATTTCTTTGTTTGGCAATTTGGACTGTGTTTACTGTGATGAAAGGTGAAAAAAAAAAAGAAAACACTCTGATTACTATGGGTATACCAGTATCTGAATTACAGGAATACAACACACAAAGTGATGTCAACATTCTGTTTGCGAAGTTCGGTCAAAGCTAGATTTTAGATTTTCTTCTTGGGAAACAGCAGTGATAAGGCTGGCAAACATATTGCATTAGCTGGCAACTGGTGACTTATACACCAGTTTGAGCTATTTATTTCACATTTCAAAACAAAGTTTTTCAATGATTGTTCCTGAAACTGAGACACTTGTGGGCCCTAGCTGCCTGTTGTCTACTGAACAGCACAAGAGATTCCCACAAACCCAAAAAGCAATCTACTATGATACCTGTCCTCCAAGTTGAAGAAATTCTGCATGCACTACTGGAGATGTAAGTGCTTGCGGACTGTCACAAGTGGTAAAGTACCAGTGGTTACAAGTGAAGTGACAGATCAGCAGTTTTTTTTTTTTTTTTAGGGTAGTGAGGGCAGAAACAAAAGATGTTCAGAGACAGGCTGAAAATGACATTCACATTGATAAAACAGGCAGCCAGAAAGAAAATTTTAATGTACACAATTCACGCAGACAGCCTCCGATTGAAACTAGAGAAATTGGCAGGAAAATTAGGTTCATCCAGTTGTAATTCAGCCAGTGCACAAAATCAGTTATCGTTAATGCATCAGAATATCTGAGGACTAAGGGGTAAGCTTCATGAGTTGCTTATTTGTGTTGAAGAATTAGAGTTGAGCAAACCAGTTGATATAATCTGCCTCTCTGAACATCATGTGACCAATGGTATAGATATGTTAAATGTAACAGGATTCAAGTTAGCTTCTTATTTCTGTAGAGAAAATATGGAGAAAGGAGGAGTTGCCATATTTGTCAGAAACTGTTTTGATTTCAAGAATATTGATGTTGATAAATTTTGCTCAGAGCAGCACTTTAGAAGCTTGTGCAACAGAAGAAGTATTTCATAATAAGTACTTTATTATAGTAGGTATATACAGATCACCTTCAGGAAATTTTAACCTCTTCATAAAAAATCTGGAAGCTCTGCTGTCCCACCTCACGGTTTTTTTTTTTTTTTTTTTAAAAAAAGGGAAACAGAAGAAAATAGTGGTTGCTCGAGATTTTAATTTGAATTTACTGAGAAGCTCTGTCAGCGAACAATTATCGCAATCAGTAACACTATCATTCAATTTAGTTCCTACTGTGAATTTTGCTACTAGGATATGTAAATGCTCTGAGACTGCTATTGATAACATCTTTGTAGACAAATCTAGGGAAAAAGGCATGTCACAAAACCAATAGTATATGGGCTATCTGATTATGACATGCAGCATCTTGTGTTAAACGTTGAAACTTGCCAGGATAAAAAATCTATTAAATCTGAGTACAGGAGGGTAATAAGTCAAAAATTGAGAAATTCAGGAAATTGCTCAGAAACATAAACTGGATAGATGTCTACAATACTTCTGACTCAAATGGAAAATACAATGCATTCATTAATAAAGTTACCTCAACTTCTGAAAACTGTTTTCCCCTAAAAATAACTCAAATCACACAGAAGTAAAAAAATAAACTGTGGATTACGCACAGAATAAAGATATCATATGGGTCAAAAAAGATACTGTATCTACTATCCAGGAACAGCTCTCAAGTTATAATTGGAATGTATTACAAAAATACAGCAAAATATTTAAGCAAATAATCCAGAAATCAAATTGGCTTTATTATGAGAAAAACATAATTACATCATGCAACAAAATAAAAACTGTATGGGATATAGTGAAGACAGACACCGGTGGGGCCAAAAAGGAAGAGGAATAGATAGCTCTAAAAATAAATGAGACATTGGTAAAAAGTACATGTAGTGTTGCAAATCTCATAAACAATTACTTCATTTATGTTACTGACAGCTTGGGGTTATCAGGTTTGGTGAACAATGCAATGCAGTATCTGAGGCTAGCCCTTAAAAATACCTTCTGTACAATGGAAAAAACACTCGTGTCTCTCAAAGATGTTGGTTGGTTGGTTTAAAAGAGGGGGGAAGGGACCAAACTGCTAGGTCATCAGTCCCTTGTTCCAAATAAAACAATGCCACAAGGGTGAGAATAAAACAAGCGAGACTGACAACACAAAACGGAGAGAAAGGAAAAACCACAAGAACGATGGAAGGGCATGGACAAAATGGGAGAAGAAAAACACAGAAACCCAAGAAACAGGTAGAAGAGATTAAAACAACAAAACAGATAACCACGGCTGGCTGACCATGAGAATAAAAAAGGAGAAGCCAGCCATGCTGCAACACATTAAAACCTCCACCCTAAAAGCACTAGGGTGGAGGACACAGAGGGACAAAGGACATGCACTAAAACTTAGATCAAATGATAAAAGCCACCCTCATGAATAAAACATATAATTAAATCAGCTAATGAGGCACTGTCAGATAAAATTAGCGTGAACGAGTCCGGTAACCAAAGATTTCATCACAGTGCAGTCAAAGTGTGACAGTGCACCAGAATATGGGCGGGTCTTCAGGAGGTAGCCGTGGGTCACCCAAGTGTGGCCAATGTGGAGTCGACAGAGAACCACAGAGTCCCTGCGAGAGGCCCACATGGAGGACTGCCACACATTCATAGTCTCCTTCATGGCATGCAGTTTGTTGTGCTTAATGAGACTATGCCATTCCGTCTACTAAAGGCGCAAAACCTGTTAGCTTAAAAATGAACGCAGGTCAGTAATTGAAATGCCAATCTCCATAAACGGTTTCCGTGTAGCCTGTTTGGCAAGCCCATCAGCAAGTTCATTGCCTGGGATTCCGACGCGTCCTGGCGTCCACACAAACACCACTGAATGAGCGGACCGTTCCAGGGCAGAGGTGGACTCCTGGATGGTTGCTACCAAAGGATGACAAGGGTAGCACTGATCGATAGCTTGTACACTACTCAAGGAGTCAGTATACATAAGAAACAACTCCCAAGGGCATAAACGGATGTGCTCAGGAGCACGAGATATAGCCACCATCTCTGCAGTGAAAACACTGCAGCCATTGGGCAAGGAATGCTGTTCGATATGCCCTCCATGGACATACATGAAGCCAACGTGACCATCAGCCATCGAGCCGTCAGTGTATACCACTTCATGGCCTCGGTACATGCCAAGAATCGAGAGGAAGTGACAGCGGAGAGCCGTGGGGTGATCCGAGTCCTTGGGGCCATGTGAAAGGTCCAGGAAAAGCTGCGGCCTACATGTACGCCATGGAGGTATACACGAATGGACCTCGAGTATAGGTGGTAAAGACAAGGACTCCAGTTGAGATAGAAGGGATCAGATGCAAACTGCAATTGTAAGCCCTGAGCTGGGAAGCCAATGCGGGAGATGAACCGCCGTGGGTGGGAAAAGGTGACGGTAATTCAGATGCGCAGCAGAACTATGAACATGTGCAATGTAACTGGTGAGCAGTTGTGCACGGCTGACCTGCAATGGAGGGACTCCAGCCTCTGCCAGAATGCTGGTCACTGGACTTGTCCTAAAAGCTCTCGTTGCTAGTCAAACACCACAGTGGTGCACTGGGTCATGTTAATGCAATCATGAGGGCACCACCGCACCATAAACCAGACTCCCATTGTCAAGGAGGGATCAAACAAGGGCTCTATGGAGCTGCAGCAGTGTAGAGAAATCTGCACCCCATTTGGTGTTGCTCAGGCAGTGGAGGGCATAGAGGTGCTGCCAGCACTTCTGCTTAAGCTGACGAAGGTGAGGAAGCCAAGTCAATTGGACTTCAAAAAACAGTCCTAAAAATCAATATGTCTCTGCTACAGTGAGGGGATCATCAGTAAGGTAAAGTTCTGAATCCAGATGAATGGTATAGAAGTGCATAACACAAAACTGTGTGGCCGCAAGCTGGAAGCCGTGATCTAGAGCCCATGACTATGCCTTGTGGATAGCTCCCTGTAGAGGTGCCGCTCAGCAGCACCAGTACCCAGTACTAGTGAAGGAGTACGAAATGCAGAAGCCATCTGCATACAGAGAAGGTGAGATGGACGGCCCTACAGCTGCTGCTAGACCATCAGTGGCCACTAAAAATAGAGATACACTCAATACAGAGCCCTGCGGGACCCCATTTCCCAGACATGGGGGGGGGGGGGGGGGGGGGGGCCTGTGGGTGGCACCAACTTGGGCATGGAAAGTAAGTACGAAGCGACGGAAATTCTGGATAAAAATCAGGAGCAGGCCTCGGAGACCCCACTCGTATGATGTGGAAAGGATATGATGTCACCAGGTTGTGTCATACGCTTTTCGTAAATCAAAAAAGACGGCAACAAGGCACTGGTGTCTGGAAAAGGCTGCTCAGATGGCAGATTCGAGGGACACAAGATTATCAGTGGTAGAGTGACCAAGGCGGAAACCACACGGAGCCAGTAGGCCACGTGACTCCAGGACCCAACCCAACTGCCGACACACCATACGTTCCAGCAGCTTACAAAGAACTTTGGTGAGGCTGATGGGCCAATAGCTATCCACACCAGGCAGGTTTTTGCCTGGTTTGAGCACTGGCATGATGGTGCTCTCCCGCCAGTGCGATGGAAAGACGCCATCGCGCCAGATCCGGTTGAAGATCACGAGGAGATGTCGCTTGTAGTCAGATGAGAGATGTTTAATCATCTGACTGTGGATCCGCTCTGGCCCAGGAACTGTGTCGGGGCAACATGCAAGGGCATTAAGGAGCTCCCATTCCGTAAATGGGGCATTTTAGGGTTCACTGTGGCGTGTAGAGAAAGAGAGGACTCTCCCTTCCATCCGCCATTTTAGAAAGGTTGAGGGGCAATTCACTGACACAGAGGTGTGAGCATAGTGCTCAGCAAAGTGATCAGCAATCATGTTTATGTTGGTAGATAACAACACGCCATTTATGTTAGTAACGGGAATACCTGTTGGGGTCTGGTACCCAAAAACTCGTTTGATCTTTGCCCAGACTTGGGAAGGTGACGTATGGCACCCAATGGTTGGGATTTATCTCTCCCAACACTCCTGTTTCTGACTTTTGATACGCTAGCAAATGCAGGAACAGAGCTGTTTAAAAGGCTATGAGGTGCTGCAGGGAAGGGTGCCGCTTATGCCGCTGTAGAGCTCACCGAGACTCATTAATTGCCTCAGTGACTTCCAGCAATCACTAAGGGACTGTCTTTCCGCCAGGGGCACCACAAAGGACGAGGGATCGCATTTTCCGCCGCAGATACGATCATTGTAGTTACCTGCTCAACCACCACATCAATGTTACTATGTGGGGGAGATTCAATGGGGACAGCAGAGGTGAAAGCCACCCAGTCTGCCTTGTTTAAAGCCCATTGGGGTAGGTATCCATGGGCTTGACTCCGGGGCAGTGACAGGAAGATGGGGAAGTGGTCACTACCACACAGGTCTCATGGGCTCTCCAGGGATAGATGGGAGAAGGCCACCAGGACTACAAACCGAGAGATCAATGGCCGAATATGTGCCAAAAGCCATACTGAAATATGTGGGGGCACCTGTATTTAAGAGAGATCAATGGCCGAATATGTGCCATGTGCCATACTGAAATGTGTGGGGGCACCTGTATTTAAGAGGCACAGATCGAGTTGTGACAGTAATTTCCGAAATCTCTGCCTTGGCCAGTAAGCACAGTGCCACCCCACAAGGGGTTATGAACGTTAAAATCTCCCAAAAGTAGGAAAGGTTTGGGGAGTTCAACCAGTGCAGCCAAAACATTCAGGGGTACTGCAACATCTGGAAGAAGATATACACTGACACAGTTATTTCCTGTCTCGTACTTATCCTGACAACCGCAGCTTCAAGAGGGGTTTGAAGAGGCACAGGTTCACTGCAAACTGAGTTCAGGACATAGGCACAAACTCCACCTGTCACTCTATTATAGTCACTACAGTTCTTGTAATATCCCCTATAGCTGTGGAGGACAGGAGTCTGCATTTCCAGGAACCAGGTTTCCTGAAGGGCAATGCAGAAAGCAGGTGTAAAGCTCAAGAGTTGCCATAGCTCAGTCAGGTGGAGGAAAAAAACTGCCGCAATTCCACTGGAGAATGACGTTATCATGAGGCTGGGAAGGCATGAAGTGCACAAGGCGGCAACTTATGTCTCAGGGTCATCTGCTGCCACTGGAGGCTGGGAAGGCATGAAGTGCACAAGGAGGCAACTTATGTCTCAGGGTCACCTGCTGCCACTGATTGATATTTGTGGCCACTTCTATGGTCAATGAGGCATCAGTGCGATCCAGGTCCACAGGGGGTGCTAAGATCTCCACCTCATCCTCAGGTGCAGAACTAATAGGGAGTGGTGGTGATGGGAGCCACCAGAGGGTCCTGTTTCTTAGCAGACTTCTTCTTAGTTTGTTTTCTCTCTCGCTTCTCTTTAGGGGCTTGCTGGGAAGATTTCTCCATAGCAGCTTCAGACACGGATGAAGACTGTGAATCTCCGCCATGGCATTAGTGGAGACCTCGGGAGAGAGGGCCCCAAGGAACCCCTTCCGCACAAGAGGAGCCGGAGGAGGCTGTTGCTTCTCCGGCACGGGGGGAAGGGACCAATGTCCCCTGCGTTTGGGGCAGTCTTACTCCCGAAGTAGGTGCTTTGGAAGCAATGGAGGAGGATTTGTCCCGTACCACCAAGGGGGTGGACGTATTCTGGTGACCCGGAGGGCACACTGTTCATGGCACAAAGTGAGGAACCACTGGCACTTGGAACAGCGATGGTGACGCAGTTGCAGCATATGTCGACATTAGCCGAATGGGGTGTAATCTTTCAAATTTATGTTTAGCCTCTTGGTCAGTCAACCAGTCCAGGGTCTTGCACTCCATGATTTTCCACTCCTTTCTGAGCACTGGACAGTCTGGCGAGCAGGGGGGCGGGGGGGAGTGCTCTCCACAGCTGATTCAAGTGGGAAGAGGTGCACTTGGAGTATCTGGGTGCAGTGGATGTCCAGTCTCGACATGTGGTGCTGGAAGTGCAGCAGGAAGACATGTGCCTGAACTTCCAGCACGTAAAGCACCGCATACGGGGAGGGATGTATGGTTTAACGTCACAGCGGTAAACCTTGACCTTTTCAGGCAATGAATCACACTCAAAGGCCAAGATGAAGGCACCGGTATCAACCCTGTTGTCTTTGGGTCCCCTGTAAACATGCCAGATGAAACAAACACCCCCCTGTTCTAAATTGGCATATGTGGGGAGTTTACAGCTTAGGCATCATCAGCAGTGCGATCCCTGTGTTGTCAGGGGCCTCCCACCAAATGGGTACATGACGGTCCCACCACAACGGACTGGCTACTGTGCTGGATATTAGGTGCAGATAAATCCAATATTGTCATGGGGGCGAAAGAGGACAGGAGACAACAGAAGAAGATGACATACCCCGGAAAGTGTCCTGGTCCAAATAGTCGAATCACAGGTGGAGATACAAAGCCATGACAAGAGATTCAGGAGATCGAATCTAAGGGCAGTATGGATAACTTGTGCACCACATAAGCCATCCTTCCCCATATGGCCCGCACTTCTGTAAAATTTTGAAAGTGGCAGATCAAACCATAGAATGGGACCTGGACTCATAGGGTAAAAAAAAAAGTATGAGACCCTTTTTAGCCGCCTCTTACAACAAGCAGGAATACCTCAGGCCTATTCTAACCCCCGGACCCGCATGGTGTCCCAAAGAGGTAGCATCCATCATAAAATCCTTAAAATGTAAGTGTTCCAGTGGGTATGATAACATATCAACAAAGCTGATCAAAGAATGCTCATGCGAGTTGAGTTCTATCTTAAGTTATTTGGGTAATCAATCTCATATCAGCGGAACATTTCCAGACTGGATACAGTATGCTGACGTTAAGCCTTTCAAGCATCTCCTTATGCATCTGACTGCAAATAATATATTGTCCAAGTCACAGCTTGGATTTCTTAAGGGTTCTGATATAGAGAAAGCTATTTACACTTACAGTGAGAATGTACTTAATTCATTAGATAATAAATTAGTGGCTACTGGTATTTTCTGTGACCTGTCAAAAGCCTGTGACTGTGTTGACAACAGGATTCCCTTAAGTAAATTAGAATATTATTGTGCCACCAGCAATGCTGCAAAATGTTTGAGTCTTATCTATCTAACAGGAAACAAAGGGCATCACTGCAAAAATTCCTGTGCAGTAAGCAGTCAGTCTTCATCTGACTGGGAATTAATTACATGTGGTGTTCCTAAAAGTTCCATCTTGAGCCCATTGCTTTTTCTTGTGTACATTAATGACCTCTCAACTGTTAGATTGCCAGATGCTAAGTTTGTTTTGTTTGCAGATAATACAAACATTGCAATAAGTAGCAAGTCAGGTACAGATTTACAAATAGCCGCTAATCATATTTTACTGACATTAATAAGTGGTTTAAAGCTAATTCACTGTCATTACACTTTGAGAAGATCTACTATATGCAGTTCAGAACCTGTAAGTGATTTCCTTCTAGCATGTGTATAACCTATGAATACATGCAGATCGATGAGGCTGACAGTGTTAAATTTCTGGGATTACAACTTGATAATAAATTCATTTGGGAAACGCATACCACAGAACTGCTTAAGCGCCTAAACAAGTCTGTACTTGCCGTGAGAATGATGTCAGATGTAGGAGATATAAATACAAAAAAATTTGCATACTCTGCTTACCGTATTTACTCGAATCTAAGCCGCACTTTTTTCCAGTTTTTGTAATCCAAAAAACCGCCTGCGGCTTAGAATCGAGTGCAAAGTAAGCAGAAGTTCTGAAAAATGTTGGTAGGTGCCGCCACAACTAACTTCTGCCTTCGAATATGTGTAGCGCTACACAGGCATCCTTTGCAGGCACAAAGATAAATACTCTACATTCTGAATTTTTTCCTACCTGTGAGAAGAGATGGTTGCTAATAGGAACTTCTATGAATTGTGAATCACACGCAGTATTCTCTTCACCATAAGAATAATACGAATATAAACATTTTACCATGCATTCTTTCGTATTTGCTGCTATCTAATTTAAATCCTGTCCGCGTTTTTGTAATCCAAAAAACCGCCTGCGGCTTAGAATCGAGTGCAAAGTAAGCAGAAGTTCTGAAAAATGTTGGTAGGTGCCGCCACAACTAACTTCTGCCTTCGAATATGTGTAGCGCTACACAGGCATCCTTTGCAGGCACAAAGATAAATACTGGCGCCAAAACCTCTGAGTCAGTAAAAAAATTAAAAGAAAAGGTGGAAGACGAGCTTTTTTTCTCTGCCCCGAGTTTCAACCACTTCATTTTCATACATTATCCAACGAAGTAAATACAAATTCCATATTGTTCATCTTCGAATGTAGCAGCATTTCAATGTATTACGAAAATCCGACTGGCAAGACTGGGATGTTTCTCAATATGGCCAACTCTACATTCTGAATTTTTTCCTACCTGTGAGAAGAGATGGTTGCTAATAGGAACTTCTATGAATTGTGAATCACACGCAGTATTCTCTTCACCATAAGAATAATACGAATATAAACATTTTACCATGCATTCTTTCGTATTTGCTGCTATCTAATTTAAATCCTGTCTGCGTAATAAACTACGAAACTAGAGTGAGACAACAACAAACGCGGAAGAATATACATATCATGTCATGTTTATATTCGTATTATTCTTATGCCTAATAGTGATACAGTCAGAATTGAAGCACAGCAATTGACTAGATTTTTAAATATAAGATGACTAATTTCTGTGCAGAATATAATGTACTAAAGAGGCGTCTGCAAAGAGTTTCAAACGGAGAAAAATTTTCACTAAACTCTCGTTCAGAACATCTTCTATCATACGCAGCCTATTATTTGGTTCTTGTTGATCATTATCAAAGAAAGCAGCAGTGTAGTAACAACAAATAGCAGTCTCTTGCCATTGTTTCGATAATGAGACGATTCCTCTATTTTTAAAATTGTAAGCAGCAGTAGCACGCACAAAAGCAAGCCATGCCGCAAGCGGCGACAGGCTGTAAACTCATTATCAGAATGCGACAAACAATGCATGACAGTACAGTAATGCATTTTCAGCTTAGAGTGACGTAAACACCTATAACAAAGAGAACGGCACTTATCAGATCAAATAAAAATAAGCAATCAATTCAAACCAGACGAAGCACGTGAAAAAGGAAGGGTACCCGTATAAATATGGACGGAGCGACTGACGCATAGCAATGGCTACCTGGTACAGCTTAACTGTTAAGCTTACGACTCGAACCAAACTACTGTAGCTGTATCGTCATTTATTCGACCTAAATTGTGTCTCATATTACAATGGACCAACTTTGTTTCGATTTGGAGGTGTGGCCTAAAACTTTTCTCTCCTCTTGAATTTCGAGTCTCAAACTTCAGGTGCGGCTTAGATTCGGGAAAATTTTTTTCCTTGACTTCGAGTCTCATTTTTCAGGTGCGGCTTGGATTCGAGTGCGACTTAGATTCGAGTAAATACGGTACTTTCATTCTATTATGTCATATGGGTTCATATTCTGGGGCAACTCATCAAACCGAGCATAAGTTTTTAGGGTGCGAGAGCGTGTGATAAGAATAGTTTGTGGTGTATCTTCAAGAACAGCATGTGGAAACATGTTCAAGGAACTTGGTATTCTAACCACTGCTTCTCAGTATATTTATTCCTTAATGAAATTTGTTGCAAGTAATACATCCCTATTTCCAACCAATAGCTCAATACATAGTATCAATACTAGGAATAAGAACAATCTACATAAAGACCTAAAATCACTTACCTTGGTCCAAATATTCAGGAACAAACATTTTCAATAAATTGCCAGCAACCATTAAAAACTTGGTTTCAGACAAAGAACAGTTTAAACAGAGTTTGAAAGACTTTTTGATAGGCAACTCTTTCTGCTCCATAGATGAATATCTTAACTGAGAGTGTTAAACCAGCTTAAGTAAAAATATTTGTTTGATATCAGTTTTGACAGCATTTGGTCACAACAGTCAAGATTACGTATTTTGTGTATGATAAATGTATTAATAGTGCATAAGTGTTTCATTCTGACAGCATGTAAATTCTGCAAATATTAGCTGTTCCAGTTTATTGCATTATATTCACCTATTTCGACTATCTCCTGACAAATGATCAGGGTAGTAAGTATTCTATTCAAATGTTTTATGTTACACTTTCTGACATATTCCACACCCACAAGAATCATCTCATTTTTTTGGGTCTATGGAACAAAAACTGAATCTAATCTAATCTCTATGCAATACAGTGACCATAACATAACACACACACACACACACACACACACACACACACACACACACACACACACACACACACACACAAACAAACAAACAAATATAGATAATATGAAAAATATGTAATTGTAGACGTAACATTAATGTAGTGGGACAACCACCATATTTTGGGGTTTTCGATGGGGACAAAATAAATATACAACAAGCCTAATATGGAAGAAAAACCAAACAAAAACTAATACAAAAATCAAGGAAACAAAACCCTCACCAAATGAAAAAAAATCACAATAAAAAACTGGTATCAGAAATTTCACTTGATCTATGTAGCTCAAATGTAGTTCAAGACACCACACACGGCTTCAAAACATGCCACTCAAAAGTTTCACTTGATATGGGGAAAAGAAATCCATGGTACTACAAAACCATACACAACTCAAAAATCCAGTATCTAATACAGCACTTGAGCTATAGACACTGGGGAGGGGGGGGGGGGGGGGGGGGGGGGGGGGGGGGGAATCATCACCAGAAAAAAATGGTTCAAATGGCTCTGAGCACTATGGGACTTAACTTCTGAGGTCATTAGTCCCCTAGAACTTAGAACTACTTAAACCTAACTAACCTAAGGACATCACACACATCCATGCCCGAGGCAGGATTCGAACCTGGGACCGTAGCGGTAGCGCGGTTCCAGACTGTAGCAACTACAATCGCTCGGCCACTCCGGCCGGTTCACCACCAGAAAATAATTAATGTAGCGTAATGAAATTTTAGAAACATGTTTGTCTAGGTAACATATGTAAGCGATTAACATTGCAAGATTACAGGTTAAATTAGGCACAAGATAAGCCAGTGAAAATGTGAAATGCTGGCGCATTAATAACCATTATCACCGCCAGATTGTTGAATGCAAGCATACAAGTATGCATGCACTGTGTTGTACAGGTGCTGGATGTTGGATTGTGGGATGGAGTGCCATGCCTCGTGTACTTGATCAGTCAATACAGGGATAATTAATGCTGGTCATGGTTGACGCTGGAATTGTCTCCTGATGATGAACCATATGTTCTTAACTGGAGAAAGATATGGTGATCAAGCAGGCCAAGGAAACGTCATGACACCCTGTAGAGCATGTTGGGTTACAACAGTAGAATGTGGATGAGTGTTGTCCTACTGGCAGACCTTCCCGGTACTGCTGTTCATGAATGGCAGCACAACAGTTTGAATCACAAGACTGACATACAATTTGAAGTCAGGATGTGTGGGATAACCACAAGATTGCCTCTACTGCCATATGAAATTGCACCCCAGACCATTACTCCAGGTATAGGTCCAGTGTGTCTAGCACACAGACAGTTTGGTTGTAGGCCCTCTACCAGCCTTCTCCTAACCAACATATGGCAATCTGTGTTATGAGGCAGAACCAGCTTTCATCAGAAAATACAAGAGACCTCCACCCTGCCCGTCAATGAGCTCTCACTTGACACCAGTGAAGTCACAAATGGAGGTGGTTTGAAGCCATTTGAATGTGTGCTACACGGCCTCTGGCTTGGAACTGTCTTTGAAGTAACCCATTTGTAACAGTTCGCTGTCTCACTGTGGTGCCACATGCTGTCCCATCGAAAACGCCGCACATATTGGTCTTGGATCCGATATGCAGCTACTTTGGTCAATCTTCTACCTTCTAAACAAATATAACACTACACATATTCACAATTAAACCAAATAACTGTAGGAATTTTATTATGGTCTACACGCCATCTCCCATGCAAATCATAGATTGAACTGTCCTCTACACAACACAAAATTTCAACCGTCACCATGCACATGTGCACACTCAAGAACCGCTCGGCCACCGTGGCTGGCCCATGATTTTAAAGCTGTTTTAACCTCATCCACGAAAAAAGTTCATGGGAACGCTGTAGTGGACACCAGCAATGTGCAGCGTTGTGTGAAGAAGTTTGGTAATGGACATTGCAGATAAACTGTGTGCTGTAGTCGGCAGACATCATTTCTCACGGGCGCCAATCAAGGACAGGCGATGAAGTGATGCGAGAAAACACATGTTGCAAGTTCACAATTAACAGCAAAACCTCTGTAGCCACACTTAAGAACCTTAAGGAGGCAGTAATGTGTGCTCCCACATATGCCATTTTTCATAACCCAAGCGATTGCAAGAATAGGCCGGTCAACGGTGTCTCATGCTCCCCATCTGACTTCTACCTGTTTGGACCTAAGAAAAATTACCTATATTTTTACAGATTCAATGACTTGGATGGGGTTATAGCAGCTTTAAAATCGTGGGTAAAGAAGCAAAACCCTGAATTTTTCTAAATTGGTTTTGATGCCTGGATTCAATGATGGCACAAATGTGAAAAATCCACGGTGACTATGTTGAACAATAGTCTCATGCACAGGAGGGTTCAAGCTAAGATCTGCAATAATTCTACTGTTATACGTTCATTATTATTTTTTATGATGCAGGCGGCATTACTTTTTGATCTAACACTGTATTATCCATTACTGCTGACATCAAAATTATCACTAAGCCCCACAAGTGGCTTAAGTGTAGAACAAGATAAAAGCAGTCACAGTGGTGTTTCTTTACTGCTCATAGGTTCGCAATATGTCAGTTTTACATAGCAATGTAACCAATGAGAGGCAAGAAAACAAATTTTGTACTGCTGAAATAGAAAAAAAATATTATTTTCTTCATTGTTGTCATAAATATATTTTTATGACAATTTACAAGGTTGTGGCTATGTTGGAACCCAATAGCACAGTTTTAATTAATAAATCTGGTTGTCAAAACAGCTGCCTGTTTCTTCTGAATATGTTACAGTTTCGGAGGTAGTGATGTAGTAATATGAGAATGTGCCAACATTCCTTTGAAACACATTGTCTGTCCATGGCTCTCTCAGTAGACACAATGTACACAACTGACCATGATCTAAACATTCACTGCCACAAACCCTTCCAACATTATTCTCACAAACAGTACGCAAGGAGTTCAGTGAAGCACTAAAATCGCTCACAAACAATTCAGAAATATAAACATCACACTAGAGAGCCCCACAGCACCTTCAACACGCCCTCTGTAAACACAATTAGATTGGCTACTTAAAAAGAGACTTGAACAAAATTCCCCGAGATTTACTGGCAATAAACAGTAGTTTAGCTGCAATTTTTAAGCATCAATAATTTATATGGAATAAATTGATATAACTGACATACTTTGAAGTATTAAATATTTAAAAAATTTTGATTTATAAACCAGAATAAAATTTAATTTCAATGCAAGGTTAAAAAGCACAAAATTCTCTGATATTTTATGAAATTCCTTAAATTCCCTGAGAGTTCTCTGATTTTTCCATGTTTAATGCAATTCTTGGAGAATTCTAGGGTTTCCAGAAGAATCGCCATCCTGACAATCCATTTCAAATATGTCACACCACCATGATGTCATGTAACGTAACACAATACATCATGGGTCTAACCATAGGGTGGTACTACAAATTTCAGTTGACCCAATAAAATAATCTGTGCGCCTGAAAAACAAAAGTAGCATTGACTATCAGCTACATAAGAATTCATTCTACTTTTCATTTTGCATGTTTTTCATTTGTTCCCAAACTTAATATGTATTTCTAGGTTCTTCATGGTAAAAGAACAAAATGTTTTATCTATCTTGACTGAAAAATAAGCTCAAACTCTTAAAAAAGAAAATTATAAAGATTAGGATGAAGTAATACAATGTGTCACACTTCCCTTGGCACTGTGAAGAAGAGTTATATTTCATATGTACAATATTAATTTATACTTTTCAATCCCACAGCATTATTATATCTACTAAATTATTAAGTTACCGTACTATCCTAAATAGGTTATGACATCCCTATATTTAAATCTAAGATCAGGCAAAGAAGGATTTGCTTTTTTATTGTATTTTTGAAGATAACCCTAATGGAGAGTTTGCAATGCATTGAGATGTCCACAAGCAATCTAGTGCACAACAAAAAAAATAATGCTCTGTGAGCTTTACAAATATGGCAATAGAAAGTACTGGTAGAACATTAATAATTTAGTAGTTGGTAGCTCACTAAGGTGCTGAGCTCTTGAAAGGCACATTTAAAAAAACACTCCCACCGTCTGGCCACCAGCGGATAGCACATCCAAAGCGAATATAATTCCCTTTTCCAGTATACTGATTGTCTCACAAGACTTTCACAAACAGTCACGATCCTTCAAACCTACTCTGCAGACAGATTTCCCGCACCACATCTCCATACACCCTGAATCCTACCTCATCCCCAAGAATCAGCTGTAAACAAGCAACCCCCATTGTGGACTGGAAATAGTGTACCGTATCTTTCATCAGGGCTTCGACTTTATACCATTTTATTCTATACACAATTCTTCCCTCCCAAAATTGTATACCACCACTCACCCAATTTACACAATATACTAGTCCATCCATAAGCCACGCCCACTCTCAACCCCTTTCCACATGGAACCTTCCTCTGTGGAAGACTCAATCTGATACACCCACCCAGCACATACAATACTAGTCCTGCAATAGGCTTATCCTACCCAATCAGGATGGAAGCAGTCATGTCATTCAGCAGCTCTGTTTCAATATCAGCAAATTGTTTTAAGTGGTCACGACCACCAACCAAATGTTCACCTGAAAGAATGTGCACTGACAAATGGTGGCCAAGGGCAGAGTTCACATCCAGTGACAGAACATGCTGCCGAGGACAATGTGCTCTATTTCAACTGCTGCTTCCCAACCTGGGCCATCTGGATCCTTGCCCCAAACAGCGGCTTCCCTGAACTATGTGTAGATTGTAGTTGTCCTAGTAACGCATCCTTAGTTATCGTGATCCTCCTGGCTTCAATCTCCACTAGCCCCATCTCTCTACTCTACCCCAAGACTCTCAACTCCCAAATATCTCTCCGCCTGTTGTCTGCCCCACCCAATATACTCTTCCATGTCATGATCATGCCATTTTACAGAAGTCACTTTCAATATTTACTAGTAAAATCAGTAGCACAGACATTCAGTCAGTGGAGAGACCAAATTAAATTTATTGGTCAAAATGGCATGTGGTAGAAATTTTGAAAAAAGTTCCAACTGGCTGTTTAAATGTAGCAAAGTTTCCCAGCCACCAAATAAGGGTTGGAGTAGCGGAAGTGGTGCAAATGGCAGAGGGGAGCAGACTGCATTCAAAGATCTTTTACTTATAAGTGATTATGTACATACATTTACCATAAAATGAGTGTTGCTAAATGGGTCATGGTCATAGGATCTATTAATGATCAAGTTAGTTACAAAAGCAATACGTCAGAATATGACAACGTGGATACAAATTGCTGTGCAAGACGCAAGAAAAGGACAATTGCACATCATTCTTTCCACCAATCTCACTCATTATGCTAACATAAAAATCAGTTCAGAATGTGTCTAGCACTGAGAAATATTCCGATGGTACATTATGAGAAATTATTATAAACACCCACTAAAGAAGCACCCTCAATAACTAAACAACTCAACCCAATAATAATTGTGTTCTGTAACAACAAAAGCATAACTGATGCTACAAAGGGTCATCGAACCTACTGAAGCCAGTCATCAATTTTGACTCATGACATAATGATGTGGCCTTCAACACCATGAGCGTATAAAGAGGTTGAATAATGACAATATTTATTTTGCTTCACTATTACTTACTGAAATACATATAGCAGTGACCCATTTGTAGTGTATCCCATGACATAGATAAGGCTGGGAAGTGACAGTCTGACTGAGACTTTGTACAGACATGAACACATACACAAAATCTTAATTGTGGTTTACAATAATAACATGAACTGGAGGTCATGTTTCAAATCATCTTAAATGTCTAAGTCTGCAACTTCTGGGTGAACATATTATATCAGAATCAGGAGATGGATGTGTCACACAGTCGACCAACTTTTAATTACACAGGGAAAGAGACTGAATATAGTTATGCATATGCTATTGAACATGTTTATTTTTTAAAAATCAAGAAATCATGTGAATGATCAGCATTTTGCCATACTTTTCCACTTCAAATATGCACTATAATTGTAAAGTTGACTCATATCACAACATCGTGATAGGTCATAATTACAATCCACAGAGCTTGCCAATAAGTAACTAATTGATCTGCAGCAGAGCACAATGTACAGGTGACAGTTTGCTCATGAGTTGATGAAGGTATTGAATGAGGAATTGTGAGAATGAATACCACTGGTCAAAGAAAGCCAGTGGTATTGGTATGTTCAATATTTCCACGACAAATATAAACCCTGTAAGCAGTCATGTCCTCTAGCAAACCAACAACATAAGAATGATGATTATTTCATCACATCTCACCTGATATCTTCCCAACAGCCAGTAAATATTTTTAGAAATTTTTTTTAAGGCCCCATTTACCTCTACTTTCTAGGTAAATGCTCAGTTTTCCTGTTGTTCTTATGATCAGTTAAAAGGCTGCCCATTACATGAGCAACCATTTGGCAATTCCACAATAACATGCAATTTACTTGAACATTCATGAAATATATTCTGACACAGCCTTTTCCCCTTACACTCTCCATGTTGTTAGAAACTACATATTCTGGTTAGTGTATGTGCTTTCATTTCTACATTACTACAAAACCAAAGCTTTCTACATTTGTAACAGCTGTAGCCATTTGAGGTCTCTTACCAACAACTCCTGTCATGTCTAATTCAACATCACTCTCTTCACTTTCCACTTTGGGTTCATCCTGTTCAGGCTGTGGCTCAGCTTTCTTGGACTCCTTTGTTGGGGATGGCATTTCTCCATCTCCATGACCACTTGTCGGTGAAACCTCAGGAATTTCTGCTCCAAGTTCCTCCAAGTATTCACGGAAAAATGACAGTTCTGCTGTCTTAATAATTTTTGGATTTGTACGACACATATTTATAAATGCACGCAGCTGTGTTAGCTGCTCTTTGCCAAAGGGTAAATTTGCCATTGTGCCTGCAAAAATCGGAAACATTAATAAGATGGAAGCATACTAATAAGAACATGTGATTACTCCAAAAACCCTTTAACGACGACATTAGTGATAACAAATTATTAATTCTTGGCTATTTCTTTAACACGCACAAATAATCACGCACTGACACCGCACACTCGACAATAAATTTCTGTTTGTCGCAGCACTGAACGAACTACAAAACCCATTTGTAACATTAGTGTCTAAGGAATCACGTCCAAAATTGAAATATTCCCTAAAACTAGTTATCCTTTTTTCCGGCCATTGTTCATTCCACAATGTTAACTTCACATTCGGTGTACTGTCATTCGAACGCACTATTATGATCCATGCCGCCCTTAAACGAATTTCTGTCTTCCGCGAATAAAGTTGTAAACAGAAAGTTCCAGTTCCATGCTATAAAATAACTTTCTTGTGATAAGTAAATAAACAAATTATTTTACCAATGTACATACACTATATAAATATTTGGCATCCCCCACTAGGAAGATTAATGTTCAGACTTTATGAAGTAAAGCAGCTTTTCATCGTCATGCCCAGCAAACTGTTTACTGCAAATAATTTTATTGCATAATTTCGACAACAATATTTTCTATAACAATATGATAAACATCTATCACTTTTACCTTTACCACACGCGCTCGTCAAGAAACCGCAATTCGAACTCTTGTCCACAAACAAACTTCTAGAAACCAAAGATCATGAAACACGAGGTTACGGTGATACGTTTACTCATGCCATAGATCTTTATCTGAATCTCGCTACAGATCACAGTCACGACACTACGCCTCGATTTTGTTCCCTAGTGCGCCAGCAGCACGCCAAGCGGGCAATAAGTTAAATTGTTGGGTTCCGCGCGATCGTGAAAGCGAAAGCGAAGAGTAGTTGTTTATTTTGGTACCGTATACGCAATGGTTTGTACTAATGGGAACATAGTGGAGGGCAATAAACTGCAGCAACTGTAAGTTTGCTGTCATTTATTATAGACAATTTCATTTTTTACATTCTATATTTTGATTTCTGTGTATAACAAATCCAATTGTAGACGATTTCATTTTGTATATTCTATATTGTTAATTTCTATGTATGACAAGTCGAATATCGTTTATACGATGACACAGATGCTAAATAAATAAATAAATACATAAACAAGAAGATACCACATCTGTCTTTTTTAGGTTTCCTAAGGACCCTGAGAGGTATATCCCAACATCTTAATAAACTGTACCGACAGGATTCGCTTGCAAACTATAGGTATATTTATGATTAATGTTTCGTTTTAGAAATAGAAAACGGATAATGAATAGCAGACTAGAACATCTTATGAAAAATGACCCTGTTTACCTTCATAATAAAGTTAAGTTTAGTCCGCTACAGGTCGAACATAACCAGTTCATTAATGCAGACAATGTGGAATGCAGTTAACCAAATTGTTTGACATTTCAAATAAGCCACCTCAACAGACAATACGAAAATGCTTCTAAAGCTTGAAAACACTCCTATGGCACAGAAGAAGCCAGTTCAACTCTACTTACATCAGCGCCAGATTCAACTGAATCGTCAACACAGACATGCTTTGACGATGAAGTGGTGAAAATGAGTGTAGTTATTTGTGTCTAGAAAAAGCGTGTGGAATATCAGAATGTGCGGATTGCTAGACTTCGTGTAAATCTATTGCAGGACAAGGAAAGTTCCACGCATTTTAAGTACAGAGAGTTCAAATGGCTCTGAGAACTATGGGACTTAACATCTTAGGTCATCAGTCCCCTAGAACTTAGAACTACTTAAACCTAACTAACCTAAGGACATCACACACATCCATGCCCGAGGCAGGATTCGAACCTGCGACCGTAGCAGTCCCGCGGTTCCGGACTGCAGCGCCTAGAACCGCGCGGCCACCGAGGCCGGCAGTACAGAGAGTAACAGAAACTGTATCTGAATGATCAAAAGCATGACAAATAAATTTTGAAGACTATAGGGTCGCGATATTTAAAAAAGATGCCCTTGACTTGTTGTTAAGCCAAATTAGCATGTCATCTGCATCATGGAAAGAAAAAAATAAGCTGTTTGCTGTTTTATGTTTCCATTACTGCGTACATTACAGAGCTATGTGGAAGGGATAGAAATTAAATGTGGGATAAGTGACAATACGTTCCACCTTTTAATGCAGAAGGTACAGCATTTCTCCAATGCTGATAAACTAGTGCATATGTCATTGGGTGAAAAGTCTCTAATGGCAAATTTAACACAGGACAGCATTTCTGACAGTGTTATTGACTTTGAGGACTTGGGGTTTGCACTCACAGTATATTTCTCCCACTACCTGGTGAGGAGGCTCACGTGTCTCCATGATACAGATAGCCCTACCGTGGGTGCAGCCACAAACGGAGGGGTATCTGTTGAGAGGCCAGACAAACGTGTGGTTCCTGAAGATGGGCAGCAGTCTTTTCAGTAGTTGCAGGGGCAACAGTCTGGATGATTGAGTGATCTGGCCTTGTAACACTAACCAAAGCAGTCTTGCTGTGCTGGTACTGCGAACAACTGAAAGCAAGCGGAAACTACGGCCATAATTTTTCCCGAGGGCATGCAGCTTTACTGTGTGGTTGAATGATGATGGCGTCCCCTTGGATAAAATATTCCAGAGGTAAAATATTCCCACATTTGGATCTCTGAGACATGACTACTTAGGAGAAAGAAAACTGGCGTTCTACAGATTGGAGCGTGGAATGTCAGATCCCTTAATAGGGCAGGTAGGTTACAAAATTTGAAAACGGAAATGGATAGGTTAAAGATAGATATAATGGGAATTAGTGATGTTCGGTTGCAGGAGGAACAAGACAAAGGGTCAGGTGAATACAGGGTTATAAATACAAAATCAAATAGGGTTAACGCAGGAGTAGGTTTAATAATGAATAAAAAATAGGTATGCAGGTAAGCTACTACAAACAGCATAGTTAATACATTATTGTGGCCAAGATAGATATGAAGCCCATACCTATCACAGTAGTACAAGTTTACATGCAACGAGATCCACAGATTACTAAGAGAATGATGAAATGTATGATCAGATAAAAGAAATTATTCAGATAGTAAAGGGAGACGAAAATTTAATAGTAATGGGTGACTGGAATTCAATAGTAGGAAAAGGGAGAGAAGGAAACGTAGTAGATGAATATGGATTGGGGGTAAGAAATGAATGGTAGAATTTTCCACAGAGCACAACTTAATCATAGCTAACACTTGGTTCAAGAATCATGAAAGGAGGTTGTATACATGTAACAAGCCTGGGGATACTGGAAGGTTTCAGATATATTATATAATGGTAAGACAGACCTTTAGGAACCAGGTTTTAAATTGTAAGACATTTCCAGGGGCAGATGTGGATTCTGACAACAATCAATTGGTTATGAACTGTACATTACAACTGAAGAAACTGAAAAAACGTAAGAATTTAAGGAGATGGGACCTGGATAAACTGACAGAACCAGAGCTTGTAGAGAGTTTCAGGGAGAGCATTATGGAACGATTAACAAGAATGGGGGACAGAAATGCAGTAGAAGAAGAATGGGTAGCTTCGAGGGATGAAGTAGTGAAGGCAGCAGAGGATCAAGTAAATAAAAAGACGAGGGCTAGTAGAAATCCTTGGATAACAGAAGAGATATTGAACTTAATTGGTGATAGGAGAAAATATAAAAAAGCAGTAATGAAGTAGGCAAAAAGGAATACAAACGTCTCAAAAATGAGATTGACAGGAAGTGCAAAATGGCTAAGCAGAGATGGCTAGATCACAAATGTAAGGATGTAGAGGCATATATCACTATGGGTAAGATAGATACTGCCAACAGAAAAATTAAAGAGACCTTTGGAGAAAAGAGAACCACTTGTCTGAATATCAAGAGCTCAGATGGAAACCCAATTCTAAGCAAAGGAGGGAAAACAAAAAGGTGGAAGGAGTATATAGAGGGTCTATACAAGGGCTATGCACTTGAGGGCAATATTATGGAAATGGAAGAGGATGTAGATGAAGATGAAATGGGAGATATGATACTGCATGAAGAATATGACAGAGCACTGAAATACCTAAGTCGAAACAAGGCCCCGGGAGTAGACAACATTCCATTAGAACTACTGATAGCCTTGGGAGAGCCAGTCCTGACAAAACTTCACCATCTGGTTAGCAAGATGTATGAGACAGGCGAAGTACCCTGAGACTTAAATAAGAATATAATAATTCTAATCCCAAAGAAAGCAGGTGTTGATAGATGTGAAAATTACCGTACTATCAGTTAAATAATTCACAGCTGCCAAATATTGACACGAATTCTTTACAGACGAATGGAGAATCTGGTAGAGGCTGACCTCAGGGATGATCAGTTTGGAACATGTGAGACAATTCTGACCCTGTGACTTAGAACATAGATTAAAGAAAGGCATACTTACATTTCTAGCATTTGTAGACTTAGAGAAAGCTTTTGACAGTGTTGACTGGAATATTCTCTTTATAGTTCTGAAGATGGCAGGGGTAAAATACAGGGAGCAAAAGGGTATTTACAATTTGTACAGGCACCACATGGTGGTTATAAGAGTCGAGGGGCATGAAAGGGAAGCAGTAGTTGGGAAGGGAGTGAGACAGGATTGTAGCTTATCCCCAGTGTTATTCAATCTGTATATTGAGAAAGCAGTAAGGGAAATAAAAGAAAAATTCTCAGAAGGAATTAAAATCAATGGAGACGAAATAAAAACCTTGGGGTTTGCCAGTGGCATTGTAATTCTGTCAGAGACAGCGAATAACCTGGAAGAGCAGTTGAACGGAATGGACAGTGTCTTGAAAGGAGGATATCAGATGAATATCAACAAAAGCAAAACGAGGATAATGGAATGTGGTCCAATTAAATCAGGTGATAATGAGGAAATTAGATTAGGGAATGGGATACTTAAAATAAAAAATGAGTTTTACTATTTGAGGAGCAAAATAACTGATAATGGTCGAAGTAGAAAGGACATAAAATGTAGACTGGCAATGGCAAGGAAAGGGTTTCTGAAGAAGAGAAATTTGTTAACATCGAATATAGATTTAAGTGTCAGGAAGTCGTTTCTGAAAGTATTTGTACGGAGTGTAGCCCTGTATGGAAGTGAAACATGGACGATAAATAGTTTGGACAAGAAGAGAATAGAACTTTCCGAAATGTGGTGCTACAGAAGAATGCTGAAGATTAGATGGGTAGATCACATAACTAATGAAGAGGTATTGAATAGAATTGGGGAGAAGAGGAGCTTGAGGCACAACTTGACAAGGAGAAGGGACCGGTTGGAAGGACATGTTCTGAGGCATCAAGATTTCACAAGTTTAGCATTGGAGGGCAGCGTGGAGGGTAAAAATTGTAGAGGGAGACCAAGAGATGAATACACTAACCAGATTCAGAAGGATGTAGGTTGCAATAAGTACTGGGAGATGAAGAAGCTTGCACAGGATAGAGTAGCATGGAGAGCTGATCACACCAGTCTCAGGACTGAAGACCACAACAACAACAACAACAATATAAGTGTCAGGAAGTCGTTTCTTAAAGTATTTGTATGGAGTGTAGCTATGTATGGAAGTGAAACGTGGGCGATAAATATACACTCCTGGAAATGGAAAAAAGAACACATTGACACCGGTGTGTCAGACCCACCAAACTTGCTCCGGACACTGCTGTACAAGCAATGATCACACGCACGGTACAGCGGACACACCAGGAACCGCGGTGTTGGCCGTCGAATGGCGCTAGCTGCGCAGCATTTGTGCACCGCCGCCGTCAGTGTCAGCCAGTTTGCCGTGGCATACGGAGCTCCATCGCAGTCTTTAACACTGGTAGCATGCCGCGAGAATGTGGACGTGAACCGTATGTGCAGTTGATGGACTTTGAGCGAGGGCGTATAGTGGGCATGCGGGAGGCCGGGTGGACGTACCGCCGAATTGCTCAACACGTGGGGCGTGAGGTCTCCACAGTACATCGATGTCGTCGCCAGTGGTCGGCGGAAGGTGCACGTGCCCGTCGACCTGGGACCGGACCGCAGCGACGCACGGATGCACGCCAAGACCGTAGGATCCTACGCAGTGCCGTAGGGGACCGCACCGCCACTTCCCAGCAAATTAGGGACACTGTTGCTCCTGGGGTATCGGCGAGGACCATTCGCAACCGTCTCCATGAAGCTGGGCTACGGTCCCGCACACCGTTAGGCCGTCTTCCGCTCACGCCACAACATCGTGCAGCCCGCCTCCAGTGGTGTCGCGACAGGCGTGAATGGAGGGACGAATGGAGACGTGTCGTCTTCAGCGATGAGAGTCGCTTCTGCCTTGGTGCCAATGATGGTCGTATGCGTGTTTGGCGCCGTGCAGGTGAGCGCCACAATCAGGACTGCATACGACCGAGGCACACAGGGCCAACACCCGGCATCATGGTGTGGGAAGCGATCTCCTACACTGGCCGTACACCACTGGTGATCGTCGAGGGGACATTGAATAGTGCACGGTACATCCAAACCGTCATCGAACCCATCGTTCTACCATTCCTAGACCGGCAAGGGAACTTGCTGTTCCAACAGGACAATGCACGTCCGCATGTATCCCGTGTCACCCAACGTGCTCTAGAAGGTGTAAGTCAACTACCCTGGCCAGCAAGATCTCCGGATCTGTCCCCCATTGAGCATGTTTGGGACTGGATGAAGCGTCGTCTCACGCGGTCTGCACGTCCAGCACGAACGCTGGTCCAACTGAGGCGCCAGGTGGAAATGGCATGGCAAGCCGTTCCACAGGACTACATCCAGCATCTCTACGATCGTCTCCATGGGAGAATAGCAGCCTGCATTGCTGCGAAAGGTGGATATACACTGTACTAGTGCCGACATTGTGCATGCTCTGTTGCCTGTGTCTATGTGCCTGTGGTTCTGTCAGTGTGATCATGTGATATATCTGACCCCAGGAATGTGTCAATAAGGTTTCCCCTTTCTGGGGCAATGAATTCACGGTGTTCTTATTTCAATTTCCAGGAGTGTAGTTTAGATAAGAAGAAAATAGAAGCTTTTGAGATGTTGTGCCACAAAAGAATGCTGACGATTAGATGGGTAGATCACATAACTAATGAGGAGGTATTGAATAGAATTGGAGAGAAGAGAAATTTGTGGCACAACTTAACTAGAAGAAGGGATCGGTTAGTAGGACAGTTATTAAGTTAGTTAGTTACATGTTCCATTGATCAATAGCACAGAAAAACTGTTATGATGTGGAACATGTCAAATGCACAAGAAATGTGCACAGGAAACAACAGGAAACAATTTTTTGTCTTTACATTATAGTGTGATACCTAAATATTTCTGTTATTATCCCATTCCCTTAAATGGCATAACATTCATATATTATATCTCCAGATTTATTTACTCTTACTCAAGAATTCGTCTATGTTATAGAAGGAGTTGTCAATGAGGTGTGATTTCAATGTGTTTTTGAAACTATTACTGCTGTCTGTCAGACATTTTAATTCATCTGACAATTTATCAAAAAGTTTTATAGCAGCAGATTTTACACCTTTCTGTGCCAAAGATAGGTTAAGTAAAGGATAGTGGAGGTCTTTTTTTTCTGGTATTGTAATCATGAATGTCACTGTTGATTTTAAACTGGTCCATGTTGTTGAGAAAAAATTTCATTACTGAGTAAATATACAGTGAAGCAGTTGTAAGAATTGCTAACTTTTTAAACAGAGGCCTACAAGATGTGTGACTATGAACCCCACATATTGTTCTAACTACTTTCTTTTGAGCAGTGAATATCTTTTGCCTAAATGTTGAGTTGCCCCAAAATATTATTCCGCATGACAACAGAGAGTGGAAGCATGTGAAGTATGTTAGTTTACTAATTTCTTCATCCTCAAAATTGGCAATAATACTGATTGCAAAAGTTGCTGAACCTAGTCGTTTTAAGAGATCCAAAATATGAATTTTCCAATAAAGATTTTCAACTATATGTACACCCAAAATCGTAGTATGCTCTACCCTGGCTACTGACTTCTGATGTGTTTTGTTTATTGAAGGAATTATACTTTTTGCAGCAGAAAATCGGATGTACTGTGCTTTTTCAAAGTTCACAGCTAGCCCATTTGCAGAAAACCAATTAATGACTTTTCCAAAGACCTTATTTGTGTCATTTTATGTTGGATGTGATTTTACTGGATTAATAAATATGCTTGTATCATCAGCAAACAGCATCAGTTCAGCATCTTGATTCACATAAGAATGGAAGTCATTCACATATACCAAGAACAGGAGGGGACCCATGATCGAACCTTGTGGAACACCTAATGTAATTTCACCCCTGTTAGATGAAGTGGAAAACTCCTTTGTATCACTTGAAGCATATAAAGAGACTTTTTGCTTCCTGTTCTGTAGATATGACTTAAACCACTCATATGCTGTTCCATTTATACCATAGAATTGTAATTTCTCTAACTTAATGTCATGGTTCACACAATCCAATGCTTTGAATAAGTCACAGAATATTCCTACTGGTGCCTTTTTACTATTTTAATACTCTATTATGTGGATAGTGAAATTGTATATTGCTGTCTCAGTGTAACAGCATTTCTGAAATCCGAACTGTGTTTTACTAAGTATCCCGTTACTGTTGAGATGGCTAACCACTCTTGAGTACATTACTTCCTCAAAGATTTTTCAAAATGCGGTAAGCAAGGATACTGGCCGGTAATTATTGACATCTGTGGTTCCCTCTTTTTGTAGAGAGGCCTGACAATGGCATATTTTAACCTGTCTGGGAAAATACCTTGAGATAGTGATGCATTACATATGTGACTCAGAACATCAGCTGTAATTGCTCCACATTGTTTTAATATCTTATTAGAGATGCTATCTACTCCAACAGAACATTTATTTTTCAAAGATTTAATAATTTTACTTATTTCACAAGAGGTTGGTAGGTGAAACTTAATCTGACTAATTTTTTTCAAAACAGGCTCTTCCATGTACTGCTTGACTTTTTCTTTTGAACTATTCTAATCAATTTTTCTCCTACACTTAAGAAATGGTTGTTAATTACAGTAGCTACTTGTGTACTGTTGGTTAGGATGGTCTTGTTCTCTTTAATAGTAATACTACCTACCCCAGTGGTTACTTTTCTTGTCTCCCTTCTAACAACATTCCATATTGATGTTATTTTATTGCCGGAGTTGTTAATTTCTTGTCTAACATACATATTTCTTGATTTCCTCACAAATTTTCTCAGTATGTTACAATAATTTTTATAGTGTAAAACTACTTCTGGATCTTTACTAGTTCTTGCTGTCTCATATAGTTTTTTTTCTTTCTGAAGACACTTTAATACCTGTAGTAATCCAAGATTTCTTTGAAAAGTTTGCAGTGTTGCATTTAGTAATTTTATTTGGTAAACAATGTTCAAAAAGGGATATAAATTTATCAAGAAATATATTCCATTTATCATTAGCATTCGGCTCATTATATACATCTTCCCAGTTTACATTTCCTAAACTTTCTCTGAAGTGATCTATAGATACCGTGTTGAGCACCCTCACACTTTTACTTAATGGCTTCTGAAGTGTACACCCTGTTAGGTTTTGTAAGTTAATCAGTTATGCATCATGGTCAGATAATCCATTTACCACAGGGAAAGCATGTGTTTGTTCTACATCCTCTTGCTGTACAAATACATTAACTATTAGAGTACTACTGTCTGTGTAGGGAAATTGATCACTGATTCTAAGTTATATGTTGTTAATAACACTTCTAGTTCACTTTTCCTATCAGAATTACTTAGAAAGTTTTCGTTGAAATCACCATAGATTAATAATTTCTTCTTTTTGTCTGACAGATAGCATAATAGGGAGTCAAACTTTTTTATGAACAGCTCCCAGTTCCCTAATGGGGACCTGTACACTGTTGCTAATATCAATACTACATTATCTAGCTGAAGTTCACATGCTGTTTTATGAAAATGGCAACTCCTCCTTTACTCATTCTAGATCCACAAGTGTAAGATGCTAAATTATACCCACTTATGTTGACACTATCCATGACCACAGTTACATGGTGTTCAGACAGACAGAGTATGTCAATCTCATTCTTATTTGTGAGCTCATCTAAACACACTAATTGCTCATCTACTTTATTTTTTATTCCCCAGATATTTTGATGAAATAAGTTGATACTGCCCTTAGCTTTACCCTATTTACTGTACATGAAGTTTCTTTTATTCTATTTATCTTGATTGACATCTGTCTGGACTTTGGTTTTAACCTAAAAAACCTGTCTGCCTGAACCCATTAACCACAGGGATCACCCCTTGTGTAACTGTGGACCCCCTTACATTTTCTGCTAATAGAGAAGCTAACTTATTTTTCCCCATCCTATTCAGGTGCAGGCCATGTGTAGTGTATCCCCACCTACCAATAGCATTTACGGGAACAACATTTATATGAGATTTTGCTGGTGTCTGGAGCATCCTGTTCAGCTCAGTGTTAACATGCCTTACAGCAGTGTTTACCCAGGGCTGATCATGGCACTGAGCGACCTCCTCAAACCCCACATTTATGTGCTCAGTTTCTGTTCCTATTTTATCTAATACTGTATCTCGGATTCATAGCCAGGCTGTTTCCTGCTCCCCAACTATAATTACCTGATCTTGCTTCTCAAAGTCCCTGCATAGCTGACCTAAATTTTCTGTCACCTGGCTAAGGCTAGCACTTGGTTTCACAAAACGTGTGACCTGGTACCCTGCACCTAATTTCTCCTGAAGCTGCTTGCCCACACCCCTCCCATGACTGCTGCCTATAAGCAGAATTCTTCTTTTCCTATTCTGATTTGATACTGACCTGTCTTTTTTTTTCTTTAAGCTAATATTCTGCTTCAACCTACATTCAACAACATCTGGATGAGGCCCTTCTTCCACTTCAGATAGCAAGCCAAACTGATTTACTAATTGAATTTCTGGAATTTTTTCAAGTGTTTCCCTTGTTTGCCCTTTGCTTGCTACCTTTTCCCAGTTCCCAGTCTCTTTTTCCTCCCTTAACCTACATAATTCCAAGTTCGCGTTTTCTAATTCAGCCTTAAGGGCACAAATCTTTCCCTCCTGTTCCGCGATTTTTCTGTCCTTTCTACATAACCTACACTGCTATGGAATAGCCTCATTATCTACCCTTGTTTCCTTTCCGCTGTAACGCCCCAATGAAACCACAACCTACCGTCTATACAGAACACCCCCTCTTTCAAATTTCTACGGCAACCACCACACTTGTCACACATGGTTTGATTGTAAAATGTAACGTATGCAGAAAATAACTTCAACAATATCACAATAGTTTCGTAGCCTGTACTAATACATAACTAAACACTGTGAACAAACTTATAATCTTGCTTCAGAAACTTTTAATTCACCACACAAATTCTGGATGAGAGACACGAGTTAATTTAACCTTGAAATGCTAAGTCTAGTCAAAACAAATATCTATGCTCGTAAGAAATTTACGCCTAAGTATGTAAACAAAACGGCTGCCGGCCTATTCGATGTAATTATGTTTAGAAAAGTGAAACCTTCAATAGATAAATTAGACAAGAAGTAAATTCAATATTCTAAAATGTAATATTAACTAAATTAGCTCTTATTTCAATATTAATCGCTTAACTTAGTGAGAGCTTCGTACACACGCGTCTGCCTGGCTTGCAGCCAGGGCTGCCATGTGAGAAAAAGATGTTCTGAGGCATCAAGGGATCACCAATTTAGTACTGGAGGACAGTGTGGATGGTAAAAATCGTAGAGGGAGACCAAGAGATGAATACACTAAGCAGATTCAGAAGGATGTAGGTTGCAGTAGGTACTGGGAGATGAAGAAGTTTGCACAGCATAGAGTAGCATGGAGAGCTGCATCAAACCAGTCTCTGGACTGAAAACCACAACTACAACAC
The DNA here is from genome assembly GCF_023864275.1 of Schistocerca cancellata. Taxonomy (NCBI): domain Eukaryota; kingdom Metazoa; phylum Arthropoda; class Insecta; order Orthoptera; family Acrididae; genus Schistocerca; species Schistocerca cancellata. Next base: position 522,445,590 of record NC_064633.1, read on the forward strand.
CTGGCAGTTGCTTGTCCCACTTAGAATAATATAAAGATGAAGGTCGCATTTGTCGCAGCAGGGGACAAATGGGGCGTCGATCCCTTTTGCACACAGACATACATGTCTGTGCTTCTTATGTGTGAATCATGTGTTTATATTCCGTTGATATCCACCCAGTAAGCTGCAGTTCTACCAAACGTCACAAGTGTTTCTTCACGAATGTATTGTAACTTGCCACTGGATTCATGATTTTTATCCCTTTTGCACTTAGGCGTACATGTCTGTGCTTCTTATGTGTGAATCATGTGTTTATATTCCATTGATATCCACGTGGTAGGCTGCAATTCTAACCAATGTCGCAAATTTTTCTTCACGAATGTGTGGTAACTTGCCGCTGGATTCATGATTTTTATCCCTACTTGCGGTTACATTAGAATCATTTTTAGAAATATCTATGTCTTCTGATGTTACACAAACTCTCGGAGGCAAAAAATAATTTAAATATTTCGTAAATCACGTAGGAAAGGGATGCAAAACAGACATACTTACGACGCATCTGAAGTTCTCCTTTCTCACCACTTGGATCGCCAGTGTCGCACAAGCTGTCAAACGGTATCAACTTTAACAGGAGTGAGTGTCGCGACTGCTATGTTAGACTATGCTACAGATTAAAAAAAAAGATTATAATATGAAAATTTAAAATAACGCATTTAGGTCAGGTGGCTGTCGTAATTAAGAGTGGTCAAATGTTTATTAAGTAGGCGGAACAAGTCTAGAAACAGGCTTACCATGCGTCTTGTTTATTTATTGTAGGTACGTTTTGAATTTGTAAATAACTGTATTATACTGTCCTGGATACAAATAATAATAATAAGTTCAGACAGTCCTGGTTTTATCCGGGAGAGTCCTGGTTTTTAGGCTGTTGGCGGTAATGTCCAGGATTGCAAAACGTCCTCGATTTGAGAATTTTATAGCCGGTGAGGATTTTTTTTTTAATCATAGAGTTACATATTCGACAACTCGTTTTTAAGTGTTCTCTTACAACCTTGTCTCTCTCAGCCGACATTGCAGCAAGCTCTGGCGTTGATGAGAAGGCATGGCTATCGATTCCGCTACAAATTTTCACTTAGTCATTTCGTAAGACAGCAGGGTCAATGTGCTGATGTTGTTTTCGGGTGTGAAGCAACTAGTCTACACACTTTTGATCATTTTATCTCTATTCGTTTTTTGTCTCACCTAGTAGCAGTGGATAAAAGAAAGTGTGTGTTCATAGAGTCCTACCCTAGTATAGGACAAGTGTGACAGTCAATGTGAGATTGCTCTCAATTTGTTATACACCACAATACAAGACCACGTCCATACAAGGGATAGCGATAGACTAACTAAAGCGCACTCACAGTTCCAAAGATGGCCTCAGATCACAGTCAATGGTCAGCAAGATTAATATGTCACAGCATCCCCAAAGCTCCCGTCCCCCCTTCCATTACTGTGGAGCGTTGGGAATGGGGGGGGGGGGGGGGGATAATCTCTGTGACCTGACGATGTTGAAGCAGTAATAAACACGTGCGACAGGAGAGGCATGGTGAGGTTTGATTCATTGCAGACATCATTCAAAACAGTGTTTGTGCTTTCTGGAACGTCCATATGTGGAACAGTGTTGTGCTGGCTGAAACACCCATACATGGTAGCTGTCCCATATCATCACATATGGGTGATCCTGAAGATTGCTGAGTCCAGCCATAGTGGGACAAGTCATAGGCATCGGTTTTCTGAGCGGAGCCAGCAGGGTTGGCCTGTGAGGTGGAAGCATTGGAATCCTCGGCAGAGAGGTTGAGAGGATGCTTTGTTTTGGGTGCAATAATAATGAGGCAGGTGCAGTAACATTGAGGCAGCGGTCTGCTGATACTTGTGGCTCAATAGTGTGTGAAATGACATGATGTAGCAGTTCTCAGCACGAAATTCCAGCTGTTGTCCATTGATGGCCAAACAAGTCAACAAATTTGGTACCCAGGTCGTAGGTAGGAAGTTTTGTGCATCACAGCGCGTTTCAAAATCGTTGGGGCATCCATGTGTGCTGTAAGGCCGCCCAGCTGAGTGTCAGGGGGTGGTGCTGACAGGCACAAAAGAAGTGGTGATTTGTTGGTGGAAGAGTCGCTGTACAGGATCCATGCAAGTCTGACACAGTTTATCGTCACTGTCATAATATCTCGAAAGTGTGTACCCCTCACTTAATCACTTGTGCAGGCCACTGTCGTTGTGGAGCATAACGAAATAACAAAATACACTCCTGGAAATGGAAAAAAGAACACATTGACACCGGTGTGTCAGACCCACCATACTTGCTCCGGACACTGCGAGAGGGCTGTACAAGCAATGATCACACGCACGGCACAGCGGACACACCAGGAACCGCGGTGTTGGCCGTCGAATGGCGCTAGCTGCGCAGCATTTGTGCACCGCCGCCGTCAGTGTCAGCCAGTTTGCCGTGGCATACGGAGCTCCATCGCAGTCTTTAACACTGGTAGCATGCCGCGACAGCGTGGACGTGAACCGTATGTGCAGTTGACGGACTTTGAGCGAGGGCGTATAGTGGGCATGCGGGAGGCCGGGTGGACGTACCGCCGAATTGCTCAACACGTGGGGCGTGAGGTCTCCACAGTACATCGATGTTGTCGCCAGTGGTCGGCGGAAGGTGCACGTGCCCGTCGACCTGGGACCGGACCGCAGCGACGCACGGATGCACGCCAAGACCGTAGGATCCTACGCAGTGCCGTAGGGGACCGCACCGCCACTTCCCAGCAAATTAGGGACACTGTTGCTCCTGGGGTATCGGCGAGGACCATTCGCAACCGTCTCCATGAAGCTGGGCTACGGTCCCGCACACCGTTAGGCCGTCTTCCGTTCACGCCCCAACATCGTGCAGCCCGCCTCCAGTGGTGTCGCGACAGGCGTGAATGGAGGGACGAATGGAGACGTGTCGTCTTCAGCGATGAGAGTCGCTTCTGCCTTGGTGCCAATGATGGTCGTATGCGTGTTTGGCGCCGTGCAGGTGAGCGCCACAATCAGGACTGCATACGACCGAGGCACACAGGGCCAACACCCGGCATCATGGTGTGGGGAGCAATCTCCTACACTGGCCGTACACCACTGGTGATCGTCGAGGGGACACTGAATAGTGCACGGTACATCCAAACCGTCATCGAACCCATCGTTCTACCATTCCTAGACTGGCAAGGGAACTTGCTGTTCCAACAGGACAATGCACGTCCGCATGTATCCCGTGCCACCCAACGTGCTCTAGAAGGTGTAAGCCAACTACCCTGGCCAGCAAGATCTCCGGATCTGTCCCCCATTGAGCATGTTTGGGACTGGATGAAGCGTCGTCTCACGCGGTCTGCACGTCCAGCACGAACGCTGGTCCAACTGAGGCGCCAGGTGGAAATGGCATGGCAAGCCGTTCCACAGGACTACATCCAGCATCTCTATGATCGTCTCCATGGGAGAATAGCAGCCTGCATTGCTGCGAAAGGTGGATATACACTGTACTAGTGCCGACATTGTGCATGCTCTGTTGCCTGTGTCTATGTGCCTGTGGTTCTGTCAGTGTGATCATGTGATGTATCTGACCCCAGGAATGTGTCAATAAAGTTTCCCCTTCCTGGGACAATGAATTCACGGTGTTCTTATTTCAATTTCCAGGAGTGTAGATAGAGGCCACCAGTAATCTATGGTCCATGTAAATGACTAGTGGTCTGACTTCCAAATCCTATTTGAACTAATGAACAACTCCAGAACCGCTAGAAGTTCACGATGGTAGGCAGACCACTTGTGCTGTGAAGCTATCAGTTTACGTGACAAAAATCGAAGCAGTTGTGTAAGCCCACCCCAATAGCAAAGTCACTCATGTCAGACATAATACTGAGTTGAGCATGAGGAAGTGGGTGTGCCAAAGTCATGGCACGTGCTGGGCAGTTCTTGAGCTGCTCGAAGGCCTGCTGTATATGGGAGGGGACCACACCAGCTTGAAACGCAGCAAGCATTGTATGTGCCAATTTCATTAATAATTACAATATATTTATCATCCTGAGGCTGACCACAGGAGAATTCATGGGGAAAATGTTACTGATGTCATAAAACATGGTGACTAGCAGTAGGGTGCCCTGTGTGATGTCCCTCCTTATTAACTCTGATGGTTTGTAATGGGTTATGAACGTCTGGGATGGATGCGAATGTGCACGGGATTCGAGGGTGAGTGACAGGAAACACTATGGCTGAACAGGTCGGTGCCAGATGTATGGGACCATATACTGGATGGCATAAGATTCTGGGAAGTGAAGACAGCCAGAACCCACAGGGGGCAGCGAGCATTATACTCCCACAATGACAGCTGGTGGCTAAGGAGCAGCCTTGGGCAGTATGGTGGCATGTGCAGGAGCTGGTGCGACTTTTCTATGTTGCCCTAACTTTTTTTGACGATTAGCGTCTGCCTCTTGTAGAAAGCACAGACCACCAGAAACACACTCTATCCTTGTAGTGGTCCTCTCTGAGTTTCACAAATCCGGATGCAAGGGTATTGACATTGGTGGGAGAACATGTGGTTGGCGTACAGAAGTGTGCTATCACACCACTGCATTGAAATTAATACTTGTTGGTAGTAGAAGAGAGTTTCATGTTATCATTGGAAGCAGGAAAAGACACGCTATTTTTAGTGGGATTCCCTGTGGATAGAATCATCATGGTTGGACCGCAGTAATTTTGCAGTTGGTGACTGGACTCGTTTTGTTGGCAAGGAATACGCAGTATGAGAAGTACCTGCCAGTGGGACGTGAAATTGTCCACATTGGAGAAGATTTCCCAGTAAGATGTGAAGGTGTCCGCATCGGTGGTCTTGTGGGTAGGATGCAAAAGTGCCCAGATCGGCTTGGTTTTGCAGCACAGTAGAGGATGCTGCACCTTGGAGCCTTGATCAGATGTTGACGCCTCCGACTTCACAAAAGGGGCCTGCACATCTACATCATGCAGTTTGACACATCACAATCTTACTTATGCTGAGAGTGGTTGGCACCACTGGCAAAGTACTTAAATTGATTTCACACTTGTGGAATCCGAGACAATCGTCTGTCTCATCTCCTTTGCACTGGTAATGAATGTATGCTTTTCTGGATTTTTGGTTGATTTCACACTTGTGAAGTCCAGGATGATTGTCTGTCTCACCTCCTTTGCACTTGTAATTAAGTGTGGTTTTCTGGATTTTTAACCATCAACTTCCAGCCACTGTTCTTATCAACCATCCTTTATAGTTCTCAGTCATCACTGAACACTGTGAGGAAATAAATTCTCAGGTGGACAAGAGGTAATTACTGATACAGGAGTGGAACTGCTTTAAATTTAATATTTATGTAAATTTGGATTGATCTAATTGTTCCTGGTTTTGATTATTCACTAATATGTTGATCTCATAAATGTGTTTATGAATAAATCTGAGTATTGAGTTTAATCAGCGTTTCTGTTCGACCCCTTCACGTACATTAAGTAGTAGGTGGTGTGTCGATTTTTTGTCTTAGTCTGTAATAGGTCTAAGTTGGTACAAATAAAAAAGGACTATATTAGGAGATTTTCAAATCAATAAACAGTATTCGCAGAAGTTTCCATCTTAGTTCACTGATCTAAACACATTACTTTTCTTCCATTGAGACGAGTTAGATAAGGAAGAGCACAAGGAGAGTGCAACAAATTGGTGTGTATGAAAGTTTTTATTTCCACTGCTTGCATTTAAATAGATTCCAAAATGTTTACCGTGAGGATTAATTCATTAAAGGAGTGTACTCAAATACATTAGAATGTAAAAGACCATCTTTCTAAATTTATCACAGAAACCGCAATTGCTACCATATAGATTTCCTGATTTTTTAAAATTATTCATTTTATTTCTTTGTAAGATTATCATTTAATTATGTGTAATTGTTCAGAGCATGGAATTAAATTTTGCCTATATTATTATGTTGAATTTTATGAACGTTTTTAGATTGATACATCATTCTATCACATGAATTTCTTAGTCCAGTCAATGAAGTAAAGTTAAAAATTGTGTAGTCACAAATTTTTGCATAGTGCTAGAAGGGAATATTGTGAACCACATACTAAAAATCCTGAGCGGTGGGGTACGAGAATTGGTTAGAGAGTGGCTTTAAAGGCCACTTTTTATGTTTTCCCAGTACAAAGGTAAGCTAAAGGCACATTAAGGTTCCCACAAAAAAAGATCTGTTCATTTTCTCTCTATGGCCTATACTTCTCGCATTCATGTGATGGAAAAATCGTGTATCATCAAAAATAATGTCCTAAAGGAATAAAATTATTGTTTATCTTTAAATGAAGTGGGTTAAAAACAAACATTCAATGTGAACCACATCTAAGTACAGCAGAACCATATTAAGGGATAATTATTGTGTCTCAATGGGTAACAAGGTTTAGGGGGAAGATGTGTGGGGTATAAGCGAGAGGGAAGATGGGTCGCTGGACTGTGTTCATGCACTCTCCTCCTTCATAGGTCTGGAAACTGAAGATCGAGCAGATGATTCGCCACCCACATGAATCACTGGTGATCCAGTGCACAGACATGCCTAGGCAATACGTATTTTGCAGAAAAGGCGTTAACACTACATGTAATGCAGATATGAGTTCCTAGTAGCACTAACGCAGGTAATGCACATGGACGACAGGATCTACATAAATCTCTGCACCCCATCCTATACTGCTAGAGGAGAAATTGAATCTTAGTCATCCTATATGGCAGCTGTAGTGTTCTTCCATGAAAGGCAACTTCCCCCTTCACGAAAGCTGCTTGCTTTTCAGTTTACAGGCGCTATATCTGCCCAGTATTTCCTATCCAGTTCTCTTATGCCAGTAGAACAAATAACTTCACTGAGCTCATGTTATACTAGTAGTCGAGCATTTTCTGTATTAACTGAGTATTTGCATTGTTAAGTGAACTATTATGTAAAAAAGGTTAACAGCTGAAGCTGTCAGCTGTCTACAGCATTAAAGAGCCATTTCCAAATGTAACATGCTTTCAGTATGTACACAACAGCGTCGACTTCATTGCTGTATTATTTGAGTATCACCACCTGGAATACTTTTCACAGCATGAGAGGTACGAAATGCATCACCCCAGCCTCAAATCTCCGAAAATCTCAAGAGGCCCAACGGTTGAAATTGTCTCTGTCTACCACTGATCTAGGTCGCTAGGTGTTTTGGAACTTCTGAGATGTCAGCACAAGTCAAGCAATACTTTTCAATAGACCTGAACATAATCAGTTCCATTCCATCAGACACATTCACACCCATCTTTGAAGATACATACTGCATATGCATAGTAAGTGACTCCACTCATTGCAACCCACTGTACAAGTCTCAGCAGTTCCTGAATGGAAAAGATTTATGTACACAATCAATGTCGAAAGAAATGGAATAAATTTTGGTCATTCAGCAATTCACCACCAAGTGACCAAAACCCAATTACACAGCTTTACAATATGCTGTCAACAGTAGACAGCAGCAATGTGCCGCATTCACCAATCAGATCCCTTCCTGACAACATCACACTTATAAATTGAAGTACAGGAACGTACTGTACATCTTGTATGACGAAGCCAATATCATTGTAAAATGATCTACGGTAAATAAAATTCTTGATTCTTGATAATAGCTCATGTAACAACTACAAATAAGTACTCACTGAATAAACTGAAAATGAATTCACTACATAAACACGAGCTCAGTGAAGTTATTTTGTCTGCTCACACAAGAGAACTGGACAGAAAGTGCTCGGGATACATTGTCTGCCTGTAATCTGAAAAGCGAGTAGACCAATGAGGGAAGTTACTTTACCCAGTAGAACACTACAGCTGCCGTGCAGGATGACTAAGAATATATATCGATATATTTCTCGTCTAGTAGCGTAAAACAATGTGCAGAGATTTTTGGGTAGATTCTATTCACACGCATTGCCTGCATTAGTGTCATTAGTAGCTCATATCTGCATTCCACGCAGTGTTAACACATTTTGTGCAAAATAAACACTTCCTGGGTATGTCTTTGCACTGTGTTCCTTGTGATTTACAAGGCACATTGTGGAGTGGTTGTATAACTTTGTGAAACACTCTGTAGTTGTTCCTTGTGATGTAGTTGGGTAGACAGAAAGGGGAATCATCTGCTCGACCTTCAGTTTGCAGACCTATGAAAGAGGGAAGTGAATGAGCACTATCTGTCTACCTGCCTTTCCTTTAACTTCTACCCCACACTTCTCCCCCTACCCCACGTACACCTGAAGGACACCATTTATCCCTTAACATTGTTCTACTGCACTTAGATGTAGTACGCATATTGAATATTCGTTTCTAACCCACTTCATTTAAGGATAAACAATTATTTTATACCGTTATAAGAATATTTTATGATAAACTTCGTTTTTCGCTTCCCCTTTGCATGGGAAGTGTTAGCTCCAGAAACAATGCATAGCAACGCTTTTATAGGATATTTAATGTAGTTTATCTTTGCACTGGAAAACATTATCGCTAGAAGCCGTAATTTTCAACTTACTCTAGCAAAACGTAAAAGGTGACCTTTATACTACCTCTACAATCCTCACAACCCACTGGTCAGGTTTTGTAGTATACTTAGTCATGACCCTCCCTCCTAGCACTGTGCAAAAATATGGACTACAGGATTTTTCCTGAAACTGACCGACTTTGGCCATCAGTGACTGCGCTATTCTTTGGTATATTATGAGCCTTAAAACGATGCATCATAGCTATTTTAATTTAAAAAATAAGGGCCTCAGTGCTAGTACCCTGCGGATAGAAATTTTTATCTTTCGTATTGTACATAGAAGCAATATCCAAAATGTTGTCTGTGTGGACATAGCTCAGTAACACATTTGGGATTTACATAGCTCCTGCAACTAACACAAGAGCCATTGAACAAATTCACTCAAGAGATTTGGTAGAATCAGATTTGGCTTTGTTATTTTCTTTCCTTGTTTTTTGGTAATACTCATTTACTGATGGACAGAGTGATTATATTAGTTAGCTGACAGTCTGTTTTGTTTGAACTTTGTTTAACGAGCTTATCTCAAACACATCAGGACCACAGGATGTCTTGTTTTTTGTTTTACTTTCTTTGTTTTAGTTTTTATCCAGAATGGATATAGGAATATGGTATTATTATTACTAGGGTATTCCATACCATTACTTGGATTACATTGGTTTTTAATTAAATTTTGCTTTTGATTTTGAGGACTGTTTATTAAACATGTTACCAACCTGTATCGGATCTTCAACAGTTCTTCATTCACTTTTTATGACGAATTTATTGCACCTTGCTTTATTTCTGTCTTATTACTATAATCACTTTCAAGATTGATTTCATTTTGTTACTTTGCAATTTGATAGTTTCATTTGCTAACTTTTATGCAGCTAGTGTATGTTAGTTACCTGCATGTTCAATCGATCAAAATCATGTCCTCTTACTGTGATACTGTCACAGAACAAGCTAAGTAGCATCGTCACTGTGGTGTAGCTGTTATGATACTAGACTATTGTATGGAGGGTCATCAGTTCAAAACTCACCTCAACTGTAAAATTTCAGTTTCTATAGTCGGTTCGAGGACATTATAAAAGTATCCACAAATATTAAGAATTATTGTACTCGAATGTTCTGTAACTCTATATATACTGTATGTGTTCTGGCCGGAGGCAGTTTGCTCCGCGCTCTTGTGTGTGCAAGTACTGAATAAACCTTCGTGAAGTGAAGTTCGTGTTCGTCTTTCATCTAATTACACGTTCTTCTACGTTCGTCATTCATCTAATTACACGTTCTTCTACGTTCGTCATTCATCTAATTACACATTCTTCTACGTGACATTACTCTGGTGGAGACGCTGGGTATTGGAACTTATAATACCGCCCATTATCGATGACACTGCGGGCTCCCATCAGGCTGAGATCGCAGTCTATCGGAGACTGAAGAAGAAGAGGACATTACGATGAAAGCAACTGTGTGCCACCAAATAGACATCCTTCTGGGTTCTCTGGTGATGGTGGCCAAGATCTTAACAAGTGGCTGAAGGTATATGAGCGTATAGCAAAATTTAACAAATGGGATGAGACCGTGTGTTTGGCTAACGCATTTTTCTACTTGGAGGGCACTGCCAAGCAATGGTATGAGAACAATGAGGAGAAGTTCAAAATCTGGGAAGAATTCCAGGCGAAACTGCGCATGTATTTCGGCGACACGCAACGACAGAAGTGCAAGGCTGAATCTAAGTTAAAGTGCAGGGCATAGAGTCCAGGAGAAACTACAGCATCCTATTTTCAAGACGTCTTGGAGCTGTGTAAAATAGTGGATCCTAGAATGAAGGAGGAAGATAAGGTTGCACATCTCATGAAGGGTGTTGCTGAGGACATGTATCAAGCCCTACTCCTGAAGGGGTTTTGACAGCAGACGACTTCATAAAATGGTGCCAGTATATCGAGACGATGCGTCAAAAAAGATTGACACACAAGGAGTTTGAATGGCTTCCAAACATCGTATCGATGTTTGTGATGGAGGAAGTGTTCTTCGTTAGATTGTGAGAGAGGAAGTTCAGAAGGCACTTGGATTGCACGGCGAGCGATGAACCAAGACGCTTCAGGAGGTCATAAGGGCGGAACTGGAACAGACATTAAACCCAATCTCTCGTCCTTAATTTCCATTTAAAACGGTGAAAAAGTCGAGACCGAGGTGGAGTTACGTTTCTACAATGCTGTACGAGGAATCTGTTTGGGCACCAAGGAAGACCGACGTCTGGAGGACCCAGGATAACCAACCAGTATGTTTCCACTACGGACGATGGGGACATGTGGTGCGGTATTGTCGAGAAAGGCGGCGGATACTTGATGACCTCCGCGCCAGAAGACACCAGACCGATCTTAGCCGACGCCAACTCCGGGACGACGAAGATGAACAAGAAGATGTGGGTGCAGGACGACGTAGATCACCATCGCCACAAGCTAGCCGCTGGAGAGGACGCTCCCCAACACGCCGATCAAGGTCTCCATCGCCGTTTAGAAGCTCCAGCCGATCATCTAGCTGCCGCAACTTGAAAACTAAAGAGTGCGACATTCCTTGGAGGTGAGGCCGCCGACGAGAAAAATCCCCCGCCGTCGATCCTTACAAAAATGATAGGAAACTACGTCAATATCCTCATGGATGGCCGACCAGCCCGTCCTCTTGTGCACTCTGGAGCATCATATTCAGTCATTTCGGAGAAGTGCCGTCGCCAGTTGCAGAAAACTGTGTTTGTCGACAGCAAAACATCTCTGTTGAAGGTGGCTAATGGGAAATATGTAAAACCTACAGGAAGATGTGTCATTCGTGTGGATATAAGTGGCCAGACACAGCCCTTAGAATTCATCGCCTTACAAGAGTATAGTCATGACGTCTTTCTCGGATGGGACTTTTTGAAAGCATCTCTTGCTAGTTATAGATTGTGGTCACTCGCAGATTATGCTAGACGAGATGAGATACTGTGGACAGGAAGATGCGCATCCGAGTGTGGGGAGACTATTTGTGCTGGATGAAGTGATCATTCCTGCAGTCAGCGCTTTGGTAACTGTCATGTGTCACTCCATACATCAACCCATGGACCTTGTTGTGGAATGTAAGATAAGCATACCACTGAAGATTAACTTGGTCATCTCAGCCTCTGTCGTCTCGTTTAAGAACGGATTCGGTGAATTGTGTATAGTTAACTGTCGCCGAGAACAGCAGATCCTTCCAAGACGCATGTGCATAGCTAACGCTGAGTCGTTAATTGCAGAACAGCTGTGCATCATAGAAACCATCCATGCCAAGTCTGTGGGAGAAATTGGAGCTACCACTATGAGACAAGATCTTCTACCTCGACTATCACCAGATCTCACTAAGGAACAACAGGAGAAGCTACTTGCCATTCTACAAGAGATCTCTGAATGCTTCAATCCACAGGTGAAGAGCAAAATAGACAAATCGACCTTGAAGCACCGGATTAGCACTGGAGGCCGTCAACCAATAAGCCAGAGAGCATACCGTGTGTCAGCAATGAACGTCGAATAATTCGCGACGAGGTAGAGGAAATGATAAATGAATGACATCATGCAGCCTTCACAGAGCACATGGTCGCCACCAGTGGTCCTCGTCAGGAAGAAGGATGGCAGTTGGCGCTTTTGTGTTGATTACAGGAAGCTTAATAAGATCACTAAAGAGGGCATTTGCCCTCTTCCACGAATTGACAATACACTAGATTGTCTGAAGGGAGCTAAGTTTTTCTCAACCATGGACGTGTACTCGGGATACTGGCAAATCGAAGTAGATGAGGCTGATCGCGAGAAAACTGCATTCGACACCCCTGAGGGCCTGTGTGAGTTTAAAGCAATGCCGTCTGGTTTGTGTAATGTGCCAACAACTTCTGAACGGATGATGGATAATCATCTAAGGCACCTGAAGTGGACGATTTGTCTTTGTTATTTAGATGACATTATAGTGTTCTCAGAGACATTTGATGAACACATAAAAACACTGAGGGCCGTTCTTAAGTGTCTCGAATAAGGCAGACTGAAACTTAATGCAAGAAAGTGTCTCTTTGAGTAAAAGAAATCAAAATACTTGGTTACTTTGTATCAAACAAAGGCGTGGAGCCATACCCAGAAAAGTGAGATCTATAACGGAATTTCTGTTCCCAAACATATTAGAGATGTGAGAAGCTTCCTCGGATTATGTTCTTATTACCCTCGTTTTACCAAAGACTTCTGTATCAAATCCAGGCCACTCCAAGAGTTGTTAAAAGCCAATGCTAAATTTTTCTGGGGTGATGCTCAACAAGATTCTTTCGATGTGCTGCGAAAAGCTCTGACGACTGACCCTATACTTGGTCTGTATTGGTAAGAGAGCACCTACAGAACTACACACAGATGCCAGTGGGTATGGGATCGGTGCTGTTCTGGTGCAAATTTCGGATGGAAAAGAGAAGGTTATACCCTATACTCGGACACTTACAAAAGCCGAGAGAAACTACTCAACTACAGAAAGAGAATGTCTTGCTGTAGTCTGGGCCATGTGCAAATTTCTCTATCTCTCTATGGAAGGCCATTCACAGTTGTTACAGACCATCATTCACGTTGTTGGTTGACTGGTCTTAAGGACCAACGGGACCACTCGCCAGGTGGGCACCGCATCTTCAAGAGTATGACATTAGCATAGTGTACAAAAGTGGAAGAAAACACCAAGGTGCCGACTGTCTCTCAAGAAACCCTGTGCAAGACCATCAAGACTTTGATGAAGATAGTTTCTGTCTCACTGCACTCCAGGATCTCTCTGCGGAGCAGAAGAAGGACACCAAGATATCTCAAATTATACTTGCCTTAAATCGATCAGGGGATGTGAAAGGACAATTTAAGGTAATTAATAGGTTACTTTGCAAGAGAAACTTTGATCCGTTTGGAAAGAGGTGGCTACCAGTGATTCCTAAACACATGCTCTTAGATGTTCTATAGAAATTGCATGACACACCTAAGGCAGGATTTATTAACACATACGATAAGATCCGCATGAGATTTTTCTGGCCAGGTTTATTCAGGAATGTCCGTCAGTATGTGTCGCACTGTTGAGAGTGCCAGAGGAGAAAGGCAGTTCCTCAGAAACCACCTGGCTGACTCATACCAATTCCAACAGCCGAAACGCCTTTCCAGTGTGTTGAGGTTGACCTCCTAGGACGATTTCCAACGGCTGCTAGTGGCAATAGATGGATTATTGTTTGCATTGATTATCTGACACTCTATGCCGTTACAAAAGCCTTGAAAACAACCGAAGCATTCGAGGCAGCCAAATTCATCGTTGAAGACATTATACAGGGTGGTCCATTGATCGTGACCAGGCCAAATATCTCACGAAATAAGCGTCAAACGAAAAAACTAAAAAGAACGAAACTTGTCTAGCTTGAAGGGGGAAACCAGATGGCGCTATGGTTGGCCCGCTAGATGGCCCTGCCATAGGTCAAACCCCCATTTTTAATACAAATTCGTGTAGTACGTAAGGAAATATGAATGTTTTAGTTGGACCACTTTTTTCGCTTTGTCATAGATGGCGCTGTAATAGTCACAAACATATGGGTAACAATTTTAGACGAACAGTTGATGACAGGTAGGTTTTTTAAATTAAAACAATAAACCTAGGTACGTTTGAACATTTTATTTAGGTTGTCCCAACGTGATACATGTACCTTTGTGAACTTATCATTTCTGATAACGCATGCTGTTACAGCGTGATTACCTGTAAATACCACATTAATGCTATAAATGCTCAAAATGATGTCCGTCATCCTCAATGCGTTTGGCAATACGTGTAACGACATTCCTCTCAACGGCGAGTAGTTCGCCTACCGTAATGTTAGGACATGCATTGACAATGCGTGGACGCATGTTGTCAGGCGTTGCCTGTGGATCACGATAGCAAATACCCTTCAACTTTCCCCACAGAAAGGAGTCCAGGGACGACACATCCGGTGAACGTGCGGGCCATGGTATGGTGCTTCGATGAACAATCCACCCGTCATGAAATATGCTATACAATACAGCTTCAACCGCATGCGAGTAATGTGCGAGTAATCATATTGGAAGTACATCGCCATTCTGTCATGCAGTGAAACATCTTGTAGTAACATCGGTAGAACATTACATAGGAAATCAGCATACATTGCACCATTTAGATTGCCATCGATAAAGTGGTGGCCTATTATCCTTCCTCCCATAATGCCGCACCATACATTAACCCGCCAAGGTCGCTGATGTTCCACTTGTCGCAGCCATCGTGGATTTTCCGTTGCCCAATAGTGCATATTAAGCCGGTTTACGTTACCACTGTTGGTGAATGACGCTTTGTCGCTAAATAGAATGCGTGCAAAAAATCTGTCATCGTCCCGTAATTTCTCTTGTGCCCAATGGCAGAACTGTATACGACGTTCAAAGTCGTCGCCATGCAATTCCTGGTGCATAGAAACATGATACGGATGTTGATGTAGCATTCTCAACACCGACGTTTTTGAGATTCCCGATTCTCACGCAATTTGTCTGCTACTGATGAGCGGATTAGCCGCGACAGCAGCTAAAACACCTACTTGGGCATAATCATTTGTTGCAGGTCGCGGTTGACGTTTCACATGTGGCTGAACACTTCCTGTTTCCTTAAATAACGTAACTATCCGGCGAACTGTCCGGACACTTGGATGATGTCGTCCAGGATACCGAGCAGCATACATAGCACACGCCCGTTGGGCATTTTGATCACAATAGCCATACATCAACACGATATCGACCTTTTCCGCAATTGGTAAACGGTCCGTTTTAACACTAGTAATGTATCACGAAGCAAATACCGTCCGCACTGGCGGAATGTTACGTGATACCACGTATTTATACGTTTGTGACTATTACAGCGCCATCTATCACAAAGCGAAAAAAGTGGTCCAACTAAAACATTCATATTTCTTTACGTAATACACGAATATGTAATAAAAAATGGGGGTTCCTATTTTTAAAAAACGCATTTGAGATCCGTTTGACCTATGGCAGCGCCATGTAGTGGGCCAACCATAGAGCCACCTGGTTTCCCCCTTCAAGCAAGACGAGTTTCGTTCTTTGTAGTTTTTTCGTTTGATGCTTATTTCGTGAGATATTTGGCCCGGTCACTATCAATGGACCACACTGTATTAAAACACGGTGCCCCAAGGTCGTTAATTACGGATCGAGAGAAAGTTTTTCAATCGAATCTTGTAACAGAGATAAACTGTTGGCGCAACATTACTTATCACACGACGACTGCCTACCATCTGCAAACTAACTGGCTTACTGAATGTCTTAATAAGACCTTGGCCGACATGCTACCAATGTTCGTCAATACAGAGCAGAGCAACTGGTATGAGGTGCTACCTTTCGTGACGTTTGCCTACAACGCCACCAAATAAGACCCGCGAAAGGCAAAGGTCCCGAGTTCGAGTCTCGGTCGGGCACACAGTTTTAATCTGCCAGGAAGTTTCATATCAGCGCACACTCCGCTGCAGAGTGAAAATCTCATTCTGAAGACACCGCAGGATTTATCCCATTTTTCCTGGGGCATGGGTGTGAAGCGACTACGACGATGGACACTGTGTTTCCGTTACAACCTGATGACGTGGACGACGACTACATCGGCCAGGTGTTAACCAGAGCTAAGGAAGCTCGGCAGATAGATCGACTTCGCACGCTGCAGGCTCAAGAAAACACTCGCCGAAGGTATGAGACGAGCCACCGCCCTGTTGTCTACAAGATAAGCTCTAGATAATACTGAAGGGAAGGCGAAACAAAGACTGCGCTTTGTTGGCAGAACACTTAGAAGATGCGACAAACACACTAAAGAGACAGCCTACATTACACTTGTCCATCCTCTGCTGGGATACTGCTGCGTGGTGTGGGACCCTTACCAGGTAGGATTGACGGAGGACATTGAAAAAATGCAAAGCAGGGCAGCCGGTTTCGTGTTATCGCGCAATAGGGGTGAGAGTGTCACTGATATGATATGCGAGTTGGGGTGGCAGTCACTGAAACAAAAGCGGTTTTCTTTGCAGCGAGATCTATTTACGAAATTTCAATCACCACCTTTCTCTTCCGAATGCGAAAGTATTTTGTTGACACCCACATACATAGGGAGAAATTATCATCATAATAAAATGAGAGAAATCAGAGCTCGAACGGAAAGATTTAGGTGTTCCTTTTTCCTATGCGCCGTTCGAGAGTGGAATGGTTAGAGAAGTAGTATGAAAATGGTTTGATGAAGCTTCTGCCAGGCACTAATAAGTATTAACTGCAGAGTAACCATGTAGATGTAGATGTAGATGTACCAGCCTGGTGATCTCGTCTGGATCTTCACTCCTGTTCGGAAGGCTGGTCTCTCTGAGAAGCTCCTCAGGCGCTACTTTTGACCTTATAAGATTGTAAGACAGTTGTCTGATATTACTTATGAAGTTGAAGATTTCGATCCCGACACAAGACGACGAAAGATCAGAGATACGGTACACGTCCTTCGAATGAAGCCCTATAAGGATTCTGCAACCAAGGGTAAATTCGAAGCTCCAGGAACAGGCAACACACGGAAAGGTGACGAAGAGCATAGCGGCAAAGAACGTTCTACGAAGATCATAGCCAGGGCGAACTTCAGTCATCGGGAGTCGGAGTATGCAGGACTGATGACTCATTCCCAACTAGGACGACGCAACCCCGAGACGTTGTTCTCTTAAGGAGAGAGCAATGTCGCAGAAGAAGCTGAGTAGCACCCTCACTTTGGTGTAGTGGTTATGATACTAGACTGTTGCCTGCAGGTTCGTCAGTTCAAAACTCACATGAACTGTAAAATTTCAATTTCTATATTCGGTTCGAGGACATTCTAGAAGTATCGACAATTATCAAGACTCATTGTACTGGAATGAGCCAGCTTTACAGGTAGAGGACACATCAACAGAAAATATGGCAACATGCTTCGCTATTTGCCTTCCTGTACCTTGTTACATAAGGCTTAAAAGCTGCTATATTAAGGTTTCTAAAAATTTTAATGATTTTCTTATGCAATGTATTATTATGTATTTGACTTTACCTTAGCTTTAATTTTCTTCACTGAGAACACAACAATCAAAGCAATTTTTATAATTACAGAAAAATGACAAACACTTCGTTGACATAATTTTTGGAAAAATTTTCCCAACCTGCTTGTTCTATGATGCAGTTGAAAAACATTGTTTTCATTGGTGACTCTTCTTATGGCATCATTGTCTTTTGCACTGCAAGTATTATTAAGCAGATTTTAAGAACAATCTAATTCCTTTGTGATTTGAAAAATCAGCGTCTGTCCCTCAATGCTTTAAACATATATTCATTCATAAATTAATGTATGGTAAATGTTGTTTCATTTCTCTGTCCATATCTTGTGGTAGCTTGTATTGTCGGTGACACATTGCAAGAGATTAATTAGCTCAGCAACTCATCTCTTTTAGAGTACGTAGTTCAGATGTTTGCATACTACTCACCTTGCAAACTTGTGTATTTCCATAAAATTTAAAGTTTTTCAGAAATGACTTACAAACTTGTAATAAAAAAGAAAAATTAGTTGCTAGTGATCGTTATGAAAATACAATAATAATTGTCTTTTCTAGTAGTTCAAACTATATTGATATTCTGTTTCAGTGAACTGCGCCTGTCTCTTCTCTATCCTACTCAATTTATGATCACTCACTCAGGCAGTAATGCTGATGCTGGTGGAATAAACAGGCAGTGGATTTTGTGCAGTGAATGGCTAACCAAAAACAAGTCCAGCATATGGAAAAGAAGTCTTAAGCATATACAACAGCCCAGGAAGCAATCGAAATGACAAACATTATATAGGCAAGACGAAATTTCCTCTGTTCAGTGGCGCATAACTAAAGGTTTTAAAAGCCAGCAAGAGATTCGGTAGCAAGAACCAGGCCATGGTATTTATTGGCATACTCTTGTCAGGAACTGGCTCCTCATAACATGCTGGTATTGGCAGCAGCACTTCGCACAGAAGCAAGCTGCAAATAGTGTACACAGCGTGAATATTTCTGATATATTTTCCCTATTACTGACACATAGGCTGGGTGAGGAATCCGAATCACTATCGGGTACCAAAGTCTCAGTTTTATGTCTTTTGATACACAGCCCTTCCTAAAAAAGAATACACTTATTCCACCACACCTGTAAGTTTGCTACAGTGGCTACTTATCATTTCAAAACCTGTACAGCAGCAGTGTAAGCTTGTATTTCCTGGTGCTGCTTTACACTAGGACCTTCTTCATTTTGATGGTAGTATTGATACTTTTCACATGCTAGTTCCTTGGTTGCTACTACCTTTACTGGTGATTTTTCTTAGTGACACTGTTTATACTGCTGCTATCTCTATTTTTACCCTAAAAAAGCACTTCCTGTCGTACCTTTGTAACGACAGGAATTTGACTATAGATGACCTGGCAACCCCTCTCTATATTCTCACTATGAGATTTATCAATTTTCTCTTCTCTGAAACTGAATTCACATCATTTATTTAGTATTCAATTATATTTTGAAACCTAGCTTTGGCTCAAGGAATTTCACATCTCAATAAGAGGAGCTCAGATCCACCAAATTTATTGACTCTGTACAGTTCTGTTATCATACACTCTATTATTTTGGTGTCATGATCGCTTGTATAAAACAAGAAGTGCTTACTTCTTAATGTGATGGCTATGAGTGCAGATGCCTTGGAGTACATAAACGTTATGAGAGATACTCCATTCAAAGATTTACTTTCACTGAAGCATCTGGGTGAAGCCATGCTGCACTTTGTCAAGTTCATATTTGGTGTGTTTTCTATTATTACTACATCATAGCCTATGTCCTATTAATGAAAGCTGTTCCATGACACTAGCACATTGAGGATATGTCGAATAGGTAAAGCTTATTGATATTGAATCTCAGATAACGAGTAGTGGAACAAGATGTGTTGTGGTAAATACAGCAAATCTGGTCCATGGTCACGCATTGGCAAAAAGTCTTACTATTCACCTTCACATTTCTGAGCACTTTTGAGACTTATTGTCAATAATTACAAATTAAGCATGAAATATGGAAATGCTAGTAAGTATTCAAAACGCACTGAGTATCTGGTGAAACAAACTACCAATCATTGCCAGAAAAAACAAAAAGACTGTCACATGTGGTCAGCCGCCAATAAGGTATAAAAGAAAATATACAAGCTAGTTATTTTAGTAGACTTGTTTTCTAATCAAGAACGACTTCAAACACATATGTAGAAGAAATATGTTCTGGTACTGATATAGGTGTAATTAGATTAAAAACAGCCGACCAGTTGCAAAGGATAAAGTAATCTTTACCTAGGTTTCGATAGGTTTAAACCTATCTTCTTCAGAAGATGGCCTGAGGAAAATGAACATCGTGTTTTATATGAAAGGTACACACATAAGTCAAGATTAGAGTTTAACATATATTAAGAGAATCTTGTGTTACAAAATATGAGAAAAATTTCTTGTACTTACAGTATTACATTAACACGGAGTGATACGTCATTGCCATTTTTACAAACATCTCCATAGCTCCATTAGTTCAAATACAATATAGCCCTAAGAGTAGGGTTTGTCAGATAAATAAAATTAAGTACATGGAAGTCAGAGAGCGTATAAGCAACTGAGTAAAATCGGCCTGCGTGGTAGCACTGTGGCCAGGGCAGGTGGCGCTCAGGTCGCGTACTATGTGCCGATTGGCGTACTGAAGCAACATGTAAAATATAAATATTAATTGCGTCTTTAGATAGAGTGACAATAAATAAAAGGAAAGCATTTAACATTCCTATTATGACAATGTGGGAGCCTTAGAAACAATAACGTAGAAACATACATCAAAAAGGCAGGTGGCGCATACGCCATGAGTTACATGCAGTGGCATATACCGCCAAAATAAAATTATATTACCATATTAGAGAAGCACATAGAATGTATATAAGTCAAAACTTTAAGAATAAACAGTAATGGCAGCTTAAGACATAAATTACGAAACCTGGTCCACAATCTAGTTATTATACATTCACTGGGATCCAAGGTTTTAGGATAAGCGAGAATTACATGAGGGCCGGTGTAGTGGCAGCCATACATCATGAGTAAATCACATTGCATAAAAGGTAGTGAGCTTAGAGATATAAAAGTGCATTATAGCTTCCTGAGGAAATAGACTACTGAGGTTATCAACATTAATGTTATGAATTAAATAGTACGGGTTTAAAGCCTTCAAAAAATTGTTTACAGGCAAGGTTCAACTGATCGTTGAGTATTTTAATATTAAATTAATATTAAATTAATATTTATATTTTACATGTTGCTTCAGTACGCCAATCGACACATAGTACGCGACCTGAGCGCCACCTGCCCTGGCCGCAGTGCTACCACGCAGGCCGATTTTACTCAGTCTTTGAGCTCTAGGTGTTTAAAAATAAATAGCTCTTCCCACAGATCTAGTCTCCGTCCTTTAACTTGTCTGTGTAGGATAACCGTGTCTTCTAACTGTTTAGGCGTATGGCCGGCTATCAAGAGGTGTTCAGCAAGAGTAGAGTTGTGAACATTAGCTCCTTTTTTTCCTAATAGATGTTCTTTATATAGTGTTTTAACAGCTCTGCCTGTTTGACCAATATAATATGAGGGGCAGTTATTACAGGTTAGTTTGTATACACCTGAATTAGAAAACCAATCGTTAGCAATTTCTACTGAATGTATAAGATTTCTTTTTAAACTGTTGTCTGTAGAAAAGGAGACGTTACAGTTATATTTTTTATTTAGAAGACGTTTAATCCTATATGATATGTTACCCAAGAAAGGGATGGAAATAAATTTTTTAGTTTCTGTGGTATCTGTGGGGAGGTTATTACTCAAAGTCGAACAATTTTGGGAAATTTTCTTATTAAGCAGGTGATCGATCATATTCTGGTTGTATCCATTATTAACAGCAATCGTTTTGATGACATTCAATTCCTTTTGTTGGTCCGCAGGTGATAAAGGCGTGGTTACCATTCGGTGAATGGCGGAATGAAAAAACGCCAGTTTGTGCGCTTTAGGATGAGTTGAGTCAGCAGGAATGACATTATCTGAATATGTTTCCTTGCGGAAGATATTGAAATGGAAGGTATTATCTTGTATAGAAATCGTTAAATCTAGAAAATTAAGTTCACGTTTATCATTTTGAAGTTCTTTTGTGAAGGAAATTTTTTCATGTAGACCATTGAAAGTGTTGAAGAGCTGCTCTAACTCATGGTCAGTGCCATCAAAAGATGTAAGGTGTACATCTTACAGATTGAATATTGTTAATTAATCTGTAATGTGTACACTTGACACTAGACTGGTGTCCTTCGACATCGTCAGCCTCTATACAAATGTCCCGGTTGATGAAACCATAGGCCTTGTAAAAGAAAATCTTTTTAAGCATAAAAAACTAAGTGAAACCCAGATTGCTGAACTTATTGGTTTGCTTAAGGTCATATTAAAATACAATTATTTCACATTTAATGGGAAAATGTATATACAGCCAGATGGTCTAGCAATGGGCAGCCCCCTCGCCGGTATTCTAGCAGAGATTTTCATTAACGCCCTGGAAACAGCATTTTTCAATTCTAGTTCAGAATTACACCAAAAAATCCGCTACTATGCACGTTATGTAGACGACATTTTCATTGCTTTTGATGGCACTGACCATGAGTTAGAGCAGCTCTTCAACATTTTCAATGGTCTACATGAAAAAATTTCCTTCACAAAAGAACTTCAAAATGATAAACGTGAACTTAATTTTCTAGATTTAACGATTTCTATACAAGATAATACCTTCCATTTCAATATCTTCCGCAAGGAAACATATTCAGATAATGTCATTCCTGCTGACTCAACTCATCCTAAAGCGCACAAACTGGCGTTTTTTCATTCCGCCATTCACCGAATGGTAACCACGCCTTTATCACCTGCGGACCAACAAAAGGAATTGAATGTCATCAAAACGATTGCTGTTAATAATGGATACAACCAGAATATGATCGATCACGTGCTTAATAAGAAAATTTCCCAAAATTGTTCGACTTTGAGTAATAACTTCCCCACAGATACCACAGAAACTAAAAAATTTATTTCCATCCCTTTCTTGGGTAACATATCATATAGGATTAAACGTCTTCTAAATAAAAAATATAACTGTAACGTCTCCTTTCCTACAGACAACAGTTTAAAAAGAAATCTTATACATTCAGTAGAAATTGCTAACGATTGGTTTTCTAATTCAGGTGTATACAAACTAACCTGTAATAACTGCCCCTCATATTATATTGGTCAAACAGGCAGAGCTGTTAAAACACTATATAAAGAACATCTATTAGGAAAAAAAGGAGCTAATGTTCACAACTCTACTTTTGCTGAACACCTCTTGATAGCCGGCCATACGCCTAAACAGTTAGAAGACACGGTTATCCTACACAGACAAGTTAAAGGACGGAGACTAGATCTGTGGGAAGAGCTATTTATTTTTAAACATCTAGAGCTCAAAGACGGTAATATACTCAATGATCAGTTGAACCTTGCCTGTAGACAATTTTTTGAAGGCTTTAAACCCGTACTATTTAATTCATAACATTAATGTTGATAACCTCAGTAGTCTATTTCCTCAGGAAGCTATAATGCACTTTTATATCTCTAAGCTCACTACCTTTTATGCAATGTGATTTACTCATGATGTATGGCTGCCACTACACCGGCCCTCATGTAATTCTCGCTTATCCTAAAACCTCGGATCCCAGTGAATGTATAATAACTAGATTGTGGACTAGGTTTCGTAATTTATGTCTTAAGATGCCATTACTGTTTATTCTTAAAGTTTTGACTTATATACGTTCTATGTGCTTCACTAATATGGTAATATAATTTTATTTTGGCGGTATATGCCACTGCATGTAACTCATGGCGTATGCGCCACCTGCCTTTTTGATGTATGTTTCTATGTTATTGTTTCTAAGGCTCCCACATTGTCATAATGGGAATGTTAAATGCTTTCCTTTTATTTACTGTCACTCTATCTAAAGACGCAATTAATATTTATATTTTACATGTTGCTTCAGTACGCCAATCGGCACATAGTACGCGACCTGAGCGCCACCTGCCCTGGCCGCAGTGCTACCATGCAGGCCGATTTTACTCAGTTGCTTATACGCTCTCCGACTTCCATGTACTTAATTTTATTTATCTGACAAACCCTACTCTTAGGGCTATATTGTATTTGAACTAATGGAGCTATGGAGATGTTTGTAAAAATGGCAATGACGTATCACTCCATGTTAATGTAATACTGTAAGTACAAGAAATTTTTCTCATATTTTGTAACACAAGATTCTCTTAATATATGTTAAACTCTAATCTTGACTTATGTGTATACCTTTCATATAAAATACGACGTTCATTTTCCTCAGGCCGTCTTCTGAAGAAGATAGGTTTAAACCTATCGAAAACTAGGTAAAGATTACTTTATCCATTGCAACTGGTCGGCTGTTTTTAATCTAGTTACGTTGAACCGTTGCTGTTACGCAGCTATGTTTAAAATGATATAGGTGTATTTCCTGCTGGTGGTTTTTCTCGTTGTTTCAGTTACTTTCAAGATCAAAGGAAGAGGTTCGCTTTCCTTGCAGTGAATTTTAATTTTTCGCAAAAATTAGAACTTATGAGGGGCGTTTGAAAAGTCCATACAAAAATAAAAACTCCTTACTTGTTTCGGGTAAATTTTTTTTTATTTTTGCCATAGTCTCCTTATAGACTTACACACATCGTCCAATGCTTTTCTAAGTTATTGATCCCTTCTGAACAATAGGAATTGTCCAAATCTGCAAAATAGCTATTAATTGCTGCAATCACCTCCTCGTTTGAATAAAATCTTTGTGCCACCAGCCATTTCCTCAAATTGGGGAACAAATAGTAGTCCGAGGCAGCCAAGTCTGGAGAATAGGGGGGGGGGGATGTGAAACGAGTTGGAATCCTATTTCCATTTATTTTGCGATCACAACTGCTGAGGTATGCGCTGGTGCATTGTCATGATGGAAAAGGACTTTATTGTGGTCCAATCGCCGGCGTTTATCTTGCAGCTCGGTTTTTGAACGGTCCAATAACAATGAATAATATGCACCTGTAATAATTTTACCCTTTTACAGATAGTCGGTGAGAATTGTCCTATGTGAATCCCAAAAGACAGTCACCATAACCTTTCTGCCTTTTTGGTGCTGATTCCCCCTTGGTAATCCGTTGCTTAGATTGTTGTTTGGTCGAAGGAGGATAGTAATGTATCCATGTTTCATCCACAGCGACGAAGTGTCCTTAAAGTCCTGTAGGTTCTTCCTGAACAGCTGCAAACCATCCTAGCAACACTTCACACGATTCCGTTTTTGGTCGCGGAACTCATCTTGTGGATAGCTTTCTCATGTCCAAATGTTTATGCAAAATATTATGCACCCATTGACTCGAGATGCCCACAGGACTAGCAATCTCACGCACCTTAATTCTTCTGTCATCCATCACCATATCATGGATTTTACCCATAATTTCTGGAGTTGTAACCTCCACAGGGCCTCCAGAACGTTCAGCATCGCTTATGCCCATATGGCCACTCTGAAAATTTTGAAACCACTTATAAACTGTTCTATTCGAAGGTGCAGAGTCACGGTAATGTTTATCGAGCTTCTCTTTAGTCTCCTGAAGCATTGAGCCTTTCATACAGTAATGTTTAACCACAACACATAATTATTTTTCGTCCATTTTTTGACAATCAGTCGATTTCCTTGATTCACACGAATGGCAAACGCAAAGAAATAGAGCAATATGAGAGAAAACTTGGTTTGTGTTCATTCCAAAGATGCTACTAACTAAACATGACCGCGATATGCGCCGGTGGTGCCATCTCTCGGACTTTGCACGAACTTTTCAAACATCCCTCGTACTTTATACAACCAGCACATTTATTTAGCAGTGGGGGATTTTCTCCGTAAGTTCTTGTTATAATCACCATGTAAATAACGAGTATGTAGTGGACAGGTTCTCACCTCAAAAGAAAGAAAATACAGCAGTCGCAATTTTCTGCACGAATTAGAACAAATTCACACAGTTAGTGCATCTATTTAACATTGAGGATCTTCTTAAGTACTGTTCATATTGCATACTGCTATGTAAATAACAAGTAAGAAGGCCAATTCATACTGGCCATCAAGGCACCATCATGTCACAGCACCTTCACGGTGTGTACACACTCTGTCATGTCATGGCATGTCAAGTCAGTGGAAGTCATGTAATCTCAGTTCACATAGCTCCCTCAACTGTTTTTTCTCAGGAATTACACTCTTCAAAAGATTATTTTCAAGCGCTTTTACATGCAAAGTCAATTACACAACATGGTAGCTTAAATACGTCGATACTGTAGTCCACTAGTCCACATTTGCACGAAATTGACATTTATTGAACTCAAATAGTGTGTAGCTTGCAGGGATAGCTTGTAATGTAGAGAAGGAAGGAAAAAAGAGCAAAACACTACAAAAAAGTGTTTGGGACCGAAAAATATCATTAAGTGACACAAAAACGAAATTTCACACATTATACAAGGTACTTGTGGAAAAGGAATCCACATTTCATATGGATTTTAGAAAGTCTAGGTTCCAGTTTTTTTCATTTGTCACATCAAATTGCACCCAGAATTACTAAAAGGAATACACTGTTACAAGCAGCCATCACACCCCCCCCCCCCCATGAAAAATTGCTTTGTTTAAGTTTAGTTCCCAGTCTGGTGCAAATTTTTGTGGAATAGTTATATCTCCCTCAATACCTTCCCCTTCAAGAGTCATAGGTTTTCGTTACATCTTCTATTTGGCTTCTGAACAATTCAAGTGCCTTACTTGTACTGGGGTTAGCTAGTGAAACCACGTAAATATTGATCATTGATGCTTATAAAACTGTTTCGCACACATCCAGGGGAGCTACTTGGGAATAAACAAGTTTGCCACAAACACATATTTAAACAAACAACTCTAATAATTACTTAATGTATACAACACAAAAAAGCATTTTGCCACTGTTGCAATGTCTGAGAATTTCAGCCCGTTTCTTTATGAAACACTTCAAATGCCTGACACATACAAATAAATTCCACTTACTAACGAATCTGTTTCTACTCACAGAATTTTTTTTCATTTTAGGATAAAGTCATATTGCAATCCATTTCACTGTAAAAACATGAAATATTGTTGCATTTTTATAGAAATCCACTTTAGAAATGTATTAGAGGGCAAGTAATTTAGTACAGTCTTTGTCCTACAGTTCAGACTGTTGCCTCATTGCTTCAATTAATCTTTCACCATTTATTATAAAATTAAAAATTTTTAACAAAACAAATAAAAAAACAAAACGAATTATAACAAATAACAAACATAACGAACAACAAACAGCTGATATCAACAATGAATACCACGATGAAAGAAAATATATAGATCAGCATGTGGCCATGTATTGGGAGAAAATGAATGTGGGACAGATAATGTCAATCGTCAAAACTTTCTACAATGCCATGATATTGCATGATGTGACGAGATGGCAAGTGTGGATGCCACCATTTGAAATGCATTGCAGAATGTTTTGTCTGGATTTGACGTGATGTGATGTGATAGCCAACATGAATTGATCTTGAATTGGGCAGGTTCTCACTCTCAAAGAAAAAAAGACAGCAATAGTTTTCAAATCTGCAATGAATTAACCAGCTGAACACACAAAGAGTTTTGCTTTCATTTGTCTGCTAGAATGGCTACCGCAGTCAATATTAGACCTTCACAACAGACACATCTATCAATGCCTTCAAGAAAGCCAAAGTACACCTTCAAAAGGAGTGCAATGACATATATGTGAATAAAGGCACATTATCAATACTGTGAACATCAAGAGCTCAAATGGAAACCCAGTTCTAAGCAAAGAAGGGAAAGCAGAAAGGTGGAAGGAGTATATAGAGGGTCTATACAAGGGTGATGTACTTGAGGACAATATTATGGAAATGGAAGAGGATGTAGATGAAGATGAAATGGGAGATACGATACTGCGTGAAGAGTTTGACAGAGCACAGAAAGACCTGAGTCGAAACAAGGCCCCCAGAGTAGACAACATTCCATTGGAACTACTGACGGCCTTGGGAGAGCCAGTCCTGACAAAACTCTACCATCTGGTGAGCAAGATGTATGAAACAGGTGAAATACCCTCAGACTTCAAGAAGAATATAATAATTCCAATCCCAAAGAAAGCAGGTGTTGACAGATGTGAAAATTACCGAACAATTAGTTTAATAAGCCACAGCTGCAAAATACTAACACGAATTCTTTACAGACAAATGGAAAAACTAGTAGAAGCCGACATCGGGGAAGATCAGTTTGGATTCCGTAGAAATACTGGAACACGTGAGGCAATACTGACCTTACGACTTATCTTAGAAGAAAGATTAAGGAAAGGCAAACCTACGTTTCTAGCATTTGTAGACTTAGAGAAAGCTTTTGACAATGTTGACTGAAATACTCTCTTTCAAATTCTAAAGGTGGCAGGGGTAAAATACAGAGAGCGAAAGGCTATTTACAATTTGTACAGAAACCAGATGGCAGTTGTAAGAGTCGAGGGACATGAAAGGGAAGCAGCGGTTGGGAAGGGAGTAAGACAGGGTTGTAGCCTCTCCCCGATGTTATTCAATCTGTATATTGAGTAAGCAGTAAAGGAAACAAAAGAAAAATTCGGAGTAGGTATTAAAATCCATGGAGAAGAAATAAAAACTTTGAGGTTCGCCGATGACATTGTAATTCTGTCAGAGACAGCAAAGGACTTGGAAGAGCAGTTGAACGGAATGGACAGTGTCTTGAAAGGAGGATATAAGATGAACATCAACAAAAGCAAAACGAGGATAATGGAATGTAGTCGAATTAATTCGGGTTATGTTGAGGGTATTAGATTAGGAAATGAGACACTTAAAGTAGTAAAGGAGTTTTGCTATTTGGGGAGCAAAATAACTGTTGATGGTCGAAGTAGAGAGGATATAAAATGTAGACTGGCAATGGCAAGGAAAGCGTTTCTGAAGAAGAGAAATTTGTTAACATCGAGTATAGATTTAAGTGTCAGGAAGTCATTTCTGAAAGTATTTGTATGGAGTGTAGCCATGTATGGAAGTGAAACATGGACGGTAAATAGTTTGGACAAGAAGAGAATAGAAGCTTTCGAAATGTGGTGCTACAGAAGAATGCTGAAGATTAGATGGTTAGATAACATAACTAATGAGGAAGTATTGAATAGGATTGGGGAGAAGAGAAGTTTGTGGCACAACTTGACTAGAAGAAGGGATCGGTTGGTAGGACATGTTCTGAGGCATCAAGGGATCACCAATTTAGTATTGGAGGGCAGCGTGGAGGGTAAAAATCGTAGGGGGAGACCAAGAGATGAATACACTAAGCAGATTCTGAAGGATGTAGGTTGCCGTAGGTACTGGGAGATGAAGAAGCTTGCACGGGATAGAATAGCATGGAGAGCTGCATCAAACCAGTCTCAGGACTGAAGACCACAACAACAGCATCAATACTGTGACAACAGATTGATTTTTTGGCAACTTACGCGTAGTACATCACTTGTATTTTAATAATTGTGTAACACAAATAAAACAGAGAAATACAGTCATATCTCAATGTATGATCTATTTTGCATGTAGATGTACATGCTGTTCTCAATAAACTTATCTTTCGTTGCTTGCAGAACACAGTGAAAACAAACTGATCGATGGAGTTTCCATATGTAGCCATCCAGCTGCAGTCGAATGGCGTCAATCGATTGTTGGGTTAGCCTCGTGGCATCACAAAGTTAAAACGACTTAATTTTTTTCTGGCGTGGCAAAAAGTGGAGCCACTAGAGTGATACTGAGGCGAAACAAGCACTGTATCGTTTAAGAGGTACAGAGGCGAGCGATTGTTCTGGGCCTTAGCACGTTCAATACTCTTACCACCACCATGTCATCATAACAGGCCTGTGGAATGCATCATAAGCTAAGAGTGAAATTAAAAAGTAAAATGACTTTCCCAAATTTTATCAGTGTACGTTTCACCATATTAATGTTAACATTGTAGAGGCTCAGAATGAGAAAATGAATATGTTTTGCTAAAAATATTATTTTAAGAAAAAATAGTGGCGCTAAATAATGAAGCTAGAAAGCTAAAAACTGTTGTGCAAATGTATGTCACAATTAAAAGTTACAAGTCTCAACTTGATCATAGTAATAGTTTAGTCAGAGCTGGTGGTCTTACGAAAAATTGAAGGCACTAAATATTAGACTCAAAAGATGAAAATTCATATTTAGCCTAAGTTTGATCTAAAAACTTTATCTCTGTGACACCAATAAGCTAACTTTATTTGTTTTCATATTATTTATTAAAAACGAAATTTGGAAAGAAAACTTCCTTATTCATAATAGATTAAGTATCATTTGTACTTGTTATAAAACATTATACTTACAGTACATCATTACTTTATTCTAAATAACAATCATTACAAGGAATCTCAAAGAGGCAATTCAAAGGTCATGTTTTACTCTTGGTTCCGTTCTAAAAATTCTAGGTGGCAATGTTTAAATGCAGGCAAGCTAAAAATTGTTCAAAATTTCAAAATTTTTCAAAACGCCTGCAATCACTGCGCCTCAGATGACGTCACAGCTAGATACCTATCAATAGAATTTTCGGTAAAGTAGGAAGTGATCTCGCGAGGACTGTACGCCATCCTGGGTGGCTTAGATTTCACAGAAGTAACAGTTTCTGTGCCACCAGTGGGGCATAGTGGCGAGATTATTTTCCACTTTTAAGGGGAGCAATTAATTTATGATGATTAAAAGTCAGGGCGAAGACCATTTTACCTGGAACCTTCGATAGAGATCACCTCTGAACTGTTAATATTGGTTTTTCCTATAGAGACACTATCATTATTATCATGAATATTATTATGTTTTGTGCTTTTATAGAATATATTAATCAGTTAAAACTCAAAACTTTTATTTTAGTCATAGTTCTTGATTCCAGTGAGCAAATAGCAATTAGGAACATCTTCTTTCAGAGCATGTAAAGAATAATGTGGACCTGCAGACAAATAAGTATGGTCAGCATGTTCTCCATCACTTTCTGGCTGACTGCTTTCAGACTTTTGTAAATGGCGAAGTTAGGTGTCAAGTACACATGCGCAAACTATTTAAGTGTTTTTCCACATTAACAACATAAAAAATCTAAAGACCAGAAAGATTATTTACCCCCAACCCCACAATATGACCTGAAATTGGATGTTTTCACACGCGACGTCTCTGATGCCAATGAATGGGATTCCTTTGCATGTGGAAAACCAGGTGTAAACAATAATTCCGCCATTGATGCCTCCAGCATTAGGCCAAATAGGCTTGTTTTAGAAGAGTCACAAGGAATAAATTGTCGCCTCTCTCATCTTGACTCCAGTACTACGTTCACAGCAGCACCAGTTCACTTAATTGTGTGTTTGATTGTACGAACCATGACATGTTGGAGAAATTACAATTCTATGGTATAAATATGAGTGGTTTAAGTCATATCTACAGAACAGGAAGCAAAAAGTCTCTTTATATGCTTCAAGTGATTCAAAGGAGTTTGCCACTTCATCTAACTGGGGTGACATTACATTAGGTGATCCACAAGGTTCAGTCATGGGTCCCTTCCTATTTGTGATATATGTGAATGACCTCCATTCTTATGGGAAACAAGATGCTGAACTGACACTGTTTGCTGATGATACAAGCATCATTATTAATAGAGTAAAATCAAGTCCGATAGAAAATGATACAAATAAGGTGTTTGGAAAAGTCATTAATTGGTTTTCTGCGAATGGGCTTGCTCTGAACTTTGAAAAAACACAGTACATCCAGTTTTCTGCTGCAAAAAGTATAATTCCTTCAATAAACATAACATATCCAAAGAAGCCAGTAGCCAGGGTAGAGCATACTAAGTTTTTGGGTGTACATATAGATGAAAATCTTTATTGGAAAATTCATATTTTGGATCTCTTAAAACGACTAGGTTCAGCAACTTTTGCAATCAGAATTATTGCCAATTTTGAGGATGTTGTCATGCGGAATAATATTTTGGGGCAACTCAACATTTAGGCAAAAGATATTCTCTGCTCAAAAGAAAGTAGTTAGAAGAATGTGTGGGGTCCATAGTCAAACATCTTGTAGGCCTCTGTTTAAAAAGTTAGGAATTCTTACAACTGCTTCACAGGACATTAGTCGCTAATTAAATTTTTTCTCAACAATATGGACCAGTTTAAAATCAACAGTGACATTCATGATTACAATACCAGAAAAAACAAAGACCTACACTATCCTTTACTTAACCTATCTTTGGCACAGAAAGGTGTAAAATCTGTTGCTATAAAACCTTTTGATAAATTACCAGATGAAATAAAATGTCTGACAGACAGCAGTAATAGTTTCAAAAACAAATTGAAGTCATACCTCCTTGACAACTCCTTCTATACCATAGATGAATTCTTGAATATGAGTAAATAAATCTGGAGACATAATATATGCATTTTGTGCCATTTAAGGGAATGGGATAGATAATAGAAACATTTAGGTATAACACTCTAATGAAAATTAAAAAAAACTTGTTCCCTGTTGTTTCTTGTGCACATTTCTCGTGCATTTGACATGTTCCACATCATAACGGTTTTCTGTGCTATTGATCAATGGAACACATAACCAATGAACTAACTAACTACTTGTTAGATTAATATTCAGTTAGTTACTAAAACCTTAACAATCGGCTTTTTCTTGGGTGATTTTGTCTTTCATTAGCAATAGCCATTGATAATGGGTTTGACATCTAGTTCTTAAAAAATTGCTATACAAGTATTTTTACAGCACTGTTATGTAGCTACAGATAGTAAGTGTCAGATCATTGGTACAAGAAAGGTAGTGTCTGTTAAGTGCCTGTCCTCTCATTTATGACTTACACATATGTGTGACAGTGAATAACACACCATAAACAATTTGTAATTAGTTATTCTGATTCTAAACCTTACGTTTCACAGCCATCTTTTGTCTACAAGTGAGGTTCCAAATAAATTAATATAAAATTAGCTTTATATTAAGTTAACTTAAATATTAATTAATTAAATAATCTAATTATCGACAAGTTTGTAATTATATTGTTATAATTTTTAATATAATTTTTATATTAATATAAGGTATTATATTTAATATTATTATATACTTTATAATACAATAATTTATTTTAAGCTAAAAACATAAGTAGCTATAATCCTCAGTAGATAAAAGTATTAAAATAATCATTTAATTATAATAAAATAAACTTATAAGTATTTACATTTAATTAAATGTCATATATTAATATTCAAGAGTAGGAAAAGGGAGAGAAGGAAACATAATGGGTGAATATGGATTGGGAGAGAGAAAGCCGTCTGGTAGAATTTTGCACAGAGCATAACTTAATCATAGCTAATGCATGGTTGAAGAACCGTAAAAGAAGATTCTATACATGGAAGAATCCTGGAGATACTAGAAGGTATCGGATAGATTATATAATGGTAAGACAGAGATTTAGGAACCAGGTTTTAAATTGCAAGACATTTCCAGGGGCAGATGTGGACTCTGACCACAATCTATTGGTTCTGAACTGTAGATTAAAACTGAAGAAACTGCAAAAATGTAGGACTTTAAGGAGATGGGACCTGGATAAACTGAAAGAACCAGAGGTTGTGCAGAGTTTCAGGGAGAGCATAAGGGAACACTTGACAGGAATGGGGGAAAGAAATACAGTAGAAGAAGAATGGGTAGCTCTGAGGGATGAAGTAGTGAAGGCAGCAGAGGATCAAGTAGGTAAAAAGACGAGGGCTAGTAGAAATCCTCGGGTAACAGAAGAAATATTGATGAAAGGAGAAAATATAAAAACAGTAAATGAAGCAAGCAGAAGGGAATACAAACGTCTCAAAAATGAGATCGACAGGAAGTGCAAAATGGCTAAGCGGGGATGGCTAGAGGACAAAAGTTAGGATGTAGAGGCTTATCTCACTAGGGGTAAGATAGATACTGCCTAAAGGAAAATTAAAGAGACCTTTGGAGAAAAGAGAACCACTTGTATGAATATCAAGAGCTCAGATGGAAACCCAGTTCTAAGCAAAGAAGGGAAAGCAGAAAGGTGGAAGGAGTATATAGAGGGTCTATACAAGGGCGATGTACTTGAGGACAATATTATGGAAATGGAAGAGGAGGTAGATGAAGATGAAATGGGAGATACGATACTGCGTGAAGAGTTTGACAGAGCACTGAAAGACCTGAGTCGAAACAAGGCCCCTGGAGTAGACAACATTCCATTGGAAGTACTGACGGCCTTGGGAGAGCCAGTCCTGACAAGACTCTACCATCTGGTGAGCAAGATGTATGAGACAGGGGAAATACACTCAGACTTCAAGAAGAATATAATAATTCCAATTCCAAAGAAAGCAGGTGTTGACAGATGTGAAAATTACCGAACTATCGGTTTAATAAGTCACATCTGCAAAATACTAACGCGAATTATTTACAGACGAATGGAAAAACTGGTAGAAGCCAACCTAGGCGAAGATCAGTTTGGATTCCGCAGAAATGTTGGAACACGTGAGGCAATACTGACCCTACGACTTATCTTAGAAGAAAGATTAAGGAAAGGCAAACCTATATTTCTAGCATTTGTGGACTTAGAGAAAGCTTCTGACAATGTTGACTGGAATACTCTGTTTCAAATTCTAAAGGTGGCAGAGGTAAAATACAGGGAGCGAAAGGCTATTTACAATTTGTACAGAAACCAGATGGCATTTATAAGAGTCGAGGGGCATGAAAGGGAAGCAGCGGTTGGGAAGGGAGTGATACAGGGCTGTAGCCTGTCCCCAATGTTATTCAATCTGTATATTGAGCAAGCAGTAAAGGAAACAAAAGAAAAATTCGGAGTAGGTATTAAAGTCCATGGAGAAGAAATAAAAACCTTGAGGTTCGCCGATGACATAGTAATTCTGTAAGAGACAGCAAAGGACTTGGAAGAGCAGTTGAATGGAATGGACAGTGTCTTGAAAGGAGGATATAAGATGAACATCAACAAGAGCAAAACGAGGATAATGGAATGTAGTCGAATTAAATCGGGCGATTCTGCGGAAATTAGATTAGGAAATGAGATGCGTAAAGTAGTAAAGGGGTTTTGCTATTTGGGGAGCAAAATAACTGATGATGGTGGAAGTAGAGAGGATATAAAATGTAGACTGGCAATGGCAAGGAAAGCGGTTCTGAAAAAGAAAAATTTGTTAACATCGAGTACAGATTTAAGTTTCAAAAAGTCGTTTCTCAAAATATTTGTATGGAGTGTAGCCACGTATGGAAGTGAAACATGGACGATAAATAGTTTGGACAAGATGAGAATAGAAGCTTTCGAAATGTGGTGCTACAGAAGAATGTTGAAGATTAGATGGGTAGATCACATAACTAATGAGGAGGTATTGAATAGAATTGGGGAGAAGAGGAGTTTGTGGCACTTCACTTGTTAAGAAGAAGGGACCGGTTGGTAGGACATGTTCTGAGGCATCAAGGGGTCACATATTTAGCATTGGAGGGCAGAGTGGAGGGTAAAAGTCGTAAAGGGAGACCAAGAGATGAATACACTAAGCAGATTCAGAAGGATGTAGGTTGCAGTAAGTACTGGGAGATGAAAATGTTTGCACAGGGTAGAGTAACATGGAGAGCTGCATCAAACCAGTCTCAGGACTGAAGAAACAACAACAACAACAGTAACATATTAATATAAACCATTTATTATAATATGCCTCAATCGAAACAAATTAGCTCAAAATGACCAAAACAATACACAAACTAATTTCTAAAAAAACTTTTAATTTATATATTAAATAAATAAAGTGCCTCATTAAAGGCTCACCTTGATAGGGTAAATTAAGTAAATAAAAATTACCTTCATTAAACAAGTTACATAAGATAGAATTAAACTACCTCCTTTAGTATCAAAAACACCTTAATGTAAAAAGGTAAGCAAATCAAGCTAATGGGTTCATACCCCATTTATAGAAGTATCAATCCTCTCCTTTTTAATGACCAACAACTTTCCAAAACTTCTCTTCCTATCAACATTAATGATAGTAATGATCATGTCCATTTCATCAAATTCCTGATTTGGGGTTTGAATAGGACTTGAGATCAACTTACTTTCATTTATTCCACTAGTAACAAAAAATGATAAAATAATGATAAATGTATCATCAATTAAACAATTTATTGTCCAAGCAATAGCATCGACAATACTATTATTTTCAATTTTGTTAATTCAAATAAAATAGCCAATAGGAACAGAATTTATCCCCTCAACAATAAACAGATCCAGATTGTTATTAAAGATTGGATCTGCACCCTTTCATTTCTGATTTCCAGAAGTCATAGGCGCTTCAAGCTGAAACAACTGTTTAACATTAATAACATGACAAAAAATGGCCCCAATAAAGGTACTATCATACTGTATTCAGCTAAGAACCTTTATTGAACCATTCTCATTTTAAGAATTATTATAGGAGGTTTAAATCAAACATCTTTACGACAACTTCTAGCATACTCTTCAATTAGACATTTAGGATGAATAATCAGATCCTTAACAATCAGAGAAAACGTCTGGGAACTATACTTTATTATTTACTCATTACTGAGACTAATCAAAGTCTTTTATTCCAGCAAATAAATTTATGCTCTATCAATCAGGTTTATTCAGCTATAAACATAAAAACTGAAATTAAATTCATAATATTTTTATCCCTACTATCTCTAGGTGGTTTACCACCATTTCTTGGATTCCTATCAAGGTGAATTGTAATACAATCATTAATAGAAAACAACATAACAACCATTATAACTAATATAGTTGTACTAACTACAATTACACTTTATTATTACATACATATTAGATTCTCGGCAGTAATTATATCATATACCGAAAATTCATGATCTATAAAGATAATGTCTCAAAAATCAAGAATTATTCTTCCTATAACCGCAATAATTTCAACAATAGGAATGATTTCGACATCAACCTTAATCTCACTATAATAAGGACTTAAGTTAAATTAACTAATAACCTTCAAAGTTATAATTAAAAGAATAATCTTTTAGGCCTTAGTAAAACTTTACACCTCTAGAATTGCACTCTAGAATCATAATTGAATATAAGACCAGAGTATAGTATGAGAGAAAATATCTCATAAGTAGATTTACAGTCTACCACCTAAAATTCAGCCATCTTACTGCAAAAATGATTATTCTCAACAAACCATAAGGACACTGGTACTTTATACTTTCTATTTGGAGCATGGGCAGGAATAGTAGGAACATCAATTAGAGTACTTATTCGTGCTGAACTAGGTCAACCAGGATCACTAATTGGAGACGACCAGATTTATAATATTCTTATTACAGCCCACACATTGGTAATAATTTTCCTCATAGTAATGCCTATTGTCATTGGTGGATTTGCTAATTGACTTGTACCATTAATAATTGGTGCACCAGATATAGCATTCCCACGAATAAACAATGTACGTTTTTGATTACTACCACCCTCATTAACCCTTCTTCTTACATCTTCTATAGTAGATAATGGTGTTGGTACAGGATGAACAGTTTAACCCCCTCTAGCAGGTGCTATTGCACAAGGAGTGCATCTGTAGATCTGGCCATTTTTTCACTGCACATAGCAGGTGTATCATCAATTCTTGGTGCAGCAAACTTTATTAGAGCAGCAATTAATATACGATCAGAAAGTATAACTTTAGACCAAACACCTTTATTTGTTTGGTGTGTAGCTATTACAACTTATCCTTCTTCTTTCACTTCCAGTTTTAGCAGGAGCTATTACTATATTATTAATGGACTGAAATCTAAATACATCATTCTTTGACCCTGCTGGAGGGTGAGACCCGATTCTATATCAACACCTATTCTGATTCTTTGGGCACCCAGAAGTTTACATTCTAATTTTACCAGGATTTGGTATTATTTCACACATTGTATGTCAAGAAAGAGGAAAAATTGAATCATTTGGTACATTAGGTATAATCTACATCATGTTATCAATTGGATTAATAGGATTTATTGTATGGGCACACCATATATTTACAGTAGGAATGGATGTTGACACACGAGCATACTTCACATCAGCAACAATAATTATTGCTGTACCTACAGGAATTAAGGTATTCAGATGATTAGCCACATTATATGGAACTAAATTCAAGTCTAATCCACCATTATTATGAGCTCTAGGGTTTATTTTCCTATTTACAATTGGTGGATTCACAAGGTCAGTACTAGCAAACTCATCACTTGACATTGTATTACATGACACATATTATGTAGTAGCTCAATTCCATTATGTCTTATCTATAGGAGCAGTATTTGAAATTATAGGAGGGGTTATTCAATGATACCCACTATTCACAGGGTTAACTATAAACAATACATGATTAAAAATTCAGTTCACAATTACATTCATTGGGTAAACTTAACATTCTTCCCTCAATACTACTTAGGATTAGCAGGAATACCACAACGATATTCAGACTATCCAGATGCATATACACCATGAAATGTAGTATCAAGAATTGGATCTACAATTTCTATTGTAGAAATTATTATATTCATTGTAACTATATAAGAAAGAATAATTACAAACTGAGCAATTATATTCAGAGCTAATATAAGAAGATCAAGAGAATGACTACAAAATAACCTGCCTGCAGAACATAAATACTCAGAATTGCCATTAATCTCTAGATTCTAGTATGGCAGATTAGTGCAGTAGATTTAAGCTCTACAAATAAAGGTTTGACCTTTTATTAGAAAAAACATCAATGGCGACATGATCAAATTTATCCCTTCAATATGGAGCTATGGTCATATTATTATTAATTACAGTAACTGTAGGTTATGACCTAAGTTACATACTATTTATTGCCTATACAAACCGAAACATACTTCATGGACATCAAATTTAAACCATCTGAACAACATTACCAGCAATTACCTTAAATTTATTGCTCTCCCATCACTACAACTACTTTATTTACTTGATGATTCAGTAGATGCAATAAACACAATCAAAACATTTGGACGACAATGGTACTGAAGATATGAATATTCAGAATTTATAGACGTAGAATTTGACACCTACATAACACCAGAACAAGATTTAGAAAACGACGGCTTTCGGCTACTAGATGTAGATAACCGAACAATTCTTCCAATAAATACAGAAGTACGAGTATTAACAAGAGCTTCAGACGTTCTTCAGTCATGAGCAGTACCTGCTTTAGAGGTTAAAATTGATGCCACACCAGGCCGACTAAATCAAGGAACATTTACAATAGACCGACCTGGACTATTTTTCGGCCAATGCTTGAAATTTGTGGAGCAAACCACAGATTAATACCAATTGTTATTGAAAGAACTCCAGTAAATTTATTTATCAAGTAGTTATCTAAGATAATCTAAGGAGTTAGTTAAAATGAATAGCATTAGAGTGTCAATCTAAAATAACTAAAAAATTAGTACACCTTGAAACATCAGATGACTGAAAGTAAGTAATGGTCTCTTAAACCAAAAAATTGTAAATTAACGACTACTTCTAATGGGGAAATTTAAATCCAAATCCCTCAAATATCTCCTCTCATATGATTCTCCCTATTCATTACATTTTCAGCTAATTAAATCCTATTCAATCAAATAAACTTTTGCTCATTTGAACCTAACCTCATTAAAAGAGCAGAAAAAGAACAATTGAGATAAAAAATCTAAATTGAAAATGATAACAAACTTATTCTCAAAATTTGATCCATCAACTAATGTCTTCAACATGTCATAAAATTGAACTAGAACATTTTTAGGACTATTATTAATCCCAACAATGTTCTGACTTACACCATCACAGATTAATATTATATGAAATAAATTAAACTTAACTATACACAACGAATTTAAAACATTACTAGGACTAAAATCATTTAATGGAACAACATTCATCTTTATCTCAATCTTTATTATAATATTATTCAATAATTTTATAGGACTATTCTCTTACATTTTTACTATGACAAAACATTTAGCATTAACATTTGCAATCACTCTGCCTATATAATTAACATTTATATTATTTGGATGAATCGATCATTTTAACCACAAATTTACACATCTTGTATCACAAGAGATGCCTCCTGCATTAATATCATTTATAGTATTAATTGAAACAATTAGAAATGTCATTTGACCAGGTACACTAGCAGTATGACTAGCAGCAAACATAATTGCCAGACACTTATTATTAACCTTATTAGGAAACACAGGACCAACTACAGCAATAAATTTTATTTCACTACTCATTATTGGACAAATACTTCTATTCATCCTTGAATCAGCAGTAGCAATAATTCAAGCTTATGTTTTCGAAATTTTAAGAACGTTATATTCTACAGAAGTATACTGGACTTATCTTAACAACTAACTCAAATCACCCATTCCACTTGTTGTTGTTGTTGTTGTGGTCTTCAGTCCTGAGACTGGTTTGATGCAGCTCTCCATGCTACTCTATCCTGTGCAAGCTTCTTCATCTCCCAGTACCTACTGCATCCTACATCCTTCTGAATCTGCTTAGTGTATTCATCTCTTGGTCTCCCCCTACGAT
Organism: Schistocerca cancellata; assembly: GCF_023864275.1. Classification (NCBI taxonomy): domain Eukaryota; kingdom Metazoa; phylum Arthropoda; class Insecta; order Orthoptera; family Acrididae; genus Schistocerca; species Schistocerca cancellata. The sequence continues at coordinate 522,486,027 of NC_064633.1, forward strand.
TTTTACCCTCCACGCTGCCCTCCAATACTAAATTGGTGATCCCTTGATGCCTCAGAACATGTCCTACCAACCGATCCCTTCTTCTGGTCAAGTTGTGCCACAAACTTCTCTTCTCCCCAATCCTATTCAATACTTCCTCATTAGTTACGTGATCTACCCATCTAATCTTCAGCATTCTTCTGTAGCACCACATTTCGAAAGCTTCTATTCTCTTCTTGTCCAAACTATTTATCGTCCATGTTTCGCTTCCATACATGGCTACACTCCATACAAATACTTTCAGAAATGACTTCCTGACACTTAAATCTATACTCGATGTTAACAAATTTCTCTTCTTCAGAAACGCTTTCCTTGCCATTGCCAGTCTACATTTTATATCCTCTCTACTTCGACCATCAACAGTTATTTTGCTCCCCAAATAGCAAAACTCCTTTACTACTTTAAGTGTCTCATTTCCTAATCTAATACCCTCAACATAACCCGAATTAATTCGACTACATTCCATTATCCTCGTTTTGCTTTTGTTGATGTTCATCTTATATCCTCCTTTCAAGACACTGTCCATTCCGTTCAACTGCTCTTCCAAGTCCTTTGCTGTCTCTGACAGAATTACAATGTCATCGGCGAACCTCAAAGTTTTTATTTCTTCTCCATGGATTTTAATACCTACTCCGAATTTTTCTTTTGTTTCCTTTACTGCTTGCTCAATATACAGATTGAATAACATCGGGGAGAGGCTACAACCCTGTCTTACTCCCTTCCCAACCGCTGCTTCCCTTTCATGTCCCTCGACTCTTACAACTGCCATCTGGTTTCTGTACAAATTGTAAATAGCCTTTCGCTCCCTGTATTTTACCCCTGCCACCTTTAGAATTTGAAAGAGAGTATTTCAGTCAACATTGTCAAAAGCTTTCTCTAAGTCTACAAATGCTAGAAATGTAGGTTTGCCTTTCCTTAATCTTTCTTCTAAGATAAGTCGTAAGGTCAGTATTGCCTCACGTGTTCCAGTATTTCTACGGAATCCAAACTGATCTTCCCCGATGTCGGCTTCTACTAGTTTTTCCATTCGTCTGTAAAGAATTCGTGTTAGTATTTTGCAGCTGTGGCTTATTAAACTAATTGTTCGGTAATTTTCACATCTGTCAACACCTGCTTTCTTTGGGATTGGAATTATTATATTCTTCTTGAAGTCTGAGGGTATTTCGCCTGTTTCATACATCTTGCTCACCAGATGGTAGAGTTTTGTCAGGACTGGCTCTCCCAAGGCCGTCAGTAGTTCAAATGGAATGTTGTCTACTCCTGGGGCCTTGTTTCGACTCAGGTCTTTCAGTGCTCTGTCAAACTCTTCACGCAGTATCGTATCTCCCATTTCATCTTCATCTACATCCTCTTCCATTTCCATAATATTGTCCTCAAGTACATCGCCCTTGTATAGACCCTCTATATACTCCTTCCACCTTTCTGCTTTCCCTTCTTTGCTTAGAACTGGGTTTCCATCTGAGCTCTTGATGTTCATACAAGTGGTTCTCTTATCTCCAAAGGTCTCTTTAATTTTCCTGTAGGCAGTATCTATCTTATCCCTATTGAGATAAGCCTCTACTTCCTTGCGTTTGTCCTCTAGCCATCCCTGCTTAGCCATTTTGCACTTCCTGTCGATCTCATTTTTGAGACGTTTGTAATCCTTTTTGCCTGCTTCATTTAATGCATTTTTATATTTTCTCCTTTCATCAATTAAATTCAATATTTCTTCTGTTACCCAAGGATTTCTACTAGCCCTCGTCTTTTTACCTACTTGATCCTCTGCTGCCTTCACTACTTCATCCCTCAAAGCTACCCATTCTTCTTCTACTGTATTTCTTTCCCCCATTCCTGTCAATTGTTCCCTTATGCTCTTCCTGAAACTCTGTACAACCTCTGGTTCTTTCAGTTTATCCAGGTCCCATCTCCTTAAATTCCCACCTTTTTGCAGTTTCTTCAGTTTTAATCTACAGTTCATAACCAATAGATTGTGGTCAGAGTCCACATCTGCCCCTGGAAATGTCTTACAATTTAAAACCTGGTTCCTAAATCTCTGTCTTACCATTATATAATCTATCTGATACCTTTTAGTATCTCCAGGGGTCTTCCATGTATACAACCTTCTATCATGATTCTTAAACCAAGTGTTAGCTATGATTAAGTTGTGCTCTGTGCAAAATCCTACCAGGCGGCTTCCTCTTTCATTTCTTAGCCCCAATCCATATTCATCTACTACGTTTCCTTCTCTCCCTTTTCCTACACTCGAATTCCAGTCACCCATGACTATTAAATTTTCGTCTCCCTTCACTATCTGAATAATTCCTTTTATTTCATCATACATTTCTTCAATTTCTTCGTCATCTGCAGAGCTAGTTGGCATATAAACTTGTATTACTGTAGTAGGTGTGGGCTGCGTATCTATCTTGGCCACAATAATGCGTTCACTATGCTGTTTGTAGTAGCTTACCCGCATTCCTATTTTCCTATTCATTATTAAACCTACTCCTGCATTACCCCTATTTGACTTTGTGTTTATAACCCTGTAGTCACCTGACCAGAAGTCTTGTTCCTCCTGCCACCGAACTTCACTAATTCCCTCTATATCTAACTTTAACCTATCCATTTCCCTTTTTAAATTTTCTAACCTGCCTGCCCGATTAAGTGTTCTGACATTCCATGCTCTGATCCGTAGAACGCCAGTTCTCTTTCTCCTGATAACCACTTAGCAGACTATATACCTTGACCACTAACAGGAGCAATTGGAGCAATAGTCCTAGTGTCAGGATTAGCAAAATGATTCTACCTATTTAACATTAATTTATTTATGATTGGATTCGAAATTACCTTATTAACTATAATTCAATGATGATGAGATGTAGTACGGGAAGGAACCTATCAAGGATTCCATACAGGAGTTGTATCAATTGGATTACGATGAGGAATAATTCTATTTATTGCATCAGAAGTATTGTTCTTTTTATCACTCTTCTGAGCTTTCTTTAGAAGAAGACTAGCACCAACAATTGAACTAGAAATATTATGACCTCCAATAGAAATTCAACCTTTCAATCCTATACAATTCCGTTATTTAACACAGTTATTCTTTTAGCCTCAGGAGTAACCATAACATGAATACATCACAGTTTAATAGAATCTAATCACACTGAAGCATTACAAGGCCTATTCATCACAGTACTATTAGGATTATATTTCACAATACTTCAAGCATATGAATATTGAGAAGCTCCTTTCACTATTGCAGACGCAGTATATGAATCAAAAGTTTTCATTGCAACAAGGTTCCATGGATTCCACGTAATTATTGGAACAATCTTCTTAACAACATGTCTACTTCGACAATCAATAAACCAATTCTCACGAAGACACCACTTTGGATTTGAAGCAGCCGCATGATATTGACACTTCGTAGATGTAGTATGATTATTTTTATATATTTCTATTTATTGATGGGTACATAATTGTTTTTCTGGTATAAATAGTACATTTGACTTCCAGTCAGGAAGCTTGATATAAATCAAGAAAATCTTAATTCTATCTACAACTGTTTTTATTAGATTTGTTATTCCAATAATTGTTATAATCCTTGCAACAACACTAACAAAAAATTAATCAATGACCAGGAAAAAAGATCACCATTCGAGTGTGGGTTTGATCCAAAAAGATCAGCACGAATACCGTTCTCCCATTGATTCTTCTAATTGCAGTATTTTTTCTAATCTTTGATGTAGAAATCGCACTAATTCTACCATTTGTAATTATTTTCAAAACATCAGGCATTATAATCTGAACAGTATCAACAATATTTTTTAGTCTAGTCCTATTAGGTGGACTATATCACAAATGAAATCAAGGAGCCTTACAATGAGCAGAATAAAGGGTTGTAGTTAACTATAACATTTGGGTTGCATTCAAAAAGTACTGACATAATCAATCAACCTTAAATAGAATAAGAAGCGAAATATTGCAGTCAGTTTCGACCTGAAAGATTGGTTAATAATATACCCTTATTCTTATTAGTTGAATCCAAAAAGAGGCATATTACTGTTAATAATATAATTGAACTATAAAGTTCCAATTAAGGAAATGTAAAGCCAATATGAAAGCTGCTAACTTTTTACATTCCATTAACATTTCAAAAATTTATATAGTTTAAATAAAAAATTACATTTTTACTGTAAAAATAATATATTTATATTTATAAATACCTAAAAGTAAAAATATTTCCTTAACTTCTTCAGCGTCACACTCTAATTATAAATTATTTAGGTATAAGAAAAATAACATCACCAAAATAAATATTCAAAAAATAAAAGTTAAAAGATAAATCTTGAAGTTAGAATCATATCAACCTTGAATATAATAAATTAAATAAATAAATAAACTACATAAACATTGGCCACAAAATAACTCACCTCAACCACAATCAAATGATTTGAATGAATAATAACCCAACTTTAAAGGAACATATCTAACAAACTTAGTTGAAAGGAAAGGTATAAATAATATAGAACTACTAAATCTAACAAAAGAAAGCATACTTTAAAAAGTTATGAGAAAAATCACACTTAGAAATAAGATAACCCACATAAGAATCAAAAACAACAACTGTAATCGTCAAAAACTTTCAATAATAAGGCAAAGCAATCACATGAGGAATAGAGAAAATCTACCAAGATAAAAGACTGCCACCAAAAACAGCAACAAATAATAAACCAATCATACCAAATGAAATATAATAACCCTTATCATCATCATCATCATCATCATCATCATCATTTAAGACTGATTATGTCTTTCAGCATTTAGTCTGGAGCATAGCCCCCCTTATACAGTTCCTCCATGATCCCCTATTCAGTGCTAACATTGGTGACTCTTCTGATGTTAAACCTATTACTTCAAAATCATTCTTAACCGAATCCAGGTACCTTCTCCTCGGTCTGCCCCGACTCCTCCTACCCTCTACTGCTGAATCCATGAGTCTCTTGGGTAACCTTACTTCTCCCATGCGTGTAACATGACCCCACCATCTAAGCCTGTTCGCCCTGACTGCTACATCTATAGAGTTCATTCCCAGTTTGTCTTTGATTTCCTCATTGTGGACACCCTCCTGCCATTGTTCCCATCTACTAGTACCTGCAATCATCCTAGCTACTTTCATACCCGTAACCTCAACCTTGTTGATTAGGTAACCTGAATCCACCCAGCTTTCGCTCCCATACAACAAAGTTCGTCGAAAGATTGAACAGTGCACAGATAACTTAGTCTTGGTACTGACTTCCTTCTTGCAGAAGAGAGTAGATTGTAGCTGAGCGCTCACTGCATTAGCTTTGCTACACCTCACTTCCAGTTCTTTCACTATGTTGCCATCCTGTGAGAATATGCATCCTAAGTACTTGAAACCGTCCACCTGTTCTAACTTTGTTCCTCCTATTTGGCACTCAATCCGTTTATATTTCTTTCCCACTGACATTACTTTCGTTTTGGAGATGCTAATCTTCATACCATAGTCCTTACATTTCTGATCTAGCTCTGAAATATTACTTTGCAAACTTTCAATCGAATCTGCCATCACAACTAAGTCATCCGCATATGCAAGACTGCTTATTTTGTGTTCACATATCTTAATTTCACCCAGCCAGTCTATTGTTTTCAACATATGATCCATAAATAATATGAACAACAGTGGAGACAGGTTGCAGCCTTGTCTTACCCCTGAAACTACTCTGAACCATGAACTCAATTTACCATCAACTCTAACTGCTGCCTGACTATCCATGTAAAGACCTTTAATTGCTTGCAAAAGTTTGCCTCCTATTCCATAATCTTGTAGAACAGACAATAACTTCCTCCTAGGAACCCAGTCATATGCCTTTTCTAGATCTATAAAGCATAGATACAATTCCCTGTTCCACTCATAACACTTCTCCATTATTTGCCGTAAGCTAAAGATCTGGTCCTGACAACCTCTAAGAGGCCTAAACCCACACTGATTTTCATCCAATTGGTCCTCAACTAATACTCGCACTTTCCTTTCAACAATACCTGAGAAGATTTTACCCACAACGCTGATTAAAGAGATACCTCTGTAGTTGTTACAATCTTTTCTGTTTCCATGTTTAAAGATTGGTATGATTTTGTCCAGTCTGATGAAACCTGTCCCAACTCCCAGGCCATTTCAATTATCCTGTGTAGCCATTTAAGACCTGACATTCCACTGTATTTGATGAGTTCCGACTTAATTTCATCCACCCCAGCCGCTTTATTGCACTGCAACCTATTGACCATTTTTTCCACTTCCTCAAATGTGATCCTATTTCCATCATCATTCCTATCCCATTCTACCTCGAAATCTGAAACATTACTAATCGCATTTTCACCTACATTGAGCAACTCTTCAAAATATTCCCTCCATCTGCCCAAGGCATCCACAGGATTCACCAGCAGTTTTCCTGACCTGTCCAAAATACTTGTCATTTCCTTCTTACCTCCCTTTCGAAGATTGCTAATTACACTCCAGAATGGTTTTCCAGCAGCTTGTCCCATAGTCTCCAGCCTGTTTCCAAAGTCTTCCCACGATTTCTTCTTGGATGCTGCAATTATCTGTTTGGCTTTGTTTCTTTTTTCAACATAACTTTCTCTGTCTACCTGGGTTCTGGTATGTAGCCATTTTTTATAGGCCTTCTTTTTCCTTTTACAGGCTGCCTTGACTGTATCATTCCACCAAGCTGTTTGCTTCATCCTACATTTACACACTACTGTTCCAAGACATTCTTTAGCCACTTCTAGTACTGTGTCCCTGTACCTTGTCCATTCCTTTTCCAATGACTATAATTGACTACATTCAACTAACTGGTGCCTTTCTGAGATCGCTGTTATGTACTTGTGCCTGATTTCCTTATCCTGAAGTTTCTCCACCCTTATCCTCCTACATATGGACCTGACCTCCTGCACTTTCGGCCTCACAATCCCAATTTCACTGCAGATTAAATAATGATCAGTGTCATCAAAGAATCCCCTGAATACACGTGTGTCCCTAACAGCCTTCCTGAATTCGTGATCTGTTATTATATAGTCAATGACAGATCTGGTTCCCCTGCCTTCCCAAGTATACCGGTGAATGTTCTTATGTTTAAAAAAGGAGTTTGTGATTACTAAGCCCATACTGGCACAGAAATCCAAGAGTTGTTTGCCATTCCTGTTGGCCTCCATATCCTCTCCAAATTTACCCATAACCTTTTCATACCCTTCTGTTCGATTTCCAATCCTGGCATTAAAATCACCCATGAGCAGAACACTGTCCTTGTCCTTTACTCTAACAACTACATCATTGAGTGCCTCATAAAAACTATCCATCTTATCTTGATCTGTCCCTTCACAATGCGAATATACTGACACAATCCTAATTTTCTTGCTAGACACTGTCAAATCTATCCACATCAGTCGTTCGTTTACATACCTTATTGCAACTACGCTGGGTTCCATTTCTTTCCTGATGTAAAGCCCTACACCCCATTGTGCTATTCCTGCTTTGACTCCTGACAGGTAGACCTTGTATTCTCCCACTTCCTCTTCTTTCTCACCCCTTACCCGAATGTCACTAACAGCTAAAACGTCCAGCCCCATCTTACTTGCAGCCTCTGCCAGCTCTACCTTCTTCCCAGAGTAGCCCCCATTGATATTAATAGCTCCCCATCTCATTACCATTTGTTTGCCAAGTCGTATCTTAGGAGTCCCTGGTTTGTCAGTTAGAGGTGGGACTCTGTCACCTCCAAAGGTCCGAGGCATTTTGCTCTGATTGTTGCCAGCATCATATTTAAAGTACCAGGGAAGCAGGTTGCTAGCCTTACTTGCCCCGAGTCCCATTGGGTTTTACCCCTAACGGCTGAGGGACTAAACGGTGGATTTGGTAGTCTTTGCCGTATGAGCACAAAGGTGACCACGACTCAGAATATGTCCGAGATGCCCAGCCTTATTCCAAAGTAACTGGTATCCCGACTGTCGGCAGCACTTACTTGGCCACTCATACGTTGCCCGTGGTTCATGAACTAGGACATGACTACAGGAACCCACACCATGAACCATAACCCTTATCATCAAACGAAAATCTAGAATAAAAATTATTATGCCCAGATATTGAATAATAAAATAAACGAAAAGAATAAGAAGCAGCTAGACCAGTAGAAAAATAAAAAAATTAAACAATTAATTCATCTTAAACAAACCATTTCAAGAATAAAGTCCTTTGAATAAAATCTGGCCAAAAAAGGTGTACCACACAAAGACAAACTAGAAACATTAAAACAAAGAGAAGTTAAAGGCATAAAATTCACAATGGATCCCCATAAACGAATATCCTGGGAATCCTTTAAATTATGAATTACTGAACCTGCAAACATAAATAACAATGTCTCAAATAAAGCAAGAGCCAATAAATGAAAAAATGCAAGCTTTGGATAACCCATAGCCAAAATTCTTATTACTAAACCAAGTTTTCTTAAAGTAGAGCCGGCCGAAGTGGCCGTGCGGTTAAAGGCGCTGCAGTCTGGAACCGCAAGACCGCTACGGTCGCAGGTTCGAATCCTGCCTTGGGCATGGATGTTTGTGATGTCCTTAGGTTAGTTAGGTTTAACTAGTTCTAAGTTCTAGGGGACTAATGACCTCAGCAGTTGAGTCCCATAGTACTCAGAGCCATTTGAACCATTTTTTTAAAGTAGAAAGAGCAATAATTTTCTTTAAATCAAATTCAAAATTAGCACCCAATCCAGCTATAAATATAGTTACACACGCACTGAGGGTTCCGTATGAACTTAGTCATGCATATTATCACGTAGAAGAAGATGTAAGTAGATGAATGATGAACACTAACTTCACATTACGAAGTCTTATTTAGCACTTGCACATACAACAGTGCGGAGCGAAGGGACTCCGGCCAGAACACATGCAGTATATATACAACTACAGAACGTTCCAGTACAATTATTCTTCACAATTGTGCATACTTCTAGAATGTTCTCGAACCGAGTATAGAAATTAAAATTGTAGAGTCCAGGTGGTCCTCCATGCAACAGTTTAGTATCATCACCACTACTTCTTCTGCGACATTGCTCCCTCCTTAAGAGAACAGCGTCTGGATGTTACGTCCTCCTACTCTGGGAACGAATCATCGGTCCTGTATACTCTGACTGCCGATGACTGATTCTCGCACCGGTGGTGACCTTCTTAGCACTTCGTTTGCCGCTGCGTTCTTCGTCACCTTTCCGCTTGTTGCCTGTCGCTGGAGCTTCGAATTTACCCTGGGTTGTAAGATCCTTATAGGGCTTCATTCAAATGACGTTGACCGTAGCTGTCATCTTTCGTCGTCTTGTGTCGGGGTCGAAATCTTCAACTTCATGAGTAACATCAGACAACTGTTTTACAACCTTTTAAGGTCCAAAGTAGCGCTTGAGGAGCTTCTCAGAGAGACCAACCTTCCGAACAGGAGTGAAGATCCAGACGAGGTCACCAGGATGGTAGAAAACAGGGCGGTGGCTCGCGTCATACGTTCGGCGATCGTTTTCTTGAGCCTGAAGCGTGCGGAGTCGAGCTAACTGCCGAGGTTCCTCAGTTCTGGTTAACTCCTGGTTGATGTAGTCGTCGTCCACGTCATCAGAATGTAATGGAAACACAGTGTCTATCGTCGTAGTCGCCTCATGCCCATGGCGTAAATCCTGCGGTGTCTTGTTTGGCGGTGTTGTAGGCAAACGTCACGAAAGGTAGCACCTCATCCCAGTTGCTCTGCTCGACACTGACGAACAATGATAGCATGTTGGCCAAGGTATTATTAACGCGTTCAGTGAGCTCGTTAGTTTGTAGATGGTAGGCAGTCGTCACGTTATGCGTAATGTTGCACTGACGGTTTATTTCTGTCACAAGATTCGACTGAAAACTTTCCCTCGATCTGTAATTAACGACCTCGTGGCACCGTGTTTTAATACAATGTCTTCCACGATGAATTTGGCTAACTCGAATGCTTCGGTTGTTTTCACGGCTTTTGTAATGGCATGGCTTGTCAGATAATCAGTTCAAACAATAATCCATCTATTGCCACTAGCAGACGTTGGAAATCATCCGAGGAGGTCAATCCCAACACGCTGGAAAGGCGTTTCGGCTGGTGGAATTGGTATGAGTCAGCCAGGTGGTTTCTGAGGAACTGCCTTTCTCCTCTGGCACTCTCGACAGTGCGACACATACTGACGGACACTCCTAAATAAACCTGGCCAGAAAAATCTCTTGCGGATCCTATCATATGTGTAATAAATCCTAAATGTCCTTCCTCAGGTGTGTCATGGAATTTCTGTAGAACATCTAACAGCATGTGTTTAGGAATCACTGGTAGTCACCTCTTTCCAAACGGATCAAAGTTTCTCTTGCAAAGTAACCTATTAATTACCTTAAATTGTCCTTTCACATCCCCTGATCGATTTAAGGCATGTATAATTTGAGATATCTTGGTGTCCTTCTTCTGCTTCGCAGAAAGATCCTGGAGTGCAGTGAGACAGAAACTATCTTCATCAAAGTCTTGATGGTCTTGCATAGGGTATCTTGAGAGACAGTCGGCACCTTGGTGTTTTCTTCCACTTTTGTACACTATGGTAATGTCATACTTTTGAAGATGTGGTGCCCACCTGGCGAATGGTCCCGTTGGGTCCTTAAGACCTGTCAACCAACAACGTGAATGATGGTCTGTAACAACTGTGAATGGCCTTCCATAGAGAGAGAGAGAAATTTGCACATGGCCCAGACTACAGCAAGACATTCTCTTTCTGTAGTTGAGTAGTTTCTCTCGGCATTTGTAAGTGTCCGAGCATAGGGTATAACCCTCTCTTTTCCATCCGAAATTTGCACCAGAACAGCACCGATCCCATACCCACTGGCATCTGTGTGTAGTTCTGTAGGTGCTCTCTTACCAATACAGACCAAGTATAGGGTCAGTCGTCAGAGCTTTTCGCAGCACATCGAAAGAATCTTGTTGAGCACCACCCCTGAAAAATTTGGCATTGGCTTTTAACAACTCTTGGAGTGGCCTGGATTTGATACAGAAGTCTTTGGTAAAACGAGGGTAATAAGAACATAATCCGAGGAAGCTTCTCACATCTCTAATATGTTTGGGAACAGAAATTCCGTTATAGATCTCACTTTTCTGGGTCTGGCTCCACGCCTTTCAAATGGTTCAAATGGCTCTGAGCACTATGGGACTCAACTGCTGAGGTCATTAGTCCCCTAGAACTTAGAACTAGTTAAACCTAACTAACCTAAGAACATCACAAACATCCATGCCCGAGGCAGGATTCGAACCTGCGACCGTAGCGGTCTTGCGTTTCCAGACTGCAGCGCCTTTAACCGCTCCACGCCTTTGTTTGATACAAAGTAACCAAGTATTTTGATTTCTTTTGCTCCAAAGAGACACTTTCTTGCATTAAGTTTCAGTCTGCCTTATTCGAGACACTTAAGAACGGTCCTCAGTGTTTTTATGTGTTCATCAAATGTCTCTGAGAACACTATAATGTCATCTAAATAACAAAGACAAATCGTCCACTTCAGTTGCCTTAGATGATTATCCATCATCCGTTCAAAAGTTGTTGGTGCATTACACAAACCAAACGGCATTACCTTAAACTCATACAGGCCTTCAGTGGTTATTCGTTCAGTTTTCTCACGATCAGCCTCATCTACATCGATTTGCCAGTATCCCGAGTACATGTCCATGGTTGAGAAAAACTTAGCCCCCTTCAGACAATCTAGTGTATCGTTAATTCGTGGAAGAGGGCAAATGTCCTCTTTAGTTATCTTATTAAGCTTCCTGTAATTAACACAAAAGCGCCAAGTGCCATCCTTCTTCCTGATGAGGACCACTTGTGACGACCATGGGCTTTGCGAAGGCAGAATAATGTCATTCTTCATCATTTTCTCTACCTCGTCGGGAATTATTCGACATTCCGTTGCTGACACACGGAATGCTCTCTGGCTTACTGGTTTATGGTCTCCAGCACTAATCCCGTGCTTCACTGTCGATTTGTCTAATTTGCTCTTCACCTGTGGATTGAAGCATTCAGAGAACTCTTGTAGAATGGCAAGTAGCTTCTCCTGTTGTTCCTTAGTGAGATCTGGTGATAGTCGAGGTAGAAGATCTTGTCTCGTAGTGGTAGCTCCAATTTCTCCCACAGACTTGGCATGGATGGTTTTTATGACGCACAGCTGTTCTGCAATTAACGACTCAGCGTTTGCTATGCACATGCGTCTTGGAAGGATCTACTGTTCTCGGCGACAGTTAACTGTACACAACTCACCGAATCCGTTCTTAAACGAGACGACGGATGCTAGGATGACCAAGTTATTCTTCAGTGGTATACTTCTCTTACATTCCACTACAAGATCCATTGGTTGATGCATGGCATGACACGTGACGGTTACCATTCTAGCACTGACTGCAGGAATGATCACTTCATCCAGCACACATAGTCTCCCCACACTCGGATGCGCATCTTCCTGTCCAAAGTATCTCATCTCGTCTAGCATAATCTTCGAGCGACCACAATCTATAACTGCCAGAGAAGCTTTCAAAAAGTCCCATCCGTAAAAGACGTCATGACTATACTCTTGTAAGACGATGAATTCTAAGGACTGTGTATGGCCACTTATACTCACATGTATGGTACATCTTCCCATAGGTTTTACATACGGGGTGTTCAAAAAGTCTCTCCACAGTGCTGTATGATTGCTAGCTCCGCGTGCCGTATGATTAGACGAATTGAATTGTGTATTCGACAACAGGAGGGACACTTTCAACATTTAATGTGAAAATTTGTAAGTAAAAATGAATATTCAATAAATTAATAACTTGTATTTCGCTGAGTTTCATTTCGGCATATTCACTGTGGCATAAGGCACCCGTGGCTAACAATCATACGGCACTGTGGAGAATCTTTTTGAACACCCCGTATTTCCCATTAGCCATCTTTTGCTGTCGACGAATATGGTTTTCTGCAACTGGTGATGGTACTTCTCCGAAATGATTGAATATGATGCTCCAGAATCCACAAGAGCACTGGCTGGTCGCCCATCCATGAGGATATTGACGTAGTTTCCTATCATTTTTGTAGTGATCGACGGCGGAGGATTTTTCACTTTGGCGGCCTCACCTCCAAGGAATGTCGCACCCTTTAGTTTTCCAGGTTGCGGCGGCTAGGTGATCGGCTGGAGCTTCTAAGCGGCGATGGAGACCTTGATCGGCGTGTTGGGGAGCGGCTAGCTTACGGCGATGGTGATCTATGTCGTCCTGCACCCACATCTTCTTGTTCATCGTCGTCGTCCTTGAGTTGGCGTCGGCTAAGATCGGTCTGGTGTCTTCTGGCGCGGGCGTCATCAAATATCCGCCGCCTTTCTCGACAATAGCGCACCACATGTCCCCGTCGTTACAGTGGAAACATACTGGTTGGTTATCCTGGGTCCTCCAGACGTCGGTCTTCCTTGGTGCCCAAACAGGTTCCTCATGCAGCATTGTAAAAACGTAGCCCCGCCTGGGTCTCGACTTTTTCACCGTTTTAAAGGGAAATTAAGGACGAGAGATTGGGTTTAATGTCTGTTCCAGTTCCTCCCTTATGACCTCTTGAAGCGTCTTGGTTTTTTGCTCGCCGTGCAATCCAAGTGCCTTCTGAACTTCCTCTCTCACAATCTGACGAAGAACACTTGTGAAATCAGTTTCTTCCTCCATCACAGACATCGATACGACGTTTGGAAGCCGTTCAAACTTCTTGTGTGTAATTCTTTTTTGTTGCATCGTCTCCATATACTGGCACCCTTTTATGAAGTCGTCTGTTGTCGAAACCGCTTCAGCAGTAGGGCTTGATATATGTCCTCAGCAACACCCTTCATGAGATGTGCAACCTTATCTTCCTCCTTCATTCTAGGATCCAGTACTTTACACAGCCCCAAGACGTCTTGAATGTAGGATGTTGTTTTTTCTCCTGGACGCTGTACCCTGCACTTTAATTTATCTTCAGCCTTGCACTTCTGTCATTGTGTGTCCCCAAAATACTTGTGCGGTTCCACCTGGAATACTTCCCAGCTTGTGAACTTCTCGTTGTTCTCATACCATTGCTTGGCAGTGCCCTCCAAGTAGAAAAATACGTTAGGCAAACACACTATCTCATCCCGTTTGTTAAATTTGGCTATACACTCATACACTTTCTGCCACTTGTTTGGATCTTGGCCACCGTCACCAGAGAACCCAGAAGGATGTCTATGTGGTGGCACACAGTTGCTGTCATCGTAACGTGCTCTTCTTATTCTGTCTCCGATAGATTGCGCTCTGTTGAATATGGCTCGAACTCGGGTTTCTCGCCAGATAAACGGCGGCTCTGACGTGGCCTGATGGGAGCCACTGTATCGTCGATAATGGGCGCTATCACAAGGTCCAATACCCATCGCCGGCCGGTGTGGCCGAGCGGTTCTGGCCGCTTCAGTCTAGAACCGCGCGACCGCTACGATCGCAGGTTCGAATCCTGCCTCGGGCATGGATGTGTGTGATGTCCTTAGGTTAGTTAGGTTTAAGTAGTTCTAAGTTCTAGGGGGCTGATGACCTCAGATGTTGAGTCCCATAGTGCTCAGAGCCATTTTCCAATACCCATCGCCTCCACCAGAATAATGTCACGTGGAAGAAGGTGTAAGTAGATGAATGGTGAACACTAAGTGTTGTTCAGCACTTGCACATACAAGACCGCTGAGCGAACTGCCTCCAGCCAGAACACATACAGTATATATGCAGCTACAGAACATTCCAGTACAATGATTCTTCACATTTGTGGACACTTCTAGAATGTCCTCGAACCGAATATAGAAATTAAAATTGTAGAGTCCAGGTGAGTTTTGAACTCACGATCCTCCATACAACACTTTAGTATCATCACCACTGCACCATGGTGTTACTCAGCTTCTTCTGCAACAATATAAATAGCTAATCCATTCCGATAATCGAGAATCTCGACCAGTTTTGCTTGATATCAAGACTGATACTACCAAAATACCAGTCCCAGAATGCAAGATTTCTGAGGATGTTTTAATTTCAATAATATTGTGATACCTCCGCCCGGGGGGACGGGGGGGGGGGGGCACTTTCGCCGTCTCAGAGCAACAGGAGCCATGACAAATCAGGAAGTGGAACCCATGCAGCGAGCGCCTGAGGTACAGACACTAGCGATTCTGCAACCACACAGGGTTCAGATGTTAGAATGCACACATCTCGCGAAAGAATGGATACATTGCAAAGAGCCTGGCGGACAATGAGAAGTGTATCAAAAACTGATGGACCCCTGCAACCATTAGTACAGACCAACAAGAGTGCACACATGAAGGCATATGAATTCTTCTGTCCTGGCAGCCAACGTTTTACCTGTGTTGAAACAAAGAACGTCGCAACGATTCCAGCACCCCACTGGCACTGGGGTGAACATACAAAGAGCGTGAAGAATTGTCACAGAAAAGCTTGCAAAAGAAGTCAGCCTGATTAAAAAGATGTTTTCTTGACAGTAAGGAAGTTTCTTACTAATCACGGATGCCAACAGACTTTGAAACGATGCCCAAACACGAGTCCATCCAGGCCTCACGCAGAGATAGGAGCTACGAAGAAGTGTTTTGTAGCTGCTGTCAAAACAACTTCGGAATGCAGAAAAACATTGGAAGCAGGGGGCAAGGCTGCTGTCAGTGCACATTTTGGGTCTCTTACATCAGGGGAAAGTATACAATCAGGGGCAAAACTACTGTTCTCTTTTAATTGACAGGTCCTAAAGCTGTTATTCTGCTATTACGATTATTAACACCTGGGGATAATCCATCCTTTTGATTGGCATGTCCTTAACCTATTGATCAGTTAATGGTTTCCCGTGTCACCGCTACCCCTCCTCCTCCCCTTCCTCCTCCTCCTCCTCCCCCCCCCCCCCACTCTGAGAACTCCCCCCTCCGAAATGGAAATGAGTGTACAGCATTGTGGGCCAGTAGTCCGCCATTCGGGGAAGTTCGGCTGCCGAGGGCAAGTACTTAACGCATTCGACGCCACATTAGACGCCTTGCGCATCGGAGAGGGGGATGAAATGATAATGAGGACAACACAACACCCAGTCCCGGACCGGAGAAAATCTCGTGTACCAGCCAGGAATCAAACCGCCCCTTGGCATGGCATTCTGCCACGCAGACCACTCTGCTAACGGTCCCCCCTCCAATACAAGCTAACTTCTGATATAAATTTGATTGACTAATGGTAATTCGATCAACTAATTAACCCCTCATCCTCTGGGAAACACCCCCCCCCACTCTCCCCCATCCCTTACATTCCTGGAAATTGACGGGAAAAAGACTCAATTGATTGGCCATTTGGAGGGTAATCGATTGCAGTGTGTGGAATAGTGTTTAAACAATTTTGAGTAGAGAAGGCAATGTGTGGAATATTGTTTATTTAAACAATTTATGGCATACAAGGCGATGTATGAAATACAGTTTATTCATTCATTTAAAGAATTTGGCAGGAAATCGATTGGAATGTGTGGAATATTGTTTAAACAGCTTAGACAGTGTGTGGAATACTGTTTATTTAAACAATTTATCCAAGTAATATCCCACCTCCACAATTGAAAAGGCAAGAAGCAGCAGCAAGAGAGTGGTCAAAAATTCATGACTCAGATTACCCACAAAATCTACCAATCCATGATGTTTTGAACGAAATACCATCTACCCGCTTGAAGTCACGGAAGCCTATGTGGGTTAATACACGAGAACATCAACCTGACATCATGGAGCAATGGCGGCACTTTTGGAATGATTCTCGAATTAATAAACAAGGTATCCAAGATCCTACTCTGGAATTACCAGGCTTTGACCTGAAGAGATGTACCTGGACTAAATTAAGCCGTATCAGAACGGGCCATGCAAGATGCAATGCATATAAGTACAAGTGAGGTCTATGCGACTCACCAGCCTGTGACTATGGAGCACCAGAACAGAACGTCCGCATTATTATTGAGGAATGCCCCTTAAGAGGATACGCCGGACCTGTCTCTGAGGTTATATTTGTAAAACTCTTTGCTTTGGATTCGCTGTGCAATCTAGATATTGAGCTTTAAATATGTGAATGAGTTTCTAGTTCGGCTTGCCAAGCTTTTAACGTGTAGTTATTTTGTCTTGAGTGTTTGTACTTTAACCTTTTGTGCTATTGCTTGTTTTCTTTACACATGTACTATTTACACATTGTTTTGTTTTATACATTTCGTTTACATATTGTTGTACTTATATAAAATATTGTCGCTGTATTGCCACACGCAAAATAAATAAATAAATAATAAATCGGACATAAGGCAGTGTTTGAAATATAGTTTATTTATTTATTTAAAGAGTTTGTCGGGTATCGAGTACTGCTTATTTAAACAATTTACAGGGTACAAGGTGGCATATGGAACATAGTTTATTTAAAGAATTTGTCAGGAAATCGATTGCAGTATGTGGAATATTTAAAAAATTTCATTCCGATCGCGTAAGGAAACACGTAGTTACACTGTCACATATTGCTTAAACATGTCTGAAAAACTTTCTCTCGTCTCGCAACCCACACAGGCTGGGCATAGTAGGGGTGTGCCAGAGGGACTTACAAGCACCAGTGGGCTCGCCGCACAGCTGTTGGCTGTCGGCTGCCCCCACAGCTCCGTGAAGTACCACACTAATCCCCGAGAACAAAAGCACAAATCCTGTCGGCGTCCTCTACCATCTCACGTGGTCTGAAGGCACGCACCTATCTGTCAGTTACCAGCACACGCGAGAGGTGCGAATCGATCCAGACACACTGCTGAAGTTAATAAATAATTAATTTCCGGTCACATGATCGTGATATAGGGGATGTAAGAAGGACGTAGTACCTATTCCACACAGACACACACAAATTGACGATGTCACAAAACTAGTAGCTGGCTGACTAGTAATACACTTAAAAAAAGGTCGTTGCATACAAAGAGAGAGAGAAAGAGAGAGAGAGAGAGCTGCAGTTAGCTTTGCAGATGACATAGGAAGTAGCATGGGATATTTAAACAATTAAACTTCTTCATTCAGCCATGGATTCTAAACTGCCCCCAGTCTTCCTGATTCTCTTTCTTGTAGTACACTTCACGAACTGCTTCAGGAGTTATTAAATCTGGTGCAGAATATCGTATCTTGAAGAGGACACAAGTGTTGCTTCAGAAGATGTACCACAGGAAATATTAATTAAATCGTTAATATAGGCGTTTAAATACTTTGCTTCAGTCACACTCAGTTTTAAATTACTCGAAATCAAAAGATCGACACTGCATAATAGTTTGCATGCATAAACAATAGTGTTATGTTTTTGACGAGAGATTTCATTAAATAATCTAAACCTATTACTATTTGACATCACGGTTGGAAGCTGTACTGTATGAAATGATAGTTGGAATTTCAAATTTCTACGTGAATCTATACTGTCACAGTTGTGGCGTTACCAACGACTCCAGGTCTGCTAAGTGTATTTTCTTTTTTAAAAGTACTGTAGACATGGGCGTATCCAGCGAGGGGCAGGGGGGGTGGGGAACTGCCCCCCTCCCTGGAAGATATTCGCAGTTTTTCACTAGTTTACTGTTTTATTTAATAAGAAATGCTGCATGTTTTTTCGGATTGTACAAGTGCATTCTTGTATTTAAAATGTTTATTGAAAGCAGTTTTTCACTGGTTTACTGTTTTATTCAATAAGAAGTGCTGTATGTTCTCTCGAGTCCTTGTTTCCTGAGACTAGTATGACCTGCCCCCCCCCCCCCCGTTCAGATCCTGGGTACGCCCATGACTGTAGAATTCCTAAGTTGACTGATTTTATCAATTACGCCAGGAGGAAAAAGGACGGAGAAAAGAGTCTATAGCGTGACAGGATAGTAACAATACTAGCAACAATAACAACAAATACCACTGCAATTATTTGAGAAGCACTAAACATCGTACACTAAGCCGCGATCCAAACCGTAATAATTTCATGGCTAGATGTCAAAGATCGCTATCAATCGAGAATTTGACGTCGCGATTGGGTTTTTAAGGCACTTTAGAATTCGTAAACTGGTTCTCTCCAGTACATTCGGAAGGAGGAAGGGCCTACTGTGTGATAGAATAGAGACAACAGCAAATAACATTGCAAAACAGAGTCCAATGCGATGCACTGAGAAGCACTAAACACAACATACTTAAACCACGATCCCGTCCGTAGCAGTAGTTTTCACGGCTAGATGTCGGAGATCGCTGGAACACTCGCACATCCCGCGCAGTGTACCAATCTCCTCGTACACTGCTGACGTCAACGCTCAGGGGTCGGTGAGAACTAGCATCGCGGGCGGCCGTGGAGGGCATCTGGTGATGGTTGGAGTGGTAGGAATTCGGTTGTTATCAATATGTCCAGCGCATACACCTCTCATTTTGAATCTTCTCTCACGCAACACACACGTCCACTTCGATCCCCGCTTACGCAGCGCACTGGTCACTTCGTTACACTCCACTGCAGTGGGTCGTATCAGACAGGTCGGTGCATTCTGAATCCTCGTGATAACCCCTGCCGCCAGCTGCGGTACACTGCCGAACAAACAGCTGCGGCTTGTATGTACACAGTAGTTATAACCAATGACAACCCGATACTGACCCCTCACATTAAAAAAAAAAAAATCCGGTTTACTCAATCAGAGACAGCGATGTTGTTAACAGTAAACCTCCAATTTCTCAAGCAAAATGTAGATTTCTTTCCCCATGAACCATGGACCTTGCCATTGGTGGGTAGGCTTGCGCGCCACAGCGATACAGATGGCCGTACCGTAGGTGCAACCACAACGGAGGGGTATCTGTTGAGAAGCCAGACAAACGTGTGGTTCATGAAGAGGGGCAGCAGCCTTTTCAGTAGTTGCAGGGGCAACAGTCTGGATGATTGACTGATCTGGTCTTGTAACACTAACCAAAACGGCCTTGCTGTGCTGGTACTGCGAACGGCTGAAAGCAAGGGGAAACTACGGCCGTCATTTTTCCCGAGGGCATGCAGCTTTACTGTATGGTTAAATGATGATGGCGTCCTCTTGGGTAAAATATTCCGGAGGTAAAATAGTCCCCCATTCGGATCTCCGGGCGGGGACTACTCAAGAGGACGTCGTTATCAGGAGAAAGAAAACTGGCGTTCTACGGATCGGAGCGTGGAATGTCAGATCCCTTAATCGGGCAGGTAGGTTAGAAAATTTGAAAAGGGAAATCGATAGGTTAAAGTTAGATATAGTGGGAATTAGTGAAGTTCGCTGGCAGGAGGAACTAGACTTTTGGTCTGATGAATACAGGGTTATAAATACAAAATCAAATAGGGGAATGCAGGAGTAGGTTTAATAATGAATAAAAAAATTGGAATGCGGGTAAGCTACTACAAACAGCATAGCGAACGCATTATGTGGCCAAGATAAACAGAAGCACACGCCTACTACAGTAGTACAAGTTTATATGCCAAATAGCTCTGCAGATGATGAAGAAATTGATGAAATGTGTGATGAGATAAAAGAAATTATTCAGGTAGTGAAGGGAGACGAAAATTTAATAGTCATGGGTGACTGGAATTCGAGAGTAGGAAAAGGGAGAGAAGGAAACATAGTAGGTGAATATGGATTGGGGCTAAGAAATGAAAGAGGAAGCCGCCTGGTAGAATTTTGTACAGAGCACAATTTAATCATAGCTAACACTTGGTTCAAGAATCATAGAAGAAGGTTCTATACATGGAAGAATCCTGGAGATACTGACAGGTTTCAGATAGATTATATAATGGTAAGACAGAGATTTAGGAACCAGGTTTTAAATTGTAAGACATTTCCAGGGGCAGATGTGGAATCTGACCACAATCTATTGGTTATAAACTGTAGATTAAAACTGAAGAAACTGCAGAAAGGTGGGAATTTAAGGAGATGGGACCTCGATAAACTGAAAGAACCAGAGGTTGTACAGAGTTTCAGGGAAAGCATAATGGAACAATTGACAGGAATGGGGTAAAGAAATACAGTAGAAGAAGAATGGGTAGCTCTGAGGGATGAAGTAGTGAAGGCAGCAGAGGATCAAATAGGTAAAAAGACGAGGACTTGTAAAAATCCTTGGGTAACAGAAGAAATATTGAACTTAATTGATGAAAGGAGTAAATATAAAAATGCAGTAAATGAAACAGGCAAAAAGGAATACAAACGTCTAAAAAATGAGATCGACAGGAAGTGCAAAATGGCTAAGCAGGGATGGCTAGAGGACAAAAGTAAGGATGTAGAGGCTTATCTCACTAGGGGTAAGATAGATACTGCCTACAGGAAAATTAAAGAGACCTTTGGAGAAAAGAGAACCACTTGTATGAATATCAAGAGCTCAGATGGAAACCCAGTTCTAAGCAAAGAAGGGAAAGCAGAAAGGTGGAAGGAGTATATAGAGGGTCTATACAAGGGCGATGTACTTGAGGACAATATTATGGAAATGGAAGAGGTTGTAGATGAAGATGAAATGGGAGATACAATACTGCGTGAAGAGTTTAACAGAGCACTGAAATACCTGAGTCGAAACAAGGCCCCGTGAGTAAACAACATTCCCTTAGAACTACTGACAGCGTTGGGAGAGCCAGTCCTGACAAAACTCTACCATCTGGTGAGCAAGATGTATGAGACAGGCGAAATACCCTCAGACTTCAAGAAGAATATAATGATTCCAATGCCAAAGAAAGCAGGTGTTAACAGATGTGAAAATTACCGAACTATCAGTTTAATAAATCACAGCTGCAAAATACTAACGCTAATTCTTTACAGACGAACGGAAAAACTGCTAGAAGCCGACCTTGGGGAAGATCAGGTTGGATTCCGTAGAAATGTTCGAACACGTGAGGCAATACTGACCTTACGACGAATCTTAGAAGAAAGATTTCTAGCATTTGTAGACTTAGAGAAAGATTTTGACAATGTTGACTGCAATACTCTCTTTCAAATTCTAAATGTGGTGGGGGTAAAATACAGGGGGCGAAAGGATATTTACAATTTGTAAGAAACCAGATGGCAGTTATAAGAGTCGAGGGGCATGAAAGGGAAGCAGTGGTTGGGAAGGGAGTGAGACAGGGTTGTAGCCTCTCCCCGATGTTATTCAATCTGTATATTGAGCAAGCAGTAAAGGAAACAAAAGAAAAATTCGGAGTAGGTATTAAAATCCATGGAGAAGAAATAAAACTTTGAGGTTCCCCGATGACATTGTAATTCTGTCAGAGACAGCAAAGGACTCGGAAGAGCACTTGAACGGAATGGACAATGTCTTGAAAGATGGATATAAGATGAACATCAACAAAAACAAAACGATGATAATGGAATGTAGTCGAATTAAGTCGGGTGATGCCGAGGGAATTGGATTAAGAAATGAGACACTTAAAGTAGTAAAGGAGTTTTGCTATTTGGGGAGCAAAATAACTGATGATGGTCGAAGTAGAGAGGATATAAAATGTAGACTGACAATGGCAAGGAAAGCGTTTCTGAAGAAGAGAAATTTGTTAACATCGAGTATAGATTTAAGTGTCAGGAAGTCGTTTCTGAAAGTATTTGTATGGAGTGTAGCCATGTATGGAAGTGAAACGTGGACGATAAATAGTTTGGACAAGAAGAGAATAGAACCTTCCGAAATGTGGTGCTGCAGAAGAATGCAGAAGATTAGATACGTAGATCACATAACAAATGAGGAGGTATTGAATAGAATTGGGGAGAAGAAGAGTTTGTGGCACAACTTGACAAGGAGAAGGGACCGGTTGGTAGGACATGTTCTGAGGCATCAAGATTTCACAAGTTTAGCATTGGAGGGCAGCGTGGAGGCTAAAAATCGTAGAGGGAGACCAAGAAATGAATACACTAAGCAGATTCAGAAGGATGTAGGTTGCAATAAGTACTGGGAGGTAAAGAAGCTTGCACAGGATAGAGTAGCATGGAGAGCTGCATCACACCAGTCTCAGGACTGAAGACCACAACAACAACAACAACAACAACAACAACAATATAAGTTATTTTCGAAGACAAGAAGTCGGGTCATACACGCGTTTTCGCATCTCCTAAGTATCGTTAGTTGTGAAAATCCTGTAACAGTATGGCATAAGCTACATTTTCTTTAAGTATTCCCTCATCAGGTAGAAAAAAATCTTTTCTTATCTGCTACGTCATGCATCACAGGACTAGAACTGTAAAATCATTTTTGGATCATGACGGAGTGCTGAGAGCCTGGTGTATCTCTGTCACAGGATGCCTCCTCACTTTCCAACTCACTCGTAAAATAACCAAATGTCTCGCCACATAGGAAGTCTCTTAAGTTAACAGCACAGAGAAATCGTATATATCAGGTTTATGCTACGTATCGCTTTATAAATTCGGTAATACATCTGATTTTATCACGATGCTCGTCTCTCCCGGTAAAATGGAAATGAGCGTTTGGCGTCATTGGCCGGGAGGCCCCTTGCGGGGCAGGTCTGGCCGCCTTGGTGCAGACTACATTCGACGCCACACTGGGCGACCTGCGCGCCGGTTGGGGGTGAAATGATGATGAATACAGCACAGCAACCAGTCCCTGAGCGGAGAGAGTCCCCGACCCAGCCGGGAATCGAACCCGGGCCCGTAGGACGGCAATCCGTCACACTGACCACTCAGCTATCGGAGCAGACGTCTCTCCCGGTCTAGGTGTGAGATTGAAATTTAGTTAAAAGATATCGCCGCAACGAAAAAAAAAGTCTGATTACCGTTCCAATTCAAGAATCGTATCCGTGGTACCCTAACCATCGTTTCCAGTCGCCAGGCAGCATGTAATTGATATCAAATTGGTAGGCTAATTAATTAAATTGATCATGAGAGTCACTGTGCATGGCGAGTAATTTTTCTTTTTCAGCAGTAGGATTACACTCACCAGGGAGCTCAAATGGGAATCCCTGGAGGGAAGACCATGATCATTTCGAGGAACACTATTGAGAATCGACGTTTGAAGCTGAGCACAGAAGGATTCTACCGCCAGCAACATAAATTTTGCGTAAGGACCGCGCTATTTAAAACAAAATGGCAACGACTATGTTACTGTCACCCAGCATAAAAAAAGCGGACTTGGTTCTACAGGCACACACAAGAGTCACTGACAGTGCTACACTTTCTGTCAGAAAACCTGGCCATGATTTGGAATCAAGTCTATCCATTCAAGCACATACTTGGGTTGGATCCTGTAGAGATGTCTTTTAACGATTACAGTCACTAGTGAGTCATATTCGTTGCACTCTCATATCTCGGAAAGAGTCCCCTTTTTCGGCCTCATCTACTAAGAACCCCATACAGCAA
Organism: Schistocerca cancellata; assembly: GCF_023864275.1. Classification (NCBI taxonomy): domain Eukaryota; kingdom Metazoa; phylum Arthropoda; class Insecta; order Orthoptera; family Acrididae; genus Schistocerca; species Schistocerca cancellata. The sequence continues at coordinate 522,510,470 of NC_064633.1, forward strand.
AATTTCAGCGTGGTTTTTAGACAGTCCCTGTGCAACTTGTAACTGTTTCTCAGTCTCTGCCCCCCCCCCCCCCCCCCCCCCACTATGCAACTGAAAATTGGGTGGAAGTTGGAGAGCGCTATATCTAAGACGTTCTGCATGCTGTGGAGAAACATTGTGAGCCAAGTTAATGCGACAGGACCATGTTGTGACCACTTGGTAGAAATGGGAACAGGCTGTAGTAGCTCCGTGAACCACATAAAAAGTGCAAAGACAATGCCAAATAAACCTTTATGCTGTAACACAAGGTAGTAGAAAAGACAGGTGAAGCAGTTACAATGGTGTTTCTTTTTGAAAAAATTAGGAAGACTCCACACCATACAGGAACTGGAAGATAGACGAGGATTCTGCTACTGCACTGTGGTGTCTCCCCAAACTACAGACTGGAGTCTGAAGGAGAGCTGCGTCCCTCAGAGGTGCATTCATGTCTGTCAACCAAACATTCTCTGTATCCCCATTATCTTGTATCATCAAAACAAGGAAAAGATACAGACTATAAAAACTACACTAACATCACCTTCTCGAGAACTCGATAAGAGTTTACCTCATTTCTCTCTTCTGATATATTGGGAAACAAATACCGTCTGTTTGCTGACATCGAGTGTATGTGGTGATCCCATTAAATATACATGTGTTGGTCCACTGGAGCAGGTGGCCAGTGATCAAAGTCGCTCACACAGACCAGTGAAAGGTTTCAGTTTAAATGAGTAGGTAAACTCTTTACAGACTGCAAATGTTAAACATGCAGTTTCTCCTAAGATAAGATGTATTGCTTTAAACTGTATTATAAAACAATTGTGTGTAATAACATCTTCGGTTGTTAGTGTTAGAAATAAGAATGGAAATAATTCGTTTTGGCATCAGAAAAACCATGTGAAGCTGGACAATTAATTTTCGTTTGCTTGCAATACATAATTGTTTCAAAGAACTTCCGGGAATTCAGCCAGGTAACACTTTCAGCGACCGCCGATATTTCGGCGGAGGACACCCCGCCATTTTTAAGGCAAACTGCAACAGTAGTCTGTTGTCTCTGTGATCGCAAATTTGTTTATGGAAGACTTCGAGGAACGTGTATTGGAGTCGGCGCCTTTGAAACCCGCCTGTTTCTTTAGATATGTTGGCGATACCTTTGTTGAATAAGATTTTCACTCTGCAGCGGAGTGTGCGCTGATATAAAACTTCCTGGCAGATTAAAACTGTGTGCAGGACCAAGACTCGAACTCGGGACCTTTGCCTTTCGCGGGCAAGTGCTCTACCGTCTGAGCTACCCAAGCACGATTCACGCCCCGTCCTCACAGCTTTACTTCTGCCAGTATCTCGTCTCCTACCTTCCAAACTTTACAGGAGAGCTTCTTAAACTTTGTTTGGAATCCGGCTCTCTCCCTTGTCAAAAAACAGAGAGACAGAGTCAATGCTACCTCACCTGCGAATTCGTAGTCTCACTATCGATAGCTCTTACTGTGGTCATCTTTGGTGGCACTAGTGTTCAGTGTGTGTGTTATCTTTCGTGCTTCACTCTGATAACTGAGGTTTTAAATTTGCATGTACGTCGCCTGTCCATTGCAGTTTGCCTTGAAAATGGCGGGGTGTCTCCCGCCGAAATATCGGCGGTCGAGGAAAGTGCAACCTGGCTGGATTCCTGAAAGTTATTTGAAAGTTGTATATGCCAGGAAAACCTCAGGTCTCCCTATACATTAATTGTCTTATATGAAATTCGATTTTCTGTGTGTTGCCTTCTGTTTTGATCACATAGTTGCTTACATATTTCCTGTAATATCTTTCACATGGTTTAAGATATAATATACATCAATTGATTTCCTGTACTTAATATTGTACTGTACTTAATTTTATGTAATTTTTGCATGTGTGAAAATTAAGATTTTTGCAATAATATTTAGCGATTTGAACCAATTTAGAAGCCATATCCCTCCAAGCTTTGGCCTTCTTCAAGATGTTCTTATAATCTACATCGCCTGTATCGTAATAGAAGTTGTACTTCCTCATCTATTCGGTAAGTTTTTCTGTTTGCATGATTTCCACAGAATGCACTGCACACTCACCGATACGATAGACCTGCCTGCCGCCTCTGCTGTTGACTCAGCCGACGGTGTGAGAACATGGAAGGAAATGTGGGTGTGCGTGCTCACACCTGCCGACCGCTGTGGCGAACCTGTACTAAAGGCCTGGCCAGACAGAATCCGGCCTGCCGCCGCGACGGACGGCGCAACGGTGGGCCGGGCCCGTCAGCGGCCAGGGACGCCACACAGGCAACGGCCGGCCGCAGCGACTCTTGATGCGTCAGCTGTGTTACACTGTGGAAGGGGCCGAACCCCATTATTAAGCTTGCATGCGTAGCGCGATTGTCTTGGCGTTAGACGATTTGGAATCCTTACACGCGACGCGTTATCTTTGTGCGGTTTTTTTTTTTATTGCAGAAATGAGTAGCTCGCACTAGCGATACGAAATGGCACTAAGAAGTGGAGATGTTGGGTGCACGACATTAATAGCAAGAGAGAGAGCTTAGGAGAATACAATCGTCTATGTATTGATCTAAGAGTCTGACGAAGATAGGTTCTTCAAATATTTTCGTATCTCGAGAGAATGTTTCGATGAAATGCATCACCTGATAAAAAGGTAGCACCGAGAAGTGCACAACGAAGTGGAGAAAGCCAATTCATACAAGGCACAACCTAACCATTTGTTTGAGGTAAGTTCTACCGTTTGTGGCTTCAAACAGAAGTCACATAAATTATTCCATTTCAGTTTTGCTGTATCATATGAAAGGTTCGGCGAAAGAAAGTGCTATCCCACAACGTAGTTACGAGTGGAGTGATAAATTTATTTGCAGTGTTTCCGAATACAGCTAACGATAGTAACATCTAGTTCTATATGTCCCGCTAGAGAGAACTTAATAGATTGTTTTGTTTCATTGTATTCATACCATTGTCATTGAATTTAAACAAACATATCTTTGGTCGTTAACTCATCCATTCGTTTTATCGGCGTAACAGATTTTAATCTTTTCCAGATACTTGACTACAGGCGACAGTCACCAGACCATAGCTTTCTCTTTTCGGTTAGGACGTTCAACAGTCTCAGATATTGTGAAATAAGTGTGCCAGGCAATATGGACTGTTCTACAGCCCAAGTATTTACATACTCCTACAACAGAGATGTGGAAGAAATCTGAAGGAGGATTTCTAGAACTTTGGGTGTTTCCGGACTGCCTTGGAAGCATAGACAGAAAGCTTATCAGGTTAAAATGCCCAACGGATAGTGGACCCCAGTTCTTCTGTTACGAACAGTTCTTTTAGCTAGTTCTCCTGGCGATCCTTGATCCATACTACGAGTTTACAGTAGTCGATATTGGAAGTTATGGACGTCACAGTGACAACACTATTTCTGAGAATTCAGCTTTCTATCAAGAGTATATCGAGGGCAAAAGTATTCTACCTCCAAATCAGGATCGCGTGTATCAGACAAAAAGTTCTATTCTCTCACCTCCTCTGTAAGTCTTTCTGTGTCCATGATGCATGCACTACGAGCTGCAAGACAAAAACCGCCTCAAACCGCTGCTTCCAATGTGACAGCAGAGCGGTTGAGTGCGCCAACAGAGGCAAGCAGCCGCTCCGGCTTGCGGCGAATCTGTAATCTGTGACAACCCGGCGGCGGCCGGTGCGGCAGGCCGTATGCCGGTGCGTCAAAGCCGCACTCTGTGTGACCGCCGCCATACAGTAACGAGCGATTCAACAGTGCGGCCTGCCGGCTGCGGCTCAAGGACACAGGCCGGACGGCCAGGCCGCATTCTGCAGCTCGTAGTGCACGCATCATGGACACAGAAAGACTTATAGAGGAGGTGAGGGAATACAACTTTTTGTATGATACATGCGATCCTGATTTGGAGGTAGAATACTTTTGCCCTCGATATACTCTTGATAGAAAGCTGAATTCTCAGAAATAGTGTTGTCACTGTGACGTCCATAACTTCCAACATCAACTACTGTAAACTCGGTAGTATGGATCAACGATCGCCAGGAGAACCAGCTAAAAGAATTGTTTGTAACAGAAGAACTGGGATCCACTATCCTTCGGGCATTTTAACCTGATAGGCTTTCCGTGTATGCTTCCAAGGCAGTCCGCAAACCCCCAAAGTTCTACAAATCCTTCTTCAGATTTCTTCAACATCTCTGTTGTAGGAGTAGGTAAATACTTGAGCTGTAGAACAGTCCATATTGCCTGGCAGGTGACTGTCGCCTGTAGTCAAGTATCTCGAAAAGATTAAAATTAATTATGCCGATAGAACGAATAGATAAGTCAACGACCAAAGACATGTTTGTTTAAATTCAAGGACAATGTTATGAATACAATGAAACAAAACAATCTATTAAGTACAAAGTTCTCTCTAGCGGGACATACGGAACTAGATCTACACTATCGTTTGCTGTATTCGTAGACACTGCAGATAAATTTATCACTGCACTCGTAACTACGTTGTGGGATAGCACTTTCTTCCGCCGAACCTTTCATATGATACGGCAAAACTAAAATGGAATAATTTATATGACTTCTATTTGAACACAAAGAGGCTACAAACGGTAAAACTTATCTCAAACAAACGGCTAGTCTGTGCCTTGTATCAATTGGCTTTCTCCAGTTCCTTCTGCACTTCTCGGTGCTACCTTTTTATCAGGCGATGCATTTCAAATGGTTCAAATGGCTCTGAGCACTACGGGACTTAACATCTATGGTCATCAATCCCCTAGAACTTAGAACTACTTAAACCTAACTAACCTAAGGACATCACACAACACCCAGTCATCACGAGGCAGAGAAAATCCCTGACCCCGCCAGGATGATGCATTTCCTCGAAACATTCTCGCGACATACGAAAATATTTGAAGAACCTATCTTCGTCAGACTCTAGATCAATACACAGACGATGGTATTCTCCTAAGCTTTCTCTCTTGCTATTAATGTCGTGCACCCAACATCTTCTCTTCTTGGTGCCATTTCGTATCGCTAGTGCGAACTACTCATTTCTCAATTAAAAAAAAAAAAATGATCTCCCACAAAGATAACGTGTCCCGCGTGAAGATTCCAAATCTTCTAACGCCAAGACAATCGCGCTACGCATGCAAGCTTAATAATGGGGTTCGGCCCTTTCCACAGTGTAACAGCTGACGCATCAAGAGCCGCTGTGGCCGGACGGCTGGCCGTTGCCTGTGTGGCGTCCCTGGCCGCTGACTGGCCCGGCCCACCGCTGCGCCGTCCGTCGCAGCGGCAGGCCGGATTCTGACTAGCCAGGCCTTAAGACAGACTGCCGCTGGCCGTTGCGAATGGCCGGTCGCCATGGCGGCTAGACGCCCTCTGTGTGATCAGCAGGATGAAACAAAATGCATTTCAAAGACGCGATCTTCCTGTCGCGACTCGACATGGCAGACCGCTTTCTGTGTGACCAGCCCTTAGAGAATACAGACACGTATCTGCGAGTTCACTGCCGCATCTAGAATTTTGACGAAAACAAAAACAAACACAGACCTTACTGGCGGCAAAACATTTCGTCTTGAAAGATAACTTCCCGTGCGGTGGAAGGAGTGGCGGAATGCAATGGTGCACTCATTGCACAGCAAACAATCGACCAGGAGGACGGCGCCTGGTTTGACGTAACAGTTTGCGAGAAAATAGTTACGAGGATTTCAGCACAAACTTTCTGCAACATACTGGCACCTGGCCACACAGGCGAACAAGACTTTAGCTACAGAGAAACACGGGAAGTGACGTAGTTCACAGAAGATAACCACATCCAGTTGCAGGTGTTGTGAGTATTATCTTTGAAGAACAAATTTTCAGCGAAAATGTCTCAGGCTGCGCTGAGCTGCTGGAGAGAGTAAGGAAGGAGTGCACTCTATTTACTTTGGGACATTTTATTTAGCGATGGAGTATATTTATCACACTGACGCAATACACTCGTCCTGATATGCTTGGAGTCACAACACACAGTCTGTAGACATGCAAACGACTCCTAATTTTCCTAAATAATTTCAGTACAGACCTGCAAACTGCTCCTAAATAATGTACTCGTAAACTGTCCAAATAACGCATGGCACAGCCTACAGACCCGCTCGCAAAATAATGCAATCAACGCACACAAGCAACCCCCCCCCCCCCCCCACACACACACACACACACAAACCCTGTCCACAGGACTGCGAAGTGATGCGGTCGTCAACTGTCAAACCACGCACGGATGCCCACATGCATGAGGCTGGGACATCCCATTCATACTTGATTTCTGAAAAATTCCTATCCAAATACGTGTTCACCTAGACACACGTGCTGACATGATGGGGCCGCGAGTCGCCACCGAACGCAGTTGAAAGTTGCATCTAGGCGCCAATAATGACGCGATCGAACGGGAGCGAAGACTTATTTACACAGCGCAGATGCTCCGAGCTGGCACATGGGTTCGTCACTATCCTGGCTCTAACTGCGATCTGGCGAAGACGCTGCAGAAATCCATTCCAGAATAGCACAAGCTGCTTTCTCCTTAGCGATTCTAACGGACCATGCGCGATGTGTGGCTAACGCTTCGCCGCATGCAGCTACTTACCATCGCAAACGTATCTACCAACGTTCTCAATGTTATACTGAAGCCATATTGCTATCTAAAATAATAACCAAGTCGAACGCTAGTAAACTGCAAAATCTCCCAGAAATACTTAATGCGCGCTTTTGTAGGAGTTTTCGTGTTGTCTCAGCTTGTACGCACGGAAATTCTTGCCCTAACAGAATCTGTTTACGTAAATAGTGCAGAATAACATCGAATGCACTATTCCCAGCGATCCTAACGCGATACCCCAGTCCATCACATGTTACCATTCCTGCTTTCAACACACACAAACGTTCCCATCGCTATGTAGAGACTCCTATATCCCAGCACAAAGGATGTGAATGAATCGAGCAATATGATTGGCTCTTATCGAATTTACCCGCCGAATTACAGTATCGAAGTACCATCCACCTCTTCGTTCTCGGACTTTCAGCAGTGGAATTACTTTACACAGATCGCTAAATTACATTGACAGTTAAACCCGCAACGTTGTTTACAGATCATCAAATACATATGAGACTCACAAGAATATTGGAACCCAAGAGCATATTTACCAGTGTAACTACAATTAAATATTACGATTGCTGCTACAGTCTGACACCAATCTATGTACAGTTAATGTCTCCTCTCGACGGCTGCGCTTCTGGAACCATTCTCATTATCTATAGCGCACGTAATTTCCCACAAAAAAAATCTCTCGCAGTAATCTATGTGCGTAATCTATATGTCCCTCACGATAGGACACACAGTGATGCTCTCTAGTCATGCCACAACATAAACCACACCAACTGTACAATGCAATATACACACATTTTACACAACGTAAGCCAAATTGATTTTACCATGCAATATATACAAATTTTACACAAACAGTGCAGTTATCTTTTATGTCTGTACAGAACCCATATATACAAATTTTACACAAACAGTGCAGTTATCTTTTATGTCTGTACAGAACCCAAAAAAATTATCATATGCCTACACTCTCACCTACTTTGTGTCACGCTGCTCCTCAGTCATAGGGAAGCACCGTCCACCTTTTCTTTCTATCTACAGATGTGACTTTCAGCGACAGCAAACTATTTTACACCATTCGCCATATTGCACTGACAACTAAACCTCGCAAAGTGCCATACATATTGTCAAATACAGAAAGACATCTACTCAATTACTCTGTCCTCCCAATGGGGCAAGGAGCTTGAATATTAGTGGGTGAAACCGATCGCCAACTCAGCAATATATCAACGCGTACCAAGTCGATGTAGTAAAAATACAATTCGAATCCTACACCATAAAAAATCACCCCTTTTACATCAGAAAGCCCTCAGTAAATCGAAGTCACTCTCAGAACTGATGTGCAAAGACAGGCTCGTTTCCCCCTCAGTACAAACACGCTACTGTTTCTAGTCTGGACCTGCCTGTTTGCTTGCTTGTTTCTATACCCATCTCCAGACTCTGGCATTACACGAACACAAGTATTTAGGCATAATTTGCTATAATATTATACCATTTTCGCGGTACTTCTCGATATCAAGCACACAGCACTAGCCTCCAGATCGCTCACATAACATAATTCCGAAGATATAGACTGGAAATTATTTCTCTACAAAGCTGAAACTTTAGCTACGTGGAACGTGCTCTAGACCACTGCGTAACCAGAAACAAACACATTAAAAATCATATTTTCATGTGCGAGTATAGATCTCGCTGATGTAACAGATTACAAATCATCCCTATAATTTACAAGCCAACTAAGGTCTTTCCCATGTCTAGAGAAACGGCAAACATATCTTCCACATGCCAGACGCACACACCACAATCGATCTTCTCTCAGCTAAATAAAGGCGTGAAATCTGCAGAAGCAGACAACCGAACAATTTACATAGGAGGGAATAACGGTCCAGCACAAACACACCTCCACACAATCTTCTCAAATTTCCACTTGATCACGAAAGCCATCCATCTTACAAATGCGGTCTCAATTGGACGTCATTTGACAATGAGCGAAGTACCGAAAATACACCCTGCAGTTGGCAGTGGCTTTGGAAATATAAATATCACTACAATTCTTATGACTTGATATACCTTTCCCTTTGCCATCACAGTACTCCAAGTCAAATCCATGCCCTCCTTACGACTGGAAATAGTCATTTCCTTTACACAAACACATAATTTATAAACCTGATGCTCAAATGCGAGCATATCACGCATCCCCTACTACTAAGTATAACACATCGTCAATAGATGATTGCCTATGATACCATATAATACTGACCGAAAATCAACGATGCATTTGCATGTCTCTTAGATTTCTTCCTGTCAGTGCTAAGACTGTGCCTTAGAAAGAGAGACATAATCGGCCAGATGTTAAAAAAAAAGCTGATCGCAACAACTACTGCATGTTACTGTCACAAGCGGTCTTGGTTCTACAGGTGCACCCAAGTATCCATGTTAAAAGGTATACCAACTTTACAAATCGACGTACGACATTACCTCTGAATGAGGTTATTTTTTCTGGACAAATACCGTAACAGTCATCGTAGGAATATGTATTATCAGCCCACAATGCAACCTCATGATAAAATTACCGCTTTTTGAAAGTGATTCTGCTAAGGAATGTACTCTCCCCGGCAGCCCAGTGCAGCCTGAGTCATTTTCGCGCCATTTGCCCCCTAGAGGCCACCATCTGTTATTAGGTCACAGGAGGGATGATAGTACCCTCTGGTGACACTAATCTGTACTAAGTCAGTTGAAGTCTAGATCTCGTGGTGGAGACATTGCTTGCAATATAATAATGACTTATGTTTAGCATAGGCAGAGTCGTTTTCTGGCCATTTTGCCCCACCATCTTGGATGACGTCATACGCTGTGCACATTAGTATACGTTAGACCGCCAACATGGGTTGATAAGGAGATGTGGCGGACAGTTGTGGATCGTGGTGGTGACTTTAACTATTTCCTTCCAAGTCCAGGTGTCCTTTACACTCACGAAAATTCATTCCAAGTCCACTGTAGCACTCTCTGGTGGTGTCAGTATGTACTAGGCCTCGTGATGAACACAATGTATGCACCTGTCTTGAATAACGATAGTCGCGTCATCAGCTGACGTCACGGTAGCGCCCTCTGGCAGTGGCACTGTGTACTAAGTCAGTTGGAATCTGGAGCTCTTCATGAACACAATGTATGCTGCCAACTTGGATTACATCACAGATAAGAGTGCCCTCTGGTGGTGGCGATGTGTACTAAGTCAGTTGGAGTCCGGAACTCATAGTGAACACACCTGCATGAAATTCTTTAAATAAAGACTTATCTCCAAGACCTATTCCCACGAATCCTCAGGAGGAGGTGGCGGTCAGACGACTGAGGTTAGTACAAGTGTCCTTTTTTTCGCGCCGTTTTCTTAGCTTTGTAGAGATATGCGAATTCACATTTGTTTACTGCCAAAATTCAAATTTGGCGCCAGTTCATAGAAAGAAGTGTCAGTCGGGTGACTTAGGTTAGTGAAGGTAGTCCAAGTGAGCTATCTTCCCACGACTTTCTTTGCTTAGTAGAGATAACCAGGGTGTGATGCATTATCCTATTGGAATTTGAACTTCCCGCCATTTTTTCTGGGGGAGGGGTACGTGGCACTTTCCCATCAAATCCGCCATCTAAAATTAAGTCATCGCTGCCGTCTTGGATGAAATCACGCGCTGTTGCCAAGTCTCCACGCCGCCATCTTGGATGATGTCATCTCCGCCATCTTGGATACATCCGGCAACAACGCAGAGTGGCGTAGAATTGGTGTTGTTCTAATACTGCTGTGTGCATATAAAGGGGTACAGAGCTGTGATGTTTGCAACCTATTATTCTTGTAATGGCTGTTAGAAGGCATTTTAAAGTTAACTCTCATTTAAACATTTTGAGTTGTTAAGTAAAGGTATCAATTTTATTTTCAGTCACTGAACTATTAGATGATGAAACTCGCTAAAAGCAGAAGGAGACATGCAGCGAAACTGGAGATGCTATGGGGAATTTGAATCTGCAAAACAATATGCTGAAATAGCAGGTAAGGCAGACATCTCAACTTTCAAAATGAAAAATTAGGAGAATTTAGCGGTGTACTATTGTGAATTACAACACATCTCTAACGATTTAAGTTGCAGTAATCAACAACTGTAAAAATTCAATTACATTTGTTTTATTATTTGCATGTAAATACTAAATAATGGACACACCTGAGCCTTCAGACTGTATAATTTATCATTCAACATGCTGAACAATATGAATGATGAGCTCTGCAGGTTTCTTTGGATTCACACACATTCAAATGAGGCACTCTCGAGAGAACTACAGTTCGAAATTACGATCCGAGGAAACAAATTAACGTATATTAGATTTCTGTTTTGACATTAGCACAGTTTTTACATGAATAAATCACTGTTAAATGATCACACGTTTTCATTTCATAATGCAACCCATATTTGCATGGCAACTTATATCTGTAAGACATCTTTCCCAAGTTTAAATCAATTTTATACAGGATGTACATGTTATGCTTAGCAAATAATCTGAATAGTTTATCAGTCTGAATTTGTCTGATTACGGTAGTTACTTATTCAACACACCCGTATCTGACTTAGTCTTCTTCAAAAACTCTGAACTAAATTTCTGTTCAAAGCACTTGCCTTTTTGAACTGATCTTAATATCAAAGATTGTTCCAAAGACGTTTCTGAGAGCATGGACCTGAACTGAGTTTTGGTCTTTGTAACTGTGCTAAAAATTCTCTCACATTCCGCATTACTGTGTGGAATTGACAAAATAGCCAGCATCACCTTTCCAAGTTTATCATATTGAAGAACCCCATCAGCCGATTTCTTCTGACCTACCAACGCCCACTGAACATCAATTCTCTCTGCTGCCAAGTTGGTTTCTTCCAGCTGAAAGTTACAGAACTGAGAGTGAAGAATATCAACTTCTGCATCTAAATGTTCACTTTCACTAGTCAGAATATTAGGAAATCTGTTTATGAAAAATCTAAGGCTGGAAAATGAAGCTTTGCCAATTATAGAAATATTTGCGACTTCTGCATGCATTAAAACTTCATCTTTGAATGGAAATTTGTCTATCATGTAATCACATGATGATGAGAAACATTTTCGTACTGACTTAAAGAATATAGACTTTTCCTCAGGCTTCAAAGTGGTCACCAAAGCAAACGTAGATTTCATGTAAATTTTGAAACTTTCTAAATTTTTCTTTCCTCTTTGCACTCCTTTCCAAATAATAAAATATGTCAACAATATTTTCTTCAACGTTTAAAGGCAAACATGCCGCCCCCTTCTCAGCAGCAAGATTAATTAGGTGACAAGAACAGCCTACAATGATTAAGTTAGCAATTTGTTGCTTCAAACATCCTGCCACACCCTTTTTTAGCCCTACCATTACAGGAGCATTATCGGCGCCAAAGGCCAGACAGTTTTTTAATGGAATACGGAATTCCTGTAAAGTTGAAAGTAGAAGATCAGCAATATTAGCTCCAGTGGCATTCCCTTTTAAATTAGGCACAAAGAGTAAGCAATTTTGAATTTCACGGAGTTCAGGGCTGAAGAACGATACGATAATAGGATATAACTTGAAGTCCGTTTTATTACTACCATCGGTAGCAATAGCGAATGGAATCCACTGCAAGTGTGTAATAACTTTCGCTTTTTCTTCCATGCACGTTTCCGTAAGGATAGCGGTCGTTTTTGTTCTGGCGCACCCATATCGTTTCGCAATTTCAGAATCGGGAAGCATTTTCCGAAATAAAGGCCCAGCGTCGTCGGCACAGTTTAGAGGCAAGTTATGTTCTACAATAAATGCTGTATATAAAGCCTCAGCATTCGTCACAGAATGTACATTTTGGGGTTGATACGAGAAGTTAAGTTCCTGGTTCCGTTCTATACAATGGACGCTCTTCTGGTGTTTTTTAGTTTACACATGTTTAAGAATGTCGCATTTCCCGCCATGAGCTACTGAAGAGTCACATCTACATACACTACAAAATGCGAAAGTTTGTCCCTTCCTCGATTCACTGAAACACGGAAACTCTTCCTTATACACGTTTCTGAACACTGCATCGCATTTCTTCGCCATTCTGCACGAAAAATAATCAACACCTGCAAGATACGCAGCCAACTACTATGGAGTACACAAATCGCGCAACATAACTGAGTACACAATGATCCTACGTTCTAGACAATGGTCTTGTAGCAGTGATGCCAACCCTCACGCACCTTTTCCCCCTATATTGCACTTCAAATTCCCCTAAATAATTTATCACACCGTCGGGTAAGCAAGCGGGGTAGTGGGGCGGTAAAAGGGAGTCAAGAATGAAATTGTCCAGCGGAGGGGCGGGGAGGGGAGGGATGTAACCCTAAATATTTTTTCCCCTGAAACATTTATCTCTCTAACTTCCCCCTAGGCAGCTTATTTCCCCCTAAATTTAGGGGAAAATCCCCTAACTTGGCAATACTGCCTCTTAGACACAACAATGCTAATCACTTCGCTTGGAACAACTATCGACTGCTCCTTGTCCATGATAACTTTACGGTTGCGCTGGTGTTACCAGAAGCGGAGGAAATTGGCACTAGTTGAAAGATATTCATTTGTCTCCGAACACTGCCAAGAATAAGTTCCTTACTTCCTTGTGGATACGAAGCGCGAGCTACGCCTACTGCCGCTAACCGACAGCCACCGCACCAATCTACCAAGTTAACATAGACAAGTAGCAGCCATACCTTGTCATCCACCAATATATCGAAGGCGTAGGAGTTTCAAATAGTAAGGAAAGTATTGAAACTGCTCTGAAAATCGGAATATCGGTCTTCACTGTCGGGAGATCGGGAGGAAGAAGGAAAAATCGGAAGTCGCCCGCTTAAATCGGGAGGGTTGGCACGTCTGCTAAGGGTATATATAAATGTCTCAGATGATGTTAAGAAGATTCCTAAATCAAGTAAGTGGCTACTAAATCCACTCCTAATTATTGATCATAAGTAACATTATGGAGTAAATGCGGGTCAACAGAAACATCCGATCTCACGCGTCGGCTTTGACCCGTGACGTAAGGGTGTTGTGGTGTGTGACGTCATTGCGGCGCGGAGTTTGGCTTGTGAGTGTGGCGTGTTTGTAGATGTTGCCTCGTTGACGTTACCTTAGTAGGAGTTTTAGGGCCTGTAATATATAGTTTACCTTTTTACTGTACTTTTTGTTTTAACGTCGTCTATGAGGCTTTTATCAGTTTGCCATTAGATTGTTCAATCTTTATGGTCTATATGTTTTGTCGCTACCCGTTATGTCTAATGAATCAATATTGTTTTTTTCTTTTTTTTTATTTGTTTCTTTTTTTTATCTTTTGATTGACCTACACATTGATCTGTAGCGTAGCCCTGAATACGAGGTTAGGTTGGGAGTTTTTTTTTGGCAGGGGGGTCAGGGGGGGGCGCAGCCCCCCCTGCCTGGCCTTGAGTACCACTTGTTTATTATTATCTTTGTTTGCTATCAATGTTAGCAGATTGTTCTTGTGAAACCTTTGTGTGTGTTGTTTTTCTATGTGTTTTCGTCTTTGTGATACGTATGCAACGTTTTTATATCCGCCATATTGGAATTGTCGTTTATGGTCGTTTCATCCATATTTGTGACGTCATGGGTCAAAGCCGACGGGTTGGATCGGACGCTTCCGTATTTCCGTAAATGCTTTGGGAATTTCAGTGTTAGAATGGACAGTTTTTAGACTTTACCTGCGCTGCATAAAAGGAAAATGCTTTAGGACAGATTGAATAAAAGTATGATACCAGTCCTATTTGGTGCCTAATACAGTGAGAAAGATTTCTAAGTGCTAAGCTGACAGTACTGACTTTTTTCGTTTGTACCAAAAAGATGCACACTCTGCACAAATGTTCCGGCAGTAATTAAGCTTGATTCTAGATAATTTAGTGCTGTTTTCTTGCCATTTGGCAATCATTGTCTCATCACTATTTACTACCTGAAGTAAGTGTAAGGTTATTCGCACAGCAGGTGCCGATACTACACCCATCTGCTTTGACTCATGATGTAACTGTGATGTGGTGTGTATAAGCACACATGGCGAGATGAATCCCCTCATGGTGGACAGCGTCAATGATCTTCAGATACAAAGGCCTCATCAACCCATACAATGTGCCACCATAGTCCAGCTGCAAATGCATGAAAGCCTTATAAAACTGGAGCAGACACTCCGGTCCACTCCCCAAGACCTGTTGCTAAGGCACTTTATGATGTTCTGTGCCTTGAAGGTTCTGGCTTTCAGGTCTCTCAGGTGTGGCAACCAACAATTTGGAGCCAAAAATAACTCCCAGAAGCTTCACTGAGTCTCTACAATGAACGATCGTGTCCTCCTTATGCAAGTCAGGTAAATTAAAAATACGACGAGAATGATTAAAATGAACACACACGCAATTATCCATAGAAAACTGAAAACCTGTCTTTGCAGTGCACTCCTCTAACCTCTGCAAAGTAAGGTGCAGCTGATGGCTCGCTCTTGAACATTGGAGGAGGAACAGAAAACAGCAAAATCGTCCACAAATAAGAAGCATTTTACACGACTCCTCACTGTAGAGGTGATACTGTTTATGGCTATGGCAAAGAGGGTAACACTTCAAACACTGCCATGAGAGACACCATTCTCCTGCTCAAAACAATCTGACAGTGCGTCACCAGCTTGGGTCCTAAGAAACCGTTGAGACAGGAAAGACTGTTTGATGATGGAGAGGTGGTCACAAACGCCCCATTGATAAAGTTATGCAAGACACAGTGTCTCTAAATATTCTGATATTGAAGAATATGCCGATACAGTGATGTTTATGTAGGACAGCCTGCTGAATAGCCGCCTCTAGCAGGGTCAGATTGTCGACAATCGACCAAAGCCTACAGAATTCACACTGAGAGCGGCTAAGGAGTTGTGTAGCCTCTAATAACCAGACCAGACGACGTTTAACCATTCACTCCAGGGTCTTTTCTACACAGCTCATTAAGGTGATACTCTGATAACTACTGGGACATGTATGGTTCTTTTCCCTGGTTTGAGGAGAGGTACCCAAATTGCCTCTCGCCATGAGTTGGGGAACTGAAATGACTGCCATATCAAAATAAAAATTTCGAGGAGGACTTCCTGTCACACTGCTGACGAATGTCGAAGCATGTGGTACTGGATTTGATGGAACCAAGTGCAGTATCATGAGTCTCAGATAGTGCTGATTTTAGCCCCCACATGGAGAAATGACAGTTGTAAAACTCAGACTAGTGGGATCTGCAGTCCAATTTGCCCCTCTCTTCAGTCGCTTGGTTGCAGCGAAACGCTGGATCTTGCTGGCACTGACAGTATTTTTTGCAAAAAGCTATGTCTGCATCCGAGTGATGTCTCCAGGTGTTGATTGAAGAAACCCCTATTTCAGCACTGCTGTTATTGGTAAACGACTGTGTTTACTAGAAGCCTTCTGGATGGCTTTTCATACTGTTGTAGAACGAGTGGAAGAATTGATAGAGTCCAGAAATGCTTGCCATGACCTTTCGTTGCTCACCTTGGGTCTTGCGACTTGAAAGGCTATCAGGTTGTCTGCTGTCAGCTGGCATTTAATTCGTGTAAGTGCTGTGCGCCTGCCACAGACTGCTGAACGGCACTCATCTGTCCACTAAAGTATAGGTCCCTCCTAGGACGAGCTGAACACTTTGGGATCGACAGATCAGTGATATGATGGATCACTCTTGCGGTATGGTTCACCCATTCCTGGATGCTGTTGTGGTGTTCATAGCCAGCTGGCTGAACACCATTCAGTTAATCTTGCTGACCATCCATTTTGGTGGCTTCTCTTCAGGGAATGCTTCAACCAGTACATGAATCCAGAGTGGATAATGGTCACTAGAATGAAGGTCATCAATGGCATCCATTGAATAGAGTCTGTGAGGGCTGAAGAGCAAAAAGAGAGGTCGATGGCTGAGAATGACGCAGAAGCAGTACAGAAATGAATGAGTAGCCATGTTGAGGATTCACAACTCATCAGACGTCATGAGGCTCTCAAAACCTGACCCTGAGGGCAAGCAGAGGTTGAGGGCCAAAAGACATGCTGGGCATTGAAGTCTCTCAGTCATGGAAGTTGTTCCACAAGATATGAGACTGCCTTGGGGTCTACTGCATCTTGCAGAGGGTGATACAGTGACCAGACAGTGCCCACATGAATTTCAAAGCAACTGCTTGCAGGTCAGTAGCCAGGGGGACAGCAGAGGACTGACACTTGTTATCGACAAACACACAGGCACAGGGGGCGGTCCTGTGGTAGGAGTTTCATTTCTTCCACGTGTGTCCTGAACCCATTGATGTTCCACTGTAATACGGGAGCTATCTATCAGGGGGTAGTACTTTCACACTGTCTTTTTGCTGGGGAGGGAAGTCTGTAATGGCTGGGGCGAGATGATTGTCCCTGTCTGTCATCAAGGTACTTTAGCTCTGCTGAAGAATCAAGAGATGTCAGATACGATGAGATCGACATTGGACTGTTCACCTCCCAACTTGGCCTTTGACTTTTTGCTTTGGGTAGGCTTTGGAGCCGCAATGACGGCAGTGGTAGTGGTAGCGCTGGATGGTGGACCAGTCTGAACCTTTGGGGGAGCAGGGAACTCTGCAACATTAGCGGCTACAGACTTTCCAATGTTTTGGGAGGAAGTGTAGGCTGTGAAGTAACTACAGCACACAAGTACACTGACAAATGCAGGTACTAGTGCTAATACTAGCTACCTCCGTTTGTGGTAGCAGCATCAGTTTTCTGTTCTGGTTGTTTAATAACTGATGCAAAGGAGGTTGAGAATGTCGGGGGTTAAATTGTCTTATATATCGCTTGGTCCTCGCCATAGGGGATCTGTAATATGGTTTTAATCTGCTTTATCTTCCATTCTTCAAGGAAGACACAGCAGTCCCTACTAGACATAGGATGACTTCTAGGGCAATTCACACACTTTGGAGGAGACAAACATCTGCTCTTTCGTGGGCAACCTTACTACATGTAACCCAAGTAGTTAATCTCTTATGTCCAAGAGTGGTGTGCCCAAAGAGCTGGAATTTAAAACAGTGCATTGGGTTGGGGATATAGGGTCACACATTTTAGTGAGGAAAACCCACCTTAATATGTTCTGGGAGTTTTAGGCTATTAAAAGTGAGGATGAATGAGTCGGATTTAATCATATCGCCTTAAACCTTTTCACAATATTCTGCACCTCTACAATACCTTCTTGGGACCATTCAACTTTCAGATCTTTGGGTATGTCCGCCAGGTCTCTGCATGTCACAACACCTTTATTGTAGCTTAATGTGGTGTGGAGCTCCGTCTCAACGATATATTCTGCAAGGTTTTGTCCTTCTTCAGGTTTGTCACTTGTTGGGAACTTGATGTTCCCACCAGCAGTATCCCATTTCGTAACTGATTTTAAAGTACCTGCAGTCCTGTCTAAACCCTTTTGTATGTAAAAATATGAGACTTTTTCGAAACTTCCCTCTTTTCTTTTAACCAATAAAAACACTCTGGCCAGCAGCATGCGTTCTGTTATTTAACACACTAAAATTCTTTAATATCTCTGAGTTCAGAGGACTTGCTACATAAGCCCTCTTATTTGACTGGGTGTCGGTACCTACCAGCGGCCTACCCACTCTGCTGGGAAGTAGTAGAGAGAACTTTGAAGGATGCATCTCGGTCCTATGAGCAGCTAGGGAAATAAAAGTCCACACAGACAGAGCTCCATGTGCCTAGGTAAGCCTTATACAGCTGAGGTGCGGCAGGTCCCTCAGAGGTTGCCCACTATTAACTGTTCCACCTCAACAGCCATGCATCTCATCAGCGCGCAGCACACCTCGAGATTGAGAGTTATTTTAATAGAGGTTTTAACCATCCTTGTGATCCAAGTGGTCAAGCCAAATTCCCATTCCGTGTGACACTCAATGTTCCACTGCCACACCAAACAGTGGTGAGTGAAGCATGTCCAGAGCTTATGGTGTCAGGGGACTGGTGGCGCTTGCCAGTCCCCAGCTCAGGAACCCCGGCATCACCAAGCCTGCACTCAGCAAACAAATAACGAGCCCTTGAAGAGAGTTTTTCGCGATGCTTACTCGTGTTGTATCGATGGAGTTCATGTTTTTGTGTCTCCTAAATGTTTATTTTGTTATTATGAGTTATTTCCCTGACAAATTGCCGATGTTCCATGACGACTTGCATATTTTTTCGATTGAGGGTTCTTCCACAAGCAAGGTAAGACTTATGAAAGCGAAAATTTATTTAGTTGTACAATAACAGAATAGAGCTGACACCCACACTGCATGTAAATAAGAATGTAAGAAGGTGGCACAATTTTCATTAAATAACATTTTAAGTAAAAAATATAGCTGTAATGAAGGAGAAAAATACATTCGTTTATGGTGTTATTACTTATGTAAGAAAAAACAATTTAATTGGTAGGGTAAACAGGCTCTATTTATTTCCTTATAAATATTGTACAATGCATTTGCATGTGTATATTTTCGCTAACAAATAAACGTCGGTGTTTTGAAATACTGTTTCACTTCTCAGCTCTTTACCTCACAAAAATGATCAAGAACGTTCATGATCAATTTTTCTTTGGCCATTAATAAATTTTATCATCGTTAGTTCCTCAATTCCAACACCACAGTCTGATTTTTTGTATCACAGATGGTAACTCATAACCTCACTTTCACTGTTCATTACTGGGCTAAGAGAACTGGCGTGACCTGATGGTTGGTGTGAATAGGCCTTAACTCTGATTTGTTTTCATTTGATAAGATAGCTGCCACAAGGCCATTTCACACTGGGTTACACTGCATCATGTCATGGCACCATCAATGTTCCTCAAGTTTTGAAAGCCAACGTCATCATCTGTTGTTGATCATGTGATCTCCACGACCATTTCCTCCTGATACAAGCCATGTTCTCACCCTCTATACTTCGTTTGCCATGCTTTTGTTAGGTCATGGTTGACATCAATTGTTATTTTCCATCTTTATTATTAGTTCTTTGTTATACATTTAAAACAGTTAAAAATACCCACGCAAGTTAAGATCATGTTACCCAAATTGACTTGACTGACTTGACCTGACATGACTTAACAGAAAGTATGAATATACTCTGATGTGACAGTGCCTAGACGTGATGGCCAGAGTGAACTGGTCTTCACTGTATAGTACATTTAGCTTACTATTTGGAAATGATGGAAGAATTTCCTCTAACTAGTCCTGACCATCGATTGGACAGTGCACAGATGGCTTCTGACCAATCAGAAAAGACTGGCACTGCATGAATCTGTTGACTGGATGCTTGTGTAACTAGTTCAGATCGTTCTCACAAAAATCTAATGTTTCATCAAAACAAAACAAACAATATAAGAAGACTAAGAAAATACGAAATTTACTATCATAAGAAGAGTGACGACTTGAATTCCGATGTTGGCAAATGATTCCATCGTCCTCCACTAATGTCAACACTTTCTTCCCTATAAATGGTAACGGCTGTACGGTTATGTCCGATGAGTATTGTGGGAAAGTTTTCATATTTCATTTTAAGTGTGAATCTAACTTTATGTATGCGATCCTTTCACATCATTTAGTCATTTCTCAAGGACCACATAAACGAGCAAACTTGTTTGTCAAATTTGCCCTTATCTAGCTGCCGGTTTATCAAACAAGCCCATACATGTACAAATGAAGTTTGTCACTTTAACCTCATTTGAAGCACATGCTATTTGGGTTCGTATTTTGACAGTAGTGAGTGTTGGGATTATCACAATTTGAGCTAACCGACCTTGCTTGGCTTCAACAAACTGAGTCTGGAGGTTTCACAGAACAAAATTCTTTATTTGAGTAACAGTGTCTGCCAAACAGATTGGACACTAAGTCAGATACAAGTCTGAATGTTTAACTCACAGGTAATACGTTCTGAACATACAGTAACTCAAGAAGAGTCAAAATATAGAAACAGTCATTGACACTATGTCACTCATAGACTGCGAAAACATAGAAACATGGAACAAAGAATATCATATAAAAATTCGCATGTCAAAGAATAAACACTACAAAGGAATATGAAACATATTATGATACACAGCGCCCCTGGCGACTGGCGTGGAAGTTGTTTGACAACTGTGACTCGTTTGTTCACTTTGAAGTATCACGTGAATGAAGCTTTTCAAGTCACAGGGTGTGTAAGTGGTTGGCTAGCCAGGTGGGTAAACTGTTGCAATACAGACTGCCTCCTTGATCGGTAGTTATGTGGAGCTGGCAGCCAAACGTATGTAGCTAGCCAAGTTCATGCAAAGGCAGAGTGATGTTGCCAACAGGTGTTGCCTCTCGCCAGAGCATAAATCGTCGATCATTGTAAGGAGATATCCCCGGCCGTTCAACAGCAGATGCCATCCTATAACATCAAGCTGTACATGAGCGAAACGAGAGGTTGTGTCTGGAAAATTACCCACTGGTGCATGCACATTATGGGACACTTTGCAACGCTGGCATTAAAGGCATGTTAACTCCTGGCAATCCCTCTCAATACCTGCCCAAATGAAGTGTTGCGACATGGGGCAAAAGGTGGGACAGGCTCCAAGGTGACTTAGACTGTGATCATTATCATTGTTGTCAGAAAGCTGACAGGAGAAAGGGGGGAGGTCTTCCTTGGGAGATGTCGATATTCTCCCAGAACGTCAATGAGTTGCAGCTCCAATGCTGACGTGGCATCATCGACAAACATTTGGAGCTCTTGGTCATCCTGTTGTTCACGTGCCAATTCTGAAAATTTAACAGGGCTCACTATGCTTCTGGCAATTGAGACAGTCAGCCACTATATTATCAATGCCGAAAATGTGTCTTAAATACGTACTAAATTGGCTTGTAAACTCCGCATGGTTGAACTGGTGGGGAGAGCAGTTGATGTTATTCCTATGGAATGCAAAGATCACTGGTTTGTGATCCATGCGTGTCGGGAATTTCCTCGCTTCTGTTTGTGGACAGAGGTATTTAACTGCCTCGTACATGGCTTGGAGTTCGCATTCGAATGCACTCCACTTACACTGAGATGGCGACGATTTTCGCGAGAAATATGTAAGCGGTTGCCACGAATCTTCTGACCTCTGTCGCAGTACGATGCTGAAAGCCGTTTGCTTCGCATTTACCAATAATGCGTCCAGCCAGCAGTGCTGCATTTCTATGCTGTGTTTCATGGCAGAGCACATTGTTTCGATCCACTGCTCTGGAGCGCCATCTCGAATCATGCGGCTAGAAAGTGCTGCATTCAATGGCCCTCACAGTTCCACTGTGCAGGATGAATGTCGGTGGTAACAGGCCTGTGTAATTCCTTGACTGTCATTGGTTGTGGCATCTGCAAGGTTGCTTTGGTCTTCTCAGTTGGTGGTAGGGAGCCTCTAAATAAAATGCGGTGGCCTAGGAATGTAACCTCATGCTGTCCACACACGCACACACTTGGCCACATTCAAGACCATGCCAAATTGCTCTGGACACGTAAATGTTTCTTGTAGATGCTAATGATGTTGCTCCCTGTTGGCTGAAAACAACACGAGTATGTCGCCCAAGCATGTGAAGCAAAATGGCAGTCCTCGTAGAACAGAGTCAACAAACCTCTGTCAGGTCTGTGCAGTATTCTGTAACCCAAATGTCAGAAATTTGCACGCAAAAAGTCCTAATGGAGTGATTATCGCTGTCTTGGCAATATCCTCTTCTGCTACAGGTATGGGTGTGTTAGTCAGTCCAAAATACTGAATATTGTTGCGCCATTTAGCGCATAATTATTGTCATCCACTAAAGGTACAGGATATTGATCTGGCATGGTTCTTGCGTTGAGTGCACAGTGGTCATCGTAAGGGTACTATGCTCCTCCTCTCTTCAGAACAAGGTGCAGTGCTGACAACCATGGGGTACTTGATGGCCTGATTATGCCTTCCTTAAGCATCACATTTAATTACACTTTAGCAGTGGTTAAACAATCTGGTGCCAATCTCTTCAGTCTGCAGGACACTGGTGTACCATCAGTGGTTTCTATATGGTTTACCGTGTTGTGTGCCACGTGCATATGTGCACCTGGTCAAGATGGAATATTGCCCCAGCAGTGCAGTGTACTCCTCGTCAAACACCTCTATTAGCTTGGCACTATGCACAAATGTGCCATGGTGAAAACCTGCTAAAGTCGGTTTGGTAATACTGTCCACCAGTTTGATGTTTGCTACATATGGCAAACGATGGTAATGTGCAAGATCCGCTCCTATTATCCATTCCATAATGTTGGCGACAATAAAGTCCCATGCAAATGGACAGCATAGTCACAAATTTAACTCTACCCACTGCATTCCATACGTAGAGATGGACGAGTTGCCATGTGGGATTAGCCGAGCGGTCTAAGGCGCTGCAGTCATGGACTGTGCAGCTGGTCCCGGTGGAGGTTCGAGTCCTCCCCTTGGGCATGGGTGTGTGTGTTTGTCCTTATGATAATTTAGGTTAAGTAGTGTGTAAGCTTAGGGACTGATGACCTTAGCAGTTAAGTCCCATAAGGTTTCACACACATTTGAACATTTTTTTTTTATGGACGAGTTGTTTGCAGCAGATAAACGAAATGTAGTCGGCGGTTTATTAAATACTTCTGACTGGATCTCCTGTCACCAACAGGCACCATGACTTTATTGAGCAGTCAGTTGCACCTACTATCAGCTGCTACTGGCATTTGGGTGTGAACACGATGCTGTACATTTATACGTGTGGTACCAAAAAACAGCGGTGCCAACATATACGATGTTCCGTGTTAACGACACAGCATTGGTTGATGACTGGCTTCTGTATCTCCAGCGATTACATCCTCTACCATTCCAAGCACCGGCCTGAGAGATTAGTGGACTGATCTGAGTGCACAGTGTGTCGTCTTTCGCTGCCAGTGAGGCGAATTTCGAGCACGCGACATTTGGTGTCACTGTCACATTACCGCATGACACTGTTACTGTGCTAACGTGTGTGGAACAGCCTCTTTACTCTGATCCGCTAGCTCTACCACTAAGTCCAACGACATTTCTGTCTGTGATGCCATAATCGCTTTGACTTGCAGAGGTAATGGGCTGATCCACAGGGTGCATAGCAAGTTGTCAGGATCGGTAACTCCATCACGTTTTCTCAGCATATAACACAGATACTGTGACAGCTTGCAGTCACCGATGTTTTCTTGCATCAATAACCGTCTGATCCACTCATTGTGCTATCTGGATCAATTTCGATTTGAGTTTTTTACGTGAATTTTCATGCAGCAGGGCAGTGATCATGTATTGTACCATGCAGCGCAGCGATGGTCAAGTTGGATCACGATGAGGGCGAATATTGTCAGGTCGGCCATAATTCCTGTGTAGTTAAAACTGGCTTCAACTCGAGCAAATCATAAGATCGGGTTGTTCGGCCACAACAGAGGTAAACGGACCGCTAGTCTAGATACCGTTAGCATGCCATTATCTTGCATGATATTTAAATTCCATAGTAGTCACTCAACATTTATCTTCAGCCCAGATCATGTTATCAGGATTAGCACAATCAAAGCTAACCAACCTTTGCTTGATGTGAACAACCTGAGTCTGGAGGTTCCACATAACAAAGTCCTTTATTTCGACAACAGTGCCTCCTGAACCGATTGGACACGTGGTCAATGTCTAAGTTAGATACGAATCTGAATGTTTAACTATCATGTGAAACGTTCTGAACAACATATAACTCAGGAAGATGTGAAACAGAAAAATGTTCATTGACACTGTCTGCCTGACAGACTGGAAGAATATCAAAACACGAAACAAACAAAATCATATAAAAGTTCACATTTCAAAGAATAAACAATACAACGCATTTTATAAAATACAGCGCCCCTAGCTGTTGGCGCGGAAATTGTTAACACGCTCTCTCTCTCTCTCTCTCTCTCTCACTCTCTCTCTCTCTCTCACACACACACACACACACACACACACACACAAAAATAATGCACCACTGAACACAAGAACATCATTGGTTGGCGCGAACTTCGTAGCAGACGCAACATGAGAATGGCCGCAGATGCATACAAAGCATGTCTGGCACTGACTTTGACGCAGTGTTTACAGAGGAAGAAGACGAAAACAAGACACTGGTCCAGGGAATGGCTTAAAATAAAAGAAAGATGTACACACCAGAACCTGCTAAATGAATTTTTACTTGCGGAACCTGATGATTACATCAACTTTATGCGCCTACACAGTCAAACGGGATAAGTTACTAAAAACTTGGCTGGAGTTAGTTCATCCTCACATAGAAACGAAGACAAGTATACTTCCACTTGGTACCCTATGAAAGTTCATTAAAATTCCACAGAGTGGGAACAATACAGTCCACACTGTGCATAGAATAACTGGAGAGCTTAGATTTTTTTTATATGCACTCCAGTTTGATGTGCATAGAACACTGATTTCTTATTAACTTCTCCCTGCGTAATTTATGGCTCCGAAAGATGCGAAACCGCTACCATTTCGTTTTTAACCTTGATCATAGCTTTGAAAAATCATGATACAGTGAGATAAATTGTAATACGACTATTTTTCAGTTAACAAATGGGGCAAAACATTGACACAAACGACGTCTACCATCTTGTCAGACTCACCGCCTGTCAAATTTTCTCGCAAACACGATCTATGCTCCCCTAGCACGTCAAAAAGCACCATACATGGTCTAAAGGCCCAATTACACAACGTGCGTAACCCGTACACCTATACACCAGCGCCCCAAGTGTGTCTGTCTGTAATTACAGGCTGGTTCACGTAGACCTATTACGCCATCTACGCGGGATATACCCGGCACACATTCGCAGTAGTCAATGATAACGCGCAAAACGCAAACAGAACTGTCTCACCTCTTGTAAAGTCGTTCGTTCTACCACGCGAAACATGAGGAGGATCGTGTGACATATTGGAACGTGATTCATTCAAATTATTTGTCCGACTCAGGGTTCCTATTTAATAAGAAATTGTTTTTATCATTATTTCTTAAGTAATTGTTATTTTCTTATGTACGTTACTACTGTTCTGAATTACAGACTTAACAGTTAGTTTTATATTATGTCACTTGGTTACGTATGTATACACTATGTGATCAAAAGTATCCGGACACCCCCCAAAACATAAGTTTTTCATATTAGAGGCATTGTGCAGCCAACAACTGCCAGGTACTTCATATCAGCGACCTGAGTAGTCATTAGACATCGTGAGAGAGCAGAATGAGGCACTCCACGGAACTCACGGACTTCGAATGTGGTAACCTGATTGGGTGTCATTTGTGTCATGCGTCTGTACGCGATATTTCCACACTCCTAAACATCCCTAGGTCCACTGGTTCCGATGTGATAGTGAAGTGGAAACATGAAGGGACACGTACAGCACAAAAGCGAACAGGCCGACATCGTCTGTTGGCTGACAGAGACCGCCGGCCGTTGAAGAGGGTCATACTGTGTAATAGGCAGACATCTATCCAGACCATCACACAGGAATTCCAAAGTGCACCAGGATCCATTGCAAGTACTATGACAGTTAGGCAGGAGGTGAGAAAACTTGGATTTCATGGTCGAATGGCTGCTCATAAGTCACACATCATGCTAGTAAATGCCAAACGACGCCTCGCTTGGTGTAAGGCGCTTAATCATTGGACGATTGAACAGTGGAAAAACGTTGTGTGGAGTGGCGAATCACAGTACACAATGTGGCAATCCGATGGCAGGGTGTGGGTACAGTGAATGCCCAGTGAACGTCATCTGCCAGCGTATGTAGTGCCAACAGTAAAATTCGGAGGTGCTGGTGTTATGGCGTCGTCGTGTTTTTCATGAAGGGGGCTTGCACCCTCAGTTGTTTTGCGCGGCACTATCACAGCACAGGCCTACATTGAAGTTTTTAGCACCTTCTTCTTTCCCACTGTTGAAGAGCAATTCGCGGTTGGCGATTGCATCTTTCAACACGATCTAACACCTGTTCATAATACACGGCCTGTGTCGGAGTGGCTACACGACAATAACATCCCTGCAATGGACTGGCCTGCACAGAGTCCTGACCTGAGTCCTATAGAACACCTTTGGGATGTTTTGGAACGCCGACTTCGTGTCTAGCCTCACCAACCGACATCGATACCTCTCCTAAGTACAGCACTCCGTGAAGAATGGGCTTCCATTCCCCAAGAAACTTTCCAGCACCTGATTGAACGCATACCTGCGAGAGTGGAAGCTGTCATCAAGGCTAAGGGTGGGCCAGCACCATATTGAATTCCAGCATTACAGATGGAGGGCGCCACGAACTTGTAAGTCATTTCAGCCAGGTGTCCAGATACTTTTGATTACCTAGTGTCTGTATTTATACAGCATTTTGCACATGGAGGACCAACTTGTTTTTGGAGCTATTTCCCTGGCAGTGACAGTAAATCTTCGGATTAGGGCAGAACGAAGACGAAAACAAAAAGCCACACGTTGTCGAGTTCAACCCTGGCTGAAAAGAAGGGATGGAGGCTGGGATTTTATTCACTGCTTATGACAGAACTGATGCTCGAAGATATGCACGAATTTCGGAGCTTTGTGAGGATGGACATGGCCTGTTTCGAGAAGCTTCTGTCTATGACAGAAGATGGAATTAGCAAGTGTGACACAGTCGCGAGGGAGGCTATCTCAAATTCTCGAAAGTAAAAATTAAATCATACATTATAAGTTTTGTGATCATACCAGCCTAGATCACGAATAAAATATCGGTAAATGCCCTGTTATGTTTCAGGCTGGTTGTAACATTACGTTTCCTGGCTACTGGGGAATCTTTTAAGAGCCTGGCTTTTAGCCACAGAATACCACAGCCCACCATTTGAAAAGTTGTTGTGCACTGCAATTTACAACACTTTAAAGGACCAATACTTAAAGGTGCACTTGTGTTATTTTTCCAAGTTTGGAATACATATATGTGCCATTCAGAGTTTTTCAGTCCTCTTCTGTCGCATTGGGCCAAACTGCATGGACTTTCTACTCTATCACTGCCAGTTTCTCTATTCTGGCATGCTGAAATAAAGCAAGAGATGCAATCAAATCAGACATTAACTTTCGTAAGCTAAGGCATTACGGGACAAATCGTAAAATCACCGTATAAAGTTATATGTGATAGCCGACGTACCTCATTATGATACAGCAGGTCATACATACACCTTTCCTCGCTGTACGCCTTAATTAAGGCGCTTAACGCCTCTTTCCTCCATTTCATTTCTAGAATACGAAGCAATCAATAGAAAAAATGCTTTCACAAACAACTGGTATAAAGGAGTGTGCTGAGAGAGAAAAAAAATCTGCATTTATGAAACCTACTTATAGAAAAAAAAAATGCGCAAAATCCCCAACACGAAAATCTGAAATTAGCCATTAGCCGCGTAACAATAAACAAACAACAACCAGAAAGCACTGTGGTACACCCTTTTGCGCATGCGAGACTCATCACTGCCTACTATGCGCTAATTGATGACAGTTTAGAAATGCTCTCTATTCCGGCGCGCGGATTTCGAGTCTGCTAATTTTCGTAGTTTCTTCCGTTCTACCGCTAGATGGCTGCCGCGAAAGACTAGCACCATTCGCGGCGGATCGTCGTGTTAGCACCCACTTAATATTTGGCAAGTATAGGATGTTTGCCAAACCCTTTGATCGTTTACGGGATCTCCATGGGCCTATAACTTGTTCTATTTGTTTCACTGTCTATCCACAGAAAGCTGATAACATCAGCTTCTTAGTAACAATTCCTTTAGCTGATTTTCATGTGTATGTTTCTCTCATTTTAAGCCAGTCCCTGGACCAACGTCTTTTTTTTCCTTCTTCTTCTTCTTCTTTAGTCACGGTGTCAAAGTTAATATTAGAAATAATCCACCTGCATTATTTAGTCATTCCCACTAGTGCCAAAATAAAGCATACACTAAAGTGGCTGCTTCAAAAGCAACGTAAAACTGACAAAATTTGCTGATACCTGCACGGGCTTGAATGACATATCCGTGGCTACATAAAAGCTAATTTGACAAACAAGTTAGCTCTTTTACAAGGACCTTGGTGAGTTATTAAAAATTTGATTGTCATTAAAAGAAACTTGGTGTAATAATAAAGTTCTATAAAGTAAAATTTCCTTAGGGGATCTCCGTGGGTAAATCTCTCATTTTAAGCCATTTATGGCCCAGCGTCTTGTTTTCTTCTTCTGCTTTAAACACTGTGCCAAAGTCAATGCAAAAACTGTTTTGTCTTACATTCTCACTACTGTCAAAATACCCACAAAGATGAAGAACATTAGTTTCAAAGCGACGTCAAACTGACAGACTTTCTTTGTATGTGTATGGGCTTCTTTCGCAAAACTGTAGCTGTAGTGGGCGTAGAATACTGTGGCCGGTAGATGCGCAGACAGCAGCGCATGCATGGGGAGAGCGGTTGTGGCGGGGGTTACGGGTAGGGGCTATAGGGAAATGACGAGTGCTGGAGGGGAAATGGCATTCTAAACTGAAGCCTACAGTCACATTTCCGGTAAATATGAAGTGGGGGACCTCCAAACCCACACTTGCATGGTGGCCATTCACCTCTGCTTTGGCTGGTATCTAAAAAGAAATTTGCCGAAAATGTAGGAATTTATTTTCGCCTGGCTTGTTAACCATTTGTAACACTCAGAGAAGCATCATGGGTGGCAAAATTCGAGTAAAACCTACACATTTCTCTAACTGCCATGTTAAAATTTGCTTCTTTTGTCAAAACACAGTGAATTTTGCAGTTTCATCTCCGTCACATGTTGTACAGGTGCAGTCGAAAAAGAATTCTGAGACAGTGGTTAGTTAAGTGAGGAACTGAGGGAAATTAAAGTCTGTAGCTTATTAAAAAGCTCACTTTCTGCACAGAATAAACATTTAATGTCTTCACTTATGTTGTTCCAAAACCGATAGCATTTCTGGTTACACCAGCAATCGATGTCCCTTAAAAACTACATTCTTGTATCGAAAAAGTCTGTAGTTAGTGGAGTAACACCATACATAATAACCATATGGCAAAATACTCTCCACTTTGCATGCTATCATTCGCCAAAATCTCATTTCGATATCCCAACCCGTTTATAAAATATGAGTAACGTTGTGAATATTTCACTCTGGCTTTATCACTGGAATGGCGCGATCGCAAATGAGTGTGCTACGGCAGATCAGTTTTCTCGAGATTGGTGACAGTTAGAGGCCTCCACATAACTCTAAAGAAAAGTTCAACATGTTAGCTAAATTTCATACGCTGCAGCATGTTATGTAATATCCACCAAACGCAAAATCAGAGCGCCCTCTATTTTTCATTACAAACTTTTTCGAATTTCGCGCAGTGCCTTACTTCCATATAAATATTACAATAACTATCACCATTAACAACATCATAATGAACCAGACATATAAAGCCACAAATAAAGCAAAAATGATTTGTTTTACCGAATAGTTTCTGTAAAATCGCTTGAGACAGATTGCAGGGCGTGCGCCTCGATCCTGTCATCACCGACCAGCTGAAAGGTTTCAGACACTGTCGACCTCCGCTTCCGAACAAACAAATGAACTCGCCCAGTGCTTTGGATGAAAATTGGTCACTGTGCATCGGCCACCATATCCTGTGCAGGCTGTATAGCTGTGGGCGAATTCGACAAATAAGTCTGCTTGTTTATAGGGGCCTTTAACTGGCGTCATTGAGGTATTCATTTCTTTCCGTCTTTATTGTGTGTGAACTAGATCAGTAAGAAACAAAATCCGCCACCATAACATGAGTGAGAGCGTCAAGAACAAGTTAACTTCGGATGTTAGCAAATGATGTCATCGACCCCCGACATCGCCAATGTCAAACCTTTCTTCTCGAGAATCTTTGAAGGTGACAGTCTGTTCTGTTGAACATCTGTGTAAATGCCATTTGAAATATATTTTGAAACGTTTTGCTGTTTCATTCTACCACGTTTTGTCTGAATAAGCCTAAGAAGGGGCTCCTACACACTGCACACGAAAACGCTGACATTTGATGCAATAACAACAAAATATTTTATTTTATTTTTCCTTCCAAGGCCTGCAATAGTCAACTAGAGAATTGCATTTAGATAAACTGCTGTCTCGAGGCCAAAAAACTTGTCAAAGTTCCTTCCTTGGTGTAATCAACTGAAATTATTTGCGTTAATGTCCACCTGCTTAGCTGGGTGGTAACGTGCTTGCCTCCTGTGCAAGCGGGCCTGTGTCCGATTCCCAGCCGGGTTGGAGATTTTCTCTGCTCGGGGACTGGGTGTTGTGTTGTCCTCATCATCGTTAAATCCTCATCACTGGTGCGCAAGTCGCCCAATGTGGCGTCACTGAAATAAGACTTGCACTCGGCGGCCGAACTTTCCAAGATGGGGCCTCCCAGCCAACAATGCCATACGCTCATTTCATTTCATTTGTGTTAATTCAAGACGAGTTTGCACGTACATTTTTCCCAAGCATAGACCTCGACCAGACTTGCATTGAGTCACGAAATGTGTGTGGTCTTTCCTGAATAAGCAACATCGTGCTACTCCTACTCAAGATGCAATGGCACTTTAAGGCTGAGCATCCCATCAAGAGTGACCCCTAGACAATGTGGACTTCTGTTATGCTTCAGCCTTTTCCCTTAGATTTACTGGTATTTCCTTGTTGGCGAGTTGGTTGTTAAGATGGGAACTGGTGACATCTGTTTTGGCAGCACTCAGTTGTAACCTCCAGTTACTGTGTGTGGTATTTGGCAACAATTTGTAGGTCTCCAGTCAAGACAGACTGAAGACTGCCCAGGTCTCTGTGACTCACAGCAAGAGCTCAATCGTTAGCTTCTTCAGATATCCTGGTGCATGTCTACAATAAACAGGGAAAACAGAAGAGAGACTAGCACTGATCCTTGTGGAAGACCATTATTAAGCTTCATTAGAGGGCTCAGCTTATCCCCCATTAAAACTTGGAAAATCCTGTTGCTTAAGACAGCACTGATTAGGTTTCAAATTTTAAGACATGAAGTGATGCATGAAAGTATGAATATTACCTCTTGCCTCCACCCTCCATCATACGACTCTGACTGTTCTTTTGCTGTTTTGAAATTGAGCTTCAATAAAAACTGTCAGTGAGAAGAGCTGGTTGGTGCATATGAGGTTTGGGCGAAATCCTGCCTGCTCAACAAGTAGGTTTTGAAAAATTTTGTAGTTGATTCTATTATCAGTATTCTTTCCAAAAGTTTATATACTGTGTTATGTAAGGTAATGGGTTAGCAGCTTTGCAGTTTAATTCTTTTAAGATGGCTATGATTTTTGCTCTTTTCATATCATGGGATATGTTATCAGTTTGGACAATATCAGTAAAGAACTTAGCTAGCCAGTTTTCTACATAATTCCCACTGTAAATATGAGATTCTGAATAGATACTATCAGACCACATGCCTCCCTGCTTTCATTTCTTTGAGAGCTGTCAATATTTCCTCAGTGTTGAATGGTCTAGTCTCACTCAGACTTACAGGCTAGTTTGAGTGCCTTCCATTTGTTTTTGACCTTAATAGTAGATCATAATCATCTGTGGGTTTTTGATGTGTCATCACAAACTTGACTGGTGCATGATTGTGTGTATTTTTTTATGCACCATAACACACTCACTGCTCTTAACGTAACTTTCACTAAGATTCTGTGCATAGTCCATTGAGTTTGTCACATGGAAACAGCTTGTTTCTTGCATCAGTATGACTGCTGTCCTCATTCAATCTACATAGGTACAGCCACCAGTGCTATGTCTCTATCATGTCACACCATTTGGTAAAGTACTATAAAATTCCCAAATATGTGACTGCTGTTAAAAACAGATCAGTGACTCCCGATGATCAGGCCATAAAAACCTTTCCCCAGATTGTCACTTGTTTGCTGTGCATCGATTTCAATTGAGGTTACTTATGGCAATGAGAAACAAATACATACATATATAAATGCAAACATCTGCAAACCTCTACTGTTTTCAAACACTATAATGTCCCCACATAAACCTATTACGCACATTCATACCCACAATTTAACCATTATTTGTGAATGTAATAACCAACATGTAACTAAAGTTTTAATTTATTATTTAAATGACCCTATTTATATGAGCAATCCGAGTAATGATCATGCATCTAGGCACCAGACTTGACTCCAGATGCCGTCGACACACTCACATAAATAAAGAAACTTCTTAAGATTAATTTCAACTGACAATTTTATGCAAGATGAACCTATATATTTTCACCCACATAAATGTTTCCTTCCTTGAATAATCACATATCAACATGGCATCTGATTTGTCAGCCACTTTAGTGAATGATGCGCGAGCTGTCGATCGTATTTTACTTTTTATCTGCCTAAGCAATATGGCAAAGGCCATTTAATTTTTAGTTTTGGACCCCCGTTTCTGTATGGTGTCTTTTTTAACCCTTTTTCCAGATGCCTGTTTTTAGCTATCTTCTGTTCTGTCAATTGGGACTGACGTATAGTCATTTAACTCCTCTCTGTGTTTGAGTTCTATAGTTCTGACTTGGGCGTGTATGACCCCAGTTGTTTTTTGCACCCTAAAGGAAAACAAAACAATAAATTCTCATTTCCCATATTCCTATTTCCTTCACACATATATATTCTCACAAATAAATGAACATCCCCCAAAATTCTTACAGCTACATACATCACAATCGACATGCACATACACAGATTCACACAGAATTATTCATTTCACTCCTACTTTCATTTTCTCTCATACAATCTGAACCACCCACTCCATTCCAGCTGGTCACATAATCACACAACACACATTTATATAATTGCACACAATAAAAAAACCCAAAATACTTAAAACTACATTGGATTGTGGTCAAATAACCATAATTATGTTCATTCTCTGAAAATACCATCACTTCACCACCTATCAATTCCCTTTTTCAAATCTTACACTCTTTCTGCCATCACTGTCAATCAGTCTGCTTTACATAGATGCATACACAAATACCGTAAATGTCCCCAAATTACTTTCGGTAACTGAACACACTTGTGTGTACAAACCAAAACCAATCTCCTTCAACTCCTCACTTACGCATATGACAACATGGAAAAAT
The DNA here is from genome assembly GCF_023864275.1 of Schistocerca cancellata. NCBI lineage: Eukaryota > Metazoa > Arthropoda > Insecta > Orthoptera > Acrididae > Schistocerca > Schistocerca cancellata. The sequence goes on from NC_064633.1 coordinate 522,544,341, forward strand.
TCTATAAGTCTTATGGTAAAATTAATTCTTATTTCCCATATGCTTTCCCCCTCCCCACACCTCATACACACGCACAAATTCTTCATCTGCTATCAACCTACATGTGTGTTCCATTTCCACACAGACAAGACTTATGACATCATTTTCATATGTCCATCATAAAATCTTTAAAATCAAAAACATCTAGTGGGTATGATGAAATATCAACAAAGTTAATTAAAGAATGTGATTCTGAGCTAAGTAACATATTAAGCTATCTGTGTAACCAGTCGTTTATCAGTGGAATATTTCCTGAATGGCTGAAATATGCTGAAGTTAAGCCACTGTTTAAGAAGGGAGATAAAGAAATAGCATCAAATTTCCGTCCAATTTCACTGTTGCCAGCATTCTCAAAAATTTTCGAAAAAGTAATGTACAGTCGTCTTTATAACCATCTTATCTCAAATAACATACTGTCAAAGTCACAGTTTGGATTTCTAAAAGGTTCTGATATTGAGAAGGCTATCTACACTTACAGTGAAAATGTACTTAATTCATTAGACAAAAAATTGCAGGCAACTGGTATATTTTGTGATCTGTCAAAGGCATTTGACTGTGTAAATCACAATATCCTTTTAAGTAAACTAGAATATTATAGTGTAACAGGAAATGCTGCAAAATGGTTCAAATCTTATATCTCTGGCAGGAAACAAAGGGTGTTATTAGGAAAGAGACATGTATCAAGCTATCAGGCATCATCCAACTGGGAACTAATTACATGTGGGGTCCCACAAGGTTCCATTTTGGGGCCCTTACTTTTTCTTGTGTATATCAATGACCTTTCATCAGTAACATTACCAGATGCCAAGTTTGTTTTGTTTGCTGATGATACAAACATTGCAATAAATAGCAAATCAAGTGTAGTCTTAGAAAGATCAGCCAATAAAATATTTGTGGACATTAATCACTGGTTCCTAGCCAATTCTTTGTCACTAAACTTTGAAAAAACACACTACATGCAGTTCAGAACTTGTAAGGGGTGTCCCAAGAGTATATGTCTAACATATGATGACAAGAAGATAGAAGAAGTGGTCGGTGTTAAATTCTTGGGATTACAGCTTGATAATAAATTCAACTGGTAGGAGCACACCACAGAACTGCTGAAGTGTCTTAACAAATCTCTGTTTGCAATACGAATTTTGTCAGACATAGGGGATATAAAAATGAAAAAGCTGGCATACTATGCTTACTTTCATTCCATAATGTCATATGGGATTATTTTCTGGGGTAATTCATCAAGCCAAGCTAAAGTTTTCCGGGCACAAAAACGTGCAGTAAGAATTGTATGTGGTGTGAACTCAAGAACATCCTGCAGAAGCCTGTTTAGGGAACTAGGGATACTAACTACAGCTTCCCAATATATTTATTCCTTAATGAAATTTGTAATTAAAAATATATCACTTTTTCAAACCAACAGCTCAATTCATGGAATCAATACTAGAAATAAGAATAATCTTCACAAGGATTTAAAGTCACTTAGTCTTGTACAAAAAGGTGTGCATTATTCAGGAACACACATTTTCAATAACTTGCCAGCAGCCATAAAAAGCTTAACAACCAATGAAATTCAGTTTAAGAGAAGCCTAAAGGATTTATTGGTGGCCAACTCCTTCTACTCCATTGATGAATTTCTTAGTAAAACCAACTGATTTGTATATAAGTACAACATAACTTCTGCACAATTTCAGTGCAGTAATGTGTTCACTGAAAATTTGTGTGTGTGTGTGTGTGTGTGTGTGTGTGTGTGTGTGTGTGCGCGCGCTTGTGTGTGTGTAAGTATAATCTAACTTCTGCACCATTTCAGTGCAGTAATGTGTTCATTGTAAATAAGTATTACAGTAGTTGTATTACATGTTTCTTACCTTATAAATAAATAAAAAACTTTTTTATTTTAAATTCAGTGCAATAGTATTTGTAAAATGACTCTTAGTGTTCATTAAAAAATGACGATCATTCCACTTGGGACCTGTGGAATGGTACATTAGCTTATTTGTTTTAGTTGTAAATATTTGTCATGTATTGTTGTTTTTCTGACATGTTCCACATCCTGGAGGACCTCCTCACTACGGATCAATTGGAATGAAAGTAAATCTAATCTAATCTAATCTATGTTGTTGTTGTTGTTGATGATGTGGTCTTCAGTCTAGAGATTGGTTTGATGCAGCTCTCCATGCTGCTCCATCCTGTGGAAGCTTTTCATCTCCAAGTAACTACTGCAACCTACGTCTTGAATCTGCTTAGTGTGTCCATCTCTTTGTCTCCCTCCATGATTTTCACCCTCCACACTTCCCTCAGATCCGAAATTGGTGATATCCGATCCGAAATTGGTGATACCTTGATGCCTCAGAATGTGTCCCACCAACCGAAGGGTCTTCTAGAGAAGTTGTGGCACAAATTCCTCTTCTCCCTAATACTATTCAGTACTTCCTGATTAGTTACGTGACTACCCATCTAATCTTCAGCACTGTTCTGTAGCACCACATTTAGAAAGCTTCTATTCTCTTCTTGTCTGAACTATTTATCATACATGTTACACTTCCATACACGACTACATTCCATACAAATACTTTCAGAAATGACTTCCTGAGAGTTAAATCTATACTCGATGTTAATAGATTTCTCTTCTTTAAAAACGCTTTCCTGGCCATTGCCATTCTAGATTTTATATCCTCTCTACTTCGACCATCATCAGTTATTTTGCTGTTCACATAGCAATACTCTTCTGCTACTTTTAAGTGTCTCATTTCCTAATATAATTCTCTCAGTATCACATGATTTAATTCAACTACATTCCAGTATCCTCATTTGGTTTTTGTTGATATTCATCTTATATCCTTGTTTCAAGATCTTGCCCATTCTGTTTAACTGATCTTCCAGGTCCTTTGATGCCTCTGAGAGAATTACAATGTCATCGACAAACCTCAAAGTTTTTATTTCTTCTCTGTGGATTTTAATTCCTACTCCAAATTTTTCTTTTATTTCCTTTGATGCTTGCTCAACATACAGATTGAATAACATTGGGAATAGGCTACAACCCTGTCTCACTCCCTTTTCAACCACTGCTCTACTCTTATAACGGTCATCTGATTTTTGTACAAACTGTAAATACCCTTTCGCTCCCTATATTTCACCCCTGTCACCATTAGAGTTTGAAAGAGAGAATTCCAGTCAACATTGTCAAAAGTTTTCGTTAGTCTACAAATGTCAGATGTGTAGGTTTTCCTTTCCTTAATCTATCTTCTAAGATAAGTCGTAGGGTCAGTAGTGTCTTGCATGTTCCAAGATTTCTACAGAATCCAAACTGATCTTCTCCGAGGTCAGCATCTGCCAGTTTTTCCATTCGTCTGTAAAGAATTTGTTTTAGTATTTTGCAGCAGTGAATTTTTAAACTGATAATTTGGTAATTTTCACACCTGTCAACACGTTCCTTCTTTGGGATCGGAATTACGATATTCTTCTTGAAATCTGAGGGCATTTCGCCTGTCTCATGCCTCTTGTGCACCAGATGGTAGAGTTTTGTCATGGCTGGCTCTCCCAAGGCTATCAGCAGTTCCGACAGGATGTTGTTTACTGCCAGGGCCTTGTTTCAACTTAGGTCTGTCAGTGCTCTGTCAAATTCTTCATGTAGTATATCTCCCATTTAATATTCTTCTATGTCCTCTTCAATTTCCATAATATTTGCCCTCAAGTACATCGCCCTTGTGTAGACCTTCCGTATACTCCTTCCACCTTTCTGCTTTCCCTTCTTTGCTTAGAACTGGGTTTCCATTTGAGCCCTTGATCATACAAGTGGTTCTCTTTTCTCCAAAGGTCTCTAATTTTCCGGTAGGCAGTATCCATGTTACCCCTAGTGATCTATGCTTCTAAATCCTTACATTTGTCCTCTAGCCATTCCTACTTAGCCATTTTGCACTTCCCGGCAGTCTCATTTTTGGCTGTTTGTACTCCTTTTCACCCACTTCATTTACTGCATTTTTATGTTTTCTCCTTTTGTCAATTAAATTCAATATCTCTTCTGTTACCCAAGGATTTCTACTAGTCCTTGTCTTTTTACCTACTTGATCCTCTGCTGCCTTTACTATTTCATCTCTCAAAGCTACCCATTCTTCTCTACTGTCTTTCTTTCCCCTGTTCTTGTCAGTCGTTCCCTAATGCTCTCTCTGAAGCTCTCTACAACCTCTGATTCTTTCAGTTTATCCAGGTCTCCCTGAATTCCTACCCTTTTGCAGTTTCTTCAGTTTTAATCTACAGTTCATAGCCAATAAATTTTGGTCAGAGTCCACATCTGCCCCTGGAAATTTCTTACAATTTAAAACCTGTTTCCTAAATCTCTGTCTTACCATTTTGTAATCAATCTGAAACCATTCTTGTGTTCCAGGTCTCTTCCATGTATACGAGTACAACCTTCTTTCACGATTCTTAAACCAAGTGTTAGCTATAATTAAGTTTTGCTCTGTGCAAAATTCTACCATGTGGCTTCCTCTTTCATTCCTAACCCCCAGTCTATATTCATGTACTACTTTTCCTACTATCAAATTCCAGTCCCCCACGACTATTAAATTTTCGTCTCCGTTAACTATTTAAATAATTTCTTTTATTTCATCATACATTTCTTCAATTTCTTCATCATCTGCAAAGCTAGTTGTCATATAAACTTTTACTACTGTGGTACGTGTGCGCTTCGTATCTATCATGGCTACAATTATGCATTCACTAAGCTGTTTCTAATAGCTCATCTGCACTCCAGTTTTTTTTATTCATTATTAAACCTACTCCTGCATTACCCTTATTTGATTTTGTATTTATAACCCTGTATTCACCTGACCAGTAGTCTTGTTCCTCCTGCCACTGAACTTCACTAATTCCCACCATATCTAACTTTAACCTATCCATTTCCTTTTCAAATTTCCTAACCTACTTGCCCGATTCAGCGTTCTCACATTCTACGCTCTGATCCGTAGAATGCCAGCTTTGTTTCTCATGATAACTACGTCCTCCTGAGTAGTACCTGCCCAGAGATCAGAATGGGGGACTATTTTACCTCCGGAATATTTTCCCAAGAGGCTGCCATCATCATTTAACCATACAGTAAAGTTGTACGCCCTTGGTAAAAATTATGGCTGTAGTTTCCCCTTACTTTCAGCCGATCGCAGTACCAGCACAGCAAAGCTGTTTTGGTCAATGTTGCAAGGCCAGCTCAGTCAATCATTCAGACTGTTGTCCCTGCAACTACTGAAAAGGCTGCTGTCCCTCTTCACGAACCACACATTTGTCTGGCCTCTCAACAGATACCCCTCCATTGTGGCTGCACCTACGGTATTGCTATCTATATCGCTGAGCCACGCAAGCCTCCCCACGGACAACAAGGTCTATGGTTCATTGGGGAGGGGGGGGGGGGGGGCATTTTCATACAATCTGTGCATATTGTATCATACAATCTCCATAATAACTCAACTACACTGAATGAAAACTCCCCAAAACACAATTACACAGCAAATGACAAACAAATACAGACTTCAACACAACCATTACCTTTCTTTCTTCTGTTGCTTTTCAAACTACTGTGCTTCTGCCATATCTATCTGAAAGACTTGTGCTTCCACTTGTACGTAAGGGAAGATTACATCTGTAGTCATGTCATCACTTAAGTTCTATTCAACCATTCATATTTACTAACAATAATCTCAACATATTCCACTTTAAGGAAATACAACATATCTTTACAATTCACTGCCGTTTCATTAGTACACAGGCTAGTTTCATTTATAACTGAAATTGTGTTTTTAGATAACTGTTTTATGCCACAAATTGGAACTGCAGGGACAGAGTAAAGTTCATGGCTTAATTCTTCATGACCCTGCAGTACCCATCGAGTCAGCTGACATTCTTACAACATTATAATGCCAGATTTTCACATTAAATACATATGAATAAATTGGGATAGTAAGGTACAGTATTCATGCTATTGCTGCTGTTTTTTAGTGTAGATGTGGAAAACTCATTGCTTTGGTACACAGGACATATCCTACTCAATGCATTGTTTATAATAATTACTTTGTTTTTTAAAGTACAAAATACATTCTAAGAAAAAAAAAGAATGCACCACAGATGAAATGTCCAAATGGGAGGAGATCAGTAGATGTGATGTACATGTACAGAGAAACAAATGGTCATAACTTCAGAAAATTTGGTTGATTTATTCAAGAGAAAGAGCTTTGAGCAAGTTAATAACATGTTGGTCCACCTCTGGTGCTTATGCAAACAGATACTCAGCTTTGTATTGATTGATATAGTTGTTGATATCCTCCTGAGAGATATTGTGCAAAATTCTGTACAACGGGAACATCAGATTGTCAAAATCCTGAGTTGGTTGAAGGGCTTTGGCCATAATGTTCCAAACATTCTCAGTTGGGGAGAGATCCGGAGACATTGCTGGCCAATGTAGCATTCAGCAAGCATGAAGACGAGCACTAGAAGCACTCACCGTGCGCATGCGGACATTATCTTGCTGAAATGTAAGCCCAGGATGGCTTGCTACGAAGGGCAACAAAACAGGGTGTAGCATACCGTTGATGTACCATTGTGATGTAAGGATGCTGCGGATGACAATAAAAGGGGTACTACTATGAAATGAAATGGTACCCCAGACCACCACTACTGGTTGTCAGGCTGTGTGGTAGGTTGGTATTCCACTGCTGTCTGGGGCACCTTCAGACAAGTCTTTGCTGGCTGGTCACTGACACATTATTCGAAGCGGGACTCATCAATAAAGACGATTCTATTCCAGTGAATGACATTCCAGGCCATCATATCAGCATGATCTCAAAGAAATTATTCATCATTCCAAAGGCATTACACGAGAGGCACTTAGTTAAAGTTTTCAAACTGAATTTAACATGACAGGGAAAAAAAGAAGTACACAGATAGTTGTGTGAAGCATAGACTACAGTAGGAGGTTAGCGGAAACTAAAGCATAGAAATAAAACCCTCTCCCCTCAAATAGCTGAAATTCCTGTCATCTATCAATCACATTGCAGTGCTGGCTTACCATGTCTACAATGAATATGCGTGATGTCACTGTACACTGCTCTGCTGCAACTGCTAGAGCCAGCTGGTGCAGGGCGCTGGCTGTTGTGGCCGTTGTTAGAAGCACTCATCTTCTCAGACATGATTGCAAGAAATTTATCTCAGTCCTAAGATATGATAAATCAAACTCTGGCACCTTGGCATAAAGCTGGCATGAAAATCTCTTATCCAACTCGTGACAGTCCTGAGAGTAGTGCCTAAGGCAAATTCTCCACGAGTCTCCCTATAGAAAAAATCCTCACTTCCATTCAAGTGTCAGTGACTCTGCTCGGTGCATTTTTTTTTCCAGCAAATCTCCAAAAAGGCCTAATGATGCCTCCAACGAGGGGGACTGGAATTGAGTCCAGTGTCTTCAGGTGACAATTAAAATGACTCGACAAAATTCAGAAATGTGTTTTTGCACCTGGGAAAGGCCTGAAACCACGTTCTCATGGCAGGGCAAATTTTCTGGGATTTTTTGTGAAGTGCAAAATTGAAGTGGAAATTTTCTCAGGTGCAGCTGTGGCAATATACCAGCATTTTGGAGTGTTGTCCAGGAACAATACAAAATGGTAGTTTCTGCAAGTGGTCACTCAGACACTCTGGGACAAGAGCCTTCAGCCTCTCCATATTCCTAAGCCTTCTGTCCTGTAATGTCTGAGCTAGACATTCAGTCCACCTGACCAGCAGAATGTTTTTGTCCTGCCTGAGCCCCAGATTAGGCTTGCATGGCCAACTTGTGTTTACTTCTGATGGTGAAATCTGTTTCTGGGTTGCCATTACTGTGCTTGGCCAATGGGCTGATTCTTCCCAAATTTTCAGGTTCCCATGAGCCAAAAGCAACAAGGTACAAAATGTCTTGTAAACTCAAGTAATGACAGATTTCCCAGAACAGAAATGAAACTGCACTGCTGCCCCTGATCACCCATGTAGCATGAAAAAAATTTGATAATGGAGGGAAAATACTGTCTGAATTGAAAGCAAGAATGAAGGTCTTAGGCAAGTCATATGCAAATCATTATTTAAATAGGAATAAAAATGTGAGAGGATGACCTGGCACAGGCCGACATCTCATCACAAGCTTGTTGTGGCCTCGTGCTGTATGATGGCTTGGGCTTACCTGTGTGGCCTGGCAACTGTTCTCCAACTTGCCAGCCACATATCACATAATTAAACCTTCTGTTCCTTGACCAATATCTGTATATGACCAACTGTTTGTAACATTTTAAAGACCAGCAACAAAAATGATAGAATGAGGGTGTTACCACGCAACACATTGCACAGTTGAGAATTCTGCAGTAAAAGAATATTCTTGAATGGTTTCCAGCAATACCTCACCCAATAACAAGGATGTGATGCTGACGTGTGCACCTAGCTCTGTAGCAAGCACTGAGCATGTAAAAATGTCATAGAAAAACGTAAACAAAGTCACAAACATTTAACAGTTTGGGGCAGTGAAGAACAAGTACTTAGGGAAGCTTCACCCTGAGTTTATAAGGAAGCTACTTTATGGCTCAAAACTGCCATACAGGGATGGTGGTGGTGTTGTTATTTTTTTTAATTGACAGAAGGGGAATGATACAAATCATGCAAAAGTATAGCCCCATTACTCATTTAACTTATATTACACATAAAATATTAAAAGAAACATATGCAATGCAGAAGATTCAAAGGAACAATGGTCTTAGAAATTTTTAATAATTTATTTATAAAAAAATGTGAGAAAATTGGTTCAAGTATACTACTGCTCATTAATTTCAATACAGCCAGGTATTTCAGATTTAGAATGCAAATCAGATGTTATTTCTCACAAAATATAATTATATTAACTTCCACATATATAATACAATTACAATCATTGTATTTTACTTCCATCAATGTATCCTCCTCCGGATTTAATGACTGCCTCACAAACTTGAGGCATATGGTCAATCAGATATTGTAGGTATCGTGAATCTATATAATTCCACACATCCTTAACAATATTCCAGAAATGTTCCTTGCTGTATATATTAACTTCCCTGATACATCTGTCCACTTCATCCCAGACCATTTCAATGGGTTTACAGTCAGGGCTTTGGGATGACTACACCATATCATTCAGTACTTTTGTTTTTTCTTTGATGCAATGTAGTTTGTACAGTATACCAACTGATGTTTTGGGTCATTATCCTGTTGTAAGGTGAACCCTTTCCCTATTAAGCGCAAACCACTTTGTATTGCATGATACTGAAGTATGCGGTGGTACTGCTTCTGATCCATACATTGTTCTATTTTCACAATGTCACCAACTCCATCTCCGGAAAAACAGCCCCAAATCATAACAGAACCTCCACCATGTTTAACACTAGGTAGAACACACTGCTGGGCTACCCTTTCCCCTACAAATATTCTCCTTCTGGTTCCAAAAATCTAGAACTTCAATTCACCAGTGAATAACACTTTCGTCCCTTCTTGCGATATCCAATTACGATGTTTTCTAACCCATTCAAGTCTCTTCTGTTTATTTATGGGCCTTAGAACAGGTTTTCTTGCTGTGACACATCCTTTCAAACCAGCTTCAGTCAGTGTCCTTTTTTACTGTTGCAATAGATATTGTTGTCATGTTCATTTCTACCAATTCTGCACGAATTTCTGTTTTGAATCTATTACTCTTACTGGTAATTCTGATATATTCATCATCATTTTCAGTTGTTTTACAAGGTCGTCCTGGTTGTGGCATGTCCTTACTGCTACCTGTTGTCTTTTGGCGGTCAAGGGTGTATTGCACTCCCCCTATAGACAAACTACACTTTTTTGCAATTTGGTGAATAGATAAACCTGCTTGGGTAAATGCTACACTTCAATGTCACGAAGGAACTGACGTGCAGGAGTCACACGTTATGTATCGTAGCAATGCTTACCGTTTGCTGCGGGCATCACATCACTACAGGGAACAACACAGGTGCACCATATGCGGCGTCCGTCGGCAAATACGTAAACAAACATATCAGATAGGTACATAACGTTTATGTACGTAACATTGTTGGATACTATTGTATCTGAATGACCACAAACAAAAATCATGACGTGTACAACTGTTGTACTTTTCCTTTGCTTCCTCAATTGTACCCATGGTATTAGACCTTATCTACAGAGAACTAGATGTCTTTTATTGGGTGAATTGAAATTAATGAGAGGATGTGTAGTTCGGGAGAAAAAGCAAAACAGTGTACCAAAGAAACAATACAGCAAAATTTAGTGAAATAAAAATTAGTCCCATGTTCCCATCTAAAATTAGGAAAGACCATAATGACTCTGTAAAGCAGAAGTTCATATGAGATGAATAATCTCTCTTCAGCAATACAGTACAAAGTTGTGGCCATATAATATGTAATGTTCTTAGTCAATTATGTCATACATTATTAATTCAGGGTACTTCACAGACAGATTAAAATATGCCATTGTTAGGTAGCTCTGTATCTATAAGAAGGGAGACTTCACAGGTGTCACTACTATCCTGTGTCACTCCTTGCATCATTATCTAAAATTTTTGAGAAGGTAATGTATTCCATGGTTGTCACTCAACTGTGCACTAACAGTTTGAATTTCAAGAGGGCCACACTGTTGTGTCAGCTATTCATACATTTACTGAGCATGTAATAAAATCTCTAAATGATAAATTGTCACCAGCTGGGATACTTGTGACTAATCAAAGGCATCAGACTGTGTCAGGCATAATATTCTATTAACAATGAAAATTACTGGATGGAATAATATTTAAAATAAACCACACACCTATAATTGACTGATGAGTGGTGCATAGAAACACACAAAAGACAGTACTATTTACATTAGTTTTTGAGCTCTTGCTCTGTCTCTAGAAAAACTACACACATACAACCACACAGAAATCCAAATGTTCTCATCCACCATTGTGAAGAGGTGGACTGTTGGTTACCAATTATTTTGAGACCAGTTGCTTGTTTGATGGAGGTGTGGAGGGGGTAGGGAACAAGGGACAAGGGACAAGGCAAGAATGGGGCAGCAGGGTAGTGTGAGGCAGGTCTTTCAGCAAATGATTTAGCAGCTGCATGACAAGATAAAAGGAGTTCAGAGAGTAGGGCATATAAAAGGTCAAGAGAGGAAAGGAGGGGAGAAGAGAGGAAAGGAGGTGAAGGTGGAAATAAAGAGGGACACAAGGAGGGAAGAGAGAAATGGGGATGAGTGGAAAATGAGAGGGGGGGGAGAGAGAGGGAAGGAGGGAGGGAGGGGGGGAGAGAGGGGGAAGGAGGGAGGGAGGGGGAGAGAGGGGGAAGGAGGGAGGGAGGGGGAGAGAGAGAGAGAGGGAAGGAGGGAGGGAGGGGGAGAGAGAGAGAGGGAAGGAGGGAGGGAGGGGGAGAGAGTGAGAAAGAGAGAGAGAGAGAAAGAGAGAGAGAGAGAGAGAGAGAGAGAGAGAGAGAGAGAGAGAGAGAGAGGGCATGGTGGTGAAGGTTGAGTGGGGGAGAAGGCTATATGCAATCTGGACAGGGAATGACTAGTATGGACAGAGAGAATGGAGAAGTTAAGGTATTGCAGTGGGAAACAGGTTAGCAGAGGTTAGCTGTTGAAACCATTAATGCTGTGTGACTTGTGATGTGCAGCATGTTCGGCAACTGGATGATGAAGTTTACAGTTGGCCCCAGTTTTGCAGTGACCATTCATGCGAGTAGACAGTTGATATTCAAATAACTTATGGGAATGCAGTCGAGTGATGTCATCAACAACTGCCAATATTTCGACAGGAGCAACCCTGCCATTTTCAACACTGCAGCAAGTGTGAATTTGAAACCTCAGTTTTCAGAGAAACTCCATAAAGACCCCCCCACCCCCACCCCACACACACACACTGCAAACACTAGCACCATCACAAACCAAATATGACCAATGTCAGAAGTTATCAATAGCGAAATTAAAAATCAACAGGTGAAATAGCATAACCTCTGTCCCTCTGTTTTTTGACAAGTGAGAGAGCAGGATTCCATGCAGAATTTAAACAGAAACCACCATCTCTATTCATATTGTAACTTTCTAATTTCATTTCAACAGCATCCTTAATAACACTATCCCAATAGCTGGAAGTGCACATCAGGATCTCAATGTTGTTATATTCCATATGATGACCAGTGCCAAGACAATGTTCTGAATGGCGGATTTGCTTGGCTGTGTGCTGCTTACACTCAGTACACCAGTCCTCCACAGTCCTGATAGTCTGACCAATGTACGAGATGCTGCAACTGCAAAGACTACAATAAACACCCACCTTACAAAAACCAAGATCATCTTTATGGACTAAAAGAACCCTGATCTTAGATGGTGGTCAAAAAACATATTCCACATCATATTTCTGCAAAATACAACAAATCCTGTTCAAAATGCTCCCTGAACCAGGCAAAAAGGCCATAGATTTTGGTGCCACTTCAGTATTATCACCACTCATTCGGTGCAACACAGTCTAATCTGTCTTTCACTACAACCATTCTGACAAAAAGTGGCTTTGAGGTGGGCTAACTTGGCTGACAGACTCTCTGGGTGTGAGATGACATGGGTCCTATGAACAAAGGTATGAAGTATCCCTTCATGTTGAGTGGGATGGTGACAACTGTCAGCCTGCAGGTACAAGTTAGTGTGAGTAGGCTTCCCATAAACAGCATGTCCCAATGTACTATTCACGTTCCTCCTGACCAACACATCAAGGAAGGGAAGACAGCCATCTTGTTCCACCTCGATCGTGAAATGAATATTTCAGTGGAACGAATTCAGGTGTTTTAAAAGGTCGTTAACATTCTCACTGCATTAGGCCAAACAACAAAAGTATTGTCTCCATGTCTGAAAAAAACAGGCAGGTTTCAAAGTCACTGACTCCAAGGCACATTCGTTGAAATCATCCATAAACAAATTGGAAATAATAGGTGACAATGGGGATAAGAATAATTTCTGATTTTGGGGATACGGAAGTCAGTAAGCTAACATACTTTATGTATTTTCATTATTCACAAATGAAATTTGTTATCAACAGTTCACTGAGTTTGAGAGTAACAGATATATCACAATATAACACAAAGAAAATTTGCCTTTTACTGAATTTAACTTTGGCAGAGAAAGTAATGAATGTGCAGCTATAAAACTCTTTGAAAATCTACCCATGGAAATAAAATGTCTAAGAGATGACAGAAGTGTTTTCAAGTGTAGATTAAAGATATTTCCCCTTAATAACTCCTATAACCTCAAGGAATTAATGAATAGAAAAAATGGTTCATTTTCACAGAAAAAATCTTTGGGTGGCCAGTATGTAGCCACACAAATACACTCCTGGAAATGGAAAAAAGAACACATTGACACCGGTGTGTCAGACCCACCATACTTGCTCCGGACACTGCGAGAGGGCTGTACAAGCAATGATCACACGCACGGCACAGCGGACACACCAGGAACCGCGGTGTTGGCCGTCGAATGGCGCTAGCTGCGCAGCATTTGTGCACCGCCGCCGTCAGTGTCAGCCAGTTTGCCGTGGCATACGGAGCTCCATCGCAGTCTTTAACACTGGTAACATGCCGCGACAGCGTGGACGTGAACTGTATGTCCAGTTGACGGACTTTGAGCGAGGGCGTATAGTGGACATGCGGGAGGCCGGGTGGACGTACCGCCGAATTGCTCAACACGTGGGGCGTGAGGTCTCCACAGTACATCGATGTTGTCGCCAGTGGTCGGCGGAAGGTGCACGTGCCCGTCGACCTGTGACCGGACCGCAGCGACGCACGGATGCACGCCAAGACCGTAGGATCCTACGCAGTGCCGTAGGGGACCGCACCGCCACTTCCCAGCAAATTAGGGACACTGTTGCTCCTGGGGTATCGGCGAGGACCATTCGCAACCGTCTCCATGAAGCTGGGCTACGGTCCCGCACACCGTTAGGCCGTCTTCCGCTCACGCCCCAACATCGTGCAGCCCGCCTCCAGTGGTGTCGCGACAGGCGTGAATGGAGGGACGAATGGAGACGTGTCGTCTTCAGCGATGAGAGTCGCTTCTGCCTTGGTGCCAATGATCGTCGTATGCGTGTTTGGCGCCGTGCAGGTGAGCGCCACAATCAGGACTGCATACGACCGAGGCACACAGGGCCAACACCCGGCATCATGGTGTGGGGAGCGATCTCCTACACTGGCCGTACACCATTGGTGATCGTCGAGGGGACACTGAATAGTGCACGGTACATCCAAACCGTCATCGAACCCATCGTTCTACCATTCCTAGACCGGCATGGGAACTTGCTGTTCCAACAGGACAATGTACGTCCGCATGTATCCCGTGCCACCCAACGTGCTCTAGAAGGTGTAAGTCAACTACCCTGGCCAGCAAGATCTCCGGATCTGTCCCCCATTGAGCACGTTTGGGACTGGATGAAGCGTCGTCTCACGTGGTCTGCACGTCCAGCACGAACGCTGGTCCAACTGAGGGGCCAGGTGGAAATGGCATGGCAAGCCGTTCCACAGGACTACATCCAGCATCTCTACGATCGTCTCCATGGGAGAATAGCAGCCTGCATTGCTGCGAAAGGTGGATATACACTGTACTAGTGCCGACATTGTGCATGCTCTGTTGCCTGTGTCTATGTGCCTGTGGTTCTGTCAGTGTGATCATGTGATGTATCTGGCCCCAGGAATGTGTCAATAAAGTTTCCCCTTCCTGGGACAATGAATTCACGGTGTTCTTATTTCAATTTCCAGGAGTGTATTTTTTTCATTTATATATGTTTGTTCCATTGGCATGTTCCACATCACAACATTTATCATGAATATGATGTATGGAGGAAGTAAATGTTAACTAATTCCTATTTTTTACTACTGACTTATATACTATTTCATATGGTGCACTTTTCACAGTTACATGTAGAAAACCCTAAGCACAGGCACATACAAGGTTGGTTGGCTGGTTTAAGGATTAAAGGGACCAAACTGCAGAGGTCATCGGTCCCTTTTTCCAAAATACTAAAAATACCCACAGAGAATAAAAAATGTTCAACAGAATAGGAGACAGACAACACAGAACAAAAGAAACATAGACAAGGACCAGACAAAATGAAACAAAATCACACGGAGTGCGACGGTGGTTGGCCGACCATAGGAACAAAAAAAAAAACAAAAGGAAAAGCCAACCACCGAAAACACATTAAAAACTGAGTTTAAAACCGTAGGCCAAAGGCCAGAATCAACACAAAACAATAAAATAAAACAGAAACACTCAGATTAAGTGATAAAAACCCCCTGCCCGAATAAAACGTAAGACTAAGTCAGCCATAGCAGGGTCATCTGTTAAAAGGGCAGGGAGCGTGTCAGGCAGTGCGAACGTCTGCCTGAGCACAGCTAAAAGCGGACACTCCAATAAAATATGGACCACAGATAAAACGGAGCCGCAGCGACATAGAGGAGCATCCTCACGGCGCAATAAGTGGCTGTGCGTAAGCCGAGTGTGCCCAATGTGCAGCCGGCAGAGGACAACAGACTCCTTGCGGGAGACCCGCATGGACGACCGCCACACAGTCGTCGTCACCTTGATTGACGGAGTTAGTTTGGCGTGGGCAGATTGCGCCATTCAGCGTCCCAAACCGATAGAACTTCGCGGCGTAAGACTGCACGCAAATCAGTCTCTGGGAGGCCAATCTCCAGAGATGATTTACTAGTGGCCTCTTTCGCCAGGCGGTCAACATTCTCATTGCCGGGTATCCCAACATGGCCCGGGGTCCAAACAAAGACCACAGAGCGGCCGCAACGGGCAAGAGTATGCAGGGACTCATGGATAGCCATCACCAGATGAGAACGAGGGAAACACTGGTGAGAGCTCGTAAACCGCTCAGGGAATCGCTACAGATAACGAAGGACTCACCTGAGCAGGAGCGGATATACTCTAGGGCACGAAAGATGGCGACCAGCTCAGCAGTGTAAACGCTGCAGCCATCCCACAAGGAACGTTGTTCGGAATGGTCCCCTAGAGTTAGCGCATAACCGACACGACCAGCAACCATTGAACCGTCAGTGTATACAACGCCAGAGCCCTGATACGTGTCCAGGATGGAATCAAAGCGGCGGCGGAAGGCCTCTGGAGGGACTGAGTCCTTTGGGCCCTATGCCAACTCCAACTGAAGGCAAGGGCGAAGAACACACCATGGGGGTGTACGGAAAGTGGCCCGGAAAGGAGGTGGAACAGTGAAAACTGTAAGCCCGGAGAGAAGCTCTTTGATGCGGACCGCGATCGTACAACCTGACCGGGGCCGACGTTCTGGCAGGTGGACGACCGATTGCGGGAACAGGAGACGATAGTTTGGATGCCTGGGCAGGCTAAAAACATGGGCAGCATAAGCGGCCAGCAAATGATGGCGCCGTAACCGCAGGGGAGGGACACCTGCCTCCACTAGTATGCTGCCCATAGGGCTGGTGCGGAAGGCACCAGTGGCAAATCGTATCCCACTGTGTAGTATTGGGTCCAGCACCCGCAACGTAGATGGGGAAGCGGAGCTCCCATAATCTAGACGGGACTGGATTAACGCTCGTTAGAGCTGTAACAGGGTAGACCTGTCGGCGCCCCAGTCAACCGGGCATCAAAAAGTACACCCAAAAACCTGTGGGTCTCCACCACAGCAAGAAGTTCGCCGCCAAGATAAAGCCGCGGCTCAGGATGGACCATTCGGCGCCGGCAGAAATGCATAACACGGGTCTTGGCAGCCGAAAACTGAAAACCACGCGCTACAGCCCAAGACTGCGCCTTGCGGATTGCACCCTGTAGCTGACGTTCAGCAGCTGCAATGCTAATAGAGCTATTGTAAAGGCAGAAGTCATCAGCATACAGGGAAGCGGAGACAGAATTTCCTACCGCTGCAGCGAGACCGTTTATTGCAATTAAAAACAGGCAGACACTGAGGACAGAGCCCTGTGGTACCCCGTTCTCCTGGACGCAGGAGGAACTATGGGAGGCTGCGACTTGCACACGGAAGGTACGATACGACAGAACATTGCGGATAAAGATTGGCAGAGGGCCCCGAAGGCCCCATCCATGAAGTGTAGAAAGGATGCGATGACGCCATGTCGCATCGTACGCCTTCCGCATGTCGAAAAAGACAGCGACCAGGTGCTGACGGCGGGCAAAGGCACTGCGGATGGCTGACTCCAGGCTCACCAGATTGTCGGCAGCGGAGCGACCTTTACGGAACCCACCCTGAGACAGAGCCAGAAGGCTCCGACACTCCAGTACCCAATTCAAGCGCCGGCTCACCATCCGTTCGAGAAGCTTGCAAAGAATGTTGGTGAGGCTAACAGGGCGGTAGCTGTCCACCTCCAAAGGGCTCTTGCCCGGTTTCAAAACAGGGATGACAATGCTTTCCCGCCACTGCGACGGAAACTCACCCTCGACCCAGAGACGGTTGTAAAGGTCGAGGAGGCGTCGCTTGCAGTCCACTGAAAGGTGTTTCAGCATCTGACAGTGGATGCTATCTGGCCCAGGAGCGGTATCAGGATAAGCGGCAAGGGCACTGCGAAATTCCCACTCACTGAATGGAACATTGTAAGATTCAGGATGGTGGATGCGAAAAGAAAGGCGCCGACGTTCCATCCGCTCTTTAATGGGACGGAAGGCCAGTGGGTAATTGGAAGAAGCGGCACTAAGAGCAAAATGCTCCGCCAAGCTGTTGGCAATTTTGTCGGAGTCCGTACAAACTGCTCCATTCAGTAAGAGCGCAGGGACACTGACAGGGGTCCGATAGCCATAGAGGCATCGGATCTTGGCCCAGACCTGCGATGGAGAGACATGGAGGCCAATGGTGGACACATACCGCCCCCAGCACTCCTGCTTGCTTTGGCGGATAACGTGGCGAGCCCGTGCACGCAGCCGTTTGAAGGTGATGAGGTGTTCAATGCAGGGATGTCGCTTGTGATGCTGGAGCGCCCACCGGCGATCTTTAATCACTTCAGCGATCTCAGGCGACAACCAAGGCACAGTCCGCCACCGAGGGGACCCAGAAGAACGGGGAATGGCAGATTCGGCGGCAGTAACGATACCGGTGGTGACCGATTGAACCGCCGCATCACTGTCATCACTAGAGAGAGGCTCAATAGCAGCAGTGGAGGAAAACAAGTCCCAGTCAGCTTTATTCATGGCCCACCTGCAATGCCGCCCAGAAGACTCATGCTGTGGCAGTGACAGAAAGATCGGAAAGTGGTCACTACCACACAGGTCGTCATGCACACTCCAGGCAACAGACGGTAAGAGGCTAGGGCTGCAAATCGAAAGGTCGATGGCAGAGCATGTGCCATGCACCACGCTGAAGTGTGTGAAGGAACCATCATTTAAAAGCAAAAGATCGAGCTGTGCCAATAAATGTTCAATGGTGGCGCCTCGACCTGTCGCCACCGACCCACCCCACAGAGGGTTATGGGCATTGAAGTCGCCCAGCAACAGGAAAGGGGGCGGCAATTGGGCTATCAGTGCAGCCAGGACATCCTGCGCAACATCATCGTCCGGTGGAAGGTAAAGACTGCAGACGGTAACAGCCTGTGGCGTCCACACCCGAACAGCGGCGACAGCCTCTAAATGTGTTTGTAGAGGGACAGACTCGCTGTGAAGAGAGTTAAGGACATAGATGCAGACGCCACCAGACACCCTTTCATAAGCTGCCCGGTTCTTATAATAACCCCGATAGCCACGGAGGGCGGGGGTTCGCATTGCTGGAAACCAAGTTTCCTGAATAGCAATGCAGAAGAAAGGGTGAAGGCTGATAAGTTGTCGGAGCTCAGCTAGATGGTGGAAAAAAACCGCTGCAGTTCCACTGGAGAATGAAATTGTCCATGGCTGAGAAGGCGTGAAGGGACTTGGAAGGCAATTTACGCCGCTTGTTCACTCGCTGCCACTGAGTCAGAACCCGCACGAGAGACATCCATGGCGCCTGAGGGACCGGCGAGATCCAGGTCTGCAGCAGACACCAGAATCTCGACCTCGTCCTCAGACGCAGAGCTTGTAGGAAGTGGTGGGACGGGTGCCACCGCAATGTCGTTGGTCTTGGGGACTTTCTTCTTTTTCGGCTTCTCCAGCTGTGCCTTCGGTGGTTCAGGCTTCATGGGCTTCACTGGGTCAGTCTCAGGGACGGACGATGACCGTGAGGCCCTACGACCAGGGACTGGTGGTTGTTGCAGCCACTTGCGGGTGTCCGCGTTTCCACTGGTCGGAACTTGCGAAGGGAGGTCCCCAAGGGACCCCTTCCTGGTGAGAGAAGCCGAAGAAGTCTTACGCTTCTCTGGCTGGGAAGCGGGAACTGATGTCCCCAATGGTTTGGGGGGTGTTGCTCCTGAAGTAGATGGAGCAGGAGCAACAGGGAGTGAAGTGCCCCCCACAACCAAGGGGGCCGGTGAATTCTGACAGACCTGAGGTCGAACTGTAGGTGACGACACGGTAGAGGTTCAAACCTGTGTTGCAGCTGCAGCATAGGTGGATGTCATTGGCACAGGATGTAACCGCTCATATTTCTGCCTAGCCTCGGGGTAGGTCAGGCGGTCCAGGGTCTTATATTCCATTATCTTCCTTTCTTTCTGGAATATCCTACAGTCCGGCGAGCAAGGGTAATGGTGTTCTCCGCAGTTAACACAGATAGGAGGCGGGGCACATGGAGTATTGGGATGCGAAGGACGTCCACAATCTCTACACGTGATGCTGGAAGTACAGCGAGATGACATGTGTCCGAACTTCCAGCATTTAAAACACTGCATCGGAGGAGGGATATATGGTTTCACATCACATCGGTAAACCATCACCTTAATCTTTTCGGGTAAGATATCACCCTCAAAGGCCAAGATGAAGGCACCTGTGGCCACCTGATTATCCCTCAGACCCCGATGGACGTGCCGGACGAAGTGAACACCTCGTCATTCTAGGTTAGCGCGTAGTTCATCGTCGGACTGTAGAAGAAGATCCCTGTGGAAAATCATACCCTGGACCATGTTTAAACTTTTATGGGGAGTGATGGTGACAGAAACATCCCCCAACTTATCGCAAGTGAGCAACCTCTGTGACTGGGCAGAGGATGCTGTTTTGATGAGAACTGACCCAGAGCGCATTTTGGACAAGCCCTCCACCTCCCCGAACTTGTCCTCTAAATGCTCCACAAAAAACTGAGGCTTGGTTGGCATAAACGATTCACCATCAACCCGCGTACAGACAAGGTACCGGGGTGAATAATCTCCACTGCTGTCTTTAGCCATGCGTTCCTCCCATGGAGTGGCCAGGGAGGAAATGATCTCGGATCGTATTTCTGCCCGTTGAGGTTAGACCTCAATCGCTTACAGACTGCTGGTGGAAGCCCACCAGCGAGAGATGATGTACCACGCTTCATTGCGGGTCATCCACCCTGATGCCACCCACTCCGATCAGGGGCTCTCCCCACGGGCGCCACCCAGCCGCAGCAAAGACCATTTGGCAGGATGGCCTTTGCCGGTAGTCCCGATGCCCCAGAGGGATAGGCATCTACTCCTCGGCTTATGTGGGGAGGTCTCAGCTCAGGCATCAGCAGTGCGATCCCTGTGTAGTCAGGGGGCTACCACCAAGAGGGTACATGACAACCCCACCACAACGGACTGGCTACCGTGCTGGATGTCGGGTGTCGAAATATCCATGTACATCACGAGGGCAAAGATGGAAGTGCACAATGGAGGGAATGTATGCTATCCGGAACACACTGCAGCTGATGTGGCCGGAAGCTCAAAGGAAGTCCAACTCCATGACAATATCGAGTGTGCCAGATCGTAGGGCAAGATGGATCTATAATACACTACGTAAGGCGTCCTTCCCCAAATGGTACGCACTAACAGAAAATTTTGAAAGGTAGTGGTCAAACCCCTTAGGGGACCATCACATTAAGGCCGAAACGTTTGAGACTCCTTTTAGTCGCCTCTTACGACAGGCAGGAATACCGCGGACCTATTCTAACCCCCAAACCCGCAGGGGGCCACATACGAGAGACTCAGATAGCAAAGAATAATAAGAATGGCATGAGCTGATGAGACAAGTTATTTCCTTGTGTTTTCAAAATCATACTGTCCACTTTTTTGTTATTTTCACAGGAAATTGCACTGAATGTGATGAAGCTGACAAGAAAATCATCCCTGGCTATCCTGCAAGACAAAGTGAAACCTACTACCAAGTATAAATTGCAGTGTCTACATCCGACACTCATCTCACATTTGCTGGTTAACTTTCTTCTGTATTACTAGTAAGATTAAGTCCTCTGTACATGGCATACAAGTGCAACACATTATTAAGACTAGTAATTCTATTATTTTTTGTACATCACGGTACACCCATAACAGTTTCAGATGATACTTCCAGAAGAGCTTGAGGACCGAGAAGGGCCAAATTTAAAGGGAGAAAGGAGAGGGAGGGAGGGAGAGACCATTTGAAATGAGGCTTACAGTATACATTAGCAAAAGGTAAATCATATTTTTGGAGTTATCTTTCACGACAAACTGCAATTGTCCACAAAAATGTTAGGAAAAATAACTTTAAAGAATTGTGCAAGATTTTTTTTATAAAGTTTTGGAAAACATTAAGCCACTCTCACCAAAGTGCTCTTTATATGGCCTGATAAAGAGATAGCTTGTACAGCAACTGAGACATCAAAAATTTATTTCCTGGAAAAAAATGCACTAAAATATATTCAACAGTGGTATGTGACATTACTATTTGTTGAAAGATAGGTGAAGTGTACTTATATTTAGGCACTGTAACACATGGTACATAAATAACTTAGAACATTACACACAGTCTGCAATGAGGAACTACATGCTACCGCCACTCATTCTATTACCAGCCAAATATTAGTCTTTAATAATACTTCTACCTCCAGATTCAAACTGACTGCCTCTGAGATGAGCATCTCTACAGAAAAATGCACTAGCAACCTTGCTACAAGGCAATATTTTCTCATAACTGAAGAGAACCAACAAGGAATGGATAGGGTACTTGATTCAGCTGCTGATAGTGGCAGTCTGTGGTACAGGTAAGGGGGAGATTGACTCAATAATTAAATCACTGAAGACTAATGACCCTCAAGGATATGATGGAGAGCTTAGCACAATATTAAAGTACAGGGTGTCCCAAGAAGAATGACCCGATTTTAAACAGAATTATTTATAAGGCCGAAGCGCTTAACACCAACAAATTGCATACTAAATTACTCAGAAAAGACAGAAGTTTATAAAAATTCATCATAAATGTTCAATACGTCCTCCATTGGCTGCACGGATGACATCTGTTTGATAGCCGAATTCATCCCAAACTGAGCTTAAGGTATCTTCTGTCACTGAAGCTACAGCAGCTGATATTCCGCTTTTTAGTTCATCAATGTTGTGAGGTAAGGGAGGTACGTAAACACATAGTTTAACATATCCCCACAGGAAGAAATCACATGGTGTTAAGTCAGGGGTCCTAGGAGGCCAAGAGTGTGAAGCCTGGTCTCGTGGTCCTGTATGCCCTACCCAACGATGAGGCACGTTGCCATTGAGGAAACTGCGCACATTGTTGTGCCAGTGCAGTGGTGCTCCATCTTGCTGATAGATGAAATTGTCAGGGTCAAGTTGTGAGAATAACCAGTTCCATAGCATTGCAAGACATGATTGTCCTGTTATGGTTTATTTCTCAAAAAAGTAGGTTCCATAAACTTTGCTTTGCAAAACAGCATAAAAAAAATTCACTTTTGATGAATCACATTCATGTTCAATTGTTTCATGAGGATTTTCGAGTCACCATATCGCACATTATGACAGTAAACCTTACCGCTAATATGGAAAGTTGCCTCATTGCTGAATAACAACCGCGACATAAAAGTGTCATCTTCCATGTCCTCTACAATAGCATTGCTAAAGTCCACTCGCTTCACTTTATCAGTATCTCGAAGAGTTTTTACCAGTTGTAATCAGTATGGTTTGAGAGCTAAATGACTCCGTAAAACACGCCACACCATCATGTGCAGTAACGCAAGTTCTCGGCTAGCACGACGCATAGACTTGCGGAGGCTCCACTGAAATGCTCGTCGTTGGATTTTGGTTTGGTTGGTTGTTTGGGGAAGGAGACCAGACAGCGTGGTCATCGGTCTCATCGGATTAGGGAAGGAAGGGGAAGGAAGTCGGCCGTGCCCTTTCAGAGGAACCATCCCGGCATTTGCCTGGAGTGTTTTAGGGAAATCACGGAAAACCTAAATCAGGATGGCCGGACGTGGGATTGAACCGTCGTCCTCCCGAATGCGAGTCCAGTGTCTAACCACTGCGCCACCTCGCTCGGTCCGTCGTTGGATTTGTTCCACTGTTTGTTCAGGAACATGTGGCTGGCCAGGACTTTTGCCTTTACAGAGGCACCCTGTTTCTTCAAACTGTTTATACCACCATCGAATGTTCTTTGGTGATGGTGATTTAGCACAAAATCGAATATGAAACGCCCGCTGAACTGCGATCACTGATTGAGTATGACTAAATTCAATAACATAATACACCTTCTGTTGCGTGGAGACCATACTGCACGAGACTGGCTGCACGCTCCAGGTCAGCGCTCGTAGCAAAATCTAGCGGACTTTTTCTGAAACTGTAGACCATGTCGATTACATCTAGCACTGTTTCAATTACCTAATAACATTTAGCGCTGTTTCAATTACCTAATGACATTTGTCTCAATATTATTACAACTTAAAATTGGGTCATTCTGTTTGGGACAACCTGTACTGTGCTGCACATGTTAGCCCTGTATTTAGCCATATTTGTAATTTTTCCTTTAGGAATGGTCAGTTTCCTGAATGATCAAAGTACTCAGTAGCAAGTCCACTTTATAAAAAGGGAGAATGGGATAAGTAGACAATTTTAGACCTATTTCTATGCCATCAGTGTTTGCTAGAGTTATTCAAAAGGTTGTGTATATAAGGATAATTGATCATTTTATATCACACGATTGCACAGTTCGGCTTTATAAGTTGTTTAATAACTGAAAATGCTATATTCTCTTTTCTCTGTGAGGTACTGGATGGGTTAAACAAAAGGTTTCAAATGCTAGGCATATTTTTTAATTAACTAAGGCATTTTATTGTGTTGATCACGAAATATTGGTCCAAAAGTTGGACCATTACGGAATACGGCGAGTAGCTCACAATTGGTTCACCTCTTACTTTAGCAACAGACAGCATTCACAATGTTGAGAATGGCTGTGATGTGGGGTCTGAGTGGGATACGGTCAAGTGGGGATGCCCCAGGGATCAGTGTTGGGGAAACTCCTGTTCCTTATTTATATAAATGATATGCCCTCTAGTATTACGGGTAACTCTAAAATATTTCTGTTTGCTGGTGATACTAGCTTGGTAGTAAAGGATGTTGAGTGCAACATTGGGTTGGTTTCAATTAGTGTACATCATGACCTGAGTTCAAGGCTTGTAGAAAATAAACTAACACTAAATCACAGTAAGATTCAACTTTTACAGTTTCTAACAAACAATTGAACAAAACCTGACATTTCAATTTCACAGAATGGGCATATGATTAGTGAGACTGAACAGATCAAATTTCTAGGCGTTTCGATAGATAGTAAACTGTTATGGAAAACCCACATTCAGGATCATGTTCTAAGACTTAATGTTGCCAGTTTTACTATTTGAACGGTATCTGAAGTGAGTGATAATTCAACATGAAAATTAGTCTACTTTGGTTATTTTCAATCGCTTATGTCATATTGTATTATATTTTGGGATAACTCTTCCCATTCTAAAAGGATATTTTTGACTCAGAAACTGGCAGTTCGGGCAATAAATGGTGTAAGTTCCCGAATCTCTTGTCGACCCCTGTTTCACTATTCTGACATTGGCCTCTCTCTCTCTTTACATTTGTAAAGGCCTTTACAAATGTCTGCGTGTGTCTGTGTATGTGCAGATGGATATGTGTGTGTGTGCGAGTGTATACCTGTCCTTTTTTTCCCCCCTAAGGTAAATCTTTCTGCTCCCGGGATTGGAATGACTCCTTACCCTCTTCCTTAAAACCCACATCCTTTCGTCTTTCCCTCTCCTTCCCTCTTTCCTGACAAAGCAACCGTTGGTTGTGAAAGCTTGAATTTTTGTATGTATGTTTGTGTTTGTGTGTCTATCGACATGCCAGCGCTTTCGTTTGGCAAGTCACATCATCTTTGTTTATATCACTGTCATTTCTTGTTAATAATATCAGCTTATTTCCAAGAATAAGCAGATTTCACTCAGTTAATACTCATCAGAAATCAAACCTGTAGATCAGACTTCCTTTAACTCTTGTGCAGAAAGGTGTTCATCAGTATACTGCTGCATCCATTTTCATAAGCTACCACTTGAATTCAAAAATCTCAGCAGTAATCCAAGCACTTTCAAATCAAAACTGAAGAGTTTCCTCATGGCTAACACCTCCTATTCTGCTGAGACATTCCTTGAAAAATTTAGCTGATTCTTATTGTATTGTTGATTGTGTTTACTTAAACTTATAGATTGACTTTTTTTGGGTTCATACAACATTTTATTTTTATCTGTTATTACTTTTATGTTGTAATTTCATGTACTGACACATTCCATGACCTCGGAGATTTGCTCCTCAATTTGGTCCTACAGAACTTGACATGTAAACAAATAAATATATAACTACAATGACAATAGTATTAATAATGGCACCAGTAATGAATGGCCTGTGGCATTGAAGCTCTTTTCTTATTTTAAAATCATTGTTATTGTGTTAATAATATGAATTTCAGTGAAAAATATCTTCAGTTACTGCATTATTCTACTGTTACACAGCAAAGTAATTGTAAGTTTATCTTTCAGTTGTCACTGCCACTATACCTTTGAATCCTTCATACAGCAATCCCTGTGATCAAAAATGAATTATTCAAACACTGCATCACAAGAAATTGAAAACACAGTTGAGTTTGTTTTCTGTATTAACCAATAAATGTGCATTTTACAAATGAAAAGTTATCAGGCAGCACACGAATTTAGCAGTCTCAATGTCTTTTCTTGCAAGTCTTAGCCTGGCTGCAAATGAACAGCAATCCAGAGATAGTAGTAAGTGGAATGTTCCAATTATTTTTAATATCACATTTTGTGTTGTGCACAAATATGTCATTTGTTAGGCACATGAATATTAAATTAAGTGTGATTAGTTAAAGGAAGCAACAAAAATTAACAAAACAGCTCATTAATGTAAAAAATATTTACAACAGTGTCTTTAAATGTGCACTGTGCTTCAGCCTTGTTTCAAGCATTCCCACAATTAATAGAATGTTTCCAATATATTACAGTTCTTCATCCAGATCATAATTTTCCTCTGGGAAGTCTCCGACTGTAACATGTACTGGTTTCACAAATCCTCCATACTTTGGCTGGCATTCAAAATACCTCTTGCCATTCACACTAGAAAGAAAGGAATCATACATTAAATTATCCTTTTAAAAATCAGTATAATTACTGTCAGACCTATGTGCTAAACTTATATATCTGTGGAAGTTAATTCAATGTCAAAGGATGCAAATAACACAGTTAATCTAGTAGGAAATGGAAATCAAGTTAGACCACGTGAATTACTGCAATTCTGGGGTAGAAACTTGTGCCTTGGTTATGCAGTATAAGCCATGCAAAGACTGCATCAAACAATGGAAGGAGTAAATACTGTCACTCACTACACAGTATAGCTAAAGCACCGAATGGTAAATAAGTCACATAAACAAGACTGTATCTGTATGTTGACTAAGCGTTTGGACAATGTCCAGCCTTCACACATACACACCTGTTACCTCCAAGAAATTATGTAGCTCCATGGAGTTACGTTTTCTAAAAGATTAGCTATGAATTCAATTTTGTTTAGGTGCCTGTCTACAGCTCAGCAACAAAGTGAGTGGTTACCTCTAGTTATTCCATTGAATGTATGCCAACTACAACTTTCCAGCATTGTATTATAGAGTGTATCAACAGTACTGAGCTGTACACATGCTGCTGACAAAAAGGAATGCCACAACACAAAGCAGCAGAAGCTACATAAAGTATGTACAATGTGACTGTTATTTCCATGGGCATAGTGCAATCATCATTATTAAAAACTCTGGAAACAGCACTCTGAAGAGACACAAATGAGTGTAGCTGTCCCAGTAACCAAAACAGAAAACTTTTTTTGTCTAAATCTAAAACTGCTCACCTGGGGAAAATTCATATATGTACAGAAGACTCAACTATTCAGCTAGGGTCTATCCTGCCTTTGTCCTACCTGGCTTGCTTAATTAATACCATGATAATACTTCACTGTGATAAAACGAGAATTAGTTTATTTTATGTACTGTACTTTTCCAAAGCTTTAGCAAGCAGGCACCAGCTACAATGCTGTGTGGACTTTCAAAATCTTTTATACAGCTCTTTTGCTTCTACCACATCTGGAATCACAACTATACATTATTGTTAATACTGAATAAGTTACCGTAACCACTCTTCAACAAATGATACTTAGAAGCTCTCTTCCACTGATCACAAACACTGATGAAGACATGCTGAGAGGAGCTCTGCTGGCAACCCTGCATTCTTTGTTTCTTTAGTCACATATCAGATGTCAAAAGTGTGTGCATTGATAAATAATTATTTTGTGCAGTCCTTTGTGTTTTAATTAAAGAGTCCAAAGTGGATGATAAAGAAAAACTTGTATTGACTATGGAGCAGAAACTACGTGCTGTAATGTGACTGGATTCCGGAGTAGCAGCCAAAACTATTGCTTCGGAGTTAGTGTTGTAAAAGGTTCTGCTGGAGACTGGAAGAAAAATTGAGCAGAAACTGAAAAGTGGCGTGCTCCCCAGGCTAGTGGAAGTGGAATAAAAGTAAGGAAGACAATGCTGAAAGGTAAACATAAAGAAGCGAAAAGTAGTGTGAAGAGAGCTATGCGAGAGGCGTTCAATGAATTCAAAAGTAAAATTCTATGTACTGACTTGGCAGAAAATCCTAAGAAATTTTGGTCTTATGTCAAAGCGGTAGGTGGATCAAAACAAAATGTCCAGACACTCTGTGACCAAAATGGTACTGAAACAGAGGATGACAGACTAAAGGCCGAGATACTAAATGTCTTTTTCCAAAGTTGTTTCACAGAGGAAGATTGCACTGTAGTTCCTTCTCTAGATTGTCGCACAGATGAAAAAATGGTAGATATCGAAATAGACGACAGAGGGATAGAGAAACAATTAAAATCGCTCAAAAGAGGAAAGGCCTCTGGACCTGATGGGATACCAGTTCAATTTTACACAGAGTACGCGAAGGAACTTGCTCCCTTTCTTGCAGCGGTGTACCGTAGGTCCCTAGAAGAGCGTAGCGTTCCAAAGGATTGGAAAAGGGCACAGGTCATCCCCGTTTTCAAGAAGGGACGTCGAACAGATGTGCGGAACTATAGACCTATATCTCTAATGTCCATCAGTTGTAGAATTTTGGAACACGTATTGTGTTCGAGTATAATGACTTTTCTGGAGACTAGAAATCTACTCTGTAGGAATCAGCATGGGTTTCGAAAAAGACGGTCATGTGAAACCCAGCTCGCGCTATTCGTCCACAAGACTCAGAGGGCCATAGACACGGGTTCACAGGTAGATGCCGTGTTTCTTGACTTCCGCAAGGCGTTCGATACAGTTCCCCACAGTCGTTTAATGAACAAAGTAAGAGCATATGGACTATCAGACCAATTGTGTGATTGGATTGAAGAGTTCCTAGATAGCAGAACACAGCATGTCATTCTCAATGGAGAGAAGTCTTCCGAAGTAAGAGTAATTTCAGGTGTGCCGCAGGGGAGTGTCATAGGACCGTTGCTATTCACAATATACATAAATGACCTGGTGGATGACATCGGAAGTTCACTGAGGCTTTTTGCAGATGATGCTGTGGTGTATCGAGAGGTTGTAACAATGGAAAATTGTACTGAAATGCAGGAGGATCTGCAGCGAATTGACGCATGGTGCAGGGAATGGCAACTGAATCTCAATGTAGACAAGTGTAATGTGCTGCGAATACACAGAAAGATAGATCCTTTATCATTTAGCTACAAAATAGCATGTCAGCAACTGGAAGCAGTTAATACCATAAATTATCTGGGAGTCGCATTAGGAGTGATTTAAAATGGAATGATCATATAATGTTGATTGTCGGTAAAGCAGATGCCAGACTGAGATTCATTGGAAGAATCCTAAGGAAATGCAATCCGAAAACAAAGGAAGTAGGTTACAGTACGCTTGTTTGCCCACTGCTTGAATACTGCTCAGCAGTGTGGGATCCGTACCAGATAGGATTGATAGAAGAGATAGAGAAGATCCAACGGAGCGCAGCGCGCTTCATTACAGGATCATTTAGTAATCGTGAAAGCGTTACGGAGATGATAGATAAACTCCAGTGGAAGACTCTGCAGGAGAGACGCTCAGTAGCTCGGTACGGGCTTTTGTCAAAGTTTCGAGAACATACCTTCACCGAAGAGTCAAGCAGTATATTGCTCCCTCCTACGTATATCTCGCGAAGAGACCATGAGGATAAAATCAGAGAGATTAGAGCCCACACAGAGGCATACCGACAATCCTTCTTTCCACGAACAATACGAGACTGGAATAGAAGGGAGAACCGATAGAGGTACTGAAGGTACCCTCCGCCACACACCGTCAGGTGGCTTGCGGAGTATGGATGTAGATGTAGATGTAGAAGCTGAGAAAGCTACTGACCATACAGCACAGATGCTCAGTTGCAGATAGGCACAACAAGACTTGTCACAAAATGAGCTTTCACCCAACAAGGTTTTTGTCGAACACACACACACGAACACACACACACACACACACACACACAAATGCAGCTCACACACACAAATGCATCTCACACATACAGTCTCTGGCAGTTGAAGCCAGACTAAGAGCAGCACCACATGATGAGAGAGGCAACCGGAAGGGGGTAATGAGGAGGCTGCAGTGGGGAGGGAAAGGGATATCAGTGTAGGGGTGGAGAATGGTAAAGTGCTGCTAGTGGGAGCGTGCAGGGGCGATGTGGAGAGAGGGTAGGGCAGCTTGGTGCACTCAGATGGATAGCAGGGGGGAGATGGGGTAGTGGAAAAGGAGATGAGTAAAGAGATGGGTGTGTGTGTTGGTGGAATAGAGGGTATTCTAGTGCTGAAATGGGAACAGGGAACTGACTAGCTGTGTAAGGACAATGACTAAAGAAGATTGAGAGACCAGGAGGGTTATGGGAACATAGGATACATTGCAGAATTCAGAAAAGCCAGTATTGGTGGCAAGGATCCAGATGGCACAGGCTCTGAAGGAGTCACTGAATTGAAGACTGATCCCAACATTATAATACCACCTGCTGATAAAGCCTCCATCACTGTTATTTTGAACTGCAAATACTACCTGGCAGAAGGACTCCACCAGCTGTCAGATTCGTCCACCTACAAACCCTGCCACAGTGGCCCCATTCCAGAAATTCAGAAGTATCTACAGTCTCTTAGGCCAATCCCTGAACCTCTCCCCAGAGTCCGTCTCTCTCCTCACCCCTACAACTCCCTGCATTCCTACCTTCTACATGCTTCCTAAAGTCAACCACCCACAATTCCCCATTGTGGCCAGTTACTATGTCCCCACTGAGAAAATCTCTGGTCTCATAGACCAACACCTTCAGCCTATTACCCGCAATCTAGCCTCCTACCTAAAAGAGACCAACATTTCCTCCACCAATTCTCCATGGTTCCTGTTCCTTTACCATACTGTGCCCTGCTCATCACTATTGATGCCACCTACCTCTGCACTAACATCCCTAATGCCCATGGCCTTACCACTATTGAACACAACCTTTCCCAATGCCCGACAGATTCCAAACCAACAACCTCCTTCCTACTTGCCATGAGCAACTATACACTCACCCACAATTACATTCCTTTGAAGGCGTTACCTACAAACAAATCTGGGGTATGGCTATGGGCACAAGCATGGCACCACCCTATGCCACCCTGTTCATGGACCCTTTACAGGAATCCTTCTTAAACACCCAGAATCCTAAACCACTCACCTGGTTCAGATTCACTGACGACATCTTCATGATCTGGATCAAGAGTGACGACACCCTATCCACATACCCCCAGAACCTCAACACCTTCTCTCCCATTGGCTTCACCTGGTCTTGTATTGTATTGTATTGAACTGGGGACCTAGAAACGACAGAGAGGCTTTGTCCCCGCCATGGCCCTCAGTCGTTCACAACCCCGCAACAGGCTACAGCAGTCCACTCACCCCACACCAAACCCAGACGAGTGTAACCCTAAATGTTTGCGTGGTAGAGTAATTATGGTGTGCGCATACATGGAGACAGTGTTTGCGCAGCAATTGTCGACATATGATGCATGTTTTTTAAGTAAGTACCGTTTTGAAATTTAAAAAAGACATACTAAGATATCTCAATAATTTTTTTTGCATGAAAGCTTGTACCTTAATCTACTTTTCTACAGAATTTCCATCAATATTGATGCACTTGTCATAACGTTGTACCAGTTTTTGAATACCCTCATCATAGAAGACTGCTGCCTGACTTGTTAACCACTGCATCACCACTGCTTTGACTTCGTCATCGTCTTGAAGACGCTGACTGCCCAGATGTTTCTTCAAGTGCAGGAACAGATGGTAGTCATTTGGTGCAAGATCGGGGCTGTACGGAGGATGATCTAGAGTTTCCCATCAAAAAGATGTGATGAGATCTTTGGTCTGATTCAATGCGGATGGGCATTGTCTTGCAGTAAAACGATGCCCTTGCTCAACTTCCATGGACTGTTGCTTTGATTCTGGTGCGACTTAGGCCACCCATGTTTCATTGCGTGTAACAATTTGCCTTAAGAAATCATCACCGTCTTGTGGTACCACTCAAGGAAAGTCAATGCACTGTCTAAACATTTGGTTTTGTGCACATCCATCAACATTTTCGGTACCCAACGTGCGCACAATTTTCGGTAATTCAAGTGCTCGGTCACAATGCCACACAAAACACTACAAGAAACATTAGGAAAGTCATCCCGCAAGGAGGAAATCGTGAAGCGTCTGTTTTCTCTCACCTTATTGTGCATTTCCTGCATCAAACTTTCATTAACAACCGAAGGACACCCACTCCGTTGTTCATCATGCACATTTGTGCGGCCATCTTTAAATGCTCTCACCCACTTTCTTACCATTCCATCACTCATATTGTTTTCTCCGTAAACTGCACAGATCTCACGATGAATATCCACCGCTTTTAGGCCTTTAGTACTATGGAATCTTATAACAGCCCGTACTTCACAGTCGGTGGGACTCTCGATTATCGGAGGCATCTTAAACACTCAGTTCACAACATAAACAAGGAAGAATCAGACTGTAATGGCGTCAGTGTGTAGATTAAGGTACAGGCTTTCATGTAAAAATAAAATTGTTGAGATATCTTAGCACGTTAGATTAAGGTACAGGCTTTCATGTAAAAATAAAATTGTTGAGATATCTTAGCACGTCTTTTTTCAATTTCAAAATGGCACTCACTTAAAAAAACACGCCTCATATTGTAACTGAGGCAGAATAAGGGGAACCATCCCACATTCGCCAAGGCAGATGGAAAACCGCCTTAAAAACCATCTACAGACTGGCTGGCACACTGGACCTCGACACTAATCTGCCATTCAGATTAGTGCTAGGAACTGTCACACCTTCCCACCTGTAAAGCAGTGCGTGAGACCGCACAGCTAACCGGGTGGGCACTCATCTGGTCTTACTCAATCCAACAAGCCACCTTCCCCAATTTTGACCTCCACCTCAAAGATGGCTACACCAGTATCTCTGTCCATATCAAACCTACCACCACCAACAATTCCTCTACTTCAACAGCTGCCACCCATTCCGTACCGAGAAGTTCCTTCCATCGCATCTGCAGTGTCGAGTAGTCCCCTTTCGAAATATACCGAGTGTCTAAATGAGGCCTTTACGGACCGTAATTATCCTCCCAACTTTGTATAAAAACAGATCTCCCATACTTGATCTTTCCAGTCACCCACCACCTCCCAAAGTCCCACTTGCCACCTGTGAACTCCTGGCTACTGACGCCATATGATCATTTCCATTTTTTTCCCAAAGTCCCGCTGTCCAGCCACAGAGCAGCATGAATGGCCACTGACAAGCTGTAGTCAAGAAACAACTGGACCACCCTGTTGCTAAGTGTGCTTCCCAACATGACATTCTTCATTTTAATGACTGCTTCACTGCCTGTGCCATCTGGATCCTTCCTTTTCTGAATTGCCCAAGTGGGAACTCTCCTTGCAATTTATTGCACATTCCGTAACCCTCCTGGCCTCTCAATCTTCACTGGCCATTGTCCTTACCACCCATCTAGTCCCTTTCCTGTTCCCATTTCAGCACTACACAGCCCTCTATTCCATCAACACATCCAGTCTCTTTACTTCTTACCTTTTCCACTACCCACCCTCTATCCTCTGCCCTCCATATAACCTCCTGACTGCACCTAGCTGCCCTACTCTCTCTCCAACTCGACCCTGCACGCTCCCACTAGCAGTACTTTACAGTCGCCCACCCCTACCCTGCTATCCCTCCCCCTCCCTGACCCAGCCTCCTCCTTACGCCCATCCAACTGCCTCTCCCTTCATGCACTGCAGCCCATAGTCTGGCTTCAGCTGCTGGAAGCTGTGGTCATCTATGTGTGACCTGTGTGTGTGTGTGTGTGTGTGTGTGTGTGTGTGTGTGTGTGTGTGTGTGTGTGTGTGTTCAACAAAGGCATTGTCGGCGGAAACCTCATTTTGTGACAGTCTTTTTGTTGTGCCTACCTGCAACTCAGTATCTCCGCTATATGATGAGTAGCAACTATCCTTTTTGTAATATTGTTAAATTCCATTCTGGATTTTCCATGGTTTGAAGTTGAGGAAGTTATAGATGGTGCCGATAGGAAAGTGTAGTGATGCTTCTCTCTCGTTAAAAAGGCAAAAAATGAACAGTTCTTTGTTTAGAGAATGTGAAAAGCGTGTGATGAAGGGTATTCTGTGTAACAAATGCAACTACTGCTTACATGAAAAGTGTGTGAAAGTAAATCTAAAATTCATCAGCGATGATTTTCCGTGGACATGTCACGGTTGTTTACGTGACGAAACGGCCAATCTTGTAAGTGCAGTTGATACAAAAAATGAAATTATAAAGTGACACTGAGGCATTAAAAACCGAACTTTCGACCATCAAGAAAGAAAAAGATACATTAATACAAGAAAAGAAGTCCTGTGAGTGCAAAAACCATCAAACAGAAAAGCAAGAAGATCGCGAAAATATGAGTGAACGATCGGACTTTAAAAACATCATCATTTCAACTGTTCCCGCTGATGTTTTGGTAAACTCAGTAAGCCAAATACTGGAAGATAAATATAAATGGAAGGTAGTGACATACAGCACAAAGAATGTAAACGGTGAAACTGCTACATTGCCCATAGCTACAGAAAAAGACCTCCAAGTTACTGGTATAGTGACAGTGGATTTTCGAGTGTTTTGTGTGTACAGATCACCATGTGGCAATATTAGCATCTTTTTGAAAAAAATTGCTAGCTTATTGAGAATGAATATGAAGAGAAACCTTATTATATGTGGAGACTTCAACACTGACTCAACATGTACTCTCCAACATATGTATGCAGTGTTTAAAAACAAGGAGAAGGCTGTAGACATGGATTTAGAGGCTGATGGAACAAGGCTGGAAGAAGTAGAATCTGCTACATTCTTAGGTATTCTTGGGGATAATGAACTGAAATGAAAAAAAACATATTAATAATGTCTGTAAGAAACTGAGCTCTGCCATATTCTTAATGATGCAGCTATCACAGTATTCAAACAAGAACCTTCTGTGTACAGTGTATCATGGACTTTTCGAACCATACTTACAGTATGGAGTGACTGTGTGGGGAAACTCAAACAAACAAGAGCAATTAGGACCATTTTAAGAAGAAAGACCTCTGAAACGTGCAGAAGCTGTTTCATCGTTGTATATATACAAAACAATAATGTACATCACAAAAGGTAGTGACTGCTGGATTACAAATGCTAGTGTACACACCCACAATACAAGAAGGAAGAATGAAGTATGGAGCACATCCCACCGAGTGGCAATGCTAGAAAAAGGACCCCAGTACTCTGGTATCAGATTACTAAGAAGTCTGCCTAAAAACCTGCAAGATAGTGTACTTGACAATGACTTTCCAAAGAAACTTAAAGACTATCTCATTGAAAAAGAATTTTACAATGTTGCAGAATACTTATGCCATTAAATTTGTATATATTGTTATTCATTATCAATTATGTAAAAATGTAAGCTAAAGGGGTAGAAAAATAAGTGATAATGAATGTTACTACTTTGACATGTCCTATATTACAGGTACATTTACTGTACACAATGTAATCTTACAGGATCAAATAAAATTCAATTCAATTCAATTTTTGTGACATGAACATTTAGGAGGAAAACGTTTGTCCATTTACTGAGCTGATGTTGCAGGAAAAAGCATTGTAATTTCTGTGGCAAATAGAAACAGAAGATTTAAAACTTACTGCGAGTGATGGATAGTTGGATCAGTGGAAAAAACGATCTGATATTCACTTGATTGCCATTACTGGAGAGGTATTATCTGCTGATAAAGAGGCTGTGCCAATGCTTAAAGACTTTCTTTCAAACTTAATTGATGAGGAGGGAATTTTTTGTGAACCGTAATACAATTGTGATGTGAGTGATTTAAATTACAAGATGCTCCCTACAGAAAAGCTTTGTTCAAAACAGTAAGCTGTGCCACGTGTATACAAGAAAAGTAAAGAACAAGTTACCATACGTACTGCCTTGCAATAATGCAAATGGCTACTTCAAACCTAGACTTTCATTGTAAGTGAGATCATGGAAGCCTATATGTACAGCTACATCCATACTACGCAAGCCACCTGACGGTGTGTGGCGGAGGGTACCTTGAGTACCTCTATCGGTTCTCCCTTCTATTCCAGTCTCGCTTATTGTTCGTGGAAAGAAGGATTGTCAGTATGCCTCTGTGTGGGCTCTAATCTCTCTGATTTTATCCTCATGGTCTCTTCATGAGATATACGTAAGAGGGAGCAATATACTGCTTGACTCCTCGGTGAAGGTATGTTCTCGAAACTTCAACAAAAGCCCGTACCGAGCTACTGAGCGTCTCTCCTGCAAAGTCTTCCACTGGAGTTTATCTGTCATCTCCGTAACGCTTTCGCGATTACTAAATGATCCTGTAACGAAGCGCGCTGCTCTCCGTTGGATCTTCTCTATCTCTTCTATCAATCCTATCTGGTACGGATCCCACACTGCTGAGCAGTATTCAAGCAGTGGGCGAACAAGCACACTGTAACATACTTCCTTTGTTTTCGGATTGCATTTCCTTAGGATTCTTCCAATGAATCTCAGTCTGGCATCTGCTTTACCGACGATCAACTTTATATGATCATTCCATTTTAAATCACTCCTAATGCCTACTCCCAGATAATTTATGGAATTAACTGCTTCCAGTTGCTGACCTGCTATATTGTAGCTAAATGATAAGGGATCTTTCTTTCTATGTATTCGCAGCACATTACACTTGTCTACATTGAGATTCAATTGCCATTCCCTGCACCATGCATCAATTCGCTGCAGATCCTCCTGCATTTCAGTACAATTTTTCACTGTCACAACCTCTCGATATACCACAGCATCATTCGCAAAAAGCCTCAGTGAACTACCGATGTCATCCACAAGGTCATTTATGTATATTGTGAATAGCAATGGTCCTACGACACTCCCCTGCAGCACACCTGAAATCACTCTTACTTTGGAAGACTCCTCTCCATTGAGAATGACATGCTGTGTTCTGCTATCTAGGAACTCTTCAATCCAATCACACAATTGGTCTGATAGTCCATATGCTCTTACTTTGTTCATTAAACGACTGTGGGGAACTGTATCGAACACCTTGCGGAAGTCAAGAAACATGGCATCTACCTGGGAACCCGTGTCTATGGCCCTCTGAGTCTCGTGGACGAATAGCGCTAGATGGGTTTCACACGATCGTCTTTTCGAAACCCATGCTGATTCCTACAGAGTAGATTTCTAGTCTCCAGAAAAGTCATTATACTCAAACATAATATGTGTTCCAAAATTCTACAACTGATGGACATTAGAGATATAGGTCTATAGTTCCGCACATCTGTTCGACGTCCCTTCTTGAAAACGGGGATGATGTGTGCCCTTTTCCAATCCTTTGGAACGCTACGCTCTTCTAGAGACCTACGGTACACCACTGCAACAAGGAGGGCAAGTTCCTTCGCGTACTCTGTGTAAAATCGAAATGGTATCCCATCAGGTCCAGCGGCCTTTCCTCTTTTGAGCGATTTTAGTTGTTTCTCTATCCCTCTGTCTTCTATTTTGATATCTACCATTTCGTCATCTGTGCGACAATCTAGAGAAGGAACTACAGTGCGGTCTTCCTCTGTGAAACAGCTTTGGAAAAAGACATTTAGTATTTCGGCCTTCAGTCTGTCATCCTCTGTTTCAGTATTATTTTGGTCACAGAGTGTCTGGACATTTTGTTTTGATCCACCTACTGCTTTGACATAAGACAAAAATTTCCTAGGATTTTTTGCCAAGTCAGTACATAGAACTTTACTTTCGAATTCATTGAACACCTCTCACATAGCCCTCCTTACACTACATTTCGCTTCGCATAATTTTTGTTTGTCTGCAAGGCTTTGGCTATGTTTACGTTTGCTGTGAAGTTCCCTTTGCTTCCGCAGCAGTTTTATAACTTGGTTGTTGTACCATGGTGGCTCTTTTCCATCTCTTACGATCTTGCTTGGCACATACTCATCTAACGCATATTGTACGATGATTTCAAAAACCTGAAAATCAGGAACCACTTCCCTTGCATTAAACTCATCAAAAGAAAGCATCGACAAATTCAGAAAACGTTAAAATCTGGTTCCAAAATAAATTCTTACTAGCTATAGAGAAATATCTGAAAGACAATTTATAGAAGAAAGCTCTGCTGCTTCTTGATAATGCACCTTCATGTACTGCCAGTGATGAACTGGAGATACAAGAGCATTACTTTTACCACCAAATGTGACTGTTCTTTGTCAGCCAATGGACCAGGGGATCCTTGAAATGCTAAAGAAGAAATATCGCCACCATCTTCTCAGTTTGTTGATAGCAGTGAATGATGATAATGAAGACTGTGTAGTCATTCTCAAGAGGACTAACTTGTGAGATGTCTTCGGGTGGTTGGCTGAAGCATGGGAAAAGATTCTAAACATATCAGTTGTAACGTCTTGGAAAATTCTTTTACACCATGAAAGTGGATACTTTAATTTTGAATCCAAGTGTTAAACTGAAGTCAAAGATGGAAACAATGATATTGTTTCATTGCTCAAAAATGTACCGGGCTGTCAGGATGTCGATACAGAGGGTGTCACAAAATGGATGGCAAATAATGAAGTTGATGAACTAACTGACAATGATACTGTGAAAATGGTGATGCATGGGGAAGTCACAGAAGAGGAAGATGCAAATTTATAGATGACAGGAGAAATTTCATCCCACATTCGGAAGGATTCAAGACAACTGAGGCAGTGCTGCAGCAGGTTTGTGAGCAGGAGGAAGCAATGCCAGATGATATCATCTGTTTGTGTAAGCAGAGGGATACTGCAGCACAGAAGAGGGCTACAGGAGGAAAACAGTCATCTATCAAAGACTTTTTATAAAATCTCAAATCTGTAAGTTTCATATATTTTTATTAGGCCAGGATTTTCACATGCGTGTAATCACACGTTCATGCATTACAATGCATATGATTTTATGTTTTGTGTAATAATTTTTTTGGGCACAGCATGTACATGACAAACAGTTATAACTAGCATGTAATACATAAGAAGTCAG
Organism: Schistocerca cancellata; assembly: GCF_023864275.1. NCBI lineage: Eukaryota > Metazoa > Arthropoda > Insecta > Orthoptera > Acrididae > Schistocerca > Schistocerca cancellata. The sequence continues at coordinate 522,583,462 of NC_064633.1, forward strand.
AAAATAATGATAAAATGGGGTTTTGGTATTAAAAATGGTGTTTTCAATGTTACAGCTGGAGTCACAAGAGAGAATATATAGAAGTGTGACCTATCCATTTTTTTTTATAACCGACTTGCCCACCCACCACAATAGGCCAGATAGTCGTGTGTGTGTTTCGAGGCGTAGCACCGTATACCAATCCTGCCTTGGAGGCGGTGAAGTGGGAGATGTGTCTCAGAGCTGGATAGTGACAGATAGTGACGCGAGACTGGATGCACACATAGTTTATGTATCAGCCAATAGAGGACAATATTGGATAGGGGACTGATTTTGTTTCGACTGTCCCCACTAGAGTGCACTAAAGTAATAGAATGTTTTTCATAAACTGTTCTAGTATTTTCATAAAGTGTTATTATGGCTTTTTGTGTATGTAAAATGTTATAAATGTGTTTTAGCAGTATGAATGGTGTGTGAGTGTGGTTTAAGGTTAATATGGAGATAATAGTTTAACGTGTTATGTAGTGGTGTTTAGTGTGGGAACATTTCGAAGAAGTATGGATGTGGACAAAGGAGATTTTTGTAGAATAGATTTGTAAAGCAAGTTTATGGTAAAGGGAAAGTTAATTCAGGTATAAATAACAATAGTAAATAACTTTATGCATGAACAAAACTTCAGCATATTAGATAATTAAACGGTAAAAAGTGCAGTCATTAGGTTTATTATTTTGCGATTGGTTATTGATGAAACGCACGGACTGACGCGGGAGAATGTTGTTTTGCTATTGGCTGTTGAGTAAACTGACCAATGGTAAAGCCATATTCTTCGCGCACCTTTCTCTGCTGGTAGAGAAGACTTAGATTATTCTAGAGTTGAGTCGGAGCCTAGCCATGAAACAGTTCGGACGTGTGTAGTAGTAGTTCCGATGGAAATGATAAGTTGCCGGATCTAGCAGTGTTTCACACATCAAAAGTGTGGTAAAGTGATGGCATAATTATTCCGATGGGTGTGTAGAAATTTCGGAATTTTTAAGTGAATTTTGTGATGAGAAAAGACATAAATTCTGCGTGGCATATTGAGCAGGTCGGTGGCTAAAAACTGTGACTGCATTAGGTACCGACAGACTTAACATTTGGCGAACATTCTCAATCAAAAACAATCCGTATTTTTGTAGCTATTACGTTTTCGGGAAATGCAACACCATAAACTTGCTAACGTGAGTGAAAGGGATTGTGAGTGACTTTGTTATGACTAGCACGGGCTTGGCAGTGATACTTGTTCACATAAGTTTCAGAATATATTAATTAAGGACAAAATTTGCAACCTTTCATTTCGTGTGAAAACTTTCTCCCGAAACACAGATTAGTAACTTTAATTGCAGCCTGGTTCACGTCGAAGTACAATAGGTTTCGCTTGGCTTCCCTACTGATGGTATGCTGAGACAATGTTCACAGGTAGGTGCAGGTTTGTCGTAGCTTCTCAACAGAATATGTTCCTGTTACAAGACAAAATTAAATAAAGTGGAACATCTATACAGGGCATTCAAAAATTCAGTGCCCAAACCAACAGGTCTGATACAGGAGACAAAAACAAATATATGTCATAAAGTAACCATATGCCTGAAAGCCATATTGCTTGAGCACTGAGCAAACATATATAATACAACAGTGGTTTCAAAAAGGTCTCAGAACAGAACAGAAAAAAAGTACTTACATCACTGTAACTTTTTTTATTTTTAAATGTAATCTAATTGTAGATTAATGCACTTGATCCAACAATGTTCCAGTGCCTTCATCCCATCTCGAAAATGAGTTTCCTGGAGGCCTGCAAAATAGTTGTCAACTCCGGCTATCAATTCTTCCTTTGAAATGAATCTTTGTCCACCAAGAAAAACTTCCAGTTCTGGGTAGAGATGGAAGTCTGACAGACCCATACCAGGTGAATAAGGCAGGTGTGGCAACAATTCATACCATAGTTTGTGTAATTTTGCCATGGTGATGGCACAAGTGTTTCTGATCCAGCGTCAGGAGTCGCAGCACCCACCTTGCAGATAGTTTTTTCATTTCTAATTCTTCAGTTAAAATGTGATATACCCTTTCAGATGACATCTGTCAAGAGTGAGCAATTTCACACACTTACAATCGGTGATCCTCCACAAACATTTTGTGCATTTTTGCAATGATTTCTGGAGTTGTGAAACATCTTGGCTGACCACTGTGCGGATCATCATCTAAACTCTCCTGACCAAATTTAAATTCATCTGCCCACTAGGAAACAGTTGAATATGAACGAACAGAGTCCCCCAGTGCATTCTGGAAATTGGCATGAATGTCATTTAATTTCATACTTTTCTTTACAAAGTACTTAATCACTGCTCGAATCTTGATTTTTTTTTTCCATCTTCGCAAATCACTACGTGAGAACAACAACAGAGCCATGTCACCGCCACAGCTCTCTTCCAAGAGCACTGATGTGGCATGTGTTTACAGGCAACTGTCCAATGAATATCACGAAAACAATTCATTGCACTAGCACTGACCTCTCATGGTGATTCCAAGAACTTTTCAAACCATTCTCGTACATTATTGGAGCAGATAAATGTTGTCGTGTCTAACATTGCTACACCAAATGTTAGATTGAGATACGTAATATGTCATGCTCTTCAGCACTGGATAAGTAAACAGTAGGTAGCATTAGTGCCTGCATCTCAATTGCAGTGTGAATACAGAGCACTACACATGGGGAGAACCGTGTGACATGCACTTTGGCCTGCGAAGTCCCCAGATCTCGCATCATTAGCTTATTTCTCTGGTGCTATGTGAAAGCCAAGATGTATTCTAGCTCTGTTGGCTCAGAGACAGAATTGGTTGCACAAATTCTTGCAGCAGCCACACAAACACAGAACACAATGCATTTTCCAGTGAACACGGGATTCCCTGCTACATCAATACTGGCTCTGTGCTGAGGTTAATGTTGCTCATTTTGAACATTTATTGTAATTTAATCACTATTACATTACAACAAATGTTTGAAATGAGCATCATTAAACAAACAGCAATAAAGCAATGAAAAAAATTTAACACCATTTAATTCCCAATCACACTAACCTCCTGCATACTCAGTACTCCAACAACATGCATTTCCGACACAGGGTTGGTTCACGAAATATATTTGGTTTAGCCTTCATCATCATCCCTGTTAGTTTGGGCACTGAAATTCTGAACACCCTGTAAAAGCAGCATCATAAAATTGAATAAACTGGAACATGTACAGAATGGAACACTGACTTTCAATCTGCAGGTTACCAGAAAATAACTGTGTTCCCAAGGAACTATTCAGTGAGAGTTTTGTTAATTCCTGGCATAGCCATGGAGGAGACACGTGATCTAAAACGTTTTTATGAAGGAAAAAACATAAACAAAATCTTTTAATAGTCAAGGTCGCAACTGCATAAGTTTAACTGATTACTAGTTTCAGCTGATTATCTAGTCATCTTCAAATAGAGCACATCTAGTGTGTTTGAAACATCAGACAAAGCCACAATATCACATACTAGAAACAGAACACAATCTATGTAGGTAAAATATAAGGTGTCCAAGACCTTTCTTACAAGACCACATTGATACACAATATTACAAATACAATCCTGTCAACAACAAACAGTATGTGGCCCATTCAGGAATATTTCCAGACTCAATGGGTCACATACTGTATATTGTTGTCAAGCTACAGCTGTAAAGAGATTATATACATATTATTGTATATCAATGTCATCTTCTAAGGAGGGTCTTGCACACCAAATGTTTTACCTACATTATTCTATTGTGTTCCATCTCTTGCATGAGAAATTACTGGACGCAGATGTGGCTTTGTGTTATGTTACAGACAGACATTACACGTGCTTGAGCTGGAGGTGGCCATATAATCAACTGAAATATACACTGAAGAGCCAAAGAAACTGGTACATGTGCCTAATATTGTGTAGGGCCCCTGCGACCACACAGAAGTGCCGCAACACAACGCGGCATGGGCTCAATTGATGTCTGAAGTAGAGCTGGAGGGAATTGACACCATGAATCCTCAAGGGCTGCCCATAAATTGGAGCGAGTACAAAGAGTGGAGATCCCTTCTGAACAGCATGTTGAAAGGCATCCCACATATGCTCAATAACTTTCACGTCTGGGGGAGCTTGGTGGGCAGCGGAAGTGTTTAAACTCAGAAGAGTATTCCTGGAGCCACTCTGTACCAATTCTGGATGCGTGAGATGTCGCATTGTCCTGCTGGAACTGCCGAAGTCTGTCAGAACTCACAATGGACACAAATGAATGCAGGTGGTTGCCATAGAAATTTGAAAGAGGGGGTGTTCAGTGTAGACTGTAAGTTATGGTTTCACTGGGGCGAATGTAGCGGCGAGGAAACAAGCATAGAAAATGAGGCTCTTCCATGACAGTGTAGGTTATGTACAAAGGACAGAAAATACGCTGAACAGGAGGCAAAAATTTGTGCCCTTAAGGCTGAATTAGAAAACGCGAACTTGGAATTATGTAGGTTAAGGGAGGAAAAAGAGACTGGGAACTGGGAAAAGGTAGCAAGCGAAAGGCAAAAAAGGGAAACACTTGAAAAAACTCCAGAAATTAAATTAGTAAATCAGTTTGGCTTGCTATCTGAAGTGGAGGAAGGGCCTCATCCAGATGTTGTTGAAAGTAGGTTGAAGCAGAATATTAGCTTAAAGAAAACAAGACAGGTCGGGATTAAACCAGAAGAATTCTGCTTATAGGCAGCAGTCATGGGAGGGGTGTAAGCCAGCACCTTCAGGAGAAATTAGGTGCAGGGTACCAGGTCACAAGTTTTGTGAAACCAAGTGCTAGTCTTAGCCAGGAGACAGAAAATTTAGGTCAGCTATGCAGGGACTTTGAGAAGAAAGATCAGGTAATTATAACTGGGGAGCTGGAAACAGCCTGGCTATGAATCCAAGATACAATATTAGGAGTGACCTGGATAAAATAGGAGCAGAAACTGAGCACATAAATGTGGGGTTTGAGGAGGTCTCTCAGTGCCATGATCAGCCCTGGATAAACACTGCTGTATGGCATGTTAACACTGAGCTGAACAGGATGCTCCAGACACCGGCAAAATCTCACATAAATGTTGTTCCCGTAAATGCTACGGGTAGGTGGGAATACACTACACATGGCCTGCACCTGAATAGGATGGGGAAAAATACAGTAGCTTCTCTATTAGCAGAAACTGTAACGGGGTCCACAGTCACACAAGGGGTGATCCCTGTGGTTAATGGGTCCAGGCAGACAGGTTTTTTAGGTTAAAACCAAAGTCCACACAGATGACAGTCAAGATAAATAGAATAAAAGAAACTTCATGTACAGTAAATAGGGGTAAAGCTAAGGGCAGCATCAACTTACTTCATTAAAATATCAGGGGAATAAAAAATAAAGTAGATGAGCAATTAGTGTGTTTCGATGAGCTCACAAATAAAATGAGATTGATATTCTCTGTCTGTCTGAACACCATGTAACTGTGGGAATGGATAGTGTCAGTATAAGTGGGTATAATTTAGCATCTTACACTTGTAGATCTAGGATGAATAAAGGAGGAGTTGCCATTTTCATAAAACATCACTTTGAGGTATGTGCATGTGAACTTCAGCTAGATAATGTAGTATTGATATTAGCAACAGTGTACAGGTCCCCATTAGGAAACTGGGAGCTGTTCATAAAAAAGTTTGACTCCCTATTATGCTGTCTGTCAGACAAAAAGAAGAAATTATTAATCAGTGGTGATTTCAATGTAAACTTTCTAAGTAATTCTGGTGTTATTAACAACATATAAATTAGAATCAGTGATCAATTTCCCTACACGTATAGCTCAAGACAGTAGCGCGCTAATAGGTAATGTATTTGTACAGAACATGCTTTCCCTGTGGTAAATGGATTGCCAAACCGTGATGCACAACTGATTAACTTACAAAACCTAACAGGGTGTAAAGTTCAGAAACCATTAAGTAAAAGTGTGAGGTTGCTCAACCCGGTATATATAGAGCACTTCAGAGAAAGCTTAAGAAATGTTAATTGGGGAGATGTATATAATGAGCCAAATGCTAATGATAAATGCAACATATTTCTTGATAAATTTATATCCCTTTTTGAACATTGTTTCCCAAAGAAAATTACTAAATGTAACACCATACACTTTTCAAAGAAACCTTGGATTACTACAGGTATTAAAGTGCCTTCAGAAAGAAAAAGAAAACTGTATGAGACAGCGAGAACTAGTAAAGATCCAGAAGTAGTTTTACAGTATAAAAATTATTGTAACATACTGAGAAAAGTTGTGAGGAAATCAAGAAGTATGTATGTTAGAGAAGAAATTAACAACTCCGGCAATAAAATAACATCAATACGGAATGTTGTTAGAAGGGAGACAAGAAAAGTAACCACTGGTGTAGGTAGTATTACTATTAAAGAGAACGAGACCATCTTAACCAACAGTACACAAGTAGCTACTGTATTTAACAACCATTTCTTAAGTGTAGAAGAACAGGGTGTCTACGTGGACAAGAAAAAAATATTCCCGGATTTTTCCCGGATTTCCCGGTTAAAAACACAATTTCTCCCGGATGAAATTATGTATAAAGCGGGTGAAAATACATCCGTGTTAAGTATCAGTATACGTTCCCTCGGAGCTGTAAAACCTATCAGTCCTTTGAATCGTAAAGGGCTTATACCGGCGGAGGACGTCCCAGCACTCTAGGAAGCGAAATCCAGGAAAAACAATGCATTTGGGAAGTTGTTTGAAGCGAGACAATATACACAAGAGTTTATTTTCGTATTCCGAAAGTATATACACAAATTCCACAAATTACAGCACGGAAGCTTCCGAAACTATAAAATAGAGATTGTGTGGAGCGATGCACTTTTGTCATCCAGTCATAGCTCATGTCACGTGACCTCGCTAGCAAATGACGGCAGTTAGAGCACGAGGCCTACGAGAAAGACAGGCCGCAGCGTGTACGTTACGAAGATAGGCCGAGCTCGTTCAACTCAGCAAAGTGCGTTTCTACACCGGTTAACTCGTAGGTAGATGTGTATGTCCGAACGAGAATTGCATCGTTCATTGGCATCCACTGTTATTAGTCCTACAATGATAGGAAGTCCGTAGGCCTACTAACAGGCTCTAATTTGGCAATTAAAATCGTGCCAAAATGATTATCAGTTGCGTAGAAAAGTCGAAGTGTTCTGGCATGAAGACACTTGTGACATTGCTCAGTAACACATTATGCAGATTTTTTTGAAGGTCAATTACACTTTTTGCCATCGATTGCATAATTTTTTATCTATGAAAGACCAACATTAAATATGAAAACTAACTTGAAGCTCGGTCTTTTTTTAGCGTGTGTTACACGTTCAGTCATATCAAATACAAATGTGCCGGTAAAATTTTAAATACTGGCATAAATGACTTATCTTCTGGGCCCGACATTTCTCAAATGGCTGATCCTCAAAGTGTTAACGTTTTGAATGAGAGTTATAATGCCCTGCGATTTAAGAAATTCAGTGCACGTTCTCACACGTAACATAAATCATCTTGCGTGGAAATTTACTTTGAAAGTAACGCATCTCAAGCCACTATTCGTAATATTTTCTGATGATCTGTTAGGAATGTAAACAACTGAGACGTCACGCACATCGAATGCATGTTAGTTATTACGGACGCACTGCATAATCTTCGACCTAAAGCCTTTGACACTTTTCGGTGTCGGCAAACTGGTCTGTGCATTGTGTAAATTACCCATTTTCTATGCAACTAAACATTTATTTTGGTGTTACTCTCTGATTTATGTTTCATTGCTGGAGTATTATTCAGCATTAGTGGACTAAAGTTCTTTGTCAGCGTATCAGATCTTACACGTCAAACCTATAAAACTTTAACTGAAATCTGAAACAATGAAAATTCCCGGAATTCTAAAAAATTCCCGGGTTTTTCCCGGATTTGTCCCGGATGCAAAAATTCCCGGGTTTTTCCCAGATCTCCCGGATGTCCCGGGCCGTATACACCCTGAAGAAAAAATTGATGAGAATAGTTCAAAAGAAAAAGCCAGGCAGTACATGGAAGAGCCTGTTTTGAAAAAAATTAGTCAGATTAAGTTTCACCTACCAACCTCTTGTGAAATAAGTAAAATTATTAAATCTTTTAAAAATAAATGTTCTGTTGGAGTAGATGGCATCTCTAACAAGATATTAAAACAATGTGGAGCAATTACAGCTGATGTTCTGAGTCACATATGTAATGCATCACTAACTCAAGGTATTTCCCCTGACAGGTTAAAATATGCCATTGTCAGGCCTCTCTACAAAAAGGGGAACACCACAGATGTCAATAATTATCGGCTAGCATCCTTGCTTACAGCATTTTCAAAAATCTTTGAGAAAGTAATGTACCCTAGAGTGGTTAGCCATCCCAACAGTAATGGGATGCTTAGTAAATCACAGTTCGGATTTCAGAAATGCTGTTCCACTGAGAAAGCAATATAAAATTTCACTGTCCACATAACAGAGTCTTTAAATAGTAAAATGTCACCAGTAGGAATATTCTGTGACTCATCCAAAGCATTTGATTGTGTGAACCATGACATTAAGTTAGAGAAATTACAATTCTATGGTATAAATCGAACAGCATATGAGTGGTTTAAGATATATCAACAGAACAGGAAGAAAAAGGTCTCTTTATATGCTTCAAGTGATTCAAAGGAGTTTGCCACTTTATCTAACTGGGGTTAAATTACATTAGGTGTTCCACAAGGTTCGATCATGGGTCCCCTCTTGTTCTTGATATATGTGAATGACCTCCCTTCTTATGTGAAACAAGATGCTGAACTGACACGGTTTGCTGATGATACAAGCATAATTATTAATCCAGTAAAAGAAAGTCCGATCGAAAACGATACAAATAAGGTCTTTGGAAAAGCAATTAATTGGTTTTCTATGAATGGGCTTGCTCTAAACTTTGAAAAAACACAATACATCCAATTTTCTGCTGCCAAAAATACAGTTCCTTCAATAAATATAACACATCAACAGAAGTCAGTAGACAGGGTAGAGTGTAATAAGTTTTTGGGTGTACATATAGATGAGAATCTTAAATGGAAAATTCATATTTTGGATCTTCTAAAGCGACTAGGTTCAGCAACTTTTGCAATCAGAATAATTGCCAATTTTGAGGATACAGAAATTAGTAAGCTAACATACTTTGCATACTTTCACTCTCTAATGTCATACAGAATAATATTTTGGGGTAACTCAACATTTAGACAAAAAGTATTCACTGCTTAAAAGAAAGTGGTTAGAATAATGTGTGGGGTTCATAGTTGCACATCTTGTAGGCATCTTTTTAAAAGATTTGGAATTCTTACAACAGCCTCACAGAATATTTACTCACTAATGAAATTTATTCTCAACAACATGGACCAGTTTAAAAACAACAGTGACATTCATGATTATAATACCATAAAAAAGAAAGACTCACACTATCCTTTACTCAACCTATCTTTGGCACAGACAGGGGTGAAATATGCTGCTATAAAAATTTTCCACAAATTACCAGATGAAATAAAATGTCTGACAGACAGCAGTAATAGCTTCAAAAATAAATTGAAATCATATCTCCTTGACAACTCCTTCTATAACATAGATGAATTCTTGAATAGGAATAAATAAATCTATAAATATAGTATATGCATTTTGTGCCATTTAAGGGAATGGGGTAAGTAATAGAAATATTAATCTTTAACTCTGCAAAGTCTTGTTTCATATGTACATTTCTTGTGCACATGACACATTCCACATCATAATGGCTACCGTACTGTGCGACTGATCAATGGAACATGCAACCAACTAACTAACTAACAGGTGATCAGACAGGATGCTTTACGTATGTGTCACCTGTCAGAGTCATATCCAAACGTATCAGGGGCACCGTATAACTTCAATTGCACACCATTACAGAGCCTCCATCAGCTTGAATAGTCCCCTACTGACATGCAGGGTCCATGGATTCACGATGTTGTCTCCATACCTGGACACGTTCATCTGCTCGATACAATTTGAAATGAGACTCATCTGACCAGGTAACATATTTCCAGTCATCAACAGTCCAATGTCGGTGTTGACAGGCTCAGGCGAGGAGTAAAGCTGTGTGTTGTGCAGTCATCATGGGTACACGAGTGGGCCTCTGGTTTCGAAAGCCCATATCGATGATGTTTTGTTGAATGGTTCACATGCTGACACTTCATGGCCCCTCACTGAAATCTGCAGCAATTTGCAGAAGGGTTGCACTTCTGTCATGTTGAACAATTCTCTTCAGTTGTCGTTGGTCTTGTTCTTGCAAGACCTTTTTCCGGCTGCAACGATGACAGAGATTTGATGCTTATTCACAATACCCCCATGAAATGGTTGTATGGGACAATCCCCACTTCGTCACTACATCAGAGATGCTGTGGCCTGTCGCTCATGCGCTGACTATAACACCACATTCAAACTCACTCAAGTCTTGAATAACCTGCTATTGTAGTAGCAGTAACCAATGTAACAAAAGCACCAGACACTTGTCTTATATACGTGTTGCTGACCACAGTGCCATAATCTGCATGCTTATGTATCTCTGTATTTGAATACGCATACATATACCAGTTTATTTGGCACTTCAGAGAGAGAGAGAAAGAGAGAGAGAGAGAGAGAGAGAGAGAGAGAGGAAGGGAGGGAGTGTGTATATATATATGTAACTTCATGTATTGGAATAAGCATGAGGAATTATTTCTAGTGAATATGTTCCATATAATTGTAAATTATAGTAACTAAGTTTAATTAAAAAGATGAGAAGCAAAATATTTATGAGAAGTCCACATCAAAACTTATCCCAGTATTAACAGAATACAGCATTGTTTTCTTTCCAGATAATGTACCTTTTCATAAAGTGCTGGTAAAGAATGCACTAAATTCTCAGAATGGAGGCATAAAATCTCAGCTAACAAAAAGTAGCATAGCTTCTTAATCTGGTATGGCTAAATTATCATTACGATAAAGCTAAAATTCTGCACTTTGGCCCGAAACAGTCCAATTGACCTGGCTGCACTCTTTGTCATCCTCTGCCAGTGACATCATTGGATGCAGTATGGAGGGTATATGGTCAGCATACAACTCTCTTGGTCGTTGTTTGGTTTCTCGACCTTGGATCGATTATAATCAGTTGAGTAGCTCCTCTGTTGGATCTCAAGGCTGAGTTCACCCCATCCACTCTTCCCATCAAGGAAAAATCCCTGGCAGTACCAGGAATTAAACCTAGGTCCTCCGCATGACAGTAAGTCGTGCTGATCACTCAGACGACTAAATTAGGATTACTACTTGGTAACTTTCTAAGGAGGAAAAGCTTCCTGCGTTGTGACTACCTCCATATCATGTATGATGTGTGATCAAAAAGTAATGGAAATTTTTGTGTTTTTTCAAGGATCTTCACTTATTCATCAACACCAACTTCATCCTTTTCAAAGTAATCCCCCTCTCATATAATACTCTTGTGCCAGCACTTTTGGAATTCACTTTTCAGTATAGTGTTCAGTGATTTTGTTTTTATCTCTCAGTGGTGGCAAAACAACATACTTTCTTGTTCCCTTCAGACACTGGAATTGAAAGAAGTCACAGGGGCCCATGTCTGGCACATACAGTGGCTGAGGCCACGTAACATCTTCTTCTTCTTCTTCTCCTCCTCCTCCTCCTCTCTCTCTCTCTCTCTCTCTCTCTCTCTCTCTCTCTCTCTCTCGCACACACACACACACACACACACACACACACACACGCACACACACGCACCCTTTTTTTTCCCCAAAAAGTCATTAACAAGTATCGAGGTGTGGACAGGAGCATTATCATGAGGCAATTTCCAGGAGTGGTTTTGCCACAATTCTGGTTGTTTTCTTCAGACTGCTTCATGCAAATAGTGCGTAACTTCCAGGTAGTACTCCTAACTGACCGTACGACAATATGGGTGGATTCCAGAATGAGATTTTCACTCTGCAGCGGAGTGTGCGCTGATATGAAACTTCCTGGCAGATTAAAACTGTGCGCCCGACCGAGACTCGAACTCGGGACCTTTGCCTTTCGCGGGCAAGTGCTCTACCATCTGAGCTACCGAAGCAGACTCACGCCCGGTACTCACAGCTTTAATATGGGTGGAACTCATGATGCGCTATCCCATTGTGACTTATGAATACTGTGAGAAGAATCTTGACATGTGATCGAACTTGTCGAATTCTTTTTAGTCTTGGCTCTTCAAGCAGTTTCCATTGGAAAATGTAAACTTTCACGACTGGAATTGAGCCAGGATGTGAATCGGACATTTAACAAAGCTACGAGCTCCCTTGAAAATGTTCTCCACAGATGGGGACGAAGCGTCGGGTTTTAAAATGAGATCCTTTCGACCATGGCATAATAGCTCGGAATATTTTATTAATTGTGAGTTTTCATTAGGACGATTGGGTCTTGGTTTCGATGTCACATCCATATACCCACGTTATGTCACTGTTATAACCTTCTTTAGAAGTTCTGTATCATTGTTGTCTTCGTTTTGCAATTCCTAAAAGATGTCTACATGATGACATTTTTGGTTGAAATTCAACAATTTTGGGATACACTTTCCTGCTACATGTTTCATGCAAAACATCCAAAAGTTGTTTGGCATGAACCAAAGGATATTCCAACATCAGCAACCTCTCCAATGGTGATTTGGTGATTTTTCAGAAACATTTTCTTTACTTCTTCCACATTTTCGTCAGTAACTGATGTGGTAGGATGTCCAAGGCAGTTGTCGTCCTCAATGTCATCTCAGCACTGTTTGAAACATTTATACCACTTATAAACTCTTGCCTTACTCATAAGTGATTTGCCAAAAGCCACAGTCAACATTTAAAATGTGGTGCTGCATGTTACTCCATTTTTCAAGTGAAATTTAATGCAAATTCTTTGATCCATCTTTTGTAAAAGTAAAAATTCACTGAGGAGTCCAAAACACAAATAACCCTTTCGACTGTCAACAATGAACTAAATATTCAAAACAGCTGAAAATGCAAACATACACCAGGAACATGTGAGCCAACAACATAAAAATTTTTTTTTTGAATATCGGATGTAAAAGTTAGTGAAATTATAAAAGTTCCCATTACCTTCTGATCACAAAAATGGCTCTGAGCACTATGGGACTCAACTGCTGTGGTTTCTGATCACATATGTGTATCCAACAGAGGTGACGTAAGGAGCAGTGAGGAGCAGCAAACCTATCAAAGATAGCAGGAAATTCCTGAGGAGTGTAATAATTTACTTCTGAGTTATTGTAAACCACACCTTTTTATTAGATGTTTTCTTCTTGGCCTCCAGTATTACAGTTTTCTTTCTTATTTAGTCTTCTCTTCAGAGGAGAGGTAATAAAAGATCCTACCTGGTTCTCCAATTTCCATTTGCCTTATCCACCCAGACCCTCTCTGTCCCCCACACAATTTGGCTCATCTGGCTACTATGCAGATGTGAATGAATCAAAGGGGAAACTGGAGTCAGGAAAAAATTATCACTTGGAAATTACTCACCTGCCATCATTTTTGCCAAGTGGTTCATCATACTTGACACCGATCCACCAGCCATCCTTAAAGTCAACCTGACCTGTCCAAAATAAAAAATATGACAATTACACTTTTCTTCACGACAGCTACTGTTAGAATGCTTGATGAATAGGAAATCTGCTTTACATTCACAGAATGTTTGCTCCAAGTAGCACCTCAAGATGGAGACAGAACATTCACTGCTACATCAAGGTGGTGATGAGGTTCAGAACATAATCAGGCATCCACTCCACACTGCATTGACTTATGATTGTGCTAAACAAAAAATTTCTGCTCTAGTCTTTTTAAGAAGAACTGATCCCACAAGTAAAGAGTTTGTTTTGGAAACAGACATTCCACAGCTATCCTTTGTTTTTGTTTTATTTTTCTTTCTTTCTATTGGTCACAGTTTGACTAAGGCTTGGCTGCTGGCAGGAATGACTGCTTGACAATAGAGCTGCAACCCCTAAACAAGTTGCAAATACAGTAAATAAATATATAGAATTATCATCAATGCAATTTAGTTTGGCCGTGCCAACAGATAATGCTGGATTGCAGCCTAACAGCTTGGCTGACTCCAGGAATGACTGCTTGGGGACAGGACTGTGATCCCAAAATCTGGCACAGAGAACAAAATATAAACAAATAAAATAAAAACTGTAACTAACTTTCAGCTCATGTTTGAAAAAGTATGGGAAACTAAAAAGATACCAGATGACTGGAAAGTGGCATCATCCATCCCTTGCACAAGAAAGGTGATAAGCAAAATGTAAATAACTACAGAGGTATATCTTTGTTGCGAGTGGGTTATAAAATATTGTCAACAATACTGCTAAACAAGGAAGAAGCAACACTAGATAGCCATTTGGGGGAATATCAGAATGGATTTAGAAAGGGCAGATCTCGCTCAGAACAGATTTTCAACCTAAAGTCCATAATTCATCACAGACTTACAAACTCCAAAGATATAGTTGTAACATTTATGGATTTTAAAAAGGCATTTGACTCAGTTGATAGGGAAACATTAGACAAAGTGATCAGAGAATTTGGCATCAAATATAAATTAGCAAACCTTATTTGTGAAACACTCACGGACACCAAATCAAAAGTAAAGTTTCGGTGTGATATATCAAAGGCATTCAACATAAAAACAGGTGTAAGGCAACTGCGTACTAGAGGAAATAGTAAGAGCATGGAAACAAAAACTAAAAGAACAGAAGCCATCACCAATCAGACTGGGAACTAAAAACAAAGGCACTGATATTCACTGTTTAGCAATTGCAGATGATTTTGCCATTCTTTCTGAAAACCTAACAAGTGCTGGAATACAAATCAATCTCTTAGAAGAAACAGCCAAAGAAGCAGGTTTAAGAATATCTGTAGAAGAAACAAAATTTATGACAAATATAAAAAATGCTCTGGAATCCCTCGCAGCAGATATTGGCCAGATAAAGAGGGTAAATAAATTTAAATATTTGGGAGAAATTATCCAAGAAAATGATTTAGAAAAATTCGCTGTAGAAGAAAGAGTACAAAAAATGGAGAGAGCTTATGGGAAACAAGGAGTGTTTGCAACAAAAGATGTATGTCTAAAAATTTGAAGATACAGCACTACAGCACATAGTAAAACCAGAATGTCTTTATGCAAGTGAATGTATAGTACTGAATGACAAACTACACAAACTTGAAGTTCTAGAAAGAAAAATCATTCCAAAAATACTTAGGACACTAAAAAATACCGGGATATGGACATTAAGAAGCAATGAAGAAGTTTATTGCAACACAGAAAACATAAATGAAACATTACGAAAGAGGCGAGTGCCCTTTTTTTTAACACTTATACAGAATGAACAGCAACAGGTTAACCAAACAGATTTTTAAATATCTTTTGGACAAGAAGTCAACTATAGCCTGGATTCAAGAAGTTAGGAAAGATCTGGAAAGAAACAATATAAGTGAAAGAGATGCAACAGAAAGAGATTTTCAAGAGGAAAGTGTTAAAAATGGAAGGCTTCCAAGGAAAGAGGGAGAAGAAGACATGGTCAAAATGGTCCAAAGAGAGAAAAAGGATACATGGTGAAAAGATGAAAGAATACTGGAAGAAAAAGAAAGAACAACAAAGAAGGAAGCATTGAAATTGGTGTGCGGTCCTTAGATGACCCAAACGAAGAAAGAAAGAAAAAAAAAAAAAACAGACTTAGCTGTGGAATGTCTAGTTATGAAACAAATGCTTTATCAACTATGGACCAGCTATAAAAATTTCCCTTGAAAATAATAGAGAAGATCAGGTTCTGATGGACATTAAAGTGCAGTTATTAATATTTAAAATATAATACATAACAGGACATCTGATTCATGCAGAATTACTACCATGCACAAGGTGGGAGGGGGCACCTCAATTCTGAACAATACACATTATAGTGCATTTCATACAATAATTATGCAATATGGAATACTACAGTCACTGCTTTATGAACTTCCAGCATGCTGGAATAGCTGTGGATCAGCAACTTCGGTTAATCAGTACAACAAAAAACTGTTCCAAAGATGCAAATTTTACTTTTTTTATTCACTTGATGACTAGTTTCAGGACGAGACACATTTTAAAATCATCTTAACATAGTGAAAAATGGTATTTACAAAGATGTGAAAACCATGTCAAAAATGTATGCGTTGTAACTTCAACGCAAATTTTTGACATGGTTTTCATATCTTTGGAAACATCATTTTTGGCTGCGTTACAACGATTTGAAAATGGGTCTCGGCCAGAAACTAGTCACTAAGTGAACAAAAAAAAGTAACATTTGCAACTTTCGATTGGTTTTTTGTTGTACTAACCATTCATTTGTTGTCAGATCAAATATTACATTCAAATGACAGTAAAATGTTTAAATACTAATTATAATTACCTTATTCTCCTTTGACAGTACTATAATATGCAGTTAATTAAATGTGAATGAAGAAATGCGAAACAACGAATCAGGAAATGAGTGTGGAAATCAACAACCATTGCCTTTATACCAAAGCTCTTGGAATCTGACACAGTACAGAATGTGCAGTGCAGTACCTAGTTTTGCTACGCAACAAATGCAATTTTTTCCATACCTGCATACATCACGGTGCCCCTGCGCTTTGGGTTGCCTGGGACACTGACCTCACAACGGCTACCCACAGTCGCTGCTTTTGCTAAACGTTCATTTTCCTCTTCCTCACGCCGCCTTTCTTCCTCACGTCTTTTCATTTCCTCTTCATTGTATTTACCAAGTTTGTTAGACTCTAGGAAAGCTTTCACCGTGCCTGTAAATGCAGACAAGAAGCAAGATTGTGAATCATTACAATGATCTCTTCCATGCAGCTGCAACGGCACTCTTCTTTTATGAGAACAGTTGCACTTCAGATGGATTTGTTGTATAGATGTGATAAAGATTCAATTGTAGTATTATTTTGGCACTTGTCAACTACCATAACAGGTAACTGAGAGTCATAAAACATTTATTTAGTCTAAAACATACAGAGTACAGGAAACGAGATTACTCGAGTCTGCAATCACCGAAAAATATACACCTAGTCAACTATCGTAGATTGTGCTGTAAGACTGTGTATCTGGCCATTATTAACTATCAGCAGGTGAAATTTCAAGTACCTGCTAAATGACACCCTTTGCTTCACCCTCACAGCAGGTGGCTCTGTCTCAGCCTGAGGTCTGAGTGAACTATCCCTCCTTTCCAACCCTGCTTCCTCAGACCATCCCTCATTCCTCCCAGCTGAAGGAAATAGATATAGTTTTTTCTAGCTTTTAATGCATCTTTCAGCAAGTACTTGGAACTCTTTATCCTGAATGTCAATATGGCCAGTGATCTAAACATCTTTAATATATTTTTACTGGAAAGCACTGTCAATTTCTTGCAGTAGCGTGCGAGGTCTCTGGAAGATTATGTTGCATCTTGCACTGGTAATAAACTAAATTGCTACAATGATTATATCAAAGGGAAAACTGACTTGAGAAAACTGTAATACTATAAGGAGGCAGTATGGCAGACCAGTATCGCTCACAGACAGATATAAAAGTACAAAAGAACCATTTGTTTCTTCCTCAAAGGGATGGGTTAGAAATGGTTAGAAATTATGGGCAAGTCACTCAGATTCAAGGGTGGAAGGGATTCAGAACCAAGGATGGGAGGAATTTACCTCTTCTTCTTCTTCTCGTAACACAATACATTTTTAAAGACAATCTTATGATTCTGTTGCACAGAAGGTCATTTTTCTATGAATATTAAGAACCAAAGAGTTTTCACCAGAAATTTACAGAAAAAGTTAATTAGATGAAAACACAAATTTTGCTAATTTACAAGGAAACAGCATAACTGGCCAGTACTTACATTGTGTATCCTTGTACATCTACATCTACAAAACCACAAGCCATCTTACAGGATGTAGCAAAAGGTACTTCTGGTACCTATACCTTTTCCCCCACATACCAGTTCCATTCACAAATGGTGTATGGGAAGAATGATTGGCAGTAAAGCACCATATGAGGTCAAATTTCCCCTATTTCTCAACGTGGTGATTTCGTGAAACATATTTGGGTGGAAGTAATGTACTTCTCGACTATTCTTTGAACGTACATTCCCGAAATTTCAATGGTAAACCTCTCCCTGATGCAGAATACCTCTCTTGAAACGTCTGCCACTGGAGTTCGTTGAGCATTCCATAATGCTCTTGTGACAACCAAACAATCCCTTGATATGATGCACACCTGTTTTTGGATCTTCTGTATCACTTCTATTAATCCTTCTTGGTAAGGGTCCCAGACAACGCATAATACTCAAGCATATAGCAAACAAGTGTTTAGTAAAGCATTTCTCTCATGGATAAATAACATTTCCTTAAGATTCTCGTAATGCATCTCAGTCTGGTATCTGCTTTTCTTACTATTTGTTTTATGTGGGCATTCCACTTAAGGTCGCTCCGGGTGGTTACTCCTAGGTATTTTATGGTAGTTACTGTTTTCTGTGGTTTGTCACCATAGTATAAATGAACAGTAGAAGACTTCTTCAGCAATTTATGCACAATATGTAACATTTATTTACACCCAAGGTCAACTGTTAGTCTTTGTATAAAACAGCTGGTCCTCAGCAGGTCATCTACATCTACATCTACATCTATACTCTGCAAGCCACCTAACGGTGTGTGACAGAGGATACCTTGAGTACCTCTATCGGTTCTCCCTTCTATTCCAGTCTTGTATTGTTCGTGGAAAGAAAGATTGTTGGTATGCCTCTGTGTGGGCTCTAATCTCTCTGATTTTATCCTCATGGTCTCTTCATGAGATATATGTAGGAGGGAGCAATATACTGCTTGACTCGTCAGTGAAGGTATGTTCTCAAAACTTCAACAAAAGCCCGTACCGAGCTACTGAGCGTCTCTCCTGCAGAGTCTTCCACTGGAGTTTATCTATCATCTCCGTAACACTTTCACGATTACTACATGATCCTGTAATGAAGTGCACTGCTCTCTGTTGGATCTTCTCTATCTCTTCTATCAACCTTATCTGGCACGAATCCCACACCAGTGAGCAGCATTCGAGCAGTAGGCAATCAAGTGTACTGTAACCTACTTCCTTTGTTTTCGGACTGCTTTTCCTTAGGATTCTGCCAATGAATCTCAGTCTGGCATCTACTTTATCGGCAATTAATTTTATATGGTAATTCCATTTTAGATCACTCCTAATGCCTACTCCCAGATAATTTATGGAATTAACTGCTTCCAGTTGCTGAACTGCTGTATTGTAGCTAAATGATAAGGGATCTTTCTTTCCATGTATTCACAGCACATTACACTTGTCTACATTGAGACTCAATTGCCATTCCCTGCACCATGTGTCAATTTGTGGCAGATCCTCCTGCATTTCAGTACAATTTTCCATTGTTACAACCTCTCGACATACCACAGCATCATCCGCAAAAAGCCTCAATGAACTTCCGATGTCATCCACAAGGTCATTTATGTATATTGTGAATAGCAACGGTCCTACAACACTCCCCTGCAGCACACCTGAAATCACTCTTACTTCGGAAGACTTCTCGCCACTGAGAATGACATGCTGCGTTCTGTTATCTAGGAACTCTTCAATCCAATCACACAATTGGTCTGAAAGTCCATATGCTCTTACTTTGTTCATTAAACGACTGTGGGGAACTGTATAAAACGCCATGTAGAAGTCAAGAAACACGGGATCTACCTGGGAAGCCGTGTCTATGGGCCTCTGAGTCTCATGGACGAATAGCTGGGTTTCACACGATCGTCTTTTTCAAAACCCATGATGATTCCTACAAAGTAGATTTCGAGTCTCCATAAAAGTCATTATACTCAAACATAATACGTGTTCCAAAATTCTAGAACTGATCGACATTAGAGATATAGGTCTATAGTTCTGCACATCTGTTCGACGTCCCTGCTTGAAAACGGGGATGACCTGTGCCCTTTTCCAATCTTTTGGAACGCTACGCTCTTCTAGAGACCTATGGTACACCGCTGCAAGAAGGGGGGCAAGTTCCTTCGCGTACTCTGTGTAAAATCGAACTGGTATCCCATCAGGTCCAGTGGCCTTTCTTCTTTTGAGCGATTTTAATTGTTTTTCTATCTCTCTGTCATCTATTTCGATATCTACCATTTTGTCATCTGTGCGACAATCTAGAGAAGGAACTACAGTGCGGTCTTCCTATGTGAAACAGGTTTGGAAAAAGACATTTAGTATTTCGGCCTTCAGTCTGTCATCCTCTGTTTCAGTATCATTTTGGTCACAGAGTGTCTGGACATTTTGTTCTGATCCATCTACCTCTTTGACATAAGTCCAAAATTTCTTAGGATTTTCTGCCAAGTCTGTACATAGAACTTTACTTTCGAATTCACTGAACGCCTCTCAGATAGCCCTCCTCACACGACATTTTCGCTTCTTGTAATTTTTGTTTGTCTGCAAGGCTTTGGCTGTGTTTATGTTTGCTGTGAAGTTCCCTTTGCTCGGTTGTTTACCACAGTGGCTCTTTTCCATCTCTTACGATATGCTTGGCACATACTCATCCAATACATATTGTATGATGGTTATGAACTTTGTCCACTGATCCTCAACACTATCTGTACTTGAGATAAAATTTTTGTGTCGAGCCGTCAAGTGCTCCGAAATCTGCTTTTTGTCACTTCTGCTAAACAGAAAAATCTTCCTACATTTTTTTAATATTTCTATTTACAGCTGAAATCATCGATGCTGTAACCGGTTTGTGATTGCCGATTCCCTGTTCTGCATTAACTGTTTCAAACAGTTCGGGTCTGTTTGTCACCAGAAGGTCTAATATGTTATCGCCATGAGTCGGTTCTCTATTTAACTGCTCAAGGTAGTTTTCATATAATGCACTTAAAAAAATTTCACTGGATTCTTTGTCCCTGCCACTCATTATAAACATTTGAGTCTCCCAGTCTATATCTCCATCTTCATCTTCAGGCCACGAGTGGCATACCGGGACCAGCCGACCACCGTGTCATCCTCGGTGGAAGATGTGGAGAGGAGGGGCGTGGGGTGAGCACACCGCTCTCCCAGTCGTAAAATGGTATTCTTGACCGAAGCCGCTACTATTCGGTCGAGTAGCTCCTCAATTGGCATCACGAGACTGAGTGCACCCCGAAAAATGGCAACAGCGCATGGCGGCCTGGATGGACACCCATCCTATGCCACTAGAGGGCTCTGAACTGTAATGTGTAACATGGCAGTGTGTAACGTAATTATGTCAGTGTGTGAGAAACAGCGTTCTGCGATCAAGTTATGAATCCGAAGAGTTCATCCACACTACACCAGTGCTGTGACATCTACAACAATCTGATACCTCAAGTTCATTTACATTGATCCTCCATGCAGTCCCAATGTGGCCCCATCTGATTTTCATCTGTTTCCAAAACTTAAAGAACTCCACTGAGGACTTCATTTGATAGTGATGCAGTTGGTGCAAGCAGAGGTGAGGTGGCAGTTCCACCAACAAAGTCAAACATTCTACAGTGACAGTGTCAAGAAGCTGGTCTCTCGTTGGGAGAAGTGTATTTGTCACTAGGGTGACTACGTTGAAAAATAAATATGTAGACATGTAAAATAAAGATGTAGAATGTTAATAACATTTGTTTTATTTAAAAAGCTTTAACAATTTTCACACAAAATTTGGAACCATTACTTTTCAGCAGGCCCAAGTACTTTTTGTGCAAGAGTTAATTTCTTATAAAAGTTCATCCATGTAATTATAAAACTTTTTTTTGTCTCCATCTGGCAATGTGTACACAAAAACAGCAAATGTTTTTAAACGTGGAAGTTCAACGATAGAAAGTTCTGCTTTTTTTCACTGGCTAGATTATTATATTCAATTGCACTGTTGCATTCAATCTTTTCTCTTACATAGTCCCAGCTACTTTGATATTTTCCTACAAGACATGCTTTAAGTGTGAGGTGTGTGTTCTCTAACATGTTTCGATTAAGCCAGTGGTTAGTAAAGCGTAGGCCAGAAATGTCATTCAGATCATTTAACATCATTTCCATTTCATCTTAAAATTCGGTACAGGAAACATACGAAGGGTGTTTAATAAACAATGTACATATTTTTTTTCTCAATGTCTGTTGAAAAAATGCAGAATGTGTTGTGGGACATTGTGGAATATTTCCACTTCAGCCTCTGTAGTTTCATGAAATTTCTGTACACGGTGGCGCTATATGTCACCTTCAAAGTGGCGTTTGTAACTGGGGTGTGTTCCAAGCAGACAGCTATCGTGGAGTTTCTTTTGGTGGAAAACCAGAGCATTGCAGATGTTCACAGGCACTTGCACAATGCCTATGGAGGCCTGGCAGTGAGCAAAAGCGTGGCAAGTCATTGGGTGGGGTGTCTGTCATCACAGCAACAAAGTCGTGCAAACCTGTCCAATTTCCGAAGTGCCCACTGGCAGCACACAGCTGTGGCTCCTGCAATGTTGGAACATGTGGACACACTCATTCAAGATGACCAATAGATCACAATCAAACACCTTGCTGCTCAACTGGATTTCTGTGCTGGTAGTGCTGACACACTCGTCCACCAGTTGAGGTATTCAAAGATCTGTTGCCTGCTGGTTTCCTCACCGCCTAACAGAAGACTATAAAGACGAATGAAGGACCGTATGTGTACAATTGCTTGTGGATTACGAGGCTGATTGTGACAATCTTTTGTCGCACTTCATCACCAGTGATGGAACACTGGTTCATAATTTTGAACTGGAAAAAAAATGGCAATCCAAGGAATGGCATTGCACCACCCCTCATTTGAAGAAAAAGTTCAAAACCTCACTCTCAGCCAGCAAAGACATGGCAGCAGTCTTCTAGGCCTCTGAAGGAGTTATTCAGTTTGATGTCCACCCTAATGGTGCAACAATCAACTCTGAATTGTATTGTGCTGCCCCCACGAAAATGAAGAAACGATTTCAGCACGTTCATTGCTGCAAAAATGCAAACAAACTTCTCCTTCTCCATTAAAACACAAGCCCTTACACAAGTCTGTGCACCCAAAAGGAGCTCAAGAAACTTCACTGGACTATTCCTCCTCATCCACCCCACAGACTGGATCTCGCAGCACCCAACTTCCAATTGTTTGGCCAAATGAAGCATGCGAACAGTACATGGATGAGGAGGGGGTTACTGATGCAGTAAGGCTTTGCCTCCTATGTCAACCAGTAGAGTGGTACCACACAGACATACAGGTCCTCCCAGTAAGGTAGCATAAGGCTGTCGCACTGAATGGAGATTATATTGAAAAACAAGGTTTTGTAGCTAAAAGAGTGGGTAATAATATGGTGTATTAGAATCTTCGATAAAACCAACCTGCTTTCAGAAAAAAAGTATTACTTTACCTACTGAATGCCTCTTGTATTATTTCTTACTTGACCACATGCCTCACTTGTTGCGCTAGTATCCTTGGTGGAAGAAACTCTTAATTATTTCTAGGGGTTCGATTCTTGGTGTCTCAATTTTGGTTTGTTGGTTCACCAGATGTGGGATTCCATCATTATTCTATTGATATACTTCAATTTCTTCTTTATTGCAGTTCTTTTCACCCATCTATCTATTAATGACTGCCTTATTTCTGTTTTTGTTGGTCTGAAATTAAAATGGGGAGGTGTGTTGCTGTTTTTTTTTTTCTTTTTTCCTTGTTCCTGCTCACATACTGGTTGACAACTGTCTGTGTTTGTTCATCACTTTCACCTCAAGACAATTACCTTTTATCTGTTCCTTCACTTCAAGACAGTCATTTTTAGCAGCTGTTTCACATCAGGACAGGAGTTTTTTTTTTTTTTTTTTACCAGTTTGTCTGTTTTTGTATGTTTTTTAATGTATTTGGTTTTCCTATTTTTGTCATTTGTATGAAAGGGGCAAATTATTGCAAATATGAATCTTTCACTGTATGTTTCAATGTGTAGACTATAAGCTGCATATCTATTCTTTTTTGTTTTTTTTTTTTTTTTCCTCCCTCCAGTCATTCAATTTTGAAATTCACAGACAATCTTATGTACACCTGTAACAGTCTTGATTTTTTTGTATCATGTAGTGATTCACAGACTTCACTTTTCCATTCAAGCACTGGACATATTAAGAGGTAATGGATGAATTATTTTGTTCACTTTGTGCAGTAATTTCAGTATGCATTCTGGAGAAGCCATCATGTTCCTCTGAAATTCTGTCAGAGGTTTTAGTGTAGTTTGAGCCACAATAATGATTAATGTACCGTTTGCTGAGATGTCCTCAGTTAACGTCTCTGCATTTTACACTGCTTTTTTGATTGGTGCACCAGATTTTATGAAATTGTGCACGATGAAATGATTATCTAATTTGTCCTGTAGCAATTTATCATAGTTTCTTCTTGACTACCACCTATGGTAAGAACTTTATCTCTATGATTATTTGATGTCAATGCGCTACACTTCTGTTTTCCAATATTCAGCCAACTGTTGGAGTTGGTATGCCCTTGCCTTCCTCCAACCTTCAAAATGTATAAAAAGCAGTATGCTAAATGATACAATCTGATAATATAACTACATCCATTGTTGATAGAAGCTCCCTGAATTAGATGATTTGTATTGCATTTTGGAACTAGACACTGTACAAGGACACACAGCATACCTGAGCAGCTAATGCATCAGGAATTTAGTATGTGTACAAATCATGGGTTACAAATCTAAAGGTAAAATGCATTGCTCATTAATACAACTGCAAAACCATGACTGAATCACAAGAACAGAATACAATGTGTACCGTACACGATTAATTGTAATACAAATAAAGAACTGAAGTTTCAAACTAATGAAACATAACATTAGCAGAAAAAATCATAATTATTTACCTGGCCTCTTGGCATACTCTTCTGGAGGTAATTCAAATTTTTCAACTTTCGATAGATCTTCAAATTCAGTCTGCAATTCAAATTTGTCAATAACCTGCAAAATAAACACACAGTTATCAACTATCTGAGAATGAAGATTTAAATTTCTGTTACCAACACATTTTTCTGATAGCAGATTATAATGAGAAGGTACTGCTTTGATGGCGGAGCTATGTTCATACAAACAGGGTAAGGCTTAGGCAGTACTACTCTGTTCAGTCAATGGGTTCTAAGTAAATACTCCCTTTGTCAGAAAAGTTCCAGGACACGTTGTTTTATTTCTTAGTTTGCAGTAATAAAAAGGAACAAATGTTGTTTTTATGTGATCTGGTGTGTACGTGTCCTTGAAGTGATGTTGGCCATATTTCCATCCAAACTCACTAAATGGCAGGGCTGTGCTTAACAACGTACTGTTTGGGTTGTTGATGGAATAGTTGTGGTGATAAAATGGATGCTGATTGTGAGCAAAGAGTAAACACAGCTCAGGAAACCTGCTAGTGAAACGTGGACAATGATTAAGCAAGCATATGTAGATGAGCCCCCCATGAACCATAGACACTGCCGTTGGTGGGGAGGCTTGCGTGCCTCAGTGATACAGATAGCCGTACCATAGGTGCAGCCACAGCAAAGGGGTATCTGTTGAGAGGCCAGACAAACGTATGGTTCCTGAAGAGGGGCAGCAGCCTTTTCAGTAGTTGCAGGGGCAACAGTCTGGATGATTGACTGATCTGGCCTTGTAACACTAACCAAAACGGCCTTGCTGTGCTGGTACTGCGAACGGCTGAAAGCAAGGGGAAACTACGGTCATAATTTTTCCCGAGGGCATGCAGCTCTACTGTATGGATAAATGATGATGGCGTCCTCTTGGGTAAAATATTCCGGATGTAAAATAGTCCCCCATTCGGATCTCCGCGCAGGGGCTACTCAGGAAAACGTTGTTATCATGAGAAAGAAAACTGGCGTTCTACGGATCGGAGCGTGGAATGTCAGATCCCTTAATCGGGCAGGTGGGTTAGAAAATTTAAAAAGGAAAATGGATAGGTTAAAATTGGATATAGTGGGAATTAGTGAAGTTCGGTGTCAGGAGGAACAAGACTTTTGGTCAGGTGAATACAGGGTTATAAATACAAAATCAAATAGGGGTAATGCAGGAGTAGGTTTAATAATTAATAAAAAAAAATAGAAGTACGGGTAAGCTACTACAAACAGCATAGTGAACTCATTATTGTGGCCAGGATAGACACGAAGCCCACGCCTACTACGGTAGTACAAGTTTATATGCCAACTAGCTCTGCAGATGACGAAGAAATTGATGAAATGTATGATGAGATAAAAGAAATTATTCAGATAGTGAAGGGAGACGAAAATTTAATAGTCATGGGTGACTGGAATTCAAGAGTAGGAAAAGGGAGAGAAGGAAACATAGTAGGTGAATATGGATTGGGGCTAAGAAATGAAAGAGGTAGAATTTTGCACAGAGCATAACTTAATTATAGCTAACACTTGGTTCAAGAATCATAAAAGAAGGTTCTATACATGGAAGAATCCTGGAGATACTGACAGGTTTCAGATAGATAATATAATGGTAAGACAGAGATTTAGGAACCAGGTTTTAAATTGTAAGACATTTCCAGGGGCAGATGTGGACTCTGACCACAATCTACTGTTATGAACTGTAGATTAAAACTGAAGAAACTGCAAAAAGGTGGGAATTTAAGGAGTTGGGACCTGGATATACTGACTAAACCAGAGGTTGTACAGAGTTTCAGGGAGAGCATAAGGGAATAATTGACAAGAATGGGGGAAAGAAATACAGCAGAAGAAGAATGGGTAGCTTTGAGGGATGAAGTAGTGAAGGCAGCAGAGGATCAAGTAGGTAAAAAGACCAGGGCTAGTAGAAATCCTTGGGTGACAGAAGAAATATTGAATGTAATTGATGAAAGGAGAAAATATAAAAATGCAGTAAATGAAGCAGGCAAAAAGGAATACAAACGTCTCAAAAATGAGATCGACAGGACGTGCAAAATGGCTAAGCAGTGATGGCTAGAGGACAAATGTAAGGATGTAGAGGCTTATTTCACTAGGGGTAGAATAGATACTGCCTACAAGAAAATTAAAGAGACCTTTGGAGAAAAGATAACCACTTGTATGAATATCAAGAGCTCAGATGGAAACCCAGTTCTAAGCAAAGAAGGGAAAGCAGAAAGGTGGAAGGAGTATATAGAGGGTCTATACAAGGGCGATTTACTTGAGGGCAATGTTATAGAAATGGAAGAGGATGTACATGAAGATGAAATGGGAGATATGATACTGCGTGAAGAGTTTGATAGAGCACTGACAGACCTGAGTTGAAAAAAAAGGCCCCGGGAGTAGACAACATTCCACTAGAACTACTGACGGCCTTGGGAGAGCCAGTCCTGACAAAAATCTACCATCTGGTGAGCAAGATGTATGGAACAGGCGAAATACCCTCAGACTTCAAGAAGAATATAATAATGCCAATCCCAAAGAAAGCAGGTGTTGACAGATGTGAAAATTACCAAACTATCAGTTTAATAAGTCACAGCTGCAAAATACTAACGCGAATTCTTTACAGACAAATGGAAAAACTGGTAGAAGCTGACCTCGGGGAAGATCAGTTTGGATTCCGTAGAAATATGGGAACACGTGAGGCAATACTGACTCTACGACTTATTTTAGAAGCTAGATTGAGAAAAGGCAAACCTACGTTTCTAGCATTTGTAGACTTAGAGAAAGCTTTTGACAATGTTGACTGGAATACTCTCTCAAATTTTGAAGGTGGCAGGGATAAAATACAGAGAGCGAAAGGCTATTTACAATTTGTACAGAAAGCAGATGGCAGTTATAAGGGTCGGGGGACATGAAAGGGAAGCAGTGGTTGGGAAGGGAGTGAGACAGGGTTGTAGCCTCTCCCCGATATTGTTCAATCTGTATATTGAGCAAGCAGTAAAGGAAACAAAAGAAAAATTTGGAGTAGGTATTAAAATCCATGGAGAAAAAATAAAAACTTTAAGGTTCGCCGATGACATTGTAATTCTGTCGGAGACAGCAAAGGACTTGGAAGAGCAGTTGAATGGAATGGACAGTGTCTTGAAAGGAGGATATAAGATGAACATCAACAAAAGCAAAACAAGGATAATGGAATGTAGTCAAATTAAAGCAGGTGATGCTGAGGGAATTAGATTAGGAAATGAGACACTTAAAGTAGTAAAGGAGTTTTGCTATTTGGGGAGCAAAATAACTGATGATGGTCGAAGTAGAGAGGATATAAAATGTAGACTGGCAATGGCAAGGAAAGCGTTTCTGAAGACGAGTAATTTGTTAACATCGAGCATAGATTTAAGCGTCAGGAAGTCGTTTCTGAAAGTTTTTGTATGGAGTGTGGCCTTGTATGGAAGTGAAACATGGACAATAAATAGTTTGGACAAGAGGAGAATAGAAGCTTTCGAAATGTGGTGCTACAGAAGAATGCTGAAGATTAGATGGGTAGAACACATAACTAATGAGGAGGTACTGAATAGGAATGGGGAGAAGAGGAGTTTGTGGCACAACTTGACTAGAAGAAGGGATCGGTTGGTAGGACATGTTCTGAGGCATGAAGGGATCACCAATTTAGTATTGGAGGGCAGCGTGGAGGGTAAAAATCGTAGAGGGAGACCAAGAGATGAATACACTAAACAGATTCAGAAGGGTGTAGGCTGCAGAAGGTACTGGGAGATGAAGAAGCTTGCACAGGATAGAGTAGCATGGAGAGCTGCATCAAACCAGTCTCAGGACTGAAGACCACAACAACAACAATGTAGATGAGGCACTTTCAAGAAGATGTGTTTTCAAGTGGCACAAAAGGTTTTGTAAAGGCAGAGATTCGGAGCAAGATGCCAGAGCTATATAACACGACACAATATTGTAGTGCCTGTGTTACTCTGAATCACAATGCTATGTTTCTTCAGGCATGCATGCGTGTCCAAGGAGTTGGCACTGCGACAACTGCAGCCATTATGAAATACATGAAATGTATTTTAATGTACGGGGAGTTCTGGTTGAGAATTATGAATTATTTAGGAATAAATAAAATGACTCACCGAAAGGCAGAAACACTACATTGTCAATAGGTGCACAAATGGAAAGTACAGAGCTTTGCTAGCTTTAGGAATGACCTCCTTTTTTTCAAGCTTGTAGGGAAAACATGCACAGGAACACACACAACTCACTCACATGCACACACCTGTCTCTCTACATTGTGCTCTGTTGACTGCCAGCTCTTTCCTAGCCTACAGTGAGTGTACTGAGGTCAGGTGGGGGTGCAGTGTGGGGTAGGGTGAGGATGGAGAGGGGTGAGAGGCAGATAGGGGGTTGGGGGAAGCATCTAGCAGCTCGTGGGAGAGTGAGGAGCCATCTGTGGACTAGCTAGGGGTGCAGATAGAGGGGGCAGTGGCAAGGCAGCTGGGCACGCGATTTCGTACACTAGAGCGTGAGATAGTAACAAACAACTAGCTGACACAAAATGGGCAGGGTACTGGCGCAGGGGATGGTGCGCACATACGCAAGCATTCACAACGCATGAACGTGAACACACACACACACACACACACACACACACACACACACACACACAATTGAGTGGGGGTGGAGGACAGCAAATTACTTTAGGTTTAGGGCAGGGAGGTTACGGGAGTGAGGGATTCGCTGTAAGGATAGCTCCCGTCTACGTAGCTCATGAAAGCTGGTGGTGGTGGTGGTGGTGGGGAGGATGCAGATGGCATGAGTTGCAAAGCATGTTGTGCTCTGCTGCATGTTGTGCCACTGGGTGGTCCACCTCGTCTTTGGCAACAGTTTTGCAGTGGACATTCATTGTAATTGGCAGCTGGTTGGTTGTCATACCAACGTAAAATGCTGTACAGTGGTTGCAACAAGATCAACCACCCAGTGGCGCAACGTGCAGCAGGGCACAACATACGAGATTTCAATGGTTGTTTCACAACCCATGCCATCTGAATCCACCCTACCACCACCAGCTTTTCTGAAAAGGCTCACCACTCCCACAAGCCGGTAGACACTTCCCAACCCTCTCCCTGCGTTCCTCGATGCCTCACACTACCCCACCCCCCTGCCTCTCCCCAGTAGAATCACCGCGGGCCAGGAAAGAGCTGGCAGTTGACTGACCACAATATAGGAAGACAGGTGTGTGTGTGTGTGTGTGTGTGTGTGTGTGTGTGTGTGTGTGTGTGTTCCTACAAGCTTGAAAAAGAAACTGTATTCTAAAAGCTAACCGATCTCTGTACCTTTTGTTTGTGTACCTATCGGCAATGCAGCACTTCCCCCTTTCGGTGAGTCATCTCCGTTATTCCTAAATAATTCGTAGCTTAATAAATCACCTGAACCAAGGGTCATTCCTGTCAATCTTCACATTACGGAGAGGTAAAGACTGGGGAAAGGAAGATTCCAAAAATTCAAGGTCCAACCTTTTTCTATCTCATGGCCTTTTGATTTCCAGGCATGCACCTTATTTATTAGACTACCTAATATACTTGCTGAAAATAAAGTATGTAATGATCCACTGTAAGCATATCTTTAATACTCTATTTGCAATAAAATTAAGAGGAGAATATGTAGTGAGGTCAAATTTAGAAAAAAGAGTAAATACAAATAAAAAATGAATAAATACAACTCACATGCAAACGCATTCCATCTTCAATTGGGAAAGATCCCAGTATAGCAGCATCATTCTCCAATTTCGACACAAGTGTGTCTTCCTTGTTATATAGTTCTATTTTCATAGTTGCTGCACTTCCACCTGTCAGTAATTCAAGTTTGTCCTGTAACAGAGAAAAACATGGATCTCCTTTAGGAACATGTGTCATTCAAGTTTAGCACTACTGATTAAAAATTAAATTGCCAATGGCACTTAAGTTCCTCTCCAGAGTGTAGAAAAGCCGTTCCACAGTTAACAGCCATGACTTCTGTGATAATGGCTGTAGCATTAAGAATTTCTTCGCGGATTTTCTGTGGCTCAATGATCCAAAGGTTTACTGGAAGATTACAAAGGTAAAGGTTCAAGGCTCTAACGTTGGTTGGGCCTTTTTTTCTGGTATTTCATGTGATTTCATTTCTGACAAGGAAAGTTCATATTAGACTGTGGCAACAACATGCCGCTTCCAGTAACACTGTGACTAGAAAAGCACTGTGTTATTCAAAACTAACTACACATCAAAAATTGATTGTTTTTTGTTAACTATGTTTTACATTCATTAACAGTGTTTTTAACTAAATGAACCTTAATGGTACTTCATATAAGTCTAAAATTATTTTGTATAAAAAAGTTGGTCCATGTAACATTATTGACAAGGTGTAATTTTGCATATGACAACCTTTAATAAATTGCTCAAACTCAACCATGCCAGACATAGTAAAGACTAGTTACCCTCAGCTGTGCTCACTTACAGTAATTTTGTTATTATGAGTGATGGTGAATAAGTAAGATGTTGTACTTGCAATAATATCAGCTGCCCTCAAATGTCTGCCTGTTCTAGTAAGCACAGCAACTGATGTGCACCCTCTCCCCCTCCCCTGCCACTCCACTGCTCCCCCATGCTTGACTAAGTGGCATGCGCGTCACTGCCGAGCTGTGCGTGCCAAGGAGCATGGGCAGGAGCACACATGAATGGATTGCACTACTGAAGTAATATACATCATACAATGTGGATATTATGTAACAAATTTAATCATTTTTAATGCAGTTTATGTTCATTTTTAAGAAGTTTGTGTTCTTCCTCAGGGAGTAAGATGTCTTTATACTGAATTTCATCAAAATCAATTCAACAGTTTAGTCATGAAAACATAAAAGACAGAGTTAAATAATTTTAGTATGTAAGTATGGACTGGACATGCTGAGGATTATATAAGCATTGTATTCATTAAGTTGAATTGTATTACAAGGTGTACAACTTTGCTTCCGCCATTTTTTCCCCAATATTTGAGGCTTTAATGAAACAAATTGGTTACACATGTATCATTCAAAGTATTTTCCATCACTGGCCACTACTTTCTCCCATCTTTCGGGCAGTGTATGAATCCCGCGTCGAAAAAATTGTTCATCTCTTGAAGCGATCCACGAATTGATCCAATTTGTGACTTCTTCATGAGATCGGAAGTGTTGGTCAGCCAGGCCACTGATCTAAACAGGTGATAGCTAGAGGGAGCAATGTCTGTAGAATACGGCAGGGGGGCGGGGGGGGGGGGGGGTGTAGGGCAGGATTTTCTATATTAAGGTTTCCAAGTATGTTTTGACCTCTTTTGCAACGTGGGGTCGAGCATTGTCGTACTGCAAAAGCACTTTATTGTGCCTCTCACTGTATTGCGGCCTTTTGTCTTTTAATACTCTGCTCAAACGCATTAATTGCGTTCAATAATGAACACCTGTGATTTTTTTCACTTGGTTTTAACACCTCATAGTACACGACGCTGAGCTGGTCCCGCCAAATGCAGAGCATGATCTTGGAGCCATGAATATTCAAGACTGTTGACTTGGAAGCTTGGCCGGGATATCCTCATGATTTTTTGCGTTTAGGGTTATCGTAATGAACCCATTTTTCATCCCCGGTCACAATGCGATGCAGAAATCCGTCCCGTTTTTGCCTCTGAAGCAACTGCTCACAAACACACAAACACCGTTCAATGTCTCTTGGTTTCAGCTCACACGGGCTCCAAGTTCCTTCTTTCTGAATCATGCCGATAGCCTTGAGACATTTTGAAATGGCTTGCTGTGTCACTCCCACTAACTGTGCCAATTCTTCTTGAGCCTGACGTGAGTCTTCACTCAGCAATGTCTCCATTCTCTTGTGGGTGTTGGAGAAAACAATTCCTTTATTCCCACATACATTTAGCAATAACTGAACACTACACACATGAATGAATTGTGTAGACATGAACAGCACAGAATAACTAACTAAAGCTAATTCAAAGAATAACTATATCACTGCACATAAATTAACACTTCACGGAATGTTTATGAATCACTCTACACTTGTAGGGATCGATTGTCAGAAATAGGTCACTACATGACTCCCCCCTTTAATGCTAACGATACCGCAGATTAAATTTCACACACCGTCCAGCTCTTGTAACTACTTCTTTCTTGAAACCGGGTGGTGCGTCACATGTGTCAGTGGTTGCGTCAGGGAGTGGTGTAGTAGTCCTCGACGTCGGTCTTGGTGTTGCAGTGACTGGTGTTCGCTGAGTGTTGTGGTGTTCATGGGGTATAGGAACACATCTTGTAGCTTCTCCTGTCTTCTCTGGTTTGTGTTCAGTGGTAGCTGTGGTGTGTGTTGTGTCCAGAAATGCAGGCTTGATACGGTCCACTGCAACTGTGGTGGGTGTACCGTTAATCATTATGCGAAAAGTATTGCTATCCCTACTGACTACCAGATATGGTCCGTCATATGGTGGCTGCAGTGGTTTACACACAGTATCATTGCGTAACAATACATGCGTGCACTTATCTAGCTCCGCAAAAATGAATGAGTGTCTTCCAAGTTGGTTTCTAGGTGTTGTTGGTCTCAATTGAAGTATATGCTCTCTTAATCTTGTGGCGAATTCTGAGGCTGTGATTGTATCATCTGCCATGCTGTGCAGAAATACTCCAGGTAGGCGTAATGTTTGTCCATACACCAGTTCTGCTACTGTTGCTTTCAGATCACTTTTGAATGACGTTCGTAGACCCAAAAGTACGATAGGTAGTGTGTCTGTCCAATTCGGTGTTGCGTGACATCTCAGTGCTGCCTTTAACTGTCGATGAAGACGCTCAACCTTGCCATTTGATGCGGGGTGGTATGCCGTGGTGCGTATGCATTTCGTACCTAATAGCGTAGCCAATGCTTTGAAAACGTAGGCTTCAAATTGCCGTCCTTGATCAGTTGTAACTCTCAGTGGAACTCCAAACCAGGCAATCCAACCACGAAAAAATGTTTGAGCTATAGTTTCTGCAGTGATGTCCTTCATTGGGAATGCCTCAGGCCACTTAGCAAACCTGTCAATCACCGTGAGGCAATAACTAGCCTTCCGATGTCGAGAGTGGGCCGATGACGTCAACATGCACATGCACATGCACATGCACATGGTCAAAACGCTGATTTGGTGGAAGAAATGTGCCTAATGATGCCCTGACATGCTGTGTGATTTTATTCCTCTGGCACGCCAAGCATTGCTTCACAAATGTTTTACAGTCTGTGTGCATACATGGCCATACAAATATTTGTTTGACCAATCTGAGTGTGGCTCTTACTCCTGGGTGTGACAGATTGTGCATTGATGCAATTGCCTGTGTTCTAAATTGCTGTGGCACAAATGGACGTATCTTTCCTCTTGCTACGTCACAGTACAACTCAATGTTTGCTTCAGGAACTGTCACGAGCTGTAGCTTCAATCCTTTCTCTTGTTGCAATAGATCATGCAACTCACTATCACATTGTTGCGCATGCGCGAGGGCGTCGTAATCAATGGCCTTTGTCACTGCTTCCACCTGTGTGATGTCATCTGCTACTGTGGACACTGCTTCTATGCGAGAAAGTTCATCAGCTGGAACATTTAGCTTCCCTTCCACATACACAATGCTGGTCGTGAACTGGCTGATATAATCTAAGTGCCACAGCTGCCTGGGCGATGCTTTCTCTGGCTTTACCTTAAAGGCATAGGTAAGCGGTTTATGATCTGTGTAAATCGTGAACTGTCGCCCTTCTAATGCGTGTCTGAATATTTTTACTGCCACATAAGCTGCGTACAGCTCACGGTCACATGTTGCCCAACATTGCTGAGATGGTGACAACTTATGACTATAAAATGCAATGGCCTGCCATAACTGATCAATTTGTTGCTGGAATATAGCACCAATTGCAGTGGACGAAGCATCAACCATGAGAGCGAATGGAGCATGCGCGACCGGGTGTGCTAATTGTGCGGCCTCCGCTATAACTTTTTTTATAGCGTGAAACGCAGTGTCCGCCTCGATAGTCCAATGCACACTGTGGTTAGGTTTAGGTGCGCCTTTAAGTAGTTCATTCAATGGTGCAGTTATCAGTGCATGATTGCGAATGAAGTGTTGGTAGAAATTCACTACTCCAATGAATCGTCATAATTCTCTGACTGTGACAGGGCGGGGGTATTTGTTTATGGCCTCTACTTTACTATGTGGCAGTCGAATACCCTGTGCATTCATGTGTGCATAGGCGGTCAAACACTTGTGCCAAATGCTGTAAGTGCTCCTCTTCTGATGCAGACATCACCAATAAATCATCTATATACACATAGCAAAAATCTAAATCTCTTGTAACTTCATCCATAAAACGTTGGAAGGTCTGGGCGGCATTACATAGTCGGAATGGAATTCGGGTGAATTCAAATAGACCGAATGGTGTTGTCACCGCTGTTTTAGGAATGTCTTCTGCAGCTATAGGGATCTGATAGTAAGCTCGAACTAGATCAATGGTAGAAAATATAGTCTTACCGTGAACATTTGCAGAAAAGTCTTCTATATGTGGAACTGGGTACCGGTCTGGAATGGTCCTTGCATTGAGTTGGCGATAGTCACCGCAGGGGCGCCATCCATTTTTCTTTTTAGGCACAATGTAAATTGGGGATGCCCAACTGCTACTAGAAACTCTGCAGATACCTTGTGACAGCATGCTGCGAAATTCCTGCTTTACCACTTTTAGCTTTTCAGCCGTTAAACGTCTAGGCCGAGCGTGAGTTGGCGGCCCTGGCGTGGTCAAAATGTGGTGGACGGTTGTATGCTTGACTGGTGGGAGAGTAGGCGATTGCTGTGTGATCTCGGGGTATCCTTCCAGTAATCATATATATGGTGTGTCGCCTGTGACTGTGCGTACCTCTAGTGGTGTGATACAACGGACTTTTCCTGTTGTATGCAGACTAGTAGTCAAATCTATCAGTCGCTGGCATCGCAGATCTGGCAGTAAGTCGTAGAAGGACAAAAAATCTGCTCCGATAATAGGCTGTGATATATCTGCCACTGTAAATTGCCATTCAAACACACGGCGTAGCCCCAAATTAAGAAACAATGTTACTCGACTGTATGTTCTAATTTTGGAGTCATTGGCGGCATATAGATAACAGTCGTTGCAGCTCCGGCGTGATAGGCGGTTTGCTGGATATACGGACACTTCTGCGCCTGTATCGACGAGAAACTGTAGTTTTGTTTCGCGGTCTGTCATAAAAAGTCGGCGAGTGTTTGCACTGGAAGTTATCACTGCTACGGTGTCTGCCTCATGTTTCCACTTGCAAGGTGGCGTACACTTTCGTGCATCATTACCAAATGTCTTGTGGTACCAGCATAAGTTCTGTAGTGATGGTGATCGATTGCGACTTCGGGACCGTTGGTGGCGTGGCCGTTGGCAGTTGTGCGTTGTTTGTAATGCAGCTACCTGTGTGGTCAACTCTGCCAGTTGTGATTGTAGGGAGACTAACGTCACTGTGGGTGAATTTTCTTGTTGTGGCGTTAATGTTGAGACATTTGATGTGGAATACATTTCAGTTAACCTGTCGGCCGTTTGTGCCAGTGCGTTTAAATCACCTGCACATACCGTGAGAATTTTTTGAGTATCAGCTACAGTGTTACTTGCCAGTGTGCGCAAACGTCGTAAGAGTTGTGATGGAGTGCGATCTCCGAGTTCTTCAGTGCGCAGTAGCTTCTCTAGCCGTTTTGCCTCTGATTGTGACAAACGCATTATTAATGCGTTTTTAATGGATGCGTAATGATCGGTATCCGGTGGTGCGGCTAGGATATCTTGTACTTCTGCTGCTAGATCTTCTGTAAGTGCTGCAACCACAGAGCTGTACTTAGTTTCGTCCACCGATATTTGTGTGAGGACGAACTGGCTTTCTAACTGGGCAAACCACCGTAGAGGATTATGTAACCAAAATGGTGGAGGTTTTATTGTCACCCTGTTAATTGCACTGCTGGCTTCAGGTTGAATTGAGACTGGCGAATCGGTCATTATCATGCTGAAACGAGCGCGACGCGGCTGGCGCGGAAGTTACAAACGTGAATGTTGTGGAACTTCGTTAAACACTGAAGCCGACGCGGATGTTACGTGGTTCGTCGGGTGTCACCAAATGTGGGTGTTGGAGAAAACAATTCCTTTATTCCCACATACATTTAGCAATAAATGAACACTACACACATGAATGAATTGTGTAGACATGAACAGCACGGAATAACTAACTAAAGCTAAGTCAAAGAATAACTATATCATTGCACGTAAATTAACACTTCACGGAATGTTTATGAAGCACTGTAGACTTGTAGGGATCAATTGTCAGAAATAGGTCACTACACTGTCTTCCACCACTATGCCCGTCTGCGACAATAAAATCACCATAACTGAAGTGTTGAAACCACTCACTATACGTTTTTTCACTAATAGCGTCCTTACCAAACATACTTGAGAGCATTTGGTGAGACTCAGCCGCTGTTTTCTTCATATTGAAACAAAACAGTAACACCTCCCACAAATGACGAGAATTAGGCCCGTAAACTGACATTTTCAATCAACAACTTTATGATGCAGACACAAATCGACTAATGTTTAAATGAGGTTATGTTGTCCGACATCCAAGCTAACTGCCTGATGTCTGCGATCTGTTTCTTTCAACCACTACTCACCGTTGTCGCCACCTATTGGCAAATGGTGGAAGCAAAGTAGTACACCTTTTACATAAAATATATCAACCAATAAGAGCATTTTCACAAATATGATATGGTTCCAACATCAAAGAGTAAACAGGTTTTTCAAGGAGTAAATATGTTTCCGTATGTTGCTTTGTATTACGATATCTTTTTTCCGTGATCCGATTATTATGAAATACAGCCTAAGCAATGACCCACGTTACATTCAAGTTACCTGCAAAAACATTCATCTAGCAGTTTTGGACATTTGAGTGTTCAGACAGACATACAGAACAGTTTTTTTTTTGGTATAGACGATATCCAAACACTACCTGAATATATATAGGGTAGATTAACATCAGAATACCTAAACCTCAATTCTTTAAAAAATGTCACATAAAAATATACTATTGAATTAATTGCATGAAATTTCATGTACAAGCAGAATCAGGTCATACCACACCCCACTAAGAGGTGGACAACAAATTAAAATAGAAATACATAGAAGCATCTCTCACTGCATAACTTCTGGACAAACCGCTATCATATTTTTCATATATTCACTATTACTATTTTACAAAATAATATTCTGAGCTGATGTACCTTCACTCGTGATCTCTGTGATTTCTGAGATCGCGCGTTCAAACAGTTTACACGCCCGCTAATAGAGGCCACATGGGTCGGACCCCTGGCACGCTCTGGCGAGCCGCCAAAGAAATTGTTATTTAAGCGATCACAAACGAGTGCTCAGCTTATTCTTCCCCTGTATTACTGTTGGCCACTCAAAGTGTTCACCTCATTCTATACCCTGTATTACTGTTGGCCAGTCAATGTGTTCAGTGCTACATGCAACCTGCATCCTACGTGTTGCTCTATGAAGTACTATGTTCTGTAAATCATGTTTGTTCTTGCCATAGCAAACTTGGTGACAAGTGAAGGTTACATTTTCTCTGTGTTTCTCATTTCCCAGCAGCAAGCTTTTACGAAACAACAGCAGAATCTCACCACCGCTCTATATCAAGTGGCATCTGCGTCTTCGCGGCACGTTATTCTCCCATCAGTGCAATCGTTGCCCTTTCTGGCATACAACGAATTCACTAAAGAGTGGGGTTACTATGAGGCATGGTTACACCAACATTTCCAGGTATTTCATGTGTATGATGCAAACCTGTGTAGGCTTACAAAGCCTGGGCTGCAGAATTACACAGGCTGGGCCTCTGTTGTAAATGTGTCACAGGTACCCATCATGAATCTACGCTGATTGCACAGTGAGTGACATTATTTGTCTGACCCCAGAAAAAGTATTTCAATGTGAGAATCTGATGCTTATGGATGTGCTCAATATAGCACACTCCTTTAAAGTGTTATAGGCTGCAGGCGATCAGATTGCTGTGTGCGGGGAGATATCAGAAGTTGCTCAGTCAACTCCTGTTAGTCACGCTGCAAGTGTTCAAGATGACAGAGGAGCCATTGCAGCAGTACAACCTTCAACTCAGCATCGCACGGGGCAGCGTCTGTTTACAGCCACAGCAGCAACAGGATGTGTCACAGCAGTGGCTGTGTGCCCCCTGTCCGACTTGCCGGTACTGCTTTGTCCAACACGAGTGTTGGGCAGTTTGCAACCAGTGTAACACCTCTTCAAACGTGGCAGACACAGTAGTACTGGTGGACATAAACTGTATCTCTACAATTACTGTTTCCCCAAACAAATTGTTTAGTGACTTGCGTGCATTAAATAAACCACTAAAACTGCAAGTGGGCACAGAAACTGCAGTGGCTTTAGTAAATGCACAAACATATGTGGACTTGGGCTCCCCTCCCCTCACACAGGTTTCCCAGAAGCTGATTGGTTACAATAAACAGTTGATTCCGATCTTAGGTCAGTTCTACACTCCTGTCTCTTACAAATCTGTTGTTCACCCTCTCACCTTCCTTGCAATTTGTTCCCATACCGCAGACACGTCTGGGTTAGATGCTTTTAACGCTTTCAGTTCCTCCATTGTCGATGAGGTAAATTTAGTGTCTGATCAAGCTCTGTATTAGCAACTGGAGTCCCTCTGCTGTGAGTTTTCATATCTTGTTTTCCTCTGGGTTTGGTTGTAGGTTTCCAGGCCCTCATTACCACTAAATAGTCTGCCTTCCCTCATATTTTTTGCACGTGACAGGTGCTTGTCGTGTTGTGCGACTTTGTTAAGGTCAAATTAGACTGACTGACATCGCTCGATGTCATTCAGCCTATTTCTCTCAGTGAATCTGCTACACCACTGGTTGTCGTTAAGAAGCTGATGGGTAAGCTTCGCCTCATAGTGACTTTACTATCACGATTAATGCCCAGCCTGCGACAGATATATACCCGAAGCCCCACCCTGACGTACTGCTTGCAAAACTGTCAGGTGACCACTATTTTTCCAAGATTGATTTGCCTGAAGCTTAGCTCCAGCTCCCCTCAGATGAGGCTACTAGGCACCTTCTCATTGTCAATGCACCTTTTGCCCTATATCAGTATCAACACTTGCCTTTTGGGATCACTAGCGTGTCTGCAATTTTTCACCATTTTTTAGAACAGCTGGCAGCCTCTGTAATCGGCTGTATCAATTACCTCGACGATACCAGTGTTTCGGATTCTCCTACCGAAGATCACATTAGCAATCTCCGATTGTTGTTTTCTGTTTTGCAGTTTGGCCACAACCAACCACCATTAAGAAACTGCAGGTGTTTCTAGATAAAGTTGCATACTACCATAAGTTTTTACCAGATGCGTCCACTGTTGCTTATCCCCTGCTCGCACTTTTGCACAGGAATGTGCATTTCTTCTGGTCCCCAGATTGTGACCAAGCATTCGCTTTGCTTTAATCAAAGCTTCAATCTGGCCCGTGTCTGACTATTTTTCAGCTGTATCAGCATTTTGTGTAGGCTACAGATGCTTCTCAGTGCGATACTGGCCCAAAAATAAGTAGATGGGTCTGAAAGACACACTGCTTACGCTACTACGACTAATTACCACTCAGCAGCAGTATTCTCAAACTGAAAAAGAGGCTTTGGGGATTGTGTTCACCCTCAATAAATTTCATGTCTTCTTGTATGGTTCTAAGTTCCATTTAATCATGGATCACAAGCCCGCTGGTTGCTCTTTCTAACCCTTCGACTTCCGTGCCACACAAGGCAGCATGTCGTTTGCAGTGGTGGGCTCTCTTCCCCTCCCGTTATCATTATCAGATTCACTAGCAGCCGAAGGCACAATATGCCGATGCTGATGCCTTACATCACCTTCTGATTGAGCTGGATCCGGCATACGATCAGGATGAGTTTCTTTGTTTCTGTTGAGATACTAAGAACCAGAGTGCAGTTGATGGTTTTCCCACCACTAGTGCCACGATAGCTTCAGTCGTTGCCACAGATCTTGTACTTAGTCAGCTCCTCTCTTTTGCACAGCATGGTTGTCCAGAAAAACCCCTGGGCCATGTCTCGAATCCCTTACGTACTTACTTCCCCTCCAGCACTGTCCTTCTATGTTTGATTGGGTTCTTTTGTTAGTTGATTGTGACTCCTTCTTCCGTATTCCATAATGTACTGTGGCTTCTGTATGTTGGTCACTGGAGGATCTCTCACACCAGGATCTCTCACACCTGCCAGCATGTGTATCGGCTGGCTGTAGATGAGGACATTATGTGGCTTATCACCACTTGGACTCACTGTGTTTGGCTAAAGGCTGCCTCGCGGATGTTTTTTCCTCCTGGCCGACGCTACGGCGCCTTTGGTAGCATCTACATGTCGATTTTGCAAGGCCCTTCCTATATCATTACAGGCTCATTGTAGTGGATGCCTATCCCAAGTTTGCCAGCATGGCACGTTATCCATCCACGTGCGCAGTGGCCACTATTTAGGCCATGTCTAAGACTTTTGCAACTGAAGAACTTCCGTGTAGAGTGGTTACTGATAACAACCCCCAGTTTGCTTCTCAAGAATTAGCATCTTTTTGTCAGGTATTTGCCATCTCACAGCTCCCCCATTTCATCCTCAAACTAATGGTGTGGCCAAATGCATGGTTCATATGTTTAAAACTCAGATGCGGAAATATGTATCCAGCACTTCCCCTGAAGTGCTTTAGATCATTTTTTTGAGTTGGTACCATTTCACTCTGGTGGGAGACAAGAGTCCAGTGGAGCTGCTACATGGAGAGCATCTGCTGTACCCGACATTGTGTCCGCCAGTGACACCAGCTCCACGACATTTCCAGCAGCATGTGCCTGTCTGGGTTCATGGTTCTGGCTGCTGATCGAATTGGAGTCCTGATATCATCAAGTGTTGCCTGTGCATCTTCTGGCCTCCTGACAGGTTGACATCCCGTCACTTTGACCAGCTGCAGCCCCACATGGCGGGGTCTGTTCTGGATGGACCAAAGGCTCCCCCACTCATGCTGATGCCTGTTCCTGTACCGCAAACTGTCTGGTTCGTGCCACAGCGGGGGTTGCTGCCAGGCAGATCACTGTCCGAGTTTCCTGCCTCCAACCCTACTCCTCAACTGCCATCACCAGTGCAGTCCCCGCTGCACCTGACACTGCCGCCTCTGTTGCCGGGTCCCATGTGGCCTTCACCTCTGATGCCACACTGATGTCTCTGCCAACAACCATTGATGTCTATGAGGGCGTCACTATAGAGACAACATCCCCAGTCCTGTCCTCTGCTCTCTCACGAGAGGGGCAAAAGCACATCAAACCACCTCCTCATCATTTCCACCCCTACTCGCCAGTGCCTGCCTGCCACATGCTGTAGCAGCTGCTATCATTGGGCGATAAAACGGATGTCAGCGCAGTCATTGGTGTTTTCCATGAAACATAATCTGTGACTTGTGAAATCAGTGCCTCCCCCCCTCCAATGGTACCAAAGCCTTTTTTCTGCACCAGGGCTTTTTTTCTGTACCGTGGATTTTTCTGTGGTTGGTGTTTTTATGTATGTGGTTTTCCCAACCCTGCAAGGGAGGAGTGGTGTACTTTCACTCATGATGCATGCAATTTCAGAGATTGCACGTCCATACAGTTCACAGGCCCACTTATAGAGGCACCAGGGTCGGTCCCCAGGCACACTCTGATAAGTTGCCAAAGAAACAATATTATTTAAGCAATTGCAAACCAGTGCTCAGCCTATTCTTTACCCTGTATTACTACTGTGCAGTCAATGTGTGCTACACACAACCAGTGTCTTACGTGTATAAAGTACTATGTTCCGTAAATCATGTTTGTTCTTGCTAGAACATGGGCCAATGCCGTAGACATTAATAAAGCATTTATTCCCCAAAATGGTGCTGTTTGAGACTTGTGCAAGCTGCACATTATCCGACATGGTGCCCGAGAGTCAATGAAACAAGTTTGTTGATATTCTCACTTCATACCAGTAACTTTATTATTCAACATTATTCTTGGCAAATAGCAAGTATTTAATAAAATAACAATTAACATAATTTTAAACAGTGATATCACATATTATGCACATGAGGAAATACAAATGATTAGGACTACAGAAAATAAAATTTCTGACAATGAGAATTCCGTATGGTGTACAGCCCCCTTTAATTAATTCTGATGATGATGTTGGATTTCTACATCAGTACTCTGCAAATCACTTGACAGAGGTGGCAGGATGTACTTCTGGTAGCACTGTCTACATCTACATCTACGTTTATACTCCGCAAGCCACCCAACGGTGTGTGGCGGAGGGCACTTTACGTGCCACTGTCATTACCTCCCTTTTCTGTTCCAGTCGCGTATGGTTCGCGGGAAGAACGACTGTCTGAAAGCCTCCATGCGCGCTCAAATCTCTCTAATTTTACATTCGTGATCTCCTCGGGAGGTATAAGTAGGGGGAAGCAATATATTCGATACCTCATCCAGAAACGCACCCTCTCAAAACCTGGACAGCAAGCTACACCACATTGCAGAGTGCCTCTCTTGCAGAGTCTGCCACTTGAGTTTGCTAAACATCTCTGTAACACTATCACGGTTACCAAATAGCCCTGTGACGAAACGCGCCGCTCTTCTTTGGATCTTCTCTATCTCCTCTGTCAACCCGATCTGGTACGGATCCCACACTGATGAGCAATACTCAAATATAGGTCGAACAAGTGTTTTGTAAGCCACCTCCTTTGTTGATGGGCTACATTTTCTAAGGACTCTCCCAACGAATCTCAACCTGGTACCCGCCTTACCAACAATTAATTTTATGTAATCATTCAACCTCAAATCGTTTCGCACACATACTCCCAGATATTTTACAGAAGTAACTGCTACCAGTGTTTGTTCTGCTATCATATAATCATACAATAAAGGATCCTTCTTTCTATGTATTCGCAATACATTACATTTATCTATGTTAAGGGTCAGTTGCCACTCCCTGCACCAAGTGCCTATCCGCTGCAGATCTTCCTGCATTTCACTACAGTTTTCTAACGCTGCCATTTCTCTGTATACTACAGCATCATCCGCGAAAAGCCGCATGGAACTTCCGACACTATCTACTAGGTCATTTATATATATTGTGAAAAGCAATGGTCCCATAACACTCCCCTGTGGCACGCCAGAGGTTACCTTAATGTCTGTAGATGTCTCTCCATTGATAACAACATGCTGTGTTCTGTTTGCTAAAAACTCTTCAATCCAGCCACACAGCTGGTCTGATATTCCGTAGGCTCTTACTTTGTTTATCAGGCGACAGTGAGGAACTGTATCGAACGCCTTCCGGAAGTAAAGGAAAATAATCATCTACCTGGGAGCCTGTATCTAAAATTTTCTGGGTCTCATGAACAAATAAAGCGAGTTGGGTCTCACACAATCGCTGTTTCCGGAATCCATGTTGATTCCTACAGAGTAGATTCTGGGTTTCCAAAAACGAAATGATATGCGAGCAAAAAACATGTTCTACAATTCTACAACAGATCGACGTCA
Source organism: Schistocerca cancellata (assembly GCF_023864275.1). Classification (NCBI taxonomy): domain Eukaryota; kingdom Metazoa; phylum Arthropoda; class Insecta; order Orthoptera; family Acrididae; genus Schistocerca; species Schistocerca cancellata. Next base: position 522,628,172 of record NC_064633.1, read on the forward strand.
GAGATATAGGTCTATAGTTTTGCGCATCTGCTCGACGACCCTTCTTGAAGACTGAGACTACCTGTGCTCTTTTCCAACCATTTGGAACCTTCCGTTCCTCTAGAGACTTGCGGTACACGGCTGTTAGAAGGGGGGCAATTTCTTTCGTGAACTCTGTGTAGAATCGAATTGGTATCCCGTCAGGTCCAGTGGACTTTCCTCTGTTGAGTGATTCCAGTTGCTTTTCTATTCCTTGGACACTTATTTCGATGTCAGCCATTTTTTCGTTTGAGCGAGGATTTAGGGTAGGAACTGCAGTGCGGTCTTCCTCTGTGAAACAGCTTTGGAAAAAGGTGTTTAGTATTTCAGCTTTACACGTGTCATCCTCTGTTTCAATGCCATCATCATCCCGGAGTGTCTGGATATGCTGTTTCGATCCACTTACTGATTTAACGTAAGACCAGAACTTCCTAGGATTTTCTGTCAAGTCGGTACATAGAATTTTACTTTTGAATTCACTGAACGCTTCATGCATAGCCCTCCTTACGCTAACTTTGACATTGTTTAGCTTCTGTTTGTCTGACACGTTTTGGCTGCGTTTAAACTTGGAGTGAAGCTCTCTTTGCTTTCACAGTAGTTTCCTAACTTTTTTGTTGAACCACGGTGGGTTTTTCACGTCCCTCACAGTTTTACTCAGCACATATCTGTCTAAAACGCATTTTACGATTGCCCTGAACTTTTTCCATAAACACTCAACATTGTCAGTGTCCGAACAGAAATTTTCGTTTTGATCTGTTAGGTAGTCTGAAATCTGCCTTCTATTACTCTTTCTGAACAGATAAACCTTCATCCCTTTTTTTATATTCCTATTAACTTCCATATTCAGGGTTGCTGCAACGGCCTTATGATCATTGATTCCCTGTTCTGCACTTACAGAGTCGAAAAGTTCGGGTCTGTTTGTTATCAGTAGGTCCAAGATGTTATCTCTACGAGTCAGTTCTCTGTTTAATTGCTCGAGGTAATTTTCGGATAGTGCACTCAGTACAATGTCACTCGATGCTCTGTCTCTACCACCCGTCTCTCTACCACACATCTGAGTGTCCCAGTCTATATCTGGTAAATTGAAATCTCCACTTAAGACTATAACATGCTGAGAAAATTTATGTGAAATGTATTTCAAATTTTCTCTCAGTTCTTCTGCCACTAATGCTGCTGAGTCGGGAGGTCGGTAAAACGAGCCAACTATTAACCTAGCTCGGTTGTTGAGTGTAACCTCCACCCATAATAATTCACAGGAACTATCCACTTGTACTTCACTACAGGATAAACTACTACTAACAGCGACAAACACGCCACCACCGGTTGCATGCACTCTATCCTTTCTAAACACCGTCTGTGCCTTTGTAAAAATTACGGCAGAATTTATCTCTGGCTTCAGCCAACTTTCTGTACCTATAACGATTTCAGCTTCGGTGCTTTCTATCAGCGCTTGAAGTTCCGGTACTTTACCAATGCAGCTTCGACAGTTTACAATTACAATACCGATTGCTGCTTGGTCCCCGCATGTCCTGACTTTGCCCCGCACCCTTTGAGGCTGTTGCCCTTTCTGTACTTGCCCAAGGCCATCTAACCTAAAAAACCGCCCAGTCCACGCCACACAACCCCTGCTACCCGTGTAGCCGCTTGCTGCGTGTAGTGGACTCCTGACCTATCCAGCGGAACCCAAAACCCCACCAACCTATGGCGCAAGTTGAGGAATCTGCAGCCCATACGGTCGCAGAACAGTCTCAGCCTCTGATTCAGACGCTCCACTAGGCTCTGTACCAAAAGTCCGCAGTCAGTCCTGTCGACCATGCTGCAGATGGTGAGCTCTGCTTTCATCCCACTAGCAAGACTGGCAGTCTTCACCAAATCAGACAGCCGCTGGAGGCCAAAGAGGATTTCCTCAGATCCATAGCGACACACATCATTGGTGCCGACATGAGCGACCACCTGCAGATGGGTGCACCTTGTACCCTTCATGGCATCCGGAAGGACCCTTTCCACATCGAATGACTCCCCCCGGAATGCACACGGAGTGCACATTGGTTTTCTTCCCCTCTCTTGCTGCCATATCCCTAAAGGGCCCAATTACGCACCTGACGTTGGAGCTCCCAACTACCAGTAAGCCCACCCTCTGCGACCGCCCGGATCTTGCAGACTGAGGGGCAACCTCTGGAACAGGACAAGCAGCCATGTCCGGCCGAAGATCAGTATCAGCCTGAAACAGAGCCTGAAACCGGTTTGTTAGACGAACTGGAGAGGCCTTCCATTCAGCCCTCCGGAATGTCTTTCGCCCACTGCCACACCTCGAGACGACCTCCCACTCTACCACAGGTGAGGGGTCAGCCTCAATGTGGGCAGTATCCCGGGCAGCCACAGTCGTAGTCTGATCGGGGGATGCGTGGGACGAGCTGGCCGTCCCCGAGAAACCCCCATCCGGACCCCCACAGTGATGCCCATTGGCAACAGCCTCAAGCTGTGTGACCGAAGCCAACACTGCCTGAAGCTGGGAGCGAAGGGATGCCAACTCAGCCTGCATCCGAACACAGCAGTTGCAGTCCCTATCCATGCTAAAAACTGTTGTGCAAAGAACGTCTGAACTAATCTACAGAGAGCACAAACAATTAGACACAAAATTTAAACGGTTATTAAAATACAAGAGTGCCTAATATGTGCAGTAATGCTGCTACTTGTGCACTGCTGAGACACTGCTCGGCGGCGGAAGGAGACTACGCGATTTTACACTATTCAGGTACTAAAACGTGATGCTACACTCTCAAATACTACAATACGACCGAAATTTATGAATTAAACAATGCACGTACCAAAAACACGCAAAGAAATTAAGAATTAAACTATGTAACAAATAAGTGAGCTAAGAGTATACTACTTGCTGCTGGCAGCTGCTTATCCAACGGCGGCAGGGAGCACACTGGCTGTGACCAACCGACACTGGCCGTTCAAAACAAAAACAGAAGACAGACGACTACGCGATTTTACACTATTCAGGTACTAAAACGCAATGCTACACTCTCAAATACTATAATACGCCCGAAATTTATGAATTAAACAATGCAAGTACCAAAAACACGCAAAGAAATTAAGAATTAAACTATGTAACAAATAAGTGAGCTAAGAGTATACTACTTGCTGCTGGCAGCTGCTTATCCAACAGCGGCAGCGATCCCATCCTTCCTTCTTCCACTTGCAAATGGCATGAGGGAAGAATGATTGATGGCAAGTGTCTGTATTAGCTCTAATTCCTTGAATTTTCTCGTCATAGTCATATTTCGCGGTATATGTGGGAGGAAGTAATTTGTTGTCCACCTCTTTCCAGAAATTACTCTTCCAGGGCAGACAACAGCACGGTCACCTTACCAGGTGTCTGTATGACAATCACGGGGGGGAGTGGGGGGGCGGGCACAGGCAGGGTTGCTTTAATACTTTCAAACCCACCTCTCAATTGCAAAAACTGCTGCCTTGATACACTAAAATATGACATTTATAATCAATTAATAGCAATACTACAGGGTGAGGCCAGAGATTTCATAGAATTTCAAAACTCCTGTTACACTAATGTCCGTGTCAGTGAGGATAGTGGGTAAGTCTCGAGCCAAACTGAGGACTGTCTTTTCTCAGAATATTAAACACACTTACCTAAAACGTGCTGGACCAAAAGTGGTAAACTAAAAACTTCAGAGTGGTGGATTTTCCCACTGGATGAGGAAGCTGTGTGTTAATGGGCAGTGTTCTATTCACAGTCTGGTGAGAAGCTCTTCCTTCCATCGGTGTCATTGGCATGAAGTCTGCCATGCCTTCTTGGTCAATTTGACTAACCACAGTTTGTCATTTGCCACTTCCAACTGCTCAATTTCCCATTGGCGCATGTTTCTTCTGTTGGGCAATAAGATGAAAGTGTGCTAGGGGACTGCACATCAGAGTATGACACTATTCCTACACACTTCTATGGCTGCTTTGTCAGCTGCATCATTTCCCTGTGTCCCGACACGTCTTGGTACCCAGCGCAAGACCAACTCCTTGTCTTAGCGTTGGGTGTGCTGGAAGGTGTCGTGGGTGATCAGAATCATCTTGTCTACTGGAGAAATTTGGTGTACCACTCATAGCAGACTGAGCAAGTCAGAACAAATTAGAAACTTTGTACTGTGAAGCTGTATCTGCTCAAGTGTCTTCAGAACTCCATATAACTCAGCATCATAATTTGTAAATTGTTCTAGAATGAATACTCAGAAAACAGCTGAACAACCAGGCATCCCTTTGCTGGGACCCATCGATATATATAATGAAACGTGATGCATACTTAAAACTGGAAAACAGATTTGTGAAACTGTAATCTGGAGTACAAGTTTTCCAGTAATGTATCAAACTTAAAATCATTTTGGACTTCTCATGATGCCAAGCCAGCAGTTTGTTCCATCCTTGGCCACTTATTCAGAGGTCTGAAACATCCAGATCTGTGAGGCAGTCAATAGCGCACATCCCAAATAGCATGGTTGCATGTGGGCAATTCCTGAACAGCTGCTCAAAGTTGGGGTGGACCTTTGCACTAAATGCCAGTGACTCTGGCAATACTAAGATTTACAGACCTTGTCGAGCCAGAAGAAGGCACTGCTGAATTTGGAGTGGTGCTTCACCAGCCTCTGAACTGGGCCGGTTTGAATGGGCTCTAGACGTTACCCAAATGCCCTCATCGTGGACAGTGTCTAACATCTCGGAGGAGAGGAGGCACGTGCTTATCCATAAAACATGCTCCCACAATCTAATCGTGATCTGACAAATGTCCTACAAAACTGGAGAAGACGGGACCTGTTAGCTCCTCATGCCTTTCCGCTGAGGTATTTCAAAATATTCAATGATTTGATGCTCTTTGTCTGCAGTTCTTTCACGTGCAATAGCCAGGTTATCAGTGTCAAATAATAATCTAAAAACTGCATATTGTCCAAATTTAAAATATTGTCTCCCATCGTGAGCTTTGGTTGGTTAAAATTGACACAAGTAGTCTTCACTGCTGGAAACCTAAAAGAAATTTTACTGGCCCTAGTTTCCAGCTCCCTGATGACCAGCTGTTGTTGGCTATTTGTCTTCGTAAGGTTAGAGGTAGAGTACAAGATCATGGAGTCACCTACAAACAAAAAGCTTTTAACAGTGCTTCTGACTGCAGAGAAGATGCCATTGATAGCTACTGCAAACAGCATGGCACTGAGTACACTTGGGGGACCCACTCTCCTGAACAAAGCAGTCAGACAACATATAACCAATGTGAAAGTGAACGTACCTTTCCCCATGGAAAGACTGAATAAGAAACGGCAGACATCCTCTTGTTCATGAAGCTGGTGAAGGACATATCTCTATGCACTTTTTTAAGGTAAAGAAACCCACCAACTAAATGGTTTTGTTGTAAGACAGACTCATATACTCATATACTGCTGTCTCCAGCAAATAAAGTTGTGAAGTGTGGAATGGTAGCACCTGAAACTGCACAAGGAGTGGCACAGGTTATCTTGGGATACGAGGAGGCAGATGAGGCGGTGGTTGCCCAAGTGCTTGAGAATCTTACCAGACAGCTGGCAAGAGCTACATTCCAGTAACTACTAGGTTGATACAACCCTTACTTGGTTTCCATAAGGGAGATAAAATTGCCTCCTTCCAAGTGACTGGGAACTGTCCATCAAACCAGATATGATTAAAACACAATAGGAGCTTGTCTTTGGCCCTAAGGCACAGGTCATATAGCACAGTATAATGAATCCAGTCTGGTCTTGGAGCAGCATCTCTGTCTGTCGACAGAGCTGATTCCAATTCCCACATGGAGAATGGATAACTGCAGGACTCCTCATTACACTAGAAGAAGAGCAGTATTCTCATCTCTACAGATCTTGGGAGTTTGTCTGTATGATCCACTCATGTTAAAAAAGGTTAGGTTCAGCTAAAAGTTAAGTCATGTCTCTAGAAAATAGTCCACCAAGACTCCATTCCTCAATAAGACTGTATGGGAAGGTGCACTGCCTTTGCCTGAAATCCTCCTCACTGATTTCCAAACTTTTGTAGTGGGAGGTGGCCAATTAATGTAAGTCAGGAATTTCTCTTCATTTTTTTTCTTTTTTAATCACTCATTGTGCTTTTATTATGGCAATCCTGTAGGCACTAAGACTTTCTGCTGCTGAATGGTGTTTGAACTTCTGCAAAGCTGCACACCAGGCTCCTATGGCTCAGTGGCATTCTTTGTTCCACCAAAGGGCAGGTTGTTGTCTGAGGTGGTTGCTAGACTGGGGAATGGATTTGGTGCCAGTTCGGAGGATCACACAGGTAATACAGTCCACCATCTCCTGGGGACTTTCCAGTTGTTCAAAGACAGTCTTCTGACTGCACTGCATCCAATTTTCCCTTTGAAGCATCCACCTTTGTGGTCTCTTGGTCACTTGTCAATGACTATTTGAGGCAGTAGGTGGGTCCACACTGGAATGCAGATCTGTGACTACTTCCCACTAAACTGAGTCTGTAAGAACTGTAGAACAGAAGCAATGGGCAGTGGCTGAAGATGACCATTTAGCTATAGAAATATATGTCATCTGATCAGAGTTCAAAAGGCATATAAGTTACCCTCTAAATGGACATGACGCTCAATGATTCTACCCGAGTCATGTGGTAGCTGATCCCCAGAGCACATTACAAGAAACGAGTGGGGGAGTGCCTGGAAAAGTTATGTAAGTACATCTTCATCCAGTGGAGTATCTGGTGGAAGGTATAAAGAACACATTGTGAGCTCAGCTGTTGTGAGAAATTCCACAGCAAATGTTTGTACATCAATGGTAAGAGGGACTGGAAAGAAGTGGTATCTGTCATTGATAAAAACAGCCCCCCCCCCCCAACCTGGTAAGATCGTCCTTCCTGTAGGGGTGGCAGCCCCTTAACGTAATTGTGTCAGTGACAATAAAATAAGTTTCCTGTAACCAGATACAGAAGTCTTTCCTGAAGCAGGAGCTGTAATTCTTCCAAATGCAATTACACTCCATTAAGTTCTGCTGCAGTACATAAGCCCCTGTCAGAGCTACTGATCAGGGATGGTTGTGCTTGCTCTTCTCTCTTGTAGATGGTGTGACACACCAGACGTCATGGGGAAATTAGACAGAGCCTGGCTCTCTGGTTCCTCCATGTGGATATCAATATCCTCAACATTGAAACCACCAATGGAAAGGGAGAGTGCTTACTGAACCACTTTCTTCAGTTTTGAACATCTTTTTGTTTGGCATATTTCCTTACTTATTGGAGTAGTCTGGAAGTGTGAATAAAGGGAATTGCTTAGTGGGCCTCTGAAGGTGTGCATTGGTATCTGGCTGAAGTCTGAAGTCATTCATTGATGGCTTCCTAATGGTTTTGGGGTCACATGCAGCTCCTCCCCCCCTCCCCGACATGCAAATTGACAAATGTATCTACTCATATGCGAGTCTGAGGTCTAGTTTGCTTCTTAAGGACTGATGCAAAAGAAGCAACAAATGCTGGAGACCGCATTCCTTTGAAACAGCTTTTCCACAGGGAATGTGTGTAACTTTCAGCTCCTGAATTTTTCTTTCCTTGTTATAAAGTCTGTGCTTCCTGCTCCACACTGGGTGATCACTTGAGCAGTTAAATAATTTTGGAATTTTGGAGTGATAGTAAAAGAGTTACTTGATTTGTGATCTGAGCCCCCAAAATTCCCACATAGTGCTACTATTACATGCCATAGTGGTATGACCAAATCTTTTGTGTCTGAAGCATCATATTGTCTTTGGGAGAAATGGTTTAACCTTAAGATGGATATTGCCTACAAGAATACAGGTAGGCTAATTTAGGTATGCAGCAGGCTAAAATAAATACTGTAGTTTTTCCAATGTGCCATCTACTTTCCTCATACAGTACTGCAGTCCCGCGACACATATGTTTTCCGGTCTTCATGTAATAATCTGCCCAGTTCTATTGTAATGCAACACGGAACTACATATTCGTTGAAGTTCAGGGTGTTATGCATTTCAGCTACAACAGGGTAGTCACCGAATTGCATGCACCCTAGAAGCTCAGACACTCGGTGTGATGTGGCAATTTCAACTAGTAGTGTCCCATTATGAAGTCGTTTAATACTTTTTAAGAATCCATCAATAACCTCCAACTTCTTGTGAATGTAAAAAGGGCAGACTTTTTCAAAGGTTCCCTCTTCTTGCTCGGTGACTATGAAAGTATTACAGCAGACCAGTGCACTGTATAATTCTGAAACCTCTTCTCGGGTAGATTGACCATTCGAGCTCTCTTTGTTGTGCAGCTGTAGGTGCTATCTGATGATACACCCTTCCCGCTTTCTCGTCAGATGTAGTTTCGATTGGAGATTGCTTCATTGAAATCCCACAAGCAGCTACAGAAATAAATGTCAGCTCAGGCACAGCAGCACTGTGTACCTGAGCAAGCATTATACAATTGGGGGATAACAGATGTCGCAGTTGTTGCCTGCTACCGAGTCTTTTATCTCAAAACCCACCCATTCCATCAGCACCTGGCACACCTAGAGGTTGAAGGTTTTCTTATGGAGGTGTGGATCTTCCATGCAGTACAGTGAAGCCAAGACCCCATTTTACAAAACACATAACATTCCACTACTGTGCTTAATGATTGTCCCTTAAGTATGCTAAGAGTTTACAGTAGAAGAGGTCTGTTGACATTGGCCATCCCCCCATTTGGGAAACCTGGGTTAGCCTTGCCTGTACCCAAACCACTGCTGGGAGATACTGCCCAAAAATTAAAGACGAGAAATAACCTGCTCAACAGACTGGCAGGCACCACTTGGGGTTGTGATGCTGCCACTCTACGAACTGCTGCACTGGCACTGGTGTATAGCACTGCAGAATACTGTGCCCCAGTCTGGAGAACAAGCCCGCATGCCAAAAAAGTGGATGTACAACTAAATTCCACTCTGAGAACCGTCACCGGCACTCTCAGGCCAACCCCGTTGAGTGGCTTCCGGTGCTGGCAAACATCGCTCCTGCTTCCATATGTAGAGAGAAAGCAACCCAGGACATAGTAGAAAAAATTGAAGCAAATCCAAGGCTACCCATACATGCCGACATGGGAGGACCCACGAGACTCAAGTCCAGGAAACCTATCGTCTGGAGCAGAACATTGGGCACAGAGGGTCTCGATGCTGAATGGAAGAATGCATGGCAGGGTCTGAGAAGAGGTGTCGTGGAAAACCATCACCTAATCCACGACCCAACCAAAAGGGTTGAAGGCTTCAATTTCAACAGGAAACACTTGTCGGCTCTAAACAGGTTTTGCATGGGAGTTGGACGACGCAGACAGCAAACAACCAAATGGGGCTATACACACGATTCGTGTTGTGACTGTGGCGAGGTACAAACAATGGACCATCTTCTGGTTTGTAACATTCATGGTTTCAGAGACGGCTCTCTGATGTCACTCCACAAGTTAACGGACAATGCCAGTAAATGGCTCCATAATCTTAATGTTACTGTGTAATTAATTGTCTTCAATTTATGTGATTTTTGTTCCATTTAATGTAATAATATAGTTTCCCTGACATAATTGTAATGTAATAACTGATATAATTTGTTTCCACATTGTAAGTTCCAAACATTTATTGTGATTTATATTAATCTTATCTGATCTTTGTAAAATGTAGCTGGTAGATAGAACGAGAAATAAATAACTGCTGAGAGAGCTCCCTGGAAGAGGAGGGGCAGGCGGGAGGATAACAGCCTTCCCTTTCCTAAGTTGTGGAAAACTCTTCATCAGGCTCATCTGCCGAGGCTGTCCAACTATACTGGCACACAAACACTCGTACCCAGAACTGAAGACATCTGTAAAAAGTTGGCATCCCTCAGGAGGGAAATGATAATGAATCAGAGTCTCTAAACATTAAAGAGTGGAATCAAAGAAGGGCCTTGATATGGATCTGAAGAATTTTCCTCTAGGTGTTTTGTATAGTATCCCTGGCAGACATAAATATGGAGAATACAGTATTCATCTGTGTAACTGCTATGATGAGGATAATGTGAGCTGCATACCACAGGAGTTGGCTGTTGGGGCCTACAAAAGGCTGGCCACACACTACTTTAAGTCACTTCCGTGTTTACCTGTGCCAGTGTTCTGCAGTGACCTCAGTGTACACTTTATAACAAAGTGTGTGATGCTTAGAACTGTATTTGTTTTACCATTTGTACTTAACCATTAACTGCTACCACTGGATTTTTGTTTGGACTTTGCAATATGTTTACTTCTCATGATTTGCTTAGCTTAAACCTCAAATGAATGTGTCCTCTTCCAGGTCTATGAAGAAACATTCATTTCAAATGTTTGTATCCAGTTATATGTAACAATAAATCACGAGTGCTGTCCACAAAAATGGTGAAGAGAGATGTAAAATTGTACCCGTCTTCAAAGAATCAGTCAAAGCAGAACACAGTCAACATGCTCCTACCAGCACCTTACCCACATGCCATGGCACCTGGCATGGATTCTGAGAGTTGTGTGTGGGCATTTTGATATATGTAGTGTGCTAGGGCAGAGTCATGAAGTACTGCTTGAACTACATCAAGTGATCCAGCATTTGGGAAGAACTGAAGTCATTCAAAAGTTATTGGAACAAGCCCATCAGACAATGACAATCTATTAAACTTCCTGACACATATCGCAAAAAGCCTGGTAGTGGCATCAACTCCAGCAATCCTAGCATTTCCACAAAGGAAGACTGGGTTATTTATAACAGAAAATTACAACTCCATTTCTAGGCAAGTCAAATCACCAACCCACAGCAACAATATGGATTTTTGTTGTCAACAAATCAGTATTTGAACTGTTTAGTGCAAAAACCAAAAGAGCCATCTACTCACTAATTTCACAGATTCCGTACTGTGAAAACTGGCTATTTTGCATAATGTTTATGCTAGGTGCTAGACTGCAGTGCTTCCAACATAGAACAACAAAAATAGAGTCTTATGCAACCAGCATTGTGGATCTAAAATGATGCAGCCATAAGTGTTCATTCGCAGTAATTATGACAGTCATATCCAACTCAAGCAGCAATGCTTTGAATCACCAAGGCCTTTGAAATTTTACAAATTGCGCTGTAAGATTTCTCAATGGTCTATGAAGATTCTAAACTTATGTATCTACTTTCCAGGACATAAATGTGCTGCACATCAGATTTGGTTTTTCTTCAAAGTAAGTGTATCTAAAACAAACATCAATATAAAAAACTATAGTGACCGCAACTTATGTAAGCCAACTTTAAGTAACGAGACATCCCAGTAGCATCAAACATATCCTCTTTCCACCCCTATCAAATACAACTGTGGAGAGATCTACACTTACTTTTAAAACTAAAACCCACTTCAGTGTTTGCCTGAACCAGCATTCTACAGCGATATCAGTATTCCAAAAGAGCTTTAAATAGTTTTCTAGCAACTTACAGAACACCACTCACAAATGCTGGCAGTCCATCTGAATTATTCACAGCTGGTCTCACTGACTGCTCCTCAATCTGCTGTTCCCACCAATGAAGTGAAAGGAGGAACACAGGATGCAGAGTCAAGTCAGCACTTCAGTGTGAAACTCATAAAATTTGGGACGGCACCAGGATAGAGTGAGGGGTTTATTGTGGCTTCTCAGGCTTATTATTAGATGGCGATGGTTGAAATATCCCAGAACCAACTACAACACCAGAATTAGCAGCACTTGCACCACCTGGGCCATGAGCCACACGCTCTCAACAGCCTATTCCATGGACCACCAAGGCTGGTGTGCTCTCTGAGTGCACAGGACAACCAGCAACAGTACTTCACTGACTTGAAACTGATTCTCCTGATGTCCCAATACGAGACAGCACTTACATCAATAGAAGTGGATAACACAGCACCTCCATTTTGTTCTTCAAAGAATGAGTCATAGCAGAACACAGTCAACATGCTCCTACAAGCACCTTACCTGCATGCCATGGCATCTGGCATGGATTATGTGAGTTGCTTATTGTGAGTTCTTTGACAGTGAGCCAAATGAGCCGCCACCAGGGGACAATTAGAGTCTCGTCCCAACCTCGTACAACCCACATCAGTGTTCACCTATGCCCGCATTCTTCAGTGATGTCAATATGTCCTTTATAACGAACTGTGTGAGTCTTTGGATGTTGAAAGACATCATGTTTACACCACTGACCGTTAAACTTTTTATTTCCAGTATTGCAATTTCGTCCTTAGGCCATTATCAAGTGCAGATGTTTTGGCTTTTAGCCATGTCTACTTTATACAAGCTGACACATTTATATGTCATTGTCATTTGCTGTTATATACATTTGTAAAGCTGCTAAGTAGTGCAAGCACACATGTCCATATATCATAAAACAGCACAAGACTGTACATACATATGTTCGTTCCACCATCACTAGTAACTTTTGCACTAAACTACAGCAGCGAACTACTGTTTATGAAAAGTTAATCTTTGGACTGTATTTGTTTTGTATTTGGACTCAGCCCATACCCACTGCAACTGGACTCATGCCCTCCAATGAATTTATTTTCTTCCAGGTTTGTGGCGACACATTTATTCATGTGTTTGGACCAAGTTTTATATGGAGATAAATGTTGAGTGCTTTCTACAAAAAGTACCATTCAACATCAAACACTGCTTTCCCTTACGCCTTGCTGAAAGCAAATCTATAATTTTATTTCTCATAAACATGATTATCTACATTCACATCCACAACCAATTGTCCTTTGGAGTGAAGATGTACACATAAAATTTGTGTTATGGTCAGGGGGGGGGGGGGGGGGGGGGCAGGTGTATCCTGGATTTGACTTCCAGTAAACTCACTGCATATATGCAGTCAGATACTGGAACTGACTGAAATGAGAGTGCATATCTGGCAGCATCCCTGATGATTTAGAAATGCTCTGCTTTCCCTATTGCGGGGAGGGCCCCAGAAAAGTTGGCCTGAATACTGCCCATCTCAAACATTTTGACTCAGCACCTGAGCACTGCCTCTCATATGCTCGAAAAACACAAACAAATGTTGCAAACGTTTTGTAACTTACTATATAGTGACAAGAGCTTATGACCAAACAGAAAAAAACAGCCATAACCGCTCAATAACTATCCCTCTATAGCATCAATATTGCTTCAATAACTGATACTGGAGAACTGTAAATGAGTGAAGGTACGTTTTGATGTCTGATTGATAATGAGGTCATTGGAGACGAGACAGGTGGCCTATATAGGATTTCAATTTGCAGCCTGGGGTCAGTTCTCAGAGGGACTCATCAGCAGAAGCAGCATTCTCCTGAAGATGGTGACCAGTTGGATCGCCAAAATATCGAGTCAAGTTGATTTTAGGTTCCAGCAGCCAACTCTAAAAGACTTCCAGGACTTCTTATGCTGGGAAAGCCTACAAAGTCACACAAAATGGAGGGAAATTATGGCATGGTGGTAGTTCAACAAAGTGTTCAATCCGTGCACAGCAGATCTTGACTTAGCATATGTTTACCACAATGACATGCCCACAGATGAGAACTGGTTGAGACTCCAAGTTTTCAGGAATTTCATCTAGTGGCATTGCAGACATAACATAGCAAAATATCTGGCTTCAATGGCATGCAAAATGGTATAGTAATGCATGACAGAGATCATGGAGAATATTATACAGAGGAAGCTGATAACTCAGGACTGCAAAGACGCCTCTATATACAACATGAAGGAGTCTAGTAATGCACGACTGAGATCACAGAGAATATTATAGGCCTACAGAGAAAGCTGATAACTCAGGAATGCGAAGATGCCTCCAAATACAAGCCGTACAAATATGGAGTTGAGTGTGGCTCCTATAGAGGTATATATGTATTTTGTGCAGCTGCAAAAGTTCTGTTGCACATCATTAATAGATAGCTGGATACTCTTACAGAGCAAATTCCTTCTCAATGTCAACATGACTTCTGACCAAACAGAGAGGCACAGTTGACTATTTTCGAAATTGTGCACCTACAAGAGACACGCCTGAACAACACCATGATCCCTACTTGTGTTTTAGTGATTTGTATAAAAAAGGAGTGTAATCTGATTTAAAGTTCTGACATAAAAACGAAGGGGTTGCTGATGCAATTACACAGATCTGAAGATGATCCAGAGAGTCATTGTCATGTATTTAAAGATGTGCAACTAAGACTGAAGAATAAATGAGAACTGTTTTAAAAAGCAGGGTGGTAACTGGTGTAATAGTTTCAAAATGGTATTTTTGTCTGCATATACATAACAGCTTCACATACCAGTTCCCTGTCACATGTGGTCTGTGGAGAGGTGTTATGGTTCCCACATTTTTCACTACAAATTTCAATGCCGAGACGAATGATCAAGAATTGCAATGACCAAAACTCCTATATCAACTAAATTCCTAGATGGGAATGTGGCTTGGTGAAAAGTGTGTCAAAAACCGAGTCTCTCAAGCAACTTGCCAAAAGAGTATCTGTGACCGACATCCATTTCGAAGTAGGAAAACATCTTACCAGTATCCGAGAAGCATGATTCAAATAACCACTTACAAACTGAAGTTACTTTCTGAATTGTTAATGCTGTTGCTGTCTCGACTAACCTAAACTAGAGGGTATGGTTACTCCATGATTTACATCTCAATTCCAAAATTAGCCACATGCAAGGTGATTAACTTGCCAATTTTGTTGTAGACCTCTGACACTTGGTGCCGTATACAGGTGACATCAAATATCCTGACATCTCCCACATTAAATTCCACTGGGCAATTCTTAAAGCAGAATGAAAAGATCAGGTATCAAACATCAAAGTTTTGTGAAGATGTAATGAATGGGATGAAGTACCTTTTGATGCTTTGATGATGTGAGGTACCTAATGCATATGGGTAGGACTATAGTCTACCTTCACACCATTTGGAGCTACGCAGTGAAAGTAAAAGACTGACAGCCAATAACTGCATTAAAAGAAAATTTAAAACAAAACACAGTATACTGAGTCATCTCCACTGACACTTGGGAGTGACTTGTTTCTCAAAGACATTAGTAGTAATGCAAAATAAACAAATGTATTGGCAGATTTGTAAGGTTGGGCATAAAGGACCTTTAATATTGCAAAACTACATCCAAAGACAGCACATTTCTACAATGTTAAGATAGCAATCAGTTTTTCTGCTTGACATGCAACTGCATCTTGTGAAAAAGCCTGGCTTTTCTAGTCGTACCTTATGCTCATTCCAGAAGAATCAGAGAGTTGTCATGGGTGACCATGATGAGGAGAGTCATCATCAAATGAAGAATAGCATCAACAATGGCTATCCCTACATTGTATTATAATCTAACTGCCAAGGTTGAGTGTGACTTGAGGATAAACATTGTCATCCTTAAGTCTTCTAATTACTACCAACTTCAGGAAAAAGAGTGCAGGTCATATACAGTAATGTTGTTGGCAAATGATGAAAGCCATTCTATGGTCAAAGCGGACAAGTGGAATCACAGCTATGAGTACACTATGGATATTTCATACCTGAAGAAATATGTGGGCACTCTAACTCAATGAACTGAGGTCGTTTGCAAGACTAGAGTTTTACAGAATATATGTGTGATGTTTCCTGGGGTGTGACTAATTTTTTGCCCTGTGTAAAGATGTTTGTCAGCAATAATGTGACAATACTTCTTGCAGGTATAAAACTCAATGGGGAATGTGAAGGCAAACAACTTCCAATAGGACCCTGCCTAAACTGTGGTGTTCAAACCAGTACATGTGTGATGATTAAAGGTTTAGTTAAGTTATGCCTAATGACTTCTTACATTCCTGGACTGTTATTACATAAAACTTTTCCCCGTCATATGTTGTTTTCTATATATTCCATCGTGGAGGAGAACGTTAGAAAGGCGTTGGGTGTCAGTAGAGAGAAGAAATTACCGAAAACAAATTGTGTGTGTTGCCTTGTTAATTAATTTTCGCAAATCTGGTAAAGGCCACTCTAGATTACGTACCCATGTAATAAATGACCACCAACCACGAGCAAAAATACATTACTTCGAAAACGGCTGTTTCCGAGCCATTATAGCCCTACTAATTAAGAGGTGTGTATCTAATAACCTACATGTAGATTATTAATTGTACGGGATAAAAGTTGCATTTATGCTAATGGAATGAAATGATACTTGCGACGAGCGTCGTCATTTGTCACTTATCACTTTACTCAGAAGGTTTTCAAATGAAAGCCGGGATCTCTTAAATTTTTTTAAATTCGTATGCAATTATGTCTGACTTTTCTGGTTCCCGTTAAAAATATCGAGAGAGTTCTACGCAATCCTCTGGAATATCTTTATTATTTTGAGCAGTACTATTAAAATTTATTAATTTTATTATGTCTTCAGAGTTCGCCTTAACTAACTTACAATTTTTGAAGTGACAAACCTTGAGTTCTCGAACAGGTACATTTTTCTGAAATCGTCGTTCTATGCTGGCTCCGGATTGTTGCTTGGAGGTAGTAATAACAACATTTACATAATGCGGAGTTATCACAGTAAATGTATCGGCCATTGTTATGTATTATGCAGATTTATTGAAAAAGTAAAACCCCACACATAAATTTTATGTACAAACTAGTATCAGATTGTCTAAGATCCTCCGTTGCGTACACAAACCAAAGACACACTTTATCGCGATGATTGACGGCTGATTTCTCATATGGGTTATGACTACCAGAATTATATAAGGAATTGGACACAGGTGCAAATTGCATTCGGTATTTTAAGCCTGAAACGAAAGACCTGCGACTGCACGACTGTTCGTAGTTGTCTGCGTGATTCTCATAGGAGATGTAAACACAAAATCTGCAACATCGTTGATGTAAAACATGGCTGGTCTTGAAAGATATCCAATATTGCCAGATGATAGCCAACGTACATGGGAAAGAATATATGAAAGTGCTGGAGCAAGTAATGAGTTTCGAAATCTGGCACATGATATTTCGCAGCCCACGGAAAGGTTTAAGCCGGAACGTCCTACCTCATTTCCCGATGATGGTGATTTTACCTAATGCTGCAATTTTTCTCACATAGAATTAAATGATTCGAATGTTTGTATCTAGTTGTTTAAGTGAAAGTAGCTTAACATCGTATATTCACAGATGTTGCGGTACGGAAATATATTGGTGCTGGAGTGGGGTTAGCCAGTCTTATAACAGAAAATTTACTTAGTCACCCATTTGTTGTCCTGCGTCGTCAATGCCAGGTGAGTTTTATTGAAGGCAGAAAATCTGATGGAAGACTGTATACTTAACATAGTGAAATTCTAGAAAATGTTCGCCGATGTGAGATTTTTGTAGGTCCATAACAACTCTGTTCGGTATCACCTCCTGCCTGTCACACTGGTGCCTGTCATGGTCCACTTACACCAACGGCAAGGTTTCACGACGCTATGGAAGGGGCTAGGCAGTGCCTTGCTTGTCAGAGGAATGACCTTGGCAGTTGAGGACATAATCAGTAAAGTTACACCATGGCCTAAGTAAGTACTTCTTTTATGTGTTCTGTGTTACAACTCTAATTTAAAACCCAATTCAGTGCTCCATTTCCAGACTGCCACACCAATTTCAGGAAGTGCAGTGTATGCCTGTAATCAACATCCTATTGTTCAGTGCTCATATGAAGACATATGAACAGTTGCCTTCAACTTGTTCATTTTGTATATAAAACAGGGAAGAGGATGACGTAATAGTAGTAGTACAAGTACAAGGTACCCTCGGCCATGCACCATATGGTGGTTTGCGGATTATGTTTTGCAGACTTTTGTAAATGACCATTCACCTCATGTAGTTGTGTTAACTGAGCATGGACTGAAATCTGAGGAAATTATTTACTTTAAACTACTATAGACAGCATCTTAAAGGTGGAGGTGTAGCAGTATTTGTTAGAGAGCAGCTCAAAGTAAATAAATTAAACCATCTAGATCTGTATAATAATGAAGGCTTGACTGAAGTGACAGGCATTGACCTCCATATCAAAGGGCACAATGAAACAGAAAATTATTGGGATTTATCGTCCACCTAAATCAGAGGTAGGGCATTTCATAGATATCTTTAATAGAATAGTGGGACACTTTGACCCAGACAAAGTAACAATACTTGGTGATTTGAATATAGAGGCAACATCTTGCAATAACCATAACAGCAAGCTAATAGGTACCCTTAACTCCTATAATCTTATGAATGCAGTAAATTCAGATACAACAGTAACTCAGTCTACTTCTAGTAGAATATACTACATAATACCAAGTAAAGAGGTAAAAGATAGTATTAGATGCTGGAATGTGGACTTCCACTACTCAGACCACAAATATCGATTTGTAGACTATGAACACACAAGCATCCAAGGAAGGACTCAGGTTGTAGAATACAAAAGAGTGCTTAAAGAGAAAAACATTAATGCTTTTAAAAGTAAACTAGAATCTGAGGAATGGCAACTAGTTCTTCAGCAAATATAGGGAAGTCTTCATGGAATATAATAAATAGATATCGCAAAGCCACCCCTAAGTTAGATGCTCAGTTTGACAGAATCCAATGTGAAGGAAACCATATTATTGATACAGATAAAATCTGCAATATATTTAATGAATATTTTGTATCTTCGGCTGTGAATCCAGTTAATAACACAGGTCTGATTCGGATGGTAAAGCCTTACCTTAGGCTGGAAACTGATTTTGAATTTAAGGAAGTGAATGTGGAGGAAATAGGAAAAATAGTAACTTAAAGAATAAGACCTCATCTGGCTGGGATGGACTGAGTAGTATTATAATTAAAAAATACAATAAGGAATTAGTTGGAATAATTACCCATATGATCAACAGTAGTATCAGAGAGCACACATTTCCAAATATATTGAAGAAAAGTACAGTTAAACGTGTGCATAAAAAAGGATCGAAAGAAGAGCTATCAAACTTCAGGCCCATTTTACTAACACCAATTTTCAGTAAAATATTTGAAATTGTTTTGTTGGCAGAACTTATTGATTATTTCACAAAGAATAATTTACTAGCAGAAACACAGCATGGCTTCAGAAAGCATCACAGTACCATTACAGCAATTACCGAAATTCTCCATAAGGTGTATGATGCCCTGGATGAGGGAATGCAGACAGCAGGGATATTTCTAGACATTACTAAAGCATTTGACTCAGTGAACCATGAGCTCTAGCAATCCCAGCTATTACCATTTAAACTTGGTAATTCATACCAAACTTGTATTGATAATGTAAGTGGCATCAAAACAGTAGACACTGACAAATGTAAATTTTTAGGGATATACCTAGACAAAAATCTTAACATATCAATGTTGTATGCAATAAAATCAGCAGTTCACTGCACTTAATTAGCAAACTATCAAAATTAGTCTCTGAACAAACATTAAAAACAGCTTATTATGGGACAATATTTGCATATATTAATTATGGAATAGAGGTACGGGGATGTGCTGCTGATAGACACATGAACAGAATCCTAATACTGGAGAAAAGAGCAATCAGGACAATGCATCAACTAGGATACAGAGATTCATGTAGGGAAACCTTTGTACAACATAAATATCTAACAGTATACTCCTTGTATCTGTACAAATAAATAACATTCTTTGTGGACCATAAAAATAATGAAGCTTAAGTGCTCTGATGTGCATACCCATAACACAAGACAAAAAGATTGCTTCTTCAGAAACAGAACTAAACTAAAGACAACAGATCATAGTCCTTGGATAAATGGCCAGATGTGGTTTAACAAACTGCCAAGTGCTATAAGATGCCACAGAGGTAAAGTATTCAAAAGGGAATTAAAATCATTCTTAACTCCCAAATGTTTGTACTCACTGAATCAATACTGATATTAAAATGTAGCTATTCTTAAACATCGCCCTAACCCTTCTATCTATATGATGTACTATTCTGAGGTGATTGTAATATACAGGGTGATTCAAAAAGAATACCACAACTTTAGGAATTTAAAACTCTGCAACGACAAAAGGCAGAGCTAAGCACTATCTGTCAGCAAATTAAGGGAGCTATAAAGTTTCATTTAGTTGTACATTTGTGCGCTTGAGGCGCTGTTGACTAGGCGTCAACGCCAGTTGATGCTAAGATGGCGACCGCTCAACAGAAAGCTTTTTGTGTTATTGAGTACGGCAGAAGTGAATCGACGACAGTTGTTCAGCGTGCATTTCGAATGAAGTATGGTGTTAAACCTCCTGATAGGTGGTGTATTAAACGTTGGTATAAACAGTTTACAGAGAGTGGGCGTTTGTGCAAAGGGAAAAGTTCTGGACGGCCGAGAACGAGTGATGAAAATGTAGCACGCATCCAGCAAGCATTTGTTCGCAGCCCAGGAAAATCGGCTCGCAGAGCTAGCAGAGAGCTGCAAATTCCACAATCAACTGTATGGAGAGTCCTACGAAAAAGGTTAGTTATGAAACCTTATCGTCTGAAATTGGTTCAAACACCTGAACGTCAACTACCCGAGGCGATGGATCGGCCGCCAGGCAGCCCGTGACAGAGCACTTCATCACTGGCCTCCAAGAGGCCCTGATCTTACCCCCTGCGATTTTTTTCTTATGGGGGCATGTTAAGGATATGGTGTTTCGGCCACCTCTCCCAGCCACCATTGATGATTTGAAACGAGAAATAACAGCAGCTATCCAAACTGTTACGCCTGATATGCTACAGAGAGTGTGGAACGAGTTGGAGTATCGGGTTGATATTGCTCGAGTGTCTGGAGGGGGCCATATTGAACATCTCTGAACTTGTTTTTGAGTGAAAAAAAACCTTTTTAAATACTCTTTGTAATGATGTATAACAGAAGGTTATATTATGTTTCTTTCATTAAATACACATTTTTAAAGTTGTGGTATTCTTTTTGAATGACCCTGTATTTTATCATTGTAACAACATGCTGTAAATTCAGATACCTATACTATGTAACAACAGTATGTTGCATTATGAAGTACTGTACCATATATTGCCAAGTGTGTCACCCTTAAGTGGCTTCTTGTAATTGTGAATTGCAAATTCCTGCTGTTTGTACAAAAATTGTATAAAAAATGTTATGACATTTGCAAAAGTCACCAGTTGGTGAATATACTCAAAAAAGACAATAAATGTAGAAGATGGAATCTGTTGCCAATACTAAATTGAAATAGAAATACTTTAATTATCTTACCAAGGACTTATAGTGGTATGCAAAGATTTTGAGATGCTTGCTTCAGTGGTTCACGGGAATTTTGTTGGATAATATGATGAAAGCTGCACAATATTTCAAGGAGACAGCTGCTTATTTTCTTCAGGAAGCACCTGAAGCAGTTATTATACCACAAAAGCCTCAAACTGCACATTTTGAGGTGGTTATCAGAAAAAGTTCAAGAACAACCAGTGTTACTGGCTAATGCTTGAGTAGCTCCAAAAAATCATTTTCCCCCCAGGGGCTCAGCATTCATTTGCTGGGTACGGGCTTGGCGACCCCGGGGTCCCTGAGCTGGGGACTGGTAAGTGCCGCCAGTCCCTTGTCACCGTAAGCTCTGGGCATACTTCAGCGACCACCGTGTGGCACGGTGGTCGAACGTTGTGTGTCTCAGGGAATAGGGATCTTGGCTTGACCGCCCAGATCGCGAGGATGGGATAAACCTCTATAAACAACCCCTCAATCTCAAGGTGTGCCGCGCACTGATGAGATGCATGGCTGTTGAGGTGGAACAGTCGTTAGTGGGCAACCTCTGGGGAACCTGCCGCAAATCAGTTTTATAAGGCTTACCTAGGTACGCGGGGCTCTGTCTAGGTGGACTTCCAGTTCCCTAGCTGCTCGTGGGACCAAGATGGAACCCTCGAACTTTTATTCTTCTCCTCCCAGCAGAAAGGGTGGGCCGCTGGTAGGTTCTAACTCCCAATCCAGCAAGATGGCTCGTGTAGCCAGTCCTCCTGACTCAGTTACTCGTAACAGAAGGCAAACTGCTTTGCAGAATGTGTTTCTTATAATTAAAAGAAAAGAGGGGAGTTTCGATAAAGTTTCACCATTTTATATACAGACAGGCTTAGAAGGCATTGCTGGCACCTTAAAATCTATCAAGTGCTTGCAAAATGGAACCTTGTTGGTTGAAACATCTAGCTTCCAACAAGTCAAGAACCTTCAGAAGGGACTATTTCTTGGGGAGTTTGCGATAGAGACTGAATTTCACAACACCATGAACTACAGCACAGGTGTTGTGACTTGCAGAGATCTCGTTGAAATTCCCCAAGATGAACTGAAGGCTGAATGGTCCCGGGAAGAAATTGTTGACGTGCAACATGTTATGAAACGGGTGGATGGTGCTCTCATGAAGTCCGACTCATTTATCCTTACTTTTAACAGCACCAAATTGCCGGAGCATGTGAAGGCAGGTTTACTACATCTCAGTGTACGGCGTTATTACCCCAATCCCATGCGGTGTTTTAAATGCCAACACTTTGGGATACTAGTCTTGGCTGTAGAGGGGAAGCCACTTGCGGGAAATGTGTGGTAAAGCCGCCCATGAGGTAGTTGGTTGCTCCTCTCCTCCCATGTGTGTCAACTGCTCTGGGGATCACCCTGTGTGGAGTAGGGAATGCAGAGTTTTCCTTGAGGAACGGAAGATCCAGGAACTTAAAACCACAGAACGCATCCCGTATGGTGAGGCAAAGAAAATATACAAGTCCATGCAACCCTCCACGTTCGCTGTCTCCTTTTCTTCCGTTCTGAAACAGCCAGTCTTGAAAACTGATGCTGCTACACAAACGGAGGTTGCTACTGTCAGCACTAGCACCTGCGTTTGTCAATGTATGTGGGTCCAGTCTTGTGCACTGCCTAGTGCTGCTACACCCCCTACCGCTTCTGAGGTTTTGGTTCCAATGCCACCTCAGACCAAAAAATCTAAGCCAACGCCAAAGGTAAAGACTCGCCTGCTGAAGGAGACTGACGGTATACATTCTGCTGATGTTGTCATTCTCTCTGACGTCTCTCTAGATTCCTCTTCAGAGGCGATGGAGGTTGATGTCAGATTGGGTCAATCATCTTGCCCCAAAACTGAGCCTCCACCTGTTGTGGGCTCTCCTCCCCGACAGAAAGTGAGAATGAAGGTACTCCCACCCAAATAGATGGCTCACATTATACAGTGGAACATGAATGGATTCCGGACACATGTGGAGGAACTGAAACTCCTAGCACAGCAATGCCCCCTGTGCTTGTGTTTACAGGAAACACATTTAAAACTATCTGATGCTCCTGTATTAAGGGGCTGTACGTTATATCGCAGGGATGACCTGTCTGGGGAAAGGGCCAAAGGCGGAGTCACCATGTTTGTCAATAATGGCCCCACTCCTCTGCTCTCTCCCTGGATACTGACCTGCAAGCAGTTGCAGTTGAAATTCATTCACATTGGAGGCTTACCGTTTGCTCCCTTTATTTAGCTCATCTGGATGCAGTGAACTTAGAGGCTCTCAAAGATCTTATTGAACAATTCCCCCACCCATTTCTCCTCCTGGGCGACTTCAATGCCCATCATATCCTGTGGGGCTCCACTTCTCTTTGCACTCGTGGTCGAGTTTTGGAGAGCCTCCTGACATCTCAAGTGTTGTGCATCCTCAACACTGGTACTCCGACTCATTTCTCTGCTGATACTGGGTCATTCTCAGACATTGACCTATCTTGCTGTTCTCCAACCCCCACCGACTCTGTTCACTGGGAGGTCATTGATGACCTTCATTCCAGTGATCACTTCCCCATCCGCCTTCATCTCCTGGATGGTGTATTGCTGGAGCAGAGGCTGCCATTGTGGATGATTGGCGGGGCTAACTTGCCACTGTTCAGTCGGTTGGCTGTCTTTGAACACTGCATCAGCGTACAGGAATGGGTGGATCACATCACACTCATGCTGCTGACCTGTTCATACCAAAGTCTTTTGGCCCTCTTAAGCGGCGCCTTGTACCTTGGTGGACAGAAGAGTGGCCATTCAGCCATCCGGGACAGGCGTGCGGCTCTTCGACAATTTAAATGCTGCCCAACAGCAGTCAATCTTATCGCCTTTTGAATCGCGAGAGCCAGGGCACGCCTTGTCATTAAAGAGAACAAAAAAAGGTCATGGCAGGAGTTCCTGGACTCCATCAACCATTCCACTTGTTCCACAAAAGTATGGGAAGCCATCCAGAGGATTTCCAGTAGACGCAGCCGTTTACCAATAGCTGCAGATCTGAACCAGGGATGCCTAAAAATGACACCCAGAGCCATTGCTCAGATGCTGACAGAGAATTTTGCACAAAGTACTGCCACTGCAAACCAGGATCCAGTGTTGCGTCGCTACCGTGCGACTGTCAGGAGAGCAAACTTGGACTTTCGGTCAAACTGTTCTGAGGCCTACAACTGCCCTTTCTCCATGTGGGAACTCTAATCGGCACTTACTGAGACTTCTGACACTGCACCAGGTCACGACCGCATCTGGTACTCCATGCTTCGATATCTGCCAGCAGCTTCAAAGGAAATCCTCCTCGAATGTTTTAATCTCATATGGCAGACAGGAGTGTTCCCCACCTCGTGGAGGGAGGCAATTCTCATCCCTCTCCTCAAACCAGGAAAGGCCCGCACATGTCCCAGTAGTTATCGGAGTATCGCCTTGACAAGCTGTGTCGGAAAGACCCTGGAACGGATGGTTAACCATCGGCTGGTCTGGCTGTTAGAAACCATACAGCTCCTTAGCCGCTCTCAGTGTGGATTCCAAAAATTTTGGTCCACGGTCGACAACCTGACCCTCCTAGAGGCAGCTATTCAGCAGGCTTTTCTCCATCAGCATCACTGTATCGGTATCTTCTTGGATATCAGTAAGGCATATGATATTACTTGGAGACACTGTATTCTAGCACAACTGCATCAATGGGGCTTTTGTGACCGCCTCCCCATTTTCATTCGGTCTTTCCTGTCTCAGTGGTTTTTTCGGACCCGTGTTGGTAACACACTGTCTTTTCGTTTTGAGCAAGAGAACGGTGTCCCCCAGGGCAGTGTTTTAAGTGTTACCCTCTTTGCCATAGCCATCAACAGTATAATGTCTACAGTGAGGAGTCCAGTACAGTGCTCCTTATTTGTGGACAACTTTTCTGTTTTCTGTTCCTCGTCCAGTGTTGCAAACGTGAGCCATCAGTTGCAGCTAACAGTGCGGCGCTTAGAGGAGTGGGCTGCAAAGATGGGTTTTCTGCCTATAAGTGTGTTTGTGATCATTTTAATCGTTCTCGTCGTCTTTTTACTTTGCCTGCCTTGCATATGGGGGATACTGTCCTACATTTTACAGACACAGTGCGGTTTCTGGGCCTAATTTTTGACTCCAGGTTATCATGGCTGCCACACCTACGAGACTTGAAAGCCAGAACCCTGAAGGCACTGAACATCCTCAAGTGCCTCAGCCACAGGTCTTGGGGAGCGGACAGGATGCGTCTCCTTCAGTTTTACCGGGCTTTTGTGCATTCACGGCTGGACTACAGGTGCATGTATGGGTCAGCGAGGCCATCTTATTTGCGGATCCTTGATGCTGTCCACCATGCTGGGATTTGACTGGCCACGGGTGCTTATCGGACCAGTCCCGTACCCAGCCTCTGTGCTGAGGCTGGGGAACTGCCACTTACCATCCAGCGGCAGCTCCTGCTGCTGCGCCAGGCTTGTAAGTTTGTTTCTTGCAGCTCCACCTCACCTGCTCTCCATATTGTTGCTCATCCACCTCTGGACTGCCTTTTTTCCTGCCGTCCCCGGGCTACGTTGCCGTTTGGGATCTGTGTGCTAGACTCCCTCGGTGTGGTGTCTGTACAACCCCGAATCCTGGGTTTTAACTGCCTACCACCCTGTTTACTGAAGAGGCCCAGAGTGATTTTAGATTTATTGCAGTACAAGAGAGATTGCACTCCTGCCACCGTTTTTAATGTAGCGTTTTCTGCCATTTTTATCTGACCACCATGACTATGTAGCTGTTTTTACGGGTGGTTCGAAACAAGGGGATTCCGTTGGTTGCTCTGTTGTTTTTCTGGATCGTGCCCTCAAGGTTCGACTGCCTCTGACTTTTACTGTCTTTGATGCAGAATTATTTGCAATCTTGCGGGCACTGGAGCAGATGAGACATTCATCCTGTCCTAAATTTCTTGTCTGTTCCGATTCACTAAGTGCTCTTCACTCATTGCAATGTTTGTATCCAGTAGATAAAATAGTCCAGACCATCCAGGATGCCCTCCTCCAACTACAGCAACTGGGGAAGATGGTGGCTTTCTGCTGTGTTCCGGGCCACGTCGGCATTGCTGGGAATGAAAGGGCAGATCTCGCAGCCGAGGCGGCGTGTATCCGTCCACAAGTATTTCAGTGTGCTATCCGCCTGCACACACTCACCTCACTGTTGAGCTCGCGAGTCATGCATCGGTGGGATGATGAGTGGCTGCAAGTGACTGACAATAAGCTCCGTATAGTCAAGCCCACAATGCGTGTATGGTGTACTTCCTTTCAGCCCCGTCGACGGGACGAGGTTCTCCTCATTCGGCTTCGGATAGGTCACAGCCTTATGACGCATGGCTTCCTGCTCCGGTGAGAGGACCCTCCAATGTGTGGTGCTTGTGGCATCCAGGTCACTGTGTGCCACGTTTTATTGGATTGCATTTTATTTTCTGACCAGCGGGCTGCGGCTGACTTGCCAGCGGACCTGCCATCTCTTTTAGGTAATTCTCTGATGAATGTGGTTAAAGTTTTACAGTTCTGTGCCATGTCAAATGTTTTTACAAAGATTTTAGGGAGAGGATCTCAATTCGCTCACTGTGTGACAAGCTTGCCCATATTTTATGTAAGTGGCCAGTCAATGACAATTTCCTGTGGTATTCTTGCTGCTCCGTTTTCCCTTTCTTACGTTTTACTTTCTTATGTAGCATTTTCCTTCTTTTCCTGCTTTCTTTGCATATGTGCTACAGTTTTATTACGTCTGTCCACATTCGTTCCTTTTAATGTGTGTCAGGGCGCTGATGACCTTGACGTTGAGCGCCCATAATCCCCAACACACACACAAAAATCATTTGTTGTAAAATACATTGCCATGGACAGTATGGGTTAAGTAAAAAATCACTGCTAGACAGTTGGCAGTGCATGCTTGACAGATGTTGCTGTTTGTAGTTCATCTCTAATGATGGACTACTGTTTGCCAGACCATTTGGCAGGTTATTTAGTTTTGAAAAGAAAAAGCATAGAAGATTAGAGTTTAGCATTCCTTCGACCAGAATGTGAAGGCAGAGGACAAGCTTGGATTAAGTGAAGGATTGGCCATGTCCTCATCATAGGATAAATCTTGGCATTTGCTTTAGCAATTTAGGGAACCTATAGAAAACATAAGTCTGGAGGGCTGAATCTAAATTGTTCTCTCAAATGAAAGCGCAATGTACTGACCACTGTGTAACCTTGCTTGGTTATTCAGTTTTGGTCAATAACAAAACTGAATAACTGGGCAAGGTTAACAGTGGTCAGTACAATGTACTTTCATTTGAGATAGGCTAAATGAAAGAGAATAATGTTCTTTCCTCTTTGCCTTGAGAAGTCTTAAAAATATTCATAATCATCCACATAATTGAAGCAGTGTGAGACTTCATTGATATTATTGTCCTAATAGGTATTGTAAACATTTTGTCCGAACAAGATTTAAATGGTCCGACTAAAAAAAGTGAAACACCCAAAAGACATGATCAGTTGTCAGCATAACTTCATACTTGTACACACCGTTGGCAGATTTGTAAATGATTATCCTTGCAATTCTCTGAAAGAGAGAGAATGGCCATTAAAGTGCATTAGTGGTGTTCATGTTTAGTGTTGTTACCAGGCCTGGTGGTGTTTGTAAGGGGTGTGAATAGTGTCAGATGTTGAGTGACCACTGTAGAGGACACAGAGATGCCATGTACTTGTGTGGAACAGCATTATTAGCACCAGACAGAGTTTGAAAGGTGCCTCATTGTAGTCTGTATTTGGCCACCCGGTTGAATTACACAATATCCATATACGTAAAGCAATTTGGTATGACAATGGTCCAATGTTGGACTGCGTTGGTACACAAGGGCAGGGATAGTCACCGTCGAGGTCTGGTTGACCACGTCTGACAGCTTCAAGCAAGGATTGTCATATTGTGCCCCAGGCACATTGTAACCTCTTCACATCTGCACCTGCCATTCGAGGTCAAGTAATGGACTCCTGCAACATTTTGTGTCATCCTGTGTCATTGAACAGAGGCACAGCAGCTGAACCAAAGAATTATCCTCCCACGTGCAGGCTGCCATTAACGCCATAACACGTATGGCTGCATTTGGAGTAATGCTGTGACTGGTAAGCCTGGACTGCTGATGAATAGCATTCCATTAGCTCCAGATAACCATCGTTGGTGAGCATGGCAGTGACCAGGATAGATTTCCTACTCTTCCAATGATTTTGAGAGGCACAGTGGTGTTACGCACGGCTACGTAGTGTGAGGGAACCCTGTGGTATGATTTCAGGTCACAGCTCGTAGCGTCCCAATGGTACATCGAGGGCATCCTGTGTCCTCACTTATTACCCCCTGTGGTGCATTTTTCAACAGGACAATGCATGGCACATGTCTTTACTAACTGTCTGCATGCTGAAGAGGTATTCCTGTGGCCAACAAGTATGAGAGATTTGTTCCAAATAGAACATATGTGGGACCAGTTCAGATGAGAACTGCATCCCATTGCCAGTATACAGTATATCGAGAACAGTTTTGGGCCAGCTTGTGTCAGAAGAAGATGCAACAACTTTGACACCCTTCCCTGCTGAGTCAGTGCTTGTGACTAGGCCAGAGGGGGTGCAGCATCATATTGGTAAATTGGCACATTCTGCCAAATTATGTGTAAATTTGATTCATTTTTGTAATCACTGAATTTATGTCTCATTCCTTTTCAACCCATTCTGGGTTCTTCACTTTTTTTGTTGGGCAATATATTTCCCACTTTTCAATGGTTGTGAAGTTTTCAGAAAAGGGTTGGTGAAATTACTTTGACCCGTAAAACAATGTTAATTGCTGATTTCGTAGACTTTCCCGGCGTAATAACTTCTGATATTCTTCACGGGTTTGCAGCCGGATCATGTCGTCGTCCTGACACAATATTTCGGCGGACCAGCTAGCCACCATCTTCAGGTGAATTAATGCTAGTGCACTGCCTCGCTGGAACTGAATTCCAGCCACGATGATGGAAACCTATATACACCACGAAGAGAGCACCGCACGTGCGTGAGATGATGGGCAGGGCCTCCAGGCAGCAAGTAGACATGCAGCGCACCGGTGGGAGGAGATGGCAGAAATGATAAATCGCAACAGCACTAGTTGGATGAATCCAATAATCGAAAAGAAGACCGTTGTTGTTTAATGTCGGACAAAATCAGATTCCGTATCTTACTTAGAGGAAAACCTTTATCCCTGTTAATAATATTACTGGATAATCTAATTTCGATGGATTCTTTAAGAACACATTCCCAATAGCAAGAAACAGGAGAGATCAATTGTGTCTTGTCATACATCATCCTGTGTCCTTCGTTAAGGCAATGATCCGCCACTGCCGACTTCTCAGGCTGGAACAACCGAGTGTGCCGATGATGTTCCACGCACCGGTCATGAATAGTTCGAATAGTTTGACCAATATACTTCTTTCCACAGTGACACAGAATTTCATAAACCCTGTGCCTCCTCAAGCTCAAATTATTTTTCACTGTGCCAAGAAGGGCTCCAGTCTTGGCCACCAGCGTAAAAACACTTTTAATATTATGTTTTCTTAAAATTCTTGAAATTTTGGATGATATACTTCCCGCAAAGGGTAAATAAGCAACAGATTCAAAAGTATCCTCTATTGGCTTGCGTGACGGACCAAACTGAAGAGCATGGCATATTTGTTGTATATCCATTCTGTTTAAAAACAATCTTCAAATGATCAAGTTCTTCTTTCAAATGTTCGTCATCCGAAATGGCGTAAGCTCTTTTGACGAAAGTCCGCAAAACTCCACTACGTTGGTGTGGCGGATGACAGCTGGTCGCATGAAGGTAGTGGTCAGTATGAGTGGGTTTCCTATACACACTATGACCAAAAGTACCATCATACTTTCTTTGCACTACAACATCAAGAAATGTTTAGTGCAAAGAAAGGAAATATTGTGTCAGGACAACTACAGGATCCGGCTGCAAACCCGTGAAGAATATCACAATGTTAATTGCTCTTAGCTGCTACACTTGATTTGACCCTTGCAGTTACCTGATTGCATTCAAAGAAACTTTTCTCGAACCACTGGATAAATAAGTATATCTGAGAATGCTCTCCACTTAAACTTGCATGAACATCATTTTGACCTTTAGGAATTTGCTGTGTTCGCTTTCAGAACTTCCTCAAATGATCCTCTGAAAGTAGCTATGGGAAAAGTAAATACATTTGTTTTATGAAATGAAAATACAGTACCTTTTGAAACTTCTGGCAGATTAAAACTGTGTGCTAGACTGAGGATTGACCATAAAACCTTGTCTTTTGTGGAAAATGCTCTTAGCAATTGAGCTAGCCAGGCACAACTCCTGACTTGTCCACATAGCTTTACTTTTAGGAGTGCTGGTATCTCAAGATGTGCAGCAGAACTTCTTGAAGTGTGGGAGAAAGTAGAGAGGTACTGGCAGAAGCAAAGTGTTAGGTAGTCCTGAGGCAAGGCTGGAAATCATGGTCTGTAAAGGCATTGCCCATGAATGGCAAGGTTCCATATTCAAGACCCAGTAAGGAACACAATTTTAATCATCCTGATAGTTTCAAATGGTGACATATTCATTCTGGATTCACAGAAACACTCTGGCTCATATTGCTGGACTAGCTGTCCTCAAACAAAGGATATAGTGAAGAAATAAAATGGCTTAGTGACAGCCTAAAGGTGTCTCCAGATTGATGTTAGGGAAAAACAGACAAACTGCAGTACCACTTGTCAGCATAGATCCATAACATCATTAAGATGGCAGAATTGAGCGAGGTGGCGCAGTGGTTAGCACACTGGACACACATTCAGGAGGACATTAGTTCAAATCAACATCTGGCTATCCTGGTTTAGGTTTTCCATGATATTTCTAAATCGTTTCAGGCAAATGCTGAGATGGCTCCTTTAAAAGGGGATGGCCGATTTCCTTCCCTAAACCAATGACCTTGCTGTTGGGTCCCCTCTCCCCAAATCAATCAATCATCCAACCAGCAGTTCTTTCCACCACATAATTCAATTACAACAAAGAAAGAAGATGGTGGACACCCCATGGGGACCATTATGTTACTCATTACATGTGCAAACAAACACAGGTGATAAGAGACATGTTTAATTGCACAACTACAAAGAAACTAATGTGATAGCAGTGAAAACTATGGGTTCAGGGCAGGGATAAACTAAATCTATGACAGCCTAATAATGAAAATACACCAAAATAAATACTAATACAAAAATCAAACAAACTACATCCCCAGCAATCAACAAAAAAGTCCTTGGTACCACAAACTTGCACATGGCTCCAATACCTAGTACAGGATATTTCAGTTGATCTACATGGATAAAATGAAGTCCACTGTACCAAAAAATCTATCGTATGACTAATACTGAAAACGTAACCTCACCAATGTAGGTAAAGCAAAATCCATGCTATCTACCAACTCCCAGTCCAGTGTAATTATTAACAACTAAAAACGCAGCCAAAAAATTCATAAAAAAATTCCATTAACACTAATTTGGATATACGAGAAGCACATAATCATGCACATAAAAACATATACCATACATACTACAGTAAAAAAATAAGGCCATAAAAATGTACATACGAGGTGCATTCAAGTTCTAAGGCCTCCAATTTTTTTTCTCCGGACTGGAAGGAGATAGAAACATGCGCATTGTTTTAAAATGAGGCCGCGTTCATTGTCAATACGTCCCAGAGATGGCAGCACCGTACGGCAGATGTAATTTTACCGCCAGCGGCGAGAATGAGAACTGTTTTAAATACTTAAAATGGCGACGTTTGCCTTACTTGAACAGCGTGCAATCATTCGTTTTCTGAATTTGCGTGATGTGAAACCAATTGAAATTCTTGAAAAAAGAGACAGCATTGGTCGTATATTTTTTTACTATCGCAAAATCGATTTTGCGATAGTAAAAAAATATACGACCAATGCTGTCTCTTTTTTCAAGTATACCTGTTATCTGGTCGTAGTGCACAGGACAACATGGAGTCGCCAATCAATACAATTGAAATTCATCGACAGTTGAAGGAGACATGTGGTGATGGAGTTATGGATGTGTCGAAAGTGCGTTCGTGGGTGCGACAGTTTAATGAAGGCAGAACATTGTGTGATAACAAACCGAAGCAATCTCAGGCTCGCACAAGCCT
This sequence comes from Schistocerca cancellata, assembly GCF_023864275.1. Classification (NCBI taxonomy): domain Eukaryota; kingdom Metazoa; phylum Arthropoda; class Insecta; order Orthoptera; family Acrididae; genus Schistocerca; species Schistocerca cancellata. The sequence continues at coordinate 522,660,666 of NC_064633.1, forward strand.
GTCTGACGACATGATCGAGAAAGTGGAGAGAATTGTTTTGGGGGATCGCCGAATGACTGTTGAACAGATCGCCTCCAGAGTTGGCATTTCTGTGGGTTCTGTGCACACAATCCTGCATGACGACCTGAAAATGTGAAAAGTGTCATCCAGGTGGGTGCCACGAATGCTGACGGATGACCACATGGCTGCCCGTGTGGCATGTTGCCAAGCAATGTTGACGCGCAACGACAGCATGAATGGGATTTTCTTTTCGTCGGTTGTGTCAATAGATGAGACGTGGATGCCATTTTTCAATCCAGAAACAAAGTGCCAGTCAGCTCAATGGAAGCACACAGATTCACCGCCACCAAAAAAATTTCAGGTAACCGCCAGTGCTGAAAAAATGATCTCTCAAATGGCTAGCCTGGATTTCTCAAACCAAGAACCACTCCAAATATAATGCTATACAGTGTCCCACCAACAGTGCCAGATATGCTGGTCCAAGATACAGCAACTTTTGTCACTCTCATACTTTTCCACAAACACAACACTTCACATACTCTGGAATTAAGACGAGTAACTGAAAGAATTAAATTGTGATCAACATGTCATCCTCCATTGTGACATACAGCAACCTAGTCTTTAACTGCATTGCCATATCCATAACTTTAAAAAATGAAACAAAAAAATTAATAATTCTAAATCCGAAAACAGCCCATAACTGCCAACATCAAAATCACTCACTAACAAACTGCCACAAACTCTTCCAACATTATTCTCACAAACAGCACTCACAAAGTACAATGAAACACTAAAATCACTCAAAAACAGTTTGTAAACATAAAAATCCCGCACTAAAAGAGCTCCACTGCATAGTCCGACATACCCTATGCAAACATGGTCCATTTCAAATATGCCACACCACCATGACTTAACGTAACTTCAGTTGATTTTCCTTATGCATTTGGTAAAACCAGTCCCAATAGTTAAGATTGGATATCTCTGCTTGATGCTTTCATCATAAAATGATATTTGTTTCAGGGAAATAACATGGAATAGTTCACTGAAATCTATTGGCCAACACATCTTACTGAAATGGTGAGAACATACTTCAGTACTTTTCTGCAGTAATAATTATGTGGAGTGAATTTTTTTCTTAGCAATTATTTCTTTTTATTGTTGATTTAGTTTCTTACAAAATGCAGTGTATTGAATCTATTGATACTGTACGTCAGATTTGACCTGTGACATAATGATGTTGTGGCATCTGTCATTCATTGTGTGCACACAGAAGTAGAATGGAACTTTGGCAGTATTTATTTTACTTCTATATTACTTTTTTGGATTATAGTTTACAGTGACAGACTTATCTGTATTGTAGGCTGAGATCTTACTTATGTTAGAAAGTAACAGTTCAGTCAGGCAAAGCTGGCAAATGTGAATACATAATGTTAGTTGTGGGCTATCTCCTTAAGCATAACCCGAGTCCTGTGCTAAGCTGTAAGGTGACAGTTTTGTTGCATGTGAGGGAAACCAGTGAATGTGATGTCATGAAAGTAAATATGGAAATGAGCGTATGGCATTGTGTGCCTGGAGTCCCCCATTCGGGGAAGTTCGGCTGCCGAGGGCAAGTACTTATTGCATTTGATGCCACATTGGGCGACTTGCGTGTCAGAGATGGGGACAAAATGATGATGACAACACAACACAGAGTCCCTGAGCAGAGAAAATCTCCTGCCCCAGCCGGGAATCAAACCTGGGCCACTTGGCGTGGCATTCTGCCGCGCTGACCACTCAGCTAACGGGGCGGACGTGAAAGTAAATATAATTGTTATGATGGGTATTTTCTGCGTACTGGATTTCAGTGAGTGGTTTATACATGGCATTTTGTTGACATCACAGGTCAAAGTGGACGGCACTATTGGCAGATTCAGTATTTCCATACAATTCAACACAAGAAAAAAAATTGTGTGAATTAATGACAACGTGTGTAAATTATTGTGTGCTTGTTATAACAAGAATAAGACTTTGCAGTACTCATATACTTAACAGTGTCAGCCTAGCTGTGGTGACACCATTCTACTCTGCGAGCCTCGTGGAGACTGTCCAGAGCGATATCGCCAGTGAAAAGCCTGGTGTGCTCGATGTCTTCCGTGAAGGCTTTTGCCGTCTGTTGAGTTGGAGTGCCCCTCAGAAAGGTCAGTTAAGGCTGATTTGTTTTCTGCATACAAGGATTTTTGGTACTCTGCACTAGCGCACAGCTTTTATTGTTAAAGTATTCCCTCTTTCTTGTGAAGAAGGGATACAATATTACTATTATTGGTTGCACAGCAATGTTTGTGGCATATGTAGGCTAATCTTAAAACAAGGCATGGGAATTGTAACATGGTTGGCCTCCCAACAGTCATGCTGTTTAAAAAACTGGGAACTAGATCACATACTCATACCTTACAAATAAATGGTGACAATCGTTATAGGCGATCCACCACAACATTGGCCTCTTATTTGGAATGATGCCACTTCAAATTTCCACCTAGGCATCCAGATTTAAGTTTTTGTGAATTGTTTGTCACCACTTCTAGAGACATGCTCTTTGCATTCCATGCTGAAGGTGTCTTTTGTTATGTCTGTACTGCACACCAATGTTGGTGCTTGTGCTGAGAGATGGCGTTCTGGCCAATATGAAATACTTATCATCCAATTTTAAGAAAACTATTAGATGAAAAAATGATATTATGAGAAGGAAAGTTGCCACTCACCATATAGCGGAGATGCTGAGTCACAGATAGGCACAACAAATAGACTGTGTACGCACGTGCTTGAGTATGTGTGTCTATTGTTGATGAAGGCCTTGAAGGCAAAAAGCTATAATTGGGAGAGTCTCTTTGTTCTGCCTATCTGCAACTCAGCATCTCCGCTATATTGTGTAACTTTCCTTCTCGTAAATATATCTAGAAAGAAAGATGATGAGACTTACCAAACAAAAGCGCTGGCAGGTCGATAGACACACAAACATACACACAAAATTCAAGCTTTCGCAACCAACGGTTGCCTCATCAGGAAAGAGAGAAGGAGAGGGAAAGATGAAAGGATTTGGGTTTTAAGGGAGAGGGTAAGGAGTCATTCCAATCCCAGGAGCGGAAAGACTTACCTTAGGGGGGGAAAAAGGACAGGTATACACTCGCGCGCGCGCGCACATACACACACACACACACACACACACACACACATATCCATCCGCATATACGTATATGCGGATGGATATGTGTGTGTGTGTGTGTGTGTGTGTGTGTGTGTGTGTGTGTGTGTGTGTGTGTGTGTGCGCGCGCGCGAGTGTATACCTGTCCTTTTTTCCCCCTAAGATAAGTCTTTCCGCTCCCGGGATTGGAATGACTCCTTACTCTCTCCCTTAAAACCCAAATCCTTTCGTCTTTCCCTCTCCTTCTCTCTTTCCTGATGAGGCAACCGTTGGTTGCGAAAGCTTGAATTTTGTGTGTATGTTTGTGTTTGTTTGTGTGTCTATCGACCTGCCAGCCCTTTTGTTTGGTAAGTCTCATCATCTTTCTTTTTAGATATATTTTTCCCACGTGGAATGTTTCCCTCTATTATATTCATTTCCTTCTCGTAATATTTTTATATTTCATCCTGGACTTTTCTGATATCTTCTCTTGATAAAGGACTGAATTTATTTTCATTATACACCATAGGTACTGCACTGGATCAAATTAAGTAGACATTGTGCAAAATTTTAAAGACCTTGCAGAGGTAAAAATGCACTGTATGAACTTTGTGAGAGATTGATTTTAGCCGATACATTTCAGTAAATGAAAGTAGATTAGATATTGAAATTTTATTTAAATTTGAGAGCAGAACAATGTTTCAATCCATTCTAGAGTTATTGGGATTTATACCTGAATGACAGTCATGCACGATGTGCCCATTCAGACCCTTGCACATCACGAATCTTGTGGTTATAACTAGTGCCTGATGTGTGTAAAATAAAAAAATAAATAAATAAAAATAAAAAAAGGAGGTTCTTGTACTGTCACCTTCCAGGGAGATGTTTTTGAAATTTAAACTGTCTCAAACTTTATTTTAAAAGTAAAAATACAACATTTTTACTGGTAAAAAAATAAAGTCCCATCTTACTGCAGCTCAAAATTTGTGGTTATGATTTTTTTTTGTCAGAAGTACTGGTATGGCATACTGATGCCTACTGTCACAAATCGAGCACTGGTTATAACAAGTGTCACATTTCATAAATGATTCAAGGTACTGAAATGAGGTTTCTTGCAAATGATAGCACGCAGTGAGGTATGTATGTTGTATGATAAATGCTCGAAACTCTTATCACTGAGATATGGAAGTAACTCATCCACAGCAGTGAGAGGTCAGTGGGTCAGGACGCATACAGACACCTGTATAACTGTAGGAAAACCCAAGCGGCACATGTATTCACTTCCACGTCACCTGGGAAATGACATAACAGGACATGTGTACACTTCGACAGCAGTGGAAGGGTTAAGATAGAGGATGGGATGGTTACTTGAACTAAAATATCGATGTTACAAAATAAGAATAAAGTGCTGGCTGTCAAAGGAAATCATTGAAGACATTGTAACTTGCTTGTTACATTCTTTACCTCCAACAGTCTTAATTTCTTCGCAGTGCATGCTTCCTTTAATTTGATGGGTGACCCATTGTTTTAAGTATGGAGTGATGATATAAACATGGAGCTTGTGCACATTATGAGGTAAACAGATGTATATGTGACTATTATGTAAATATGTGAGTGGCGTTCAATAAGTAATGCAATTTCAATTGAAAAACTGGTATAAGTTGCTGTCGGAAATCGTGGAATATTCCTGCTCCAGCTCCTATAGTTTCATGAAGTTCTGGTAAGTGGCAGTACTATATGTAGCCTTCAAAATGGTGTCTGTAGTGGAAGTGTGTTCCAAACAAAGAGCTGTCATTGAGTTTCTTCAGGTGGAAAACCAGAGCATCGCAGATATTCATAGACACTTGTAGAGTGTCTACGAAGATCTGGCACGAGGCACTGTCACGATTGCAACAAGGTTTCGCAGACCTGTCCAGTCTCCTGCTTGCCGGCTGACCACATGCAGCCATGACTCCTGCAATGTTCGAAAATGTGGACACTCTTTCAAGGTGATCAACCTATCGCAGCCAAACACTTCGGTGCTCCACGACAGTGCAAGGCCTCATCTCGCAAAACACCATTGGAATGTTCTTCGTCATCTACCTTACAACCTGGATTTCACTTCCATCTGTTTGGTCCAATGAATGATGTATTCTTTGGGAAGCAGTATGTGGATGATGTGGAAGTTATGGATGCAGCAGGATATTGGCTCCAACATTGACCAGTAGTGTGGTACCGTGCAGATATACAGGGCTTCCCAATAAGGTGGCATAAGGCTGTTACATTGAGAAATAGGCTTTTGTAATGAACCGTGTAGGGAATAATCTGGTGTATTGGAATACTGAATAAAACCAACTTGATTTCAGGAAAAATGGTTGCATTACATATCGAATGCCCTTCGTATTTGCTTTCACGTACTTAGGAAGTGCAGTTCTCATGTGTACTTTAATATTAGTCATAGACATTTATTATTCTGTTTCCATACACAGGTCGCATGCTGCCAGTGTGGGCCCTTGTTGTTCCTACAGTTGCATATGGTCTGTTCAGATATTTTTTCACCTTGATTGTACGTGGAACTACTAGCAGGCTGCTTCATATCTCCCACAAATACGAACAGAGAAAACAGGTATGTTGAGTGATTGTGACATTGGAAGTTACATATTTATGTGTGCAGGTGTGTATTTCTTTGTGGTGTGAGGAAAGGCACCTACTTATTCTATACAATGGGTGGAAGAGAAAAAAACTACTAGTTTTGTAATAGCAGTTCTTGCAGTTCAGCTTCTTCACAGAGTTTGCTTGTGATATCACTCACCTGTAGCAATAAAGGTTTGACATCAAGATTGCTGTGTATCACATTGCATAGCAGTCACTTATTTTTGAGCAGTAATCATGAAAATGAGCCTGTCTATAAATTCCACACTGGAAAGTTGCTACTCACCATACAGTGGAGATGCTGAGCCGCAGATAGGCACAACAAAAAAACTGTCACAAATAAAGCTTTTGCGCGCGCGCGCGCGCGCGCACGCACACACACACACACACACACACACACACACACACACACACACACGACTGCAGCCTCGAGCATAATATTGTTACATTCTGTCCTGGATTTTCCATTGTTTGAATTTGACGCTGGAGTTGGAAAAAAATTATGTGAATGTAAATTTGGTAAAATGTATGAGAAAGTTTACAGAAGAAATTTAAGTGCTTAAAAAAGTGTATAGTGTGCGGATTACCCCATAGAGGGGAGATGGGCACTACAATCATGTACTCAGAGGATAGGCTGTGGTCTTAAATTATCCAAAGAAAGAGTATCAGTACAAGTAAAATTAGTTTCAAATTCTGAAGATATGCTAGAAAGAGTTCAGTTTTATTTGAACTGAAGTGTAAGTACTGGAACAGTACAGTTTTATAATTTTGCCTCATAAAAAATATCCATGACATTTTGTGGTTCCTCAATTCCATATAAGGTCATTTGTTAGTAATAAATCCATTAAGTATGTCAGCCAATTCATTTTCCATGGTTGCCCACTCTCATCTTTTGAAGAACTTTACACTGCAAAGAAAATTGAAAAATTTAACTGAATGTATGGTACCATAAGTAGAATGTTAACTAAGAAAGAAAGGAAACAATGCTGAAATTCTTCAGTGGCAGAACCAGCAGATTTACACTGTGCTGACGTGTAGGTCCTCAGTAGCAATGACAAAAGTAGAATCCAAGCTTCCAAAATGAGATTCCTTAAATTAGTTGTGGGGGTGATAAAGACAGACAGGAAGAGAAATCCCAGCATATGACAGGCACTCAACATTTACAGCTTAAATGACAAAATCTTAGAATATTGTCAGAATCGGAAATTTCTTATAGAACACATGAGCAAAGAATGTTTGCCAGAATTGGCCTGTGGGTAAAGGCCTACAGGGTTCCATACAATGTGCATATCAAAGAGAATTTGGAAGTTCTGTCCCCTTGAAGGAGGTGAAGAAGAAGAAGAAGAAGAAGAAACTATGATGATGATCAGTAATACCAATTATATCTTATAAATTTATGTGAACCCTTTAATGTGATTTTCCTGCCCTAATATACAAAACCTTGCATTTAATTCATTCCATTTCTCTCTCCTTTTGTATCCCCCCCCCCCCCCCTCCTCCTGAGGTTTTCAAGCAAAACTAAAGACTAATATATCTTCTTTCTTGTATTTTCTTCTCCGTTTGCAAATTGATTAATTGTGTTGATCATCATAAGTTTGTTTCTAAATAACTTTCTTGTGAATTAAATTTGATAAATTAACATTATGCACATATTTTGTAGGGGGCATTGTCACGGGAAGTAACTACTCAAGCTACCTCTCAAGACATTGAGATGCATGCTGCACTTTTTGCAGTATTTGCAGCAGATGTTGTCTTCTTCCCTCTGGAAACAATACTACACAGGTTGGTAATTGTAATGAGTATGACATATTGCATACCAATATAATGTAATTGGATAGATAAAAAAATCTACTCACCAAGTGGTGGCAGGAGAACACACACACAGAAGGAGGAGGAGAAAATCTGATGATAATGATGGTGCATAGGGCAAGTCTTGCAGCAGGGATGATCACAAGGGTAGGAACCATAGCCTACATTTGTTCGGATGCCGTCTCTTATAGCAATACCCCACCATTCTCACATCAGCCTTTGCTGGATGTAATTACCCCACCGGCCTAGCTCCAAAAAGAGGTTTCCCACACCATCACATCCAATGCTGGTACTGCTGATCCCTCCAAAAAACAGTTTCGGAGCACACTACTTGTCACTCAGTATTATCCCGATCTTGAATCTATTAATTAGCTCTTGGACAGTGCCATGACTTTGTGAAATCATGCCCTGAAGTGAGATCCATTCTGTCTGAGATTTTGCCCATCACACCTAGAATAGGTTTTCATCACCCCCCACTCCTCCCACCCATACCCCCCCCCCCAAAAAAAAAAAAAAAAATTCTCTCCTTGTCAAACCCAATGCTCCTTCTGCACCCATCGCCCTACCCTGTGGTTCCTACCCCTGACTATCCCCGCCATACTGCAAGAATTTCCCTATGCACCCTCCTACAGCCATCTATACCAGCCCTGAACTGACAAAACATATACTATCAAAGGGAGAGCCACCTGTGAAATGGTACATCATTTACCAGCAGTTATGTAAACATTGTCCAGCCCATTACATCGGCATGGCTACCCCCCAGTTATTGGTCAGGATGAATGGACATAGGCAGAGGGTGTACACCAGCAACTCACAATATCCTGTTGCAGAGCATGACCTTTGTGCCTGTTTCACCACACGTATCATCTGGATTCTTTCCCCAGACACCAGTTTCTAAGAACTCCACAGGTGGGAACAAATGCTACAACATTTCCTTGGTTCTCGCCACCCACCTGGCCTTAATTTACATGAATTCCTTCTATCTCAGCATTTCTTCATGGTAACTACTCCTTTCTTCACTCCATTTTAGTTTTCTACATCTTTCATTTTCTGACCTGTCAATTTTTCGCCCCCCCCCCCCCCCCCCCTCCTCCCACCTCTGTTACATACGATGCACCTATTTTTTCACTCTTATTAACTTGTGTACAATGTTTTAGTAGTAATTTCTGTCTTTCATATTACCATGTCTTCCACCTTTAAGTTCTCATGTTTTCAAATCTCATCCAGTGCAGTCCCCAACAATCAATCTTTCCTTCTCATACTGTCCTGTATGTCTCCCCTGACCCAGGGTTCTGTGTGACTTTTCCGAACTTTACACCTTTTCCTAAACCTCTCCAGTCCTTTTCCTTCACTCCTCTTCCTTCCCCTTCAACTCTTCTGCCAGAAGGAGGAGCCACTGGCTCTGAAAGCCTGCACAAGTTAAACTCTTTGTGTGTGTGTGTGTGTGTGTGTGTGTGTGTTTCTCCTGTTGCCCCTTTGTGAGTAGATTTATCTATCCAATTACATTTTATTGTCAAAAAATGATTATTTTCATTGTTATATTACTTACCATTATATTTGTTAGTGTAGAACCTAAGTTTTCAGAATTAGTAATGTGCATTTCTCTGTTCTCTCATGAAAAATATTCACAGTGCAGTCCCAGTGCTCATGTGTCTCCCAGTAAGCAGTCACTCCCACATTTTATTAGTAATTAAAGTATTCTGTTGTGGATGACACACACACACACAAGAAGAGAGAGGTGCATAGGTAGCCAAGTACAATAGAACTTTTATTAGTGCTGAGAAAGTACACAATAACATGAAGAACAGAAACAGATTCCTAGTATAGACGACGTAAAGATTGTCCTGATTCTCTGAAGGATTGTCTACTAACAAAATGTGGTTCTGGAAGGTGCAAGTCAGCACTCACTCAGTCTTTCACAGTCGAGAATCATTGCCGTAGGCACAGTCATTATAGGCTGCACTGTGATGGCCTGATTCTGATATAATGCATTGCACTCTGAGGAAGAGACTTGGGGCACTTCTGAAGTATTGGTTGGTTATAATGAAAGTGGAGCTACTGACAGAGGGCCAGTGTGGGATGTGATTTATTGTATTATAAGGAAACTTGGCAGATATTCTTATGCATTAATGTGGAACCAATTTACAGTGGAAAAAAATGTTCCAATTTTGGCCACTAGTCGCAAATCTGGCACTGAATGCAAGAAAGTTGTATAAAAATGTTTTCATATGTAATGGATTAGGAATGAAGTGTGGGTGGAAAGGTCAAACAAGTGAAAAGGCATAATAATGGTTTTATTATTAACCATGGGTTACGCAGTTAGTGCAATATGAGCTTCAGAGATGTTAACAAGATGCTGCACCCATAAAACATGATTAACTGTTGCTCACAGCAGTTCTGGTGGAATCTTAGCAATATGTACCTATATACTGGTCTTCAAATCAGGTAGAGACTGAATGTGTCCCTGGTAAATGCATTCTTTGAGGTATCGCAAGATCTAACACATGGATTCAGATCAGGTGATCTTGCAGGCCAGGCATCTAGCAAAGCTCTGAAGGTAAAACATTTGTGGAAGGTTGCATTAAGCAGATTTTTCAGTGGGCAAGTGTCAAGAGGTGTTGACCAATCTTTAATGAAAAGCTGGAATCACATGCTGTACAAGGAGGTCTTGGTAACATGCAGATATCACGGTATACCTAACAGTCCCTCTGGGTGCGTTCTCTTTAAGAAAGAACAGACCAAGAATAAAGGTGCTTGTGAATCCACACCACACATTCGTACGGTGAGTGGAATAGTTGTTTGTACACAACACACAGTTTAACAGTATCTCAAATTCTGCAGTTCTGCTCACTGCACCTTGTGCCTCATCACTCCACAGAATATTGCCTGGCCATATGTCATCAACTTCATTCTGTACGAGAAACTGAAGAAAAAATTCAGAATATTGCTGCATTACGATAAGGTTTCAGTTGTTGCACTGTCTGGGTCTTGTACAGGTACCATTGTAAAGTAGACTGCAAAACTTTCATGTACCATTGACCATGGTATGGACAATTCTTGTGACACTGCATAAGCGGTAACACTACCTGAGGCACATTCTGCATGGTCAGTTACAGCAACAGCAACCTTATAAGCAACTTCTAGTGGGATAAGATGTCTTCCTCTTCCAAGTGCTGCACAAAGCTCACCCATATTTTTGAATTTCATTATCATCATTTAATGACATTGGTCCTTTCCTTAGACCTTTCAGTTGACGATACTTTCTCAACATAGCTCTGTAGTTGCTGTCATTTACATGAAACAGTTTCCCTAACAGTGCAGTGTCTCTTCTCGATAGCTATACTGTTCACTCATGTTATGTCTTGTCAAATGATAGTGTGAATGTCATACAAACAGAGTACCGTGCTTGATTTGCACCTGGTGGCCACAGTTGTAACTAATTTGCTTTCCAGCATACATTGGTTCTGTATTAGTGAATTAGCATACCTACCAAGTTTCACTGCCACGCAATAATTACAGCCCACAGTGGACCTCTGTGAGTCGCTGCATTTTTAATTTTAACTACCCGATGTATTTCGATGTTGAGGCTGGGCAGTGTCCCACTATTAGGGCTACCTGACAGAGGAATACCGGGAAATGGCCTAATGTTGCATTGCTCATGGTTGCAAGCCTGTACCAACTGTATCCAGTGGATGTGGTGACCTCCATACTGCAGCAGCTGTCACAAGCAAAATTAGCTGTGCCGACTTGCAGATGTATTGGCAGGGCTTTGTTTTGTGGCATGGGGCTGGATCATGAGGCACCAGCCATATGCCATATTCCTCTTCCCTTTGGAGGAGGTGGTGGAGCAATTTCAGTGCATAGACAGACAGTGACTGCAGCAGAGACAACAGCTGAAGATAGGGCACTCCTCTTCCCTTCAGAGGAGATGGCAGATCCATCTCACTAGGTAGACAGTGGTTGCAGCGGAGGTGACTGCTGAAGATACTGCACTCATCTTCCTCGCAGAGGTGGTGGAGCCATCTACTGGAAGTGGCCCAGAGAACAGGGGCTCTAGCAGAGTCTAACCTAAGGCTTGGACATGCGTCCCAAAGAGAAAATTCAGGCACTCTGAAGATAGAAGAAGACCCTGGAGAGTGGGAATGGCACATTTGAGGTCGAAATGAAGGCACTTGGCATGCTGCAAAGGTGCCTGTTGGGAAAGATAATCCCAATGCATGAGGTGTGTAAGAGTCACAGTTGGGAGAGAAGACATCTAGGGAAGGAAGTAAGGTCCTAAGGACATAGGCAGAACACCAGCAACAAGCAAGAAGGATCACTGAATGAAGTTGCATGAGAGGGCTACAGAGAATGGAGAGATGCCATCATTGGACTGAGAAGGTGCCGGCACGCAGGAGGCAGAGGCTAACGACATTGGAAACACCATGGAGAGACTGAAAGTGGGTGATGGCAAGTGGTTCGTCAGTGTGTGGGTCAGTTGAGTGCATGCCGGCAGCAATCAGTCCTGTGGCTATTATGCCTGAGGACGCCGGTGATGCTGGAATCCAAATCACAGGTCACAGCAAGTGACCGGCATGGGACAGCAAGGCATGCTGTAGCATGTCAGTGCAGGCTGGTGGGGAGGTGCTCAAACTAGTGATGGCTGCTGTGATGCAAGGTGGAGCCATCCACTGGAAGTGGCCCAGAGAACAGGAGCACTGGTGAAGTCTAACCAAAGGCTGGTCAGGCAAGAAGCACCATAGAGGACAAGGTGGCAGCCAGGTCCAGACATGACAGAGCAGGGGGAACACCCCGGGAGATTGTCGGATGTCCCATTACCAGTGGTGAGAGGAGCCCAAGCAGTGAGCTGCCCGCAGGAGAAAGGCCAGCAGTGGCTGTGGTCTCCAAGGACAAGGTGGAAGTAGCATCAAGCATGGGCAGTGGTGAGCAGACCTGGAAGAATAAGAGACATGTAGGGCCATTGTGGAAAGGACAACCCTGTAATCAAAGGTGGCGAGATCTGGCGCTGCCAGGCCTTGCAGCAAAAGTGCCAACCAGGCCCCCGAAGGTGATTGTCGGAGAAAAATGTGAGAACAGGAGACAGGCAAGGCCAACAGTGGGTAGGGAGGAGGTCTGTGAGGTGAAAGAGGACGTCACACATGGGCATGAAGTAATGGCAACAGATAGAATGGTGGGAGATGTGTCAAGAGGTGACAGTCCAGGATCAGTGTGAGTGGAAAGGAGATAAGTTCACGATGGAACCAGCTGATGGACAAGAGGAGTCCACATAGTGGGCAGGCTTCAAGGACACCAGAAGGACAGGAGATGATTCTACAGGAAAGGATTCCTACCAGGCCAGTGACTCCAGAGTCAGAAGCAGAATGGGCAGCACAGGGAGTGAGTGAGTGGAGGCAGAGAGGTCAGAGGTTGGGGGACCCTAGAGGCAGCAAAAAGATAGGTATCAAGAAAAGTAGAAATTTGAGGGAGGCAAGCCAGTGCAGCTAGGAAGGTGGGCCAAGAACCCAAAGCAGAGTCAAAATCAGGGGGAAGTGGAGGCAGTGGCATTGAGTCATGTGCACGGGGGCATCGGGACTGGCCAGGTGCTGTTGAAGCAGGTCTGAGATATGCTGGCCTTGCTGAGGGTGGTGCCCCATCCATAGCACATGGGTGTGTAGCCACTGGAAAGTGCTGCAGCAGTGAGTGGTGTCCTGGATCAGTTGTTGCTACTGTTGACTGCTTAACTGGGAAAGCTGCAGAAATGCCAGCATGGAAGGTGCCATGAGAAATGGGTAAGTGAGATAATGATAAGAGCCCAACAGTGACAAGGGAAGTGGATGTTGTGAAAAACAGCCCTAGCATGAGACACAGACAAAGCAAAACAAGTAAGAATGGGATAGAGAAGCATGAAACAGGGGAAACGAAGTGTAGACAGTGAAGTGCAAACCTAAGTAAACAGGAATGAGCACAAGACACAGAGGATGAAGATCCAGAAGTTTATCTTAGTTGCCAACTTCAGTGTCGTGTTATTGATTATGCACACTCAAGAAGAGAAAGGTGCCCATCTAGACAGAATAATAGATCTTTTATTACACTACAGAGAAAAAACACAACAACGTGAAGAACAGAAATGTTGTGTCATGTTGTTGGTGGTGCACACACAAGAAGAGAAAGGTGCCTAGGTAGCCAGAACAATAGATCTTTTATTACACTACAGAGAAAAAACACAACAACGTGAAGAACAGAAATGTTGTATCATGTTGTTGGTGGTGCACACACAAGAAGAGAAAGGTGCCTAGGTAGCCAGAACAATAGATCTTTTATTACTACAGAGAAAATACACAATAATGTGAAGAACAGAAATGGTTTCCTAGTATAGATAACATAAAAATCATCCTGATCTACTGAATGATTGTGACTTATACAGGTGCAAGTGAGCTCTCAGTCTGTCACAGTTGAGAATAATTGCCATAGGCACGGTCGCTGTAGACTGCACTGATACTGATGTAATGCAGTGCACTCAAAGGAAGAGACTCGCAACACTTCTGAAGTACACATTGTGATGAGGCCAGATTTGCACTGGCTGGGCAGTGTCTTGTGAGGGCCTGGTGGAGGGATATCAGGAAGTAGCCTAGTGTCACATAGGTGCATTAATACTGGCTGTATCCAGTGGCTGTGGCGCACTCGATGCTGCAGCAGTTGTTGCAGATGAGATGAGCTGCTTTGACTTCCAGGTGTCTCGGCAGGGCAGGAACCTGCAGCACTCTGTTGTGTGGCATGTGGCTGTATCATGATGCACCAGCTGTATGCCACAGTAATTGATAGTTGGTTGAGACCTGAAGTAAAGAGTAAGGAAATTTTCAACACCATGTGGAAAATATATTGGAAAGATTGATCAGACTCTACACGAGGAGGATAGCTTATAGTGACTGGCAGATATGAAAGGTGTAGCAAAGTTGAAAATGAATCCAACTAGGAATTAATATGAACAGGAGTAACTCGGTCAGTGGACTTAAAATAAATAGTAAGATGTTTGTACCAAGCACCAGATTCAGATGTGTCATCTTTGTCTACCCTCACCCTCATCGTAGTTGGGTGCTCATCCTGGGATGTTAGTGAGCTGTGCTCCTGTTTTAATCTTCCTAAACGTATCCCACTCTACTGCACAAGGAAGGAACTATTAGTTCTGAAAATCGGGAAGTATGTCATTTTTACGTTTCGATGTATCTATCCAGGGCTGTTTTAAGATCAAAGTGATAAAAGCGGCAGCTTGTGGCACCAAACTGAGGGTGGGTGCCAGAGGTTCCCAAGTGCAGAATTTGTATACAGGGTGTATCATATCTAGTACTGAGGATTGACTGTCCCCTGCAATAGACCTAGATGCAAGACCTGTCCCATACATCCTTCCACCATCACCACCTACTCCAGTCTTGTCACAGGCAGGCGTCTCCTATCCCATCAGAGGCAGGACTACCTGTAAAGGCAGTCATGTGATCTACAAACGAAGCTGAAACCACTGTGCTGGTTTCTAGGTGGGCCTGACAACCAACAAGCTGTCTGTCTACATGAATGGCCACTCCTGGCAAACTGTGGCCAAGAGACAGCTGGACCACCCAGTTGCTGAACATGCTGTCCAACACAATGTGCTTCATTTCAGTAATGCTTCACAGCCTGCACCATCTGGATCCTTCCTACCAACACTAGTTTTTCTGAATTGTGCAGCTAGGAACTCTCCTGCAGTATATCCTATGTTCCGAACCCCCCCCCCCCCCTCTCCCCACGCCCTCAACTTTTGCAAGTCCCTGTCCTTCACATACTACCTATCACCTTCACCATTCCTGGACTACACAGCCTCCTGTTCCACCAGTACATTCACTAATCTTTTTTTCCCCTCCTCTACTTCTCTCCTCCCATTTGGTGTTGTTGCTGTATACAGTCCTTTGTTGTGCTTGTCTGCAAATCAACATCTCCACTATATCATGAGAAGCAGTTTATCCTTTGGATAATATAATCATTCTCTTTTGTATCACACACAATTTTGTTACCTAGCAAGGTGGCACAGTGATTAGCACACTGGACTCGCATTCTGGAGGATGACAGTTCAGACCCATGTCCAAACAACCTGACTTAGGTTTTCCATGATTTCCCTAAATTGTTTCAGGAAAATGCTCGGATGGTTCCTTTGAAAAGGTACAGCCAATTTCCTTCCTCATCCTTCTCAAATCAGAGCTTGTGCTCTGTCTCTAATGACCTCGTTGTTGAGGGGGAGTTAAACACTGATCTCCTTCTCCTCCACAATTTTGTTTTTCCTTTTCGGTTGCATACAAAAAAATTTGACCATATTTATCTATTTTCAATTGCTTCCATGACAAATTTTGTAAAATTTAACTACTTACTTGTGAGCTTTCCTCACATGCAACATATACTGTTAAAAAGTATCCTACAGTGTTCTTCTGGATGTTCATCCAAATTTATATTTCCATTTGTGATGAATATTTCAACAATTGACCCATTTACCTTCTCCAGGTGTTGCGAGTTAAGCTGTTGTATGTACTTGTTGCCAGACTAATGAGACTGTGAGCTATTGTTAGTGTTACACTGTTATTCATAGCACTCAGGGACCCAACATTCATTTGCTGGGTACAGGCTTGGCAATCCTGGGGTTCCTGAGCAGGAAACTGCTAAGTGCCATCAGTCCTCTGCCATTGTAAGCTCTGGGCATTCTTCAGCAACCACTGTGCAGTATGGCGGTGGAATGCTGTGTGGCACAAGGAACAGGGATCTTGACTTGGTCACTCAGATTGTGAGGCTGGTAAAAACCTCTACAAAAAAAGCTTACCTAGGCATGTGGAGCACTGTCTAGGTGGACTTGCATTTCCCTAACTGCTCATGGGACCAAGATGTAACCATTGAAATTCTCTCCTCCTCCTCCTCCTCCTCCCACTGGAAAGGGTGTGCTGCTGCTAGATACCAACACTCAATCAAAGAGGAGGGCATGTGTAGCCAGTCCTCTTCAAGGAACGCCCCCTGTGCATGTGTTTGCACGAAACACATTTTAACCCTAGGACTCACTCTGGGGTCATAGGTGACCCAAATCATCTTTACTATGGATAAAATAATATTTCTATTTCTATTTCTTGTAAAAATCCAGAATTTTATGACTTTTACCACACAGTATTGTAGTTCTCTCACAAAAATTTTTAGAGCGCTTGACGCAACATTTAAATCAATAATTAACAAAAACTACTGTTGGGGTCAATTATGACCCCAGATAGATTATATGTAACATTCATAGAATGTATAGATTATCAACTATCAATCTCTTTCTTAGGTATTTTGAGTTGGTAACACTGAATTCAGGTGTTACTCAGAACTAACCTCAAACTGGAAGTTCGTTTGTACATTTGTTGTTGCAGTGTAATTTCAGCATGGATGGAATACGTTTTGCTCCTGGCTATAGTGTAGAACAAGCTATGGAAGACTTATTTCGTAGCAGTAGTGATTCAGAAGGTAGTGACGCCGAAGATGATGGAACAGAGACATAGGTAGCCCAAAGTGATGAAATTTGTTTACATGAATTAGAAGAAAATGATATTCTTGCTGAAAATGATGACAGTGGCGAGGATGAAAGTGCAGTACTGGTAAGCAGGGATCGGGATATTGCATGGAGTACAAAAGAACCATCAATTCGTAGATTTCCAATCCGCAACATACAACGATTTTCAGCAGGTATTCCTAGTACAGTTAGTGTTAGCTCAGCTGTTGACTGTTTCAGGCAGTTTATTACTAATGAATTGCTGGATATAATAGTTCAGTTCACAAATCAACGAGGAAATGAATTGAAAGTGTCTGGAAAATTAGTTGACTGGCGTGATACAGACAGATGCGAGCTTCTTTCATTTTTAGGCTTGCTGATTCTGTATGGCGTACAGAAGAGCCGGAGGAAACCTATTGACGAATTTTGGGACTCTGAATATGGCACTCCTCTATTCCGTGCTACTATGTCGAGGAGGCGATATCAGGACATTCTGCATTCACTTCGTTTTGACGACCGCATCACAAGACTTGAAAGGAAAGAGAGGACTGGAAATAAGGCTGAAGCTGTACAGGAAATATTTGATTTGTTTGCCACGCAATGTCAAACATCATTTATACCTTCCAGCAACATTACTGTTGATAAATATCTTTACGTATACAGAGGTCAGTGCAGTTTCAAGGTCTACATTCCTTCAAAGCCAGGAAAGTATGGCATCAAGATATGGTGCACAGTAGACTGTGAACATGGTTATCTGACAAATCTTCAAATGTACACTGGAAGGAGTGGTGATGTGAGAGAAGTGAATCAAGGCAAGAGAGTGGTCTTAGATTTAGTGCGTCATCTGGCTGGCAGTGGTAGGAATATTACCACTGACAATTTTTTCACGCGCTATGACCTTGGCCAAGAATTGTTGAAAATGAAGTTGACACTTGTAGGTACTCTACGTTCTACAAGAAAAGAAGTCCCAAAAGAGTTTTTGCCTTCGAAAACTAGGGAAGAATGCACTACAAGATTTGCATACAGTGGTAAAACCCTATTAGTTTCCTATGTTCCAAAAAGAAATAAGGCTGTGCTACTCCTGTCAACACAACATCAATCATTTGAAGTGCCCAAAGAAAACAACTTGAAACGAAAACCAGAAGTAGTGTTGTATTACAACTCAACAAAATCGGGTGTTGATATGCTAGATCAAATGAGCTCTTACTATTCTGTGAAAAGGGTACAAAATGTTGGCCATTAGCAGTATTTTATGATCTTGTCAATCTAGCTGCACTCAGTGCCTACAGACTC
The DNA here is from genome assembly GCF_023864275.1 of Schistocerca cancellata. NCBI lineage: Eukaryota > Metazoa > Arthropoda > Insecta > Orthoptera > Acrididae > Schistocerca > Schistocerca cancellata. Next base: position 522,679,067 of record NC_064633.1, read on the forward strand.
TTCTGTGTTGCTGTTGAAAAAACAGAGAGACGTCTTTTTCTAATGAAGTTGCCCAAAGAAATGGCAAAGCCCCAAGTGGAACGTCGTTTGAGTTTACCAGAAGCAAGGAACAAGGATATTATTAGCAGTATCAAACGGTGTGGATTTGATGATCTGTTAGACAATGGACATCCAGACGTAATACCCGACAATCAGAAGAGAAAGTGAGGCAGATGCTCCATTTGCCCCCGATCAAAGGAGACAAAATACAGTTCAACATGCAAAAAGTGTAACAAATTTGTTTGCAAGGAACATTCTGAAATAGTTACTACTTGCAAAATATGTGCAGATGACTATGGTACGGATTCCTGTTGAGTTGTTCATCACATTTTCTGTAAATTTGAAGCCATTGTGAAACATTTATTAGTGAAACAAATTATGACTTAGAGTAATATTGTCACTTCTGATATGTAATTACTTTGCCATATGTAATTTAATTCTACTATGTACATACCTGTCAAAAAAGCTGTGAAATGTGTCTAAATAACAAATAAAATGTAAACAAACAGTATTAAACGACAGTACGTTGTTCTCTGAATGATTAGTACACACAGTCAATTATATATTGATTGGGGTCATGTATGACCCCAGATGGAGTACTAGGGAAATTTTAGCAGAGTGAGTCCTAGGGTTAAAGTGTCTACAGGGCTGTACACTCTATTGCAAGAATGACTTGACTGGGGAAAGGGCCAAGGGAGTGTTCGCTGCGTTTGTCAGTGACATGCACCACTCACCTGCTCTTACCCTATGGCTGCTGACGTGCAAAACGTTGCGGCTGAAATTCATGAGAGTCAGAGGATCACTGTTTGCTTTCTGTATTTACCTCCACAAGATGCAATAGACTCTGAGACTCTCACAGGTCTTGTGGAACAACTCCGACCATTTCTGTTACTGGGAGACTTCAGTGCCCAACATGTCTTGCGGGGCTCGACATATACTTACCCTTGGGGTTGGGTTTTGGAGGATATCACGACATCTCACGAACTGTGCATCCTCAACATAGTTACTCCCACTCATTTCTGTGCTGCTGCTGGGTCATTCTCAGCCATCAAACTCTCTTTCTGCTCTTCAGCCCCAGCGGACTCTGTTGAGTGGAAAGTCATTGATGACAATCATTCCAGTGACCACTCCCCACTCTGCATTCACCTAATGGATGAAGCATTACTTGAACAGAAGCCACCAAAATGGATGGTCATCAGGGCTAACTGGATGCCATTCAGGCAGCTTGCTTTGTTTGAACACAACAACAGTGTCCAGGAATGGGTAGACCACATTACATGAGTGAGCCATCAAGGTGCTTCCCAAAATCCTCAGCTTATCTTAGGAGGTAATCCGTATCTTGGTGGATTTGTGAGTGCCTCTCAGCAACCCGGGACATGCTTGTGGCTCTCTGACAGTGTAAGTACTGCCCAACAGCAGACAACCTCACAGCCTTTTGGATCGCACGAGTCAAAGCTCGGCACCTAATTAAAGAGGACAAGAAAAGGTTATGGCAAGCATTCCTGGATTACATCAATTGTTCCAATTGTTCTAAAAAGTATGGGAAACCATCAGAAGGATTTTCAGTAAACACAATCATTTACCAATAGCACTAGTCCTGATACAAAGGCATGTCCAACTACAACCAGAGATATCACTCAGATGGTGGCAGAGCGTTTTACACAGACTACTGTCAATGTTAGCCAGGATTCATTGTTTCATTGCTACTGTGTGACTGTAGAAAGGGACAAGTTAGACTTCGGATCCAAAATTCAGAGTCTTATAGTTACCACTTCTCCACATGGGAGCTGTTTTTGGCACTGTCTGAAACTCATGATACTACACCTGGTCACAACCAATGTTCTAATTTGATATGGTGAACAAATCATTTCCCAACTATTGGAGAGAAAGGCAGTTTTGATGCCTCTCCTCAAACCAGTAAAGGACTGCGTATGTCCCATTAGTTACCGGAGTATCGCCTTAACGAGCTGTGAATGGTTAACTGTCATCTGGTCTGTTTGTTAGAGACCAGGTAACTCCTTAGCCACTGTCATTGTGGATTCCAGAGATTTTGGTCCACTATCGACAACCTTATGCTGCTTGATGCTGCCATTCAGCAGGCTTTCCCACACAAACATCACTGTCTTGCTATATTCTTTGATATCAGTAAGGCATACAACACTACTTGGAGACAAAGTATTCCAGAATAACTTCATTAGGGGGCTTTTGTCGCCACCTCTCCATCTTCATATGATCTTTCCTGTCTAAGCAGGTTTTTAGGTCTCGCGTTGGTGACATGCTGTCAGATCGTTTTGAGCAGGAGAATGCCGTCTTCTGGGGCAGTGTTCTAAGTGCTACCCCCTTTGTTATGGCCCTAAACAGAATCACACCTACAGCTGGTCTCTGTTCAATGCTGTTTATTTGTGTGCTGTTTTCTGTTTCTCCTTCAGTGTTGCAATAGCGATTTGCAGAGATTAGAGGATTGGGCTACAAAGACAGGTTCTCACTTTGCTGTTCATTTTAATCATTCTAATCATATTTTTAATGTACCTGCATTGCACGTAAGGGATACCACTCTATGTTTTAAGGCCTCTGTGAGGTTTCTGGGCCTCACTTTCCACTCCAAATTGTCATGGTTGCCACATCTGCAAGATCTGAAAGCCAGAACCCAGAAGGCACTGAATATCATAAAGTGCCTTACCCCACAGGTTTTGGGGGATTGGACAGGGTGCATCTGATCCAGTTTTATAGGGCTTTTGTACGTTCGCAGCTAGACTATAGGTGCACAGTGTGTGGATTGGTGAGGCCTGCTTACCTAAAGATCATTGACGCTGTCCACCATGAGGGGACTAAGCTGGCCATGGGTGCTAACAGGACGATCCCCATCCTGTCTCTGTGCTGAGGCTGGTAACCACCACTGACAATCCAATGGCAACTCCTCATGATGCATCAGACATGTACGTTCCTTGCAGGTCTGAATTTATCTGCATAGGAGAAGAAAGCCAATGTGATCTCTGTGTGCATACCACGTGGAGTCATTCCAGACATGGAACGGGTCCTTCCAGATGCCATGAAGAGCACAGGGTGCAGCCAACTGCAGGTAGTTGCCCATGTCAGTACCAGTGATGTGTGTCGCTTTGGACTGGAAGAGATTCTCTCTGGTTGGGGCAGCTATCAGAAGGAGACCTCGACTTGTGCCATATGGTGGTGGGGTTTTGGGCTCTGCTAAATAGGTCCAAAGTCCATTAAACGCAGGAGGTTACTACACGGGTAGCAGGGGCTGTGTGGCATGGACTAGGTGGTTTTTTGGGTTAGAGTCTCTGGGAAACACAAGAAGGGCTTTAGTCTCAAAGAGTGGGGATTGAACGCAGGAAGAATGTAGATGTAAGAACCATCGATATAACAGTCGTAAAATGTCATAGCTGTGTTGGGAAAGAACCAGAGCTCCAAGCGCTAATAGAAAGCAGTGATGCTCAAATCATTACATGAACTTAAAAATCATCCGAAATTGTGCTAAATGCATTCTCTGAAAATTATACCAAGATATTAGTTAATGAGCACACTCGAATAGTAAATGTTTGCGAAAACACACTTGACCTCTTAGCAACAATTAACCCTGATCTAATAATGAGCATAAAAAATACAGGAATTAACAAAAATATGCCTATTAAAAAAGAAGAAATAAAAGTTTGCTTGACACCTTCCTGAGAGACAATTTCCACTCCTTCCACATTAACAATGCAAGTGTAGACCAGATGTGGCTTGAATTCAAAGAAATAGAACCAACAGCAATTGAGAGATTTATACCAAATAAATTAACAAATGACGTAGCTGATCCTCCCTTGGTACAGAAAACAGGTCAAAACACTGTTGCAGAAACAATGAAAAAAGCATGCCAAATTTAAACGAATGCAAAATCCCCAACATTGGCGATCTTTCACAGAAGCTCGAAATTAAGCACAGACTTCAATGCAAGATGCTTACAATAGTTTCCACAATGAAACTTTGTTTTGAAACCTGGCAGAGAAGATTCTGGTTGTATGTAAAGTATGCTAGCAGCAAGATACAATCAATTACTTCTCTGCGCAGCAGCAATGGAAATACTGTCGATGGCAGTGCTGTTAAAGCAGAGTTACTGAACAAAGCCTTCTGAAATTCCTTCACCAAAGATGAAGTAAATATTCAAGAATTCGAATCAAGAACAGCTGTCAACTGAGTAACTTAGCAGAGTTGTGAAGCACTTAATAAAAGCAAGTCTTCCAGTCCAAACTGTATACCAGTTAGGTTGCTACACTTATAATGGCCTGTCTCCCGTTGGGCATCTCTGACTCCCTTTTCATTGACGATTTTGTGATCTATTGCAGTTCTTTACTGACTTGTTTCCTTGAGTAGCGTCTTCAGCAATGTCTCAATTGTCTTTACTCATGGTGTATCAACAATGGCTTTCGCTTGTCCACTGACAAAACCATTTGTATGAATTTCTGGCGGCACAATTGTTTTTTTTCTGCCATCTTTACATCCTGGGCCTGTTGCCCTTCCATTTGTTAAAACTATGATTTTGCTGGGGCTCATGGTCAATAGGAAACTTTCTTGGTTCTTCCATGTGTCTTACCTGGCCACCCACTGTGTGCAGTCCCTCAATGTCCTATGTGTCCTCAGCAGCAGTTCCTAAGAAGCGATTCGTACCACCCTCCTCCATTTGTATCAGTCTCTTGTCCATTCAAAACTAGACTATGGGTAGTCAAAATATCCACGGGTGTGCTGCCGGTCTATAGTGTCCAACGGGCACAATATTTCGGCGATCATACATGTCGCCATCATCAGGTGAACTGACGGACTGAGCTCCTGTGAACTTGCCAGCACGGAGATCCGTACGCTATGGCTGCTCAGAGGGAACTGGGTTCGGTCGCGGCAGCGGCCGATTTAAATACCCTCCGCCCGCGGCGCGCGCTCCCTCCGCCATCCGCGCCACGTCGCACGGTGGAACAGATTGCCACGGCATCTGAGATGATGTCGGTGTGATGGCTCTGTCCGCCATGGTCGTCACAACTATACGTTTGCTCGATTCACTCTTGATTAACCCAATCGCTGGTTCCCAAGCCTTGCTAAGATTATAGCCACAGTCACGGTTTATGAGGTCGTCATTGGTGCGAATTTCGATGGCCTCTCTAACAACGCTGTCCCAGTATCTCGATGTCTGTACCAGAATCCTCGTGCGGTCATACTCCATGGCGTGGTTTTCCAACAAACAATGTTCAGCGACCACCGACTTGCTCGAATACATCAGTCGAGTGTGCCTCTGGTGTTCACGGCATCGATCCTCGACGGTACGCATCGTGTGACCAATATACGACTTGCCATATTGACACGGAATCTGGTACACGCCGGCCTTCCTCAAACCGAGGTCATCTTTGGCGCTCCCCAGCAGTGCACGAGTTTTATTTGGAGGACAAAACACAGTTCCGACCTGGTATTTCTTCAGAATGCGGGCGATTTTCCCCGAGAGTGCGCCTGTGTATGGAATAAATGCAGTGCCTACCTCCTCCCTCGTGACTTCATCCATCTCAACAGGTTGTGCTGCAGTGGTTGGGCGGAGAGCACGTTGAATCTGCCACTCTGAGTACCCATTTTTTCGAAATACAGTTCTCAGGTGTTCCAATTCCTGGGGTAGTAGACTCTCCGCGTCAGAGATAGTGAGCGCCCTATGTACTAGAGTTTTAAGTACCCCGTTCCTCTGTGAAGGGTGGTGGCAGCTGTCTGCGTGCAAATACAGATCAGTGTGCGTTGTCTTCCGATACACCCCATGACCTAGGGTGCCGTCAGGCCTTCTCTTGACCAAGATGTCAAGGAAAGGTAATTTACCCTCTGTTTCAGTCTCCATAGTGAATTTGATGTTGGGGTGTATGGAGTTTAGATGTGTAAGGAAGTCAAGGAGTTTATCAATACCATGTGGCCAGATGACGAACGTGTTGTCCACGTAACGGAAAAAGCAAGTAGGTTTCCATACGGATGACGACAGGGCTTCCTCCTCAAAGTTCTCCATGTACAATTCACTACCATCGGTGAGAGTGGGCTACCCATGGCGACTTCCTCCGTTTGTTCGTAGTATTCTCCATTAAAAGAAAATACACACTATCTCTGATGCGGAGAGTCTACGCCAGGAATTGGAACACCTGAGAACTGTATTTCGAAAAAATGGGTACTCAGAGTGGCAGATTCAACGTGCTCTCCGCGCAACCACTGCAGCACAACCTGTTGAGATGGATGAAGTCACGAGGGAGGAGGTAGGCACTGCATTTATTCCATACACAGGCGCACTCTCGGGGAAAATCGCCCGCATTCTGAAGAAACACCAGGTCGGAACTGTGTTTTGTCCTCCAAATAAAACTCGTGCACTGCTGGGGAGCGCCAAAGATGACCTCGGTTTGAGGAAGGCCGGCGTGTACCAGATTCCGTGTCAATGTGGCAAGACGTATATTGGTCACACGATGCGTACCGTCGAGGATCGATGCCGTGAACACTATAGGCACACTCGACTGATGTATTCGAGCAAGTCGGCGGTCGCTGAACATTGTTTGTCGGAAAATCACGCCATGGAGTATGACCGCACGAGGATTCTGGTACAGACATCGAGATACTGGGACAGCGTTGTTAGAGAGGCCATCGAAATTCGCACCAATGACGACCTCATAAACCGTGACTGTGACTTTAATCTTAGCAAGGCTTGGGAACCAGCGATTGAGTTAATCAAGAGTGAATCGAACAAATGTATAGTTGTGACGACCACGGCGGACAGAGCCATCACGACGACGTCATCTCAGACGCCGTGGCAATCTGTTCCACCGTGCGACCGTGGCGCGGACAGCGGAGGGAGCTCACCGCGGGCGGAGGGTATTTAAATCGGCCGCTGCCGCGACCGAACCCAGTTCCCTCTGAGCAGCCATAGCGTACGGATCTCCGTGCCGGCAAGTTCACAGGAGCTCAGTCCGTCAGTTCACCTGATGATGGCGACATGTATGATCGCCGAAATATTGTGCCCGTTGGACACTATAGACCGGCAGCACACCCGTGGATATTTTGATTATCAAATACGCCGGGAGAAACTCAAGAATCACATAATAGACTATGGGTGTTTCGTTTATGCATCTGCATGTCTGTACCTCTTACAGTCTCAATACTATCCACCATAGTGGCATCCGTTTGGCCACTGGCACCTTTTACACTAACCCACTTGAGTCTGTATGTCGAAGCAGCCAAACTACTACGGTCATACTGCTGTGACTTTGTGCTCGACAGATACACATGCCTGGCCACCCATGCTATGCCTCCTCCTTCGATTACTCCTTTGACCACCAGTATGGGGTGCGTTCCTCTTCTCTGTTACCTTCTGGAGCTCACTTTTGGCTCTTGCTCCAGCAGCTTAACTTCGCGCCACATGACACACTTCCCTTCACCATCTTACTTTATGCAGTGGCCTGCGTTCACATTGGCCTTCATTCGCTTCCTAAAGACACTCTATCGCTGTGAGTTCCATGACCTTCACATGGAACTTCGTGGTAGTATGTTTGTGTACACTGATGGCTCTCAGACTGATTGTGGTGTCACATGTGCCTTCGCCATTGGCACAAACATTTTTTGGTATCGGCTTCGGGACCGTTGCTCAGTATTTGCTGTAGAGCTCTTCTCCCTGTATCAGCCCACGCAGTACATCCGGCGACACAGGCTTTTCAATTGCATCATCTGCTCAGAATCTCTGTGCCCTTCAGTGCCTCATTGTGCTGTGCACCATCCACCCCTTAGTGCAAAGCATCCAGAAGAGCTGTCACTTGCTCACTATTGATGGAGTCACTGTGATGTTTATATGCATTCCTGGCCACCTCAGTCTGATGGGAACTGAGGCCGCTGACGCTGCTGCCAATGCTGCAGTCCTCGTACATTGGTCTGCTAGTTCTTCCGTACCCTCTGATGATCTCTGTGTTGCTGGCTGTCGCTTTGGCATCACCACTGGTCCTCCCTGCATGGGAACAAGCTCTTGAGGATTAAGCCTCTCCCATCATCTTGGACGACCTCCTCTCGGCCCTCTTGCCATGAGATCATTTTAGCTATAATGCGTATTGACCACTGTCTTTTTAACCATTGTCATTTTTTAAGTGGTGCTCCCCCTCCACCATGTGCTCATTGCCCTCAACCTCTGTCAGTTCACCTTTTCCTGACGGAATGCCCTTTTTTTTTAATCACTTCTCATCTCCGGAATATCCATTCTTTCAGGAGTGCTAGTTCTGCAAGGTTCGCAGGAGAGCTTCTGTAAAGTTTGGAAGGTAAGAGACGAGATACTGGCAGAAGTAAAGCTGTGAGACTGGGCGTGAGTCGTGCTTCGGTAGCTCAGATGGTAGAGCACTTGCCTGCGAAAGGCAAAGGTCCCGAGTTCGAGTCTTGGTCGGGCACACAGTTTTAATCTGCCAGGAAGTTTCATATCAGCGCACACTCCGCTGCAGAGTGAAAATCTCATTCTGGAAACTTCTCATTTATGTTTGCTGTCTGAGTTATCGGCCATTTTAGCGAAGGACGCGCGGGCTGTCAACCGCATTTTACTTTTTACCCATCGTAGCAATATGGTGAAAGACATTTAATCTTTAGTTAGGACCTCCATTTCTTGATGGCACCGAGTGAGGTGGCGCAGCGGTTAGCACACTGGACTTGCCTTCGGGAGGACGACGGTTCAATCCCGCGTCCGGCCATCCTGATTTAGGTTTTCTGTGATTTCCCTAGATCACTCCAGACAAATGCCGGGATGGTTACTTTGAAAGGGCACGGCCGACTTCCTTCCCCATCCTTCCCAAATCCGAGCTTGTGCTCTGTCTCTAATGACCTCATTGTTGATGGGACGTTAAACACCAATATCCTCCTCCTCCTCCTCTTGATGGCATGTTTTGAGGACCTTTCTCCAAGTCCTTGTTTTTAGCTGTCTTTCCTTTCGTCGATTGGGCTTCGTGTGTAGTCTTTTTTAAGTCGTTTTTTTCTTAGTGTTCTATGGTTCTGACATGGGCTTAGTTGTTTTTGTGCCCTAAAACAAAACAAAACAAAACGAGCTGGGTTGAATACCTGAAGAACACCATTCATGCCCAGAAAACCTTATAGATCAGTGTCTTATGGTTTATGTGTCAGTATGAAAGTAGAAAATACTTTTCTTTATTTCTGTCTTACTTATTCTGACTGAAAGTGAAATAATTTGTAAGTAACAGAATTAAAGTTCCATTATTAAATAAAAAATAACAGTAATTATTCTGCTGTCCCTAGATCTAGCTTTATTTTTAAATGTCTTACGAAAGCTCAATGAAAACCAAATAATGTCTGTAAAGGGGAGGATGGGGTGCCAATTGATAAGTTGTTTGTGTGAAGAAGTGTTCGTGAACTGTCCCTGTGTCTATTGGTAGTACTATACTTTTCATCTCCTGGAGATAAGTAGTGACCAGCAATTCTGTCTTGTAACTCGTTAGTCATTCTAAGACAGTCTAAACTTGATAGCACAGAAATACCTTTAGCACGTAGTGGTAGTAACAAGTGGTGACTTTAATATGTCCTGTATTGACTGGGGAAATGATGCACATATTACTGGCAGTAAGGACAGTCTTGTGAATAAATTGTCTGATAACTGCATCGAACAATTAGTTTGACAACCCACAAACAAGAGAATTATTTTAGAGCTGACTATGAGCAGACCCATCTACCTTAGTGTCAGGAAAGAGAGGGCGATTAGTGACTTTGAAGATATTACAGCAATGGTGTTCATCAAAGGCATAAGGGTCATCAATAAAGCTTGGAGAGTACTTGTATTTGGTTGAACTGATGAACAGTTACAACATTGTTACTTCAACTGTGAACTTAGAACATTTAGTACAGACCCAGCTAACACAGAACATAATTGTAGCAGATAGTCATTACAAACCACTGTCTAGATATGTTGCAAAAACAGACTATTTCACTCCTGCTACAAGAGAGCCCACCCTTCCAGAGTGGGAAGGCGTGGTAATCCCTGGTGCGAACGAATCTGTCTGGTGGTTTAGTGTCGAGGTCTAGTGTGCCAGCCAGCCTGTGGATGGTTTTTAAGGCAGTTTTCCATCTGCCGCGGCGAATGCAGGCTGGTTCCCCTTACTCCACCTCAGTTACACTATGTCGACGATTGCTGTGCAAACACTGTCTCCACGTACACTTACACCATAATTACTCTACCACGCAAACATTTGGTGTTACACTCATCTGTTATGAGACGTTTCCTGGGGGGAGGGGGTGTGTGTCCACTGGGGCCAAACCGCACAATAACCCTGGGTTCGGTGTGGTGCGGTGGTGGGGTGCGTGGACAGATGTGGCCTGTTGTGGGCTTGGGAACCACTGAGGACAACGGTGGGATGAAGCCTCTGTGTCATTTCTAGGTCCCCGGTTAAAACACACACACACACACACACACACACACACACACACACACACACACACACATGCTGCGCGAGAGACTGCACGGAAACTGATAGGAGGAAATTTAATTGCAACTCGTGCATCTGTAAGCTATGTGTGCACTCTGCAATAATTTTCATTCAGATTGTGAAGAAAAATCTGTTGTATCTCTTAGTAAGATCTGGTCACTTGTAAAATCAATGAGTTGCGCCAAAGCTTTCATAGGTCTACCTAGTGTTGAGACTGAAGCCAGTAGACAGAAAGCAGAAATTCATATTTAAAAAGGTATTTATGCATGATACTACTATATCAATATTTGACCAACACGTAGACTCACAAATAAAGAGATATTGACAATATGCACCTCCAGGATTGGGGGGAAAAAAGAAACTGTTTAAAGTGAACTAGGCACCAATCCTTCATGGAATTCCAATTAAATCTTACATTGAATACGCTGCAGAATCAGTCTCTTCCATATCTCACATTTAACAAGAATCTCTTGCACAGCAAACGGTCTCACATCAAAAGGGGGATGGGGAGGGATTATAAAAGATCAGATGCACAGAATTATAGATATCAATCAGTAGCAGAATCCTAGAGTATACACTGAGTGAAGGTTACATCCCAGGAGGGAAACAAACTTGTCTCAAAGAATCAACAAAGATTCAAGAAAAGCACAAATTTGAAACACAGCTTGCTTTATTTATACACAATGTTTTACAAAAAATAGGTTCTGGTAAATACATAAATTCCATCTATGCATATTTCTGAAAGGCATTCAACACTTATCCTATCATCAGATATTAATCAATCATATGGAGTATCTTCAGACATTCAGTTGGCTCGTTGAATTTTTTTACCCGTAGAACACAGTGTGTTCTACTGTATGGAAAATGCTCAGCAGAAATGAAGGAAAGGTCAAGTGTGCACCAAAGAATTGTAACAGGATCTCTAATGTTCTCAATATACAAAAATGAATTATCATATAGGATCAGTGGTGCTGTAAGTTAGTTCATTGATGATGCTATTGTCCGCAGGAAAGTATTGGCATGGGTTGATCATAAGGAAGTGCAGAAAGAATGGGATGTCTCTTGATATGTTGTAAATGCAATTTAATGCTCTTTAGGTGTGGACAAATGTATGATAACGCCTATAACAAAGAGAAGGAACATGGTAGTGTCTTATTCCAAGATCAGTGGTGTACATGTTGAGCACGTCAGATTGTGTAAGTATTTTCGGATGATACCAAGAAGTGATACGAAATGAGTCAATCTGGTAAAATCGGTATTAGGGAAGGTGAGCGGAAGATTTTGCAAGATTTCTATATGAAAGTGCTATGCAAACTTAAATGGGAATTCTTTTAAGATAGACTATCTAGTTCTTACTAAACCTTGTTAGATAAATTTAGAGAACCTGTATTTGAAGAAGACTATGTGACCATTCTGCTGCCATCATCTCCAGCAGTGATTGTGGGAACAGATAGAGAGATTAGGGCACACAGAGGGGCGTATATACAGTCATTTTTATTTTGCTCAGTAATGGAATCTAACAGAAAACTGCTAAGATTGGTATGAGGTACCCTTAGCAAGATATGCAGGATTACTTGCGTGAAGTTAGAAGGTAGGAATGTGGTCTTTGTGGAAGTAACGCTGTGAGGTCAGATTGTGAACTATCTTTGGATAACTCAGTTGGTTGAGCACTTTTGTGAACATATGGATTGCTTGTGAAAGGCAAAGGTTCCAGATTCAAGGCCCAGTCAGGCACACAGTTTTGTTTTGCTGGGAAGTTCCAAATCAGCAAATACTCTGCTGCAGAATGAAACCTCATCCTGGAAATAATTATATTAGCAAGTTTGTCAGGTATTAGTCTTAGTCTTTTACTTTATAGACATGTTTTTCCCTCTTTTCTTCAAGCTTATTTGTTATCTAGTTGATTTTTAAACAGTAATTTGCCTCCCACTGCAAATCTTGCCACTGCAACAATCATCAGCCTCTCATGGTGCCTTGCTAACATCTTTTGTGACTATCACCCTTACACAGCCCTTCCATTCATAGGAGTGTAAAATGTGTAACTAATGTCAGACTCAGCTTTCTTTGACATGCAGACTTAACAGTTCCTTTCAGTTTGATGCTAATTACTGTGAAACTTGTAGAATTCCTAATTATGGTGTATTATTTGTATATTGTTACGATCTTTTTATGTAGTTCCACCCTGTATTAAGTGACTAATGGATTTTCTCCATGCTGTTAATTTATGCTACCTTTCCCTTTAGTCATTTTTAGCTATTGAACAAAGGGCTTCTCATTCTGAAAACTTGAGTTGTTATTTGCCTTGTTGTTGTTGTGATGCCATGCATTCTTACAATGAATGAATAAATTTTGCACTCCATTCGTATGTCCTCGCTTGTTAACTTGGAAGCTACTTTATACAAGTATCACACATTTATTGCACCTTTAAAGCTTAATGAAATTTAATTAGCATTTAGGACTAGCAGCAAGTAGAGTGTAACATAAAAGTTACTAGTATATGTGATACTGAGACTCATTTATAAGGCATAATACATTTTTACCGAACGAGTCATTGACTACATTTACATGCTTATGTAAGAAGAATATAGACTCTGTGGCAGATTCTGTAACAGGAACTGCACTCTGGAAAGAGAATATGGAATAGGCTTTGTTTTTCTTTCTTTGTCATTCACAGGTTGCACCTACAAGGCACTCGAACTATTATTGACAATCTAGATACGGGCTTGGAGGTGATGCCAATACTAACAAATTATGAAGGTGCTGCTGACTGCTATCGTGCGACCCTGGAACAAGAAGGCACAATCGGTCTTTACAAGGGCTTTGGTGCCTTGTTACTGCAGTATGCTGCACACCTTGCCGTTGTGCGTCTGACGAAGATCACACTCACAAGGCTCTCCGTTTTATTCCCTCGTCAGCCCCCAAGACAGTCCCCACCTCCAGAAAATCCTGTCACAACAGGACGAGGTTCATCTCACAGTTATGCAGGGTCCTTCAGACAATGATTAATAAAAGAAATAGTTAAAGATTTTGTACTGCAGCAAGTTGCACTGTTTGTACTTTGATTCTTGTACATAGAAAAGTATTTTGTAAATAGCTGTTACAACAATCATTGTATTTGTTGCACATTTCAATATTATTTACAGGATTCCTCATAAAGTTTTGGTATCCTTAGAACATGGCCCTCCCATGTTGACTAAGATAACACTTGTATGTGACCATTGTGTGCAGCAGAAAAATGATGATCATGTAAAAATGCAAAGTCTTGCACTGATGAAATTTAATAAAATATTGTTGGGCTTCCAGTCACATGTAGTTGATAAACCTGCATAATCTTACAGCATCATTCTCATCAATTACTGTAAAATAGTTGTGATTGACTGTCGTGTCATTGACATCAATGTCTTTGTGTAAAGTTGCTACCAGCATATCACAACCTATAGCAATATATAAGGAAATACCAAAAACTACATGAGAGCTGGTAGCTATCACGTTGACAATAGTTAGCATGTATGGCCATAAAGAAAGAATTTAATGCAACTGGAAGCCCAAGATAATTATATGAAAATGATTTGGAAAAAAAAACACATACAATGCTGGGGAGAGAGAGAGAGAGAGAGAGAGAGAGAGAGAGAGAGAGAAAGAGAGAGGGATGGTATGAGATATTATGCCAGGACCTTTTTTATTGTTTCAGAATTCTCGTATTACTGAATTGTCTGATTGATCTAATAACTGAATATGTACACAGTTTGTAAATACATACAGAAATGACTTTTTTTTAAATTATATAGTTGAAATGTTAGCTGGCATGAACATGATATATACATTTGCTTATACCAATTCATGAAAGGAGAGGAATTTATTTCAGTTTGTTATGGTCTGTGTATGTTTTCAGAGTCACATTTTACAGCTCCTCATATTTTAAGATAATGGTGAATTCTGTTGTTATTTTTAATACTAGCAGACTTTTCACAAGGGTGTTATTTTTTTAGTGTTAAAATAGTAATTGTCAGGCAAGTACATAAAGGTTCATTTGTTTGCTCCAGGAGCATTTTTACTGCAGTCTTTGAATTACATTCAACTTGTCATTGTTATCTGTCACAAATTCTGTTTGGTCCAATATAAATGATTATAATTAAAGTATTAAGATGGTTATTTTGATAAAAATTCATTTTCATTTTCAGATACAATGTAGCAATAATTTTTAATTTATTTGGTTAATTTTATTCATGTGAACCATAGATTGTGGAAGGATGTTATTGTACACAATACTGTCAAAGTAATATCAGTTAGTCTAGTCAAGCAATGTGGCTCCATATTAAAGCAGTTGCATTCCAATCATGTCTATGAAAAAACTAAATTGAAAAGCTTACTTGTGATATTTAAGTAATACTACTAGTCGTAAATGAAGTGGTATTCTGTATGGAACTGAACTTGTTGAAGTTTGACATGTTATTTAATAAAATTCTTATTTTGTTGTAAAATATTTTAATGAAAAGACATTGCAGTGTGATAACAAGTTACACCCATTTCAGGAACTAAAAAAAAACACACACACACACACACACACACACACACACACACACACACACACACACACACAGAGAGAGAGAGAGAGAGAGAGAGAGAGAGAGAGAGAGAGAGAGAGAGAGCGCTTCCTTGCAGAGCTGTGTGTAATATTGCCATGGATAGTTATTGTAGATCATTTCATTTATTTTTATTCTTGCTGATTAATGTTGTAAATAGATTAATCTGTAGCATCACCTGAAGTTCTGCTGCACATATTGAAGCTATATAATAATTTATATGTAACCATTCAGTGAGTCAAATTGGAATGAAATATTTCTGCAATATTTTTTTTTCTTTTCCAAAGCAGAGAGAGAACTTTCAGTTATGCTTCTTGCTTGATGAATACTGATGGTCAGATAATATAGTGATCTTGAGGAAAGTGACTATAATATACATTCTATGTATCTGAAAAAACAAACATGCTCGCGGGGTCGGGGCTCTAATTTTCGGGCTACCCTATAGGTGACAGTCAGGTTGATATGCTACCCCAGTCCAGGGCATCTCGAGGCACGTCTTCAAAGATCATCGGAGCTCAGTACGAAGCAGGGCTCATCACTGTAAACAATTCTATGCCAGTCACATTGACTCAATGTTGAAGATGTGTCTGGAGATAACATGGACAGCAGATAGCTACCTACCTGACTGCCGTACTGCCTGATAACTTACAATCCATCAGTTATGTCCTGGCCAGCCCAAGTTATGCACATACATGGGTGATCATAACAACCATCAAGAGCAATGGAAATATAAAGATTGCAAAGACAACAGGTACACAATAGTAAAGTGGACAGGAGTGGAACACCTTACACGTATGTCTGATGCTAACCCTTACTTTTTTATAAGCAGTGTGGAAGCAGGAATACAATCACAATCTATAATTTATTTTGGCTGACAACAGTGGCCAGACCCTATTAATCTCACAGAAAGTCTGCAAGGGCTTTCCATACAGCCAACGCTGACTGGTAATAATAGAGGTAGAAACATTAATCCTTTTAATCGCATCTAAATCTTGTCCAAGATGGAAACTAAAGAAAGCCAAATGGACCAAGTTCTCTATGGAACTAAACAAATGCTTAGGCACGACACCACCTGCTAGCAGAAACTGCAAAAGATTTGCTGGCGTCATAATCCAAAAGGAATACATCTGTGGCTGGTACCAAAACAGTGAAGACTTGTACCTCAACTTCCTCGAAAATGGTGATGCAGAAATAGCAGATGAACTACTCTACAGTTTAGATGCGATGAGATGGTAAAGCTGGACAGAAACAGAAGCAAGATTGAATTTTAGGCATTGAATAGACTAACACAGATGTTGTTAAGGAAACAAGGAAGAGGGGCCCGACACACACAATAATGAAAATATCAGTTGCTACAACCTAGTAGTGAAATGAACTCCGAACCCTAAAAGTCACAAAAACCAAATAATCCCATCCCTTCATTTCCAAAGATATCTCAACAACAGCTTAAATGTGTTGGGCCATGAAAAGTTCCAGGGCTTGAAATTATCCACCCTGAATTCCCAAAAATGGTGGTAAATATACAAAAGTATGGATGGCTCAATGGCTCATTTCTTCACAGATATTATGCAAGCTTGCAATATACCACAATGATTTAAATGTTTGAAGATAATTACTGTATTAAAACCTAGCAAACTAGCTGATAGCCCTGCTATCTTTAACTTACAAGCTATTAGAAGTTTGGTTATACTGATGACTGGGTACTGGCAACAAGATGTAGCTCAACTAGAAGGTGAGAAGAAATCCTAACTGAAGATCTAAACATAATGGAAAAGTCTAACCAAACACCACCTGACAGAGGTTTCTTTATCTCTCAGAGAGAATCTAACAAAAACAGCCAAAATCAACCAATGGCAACCCAAGATAGGAATATCAACAATGAAAAAAAAAAAAAAAAAAGATTGCTACCTACTGTAAAGAAGACACATAAAGTTGCAGACAGGCACAATTAAGACATTAACATGTACCTTTTCTTGCGTGTGCACACACACACACACACACACACACACACAGTTACAGTGGGGCATCCAGGATTGTTGGGTTTGTGGATTTTGGGGAGCATGTAGAAGGTGGGCGTGTGGGGTGTCATAGGGGTGAGGAGGGAAATGGATTTGGGAGATGTTAGATGTTCTGAGAAGGCCTTAAGCAGAGATTGGAGGTTCTGTTAGACTTCTGGGATGGGATCACTCTGGCAAAGTTTATAGGTGGAGGAGTCAGACAATTGGCTGAGGCCTTCTGCCAGGTAGTCACTGCGATTCATCAAAAGAGTGGTGAAACCTTTGTCTGCAGGTTGGATGACTAGGTCAAGATTTGTTCTGAGGTGGTGTGTGGCTGTTCTTTCTTCTACTGAAAGGTTGGTGTTCTGAGGAAGGGACCTGCGAAAGGATAGTGAGGCTAAGTTGAAGGAAACAAATTCCTTGAAAGTGACCAGTGGCTGGTTTGGTGGGAGGGGGGTAGGACCACAGTTGGATGGCGGTATGAACTTGAAGAGGTTGGAATTAGGGTGGTTTTGGTTGGAGGGATTAGCGGCAAAGAAGTACTTCCATTGCAGGCAATTGCAGAAGGAGAATAGGTCTTTGATAAGTCCACCAAGGTTAAATTTGGGTGTAGGGCTAAAGGGGAGGCCTTGGGATAGGACTGGAACTTCTGTGGAGCTGAGAGTTTTGATGGAAAGGTTAACAACAGTGTTACAGGAATGTTTGGCTCTGGATTTGGTGGAGGGTTGGTAGGGAGTTTTGGGGGATGTTGCAAGTTGAAAAGGTCAACTAGGCAGGGTTTAGCTGCTATGAGGAGTGGACAAGGAGGAACGTGGTGAGTATGATATGGGATGGATAGTGGTGCTCCACGGGGCAGTAGGATGTCAGCAAGTTGGATAATTTATGGAGGTTGTGTCTGGAATGCTTCTTGAGGTGCTGGAGAGCAAGGGATCGAATTTCGGAGTTGTGATATGTGGAGTAGGGATTGCAGAGTAGTAGTACCTTGCAGAGGGAGCAGAGTTGGTTCTAGGATGCCCATGCCATAGGGTTGTGCTTTTGCAGTACCAGGTTTGTGAGGGCCAGGGATTGGCGGAATCTGAAAAGATGTAAGTCATTGTGAAAGGAGGGGTGGGATCCTGAGAAAAGAATCTTTACTGTTAGGTCATTTGGGGGGATTCCATGGTTTAGACGGCATTTGAGAAATTGGATGTGGGGCTGGGTTTTAGCCAGGGAAAGGGATACTTTTCTAAACTGGTGCAGAAAGATGGAACAAGGATCCACTGTAGCAGGAACAGTGCAAAGGAAAAGGAAATGATGCAGAAATGATGCTTGTGAGAGGAACAGGAAACACGAGAAGACGCTTAAAGGTGTGTAAAGAAAATATAAAGACATGCAAAAACACGCACATACGCAAAATTACATGAAATCTCGTGAACCGTATAAAACTACACACAAATACATCAAAAACCTACAGGAACATGGGTGAAAAGCAATGATGAGAGGGGTGTGGGTGTGTGTGTGTGTGTGTGTGTGTGTGTGTGGGAGGGGGGGGGGGGTGTTTGCAATAAGCAGAGAGAGAGGGAGGCTGTTTGGTTGGTTTAAAAGAGGGGGGGAAGGGACCAAACTACGAGTTCATCAGTCCCTTGTTCCTAATAAAACAATGCCACAAGTGTGAGAATAAACCATATGAGACATATAACACAAAATGGAAAGAATTCCACAAGAATGAAGGAAAGGCAACGAACACTAAAAGGAACAAAAGAGGACAAGAAAACAACAGAGAGACGCTAGAAACAGAAGAGAGTAAAACAAGAAAGCAGATTACACTGGCTGGCTGACCACGAGAATAAAAAGTAAAAGCTAGCCACTCTGCAACACATTAAAACCTCCACCCTAAAAGAACTAGAGTGGAGGACACAGAGGGACAAATGACATGTGCTAAAACTCAGATCAAATGATAAAACCCACCCACACCAATAAAACGTAAAACTAAATCAGCCAATGAGGTGTTGTCAGATAAAATGAGTGGCAACGAGTCCGGTAACCCAAGATTTCGCCACCGGGCTGACAAAGTGGGACAGTGCACCGGAATATGGGCCACCGTCAACCTGGTGCCTCACCGCCACTGAGGCAGGTCTTCACAGTGCAAGAGGTTATGGTGGGTCGCCCAAGCGTGGCAATGTGGAGTCGGCAGAGGATAACTGATTCCCTGTGAGAGGCCCGCATCGAGGACTGCCACTCATTCGTAGTCTCCTTAATGACACAAAGTTTGTTGTGCGTACTGTTATGCCATTCCATCTCCCAAAGCCAAAAAATCCTCTAGTGTAAGTCAGAACGCAGGTCAGGTTCAGAGTGTCTCATCTCCAGAAGCAGTTTCTGCGAGCCTGTTTGGCCAACCTGTCGGCAAGTTCGTTGCCTGGGATTCTGATGTGTCTTGGGGTCCACACAAACACCACTGAACAACAGGACCGGTCCAGGGCCTAGATGGACTCCTGGATGGACACCAACAAAGGATGGCGAGGGTAGCACTGGTCGATAGCGTGTAGGCTGCTCAAGGAGTCAGTACACAGAAGATATGATTCCTCGGGGCATGAACGGATATACTGAAGTGCACGAGATATGGCCACCAGCTCTGCAGTGAATACAGTGCAGCCATCGGGGAAGGAATTCTGTTCAGTATGGCCTCTGTGGACAAAGGCGAAGCCAACATGACCATCGAGCCATCGGAGTAAACCACTTCAGAGCCCTGGAACACTTCAAGAAATGAGAGGAAGTGGCAGTGGAGAGCCACATGGTTAACTGAGTCCTTAGGGGCATGCGAAAGGTCCAGACGAAGCTTCAGCCTACAGCTACACCACAGAGGTGTACATGAATGGACCTTGAGGAGAGGTGGTGAAGGGAATGACTCCAGTTCAGACAGAAGATCGCACACAAACCGCAATCATTAATCCTGACCTGGGCCGCTTATGCGGGAGGTGAACTGCCTTGGCTGGGAAAAGAAGACGGTGATTAGGATGTTCAGGAGAGCTATGAATGTGTGCAACGTAACTGGCGAGCAGTTGTGCACATCTGATCTTCAATGGAGGGACTCCAGCCTCCACCAGTACACTTGTCACTGGACTCATCCTAAAAGCTGCTGTCGCTAGTCTAACTCCGCAGTGGTGCAACGGGCTGTGCAAACGCAGTGCTGAGGGTGCTGCTGAACCATAAATCACACCCCCATAGTCAAGACAGGATTGAACAAAAGCTCTGTAGAGCTGCAGCAGCGTGGAGCGATCTGCACCCTAGTTGGTGTTGCTCAGGCAGCAGAGGGCATTGAGGTGCTGCCAACACTTCCATTTAAGCTGATGAAGATGAGGAAGCCAAGTCAAACAAGCGTCGTAAACCAGACCTAAGAATCGGTATGTCTCCATTACAGTGAGTCTATCATTATTAAGGTAAAGTGCTGGTTCTGGATGAACGGAATGATGCCAACAGAAATGCATGACACATGTCTTCATGGCAGAAAACTGGAAGTCATGGGCTAGAGCCCATGACTGCGCCTTGTGGATGGCTCCCTGTAGGCGACGCTCAGTAACACCAATACTGGAGCAGCAGTACGAAATGCAGGAGTCATCTGCATACAGAGAGGGTGAGACAGACGGCCCTACAGCTGCTGCTAGACCATTAATGGCCAATAAAAATAGAGAGAGACTCAATACAGAGCCCTGCGGGACTTCATTCTCCTGGATATGACTGGATCTGTGGGAGGCACCAACTTGGACACGGCAAGTACAGAGTGAGAGGAAGTTTTGGATAAAAATAGGGAGTGGGCCCCGGATAACCCACTCATACACTGTGGCAAGGATATGATGTTGCCAGGTCATGTCATGTGCTTTATGTAAGTCTAAAAGATGACAACCAGGTGTTGGCGTCTGGAAAAGGCTGTTCAGATGGCAGACTCGAAAGACACAAGATTATCAGTGGTAGAGCAACCCTGGAGGAAGCCACCCTGACATGGAGCCAGTATACCATGTGAATCCAGGACCCAACCCAACCATCGACACACCATATGCTCCAGCAGCTTACAAAGAACGTTGGTGAGGCTGATGGTCTGATAGCTATCCACATCAAGCAGGTTTTTACCGGGTTCGAGCATCGGAATGATGGTGCTCTCCCGCCATTGCAATGGTAAGACGCCATCGCACCAGATCCAGTTGAAGATGACGAGGATATGTTGCTTGTAATCAGATGAGAAATGTTTGCTCATCTGGTCGTGGATCCGATCAAGCCCAGGAGCTGTGTCATGGCAATGTGCAAGGGAACTGAGGAGCTACCACTCTGTAAATGCGGCATTATAGGACTCACTGTGACGTGTAGTGAATGAGGGGACTTTACCTTCCAGCCGTTTGAGAGTGCAAAAGGCTGGGGGCTAATTCTCCGATGCAGAGGCTCGAGCAAGGTGCTCGGCAATCATGTTTGTTTTTGTTGATAACACGCCATTTATGGTAACACCAGGAACACCTGTCGGGGCCTGGTACCCAAAAAGACATTTGATCTTTGCCCAGACTTGGGAAGGTGACGTATGGCACCCAATGGGTGAGACATATCTCTCCCAACACTCCTGCTTCCATCATTCGATAAGTTGGTGAACCCGAGCACAGAGCTGTTTAAAGGCTATGAGGTGCTCCAGGGAAGGATGCTGCATATGCTGCTGCAGAGCTCGCCGACACTCCTTAATTGCTTCAGCGACTTCCGGCGACCACAAAGGGACTGTCTTTTGCCGGTGGCACCCTAAAGCACGAGGGATCGTGTTTTCTGCTGCAGAAACAATTGTAGTCACCTGCTCAACCATCGATGTTACTTTGTGGGGGAGATTTGAGGGTGACAGCAGAGGTGAAAGTTTCCCAGTCTACTTTGTTTCAAGCCCATCTGGACAGGTGTCAGCAGGCCTGATGCTGGGGCAGTGACAGGAAGCTGGGGAACTGGTCATTACTACACAGGTCGTCATGTTGTCCAGTGGATAGATGTGAGAAGTCCTGGGCTGCAAATTGATAAATCAATGGCCGAGTAACTACCTTGAGCCACACTGAAATGTGTGGCGGCCTTAAGTGGCAGGGATCGAACTGAGACAAAGTATCAACATCTCTGTCTCGCCCAGTAAGCACGGTGCCACCCCACAAGGGGTTATGGGTGTTAAAATCTCCGAAAAGTAGGAAAGGTTTAGGGAGTTGATGAATCAGTGCAGCAAATACATTCAGGGGTACTGCACCATCTGGAGGAATATATACACTGCAGACAGTTATTTCCTGTGTCGTCCTTATTCTGACAGCCGCAGCTTCAAGAGGGGTTTGAAGGGGCACAGTGTCACTACAGATTGAGTTTAGGCCATAAACGCAAACTCCACCTGACACTCGATTATAATAACTACAGTTCCTGTAATATCCCTCATAGCCACGGAGGGCAGGGGTCCGTATTGCTGGGAACCAGGTTTCCTGGAGGGCAATGCCGATAGCAGGTGTAAAGCTTAACAGTTGCCGTAGCTCAGGCAGGTGGTGGAAAAAACCGCAACAGTTCCACTGGAGGATAATGTCATTGTGAGACTGGGAAGGCATGGAACATTCAATGAGGCAGTTTACGCCTCAGAGTCACCTGCTGCCACCGACTTATTGCCTGAGCAGTCTATATCCATTGTGTCTGAGGGCCTGGCGAGATCTAGGTCCTCAGCAGATGCCAGAATCTCCACCCCATCCTCAGACACAGAGCTTGTAGGTAGCGGTGGTGTGGGTGCCACCGCAATTCACTTGGTCTTGGGGTCTTCTTTTTGGATTTCTCTTGCTCATCCTTGGTTTTACCTGGTTGGGAGGACTTACTGGCTCAGTCTCTGGGACTGAGGATGAGTGTGAAGCCCTACGACCAGCTTCTTTTGAGCTCTTCAGCCGCTGGCGGATGTTGTCTTTACCAATAGCAGAAACCTGGGAAGGGAGTGATCCAAGGGTCCCCTTCCTAGCAAGAGAAGCCGAGGAAGACTTAAGCTTCTCCAGCTTAGAAGTGAGGACGGACATCCCCGATGGTTGGGGGTAGCCCAAGTAGGTGGTGCGGGAGCAAAAGGGAGGGAAATGCCCCCCACCATCAAGGGGGCAGGTGTAGTCTTCCGGCTCTGAAATGTGACTGGGGTTGGCATAGCTGATGGTGCCAGAACTGTTGTAGAGGCAGCGACAATGTCATGCAATACAGGCTGCAGGCATTCAAATATTCTCTTAGCCTCAGTGTAGGTCAGTCAGTCCAGGGTCTTGTACTCCATGATTTTCCTTTCTTTCTGGAGAATCCTGCAGTCTGGCGAGCAAGGCGAATGGTGCTCTCACAGCTGACACAGATAGGAGGAGGGCACATGGAGTATTGGGATGTAATGGGCGTCCGCAATGTTGACATGTGACACTGGAAGTACAGCAGAAAGACATATGGCTGAACCTCAGTGCGGGAGGGATATAGGGCTTTATATCACAGCAGTAGACCATCACCTCGACCTTCTCGGGCAATGTATCACCCATGAAGGCCATGATGACAGCACCGGTGGCAACCTGATTATCCCTCAGACCCTGGTGGACACGCTGGATGAAATGTACACCTCGCCACTCTAAATTGGTATGCAGCTCATCATCAGACTGCAAAAGAACGTCCCTGTGAAATATGATTCCCTCGACCATATTTAAGCTCTTATGGGGCGTGATAGTTACAGAAACATCCCCAGCTCATCACAAGCGAGAAAAGTCTGTGCCTGGGCAGAGGATGGTGTTTTGATCAAGACTGACCCAGATCTCATTTTGGACAATCCCTCCACCTCCCCAAGATTGTCCTCTAAATGCTCAACAAAAAACTGAGGCTTCATCATCATGAAAGATTCCCCATCAGCTCTCGAACATACAAGGTACCGGGGCAAATAAGATCTGCTGCCATCCTTAGCCTGACGTTCCTCCCACGGTGTGGTCAGGGAGGGGAACGATTTGGGTTTGTACTTCTGTGCGTTGAATTGAGCTGGTGAATGCTTCGAGACTGCTGGTGTTTCACCACCAGCAAGAGATGATGGACTGCACTTCATCGCATGTCATCTGCCCAGATGCCACCCACTTCGACCAGGGACCCTCCACACGGGCGCCACCCAGCCACAGCATAGGCCACCTGGCGGGGCAGCCATTGCCGGGAGTCCCGATGTGCCAGGGGGATGGTCATCTACCCTTTGTCATATGTGGGGAGTTAATGGTGCAGGCATCAGCAGAGCGATTCCTGTGTGGTCAGGGGGCTACAATGAACAGGGTATATGGTGGCCCCACCACAACAGACTGGCTACTGTGCTGGATTTCAGGTGCAAAGATGTCCAAGGTCATTGGTCATGCAGAAAGCGACACTGCATAGTGCATAGTGGAGAATGCACCCAGGAAGGTATCCTTGCCCAAGAGATGAAGAATGAGTGGGACTGAAATGTGACGATGAGAAAGGGGGCTAAAGATCGCAATGCACGATGGACACGATGCACCATGTAATGCTCCCTTC
Organism: Schistocerca cancellata; assembly: GCF_023864275.1. Lineage (NCBI taxonomy): Eukaryota > Metazoa > Arthropoda > Insecta > Orthoptera > Acrididae > Schistocerca > Schistocerca cancellata. The sequence continues at coordinate 522,703,652 of NC_064633.1, forward strand.
CCCAATTGGCTCGCTCTTCGCAAAAATTTTGAAGAATGGAGGTCAAACCCTACAGGGGACCATCACATAGAAGCCAAAACATGTGAAACTCCTTTTAGTTGCATCTTATGACAGGCAGGAATAACTCAGGCCTATTTTTACCCCTCTTCCCCCATGAACCATGGACCTTGCCATTGGTGGGGAGGCTTGTGTGCCTCAGCGATACAGATGTCGTACCGTAGGTGCAACCACAATGGAGGGGTATCTGTTGAGAGGCCAGACAAACGTGTGGTTCCTGAAAGGGGCAGCAGCCTTTTCAGTAGTTGCAGGGGCAACAGTCTGGATGATTGACTGATCTGGCCGCATAACACTAACCAAAATGGCCTTGCTGTGTTGGTACTGCAAACGGCTGAAAGCAAGGGGAAACTACAACTGTAATTTTTCCCGAGGGCATGCAGCTATACTGTATGGTTAAATGATGATGGCGTCCTCTTGGGTAAAATATTCCGGAGGTAAAATAGTCCCCCATTCGGAACTCCGGGCGGGGACTAATCAAGAGGACATCGTTATCAGGAGAAAGAAAACTGGTGTTCTGCGGATCGGAGCATGGAATCTCAGATCCCTTAATTGGGCAGGTAGGTTAGAAAATTTAAAAAAGGAAATGGCTACGTTAAAGTTAGATATATTGGGAATTAGTGAAGTTTGGTGGCAGGAGGAACAAGACTTTTTGTCAGGTGAATACAGGGTTATAAACACAAAATCAAATAGGGGTAATGCAGGAGTGGGTTTAATAATGAGTAAAAAAATTGGAGTGTGGGTAAGCTACTACAAACCACATAGTGAACACATTATTGTGGCCAAGATAGACACGAAGCCCACGCCTACTACAGTGGTACAAGTTTATATGCCAACTAGCTCTGCAGATGATGAAGAAATTGATGAAATGTATGATGACATAAAAGAAATTATTCAGGTAGTGGAAGGAGACGAAAATTTAATAGTCATGAGTGACTGGAATTCGAGAGTAGGAAAAGGGAGAGAAGGAAACATAGCAGGTGAATATGGATTGGGGGTAAGAAATGAAAGAGGAAGCCATCTGGTAGAATTTTGCACAGAGCATAGCTTAATCATAACTAACACTTGGTTCAAGAATCATAAAAGAAGGTTGTATACATGGAGGAATCCTGGAGATACTAGAAGGTATCAGATAGATTATATAATGGTAAGACAGAGATTTAGGAACCAGGTTTTAAATTGTAAGACATTTCCAGGGGCAGATGTGTACTCTGACCACAATCTATTGGTTATGAACTGCAGATAAAACCTGAAGAAACTGCAAAAAGGTGGGAATTTAAGGAGATGGGACCTGGATAAACTGATTAAACCACAGGTTGTAGAGAGTTTCAGGGAGAGCATTAGGGGACGATTGACAAGAATGGGGGAAAGAAATACAGTAGATAAAGAATGGGTAGCTTTGAGAGATGAAATAGTGAAAGCAGCAGAGGATCAAGTAGGTAAAAAGACGAGGGCTAGTAGAAATCCTTGGGTAACAGAAGAAATATTGAATTTAATTGATGAAAGGAGAAAATATAAAATTGCAGTAAATGAAGCTGGCAAAAAGGAATAAAAACGTCTCAAAAATGAGATCGACAGGAAGTGCAGAATGGCTAAGCAGGGATGGCTAGAGGACAAATGTAAGGATGTAGAGACATATCTCGCTAGGGGTAAGATAGATACTGCCTACAGGAAAATTAAAGAGACCTTTGGAGAAAAGGGAACCACTTGTATGAATATCAAGAGCTCAGATGGAAACCCAGTTCTAAGCAAAGAAGGGAAAGCGGAAAGGTGGAAGGAGTATATAGAGGTTCTATACAAGGGTGATGTACTTGAGGACAATATTATGGAAATGGAAGAGGATGTAGATGAAGATGAAATGAGAGATACGATACTGCGTGAAGAGTTTGACAGAGCACTGTAAGACCTGATTCAAAACAAGGCCCCGGGAGTACTGATGGCCTTGGGAGAGCCAGTCCTAGCAAAACTCTACCATCTGGTGAGCAAGATGTATGAGACAGGTGAAATACCCTCAGACTTCAAAAATAATATAATAATTCCAATCCCAAAGAAAGCAGGTGTTGACAGATGTGAAAATTACCGAACTATCAGTTTAATAAGTCACAGCTGCAAAATACTAACATGAATTCTTTACAGACGAAAGGAAAAACTGGTAGAAGCCGACCTCGGGGAAGATCCGTAGAAATATTGGAATACGTGAGACAATACTGACCTTACGACTTATCTTAGAAGAAAGATTAAGGAAAGGCAAACCTACATTTCTAGCATTTGTGGACTTAGAGAAAGCTTTTGACAATGTTGACTGGAATACTCTCTTTCAAATTTTGAAGGTGGCAGGGATAAAATACAGAGAGTAAAAGGCTATTTACAATTTGTACAGAAACCAGATGGCAGTTATAAGAGTCGAGTGGCATGAAAGGGAAGCAGTGGTTGGGAAGGGAGTGAGACAATGTTGTAGCCTCTCCCCGATGTTATTCAATCTGTGTATTGAGCAAGCAGTAAAGGATACAAAAGAAAAATTCAGAGTAGGTATTAAAATGCATGGAGAAGAAATAAAAACTTTGAGGTTCGCCAATGACATTGTAATTCTGTCAGAGACAGCAAAGGTCTTGGAAGAGCAGTTGAACGGAATGGAAAGTGTCTTGAAAGGAGGATATAAGATGAACATCAACAAAACCAAAACAAGGGTAATGGAATGTAGTCGAATTAAGTCAGGTGATGCTGAGGGAATTAGATTAGGAAATGAGACACTTAAAGTAGTAAAGGAGTTTTGCTATTTGGGGAGCAAAATAACTGATGAGGGTCGAAGTAGAGAAGATATAAAATGTAGACGCAATGGCAAGGAAAGCGTTTCTGAAGAAGAGAATTTTGTTAACATCGAGTATAGATTTAAGTGTCAGGAAGTCATTTCTGAAAGTATATGTATGGAATGTAGCCATGTATGGAAGTGAAACATGGACGATAAATAGTTTGGACAAGAAGAGAATAGAAGCTTTCGAAATGTGGTGCTACAGAAGAATGCTGAAGATTAGATGGGTAGATCACGTAAGTAATGAGGAGGTATTGAGTAGAATTGGGGAGAAGAGGAGTTTGTGGCACAACTTGACAAGAAGAAGGGACCGGTTGGTAGGACATGTTTTGAGGCATCAAGGGATCACAAATTTACAATTGGAGGGCAGTGTGGAGGGTAAAAATCATAGAGGGAGACCAAGAGATGAATACACTAAGCAGATTCAGAAGGATGTAGGTTGCAGTAAGTAATGGGAGATGAAGATGCTTGCACAGGATAGGGTAGCATGGAGAGCTTCATCAGCCCAGTCTCAGGACTGAAGACCACAACAACAACAACATTCTTACCCCTGTAACAGCAGGGGTGAGAGAGGGAGGAGGGATGGGTTAGATCGAGGATCAAACGTTCATGTGGCTTGGGCAGGTGTGGAAAACAAAACTCTAAAGTATGTCAGGATGCGGGATGAAGTGGGATAAACAGGAATAAATGTAATTAACTATTGGAGGAAAGAATTTGGGGCATTAGATGCTGCAGGATCAGTTTTTAGATGGTGGACTGCAGTTCTTTCTGCGGATGTAAGGTTAATATGCTTGTTGAGGGATTTGGGGAATGATAGTGAGGCAAGGTTCAAGGATAAGAAATTCTGGAAAGTTAACAGGAGGTGGTTTGGAGGCAGTGGGGGTGATCTCGATCTTATAATCCTACCTGCAGACAAAGGCTCCACCACCATAGTTTTGAACCGCAAGGATTACGTGGCAGAAAGACTCTGTCAGCTGTCAGATACTTCCACCTACAAACCATGCCACAGTGATCGCATTCCAGCAATCCAGCAGGATCTCTAGTTACTACTCAAATCCTTAGGCCCATCCCAGAACCTCTCCCCAGAGTCCATATTTCTACTTACCCCTACGACTCCCCGCACACCCACCTTCTACATGCTTCCTAAAGTCCATAAACCCAACCATCCAGGATGCCCCATTGTGGCCAGTTACTGTGCCCCCACTGAGAAAATTTCTGCTCTCGTCGACCAACACCTTCAACCTATTACCCAGAACCTAGCTTCCTATATTCCTCGACAGACTCTCCACAGTTCCTCTCCCTTAACCACACGGTGCCCTGCTCGTCACTATTGATGCCATCTCCCTGTACACTAACATTCCTAAAGTCCATGGCCTTACTGCTATCAAACACTACCTTTCCAGACGCCCTATGGATTCCAAACCAACAACCTCCTTCCTAGTCTCCATGACCAACTATATCCTCACCCACAATTACTTCTATTTTGAAGGCATTACCTACAAACAAATCCACGATACGGCTATGGGCAACCACATGGCACCATCCTATGCTAACCTATTCATGGGCCATCTAGAGGAATCCTTCCAAAAAACCCAGAATCCTAAACCCTCACCTGGTTGAGATTCATTGATGACATCTTTGCTATCTGGATTGAAGGTGAGGACACCTTATTCACATTCCTCCAGAACCTCAACAACGTCTCCCCCATTTGCTTCACCTGGTCCTACTCAACCCAACAAGCCACCTTTCTAGATGTTGACCTCCGCCTCAGAGACTACATCAGTACCTCTGTCCATATCAAACCTACTAACGACCAGCAATACCCCCATTTCGACAGCTGCCACCCGTTTCATACCAAGAAGTCCCTTCCGTACAGCCTAGCCACCAGTGGTCATCGCATCTGCAGTCCCTCTCTAAATATACCGAGAGTCTCACTGAAGCCTACACTGACCATAATTATCCTCCCATCCTTGTACAAAAACAAATCTCCCGTGCCTTATCTTTCCAGTCTCCCACCACCTCCCAAAGTCCCACAGTCCAGTCACAGAGGAGCATTCCCCTTGTAACTCAGTACCATCCAGGACTGGAGCAGCTGAATTACATTCTCCGCCAGGGTTTCAATTACCTCTCGTCGTGCCATGAAATGAGTAATGCCCTACCCACTATCCTTCCCACCCCTCCTACTGTGGTATTCCGCCATCCACTGAACCTACACAATATACTCGTCCATCCTTACACAGCCCCTGCTCCCAATCTCATGGCTCATACCCCTGTAATAGAAATAGATGCAAGACCTGTCCCATACATCCTCCTACCACCACCTACTCCAGTCCGGTCACTAACATTACCTACCACATCAAAGGCAGGGCTACCTGTGAAACCAGTCATGTGATCTACAAGCTAAGCTGCAATCACTGTACTGCATTCTATGTAGGCATGACAACCAACAAGCTGCCTGTCTGCATGAATGGCCACCGACAAACTGTGGCCAAAAAACACGTGGACCACCCTGTAGCTGAACACGCTGCCAAACATGATACCCCTCATCTCAATGAGTGCTTTACAGCCTGTGCCATATGGATCCTTCCCACCAACACCAGCTTTTCTGAATTGCACAGGTGGGAACTTTCCTTGCAGTACATCCTATGTTCCCGTAACCTTCCTGGCCTCAACCTTTGTTAGTCACTGTCCTCACCCATCCAGCCCTCTCCCTGTTCCCATTCCAGCCCTACACAGCCGTCATTTCACCGCCACACCCAGCCCTTTAATTCCTTTCACTGTCCGCCACTCCCACTATACTAGCCCTCCCCCTCCCCGCCACAGCCTCCTCCTACCCCCACCCAGTTGCAACTCCCATCATGCACTGGTGCTGCTGCTCGCAGTGTAGTTTCAGCTCTCTGAGACTGCAGATGTGTGTGCAAGTTGCGCATGCGTGAGTGTGTGCGTGTGTGTATGCATTTCTATTGCTGACACAGGCCTTAATGGCTGAAAGCTATGATTGTGTGAATCTTTTTATTATGCCTATCACAGCTCAGCATCTCTGCTATGGTGAGTAGCATCTTTCCTTCTCTCGTATTGTTACATTCCATCCTGGATTTTCCATTGTTTGATATATAAGGGAATTTCTCATGTGTAATCTTGAAACTTCACTGCAGAAAGTGCTTTCAACATCATCATCTTGCACTGTTGAAGGACCAGGCAAATTGCTGTTGTCCACATTTTACATCACAATTTTCGGTATTATAAGGATTTCATATGTTACGCCGCAAAGTACTACCTGCTGCTTTGGCAATGAATCCTTAAATACTACTACAGCCACACCTGTGCCTTGCAAAAGACATTTTATCCCTTCCAACCATTGTGGAATTTGTCAAAATCCTTTGTCCCCAAGCAGCTGTGGCCCACTTCACAGGTAACTCTATTAGTGTAAGTGTCTGGTGAGTAGGACAGTATCTTGGTTGTGGCAGTTGTCGTCACTGTTGTCATCTAATGGTAACGCCCATACTGGAAAGTTTGTAAACGCCAAGATAATAAGTACTGTTAATTCTCTTTGTACAGATGCAGTTTCTTGTTAGGCATTTCCCCTCAACTCGCATGACACTTTCATAAAAAATGATAATTATATTAGTGTTAATTATCATATATCTTATTAATTTTATATTTAATCATTGTAGGTATTCAAACTGAATGGAAAAAGAGGAAATAGAGACCAAAGTGAGTCTCGAACCTGCAATACGGGCATTACCAGTCTCAAGCATAACCAATAGAGCTATGTGGCCTGTCAAAAATTGTTCTATCTTTAGTGGATTAAAATCACTCAGAGAAATTCAAAGTCGATTTTCTTTAGAATTTTGAAGTTGCATGAAACTGCCTTGGCAGACTAATATTTGAATTCTGATCTTCATGTGCTGTAAGTGTAAAAACTTTCAAAAATCTGATTGCTGAGAGAGTCCCTTGTAAGCTGCATTCCACCTCCTCAGCTGCGATTCAAAATGCTCCCATGTGTAACTACAAAATGGTCATGGATTTTTAAAACTACCAATCAATCAAGATGTCATTGGTGCAAACCATAACCAATTTTGCTCTAGATGACCAACAAAAAACAGCAAGGTTTGCCATGGAAGAGGAGTTCAACCTTACAAATGATTGTAATGGATAACAAAATAACAACATGTGTTGTTATTACCCAAGAACTTCAGGGATTTGACTTGGCATGCAAAAAAATGGTCAATGCTAAACAGAATTGTGACTCAACATGGTAGGTGTGCTTACTGTCTACACAAATGGGGATAAAGCAACCATCCCCACATTGTGACTGCGGAGGACCACAGATCATCAGGCATATCATGGAAGAATGTCTCCAGGACCGTACTACAGGAGACCAGAAAACTTCCAGCTGGTGACTCCAAAGTTGGTAGATTACAAAAATGTTCTAGATGTCTGATTGTATTGTAGATATTATGCTGGTTAAAAAACCATATGGTAAACAAATAAATTTGATATCTGTTGATAATGAGCTATTCAGTGTTCCACAGAGTTGTTTCTCAGCATACTGACATAATACTCATATTTATTAGAAAATGTAACATTTGTGTAAGCTGACCCCTCTCAAATTATTACTATTTCAAACAAATATACTCAATTTTACTTCTTTCATGTGCATTTAACTAGTGAACATTTTTGTGAAACTCAGCACCTACTTTGACATAAATTTGAATTGCATGGTCCCCTCCCAACTACAGTATAAAATAAGTGCATAATGCTGGCCAGTTGAGTTAGTCCTCTCCAATTAGCAAACAATGTTCTGGCTTTGTATGCTGTATGCTTATTGTGGGGATAAGAAAACAAAATTACAGGTATTATATTCACGTGTTTTGACATAAACTTAATTTGTGAATTTTCTTTGTCACTGTTGTGAATCTTTTGCTCCTTTGTGCAATTCATGATTTGTCTGCTCATTTTGGCAGCTGTAGTTGTCTCTACTTCCCTTTGATGACAGTAACCACTTACTCCTGAAGACCTTTTCAGATGAGTGCATTTACATATACAATGTTGATTTTTCCATTTGCCTGCTTCTCTGGACACATCAGTTGTCATCTTGTCTGGCCACTATCTTTAATTTTCTCCAGTGCAACCTTCCAGAAAACAATTCTCTTTCTTTCTTTTCAGTGTCTTCATCAGCAATCCAAGTAGTTCCTGGGACAGAAAACAAAAAATTGGATGACACAAACAGAAACTTACAAGAACAAGTGAAGGATCTAACTGGCAAAGTTACAGACCAGGCCCAGAATCAAGTGAAGACCATGGCTTATGCAGCCACTCTGACATCAACCCCCAAAATAAAAGAAACTAGGCATGCCGAGACTGCAAAATCGAAATAGGCCACAACACTCTTTGTCAAATAAACAGCTACCCAGGACATAAACGCTGTAAGGCACACCATCACAACACAAATAAATCCTAGGCATGATAATCTACACATTAAGTCAGAAAGACAAACAAAGACAGCCATCGTAGTTGAAACTGTGACTCAGGACGACTGCAAAAAACTAATAGAAAAGACAAAGGACCTGGACAGAATAGTGTGTGAAAGACCAAGGAAAAGAAGGCCATTAGTCATCATCTATAGGATCCCTGACACAATCAGTGACACCAGTTTCCTGGACTGTCTATACAAACAGAACCTTAGTAACGAGACAAGAAAAGAAGATTTTGAGAGAGATGCCAAAATCCACTTCCGGACAGGTCCCAGACGAAAAGGCTGCAACCACAAGGTGCTTGAGGTATCATCTACCCTGTACTGGCTTATAATGTGCAACAGAAGGTCTACACCAGTTTTGAATCCCTGTCTGTTAAAGACTTCACTACTGTCACTCAGTGTTATAACTGCTGCGACACAGGCCACCCAACCAAGGCATGCACCCAGAAAGATGCCACCTGCACCAAGTGCGGGCCGAACAGGACACAAACATGCTGACTGCAAGGCAAAGGAGGCCATTGACTGCATTCCATGCAGAAAAAGATGTAGGAAATGCAATGCAGCTAAGAGTGGGGAATGCCAAACATATAAACAACTGCTGGATCACCTTATAGATAGCACGGACTATGGTAATTAAACCCAACACACAGGACTCAGTGACGACACCTATAATACACAATAGTCCAAAACGACATTACAGATCCACTGCCACCAGGAGCAAAAACTATCACTGAGTAATCTCTTCGGGGGAGGGGGGGGGGGGGGGGGGGGGGAACCAAAACTGTATATTACCAGACAGCAATGCCACATATGATGAAATTGTTAGAATTATGAGCTCATATACCCCAGAGGAAAGTTACTTGAACACATTAAAATACATAGACAACACCATTATGTTTGGTTCCATGCACTACGGCGTAGCCAAATAATTTAAGAGACAAATATTTTACTGGATTAACTTTCAAGCTGCCTTGATTGAACGTGTCTAGGAGCTAGAAGATGAGAACAACGATTCGAGCAACATGAACATAGCCAACACTGTCAAATGAACAACCACTGCCACAGCTGACAAAGGTTCCATAGCAGTAGAAGATGTAAGTAACCCAACCTCCAAAACGTATGACTGTAGCAAATGTGCTGACTTCATAAAGCCAATAAAATTTATTTCCGAAGGATACCTCAACCCTGGAAAGACTAAGGCTGTAAAAAGAGAAAGAAAACAAAGGAAGAGTCAAACGAGGCAGTTAGGACAGGAACAACACTAAGGAACCAAAAAGTTATCAAACCTAACATTGAGGACAATGATGACTGTGACAGTGACAATGACTATACCTGTCCCCTACTGGAGTGTAGTGTTCACAAACAGTCCCAAGTCAAAAACATCAACAAAGAACATCAATATCGAAACCCAGACTCTATCCTTTCTCATCAACAGAGAAATTCAGACTGCCCCGTGCGACACAACCAATACAATATTTATGCGTGACGACCATAGTGCAACATAAGCCGTGTGAAGAACCTGTAGTGCACACACATCCACAGCGTCCTCTGCACAAATTGCAGACCACATCTTTGCATCCACATTTGAAGAATCGACCACACACACGTTATTCCGTCTCCCTTGCTCCACCTCTCACTTTTTTACTATTGGAGTTAATTTTATTCGGCTTGTGGTTTTATTTATTTATATATAATTATATATGTGTAGCAGCAAGTAAGTTGGTAACTAATAACTTTGCTTTACGATATTTAAGTTTGGATTTGCAATGTTCAGATTGATATAAAACTGAAACTGAGAGCTGATGGCAGTACACAAAATTATTTGTAACAAGTTGCTGTGGTTTTGATTCAATGTTATTACACTGTCTTTACTTGGTAATTCTTTCTTCATAAAAGCAAGTAATGTTGAGTAAATATTTCACTTTGGCTGTATGAGTCACACTAACACACATATGTTAAGTTCAGACATGGAGTGGGAAAGGGAATAAACACTTTTATCATAAATGTGGCACACCGTGGATCAAATTATTGCTTTTCCACATCTGCTCTGGATAATCATGTAGGGAACATTCACTTGCTACTGTAACGTAATCAAGAAAGAAAGAAAACTGTATCTGAACTCACTACCCTGCATCGTATTCAGAAAAGTCAGTAATGAAATTCAAATGATCGTTACAGCACTGAATGTTGGTTACGTTTTGCAGTGGATTTTTGAATACTGTTGATTAGAACAGGTGTGTGGCTAGCCCATGTTCTCTTAATCTCAGGGAAAAAATGTAAAATTTTGCTTTAGTTTCACAGAGCAGACCTTGCCACAAAATGTGAAAATGATAAAGTCATAACACAGTTATTCGTTATATTTTTGTGCCCGCATAGAACATGTCGCACAGTTCCTTCCAAATCAAACTGAGAAATGCACTGAATAATATAATATAGTCTGCTGGCACTGCTGGAAGCTGTAAGAAAATGTTAAATATTATTATGTTACCTCGTTTTACCGGCGAGGCGACTGCAATGCCTGAAATCAATATTTTTTAAATGTGCCGCGTCTGCGGCCGTTGCCCTCGCAGATTGGTACAGCGGTTTCCACTAAATTAAATGCTGAAAATGTCTAAATTATTTACAGGACGAATGGCTGGCAACTTTGCAAATTATTTTAAAAACATATTTGCTCAAACTCTATATATTCAAACAAAAATGCATTAATTTTACACATCTTTTTATAACAACTCGCCTAATGGTGGATCTCAAGCTTCATGAACAAATGACTCACGGCCAGCACATACATTTGCTTAACATGCAAGTGTTACTCGGAACGAAACCCAAAGAGAACAGAGAGATTATTACAATGTTTTTTACTATTTATACATGTACTGAATTGCCCTTTTTATCTGATGCACAGATCATAATCACTAATTCATTTAACAAGAATACGATTTTTAAAATAATAATATGTCATGGATTCAAAGTTAAAAAATGCATAAAACGTCAAATAATTATGAATGTTCTACATACACACATAATATAGTCGTGAAATGTTTACACAGTCTTGCTTTATTGCTTCACTTGGTCATGTTTATTCGTGTTTAAATTATTTCTCTTTTGCCGTGTGCGTGGCACTATATCAATACATGTTAACTGGTCTTACACACACGGAAAGAATTCTATCACACGCTTTTTATGGCGACTGGCCAGGAGACACTACAATGTCAAGTAAAATCTCCACTTTGCAGCAACACCAGGACCAGCAAGGCCCACAAGCAAAAGCCAACATCTGCTGCCTCAAGAAACAATAACCCTAGCAACTGGTAGTCAGAAAATCACATCCCTTGGGTGACTCTGTCTGTTTTCCATCTACTGAGCAAACCGACAGAATCACCCTAAATTCTGAAAACTTACCTACTGACCCAGATGCCCTCCTAGACCTCCTATTACAGCTCTGTGTGAGGGGAGAGGAGGAGTTCAACAACAATAAAGTATATGCCAATCATGTGCGAGCTCATGGCAGGATATACTTTGATTATGCCAAGACAGGCAGCAAGTGCTATGTCCACATTAAGCACCCATGATGAATGTTCTGTGAATTAACGCTATAAGGAGCATGCACGTAAGTGCTGAGCTCCCAAAGGTACTAGTTGACCTAAAAATAGACATTGTATGCCTGCAGAACCGTATGTCAATAGAGGTAGATTATTAGATATTGACTCTAATTAGTCCTCTGTGAGATTATAAAGTTGACCTTTCAATCAAATACACAATACACCATACTGCCAGGAACACACCTTTTTAGAGACTATTTATTCAGCGATGTTACATAATGAAGATCAAAGACAAAACATAAACTACCATACATATAACACATCAAAGAGTAAAATATGATTCTTCCCAACACCCCCACAAGTTCTCGAGATTTCAATTCGTGAACTCTGAAAGTCCCACAGCTTCACAGCACCACTGATGTTTACCTTTAGGCAGTGCCTTTGTCAAAAAATCAGGTTGCTGCTTACAGGTTTCACACTGAATTTTCCTGTTTTAATTAAATCATGAATAAAGTGGTGCCTCACGTCAATGTGTTTTGTTCGAGTGTGATGCACACCATTGTGACTCAGTGCAATGGCACCTCTATTATCACAGCATACGCTTACTGGTTTTTCACTGTGTGTAACACACAATTCACGAAGCAATGTTTGAAGGTATACCGCTTCTTGCGCTGCTGCTGACAGAGCCATATACTCAGCTTCTGTAGTTGATAGAGCGACAGTTTGTTGTCATTTTGAAGTCCAGAAAACTGCTGTCCCAGCTACCTTGAAGATATAACCGATCGTTGATAGCCACTGATGGAGGTCTGATGCATAATCAGCGTCACAGAAACCTTCAATTTCAGTTGTTCCACTTTTTCGGTAAATTAGTCCTGCATTGACTGTGCCTATAATGTATCGCATAATTCGTTTGACCGCTTCCCAGTGGATTTCCCGATATTAGAATTGAATCTGCTTAGAACCCCCACAGCATATGCAATGTCTAGTCTTGTACTTTGAGCTAAATACCATAGTGATCCTACGGCTTGCTGATAAGGAATGCGATGTAACACAAGGTTTTCCTCATCTGTCAATTTATTTTCACATTTTTGCAGCTTTGAACCACGTTCAAATGAATACGCAACCGGATTACAATGTTCCATACCAAATTTCGTGAGTATGTTTGCTGCATATTTGCTTTGATCAATACTAATCGTCCCTTGTTTCCTGTTTCATTTTATTCTCATGCCGAGACACCAACTAAGTTCAACAAGATCTCTCATCTTAAACTGATTCATTAATCCTTCCACTTTCTTCCACTTATTATTTCTATTAGAGAAAATGATCAATTCGTCTACATAAACAGCTATAATGAGTATATTTTTTTCTCAATTCAGAAGTAAATGCAAGAATCATATTCTGACTTCTTTAGGTTCATTTTATGTAATGTCACATCTAATTTCATATTCCAAATGCGCGACGCCTGTTTTAGACCATAAATTGCCTTTTTCAGCTTGCAAACCTTCATCTCCTCCCCCTTCTTCACGTAGCCTTCAGGTTGACGAACGTAAACTTATTCGTCGACATCACCATATATAGGAACACAGTTTGAACATCCATATGTTCAATGTCAAGGTCAAATTCAGCTGATAAAGCTAACAGGATGTGAAGTGAAGAATAACAAACAACAGGCGAGGATGTTTCATCAAAGTCTATTCCTGGTATTTGGGAATAACCTTTCGCTACAAAACGAGCCTTATAACGTTCAATTTCACCATTTGACGTTTCTTTCAACTTGAACACCCATTTCGAACTAATTACTTTCCTGCCTGGTGGTAAATCAGTCAAAATCCATGTTTCATTTTTTAAGTAAAGATTTATATTCATTATCTAAGGCTCCCTTCCATTTTTCACAGTCATCACAATTCATTGCTTCTTCATACGAATTTGGTTCAGAAATACAAGCAAGGCAAGCAAAAATCATCATTAAAATATTTAGTATTTGGTTTTCTTTCATGTGATGATTTTCTTATTTCTGGTTGCATTTCTGGCTGCGCAACTTCTGTGTGACTATGTACGTTGCTATTTACTGTTTTCTCAGTGTTACTTTGCGCTAATTCAAGATAAACTGCATTTCTGTCAACTTCAGCAGGTTGTGTCAGTTCAGTTACCTCTTCAATGATGTTAGGTGCTGGCGCTAGTTGACGACTGTCTATACAATTATCGTCAATTGGGTTACTGTTTGAAATGCTGTTTCCACAAGTGCACTTTGAGTTTTCGATGAATTGCACAACATGGGCTTTCACAATTGTCTTTGGTGAATTTGGATCAATCTGATGATATGCTTTAGAATCTTCACAATATCCAACAAAGATAAGTTCCTTAGATTTGTCTTCTAATTTCGTCCTTTTTTCTTTTGGTATATGTACAAATGATCGACGTCCAAAGATTCGTAAATGACTCAAATTTATCCGACAACCACTCCATAATTCCTCAGGAGTGACATTCTTAACAGCTTTTGTTGGAGATCGATTCTTCAAATAAATTGCTGTGTTTATAGCTTCAGCCCAAAATTGTCTACTTAGACCTGCATCTGTTAACATTGATCTTGCGTTTTCAATGACTGTCCGATTTAAGCGTTCTGCAACACCATTCTGTTCTGGCGTGTAAGGAGTTATTGTTTCATGTTTAATTCCATTCATCTTTAAAAATAACTTCATGCGCCGATTGACGAACTCTTTTCCATTGTCTGTTCGAAGTATTTTGATTTTTTGACCAGTTTCATTTTCTACTTGTGCTTTGAATTCGATGAATGTGTCACAGACTTCTGTTGTTGATTTTAACATATACCCAAGAGATTTTCTTGACAGATCATCTGTAAAAGTGAGAAGATATCGTGATCCTCCCCACAAAGCCATGCTCATTGGTCCACAAACATCAGAATGCACAATTTCAAGTAGATCTTTTCCTCTTCTACCTGATGTTTTAGGAAAAGGTTGTCGAGACTGTTTACCTTTTATGCAGGGAATACACGGATCTAAATTGACATTCGTCCAGTTCAGTCCATCAGCCATTTTTTCTTTCAATAAATGCATGCTTACATGATTCAAATGTCCCAATCTTCGATGCCACAATTCATAACTGTCAATTTCTCCAACATTTAAATAATGATGCATTTCATCTAATTGATACATACCATTCGTTTGAGTTGCAGTTGCTACTGGTGTTCCAGAAACAATTACATCACTTTTATTGTATACACCGCACTGCACATTGTCAAACAATACACACAATCCATGTCTTGTCATCTGACTAACCGACAGTAGGTTGTAAGCAAGGCTTGGAACATACGCAACATCATTAGCAGTTATCTGTTTATTCTTGTCGTCACAAGTAACTCGAAGATGAACATCGCCTTCTCCAATAGCCTGAAGATTGCTGTTATCTGCTACTGTCACTTTAGCAGCTGTGGTCGATTGGAAAGTGTTGAACGAGTCTCTTTGATTCGTCATGTGTCGTGAACACCCGGAATCCACATACCAGCCATCACTATGATGCGAAGATGCAGTTAGAGCCATTAACACAGTTTCATTTTCAGTACTCACTGCATTCGCAGAATTTGAAAATTTATTTGGTTTCTTCTTTGTTCTACAATCATTCGCCTTGTGACCAGGTTTCTGACATTTATAACACTTAAAAGGCTTGATATTTCGCACATCACGTTGGATATTTGTCTTCTGGTTTTTACTGTCCTGGTTACTAGCTACCAGTGCCGAATCTGTGGTCTCATTTGTGGATGCAAACTGACATTTCATCGATTCTTGAATTAATCGCTGACTTACTAAATCACTAGTTATCTTGACACCCAAATTCTCAATTGCCATAATCAAGGGTTGGAATCTGCTGGAAGTCCACTTAGCATAATTGCAGCTATGAAATCATCATCCATTTTCTTACCAATGCTTCGAATTTGTTGAGCAACTAACATAATTTTCGACAAATACACCTCCATATTTTTCTCAGAAGGCAATTGTACATTC
This sequence comes from Schistocerca cancellata, assembly GCF_023864275.1. Classification (NCBI taxonomy): domain Eukaryota; kingdom Metazoa; phylum Arthropoda; class Insecta; order Orthoptera; family Acrididae; genus Schistocerca; species Schistocerca cancellata. The sequence continues at coordinate 522,719,552 of NC_064633.1, forward strand.
ATTAACCATTGTAACAGCCCAATATAACTAGATAAACTCTTATCTTCAAATGCAGATTGTAAATTTTGCCATGCTTCTTTAGCAGTCGTTGTTCCACGAAGTTTTGGATACACAGATGAATTTACAGATAAACATAATTTTGATAATGCTTTCTGTACATTCTTCTCATCTTCGTCAGTGCCAGCAATTGTGTCCCATAGTCCCTCATGTTTCAGGTACATTTCCATCGTGAATTTCCAGTCATCGTAGTTTGTCATACCAGTCAAAACTTTTCAAAATTAAACAGTGATTGTCCATCCAAAGCCATCTTGAATACGTTCAGATAGTTAGACAAATAAATAAATCTTGAAAGTTTCTCTGGGGAGGGGGGGGGGGCAGGGTGGTGGGGGGGGGGAGGGGGGGGGGGGGGGGGAAGATAGCAACGCGTTGAACACACACGAAAATTATGTAACCTTGATTTATCAGTTTATTTCTTTGGTATGGAAAGTTCACTAATCTCTCCTGGGCCTATAACCAATTAGATATTGTCTCTAATTAGTCCTCTCTGAGATTATAAAGTTGACCTTTTAATCAAATACACAATACACCATATTGCCAGGAACACACATTTTTAGAGACTATTTATTCAGCGATGTTACATAACGAAGATCAAAGAGAAAACATAAACTACCATACATATAACACATCAAAGAGTAAAATATGATTGTTCCCAACACTCCTCCACTTCAGCCCAAATGCAGTCATAGTCACAGGCAACACTGGCTGCAGAGCTGCGGTGGTAGTCCTAAACAGGGAAGTTAATGCAATAAAGACAATGAAACTATGTGATGAACATTTGGTTACCTAGAGGTAACACACGACAATAACACGTGCGTAATAGCATCACTATATGCCCAATACAGCCACACAATAGAGCCTTATGCAGATCGAATGAAACAGCTTGCCGGCTATGTAAATGGCAGAAAACTGGTCATTTGCTCTGATATAAATGCCCGATCCACCCTGTGGAACTCTGACAGAACTTCTGACAGAGGTACAACTGTTAATGACATAATACAGGAGAAAAGACGGAGAATCATGAACATAGACGCACACATACTGACATATAGTGGACACAGTGGACATACATCTAACATCGACATAACAATTGCAAATAATGCCGCCAACAGACGAAATATCAAACTGGATGATAATCGAACACATTACCAAAAGTGACCATAACACAATAACATTCACACTAGAATGGCAACAACACAGACACATAACACCACTTTCCAAAAAACTCATATTTAGCAAAGCAAACTGGGAGAATGTAAAACAAACAATCGTAGACAAGAACATAGACGACATAGCAGGTAGTGTAGACTACAGGGCACATAAACTCACAGAAATCATTACACTCACGCTAAACACTTCAATTCCAATAATTCATAGCACAAAATGACAATCAATACAATGGACCAATGACTCACTCAACTTAAATGTGAGACAAGAAGAACTAGACAGCTATACCAATGTACTATAGCTGAAAGGGATAGACAAATAAGACTACTAGCATATAGGCAAGCCAAGGACAGATACAAACAACAACTACTTAAGACAAGAAAGGTTTTCTAGGACAGATAAGTAGCCACACAAACACAAACAAACATATGGGGAGAACCCTACAAAGTAGTAATGGAAAAAATAAAGAGCCCAGTAGTTCTCGGTACACTGAGACAGGATGATGGCACAGTGTCAAAGGGATGAAGACAAACAGCACAATTCCTGCTAAACAAGCTGCTCCCAGATGACAACACCGATGATAACACCGACAACAGTCAGTCCTACTTACAGAACTAAACACGCCATACTGCACCAGTACCATCACCTGTCCATTTGCACAAGAAGAAGTCATCCTAACAATCGCAGAACTCAAAAATAAGAAAGCACCCAGGTCAGACGGTATCTGTTCAGAGAGAATGAAACAAATAGCTCCACAGGTCACCCCATTTCTAACAATGCTGCTAATTATGCATTAAGGCTGGGCTGAGTACCTCTGGTATGGAAAACCTCAAAAGCAGTCGTAATCAAGAAATCATTAGACAGTGATCCCTCAGAGCCTGTCATATAGGCCAATCTGCCTAATAAATACTTAAGCCAAGATCCAAGAGAAATTGCTCTGTAAACAATTACAAACACACAGAGTGCCACAAGGCCTAACCCCACACCAGTTTGGATTTTGATCAGGTAAATCGATCGATGATGCAATACCGGTAAATAGAGCTCTCAAGATAGCACACACAACCCCTTCCAAATAAGTAATGGCAATCATGATCGACACTGCAGGTCCATTTGATAATTTATGGTGGCCTGCAATGTTCTAGAGGTTAAGACATCTAGAGATACCAGAAACTTTCTACAATAGTCTATTCAACTACTGCAAGGATAGAACTGTCATTTGGCAAATGGACAGCCAGAAAGTGATCAAGCTTATCACGGAAGGTTGTCCCAAGGGTCGATCTGTGGCCCCATCTTCTGGGACATCACAGTGGAACCCCTGCTACAGATACTGGAGGGACATGAAACGACAGATGGAGTTGTTGCTTACGCAGTTGCTCTAATGGTGGTCATAGCGGCTGGCAGCTACACGGGTAGCGGAGGCTGTGTGGTGTGGACTGGGTGGTTTTTTAGGTTAGAAAGCCTCAGGAAAGTACGGGGTGGGCTGCAATCTCAAAGGGTGCATGGCAAATACAGGACGTGCTTGGATCAAGGAACAGTCGGAATTGTAGTTGTAAATTGTTGTAGTTGTGCTGGGAAAGTCCCTGAGCTTCAAGCGCTAATAGAAAGCACAGAAACTGAAATCGTTATAGGTACAGAAAGCTGGCTAAAGCCTGAAATAATTTTTGCAGAAATTTTTACCAAGTCTCAGATGGTGTTCAGGAAAGATAGATTAGGCAGAATTGGTGGTGGAGTGTTTGTGTCTGTCAGTAGTGGTTTATCTTGTAGTGAAGTCGAAGTAGATACTCCGTGCGAATTGGTATGGGTGGAGGTTATACTTAACAGCCGAACTAAGTTAATAATTGGCTCCTTCTACCGACCCCCAAACTCCGATGATATAGTTGCTGAACAGTTCAGAGAAAATTTGAGTCTCGTAACAAATAAATACCCCACTCATACGGTTATAGTTGGTGGGGACTTCAACCTTTCCTTGATATGTTGGCAAAAATACTTGTTCAAAACCGGTGGTAGGCAGATAACATCTTCCGAGATTGTCCTAAATGCTTTCTCCGAAAATTATTTTGAGCAGTTCGTCCACAAAACCATGCGAATTGTAAATGGTTGCGAAAACACACTTGACCTCTTAGCCACAAACAATCCAGAGCCAATAGAGAGCATCATGACTGATACAGGGATTAGTGACAACAAGGTCATTGTAGCTAGGCTCAATACCATTTCTTTCAAATCCACCAGAAACAAACGCAAAATAATTTTGTTTAAAAAAGTGGATAAAGTGTCACTAGAAGCCTTCCTAAGAGACAATCTCCATTCCTTCCGAACTGACTATGCAAATGTAGACGAGATGTGGCTCAAATTCAAAGATATAGTAGCAACAGCAATTGAGAGATTCATACCTCATAAATTGGTAAGAGATGGAACAGAGATGGAAGAGATGGTAAGAGATGGAACAGGTCCGAACGCTGTTGCAGAGGCAACGGAAAAAGCGTGCAAAGTTCAGAAGAACGCGAAATCCCAAAGATTGGCTAAAATTTACAGACGCGCGAAATTAGGCACAGACTTCAATGCGAGATGCCTTTAATAGGTTCCACAATGAAACATTGTCTCGAAATTTGGTAGAAAATCCGAAGAAATTATGGTCGTATGTAAAGTACACAAGTGGCAAGACGCAGTCAATACCTTCACTGCGCAGTGCCGATGGTACTGTTACCGACGACGGTGCCACTAAAGCGGAGTTACTGAATGCAGTTTTCCGAAATTCCTTCACCAGGAAAGAGGAATGGAATATTCCAGAATTTGAAACACGAACAGTTGCTAGCATGAGTTTCTTAGGAGTAGATACCTTAGGGGTTGCGAAGCAACTCAAATCGCTTGATACGGGCAAGTCTTCAGGTCCAGATTGTATACCGATTAGGTTCCTTTCAGATTACGCTGATACAATAGCTCCCTACTTAGCAATCATGTACAACTATTCACTCACTGATAGATCTGTACCTACAGATTGAAAAATTGCGCAGGTCACACCAGTGTTTAAGAAGGGTAGTAGGAGTAATCCATTGAACTACAGACCTAAATCATTGACGTCGGTTTGCAGTAGGATTTTGGAGCATATACTGTATTCAAACATTATGAATCACCTCGAAGGGAACGATCTATTGATACATAATCAGCATGGTTTCAGAAAACATTGTTGTTGTGCAACGCATGTAGCTCTTTATTCGCACGAAGTAATGGCCGCTATCGACAGAGGATCTCAAGTTGATTCTGTATTTCTAGATTTCCGGAAAGCTTCTGACACCGTTTCTCACAAGTGACTTCTAATCAAGCTGCGGGCCTATGGGGTATCATCTCAGTTGTGCGACTGGATTCGAGATTTCCTGTCAGGAAGGTCGCAGTTCATAGTACGAGGTGCATTCAAGTTCTAAGGTCTCCGATTTTTTTTCTCCGGACTGGAAAGAGATAGAAACATGCACATTGTTTTAAAATGAGACCACGTTCATTGTCAATGTGTCCCAGAGATGGCAGCACCGTATGGCAGATGGAATTTTACCGCCATTGGCGAGAATGAGAACTGTTTTAAATACTTAAAATGGCGACGTTTTCCTTACTTGAACAGCGTGCAATCATTAGTTTTCTGAATTTGCGTGGTGTGAAACTAATTGAAATTCATCGACAGTTGAAGGAGATATGTGGTGATGGAGTTATGGATGTGTCGAAAGTGCGTTCATGGGTGCGACAGTTTAATGAAGGCAGAACATCGTGTTACAACAAACCGAAACAACCTCGGGCTCGCACTAGCCGGTGTGACGACATGATCGAGAAAGTGGAGAGAATTGTTTTGGGGAATCGCCGAATGACTGTTGAACAGATCGCCTCCAGAGTTGGCATTTCTGTGGGTTCTGTGCACACAGTCCTGCATGACAACCTGAAAATGCGAAAAGTGTCATCCAGGTGGGTGCCACGAATGCTGACGGACGACCACATGGCTGCCCGTGTGGCATGTTGCCAAGCAATGTTGACGCGCAACGACACCATGAATGGGACTTTCTTTTCGTCGGTTGTGACAATGGATGAGACGTGGATGCCATTTTTCAATCCAGAAACAAAGAGCCAGTCAGCTCAATGGAAGCACACAGATTCACCATCACCAAAAAAATTTCGGGTAACCGCCAGTGCTGAAAACATGATGGTGTCCATGTTCTGGGACAGCGAGGGCGTAATCCTTACCCATTGCGTTCCAAAGGGCACTACGGTAACAGGTGCATCCTACGAAAATGTTTTGAAGAACAATTCCTTCCTGCACTGCAACAAAAATGTCCGGGAAGGGCTGCGTGTGTGCTGTTTCACCAAGACAATGCACCCGCACATCGAGCTAACATTACGCAACAGTTTCTTCATGATAACAACTTTGAAGTGATTCCTCATGCTACCTACTCACATGACCTGGCTCCTAGTGACTTTTGGCTTTTTCCAACAATGAAAGACACTCTCTGTGGCCGTACATTCACCAGCCGTTCTGCTATTGCCTCAGTGATTTTCCAGTGGTCAAAAAAGACTCCTAAAGAAGCCTTCGCCGCTGCCATAGAATCATGGCGTCAGCGTTGTGAAAAATGTGTACATCTGCAGGGCGATTACGTCGAGAAGTAACGCCAGTTTCATCGATTTCGGGTGAGTAGTTAATTAGAAAAAAAATCGGAGGCCTTAGAACTTGAATGCACCTCGTAATAGACGGCAAATCATCGAGTAAAACTGAAGTGCTATCAGGTGTTCCCCAGGGAAGCGTCCTGGGACCTCTGCTGTTCCTGATCTATATAAATGACCTGGGTGACAATCTGAGCAGTTCTCTTAGGTTGTTCGCAGATGATGCTGTAATTTACTGTCTAGAAAGGTCATCTGAAGACCAGTATCAGTTGCAAAGCGATTTAGAAAAGATTGCTGTATGGTGTGGCAGGTGGCAGTTGATGCTAAATAACGAAAAGTGTGAGGTGATCCTCATGAATTCCAAAAGAAATCTGTTGGAATTCGATTACTCGATAAATAGTACAATTCTCAAGGCTGTCAATTCAACTAAGTACCTGGGTGTTAAAATTATGAACAACTTCAGTTGAAAAGACCACGTAGATAATATTGTGGGGAAGGCGAGCCAAAGGTTGCGTTTCATTGGCAGGACACTTAGAAGATGCAACAAGTCCACTAAAGAGACAGCTTACACTACACTCGTTCGTCCTCTGTTAGAATATTGCTGCGCGGTGTGGGATCCTTACCAGGTGGGATTGACGGAAGACTTTGAAAGGGTGCAAAAAAGGGCAGCTCGTTTTGTATTATCACGTAATAGGAGAGAGAGTGTGGCAGATATGATACACGAGTTGGGATGGAAGTCATTAAAGCAAAGACGTTTTTCGTCGCGGCGAGATCTATTTACGAAATTTCAGTCACTAAGTTTCTCTTCCGAATGCGAAAATATTTTGTTGAGCCCAACCTACATAGGTAGGAATGATCATCAAAATAAAATAAGAGAAATCAGAGCTCGAACAGAAAGGTTTAGGTGTTCGTTTTCCCCGCACGCTGTTCGGGAGTGGAATGGTAGAGAGATAGTATGATTGTGGTTCAATGAACCCTCTGCCAAGCACTTAAATGTGAATTGCAGAGTAATCATGTAGATGTAGATGTAGTTGCGAACAATATGCCCAGCTAGAAGAAAGAGCCAGTACCGCACTATGCACCATTATACAATGGTGCAACAACAATAAACTCAAGATAGTGGAAAACAAAACAACATACACTTTGCTGAAAGATTTCCTGCAGAGGAACCCACCAGTCAGAATCAGAAACACCATCATCAACAATCCCAAGTCACACACAATCTTGGGGTTCACATTGACAAAAAATTGAATTTTCAGCAACACATAAATATCATGATGGACAAAGCAGAAAAAATACTCCACAAACAGGCAAGACTAAACTCAGACCACTTTAGACTCCCCTTGTCAGTCTTGAGAACATACCATTGTGCTCTCTTTGAGTAAGTACTAAGCTTTGCCACAAGCACATTGGCGCACAAACTAAGCCTCACTCAGAATAATTGTCAGATGTGGGCAGAGAAGTGTATTATTGAGACTATCTGGGGCCTTCGGCACCACCTCAGCTGATGCAGTGTGTGTGGCACTTGGAGTATTCCTGATAGATCTCACAATTAGATACAGAGTGGCAACGTACTGGCTAAAGATGGGCAGGCAATACCAGGTTCAGAAGGTCACTGGTGTACCAATACATACAATAAACTAAAGACATGGCGATCAGATACTTGGCGGGGTGAGTGGGACAACAGTGATAAGGGCCAGAGACTATACAATTTCTTCCCCAACATGAGGGAAAGTCTAAATCTTAGACATGTTGATCCCAGCTGCAGTATGGTACACTTCCTAACAGGACATGGTCCTTATCCGACGCACATGAACTGTGTGAGTCTGTGGCAGATACCTAGGTGCACATGTGAGGAAGAAGGTTCCCTTAACATATTGTCTTTTTCTGTGGATGATACACAAACATAAGACACGCACTATGCATAGATGCATCAAACATTGAACAAACAAAGACTTGATTTACAGTGATGAGCAATGGCCAACCATTAACAAATTTAACTGACGATATTTCCAAAACTATTCATACAGAATACCTAATGACTGGACAGCACAGAAGGTGAGATGACAGGAAGTTCACAGGGTGGACGGTGATGAGACTGCATCTGAGGACATCTCATCAGATGGTAGCTGCATCTACTAGCGATTATATAATGTAAATGCATCTAGCTGTCTTCCAGATCATCAACAGGTCCAGTCCCACCAGGTCAGCAAAAAGGAGCTTAATGTCAGGTAGCTCTTTAAGGGATCTGTGCCTCCCGGGGAGCAGCGATGAGTTGTGACAAAGCAAGCTGGGATAATCTTACTTCCCCTCTTGTTTTGCCATCTGCCTCCTTGAAATTAATTTTTTCATTTTTAAATTAATTACCATTAACATACACGAATATAGTCTGCATTTTCATAAAAGAGAAAGGTTGGTCATCAGTTTTAAAGAACATAACTGCAGACCTAATTTTGTGCTTAGTTTTATGTGCGTAATTGATTTTCTAATTTATTTCAGCTATTCCTAGTTAGTATCTTTCATTATAGGGTGAAATCAGTGATTGTTTTGTAACTTAAACTCTATTGTTGACTTACAAACAAATATAAATTCTGTACTAATTATAAACATTTGGAAGATGAAACATTAGTAATCTTAAAGTATATATTTGGCTATGTTCGAAAACATGTTACCAAAGCCAGCACTTGATTAATTCCAAAGTAATTTCCAGTTTCATCAAAAGTATCGGCTGCGTAACGATATCTGTTAATTTCATCATTTAAACAAATAATTCAGCTTAACTCTTGTAGTGGAAGAAACTGTTAAAAAGAACCAATCTTTTGATGTATTCAGTTAATTTAATGAGTTAAGTATTAATTGTAATTTCTGTAAATTTAACTTTGAACAATGTGTAGTTTCGGTCCCTATTATTGTGAGTATATAAAAGGGCTCAATGTTATGTCCTGAGACGGCCGAGTTTCACACGAGAAACCTGTGTTGCTTAGAATGACAACAATGCATCAACTTAACAGTGAAATAAGTGTTACACCAATTAGGTCATGAGTTAAAACAGTGACCATGTCTGCTCTGTACATACCTTTATATTCTTCAAGAACTGTGAACTCTGTGGTTAGGTTTTTACTGCACGTAGGTGTTCAACAGTAAACTATTGTAGCAGTATGTGGATGGTTCACCTGCTAACTATTAATGAGGCTTATAGGAAGTTAGAACAACAGTGCACTGGCCATTTATAACTGTGTATTATTGGGGGGTTGTGAAAAGTGAAAGTAAAAGACTGTGAAACGCAACTGGGCATCTGTCGGCTACATCTTTTACAGAAAACAGTACTGCATGTCCACCCCCTACTTTTTCAGCCAGTATGTAGACACTGAGGACAACAAATGAAGAGATAAGTAAAGCAGGCAAAACTGCTACAGAGTCTGGACAGAAGGATCTTAATTGCAGTTCCTCCCTATAGAGCCCAATCCGACAGATACGGAAGTAGATTGGGGAAAATCACTGGAAAGACTGAGTTGTTTTCATAATCTCAGAGGAGCTAACCACCGGATTGTTGGCTGATGGAAGTAGTTCAAGCTGTAGTTTTGTAAATAGTTTAGTTATGTAAGTTAGAGAAGTAGTTACTTATAGTTTCAGTAGAGAAGTAGTAAATTCAAGGGTATATGAATAGAAACTGAGAGCGGCTCCAAATAGGTGATGGGACACACTTTATCTTCTTTCTTTTCACTTCTCTCTACCCATCTTTGATTCTTTTAATTAATAGATTTGTTTTATTTTATTGTTTCAATGGTTATGGGATTGTATTTGTTTTCATAATTTGTATTATTGTGCAAAGTTTTCAATGAGCTGCAGAGGAAAAAAAGGCCCACCACCACGTGGCAGGGCACAAGCAATGGTGCGTGTGGAGTCAGGCGCTGGGGTAGTACTACACTACCGCCTCGGACCCCGAGCCCAGTCACAGTTGCCAAGAGGCACTCACAGACCCACCATAAGCAATCAGAGGGTGGGTCAGTAAACAAAAGCAGCAAGTGAAAAAAAAGTTACTGGGCTGTACACATCAGTACTTAAAAGCAATATTATGCCAGTTTCTTCCACAAGTCAGTCTTTCTTTGACAATCAACAATTGTTTCCTTTTGTTGAAAGCAGCTGTAGCAACAGCAGTCTCCAATCAAATTTATTTTATGCTAAGCTTTTGGCAAGCATTTTCCGCAGATGTAAAATCCTTACAAAGACAAGTAGTAGTTCTTCATCGTCTGCTGTTTCATAGTTTTTGCACTCCTCCCTCATAAATTTTCCTTTACTTCTACCAGCATGTTGGTGATGGTTTTTCCAATCTGTTTTCTCTTTCACACGTGCTAGTTCATATCTTTATTAAATTTCATTAATTAGTTGCTTCCATGTTGCAAAATATCCACTGCCTTAGACAGTTATTATGTACAGCTGACAAAACAGAATTGTTCAGTGGTCTTGATAAGCATGGGTACCTTCGGTTGTGTACATTTCACACCAGTGCTAATGCTACACACACTGCCAATTGCAGCAGCGGCACATGTAATACACTTTCAGCACTGTATTTGTGCCCTTCTTATTGTAACAGTTTTACTCATATAATGTAAATGGACAGATAAAAAAATCTACTCCCCAAGCACTGGCAGGGGAAAACACAAAAAAGGGTTTAACTTTTACAAATTTTACTCACAGATATTTTTTATTTCTGTTATTGTACGTAATTACTTCATATTGTCTTTTATATACACTACTTTCTCTTACTTTTATCTGTTTGAAATGCCAAACTGTTTTTGCCTTGAATGTATACAGTCCAGTCACATAAATGTGATACTACCTATGTTCGACGTCAACATCCAATAACCACACACACCAGTTGGCAGCACTAGCAGGGGAAGGTATATAAAGTGTGTTGGGGGGGGGGGGGGGGCAGAAGACAGTGCAGTCATCATCATAATGCAGAACTGGAGTAATTTATCTGATGTCAAAAGGGCATGATCATTATCTTACGGACCAAGGGTGGAAACATTTCTGAAACACCTAAGTTTGTAAACTGTTCACATGCTACCATGGTTTAAGTATATCATGCAGGACAAAACTGGGCACGCAATTGTGGTGCACCATGAGCCGTAGATGACTGGGGTGAATGACAGCTGTGGAGATGTGTACGGGCAAATTGATCTCCAACTATTGAACAACTAATCACCCAGGGGCTACTGACAGTGTGCCCTCAATGACTGTTTACTGAGTACTGGTGCGTATGAGCCTCCAACGCAAGTGTCTATACACCTGTGCTGACTCCTGTTCATCAGCAACAAAGGGTGGAATTTGCATGCCAATACCACAACTAGACACCAATTGAGGGGCAACAGGTGGCCTTTCCAGATGGATTATGTTTTACACTCCATCATACTGTTGGCCTTTGGCATCTATGGATCTACAACAATCATTGTAAAACTCCAAGCTGGAGGAGGGAGAGTTATAGCCTGGGGAATGTTTTCATGGCACTCCCCGAGTGATCTTGTCATTCTGGAAGGCACAATGGATCAACACAAGTTTTCATGTATCCTTGTGGACCATGTCCACCCCTACAAGCAATTTTTTTCCCTTGGCATGATGGCATCTACCAGCAGGACAATGCAATGTGTCACACAGGTCACAGTGAATTTATGCTACTCCTTTGGCTACCAAACTCCCCAGATTTACACCCAGTCGGTAATCCGTGGGACCATCTCAACCGGGCTGTTTTGGCCACGGATTCTTAACCGAGAAACCTAGCACAGCTGGTCACAGCGCTGCAGTTGACGTGGCTCCGTGTCCCTGTCGATACCTTCCAGAACCTTACAGACTCTCATCCTGCATGTCTGCACTGCAACAGGTGATTATTCAGGCTTGTGACAGGTGGTCACATTAATGTAACTGAAACGTCTACAAATATGAGCAGAGCTGTTTAGTTACATGGTAGCTGCATAACACCGTTTGAGGATTTGGATTTCCATGAAAGTAATTAAGGTCCATGTCCCATCGATACCATGTGGTATTGTTTGTTGATGTTTCGCAGGCATAAAACAAATACGATTTTTACCCTCCACGCTGCCCTCCAATACTGCATTGGTGATCCCTCGATGCCTCAGAACATGTCCTACCAACCGATCCCTTCTCCCAGTCAAGTTGTGCCACAAACTCCTCTTCTCCCCAATCCTATTCAGTACCTCCTCATTAGTTATGTGATCTACCCATCTAATCTTCAGCATTCTTCTGTAGCACCACATTTCAAAAGCTTCTATTCTCTTCTTGTCCAAACTATTTATCATCCATGTTTCACTTCAATACAAGGCCACACTCCATACAAAAACTTTCAGAAACGACTTCCTGACACTCAAATCTATGCTCGATGTTAACAAATTTCTCTTCTTCAGAAACGCTTTCCTTGCCATTGCCAGTCTACATTTTATATCCTCTCTACTTCGACCATCATCAGTTATTTTGCTCCCCAAATAGGAATACTCCTTTACTACTTTAAGTGTCTCATTTCCTAATCTAATTTCCTCAGCATCACCTGATTTAATTTGACTGCATTCCATTATCCTTGTTTTGCTTTTGTTGATGTTCATCTTATATCCTCCTTTCAAGACACTGTCCATTCCATTCAACTGCTCTTCCAAGTCCTTTGCTGTCTCCGACAGAATTACAATGTCATTGGTGAACCTTAAAGTTTTTATTTTTTCTCCATGGATTTTAATACCTACTCCAAATTTTTCTTTTGTTTCCTTTACTGCTCAATATACAGATTGAACAACATTGGGGAGAGGCTACAACCCTGTCTCACTCCCTTCCCAACCACTGCTTCCCTTTCATGTTCCTCGACCCTTATAACTGCCATCTGCTTTCTGTAGAAATTGTAAATAGCCTTTTGCTCTCTGTATTTTATCCCTGCCACCTTCAGAATTTGAAAGAGAGTATTCCAGTCAACATTGTCAAAAGCTTTCTCTAAGTCTACAAATGCTAGAAATGTAGGTTTGCCTTTTCTTAATCTAGCTTCTAAAATAAGTTGTAGAGTCAGTATTGCCTCACGTGTTCCCATATTTCTACGGAATCCAAACTGATCTTCCTCGAGGTCAGCTTCTACCAGTTTTTCCATTCGTCTGTAAAGAATTCGCATTAGTATTTTGCAGCCGTGACTTATTAAACTGATAGTTCGGTAATTTTCACATCTGTCAACACCTGCTTTCTGTGGGATTGGAATTATTATATTCCTCTTGAAGTCTGAGGGTATTTCACCTGTCTCATACATCTTGCTCACCAGATGGTAGAGTTTTGTCAGAACTGGCTCTCCCAAGGCTGTCAGTAGTTATAATGGAATGTTGTCTACTCCCGGGGCCTTGTTTCGACTTAGGTCTTCCAGTGCTTCTCTGGATCTCATATATCAAACTCACAGTGGGTTGCAAAGTCACAGACTCTAAGTGTATCCTGGGAAGAGTCCTGGTTTCCAGAGGATGTTTATAGCATTTTCCATTTATGATGTATAGATGTAGACTGAAATGACAAATGAAGATCTGTACCAAGGCTGAGATTCGAACCTGGGTCTCCTGATCACTTGGCAGATGCGCTGACCACTACGCCACCCTGGCACAGTGGCTTTGCATCACAGCACAGATTATCTTAGCACACCTCCCTCCTCAATCCACATTCCCATTCACACCTCAGCCCACTTGATATTTCCCTAAACTCAACACTGTGCTAGGGTGGTGCAGTGGTTGGCAGGCGATCTGAATTCAAGTCTTGGCCTTAATACAAATTTTTATTTGTCACTTCAGTCTGTACAGATACATCATAGATGTCCAAGACCTGAAAAGGTCTCTGGAACTGTATACCATATTTTCATTTTCCACTGTTACTGTTCTCAAGTAGGCTGTTCCAAATATCCTCATAATAAAAAAAATTGAGATTGCTACTTGACCTGGCTTATTTGCTCAACAGGTTTCAATTTCTTGGAGATAATGTACCTTTAAACAATCCCACAAATTCCACAGAAGAGGCTGTATTTTGTGCATGGAATGGATTGATAAATGGATGATGTGGACACAGTTTTCTCTTGCTTTGTCTCTCACACAAATGTGATATGATGCCCAATAAATATCATGACAGCAGGATCATCACCAGATGACTTTGCAAAGTTCAAAAAATTGTAAACCACTTAATAAAAATATGAATCTGAATCCAGCTACTAGTGTGTGCTAATATGCAGTATTGTTGTGCATTAGAAATAAGCCCTCTTACGCTAGAAACCTAGTCTCAAAGCTATGCTTCTCAGTTTGAAGAACAATTCATTATAAAGGATGAAAGAGTACTTTGTATAGAATACAATCATATGACTATTGTTGCAACAGCTACTCAATTCAGCTATTAAAGTCCTACAAACACATTAAAAAAAACTTGAAATTCAACCCTTTTAAAATCAAGGATCCTCAATAATGCTCTTCTTGTCACTGCTCTACAGCTCAGACACTGTGAAAATTGAGTTCTGACACCTCCCAACAAATCTCAGCACATACTTTAGCCAGAATCTAGCTGTCTCACATTAGGAAATTGCCCCGTAATGGGCACCTTTCCTCTGTATTAAAACTCATTTTCAGTGATGATAGTATCTTTTGGGTAAATTAAGGACAGTATCAAATCAGAACATAAACAGTAATTTTCTCAAATTAAATTCTAATTGCAGTAAGGCTAAGGGTAGTGCATTCCTTTATCTGGCACCTGTAGTTTCATACCACCAGACCACTGACATTATTGAGTTCTATTTTACTTTCAAATTATGGAGGAATGAATTATACTCTACATTGGAGAACCATATTCTACTCTTGTCCTGACAACTGATAGGCTGTGCAGTTTCACACCTGCTTCCCTCTTTTGGATTATAGAAGTCCAACCGGACTTTAATCTTTTTGGGACGTGAGACCTGTATACGTGGCCCAATGCGGCAGTTGCTACAGGACGCGAGGCCCGTATATGTGGCCCCGATTGTTGCATTACACACCCAGCACTGTATCTAGGGATTGGCTTGGAGTATCAACACAGGATGGGGCGCATCCTGACAAAAGGATAATTGTTCTGGCTAATTTCAGGTGGGGATTATCAATGCTTACTTACTCTGTGTCATCATAACAAAGAAAAGAGGAGAGACACCAAAGAGTCATTTGCAGTTTTGGAAGAGTTTCGTCAAGGGGCTTGTGGGCTATGTCAGGGCTCAACCAACCCATCGAGGAAGAGGCCACGCTCTCAGCATGGTGACCTACACAGGATGGATGGCCTGTACCATGCTATCACAAGAATGGACACTGGAAAACGGGGTGACTGTGTTGTTTGCAGTGATCGCTCCAAGCCAGGAGGGCAAAAATGGTCTCCCTTTTTTTTTTTTTTTTTTTTTTTTTTTTTTTTTTTTTTTTTTTTTTTTTTTTTTTTTTTTTTTTGCAAAACTCATCAGTCCAACCCTTCTCTTCATGGGTCTCAGTGCTTCAACAGGTATCACAAAGTAGCAAAGTACAGAAAGCACTTGTAAAATATGGTTGGCTATCAAAAAATCAATATGCCAAAGTTGTAAATGTTTGTTTTGAGCAAATTTTATGAAATTTTGTACTTTATTGCCATACATCAAATTTTTCATCCCTCAAAATGTACTTTTTATTTTTCTTCCCAAGGAAGTCCCATAAGAGATAAAGTTGTATTTTATAAGTCGTTTTAAAGCTAAAACTTTAAAGAATAAGATACAACTAATTTTAATATGCATCACCTCTCAACTAAAAAAAAGTAAAAAAAATCAAATTTTTCATTTTTTTTCTATTTTACAGCACCGCCAAGTCAAAAAGTGCACGATATGGAATAATGAAAATAGTATGCCAGTAAATAGTGTGTTTTAAGCTTCATATACAAAAAAATTACACCAATATGTCAAAAACTGTAGATTTTATAAGCAACAAAAGAAATCTAAGGGATATGGAACCCGCAAAGTGCGGCCGAATTGCTCTGCTTTGGTGAAACGCGCTCCGTCCCGAATGGGTTAATAGTTATTGTCTGACAGAATTTAAATGTCTTATTCAGACAAATTACAGTTGAGCTTATTTTTCCCAGTGTATTCATAAATTTACTTCAAGACCAAAATTTATGATATTAAACATTTATTCCCTCTTGCTCAATGTTTCTGAACAATTTTTTCTTCTGTCTTTGCTTTCCTGCTATTTCTGCTACTTCTGTTAACAGTTTTATGCATGCAGCCAAAAATTTCTCTTTGCCAACTTAATTTGGACCTGACTAGTTTAGAAACTGAGAGTAGCAGTGAATTTTACTGACCCTCAATGAAAGGGCAAAAGAGTTGCTGTTGAGCTTTGCACTTATATTTGATTGTGTAATAAGATAAAAAATATATCATTGCTAGTTTTAATGATGCCAAAGAACTGAATAATTATTTGATTATTTACTGTCTCATCATCTGAAATGCGAGCTTTGTAAAAGTTAAAATTTTACTGGAAGTCTGACTGATCTAACATCACTTACTTCTCAAAATAATAATATTCTCACACTCCTATAAAATGAATGCCCTTAAAATAAATTAGATGAATTTTGTTTAAAATTTTGGGAGTTTTTTGATACAGTCTCTCCATTAGCTCATACTGCAATAATTCTCTTAAGGACTACACATAATATGCACAAGTGTAGTACTCATCAAGACCAGAGAAGCTACCACACAGAGACCATTGGCAGCTACCACGCTGGGGACAAATAAATTTTGGCCAGATGGCAGAACCAAACTCTGGTTCAGTGAATGATGACCAGGCATTTTGATGACGAACTACTCGCAGAGCAAAGCTAACATCTCATTCAGACCATTTACAGCACTGCTGTTCAAGTCACTACATTTTTATGGTTGCTGTCAATATCCTACGACTCCATGTATAATGTTTAATTGGTATTAATTTTCTGTGTTATATATTGTATGTCTCACTGGTATGATGATGTGTTGTTGCTATTAAGCAACTTTGGCATTAATGGGGCAAAAGTGTTAACTCAAACTGTGACGTGGATGTACGCACTGAGAATGGCCGATGTGGGACTTAGCCATTTTCTGTGCAAACAGTTTTCTTTTGTCAACTGTACTTGTATTAAATAGGATGGGATTATATGCCCACAGCTTTTATGTTATTTTTTTTCTTTTCAGTCAGTGCACATCTTACAGTGTTTCAAGAAATCCTTCCTTCATTCCCTCGAATCAGCAGCTTTTTTTAACAACTAGGAAATAGATAATCAGTGTTTGGCACAGACATGTAACAGTGCAGACTTGGTTAGCTTTCATGCTACAGCTCTTTCCCTAGCATATGGATACACACAGCACCGCACACATACCCATATGTGGCCAGCCACTGCAGCCATCACAGCTGCAGGTGGATGAATGCTAGAAAAGAGCTGTAGCCACAAAGCTGGCTAAGTCTATGTTTTAAGTGTGTACATGCACTTCACATCAGTCATGTGTACATTGATTCCCACCTTTCAACAATTTTGTTTCCATCCTGGTATTTCCATTATTTTATCAGTCTTTGAAAATAACAAGGCTTACTTGTTTTTCTCTGGTTTAGGTACTGTATACTACTTAATACCTGGCATTCATTTGCTTACATTATTTGTTTTCTGTAAATCAGTATCAGGATAAGAGTAGCACAATCTCATTGTTAGTTACCTGTAAAATAGCTTTTTATGTCTAAAAAATGTAGCCTGTACTTCTGCGGGCTTCATTTCTTGGCAACATTTTGGAGAAAAATAATACTACCTCGAAAGTGAAACTTCCAAGCAGATTAAAACTGTGTCAGACTGGGACTGAAACCTGGAGCCTTGCCTTTCGTGGGTAAGATTCCAGATGCAAGTCGTGGCTGTGCACACAGTTTTAATCTTCCAGTAAATTTCAGAACAGTGAACACACTGACACAGAGTGAAAGATTCAGCTCGAATGCAAATATTTCATCTGCTCTTCACTTGCTATGATTCCACTTCTTCCCCAACACCCCCCCCCCCCCTGCCCCATTTGCATCAGTGTATCTTCTGTTTCCAGCAGCTCATATTCTCTGTCATATAAGTGCAAATGCAGGTAGTGTGGTTGGTACTTTTCTTCATGAGCATCATCAACAATAAAACAATTATCTGTACACAGATTCATCAGTGAGTTATGCTAAACACTTATGAGAGAGCCACCTTTCATGTTTAATGAAAGAAAACCACCTTTTTTAAAAAAAGAATCATTTTAATGTTTCTCAAAATATTTATCATCCAAATTAAACTTATACACTGGAAACATTATTTCTGCTCTGATGCAGGTACTTCAAAAACACAGTTTTTGGGAGGATTCAACTGCTTCTTGAGGCAATGCTAATCACTGTCCACACATTTTTTGTTTGGCATAAGGAAATAAAAAAGAAGTTATAGGTGAGAAATCATGTGAATACAGTCAATAAGACATTAATTTGATGTTTTCTCTGTCAAATAATCAATAGTTAAATATGCAATATGCAGCTGCCACAACACGACATTTACCATTTTTTTTTTCCTGATTTCATTGGTGACTTGTGACAAATTGTTGTATACCATCCAGCATTAACTGTTCTTTGATATACTAAATCAATGGTTGCAACATGTCCGGTGTTAAAATTACCAAATATGCAGCAACCAGTCGCAAAATCATGTTTTATTTATTCACTTTTGCAAATCAATTTCAACTGATTAACAGCCATCATCGGTGCTTTCAACCAATACGTGCCCTGAGTAGTAATACTGTTGTGGCGCCGATGAGATCAACACCAGTATTGATCTGAGCATCATCTTTGAACCTAGCAAAACATTATCTTTGTATAGTTCCGCCATCCAGTGCTCTGTAAACCTTCCTTGTGTGAAGAGGTAAATAAATGAACTCCTGATTATAAGGTGTTGTTTGGTGTATCTCACCCCTGCATCCACCTCATTGGTGACCCCGAGTTGTAACGTATTCCGTTTTCGTCGTTTTACTGTGTCCACAGCCTCCGCGTTGGTTATTTTTGCGTGTATTGCATCAACACAACATTCGAACAATGGCTTTGGCCCAACGCCTAATGCCGGATTTTGTGATTGACACGCAGTGTGTTGCAGGTGACGTACACCCGCCAGGACTGCAACACGATGCTTGTCACTCGATTATTCCGCTAATTTTCGCTGGACATTTTCGAGCCTGCAACAATAAGTGAGGTTAGGAGTGTGCATGACTCCAGCTATCAGATGCCTTTGTTTCCGCCACATGTGCCCTCCCTTATTGATGGTGCAGTTACCTCTTACGGATCTCCATGCAATGCGGGATCAATGCCAATTTCTGCAAATGCTCCGTTGGATAACCTACCACCGCCAGGACAACAGTTTGCCACGCCGCAATCTGTGCAGTACCATGCGGATTCCTGCCACGTGGCCGGAACTGCTTTGTTCACAGATCAACATCCTCAGCATCTGACGATGCCCGTGCCTGCCTCGGTTCAGCATCATCACATGCCTTCCTGTTTCAATACCTCAGCCTGCAACAGGAACAATACCTTTTATCTGTGCCTGACCCCCATCTCCGTCCTACTGCTACACAATGTTTTGCGCCACGACATTCACCTTTGCCACACACCGTTTTGAGTGAGGTGACTATGAACAGTGAACATTCACACATTTTGCCCAACGTTCGACATTATTTTCCTCACTGTGCTTCTGGACAGCCCGCACCTCCGCAGCCTCCCTGCAACACAAGTGGCTCTGACTCTCATCACACGTAAAGTTTTCCGTGAACTGGCACGCATTTTCCAACTTTGAACTTTTTCTCACCTTTCGCCTCCACGCCGGCTCCAGTCGAACTTCCGCAACCGCAATTGACACATTACGGTGTCTCACATGTGTCGGCCTTCTGCGTCATGACGGATCTCGCTCAACCACAACGCGTCACCTTCATGCTGCCACCCGACCATCCATCGTAGCCACATACCCTGGAGACACACTCTCCTGGAATACTGCAGCAACAACAGCTCGTTTCAGGCAGTGCCCCAACGAATTCAATTCACCCTGTTCTTCTGAATGCTCTACAATGCTGACTGATGCTGCCGATGTTCAATCCCGACAGGGCAACAACCTGGTTCAAAACTGTGGACGAAGTGTTCGACATTTCAAACTTGACGAATCAACCAGATTTCTGTGCCTTATCACCCACCTGCACGACCAGGAGGACTTGATTGCTGACCTGGTCGACGCCCCAGACTCAGCTACCCAGTGCACTCTAGTGAAAAAGACAGTTCTACGTCGGCTTGCGCGCTCATCTGAGACAGCAATATGGCAAGTGCCTCATATTAAAGACATTTTGTCAGGATACTTTTTCCTACTGGACACAGGCGCCAATGTTTCATTGCTGCCTACGTCCTTAGTGTTGTCGAATGTCCACTCTCATCATACTTCACTGCAAGCTGTGAATGCTACTAAACTGCAATGCTCGTGTTCAACTTCCCACATCGTCTCACTCTCCGCAAACTGCAAACTTGAGTGGACTTTTTTAGTGTGCAATATTGAGGAACCTGTACTAGGCATTGACTTCTTGCAACACCACAAACTTTCACCAGACCTAGTGTGAAACACTGTGTTTCATCACCTGTCCAAAACTCACTTCCCCTGTGCTCCGTCGAGCAAACCCCCCATGACACGTCGATGCAGCTCATCTCATCCGTACATGCTCGACTCTGTCGACGACACTAGTGCCTTGTTGAGCTTGAAAACATCGCTCGCCTATGCAAGGAAAACTTTGAGCTCTCCCTCTGGCTCCATGAAACTCAGCTCCAGCTATCCGACGTAGCAAAGGAAATACAGACACTGCAGCAAAGCAAGGTCAGTGAGTGTGCCGAATCTGCTTGTTGTCCCAGCAATCGAGCCTCCGTGTGCTTACCTCCCGCTACTCCTCGCAACTGTGATATCAATTCTACCATAACGTGTACTGATAGTTCCACGGGATCACCCCCCCCCCCCCCCCCCCCCCCCAACATGGCAGCATTTGACACCCGGCCGGACACAAGTGCGCATGTGCGACGAGCATCACGTGTTCCCGTACTGACTGCTCCTATCCCTCCCCTTGCGGGCAGCACCTCAAACTATGCAACTTCGGCTCCTGCGCACCGCCGTGTGAATGCCACTGACAACACAAACAGAGCACTCGCGCCTCGAGTTTCGTTCGCGACAGTGCTGCCACAGGCCGCGCCCTCGGACAATGGACTCACTAATGGCTCACAAGCTCTACCGAGCTCACCCGACCACGGTGCCACTGCTTCAGGCTGGCAGCCATCTTGTCACGTTGACTTCTGGGGCACTTCACCACCTCGGCTCCTTTCAGATCCACCGAGTGGCTCCGAACACCACGACCACACCTCGCCTGCCCCGCCCACCACACATTGTAAACAAACTGCCTCCCATGCCGCCGGCAACATGTCCGTCATCACCAATGGCACGGTTCACAAGCTTCACCTCACGCCCAGTCTCCCGGTCTCCCGGTCTCCCGGTCTCCCGATCTCCAGTAAACCATGTCGACTTTGTCCCAACCGCCTCTCTGATCTTAAAAAGCAGATTTCTGATCTTCTAAGCTCTGGCGTCATTGAACCCTCTGCCAGCAGCTGGTCTGTGCCCATTCATATGACACCCAAGAAAGACGGGTCATGGCGCATGTGCGGAGATTACCGTCGACTAAACGCATCAACAATTATGGACACCTACCCCAATCCCAACATTGCCGACTTTACCAGTTCCCTCGCAGATGCGACCACATTCTCTGTCATTGATTGCAAACGGGCCTACCACCAGATCCCCATGGCAGCTGAAGACATCGATAAGACAGCAATCACCACCCCAATTGGGTTATTTCAGTTTCGATTCATGCCCTTCGGGCTAAAAAACGCAACCCAGGCCTGGAAACGTTTCGTCAACGAAGTGCTATTCGACCTAAAATTCTGCTTTGCATATCTTGATGACATTTTTGTGTTCAGCTCCTCCGTCGAGGACAACATTCGACATGTGCAAATTGTTATGGACACTCTCGCTGCAGCTGGCATTGAGACCAACCAGGACAAATTGCAGCTACATCAACCCGCTGTCACGTTTCTTGGTTTTTGGGTCTCTGCTGACGGCATTTCACCGCCCCCTGAGAAAGCGCAAACAATACTAAACCTACCCAGACCTTCGTATTCAAAGAGCTCCAGCGCTTTCTGGGGACGGTTAATTATTATCGCCGACATCTACCTCAGGCTGCAGAGATTCAGGCTCCACTGACGGATGCCTTGGCAGGCACCAACACTTCTGGATCTCAGCCCATTCCATGGACCCTTGCTGTGACTGACTCTTTCACTGCCCTCAAAAATCTTCTTGCCGAGGCCTGCACCGTCGTGCATCCTCATCCCAATGCGCAGCTTTTGATCACCACAGACACGAGCGATACTGCCATCAGCACTGTCCTTAGCCAGACAGCCGACGGTCAAACTTAGTCTCTGCAGTTCTTCTCACGCGAGCTCACCAATGCACAACGGAAATAGTCCACATTCGACAGGGAGTTGCTCGCGGTCTACGAAGCGATTAAACATTTTAAAACTGACATTGAGGGGCACCCTTCCTATGTTTTAACAAACCCCTGGCTGCGGCCATTTCAAACCCGCCAGCTGACCCGCCTCCTCGCCGTTTCAGATACGTGGCCTTCATATCTCAGTTCACCACTGATGTCAGACACATAAAGGGTGCTGACACTATAGCTGCTGATTTCCTTTCATGAGTCGACGCCATTCATTCGCTGTTGAACCTCTCTGAACTGCCTAACCTCCAACCCACTTACGAGGACACACAAAACCTGATTTCAGACTCTACCTCTTCACTACACTTCGTCCGCACCACCTTCCCTGGCATTTCTGGTGAGATCTGGTGCAACGACAGTATGGGCACGTTATGCCCCCTCATCCCAACCATGCTCCGTTGAGCTGTCTTCAACACATTGTATAATTTAGCCCACCCCAGTGTTCATGCATCCGCCCACCTCATAGCAGAGCGCTTTGTGTGGAGAAATGTCAACAAGGACTGCCAGCAATGGGCATGCTCCTGCGTCGCATGCCAACGCTGCAAAGTACACAAGCACACTTCACCCCCCTCGGCGCCTTTTTGATCTCTCCTGGGCATTTCCAGCATATTCATATTGACAATGTCGGCCCTCTCCCCCCCTCTAACAGCTTTCATTATGTTCTCTCATCTATCGACTGAACAACTCGCTGGGTTGAGGCTGTCCCTCTCCCCGATATTATGGCAGAAACTGTTGCTCGAGCTTTCGTCGAGTCATGGGTATCGCGTTTCAGATGTCCAGCTATCATCATGACTGAGCAGGGCAGACAATTTGAGTTGGCCCTGTTCAACGAGATTTGTAACATTTGCGGCATCCGGCGCATCCATACCACAGCATATCACCTGCAAAGTAACGGGCTAGTAGAGCGCTGGCACTGCACTTTCAAGGCGGCTCTTTGATGCCACTGCCACCATCTTGAATGTGCCCTCGCTCGAGCTGTTTGTGCCTGTCCCCCCGGACATAATCCATGACATCTCAATAATACTGCGCGATGATACACTGTTCGTCATGTGTTTCTCTTCATCCAGTGCTCATGACACAAGCTCCGCCATTCCCTGCCACCTGGTGAAATGTGTTCCCCTCTCACCCGACGTCGACCTGGACATGCTTCGTGTGTTCGCCACGCCCACCAGAGACATTGTCATCGTCACCCCGTTCCACCCGCAAACTGCCACCTGTCACCACACACCCAGTACGATGCCTGGCTCGCTTCAACGACTTGCAGGTTCGGTGGCCGAACCTTCCTTCACGACATCTAAGCATGCAGCTCCCCGACGATGCTGTCGAGCTGACTGTGGTGCAGCTCCCATGGACCACCCCTGCCGACACCCTAGTCACACCTCTCCCCCCCCTCCCCCCCCCCCCCCCCGGCCAGTCAAGAGTACTCTGTACTACAGGGGGGGGGGGGGGGGGGGGATCTATGTGGCGCTGATGAGGTCGACACCAGCATCGATATACTTTTATCTCTAGACTCCGAGCATCATTTTTGGACGCTGAGCTTTCTTTTTGGTCTGTTCCACTATGTCAGTTGTTTGTGAGCATTTGATGTGTGTAGGTGAATAAATGAACTATTGCAAAATGGGAGTTGTTTGGTGTAACCAACCCGAACTTCTCCCTCAGAGTCAAAGTTTTTGAGTTTGGGTCAAAGGATAAGCACCAATCCATATTGAAGGTTTTCTGGGTAGGGGAGATGTATAACCCTCAGATGAGTGGCTTATTGGCCTTTTTCCAAAAGTGGATTGATCAAATTAAATATGTTGACAACAAACTGGATTCTGAGTTGATTTAACTAGGTTCTGAGAATAAATTGCCCACCCAGTTGATAGCTGCTGTGCCTGGGAATAATGTTGAGGGATTTATTAACTTCCTGGAAAGAATTCAGTTTTTACCCTAACAATGGGCCAAGGAACTATGACAGATTCAATGACCAGATGACTGGGGGCAATATGGAGTAAGTACAGGGGAAATGAATAATATGAGGGTTAGTCAATTATTATATACAATTAAGTTATATTTTTGTTTATTTTGGTAGTATTGTCATTGTATGTTGATGACGCATGCTTTGTTTATTTGTTGTTATATCTTTGCAGTGTTCAAGCTGCTAGGTTAGTTTCGTTATTGCTGCTGTGCTGTTAATCATGGCTGCTCCACTGTATATTTGCACCAAGAAAGAGTAATGTTCAGTGATCTGTTCTTTGTGGTTGGAAGGCTCATCAGGGGCTGAAATTCACTGCAGACTTTTGGTACAGTACAGGAACAGTGTTGTGCCACAACGGAATGTCTATGAATGGATTGAAAAATTCTGAAATGGTCGCACAAGTGTTACGCACGATGAAGGAGCATGACGGATGTTTACCATCACAAATGAGGAAACCATTGAGCGTTCAAGTGAAATGATTCTCTTAGACACACGATTAACTATTGATGAAGTGGCACATTGTCTGTGAATTAGTCATGGTTCTACCTACAAAATCATCCACAACAGACTTGGGTTTCATAAAGTTTGTGCAAGAGGATCTCAAAACAACTTGCACAGTTGCATAAGCAAACGTGCTTGGACATCTGCAAAAAAACATTTGGATCGCTATGGTAACGAAGGGGACAACTTCTTAGACAGGATGATAACTGGTGACGAGACATGGATCCGTCATTATGAGCCAGAGAGTAAACGGCGGAGTATGGAATGGAAACATCCAAATTCGCCATGCAAGAAAAAGTTCAATACCCAAACATCTGCAGGAAAACTAATTCTTATGGTTTTTTGGGACGCACAATGTCCACTACTGGAACATTATGGGGAAAGTAGCATGACAATAAACAGTGTACGTTACAGTGAGATGCTCACTGCCAGGCTAAAGCCTGCAATTCGAAGCAAACGCCAATGATTGCTGTCAAAAGGTGTTGTGTTGTTGCATGAGAATGCCCGTCTGCATACTGCTCCCCACACTGCTGAAACGCTCCAGAATCTCAAATTTGAAGTACTGGATCATCCTCCATATATTCCCAATATTGCCCCTTCTGACTATCACTTGTTTGGTCCACTCAAACAGGCATTAAGGGGCCGTCGATTTGCCTCGGACAAAGCAGTGAAAGAAGTGGTGAATTCCTGGCTTGCAGCTCAACCAAGAACCTTCTTTATGAGGGCATTAGGAAGCTTGTACAACAATGGACCAAGTGCGTTGAAATGCAAGGAGACCATGTCGAAAAATGATGTTCTTGTAAGTTCCCAAGTTGATTACAATAAAATTTTATAGCTACTTTGCTGATAATAATTGACTTACCATCACAGGAATGATGAGCAAAGGATATCCCATGGGATAACGGACGTAGCAGGGGATGGTCACCAAATATGGATAGGAATGTTGGACTCCTAGATGGAAGTGAAGGGCAACCTGACCATGCCAGGGCAGCTCAGGGAAACTGGGATTATCTCCTACTGGGGATCAGGCAGGAGTGAGATTGGAGCAAGAGCCACAAGAAAATGGAAATGGTGGGGAGGGGGGGGGGGGGGGCATATGGGAGTAGGAGATTAGCTGGGCAGAGATAGAGACAAAACGGAGAGTTCTTTTTGATGCTAAAGGGTAAGGGGAATCAGAGTCACCAGAGACTAGATGTAATTACCCATAGCTGAAGATGTAGTTTTAAATGAAAGAAAAGATCATTCCTCAGGGAAAGGGTCAACTCCTTTTTAATGGGTATGTATATGATGAATATAAGGGCCTGAACTGTTGCAATGCTGTTCAGTTTCAGTTTTCTATGTTACTTCCTACTCTATTGTTATCCCATGTACCTGTCAGTGTTATTCTTATACTATCAGTCTATTATAGAGTTTAAAAAAATGGAGGTGACAGAAAACTTTGGGCATATCAGTGATTGGTCATAGAGAAGCCAGTACAAACAATACAAGAATTAGATCACATTGTGTGTGTTGAATGATCTAAATGACATTCAATAGTTTTGATTGATTATTTGTGATGGAGGTATGTGAAGAAACACATTAGAAGTAACAACTCTGGCCTGAAACATTAGGATAATGTCATGGGAGAGCTGGGTGAATCAGACGGCAGACTTGGTTTTTCTTTTCTTCGCTCCCCCCCTCAGAATTGTGGTGTCAAGGAGAAATATATGTGTATGATGGTTTTATTTGTAATGTGTCGATGAAGATGGTGGAATAGGAGGCATGACGAGGGTGCTTCTTTTGTGTCATGAAATGCAGAGGGTGCCAAGCAGAGCCTACGAGATGGAATTAATGAGAAATGGTAATATAGGTGGTAATGTGATATGAGAGTTCAGATATTGTGGTGGAAATCTTTTAAAATATGAAGAAATAAGAAATGGTGTGGAAGGGAAGTGTGTCTCAGTGCTGAAACAGATTTGTGGAAAGATAACAGAATTACAATAATAATCTTTCTATTTGCATGTTTTATAGTAATATAAATGTACTAAAGGTTAAATATATGTAAACATACTGGACAGAATATATACTGGCGTGTTACGGCCAAAGTAGATTACATTGAGTATTTCAGTTACTTAATTTGATAGCTTTTATTGGAACCATGTGACGATGGTTTACCAACTAACAGAGTGGATTACGATTTCGGCAGATGTAGTTGAAGGAGTTTAAGAGTAAGCCATGAGCTTTTATAAGTTAGCAGTGTCTTCAGTTCTGATAAGTGTCCAAATAGGAGAATTTTGGTGAGGTTTAGTATATCACAGCAGAAAGTTCCACCTACTAAGTGATGAAATAAATATTTTTACAGTACATTTCACATTTTATGTATAAATATCTAAGAGTAAGCCTTGTAGTATGATAAGTATCAATAGTATTTGCCTAACTCATTCAATGATTTCTTTTAGTAAATTGTAAGATATTTTGTTTCTAGTATTGTGAAAATCATTAGTGGTCACACATTTATTTTGCTATCCATGCTAACTTGGGAGAGACTGAAGTTAACTATGAATTATTTTGAAAGGGGATTTCATGGGTATATGCAGTTTTATTGGCAAGGCTTACTTATTTGTTCACTTGGGAGGTTTTACATTCTGTGTGGTTAAGGAGAACCAGCTTATCAAGTTTTTAATTTATAGTGTAAAATGTATACCTTGCACTAGTAATACTGTTTAAGAACTGTCTGGCTGCACAAGGGAGGTTTCTATTCATCTGTGATAGTGCAATGATATGTGGGACAGGTACTAATGCCAGTGTTTGTTCTCACTGGTTGTATTTCACGTTCTTAGAATGTTGGATGGGGTATGACGCTAGAGTTCAATCACAAACAAGCTACCACCATTATCAGTTACACAGAGAAGACAACCAAAGACTTGTGTGTGCCAGATGGAACATTTCATTGTATTGAGGGAGAAGAGTGCCATAACCAATGGACTAAATGTATCATTAATTTGGTCATGTTTTTATTCTTTATATTATTGTCATTTAATGATTATCTAATGTGAGCATGAATGTGTATATTCTGTACTTACAATATGTGCAGTTGTTAATTAGTTGAAGTACAAGGAAGAGACTTAAGTATTTAAAGATTTCAAATATCATCAGGAAATTTTGTTATTTAATTCTTTTAATTTTTTTTCCATTGGCATGTCAAGTGTTATTTTTCATTAGTAATACATGTACTCTGTGAACAATTAGTTTTTTTTTCAGATGTAATTCAGAAATATGTTTATTGGCTTTGACTTTTACTGTGTCCTATTTGCAACAGTCCAAAGTAAAAGTAAGTGGGAGTGGTGAAACATTGCAGGAAGCTGCTCTCCAGTATTGATCTTTACATATAATGACTATGTAGTGTTGTTGTGAATTAAATTAAAATGAAATGAACACCATTAGCTACTTACAGGTGTTGACATACGTCAACGGGAGCAGATGAAAATGTGTGCCCCGACCGGGACTCGAACCCGGGATCTCCTGCTTACATGGCAGATGCTCTATCTATCTGAGCAACTGAGGACACAGAGGATACAATGACTGCAGGGATTTATCTCTGGCACGCCTACCGCGAAACCCACATTCTCAACGTATTGTCCCGCACTACATTCGTAGTGCCCCCGCCCATTATACTCATTACTCGCGGAGCGTTGCCAATTCCCGTAAGAGTTCAGGCACTGTTTGTGCATTTGCACAGAAGAAGAAGATGGTCAAGTGGCTGGTAGCCTTAACTATATATACACTAAGATGGTATCTGTTATTTTGGACATGTCCGAAAGAACAGATACAACATGTCTGAAAGAACAGATACCATCGGTGACCATGCAGCTCGTTAGAATGAAATTACAATGAAATGAACACCCTTAGCTGCTTACAGGTGATGACATACGTCAACGGAGACAGATGAAAATGTGTGCCCCGACCGGGACTCGAACCCGGGATCTCATGCTTACATGGCAGACACTTTATCCATCTGAGCCACTGAGGACACAGAGTATAGCACGACTGCAGGGATTTATCTCTAGCACCCCTCCAGTGAAACCCACATTCTCAACATATTGCCACGCACTACATTCATAGTGCCCCCGCCCATTATACTCATTACTAATGAGCTGCATGGTCACCGATGGTATCTGTTCTTTCGGACATGTCCAAAAGAACAGATACCATCTTAGTATATATATAGTTAAGGCTACCGGCCACTTGACCATCTTTTTCTTCTGTGCGAATGCACAAACAGTGCCCAAACTCTTACGGGAATCGGCAACGCGCCATGAGTAATGAGTATAATGGGCGGGGGCACTAAAAAAGTAGTGCGGGACAATACGTTGAGAATGTGGGTTTCGCAGGAGGCGTGCCAGAGATAAATCGCTGCAGTCGCCCTCTCCTCTGTGTCCTCGGTGGCTCAGATGGATAGAGCGTCTGCCGTGTAAGCAGGAGATTCTGGGTTCGAGTCCCGGTCAGGGCACACATTTTCACTTGTCCCTGTTGACGTATGTCAATGCCTGTAAGCAGCTAAGCGTGTTCATTTCATTGTAATTTCATTCTAACGAGCTGCCTGGTTACTGATGGTATCTGTTCTTTCGGACATGTCCGAAAGAACAGATACCATCTTAGTATATAAATTGTTGTGAATTCTCTGTGGGTAGCTGGTAAGTTAGAGAGTATATTTGAGTTCCTGCACTTTCTGCACCTCGGCATTGTTATTGTAGTAGTAGTAATAGTAGTAGTAGTAGTAGTAGTCAGCAGGTTCTAACAGAGGAAATATGGAGCCAAGGTGTGTAAACAGCAAGGACAATTGGAAAATAATCTTTTTCAAAGTTGCTGTGTTACTTGTATAATTTTGTGCACAATTCTGTGTTAAAAAGTGCTCAATAAATAAATATCTTGAGTTTTAATTAAAAATCTAGGGTTGATAATTCAATACCATGATCGAGAGCTGAATGAATGTAGAATGGTAAAATTATATCTGAAGTGGAATAAGCTAGCTTCAGCATTAATTGGCTAGTTTGCAACAGTACCTGTGATCTTTATTGTACAGCTTGAGATCTTCACTTTCAATGTATGCAACAACTAAAATCACTAGCTTCTATCAATTTTCTGTTATGCATTGCAGTAGCAAGTGATCCTTAAGAAGGAAGCAACTGTCAGTGTCCCAATATTTTCTAGTGAGGTATATAGACAGCAGTTGTCCCTTGTGGACATTATATTCTACCAAACACACACAATGCAATATCTTAATGCAATGGAAGTTACAAAGGAGTCTGTCTGATCCAAGAAAGATGGACTTTCTGTCATGTTTCTGCAGATACCAATGTCTCTCCATCTATCATTCGCAGGTTGTGGACACAATACAGGGAGACAAGTCAGTACACAAAGACAGTTGGACAAGATTGCCGACACACTATAGCCCCACATGAAGACCAATATGTGGCCATCTCTGCATTGTGGCATTGTAGTGTAACACTACTGCCAGAATACTGACAGACAACCTCAGAATTACCACTGGAGTCTCCAACCAGACTGTAAGGGATAGGTTACAAGAAAGGACCTTATGACCCCATGCATCCTATATGCATACCTCTTCAGTTCTGCCATTCCCACATCAAGTCGTAACATCATAACTGGCGAAACATGTTACCCATGGAGTCCAGATTCCTGAGGCACAGTGATGGCCTCGCTTGTGCGTGGAAGTGATGCCATGAATGGGACCTGTCAAATGTTGCTCAGGAAATCGACAGTTTCGGCTAAGGTTTTGTGATGGTGTGGTGAGGCATACTGTTGCCAGCCGTATGGATCTTATCGTCATCCATGGTTACCCTAGTGCAAGGCAGTACATCAAATAGACCCTGCTAGACCATGTATTGGTTACTTCATATGGTAGTGGTTCTGAATTCCTTCTCATCCACAATAATGCCATGTCCCATGTTGCAGGCATCACCAGGGATGATGTGGGATGAACACCCAACCCTCTGGGTTGTTGGGGCCACCACTGTAGGTAGTGGGGAGTGAGCATGGTAAATACAATGATAAATAATCACTTGCACTCCTATCACTTGCGATAAATACTTTTACTCTCACAGTAGTTACACAATGCGTGTAGCATAGAGTGTGTACTACAGAGAACTGATCTGGCAAAGATGCAGTTGTACTTGCTGCGGTGGGACGGCGGTATTATTGAAAGGTAGAACCAGTGGTTCTATGTCACCACAAACTGTGCATGTGGAACATTGTTTAAGAAAAGCTCACTTGGTGTTGGAAAATAACACAAAAGAGTTTTTTGCTGGAAAAAGAAATTCTTTAAATCACTTAAAACTGGACTCTCCTGGGATCTTTCAGCATGAAGTGAAAAAATTGTTGAAGTGTCATATGAAATTTCTCTTTTAACAGTGGGAAAAGAAATCATGCTACTGATGGGATGTTAATCAATCCTTCCAATCTTAAAGCAGACAGAATTGTTTTCGGAGAAGAAAGTCAACAAAACATAGAGAAGATACTGCTTTCAAACAATGGTTTGCAAAGTAGGATCAAAGACTGAAACAACAGCTTGTTAAAAATGACTGAAAAGTCTCCATTTTTTGCCTTGCAGTGTAATGATTCTACTGACATAGCTCAATAATGTCACTTAAGGGGGTAGGACATCAAACGGGCCGATTCGGACCAGGAGAGGCACCACAGGACATTTTAATTTGCACTGTCTATACTTTTACAAGTAAATTCATAAAACTTTGTCAGCATGACCAGGAAGGATTCAGGATTCACACTCATAGCAGAGAAAGTTTAAAAACATAACAAAATAATTTTTTTTACATGTGAAATTTCATCATTTTTTCACTTACTATTGGCTGCATTTGTTGCTATAGGTACACTTTTCTTCATAAGTAAGAGAGACTGTTCGATGAATTTTGCACAGCATACAAACCATACTTACAGGTGTCTGAAACTCTAGAATCTATTTAATTTATTAAAAAAATGAATGAGCTGTTACATTTTAAACTTTATGTTTAGAAAAAAATCAAATTTTGTAGTTAATTATCTCAATTTTTACCACAGTTTTTTGGAAAATTCTTGAGTTTCAAACACCTGTAAGTATGGTTTGTATGCTATGCAAAATTCATCTAAGAATCTCTCTTCCTTGTGAAGAAAAATGTACCTATAGCAACAAATGCAGCCAACAGTAAGTGAAAAAATGATGAAATTTCATATCTAAACAAAATTTATTTTGTTATGTTTTTGCACTTCCACTGCTATTAGTGTGAATCCTGAATCCTTCCTGGTCATGCTGACAAAGTTTTATGAATTTATTTGTAAAAATATAGACAGTAGAAAATAAAATGTCCTGTGATGCCTCTCCTGCTCCAAGTCGGCCCGTTTGACGTCCTACCCCCCTTAACAGTAGAATGCCAATTTGTGGATGAGAAGAAAATAATGGAAGAATTACTGTTTTCTAAAAGCTTGGAAACAACATCAAAAGATTCTGACATATTTTCTGCCATTAATAAAAATTTTGTTGGAACTGGTTCATCTTGGGACAGAGTTATGCGAATTTGTACTGACGGAGCACCAGCTATGTTAGATTCACATTCTAGCTTCCTACGTATTGCCAAAAGAAGAAATGATCCACAGATAAGCTCTAGCATCTCAACTTTGCCTAATAAACTGAAGACTGCAATGAAAGTGACTTTCGGTGTAGTTAATAAAATTAAGTCAAGTGCTATAAACACTCGTTTTTCCTGAGTTGTATGTAATGATCTCAACGCTGGACACCAGACTTTAATCTTTCATGCCCAAGTCCTGTGGCTTTTGAAGGGCAACATGCTTAGCAGCCTGTATGAATTAAAATCATAGGTAGAACTACTTCTTTTGAGCCAAGGGAAACATTTATATTTTCCCTACCATATCATGCAGACTTAATTGAAATCTGAATTTGAAACTACAAAGTAGAAACACCAGAATAATGAATGCCAATGACGCCATAAGGGCTTTCTTGGAAAAGACGCAGCGATCGAGTGTCACCTGGATGCTCCCATAACTAACTTTTTCTCATTCTTTGCTTCAGTGAACTCCTAGATAGCCAACAGAATGATGTCAAAAAATGGGCTGTTAAATACCTGCTGGTAAAAACATTGTAACCCTCACTTATTCTGAATGAGGAGTTTTTGCATATGAATATCGTATCTGGTAAAAGTGAGATGTGTATGAAGTTATGTTGCAAACATGTACATTAAATGCCTTTTTTGTTGTTGTTGTAATTTCACCACTGGTTGCTCGGGTGCTGAAACATTGTAACAATGGAGGAGGTGTTGATAACTCAGAGTATGAACAATGTAGGGGAAAGATAGATTGCTACATACTCTAAAGATGACAGGTTAAGTTGCAGACAGGCACAACTAAAAGACACTTACACATTAGCTTTTGGCCACGGTATTCATCATAAAAAGAAAAAAACAAACATACACACATGCGTTCACACAAGCAAGTACATCTCATGCACACATGACCGCCATCTCTGGCAGCTTGGACCATTCTGGCTATGGCCAAAAGCTAATTTGTAAGCGTCTTTTAGTTATGTCTGTCTGCAACTTAATGTGTCATCTTCACAGTAAGTAGAAATCTATCTTTTCCTTTCATTTTTCATATTCCAGCCTGGAGTTTCCATCGTTTGTAGTCAGAGTATGTGCAAAGATACAAACAGGGGGCAAAAGCACAAAACTAGATACAGTAAATGGAAGAGGAAACAAAAGAAATATGAATGGATTTTGGGGCAACCCAGAGGGGCAGAGTAAATGATGTACAGATGCAAACGCATTTTTGCCACTGTGCACACAATGTTAGGAACATTTTGCACACATGTCTGCATGTAGGAGGCAACGTGATTTCGTGAGTGTTGTCACTTTTGCTTAGTTAGTTTTGTGAAGCGAGCTATCTGGAAGGAGGCATTCTGAGTGGATGCAAGCAATGCCACACTGTGCTGCTGTTAGTTGTAATTCTCACAATCGCAACACTGAAAGAATTAAGGTTGTGCTTCATGCTTTCTTCCTGATGCAAGTCTGCGAAAGATTTAACTGTCAAAATGCTGTAGAAAACACACTGTAAATGTTGTAAATTCCAAAGAAACTGATTGTGTTAAAGATTTACATTTGGAACTGCTGAATTTACCGCAGAAATGAGTGCTGAAGAGTGACTCATTTTGCCTTGTGGTAGTAGCGCCAGCAAGAGCAACCCACATCCACCAGAAGGAAGGAAGGAAGGAAGGTAGGAAGGAAGGAAGGAATGTTTCAAGCATAGACTTTAGAAAAGCTTTCACAGTGGAAGACAAGTGTTGATGAATGTATACATTTACAGATGAAGTTGTTTCTAATTTCCACCCAGTCAAATCAGATGTTTGTTACAAAGGTGAAAATGGGTGCAATGGGTCAATAAAGACATACCGTATTTACTCGAATCTAAGCCGCACTCGAATCTAAGCCGCACCTGAAAAATGAGACTGGAAATAAAGGGAAAAAAATTTCCCGAATCTAAGCCGCACCTGTAATTTTAGACTCGAAATTCAAGGGGAGAGAAAAGTTTTAGGCCGCACCTCCAAATCGAAACAAAGTTGGTCCATTGTAATATGAGACACAATTTAGGTCGAATGAATGACGATACAGCTACAGTAGTTTGGTTCGAGTTGTAAGCATAGCAGTTAAGCTTTACCAGGTAGCCATTGCTATGCGTCAGGCGCTCCATCCGTATTTATTCGGATACCCTTCCTTTTTCACGTGCTTCGTCTGGTTTGAATCGATTGCTTGGTTTGCTTCGATCTGATGATTGCCGTTTCCTTTGTTATAGGTGTTTACGTCACTCTTAAGCTGAAAATACATTACTGTACTGTGTCATGCATTGTTCGTCGCATTCTGATAGTGCGTGTTTACGGCCTGTTGCGGCTCGCGGCACGTCTCATTAGCGAAACAATGGCAAGAGAAAAAAAAAAAGAGGAATCGTCTCATTAGCGAAACAATGGCAAGAGACTGCTATTTGTTGTTACTTACACTGCTGCTTTCTTTGATAATAATCAACAAGAACCAAATAATAGACTGTGTATGATAGAACATGTTCTGAACGAGAGTTAGGTGAAAATTTTTCTCCGTTTGAAAATCTTTGCGGCCGCTTCTTTAGTACTTCAAAGTCTGCACCGAAATTAGTCATCTTAGGTTTAAAAATCTAGTCAGTTGCCGTGCCTCATTTCTGACTGTATCACTATTAGGCATAAGAATAATGCGAATATAAACATGACACAATACGTATATTCTTCTGCGTTTGCTGTTGTCTCACTCTAGTTTCGTAGTTTATTAGGCAGACAGGATTTAAATGAGATAGCAGCAAACATGAAAAATACGTGCAAAATATTTATATTCGTATTATTCTTATGATGAAGAGACTACTGCATGTGACTCACATTTCATCAGGTTCCTATTAGCAGCTATCTCTTCTCACAGAGAAAAAAATTGAGAACGTAGAGTTGGCCATATTGACAAACATCCCAAACAGTCTTGCCAGTCGGATTTTCGTAGTACATTGAAATTCTGCTACATTCAAAGATGAACAATATGGAATCTGTATTTACTTTGTTGGATAATGTATGAAAATGCAGTGGTCGAAACTCGGGGCGGAGAAAAAAAGCTCGTCTTGCACCATTCTTTTTTTTTTTTTACTGGCGCAGAGGTTTTGGCGCCAGTATTTATCTTTGTGCCTACAAAGCTTGCTGCTGCTCTCATCTAATACTTTCCCCTCTTTGGGGAAGTGTGAGGGGGAGTTTGTAGCCTTTTGGCTTTTACTCCCCTGTGTACGTGTGTGTGTGTGTGTGTTTTCTATATATTTTTGGTGTCTGTGATATGTGATGAATTGTTGTGTATGTGTCTGGTACTTGCCTGGGGTAGGCGAGATGATTGGTGTTATATGGGAAAGAACTGGATTAGGGATTGGGTGTTGGGATTTTCTCTTCGACTTAATCGTCGAAGATCGTCATAGGGCGCTTGTGCTTATCACGGGACATGTCATACCGACCTAGGGAGTGGATGAGTGCATTTCCGGATCTGGAGGAACCTTCATAGAAGGCCCTTGCCAGATCCTGGAAACGCTCTCTCAGGAGTGGGATTTCGGCTGCGGCGTGCAGGTCGTCTGTGGGGAATCCAAGTGGTAGATGTAGTGCTGCTTTGTCACGTATCCCCAGACAGGGCACGCATACTCCATTACCGGCCGGATCAGGGCCTGGTATACATTTACTGCTACTGGGCAGGGAAGGGAGCTGGTTGTGTTCAGGATAGGGTATAGGATGGACATTCTGGCGCAGACCTTCATGTGGACCTCGTCTATGTGGGGTTTCCACGTAAAATGAAAGTCCAAGGTTACGCCAAGGTACTTGGCGGTTCTGCGCCAGGGGAGTTGGGTTCCATTTAGGTGGAGGTGGAGGGGGGGACGTTGAGGAGGTTCGCGCCTTCCGAGCCTTCGGATAATCGGCATTGCCTGCGTCTTCTCAGAATTGATGGTGATGTGCCAGCGACGGGCCCAGGTTTCTGTGTCGTCTAAAACCCTTTGTAGCCTACGAATGACCAGGTCCTTGTTCGCATTTCTTGTGTAGAAGGCTGTGTCGTCCGCGTACTGCGCGGTGTGCACTAGGGGGGCCGTTGGAGTGTCCGCAGTGTACAAACTGTACAATATGGGCCCCAGGACCGATCCCTGCGGCACCCCGGCACGAATACGCCTTCTGGTGGAGGTGGCAGTTTCTACTTTGACGGAGAAAGTCCTATTCGAGAGGTAGCTCTTGATCAGCTGAACTATTCTCCCAGGAAACCCTTGTGTGTACAACTTGTAGAGTAGCCCTCTATGCCATACTGAATCAAAGGCTTTGGCTACGCCTAGTAGCACTATCCTGCAGTAGCCTCTGTGGTTGAAGCCCTCTGTGGCTGCTTCAACCATTCTCATGACCTGCTGTGGGGCAGAGTGGTTCTGCCGGAATCCAAATTGGAAATCCGACAGAATTTGCTCTCTGGTAATATGTTCTTGTATGGGTCTTAGCAGGAGGCGCTCATAGATCTTGCTGAGAGTTGGCAAGAGGCTAATCGGCCTGTAGTGCTGCGGGAATAGAGGGTCTTTCCCTGGTTTGTGTATCGCGACCACTTCCGCATGTTTCCAGCAAGCTGGGAACTCGCGGGAACGAGTAATCTCGTTGAGGACGTTCGCGAGGTGTGTTATCGCTGTGGGTGGGAGTTTT
Source organism: Schistocerca cancellata (assembly GCF_023864275.1). Lineage (NCBI taxonomy): Eukaryota > Metazoa > Arthropoda > Insecta > Orthoptera > Acrididae > Schistocerca > Schistocerca cancellata. The sequence continues at coordinate 522,756,779 of NC_064633.1, forward strand.
TTGACTAACTGGTTTGTGACACTATCATGCCCTGGCGCCTTTTTTGTAGGGAGGGCCCTGATTACTCTTGCCACGTCCTCGGGGGCAAAAAGTATGGGTTCGTCCTCTGGGTCCTCCAGTTGACGACTGACTACCTCCTCATGCTCTTCATCCTCGGGTTCTGCAGTTTGAAACTGCTTCTCGAAGGAGTCGGCGAGGGCGTTGGCCTTCCCGGCATGGCTGTAGACCAGTCCCCGTTCGCCGTGTAGTGGTGGCATCCTCGCGCGTCTTTTTGTGAATTGTTTGGTTGCTTGCCATAGTGTATGATCATCTGCTTTGAGAGCTGTGAGGCAGTTTTGCCATTGCTGGTTTCTGTGCTCATTGAGCGCTGTCTTCAGTTCTCTCTGTAGACGATTGAGCAGCCTCCTGGTGGCCTGATTTCTGGTGATCTTCCACTCTTTTGCCACTCTGTTCTTGTGTCGGATTTGAGCTAGCAAGTGTTCCGGGAGCTGTATTTGCGGTGGAGGGCCATCCCTTTGTTACAAAGCTTGCCTGTGTAGCGCTAGATATATTCGACGGCAGAAGTTAGCTGTGGCGGCACCTACCAACATTTTTCAGAACTTCCGCTTGCTTTGCACTCGATTCTAAGCCGCAGCCGGTTTTTTGGATTACAAAATCCGAAAAAAAGTGCGGCTTAGATTCGAGTAAATACGGTAAGCAAGTTGATTACTTTCCATGCCATTTTGCAGAAAAGTTAAAATTTTCTGAAGGAAAAACTTTGATATCAACTACCTGTATGCATTCTTGCATAAACCACAGTTTCAGTTGTCACATAGGTATTTTGAAAGGTGTTTTACACAGATTAGTTAATTCAAAAGTTTCTGTAAATAAGGCACTTGCATAATTTCTTGAGTGCAAATGGCAATGTCCACCTACTAACTGATGTCCTTTTAATGTTGTGACAAATACAAAATGAAAATAAATAATGTACAGAACTTTTTTACTTGTTAAAAATTTTCTCAGAGCCAAGATGAAAATTGCATGCTCATCTCGACCATTTACTTTGACATAAACTGAAAAAACAGACTACCAATATACTTTGTGTTATAACGTCAAGTTGAACACATATATTTCAAGGACGACACAGTACATGTAAGTCACAGATCAAGTGAACAAAGTAAGACGTGTGTACAAGGTAACAGTCAAATCAGCACTGAGTCCAAGTCTAGCGGCCGCTGGCTGGCTGGCCGCTTAGGTGGCGCGGCTGCTGCATGGCTGGCAGACAGCGCCGCATGTAGAGGACGCGCGTAACTGTGCGACGGCACTTTGAAAGATCGGCGAGTCACAACACTTTTCCCCCCTTTGAATTTTTTGCACTGGTCTTGATGGAGGTGGCCTGTAAATTGCTAATGTCCATAGGTGTTGTTTGACTGGCTGTAAAGTCTCGAGGAGGAGGCTTCCTGTACGGACAGAAGTGTACCCGATGATAACGGGTCGAGATGACAGGAGACGTGGGGGTCGAGTCTACTGGGGCCCCATGCTCCAATCTGTCCGTTGCGGCAAGTCCAGTTGATATAACAGGAGACAGGGGCGATGTGTCGGCGTCTGTAGGAGGAGGAGGCGAGTAGATTAGCTCTGACAGCGGATGGTCATCCGGTTCCCGTTCCTGCATGGGCACGTCTCCTGGTGGCATCCGTTCTTGTGCTGGCACCGAGATGATGATGAGAGGGCTGCGTTGTGAGTATTGGGAGATGCTACGATCCCGAGCGTCAGGTAGAGCTGAAGGTGGTGTAGCGGCATTCGGAACAGGCGTTGCCGGCACACGGGGCCAAAGCTGGTCCGAATGACACACTGCAACACCCGTGTCCGTCTGGATTTCATACAGGCATCGGCCACGGTGTCGTAAGATGCGGCCAGGACTCCATTTTGGCCGCCTGCCATATCCCCATATCCATACATGGTCGCCAGCGGTGAACCGGCCAAGCGAAGGCACCCGCGGCTGTGAGGTGGAATGCCGCAGAAGATGAAGTAGCGTGCGGGGTTGTTGGCCACATAAAGAGCTCAGTCGAGCTGTGGTCGCCCATGGGGGTGAAATGGTAAGAAGCCAGAAATTGGAGAAGCGCATCATCAGCAACAGAAGAAGTTAGGAGTTTCCTCATCTGAGCCTTAAACGTGCAGACCAGTCGTTCAGCCTCACTGTTTGACTGTGGATGGAATGGAGGCGCCGTGACATGCATAACGCTGTGACGGGCAAAAAAATCCGCAAATTCAGAAGAGGCAAATTGCGGACCATTATCAGTAACAAGAGTAGAGGGAAGGCCTTCCAAAGAAAAAATGTGAGCTAGAGCATTGGTAGTTGCCGCAGTGGTAGGTGACGTGCAACGGACAATGAAAGTAAAGTTACAGTAGGCATCAATAACGAGAAGGCAATAAGTGCCTAAAAAAGGTCCCGCGAAGTCAGCATGAATATGCTCCCAGGGCTTCTCAGGCAAAGGCCACGGTGACAAAGATGACTTTGGGGCGGCGGCCTGTGACGCACAAGGGCCGCAGGCAGCGACCGTGTGTGCGATTTCAGTCGATGCCGGGCCAGTGCATATGACGGCGCGCCAGAGATTTTGTGCAAGAGACACCCCAGTGCCCTTGGTGAAGAAGGCGCAAGACCGAAGCACGCAAAGACGCAGGTACCACAACACGAGGCCAAGCATTGTCGGTGGAAAGGTGGATAGCACCATCCCTAGCCGTGAGGCGGTAACGCGAAGCGTAGTAGTTCCGCAACTGATCAGAGGTCTTAGCGGACGGACGATCTGGCCAACCCTTCTGAATACAGCGTAAAACTTGGGAGAGGGTAGGATCAGAACCCGTAGCAGCCGCCAGCCGGTCCCCGGTGATGGGGAACCTGTCCACAACCCGCTGCCCGGCAACATCCAGGTGGAAACACAAAAGTTCGTCCTTATCGAATGCCAGATCAGGACCCATGGGAAGGCGAGACAGTGCATCAGCATTCGCATGTTGAGCTGTCGGCCGGAAATGAATCTCATAATTGAAATGAGACAAGTAAAGAGCCCAATGCTGGAGGTGGTGTGCAGCCTTGTGGGGAAGTGACGTTCATGGATGAAACAAGGGAACAAGTGGTTTGTGGTCCATAACAAGATAAATTTGGAGCCAAAGAGAAAAACACCAAACTTATGAAGAGCATAAATAATGGCCAAAGCTTCTTTTTCAATTTGAGAATACTTTCGTTGGGCATCCGTGAACGTTTTGGAGGCATAAGCAATGGGTTGTTAAGAACTGTCAGAAAAACGGAGCGAAAGGACTGCACCAACACTGTATTGAGAGGCGTCCGTGGCAAGAACAAGACGTTGGCCACGTCGATAAGTAGTCAGGCACGGGGCCTGTTTCAGCATAGTCTTCAATTTCTGGGAAGCCACATCGCATGACGCGGACCAGTGAATAGGCACGTTTTTATGCAACAGGCGATGCAATGGCTGAGCCACCGAAGCAGCAGACGGTAAAAACCTGTGACAGTATGCTATTTTCCCCAAGAAGGCCTGCAGTTCCTTAACAGATGTAGGGTGAGGAAGGGCATTGATCGCAGTGTCAGTTTGCTGAAGCGGACGAATACCATCCTGAGAGAGTTGAAACCCCAAGTACATGATAGATGCCTAAAAATTTTTGAAATCTGAAGGTTACACTTAAGACCGGCAGTCTGTAAGACATGAAAAAGTGTGCAGAGATTCTGAAAATGTTCTTCAGTGGTGGAGCCAGTGACAACAGTGTCGTCCATGTAATTTATACCCACAGGGACAAGGAGCAATAATTGTTCCAAGAATCGCTGAAAGAAAGCAGGGGCACTGGCAACCCCGAATGGCAATCATTGGTATTGATAGAGGCCGAAAGGCGTGTTAAGGACCAGAAACTGCCAGGAAGCAGTGTTAAGAGGAAGTTGATGATAAGCTTCTGACAGGTCAAGTTTAGAAAACTACTGGCCTCCAGCAAGTTCAGTGAACAATTCTTCAGATCGGGGCATAGGGTAAGTGTCGATGAGGCATTGAGCATTTACAGTGGCTTTGAAATCACCACAGAGATGAATATCACCATTGGGCTTAGGCTGGTATTACACTATCAAATTTCTTTGTCAAAGATTTGATCAAAGATGTGATCAAATATTCCGTCAAATATATTTGACAAAGATCTTTGATGTAGCGCTAGAAGGGGTATTACACTGTCATCAAAGTTTTTGTCAAAGTTCAAGATGGCTGACAAAAACTTGTTATTAACCGCAGCAGTTGTACATACCCCAATTGCATTGTGTGCACATGCGGAAAAGAAGTGGGGGAAAAAATGGAACCATACATACGAGGTTGACAGTCTTAAAAGTCCTGGGATTACAACTTGATAATAAATTCAGTTGGGAGGAGCACATCCCAGAACTGCAGAAACGCCTTAACAAATCTGTTTGCAATTCGAGTGTTAGCAGACATAGGCAACATAAAAATGAAAAAGCTTGCATACTTTCATTCCATAATGTCATATGGTATAATATTTTGGGGTAAATCTTCAAGTCAAACAAAAGGTTTTTAGAGTCCAAAAGCGTGTAATACGTATTATTTGTGGAGTAAATTTACGGACGTCCTGTAGAAACCTCTTCAAAGAACTGGGTATACTAACTACTGCCTCTCAGTATATTTACTCCTTAATGAAATTTGTTGTAAATAATATATCTCTTTTTCCAACAAACAACTCAGTTCATACATACAATACCAGGAACAAAAATGATCTACACAAGGACTTAAAAGCACTTACTTTAGTTCAAAAAGAGGTCCACCACTCAGGAACACTCATCTTCAATAATTTGCCAGCAAACATAAAAAATTTAGTTACAAATAAAGATCAGTTTAAAAGGAGCCTGAAAGACTTACTAGTGGCCAACTCCTACTCCACTGACGAAATTTTTAATAGAAACAAATGATGTATTGTATTTATTCATACTATTAGTATTGTTATTTCAGCTTAAAAAAATTGACATGTTCCACATCCACGAGGATCTCCTCAGCACGGATCTATGGAACGAAAAACTAATCTAATCTGGGTGAAGCCGTGGGTTTTACGACGACACGATAAAATCATTCAACAAAACTTCTTACGTGAGCTTACAGTGGAAGATGTCAAGTGGTACATCAATTACTTAAGAATGGATGAGCATACATTCCTGTATGTGCTCAGTGAAGTGTATCCTCATATCACAAAGCACAATATTCACTTGAGAACTGCTACATCTTCAGAAGACAGGCTCACTGTAACACTCCGATTCCTTGCTACGGGTGAGGGTTATGTTATGTTAGGTTAGGTCAGGTCAGGTCAGGTCTCGTCTCCAATCTTCTTATTTTATTTTTGTATTCAGGGTGCCTCACGTTGTAAAGCGCCTCATCAGCTTCATACATCTCTATTAATTTTGCAGTTGTCGGCACACACCAATTGCATTTACCGGCAATGTTTATAAAAACACTACAGACAACAGAACGCTGCAGCGATGCTAGCGCTCCATGTGGTAACATGTCACATTGCAGTGAACAAAAGACAAGCGATTTCTTTGATCAAATCTACAACGAGGCCCTAGATTTGATCAAATATTGGACGACATTTGACAAAGTTCCTATTACACCATCAAATATATTTGACAAAGATTTTGGACAAAGATATTTGACAAAGAAATTTGATAGTGTAATACTGGCCTTAGCAACGACAATGACAGGAGAGGACCACTCACTGGAAGTGACAGGAAGCAAGACCCCTAAAGCAGTGAGACGATCCAGCTCCCGTTTGACACGATCATGAATGGCCACAGGAATGGGACGAGCCTGAAAAAACTTAGGCCAAGCAGTGGATTTGAGCATGATATGAGCTTCAAAATTGTTTGCATGGCATAACCCAGGAGAAAAAAGGGACGAAAATGTTGTTGACAGGGAATCCAAGTGAGCATAAGGAATAGCATCAGAGACGATATTGACACAGTCATCAATGGAGAACCCAAAAACGCGAAAGGCATCGAAACCAAAAAGATTCTCCGCGTTACTATGGTCGACCACAAATATGGGAACTGTGCAAACGACAGATTTGTAAGATACCTCAGCATCAAATTGTCCCAAGAGAGAAATCTTCTGTTTATTGTACGTCTGTAATTGCCTAGTGACATGTGATAGGATTGGAGAACCCAACTGAAGATACGTCTGAGAATTGATGATAGTGGCAGCAGAACCAGTATCCACCTGCATGCAAACATCCCAACCAAGTATTTTGACAGTGAGGAATAACTTCCCTGAAAGGGAAGAAGTACCATTGACAGACAACACAGAAGCAGAATCAGCGTCACGTTCATGAACATCAGGTATGCGGTCAGATTTGCAAACGGATGACACATGACCCTTCTTTTTGCAATTGTGACACACGGCCCAACGTTGGGGACAATCCTCCCGTGAATGTTTCATAAAACACCGCGGACATGAAGGAAGTTGCTAGGGGTTTTGCTACAGTTTCTTAGGGGTTTGTTTACGATTAGGCCGAGGCTGCGCTTGGGAGCGTACTGCGGCCACGTCGGCTGGCAGGGACACACCGCACGCGTTGTTAACAGCGCACAGAGGTTGTATTTCCCCAACATCACCCCACACCTCTATTTGCGTTCCAGCGGCGCAAGAAATTTCAAAAGACTGCGCAATGGAGAGGACTTCATCGAGAGTTGGATTTGCCAACTGAAGGGCACGTTGCCTAACGTCATTGTCGGGCGCCGACCGGATAATAGCATCCCGTACCATGGAATCGGCGTAGGATTCTTTGTGAACGTCAATAACAAATTGACACTTTCGACTGAGGCCATGAAGTTCCACAGGCCCAAGCGTGATAGGATTGATTCGGTTGTTTTTGAAAATGATAAAAGGCAACACAACAGGCTACCACATGCATATGCTTTTGAAAATATACGGACAGAATTGAGCACATTTCAGCAAAGGACAAAGACGCAGGACCTTTCAAAGGAGCCAATTGTGACAACAACCAATACATTTAGCTGAAATCCATGAAAGGAACAGAGACTTACATGTTTGTTCGTCCACGATATGAAATGCCAAGAAGTGCTGTCAAAGACATTTTTCATAATCAGACCAGTCTTCCGCCGTCTCATCGTAAGGAGGCAAAGGAGGGATACACAATGATGAGAGATGCCTTGCATTGGATGCCACGACGAAATCACGAACTGCCGATGTGAGAAGCATTTGCTGTTCAATGAGATCTTGCAATAGTTGCTCTAAAGTAGCCATTGAAACCAGTGGGTCAACAATGAAAAAGAAAAATTCACTACCTCGTCGCCAGTTGTTATAACGTCAAGTTGAACACACATATTTCAAGGATGACACAATACATATAAGTCACAGATCAAGTAAACAAAGTAAGACGTGTGTACAAGGTGACAGTCAAATCAGCACTGAGTCCAAGTCTAGCGGCCGCTAGCTGGCGCGGCTGCTGCATGGCTGGCAGACAGCGCCGCATGTAGAGGACGCGCGTAACTGCACGGCAGCACTTTGAAAGATCGGCAAGTCACGACACTTTGTGCTTTCTTTCTACATGTTACAATCCGATACTTTCTATGTATGAAAAAATACAATAAAATAAAAAAATCAGCAGCGTCTGTTTCAAAATGGACAAATTACAAAATGTAGTAGTAATATTCTAACAATAGCATACTAGCACTTTGCCTTTCACTATTTCAGCAGAAACAACATCATACTACAAATACCTCACTTAAATGCGTGGGCCACATATTATAGTGCTGTTACCGAGGCAGCAGCTGTTCCTTAGTGACATCACAGCGTTAGTCCATAGCAGCAGAGAACACTTACAGCCCAACCGTAGTTTTCTGTGGACCTTGGGGTCAATCATATTTGGCCCACTATAAAAAATCAGTGCTTGGGAAAATCCCTGGTGAACAGGTGGGTACAAAAGAGTAACTGCATATATTATGTTTTACTGTGTAATCAGAACATTTATCATCACCTGTATTATAATTAATTTACTTACAAATGTGTCTTGCTCATTTTACAGCTTACGAATTATTTGGGAGTAAAGGGGACGACTCACCGAAAGGCAGAACTGCTGTGTCGTCAATAGCCCACAGATGGCTCCCCACTCCCCCATAAGCCGCTAGATGCTTCCCCCCAACACCCTGCCTCATGCCTCTCTCCACCCCTCACCCCACCTCACACCCCCACGGTACACTTGCTATGCAAGAGCTAACCAAGATCTGTACCTTTTGTTTGTGTACCTATCGAGGACATAGCATTTCTGCCTTTTGGTGAGTCATCTCCCTTACTCCTAAATAATTCATAATCTCAGTTAGAACTTTCTGTACATTCTTTTTACAGATTGCTACCTATAAATACCCCTGTAGACCACTAAGTTTTGAGTACAACAAAATGCTGTTCGAAGAATTCTACAGTTTAGACTATATACAATTTAGACTATAACTTACAAACAGAACACTTAGCTTCATCATGCATTGAAGCAGCAGATATCAAATGCAGGGAAACTAAGGAGGGAATTCCAGGCAGATGCTGTACATTTAAGTACTTTTTAAGAAGAATTGCAGAACAAATTCGGATATGTTACAAAACTTTGTGCACAGTATACAGGGTGTTACAAAAAGGTACGGCCAACCTTTCAGGAAACATTCCTCACACACAAATAAAGAAAAGATGTTATGTGGACATGTGTCCGGAAACAATTTCCATGTTAGAGCTCATTTTAGTTTCGTCAGTATGTACTGTACTTCCTCGATTCACCGCCAGTTGGCCCAATTGAAGGAAGGTAATGTTGAATTCGATGCTTGTGTTGACATGCAACTCATTGCTCTACAGTACTAGCATCAAGCACATCAGTACGTAGCATCAACAGGTTAGTGTTCATCACGAAAGTGGTTTTGCAGTCAGTGCAATGTTTACAGATGTGGAGTTGGCAGATGCCCATTTGATGTATGGATTAGCACGGGGCAATAGCTGTGGCGCGGTATGTTCGTATCGAGACAGATTTCCAGAACGAAGGGGTCCCGACAGGAAGACGTTCGAAGCAATTGATCGGCGCCTTAGGGAGCACGGAACATTGCAGCCTATGACTCGCGACTGGGGAAGACCTGGAATGACGAGGACACCTGCAATGGACGAGGCAATTCTTCGTGCAGTTGACAATAACCCTAACGTCAGTGTCAGAGAAGTTGCTGCTGTACAAGGTAACGATCACGTAACTGCATGGAGAGTGCTACGGGAGAACCAGTTGTTTCCGTACCATGTACAGCGTGTGCAGGCACTATCAGCAGCTGATTGGCCTCCACGGGTACACTTCTGCGAATGGTTCATCCAACAATGTGTCAATACTCATTTCAGTGCAAATGTTCTCTTTATGGATGAGGCTTCAATCCAACGTGATCAAATTGTAAATTTTCACAATCAATATGTGTGGGCTGACGAGAATCCACACGCAATTATGCAATTGTCATCAACACAGATTTTCTGTGAACGTTTGGGCAGGCATTGTTGGTGATGTCTTGATTGGGCCCCATGTTCTTCCACCTACGCTCAATGGAGCACGTTATCATGATTTCATTCGGGATACTCTACCTGTGCTGCTAGAACATGTGCCTTTACAAGTACGACACAACATGTGGTTCATGCACGATGGAGCTCCTGCACATTTCAGTTGAAGTGTTCGTAGGCTTCTCAACAACAGATTCAGTGACCAATGGATTGGTATAGGCGGACCAATTACATGGCCTCCACACTCTCCTGATCTCAACCCTCTCGACTTTCATTTATGGGGGCATTTGAAAGCTCTTGTCTACGCAACCCCAGTACCAAATGTAGAGACTCTTCGTGCTCGTATTGTGGACGGCTGTGATACAATACGCCATTCTCCAGGGCTGCATCAGCACATCAGGGATTCCATGCTCACGGAAGGTGGATGCATGTATCCTCGCTAACGAAGGACATTTTGAACATTTCCTGTAACAAAGTGTTTGAAGTCACGCTGGTACATTCTGTTGCTGTGCATTTCCATTCCATGATTAACGTGATTTGAAGAGAAGTAATAAAATGAGCTCTAACATGGAAAGTAAGCGTTTCCGGACACATGTCCACATAACATATTTTCTTTCTTTGTGTGTGAGGAATGTTTCCTGAAAGTTTGGCCGTACCTTTTTGTAACACCATGTATAGAGTTACTGCTAGACGTCTGTAAATGCACCAGGAAAAAGTAAATGTGGCATGCCCTTTGAAGGAGTAAGCATGAGAATCATCCATACAAACTGCAGGATGACCTGAAGGATTTGTTAAGAAACCACAATGAGAAGTTACCAAAACAAGAAAACCATTACTCAAGACATATCAATGAAAAACTCTGGTTGAGTTCCAATTTGAATGTTAATAACCTTTACCAACTCTTTAAAAGAAGTGAAGGAGCATACAGATAATATATTTTCAAGGGAGAATTTAATTTAATTTACGCTTTGGAGTACCACATTCAGACTCATGGGTATTGTGACAGACCGTTCCTCTTGCTAGTTAACAGTGAATATGAATCAGAAAGAAAGAAAACTGAAGAAGAGAGCAAACAGCACCATTTCTGGGTGGAAGCAGCATATTCAGTGGTGTAGAATAATACAGAGGAGACTAGTACAAACAAACCCTATGTTATCATAAGCACAGACCTCCAGCAGGTGCTAGACTGCCCTATCTCTAACAATTCTGCAGTACTGTGTCAAGTTAGCTGTCAAACTATAATCAAGCAGAGCATAATGTTGGTGAGAGTAAGGTGTGGATGTGTGTATCGCCTGAAAATGTTTCCAGTGGGAATCATTGGAAATTACCTCTTGGCACCTGAAGTATATAACCTTTGAATTTTCAGTCCCAAAATCGGATGAAGAAAGAACTTTAGCAGTGTGGTCATATCAATGTACAAGACATAACTGGAAAACTATCTGATTAACTTGAAGTATTTAACATCAATGGAGCAAAAATTTCCAATCACAGGGCACAGCTTTTTGCCTTGTTATTGAGATTTTGCTTTAACTGAGAGAAACAAGAGGGACCACCTTGTGTATGAGCCATTTGAATGGGTCCAGATAACAGCAATTGCAAGACCAAACAACTCATTTTTCGTCTGTTACATTCAGCAACAAAATTTCATTGATCTGAGCACAACTGAAAAGCAAATCCACAAAGATCCTAAATGCAAAATAACAGACTATGTTTGGATGAAGATGCCCTCAGATTCTCCAGCAGTACTTCAGTACTGCAAGAGTCACGGCTGCTTGCAACCTTGATACTCTCCAAACTTAGCAAAACTTTGTACAGGTCGAAACAACACTACAGTTCCACCTGGGATAATTAGCTTGAATAGTCTACCCAGACTGTATGGAGCCTGAAAAAAATCAAGACTTTTTTGGAACCTGAGGATAAAGTGAAGTGACAATGTGATGCTTAATCATTACAAAACATTCTTTTGCAACAATATTTCTAGTGTTCAGTGAATTCTGTTGAACAATGGGAAGCTCTAACAATAAATAACACAATTTGTAAGTATGATTTTATGTACATAGACTGAAGTGGTAAGTGAATTTTGTACCAAGGCTGACAATCAAACTCAGGTCTCCTGCTTACTAGGCAGGTGCGTTAGCCACTAAGCCACCTTGACACAGCTGTTCACACAACTGCACAGATTACCCTGGGACCCCTGATCCAAATTCTAACTGCCATCCCTAACCTACTTTAAAATTCCCCCTTGCACACAAACAGAACTGCCGAGGCCCTCCATGTTCTGGTATAGCACCTCAGCTTTGCATGTAAATGGGGCATCCAGCCTGAAACCCAGGTTCAGATACTTATACAAATAAAATGACACAATTTCAGAGACTTTACTGATCTCATACAGATATGATTTTATGTATGTAGACTGAAGTGGCAAGTGAGAATTTGTACCAAGGTCAGGAATTGAACCCACTGTATCATTTCATTTGAACAAATACCTGCACTTGGGTTTCAGGCGGATCCCCCATTTACATTCGATACTGAGGTACCATTTCAGAATATCGAGAGGCTCGGCAATTCTTTTCATGTGTAAGGGGGAATTTAAAGCAGACTGGGGATGGCAGTGAGAATTTGGATCCAGGAGGAAGGTGTGCCAGCATAATCCATACAGTTGTGTGAACTGCTGTGCCAAGGTGGCTTAGTGACTAACACATCTGTTTAGTAAGCAGCAGACCTGGGTTCGAGTTCCAGCCTTGGTACAAACTTTTCACTCACCACTTCAGTCTATACACATAAAATCATATCTGTGAGACCAGTAATGTCTCTGAAATTGTGTCATTTCATTTTTAATCATAAATATGTTTTCTGTTTCATTATTTTTATACAGAATAAAACCAAGAAACAATATTAAATAATTTCAGTAGCATAAATGTTGTAGCCCACAAAAATGTGCAAAGTACTTCTGTTAAAGTTACAATGTTTTTGCACTGATGTCTAACGATCATCTCTCTCATCTTGATTTTAAAGATGCACATTGTCAGAATTATTGTATATGAATAACTAATGAAAATCAAACAATGGAAACTCCAAGATGGATTATCAACAATATAAGGAAAACATCAGATTGTTACTCACCGTAAAGATGACACGCCGAGTTGCAGAGAGGCACAATGAAAAGGCTATTACCACTTAGCACTCAGTCAAAGCTGTTCCAGTACTAGCTGTCAGAGATGGTGGTCAAGTGTGCATGAGGCGTGCTTGCTTGTGTAAATGAATTTGTGTGTGTTTGGTGGGGGTTCTTCTGTGGAGAAGGCTTTGGCCAATAGCGAAATCTTAACAGTATTTTCATTGTGCTTGTCTGCAACTCAACGAGCCATCTTTACGGGGAGCAGCCCTCTATCCTTTTCCTTATACTGTTAATAACTTGTGAAATCATTTAAACTGATTATCAATGAGCAAATAAGTATTTGGCAAACATTTCAGCTGTTTACTTGTTTTTCTTCCCTCCTGAAAAATTTGCATTTTGAGGGTTACAATGTTTTTGCCAGCAGGTATTAGTTTATCATCAGTGAACACCTGGAAAGGCTTCAAGAAGAGTTCAGACTTTATTTTCCTAATTGGTCTCCAGAAGATTGGCAGCGAAAATTAGGATGATCACAACTAACATGATGGATTTTCTGATGAAACTAAATTGGATTGTGGTTTGGGTGCTGAATAACAATTGCAAAAAATGGCATTTGAAGACTTTTGGACCAGTTTCCTTCCTTTTTATCTAGGAGTGGCAAAGAAAGCCTTAAAAAGTCCTCATACAGTTCTCATCTACATATGTGAGACCGGATTATTCACACTAGCTATCATGAAAACAAAACACCGCAGTCGGCTAAATGTGGAGAGTGACCTTAGATGTGCTTTAACTAGTTTGAATCCAAACATTCAGGATCGGCCTGAGAGAGAGAGAGAGAGAGAGAGAAACATTTCAAACCGTCTCATTGATGTTCTGAATTTTTCTTGCAACTTTCATCACAAGAAGTGTTAGATGTGGAAAATGTTGTTCAACTGAAAACAATATCATTAGATATCCAAGATATAAAGACATTTCTATTCTGGCTAGCAAGTTCTTTGAAGCACTATAGTTTTGTATTGCTCTACATTTGATAACCCTCTTTTATTAAAGTGTAAACTGGAGGTTATTGTCAAAGTTTTTCAAAAGAAGCAAAAAAATTAATTAATACAGGTTGTTTATAAATGAATATCACGGTTTTAACACTTTCTAATATTTATTATATTAAACTTACAGTGATAAAAGATTTGTCAAATGAAATAGCAACTAAAACAGTTTTACCAAGAACCTTATAAATGTTCAATGTGAGCTCCATTTGTCACATGGCACACATCAAGTCTACAGCCGAGTTCTTCCCAAACGTTTATAAATGTGTCTTCAGCAATTGTAGCAACTGCTGCTTCAATTCAGTTTCTTAATTCAGGGAGCTCTGCTGGTAGCAGAGGCGCACACACACACAATCCTTGGTGAAGCCCCAAAGGAAAAAATCGCATGGCATTAAGTCGGGTGAATGTGGAGGCCATGCAAAGCAAGCCCTGTCATTGGGCCCCTTACGGCCTATCCAGCACTTGGGTACAGTGAAGTTCAACCAATGGCGTACTTCGCTATGCCAGTGAGGTGGGTGGCTGGAAAATGAAGTTCTCTGGCTCATCTTCTTCCAACTTTGGGCTACGAGTGAACGACTCTCTCACTCACTCAACAGTCTCTTCACTAACTCTTGGTCGCCCTGAGCTCCACCCCTTTACGAAGGCAGCCAGTATCTTCAAATTGATGATACCCTCTACCATTGTTATCGTCACTTGGAGGATCATAACCAAACTTCAGCCGGAACGCACATTGTACAATAACTACAGATTCAGTCTTTGTAAACTGCAAAACGCATTCAGTTCACTAGTTGCCATCTTCACTACTACCGCTGTCTAGCGGATTACGGCGGAAACACTGCGCGTTGCACATGGGCCCTGGTGCCAAACACAACTGTGAGTTGCTCTTTCATTTGATGTATCATTTATAACTGTAATTTTAATGTAATAAATATTATAAAGCTCAAAAACCCCGATATTCATTTATAAACACCCTGTAGATTAAATCCATACACATAGGAGGCATGAAACATTCTGGGATTGCAAAGAGGGGCACCAGGAAGAAAAGGTTGGCAACCACTGCTGTAGAGGGTAAAAGCTGTATGGGAAGAAGGAACTGGAATACAGCCAACAAATAATTACGGATATAGGGTGCAAATGCTACTCTGAGATAAAGAGGTTGGCACAATGGAGGAATTCATGGCGGGCTGCACCAAACAAGTCCAAACACTGATTTTAAAAAAAGAAGAAGAATCATTCACACCATCCATCTCTGCTCTGCTTTTGTAATTTCCTTACCATGTCACACACCTGCAATATCACCAGGCGACATTCAGTACTGAAATGGGCAGATGTCATAATTTTTTGGCTCATCAGTGTATGAGATTCTGCAAGTATGTTGCTCTTCATGAGATCTTGAAACTGATTATTAATGGTTTTGACAAGGATATTCAAAGAAATTGATTCGGAGTTTATGAAGAGTGCACCTTGGCATTTACTTCGAGTGGTTTAGAGAAGTATAAATTAGGAGGTGAATGTGACTTCCTCCAGATCATTCTCTGGTGCTTCTGTTGTATTTGGGAATTAAGGCTTGTCATCAGCTCCATGAATCAATTTACTAAACATTTATTTTCACAAATTAAGAAGCAAAACAATTACATTTTTAAACACAGCTTGCTGTGCTCTGACTACAATACCATTACCATTAATGTGCACATACATACACACACACATGTGCATCCCAAAGCAGTCCCTTGCAACATATGTACCATCAGGAAGTGATTTGGAAGGAATAAAAGAACAACACTGAAATACTCACACAGTTCATTTTTAATATGTAATGTAGACAAGTACATTATGTAGAAATACCTATTCATATTATTATCACAAACGTATCACAATAATTTTAGTATGAGTCTTTATATGTCATTCAGTCTTCTTTGTCGGCACTTTATGATTCATACAGTTCTGAACAATTTTTTGAAACGACAGCAAATATCCAGCACCGACTAGACGAAATGGGCCCATTAGTAGCACCTGGAAAATTAAAGCAAACAACATATAAATCATGTCAAGAATAACAAATGGTTACACATAATTAATGCTTTTGCGGAAGAAAGCCGTATGTAGAGTGCCAATAAAGACAATAAAGTGAATAACTTAAGTCAGTTGTTTCATTGCAATACCGTGCATGTGTACAAAGCCTGTGAACCTTGGTTCATATTTGATGATAAAGGAAAGGAGATGATGTCAATGTCTTCCCACATTTCAGTTCCCTGACAGAAATCATTGTGTCAGAGCAGCTGTAACTTCCCATGATGACTGAAGAAAGACTATTAAATTAGCATTGTTTTTCAGAGCACATTACAGAGATGACAGAATCAAGCCAGTGGTACTGTAGGGACATTAGGACATGCTGGAGGGGTAGTTAAATATATAATCATTGTAGTTTCAGTTTGATCACAATATGCTCAAGCCTAGAGATTTTTGTGCCATGACTGAAATGAATATTAAGGTCAGTACTGTACAGTAATAGCAGTAAGCATGGGCAAAAAATCATTCACATGCTATGACTCAAGTTTTTCAAAAATATGGTTCTGCTTGTGGGAGAAGTAAAATCTTAAGAAGCCAGCATACACTTGTGAGATTTCATTCTTACAAGCCAAAGATAATCATCAGAGTAGACTGGCCATCTGGGCAAAATTGCTACGTGATTTTTATCAAAATGATATTCAAAATGCCAAAACATCAGAGGTGTGCTACTCTCACAGATGAGTCACATGCAGGTTCTTTTTTTCTTTTAAGTTTTCCTAATATTTTAGCACATTAAGTGAACTTTAATATGGGGCAATGTCTTCATGTTGATCACATGTCCCATGATCATTGGTCACTCTTCATACTGCCTTGTAGGGATCAGTTGGAACAGGCCTAAGGACTAATCCTTGAGTGGTGTTTATCATCTTTTATATGTATTTTTTAAACCTTCCTCTGTAAAATGCTTTATGTGCAGTACATTAATAAAGCTTGTGTTACAGCAGAGATAGTGCTTCTATTTTCAGTATATCCCTGTCTGTATGTAAAATGCCTATATGATGACAAAAATGGCTCTAAGCACGATGGGACTTAACATCTGAGGTCATCAGTCCCGGTGACTTAGAACTACCTAAACTTAACTAACCTAAGGACATCACACACATCCTTACCCGAGGCAGGATTCGAACCTGCGACCCTAGCAGCAGCGCGGTTCTGGACTGAAGCACCTAGAACCGTTCTATATGATGACAAACCAGCAAATAATGCTCTAGGCAATGACACACAGATAAATGCATGTTGGACGAGATGCTGTAATATGAGCATTGTTGTAATAACAGAAAAATAAACTACAAACCTGTGAAAATAATTCTATCAATGAGGTCACTGGAGCCATTCCTGCACTAATAGTCCTCAGAAGCCAACTCTCAAATCCCACTGTGCTGAAGAACTCCTTACACTGCAACAAATTTAAAAAATTTTTAGTAATAAATAATAATCATATGTCAACATGATTACTTAATAAATTAAAAACAAAGATTCCATGACTTACCAAACGGGAAAGTGCTGGTAGATACGCACAATAAAGAAACACAAACACGCACACAAAATTTCGAGCTTTCGCAACCCCCGGTTACTTCGTCAGGAAAGATGAAAGGATGTGGGTTTTAAGGGAGAGGGTAAGGAGTCATTCCAATCCCGGGAGCGGAAAGACATACCTTAGAGGGAAAAAAGGACAGGTATACACTCGCACACACACACATATCCATCCACACATATACAGACACAAGCAGACATGTCTGCTTGTGTCTGTATATGTGTGGATGGATGTGTGTGTGTGTGTGTCTCCGCGCGCGAGTGTATACCTGTCCTTTTTTCCCCCAAGGTAAGTCTTTCCGCTCCCGGGATTGGAATGACTCCTTACCCTCTCCCTTAAAACCCACATCCTTTCATCTTTCCCTCTCCTTCCCTCTTTCCTGACGAAGCAACCGGGGGTTGTGAAAGCTCGAAATTTTGTGTGTGTGTTTGTGTTTTTTTATTGTGCCTATCTACCAGCGCTTTCCCGTTTGGTAAGTCATGGAATCTTTGTTTTTAATATATTTTTCCCATGTGGAATGTTTCTTTCTATTTTATTTATATCATTGATTACTTAATAACATTTACACACTGCCTGAAAGTTCTCTGAAAGCCTCTATTCTACACAATATTTCTGCAAGTATAACTGTAGATATATATGCCTTAAATAAAATGCCTTAGAGTCCCATCCTTGACCTGTTGAACAAACAAAATCCAAAACCTGTAGACATCCGTTTTGTGGTAACTGTAATTTTCCTATGTTAATAAGTTGAGATGATCTGTGAACGCCAATTTCTTACAATGAATGTGTCATCAGTGTAGCTCCAGAACACAGTTATTTTCAAAACTGAAAACTTCAATGCCCCTCTCTTCAAATTCTCCAAAAGTAAATTATCTATCTGGAGTGGAATATGGCTTTATATGGCAACAAAGTCACTGTCTTCAAAATATTCCATAGGAGATAAAAGAAAGGCTCTAAGCACTATGGGACTTAACATCTGAGGCCATCAGTCCCCTAGACTTAGAACTACTTAAACCTAACTAACCTAAGGACATCACACACATCCAAGCCCGATGCAGGATTCGAAACTGCGACTGTAGTGGCCGTGCGGTTCCGGACTGAAGCGCTTAGAACCACTCGGCCACAGCGGCCGGCTCCATAAGAGATATTAGCAATGCATTAAACTCACCGTTATATGAGACAAACTATGTGCACAACGCAAGAACGCAGTATCAAAAAATGACACAATCGCTTTCTACAGTCAAATAAATATGTTGGGAATGAACACTGGATTTACACTGGTCATTTAAATAAATAAAACACTTGTTAGATTCTGACTACAGCCTCATGTTCTTGAGATTCACTCAGCAGGGAACTAGATCTACATCTCCATCTACACTCCACAAACCACTGTGAGGTGCATGGCAGAGGGCATGTCCCACTGAAAACCGAGTTAAGCATTTCAGCTTTCGCTTTGCTACCCTCAATTTCAGTTCCTGCCTCCCTCGCTACGGACTGGTAACTAACTTTGGTGTCACTAACAGTCTTTACATATGGCCAGAATTTATTTGGATTTTGTGACATGTCATTTGACAATATTTTGCTACAGCAGTCACTGAAGGCATCACACATTGCTCTCTTGACAGCCAAATATGTTTCATTTAGCATATCTCTATCTATAGCCCTATGATTTGTTTTGCTCTTATTATGCAGTAATCTCTGTTGCTTTTGAAGTTTCTATACAGTGCCTGATACCATGGAGTTCCCACTCATTATGAACTGTTGTACTCAGAACTAATGGACAAACCATGAGGATTTGCAGTTGGACAATTCAAGTATCCATTTCCTTCTTAGTCTTACTCTTGTACGAGTTTCTGTACTGTCTGATGCTTACCACCAATTTGACACACCCATGTATATGTATGTCACATTCACACCATTTCATTGTTGATGCATTTGTTATCAAGCCACCAAAAAATAATATGTCACGTAGGTGATGCTACAATAAAAATAAGGCATTTATGACACATATGCCTGGCATTTTGCTGTAGATATTCTGGAATATCAAGAAATAAAAAACCAGAAAGTCACACTCAAAGTCCGACACCAACTGGCATAAGCAAATGATAGGATTCGAGTCAAAACAGTAGAAATAATGAACTGGCTGCAAGCCCCAATATGGAACATTCAATTCTCCGCAAAAACTTCAAGATTCACAATAGTGCATTATTACCTAATTTTGATCTGGTTTGTCAGACAACACTGTTATTTGTTTATTGTGACTATCACCTACAATTTTACTTCAGTAGTATCAGCTATTAAGGACAGAACATTTTCAATTTTAGTCAATAGCTTTCTTCTTTTCATTAAGGTCAACATCAGGAACATATGCCAGTTTCAATTATGTCAATATCAAAATCAGGATTTTATTATCTCATAAGTTTCGCACATAAATAGACAACATAAGTAATATAACTGACTCATATATAGTGTATTAAAAATAAAATAAAATTAATATTAATATCTAACCATCATACAAGCTTATTAAATAACTCTTGAAGAAAACTTTACCACTATGAAAAATTTCATGAATAAATAACAACATTTTCACACAAGACTAGTAGGTAATTTTTTTTTGTTTTTTTTACCAAACTAGTTCCACAATGTGAAAATTTTCAGTTTTTTTTATTACCAGCCTTTTCCCCGCAGCTTCATCTTCATATGCGTTTGATGTAGATATTGAACACATCTTGTCCCTTCCCTCCTCTTGTCTACCTCTGTCTGTCTATTTCCTCCCCCCCCCCCCCTCTCTCTCTCTTTTCATCTTCCTCTTTCTCTCTTGTTGTCCATTTCCTCCACTCCTCTCTCTCTGGCCAAATCTTCCTCCCCTCTTCCTATGAACATAATCTCCTCCCTCTCTCTCTTTCCAGCTCCACCTCTCCCTCTTCCACTACCCCTCTACACCTTCCTCGTGCATCTCCCCCCCCCCCTCTCTCTCTGTCTGTCTGTCTGTCTGTCTATTTCTTCCTACCCTTCGCTCTGTCCATCTCAACCTATCTGCAGCCATGCTCATCAGCACATGTAGTCCCTGCAATACAGTTCAAAGCAGGCCAACACTACTCCCACAATATGCCTGCCATGCAGGGCAGGGTACACATCAGGGGCTTGGAAATCACTTACTTGCACCTGATGTACAGGCCGCCATGCAAAGCAGGTTGATTTTACCCCAAAACAACATGCCTGTTGTGCAAGCCTGCCTACCTGTTGGGGCCCAGAATCAGTTTCTTGCTCCTGACAGATAGGCTGCCCTGCAAAGCAGATTGATTTGGCAAACAGATGCTGTCCCTACACAGAACGTGTGTCAAGCAGGGCAGCCTATATGCCACCAGGTGCAGGAAAAAGAACACATATTTGCCTATATCTCCCCGTGCCAAATTTGGTTGAAATTGATCCTGTTTTACCTACTCCACAAAACACAATAGCATAGGTCTTCCCACTGGTCATATCGTTGTGGCCAGGTACAATGCTTCCATAGAATGAACCTCTGCCTTTGTTGACCAACACCTCCAAATACTGTCCATCAACTCCCATCCTACATTCAAGACACTGCTCACTTCTCCCACCACCTTTCCACAGTTCCTGTCCCGTTATCATCAGACTCCTTGTTGGGCTGTGGATACAACATCCTAATATACTAACATCCCACTGCCCACCATTTTTCCCAATGACATCCTGATGCCAAAATCACCACCCATTTCCAAATCCTCTTAGCCAACCCCATTCCAGTCTACAATTATTTCACTTTCAAAAGCCAAATGTATAAACAAACCCATGGTCCTGCTACAGGTACTCGCAAGGCAACAACCTATGCTAATTTATTTATTAGTCATTTGGAGGAATTCTTCCTACCAAGTCCACATCTAAATCCCCTTGTCTGGTTCAGATTCATTGGTGAAATTTTCATGATCTGGACTCGTGAGATAGCAATTTGGAACTATTCCATCTATTATGACTTCAACTCCTGTTAATCTGTAATTTTCTTTTTCCCTTGGCTTATTTCTCAAAATTTTGCACATTCTCTAAATCGCACACATGTGGAAGGTGTTTGAAAATTCCAAAATATCAAGCTGTTTCCCACTTGGATACATTATTCACGGTAACAATTTTGATGTACTGATGCTGCACTTTGTTCTACTGGAAAATCAGTTAATTACAAGTTATACCTATTTGAAAATTCCACCTCATTATATAATAACAAAAAACTTGTGAGTCAATACATATTTCTAGATATAGTGACATCAAGTTACAAAGAGTGGCAGCTCAACTTTCAAATAACATATTTCAGATTCTGTTTACTTAATTACTGAGATAATTAATATCCAATTTCAGAAGCAGCCACATTTTCCACTACAGATTTTTCCACTATGCTTGTTAAATTTCCACCTTTGCCATTATACTTCTGCAGGCCTGAATTTTATGCACAAGATTATGTACTTTACTTATTTATTAAGTCTTTACTTAAGCTTACACATAATTTACCATGATTTTCAATATGATGTTTGTATTCCTAAGTTGGGTATTCCTGGCACAGATGCATAAAATGATTCCATAAAATTTTCTAAATTCTTACACCACAGCATTTGTCACAACCCAAATTTTTATTTATACTTATAGCCCATCTTGCACAGTAAAATTTAGCCTAAAGATTTCTCAAATGGTTATGTAGTTTCTGAAAAAAAATGTGTTCATACAAAAGTCTTTAATTAGTTCAGATGTCACTCAATGTCAGTCCATCTGCATCCAGTCCTGGTCAAGTTAACAAATATGTAACACCTATGTAGAGTGTGCTCTCAGCATCTGCTCACGCAATAGCTAGTCACAATTTGTTCATGAAAATACATGTAATAGCATGAACAAAAACTCAGTAATGTCAATGCCTAAAAATATTCAAATGATTTCTGTAATTCAAATTAATGAATATTCTGACCGAATTGTGTTGTAGTTGGCAAGAGGCTTGGACTATGATTGCTTCTAGTACAAGCGATTGTTGACAATGGTAACTTTAATTAAGAACTTAAAACTAGTCATTGTCCCAACAATGAACCTTGTGGCTAATAAATGTGTGGGAAAGTGATGCCAAAACTGTGAGGTTGTATGTGTTTTTCAGTAAACACCATCCTGTACTTACGATTTTCAGCTGTATGACGACAAACTGACATGAATGTGAAGAGACTACAGAAAACAAGTTGGTGAGCTCACATTTCATCCATAACCTCAACACCTACTCCAAAATCTGCATCACCTGCTTCTTTTCAACTCAATGAGCTATCTTCCTAGATCTTGATCTCCACATCTCAAATTGCTCCATACATACATCTTTTCATATCAAGTATGGCAACCACCAACAGCCTTTATCCCTAGATAATATCCTGCCCAGCTCATGATGAACAGATCTCCCATTTCATCTCCTCCTCGAATGCCAATAAACCTGTTGACCAGCCAGTATCACCTTGACCTTAAAAAGCTCAACCACATCCTTCACCAGGGTTTTGATTATTTCTCATCATGCCCTGACATGAGGAATATCCATCCCAAAATCCTACCCACATCACCAAAAGTATTATTCTGCCACTCACAAAATCTACAGAATATCTTCTGTCCATCCCTCCTTCAATTCTGCTCTGAATACTGTACCCCATGGGTCATTGCCCTGTGGTCGATCCAGGGCAAGACGAGTCCCATATACCCCTTCACCACATCCTACCACAGTCCAGTCACAGGCACACCCTACTCTATAAAAGGCATGGCCAACTGTGAAACCAACCACGCTATATATCTGCTATGCTGCAACTACTGTACAGCATTCTTTGAGAGCATGACAATTAACAAATTGTCCACTTGCATGAATGGCCACCACCACACTGTGTCAACCGAAGACTTGACCATATAGTTGCTGAACATGTTGGGCATCACAGAGTAAATGACTTCAACAGCTGCTTCCCTTCATTGGCCATTTGGATTCTCCCTTCCAATACAAGTTTCTCTGAACTATGGGAACATGGTAATTATCTCTCCAGCATATCCTGCACTCTCACAGTACTGCTTGCCTGAACCTCTGCTAACCAGTTTCCCACTGCCTCACTTCCCCCCCCCCCCCCCCCCCCCCACCCCTCTTGCTCTCTCCTCCTCCACCCTCCCTTTCTCACCCCTCTTTCTTTCCCCCCTCCATCTTCACCTTTCTCTCCTTTCCACTCCTCCATTCCCCCTCCCGCTCTCCATCGTGCTATCTCTTATACACTCTACCCTCTGAGTTCCTTTCATCTTGTGCAGCTGCTGAGTCATCTCTTGAAAGACCTGCCTCACACTATCTCATTATCCCTTCCTTTCGTCCTGTGACCTTTCCTATCCTCTCCCCACCTCCTCCTAATCAGGCAACTGCTCTCCGATAATCAATAATCAGTCTATCAGTCTCGCTGCGACCATGAGATTGTGTGTGTGTGTGTGTGTGTGTGTGTGTGTGTGTGTGTGTGTGTGTGTGTACTTTTACTAGAGAAAGAGCAAGAGCTCAAAAGCTAGAGTGAATACTGTTTTCTGTTCTGTGTTTCTGTACACCACTCATTAGTCCACTATAGGTGAGTGGTTGCCTTTCCCTTACTTTACGTATTTTTCCATCAATGAATTTCCATTATTGTTAGTTAAGTTTTTGTCATGTTTAATTTTAATCTGTTTAGATCAAACCAATATTCCAAACTCTTTAGGGAGCCAACGAGTCTTTGGGAAATTTGTTCTGTGGTCTGACTTTCAGCAAGTAAAGAAGTATAGTCCACACATAAAACTGAGTAGGATGTTATATTTAGAGATAAATCGCTTATATAAAACAATATGATTAGACTAAAATGGTATCTTGTGGAACTCCCTGTGAAATAGTTTTGCAGCCTGAAAAACAATTTACTGACCCGACATTACCCATAATCTTTGCTTTCTCTCTGCTAAATATGATTTGAACAATTTCAAAGCACTACTGTTGATTCTGTATCCTTCTATTTTGTGGAGTAGTAGAGATTGGTTTACACAGTCAAAAGCCTTCATAATGTTGATGGCACTTGTTATACTTTTACCTTTCTGGAAGCCAATCTTATTTAACATTATGATATTAGATA
Organism: Schistocerca cancellata; assembly: GCF_023864275.1. Lineage (NCBI taxonomy): Eukaryota > Metazoa > Arthropoda > Insecta > Orthoptera > Acrididae > Schistocerca > Schistocerca cancellata. The sequence continues at coordinate 522,781,231 of NC_064633.1, forward strand.
CTGCTATGAAATTTTGGATCTGAGTTGTACAATTTTTATCAAATACTTTTGAGTAGACTGGGAGAAGGCTTACTGGTTGGTAGTTTCTTACACCTTCCTTTGATCTTTCTTGAATAGCAGCTTTGTTACTACTATTATACTTCTGTATTTGGGAAGCATTCTTCTTCTTTTGACTGATTAATAATTACAGGTAGGGGTCCTGATATTTTACCAGCAACTCTTTTAGTTACTTTAGTGGGTATTTCATTCCATCCATTCCAATTTTTATTTCTTAAGGACAATACTACTATTCTACATCTTTTGCTCCAATTTTTCCAAATTTAGTTAGGTCTTCCCTGTTATCCTGCCTGAATCCAAAGGGATGGACATTCTCTGATTTTGATACATATATTAAAAAAACTCACTGAAATATTCGGATTTTTCAGAGGAATTTACAATGGATTTGTCACCAAACTTGATTTTGGAAATTTATGGACTGCCATCTATGACACCAACTTCATATTTATGACCTACCACACAGCATTTGGTTTATTTGGATGGCTCAGAATGAATATTTTGTGTGCAATTTCTTTTGCTGTCTTCAGCATCCTTCCAGATAGAGTTTTATACCATTTTATAAAATCTATGTTTGTATTATTTTTCAGTTTTTTAACACTTGACAGTTTTGTACCAGCCGACATCTACTGTTGTTTGTATGAAATTTTTATGGCAGGCTGTAGTGGGAAAATTTTTGCAAAAAACTTCCAAGAAAACTATCATAAGTTTTATAACTTGTATTCAATGATCTGAAAGCCAAATTACTTCTTCAAGCCTACAACAGAACAAGTTTAGGCATATTTTGTTTGCTGAGGTATTGTTTGATGCTTGTTTTCTTAATGCCTCATTTATTTATTTGCAATGCAGAATGATCAGATATCCCTAAATCAATGCAGCATTTTCTTGTATCATCAAATGTATTATTTGTCAGAATTACAGTTTGCAGTATGCTTATTTTCTCTTGTGAATTCTGTGAAATTCAACTTGAAACCAAATTGTTTGAATCACATCAATAAATTGTGATAATTCACTGTATTCTTTTTTTTGTGTATGTTAAAATCAGCAAATTTCATCCTTTTCTTTTTCTCTTTTATTAAGTTCTGTAAGAGGCTCCCCAGTTTAAGTAGTAACACCTTTGCTACTCCTTTACCAGGGATTCTATACATCAAAATTATTAGAATAATCTGCTCCTATAACTCTATACAGCATTTTTTTTTTTTTTTCAGATCACCTCACAACTGTCCTTTCAAGTGCCTATTCTTTTAAATAATTTTAATCTCTATTGCTTAGCTTATGTAAACATTTATTTTTGCTGCTGCTTTCTCTATGTCCTGCGTTTCTAAAACCTTTTTATTTCTTGAACCTAGCTTACTGTTACTGTTTTGTCCCAGATATACTTTAAGATTTGTTCTGACTCCCAACTGTTGTTGTTGTCGTTGCTGATGTTGTTTTTGTTGTTAAAAGTCTTCATTATTCCATATCCTCTTTCGATTTAGTATGACATTTAATCTTTGGCAGATTGCTTTAATCAATTTTTTTTCATTATCTCTCCTAGATTTCTAAACATGTTTTTTGTGTTGCAAATGTAGGTCACTAAAAATTTTGGTGATTTTTTTTTGTTAGCAAAAAATTTCATCTTCTCTGTGGGGGTTCTTAAACTTGCTTTCTTGGCTATCTACTCCAAGTGACTGATTTACATTTCTGTGTCTTCTAAATTTACAGAAAGTACAACACAATCATTCAGGAATGCCAAACAGTTTACTTCAACACCTTGTTTTCCTCTTCCCAGTTTCATTGGCAATACTCAGTACCCTTTTTAATTATCTGTTCCAAAGTCTTCACTGTTTAAAAATGAAGATAACTTTTTAATGTTCCATTGGCGATAATGTCATTAAAAACAGACCACAAGCTCAGACTGAGGAAGGAAATCAGCTACGCCCTTTCAAAGGAACCACTATTAATATCAGAAACAAACCCACCATCATCAGCTAATACAGCACAGCCATCAACAGTGGCAGCCAAAATCAATATCAACTGAAGAAAAACAGTCTTCTTCAGAAGTGGCAGGAACTACAGAAGCACCATCATCATCTCAATCTACAGCAGAACCACCACCACTCTGACAACAGAGTCCTTCACCAGTGGCAGCTGCATCAGCATCGCCAGAATCAGGCCATTATCATCACAAGAACAAGCAGCAAGGAAATAAACAAAAACAACAACAGCAGAAGAAGCAATAGGGAGTCAGTCATCCTCATAACAAGAGAAAAATTTCATCACCAAACCATGTTAAGGATTTTTAGTATAAACTGGAGTGAAAGAAACAGTAAGATAAGTAACCTACAAAAAGTTCTTCCTGGTCAGTTTAGAACAGATAATTTTGATGACATCATATCTAGAATTGCAAATAATAACCTTATCATGCATTTAAATATTGGAAGGTTTATCAAATAATCTGGTCAATAAGCTTCATGACTTTGAAATACTGCTAGAGAACAAAATGGTCTGTGAAGGTCATTTTCTTATGTGAACACTGGCTTAGAGATGAATATATAAATTTATTGAACAAACTTACAGATTAAGAAGTAGCAACTGGCTTCTGTAGAAACAAAGGTATGATGGCTTGAGTATTATGGTACATTAATCAGTAAAATACCATATCAGGCAAAATTTAAATGATTTAAATGAAGAACACAGATGTCAGAGTTGCTGCATGGCACTTAAGGATTATAACATGCTGATATTGAGCATGTATCGTACCCCTGGTTACTCAATATCCTGCAGTTTTCTGGTCAAACATGAAAATTTACTCCATTAACTCAAAACTGAAAAGTTACATAAAAAAATGTTGTTTGTGCTAATTTCAATATATATGTGAGAATAAAATGACAAATTTGCCTTTAAGATGAAGGAGCTGATGTCCACACATTGTTTTATTCTAAATTTTATAGAAATGACAAGTTTAGACAATACTGCTAATAGCTTAAATTACAGAATTACAGGAAAATATACAGTAAACTTAGAGATCTCAGACCACAATGCTCTATTAGTGCCATTACTTTGTGTTACCCCAAGGTACACAAATAGGAAGGTCAGAAATTTTAAACAAGAAAATACAGAAATGTTAGTCAGTAAAATCAGCCTCATCTCATGGCCATTTACTGCTCAGTCCTCAGTAAATGAAAATTTCAATAACTTTCTGGATACCTTCCTGATGGTGTTCATGAGTGCTTTCCTTTTGTAACTATAAAAACTGACTTGCCTAAGAAGGGATCATGGATAACAAGGGGTATTCAGATTTCAAGCATGAGGAAAAGAGAACTTCCTTCATATGAAGGCATAAGTCAATACAGACCCAGAATTCTTAAATTATATAAGGCAATATAAAAAAAAAATCTTTGACAAAGTAGTCACACAGGCCAAAAAATTAGTGAATAATATTTACATTTCAAATGCTAAAATAAGTTTAAGGCAATATGGTCCATTGTAAACAATGAAATAGGTATCAAAAAGGCAGACAAGCAAAACTTGAACTAGATAGTTGCAGGTGAGACTGTTCTGAACCCTACATAGATCTGTGAAGCTTTTAACAGCCACTTCAGAAATCCAAGTCCAACTGACGAACTTTCAACTCCAAATGTGTATCCTGTTCCTACTTAACCTAACTCCACTGAATTCAAATTTGCACATATATCCCATTCAGAAATAGCTGATATAAAGTCTTTGAAGAATTTAAATTCTGTAAGCTGCGCAGAAACTCCTAGAAAAATAATAGAGGCAATCACCAACAGTACTGCATAGCCTCTGTTCCTTATAATCACTCAATCTTCCGAGGAAGGATGTTTTCCTAATACACTGAAGTATGCTGAAATACAACTCATTTATAAAAAAGACAGACTTGATGATGTGGGTAATAATCAACCAGTCTCTTTGTTATCGATATTTTCCAAAATATCTGATGAGTAGCACGCAACCAGATAGTTAACTATAATAATGTTATCCAGAACAATCAGCATGCTTTCCAAGGAGGACACTGCACTGTGCAAGACATCAATGAACTTATTACAGAAATTAGTAGTAGTTTAGATAGTAAAATGGGTGTATTAGGCATCTTTTGTGACCCAACTAAAGCCTCTGTCACAGCAGATCACAAACTACTACTTTGTAAGTTACAAGCATATGGTTTCAGTGAAAATTCGCTGTGTTGGATGTCATCTTACCTATTAAACAGGAAACAAAGAGTAGTAATAGAAGAAAATGGCAAGAGATTCTTCTCAAGTTGGAAAAGGACAGAATAAGGCATGACACAAGGGTCTATCCTTGGGCCCGTTTGGGCCAATACTGTTATTGTATAATATAAATGGCATGCCAACTAACAAAAATAGTGTTTCGAGAATTTCTGCATAAATTCTAGAACCACTCAGCCTTCTACCATCTCGAACAAACAATATTTTACATATGAGTGTGAGAGCGCGGAATCCTAACTACTGCGTGTCACATGTCTGTGTGTGCAGGTTTAAATTCAGTCACAGGAAGAATGTAGACACGGCAGTCAAACGGCACTGACAACTACCTTTCAGGCAGTCCTTGGATGTTTAGTGAGTGCGTATGAGAGGACCATGGAGTATTAATGTAACTCCGTGTCAATAGTGTCAGTGGCGATTGTTAGTGAAGAAAAGAACTCTTAAAAAACTCTTATTCCAGACTTGCTAGAGGCAAGAAGTATTTCATGAATCCTGTGATACAGAGTTATGGTTATTGAGCCAACTCTTTTGTGAATGTAATTAGATTTGTTTCTGATGTGAGGCAATATGAGTGACTTACAAGAAGTCAGATGTTTATGTGAGAAGGGAGAAGTTTCTTCTGTATGAAGTACAATACATCATTAGTTGATGAAAAGTAACCTTTGAGTATCTACTTATTTCACAAGCGAAGGGAGAATTTTAAATATTCCTGTACCTAGCCTCACTATTTGGAGAAGAAGTTTAAAGAGATTCCAGAAGGCAGCAAAGAAGATCGACTGTGGACAACATGTAAGTCATCTCGTAAAAGAAGTGGAAGTTTGCATACATATTTCAACACTTTAAGTTGTCCAAAGCATTAGAATGTGGCGACCAGTGAGAAAGGACAGAAAAAAAACTGGACAAAAAAATGAGGATAGAAGCTGTTGTATGTTGCCATAGCAACTAAACCAAGTACAACAAAAAATTTACTCGAACATAACGGAACACGCTCAAGTATTTAAAGGAAAAAAAATTTGAATTGAGAAAGAGAGAAGAAGATTCCAGTGTGCTTCTCTAAGAAGAAATACACTTAGAAAACTTCGATTTAGAAGATCTGGTTCGGGGAGTGTAGAGCTCTCTCACACATAGCGGGGATGCAGATGCGGAAACCAATATTCGATGCCGCTGGCACCAGTTGCTGTTCACTGGTGCTGACCTGCCTCTACATCCGCTCATCGACATAGAGTGCAAATTCTCCACCAGGTGAGCGAAAACAGAACTTTATTGTTTTGGTACAAAGTGGTACAAACTGTTCAGTGAACTTTATTAGTGTAGTTATCTTACTTAAAGTTAGTTAAATGCTTACAAGATCTAAAGCATGCAAGAATATGGATTACATACAACAAATCGAGGAAACTCGAGAACCAGCTATGGCTATGAAAGTTAGTAGGAAAGAGCCTGACTGGTCCGAGTAAGTAAATTTAATCAACTCAAAATGCGACTCTAAGTGAAAAACTAGAATCAGTAAATTCTCGATTAGATAGCCAGAGTGAAGCTTTAAATGCTCAATTAAAATATCAATTGGAGGCTCAGAGTGAAACATTAGGTTTGTTAAATGCCAAGTTCAATTCATAAAGTAAAGAATTTAGTAATCTATGTGAAGGCAAGGGTGCTATGAAGACTGAATTTGATGCATTAAATAATAAAGTAGATAATTTTAAAATATATTTAAAGAGTGAATTGACTAGTTCCTTGACCCTTCAGGTAAACCAAATGTTTACTGACCTTAGTCAGAAACAGAATGATAATTTCCTAGACCTATCAAAAAAGTTGGATTTTAACACTGAAGACAGATGTAATACTGTATCAATGAAAAGTTACGATTCTCTGGAAATGTATGTAATGTTAAGTTTAATGCTGTAAAGCAGGGATTGAATACTTTAAAAGAGAATGCAGATAAACTGGACAAATTAATGCTTGTCATTCAATTGCAAATTACAGGTGTAAGTACACGAGTAGACAATGTAGAAAGAAGCTTCAAAGAGAAAATAGCAAATTCTGATATCGTAAATATAAGTAGCCTGGAGGAACAACTTGAAGAACGGAAAATCACTGAGAGAATAACATCCGGGAATGTGTCGCCCATTGCTTCTTCCGAACTTACTGATACCAGAAATGGCATAGATGACCTGTGGAGAGAAGTCAAGCTTATCCACGACAAAGTAGAAAAACAGGTAATGTCACTTAATGTTGTGTTAACTAGTGAAGTAGTTACTGATTTGCAATGGGGAGCTAATTTGGGGTTATCCAGATAATTCCCTAAATTCAAGCCCAATGGAGATGTACATCCCACACATTTCTTGAAGAGGTTTAACCAAGCTTTGCCGAAAAATTGGGAAGATACTAAAAAGATTGAATTTGCTGTGGCTTACCTTTTATGGGAAGCCGCAGAATGGGGGACTGTAAATACTGAGAACTTTTCTTCTTGGGCAGATTTCCAAAATAAATTTAAAGAGAAGTTTTCTTAAATTACTCCCGCTACTCCTTTTTTAGTTTGGGCTTTCACTGGTCTGCAAGTGCCCAGAAAAAATTAATATCTGATCTGTGGGACCCAAAATATTACAATAACACTTGAGGTACTACGAGGAAGTATTTCGATTGGCATTTAACATGGGCAAAGTATTTAGATAAGCCAATGGAAGAGGAAGGATTAGTGCGATTTTTAATTAGATGATTACTGATCTATGCGAAGAAAGATATTTTATGTAGTGGTTGGAAAACATTAGAGGAGTTGTTATCTTTTGTTGATGCCCTTGATGCATTAAATACAGACTGCAATGAAAACTTACACCAAAGTGAAAGCCCAAACTACAAAAGGAGTAGCGGGAATAATTTAAGAAAACATGAGGCTAACTTAGCGAGAGTGCACCAATGCAATAAGAAAAAGTATGTCGACAATTATCAGAAGCAGGATCCACCTTCAGTGACTGCTCAGGAATTTGTACCGAGTAACAACAGAACACAAAATAGAGATGTGGTATCTCGTTAGGTAACCAGCCTGTAATTAGTAGTAATGAGGAAAACATGGTTCAATTTGGATCCAGGGCCGGGGTCCAGGTCGTGGAGATACATTAGGAGGCCTTGTTCCATATGAGTATGCTAACTTTACCCACAAAATACCCACAAAATACCCACAAAGGAATGGCTGTTGCTTGAAGAACAAAGCTTCACTACCAATAACCCACAATCTATAATAGCATGAACCGTGGAAAATTCTGAGGTTAACATATTTATAGATTCAGGGAGTGACGTATCACTCATCTCCAATGCATTCTTTATTCATTACAAACTAAGCAACACTTACCACTATTGCCAGTAACTGGAGTTTACATAGTCGGAATAACAGGATCAAAAACTAAAATTGTGAAATACGAAACCCAAGTGAACTGCAGTATTGGAAACATGTTATTTCATCAAACACTGTTGATAGTAGAAAATATAAATAGAGACGTATTATCGGGTTTAGATTGGTTATTAGAGTTTAAAGTTATAATAAACTTTGACGAAAATCTTCTTTGTTTTGGTATAGGGGACAGTAGATGTTGGATACTATTTGTGACAGATAACTACATTGGAAAACAAACAACTGTGTGTCAGTGTTTGCAATTAACTGCTACTGCACAACTGTCGCCAAAGATTGATCATGCAGATCATGTATCACACCGAACTGACATACAAGACAAAGTTAACGAGTCCCTAATATTAACCGATCAATAACGACAATATTTATATAAAATTCTAATGGGAGTATGAAGTAGTATTTTCTGATTTTTCAGGTAATATCAGTGACTACATCTGTAAATTTAAAATCAAAGATGAAACCCCATTCTTTTGCAAACCATATTCAATACCTGTAAGTTTGAAAGAAGCCGTTAGGGATTAAATCAATAAAATGATTGATAACAATATTATAGAACAAAGTTCCAGCGTAACAATCCTCTGGTCGTGGCGAAAAAAGCTACAGGAGCGGGGAGGGGGGGGGGGGGGGGGGGGGTACGATTAGTGTTAGACGCTCGTACACTGAATAGACATATAGAGACCGAGAGAGACCGACCAATTAATATTGACGAATTGTTATCCAAATTTGAAAAGCTAAGGTTCTTTAGCACGATGGATTTGACTGCGGGATATTGTCAAATAAAAATACATCCCGAATCCAAAAAGTATACAGCATTTTTGTTTGATGGTAAATCAAATCGTTTTAATGTACTGTCATTTGGACTTTATGTCTGTGTGTCCATATTTGTTGTTGTTGTTGTGGTCTTCAGTCCTGAGACTGGTTTGATGCAGCTCTCCATGCTACTCTATCCTGTGCAAGCTTCATCTCCCAGTACCTACTGCAGCCTACATCCTTCTGAATCTGCTTAGTGTATTCATCTCTTGGTCTCCCTCTACGATTTTTACCCTCCACGCTGCACTCCAGTACTAAATTGGTGATCCCTTGATGCCTCAGAACATGTCCTACCAACCGATCCCTTCTTCTAGTCAAGTTGTGCCACAAACTCCTCTTCTCCCCAATTCTATTCAATACCTCCTCATTAGTTATGTGATGTACCCATCTAATCTTCAGCATTCTTCTGTAGCACCATATTTCGAAAGCTTCTATTCTCTTCTTGTCGAAGCTATTTATCGTCCATGTTTCACTTCCATACATGGCTACACTCCATACAAATACTTTCAGAAACGACTTCCTGACACTTAAACCTATACTCGATGTTAACAAATTTCTCTTCTTCAGAAACGCTTTCCTTGCCATTGCCAGTCTACATTTTATATCCTCTCTACTTCGACCATCATCAGTTATTTTGCTCCCCAAATAGCAAAAGTCCTTTACTACTTTAAGTGTCTCATTTCCTAATCTAATTCCCTCAGCATCACCGGACTTAATTCGACTACATTCCATTATCCTCGTTTTGCTTTTGTTGATAGTCATCTTATACCCTCCTTTCAAGACACTGTCCATTCCGTTCAACTGGTCTTCCAAGTCCTTTGCTGTCTCTAACAGAATTACAATGTCATCGGTGAACCTCAAAGTTTTTATGTCTTCTCCATGGATTTTAATACCTACTCCGAATTTTTCTTTTGTTTCCTTTACTGCTTGCTCAATATACAGATTGATGTCCATGTGTGCATTAGTGAGGCACTAGGGGGGGGAGTTATTAAAGGATCTGATAATATATGCAGACGACATGCTGATAATATCAGCTACTTGGGAAGAACATTGTTTAACTTTGTGCAAGACTTTGAAAAAATTTAAAGAGAAAGGTATTACAGTGAAACTGTCTAAATCATACTTTGCGTGCCAAGAACTTAAGTTCTTGGGTCATATTGTAGGGGTACAGGGAATTAGACCAGACCCTGAATGCATCAAAGAATGTCCACACCCAAGAAATGTAAGACAGTTAAAAGGATTTATGGGTATGGCCAGATACTATAGACGGTACGTACTAGGGCAAGAACTAAATGACCCAAGAATTTTATGTTTACTAAGAAAGGTAGTATTGTGGATTTGGGATCAAGGTGCAAATGATGCATTTGAGAATGTTAAAAGGGCACTTGTTGAATCACCCATATTATATCATCCTGTGATGGGCAAATCGTTTAAAATTTCGACAGATGCATCTGATTACGGTATTGTGCCGAAGTTTTCCAAGGAGAGTGGGATCCAAATAATGTAGAACTCAGAACCATAGCTTCTTCAAGTCATAGGCTAAATGGGCATGAACTAAATTATACAGCTAAAGAAAAAGAAATACCCGCAATTGTATGGAGTATTCAAAAATTTCAAACACTAATATGGGGATCAGAAATCCATGTTTATACAAATCATCAGGCTTTAGCCTTTCTCAAGAATAGTCAATTATTACACAGTAGGTTAATGCGATGGATGCTTTTCTTACAGTAATATGATATTAGGACACAATACGTAAAAGGTTCCGAAAATATAGTACCTGATGCTTTGTCTAGGCTACCCATGAGAATGGAAGAACTGAAATGTACGGAAGGACCCAGCATTATTTTTACCATTAATTTTATGTCAGCAGAATATAGAACATCAGAGTAAAGGAAATGGCTCAAAGAATAACAGATAATATCCATAATGATCCCTATTTTACAGAAATATTCTCTATGTGTATTCAGAACTCATTACCTGCTAATCAAGTAGAAAAATGGAAAATTATAGGTCATAACTTGTTTTGGAGAGACAGCGTTGGCACTTGTGTATTCCGAAGGTAACTGAAGATGCACTTGTGCGGTATGTTCATACAGGATATGGACACTTCAGAATTAAAAAGTGTACAGCCCATATGAATAAGTTTTATTATTTTAAAAAGCTAGGGCATAGTATAGCATCTTTGATAAGAACTTGTGAAATTTGCCAGAAAGTGAAAGAGAATAAAACTTATAAGAAATACAAAATGTATCCTATTATTCCTAAGTTATTACTCGATCTCACAGCGGCAGATTTTTTTGGACCAGTTCCAAAAGGAAAGGGAGGAGTATCATACATTTTGGTCATCATAGAATGCTGGTCAAAATATGTTAAACTATATCCCATTAAAAAAGCAAGTACCCAAACAGTTATACACTGTTTACAGCAATACTTTCTGGAAGTAGGGGACCACAATTCGTGAGTAACGAATTTAAAGAATTCCTAGTGTGGAAAGGTATTTGTCAGGTATTAATATCCAATTGTAGCCCATCATCAAACCCACGTGAATGAGTAATGAAGGAAATTAGAAAATTATACCGTACTTACTGTCATGAGAAACATACTTTCTGGGCAACAAAAATTAAGGACTTTGAACTCATCCTAAATGAATTACCACATATATCGACTGGGTTGACGCCTTCAGAAGTTATAGATAAACCTTTTATAGGAGAACCTCATCTTCAAAGCTCCGCTCTGAAAAAAGAGGCCCATAAGTTTTTTCAAAAATATGAAAGACCACATCGAGTACAAATGATGACTCATACTGTTGTTGTTGTTGTTGTGGTCTTCAGTCCTGAGACTGGTTTGATGCAGCTCTCCATGCTCCTCTATCCTGTGCAAGCTGCTTCATCTCCCAGTAACTACTGCAACCTAAATCCTTCTGAATCTGCTTAGTGTATTCATCTCTTGGTCTCCCTCTACAATTTTTACCCTCCACGCTGCCTTCCAATACTAAATTGGTGATCCTTGATGCCTCAGAACATGTCCTATCAACCGATCCCTTCTTCTACTCAAGTTATGCCACAAATTTCTCTTCTCCCCAATCCTATTCAATACCTCCTCATGAGATATGTCATCTACCCATCTAATCTTCAGCATTCTTCTGTAGCACCACATTTCAAAAGCTTCTATTCTCTTCTTGTCCAAACTATTTATCGTCCATGTTTCACTTCCATACAAGGCTACACTGCATACAAATACTTTCAGAAACGACTTCCTGACATTTAAATCTATACTCCATGTTAACAAATTTCTCTTCTTCAGAAACGCTTTCCTTGCCATTGCCAGTCTACATTTTATATCCTCTCTACTTCGACCATCATCAGTTATTTTGCTCCCAAATAGGAAAACTCCTTTACTACTTTAAGTGTCTCATTTCCTAATCTAATTCCCTCAGCATCGCCTGATTTAATTCGACTACATTCCATTATTCTCGTTATACTTTTGTTGATGTTCATCATATAACCTCCTTTCAAGACACTGTCCATTCCGTTCAACTGGTCTTCCAAGTCCTTTGCTGTCTCTGACAGAATTACAATGTCATCGGCAAACCTCAAAGGTTTTATTTCTTCTCCATGGATTTTAATACCTACTCCGAATTTTTCTTTTGGTTCCTTCACTTCTTGCTCAATATACACATTGAAAAACATCAGGGAGAGGCTACAACCCTGTCCCACTCCCTTCCCAATCACTGCTTCCCTTTCATGTCCCTCAACTCTTATAACTGCCATCTGGTTTCTGTACAAGTTGTAAATAGCCTTTCGCCCCCTGTATTTTACCCCTGCCACCTTCAGAATTTGAAAGAGAGTATTCCAGACAACATTGACAAAAGCTTTCTCTAAGTCTACAAATGCTAGAAACGTAGGTTTGCCTTTCCTTAATCTAGCTTCTAAGATAAGTCGTAGGTTCAATATTGCCTCACGTGTTCCTATATTTCTATGGAATCCAAACTGATCTTCCCCGAGGTCGGCTTCTACAAGTTTTTCCATTCGTCTGTAAAGAATTCGTGTTAGTATTTTGCAGCCGTGACTTCTTAAACTGATAGTTCGGTAATTTTCACATCTGTCAACACCTGCTTTCTTTGGGATTGGAATTATTATACTCTTCTTGACGTCTGAGGGTATTTCGCCTGTCTCATATATCTTGCTCACCAGATGGTAGAGTTTTGTCAGGACTGGCTCTCCCAAGGCTGTCAGTAGTTCTAATGGAATGTTGACTACTCCCGGGGCCTTGTTTCGACTCAGGTCTCTCAGTGCTCTGTCAAACTCTTCACGCAGTATCATATCTCCCATTTCATCTTCATCTACATCCTCTTCCATTTCCATAATATTGTCCTCAAGTACATCGCCCTTGTATAGACCCTCTATATACTCCTTCTACCTTTCTGCTTTCCCTTCTTTGCTTAGAACTGGGTTTCCATCTGAGCTCTTGATATTCATACAAGTGGTTCTCTTTTCTTCTAAGGTCTCTCTAATTTTCCTGTAGGCAATATCTATCTTACCCCTGGTGAGACAAGCCTCTACATCCTTACATTTGTCCTCTAGCCATCCCTGCTTAGCCATTTTGCACTTCCTGTCGATCTCATTTTTGAGACGTTTGTATTCCTTTTTGCCTGCTTCATTTACTGCATTTTCATATTTTCTCCTTTGATCAATTAAGTTCAATATCTCTTCTGTTACCCAAGGATTTCTACTAGCCCTCGTCTTTTTACCTACTTTATCCTCTGCTGCCTTCACTACTTCATCCCTCACAGCTACCCATTCTTCTTTTACTGTATTTCTTTCCCCCATTCCTGTCAATTGTTCCCTTATGCTCTCCTTGAAACTCTGAACAACCTCTGGTTCTTTCAGTTTATACAGGTCCCATCTCCTTAAATTCCCACCTTTTTGCAGTTTCTTCAGTTTTAATCTCCAGTTCATAACCAATAGATTGTGGTGAGAGCCCACATCTGCCCCTGGAAATGTCTTACAATTTAAAACCTCATTCCTAAATCTCTGTCTTACCATTATATAATCTATCTGAAACCTGCCAGTATCTCCATACTAAGACATTATTTTCAGTAGATCCCACAACTGGATCAGAAAAGGGGAAGTACAACATAAAAGATGTGAAACTCTATGTCCCCCAGGGATGTTAACATTCTGAGTTAATGGGTGGAGTGATGACCGTCGGATCCAGAGTTGTTTTCGGCGTTTCTTCCAAAACAGTTTTCCTGCATCGAATTCCCTTAAAATCTTAAAGTATTCTGTCATCTATTCGTAACACTTATTAATATTCTGTAACCTTATTACTTAGAAAATTGGATATGACAATAGAGACTGATTTAAGAGAATCATTGAAAAGAAGTGATACCTAGACAATATAAAATTGAACTGATTATTATATTTATGGGTAATATAATATGAGGTGACTAATGAAACAACTGTGATACCAGAGTGCATAAATTTTCTATTTTGTATAAAGTATTTTATACCTTTTATGAGATGTGATGTAAATGGGAGGGTTAGTATAGGTTTTGAAAGGGGTGGGTATTGTAGATAAATTTACAAGAGCAAATAAATCATGGCTAACACAAAACATGCATCACACCTTTCAGACAACCCTCGCCATCCAGTATGTCTGATTTTTCACCATTTGCAGTTTCCATAGGGTTGCTAAGATTTCCTACGGTGACCTCAAGGGTGAGGGTGGGAATGTCCGTTCTGTAGGAGACGATTTAACACTGAATCTCCCCCGGCATCTCACTCAAGTACCTGAGGGGTAGGGATCCTGGGGATGGGGGATGGGAAGGATTTCCTTTCTTTGGGGCTATCTTCTTTCTCTTCTTTGATCTTAGCAACCATTTCTATTATCCCCCCCCCCCCTTCTTACTTCTCATTTGAGGACCTATCTATTTTTTTCTCCTCCTTCCATATTCACAAACTTATATCGCTTAAGTCCTTCCTTGTTTCCGAGGATTCTAATAACCTACATCTTATCTTTAGATAAGAAGGCCGAAGAATCAGACTACATGAACACACATCCACATACACACAAAAATACATTTAGACATAAACACTAAAATTACAGACTAAAAATCCTGTCATGATGTGCGAGTCGCCAGGTATTGTAGGGGACAATAATGTGTGTACACAGGGAAAGATGCACATAGTTTATATATATGTATATAAGAACTATGACGATTCTACATCGAGTATACATAAGAAAGAGAATGTAAGCCAGAGTGGAATTAATCGTGATATACATTTAAGAAAAGTCAGTGCAATAAGTACTCTGATGAACTGATGAATTGTAGGATAGTGGGAATTGAATCGTATACGTAGACATTATCTACTGAGAGTATAGAAGTAGAGAAGGACTCTGGAGGACTCTAGGGACTAAAACATATATTAAAAAGTGAATGTGAAGTGCAGAATAGATTTGTAGCTTTACCAGGGAATACTTAATTATAGTATACATAGAAATGTGTACTTGGGTAATGAATCATGAGGCCGACTCAGAAAGGATGGAGGGGGGAGGGGGGAGGGGGGAGGGGGGGGGGGTTGTACCCGTCATTTGCTAAGTATATAGGCAGGTTTACCTACATGGAGACCTGTGGCCTAAAAAAATAGCAATGTTTAATTATGGGCGTACCTACCAGAATGGAAAGAGGAAGTGCTCTCATAAGGTCAACCCACAAGCAAGGTATAGGTACTGATCCCAGGAGAAGGGGACAGTATTGTGACAGAAGTCACAAATTTTATAGGAGTTATTCTGGAAAGTGTGAATTCTATACAAAACTAGCATTATTATGTTTCATGTAAATAAATAAGTGTCAAAAAGAGCACTTTCCTTTTGCCCAGAGTTCCTCCAAACTATGAAAAATAATAAAACTAGTACATTCCAATTAATAAGGTAGCACAAAGAATAAGAATAGAATATAGATTACTCAAGTGTCATGAACACCTGAAGTTTACGATTGGAAATAAGGAAAGAGTCCTCATGATTCCTAAATACGAGTCAAACTTACTAAATCACTAATGAACACTCAGGTCTTGATATCAAAGTAAAGTGAGAATAGAATAAAGAGACGCTGAGCTAAGGATCATTCTAGAGAAAACAAGGTGTTGTTATTGAAGTGGAAGAGGTATATATAAACCCATGTAGGAAATGTATACTGCTAAAATGTAAACTGTTATTATGTGTGATATTATAAACATAATGATTATGTATAAAATATTGCGTGTTTGATCTGAGGGGAGGGATATGTACTGTTTCAAGAGAATTTCTGCATAAATTGTAGAACCACTCAGCCTTCTACTGCCTCAAACACACTATATTTTACATATGAGTGTGAGAGAGCGGAATCCTACCTACTGCGTGTCACATGTCTGTGTGTGCAGGTTTAAATTCAGTCACAAGAAGAATGTAGACACGGCAGTCAAACGGCACCGACAACTACCTTTCAGGCAGTCCTTGGATGTTTAGTGAGTGCGTATGAGAGGACCATGGAGTATTACTGTAACTCCATGTCAACAGTGTCAGTGGCGATTGTTAGTGAAGAAAAGAACTCTTAAAAAACTCTTATTCCAGACTTGCTAGAGGCAAGAAGTATTTCATGAATCCTGTGATACAGAATTATGGTTATTGAGCCAACTCTTTTGCGAATGTAATTAGATTTGTTTCTGATGTGAGGCAATATGAGTGACCTACAAGAAGTCAGATGTTTATGTGAGAAGGGAGAAGTTTCTTCTGTATGAAGTACAATATATCATTAGTTGATGAAAAGTAACCTTTGAGTACCTACTTATTTCACAAGTAGAGGGAGAATTTTAAATATTCCTGTACCTAGCATCACTATTTGGAGAAGAAGTTTAAAGAGATTCCAGAAGGCAGTGAAGAAGATCGGCTGTGGACAAGTCATCTCATAAAAGAAGTGGAAGTTTGCATACATATTTCAACACTTTAAGTTGTCCAAACCGTTAGATCTGTTGTGAGAAAAGTGAAAATTTAATTAGCCATCTTCAGCCGACTCTTGTTGAAATCGGGACCTGGGTGAGAAATATGCACTGAAACTAAATCTAATAAAGACACAAATCATCCAGTTTACCACAAAACAAACTGTACCACATCTATTTGAAATATCATATGAGGACAATCACCTTGTCACCACAAACTGTGCCAGATTTCTACGTGTAAGACTGAACAAGAATTTATTATGGTCAGACCATGGAGATGTCATTTGTCACCGTCTAAATAGTCCAAGATTTGCAAATGAATGTTATGAGTTGTATAATAGAAGTGCCAGTAAAAAAAGTTATATATCACACGTATTTTGTGTGTGTGATTAGACATGGTATAATTTTTTGGAGATCAGAGAAAACAAACTTACAGACAGTCTTTAGACTACAGAAAAAAATCATTAGTCACTGCAGATGCAGAAAAAAGACAATCATGCAGATCTCTGTACAAGGTCCTTGATCTTATGATTGTTCCTGGCTTCTATTACCTATGAGACAATTTTTGAGAATAGCCTGTTTACGCATGAAACAGATCTCAGTATAAGTTACCAACTCATAGGCGAAAACTACTGGAGAAGATGCCCTATTATATGGGTATGAGGCTAGGAATGAAATCTGTGAAAAATTTAAAAATTATGAACAAGCAGAATTTCATTTAAAAAAGCGTCTTAGCAAGTAAATGTTACTACAGTGTAGAAGAATCTATGACTGATTGTCACAAATAACTATGCCTGATGTGTAATTTTATTCTTTTTCACGCTAAAAAAGTACTTTAAGTAAATATTTACTCTTAATTTTACTTTACTTTAAACATGATTATATCAAATCATTTTATTGTACTTAAAATTATGAAACAGCTGTGAATTATTCTGTACACTTACAAATAGAAAGTAGCTTTAACCTGACAAGACACCTATGTTCCAATCGTTTGATTGTAAATGACATGTTATGTGACAAAGTTTCTATTCTATTCCAGCTTTCGCCTTCAGCAATACAGAGAAGCTAAGTCTGAATGGCCTGGCAGAGATTTGCACAACTATACTACTGACTTACCATCTCACTTAGTACAGTTTAATAGGACTGCTGGAGATAATTTTCATCTTGTCTTACACATGTATCTGTTATAAAGGACTTCGAGATTATGGCCATCAACTTCTATTTTGAGAATGTGTCAAAGTGTTTCAAAGGCTAGGTTTGCCAGTTTAGATGGAACATTTCCCTAAATTAATGTGCATACACAATAGAGAGAGTTTTCTTTGCAAACATTCTCATACTGACAACTTCTGTACTTTGACTGCAAACTAAATAAATATTAAGTAAAAATAAATGACCAGTTATTTTTTTATTGCTACGTCTCCTACTGAGAAAGCTTTAAAACAGAATAGAGCAATATTACAAACTATAAAAAAAGAGAAAACCACACCAACTAATACGTTTTACATACATCTTAGTTCAGTTGTCAACTTACCAGAGTATCCTCTACTAGCTGAGTAGCAACTTTTTCAGCAGAATACAGCCCTGCAGCCTGTGAGATTAGTTTGGTCTCTATTGGCTTTGTGCGCTCCTCTTCAGCAAATCCTGGTGTGTCGGTATCAGGAGGCAAGGCTAAGGTCACTGATATATTGTAAGGCTTACACTGCAGGCAAAAAAAGTAAAAACCTAGCATAAGGTTTCGTTGCTGCCAGACCATTGTCAAAAAATTTATTTCTAAAGTATCTGATAAAAAAGAATAATTTACCTTTACTGCACTGTCAGTCATTATTTAATACAGAAGCCAAGTGTTTGAAGAGAAGAGATGCCTTCTCAAAAATGAAATCCATGACTGACAAAATACATGATCAGCCAAACATTATGAGCACCTATCTAATAGGCAGTACATCCAACTTTTGCGCACGCGCACGCACCAAATTCCTGTAAATCCTGGGGAGGGGGACTATGCCACGTTCAATCACATCACATTCTAGATATGTTTGATCGGGTTCAGATCTGGTGAACTGAGGGGCTCATACATCAATTGGAACTTGCCACTGTGTTCCTTGAACCACACCATCATGTCCTGGCCTTGTGTCATGGCGCATTATCTTGTTGAAAAATGTCACTGCCGTCAGGACACATGATCATCATAAGGGGTGTACGTGGTCTACAACGAGTGTATGATACTCCTTGGCCATCATGGTGCCTTTCACGAGCTCCACTGGATCCATGGATGGCCATGTAAATGTTCCCCAGAGTATAGTGGAGCTACCACCAGCTTGTCTCTGTCCTGCAGTACAGGGTGTCAAGAAGCTGTTGCCCTGGAGGACGTTGGATTCGTGACCCCCGCCCCGTATGATGAAGAAGATATCAAGATTATTCAGACCATGCAACATACTGCCAATGCACCTATGTCCAGTGCCGATGGTCACATGCTCATTTCAGTCACAGTTGCCAATGTTGTGGCGTTAACATTGGCACACGAAAGGGTCATTGGCTGTGGAGGTCAGTCCTTAGGAGTGTTTGGTGAACTGTGTGGTCACATACACCTGTACTCTGCCCAGCATTAAAGTTCGATGTTATTTCCGCCGCAGTCTGTCCTATTTTACATCTGCCCAGCCAACGATGTACAAGATCTGTAATGAGAAATGGTGGCACAATTCCATGTCTGGACATGGTTTCACCTTGGTTTCGCCATGTGTTGAAGACACTCACCAACAGCACTTCTTGAACACCTGACAAGTTGTGCAGTTTCTGAAATGCTCATACCAAGCCTGTGACGAAGCAAGCTGCGATATTTTTACTTCCCCTCTTGTTCTGCCATCTGCCTCCTTAATTTCGTTTTATCACTTTTAACTAATTACCATTAACATACGTGAGTATAGTCTGTGTTTTCATAAAAGAGAAAGGTTGGCCCTCAGTTTTAAAGAATATAACACCAGATCTAATTTTGTGCTTAGTTGTATGTATGTAATTGCTTTTCTAATTTATTTTGACTATTGCTAGTTAGTATCTTTTATTATAGGGTGAAATCAGTAATTGTTTTGTAAATTATATTCTATTGTTGATGTGTAAACAAATATAAATTCATCTAAAAACAAAGATGATGTGACTTACCAAACGAAAGCGCTGGCAGGTCGATAGACACACAAACAAACACAAACATACACACAAAATTCAAGCTTTCGCAACAAATGGTTGCTTTGTCAGGAAAGAGGGAAGGAGAGGGAAAGACGAAAGGATGTGGGTTTTAAGGGAGAGGGTAAGGAGTCATTCCAATCCCGGGAGCGGAAAGACTTACCTTAGGGGGAAAAAAGGACAGGTATACACTCGTGCACACACACACATATCCATCCACACATATACAGACACAAGCAGACATGTCTGCTTGTGTCTGTATAAGCATGAAGCACACACCCTCTAAAACCACAAGAAAATCTCATCCGTGTCATCCCTAGGATTTTATTATGAAGAAAAGGCTCTTGGCTGTAGTAAGGCGCAGTCAAAGATGGGATAACAGTATGAAATACCTTAAGATGATGAGTTCTTAGTATAACAACTTCATAGTTTGGTGGCACAGTCAACAGACTGATAAACATAGTGGCAGGATTCTGATCTTTATCATTTAACATCCCATCCAAAGGCCTTTCATTTCAATGACCATCTGAATTCTGGAAAGTAGGGTGTCTACGAGGTGACTAATAAGCATCTCATTTTCTGCAATCTGCTCCAAGATGGCTGGGGCAATGTTCAAAAGGTCAGACAGGTGCTTGGTGCAGGATCAGGCCAGTTTTCTTGAAGGGTCTGTTCCATGCCCATCCATATGTTTCTAGTGAGGCTGACATCTGGGGCACATGTAGGTTGGTCACGAAGAAAAATTTCATTCTGCTTTGCAAATCAATCCTTCACCATAGATAATATTGTACTGGACACTGATCTTGCTGGAAACAGACTAATCCCTCAGAGCCAAGGAAACTGGTACACTTGCCTAATATCATGCAAGGCCCCAGTGAGCACACAGAAGTGCCGCAACATGAGATAGCATGGACTTGACTAATACCTGAAGTACTGCTGGAGGGAATTGACACCATGAGTCCTGCAGGACTGTCCATAAATCCGTAGGAGATCTCTTCTGAACAGCACGATGCAAGGCATCACACATATGTTCAATGTCTGGGGAGTTTGGTGGCCACTGCAAATGTTTAAACTCAGAAGAGTGTTCCTGGAACCACTCTGCAGCAATTCTGGACATGTGGGGTGTCGCATTGTCCTCCTTGAATTGCCCAAACCCACTGGAATACACAATGGACATGAACAGATGCATGTGATCAGACAGGATGCTTATGTATGTCTCACTTATCAGAGTCATATCTAAACTTATCAGGGGACCCATATCATTCCAACTGCATATGCCCCACACTGTTACAGAGCCTTCACCAGCTTAAGCAGTCCCCTGCTGACATGCAGGGTCCGTGGGTTCATGAGGCTGTCTTCATACCCATTCACATCCATCTGCTCAAGGCAATTTGAAATGAGACTCGTCTAACCAGGCAACACGTTTCCAGTCATCAAGGGTAAATGAGTGGGCCTTCAGCTCCAAAAGCCCATATCGACAATGTTTCATAGAATGGTTTGCATGCTGACACTTGTTGATGGCCCAGCACCGAAATCTGCAGCAATTTGTGGAAGGGTTGCACTTCTGTCACATTCAATGATTCTCTTCAGTTGTCATCGGTCCCATTCTAACAGGATCTTTTCCCAGCTGCAGCAATGTCGGAGATTTGATGTTTTACTGGATTCCTGATATTCACGGTACACTCATCATACAGGAAAATCCCCACTTCATCACTACCTCAGAGATGCTGTGACCTATCGCTCGTGTGCCGACTATAACAGCTCGTTCAAACTCGCTTAAATCTGATAACCTGCCATTCTAGCAGCACTAACCAATCTAACAACAGCGCCAGACAATTGTTGTCTTATAAAGGTGTTGCCGACCACAGTTCCGTATTCTGCCTATTTACATATCTCTGTATTTACATATGCATGCCTGTACATTTCTTTGGTGCTTCAGTGCAGTTCTCACTCTAGTGGGACCATAACAATATGAGTATACTTGGCAGCTTCACATCAGCCACTTACTCTGTCACACACCCCAACTTCACAGGAACACATCAAGCCCCACAGCCACTGCGAGATAATGTGCAGATATATTAGGGGTCAAAACAGATAACATGTGACTTTTATATCTGTGATGGACCATCACTCCCAAAAAATATCTTTGTGTTTGTTTGCAAGTTCATTAGTGTGGACTGGTATCATTACATTACACACCAATAGCCCAATTCCCACATGCCTACTGGATTCTCCAGTATCACAATATTGCTTTATTCATAATCACCCAGTGCCCTCAGGAATGCCATAGTGTGCAATGCAGGACATGTCATGATCTCTGATGCTATCAAATTCCCATCCTCTATAAGAGCAGCAACACAGCAAGAAACAGCCTGTTGGTGACAAGGTATGGCTCATGAATAAAGTGGATGCACTACTCAATACAAAGTGGTTCAGGAGTACAGCCATCAGCTGTTACAGAACGATGATGTGATAAGAGACACAACTCTTTGAATTAGAGTGTCAGTCAATGTTGCAAAATACTGCCACCACATGAGTGAATAACGTGAGAACTTCGTGCAGAATAATGCCGCTCGCCCCCTTAGGGTAAGGTGCTCCCACAAGCAAGTAAAGTAATTTACTCTCTCTAAATGTGTCCATACAGGCTGACTATGCCTTATTGTTCGAAACAATAAGGTTAACAATCATGCTGAGCTCATTCCAACATTTACCTAGAGAGTTGGTGGAATAATAAGAGGGACTGCTTACTGACCAGTAAAACATGGGTTCAAATTGCACAAGTTTGATTTTAATTTTTTCACATGAATAGTTAAAAGTATTTACTAAAACTGAAGATTAGCTTTCTGCAATAATAGCAGTATAATATACCAATATAGTTAAATTATAATACAATATGCTGTTATAGATAATCAAAAAACATACCATTTTATATTGTGATTCATGAAGCCTCTCACCGTCAACTAATTACGCACAGGCATGTTTCCATGAATATAATTCAAATTTCTTTAATGGCAACTAGTATGAAAAAGAAATGTGCATGCACTGAAGTGTGTTTTATTCAATACGCATGGTGCAGAAAATGTGTCTGTTTTGAATGATTTTATGACATCTATCACATGTCTTTCAGGACAAAGTTCAGGAACAGAAAGGAACGGTAAGACTTGGGTCAAAACCTGTCATTTTTTTGCCACTCATAGTTAACATCGCTTAAAATCCATTGCCAAATTTCAGCTGTGAATTCACACTGGAAGTTACCTTAAATAAATCGTATAGAATGTGTATTTCCTAGCTTAGCACTTGAAAGTGAGAGATGAATAGCCCTGGATTCATTAGTTATTGTTTCGGCAAGTGTAGAATATACAATCGGAGAAGTTTGTACATTGACAAAGTAGCTCGCTTCAAGGCTTTGTTCTGATCATAGTTTGAGCTCCAAAAAATATTGTGTACATTCAATCTCACCTGCATAAGTGAATTTAAATAACACACGCATATGGGCAGAAACAACTTGAACACTATATACCAGACTACGAATACACTGAAAGTGAAGAAACTGAAATTAGTTATCCTCATGAAGCAGTGGTGTATTGGAGAATGGATGCAGTAAGAAATGCCTATATCAGCATTGTCAAAAGAAATATCGATTTGTCCATCCTGTGAGTGAGTTGTATAGGCAGAAAAACAAAATTGCAGAACAATGCAACTGTCAACTGGAAATAACACAAAGATTAAATATTTGTCTCCCTGTCTGCACTTACATATCTATACAAAAGAATGTCCATGCTCAGTCTGGATGACTCATTGTTAACTGCCTTATGAATTTTTCTTTGAGAACTGACAAGAAACTTTGGACCACATTTAAAGTAGCAATGTGCTTCACACAAGATCTTATAGCGTACTAAACGAAGTTTGGGAAAATGGAAGAGGAAAATGTTTATATTTTTATGTGTCATGTTTTCTTCTGATCTGTGGGTACAAAATCCCTTCTGTTTCTAGCTTGTTAGTCACATCATACAAATTCTGAATTATTATCAGCTGCATTTTGGGCTCATACTGTGAAAGAGAATTATGCTTCATATTCCACCTTCTACAACAAACGAAATTCTAATTTCTGTCACTAGACTAAGAATTTCTCCATCAGAGGAAGGAATTTTATCAAACATTAGTAGACAAAATTGTTATGGACAGATGACCAAAGTTTTCAGTATACCACTGTGATAATATTCTTAAATTTCAATCAGTAGTATGTTATCCATTTTCTTCTCCTCAATTTCAAAATCTGATTAAACATCCATGATGATACTCAGAATATACTGACATTAGACTAGACCAGGTACGCCTTGTGGTTTCCATACTGCGGAACTCTGTAATATCGATCGGAACTACGCTGGACCCTGGAATACTTTTACAGATCAGTCTGACACCATGACTGAGATGTATGGGGAGGGGGAGTGTTTGTTGGGCAGGGGAGGGAGGGGAGTAGCAGCAGCGGCAGAATAACGCTAAAACCAAAAGCTCACACTTCACCTTCTTGACGTTTCATATTCAACTATTAAATAATACAAAAAACTAACTCCAAGACAAGATCTATAGGTACTTTAATGCTGTTTATGCATAACATTTTATGTGCTTTCAATTCTTAACTTGCGATATTTAATGTTTTATATGTTTTTACACTGTAGCGTTTACGAGTTCACGCGATGAAATAGTGATGTTTCTGCGACATCCCAAGTATTGTGCTTTGATTGTGATTTTTGTATGAATAAATACATAATGAACAGTGATCAGATCAGGCAGCGACTAAGTGCGCGCGCGCACACACACACACACACACACACACACACACACACACACACACACACACACACACACACAGAGAGAGAGAGAGAGAGAGAGAGAGAGAGAGAGAGAGAGAGAGAGAGAGAGAGAGAGGGGGGGGGGGGGGGGACGGACGGACCTCATATGTACATTGCAGTGCCAGACAAACAAAACACTTGAGACATTCGCATCAGCACTGCAGTGAGTCCTAGCACACCTAGATTTACTTCTGGAGGAGATGAAGCAGATACTACTACACACAAAATATTAGATCAGTTTATTAAGACTTGAACAGTCTGAAATAGTTAACTTGGAAACAATCTATGTCCACAGATTTTTTACTATCTCTCAACTCTGCAACCTATCACTCGATACAATACAAAATTATAGTCTCCTCTTAGTGTACAACTGACTATAAACTTTGAGACACAGTTCTGGCTTCTAACATAACTCTTGTTGCTACATCTGACTAAGATGATACTGTTGTGTGCAATGATTGCAGAGGATGAGTTGGATTGCACTATGACTTAAGTAATCTTCTGGCAGTGGTGGCATATGGAGGGTATGTCCATGCCGACATCTCTCATTTGTTGCTGCATATGGCAGCGGCTGTCATTACTTGTGGTTCTGTTGTAAGGTGCCAACTTCGATAGGGAACCTTATTCTTCAGATGTTACAGTGTATATTTATATTAAATTAATAAGGAAGTCCCAGAATCTTTCGGAACACATGAAGGCGAATAAAAAAATCTGGAGGAAGCAGGACAAGAACACATGAACTTTGGCATCATAAGTCTGTGTCTTTATCCTCTAAAATACCTTAATCCTCCGGACTTGTGATTCTTATTTTATATGATCTCTTAAAGGCATTAAGCCACATTAACTGACATTTAATTATAAGAAATCATACCAAGAATGATGGGCTTTTGATTCATCTTCAACACACTATTAGACTGAAATGGCATACTTTCATAAAACCAAGTTCTAATGCAAAAACAATGAAATATGGAAGTTCTTTCACCATCAATACGAAGTTTCCCACCATTTTCCTACATCAAATCATAGCAATAATGACACATTTTTTGCTGGTGCTTTGGAGCAACATATAGTCATAGAATGTAAGTTATAATATAAAACCCACCAAATATGAGCTTCATAAGATTAGGACAAAATTTAATATGGCATCTCCCAAGTTCTGCTTGAGACATAGACTTGACAAAGGTGTGACACAGGACAGCAAGGCTGAAGCGTCTGAGCTTTTGGGAAGCCTGTAAGAGCTGTACTCAGTAAAAGCCATACTCCTAAATATTTGCTACATATAGCTAACTGGCATTTCAAGGTGCAGCCTTAAGACTGGCCATTCCCTTTTTGAGAAACATCACAAGATCAACAGCTCCAAAAATGTTGACTGCCACCACACAAAATTTGTGCGCAAAGTATCCTAAATGTGTCATGATGATTTAAATTCTGTAATCCATTACTGACAAATGTATTTTAATGTACATATTTTGAGCCGACTATCTCAGAGCCTTTAATTAGGAGTCAGGTATGGGCCAGACTCACTCTTAACTAAGTCCGGCCGTGACACACAGAGCTGACAAATATAATTCTTAATTGACTTCTTGTAGCCTTGTATCAATATTTCCAATTGTTGCAATAGTTGCAAGAAATTTAATTAATTTTGACTTCTTGGGACTCGCATTCGGGAGGACCACGGTTCAATCCTGCATCTGTCCATCCTGATTTCCCTAAATGGCTTCAGGCAAATGCCGGGATGGTTCCTTTAAAAGGGCAACGGCCGACGTCCTTCCCTAATCCAATGAGACCAAAGACCTCGCAGTTTGGTCTCCTCCCCCAAATTAACAACAACAACTCGTTGGGAATTCTGCATTTACATGCATAGTCTCCTTACCAATTTGGAAACAATATTTTCTATAAAATATCTTTTGATTGCTTTCAATTAATGATTCAGTACCGCAATGAAAGAAGAGAAATGGGAATGCTGTAACACATAATAGACCAATTGCAGTTGCAAGTGAGGGAACTGTGAAAAAGATATTATACTTCTTAACTTTTTAAGTAACTCCAACTCTCTCTTGGAAAGCTTTATGTAAGGTGTTTTTGCAAAGGTGACTAAAAGTGAACTTAAAAAAAAAAATCAAAACAGGTTTCAAAATGACAAGTCTGGCTGTCTCCTTTTGAGACAGTTTGCTGACAACACTGTTGGGTACTGCTAAAACTCATCACTGAGTGACAGTCGTTGGATTCAGGATGACATACTGAATTTCTACTTGGGGAAATGAATGGCTTCTTGCCTCCAATCTGGCTAGATGTAAATTACACTGCCTGGCAAAGAAACTGAAGCACCCAGAAGACAAAGTCAAATGTCAATATAACTTTGTACACATATAATATTATGAGAAGAAAAGCTACTACTCACCGCATAGCGGAGATGCTGAGTCACAGATAGACACAACAAAAAGACTCTCACAATTATAGCTTTTGGCCATTAACACCTTCATCAACAATAGACACACATACACATACGCACCACATGCACACACACTCATGCAAACGCAACTCACGCACACGACTGCAGTCTCAGGCAACTGAAACCACACTGCGAGCAGTAGTGCCAGCGGATGATGGAAGTGGCGACTGGGTGGGGGTAAGGAGGAGGTTGAGGTGGAGAGGGGGAGGGATAGTATGGTAGGTTAGACGGGGGGCAGTGGACAGGGGGGAGGGGAGGGGGGAAGAAGCAGAAAAGGAGAGAAATGAAAAGACTGGGTGTGGTGGTGGAATAAGGGCTGTGTAGTATTGAAACGGGAACAGGGAAGGGGCTGGATGGGTGAGGACAGTGACTAACAAAGGTTGAGGCCAAAGGGGTCACAGGAAAGTAGAATGTATTGCTGGGAAAATTCCCACCTGTGCAATTCAGAAAAGCTGGTGTTGGTGGGAAGGATCCATATGGCAAAGGCTGTGAAGCAGTTATTAAAATGAAGGATATCGAGTTTGACAGTGTGCTCAGCAGCAGGGTGTTCCACTTGTTTCTTGGCCATAGTTTGTCAGTGGCCATTCATGTGGACAGACAGCTTGTTGGTTCCAGAATAAGATTTTCACTCTGCAGCGGAGTGTGCGCTGATATGAAACTTCCTGGAAGATTAAAACTTTGTGCCCGACCGAGACTCGAACTCGGGACCTTTGCCTTTCGTGGCCAAGTGCTCTACCATCTGAGCTACCGAAGCACGACTCACGCCCGGTACTCACAGCTTTACTTCTGGAAACATCCCCCAGGCTGTGGCTAAGCCATGTCTCCGCAGTATCCTTTCTTTCAGGAGTGCTAGTTCTGCAAGGTTCGCAGGAGAGCTTCTGTAAAGTTTGGAAGGTAGGAGCCGAGATACTGGCAGAAGTAAAGC
This sequence comes from Schistocerca cancellata, assembly GCF_023864275.1. NCBI lineage: Eukaryota > Metazoa > Arthropoda > Insecta > Orthoptera > Acrididae > Schistocerca > Schistocerca cancellata. The sequence continues at coordinate 522,809,101 of NC_064633.1, forward strand.
TGTGAGTACCGGGCGTGAGTCGTGCTTCGGTAGCTCAGATGGTAGAGCACTTGCCCGCGAAAGGCAAAGGTCCCAAGTTCGAGTCTTGGTCGGGCACACAGTTTTAATCTGCCAAAGTTTCATATCAGCGCACACTCCGCTGCAGAGTGAAAATCTCACTCTGGAAACATCCCCCAGGCTGTGGCTAAGCCATGTCTCCGCAGTATCCTTTCTTTCAGGAGTGCTGGTTCTGCAAGGTTCGCAGGAGAGCTTCTGTAAAGTTTGGAAGGTAGGAGCCGAGATACTGGCAGAAGTAAAGCTGTGAGTACCGGGCGTGAGTCGTGCTTCGGTAGCTCAGATGGTAGAGCACTTGCCCGCGAAAGGCAAAGGTCCCGAGTTCGAGTCTTGGTCGGGCACACAGTTTTAATCTGCCAAAGTTTCATATCAGCGCACACTCCGCTGCAGAGTGAAAATCTCACTCTGGAAACATCCCCCAGGCTGTGGCTAAGCCATGTCTCCGCAGTATCCTTTCTTTCAGGAGTGCTAGTTCTGCAAGGTTCGCAGGAGAGCTTCTGTAAAGTTTGGAAGGTAGGAGCCGAGATACTGGCAGAAGTAAAGCTGTGAGTACCGGGCGTGAGTCGTGCTTCGGTAGCTCAGATGGTAGAGCACTTGCCCGCGAAAGGCAAAGGTCCCGAGTTAGAGTCTCAGTCGGGCACACAGTTTTAATCTGCCAGGAAGTTTCAGCTTGTTGGTTGTCATGCCCACATATAATGCAGCACAGTGGTTGCAGCTTAGCTTGTAGACCACATGACTGGTTTCACACGTAGCCCTGCCTTTGATGGGATAGGTGATGTTAGTGACCGGACTGGAGTAGGTGGTGGTGGGAGGAAGTATGGGACAGGTCTTGCATCTAGGTCTATTACAGGGGTATGAGCCATGAGGTACGGGATTGGGAGCAGGGGTTGTGTAAGGTTCAAATGGTTCAAATGGCTCTGAGCACTATGGGACTAAACATCTGAAGTCATCAGCCCCCTTGAACGTAGAACTAGTTAAACCTAACCAACCTAAGGACATCACACACATCCATGCCCGAGGCGGGCCTCGAACCTGCGACGGTTGTGTAAGGATGGACGAGTATATTGTGATATTGTGTAGGTTCGGTGGACGGTGGAATACCACTGTGGGAGGGGTGAGAAGGGTAGTGAGCAAGACTTTTTCCAGTGTTTGATTTGTCGTACCCACTATCGATGAGTACGTAAATGATTACTGTTGCACTTCTCTGTGACAGGTGTAACAGCCACCTTTAGTGCATTAGTACTGTTCATGTTTAGTGTTGTTGCAAGGTTTGTTTGTGTAAACAAGAGACGTCAACAGTGTCAGGCGCTGAGTAATCCCTATGAAGGAGTGGAGGTGCCACACACTAATGTGAGACAGTTTTATTAGCACTTGGCACAAGGTTAAAAAAGGTTTCATTGTGGGTTCCCATTTGTTTGACTGGTGAAATCATGTTGTTGTTGTTGTGGTCTTTAGTCCAGAGACTGGTTTGATGCAGCTCTGTGTTAGCCTCTTAATCTCTGAATAGCTACTGAAACCTACATCCTTCAGAATCTGCTTAGTGAATTTCTCTCTTGGTCTCCTTTTACAATTTTTACCCTCCACGCTTCCCTACAATACTGAATTGGTGATCCCTTGATGCCTCAGAACATGTCCTATCAACCGATCCCTTTTTCTAGTCAGGTTTTATCACAAATTTCTCTTCTCCTCAATTCTATTCAGTACCTCTCCATTAGTTACATGATCTACCCATCTAGTCTTCAGCAGTCTTATTCTGTAGCACCACATTTCAAAAGCTCCTATTCTCTTCTTGTCTACACTGTTTATCATCCATGTTTCACTTCCATACATGGCTACACCCCATCAAATACTTTCTGAAAAGACTTCCTGACACTGAAATCACACAACATCCAAATTTCTGCAGCATTTTGATGCGACAGTGACCTGATGCATTTGGATGTGCCAGTGACATGATGCTGCACTGCGTGGGAATGCAAGGGCAGGGATACCCATTGGGCGAGGTTCGGTTGGCCAACGTCCGGCCACTACAGTTGGAACTGCTGTATGGGCACCAAACACATTGTAACACCTTCACATCTGCAACTGCCACCCAAGAGCATGTAATGGACTCCTTGCAGCATTCTGTGTCATCCCGCACCTTTGGTTGGAGACTAGCAGCTGCTGGACTAGGGAATTATCGTTCCACCAGCAGTCTGCCGTTAACATCACAACACAAATGGCTGCATTTGGAGTTGAGCCAGGACTGGGAAGAATGGACTGTACATGAATGGCAATGCACAGTGTTCGGCAATAACTCACAGTTCTGAACAACTCCGGATGACCGTCATCAATGTTGGAGAGATCCCATTCTTGCAATGTTTTGGAGAGGCATAGCAATGATTCTCTGGCCATCATAATGTATAGGGAGCTGTCAGGTATGACTTCAGGTCACGGCTCATAGCACCTAAGACACTTCTGATGCCACAAGGTACATCAAGGGCATCCTGTGTACCTATGCGTTAACTTTCATGTGGCAGTATCGCGCTGACATTTTTCAACAGGACAATGTTCGCTCACACACAGCACGTGTCTCTATCAACTGTATGCGTGATGTTGAGTTACTCGTGTGGACAGCAAGACCCCTAAATCTGTTCCCAATAGACTGTGTGGAACCAGTTCAGATGACAACTTCATCCCAGTACCAGTACATCAAGAAGCAGTTACAGCCACTGAGGGGCCAGTTTGCCTCATGAGAGGATATAATGGCTTTACGACACTCTTCCTACCCAAATCAGTGCATGAATCCAAGCCAGAGAGGGTGCAACATCACACTGGTAAGTGGCCTCCTACCACCACGTTCTTTATAAATTTGACTCAAGTTTTGTATTCAGTGAGATAACATCAATATGTAGTTTCATTTGGTTTCCTCCTCTCCGTCTGAGTGATTCACTGTTTTGGTCAGGTAGTGTAATATGAATAAGTGAGGGAAACTGAATTATTTGAACAGTATTAATGATACACCACTTGACTCTGCCACTTCAATTAACCAAGGTGTAAGATTGATTAAATGGGACAACCACATAAAATCAGTTGTAGGAGAGGCAAATGGATGACTACAGTTTATTGACAAATTTATGGGATAGTTTATTGCAACTCTAAAGGAAATCGTGTACAGAATGCTTGGGCAACCACTGCATGACTGTTTGGGATTCTTACCAGGTGAAACTAAAAGAATACATCAATGCAATTCAGAGTGATGTTTGTAGATTTCCTATGGACTGGTTTGATCAATATAAGGGTGTCGTAGCAATCCTTTGTTAGCTTAGTCAGGAATGCTTGGAGGAAACAGAACTACTATCTTTTGCAAAACACTATTAAAAACTTTGGGAACTTAAATGGGAATCCATGGAAGAAAGATGATATTCTTTTTGATGAACGTCACTGAGAAAATTTTGAGAACTGGAATTTAAAGCTGACTACAGAATGATTCTACTGCTACCTACGTATAATTTGTGTAAGGGCCACGAAGATAAGGTATGGGAAACTAGGGCTCATACAAAGGCTTTTAGACAGTCGTTTTACCCTAGATTTATTTGCGAGTGGAACAGAAAAGAGGATGGCTAGTAGAGGTACAGGGTACCATCCACCACACACTCTACGGTGGCTTGTGGACTATGTATGTAGATGTAGATGTAAATGTAGGCTGCTGGAATTTGGGCACCCAGAATTTGCAACAGTCTGCAGAAAGATTGTACTGTCTCCAACATTCAGGTCAGGTAAGGACAAAATAAGGGAAATTATGGCCCAAGCAACCACTTTTTCCTTAGTCCATCTGAGACTGGAACACAAAAGAGAATGACTGGCAATGGCCCGAAGTACCTCTACTGTGCACTGTATTATGGCTTGGAGGAGGATATATGCAGATTTAGACCTAGGACAGAGAGTTTATGATTTGGAGTGGGGGGGGGGGGATGGAATAAATAGGAAATAAGAAAGAAAATGCAGTAACCACAGTATATATAGGAGAGAAAAGTGGTTCGAAAAAAACAATTGCAGAACTGATGGCTTGAAACAGAATAACTACTGCAGATTAAATTGCGCAAAACATCCCCCTTCCACCCTCACCACTTATGGAAGACTTTATCAACAAATCAGAACAACACAGGTAAAAAAAAAATTACAGGATCAGGAAAATTTTTTCTCAGACTTTACAAACATGAAGTGACAGAATGAAATAATGTTGTAATCCTTGGCTGTAGTCTTATTTTATGTTCTTCATATGGGTGTAGAATGCATAGAACGTAGGTCTACTTCTTGTGCTTGAATGGGTGTTCACAAAAATTATGCAGGCAAGTTGCACGAGAAACAGTGAGATAAAATAACTGAGAAATCTTCATAAAGTTAGCAAATCTGACAACTTTCAAATCTTTACATCCATAAGCCAACATTTGATAAGTACTGGTTGTTACTTCACTTTGGAACAAACATTACTGATCCACAATTTAAACCTTTATCTGAAATATGAAACAATTAAGTTACTGTTATATCAGCTGCATGCAAAGAAAACAATGATTACAGTACTAACCTCCATCTCAAGGGCCTCGGCCAATCCCCTGATGGCAAACTTGGTGCTGCAGTAAGCAGTGAAACCATAGAGGCCCAAGAGGCTAGCTTGGGATCCTACAAGCACAATATGGCTGCCCTCCCTGTTGTTCTTCATCTGAGGCAGCACTGCATGTGTCATCTGAAGGGTGCCCAGCAGGTTTATGTTCACCATTTTCTGCAGACAAAATCACAGGTACTTCTTACAATGCATGTCTTTGCCTTCAGCTATTGTTCCTTGTCAATGTACACTGATGTTTGTGAAAATTACGCACCCAGAAATAATGGAGTGAATAATATTAACAACAACAACAATAATAATCTATACTACTATATAAAGACAAGTTGTCGTTTAATATCGTTAATGTAAATCTTGAAAAGTCTTAGACCAATTTGCTTCAAATTTTTACAGAATGCTCTAACAAACATTCACACGGACATATGCTATATATATTTTATATATATAATTTATAAATATATATATATCATATAATATATATTTCCAAACATCTCAAAAAGGTCTTGATTGATTTACTTAAAATCTTTACATTATACTCTACTAAACTCAGGAAACACACACACACACACACACACACACACACACACACACACACACACACACACACACACACACAAAACCATGTAAAGACAAGTTGTTGTTTATATTTTTTTCCAAAAATTTTGACAAGTTCTAGACTGAATTACTTCATACTTTTACATGACACGCTCTAATAAACATTTAGATGGACAAAGACCATACTTTTTTAAAACATAGATAGTACATAAAGGGGGAAAGTTGTATGCAAAAATCTCGTAACCTTTTCGCCTGATTTACTTCACATTTTTACACATTATTCTAATAAAAATCACATGGACGTAGACTACATACTTCTTAAATATATAGTGTATAAATATATAAAGGGGTATGTTGTTGGCAGAAATCTTGATAAGTTCTTGACTAATTTACTTCAGTGTTTTACATGATGCTCTTATACACAGGTGTGCTATTGTGTACTGATACGCGTCATGTAACAAGCATCTGTGAGTAATATGTATAAGGACATAGCCTTCCAGACGAGGTGCTGTGTGTTTTTAAGTATTTTAGTGATGACAAATATTTATAATGTGCTGAATTTTATCCAGTTGACACCTTGTGCATGAAGTTCAGAGTGAAAGAACAGGTTTAACCAAAAAAAAGTTTATGCCTTGAAGATAACAATTAAGACTGTTGAAACTGGTTGTCTTGAATAAAAAATATTTTTGTGGTCTTGGCCTTTGAATGGTTTTTAACAATGTACACAGATCGCCCTTCAGTACTCTCAAGATGAGAAAATTCACTATAATACACATTTACAATGTATGAAAAGACAGTTTATGATTTACCGTAAAGAAGACGTTAAGTTTGCAGACAGGCACAATTAAAAGACACTCTCACAAAGCTTTCGGCCACATCCTTCATCAGCAAAAATAAAACACACACCATTCATACACACAAGCAAGCACACCTCATGCACACATAACTGCCAACTCCAGCAGTTCAGGGAGGAACACGACTATAATGTGCTACAATAAGTAGCAATCTATCTTTTCCTAGATTGTTGATATTCCTATCCAGAGTATCCATTGTCTAATAAACATTTACACAGACATACATTATACACAAATCAGAGGATGCTGAGGGAATTAGATAAGGAAACGAGACACTTAAAGCAGTAGATGAGTTTTGCTAGTTGGGCAGTAAAACAGCTGCTGATGGCCCAAGTTAAGAGGATGATGATGATGATGATGATGTTTGGTTTGTGGGGCGCTCAACGGCGTGGTTATCAGCGCCCGTACAATTACCCAGTCTTTGCTCAGTCCAATTTCGCCACTTTCCTGGATGATGATGAAGACAACACAAACACCCAGTCATCTCGAGGCAGGTGAAAATCCCTGACCCCGCCGGGAATCGAACCCGGGACCCCATGCTCGGGAAGCGAGAACGCTAAAGTTAAGAGGATATGAAACGTAGAGTGCCAATGGCAAGAAAGCTTTTCTGAAGAAGAGAAATTTGTTAACATCAAATACAGATTTAAGTGTTAGGAAAATCTTTTCTGTAAGTATCTGTATGGAGTGTAGACATGTATGGAAGTGAAACATGGACAATAAACAGTTTAGACAAGAAGTGAACAGAAACTTTTAAAATGTGGTGCCACAGAAAAATGCTGAAGTTTAGATGGGTAGATCACATAACTAATGAGGAGGTACTGAACAGGATTGGGGAGAAAGAAATTTGTGGCACAACCTGACTAGAAGAAGGAATTTGTTGTAACTTGGACACACAACACAATCAAGAATGTTGGTACAACTTTTATTAGACTCTGGCATGCATGCTGGTCACCACAGCACACACTCAACACAATAACATAAGGCAAGTGTATGCAAGCAGTAAAAACTTGATAACTGAGTGCGACTGTAGTGCGGCAGGGTTTAAACACGCACTCACCAGTGGAGGGCTCTAACGGAAGTTCACACAGTATTGCTCTTTCGAGGTGCACTCTTGTGGATGACAACACACTGTTAATGCATGCGGCTTTGAAGTGTGCCCACATTACTTCATTTCTCTTCCCTTGGGGAACAGCTCAGATTCGCGAGATGTCCACGACGTCTTCTTCCGCAAGGCTCTGATTGAGATGTTGTGCTGATACTGGGGCCTATGGTTGGAAGTACTTGGGGTGTGGGCAGTGTTGCAGTCCGCCTTCTCGTGTCAACTCATATGATAGGATTGGTGACATTGGTAGAAGCTCCATGTCCACATCAGGTCCAGAGCCTGTTGGTGGTGGTGCCCTCGCAGCTGGCGCTTGGGACGGAGGGGACGGCTCCGATGTGGGAACTGGCTGAGTCGGTACTGACAGGGCTATTGAAGAAGCTGCATCAGGCGCGTCCCCCAGTGATGGGGGACCCTCGTATGTTGTGGCAGGGTCCCAGCCACATCAGGTGATCTGTTGAGCAATGAAGACTGGAATGGCGATGTTGGCATCCCGGCCAGGGTTATCCAGTCATCCATGTGCAGGTGCAAATGGTTATAATGACATGCACGGAGGCCCTCCCCCATAGAGACGTCATAGAGGCAGTGGCCGCGACATTGGGAGGTGATGGCAGGAATCCATTTTGGGCGACGGTCAAACCTGCATGCACATATAGCCACCCCGGACCAGAAAGGGACAATGGCTGCACAGATGGTTTCCCTGACTGGGCCGCAGGGGATGTAAGAGCATCCAGGGTTGACAGCCCTGGAGCAGTTCAGCAGGGCTGTTGTCGCCGAACTGTGTGAACTGACAGGGCGACAGACACTGATCCAAGGCAACACTGGACAGGGTCCAAGCACATACTTTTTCATTTACATTTTAAATGTTCTAACCAACCTTTCAGCCTCACTGTTGGACTGTGGGTGGAAGTGCAGGGGAAAAATGTGGCGAATCCTGCAGGAGTTCAGACATTGCAGATAGAGGCAAACTCCTGCGACACAAACTGAGGGCTGTTATCAGAGACCAACATAGCCATAAGTCCTTTGATGGAAAAAATTTTCAACAACACTGCCTGGGTGGCAGATACTGACGTTGATGGCCAATGAATATCATATGGGAACCAAGAGAATGCATCAACGACTATTAGGCAGTATGCATTATGAAAAGGGCCATTGAAATCGATGTGGAGACAGTTCCATGCCCGTGAAGGTTGTGGCCACGGAGACAACATTGCCTGCGGGGCAGCTGGCTGCAATGTGCGTTGAGAACATGTTGTAACCGAACAATTGATGTCATCATTCAAATCATGCCAAAATGCATGACAGTGGGGTAACGCCTTGGTGCTGACAGCCCCCCCCCCCCCCCCCCTCCCAATGATCAGCGCACAGCAATTGCAGGCTCTCTGAATGGAGAGCTGAGGCAACTAATACACGAGGAGCTCAACATTCTGTATCGAGGAGTAGAACACCATCAATTACAAAGAAACGATGCTGAAATACATAGTAGTTGTGGAGGGGGTCGGATGCCCACAATGGAGGTTCCTCAGGCAAGCCACATTGTACGCAATGTATCACTTCCTCCCAACCAAAAACTGGGTCTGGACCAGCTGGAAGACAGGAGAGTGCATCTGCATTTGCAGGTTTAGCTGTGGGGTGGAAGTGAATCTTGTAGTTGTACTGAGAGAGGAGCAGCACCCAACATTGAAGGCGATGCGCTGTTTTGTCTGGCAATGACACTGAGGGGTTAAACAGTGAAACTACTGGCTTCTGATTCATGATGAGACAGAATTTTATATCATAGAAATTCTTCATGGCATAGACAATGGCGAGGGCTTTTTTCTCTCTTCGTGAATATCTAGTCTGAGCCAAATTAAGCGTCTGACGCATATGCAGTAGGCTGCTCAGAGCCATCAGAATATTTATGAGCTAACACCACCCCCAGCCCATGCTGGGAAGCATCCGTTGCTAACACTAACTTTAGCCCGATTGGTATGTTACAAGACAAGATACAGATTGTAACGAAGACTTTAGTTTGGAAAAGGCCATTTCACACACCTGCGACCAGTGGAAAGACGTCCCCTTATACAGCAAGACACGTAACAAATGTGGAACCGATGCTGCCCTTGACAAAAACTGATGATAACAAGCAATCTTACGTTTTTTTTAAAAAAAAAAACCTGGAGTTCCTTGACCGACGAGGACACGTAAGAGCCAACAGTGGCAGAGACATTCTGATGAAGGTGTTTGATACCAGCATTAACAGACCTCGAACACACGATAAACAATAGAAAGCTGAAAGAAGCAGCACTTAACCAAATTGCATTTTAACCCGGTGGCCTATAACACCGAAAAGAGGTATGTAAGGTGTTGAGATGTTCAGTAGTGGTGGAGCCGGAGACCACAATATCATCAAGATAGTTGGCACAGCTTGGCACAGGCCTCGTGAGTTGTTCGAGAAACCACTGAAAAATCTCTGGGGCACTGGCCACTACAAATGGTAACTGCAACTACTGATACGAGCCAAAAGACGTGTTAATGACCAAGAGCCATCAAGAGTCAGCATCAATGGGAAGCTGAAAATATGCATCAGAGAGGTTGATCTTGGAAAAATACTGACCACCAGCGAGCTTAGCAAAAAGTTCATCAGGGTGTGGCAAGGGATGTGTGTCAATGATAGACTCAGCATTGACATAAATTTTGAAATCGCTGAAAAAGGTGTAACATCCCGACAGCTTCTTGACAATGACTGTGGGGGTAGCCCATTAATTGGATGTGACTGGTTGGATGACTCTGGAGGCTGTGAGGCGGTCGAGCTCTGCCTTCACTTGGTCATGGAGTGGCATTGGCACCAAGTGAGCCATAAGGAAATGGGGTCTGGCCAAACATTTCATGGTGACGTGGGCTTTGAAATTATTGGCACAATTCAAACCAGCAGAAAACGAGGCAGAAAAATCAGAGCTAAAGGGTCGAGTTGTGTATAAGGCACTTGATCAGAGATGAGATTAACTTCACTGGAAATAGTATACCCAACAAAGTTACAGGCATTCAAACCAAACTAATTTTTGGAGCGTGCATTGTTCATTACTTGGACTGCCACCACCATATCATACCCCTGTGAACCGTCTGACAAACGGCAGAGGGAAGCTGTTTAAACTTCTGCAACCTCACACCATGATTCAATTTGAGTACCCACAGTCCTTGAAGGCTCAAACGATTGTGCAATAGTCAGAACATTGGAGAGGAAGGTGTTCTGCACACTGAAGAGCCCATTCATGAACCTCACAATCGGGGACCAACCAAACGATTGCGTCACAAACCATTTGGTCAGCATATGTCTCCTTACATACATCAGTAACAAAGTGGCAATGGCAGCTTAATCTGTGAAGCTCAGGTGCCCAAGGCTTATAGGAATATTCCTGTTTCCTGCGATGCCAATACAACTCAACTCTAGCAGCAACCATGTGTGTCTGTTTACAGCAGTATCTCGAAAGAAGGTTGCACATGTTATCAAAAGAGAGTAAAGACAGATCTTGCTGGGGATCAGTTGGCAAAGGAGTTGATACAAGTGAGGCAATAACCAAGACAAAAAGAAAGCATGGCATAAGGTAACATCAGTCATTCCAAATGCAGGAAAGTGCTACTGCAACTGTTTTTTGTTTGGCTTCCCATTCTTCGAAAGACTCATCATAAGACAGAAACAGTGGGGGATAAATGACCAGGACAGTGACAGGCAAAACAGGAGGTGCAAGGGGTGATGTGGCAAGTGATGTAGACTGAGACGGATCCAAACTGGCCAATACAGAGGCAAGAAATTACAATGCCTGGGTGTGACTGTGTTGCCCTGTGGCAAATGCCTGCTGCTGCTGCTAACTAAGATGCTACCAACACTGCAGTAAGAACCCCTTGCCAAACAACCAGACGGAGTGAAAACTCATCAGTAGCACCATCAGACACTGTAGACACAATGGAGGACCAACCAGAGACTGGAAACCACGCGGAGAACAATGCCACACTCCTCTTCACTTGTGTTGTAACTTGGACACGCAACAAAACCAAGAATGTTAGTGCAACTTTTATCAGACTGTGGCATACATGCCAATCATCTTAACATACACTCAACAAAATAAAATAAAGCAACTGTATGCAAGCAGTAATAACATGATAACTGAGTGTTACCATAGCATGGCAGGGTTTAAACAGGCACTTGCCCATGGCGGGCTCTATCAGAAGTTCAGAGTATTGCTCTTTTGCAGCGCACTCTTACGGATGAGAAAATACTGATAATGGGTGTGACTTTCAAGTGAGCATGCACTACTTCAGGAATGGTTGATAGAAACATTCTGAGACATCATGGGATCAGTAGTTCTAATTGGAGGGAAGAGGGGGGGGGGGAGGTAGGGGAATTGGGTGGGTAAAAGCTGTAGAGGGAGACCAGTAAGTAGATTCAGAAAGATGTAAGATGCAGTAGTTATTTGGAGATGAAGAGGCTTGCAGAGGATAGAATAGCACGGAGAGCTGCAGCAAACATCTCTGGACGGAAGATCCCAACAAAAAAACCGACTGGGAAAAAAAGTGGCATGCTGTGCTAAGAAAATGTGTTGTTTCATTTTCTTTCTCGCAGTTAGTTTTAAGTGCAATAACTGGGTATTTAAACAATTACACAAATTGCTTCTTTCATATATATTCTCTCTCTTTCCGTAGAATTTTACACAAAAATTGTATACCCAACAATATGTTGTTCAGGTTTCTTCCTTGCAGTCAGCTTTAACAGAAAACAGGTAAGTTGTAGTTATGGCTAACTTCATAATCCTACCCCTTCACAGATTAGAACTATGTGAAATAGTATCATTGAAGCCACTACCCTCACAGATCCAAAAGCTGCAGAGATCCTTCTCATACCCCATACACCAATGATCACCGTCGGTTTATCCCATCATTTTAAACAAATGTAATTCCCAGTCAAGGTTTTGTCTGAAATAACAATAAACAAGGCTCAAGGTCAGAGAGAGAGAGAGAGAGAGAGAGAGAGAGAGAGAGAGAGGGGGGGGGGGGAAGGGGATTGAAAGAGAGGAGGGAGGAGATGGACACAGAGATGGGGCAGGAGGACATGAACAAAAAGGCGTGGGGGGGGGGGGGGGCAGGAGATGGAAAAAGACAGGGGCAAGAGTGGGGAAAGGGATGGGAGGGGAAGTGGAAAGGGGGGGGGAGTGGAAGGGGAGGAGGGAGGGGGTTGAGAGAGAGAGAGAGAGAGAGAGAGAGAGAGAGAGAGAGAGAGAGAGAGAGAGAGAGCATGTTGGGAGGAAGAGATGGAAAGGGAGAGGAGGAGCAAATATGTACACAGAGAGTGGGAAGAAAGAGGAGATGAAGAAAGAGAGGGAGGATGAGGGGATGGACAGAGAGAGGGAGGACAAGGCAATTAGGATGTATATCCAATTCCCACACATACTTAGCAATTACAAAGCATTGCCTGGTTCACTAGTAGTAATAGTAATAATAATAATAATAATAATAATAATAATACCAACACAAATTTACACATTTGCTATACATGGATGATCTAAAACTACTGGCAGCAACAAATCAACAACTCAACCAATTACTAAAGATAACAGAAGTATTCAGCAATGATATAAATATGGCTTTTGGAACAGACAAATGTAAGAAAAATAGCATAGTCAAGGCAAAACACACTAAACAAGAAGATTACATATTGGATAACCACAGCGACTGCACAGAAGCGACGCAAAAAACAGATGCCTATAAATATCTAGGATACAGACAAAAAATAGGAATAGATAATACAAATATTAAAGAAGAACTAAAAGAAAAATATAGACAAAGACTAACAAAAATACTGAAAACAGAATTGACAGCAAGTAACAAGACAAAATCTATAAATACTTATGCTACACCAATATTGACCTACTCATTTGGAATAGTGAAATGGAGTAACACAGAACTAGAAGCACTCAATACACTTACACGATCACAATGCCACAAATATAGAATACATCACATACATTCAGCAACAGAAAGATTCACATTAAGCAGAAAGGAAGGAGGAAGGGAATTTATCGACATAAAAAACCTACATTATGGACATAATAGAGGGAAACATTCCACGTGGGAAAAATATATCTAAAAACAAAGATGATGTAATTCTTTATAGAACGGGCAGAAACTACCGTATTTACTCGAATCTAAGCCGCACTTTTTTTCCGGTTTTCGTAATCCAAAAAACCGCCTGCGGCTTAGAATCGAGTGCAAAGCAAGCAGAAGTTATGAAAAATGGCGGTACATGCCGCCACAACTAACTTCTGCCGCCGAATATATGTAGCGCTACGCAGGCATGTTTTGTAGGCACAAGGATAAATACTGGCGCCAAAATCTCAGTGTCAGTAAATAAATTTAAAAAAAAGTGGAAGCCGAGCTTTTTTTCTCCGCCGCGAGTTTCGACCACTGCATTTTCATACATTTTCCAACGAAGTAAATACAAATTCCGTATTGTTCATCTTCGAATGTAGCACAATTTCAGTGTACTACGAAAATCTGACTGGCAAGACCGTTTGGGATGTTTGTCAATATGGCCAACTCTACGTTCTGAATTTTTTCCTATCTGTGAGAAGAGGTGGTTGCTAATAGGAACCTGATGAAATTTGAATCATATACAGTATTCTCTTCACCACACGAATTATACGAATATAAACATTTTGCCATGTATTCTTTCGTGTTTGCTGCTATCTCATTTAAATCCTGTCTGCCTAATAAACTACGAAACTAGAGTGAGACAACAGCAAACGCGGAAGAATATACGTATCGTGTCATGTTTATATTCGTATTACTCTTATGCCTAATAGGGATACAGTCAGAAATGAAGCACGGCAAGTGACTAGATTTTTAAATCTAAAATGACTAATTTCTGTTTAGAATTTGATGTAATAAAGAAGCGACCGCAAAGATTTTCAAACGGAGAAAAATTTTCGCCAAACTCTCGTTCAGAACATGTTATATCATACGCAGTCTATTATTTGGTTCTTGTTGATCATTATCAAAGAAAGCAGCAGTGTAAGTAACAACAAATAGCAGTCTCTTGCCATTGTTTCGCTAATGAGACGATTCCTTTTTTTTTTTTTTAATTGTATGCGGCGGTAGCGCGCACAAAAGCAAGCCGTGCCGCGAGCCGCGACAGGCCGTAAACACGCACTATCAGAATGCGACAAACAATGCATGACACAGTGCAGTAATGCATTTTCAGCTTAAGAGTGACACAAACACCTATAACAAAGAAAATGGCAATTATCAGATCAAAGCAAAATAAGCAATCGATTCAAACCAGACGAAGCACGTGAAAAAGGAAGGGTACCCGTATAAATACGGACGGAGCGCCTGAAGCATAGCAATGGCTACCTGGTAAAGCGTAACTGCTAAGCTTAGACTCGAACCAAACTACTGTAGCTGTATCGTCATTCATTCGACCTAAATTGTGTCTCATATTACAATGGACAAACTTTGTTTTGATTTGGAGGTGCGGCCTAAAACTTTTCTCTCCCCTTGAATTTCGAATTTCAAATTTCAGGTGCGGCTTAGATTTGGAATTTTTTTTTCCTTTATTTCGAGTCTCATTTTTCAGGTGCGGCTTAGATTCGAGTGCGGCTTAGATTCGAGTAAATACGGTAGTAAAATACACAAAGCAATCACTCATATAAATACATCGGCTGCACCACTGCAATTTCATAACCACTTCTACAACCTTTTAGATCACATAACATCAACAGATACGAAGAAAGTAAATTGGAAAATGAAAACACTACATGGCAAGCACCCATATCATCCAACACAGCCACACATCGATCAAGACGCATCCAACACATGGTTAAGAAAAGGCAGTATATACAGTGAGACGGAAGGATTTGTGATTGCAATACAGGATCAAACAATAAACACCAGATATTACAGCAAGCATATTATTAAAGATCCCAATACCACAACAGATAAATGCAGACTTTGCAAACAACCAATAGAAACAGTAGATCACATCACAAGCGGATGTGCAATACTAGCAAATACAGAATACACCAGAAGACATGACAATGTAGCAAAAATAATACATCAACAGCTTGCCTTACAACATAGACTTATAGAACAACACGTTCCCGCATACAAGTATCCACCATAAAATGTACTGGAGAATGATGAATACAAATTATACTGGAACAGAACCATTATAACAGATAAAACAACACCACATAACAAATCTGACATCATACTCACCAATAAAAAGAAGAAATTAACACAACTAATCGAAATATCCATACCCAATACAACAAATATACAGAAGAAAACGGGAGAAAAATTTGAAAAATACATCCAACTGGCTGAGGAAGTCAAGGACATGTCACATCAGGATAAAGTTGACATTACACCAATTATACTATCAACTACAGTAGTCATACCACACAATATCCACCAGTACATCAACGTAATACAGCTACATCCAAACGTATACATAGAACTACAGAAATCTGTAATTATTGATACATGTTCAATTGACCGAAAGTTAATAATGCAATGTAACATATACTGTACAGTTAAAAGGAAGTCACACCTGATCATGTGTCCGCGTCACTTTCCATTTTTAACCAGACATAATGTCTGAGAAAGGAAAGAAATAATAATAATAATAATAATAATAATAATAATACATAGGCTGGGTAGTATGAAAATGCCAGAATGGGATTTTCACTCTGCAGCGGAGTGTGCGCTGATATGAAACTTCCTGGCAGATTAAAACTGTGTGCCTGACCGAGACTCAAACTCGGGACCTTTGCCTTTCGCGGGCAAGTGCTCTACCATCTGAGCTACCGAAGCACGACTCACACCCGGTACTCACAGCTTTACTTCTGCCAGTATCTCGTCTCCTACCTTCCTGCGAACCTAGCAGGAGAGCTTCTGTAAAGTTTGGAAGGTAGGAGACGAGATACTGGCAGAAGTAAAGCTGTGAGTACCGGGCGTGAGTCGTGCTTCGGTAGCTCAGATGGTAGAGCACTTGCCCGCAAAAGGCAAAGGTCCCGAGTTCGAGTCTCGGTCGGGCACACAGTTTTAATCTGCCAGGAAGCTTCAGTATGAAAATGAATCCATAAGTGGTTAAAATTAAGAGACAGATGATATCCATATGAACCCACCTGCTTCCTCTTTTGCATGTCCAAAAATTTCAGTGATACAACAAGCTCAATCAATGGAAAACACTGGTTTCAACAGAAAACATTGGTTTGTTTACCATTAAATTTTGTACTCACTTTTGATAGAGAGATCCCTAAACTGCCCATCTCCATTGTACGGTAGTAGCAGACAGTTCGGCACAGCCTGTCACCCAAGATCAAGGAAGTCAAGCAAGGAAGATGTGGTGAACAAAAGCTAAAATGCTCAGTGATTATGGGTGTTTATTGTGGTTATCAACAGCACTAGAAAATAATGGACAGTAAACCATGTAGCAACATTATTAGTATGGGGAGTCCACAAGAAAGGGTGTACCGATTTGGTTCAAACTGTAAGAGTAGAAGCAGGTAGACACTCCTTTCAATTCCCTAGAATATCTTGCCTGAGTAGGCCATAGGAAAAGAGAAAACACACTCTAAAAGTTTTCGAGTTAGTGACATGGGTTTTTTAACTACAAGGCTAAAGTAAAAGGGGTAGTGCACTGCTACTGTAATTTTTTTTCTTTTCGATTTTATTTTATTCCTTGCAATGTTACACTATTATTTATGAAATTTAAACATATTTATTGGTTCAATATATACATGCAAAATTAATTTATTCTGTAAAAAAGTTTCTGTTCGACGGGCTTACAGCTCAGAATTGGTATGCCAATCAGGCAAAATCACTGTGAGCAATGAAGCAATCATCTGACTGACACACCGTGTTGAAGATACCTGTTTGGTAAAACACCATACCCCGCTGCATAAAGAAGTCCATAACTGCCTCTTGCTGCATGAAGAAGACCGTAACTGCCTGCTGCACATCCTCGTCCAACAAGAATCGTCAACCCTTCAAGACCTTTTTTAAGGGACTGAAGATACGATAATCGCTTGTGGAGAGATCAGGATTATACAGCAAGTGTAGAAGTGTCTCCCATTTGAGTGTGTGTAACTTCTGCATTGTGACATTTGCAATATGTGTCTTATCATGAAGCAGCACCACTGTTTGGCACGTCATTCCACTGTGGAGGTTTTCAACAGACATGCTGTCACACATTCTTAATTCTCTGATGGAAGCCCATCAGTATTTGTCATTTGCTACCCAAGAAAAGAATAATTGCACGTTGGTCCAGTTCGGATGCATTTGGCAATTATATCACCATAGTTCACATTTACCACATGCATGTCAGAAAGACATGAATGCTACACTAATCCCTTGCCATGTTGGTGCTTACATACCCACATTGGAGTTGTGCTACGTTGCATGTATGCTGCAGCAAGGCCCTTGAACAGAAACTTTTTGATCACCCCACGATTATTTAAATTTAGTTAATTAATACATTTAAACAGGAATTGTTTTATATAATATATTTCTGACAGTTTGTGATTTCAACTACCCTTCAGTAGCAACATTCTGTTGCCATACCTCCACTCTCTTCTTTTTCTTTGCTCTCCTTTGTGCATGCATTCGGAGCTCTCTACAGTTGTGAACAATGTCTTATATCTGTGGTGATTTTCTGTGCAATCCTATTATTTTATTGCAAAATGGAAACCCATCAAGAATTTTCTACCAGTGACATGATTGGTGAAAATATCAAAACTATAACTTTTGATAAAGATTTTTTTGGGGAAAAAAAAAAAATCAACAGTGGTCTTCATTGCACTTCTTCAATTCATAAAGAAAAGGTATGATCACCAACTCCCCTGTGCCTCTGGATCCTCTAGCAAAAGCTATGGGCCAGCAGCTCTAGAGCATCTTACTGAAATTCTGAATGATAATTTCATAGTAAATGATGAAGATTTGATACTATACACCAAACCTGACAAAATATTTATGAAGAGGTATGTAGATTCTCCCTCTTTCTCTCTCTCTTCTTCACATACACTTACTACATGCAGTCCCATTTTATTTGCAACAGATTTCTTCTTCAAGTACAGACATGAACGACAATAATTATGATTATAACAGTTATTAATCTTATTCTTTGGTGTTCTTGTCTGATATGAAGAAAGTCATCAATTTTCCTGATGCTCATCCACATCAGAAGTTTGCATTATTAAAACAATAATTCCTTTCTCGGGGGAGGGGGTGGGGGTAGCTTGGTGTGGGAGGGGGGGATTTATCTTCAAATTTGGAGGAAAGAAGTGGAACAACTTGGCACTAGAAATGACGAAACTGCATTCATGAATTCAAAAACATGGGAACAATTTCAGGATGCGAAAGGCCGCTATGAACAAGTAACAATGAGAACATTACAACAATGGGCATTACCATTCCATGGAATTAAAAAAAGAAGTAAAAATGATGGTAACAGGAGGAATCACACCCAAGCTGGCAAACTGACAGTCACTGTATTACTTTAGCATTGTTGCTCAAGAATCCCTCACACTGTATTCAAAAATCTTTAGAAAGTGATTTTTCTTTTCCTATGGCCCACCCAGATGAGATATTCTGCAAACTTCAAGCATCTACCTGCTTCTACTAATACAATTAGAGCCAAATCAGTGACCTGCGTCCCGCAGCCTCCCCTTGTAAGACAGCCTGGCACAGTATCATTTTCAGGATATTTTCATGGAACAGTGTGGTATTTTATTTTCTACGTCCCCACTTGCTCCATCTGAATGCTGTCTGTGTGGCTGCTACAATGGCAATGTTACTCCGTGGACTTACTTATAAATCATGTGGAGGGCAGTACCACAGGAACAGACTGAGGTTCTCTTCTACTCCATGACACAATGTTTAAATGCTCTGTTTCCACCATGTGAAGCCTTCACACTATATCAGGTTCTCAGAGTCACAGATTTTGGTACAGTTCTGTACTACTAATCATCTGTCTATTGTGATGTACCAAATTTAGTGACATTTCTTTTTGGTTGGCTGGTTGGTTTAAAAGAAGGGGGGGGAGGGGGGGGGGAACCAAACTACGAGATCGTCGGTCCCTTGTTCCTGATAAAACACTGCCACAAGTGTTACAATAAAACAGACGAGACATATAACACAAAATGGAAAGAAAGGAAAAACAACAAGAATGAAGGAAAGGCAAGGAACACTAAAAGGAACAAAAGAGGACTAGAAAACAGAGAGATGCTAGAAACAGAAGAGAATAAAACAAGAAAGCAGATTACAGTGGCTGGCCAACCATGAGAATAGAAAGGAAAAGTCAGCCACTCTGCAAGACATTAAAACCACTATCGTATTTACACGAATCTAAGCCACACTTTTTTTCTGGTTTTTTAAATCCAAAAACCGCCTGCGGCTTATGATCAAGTGCAAAGTAAGTGGAAGTTCTGAAAAATGTTGGTAGGTGCCGCCACAACTAACTTCTGCCGTCGAATATATGTAGCGCTACAAAGGCATGCTTTGCAGGCACAAAGATAAATACTACTCTTCGCCAGAATATGGGTAGTATGACATTTCCCGAAACGTCGCAAGATAAATACTGGCGCCAAAACCTCTGCGTCAGTAAATAAATTAAAAGAAAGAATGTAAACATTATGCCATGTATTCTTTCGTGTTTGCTGTTATCTCATTTAAATCCTGTCTGCCTAATAAACTACGAAACTAGAGTCAGGCAACAGCAAACACAGAAGAATATACATATCATGTCATGTTTATATTTGTATTATTCTTATGCTGAATAGCGATACAGTCAGAAATGAAACATGGCAATTGACTAGATTTTTAAATCTAAGATGACTAATTTCTGTGCAGAATGTAATGTACTAAAGAGGCGTCTGCAAAGATTTTCAAACGGAGAAAATTTTTCGCTAAACTCTCATTCAGGACATCATCTATCTTATGCAGTCTATTATTTGCTTCTTGTTGATCATTATCAAAGAAAGCAGCAGTGTAAGTAACAACAAATAGCAGTCTCTTGCCATTGTTTCACTTATGAGACAATTCCTCTCTTTTTTTATTGTAAGCCGCAGCAGTGCGCACTAAAGCAAGCCATGCCGCGAGCAGCGACAGGTCATAAATACTCATTATCAGAATGCGACAAACAATGCATGACACAGTACAATAATGCATTTTCAGCTTACAGTGACGTAAACACCTATAACAAAGAGAACGGCACTTATCAGAGCTAGCAAAATAAGCAATTGATTCAAACCAGACAAAGCACGTGAAAAAGGAAGGGTACCCATATAAATACGGACGGAGCGCCTGACACATAGCAATGGCTACTTGGTAAAGCTTAATTGTTAAGCTTACGACTCAAACCAAACTACTGTAGCTGTATCTTCATCCATTCGACCTAAATTGTCTCTCGTGTTACAATGGACCAACTTTGTTTCAATTTGGAGGTGCGATCTAAAACTTTTATCCCCCTTGAATTTCAACCCTCAAATTTCAGGTGCAGCTTAGATTCGGGGAAATTTTTTTTTCCTCGATTTCGAATCTCATTTTTCAGGTGCGGCTTAGATTCGAGTAAATATGGTAACCTAAAAAAACTTTGGAGGACACAGCGGGACAAATGACATGCGCTAAAACTTTGATCAAATGATAAAACCCACCCTCAAGAATAAAACATAAAACTAAATCAGCCAATGAGGTGTTATCACATAAAACGAGCATCAACGAGTCCGGTTAACCCAAGATTTTGTCGTTGGGCAGTCAAAGTGGGACAGTGCACCAGAAGACGGGCCACTGTCAACCGGGCACCGCACCGACGCTGAGGTGGGTCTCCACGGCCCAAGCGTGCCCAATGCGGAGCCGGCAGAGAACAACTGATTCCCTGTGAGAGGTCCGCATGGAAGACTTCCACACATTCGTAGTCTCCTTAATGACATAAAGTTTGTTGTGCACACTGTTATGCCATTCTGTCCTGAAAAGCCAAAAAACCCTGCGGCATAAGTCAGGTTCAGAGATGCCCATCTGAAGAAGCAGCTTTCGCATAGCCTGTTTGGCCAGCAAGTCGGCAAGGTCGTTGCCTGGGATGCCGACGTGTCCTGCGGTCCACACAAACACCACTGAATGACCAGACTGATCCAGGGCATAGATAGACTCCTGGGTGGATGCCACCAAAGGATGGTGAGGGTAGCACTGGTCGATAGCTTGTAGGCTCCTCACAGAGTCAGTACACACAATAAACAATTCATCGGGGCATGAACATATGTGCTCAAGAGCAAGATACAGTCACCAGCTCGGCAGTGAAAACACTGCAGCCATCGGGGAAGATATGCTGTTCAATACGTCCTCCATGGACATAGCAAAGCTGACGTGAGCATCAGCTATCGAGCCGTTGGTGTAAACCACTTCGTGGCCTTAGCACTTGTCAAGAATCGAGAGGAAGTGGGCAGCAGAGAGCCGCAGGTTTAATTGAGTGTACCCGTGGTCTAGGGGTAGCTTCTTTGATTCATAATCAAAACGTCTTCGGTCCCGGGTTCGATACCCGCCACTGCCTAAATTTTGACAAATAATCAGCATTGGAGGCCGAAGACTTCCGGCATAAGAAGTCAGCCTCATTCTGCCAACGGCCTTGTCAAAGAGGGCGGAGGAGCGGATAGAGGTTCAGGGCACTCTCTTGTCCTAGGGGTGGGAAATTGCCCCTAAAGGCGGAAGAATCAGCAATGATCAATGACATGAGGATGCAGAAGGCAATGGAAACCACTGCATTAAAGACACGTACCGTGTATCCACAGGACATGTGGCCTGTAATTGAAGAAGTGTCATGATGATCTCTCCATTGGCAAAAGATTCCGGAATAGTCCCCCATTCGGATCTCCGGGAGGGGACTGCCAAGGGGGAGGTTATCATGAGAAAAAGATTGAATACTCAATGAAAGGATAACTTTCTACGAGTCAGGGCATGGAATGTCAGAAGCTTGAACGTGGTAGGGAAACTAGAAAATCTGAAAAGGGAAATGCAAAGGCTCAATCTAGATATAGTAGGGGTCAGTGAAGCGAAGTGGAAGGACGACAAGGATTTCTGGTCAGATGAGTATCGGGTAATATCAACAGCAGCAGAAAATGGTATAACAGGTGTAGGATTCGTTATGAATAGGAAGGTAGGGCAGAGGGTGTGTTACTGTGAACAGTTCAGTGACCGGGTTGCTCTAATCAGAATAGACAGCAGACCAACACCGACAACAATAGTTCAGGTATACATGCCGACGTCGCAAGCTGAAGATGAACAGATAGAGAAAGTGTATGCGGATATTGAAAGGGTAATGCAGTATGTAAAGGGGGACGAAAATCTAATAGTCATGGGCGACTGGAATGCAGTTGTAGGGGAAGGAGTAGAAGGAAAGGTTACAGGAGAATATGGGCTTGGGACAAGGAATGAAAGAGGAGAAAGACTAATTGAGTTCTGTAACAAGTTTCAGCTAGTAATAGCGAATACCCTGTTCAAGAATCACAAGAGGAGGAGGTATACTTGGAAAAGGCCGGGAGATACGGGAAGATTTCAATTAGATTACATCATGGTCAGACAGAGATTCCGAAATCAGATACTGAATTGTAAGGCGTACCCAGGAGCAGATATAGACTCAGATCACAATATAGTAGTGATGAAGAGTAGGCTGAAGTTCAAGACATTAGTCAGGAAGAATCAATACACACAGAAGTGGGATACGGAAGTACTAAGGAATGACGAGATACGTTTGAAGTTCTCTAACGCTATAGATACAGCAATAAGGAATAGCGCAGTAGGCAGTACAGTTGAAGAGGAATGGACATCTCTAAAAATGGCCATCACAGAAGTTGGAAAGGAAAACATAGGTACAAAGAAGGTAGCTGCGAAGAAACCATGGGTAACAGAAGAAATACTTCAGTTGATTGATGAAAGGAGGAAATACAAACATGTTCCGGGAAAATCAGGAATACAGAAATACAAGTCGCTGAGGAATGAAATAAATAGGAAGTGCAGGGAAGCTAAGACGAAATGGCTGCAGGAAAAATGTGAAGACATCGAAAAAGATATGATTGTCGGAAGGACAGATTCAGCATACAGGAAAGTCAAAACAACCTTTGGCGACATTAAAAGCAACGGTGGTAACATTAAGAATGCAACGGGAATTCCACTGTTAAATGCAGAGGAGAGAACAGATAGGTGGAAAGAATACATTGAAAGCCTCTATGAGGGTGAAGATTTGTCTGATGTGATAGAAGAAGAAACAGGAGTCGATTTAGAAGAGATAGTGGTTCCAGTATTAGAATTTAAAAGAGCGAAGAGCTTTGGAGGACTTACGGTCAAATAAGGCAGAAGGGATAGATAACATTCCATCAGAATTTCTAAAATCATTGGGGGAAGTGGCAACAAAACGACTATTGTGTAGAATATATGAGTCTGGCGATATACCATCTGACTTTCGGAAAAGCATCATCCACACAATTCCGAAGACGGCAAGAGCTGACAAGTGCGAGAATTATCGCACAATCAGCTTAACAGCTCATGCATCGAAGCTGCTTACAAGAATAACAAACAGAAGAATGGAAAAGAAAATTGAGAATGCGCTAGGTGACGATCAGTTTGGCTTTAGGAAAAGTAAAGGGACGAGAGAGGCAATTCTGACATTATGGCTAATAATGGAAGCACGGCTAAAGAAAAATCAAGACATTTTCATAGGATTTGTCGACCTGGAAAAAGCGTTCGACAATATAAAATGGTGCAAGCTGTTCGAGATTCTGAAAAAAGTAGGGGTAAGCTATAGGGAGAGACGGGTCATATACAATATGTAGAACAACCAAGAGGGAATAATAAGAGTGGACCATCAAGAGCGAAGTGCTCGTGTTAAGAAGGGTGTAAGACAAGGCTGTAGCCTTTTGCCCCTACTCTTCAATCTGTACATCGAGGAAGCAATGATGGAAATAAAAGAAAGGTTCAGGAGTGGAATTAAAATACAAGGTGAAAGGATATCAATGATACGATTCGCTGATGACATTGCTATCCTGAGTGAAAGTGAAGAAGAATTAAATGATCTGCTGAACGGAATGAACAGTCTAATGAGTACACAGTATGGTTTGAGAGTAAATCGGAGAAAGACGAAGGTAATGAGAACAGCAAGAAACTTAACATCAAGATTGATGGTCACGAAGTCAATGAAGTTAAGGAATTCTGCTACCTAGGCAGTAAAATAACCAGTGACGGATGGAGCAAGGAGGACATCAAAAGCAGACTCGCTATGGCAAAAAAGGCATTTCCGGCCAAGAGAAGTCTACTAATATCAAATACCGGCCTTAATTTGAGGAAGAAATTTCTGAGGAAGTACGTCTGGAGTACAGCATTGTATGGTAGTGAAACATGGACTGTGGGAAAACCGGAACAGAAGAGAATCGAAGCATTTGAGATGTGGTGCTATAGACGAATGTTGAAAATTAGGTGGACTGGTAAGGTAAGGAATGAGGAGGTTCTACACAGAATCGGAGAGGAAAGGAATATGTGGAAAACACTGATAAGGAGAAGGGACAGGATGATAGGACATCTGCTAAGACATGGGGGAATGACTTCCATGGTACTAGAGTGTGTGTGTGTTTGAGGTTTACGGGCGCTAAACAGCGTGGTCATCAGCGCCCAAACGCATAAAAAACAGGAACACATGCAGTGAAGGGACTAAGACAAACAGCGAACAAGGAGAATGGCTAAAAGACACAGACCTGACGCAGTTCCAAATCCTCACATACAGAGGCAAAACAAGAGGAGAAGGAACACACTAAAAAGGAAAGGAAACACAAGGAAAAGAGAACAGAAACCGAAGGGAAACAAGGAGGTAATCGTGACTGGCTGACCTCTTATCTAAAACCTGGGTGAGCCAGTCACCCAGCAGCACATTAAAACCCTCTCCCTAAAATCCGAGGCAACAAATTGGACAGGACACAAAACCGTAAGACCTTAACTACAGTCGTTGCGTCATCTTGTAAAATAGAGGGCAAATCCGGTGGCAAAGAAACCACCGCCCTCTGGTCAGAGAATAAAAGACAGTCAAGTAAAATGTGGCGGACAGTAATCTGGACGCCACAAGAACTGCAGATTGGGGGGGTCCTCCCGCCGAAGTAAAAAACCATGCGTTAAGCGACTGTGCCCGATGCGGAGGCGAGTGAGGAGAACCTCATCCCGCCTGCATGACTGGTAGGACGTACGCCATGGCCGCGTAGTAGCCTTGACCAGATGCAGATTATTTTCACCGACTGCCAGCCACTCCTCTTCCCACTGACGCATAACGCAAAAACGCAGGATGGAGGTAACAGCATGGAGGGGGACGGCACATTCAACAACATGAGGGAGGGAACATGCATCTTTGGCAGCCACATCCGCCAGTTCGTTTCCCCTAATACCCACATGCCCCGGCACCCAGCAGAAGGAAACCTCCTTCCCCTGCCGTTGCAGGTGGAGAAGGGCATCATGGATGTTCTGGACGACCGTATCCGCTGGGTACAAGTGTTGCATGGTCTGAAGGGCACTCAGGGAGTCAGATGATGATGATGATGATGATGTTTGGTTCGTGGGGCGCTCAACTGCGTGGTTATCAGCGCCCGTACAATGACCCAATCTTTGCTCAGTCCAATTTCGCCACTTTCCTGGATGATGATGAAATGATGAGGACAACACAAACACCCAGTCATCTTGAGGCAGGTGAAAATCCCTGACCCCGCCGGGAATCGAACCCGGGACCCCGTGCTCGGGAAGCGAGAACGCTACCGCGAGACCACGAGCGGCGGACAGGGAGTCAGAACAGATGAGGAACTTAAGACTGGGAACACATCTCATCTGCTCCAATGCCCGCAAGATCACAAACAATTCGGCATCAAAGATGGTAAACACCGCAGGAAGCCGTAACTTGACGACTCCATCAGGGAAAACAACAGCACAACCAACAGAGTCCCCCTGTTTAGAGCCATCCGTAAATACTGGTACATGGTCAGGATGCTGGTTTAAAATATCATAAAATAAGGAGGTAAAAACAAACGCAGGAGTGCAGCTCCTCCGGTACACTGACTAGTCTAAAAGGACGCTGGGCCTCTGGAGCAACCAGGGAGGCAGGCAAGTAAAACCTTGTCGTTGGGGGGCCACATGCTCCACACCAAGGGACTCAAGCAAATGCTTGGCACGAATCCCAAATGGTCTCGTTGCCCTGGGACGACTGGAAAAGAGACGTTCCATAGGCAGTCGGGCAACGGTAGGGTACGCAGGGGATGTAGGACAGGCAAGGAATTGACACACCCGTCGCACCATGAGGAGTTTCCGCCGGATGGCGAGCGGCGGTTCCCCTGCCTCAGCACACAGGCTGGGGATGGGACTGGTACGGAAGGCACCAGTGGCCAGCCTGATACCCTCATGGTGTACTGCATCAAGAATCTCCAGATACGAAGGCCTTGCTGACCCATACACGGTGCAACCATAGTCAAGACGCGATACGACGAAAGCCCTATAAAACTACAGCAGACGTGCCCGATCTGCTCCCCAGGACCGATGGCTCAGACACTTCAAAATATTCAGTGCCTTCAGGGCCCGCACCTTGAGGTCTTTAGGTGAGGCAACCACAACAACTTGGAATCAAAAGTGAGGCCCAGGAACCGCACAGTGTCGCTAAAAGGAAGAATGGTGTCCCTCAGACGCAATTCAGGGGAGGTAAAAAGACGTCGAGAACGATTAAAATGAACACACACACATTTGTCTGCAGAAAAGGTAAAACCTGTCTTCGCAGTCCATGCCTCTAATCGCTGTATCGTAAGCTGCAACTGCCGACTAGCAGTGACAAGACTGGAGGAAGAACAGAAAACAGCAAAATCGTCCACAAACAAGGAGCATTGGGCAGGACTCTGGATAGTGGACGTGATACTGTTAATGGCGATGGCAAAGAGGGTGACACTTAAAACGCTTCCCTGAGGAACACCATTCTCCTGCACATACAAATCAGATAGCACATTACCAACCCTATAACGAAAGAGGCGGCGGGAAAGAAAGGACCGAAGGAAGATGGGGAGACGGCCAAGAAAGCCCCACTCATGGAGTTGATTGAGGATATGGCGGCGCCAAGTAGTGTCATACGCCTTATGAATGTCAAAGAAGACACCAAGACAATGCTGGTTATGTAGGAAGGCCTGCTGGATGGCCGCCTCAAGCAGGGTCAAGTTGTCTATAGTTGAACGACATCTCCGAAAGCCACACTGAGAGTGGCTAAGGAGCCGCCTGGTCTCGAGCAGCCAAACCAGGCGACGGTTGACCATGCGTTCCAACGTCTTCCCGACACAGCTCGTCAAAGCAATACTTCGATAACTACTGGGTTGCGTTCGATCCTTCCCCGGTTTGAGGAGAGGAATCAAAATCGCCTCCCTCCACGAGTCAGGGTATGTGCCGGATAACCGTATCATATTAAAACAATTCAGGAGAACTTCCTTGGTAGGCAGCAACAAGTGCTGCAGCATGCTGTACCGGATTTGATCATGACCAGGCGCAGTATCATGAGCCACAGACAGCGCCGAATCCAGTTCCCACATTGTGAAGGGGCAGTTGTAGGGTTCAGAATTTGGAGACCGGAAGTCCAAGTGACCCCTCTCGATGGCAGTTCGGTAGTGGCAGAAATCTGGATCACAGTTAACAGTGGTGGTAGATTCCGCAAAATGCATGGACAGTGTCTGGGCAATGTCTCTCGGCGTCGTGAGGAGACATCCCTGATGCAGCAATGCCGTGACAGGTAGTTGGCTGCGTGTCCCGGAAATCCTCCTGATGGCTTCCCATACTTTCGTAGAATTAGTGGAGCGGGAGATGGAGTTCAAGAACAATTGCCATGACCGTCGTTTGCTCTCTTTAATCACTCGCCACGCTTTGGCCCTTGCCAACCGAAAGGCTGCAAGATCGTCAGCTGAGGAACGGCACTTGAAGCAGCGCAGAGCTGCACGGCGGGCTCGGATTGCGGAGCGGCACTCAGTGGTCCACCAGGGGACAGGACGCCTCTTGGGAAGACCTGAGGACCGTGGGATCGACAATTCAGCAGCATGGGAGATCATGGCTGTAACATGGTCGACCCATTCGTGGACGCTGGCACGGTGTTCCAAAACAGCCAGTTGGCTGAAAAGGGTCCAGTCAGCTCTGCAGAGGTGCCACTGAGGTGGCACTGATAATGCCACAGCCTCATCCAGGAGGCGAATCCAAAGGGGGAAGTGGTCACTAGAATGGAGGTCAGCAACAACCTCCCACAGAGCAGAATCCGCGAGTGCTGGAGAGCAAAAGGAAAGGCCAATAGCCGATGACGACCCGGAAGCAGTACAGAAATGAGTGGGAGCACCAGAGTTGAGGATGCACAGTTCTTCAGACATCATGAGGCTTTCCAGAATGCGACCCCTGGGGCAAGTAGTCGGAGAGCCCCATAAGACATTATGAGCATTGAAGTCCCCCAGCAGAAGAAATGGGCGGGGGAGTTGGCTAATAAGGTCTATGAGAGCCTCAGAGTCTATCACATCCTGAGGTGGTAAGTAAACGGAACAGACTGTGAGCCTCCGACCCACAAGAAGGTCAACTGCAACTGCTTGCAAGTCCGTAACGAGAGGGAGCTCAGATGAGGGATGCATGTCACGGACAAAAACCGCAACACCACCCTTTGTCCTTTGCCCCATCAGATCATCTTTTCGATATACGGTATAGCCCCGTAAAGAAGGAGCATCAGTGGCCCGAAAATGTGTCTCTTGGAGACATAAGCACAAAGGGCACTCTCGTACAAGGAGTTGTAATTCGGCCACATGCGTCCTGAACCCATTCAGGTTCCACTGTAATATGGGAGCCAGTGATCAGGGGGGCTGAACTTTCACCCTTCCTCTGTGCTTCAGAGGAGAGCCCGTACTCGCCGGAGATTTATTCCTGGGGTGAGAAGATCGCCCCCGGTCGACATCAATGTCCATCAGCTCCGATGACGACCCACGGGAGATGTCAGACAGTACGATGGCCTCGTCATCGGACCGACCCTGACTAGTCTCCTCAGGTGGCAAAACCTTCACCTTTGGAGTCTTTGTCTTGGAGGGCTTAGAATGCAGAGCCTTGTCAACAGGTGGAGCTTTACTCGCCTGGGCAGAAGGCGCCATAGGGGGAGAGGCAGCAAGTACCCCAATGTCAGTAAACACAGCCTTGTCCGACGTTGCAGGGAGAGCCGCAGGTTGCAAAACAACCGCAGCAGCACAAGTGCACTGGCAAACGCAGGTATTAGTGCTAACACTAGCAACCTCCGTTTGCGTAGCAACAGTGGCCATTTGTACCGGTTTTTCAGAGCGGAAGTGAAAGATGTTGTAAACACAGGAGGTTGCATGGCCTTAAAGAGCTTCTTGGCCTCACCATAGGGGATGCGCTTAGATGTTTTAATCTCCTGTATCTTCCGTTCTTCGAGATAGATGGGGCAGACCCGGCTCCAGACAGGGTGACTCCCAGAGCAATTCACGCACTTCACAGGCGATGAACAATCGGCTCGTTCATGGGCAGGCTGACCACATTTACCACAAGTGGCTATCCCATTGCACCCCAATGTAGTATGCCCAAAGTGCTGACATTTAAAACAGCGCATTGGGTTGGGGAAATATGGCCTTACTGGCAAACGTAAGAACCCCGCTTTAACATGCTCTGGGAGTCTCGGGCAACTGAATGTGAGAATAAACGAGTCGGATGTGACTAGGTCCACATCGACTCATTTCATAATATGCTGCACGTCAACAATACCTTCATCAGCCCATTCAGATTTTAACTCATCTGTGGGGATATCCACCAAGTCCCTACATGTCACAACACCCTTACTATAGTTCAGAGTGGAGTGGAGCTCGGTCTCGATAGCGTACTCTCCGAGACAGTGTGCTTTCCGAAGAGAAGCGACTTGACGGGAACTAGAAGTCTCAACTAACAGAGTCCCATTGCGCAGTCGCTTCACAGATTTAAGTGTTCCTGCAATTCTCTCAAGACCCTTGTGGATGTAAAATGGAGAAACCCTCTCAAAGCTACCCTCCTTCCGTTTAATAATCAAAAACACATTCTGATTATCAGCATGTGCTCTGTTATGACAGTCTGATAAATCTCGATCAACGCCAGGCGCTGGAGGACTCGCAGCACGAAGTCGCTTCTTCGATGGGGTGTGTTTTCCTACCAGTGGCCCACCCAAGCCACTGGTAGGGGGAAATGTAGAGGTCGAAGGGTCCATTGCGGTCCCACGAGCAGCTAGGGAACTAAAGGTCTGCTCAGACAGAGCCCCGCGTGCCTGAGTAAGCCTTATACAACTGGGGTGTGGCAGGTGCCCCAGAGGTTTCCCGCTTGCAACTGTTCCACCCCAACAACCATGCATCTCATAGGCGCAGAGCACACCGGAAGATTGAGGGGTTTTTATAGAGGTTGGCCTTCCTCGCAATCCAGGCGGTCAAGCCAAGATTACCATTCCCCGCAGCACACAACATTTCACCGCCACGCCATACGGTGGTCGCTGAAGCATGTCCGGGGGTTATGGTGACAGGAGACTGGCGGCGCTGACCTGTCCCCAGCTCAGGACCCCGGGGTCGCCAAGCCCGTACTCAGCAAATGAATGCTGAGCCCCTGGGGGCTCCATGGTACTAGAGGGAGCTGTAGAGGGCAAAAACTGTAGAGGAAGACAGAGATTGGAATACGTCAAGCAAATAATTGAGGACGTAGATTGCAAGTGCTACTCTGAGATGAAGAGGTTAGCACAGGAAAGGAATTTGTGGCGGGCCGCATCAAACCAGTCAGTAGTAGACTGAGGACACAAAAGGGCCATGTGAAAGGTCCAGGCGAAGCTGCAGCCTAGGTGTACACCATGGAGGTGTACGTGAATGGACCTCAAGTATTGGTGGTAAAGGCAAGGACTCCAGTTCAGAAAGAAGGGATCAGACATGAACTGCAATTGGAAGCCCTGACCTGGGCCGCTGATGCGGGAGATGAACTGCCGTGGGTGAGAAAAAGAGACGGTGATTTGGATGCACAGGAGAACTACGAATGTGTGCTACGTAACTGGCCAGCAGTTGTGCACACCTAACCTGCAATGCAGGCACTCCCACTTCCACAAGGACGCTGGACACCAGACTCGTCCTAAAAGCTCCTGTCACTAGGCGAATGCCACAGTGGTGCACTGGGTCGAGTAAATGCAACGTTGAGGGTGCCACCGAACCATAAACCACACTCCCATAGTCAAGGCGAGATTGAACAAGGGCTCTGTAGAGCTGCAGCAGCTTAGAGCAATCTGCACCCCAGTTGGTGTTGCTCAGGCAGCGGAGGGTATTGAAGTGCTGCCAGCACTTCAGCTTAACCTTAAGCTGACGAAGGTGAGGAAGCCAAGTGAATCAGGCATCGAA
The DNA here is from genome assembly GCF_023864275.1 of Schistocerca cancellata. NCBI lineage: Eukaryota > Metazoa > Arthropoda > Insecta > Orthoptera > Acrididae > Schistocerca > Schistocerca cancellata. The sequence continues at coordinate 522,840,706 of NC_064633.1, forward strand.
AATCAGTCCTATGAATCGATATGTCTTCACTACAGTGAGTGGATCGTCATTAATGTAAAGTTCTGGTCCCGGACAAATGTTCGACACTGACAGAAGTGCATAACACACGACTTTGCTGCCAAAAACTGGAAACCACAGGCTAGAGCCCATGACTGCGCCTTGTGGATGGCTCCCTGTAGATGCCGCTCAGCAACACCAGTACTGGTGGAGCAGTATGAAATGCAAAAGTTGTTTGCATAGAGAGATGGTGAGATGGACGGCCCTACAGCTACTGCTAGACCATTAATGGCCACTAAAAATAGAGAGACACTTAATAAAGAGCCCTGCGGGACCCCATTCTCCTGGATATGGGGGGGGGGGGGGGGGGGGGGGGGGGGGGGGAACTAAGGGAGGCACAAACTTGGACACAGAAAGTACAAAGCGACAGGAAATTCTGGATAAAAATCGGGAGTGAGCCTCGGAGACGCCACTCATATAATGTGGCAAGGATATGATGTTGCCAGGTCATGTCATACACTTCTCATAAATCAAAAAAGATGGCAACCAAGTGATGGCATCTGGAAAAGGCAGTTCGCATGGCAGACTCCAGGGACACAAGATTATCAGTGGTAGAACGACCCTGGCAGAAGCTGCCCTGACATGGAGCCAGTAGGCCATGTGACTTTAAGACCCAACTCAACTGCCGACACACCATACATTCCAGCAGCTTACAAAGAACACTGGTGAGGCTGATGGGCCGATAGCTATCCACATCAAGTGGATTTTTACTGGGTTTGAGCACCAGAATGATGGTGCTCCCCCACCATAATGATGGAAAAACGCCATCGCACCAGATCCGGTTGAAGATGACGAGGAGATGTCACTTGTAGTCGGATGAGAGATATTTAATCATCTGACTGTGGATCCGATCTGGTCCAGGAGCTGTGTTGGGGCAATGTGCAAGGGCACTGAGGAGCTCCCACTCCGTAAACGGGGTGTTATAGGATACACTGTGGCATGTAGTAAATAAGGCGACTTTCCCTTCCAGCCACTGTTTGAGAGTGCGAAAGGCTGGGAGGTAATTCTCCGATGCAGAGGCTCGAGCATAGTGCTCAGCAAAATGCTCGGCAACCGTGTTTGCATCAGTCGATAACATGCCATTTATGGTAACACTGGGAACACCTGTTGGGGTCTGGTACCCAAAAACACGTTTGATCTTTGCCGTGGCATCCAATGGTCGAGATGTATCTCTCCCAACACTCCTGCTTCCATCATCTGATACATTGGCGAATGTGAGCATGGAGCTGTTTAAAGGCTATGAGGTGCTCCAGGGAAGGGTGCCACATATGCTACTGTAGACCTCACCGAAGCTCCTTAATTGCTTCAGCGACTTCTGGTGACCACCAAGGGACTGTCTTTTGCCGGGGGCACCCTAAAGAGCGATGGATCGTGTTTTCTGCCACAGAAACGATTGTTGTAGTCACCTGCTCAACCATCACATCGATGTTGCTGTGTACAACAGTGACAGCAGAGATGATAGTCTCCCAGTCTGCCTTGTTTAAAGCCCATCTGGGCAGGCGTCCGTGCACCTGATGCTGGGGCAGTGACAGGAAGATGGGGAAGTGGTCACTACCACACAGGTTGTCATGTGCTCTCCAGTGTATAGGTGGGAGAAGTCCTGGGCTGCAAACTGATAAATCAATGGCTGAGTAACTACCCTGAGCCATACTGAAATGTGTGGCGGCCCCAGTATTTAAGAGGCAGATGTCGAACTGAGACAGTAAAGTTTTGACATCTCTGCCTCGGCCAATATGCACAGTGCTGCCCCACAAGGGGTTATGGGCATTATAATCTCCAAAGAGTAGGAAAGGTATAGGGAGTTGATCAATCAGTGCAGCTAATACATTCGGGTATTCTACAACATCTGGAGGAAGATATACATTGCAGACAGTTATTTCCTGCATCGTCCTTATTCTGACAGCCACAACGTCAAGAGGGGTTTGAAGGGGCACATGTTCACTACAGTCTGAGTTTAGGACGTATACATAAACTACACTTGACACTCAATTATAGTCACTGCGGTTCCTGCAATATCCCTTATAGCTGCGGAGGGCAGGGGTCCACAATGCCAGAAACCAGGTTTCCTGGAGGGCAATGCAGATAGCAGGTGTAAAGCTTAACAGCTGCCGTAGCACACCCAGGCAGTGGAAAAAACCACGCAATTCCACTGGAGGATGACATCGTTAGACTGGGAAGGCATGGAACATTCAATGAGGCAGTTTATGCATCAGGGTCACCTGCTGCCACTGACTTTTTGCCTGAGCAGTCTATATCCATTTTGTCTGAGGGTCCGGCGAGATTATGTCTTCAGCAGTCGCCAGAATCTCCACCTCATCCACAGATGCAGAGCTTGGAGGTAGCGGTGGTGTGGGTGCCACCACAATTCCCTTGGTATTGGTGACCTTCTTTTTGGATTTCGCTCGCTGTTCCTTGGGTTTTCTTGGCAGGGAGGACTTCTCTGATTCAGTCTCCGGGACTGAGGATGAGCATGAAGCCCTGTGACCAGCTGCTTTTGGGCTCTTCAACCACTGCCAGGTGTCATCTCTTCCACTAGCAAAACCTGAGAAGGGAGAGACCCAAGGGACCCCCTTCCTAGCGAGAGCAGCTGAAGAAGTTGTACACTTCTCAGGCTGAACAATGGGGATGGACGTTCCCGATGGTTGGGGGGTGTTACTCCTGAAGTAGGTAGTGCAAGAATAACAGGGAGCCCCACCATCAAGGGGGCAGATGTAGTCTTCTGGCTCTGAGAGGTGACTGGGGGTTGGCAAAGCTGATGGGGCTAGAACTGTTGTAACAGCGGGATAAGATGACGTCATATGTACAGGATGTAGGCGTTCAAATTTCCTCTTAGCCTCTGTGTAGGTCAGGCGGTCAAGAATCTTGTACTCCGTGATTTTCCTTTCTTTCTGGAGAATCCTGCAGTCTGGCAAGCAAGGCGAATGGTGCTCTCCACAGTTGACGCAGATGGGAGGCGGGGCACATGGAGTATTGGGATATGATGGACGTCCGCAATCTCGACCTGTGACGCTGGAAGTATAGCAGGAAGACATATGACCGAACTTCCAACATTTAAAGCACTGCATTGGGGGAGGGATATAGGGTTTTATATCACAACTGCAGACCATCACCTTTACCTTGTCTGGTAATGTATCACCCTCGAAGGCCAAGATGAAGGCACCAGTGGCAATCTGATTATCCCTCAGACCCTGGTGGATACGCCGAAGGAAATGTACACCTCACTGTTCTAGATTGGTGCGCAGCTTATCATCGGACTGCAAAAGAAGGTCCCTGTGAAATATGATACCCTGGACCATGTTTAAGCTCTTATGGAGTGTGATGGTAACGGAAACATCCCCCAGCTTGTGACATGCGAATAAAGCCCTTGACTGGGCAGAGGATGCTGTTTTGATAAAGACTGACCCAGATCTCATTTTGGACAAGCCCTACACCTCCCGAAACTTGTCCTCTACATGCTCAACAAAAAACTGAGGCTTCATCATCAGCTCTCGAACGTACAAGAAACTGGGGCGAGTAAGAGCTGCTGCCATCCTTAGCCTGATGTTGCTGCCATGGTGTGGCCAGAGAGGGGAATGATTTGGGGTCGTACTTCTGTGTGTTGAATTGAGCTCGTGAATGCTTCGAGACCGCTGGTGTTTCACCACCAGCAAGAGATGATGGACTACGCTTCACCTCATGTCATCCGCCCTGATGCCACCCACTCCGACCAGGAGCCCTCCCCACAGGTGCCACCCAGAACCAACAGGGTACATGGCGGCCCCACCACAACGGTCTGGCTACTGTGCCGGATATCAGGTGTAACCAAGCAAACAAGTCCATTATCATCAGCGTAGAAAATGATATTGCACAGCTGATGGAAAAATACGCACCCAGGATGGTGACCTCGCCCAACAGCTGGAGAATGAGAAGAAATGCAGATCCACGTCGACAAAGGATGTGAGAGATCTCAGCGCATGATGGACACGATGCACCATGTAAGGCGCCCTTCCCCAATTGGCTCACTCCTCAGGAAAATTTTGAAAAATGGAGGTCAAACCCTACAGGGGACCATCACAAAGGCCAAAACGTGAGAGACTCCTTTCAGTCACCACTTACGACAGGCAGGAATACCTCGGGCCTATTCTAACCCCTGGACTCGCAGGAGGTTTCTTTTTGGTGTTGCAATTTGCACTAATTTTTGTGTATTTCCTGTTGCAATTTGAAATGATAGAATGGCCAAATTTTCAACCATATCAGAATATATTTTAAATGCTGAAAACCCAGCACAGATACAGGTCATATGAATAGTGTTGCAATTAAATGCTCACAACTATCACAAAGTGTGTTGTATTCTGGGAATCCTCAATTGTTGAAAGGCATGATGTTAACAAGAATTCCATCGACAGCTGGTAAAATTGTTGTTTTATTGATAGACAACCAGTCTAACCACCTAAAAGCCACATCATCAGGCGCAACAATCTTAAAAGGTCATTGGCATACCCATTGCTCCTAGTCAAGATACATTATTCAATGATTATTATCTATATCACACTGATGAACGAAGGTTGACAAAGACATGATCCATTAATTTAGTTAAATTGCTGGTGGGTGGATCATGTAATTTAGGCCCTTGTTTTAAGATTTGCCTGTGTCAGTGTGTTGGCAGGGCAAGAGTAGAAGTGCCCATTGAAGCACGAGCCTGTTAGCCAGTCTTAGTCACCTGAGCGGGCCCCTTCTACTCCTCCCACAGCTAGGTTGCCCTACCATCACACCAATGCACACAAATCTTAAAACAAGGGCCTACAACGACATGATCCACCCACCAGCAATTTAAAGAAATTAATGGATCACATCTTTATCACCCATTGTTTCACAGTGTAGATAACATTCACTGAATAATATACCTTGACTAGTTGTGCTGGGTACAACTATGACCTTTTAACATTCTTGCAACTGATGATGCGGTTTTAGATCATGAAATTGGCTGTCTAACGATAAAACAACAATTTTACCAACTGTCAGTATAATTCTTCATAATATCATGATTACAACTATATTCAAATATGCCAAGCATTAGAAAGTGTTACAGGGAGGACATTACAAAGAATGGGTATTCTACATCGCTGTTCCATCAAAAACAAGCATGATTGACTTATGAAAACAAGATTTTTTTAAAAAAAAATTAGTTATTGTAATACACCGCTGTTACTAACACCTCTTGCTACAAACCTTTATATCCTCTATCGATAAGTCTTCCAAGCGGCCTGCCACCGACGTTCCTGCACAATTGACCAACATCTGCACTGAGACTCCACATGTTGCTTTCCCCACAACAGATTTCACATCTTCATAATTGCCACCCACATCCACTGAAATTAACTATCATAGTAAAACAGCATTGCAACTGAGTCAGCACAACTCTCAGAAAAAAAATACACAATTTACTTGCACCTGTAGTAATTTCCAAGAAAGAACTCTGCTTAGAGAGAGTATTATAATGGCCACAATATATAAGAATTTTCAGTTGCACTTACATGAAAAATACTTAAGTTCCTGGTTCTGAGTATCGGTAATGCATGTCTTCAGCTCTTCGTATGCCTGGCTCAAGCGTTCTTGGTTTCTTGCAATTAATGTGACACTTGCACCTCTTCTTAGAAGATTTGCTGCAACTTCCTTTCCAATGCCGCTCGATCCTCCTGTCACCTACAATAAATGTCACAGCTGTTAATATATATGTTAAGTTGGGGCACAGACCATCCAAGTTTCCTCTGAGACACCCCAATCCCAGCTATATTCTACAGCTATTTTGTGACCTACTTAGAGCACACTGCATGTGACAAAGAACTAATTTCCCATCACTCTGTTACCAGTGACATAAACTAACTACTCATTTCAGCTTCTGAAAAGCTATTCCTGTTTCTTGTGTCACACATTGATGTGCCCACACTACCTTTGCTCCAAATGATGTCCAGTTAACAGATGTTTAGTTATTTATGGTGTTGGATTCTGTACCCAATGGCATAGCACATGCGTCTGATATTAATGATATGAAAGCAATCAAACATACTGACCCTGCCAACATAAGCCAGATGTACTCAGATGCCCAATCTTGCTCAACTTGTGTGTTACTGTTAACCAAACACTCAACATATGATGCAGTGGGCTCACAGTGACATGCCACATCAAACTATTTTACTTTACATCACAGCAACAATTTCTAATTCACTTGCTAATCAGTGTATACGTAGAAGCATTACATTTGCAGCATACTGCTTTCCAATGCAAGAAATTAACATAAGAAAGGAGCTTTTTACTTCTCTGGACCTTTTCTATTCTTTTTTATCTCTCTGTTAACTTGTTTACTTTTAAATGTTTCCTGTTAAATGTTGATAGTCACAAATCAATTAACCATAACAGTTCACAATGTGAACCTCTCATACTCTCCACCGTATAGCTGATCTCTTCTGGTCCCTGGCAGATCAGTTCCTGAGAATATATAGAGTATTAAACAACCGATTTCAAGCAAGTTCATTAATCCATTTGATATAAATATGAGTGATCCTCTCTCTTACCGGCAAATTACAAAAGATCTAATATACAAAACAATTATGATACATTTAAGGACAAAACTATTACTTCAAGTAGGTTGTATTGAAGGACAGCTCGGTAAATTCCTGTCAATTAGTTTGATAGCTAAAATAAAGCCGATATTCATGTACAGGAGTAGAACTTAATTTTTAAAAGTATAATCTGCAACTCTCAACAGTACTTTTCACCATAAAAAATCTGTTTATGAAACAAAGATCCTGTAATGAACTTGGATGTGGTGTTATTACCTTAAATTTCTTTCAACTGTAAATGCAACACATACATTACATTACAAAATTCCCACCGATACCCAATATGTATGTTATAATTTTATTCACATGCACTTCTTCAATGAACATGACATTTTAGGCTGTTTCATGGTTTTCACATAACCACGTTCATTCCATAAACACTATGAAAAAAAAAGCTACACTAAACTCTCACTAATCCCACCCTCAGTAGTCTGGCCTCTCAGTAATATCCAGCCCACATCCTAAACAGTGCACAACAATGAATTACTGTGCACAAAAATTTTGTTAGTTAATTATAAAGTTAAACAATGCTACACACATTTGAAATTGTGCAATTCTTTATAGTTCAGTATCATGTCTTCTACAAGGACACATGTTGCAATAGACCTCAAACAGAAACTTGAAATTTCAGATAAAGAAAGATCTTATTTGACACTATGCAAACCAAATCAATAGTGAGTTGGGAAAACAGAAGGTTATGTGAAAGAGTGTGAATGAAGAACCAGATATAGCTGTTTATATATACAGTCCATACAACAGTGCAATAAAGGCGTTCTCAACACAGTGACATAAACACACTACCAGTGCAATATTGTGCTCAGAAGAAAGTGTGGATGGACAGAGAAATACTGTCTCAGTCGTTCCACAAAGTGTTTATACCAGTAGGTACAAAAGAGCTGAAGAAGAAAAAGCTTTCACTGAAAGCTACCCTTACTACTGACAATGTTCCCAGTCATCCTTCTGACTCAACGTCCGATGGTATACAAACACTCTTTCTTCCACCCAATGTGATATCACTGTTTCAGCCTAAGGACCACAGAAATTTGGACTCAATTCAACGTCATTATCGACATGCACTTCTTTTCTCCTTGCCAAACAAATGTCAACATGACTCTGTCAAGACTATGCTGAAAGTGTGGAAAGCAATCAAGTTATGTGATAATGTTTTGGAAGCAGCCGAGGCATGGTATACAGTGGGGAGTGTTATCATAATGAAAAGTTGAAATAAAGTTTGACCATCCAATGATGCAGAGTTGGATATAGTACTGAGCAAGTGGAATGAGCCAGTCAATTCGGAATCATCAATTGCTAATAGTTTGTACACTGCAATGTTCCACACACTCCCAAGATAAGGAGAAATTAATGATGATTAGGCGAAAGGAGGGAAACTAGGAGACAGACCACACTTTAACAGATGAAGAAATAATAAAAAGCACGCAGGAAAGTATTGATGAAAGAAATGAAGAGTACATAGGACAAGAGAGCATGAAGATTTCTTACATTGCTGGTGCTGGAGCTGCAGATGTGTTCCTGGAATATATTAAGCAACAACCAGATACATGCAGTACCGATATAACGCTTGTAAATCAGCTGTGTGATAAAGCATGCTGCCACTGTGTATCAGTGTTGTGACAATTAAAAATTTGTGACATTTCACAGGGAGTGATACTACTGTATAATTATGCACACACTCAAGGAAAACAAAATTTAAAAAGGAATGTATCTTTGGATTTTATAAAATATATGTGCCAAGTTTTTAAAATTGCATCTTTGGATTTAACAAAATATATTCCCTATCTTTTTAAAATAAATTTCAAACACACTCAATAATACAGTATTTGTGCTAATCTGGCACCCAAACGTCCAAGGAATGGCTGGATTCAATTTACAGAAAATATCATACGGGAAACCGTTGATTCACCTGATATTAGCCACATTTCTAATTGTTGTCAACCAGCACTACACAGAGTCTTAACAGTCACAAATTTGCCACTCATGAACACTTTAATTATAAGTCAATATACTAAAAAAGATAAGTTTACAACTTACAATGGCATGTTTTCCTTTAAGGCTGACTTTTTTGCTCTTTTGCCGTAAGATCCAAATGAGAAATATTACAAACACAAGTGAAATGGTAACAGCCAACAAAATCAACATTTTCACACCTGAAAACAAAAATTCACTTTAGTTTAATCAACAACCTATAAAATTTATGCACAAAACATAATACCTACTCTGTCAACAGTACACATCATCAGGTGCCAATCATTAAAGCTGTTTGATTCCTAAACATACATGAAAGACATTCCTACAAGAAATATGCCTAATGTCTCGTGAGAATGTATTCCCTTTTGTAAATGTCACTGGGCCATAAAGCTTTCTTGGCTTCTATGTAAAAGCTTACATATTATATGCAATGAATTACTGAACTAATTTAATGCTTTCAAGAGAAGAATTAAAACTTGGAAATGTTCTTGATGTCATGTGGGTCACGTAATCTACACAGTATTTCAATCTGAGCCTTTTAACTTTTCTGCAATACATTACTCAAATAATCCTACATGCTCATACTGTGATCTAAACGCCTATCATCATCATCATCATCATCATCATCATCATCATCATCATCATCATTATTATTATTGGGAAGGATTTGTAATACTTTTGGTATTCATTGCTTCTGGTCAGTTATAAGATAGGATCTTAAGGCCCTAACTGGTCAGATCAAATATGCAATAAATAAAATAACATAATATAAAATAAGGAACAATCTACTCACCAAGTGGCAGCAGAAACACACACACACACACACACACACACACACACACACACACACACACACACACACACAAAACAGGATTTAACTTTCACAAGCTTTCGGAGCAAGTGGCTCCTCCTGGCAGAAGTTCTGGGTGGTAGTTATCTCAATATGAAAGGCCGAATAGTGCTTACATAACAGCTGGTACATCTACATCTATTTGATTGCTCTGTTTTGCTCTGTTATTCACAATAAAGTGCCTGGAAGAGGGTTCACGGAACCACCTTCAAGCTGTCTCTCTACCGTTCCACTCTCGAACGGTGCATGGGAACAGCGAGCTCTTAAGCTTTTTTGTGCGAGCCCTGATTTATCTTTTTATGTCGTGATGATCATTGCTCCCTATGTAGGTGGGTGCCAACAGAATGTTTTCGCACTCTGAGGAGAAAACTGGTGATTGAAATTTCACGAGAAGATCCCATCACAACGAAAAACGCCTTTGTTTTAATGATTGCCACTCCAATTCATATATCATGTCTGTGGCACTATCTCCCCTACTCCGTAATGATACAAAATCAGCCGCCCTTCTTTGTACTTTTTCAATGTCATCTGTCTGTCCCATCTGATGCAGATCCCACACCGCACAGCAATACTCCAGAATAGAGTGGACAATTGTAGTGTAAGCAGTCTCTTTAGTAGTCCTGTTGCACCTTCTAAGTGTTCTGCCAATGAACTGCAGTCTTTGGTTGGCTCTACCCACAACATTATCTATGTGATTGTTCCAGTTTAGGGTATTTGTAATTCTAATACATAAGTATTTAGTTAAATTTACAGCCTTCATATTTGTGTGACTTATAGAGTAATCAAAATTTAGCACTCATTACTTCACGAGTATAAAGAGTGTTTCGCTAAAACGATATTTTCTGAATCCGTGCTGACTACATGCCAATAAATCGTTTTCTTCGAGGTACTTAATAATGTTCGAATACAGTATATATTCCAAAACCCTACTGCAAATTGACGTTGGTTATATGGGCCTGTAATTCAATGGATTACTCCTATTTCCCTTTTTGGGTATTGGTGTGACTTGAGCAATTTTCCAGTCTTTAAGTACAGATCTTTCTGTGAGCGAGCAGTTGTATATGAGTGCTAAATATGGAGCTATTATATCAGCTTACTCTGAGAGGGCATGACATGTTGTTTCACAGGTGGCTCTCCCTTTCCTAGAACAGGTTTTGCCAGTTACAGGGCTGGAATAGGTGGTGGCAGGAGCGGTGCATAGGGCAAGTCTTGCAGCGGGGACCATCACAGGGGTAGGAGCCAGAGGGTGGAAGATGGGTGCAGGAGCATAGGGTCAGACAAGCATATTGTTGAGATTGAGAGGGTGACAAAAAGCTATTCTAGGTGTGGTGGGCAAAATCTCAGACAGGATGGATCTCATTTCAGGGCATGATTTTAGGAAGTCAGGGCCTTGTTGAACAAGCTGATTGATACATTCAAGACCAATATAGTACTGGGTGACAAGTGGTGTGCTCAGAACAACCATGTTTGCCTTGAATGTCAGGGCTGTATGGGAGGGAATGTTTGACATGGAAAGAATGGCAACTGTCAAAATGGAAGTACTGTTTTTTGTTGGTACGTTTTATGTGGACGGAAGTGTGTAGCTGGTCTTCGGTGAGGATGAGCTTCACCATGATGACATCTTTGCCGTATGATCTCATGGTGAGCCTGACTTGTTAAAAATTCCTGGAATCTCTAAATACCTTCTCCCAATTAAGTTTCACGTGGTCCTATTCCGAATCCCATGCCACTTTCCTTGATGTGATCACGTTTCCGTCCACATCTACCAAAAAACAACAGTACTTCCATTTTGACAGTTGCCATCCTTTCCACGTCAAATGTTCCCTCCCATACAGTCTTGGTATTCGAGCCAAACATGTTTGTTCGGATGCAGACTCTTTACACTAATACACTACCACTCTCACTTCAGCCTTCACTGGACGTAATTATCTCAAGTCCCTAGTTCACAAGCAGATTTCCTGGGCCATCACATCCAATCCTGGTGATTCCTCCAAAAAACAACTTCTGAGCACACCACTAGTACTGGTCTTGAACGTATCAATCAGCTAGTTCGACAAGGCCATGACTTCCTACAATCATGTCCTGAAATGAGATCCATCCTGTCTGAGATTTTGCCCACCACACCCAGAACAGCTTTTTGTCACCCTCCCAATCTGCGCAATATCTTTGTCAGACCCTATGCTCCTTCTGCACCCATCTCCCTACCCTCCCCGCCCCTCTGGCTGTCCCCACTGCAAGACTTGCCCTAGGCACCCTCCTGCCACCACCTATTCAGCCCTGTAACTGACAAAACATATACTAGCAAAGGGAGAGCCACCTGTGAAACATCATGTCACATACCAGCTTTTATGTAAATACTGTTTGGCCTTTTATATCAGCATAAATACCACCGAGTTATCGGTCAGGAAGAATGCGCATAGGCACAGGATGTATACAGGCAACACATGATATCCTGTTGCAGAGCATGCTGTACAACATGACAGTCATGACCTCAGTGGCTGTTTCACCACATGCGCTACCTCGATTCTTCCCCCAGACACCAGTTTCTCAGAACTCCGCTGGTGGGAGCTAGCACTACATGTCCTTCATTCTCGCCACCCACCTGGCCTTAATTTATGTTAATTCTTTCTGTCACAGCATTTATTCTCAGGAAATACTCCTTTCTTTGCTATATTTTAGTTTTCTGACTATTTTTCGCCATCCCCCTCCCACCCCTGTTACATGCAATGCACTTAGCTTTTCACTATTATTAACTCATGCATGGTGTTTTAGTAGTAATCTCTGTCTTGCATATTAGCATATTACCCTGTCTTCCACCTTTAAGCTCGCAGGTTTTCAAATCTCATCCACTGCAGTACCCAACAATCAGTCCTTCCTCCTCATCCTGTCCCGTAAGTCTCCCATGACCCGGGTTTTGGTGACTTTTCTAAACTGTATCCCTTCCCCTAAACATTTCCAGTTCTTTTCCTTCACCCCTCTTCCTTCCCCTTCAACTCTTCTGCCAGAAGAAGGAGCCACTGGCTCCAAAAGCTTGTAAAAGTTAAATCCTTTTGTGTGTGTGTGTGTGTGTGTGTGTGTGTGTGTGTGTGTGTGTGTCTGCCCCTGCCACCATTCACTGAGTAGACTTTTTTATCTATCCATTTAAATTATATTATCAATAATTGATTATTTTCGTTATTATAATATAAAATAAGACATTCTTGTACACTGCTCTGTACATCATATTTAATACTTACCACCTCACTTTATCTAAATATTCTACAGTAAGTCTGAAAATGCTCATATTCATGTTTGTCCTCTCCCTCCTCAAATTTTTGATCATGTATTCACTAACTATACATATTGATACGATTCTAAATGGATTTCATTTATTCCATTTTTGTGATTTGATTACTAGCACAGCAAAGAGCACCTTTTTCCATTCATTCATTCATCGTGTTCTGTATGTCCCATGATGGAGGAGGAACTCCAGGGATGCAGAATGAGTCAAGATATATATATTAACAAAAGACAAGGAAAGTAGTGTGTGTGTGTGTGTGTGTGTGTGTGTGTGTGTGTGTGTGTGTTTAGGGCACTCCACAACATAGTTATTAGTGCCTTTATGTTGCAAAATTGTCTCCAATGAATATAATTAAAACAGAGAAAACAAAAAAAGCCTAAAATATAATTTCACTTAGAATTACAATCACACTATTCCACTATCACTCACATCCACTTACCCATTACAGTGAGGTGATAAATGGCATGGGATACCTCCTAATATCATGCCAGATCTCCTTTTGCCCAGCATATTGCAGCAACTCTACATGGCATGGACTCAACAATTTGTTTGAAGCCCCCAGCAGAAATAGAGCCATCCTGTCTCTGGAGCCGACCATAGTTGCAAAAGTGTTGCCAGTGTAGGATTTTGTGCATGAACTAACCTCTCGATTACACCCCATAAATGTTCAATGGGACTGATGTCAGGCAGTCTGGGTGGCCATATCATTCACTCTAACCATCTTCAAACCAACTGCTAACAATTGTGTCCCGGTAATATACACATTGTCATCCCCAAAAATTCAATCGGTGTTTGGGAACAAGAAGTCCGTGTACAGCTGCAAAAGGTCTCTGAATAGCCAAACATAACCATTTCCAGTCAATGATTTGTTCAGTTGACCCATAGGACCCAGTCCATTCCATGTAAACAGAGCCAGCACCATTATGGAGCCACCACCAGCTTGCACAGTGCCTTGTTGACAACTTGGCTCCATGGTTTTGTGGTTCTGCACCACGCTCCAACACTACCATCAGACCTTACCAACTGAAATCGGGATTCATCTGACCAGGCCACAGTTTTCCAGTCATCTAGGATCCAACCGATATGGTCACAAGCCCAGGAGAGATGCTCCAGGAAATGTCGTGCTCTCAGCAAAGGTGCTCGAACTGGTTGTCTGCTGCCATAGCCTATTAACACTAAATTTTGCCACACTGTCCTAGCAGATAAATTTGTCAGATGTCTCATATTGATTTCTGTGGTTATTTCACTCTGAGTTGCTTGTCTGTTAGTACTGACAATGCTACATAAATGCCGCTGCTCTTGGTGAAGGCTATCAGCCAGTGCACTGTTCATGGTGAGAGGTATTGGCTGAAATTTGACATTCTCAGCACACTTGTGACACGGTGGATCTCAGAATATTGAAATCCCTAATGGTTTTCGAAATGGAATGTCCCATGTGTGTAGCTATAACTACCATTTTCTATTCAAAGTCTTAATTCCCGTCATATTGCCCAATCACATTGGAAACCCTTTTACATGAATCACCGGAGTGCAAATGACAGCTCCACCAATGCACTGTCCATTTATACCTCGTGTACACGATACTACAGCCATCTGTTTATGTGCATATCGCAATCCCATAACTTTTTTCACCTAAATGTAATACGCAAACAATATTTTATCTTGTCAGTGTTAAAATATATCATTTAAATCTTAACCGAACCACAAACAAAGAATAAAAAAGTAAATCGAGATAATGTGACTGGCTGATTACTTCCTAAAACCCAAGATGAGCCAGGCAGCTTACACATTTTTTAACTTCTCCCGGAACTTTAGGGGAAATATCTGACATCCCACAAAATTTTAAAAATCATACCACATTTGTCTCATTGTCAGCTAAAATAAAGGGCAGATCAGCTGGCAAACTAACCTTTGATCTCTAGTCTGAATATAAAATACAATCAGTTACAGTCTGACATATATACTGCAAGCACCCTGGGTCCTTGCACCAGAGCAGGGACCCATGCTATGTGACAGTACCCTATCGAAAGGTGAGGCCAAAACAGAGTGGTTTTCAAATGGGAACTGCAAATGTTTGATGACGAGGTTACAAGACAACCGAATCCTCAAACGGAAAACACGTCTGGTATGTCATACAAGGCATTAGTGACAGTACATGTGCCATATGGTAGGAATGTCTTACCAACACACCTAATTTGTATGCCTGGTATGTGAGTGAGATTGCTTCCTTGACCAATTTATGTGTTCGTATGAATCACTCTCAAGGAAATGATGAAAACACAATAATTTGTCTAATAAGCTGCAACAAATGAATGCAACAGTTTCACAATCGCGCAGTTTTCCTGTGTTCTGTCAAAACATATGTTTTTAACGTTTTTGAAGTTGTGTTCTGTTTTGGAAGTGTTGACTCTTGAATTACTTTGTTATAACATAGTTCACACCTGTCTATTTGTTGTTTTCATTTCTGTGAGACATCTACAAAATCTGTCTAAAAAGTATCCGACCTGTGATTTTCCCACGCAAAATACAGACGATAACACGGTACCACCCTACACAGTAAGGAAGAGACCTTTATGCACATGCGTGAATTTTGTCCCCGCCTTCCAGCACATCAGTCGCTGCCTGTCGGTCGCAAGGTGCTACACAATGTGTTCGTTGGATTACTGACTCTCTCAAGATGACTGAATGTGCTGAGCAAAGATACTGCATCAAATTTTGTCAAAAGCTTGGTGATTCTCAATTTGAAACAATTTGTAAGATCCAGCAGGTGTTCGGAGATGCGATGGGTGTAATACAAATTAAGGAATGGTTAACCAATTCAAAAATGGCCACACATCAGCGGAGAGTGACCAGTGTTCTGGCAGGTAACTGCTGGGAGTGCAGCTGTTGAGAGGGTGCAATATTTGGCGATGGCAGATCGTCATTTTACCGTGCGGTAGACTGCCCAAGAGGTTGGAGTGAGTAAAGATTCTGCACATGTAATTTTGCGTGATGATCTGAACATGCACCAAGTGGCTGCGCAATTCGTGCCCAAGTTGTTGTCATCGGAACAAAAACACCTCCATTTTGACATTGCACAGGACCTTCTGGACACCATCAACAATGATCCTGGGTTTCTGAACTCCGTGATAACTTGAGATGAGTCACGGGTGTACAGGTATGACCCAGAAACAAAAAGACAGTCGTTGCAATGGAAGCATCCAGAATCTCTGAGGCCGAAGAAAGTGTGGCAGGTGCAAAGCAAAATCAAGGTGATGCTAACTGTCTTCTTTGATATCCGTCGAATAGTGCATCATGAATACGCACTGGAAGGACAAACAATGACAAAGGAGTACTATCGAGATGTTCTCCGGCAGTACGGTACGAAAGATCAGACGTGTGGATGGCGAAAAACTGGCAACTGCATCACGACAACGGCCCCGCACATTCATCCCATTTGAGCCAAAATTTCTTGGCCAAACATGGAATTACAGTATTCGCCAACCTCTGTACTCTCCAGAAATGACTTCTTGCGACTTCAAGGTTGTTCTCAAAATTGAAGACGCCACTAAAAGGATCCCATTTTTGAGAGTAGAGAAGAGAGAATGCGGAACACGAGGACAGAACTGAATGTCATTCCAAAAGAAGACTTCCAGAGGTGTTTCCGGCAGTGGAAGGATCGGTGGACTAAGTGTGTGAAAGCACAAGGGCCCTACTTTGAAGGGGATTAGGGTCCGAACCCCGTCAGGTATTCAAAATATTTTTTCAGCCAAACGTTGGATACTTCTTAGACAGGCCTCGTATGTGGTATCTCTCCTGCTCTCAATATTTATCATGTTTACTTGCGATGGTATTCTTACCACATGACTTATACTCTATAAACGGTGTATAGTATGACAACTGCCAAGACTACAAAAGGGGAAAAAACATTTCAGTGACCAGATGGACAGATCATAATGTTGTGGGGAAAAAAGTGAAGGACAGGAGAGAGAGGAGGTTCGAACATGGGTCATCCACATAGCAGTCCAACACCGTGACCACTGAGCCATGACAAAGCTGCTATTTCAAGCTGCTCTATATTGCACTTCTTATCCTTCGACTGTTCAGTGTTTCTATTTTGCCTTTTTTCCACAGTTCAGTACATCTTCTTCCTGTTTTCATGCTTTATCTGTATCCACTGAGCCATCTACCACAAAACCTGAAGGGGAGTTTCCTCGTTAGATCTGCTTGTAAAATAGCTGCATCATTGTGGCACTCGCCTAAAGTTTCAATGAAATTGGATTAAAAACACATATGAGTGCAGTTTCTCCGGTACCTCACTAAAATTCTTGGCTTCTTCAGTAGCTGTGTGGCAATCGGCTCCAGTTCTGAGTCAGTGTCAGTAGTTGGCCTATACCACGTGTCAAAAGATTATGAATGACAAAAAGCTTCATTGTTCAAACATGATTTGCAAAAACTGCCTCCATGGAAGGCCAAATTGTTTGGCATGCTTGTGAATCTGGAAAAGCAGAAACCTGTACATCTCGCACACAATGAGGAGCTGCTTCTGAATGGCAAGTGGCAACAACCCAGGCTCAGGCAGTTTTGCCTTGCTGCAAGCAGGTGCCGAGTATTTGGTGTGATTAGATCTTTAGTACCTGCGACTATATGCCTCCAAGTATTCCAGTATTAATTACTTGAACCCATGCTGGATCTCTGGCATATCCTGTGAGTTATTCAGAGTTCCAACCACACTGGATTGCCTTTGTGGACGCAGGCAGATTGTTGGCTACATGACAATATTCCTACGCATCATTACATATAGTTCATAATGAATGAGCTTTCATAGCGTTGTTATCCAAAGTTCATGTTTTGTTTTTTGTTCAGTAGTATTTGCTACAGGCGTCCATGTGCTCAATCTAAGAAGCAGGCCGTACCTATTTTCTTCTCCTAAAGAATATAAGATGGGTACAAAGAATAACCAATGAAGATATTCTGAATCAAATTGAATAGGAGAGATCTTCATTGCACAACTTGACTAAAATGGGGATAGGTTGGTAAGACATTTTGAAGCTGAAGTAGTAGTTTGTTTATTAATAGAGGGGGGGGGGGGGGGGGAGGTTAATTGCAGTAAAGGGAGACCAAGGGTTGACTACAGGAAGCACATTAAAATGAATGTAGGCTTGTGTAAGACAACCTAGAATGGAGAACTGCATCGAAACAGTCTTGAGACTGGGTACAACAACAGTTGAAATGCTACCACCTAATTAGGCACTCTTTCTATAAATTATGTGATGTGAGGATTGATAAGCCCAGTTATGGTAATAATAATAATTCGCAGGAGAGCTTCTGTAAAGTTTGGAAGGTAGGAGACGAGATACTGGCAGAAGTAAAGCTGTGGATACCGGGCGTGAGTCGTGCTTCGGTAGCTCAGATGGTAGAGCACTTGCCCGCGAAAGGCAAAGGTCCCGAGTTCGAGTCTCTGTCGGGCACACAGTTTTAATCTGCCAGGAAGTTTAATAATAATGATGATGACAATAGCCCTAATAATAATATAGGGTGGAAACAGTAGCAAGCTGAGAAAACTTAAAATGAAACATTTATCCAATCCAAACAAGACAGTGTCCATATTGTTTTGTAATACAGCATTACAAATGAAGCAGTTTTCACCTAAGGAATACTGCGAAAGTGGTTAGTGTTACCACTAAGTTGCCTAGCATGAGTGGAGGAAATATTTTGTTCATGCAAAGTAACTACTGTCAGCTACATTTTTAGATTTTGAATTAACTACTGGACATTATAGTAATTTTCTTGCGCATATTTTATCAACTTGCTGTTATTACCACGTAACTGAATGCCACAGTGACAGTATCTCACACTACACAAAACTGTCGTTTATCTGCTGTGACATCTGCATAACCACTGAACGTGGTTCATTATGGGTTATATTTACACTTAATTAACAGAACGTTTCAGCTAGTGGAAATGTGTGTGTGTGAGAGAGAGAGAGAGAGAGAGAGAGAGAGAGAGAGAGAGAGAGAGAGAGAGAGAGAGACGAACCTATAATTGGAATATGGGTTACAAACACATTTTCACTGTCTACGAAGTAGTAGACGGTGTATGGCTACATACTTCGCTTGGCGTAGAAGGTGTTCCTTCATGAAATTAGATTTCCGGTTAAAAAACGAGACGGCATTTTTTCTACGATCATTAAAGGTAATTACAATCCGTTCGATAGATCCCCCTCACAGAACTACGAGATTAGTTAAACACTACTATTCAATTTCAACCACATACACACACACAAAAAACTGACTAAACAAAGTTTTGAAAATAGACCGGAGGTATTATAGAAGTTGTTATGCCTCAGTACAGCCCCAAAAAACATTATATCACGATGTTAGTTAGTCACATAAATTTTGTTACGTTCACACACCATTCGAAGACATCTGACATTGTTCACTGCAGCTCATTTTCCAATTACAGTTTATACTGACCGGTAACACCTGTAGATGTTGTCACACGATATAAACAACTACTAACTTTGGCAGCTAGTATACTTACAATCTTTGGTCTGCAATGTCGATTCAAAGATGTAAATAAATCCTTGCCAAATGGCAAATGTCAACTAGCAAGTAAACTTCTGCAAGTTGCTTGCAGAAGCTAATTCTGTAAGTTACTCGACATGGAAACACCTTCAGCAAATCGACTTCCGCTATTTCCGTCTACTTGCAGAAGTAGTTTCCGTAAAGTAGTGGAAAGAGTTTCTTGCATTTTGTTGCAAGTGCTTGCCACTTGCTGTTAGTTTTTCTCAAATTTGCAGGAGTTCTGTGTGTTCAATACCGGTGTAACAACGTCAGGTTTGAAAGGGAGAATGACACAAAGACAGATGAACGAACCAAAGAAATGTACAAAACCTAAACTTGTTTCAAATCAATTCAAGGTTCCCCAGTAACCGATTTCACATCTACCGCGGGACAGCGACCTTAAGTCTTGCAATTCCAATACAGTATATCGATCTCAATAGGCAACAAAGAAACGCATAGTGCCCCCTGTACGTCGTAATACACGTGTGTTTGCTTATTTGACCTTCAGTGTGAGTGCACCATTTAGCCATTAACAGCGAAAATTGGAATATGTTCAACTTCTTGACAGGTATCGAAGCACTGCTCTATCATTCCATATTAAAGGACTAATAATTCTTGTAGGGAATGGAAACTTAAGATTGTTAAGATCTGAAAGGAATTGTTCTCAAAGTTGATCATTCATTTTATTTATATATTTCAAATTCCATGAATCCATATAGTGATGAATCACAAGGATGTGGAATGAGTCAGGTTTACATATTTATAGATGCACAATACACATTAGTACAATGTCAGGAAAGTAGCAATCTGGTGATATAAGCTTAAAGGGTGTACTAAAATTAAATAGATACAGTTCAAATAAATGTGCTGTAAAATACTGAAAATAACTTTTGGTACAGAAAAAAGAAAATTCGTAGGTTGATCATCTTAGGCAGTGAAGACAAATTACACAAACATAATACAAACAGAGACTAGAATATGAACAGGAAATATAATAAAAAATTACAGAGACAGTCAATGAGTATGCCTACTCTGCTGTAGGCTTTGATATCAGATGGAAGAGAATTGAAAAGTTTTGTGACAGAATAATGAATGCCTTTTTGTATGATACTTAGCTGTTTTAGTTCTCTGTGTAAATCATTTCTAGACCTTGTATTGTGATCATGGTATGCATTATTGAATGTGAAAAGAGAGTCGTTATTTAAGACAAAAATCATCAAAGAAAAAAGTACTGACATGTGGTGGTTAATATTTGAAGCTTACAGAACAGGTTTCTGCAAGAATATCCTGGATGAACACCACTCATGATTCTAATTGCTTTCTTTTGTGCACTGAAGATTATTTTGGCTAAAGGTTGATTACCCCAAAAAATTATACAATATGACATGATGGAGTAGAAATAGCCAAACTAAGCTGCTTTGATACTATACATATCACAAATGGGGGTAGTTACATCCAGGGCGTTAGTTGCTACACTTAGTCTTTTATGAAGATCTAGAATATGCCCAGACCAGTTTAAGTTCTCATCAATTATAACGCCCAGAAACTTAAAGGTGACACACTGTAATATATTTTTATTGTCACAGTGTAAGTTGATTGCTTCATTTTTTTGCAGTCGTGCATGAAATTGAATATGATGTGTTTTTTTCCATATTTCGTATGAACCCATTAGACTTAAACCAGTGTAGGACAACTACAAGTACAGCATTACATTTATTTACTTGTTCACTGATTGATTAACTTTCAAGCATAATAGTAGCGTCATCAACAGAAAGAGTAAAATTGCTCTCAGTGTTTGTGCAGAGTGGGAGAACATTGACAAAGATAAGAAATAGTAAAGGCCCAATGGATCCTTGTGGCACTTCACACTTTATTGTTCCCCAGTCAGATGAGACAGGACAGCCACCAAAATCATTTACTATCACTTTATGATTCCTATTGTGTAGATATGATTTAATCCATCTACCAATAATACCATTTAAACCATAAAAATTGGCCTTCTTTAAGAGAATGTTGTGATCAACACAGACAAAGGCCTGTGACAAGTCACATAAAATTCCAGTATGTGACGTTTTGTTATTTAGTGACTCAAGAATTTCAGTTGTGAGAGCGAAAATAGCCTGCTCTGTTGTTCTGTTCTTTTGAAAGCCAAATTGATTTTTGTTAAGGATGTTGTGAATAGTGAGGTGCTCTATGGTTTCAAAATAGCAATCTTAAATCTCTCTGGGACAAAACCTTGCTGCAAAGATTCATTAAAAATGTGGCACAGAACTTGACATATATAATTACTACAGAGCTTTACAACTTTCGACGAAATGTTGTCGATACGAGAGGAATTTTTGTTTCTTAAAGATTTAATCATAGTTTTGACTTCATTAGTGGTGACTGGAGCTATATAAATTAGGTCATATATGCTGCAGTCAACTCTTTCTAATAAATTCATGGCCATGTTTAATGAAGCCTTACAACCAACACGATCTGCAGCAGTTAAGAAATGATTGTTAAATATGTTAGAAATTGCTACAGGATTATGTACCACCTTGTCATTATGGCTTATCTTTATGGTGCTATGGTTCCAATTATTTTTGCCAGGCGCTCCCTTTATGACATTCCAAATTGTTTTAATTTTGTTTTTATAGTTATCTGTTTCAGATTTAATACATAAGCTTTTGCATTTGTTTATCACCTGTTGTAAAACTTTATAGTAAAGTTTATAATAAGATCCTTTAAGGTGATCAATTCACTGTCTTTCACAGGCATGCGATTCCCTCTTGGTCCTGCAATAAATTTTAATTCCTTCTGTAATCTATGGTTTACAAGAAGAAGCCTCAGTGTTCCTCCTGACAGTTCTTCTTTGAAAAGACATTTCAAACAGGGAGATAAATTCATTTAAGAAAATGTTAAATTTATCATTTACATCACTTATCCTAAAATTGGGTCCCATTCTATTTGTGATAGATGGTAATTAAAGCCAGAAACAGTTTCAGTATTTACACATCTAAAGGACTGGTAGATCTACATGCCTTTTCTGTACAAACTGATGTTATTAACTTTAAGCAGTTGGCCATCATGATCAGAAAAGCTGTTTATGACTTGGATTATACTTGCATTGCTGATTCTGTTCTTGTCAATGAAACTATTGTCTATCGGACTTTTGCAATTTTCTGTAACTCTAGTGGGGAAGTTAACCATAGCAACCAAGTTGTTAGAATTCATTAAATGTATCAGGTCAATCTTACTGTTACTTAAGAAGTTGACATTAAAGCCCCCAGCAACTATTAAATTTCTGGATTTGGAAAAAAGTTTGCCCAAAAGCGTGTCTAACTTATTCAGAAAAATACATTTCCCTTCAGGAGCTCTGTAAATTGTAAGCAATGTAACTGACAGGTTCCTTGCAGTTATTTCAATCCAAAAGACTTCAAAATGTTGATCTGCAGAATATTTGTTTAAATCTGAAGGTTTATAAATAATTTTGTTGTCTGTCTACTTGTTCTACAATAATAAGTAGCTAAATTATACACCTCAAGTTGCAGCCCTTCAGTTGCATTTGTAATATGATGCTCAGTAAGGCATAAAACATGTCCATAATTAACAAAATCCATATGCAAGATTTACAGATAGAAAGTCTAATTTATTTTTGAGAGGTCTGACTTTCTGAAACAAAATAATAAGATTGTTGGAGCTATCTTCACTGTCCTGTTGTGAGTCCCTTTCTATGTTCACACCATATTTCACTTTTTTACTTAAAACTGAATTGTCCCTTTAGTGACCTATGTCACAGCCAGGGATTTGTCCACTCGATGATGTCTCTGTGGATGTGAGGGTTCCAGCTATAAGAAATCACTGCTTCTGTTTTGCTCTGTTCTTACTCTTGATAAGACTCATGGTGCAGATTTTCGCTTCTGTATACAGCAGTAGAAATACTTCCAAGCTCTTTAGGTCTTTTGGATGAAACATCAGATGGCATTGATGTTTCCATGGATGAAGTATGTGAGAAATTTATATTATTGTTGTTGTTAGCCCCTGAAGAAAGCTTTACCATACATAGAGGAAGCAAGCTATTGTCTCTAAATTTAGCAATGTTAGGCTGAGATGCATGTATTTGTGTGTCCCCTGCATTCTTATTCGTTGCCTTGATAGAATGTTATGGAGTACCTTCTGTAGCACAATAGCTGACTATTGTGGCAGAGCAGGTTGAAAGAGTTTTTAGTATTGTAGTCCAGTTCCATGGTTTTGGTATTACTGATGCAATGTTTTTTCATAGTTTGACGATCAAGTAGGTAAAAAGACAAGGGCTAGTAGAAATCCTTGGGTAACATAAGAAATATTCAATTTAATTGATGAAAGGAGAAAATATAAAAATGCAGTAAATGAAGCAGGCAAAAAGGAATACAAATGTCACAAAAATGAGATCGACAGGAAGTGCGGAACGGCTAAGCAGGGATGGCTAGAGGACAAATGTAAGGATGTAGAGGCTTATCTCACTAGGGGTAAGATAGAAACTGCCTACAGGAAATTTAAGAGACCTTTGGAGAGAAGAGAACCACTTGTATGAATATCAAGAGGTAAGACGGAAACCCAGTTCTAAGCAAAGAAGGGAAAGCAGAAAGGTGGAGGGAGTATATAGAGGGTCTATACAGGGGCGATGTACTTGAGGACAATATTATGAAATGGAAGTGGATGTAGATGAAGATGAAATGGGAGATACGGAAGAGTGAAGAGTTTGACAGAGCACTGAAAGACCTGAGTCGAAACAAGTCCCCGGGAGTAGACAACATTCCATTAGAACTACTGACAACTTTGGGAGAGCCAGTCCTGACAAAACTCTACCGTCTGGTGAGCAAGAAGTATGAGACAGGCGAAATGCCCTCAGATTTCAAGAAGAATATAATAATTCCAATTCCAAAGAAAGCAGGAGTTTACAGATGTGAAAATTACCGAACTATCAGTTTAATAAGTCACAGCTGCAAAACACTATCACGAATTCTTTACAGAGGAATGGAAAAACTGGTAGAATCCGACCTTGGGGAAGATCAGTTTGGATTCCGTAGAAATATGGGAATGCGTGAGGCAATACTGACCTAATGACTTATCTTAGAAGAAAGATTAGGGAAAGGCAAACCTACGTTTCTAGCACTTGTAGACTTAGAGAAAGGTTTTGACAATGTTGACTGGAATATTCTCTTTCAAATTCTAAAGGTGGCAGGGGTAAAATACAGGGAGCGAAAGGTTATTTACAATTTGTACAGAAAGCAGATGGCAGTTATAAGAGTCGAGGGGCATGAAAGGGCAGCAGTGGTTGGGAAGGGAGTGAGACAGGGTTGTAGCCTCTCCCCGATCTTATTCAATCTGTATATTGAGCAAGCATTAAAGGAAACAAAAGAAAAATTCGGAGTAGGTATTAAAATCCATGGAGAAGAAATAAAAACTTTGAGGTTCATCCATGACATTGTAATTCTGTCAGAGACAGCAAAGGACCTGGAAGAGCAGTTGAACGGAATGGACAGTGTCTTGAAAGGAGGATATAAGATGAACATCAACAAAAGCAAAACGAGGATAATGGAATGTAGTCGAATTAAGTCGGGTGATGCTGAGGGAATTAGATTAGGAAATGAGACACTTAAAGTAGTAAAGGAGTTTTGCTATTTGGGGAGCAAAATAACTGATGATGGTCGAAGTAGAGAGGATATAAAATGGAGACCGGCAATGGCAAGGAAAGCGTTTCTGAAGAAGAGAAATTTGTTAACATCGAGTATAGTAAGTGTCAGGAAGTCGTTTCTGAAAGTATTTGTATGGATTGTAGCCATGTATGGAAGTGAAACATGGACGATTAATAGTTTAGACAAGAAGAGAACAGAAGCTTTCGAAATGTGGTGCTACAGAAGAATGCCGAAGATTAGATGTGTAGATCATGTAACTAATGAGGAGGTATTGAATAGAATTGGGGAGAAGAGGAGCTTGTGGCAGAACTTGACTAGAAGAAGGGATCGGTTGGTAGGACATGTTCTGAGGCATCTAGGGATCACCAATTTGGTATTGGAGGGCAGCATGTAGGATAAAAATCGTAGAGGGAGACCAAGAGGTGAATACACTAAGCAGATTCAGACAGACATACGTTGCAGTAAGTACTGGGAGATGAAGAAGCGTGCTCAGCATAGGGTAGCATGGAGAGCTGCATCAAACCAGTCTCAGGACTAAAGACCACAACAACAACAACATAAAAGGTTTCTTTATTAACAGGTGATGCCTTCCACTCCTTTCTCACTGGGATCTGATATTCATTCTAATTTGTTGTAATAAGTCGGTTTAAGGTAGTTTGACGTCTAAGAGAGTTCTGGATGTGCCAGCTTCCTGGCCTCAGGTCTACAGTTTTGTTAAACAAAATATCTGGGTGAGCTTTAATCCAAAGTAAATTAATGTATTTGTTTCTTCATGAATATTCCATATTTCGTCAGCTATGTCAATAACGAATTTATTGTTACGTTTACTCCAATTTCTGCTCTCTATGGCCTGAAATAGACGACAGTGAGAATTTTGGGGAAAACTTAAGTGTATATCCAAAGGATATGCAAATAGGAAATGGAGGTGGCGTATTTGTCACAGCAGACAAAAAACTCAAATCCACAGAGATAGAAATTGAAGCTCCTTCTGAGATAGTTTGGGCAAGACTCAGTATCAGAGGTGGGAGTGAAATGATAATTAGATCCTTCTACTGCCCACCAGTTTCATCTCCTGATGTAAACGAAAACTTTTGAGAAACCATCAGTTCACTTGTATATAAGTTACCCAACTGGACTGTAATCATTGGCAGAGACTTGAATCATCCAACAATTAACTGGGAAAAACACAATTTTGTTAGTGGTGGATGTGAGAAGACTTCTTATGAAACTTCTCTAAATGCCTTCTCTGAAAACTACCTAGAACAGATAGTTGGGAACCCTACTCATGATGGAAATATATCAGATCTAATGGCAACAAGTGGACCTGCCTCTTTGAGGATGTCTGCATCAAAACGGGTATCAGTGACCATAATGCAGTTGTGGCAACAAACTTGGCATCGATTTGTTTTAGAATCTCACAACATATTCTGAACTCATACATAGTGAGGTACCTCCTCAACGCCAACCAGTATAGTTTTCGAAAACAATGATCATGTGAAATCCATCTCGTACTTTTCTCACAAGACATACTGAGAGCTTTGTTTGGCGTCAGCATTAGACACCATGCTAGAGGTTGCGATAATCGATAGCGATCCAGCACTTGCAACCTCTCTGGACTCGTTGACGCTTGCAGCGCCGCCATATGGCACAGACAGAGATTTGCAGATCGCAACGGCCGAGTCAGCTACAGGTCGTGAGCAAAGTCAGATTAGAATAGCCTTCAGCTCGATACTAGGTTCACAGCCTCTAGTTCGAGCATATATTACGCACGTAGTACCAGAATTGTGTTATCTTGCTTGTTGTATAATCCAGTTAATGTTTGTTAATGAGTCATTTGTATTCAAGAAAAGTAGTCTTTATTAGTTAAGTTCCTGGAGTGCAGTAGCAGGACAAAGCTAAGTAAAAGTTATTTACTAAAGTATTCCAGTATTAATTATTATAGAATGTTGCAGATTCCTACAACCACCCCACTCGTGCTAGCCTCTATCATCCCACTGCAAATCCCAGGGCTACTGATCGAAGAGCATCCTGCATTTCTGTGAGGTCATGACACGCTATCATCGACCTACACATCACTTTGGATTAAGACAAACAGGTAGATTCAGTGTTTCTTGATTTCCAAAAAGTATTTGATTCAGTACTGCACCTATCTCTCCCATGAGGCAACACCTTCTCGTAGCACTGTTCTTGTGGGCGGGAGAGTTTGTGTGCTCCAAGGAAGGTGAGAGCTACATTGGCGGTAGCGTAGGTACTGGCAGGTCCAACCTAGCTGAGCAGGTCTCAGCAGAGGAGCCAGACAAAGTGTGCCTCACAACGACCCGTCTTATATCCTATACCCTATATATCCTATTCCCTACCCTCTCCTCAGTTACCATTCCTTTTCTTTCTCTAATTACCTCAACACACCACTGCCTTATGGTTGGTCTCGGGAGGGATGAAGGCTAAGAGAGAACCCTGAAAGAAAATCAGGAGTGGGGCCCCAAAGGCGGTTGGAAGGCGTACTACGTCCCCTTTCGGCAGCTCCTGCAACCGAAGTGATATCACTGATATTGCCTTTCCTCTGGATATTATCATTTAGATCAAGAGGGAGACCGTGATGATTGGGCAACTCACATGTCTTCATATTTATCGCTCAGGCTTGTAGCATCCTGGAGAGGACACTTCAGCGACGCCCGAGGACTTCGGCACAACACGGGAAGAGGCAGTTAGCGGTTGTAAGCTCTGTCTGATTGGCGTAAGACTCGAGTGCCAGGGGCCACTTCCGACGGTGGGAGACATCATTGCATCTCATTGGACAGCTACCGCCGCCTCAAGCTGGGCAGCCCCCAGCCAATAATGTGCTGTCCCGCCACTATCTGCCTGCTTCACGGGGTGTGTGGAGCTTAGAAGTAATCTTCGACAAGCGGGTTGATATAGTACACCTACTAAAAACAAAAATGAAATAATAAAGAAATCACTATTTCATATTGTCACCTGGAATGTTAGGACCATGTGTCCCAGGTACATTGACGATGCCCAAGAGGTTGATTTCATCCGTAAGACTGCCGTAATTGACAGAGAGCTCCATCGTTTGAATGTTGACATCGCAGGACTGCAGGAGACGCGGCTTCCAGATGCGGGCTCTATCAGGGAGGATAATTACACATTCTCATGGCAGGGTAAGTCTCAAGACGAGGCAAGACTTCATGGCGTAGGATTTGCTGTTAAAAACACCCTCCTGGACTGTACTATGCCACCATCTGGTGGAACAGAGCGAGTTATTGCTTTAAAAATATGCTGCTCAAGCGGCACTGTCAACATCCTAAATGTGTACGCTCCCACCTTATCATCCACCATGGAAGAGAAGGATCTGTTTTATGATTTATTCAGCGACAGAATATCTAAGGTACCTAGCACCGAGACACTGTGTATTCTAGGGGACTTTAATGCTAGAGTTGGATCAGAGAATGACATATGGCCGAATTGCCTGGGACATCATGGGGTGGGAAAAATGAATGAAAATGGCCAGAGACTGCTTGAAGCTTGCTGCTTTTATTGACTCTGCATTACAAACACATATTTCCAGCTTACAGATCAGCACAAGGTTTCCTGGAGACACCTACGCTCTCATCACTGGCATCAACTTGACTTCGTCATAGCTAGGCGTACTGGTCTCAAAAATGTGCTACTGACACGAAGTTATCATAGTGCTGATTGCAACACTGATCACGCCCTGGCGGCGTGCACATTGAGGCTCACTCCTAAGAAATATTGCCACGCGAAACCGAGAGGTCATCCTCGTATCAACACAGATCATGTTCATGACACACAAAGAAAGCAGGATTTTGCCAGTAATTTTGAAAGTTCTTTCCCAGGAAACGTGTAAGCAGAAAGGAATGTTGATAAGAAATGGGCAAAACTCTCGGGTGCAATCTACAACTCAGCAGTATTGACCTATGGAATAAAAGGAAAAAGAAATAAGGACTGGTATGAGCAAAATTTGGAAGAAATGGAACCAGTCACTGAGGCTAAACGGAAAGCCCTGCTTGCTTACAAAAGAAACCCAAATGAAAGAACTTGTGATGACCTACGAAAAGCAAAGAACAGGGCACAGCAAACATCCAGGAGATGTGCAAATAACTACTGGCTGAATTTATGTGCAGGTATACAGAAAGCGGCCGATTCTGGGAATGCTAAGGCAATGTACGATGGTATTTAGAAAGCAATTGGACCAGCTGTCAGAAAAACAGCTCCTCTGAAGTCCAAGACGGATGAAGTCATTACTGATGAAGGCAAACAAATGAAACGCTGGGTTGAACACTACCTCGAGTTATGTTGTTGTTGTTGTGGTCTTCAGTCCTGAGACTGGTTTGATGCAGCTCTCCATGCTACTCTATCCTGTGCAAGCTTCTTCATCTCCCAGTACCTACTGCAACCTACATCCGTCTGAATCTGTTTAGTGTATTCATCTCTTGGTCTCCCTCTACGATTTTTACCCTCCACGCTGCCCTCCAATACTAAATTGGTGATCCCTCGATGTCTCAGAACATGTCCTACCAACCGATCCCTGCTTCTAGTCAAGTTGTGCCACAAACTCCTCTTCTCCCCAATTCTATTCAATACCTCCTCATTAGTTATGTGGTGTACCCATCTAATCTTAAGCATTCTTTTGTAGCACCACATTTCGAAAGCTTCTATTCTCTTCTCGTCTAAGCTACTTATCGTCCACGTTTCACTTCCATACATGGCTACACTCCATACAAATACTTTCAGAAACGACTTCCTGACACTTAAATCAATACTCGATGTTAACAAATTTCTCTTCTTAAGAAACGCTTTCCTTGCCATTGCCAGTCTATATTTTATATCCTCTCTACTTCGACCATCATCAGTTATTTTGCTCCCCAAATAGCAAAACTCCTTTACTACTTTAAGTGTCTCATTTCCTAATCTAATTCCCTCAGCATCACCCGACTTAATTCGACTACATTCCATTATCCTCGTTTTGCTTTTGTTGATGTTCATCATATAACCTCCTTTCAAGACACTGTCCATTCCGTTCAACTGGTCTTCCAAGTCCTTTGCTGTCTCTAACAGAATTACAATGTCATTGGCGAACCTCAAAGTTTTTATTTCTTCTCCATGGATTTTAATACCAACTCCGAACTTTTCTTTTGTTTCCTGTATTGCTTGCTCAATATACAGATTGAATAACATCGGGGATAGGCTACAACCCTGTCTTACTCCCTTCCCAACCACTGCTTCCCTTTCATACCCCTCGAGTCTTATAACTGCCATCTGCTTTCTGTACAAATTCTAAATAACCTTTCGCTCTCTGTATTTTACCCCTGCCACCTTCAGAATTTGAAAGGGAGTATTCCAATCAACATTGTCAAAAGCTTTCTCTAAGTCTACAAATGCTAGAAACGTAGGTTTGCCTTTCCTTAATCTTTCTTCTAAGATAAGTCATTAGGTCAGTATTGCCTCACGTGTTCCAACATTTCTACAGAATCCAAACTGATCTTCCCCGAGGCCGGCTTCTATCAGTTTTTCCATTCGTCTGTAAAGAATTCGCGTTAGTATTTTGCAGCTGTGACTTATTAAACTGATAGTTTGGTAATTTTCACATCTGTCAACGCCTCCATCCTTTGGGATTGGGATTATTATATTCTTCTTGAAATCTGAGGGTATTTCGCCTGTCTCATACATCTTGCTCACCAGATGGTAGAGTTTTGTCAGGACTGGCTCTCCCAAGGTTGTCAGTAGTTCTAATGGAATGTTGTCTACTCCCGGGGCCTTGTTTCGACTCAGGTCTTTCAGTGCTCTGTCAAACACTTCACGCAATATCATGTCTCCCATTTCATCTTCATCTATATCCTCTTCCATTTCCATAAAATTGTCCTCAAGTACATCGCCCTTGTCTAGGCCCTCTATATACTCCTTCCACCTTTCTGCTTTCCCTTCTTTGCTTAGAACTGGGTTTTCATCAAAGTTCTTCTTATTCATGCAAGTGGTTCTCTTTTCTCCAAAGGTCTCTTTAATTTTCCTGTAATCAGTAACTATCTTACCCCTAGTGAGATAAGGCCTCTACATCCTTACATTTGTCCTCTAGCCATCCCTGCTTAGCCATTTTGCACTTCTTGTCGATATCATTTTTGAGACGTTTGTATTCCTTTTTGCCTGCTTCATTTACTGCATTTTTATATTTTCTCCTTTCATCAAACCTTTTTGCAGTTTCTTCAGTCTTAATCTACAGTTCATAACCCATAGATTGTGGTCAGAGTCCACATCTGTCCCTGAAAATGTCTTACGATTTAAAACCTGGTTCCTAAATCTCTGTCTTACCATTATATAATCTATCTGATACCTTTTAGTATCTCCAGGGTTCTTCTATGTATACAACCTTCTTTGATGATTCTTAATCCAAGTATTAGCTATGATTAAGTTATGCTCTGCGCAAAATTCTATCGGGCGGCTTCCACTTCCATTTCTTACCCCCAATCCATATTCACCTACTATGTTTCCTTCTCTCCCTTTTCCTACTGACGAATTCCAGTCACCTATGACTATTAAATTTTCGTCTCCCTTCACTACCTGAATCATTTCCTTTATTTCATCATACATTTCATCAATTTCTTCGTCATCTGCAGAGCTAGTTGGCATATAAACTTGTACTACTGTAGTAGGTGTGGGCTTCGTGTCTACCTTGGCCACAATAATGCGTTCACTATGCTGTTTGTAGTAGCTTACCCGTACACCTATTTTTTTATTCATTATTAAACCTACTTCTGCATTACCCCTATTTGATTTTGTATTTATAAGCCTGTATTCACCTGACCAGAAGTCTTGTTCCTCCTGCCACCGAACTTCACTAATTCCCACTATATCTAACTGCAACCTATCCATTTCCCTTTTTAAATTTTCTAACCTACCTGCACGATTAAGGGATCTGACATTCCACGCTCCGATCCGTAGAACACCAGTTTCCTTTCTCCTGATACCAACGTCCTATTGAGAAGTCCCCGCCCGGAGGTCTGAATGGGGAACTATTTTACTTCTGGAATATTTTACCCAGGAGGACGCCATCATCATTTAATCATACAGTAAAGCTGCATGACTTATGTCTCTGAAGTCCAAGACAGGTGAAGTTATTACTGATGAAGGCAAACAAATGGAACGCTGGGTTGAACACTACCTCGAGTTGTATGCAGCCGAGAATGAAGTTAGCAAGGATGCATGTGACGCCATCAAATAATTGCCAGTTATGGAAGAACTAGATGCAATGCCTACTATGGAAGAACTCAGTAGAGAAATAGATTCTCTTGCTAACGGAAAGGCCCCAGGTGAAGATGGGATCCCTGCAGAGGTTTTAAGTATAACAAGTCGGTTCTTCTCAAACATATATATTCACTTATCACAACCAGCTGGGAAGAAGGTTATGTCCCAATGAGTATGCGGAATTCGAGGATAGTTACTCTATATAAACAGAAAGGGAACAGAAGTGACTGTAACAATTACCGAGGCATTTCATTACTAAGTGTAGCCGGGAAAGCTTATGCAAGAGTCATCCTAATGCGATTACGAATCTTAGCTTCCAGAATCTACCCAGAATCTCAGTGTGACCTCAGGCCTGGCCGATCAACCGTAGATATGATCTTCTCCTTAAGACAACTACAAGAGAAATGTCTTGAGCAGCAGAGGCCACTTTATATTGCTTTCATTGACCTTGTTAAAGCGTTTGATTTAGTGAGCAGAAATGGGCTTTTCAAACTGTTGCAGAATATTGGATGCCCACCTGAACTACTACAAATAATTGTCTCTTTCCATGAGAAAACACAAGCAACAATCTGCTTCAACGGTAAAACATCAGAAGCATTCCCTGTTAATAGCGGTGTGAAACAGGGGTGTGTGTTAGCTCCTACATTATTTGGGATTTTCTTTTCCCTTCTGCTCAGATTTGCCTTTGAAGACTGTGAGGAGGGAGTGTATCTACATACGAGGTCTGATGGAAATGTTTTCAACATTGCTCACCTCAAGGCCAAGACCAAAGTAAATACAGTTGTTGCCCTTGAGCTGTTATATGCGGACGATGCAGCTCTGGTAGCGAACACAGAAGATGAGGTGCAATATATAATCAACAAATTATCACATGCCTGTGAAAAATTTGGTCTACTCATCAGCCTTTAAAAGACTAAGATCATGGCGCAGAGCACTACCAACCTCCCACCCATCAGCATTGATGGCAATCCTCTCCAGGTAATTGATGACTTTACCTACTTAGGATCCACAATATGTAGCAACTTGTCCATGGACACTGAAATTACTAACGGAATCACAAAGGCATCATCTGTCACGGCTAGATTGAAAAACAGAGTATGGAACAAAGGACTGCTCACCACAAAAACTAAATTAAAAGCCTACAACGCTTGTGTTATAAGCACCCTTCTCTATAGCTGTGAGACTTGGACAACTCTTTCTAAGCATGAATCTCGACTCAACAGCTTCCATCTCTGCTGTCTCTGGAAGATGCTTCAGATCTCTTGGAGAAATAGAGTACCCAACACCGAAGTCTTTCATCGTGCAAGCACAACAAGCATCTTTGCACTCCTGAGTCATCGACGTCTAAGATGGTTGGGACATGTCAGGCACATGGATCCTGAATGGATACCAAAACAACTGCTGTACGGAGAACTTCAGGAGGGTGTGAGGCCAGTGGGATGACCGCATCTTTGTTTCAAGGATGTCTGCAAGAGAGACCTGACCAAGACCAGAATCAATCCAAGTCGCTGGGAAAGCATTGCAGATGACTGTGTCAGGAGGCAAGTAACTGTGCGCAATGGCGTCAAGCTCTCAGAGGACGAACGCACACAGGAACAATACAGGATGAGGACAAAGCGAAGAGACAGAGGGGCTTCTGTTTGAAGTCCCTCAAATTTGACATGTCCAAACTGCAGTAGGGACTGCCACTCTCCAGTGGGACTTTTTAGCCACAGCAGACGCTGCAGACTCTGAACCAAGCATGTTACACCATCATCCATCAAGGATGGATGGATGCCATTATTGCACCTATGCTTATTGTCAAAACTATGATCATATGGGGTATCAAGTGAAATTTGTGACTGGATTGAGGACTTTTTGGTACAAAGGACACAGCATGTCATCTTGGATGGAGAGTCATCAACACATGTAGAACTAACTTCGGATGTCTCCCAGGGAAGTGTGTTGGGATCCTTGCTATTCATGTTGCATATTAATGACCTTGTAGACAATATTGGTAGTAAAATCAGGCTTTTTGCAGATAATGCAGTTATCTATAATGAAGTACTATTTGAGAGAAGCTGCATAACTATTCAGTCAGACCTTGATAAGATTTCAACATCGTGCAGAGATTGGCAGCTTGCTATGTTCAGAAATGTAAAATTTTGAATTTCACAAAATGAAAAAACATAGTATCCTATGACTACAAAACCAATGAGTCACTGTTGAAATCAGCCAACTCATACAAATATCTGGGTGTAGCACTTCGTAGAGATATGAAATGGAATGATCACACAGGTTCAGCTTTGTGTAAAGCAGGTGGTAGACTTTTGGTTATTGGTAGAATGCTGGGAAAGCGCCATCAATCCACAAAGTAGATTGCTTACAAATCACTTGTGCGACCAGTTCTAGGATATTGCTCAAGTGTGTGGATCCATTTCTGATAGGGCTAGTGGGGGATATTGAACATATACAGAGAAGGGCAGCATGAATGGTCGCAGGTTTGCTTAAACCATGGCAGAGTGTCTCAGAGATACTGAACAAACTGAACTGGAAGACTCTTGAAGATAGACATAAACTATCCCAACAAAGTCTATTAACAAAGTTTCAAGAACCAGCTATAAATGATTACTCTAGTAATATACTATAACCCCCTACATATCGCTCACATAGGGATTGTCAGGATAAGATGAGAATAATTACTGCATGCACAGAGGCATTCGAACAGTCACTCTTCCTATTCTCCATAAGTGAACGGAACAGGAAGAAACCCTAATAACTGGGTACCCTCTCCCATGGACCTTACAGTGGTTTTCAGAGTACAGATGTAGATTTAGATGTTTATGTAAGGATGCTTTTAGAATCAGCAATAATTACGATTCTTTCGTCATTCTGGGTTAGAGAGTAGTTAATGACCTCCATGACTGGTACTGCTTCTGCCTGATATGAAAAGGCTGATGAAAGAATCTTACACTGTTCAACATG
This sequence comes from Schistocerca cancellata, assembly GCF_023864275.1. Classification (NCBI taxonomy): domain Eukaryota; kingdom Metazoa; phylum Arthropoda; class Insecta; order Orthoptera; family Acrididae; genus Schistocerca; species Schistocerca cancellata. The sequence goes on from NC_064633.1 coordinate 522,875,904, forward strand.
ACAGATTCTTGGACATAAGAAAGCACAAGCATGTTACTTTCTGATGTGATTTTCGAACCATCCATGGAAATATGTAGAACTTTGTTCCATTCTTCTGGAGATATGTGCAGGTTATCACATTTAGGCTACTGCAATGTATGAACTTAAGTCCAATTCAAGCATTGGTCCAGAGAACGTGCAGAGACGAAATGGCCTCTCATAAATAGGAACTCCTCTTTTGTTATAATAATTTTCAAAAGATGGTTCAACATCTGAAAACTTCTAAATAAATTTGGAGGTTCATATAATATTCTGTTGTTCGAGATATTGTGTAGCACTTCACATTTCTTAATTACTGGATGAGTTGTAAATGCTATCCTCTCTAATATACACCGAGACAACAAAATTCATGGGATAGCAATATGCACATAGTAGTAGGGTAATGTTCAATCTGGTTCACTTTTGATATCAAATTTATATGTCAATTAATTATATTGATCAATTAAACTGCCCTTCTCCTTCCCTTTAAACTACTTTTGTGCTAAGTCGTTTATGATTCCCTGGAATACCTATTGTTATGCTAACTGATTTATGACCCCTGGGGATAATCAGTACTTCTGAGAAAGCTACCACCCCATCCCACTTTCCCTCCTCCTCACCCACCCTTCTCAGAAAAGGGACACTTGTTCGGTTCTGAGCCACTTTCCCTCTCCTAGGAAATCCCCCCACCCTCCCCTATCCTCATTTCACCCCTCCCCCAAATGGAAACTGGCGGGAAAAAGACTCAGTCTGTGCTGGAGAGCAAGGGTCTCATGACATGAAATTCAAATCAGGGTCAATAATCGGTGGCCACGTATTCTTTATTTAATCAGTTTGTGGGAGACAAGACTCCTCCCTGGTGTGAAATAATTCAATTGCTGTACCTCCACTATAATGATGTCACCTCAAATCCTACTGGTGGAGGCTGGGGCAGTTAGGTCACAGTAATTACTCCATTGATCCCACAACGAATCAGTTCCTCAGAATAGCGAGGCACTGTTGATTGATTGCTTGCATATTTGGCAGGAAATACCCCATCACATTGATTGATTGGAATACTGCAGTTTGCAGGAGAAACAGTCGTCATATATCCGAGGTCTTGTATGTACCAATGCATGATTACGACGCTGGGAGAAGCAACTTCCCTACCCCTCCTCCCTCCAATCTCCTCCTCCCATCTCCTCACCCCTCCGGTTACTTCCTGTCAGGCAATGTGTCAGGTGATGGCAACTCTTTGCAATTGATATCTGGAAAATTCCTGTCGAACACATGCTAACTCTCTCTCTCTCTCTCTCTCTCTCTCTCTCTCTGTATCTCTCTCTCTCTTCTCTCTCTCCCTATCTTTCTCTCTCAAGTGGCTGCAGCAGAGAGTGTCTGTCACATGCAACTGGAATGCACACTAACCTCACTTTTGTCCTGAACAAAGCTGCCTGGTAAATCCGCAGCCATCATAAAATGTTGGGCTGTGGATGTCTTGGAAGTTGCCCATTTGTGCTACTCCTTCTCAATCAGATTGATTGACTACCTAATTAAATCTATACCCTCTGTGTCAGACCGTCTCTCCTTGCTTCCTGTTGGTAGATACTAGGATTGGCGTATTTGGCAGGAAATTCTGTGGCTATCCAGGATTCCACTCTACAACCACCTGGTTTCTAAACTCTACTCTTCTCCCCTTCTGGGTTCTCCTTGCATCCTGTTTATGGATATTAGCACAGTTTGGTGGGAAATCCATTACATTGGAGGTAGGTGGAAATGGTTCTGAGAATTTCAAAAAATGTTCAAATATGTGTGAATTCCTAAGGGACCAAACTGCTAAGGTCATCGGTCCCTAGACTTAAACACAACTTAAACTAACTTAACGCTAAGAGCAACACACACACCCATGCCTGAGGGAGGACTTGAACCTCCGGCAGAAGGGGCCGTGCAACCCATGACATGGTGCCTCTAACAGCATGGCCACTCCCCACGGCTGAGAATTTCAAATTTCAGCTCAGTTGCGCTATGCCCTTAAACAGTTTGCAGGAGACAGTGCAGGGGATTGACTGGAGTGTGCACGCAATACCACTACCGGAAAAAATAAACTAATAAAACGGGATTTTAACGTTCCAGCAATGTACCATTCCCGACAAGTAGCGTGATTATCATTTGTAAGTGTATACCATCTGAAAAATTACGGTATGTCCACATTCACTCGAGCTGGGTGTCGTTTTGGATGACCTACCATAGCTTCCCATTAGCAAAACCCTCCCACCATGTAGTCATTATCACATTTTTGGCGATGAATAAAGGGCATAACTACGATTAAAAAGTCCTCATGCCTTTTGTTTATGTTATGTACATCCTTACACGATAGCCGGTGTATGCCGGAGCAAGAAGAACTGATACTCCCAAAAGTCACAGACCTCTGCTAATTCTCTCGAAATCCCATACTGTTGCGACAGCAGTGCTCTATTGTAATACTAGTATGTGTGCCCTTAACACTTAGAAGAAGTGGTATAGACCACACACCTCAACTCCCCTCTCGTCAGAGTATCGCTTACCTGGCATATTCTCACGAATCTCCTAGTCTTGTATATATAGCATCTGAATCCACCTCATTTTGATGAGTGAGAGATGTTCCTCACCACGTCACCGGTCCCAGGTAATTCTGTCAAATCCCATCAAGTTTCTACAGCTGTGTACTGATAACTATAGTGCTGTATATTCCCCCACCTATCACTGACTAGGTAGATGCACATGGAGTATACACAGACTGCGCAAGATAATTCAGGAGCATGACACCTACAACTCATTGATGTCCAATGACTGCCTACAAATATCCAATGCACAGTTCCTAATCCCCTTAATCTATCCCTGTGATTACTACGCTAGATATACCACTATTTATTGGCATCGGAATTTTGATTGACAGCATAGTGTCTCTCTCTCTCTCTCTCTCTCTCTCTCCCTCCCTCTCTCTTTCCCCCTGTCTCTCTCTCATTATTTCTATAACATCCAACAGAGTATACGAACTATAAAAGCTCCGCTAATGTCACCCGGTAGTGAATCTGATAGGACTCTACTGAGTCTATCTTTTCCAATATATCCAAAACAAATACTGTGTGTGCGTTGTCATTGACCATAGGTGATGATCCCATTAAAACTACATATTTTGGTCCACTGGAGCAGGTGACCAGTGATCGAAGTCGCCTCCACAGATTTGTGTAAAGTTGTTGTGCCTGCACTCTAGGAAAACCATATCCCACAGACTATCAATTACAAGAGACAGCTCTTGTGTTGTCATAGGCAGTTTGATAAACTGCTTTCTTTTCTTTTTCTTTTTGTTGTAACACGTCCAAGTATTGTATGACTACAGCTTTGGACACAACCACGCATTTTGTTATTCTAGTATGCCAATGAGGCCTGTGTTGGCTGCTAAACTGACATTAACACGTTTCGATCCATCGACTTCTACAGGAAGCTGAACATCGCTTAGTGTAAGGTAAGCTGCTCCCACAACACACAGCATCGTTGAAATAAAAGACAGGTGGTGTTCATTATTGACAAAAATGTCGAAGACACGAGCTATCCAAAGGTGATGACTTCTACATTTAAACTCATGTTTTACATCGACAGGGTAACTGACATCACGATGTTCCGTTTTTCAAGAGACCAAGAGCACTGATCTCTTATATTTTCGGTGCATATTCCAGCCACGTATACGATCACTCTTTCTGTTGTGAAGGTGGTGGTCATCATGACATCCAATTTTGGACACTGCGTCTTTCATTTCTTTGGCTTACAATGCATAACCCTATGTAGAGCAAGGGTATTTTCGATACTAAAGGCCATAGAGCTCGACTAGTGTGTACCATCAGTTGTCAATCGCACCGCGGAGGAATGGAATGATTTTCATACTCCAAGGGGACTATGTAAGTACCCTCATTCTCCCACATTTTTGTCATATTCGCCTCAGTTTTATGTACTTTCCTTCAATCTTCGTAATTTTACCAGGTTTCCCATAATTTAAATGCATTTTATCCAGTTACTCGAGTACAAACCACCACTCTCGACGACTTGTCATGTCAACAAAACGTCTCATCGCTCGATCTCGTGATGCTATCAGCCAATGACTTGCAGCATGATTCTCAATTTATGTATCATTGCTAAACCAACCACATTCATTACCTTGCGACTGCTTTGTACATGTGGACATGTCACGAACCCTGTTACACTGCTTACACCACATATCACAATACTGTTTCTTAGTGTACCAAATAGCCATCAGCAGGGAGGAGGCGCAAAAACTACGTTCCTTAGCCAAAACACTTTACAAACTGGGTAAGATTTTATTTCGACTGGCCATCGCTCCCTATGTTGATGGGTCACAAAGTATTCTCGCATTCATGCATCCTGAGAAAAACTGTAGATGATCTCTCTATGAATTTTGCAACTGTTTCTCTATCTTTAACCAATCCTCTCTGCAACATTGTCTCCAAATTCATTTGAAACTGATCAGAAGTAGAGCACAACATACGCTACAGTCGAAGTCTCATAAGGCAACAGAACGAGCTGGCTTCCACATAATCTATACATTTTGATATTTCGCTTTCGGAAAGAGCATAACATATGTTCCAAACTGATACAGCCTATTGATGCTAGAGATATAGACCTGTGTTCTCATACCAATGCTGTAACTGCTGATGACATTGCTATCCTGAGTGAAAGTGAAGAAGAATTACATAATCTGCTAAATGGAATGAAGAATCTAATGAGTACAGAATATGGACTGAGATTAAATCGAAGGAAGACGAAAGTAATGAGAAGTAGCAGAAATGAGAAGAGCGAGAAACTTAACATCAGGATTGATGGTCATGAAGTAGATGAAGTTAAGGAATACAGCTACCTAGGCAGCAAAATAACCAGTGATGGATGGAGCAAGGAGGACATTAAAATCAGACTAGCACTGGCAAAAAGGGCATTCCTGCCCAAGAGAAGTCTACTAGTAGCAAACATAGGCCTTAATTTGAGGAAGAAATTTCTGAGAATGTATGTTTGGAGCACAGAATTAGGTGGACTGATAAGACGAAAGTAATGAGAAGTAGCAGAAATGAGAAGAGCGAGAAACTTAACATCAGGATTGATGGTCATGAAGTAGATGAAGTTAAGGAATACAGCTACCTAGGCAGCAAAATAACCAGTGATGGATGGAGCAAGGAGGACATTAAAATCAGACTAGCACTGGCAAAAAGGGCATTCCTGGCCAAGAGAAGTCTACTAGTAGCAAACATAGGCCTTAATTTGAGGAAGAAATTTCTGAGAATGTATGTTTGGAGCACAGAATTAGGTGGACTGATAAGGTTAGGAATGAGGAGGTTCTGTGCTAAATCAGAGAGGAAAGGGATATGTGGAAAACACTGATGAGGAGGAGAGACAGGATGACAGGACATCTTAGACATGAGGGAATGACTTCCATGGTACTAGAGGGAGATGTAGAGGGCAAAAACTGTAGAGGAAGGCTGGGATTGGAATACATCCAGCAAATAATTGAGGACATTGGTTTTAAGTGCTACTCGGAGATGAAGAGGTTGGGACAGGAGAGGGATTCGCGGCAGGCCGCATCAAACCAGTCAGAAGACTGATGACCCCCCTCCCCCCCCCCAAAAAAAAATTGCCGTTCTGGAAAGACTGTTTCGTACCAATGTTACTCATACCACCCATCCAATTACGCACGATCTCTCTAGATGCATGCATGCTGAGGAGGTTTGCACTCCTTATTGGTGTATAGTTGATATGAGCCTGAAACAACTGAGGGTATTGTGATGATATAACCGGCGGTTAAGAAGAAGAAATGTATGGTTTATGCATGATGGAGCTCCAAATGAATAAGTTTGAAACATTTTAAGTAAATCACTTGTGCTATCGATTCTGCAGTACTGTTTGCGCTGTTTGGATTCCATGCCAAGAAGGTGTAGGAAAGAGAGAACTGATCATAGAACATAAACACACACTCCTGAGGCTATAGGGTTCTGCACTTAAATCCGTTATAATGTTAAAGCAGTGTGGTTTTCCGATATATTACTTGTGTGGAAATATATTGCCAACACCTCACATACACCCACCCCTCAAATTTTGTACCACTATGGACACAAACTTTAAGATTATAAACTTACTACATTCTACACCAAAGAAATAAAATAGATTCTTTGCTATACATGCACTACATAGATTTCTGAAGGTGTATAGTGCCCACACTTCACACAAGACTACAGTTTGGAAATTATGCTATATTGGCTTCAGCATGTGTAAGTGCAGAACTGTGTAGCCTTAGGAGTGTGTGTTTATATTCTATGATCATTCCTCTCTTTCTAGTACCTTCTGGGTATGAAATCTAAACGCTGCAACTGTGCTGCAGAATCGATAGCACAAGTGATTTATGTAAAATGTTTAAATTTCCTTCGTCTGGAGCTCCATCATGCATAAATCATACGTTTCTTCTTTTTCTTAACCGCCTGTTATATCATCACAACACTCTCAATTGTTTCAGGATCATGTCTGCTATACACCAACAAGGAATGTTAATCTCCTCAGCATGCATGCATCTAGAGAGATCGTGTGTAATTGGATCGGTGACATGAGTAACACTGCTGCGGAACAGTCTTTGCAGAATTGCAATTACAGTACTGGCATGAGAAAACCGGTCTGTATCACTAGCATCAATAGGTTGTGTCAGTTTGGAACACATGTTATGCTCTTTCCAATAGCAAAATATCGAAATGTGTTGATTACGTGGAATAAGCTAGTTCTGTTCCCCCACGAGACATCGAATGCGGTGTATACTGTGCACTAATTCTGATAAGTTTCAAATAAAATCGGAGACATGTTGCAGGGAGGGTTGGTTACAGATGGAGAAACACTCCCAAGATGCACAGAGAGGTCATCTAGAGTTTTTCTCAGGATGCACGAATGCAAGAATACTTTGTGACCCATCCACGTAGGGCGAGATGGCCAGTCGAAACAAAATCTTACCGGATTTATAAACTGTTTCAGCTAAGGAATGTAGTTTTTTTGGCCTCCTCTCTGCCAGTGGTGGATACAGAAAAACCTCAAAGAGGGGGACTAAAGATATCTTGAGCTACCTATACTTTTACTGTAATAAAAAATAATCAAGTCACATGTAAAGTTTAAGAAAGTTTTATTTAAACTGATTATACACATATACAAGACAATGCCATCTTATGATATAAAAAAGTTGCAATTGTGGTTCTCTTCCTTAAATGAAGAATTATACAAATACGCATCAATAATTTCGCATATGGGAAACTATTGTTACGTTATCAGTAAATATATTATTACAAGTATCATAACAATAATTGCTATAAATTACTATTATTAATGCTTCACAATCAACTGATCAATCTCACTCTTGACTAATCTTCACCCTTGCGCTTGTTACAACTAGGAATTTTTACTTATTCATTCTCCAGTCTTAATATTTCTGCTTCTGAATGTAAACTAACTTGCTATGTGGCGAATAGTCCGTATTTATAATGCTACATATCGAAGCTTCTCTGTACAAGAAAACAGTAGAATATTCGCGTCTTTTCTCCAACAAATGCCAGACAGAATAATGTATTGACAGCACCAGAATGGCTGTGACTTTTCTCATAGGTATGTGTTAGCTATCTACGTGCCAGACGGAAACATATAAACTACGATGACGCGAACGCGCATGCTACATAGGAAAGTACACCTACTCGCTAACTTGATTCTGTCGACTTGACTGATGAAAGAAACGAATGAGTAGCGTTCAGGCTGACTGACTGGGGCGGTGCGGGGGCAATGCAGGCAGACCCGCAATGGGAGGGCCCCCCCTCCCCCCCCATATGTATCGGCCACTGCTCTCTTCTGATGGCTGTTTTGTACACTAAGAAACAGTATTGTGTTACGTGGTGCAAGCAGTGTAACAGGGTTCGTGACATGTCCACATGTATATAGCACTCGCAAGGTAAGGGATTTGGGTGGTTTAGCAATGGTACATAAATTGAGAATCATGCTACAATGTCATTGGCTGATAGCATCACAAGATCGTCTCGATGAGACATTTTGTTGGCATGACAAGTCATTGAGAGTGGTGGTTTGGAACATGAGTAATTGGGTGAAATGTGTTTAATTTATGGGGAACCTGGTAAAATTACGAAGATTGAAGGAAAGTACATAAAACTGAGGTAAATACAACAAAAATGTGGATGAATGAGAATACTTACCTGATCTCCTGGGTGTATGAAAATCATTCCATTTCTCCACCTATTCCACCTATACAAATGACATCTGATGGTGCACACTGACCATGCTCTATGGCTTTAATTCATGTAAATAGCCTTGCTCCACATGTATTTATGCATTGGAAGGTATAAAAATGAAAGACACAGTGTCCAAACGATCGAATGTCATGATGACCACCACCTAGGAAACCAAAACAGTGATCATATACCTGGGTGCAATATGCACTGCTAATGCGAGTAATCAGTGGTCTTGGTCTCTTCGAAAATGGAACATTGGCTACCCTGTCACTGTGGAACATGAGTTTAAATGTAGAGGCCATTAACTTTGGAGAGCTGTTTGGAAATGCTCCACAATGCTGCAAACTCTTCCAGTTTCCATATGTTGCGCTGTCTTCGACATTTTTCTCAAAAAGAAACACCACTTTTATCTTACACTTCTACCATCTCGTGTGCTGTAGGGTCAGCTTAACTTGCACCATGCGATGACCAGCTTTCTGTGAGACCTGAGGGATAGAACTGTGTTAACGCTGGTTTAGCAGCTGACACAGATCTCAAAGTCACAGCGGAAAAACAAAATGTATGGCGATGTACAAAGCTGTAAACATACACTGCTTATATGTGTTACAGTAGAAAACAATATATAGAACTATTTGTGAAAGAACAACATAGAAACGCTCTCTTGTGATTGATAGTATGTGGGATGGGATATAGTTCTCCTACAGTACGGGCAACAAAACCATACGCAGGTACGTGCAAGTGACTTTGATCACTGGCCACCTGCCCCAGTGGACCAATGTGTGTGTACGTAATAGGATCATCACTTATGCTTTATGTCAACATACAGGCGGTATTTGTTTTCGAAATACTGGAAGACGGGGCCTTGTTAATACCTTACTGCATTCTGTACCAGGTGACATTAGCAAAGCTTTTGTAGTTCTTAGTGTTACTCTGTTGGATATAATAAAAATAACTAGGTGACAGAGGGAGAGATAAAGAGAGACTGTGTTGTCAACAAAGTCTCTGACGCCATTACACAACCGTATTTCTAATGCAGTAATCATAGGAATATGGTAAGGACATGTGCAGGGTGATATTTACAGACAATCATTCCATATCGATGAATTGTGGGTGTTATGCTTCTGAACTGCTTTGTGGGGACCATGTATACTCTGCATGGCTGTAAATATCCTTCTTTACGTTAGTGTGCTATTTTTCTCGTTGTGATAGCTCTTTACTTAGCCAGCGATGAGTGGAGGACTAGACAGCTGTCTAGCTAATGGAACAGTACTGTCAGAATGTGATGGGATTTCGAGAGAAGTAGCAGGCGTCTGTGACTTTGCAAGGGACATCTCTTACGCGTGGATTCAAATGCTATTATCAAAGACTGGAAGATTTTTGAGAATAAGGCACTTATGCGAAACTCTGTCGGAAGGAGAGCTGAGAGGTGACCTGTATACCGCTTCTTCAAAGTGTTGTTGGCAAACATATTTCAACCTCTCACATACATCTCACAAAGTGACTGCAATGAGAAAATTAAGAACTTATACAAAGATTTTTACCGATAGACAGTCTGCAGCAGAAGTTGCATCTTTTGTTCTAACGATAAATAGGAGACAACATTCTTCTGTGAGATTTGTGTGCCTACAAATTGATGGAATGACATCTTAATAAGTAGATTAAATTTACATTTATATCTACATGCTTACTTGGCAAACCATCATTTGGTGTGTGGCAGAGGGAACCCTGTATCAGTGTCAGGCATTAGTAGTGAGAAAAACTATTTTCTGAGACACTTTGTTAGTGTGCATTGCATGTATTCAGGGGCAAATGTGATTGATTAATGGCTGCCATGCCCCTCCCCTCAAACGATTGTTCTGCTAAGTGGTTTACGAGGTGCATTCAAGTTCTAAGGCCTCCGATTTTTTTTCTCCAGACTGGAAAGAGACAGAAACATGCGCATTGTTTTAAAATGAGGCCGAGCTCATTGTCAATACATCCCAGAGATAACAGCACCGTATGGCAGATGGAATTTTACCACCAGCGGCGAGAATGAGAACTGTTTTAAATACTTAAAATGGCCACGTTTTCCTTACTTGAACAGCGTGCAATCATTCGTTTTCTGAATTTGCGTGGTGTGAAACCAATTGAAATTCATCGACAGTTGAAGGAGACATATGGTGATGGAGTTATGGATGTGTCGAAAGTGCGTTCGTGGGTGCGACAGTTTAATGAAGGCAGAACATCATGTGACAACAAACTGAAACAACCTCGGGCTCGCACAAGCCGGTCTGACGACATGATCGAGAAAGTGGAGAGAATTGTTTTGGGGGATCGCCGAATGACTGTTGAACAGATCGCCTCCAGAGTTGGCATTTCTGTGGGTTCTGTGCACACAATCCTGCATTACGACCTGAAAATGCGAGAAGTGTCACCCAGGTGGGTGCGACAAATGCTGACGGACGACCACATGGCTGCCCGTGTGGCATGTTGCCAAGCAATGTTGACGCGCAACGACAGCACGAATGGGACTTTCCTTTCGTCGGTTGTGACAATGGATGAGACGTGGATGCCATTTTTCAATCCAGAAACAAAGCGCCAGTCAGCTCAATGGAAGCACACAGATTCACCGCCACCAAAAAAATTTCGGGTAACCGCCAGTGCTGAAAACATGATGGTGTCCATGTTGTGGGACAGCGAGGGCGTAATCCTTACCCATTGCGTTCCAAAGGGCACTACGGTAACAGGTGCATCCTACGAAAATGTTTTGAAGAACAAATTCCTTCCTGCACTGCAACAAAAACGTCCGGGAAGGGCTGCGGGTGTGCTGTTTCACCAAGACAACGCACCTGCACATTGAGCTAACGTTACGCAACAGTTTCTTCGTGATAACAACTTTGAAGTGATTCCTCACGCTCCCTACTCACCTGACCTGGCTCCTAGTGACTTTTGGCTTTTTCCAACAATGAAAGACACTATCCGTGGCCACACATTCACCAGCCATGCTGCTATTGCCTCAGCGATTCTCCAGTGGTCAAAACAGACTCCTAAAGAAGCCTTCGCCGCTGCCATGGAATCATGGCGTCAGCATTGTGAAAAATGTGTACGTCTGCAGGGCGATTACGTCGAGAAGTAACGCCAGTTTCATCGATTTCGGGTGAGTAGTTAATTAGAATAAAAATCGGAGGCCTCAGAACTTGAATGCACCTCGTATGACCTCCTAGGAGTTGATTTATGACCTCCTGAGGATTATTTGTCCTGAGAAACTCTCTCACCCCTACGTCTCCCCCTCCACCCCCTCGGGAAACCGCCAAACTTCCACCTCCACCCATTCTGATACAAGAACACTTTTCATATCAAATTAATTGACTAATTAATTTAACCAATATATTAATTTAGACCTCACCACTGGGAACCTCCCCTACAGCATCAGGGAATAGGTGGCTGAGGAAGTATCTCATAACAGGAAATTCAATTATGTAGCAAAGTATATACTGTTTATTTATAAAATCCAATTTGCAGGGGCTGTATTCTCTTGCTCATCATTCTCTGCTGTTTGGGAAGATGCGGCTCTTGTAAAATACATTGATTGAAGTAATTAAATAGATCACTTTCTTCCGATTGTGCAAGGAATACCGTCAACACAACTCATATCAAGTAATTACACTGGTAAAAATCTTTCAGTCGTAAAACGAGCACTGTCTGCCTTCCCCTGGGCCACACCGTGCGCCAGCCACCTCACGTACTCCCACACGCACAGGGCTGACTCGTGTGGCACGCAGGCTGGAAGGCGCACTAATCCTCTGAATAAAAGCTTCAGATGGCGGAAACCTTTCGCTATTTCATGCCTGGAAAACCACCTCCACTCTCTTTCAATTTCTTGTTTCTGGTTGAACCAGAGTGTCCAAACCTGTCCCCATATACTACAATCTGATTGGTTCCCAGCAAATTAGCAGGCAGAGCTTGTGTCTATATAAACTCTACCCCCTCCAACCGAAACTCGTTCTGCCATTGTTTGCCGGTGTCTCAGATCATCTTCTTGCTCCTGTGTGTGTGGCTACCAGTTTATTTGGAAAAATGAAGCAATCATCGGAATCATGCAGCAGTGGCATTGTCAGTGGTGGCCAACGTCCGAGGCAATGGAACATACTTGGTAGGCTAATACTCAAATTAGCGACTGCAAGTTTTTCTTCGACTAAGATTGTCTTAGCGTAAACACATTTTGTCTTATTGTTTCAGCATACGTCCACTAAATTGAGGATGAAATGAATGCTGAGATACATCAGAGACAGCAACTGTAACAACAGCAGCAACAGCATTGTAAGCAGTATGTATATTTTCCTTCATATACGTAATACGAGGTTTGTCCGAAAAATACGTATAAAAGTTGAATAATGTCTTTATGTTAGAAGTTGCAGTCACCGCCAGGTGGGACTACTGCTGTAATCAATCCCATCAACGCTCAGTTCGAGTCAGAGCACTCTGCGCGAAGGTGGGAGTGTGCGGCAGCTTGTTGACAGTTACCCTTTTTCACCTGTCGTCGGCATGGAGCTCTCTCTAAATGGCTCTGAGCACTATGGGACTTAACTTCTAAGGTCATCAGTCCCCTAGAACTTAGAAGTACTTAAACCTAACTAACCTAATGACATCACACACATCCATGCCCGAGGCAGGATTCGAACCTGCGACCGTAGCGGCCGCGCGGTTCCAGACTGTAGCGCCTTTAACCGCTTGGCCACCACGGCCGGCATGGAGCTCTCTCTGATTGAGGAACAGCGTGTCAACATCAAGTTTCTTGCAAAGCTAGGCAAGAAAGGCCGTGAGATTTTTGAGTGTTTGAAACAGGTTTACGGAGACAATTCTCTGAAGGAACCAACAGTGAACAAGTGGTTAAAAAGGTTCCGGGATGGCCGAGAAGAAGTGAACGATGACCCTCGCCCAGGACGCCCGTCGACATCGAGTTCCGATGCAAATGTTGAACGAATTCGGGCTTGTGTTCTTAAAGACCGTAGATTGACAGTCAGAATGATTGCTGACGAGCTGTCAATCCCCAAAACAATCGTTCACGAAATCCTGACGCAAAAACTTGAAATGAAGAAATTGTTTGCGAAAATTGTACCGAAGCTCTTGATGCCAGAACAGAAAACAAAGAGGGTTGAGTACTGTGGGGATTGGTTGGAAGCAGAGGAACGAGGGGACTTTCTCAACCGACTCATCACTGGAGACGAGTCCTGGTTTTACGAATTCGATGTGGAACTCAAATCTCAAAGCCAGGAATGGAAACTAGCAGGACAACCGAGAACAAAAAAGTCGCGAAAATCAAGGTCCAATGTGAAGACAATGTTGATTGTTTTCTTTGATTCTAGGGGCATTGTTCACAAGTAATTTGTCCCTCCTGGCCAGAGAGTGGACGGAAATTTTTACGTTGAAGTTCTGACACGTCTCAGAGCTCTTGTGGCCCGAGTTCGACCGGAGTTGGCAAAAGCGGGCAGGTGGATCCTTCATCACGACAGTGCGCCCGCCACACGTCGCTCGTTGTGCCAGAGTTTTTGGCCCGAAGCTCAATCACCGTGACAGACCACCCGCCTTATTCACCCGATTTAGCCCCGTGTGACTTCTTCATGTTCCCGAAATGCAAAATGGTGCTTCGGGGGCGGCACTTGGGAGATGTGGAAGCCATCAAGGCGGAAACGACACGGCAACTGAACAACATCACAACTGACGACTTCCAGCAATGTTATCAACTGCGGAAACGGCGTTGGCAGAAGTGTATCGCGTCTCAGGGCGAGTACTTTGAAGGAGACCATATTGTAATACGTGAATAATTGTAAAATAAAGTTATTATTCAACTTTTATACGTATTTTCCGGACAAACCTCGTATGTTACTGTTATTTAGTGGTCAGTCAGTGAGTCTTTGCTGTTTTACATGATTTCGAAAAGCAGAATCGATAACTGTAACTTTTTCACTAAGAATTTTGTAGTATTGAATGCAAGTCGTCCCATTGTTTGAGTACACGGTCAACATATAATTGGTGAGCTGGCTGCTGAAAGACAGCAGCAACTGCGTCGGCATTGTAAATAGTACATATGTTTTTCTTCTTCGTTGTACTGTGTGTACATAATTTATTGCGGTTTGACAAAAAATTTCATAGTGTATGTAACGTACTGCATTTACTCTGTTGTTGTAGATCTTTTTCAGTAGGAGGAGTTGAACAGGGAGGGGCGTGTGTCAAGGATAAGCAGGAGCCATCGCAATCTCCTGTAAGTGAGCATTCTAAAAAAAAAATGTCGTAGTTTTCCGCGTGTGTACATGCTTTTATTATTTAAAAAAAATTAATACGTAGTTTTAGGTGATATCAATGAGGTTGACGGTTGGCTCTTCCCCAATTCGTGGGAGGATGAAATTCCACAGCGGGTGGAGGAGATGGTGAGGGGTTGCCGGATGACCTGAGGGAGATGTCAAGGAGCCAGAGCGAAATAGGTAATTTGTACACACATTCTCGTTCTGTATACAAATAATCAGTGTTCTTTCTTTCCTTGCAGCAGCAGTAGCTGGCGATGTCTGCAACGTTGTGCTTAATTGTGTTCGTTATTCTCTCCCCGATGTTATTGAATCTGTATATTGAGCAAGCAGTAAAAGAAAAAAAAAATTCGAGTAGGTATTAAAATCCATGGAGAAGAAATAAAAACTTTGAGGTTCGCCGATGACATTGTAATTCTGTCAGAGACAGCAAAGGACTTGGAAGAGCAGTTGAACGGAATTGACAGTGTCTTGAAAGGAGGATATAAGATGAACATCAACAAAAGCAAAACGAGGACAATGGAATGCAGTCGAATTAAGTCAGGTGATGCTGAGGGAATTAGATTACGAAATGAGACACTTAAAGTAGTAAATGAGTTTTGCTATTCGAGGAGCAAAATAACTGATGATGGTCGAAGTAGAGAGGATATAAAATGTAGAATGGCAATGGCAAAGAAAGCGTTTCTGAAGAAGAAAAATTTGCTAACATCGAGTATAGATTTAAATATCAGGAAGTCGTTTCTGAAAGTATTTGTATGGAGTATAGCCATGTATGGAAGTGAAACATGGATGATTAATAGTTTGGACAAGAAGAGAATAGAAGCTTTCGAAATGTGGTGCTACAGAAGAATGCTGAAGATTAGATGGGTAGATCACATAACTAATGAGGAGGTATTGAATAGAATTGGGGAGAAGAGGAGTTAGTGGCACAAGTTGACTAGAAGAAGGGACCGGTTGGTAGGACATGTTCTGAGGCATCAAGGGATCACCAATTTAGTATTGGAGGGCAGCGTGGAGGGTAAAAATTGTAGAGGGAGACCAATAGATGAATACACTAAGCAGATTCAGAAGGATGTAGGTTGCAGTAAGTACTGGGAGATGAAGAAGCTTGCACAGGATAGTGTAGCATGGAGAGCTGCATCAAACCAGTCTCAGGACTGATGACCACAACAACAACAAACATTCTCTCTCTCTCTCTCTCTCTCTCTCTCTCTCTCTACGCCAGGGTGTGACCACCGGGGGAGGCAAAGCCTGCTTCGTCAAATGGGGGGTCCGGTGGGGCGCCACTGGTCGCCGCGCGAGAAGCCGCTGCTGCCGCCCCCGCCGCCGCCCCCAACGCTAATCCCGGACCAGCTCGGCTCTGGCTGCCGTGGGCCACCCTCCGCCAGCAAGTGGGTCAGAGCTGCAGCAGCAACCGAGCTGCTAGCACTGGTCCAATACCGCGGCATCTCCTCCTCCACATTTTCTTCCTCGATAATCTCGCAAGGTGTGGCGCAAACGCCTCAACATCTCACTGCAAGCAGCTTCATCGTCTGGTCGTAGGACTCCTGTGGCTAGCGCCAGTTCCCTCTCCTGTCCCTTTAGCGAAGAACATCAGGTCGGTGATACCATACCGCAGTTAGAATACTCGGTGACTGCGGACGCCTTCGAGGAGCGAATCGTTCACTAGAATCGAGAATCCGGCAGGAAGGTATAGCGACCCTGTTGCGTTTCTCAGAGCGTGCCTTCCTGTTGTGGAAACATAACTCCTCGAGATCGTTAGTGACCCATAGTGTCCTGCAGTTAAATGCAGTGTAGCGCTGTGTATCGAACTGTTGAACCAGCCCCACAGTCGCCCCTGGCGTTAAAGAGACAAGTCTTCATTATCTTTGGGGGATACTGGGGTGATAACGCGGAGCCCGTCGATAACAGAGTGGTTTTGTGAATCCACTTGAGAGCTATACTGCCCGCTTTTCCGAGGTGAAAGTGAGAACATCAGCTGATGCACTCAGACGAATACTACACCTAGACATCCGTACCCATGTCTATGATCCAGTAAATGGACGGTCCAGCTACATCAAGCTTCCTAAGGATACAGCAGACAAGAGGACATGTATTAATGTCGAAAGTAAAACCGACTAGGCATGTTTTGCATGATCAGTTCTATCTTGCGAGAAAGATTACAATCATATCCGTAGTGCACATCTCGATACAGTAGATACGTGGACATTCGTAAGTGTTATAAGTTTGATGTTATCGAGGTACCTATCACGATCCAGGACATACCTAAACTTGAGGCGCAGCATATGGGAATATCGATTCGTGTCTATGGCCTGGAGAAACGCAAGTCAGACGAGCAGAACGAACATATAGTCGGCGGAACCCTCCATTTCTCAGAATTTGCCGCTGAGCGTAAGTTGCATGTAAACATGTTCTTATTCCCTGATGGGAAAAATATGGAGAAAGAAAAATATCACTATGTTTGGATCGAAGACATGTCCCAACTCCTTTCTTCCCAGCTGTCAATAGACTATCGTGTAAAGCATATTTGCTTAAGCTGTCTCAGTTATTTTTCCTCAAACAAGTTACTAGCAGCACATCTGCTTCGAAGGGCCAGGTACGCCTAGACTGACGCACCACTTCCTTTCTTATGCAGGCACCACTCAAGAGAGTCGTTGAAACTCTACCTCGGGACGATATACATTTTGCGGTCTCCTGAGGAAAACAAATTCCTAAAGTTTAAAAATGCTCACCATCAGGAGCGATACCCAAGTGTTGTGTGTGCCGATTTTGAATGCCTCCTCACTCGTGTGACCCACTGTGAAGGTAATCCTATGCCCTGACATACTACCTTTACAGAAAAACACGTACTACATGTGGCAGCATTCCGAATTGTACCGTCCTGTGATTCAAGTCATAATCGCTACAAATCTTATGTCGGGGATAATCCTGCAGTTTGGCTGCTCACTGAGCTCAAAAACCTTTCGTGGAGGTTGACAAGCTTTACAGTGACAACGTTCCCAAGATCAGATCGAAGGAGAATGAAGATTTGTACAATAACGCGGTTGACTGTCATATTTGTGGGCTGCTGTTAGATAGAAAAGCTGAATCTCCTCGCAGGGACCACTGTATCGTACTGGAAAGTTGTGCGGCGCAGCTCACAATACGTGCAATTTCAAGTGCCAGTTACCAAGGCACATACCCGTTTTCTTCCATAATTTAAGAGGGTATGACACTCACTTTCTTCTTGAACACTTGGCTCATTTCGGCACGGAGAAGGATCAGTTCAGTGTCCTACCTGAGAGAGTCGAGAAATACATTTCAGTCTCCAAACGAATGACGCCTAGACTGACGCGCCACTTCCTTTCTTATGCGGGCACCACTCAAGAAAGTCGTTGAAACTCTACCTCGGGAGGATATGCATATCACTCGTGCTGCATTTTGAGACGAGGAAAAGTTCCAACTTGTGTTAAGGAAGGGGGTATGAGTATGACTATGAGTATTGTATGGCGAAAGACAACGAAACCAGGCTACCCAACATAACGCAATCTTACAAGCGATGTCATAACGGATACAGAGTATGAGCATGCTGTGAATGTCTGGCGGGAATTCAACACCTTCACTTTGGGGGCGTACACACGCTTTACATGGACACAGACATGTGCTTGATTGCCGGTGTTCTCGAGAAATTCCGAAGCCTGTCATGACCACATATTCTCTGGATCCCGCCTTTTATTACACGGCACCTGGGTTGTCTTCAGGCGTAATCACCGAGCGGTCTAGGGCGCTGCAGTCATGGACTGTGCGGCTGGTCCCGACGGAGGTTCGAGTCCTCCCTCAGGCATGGGTCTGTGTGTTTGTCCTTAGGATAATTTAGGTTAAGTAGTGTGTAAGCTTAGGGACTGATGGCCTTAGCAGTTAAGTCCCATAAGATTCCACACACATTTGAACATTTTTTGAGACGCAATCCTCAAGAAAACGAAGTGCAGCATTGACTTATTGACCGCTCTGGACGGTCTTCACTTATCGACCAAGAGCAGCTGCGTTTGTGTAGAGTTTTCAGTGCTAACAGACAACCAACACTGCGTGAAAAAACCGAAAAAATCAATATGGAATGTACGACGAAAGTGTCCGTTAGGTCAGTGAGGCAAAATTTCGCGTTAATGGGCTATGGCAGCAGACGACTGATGCGAGTACCTTTACTCACAGCACGACATTGCCTGTAGCACCTCTCCTGGACTCGTGACCATGTCACTTGGACCCTAGATGACTGGGAAACTGTGACCTGGTCAGATGACTCCCGATTTCAGTTGGTAAGAGCTGATGGTATAGCTGGTGTATGGCGCAACACCCATGAAGCCATGGACCCAGATCGTCAAGAAGGTACTATTCAAGCTGGTGGTGTCTCCAAAATGGAGTGGCTGTGTTTACATGGAATAGGCTGGGTCCTCTGGTCAAACTGATCATTGACTGGAAATGGTTATGTTCGGCTACTTGGAGACCATTTGCAGCCATTCATGGAATTCTTGTCCCTAAACAAAGATACAGTTTTTTATGAATGACAATGCGCCTTACCATCGGGCCACAATCGTTCGTGGTTTGAAGAACATTCTGGACAATTCAAGTGAATGATTTGGCCACCCATCAAACATTTATGGGACATCATGGGACATAACTGGGGCGTCAGTTGGTGCACAAAATCCTGGTCTGGCAACTTTTTCCGAATTATGGACGGTTATAGAGGCAGTATGGCTCAATATTTGTGCAGGGAACTTCCAACAGCAGCAGGCCCGACATGATATTAGGAGGAATCCCGTGACTTTTGTCACCTCAGCGTATATTCGCCGCCGAGCCATTGTCGCCTAAATGAAGTAACATTTTCCGCACCTCTACTAAGACAGCATTTGTAGGAGCTGATTTCATCGCCCCCAGATAAGTTTGGATACAGCTATATTGAAAAGTATCTAATTTACAGAGGTGATCGATGTTGGCATTCTCATACACTGTGCAAGCGTAATCGTTCCTGCTCTTAATTAACACCTTGTGTATGATCGATAGAACATTGACATTTGCGCTCCAGCAAACTCTGGTTAAAGTTCTGATGATGTTCCTGATTGCGAGACAAGTATATGTACTGGAACTAATGCGAGGAATAGAATGAACTGAACCAGATTCCCAAGAACTTGGTTGACGGTTTAACTCTGAAGACTTTGAAGAAAAAATATCAGTGCCATTTGCACATAGTCAATCCTTCACTTCTGCTATTGACTCTGCCGGCCGTAGTGGCCAAGCTGTTAAAGGCGCTACAGTCTGGAACCGCGCGGCCGCTACGGTCGCAGGTTCGAATCCTGCCTCGGGCATGGACGTGTGTGATGTCCTTAGGTTAGTTAGGTTTAAGTAGTTCTAAGTTCTAGGGGACTGATGACCTTAGAAGTTAAGTCCCATAGTGCTCAGAGCCATTTGAACCATTTTTTTTGCTATTGACTCTATCAGCTTGTCAGTTGCAGAGCTCTCTGTAGAACCAAAGGAATATAAGCATATATCATCAGCTAACAGCAGTATGTGAACATTTAGAGGAATAGTTTCTTCAAGATCAATTGAATAAATTATGTAAAACAAAGTTCTAAGAACTGCTCTTTGGGATAAGCCTGTGGATAGAACCAGAGGGCCTATAAATTGTTTCTGGTATTTGAAAAAAAAATTTCTCTTTGCGAGGAAAGTATTAATACTGTATTCCAGCCGCTAGGAAGATCAATTCGCTTTAGCTTTTCTAATAGGATGGAGACCTGGATATTATCAAAAGCTGAGGTCACATCTAAAAATAATGATGTTAAGAACTTCTGTTCTTGGAAAGCTTGGAAATGTCATTGCACAAACTGCTCTTCCTTTAATAAACCCAAATTTTGATTGAGGCAGTAGTTCATTATTGTCCAGTCATATCTCAAGACGATCTCTGATAAATTTTCCAAGAGTTTTCCCCAAACAAAATGATGAGATATGAATTTTAGTGTCTTTCCCAGGTTTCAGTATAGGAGTGATAATCCATTTCTCTTCGCCAGAGGAACAGTGTATTGCATAACAGTTTTGTGGAATGACTTTTTCTCAGCTTTCCAAGAATAGAATTTCTTAACATCATTATTTTTAGATGTCACATCAGCTTTTGATAATACCCAGGTCACCCATGCCTCTTCCCCACGTTTCATTGAATATCCATAGAAGTAGTTCGGAAGCATCCAGTGGAAGATGTTTTATCATTTCGTAGTGAACACAATCAATTCTTGGAGAAATATTGGAAGAATTATTCATAACAACTTCCAACTCATGTATGGTGAACGGAATTAACGGATGGTAATTGAAATCTGTTTCCTGTGGAATAGCCATGAGGACTTCAGAGCAAGATGGAGGAGGCATATTTGACACAAATCCCTCTAATCACACGGGATCCATTAGTGGAGAAGTAACTGCATTAGAATGGTTTGGAGATAGGGTTGTCCTCCAGACCTCTGAAATGTCAGAGACTTTATTCAATCTATTACAGCAATTGGCCAAAGCCTCCTTTTCTTGTTTTCTTCAGGAATCTCCTAGTAATCGTATCTTTTCTTCTTTACTCTAGGAACCGCTGCAATGTCTGTCCTCTACAGTATTTAGATAAGGCTAACCTCCGTTTAGCAACGGGTTTGAAACACTCAGAGTCCGCTTAGAAAACACCTTGCTTTGCGGAGTAAATCTCTGTTTACCGCTGACGTATAGAGGTGCTACCTACTAGATCTATGGCTGATATAAGTGCAGCGTAAGCTTCCCTAGTCTTCCATGCCGGATTCTGTTTTCCGAGAAATTCAAGAATAGTTTTTTGATATTTTTCCAGCGAGCGTCCTTTATTTTCCGTGGGCTCTTTGAATAATAGCTCCTTCTCATATTTATTTCTAGGCACAATACTATTTTAGTGGGGAAATGATTTGTAGGTACTGACAGTCGTGAAGCGAAGGTAAGCAGACAGTGTAACAATGTAAACAAAGGGACATCAAAAAATGTTAACAAATTTTTGCTTTCAGACAGCCATGGCAGAGGAATTGCAGGAATTCTTCATTACCAGCAAGATCTCAATAATACAAGTGCTGTAAAACCTGGAGCAGGTTCGTAGAAAATTCTGAAGGACTGTGAAAACGGTAATCGAGTGTCACAAAATCAGTGCAATATGATAAAGGGCGGTGCAAACGATGTATATAAGATTGAACTCAAAGTAGCGATCAGAAAGTTAAGAGAGACACTATGTACATTAGGGAATCAGAATGTGAACATAAGAGGCATAATACACAGGTATCAACTTACCTAATCTTCATGTGTAAACAAAGAGATACACGAAGCCACCAGGACTTACAAAAAGATCTGACAGTCCACTTTAAATGCCGTTTTTATCTTCTTAGATGATCTTGAAAGCAAGCACTTTATAACACATGGAATGCATCTAAATAAATGGGACAAGTCACTAATCAACAAGAGGACCAAATGTCCGTGGTACGTGTTTTTTCTGCACGTGAGAAATATGACGCAGTTGCATTACCTTCAGAAAATGAGACCTGCAAAATATCTTGCAAAACCAAGGCCATCAAAGTCTGGAAGACCTTTCCCTACTAACGAATCCAGCTGCAGAGGTAACAGCTGCAGCAGCAGCAACAAAAGACCAAGAACAAGTCTCTGTAGAGGGAAAGGAGATGGTCACAGCATACTCATCTGCAATAATAATAACAGCAGCAGCAATAGATGGCACAGGAGCAACATCACCAGCAGAAGGTGAAGCAGCATTCACACTATCACCGCCCGTAGAAGCAACATCAGAAGGCAATGTTAAGACTTAGACCCAGAAGAACAAAAGCTCGATCAACACATCTCACGGTTTCCTTATTGGCAGGTAGCGTCACACAAATAGCAGAGTAATTGGAGCACCAAAGTCAGAAAACCAAAATATGTTAACTTTTTTCTATCAAAATATGGAGAATTTAGGGCCACTTGTACAATCTCGAGACAAATCCGGGGCTAGCTAACTGAGGAATACGTTAGCCAAGTGCGCGTTGTACGTCGTCATTTTTTCCCGGAACAGCTCTTTGATAATTTGCTACACTGAATGAACTACTACAACAAGATTAAAAATTTAACAGTTGTGCTTGTCCTCAGTCATTTTTAGAATGTGCAAAATATTCGTTTTAAGCAATAAAAGGCACACAGAACTATTAATTTTTCATGACGAGACGTGGTAACGCTATTGGTGTAGACTGTCCACGTCATTGAACTCCTCGTCCAACGTTGTGTAAATTATGATAAGTAAAGGAAATGTGAGCAAATACTAGCATATCCAGTTTCATAGAGAATTTTATTAGATTCGTGGAGGTGGAAACTACAACGTGATTCGGCTAACAGCTCACAAGATATTTACGTTTTTATTCCGCTGGCCTATCTTGATTCACGAGTATTCAGAGCGGGTGGACTCTGCCATTGCCGGAGCATGGGGCGGGGTTGGCCGAGAAACGCAAGTCACTGCTGCCCAGGCGCAGCCACCGGTTCTGGAAAATTCGAAAGCTGGCGAATGGATACGGAATGTGTCGTAAATCAAAAATACTGCTTAGCTTGCAGCAGTGGACACTCCTTCTCAAACGGTTCGACGAGTTCGGAGTAAATATACACTACTGGCCATTAAAATTGATACACCACGAAGATGACGTGCTACAGGCGCGAAATTTAGCCGACAGGAAGAAGATGCTGTGATATGCAAATGAGTAGCTTTTCAGAGCATTCACACAAGGTTGGCGCCGGTGGCGACATCTACAACGTGCTGACATGAGGAAAGTTTCCAACCGATTTCTCATACACAAACAGCAGTTGACCGGCGTTCCCTGGTGAAACGTTGTTGTGATGCCTCGTCTAAGGAGGAGAAATGCGTACCATCACGTTTCCCACTTTGATAAAGGTCGGATTGCAGCCTATCGCGATAGCGGTTTATCGTATCGCGCGTTGGTAGAGATCCAATGACTGTTAGCAGAATATGGAATCAGTGGGTTCAGGAGGGTAATACGGAACGCCGTGCTCGATCCCAACGGCCTCCTATCACTAGCAGTCGAGATGACAGGCATCTTATCCGCATGGCTGTAACGGATCGTGCACCCACGTCTCGATCCCTGAGTGAACAGATGGGGACATTTGCAAGACCACAACCATCTGCACGAACATTTCGACGACGTTTGCAGCAGCATGGACTATCAGCTCAGAGACCATGTCTGCGGTTACCCTTGACGTTGCATCAGAGACAGGAGCGCCTGCGATGATGTACTCGACGACGAACCTGGGTGCACGAATGGCAAAACGTCATTTTTTCGGATGAATCCAGGTTCTGTTTACAGCATCATGATGGTCGCATCCGTGTTTGGCGATATCGCGGTGAACGCACATTGGTAGCGTGTATTCGTCATCGCCATACTGGCGTATCACCCGGCGTGATGGTATGGGGTAACATTGGTTACACGTCTCGGACACCTCTTGTTCGCATTGACGGCACTTTGAACAGTGGACGTTACATTTCAGATGTGTTACGACCCGTGGCTCTACCCTTCATTCGATCCCTGCGAAACTCTACATTTCAGCAGGATAATGCACGAGCGCATGTTGCAGGTCCTGTACGGGCCTTTCTGGATACAGAAAATGTTCGACTGCTGCCCTGGCCGGCACATTCTCCAGATCTCTCACCAACTGAAAACGTCTGGTCAATGGTGGCCGAGCAACTGGCTCGTCACAATACGCCAGCCACTACTCTTGATGAACTGTGGTATCGTGTTGAAGCTGCATGGGCAGCTGTACCTGTACACGCCATCCAAGCTCAGTTTGACTCAATGCCCAGGCGTATCAAGGCCATCATTACGGCCAGAGGTGGTTGTTCTGAGTACTGATTTCTCAGGATCTATGCACGCAAATTGCGTGAAAATGTAATCACATAATATATTTGTCCAATGAATACCCGTTTATCATCTGCATTTCTTCTTGGCGTAGCAATTTTAATGGCCAGTAGTGTAAAAAGTCAGAGACAAAGTAGGAGCCGAGCGAGATGGCGCAGTGGTTATCAAAATGGACTCACATTCGGGAGGACGACGGTTCAAACCCGCGTCCGGCCATCCTGATTTAGGTTTTTCCACGATTGTCTTAAATCGCTTCACGCGAATGCCGGGACAGTTACTTTGGAAGAGCGTGGCCAACTTCCTACCCTATCTTTCCCTAATCCGATGACCTTGCTGTTTGGTACCCTCCCCCAAATCAACCAACCGACGAAGTAGGGACTGATAATGTTATGGATTGTAATAGTCAGGACAGAGATAAAGTTTTGGCAGGTATAATTCTACAACGGTTGGACTGGAAGGTATCGATGGAAGGTATTCTAAGACCAAAAACGTTCACAGTTATTAAAGGTGGTAGCGTGACGTCATTCGCGCCCTGATAGGACAGCAGATAGGAGGACGCGATATTGTTCCGGAGAACGTGGCTGGGATCTGAAGCGAATGGACGTGTCTTGAGGCAGCTCCACAGCTATGGCAAAGTACGCTTTGAGTTGGCGCGTATTACACAAATAATGTTGTCGAATGTTAAGTGGTGTAGGAAGTGAATTTGTTTGATGATTTTAAGTATTTTTGACTTGGTGACATACTCAGAGAATTAGATGATGTCAGATAATGCGCAAAGCTATTGCCAGCCGCGACGACATTGCTACAATGCAAGTGAATAAGTAGACTGTCTTTACTGTTGTGCTGTGCGCTGTCTCAGCGTTGTGTGATTGGCATTGCTGATGACTTTTGGTTACGACAGGGGAAGCCTTTACTCATTTTGTGATCATTGAAAAAGTGCCAGCATTTCTAAAAGTATCCTGGCGGTGTGTCGTATCAAGAATCATGTGGCAGGTACAGTTTCAAACAGAGTAGAATGGTCGGAAATGATTATTGTACCTTCTGGTGCAAGTAACTTGTCTTATGTATCCATAGTTTTGGGCCGAGATGCAAAAGTTACTTTCGCGAGTCTACAGTGAATTATGATCAAGCTAGCCGGTACTGTA
Source organism: Schistocerca cancellata (assembly GCF_023864275.1). Lineage (NCBI taxonomy): Eukaryota > Metazoa > Arthropoda > Insecta > Orthoptera > Acrididae > Schistocerca > Schistocerca cancellata. The sequence continues at coordinate 522,901,550 of NC_064633.1, forward strand.
TGCCACTAGTGTAACGACTATATACTTGTGAAAATGGAGGACATTGATTTCAACAATATATCAAGATTTCCCCCCCCCCCCCCCCCATGAACCATGGACCTTGCCGTTGGTGGGGAGGCTTGCGTGCCTCAGCGATACAGATGGCCGTACCGTAGGTGCAACCACAACGGAGGGGTATCTGTTGAGAGGCCAGACAAACGTGTGGTTCCTGAAGAGGGACAGCAGCCTTTTCAGTAGTTGCAGGGGCAACAGTCTGGATGATTGACTGATCTGGCCTTGTAACACTAACCAAAACGGCCTTGCTGTGCTGGTACTGTGAACGGCTGAAAGCAAGGGGAAACTACAGCCGTAATTTTTCCCGAGGACATGCAGCTTTACTGTATGGTTAAACGATGATGGCGTTCCCTTGGGTAAAATATTACGGAGGTAAAATAGTCCCCCATTAGGATCTCCGGGCGGGGACTACTCAAGAGGACGTCGTTATGAGGAGGAAGAAAACTGGCTTTCTACAGATCGGAGCGTGGAATGTCAGATCCCTTAATCGGGCAGGTAGGCTAGAAAATTTAAAGAGAGAAATGGGCAGGGTAAAGTTTGATATAGTGGGAATTAGTGAAGTTCGGTGGCAGGAGGAACAAGACTTTTGGTCAGGTGAATACAGGGTTATAAATACAAAATCAAATAGGGGTAATGCAAGAGTAGGTTTAATAATGAATAAAAAAATAGGAGTGCGGGTGAACTACTACAAACAGCATAGTGAACGCATTATTGTGGCCAAGATAGACACGAAGCCCACGCCTACTACAGTAGCACAAGTTTATATGCCAACTAGCTCTGCAGATGATGAAGAAATTGAGGAAATGTATGATGAGATAAAAGAAATTATTCAGGTAGTGAAGGGAGACGAAAATTTAATAGTCATGGGTGACTGGAATTCGTCAGCAGGAAAAGGGAGAGAAGGAAACGTAGTAGGTGAATATGGATTGGGGGTAAGAAACGAAAGAGGAAGCCGCGTGGTAGAATTTTGCACAGAGCACAATCTAATCGTAGCTAACACTTAGTTCAAGAATCACAAAAGAAGATTGTATACATGGAAGAAGCCTGGAGATACTGACAGTTTTCAGATTGATTATGTAATGGTAAGACAGAGATTTAGGAACCAGGTTTTAAATTGTAAGACATTTCCAGGGGCAGATGTGGACTCTGACCAAAATCTATTGGTTTTGAACTGTAGATTAAAACTGGAGAAACTGCAAAAAGGTGGGAATTTAAGGAGATGGGACCTGGATAAACTAACTAAGCCAGAGGTTGTACAGAGTTTCAGAGAGAGCATAAGGGAACATTTGACAGGAATGGGGGAAAGAAATACAGTAGAAGAAGAATGGGTAGCTTTGAGAGATGAAATGGTGAAGGTAGCAGAGAATCAAGTAGGTAAAAAGACGAGGGCTAATAGAAATCCTTGGGTAACAGAAGAGATATTGAATTTAATTGATGAGAGGAGAAAATACAAAACTGCAGTAAATGAAGCAGGCAAAAAGGAATACAAACGTCTCACAAATGAGATCGACAGAAAGTGCAAAATGGCTAAGCAGGGATGGCTAGAGGACAAATGTAAGGATGTAGAGGCACATATCACTAAGGGTAAGATAGATACTGACTACAGGAAAATTAAAGAGACCTTTGGGGAAAAGAGGACGACTTGCATGAATATCAAAAGCACAGATGGAAACCCAGTACTAAGCAAAGAAGGGAAAGCAGAAAGGTGGAAGGAGTATATAGAGGGTCTATACAAGGGCGATGTTCTTGAGGACAATATTGTAGAAATGGAAGAGGATGTAGATGAAGATGAAATGGGAGATATTATACTGTGTGAAGAGTTTGACAGAGCACTGAAAGACCTGAGTCGAAACAAGGCCCCCGGAGTAGACAACATTCCATTAGAACTACTGACGGCCTTGGGAGAGCCAGTCCTGACAAAACTCTACCATCTGGTGAGCAAGATGTATGAGACAGGCGAAATACTCTTGGATTTCAAGAAGAATATAATAATTCCAATCCCAAAGAAAGCAGGCGTTGACAGATGTGAAAATGACCAAACTATCAGTTTAATAAGTGACAGCTGCAAAATACTAACGCGAATTCTTTACAGACAAATGGAAAAACTGGTAGAAGCTGACCTCGGGGAAGATCAGTTTGGATTCCGTAGAAATATGGGAACACGTGAGGCAATACTGACTCTACGACTTATTTTAGAAGCTAGATTGAGAAAAGGCAAACCTACGTTTCTAGCATTTGTAGACTTAGAGAAAGCTTTTGACAATGTTGACTGGAATACTCTCTCAAATTTTGAAGGTGGCAGGGATAAAATACAGAGAGCGAAAGGCTATTTACAATTTGTACAGAAAGCAGATGGCAGTTATAAGGATCGGGGGACATGAAAGGGAAGCAGTGGTTGGGAAGGGAGTGAGACAGGCTTGTAGCCTCTCCTCGACGTTATTCAATCTGTATATTGAGCAAGCAGTAAAGGAAACAAAAGAAAAATTCGGAGTAGGTATTAAAATCCATGGAGAAGAAATAAAAATTTTGAGGTTCGCCGATGACATTGTAATTCTATCAGAGACAGCAAAGCACTTGGAAGAGCAGTTGAACGGAATGGACAGTGTCATGAAAGGAGGGTATAAGATGAACATCAACAAAAGCAAAACGAGGATAATGGAATGTAGTCGAACGAAGTTGGGTGATGCTGACGGAATTAGATTAGGAAACGAGACACTTTAAGTAGTAAAGGAGTTTTCCTATTTGGGGAGCCATGTATGGAAGTGAAACATGGACGATTAATAGTTTGGATAAGAAGAGAATAGAAGCTTTCGAAATGTGGTGCTACAGAAGAATGCTGAAGATTAGATGGGTAGATCACATAACTAATGAGGAGGTATTGAATAGAATTGGGGAGAAGAGGAATTTGTGACACAGCTTGACAAGAAGAAGGGACCGGTTGGTAGGACATGTTCTAAGGCATCAAGGGATCACAATTTGGCACAGCTTGACAAGAAGAATGGACCGGTTGGTAGGACATGTTCTAAGGCATCAAGGGATCACAAATTTAGCATTGGAGTGCAGCATGGAGGGTAAAAATCGTAGAGGGAGACCAAGAGATGAATACACTAAGCAGATTCAGAAGGATGTAGGTTGCAGCAAGTACTGGGAGATGAAGAGATTTGCACAGGATAGAGTAACATGGAGAGCTGCATCAAACCAGCCTCAGGACTGAAGACCACAACAACAACATCAAGGTTTTATCAGCTTTCTCTGTGGTTTATTTAAAAGGGTAATCAATTACCCAGCGAATTTTTTTAGTGCTTTCATGCACAGAATACACAGGCTGGGGCACAACGTGCAGTTAGCTGTTCTGTGAGTAAGTCAGGTAAGTTTGATAGGTGTGGATGCTGCATCTGGATTTCAGATTTGCAGAAACACAAAAGCATGTCTGCTAACCACTTGATTCACAGAGCCCTGTTAGACCACAGTGTCCTGATATGAACAGTTGACGTGTTATAGAATCTAGTTGGAGTTTGTTTCATTGGTATTTCCTCTCATCATAGACTGATCTGCACTGATTTGCTGGCGACGAAAAAAATAACAAGGCAAAATTACTTACAATTTGAGAGGGAAATCGAATGGGTTACAATGGTTGGACGAGAACGAGTAAATTACAGTTTGAGGATCCAGATCCAAGATTCTTTTATAATTTTCACAAACTTTTGTTGGTTCTAATATTTGTGAAACGGATTAGCTACAAAAATGCTTGGGCGAAAATTTAAAGTCTGAAAAAATTAATTTCTGATTAGAGGCAAAAGGATTATACAATGTTGGGACTTTTTTAGGGTCTGCACCGTTTGTCAGTGCATCTGATGTCAAAAATATTGATACCGAAAACTTTTTTAATTTTATGTCATAAAAATTGAAAACGAACTATTGTATGTTACATTATGTTTTTTATAAATTTTGCATTGAAATTTTATTCAAACAGGGTTACTACAAAAATAAAATGGAATTAGGGCCAAAAGCAATAATGAGGGACAATTTTGTATTAGATCAAAATTCGCTAGAACTAATCCTGGAAAACTGAGTAAAGTAAAAGACAAGCCAAGCATCCAATTCAAAAACGAATTTAAAGATAATGACCAAAGTTGATGGCTTATTAACATAATTTACAGTTAAAATTAAAGACAAATTGAGTATCCAGTTGACAGAAAAGAACGAAAAATTAACAGATATGGATAGTGAACTGACAGAAAAGAATGAAAAATTAACAGATATGGATAGTGAACTAAGTGGTGCAGAACAAAGTGGCAGTTACCAACTCTTGGAGAGAAAATATACAAAAAAACAGATGAAAGTTATTCAAATAACAGAGTCAACAATGTTGAACCCAATTGAAAATTTGTAAGTAAATATCTGCCTGAAATGGAATTTGGTTTGGAAGCTGAAATTAATGTTGTCCCTTTTGCTGGAAACTTTTGATATAACCGATGTGGGTGGGTTGACAATGAGATAGTTAATTAATGTAATGATTGTATAGAAACTGAAGATTCTGCAGTGGAAAATCCTCATGAGGACTCAAACCTCTTCTTCTTTTGAAAGATCAATTTTTGTCAGAGAAAGGTGAAACGTTGGTATTTGACGTTGTAAAGTTCCCAAAAGCAGATGAGTTTCCAATTTTGAGAGCAGATTGTTAATCAAAATTTATTGTACCTAACGTATAAGTTATAAATTATGCGTCCTTTGGAAGTCAGATCTCGAAGCTGGAGAGATCTGGAGAGATTGAATAAGCATCTCTAACCGTTCTTTCCACCAACCTGTCGCCTTCTAAAGTTGTCTCACCAGCACAGAAGACGGCTCGTCTGTCGTGGGATCTTCTTCAGTGGAGGCCGCTACGCTGTCATCTCGGATCTTGCCCAGGTTAGACCCTGTATCTGAAGAGGGCAACATCTGTAATATTGACAATGACCGTAGGCGACACTTTTCATTGATGTATCCTATTTGGTTATTATTTAAATATTCACACATTTTACACTGTCTTTTGCAACACTCGACATAGCTCTCTTAATTGTACGTTAACTTTTCCATCCAACTTCTGATGTAGAGTACGACATGTCCGTCCCTCCAGAACGCCCGAAACAGATTGACTAGCGCAGCTGAAGTACTTCGTCTCCCACGCGCGCCAAAGCAACCGGAAGGTGTCCGAAGCACTTCGGTTGCATCGCTACTATTGTGTTTCTCAAAACAAGTGAAATTTAATGATCAAAAACGATAGACTTGTAGGGTAACCAATAGAGATTATCATACTAAGAGCTGGGTTAAATACAATGAAAAGTATATAAATAATTGATAAGAGAAGTTAGGAGTTTTGGCGCCTAGAAGCCGAATGTGCCGACCAATCAGAAGAAAGTTCAGTAAAATTGGCGGGCTCTCCCACGGGACTGGTACGTACTGGAACTGTACCATCTGTCGCTTGCACCTCACTCCCCTTTTGTACTATATGCTACTCCACGTGTATCAAGCTGCATCAAGGCGAGCTTCTAGCAAAATAAAATACTGGCGGCCACAGCCAGGAATATCACAAAGTATATAGACAGATGTGAAAATTACCGAACAATCAGTTTAATAAGTCACAGCTGCAAAATACTAACACGAATTCTTTACAGACGAATGGAAAAACTAGTAGAAGCCGACCTCGGGGAAGATCAGTTTGGATTCCGTAGAAATACTGGAATACGTGAGGCAATACTGACCTTACGACTTATCTTAGAAGAAAGATTAAGGAAAGGCAAACCTACATTTCTAGCATTTGTAGACTTAGAGAAAGCTTTTGACAATGTTGACTGAAATACTCTCTTTCAAATTCTAAAGGTGGCAGGGGTAAAATACAGGGAGCGAAAGGCTATTTACAATTTGTACAGAAACCAGATGGCAGTTATAAGAGTCAAGGGACATGAAAGGGAAGCAGTGGTTGGGAAGGGAGTAAGACAGGGTTGTAGCCTCTCCCCGATGTTATTCAATCTGTATATCGAGCAAGCAGTAAAGGAAACAAAAGAAAAATTCGGAGTAGGTATTAAAATCCATGGAGAAGAAATAAAAACCTTGAGGTTTGCCGATGACATTGTAATTCTGTCAGAGACAGCAAAGGACCTGGAAGTGCAGTTGAACGGAATGGACAGTGTCTTGAAAGGAGGATATAAGATGAACATCAACAAAAGCAAAACGAGGATAATGGAATGTAGTCGAATTAAGTCGGGTGATGCTGAGGGAATTAGATTAGGAAATGAGACACTTAAAGTAGTAAAGGAGTTTTGCTATTCGGGGAGCAAAATCACTGATGATGGTCGAAGTAGAGAGGATATAAAATGTAGACTGGCAATGGCAAGGAAAGCGTTTCTGAAGAAGAGAAATTTGTTAACATGGAGTATAGATTTAAGTGTCAGGAAGTCATTTCTGAAAGTATTTGTATGGAGTGTAGCCATGTATGGAAGTGAAACATGGACGGTAAATAGTTTGGACAAGAAGAGAATAAAAGCTTTCGAAATGTGGTGCTACAGAAGAATGCTGAAGATTAGATGGGTAGATCACATAACTAATGAGGAAGTATTGAATAGGATTGGGGAGAAGAGAAGTTTGTTGCACAATTTGACCAGAAGACGGGATCGGTTAGTAGGACATGTTCTGAGGCATCAAGGGATCACCAATTTAGTACTGGAGGGCAGCGTGGAGGGTAAAAATCGTAGGGGGAGACCAAGAGATGAATACACTAAGCAGATTCAGAAGGATGTAGGTTGCAGTAGGTACTGGGAGATGAAGAAGCTTGCACAGGATAGAGTAGCATGGAGAGCTGCATCAAACCAGTCTCAGGACTGAAGACCACAACAACAACAAGAAAAGAATAGGTACACTCAAGCGCCAAAGAAACTCGTATAGGCACGCTTATTCAAACAGAGATATGTAAACAGGCAGAACACGGTGCTGTGATCGGCAACGCCTATGTAAGACAACAAGTGACCTGCGCGATTGTTAGATCGGTTACTGCTGCTACAATGGCAGGTTATCAAGATTTAAGTGAGTCTGAACGTGGTGCTATAGTGGGCGCACGAGCGATGGGACACAGCATCTCCGACGTAGCGATGGAGTGGGGATTTTCCCGTACGACCATTTCACGAGTGTACCGTGAATATTAGGAATCCGATAAAACACCAAATCTCCGAGATCGCTGAGGCCGTAAAAAGATCCTACAAGAACGGGACCAACGACGACTGAAGAGAATCGTCGAACGTGACAGAAGTGCAACCCTTCCGCAAATTGCGGTAGATTTCAATAATGGGCCATCAACAAGTGTCAGCGTGCGAACCATTCAACGATATGGGCTTTCGGAACCAAAGGCCCACTCGTGTATCTTTTATGACTGCACGACACAAAGCTTTACGCCTCGCCTGGGCCTATCAACACCGATAATGGACTGTTGATGACCGGAAACGTTGCCTGGTCGGACGAGTCTTGTTTCAAATTGTATCGAGCGGATGGACGTGTATGGGCACGGAGATAACCTCACGAATCCACGGACCCTGCATGTCAGCCTGGGACTGTTCAAGCTGGTGGAGGCTCTGTAATGGTGTGTGACGCGTGCAGTTGGAATTATATGGGACCCCTGATACGTCTAGATACGACTGTGACAGGTTACGTGTAAGTTAGCAACCTGTCTGATCACCTGCATCCATTCGTCTCCAGTGTGCATTCCGACGGACTTGCGTAATTTCAATAGGACAATGCGACACCCCACGCGTCCATAATTGCTACAGAGTGGCTCCAGGAACACTCTTCTGAGTCTAAACACTTCCGCTGGCCACTAGTCTCCCCAGTCATGAACATTATTGAGTATATCTAGGATGCCTTGCAATTTGCTGTTTAGAAGAGATCTCCACCCGCTCGTACTTTTGCGGATTCATGGACAGCCCTGCAAGATTCATGGTGCCAGTTCCCTCCAACACTAATGCAGACATTAGCCGAGTCCATGTCACTTTGTGTTGCAGCGCTTCTGCGTGCTCGCGGGGGTCCTACAAGGTATTAGGCAGGTGGGCAGGTTTCTTTGACTCTTCAGTTTAAATTTTGTAAACATCTACAGCTTAACTGATGGAAGAGGCATCTAAATGAATTTTGTAATCAGTCTGAAGGTAACTGGAAAAATACAAGTCGTTGATTTGAAATGTTAAATTCTGATGCAATAATACTCAATTTTAACTTGTACCACATGAGAGACTTCATCAGTACTACACATATCCGTATTTTCTTCAAATTATGCGGTGTCTTTCACTTGCCGATAGCTGAGTATAAGAGTTTTACCTATGGGTTGTTGCACAAGCTTCCAGTACGGTATCTTCAGTCTCGTTGACAGATGAGGCAACCTCTGAAAGAGGTACAGTAGCAAATTTTCACATTTTTTGATGGGAAGATGAAGTGCTTCATTCTATAGTTTGGCTACACTCTGCTAACAGTTTAAGATTAATGCATGTAGTGAAATTCTGAGTTACTTTCTGATAAGTTAAAGTGTTATTGTAGCATCTCTTACAGCTGCTGTCTTCCAGAACTTTATTTATAACACTTTTCCAGCTAAGCAAGAGAATGAATCCCTAAACATAAGGTATAAAAGTTTGTTTATGGAGGGGCACCAGCCCATTTCAATCAAATTATTCAAGATGCTCTGGATGGTAGTACCATGACTAATAGATGGGTAGAGGATGATCAGCGCCATGATGTGCGTGTTTGCATGACCTCTCTTCTTTGGAGTGATGTCTGTGAGACCATTTAAGACAAGTAATATATGCAGTAGTCATTATTAACGTAGAGACGCTTCATCAGGGGATCATGGAGCATTTAAAAATCATTTGCCACCACACAGGCAAAAATTAGAAAGCTCTAAAGCATGTTTCACAAAAATTCATCTGATTACACACACCTAGATCTTCGACATGAATGAAGATAGAAGCTTGGAGTAACTTTTAACCTACTGCCAGCTGTAAGTAGGTGCATCGTGTAGTGGCCAGCAGTGATCTCCCCATGGAACTAGCTCATTCGCTGGCTCGTTCTTGTTTATTGCCAGCGTGCATAAAGTCTAGTCAGTAACAACACAGCAACAAAACGCTGGTCGTGTTCTCCGTTTCAGCACACACAGGTTGTTTTGTGGGATTTGTGGAAAGTCTCCTTCTATGTGCCTCTCTTAAAAACAACACTCCGTAAACTGCGACACTGCATAACAAATGTTTTGAACAGACGAACTCCAGACATCCTCACAAAAGTCTGTGAGAAGTTTCACCATTGTCTGAATGTTTGTCATGCATCAGTGAAGGGTACATTGAACATCTGTGGAAAACTTTGATATTAAACGTAAATGTAAAAAGCATGCCCCAAGGTTGTATGTTCATAGGTGTAAAGGATACGCAGCTGTAAAATCGAACAGTTTTTTTGAAAAAGAAAGAAAAGAAAAGTCTTTGATGTCAAAACGTATCGATATTTTACTCCTTGCTTATCACTGGCTTTTGCAACTTTCGGAGCTGAGAGTGCCTTTTGTCTGAGGGAGCATTTGTCTAATGCTAGTGGTCAGGCGCCGTCTTCGTGTATGTAGATGGGTTGATATTGGGATTTCTGTATGGAGCAGCTGCACGGATCGGACCGCAGGTAACTATTATACAGAATCTAGTTGGAAGTGGAATTAATGGTAGAGAATCTTACGTCGGTTTGTAGAAGAAAATGAATTCAGTTGTTTCGTGGAAAGGCATGTGGGGTTAATTGCGAGATTTGTGGTTGATACAGAGTCACATTTCCAAATCAGTGATTGTCATGAAGAAACCTACTAATCATAGAACATAAATAAAAATACTTCCATAATCGGCGATTATCTTTTTAATTAAAGTGGAAACGCAATGCAGCAACGGTTAGTTCAGTATGAATGTGAACGCTTGTGTTATTGGCCCTAGAATATTGCTCAAGTGTTTGGGTTTCTTTGATCTACGTGAGAGAAGCATGAATTTGCTGAAAATATTGAATTGGCGGATGTTTGAAGGTATGATGGTGTGCTGAAAAGTAAGGCCTAGCTTTATGTGAAACCTCTTAAAGCGTTTTTAGTGAAGAAACCTACTAATCATAGAACATAAATAAAAATACTTCCATAATCGGCGATTATCTTTTTAATTAAAGTGGAAACGCAATGCAGCAACGGTTAGTTCAGTATGAATGTGAACGCTTGTGTTATTGGCCCTAGAATATTGCTCAAGTGTTTGGGTTTCTTTGATCTACGTGAGAGAAGCATGAATTTGCTGAAAATATCGAATTGGCGGATGTTTGAAGGTATGATGGTGTGCTGAAAAGTAAGGCCTAGCTTTATGTGAAACCTCTTAAAGCGTTTTTAGTGAAGCAAATATTAATAACATTCTCTATCTTTGTTCTTCATGTCTACATATTTATTTCTCAATATAGTCACGCTGGCGATGAACACGTTTCTCTCAACGAGAGTCGGTTTGTCGATACCATCACTGTAGAATGTTTGATGTGTTCACGGAGCCACAACCTCAACCCTCCTTGAACTGCTACATCATTATCCAAGGTAAGTCTTCGAAGGTATTCTTTACGTTCTGGAAACAGAAGAAAATCGGGCCAAGTCTGGACTGTACGCAGGATGATTTATAGCCGTGGATGTTTCAGCGCTCGTCTGTGGTCTGATATCGGCATGTTGAAGGAGAAGGTGCTACATGTGTGGAAGAACTCTTCGAATTCGATACTCGATTACAGCACGCTTTTCTCACGCACTAACATAGTTACATTACACACTACAGTTCGGATTCCTCTAACAACTGTGGGCTATAAATATGTAGACACAAAGAATAAAGATGTGGAAGGCAAATAAGGTTTTTTTTATTTAAAAAGCTCTAAGAGTTTCCACATAAAAAATTCGGAGGCATTTCATTTCAGCACGCCCTCATATATTCAGACATCTGCCAGTTCAATATTTTCAACAACTCCATGATTCTCTCCCGTGGGTCAAGCAAAGCCAAACATTTGAGCACTATTCTAGGATGAGTAATACAAGCGTGTTGTAAGCAATTTCTTTTGTAGACTGATTCTGCGACCTGCTTTATTTACGATTGAACCACTAGAGGTCCATAACTAAAGCATAGACGAGCAGACATTCAACAATCAACAATCGTTTGGGATGACTACAGTTTTATAAATAGTCATGACAAAACGCCGTACGAAACATTATTAAATTCCTTCTCTGAAAACTATCTGTAAAATCAGTTCAGAAGCCCACTATGATGGGAATACATCAGACTGAATCGTAACAAACATACCTGACCTGTTTGAGAAGCCCTTATTGATACGCGTATCAGCAACCATGAGGCAGTTGTATCAGCAATGATTACTTAAGTTCAAATGGAAACTAAAACAAGAAGCAACATGTTTATGTTGAGCAATCTAAATAAAGAGGAAGTCGTGTCACAGATAAAAAAAAAACTCGAAACATTTACCTCACGCACCTCCGTTACCCGTGTCATTAACACACGATTGCGTGGGTGGCGCTAGACCCAGGGATAAGCCAGTTCGAACCCTGGTGTGAAAAAAACTGTCACTGTTAGTACTTAGCCGGCAAGGGGAGTAGAGGTGGTGGCGTAAAATACCTGATCGCCAGAGTTTGTGCCAACGTCCTGATTTAAATACACTGTACGACCAAAAGTCTCTGAATACCCCCAAAAAACATACGTTTTTCATATTAGGTGCACTGTGCTGCCACCAACTGCCAGGTATTCCATATCAGCGACCTCTGTAGTCATTAGACATCGTGAGAGAGCAGAATGGGGCGTTCCGCGGAATTCACGGACTTCGTACGTGGTCAGGTGATTGGGTGTCACTTAAGTCATAGGTATGTACGCGAGATTTCCACACTCCTAAATATCCCTAGGTCCACTGTTTCCAACGTGATAGTGAAGTGCAAACGTGAAGGGACACGTACAGCACAAAAGCGTACAGGCCGACCTCATCTGTTGACTGATAGAGACCGCCGACAGTTGAAGAGGGTTGAAATGTGTAACACGCAGACATCTATCCAGACCGTCATACAGGGATTCCAAACTGCATCAGGATCCACTGCAAGTACTATCACAGTTAGGCGGGAGGTGAGAAACTTTGGATTTCATGGTCGAGCGGCTGCTTATAAGCCACACATCACGTCGGTTAATGCCAAACGACGCCTCGCTTGGTGTAAGGAGCGTAAACATTGGACGATTGAACAATGGAAAAACGTTGTGTGGAGTGACGAATCACGGTACACAATGTGGGGATCCGATGGCAGTGTGTGGGTATCGCGAATGCCCGGTGAACGTCATCTGCCAGTGTGTACAGCGCCAACAGTAAAATTCGGAAGCGGTGGTGTTATGGTGTGGTCGTGTTTTTCATGGAGGGGGCTTGCACCATTTGTTGTTTGCGTAGCACTATCACAGCACAGGCCTACATTGATGTATTAAGCACCTTCCTGCTTCCCACTGTTGAAGAGCAATTCGGGGATGGCTATTGCATCTATCAACACGATCAAGCACCTGTTCATAATGCACGGCATGTGGCGCAGTGGTTACAATAACATCCATTTAACGGACTGTCCTGCACAGAGTCCTGACCTGAATCCTATAGAACACCTTTAGGATGTTTTGGAAGCCTACTTCGTGCCAGGCCTCAGCTAGCGACATCGATACCTCTCCTCAGTGCAGCACTCCGTGAAGAATGGGCTGTCATTACCTAAGAACCTCCCAGCACCTGACTGAACGTATGCCTGCGAGAGTGGAAGGCGTCATCAAGGCTAAGGGTGGGCCAACACCATACTGAATTCCAGCATTGCCGATGGAGGGCGGCACGAACTTGTAAGTCATTTTCAGCCAGGTGTCCGGATACTTTTGATCACATGGTGTACGAAACGTGTCTGCAGTGTCTCATGAAGTGAGGTCATGTGACACTGCTGGCGGTCATCCGACTATTGGATGGGGACATTAAGCATGGCGGCCCCGTTGGTGGCATTAGCGACGAGTAGGCTATGTCACTGCGCTGGGTTTCACACTCTCCCTTCTTTCATCTCACACACACACACACACACACACACACACACACACACACACACACAGAATACATACATGTAGTATTACAAATAGTGTGTAATGGAGCATGTTGTAAACAAACAAAAAAACATTGCTTTCAGGGGAGAAGCATACAGAAAAACTAGATCTCAAGTTTTAAAAAATTAGTTAGCCATGATCTGGATAGATATATATCTAGCAGGACACTTCACAGTAGGGGGAATCCTCCATGGTACACGTAACCGCAAAAAAAATTCTGATAGGTGTAAAACAAAGAATATGGCTATAGGTAGAGAAATTCTGGATTAAACGTATGTGGCTGTCAACAGGGCATTTTGCGAAGCCAGCCTTCAATGACTAGGCTAGTAGAATCTTACCGAAAGACCTCTCACCTAACCCAAAGATATCCTGGTCATATTTGCCTCACACTTACGTAAGACAGAGGAACGAAACTGAAGGTTGCACGCCAAAAGCAGAAATGCTGAATTCAGTTTTCAAATGACACTCTACTAAAGAAGATACATTCTAAGTGGCGACCACTCATCAGCCACATTGCCTGATTACTGTTATGATGTTTCCTTGAAATCAGTTACATTGCTGTCACTCTTTCAGAAGCGACTTATTGACCACCCATTCAGCAAGATTCAGGTGGCTACCACAGCTCCTACCTCTGTCAACTGACACAACTGACTGCCTTGACCAATACAGCCACAGCCCTTATATAGCCTTCAATCTGTCACTGGCAAATACGCAAAACATATTTGCTGTACTTCCTGCTACTCGAACTATACTTTTAAATACACCATACAGCTCACAGCAATGTACTGAGTCCTCTGAAACGTTACACTATGCCAAAATCATTGAGATGGTCTGAGAAATATTGGAAACAATACCTTTCCCATCTTCTGTGTACTTTCAATGAATAAAAACTATTTTAAAACAAGTGTTATACATGATTCTTGTATATGGTAACCTTGGTTTATGTTAGAGCACTTATTCTGGGTCATATTTTACATACTTTTGTCATTAATCAGGCAAAATTAGTTTTACTCATAATTACACATGTGTCTACAGATTGATATGCAGATTTCTCATCAGATACTGTCATAATAATTTACTATTTTTCAAATTGTGTTTACTTAATTAAGTTTGTAGTAATCAGAAGCAACTATGTGGCTCAGTATTAAAACTGTGTTTGGTTAATAAAAAATCTGATACTGTCTTTCGACAATGTTGGACAAGCACTGTCGGAGGACACTTTATCTTCGATAGTTAAAGTTAACTTTTGAAGAACAATGGTTGGTCTCCATCTTTCATCAACTTTAACTAATACACTATTAAAACTATGAAGTGGGTGTTTAAACATGATTCTTTGCCATGTTTTTCCCTTTTATAGAATGCTACAGTAAGTTTTGAAATTTTATTATTTCCAGTTTTGCAGTAACCACAAAATAGAGTGTGATTAGGTCCAGTTAATGACACTTTGGGCCACACGCCATGCACCACCTACAGACACTTGTCCACAAATTCCACGTGTAGTAACCTTTCAGTTTATCTGCTGACAGCGCCGTTACTTAATAGCGCTAGCCATGGGCATAACTGGTCCTTTCAGGGATTAGATCAGAACGGCTTACTCACTGGAATGACCTACCTCCTTTTAAGGAAAGTGCAGTAACTGTATTTTTTAGCTTGCTGTGAAAGAACGTCGAAAGAGGATCTACATCTATATCTACATGGATACTCTGCAAATCACATTTAAGTGCCTGGCAGGGGGTTCATCGAACCACCTTCACAATTCTCTATTATTCCACTCTCGTACAACGCGAGGAAAGAACGAACGCCTATACCTTTCCGTACGAGCTCCGATTTCCCTTATTTTATCACGGTGATCGTTTCTCCCTATGTAGGTCGATGTCAACAGAATATTTTCGCATTCAGAGGAGAAAGTCGGTGATTGGAATTTCGTGAGAAGATTCCTCCGTAACGAAAAACGCCTTTGTTTTAATGATGTCCATCCCAAATCCTGTATCATTTCAGTGACACTCTCGCCTTTATTTCGCTTTAATAGAAAACGTCCTGCCCTTCTTTGAACTTTTTCGATGTACTCCGTCAATCCTACCTGGTAAGGATCCCACACCGCACAGCAGTATTCTAAAAGAGGACGGACAAGCGTAGTGTAGGCAGTCTCTTTAGTAGACCTGTTACGTTTTCCAAGTGTCCTTCCAATAAAACGCAGTCTTTGGTTAGCCTTCCCCACAACATTTTCTATGTGGTCCTTCCAGTTAAAGTTGTTCGTAATTATAATTCCTAGGTATTTAGTTGAATTTACGTCCTTTAGATTTGACTGATTTATCGTGTAACCGAAGTTTAACGGATTCATTTTAGCACTCATGTGGATGACCTCACACTTTTCGTTATTTACGGTCAATTGCCAATTTCTGCACCATAAAGATATCTTTTCTAAATCGTTTTGCAATTTCTTTTGATGACTTTACTAGATAAACGACAGCGTCATCTGCAAATAACCTAAGACGGATGCTCAGATAGTGTCCAAAATCGTGTATATAGATAAGGGAAAGCAAGGGCCTACAACACTATCTTGGGGAACGCCAGGAATCATTTCTGTTTTACTCGATAACTTTCCGTCAGTTTCTACGAACTGTGACCTCTCTGACAGGAAATCACGAATCCCGTCACATAACTGAGACGACATTCCATAAGCATGTAATTTCCCTACATGCCGCTTGTATGCTACAGTGTCAAAAGCCTTCGGGAAGTCCAGAATTTCGGAATCCCTTTGAAATCCTTTGTCAATAGCACTCAACCCTTTATGTGAGTAAAGAGCTAGTTGTGTTTCACAAGAACAATGTTTTTCTAAATCCGTGTTGACTGTGTGTCAATGGACCTTTTTCTTCGAAGTAATTCATAATGTTCTAACACAATATATGTACCAAATTAATTTTCCGCTATGTGTCTTGTAGTTTTTAACATTTCCGAAAACTTCTACATTTTTCCTTCAGTAAAAATTAGAAATATGAAAGGGGCTGTCACTTTTGCCACAGGATTTTCAAAAAGTTTTGGCCATAATTGTGAAAGAAGTTGCGAATTTGATAAATGTACTCAACTTCTGTAGTATCGATATGATAACATTCTTTGTAAGTTTGTTTTGGAGACCACAGATGTTGGTCAGAGAGGTTATTTCTTTTGAAGAGATTAGTAGGCTGTGTTGGACAGTCTCACCATTTACTTGGTTTGAAAAGGATGGAAGCTGACCTGCCGTGTAGTGCAGGCATCATTTTTATTTTAAAAGGGATTTTGTAAGAATATGTTTTAACTATATTAGTGAAAGACTATGTTAGTGAAAGAATGATAAAACCAATTGTTGAGGTAATACTGTTTTATGCACTAAAGAGCCAAAGAATCTGGTACACCTGCCTAATATCGTGTAGAGCCTCCGCGAGCGCGCAGAACTACCGTAACACAACGTGGCATGGACTCAGCTACTGTCTGAAGTAGCGCTGGAGGGAATTGACACCATGAATCCTGCACGGTTGTCCATAAATCCGTAAGAGTACAAGGGGGTGGAGCACAGCACGTTGCAAGGCATCCCAGATATAATCAATAACGTACATGTCTGGGGAGTCTGCTCGCCAACGGAACTGTTTAAACTCAGTAGAGAGTTCCTGAAGAAACTCTGTAGCAATTCTGGACATGTGGAGTGTTCTATTGCCCTGCTAAATTACCCAAGTCCGTCGGAAGGCACAATGGACATGAATGGATGCAGGTGATCAGACAGGATGCATACGTATTTATTACCTGTCAGTCGTATTTAGACGTATCAGGGCTGTCATATCACTCCAACTGCACACTCCCCACACCATTACAGAGCCACCACCAGATTGAACATTCCCCTGCTAACATGCACGTCCATCCGTTCCATACAATTTGAAACGAGGCTCGTCCGACCACGCAACATGTTTCCAGTCATCAACAGTCCAATGTCGGTATTGATGGGCCCAAGTGAAGCGTAACGCCTTGTGTCAGGCAGTCATCTAGGGTACACGAGTGGGCCCCCGGTTCCGAAAGTGCGTATCGATGATGGTTCGTTGAATGGTCCGCACGCTGACACTTGTTGATGGCCCATCTTTGAAATCTGCAGCAATTTGCGGAAGGGTTGCACTTCTGTCATGTTCAACGATTGTCTTCAGTCGTCGTTGGTCCCGTTCTTGTACGAACTCTTTCCGGCCGTAGCGATGTCAGAGATTCAATGTTTTACCGGATTCCTGATATTCACGGTACACTCGTGAAATGGTCGTACGGGAAAATCCCCATCTCATTGTTACGTCGGAGATGCTGCGTTCCACACCTCGTCCGCCTACAATAACACCACGCTCAAACTCACTTAAATCTTGATGACTTGCCATTGCAGCAGCAGTAATCTAACAGCTGCGCCACACACTTGTCTTACATAGGCGTTGCCGACTGTAGCGCCGTATTCTGCCTGTTTACATATCTCTATATTTGAATACCTAAACCAGTTTCTTTGGCGTTCCAGTGTATAATTGTAACTGGGTAGTTTCTGATTGTTAGAATATTGTGTATGGACAAAGTCTGCTGTATAAATTTTATAATGAAGCACATGGACTTGTCTGATACTTGAAATAAGGCAATTATACACAGGAGACTTAGGCTATTAAAAATATTTCGCTAATTTTTCTAGGCATGAGAACTTTATGGAAATGTGTAATGTTGCTATGGCTTAATGAAGCAGAGTTACACTTGGAGTCTTTGTTCTCATTTATCAGCCATTAAGTTTATGTCCTCATTTCTCATTCTTTACTTTCATGAATATGGTTGCATACTTGCATTGCACATTGTGAGTTGGAAACTGAGCAGCGTCTTTATGAAAACTGTTAAGATAGCATCTTGCATTGCACATCACAAGCATGGTGAATGAAATATGATTTTTGACAGTCTTCTCATTATCGTAATAGTGACAGGTTGCACAGCAGGCGAGCGTTTCGTGCACATAAGCTGCTAAATTTATTTACCATCAAAGCTCATTTCCATTGTAAGGCACAGTGACTGTCAGAGTGTTTTAGTGAAATTTTCAGTAACAGTTCTGTCTTAATAGCAGTAAAAGATTTCAGTAATGTACCATCTTGTGAATTTTCAAGCAGTTTTATGAGAAAGTTAGATGCATTAATTTTTATGTTCATTTACTGTGTAATTACAGCAACAATTCTGGTACAGTGATTTTTTACAAGACTAAGATAAGGATCAGCTATAGTCAGGGCTAATATTTCAGTCTGAGTAATCTGTTTTGCAGTCAGATAGCACACATAAACTTCATTGAAAATGGATTGGTCTCTTACAGGCGAACTGTTTGATATATCGACTAGTCTGGATTTTGCATCGTGTAGTGTAAGCCCCATATATTTCCATCCAAATTTAAAGTTTAACATAGTTCTGTTGCCCTTCCTTGAGATGTACATATTTCGATGTCAATGTAAATTACACAAGTTAGATATACATTACACAAGTAACGGGTAAGGCGAACTCTAGATTGCGGTTTATTGGTAGAATCCTGAAGCGATGCAGTCCTTCAACAAAGGAAATGGCTTACAATACGTTAGGTCGTCCAGTCTTAGAGTATTGTTCGTATGTATGGGACCCTTACCAGTTGGGTATGATTCAAGAGATTGAGAAGGTCCAAAGAAGAGCGGCAAGATTCGTGACTGGTACATTTAGCCATCGCAAGAGCGTTACAAATCTCATACAAAGTTTGAAGTGGGACACACTTGCAGATAGACGACGCGCTAAACGGTAGGGGCTGCTCACTAAATTCCGAAATTCAGTCTTCACCGAGGATGTAGAGCATATATCATTACCACCAACTTTCAAATCGCGTAATGATCATCATTCAAAGATAAGGGAGCTCGTACTGAGGCGTTCAGACAGTCGTTTTTCCCTCGCGCTATCCGCGAGTGGAACAAAGGGGGGGGGGGGGGGGGGGGAATATGACTTTGGCACGAATTGTGCTCTCCGCCACACACCACTTGGTGGCTAGCGGAGTATATATGGTATATATGTAGATGTAGGTGTAAATTTTATAAATTTCTGAGATACCACCCAGACACTTACAAACACGCGTTGAAGTTTAACACATTACTTTCACCTGGTGACCTTGTCAGGATGCATAATTACATGGTAGTCTACTGATTTTTGCAGTCAGATGATGTTTTGTTTCACAACCATATACATATTAAAACTTCAGTTATAGGCTTTGACTTAGCAATTACTTCCAAGGTTTGGGGGGGACACAACTGAACTGCCATTACAGCATCAGTTCGTTTTGCATATTTATTACCAGAGAACAACATGGACAAATAGTCTGGAGAATTGTTAAAGTTTGCTTGCGGTGGAGTAGAACTATTGTGTATTCTCTGCAACTTTGGACATCGATTTTGTGAAAAGTATTTCATTCTCAGTTGTGAACTTTTGATATACTATATAGTGCAAGTGATATTCTTTCATTTTATGCCCTTGTAGTGTTATATTGTGCTTAGAATAAGTGATTGTGCTATTGATCTTTACTGTTGCTGATGATATACTTCCAGTTAAAAGCATTCCTGTTTATTGAATCTTGAAGTGTTATTTGGTTAGAGAGACAGTCATTTTTATGGTATATGCTACATTGTGTTCTTTATTAAAATGTAGTTAATTCCTTCCACAGTGGTATTACCAGAAGCTTGGATTTGCTTTTATTCAATTAATTCTGACAGTGGTAATTTAAATATGTTTCTGCTTTCATTTACATTTATAGGAAGGGATTGTAGTTGTTATCTGCGTAGTGTTGATCATATGTGTGTAAGAGATTTCACTTTTGTTTGCTGTGCTCTTGTAACTGCATTAACACGTCAAATGCTACAAGAGCTAGGTCCAATGCGAGACGTGCAATTGATGTAAGTTTTGATGATTATGTGGACAGAGAAGGGACCATTTAACAGGGATGCTCTCACAATATTGCTTTAACTGAAACAGATAGGACAATGCCTGACAGGGTTGATCAGCGTAATTTTTCGAATTTAACATGGGACGATAAAATGCAGTTGGGAATTCTGCTATGGAAACTGAGTCTGTAGGATGTGATTTGTCACAACAGTCATGTTCTGTAGTTAAAGATACAGGTTTTGTATCCACAACTGTTGACCGAGGTGAGCCAGAGTCAACCCCTTCCTGTTGCAATGCTAAACATGGTGACAATGATTTTTCGCAAAATATCCTGAAGGTGTTATCAGAGCACAATAAATAATAGGATAGAAAATTTCTGAAGGTATTAGCAGAGCATGATGAAGAATGGGATAGAATGTTTCAAGAACTTAACAGAAATTTGAAGAAAATGACAGAAGAGAGTAAAGAAAAGATAGGGGATATTGCAAGCAATCTAGAACAGAATAACAAAAAGTTTAGAGAGGAACTTCCGGCTTTTTTAAATGAGAAACCTAAAAAGGTTAAATAAATTGTACGTGAGGAGTTAAGTCCTGTAATAAATAATCTAAAGTCAAGATGCCGAAATTTCACAGTTAAAACAGCAGGATAGTCAGTTTGAAACCCAGATACAAAGTCTTGAAGCGCAGTGTGCATCGTTTAAATCTAAAGAGACAGAATCTGCTATCCAGGAACACTTAAATACAATTACCAAACTGATAGACGAACTTTCTGTAAACGTGACTCAGTTGTCTAGCAATGCGGATAAAGTTTCTGATATTACACAGCCTGTTACCTTTGCCGATTCGGAAAAACTTCTTTGTCTTCGATGTTTCAAACAGGGACAAATTACCATAACCAACACCACAACTTTGATGTAAAGAAACTTGATGACCAGGTAACCAGAATTATTCAGTTGATTACAAACATTTCCCCACCCTTCGAAAGCTTAAGGTTTTTCGAAATTCTCCTAATGATGTGCATCGCAGAGAGTGGCTCCAACAATTCCAACATTCTCTTCCACCTTCATGGCCATTTTGTCATAAACTTGAGTATATGTGTGTGGCTATTTAGAATCTGAACCAGCCACAAGAATTAGAGCAATCGCACAAGACTGTCAAACGGAAGATGAATTTTATCACGCATTCTTGTCAGTATACTGGTCTGAAGCAACACAATACAGAGTCAAAAACAGTGTCATTATGCTAAAGAATTTTCAGCAATCAGACTTTTCTAGCTCGGCAGACTATTATCAGCACATGATACGCAAGAATCGCTTCTCATCGAGTCTGTACAGTCCTGAAGTAATAAGAATTTGTTTGAGTAAACCACCGAAACACTTCCAACACATAATTTTGGCTAGACGCTGTAAAGATGACATTGAGGCTCATCAAAATATACTACAAGAACTTGAAGTTGACTGCGAGGAATTTTAGTCGCGAAATAAATACAAAGACAGCAACAAACAAAATTTCCAGAGACAACGAAACAGATCAGATTATGGGTTTCCTGCAAATGGCAACAACAGTTATGAGCAGAACAATCACTGTTCTAACAAGCCTGATCACAATTATTCATACAACTGGCATCCGAGAGAATATTCTAACAATCAGGGGAATTTCAGAGGCAGGAACAGAGGTCTTGGTTTGAGGAACCAAAGGGGTTATAGTAATAATGGTGATTCCAACAGAAATCATTGTAATGATAGAAATAACAGTAACTGGCGTGAAATACGGAAACTTTAATTCGTGGACGGGGCGTGAGTCATGCTTGGGTAGCTCAGTTGGTAGAGCACTTGCCTGCGAAAGGCAAAGGTCCCGAGATCGAGTCTCGGTCCGCCACACAGTTTCTCTGCCAGGAAGTTTCATATCGGAGCACACTCCGCTGTAGAGTGAAAATTTCACTCTAGGAACTTTAATTCAAATCGAGAAATTGAGAAAACTGATTTCAAATCACATGACTATCATTACAGCAAAACACGAGATAGTTCGTGTGATTGTAACAGCTATTACGAAATAATAATCAGGAGAGGCACGATCGTGGAAACTTTAGTCCTGATCGACGTGCTGAAGTAGTTGAGATTAGACCACCTTATGCTGGTGATAATGTTAGACGTGACGGGCCATCACAGGGATGACTGATGGTATATATGGCAAACGACTCGTTTGTCAATACAGAGAGTTCCTCCGTTCATACCATGAGTATCATACATTGTTGACCCATTACTGAACAAAATGAACAGCGTGGACTTAATAATAATCAAAAGGAGGAACAGATGTTAGGTGAAACCGATCATAATCCTGTTAATACAGAAACTGTTGAGAGCCAAGCACTAAACTTAACGGAAATCCGTGTTTCTGACTGGGTAACTACACTCATGCTCATAAATTAAGGATAATGCTGATACATGGTGAAACAACGTTCTGGTGGGCGGTTTGCGGGATTAAATCACCTCGGGGTATGACCATGCGGTGCACTTGACCTGCGGTCGTCACGCGGTGGCGCTGGAAGCAGTCCACATATGCAGAGGAGAGTTGGTGCATGTCAGAGTACGGTGCACCGAGCAAGTGTACAGACGTTTTCAGACGTGCTAATGGTGACTGTGTGTTGAAAATGGATCAAAGAACATATTGATGATGTTATGATGGGTAGAATACTAGGGCGACTGGAGGTTGGTCAAACACAGCAGTTCCTAGCACGGGCCCTCCGTGTGCCACAAGATAATGGCAACGATTCCAGCAGACAGGAAACGTGTCCAGGCGCTACAGTACAGGACGTCCACAGTGTACAACACCACAAGAAGACCGATATCTCACCATAAGTGCCCGCAGACAGCCACGGAGTACTGCAGGGAGCCTTGCTCGGGACCTTTCCACAGCCACTGGAACATTTGTCTCCAGACACACAGTCTACAGACGACTGAACAGACTTGGTTTATTCGCCCAGAGACCTGCAAGGTGTATTTACTGACCCATGGTCACAGGAGAGCCCGTAAACCTTGGTATCAAGTACACAGTACATGCTCATTGGAACAGTGGTCCCAGGTTATGTTCATGGACGAGTCGAGGTATAGCCTGAACAGTAATTCTCGCTGGGTTTTCATCTGGCGTGAACCAGGAACCAAATACCAACCAAATGTCCTTGAAAGAAACCTGTATGGAGGTCGTGGTTTGATGGTGTGGGGTGGGATTATGTTTGGTGCACGTACACCCATGGATGTCTTTGACAGAGGAACTGTAACAGGTCAGGTGCATCGGGACGTCATTTTGCACCACTATGTCTGCCTTTTCAGCGGTGCAGTGGATCCCACCTTCCTCTTGATGGATGATAACGCATAGCCCCACCGAGCTCCCATCGTGGAGGAGTAACTTGAAACAGAAACATCAGGCGAATGGAGTGGCCTGCCTGCTCTCCAGACCTAAACCCCATCGAGCACGTCTGAGATGGTCTCGGTCGACGTCTTCAAACCCCTAGGACACTTCAGGAGCTCCGACAGACACTGGTGCAAGAATGGGAGGCTATACCCCAGCAGCTGCTCGACCACCTGATCCAGAGTATGCACACCCATTGTGCAGCCTGTATACGTGTGCATGGTGATCATATTCCATGACTTATTATTGTACATTTGTTTTCATGTATTTACTTGTGTTTCGTGTTTCGACTTAGTATCACTTTGTACTCATTGTCACTCACCCCAGATATTTGTAAACACACATTTTGTACCATGCTTTTGTGATTATTCCTTTTGGAGAATATTTTGAGTGGCTCTTGCAATTGTGTCAACAGAAACCACTCTGTAAAATTCTTGTTTAATATGGGAAGGGTAATGAAAGGGCACTGTCCTATTTGCCATTTCGATTTTAAAGAAGTTTTGGCTACAATTGTGAATGAAGTTGCGAATTTAATAAATGTACTTAACCTCTGTAGTATCAATATAATCATATTCTTTTTAAGTTCGTTTTTAGACCACAGATGTTAGTGAGAGAAATTGCTTCTTTTGAAGAGCGTAGCAGGCCGTGTTGGGCAGTTTTGCTGTGTACTTGGTTTGAAGATGGAAGCTGTCCTGCCGTGTAGTGGAGGGATCATTATTTTAAAAGGGATTTTGTATGAATATATTTTAAGAAAACTTATAGATGAGACTCTATTAGTGAAAGAATGATAAAACCAACTGTTAAGGTAATCCTGTTTTTAATGTATATTTGTAACTGGGTAGTTTCTTATTATTAGAACATTGTGTATGGATTAAGTTTGGTGTAGAAATTTTATAGTGAAGCACATAGATTTCTCTGATACTTGAAATAAGTGTCAAGGAAGGCAGTTAAACACAAGAGAGTTATTAAGAAATATTTTACTAATTTTTCCAGGTTAGAGAACTTTATGAAAATGTGTATTGTTGTTATGGCTTAATGAAGCAGAGTTATACTTGAAATATTTGTTCTCATTTATCATTTTTTAATTTTACTTCCTCATTTCTCATTCTTTACTTTCATGACTATGTTTGCATACTTGCATTGCACAACATGAGTTGGGAACTGAGCAGCATTTTTATGAGAATTCATAACATAGCATCCTGCATTGCATATCACAAGCACAGTGAATGAAATTTGATTTTTGACAGTCTTATCATTATCCCGATTTACAGGTTGCAGAGAAGACAAGCGCTTCGTGCGCATATGCTGCTAAATTCATTTATCGTTAAAGCTCATGGCCATTGTAAATCACAGTGATTGTCAGAGTGTTTGTATGGATATATCAGTAACAGTTCTAAGGCTTAACACCAATGAAAGATTTCAGTAAAGTACCACCATGTGAATTTTCAAGCAGTCTCATCAGAGAATCGTGTGTGTTAATTTTTATATTCATTTGCTGTGTAGTTACAATAACAATTCTGGTACAGTGATTGTTTACAAGAGTAAGATAAAGATTAGCTATATTCAGAGCTACATTTCAATCTGATTCATTCGTTTTAGTCAGACAGCATACGTAAACTTCATTGAAAATGGATTGCTCTCTCACAGGCGAATTGTTTGATGTATCGGCTAATCTGGATTTCGCATTGTGTAGCATGAGCTACACCTACTTCCATTCAAATTCAAATTTAGCACAGTACTGTTGCCCTACACTGAGATTTACATATTTTGTTATCAAAATAAGTTTTATGTGCTTCTTAGATACCACGCAAACCCTTACAAACACGAGTTGGAGTTTGACACATTACTTTCAAATATTTCAAAAAAAATTATGTTTTTTAGGAATTTTGAAAATTATAAAAAAGAAGCTCATTTGCGCTACTTTTTCATAATTTTATTGAAAGCAACATATAATGTAAAACTACAATATAACTTATATTAATTTTATACAGCCTGAAATTATCTATACTCGTAATTGTTATATACAATCAGTGTGACAATATATGTCTAGTTTGACAATCGTTGCAAGACCGGTGTAGTTGCTTTCTTGCAGCTGACTAAAGGTATCATTGAAATCCTTCAAAACTGAAGAATCTCCTACCCTTCCCATTATTGTGGCCATTTTTTTTGGTAATAGATCTTTTTTGTAATTTCCTTGTATTTCAGAAAGTTTACTTAAGGCAGTTTGACTCTTTCTGAAAAGAAACATAACTGCTCTTTAGAGCCCATCAACGGTTTTCTGAATTATCTTTTGTATTGCATATAGCACAACAAGATTAAAGAACATGCAAACTATAATCCGACCTGAAACATTTTCGTGGTGTATCTTCAAATAGGAAACACTCGAGTTATTATGATTTTAATTGAGTCTTAACAGGTATAAAATATGCTGTGAGTCCTAAAAGTCATACGAGTATATCATTTGTGGTTGTCCCACAGCTGTTGGCTTTGCAGCAGCCAAGTAATTTTTAACATTATCAAATACCTGGCTACTACAACGTTCGATAGCATTTTCAAATTTCTAAATTAAAGTTTGAGCAAAGCATATTTATGTATTTTCTACATGTTGCTTTGCTAACGTTATGATTTCATATAGTGTGATTGGCTTTATAACATTGACACATTTACTTACGGGTTGTTACGAACGAAAACTGGTTGAGGCTGAGGGTACCACAAAAGCAAATAATTCAGGATCTGATGCCTGGCTTCCTGAGTCCCAAATCATCATTCACAGAGCCACGCAGTGCCCTGATCTAAGAAGTTGGATGGAACACACTCTTAATGTTAAACCTGCTTACAATCATTTCAGTCTGAGACAAAATGTCCCCAGCATAATGAATAGTGGCGACAGATCTATGCTACTCTTCATGCACCTCCAGGGATGGTCCAGACTCCACAGCCTAGCGAATCTACTTCTCAGAGCATCCTTTTCCTTAAAAACTGCCAAGAGATGTGCAAGTTATTGGGTTAAATTGTCCTCCTGGGAAATGGTATATGCTTTTATGCCAGGGAAGCTTTCAAAGTCACGATTCAGGATATGGTTGGGAACCAGATGACAGTGGCAGGCTGGACACGGTATGACTTCCTGGAAAGAGAACATCATCTGAAGTGGAAGCAGACCAAATGACAGTGGCAGGCTGGAGACTGTATGAGACTCGCCTGACTTCCTGGGAAGAGATGTTCATCTGAAGTGGAGGTAGACATCAGTAACGACGATAGGCGAGAAACAATTTCTCGAATTTCTGCAAAAGAATCGTTGGTTGATTGCTATCTTGAGCAGCTTCCTGACCACAGAGTTCCAGAGGTCTTGCTGGATGTTTCGATTTTGGACATGTGTCAGGGTTTCATGTGGAGCCTGAAGAACAGGCTATGGTAGTTTTCCTACGTGCCACAGAGAAATGCAACACTATTAATTGATATACTTGCCAGTGGTATTGTGTGTATATATGTACAAAGATACATTGACATCCGACCATGTCTTCTGGGTGCTCCACTTTTTTTGTCAGGCAGTATACATACCGTTATTATCATAATGAACAATAATCACAGTGTCGAGTAAAGTAAGAAACAAGTCAAACTGCGAGGTAAATCAGTGAACAAAGTAAGAGCACTGAGAGTTGAATCAGAGAGTGAGCCAAAATAACAAAGAGCAGGGTGATTGCTGAATCACCTGTGGTCAGCTCCAAGCTGAGGTGGGAACAGGGAATCTCGTGAATCAATCCCTTGTAGTTTGCTTGCTCCCAAGTGAACTGCCGAACAATTCTGCTCTTCAGAGAATCATCTCTCGAGATGAAGCATCGAGTTGTCTGGCAAAGCATACAAGCAGTCTTTTCAGATCAAGAGCAAAAATAAAAGGTGAGCTAGTGTTTGCTGTGTTATTGCAGCGTTCTAAAGAACTGACGTTGCTTTGATTTCTGTTCGTTTCAAGGCTGACAAAAGCTACTTACAGTAGTGAGACATACACATACGTCGCCTTCTGCAGCGTGGTTAATGCCACAGTGTGTAATCTAGGATGCTGCTTAGTACACTGTTGCAGCAGCCTGCCCTAGAATCTTAGTTCTACTCACTAACGTCACTGGAAAGAAATTCCGGACTCGAGCACGTATCATTCCTTTTTTCTGAGTCACTGGTCATTCCCTCTGTAGCTCTTTCAATTATTTCAGGAGCAGATTGTCCATCTCTAGTTGAAAGGACCAAAAACGTACAAAAACAAAAAATCACTAGAAAAATGTCGAAATTAAAATCAAACAGAAAATTATCGTGGTGTATATCATACGAATCCGTTTGAGCAGGCTATTAGGTAACTGAAGTTGGATTTTATCCAAGCAAAGTAAAGGAAATGTACCGATGAATATTTATTGGTGTTTCTAATTAGTTAACAGTTACTATGACATCATCTTTTGAGTATAACTAATTATCAGAATTGTGGTATTTTGACCTTGTGAAACACAATTGCTTTAAAAGGATTTTCTATCAAAGTGTCAAAATAAAAATGTGAATGCCGTCATACCAGACTTTTTAGGATCAGTTGATGGAAACTGTCCGTCACGCACGCTTTTCTGGTTCGGGATTCTATAGCTGTGGATAATTTCTAGAAGAAAAAGCAAATAGTAAAATTTGAACCACACGCAGAAAGCTGATAAAGCCAATATAATTAAAAACATTGATAGAGAAACGGACGGATTATTTCAAGAAAGTTTGTGTGGTGGTCAAAGGTGTGTATTAAGTTACATCTGAAATAAATGTTATTACGTAGAATCGATTTGGAATAGAGGGATTGGTCACCACTGATCTCGGATTTATGAAAAGCGAAGCGAGTTGATCAGAATTATATCACTATGGTGAAGAACTCTCTCGTAAGAATAAACACGAGTTTCTGTAAATGTTGACCGTTGCGAAATCCAGCTTACTCTGTTCCCTCATAACTTACAGAAGCTACTAAATAACGGGGTTGAGGTTGATGTTGCGTTTCTTGAGTTCTTCAGTAGTGCCGCACCATCACCTAGAAAACGTTATGCATACATCTGTAATATTCTAATGGATATGTAACTGAATTATAACTTCATCACAAACAGAACTCAGTATGCCGTTCTTAATGGAAAAGCATAATCAGAACTGAAGGCAGTCTGGTGCACCTCAAGATAGTGTGCTAAGTCCCCTGCTCTTGAGGATCTACGCCATACCGAGCGAGGTGGCGCAGTGGTTAGCACACTGGACTCGCATTCGGGAGGACGACGGTTCAATCCCGCGTCCGGCCATCCTGATTTAGGTTTTCCGTGATTTCCCTAAATCGCTTCAGGCAAATGCCGGGATGGTTCCTTAGAAAGGGCACGGCCGATTTCCTTCCCAATCCTTCCCTAACCCGAGCTTGTTCTCCGTCTCTAATGACCTCGTTGTTGACGGGACGTTAAACAGTAATCTCCTCCTCCATCTACGCCATCTGACCAAAATTATCCGGACACTCCTATGCAATCCGGAATGTCACGGGAGTCGGACCCACCAGTATGAAAGGAGACTGGGAGTATCGTGTCGTCAGTACAGAAGCAATAACAACAGAGTGGATCGTCCAGAAAGCTCACTGACTTTGAACACGGACTAGTCACTGGATGCGGCCTGAGCAACAGATCCATCAGGGACATTTCACCGCTTCTAAATCTGTCCAACTCGGCTGTTGGTGATGCAGTTGTGAAGTCGAAACGCGAAGGAACAACCACAGTTAAATCAAGACCTGATAGACCTCATGAAATGACGGACCGTGGCTGCCGAGCACTGCGGAAGGTCGTTGTACACAACCACATGAAATCAAAGGAAGGAATCAGTCGAGGTTGAAAAGAGCTTCCAGCAGTCCAGCTAGCGCAACGACTTTACGGAGGGAGCTGAAGGGAATGGGCTGCGACGGTGCCTTACGGTGACTGATGAGTGTAGTTGCTCTTCCAAACTGCATCCCATACGATAAAACCAGTTGTGTCTTCAGCTGCGATTACTCGTGCTTTAGGTGCTTGGGCTACGCTCGGTGTAGTCATATGGTCGACCTGTGCATGTCTGCCTCGTTGCCCCGCAGCTAATTCGCTGTAGCTGTGACCTTGCAGTCAAACAGTCTATGCAGTGGCTAGAGTTGCGAGTTAATATAATACACAGAAATATAAAATAAAAGTTAAATCAATAATTCAGTAACAAGGGTTCCATTCTAACATCTGTAATTGAGAACGTTAGCAAAATCCCGAAACTAAATTGTAATCAAATATCGGCGAAAACTAAGTCCAGCCCATAATCACAAAACATGAAATATTCAGCAGCTCAAAACAATTCAGAGTTCAGCAGAATCATTCACAAATTAACGCATGTCTGTCCTCAGTTTAGATCTCTCGTAGGTTAGAGTCCCTTCAAACGTTAGAGTATTGTAGCGTCCGTTCACCACCCAGAATGAAGTCACCGATACGACTGAATCACGTATGTTACCATAAGCAGGTCTGCCTTCTTCCAGCACTCGACACAAAGTGTCAAGAATCGCTCCCTTGAGCACTTCACTCGAAAAGATCCAGTCCCCACTCGACTCACGCAGTGCTCCGCTGCTATCTGCTTTTCCACTTGCTGAGGACTGTCCCCACCAAAAATATATCGTTCTTAACATCTATAGACATTATTTGACCTACTATGACCACTTCGTCGCAGTAAATTAGTATATTACAACAATATTCAAATAAAATAAATTTTATAAAGATTCAGTCACATTCAGACCATGCACAATGAATATAAATAAAGGCTTGTTCATTAATAAATAAGTCAGTATTCTTGCGCAAGGGCGCTCACGATAAATGACAACAGACTGTCGGTAAATATTATTTCCAATACTAGTTATTCCTCCTTGATACAAGCGTCTTTTGGTTCTCTTTTCAATTGCGGCGTCCGCTAACACATGCGATTGGCCACTTTTAAATTAGCACAGTTTTTTTAATAGCACTTGCAATCTACATTTAAATAAAGTTATTGGCAAAATAATAAACTGTTGATTAAATAACTACAAGTATGACAAAATATGAGATATTGATGCTGTTTTAATTACCTGTGTAAATAGGAAGAATACGATGTTCTGACAAACATTTGTCTAGTAAAAAAGTCATAAAAGATATCATAAATCAATAAATAAAATATATACAGGTACGAAGCTTCCTGAAATGACAGCTACAGTGCAATAATGTCATCTGAGATATCGCTTGTCTAAATCGCATTAGGTGACTAAAAGTTGTTAATTCAGAGGTTCATTGTGTAGATACTTATTCACTGTAGAATATTAACTTCTGTAGTTTTAAAGATACTGAAATTATTGTTGTGTCATTTTTCTGGGATCACCGATGTATTCAGATTTGCATTAATATTTGATTTTAAATTGTTATAGACTCTCAAACAACTGTAACTTAGTCATCTTTAAGATTGTCTGACACTCCACCATTTCTTGGCGCATCTCTTGCACCAGGGCCACGAGTGCAACAGCCGACTACATTCACAGTACCAGGGTTTTCCCATTTCTGGCCACGTGCTCGTTATCTCTACACCTGGACTTTCTTGGACCGGTCGTCTAGCCAGACGTGCCCTGAACCCTTGGGCCCGCTAGCGTTCAGTTGTACAACAAATTAATCTCATCTCGTACTAATAGTGGGCGGCCAATTAGCTCGCCTAAATACGCGTAATGTTACAGGGGCACAATGGTGCAGCAGCCGCTCATAGGCCCTACGTTTCTCTGCTTAATGCTAAGCGGCGGTTGAGGCCCCTTGACTGTGCGTGACTGGAAACGAGAGATTTGGAGTGATCAATCACGCGAAACTCTGTGGCAATCTGATGAAAGGGTTTGGGTTTGACGAAAAGATTTGGGTTTGACAAGTGGCTGGAGAACGTTACTTCCAGCAGTGAAGTAGAGAAGAGGGGACTTTACGGTATGGGCGCGTTTCTGGTGATTAGGGTGTGGTTCCCTTATTGTGCTTCAGAAAATGAAAAATTCAGGATACGAACACATTTTACAGCATTGTATAGTGTGTACAGCACGGGAACACTTTGGAGAAGATAACTGCTTGTATCGTCACGAAAATGCACCCTGCCATAAAGCAACAGCTGAGATGCTGTGGTTTATGGACAGTAAGACTCCTGAAATGGACTAGCCTGTCCAGGGTCCCGACCTGAACCCAACGGAACACCTCTGGGCTGAATTAGAACGTCGACTTCGCTGCATATCCCAACGTTCAAAATCACTGTCTTCTGCGCTTTCGACTCTCTAGGAATAATGGCCTGTCATTCCTCCATGGACATTTAGACACCTCACTGAAAATGTTGCTCGCAGAGGTCAAACCGTCATGAAGGGGAAGGGTGCACGCACACCCCATCAATGCCCAGTAATAGGTGTCCGAATACTTTTAATGAGAAAGTATGTATTGATGACCTCGCGGATAAGTTCTGTACCCATGTGAGATTTTTGGCAGACGATGCAGCTGTGTAAAGGGTGTTGATATCGTGAGACATCTGGTACGAAATGCGCAGATACTAGTAGATGATCTGAAACTACTGCAGATACTGGCAACTAGCTCTTAACATACTAGTAATGTGTGTGATTAGAAGAAAATACCCTATACAGATTGGCTACGTGACCGGCGATCACACCGTGGGATCAACCACAATTTTAGAGTATCTCAGAGTTTCTGTCTGGAATAAGCGAAGTTGTAATACCCTCATCAATTTAAACGTGAGGAAGGCAGATGTCAGACTCTGATTCATTGGAAGAACCCCGAAAAAGTGGCATTCACGCACAAAAGACGTCCTTTAAAAAACTCTTATTCGACCAGTTCTTGAGTACAGTTTGGTCTGTCTTAGACGCTTATCAATACGAGAGAAGGAAAGTTGCTAGTCACCATATAGCGGAGATGGTGAGTCGCGATAGGCACAATAAAAAGATTCACACAATCCTAGCTTTCGGCCATTAAGGCCTTTGTCAGCAGTAGACACACATACACACACGCATACACACACTCACGCAGGCGCAACTTGCACACACATCTACAATCTCAGAGAGTTTCAGCTGTTGTGGTGATGATACAGCAGTTTTCTGTCTAATGTTGAGCCAAGGTACTTGATCTCCTCCCTCCAAGGAAGTTCCTGAGCTTTGAGTAGTAGATGGTTTTGCAGCACAGGTCGCTTTCGGGTGAAGTAGACGGCGGTTGCTTTTCCTGCGTTTAGCTGGAATTTGTTTGATCTACACCAACTTTCTATACTGTTTAGTTTCCATTGGAGCCTGCCAATAGATACGTGGTTTCGTTTTCCGCTGGTGTAGAAAGCCGTGTCGTCAGCAAATTGGGCGATATGGACCCCTGCCTCCGAGGGAATGTCGTTAACACAGATGTTGAATAGTGTTGGGGAAAGCACAGACCCTTGGGGGATGCCCACTTTCAGCTCTCTCTGCTGTAACGTTCCAGGCCGACGTGTCGCCGCTTGATGTTACGCCGGAACACAAACTCACTTACATCTTGATAACCTGCCATTGTGGCAGCACTAACCGATCTAACAACTGCGCCAGACACTTGTCTTACGAGGGCTCTTCAGTAAAGAATGATCATAATTTTTAAGGTTATAATTTCTCGGTCTAGAATTTAATCTTATATTATTCTGTTAGCTTAGTCTGCAACAAACACACAGTAATAATTTCATTGTTGGGACTCCTGGTTCCCGCCTGTGAGAGGCAGGCAAGGTCAGACGTGTTCAGTATCGCCTGCCGCTGCAGTGGAGGTAATATGCGAGGAACAATACGCGGCTTTGAAATTCTGCTCTCGTCTCAAGAAGTCTTCATCAGAGGCCTATACAGTGTTACAGGAGGCCTATGGGGAGTCTGTTCTTCCCTACAGCACAGCTCGAAGGTGGTTTAAAATGTTTAAAGAGGGGAGACAATTTCAAAGGAAGGTGGACCCGGTGCTCCAGTTAGTGCTCTTACGGAAGAGCCGGCCGGAGTGGCCGAGCGGTCCTAGGTGCTACAGTCTGGAACCGGGCGACCGCTACGGTCGCAGGTTCGAATGCTGCCCCGGGCATGGATGTGTGTGATGTTCTTAGGTTAGTTAGGGTTAAGTAGTTCTAAGTGTTAGGGGACTGATGACCTCAGAAGTTATGTCCCATAGTGCTCAGAGCCATTTGAACGTTACGGAAGAAAACATCAACACTGCTGCTGTCATTGTGAGAGAGGATCGTCAAATTACCTTAAGATCACTTTCTGAAATAATGAACATTTAATCGGGTGCCAACCACACTTTGGTGACAGAAAAATTACACGTGACACATGTTTGTGCGCGATGGGTTCCAAGACTGTTGATTCCCGAACAAAGGACATTCGTGTGCAGGTCTGCATGCAGTTAATGATGATGTTAGAGGAAAATCCAGAGTTTCTTTCAAATGTAATCACTGCTGATGGAACTTGGCTAGATCATTTTGATGCTGAGAGCAAACAGCAAAGTTCAGTGTGGAAATTTCCTTCATCACCGACCCCCAAAAAAGCAAAAGTTGTTGCTTCTGCTAAGAAGGTTATGGTTATCTCGTTCTTTGATATTCATGGAAAGGTTTATCAGCATGTTGCACCTGCTCACACTTCAGTAACTGTCCTGTCCGCCTCCGGCAGCTGAGTGGTCAGCATGACAGAATGTCAATCTAAGGGTGCAAACTCTATTCCCGGCTGGGTCAGCGATATTCTCCGCTCAGGGACTGGGTGTTGTGTTGTCCTAATCATCATTTCATCCCCATCGACTTGCAGGTCGCCGAAGTGGCGTCGACTCTAAAGACTTACACCCGGCGAACGGTCTACCCGAAGTGAGGCCCTAGTCACAAGACATTTATTTAGTAACTGTCGTGAAAACATTACACGTCCATATCAGGCGCAAAAGACCACATTTCCGTGAAGCAGGCTGGATGCTGCACCTTCTCTATAGTCCGTATTTAGCCCCATGTGACTATTTCTATTCCATAACATGAAGAAACGCCTTCGTGGGAGGCATTATCAATCATCAGAAGCAGTGGTGAAGGCTGCGGAGGTAATTCCGAAGGACCTCTCAAAACATGGTTTCCAGCAGGTACTTGAAGACTGGCAGAAACGCCGGGACAAGTGCATCGCATTCATGGGATACTACTTTGAGAAGGGCCATCTATGATCATTCTTTATCGAACAGCCCTCGTATGTGGGCGTTGCCGACCACAGCCCCGCATTCTGCCTGTTTACATATCTCTGTCTTCGACTACCCATGCCTGTACCAGTTTCTTTGGCGCTCTGCTTCCACACCCGTACCACACAGTGTCTGGCCTTTTGCTTATGTTGATGCTGTCATAACTCCTAAACTATGTGTCATACAATGATATAATTTTGTAGGTTCATTCATCGGTATATGGGATACTGTCTACAAAATACATTGCGAGCATAAATCGTAGCAACGAAGTAATAAATTTAAATGTTACGCACAATCCGGGAATTTTTCACACATCTCACTGTTTAAGACATCAAATATCGTGAACTATGTGTCGTACAATGGGCATCTCACTGTTTACGACTTCATATCTCCTCAACCATGTGTCGTATTTTGCAGTTACATTCAATACTGTATATGTATACAGTCTGTAAAATGTGTCGCGAATACTCTTAGCAGTAAAGAGGCTATACATTATAACGTCATGCTTCATGCGGTACGTTTACTGCATTCACAGCAGGAAAGTAGCAAGCAATAAACATTTTTCCTTTCATCATTTTGCAGGGGTTGTAGGCAAGAAAAAATTTCATAAAGATTTGAAATTATTCATATAGTTTATTGCAAGTCACTAAGTGCTTTCAATCTCCAATAATGGATTAATAAAGTCTGGTAACTCGGGCATCGTAGACTACGCATCTATTTCACCCCCACCCGTTTGACAGGTAGGTAGTCTTTTTAAATAGGAATCCCAATTTTTTATTGTTTATCCGTGTAGTACGTAAACAAATATGAATGTTTTAGTTGGACCACTTTTTTCGCTTTGTGATAGATGGTGCTGTAATAGTCTCAAACATATGGCTCACAATTTTAGACGAACAGTTGGTAACAGGTAGGTTTTTAAAATTAAAATACAGAACGTAGGTACGTTTGAACATTTTATTTCGGTTATTCCAATGTGATACACGTACCTTTGTGAACTTATCATTTCTGAGGACGCAGGCTGTTACGGGGTGATTACTACATTAATGCAATAAATGCTCAAAATGATGTCCGTCAACCTCAATGCATTTGGCAATACGTGTAACGACATTCCTCTCAGCAGCGAGTAGTTCGCCTTCCGTAATGTTCGCGCATGCATTGACAATGTGCTGACGCATGTTGTCAGGCGTTGTCGGTGGATCACGATAGCAAATATCCTTCAACTTTCCCCACAGAAAGAAATTCGGGGATGTCAGATCCGGTGAACGTGCGGGCTATGGTATGGTGCTTCGACGACCGATCCACCTGTCATGAAATATGTTACTCAATACCTCTTCAACCGCATGCGACCTATGTGCCGGACATCCATCATGTTGGAAGTTAATCGCCATTCTGTCATGGAGTGAAACATCTTGTAGTAACATCGGTAGAACATTACGTAGGAAATCAGCATACATTGCACCATTTAGATTGCCCACGATAAAATGGGGGCCAATTATCCTTCCTCCCATAATGACGCACCATACATTAACCCGCCAAGGTCGTTGATGTTCCACTTGTCGCAACCATCGTGGATTTTCCGTTGCCCAATAGTGCATATTACGTCGTTTTATGTTACCGCTGTTGGTGAATGATGCTTCGTCGCTAAATAGAACGCGTGCAAAAAATCTGTCATCGTCTCTTAATTTCTCTTGTGCCCAGTGGCCGAACTGTACACGACGTTCAAACTCGTCGCCATGCAATTCCTGGTGCACAGAAATATGTTATGGGTGCAATCGATGTTGATGTAGTATTCTCAACACCGACATTTTTGAGATTCCCGATTCTCGCGCAATTTGTCTGCTACTGATGTGCGGATTAGCCGCGATAGCAGCTAAAACACCTACTTGGCCATCATCATTTGTTGCAGGTTATGGTTGACGTTTCACACGTGGCTGAACACTTCCTGTTCCTTAAATAACATAACTATCCGGCGAACGGTCCGGACACATGAATGATGTCCAGGATACCGAGCAGCATACATAGCACACGCCCGTTGGGCATTTTGATCACAATACCCATACATCAACACGGTATCGACCATTTTCGCATTTTTTTTTCTTTAGTGTTATTTTAAAACCTGTACAACAGGCAGGCTGTCAGCAGCATTCTATGCTGCACTTCAGCCATAGAGTAGACAATGAAAAAACAACAGAAAGAATACACATAAGTTACATAACGGTGGGTAATAAAACAGTAGACATTTCCGCAATTGGTAAACGGTCCTTTTTAACACAGGTAATACCGTCCTCTCTGGCGGAATGTTACGTGATAGCACGTACTTATACGTCTGTGACTATTACAGCGCCATGTATCACAAAGCGAAAAAAGTGGTCCAACTAAAACATTCATATTTCTTTACGTACTACACGAATATGTAATAAAAATGGGGTTCCTATTTTTAAAAAAACGCAGTTGATATCCGTTTGACCTATGGCAGCGCCATCTGGCTGGCCAACCATAGCGCCATCTGGTTTCCCCCTTCAACCTAGACAAGTTTCGTTGTTTGTAGTTTTTTCGTTTGACACTTATTTCGTGAGATATTTGGCCCGGTCACTATCAATGGACCACCCTGTGTATACAGGGTGAGTCACCTAACATTATCGCTGAATATATTTCGTAAACCACATCAAATACTGACGAATCGATTCCACAGACCGAACGTGAGGAGAGGGGCTAGTGTAATTGGTTAATACAAACCATAAAAAAATACACGGAAGTATGTTTTTTAACACAAACCTACGTTTTTTTAAATGGAACCCCGTTAGTTTTGTTAGCACATCTGATCATATAAACAAATACGTAATCAGTGCCGTTTGTTGTATTGTAAAATGTTAATTACATCCGGAGATATTGTAACCTAAAGTTGACGCTTGAGTACCACTCCTCCGCTGTTCGATCGTGTGTATCGGAGAGCACCGAATTACATAGGGATCCAAAGGGAACGGCGATTAGGTAGTGGACAGTTTTAGCACAGACATATGTGCCCTTTGAAAATAACAACTTTTCGCACAATACGTACTTTTCGAGATATTTGCTTGCTCCAAGTTGAAACAACATCCTGTATAGTAAACAGAGTTGGTGAGTGACAACAAGCCTGACTTACTCCTGTTCCAATTTCAAACCAGTTTCTTACACCATTTCTTAGATCTGCAGCTGCTGTCTGCCCTGTATATAATTCCTTAATTAATCTCCTGCCCTTCCAGTTCACCTTCTTCAGTTTTAGAATTTCCTTCATCTTGATCCTTTTCTGTCTGTCAAAGGCCTTTCCTAGACCTACGAAGCACAAACTCATTTCCTTTCCTCTTTCGATATATCTTTCACCAATAACTGTAATTAGTCCAATAGAATCTCTTGCTCCTCTCCCTTCTCTGAAACCAACTTGACATACTATAAACCGCGGCAAGAATGGATTACTAGTACTGATTCTTTGAAGGCGAGTAACAGATATTGCTAATTGTGTGGCTGACATGAGAGAGCGGTGTCGGCGGCAGGGGGATGGACGGGTCTGTTGCGTATGTGTGTGTGTGTGTGTGTGTGGCTGGGTGGGTGGGTGGGTGTGTAGGCAAAGGGGGCGAGGGGGAGGGGTGGCGGAGGGGTGGGGTATGTCAGCCGTGGAGAGCTGGATGCACTCGGCGACAGCTGCGACCGACGGGGCCCTCTTATCTGCCTGTGCGCAGGGCCAGCGAAATCTAGGCTTCTGTCTGTCTGACTGCAAAACACAGGGGCTGGGCGGTGTTTTGTGGACAGGCACCTAATACTCGGCAAAAGCATGGAAAACGGCGTGCTTCGTTCGCATTTCGAGAAGGGTCTACATATAATTCCATACCTGCATTTTCCTTCATTCTCTGTGGCACTTGCCACCCTCATTCCTTTGTCATCAAATACAAAATCTTCCACTGAGTTTGTCCCTAGCGACCCTCATTGTCATAAGTACAGGGTGATAAATAAGTCAGTATAAATTTGAAAACTTAATAAACCACGGAATAATGTAGATAGAGAGGTAAAAATTGACACACATGCTTGGAATGACATGGGGTTTTACTAGAACAAAAAAAAAAAAAACAAAGTTCACAAAATGTCGACAGATGGCGCGTGAAAGATCTCTTACGCGCGTCGTTTGGTGATGATCGTGTGCTCAGCCGCCACTTTCGTCATGCTTGGCCTCCCAGGTCCCCAGACTTGAGTCCCTGCGATTATTGGCTGTGGAGTTACTTGAAGTCGCAAGTGTATCGTGATCGACCGACATCTCTAGGGATGCTGAAAGACAACATCCGACGCCAATGCGTCACCATAACTCCGGACATGCTTTACAGTGCTGTTCACAACGTTATTCCTCGACTACAGCTATTGTTGAGGAATGATGGTGGACATATTGAGCATTTCCTGTAAAGAACATCATCTTTGCTTTGTCTTACTTTGTCATGCTAATTATTGCTATTCTGATCCGATGAAGCGTCATCTGTCGGACATTTTTTGAACTTTTTTATTTTTTGGTTCTAATAAAACCCCATGTCATTCCAAGCATGTGTGTCAATTTGTACCTCTCTATCTACATTATTCCGTGATTTCTTCAGTTTTCAAATTTATACTGACTTTTTGATCACCCAGTATTTTCTGTAATTCACAAACCCGCTCTAGATATCTGTACAGTTTACGTTTACGAGGAACTTCAATATGTAATACATCACATTTTTTTCTGAAAGCAGGTCAGTTTTATTCAGGATTCCAGTACACTGCATCATTCCCCACCGTATCTTTCAGCACAATCTCCGTTCAGTGCGATGACCACGTGACACCTTACTGGCAGTGCCTGTATGCTCACACTCTACTCCTCGACGTAGGAGCCAATGTCTTCCTGCAGCAATAAATTCCCAGTGATCCACGTACTGCTTCCCGCGGAATGCATCCTTCATTGGGTCAAACAGATGGAAGTCGGAAGGTGCGAGATCTGTGCTGCAGGGTGGATCAGGAAGAATAGTCCGAGGAAAGATTTTGAGCTCTTTCCGGGAGCGCAGACTTGCACGACGCCTTGCGTTGCCATGAAGAAGGACAAGTTCGTTTGCAATTTTGTGGCGACGAACACGATGCAGTCGTATCTTCAGTTTCCTCAGGACAGTACAGTATACAGCAGATTTCATCGTTGCACCCTGAGGAATGGCATCAAACGGAATAACCCCTTCAGAATCTGAGAAGACCGTCGCCGTGAGTTTACCGGCTGAAGGTTCAGCTTTGAACTTTTGCTTCGAAGGAAAGGTTGTAACGCCGGAAATGCATATCCTCCTATTTCCATCTAATGTACTATAAATTTGTTTTCCTTATTTTTGTTACCTGAATATATAACATTTCTGTGTCTTCGTATATTGTAATTGTTTTACTATTTGTATATATATATATATATTTATGTCGATGTATAATTGGTTTGTTTCGTAAATATTATTTGTATTTTACGCTGAGTCTTGCCTAGGGAAAACTGCTATCGAACGATTACACCGATAGGTCGTGTGAAGAATCAAAGTGTGTAGGATCTTTGGTAGTGTTAACTCTGTCGCGTGGAGCGCGGGCAGAGGGGGAGTCTGGCTGGAGTAGCGAGTGGAGCAGGTGTGTTGGGTGAAGCTCCCGCGAGTTGCCGCGCTTTCGGGGTTTGGCAGCATGTAATTGCGCTCGACTTGCGATGATAGTTTCTGACATGGTGTCGCGGACGGGAAGCATTAGCTGGCGCACATCAAGAGCCCGTTTCGTCTGGTGACCGTGTCGATAATAAGGCGCGCCAACATCCAGCTTCTGCAACAGCGACGGCCGACAATGAGTGACTGTCGCCACCTCCTCGATCGACGGCTTCAAACCTTCAATCAACCAACAAGGAAGACTGGAAGCACGTAAAGTTTTAGAACTGTATGGCAGACCTCAGCTTTTCAAACTTTTAAAATTGTTGCATCACAAAATTACAGCTACTTAGCATGAACCTTTGTTGCTCATTGTCCCAATTGCATTACCAAGCAGGGTCCCTTCCTTTTCCGGAATGAACCCGAGTGTCGTTGAAATTCAAACGCCAGCATTAAAGTAATATCATTCCATTTCGCTGCTTTAATTTCAAAGTTCAGTTAAAGTATTCATAGCTGGCTACAATATTTAGATTACACAAGCACGAATTAAGAATGCGAGTTTTGTTGCCGTATTTCAGCTTACCTGTGACTGCAGCTCAGCTTGGTATGTACTAAATTTTACTATTGTTAATTGTTCAGAATCATTTAATTCAAGTTCAAAGTTAAATCTCTTATTTCTAAATTGCGTAGATTCAAGTAGCTTTTGAAATGATTGTTGAGGTAGTCCAAGACTAACCGTATTTTACTGAATTTCGATGTGCTTCAGAAAGAAAGCTCACTATTAACTTCAGTCACTAAATTAACTTTCGATTTTCCGGTTTTATTAATTCTTTTGCTAAATTAAGTCAGAGTGTAGCGAAATTTATTACTTCTGACAAACTTTCAGTTTTCACACTACACTTGTTAACCTTCAGTTGCCACGCTTCTAGTGCTAATTATATGTGTAATAATCTTTCTTTTTCAGTTACTATAGTAATTGTCCTTAGGACTGGCGACCGTAATTTCCCCCAAATCTCAAATATCTAATTACCGCTAGTTGATTGTTAATGTAACGGCTGCACATTTACTTTCTTTATTAACTTTACCCCTTTTTCGAAATTAATTTCCACCAGTTTCATTAGCATTTTTCCTTTCATTTAGATGTAACCCTTTCCTCCCTCTTTACCGACAAATTAACCTCAGTGACGATTGCTTTTCCCAAATTTCCATTAGGTACACGCAGTTTAATTTTTCACTGTCATTAAGGTCGATAAGTGAGGGGGAGGTTACTAGGTGGCGTGGTGAAATTCCACGGATTGCTATTTTGTTTCCGGATCGAAGTGAGGAACCCTTGTTTCATTACCCGTGATGATGTTCGACAAAAAAATTGTCACCATCAGCTTTGTAACGCGCAAACAATCGCGCACAGTTGGTTCTTCGTTGCTCTTTCTGGTTTTCTGTCAGGCGGTGAGGAACCTGGCGGACTCACACTCTCGGATACCCCAACTGGTGGACAGGTGTGTCAGCGCTATCAACAGAGATGACTAGTTGCGGAGCAAGGCGTTCGATTGTGATTGGTCGATCACCTCCAACAACAGTGTCCGTACGCTCCAACACTGCAGGAGTCGCAGCTGTGTGCACGAGGGTGGCGCCACACTGCTTCACTGATTGACAGACGCCTCACCCAACGACTCACCGTGCTTTTGTTCATTACCAGGTCTCAGTGCACATTCTGCAAGCGCCTATAAATATCGGCAGTGCTCTGGTTTTCCGCCAAAAGAAATTCAGTGACAGCTCTCTGTTTGAAACGCACCTCTGTTAGAGATGCCACTCTTAAGGCTACGTATAGCGTCGCGACCTATGGGAATCTCACGAAATTACCGGAGCTGAAGCGGAAATGTTCCACAACGTCCGACAATGAGTCCTGCATTTTTTCAACCGAAACTGGCCGAGAAAAAAATTTACTCCATTATCTATTGAACGCCCCTCCTATATTCCCCTTAACTCTCTGCGGTACCCATCACTTTACTTTTACAGATCCAGTTGCTATACTTTATTTTTTATAAACTCATCCCAGCTATTTCTCTGTCTGCGACTTATCCTTTGGTATCACTATCTCGTGCACCGCCCTCCCCCCCCCCCCCCCGAGCCCCGAGCCTCTGCACCCCCTCCTCGGCTGTTTCCCCCTCCCGTCCTCCCCCCCCCCCCCCCCGGCCGCCACGGTACGCCGCCAGCCCCGTCACCACTTCTCTCCCCACCTTGCGAGGTGCCGGGGCTAGCAGT
This sequence comes from Schistocerca cancellata, assembly GCF_023864275.1. Taxonomy (NCBI): domain Eukaryota; kingdom Metazoa; phylum Arthropoda; class Insecta; order Orthoptera; family Acrididae; genus Schistocerca; species Schistocerca cancellata. Next base: position 522,944,197 of record NC_064633.1, read on the forward strand.
GTATTTAACACTCAATTCTCCTAGAATCTTCATATGTAAATGATGCTCTAAGCACCCCCCCCCCCCTTCTAACTCCAACTTTTGCTGTTGCCCATGGATTAAAAAGGAACGCGAACTGACTGTAATCGACCCTGCAAGTGGAGTAGAAAAGAGTTTGGCACCTGCAATAATTTAATTTGACAAATGAGTTAAATAAAGGAAACTTTCATTAATGTAGTGAGAAATGATAGGGTTGCTCTACCGATTAACAGAGTGAAAGTTCTGTCCAAAATAACAATGTGATTTATTATGACTAAACTCAAAATAATAAACAAGACACATGAAACATTTACAGTACATCAAATTGGCTCAAAGTGGATACTCAAATAAATGCTGTGAAGGTGAAGTTGTCCCTAAACTAGATTGTGACATTTATGACGAAGTGGTATGTGGAGTCAATTCCTTGCAACTCAAAGCTTAAGAGAAACACACAGCCAATCCAACATTAATTGCTGCTACAGTAGTGAGAACTCAAACAATGAACACCCAAGACAGAACGAAAGTAGAAAAGACGTACAGGCGCACTCTGCTGAGCTCCGATTATCACCTAGCAAAATTGTCTGCTTTGCTGGTGCTGCAGACGTACATTACCAAGTTGTCTTCTTAACTGCAAGGACACGATCTGGCGTACCGGAGGCGATGGCTGATTGCTTCGACGTCTCGTCATGGTGATGATAATGTCGCGAGTATACCCCGAAACAAATTATCCTGGTCTGGTTGTTCCAGACGAAAGACTTCCTATCAATACAAATGCGCCTCTGAGGGAGATGAAGAAGACCCGCCACACAATCACTGACGGTACAGTGATTGATTTTAACAAGCGAAGTCACACAGTAACTCCGATACAGTCAACTTTAGCCAAAACTGCTCAAGACGGACAACATAGGTCGCTTGTATGCAGAACGCTCAATTGCCAACTGTACTCGGAAAGTTACGCTGAAATCGAAACTTCAGCAACTTCGTCAAACAGTTACAATTAAATAAAAGTATATTAGACAACCAACGGAAGGCAGGCTGTCCAGAGCAGCGAGAGCTCGGTCTTGTAACCTACTCCGACCGAAAAGCGACAGCCGACCCTCTCAAGAGCACCCGTACAAGCCGAACACAGAACATTCCCGCCCCCACGACAGTGGCCGTGGTTAATAGTTCCAATCAGCAACCCGAAAACCGGCGGAAAATTCCACTCTATTGCCGAAGCACTACCATTCCACCAATGGAGATTCTTGGCGCCAATTTCTGCGCCGATTTTGCTACGTCACGGAGCTATGCTCTGAGCAAGCCAATCACAGTTACGATTTTGCAGAAAACGCGGGAATTTGCCCGCCAAGACTGCCTGGGAACACAATTCATTCCCACGTCTCGCTGGTAGCCCGCCAGAAACGGTTTTCACTAAGTTCCTGCGAAGTAATGGGATCTCTAGCCCAGCCGCTCCTTCCGGCACATCTGGGCGTGTCGCTCCCGCTCATATGACAATGTCGCCGTCTGGAAAGCATCCACTCGACTCCCTCACAACCGTCGGCTTAACCCTTTCAAGCTCAGCGGAACTCACCTGCCACCGGACCACCCGGGTGATGAGAGACGCTGCGTGGCAAGTCTGCGTGTGAAGGAATAGCAACTTTTCACCGCATGCAATTAGAGAGGAAAATCGAATTACTCAGAGTAATATAGAAATATGAGAGGTGGCTTCTGCCATCTCTCAGCCCCTCTAGCACCGACCATTCTCCCCCCCTTTCTTCCCTTCTCCGTCGAATCCATACCCCTGGCAGATCCTCTCAGTTTGTTCTTAGTGTTGTGTTTGGTGCTGTTCTAAAAGTGACGTCAAGTGCTGTGATTTAACCGTGTTCTGGTCTTGTACACAGTGTTGCTGTCCATGCTTATTCTATGATTCGCCGCCCAACACAACTTTTACGCTCCGGCCGTATTCCGCCTTCTGTTCTTTTAATCGTCACAGTGTGTGGTTTGTTGTGTACACTACTTCTTTAGATTTTATCTCCATTTTTACAGTCACCCACTTTTTTATGCTATCTTATATTATATCCCCCCTTTTTATATCTCTGTTTCGCCATTGTTTTAAACATCTCCCTGTTATCTGCTTCCTGTGTCTCGCCTGAAGAGCGCCGCCTATGCTGCTGCCACTCCGCCCCGGATGGGGCATTGAAATTCAGTATAGAAAAAAAAAAAATCTCTTGGACACTGCTAGTCGTTCATAATATTATACTTCGGACTGGGCCAGGAAAACTGGAGTACAATTTAAGTATCTAGTCTCGACCAAGCCAGTTTTACATATTCCTCCTCCTCGGTGTCATCACGCTCGGTCTCTTCACACCATACTCAGTGCTTAAAATCTCATTACAACGTTCTCCCCCATTTCTAAAAAGATTAAGCGTACTCAAGGAAAAACGGACAAATGATAATACAACGCACTGGCACCAGGCGTCAAAAAGTGATGCACTGAGATCCTAGGTTTCACAGCTTAGGAGCAACTTGTTAACAGCTACGACTATACATAATCCTAAGAAACGCCTCACACTAATTTTCCATTCACATCTTCTACTGATCTGCTGCCACATTTCAAGCTCGAAAGGCTTTGTATTCAGCTGACTTCATTCTGCTGAAGCTGCATTCTGTACTGTTTCTTCCAGTAAGCTCAAACTACGAAAAATATTCACCTTGAAGCTGAAGCTCGTCTGTTTGTGTTTGCTTACAAATAGATTTGCTTTTGGAGATGGTCTCCTTGAGTAAAACACCATCTTTGAATTTTCCTTTTTACTTCCCAGGCATCTCTCGCTGAAGTTTCAGCATCAACAGTGTTTTTTTTATTATCTTTCTATAAAACAGCAGAAATGCTCTTTACTACGACTACACATATAAATTTGAGTCTCCAAGACTGCATTTACGTACATATACCTTATGCCACATGCTGCGGATTCGCTGGATTTTTATGCCATTTAATGCAGTTGTTCTGTTTCGCAGTATGTCATCTGCAACCATACAGAACTTAATGTAGAACAGTTATTTATTTCGTAATTTTAGGACTGGGCAATGTTATAATTATGCCTACCATTAAGTAATACTGTGTGCAAGATGGTGTGAGTCTGTGTGTGTGTGTGTGTGTGTGTGTGTGTGTGTGTGTGTGTGTGTGAGTGAGTGAGTGGTTGGTTGTGTGTGTTTGTAATACAGTCGTAAAATTTCGACGTAAGTAACTGTTCTACATTAAGTTCTACAATGAAGACCCAAAGGAACTTCCACACCTACCTAATATCATATAGGACCCTCGCGAGCGTGCAGAAGTGGCGCAACGTGACGTGGCATGGACTCAACTAACGTCTGAAATAGTGCTGGAGGGAGCTGACACCATGAATGCTGCAAGGCTGTCCATTAAGGTGAGGAGGGCGAGGGGAGATCTCTACTGAACAGCGCGTTGCAAGGCATCCCAGATATGCTCAATAATGTTCATGTCTATGGAGTTTGATAGCCATTGGAACTGTTTGAACTCAAAAGAGTGTTCCTGGAGCCTCTATGTAGCAATTCTGGACGTGTGGGGTGACGCATTGTCCTGTTGGAATACCCAAGTCCGTCGGAATGCACAATGGACACAAACTTACACAGGCGATCAGACAGGATACTTACGTACAGTCACCTGTCACAGTCGTATCTAGACGTATCACCGGTCCCATATCATTCCAAGTGCACACGCCCCACACCATTCTCTTCAGTCGTCTTTGGTCCCGTTTTTGCAGGATCTTTTTCTGGCCGCAGTGATGTCGGAGATTTGATGTTTTACCGAATTCACCGTACACTCGTGAAATGGTCATATGAGAAGATCCCCACTTCATCGCTACCTCGGAGATGCTGTGTCCCATCGCTCGTGGGCCGAGTGTAACACCACGTTCATACTCACTTAAATCTCGATAATCTGTCACTGTAGCAGCAGTAACAGATCTAACAACTGCACCAGACAGTTGCCTGATATAGGCGTTGCAATCTCTGCGCCGTATTCTGCCTATTTACATATGTCTGTATTTGACTATGCTTGCCTATACCAGTTTCTTTGTCGCTTCAGTGCGTATGGTTGCAGATGATAAACTGAAACAAAACAACTGCATTAAAAAGTATAAAAATACGGGATATCCACAGCATGCCGTAAAAAGGTATTCAAAGCCGGTCCCAAGCCTGGTTGAAAAAGGAGGAGGAAGAGGAGTAACACCTCGTTAAAAAACCTTGGTTCACCTGGACCGGGTAATAGTACCTCGTGAGGGTCCCTTGCCAGGGAAACGGTGAAGACCTCAACGGCAGTGAAGGCGGCGATGAAGATCATCAGAACGGCGGAACTGGCGGAAGAGGCAGGCTTTTGTATAAAAGCACCAGACTGTGGCGTCTGTTCCCACAGTGGGCGGCTGCAAAAGGTGTCTGTCCCACATGTTAGTGGCAGCCTCACTTAGAATTCTAAGCTAAATACTTGAATTTTTATCATCGAAAGGTTCAACTGCCTTTCCCCAAACCAAACTTAACCTAAGACATGATGGTAAATTTCAAAACTACTCCAGGAAGTAATCGATCTTCCATCGCTATTCATGGCGGTGCAACTAGGCCTTTGGATTCTGGAGAGCCTAGAACATCATGTAAGGAAGAGTCGGAGCTTCCTAGTACTTCTTCAAAGATAAGACCCAAGAAAAAACATCTACTGAGGACTCTCATCAACACACTCATAAAAGTTGGAAAATTAAAACACCTAACGGACACTCTCAATCAACGCAACATACTTATATTAGCTCTTCAAGAAACAAGGTATCTGGGTGAAAATGCATTTGAATCAGGTGGGTACAGCATCTACAAAGGAAAACCAGCCATTAAAAATTCCAATAATACGACTACATTAGGGACCGCATTTATGGTCAAAAAGCAACTAACGGAATCAATAACTAATTTTAGCTCCCCATCAGAACGAATTTCATTTCTGACGTTCAAGTCAGGCAATAAACGTTATACTATTATAAATACACATGCACCTATTAACCAACATAACAGAACAAATGCTAACAAAGTGGAAGATTTTTGGCAAATGCTAGAACACGAAACATCCATATTACCAAAAGAACATATAAAAATTTTAGTGGGAGACTTTAATGCTCAAGTTGGCGGAGAAATAAAATTTAAATCAGTAGTTTTAGATTATCCAGCACATGCAAGAACCAACAGAAATGGGGAAAGATTCAGAGATTTTTGTAAACAGTTTAATCTAAAACTAATGTCGACATGTTTCAGGAAACTTGCAAGAAAGAAAAAACGTGGGTATCACCTAATCCAAACCAAGGTGAATATCAGTTGGACCATGTGGCAATAACGACTCGCAACTACAAGGAAATCTTGGATGCCAGAGTGAGAAAGGGCCTAAACATAGACTCAGACCATTATCTGATAGGAATAAAGACCATCGTCCAACCAAACAAACCTAAACCAAAACCAAGAAGATTTCCAAGAGCAAACACTAAATTTCTCATGTAAAATCAGGACAAATTCTGTTATATACTAAACACAAGAAAAATGGATGATTGGGAAGAAATTAAAGAAACAATGCTAGAGTCAGTTAAGGAAATGGGACAGCCACAAAGAATACCAAAACACAGATGGTGGAACGAACTCTGTGATGAAGCAATTAACAATCGACTAAAGGCATGGAAAAAATGGAACAGTAATAAGAAACACGAATACTGGGAAGAGTTTAAAGTAGAAAGGAAAAAGACAGCAAAAATCATCAGATCAGTGAAAAGAAAATATGACAAAGACAGATTCGAAGAAATGGATTCAGCCTTTAAAAGGAATAACACTAGAGACTTCTATAAGACTTTCAGAGAAGTTTTAACAGGATTCCAGTCACCAAGACTACATTTAAAGATAAAAATGGAAAAATGGTTTTAAGCAATAAAGAGAACTACCAAATTTTAGCTGAATACTTTGAAAATCTATTAAATTGTGAAGAGCCTAATGACAGGTTACAATTTCAAACCCACCATCGGAACCACCTACAGTAGAAGAAATGGAAAAGATTATCAAAGCATTGAAGAATAACAAAGCACCAGGTGTGGAAACTAGGGGGCAATCCGCATGGCAGCAAATTCACAAAGTAATTAAAGACATTTGGACAAAAGGAATCATACCCAGTGACTGGAAACAAGCATTGATCCACCCTCTCCATAAAAAAGGAGATAAAACAGACACCAACAACTACAGGGGCATATCCTTGTTACCAGTGACATACAAAGTACTTTCTAAACCACTTTTAAATAGAATAGAGGAACAAGCAGGACCTAATATAGGAGATTATCAAGCAGGATTTAGAAAAGGTGGATCATGTGCAGGACAGATTCTTAATTTAAAAACAATTTTGAAAGTGAGAGCTATACAAAATAAAAATACAGTAGTTACATTCGTAGACTTCAAGAAGGCCTACGACTCAGTTGATAGACGAACACTATTCCAGATACTTTATGAATCAGGGATGGATGAAGACACCAGAAGACTTGTTGAACAAACGCTCACAGATACAACATCAAGAATTAAGTTTCAAGGCGAAATCTCTGAACCATTCAAAATCAAAACAGGAGTTCGACAAGGAGACGGACTGTCCCCAATTCTCTTTAACTTGGTTTTAGATAAAATAGTAAAAACACGGGAAAGCACATTAAAAACAGAGGCACAAAGTGTATAAGCATGGGCCAAGGAAAGAACAAATTTGAAGTGAAATGTTTAGCCTTTGCGGATGATACGGCATTGATAACTGAAAACCGAACAGACGCAACAGTTATGCTTGATCTGTTACACGAGATTGCTGAAAAGACTGGCCTAAAAATATCCTATGAAAAAACCGAGTATATAGAACACAAACATAATACAGAAAAGTTTATGTAAAGAAAGTATGGAAAAATTAAAAGAGTTGATAGATTCAAATACCTGGGGGAGTGGATCAAAGCAAATGGACTGGATACACAACAAATAAAGAAAGAATAAAAAAGTTAGAATTTGCATATAAATTAACACAAAACTACTACAATAAGAAATCAATATCCATACAAGCGAAGATTAAACCATATAATTCAGTTATTAGGACACAAGCAAGGTATGGATCAGAGTGCCTAACATTGAATAAGAAAGGTGAATTAAGAGAACTATAAAAAAGAGAGAGAAAAACACTAAGAAAATTCTAGGTCCTGAGAAAAACAAGGAAAATAGGTGGATTAAAAGGAGAAATGAAGACCTATACAAAAATAGAGAAAAGATCACAGATAAAATGAGGAAGAGACGGCTAAAATTTTACGGACATTTAAAAAGAATGGAAGAAACACGGATTACAAAGAAAATTTTTAATTACGTTAGTAAGCTGAAAACAAAAACTGTAGGATGGACAGAAGAAATAATACGTGCCAGGAATCACTTTAGGCTACTTATAGAAAATGCAAACTATGAAGAATATGAGCCAAAACATCGAGCCAATAGAGTGTGGACAGATGAGCAGAGACGAGCAGTTGGCGAGAAGTAGTACTGGGAAGAAAGGTAGAAAAAGAAACACCATAAGTCTTAAGTTGTATGCGGTCCATAGTTGGCAAAATTCATATATATATATATATCTGTGTGTGTGTATGGTGGTCCATTGATAGTGACCAGGCCAAATACCTCACGAAATAAGCATCAAACGAAAAAACTACAAAGAACGACACTCGTCTAGCTTGAAGGGGGAAACCAGATGGCGCTATGGTTTTTTTTAGCTGCTATAGTCACAAACATATGGCTCACAATTTTAGACGAACAGTTGGTAACAGGTAGGTTTTTTAAATTAAAATACAGAACGTAGGTACGTTTGATCATTTTATTTCGGTTGTCCCAATGTGATACATGTACCTTTGTGAACTTATCATTTCTGAGAACGCATGCTGTTGCAGCGTGATTACCTGTAAATACCACATTAATGCAATAAATGCTCAAAATGATGTCCGTCAACCTCAATGCATTTGGCAATACGTGTAACGACATTCCTCTCAACAGCGAGTAGTTCGCCTTCCATAATGTTCGCACTGGCATTGACAATGCGCTGACGAATGTTGTCAGGCGTTGTCGGTGGATCACGACAGCAAATATCCTTCAACTTTCCCCACAGAAAGAAATCCGGGGACGTCAGATCCGATGAACGTCCTTAAATAACGTAACTACCCGGCGAGCGGTCAAGACACTTGGATGATGTCGTTCAGGACGCCGAGCAGCATACATAGCACACGCCCGTTGGGCATTTTGATCACAATACCCATACATCAACACGATATCGACCTTTTCCGCAATTGGTAAACGGTCGATTGTAACATGGGTAATGTATCACGAAGCAAATACCGTCCGCACTGGCGTAATGTTACGTGATACCATGTACTTATACGTTTGTGACTATTACAGCGTCTTCTATCACAAAGCGAAAAAAGTGGTTCAACTAAAACATTCATATTTCTTTACGTACTACACGAATACGTACTAAAAAATGGGGGTTCCTATTTTTAAAAAAACGCAGTTGATATCCGTTTGACCTATGGCAGCGCCATCTAGCGGGCCAACTATAGCGCCATCTGGTTTCCCCCTTCAACCTAAACAAGTTTCGTTCTTTGTAGTTTTTTCGTTTGACGCTTATTTATTGAGAGATTTGGCCCGGTCACGATCAATGTGTAAGTAGGCTGTTTAGATTTTTATATTGGTAATGCCACGTAGCGCTCTGTATGAAAATCACTGGCTGTGCTGTGTGCAGTATGTGGCTAGTTTGTATTGTTGTCTACCATTGTAGTGTTGGGCAGCGGCAGCTGGATGTGAACAGCGCGTAGCGTTGCACAGTTGGAGGTGAGCCGCCAGCAGTGGTGAATGTCGGGAGAGAGATGGTGGAAGTTTTGAAATTGAACTGCTATATATATTATGATTATTAAGGTAAATACAGTGTTTGTTCTCTATTAAAATCTTTCATTTGCTAACTATCCCTATCAGTAGTTAGTGCCTTCTGTAGTTTGAATCTTTTGTTTAGCTGGCTGTAGTGGCGCTCGCTGTATTGCAGTAGTTCGAGTAACGAAGATTTTTGGTGAGGTAAGTGTTTTGTGAAAAGTATAGATTAATGTTAGTCAGGGCCATCCTTTTGCAAGGATTTTTGAAAGTCAGATTGCGTTGCGCTAAAAACATTGTGTGTCAGTTTAAGCATAGTCTTGTACAATTGTTCTAAGGGGACGTTTCATATGTCGACCCTTAGCCTAGGATACCTCACTGGAATCTTCTGATTTTTTCTTGTAGTTTGTGTAATAAGTGTAGATTTTGTTTATTGCTAGCGCGTAATTGTAGAGAGAATCTCCTTTGTAGTTGCAGCCTTTCATTGTTGTACAGTAAAACAGTTGTGGCATGCATGTAGATTTGCACCAAGTATTTCGCAGCTGCAATTAACTAGATATTATTTTCAGTACTATGTTAATGCGTTCTCTTATTTTTGCTCTTCAAATTGTGCTTTTCTGTGTTATCGTGTGAAATATTGTGACAATAATGACGTGTGAAAAACGTAACACTAGGCTTCAAACTAAACTGAGAAATAATAGTGACGACGAGCGTAGCTTATCAGCACCACTGGGTAGTGAATTAACAGACATTCGAAGTAGTAATTTGGTAATTGTGCATAGGGAAATGGAGCGGGCGGCAAATAATGGTGTAGACAGTCAAACAGGTAGTGAACAGGGAAGCATTATCGATCGATCGGTCGGCAACAGCGCGCCTCAGGAATCCGAAATGATAGGACACAATTTTGCAAATACTGTAGATTCAGGTTTTGCGTCCTCACCGTTTTCTCAGATGAGTCAAGACACATTTTCTGCTTGTCAAAATGTGAATGTTGCCGGTGAAAATGCACTGCCAAAAAGCATAGAGAAACAGATTCCAGACACTAATACATTATTATTGCAATTAATGCAACAAATGGAACAAAATCAGAGACAAATGGGACAGAATCTTCTAAAGTTAGACACAATGGAACAAAATCAGAGACAAACACAGCAAAAGCTTCAAAAGTTAGACACAATGGAACAAAATCTTCAAAAGTTAGACACAATGGAACAACACCAGAGACAAACACAGCAACAGCTTCAAAAGTTAGACTCATTGGAACAAACTCTCGAACAAACACGTGAAGATTTAACTGCTGAGTTACATAACATTGAATCGAAATGTCAGAAAGTGTGTAATGACGTAAAAACACAAATTTGTGAGCATTTTCAACCTATTTTTTCGCGGCATGAAAATGCATTACAGAATCACGAAGCAGCCATAAAAGAACTGCAAACCATTGTTCATGAAAATCATGAGACCTTGTGGGCTAAAATTGACTCAGTTGCATCTACCGATTCGGTTACGCAACTTGCAAAAACTCAGGAAAACTGAAAGGACACAGTAGATTCGATTTCAACACAAATGGACACTCTGAAGCTTGGTTCAGAAAAACACACTGAGGAAATGTGTTCATTATCAGAGAAAGTAGTTGAACTTTCGGATCGGCTAAATAATTTATCTACGAAGGTAGATGATAATCTGAATGACGCAAAACCGATAGTCTTTAATGACACAGAAGAGAGCGAACAAATTAGGAAACTGAAACAAAATCTGAATCAAATTAATACGCAACATCAAAGAGAAATCCGGGAAGTACAAGATCAGCTGACACAGGTAATACAAGAATTACGTATTTCAGAGGACACTCGCGCTCCAATACGGGAAGAGGGACATAGAAATACGGAACAGCCACAAATTAATAACACAGGGCACTTCGGAAATTATGAAAGAAATTGGCGAGGTACACCGAATTTTGAGATGGAACCACCGAAACGACGTAACAATGACCGACATGCGACTCGCCGACATGATGATTGTGATTATAAGCTGTTCATTACTACACGTAAATTCAAAACGTTTAAGAACTCTGCCAACGACATTCATCCACAAGCGTGGCTCCATCAATTCTCTCATTGTTTTCCTCCCAACTGGTCATTGGAGCACAGATTAGAATTTATGTGTGGCTACTTGGAGAATGAACCAGCTGTAAGAATGCGATCGGTCATTCACGATTGTCACAGTGAAGGAGAATTTTATCATGCCTTCCTCTCAGCGTATTGGTCTCAAGCTACACAAGACCGAGTAAAACATAGCATCATAATGATGAAACGTTTCGAACAATCTGAATTTTCCAGTCTTATGAAATATTTTGAAGACATGTTGCATAAGAATCAGTATCTTTCAAACCCAGACAGTCCCTCAGAACTCATCCGCATTTGCTTAATCAAACTGCCTGAACATTTATGACATATTATTTTAGCAGGACGTTGCTAAGATGACATTGAAGCTTTTCAGGGACTGTTACAAGTACTAGAAATTGACACTGACAATCGCATAACCCGAAAACAGGAACACAACTACTACAGGTCACATCCGTCGCAATTCCGTGATGAAAGATATAATAACTGGACACGACAAGGCTATTCTCACAACGTAAATCGTGACCAAAACAGGAAGTTTTGAAATTCAACTGCTATATATATTATGATTATTAAGGTAAATACAGTGTTTGTTCTCTATTAAAATCTTTCATTTGCTAACTATCCCTATCAGTAGTTAGTGCCTTCCGTAGTTTGAATCTTTTATTTAGCTGGCTGTAGTGGCGCTCGCTGTATTGCAGTAGTTCGAGTAACGAAGATTTTTGGTGAGGTAAGTGATTTGTGAAAAGTATAGATTAATGTTAGTCAGGGCCATTCTTTTGCAGGGATTTTTGAAAGTCAGATTGCGTTGCGATGAAAACATTGTGTGTCAGTTTAAGCACAGTCATGTATAAATTGTTCTAAGGGGACGTTTCAAATGGACCACCTTGTATATATATATATACAGGGCTATTACAAATGATTGAAGCGATTTCATAAATTCACTGTAGCTCCATTCATTGGCATATGGTCACGACACACTACAGATACGCAGCAAAACTCATAAAGTTTTGTTCGGCTGAAGCCGCACTTCAGGTTTCTGCCGGCAGAGCGCTCGAGAGCGCAGTGAGACAAAATGGCGACAGGAGCCGAGAAAGCGTATGTCGTGCTTGAAATGCACTCACATCAGTCAGTCATAACAGTGCAACGACACTTGAGGACGAAGTTCAACAAACATCCACCTACTGCTAACTCCATTCGGCGATGCTATGCGCAGTTTAAAGCTTCTGGATGCCTCTGTAAGGGGAAATCAACGGGTCGGCCTGCAGTGAGCGAAGAAACGGTTGAACGCGTGCGGGCAAGTTTCACGCGTAGCCCGCGGAAGTCGACGAATAAAGCAAGCAGGGAGCTAAACGTACCACAGCCGACGGTTAGGAAAATCTTACGGAAAAGGCTAAAGCAGAAGCCTTACCGTTTACAATTGCTACAAGCCCTGACACCCGATGACAAACGCTTTGAAATTTCGGCGCGGTTGCAACAGCTCATGGAAGAGGATGCGTTCAGTGCGAAACTTGTTTTCAGTGATGAAGCAACATTTTTTCTTAATGGTGAAGTGAACAGACACAATGTGCGAATCTGGGCAGTAGAGAATCCTCACGCATTCGTGCAGCAAATTCGCAATTCACCAAAAGTTAACGTGTTTTGTTCAATCTCACGGTTTAAAGTTTACGGCCCCTTTTTCTTCTGCGAAAAAAACGTTACAGGACACGTGAATCTGGACATGCTGGAAAATTGGCTCATGCCACAACTGGAGACCGACAGCGCCGACTTCATCTTTCAACAGGATGGTGCTCCACCGCACTTCCATCATGATGTTCGGCATTTCTTAAACAGGAGATTGGAAAACCGATGGATCGGTCGTGGTGGAGATCATGATCAGCAATTCATGTCATGGCCTCCACGCTCTCCCGACTTAACCCCATGCGATTTCTTTCGGTAGGGTATGTGAAAGATTCAGTGTTTAAACCTCCTCTACCAAGAAACGTGCCAGAACTGCGAGCTCGCATCGACGATGCTTTCGAACTCATTGATGGGAACATGCTGCGCCGAGTGTGGGAGGAACTTGATTATCGGCTTGATGTCTGCTGAATCACTAAAGGGCCACATATCGATCATTTGTGAATGCCTAAAAAAACTTTTTGAGTTTTTGTATGTGTGTGCAAAGCATTGTGAAAATATCTCAAATAATAAAGTTATTGTAGAGCTGTGAAATCGCTTCAGTCATTTGTAATAACCCTGTATATATATATATGTATATATATATATATATATATATATATATATATATATATATATATATATATATATATAGGGTGAGTCACCTAACTTTACCGCTGGATATATTTCGTAAACCACATCAAATAATGAAGAACCGATTCCACAGACCGTACGTGAGGAGAGGGGCTAGTGTAATTGTTTAATACAAACCATACAAATATGCACGGAAGTATGTTTTTTAACACAAACCTACGTTTTTTAAATGGAACCACGTTAGTTTTGTTAGCACATCTGAACATATAAACAAATACGTAATCGCAGGCCGCGGTGGTCTAGCGGTTCTGGCGCTGCAGTCCGGAACCGCGGGACTGCTACGGTCGCAGCTTCGAATCCTGCCTCGGGCATGGGTGTGTGTGATGTCCTTAGGTTAGTTAGGTTTAAGTAGTTCTAAGTTCTAGGGGACTTATGACCTAAGATGTTGAGTCCCATAGTGCTCAGAGCCATTTGAATTTGAAATACGTAATCAGTGCCGTTTGTTGCATTGTAAAATGTTAATTACATCCGGAGATATTCTAACCTAAAGTTGACGCTTGAAACCTCCGACGTTTAGTTGCGTGTTGTAACAAACACGGGCCACGGTCGGCGAGCAGCATCTGCAGGGACATGTTTACGATGACGACCGTGTTTACGAGTGTGGCTGTAGTGCACTGTTGTGGTTTGGTCTAGCTGTCGCAGTGTCCTCATGTAGCGCTTGCTGCTATTGTTATTCTGCATTCGTTTCCGCACGCAGACCAACTGTAGTACACCGTGTTACCAGACGTCTGTGATAGTGTAGTGTTGTAGGCACTGTGACCATGGTGTATTCGAACTCTGAAAAGGCGGAGATGATACTCATCTATGGCGATTGTCGACGAAATGCAGCGGAAGCCTGCAGGGTGTATGCAGAACGGTACCCGGACAGAGAGCATCCAACGTGCCGCACATTGCAAAACATCTACGGCCAACTGTATGCAACAGGTATGGTCGTAGCATGCAAACGGGTCCGTAACAGGCCCGTCACAGGAGAAGTGGGTGCAGTTGGTGTGTTAGCTGCTGTTGCCATGAACCCACACATGAGTACACGTGACATTGCGAGAGCCGGTAGACTGAGTCAAAGTAGTGCCATGCGCATACTGCATCGTCACCGCTTTCACCCGTTTCATGTGTCGCTACATCAGCAATTACATGGTGATGACTTTAATCATCGAGAGCAATTCTGTCAATGGGCATTAACAGAGAATGCGTTGCAGTTCTACCTGTTTACCGATGAAGCGGGTTTCACAAACCACGGGGCAGTGAATCTACGGAACATGTATTACTGGTCCGTGGACAATCCTCGCTGGCTCAGACAGGTAGAGCGACAGCGACCGTGGACTGTAAATGTATGGTGCGGAATCATAGGCGACCACCTCATTGGTCCTCACTTCATTGCAGCGGACTAAACAGCTGCAACATACATCGCGTTTCTACAGAATGATCTGCCAACGTTGCTCGAAAATGTCCCACTGGAAACGCGTCGACGTATGTGGTATCAGCATGATGGTGCACCTGCACATTCCGCAATTAACACTAGGCTGACCCATGACAGGATGTTCGACGGGCGTTTCATAGGACGTGGAGGACGCATAAATTGGCCAGCCCGTTCTCCTGATCTTACACCTCTGGACTTCTTTCTGTGGGGTACGTTAAAGGAGAATGCGTACCGTGATGTGCCTACAACCCCAGAGGATATGAAACAACGTATTGTGGCAGCCTGCGGCAACATTACACCAGATGTACTGCGGCGTGTACGACATTCATTACGCCAGAGATTGCAACTGTGTGCAGCAAATGATGGCCACCACATTGAACATCTATTGGCCTGACATGTCGGGACACACTCTATTCCACTCCGTAATTGAAAACGGAAACCACGTGTGTACGTGTACCTCACCCCTCATGGTAATTTACATGTGCGTCAGTGAAAAAGATCAATAAAAGGTGTTAGCATATGGACGTAATGTGCTGTTCCAGTCTCTTCTGTACCTAAGGTCCATCACCGTTCCCTTTGGATCCCTACGTAATTCGGTGCTCTCCGATACACACGATCGAACAGCGGAGGAGTGCTACTCAAGCGTCAAATTTAGGTTACAATATCTCCGGATGGAATTAACATTTTACAATGCAACAAACGGCACTGATTACGTATTTGTTTATATGTTCAGATGTGCTAACAAAACTAACGGGGTTCCATTTAAAAAAAACGTAGGTTTGTGTTAAAAACATACTCCCGTGCATTTTTTTATGGTTTGTATTAACCAATTACACTAGCCCCTCTCCTCACGTTCGGTATGTGGAATCGATTCGTCAGTATTTGATGTGGTTTACGAAATATATCCAGCGGTAATGTTAGGTGACTCACCCTGTGTATATATATATGAAATTTTTTTTTAATTATTTCATAGGAAGTTAAAAAAACCACTGATGATGCTGGAACTTCAGAGAAACGTGTCTCGGAAACAGAAAGAAAAAAAAATTGTGTTTTGCTCAAGAAGGACCGTTTCCAACAGCAAATCTATACGAAAAATATCTTCAGGTATTGTGTGCACAACACTTTGTCAGCTAACTCGAACATATTAGCTCCGGGTGGATTCAACAATAATTGTCTCATGTTGAAAGCTTGTCCTCTTACCCAGTTTTACCTAAGAGCGCATAACACTTACGGCTCTGACATTGTCTTGAAAATATCCCCATTATGTTTGTATAAAATTTCAGCCATACATGAGCAACGACGCGATCTGACTGCTGTTTCTGAAATATGAGACACTCAGCGAACTTTCATAAGTCACGCAATACACACATGAAAAAAAGTTCTGCATCACCCTGGTTCCCAGAACTCCTGAAGGTAGACGTTGACTGTGGATATTGTATCACAGGCACAGTTCCTTTGACTGTTCAGAGATGTCACTAAACCCGCCCAAAGATGTAAACAACCATGCATCATCAGCGCCTATTAGACGGAGGGGTTCGACAGCCGTTCAGTTTCAGTCATTCCACCAGGAAGGAGATATACGGCTCGTGTTGTCTGTAGTTCAACCATGCCTAGACTGTGAATACCGACCTGCAATCGCGTCCGCATTGTTACTTTGTGTCAGTAAGGGCTCTCAACAAGGGAAGTGACCAGGCATCTCGGAGTGAACCCAAGAAATGTTGTTTGGACATGTAGGAGATACAAAGAGACAGAAACTGTCGATGACATGTCTCACTCACGCCGCCCAAGGGCTACTACTGCAGTGGGTGACCGCTACCTACCGATTATGGCTCGGAGGAACCCTGACGGCAACGCCACCATGTTGAATAATGCTTTTCGTGCAGGCACAGGACGTCGTGTTACGACTCAAACTGTGCGAAATAGGCTGCATGATGCACAACTTCTCTCCCGACGTTCATGGCAAGGTCCATCTTTGCAACCACGACACCATGCAGCGCGGCACAAATGGACCCAACAACGTACCGAATGGACCGCTCAGTTTTGGCATCACGTTCTCTCCATTGATGAGTGTCGCATATAACTTCAACCAGACAATCGTCGGAGACGTGTTTAGAGGCAACCTGGTCAGGCTGAACGCCTTAGACACACGGTCCAGCGAGTGCAGCAAGGTGGAGGTTCTCTGCTGTTTTGAGGTGACGTTATGTGGGGCCGACGTACGCAGCTGGTGATCATGGAAGGCGCTGTAACGGCTGTACGAAACGTGAATGCCATCCTGAGACCGACAGTGCAACCATATCGGCAGCATATTGGCGAGGCATTCGTTTTCGTGGACGACAATTCGCGCCCCCATCGAGCGCATCTTTTGAATGACTTCCTTCACGATAACGATATCGCTCAGTTAGTGTGGCCAACATGTTCTCCCGACATGAGCCCTATCGAACATGCCTGGAATAGATTAAAAATGGCTGGACGATGTGACCCACCAACAACACTGAGGGATGTACGGCGAATCGCAGTTGAGGAGTGGGACAATCTGGACCAACAGTGCCTTGATGAACTTGTGGATTGTATGCTACGACGAATACAGGCATGCATCAATGTAAGAGGACGTGCTACTAGGTATTAAAGGTACCGGTGTGCACAGCAATCTGGACCACCACCTCTGAAGGTCTCGCTGTGTGGTGGTACAACATGCAATGTGTAGTTTTCATGAGCAATCAAAATGGCGGAAATGATGTTTATGTTGATCTCTGTTCCAATTTTCTGTACAGGTTCCGGAACTCTCGGAAACGAGCTAATGCAAACTTTTTTGATGTGTGTATAAAAAAAAGAGGTCTGTAACATGTGTCCAAGCGACACAAAGTTAACCCGAGTTCCTCGACTGTGCAGATACTACATTTAAGTGTGAAGGCGCCTTTCCTTAAAGAGAATGTGTGTGTCATTCAGATACGACTTTCTTTTACATGGTCCAATACCGAACATTTAGAAGCAGTAATTACTGAAGTGTACTGTTCGGTGTATTCAGGCCTGCAGCACATGTCCTGAAGTTCTGTGTAACTAGCGACTTATTTTAATTGGGGTGAAAATTGTTTAGAAAAATTGTCTAGTACATACGTCATCAGCTGTGGACAGTTTGTAGTGGTGCTAATTCTGCTGAAGGGCAGATCATTCATATTAAGTTGGTCTCTCACCTGCTGCTACCGGAAACGTAGAAACTTCGGCCATCTGGGGTAATGTCGGCCAGTAGACTGTCAGATCAGTTTTCTGGTGCTGCCGTCTGTTGAATCTCCGATTTAACTACTTCGAAAGCTGCAACTGTGGGAGGGGGTTAGCGCTAGGCGACCAGTTTTCGCATATATCAGTTGTTTTGACGCCAGTTTTACCTGACTGCTAAAATCGCTCAAAGTAACCAGTCTTTAACATAACCTATTTTCTGTCTTTTATTCCAATTTATTGGTTATGGACTGTAGATTACAACTGAAGCATTTGGACAAAGGTAGGAAATCAAGGAGATGGGACCTGGATAAGTTAAAAGATTCTAACGTTGCTGAGTGATTCAAACGGAGCATTAGGCAACGGTTGACTGGAACAGGGGAAAGGAATGCAGTAAAGACGAATGGGTAGCCTTAAGACATGATATCGTGAAGGCAGCAGAGAATCAAGTAGGTAATAAGACAAGATCAAGTAGAAATCCTTGGATAACGCAAGAGATATTGAATTTAATTGATGGAAGGAGAAAATACAAAAATGCAGCAAATGAAGAAGGTGAAAGGGAACACAAACGTTTAAAAAGTCAGACTGACAGTAGGTGCAAAATGGCTAATCAGGAATGACTAGAGGACAAATGTAAGGACTTAGAAACATATTTCATTAGGGGAAAAATAGATGCCACCTACAGGAAATTAAAGAGGCCTTTGCGGAAAAGAGAAACGGCTGTTTGAATATGAAGAGCACAGATGGGAAATCAGTCATAAGCAAGGAAGGGAAAGCTCAAATGTAGGAGTATACTGAAGGTCTGTACAAGGGAGACGTACTCGAGGACAATATTATAGAAAGGGAAGTGGACATAATCGAAGATGAGAAGGGAGATACGATACTGTGAGAAGAATTTGACAGAGCTCTGGAGTCAAACCAGGGCCCCGGGAGTATGCAACATTCCGTCAGAACCACTGATAGCCTTGAGAGAGCCAACCGTGACAAAACTCTTCCATCTGGTGTGCAAGAAGTGTGAGACGGGCGAAATACCCACAGACGTCAAAAAGAATATAATAATCCCGATGCCAAAGGAAGCAGGTTTTGACAGGTGTGAAAATTACGGAACAATCAGTTTAATAAGTTATGGTTGCAAAACACTAACACGAAATCCTTACAGAAGAAGAATGGAAAAACTGGTAGAAGCCGACATAGGGGAAGAACAACGTGGTTTCCGGGGAAATGAAGGAACACACGAGGCAATATTAACCCTATGACTTATCTTAGGTTACGGAAGGGCAAATCTACATTCATACCATTTGCAGCCTCCCCCCATGAACCATGGACCTTGCCGTTGGTGGGGAGGCTTGCGTGCCTCAGCGATACAGATAGCCGTACCGTAGGTGCAACCACAACGGAGGGGTATCTGTTGAGAGGCCAGACAAACGTGTGGCTCCTGAAGAGGGGCAGCAGCCTTTTCAGTAGTTGCAAGGGCTACAGTCTGGATGATTGACTGATCTGGGCTTGTAACAATAACCAAAACGGCCTTGCTGTGCTGGTACTGCGAACGGCTGAAAGCAAGGGGAAACTACGGCCGTAAATTTTCCCGAGGGCATGCAGCTTTACTGTATGATTAAATGATGATGGCGTCCTCTTGGGTAAAATATTCCGGAGGTAAAATAGTCCCCCATTCGGATCTCCGGGCGGGGACTAGTCAAGAGGATGTCGTTATCAGGAGAAAGAAAACTGGCGTTCTACGGATCGGAGCGTGGAATGTCAGATCACTTAACCGGGCAGGTAGTTTAGAAAATTTAAAAAGGGAAATGGATAGGTTAAAGTCAGATATAGTGGGAATTAGTGAAGTTCGGTGGCAGGAGGAACAAGACTTCTGGTCAGGTGACTACAGGGTTATAAACACAAAATCAAATAGGGGTAATGCAGGAGTAGGTTTAATAATGAATAGGAAAATAGGAATCCGGGTAACCTACTACAAACAGCATAGTGAACGCATTATTGTGGCCAAGATAGATACGAAGTCCACACCTACTACAGTAGTTTATATGCCAACTAGCTCTGCAGATGACGAAGAAATTGAAGAAATGTATGATGAAATAAAAGAAATTATTCAGATAGTGAAGAGTGACGAAAATTTAATAGTCATGGGTGACTGGAATTCGGTAGTAGGAAAAGGGAGAGAAGGAAACATAGTAGGTGAATATGGATTGGGGCTAAGAAATGAAAGAGGAAGCCCCCTGGTAGAATTCTTCACAGAGCACAACTTAATCATAGCTAACACTTGGTTTAAGAATGATGAAAGAAGGTTGTATACATGGAAGAACCCTGCAGATACTAAAAGGTATCAGATAGATTATATAATGGTAAGACAGAGATTTAGGAACCAGGTTTTAAATTGTAAGATATTTCCAGGGGCAGATGTGGACACTGACCACAATCTATTGGTTATGACCTGTAGATTAAATCTGAAGAAACTGCAAAATGGTGGGAACTTACGGAGATGGGACCTGGATAAACTGAAAGAACCAGAGGTTGTACAGAGTTTCAGGGAGAGCATAAGGGAACAATAGACAGGAATGGGGGAAAGAAATGCAGTAGAAGAAGAATGGGTAGCTTTGAGGGATGGAGTAGTGAAGGCAACAGAAGATCAACTAGGTAAAAAGACGAGGGCTAGTAGAACTCCTTGGGTAACAGAAGAAATATTGAATTTAATTGATGAAAGGAGAAAATATAAAAATGCAGTAAATGAAGCAGGCAGAAAGGAATACAAACGTCTCAATAATGAGATCGACAGGAAGTGCAAAATGGCTAAGCAGGGATGGCTAGAGGACAAATGAAAGGTTGTAGAGGCTTATCTCACTAGGGGTAAGATAGATACTGCCTACAGGATAATTAAAGAGACCTTTGGAGAAAACGAAACCACTTGTATGAATATCAAGAGCTCAGATGGAAATCCAGTTCTAAGCAAAGAAGGGAAAGCAGAAAGGTGGAAGGAGTATATAGAGGGTCTATACAAGGGCGATGTACTTGAGGACAATATTATGGAAATGGAAGAGGATATAGATGAGGATGAAATGGGAGATACGATACTACGTGAAGAGTTTGACAGAGCACTGAAAGACCTGAGCCGAAACAAGGCCCCCGCAGTAGACAACATTCCATTGGAACTACTGACGGCCTAGGGAGAGCCAGTCCTGACAAAACTCTACCATCTGGTGAGCAAGATGTATGAAACAGGCGAAATACCCTCAGACTTCAAGAAGAATATAATAATTCCAATCCCAAAGAAAGCAGGTGTTGACAGATGTGAAAATTACGGAACAATCAGTTTAATAAGTCACAGTTGCAAAATACTAACACGAATTCTTTACAGACGAATGAAAAAACTAGTAGAAGCCGACCTCGGGGAAGATCAGTTTGGATTCCGTAGAAATACTGGAACACGTGAGACAATACTGACCTTACGACTTATCTTAGAAAAAAGATTAAGGAAAGGCAAACCTACGTCTCTAGCATTTGTAGACTTAGAGAAAGCTTTTGACAATGTTGACTGGAATACTCTCTTTCAAATTCTAAAGGTGGCAGGGGTAAAATACAGGGAGCGAAAGGCTATTTACAATTTGTACAGAAACCAGATGGCAGTTATAAGAGTCGAGGGACATGAAAGGGAAGCAGTTGTTGGGAAGGGAGTAAGACAGGGTTGTAGCCTCTCCCCGATGTTATTCAATCTGTATATTGAGCAAGCAGTAAAGGAAACAAAAGAAAAATTCGGAATAGGTATTAAAATCCATGGAGAAGAAATAAAAACTTTGAGGTTCGCCGATGACATTGTAATTCTGTCAGAGACAGCAAAGGACTTGCAAGAGCAGTTGAATGGAATGGATAGCGTCTTGAAAGGAGGATATAAGATGAACATCAACAAAAGCAAAACGAGGATAATGGAATGTAGTCGAATTAAGTCGGGTGATGCTGAGGGAATTGGATTAGGAAATGAGACACTTAAAGTAGTAAAGGAGTTTTGCTATTTGGGGAGCAAAATAGCTGATGATGGTCGAAGTAGAGAGGATATAGAATGTAGACTGGCAATGGCAAGGAAAGCGTTTCTGAATAAGAGAAATTTGTTAACATCGAGTATAGATTTAAGTGTCAGGAAGGCATTTCTGAAAGTATTTGTATGGAGTGTAGCCATGTATGGAAGTGAAACATGGACGATAAATAGTTTGGACAAGAAGAGAATAGAAGCTTTCGAAATGTGGTGCTACACAATAATGCTGAAGATTAGATGGGTAGATCACATAACTAATGAGGAAGTATTGAATAGGACTGGGGAGAAGAGAAGTTTGTGGCACAACTTGACGAGAAGAAGGGATCGGTTGGTAGGACATGTTCTGAGGCATCAAGGGATCACCAATTTAGTATTGGAGGGTAGCGTGAAGGGAAAAAATGGAAGAGGGAGACCAAGAGATGAATACAGTAAGCAGATTCAGAAGGATGTAGGTTGCAGTAGGTACTGGGAGATGAAGCAGCTTGCACAGGATAGAGTAGCATGGAGAGCTGCATCAAACCAGTCTCAGGACCGAAGACCACAACAACAATAACAACAACCATTTGCAGCCTTAGACAAAGCTTTTGCCAGCGTTGACTGGAATACTCTCTCTGAAATTCTGAAGACAACAGGGCTAAAATACAGGGAGCGAAAGGCTATTACAACTTCTACAGAAACCAGATGGTAGTTATAAGAATCACGTAACATGAAAGGGAGGCATTGGTTAAGAAGGGAGTGGGACAGGGTTGTAGTCTATCCTCGACGTTATTCAATCTGTACGCTGAACAAGGAGTAAAGGAAGTCAATGAAAAATTTGGAGTACGAATTAAAGTTCATGGAAAAGAAATAAAAACACCAAAGAGCTTGGAAGAGCAGTTGAACAGAATGGACACTGTCTTGAAAGGAGGTTATAAGATTACTATCAACAAAAGCAAAACAAATGGTAATGGAATGTAGTCAAATTAAATCAGGTGATGCTAAGGGAATTAAATTAGGAAACGAGACACTTAAAGCAGAAGATGAGCTTCGCTATTTGGACAGCAAAATAACTGACGATAGCCGAAGTAGAGAGGAAATCAAATGTAGACTGGTAATGGCAAGAGAAGTATTTATGAATAAGAGAAATTTGTTAACATAGGTTTAAGTGTTATGAAGTAATTTCTGGAACCATGTGTCTGAAGTGTAGCTTTTTATGGAAGTGAAATATGGACGGTAAACAGTTTAGATAAAAAGAGAATAGAAGCTTTCTAAATATGGTTCTAGAGAAGAACGTTGAAGATGAGGAGGTACTAAACAGAGGCACTAAACAGAATTGGGGACAGAATAAATTTGTGGCACAATTTGACCAAAAGAAGGGATCAGTCCACAGGACAGATTCTGAGACATCAAGGGATCGCTAACTTAGTATTGGAGGGAAGTGCAGAAGGTAAAAATCATAGAGGAAGGCCAAGAATTGAATATAGTAAGCAGACCTAGAAGGATGTAGGTTCCACTACCTACTCGGACACGAAAAGGCTCGCACAGGATGGAGTGGCACGGAGATCTGCATCAAACCAGTCTTCGGACTGAAGATCACTGCCACAACACATTCCTAGTATTTCCTATAATACACTTAGAAATCAAAAGAAGACTGAAAAATTTTGTCTCCCTTAGTTCCAAGATACGTGGAATCAAAATATTAAATTAAACATGCAAATAAAGGAAAACTTATTTCATTTACAGTTCTCTACTTTTCTCGAGGAGTGATCAGTGGTTGAATGCGGCAAAAAATTCCCTGTATTCTCCTATTGATCCTAACGTTTTGAAATACTGTTTGTGGTGTGCGTGCCGTAAGACCTTCAGTACACACACCATCAGATTATTTGACTTGTCGCTCTAACGAAGTAGGCGAGTGTCAGCAATATGTCTCGTGGTCTTATCGTGGCGTGTTTACCTTCTGCCGACAGGTCAGACGATAGAAATGCCACTTGCACGCTTAGAGACGGTAACAAAAATTGACAATCTGAAGTTCTTTTGGTATTGGTACGTTAATCTTATTCTCACATATATCTCTGACACTTGACAAAAGTATCTATACATTTATCTTCATGGCTATGTACAGGAATATGGTAATCGTATTAGGCGCAGACTGAAACTTGTCTATAGACTGGTACAGACTGGTCAGACAAATGCAGACTTACTATTAGGAGGTCTGTACACTCGTTATAATACCTCACGCATTCATGTATCACTGCACGAGTGTGATCTGCGAGGAGAAATGGTTCGACATTAGCAGCAATCTCATTGGCTGCGTTACATATTAATACGTGGATCGGCGGAAGCAGCATTTGGTCTGTCTCTATGGCAGCGCCATCTCGTAGTGCGGAGATGGACGAGCGCTGTGCCTGCGCTGTTCTGCTTAGCGGGGCACGCTCTAGTGGGAAAGTTGTGTAAGCGCTGACTACGCGGAACTATGTACACAACACTGTTCAAAAATCATGTTGGAATCGAGGATCATACCATTATTTGTTTGGGCTTTACGAATAATCAATTTTTTGTGTTAACTTGTCCATTTCCAAGGGCATATTATGTGGATAGGGACATCAGATTAGCCACTTTCTATTTTGTATTGTAAGCTACGAATGAGGTGTAAAGTTTTACGTTTTCTCCTTATATGATGACGCAATTTCATTGTGGCTACTCCTACCCTCAAATACCTTGGCCTCGCACTCGACCGCCACCTCACCTGGACTCCCCATCTCCTTACCATCCAAAACAAAGCACACAACCGCCTCTGCCTCCTGAAACTCCTGTCCGGCCAGACGTGGGGTCTGCATCCTTCCACCATCCTTCACACCTACAAATCCATGATCCGCCCCATCCTTTGTTATGTCAGCATCGCTTGGATTTCCGCCCCTCCCCGGTTCTATAAAGCCCTCCAAATCCTCAAACGCCATGCACTCCGCCTCGCCTTTCGCATCCGCCTTCCGTCCCCCACGCGCATCCTCTATGACCACATCCCCTTCCCCCACCTTCTCCTTTTCCTTGAACACATCCGCACACTATATATTGTCCGCCGCCTTGATCCCCCTCACCCCCTGGTGTCTCCCTTCCTCTCCACTCCCAACCAGTTGCCACGCCTTTACCGTTGTGTCCCTCCCTCTCTCCATCTCCACACCTTCCATCTCCTTTCCCAACACAACTTCCACCGTCTACCCCTCCCGGATGATGAGCTTTGTCCTGACATCTACCCTTCCTACCAACTCTAACCCCCTCTTCCTGCCTCCTCCTCAGGGCTCCCTCTCCCCCCCCCCCTCCCTCCTTCTGAGCGGATTTCCCCTCCTACTCCCCCTCCATCTCTTGTGCCTTCTTTCAGTGTCTCTGCGCTCCCTCCTGCCCTGTCTTCCCTTTTCCTCTTCCGCCCCATGTGTCTCCTGCCTCTTCGTGAACCCACGGTTGCCCCTCCTCTCTTCATCCCGCCGCTTCCCCAGCTGCCCCATGCTCTCCCCTCCTTTTGCATCCTCTCTGACCTTTCCCTCGGCAGGTCCCACCTGGTAGTTTTATTCTTCGTCGTGTGTGCTCCAAGTGGGTTTTAAGTGTGTTGTTTAGGAGTGTTTTTAATACTGTGGTCAACTTTTAACCTGTGCATGCGCATCCAGTGTCTTCTCTGCGTTTTAAGAATCGCCAACTGTGTTTTTTAACTTTCTGATCACTTTTTTAACTGTCCCCAATGAACGTCTACGTGTCAGTGTATTTTTACCTCCATTTTCTCCCCTTACTCTGTTTTATGTTCCCCTTTTTTATCTCCTTATGTATGTATTATTTTATTCTTGTCTTAGTTGTCGTGTCACTCGGCTGAAGAGCGGCGGATTGTGCTGCTGACAACCCTCCCCTGCCCATATGGGGCAGGGGAATGAAATCACAATAAAGAAAAAAAACATTGTGGCTACTACAGTTTTGATCTTTTAAAGCAAATGGAGCACTGTACTTCACCGATATCGCACTTCATACGATGCTTCCAGACTAAGGAAGGTGCTATCTGTAACACAACTGAGGTCCAATGACGACTGTGGGGCACTGCCATAGAGACCAGATGGAGCTAGTCTTGCATACTGCAGCTACACGCGTACCGTCTAATAGGCCACGCCACAGTGTAACAGATACATTATTGTCTCAGTAATGCTGTATCAATTCTAATGCCATGTGTTTGTTGCTCGTTTCTATCTACATTGTTATTAAAAGAGGACTGACGCATTTACGGTTTTCTATAATAATGCAGTATTTCAAAGCAATGGAAATTTGACGAATAAAAATTACTTGTTTTAAAAAAAATTTCATTTAAAAACCAAAAATTTTGTCACGGCTCCTACGGCTTATTGATGTTTCTGTTTTTCACCCGGTTATTGGCAAAAAATTTAAAAAAAACACCTGCTATAACGGAGACCAAACAGGTGCCGAAAAATTCCGGTTATTCAAAAGTAAGATATCGGTTTCGGTTTTAACCGGTCGGTTTTTCCCATCCTGTGCAATGGACAGAAGTCTCTGACATCCTCATTGTTTCACTTGACGCTGTGTGCTCGAAAACTGCTGTACAGTGGATGTTGATTTCCAGTCAGCGCGAAATAATGCACTCCTGAAATGTGAAAACAAATTTTTGCACAGCTACAACCTGATTTCGTAAACCGTTATCACTTTAACGGTACTGCTGCATAAGTACTATTAATACGTACCCTGGAAAAGTATACGCCAAGCGTCAGAAATACACGCTGTAGCTTGAACAACACTCCAGGGCAAAATGAAAGAAATTCACACAGCAAAAATCGGGCGTCCTTTCTGCGGAGGCCTTTTAATTTTCACATTCTTATTTAGAAGTTTATATTTTAAAGTGCTTAAATTTCGTGACATATCTTTTGAAGATATTTTGAAATATTCGACTGAAGTGCAAATACATCATATTCTTGTGTTGTTATGTTTACACGCAGTGAATTCAAAGTCTTGCGACGAAAAGAAGTATATTTAAGCTAAATGCTATGATGTTGTTCCAACTTACTTTTCAATACATCGAGCAACAAAATTATTTATGTATTTAATTTCTTAATACAACATTTAGTCCACGACAATTAGAGGAAGTTGCTGTGAACTTATGGCTTTCGTTTTAAGTGACCGACACTAACGCAGACGGATGTAACTTGGTTGCTGGCCGAAGTTACCCCATTTCCTGGAAAACTTCAGCCGCAAGTAAAAATTTCGTATAGCAAATAAAATATAGCCTAACAGTTATGCTTCCACGTGATTGTGCATAATTTACTAGGGAGAATGGTCTCTAATTTAATCACAACGTTTACTTTTCATATTCCCATTAAAATTCATAAAAACTTAAAAAGTGGTCGACGTTAGCCCATTTTACGGTACCGAAAACAAAAACTAATCGATCACATGTTCTGCTGAATCTAAGAATTCGTAAACTTGAAGAGACAAAGTAGTTCATGAAGGAAATTGCTTTAAATCAAATATTATTCAAAATAAGCACGAAAATTCCTGAACAGTAGATATAAATGTCCGCAAACGGTTATAGTTGAGTGAACCTTTGTTAAGAAAAAAACAGCGATTCTAGAAAAGATTGTTATTGGCGGTAAACAAAGAATCAACGCATCCACATAGACATGGGACCATGTAACAATAGATGATTAGACGATGAAAAACACTCCTTTCAGTTTCTCAATAAAAAGAAATTGAAAGTTAACGATCCCCTCAATAACACTGAGATTTACATCTGAAGGACAGTAGTTGAGAGGTTAGAGGAGGCCCAAAATAAAGTCGTCCGCGAATGAGAAACGTTGTAGGTATTTCCTTTACCTACATGTACACAGATAAACACAGCTCAAGCCACAATACGGTGCATGGCAGGGGGTACCTTGTATCTCCGCTAACTATTACCTTGCCTCTTCCATTCGCAAATGACTGTCTTTATGCCTCCGTGCGGGCCCTGCTACCTACCTCTTATCTCGTCTTGGGGATCCTCACACGAAATGTACGTTGGCGGCAGTAGAATCGATCTGCAGTCAGCTGCAAATGCCCATTCTACAGATTTTCTCAATAGTTTTCTTTTCTTTTCTGCCGGTCCCATTAGCGTTCACGGTACATTTCCGTAATACTCGCGAGTTTATCGGCCCCACCGGTAATAAATCTAGGATGTCGCTTCTGAATTGCTTGGATGTCTTCCTTTAATCCGACGTGGCGAGGATCCAAAACCTCGAGAAGTACTCAAGAATGGGTCGCACTAGCGTTCTGGATGCGACTCTCTTATGGATGAGCTACACTTCCATAAAACTCTCCCAGTAATCCGAAGTCGACCATTAGGCTTCCGTACTATCGACGTTACATGTTCGTTCCATTTGCTTCCAGTGGGTGTTGTGTTTTAGTTGTCATGGCGACTAGGGCAGCACCGAGGAATATGGAGTGGACACACACTGGAAATACTAATTTAGTAGGAAAGATCACTGATGGAGTCATCTGTTGCTACGTCAGATTACTGGCGGTGGTATGGTGTCCCCTGAAACCCCACTGTAAGCGACTGGGGAGGTGTCTGCATTCAGCAATAACAGCTGAGACGGCGGTCCACCATTTTCTCCAAGGTGTTTCCTATGCAGTTAGTGGAAACAACGCTCTTGTAACCTCTTCGGCACGTAGACTATTCTCTGGTTTCATCAAGAGAATTAAGATCGCATAGCTCCACGATTTTGGAAACTGTCCTGTGTCCCTGACGTTTACGCCACACCCCACAAAAACAGGTACAACCGAGGCAAGCGATAAAAGATGTTTACCTCTCTCTGTAGGGAGAATGTAGCAAAAATCTGACGGCACATAAACCCCAAATTCACCGCTTTTTACTCCGTAATTTCTTGGCATATGCGCAAAAGACCTGCACCTCTGAGTTTGTCTTGTACAGACTTACTATTCTGGCGCAAAAAGCTCCTATAGTTCCATTAAAAAAAGATTAATGCCTGTATCTCAGTGATAAATCAAGTAGTTAAACATGTTGGTCATTGCTTCAAAAACTCTTAGCCATCATTTGTCTTTCTGAAAAGAGTTTACAAAATACAGGTCGTTTCAAAAGGATTCATCTGATTTCATAGGACTCATATTTCTTTAGGAACGGGGATAGATCCTTGAGATGGATTTTAACCTATGCATCGAAACCAACAATTTACTTTAACGCCAGCTGTAAGTTGTCGATTCATGTGGTATAGAGTAACGGTCTCCTTGCTTTGTCAAGTCCGACCCCATCTACATTTACGTCTACAACTCTCCTCTGCAAACCACTGTGAAGTACATGGCAGAGGGTACGTTCCAGTGTAGCACGTATTAGGGCCTTTTTCCTTTCCACTCACGTATGAAGAGCGGGAAGAATGATAACTGTCTCTGTTCGTGCTGTAATTAGTCTTCACCACTGACACGTGAGTGATATGTAAGGAGTTGTGTTATATTCTTAGGGTCATTATTGAAAGCTGGTTCCTGAAAGGTTGCCAGTAGACTTTCTCCGGATAGTTTCCATCTTCAAGAGAGTGCAGCTCAGTTCTCTCAACATCTCTGTGACACTCTCCTGTGGCCCAACAAACCTGTTGCAGTTTGTGCTGCCCTTCTCTGTATAGTTCAATATCCACTGTAAGTCCTGTCTAGTACAGGTCCCACACACTTGAGCAGTCTTATAGGACGGGCCATATGAGTGATTTGTAAGCAATCTCCCTTGTAGACTGATTACATTTCCTTAGTATTCTACCAATAAACTGAAATCTGCTACCTACTTTACCCATGACAGCTTTCGTAACCGTTCCATTTCAGTCCCTACATTGTGTTACATTCAGGTGTTTGTATGAGTTTACCGATTTCAGCTGTGAGACGTTGATACTGTAGTCATAGAATATTATGTGAGGTGCAGAATTTTACATATTTCAACGTTTAAACCAAGTTCTTAATCACTGCATCACTTTGAAATTTTATTAAGGCCTGACTGAGCATGTGTACCTCTGCTTTCAGATTGTACTTCATGGTAGATAACTGCAACCTCTGTGAAAGTCTGAGGATGCTATTATTATACAACATGAACAGCAAGGGTCTCAACGTACTTCATTGGGGCACAGTTGAAGTTACTTCCACCTCTGTAGATGACTCTCCATCCAAAATGTAGTGTCCTCGATCCAGTCAAAAACCCCATATAAAGTACTTTCGATAATAAGTGTAAGTGTGGTACTGAGTCAAGGTCTTTTCGGAAATCAAGAAATACTGCACCTACCTCCTGCCCACAGGGCTCAATTTTTGGCCCACTTCTATCCCTTACATACGTGGATGACCTTCTACTTAACATTCAACAAGCAAAATTGGTACTTTTTACAGACAATAGTAGTGTTATAATAAATCCCATTAGAGAAACAGCAACGGAAGAGATTGTAAATTATGTTTTCCAAAGAACTAGTAAATGGTCCTCAGAAAATGAACTTACCCCAAATTTTTGAAAACACGCTATATTCAGTTCTATGTAACAAACAGAGCCATACCAACAACTGATGGAGCACATGAGCAGTATGTTATTTCTAAGATGTATGTTGTGTTCTGTTCTATACGCCAAGTAGTGTGCCTTAACTGTGTGTATGGCACATGCGTAGGCGTATAGCTACACATCAAACTCCGCCACACACTGTAAAGTGACAACACAACTTATTATAGGCAGATTGTACAGTCTTTTTTTGTGGAAATATTATCTGAATGTTCAATGCCCGCAATATGAAACACGTAAAGAGCAGTATGAAATACTGTACAAGTTCGGATGTTAACAAAATATTTCAGGTTCTTTTTGCATTGCAATTTCATTGAAATTAGTACTGCTTTAATGTCACTGGTTCGGGTAGAGAAATGGTATCGTGTGGCATATTTATCACTGATCATTTTAGAGTAAGTTAATTTCTGTGAATTTACTTAGCTGAGATAAAAGCTTACAAGGCAACGACAAGAATTTTATGGAAACTATAAAATTAATCTTCCCAAATTAATTAAAAAGACACTGAAGATACTCGTAGATACAATAATTAAAATGAAAACTTTGCAAGTTACTGCCGCGGCTCTGCGCCGCTTAATGTTGGCAATATTCAAATAAGACGTTGCGGCCGTGCGAATGGTCGACAATCTAACATAGGCTCGCACTGTACATCGCGTTCTGATATTCTGAAAAAATAAGTTATTAGTCTCCTAATATGTGAGGATGCTAAAGATACATAAATAAAGGTTTAAAGAGCAAATAAACACATATATTCAACCAAAATGCAACGTAAGTATACTTACACTGCCTCTCACGTTTATCCTCTCCAAGCTCAAGACCAGAGAAAGTAATTACATAAAATGATTCGACTGTTTCAGAGTTACTAATATTTTTAACACAGAACAAAGAATAATATACATTATAAATCAATATTGCTTTTAAACGCAATTGCGTTGAATGATAAACGTTTTCTCTGAACATTTCTACGTACGTCTTTCAAGAATCATAAAAGTCTTAATTCGTTGCACTGTTCATAATTCCATATGAATAAATATTGCTCTCCCCAGAGCAATCAGTACAGCAGGAGTCAGTGAATGGGGTAGAAAGCTCCAAATTTTCGGTTTACTTATTGAAGAAAACATGAAACTGGAAGAACATATTACAGAGTTTCCCAAACGATTAAGTTCAGCTAATTTTGCTCTTTGTATAAATGCTTATCTTGGAAACAGACGAATTCATCTGCTGACATATTTTGCTTATTTCCACTCAGTAATGCCTTGTGAAATAATGTTCTGAGGGGAACTCGCCACTTAGGACGAAAGAACTGATTGCATAAAAGCGAGAAGTAAGAATAATCTGAGGTGTTCGCCCACGGACGTCATCTAGGTATCTCTTGTAGGAGTTAGCCACTTTAACTGCGCCGACACAATACATATATTCGCAAATGAAATTCGACATAAATAATTCGTCCCAATGTGAGAAGAATTGTGAGATCCATAACTGCCACACTAGAGGGAAAAAATGACCTTTATTACCCATTATTAAAGCTGTCAGTTGCTCAGAAAGGAGTTCAACATGCAGTAACAGAAATTTTTGACATTTACGTAATAATATAAAATGTCTGACAGGAAGCAAAGCAAATTTTAAATCTTACCTAAAATCATTTCTCCCAGAAAACTCCCTCTATTCCATGGACGAGTTTCTTTTTAAAGCTGGTAGCCTCTAAAATCACTACTTCCACATCATTTCGACAAAATAATCGTTCAAATGAGTTATGGAACATGCAACTAACTATCTAACTAACTAACTTGATCCACGGCTTTCAGTATTTCATGTGAGAAAAGTGTGAGTTGGGTTTCACATGATCGATGTTTCCGAACGACCATCACATACCTTGACGTGTTAGCAGACTTGCTTTTTCGCAGCTGCGAATACATGCAGAAGATCTAACAAACTGCGCCAGACACTTGCCTCATATAGGCTTTGCCGACCGCAGCGCCGTATTCTGCCTGTTTACATATCTCCGTATTTGAATACTCATGGCTATACCAGTTTCTTTGGCGCTTCAGTGTATGAGCCGATATCATGGGACGTGATACTTTCCATTTTGCTGTATAACGTGTCCATGGATTTTGAAGCTTTTATTAATGTATACAACACACAGAACTACAATACTTGCAAATAGACAATGGAGGAAAGGTGGATTACAGTAGAGCTAACGTAGGAATTTTACGTCTGTCCATTACGTAAACAGCGTGATTTGTGAGCCAGACACAAGTGACAACTGCCGCGACGCGGGATTAGCCGAGCGGTATAAGGCGCTGCAGTCATGGATTGTGCGGCTGGTCCCGGCTGAGGTTCGAGTCCTCCCTCGGGCATGGGTGTGGGTGTTTGTCCTTAGGATAATTTAGGTTAATTAGTGCGTAAGCTTAGGGACTGATGACCTTAGCAGTTAAGTCCCATAAGATTTCACACACATTTGAACATTTTTTTCGACAACTGCCGCCGGAGCGCGCTGAGATCGCACATACTACGTTGGGGCACACTAACCGTATGCACAGGTCGCATCGTATCTGATAGTTCACCAGCACGCTGAACTCGCCACGCTCAGAGTTGACGTTCGCCGGCACGCTCCGTGTGCCGACGGCTTAACATGCTTAACGCCAAATATTTAGCGTACTAACTCATGTACAAAGTAATGAGATTTTGAAGCTGTTTCATAAAAAAATAGTTCGATTCTTTAAAGTATTTGTAATGAGATTTTACTGGTTTTATTACCACGAGTATTTATCACATTTCAATTAGTGTAATTTCTCAACTAACTATGGCGTAAAAATGTACTGTATGTGTCACACCGTCAAAAATAACCAATCTGATAAGGTTAAGCGAAATAAATAAATAAAATTTACCACAAGAGTCTATCTTCATTGAGGTAGAATATATAGTCCTGTGAAATAGAACGAATCTTTTAGTTACGCTCTGTATTTAAAGCTTAAAATGTTATTTCAGCTGAAAAATTTAAGGTTCACGTCCTGTACATGTCACCGTTTTTTATCGAAATTTCGCAGGCACTACGTTAGCCCTTAACTGTGTCATGCAGTCACATATCCAGCTGAAAAAAGATCGGAAGTAGGATGAAATATGCACACAATTTTTTCATTTAAACGATAACGGAAATATTCTACGCGAGACGTGCCGCTCGCAGAGGCGCATAGTTAATGGAATTCGATAATTAATAACAGCCCCGGTCCGCCGCTTCCCTGGCCGCTGTATTTCACGCCAGTGTCCTGCCTAGCGCCGAGCTGGCTTCGCAGTACTCGAGACACCGATATCACCCGCAGCGCCTACCGTGAGGTAGGCAACCCGCTACACAGTTGTGATAGTCCCTGCGTATACATTGCGGGACTGAGGTGTTCCTGCCCAAGGACGGCTCGCAGTTACAAAGGCTCTGAGGCAAAGCAACACCGACTCAAAGGAAGGCCCCGGCGCTTGTTCGTGACGTCACGTCAGCTAGGCACGGCGAACGCCAGGTCTGTTGCAGGCATACTCATAATGGTGGTGTCTCCCTCCCTGACACAGGAAAATGTGAAACTATTGGTGGTAGTTGACCAACACACGTTGTTCTGAGAGATTTCTGCAATCAATTAATTGTACAATTCATTACACTTCTTAACAAATAGTGTACTCCTGAACTTAAATTTCCACCTGTTTTAAGGGTTGACATACAAAAACAACTTCATGGTCCAGCAGCAACAGAATTCCTGCTTCTTTACCTTATTTGTAAATCTGAGGAAGTTATGTTTGTACTGGGTTGCTTTTACAAGAAACTGTGAACATATTGGTGCTCTTCTTTAGGTATCTTGGTTGACTATGGGGTGAGGAGCACTGAATGTTAATGAAATATCTTGCGATTGTACACGTTGGGGGAGGGGATGGGGGACAGAAGAAGAGGCAAAATAGACATACTTGTTTTATCAAATAAAATTTTTTATCTTATAAAGTTTCTCCTTTCAGTTGCAAGAGGGGAATATTTATCTTTTCTAATGTGCATGTTTAAAAAAGCTTAAGCTCAGCAGTATTTTCGATGTGTGAAGCTATTTTGTTTCATGTTTAGAATTCCTTTCGTTGAAAACGACTGTAATCTAATGACTAGCAACAGTTGGACATTTACACATGTAAATTAGTTCACATTTCCAGTGACGATGTCAAATGAAAATAAAAAAATAAATAAAAGAAACGAGTTAATTGTAAGGGGGTTGGGGTAAGTTTCGATAACAAAATGGATCAAGTAGATATAGTTACTTGAATGTAAAATTTCCGAAGCTTGCAATGGGGCAAAGCATCTTCTCATATTGATCTACTTTTGTTTCGATAGGATTCAGTAATACAGAACTATGATCTTCATTTGTAGCGTTACGATAGTAACAAAATCTTTCATGTAAATAAAACTGCAGAATCCAAAACAATACCAAACATTCTGCCCAAAAATAAGAGATTTATAGTGATACGCACGCCCAGGCGTTTCTGCCTGCAACAGACCTGGCGTTCGCCGTGCCTAGCTGACGTGTAGTCACCGACAAGCGCCGAGGCCTTCCTTTGAGTCGGTGTTGCGCAAAGCCGCTCGACAATATGTATTAAAACATATTTCTCAATAACGTAGTACAGAATTTAAATTATCGCACACATTTCGAATATTTTTCACATGAATCATGACGGCCGACGTTTTTGGAACTGTAAATATTGATTGACGTTTTTCGAACAGTTAGTAGCTTTTCTTAAGGCAGCGCCTTGAAATGCCCTTCAGCTCTATGTAGTATAAGCTTGGGGGCGTGATTTCTACGGAGTGCAGCATTTACGGACTTCCCAAAGGCTCAGATAGCAGAGCCTAAGGGTGCCCTACCAACTTCCGCATGATTTTCAAGTTCTGCTACTTACATCAAACGGGAATAAACAGAGTGGCTGAAACTTCGCTATCGAATCCCTATCTCTGTACATCTCTATTGTGCTCTGATACATCATTAATCGAGCTATTGTGTTTTACACAGCTTTTTGTTTCTGTTCTTGGGATTTCTACCCACTGTAGGATTAATTTGTAAAAACAGGGTGTTTATAAATGAATATCGGGGTTTTAACGCTTTATAATATTTATTATATTAAACTTACAGTTATAAATAATATGTCAAACGAAAGAGCAACTCAAACAGTTTTACCAAGAACGTTATAAATGTTCAATGTGAGAACCATTTGTCACACGGCACACATCAAGTCTATAGCCGAGTTCTTCCCAAACCTTGATAAGTGTCTCTTCAGTGATTGTAGCAACAGCTGCTTGAATCTGGTTTCTTAATTAAGAGAGGTCTGCTGGTAGCGGAGGCACTTACACACGATCCTTGATGAAGCCCCAAAGGAAAAAATCGCATGGCGTTATGTCGGGTGAACGTGGAGGCCATGCAAAGCAAACCCTGTCATTGGGCACCTTGCGGCCTATCCAGCGCTTGGGAAGAACTCGGCTATAGACTTGATGTGTGCCATGTGACAAATGGTGCTCACATTGAACATTTATAAGGTTCTTGGTAAAACTGTCTGAGTTGCTCTTTCATTTGGCATATCATTTATAGCTGTAAGTTTAATATAATACATATTATATTCATTTATAAATACCCTGTATTTTGGTAGAGAGCAGTAGAGTGTGGTAACGTTAAGTGTCAATACCTAATGGGGGGCCCACGAATGAACAGAGGAAATAAGCGCTCGAAAAGTGTTCCGTTTATATGATTAGCATGTTTGTTTTTGTGAGTTTGTCGTGTCTGAGTTCTAGTGAGTTTTACTTTCTTGAGGGTAACTGCGGGATTTTGCGAGTTTGAAAACAGCACAACGTGAATTCCGTCTGAAATTTATTAGACAAAAATTTGGAGCATGAACCTCAAAAAGAACTACTGAATCGTCCAAATTTTAGTGAAATGGTCATATATCATTTTGCAGCGCAGAAGTGGAGACGATCTAATTTCATCTATAAACAAATTAATCATCGTAAGGAAAACTTGCGTTAACAGGTGACAAGAAGCAATTCGTTTGTTGAAACCACGTACACTGACGGCAAAAATAGCAACACCGAGAAGGAGTTGTGCGACCTAAACGAAGGTTGGTAGGGTTGCTTCTGCATCTGAAAGACGATGTCTGTTCAAATTTCGCGCCAGTCGCATAGTGTGGCGTTAGCAGCGCCACTATGAGGATACAGATCAGGTTTGCTTTAAACCGGTCGTGAGCGTTAGTTACCTTTGAGACTGGATGTGATGAGCTGATGTTAGTCAAGAATGAATTTAAGACGATAAAGACGCTATTGTCAATACCTCACTGAGAAAGAACGAGGTAATGTAATAGGACTATGAGAAACTGTATCTTCCTTCTGGGGTGTTGCAGGAAGACATGGCAGGAATGTAGC
Source organism: Schistocerca cancellata (assembly GCF_023864275.1). Lineage (NCBI taxonomy): Eukaryota > Metazoa > Arthropoda > Insecta > Orthoptera > Acrididae > Schistocerca > Schistocerca cancellata. The sequence continues at coordinate 522,981,196 of NC_064633.1, forward strand.
CACTGTACATGACTGCTGGCAGCGATGATCACGGAAATTGTAGCGTTGCTCTTAGGGGGGTGGTCAAAAGAAAAAGAATTGTTATTTTATTTTATTTTTTTTTTTTTGAAAAAATGTGGAAAAAGTGGATATTTTGATGGGCCACTTGGCAACAGAATCAGGGATTGATTACACTATTATAATAACATACGTTGAGCATTAAATACCTGAATAAGAGAAACATTATCATTTCTGTTCATTTTTATACTCGCGATGTAGTCATACCCGGAACAACACTAAGGGACCAGAAGATTTATGGACTTTAAAAGACATGGAACACTACACAATTAAAAAAATTTTGGCTCAGAAATAATAGGAAAACGATAATGTTCCTTCTGCCTCATGTTGCGTTCGGCCCATCAGCGTGATCGTAATTTCTGGTGATGAACTTCTCATATTAAATTACAATAGATGACCATTGTGGTTAAATACTTTATACATAACAGTCAAAATGTCCTCTTGATGCTGTCTGTTCGTAAACAGTTACAAGAAACTACATGTTTTCTGATTGAAAAAAAATAACAATTAGCATATTCACTCAATATTTTCACAAAAAATATAAAATACAGTTGCGGAACGCAGCAAGTCCGCGTCCGCCTTTCATAGAATACAAACAGTAAAAGGTGAGGCGCCAAAAGCCGCATTTGTCTTGAAACAACAGAATTCTTTTTTGTGCCATTAATCGATACATGTTATGAAACATCCCCTTAGAACAATTATATAAGACTATGCTTAAACTGACACACAATATTTTTAGCGCAACGCAATCTGACTTTCAGAAATCCCTACAAAAGAACGGCCCTGACTAACATTAACCTATGCGTTTCACAAATCGCTTACCTCACAAAAATCTTGGTTACTCGAACTACAATACAGCGAGCGCCACTACTGCCAGCTAAATAAAAGATTCAAACTACGGAAGACACTAACTACTGATAGGGATAGTTAGCAAATGAAAGATTTTAATAGAGAACAAACAATGTATTTATCTTAATAATCATAATATATATAGCAGTTCATGCCATCCAGTCTTACAAATTTCAAATCTCCGCCATTTCTCTCCCCACATCCACCACTGCTGACGGCTCACCTCCAACTGCAACGCTACGCGCTGTTCACATCCAGCTGCCCAACACTACAATGGCAGACAACAATGCAAACTAGCCACAGACTGCACACAGCACAGCCAGTGATTTTCATACAGAGAGCGCTACGTGGCGGCGGCGTTACCAATATAAGAACCTAAACAGCCTACTTACAATGTACATAGAGGTTTACAGGCACCGCGCAAGAACGGCAAAGATAAAGAATAATAGACTCTGTCGCTGCTATGCGATGGTTCATTTCTTTTACTTTACAATTGTTCGATAACTTTAGGCCATCAGGCGTTTACTATTGAGCGTATATTCATGTTTGTGAGGCGAAAATTCCTAATATTACAAAATGTACGGTAGCAAGGAGGCTGGGGGCTCCGGAAGGCCACGTGGCACCACCGAAAGGAAAGACCATCGCATTCGACGTACGGTTCTGGAGCATCGCACTGCATTTGCAGCACAAATTTGAGTGCAATTCTCACCACAGTGGCACAAGGAAGTGTTACAAATCGGTTACTTCAAGGACAGCTCCGAGACAGATGCCCCGCAGCATACATTCCACTGACCCCAAACCACAGCCGTTTGCGACTTCAGTGGCGTCAAGCGAGAATTCATTGGCGGGCAAGATGGAGGTCTGTTGTGTTTTCCAACTAAAGGCGGTTCCGCCTCGGTGCCGGTGATGGCCGTGCGTTGGTTAGAAGGAGGCCACTGCAGGGCCTGCAACCAACCTGTCTGCGCGCTAGATACACTGGACCTACACCTCGAGTTATGGTCAAGGGTGCGATTTCGTATGACAGCTGGAGCACTCTCGTGGCTGAACCACGTACCCTGACTGCAAAACTGTACGTCAATCTGGTGATTCGACGTGTTGTGCTACCGTTCATGAACAGCATTCCAGAGGGTTGTTGTAACTCAACATGCTCTACAGAGTGTCGACATGTTGTCTTAGCCCGCTCCATCACCAGATCTGCGTCCAAGCGAGTACATATAGGACGTCATCGGACGGCAACTCCAGCGTCACCCACAAACAGCACTAACCGTCCCTGTATTGATTGACCAAGTGCAACAGGCGTGGATCTCCATCACACAAACTGATGTCCGGCATGTGCACAACACAATGCATGCAGGTTTCATGCTTGCGTTCAACATTCTCACCGTTACACCCGCTATTAAGGTACCAGTATTTCACATGTTCAATTGCTTACTTAGCGGTTACAGTAACCTGTAAGTCAGCAATATTAATCACTTAAATATGTTACCTTGACAAATGTATTTCCGAAATTTCATTACTCCACGTTAATTTTTTTTTTGTGTTGCTATTTTTTTCGTCACTGTATTTAGCCTACTGAATGAAATGGTCAATAGATTGCAGTGCAATAAAGCGGCGGGGGTGGATGAAATTAAGTCGGAACTCATCAAATACAGTGGAATGTCAGGTCTTAAATGGCTACACAGGATAATTGAAATGGCCTGGGAGTTGGGACAGGTTCCATCAGACTGGACAAAAGCAGTAATCACACCAATCTTTAAACATGGAAACAGAAAAGATTGTAACAACTACAGAGGTATCTCTTTAATCAGCGTTGTGGGTAAAATCTTCTCAGGTATTGTTGAAAGGAAAGTGCGAGTATTAGTTGAGGACCAATTGGATGAAAATCAGTGTGGGTTTAGGCCTCTTAGAGGTTGTCAGGACCAGATCTTTAGCTTACGGCAAATAATGGAGAAGTGTTATGAGTGGAACAGGGAATTGTATCTATGCTTTATAGATCTAGAAAAGGCATATGACCGGGTTCCTAGAAGGAAGTTATTGTCTGTTCTACAAGATTATGGAATAGGAGGCAAACTTTTGCAAGCAATTAAAGGTCTTTACATGGGTAGTCAGGCAGCAGTTAGAGTTGACGGTAAATTGAGTTCATGGTTCAGAGTAGTTTCAGGGGTAAGACAAGGCTGCAACCTGTCTCCACTGTTGTTCATATTATTTATGGATCATATGTTGAAAACAATAGACTGGCTGGGTGAGATTAAGATATGTGAACACAAAATAAGCAGTCTTGCATATGCGGATGACTTAGTTGTGATGGCAGATTCGATTGAAAGTTTGCAAAGTAATATTTCAGAGCTAGATCAGAAATGTAAGGACTATGGTATGAAGAGTAGCATCTCCAAAACGAAAGTAATGTCAGTGGGAAAGAAATACAAACGGATTGAGTGCCAAATAGGAGGAACAAAGTTAGAACAGGTGGACGGTTTCAAGTACTTAGGATGCATATTCTCAGAGGATGGCAACATAATGAAAGAACTGGAAGCGAGGTGTAGCAAAGCTAATGCAGTGAGCGCTCAGCTACGATCTACTCTCTTCTGCAAGAAGGAAGTCAGTACCAAGACTAAGTTATTTGGGCACCGTTCAATCTTTCGACCAACTTTGTTGTATGGGAGCGAAAGCTGGGTGGATTCAGGTTACTTTATCAACAAGGTTGAGGTTACGGATATGAAAGTAGCTAGGATGATTGCAGGTACTAGTAGATGGGAACAATGGCAGGAGGGTGTCCACAATGAGGAAATCAAAGAAAAACTGGGAATGAACTCTATAGATGTAGCAGTCAGGGCGAACAGGCTTAGATGGTGGGGTCATGTTACACGCATGGGAGAAGCAAGGTTACCCAAGAGACTCATGGATTCAGCAGTAGAGGGTAGGAGGAGTCGGGGCAGACCGAGGAGAAGGTACCTGGATTCGGTTAAGAATGATTTTGAAGTAATAGGTTTAACATCAGAAGAGGCACAAATGTTAGCACAGAATAGGGGATCATGGAGGAACTGTATAAGCGGGGCTATGCTCCAGACTGAACGCTGAAAGGCATAATCAGTCTTAAATGATGATGATGATGATGATGATGAATGAAATGGTTAAAAAGGGTTAGCGATATATTTTTACACCGATGTCACTTTTTCCGATACTAAAAATGACGATTTTTGGAGAGGTTTTTAATGCAGTTTATAACTTAAACTACTTATGTCCGCCAGCGGCTGTGGCCGAGCGGTTCTAAGCGCTTCAGTCTCCGCTGCTGCTATGGCCGCAGGTTGGAATCCTGCCTCGGGCATAGATGTGTGTGATGTCCATAGGTTACTTAGGTTTAAGTAGTTCTAAGTCCAGGGGACTGATGACCTCAGATGTTAAGTCCCATAGTGCTTAGAGCTATTTGAACCATTTTTACTTATGTCCGTAATATACAAGTATAAACACGAAAACTAACAGATACACTGCGGTTAATTCGCAAACCAATCAACATCGCGGCGTCTCGTTTTGTTTCTGTCGACCGAACACAGCACAACATCCATGACGTCACGGAAACGTCACTGTTTCGTCTCGCGAACTCATAAACGCCACGGACTGGACATACATAAAACATGAAATGTCTCAAGTTTAGATTTGAAAATTCGAAGAATATCAAGCAAGCAACGAAGAAAAGACACACTGAATTACAGATCTCTGTCAAAAAAGCGTCTTTTAGTAGGGCCTACGATTTGTTGTGATAAAATGTCGGGAAAAATGACGTGGGGAAATAAGTACGTTAGCTATAAATTTTCTCCTGGAGCTAGCTTTCGGCGCTATGGAAACCATGAGCCACGCCTGTTCCTGCCCATATCCAGATATTCCAGCGCTTATCTACGATAATTTCTGTCATTCAGTGGTGGGAAAGAAAGAAACTTTTCTTATCTCTTCATCTCTTTGTTAGCATTTATTCCGTCGTACAGAATACATGGCTCCTCCGTGGTTTGGAAAACTTATTTTATTTTCAGTTCGTGAGCGGATGCTCTTCCAGTGACCATAGCCGCCAGTTAACCTAAGGAATGGAAATCGTGTGCTCCCTCGGTCTGCAAATAGTGTTAACATTAAATGACTTTTCCTTCCTTTAGGGACCACAGTCATAATGTACTTTTTGAATGAAACTGCCGCCATTTGACTGTAACTTTTTTATCATTCGTTTATGTCACACTATCGCGATTTTGGCTTTATAGGCATTATTAAGAGCAGGCTCATATAATGCAAGGCATAATGTGATAACAGAAGAGCAACAAAAAATTACGGGGAGTTACTTACAAAGTCATTTAATATCAGGCATCTAAGATTTTGATGCCATCGTAGAAATATTATAACACACACAGTATGTGGTCATATACAGGGTGATTTTTTCCACCGCTTACAAGCTCTAGGGATTGAAGGATGAGAGGATATGGAACAAAAAAGGTCTAATGAACTCATATCCGGAAATGCATGGTTTCCATGCTAATTACCATTTATTCAATCACACTTTGCTACAGAGACTGCAGTCCAATGCGCACTGTAGATGCAGCTTCAGTTACAGTAAACATAGTTTCCTCCAAGAGGGAGGTACTGTTCCTCATACGTCATACTCTAGCACCCTCTGCTGCTATAGTCATTGGAATATTGTGTCCGATTCACTTCTCTTGCTGACTGCCCTCGTAGCGGATGTGATATAGCGTTGTACACAATGGGTCCGTACTCGAATCGAGAGCTTGCTGACATGGTGTTTACTTACGGAAAGGCAAATGGCAACCGGCGGCGGAACAGCAAGGTTGTATCAGGAGACTTGTCCCGCCGACAACAACCACATTATTCGATGTTTGCAACAGTGTTTCGCCGCTTGTCTGAGACAGGGTGGTTTCAGGAAGCAGGACATCACGGAGGACGTACCCCGAAATGTTCGGACACCAGACTTGGACGAAAATGTGATGAACACTGTGGGAGGCGACCGCCTTGCCAGTACCAGGCAGCTGGTAAGCCAGTACAGGGTAAGCCAGGCGACCGTGTGGAACATTTTCTGTTGTGGCGTTGCAAGACAGCCACGCCACTCGGAAGTAGCCGAAATGCACGCGTTACACACGCCGGCTGGCGTGAGGTCTGAAACAGGATACTTAATGAATGCTATAAAGAAAAGTACGTAGCTGCGGTACTACTTAACTTTAATCCATCCTTGTGGTACATCGCTCTTGATAATACAAGTGAGACTCTCTCCAGAAATGGTTAATGGCGCCGTGCTAGGTCGTAGCCATGGACTTAGCTGAAGGCTATTCTAACTGTCTCTCGGCAAATGAGAGAAAGGCTTCGTTAGTGTAGTCGCTAGCAAAGTCGTCGTACAACTGGGGCGAGTGCTAGTACGTCTCTCAAGACCTGCCGTGTGGTGGCGCTCGGTCTGCGATTACTGACAGTGGCGACACGCGGGTCCGAAATGTACTAATGGACCGCGGCCGATTTAAAGCTACCACCTAGCAAGTGTGGTGCCTGGCGGTGACACCACATTTTCCATGGCAACTGCTACTACCGTTATCATTTACAGCGTGTGCAGGGCTTACTAGCGACAGACTTTCCACATCGGGAGCAGATTTGTCACTTTTTTTCCAGGCAACCACGATTCCGGGATCTGTGTCATCCATCCTGTTCACAGATGAGGTCATCTTTAAGCGAAGTGGTACCTTCAACTTTCATGACAGTCATCTGTGGGGTAGTATGCGTTCTGCATGGTACGGTGACTGCGAATTACTAGCATCAATGCAGCCGGAATGTGTGGTTCGGGACAACTGACGACGGTATTTTGTGGCCAGTCCTCCTTCCACGTCGCTTAACAGGCCGGAACTATCGGCGTTTCTTGCGGGTGACTTTGCCTCCCTTGCTGCAAGATTTGGTATTGACGATTCGAAGGTGGTGCTCCAGTCACTTCGCCGTTAACGTCCGGACGTATCCCAATCGTGTCTCGTCTGGTCAACGGACCGTACGAGGGTGTCCAGTTGCATGCCCTGCTCGTTCACCGGATCTCAATCCGTGAAATATCTGATTATGGAGCTATGTCAAAAGTATCGTGTTCAGAGCCCATTCTAGATGTAAAGAGACTGGAGCAGCGTATCCATGCTACCTCTGACCCTCGGGGGCAGCCTGGCCGATGTAAACGTGTGAGACACACATGCATTGAGGCACAAGGAAACCGTTTTCAACACATACTGTACCTGTGGCTGCATCGTACAGCGCTTATTAGACCGCAATCTCCTTAGCTATGTATGGCTGAATAAATGGTCTCTAGCATGAGAAGCGTCCATTGCCGGGCATAAGTTCATCAGATATTTTCTGTTCTGTGTCCTCTCATCGATCAATCAAAAATGGTTCAAATGGCTCTGAGCACTATGGGACTCAACTGCTGTGGTCATAAGTCCCCTAGAACTTAGAACTACTTAAACCTAACTAACCTAAGGACAGCACACAACACCCAGCCATCACGAGGCAGAGAAAATCCCTGACCCCGCCGGGAATCGAACACGGGGACCCGCATCGATCAATCCCTAGAATTTGTACACGGTGGGAAAAATCACCCAATATACCAGTCGTCGCATTTTAAGACGTGAGTGACATTACACGCAGGAGTCACACTTCAACGCCCTTTGCTGTAGTTGTTGTTGTTGTGGTCTTCAGTCCTGAGACTGGTTTGATGCAGCTCTCCATGCTACTCTATCCTGTGCAAGCTTCTTCATCTCCCAGTACCTAGTGCAACCTACATCCTTCTGAATCTGCTTGGTGTATTCATCTCTTGGTCTTCCTCTACGATTTTTACCCTCCACGCTGCCCTCCAATGCTAAATTGGTGATCCCTTGATGCCTCAGAACGTGTCGTACCAATCGATCCCTTCTTCTAGTCAAGTTGTGCCACAAACTTCTCCTCTCCCCAATCCTATTCAATGCCTCCTCATTAGTTACGTGATCTATCCATCTAATCTTCAGCGTTCTTCTGTAGCACCATATTTCGAAAGCTTCTATACTCTTCTTGTCCAAACTATTTATCGTCCGTTTCACTTCCATACATGGCTACACTGCATACAAATACTTTCAGAAATGACTTCCTGACACTTAAATCTATGCTCGATGTTAACAAATTTCTCTTCTTCAGAAACGCTTTCCTTGCCATTTCCAGTCTACATTTTATATCCTCTCTACTTCGACCACCATCAGTCATTTTGCTCCCCAAATAGCAAAACTCCTTTACTACTTTAAGTGCCTCATTTCCTAATCTAATTCCCTCAGCATCACCCGACTTAATTCGACTACATTCCAATATCCTCGTTTTGCTTTTGTTGATGTTCATCTTATATCCTCCTTTCAAGACACTGTCCATTCCGTTCAACTGCTCTACCAAGTCCTTTGCTGTCTCTGACGGAATTACAATGTCATCGGCGAACCTCAAAGTTTTTATTTCTACTCCATGGATTTTAATTACTACTCTGAACATTTCTTTTGTTTCCTTTATTGCTTGCTCAATATACAGTTTAAATAACATCGGGGAGAGGCTACAACCCTGTCTCACTCCCTTCCCAACCACTGCTTCCCTTTCATGTCCCACGACTCTTATAACTGCCATTTGGTTTCTGTACAAATTGTAAATAGCCTTTCGTTCCCTGTATTTTACCCCTGACACCTTCAGAATCTGAAAGAGTGTATTCCAGTCAACATTGTCAAAAGCTTTCTCTAAGTCTACAAATGCTAGACGCGTAGGTTTGCCTTTCCTTAATTTAGCTTCCAAGATAAGTCGTAAGGTCAGTATTGCCTCACGTGTTCCAATATTTCTACGGAATCCAAACTGATCTTCCCCGAGGTCGGCTTCTACTAGTTTTTCCATTCGTCTGTAAAGAATTCGCGTTAGTATTTTGCAGCCGTGACTTATTAAACTGATAGTTCGATAATTTTCACATCTGTCAACACCTGCTTTCTTTGGGATTGGATTTATTATATTCTTCTTGAAGTCTGAGGGTATTTTGCCTGTCTCATACATTCTGCTCACCAGATGGTAGAGTTTTGTCAGGACTGGCTCTCCGAAGGCTGTCAGTAGTTCTAATGGAATGTTATCTACTCCCGGTGCCTTGTTTCGACTCAGGTCTTTCAGTGTTCTGTCAAACTCTTCACGCAGTATCGTATCTCCCATTTCATCTTCATCTACATCCTCTTCCATTTCCATAATATTGTCCTCAAATACATCACCCTTGTATAGACCCTCTATATACTCCTTCCACCTTTTTGCTTTCCCTTCTTTGCTTAGAACTGGGTAATGCTGTAGTAATGGTGACCAATACAGTGATTGTCAAACACGAACCACGTCTTGTGCATAATGGGACGCTCTTCTACATCTTCGTCTGCACTGGCCGACGAAAGAATTGAAGCACCCGGAAGGAAAGGTGAAAATTAAATGAAATGTTGCAGATTGAGACAATATGTGATGCTAGTGGAGTGATTACAAATTCGAGTCAGATTTACACAGAACTGACGTCCTCTCGGCTCCGCCCTGGACGTGCGCACTGATTCGTTTGGGAAGGGCGCCACAAAGCCGCTGTATCCTATCCTGAGGCCAGCTGGTCGCAGGTCCTGCATCTCCTGGACACTGGCTCTGGGACACGGTAAATGTCCGATCTGGTCCAACACGTGTCCTACCGGGGACATATTTGGGGACCTTCCTGGCATCAGGAGTACCGCAGAATAGGACATGCCAATCATAGAAACACGTGCCATGTGTAGACGAGCAGTGTCCTATTGAAAAATGGCAGCGCGATGATGTTACAAGGGAGGTAAAAAATGAGGACCCAGTATACAGGGTGGTCCAATGATAGTGACCGGGCCAAATATCTTACGAAATAAGCATCAAACGAAAAACTACAAAGAACCAAACTCGTCTAGCCTGAAGGGGGAAACCAGATGGCGCTATGGTTGGCCCGATAGATGCCGCTGCCACAGGTCAAACGGATATCAACTGCGCTTTTTTAAAATAGGAACCCCCATTTTTTTTACATACTCGTGTAGTACGTAAAGAAATATGAATGTTTTAGTTGGACCACTTTTTTCGCTTTGTGATAGATGGCGCTGTAATAGTCAAAAACGTATAAGTACGTGGTATCACGTAACATTTCGCCAGTGCGGACAGAATTTGCTTCGTGATACATTATCCTTGTTAAAATGGACCGTTTACCATTTGTGGAAGAGGTCGATACCTTGTTGATGTATGGCTCTTGTAATCAAAATCCCAACAGGCGTGAGCTATATATGCTGCTCGGGACGACATCATCCAAATGTCCGAACCGTTCGCCGGATAGTTACATTATTTAAGGAAACAGGAAGTGTTCAGCAACATGTGAAACGTCAACCACAACCTGCAACAAATGATGATGCCCAAGTAGGTGTTTTAGCTGCTGTCACGGCTAATCCGCACATCAGTAGCAGACAAATTGCACGAGAATTGGGAATCTCAAAACCGTCGGTGTTGAGAGTACTACATCAACATCGACTGCACTCGTACCATATTTCTATGCACCAGGAATTGCATGGCGACGACTTTGAACGTCCTGTACAGTTCTGCCACTGGGTACAGAGAAATTACGGGACGATGACAGATTTTTTGCACGCGTTCTATTTAGCGACAAAGTGTCATTCACCAACAGCGGTAACGTATACCGGCATAATATGCACTATTGGGCTACGGAAAATCCACGATGGCTGCGACAAATGCAACATCAGCGACCTTGGCGGGTTAATGTATGGTGCGTCATTATGGGAGGAAGGATAGTTGGCCCCCATTTTATCGATGGCAACCTAAATGGTGCAATGTATACTGATTTCTTACGTAACGTTCTACCGATGTTACTAGAAAATATTTCACTGCACGACAGAATGACGATGTACTTCCAACGTGGTGGATTTCCGGCACATAGTTCGCGTGCAAGTGAAGCGGTATTGAATAGCATATTTCATGACAGGTGGATTGGTCGTCGAAGCACCATACCATGGCCTGCACGTTCACCGGATCTGACGTCTCCGGATTTCTTTCTGTGGGGAAAGTTGAAGGATATTTGCTATCGTGATCCACCGACAACGCCTGACAACATGCGTCAGCGCATTGTCAATGCCACTGCGAACATTACGGAAGGCGAACTACTCGCTGTTGAGAGGAATGTCGTTACACGTATTTCCAAATGCATTCGGTTGACGGACATCATTTTGAGCATTTATTGCATTAATGTGGTATTTACAGGTAATCACTCTGTAACAGCATGCGTTCTCAGAAATGATAAGTTCACAAAGGTACATGTATATCACATTGGAACAACCGAAATAAAATGTTGAAACGTACCGACGTTTTGTATTTTAATTTAAAAAACCTACCCGTTACCAACAGTTCGTCTAAAATTGTGAGCCATATGTTTGTGACTCTTACAGCGCCATTTATCACAAAGTGAAAAAAGTGGTCCTACTAAAACTTCTACTCATTCGCTGATTTTTAGATATAAATTAAGGGAAAAAGAACAACAACAACAACAACTTAAACATTAGTGTCATGCAATATTTTGTGTAATGTAATGTCTTGCACAGACATCTTGTATTAACCTGACACGTTCCACATCATTACGAAGTGTCGTATTCATGATCTATGGAACAAGTATTAATCTAATCTAATCTAATCTCTAATCATTCATATTTCTTTACGTACTACACGAATATGTAATAAAAAATGGGGTTCCTGTCTAAAAAAACGCAGTTGATATCCGTTTGACCTATGGCAGCGCCATCTGGTTTCCCCCTTCAAGCTAGACAAGTTTCGTTCTTTGTAATTTTTTCTTTTGACGCTTTTTTCGTGAGATATTTGGCCCGGTCACGATCAATGGACCACCCTATATATATGACGTATGTTTGTGCCTTCAGAGTTCCCTCAGTCTCTTCCCTCCCGCCACCTGATGTCATATCCGATGGCTCCCCAGACCACGACGCCAAGATTAGAACCGCTGTGCCTCTCCAAAACATTGGAAAGATGGGATTTCTCCGCAGGGTGCCGCGATACTCACTGACGATGGTCATCCGAGGTAGGGCAGAACTGCTATGCACTGCTGAACAAATAGCGAGGTCATCAACCAGCAGTCCATGTTTCTCGTTCACGGCACGACTCCAGTCACAGCCGGGTGTGTCGTGGTGTTAACAGCAGCCTACGCACAGGATAGTAAGTAGCTATTTCGGCTGCTTCCATTCTCCGACCAGTATTACGGGATGATGGAATTTTGCAGCGAGTCCCGTATGCGTTCTCGGACGGTGGGCGCAGATGTGCCGGATGCATGGTACGGCGGTCCTCCATTGTTACGGTCAGACATGTAGGATCGCAGCGTTGGCGGCGACTGTGCGTCCTTCATGTGCCCCTGCAGTCCACCGTGGACCACTGTCCCACAAGCCTGGATACTGCACGGTAGGACCTGCCGGCCAAATCGATCTTTCACACTCTGTCAGGTGCTTACGACGCAGGTTCACACGAGTATGTGTCCTCCACAGAGATCACTCAAAATCTGACGGTATTCACGCCTCTTATATATCCTTTCAGACCTGCTAACAACACCTGTTGCCTGATCTACCTCTCACAGACGATTGCAGATTTACTCATTTGCACATCCGCCGATGGTGCGTATGTGTACGAAGTTACACTTACGTCTGACAATGCCTCCTGGGTGCTCCACTTCTTTTTTGTCAGGCAGTGTAGCTACATCTGCATTTGGCAAACGGCCTCACGGTATGTGGCAGACGTTTTCTCTGGTATCATTTTCCCATTTCTTTGTCCTATTCACAAAACTAGTGTCACAATAAAACAACAGATAGTACGCCTTCTTAAAAGCTGCTCTGTGGAGCACAGTTTTAAATAAAACCCTACAGGATTCAACGTATGCAACAGCAGCGTCTAAAAGATTAGAAGTCATGCATATTGAATACGGAACATTTACGAGTATAACCAGACTATTCGTAATGTTTTAACTATGGTTTAGATGTCCTTAACAGAATTATCTGACTGTTTGTAAAGTACAGAATATTTTCTTTATACTAAAACACTGTAATCTTTCATTTGATTGTTGTCCTAAAACAGACATTTTGTATTTTTCGACGGCTGTGTGGCTCAAAAACAGAAAAGCAAGTAAACAAATAACAACTCAGCATTTTCACGCAGTCTTTGTTGAGAGCAGCAAGATCTTGCAGGTATCGACAAAATTGGTGTATGTTGAACCGTGTAGCATAAACTGAAGAGAGAAGTTGCACGGGCAGCATTAATTTGCTGCATCTGCTCACGTCGTTATTACTACTCTTAGCAATCTGCGTTCTGCTCAAGGCTCAGCATTGGAATGGCTTAGGGACAGACAACAAATTAAAAGTTTTGGGAATTTTTTCCGTCACCTGTGGCAATGATTTGTTAATGAGAAAAATGGCAACTTGCAGTCTGAAAGAGTGCTCAAAACAAGACTCCTTATAACTTTGTAGAGTCAAACGTAATCAATAAAGAACAACTCATATTTCAAAAAACACTGTCAACTGAACGGGCTATATTTACTTTGACAAGTGATATAGTACAATGCCTGTGGTATTTTGGACGTTGTTAGAACTTTCAATTGTTTTTTGTTGTTGTCGTGGTGGTCTTCAGTCCGAAGACTGGTTTGATGCAGCTCTCCACGCTACTCTACCCTGTGCAAGCCTTTTCATCTCAGAATAACTACTGCAACCCACATGCATTTGAATCTGCTTACTGTATTAAATCTCTCGGCCTCCCTCAGCCAATTTTGCTCCCCACACATCCCTCCACTACTGAATTGACGATTCCTCAATGTCTCGGAATGTTTCCTGTCAACCGCTCCCTTCTTTTAGTCAATTCGGCCACAAATTTCTTTTCTTCCCAGTTCTATTTAATATCTGCTCATTAATTACGCGGTCTATCCACCTAATCTTCAGCTTTCTTCAGTACTGCCACATTTTAAAAATTTATATTTTCTTATTTTCTGAACTGCTAATCGTCCATATTGCACTTTCATACATGGCTACACACCAGACAAATACCTTCAGAAAAGACTTCCTAACACTTACATTTATATTCAATGTTAACAAATTTCTCTTCCTCAGAAACGCTTTTCTTGTCACTGTCAGTCTAAATTTTATATCGTCTCTACTTCGCACATCATCAGTTATTTTACTATCCAAATAGCAGATCTGATCTGCTACTTTTAGTGTATCGTTTTTTACTACAATTCCTTCAGCGTTGCCTTATTCTATTCGAATACCTTCTATAACCTTCTTTTGGTTTTGTTGATGTTCATCCCATATACTCCTTTCAAGACACTGTCCATTCCGTTCAACTGCAATTCCAAATCCTTTGCTGTCTCTGAAAGAATTAAAGTGTCATACGCAATCCTCAAAGTTTTTGAATGTTTTCTTGACTGTAATTTTCCCCTTCCTAAACGACCCACTAGACTGCGGTATAACTGAACGTGATCGCGTATGCCTAATGAAATTTTGCAGTGAGTAAGGCTATCGTTGCCGAAAAAAAAACATCGGTTAGTTGGAGGAAAATGTACAACAGACTATTCTGAAGAAAGAATCTATTATAAACTTAAGCTAAACACTGATGATAATTTTGAAATGGATAGAATATAGAGCAATCGCTCACAAACCGCACAGGGCGGAAAAGGGTACCACGTAATACAGGGCTATTACAAATGATTGAAGCGATTTCATAAATTCACTGTAGCTCCATTCATTGACATACGGTCACGACACACTACAGATACGTAGAAAAACTCATAAAGTTTTGTTCGGCTGAAGCCGCACTTCAGGTTTCTGCCGTCAGAGCGCTCGAGAGCGCAGTGAGACAAAATGGCGACAGGAGCCGAGAAAGCGTATGTCGTGCTTGAAATGCACTCACACCAGTCAGTCATAACAGTGCAACGACACTTCAGGACGAAGTTCAACAAAGATCCACCAACTGCTAATTCCATTCGGCGATGGTATGCGCAGTTTAAAGCTTCTGGATGCCTCTGTAAGGGGAAATCAACGGGTCGGCCTGCAGTGAGCGAAGAAACGGTTGAACGCATGCGGGAAAGTTTCACGCGTAGCCCGCGGAAAATTGGCTCATGCCACAACTGGAGACCGACAGCGCCGACTTCATCTTTCAACAGGATGGTGCTCCACCGCACTTCCATCGTGATGTTCGGCATTTCTTAAACAGGAGATTGGAAAACCGATGGATCGGTCGTGGTGGAGATCATGATCAGCAATTCATGTCATGGCCTCCACGCTCTCCCGACTTAACCCCATGCGATTTCTTTCTGTGGGGTTATGTGAAAGATTCATTGTTTAAACCTCCTCTACCAAGAAACGTGCCAGAACTGCGAGCTCGCATTAACGATGCTTTCGAACTCATTGATGGGGACATGCTGCGCCGAGTGTGGGAGGAACTTGATTATCGGCTTGATGTCTGCCGAATCACTAAAGGGGCACATATCGAACATTTGTGAATGCCTAAAAAAACTTTTTTAGTTTTTGTATGTGTGTGCAAAGCATTGTGAAAATATCTCAACTAGTAAAGTTATTGTAGAGCTGTGTAATCGCTTCAATCATTTGTAATAACCCTGTACTTACTACAAAAATCGCTGATAATACAGACAAAACACTGACCAGTTAAAATGAAGTAATTAAACGGTCGCCAGCCCGCTAGGGCAATGAATCTCCAGAATGGCAAAGAAATTTAAGCCAATAATCACTGGCGTGCCAACGGAAGATTGTCACGCTTTTCCACAGCACAACAGTTAACGAGAAATAAATGAATCAGAAAGCAATGAGTTTGCAATTACATATTCTGAAATATTTAATTTTAAAAGTAAAATTAAATGGAGTTACTGGTTAAGTAAATGACTGGCTTAACTTAAACTTTGTTATGTAAAAAAATGACCTTCTGTAACCGCAGTGTAACGTAATGCAAAATTTAGAAAAAAGAAGCAATTTACTTTTGATTACTGAATGATTGAATTGAATTTACTTTAAGCAAATGAGGAACTGATCTTACTTTTAAAATAACAAGAAAATACATACCAAGCCATCAGAAGTCACTCACTAAGCTAAATACAGTATAAACGAAACTGCCCACTCTTAATTTGTGCTGTATCTTTAGTTAGTAGTTTTGCCAGTGACATTTTACGTTACTTTAAGTGAACTGAGTTAATACGCAAAATTGCAAATTATTTAAGCCTCTGTTATGCAATACAACAATGAACAGTTACTGAGGCAGAAAATTTAGATTGAAACTAGTCATTAGCAACCACACGAAACTGGCAGTAAATAGTTAATCAATTTTCATATTCTTACGACAATCGCATGAACAGGAAAGGGACCCTGCTTGGTAATAATGTCTGAGGACAATGACGACACAGGTGCCCTACAAGGTTTAACTATTGTGGGTTATTATTCAGGTTAGCCATACTTTGTGAAAGAAATGCTGCTGGGTAAAGCCTCTACATCACTATATCTGTCAGTTAACAGCCTTACGATGCTGTAGCTGTGTGGACGACGAAGGATGTAGCCGACGACAATGCTGAGCTGCCGTTGTTGTTGCTGCTGCTGCAGTTTGAGGACCCCGAGTCGCCTCCAGAGCCACGGATAATCACGGGACTGGCAGTAGAATTGCAGCTTCCTCCGTCTCTCCACTCCCAGCGCGCTATCAATATTCGCGGTTTCACGAATCAGGCGCATCTACACTGGCGAGCACACAAATGTGATCAAAAATATCCGTACATCTGGCTGAAAATGACATACAAATCCTGGCGCCCTCCATCGTTAATGCTGGAATTCAGCATGGTGTTGGCCCACCCTTGGCCTTGATGGCAGCTTCCATTCTCGCAGGCATACGTTCAATCAGGTACCGGAAGGTTTCTTGGGGAATGGCAGCCCATTCTTCACGGAGTGCTGCACTGAGCAGAGGTATCGATGTCGGGCTGTGAGGCTTGGCACGAAGTCGCCGTTCCACAACACCCCAAAGGTGTTCTATAGCATTCAGGTCAGGACTCTGTGCAGGCCAGTCCATTACAGGGATGTTATTGTCGTGTAACCACTCCGCCACAGGCCGTGCACTATGAACAAGTGCTCGATTGTTTTGAAAGATGCAATCGCCTTCCCCGAATTGCTCTTCAACAGTGGGAAGTAAGAAGGTGCTTAAAACATCAATGTAAGCCTATGCAGCGATCGTGCCACGCAAGACAACAAGGGGTGCAAGACCACAGCATAACACCATCGCCTCCAAATTTTACTGCTGGCACTACACACTCTGGCAGATGACGTTCACCGGGCATTCGCCATACCCACACCCTGCCATCGGATCGCCATATTGTGTACGTGATTCGTCACTCCACACAACGTTTTTCCACTTCAATCGTCCAATGTTTATACTCCTTACACCAAGCGAGGCGTCATTTGGCATTTACCGGCGTGATATGTGGCTTATGAGCAGCCGCTCGACCACGAAATCCAAGTTTTCTCACCTCCCGCCTAACTGTCATAGTACTTGCAGTGGATCCTGATGCAGTTTGGAATTCCTGTGTGATGGTCTGGACAGATGCCTGCCTATTACACATTACGACCCTCTTCAACTGTAGGCAGTCTCTGTCAGTCAACAGACGAGGCCTGCCTGTACGGTTTTGTACTGTACTTGTCCATTTACGTTTGCACTTCACTATCACATCGGAAACAGTGGACCTAGGGATGTTTAGGAGTGTGCAAATCTCACATACAGACGTATGACACAAGTGACACCCAGTCACCTGACCACGTTCGAAGTCCGTGAGTTCCGTGGATCGCCCCATTCTGCTCTCTCACGATGTCTAACGACTACTGAGGTCGCTGATATGGATTACCTGGCAGTAGGTGGCAGCACAATGGACCTAATATGAAAAACGTATGTTTTTGCGGGGGTTCGGATACTTTTGATCACATAGTGTAGCTGCACACCGTGTTTGAGGGAGCGCCCAACAAACACTTCCGCACTCATTCATGGCTCAAGGTACTCTGCTGCCCCTCGGCTGGCAACGCGACGGAGAGTCTCCCTACTCAAAGATAAACAACGGCACAGCTAGTGCCTTTTCGTCGTTGCTATCGATACATTTCAATAAAATTCCCTTGGCTATTACCCAGCACTTTGCAATATTTTCATTATAATTACGTTCAGTCATATACAGTCAGAAATAAATGCACTGTTACATCGATTACTTATTAAATAAAGTTTCTGTAATACACATTATAGATCCAGAATCAGAAGTACAGTACAAGTTATCAATGGATATTAATCGGCAAAAATGGTGCAGAATGTATTTTATCTACATTTTCGGTGTTGCATGGCTGTAGTCACCAGCAGATACATGTTCAGGAATCCTGTGACACTTGGCTGCATTAGAACGGTTTACTATCGGTTCAGGTCAAAGACCATCATCTAGTACGAAAAATTGGCCAATAGAAGTCAAATGACAATCATGTTGAACCATAAAACTCCATTAGCTGTCAAGCCCCTGAATAACAACACCGAAGACAATAATTTTCGCACATCAACAACCTTCCACTTTCTTGTTGTGTATGCATCACGAAGGTTGCTGACGTGAGAAAATCATTGTCTTCTGTGTTATTATCCATGCGTTTGACAGATCTTGAGATTTTACCGCTCAGAACGATTGACGTATGACTTGTATTGCCCAAATTTTCGTACCAGATGATGGTTGTTGACCGGAACCGATAGAAAATAAATAAATTGTTCTTGTGCAGCCTAGTTTTTGTTTCTTCTCCCAGAACTTTAATTTGTTCTCCAAATTTTTCTTTAGTTTACTTTACTGCTTGCTCATTGTACAGATTGAATAACATCAGGGATAGGCTACAACCCTCTCTCACTCCCTTCTCAACCACTCCTCCCTTTTCCTCCCATTCGACTTTTATATCGGCCGTGTTGTTTCTCTGTAAGTTGTATATAACCTTTCGCTCTCCGTTCGAGTATTTTACCCTCGCTATCTTTTGATTCTCTGAGCCATAATACCCTCAAGCAAAAATTAAAATAGTATGGAATAGTAGCCACAGTAACTTCGTGATTTCTTTCTTATCTGAATGACAGAAAGAACTATGTATCACTACCATTTCGACTACATAATGATAGGCACTCAGAAACTGAAGCAGTCAAACATGGCGTACAACAAAGTTCTGTTTTGGCTCCTTTGTAATTTCTGATGCGCATAATGATATTGCACTTGCGGTTTCAGAATCTGCAAATTTTGTTCTTTTTTCCAGATGATGAAAGTATTGGAATATTTAAAAAATAGTGCTAGTCCGTGTACTGAAAAGGCATGTAACGAAAGATTCAGAAACATCAACAGGAGGTTCACTGCAAATGGATTATCACAGAGTTTTGACAAGACTCAGTACATAGAATTCAGATCTTCTTATAAAACTCTACAAGCCACGAAACTAGTCTTCACGCAATGAAATGCTTTTCACAATATATATAAATGACCTAGTAGATAGTGTCGGAAGTTCCATGCGGCTTTTCGCGGATGATGCTGTAGTATACAGAGAAGTTGCAGCATTAGAAAATTGTAGCGAAATGCAGGAAGATCTGCAGCGGATAGGCACTTGGTGCAGGGAGTGGCAACTGACCCTTAACATAGACAAATGTAATGTATTGCGAATACATAGAAAGAAGGATCCTTTATTGTATGATTATATGATAGCGGAACAAACACTGGTAGCAGTTACTTCTGTAAAATATCTGGGAGTATGCGTGCGGAACGATTTGAAGTGGAATGATCATATAAAATTAATTGTTGGTAAGGCGGGTACCAGGTTGAGATTCATTGGGAGAGTCCTTAGAAAATGTAGTCCATCAACAAAGGAGGTGGCTTACAAAACACTCGTTCCACCTATACTTGAGTATTGCTCATCAGTGTGGGATCCGTACCAGATCGGGTTGATGGAGGAGATAGTGAAGATCCAAAGAAGAGCGGCGCGTTTCGTCACAGGGTTATTTGGTAACCGTGATAGCGTTACGGAGATGTTTAACAAACTCAAGTGGCAGACTCTGCAAGAGAGGCGCTCTGCATCGCGGTGTAGCTTGCTCGCCAGGTTTCGAGAGGGTGCGTTTCTGGATGAGGTATCGAATATATTGCTTCCCCCTACTTATACCTCCCGAGGAGATCACGAATGTAAAATTAGAGAGATTAGAGCGCGCACAGAGGCTTTCAGACAGTCGTTCTTCCCGCGAACCATACGCGACTGGAACAGGAAAGGGAGATAATGACAGTGGCACGTAAAGTGCCCTCCGCCACACACCGTTGGGTGGCTTGCGGAGTATAAATGTAGATGTAGATGTACAAAGTGTTAAGTATTTAGCACTATAGGTAGACCCCAACTTTAATTGGAAAACGCTGTGAGGTGGCAGATTAAATGAAGGTCAATTTCGCATCTTACATGAGTTTTTGATACATCGTATCAGGAAGGTGAATATGACACCTAACTTACTTCGGCGGAAAAGAGCAGATTGCCTATAAGTATGAAAAGCAAAGAGATGACACTCAGTTCATGGTATTAACGCACCAATCCCATATAGTGGATGTTTATGCAGAACGAGGCACATAACGCTCTGTATGGCGCAGAAGAGAATTTTGTGTGGACACTGTGTTCTCTGTGGCTGACATTCAGCTACATATTAGCTGTAGCATCGTTGAGTTCCAACAGCGGAGAAACGAACCAGCCACTTAGTTAATCGTTCTTGCGAGAACTGAGAGGGCATTGTAATATGCACGCTGCTGCAGCCGCGCACATGCATATCGCCATATTCCAAGACTAGGGATGAGTACATGTTTTCTCACCTAATGAGAAACATAGGAGAGTTTCTGCTGAAAAAAAAGTGTTAGAACGCTACGCCGGAAAGTAATCAAGCGCTTTAGTTCAGCTATGTCTGCAATATGTGAGAGTACTACTGTATGTGATTTAACAAACGAAAAATTAGTTTATTTTGCATATTTTTGTTAGTGAGTTATGGGTTCCTTTTTGAGGGAATACATCTTAAAAGGGTAGTAGTTTTCAGAATAATCAATAACTATATTTGCAGCTAATTCTAGAGTAACCTACAAATACCACTTCAAAAAACTTGGTATTTTTACAATTACTTCATTGGGTTTTGTCAATACCACTATTTCTCTTTCCTCAAAGTATCAATATTACACTAGGACCAAAAGCCGTGTGTACAAAGACTTCAAGATGGTAACATAACTACTGAAAGGAGTCAGATAGATGGATACACATACATTCAACAATCTAGCACAGCGTATAAAATGCCGTTTAGATAACGTGGTTGAGTTTAATGCTACGTTAGAGAACTTTGTATCGAGTGAAATCTTGTATTCCACTGAAGAGTATCGTCACAGAAACTCTTAAGTATAATGCTTTAGGTTATTCTGTAATTATAATTAACACTACAATACGATAATCTTTAGTAATCTTTAAGTAATTTCTTTGTAGTGTATGTAATTAAGCAAAATTCACATCCTTAATTTCTTTTGACAATCCAGATACCACTCCTTGCAGCATCCATTGAATGTGGCTGATATAATGTAAGGTGACATAAGTGGCTGGGCAAATCAGTTCAAAGGTCAGAGAGAGGTAAGGACGCAACACCATAGAGCCAAGCAGAAAAAATAACTGTGGTATTTGATCCTACTTTCTTGTTGATGGCAGGGTTAACTTACCTCCGACTAGAATGAGACTGCACCTCTTATGTTGTCTCAGAAGAATAATAGAGAATATTTTCCATTCCAAGATTGACATTATTATACTAATTAGCAACTGAATTACAAGTAGATCTTGAACTGAAAAGTACCAGAATTTGTACTGGCAGACAGCACAACACAAAAACGATGTAAGACAAGACATTGTCTAAAATAAGGCCCTGATAAGAACTCCGTCGTTCCGCGCTGGTGTACTTTACAGGAACACAGTACCTTATCATGTAGAGTTGTTATTTTGCGTGCAGCAGTCAAGAGGCAACCTGTATCTCCAGCAGGAAAATGCACCATACCATCGCCCTCGTTTGTGTTAGAACGATCCAAGGAATTTTTCACGTATATAAGCGCACTTATCCGGCAACGCACGTCACCTGACCATAATCCTATGTGCGTGACTTTGTAATGGTACTTGAATTACGTAACCATTACGGCACCTCAACTGAACCTTTCGATACCAGCAATATTCTACTGTGTTTCTGTGAAGTAGTTAACATATTTCTGAGACAACATTCAGATTTGATTTCATTAATGTAGAGGTACTTTGATACATCGATATGTTTATGTTGCAATGATATTATTCTTATGTGTATTCTTTCTTTTGTCACTATGATCTTTGACGTACTTGTAACTCTGATTTTTGGGCGCGTAAGCGATTATTAGTTAGTTGTTAGAGAGTTGGACCATGAAAAAGTCAAGTCTTGGACGTCATGTTGGAAAGACGCATATTGTAGTCAGCTTATAAAATGTGAACTTTAACAGTGACTGTGAGGAAGATGTTTTCAAGTATGTTTTGTATTGTGAAGTGATGTTTTGTGTGTTACGTGATATTGCAATAAAAGCAATTAAAAGGAAGTGTAACTTAAATTCGGAGTGCTGATTATTTTTTTGCATCACTATTGTGCTAACTTTGAAAGGTTTAATCTGCAAGAATGGTTTGTGAAGCGCATCTACAAAACTTTTGAATGTAGCAGAATAAAACCTAGGCCTCTTTGGATCCGAGCTTGGAATCATCACCACCTAGATTTTCGACGATTGAGCCATGATTTTACAACGAGAGCAGCGTTGGAAACACGAAAAGATGAGTGCCTAGTTTATTCATTATTACATGAAATGACTTTAATAACTGTGCTCTAATGACACCTGCCACATAATAACTTTGTTGTTGCCCGAAAATGCAGTATTTAGCAGCGTGAGCAACACCACAATCATTATTATATTTTGACTTTTGTTGTGATAGGTTTGTTAGAACTTGAACCCGTGTGCTATCAATATCTGTGAGATGGGGACGTAGGTTTGCCAGTCAAGGATCAAGATGCTTTCCTATTGCCCTTAAGTCCATGCTACGAGTTTCATTGCCATCATGGAGGCGAATGGGTGTACTACATCCTGTCAACCGTACGCCTCTAAATCAGACGTTCGTGAGTTTATGTTATTTGACACTTATTCCAACACTGAATTCCGACAGAACACCTCCTCATAGCCAATGAAAGGTTACAATTTATACTACGTTGCCTTCTTAAAAATGGTTCAAATGGCTCTGAGCACTATGGGACTTAACATCTGTGGTCATCAGTCCCCTACCGTAGCAGTCGCGCGGTTCTGAGCGCCTTAACCGCGAGACCACCGCGGCCGGCCGTTGCCTTCTTACTAATAAGATGTCACTATTACAATATACCACGCTTATGGAAATTCCACTCCATGTCGAAGTGTGTGGAGGAGAGTAGGTAGCCACGTGTAATCTGTTACATTAAAAGAACCGCGCGACCGCTGCGGTCGTTGGTTCGAATCCTGCCTCGGGCATGGATGTGTGTGATGTCCTTAGGTTAGTTAGGTTTAAGTAGTTCTAAGTTCTACGGGACTGATGACCTCAGAAGTTAAGTCCCATAGTGCTCAGAGCCATTTTTTTGTTACATTAAAAACATTACTTCTACCCTATATGGGTAATATTTTTAACGTAAGTTTCACCTCTAACCAAATTAACTGTAAGTATTGTATTACACTGAAGACACAAAAAGACTGATACGCCTGCCTAACATCGTGTAGAGTCCCCTGCAGCACGCGCAAATGCCGCAACACGACGTGATATGGACTCGACTAATGTCTGCAGTAGTGCTGTAGGGAATTGGCACCATGGATCCTGCAGGACTGTCCATATATCTCTTCCGAAGAGCACGTTGCAAGGCAACCCAGTTATGCTCAATGACGTTCATGGCTAGGGAGTTTGGTGGCCAGCGGAAGCGTTTAAACTCAGAAGAGTGTTCCTGGAGCCACTCTGTAGCAATTCGGGACGTGAGGGGTGTAGTATTGTCCCGCTGTCCGTCGGAATGCACAGTGGACATGAATGGATGCAGGTTATCAGACAGGGCCATTATAAGACCTCCACCACCTTGAACAGTTCCCTGCTGACATGCAGGATCCATGGATTCATGAGGTTTTGTCCACACCCGTACACGGCCATCCGCTCCATACAATTTGGAACGAGACCCGTCCGACGAGGCTATATGTTTCCAGTCAACAGCAGTCCATTGTCGGTTTTGACGGACCAGGGCGAGGCGTACCGTTTTGTGTCGTGCAGTCATCAAGGGTACACGAGTGGGCCTTCGGCTCCGAAAGCCCATATTGATGGTGTTTCTTTGAATGCTTCGCACGCTGAAACTTGTAGATGGCCCAGCATTTAAATCTGCGGCAATTTGTGGAAGGATTGCACTTCGGTCAGATTGAGCGATTCTCTTTAGTCGTCGTTGTTCCATTCTTGCAGGATCTCTTTCCGGTCTCAGCGACGTCGGAGATTTAATGTTTTAGCGTATTGCTGATATTCACGGTACACTCGTGAAATGGTCGTACGGGAAATCCCCACTTCATCTCCACGTGGGAGATGCCGTGTCCCATCGGACATGCGCCGAATATAACACCACGCTCAAACTCACTTAAATCTTGGTAACCTGCGATTGTTGCAGCAGTAAGCGATCGAACAACTTATAAAGGCGAAGGCGACCGCAGCGCCGTATTCTGCCTGTTTACGTATCTCTGTATTTCAATACGCATGCCTGTACCAGTTTCTTCGACGCTTCGGTGTATATGTTTCTGTTCCATCACATTCAAATGACACATTGTACACAACACCATTTGACAATTTTGTACGACTGACACAAGTGGAGTACAGTCCTCAAGAACCCTATGTACATATAGTGTAGGTTCTTTTGCTTTCCAGCAGTTATTACAAATTTCTTACGGTGGAGATGTTTTATGTAGCTAATGCCCTATATTTTTAATATTATCATGGTTTCACAAATGGTTCAAATGGCTATGAGCACTATGCGACTTAACTTCTGAGGTCATCAGTCACCTAGAACTTGGAACTAATTAAACCTAACTAACCTAAGGACATCACACGCATCCATGCCCGAGGCAGGATTCGAACCTGCGACCGTAGCTGTCACGCGGTTCCAGACTGAAGCGCCTAGAACCGTACGGCCACACCGGCTGGCTTTGTTTCACACACACATTTGTTTTAAAAATCGGTTCAGTCTAATACAGTTAACACTTAATCATTTAAAAAGTAAATATAGACGTTACGGTTTGTTTTTCCTATAGCATCATAAATGATATGTCTGGTGTATCTAGGGACTTGAAGGTGGTAAATTGCACCATAAATAAATGATAATACACACAGCTGATAGTATTATATTATCATTATTGCACTTAGACTGGAGGCTCAATATCAGTTACAAGACGTATGTACGTAAACTACTGCATGTCTTTCACATGTCGGCTTAGCACACGCAGACTATGGTGCTTCCAGCTGCGCCAGAAGTTTGAGCGGAAGACTGATGTCGGATAACTTTCCCGGCGTACAAGTTCTCTGATGCCGCGACATCCTAGCCGTAACCGCGTGTACTGCGGGCAGTGCGAAACCCAACACTGAGACATGAGGCTTCATAGCCGGAAGTTCGCCCACGTTAGCACCATCCGCTGCTTACGACACAACGTGTCTGCGTCCGTAATAGCTGGTGACTGGAATTTCGTGAAAAGACGTCGCCGCTGCGAAAAGTCTTTGTTTTAATGATGGCTTCCCCAACTCGCTTTCATATCCGTGACCCTCTGTCTGCTACTTCGCGATAGTACAAAACGAGGTGCCTTTCTCTGAACTTCGTCGATGCCCTCCGTCAATCCTAACTGATAAAAACATCATAAACATCATTCAGCACAGCGATACTCTAGCAGAGGACGAACAAGCGTAGTGTAGGCAGTCTCTTTAGTAGACTCGTTGCATCTTCTAAGTGTTATGCCAATAAAACGTAGTCTTTGGTTTGCCTTCCCCATAACACTAACTGTGTGATCGTTCCAGTTTAAGTTGTTCGCAGTTGCAATTCCTAGGTATTTAGTCAAATTGGCAGCCTTTAAATTTGTGCGATTTGTTCTGCGACCGAAATTTAACGCATTTCTTTTTGTACTCCACTGGATGGCTTAGAAACTCTCCTTATCGAGAGAAATTAGCAGTTTTTGCACCAACAAATATTGTGGCTAAGACATTTTGCCATTGATTTCTGATGACGTTACTAGACGGTAACTGACAGCATCATGTGCTTGCCGATTCGTGGACATAAGATTCGTGGTCTCAAGAAAGTTTATTGTATTCGAACTGAGAATATGTTCAGGGATTCTGCAGCAAACCGATGTTAGTGATATTGGTCTGTAATTCTGAAGGTCCGTTCTTTGGTCCTTCATATCCTTCCTATAAACGGGAGTCAGCTGTGCTTTTTTCCAGTCTTTTGGGACTTTCCACTAGGCTAGAGATTCGCGATAAATGCAAAATAAGTAAGGGACCAATGCCGTTGAGTACTCTTTGTAAAATCGAACTGGGATTTCACCCGGACCTGGTGAATATTTGTTTTCAGCTCCCTCAGTTGTTTCTCTACCCCAGGGATGTTTTGGAACCGCGCGACCGCTACGGTCGCAGGTTAGAATCCTGCCTCGGGCATTGATGTTTGTGATGTCCTTAGGTTAGTTAGGTTTAAGTAGTTCTAAGTTCTAGGGGACTGATGACCTTAGAAGTTAAGTCCCATAGTGCTCAGAGCCATTTTTGAACCAGGGATGTTTATTTCTACACTCCTGGAAATGGAAAAAAGAACACATTGACACCGGTGTGTCAGACCCAGCATACTTGCTCCGGACACTGCGAGAGGGCTGTACAAGCAATGATCACACGCACGGCACAGCGGACACACCAGGAACCGCGGTGTTGGCCGTCGAATGGCGCTAGCTGCGCAGCATTTGTGCACCGCCGCCGTCAGTGTCAGCCAGTTTGCCGTGGCATACGGAGCTCCAACGCAGTCTTTAACACTGGTAGCATGCCGCGACAGCGTGGACGTGAACCGTATGTGCAGTTGACGGACTTTGAGCGAGGGCGTATAGTGGGCATGCGGGAGGCCGGGTGGACGTACCGCCGAATTGCTCAACACGTGGGGCGTGAGGTCTCCACAGTACATCGATGTTGTCGCCAGTGGTCGGCGGAAGGTGCACGTGCCCGTCGACCTGGGACCGGACCGCAGCGACGCACGGATGCACGCCAAGACCGTAGGATCCTACGCAGTGCCGTAGGGGACCGCACCGCCACTTCCCAGCAAATTAGGGACACTGTTGCTCCTGGGGTATCGGCGAGGACCATTCGCAACCGTCTCCATGAAGCTGGGCTACGGTCCCGCACACCGTTAGGCCGTCTTCCGCTCACGCCCCAACATCGTGCAGCCCGCCTCCAGTGGTGTCGCGACAGGCGTGAATGGAGGGACGAATGGAGACGTGTCGTCTTCAGCGATGAGAGTCGCTTCTGCCTTGGTGCCAATGATGGTCGTATGCGTGTTTGGCGCCGTGCAGGTGAGCGCCACAATCACGACTGCATACGACCGAGGCACACAGGGCCAACACCCGGCATCATGGTGTGGGGAGCGATCTCCTACACTGGCCGTACACCACTGGTGATCGTCGAGGGGACACTGAATAGTGCACGGTACATCCAAACTGTCATCGAACCCATCGTTCTACCATTCCTAGACCGGCAAGGGAACTTGCTGTTCCAACAGGACAATGCACGTCCGCATGTATCCCGTGCCACCCAACGTGCTCTAGGAGGTGTAAGTCAACTACCCTGGCCAGCAAGATCTCCGGATCTGTCCCCCATTGAGCATGTTTGGAACTAGATGAAGCGTCGTCTCACGCGGTCTGCACGTCCAGCACGAACGCTGGTCCAACTGAGGCGCCAGGTGGAAATGGCATGGCAAGCCGTTCCACAGGACTACATCCAGCATCTCTACGATCGTCTCCATGGGAGAATAGCAGCCTTCATTGCTGCGAAAGGTGGATATACACTGTACTAGTGCCGACATTGTGCATGCTCTGTTGCCTGTGTCTATGTGCCTGTGGTTCTGTCAGTGTGATCATGTGATGTATCTGACCCCAGGAATGTGTCAATAAAGTTTCCCCTTCCTGGGACAATGAATTCACGGTGTTCTTATTTCAATTTCCAGGAGTGTAATTCCTCGACAGTGCGGGAATTGTGTCTTCACCACTCACCCCTCACTCTACACACAACACGGTTCCAGAACATGCCAGTTATCCGCTGGAGAATGCTCTATGCTCACTTCTTTCTGCCAATGATTTAACTTCCATCGCAGGACTGTCACCCAGTTACGGAGGCTGTAAACAAATGTTACACTCTACCATAACATCGTTCAAGCTCACTCCCTCATCCCACCCACAACACCCACTGTGGATGTCTCGTAAATTCTGCCACCAAACGCAGCTTTATACCGAAATTAACCAGCTTCTTAACGTCTTTTCGGACCGGGGTTCTGATGTTGCCCTGAAGAGAAGTACATAAGGTAAATACGAATATTCTGCATTGCGATCACCTAATGTTTCATTCTTCCAGATCCACTATTCGAAAAATTGTGAAGATAAGCGACAGAGAAGCACCTATGAACTAATTAATAATAATCAGTGAAATGTGCCATACTCCATCAGTCATCTGACGATTACGAAAAACTACTTTTTGATCTACACAGCATTGCAGTACAAACATCAGTGTTTCGTAGGGATCTGTTACTTAAATTCTTTGCGGTCTTGATCAGTTAAGATAGAGGAGGTGGAAAAATGATGACTTTAAATATACCATTCCCGCGGGAGTTAATGAAGAATCAAGAAAGTGCTTAATTTAACATATTACAACGCAATTCAAGCATGTTTTGCTCACCAACAGGCGTTTACGCCTACAGAAAACTGTTACATGAAGATAAATTATCTTAGTCTGACTTAAAATGGAACTTCTCTGTTCAGTGTTAGCTGCTGGATCGGCTACTGGAGTATTCGGGGGTGCGACATCAACGTCCACTGGTACCTTCCGCTGGCGTGGAACTGCATCTGGTTGTGATTGAGACGATAGCCTATGTGGGGAACAGACAGTTTTCCAGCAGTTCTTGTGGTGTGGTATAGTGTCATACATTTTTTTGTTCACTTACGATTTAGACTTTCCAAACTTCAGTTGCTTTTTTGGTACTGCGGAGGAGCTGCGTCGTAACGTTATGGTGTTGCACTGCTTAATCTGATATGATTTGGACGTAAATGTCTGCTATCGAAACTTCCTGACTGTGCAAAATCATTCATGCCAAAACGATGTTTCTTGAAGCAAAAAAGTGTTTCTCTGGCATGTTTTGCCCAGACGCACTCGCCCTACACACAATACAAAGGTTCAGAGGTGTCTCTGTTGCCTTCACCCCTTTACTAAACTCAAAACGAATAACGTCATGTGAAACGTCCCCTTTGAACATTTATACAGGACTGTGCTTAAACTGACACACAATATTTTTAGCGCAACGCAATCTGACTTTCAAAAATCCCTACAAAAGAATGGCCCTGACTAACATTAACCTATACCTTTCACAAATCACTTACCTCACAAAAATCTTCATTACTCGAACTACTGCAATATAGCGAGCGCCACTACTGCCAGCTAAATAAAAGATTCAAACTACGAAAGGCACTAACTACTGATGGGCATAGTTAGCAAATGAAAGATTTTAATAGAGAACAAACGATGTATTTACCTTAATAGTCATAATATATATAGCAGTTCATGACAAATTTCAAAACTCCGCCATCTCTCTCCCCACATCCACCACTGCTGGCAGCTCACCTCCAACTGCCCAATGCTACGCGCTGTTCACATCCAGCTGCCGCTGCCCAACACTACAATGGCAGACAACAATGCAAACTAGCCACAGACTGCACACAGCACAGCCAGTGATTTTCGTACAGAGCGCTACGTAACGTTGCCAATAAGAAAACATAAACGGCATACTTACATAGGGCCACAACAGAGCAAACCCACAGCAGAGTCATTCGACGTTTTGAAGAAGATTGGTAGGTAGGTCATCACAGAACAGACGCACTGCAGTCCTGGTAGAGAGTATGGTATTAGTGGGCCACCATAGGTGCAGACCCACTGCAGTCCTTGTAGAAATAATGGAATTGGTGGGCCATCAAAGATCAGATTGCGTTGCGCTAAAAATATTGTGTGTCAGTTTAAGCACAGTCCTGTATAAATGTTCAAAGGGGACGTTTCACATGTTACGTATGTTACACCTTTTTACACTTGCGACTGTATTTTATCACACTTGAACAACGTTCGTAAGTTTCATGCTAAATCCAAACCGTGACTGCGAGATAAATAAAACTTCAAGTAAGAAAATGACCGTTCATAGATACACTCACAGCACAGCTCCGAGACGGCTGACGTCAGCGGCGGTGGAGTGTGGCCGGCGGCCGGCAGCTGCTGTGACACGGAGGAACTGGCGTAGACTGTTCTGGTCTTCACGCAGCCTCAAGCTGTTTGGCGGAAATGTTCGTGACAGCATTTGCTGTTGCAGGGTGATTAGAAAATGAGAAGGATTGTGTCTGATGTACCAAAAGGCTGATAACTTTAGCAGATATCCGATAAGCGATTTAAAAAACTAGGGAATGAAGTGGACTCCAACGCGCGAATTTGTATTTACAGAGTGCGACGCTAACCTATACACCGCGAACAGATATGTTTCCGTAACATCTCAGAAAGACTGACAGAGCCGGCCGGAGTGGCCGTGCGGTTCTGGGCGCTACAGTCTGGAACCGAGCGACCGCTACGGTCGCAGGTTCGAATCCTGCCTCGGGCATGGCTGTGTGTGAAGTCCTTAGGTTAGTTAGGTTTAATTAGTTCTAAGTTCTAGGCGACTGATGACCTCAGAAGTTAAGTCGCATAGTGCTCAGAACCATTTGAACCATTTTGAAACACTGACAGAATTTCCTCCATCCACTTCCGCATCCTACAGTATTGTCAGGTCCTGCATATGGCTGGATCTAGAATTCTCAGAGGCAGCTGGAAATGCTGGCCGCCTCAAGTGAAAGAATCAGATTAGTCTCTGAGGCAGCTACACTTTCTTGTCATCTTCCATTAACACTACTGGTCATTAAAATTGCTACACCAAGAAGAAATGCAGATGATAAACGGGTATTCATTCAACAAATATATTATACTAGAACTGACATGTGATTACATTTTCACGCAGTTTGGGTGAATAGATCCTGAGGAATCAGTACCCACAACAACCACCTCTGGTCGTAATAACGGCCTTGATACGCCTGGGCATTGAGTCAAACAGAGCTTGGATGGCGTGTACAGGTACATCTGAAATGTAACGTCCACTGTTCAAAGTGCCGTCAATGCAAATAAGAGGTGACCGCGACTTGTAACCAGTGGCACTCCATACCATCACGCTGGGTGATACACCAGTATGGCGATGACGAATACACGCTTCCAACGTGCGTTCACCGCGATGTCGCCAAACACGGATGCGACCATCATGATACTGTAAACAGAAACTGGATTCATCCGAAAAAATGACGTTTTGCCATTCGTGCTCCCAGGTTCGTCGTTGAGTACTCCATCGCAGGCGCTCCTGTCTGTGATGCAGCGTCAAGGGTAACCGCAGCCATGGTCTCCGAGCTGATAGTCCATGCTGCTGCAAACGTCGTCGAACTGTTCGTGCACATGGTTTTTGTCTTGCAAACGTCCCCATCTGTTGACTCAGGGATCGAAACGTGGCTGTACGATCCGTTACAGCCATGCGGATAAGATGGCTGTCATCTCGACTGCTAGTCATACGAGGCCGTTGGCATCCAGCATGGCGTTCCGTATTACCCTCCTGAACCCACCGATTCCATATTCTGCTAACAGTCATTGGATCTCGACCAACGCGAGCAGCAATGTCGCGATATGATAAACCGCAATCGCGACAGGCTACAATCCGACCTTTATCAAAGTTGGAAACGTGATGGTACACATTTCTCCTCCTTACACGAGGCATCACAACAACGTTTCACCAGGCAACGCCGGTCAATTGCTGTTTATGAGAAATTGGTTGGAATCTTTCCTCGTGTCAGCACGTTGTAGGTGTCGCCACCGGCTCCAACCTTGTGTGAATGCTCTGAAAAGCTAATCATTTGCATATCACAGCATCTTCTTCCTGTCGGTTAAATTTCGCGTCTGTAGCACCTTATCTTCGTGGTGTAGCAATTTTAATGGCCAGTAGTGTAATACGTGACATTGAGTAAGTTAAATTCGTTGTTTGAACCCAGATTTGACCTTTGGCATTTGAGCTAAAAATGCTGTTTAATGTCATATTCCACATTGGGAAATATGGCCGTAATGAAAGAAGGTATACAGATCAGTGTAATGTTGGCACAGTGGTAAGCTCGATTTTCACTGGTTGATGTACAAGTCGCTTTGTAGCTCGCTGCAGAAACACTGCGGTTTGTAAGTCTTTTCCTAGTTTTCTTTATTTGGTCTGCAAATAGCCAGAACAAAATTCAGTGTCTAAATCATAAGACAAGCTCTGCATCATCAGCCATCTCGCAACCTCCATTCATAAACTGTAGGATTTTGCAGTAGTGTCCGGTTTGGAAATACTGAGTTACCTCACAAGAAAGGCTCAGGAAAGGCTCCAAGGGACCATTAATGCAGTAATTTGTCTTTTAGGGGAACATCACCCGAGACAAACGTTACGGAAGCAATGAACATGCAGAGGTAAATCAGGAGGTGAAAAACGTATTGAATAGCAGAACTGCACGCTTTTTCATATCTTTCCTTTTGTATCTGCATCAGAAGACATACATTTGCCTTGTAAACAAACATTTAAATCACTGTGTGATATACTCGAACCAAATCGCAACTGTGACTGAAACAAACAGTTTTCTTTCATTACATCAAATTTTCGTATCGTAAGATAGATACGATAGGTGTATAATTCAAATGCATGTTCTGATACACTTCAAACATGGCGATAGAAAATGTGCTTCAAAAATTCTCAAGCCGTTTTCTGCACGAGCAATTGCCACATGAGTAACTTCGCCATCACTGTATGGAAATTTTCTGATACTTCCGTTACCAGTTATTAAGTTCTCACACCCTCCCACAGCATGGAGAGCTGCATCAAACCAGTCTCAGGACTGAATACAACAACAACAACAACAACCCTCCCACACATGGCATCTCAAAAACAAGGAGATCTTTTAAAACCTAACAGAATATTTACTGTGTACTTTCAGTTAGTTTTTGTTCTTCATAACTCCATTCATGGAAGTCAAAGGCAGATGGCCTGCCTGCATTTCCGTCGAAGACGCACTGCGCCGATTTCATTCGGTATATACACTCCTGGAAATGGAAAAAAGAACACATTGACACTGGTGTGTCAGACCCACCATACTTGCTCCGGACACTGCAAGAGGGCTGTACAAGCAATGATCACACGCACGGCACAGCAGACACACCAGGAACCGCGGTGTTGGCCGTCGAATGGCGCTAGCTGCGCAGCATTTGTGCACCGCCGCCGTCAGTGTCAGCCAGTTTGCCGTGGCATACGGAGCTCCATCGCAGTCTTTAACATTGGTAGCATGCCGCGACAGCGTGGACGTGAACCGTATGTGCAGTTGACGGACTTTGAGCGAGGGCGTATAGTGGGCATGCGGGAGGCCGGGTGGACGTACCGCCGAATTGCTCAACACGTGGGGCGTGAGGTCTCCACAGTACATCGATGTTGTCGCCAGTGGTCGGCGGAAGGTGCACGTGCCCGTCGACCTGGGACCGGACCGCAGCGACGCACGGATGCACGCCAAGACCGTAGGATCCTACGCAGTGCCGTAGGGGACCGCACCGCCACTTCCCAGCAAATTAGGGACACTGTTGCTCCTGGGGTATCGGCGAGGACCATTCGCAACCGTCTCCATGAAGCTGGGCTACGGTCCCGCACACCGTTAGGCCGTCTTCCGCTCACGCCCCAACATCGTGCAGCCCGCCTCCAGTGGTGTCGCGACAGGCGTGAATGGAGGGACGACTGGAGACGTGTCGTCTTCAGCGATGAGAGTCGCTTCTGCCTTGGTGCCAATGATGGTCGTATGCGTGTTTGGCGCCGTGCAGGTGAGCGCCACAATCAGGACTGCATACGACCGAGGCACACAGGGCCAACACCCGGCACCATGGTGTGGGGAGCGATCTCCTACACTGGCCGTACACCACTGGTGATCGTCGAGGGGACACTGAATAGTGCACGGTACATCCAAACCGTCATCGAACCCATCGTTCTACCATTCCTAGACCGGCAAGGGAACTTGCTGTTCCAACAGGACAATGCACGTCCGCATGTATCCCGTGCCACCCAACGTGCTCTAGAAGGTGTAAGTCAACTACCCTGGCCAGCAAGATTTCCGGATCTGTCCCCCATTGAGCATGTTTGGGACTGGATGAAGCGTCGTCTCACGCGGTCTGCACGTCCAGCACGAACGCTGGTCCAACTGAGGCGCCAGGTGGAAATGGCATGGCAAGCCGTTCCACAGGACTACATCCAGCATCTCTACGATCGTCTCCATGGGAGAATAGCAGCCTGCATTGCTGCGAAAGGTGGATATACACTGTACTAGTGCCGACATTGTGCATGCTCTGTTGCCTGTGTCTATGTGCCTGTGGTTCTGTCAGTGTGATCATGTGATGTATCTGACCCCAGGAATGTGTCAATAAAGTTTCCCCTTCCTGGGACAATGAATTCACGGTGTTCTTATTTCAATTTCCAGGAGTGTAATATCGTTTTCATGGGAAAGATGTAATATTACACACCATATCATACCATTTCGTAAGCGTAGCGCACGCAGTTGGTAGAATGGCATAATGGTTGAGGGGAACCAGTTTCCGATCTGCAGGTAGGGGTTTCGCGTCCTATCACTTCCATGAATTTTAATTAGTGGTAGGAATTATTAGTTTAGGAGGACAAAGAGAATTATTAAGTACTCCTAACTTTAAAGTATTACATCTACACCGCCGCTCTTGCACCACTTTTTCCCTTTATGTCCGGTGATTTCTGCTTGGTATTAAAAAAAGTGATACCACGTTAGTGCTTTCGTTGGTATTTGCACTCTGCATGCATGTAAATAAAGATAACATAAATTAATACGACGCATTTTCTGGACGTAAGGAAAAGCTAAATACTCTCTCCGTGGTGCGTACATCGGAACTGACGTCACGCGCGATGTGACAAAAAATTAGGTTGCTGTTTGTAGTCTTTTTTATCAAAGGTCGTAAAATATCTTAAAACCAAGGATGTATTGGACAACTGAAAAGAGTGAAACAGACAGCATAGTTTTTATTTGTACTCTGCTCCTTGTAGTAAGACAAACGAATTTTCCTCTTCCTCGAGTGAGAACGAAACCTTCATTTGTCATAAACAATTTCTCCTTAACAACACAATAATTCAGTACCATGTCCAGTTTCCATCCTCCTCTACAACTGCATTTAACCACTGGGGAATAGAGGCAACAAGTTTCGGAATGAATCTGTTATTGTGTGCCAACTTTTCCCTTGCGTCATGAACTGCTTCGGACAGCTCTGTCTTGGTTGTCTATGCTGGTCTTCGACACCTATCAATTTTCTCCATCTATGCTTACACGCGACCTATGAGACACAGGCCAGTCCAAAAGCTCAACTTCTCCGTTTATTTGAAATCACAGTTTTACACAGTTCGCTGTATGGACAGGAGAACGTATTCAACGTATTGAAGGATTATTGTGCCTTCCTAAAATCTCTGACGAACAGAAGGCAGCATTACGTTCTCCAGTATTTCGCAGTAGTAATGACTAGCAAAAGGATGGTCCAGCTCCCACAGAACGCCCCAACCATTTGCTGCGAAGTAAATATTTCCCTGTATTTGGGCCGCTGCTTCTAAAAATGACCAATAAGCGTTAAATGTTTCCTTCAAGCACGTGTGTAGCAGCAGCAAAATGAAGAAATCAATCGCGATAATGGCAGTAATAACAGAAGTATTTGTTAACCTCATACTCCTGAATGCTATTTCTCGACCTAATAAAATCCTTGAAACAGTGGAAATTTCAAAAAGGCTTCGAGTAGAGTCTACGAGGGCTAAAAGCGTCTTTACATCCCGCTGACATGAGAGTAGCATAATTTCCGTGCCAGAAGCCTCCTGATAACTAACCAGTCAATGGAGGACTGAATTTTTTCGCCGGGTCTAATTTGTAAGCCAAGCGCATTGCATGTTACGAGACAACCGCGAATTTACCAAATATGGGCTTCGGAGGTCTGGTCCTAATTTCTTAATTGTGGGGTCTGGGTTAGATCCTCACTTCCGGCATGTATTTTAAAGAGACACGAATAGGTCTCCTTCACCTCCAGTAATACAGTAACGGTACAGTTCGATCGTTTCGGTGTTTTCTTCAAGACTGAAAACTCCTTTAGGTCTCCACGAAATGGACGTATGTGGGTTCGAATCCTGGTCCAGCAGAAAAAGTCCACGGATTCATTTCAAGCCCCACCATATGCTCACCGAACTACACTCCTGGAAATGGAAAAAAGAACACATTGACACCGGTGTGTCAGACCCACAATACTTGCTCCGGACACTGCGATAGGGCTGTACAAGCAATGATCACACGCACGGCACAGCGGACACACCAGGAACCGCTGTGTTGGCCGTCTAATGGCGCTAGCTGCGCAGCATTTGTGCACCGCCGCCGTCAGTGTCAGCCAGTTTGCCGTGGCATACGGAGCTCCATCGCAGTCTTTAACACTGGTAGCATGCCGCGACAGCGTGGACGTGAACCGTATGTGCAGTTGACGGACTTTGAGCGAGGGCGTATAGTGGGCATGCGGGAGGCCGGGTGGACGTACCGCCGAATTGCTCAACACGTGGGGCGTGAGGTCTCCACAGTACATCGATGTTGTCGCCAGTGGTCGGCGGAAGGTGCACGTGCCCGTCGACTTGGGACCGGACCGCAGCGACGCACGGATGCACGCCAAGACCGTAGGATCCTACGCAGTGCCGTAGGGGACCGCACCGCCACTTCCCAGCAAATTAGGGACACTGTTGCTCTTGGGGTATCAACGAGGACCATTCGCAACCGTCTCCATGAAGCTGGGCTACGGTCCCACACACCGTTAGGCCGTCTTCCGCTCACGCCCCAACATCGTGCAGCCCGCCTCCAGTGGTGTCGCGACAGGCGTGAATGGAGGGACGTATGGAGACGTGTCGTCTTCAGCGATGAGAGTCGCTTCTGCCTTGGTGCCAATGATGGTCGTATGCGTGTTTGGCGCCGTGCAGGTGAGCGCCACAATCAGGACTGCATACGACCGAGGCACACAGGGCCAACACCCGG
Source organism: Schistocerca cancellata (assembly GCF_023864275.1). Taxonomy (NCBI): domain Eukaryota; kingdom Metazoa; phylum Arthropoda; class Insecta; order Orthoptera; family Acrididae; genus Schistocerca; species Schistocerca cancellata. The sequence goes on from NC_064633.1 coordinate 523,018,715, forward strand.
CATCATGGTGTGGGGAGCGATCTCCTACACTGGCCGTACACCACTGGTGATCGTCGAGGGGACACTGAATAGTGCACGGTACATCCAAACCGTCATCGAACCCATCGTTCTACCATTCCTAGACCGGCAAGGGAACTTGCTGTTCCAACAGGACAATGCACGTCCGCATGTATCCCGTGCCACCCAACGTGCTCTAGAAGGTGTAAGTCAACTACCCTGGCCAGCAAGATCTCCGGATCTGTCCCCCATTGAGCATGTTTGGGACTGGATGAAGCGTCGTCTCACGCGGTCTGCACGTCCAGCACGAACGCTGGTCCAACTGAGGCGCCAGGTGGAAATGGCATGGCAAGCCGTTCCACAGGACTACATCCAGCATCTCTACGATCGTCTCCATGGGAGAATAGCAGCCTGCATTGCTGCGAAAGGTGGATATACACTGTACTAGTGCCGACATTGTGCATGCTCTGTTGCCTGTGTCTATGTGCCTGTGGTTCTGTCAGTGTGATCATGTAATGTATCTGACCCCAGGAATGTGTCAATAAAGTTTCCCCTTCCTGGGACAATGAATTCACGGTGTTCTTATTTCAATTTCCAGGAGTGTACTAGTGATCAATAAATTTCATTTTTAATGAATCTTCACTGTTGTCAAAAATAACCATGGGTGCCGTTACTTTTAGTCGGGCATATACACGTCTCACTACTTGTTATCAAACAGTTCTTAGATAGAAAACATAGGCGATAGGTGTTGGGTTCGATTCCCAATCAGCAAAAAAATTGAATCCTTATTTCCAATTCAAACATCTCGCTGCTAGTGAAAAAAATCGATATCTAACATCTGATTTTACTTAGTCAACAATCGGATTACGTGTTGGGTTCGAGTCTCCATCACAAAACTTTACATGATGGTTCTTCGTTTTAAACACGTGCAAACTTTGTCACTTGAAATTATATTAAACGTTTTTCGTGGTTAGTCAACAGGGAGATAAGCGTCTTGACAGGATTCCCGGCAGAGCAGAAAAATTTCAAGTTCAGATTTTCTAACTGATACTGGTGAAATCTGTGACATTTCTCGACTCTTTACGCCCAGCCACCAGTGACGAACGTTGCTACGATCGAGCCTCGGTCAGGCACGAAAGCTTTACTTAGTTACTGTGGCTACAGTTCACCATGTCGTTTAAAATTCAAACATGTGCACAAATAAATGTTCAATCATGAGTACAGAGAAATTACTGGTGATGCGATGTTAATTTAGAGGTTTCCATAGAGCGTTTGCGCTGTTAAGCGCGTTGCTTTTAACTGGCTAGTTCAACATCCAGTTTATGACAAACCACTTATACGAGGTGCATTCAAGTTCTAAGGCCTCCGATTTTTTTTCTAATTAACTACTTACCCGAAATGATGCAACTGGCGTTACTTCTCGACGTAATCGCCCTGCAGACGTACACATTTTTCACAACGCTGAAGCCATGATTCCATGGCAGCGGCGAAGGCTACTTTAGGAGTCTGTTTTGACCACTGGAAAATCGCTGAGGCAATAGCAGCACGGCTGGTGAATGTGCGGCCACGGAGAGTGTCTTTCATTGTTGGAAAAAGCCAAAAGTCACTAGGAGCCAGGTCAGGTGAGTAGGGAGCATGAGGAATCACTTCAAAGTTGTTATCACGAAGAAACTGTTGCGTAACGTTAGCTCGATGTGCGGGTGCGTTGTCTCGGTGAAACAGCACACGTGCAACCCTTCCCGGACGTTTTTGTTGCAGTGCAGGAAGGAATTTGTTCTTCAAAACATTTTCGTAGGATGCACCTGTTACCGTAGTGCCCTTTGGAACGCAATGGGTAAGGATTACGCCCTCGCTGTCCCAGAACATGGACACCATCATTTTTTCAGCACTGGCGGTTACCCGAAATTTTTTTGGTGGCGGTGAATCTGTGTGCTTCCATTGAGCTGACTGGCGCTTTGTTTCTGGATTGAAAAATGGCATCCACGTCTCATCCATTGTCACAACCGACGAAAAGAAAATCCCATTCATGCTGTCGTTGCGCGTCAACATTGCTCGGCAACATGCCACACGGGCAGCCATGTGGTCGTCCGTCAGCATTTGTGGCACCCACCTGGATGACACTTTTCGCATTTTCAGGTCGTCATGCAGGATTGTAAGCACAGAACCCACAGAAATGCCAACTCTGGAGGCGATCTGTTCAACAGTCATTCGGCGATCCCCCAAAACAATTCTCTCCACTTTCTCGATCATGTCGTCAGACCGGCTTGTGCGAGCCCGAGGTTGTTTCGGTTTGTTGTCACATGATGTTCTGCCTTCATTAAACTGTTGCACCCACGAACACACTTTCGACACATCCATAACTCCATCACCACATGTCTCCTTCAACTGTTGATGAATTTCAATTGGTTTCACACCACGCAAATTCAGAAAACGAATGATTGCACACTGTTCAAGTAAGGAAAACGTCGCCATTTTAAGTATTTAAAACAGTTCTCATTCTCGCCGCTGGCGGTAAAATTCCATCTGCCGTACGGTGCTGCCATCTCTGGGACGTATTGACAATGAATGCGGCCTCATTTTAAAACAATGCATATGTTTCTATCTCTTTCCAGTCCGGAGAAAAAAAATCAGAGGCCTTAAACTTGAATGCACCTCGTATTAGAATCGATGTTTCACAGGTGTGCGAAAACCTTTTAAACAGCAAAAATTCTTCAGGGATCCTGATAATTTTCTCAGAATCTCTTGTTAATAAAAATACTGAATTGAGCCAAGGACTGCTGGAATGACTTAAGTGACAATGTTAGTTAACTCAAATTGTCATGAGTGTGGTGGTGTTTTCGAAATATCACTTACTGTAATAAAATTGAGTTTACAAGCGTTAAAGACTGTCTCATCTCCAATTACGCATCTCCAGAATTTATAATATCTTGGTGTTGATTTACATCTAGACTGACTACCTTAAAGAACAGTGTTTTCTAGTGATTTGTTGTGGTGTTCATTTTGTATAGCCAAACGACTGTACTGAAAAGAGATTCGACGACCTGCAAGTCAGCTACGTTATGTGTGCTGCATGCAAATCAGATGAAACGCAGCTCAGGTCGTTCGGATACCTCTGAGTATGATAGTTCATCCTCTAGAGAGAGAAAGCAGCAGTTGATTACTATTTTTAATAATTGAGAATACAATTTGAGAAAAGGAGGAGTTGAAAATTATCATCAATAAATCAGAATTTGTTATTCTTATTTATAATAAATACTTAAACAAACCTGATCCTCTCACTGTGGTGAACAGATCTCAAATAACAATCCTCATGCAAATGAACTGGAGACAAAAGCAGGAGCGAGACAGGAGGGAGGTGATCTTGACTGTGCCACATCCACTTGCCTCGGGTGCGTGGGCGGGCCGTGGAATCCCCGGAGCGGATGGTGGTTGCCAGGGTGATCTTGAATAAACCTCGTGCAATTAATATGATATCCCTTATCACCAGAAGTCTTATCTCAAGATCGGGATCATCTTTTATGCCCACTGATCCTCTAAAACGCTTCCAGACGCTGGACGCCATCCACAAGTCAATGCATCATTGCTTTTGGGGAGCTGGAACCGACCTTTCCCACAAGTGAATTTCGAGAATTACGAACCGGTGTATTTATTTATTTATTTACACGCCTAGTTCCGTAGGACTAAAATTGAGGAGCAAATCTCCAAGGTCATGGAACGCGGCAGCATATTAAATTACAACATTAAAGTAATAACAGATAAAATAAAATGTTTATGAATCCAAAAAATTCAAAACATAAGTTTAAATAAATGCAATCAAAAATATAACATAGGAATCAGCTTAATTTTTAAAGGAATGAAGGCGTTCAGGGAAAGAGATATTCTACTGAAAAGTGATAGAAAATTCTTTCGATTAAGGTGGTGTACAAGGTTTGCCCGAAAAATAAAAATTAAAAATCATAGCAATTTGTAGATCACGGCCTTTCGATACGAGCCTTATAGATGTTCAGGATCCGCCAATGACTATTCTGCCCTGTGAGCCCAGAAAGCTTCGAGACTGGATTAATAAAAGATAGAGAAAAGTTAAGATGGTAGAAGTAATGCTTCAGGTGTTCTACATCGTCTCCTCCACATGAATAGTACACGTAGAACGTTCATACAACCATGGAGAACTGTCAGAAAAGTCCTTCTCTTGTGCGTTGTTCAATTCGCATGTTGAATGTCGACTGTGTCGTCAAATCGATGACCCTTCATATGAATATCTGCAATTTTTCGTTTTTTGAAGATTCTCATTGCTAACGCCAAGTCTCGTCTCCCTTGCTGATTTTCTTCAGAAAAGAATTGTTCGTGTTTTGCATTTCAATCAAACCATACATAACTGGCGCCCACACGTCATTGTTTATGTTTTGGGTTCAAGATGTGGTGGAAAACTTTGCATACACTTTTCTCTTCTAGAGAATGTTTTGGAGAATGTCTAGAACAATGATTTAGAGATGTTACTCCGCTGAAATTTGTAACACAACAACACTGTCAGACTATGACCATACGTCCAGCAGTTAACAGTGCCTGCCTGCACACAACTAGCTGGTTGAATCCACACCTCTTGTTTACAGTTGTTAGTTCAAGGTGCTACCAAAGCTACTGCGGTTACGTCGCTTATACGCCACGAACAAAATCTGTCTCGGAACTTTTTGGGCGGATAGTGTGTTTCATTGACTGATAATCTGCGTGATGTTCATCTCTGGCAATGAGCTGCTTATGTAAAACTTATGGTTTAAACAATGAAGTACTACACTAGTTACGTTTTTCGTGCGTAGCACGACGCATTTCAGGAATTAATTTCCATTCTCAGATACTGTTGGGTTTTGGATTTTTATTGGTTTTCGTGTTTGCGTATGCGTTGTTCTGATTCTCTCGCCATGAGTACGTCTTTTTGTGGTCTTAAGGCATCCTGCTTCCTTCATTACGCAGAAGATTACACACAAACACACACATATAAATACACTCCTGGAAATTGAAATAAGAACACCGTGAATTCATTGTCCCAGGAAGGGGAAACTTTATTGACACATTCCTGGGGTCAGATACATCACATGATCACACTGACAGAACCACAGGCACATAGACACAGGCAACAGAGCATGCACAATGTCGGCACTAGTACAGTGTATATCCACCTTTCGCAGCAATGCAGGCTGCTATTCTCCCATGGAGACGATCGTAGAGATGCTGGATGTAGTCCTGTGGAACGGCTTGCCATGCCATTTCCACCTGGCGCCTCAGTTGGACCAGCGTTCGTGCTGGACGTGCAGACCGCGTGAGACGACGCTTCATCCTGTCCCAAACATGCTCAATGGGGGACAGATCCGGAGATCTTGCTGGCCAGGGTAGTTGACTTACACCTTCTAGAGCACGTTGGGTGGCACGGGATACATGCGGACGTGCATTGTCCTGTTGGAACAGCAAGTTCCCTTGCCGGTCTAGGAATGGTAGAACGATGGGTTCGATGACGGTTTGGATGTACCGTGCACTATTCAGTGTCCCCTCGACGATCACCAGTGGTGTACGGCCAGTGTAGGAGATCGCTCCCCACACCATGATGCCGGGTGTTGGCCCTGTGTGCCTCGGTCGTATGCAGTCCTGATTGTGGCGCTCACCTGCACGGCGCCAAACACGCATACGACCATCATTGGCACCAAGGCAGAAGCGACTCTCATCGCTGGAGACGACACGTCTCCATTCGTCCCTCCATTCACGCCTGTCGCGACACCACTGGAGGCGGGCTGCACGATGTTGGGGCGTGAGCGGAAGACGGCCTAACGGTGTGCGGGACCGTAGCCCAGCTTCATGGAGACGGTTGCGAATGGTCGTCGCCGATACCCCAGGAGCAACAGTGTCCCTAATTTGCTGGGAAGTGGCGGTGCGGTCCCCTACGGCACTGCGTAGGATCCTACGGTCTTGGCGTGCATCCGTGCGTCGCTGCGGTCCGGTCCCAGGTCGACGGGCACGTGCACCTTCCGTCGACCACTGGCGACAACATCGATGTACTGTGGAGACCTCACGCCCCACGTGTTGAGCAATTCGGCGGTACGTCCACCCGGCCTCCCGCATGCCCACTATACGCCCTCGCTCAAAGTCCGTCAACTGCACATACGGTTCACGTCCACGCTGTCGCGGCATGCTACCAGTGTTAAAGACTGCTATGGAGCTCCGTATGCCACGGCAAACTGGCTGACACTGACGGCGGCGGTGCACAAATGCTGCGCAACTAGCGCCATTCGACGGCCAACACCGCGGTTCCTGGTGTGTCCGCTGTGCCGTGCGTGTGATCATTGCTTGTACAGCCCTCTCGCAGTGTCCGGAGCAAGTATGGTGGGTCTGACACACCGGTGTCAATGTGTTCTTTTTTCCATTTCCAGGAGTGTATTTTTCACACTGTTTGCCTGGCGGTAGGTCATAAGACAATGCTCTGCCGGAAAAAAGAATGCAAGGGTGTAACACGTGCATGCTGAGGGACTGTACTCTCAGTGATTCATTTGTCACGGCCATTGGCGATTAGATGGCGTTGAGCAGGACTATCTGTGCACCGTGTGTTATGACCCTGAAGGCAATAACTGTGCTGAATTTAGAGGTGACTAGTGCTCGCAACACTCATTGTAGGATACAACCATACCCCATCAACGAATATGTTGTGGAGTTGAACAGCTTCCGCCATTGGAATGAGGTCACTCTGTGGGTCTGTGAGAAGCTGGATGGATGTGTCGGCAGACTGTGAGGCTGCTGTCAACAGTCGTGACTGAAACATTCCCACACCTGGAGACCATGTTCTGGACGTCTACGAAGGCCAGCCACATGCATATCAAGATCGACGCATTGTGCAAGCAGAGGTTGTAAGCTCCCCCTCACTTATCGACCTTAATGAAAGTGAAAAATTAAACCGCGTGTACCTAATGGAAATTTGGGAAAAGCAATCGTCACCGAAGTTAATCTGTCGGTAAAGAGGGAGAAAAGGGTTACATCTAAATGAAAGGAAAAATGCTAATGAAACAGGTGGAAATTAATTTTGAAAAGGGGTAAAGTTAATAAAGAAAGTAAATGTGCGGCCGTTACGTTAACAATCAACTAGCGGTAATTAGATATTTGAGATTTGGGGGAAATTACGGTCGCCAGTCCTAAGGACAATTACTATAGTAACTGAAAAAGAAAGATTATTACACATATAATTAGCACTAGAAGCGTGGCAACTGAAGGTTGACAAGTGTAGTGTGAAAACTGAAATTTTGTCAGAAGTAATAAATTTCGCTACACTCTGACTTAATTTAGCAAAAGAATTAATAAAACCGGAAAATTGAAAGTTAATTTAGTGACTGAAATTAACAGTGAGCTTTGTTTCTGAAGCACAACGAAATTCAGTAAAATGCGGTTAGTCTTGGACTACCTCAACAATCATTTCAAAAGCTACTTGAATCTACGCAATTTAGAAATAAGAGATTTAACTTTGAACTTGAATTAAATGATTCTGAACAATTAACAATAGTAAAATTTAGTATGTACCAAACTGAGCTGCAGTCACAGGTAAGCTAAAATACGGTAACAAAACTCGCACTCTTAATTTGTGCTTGTGTAATCTGAATATTGTAGCCAGCTATGAATACCTTAACAGAACTTTGAAATTAAAGCAGTGAAATGATGTTACATTAATGCTGGCGTTTGAATTTCAACGACCCTCGGGTTCATTCCGGAAAAGGAAGCGACCCTGCTTGGTAATGCAATTGGGACAATGAGCAACAAAGGTTCATGCTACGTTGCTGTAATTTTGTGATTTGAACAGTTTTAAAAGCTGAGGTCTGCCATACAGTTCTAAAACTTTACGTGCTTCCAGTCTTCCTTGTTGGTTGATTGAAGGTTTGAAGCCGTCGATCGAGGAGGTGGCGACAGTCACTCATTGTCGGCCGTCGCTGTTGCAGAAGCTGGTTGTTGGCGCGCCTTCTTCTCGACACGGTCACCAGACGAAACGGGCTCTTGATGTGCGCCAGATGATGCTTCCCGTCCGCGACACCATGTCAGAAACTATCATCGCAAGTCGAGCGCAATTACATGCTGCCAAACCCCGAAAGCGCGGCAACTCGCGGGAGCGTCACACAACACACCTCCTCCACTCGCTACTCCCGCCAGACTCTCTCTGCTCAGCCCGCGCTCCACGCGGCAGAGTTAACACTACCAAAGATCCTACACACTTTGATTCTTCACAGGACCTATCGATGTAATCGTTCGATAGCAGTTTTCCCTAGGCAAGACCCAGCGTAAAAATACAAATAATATTTACGAAACAAACCAATTATACATCGACATAAATGCATAAATATATACATACAAATAGTAAAACAATTACAATATGTAAAGACACAGAAATGCCATATATTCAGGTAACAAAAATAAGGAAAACAAATTTATAGTACAATAGATGGAAATAGGAGGATATGCATTTCCGGCGTTACAAGGTGGCTGACCGTAGGTCACTCAGGGGCGAAATCCGGGCACATGTCGCACCTTTTGTGTCATCAGAGATCGCTGGGAACCGTCTGCTTGCACCAGGATTACGGTGTTGTGAAAGAGCTCAGTGGAAGTGAGATGGCGCTCAGTTGGCTTCATTGATGAGAGTAGGTTCTGTCTATACGCGAGCGATGGATGTACAAGTGTATGACCTAGACCTGATAGGCTAATTCGAGACTGCATTCGCCCACCTTAGTCCCAACCAATGCTTCATGATTACTGGGCCACCTGTTACAATTCGCGGTCACATTTGGTGTTCCTGCAGAGTAGAGTAACGAGAGCCCGATCCCCATGCTACAGCCATTTCTTCGACAGAAAGGTAATGTGCTTTTTGAGTAGGTCAATGCACGTACACAAACGTCTTCTGCGACACAACGTGCTCTTCGTTGTTTAGAACAACTGCCCGGGCCAGCAAGGTTGCCAATTCTCTCACCAATAGAATGAAGCGGGAACTTACTTGTTCTCCAGGGCCTGCAAGAACCTTTGCCGAATTAAAATGTAAGGCGCAAGATGCCTGGAACAGTCTATCACAGGATTCCATTCGACACCTTCACGATCGTCTTTATGTTGCCTGTGTCGCCGTCAGAGCGATGTACTCTGTATATTCATGAGACTTTTTGGGTACAGTTTACTGTAACATGTGTGTTTCATTTGGCATGAATCTGTTATCATATACTCCTACTACGATGAACTAATTGTCATCTCACTTGACAATAAAATGACCTTGTCCTTTAGGGCGTTGCAGGTTTTTTTCGGCAGTGTATAAAGAGAGGCCAGTGATACTCGCATAGCGCTTCAAAATGGGAGTAAATTCCTGAGAAACATGGTGCTACGCAAGAAAAAATATAACTGTGTCGATCCTATGTAGCAGTGGGTAACTCACGAGAAGGTCCACGCCTATGAAGCATTGGAGGACATAATCTCTCTGAATAGTCGCTCTTTGTGACGAAATTAATTAAAAGCAAAGATCGGGTAGGATTGATCAAAAATATACGTGCAGCTCAGCTACACCTTCCTGTAAATCCGCAGATAAATCAGACTTTACCTGCAAAGCTACCCGTATCGGATCTCGCAATCGAAAGCAGCTGTTTCGATTGAAGGGTCGTTTATTTAGGGATATACGGCAGGATTACAGGAGTAACTGACGTACTGTAAATTGAATTAGAATCTGTATACTGATATCAAGAACGGTGTATAAAAACGACATAACCTTCACAATGCGGGAACAGTCAATGCCGGACTACAGAAGGCCCCAGCGAGGTAGCCACAGAAAATTGATACAGGAATTACAGGAGTAAATAATAGTGAGCGTATAGGCTTTTGGGAAAAATACACATTAGTGGTAAGAGAGAACCAACCAAGGGGAAGACAGGCACACGATCAATGAGCCGTGAGAGAGAGAGTTAGACGGGGAAATGGGGCGTGACCGCATCAGTGCGTTGCTTACCGTATGGGCGCTGCAAGGCAGTCGGAGGACTGCCCGCGGGTTCGGAAAGGTGAGCTTGTCGTCACCGTGATCGAGACCTTGGTGTGTATTTTCTACACTGCTGTCGGATTCTAAACGCGTATTGATTCGAAACGTCTGGCTTCGAAGTGATGAAGTCCAGAACATGTTGCGATTCACACTGCTGTTGACTCGCATGCCAATCTTTCTTTCTTTGTCTTCAGGTCCAGATTGTATACCGATTAGGTTCCTTTCAGATTACGCTGATACAATAGCTCCCTACTTAGCAATCATATACAACCGCTCACTCACCGACAGATCTGTACCTACAGAATGGAAAATTGCGCAGGTCTCACCAGTGTTTAAGAAGGGTAGTAGGAGTAATCCATCGAACTACAGACCTATATCATTGACGTCGGTTTGCAGTAGGGTTTTGGAGCATATAGTGTATTCAAACATTATGAATCACCTAGAAGGGGACGATCTATTGATACGAAATCAGCATGGTTTCAGAAAACGTCGTTCTTGTTGAACGCAGCTAGCTCTTTATTCGCACGAAGTAATGTTCGCTATCGACAGGGGATCTCAAGTTGATTCCGTATTTCTAGATTTCCGGAAAGCTTTTGACACCGTTCCTCGCAAGTGTCTTCTAATCAAGCTGCGGGCCTATGGGGTATCGTCTCAGTTGTGCGACTGGATTCGTGATTTCCTGGCAGGAAGGTCGCAGTTCGTAGTAATAGACGGCAAATCATCGAGTAAAACTGAAGTGATATCAGGTGTTCCCCACGGAAGCGTCCTGGGACCTCTGCTGTTCCTGATCTATATAAATGACCTGGGTGACAATCTGAGCAGTTCTTTTAGGTTGTTCGCAGATGACGCTGTAATTTACCATCTAGTACGGTCATCCGAAGACGAGTATCAGTTGCAAAGCGATTTAGAAAAGATTGCTGTATGGTGTGGCAGGTGGCAGTTGACGCTAAATAACGAAAAGTGTGAGGTGATCCACATGAGTTCCAAAAGAAATCCGTTGGAATTCGATTACTCGATAAATAGTACAATTCTGAAGGCTGTCAATTCAACTAAGTTCCTGGGTGTTAAAATTACGAACAACTTCAGTTGGAAAGACCACATAGATAATATTGTGGGGAAGGCGAGCCAAAGGTTGCGTTTCATTGGCAGGACACTTAGAAGATGCAACAAGTCCACTAAAGAGACAGCTTACACTACACTCGTTCGTCCTCTGTTAGAATACTGCTGCGCGGTGTGGGATCCTTACCAGGTGGGATTGACGGAGGACATCGAAAGGGTGCAAAAAAGGGCAGCTCGTTTTGTATTATCACGTAATAGGGGAGAGAGTGTGGCAGATATGATACGCGAGTTGGGATGGGAGTCATTAAAGCAAAGACGTTTTGCGTCGCGGCGAGATCTATTTACGATATTTCAGTCACCAACTTTCTCTTCCGAATGCGAAAATATTTTGTTGAGCCCAACCTACATAGGTAGGAATGATCATCAAAATAAAATAAGAGAAATCAGAGCTCGAACAGAAAGGTTTAGGTGTTCGTTTTTCCCGCGCGCTGTTCGGGAGTGGGATGGTAGAGAGATAGTATGATTGTGGTTCGATGAACCCTCCTCCAAGCACTTAAATGTGAATTGCAGAGTAATCATGTAGATGTAGATGTAGATGTAGAACTGTAACCGGCCGATCACGTCCATGAGTCGTTGGTCATTTCAGAATTTTTGGAAAACTGGTTATCAGCGCGTAGATTCCCTACCCATTAACAATGTGCGTCCTGGTGTTCTTCCGAGTTGCTGTTCCCATTTTATGCACAGTATTCCGACGACTGACCCAGCGGTCCTTTTCGGGTGCTGCGAGTTTTGCTGTTATCTGTGCCCGCTGCCTGCACTCCAACTACACTGTCAGCTGTTGTTGGTCTCACTCCGCTACATGCACTGATCACCAGAACATTATGACCATCGACCCTAAACCCGCCCAGACGATAGCGGCGTCGCCTGGCGAGGAATGACTGGTGGTTAGTGATGGGGAGCTCGTGAATGAGTCGTTCAAATAAACGCTTCACTCCAGTGAAGTGTGAACTAACCACTTAATTTCAATGGACTGGCACTTCAAACTCTTCACAGATAACACCCTCCACTCTTTTTTCTAGTTCACTCACTCGCTTCCCCTCTACCTCACCCATTACATCGGCGCTACGTCGACGAATCGCGCGGCGTTTGTGGGAAACGATAGGTTTGCGAGGGGTTGGGGAGGTGATGGGCGAGGGGAAGGCAGCGTCAGCTGCTTCCTTCAGTGCTGACATCATTACCCGTGACTATATGCGCAGTTCAGTTATACTTCGCGTCTACCGGTAGCCTACCGTTGGCAGCGCTTGCGGACAAATGAATATTACAGATACAAACGAAGAGGCTGGCTGTGTGAGCACGCACAGCCAACATGAAAATAAAAGGTTTGTTAATAACACTGAAAGAGGAATTTTACCTGAAATCGTACCAATGACTACAGGTGACAGTTTACGTTTTGAATCTGGAGGGTTATTATTCTCAACAAAAATAAAATCTACAGGAAAACTTCTGAATAATTACTTAACGTAGATACATAGACTTTGTGACAGTGGTAAATATACTCATTCTATTTTCGATTAAATTTTAAAAGGAACATAAATTTGGACTGCATTTCGTTGATAGCCCTGGTTTTCAGTCCAGGAATACAACAAATAATGTATCACTTGGCTGATAAAGACTTTTTTGGGCGCTTCATGAGAAAATGTCGAGCAAGATTAAATGTAATATCTTCTTTAATGTGACAGTCTTCTTTCCTTTGTCCCCTTCGACCATGCTCTATTTTAAGTTAGCTCAGACGCTGAAAGAGCGTAAAACGTTGCGTGCACGTTACTGCATAGTTCGGCCATCTGTTGGTAAAATTATGAAGTATTACGAAGCTTTATTGTACGAGCGGGGCGAAGCGAGCGTAGCCGCGGCTGAGCGGCGACCTGGGCAACTTCGCCATGCTTCCGTACTTCATGAATGAACTACTCCATTTGAACGCTTCACGGCAAAAAGTGAAATGAATGAAGTAGTTCACGGGAATGAACGAGTTCGACCCATCTCTACAGTGCTGGTCAGACACACGCACGGTGCAAGTAGTGCCACCCAGCGTGCTGTCGGTGGGTAGAATGAGGAAGGCGTGCGCCATCTGAAAGGGGGCGGATTGTGACGGCAGGCAGGCTCAGCACGAGCGTCTTGGAAACTGCACGACTCGTCGGGTATTCGAGGAGTTCTGTGGTGAGTGTCTTCAACACGCGAAGGTGAAACCACGTCCAGACATCTTGGGGTTGGGCGCGCACCCCTCTTTACAGATGCTGCGCATTGTAGGTTGGACAGACTGGTAAAACACGGCAGGCGGCCAACTGTGGCCGAACTAACATCAAACTTTAAAGCTAGGCAAAGCACAGGTGTGTCTGAGCACACAGTGCACCGAACACTCCTAAAGATGGCCCTCCGCAGCCGACGACGCGTGCATGTGCCAATGTAAGAAAAAAAAAAACCAGAAAAGAAAATGGCTCTGAGCACTATGGGACTTAACATCTGAGGTCATCAGTCCCCTAGAACTTAGAACTACTTAAACCTAACTAACCTAAGGACATCACACACATCCATGCCAGAGGCAGGATTCGAACCTGCGACCGTAGCGGTCGCGCAGTTCCAGACTATAGCGCCTAGAACCGCTCGGCCACCCCGGCCGGCGCCAATGTTAACACCACACAATCGCCAACTACGACTGAAATGGGCACGTGACCATCGGCACTGGACGTTCGCCCACTGGCAGAGCGTTTCTTGGTCTGATGAATCACGATACCATCTTCATCATGCCTGTGCGAGGGCGCGAATTCGTGGTCTTCCAGGGGAACAGCTCCTTCACACCTGTACTGTGGGACGGACACAAGCTAGTGGCTGTTCCATTATGCTGTGGGTAACATTGTTATTCAATCTGTATATTGAGCAAGCAATAAAGGAAGCAAAAGAAAAGTTCGGAGTAGGTACTAAAATCCATGGAGATGAAATAAAAACTTTGAGGTTCGTCAATGACATTGTAATTCTGTCAGAGACAGCAAAGGACTTGGAAGAGCAGTTGAACGGAATGGACAGTGTCTTGAAAGGAGGGTATAAGAAGAACATCAACAAAAGCAAAACGAGGATAATGGAGTGTAGTCGAATTAAGTCGGGTGATGCTGAGAGAATTAGATTAGGAAATGAGACACTTAAAGTAGTAGGCAGGGATGTGTGTGATATCCTTAGGTTAGTTAGGTTTAAGTAGTTCTAAGTCTAGGGGACTGATGACCTCAGTGCTTAGAGCCATCTGAACCAACATTTACGGGGGTTGAATGTGGCCGAGGTGTATCGTACACTGGTTGCAGACCACGTACACGCTTTCCTGAATATCAAGTTTCCCGACAGCAGTGGCATTTTTCAGCAAGATAATGCTCCATGTCACAAGGCCAGGAGTATGATGAAGCGGTTCGAGGGCGAGTTTCAATTGATGGGCTGGCCCTCCAACTCGTCAGACCTGAACCTGATCGAGCACATCTGGGATGTGATTGAAGGTGGCCTCAGAGCTCGTTGTCTCCCTCTGCAGGATTTACGGGAATCAGGTGACTCGTGTGTGCAGTCGTGGTGCCAACTCCCTCCAGCGACCTACGGAGGCATAACACGACACGTGGCCGCTGTTATTCTGCCAAAGATGGACTCGCCGTTTATTAGGTAGGTGGTCGTAATGTTCTGGATCATCAGTGTATAGCAGATTCGATTTCCGACCCCCATTTCTGCCTTTGATGCTCTGTTGTTTTTCAGAGCTCGCACTGAATTCCGTGGAACGCCAGTCTTCTCGACATTTTTCATCTCTGCTGGATAAGACGGCCGGCGAGGTTTCAATGACCTGAGTGTTCGCTCTCAATCGCCATTTAAACTGAAGCCCCCGTTCTTGTTTATTAGGTTTTCTAATAACATAATTTCGACACACTCCTCGATTATGCTGTCCCAGAAACTCGGAGTCTGCACAACGATACTGGTGCCGTCGTATTTCATTTCTTGATTACATCCGAACCAGTGCTGGGCAACAGCTGGTGTGTTCGGTTGTTTCAGTCTAACATGTAGTCTGCGCCGCGTAAGAAATGCTACATTCGCGAGGAGTGCGATACGCATTCGACTTTCGGAGACCCAGGTCGACTTTCATATCATAAAAAAATACTTTTTATCTTAGTTGAATGGAGCGGAATACACTAGATGTCACGTTTCCGTAGGATATAAAGGTAATTTCCGGAGTACCCTAAGGAATTGTGGCAAGACCGATATTGTTTACAATGTACATAAATCATGCAGTAGAAAGCGTCGGAAGCTCTTGAAGACTGCCGGCTGGTGTGGCCGTGCGGTTCTAGGCGCTTCAGTCTGGAACCGCGTGACGGCTACGGTTGCAGGTTGGAATCCTGCCTTGGGCATGGATGTGTGTGATGTCCTTAGGTTAGTTAGATTTAAGTAGTTCTAAGTTCTAGGGGACTGATGACCCCAGATGTTAAGTTCCATAGTGCTCAGAGCCATTTTAACCATTTTTTCTTGAAGACTGATCGCAGACGATGCGGTTGTGTATAAGAATCGATTTGTAGAATGACCTGCAGAGGACTGATGAACGGTGCAGACTCTGGCAGTTGACCCTGAACGTGAATAAATCTTATTGCTCATATATAGGAAATGAAAGCCTCTATTCTACAACAACACTACTGATGAGGAAGTGCTGAAAACGGTATCTACAGTAAATTGTCTTGCAGTAACTACACAGGGCGACCTTGAGTGGAATGACCACGCAGAACAAGTAGAAAGAAAAGCAGATGGCAGACTGAGATTCATAGGACGTATCTTAGGGAAATGAAACTCACCCGTGAGGGAAGCAGCTTACAAGACGCTTGTTCGACCGATCCTTCAGTAGTGTTCATCAACCTGGGATCCTTACCGGATCCCCACTCTTCGTTGGATCTTCTCTATCTCTTCACAGAAGAGTCCAGCGAACAGTGGCACGTTTTGTCACGGGATCGGTTAGTCCACGCGAGAGCTTTACAGAGATACTCAACAAACTGCAGTGGCATACTCAAGAGAGGCGTTGTGGTTCAAATCGTTCAAATGGCTCTGAGCACTATGGGACTTAACATCTGTGGTCATCAGTCCCCTAGAACTTGGAACTACTTAAACCTAACTAACCTAAGGACATCACACACATCCATGCCCGAGGCAGGATTCGAACCTGCGAGCGTAGCAGTCGCACGGTTCCGGACTGAGCGCCTAGAACCGCGAGACCACCGCGGCCGGCAGAGGCGTTCTGTCTCATAGAGAGTTTTACTACTGCAATTTGGAAAGAGGAGTTTCCGGAACGAATCGGACAACATATTACTTCCTCCCACAGAAATCTCGCGAAATTACTGCGAAGAAAAAATTCGATAAATTAGAGCTAATACAGAGACTTATCGACAGTCATTCTTCCAAGGTGCCAATCTCAAGTGAAACAGGGAAAGGAGGACTAATTACTGGTACCAGAAGCAGCCTCTGCCACACACCGTTAGGTGACTTGAGAGTGTGATGGAGTACTAGATGAGTCTACCGATCTTTCTGGATACTGAGGCAGCATAAGGTAGATAAGAACCTTTTGGATTCTCCTCTTCGGTCTCAGTCTTTATATCTTTTTCAGGTGTTCTTGGTTTGACAGCGTCACCTATTCAGTATGATGCCCATTCGGAGCACAGTTCTTAGACAAGGCTCTCCTTGCGTGAAAGAGTTCGAGGCCTACGGATCAGTGTCTTTATCACCCAGTTTGTTTGTGCCAGATGGTGGTGGCTCGGAGCCTGGGCATAAAGGTCACTGTCCGTAGATTTTTTACGAGTATATGCACTGTGACCCTGGGATCCGTCCGCTCTTCTATTAACTAACATGTCGAGGATAAGCTTTTGGCCTTCTTTTTCAAGTTCCATTGTGTATTTTATATTATGATGGATGGAATTTGAATGTTCCAAGAAGTCTTGAAGCTTTTCCGATTCATGCAGGAACACGCCAGATGTGTCGCCCACGTACTGATAGGCACACGTTGGTTTTAACTTGGCGGATTCAGCTGCCTCTCCTGCAAAGTGTTTCGTGTATATGAGCGCCTCGACAACTGGTAATGCCATCGGTTTGTTCATGACAGCGGCGTCAGAACAGTCTGGTTGGACTCCACATAGTAGGTATACATAACAGCAAAGCTCGTACCACCTGAAGAAGGTGGAAGAGTCGGTCGTCGAAATATTGTGCAATAAATGGAAATAAACGAAGCAGAACACCCGGAATCACACCATTAACCATTCAGGCAAAGGGAACCTGAGTCTTCATTCCCTATTCTGTTTAACAGCTCATTAATTATACATGCTATCTACCCGTGATTAGCGTCATTTAGTTCATCCTCTCTCTCACAATCAGAATACGTACTTTGATTTCAAATTATTAACATGTTTCATATCCTTCTTTTTGAGTCTAAACGTAACGGTCGTTGAGATCTCTCACGTGGGTGTTTTTATGTGCGGGAAAAGTCTCTCATTTACAACTGGTGGTGCACTTTATCATGTAAATCATTACTGAAACAGTTGCTTACTTTCGAAAAATATCATTTATGATGTACGAAATTAAGTTATGTGAGAACCGCATGACCCCATGTAACGGACAGAGTAAAGAAGTATCGCCTCGGGATCACACAATCGTACACCATCTGCGGCTGGAGACCGGTAGCATTTTGGTTTCCGATGCGTCCTCCCTCCCCCCCCCTCGCCACCAGCCCCAACCCTCCCCCCCCCCCCCCCCGTGGATCAGAGGAAGGAAGGGAGGGAGGGCCGCTTCACTGTTCCGGCTGCTGTCTTGGATGTGCGCGAAGACCGTTAAGGCGTCAGGTAAAACGTGATTCATGTGGCCCAGTAAATCTCGTTGTGAGAATTACAATAGGGTCGGGAGTACAGTCGATCCCATGCCACCAAAAACCAGCGCAGTCCCCCCCTCCCCCTCCCCCGCCCCGCAGGCTCCCCTCACCTGTCTGTATGCCTCAACTGGTGTACGCTTAACAATAACATCTCGGAGTCGTGGTGTCCTCTCCCGAGGCAAACTGGTCTGCAGTTGTGAAAACTGGCGCCTGACGTGCCGCGGCTTGACAGTACGTTTGCACACGTTGTCACCTGGAAACTCAACAACTTGCGGCGGAGGGTACTTTCGTGCCAATGGTAGCCACTCCCTGTGAAAAGAGTGACGAGAAAAATTGCTGTCTGTATTCCTCCGTATTCCCCATTCCCTTGCCGTTACGTTCATGATTTTTTCCGTATCACGAAACTAAGTTGAAGGCAATATTATGGAAACAGATGACGATGAAATGAGTGATCTGATACCGCGAAAAGAATTGAACTGACCACGTACAGAGATAAGGCGAGACAAGACAAAAGGTTTTTCAGAGCCCGGTAACAGTCATAAAATTTGTTGACTAGTTATATTATTTAATGAAGCTACATGTTTCGGGGTATAAGCTACTTCTTCAGGCTATAATGACAATACAAAGGAGTCAGTGTAAGTACATATAAAAAATGAAGTTGTTTTGTACAGTCTTGGCATGTGCTGCGTTCAACAGAAGAGGAAGAGAAGTGAAACCTAATATGAGGGAATATTCATTTCTTTTGCTCTTGACACAAAGAATTTTTATGTAATCATTCATTTTGTTCATATGAAGCGGCTCTCTTCTTGTGATGAGTTCAGTTCCCTCCACTGGTGTGGCTTCTACATCTACATCTACATCCATACTCCACAAGCCACCTGACGGTGTGTGGCGGAGGGTAGCTTGAGTACCTCTATCGGTTCTCCCATCTATTCCAGTCTCGTATTGTTCGTGGAAAGAAAGATTGTCGGTATGCCTCTGTGTGGACCCTAATCTCTCTGATTTTGTCCTCGTGGTCTCCTCGCGAGATATACGTAGGAGGGAGCAATATACTGCTTGACTCCTCGGTGAAGGTATGTTCTCGAAACTTCAACAAAAGCCCGTACCGAGCTACTGAGCGTCTCTCCTGCAGAGTCTTCCACTGGAGTTTACCTATCATCCCCGTTACACTTTCGCGATTACTAAATGATCCTGTATCGAAGCGCGCTGCTCTCCGTTGGATCTTCTCCATCTCTTCTCTCAACCCTATCTGGTACGGATCCCACACTGGTGAGCAATATTCAAGCAGTGGGCGAACAAGTGTACTGTAACCTACTTCCTTCTGGGAACTTGTTGATCACTGTCCATAAACTAGTAAGGGCCAATTAAAGCACATCACAATCAAGTTGAGTGTGCTGTAGAAATGAGAAGCGGATGAGAGACGCGATAGCAAGATGGACAGAAGATGTTGCAATTGACGGGTAACATTTTGTTCGCTTTCTCGTTTCTGCTGCACAATGAACTTCATTTTGTTTTAAGCGTTCCTTGCAAGCTCATGAACTGTGGTTAGCGAGATTGGAGAAGCCATACCAATGGTGGCAACTGAACACACCACAAGAAGACAGCCATTTCATATGAACAAAGTGAGTGATTTTCCGAAAGCTAGGGGAGGAGGTTACTGACAGTAGTAAAACTGTGAAGAGGGCTGGTGAGTTGTGCTTGAGTAGGTCAGTTGGCAGAGAACTTACCAGCGAAGGCAAAGGGCGTGGGCTCGAGTCGCGGCCCGGCACACAGTTTTAATCTGTCTGAAGGTTTTATAGCAGCGCACACTCTCCTGCAGAGAGAAAAATTCATTCCGGGAGGTGGGTGATTATTTAAAACTCTTTGTGTTGACAGGAGAGCAAAAAACAAAGTGAATATTCTGTTACATTAGGTTTCCCTTCTCTTTGTCTGAAGAATGGCTACAGCATATGCCACGACTTTACCGTACAATTTTAATATCTATGTGCACCGGCTATTATGTTAAATTTTTTGTATTGTGATTGTAGGTTGAAGATAGTGTTTATATCGCAAAACATGCTGCTTCATTAAATAATATAGGTTGTTGTTGTTGTGGTCTTCAGTCCTGAGCCTGCTTTGATGCAGCTCTCCATGCTACTCTATCCTGTGCAAGCTTCTTCATCTCCAGTACCTACTGCAACCTCCATCCTTCTGAATCTGCTTAGTGTATTCATCTCTTGATCTCCCTCTACGATTTTTACCCTCCACGCTGCCCTCCGATACCAAATTGGTGATCCCTTGATGCCTCAGAACATGTCCTACCAACCGATCCCTTCTTCTACTCCAGTTGTGCCACAAACTCCTCTTCTCCCCTATTCAATACCTCCATATTAGTTATGTGATCTACCATCTAATCTTCAGCATTCTTCTGTAGCATTTCGAAAGCTTCTATTCTCTTCTTGTCCAAACTATTTATCGTCCATGTTTCACTTCCATACACGGCTACACTCCATACAAACACTCTCAGAAACGACTTCCTGACACTTAAATCTATACTCTATGTTAACAAATTTCTCTTCTTCACAAACGCTTTCCTTGCCATTGCCAGTCTACATTTTATATCCTCTCTACTTCGACCATCATCAGTTACTTTGCTCCCCAAATAGCAAAACTCCTTTACTACTTTAAGTGTCTCATTTCCTAATATAATTCCCTCAGCATCACCCGACTTAATTCGACTACATTCAATTATCCTGGTTTTGCTTTTGTTGATATTCATATTATACTCTCCTTTCAAGACACTGTCCATTCCGTTCAACTGCTCTTCCAAGTCCTTTGCTGTCTCTGACAGGGTTACAATGTCATCGGCAATCCTCAAAGGTTTTATTTCTTCTCCATGGATTTTAATACCTACTCCGAATTTTTCTTTTGTTTCCTTTACTGCTTGCTCAATATACAGATTGAATAACATCGAGGAGAGGCTAAAACCCTGTCTCACTCCCCTCCCAACCACTGCTTCCCTTTCATGCCCCTCGACTCTGACAACTGCCATCTGCTTTCTGTACAAATTGTAAATAGCCTTTCGCTCCCTGTATTTTACCCCTGCCACCTTCAGAATTTGAGAGTATTCCAGTCAACATTGTCAAAAGCTTTCTCCAAGTCTACAAATGCTAGAAACGTAAGTTTTCCTTTTCTTAATCTCTCTAATAAGATAAGTCGTAGGGTCAGTATTGCCTCATGTGTTCCCATATTTCTACGGAATCCAAACTGACCTTCCCCGAGGTCGGCTTCTACCTGTTTTTCCATTCGTCTGTAAAGAATTCGCGTCAGTATTTTGCAGCTGTGACTTATTAAACTGATAGTTCGGTAATTTTCACATCTGTCAATGCCTGCTTTCTTTGGGATTGGAATTATTATATTCTTCTTGAATTCTGAGGGTATTTCGCCTGTCTCATACATTTTGCTCACCAGATGATAGAGTTTCGTCAGGACTGGCTCGCCCAAGGCTGTCAGCAGTTCTAATGGAATGTTGTCTACTCCCGGGGCCTTGTTTCGACTCAAGTCTTTCAGTGCTCTGTCAAACTCTTCACGCAGTATCATATCTCCCATTTCATCTTCATCTACATTCTCTTCCATTTCCATAATATTGTCCTCAAGTACATCGCCCTTGTATAGTCCCTCTATATACTCCTTCCACCTTTCTGCTTTAGGTAAGTCAATAAATTATGTAAGTAGTAGCGGTCTCCAAAAACCTTTTCATGTTTATGATACAGTCACGGGCCATTAATAGTCAATACGACTTGAAATTAAAAAAAAAAAAAAAAAAAAAAAAAAAAAAAAAAAAAAAAAAAAAAAAAGGAAACTGGAGCAGGCGCCATTCTCTCAAAATAATTGACGTCCTTTGAAGAACCAATTATGGCAAAACTTGGTTGGTTGCTTGATTTGGGGGAGGGGACGAAACAGCGAGGTCATCGATCCAATCGGAATAGGGAAGAATGGAGAAGGAAATCGGCCGTGCCCTTTCAGAGGAACCATCTCGGCATTTGCCTGGAGCGATTAAGGAAAACCTAAATCAGGATGGCCTGACACGGGTCCAGTGTGCTAACCCCTGCGCCAGCTCGCTGGGTACGCCCGACTTACCCCATCGAACACATACGGGGCGCGTTGTGGAGACGTCCACACGCACCAGCAACCATCCAGCTGAGGTCAAGTTGGCTGGTACTGGGACGGACAAACCTTGTGGTCAGCGTGGGAGCGCACTGCAGAGCACGCATTGCCGGCCGTGGTCGTCACAAGCGTTGTTAAGAACCGTGCCCTGCATTTTGTAATGTCCAGGGAAACATCGCAAACGGCGGTGACTTCAGTTTAATTATTGTCTTTGAATAAAAGTGTCATATCTCTTCCTGTCATCGCGTATTTCTTTCAATTAGGTTCTGTACAAGATGTATGAGAGAGGCGAAATTCCCTCAGACTTCAAGAAGAATATAATAATTCCAATCCCAAAGAAAGCAGGTGTTGACAGATGAGAAAATTACCGTACTATCAGTTTAATACGTCACAGCTGCAAAATACTAACATGAATCTTAGAAGAAAGATTAAGGAAAGGCAAACCTACGTTTCTAGCATTTGTAGACTTAGAGAAAGCTTTTGACAATGTTGATTGGAATACTCTCTTTCAAATTCTGAAGCTGGCAGGGGTAAAATATAGGGAGCAAAAGGCTATTTACAATTTGTACAGAAAACAGATGGCAGTTGTAAGAGTCGAGGGACATGAAAGGGAAGCAGTGGTTGGGAAGGGAGTGAGACAGGGTTGTAGCCTATCCCGGATGTTATTCAATCTGAATATTGAGCAAGCAGTAAAGGAAACAAAAGAAAAGTTGGGAGTAGGTATTAAAATCCGTGGAGAAGAAATAAAAACTTTGAACATAAGTGAAGAAAAACTTTGAGGTTCGCCGATGACATTGTAATTCTGTCAGAGACAGAGAGGGACTTGGAAGAGCAGTTGAACGGAATGGACATTGTCTTGAATGGAGGGTATAACATGAACATCAACAAAAGCAAAACGACGATAATGGGATGTAGTCGAATTAAGTCGGGTGATGTTGAGGTTATTAGATTAGGAAATGAGACACTTAAAGTAGTAAAGGAGTTTTGCTATTTGGGGAGCAAAGTAACTGATGATGGTCGAAGTAGAGAGGATATAAAATGTAGACTGGCAATGGCAAGGAAAGCGTTTCTGAAGAAGAGAAATTTGTTAACATCGAGTATTGATTGAAGTGTCAGGAAATCGTCTCTGAAAGTATTTGTATGGAGTGTAGGCACGTATGAAAGTGAAACATGGACGATAAATAATTTAGACAAGAAGAGAATAGACGCTTTCGAAATGTGGTGCTACAGAAGAATGCTGAAGATTAGATGGGTAGACCACATAACTAATGAGGAGGGATCGAGACGACATATAGCACTTCTTATTAAATAAAACAGTAAACCTTTCAAAAACTGCTTTTAATAAACATTTCAAATACAAGAATGCACTTGTACAATCCGAGAAAACATGCAACATTTCTTATTAAATAAAACAGTAAACTAGTGAAAAACTGCGTATATCTTCTAGGGGGGGGGGGGGCAGCTGCCCCCCACCCCCTGCCCCTCGCTGGGTACGCCCATGGGTATTGAACAGAATTGGGGAGAAGAGGAGTTTGTGGCACAACTTGACTAGAAGAAGGGATCGGTTGGTAGGACATGTTCTGAGGCATCAAGGGATCACCAATTTAGTACTGGAGGGCAGTGTGGAGGTTAAAAATCGTAGAGGGAGACCAAGAGATGAATACACTAAGCAGATTCAGAAGGATGTAGGCTGCAGTAGGTACTGGAAGAAGAAGAAGCTTGCACAGGATAGAGTAGCATGGAGAGCTGCATCAAACCAGTCCCACGACTGAAGACCACAACAACAACAGCAACTTTATTGCTACAGTTCATTGTACGTATGGCGCAAGTTTCATTGAGCTGTCTTACTTGGTAGTGACGCATCACTCTAAAGTTACTTTCGTACTTAAGTTTAGCACACTGATCACTGTTATCTACATTAGAAAGAAGTAACTGTTACAAGCCACCCACGGAGAAGTGCACTTTCCGTACCAGAGTAGTTCAGGAACTGTTGAAGACAGGTTCAAATACAGAAAACTAAACTCACATTTACGGCATTTGTAGAGTCAGAGAAAGAATTTCACAATGATGATTGAAATGCACTCTTTGGAATTCTGAATCGATGCTAAGAGAGGAAGGTAGCAAAAGGGACGCAGGAGTTATGAAGAAAGTGAGACGGGGCTTCAGCTTGTCCGCCACGTTATCAATAGAGGAAAATAAAGTAAAAATTAGAAAAAGAGCTGAAATGAAGGATTGGCAATGACAATTCAGTTCTGTGACAGAAGACGAAGATTTGCAAAATAGGTGAATACAATTTATAGTGTCTCGGGAAGAGGTTAAAAGTTGAACATAAATAAAAGTGAAGTAAAGGTAATCGAGTGCTTTCCTGGCGGAATTAGATTAAGAGATGATAGGCTGAAAGTTAGAGACGGGTTTCGCTGTTTGGGCAGCAAAATAACAGACGATGGAAAAAGAAAAGATCAAGTAAGGTGTAGGCTGCAGGGCAAGTTGTTCTGGAGAAGAGAGATACGCTAGTATCGAATATAAATTTGCCTGCCTCCGTGGATGAGTGGTCGGTGGACCCTCGACCGATTTCCGGTACTGCCAGGGATTTTTCCTCGGCGGGAGGCCTTGTACGGTGTGCGCGCAGCCTCGTGACACGGCCTGAGTGTAATGGTTCAACAGTTAAGAAACGCAACAACGACCGGGAGAGCGTGTCATGACAACATGCCCCTATACAGGGTGTTACAAAAAGGTACGGCCAAATTTTCAGGAAACATTCCTCACACACAAATAAAGAAAAGATGTTATGTGGACGCTTCATTTCCATGTTAGAGCCCATTTTAGTTTCGTCAGTATGTACTGTACTTCCTCAATTCACTGCCAGTTGGCCCAGTTGAAGGAAGGTAATGTTGACTTCGGTGCTTGTGTTGACTTGCGACTCATTGCTCTACAGTACTAGCATCAAACACATCAGTACGTAGCATCAACAGGTTAGTGTTCATCACGAACGTGGTTTTGCAGTCAGTGCAATGTTTACAAATGCGGAGTTGGCAGATGCCCATTTGATGTATGGATTAGCAAGGGGCAATAGCCGTGGCGCGGTACGTTTGTATCGAGACAGATTTCCAGAACGAAGGTGTCCCGACAGGAAGACGTTCGAGGCAATTGATCGGCGTCTTAGGGAGCACGGAACATTCCAGTCTATGACTCGCGACTGGGGAAGACCTAGAACGACGAGGACACCTGCAATGGGCGAGGCAATTCTTAGTGCAGTTGACAATAACCCTAATGTCAGCTTCAGAGAAGTTGCTGCTGTACAAGGTAACGTTGACCACGTCACTGTATAGAGAGTGCTACGGGAGAACCAGTTGTTTCCGTACCATGTACAGCGTGGTCAGGCACTATCAGCAGCTGATTGGCCTCCACGGATACACTTCTGCGAATGGTTCATCCAACAATGTGTCAATCCTCATTTTAGTGCAAATGTTCTCTTTACGGATGAGGCTTCATTCCAACGTGATCAAATTGTAAATTTTGACAATCAATATGTGTGGGCTGACGAGAATTCGCATGCAGTAGTGCAATCACGTCATCAACACAGATTTTCTGTGAACGTTTGGGCAGGCATTGTTGGTGATGTCTTGATAGGGCCCCATGTTCTTCCACCTACGCTCAATGGAGCACGTTATCATGATTTCATACGGGATACTCTACATGTGCTGCTAGAACATGTGCCTTTACAAGTACGACACAACATGTGGTTCATGCACGATGGAGCCCCTGCACATTTCAGTCGAAGTGCTCGTACGCTTCTCAACAACAGATTCGGTGACCGATGGATTGGTAGAGGCGGACCAATTCCATGGCCTCCACGCTCTCCTGACCTCAACCCTCTTGACTTTCATATATGGGGGCATTTGAAAGCTCTTGTCTACGCAACGCCGGTACCAAATGTAGACACTCTTCGTGCTCGTATTGTGGACGGCTGTGATACAATACGCCATTCTCCAGGGCTGCATCAGCGCATCAGGGATTCTATGCGACGGAAGGTGGATGCATGTATCCTCGCTAACGGAGGACATTTTGAACATTTCCTGTAACAAAGTGTTTGAAGTCACGCTGGTACGTTCTGTTGCTGTATGTTTCCATTACATGATTAATGTGATTTGAAGAGAAGTAATAAAATGAGCTCTAACATGGAAAGTAAGTGTTACCGGACACATGTCCACATAACATATTTTCTTTCTTTGTGTGTGAGGAATGTTTCCTGAAAGTTTGGGCGTAACTTTTTGTAACACCCTGTATATGCATCCAGCGACGTCATCGGCAGAGGGTGACACGGCGGTCAGTCGAGTCCGCGGAACTTTGCATCACCTTACGAATGTAAATTAAGTGTCAGGAAGTCTTTTCTGAAAAGCTGTTCTCTTGGGCAAGTGAAAAGTGGACGATAAATAATACAATAACAACATAATAAATGGTTCAAATGGCTCTAAGCACTATGGGACTTAACATCTGAGGTCATCAGTCCCCTAAACTTAGAACTACTAAACCTAACTAACCTAAGGATATCACACACATCCATGCCCGAGACAGTATTCGAACATGCGACTGTAGCAGCAGCGTGGTTCCGGACTGAAGCACCTAGAACTGCTTGGCCACAGTGGCCGGCAACAATATAATACAATAACATGAAGTACAATGGGCGTTGACTAAGTAGTTAAACGCTTTTTTTTTCTCAGCCAATTTAGGTTGTAAACATGCGGCATTTGTTGTGAGACATCGCGCAATATTCCCACTTCAGGCCCTATAGTTCCACGAAGTTCAGATAGGTAGCGGCGCTGTGCAAAGCGTTCAGAATGGTGTCTGTAACGGAAGTGCGTTCCAAGGAAAGAAGTGTCATTCACTTTCTTTTCGCGGAAAACCAGAGGATCGCAGATATTCGTAGGCGCATGCAGGATGTCTACGGAGACCTAGCAGTGAACAAAATCACGGTGAGTCACTGGTCGAGGCATCTGCCATCTTCGCAACAACATAGTGCAAATCTGTTCCATCTCCCGTGTGCCGTCCGGCCCCTGCAATGTTGGGACGTGTGGACAATCTCATTCGAGATGATCGACGGATCACAATCAATCACGTCACTGCTCAAATAGGCTATTCTGATGATAATGGAGACACACTCGTCCGCCAATGGGGTAGTGAAAGGTGTATGATTAGATTAGATTAATTATTCATTCCATAGCCACATAAAAGAGGGAATCCTTCTGGGTGTGGAACATGTCAGATAATCAGATTACAAAAATTTAATTAGTAAAACTTGAGTTTCATTAATTTTAATGATCCTCAGTCAGTAAACAGTAAAATTATGTACATGAATTAAATTTAAACTTCTAATATTTACAGGTTTAATACTTACATCTGCTTTCATTAAATCCATCATTCAGACATTTGCTAGTTTCTTGGCTATTACAACCAAGTATTGTCAAAAATTAAAGTAAATTATTCATTTCAGTGATGTTCAGTTAAGAACAGTCAGATTATGTACAAGATTTAAAATTAAACTTCCACTATTTACAGACTTAAGACTTACATCTGCTTTCCATACATCCATCATTCACACAGTAGGTAGTTACTTGGCTGTTAAAACCACGTATTGTCAAAAATTAAAGTATAATAAATTTTCATTAAAATGGTCTATTGCACTTGTTGAGAAACTCATGGATGGAATAGAAGGAGTTGGCCACCAAAAATTCTTTTAAATTATGTAGAATTGTGCCTTGTCTGAAACTAAACTCTTAATGGTTGCCGGTAACTTATTGAAAATATGCGTTGCTGAATACTGGACTCCTTTCTGGGCAAGAGTAAGCTGATTTTAAATCTTTATGTGTATTGTTCTTATTCCTAGTATTGATACTGTGTACTAAGCAGTTAGTTGTAAAAAGAGATGTATTATTTACAACAAACTTCATTAAGGAATAAATATACTGAGAAGCTGTGGTTAATATGCCCAATTCTTTGAATAGGTTTCGACATGATGTTCTTGGATTTACACTACTCATTACTCTTATTATACGCTTCTGTACTCTAAAAATTTTTTGTCTGTTTGTGGAGTTACCCCAAAATATGATACCATATGACATAATGAAGTGAAAATAAGCAAAATATGCCAGTTTTTTTTATATTTGTATCTCCTAAGTCTGACATCATTCGCATTGCAAACACAGACTTGTTTCGGCGCTTTAGCAGTTCGTTAGCATGTTGCTCCCAACTGAATTTATTATCACGTTGTAATCCCAAGAATTTTACACTCTGAACTTCTCGTTTTTCCATGTCATTATATTTTATACACACACCAGAAGGAAATCTCTTGGAAGTTCTTAACTGCATATAGTGGGTCTTTTCAAAGTTTAATGACAGTGAATTGGCTATGAACCACGTATTAATGTCAGTAAAAATTTGATTAGCCGCCCTTTCTAAATTTATATTTGATTTATTGCAATGTTTGTATCATCTGCAAATAAGACAAACTTGGCATCTGGTAATGTAACAGATGCCCACTGAGTTCCCCAATGCCAAACAGAAGACCATAAATAGCAACGAATGACCATATGTGCGGAATTTCTTGTGCGTCACGAGACTGATCGTCACAATTCTTTGTCAAACATCGTCATATGAGATGAAACGTACCACTTCGAACCGAAAAGAAAACGGAAGTCCATGAGGTGCCGCCACACACCTCTCCTCTGGAGAAAATGTTCAAAACTGCACCATCAGGTGATGAAGTCATGGCGACTGTCTTCTGGGACTCTGAAGCGGTTATTCTGTTTGATGTCCTCCATCACGGCGCAGCGATCACCTCTGAAGTGTACTGTACTAGCCTCAGGAAACTGAATAAACGACTTCAGTATCCTCATCGTTACAAAATACAAACGAACATCTTCTCCATGACAACGCAAGGATTCACACAAGTTTCCCTGAATTCCGGATCTCGCATTTTCCTTCTCCTATCTGTTTGCCCCGACGGTGGATTTTCTCCGTGGGGAACTGTACGTGGGTGATTGGGAGGTTATTGACGGAGCGAGACGTCGGCTCCGGCGTTGGCCAGTAGAGTAGTAGGACGCGGGCGCACACGCCCTGCCCTCCCAGAAAGGCGGCGCCGAGCCGTCGCACTGAAGGGAGACTAAGTTGAAAAGAAGACAAATGAGTGAGGAATAAGATGGTGTACTGAATCCTGGACAGAACCAAACTGGTTTTTTTAAAAAATGTGTTGCATTCCATACTGAACGCCACTCGTATCTGAAATGTACAGTATTATTACAGAAAGTAGGTGAAGGTTAGAGGAGCAGACCGAAAACGAAACGGTTAGAAAACAAATTTATGGCACATTACGAGAAGATTTAAGCTGACAGGTCACATCTACCTTTCTTCGCGAGCCACCTTGCAGTGTTTAGCGGGGGTACGTCAGGTAGCACCATCATGTCCCATGTTTATTTTCCTCTTTCATTCGACAATGATGTGTGGGAAGAGCGAATGTCTATGACCCACCATATGAGCTCCAAGTTCCCGCGTTTTCTCGTCGTGGTCCACATATGTGGGTATGTGGTAGGAAGGAATACACTATGTGATCAAAAGTATCCAGTGACGTGTTAGTTGACATTAATACGCGGTGTGTCTCCCTTCCGCCTTTATGGTGGCTTGAACCACGCTGGGGACGCTTTCAATGACGTGTCTGAATGCATGTGGATGAATGGAAACCCATTCTTGCTCAAGTGCCGAAACCAAAGAAGGTGGTGGTCTAGAGGGTAGTTTACATTCTAACTCATCCCAAAGGTGTCCCATTCAGTTCGAGTCAGGAATCTCGGAGAGCCAGTCTAATTCAGGAACAGTATTGTCAACAAAACACTGCCTCACAGATGCTACTCTATAATAGGGTGGATTGTGGTGCTGATGCAAACAGTCGTCGTCTCCAAACTGTTCCTCTACTGTACACATTACACAGTGTTTTGTAAAATGTGTTGATATCCTTCCACATTTAGCGTTACCGTAAGTGCAATACGGGGACCACACCGTAACCGTGAAAACACCCACATAACGTAACACAGCCTCCTCCATACTTCACTTCACATGATGGAAGGTAATGTTCTCCAAGCATTCGTCAAACCTAAATCCCTCCATTGAGCCGCCACAGTGTACAGCGCGATTCATCGCCCCATATCACTCGTTTCTAGTCGTCCTCTGTCCAATGGAGCAGCTCCTTACACCACCTCAAACGCCTCTTCGCATTCAGCACAGAAATGCGTGACGTATGAGCCACGATACGACTGTTGTCCCACTCTTCTTAACTCTCTACGCACAGTCATTGTGCCGGCTGGGCTACTGAGAGCACTTCGGAACTCACGGGTGATTCTCTCAGCTGACGTCATGCTATTTTCACAGACAACCCTGCACAATGCTCGGCGGTCCCTGTCCATCGGTACAGGAGGTCCAGCTGTTTGTTCTGCTGTGGTTGTTCCGTCCTGTTTCCACAGTCGCTTCGTTAACAGTCGAGTTGAGCAGCTTGAAGAGGGTTGAAAAGTCTGTGATGGATTTGTTGCTCAGGTGATATTCGACAAGTAGTCAAATGGTTCAAATGGCTCTGAGCACTATGCGACTCAACTGCTGTGGTCATCAGTCCCCTAGAACTTAGAACTACTTAAACCTAACTAACCTAAGGACATCACATACACCCATGCCCGAGGCAGGATTCGAACCTGCGACCGTAGCAACAGCGCGGCTCCAGACTGGAGCGCCTAGAACCGCACGGCCACCGCGGCCGGCTGACGACTAGTCGACGGTCGACGTTCGAACTCCCTGAGAAGTCTCGTGACATCTAGCGGTCAGTTCCATACTACATACTTTTGATCAGGTAGAGGATGTTGCCCGGCTCTACTTCGAAATTACGCTCCTTGAAATTCAACAGCTCTCCTGTACTCACTGCCACTGGAGCTTGTTGAACACCTCCGTAACACTCTGGTGCCTACTAAACGATCCCGTGACGAAACGGGCCGCTCTTCGTTCCATCTCCTCTACCTCTTCCTTTTATCCTACTCAGTCACAGTCCGGACTGGTAAGGAATAGACAGGAATCGGTCGAACAAGTGTTTCGCATGCCACTTATTTCGTGGATGATTTACACAACCTTGAGATTTTATATATATATACGTACATACCCTGCAAGCCACGACGCGGTGCATGGCGGAGAGTATCTTCTCCCACTACTAGCCATTTCTTTTCCTGTTCCACTCGCATATAGAGCGAGCGAGAGACGATTGTGTATATGCCTCCGTAGGAGCCCCAGTTTTTCTTAACTTCGCGGTCGTTACGCGAAATGTTCGTTGGCGGCAGTACAATCGTTCTGCAGTCAGCATCAAATACCACTTCTCTAAATTTTCCCTCGGAAATAAAGTCGCCTTCCCTCCACTATCTCCGTAATACTTGCATGTTGTTCGAACTTACCGGTAACAAATCTAGTAGCTCGCCCCTGAACTGCTTCGATATCTTCCTTTAATTCGACCTGGTGCAGATCCCAAACACTCGAGCAGTACTCAAGAATAGGTCGTGTTGGCGTCAGTATGCGGTCTCCTTCAGAGCTTGTAACCTCCCCACAAAATAAAAATTGAAATTAAATAATTATTATAGATAGCGATTCTAATTTTTGTGTGACCTCAGAACAAAATTGGTTCCCATTTATAATCTCCATGCACAAATGCATTCACATTTAATGTACCCACAAAATTCTTTTCTCCTTTAATGTAAGCACGAAACAAAAATTCTTAAACCTCATAATAAAAAATAAATTCAGTAACCTGGTAAATTTTGGACGACAGCAGTGCTGCGTCGTGGCCCTGTAAGATCGTTCTGAATAAAAAAAGCAAAAATTCTTACCTCAATAAAAACGGCGAATATATCTGCTCTTACCTAAAAATTTTTTTGGCACAGCTCCGTGCAATGCTGGCTTATACATTTGTGATTTGTGAAAGGAAGCAACAGATTTTTTTGAAATGAATGCTTTTTTTTTAAAAAAAAATGACTTTATATTACCAAAATTATTATTAGGACATTTTTAAACATTTGGATGACAGTTCAGATACATTACTAGATATGCGCGACGCTGCTTCTTTACCTTATGCAATAATACTCCATCTCCAGATTCCCGACCAGAGCAGACTGCAGACAAGCGCAGACAACCTCAGACACGCGACTAGCCACAACTAACTGCTACAGTTACACATTTCGTACTGCAGTCAACACTGCTCTCTGGTCAGCGATTCTATATCGCAGACAGCGCATACCTCTTACAAGCTGAAGCACACTTTGCTAAAATTCTCCCAATAAACCAAAGTCGACCAACCGCCTTCGCTGTTGCATTCCTCACATGCCCGTTCCATTTCATATCGCTTTGCAACGTTACGCCTAGGTATTTAGTGAAAGTGGCTGTGTCAGGCAGCACATTAGTAATACTGTATTCGAAGATTACGGTGTTGTTTTTCCTCATCTGCATTAACTTACGTTTTTTTAAATGTACAGCATGCCGCCATTCATCTCAGCAACTACAAACTTTGTCTAAGTCATCCTCTATCCTGCTACAGTCACACAACGACGACCCCTTCCCGTGCATTAGCCGCAAACTCCTGCCCACCGTGTCCGTCATATCTGCTCGTACCTTCGTTAACAGTCTGCGGTGGGGCACGAAGTCAAACGCTTCCCGAAAATCTAGGAATATAGAATCTGCCTGTTGCCCTTCATACATGGTTTGCAGGATAGTAGGCTAAGTTTCGCACAAGCGATGGTTTCCTAAAACCGTGCTGATTTGTGGACAAAAGCTTTACGGCGTTCAGGAAGTTTATTATATTTGATGAGATTGAATATATCCGCTTCAGTTGTCGTTTTTGTTTTATTATAAACACGACTGTTTTCAGGAAAAGTATATTGCCACCTTCAGGTGTACAAATTTAGTAGTCAGCTCCAATGTGCTCGCATGTCGTAGAGACCAGATTACACAGTGCAGTCTGGTGTCGGCGCCGTTCGACCACTACCGAGCTGACTACTAAATCTGGACACCTGAAGATGGTAGTATACTTTTCCCGAAATCCGTCGTCTTTATAATAAAACAAAAATCACAACTTGAAATGTCCCCTTAGAAAAATTGTACAAGACTGTGCTTAAACTGACACACAATATTTTTTAGCGCAACGCAATCTGACTTTCAGAAATCCCTACAAAGGAATGGCCCTGACTAACATTAACCTATACCTTTCACAAATCACTTACCTCACCAAAAATCTTCGTTACTCGAACTACTGCAATACAGCGAGCGCCACTACTGCCAGCTAAATAAAAGATTCAAACTACGGAAGGCACTAACTACTGATAGGCATAGTTAGCAAATGAAAGATTTTAATAGAGAACAAACAATGTATTTACCTTAATAATCATAATATATATGCTATCCAGTCTTGCAAATTTCAAATCTCCGCCATTTCTCTCCCCACATCCACCACTGCTGGCGGTTCACCTCTTACTGCGCAACGCTACGCACTGTTCATGTCCAGCTGCCCAACACTACAATGACAGACAACAATGCAAACTAGCCACAGACTGCACACAGCACAGCAAGTGATTTTCATACAGAGAGCGCTACGTGGCGGCGGCGTTACCAATATAAGAACCTAAACAGCCTACTTACAAACTGAAGGGGATATATTCAGTCTTACTACGTAGCTCAGTTGCGATGTTAGGTTAACAATATTCTATGTTATATCTGAACTGAGAATATGTTCAAGAATTCTGCAGAAAATTAATTTTAAGGATATTAGTCAGTAATTTTGCGGGTCCGTTCTTTTATTCTTCTTATATACAGGAGTCACCTGCGCTTTTTTTCCAGTCTCTTGGGAGTTTCTGCTGGGTGAGAGACTCGCGATAAAGGGAAGCTAAGTAAGGGGGCAGTACCGTAGAGTAGTAGTCTTTATAAAATCAAATTGGGACTCCACCCAGACGTGGCGACTTATTTGTTTTCAACTCTTTCTGTTGCCAGGAATGCCTGTTACTATGTCCGCCACATGTGAGTTTGTGCGATCCAGTGATTCTCAGCCTGGCATCTGTTCTTCGCACAAATAGTTTTAAGTGGTCATTCCACTGCATTTGCTCCTAGTTAACGCCCGAGCCATCAAAGAGACAATAGATAACTTGGTCGTGAGGGACGTGTGGAGATAAAAATTACAGGGGAAGAGCAAGACTTCAATATAGTAAGGTGGTTCAGATCGATGTAGACTGTACTAATAATGCAGATATGGACATATCTGCACCGGATGCACTACCGCGGAGAACTGCATCAAACGAGCTTTCACGTTGAAGACTACAACAAGGATGAAGGAAACAGAACTTGCGGTGACTTTATATTGAATACTGAGTCTGGAAATTTACCAAAAGGCTTCGTGAGAACAAGTTCGTATTTGTTCTGTCTACATTACGGGAGGGTTAGCGTCACAGTTTCGTATGGGCTGCATCAAACTGTTAACATTCCAGCAGCAGGTGTCTGAGTTCCTTCGGTGTCTGCGGTCATGTCTGCTTAGCGATGTCTCTAAAGGCTCGAGCAGTATTTCCAGAAAGTGTTGGCCGAGTGGTTTCCTTCGCAGATTCATCACTCCACAATTCTCGCGTCAAGTCCGGTCTGTCCTCCTCACTGCTTTATTTCGCGCAGTGTTTCCATTTCATATCGCTTCCTAGTTATTTGGCCGAGATGGCAGATCTCAAAACGCTTTTCATTATTATTGCTATCGAGTTGTTATTAGAATTTTAGGAATAAATTGATGAATTTATTCGTATTTTTAAAAAATTACATTCGGTTATGAAGTTGAAATAGCGACTAAATCGTTCTACGCTTCCTTACAGGTCACGTAGCATAGTACTGTCCTCTAGACAACAGCTATCTAAGCGACCAGTCTGACAGCGCGACGCAGAAGTTTCTTACATTTTCATATTCTGTTTCTAAATGATAGCATTCACTTATTATGCACTGCAGTCTTTTTCCGAAAATATTCCGGAAAATTAAGGTGTTTCGAAATGTTCCATCGTACAAAATGTCACAAGACAAATAAATCTTGAAATTGAAACTATGCGATACTATCACGAGTCCAATTTCCAAACAGTTAAAGCTGTTAAGATATAGCGGTAGCGTTCTCGCTTCCCACGCCCGGGTTCCCGGGTTCGATTCCCGGCGGGGTCAGGGATTTTCTCTGCCTCGTGATGGCTGGGTGTTGTGTGCTGTCCTTAGGTTAGTTAGGTTTAAGTCGTTCTAAGTTCTAGGGGACTGATGACCGTAGCAGTTAAGTCCATAGTGCTCAGAGCCATTTGAACCATTTTGTTAACATATAGGAGGAGGAGATTACTGTTTAACGTCACGTCGACAACGAGGTCATTAGAGACGGAGCACAAGCTCGGATTAGGGAAGGATGGGCAAGGAAATCGGCCGTGCCCTTTCAAAGGAACCATCCCGGCATTTGCCTGAAGTGATCTAGGGAAATCACGGAAAACCTAAATCAGAATGGCCGGACGCGGGATTGAACCGTCGTCCTCCCGAATGCGAGTCCAGAGTGCTATGTTAAGATATAACGAAACTCAGTTCATTTGCAAATATGATATTTTCCACGGCAAGAGATTTTGCACGACCGACAAACTATGGGTCAGCCATCCACAAGTTACACTACTAGTTTTAAAAATTTATAGAAATTTATTTGGCTTAAAATTCTATAACTGAAGAATTAACGAAATATTCTAAATAGCTTTAGCATATATTACAGCGCTAAAGTGGGTAGAACTCGAAATAAACTACTGGCCATTAAAATTGCTACACCACGAAGATGACTTGCTATAGACGCGAAATTTAACCGACAGGAAGAAGATGCTATGATATGCAAATGATTAGCTTATAGGTATTTAAATTTAATTAAATGTAATATATTAATATAAATTATTTATTTTATATATATATATATATATATATATATATATATATATATATATATATATATATATATATTCAAATTATCCGAACCGAGATAAATTAATTAGAAATAACCAAAATAATACATAAACAAATTTTTTAAAAACTTTTAATTTATATATTAAATATAAATTAAATTAATTCAGAGCATTCATACAAGGTTGGCGCCGGTGGCGACACCTAAAACCTGATGTCATGAGGAAAGTTTCCAACTGATTTCTCATACACAAACAGCAGTTGACCGACGTTGCCTGGTGAAACGTTGTTGTAATACCTCGAGTAAGGAGAAGAAATGCGTACCATCACGTTTCCGACTTTGATAAAGGTCGGATTGCAGCCTATCGCGATTGCGGTTTATCGTATCGCGACAGTGCTGCTCGCGTTGGTCGAGATCCAATGACTGTTAGCAGAATATGGAATCGGTGGATTCAGGATGGTAATACGGAACGCCGCGCTGGATCCCAACGGCCGCGTATCACTAGCAGTCGAGATGACAGGCATCTTATCCGCATAGCTGTAACGGATCGTGCAGCCACGTCCCGATCCCCGGGTCAACAGATGGGGATGTTTGTAAGACAACAACCATCTGCACGAACAGTTTGACGACGTTTGCAGCAGCATGGACTATCAGCTCGGAGACCATGGCTGCGGTTACCCTTGACGCTGCATTACAGACAGGAGCGCCTGTAATGGTGTACTCTACGACGAACCTGGGAGCACCAATGGCAAAACGTCATTTTTTCGGATGAATCCAGGTTCTGTTTACAGCATCATGACGGTCACATCCATGTTTGGCGAAATCGCGGTGAACGCACATTGGAAGCGTGTATTCGTCATCGCCATACTGGCGTATCACCCGGGGTGATGGTACGGAGTACCATTGGTTACACGTCTCGGTCACCTTTTGTTCACATTGACGGCACTTTGAACAGTGCACGTTACATTTAAGATGTGTTACAACCCGTGGCTGTACCCTTCATTCGATCCCTACTAAACCCTACATTTCAGCAGGATAATGCACGACCGCATGTTGCAGGTCCTGTACGGGCCTTTCTGGATACAGAAAATGTTCGACTGCTGCCCTAGCCAGTACATTCTCCAGATCTCTCACCAACTGAACACGTCTGGTCAATGGTGGCCGAGCAACTGGCTCGTCACAAAACGCCAGTCACTACTCTTGATGAACTGTGGTATCGTGTTGAAGCTGCATGGGCAGCTGTACCTGTACACGCCATCCAAGCTCTGTTTGACTCAATGCCCAGGCGTATCAAGGCCGTTATTACGGCCAGAGGTGATTGTTCTTGGTACTGATTCCCCAGTATCTATTCACCCAAACTGCGTGAAAATGTAATCACATGTCAGTTCTAGAATAATATATTTGTCCAATGAATACCCGTTTTTCATCTGCATGTCTTGTTGGTGTAGCAATTTTAATGGCTAGTACAGTTCAAATGGTTCAAATGGCTCTTAGCACTATGGGACTTAACCACTATGGTCATCAGTCCCCTAGAACTTAGAACTACTTAAACCTAACTAACCTAAGAACATCACACAACACCCAGTCATCACGAGGCAGAGAAAATCCCTGACCCCGCCAGTAGAGTATTTACAAATGCTGCACAAAACGCAACCTCATGTCTAGCAACAATAAAAACTGTAGAAACCGGAGGAAACTGCGTATGACGGTCTCCAGTGAGCATTCCATCTGATTCAAAAACCAGTCTCTAGACTGAAGTACGGAGGTATTCGTAGGTAGGCTCAACAGATGGAAGGCCACAGGAACTGACTGGATACAATTTCGATTCTAGAAAGAGTACACCGAAGAACTTGGCTCTCTTCCAGAAGCAGTGTACCGTAACTCTTAAAAGGAGTGCACCGTTTCCAACGATTGGGAAAAAGGGACAGGTCGTCGAAAAGACGGACAAAACTACAGGCCTATATCTCTGACGTCGGTTTGTTGTAAAACTTTGGAACATGTTTTATACTCACGTATTATCACAGTTATGAAGACCGAAGATCTCCTATGTAGGAATGAACACGGTTTCGGAAAACAACGATCGAATGAAACCCAACTCGCTCTCTTCGTCCACGACATCCAGAAAGCAGTATATATAGGCCCAGAGGTACATACCATCTCCCTTGACTTCCGGGAGGCATTCGATACAGTTCCGTACTACCGCCTAATGAACAAAATACGGAGATATGGAATATCAGATCAACTGCGTGACTGGACTGAAAAGTCACAGCATGTCACTCTGAACAGAGAGAGGTATTCAGAC
The DNA here is from genome assembly GCF_023864275.1 of Schistocerca cancellata. Lineage (NCBI taxonomy): Eukaryota > Metazoa > Arthropoda > Insecta > Orthoptera > Acrididae > Schistocerca > Schistocerca cancellata. The sequence goes on from NC_064633.1 coordinate 523,057,152, forward strand.
GTAAAAGTACCTTCGGGGGGTGCCGCAGGGCAGTGTTGTAGGACCATTACTTTCCACAACATACATTAATGACCTAGCAGATAACGTCGGAAGTTGCTTGAGACTTTTCGAGGATGATTCTGTTGTATACAGGGAAGTCACGGCGCTAGAAAATTATAGGAAAATGCAGAAAGATCTGCGGAAGATAGACGCTTTCCTCAGAGAGTGGCAGTTGACCTTCAACATAAACAATTGTAACATATTGCGAAAGACCCCTTATTGTGTGGGTAATGCCAGACTGAGATTCTTCGGAAGAGTGCTCAGGAAACGTAGTCCATCAACAAGGGAAGTAGCTTACAAAACATTCGTTCGACCAATACCTGAATATTGTTCGCCAGTTTGGGATCCGTACCAGATAGGACTGATAAAGGAAACAGTGAAATCCATGGAAGAGCAGTACTTTTCGTTACAGGTTCATTTAGTAAGCACGAAAGCGCTACAGAGATGCTCAGGCAGCTTCTGTGGCAGACGCTGCAAGAGAGGCGATCTGCATCACGCTTAAAGGAATCAGCCGACATGTTGGTTTCTCTTACGTACATCTCGCGAAAAGAACGTGAAGATAAAATTAGAGAGATCTGAGCCGACACACATGTTTACTAACAATTGTTCTTCCCACGAACCATACAAGGAAATAACACTGGTACACGAAGTTCAAAAAATGTACAAATGTGTGTGAAATATTATGGGACTTAACTGCTAAGGTCATCAGTCCCTCAGATTACACACTACTTAACCTCAATTATCCTAAGGACAAACATACACACCCATGCCCGAGGGAGGACTCGAACCTCCGCCGGGACCAGCCGCACTACACGAAGTTCCCTCCGCCACACACCAGATGTTGTCTTGCAGAAGATACATGTAGATGTAGGAGTAGCCGCAACACACTCCCCTTCATGAAATGGAACAAACGCGTAAAGTCGGTTTTAGGGAAGGAGAATTGTCGACTTCGATTCATTGGAAGAATTCTACGAAAGTATAGTTAATCTATAAAAGAGACCGAGTACAAAACACTTGTGCGACCCATTCTTGATAACTGTCTAAGTGTTGTGAGAGTATTACGGAAATGCTACATCAAATCAAAAGCGCATCTCTGGAGGGGAGGAGATGTTCTTTTCGCGAAACACAGTTGAGGAAGTTTGGAGAGCCGACATTTGCGACAGACCGCAGAACGATTCTACTGCCACCAACATACATCTCGCGTAAGGACAGTAAAGACAAGATAAGAGGAATCGGAGCTCGTACGGAGGGATACAGACAGTCGTTTTTGCTCGCTCAATTTATGAGGTAACAGGAAGGGGAATGACTAGCAATAGTACAAGATATTCTCCGCCATGCACCACATGTTGGCTTGCGGAATATGTATGTAGACGTAGATATAGAGGTCGCGCCGATAAAATTCAGTAAATACGGGGTCCTGTGTGGGGAATGTAATGAGACTGACTTTTTTTATCTACCAGCGTTTTTAGTATTTTTTTTTTCAACCAACAATATTGTCCCCTTCGAAGTTGTTCCCTTGTGCAGCTGTACACCGGCGCGGTCGTTGTTCCCACTCTTGATAGCAGTGCTGAAAGGCTGCAACTGGTAGGGCCTTCAAATGTCGGTCACATTTTATAAATGTTCTCCAGAGTCCCAAAATGACGTTCTTCTAAGACAAGAAAAGAAAAAAGTCACAAGAACCCAGACCAGGTGAAAAGGGACTGTGGAACAACATGACTGCCTTTTGAGATCAAAAATTCCTTGATGGAAGCGGCCGCGTGATGTAGGACATCGTCATAATGCAGCATCCACTTGTCTGCAGTGTTCATTTACCTTCTTCCTGAGCATTTCAAGCTCACCCATCATCCTTATTGTTAATTATAAGTCTGATCTCACAACAGCACGCACGCATTCGACGCTTCCGTCACTTCTTGAAGTTGAAAGTTTTCCTGACCGAAGTTCATCTTCAGCGTATTCTCGACCTTCCAAAAGTGATTTGTGCCAGCCAAAAACTTGTGCTCTTGATAAGGAATGTTCCCCATCGACCTTTTCCAAAATTCACACTCGCGGATTCTCCAAGCTTAAACTTGATGGCATAACATTGCTCTAAATTCCGCTGTTCCATTTTCGGAACGCACAACGAAAACGCAACATCACTGATGGCGCTCTCAAGAATCACGTGATGGATGTAGGAGCTGAAACTCGGACTGAGCATCTGGAAGGGATGAACTCTCCTACCTACACGCACTACACAGTACAGTCAGTCGTTCTATTTCCACTTCCCGTCTGTGAACGGAACGGGAAGCACAAATCTTCCTGTGTTGTTGTCGTCTTCAGTTCAAAGACTGGTTTGATGCAGCTCTCCATGCTACTCTGTCCTATGCAAGCCTCTTCATCACTGACTAACTACTGCAACCTACAGCCCTCTAACTATGCTTACTGTATTCATCTCTTGGTCTCCCTCTACGGTTGTTATCTCCACGTTTCCCTCCAGCTCCTAGTAAATTGGTAATCCCTTTACGCCTTATAATGTGTCCTACCAACCAATCCCTTCTTTTACTCGGGTTGAACCACAAATTTCTCTTCTCTCCAATTCTGTTCAATACCTCCTCATTATTTATGTGATCTACCCATCTAATCTTCAGCATTCTTCTGTAGCACCACATTTCGAAAGCTTCTATTCTTTTCTTGTCTAAACTATTTATCGCCCATGTTTCACTTCCACGCATGGCTGCACTCCATACAAATACTTTCAGAAAGCACTTCCTGACACTTAGTTCTACACTCGATGTTAACAAATTCAGAAATGCTTTTCTTCCCATTCCCATTCTACATTCTATATCGTCCCTACTTCGACCATACACTACATTCCATTACCCTAGTTTTACTTTTGTTGATGCTCATCTAATATCCTTCTTCCGATTCCATTACCCTAGTTTTACTTTTGTTGATGTTCATCTAATATCCTCCTTTCAAGACGCTGCCCATTCCGTTTAACTGCTCTTCCAGGTCCTTCGCTGTCTCTGACAGAATTACAATGTCATCGGCAAATCTCAAAGTGTTTATTTCTTCTCCCTTGACTTTAAATCCTACTCCGAATTTTTCTTTGTTTCCTTTACAGCTTGCTCAATATACCGATTGAAGAACATCGCGGTTAGCCTACAACCCTGTCTCAGTCCCTTCCCAACCACTGCTTCCCTTTCATGCCCCTCAACTCTCACAACTGCCATTTGATTTCTATACAAATTGCAAGCAGCCTTTCGCTCCCTGTATTTCACCCCTGCCATCTTTACAGTTTGAAAGAGAGTATACCAGTCAGGCTTCCTATAAGTCTACAAATGCTATAAACGTAGGTTTGTCTTTCCTTAATCCATCTCCTATGAGAAGTAGTAGCGGCAGTATTGCCTCACAAGTTCCTACATTTCTCCGGAATCCAAACTGATCGTCCCCGACGTCAACCTCTACCAGTTTCTCCATTCTTTTGTAAAGGATTCGCGTTAGTATTTTGCAGCCGTGACTTATTAAACTGGACGAGCGGTTCTAGGCGCTTCAGTCTGGAACCGGGCGACCGCTACGGTCGCTGGTTCGAATCCTGCCTTGGGCATGGATGTGTGTGATGTCCTTAGGTTGGTTAGGTTTAAGTAGTTCTAAGTTCTAGGGGGCTGATCACCACAGCAGTTGTGTCCCATAGTGCTTAGAGCTATTTGAACCATTTTTACTTATGTCCGTAATATACAAGTATAAACACGAAAACTAACAGATACACTGCGGTTAATTCGCAAACCAATCAACATCGCGGCGTCTCGTTTTGTTTCTGTCGACCGAACACAGCACAACATCCATGACGTCACGGAAACGTCACTGTTTCGTCTCGCGAACTCATAAACGCCACGGACTGGACATACCTCAGCTGTTAAGTCCCATAGTGCTCAGAGCCATTTAAACCATTTGAACGTATTAAACTGATAGTTCGGTAATTTTCACACCTGTCACCACCTACTTCCTTTGGAATTTGGATTGTTATGTTCTGCTTGAAGTCGCAGAGTATTTCACCTGTCTTATATTTCTTGCTCACCAGATAGTAGAGTTTTGTCATGGCTGGCTCTCCCAAGGCTGTCAGTAGCTCTAACGGAATGTTGTCTACTCCCGGGGACTTGTTTCGAGTTATGTCTTCCAGTGCTTTGTCAGATTCTGCACGCAGTATCATATCTCCCTTCTCATCTTCCTCTACGTCCTCTCCCCTTTCCATAATATTGCCCTCAAGCACATCCCCTGGTGCAGACCCACTACTTGCTCCTTCCACCTTCCTATATTTCCTTCTTTGCTTAGAACTAGTTTTCCATCTGAGCACGCGATATTCATGTAAGTGGTTCTCTGTTCTCCATAGGTCTCCTTTAATTTTCCTGTAGGCAGTATCTATCTTACCCCTAGTGATGCATGATTTTACATTCTTAGATTATCCTCTAGGCATTCCTGCTTAGCCATTTTGCACTTCCCGTCGATCTCATTTTTAGACGTTTGTATTTCCTTTCGCCTGCTTCATTTATTGCGTTTTTGTATTTTCTCCTTTCATCGATTAAGTTCAATATCTCTTGTGTTACCCAATTATGTATACTAGCCCTCGTCTTTTTATCTACTTGATTCTCTGTTGCCTTCACTATTTCGTCTCTCAAAACTACCCATTCTTCTTCTGCTGTATTCATTTCCCCTGTTCTTGTCAACCGTTCCCTAATGCTCTCTCTGAAACCCTCTAAAACCTCCGGTTCGTTCAGTTTATCCAGGTCCCATCTCCTTAAATTCCTGTGTTTTTGCAGGTTCTTCAGTTTTAATCTGCAGTTCATAACCAATAAATTGTGGTCAGAGTCCCCATCTGCCCCTGGAAATGTCTTACAAATGATTCTTAAACAAAGTGTTAGCTATGATTAAATTATGCTTTGTGCAGCCGGCCGGTGTGGCCGTGCGGTTAAAGGCGCTTCAGTCTGGAACCGCGTGACCGCTACGGTCGCAGGTTCGAATCCTGCCTCGGGCATGGATGTGTGTGATGTTCTTAGGTTAGTTAGGTTTAATTAGTTCTAAGTTCTAGGCGACTGATGACCTCAGAAGTTAAGTCGCATAGTGCTCAGAGCCATTTTTTGCTCTGTGCAAAATTCTACCAGGCCGCTTTCTCTTTCTTTCCTTTCTCCCAGTCCATGTACAACAACTACTCTTCCTTCTGTTCCTTTTCACATTATCGAGTTCCAGTCCTCCATGGGGACAAACTTTAGTCTCCGTTGACTGTCGGAATAATTTATTTTATCTCATCATACTTTTCTTCAATCTCTTCAGCAGTTGCAGAGTTATTTGGCATATAAACTGTTACTACTGTGGTGGGTTGGGCTTCGTATCTATCTGACTAAAAAAATGCATTCATTATGCTGTTCATAGTAGCTTATTAGCATTCCTATTTTTTTACTCATTATTAAACCTAATCCTGCGTTACCCCTATTTGAGTTTGTATTTATAATCCTGTACTCACCTGACCGAAAGCTCTGTTCCTCCTGCCACCGAACTTGACTAATTCCCACTATATCTAACTTTAACCTTTCCATTTCCCTTTTTAAAATTTCTAACCTATTTGCCCGATTAAGGGATCTAACATTCCACTCTCCGAACCGTAGAACGCCAGCTTTGTTTCTTCTGATTACGACGTCCTCCTGAATAGTTCCCGCCCAGAGATCCGAATGGGGGACTATATTTTACACAAGAGGATTGCAACATTTACGTCTACACTCCGCAACCCACCTTAAGGTGTGTAGCGGAGAGTAGTTCTGTTACAACTATATTTTTCCCCTCCCGTGTTCAATCCGCGATTGGTACGTGGGATGAAATGTAGTTCCTAGAGATTTACTCAATGAATGTTGTATTTTATTGTGTTGTATGTTAACCGGGGGCCTAGAAACGACGGAGAGGCTCCGTCGCCGCCGCAGTGGTCCAGAACACCACGACGACTACCGCAGTCCACTTCACCCCTCCGCCGCCCCACACCGAACCCAGGGTTATTGTGCGGTTCGGCCCCCGATGGACCCCCCCAGGGAGCGTCTCACACCAGACGAGTGTAACCCCAATGTTTGCGTGGTAGAGTAATGGTGGTGTACGCGTACGTGGAGAACTTGTTTGCGCAGCAATCGCCAACATAGTGTAACTGAGGCGGTATAAGGGGAACCAGCCCACATTCGCCGAGGCAGATGGAAAAGCGCCAAAAAACCATCCACAGACTGGCTCACCGGACCTCGACGCAAGTCCGCCGGGCGGATTCGTGCCGGGGACCAGGCGCTCCTTCCCGCTGCGGAAAGCCGTGCGTTAGACCGCACGGCCACCCGGGCGGGCACCAATGAGTGTTACTCTAGCGTCTGCTTTTCTTACTATTTTTTTTTATGTGGTCAGTCCACTTTAATTCACTCCGGACTATTACTCATTGGTATTTTGCTGTTGTTTCTGTTCCTAGAGTTTTATCGCCAATTGAGTAATCGGAAATTAGTGGATATTTCTGCCTATTTAGGCACAATTCGTTTTATTTACTTACGGTTATCTCCAACTGCTAGTCTTTGAACCAGTCGGCGATCCTCTACAGGTGTTCCTACATTTCTCCACAGTATTCTGGCGTTGCAGCCTTTGTAAAGACAGCAGCATGGTCTGACAATCGCCTGATAGAGCATAAGATATTATCCACTATGTCACTGAAATGTGTGTATGGCATGAAACTTTCCTGGCAGATTAAAACTGTGTGCCGCACCAAGACTCGAACTCGGGTCCTTTGCCTTTCGCGGGCAAGTGCTCTACCAACTGAGATACCGAAGCACCACTCACGCCCGCTCCTCACAGCTTCACTTCTGCCACTACCTCGTGTATGGCATAACTGGCGGTATCCCCCTTCTAGGGAGTTAGTCGCCTGGTGCAGATCTTCTCATTTGAGGCCACTTCGGAGACTTTTGCGACAATAATGATGAGAAGAAAAAACATACACCCAATCCCAAGCGGAGAATATCCCAGACCCATCAGAGATTTGAACCCGGGGCCCCGGCATCGAGAGTCAGCAATGCTAATCACGAGCTGCTCACACTGAGTTATTAACATCCACTGAGGTGACAAAAGCCGTGGGTGTACGCCCCAGTATGGTGTCGGACCTCCATTTGCACGGCGTAATGCAGCTGCTCCACGTGGTGAGGGCTCAACAAGTCGATGGGAGTCCCCTGCAGAAATACTGAGCCACGTTGCCTCTATAGCCGTCCATAATTGGGGAAGGGTTGCCAGTGCAGGATGTTGTGCGCGAACTGACCTCTCAATTACGTCCCATAAATGTTCGATAGGATTCATGTCGGGCGATCTAAGTGGCCAAATCATTCGCTCGAATTGTCCAGAATGTTCTCCAAACCAATCACGAAGAATTGTGGCCCGGGGACATGGTGCATTGTCATCCATAAAAAAATCCATCTTGTTCATGAAGTCCATGAATAGCCGAAAATGGTCTCCAAGAAGTCGAACAAAACCACTTCCAGTCAATGATCGGTTCAGCTGGACCACAGGACCCAGTCCACTGCATGTAGAGACAGCCCACACCATTATGGTGTGGGCTGTCGCACACTGCCTTGTTGACAAGTTGAGTGCCAGAATTGGTGGGGTCTGCACCACACTGGAAGCCCACCATCTGCTCTTACCAACTGAAATCTGGACTCATGTGGACAGGCCACAGTTTTCCAGGCGTGCAGGGACCAACCAATGTGATCACGAGGCCAGCAGAGACACTGCAGGCGATGTAGCGAAGCCACTCGCGTCGGTCGTCTGCTGCCACAGCCCATTAACGCCAGATTTCGCGGCCGCTCTGTCTTAACGTACACGTTCGTCGCACGCCCCACACTGATTTCTGCAGTTATTTCACGTAACGTTGCTTCTCTGTTAGCACTGACAACTTGACTCATATGCCGCTGCTCTCGGTTGTTAAGTGAAGACCATCGGCCATTGCATTGCCCGTGGTGAGAGATAATGTATGAAATTGGGTACTCTCGGCATACTGAATTCCCTGCGAATTTCCGAAATGGAATGTCGCATGCGTCTAGCTCCGACCACCATTCCGCGATCAAAGTCTGTTAATTCCCATGGTGCGGCCATAATCAGGTGGGAAACATTTTCACATGAATCACCAGAGTAAAAATGACAGCTCCGCCGATGCTCTACCCTTTTACATCCTGAGTACTCGATATTAATGCCATTTCTGTGTGTGCCAGTGAGTTTCGTCACCTCAGTATATATTGCAAACAGTAACTAACGGCCCTTTACAGACGAATGGAAAAACTGATAGAAGCCGACCTCGAGGAAGATCAGTTTGGATTCCGTAGAAATGTTGGAACACGTGAGGCAATACTGACCCTACGACTTATCTTAGAAGAAAGATTAAGGAAAGGCAAACCTACATTTCTAGCATATGTAGACTTACAGAAAGCTTTTGACAATGTTGATTGGAATACTCTCTTTCAAATTCTGAAGGTGGCAGGGGTAAAATACAGGGAGCGAAAGTCTATTTACAATTTGTACAGAAACCAGATGGCAGTTATAAGACTCGAAGGATATGAAAGAGAAGCAGTGGTTGCGAAGGGAGTGAGACAGGGTTGTAGCCTATCCCCGTTGTTATTCAATCTGTATATTGAGCAAGCAGTAAAGGAAACAAAAGAAAAATTCGGAGTAGGTATTAAAATCCACGGAGAAGAAATAAAAACTTTGAGGTTCGCCGATGACATTGTAATTCTGTCAGAGACAGCAAAGGACTTGGAAGAGCAGTTGAACGGAATGGACAGTGTCCTGAAAGGAGGGTATAAGATGAACATCAACAAAGCAAACGAGGATAATGGAATGTAGTCGAATTAAGTCGGGTGATGCTCAGGGAGTTAGATTAGGCAATGAGACACTCAAAGTAGTAAAGGAGTTTTGCTATTTGGGGAGCAAAATAACTGATGATATCCGAAGGAGAGAGGATACAAAATGTAGACTGGCAATGGCAAGGAAAGCGTTCCTGAAGAAGAGAAATTTGTTAACATCGAGTTTAGATTTAAGTGTCAGGAAGTCGTTTCTGAAAGTATTTGTATGGAGTGTAGCCACGTATGGAAGTGAAACATGGACGATAAATAGTTTGGACAAGAAGAGAATAGAAGATTTCGATATGTGGTGCTACAGAAGAATGCTGATGATTAGATGGGTAGATCGCATAACTAATGAAGAGGTATTGAATAGAATTGCAGAGAAGAGGAGTTTGTGCCACAACTTGACGAGAACAAGGGATCGGTTGGTTGGACATGTTCTGAGACATCGATGGATCACCAATTTAGTATTGGAGGGCAGCGTGGAGGGTAAAAATCGAAGAGGGAGACCAAGAGATGAATATTCTAAGCAGATTCAGAAGGATGTAGGTTGCAGTAGGTACTGGGAGATGAAGAGGCTTGCACAGGATAGAGCAGCATGGAGAGCTGCATCAAAGCAGTCTCAGGACTGAAGACCACAACAACAACAACGCAATCTCACACTACTCCTTAAATTACCATAACACCTGTCGACTTTGTTCCGTTAGGAACGACATATTGAGCCTATTTGTTCCGGATACAATCACAAATGTGGACTGATTCCCGGTAAACTTATTTTTTTTACACTAAACTGTACCAATTGCCTTCCGGAAGTCAAGAAACACTGCACCGATCGGAGCACCTTTTGCTACGGCACTCTGGGTGTAATGGACAAACAGAGCGATCTCTGTTTGCAATCTCCATGTTGATTTTTCATGGCAGACATTTTAGCTCTCCAAAAATGTCTTAAAGCGTGACTGTAAAACATATACATGTATTCCTCTTGAGGCTGAAGCTGAGTCTTTCGTTCCAAATAAATTTGTTATTGGAAAGGTTCCGCCTTTCTCTTTCTTATACAGTCGTGTTGCTCTAAACTTACAGTATCACCAGCGGGTTTTTATTTGCTTTCTTGTTAACACATGCTATGGTTTCTGTGGCTTTTTGTACTTTGCGTTATAGCTCACAAACTGCAAAAGAGAAGCAGCTACAATGCAAAGTACAGAAATCCGCAGGATCCACAACATGTGTTAAACCCACTCATGAAGCTGTAACTTCAGGAAAAAACGACTGCACAAAAAAAATTGTTGGAAAATCATAGTTGCAGACAGTGATGTTAATCAATTTATTACACAATCATTTTCAGTCATTAACAGAGCATCATCAAGTGCATTGTGAAATCGTAATCAGATGTGTCCCAACTTATAATCACTAACGACCATGTCCATTTAACACGTGATCACCAAGCCTGTATGCCTTACGAACACACATGTGTTGGCCGTGTGGATGGCGTCCGTACCCTGTACGAGCGCAGCTTTTCCATTCGCTGAAGTGTTTTCCCGCATGCTGCACGACTGTCGGCTATAGAACAGCAGTAGTAGTTCATATTTTCTCCACCAGTTGCAGCTGGAGCTCGATTTACAAATCTGCCTTCACTCAACATGTTACAGGGACATTAGACACTAGCTTTCAGAATTGTCATAAGGCGCCTACCAACAAACTTCAAAACAAGCAATCTGAAGCAAAATGATAATTTTTTGAAGAAGGGCCTCATTCCAGCTGTAGTATCGAAAAATGAATGTACTGTACATGTGTCTCTCCAGAAAACATCAGGCAACTTCCAAAGGTGTCTGTGAACGTTCAAAAGGAGGTTTTACAGCAACAATAAAGCTAAACATTGTCGTACATTATAACATAAACAAGACTGGTATAAACCACGTCAATCAACTTTGGAGCTAGCTGTTCGCAAACAAAGTAATGAAGTGGGGGGAAAACTTTTCTTTCATGTTTTCGTAACGTCTACTGTGAATGGTTTTATTTTGCACAAGGGTGTCACCAAGCAAAACATTACTCTGGTGGAATATACAAAAAAACAGACATTCGATCGTTGGAACGAACACCAACTACTAGCCTAGACAGAAATTGCGGTCGCCATTTTTCAGAAAAAGTATCACCCGCTGCCAAAATGTTAACGTCACGTAGTCCTTTAAAGTTTGCTCTGAGAAAGCAAAGAAAGAGAGTGGTAAGTCAGTAAGGAACGAAAGCAGATGCTGGTGCAGGGACTGCAACGTTTGACTTTGTGTACCACAATGTTCTCAAGACAACCATTTGGAATTAAATTACGTCTAAATTACATGTAATCATTTTTTTTCACAAAATATAAAATAAATACGCACATGTGAGGCAATTTTTTGTTTCCATTTCAGCCTGAAAACGTTGTGAGCAAATACGTAACTATTTCTGGGGGAGGAGCTTTTTGCCGGCCGAAGTGCCCGTGCGGTTAAAGGCGCTGCAGTCTGGAACCGCAAGACCGCTACGGTCGCAGGTTCGAATCCTGCCTCGGGCATGGATGTTTGTGATGTCCTTAGGTTAGTTAGGTTTAACTAGTTCTAAGTTCTAGGGGACAAATGACCTCAGCAGTTGAGTCCCATAGTGCTCAGAGCCATTTGAACCATTTTTTGGAGGAGCTTTTTCGTGTTTTTGGCACAACGTTAATACAGCACTGTCGGTGCAGACACACACTGTTGAAACCAAAACACAACGACCACTGCGCCCCGCGACGTTGGATGCCCCCTGTTGGCGCTAACCAAGTACGTGAGCGAGCAGATCCGGACGGGATCACCCTAGCGTAGACGTGGGCTGCAAACGGGGGAATACGTTGAGATAAGCGACTTTGACAAAGGGCATACCATTATTACGCAGAACCTGTGTACGAGTATCTCGGAAACGGCGAAGCTCGTCGAATGTCCACGTGCTACTGTCGTGAGCATCAATGGAAAGAGGTGGAAGGACAGTGAAGCTAGCACTAGGCAGTAAATGGTTGGGCGTCCACGACTGTTCACAGAAAGTGGGGTTCGGAGGCTTGTCTGCCCTGTAAAGTACGACAGATGGTGATCTGTAGCATCTCTGCCTGTTGTTGTTGTTGTTGTGGTCTTCAGTCCTGAGACTGGTTTGATGCAGCTCTCCATGCTACTCTATCCTGTGCAAGCTTCTTCATCTCCCAGTATCTACTGCAACCTACATCCTTCTGAATCTGCTTAGTGTATTCATCTCTTGGTCTCCCTCTACGATTTTTACCCTCCACACTGCCCTCCAATGCTAAATTTGTGATCCCTTGATGCCTCAAAACATGTCCTACCAACCGATCCCTTCTTCTAGTTAAGTTGTGCCACAAATTCCTGTTCTCCCCAATTCTATTCAATACCTCCTCATTAGTTACGTGATCTACCCACCTTATCTTCAGCATTCTTCTGTAGCACCACATTTCGAAAGCTTCTATTCTCTTCTTGTCCAAACTAGTGATCGTCCATGTTTCACTTCCATACATGGCTACACTCCATACAAATACTTTCAGAAACGACTTCCTGACACTTAAATCTATACTCGATGTTAACAAATTCCTCTTCTTGAGAAACGCTTTCCTTGCCATTGCCAGTCTACATTTTATATCCTCTCTACTTCGACCATTATCGGTTATTTTACTCCCTAAATAGCAAAACTCCTTTACTACTTTAAGTGTCTCATTTCCTAATCTAATTCCCTCAGCATCACCCGACTTAATTCGACTACATTCCATTATCCTCGTTTTGCTTTTGTTGATGTTCATCTTATATCCTCCTTTCAGGACACTGTCCATTCCGTTCAACTGCTCTTCCAAGTCGTTTGCTGTCTCTGACAGAATTACAATGTCATCGGCGAACCTCAAAGTTTTTACTTCTTCTCCATGAATTTTAATACCTACTCCGAATTTTTCTTTTGTTTCCTTTACTGCTTGCTCAATATACAGATTGCCTGCCTAAAGCCTAAAGTCTGCCTAAAGAGCACAATACTGGCGCACGCACAAGTGTTTCGGAGTGCCACCGTTCATCGTACACTGTTGAACGTGGAGCTCTGCAGCAGACCACCTCTACGTGTTCACATGTTGACCCAACGACGTCGTCAGTTACGACTGCAGTGGGCACGGAACCATCGGGATTGCACCGTCGGTCAATGGAAACGTGTCGGCTCTTTTGGTGAGCAACATTTTCGCTACACTGTGTCGCTGGTCGTCTCCACAGACGCCGTCACCGACATGAACGGCGGCTCGAAACGTCGAACGCGCCACGGACGCAGCCTGGTGGCAGCAGTATTACAACGTGGAAGACATTCTGCTGCGCTTGCATGGGACCTTTGGTAGTAGAGATGGGTCGAACTCGTTCATTCCCGTGAACCGCTTCATTCATTTCACTCTTTGCCGTGAAGCGTTCAAATGAAGTAGTTCATTCATGAAGTACGGAAGCCTGGCGAAGTTGCCCAGTTCGCCGTTCAGCCGCGGCTATGCTCGCTTCGCCTCGCTCGTACAATAAAGCTTCGTAATACTTCATAATTTTACCAACAGATGGCCGAACTATGCAGTAACGTGCACGCAACGTTTTACGCTCTTACAACGCCTGAGCCAACTTAAATAGAGTATGGTCGAAGGGGAGAAAGGAAAGATAAACAGAGAAGGCTGTCACATATAAAGAAGATACTACATTTAATCTTGCTCGACATTTTCTCATGAAGCGCCCAAAAAAGTCTTTATCTGCCAAGTGAAACATTATTTGTTGTATTCATGGACCGAAAACTAGGGCTACCAACGAAATGCAGTCCAATTTTATGTTCCTTTTAAAATTTAATCCAAAATAGAATGTGTATGTTTACCACTGTCACAAAGTCTATATATCTACTTTAAGTAATAATTCAGAAGTTTTCCTGTAGATTTATTTTTGTTGAGAATAATAACCCTCCAGATTCAAAACGTAAACTGTCACCTGTAGTCATTGGTACGATTTCAGTGTTATTAACATGTTGGCTGTGCGTGCTCACACAGCCAGCCTCATCGTTTGTATCTGTGATATTCATTTGTCCGCAAGCGCTGCTACCGGTAGACGCGAAGTATAACTGACCCCACGCAAACCTATCGTTTCCCACAAACGCCACGCGATTCGTCGACAGGCAGTAGAGGGGGAACTGAAGTGAAGGGAGAATAAGTGACGTAGCGCCGATGTAATGGGATGAGGGAGAGGGGAAGAGAGTGAGTGAACTAGAAAAAAGTGAGGAGTGTGTTATCTGTGAAGAGTTTGAAGTACCAGTTCATTGAAATTGAGTGGTTAGTTCACACTTCACTGGAGTGAAGCGTTCATTTAAACGACTCATTCACGAGCTCCCCATCACTATTTGGTAGTAACCGAAGACACGCTGACAGCTGCGAACCACACACATGCCTTCACGCTTGATGTCTTCCTCGACGGCGATGTCACCTGTCAGCAGTATAATTCTTCGTGTCTCGGAGCCAGATCGGTGCTACAGGGGTATTGGGAGCATTACAGTGAACTCATGTTGATGTCTCGCCGACCAAATTCGCCTGATGGAAATTCTATGGAAGCCATCTGGGTCACTATCAGGCACCTTCACCGTGTTACGCAAATCAGTGGACCGTTCGTAGACATCTAATGCCACATACCTCCACAAACCCACCAACAAACTGTCGGATCCCTGACATGCAAAATTTCGTTCGAAAGACGGACAAACAAGCTATTAATCATTTGCTCATGATTTGGCCCATTAGTTTATATAAAAGCAAACATATTTCTTAATCTACAAATATGTGGTTTAAAATGACACTAGATGTGTGCCTCTAAGATGTGTGAATGTTGTGTAATTATGATTTAAATTTACTCGAAAACTGCCAATTGACCCACGCAGTCGAAGAGGAGAGATAGCAGTGTTGAATGTGTTGATTATAAATCAGTATCACATACAGGATGTCCCAGGTAGAATCACCAGTACTGAACGTAAAGATCTAAATTTACTAAATCTACATCCATACTCCGCAAGCCACCTGATGGTGTGTGGCGGAGGGTACCTTCAGTACCTCTATCGGTTCTCAATTCTATTCCAGTCTCGTATTGTTCGTGGAAAGAAGGATTGTCGGTATGCCTCTGTGTGGGCTCTAATCTCTCTGATTTTATCCTCAAGGTCACTTCGCGAGATATACGTAGGAGGGAGCAATATACTGCTTGACTCCTCGGTGAAAGTATGTTCTCGAAACTTCAACAAAAGCCCATACCGAGCTACTGAGCGTCTCTCCTGCAGAGTCTTCCACTGGAGTTTATCTATCATCTCCGTAACGCTTTCGCGATTACTAAATGATCCTGTAACGAAGCGCGCTGCTCTCCGTTGGATCTTCTCTATCTCCTCCATCAACCCCATCTGGTAAGGATCCCACACTGCTGAGCAGTATCCAAGCAGTGGGCGAACAAGCGTACGGTAACCTACTTCCTTTGTTTTCGGGTTGCATTTCCTTAGGATTCTTCCAATGAATCTCAGTCTGGCATCTGCCTTACCGACGATCAACTTTAAATGATCATTCCATTTTAAATCACTCCTAATGCGTACTCCCAGATAATTTATTGAATTAACTTCTTCCAGTTGCTGACCTGCTATATTGTTGCTCATTCGAAGCAAAAAATCCCAGTAAACATACACTCTTCACTGCATTTGTACCTTAAGATTTATGAGAACGTGTTCATTTTCGATACTGTGAAACAAATCTCTTCAACTGCAAACACATGGTTTTTGATTTTTTGGGAAGATGTAGTATGGACCCAAACAAGGAAAATGTTTGTAGTAAAGAGCGGTTCTATAATGCGCTTCTATAGATCTATGAACACTTGTTTTGTAGAAGAGATTTGTTTCACAGTAGCGAAGATGAAGAAATGCTCATAGCCGATAAGGTATGTACTTTACAGCTCCTCTTTATTGGACATTTTTGTTTGTTCTGGTCCGTACTGCCACCTCTCAAATATGGAAAGCAAAGTGCTTACAGTAGAAGAGACTTAATTTGTAGTATCAAAGACGAAGAAGTATTTATAGCTCTTGTGGTACGCATTTTTTAGGTTATTTTTACAAGATTAGACATCAGTGTTGTCAAGGACTTGGCCACAGAATTACTGGACGCTGAATGTGCTCCTTATTTAACGTTAAATGGAGATGTTGGCTTGTGCCATCGTGATTGCTAGTAGTCATCAGACGTCACACATCTGATGACGATTTCATAATACACCTGAAGATGGATGGTTCTCTAATAAATTGGTTAATACAGCTGTGTGTGTCCATGATTCTTCAACAGTTTTTACAAGCTGTAAATCATCGCCTCCTCAAAATAATGTAGAAAAATGGTGCTTGGTCAAGGTGGAACCGACTCAAAAACCAATTCGTAAATATAGATGGCTGTGAGACTACAAAAGCTGGCTGCCGAGTGATGTTACACTTCGGGCAGCCTGCTCAACTGCAGGACCTTAAGCCGTCGGCACACGGACCGTACATCCGAACGTTGAGCGTTGAGCGTGCCGAGTTTCTGACGTCATAGCGTGGAATAGCACGCTCGAGAGTCTTTCCGAACGTGCAGAGCAATATCTGGCATGTCAGATACTCTCAGCGTGCGTCTGAGCATTCACCAATGAGATGACACAGCGCCACCTACGTCACACGCACGCCATCACCCTTCAGTACCGAGTTGTGAGGCGCCATATTGGTGTTCATTTCAAGCCTATATGTATATATGCCGTTTCTGAGCACCAGCAAATTGAGAATCACTGGAAAACCCGTTGTTAGTTGTGTGATTCGTTCCAATAAAATTTTGAGAAACATCATATTCGTGGAAAAAGAATTATTGTAACCTGCGTATTATGAGAGTAGGCTATTTGAAGGCAGCGACACACTGAAGATCCACAAAAAACGCATTGTTCTTGGTACAATTTGTTATAATTAAATTTCAATTAGTAACATAATTATCTACGATTAAGGTTTTAGCAAGCGGTAATACAATATGATGTCAGTGGTGACTTGGTTAAGATAGCTACTCAAACTGGTGGCACTAATGTGCATTTCGTGCAACTGTTTCAGCGTCATGATCGGCCTCACCTTAATGCGGCTGTTAGGCGCGTTAATGTGGGGCTGGGGAGGGCACTGATGGCGGAGGGCATGGATCACATCTCAGTGGTGCCAGTTGGGTCAATCAGTAGCTGGGGTTTCACTAGGCATGGCCTGCACCTCAATAGGTATGGGAAGGAGAGGCTGGCTAAGCTTATAGGTGACAGTGTAGTGGGTGGTGGTGGTAGTGGTATCACTCATGGAAAAATTCCTGTAGTAGTTGGTGTTAGAGCTGCACCTTTTTTAGAATGAAGTCAGCTGATAGGTATACCTGCTTAAAGGAAGTGCCTCTAACTAAGGGCTCACCTCAAGAGGATGTAATATTTCCAAGTAGAGAAGGAATTAGCATATTTCATCAAAATATAAGAGGTATTAGTGATAAAGTTAGTGAACTGCTAATAGATGTTAACTCTGACATTATTGGTATATCAGAGCACCACTTAAATACGAGTAATTTGATAATTCAGAGGCTTCCTTTACCAGGCTACACATTAGCTGGATGTTTCTCAAGGAGTTCCTTGCGGGGTGGGGGAGTGGCATTGTACGTAAAGAACAGTATTTCATTTGAAACTTCGTGGCACATTAAAACTGTATGCCGGGCCGAGACTCGTCCTCGGGACCTTTGCCTTTCGCGGGCAAGTGCTCTGCCATCTGAGCTGCCCTGGCACGACTCACGCCCCGTCCTCACAGCTTTACTTCTGCCAGTACCTCGTCTCCTACCTTCCAAACTTTACAGCTCTCCTGCGAACCTTGCAGAACTAACATTCCTGAAAGAAAGGATATTGCGGAGATATGGCTTAGCCACAGCCCGGGGGATGTTTCGCCCGCGAAAGGCGAAGGTCCCGAGTTCGAGTCTCGGTCCGGCATACAGTTTTAATCTGCCAGGAAGTTTCATATCAGTGCACACTCCGCTGCAGAGTGAGAATCTCATTCTGGAAACATCCCCCCAGGCTGTGGCTAAGCCATGTCTCCGCAATATCCTTTCTTTCAGGAGTGTTAGTTCTGCAAGGTTCGCAGGAGAGCTTCTGTAAAGTTTGGAAGGTAGGAGACGAGGTACTGGCAGAAGTAAAGCTGTGAGGACGGGGCGTGAGTCGTGCCTGGGTAGCTCAGATGGTAGAGCACTTGCCCGCAAAGGGCAAAGGTCCAGAGTTCGAGTCTCGATCCGGCATACAGTTTTAATATGCCAGGAAGTTTCATATCAGCGCACACTCCGCTGCAGAGTGAAAATCTCATTCTGAGTATTTCATTTGAGTCCATAGACGTATCACGACACTGCACTGAACAGATATTTGAAAGTTGTGCAGCATTACTTGAATTTAGTGAAACTAAACTTCTAATTGCTGTTGTTTATAGGTCCCCTAACTCCGACTTCAGAGCATTTTTGCTTAAGCTAGAGAGGGTTCTTGATTCACTTTGTAGGAAGTACCAGAAAGTAGTTATATGTGGTGACTTCAATATTAATTTTGTACATGATTGTGCAAGAAAAAGGATGTTGATAGATCTCCTAAATTCATATGATCTCATGCAAACTGTGTTTTTTCCAACTAGGGTGCAGGGGAACAGTAGCACAGTCATAGATAATATTTTTATTCATTCTTCATTACTAGATGGGCATTCTGTTAGTAAAAGGGAGAATGGCCTTCCAGACCATGATGCACAAATTCTAACACTAAAAGGTTTTTGTACTCAAACCAATGACGTATTTAATTACAAACTACGTAGGAAAGTTAATCCAACAGCAATAGAGAGTTTTTCAAAACTTGTCAAGGAACAAGAGTGGCAACATGTTTATAGTGCCGATAATATAGATGATAAATACAATGCTTTCCATAACACATTTCTCATGCTCTTTGAGAGTTGCTTTCCATTAGAACATTCTAAACGGGGTACTAGCAGTAATGGACAGCCCGGTTATCTGACTAGTGGGATAAGGATATCATGTAGAACGAAGCGGGAATTATATCAAAATGTTAGAAGTAGTCACAATCAAGCTACAGTAGCCCATTACAAACAGTATTGTAAGGTGCTTAAAAATGTTATTAGCAAGGCAAAAAGTATTTGGTATGCAAATAGAATAGCTAATTCACAGGATAAAATTAAAGCCATATGGTCAGTTGTGAAGGAAGTGTCTGGTCAGCAGCACAAGGTTGATGATATAAAGTCAGTTCGCAGTAATAATATTGCTGTTACAGATAAATCAGATGTATGTACAGTATTTAACAACCATTTTCTGAGCATTGCTGGTGAATTAAATAAAAATTTAGTTTCTACAGGAAATCATATAAATTTCTTAGCAAATGCCTTTTCGAGGTTGACTTCTGAAATACTCCTCTGTGATACAGATAAGAGGGAGATTGAGTCAATAATTAAATCACTGAAGACTAAGGACTCTCATGGTTATGATGGAGTGTCTAGTAGAACATTAAAGTACTGTGCTGCACATGTTAGCCCTGTATTTAGCCATACTTGTAAGTTTTCCTATAGGAATGGTCAGTTTCCTGAGCGATTAAAGTACTCAGTAGTAAAGCTGCTTTATAAAAAGGGAGAAAGGGATAATGTAGATAATTTTAGACCTATTTCTATGCCATCAGTGTTTGCAAAAGTTATCGAAAAGGCTGTGTATGTAAGGTTAATTGATCATTTTATATCACACGATTTGCTATCAAGTGTACAGTTCGGCTTTAGAAGTCGTTTGACAACTGAAAATACTATATTCTCTTTTCTCTGTGAGGTACTGGATGGGCTAAACAAAAAGTTTCGAATGCTTGGCGTATTTTTTTATTTAACAAAGGCATTTGACTGTGTTGATCTCACAATATTGCTCCAGAAGTTGGACCATTACCGTACACAGGCAATAGCTCACAATTGGTTCACCTCTTACTTTAGCAACAGGCAGCAAAAGGTCATTATTCACAATGTTGATAACGGCTGTGATGTGGGATCTGAATGGGGTACTGTCAAGTGGGGGGTGCCCCAGGGATCAGTGTTGGGGCCGCTCCTGTTCCTTATTTATATAAAAGATATGCCCTCTAGTATTATGGGAAACTCTAAAATATTGCTGTTTGCTGATGACACTAGCTTGGTAGTAAAGGACGTTGTGTGCAACATTGACTCGGTTTCAAGTAGTGCACTACATGACCTCAGTTCATGGCTTGTAGAAAACAAACTAACGTTAAATCACAGTAAGACTCAGTTTTTACAGTTTCTAACACACAATTCAACAAAACCTGACGTTTTAATCTCACAGAATGGGCATATGATTAGTGAAACTGAACAGTTCAAATTCCTATGTGTTCAGATAGATAGTAAGCTGTCGTGGAAAGCCCACGTTCAGGATCTTGTTCAAAGGCTTAATACTGCCATTTTCACTATTCGAACGGTATCGAAAGTGAGTGATACTTCGACACATAAATTAGTCTACTTTGCTTATTTTCATTCACTTATGTCGTATGGTATTATGTTTTGGGGTAACTCTTCCCATTCTAAAAGGATATTTTTGGCTCAGAAACGGGCGGTTCAGGCAATAAATGGTGTGAGTTCACGAACGTCTTGTCGACCTCTGTTCACGAGTCTGGGTATTTTGACATTGGCCTCTCAATATGTATATTCCTTATTGTCGTTTCTTGTTACCAATATTAGTTTATTTCCAACAATAAGCAGCTTTCACTCTGTTAATACTCGGCAGAAATCAAACCTCCATTTGGATCGGACTTCCTTAACTCTTGTGCAAAAACGTGTGCAGGATACTGCTGCATCCATTTTCAATAAGCTGCCACTCGAATTCAAAAATCTTAGCAGTAATCCACGCGCTTTCAAATCGAAACTGAAGAGTTTCCTGATGGGTCACTCCTTCTATTCTGTCGAGGAGTTCCTTGAAAAATTAAGCTGATTCTCATTGTATTGCTGATAGCGTTTGCTTAAACTTATGGACTGATTTTCTTTCAGGTTCATGAACATTTATTTTTATCTGTTATTACTTTTATGTTGTAAGTTCATGTACTGACACGTTCCATGACCTTGGAGATTTGCTCCTCAATTTGGTCCTACGGAACTTGACATGTAAATAAATAAGTAATAAATAACGAGCAATGCGGAGTTTGGGGTTTAACGAAATGGGTAGCGTCTCTGTCCGCAAAGAACTCACTGTTGGGGCGGTGGTTCGCGTCATAACACTCTCAATTTTTTTTTCCTGACATTCGCGTTTATTAGGTTCTGATACTTTATTATTAGTTTAATATTAGTATACGCTATAACATTTGATGTTATGTAAATATAAGTTACCTTTTTTTGAGGGGTGACTTTGTTCGATTGGCTTAATCTACAGGACAGCTTGCGCTACTTGTATAAAGTTATTTTGCTCCTTTTTCTTTTACGCTTCGTCATTCAGATGTTGCAAAGATTCTGCTACTGGGTAGGAACAGTGATCAAGTAAGCCTGACCTTGGTGTTTTACTAAAATGTGGGAATGATGAAATAATGTTTATCGTATGCAGAGAAGTATTCCAAATTTGTACCGCGCTGTTTATAATGGAACTTTTATAAGCCTGTGTCCTTATTGATTGGACACGGTACTTTCCTTTTCGTGGACGGTGGAGGAGATGTGCGTTGTAATAGAGCTAACGTGGGAATTTTACGAGCGCCCGTTGAGTAAACAGTGTGATCTACGAACTAGAAGCATCCCTCAACTGTCGCTGGAGTGCGTTGCGATCGCGTATACCACGTTGAGGGCCTACGTACCGTACGCACAAGTCGCATCGTTGCTGAGCGTTCAGCAGCACGTCGAACTTGGCACGCTCAACGTTAACGTTCGAGAGCACGGTCCGTGTGCCGACGGCTTTGTCACAGCTGCGTGCGGTAGCCTGCGGGCCCGAGGTACAACACCTCCAACTGGACTTCGCACAGGAGAGTGCAGTCGAGACAAACTTTCCGCTCGATGGGCTCTGCTTTTAGACACTCTGTTGCCCCTCGCTGCCCCCCATACAAAGCGGGGATCCATTGCAGTCTCGTGCGTGTGAGCGAGAGCGAGGACCGTTAAAGGGTGTCAGGTAAAACGTGATTCCCGTCGGCCGAGCTGGCGGGCACTTGCAGGCCCTGCACGCCGGCTACCTGCTCTGCCAGGTCCAGTGGGGGAACCGGCGGCTCCGAGGCCCTGCCCGCTGCTACCTGAGCGTGGAACGGCTGCTGCAGCGGCCGGCAGCTGGCGCCGCGCGGGCCCCTGCCGGCTTTTTGTCGGCCCTGCCGCACTGTGCGCGCCTCACGGCTGCCCCGAACACCACTCTGACCACAAAGAGAATCGCCCAACGACAAGATATGCTGCCGCTCTCCAATTCATCCCGGTTTAACGGTCTCGATTCGAAGTACCAAACCGTGCATCCTTACGTGAGTGAGACAGCTAAAGCCGTCGGCACACGGACCGTGCTGCTGAACGTTAACATTGAGCGTGCCAAGTTTAACGTGCTGCTGAACGCTCAGGAACGATGCGACTTGTGCGTACAGTACGTGGGCCCCAAAGTGGTAAACGCGATCGCAACGCACTCCAGCGGCAGTTGATGGATGTTTCTAGTTGGTAAATCACACTGATTACTCAACGGGCGAGCGTAAAATTCCCACTTTAGCTCTATTAAAACGCACATTTCCTCCTTCGTCCACGAAAAGGAAACTACCATGTCCAATCAATAAGGACACAGGCTTATAAATGTTCCATTACAAACAGCGCGGTACAAATTTGGAATGCTTCTCCGCATAAGATGAACATTATTTCATCATTCCCACATTTTAATAAAATCACAAGGTCAGTCTTACTTGATAACTGTTCCTACACAGTAGCAGAATCTTTTGCAACATGTGAATTGCGAAGTGTAAAAGAAAAAGGAGCAAAATATCTTTATGCAAGTAGCGCAAGCTGTCCTGTAGATTAAGCCAATTGAACAAAATCACCTCTCAAAAAAAGGTCAACTTATATTTACATAACATCAAATATTATTGCATATAATTATATTAAACTAATGATAAAGTATCAGAACCTAATAAAAACGCGAATCTTAAGAAAAAAATCTGGGAGTGTCAAGTAGCGAACCACCACCGTCAATAAAATTCTGGTACGGGGAGAGTGATGCTACTAATTACGCTACACCAACGACACAGCTCGTGTCTCTAATCACATTATGTTACCCTATGCTGAAAACCTTAATCGTAGACATCTTACTGATTGAAATTTAATTATAACAAATTGTACCAAGAACAATGCGTTTTGGGTGGATCTTCAGTGTGTCACTGCCTTCAAATAGCCTCCTCTCATAATACCCAAGTTACAACAATTCTTTTGCCACGAATACGATATTTCTCATTATTTTATTGGAACGAATAATGCAGTTAACAACGGGTTTTCCAGTGATTCTCAATTTGCTAGTGCTCAGAAACGGCATATATACACATAGGCTTGAAATGAATGCCAATATGGCGCCTCACAACTCTGTACTGAAGGGAGATGGCGTGCGTGTGACGTAGGTGGCGCTGTGCCATCTCATTGGTGAATGCTCAGACGCACGCTCAGAATATCTGACATGCCAGATATTGCTCTGCACGTTCGGAAAGGCCCCCGAACGTGCTATTCCACGGTATGACGTCAGAAACTCGGCACGCTCAACGCTCAACGTTCGGATGCACGGTCCGTGTGCCGACGGCTTAAGGCTGTCGGCACACGGAAAGTGTTTTTGAACATCAGCGTTGAGCTTGCCGAGTTCAACAACGCGCTGTTGAACGCTCAGAAACGTTGAAACCTGTCCGTACGGTACGTGTGCCTCAACGTGGTATACATGATAGCGCTCTCCAGCGGCCGTTGCCGCCTGTAAGTGGATCGCAAGTCACACTGTTTTACGAAATGGACGGGTGTAAAATACCTGCGTTATCACTACTGAAACGCACACTTCCTCCGTTGTGCACGTGCTGCTCGTGTTGTTCTGTCTATAGTGCACATACAGGGTGACAATCATTGAACTATATGAAATAAAATCGTCATGCCCTGCGTTAAGACGTTCAAACCCCACATTTGGCAGGGAGTCATGATGGGAATTAGTACGGTTTGGTCCAGCGACGAAGCCCACTTTCATTTGGATAGGTTCCTCAATAAGCAAAATTGGCGCATTTGGGGGACTGAGAGTCCGCATTTCGTGATCGGGAAGTCTCTTCACCCTCAACTGGTGTCTGTGTGGTGTGCAATGTTCATTCACCGAATAATCGGTGCGATATTCCTTGATGGCACAGTCAACACCAAACACTGCGTGAAGGTTTTCGAAGATGACGTCGTCCCCATTATCCAAAGTGGTCCTGATTTCGTCAAGGCGTGGTTCATGCAAGACAGAGCTCGACCCCATCGAAGCAGGAGAGTGTCTGGTGTCCTGGAGGAGCACTTTGGGGACCACATTCTGGCTCTGGGGTACC
Organism: Schistocerca cancellata; assembly: GCF_023864275.1. NCBI lineage: Eukaryota > Metazoa > Arthropoda > Insecta > Orthoptera > Acrididae > Schistocerca > Schistocerca cancellata. The sequence goes on from NC_064633.1 coordinate 523,081,648, forward strand.
CAGAAGCCACTGGCTTGGACTTCGATTGGTTGCATATTCCCCGGATCTCCACATATGCGACTCCTCTTCGTGAGGCTATATTAAAGGCAAGGTGTACAGCAATAACCCCAAAACCTTTGCTGAGCTGGAAACAGCCATTCAGGTGATCACCGACAGCATCGATATTCCGACACTTCAGCAGGTCACGCAGAATTTCGCTATTGCGCCACGCCATCGCCAATGATGGCACGCGTACCGAACATCTCATAACCTAAATCCGAATATCTGTAGTGACGTTTAAGTTTTGATTAAAGTGTGTGCACGCCGTACTTTGTAACTAATTTACGTTTCATTTCATATAGTTCAATATTTGTCACCCTGTACATACAAATTTCAATATCCATGAACATCGTATAAGGCGAGAGGAAAATACGGACTTCCGTGTCTGGTCACTAAGGACATCGGCCTCAAACTTTTGCGTTATAAACAGTTAGATGCAAATTTGCAGTAGTTCTCCATGTAAGATATAAATTATTTCATCATTCTCACTTTTTAGTAAAACCCTAACGTCATTCTTACTTGATCACTGATCGTATTCAGTAGCAGAATCTTTACAACATATCAGACACTAAACTTGAAACAAGAAACTGCAAAATACCTTAGCGCACGTAGTGCAAGGCGTCTTGCAAGTAAGGCCGATCGAAGAAATTCGCTCCTCACAAAGAACGCACTTATATTTACGCAAGATCGAGTATTAGAGAATATTCTTCTATTAAACCGAAAAGTAAGTATCAGAACCTATTATAAACTGCCAAGTACAGTAAAGAAAATATTTGAACGCAATGGGACGCGAAGCAGCCGTGCACCATTTGTTGTACACTAATGTGCCACACTACTCGCTATCCTACAGCTAGGACCTGATTCACGACCATATTTTGTACACTACTGGCCATTAAAATTGCTACACCAAGAAGAAATGCATATGATAAACGGGTTTTCATTGGACAAATATATTATACTAGAACTGACATGTGATTACATTTTTACGCGATTTGGGTGCATAGATCCTGAGTTTTCAATTGGTGAGAGATCTGGAGACTGTGCTGGCCAGGGCAGGAGTCGAACATTTTCTGTATCCAGAAAGGCCCGTACAGGACCTGCAGCATGCGGTCGTGCATTATCCTGCTGAAATGTAGGGTTTCGCAGGGATCGAATGAAGGGTAGAGCCACGGGTCGTAACACATCTGAAATGTAACGTCCATTGTTCAAAGTGCCGTCAATGCGAACAAGAGGTGACCGAGACGTGTAACCAATGGCACCCCATACCACGCCGGGTGATACGCCTGTATGGCGATGACGAATACACGCTTCCAATGTGCGTTCACCGCGATGTCACCAAACACGGATGTGACCATCATGTTGCTGTAAACAGAACCACGATTCATCCGAAAAATTACGTTTTGCCATTCGTTCGCCCAGGTTCGTCGTTGAGTACACCATCGCAGGCGCTCCTGTCTGTGATGCAGCGTCAAGGGTAACGGCAGCCATGGTCTCCGAGCTGATAGTCTATGCTGCTGCAAACGTCGTCGAACTGTTCGTGCAGATGGTTGTTGTCTTGCAAACGTCCCGATCTGTTGACTTAGGGATCGAGACGTGGCTGCACGATCCGTTACAGCCATGCGGATAAGATGCCTGTCATCTCGACTGCTAGGGATACGAGGCCGTTGGGATCCTGCACGGCGTTCCGTATTACCCTCCTGAATCCACCGATTCCATATTCTGCTAACAGCCATTGGATCTTGACCAACGTGAGCAGAAATGTCGCGATACGATAAACTGCAATCGCGATAGGCCACAATCCGACCTTTATCAAAGTCGGAAACGTGATGGTACGCATTTCTCCTCCTTACACGAGGCATCACAACAACGTTTCACCAGTCAACGCCGGTCAACTGCTGTTTGTGCATGAGAAATCGGTTGGAAACTTCCCTCATGTCAGCATGTTGTAGGTGTCGCCACCTAAGCGTTTCCGGACACATGTCCACATAACATCTTTTCTTTATTTGTGTGTGAGGAATGTTTCCTGAAAGTTTGGCCTTCCTTTTTTGTAACACCCTGTATACATATGGGCATCAATCGAAAGACAGTATGATGTTTCGCGGCTCTGTACTGAAGAGAGATGGCGCCATCTGACGTAGGTGGCATTCTTCCATCTGTACGCAGTACATAATGTTGTCAAATGTGTTCGTTGTCTTCCGTATCCAGCGTTTCCTTAAGCGCGGTCAGGGGACCACGAAGAAGAGCTCTCCATACCGTAATGCCACCTCCTCGGTACTTTACTGCCGCCACTGCACGTAACGAACGTTCTCCAGGTATTCGCCAAACACAAAGCTTTCCATCGGATTGCCACAGGGTGTAGTGTGATTCACGACAAGGTCATTCTCCGCAGTGGTGAGAACGGTTATGATGTGGGGTCTGAGTGGGGCACGGTTAAACGGGGATCAGTGCTGGGGCCACTCCTGTTCCATATTTATATAACTAATTTGTCCTCTAGTATGACAGGTGTTTCTAAAATATTTCTGTTTCCTGCTGACACTAACTTGGTAGTAAAGGACGTCGTGTGCAACGTGGGCACCGTTTCAAATAGTGCAGTTTAAGACACAAGTTCATGGCTTGTTGAAAATAAACTGTAAGTAGGCTGTTTAGGTTCTTATTGGCAACGTTACATAGCGCTCTGTATGAAAATCACTGGCTGTGCTGTGTGCAGTCTGTGGCTAGTTTGCATTGTTGTCTGCCATTGTTTTGTGGGGCAGCTGGATGTGAACAGCGCGTAGCGTTGCGCAGTTGTGTGGATGGATGTGGGGAGAGAGATGGCGGAGTTTGGAAATTTGTAAGACTGGATGTCATGAACATGTATATTATGGTTTTTCAACACTATTAAGGTAAATACATTGTTTGTTCTCTATTAAAATCTTTCATTTGCTAACTATGCCTATCAGTAGTTAGTGCCTTCCGTAGTTTGAATCTTTTATTTAGCTGGCAGTAGTGGCGCTCGCTGTTTTGCAGTAGTTCGAGTAACGAAGATTTTTGGTGAGGTAAGTGATTTGTGAAAGGTATAGATTAATGTTAGTCAGGGCTATTCTTTTGTAAGGATTTTTGAAAGATTGCGTTGCGCTAAAAATATTGTGTGTCAGGTTAAGCACAATCTCGTATACAATTCTTCAAAAGGAGACGTTTCAAAACTAATGCTCAATCACAGTAAGACTCAGTTATTGCAGTTTCTAACACACAATTCAACAAAACCCGACGTTTCAGTTTCACAGGATGGGCATATGATTAGTGAAACTGAACAGGTCAAAATTCTAGGCGTTCAGATAGCAAAGTGTCGTGTAAGGCCCTCGTTCAGGATCTTGTTAAAAGACTGTTACTATTCGAACGGTATCGGAAGTACGTGATAGTTCGTCTACTTTGCTTATTTTCATTCACTTATGGCGTATGGTATTACATTTTGCCGTAACTCTTCCCGTTGTCAAAGGATATTTTTGGCATAGAAACGGGCTGTTCGGGCAATTAGTGCTGCAAGTTGGCGAACCTCTTGTCGAACACTGTTCTTTAGTCTGGGATTCTAACACTGGCCTCTGTCGTTTCTTGTTAACAATATCAGCTTACTCCCAAGAATCAGCAGCTTTCAGTCAGTTAATACTGGGCAGAAATCCAGTCTACATTCGGATCCAACTTCCTTGACTCTCGTGCAGGCGTCCATTATACTGCTGCATCCATTTTCAATAAGCTACCAGAAGAATTCTAAAATCTTAGCAGTAATCCGCATGCTTTCAAATCGAAACTGAAGAGTTTCCTCTCGTGTCACTCTTATTCTCTCGAGGAGTTTCTTGAAAAATTAAGCTGATTCTTGTGTTATATTGTTGATTGCATTTACATAAACTTATGGCTTGTCTTTTTTTGGGCTAATAAACATTTTATTTTATCTCTTATTACTTTTATGTTGTAATTTCACTTACTGACCCGTTCCATGACCTTGGAGATTTGCTCCTCAATGTGGTCCTAAGGAACTAGACGTGTAAAATTAAAAAAAAATAAAATCACTCCAAATCATTCGTTTCCACTCATCCACTGCACAGTGCACCTCAAGCATAGCTTATGACTGACTACAGAAATGCGTGGCTGCTCGACCTCGTACCCCGTACCCACTTTCATGTCGTTAGTTGGACTGCTGGTAGCACTGTGGAACTCACGGGTGATTCCTCCCCTCCCGCTGACTTCGTGCGATTTTTTTAGAAGCATCTTCCGCACTGCTCTACGATTCCTGTAAGTCAGTACATGAAATATGCTTGGCCTTCGTTCAGCCGGGCTGTTAGTTCGCATTTCTCCTTCACAGTCGTATCAGCAACAGTGTACTTGTGCAGCTTCAAACGGGTTGAAATGTCCCTGCTGGATGTGTTACACAGGTGGCATCCAGTGACTGGTCCACGTTGGAACTCACTCAGCCCTCTGCTGTCGCTGCTTCTCTCCTGACAACACGGCACTGACCGCCCCTTTCATACCGGCGGGTACGCTTCTCGTGGCTCCTAGTAGTGAATTCTGCATTACATACAGAGGTGTCCGGGTACTTTTGTTCAGATACTGTACGTGCTCAACGAATAGAAGATAGAAATGCTGCTCTTCTATGGAAAATGTAAGTTAGCGGAAAAGTAATTGCAATAGTTTCCAGAACCTCATTGTGGAAACATCCCCCAGGCTGTGGTTAAGCCATGTCTCCGCAATATCCTTTCTTTCAGGAGTGCTAGTCCTGCAACGTTCGTAGGAGAGCTTCTATATAGTTTGGTAGGTACGAGACGAGGTACAGGCAATCATCGTTGGTCCTATCACTCACTCCTTCCGGCTCCTGGATTTCTCCCTTATCCTCTGCACCCGTCCTGTACGCCTCTCCCCCACATTCACCTACCTTGGCCTCACCATTGACCGTCACCTCACCTGGATCCCTCACCTCCGCTCCATCCAATCCAAAGCCCACAACCGCCTCCGACTCCTCAAACTCCTCTCTGGCCGGACATGGGGTTTGTACCCCCCTACCATCCTCCACACCAACAAATCCTTGATCTGTCCCCAGTCCCGCCTGGATATCCGCCCCCCACATTCTATAAGTCGCTCCAGATTCGAGAGCGCCATGCACTCCGCCTCGCCTTCCGAATATGTCTCCCGTCCCCCACGCGGGTCCTCTATGACCTCATTCCTTTCCCCCATCTGCTCCTATTCCTCGAACATATCTGCATACTCTACATCTCCCACCGCCTTGATCCCCCTCACTCCCTGATTGCTCACCTCCTCTCCCATCCCCACCCTCTGCCACACTTCACTGTTGTGTTCCCCCTACCCTCCATCTCTACACCCTTCATCTCCTTTCCCAAGGTGGCTTCCATCAACTCCTCCTCCCAGATGATGCCCTCTATCCCTCCATTTAACCCTCCTATGATCCTCACCCCCCTCCTTTCCTCTGTCCTTTCCCTGGGCTCCCTCTCCCCCCCCCTTCCATCCTGTTTTCTACCCACCTAACCTCTGCCTGCCTCCCTTCTCCCCCCCAAGTCATTTTGTATTCCCCTCCTCTGCCTTTCCCCACTCTCTGTCGCGTCTGCCCAGCAGCCCCCCCCCCCCCCCGTCTTATGGGTCCTCGTCCTCCATTAGCTCCTTTCCCCCCTTCGCTTTTCCTCTCCTTCTCCCCCCTTTTTCTTTCCCATTGTCTGTCCAGGTTCCCCCCATCTGCCCTCGGCTGTGGTATGTCATATTTGCCAACTTTTTAGTGCAGTGTTCAAGTGAATGTTCAGTGTCGTTCATCTTTCCAAAGTGTTGCGCACAGAAATCATGCTGTCGCTGGGTGTGAATTTTATGTCTCTTGCGAACAGAAACCAGACTGTCGCCGTGTTTTTTAATTGTCTGTCTATTATTTTAACTGTCTGCTTCATATGTATTTTATTAGCATCATCATCCCTTTGTTCTATGTTTTAAGTTCCACGATTTTCCGCCATGTTACCATTTAAGTCTCCGATTTTATCGCCTGTTTTTATTATTTATTATCTTCACCTTTTTAAAAGAAATTCTGTTGGCTGAAGAGCGGCATACTAAGCTGCTGCCAGCAAGCCCCCTTCGGGAGGAATCGAAACTCAATAAAGAAAGAAAAAGACGAGGTACTGGCGAAAGTAAAGCTGTGAGGATGGGGGGTGAGTCGTGCTTGGGTAGCTCAGATGGCAGGGCACTTGCCCGAGAGGCAAAGGTCCTGAGTTCGAGTCTCTGACCGGCACACAGTTTTAATCTGTCAGGAAGTTTCAGTTGCAATAGTGTTTTCGTATTGACAATATGAGTACATGCAGTACAGTACCGTATGTTGCTTTTAAAGTAAAGTAAAGTAAAAGCGGTCCTTGATTAAAAACACCGTCATCATCTTCACTTATCTTGTTTGAAGGCAGCTGCCGCTATGGCCGAGTGGTTCTAGGCGCTACAGTCCGTACAGTCCGGAACCGCGCTGCTGCTACGGTCGCAGGTTCGAATCCTGCCTTGGGCATGGATGTGTGTGATGTCCTTAGGTTAGTTAGGTTTAATTAGTTCTAAGCCTAGGGGACTAATGACCTCAGATGTTAAATCCCATAGTGCTTAAAGCCGTTTGAACCTTTTTTGAAGGCAGCTGTTTGACCGACGGAGGACGGAAAGAACGGCGTGCATTTTCCCTGTGTTTACAGTTGTGTACTGTCAACTATAGCAAGTAGAACAGTTACCCTGTGTACCTGCACTGTGCGTCAGTACGTGGGAGTCAAAGTCATTTTTGTGTTACGTTTTTAATAACGTCATGTTTATGTGAACGGTACGCTGTGATACCTTTCTGAAAAGATCTCGAATAGAATAGTGGATTACCAAATAAAGAGTATGGAATGCTGTTCATAACTTCGTAACGAACAGAAAGGCGGTCATGTTGGTTAATGTTCCCCTCGAAGCTAAACAACATTTCCTTAACATTTTTTCCCCTTCTGATCAAAAAATTATCGCAGGTAATTAAAATAAGAGGGCAGTCTGCACAAATGGTGTACCAGATAAGGTGTTTTTCTCTGTAACTAACAAAATAAAAAGTGAAAGGAATATTTATTTACGTAGGTAAACTTAGGAAATGTTACTCTTTCTACAGGGTTATTGCCGGCCGCGGTGGTCTAGCGGTTCTGGCGCTGCAGTCCGGAACCGCGAGACTGCTACGGTCGCAGGTTCGAATCCTGCCTCGGGCATGGGTGTGTGTGATGTCCTTAGGTTAGTTAGGTTTAAGTAGTTCTGAGTTCTAGGGGACTTATGACCTAAGATGTTGAGTCCCATAGTGCTCAGAGCCATTTGAACCATCTACAGAGTTATTAACATAGTTTTCAGGTGTTTTCGAGAGAGATAAGGCAACGAGTTAATATTTTTAAAATTAGAACATCGTTTTATTCTCTCATGTAGCAAATATACGAAGGGCGTTATGCAACACATTTTTTGTTGGCCAGTTTCGATTGCAAAAATGCGGAATTTGTTGTGGGTCATGGTATAACACTTCCGCTTCTGTTCCTATGGTTTCAAGAGGTTGTAACAGATAGCTGGCGGCGCTGTATGCAGCCTTCAACATGGTGTTTGTTACGGAGGTGCGTTCCAAGCAGAGAGCCGTCACTGGGCTGGTTCTGGCAGAAAACCACAGCATCGTAGACATTGGTAGGCGCTTGCAGAATGCCTGCCAAGACTGACAGTAAAGAAAATCGCGGTGTATCGTTGGGCATGGCATAGTTGCATCAGAAAATAAGCAAGTTTTTTTTTTTTTTTTTTTTTTTTTTGAGACATCCGTCTTGTGATTGGTTTAACACTGGCAGCCACGAGTTTCTCTCCTGCACCAACCTCTTCATTTAGAATAGCATATCCACTCTACGTCTTCAGTTATTCTTTGGACCCCAGTGTCTACCCTCTACATATCCCTCTAGTATCATGGATCTTATTTGCTGATGCTTCAACACATGTCCTATTACCCTGTTCCATCTTCTTGTCAGTGTTTTTCACGTGTTCCTTTCTTCACCGATTCTGTGAAGAACTTCTTCACTCCTCAGCTTTTTAGTTCATCTGATATACAACATTCTTCCGTAGCACCATATCTCAAACGCTTCGATTCTATGCTGTTTCGGTTTTCCCACCCTCCGTAATTCACTACCATACAATGTGGTGCTCCAAACGTACCCGTGCATTCTCAGAAATTTCCTCCTCAAATTAAGATCTATGTTTGATATCAACAGACTTCTTTGGGCCAGTAATGTCCTCTTCGTTTCTGCTAGTCTGCTTGTTACGTCCTTCTTGTTTCGTTCACTATGGATTGTTTTGCTCCCAATGTAGCAGAATTACTCAACTTCGTTTACCTCCCGATCACCAATTCCGATTTTCCGCTTATTGCCGTTATCATTTCCCTACTTCTCTTTTTCAGATGTACTTTCAATGTATATTCTCCTCTCATCAGACCGTTCATTCCATTCATTCCGCTTCCTGTTTAGTGTCAATCCATAGGCTGTTCATTCCATTCAACAATTCATGTAATTCTTCTTCAGTTTTACTGACGTTGGCAGTGTCATCATCGAATGTCATTGACATCCCTTTGACCTTGAATTTTAATCCCACTCTTGAACACCTCCTTTATTTACACTACTTACATTCACTTACTCCACTGACCATCAACAAACGGTGGCCGGAGATGACGCCCTCTGTGTGGCAGCCCAGAGCAGAAAGTTCCGGGATCATGGCACCCAACTCCCTACTCTCTAAGAACCTCTCTATGGAGGGAATGCTGTTGCCAGTGGAATGGGGGACAATTTTTGCTAAGTTCATGAAGTAGTAGGAGAAAACGCACGTAACTTTGCTCCATTTGCATACGAGAAGCACATTTTCGAACACTAAATTGGCACTTTTCTTCATCATTAGTCAACCCTTTGTACCAAGAACTCTTCCCAGAGCGACTCAATACTATTGGCAATGCGTTGCCTTCTCAAAAACAAAATAAATAAACAAATGCTCCATTATTCTACCTAGATAACTGAAACAGCCACAGAAAAATGAAATAATGGAGTTTTCTAGTCCCGAATTTATAAGCGTGCATTTTCCGTTTCCCAGTAATTTATCAAGCGCAGCAGTGTGAAGTTGTAAACACTAGGAGGTGAAGTTTGTAAAAATCAAAACACTAACTCATCTCACTCAAGGGCATTCACAAAGTTTTATTGTCTCAGTGCTCGGGCCATCTTCTTTTTCTGCTCTGGTGTCCCTTGGAGGGGTAGCTTTCGCAGGAAGACAAAAGAAGTCCCCTCTGGAAGCAGTGCTAGGAGGGGGGGAGGAGCAGCGGCTCGGAGACGCGTAGGATGGGGATGGGAGAGGGTGGGGAGGCGTCCTCGGAACAGTAATTTCTGCCTGCTAGCAGTGACTGCAACCATAACGTGTAAATGCCAACGCTGGCTGTGTTGTTACATTCTTCATCAGTGAAGTTAGACATTTTAAATTCTTAAGACTGACAATTTTGAAGTTATCAAGGACACAATACAGGGAACGAACTGATATGTACAATTTGTACGGAAATCGGACTGTGGTTATGAGAGTCGAAGGATATGAAAGAACGGCAGTAATTGACAAGGGAGTGAGGCAGGGTTGAAGCCCGACCTCCATGTTATTTAGTCTTTACACTGAGCAAGCAGTAAAGAAAAAATAAGAATAAATTTAGAAAACGATTATAGTTCAGATAGAAGAAATTAAAACATTAAGCTTTGCCGACGACGCTGTAATTCTGTCAGTGAGATCAAAGGACATAGTAAATCAGTTGAACGGGGTGGATTGTGCCCTGGTAAGAGATTATAATCTTCTTCTTCTACACTTCATGGATTAGGCATTGAGCGTATTCCATCTTCATAAATTGTCTACCCATCTCTTTTTAGATCTTCCAACATCTCTCCTTCCTGACTGTGGGAAATTGCTTTCTTTCCATTCTTTGTGCGTATTCATACGAGCTGTTACGGTATTTGGCTATTCTTATTTCAGTGGCTCTACTTAGTTCTTGTTGCACTGTTCTGGTTTTTGTATGGTCTGTTCTTTGGTAGTAGTTTTTGTTCTTATAAACTTCATTTCTGCACTTTGTATTTTACGTCTTTTTTATCCAGCATTCATTCTCATGAAGAAAGCTATAAGAACCATAGTTGTATAAAATATTACTCTCGTTTTTTCTCTGGAGTTATTTTTAAATACATTATGAACAGTGCCACATACATTTCCAGATCTAGCCAACTTTGCTACTACAACTTTATTACAGTCTAGAACAATATGACATTTCACGTATGGGAACAATGAACCTTGCTCTAAAAACATACTTGTCCACAATTATTTTGGATTGAATCGAATCTTTCCCTCAAAAAGCCATTACTTTATTTTTTTTTATTTTACAAATCTCAGTATCATATTGTTTACAAAGGTAATTCAGCTGGTGCAGTATACGTTGTAAGTCGTCTTCCTTCTCCCTAAATATCAAGACGTCATCTGCATAAAGTAAACCAATTAACACCGTGTCTTTCGATCTTTTAATACGTTTTGTATATTGTTGTTGTTGTTATGGTCTTCAGTCCAGAGACTGGTCTGATGCAGCTCCCAGTGCCCACTGCAACCTACATCCTTATGAATCTGCTTAGTGTATTCATCTCTTGGTCTCCGTCTGCGATTTTTACTGTCCACACTGCCAAAAATACTAAATTTGTGATGCTTGATGCCTCAGAACATGTCCTACCAACCGATCACTTCTTCTAGTCAAATTGTGCCACAAACTTCTCTTCTCCTCAATTCTATTTAGTACCTCCTCATTAGTTACGTGATCTACCCATCTAATCTTCAGCATTCTTCTGTAGCACCACATCTCGAAATCTTCTATTCTCTTCTTGTCCAAACTATTTATCGTCCATATTTCACTTCCATACATGGCTATACGCCATACAAATTCTTTCAGAAACGACTTCCTGACACTTAAATTTATACTCGATGTTAAGAAATTTCTCTTCTTCAGAAACGTTTTCCTTGCCATTGCCAGTCTACATTTTATATCCTCTCTACTTCGATCATCATCAATTATTTTTCTCCCCAAATAACAAAATTCATCTACTACTTTAAGTGTCTCATTTCCTAATCTAATTCCCTCAGCATCATCCGACTTAATTCGACTACATTCCATTTTTGTATGTATTGCCTACATTTTAGGATAGTGTCATTAATACAGATATTAAAAAGTATGGGTGATATTGCACACCCTTGATCCATTTCTTTATTTATTACAATTTTTTCTCCCCTTTGTTACAAAAATGGCTCTGAGCAGTATGGGACTTAACTTCTGAGGTCATCAGTCCCCTAGAACTTAGAACTACTTAAACCTAACTAACCTAAGAACATCACACACATCCATGCCCGAGGCAGGATTCGAACCTGCGGCCGTAGCGGTCGCGCGGTTCCAGACTGTAGCGCCTAGAACCGCTCGGCCACCCCGGCCGGCGCTTTGTTACAATTTTTGACTGTTTGTATAGGCTTCTTACTGCCTTTACTAATTTTCTGAGACATACATTGCTTTCCATTATATTATAAATTTTATTTCTGTTCATATTGTCAAATGCTTTAACCGAATTTATAAATCCTATGTGAGTTTGTAGCTTACTTTCTCGTCTTTTCGCTTTTACTTGTTGTAGATTAAATACATTGGTTGTCGTTAATCTTATTTTTCTAGATACAGCCTGCTCTTCGCTAACGAGAATTTCAGAAATTTTTTGTAAGTCTGCCATTATTATTCTTTTATATAACTTATAAATTAGGCTGCAAAAATTATAGAGGTTATAATGTAAATATAGATTAAAGTAAAACAAGATTAATGGATAGTAGTCGAAGTCAGCAAGTGATTTTGAGAGATTTAGTTTAGGAAATGATTCGCTGAGTGTATCAGACGTGTTTTTCTGTTTTTTGCAACATAATAACAGCCAACAGCAGAAGTAAAGTGGAAGTAAATGCAGACTGTCATAGTAAAAAATGTTTTCCTGAAACATGAAAATATGTTAACACCTATTATAAATTTAGGCGTTTACTGAAAATATCTGTTTGGAGTGTAGGTTTACATGCAAGTGAAACGTTGAAGATAAACAATACAGACAACAAAGAGAATAGAAATTTCTAAAATGTGTTGCTGCAGAGAGATCTTGAAGATTAGATAGATAGGCTGCTTAATTCTTGCAGGTTAGTGAATCGAGTCAGGTAGATAAGAAATTTATGGCAAACTGTACTAAAAGAAGGGATCACATGAGAGTACACGTGGTGAGGCATCAAGGCTAAGGCAGTCCACGCCAGATATATCCGAACGAACAGATTTATCCAGTTGCTGTTTTTAGATAATCTGTAGAGGACAGTGTGGGGAATTTTCTGGCAAACGCAAGTAATTTTTTCAAGTGGATGTAGGATGCAATGGTTATGCAGACATAAAAAGAGTTTCACAAGACACTCTAGCTAGGAGACCAGCATTAACCATACCTTGGCCCGATTACTGCAACGAAAACAAGGTAAAAATAGATGTAAAACTTTAATCAATAGTTAACAGTATTTTTCAGTGTTTGCATCCATCTTCACTACAAGAATTATGTTCACTGTCTTAAGTGAAAGGCTAAACCTTGTTTACTTCGCGTACTTCCCTCTCGTACCTTCTAGCGCATCAAATTTTATTGCATCTCTGTATATTCACGTAGAATATTCTTATACAAGGACTATCTGTGGTAACAGCTGACAAACTTAAAGAAGGCAGTTGTTCTTAAAGTGTAGAACAGTCTGTCATCCCTGTACCTACAGGGGAGGTATGGGTCAACATTCAGGACACATTTCTCATTGTAAGTAAGGAAACGCTTTAATTCCGTGTTGGAACCCACTGTCTAGGTTTCTCTGTACTACACTAATCTTGAGACTTATATATGGTGGGAAACAGTTGAAACCTGTCACCAACAAATATTTTCGGCAAGTTTATTTGTTTTATCCATTATGGACACTGGACGTTCGACTATGGTTAGAACAGCGGACGCTGTGGATTAATTCTGCAATTGGTCGCTTTATACACTCCTGGAAATGGAAAAAAGAACACATTGACACCGGTGTGTCAGACCCACCATACTTGCTCCGGACACTGCGAGAGGGCTGTACAAGCAATGATCACACGCACGGCACAGCGGACACACCAGGAACCGCGGTGTTGGCCGTCGAATGGCGCTAGCTGCGCAGCATTTGTGCACCGCCGCCGTCAGTGTCAACCAGTTTTCCGTGGCATACGGAGCTCCATCGCAGTCTTTAACACTGGTAGCATGCCGCGACAGCGTGGACGTGAACCGTATGTGCAGTTGACGGACTTTGAGCGAGGGCGTATAGTGGGCATGCGGGAGGCCGGGTGGACGTACCGCCGAATTGCTCAACACGTGGGGCGTGAGGTCTCCACAGTACATCGATGTTGTCGCCAGTGGTCGGCGGAAGGTGCACGTGCCCGTCGACCTGGGACCGGACCGCAGCGACGCACGGATGCACGCCAAGACCGTAGGATCCTACGCAGTGCCGTAGGGGACCGCACCGCCACTTCCCAGCAAATTAGGGACACTGTTGCTCCTGGGGTATCGGCGAGGACCATTCGCAACCGTCTCCATGAAGCTGGGCTACGGTCCCGCACACCGTTAGGCCGTCTTCCGCTCACGCCCCAACATCGTGCAGCCCGCCTCCAGTGGTGTCGCGACAGGCGTGAATGGAGGGACGAATGGAGACGTGTCGTCTTCAGCGATGAGAGTCGCTTCTGCCTTGGTGCCAATGATGGTCGTATGCGTGTTTGGCGCCGTGCAGGAGAGCGCCACAATCAGGACTGCATACGGCCGAGGCACACAGGGCCAACACCCGGCATCATGGTGTGGGGAGCGATCTCCTACACTGGCCGTACACCACTGGTGATCGTCGAGGGGACACTGAATAGTGCACGGTACATCCAAACCGTCATAGAACCCATCGTTCTACCATTCCTAGACCGGCAAGGGAACTTGCTGTTCCAACAGGACAATGCACGTCCACATGTATCCCGTGCCACCCAACGTGCTCTAGAAGGTGTAAGTCAACTACCCTGGTCAGCAAGATCTCCGGATCTGTCCCCCATTGAGCATGTTTGGGACTGGATGAAGCGTCGTCTCACGCGGTCTGCACGTCCAGCACGAACGCTGGTCCAACTGAGGCGCCAGGTGGAAATGGCATGGCAAGCCGTTCCACAGGACTACATCCAGCATCTCTACGATCGTCTCCATGGGAGAATAGCAGCCTGCATTGCTGCGAAAGGTGGATATACACTGTACTAGTGCCGACATTGTGCATGCTCTGTTGCCTGTATCTATGTGCCTGTGGTTCTGTCAGTGTGATCATGTGATGTATCTGACCCCAGGAATGTGTCAATAAAGTTTCCCCTTCCTGGGACAATGAATTCATGGTGTTCTTATTTCAATTTCCAGGAGTGTATATGGATTTTTAAAGAAACATCTATTCTAGTTATGTTTTAATTTTTTCTTTATTCATTTTTAGTTTAGGATCATCAGATGGGGGGCTATTACAAGCACTTGACATTTTCACCTAGGCACAACTGGGAGCACTGCACCGTTGCGTGACCCCTTAAGTTGAAAGTGCAGCAGTTTTACCGACCTGTTTGACATACCAGCGTGGAAAACAGCGTGCTTGGATACGCTTATGATCAGTTCGCGCCTGTGACAGTTACATCTCATAATGATGTTTATGATGGATTTCAGTTCCCCTCAGCCCGCATCTCGTGGTCGTGCGGTAGCGTTCTCGCTTCCCACGCCCGGGTTCCCGGGTTCGATTCCCGGCGGGGTCAGGGATTTTCTCTGCCTCGTGATGGCTGGCTGTTGTGTGCTGTCCTTAGGTTAGTTAGGTTTAAGTAGTTCTAAGTTCTAGGGGACTTATGACCACAGCAGTTGAGTCCCATAGTGCTCAGAGAGAGTCAGTTCCCCTGAATAACAAGAGCTCAGATGGAAACAGTTCGAAACAAACAAGGGAAAGCAGAAAGGTGGAAGGAGTACATAGAGGGTCTATACAGGAGCGATGTTCTTGAGGACAATATTATAGAAGTGGAAGAGAATGTAGATGAAGATGAAATAGGAGGTATGATATTGCGTGAAGAGTATGACAGAGCACTGAAAGATCTAAGTCGAAACAAGGCCCTGGGAGTAGACAACATTCCATTAGAACTACTGACAGCCTTGAGAGAGCCAGCCCTGACAAAACTCTACCATCTGGTGAGCAAGATGTGTGACAGAGGTGAAATGCCTTCAGACTTCAAGAAGAATATAATAATTCAAATCCCAAACAAAGCAGGTGTTGACAGATGTGAAAATTACCGAACTATCAGTTTAATAAGTCACGGCTGCAAAATACTAACACGAATTCTTTACAGACGAATGGAAAAACTGGTAGAAGCCGACCTCGGGGAAGATCAGTTTGGATTCCGTAGAAATGTTAGAAAATAGATTAAGGAAAGTCAAACCTACGCTTCTAGCATTTGTAGACTTAGAGAAAGCTTTTGATAATATTGACTGGAATACTCTCTTTCAAATTCTGAAGGTGGCAGGGGTAAAATACAGGGAGCTAAACGCTATTTACAATTTGTACAGAAACCAGATGGCAGTTGTAAGAGTCGAGGTCATGAAAGGGAAGCAGTAGTTCGGAAGTGAGTGAGACAGGGTTGTAGCCTATCCCCGATGTTATTCATTCTGTATATTGAGCAAGCAGTAAAGGAAACAAAAGAAAAATTCGGAGTAAGTATTAAAATCCATTGTAATTCTGTCAGAGACAGCAAAGGACTTGGAAGAGCAGATGAACGGAATGGACAGTGTCTTGAAAGGAGGATATAAGATGAACATCAACAAAAGCAAAACGAGGATAATGAAATGTGTCGAATTAAATCGGGTGATGCTGAGGGAATTAGATTAGGAAATGAGACACTTAAAGTAGTAAAGGAGTTTTGCTATTTAGGGAGCAAAATAACTGATGATGGTCGAAGTACAGAGGATGTAAAATGTAGACTGGGAATGGCAAGGAAAGCGTTTCTGAAGAAGAGAAATTTGTTAACATCGAGTATTGATTTAAGTGTCAGGAAGTCGTTTCTGAAAGTATTTGTATGGAGTGTAGCCATGTATAGAAGTGAAACGTGGACGGTAAATAGTTTAGACAGAAAGAGAATAGAAGCATTTGAAATGTGGTGCTACAGAAGAATGCTGAAGATTAGATGGGTAGATCATGTAACTAACGAGGAGGTATTGAATAGAATTGGAGAGAAGAGAAATTTGTTGCTCAACTTGACTAGGAGAAGGGATTGGTTGGTGGGGCACATTATGAGGCATCAAGAGATCACCAATTTAGTATTGGAGGGCAGCGTGGAGGCTAGAAATCGTAGATTGAGACCATGAGACGAATACACTAAACAGATTCAGATGGATATATGTTGCAGTAGGTACTGGGAGATCAAGAAGCTTGCACAGGATAGAGTAGCATGGAGACCTGCATCAAACCAGTCTAAGGACTGAGACCACAACAACAACAATCAGTTCCCAAATGCAGTGAAAGTTTAATCTTATAATTTGTAAATCTATGAGAATTTCCAGAATTCCAAACCTAAGCTGAGCGCCTTCCTTGTACCACACTCCTTTATTTTAAATCGTTGTTTCTGTCTGTAAATCAGAGCTGCAAAAAAATGGTTCATCTGGCTCTGAGCACTATGGGACCTAACATCTGAGGTCATCAGTCCCCTAGAGCTTAGAACTACTTAAACCTAACTAACCTGAGGACATCACACACATCCATGCTCGAGGCAGGATTCGAACCTGCGACCGTAGCAGTCTGAAGGTTCCGGACTGAAGCGCCTAGAACCGCACGGCCACCGCGGCCGGCCAATGAGAGCTTCGCTGTGATAGTTATTTTTTTTCGTGCATTGTCGGAATTTTTAGTTTTAGTTTTTTAAACTTTTGTTAGCTTCTTTTATTTTCAATTTTTGTTTTTGCAACCTTGTATCACTACGTAGTGTTTTGAGAGGTTTCACGGCAGCGAAGGAAAACATAAAAAAATACGTTATCACATCTATGAAACCGGCGAGTCTTTCAAAACTAAATTTATCTCCCGGATGAATATAAAAGTGAACTGGCAGTCATCACGTATTGGAATAAGTTACGCTCACCAGTTGATGAACGTTCGCTGGAATGTAGTATCTGTCAAAGAATGGAGAAGAGATGCGATCTCGAGGACCGAGGAACATTGCAAAAATTGAATCTTACACGCAGATAAAATATTCCCTACGGCGTATCTACATCTTACGTAAAGTGAAGGCACAGGGGGGAAGAAAGGAAAGAAAAGGGATTACTGACGTCAGCTGCTTCGGGTCATGACGTGGAATCAGCTGTGAAGAGTGAAAATGTGTACCGGACCAGGATTCGAACCTGGGATCTCCTGCTCACTAGGCACGTGCGAAAACCACTGCGCCATCCGGGCACAGGGCGCTGTCTCACTCACCAGCACGGACTGCCTAGGCACTAGAGATGGGTAGTTCGCAAACGAATAGGTGCAAAGGAACGGTTCACCAAAATGAACGACAGGACCGAGGAACGAATTCCAAGGAACAATCGGTTCATAGTTCACTTCGGTCGCGGCGGTCTACTTATAGTTCCCGGGAACGAGGAACGATCGGTTCATAGTTCACTTCGGTCGTGGCGGTCTACTTATAGTTCCCGGGAACGAGGAACGATCGGTTCATAGTTCACTTCGGTCGCGCCGGTCTACTTATAGTTCCCGGGAACGGGGAACGATCGGTTCATAGTTCACTTCGGTCGCGGCGGTCACTTCGGCAGCTCTCGTTCCAGCCTCGGTCGCGTGCTCGTCTCAGTCTCGGTCTCCCTCGGCCGCACTCGTCGTTCTTCTCATGACCACCTGTCTCAGATGCACTGCCGACACCTCCTAGTTAGTTCAGTATCCAGTTGTTCGTTTCGTTCACTGCGCTCGCCCATTTTACATGTGTTCCAAACTGTTCTTGAACTTGGGTCTGGCTATTCAGCGTCCATGACCGGTAATCAAAAAGTATTTTATAGTTACGTAAATTACGTAAAAATTACGTTGTATGTAAATATGTTTTTTGGTTTCATCGACTTGATTTAGCAACAAACTTTCAATAATTTGCTTAATTTTTGGTGTAAGAAAATTCACATAAAACTATTTTCGTGTATCTTTCATATACAAAACATTACATTTAGGAAGGTTACTGTTGTTGTGGTCTTCAGTCCTGAGACTGGTTTGATGCAGCTCTCCATGCTACTCTATCCTGTGCAAGCTTCTTTATCTCCCAGTAACTACTGCAACCTACATCCTTCTGGATCTGCTTAGTATATTCATCTCTTGGTCTCCCTCTACGATTTTATCCCTCCACGCTGCCCTCCAATACTAAATTGGTGATCCCTCAATGTCTCAGAACATGTCCTACCAACCGATCTCTTCATCTAGTCAAGTTGTGCCACAAGCTCCTCTTCTCCCCAATTCTATTAATACCTCCTCATTAGTTATGTGATCTACCCATCTAATCTTCAGCATTCTTCTGTAGCACCACACTTCGAAAGCTTCTATTCCCTTCTTGTCCAAACTATTTATCGTCCATGTTTCACTTCCATACATGGCTACACTCCATACAAATACTTTCAGAAACGACTTCCTGAGACTTAAATCTATACTCGATGCTAACAAATTTCTCTTCTTCAGAACCGCTTTCCTTGCCATTGATACTCTACATTTTATGTCCTCTCTACTTCGACCATCATCAGTTATTTTGCTCCCCAAATAGCAAAACTCATTTACTACTTAAAGTGTTTCATTTCCTAATCTAATTCCCTCAGCATCACCAGACTTAATTCGACTACATTCCATTATCCTCGTTTTGCTTTTGTTGATGTTCATCTTATACCTCCTTTCAAGACACTATACATTCCGTTCAACTGCTCTTCCAAGCCCTTTGCTGTCTCTGACAGAATTACAATGTCATCCGTGAACCTCAAAGTTTTTATTTCTTCTCCATGCATTTTAATACCTACTCCGAATTTTTCTTTTGTTTCCTTTACTGCTTGCTCAATATACAGATTGAATAACATCGGGGAGTGGTTACAGCCCTGTCTTACTCCCTTCCCAACCACTGCTTCCCTTTCATGTCCCTCGACTCTTATAACTGCCATCTGGTTTCTGTACAAATTGTAAATAGCCGTTCGCTCCCTGTTTTTTACCCCTGCCACCTTCAGAATTTGAGAGTATTCCAGTCAACATTGTCAAAAGCTGTCTCTAAGTCTACAAATGCTAGAAATGTAGGTTTGCCTTTCCTTAATCTAGCTTCTAAGATAAGTCGTAAGGTCAGTATTGCCCCACGTGTTCAAATATTTCTACGGAATCCAAACTGATCTTTCCCGAGGTCGGCTTCTACTAGTTTTTCCATTCGTCTGTAAAGAATTCGTGTTAGTATTTTGCAGCTGTGACTTATTAAACTGATAGTTCGGTAATTTTCACATCTGTCAACACTTGCTTTCTTTGGGATTGGAATTATTATATTCTTCTTTAAGTCTGAGGGTATTTCGCCTGTCTCATACATCTTGCTCACCAGATGGTAGAGTTTTGGCAGGACTGGCTCTCCGAAGGCTGTCAGTAGTTCTAATGGAATGTTGTCCACTCCCGGGGCCTTGTTTCGACTCAGATCTTTCAGTGCTCTGTCAAACTCTTCACGCAGTATCATATCTCCCATTTCATCTTCATCTACATCCTCTTCCATTTCCATAATAATGTCCTCAAGTACATCGCCCTTGTATAGACCCTCTATATACTCCTTCCACCTTTCTGCTTTCCCTTCTTTGCTTAGAACTGGGTTTCCATCTGAGCTCTTGATATTCATACAAGTGGTTCTCCTTTCTCCAAAGGTCTGTTTAATTTTCCTGTAGGCAGTATCTACCTTATCCCTGGTAAGATCCTTACATTTGTCCTCTAGCCATCCCTGCTTAGCCATTTTGCACTTCCTGTCGATCTCATTTTTGAGAAGTTTGTATTCCATTTTGCCTGCTTCATTTACTGCATTTTTATATTTTCTCCTTTCATCAATTAAGTCCAATATTTCTTCTGTTACCCAAGGATTTCGAGCAGCCCTCGTCTTTTTACCTACTTTATCCTCTGCTGCCTTCACTACTTCATCCCTCAAAGCTACCCATTCTTCTTCTACTGTATTTCTTTCCCCCATTCGGGTCAGTTGTTCCCTTATGCTCTCCTTGAAACTCTGTACAACCTCTGGTTCTTTCAGTTTATCCAGGTCCCATCTCCTTAAATTCCCACCTTTTTGCAGTTTCTTCAGTTTTAATCTACATTTAGGTAGGCACTAATTATTTTGAAGTTTGATTGTTTCCAATTTGCATTATCTGCTAGTTTGGTTTCTTTGAAAAAAAAGTGGGTTGTGGGTTATTTTGGCTCAGTAGGAAAAGCGGTGCCTCTCCATTTGAAAATACATAGATCGCCATAAAATCGTATTTACTTATTATCTCAAAAACATTTGTTCAGAAGGAGCTTTCAAACCAAAAACTTTATTACTGCGAACTTAATTATTATTATTATTGCTGCATTAACTTTAATAATACAACATAAAAACCTAAATTTTACTAAGCATGTGACGCAAGTATGATGAGAAAACCACATTTTATTTTATGCTTCCATAAAGTCTACTTCGCCTACGAAATCAGAGACAACGTGAAGTATATATAGGGTGTAAACGATTATTGTTTACAGCGTAGCGTACCTATGTAGTGCAAGTCGAAACGAAGAATTTTATAGAAGACACTTGTGGTCTATTAAGTTGGGAAACAGCCACCAACAGGTTTACAAGACTGCATGTGCTATCGCCCATGCGCGTCGCGTGAGATTTTCATGTTCTCTTCTCCAGCTCTCTACACATCGTCATCGATTGTTTCGCCATTGTTGCTTGCATTAGCTTGTTATTTCTTCACTGCCTAATTATTACATGTTTGTCTGTTTGTTGTATCTGCTCGTAACGGGCAACACATTGTCCGTAATTGCCGAGCAGTCTGTACTCGGGGCCGGTTTTCCGTGCGCCACCCTATATTATTTCCCTGTGATCAGCCAAAGGCTACGGTTGTCTAAACGAGAGGTTCTGCAGAATCACAGAAATTACTTCTAAAAGTGTGTCAGAATTCTGTAATGAATAAAAACTCTATACTCCAGGGGGGAGGCAAGTGCCCCTTCTTGGTGCCCTCCATCTTTCAGTCACCTACACTACTAATTTTCAGTTTTTCATAAGAACCATATACCATATACAAATGAACGGTGAACGAGTAAAAATGAACGGTTCCCAAAAAAGAACGATCAGCAGTGAACTAGTTCCCAAGGATGAACGAGTTTGCCCATCTCTACTCGGCACCCCTCACTCACCGCCGACCCCACACCCCCACCAAGCGCCACCTGTCCACAGCCCTGTCCACTTCCTCCGTGTCCTCTACCACAGAGTAAAGTCCGGTCCACACGCAACGATCTGTCTGCGCAGACATCGGCGCAGATGTCTCTACATGCAAAAGATCGCTGCAAATGTGGTGTGTTCACACGACACAAATCCCAATCTACTACTCGCCCGCCATCTGTCGGTGTAGAAAAGAAATATCAGTAGCAAGCGACAACGCCTCACGTAAACGTCAAAAATTTAATTCAGTTATTTTGAAATATAGAAATGGAGGAAGTTCTGTTGTGGTCTGTTTTCGCAACTTGTGTTGCAAAAAACATTCAGATCAACCGCAGGAAACAGAGAAAGCGGTCAAAATGGTGTAGACATTGGCTGCTAAAGCGAAAGCAGTTTTCTCACGTAAATTTACTGCGAGAGTTGCAGGACGAACCTAACGACTGGCGAAGTTATTGGCGGATGGATGTCGAAACTTATAATTATCTCTTAAAGCTTGTAACCCCTCATGTTATGAGAAAAAATACTTGTATAGAGAAGGGCAATTTCTCCTCATGAACGGCTGGCGGTAACATTAAGATTCCTAGCAACAGGAAGGAGCTACAAGGATTTGGAATTTTCAACTGCAATATCGAAACAAGAGTTGAGTGAAATAATACCAGCAATTTTTCAATTAGAGCATTGTATGCTTCTGTCTTTTTGTCTGTCACTATATTCTTTACTTTAATCTTCCACAAACATGGGTGGTTTCTATATATTTCAATGAATTCACTTACAAACTCTCGAGAACACTGACGAGTATCAGCCATTTTAATGCAATGTATGCATAAACACAAACACTAGACTGAACAAACAGCTGTTTCGCGCCAGATTTGCGGCGATCTCCTGTCCACACGCTCCAACTTGTCTGCGCAGATATGGTTTGAACCCACAGATTTGAGAGGTTTCGCTCAAACCCCCAACTCCAACTTCCAGGTTTGCACACACCTCAGGTTGGTGCATATCTTCTGTCCACACGCAACGATCTGTCTGCACAGATATGATGTGCGCAGACATTTGTGCAGACAGATCGTTGCGTGTGGACGGGCGTTAACACATCCTCTACTCTGAGACTCCCTCAGGAGGTCGGACGTACTCGTGCGTCCACACTGAAGAAGGCGGATCCATTGCCCATCTAGGCAATCAGTTATATGGATGCGTCTTGTCTGCTCTTTCGGGAGTGTACGAAAGAACAGACAACACGCGGTCATATAATATCTACATCTTCTTGGAATCACGTTTCTTCCTTGCTGAAGTGTAGCATTCAGAGTTTTGAACAGGAAAAGAAGAGCACAACGTTTCAGCGTAGTGCTGAAAACTTGATGAACATAGAATATCGTCCAAACACGAAAATCTGCTACAAGTTTCAGATCGTCCTTGACGTGCTTAAATTTCAAGACAAGTGCGACCGCGGTAAAATTCAGTCGTCCATTGGAACGGGCAGGTACACATTCTAATAATAATTCACTAATTTTTGCCGAAATTCGATGGGTGATAAAAGCATCTAAAACAAAGAATTGTACGATGCCACAATATTTTAGTTTATATATTTGAATGGAACACAGACAACGTGACCACTCTGGATGGACACACAAACAAAACTGTTCCAAGGATGAAGCGGACACATGACCCACCAACTATACATTACTGCAACTGCGCTAATGCATAGCATGTTAATATGGATTAGGTTCGTACAGATCATTACGACAGTTTTGCATGTTCTACATTCAGTCCGGAACCTCGTGACTGCTACGGTCGCAGGTTCGAATCCTGCCTCGGGCATGGATGTGTGTGATGTCCTTAGGTTAGTTAGGTTTAAGTAGTTCTAAGTTCTAGGGGACTGATGACCTCAGATGTTAAGTCCCATAGTGCTCAGAGCCATTTGCACCATTTGAACCATGTTCTGCATTTGGTTGTGACGCATTTGACGAAAATGTATTTTTGATCCACTGATGTCTACTGTTTTTCTCCAGCGAAGATGGTTGTTATACCTGAAACCGGTAGAGAATAAATAAGTAGTTGTACAGCTGATGGCTCAAATATGCTTTTTCGTCGTACTATTCAGAAGTAAAAAGTGAAATCAAGCAGAAATTTGGAAAAGAAATTCAAGTTCAGGGAGAAGAAAGGAAAACTTGAGGCAATTCTGCTAGAGATGGCAAATGACTTGGAAAATCAGTTGTCGTGTCTAGAGAAGAGGTTAGAGGACAAGCTAAAATAAAACTAAATCTAAGCTACAGGGTGTTTCAAAAATGACCGGTATATTTGAAACGCCAATAAAAACTAAACGAGCAGCGATAGAAATAGACCGTTTGTTGCAATATGCTTGGGATAACAGTACATTTTCAGGCAGACAAACTTTCGAAATTACAGTAGTTACAATTTTCAACAACAGATGGCGCTGCGGTCTGGGAAACTCTATAGTACGATATTTTCCACATATCCACCATGCGTAGCAATAATATGGCGTAGTCTCTGAATGAAATTACCCGAAACCTTTGACAACGTGCCTGGCGGAATGGCTTCACATGCAGATGAGATGTACTGCTTCAGCTGTTCAATTGTTTCTGGATTCTGGCGGTACACCTGGTCTTTCAAGTGTCCCCACAGAGAGAAGTCACAGGGGTTCATGTCTGGCGAATAGGGAGGCCAATCCACGCCGCCTCCTGTATGTTTCGGATAGCCCAAAGCAATCACACGATCATCGAAATATTCATTCAGGAAATTAAAGACGTCGGCCGTGCGATGTGGCCGGGCACCATCTTGCATAAACCACGAGGTGTTCGCAGTGTCGTCTAAGGCAGTTTGTACCGCCACAAATTCACGAAGAATGTCCAGATAGCGTGATGCAGTAATCGTTTCGGATCTGAAAAATGGGCTAATGATTCCTTTGGAAGAAATGGCGGCCCAGACCAGTACTTTTTGAGGATGCAGGGACGATGGGACTGCAACGTGGGGCTTTTCGGTTCCCCATATGCGCCAGTTCTGTTTATTGACGAAGCCGTCCAGGTAAAAATAAGCTTCGTCAGTGAACCAAATGCTGCCCACATGCATATCGCCGTCATCAATCCTGTGCACTATATCGTTAGCGAATGTCTCTCGTGCAGGAATGGTAGCGGCGCTGAGGGGTTGCCGCGTTTGAATTTTGTATGGATAGAGGTGTAAACTCTGGCACATGAGACGATACGTGGACGTTGGCGTCATTTGGACCGCAGCTGCAACACGGCGAACGGAAACCCGAGGCCGCTGTCGGATCACCTGCTGCACTAGCTGCGCGTTGCCCTCTGTGGTTGCCGTACGCGGTCGCCCTACCTTTCCAGCACGTTCATCCGTCACGTTCCCAGTCCGTTGAAATTTTTCAAACAGATCCTTTATTGTATCGCTTTTCGGTCCTTTGTTTACATTAAACCTCCGTTGAAAACTTCGTCTTGTTGCAACAACACTGTGTTCTAGGCGGTGGAATTCCAACACCAGAAAAATCCTCTGTTCTAAGGAATAAACCATGTTGTCTACAGCACACTTGCACGTTGTGAACAGCACACGCTTACAGCAGAAAGACGACGTACAGAATGGCGCACCCACAGACTGCGTTGTCTTCTATATCGTTCACATCACTTGCAGCGCCATCTGTTGTTGAAAATTGTAACTACTGTAATTTCGAAAGTTTGTCCGCCTGAAAATGTACTGTTGTCCCAAGCATATTGCAACAAACGGTGTATTTCTATCGCTGCTCGTTTAGTTTTTATTGCCGTTTCAAATATACCGGTCATTTTTGAAACACCCTGTAAGTGTGTGTACTGTAATTAAGTCAGGTAAGGTTCGTGTAATTACGTCATGAAATGTACTTTAATCGTAATATTTGCTGCTTGGACAGATTAACAACTGACGATGGTAGAAGTAACAGAAGGGGGAAGGAATACTGAGTTTAACGTGCCGTCGACATCGACGCCATTGGAGACAGGGCACAAGCTCGGACTGTGTCAAGAATGGAGAAAGAAATCGGCTGCGCCCTTTCATAGGAGTCACCCCGGCATTTGCCTGGAGCGATTTAGGGAAACCACGGAAAACCTAAATCTGGATGGCGGGACGGGGATTTGAACCATCGTCCTCCCGAATGCGAGACCACTGTGCTAGCCTCGCTCGGTTAGAAGTAACGAAGATATGTAGTCTGGGAACAGTGAACACAAGCATTTCTGAACAAGAGAATTGTGTAAACATCGGATAAAACTGAAGTGAGACGAAATTTTTCCTGGTGGTATTTATTTGGTGTATAAGCCATAGATATGAATGAAACGTGCGCGATAAACGATACAGGCTGGAAAAGAATAGCAGATTTTGAAATCTGGTGCTACAGGAGAATGGTAAAGATTAGATGTGTAGATCGGTTAGCTATTAAACAGGCACGGAACCGAACTGGGGAGATTTATGGCACAATTTGGCTACAAGAAGGAGCGGGTTGGCGGGACACATCCGGAGCCATTAAGGAATAGTCAGTTCGGTTATGGCGGGAAGTGTGCGGGTAAAGGTCGGGACACACACGTCCGGGCCGTGTCAGGGCCGAGCGTCGGACGAGTGACGGCCGTGCTCCGGTCCGTTCCTGCAGGGGCCACACATGGCCGGGGCACGTCCGTGTCTCTGTTGTTCCTTGTAGCGACTCGGACGCGGTGATCTGCGTTTCTGTTGGTGAAAGCTGTAAAACATGTTCACTAATTTTCGTAATAGTGAATTAGCACTTGCTTTAGACGAAGAGGAATTATGGATCCACAGTGCCTGGAAAACAAGACCAGTACAGGGAGAGTTTCGAACATTATTTTCTCATCTCATAGATGATGAGACCAAGTTTTATGAATATTATAGGATGACGCAGTACAGCTTCTGTGAACTTTTAAAGAAACTAGAACCAAGACTGAGAAAATAGGACACTTTCTGGAGAGTATCAGTTTCACCCAAAGAACGACTGGCTGTTTTTTTAAGGTAGTTTAAAGAAAAGTACACAGAACACAAATAAATATGAAGTTTTAAGGACAGCATTTTTATTTTATTACTTTAGTAATTGAAAGATAAATACATAAGTTAGTAAATAATACAGTTAAATTTCTACTACCCTAAGAAAAACAAATGAGGATTATTCAGTGAATTAGTTTCTGAAGCTGATTAGGATGCAGGGGAACTTGGAGGATGATCGCTTTGGTTATTTATATACGAATTGTGGGAATCCCTTTGCAGATCCAAAATCTGCTGTGTAGGTTCTGTTGGCTCGTTTTCCACAGGTGAAGGATATGGTGTTGAAACAAATTTTGCTGAGGAATTGGAGGATGATGGAGTGAATTGATGGACTGATACGTCATTCATGAGTTGCTTCACCTCAAAGTTTTGTACAATTGAAAAAATCCTCTTTTAGCTTGATGACAAACTCTGTCTTTGTACTCGATATTCTTGTAGTTTTCACTTCCCTGATGGTAACGAACAGGAAACTTATGAACTTCTTCTATTAGCCGTTCCACATCCATGTTTTGTACACAGAACAGTCTTGCGCAGTTGCACAGCTCACAAGACAGTTCTACCGTCAGGCCGTGTCCGTCACGTGAAAATTTAAACACGGCGAATCCCGCCCGGCCCGGCCCCGGCCCGTGGACGTTCCCCGTGCACGGCCCGGTCAAGTGGGGCCCACTGCGCTACATTCGTTTTAATGATGTATTTCGTTGTCCGGGTGACGGCCGATACTCGGACGTGTCTCGGCACGGCCACGGTCCGGGCATGTGTGTCCCGACCTTAACGCTCGTAGAGGGAGACCGAGGAGAGAATACAGTGACGAGGGTCAGAGAGATGCGTGGTGCAGCAGCTGCGCGGGAATGAAGAGGCTCGTACAAGACAGACCGGAGAGCTGCGTCAGACCAGTCTTCGGACTGACGACTGCCAAAACAACTACAAACTAATGGGCAAAGCCGACCTACTCACAAATCTGAAGTTCGCGAGACAATGAAATGGACCACAAGTGAATCAGATCCGTAAGTATTGGATTAGCTCAGTGCCCCCTGCTTTGCTCGCGAAGACTGTATGACCTGCAGAGGTTTTTGTTGTTATTTAACCGTATTTCTATGTTGTTCACAAACTGCAACACTTTCTACGCTTTTCACGCTAATTAAGGCCATATAACCAAGCTCTTTTCCGAATGTGCTTATGACCAACACGCGATTCTGGTAGCTGGAGTCCGAAGTCTTTGTTAATTATGCTTTTTGCGTTCTTGTAGAGATGTTTCCATAACAACTTTCATCCCCTAAAAAATATTTCTTTATATCTAACCGAGAAGTCAAATACCCAATTACAAAAACTTAGATTAAATTTTTTTTTAATGTAACGAAATATTTTCTTAAAAGCTTTCATCCCCTACTGCACTTCCTTAGAGGTTGAATTCCCAAAAACGACTGAAAACACGTATTTTTTAAAAATTTCCAACCAAGAAATCAAATACCAATAGTCATAGATGTAGCCTTAAAACTCTTTAGTAGTTCTTTAGTAATTATTTATTTTCGAAAAAGCTTTCACCCACTATTTTACCCCCTTAGTAGCTGAATTTCCAAAAATGCTGAAATATGTATTTTTTATATTCTGACAGAGAAACCAAAAAACTCGGTTCGTAGTTTAAGCTCCAAAATTCCCTTAATAGCGACGTACTTTCAAAAAGTCTTTCCTCTCCCATTTCACCCCCATAGGAGTGGAATTTTGGACAATGCCATCTTAAACGATGCCTACTTTATAAGATCAACACCCTCTCCAAACTTCAAGTTTCTACCCTCAACGGGTTGCGCTGGTTGATTACGAGTCAGTGAATCATTCTGATCCTGTTTAACCCCCAAAGGTGTCGACTATCCAAAAACAGTGAAACGCGTAATTTTTTCAACTCCAACCGAAAAGTCAAACACCATTTTTCAAAGATTTAGATTTAAAATGCTTTCGCAATGAAATGTGTTCATAAAAAAATGTCATCCTCTAGTTCACCCGCAAATAGGTTCAATTTTCAAAAACACTGAAACATGTATATTTTTCATTTGTAACCGAGAAGTCAAATAACAATATTCTAAAAATACTTTACTACTTTTTTAATAATGATATATAGGGTGATTATAATCAAAGTTAAACTTTCAAACCGCTGTAGAAATAACGCCACTGGCAGAATGACCTCTAATTGCAATGGAATGTTATGGGAGAGGGGGGAAAACGTATGGCAGAAGAAAAATAAATAGTTACAAAATGTAGCAATAGATGGCTCTTTAAGCATCATAATTTAATAGTAGTCGACTAAAAATGACAAATGAATCATACAACACTACCTAAGATGTACGTTTGACATTAAACAAACTGTACTACTCAGTGTGCGTGGGTGTACAGGTGTGATACTGTTAGTTATGTGAGCCCATTCACCAGGACAAGGTCATATCACATCGGACGGGAAAAATCGGTTTTTAATTGTCCTGAGGCCAAAAACCCCATAAAAAGTATCAGTCAAAATCAAATCGGATTATTTATTTCCGTGTCACTGGCGCAAAACATGTACAATATCCAGTCCACTGTTTTATGCAACAAGTTGAAATTGAGAAACAGCATGTTCCACAACTGATCGTAGTGTTGAATGTGTTGCGCAATGTAGAATGTGTTGCGCAATGCCTGCCTTCAATGCAGCTAAGTTTGCAATCGGAACATTGAACACAACATCTTTCAGACAGCCCCACAGCCACAAGTCACACGGATTAAGATCAGGTGATCGGGACGGCCAGACTGTAGGGAAATGGCGGCTGATAATTCTAGCATTTCCGAAATGGCGCTTCAGCAGCTGCTTAACTGGATTTGCAATGTACGGAGATGCGCCATCTTGCATAAAAATTATCCTATCCACACATCGACGCTGTTGGACAGCTGGAATGACGTGGTTGCGGAAAAAACACGCATGTCGCTTACCAGTGACGGTACAGGTAACAGGACCGGAAGCACCTGTCTCTTCGGAAAAATATGGCACTACGATAAATGGTGCCATAAACCTGCACCACACAGTGACATTTTACAGGATGAAATGGTACTGGTTGACTTACGTGTGGATTTTCCGTTGCCCATATTCGACAACTCTATGTATTGACATATCCTGTCAGATGGAAGTGGGCTTCATCTGTCCACAAAATCTTCCACGACCAATCATTGTCCACTTCCATGCGAGAAATAAATTCTAAAGCGGGTCGACAGAAAGCAACTCATGCACGTGGGTAATTTTGAATCGATAGCAAAGAAGGATGTTCCGTAGGACTTTACTCACCGTGCTCACGGGTATGTCCGATGTTCGGGCAATCCTCCGTGCACTACACGTTTGCACACCACCACTCGTCTCCTCCTGCACTGCTGTGGCCACTCCTTCCACTGACGTCGAATCAATTCGTTTCCTCCCTCGACCATCTTGCACACCAAAAGAACCCGTCTTCTCGAATTTGCGATTAATTTTCTCCCTACCCACAGCAGTTGTAAGCTGTTTATGTTTTCTTTATGTAAGTAGGCTGTTTATGTTTTCTTATTGGCAACGTTACGTAGCGCTCTATATGAAAATCACTGGCTGTGCTGTGTGCAGTCTGTGGCTAGTTTGCATTGTTGTCTGCCATTGTAGTGTTGGGCAGCGGCAGCTGGATGTGAACAGCGCGTAGCGTTGCGCAGTTGGAGGTGAGCCGCCAGCAGTGGTGGATGTGGGTAGAGAGATGGCGGAGTTTTGAAATTTGTTATACTGGATATTATGAACTGATATATATATTATGATTATTAAGGTAAATACATTGTTTGTTCTCTATTAAAATCTTTCATTTGCTAACTATCCCTATCAGTAGTTAGTGCCTTCCGTAGTTTGAATCTTTTATTTAGCTGGCAGTAGTGGCGCTCGCTGTATTGCAGTAGTTCGAGTAACCAAGATTTTTGTGAGGTAAGCGATTTGTGAAACGTATAGGTTAATGTTAGGGCCATTTTTTTGTAGGGATTTTTGAAAGTCAGATTGCGTTGCGCTAAAAAAAATTATTGTGTGTCAGTTTAAGCACAGTCTTGTATAATTGTTCAAAGGGGACGTTTCACAGTCATCGGACCAAAGCCTATTTTCAAACCCTTCAGTGTCCGAAACTCCACCAGAGCGTTTTCTGCACGGTCATCATTCTTGTAATACAGCTTTTCAAGCAGAGCGCGATCCTGCATCGAGACAGTCGTGGCGAACATCGCGGACACGGGAAGAGGAAACGCCGTGTACCTGGCGTGTGCGTGTGACAGGTGTCTTCATTTACATATTCTGACACATATAGCTCCACCTAATGATCAATTTTCACACTATTTGTTTGTTCTGCCATACGTTTTCCCCCTTATCCGATAATATTCCGTAGCAATTTGACGTCATTCTGACCAGTGCTGTTGTAATGTCTCTTGCAGCGGTCTCTCCGCGATATTTTCAGAAATTTTATAAATTATATAACTCAGTACATATCTCGAAATATCTCTTCTTATCTTACCGATTATCAATGCAAAGTAGTTTCAAGCCCAATTATTCCTTGTAGCCTCCATTTACTCCATGGAATAGCTTCTCTGCTATCTATGTTTTCTCTTATGAAAAGAATAGTGGACTTCTTGCCGATTAGCCGTGAAAGAAGGATGTACATGTATGTATTGTTGAGCTAGTCGCCATCTTGATGAGATTCTGTATGAGAAGGAATTTAATACATGAACTAAACTAAAGTAAGTGTGTTCGCGTATTATTTAATTGATTATTATTGACAGTGTCTGCTTACTACGCTGTGTTGCACGGGATCAGTGGGGAACGTCTGATTTACACTGGACGAACCTGCCGTTTTGTATGCTCAAGATATCCAGTTACTTCAAATAAATAGGCTAACACGGTCTTACCAGCAGATCTCCGGTCTTCCCCATGTGATCACCGAAAGTTAATAATTATTACAAATGTTTCCAGGAGATCAACTGACAATTTTCGTCGCACCGGGACTTCGAAATTGCTTCACTGCCTTATGGAATTTAAGTTAAGCTCAATTTAATCAAGATAGAACAGTATTGAACTGTGTGAATGTGATAAGCCTGCTTTGTCAATGAAAATTCCCTTAATATACGCATGTTTTTACTATTCTGATCAGTGAAGCTAAATCAGGCCGGTGTGAGAGAGGTTTTTAAATTTTAGATCCCACACAAATGATATTAAAGTGTTATTTCTACAGCATTTTGAAAGTTTCATTATAATCACCCTGTATTTACAAAATAGCTTCCACCCACTATTTCACTCCCACAGGGTTAAATTTCCAAAAATGCTCAAACATTTATTTCTTTATTTCTGACCGACAAACCAAATACGAATTCTAGTAGGTCTAGCTTCAAAACTGCCTTAATAGCGACATTTTTCAGAAAAACCATCCCCTATTTCCTCCCCTTAGGCCTGGAATTTGGAAAAATCCGTCCTGAAACTACGCCTACAGTATAAGATACATATCTTCTTCAAATTTCAGGTTTCTATCCTTAGCCATTTGGGCTCGGCAAGAATGAGACAGTCAGTCAGCACACTGCCTTTTATATAACAGAGATTGAATATCAATAACTGTTGGTTTAGTTTGCAGGTCAGCCGGAGATTGGCTTTTTAAATGGTTTCTCAATCTCCCCTAACTACGAAGCGCTTCGTGTATATGCTTCACAGACAGTACGTACAAACTATTAAAAAAGTCGGCGTATCCCAACCTACAGTGGTGTATATGTTACAGTCAAAACCCGTTTTTAGTTAGAACGCGTTCTTACTAGTTAAAACTAGTTTATACTGAGCCACTTCGTCAAAACGCGTTTTGCCTAAGTAAAACTAGTTTTAACTGACTTTCGCTTTTGACCAGCAGTAAATTCTAGTTGTAACTAAGGCTATCAGTATCAACTAGTTTTAACTGACTTTCGCTTTTGACCAGCAGTAAACTCTAGTTGTAACTAAGGCTATCAGTATCAACTAGCTTCAGCTAGTAAGAACGCGTTCTGACTAAACTAGACAGAACCAGTTTTCACTAAATTTATTTAGGGGCAAATATTAAAATTAAGAGCAACTACATCTTGATTGAAATAAAAAACAGCATTTTTGTGTTGTGCAATGCAATATTTATTGGAATATTGACCATACTTCCAAACACATTGCAGATAGTGAAAACAAGAAGGCTCCGACACGAAAATGGCGAGTGTTACTGCAAACTGGATGACAACGGGAAAAACATAAGAAGAGAAACGTGTGTGTATTGTGAAGAGTGCGATGTTGGCTTGTGTGCAATACCATGCCTTGAGCTATACTATACAAAGAGTCATTTCTAATAAATATTCTTCAAGAAACTGTGTTTCCTTTAGATCTACCACTAAAACCCT
Source organism: Schistocerca cancellata (assembly GCF_023864275.1). Classification (NCBI taxonomy): domain Eukaryota; kingdom Metazoa; phylum Arthropoda; class Insecta; order Orthoptera; family Acrididae; genus Schistocerca; species Schistocerca cancellata. Next base: position 523,114,673 of record NC_064633.1, read on the forward strand.
TCCTCGTTGTATAAAAACTAATAATAAATAATTTTTAGCTCTGCAACAGCGTTACTACTGTGGATACCTTCTAATTGTTAGGTATTCGGTTGTTAGATAATCACTTGCCCCCACAACATTCGCTCATAAGCGTGTCGAATACGCGCCGCTATAATAAGCGCTAGAGGCGCGGAAAGAATTACACGCGCAGAAACAGTTGTAGGCGCAGAAAACTCCCCGTCTGAGCAACGCTGCAGCGGCGACAATAGCCCGACACTGGCCGCTTTTCGCCACAACAAACAACACGGTCGAGGGGTTAAGCACGTGCAGATCAGCTTGTACGTACACTCCTGGCCATTAAAATTGCTACATCACGAAGATGACGTGCTACAGACGCGGAATTTAACCGACAGGAAGAAGATGCAGTGATATGTAAATGATTAGCTTTTCACAGCATTCACACAAGGTTGGCGCCGGTGGCGACACCTCCAACGTGCTGACATGAGGAAAGTGTCCAACCGATTTCTCATACACAAACAGCAGTTGACCGGCGTTGCCTGGAGAAACGTCGTTGTGATGCCTCGTGTAAGGAGGAGAAATGCGTACCGTCACGTTTCCGACTTTGATAAAGGTAGGATGGTGGCCTATCGCTATTGCGGTTCATCGTATAGAGACATTGCTGCTCGCCTTGGTCGAGATCCAATCACTGTTAGCAGAATATGGAATCGGTGGTTTCACGAGGGTAATACGGAACGCCGAGCTGGATCCCAACGGCCTCGTATCACTAGCAGTCAATATGACAGGCATCTTATCCGCATGGCTGTAACGGATCGTGCAGTAACGTTCAAAATGGCTCTGAGCACTATGCGACTTACTTCTGAGGTCATCAGTCGCCTAGAACTTAGAACTAATTAAACTTAACTAACCTAAGGACATCACACACATCCATGCCCGAGGCAGGATTCGAACCTGCGACCGTAGCGGTCACTCGGTTCTAGACTGTAGCGCCTAGAACCGCACGGCCACTCCGGCCGGCTGTTGCAACGTCTCGCTCCCTGAGTCAACAGATGGGGACGTTTGCAAGACAACAACCATCTGCACGTACAGTTCGACGACGTTTGCAGCAGTATGTACTATCAGCTCGGAGACCGTGGCTGCGGTTATCCTTGACGCTGCATCACAGACAGGAGCGCCTGCGATGGTGTACTCAACGACAAACCTGCGTGCACGATGGCAAAATGTCATTGTTTCGGATGAATCCAGGTTCTGTTTACAGTATCATGATGGTGGCATCCGTGTTTGGCAACATCGCGATGAACGCACATTGGAAGTGTGTATCCGTCATCGCCATACTGACGTATCACCCAGCATGATGATATGGTGTGCCATCGGTTACACGTCTCGGTCACCTCTTGTTGGCATGGACAGCACTTTGAACAATGGACGTTACCTTTCAGATGTGTTACGACCCGTGACTCTACCCTTCATTCGATTCCTGCGAAACCCTGCATTACAGAAGGATAATGCACGACCGCATGTTGCAGGTCCTGTACGGGCCTTTCTGGATACAGAAAATGTTCGACTGCTGCCCTGGCCAGCACATTCTCCAGATCTCTCACCAATTGAAAACGTGTGTTCAATGGTGGCCGAGCAACTGGATCGTCACAATACGCCAGATACTATTCTTGATGGACTGTGGTATAGTGTTGAAGCTGCATGGGCAGCTGTACCTGTACACGCCATCCAAGCTCTGTTTGACTCAATGCACAGGCGTATCAAGGCCGTTATTACGGCCAGAGGTGGTTGTTCTGGGTACTAATTTCTCAGGATCTATGCACCCAAATTGCTTGAAAATGTAATCACATGTCAGTTCTAGTATAATCATCTGCATTTCTTCTTGGCGTAGCAATTTTAATGGGCAGTAGTGTATTTATCATGGAAGATCTAAATCAAGAAAGGCGATGGAAAGAAGAATTTGTGAGAAGGATGTTACAGATTGTAGAACACGACAAAAGAGAAAACCGCTACAATGTTATGACAAAAGAATCTTACGATAAATTAGTGGACGAAATTGAAGAAGCACAGTCAGCTGAGAATAAATGGTTCAAATGGCTCTGAGCACTATGCGACTTAACTTCTGAGGTCATCAGTCGCCTGGAACTTAGAAATAATTAAACCTAACTAACCTAAGGACATCACACACATCCATGCCCGAGGCAGGATTCGAACCTGCGACCGTAGCGGTCACTCGGCTCCAGACTGTAGCGCCCAGAACCGCACGGCTACTTCGGCCGGCGCTGAGAAAAAGACACAGAAGCAGTACAGAAGATCAAATCGATTCAATGTTATTAATATTTGTGGGACCAGGAAGTTAGAGACAAGAAAAGAGCCTGTGAAGTACTACTTACGTGTCGAAGAAATTTTCGACATTATTGAAGCAGCTCATCAGGCCGTTGGTCATGGAGTTCGAGAGAGATTACAGGTTGAAACTTCAAGAAAACATGCAAACATAACAGTGCAGATGATAAACATTTATCTGTTTATGTGTTAAAGTTGTCAGCGCAAAAGGAGCATTAAGAAAAGGGGGCATGTTTCGAAACCTATACTTCATTCGGAAATGAACAGTCGTTGCCAATTTGATCTGATCGACATGCAAACTCAAGAAGATCGTGGATTTAAGTATATAATGGTGTATCAGGACCACCTGACAACATTTGTTTTGTGTCGTGCACTGCAAAGCAAGAGGTCGGAGGAAGTGGCACATAATTCAGCAGATACGTTTTTGACATTTGGTGCTCCTCTGACAACGGCAGAGAATTTGTTAATTCTGTCATAAACGAGCTGGCTGTATTTTGGCCTGAGTGTAAACTGGTTCACAGAAAACCGGGGCACAGCCAAAGCCAAGTGTCTGTCGAACGCGCCAACTAAGATGTTGAAAAAATATTGGCTTCATGGATGCAAGACAACATTAGCACCAACTGGTCAAACGGTCTTCGCTTCGTACAGTTTATGAAAAATTGGGCATATCATTCTACTATCGAGCAAGCACCTTACAAAACCGCGAGTAGTGCTTATGACTTCGAGTTTGCCTATAGATGTCATTAAGATACAACCTGAAGATGCTCTTAAAGAGGCTTTAAATAAAATTAATGTGGTAAACGCAGTAAATACGAATCTTCATCAACTGGAACTATTACACGACTGAGAGGAGATAGCGGTTATGGCTAATAGCAATGGACAGATTACAGCTGCAGCCAGACAAGAAGATGCAGAAGCTTTGCCTGGTACAAGTATACACTCTCCAAAAACAGCAGCAACCAATCAAGGGGATCCAGAATCCCTAGCTAGTACGACTGCAGAGCTTCAAACAACTCCAGCTTGTCACGAAGATCCAGAAGTTGAAGCTATTACGGAACGAGAATCTCAAATACGAACAGCTAGAGGAAACGCTCATGAAAACCTGACGAAACAGGCCAAAAGAATGAAGATGGTTTCAGATTCAATACACGCCACTTAGAAATCAGTGACAGTATAACTATACCGATTCCTGTTATCGACAGAGCAAAAGCAGATCTCCCCAATATTATTTGAGTTGTTCTTCAGAAAGATGAACACAGCTTGCACAAGATTGGAACTAAATATGGGATACTCGACAAATTGTATTGCAGGTATGTATTTCTGAATTGATTTCAAGAATTAAGGACAAATATCAAACATATTCATTACTTCATTGATTTAATGCTCTGAAAATGTTGCTGACTATTCATGTAATTAATTAATATAATAAGTTTTAATACTTACGTAGTAATATATTTTATAATATGTATTAAGTACCTAATCGCCTTTCAAACAAGCTAATTAAAAGTTCTCTTCCAGATACGAATTCGACGTGTAAAAAAAGAAAATCTTGCTGCTACAAGACATGCCAGAGACAAAGGTATCATTAAGAACTGCTGCCAAGATGGCAGCCTTAGGATCAGGATAAGGATTTGTTCGTGGTGTGTGTAAGAAAGCATGTATTTATTAAAGGTGTATTTATAGGAAAAAAGCAAACCTTTGTAACTCAAAATGTAACGACATTTTGTCTTGCAATAACAAATAATCAAAATTTAATTGTTAAATTTTTTGGTACGTTTCTCTTTTATTAAGACTGTAGCAACTTTTGTCAAATGTACGAGTATTTTGTTTCCACTTTCGTAACTAATACTGTTAATACGGCTCTGTAATGTTCCTTAACATGTTTCTTCAGTGTGTGGTTATTTTTGTATTACTATAGTTAATATCAATGACTTAGATGTATGATCAATATTCTCAATAAATACTGCATTGCACAATACAAAAATGCTGTTTTTTATTTAAAAAAACACGTAATTGCTTTTAATTTTAATATTTGCCCCTAAATAAATTTAGTGAAAACTAGTTCTCTAGTTGAAACTAGTTGATACTGATAGCCTTAGTTACAACTAGAATTTACTACTGGTCAAAAGCGAAAGTCAGTTAAAACTAGTTTTAACTAGGCAAAACGCTTTTTGACGAAGTGGCTCAGTATAAACTAGTTTTAACCACTGAGAACGCATTCTAACTAAAAACGGGTTTTGACTGTAACATGTACATAGCAGCGGATCAAGAAAGCTGGTGCCAATCCAAGTATTTCGCGATCTGGAAGACCCCGAGTGACATCACACACGGACGATCAGTTGATGTGTGTACAGAGTAAACGTCAGAGGATTCTTACTGCGTCTGAAATTCCCGAGGAAATAAAAAGTATGCGTGCAGGGCAGCTCCAGTCTCAGTCTCAACAGTGCAACGCTGTCTTTGCGAATCCGCGTCAGTCACCTGACTTAAATCCCACTGAACTCTTATGGGATGAGTTTGACACGCAGGCTAGAAAAGTGAGGTCGTCTGAGGTCGAAGATCTATAGAATGATCAGATATATAGAGTATTTATTTATCGTATGGCAATACATATTCAAAGATTACAAAACTACTACATGTCAACATTTAAGCACAGCTCTCCAGCATAAAATAACGCAAATAACAACAGCTAAAGATGGATATCAAGTTCTTTCATGTATTTTATAACATCACTCGTAGGTGTGAGGAAATCTTCGAAAGGACTCATGTAGGGACGTGCGGGACATGTCGATACAACACGAGTAACTGTTTGTCTTTCCGCACCACAGTCAGAGGTTGGTGATGAAGATTTGCCCCACTTGTAGAGAGTGTGTGTGCACATCGTCCATGTCCCGTTCGGATGCGGTTCAAGAAAGTCCAAATTGCCCGACGCTGTCGAATCCAGGGGGTTTCTTCTGCATGCAAGGCAGCTTCAGGCATTGCGGGGAACAGTTTTGTTGCCAGCAGCGTTTTCATTCATCGATGGGATTGAATCCAGTTTCAATGAGAGCCCTGGCCGTGATGAGAGTGGGATGTCTTGCTCTTAGCTTTTTCGCTCCGCAGGAAATACGTCACCCATTTTTGGAAAGTCGGTGTTATTAGCAGCCTTCTACATCTACATCTACATCTACATTTATACTCCGCAAGCCACCCAACGGTGTGTGGCGGAGGGCACTTTACGTGCCACTGTCATTATCTCCCTTTCCTGTTCCAGTCGCGTATGGTTCGCGGGAAGAACGACTGTCTGAAAGCCTCTGTGCGCGCTCTAATCTCTCTAATTTTACATTCGTGATCTCCTCGGGAGGTATAAGTAGGGGGAAGCAATATATTCGATACCTCATCCAGAAACGCACCCTCTCGAAACCTGGCGAGCAAGCTACACCGCGATGCACAGCGCCTCTCTTGCAGAGTCTGCCACTTGAGTTTGTTAAACATCTCCGTAACGCTATCACGGTTACCAAATAACCCTGTGACGAAACGCGCCGCTCTTCTTTGGATCTTCTCTATCTCCTCCGTCAACCCGATCTGGTACGGATCCCACACTGATGAGCAATACTCAAGTATAGGTCGAACGAGTGTTTTGTAAGCCACCTCCTTTGTTGACGGACTACATTTTCTAAGGACTCTCCCAATGAATCTCAACCTGGTACCCGCCTTACCAACAATTAATTTTATATGATCATTCCACTTCAAATCGTTCCGCACGCATACTCCCAGATATTTTACAGAAGTAACTGCTACCAGTGTTCTGGTATTCACGCAGTAGCGCGCTCTTCCGTCTGATATCAGGACCTGGAATGTGGCTCAAGATGGCCAGTATGTGGGAGTAGATCGTGTTGACCCACTAACAACGCACGTGGCCTCGTTGAGGTGTGCGGTTACCCTTTTTGCGTGCGGATTATTAAGCCAGGCTGGCGCACAGTGTTTTCGTGGCGAGGATGCCGAGCAGAACGCCGATACCCGGAGGGTGTCTGCTGACGATCTCCAACGAGAGCTTCAAATGGTTCAAATGGCTCTGAGCACTGTGGGACTTAACATCTATGGTCATCAGTCCCCTAGAACTTAGAACTACTTAAACCTAACTAACCTAAGGACATCACACAACACCCAGCCATCACGAGGCAGAGAAAATCCCTGACCCCGCCGGGAATCGAACCCGGGAACCCGGGCGTGGGAAGCGAGAACGCTACCGCACGACCACGAGATGCGGGCTCCAACGAGAGCCGCAGACTTCATGGAGACTGTTGTTTCTCGTTTTGAGCTTAGCAGATGTTCGCGACAAATGCTCCTCAAAAGATCTCAAGGCATTTTGGGTGCATATTATGATAAAGTTTGTCTCCTTCAAAACAGATATCGAGGGCTCTGTGTGTCAATCTATTGGACAGATGAAAACAAGGAACTTCTGTTTTATTTGAGTTTGGTTGTAACCTCCATTTGCGTAAATAGAGGCTCAAGATATGTAGATCAGGAGTTAGGATTTCTACAGTTTTTTCAGAAGTTTTGTGTTGAGTAGCTATTGCGCAGTCGTCTGCATAACCAAACTTCCTGGACTGTGTTGGAGGGATATCAGTCATGTGTAGATTAAACAACAGAGGAGCAAGGACGGATCCCTGTGGAAAGCCATTATTCGATACTTTTGGACAGCTAGTGTCTTTTTCTGTCGTTACAGTAAATGTCCTTCCAGTAACATGTTTTCAATTAGTTTTGTTGTCCGTTTGCATGGGACAAGTTGCAATAATTTATAAAACAGTCCATGCCTCAAAACTGTGTCATATACTGCGGTAGATCGACGAAACCAGCTGATGTTTTCTGCCTCATTTGGTATCCTGCTTCGATAAATGTTGTTAAACATGAGGCTTGATCAGCGCAGTGCCGTTCTGGACGGAATCCAGCTGGCTCAAGAGGAAGGTTCTGGAAGATCACTGGACTAATCCGATTCTACAGAACTCTCTCAAGAAACTTATAAACAGTGTTCAATAGTGCGACTGGGTGGCAGTTCTTACGCTGGCCTGGTGTCTTTCTGGGCTTGAGTATTGCTATGATATTTGAGTGCTTCATTTTTTGTGGGCCTGAACCAGATATCATAACGTCAGAGAATATATCCTCCAGCCATTATTTTGCAGAAGAAATTCTGGGTGGATTCGATAACTTCCCGGTGCCTTACCTGGCTTTAGACTTTTAGGAGCGGCAGGAATTTCAGGTATAGAGAAAGTTGTTGAGAAGTCTGATTCTTCTTTCGTGTTCTGTTTGAGCAATGTAAGTTTGCGTCTGGTGTATCTTGTGTGAGTTTTATCCTTTGGTGCTCTTGATGTGGACAGTAGGCGTGATGCAATCCTATTAGCAGATATATGAGTGTTGTTCCTTACTTTAACGTTCCTTAGTAACGACAATTCTTTTCTACTTGAAATTTGAAAATTGAGTGAATCAACAGTGTCTGTCCACCTAATTCGTCTCACTGTATTGAGGTTACGAAGTAGGTTATCCGCTATTTCCGGGTCCACGCTTTTTAGACATTCATCATACTGTTTCTCAGTAGTTTCATTCCAACCTAGAATATATTGCTGCACTTATCATAGCTCCAACAACCTTCTCATAGTATTTTGCTTTTAGAGGAATCCATCCAAGACATTTATCCAGATTTTTAGAAAATACATCCCACTTACCTTTTCTGAAGCTCCATCTACGTCGTGGAAGGGACGACATGAGTGAGATACTTGTCCCTATTTCGATTAAGATTGGACGGTATTGGTTGTGTGGGAAGTCTTGTAATGCGAACCGCGAACTTTGGAGAGGTAATTTTTTTACAGTGAAATGAATGCCCCTAGCTGCATACAGGCATTGATTTAAGTCAACGTGGACAGTTGAAAATGTGTGCCCCGACCGAGACTCGAACCCGCGATTTTCTGCTTACACGGCATACGCTCTATCCGTCTGAGCCTCCCGTGAGACCCACATTCCCAACTTAAGCCCCGCATTGTATTCATAGTGCCCCTGCCCATTATTACTCGCGGCTTTTACCATTCCCGTAAGAGTTCGGGCACTGTTTGTGCATCCGCACAGAAGAAGATGGTCAAATGGCCAGTGAGCCTTAACTATACAGGGTGTTACAAAAAGGTACGGCTAAACTTTCAGGAAACATTCCTCACACACAAATAAAGAAAAGATGTTATGTGGACATGTGTCCGGAAACGCTTAATTTCCATGTTAGAGCTCATTTTATTTTCTTACACCTACGCTCAGTGGAGCACGTTATAATGATTTCATACGGGATACTCTACCTGTGCTGCTGGAACATGTGCCTTTACAAGTACGACACAACATGTGGTTCGTGCACGATGGAGCTCCTGCACATTTCAGTCGAAGTGTTCGTACGCTTCTCAACAACAGATTCGGTGACAGATGGATTGGTAGAGGCGGACCAATTCCATGGCCTCCACGCTCTCCTGACCTCAACCCTCTTGACTTTCATTTATGGGGGCATTTGAAAGCTCTTGTCTACGCAACCCCGGTACCAAATGTAGAGACTCTTCGTGCTCGTATTGTGGACGGCTGTGATACAATACGCCATTCTCCAGGGCTGCATCAGCGCATCAGGGATTCCATGCGGAGGGTGTATGCATGTATCCTCGCTAACGGAGGACATTTTGAACATTTCCTGTAACAAAGTGTTTGAAGTCACGCTGGTACGTTCTTTTGCTGTGTGTTTCCATTCCATGATTAATGTGATTTGAAGAGAAGTAATAAAATGAGCTCTAACATGGAAAGTAAGCGTTTCCGGACACAAGTCCACATAACATATTTTATTTCTTTGTGTGTGAGGAATGTTTCCTGAAAGTTTGGCCGTACCTTTTTGTAACACCATATATATATATATATATATATATATATATATATATATATATATTAGTTGTTACAAAGAACAGATCGGGATTATATTCCTGCCTCCAAGCTGCTGATACGAACGTTTCTTTATCCTTTGCATCAAACACCAAATGTGAGCTATTGTCTTTTGCCCAATTTACAATGGCTTGACCATTTTCATCACTTTCCTGATATTTCCATTGAGTATGATGGCTGTTAAAACCTCCGAGTTATATGGCGAGGTGTTGTGATACCGGGATGACCTGTGGAGGCCAAGAGTAGCAGGGGGTTTGTATACCCTCAATTACTGCTAGTTTTCCTATTTTTACTGTAACTTCGCGGATGTCATTGTGATCAGATCAGAGCATGGATGTGCATTCTTGACTGACGATCGCACGTATGTTGCCACTCCGTAAGCTCGCTGGTACATTGCTCATACCAATTCAAGGCCAGCAATTTTTCCTCTCTGATTCATTTTCTCTTCATTTTCAGTATCCGTTTCCTGAACACCACAACATCGATGTTATGTTTTGATAAAGTCTTCTGTAAGACTTTGCATCTTGATTTACTTATGCCTTCAATATTGATTTGACATATCTTGATGACCTGTCCAAAGTTTATAGCTGGAGGGTCCCGAGAAGAACCGTATGAGTCCATGTCTTGTGACAAATTCATTTTAGTCAGGAGAGCTTTGAGATCATCTGGCTGCCTCTCCTTCTTGGCTTTAGGTGTACACTATAGAATAACTGGGTTGTAACACCTGCACAAACACTACAAAGTCTTATCTCCACAGTGCCAACAGTTCGTACAGCTCTTCTGAGGGCAAAGGGTGAACACTTTGAAGAGGCCAAAATCTTAACCGTGTTTTATTGTACTTAACGATAGAGAGAAAAAAATACTTATTTCGAGCACTGGATAATTTTTTTCTCAACTGCCAAGATCGCAAAAATATTTGTTCATATAGGTCACTGGTTTCGGTGATTCTCTGTGGCCATCTTCGGATCTATGTTTACATGATTACACAATCTTCTCCTTCAGTGCAGTAAGTGGTGCTATATAATGCATGTCCATGTTGGTATCGTGAGCTATACTACCTAGCTATGCCGACTTCTAGTACAGTTCATGATACCAACATGGACATGATATGTATAGCAACACTTATTGTACCAAAGGAGAAGATTTGTGTAATGATGTAAACATAGATAAGAAGGTAGCAACAGAGAATTGACGAAACCGGTAAATTATATAAATAAATGATTTTAGCGATCTTGGCAGTAGAAAATTTGTTCAATGTTCATCATACTACAGATCGCCCCACCGCTAAGATGTCAGAAGTGTAGAATACTTTTTTTTTCGGTCTTTGTAGTTTTGTAAGTAGGCTGTTTAGGTTTTCTTATTGGTAACGCCACGGAGCGCTCTGTATGAAAATCACTGGCTGTGCTGTGCGCAGTCTGTGGCTAGTTTGCATTGTTGTCTGCCATTGTAGTGTTGCGCAGCTGGATGTGAACAGCGCGTAGCGTTGAGCAGTTGGAGGTGAGCCGCCAGCAGTGGTGGATGTGGGGAGAGAAATGGTGGAGTTTTGAAATTTGTAAAAATGGATGTCATGAACTGCTGTATATATTATGACTTTTGATGATATTAAGGTAAATACATTGTTTGTTCTCTATTAAAATCTTTCATTTGCTAACTATGCCTACTAGTAGTTAGTGCCTTCCGTACTCTGAATCTGTTATTTAGCTGGCAGTAGTGGCGCTCGCTGTATTGCAGTAGTTCGAGTAATGAAGATTTTTGTGAGGTAAGTGATTTGTGAAAGGTATAGGTTAATGTTAGTCAGGGCCATTCTTTTGTAGGGATTTTTGAAAGTCAGATTGCGTTGCGCTAAAATTATTGTGTGTCAGTTTAAGCACAGTCATGTATAATTTGTTCTAAGGCGACGTTTGAGTCTGTTCAGTGTGTTTCTACATTAAAATAAAGTATATAGTTTTTACATGGGTGATGGGTGATCGGAAACTTTTGGTAGGTAGTATACGTCTACAGAGACGTAAACACAGGTTAGGATTTCTTCCCGTTTCAATCACGTATGGTGTAGAGGTAGAATGCCTTCTTGGATTCCACTGTGTGTGATGTGATAACTCTAGTCTTGTGTCTGCGGTCCATACGGAAGCGATGCGTATGGAGCAGTAGAATACTTGTAGACTCTTATCCTGAAACGTCGTTAACAATCCTCCGCGAGATAAATCGCATCTGTCTTCAGCCGTCCGCCAAGTTTGGTTTTTTATCATCAGTGTGATGCTCTCCCATGAGTCAAACCTGTTACCTGTGACCACTGGTGCTGCCGTTATTTGTGTCTGTCCAGTGGCTTCTGTGAGTCTCATCTGCTACGGATCGCACACACTTGAGCGATATTCTAACACGGGACGCACAAGTAATTTGTAAGCAGTCTGCCTTGTCGGCTGATGCTTTTTCCCAGCATCCTGCGAATGAACCGAAGACTGCCACCTGTCTCACATACAGCTCTGCCCCTATTTCATCATTCCTTTTCATATACCTATAAATTCTCTATGAAGTGACATTGCAATTGTGATTCGTTGACGTTGCAGTCATAGCACACAGCTTTTCTGCATTTTGTAAAGTGCGCAGTTTTACATTTCTGAACGTTTAAAACAAGTTGCCAGTCCTTGCACAGCTTCGAAATCTAATCAAGATCTGACTGGATACTTATGTAGCTTTTTTTCAAATAGTGCTTCGTTATAAATGACTACATCATTTGCAAAAAGTCTCAAGTTATTATTAATAGCACTTCCAAGTCCATTAATATGCAACATGAACAACAAGAGTCCCAACACAGTTTCATGAGCAGGCCTAAGGTTGTTCCTACATTTTTCCATGATTCTGTACCCAAGATAACATTCTGTACCCTTCGCCGGCCGAAGTGGCCGTGCGGTTAAAGGCGCTGGAGTCTGGAACCGCAAGACCGCTACGGTCGCAGGTTCGAATCCTGCCTCGGGCATGGACGTTTGTGATGCCCTTAGGTTAGTTAGGTTTAACTAGTTCTAAGTTCTAGGGGACTAATGACCTCAGAAGTTGAGTCCCATAGTGCTCAGAGCCATTTGAACCATTTTTGTACCCTTCCAGCCAAGAAATTTTCAACGCAGTCACAAATTTTGTTTCATACCCCATTCAACAGAATCTTTTTTAATTTTTAATAAACGTCTGCGTATAACCGAGTCAGATGATTTTAGAAGTCGAGTAATAATGGGTCCACCTAACTGACTTAATCCGTGGCATCCAGTTATCATTTGGGAAAAGGCCAAGTTGCGTTTCACGTGACCGATATTTTCGGAATACTGGTTGACATGGAAGAGGTCATTCTGTTCGAGATCACTTATTATCTTTCAACTCGGAATATGTTCTAGGATGTCAATGTATGGTTAGTAGTGCGAGATTTCTGTTTTTTTTTATGAGGAATGTGTGTTATTTAATTGGATAGATGTTTGTAATGAGTGTGAATGATACCTAATCACGCTTCAAGTAGACATCCCATCCGAATGGTTAGATTGAAAGCGAGCCTTGTGCTCGTTTGCATAGAATGAGGCTTAGTCAATTTGGACGTGCTGCACAAGTAACGTTGCAAACACAATTTAACAACCAGTTAAGATTCATTTCACAAATCAGTCGATATAAGAACATCAATTACGTACAATAAAAATCATTATGGAAATGCTGGATACTGTATGTATGACAAAGTAACTGTTTCAATCACTAATTTTTAGCGAGTGGGAAAAGTCTCGGTTTTGTATAAGGATGGATTCGTCTCATCTATATGTTGTTGTTGTTGTGGTCTTCAGTCCTGAGACTGGTTTGATGCAGCTCTCCATGCTACTCTATCCTGTGCAAGCTGCTTCATCTCCCAGTATCTACTGCAACCTACATCCTTCTGAATCTGCTTAGTGTATTCATCTCTTGGTCTCCCTCTACGATTTTTACCCTCCACACTGCCCTCCAATGCTAAATTTGTGATCCCTTGATGCCTCAAAACATGTCCTACCAACCGATCCCTTCTTCTAGTCAAGTTGTGCCACAAACTTCTCTTCTCCCCAATCCTATTCAATACCTCCTCATTAGTTACGTGATCTACCCACCTTATCTTCAGCTTTCTTCTGTAGCACCACATTTCGAAAGCTTCTATTCTCTTCTTGTCCAAACTAGTTATCGTCCATGTTTCACTTCCATACATGGCTACACTCCATACAAATACTTTCAGAAACGACTTCCTGACACTTAAATCTATACTCGATGTTAACAAATTCCTCTTCTTCAGAAACGCTTTCCTTGCCGTTGCCAGTCTACATTTTATATCCTCTCTACTTCGACCATCATCGGTTATTTTACTCCCTAAATAGCAAAACTCCTTTACTACTTTAAGTGTCTCATTTCCTAATCTAATTCCCTCAGCATCACCCGACTTAATTCGACTACATTCCATTATCCTCGTTTTGCTTTTGTTGATGTTCATCTTATATCCTCCTTTCAAGACACTGTCAATTCCGTTCAACTGCTCTTCCTTTGCTGTCTCTGACAGAATAACAATGTCATCGGCGAACCTCAAAGTTTTTATTTCTTCTCCATGCATTTTAATACCTACTCCGAGTTTTTCTTTTGTTTCCTTTACTGCTTGCTCAATATACAGATTGAATAACATCGGGGAGAGGTTACAGCCCTGTCTTACTCCTTTCCCAACCTCTGCTTCCCTTTCATGCCCCTCGACTCTTATAACTGCCATCTGGTTTCTGTACAAACTGTAAATAGCCTTTCGCTCCCTGTATTTTACCCCTGCCACCTTCAGAATTTGAAATAGAGTATTCCAGTTAACATTGTCAAAAGCTTTCTCTAAGTCTACAAATGCTAGAAACGTAGGTTTGCCTTTTCTTAATCTTTCTTCTAAGGTAAGTCGTAAGGTCAGTATTGCCTCACGTGTTCCAACATTTCTACGGAATCCAAACTGATCTTCCCCGAGGTCAGCTTCTACCAGTTTTTCCATTCGTCTGTAAAGAATTCGCGTTAGTATTTTGCAGCTGTGACTTATTAAACTGATAGTTCGGTAATTTTCACATCTGTCAACACCTGCTTTGTTTGGGATTGGAATTATTATATTCTTCTTGAAGTCTGAGGGTATTTCGCCTGTCTCATACATCGTGCTCACCAGATGGTAGAGTTTTGTCATGACTGGCTCTCCCGAGGCCATCAGTAGTTCAAATGGAATGTTGTCTACTCCCGGGGCCTTGTTTCGACTCAGGTCTTTCAGTGCTCTGTCAAACTCTTCACGCAGTATCTTATCTCCCATTTCGTCTTCATCTACATCCTCTTCCATTATGCACAGGCATATTCATTACACAATACACACACGGAAAGGAAGGAACATAAAGGTAAATCTGTACACCAGACGGAAACACGATGAGGCAGGGAAAAGTTGGTTTTGCAGATCAACCACGTTGTCGGTAGGTTGGTAGATATTCTACATCTCGGTGGTACGAAAAAATACAGAAATATGTAGGATGAAAGCAAATCCTCATTCGATTCGAAGTGCAGTTTAAACAGCACTCTTGAATGAACTCTGGCGGAAAGACACGTGCACTAGTATAGCTAGCCAACACAAGGAAACACCAAACTCACGAGCTGAATTTAAAATTAAAACACGGAAAAGAATTCTGACACGACAAACAGATAACACACACACAACCCATTCACTCTTTGAGATTCACACTAACTGAAACAATACACGGGTTAAAGAAAGCGCTCTCGTTTCACTAAGCAGCGGTGGCGGGAAGAGTCGCGTCAATTGACTGAAATATTAACAAGCTCCGTAACTAAAATATATACTCCGGTGTGATTTACCGTGATTATACTGCTAATAAACGTATTAGCATCTCAAACTCAACAAAATCCTTACACATTCCATCTGCCTAAACTTACATCATGAGAGATGACCAGAGCAGGGAAGGTCCCCACGGAACAGCGAAAACGGGGAGGCGAAATACGTTCCGGTTGCCTTCATCAACTCGTACAACTGCAGACGAGTCTTTCCTATAGTCTCTTTGGCCCAGCAGAAGCTACTCAGTGCGTAAACAAAAGTTTGCTGAACTGCGACTACCACGCAAGGAATCACCGCACCAGAAACAAAGCATATGGAAGCACCGAATACCGACAGTCGTCCTCTCTCCCTAGCAGACAAGATAAGGAGTAGGAGATGGAAATACAGAAATATAACATGCAAACGTAACAGACAAATGGGAAAAGAAAATACCGGATTATATACACATTTAGTATGTCTATAGATCTACATCTGCATCTTCATAGATACTGCGAAAGCCGTGAGGTGCGTGGCGGAGGGTAGCCAATACCACTACTGATCATTATTATCTTTCCTGTTCCATTCACAAATAGAGCAACGGAAAAACAGCTGTCTATATGCTTCCGTATTAGCCCTAATTTCTCGTCTCTTGTCTTCTTGGCCCTTACGCTGAATGTATGTTGGCGGCAATAGAATCGTTCAGCAGTCAGCTTCAAATGACGGTTCTCTAAATTTTATCACTAAAGTTTCCCGAAAAGAACAGATTCCCATTTGAGTTCCCGAAGCATCTCCGTAATACTTGCATCTTGTTCGAATTTCCTTGTAACAAATCTATCAGCCTGCCTCTGAGTTGCTTTGATGCCTTTCTTTAATCCACGCTGGTATGGATCCCAAACACTCTAGCAGTACCCAAGATTGGTCACAGCACCATCCTATACGCCGTCTCCTTTGCAAATGAACTACACTTTCCTCAAATTCTCGCAATAAACCGAAGTTGTTCATTCACCTTCTCTACCGTAATCCTCATACGCTAGTTCCATTTCATATTGCTCTGCAATGTCAAGCCCAGATATTTAATCGACATCACTATGTCAAACAGCACACTGCTAATATTGTATTCAAAGATTATGGGTTTGTTTTTCCTACTCATCTCTATTAACGTACAGTTCTCTACATTTGGAGCTATCTGCCCTTTATCACTCTGATTAGAAATCTTGTATGCTCCTACAGTCTCAACTTCGACACCTTACCGTACACCACGGCATCATCAGCAAACAACCACAGACTGTTGCCTGTTTGCATGTATATAGACACAACGGTGGTCCTATCACACTTCCCTGGGGCACTCCTGGTGATACCTTTGTCTCTGAAGAAACACTCGCTGTCGAGGACAACATACTGGGTTCCATAACTCAAAAAGTTTTCGAGCCTTTCACGTGTCTTTAAACCTATTCCATACGCTCGTACCTTCGTTAACAGCCTGCGATAGGGCACCGTGTCAAATGCTTTCCGAAAATCTAGAAATATGGGATCAGCCTGTTGCCCTCATTCGAAATAAGGGCAAGCTGAGTTTCGCACGAGCGATGCTTCCTAAAACCGTGCCGAACCTTGGACTAAGCTTCTCAGACTCAAGAAAATTAGGTATATTCAACCTGAGAATAGTTCAAGGATTTTGCAGCAGACCGAAGTTAGGGATATTGATCTGTAATTTTGCGTGTCTATTGTTGGACCTTTCTTACATAACGGAGCGACCTGCGCTTCTTTCCAGTCTCTTGGGACTTTGCGCTGGGTGAGAGATCACGATAAATGCAGGCTAGGTAAGAGGCCAACGCCGTAGAGTACTCTTTGTAAAGCCGAGCTGGGGTTCCATCCGGAACTGGTCACTTATTTGCTTTCAAACTTTTCAGTTGTTTCTCTACGCCAGGGATGATTATTAATATGTCGTTTATAGAGGAGTCTGTCCACTGGTCAAATGATGGTATGTTTGTACGATTATTCTATGTGATCGATTTCTTGAACGTGAAATTTAAAACTTCGGCTTCCGTTTCGCTATCTTCAACTGGAACACCAGACTGGTCAACACGGCACTGAACGGAAGCCTTAGACCCTCTTATTGTTTTTACACAGGACCAGAATTTTCTCGGGTTTCCTGATAGATCTCTTGCTAAGGTGTGACGGTGGTAGGTGTTGTGTGCCTCGCGCATAGATCTTTCCACAGCCGCACGAATCCCTAACTTTCGCTTGTCGTCATTTGTGCGTTCTCTTTTGAACCGAGATTGCAACAGCCTCTGCTTCCTCAGCATCTTCCGAGTTTCATTACTAAACCATGGTGGGTCTTTTCCATCCCTTATCCACTTACTAGGCACATAACTCTCCAGACCACGATTTACAATCTGCTTAAACTTTACACACAATTCCTCTGGGACATTTTACTGGAACTAAGTGATATAAATTCACTGTGTAAGTGCGATTCTAATAAGTATCAGTTCACTGTCTAAGTGAGATGCTAACAACTGATCATCTGCTCTATCTAGCACGAACACTCTCTTAGCCTTCTTGACTGATTTATTAACTTTCGTAACATAGTTGCTATAATGGTATCATGATCGCAAATGCCAGTTTCTATACTGACATTGCCGAAATGTCCGCCTTATTTGTAGCTACAAGGTCTAAGACATTTCCACTTCGTTTGGGCTGCCAAGACAACTGCTCAAGACAGTTTTCAGGAAACGTGTTCAAAAGTGTTTCTCGTGACCGTCTGTCTGTACCCTCCGCAATGAATCAAATGGTTCAAATGGCTCTGAGCACTATGGGACTTAACTTCTGAGGTCATCAGTCCCCTAGAAATTAGAACTACTTAAACCTAACTAACCTAAGAACATCACACACATCCATGTCCGAGGCAGGATTCGAACCTGCGACCGTAGCGGTCGCGCGGTTCCAGACTGTAGCGCCTAGAACCGCTCGGCCACCCCGGCCGGCCTGCAATGAATCCACAAACATCCCAGTATATGGCAGATGCTGCGTGGTACATCCTGTATCACATAAAGCATAAATTGAGGGATGACAATATTTGCCTCTAAGGTGCCACTGTCTGTCTCATAAACACTCTACTGCCCATCACTTTCCCCAGAATCGAAAGCACAGGTGTACCGACTAGTAGAGGATCAAATAAAGGCTGAAGGCAGCTCATAGAGCCAATGGAACGACTTACATTGAGTGGATCGTTCTACAATATTATAGCCTTCGTCTTGAAAGTTTGAATATTGAGGGGCCACTGGATGCGCTACGAGATAAGAGGCTGAGGCAGAGTTTAAGGGATCGTTGGGATTTCGGGAGGGCCGTATAGAGGACTTTCAAGGTAGTGCTGTCGCTGTGCTGGAGGAGGTGGCCAGGGAAAGGGGGTCCAGTGCAGAGGTGGTACAGGACTGGGAAGAGGACATAGGCTTGGGAGCATCTGCAGTGGGATGGAGGGTATGGGAATTAGTGTTGCACACGACGCACGGTTGAGTGGAAGCAGGCGCGGCTCGTAATTAAAGGCTCTGCGGCTGAGCAGCCCCTGAATACATATTGAAATAAATTCCTCAATAACGTATCGTAGAATTTAAGTTGTCACAACGCATTTCACGTATTTCCCACACAGCCCATGCTGGTCGACGTTTTTGGAACTGTTGATGTGTGATGTCACACGATGCCTTTCGAACAGGTAATAACTTGTCTTAAGGTTGCGGCTTGAAATCCCTCTTAGCGCTCTGGGGGCGTGGCTTCCTCGGAGTACAGCTCCTATTGGCGTCCCGAAGGCTCTGATGGTTCAGCCTTCGGGTTTCTGCCAACCTGGACACAATTTTCACGTTCCACTCTTTACATCAAAAAGTTGCTGAAACTTCGCTATCGAATCCCTGTCTCTGTATATCACTATTACGCTTTCATGCGTCTTTAATCGAGGATTAGTATTATTGTTTTGACAGTGTTTTTGTGTGTGCCACTGGCTGTTCTCTCTACGGCCGGAATAAGTTTGCAAATGTCTCGCCAGAGTGCACTAGAATATGGTAACGTAAGCATCACAACCTAGCGAGAGTTTCACGAATTATAGAGGAAAAAGCGTGCGAAATATACCCCTTGCGCGAAATAGTCCCATTACTTCAATTTCCTTGCATGCTGACTACGGGTTAAGTGCAATATTAGCAAGTTTCTTTTTGCGAGTGTTTACACATGATTTTAGTGAGTTTTACTACCTTGAGAATAACAGCAGCATATCACTAGTTCGAAAACAAAACAATATGAATTCAGTGTGCAATTTATCAGATAAAATTTTGGAACATGCGGTTTGGATGAAAGTGAAGGGACTTGGTGCGCCCGTATTCCATGTAAGCATGAGTCAAGAACAAAACTGTGTAAATCCAGGTGAGAATATACACAATTTTAACAGAGGTATGTTCAAAGCAGCTGAGTGGTTTTGTGCACTATATCACTTAAAATTCACATATTTGTAAAACACAAGCATAAATTCGACAATTACGGTCTGTATATTTCCACGGCGGTTACTCAGGCTGTTCATGGAACAGTACAAGATCTGTGGCGAAACAGCAGTCTGAGTGCACGAAACATTAAATCTCTGAAGTTTAGAAATGAAAATATCGAAAACTATAAGCATGCAATTAAACTAACATACAAAGGTCTTTACATGGATAGTCAGGCAGCAGTTAGAGTTGACGGTAAATTGAGTTCATGGTTCAGAGTAGTTTCAGGGGTAAGACAAGGCTGCAACCTGTCTCCACTGTTGTTCATATTATTTATGGATCATATGTTGAAAACAATAGACTGGCTGGGTGAGATTAAGATATGTGAACACAAAATAAGCAGTAATAATGTCAGTGGGAAAGAAATATAAACGGATTGAGTGCCAAATAGGAGGAACAAAGTTAGAACAGGTGGACGGTTTCAAGTATTTAGGATGCATATTCTCACAGGATGGCAACATAGTGAAAGAACTGGAAGCGAGGTGTAGCAAACCTAATGCAGTGAGCGCTCAGCTACGATCTACTCTCTTCTGCAAGAAGGAAGTCAGTACCAAGACTAAGTTATCTGTGCACCGTTCAATCTTTCGACCAACTTTGTTGTATAGGAGCGAAAGCTGGGTGGATTCAGGTTACCTTATCAACAAGGTTGAGGTTACGGATATGAAAGTAGCTAGGATGATTGCAGGTACTAGTAGATGGGAACAATGGCAGGAGGGTGTCCCCAATGAGGAAATCAAAGAAAAACTGGGAATGAACTCTATAGATGTAGCAGTCAGGGCGAACAGGCTTAGATGGTGGGGTCATGTTACGCGCATGGGAGAAGCAAGGTTACCCAAGAGACTCATGGATTCAGCAGTAGAGGGTAGGAGGAGTCGGGGCGGACCGAGGAGAAGGTACCTGGATTCGGTTAAGAATAATTTTGAAGTAATAGGTTTAACATCAGAAGAGGCACCAATGTCAGCACAGAATAGGAGATCATGGAGGAACTGTATAAGGGGGGCTATGCTCCAGACTGAACGCTGAAAGGCATAATCAGTCTTAAATGATGATGATGATGATGACACTGCAACAAAGATTTCTTCAAAATGCGGCCTTTAATAAAATTTGTTGAGGTAAGCTACTGGGAAATGTGATGTTGAGGGATAATGAAATACTTATAGATTTCATCTTGGATTTAGCTTTTGATGTTATTTAGTATTTAGCCCCCCCCCCTCTCACCGCCCCCCCCCCCCCCCCCCCCACTGTCTCTCCTGAAATCGTGGTTTTGTTAGCAGCCTGATCTATAGCTTAGCCCACTAAGCCCCGTCAGGCCTCATCAGGATTCATTTACTGGTAAACTATCACAGATCGCTCCTCGTCGTGCCTCGTAGGCAGCCGTCGGAACAAGACTGAGGCCTAAGCCATGAGTGGTGTTTAAGTTTACGTTTTACATCATTCCGTAGCCCAACAGGGGCGAGGGTGGGCTAGAAGCAAGATCGAAGACACGGCCCTGAATGTGAAAGAACAGCTACTTAAAAGACTGAAAATGTCTCCATTTTTTACCTCGCATTGTGAATATTCTACTGTTAGAACTCAACACTGTCAGTTAACAGTAGACACTAATTTGGAAACAACAGCAAAAGGTTCTGATGTATTTTCTGCCATTAATGAATTTTTGGTTCAAAATGGTTTTATCTTGAGACAGAGTTTTGGGACTTTGTATTGAGGGAGAGCCACCCTCGTCAGGTTCGCTTCCTAACTGTAGCCAAAGAAAAAAATCCTAACATTATTGGCTACCACTGTGTGATCCACAGATAAACTTCCAAACCTTTACCTGAGAGACTGAACATTGTAGTTAATAAGCGTTATTTATGGATTCTTCCGTTACTTCTTGGTAGAACAGTTCCATACTTAGGCTGAATAACAAGTACATCTACATCTACATCTACATCTATACTCCGCGAGCCACCTTACGGTGTGTGGCGGAGGGTACTTATTGTACCACTATCTGATCCCCCCTTCCCTGTTCCATTCACGAATTGTGCGTGGGAAGAACGACTGCTTGTAAGTCTCCATATTTGCTCTAATTTCTCTAATTTCAATGTTTTTGATCTACTGATTTTTGTTCACTTCTGACTAGTTTCCAGCGTATTAGGCCATCTTCAGGAATCAACTGACTAGCGTCTATAGTTAACACAGTTAAGTCAAGTGCTGTGAATTCTCGTTTTCTCCGAGTCCTACGAATGAACTCAGTGCTGATCACTAATCATTAATCTCTCATACACTCAAAGCGCAATATGCTGTCAGCCTGTATGAATTAAAATGAGAGGTTAAAGTCTTTCCCTTGAGCCAAGGGAAGGTTGAGCTTCATCATTCATTCACTGATGACAGCTTTATATTTTCTCTAGCATACCTTACAGAGAGCTGTGAATAATCTGAATTTGAAACCACAAGGTAGAAACGCCAAAATAAAGGAGGCCAATGATGAAATTTGGGACTTCTCTGAATCGTCGTCTGGATGCTCCCATTACTAGCTTTTCGTCATCCCCTCGATTCAATTAATTTCTGGACAGGCAACAGTGCGGTGTCGACGAGTGGAAAATTATCATGAGTGAACACTTGGAACGCCTTCAAGTAGAGTTCAGACTTTATTTTCCTCGTTTTCATAAGACTGGCAGTGCAAATCAGCAAGCTTGCCCTTCAAAATTAATGTGCATGCACTTCCTAATGAAATACAAGAGAACGGCATTGAATTGGAATGTGATTCGAGTGTTAAGGAACAGTTTCAACAAATGGGGTTGGAAGAATTTTGGCCCAGTTTATCCACGGTTGGTAAAGGAAGCCTTAAAAGTTCTTGTAGAACATACCTATGTGAGGCTGGGCCATGAAAACAAATGCTGCAGTCGCCTGAACGTGCGGAGAGGCCTTTGGTGTGCTTTAACTACTACCCGACCACCGTACTGTTGCACTTGCCTCCTGTGGTCGTTGTGGGACACATGCAGGCTGACGTTCCACTAAACAAGTACTGTGGTGACTGAGGAAAGGTCGTCGCACTGTCAATGACTGCTACAGAGTTGCGCATATACTATCAGGTATTTTTTTCCTTTATTGTTATTTTAACACCTTAAGGTGCAGCTTTCTACGCTGCTCTTCAACCACAAGTTTGACAATGAGAATAAAAGAAGACACGTAAGATACTGAACAAAGTGGCGGGCAAAAGACAGTAGACACAGAAACAAATAACACGAAGCCGTTCACACTCGACGAAAAACACACTAAAAAATTGTCGGCAGTGCGCACAAACACTGACTGACGACGTAGACGGAACAGGTGAATGAAGGATCGTGACGGCGAAGAACACTAAACAACAAGCACGATGGCGCACACACGAGAAACTGATGGCGATGATCTCCGGCAAGCGAATGTCCACTTAACGTGTGCGAGTCCGGGGACCTGCCGAGAGGTGAAGAAGGGGGTGGAGGGGGAGAGGGGAGAACAAAGATGCCAATGGCAGAGGAGATGGTAGGAGGAATGGAGGTATGGGGGTAGGGGAAGCCTGGAGGAGGAGTGGGGAGAAAGGGAGGAGGGAGGGAAGGGGGAGAGAAGGGAGAGAGGGTGCTCTAAGGAAAAAGCACAGGAAGTGGGAGGGGAGGATCAAAGTTGATAGGAGGGGTAGATGGACGGGAGGAGGACATCATCAGGGAGGGGGAGCTGGCGGAAGCCACCTCAGGAGAGGGTAAGGAGGGTGGAGACGTGGAAATACAGGCGCGGCAGCAGACGGGGGTGGGAGACGATGTGAGACAAAAGCGGGTGAGGGGGATCTAGTTTACTGGAGGTGTATAGGATCCGTATCCGTTCGAGAAAGAGGAGGAGGTGGGGGAACGGAATAAGATCGTACAGGATCCATGTGGGGGAGGGGAGACGGATATGATAGGCGAGGTGGAGAGGATTTGAAGGGATTTGTAAAAGGTAGGAGGGGCGGGGTAGCGTCTTTGATTCATAATCAAAAATCTTTGGTCTCGGGTTCGATCCCAGCCACTGCCTAAATTTTGATAAATAATCAGCATTGGCGGCCGAAGACTTCCGGCATAAGAAGTCAGCCTCATTCTGCCAACGGCCTTGTCAGAGATGGCGGAGGAGCGGATAGAGGTTCAGGGCACTCTCTTGTCCTAGGGGTGGGAAATTGCCCCTAAAGGCAGAAGAATCAGCAATGATCAACGACATGAGGATGCAGAAGGCAATGGAAACCACTGCATTAAAGGCACATAACGTGTATCCACAGGATATGTGGCCTGTAATTGAAGAAGTGTCATGATGATCTCTCCATTGGCAAAAGATTCCGGAATAGTCCCCCATTCGGATCTCCGGGAGGGGACTGCCAAGGGGGAGGTTACCATGAGAAAAAGATTGAATAATCTACGAAAGGATAACGTTCTACGAGTCGGGGCATGGAATGTCAGAAGCTTGAACGTGGTAGGGAAACTAGAAAATCTGAAAAGGGAAATGCAAAGGCTCAATCTAGATATAGTAGGGGTCAGTGAAGTGAAGTGGAAGGAAGACAAGGATTTCTGGTCAGATGAGTATTGAGTAATATCAACAGCAGCAGAAAATGGTATAACAGGTGCAGGATTCGTTATGAATAGGAAGGTAGGGCAGAGGGTGTGTTACTGTGAACAGTTCAGTGACCGGGTTGTTCTAATCAGAATCGACAGCAGACCAACACCGACAACGATAGTTCAGGTATACATGCCGACGTCGCAAGCTGAAGATGAACAGATAGAGAAAGTGTATCAGGATATTGAAAGGGTAATGCAGTGTGTAAAGGGGGACGAAAATCTAATAGTCATGGGCGACTGGAATGCAGTTGTAGGGGAAGGAGTAGAAGAAAAGGTTACAGGAGAATATGGGCTTGGGACAAGGAATGAAAGAGGAGAAAGACTAATTGAGTTCTGTAACAAGTTTCAGCTAGTAATAGCGAATACCCTGTTCAAGAATCACAAGAGGAGGAGGTATACTTGGAAAAGACCGGGAGATACGGGAAGATTTCAATTACATTACATCATGGTCAGACAGAGATTCCGAAATCAGATACTGGATTGTAAGGCGTACCCAGGAGCAGATATAGACCCAGACCACAATATAATAGTGATGAAGAGTAGGCTGAAGCTCAAGACATTAGTCAGGAAGAATCAATACGCAAAGAAGTGGGATACGGAAGTACTAAGGAATGACGAGATGCGTTTGAAGTTCTCTAACGCTATAGATACAGCAATAAGGAATAGTGCAGTAGGCAGTACAGTTGAAGACGAATGGACATCTCTAAAAAGGACCATCACAAAAGTTGGGAAGGAAAACATAGATACAAAGAAGGTAGCTGCGAAGAAACCATGGGTAACAGAAGAAATACTTCAGTTGATTGATGAAAGGAGGAAGTACAAACATGTTCCGGGAAAATCAGGAATACAGAAATACAAGTCGCTGAGGAATGAAATAAATAAGAAGTGCAGGGAAGCTAAGACGAAATGGCTGCAGGAAAAATGTGAAGACATCGAAAAAGATATGATTGTCGGAAGGACAGACTCAGCATACAGGAAAGTCAAAACAACCTTTGGTGACATTAAAAGCAAAGGTGGTAACATTAAGAGTGCAACGGGAATTCCACTGTTAAATGCAGAGGAGAGAGCAGGTAGGTGGAAAGAATACATTGAAAGCCTCTATGAGTGTGAAGATTTGTCTGATGTGATAGAAGAAGAAACAGGAGTCGATTTAGAAGAGATAGGGGATCCAGTATTAGAATCGGAATTTAAAAGAGCTTTGGAGGATTTACGGTCAAATAAGGCAGAAGGGATAGATAACATTCCATCAGAATTTCTAAAATCATTGGGGCAAGTGGCAACAAAACGACTATTCACGTGGGTGTGTAGAATATATGAGTCTGGCGATATACCATCTGACTTTCGGAAAAGCGTCATCCACACAATTCCGAAGACGGCAAGAGTTTACAAGTGCGAGAATTATCGCACAATCAGCTTAACAGCTCATGCATCGAAGCTGCTTACAAGAATAATATACAGAAGAATGGAAAAGAAAATTGAGAATGCGCTAGGTGACGATCAGTTTGGCTTTAGGAAAAGTAAAGGGACGAGAGAGGCAATTCTGACGTTACGGCTAATAATGGAAGCAAGGCTAAAGAAAAATCAAGACACTTTCATAGGATTTGTCGACCTGGAAAAAGCGTTCGACAATATAAAATGGCGCAAGCTGTTCGAGATTCTGAAAAAAGTAGGGGTAAGCTATAAGGAGAGACGGGTCATATACAATATGTACAACAACCAAGAGGGAATAATAAGAGTGGACGATCAAGAACGAAGTGCTCGTATTAAGAAGGGTGTAAGACAAGGCTGTAGCCTTTCGCCCCTACTCTTCAATCTGTGCATCGAGGATGCAATGATGGAAATAAAAGGAAGGTTCAGGAGTGGAGTTAAATTACAAGGTGAAAGGATATCAATGATACGATTCGCTGATGACATTGCTATCCTGAGTGAAAGTGAAGAAGAATTAAATGATCTGCTGAACGGAATGAACAGTCTAATGAGTACACAGTATGGTTTGAGAGTAAATCGGAGAAAGATGAAGGTAATGAGAAGTAGTAGAAATGAGAACAGCGAGAAACTTAATATCAGGATTGATGGTCACGAAGTCAATGAAGTTAAGGAATTCTGCTACCTAGGCAATAAAATAACCAATGACGGACAGAGCAAGGAGGACATCAAAAGCAGACTCGCTACGGCAAAAAAGGCGTTTATGGCCAAGAGAAGTCTACTAATATCAAATACCGGCCTTAATTTGAGGAAGAAATTTCTGAGGATGTACGTCTGGAGTACAGCATTGTATGGTAGTGAAACATGGACTGTGGGAAAACCGGAACAGAAGAGAATCAAAGCATTTGAGATGTGGTGCTATAGACGAATGTTGAAAATAGGTGGACTGATAAGGTAAGGAATGAGGAGGTTCCACGCAGAATCGGAGAGGAAAGGAATTTGTGGAAAACGCTGATAAGGAGAAGGGACAGTGTGATAGGAACATCTGCTAAGACATGAGGGAATGACTTCCATGGTGCTAGAGGGAGCTGTAGAGAGCAAAAACTGTAGAGGAAGACAGAGATTGGAATACGTCAAGCAAATAATTGAGGACGTAGGTTGCAAGTGCTACTCTGAGATGAAGAGGTTAGCACAGGAAAGGAATTCGTGACAGGCCGCATCAAACCAGTCAGTAGACTGATGACCAAAAAAAAAAAAGAAGGGGGCGGAGATCCAGGCAGGATGGGCGTAGCAGAGGATAGGGCAGATGAGGGATTTATAGGTGTGGAGGATGGCCAGAAAGGAGCTTCAGGAGTCGGAGCCGGGAGCGTGCCTTGGCTTGGATTGTCCAGAGATGGGGGGGGGGGGGGGGGGCGGGGGTCCAGGAGAGGCGATGGCCGAGGGTGACGCCAAGGTACTTAAGGGTGGGGATGAGGGCTATAGGACGGCCATAGATGGTGATATAGAAATCGAGGAGGCGGAAGGAACAGGTGGTTTTGCCTACATTGTTCGCTTGGGTTTTGGAAGGATTGACCTTAAGCAACCACTGGTTGCACCAAGTGGTGAACCGGTCAAGATGGGATTGGAGACGGTATTGGGAGCGCTGCAGGGTGGGGGCAAGGGCAAGGAAGGTGGTGTCATCGGCATACTGGAGAAGATGGATGGGGGGGGGGGGTAAAGGCGGCGGCATGTCCGCCGTACACAAAAGGTACAGAAGGGGGGAGAGGACGGAACCTTGGGGCACACCGGCGGAGGGGAAAAAGGTGTAGGAATACGTGTTGTGGATGGTGACGTAGGAAGGACGTTGGGAATGAAAGGAGCCGATCAGACGGACGTAGTTAATAGGAAGGGCGAAGGTTTGGAGCTTGAAGAGGAGACCGGAATGCCACACTAGGTCATAGGCTCGTTCAAGCTCAAGGGAGAGGAAGATAGCGGAGCGACGGGAATTAAGCTGTTCGGAGAGGAGATGAGTGAGGTGAAGGAGAAGGTCATCGGAAGAGAAGGACGGCCGAAAGCCACACTGGGTAATGGGAAGGAGGCGGTGCTGGCGGAGATGCTGTTGGGTGCGTCAGGTGAGGATGGATTCCAGTATCAGGTGTTTCAACGTGTCCTCGTTAAATATTACGAGAAAAATTCGCGATATGCCGAACGAAGCACCCTCACTCCCAGCTGCAACAATGTTGAGGTCGAGTAATAGTTTGAAACCAAACATTCAGGAGCTGCTTAAAGAAAACAAAATTCAAGGGTGTCACTGATGTTCTGAATTTTTCTTTCGACTTTAATCACACAAAAATGTTAGATGTGAAAAGTGTTATTCAAGTGAAAACATTAAGTATTTAAGTAAGACACAAAGACATTTCTGTTTCGTAAGTAAGATTCCAGTATCTCTGCTTTACACATTTATTGATTATTAAGGCACTTGTTTCGGAAGCTTTGCAATTTCAAGTACGTCTTCATTTTCCTGACATATGTACATCTGGTATGACTGTATCTGTTAATTATTCTCGTTAATTTCAAGTGAAATTCTAAAATTTCGATTTCACATCGATTTTGTGCTGTTTTACACAGTGTGGCCTAATATTTTGATATAATGAAACGAAGTCCCATGTTTCTTGACAGAGCGCAGGGGAACGAGCGGGAGACGCACCGCCGTGCTGGACAAGGTCCGAATGGAGGTGGTTTGCCGTTGCCTTGCTCCGACCGTAATGTGAATGAATGGTTATGATGACGAAGACGACACAACGACACCCAGTCATGTCGGGGCAGGTGAAAATGCCTGATCCCGTAGGAAATCGAACCCGCGCCCCTGTGCTCGGAAAGCGAGAACGCTACCGTGAGGCAACGAGCTGCGGACTTTGTTACAATATTGTAATATATAGGTGTTCTATATGTATATAAAATAAAAAAACATCTGTGATGTGAACTGTCAAAAATTTCGGGAAATTATATCAAAATATTACGCCACACTTAGCACAAAATCAACGTGAAACCGATATTTTAGAATTTCACTTGAAATATAAAGAGAACAGTCACCAGATACAGTTACACCAAGTGTTGTATATACGTCAGGGCAACATAGACGTATCTGAAAATAAAAATCTTCCGAACCAGCTGTCGTAATAATCAACAAATGTTTTAAGCAATGATATTGGAACCTTACTTACAATGTCCTTTCAAGACATATATTTCACTGCAGGCCCAATCATCAAGAAAATTTCTGCTTCGGCTACTAAGTACTTTGAAATGCTGTAGTTTTGTATTACTCAGCATTTGGTAACCCACTTTTACTAAAGTGTGAGTTGCAGATTATTGAGATTATTATCAAATAACGTTTTCCGAAAGAAGCAAAAAAGCTAAAAAAATAAGTAAAAAAGTAAAATAAACAAAGGGGGCATGAGATATTGTGTGGTTGCAAATGAGAGCACTATGCAGAGAAGGTTGGAAACCACTGATTTCAAAGAACTATGCGGGAGAGGGAAGGTGGAATGGTCCTTTGGGGTAGTTTAAGTGTTTATGGAGCTACTTGAGTTCGTGAGGGGTTGGTTTTTGGGGATAGATACAATGTGGGAGTACGGTTGGTACGAAAATGTGATTCAGGAAGCACATACCTTAGATGGGGGCCGGACCAAGGCCAGTTGGAGGAAAGAAAAGGTAGGGATGGTAGGAGAGAGAGCCCTGAAATCGGAAAAGGATAGGGAGCAGTGGGTAAAATCTAAGAAGAGGGATAGATGTCAGGGCGGATTTCATTGTCATGGTGTTGAAGTCTGTTAACACTGGACTGCCAGAGGATACTGAGTGTGTGTAAACGTAGAATGGATGGGGTGTGTTGACGTTCGCCGGAGAGCACATCAGGATGTGTGCTTAGGGGTGAAGCAAGAGGATTGTTCGAGACGAGTTTATGAGAAGTGTAGGATGTACAGATGTCTCCAGTGTGTGTGTGAGGATCCGAGGAAAAGAGACGAGCTGGTGGTGGAGGGTAAGCGGATGCGGAAAGCAAGGCGAAGCACAGAGCATTCGAGGACTTGGAGGAACTGATAGAACGTTGATGGTGAAGATATGCAGGCGACATCTGCGTAGGAAAGGAGAGGTTGGATCAAGGCTTTGTACGTGTGAAGTGTGGTGGAGGGTTGCATTATATATATTGGCACCTTTTATTCGGTCCTCTTGTGGAGAACAATGAGCTGCTCTAGAACGTGATGGGATGGTGGCTCTATTCTGGAATTTTATTCTGACTTATATCTTTATTATTGGTTTCACTTTATCAATATTTTTCTTAAATCGTGTTTTATCCCCCTTGGCGCATAACAACTGTCACTGGTACTATCAACCCACAGTCCACCCAAAGGATGTATAACATTCACGAAGACGGCAAACAGTAAATTAAAATACGAGATTTTTACAAATGGTGTAAAAATTTGTAGAGGAACAGCCAAACGTGTCTTCTCGAAATTTTAATCGAGATTCCGTTTTTAGTGTGTTCAGAACATCATATCAGCAAAAAAAAAGCATCAGCATCTTATGGCTTGGACCTTCCAGCTGGAAGGCAGGTCATGAAAGGCGCTCCATAGAAAACTGGAAAAGAACTGATTGTTTCTGAGGTTGCGAACAAGTGCACAGTGTCGACCGTTAAGGTACGCCCAATAACCTAGTTCTGATTCCTCATCGGAGCCAAAAAGGTAGCGACCAGTATGACGGTGGACCCAATTCAAAGCGTTAGTTTTTGTTGCGGCGTAATGAATTACATCTGGGAATAAAAGCTTCAGCAAAGTGATCTGAGCAGGTGTGTGTCAGGTAAGGAAAGCCAAGATACGCTGCACGAGCCTCCAGGCGTCAGACGACGAACCAAAAGAACATCGATGAGCGTCTGTGTCCTCTACCCCACAGTGAACTCAGAGGGGCGTCTCAGCGAGGCGGATTCGGTGCAAACGAAACCGGAACCTGTTTGCCGCTGACGGTGATATACCAGGTGGACTAAACACTGGTGTCGAGATAACCAGCACGCACCGCTTTCCACACACGACGCCATATGATCTGGGGAAACTTGTGTTCGATGGGGTTGGGGGTTCAACACGTTTGTAATGTGTCATGTGCAGTCTTTGTGTGGAGTATACGTGGAAGGGGTGAGGAGAGGAGGATGTAACTTAATTCAAGAAAGAAGTGCCGTAAGTGATGAAAGGCGGGTGGAATGTCTGATAACATGACTGGGGCTGACATGGAGACTGGCGCGTATTCGTGCAAAAACGGTCCGGTCAGGACCGTCGGGCAGCGACGCCAGGCTTTCAGTTGGGAGCTAACAAAAAGTGCTGTAACTCTATCTGGCACGTGGAATAAGCCCACTCCGCCACGCTCCCGCGGGAGGACAAGGGAGGAATGTTGTTGTTGTTGTTGTTGTGGTCTTCAGTCCCGAGACTGGTTTGATGCAGCTCTCCATGCTACTCTATCCTGTGCAAGCTTCTTCATCTCCCAGTACCTACTGCAACCTACATCCTTCTGAATCTGCTTAGTGTATTCATCTCTTGGTCTCCCCCTACGATTTTTATCCTCCACGCTGCCCTCCAATACTAAATTGGTGATCCCTTGATGCCTCAGAACATGTCCTACCAACCGATCCCTTCTTCTCGTCAAGTTGTGCCACAAACTTCTCTTCTCCCCAATCCTATTCAATACTTCCTCATTAGTTATGTGATCTACCCATCTAATCTTCAGCATTCTTCTGTAGCACCACATTTCGAAAGCTTCTATTCTCTTCTTGTCCAAACTATTTACCGTCCATGTTTCACTTCCATACATGGCTACACTCCACACAAATACTTTCAGAAATGACTTCCTGACACTTAAATCTATACTCGATGTTAACAAATTTCTCTTCTTCAAAAACGCTTTCCTTGCCATTGCCAGTCTACATTTTATATCCTCTCTACTTCGACCATCATCAGTTATTTTGCTCCCCAAATAGCAAAACTACTTTAAGTGTCTCATTTCCTAATCTAATACCCTCAACATCACCCGACTTAATTCGGGTGGAATATTGAACTTTAAATAACATCCCAATACAGACAAAGGGTCCCATCGCCCTCTACATACGACGCGCGACAGGGCATGCGCGAGGTGTGGCTGACATTCACGTATTGCGCACGCTGTACAATGTCGAAGGATCTAAGCCGGTGGTCCACAAGGCCAGCCCTGATCGTTTGGAGGAGACGTCTACTGTCGGTTGCCGCTGAACGCGGAGGTCATTCATAAAATCAATGCCCAAAGAGCGGACGCTCGTGGCCACACTTACAGGAGCGACATATCTCTCAGGTAGACCCTCACCAATGAGCAGAACCTTCGATTTGGAAATGTTAAAGAGAACTGCCCGATGCCTCCCCATATGTCGCCACCCAAGTCGGAGCCGCGCAAGCATCGTCTTCATTGCGGAGGTAGAGGACCAGATCGTCAGCATAGGCTGTACAACAGAAGCAGTGCCCATGCAATGTCAGACCCACCAGGCGTTGGCGAAGCCCCTGGAGTAGGGGCTCTAATGCCAAAGCATAAAGTATCGTGGAAAGTGGGCAACCCTGTCAGACAGAGCGCTCAATTGCTAGAGATGCGGTGAGGTGACCATTACAGAGTATTCTTGAAGTCGCCCCGCTCGAGAGCCGCATTACCGATGTTACTATACGAGCCGGAAAACCCATGTGTTGGAGGACCGCTTTCAGAAAGGTACGATCGACACGGTCGAATGCCTGACTGAAGTCAAGCGATGCTAACGCGCCAGGTCGATGTTGCGACCGCGCCAGCGCGATCTTGTCCCTGTAACGGCAAAGAGCCGTAACAAATTTGTTGTCACCTTCCAGCGAAGACTGATCAAGGGAGGTGACGTAACTTCCTGCCTTCTTGAGTCGTGAGGCCAACAAACGGGTGAAAGTTTTCATGTGACTGTTGAGTACGTGATCGCCCATGAAGATGATGACCCCATCAAGGAAGGTGGCTGGGATCGTCGTCGTGGGTGACATGAGTTCACGACAGATGGACGTCCAAGTAGCTACCAAAAGATAACTAAAATACATGTAAAATTCGAGGGGGAGGCCGTTAGGTCGAGGGGCTTGTTGGCAGCTGCCACCTTGATAGCATCAAGGACTTCATCGTAAGTCACTTGTTCCTGAAGTTCTTGAGCCACATCCTCTGGCTTGGTGTTGACAGTCAGTGCTGCTACCTCTTCAATTAAGGTCGGGGGATGTGGGGCGGCAGCATACAGCCAGCAGAAATGAGAATAGAAAGCGTGACCAATGCCGCGTTGCGTAGTGAATGTCGTTCTTCCGCATCGGTGAAGTAGTGGATGAGAGCTCGACGACGACGTCGGCGTTCTGTGAGGAGGTGGTACATCGGTTGCATTCCGTGAGGCATATTGTCACGGGTGCAGGACTGACAAGCGTCCCTTCCAAGCGTCGTCGCACGACTGAAGTGATCTGCGCTTTAGCACGATGCACTATCGTCTGACAGACAGGAGAGAATACCATCGAAGTGCAGTCACGAAGCACTGCATAATGAAAGTCCACGTTGCTCTCTTGCCAAGCTTTGAAGTCTTTGCCATATCCCATCAGTGCCCTGCGTAGAGCTGGTTTCGTGCAGGATAGCCACCAGGACAGAGAGCCCACTCATCCTCAACGATCCGTTGGCAGTCAGGGACAGTCAGGTGGGAAATGTTTAATTTCCACAGGCTGGGGTTGTGTCACACCTGTTGACGAGCGAGGATGACATCGCAGATATAGGAGTCGTGGTCAGAGAAAGCCAGAGGCTATACATTGACATGTCGAGTGTCGGCAGCAAGGGAACGTTTGAGGTACATACAACCGAGGCGACACGACAAATGCGCCGTATAGTGTGTGAAACCAGCACAGGTGCCACGAACCTTTGTCCGTGTCAATAAGCTGAAGTCTGTCGATGATGACGGAGAGAGCCGCACACGGGGAATGATGTGGAAGTTGGTCAGCAGGCCCTCGTGTGGAGTTGACCGAGGACCATTTCATCTGGGGGACCCTCAAAAAGCGGCTGTACCCATGGTCTAGGGGTTGCGTCTTTGATTCATAATCAAAATGTCTTCGGCCCCGGGTTCGATCCCCGCCACTGCTTAAAATTTGATAAATAATCACCATTGGCGGCCGAAGACTTCCGGCATAAGAAGTCAGCCTCATTCTGCCAACGGCCTTGTCAAAGAGGGCGGAGGAGCGGATAGAGGTTCAGGGCACTCTCTTGTCCTAGGGGTAGGAAATTGCCCCTAAAGGCGGAAGAATGAGCAATGATCAACGACATGAGGATGTAGAAGGCAATGGAAACCACTGCATTAAAGACACGTAACGTGTATCCACAGGACATGTGGCCTGTAATTGAAGAAGTGTCATGATGATCTCTCCATTGGCAAAAGATTCCGGAATAGTCCCTCATTCGGATCTCCTGGAGGGGACTGCCAAGGGGGAGGTTACCATGAGAAAAAGATTGAATAATCAACGAAAGGATAACGTTCTACGAGTAGGGGCGTGGAATGTCAGAAGCTTGAACGTGGTAGGGAAACTAGAAAATCTGAAAAGGGAAATGCAAAGGCTCAATCTAGATATAGTAGGGGTCAGTGAAGTGAAGTGGAAGGAAGACAAGGATTTCTGGTCAGATGAGTATCGGGTAATATCAACAGCAGCAGAAAATGGTATAACAGGTGTAGGATTCGTTATGAATAGGAAGGTAGGGCAGAGGGTGTGTTACTGTGAACAGTTCAGTGACCGGGTTGTTCTAATCAGAATCGACAGCAGACCAACACCGACAACGAGAGTTCAGGTATACATGCCGACGTCGCAAGCTGAAGATGAACAGATAGAGAAAGTGTATGAGGATATTGAAAGGGTAATGCAGTATGTAAAGGCGGACGAAAATCTAATAGTCATGGGCGACTGGAATGCAGTTGTAGGGGAAGGAGTAGAAGAAAAGGTTACAGGAGAATATGGGCTTGGGACAAGGAATGAAAGAGGAGAAAGACTAATTGAGTTCTGTAACAAGTTTCAGCTAGTAATAGCGAATACCCTGTTCAAGAATCACAAGAGGAGGAGGTATACTTGGAAAAGGGGGGAGATACGGGAAGATTTCAATTACATTACATCATGGTCAGACAGAGGTTCCGAAATCAGATACTGTATTGTAAGACGTACCCAGGAGCAGATATAGACTCAGATCACAATATAGTAGTGATGAAGAGTAGGCTGAAGCTCAAGACATTAGTCAGGAAGAATCAATACGCAAAGAAGTGGGATACGGAAGTACTAAGGAATGACGAGATACGTTTGAAGTTCTCAAACGCTATAGATACAGCAATAAGGAATAGTGCAGTAGGCAGTACAGTTGAAGAGGAATGGACATCTCTAAAAAGGACCATCACAAAAGTTGGGAAGGAAAACATAGGTACAAAGAAGGTAGCTGCGAAGAAACCATGGGTAACAGAAGAAATACTTCAGTTGATTGATGAAAGGAGGAAGTACAAACCTCTTCCGGGAAAATCAGGAATACAGAAATACAAGTCGCTGAGGAATGAAATAAATAAGAAGTGCAGGGAAGCTAAGACGAAATGGCTGCAGGAAAAAAGTGAAGACATCGAAAAAGATATGACTGTCGGAAGGACAGACTCAGCATACAGGAAAGTCAAAACAACCTTTGGTGACATTAAAAGCAACGGTGGTAACATTAAGAGTGCAACGGGAATTCCACTGTTAAATGCAGAGGAGAGAGCAGGTAGGTGGAAAGAATACATTGAAAGCCTCTATGAGTGTGAAGATTTGTCTGATGGGATAGAAGAAGAAACAGAAGTCGATTTAGAAGAGATAGGGGATCCAGTATTAGAATCGGAATTTAAAAGAGCTTTGGAGGACTTACGGTCAAACAAGGCAGAAGGGATAGATAACATTCCATCAGAATTTCTAAAATCATTGGGGCAAGTGGCAACAAAACGACTATTCACGTTGGTGTGTAGAATATATGAGTCTGGCGATATACCATCTGACTTTCGGAAAAGCATCATCCACACAATTCCGAAGACGGCAAGAGCTGACAAGTGCGAGAATTATCGCACAATCAGCTTAACAGCTCATGCATCGAAGCTGCTTACAAGAATAATATACACAAGAATGGATAAGAAAATTGAGAATGTGCTAGGTGACGATCAGTTTGGCTTTAGGAAAAGTAAAGGGACGAGAGACGCAATTCTGACGTTACGGCTAATAATGGAAGCAAGGCTAAAGAAAAATCAAGACACTTTCGCGTTCGATAATATAAAATGGTGCAAGCTCTTCGAGATTCTGAAAAAAGTAGGGGTAAGCTATAGGGAGAGACGGGTCATATACAATATGTACAACAACCAAGAGGGAATAATAAGAGTGGACGATCAAGAGCGAAGTGCTCGTATTATGAAGGGTGTAAGACAAGGCTGTAGCCTTTCGCCCCTACTCTTCAATCTGTACATCGAGGAAGCAGTGATGGAAATAAAAGGAAGGTTCAGGAGTGGAATTAAAATACAAGGTGAAAGGATATCAATGATACGATTCGCTGATGACATTGCTATCCTGAGTGAAAGTGAAGAAGAATTAAATGATCTGCTGAACGGAATGAACAGTCTAATGAGTACACAGTTGTTGAGAGTAAATCGGAGAAAGACGAAGGTAATGAGAAGTAGTAGAAATGAGAACAGCGAGAAACTTAACATCAGGATTGATGGTCACGAAGTCAATGAAGTTAAGGAATTCTGCTACCTAGGCAGTAAAATAACCAATGACGAACGGAGCAAGGAATACATCAAAAGCAGACTTGCTATGGCAAAAAAGGCATTTCTGGCCAAGAGAAGTCTACTAACATCAAATACCGGCCTTAATTTGAGGAAGAAATTTCTGAGGATGTACGTCTGGAGTATAGCATTGTATGGTAGTGAAACATGGACTGTGGGAAAACCGGAACAGAAGAGAATCGAAGCATTTGAGATGTGGTGCTATAGACGAATGTTGAAAATTAGGTGGACTGATAAGGTAAGGAATGAGGAGGTTCTACGCAGAATCGGAGAGGAGAGGAATATGTGGAAAACACTCATAAGGAGAAGGGACAGGATGATAGGACATCTGCTAGGACATGAGGGAATGACTTCCATGGTACTAGAGGGAGCTGTAGAGGGCAAAAACTATAGATGAAGACAGAGATTGGAATACGTCAAGCAAATAATTGAGGACGTAGGTTGCAAGTGCTACTCTGAGATGAAGAGGTTAGCACAGGAAAGGAATTCGTGACGGGCCGCATCAAACCAGTCAGTAGACTGATGACCAAAAAACAAACCTCGTCAGCAAAGAAGGTGTGTCGGTCACGACGTCGACTGGAGCCGGACGGATACATCGAGGATGCAGACGCCGAACAGCGTGAGAGCCATACCTCTAGCATTAGGAAGGTACACTACATCTTCAGCAGGGAGTCCAGAACGGAGGAGGATGGCGACTCCACTACTGTTGTCAGAAGCATGGGAGATGTGTGCCGTGTAGGTGGTGGGGGCGTAGAAATCAGCAACGATCACTTCTTAGATGAGGGCAATGTCGACATTAGCAACATAGATGGCCTCTCGGAACATTGCCAGTTTGTGGGAAGCCCGAATGGTGGCCAGATTCATCGTCGCGATGCGGTAGTGTTGTGGGCGTGCTCCCACCATTTGCACAGATGCTCCAGCAGAGATGCCCGGCTGGTGTGTAACACCCGACGTAGTCACTGTAGCCTCAATCACACGGTGGTAGGTGGGTCAGGCACCTCCAGGGGGAACTGCCGGATGGGAGGGCCACAGTAGCGATCTGCTCCACCGTCGACATCGTCAGCCCAAGAGATTGGAACAAGTCGCACTCACCGAGGGCGAGTTGTGGTGAGACTGCTGTAGTGGGGTCCAGGAACTCTCCCTCCACGGAATCGATCATTGTCAGGTGGGATTGTTCCTCAGATAGGACATCAGGAGCGGCCACTCCTGTCGACAGGGCGGTAGATAGGAGATCACTGTCTTGTACCCGCTCCACTGCCTGTGATGCCACACGAAGAAGTGTGTCGTCGGATGGCGTTTGACTTCTATTGTTCCGTTTTCGGGGTGACAGCTGCTTTCGGAGGTGCTGTACTGTATCAGAATGTAGACGTTCAATGTCCGAGGTCGCGCCCGTCTGAAGAAAAGCAGAGGTAGGGACCGCACTCGCATCGATGTCCATCGCAGCCGACGGGCTGGTCATCGAGCTCTGGAGAGTTTGTGGTGTGGTAGGCGTAGGAGGAGATGGTGCCGGTCAGGCCGTGGCAGCACCGTCATTTCCAATGGGGAGTGCCGGGGAGAGAACAGGCGCTTCCTGAAGTGACGCATCGGGGCTGCGCACGGCTGTGGCGCAGCTGTCTGGCAAAGAGGTGACTGTCGCTTTGGGAGCTGAGTCACCGGTCGGGGCCTGGAACAAACGTCGGCGGAGACAGTCTCACCGAACGTGGCTCTCGGTGTCAACTACCGGCACAAGTCCGCGACTGGCCATCGTACATAACGGCGGCTCGCACGCCACCTATCAGCAGATAGGATGGTACATATTTGGAGAGTTCGTTTTTGATTTGGCGGACATCATTCAACACGTGGTATATCGTGAACGTCTCCCATTTTTCCGCGATGTGCGCCACAACATTGCCGTAGGGTCGGAAAGCTTCGACGACTGCGTCTAGTGGCACCTCGGAAGGGAGCTCAAAGACCCGAATTGTTCGAAGACCGAAACCAGCGTGATCTGCCGTCACCTCTACAATATGCTCGCCAGAATGCTTGAACTTGAGTCCGTGTGCATGTTGTCGAACTACCTCAGCACATGCTTCCTCCGACGTCATCTTAATACAGACGACACTGCCAGTATCCAGCGTGATCTGCCGTCACCTCTACAATATGCTCGCCAGAATGCTTGAACTTGAGTCCGTGTGCGCCCGCATGTCGTGGTCGTGCGGTAGCGTTCTCGCTTCCAACGCCCGGGTTCCCGGGTTCTATTCCCGGCGGGGTCAGGGATTTTCTCTGCCTCGTGATGGCTGGGTGTTGTGTGCTGTCCTTAGGTTAGTTAGGTTTAAGTAGTTCTAAGTTCTAGGGGACTTATGACCACAGCAGTTGAGTCCCATAGTGCTCAGAGACATTTGAACCATTTTTGAGTCCGTGTGCGTGTTGTCGAACTACCTCAGCACATGCTTCCTCCGACGTCATCTTAATATAGACGATACTGCCAGTGATAGAGAGTACCTATCACTTCCTGGGGGTCCAGACGTAGCTCTTCACGAATGAATTGTTCAATTTCATAAACGGGTGATCGTGCATGTTCGGCTTGCAATGTTACTTTACGTGTCGCTCGGCGCTAACAGTGCGCCATGATGTGCAGTAGCAATGGACGCAGCACAACACTAAATACCGCGACGCGCAAGTAAACAACTGTGGTGCGCTGTCTGGCGCGAGGAGCCAGAACCACGGCTGAAAGCCGACTGACCACTCAGTTACCGAGGGGAACGATAAGTATAATGAAGATATTGTATTAAAGAAAAATGATTTTATTCATTGTTTTAAAAAAATGGAAGGTAGAATCAAAGCAATAAGAATGCATTTGAAACACAATATAAAATTGTTATCTTAGCAAATAAGCCACTACACTTCACGAAAGGTTGAAAGAGCTGCCCTGGGAAGAATGGTCTGTTATTGGAGGAGAAACGGTTATGTGTTGAACGGGGAAGGAGGGTGTGTGTATAAATATGGAGACTAATGGGTAATATCGATGGAGAAGGAGTTGATGTTGTAAAGCTAGGAACGGAGGATTGGTTTGGGGTGTCAGTGAAGGAGGAAAAGTGGTAGGAAAAGACAGGTGGGGAAGGAGGAGAAGGGGAAAAGGGGTAGGGAAAGATGGGGAAGGAGAGGTAAAGGGCGAAAGCTGTGATGAGTTGGGATGCCACTGTCTGAGAGAGGGACATGGCTAATATTTCGTTGGGAGACTTTGTGGAGAGTGTGCAGGTGTAGGGTTGGTCAACTGCTTCGGTATAGGCGCGGCAGCCTATTACAAATGAAGATTAGAGGGAAGACAATAAGAATGCATTTGAAACACAATATAAAATTGTTATCTTAGCAAATCAGCCACTACACTTCACGAAAGGTTGAAAGAGCTGCCCTGGGAAGAATGGTCTGTTATTGGAGGAGAAACGGTTATGTGTTGAACAGGGAAGGAGGGTGTGTGTATAAATATGGAGACTGATGGGTAATATCGATGGAGAAGGAGTTGATGTTGTAAAGCTAGGAACGGAGGATTGGTTTGGGATGTCGGTGAAGGAGGAAAAGTGGTAGGAAAAGACAGGTGGGGAAGGAGGAGAAGGGGAAAAGGGGTAGGGAAAGATGGGGAAGGAGAGGTAAAGGGCGAAAGCTGTGATGAGTTGGGATGCCACTGTCTGAGAGAGGGACATGGCTAATATTTCGTTGTGAGACTTTGTGGAGAGAGTGCAGGTGTAGGGTTCGTCAACTGTTTCGGTATAGGCGCGGCAGCCTATTACAAATGAAGATTAGAGGGGAGACAAGAGGATTGTTGGAGTCGAGTTTGCGGATAGTGTGGTTTGTTCGAAGGTTTTCAGCGTGAGTGAGGACAGAAGGGAATGCGGTAAGTGTATGAGGAAAGGGAGAGCTGAGTTCATGGCATTCAAGGATTTGGCGGGACTGATAAAACTTAAGTGGAGCAGATATCCTTGTTAACATTTTCAGAGCGGAGGATAGATAAGATAATGGTTTTATAGGTGGGATTCAATTGATCAGAGATTTTACTAGGGTTACATGTATCGTTGATACGACTAACTAGCATGAGATACTTGTTGGATACTCAACTGTACCAGAGATATGCATATCTGACGTTAGTGTCATCAGTCTTCGGATTGGTTTGATGCAGCCTGCCACAAATTCCTCTGCTGCACTAACCTCTTCATCTCGTAGTAGCACTTGCAACCTATGTCCTCAGTTATTTGTTGGATATATTCCAATCTCTGCCTGTAGCACCACCACTCAAGTGCTTCGAATGTCTTCTGTTCCGGTTTTCCAGTCGTCCATGATTCACTAC
The DNA here is from genome assembly GCF_023864275.1 of Schistocerca cancellata. Classification (NCBI taxonomy): domain Eukaryota; kingdom Metazoa; phylum Arthropoda; class Insecta; order Orthoptera; family Acrididae; genus Schistocerca; species Schistocerca cancellata. Next base: position 523,155,456 of record NC_064633.1, read on the forward strand.
AACACAATGGTGTGCTTCAAATGTACATTCTCAGAAATTTTTTCCACTAGTTAAGGCCTATACAGGGTTATTACAAATGATTTGAAGCGATTTCACAGCTCTACAATAACTTTATTATTTGAGATATTTTCAAAATGCTTTGCACACACATACAAACACTCAAAAAGTTTTTTTAGGCATTCACAAATGTTCGATATGTGCCCCTTTAGTGATTCGGCAGACATCAAGCCGATAATCAAGTTAATCCCACACTCGGCGCAGCATGTCCCCATCAATGAGTTCGAAAGCATCGTTGATGCGACCTCGCAGTTCTGGCACGTTTCTTGGTAGAGGAGGTATAAACACTGAATCTTTCACATAACCCCACAGAAAGAAATCGCATGGGGTTAAGTCGGGAGAGCGTGGAGGCCATGACATGAATTGCTGATCATGATCTCCACCACGACCGATCCATCGGTTTTCCAATCTCCTGTTTAAGAAATGCCGAACATCATGATGGAAGTGCGGTGGGGCACCATCCTGTTGAAAGATGAAGTTGTAAACCGTGAGATTGCACAAAACACGTTAACTTTTGGTGAATTGCGAATTTGCTGCACGAATGCGTGAAGATTCTCTACCGCCCAGAATCGCGCATTGTGTCTGTTCACTTCACCATTAAGAAAAAATGTTGCTTCATCACTGAAAACAAGTTTCGCACTGAACGCATCCTCTTCCATGAACTGTTGCAACCGCGCCGAAAATTCAAAGCGTTTGACTTTGTCATCGGGTGTCAGGACTTGTAGCAATTGTAAACGGTAAGGCTTCTGCTTTAGCCTTTTCCGTAAGATTTTCCAAACTGTCGGCTGTGGTACGTTTAGCTCCCAGCTTCCTTTATTCGTCGACTTCCGCGGGCTACGCGTGAAACTTGCCCGCACGCGTTCAACCGTTTCTTCGCTCACTGCAGGTCGACCCGTTGATTTTCCCTTACAGAGGCATCCAGAAGCTTTAAACTGCGCATACCATCGCCGAATGGAGTTAGCAGTTGGTGGATCTTTGTTGAACTTCGTCCTGAAGTGTCGTTGCACTGTTATGACTGACTGATGAGAGTGCATTTCAAGCACGACATACGCTTTCTCGGCTCCTGTCGCCATTTTGTCTCACTGCGCTCTCGAGCACTCTGACGGCAGAAACCTGAAGTGCGGCTTCAGCCGAACAAAACTTTATGAGTTTTTCTACGTATCTGTAGCGTGTCGTGACCATATGTCAATGAATGGACCTACAGTGAATTTATGAAATCGCTTCAATCATTTGTAATAGCCCTGTAGTTATTACCGGTAGACTTCTGTTGGCCAGGCATACCGCCTTGGACTGTGCTATTCCGCTTTCTGTGTCCGCTTTGCTTCGTCTGTCATGAATTACTTAGCTTCCAAGGTAGTGGAATTCCTTAACTTCGTCTACTTTGTGATCATCAATTTTGATGCTGAGTTTGTCGCTATTCTCATTTCTGCTACTTTTCATTACTTCTGTTTTTGTCTTTTCCCGGTTTTCTTACAATCCATATTCTGTACAAATTAGACTGTTCATTCCACTCAATAGATTGTAAAGGCAACAGTGATGAAATCTAAATGGAATTTTTATATTTTATGAAGTTGCCAACACCCTTAATAGTTACAGTTCATTACTGATAACATGATGTAATATCTTTAAAAAAATTTTTGTTTATTCTTTGGTAGCAAAGATGTGATGATTCTGGGATAGCTGCTAAGTAAAGTCAATAAAGAAGTCTTAAGCAGGCTAAGTGGCTTGTGTTCTTGGTGATTTAAAATTAGACTAAATATCGTCAAGCAACATCTTTTGGCAACTGCCGCAAATATTACGTTACAGCAGTTATATTTGGTGACGCCGACGTGATAATAAGAAGATATGACGACAAACGGGAGCGTTTCCGACGATCGCCTGGAAGCAAACAAGGTTAGCATCAAAATTCCGCCTTTTTGGAGTGAAAAACCCGAATTTTGGTTCTATCAAGTAGAAACACAGTTCAGCATTTGCAAAATTGTCACAGAAGAAACTAAATTTAACCTCCTAGTGTTACAATTAGAAACAAAATACATCGAGAATATTTGAGACATTATTTGCGGCACAGATGCGAATAAATATTCGTTGGCTAAGGAACGTCTACTCAATATTTTCAAAGAAAGTGAAGATAAGTGTATTAAGAGATCAGTTACGGGAATTGATTTGGGAGACCAAAAACCAGTCAGTTATTACGCAAAATGCAAGCCTTGGCAGGTGTAGATGCGTCAGAAAAAGTCCTAAAGACACTTTGGCTAGAAAAACTTCCGGATTCTATAAGGAACATTTTAATTGTCAGTGACGAGGGATTCGAAAACGTGGCTATAATGGCTGATAGAATAACAGAAATAAATCCCCGTAACGAATTGTTCGTCACAAAAAGTGGTTCTTGTAGCCAACAGGATGTTTCGATAACAGTGAGTGACTTGATGACAAGAATTTCGGGGTTAGAGCAACAAATGACCGCGCTGTCAACTGGTTATCGAGGCAGGTCTCGTAACAGAAGCTGTGAGCGTCAATGTAAAAGAAGTAGTAGTAAGTCTCGAAATAAATACAACCCCAAGGGCAAGTACTGTTATTACCACTTTCGGTTTGGGCAGAAATGCAAGCCTGAAAAATGCACACCTCCATGTAGCTGGACTGAAAAGGCAAGCGCGACCCAGCAGCTGAATTAGCAGCAAGTTCTGCTGCCCAAGTCCATTGCCTCAAAACCCGCTTATTTGAAACCGACAAAAAAACGGGGTTACAATTTTTAGTCGACAGTGGGGCGGATGTTTCTGTAATTCCCGCTCACGCAAATGTTAATGGTGAGTCACCATATAAATTGTATGCTGCAAATGGTACCGAAATTCATACATACGGATTCGAACTTCGTACTATTGATCTGGGACTGCGGCGTAAATTTCAATGACCATTTATAGTTGCGAAGACCAATAAAGCTATATTGGGTGCCGATTTTTTAAATAAATTTCAGTTATTAGTAGATGTCCATAATAAAAGATTAATAGATAATGTAACCAAACTCAATGCTGAGGGTAAAGTTATGTCAATCTCAGAGGAAAACGTTCTGAGCACCATGAGCCAAAACACAAAATTTACAGATCTGCTGTTATAGTATCCAGACATAACTAAACCTAATTTGGTACCTAGCGAAATTAAACATGATGTCAAACACTATATTACCTCTGGAGGCCCGCCTGTATTTTCTAGGGCAAGACAATTAGACCCAAAGCGCATGGCGATGGCAAAACAAGAATTTAAATGGCTCAATAAGTCCTTGTGGAGATTATAGACTGTTAAATAAAAGAACAATTCCAGACCGTTATCCTGTACCTAGAATAGCAGATTTCCATTGTATTCTTCAAGGCAAAAACATATTTTCTAAAATCGATCTCTTTAAGGCCTATTATCAAATACTGATTGATGAAGAAGATAAGAACAAAACAGCTGTAATCACACCATTTGGACTGCATGAATTTAATGTCATGAGCTTTGGCCTACGGAATGCACCTTCAACATTCCAGCGATTCATTAATGAAGTTATGTTTGGGCTAGATTTTGTGTTTCCTTATCTCGATGACATTTTAATCGCCTCATCCAGCATTGAAGAACAACGAACACATCTGAAACTAGTTCTGGAGCGATTGTCTAATTATGGACTTCAAATCAACATATCAAACTCAACCTTTGGAGTAAATGAAATTGAATTCCTGAGGGATCCCGTCCACTACCTGAGCAAGTGCAAGCAATTTTAGAGTATAAGTTACCTGACAAACTGCATGAGCTCCGCAGATTTCTTGGCATTGTCAACTACTACCGTCGCTTCCTTAAAGATGCGGCACAGACTCAAGCTGTTTTGCATGACTATCTTAAGGGAGCAAGAAAGAAGGATAATAGACAAATTCAGTGGACCGAAGAAGCAAAGAAAATGTTTGAGAAATCTAAACAAGATACACTCCTGGAAATTGAAATAAGAACACCGTGAATTCATTGTCCCAGGAAGGGGAAACTTTATTGACACATTCCTGGGGTCAGATACATCACATGATCACACTGACAGAACCACAGGCACATAGACACAGGCTACAGAGCATGCACAATGTCGGCACTAGTACAGTGTATATCCACCTTTCGCAGCAATGCAGGCTGCTATTCTCCCATGGAGACGATCGTAGAGATGCTGGATGTAGTCCTGTGGAATGGCTTGCCATGCCATTTCCACCTGGCGCCTCAGTTGGACCAGCGTTCGTGCTGGACGTGCAAACCGCGTGAGACGACGCTTCATCCAGTCCCAAACATGTTCAATGGGGGACAGATCCGGAGATCTTGCTGGCCAGGGTAGTTGACTTACACCTTCTAGAGCACGTTGGGTGGCACGGGATACATGCGGACGTGCATTGTCCTGTTGGAACAGCAAGTTCCCTTGCCGGTCTAGGAATTGTAGAACGATGGGTTCGATGACGGTTTGGATGTACCGTGCACTATTCAGTGTCCCCTCGGCGATCACCAGTGGTGTACGGCCAGTGTAGGAGATCGCTCCCCACACCATTATGCCGGGTGTTGGCCCTGTGTGCCTCGGTCGTATGCAGTCCTGATTGTGGCGCTCACCTGCACGGCGCCAAACACGCATACGACCATCATTGGCACCAAGGCAGAAGCGACTCTCATCGCTGAAGACGACACGTCTCCATTCGTCCCTCCATTCACGCCTGTCGCGACACCACTGGAGGCGGGCTGCACGATGTTGGGGCGTGAGCGGAAGACGGCCTAACGGTGTGCGGGACCGTAGCCCAGCTTCATGGAGACGGTTGCGAATGGTCCTCGCCGATACCCCAGGAGCAACAGTGTCACTAATTTGCTGGGAAATGGCGGTGCGGTCCCCTACGGCACTGCGTAGGATCCTACGGTCTTGGCGTGCATCCATGCGTCGCTGCGGTCCGGTCCCAGGTCGACGGGCACGTGCACCTTCCGCCGACCACTGGCGACAACATCGATGTACTGTGGAGACCTCACGCCCCACGTGTTGAGCAATTCGGCGGTACGTCCACCCGGCCTCCCGCATGCCCACTATACGCCCTCGCTCAAAGTCCGTCAACTGCACATACGGTTCAAGTCCACGCTGTCGCGGCATGCTACCAGTGTTAAAGACTGCGATGGAGCTCCGTATGCCACGGCAAACTGGCTGACACTGACGGCGGCGGTGCACAAATGCTGCGCAGCTAGCGCCATTCGACGGCCAACACCGCGGTTCCTGGTGTGTCCGCTGTGCCGTGCGTGTGATCATTGCTTGTACAGCCCTCTCGCAGTGTCCGGAGCAAGTATGGTGGGTCTGACACACCGGTGTCAATGTGTTCTTTTTTCCATTTCCAGGAGTGTATATTAAATGCTGCATTATTGGCTTTTCCTGACTCGGAGTTACCCCTAGCATTATGTACAGACGCATCAGATATTGCTGTTGGTTCTGTGCTCCAGCAACTGGAAAATGGAAACTGGAGACCTGTTGCATTCTTTTCACAGATGTGAGTAAATCACAGAAGGGTTACAGTACCTATGACCGAGAATTATTGGGAATTTACCTTTCTGTAAAAAAGTTTAAGCATTTACTGGAAGGAAGAGACTTCATAATCTTCACTGATCATAAGCCATTCACATTTGCTTTCAAGCAAAACAATGATAAGGCATCTCCTTGACAAATGATACAGTTGCAGTACATTTCACAATTTTCGACCGATATTCGTCATGTCAGTGGCCATGACAATATTGTTGCAGATGCCCTATCCAGAGTTGATGAAGTAGTAATACTGGACTATGATGAAATTGCCAAAAACTAGCAACGAGGTCAAGAACTACAGCAACTCCGAACAGGGAACAACTCCTTAAACATCAAGTAATATCAACTTCCATCAGGGAAAACATTGTGGTGTGACACATCCACTGCAAATATCAGACCTTATATTCCTCAACCTTTTCGTTATCAAATATTTCTTCATTTTCATGGTTTAGCTCATCCTGGCATAAAGATATCAGTGAAACTGTTTGAGTAGCAGAGCTAGTTGGTTAAACATCAAAAGTGATGTGCGACAGTGGACTAAATCCTGTGTCAGTTGTCAGAAAACCAAGGTCGCTCGCCGCACAAAATCACCGCTAGAGAAGTTTGAAGAACCTGATGAACGTTTCACTGTTGTACACATTGACCTCATCGGACATTTTCCTCCTTCTAATGGCATGACTTATTGTTTAACTTGTATTGACCGTTTCACATCTTGGATGGAAGTCATACCACTTGAAGATATTTCAGCTGAAAAAGTGGCAACAGTCTTCTACCAGCACTGGATTGCAAGATTTGGTGTACCATCACAGGTAATCACTGACCAAGGAACACAGTTTAGATCGCAGTTGTTTAATAATTTGGTTATAGTATGTGGAATGAAAATTCAGCACACAACGCCATATCATCCTCAATGCAATGGTGAAATTGAGCGACTACACAGAACTCTGAAGTCTGCAATCTAGGCCCATAACGGTTCTAGTTGGACAGAAATTCTGCCTACTGTTCTATTGGGGTTGGGCACTGCAGTGCGAGAAACATCGAACCATTCCATTGCACAAATGGTATATGGAAAAACTATAAAAGTTCCTGGTGAATTTTTTGAAGAGCCCACTACAAAGATTGACCTTGATTCATTTGCATCTAATTTGCAAAAGCAAATGCTTCATCTGAAACCTAGTATGCCTACACAAAGCAAATCAAGATCAGTATTTGTTCCAAAAGATCTGCAAACCTGTTCCCATGTCTTCCTGAGATGTGACAGGGTTAGAAAGCCATTAGAACCTACATATGATGGTCCCTTTCCTGTCATTTCAAGACATGAAAAATATTTCACTATTAAAAGGAAGTGCAAACACATAAATGGAGCAGTGGACAGACTTAAACCAGCTTATCTCCTGCAAGAAAAATAGGAATCAGAGAGGGGACTTCCAAACTTTTCCAAGGACACTGAACCACAACATCCCACAGAGGAACCATCTCCAAATATCAGAGTATCGAAGTCAGGACGGATTATAAGGTTCCCACCTCAATTCTTGAGCAGTTCTCTCTGTGAAGAATTAATCAAATATCATACGAGACATTGTAAAAAGTTTTTGTAATTATTTTGTATCATATCTTTTGTCATTCCAATATGCTTTTTTTGTTGTTTTATGTTAATGTTGTGCTGATTTCTTTTTTCAAAGAAAATTCCTTCATCACCATGTATTAATTCGTAACCATGTTACTGGTGGGGGAGTAGTGTAAAGGCAACAGTGATGAAATCTAAATGGAATTTTTATAGTTTATGAAGTTGCCAAGACCGTTAATAGTTATAGTTAATTACTGATAACTTGATGTAATATCTTCAATTTTTTTTTTTGTTTATTCTTTGGTAGCAAAGATGTGATGATTCTGGGATAGCTGCTAAGTAAAGTCAATAAAACAGGCCAAGTAGCGTGTGTTCTTGGTGATTTAAAATTAGACTAAATATCGTTAAGCAACATCTTTTGACAACTGCCGCAAATATTACGTTACAGCAGTCAGTTATAAGGCCCTATAATTCTTCTTCACTTTCACTGAGGGTAGCAGTGCCATAAGCGAATCTTATCACTGATATCCTTTCACCCTCAATTTTAATTCCACACTGTTATCTTTCTTTTATTTTCGTCGTTGCTTCTTCGATGCAAACATAGGTTGCACAGTACGGGTGAAAGAATGTTCTTTACACAAGCTCTCGAACGAGATAGTACAACGAGGGCACTCTAGCGGCGGACTGCGGAAGCATCTGGTCCCCGCGGGAAGAGGGGCCAACTGCCATCTGGCAGTGCGGTCGGCCGCTATCAGGCAGCGCTAACGACGACACACTGCCAGGTCCATACGACATTCACTATCGATACCTCGATAACACCTCAACAAAGGTATATGTAACAACAGTACCCCAAAGTACTTGCTGATTTAATTTGTAGTTTTGAGCTTCCATTGAACTCAAATGCACGTATTTACAATCCAAGACGAAGTACTGAAATTACACAGTTTGAGTATATGGTAAACAGCGGCGGCTGTTGTTTGAGAGCACAAGAACACTCAAACGTTTGACACCTTGCAGATTAGTTGGTACTAAATCTACCGCGCTATTCTACATTGCTACTCCTGTAGACGCCGTGAAACTTGGCGTCAGTGTCGCGAGGAAACCTCCATTCAGTTGTGAATGTTGTAAGGAGCTTTTGCGCACGCACAAGTGGCGTGACGTAGTTGCCTTGCGGACCAAATACATGGGGATTTGATAAACAATGTGCACAGTTCACGACTTGAAAAAGCTGGCCCGTATTAGTCAACCACAAGTTTAAATCAATGCCACCAGGTGGTAGCACACTGCAGCAGATTTCCATCCCCGTTCGCTTGTCATTAATCCAGCCAGAAGGTAGCAGACTCCTAAGACATGCCAATTCACTCACTATATAGTAAAAGTAGATTGGACGTCATTTTATGTTATAGTTATACTAGTAGAAAAACCTATTTTGTGGCATTCTGAATGAGATATAGTATATTAAGTTTTGGATTTTATCATACTGTAATCCATTTGTTGCGCTCAGAACCACAAAGCACATCATTCTCTATTGTGAGACTGCAGCATTTATTCTTGCTTCTGACATCTGTTGATCTTATGTTGGGTCAGTTTTATATGTGCAGTGCGTCCACATTGTGTATATGAACATGCACAAAAAGCTGGTTTCTCTTATGTTCATTTAAATGTGGGATCGACGACGGCGTGCTTCTGGCCCTTATGGTTTTCAGAGCCTCATTTGTGTTCTAGTCAAGAGATCATGTTGATAAAGACAATATTATTTAAATTTAATCATTTCCACAAACGACAGTTTGTGTTTGGAGTTGGTTATTTACAGTGCAGGAGTCGGCTTTCGTGTACACTGTCAGCTTGAACTTTGTTAAATCTGTTAAGTGGTAACAGAAAAGAAAATTACCAGGAAAAATTAGGCGCAAAGGATCAAGGGCCTTTTAGAACAGATCCATTGACTGAGAAAGTGACGAAATGAAGCAAGCGTGACTACAACGAACATTTTACAAAGAAGTCATAATAAGCGTAAGTTGTGTGGCTGCAACGTACGAATGTCTGATTTTCAGCCTGGAAGTTAATTCGTTAACTAATACTTTTCTTAGGGGTCTTGAACGTCTGTCACGAATAAAGAAAGCACGGAACCTCGCACTTACACACAAATGCGAAACGGAGAGTAGCGAAAGCTTGAACATTACATCACTCTTGCCCTAAGCTCTAATTAATTATGTGCAAAATAACAAAATTCCACAAAAACAGTTCTTTCTTTTTTCAGACAAGTTATGCATATTATTATTATTATTACTGGCAGAGGATAACTGTTATACAGTAGATGCTATTAATTTCACACTCTCATATTTATCTGAACCTAAAAATTTTTGCACTCCCTTAATGCATACTCACGAGCCGCCACTGTTGGTGAACATTAAATAGTGTACTGGACTCACGAGCAGAAGAGCGTTTTTCACAAATAAAACACAGAAATGATCCGCATGAACCACAGTTTAGTTTAGTTCAGTTTTTGCATGTTCCGTGAGTCATATTCGCGACAGCCCACCATCATGTGGAACATATCAGTAGGTTCACAAAAAAGAAAATCTTTCTCGGCGAAAACATGATTCCATGCTGGACATTTACTCAGGTGGATGTTTTGTTTCAGTCTTAGTCTACAACACAATTTCTTCACCAACCACATAATAATACACAGAAATTCATCTCTGAAGTAGAAGAAATTGTCAAGGAGACACCTCTTCCCATTTTTTAAAACGCTTCCCGATTACTTGCATCTAATCTTATTGTTCCTGTATCATTAAACACTAATCGCTCTTAATGACAAAAATCTAGTGAGTCGTTAGGCTCCTGTCCCAACTCGTTCGTTGTTCGATGTTTCGATTACTCTGCTGGAATGTCATTCAGCACTCCACTGGCGTCTCTGGATGGCTGAACACTGTCCAAAAACAGTGTCGCGTTCACTTACAAAAGGCTGCTTTCTTGTGCTTGGTGGTGTTATTGGGCAAAAACCTTCAGAGCTGATGTTCCGTCGCCATTGGATAATATTGAAGTAGAGAGGGAATCCAAAACATTATTTTACGGAAGAAAGCTTTGTCCTATGGTCTGCACAATTTTCAGTTTACTTGCTACTGATCAATTTCGACTTTTTATTCATCATTTAGCTACATTCAGATAACCTCTATGCAACATGTCCTAACAAATGTGATATACAAATAAATCCAGGAGCCCACATTTGGAAACACTTGCGAACATTAACCTGGTCTGTTTTCAATAGCAACACAGTGCTTATAAAACATGTGGTGGAACCACGTACAATATAGCTTAAATATACATTTAACATCCAACATCTGAGAAGCCTCATCATCCCATACATGGCCATCAACTCATTCTCCCGGCATGTCCACATTCAGAGGCTGCATGTCGAGAGAATGAGTCTGAATGTGAGCATATCGAGAGCATAAGTTGATATTTATGTATGGAATGAAGTGCATGTATTTTCAGAGGTTTCTAGTTCTGTACGTACTTAAGAAAATTCTGGTCCTACGTAAAGTCTCTAAGCGGGTCTGAGGTTTCCATACAGTCCCTGGTTGACTAGTCTGGTGTGGCAGCTAAAGATAGCGAAACTAAAGCCGAGTTTTAAATTTCATGTTCAAGAAATCGTTCTGACGGAAGAATCGTACACATACCATCATTTGACCAGCGGACAGACCCCGCATAAACGACACAGTACTAAGCATCCCTGGCGTAGAGAAACAACTGAAAAGTTTGAAAGCAAATAAGTCACAAGGTCCTGATGGAATCCCAAATCGGTTTTAAAAAAGAGTACTCTACGTTATTGGCCCCTTACCTAACTTACATTTATTGCGAATCTCTCACCCAGCACAAAGTTCCAAGCTACTTGAAAAAGTGCAGGAAATCCTATATACAAGAAAGTTGAAAGAAAGGGCCCGCGAAGTTACAGACCAGTATCCCTAACTTCGGTTTGCTGCAGAATTCTAGAAGATATTGTCAGTTTGAATGTAATACATTTCCACAGATCAGCATGGTTTCAGAAAGCATCACTCGTGTCAAGCTCAGCTTGCCCTTTTCTCACATGATATACTGGCAACTATGGATGATGGGTAACAGGTGGGTATTATACGAGGTGCATTCAGGTTCTAAGGCCTCCGATTTTTTTTCTAATTAACTACTCACGCGAAATCGATGAAACTGGCGTTACTTCTCGACGTAATCGCCCTGCAGACGTACACATTTTTCACAACGCTCACGCCATGATTCCATGGCAGCGGCGAAGGCTTCTTTAGGAGTCTGTTTTGACCACTGGAAAATCGCTGAGGCAATAGCAGCACGGCTGGTGAATGTGCGGCCACGGAGAGTGTCTTTCATTGGTGGAAAAAGCCAAAAGTCACTAGGAGCCAGGTCAGGTGAGTAGGGAGCATGAAGAGTCACTTCAAAGTTGTTATCACGAAGAAACTGTTGCGTAACGTTAGCTCGATGTGCGGGTGCGTAGTCTTGGTGAAACAGCACACGCACAGCCCTTCCCGGACGTTTTTGTTGCAGTGCAGGAAGGAATTTGTTCTTCAAAACATTTTCGTAGGATTCACCTGTTACCGTAGTGCCCTTTGGAACGCAATGGGTAAGGATTACGCCCTCGCTGTCCCAGAACATGGACACCATCATTTTTTCAGCACTGGCGGTTACCCGAAATGGTGGCGGTGAATCTGTGTGCTTCCATTGAGCTGACTGGCGCTTTGTTTCTGGATTGAAAAATGGCATCCACGTCTCATCCATTGTCACAACCGACAAAAAGAAAGTCCCATTCATGCTGTCGTTGCGCGTCAACATTTCTCGGCAACATGCCACACCGGCAGCCGTGTGGTCGTCCGTCAGCATTCGTGGCATCCACCTGGATGACACTTTTCGCATTTTCAGGTCGTCATGGAGGATTGTGTGCACAGAACCCACAGAAATGCCAACTCTGGAGGCGATCTGTTCAACAGTCATTCGGCGATCCCCCAAAACAATTCTCTCCACTTTCTCGATCATGTCAGACCGGCTTGTGCGAGCCCGAGGTTCTTTCGGTTTGTTGTCACACGATGTTCTGCCTTCATTAAACTGTCGCACCCACGAACGCACTTTCGACACATCCATAACTCCATCACCACATGTCTCCTTCAACTGTCGATGAATTTCAGTTGGTTTCACACCAAGCAAATTCAGAAAACGAATGATTGCACGCTGTTCAAGTAAGGAAAACGGTGCCATTTTAAGTATTTAAAACAGTTCTCATTCTCGCCGCTGGCAGTAAAATTCCATCTGCCGTACGGTGCTGCCATCTCTGGGACGTATTGACAATGAACGCGGCCTCATTTTAAAACAATGCGCATGTTTCTATCTCTTTCCAGTCCGGAGAAAAAAAATCGGAGGCCTTAGAACTTGAATGCACCTCGTATTTCTAGATTCCCGAAAAGCATTGCACACAGTGCCTCACTGCAGGCTGTTAACGAAGGTAAGAGCACATGGAATAAGTTCACAGATATGTGAGTGGCTCGAACACGTCTTTGGTATTAGAACCCAGTTTGTTGTCCCCGACGGCGAGTGTTAATGAGAGGCAAGGGTATCGCCAGGAGTGCCCCAGGGAAAGTGTGGCAGAACCGCTGCGAAGCTGAGTGACTATAGGAAGATACAAGACGACTTAGACAAAATTTCTAGTTGGTGTGATGAACAGCAGCTAGCTCTAAGTGTGGGAAAATGTAAGTTAAAGCGGATGAGTAGGAAAAACAAACCTGTAATGTTCGGTTACGGCAGTAATAGTATTGTGCTTGACACACTCACGTCGTTTGAATGTCTGGTCGTGACACTGGAAAGTGATATGAAATGGAGCGAGCATGTGGGGACAGTGGTAGGGAATGCGACCTGTTCTCGATTACTGTTCTCGTGTTTGGGATCAGTTTCAGTTCGGACTGAAAGAAGACATCGAAGCAATTTCAGAGGCGAGCTGCTAGATTTGTTACCGGTAGGTTCGATCAGCATGCAAGTATTACAGATATGCTTCGGGAGCTCAAGTTGGAATCCTTAGAGGGAAGAAGAGTTTCATTTCGAAGAACACTGCTGAGAGAGCTTAGAGAACTGGCGTTTGAAGATGGATGCAAAATGATCCTACTGCCGCCAACATACATTGCGCGTAAGTACCACGAATACAAGATACGGAGGCGTATAGATAGTGGTTCGTTTTTCCCTCGTTCTATTTACGAATGGAACAGGAAAGGAAATGACTAGTATTGGTACAAGGTAGCTTTCGCCACGCACCGTACGGTCGCTTACGGTGTATCTGTGTACACTGTACGTGGTTTTTCCATGTGTGTTGTAAACATTCTGTTCCTTTTTGATGCTGATCACGTTGATAAGGGGTGACGTGTTACCCAGAGGTTATTTCAGTGCTGCTAGATAATGACTAAAAGTAGTAATTAGCCAACAGCAAATATACTGAAAATTGTACACGCTATAAGGGACAACCTCTTCTTCTGTAAAATCTACCGAGGCTGAGGACCCTTGTGTAAACAAAGTTATGGGAATATTATAGCCGTTGTGCCGCTTCAGTTTTTCCTTTATATCCGGCTGTTTACTTCGGTAATAACGAATAGCTACGAAGACGGAAGCCTGTAGACGCCATTTCTATTTAACGTGTGCAAGTTCTTCGATTTTTCAACTGCTTCGCGAGCTTTCCTTCTATAAATATTAATTTGTCTGGCTGGCAGTCGTATGTTCTTAAAATCTATAACCTGGTCACGTTCTTCTAGGTGCTCTGCTACCGCTGATTTTACATTTGATCATAAACACAAGTGACGATCGTGTCCTTTAACGCGCTCTCGTATTGTCTTTCCAGTTTCGAGGATGTATACTTTGTTGCAACGAAACGTCACCTCAAATATTCCCGCAGTGTGCAGGCGGAATGGCGCGTCCGCTGTATGCCGGAAGAAGTCTTTTGTCTCGTGTTGACAAATAACAACAACAACAAAAAATGGCTCTGAGCACTATGGGACTTAACATCTGTGGTCATCAGTCCCCTAGAACTTAGAACTACTTAAACCTAACTAACCTAAGGACATCACACACATCCATGGGCGAGGCAGGACTCGAACCTGCGACCGTAGCAGTCACGCGGTTCCAGACTGAAGCGCCTAGAACCGCACGGCCACACCGGCCGGGCTGACAAACAAAGTGGTGCATTCTTCCGAAGGATTCTGGCTGTGCGGTCGGTACTCTGTTAAAAAACGGTAACCTTGTAAGAACTGCGGGACGTTCCTCACTCTTCTTGATTGCATTACTGCTGATACCGCTACCTCCGCGAGGAAACACGCCTCTGATCACGAGTTCTGGAGCGGAATGGCGCGGAGGGCGATTTGCTTCTGGGCAACGTGGTGGTGGTGCGAAGCGCATTCTGGGCACCTGTTTGCGTTGCTAGGTTTCCAATAAACTCTCTGCCGTAGAGTATTGTCTCGTCTTCTGCGGATCAACACTTAGAAAGGAGGCTGACCTCACTCTACGTCTCCACTGTGAAGCTAACTTTCGAATAAATATTGTTCACAAAATTGTGGAATTTTTGTAGTTCTTCCCTGTCGTGTGGCTATAACACAAACGTCTCACTCACATAGCGGAAGCAGCAATATAGTTATAGTTCCCCACAATTTAGTCTCTGTCATTCGAAATGACCCACAAAATTTTCAACAGCTACACGCAACAAAGATAAGCCGTAGTAACCCTGTCACATTGGCCATAAAATTCACTTAGTATTTAAAACTAGCTTAGCTCCCTCTGCTTCGCACGCGTAACCTCTACGGTTCGTACAGATTTTATTGTACTTCTTTAATCAAACTTTTATGTTGAAACTTCCTGGCAGATTAAAACTATATGTCGGACCGAGACTCCAACTCGGAACCTTTGCGTTTTGAGGGGCAAGTGCTCTACCGACTGAGCTCTCAAGCACGACTCAGGACCCGTTCTCACAGTTTTACTTCCGCCAGTACCTCGTCTCCCACTTCCCAAACTTAGCAGAAGCTCTCCTGCGAACCTTGCAGAACTAGCACACCTGGAAGAAAGGATATTGCGGAGACATGGCTTAGTCACAGCCTGGGCGATGTTTCCAGAATCAAATTTTCACTTTTCAGCGGGGTGTGCGCTGATATGAAACTGAAACTTCCCCAAACTTCCCCTTAGAAAAATTATACAAGACTGTGCTTAACCTGACACACAATATTTTTAGCGCAACGCAATCTGACTTTCAGAAATCCCTACAAAAGAATGGCCCTGACTAACATTAACCTATGCGTTTCACAAATCGCTTACCTCACAAAAATCTTGGTTACTCGAACTACTGCAATATAGCGAGCGCCACTACTGCCAGCTAAATAAAAGATTCAAACTACGGAAGGCACTAACTACTGATCGGCATAGTTAGCAAATGAAAGATTTTAATAGAGAACAAACAATGTATTTACCTTAATAGTCATAATTGACATCCAATCTTACAAATTTCAAATCTCCGCCATCTCTCTCCCCACATCCACCACTGCTGGCGGCTCACCTCCAACTGTGCAACGCTAAGCGCTGTTAACATCCAGCTGCCGCTGCCCAACACTACAATGGCAGACAACAATGCAAACTAGCCACAGACTGCACACAGCACAGCCAGTGATTTTCATACAGAGCGCTACGTAACGTTGCCAATAAGAAAACATAAACAGCCTACTTACAAAACTTCCTGGCAGATTAAAACTAAGTGCCGGACCGATAACCGAATTCGGAACAGAGTTCGAGTCTCGGTCCGGCACATCGTCTTAATCTGTCAGGAAGTTCCATATCAGCGCACACTCCGCTGCAGAGTGAAAATTTCATTCTGGCAACTTTTATGTTATTCACAAATTGCAACATTTTCTAAGTTTGTCACTCTAATTGAGTCCATAGAAGCATGGACTTTTCCGAATGTGCTTCCAACCAAGACACTGTAGTCCAAGGTTTTTCTTAATCATGCTCTTTGCGTTGCTAAACAGAAGCTTTCATTCCTTCAAACTTACTTCTATAAATCTGACAGAGAAGAAAAATACCAGTTTTCATAGACACAAATGGTTCAAATGGCTCTGAGCACTATGGGACTTAACATCTGTGGTCATCAGTCCCCTAGAACTTAGAACTAATTAAACCTAACTAACCTAAGGACATCGCACACATCCATGCCCGAGGCAGGACTCGATCCTGCGACCGCAGCATTTCATAGATACAGTTAGTTGCCTTTGAGTCTGGTCGTGGTGACTTGATGTTAGTCAATAATACCTTTAAGGCGACAAAGACGCCATTATAAACATCTCACTGAGTTTGAACGGGGTCGTGTAATAGGCTACGAGGAGCTGGATGTTCCTTTGCGATACTGCAGAAAGACTTGCAGGAACGTTCCGACTGTACATGATTGATGTCAGCGGTGATGACGTGAATGTACGTCACAAGAAATCCGAGCTCCGGACGGCCACGTGGTACTACAGAGAAAGAAGACCACCCGTCCGCCCTATGGTTCTAGCGCATCGCACTGCATTTGCAGCAGCAATTTGAGCAGCAGTTTGCACCGCAGTGACACAACTAACTAAAATGCAGACTTTCACGGCCGGAAATATCATGTCCATTATAATTACAGGGCTGTTATGCCGTGGTCGGTTGATGAAATCTGTGTCAATTCCAAACGTTTCGTCTCCGACTGCGGGAGACATCTTCAAGGGGGTCCGTAACTCGATGGAAGGTCCAACACACCCACTGGTTCGCTACTGACTGCCGCTAAATTCCGTGTCCGCGCGCTCCCGCGCCGCGGCGTGACGTCACGTTTTTTGAAAACGTCAGTGCAATTGGCCGCTGTCCGTCGCCGTCGATCGCCGTTGCCATCACCCAGTAGTGGACGGATGGTACACATCTTCTTTAACACCGGCATCCATATACCGTTTAGTTTCGCGCCCACCTCCTTTCGATTGAAATTATTAGGGGGTTTAGCGATTTCGATTGCCTCCCTGTGGAGCCTTTCGTAATATCCGCTTGTGGCCGCTAGTACTTGCGTCTCCTCGAAACGAATATTGTGGTTCCCTGGCTGGAAAACATGCTCCGCAACAGCTGATCGTTCCGTTTCTCCTCTTATACAATTGCCCTTGTGCTCTGCCAAACGTTTAGAAACAGTTCTTTTAGTGGTACCCACATAATGCACTAATGAAGAACGGATATTCGTCCGCCGAAATAAAACGTGCGTTGAGGCAGCCACGCAGAAATCATAGTGACGTACAGGCTACTGCAAAATCCAAGGTTTTCCTGCCGTTTGTTAAAAATGTAACGGAAAGAATAGGGAAGATCTTGACGAAGCGGAATATTACCGTAATTTACAAGCCCAACAGGAAGATACAGAAATACCTTAAGCCTGCCAAGGGCGCTCGCAAACCATTGGAAAAAGCTGGAGTGTATAGGATCCCATGCAGCTGTGGAGATGTTTGTGTTGGTACCACTAAAAGAACTGTTTCTAAACGTTTGGAAGAGCACAAGGGCAATTGTATAAGAGGAGAAACGGAACGATCAGCTGTTGCGGAGCATGTTTTCCAGCCAGGGAACCACAATATTCGTTTCGAGGAGACGCAAGTACTAGCGGCCACAAGCGGATATTACGAAAGGCTCTATAGGGGGGCAATCGAAATCGGTAAACACCCAAATAATTTCAATCGAAAGGAGATGGGCGTGAAATTAAACGGTATATGGATGCCGGTGTTAAAGAAGATGTGTACCATCCGTCCACTACTGGGTGATGGCAACGGCGATCGACGGCGACGGACAGCGGCCAATTGCACTGACGTTTTCAAAACACGTGACGTCACGCCGCGGCGCGGGAGCGGGCGGACACGGAATTTAGCGGCAGTCAGTAGCGAGCCAGTGGGTGTGTTGGACGTTCCATCCAGCTACGGACCCCCTTGAAGATGTCTCCCGCAGTCGGAGACGAAACGTTGGGAATTGACACAGAATTCATCAACCGACCACGGCATAACAGTCCGGATAATTATAATGGACATGACACAACTAACTGTTACAAATACGTAGCTGACTTCAAGGACACCTACAAGCCTACTCCCTGTAGCGTGCATTCCACTGACCTCAAATCACCGTAATTTGCTACTTTCGTGCCGACCGCTGTGGCCAAGCGGTTCTAGCCGCTTCAGTCCGGAACCGCGATGCTGCTGCTCCGGTCGCAGGTTCGAATCCTGCCTCGGGTATGGATGTGTGTGATGTCCTTAGGTTAGTTAGGTTTAAATAGTTCTAAGCCTAGGGGACTGATGATCCCAGATGTTAAGTCCCACAGTGCTTAGAACCATTTGAACCATTTTCGACTTTAGTGGTGTCAAGCAAGAGTTCATCGGAGGCCAGGTTGGAGGTCTGTTGTGTTGTCTGATGAAAGCTGGTTTTTCCCGGCGCGGCGACGCTCATGTGTTGGCTAGGAGAAGGGCAGTGGGGCCCTGCAATCAACCTGTCTGCACGCTGGACACATTAGTTCTCCCTGCACTTTACAGTCTGGGGTGCGTATTTGTATGACAGCAGGGGAAATCTCGTGGTTATCTCACGCTCACTGACTAAAAATTTGTACGTCAGTTCGGTGATTCGTCCTGTTCTGCCGGCATTAATGAACAGCATTCCAGTGGGTGTTTTCCAACACGATAACGCTCGCCCACAATCCGCTGTTGTAACCCAGCATGCTCTACATAGTGTCGACATGTTGGCTTGGCGTCTTCGATCAACAGATCTGTCTCCAGTCGAGCACATTTGGGACACCATCGAGCGAGAACTCCAGCGTCATCCACAAACAGCATTAACCGTTCTTGTGACCTGCATTGGCCGACCGAGTGCAAATGGCATGCAGATCCATCCCACAAACTGACATCCGGCGCCTGCACCACACAAATCATGCACATTGCATATTTCTGGCCGCTACAACGGTTATTACCGTAGCTGCATTTCAGATTTGCAATGGCTTACCTAGCGCTTACATTAACCTGTGACCTTGTAATCTTAATCGCTTAAATATGTTACCTGAACAAATATATTCCCGAAATTTAATTGCTCTACATTACTTATTTTTTGGTGTTACTATTTTTTTCCTTCAGTGTGTCATACAGGGACCCTAGTGGAATCCTGAAGAAGACGTCTTCAGAGGTATCGAAACGCCGAGCATTGGATAAATTTGAACGACTCAGAGGATTTTACAATCAGTGCCAACGTCTACGAAAGTCTTCACAATTATGCTAATATTGCATATTTATAATGCGCTGGTGAAACAAATTGACAATGTCTGATGTGAGAGATCGGAAGTGTGTATTATAACGCGATTTTTGGAATAGTCGCGGAAATCCATCCACTCTCGTTTAGTTTCTACGAAATGCTACTGAACGCGAATTCGTAATTACGAAATAAATCCTATGTGCTTTGAGTGCGAATATTACTAGAGTTTCCAATCGCACTCTGCGTTCTGTTGATCGCCAGTTTCAACTGTATTGGTAAGCTTTCTCGAAAATTACAGGCTGAAACTGCAATGCAATGAACTGAGAGCTCGGTGGGTGTTAGGGTCCGCAGTTACCGGGCAATCAAACTACCCAACAAACTATACAATCGACGAATGGCGCACACGAAACCACAGGACCCACAACTGTGAACTATCGACGGTAGTTAATCTCTGGAAAGTGCTCGGTGGAGCGTGCTAACGTGTCCGACAAGTTGGAAACATTCGCTAAGCTCCCCTCCGGTGGCCAGCAGAATTAACCCGTGGAGCTCTCCGAGTGCTGCAGAGCCACGAGTTGCTGTTCAGAGGGATTTGCACGCGCGCAGACGTACTTTCTGCAGGAGTTGAAACCGGTGGGCGACGGTGCCTGTAACCAGTTTCACCGACAGATTCTGCACCGAACGGACAAACAAGTCTCCCCAATAACGGTTTCGTTCTACAGTGGACTACAGAACACGTATATGGTGCAGGTGAGACCCGTAACGTTCGGATTTCTGTCCTGCTGTGTCCTGGAACGTGTATCAGCGTACACTGACCTAAAAGTTTTGGGTGGTTATTTAGTTTGCTTGTTACACATTCCACAGATCATTCAACATTTCTTTGTAATCGAAACGATTGGAACGAGTCAGTTTACAGGTTATGTGTACCTGATTAGTTTTAACATTCCGAACATATTTTTTTCAGTCCTGCTCATGCAGTTACGCTTAAGCCTGGTCTACACATACCGTTTCGTCGTCAGTCTTGCATAATCATGCTGTCCGCCCCCGGTAGCTGAGTGGTTTGTTCGGTCAGAGGGTTAGCTGCCCTCTGTAATAAAAAAACTGAGTTTACCTATCAACAACGAACGAAACCGGGTGTCTTACGACGTCCGCCCCGAGCAGATACAACGAACGAAAGAGAACAAAATGAATGAGATTTAAAAAAAAAAAAAAAAGTAGTCAGCGTGACAGACTGTCAATCCAAAGGGCCCGGGTTCGATTCCTGGCTGGGTCGGAGTTTTCTCCGCTCAGGGACTGGGTGTTGTGTTGTCCTAATCATCATCATTTCACCCCCATCGAAGCGCAGGTCGCCGAAGTGGCGTCAAATCGAAAGACCTGCACCAGGCGAACGGTCTACCCGACGGGAGGCCCTAGCCACACGACATTTCATTTCATTTCATGCTGACACAAATCGCTCAGCTACACCATTCAAACACTTCCGCTCAGTTTTTTTTTTTTTTTTTTTTTTTTGCTCAGATGTTCCGAAATCAATTATCATCCTATCGTGCAGGAAACACTGTGTAACGTCGCGAGTCAATCCGCGGTGGTGTTTCAGTGCAGTACGGGCTCGTAGCTTTGGAGCCGGTGGCGGTGACAGCCGCCTGTATCTCGGCGTGATTCACTCGCACCTGTCGCTAGCACGGCCGTGGGGAATGCCGCTTGTGTCAGTCCCACCGACAAAATATTCAAGCCCCTAAGAATCTAAATAAACTATACTAAATATTATTCAATTTTGATAAAACTTAATATGTAGCCTTTTGTTAACAAAAAGTAGCTGGCTGCAAAATCTCAGCTTTCTGGCTGGGGTATTTTCAAAATTAGAGAAAATTACCTAAAATGCCAAAAACGGAGACTTAGGGAATTAAATTCAGTTAGGAACTATAATAGTTTATATTTTGGCACTATTTGAAAACAAAAACAGAACTCTCAGTGTGCAGAATTAATTAATTGAGACTTTCATATTAAAACTTTAATTTTCATTTTCGTAATATAAAAGTCAGACAAAATTATTATTTGTGTCTTATGTCGCTGTGGGAGTAAATGAGAGTGAGTGAGAGTGTGTATGTGGGACATACGTTAAATCTCAAGATAAATTTCATGTAATACATTACGCAATCATAGCGTGGGAAAGATGTTTGTACCCACATTGCTGATGACGTATATCCAAGTGTACTTGTTTTTGTAAGAAGGCAGCCAGAATGGTTATTTGTAGAGTAATGTTTTCCTAAAGTTATCTCAAGATTAATTTTCGTTTAGTTTCAATTAATAAACGTTATAGTAATAATTTGCTTGTCGAAGTGACGCCAATGAATCTGATGTAGTGATTGGCTCAGAATAGTTTAGGCGCGAATATGATCTTGAAAGATTGATCTGACTGACTGGTCATTTGATCAACCAATCAGAGTAAAATCTTTCTCGCGCTCTATCAAGTAGTATATGCGCTGTGAGCAACGACATTGAGAGAGTCGTGGACTATCTTTTCAGACGCGAAGGTTATGTTAAATGTGGCCGTCCGTAAAATGTGTAAGATGAAGAAAAGTTCGGTCCTTCACGTTCAGATGGATTTGTAATGGTAGCTTTTGTTGCTACGAACATTTTGTAAAAGTTTGAGAGTCGTGGGATATTTTGTTCGGGAGATATACGCGTGTGACTTGTTGGACTTAGAAAACTCCGCGTAGCGATGTTCTGTGTTCTACTACAGAATATATTTGGCGAGCAATCTTTGTGAAAGAAATCCACTGAATGACTTATGTAAGAAATCAACGTCATGTGCGGGAAGTGACTGTATATTCGCGTGATTATTCTTGGGATGGACTTAGTAGGATTCTGCCTGCTTTACGTGCGACATAAACTGGGAACTTATAATAGCAGTTTTGCATACTAAATGTGGCCTGATGACACATGTTTTTGCAAAGAAAATAAAACCTACTTTTACCAGATTTCCGAACTTTCAATGAAGATCAGGACTCCGTTCTCCGCCCGAAAATTTATTATGAATATTTACAGTACCAATCATAACGAGATTTACGCGGCCTTAGTAATTATAGATATTAGGTGCTGTTTTCATGAACGCTGCTTTTTCATCACCTTGTAAGTATCTACATTGCAGAGTGAAGGGACACTGAGCAGGCGCCGATCTGAAGTAGGTGAATATCAATTTGCAGCTTGCTTCAATGACAGTGAAACTCAGAGACAGTTAGCTCGCAACTGCTATTGATGACTGCTACACTACATGTTCTTAAACGGAACAAGAAGAAAGTCTGCACGTCGTTCTTGATGGTCCCAAGATTGATTATTGAAGAGAGGGACATTCACCCACGCGATTCTTCTCCGAGAACTACGGCAGGAACCAGAAGACAGGCACAATTACTTACGTATTGACATACACTGAAGCGTCAAGGAAACTGGTACAGGCAAGCGTATTCAAATACAGAGATACGTAAACAGGCAGAATACGGCGCTACGGTTGGCAACGCCTATATAAGACAAGTGTTTGGAGCAGTTTTTAGATCGGCTAGTGCTGCTACAATGGCAGGTTATCAAGACTTGAATGAGTTTGAACTTGGTGTTGTAGTCGGCGCACGAGCAATGGGACCTAGCATCTCCGAGGTAGCTATGAAGTGGAGATTTTCCCGTACGACCATTTGACGAGTGTACCGTGAATATCAGGAATCCGGTAAAACATCAAATCTCCGACATCGCTGCAAGAACGGGACCAACGACGACTTAAGAGAATCGTTCAACGTTACAAAAGTGCAACCCATCCGCAAATTGCTGCAGACTTCAATGTTGGGCCATCAACAAATGTCAGCTGCGAATCATTCAACGAAACATCAGCGATATGGGGTTTCGGAGCCGAACGCCCACTCGTGTACCCTTGATGACTGCACGACACAAAGCTTTACGCCTCGCGTGGGACCGTCAACACCGACATTGGACTGGATGATGACTGGAAAAATGTTGCCTGGTCGTACAAGTTTCGTTTCAAATAGTATCGAGCGATGGACGTGTACGGGTATGTAGACAACCTCATGAATCCACGGACCCTGCATGTCAGTAGAGGACTGTTCAAGCTGGTGGAGGCTCTGTAATGGTGTGGGGCACATACAGTTGGAGTGATATGGGACCCCTGACACGTGTAGATATGACTCTGACTGGTGACACGTACATAAGCATCCTGTCCGAACACTTGCATCCATTCACGTCAATTGTGCATTCCCACGGACTTGGGTAATTCCAGCAGAACAGTGCAACACCCCAGCCGTCCAGCATTGCTACAGTGTGGCACCAGGAACACACTTCCGAGTTGAAACATTTCCTCTGCCACCAGGTTGCCAAGAAATGAATATTATTGATCATATCTGGGATGTTTCCAGAATGAGATTTTCACTCTGCAGCGGAGTGTGCGCTGATATGAAACTTCCTGGCAGATTAAAACTGTGTGCCCGACCGAGACTCGGACTCGGGACCTTTGCCTTTCGCGGGCAAGTGCTCTACCATCTGATCTACCGAAGCACGACTCACGCCCGGTACTCACAGCTTTACTTCTGCCAGTATCTCGTCTCCTACCTTCCAAACTTTACAGAAGCTCTCCTGCGAACCTTGCAGAACTAGCACTCCTGGCAAAGGTCCCGAGTTCGAGTCTCGGTCGGGCACACAGTTTTAATCTGCCAGGAAGTTTCATATCAGCGCACACTCCGCTGCAGAGTGAAAATCTCATTCTGGAAACTTCCCCCAGGCTGTGGCTAAGCCATGTCTCCGCAGTATCCTTTCTTTCAGGAGTGCTAGTTCTGCAAGGTTCGCAGGAGAGCTTCTGTAAAGTTTGGAAGGTAGGAGACGAGATACTGGCAGAAGTAAAGCTGTGAGGACGGGGCGTGAGTCGTGCTTCGGTAGCTCAGATGGTAGAGCACTTGCCCGCAAAAGGCAAAGGTCCCGAGTTCGAGTGTCGGTCGGGCACACAGTTTTAATCTGCCAGGAAGTTTCATATCTGGGATGCTTTGCAACGTACTGTTCAGAACAGATCTTCACCCCCTAGTACTCTTACGGATTTATGGAGAGTCCTGCAGGATTCATGGTGTCAGTTCCCTCCAGCAGTGCTTCAGATATTAGTCGAAACCATGCCACGTTGTGTTGCGGCACTTCTGCGTGCTTGCGGCGGCCCTACACGACATTAGGCAGGTATACCAGTTTCTTTTTGTTTTCAGTGTAGATGCGTACTGTAAACTGTGAGCGCTTGTAACCCTAGAAATTGAAAAAGATGACGTGTCATGAGGGTGGCTTACCCCCCCACCCCCCCACCCCTTTTGGGGGATAAGACTGACGTGCGTCTAAATGTGCAGATTTGTCGGCAGTCTTGCATGTAGACGGAGCTCCAGCCCATCAGCCTTTCAAACTTCATTCACGTCACGGAAGACTCTCAGACTTCCGTCCACACTTGGCGTTTTATTTGGCAAATCTGGCACGATCATGCAAGACTGACGACAAAACAGAGCGTTCGACCAGGCTAAAAAACTACTTTTTTCAGGCAACTAATTTTAAAATAAAAGTCTGTTTATGGAAGCGTTGGAGCTATGCGCAATAAATGACATTAAGTTCGATTTAAAACCTACTTTGCTACCTGCCAGACATTTTATGTTATTGAAAAAAACGAGCAAACATTTGTATTGAGCCACACTGAACTACACTACTGGCCATTAAAATTTCTACACCACGAAGAAGACATGCTACAGACGCGAAGTTTAATCGACAGGAAAAGGATGCTGTGATATGCAAACGATTAGCTTTTCAAAGCATTCACAAAAGGCTGGCGCTGGTGGCGACACCTACAACGTGCTCACATGAGGGAAGTTTCCAACCGATTTCTCATACACAAAATGCAGCTGAGCGGGGTTGCCTGGTGAAACGTTGTTGTGATGCCTCGTGTAAGGAGGAGAAATGAGTAGATACCATCACGTTTCCGACTTTGATAAAGGTCGGATTGTAGCCTATCGCGATTGTGCTTTATCGTATCGCGACATTGCTGCTCGCGTTGGTCGAGATCCAATGCCTGTTAGCAGAACATGGAATCTGTGGGTTCAGGAGGGTAATACGGAACGCCGTGCTGGATCCCAATGGCCTCGTATCACTAGCAGTCGAGATGACAGGCATCTTATCCGCATGGCTGTAACGGATCGTGCAGCCACGTATCGATCCCTGAGTCAACAGATTGGGACGTTCGCAAGACAACAACCATCTGCACGAACAGTTCGACGACGTTTGTAGCGGCATGGACTATGAGCTCGGAGACCACGGCTGTGGTTACCCTTGACGCTGCAACACAGACAGGAGCGCCTGCGATGATGTACTCAACGACGAACCTGGGTGCACGAATGGGAAAACGTCATTTTTTCGGATGAATCCAGGTTCTGTTTACAGCATCATGATGGTGGCATCCGAGTGTGGTGACATCGCGGTGAACGCACGTTGGAAGCGAGTATTCGTCATCGCCGTACTGGCGTATCATCTCGCGTGATGGTATGGCGTGCCATTTGTTACACGTCTCGGTCACCTCTTGTTCGCATTGACGGCACTTTGAACAGTAGACGTTACATTTCAGATGTCTTACGACCCGTGGCTCTACCCTACATTCGATCCTTGCGAAACCCTACATTTCAGCAGGATAATGCAAGTCCGCATGTTGCAAGACCTGTACGGGCCTTTCTGGATACAGAAAATGTTCGACTGCTGCCCTGGCCAGCACATTCTCCAGATCTCTCACCAATTGAAAACGTCTGGTCAATGGTGGCCGAGCAATTGGCTCGTCACAAGACGCCAGTCACTACTCTTGATGAACTGTGGTATCGTGTTGAAGCTGCATGGGCAGCTGTACCTGTACACGCCATCCAAGCTCTGTTTAACTCAATGCCCAGGCGTATCGAGGCCGTTATTATGGCCAGAGGTGGTTGTCCTGGGTACTGATTCCTCAGGATCTATGCACCCGGATTGCGTGAAAATGTAATCACATGTCAGTTGTAGTATAATATATTTGTCCAATGAATAGCCGTTTATCATCTGCATTTCTTCTTGGTGTAGCAAATTTAATGGCCAGTAGTGTACTTCCGTAGCCACTGACAGCTTTGATCATGGGTAACAAAGACAATTTTTCCTTTTGGAGTTGTAGGTATAGACATCAAATTCTTATCAAGTTATCAAGTATTATGTGTGACGAATTTCATTAGCAGCTGAAATGCCTAACTCCTTGAAGAGTTGATTGCAGTTGAACTTGACATGTTATTTTTACCCCTCGCTTTTGTGCAATCGGTGCTTTCTTTCTGCGTGGCAAGCTATACCAGAAAATTATTCCATAAAACATTATCGAGTGGAAATACGCAGAAAATGTGAGATTCGAATGGTGTAACTAGGCTCCGCAACATGTACATTGTCCCGGGAGCTTCGAATATGAGGGGCCCCGGCGTTCGAGGAGATTACAAAGAAAAATTAAAATGTAAAGAAAGAAGCTGGCCAGGTATGAGTGGGACTCGCGCACTGGGGATTTCGTAAACACTTAATTACGCACGTAGACCGTTCATCCATTTCGGGTGTGAAACCTTGCTTCTTGCCAAAATTTATGATTCTAGGTCAATGGGAAGTGCCCTATAAGCTTTTATGAGTGAGTTTTCCAGTATCAAAATATGTGACATAAATGGTCGTATCTTTTCATTGAATTGACTTAGAATTTTTACACCGTCAATGCATCGTACAGCTTAACACGTGAAATAAATTATAACCTGATAAGTCAACTCGTTCCTAAGCAAAAGGGTTCTTAACAGCTGGACCAAAACGCAGACACGCAGACGTCGTAGCGACGCTGTAAAGGTTCCACTTTCTACAGATTGATGCACAGAACAAACTTTAGAGGTAAAGACATATATATCACTTACGGCCTTCTCAAAGACTGATTTGCATTAAGACTCTAACATCAGTGAATTAGATTTATAGAGCGAAGGGAATCAGTTGGAGCACATGATACGGCCGAGGATTCGAAATGTGTTTGCGAAATACACACTGAAAGGATCTGCACAATACATTTGGCATGAATGAAAACTATAGTGTATAACTTAGACACAGGCTTCTTATTTTTGAAAAGATTTGTCCTAAACATTAACCTGTGCAACTAGATTAAATGCTACTAAAAGCCGGGCGTTGTGGGCGAGCGGTTGTAGGCGCTTCAGCCTGGAACCGCGCGACCGCTACGGTCGCAGGTTCGAATCCTGCCTCGGTCATGGATGTGTGTGATATACTTAGGTAACCAGAATGAGATTTTCACCCTGGAGCGGAGTGTGCGCTGATATGAAACTTCCTGGCAGATTAAAACTGTGTGTCGGACTGAGATTCGAACTCGGGACCTTTGCATTTCAAGGGCAAGTGCTCTACCAACTGAGCTACCCAAGCACGACTCACGCCCCCTCTTCACAGCTTTACTTCTGCCAGTAGAGCACTTGCCCGCGAAAGGCAAAGGTCCCGAGTTCGAATCTCGGTCCGGCACACAGTTTTGATCTGCCACGAAGTTTCATCCTTAGGTTAGTTAGGTTTAAGTAGTAAGTTCTAGGGGACTGATCACCTCAGATGTTAAGTCCCATAGTGCTCAGAGCCATTTGAACCATTTTGCTACTAAATCCCAGACTGCGTATAGAATTAAGCAACCATGAATAATAAGCATCTAAAGACTTGCACGATTGCAGTGTTTAGTCACTTTACAGATTGAACTGCAAACTTCGAAGCAAAATTGTCATTGAAACAACCTTCATGCATTTTCAAACAAGCAAGAAAGTTTATGATTTAACGTCCGATAGACGACGAGTTCGTTAGAGACGGAGAATAATCTGGGACTGGGGACAGACAAGGAAGAAAATCGGCCTCGTCATTTTCAAGGGAAGCATCCCAGCATTCGTCTTAAGCGACTTTGAGGAAGCAAATAAAATCTAAATCTGGAGGATACAATGGCGATTCGAACCGCCGTCATCCTGAATAGGAGTCCTTTGTGTTACATCCACGTATTTTCATGAAAAAATAAATTCGTTCAGTAACAACATAAAGATTATTTAGAATGTAATACAAAAGTGAGGCAGGAAAACAAAGAATAGGAACGCGAGGAAAAATTTTAAGGCCAACAACAAAGTGATCAAAGGAAGTCCCAGAACTTTGGACATTTTCAGTAAGTTTTTTTTTTTTTAATTGTAAACATTCGATAGTGTAAGTCCGAGAACTTCCTTAGACAATAAATTACAGTTTCGAATTAAAAACATTCCAAAATACATTTAATACCTTCAAGTTCTGTTTTTCAACGAGTATTAGCCAACATACGCAATTTTGCTATAGACAGCGATAACTGTCGATAAATGAATCTTCCGACGTTACAGCGTTCGGAGTATTGGTTGAGGTAGCTTGGTAAAACACACGTAAGTTATCGATTTCAGGCGATATTGCCCGCGAGATTGCCAGCAATATATCGTTCGAGTTTGGGGAGCTTAACGAGTTCGTCGCCGATGGAACTACACTGACGGGAAAAAAAACTCAGGAAGTCGCGCGAAATAAACGAAAGTTGGTAGGCGCGTTTCTCCATCTGAAAGATGGTCTCTGCTCGTATTTCACTCCAGTGGGATAAGAGTGACGCTAGTAGCGACACCATGAGTACGGAAATCAGGTTTTCCTTAAATGCACGCTTTGAGGTTGAAACTTCCCCCTAGAAAACTTAATGAATTACTGTGCTGATAAACCTCTTACATTATTTGATTTTCGAACAGCTGAGCAGAACTGAACGTACTCAGACATTTCGCTCTTTACCTATTCTGATCAACACTAAACTGACACACAGACTTTTAGCGCAACGCAATCTGACTTTCAATAATCCCTACAAAAGACTGGCCCTGACTAACATTAACCTATACCTTTCACAAATCACTTACCTCACAAAAATCTTCGTTACTCGAACTACTGCAATACAGCGAGCGCCACTGCTGCCAGATAAATAAAAGATTCAAACTACTGAAGGCACTAACTACTGATAGACATAGTTAGCAAATGAAAGATTTTGATAGAGAACAAACAATGCATTTACCTTAATAGTGTTCAAAGGTCATAATGTATATAGCAGTTCATGACATCCAGTCTTACAAATTTACTGTATCTGATGGAGACACGTCCAAATCATCTGCTCTCAAAACTCCGCCATTTCTCTCCCCACATCCACCACTGCTGGCGGCTCACCTACAACTGCGCAACGCTACGCACTGTTAACAGCCAACTGCCCAACACTACAATAGCGAATGTTCCAACAATGCCAACCAGCCACAGACTTCACACAGCACAGCCAGTGATTTTCATATAGAGCGCTACATGGCGTTACCAACATAAATACCTAAACAGCCTATTTACAGTGTGCAAACTTTTAGATGGCAGACCTCTCCCTAGTCCTGAATCGGTAGAAGTCGGTAAACGTCGGCAGGCTTCGGTAGGCACCCAGTTTCGACTGCTGCCAACATTACGTAGCTGACTGTGTTGTACAAGGTAGCCATTGTCGTCTGCTTCGTTATTGTTTTGCGCTGTACTGTTCTGCGTGTTTTTATTGTGCAGGTGTGCTAAACATTATCAAAATGAATGAAGAGGCAGTTGCTGGCCCATCTCGGGAGTCGCCAACAACCCCTACCGGTAGCCCTACGGTTAGAAGGAAACCAGTATTACGTAGCGATGCTCGCAAAATTATCGGATGAATGGTTTGTGAGCGCATAGTAGACAAACATGCATACATTCATATATATATATATATATATATATATATATATATATATATATATATATATATATATATATAGATTTTAATGTACATGACTATTTCAGTTTCGTTTACGAACAACATCTAAAGCGAGTTTTACTTCCAAGCCTTTCGTCTGCTTTCGTCTAAGCATGACGCGCAATTTGTAGTTCCAGCACTGCAACTGGTAGGCGTGTGTAGCCCCCCCCCCTCCCCCACTCAACGGCTCCACTCTCCTCTCCAGACAATGCTTGCTTCCTCCTCTCTCCGCACTCCCCTCGCAACTCGGCCGTCTTTCGGTTAACACACTGTACAAGGTTCGTGAGCGTTAGTTACCTTTGAGACTGGACGCGGTGAGATGATGTTAGTCAAGAATGCGCTTAAGGCGAGAAAGAGACCGTTATGAACTCCTCACTGAGTTTGAACGGGTTCGTGTAATAGGGCTACGAGAAGCTGGATGTTCCTTCTGCGATACTTCAGAAAGATTTGGCAGGAATGTAACCACTGTACAAGACTGCCGTCAACGGTAATCACGAGGATGTACAGTCGCAAGAAGACCGGGCTTCGAACGGCCACGTGGCTCTGTCGACAGGGAAGACCACCGTGTGCGGCGTATGGCTGTGGCGCATCGTATACTGCAGCAACCTGAGCAGCAATTGACGCCACAGTGGCATAATAAACTGTTGCAAATCAGTTACTTCAAGGGCAGCTCCGAGCTAGACTCCCTGTAGCGTGTCTTCCACTGACCCGAAACCACCGCCATTTGCGACTTTAGTGGTGTCAAGCGAGAGCACATTGGAGGGCAGGGTGGAGATCAGTTGTGTTTTCTGATGAAAGCTCGGTGCCGGTGATGGCCGTCTGTTGGTTAGGGCGAGGCCAGTTGAGGGCCTGCAACCAACCTGTCTGCGTGCTGGATGCACTGGACCTGAGGCTGGAGTTAGGGTCTCGGGTGCGATTTTGTATGACAGCAGGAGCAATCTCGTGTTTATCTCACGCACCCTGACTGTAAATTTGTACGTCAGTTGGGTGATCCGACCTGTAGTACTGCCATTCATGAACAGCATTCCACAGTGTGTTTTCCAACACGACAGCGCTCACCCACATACCGCTGTTGTAACTAGAGATGGGGGATCCGCTCTTGAACTGTTTCATAGAGTTGAATCTTTCAAAGGAGTGAACAATCAGTGATTCAGAAAAAAAGAACGGTAGCTCCAAACGTTTCCCTCTGCAGAGAGAGAGAGAGAGAGAGAGAGAGAGAGCATATCAGCAGCGCCTCTGCTGGTCACAGCACAGTGCACGCCACACAACACAGCCGGCGCCGGCCTCTGCCCTGCTTCTACCTTGGCTGCCTGCATTGTGCAGTGCCCCATCGGATTTTGTGTTTCACATATGCCGTGCCGTCTTTGTGCATCGTCTGCCGCGTGCAGTGTCTGGCGCAGCTTAACTTCGCATCGCACTCTGTCGGCGATCGTTTCAGTCGCACGTCCTGCCCTCTGGGCAGTTGATGCGAGCAACAGGACAGAGCCACCTAGCAGATAACATAGTAACTACTTGCAACAACCTGCTCGCAAGGGAACGGACGATTTGTCTCAGAGCGGGTGAGTTCACCGCTCCCCCCACCCTCGGAACTCGCCAGCTCAACGCTCACCCCACCTTCTCGACTCTAGCCAGAGCTTTGAGCAAAGCGACTCAGGTGTCACTCTGGTCTCTGCGGTCTCAGCTCACTCAGTAATACAGCTCGCGGCTCGACCTGCTCGACTCAGTGCTTCTGCATCAGAGTTCGTCTCTACTGGATATTGTTCTTCGTAGTAATACCGCTATGTATATTACATTATTATGTTATGTATACATAATTTGTTTTTATTTTATTTTTATTTGTTTAAACTGATCAGATTAGGTTCCTGACGTCTCCTCTTACTATAGGATTTTTATTATGGACACTCGAATTTACGCTTTAATTACGAGCGAACCGATAAACGTATCGCAAAATGTGATACACCAATATTTTCCTTGTTTTATTCTGCGTAAGGCTATATGCAGCACTTTCGTTTTACAGTCATATTTATATTTTTTTTTCTTATTCTGGTACGGGTTTTGCGATTTTAGGCGTCTTCAGAAGGAAACGTTCACTTTAGAAATATATGGCTTGCGATGTATTTGTACGAGGTTAATGAAATTTTAATACATTATAGCCAAATATATTGTTAATGTAAATCTCAAGTTACAACATTTTCTGATCACCCAAAAAACCACGATAGTGCAAAATAAATCAATAATCAAAAACTTTGTCATATCGTGGAAATTTCAATAAACAATACAAAATTCTTACTCATTATCTGTGTTCCTTCAAAATAGGATCAAATAAGATCAAAATACAGGTGTAATACTGGAATAAACCAAGTTTAAAGGGCAATGTGCCTTCCATTTATTTTCTATTGTAAATGAGTGGTGAGTCATGAAAAAGAGCTAATTCATTTCAGGGAGTGAACAGTTCTGATCCGATCTCCGAAAAGAACAGTTTTGCCCACCTCTAGTTGTAACCCAATATGCTCTACAGAGTGTCGATATATTGCCTCGGCGTCCTCGATCGACAGACGTGTCTGCAGTCGAGCACATGTGGGACACAATCGTACGACGACTCCAGCGTTATCGACAAACAGCATTCGTCTCTGTGGCCTATACTGACCGACCAAGTGCAAATGGCATGCAGCTCCATCTCACAGACTGACATTCCGCACCTGTGCGGGTCAGTGCATGCGTGTTTGCAGGCTCGCATTCACTGGCGGTTGCAACGGTTATTACCCTAACAGCATTTCAGAATTGCAATGGTGTATCTCGCTCTTACATTAACCTGTGATCTTGCCACGTTAACCACTTAAATATGTTACCTACACAAATGTATTCCCGAAATTTCATTACTCTACATTAATTTTTTTTTGGTGCTGCAATTTTGTCCCGTCAGTTTGTTTGTAGTGTCATAGCAGGCGGAACACAATGGTACATCATGTACAGATGCTGCTTACCGTTACAGATTACTTATCACTGCACTGAAGCAGCGCTAAGGAATAGTGACTTTAATTTCGGGGCAATTGCGCATAGTATCACTCGATCGCAACACAGTGTAAAATAAATGTCGTGTGACTAGGGGCGCCGGCCGGGGTGGCCTAGCGATTCTAGGCGCTACAGTCTGGAACCGCTACGGTCGCAGGTTCGAATCGTGCCTCGGGCATGGATGTATGTGATGTCCTTAGGTTAGTTAGGTTTAAGTAGTTCTAAGTTCTAGGGGACTGATGACCTAAGATGTTAAGTCCCATAGTGCTGAGAGCCATTTGAACCTCAAAAATGGCTCAAATGGCTCTGAGCACTATGGGACTTAACAGCTGTGGTCATCAGTCCCCTAGAACTTAGAACTACTTAAACCTAACTAACCTAAGGACATCACACACATCCATGCCCGAGGCAGGATTCGAACCTGCGACCGTAGCGGTCGCACGGTTCCGGACTGCGCGCCTAGAACCGCGAGACCACCGCGGCCAGCGAGCCATTTCAACCATTTGATTTGACCTATGGTCCTCCCGTCGGGTAGACCGTTCGCCGGGTGCAAGTCTTTCGATTTGACGCCACTTCGGCGAGTCGATGGGGATGAAATGATGATGATTACGCTAACACAACACCCAGTCCCTGAGCGGAGAAAATCTCCGACCCAGCCGGGAATCGAACGCGGGCCCTTAAGATTGACATTCTGTCGCGCTGGCCACTATTTTTTAATCACATTTTGTTCGTTTCCATTCGTTGTATCTGTTCTTGGCGGACGTCGAGACACCCGTTTCAGTTCGTTGTTGATCCATTAACTCAGTATTTTTTTTTTTTTTTATGACAGAGGGCAGGTAGCCCTCTGACCGAACACGCTGAGTGAGCTACATTGCCGGCCGTTTTTTTTTTTTTTTGTTCGTTTTCGTTCGTTGCATCCGGTCGGGGCGGACGTCGTAAGTTCGTTGTTGATCTATTAATTCAATTTTTTATTTTTTATTACAGAGGGCGGCTAACCCTCTGACCGGGCACGCTGAGCTACCGTGCCTTCCAGACAATGGGAAACTTCCTGGCAGATTAAAACTGTGTGCCGGACCGAGACTTGAACTCGGGACCTTTGCCTTTCGCGGGAAAGTGCTACCCAAGCACGCTGACCACTCAGTTATCGGGGGCGGACATCGCAACACCATGATACGTACGTATGGCATTTTTGCCGGCAGTCGCCGTCTGGGGAGTTTGACTGCCTAGTCCACGACTTTCTTTTTATTTCACGCCACTTTTAGTTTATTCATTTAATACGACGCCTATGATACGAGGACTGCCCAGAACGTAATGCACCGCATTTTTTTTCTCAGCCGAAAACAATGCTACGAATGCGAAACATTACGTTATGTATTATCTGAAGTCTCCTGAGTTTCCGTCACTTCCGACAGATAGCGTAGCTGCAGGACAGTTTCAAAATGGCGTCTGTAGGCGACGCACGTTACAAGCAACGAGCCGTCATTGGATTTGTCACTGCAGAGAAAGAAACTGTGGAGAATATTCACAAACGCTTGTGCGAAGTCTATGGAGCATCTGCTGTCGATAGAAATACAGTTAGTCGCTGGGCACGGAGAGTGGGTTCATCAGAAGGCGGTTCGGCGGAGCTCCACGATTTGCAGCTATCGGGGAGACCATTCACGGCTGTCACACCTGACATGCAACGAGCTGATGTCACTGCCGAGGAAAGACGCATTACGACTCGGCAGTTGGTGATGCACCTGTCAATCAGCAAAGGAAGTGTGGATGCAATTATCCGCACTCTTGGATATCCAGAAGTGAGTGCAAGATGGATCCCGTGGTAAATGTAAATGTCGTGATTCCGCGGTGTGCAACGGTGGATCACAAATCGCACAGAATAGACATTTGTTTTGATTTGTTGCTACGTTTTGAAGCTGAGGGGTGGGGGTGGGGGGGGGGGGGCATTCTTGTCCCGGATGGTGACAGGTGATTAAAACTGGGTTCATCATTTTGAGCCCGAAACAAAACGACAGTCGATGGAATGGCACCATCCCCAATCCCGACACAAGAAAAAATTCAAAGTAACTGCTTCCGCCGGTAAGTTCATCATCACCGTGTTCTGGGACTGTGAAGGTGTGATTCTCATTGATATGATGCCAAGAGGCAGTACCATTAATTCGGAAGCAAATGCAACGCATTAACCCTTTCGTGAGCCGTGGGAAACATGCTTCCCACTACAATGAACTCGCTCCTAGTCCCGTGGTATTCACAGTTCCCACCTCTGTACAGTGCTACCACCTAGTGAACAGTATAGGGTACTACTTCCAATCAGAAATTCCCACCGTTTTTGCTGTACCTTCGCGCAGAGGCATTGTATAGCTGAGTGTTGCTCTGTAGAGGAGCATTTCAGTTCTGTTTGCGTGACATTTTGTGATTTTTTTCCTCAAAGCTATAGTATAAAGTAAATACTTTTGATTTACCCGAATTTATGAAGGAAAACGTAAAATTGGAACGAGGAGAATTCCAGTTTGAAACAAAAGAAGCCATTTCTGCAGTAAAATGGATGGATAACCGTCCAGTCACTTTCCTGTCCTCAATTCATGACCCATGAGAAACAGCCACAGTGAAAAGGAAAAACAAGGATGGCACTAGTACAGAGATTTCTTGTCCTGAAGTTGTGGCAGAATATAGCAAAATAATGGGTGGTGTCGATAAGTTTGATCAATTACGAGAAAGGTATGCTATTGGCAGAAGTTCTGTAAAGTGGTGGCACAGTATATTTAATTTCCTGGTGGACGTTGCTGCAGTGAACAGTTTTATCCTGTGGAAAATAAGTAAAAGAGAAAGTGGACAGCAAGATCAGCTTACATACAGGATCCATCTAGCCAGACAATTGATCGCTGGCTTCTCATCCCAAAAAAGGCGTGGACAAAAACCTGTCTTTCTGGCAGAAAGGGGTGAAGTACCTGAAGATTTTCGTCATGTGGCTGTAGGGGAGCATCAACCCATTTTAGGAGAAACCTACTGGACGTGCCGTCATTGTTGTACCAAAGCTGCGTTTGTACATATTGTCAAATACCACTTTGCATAGACCCATGTTTCATAAAATTTCATGGCAAGTAATTGTGAACAATCATTGTAACAAGAGAAGCAAATTTATCAAATAAATATGAAATATATTGAAAAAGTTGTTTTTGTCATTTAACTCTAAGGAAGGGCAGTGGGAAGAATACTTCCCACCTTGTTGTGTGACCTCACTTACACGGCTGGAGCACATTTGATATTCTGTATGATAAATATACCTATCTGTTAACTACTATCTGCTCTCCATTCATTAAAAAAACTGCTCAATAATTTTGCCCACGAAATGGTTAACAAAACTTGAGACGCACTTCCGTCGACATCGGCGCCATATCAACCAAAGAGATGTTTTGCTGCAACACGATTACGCTCGGACCCAGTCTGAGGACTGCTGAACACATCGCAAAACAGGGTTGGATAGCGGTGTTACCGCATCTATCCTACAGCCCTGACCTAGCTTCCTCGGACCTCCACTTGTTTGGGCCATTGAAGGACGTCATTCGTGGAAGACATTTTCAGGGGGATGAGGAGGTGATTCACACAGTGAAACACCGGCTCCGCCACCATGACAAGGATTGGTACCGACAGGGCGTACACGCCCTTGTTTCGCACTGGAGGAAGGCCATAGAACTGCATGGAGATTACTTGAAAAAATAGGTTGTGTAGACAAAACATCATTCTTTCGAGTGTGTAATTCTCATTATATTCAATAAAGAATTGTTGAAGAAAGAAAAATGCGATGCATGATTTTCTGGGCCACCCTCGTATGAAAAGGTAAATTAGCTTTCTGACAAATTACAATGCAATCCGTGAAATCTGTCTACAATGCGTATTCTTATATCATTCTTGTGATATGTACATACGCGGCCCAGTCACATTAATGTGACCGACGCCTACGTTCGACGTCAACGAGCAGTAACCTCTCACAGACGGCAGGTGGCAGCAGTAGCAGTGGATGAAGTATGAAACGTGTCGTGGGGACGTGGAAAACAGTGCAGTCGTTGCCATAATGCGGAAACGAAGGGGTTTATCTGACGTTCAAAAGGGCGCGATGATTGACTTTCGAGCCAAGGGTGGAAACATTCCCGAAGCGGCATACTCTGTAAACGGTTCGCGTGCCGCCGTGGTTAAAGTAGACGGTGCTGGTCAAAATGACTGTCGAAAACCGGTGCCGCGGCAACTGCCGTGCACCAACGACAGTAAATGACAGGGATGAACAACGGTTGCGGAGATGTGTACGGGGGCATAGGTGTGCAACTGTTGGGCAACTGATAGCCCAGATGGACCGAGGGCTACCAACATCTTTCTTGGATATCTCAAACCATTTATGAGAGAAGAGGAATTCATGAATATTTTATTGTAGTTTTTACACTGACGCACGAATTCGCCACGGAGCGCTTTACGCACATTAAATTTTCTCAAAATTTTCCGCCTGCTTAGCTGTGTGGTAACGTGTTCGCCTCCCACGCAAGCGGGTGCGGATTCGATTCCCGGCCGGGTTGGAGATTTTCGGAGACGGCGATATTCTTACAAGCTTAAAGAATAATGCAATATATCGACATTTTATACGCAGCAACATGTAACCTATCACGCATCAAACACAAATTAATAGCGATACATATTTTCCATTGCAAATTGAGAATTCCTCGCAGTAATTTACATACCATCGAAGTATAACAGTAACTATGACCATTAACGAAATGATAGCCGGTTCATCATGAAGCTGACGAATCAAACTGTAAGATGAGCGAGAATTACGGAATAGTATCTTTAAAAACGTTCACGCAGTCAAGTGAGCGTGCCAGGTTCCGCGCAGAGTGGTCCTGGCGTTATTAAACTGACACCAGCCGATGCGCCCAGCACTCGCCGACACCTACGCTTCCCTCCACTCGCTCCCTACTGAACTGTCAAAAGTCGCATCTTACTTTGTGATCACGATCTACCAATACGAGTTTGGCGTTACATTTCTTATTCGAGTCATCTCTAGTCCTCTCCATCCGTATATCAACAGCCCTCGGCTCCCCCACTTTCCTTGACCTTTTCGTGCACAAATTTCACTGCGTGCAGTTTACGGAACATCGAGTGTAAACACTTGACATCATTGCATTGTGTGTGTCTCGATAATCAACGGTAAAACTGAAATTTCCTGGCAGATTACAACTGTGTGTCGGACCGCGACTCGAGCCTGGAACCTTTTGTCTGGCGAGCAATGATCTTACCGGCTGAGCTACCCAGGCACTACTCACAGCCCGGATTCGAGTACCGATCCGGCACTCAATTATCGCCTGCCAGGAACTTTCAAAACGGCGCAGACTCCGCTGCAAAGTGAAAGATTCTTCCCGGAAACAGTCCATTAGGCTTTGGCTCAGCAGTTTCTCTGCAATATCGTTTCGCAAGTTATGGAGGAAAACTCCTGCGAATTTTGGAAAGCAGGAAAGAGGTGCACTTCTGTCACGTTGAACAATACTCTTCAGTCGTCGTTGGTCCCGATCTTTAAAGGGTGTCAGAGTAAAGGCGCTGCTAACAGTTCGAAATACAATGAAGAGCCCAAGAAACCGGTACACCTGCCTAAGTAATATCGTGTGGGGCCCCCCGCGAGCACGCACAAGAGCCGCAACATGACGCGGCATGGACTCGATTAACGTCTGTGAAGTAGTGCTGTCACCATCAATCCTGCAGGGCTGTCCATAAATCCGTAAGAGTACGAGGGGGTGGAGATCTCTTCTGAACAGCACGTTGCAAGGCATCCCAGATATGCTCAATAATGTTCTTGTCTGGGGAGTCTGGTGGCCGTCGAAAGTGCTTAAACTCAGAAGAGTGATCCTGGAGAGACTCTGTAGCAATTCTAGCTGCTGCTGCTGCTCTCATATTTTACTTTCCCCTCTTTGTGGAAGTGTGAGGGGAGTTTGTAGCCTTTCGGCTTTTACTCCCCTGTGGACGTGTGTGTGTGATTTTTCTATAGTTTTTAAGGTGTCTGTAATAATGTGATGATTGTTGTGAGTGTGTCTGGTACTTGCCTGAGGTAGGCGAGAAGATTGGTGTTATGGGGGAAGGAACAGGATTAGGGATTGTGCGTTGGGATTTTCTGTTCGACTTAGTCGTCGAAGATCGTCATAGGGCGCTTGTGCTTATCGCGGGACATGTCATACCGAGCTAGGGAGTGGATGACTGCGATTCCGGATCTGGAAGAACCCTCATAGAAGGCCCTTGCCAGATCCTGGAAACGCTCTCTCAGGAGTGGGATTTCGGCTGCGGCGTGCAGGTCGTCTGTGGGGAATCCAAGGGGTAGACGCAGTCCCTTCTGAGGGCGCGGTTCTGCAGCCTCTGGAGTTTGTCCAGGTGCTGCTTCGCCGCGTATCCCCAGA
Source organism: Schistocerca cancellata (assembly GCF_023864275.1). Lineage (NCBI taxonomy): Eukaryota > Metazoa > Arthropoda > Insecta > Orthoptera > Acrididae > Schistocerca > Schistocerca cancellata. The sequence continues at coordinate 523,195,211 of NC_064633.1, forward strand.
CAGGGCACGCATACTCCATTACTGGCCGGATCAGTAATTCTAGAGGTGTGAGGTGTCGTATTCTCCTGCTGGAATTACCCAAGTCCGTCGGAGTGTACAATGGACTGAATGGATGCAGGTGGTCGGACAGGGTGCTTACGTACGTGTCATCTGTCAGAGTCACATCTAGACGTATCAGGGGTTCCACATCACTCCAACTGCACACGCCTCACTCCATGATAGAGCCTCCACCAGTTTGAACAGTCCCCTGCTGACATGCAAGGTCCATGTATTCATGAGGTTTCTCCACACCTGTACACGTCCATCCGCTCGATACAATTTGAAACGAGACTCGTGCTACCGGGCAGTAATGTTTCCAGTCAACAGTTTAATGCCGGTGGTGCTGGGCCCAGGCGAGGCGTAAAGCTTTGTGTCGTGCATTTATCAAGGGAACACGAGTGGGCCCTCGGCTCCGAAAGCCCATATCGATGATGTTTCGATGAATGGTACGTACGCTGGCACTTGATGGCCGAGCACCGAAATCGGCAGCAATTTGCGGAAGGGTTGCACTGGTCCCGTTGGGCCGCAGCTATGTCGGAGATTTGATGTTTTACCGGATTCCTGATATTTATGATACACACGTGAAATGGTCGTTTGGGAAAATCACCAGTTCATCGCTACCTCGGAAATGCTGTGTCCCATCGCTCGTGTCCCGACTATAACACTGAAACGTCCCCTTAGAACAATTATAAAGGACTGTGGTTAAACTGACACACAATATTTTTAGCGCAACGCAATCTGACTTTCAATAATCCCTACAAAACAATGGCCCTGACTAACATTAACCTATACCTTTCACAAATCACTTACCTCACAAAAATCTTCGTTACTCGAACTACTGCAATACAGCGAGCGCCACTACTGCCAGCTAAATAAAGGATTCAAACTACAGAAGCCACTAACTACTGATAGGGATAGTTAGCAAATGAAAGATATTAATAGAGAACAAACAATGTATTTACCTTAATGGTCATAATATATATAGCAGTTCATGACAAATTACGAAACTCCGCCATCTCTCTCCCCACATCCACCACTGCTGGCGGCTCACCTCCAATTGCCCAACGCTATGCGCTGTTAACATCCAGCTGCCGCTGCGCAACACTACAATGGCAGACAACAATGCAAACTAGCACACAGAGCGCTACGTAACGTTGCCAATAAGAAAACATAAACAGCCTACTTACAACACCACGTTCAAACTCACTTAAATCATGAAAACCTTACATTATAACAGCATTAAACGATCTAACATTTGTTGTCTTATATAGGCGTTGCCGACAAGCAGCGCCGTACTCTCCCTTTTTTCATATCTCCGTATTTGAATACACATGCCTATACCAGTTTCTTCGGCACTTCGGTATATAATGCGAATTCACTTCAAAAATGGTCGCATACATGACAGTTCCGAACGTTCTGAACACATCGACGGTAGTAACGAAGAATGTTGGAACGTGGTGCGCCAGGAAGTCACGAAATGGCGGCGAACTAATAGGATGCCTCCACACACGCCGAAATTGTACGTTTCGAGAACACTCCACCGTGTGGTTTCCTTTGCTTCTTTATTACAGTCACGCCGTTGGTTTCAGAACAGTTGACGTTAAGCATGTAAGCCAGAAAAGTTCAGAAAAGGTTTGCAATTACGTTTAAAGAATGTTGGAAGCCACTACGTGCGCTCATTATCAAACAGTGAATCAGTGTAGTCTGGGTAATTTGCCCTTCGTTTTAAGCAAAAGCTGGTTTCACAGGCATCTCACAGTTTATGGCTAATGTCTACTGAGCAATGCGTCGTACAGTGTTATAATTTTGCAGGTATACACTCCTGGAAATGGAAAAAAGAACACATTGACACCGGTGTGTCAGACCCACCATACTTGCTCCGGACACTGCGAGAGGGCTGTACAAGCAATGATCACACGCACGGCACAGCGGACACACCAGGAACCGCGGTGTTGGCCGTCGAATGGCGCTAGCTGCGCAGCATTTGTGCACCGCCGCCGTCAGTGTCAGCCAGTTTGCCGTGGCATACGGAGCTCCATCGCAGTCTTTAACACTGGTAGCATGCCGCGACAGCGTGGACGTGAACCGTATGTGCAGTTGACGGACTTTGAGCGAGGGCGTATAGTGGGCATGCGGGAGGCCGGGTGGACGTATCGCCGAATTGCTCAACACGTGGGGCGTGAGGTCTCCACAGTACATCGATGTTGTCGCCAGTGGTCGGCGGAAGGTGCACGTGCCCGTCGACCTGGGACCGGACCGCAGCGACGCACGGATGCACGCCAAGACCGTAGGATCCTACGCAGTGCCGTAGGGGACCGCACCGCTACTTCCCAGCAAATTAGGGACACTGTTGCTCCTGGGGTATCGGCGAGGACCATTCGCAACCGTCTCCATGAAGCTGGGCTACGGTCCCGCACACCGTTAGGCCGTCTTCCGCTCACGCCCCAACATCGTGCAGCCCGCCTCCAGTGGTGTCGCGACAGGCGTGAATGGAGGGACGAATGGAGACGTGTCGTCTTCAGCGATGAGAGTCGCTTCTGCCTTGGTGCCAATGATGGTCGTATGCGTGTTTGGCGCCGTGCAGGTGAGCGCCACAATCAGGACTGCATACGACCGAGGCACACAGGGCCACCACCCGGCATCATGGTGTGGGGAGCGATCTCCTACACTGGCCGTACACCACTGGTGATCGTCGAGGGGACACTGAATAGTGCACGGTACATCCAAACCGCCATCGAACCCATCGTTCTACCATTCCTAGACCGGCAAGGGAACTTGCTGTTCCAACAGGACAATGCACGTCCGCATGTATCCCGTGCCACCCAACGTGCTCTAGAAGGTGTAAGTCAACTACCCTGGCCAGCAAGATCTCCGGATCTGTCCCCCATTGAGCATGTTTGGGACTGGATGAAGCGTCGTCTCACGCGGTCTGCACGTCCAGCACGAACGCTGGTCCAACTGAGGCGCCAGGTGGAAATGGCATGGCAAGCCGTTCCACAGGACTACATCCAGCATCTCTACGATCGTCTCCATGGGAGAATAGCAGCCTGCATTGCTGCGAAAGGTGGATATACACTGTACTAGTGCCGACATTGTGCATGCTCTGTTGCCTGTGTCTATGTGCCTGTGGTTCTGTCAGTGTGATCATGTGATGTATCTGACCCCAGGAATGTGTCAATAAAGTTTCCCCTTCCCGGGACAATGAATTCACGGTGTTCTTATTTCAATTTCCAGGAGTGTATTTAGTGGTACATGTTGCTACCGTCTGCAAAATGTTGGTAGTGGAGAAGTAATAAACTAAAACTTCGTGACTGATGCATGCGCAGCCAAAATTTATTACGCGATAAACTTTTTTCCTTAATTTATGGGCGAGTCAGCGAGGAAAACGTTTGTACAGGTTCGAAATTTTCTTACATTAAATAGATATGTGCTCTCATTTTCAAACACTTGATGAATGTAGTCTGGGCGATTGGTACACCAAGCATAATGCTGCCTCGAGACGTATACAGAGTTTCTACTGTCATATTTGTCTTCCTGTGTTCCATCTTTAGCATAAGATTATACCTCTTAATAAGTACATTATGACAGCATATTAAACTTTCCGACAATAATCGAATGAATTATTGAAAATCAAACCTTTGTTGTCCGTGGAGGCCGATAGATAGGCAACCTGCAAGTGGATCCGTGCACTCGGTTAGCCATTTGGTAATATACAGCGGTTGGATAAAAATTGGGAAACACCAAAACATAACAGATTACTGTGGTGTAAGAAAACCGGTAGCATTCAGAAGAGCTTCCAGTTTTCTCTGAATGGATAAATATAGGACGTGTGTGGTTTTCAAGGGAGTCTCATAGCATATTTCCTGCAAAATGATGGGAAGTTCTGCTAACGATGATGGAGATGGATAGCGGTTACGGATCCTTCTATCCTAAGCAGAAGACAAAAGATCAATAATATTGAGATCTGGCTATTGTGGCGGACAGGGTAGACGCGGAGTTTCGCCCTCGTGCTCACAAAACCAGTCCTGGACAATGCGGCCTGCGTGAACAGGGACCCTTTCGTGCTCGAACATAGTATCAGTAATGGGAAACCAGTATTGCACCGCGAGATGAACCTGATAAGCCAAACTGTTCACATAACCAACGGCAGTAATAAGACCATGCGTAGTAACCGTGGAGCCAACGGAATACCACGATATGGCCGCCCAAATCACGTCCGAACACCCGCCATGTTTCAGTCTCGACTGCGATCAGTCTGCGTCGTAGGCTCGGAACGGCGTGAGCCGGACGTAGACTCGGCCAGAAGTTGGAAAGTGTGAAACAAGGGTCTAAGTGACTTCCTTCCATCGCTCTACAACCCAGGTTTTTTGGCTTCGGCACCACATTTTCCTGTTACAGGCGTTTACATCACTGCTCAGTGCTTCTGGAACACCAGCACGCCCTCCAGTTCCCAGATTATGGAGCTCCCGTCGTGTTGTTGTGGTGCTGACAGGGTTCCCCTGTGCGACATTCAGAACTGCAGAGGCTTCAGTAGCTGTTTTCCTCAGTTTTCGTCACGATCACTGAACACGAACTTTCGTCCGCGTTGTGATTTAGGTAATGATGTTTTTCCAATTTCCCCGTACGTGGTACAAATCTTCATACAGTGCCTCTTAAAACACGAAATACTGCGGCTGCCTTAGTTACAGAAACAGCCACCAATTGAGCATCAACAATTAGCTCACATTCGAACTCACATTCGAATTCACTTAGCTCCAACATAATGCATTAACAACTACCCAAAAAGTGTTTAGAAAACAACTGATACTTACAAATTTATTGAGAACATTGCACAGGTACCTTTCATTGTTAAATACAACAGCCCCATCTGCAGGATAGTAGTTATTCAATGAATGTTCTAGTCACAACTGAGTTATAACCGGTTTCTTATCTCTAAATACGACAAGGACTTCCGGTGTCAGGTGACGCCCCTTTCGCCTCTGCCCAGCCACGCACTTCAGGCAGTTGTACAAGGTCACCCCGGAGAACCACCGTCCTACCCTTGTACCCACCACCCCGCTCTTCCCCTCTGCACCACGAACATCGAGCATCCACTACATCTCTGTTTACATCTACATACATACTCCATAAGGAACCGTGCTGTGCATGGTGGAGGGAACTTGTACCATTAGTACTTAATTCTTTTCCTCATCAACTCACAAATAGAGCAACGGGAAACTGATCCTCTATATGCCTCTGTATGAGTCCTAATTTCTCTTACCTTATGTTTGTAAGTTTTATGTGAAATGTATGTTGGCAGCAATGGTACCGTTCTGCAGTCAGTTTCAAATGCCGATTCTCTGAAATTTTTCAACAGCATTTCTTGAAAAAAACTTTGCCTTCCCTCCAGCGACTTCCATTTGAGTTCCCGAAGCATCTTCGTAATATGTGAATGTTGATCAGACCTACCCGGAACAAAAATGGCAGCCAGCTTCTGAATTGCTTCATTGTCTTCCTTTAGTACAACCTGATGGGGATCCCAAACGCTCGAGCAGTACTCAAGAATGAGTCGCACTAGCGTTCCGAAAACAAAACGAGAATAATGGAATGTAGTCGAATTAAGTCGGGTGATGTTGAGGGTATTAGATTAGGAAATGAGACACTTAAAGTAGTAAAGGAGTTATGCTATTTGGGGAGCAAAATAACTGATGATGGTCGAAGTAGAGAGGATATAAAATGTAGACTGGCAATGGCAAGGAAAGCGTTTCTGAAGAAGAGAAATTTGTTAACATCGAATATAGATTTAAGTGTCAGGAAGTCATTTCTGAAAGTATTTGTATGGAGTGTAGCCTTGTATGGAAGTGAAACATGGACGGTAAATAGTTTGGACAAGAAGAGAATAGAAGCTTTCGAAATGTGGTGCTACAGAAGAATGCTGAAGATTAGATGGGTAGATCACATAACTAACGAGGAAGTATTGAATAGGATTGGGGAGAAGAGAAGTTTGTGGCACAACTTGACCAGAAGAAGGGATCGGTTGGTAGGACATGTTCTGAGGCATCAAGGGATCACCAATTTAGTATTGGAGGGCAGCGTGGAGGGTAAAAATCGTAGGGGGAGACCAAGAGATGAATACACTAAGCAGATTCAGAAGGATGTAGGTTGCAGTAGGTACTGGGAGATGAAGAAGCTTGCACAGGATAGAGTAGCATGGAGAGCTGCATCAAACCAGTCTCAGGACTGAAGACCACAACAACAACATGTTTGTAAGTTTTATGTGAAATGTATGTTGGCAGCAATGGTACCGTTCTGCAGTCAATTTCAAATGCCGATTCTCTGAAATTTTTCAACAGCATTTCTTGAAAAAAACCTTGCCTTCCCTCCAGCAACTCCCATTTGAGTTCCCGAAGCATCTTCGTAATATGTGAATGTCGATCAGACCTACCCGGAACAAAAATGGCAGCCAGCTGCTGAATTGCTTCAATGTCTTCCTTTAGTACAACCTGATGGGGATCCCAAACGCTCGAGCAGTACTCAAGAATGTGTCGCACTAGCGTTCCGTACGTGGTCTCCCTTACCAACGACCCACACTTTCTCAACGTTCTTCCAATAAACCGAGGTCGTCCATTCACCTTCCCCATTACAGTCGTTACATGCTTGTTCCATTTCACATTATTTTGCATTGTTACACCTAGATATTTAATTGACCTGACTGTGTCACGTAAAAAACTACTAATGCTGTATATAAACATTATTGGGTCGTTTGTCCCAAAAATGGTTCAAATGGCTCTGAGCACTATGGGACTTAACTTCTGAGGTCATCAGTTCCCTACAACTTAGAACTACTTAAACCTAACTAACCTAAGGACAACACACACATCCATGCCCGAGGCAGGATTCGAACCTCGACCGTAGCGGTCTCGCAGTTCCAGACTGTAGCGCCTAGAACCGCACGGCCACTCCGGTCGGCTGTTTTTCCTACTCATCTGCATTAACTTACATTTATCTACGTTTAAAGTTAGCTGGCATTCATCACACCAATTAGAAATTTAGTCAAAGTCATCTTGCATCCTCCTACAGTCACTCCACGTCGACATCTTACCATACACCACAGCATCATCAGCAAACAGCTGCAGATTGGTACTTACTCTGCCCAAAAAAAAAGCAGTCCTATCATACTTCACCAGGGCACTCCTCACGATATCCTTGCCTCTGATGAATATTCGGTACCAGTGGGCAACATACTGAGTCCTATTACTTAGGAGGTTCTTGAGCCTCTCATGTCTGGAAACCTATTCCATATGCTCATATCTTCGTTAAGAGTCTTCAGTGGAGCGCAATGTCAGACGCTTTTCAGAAATCTAGGAATATGGAATCTCCCTGCTGCCTTTCATTCATAGTTTGCAGGATATCATGTGAGAGGAGGGCAAGATGAGTTTCCCACGACCAGTACTTTCTAAGACTGTGTTGATAACTTTATTATGTACGAACTGAGAATATGATCAAGTGTTCTGTAAGAAACCAATGTTAAGGAAACCTGTCTGTACTTCTGTGGGACAGTTCTTTTACCCTTCATATATACATGAGTCACCTACAGTTTTTCCAGTTGCTTCGGACTTTGAAGTGTGTGAGACATTCACCGATAAATGGAAGCTAAGTAAGTCGCCAGTACCATAGAGAACTCCTTGTAAAACTGAATTGGGATTCGTTGCATGCATGTCTGAAGGAACGTTGCATCATTCGTCTAAACAACACAGCCACTGCAGCATCGTATTTATCCTGTGATGCCAGACAGTGCCTTTCAATTAAAATGCCCTCCCCTATACAGGAATTAGACAATGTTTGTATGCGTACAGGTTGTGACCTAGGAACTCAGACACATGGGCCGTGAGACGTGCATGGCTAGCCAAAGAGGTCAGTAAAACAGGAAATCTGGGTTCAAGTTCCATTCCGACACAAACTTTCGCTGTCGCCACTCCCTTATACACAGTCGTGGTTTTTTATATCCACAACTGCGAATACATGTCAGGTGCTTATTACTTTGTCCTCTGTATCGGAGACACTCTCCACATCCTTTACAAGTACGGCAATTGCAGAGGCCTCTTCATTCGAGGTCTGTGCACCATAGAGATAGATTAAGGTTTATTTGGCGTCATGGTGTGGGTTTTAGTTACAAAAAATGATAATAACAAATTAAAATTATTGTTATTCCACTAACATAAGTTTCGTCATTGTAAGTCAGTGTTCCATAATGAGAGGACCAGGGCGTTGGTATTTGTTATAAATAATAATAATAACAACAAATTAATGTTATTATTATTCCAATTATGTGAGTTTCATCTCACTGCACTCAACGTTATGTCAACGTCACATCTGAATTATTGATCAGCCATGCGCAGTTGCTTCCCATTCGATGTATGTGTTCTGTGGTGAGAAGTGGATATTTGTTATAGAACACAAATTCATTTGATTATTATTATTCCAGTCGCGCGAATTTCGTAATTTGAAGCTCCAGCAGAGACTAGGCACCACACCCAGGCAGGATAAGATGACGTGTAAGTAATGTTGTACACTACTGGCCATTAAAATTGCTACATCGCGAAGATGACGTGCTACAGACGCGAAATTTAACCGACAGGAAGAAGATGCTGTCATATGTAAATAATTAGTTTTTCAGAGCATTCACACAAGGTTGGCGCCGGTGGCGACCCCTACAATGTGCTGACATGAGAAAAGTTTCCAACTGATTTCTCATACACAAACAGCAGTTGACCGGCGTTGCCTGGTGAAACGTTGTTGTGATGCCTCGTGTAAGGAGGAGAAATGCGTACCATCACGTTTCCGACTGCTGTCCTGGCCAGCACATTCTCCAGATCTCTCATCAACTGAAAACGTCTGGCCGAGCAATTGGCTCGTCACAATACGCCAGTCACTACTTTTGATGAACTGTGGTATCGTGTTGAAGCTGCATGGGCAGCTGTACCTGTACACGCCATCCAAGCTCTGTTTGACTCAATGCCCAGGCGTTTCAAGGCCGTTATTACGGCCATAGGTGGTTGTTCTGGGTACTGATTTCTCAGGATCTATGCACCCAAATTGCGTGAAAATATAATCACATGTCAGTTCTAGTATAGTATACAGGGTGTTACAAAAAGGTACGGCCAAACTTTCAGGAAACATTCCTCACACACAAATAAAACAAGATGTTATGTTGACATGTGTCCGGAAACGCTTAATTTCCATGTTAGAGCTCATTTTAGTTTCGTCCACCTACGCTCAATGGAGCACGTTATCATGATTTCATACGTGATACTCTACCTGTGCTGCTAGAACATGTGCCTTTACAAGTACGACACAACATGTGGTTCATGCACGATGGAGCTCCTGCACATTTCAGTCGAAGTGTTCGTACGCTTCTCAACAACAGGTTAGATGACCGATGGATTGGTAGAGGCGGACCAATTCCATGGCCTCCACGCTCTCCTGTCCTCAACCCTCTTGACTTTCATTTATGGGGGCATTTGAAAGCTCTTGTCTACACAACCCCGGTACCAAATGTAGAGACTCTTCGTGCTCGTATTGTGGACGGCTGTGATACAATACGCCATTCTCCAGGGCATCAGGGTTCCATGCGACGGAGGGTGGATGCATGTATCCTCGCTAACGGAGGACATTTTGAACATTTTCTGTAACAAAGTGTTTGAAGTCACCCTGGTACGTTCTGTTGCTGTGTGTTTCCATTCCATGGTTAATGTGATTTGAAGAGAAGTAATAAACTGAGCTCTAACATGTCCACATAAACATATTTTCTTTGTTTGTGTGTGAGGAATGTTTCCTGAAAGTTTGGCCGTACCTTTTTGTAACACCCTGTATTTGTCCAATGAATACCCGGTTATCATCTGCATTTCTTCTTGGTGTAGCAATTTTAATGGCCAGTAGCGTAATTAATTTCTATTCTGAATTAATTTCTTACAACTTTTACTAATTGTTTCCACAACCAACATCTCTGTGGTAAATACGATATTAAGCAATCACCGTTTTATTCAGCAACAAATATGCTCAAGCAAAGGCTTTAAAGGTTAAAGACTTACCACAGAGAAATATATAAACAAATTAACTCTTGGTAAGTCATCCCTACATTACTAGTGCGTGTGACATCATAGTGTATGAGTTAAAATAGTACGTTCTCCTGTTTGTTCAAATAATGACGTCACAGCAGAATCCGCAAATTCTTGGGAAATATTAACACGCCACTGATTGCCTCTATCTCCGGCCCATTTGTTCGTTCCGTGCTTTAGTTTGTAGTGAGCAAAAAACCGTAGGAGGCAGCTCACTCTCAGCTGTTCGCACAATACTCTCAACGTTCTCAGTTCATTTACTCGTTGGAAATACGACTGGTAAGTAATTTATAGAGTATGAACCTACTTCGAAACACAGTAAATAGAAACAATTTGAACGGAACTACATGCTAGTTAGGTATGAGGGTCTTCAAAAAGTAAATTACTCGTGTCGTCAACCATTAAAGATCATTTGCGGAAGAAGAATGCCCCATTGCAAGAACAGAGAACGTTCCAAGGGGTTCCTGCAGACGCTGTTCTGCGACGATACGGATAAACTGTGTTCCACAGTGTGAGAGTGAAATAGCGCAGCAACTGGAAACGCACTCAGAAGTGGAAGTACGCGGGCCAGTATGATTCTTGTGGGAGAAACGCCTAAATTGAAAACAGAAATACTGTGGAATTCTAGCGTTATATTTAAGAAATGCAATGTCGCATTCCGCCGTAGTGAAATGATGCCAACAATTTGTCCAAAGCCATGAATGTTGTTGATGGAGAAGGAAGTCGTCGATCTCGGCCACTGACGACAACGTCCAGGCAGTCGCCGAACTGATTCGCAGCATTCGCAGCATGGTTTTGTGATCAGGAAGCAGACTTTTGTCGTCGAGAAACTGGACGATTGGTAGAAAAATGGTTCAAATGGCTCTGAGCACTATGGGACTTAACTTCTGAGGTCATCAGTCCCCTAGAATTTAGAACTACTTAAACCTAACTAACCTAAGGACATCACACACATCCATGCCCGAGGCAGGATTCGAACCTGCGACCTTAGCGGTCGCGCGGTGATTGGTAGAACTTTTCGATCGTTGTTAAGTCTATAAACTTGGTGACTATGTTGTCAAATAGTGTCTCATATCTGTGTGACTTGGAAATGTATTGCAGCATTCAAAAAATGTTACTTGGTTTGCCATAACAGTGCGTTACTTATTTTTTGAAGCCCCCTCACACATTAAGTAACTTCACTAACAAGCCTAAGTATCGATACGTGGTATGTGTTAAATTTTCGTTAGTTTTTCGAATGTGTAATCCGTTCATCGTAAGAACAAACTTGATGTAAACTAACACAAACGAGATGATTGGTCAGAAGCCGTAGCACATGGACTCTGGCGTTGTTACGCTCTTGGAAGTAGGTCGTACTTATGTATCTTATTACTAAGTTACGTTAAATAAAACTTTAAGATATTCAAATGTTTTCACAGACATCAACGTTTTTCTTAATCACGCTTTAGCTACGTAGTATTTATTTCAAAAATTTTGTACAGTCACAGCCTTTGCAGCGTCGTGCTCTGATTGTCGCGCTGTAATGAAAATGGCTGAGGCTGCTTTCTGTTCCGTAGTGAAATACGCGCGTGGAACGCGGTTAAAAAATGCCGAGAAATAGGCTGTTCCTAATGTTTTTCGTAAGCTTACGAGAAAATCGGCTTTGAAGTTTTCCCAGCGTTGTATATACTGCAGTACGTTGAACATGTAGCCGCGCGGGATTAGCCGAGCGGTCTCAGGCGTTGCAGTCATGGACTGAGCGGATGGTCCCCGCGGAGGTTCGAGTCCTCCCTCGGGCATGTGTGTGTGTGTGTGTTTGTCCTTAGGATACTTTAGGTTAAGTAGTGTGCAAGCTTCAGGACTGATGACCTTAGCAGTTAAGTCCCATAAGATATCACACACATTTGAACAATTTTTGAACGTGTAGCGTAGTCTGTAAAGTAATGGACTGTGAGCGATATGTGGTTATTCGTGCGTTGGTTCAAAATTTCCTCCCATTATTTTCTTTCTCGTTCAATTTTAAATACCTATATCCCTTAATTATAAAACTCATCATCATTTTAATTAATAATGCACATCTTGTTTCTAATTACATATTAGACGTGAACTTCCTGTTTCCATTGCAAATACAAATTCTTAGTTATCGATGTTTTATGAATGACTGTTCATAAAAGTTGTTTGAATTAAGGAGACATAACAGTTTATTTTTTTAAGGCAAAAATTAAAAACATATCCTCTTTATTTGGACTATGTCCATCTTTTTACACCACAGGTGTAGATAAGTAGCGTAGAAACATGAAAAACAATCATTTTCACAGCATCGAGCACATCATACAAATGCTGCAAAAAAAAAAATGGCTCTGAGCACTATGGGACTCAACTGCTGTGGTCATAAGTCCCCTAGAACTTAGAACTACTTAAACCTAACTAACCTAAGGACATCACACACATCCATGCCCGAGGCAGGATTCGAACCTGCGACCGTAGCGGTCGGGCGGTTCCAGACTGTAGCGCCTTTAACCGCTCGGCCACTTCGGCCGGCTACAAATGCTGCATTTGTACATTTGTTACTGTACCATTACAATATGAACCCAACAGAACTGGCATGGAGCAAAGCTGCGGGATTTGGCCCGAGAAGTAACAAAGACTGTTAAGCTGCCAAACGTACTGGAACTAACGCACGCATCTTTTTCACACGTCACTTCCGAACGCTGGCGGGATATAGGACGGCTCGTCATAAAAGAAGAAGAGAAAAATGCTGCGCCTGGTTGGCTTCGTCGATTCTGTTATTGATGGCTCGTTACCATCGTAGCAGGTGACACTTCCAGGACTGAAATGTATTTCACGGATTCGAATAAGGCTGGAGCTAAGAGATTGTCAGACAACTGTAAGCAATAGCTTCATTTCATCATCCTTGTTTATAATTACAATAGTACGTTAGCTAAAACCGATAATGTGTTGCAGTTTTCGTATAGTCTCTAAGGAGAGTATTGTGGGAGATTTGCAGTGTATTATTTCATTCTGCTTGAAAATTAAATGACATTCGTAGCTGCATTGCTCCTCCGCTCGCCTCTTTCTACGTGTGAACTGCAGCTGGCCATTACACTGCAGGCTAACTGTACTAACGGACCGGCCAGTGCTGTCCAAGTTAAATGCGCCGGTAAAGCTGTTGTCCCGTATTATACACTCCTGGAAATGGAAAAAAGAACACATTGACACCGGTGTGTCAGACCCACCATACTTGCTCCGGACACTGCGAGAGGGCTGTACAAGCAATGATCACACGCACGGCACAGCGGACACACCAGGAACCGCGGTGTTGGCCGTCGAATGGCGCTAGCTGCGCAGCATTTGTGCACCGCCGCCGTCAGTGTCAGCCAGTTTGCCGTGGCATACGGAGCTCCATCGCAGTCTTTAACACTGGTAGCATGCCGCGACAGCGTGGACGTGAACCGTATGTGCAGTTGACGGACTTTGAGCGAGGGCGTATAGTGGGCATGCGGGAGGCCGGGTGGACGTACGCCGAATTGCTCAACACGTGGGGCGTGAGGTCTCCACAGTACATCGATGTTGTCGCCAGTGGTCGGCGGAAGGTGCACGTGCCCGTCGACCTGGGACCGGACCGAAGCGACGCACGGATGCACGCCAAGACCGTAGGATCCTACGCAGTGCCGTAGGGGACCGCACCGCCACTTCCCAGCAAATTAGGGACACTGTTGCTCCTGGGGTATCGGCGAGGACCATTCGCAACCGTCTCCATGAAGCTGGGCTACGGTCCCGCACACCGTTAGGCCGTCTTCCGCTCACGCCCCAACATCGTGCAGCCCGCCTCCAGTGGTGTCGCGACAGGCGTGAATGGAGGGACGAATGGAGACGTGTCGTCTTCAGCGATGAGAGTCGCTTCTGCCTTGGCGCCAATGATGGTCGTATGCGTGTTTGGCGCCGTGCAGGTGAGCGCCACAATCAGGACTGCATACGACCGAGGCACACAGGGCCAACACCCGGCATCATGGTGTGGGGAGCGATCTCCTACACTGGGCGTACACCACTGGTGATCGTCGAGGGAACACTGAATAGTGCACGGTACATCCAAACCGTCATCGAACCCATCGTTCTACCATTCCTAGACCGGCAAGGGAACTTGCTGTTCCAACAGGACAATGCACGTCCGCATGTATCCCGTGCCACCCAACGTGCTCTAGAAGGTGTAAGTCAACTACCCTGGCCAGCAAGATCTCCGGATCTGTCCCCCATTGAGCATGTTTGGGACTGGATGAAGCGTCGTCTCACGCGGTCTGCACGTCCAGCACGATCGCTGGTCCAACTGAGGCGCCAGGTGGAAATGGCATGGCAAGCCGTTCCACAGGACTACATCCAGCATCTCTACGATCGTCTCCATGGGAGAATAGCAGCCTGCATTGCTGCGAAAGGTGGATATACACTGTACTAGTGCCGACATTGTGCATGCTCTGTTGCCTGTGTCTATGTGCCTGTGGTTCTGTCAGTGTGATCATGTGATGTATCTGACCCCAGGAATGTGTCAATAAAGTTTCCCCTTCCTGGGACAATGAATTCACGGTGTTCTTATTTCAATTTCCAGTAGTGTAGATGTGCGCGTAACGCACAGCACAAAACGTACCCGTATTTTCCTACTTGACAGTACTCGAGACAGCTTGGCTGGTCCCACGTGAAACGGAAATCCAATGAGGTTCCAGCAAACGCGGAAGAATACATAGTGCACTGTTTACATCAGGTTTATTCTTGTGATGAACGGATTATAGTAACAGAATGCTACTATTAATTCAGGGCAAACATCCACTGGAGCGGAAAAGCGTTAATCGGCTATAGTTCCTTAAAAGTAGATGTTTTCACGCTTGTTTGACACTATATTCAAATGGCGGCAATATAATAAAAAGTGGCAACGCTGTAAGAACTAACATATAGCACTTATCGATCCGTGAACGACAATGTACGATACGAAAATGTTCAACAAAGCTACGCGCAAAAATGCGATTTTTCAGGTGGTCATATCTCGGGATCAGAGAGGTAACGGGTCAATTATTTTGGATAGCCTTTGGCATAGAGACTATTTGTATATACTATGGCTATCCCACAGAACAGGGTAAAAATTTAAACACTATACACTTCTTCCAGCCCACGCATCTTGAACGTTAGGTGTGATCTAGGGTGGACCTCAGGCGCATTATAAAAACACTATTTTTTCATGGGCGTTTCCTGAGGAAACCAAAGAGACCATGAAGTCTGGTATATTGTTAGTAATATTAAGCGCTACTTATTTGTTGTTTATATATGGGAAAGTCCCCCCAAGAACCATGGACCTTGCCGTCGGTGGGGAGGCTTGCGTGCCTCAGCGATACAGATAGCCGTACCGTAGGTGCAACCACAACGGAGAGGTATCTGTTGAGAGGCCAGACAAATGTGTGGTTCCTGAAGAGGGGCAGCAGCCTTTTCAGTAGTTGCAGGGGCAACAGTCTGGATGATTCACTGACCTGGCCTTGTAACACTAACCAAAACAGCCTTGCTGTGCTGGTACTGCGATCGGCTGAAAGCAAGGGGAAACTACGGCCGTAATTTTTCCCCGAGGGCATGCAGCTTTACTGTATGGTTAAATGATGATGGCGTCCTCTTGGGTAAAATATTCCGGAGGTAAAATAGTCCCCCATTCGGATCTCCGGGCGGGGACTACTCAAGAGGATGTCGTTATCAGGAGAAAGAAAACTGGCGTTCTACGGATCGGAGCGTGGAATGTCAGATCCCTTAATCGGGCAGGTAGGTTAGAAAATTTAAAAAGGGAAATGGATAGGTTAAAGTTAGATATAGTGGGAATTAGTGAAGTTCGGCGGCAGGAGGAACAAGACTTTTGGTCAGGCGAATACCGGGTTAGAAATACAAAATCAAATAGGGGTAATGCAGGAGTAGGTTTAATAATGAATAAAAATAATAGGAGTGCGGGTAAGCTACTACAAACAGCATAGTGAACGCCTTATTGTGGCCAAGATAGACACAAAGCCCACGCCTACCACAGTAGTACAAATTTATATGGCAACTAGATCTGCGGATGACGAAGAAATTGAAGAAATGTATAATGAAATAAAAGAAATTATTCAGATAGTGAAGGGAGACGAAAATTTAATAGTCATGGGTGACTGGAATTCGGTAGTAGGAACAGGGAGAGAAGGAAACGTAGTAGGTGAATATGGATTGGGGCTAAGAAATGAAAGAGGAAGCCGCCTGGTAGAATTTTGCACAGAGCACAACTTAATCATAGCTGACACTTGGTTCAAGAATCATAAAAGAAGGTTGTATACATGGAAGAAGCCTGGAGATGCAGACAGGTTTCAGATAGATTATATAATGGTAAGACAGAGATTTAGGAACCAGGTTTTCAATTGTAAGACATTTCCAGGGGCAGATGTGGACTCTGACCACAATCTGTTGCTTATGAACTGTAGATTAAACTGAAGAAACTGCAAAAAGGTGGGAATTTAAGGAGATGGGACCTGGATAAACTGAAAGAACCAGGGGTTGTACAGAGTTTCAAGGAGAGCATAAGGGAACAATTGACAGGAATGGGGGAAAGAAATACAGTAGAAGAAGAATGGGTAGCTTTGAGGGATGAAGTAGTGAAGGCAGCAGAGGATAAAGTAGGTTAACAGACGAGGGCTGCTCGAAATCCTTGGGTAACAGAAGAGATAATGAATTTAATTGATGAAAAGAGAAAATACAAAAATGCAGTAAATGAAGCATGCGAAAAAGAATACAAACGTCTCAAAAATGAGATCGACAGGAAGTGCAAAATGGCTAAGCAGGGATGGCTAGAGGACAAATGTAAGGATGTAGGGGCTTATCTCACGTGAGTAAGATAGATACTGCCTACAGAAAAATTAAAGAGACCTTTGGAGAAAAGAGAACCACTTGTATGAATATCAAGAGCTCAGATGGAAACCCAGTTCTAAGAAAAGAAGGGAAAGCAGAAAGGTGGAAGGAGTATATAGAGGGCCTATACAAGGGCGATGTACTTGATGGCAATATTATAGAAATGGAAGAGGATGTAGATGAAGATGAAATGGGGGATACGATACTGCGTGAAGAGTTTGACAGAACACTGAAAGACCTGAGTCGAAACAAGGCCCCGGGAGTAGACAACATTCCATTGGAACTACTGACGGCCTTGGGAGAGCCAGTCCTGACAAAACTCTACCATCTGGTGAGCAAGATATATGAGACAGGCGAAATACCCTCAGTCTTCAAGAAGAATATAATAATTCCAATCCCAAAGAAAGCAGGTGTTGACAGATGTGAAAATTACCGAACTATCAGTATAATAAGTCACAGGTTCAAAATACTAATGGCGAATTCTTTACAGACGAATGGAAAAATTAGTAGAAGCCGACCTCGGGGAAGATCAGTTTGGACTCCGTAGAAATATTGAAACACGTGAGGCAATACTGACCCTACGACTTATCTTAGAAGCTAGATTAAGGAAAGGCAAACCTACGTTTCTAGCATTTGTAGACTTAGAGAAAGCTTTTGACAATGTTGACTAGAATACTCTCTTTCAAATTCTGAAGATGGCAGGGGTAAAATACAGGGAGCGAAAGGCTATTTACAATTTGTACAGAAACCAGATGGCAGTTATAAGAGTCGAGGGACATGAAAGGGAAGCAGTGGTTGGGAAGGGAGTGAGACAGGGTTGTAGCCTCTCCCCGATGTTATTCAATCTGTATATTGAGCAAGCATTGAAGGAAACAAAAGAAAAATTCGGAGTAGGTATTAAAATCCATGGAGAAGAAATAAAAACTTTGAGGTTCGCCGATGACATTGTAATTCTGTCAGAGACAGCAAATGACTTGGAAGAGCAGTTGAACGGAATGTATAGTGTCTTGAAAGGAGGATATAAGTTGAACATCAACAAAAGCAAAACGAGGATCATGGAATGTAGTCGAATTAAGTCAGGTCATGCTGAGGGAATTAGATTAGGAAATGAGACACTTAAAGTAGTAAAGGACTTTTGCTATTTGGGGAGCAAAATAACTGATGATGGTCGAAGTAGAGAGGATATAAGGTGTAGACTGGCAAGGGCAAGTAAAGCGTTTCTGAAGAAGAAAAGTTTGTTAATATCGAGTATGGATTTGTCAGGAAGTCGTTTCTGAAAGTATTTGTATGGAGTGTAGCCATGTATGGAAGTGAAACGTGGACGATAAATAGTTTAGACAAAGAGAGAATAGAAGCTTTTGAAATGTGGTGCTACAGAAGAATGCTGAAGATTCGATGGGTAGATCACATAACTAATGAGGAGGTATTGAATAGAATTGGGGAGAATAGGAGCTTGTGGCACAACTTGACTAGAAGAAGGGATCGGTTGGTAGGACATGTTCTGAGACATCGAGGGATCACCAATTTAGTATTGGAGGGCAGCGTGGAGGGTGAAAATCGTAGAGGGAGACCAAGAGATGAATACACTAAGCAGATTCAGAAGGATGTAGGCTGCAGTAGGTACTTGGAGATGAAGAAGCTTGCACAGGACAGAGTAGCATGGAGAGCTGCATCAAACCAGTCTCAGGACTGAAGACCACAACAACAACAGGAGCGCCACTATGAGGATACAAATCAGGTTAGCTTTAAACACACGCTTTAACTGTCGTGAGCGTTAGTTACCTTTGACATTGGACGTAGTGAGTTGATATTCGTGAAGAATACATTTAAGGTGACAAAGACGCCGCTACCTACTTCTCACTGAGTTTGAACGTATTTGGAAGAGAAGCTGGATGTTCATTCTGCGATAGTGCAGGAAGACTTGGCAAGAATGTAGCAAATGTGCATGACTGCTGGCAGCAATAATCACGAGAATGTATGGTCTCAAGAAGACCGGGTTGAGGACGGCCACGTTACACTACCGAGAAGGGAGACCATCGTGTTCGCACTGTATCTGCAACAGCAATTTGAGCAACTGTTGGAACCACAGTGACATAACGAGCAGTTACAAATCGGTTACTTCAACTACAGCTCCGATCCAGACTCCCCGTAACGTGCGTTCCACTGGCCCCAAATGACAATCATTTGCGACTTCAGTGGTGTCAAGCGAGAGGTCATCGGACATTAGAGTGGAGGTCTGTTGCGTTTTCTGATGAAAGCTGGTTCTGCCTCGGTACCAGTGATGGCCGTGTGTTGGTTGGGAGGAGGGTAGTTCAAGGCCTGCAACCAACCTGTCTGCATACTGAACACACTGGAGTTATGATCTGTGGTGTAATTTCGTATGATAGCAGCAGCACTCGTGGTTATCCCACGCATCTTGACAGAAAATTTGTACGTTCGTTCGGTGATTCGATCGGTCGTGCTTCCATTTATGAGCAGCATTCCACAAGCTGTTTTTCAACAGGATAACGCTCGGCCACATACCGCTATCGCAACCCAATACGCTCTACAGAGTGTCGACATGTCTTGGCCTGCTCGATCACCATACCTGTCTCCAGTCGAGCAATTATGGGACATCATTGGATGACAGCTCCATTGTCATCCACAGACAGCAATAACCGACCCTTTATTGACCGAACAAGTGCAAATGACACGCAACTCCATCCCACAAACTGACATCCGACGACTGTGCGACACAACGCATCCACGTTTGCATGCTCGCATTCGACATTCTGTCAATTACACCGGTTATTAATGTAGCAGCATTTCATATTTGCAATGGCGTATATTGCGCTTCAATAAATCTGTGATCTTACAGTGTTAATCACTTAAATATGTTACCTAGACAAATGTATTCCCGAAATTTTTTGGTGTTGCTATTTTTCGCCGGCCGAAGTGGCCGTGCGGTTATAGGCGCTGCAGTCTGGAACCGCGAGGCCGCTACGGTCGCAGGTTCGAATCCTGCCTTGGGCATGGATGTGTGTGATGTCCTTAGGTTAGCTAGGTTTAACTAGTTCTAAGTTCTAGGGGACTAATAACCTCAGAAGTTGAGTCCCATAGTGCTCAGAGCCATTTTTGCTATTTTTCCCCGTCAGTGTGTTAGGCTTCTTTTGTGTTCCGACAGGAGCATTTTTCTGCTGGTTTAGAATATGTTACTGTTGTGGATTGACAAGATGGCCAACCCACTATGACAGGATGTCGAAAGGCACGCGTTTTTGCTCACGCAGGCTGGCGTGAGGTCTGGAACAGTTAAAGGAATTGAGACTAGTAAAAACAGTACGTAGCTGCTGGAATACTAACTTTAATCCATAATTGGTGAACATCGTTCTTGACGGTACATGTTTTACAGCATCAATAGTAACTGGTAATGGCGCCTTGCTAGGCCGTAGCAAATGACGTAGCTGAAGGCTATGCTAACTATCGTCTCGGCAAATGAGAGCGTAATTTGTCAGTGAACCATCGCTAGCAAAGTAGGCTGTACAACTGGGGCGAGTGCTAGGAAGTCTCTCTAGACCTGCTGTGTGGCGGCGCTCGGTCTGCAATCACTGATAGTGGCGACACGCGGGTCCGACGTATACTAACGGACGGCGGCCGATTTAAAGGCTGCCACCTAGCAAGTGTGGTGTCTGGCGGTGACACCACAGTTACAAAACGGCGTTTAACTCTGGTACAATTTGATGGGTGGCACTTGGTGTCCTAAACCTAATACAATGAAATTTAGGTAATTTACGGTCCAAGGGTCTGCAGCGTTGGATATCTCCCTTAGAGACATTGTGTAATGAAATCCAAATTTTCGCTGTATTGTGATGAATCAATATCGGCTAGCTTTCCATCTTCAGACCATCTGCGAAAGTTACATAATATTTTTATTTTATTTTATTGTAATTTTGGTTATCGTATTTTCAGATATACAAATTTTGTACTTACGTCCATATATCATTAGTGGTAGCCATCAATCTGTATTCTTTTACAGCGTGGTGTACAGTTAGATGTTTTATGGTTTGCTGCTGTTAACCGTTCGTTGTCGTTATTTTTATAGTTTAACGTTTTATCTTCTGATTTGACAGCGTGACTGTTGTGACAGTTGGCCAAAGATGCTATATGGTTACAGCTGCTATGATTTGTTGATGTTATCATTCTGGGCTGTGTGTATGAACTTTGTAGTCGATATGCCTGTGGGTAGTTGTTTGTATCTATTCGTTTTGTTTGATTAGGAATTCATGAAATTTTGTATGAAATATTTATGTTTTAAATCCAATTGTTCATTTAAAATGGCATCGGGGCGTTGTATTGTGTGTATGTAGATTTCTATCTCTTTAATTACGTTTGTTATTGAACCTGCAGGTAACATATGTAAAATTTTCGTTGCTAACTCAATTCGTTCTGCATTGTGGATATCGTTTTTTAAGTGCTTGATGAATATAGAGGGATTATTTTCGCTAATTCTCGTGTGCTCTAGTCATCTTATACAGAAGTTGCGCCCTACCTGTCCTATGTAAAATTTATTACAATCCTGACATTCAGTTTTGTATACGCCTGGGTTTGTGTATTGTCGTAAGTGTGTTTTTCATGAGTGAAGTTTAGGTAGTTTCCAAGAATGATTGCCTATCGAAGTCGCTGGGTCCAAACGATACATATCGAACGTGTGACCGCAAATCGATCATGCGACTCTGGTGGTGGGCGTTATGAGTATGTTTACGTTGGTCACTACAGCAACGACAAAAGAAGAGCGTTACAAAAATACTTATAATTGCAAAGGAGACGACTTACCTTATTCGTCGTCGTCGGTGTTGTCGTCATGTGGAAATCCATTACGGTGGTCTGGATGGATAATTTGGAAGAGTCGAACCATGTATTCTTCCTGAAACTCTTTCGTATGCCAATTGGATACTTGTGTTCTCCATTAGTGCGTGCCATTTGTTTGCTATTATGCCTAAATACGCTGTAGGTATTTATCTCGGTTTAGTCTTGTTTTCTGGTTAATTGTATGTCCTTCTGAATTTTTGGTTGTATAGGTGTAGTTTTTCTTCTGTATGCCTGTATTACTAAGTCTGGGTTGAAATTATTTTGTTGTGGTTTATATTATAATGTAACGAGTTATCTTTGTATGGCAGCTCGGTTTAGTGGTACATTTTGTACTCTATTGATTAGGGCGTGGAAGTATGCGTGGTTCTGTGCCTTTGAGTGACATGAATTAGCATGTATGATGCGTTTAGTTGTTGTGTGCTTTCTGTAAATTTTGAAAAAAATTGTGAATTATTGTTGTTAGTGATTGTGAGGTCCATAAAATTAACTGATTTGTTCGTTTCTGTTTCCATGATGAAGTGCATTTTAGGATGTAGTGCTTGCTGGATATGTTGGATGTCAAGTTCATTTAAATCTATAAGGCCAAACGTTATTCACATCTCTAAAATAATATATAATTTTCTTGGTTAGGAAAATTGTGAGTGCAAACGATTTTTCTTGTAACGTATTCAAGAAAATATTTGCTAAGGTGCCGGCATTTCAGCAACACGTGGCTATTCCATCTATTCGGGAGTATATATGTATTATTGTTGAATCCAAAATAATTTCGTGTTATAACTAAACTGAGTAGGTCTTTTATTTTTTGCATGCTTACGACTGTGTTGTGAGAGGCTATTCCAAGCTATGATCAACAGAATAGCTACAAAATACACCACTAAACAAAGCTGCCATACAAAAAGTTCTCGATACATTACGATATATAGCAGACCTCTAACACTGTCAAATCTGACGATAAAACATCAAACTACAAAAATTACGAGAAAGCACGATTAACAGCAGTTTATGTTGTAAGTGTCCTAAATCTGCTCCACATTGTAATAGAATACAGAGTGACAGCGACCCTAATGATATATACCGATAAGTACAAAATTTGTATATTTTAAAATACGTGAACCAGCATTGTAATAAAATAAAAATATTATGTAACTTTCGCAGATGGTCTGAAGATGGGAGTCTAGCCGAAATGGGTCCGTCACGATAAAAACGCTTAACTCCTATAGCAGAAATTTTAATTTCATTACATAAGGTCTCTAAGAGAAGTATAAATAATTTCATTTATATTATCAGTATAACTGATAGTAGTGATTACAGACACTTTTGATAGACGAATTACCCTCTAAATAGCGACTGCTAAGTCGGAAGGTAATCCTCAGAGGACTGTACTGAGCTAGCTCTGGGCACTCAACTCAGTTGCCGAACTGCTGGTTGGTAACTGTCTGGTGTTCAAGGAGCGTGCTGTTTTGGTACCTTCTGACGGAAGGATTTCCATGTCTGTCAGTAGAAGGCAGATAGTGGTTGACAGCGTTCCTTGTGGCGGTTGCCTAAACTTATTGGCGGACATACATGTACACAACGCACTGAAGGAAGTAGGTATGGGCTAGACTGCGATTTTCGGATATCAGTGATTTCTGTGAATGCTTCTTTTCGGTAACTGCGAGTCTTAACGGCGATTTGTCGCAGCTGAGAATCGCATTTAACGAATTCACAACTTAATCCCTCCGCTATTTCTGCGATTTTTGCTACTTCTGTGGTATCTGTGACTTCTGAGATTTCTACGCTATACGCGATTTCTGCTATTTATCACCGTAGATGTTACACTATCATTAGTCGCAAGTAAGAAATGAACTGTGTCAGCGCAATCGAGAAATATGTTCTCGCCTGTATAGGCGATTATTTGGCAGTGCCTAAGGTTAACGTTTCAGTAACTCAACTCAAAAAAATTACGTGAAATGCTATTAGTAATATTTCCAACAATTCTTCCTCAGCTGTTACATGATGTATGAAAGATATGCTTGCCCACAGACAAAATTTCATCGCAACATAATAGTCAGTAGTAAATATATTTTTCCTACGTTCTTCCTTTGGCTTTAATTTTATATTAATGGGACAAGTGTGAAAATATAGTGTTACGTTGAGAATTATAACACAAATTACCGTACAGTACTATAAGAGTTTATATTTAGTATACGGATTCTAACCACTTTGTTACGTTTACAAGTATCTGAACCACATTGTCAGTCACTCGATATAGCAATAATACAATATACCAGTGACAGCAGGGCTGGAATTGTTGCCACAGCGTCTTTATGCATTCTTCGTCAGAAGTAAGGTTAGTTTTTAAGATTGTGAATGCATGTGGGGGAAATCATTTATGCAACGTGTTAAACCTTCCCCTACTCAAATGCTCTCATTACCAGAAATAGCAGTTGTATAATGTGAATTATATTTTTAATAATTAGTAGCAGTATAACATTATTAATCCTCATGATTTTCCGTACGCAGTTCCCATTTCGATTACTGCCTTATCTATGTACGCATTCACTCTAGAAGAGATAACCGAGAAGATACAAAACGACTCTTGAAGAACTCGCAGCCTCGAAGAGCCATAATTGATAACATAACTAAGCAGAATGAGTACTCCATACTCATCTTGTATAAGCCATCCGATACTCCAAAATTTTGTGCAGAGCATTTAGTGACAAAGACTTGCTAGAGTGTGATATTGATCCGTCCATTCCTCCCGCCTTGAATGTTGGTTGTGAAGACAAACTGAGCTGTAGGTCCAGGTTAGGGTGGAAGATTGTGTGTTTTACGGTCAAAACAGTGGAAAGCACTAATCTTACAGTTAAAAATTGAGATTGGAATAGTATTAATGCAGTATTTGAAAATACAGACAAAACTTTAACTGTATACTGCCGGAATAAAAGATATCCGCCTTGTGAATACAGTTGTTAAACATTGGTAAAAGTTACATAGGAGACATCGTATTGCATCTTAGTAGTGTGTATTAGGCATCAAAATACTCATTAGACCCTTATCCATTGTCTGTTTTCTGAAATTGCTCTGCAGATTTAGCTTTTATGATGAAAACGGTGTTCAAATACGTCACGAAAATTCCAGGCTACGCTATAGGTCTGCACAACCTTTATTCGGCATTCAAGTTCCTCAGCTGCACCATTTCTCACCGAGTATAAAATTTTTCTCAGAGCAAATTAGCTTCTTGGTTCATTTGTTCTACAGTAAGTATGTAATACAACCATGAGACACAATGTTCTTAGGACGAAGTACGGACGTAGGTCAACAGATGGCATACGGCTTCTAATATTAACTGCGGTTTTTAGTTGTGACTTCTAGTTGCGATTTGTCACAGAAATCGCGGTTAAACTCGACAGCGTGTCAAGTACGAACTTTGACCGTCAGACGGCACACGGCGTTGAACGTTAACTACGCTTTTCGGTTGCTGCTTGCGAGTTGTCACTGAAATCGTAGCCAGACGGAAGGTTCTCAGGAAGAGGTATGAAATTCGGCCAACAGATGGCACACGGCATTGAATGCTACTTGTGACTCTTAGTTGTGACTGAAATCGCCGTCTTTCTTCTTTTAGTGTTCAACCCTGAGGTTGGTTTGCAGCAGAGCGCCATTCCTCTCTTCTGTCTGCCTTCCTCTTCATTTCCACGTATATGTTACATCCAACGTCATTCATGATCTGTTGCATGTATGATATCCTCGGTCGCCCCTGCCGATTCCTTCCCTCAATAGCTCCTTCTGCTGTTGTTCCAATGATATTGTGTCGTAGGATGTGCCCTACAACATAAAATTTTTCTCGGAGCAAATTAGCTTCTTGGTTCATTTCTTCTACCGTAAGTATGTAATACAACCATGAGACACAAGGTTCTTAGGACGAAGTACGGACGTAGGTCTTCTTGTTTGGGTGTGCCTCCATAGACATCTGGTTTCCTGTACTCTTCTAAGCACCTCTTCATTTGTTACTTTGTCTCTCCAGCTGATCATCATCCTTCTATAGCACCAAATCTCCAGGGCCTCTAGCTGTCTTCTCTCTTCTCTTCCAATTACCCAAGTTTCACATCCGTATAGCGCCACACTCCAAACGAAATCTTTTATGATACGTTCCCTTATTTTCAGACTGATGTTGTTGCTGGTGAATAAGTTCCTCCTCCGATTAAATGCAATTCTGGCCTTTTGTATTCTGGTCGCAATTTCTTTCCGGCTTCTACCATCTCCTGTGATTTTGCTTCCCAGGTAATTAAATTCCTCTATCACTTCCAGCTCCTCTCTTCCAATTCTCATTCTCAGAGGTTCATATTCTTCTCCTGTGCTGCATACAATCACTTTAGTCTTTTTATTGTTTATTCTCATTCCATACTGATTGCGTAGAATTTTTTCCATTGTTCTACATCTACATCCATACTCCTCAAGCCACCTGACGGTGTGTGGCGGAGGGTACCTTCAGTACCTCTATCGGTTCTCCCTTCTATTCTAGTCTCGTATTGTTCGTGGAAAGAAGAATTGTCGGTATGCCTCTGTGTGGGCTCTAATCTCCCTGATTTTATCCTCATGGTCTCTTCGCGAGATATACGTAGGAGGGAGCAATATACTGCTTGACTCTTCGGTGAAGGTATGTTCTCGAAACTTTGACAAAAGCCCGTACCGAGCTACTGAGCGTCTCTCCTGCAGAGTCTTCCACTGGAGTTTATCTATCATCTCCGTAACGCTTTCGCGATTACTAAATGATCCTGTAACGAAGCGCGCTGCTCTCCGTTGGATCTTCTCTATGTCTTCTATCAACCCTATCTGATACGGATCCCACACTGCTGAGCAGTATTCAAGCAGTGGGCGAACAAGCGTACTGTACCCTACTTCCTTTGTTTTCGGATTGCATTTCCTTAGGATTCTTCCAATGAATCTCAGTCTGGCATCTGCTTTACCGACGATCAACATTATATGATCATTCCATTTTAAATCACTCCTAATGCGTACTCCCAGATAATTTATGGTATTAACTGCTTCCAGTTACTGACCTGCTATTTTGTAGCTAAATGATAAAGGATCTATCTTTCTGTGTATTCGCAGCACATTACACTTGTCTACATTGAGATTCAATTGCCATTCCCTGCACCATGCGTCAATTCGCTGCAGATCCTCCTGCATTTCAGTACAATTTTCCATTGTTACAACCTCTCGATACACCACAGCATCATCTGCAAAAAGCCTCAGTGAACTTCCGATGTCATCCACCAGGTCATTTATGTATATTGTGAATAGCAACGGTCCTATGACACTCCCCTGCGGCACACCTGAAATCACTCTTACTTCGGAAGACTTCTCTCCATTGAGAATGACATGCTGCGTCCTGTTATCTAGGAACTCCTCAATCCAATCACACAATTGGTCTGATAGTCCATATGCTCTTACTTTGTTCATTAAACGACTGTGGGGAACTGTATCGAACGCCTTGCGGAAATCAAGAAACACGGCATCTACCTGTGAACCCGTGTCTATGGCCCTCTGAGTCTCGTGGACGAATAGCGCGAGCTGGGTTTCACATGACCGTCTTTTTCGAAACCCATGCTGATTCCTACAGAGTAGATTTCTAGTCTCCAGAAAAGTGATTATACTCGAACACAATACGTGTTCCAAAATTCTGCAACTGATCGACGTTAGAGATATAGGTCTATAGTTCTGCACATCTGTTCGACGTCCCTTCTTGAAAACGGGGATGACCTGTGCCCTTTTCCAATCCTTTGGAACGCTACGCTCTTCTAGAGACCTGAGGACTTCCTCTAGATCTTCTTTTGTCTCCGTGGCTATAGCAATATCATCTGCATAACGTAGCATGTTTATCTTCCGCCCATTAATTTTGATCCCCACCTCAGTAGTATCCCGATTCCTGGATGTAAGCATTGAATATAAGAGGAGGGAGAGCACATCCTTGCCTTACACCTTTTCTAATATTTGCTTCTTGTTCATGGTGGCAGTTCCTTATCACTGTCACTTCATTCTTATAGAAACTGAGTATCACACGGATGTCTTTGTACTTTATTCCACTTTTCCTCAGCAGTCTGAACATCTCTTGCCATATAATGTTATCAAATGCCTTTTCCATGTTTACAGAGGCAATATAAGTTGATTTATTTTTCTGTAACTGTTTTTCGATAACGAGTCTCAGTGCCAGAATCGCCTCTCTTGTTCCCAATCCCCTTCTGAAACCAAGCTGATCTTCACTCAGCATATCCTCCACCTTTTCTTCAATTCTCTTCAGAAGTGTTTTTAAGAGAATTTTTGATGCATGTGATATTAGGCTTAGAGTTCGGTACTGTTCGCATTTTGCAGCTGCTGCCTTCTTTGGTACAGGAACAATGATACATTTCTGGAAGTCTGTCGGTATCTCTGTTGTGTTATAATGGACCTAATAAGTTTAAGCAGCATCATTTTCATACTGTCACCAGCATTCTTTACTAGTTCTGCAGGGATGTCATCAATACCCGCTGCTTTGTTGTCCCGTAGTTCTTTTATAGCTCTGTCTAATTCTTCTTGCAGAATGTCATCTCCCTTGTCACTTCGTATACTTGCTCTTCTCTTCCCATTACTTCCTCCGAAAGAAGTGTTCCGGCAAACAACTCCTCTATGTATTCTTTCCGTCTCTTCACCATGGGCCGGCTGGGGTGGCCGAGCGGTTCTAGGCGCTGCAGTCAGGAACCGCGCGACCGCTACGGTCGCAGGTTCGAATCGTGCTTCGGGCATGGATCTGTGTGATGTCCTTAGGTTAGTTAGGTTTAGGTAGTTCTAAGTTCTAGGGGACTGATGACCTCAGAAGTTAAGTCCCATAGCGCTCAGAGCCATTTGAACCATTTTTCTTCACCATGTCTTCACCAAACAGCATTTTCCCCTCTCTATTTTCTATTGTGCCTGAGAGTGTTGCTTTACGTTTGTTAAAACATTGATTCGCTGTTCTGTAGGCTAAATCAGTTCTTCCGTTATGCATATTTTCTCCTACTTCTCTGCACATTTCTTCAAGAAAATTTTCTTTTGCTTTCCTAGCTTTTATATTAACTAAATTCCTTAGTCTTCTGTATTCAGCTTTTCCTTGTTCATCAGTTGCATTTTTGTATAATCTCCTGTTTTCTATAAGCTCAATAATATCTGCTGTAATCCATTTCCTCTTGTTTTTGGATTCAGTTCTTCCAACTATCTTTTCTGCTGCTTTGTATATACCAGATTTAATTTGATCCCAGTCTTCATTTACTCCACTATGTTGAAAATTCTTAGCTAGGTTGTCTGTTTCATGAGCAAAGCGCTTTGACAGTCCCACAGTTTTCAGTTTTTCTAGTTCCCATTTAAGTTTTACTGGCTTCTCCTTCAAACGTTTGAATCTCATTGAACTTTTCATCAGGACCAGGTTATCATCACTGCCTATATCTGCAGATGGATAGCTCCTGCAATCTTTTATCTGGTTCCTAAAACGTGCTTTCACTAGAATGTAATCTATCTGTTGTCTCCCCAGGTCCTTCCATGTGTATCTTCTTCGTTTGTGATGTTGGAAAAATGTGTTTGCAACAACTAATTGGTTCCTCGAGCAGAACTCGGTTAGTCGATCTCCTCTTTCATTTCTTCTTCCAAGTCCATATTTGCCAACAATTCCTTCCTCCGGTTCTGCAGCAACAATCGCGTTCCAGTCCCCCATGGCAATCAGGTTTTTATCTCCCTTAACATTTCTCATTGCATTATTTATTTCTTCGTATATTTCGTCACTGACTGCATCTTCTTCTTTGGATGTTGGCATGTACATTTGTATTATCACAGTGTCCTTTGGTTTAATTTCAAGTTTGACTAGTATTATTCGAGAGCTATCTTGCGAACCATGGATGAAGGGTATCAGACGGATGCCATATTCCTTGACTTCCGGAAAGCGTTTGACTCGGTGCCCCACTGCAGACTCCTAACTGAGGTACGAGCATGTGGGATTGGTTCCCAAGTATGAGAGTGGCTCGAAGACTTCTTAAGTAATAGAACCCAGTACGTTGTCCTCGATGGTGAGTGTTCATCGGAGGTGAGGGTATCATCTGGAGTGCGCCACGGAAGTGTGGTAGGTCCGCTGTTGTTTTCTATCTACATAAATGATCTTTTGGATAGGGTGGATAGCAATGTGCGGCTGTTTGCTGATGATGCTGTGGCGTACGGGAAAGTGTCGTCGTTGAGTAACTGTAGGAGGATACAAGATGACTTGGACCGGATTTGTGATTGGTGTAGAGAATGGCAGTTAACTCTAAATATAGATAAATGTATATTAATGCAGATGAATAGGAAAAAGAAACCCGTAATGTCTGAATACTCCATTAGTAGTGTAGCGCTTGACACAGTACGTCGATTAAATATCTGGGCGTAACATTGCAGAGCGATATGAAGTGGGACAAGCATGTAATGGCAGTTGTGGGGAAGGCGAATAATCGTCTTCGGTTCATTGGTAGAATTTTGGGAAGATGTGGTTCATCTGTGAAGGAGACCACTTATAAAACACTAATACGACCCATTCTGGAGTACTGCTCGAGTGTCTGGGATCCCTATCAGGTCGGATTGAGGGAGGACATAGAAGCAATTCAGAGGCGGGCTGCTAGATTTGTTACTGGTAGGTTTGATCATCACGCGAGTGTTACGGAAATGCTTCAGGAACTCGGGTGGGAGTCTCTTTTCATGAATCGCTACTGAGGAAATTTAGAGTACCAGCATTTGAGGCTGACTGCAGTACAATTTTACTGCCGCCAACTTATATTTCGCGGAAAGACCACAAAGATAAGATAAGAGAGATTAGGGCTCGTATAGAGGCTCATAGGCAGTCATTTTTCCCTCGTTCTTTTTGGGAGTGGAACAGGGAGAGAAGATGCTAGTTGTGGTACGAGGTACCCTCCGCCACGCACCGTATGGTGGATTGCGGCGTATGTATGTAGATGTAGATGCACATATCCCTTGACTCGTGAGCCATACTTTTTCCTCAAAATTATTCCAAATCCTCCCATTCCTGGTCTACCTTGGTCAACTCTGGTGTGAATGACTCTGTATTCTCCAGACCAGAAATCACCTGGTTGTGATCATCTCATCTCCGATACGCCTAGGATATCGATTTCCAGTCGTTCCATTTCAAGTTTTACATTTCCTAGCTTGCTACACTGAAGCAGTGTTCTCATTCCAGGTGGCTATGTTAAAATTGGGATTCTTTTCCTTCACGTTGTCTGTATCTTTTGCAGTCCCCACCCGGAGATCCGATTGAGGGACTATTTTATCTCCGGAAAATTTTACAGAAGATACTGACAGATTCTGTAAAACTGTTTTGTGATATCTGTGACTTCTCAATCACAGTGATTTATAACAAATACGCCATTTCCTGCTCAGCGCTAGACGCAAGTGATGCTGAAACAGGAAGAGGTTTGGGATTGTGAGCGCCATCTGGAGGCTGTTGCAACGAACTGAGGCGTCACGTGAGGTCGTGGTATTTGTTGTGTCTCTCTTGCCTGGTACACAACAATTAGTAGTCTTAAGAAATGCAAAGCGTATCATTGTAGTTGTGGTGCTGCATACATAACCTGTTAGGGCACTCTTCATGTATTAGGATTTCTTTTTTTTTTTTTTTTGCAGACAAGCTTATGAGTTGGACAACTAATGAAATAATCCAATTTCATGTTTTTATGTTGGTGCATTTGATAAACAGAACAGTAATTTAGAGCACAGCTGTACCAGTGTACTAGCTTTGTTCATAATATTCCTTAAAGAAATACACTCCTGGAAATGGAAAAAAGAACACATTGACACCGGTGTGTCAGACCCACCTTACTCCGGACACTGCGAGAGGGCTGTACAAGCAATGATCACACGCACGGCACAGCGGACACACCAGGAACGGCAGTGTTGGCCGTCGAATGGCGCTAGCTGCGCAGCATTTGTGCACCGCCGCCGTCAGTGTCAGCCAGTTTGCCGTGGCATCCGGAGCTCCATCGCAGTCTTTAACACTGGTAGCATGCCGCGACAGCGTGGACGTGAACCGTATGTGCAGTTGACGGACTTTGAGCGAGGGCGTATAGTGGGCATGCGGGAGGCCGGGTGGACGTACCGCCAAATTGCTCAACACGTGGGGCGTGAGGTCTCCACAGTACATCGATGTTGTCGCCAGTGGTCGGCGGAAGGTGCACGTGCCCGTGACCTGCGACCGAACCGCAGCGACGCACGGATGCACGCCAAGACCGTAGGATCCTACGCAGTGCCGTAGGGGACCGCACCGCCACTTCCCAACAAATTAGGGACACTGTTGCTCCTGGGGTATCGGCGAGGACCATTCGCAACCGTCTCCATGAAGCTGGGCTACGGTCCCGCACACCGTTAGGCCGTCTTCCGCTCACGCCCCAACATCGTGCAGCCCGCCTCCAGTGGTGTCGCGACAGGCGTGAATGGAGGGACGAATGGAGACGTGTCGTCTTCAGCGATGAGAGTCGCTTCTGCCTTGGTGCCAATGATGGTCGTATGCGTGTTTGGCGCCGTGCAGGTGAGCGCCACAATCAGGACTGCATACGACCGAGGCACACAGGGCCAACACCCGGCATCATGGTGTGGGGAGCGATCTCCTACACTGGCCGTACACCACTGGTGATCGTCGAGGGGACACTGAATAGTGCACGGTACATCCAAACCGTCATCGAACCCATCGTTCTACCATTCCTAGACCGGCAAGGGAACTTGCTGCTCCAACAGGACAATGCACGTCCGCATGTATCCCGTGCCACCCAACGTGCTCTAGAAGGTGTAAGTCAACTACCCTGGCCAGCAAGATCTCCGGATCTGTCCCCCATTGAGCATGTTTGGGACTGGATGAAGCGTCGTCTCTCGCGGTCTGCACGTCCAGCACGAACGCTGGTCCAACTGAGGCGCCAGGTGGAAATGGCATGGCAAGCCGTTCCACAGGACTACATCCAGCATCTCTACGATCGTCTCCATGGGAGAATAGCAACCTGCATTGCTGCGAAAGGTGGATATACACTGTACTAGTGCCGACATTGTGCATGCTCTGTTGCCTGTGTCTATGTGCCTGTGGTTCTGTCAGTGTGATCATGTGATGTATCTGACCCCAGGAATGTGTCAATAAAGTTTCCCCTTCCTGGGACAATGAATTCACGGTGTTCTTATTTCAATTGGCAGGAGTGTAGTTACCTAATGAATGAGAATACATATCTTTCTTGTCTCGACTTTTTGTTTCTGTCTCGATTTTTAAAGGTATCAGTCGTTAAACTTAGAGTTTCTGGAAATTCTGTCTGGCGATTCTACTAGTCGCGTAAGTAAATCTGAGTGTGTGGCTAGTGAGTCATATGTGGGTAGGCCAGTCCGTACTGTAAAAGGCCAGTTCCCAGGTTCCAGTCTACATCTACATCTACATCGACGCTCCGCAAACCACGGTACGGTGCGTGGTTCAGGGTACCCTGTACTACTACTAGTCATTTCCTATTCTGTTCCACTCGGAAGTAAAGAGAGGGAAAAATAACGCCTCCGTATGAGCGCTAATTTCTCGAATGTTATCTTCGTAGTCCTTACGCGCAATGCATGTTGGCGGCAGTAGGATCGTTCGATAGTCAGCTTGAAATGCCGGTTCTCTCAATTTTCTCAACAGCGTTTCTCGAAAAGAACGTCGCCTTCCGACCATGGATTCCCATTTGAGTTCCCGTAGCATCCCCGAAACACTCACGTGCTGTTCGAACCTACCGGTAACAAATGTAGCAGCCCGCCTCTGCATTGCGCCGATGTCTTCCTTCAATCCGATCTGGCCCGGATCCGAAACACTCGAGTAATACTGCAGAATGCGTCGCATCAGCGTCCTATATGCGATCTCCTTTGCAGGTGAACCACACTTTCCTAAAATTCTCCCAGTAAACCGAAATCGACCATTCGCCTTCCCTGCCACAGTTCTCACATGATCGTTCCATTCCCGGTTCGATTCCCGGCGGAGTCAGGGATTTTCATCAGCCTCGAGACGACTGGGTGTTTGTGTTGTCCTCATCATTTTACCATCATTCATGAAAGTGATGAGATTTGACTGTGCAAAGGTTGGGAATTTGTACGGGCGCTGAAAACCGCGCAGTTGAGCGGCCCACAAAGCAAACATCATCATCAACGTTACGCCCAGATATTTAAAGTACTTGACTGAGTCAAACAGGACACTAGCAATACTGTATCCGAACATTTATAGGTTTGTCTTTCCTACTCATCCGCATTGACTTACAATTTTCCAAATTTAGAGCTAGCTGCCATTCAGCACACCAACTGGAAATTTTGTCGTCTTGTACCTTCCTACAGTCTGACTAACACTTTTAATACCCTTGGAAGTCTGGAAACAGCACGTACTCTGCTGCAGGGAGAAAAAACATTCACCTTCTTTCTGCATGTGTCAGGCATTAGCTTCTTAGCCCTCTTAGTTGAAATTATTGATGTTTCCACATTTTATTCGATCTTCGTAAAGGTCTTCTTCTCATCGAGTAATAAGTCATCATTCGTGTGACATGAGCCAGTTGTATTTCTTAATCTGCTCATTTAGGCCTTTCACTCCTAGTTTCTCCCTGATGTCAGTATTCTCCACCTGCTGGATAGTGTGTACCCAGCTACTCTTCTCGGAATGCTGGTATGCCAATAACATCGAATTTTTATTCAAGATACTTCAAGAAAATAAAATAGATATAGTTTCAATAACAAAAAGAAAAAAAAAATACATTCTGGAACCCTTAAGGAGAGATCCCGTCCAAAAAATTTAACTCTTCTCCTACTTTACCGATATCAACCAAATATTAGTCATGTCTATCACGTACAGATTTAGCAAATACCCAAGATTTGAAGTCCAGTACTTCATTAGATTTTGAATTTTTAATGTTATTGTAATGGTATTTTTGAAAATCACCTCTTGATACTCAGACCTTAATTTTTAATTCCAGATTTTTTAGGAACATTCGCAAGACGTTGTTCAACACATGTGAGCATTGGTTTTATGAGAAATGTTATTAATACACTTTCAGTATTTTTTTCAAGTATCAGACATACGTTTTGTGTAATTGTCGATACGTAAATGTGATAATAAAATAGACACAGTTTCGTAATGTTAATGTATAAAAGCGTGGAAATTCCGCAAGAGTACTTCCTGCAAAAATTTCATTCAGAATTTTAGAATACGAAAGTTGGCATTGAACTCAGAAAAATAAAGTTACAAGGAGAGAGATTTTCAAATTTTATTAAAAAATGAACTTTGGTGTAAGACACAAAACCCCCTAAAATTCACAAGCACCTTCTTGGTCCTGTAAGGTTTCTTCTTTTTGTGATTTCAAGACCACGATAGCCTTTTTTCCAGGGTGAATCTTGTGGACTGCTTGATCCCTCGTTGATCTCTAGATACGGAGATCTTCTTCTCGTGGGGTGATAAAGGAGCGCTGGGACTCCTGCTTTCTCCAGTTTTCAAACATCTCACATCGAACAGAGAAATGTCTTCTGCGAGACCGGAAAGCTTTTTTTTTTTTTCCCGCGATACTTGGACCAGTTGACGCAGTGCAAACTTCCATTTCCACAGTGTGTCGTGCCATCGTGCCATTAATGTATTTTGGCACTAGTGCATCAGATGCAAATCTCTGATAGATACTTACTTTTCTGACCACTTTGGCAGCTGTCTGTCTACCTGGGGCCCCCGTGCAGTCCATATTTCATTTTTTTTTCTTAAACGTACTTGTAATTCATATACAGCCAGATTGTTCTGGGATCTGAGACTACACATTCCAAAGATGTGAACTATCCATTAGTTTTTTTGTAATTGAAGTTTTAGGGTGGAGTCTCCTCTTGAGGTTGGTTTGCTACCCCACCACTATTCCTGTCGCTTGCTAGCGGTTCCCTTCATTTTGGTGCTACTACTGCTCTCCATATGACCAACGATCTGCCTTATATACTCACATCCAGATCTGCCCTTGCGATCCTTCCAACTGTTGCTTTCAGCGACGACTCGTAACGCAATATGTACAGAATCATCCTATCTCTTCATTCCATTATGTTCTTTATTAACCATTTTACCGATGACTCATTGCTGAGCTGTCGAGACTAGCAGTCTAGTGGTACTAAAAGGAGTGGTGAAGAGGCTGGAAACCGACAGGTTGCTCAATCGGGTCCCAGTCGCACCACGGAAATTATCAGTTTGCCTTCAAACTAACCTTTACATCTCAACGATGTAAGGAGTCGCCACGAACGGGACGTGTTTCGAATTCCACTTTAAGCTGTAGGTCCCCTTTCCATCGATGGATGACTGCGTTGGGGAAATGCTAGACGCCGAAGTGGGGCCCAGTTGAAATACACTGGTGTCAAAAATTGAGGCAACAAACCACCGTTTTCCCGTCCTGCATCTAATTCACGATGTATTCATACAAACTGTCAACAGATGTCGTTACGGTCGCGTCCTGCACGGAAGATGGCATTCCGGTCAACGGACAACCACGCCAACGATGACATCAGGGCATCTACCAAACGAGAGAGTGTTTGCCGGGTAGTCCAACATCCATAGTCGCTGTGTACACAGTGACAGACGGTGCAGTATGGTCCTGCGATGGAGGGCCGTAGGAAGAATGGAAGCAGGACAGCCGCAGACTGATGCGGCCCGATGACTTAATGTGAATCGTTCTGTTGTTTCTCCGATGTGGCGACAGGTTACAGATATCGAAAATGTATCCTGATGACCAGGGCGGGGCCGATCACGTGTAACATTATGAAACGTCCCCTTCTGAAGAACTGTATACGAGGCTGTGCTTAAACTGACACACAATATTTTTAGCGCAACGCAATCTGACTTTCAAAAATCCCTACAAAAGAATAGCCCTGACTAACATTAACCTATGCCTTTCACAAATCACTTACCTCACCAAAAATCTTCGTTACTCGAACTACTGCAAAACAGCGAGCGCCACTACTGCCAGCTAAATAAAAGATTCAAACTACGGAAGGCACTAACTACTGATAGGCATAGTTAGCAAATGAAAGATTTTAATAGAGAACAAACAATGTATTTACCTTAATAGTGTTGAAAAACCATAATATACATGTTCATGACATCCAGTCTTACAAATTTCCAAACTCCGCCATTTCTCTCCCCACATACACCACCGCTGGCGGCTCACCTCCAACTGCGCAACGCTACGCGCTGTTCACGTCCAGCTGTCCAACACTACAATGGCAGACAACAATGCAAACTAGCCACAGACTGCACACAGCACAGCCAGTGATTTTCATACAGAGAGCCCTACGTGACGGCGGCGTTACCAATATAAGAACCTAAACAGCCTACTTACAACATCAGAAAGAGAGAACCGTCATTTGGATGTAAAGGCCCGACGGTATTGCTTCAGTACTGCACGGCAACCTGCATCTGACCTCGCAGCATCCACTGGGTGTGTTGCAGCGAGGCAAACGGTACACAGAAGGCTTCGGCAGAGTTGCTTTTATTACCGGAGACCTGCTGTATGTGTACTTCTGATGTGTCTTCACAGAAGAGCACGTCCGGAGTGGAGCCGTCAACATCGAACACGCCAATGCTCTTTACACAGATGAGTCCCAATTTGGTCTGGACAGTGATTCGCATCAAGTGAAACACGATTTCGGGACTCAAACGTTGTTGAAAGAGGCCGATATCGAGGAGGATCTGGAACGGTGTCGGCAGGAATTTTGCTGTCCACTCAAACACCTCTTCATGAATTTGTACTCTTAAATCGGCAATGTTTTACTGCTGCCAGGAATCGTGACGAGATCTCATATGCGGTTGCTGCGAGGTGCTGTGTTCCCAGACTTCGTTTTGCTGGACGATAATGCTCAACCTCAAAGAATCCCATAGAGCACGTCTGGGATGCACGAAGGACACGGGTTGCATCACGTAATCATCCACGAACCATTCTCCAAGACTTGCGAACAGCTCTGTAGAGCCGGCCGTGGTGACCGAGCGGTTCTAGGCTCTTCAGTCCGGATGCTATGGTCGCAGGTTCGAATGCTGCCTCGGGCATGGATGTGTGTGATGTCCTTAGGTTAGTTAGGTTTAAGTAGTTCTAAGTTCTAGGGGACTGTGCATGGGGGCTTATTTAAAATAAATATGAATGCAAATATTTTTAGTAGCTGTAAGTCCGATTACGCAAGTCTCGTAAACGGCTGGCCCTGACTAGTTTTTGTACGCAATCTGACTGCATGTAACAACCACAAAGAATGAAATGAAAATTTCATTTAATACAATTAATTAATTAAGTCCCCAGCAACTATAAAACCTACGAAACCAACAAAGCACAAGTGTAGCTGTTCTGTATGTGGTAGTATGACTCAACGCACATCTGGCACGGTTCTTCTTCAACAAGACAAGAAATTTTAAATACCATTTATACTGACGTGATAAAAGAAAATTAGAAATACTATAATTGTGCAAGAAAACCAAAATTACACTCTAATACAAGAACACACGCCAGATGCTCTGTTGACTGAACCTGTAATGACACATTATTCAGGTCACTGAAAGAATAAAAGAATTAAAGAAAATACCTCCATATATATTGACGAAATGCACTCTGACCATTACAATATCTCCATTAGAACAACATCTGCTATCTCTCCCATCAAACCACTGCATAAAACATGGAACAACACTCTCCACTACCACATCTCACTCTGGCTTCACGACAAGCAGTGTCCACCACAACTTCTCGGCAAGCACTGCCTGCCGCTACGTCTCAATAAGCACTGCCAGTGGAGGCGGCGGAACAATACTCTCTGGCGCGATTTCTGGCGCTGTGGCTCAGTGTAGCCACCTTTCAACTGATGAGCTCAGATGTTAAGTCCCATAGTGCTCAGAGCCATTTGAACCATTTTGAGCGCTGCAGAAAGAATGGCTGTTATTGCCTCAACATGAGATTGATGGCATCATTCACAGCATGCCGCCGGCCGCGGTGGTCTAGCGGTTCTGGCGCTGCAGTCCGGAACCGCGTGACT
This sequence comes from Schistocerca cancellata, assembly GCF_023864275.1. NCBI lineage: Eukaryota > Metazoa > Arthropoda > Insecta > Orthoptera > Acrididae > Schistocerca > Schistocerca cancellata. Next base: position 523,234,102 of record NC_064633.1, read on the forward strand.
GCTACGGTTGCAGGTTCGAATCCTGCCTCGGGCATGGGTGTGTGTGATGTCCTTAGGTTAGTTAGGTTTAAGTAGTTCTAAGTTCTAGGGGACTTATGACCTAAGATGTTGAGTCCCATAGTGCTCAGAGCCATTTGAACCATTTGAACCACAGCATGCCCTGTCGTTGTCAGGTCTGTACTGCTGCCAGAGGTGGTCCGACCCCATACTGAGCGCATTAAACAGTTGTCGGAATGTGTGTGTGTAACTCCTCTAAGTTGGAAAAAACGAAGAACATTTTGGTCTAGCGTTATGAATGTTGCGGTTGTTTACATTCTGTATTCTTTATATTGTTTCTACTTTACTATCACCTGTTTATATCGTTTTGTGGCAGAATAAACGCAACCCTACAAAATTTAGGTTTGTTGCTTTACTTTTGGTCACCAGGACATTGAGCCACACGCAGATTATCACAGGTTTTCTTCGTTCCTTATACAGGCAACCGGATCTTGAATAATTTCCGTAACACCAAGTTTGAACGGTTCCTAATCGTTTCATTTCTGTTGCTCCTATTATCCACTTTTGGCCCGACCGATGCATTTATGCGCGTTCCCGGCAGCCCGATTTACCAAAGTTCAGTCAGCGTACGCTAGTCTCTACTATCTGTCACCAGCGCGCGGGTTGAGTTGCCTTGTTCCCTCGAAATGGATGCTCATTACGACTTTTTTTCACATGACCAAATATTACTCTGATGTTCGATGTGTTTTTTATAGATGGATGCCTCTTCAGTAGCTAGCTGTAGGTGGCAGCTTTACATGGAGGTGAATGATAATCATCATAAAAACATTCAAGAAGTTCTTCCGGAAGTCCAAAATGGTCCAAATGGCTCTGAGCTCTATGGGACTTAACTTCTGAGGTCATCAAGTCCCGTATACTTAGAACTACTTAAACCTAACTAACCTAAGGACATCACACACATCTATTCCCGAGGCAGGACTCGAACCTGCGACCGTACCTACATCTACATCTACATTTATACTCCGCAAGCCACCCAACGGTGTGTGGCCTGTCGCGCGGTTCCAGGCTGTAGCGCCTAGAACCGCTCGGCTACTCCGGCCGGCTCTTCCGGAAGTTCTGTTAATACTTCAGTGTTGGTTTTCTTTACTGGTGAAGGTTCATAGTCAGCAGAACTGTTGGCTTCTCTTTGAGGAGGTTTCCAACATTGCCACTAACGCTTCAATCTTGAATACTATTAATCGCGTTGTCGTCCATAAAATCGTTTTCTTCATCCACTGTCCTACCCAACGTAACTTCAGTTGAGCAGTCAAATTACTGTTCATGTTTCTGAATAACTAGATCCAGCAAAAACACTGTGAAAGTGTCACCATTCCTACACCGTCTTCCGTTGGGTGATAGCTTATTAACATGGTTGCCACAATACTTAAAACGCTCCAAACATTAGTAGTCGCGTTCATTTTTGCTGTATATGTGTGAAAATGCTGACACAGATACAGCAAACATGTGAACTACTTGCCTGACCTGCTAAGCCCCATCCTCCAACACAGCGAACACTGTCGAGTACAAACCAAGGGCAACACTATCACCTTTCGACGCAGGCGTGGTTAAAAATGTGAGATGGATCTGTGTACAAACATTTAAAGACGAATTCGTGTTCGAGCTGAGAGACTACCCTTGTAAGATCAACCCCCGTCGAAAGGCAGCCGATACTAACAAGGGAACCTCCCCATCGCACCCCCCTCACATTTAGTTATAAGTTGGCACAGTGGGTAGGCCTTGAAAAACTGGATCCAGATCAATCGAGAAAACAGGAAGAAGTTGTGTGGAACTATGAAAAAATATGCAAAATATACAAACTGAGTAGTCCATGGGCAACATACGCAACATCAAGGAGAATAAAAGCTCAAGAGCGCCGTTGTCCCGTGGTTAGCGTGAGCGGCTGCGGAACGAGAAGTCCTTGGTTCAAGTCGTCCATCGACTGAAAAGTTTAATTTTATTATTTTCAGACAATTATTATCTGTCCGTCCGTCCGTCCGATGCAAGGTAATTGCGCCGTAGTATGGGGACGTCACACCTAAACAAACATCGAAACACACGACGTCAGTCGACTACAGCGCACGGAAGAGAGAGTATTCCTGCTAACGAGGCTCCCTGGCTGGCAGTTGACTGTTCACTACTTTTGACGAGAGTGCATTAAATACGTGAGATGTATTCCGTGGGCAATATGAATCCAGTAAATATAGCTCGGGCCTTCAATAACAATCGCACGGTTTCGCGGTGCGGTCGTAAAACACAGTCGCTAAACTTATTACAGTAAACAGAGACGTCAGTGAACGAACGGACAGATCATAACTTTGCGAAAATAAAGAAAGTAAAATTGTCACTCGAGGGAAGACTTGCGCCAAGGACCTGTAGTTCCACAGCAGGTCACGCTGACCACGGGACCACGGCGCTCTTAAGCTCCCGCAGTCCTTGATGTTGCCTATCTTGCACATGGACTACTAAGTTTGTATATTTTGCTTACTTTTTTCATAGTTCCACACAACTTCTTCTTGTTTTCTCGATTGATCTGTGTTCAGTTTTTCAAGGCCTATCCACTGTGCCAACTTATAACTAAATCTGAGGGGGGTGCGATGGGGAGGTTCCCTTGTAAGCCATATTCTGCCCCCTGGCCTCCAACGAAAAGTAGCCCTTCTGCGTGAGTTTAAACGCATACAAGACAAGCCGCAGCTCTCTATACATCAATACACGGTTATCCTAGAAAGAGACCAACTTCATTCAAGGAAACCATTAAAAAAAAGAAAAAAAGCTATGGAAATGCACACGTCTCAAATCAACCTAATCGACTCATGAGAAATGAAACAGGGCAAAGCCTTGACATCCAGACTCTCAAAACATGCCCTGCAGTAGAAAAAGAAAATCCTGTCTTTCATCACTCGCGCAGAACATGGACAATGGCCAACAGAATACGCGCCAATCATTGCAGAAACGCAGACACTATCCCTAGGTGCGGTAAAGACTCCACTCCAAAATGCGATTGCAGGACAGTCAGGCAAACCGTTCGCCGCATTGTTACAGAGGCTTACCGTAGAGCCGGCCGGTTCTAGGCGCTTCACTCTGGAACCGCGCGACAGCTACGGACGCAGGTTCGAATCCCGCCTTGGGCATGGATGTGTGTAATGTCCTTAGGTTGGTTAGGTTTAAGTAGTTCTCAGTTCTAGGGGACTGATGACCTCAGATGTTAAGTTCCATAGTGGTCAGAGTCATTTGAACCATTTTTGAGCTTACCGTAGACTTTCGACGACTTCCTGATGGCAATGACCGACGCATTTGATATTTAAATGTCTGCTTGTAAATTACACGTGTTACTGTTCGTATTTCGTTTAACATTCTGCTTAAAAATTATTTGATAAATAAATAAATTTAATAATACTGATTTGTAACTACACGAAAAATTAATTTGTAGAAATGTCTTTGTTCTCTTCCAACATCACTCTTATTTCTTGGTGTTAAATACCGGATTACATCGCGCAGAAGTGGGAAAGAGTAGTATTTATTTCGGAACGTTCATGGGACTATGTCATCAATAGGCGCAGATTCAGTGATTTTGTACTGAAAGAGGAGTTATTAAAACTGTTGGCACCGGGGACGTGTAAAATGAAAAACGCTTTCATACGATATACGGTGCGCAACAATTCGTACTGCGCATTCAACCGCGACCCAATCATTGACTCATGAGAGATAAGTGTTTGCCATCGTCCTGTGGTCTTTGGAAGTTCCATGAATTCAAGAATTTCTACGTGGGGATTTAAAATCGTGCCACCGCTTAACACTTAAGTACAGCCATACTCTGCAAATCGCTGTCAAGTGCATTATTTGGGCTTCTTTCCGTTCCTGTCACGTATAGGAATGACTGTGTGAAATGCCTCTGTGCGCGCTGTAATTCATATGACCTCCTCAGAATCACTGCAGCAGCGATACGTAGTGGGTTGTGGTTTATTCTCAAAGCAATCATTTAAAGACGATTCTTGAAACTTTTTTAAGTAGACTTTCTCTTCTGGTGTCTGCCAGTTCACTTTCGAAGCCATTTCGGCACAAGTGATTAGTAGGCAATCTCCCTGTAGACTGCATTTCCCTTGTATTCTACCAGAAGTCTGGCACCTGCTTTGCCTATGAGAGAGCTTACGAGATCGTTACATTCCATACACCTAAAAAGCGTTACGTCCATATACAGCGTAGTTGACACACGTAGTGAAAATAGGTAACAAGAAACAATGGTGTTATCCGTACGTCGCTGGGCACTATCGGTGGTGAAAAATCTGAGTGGTCACGTGGAGATCGAAGAAAGCAAGCGCCCATAGCAGCGAGTGTGTCAAGGGGAGTAACGCACACTAACAAGTGAAAGTGTTGTGCGTGTCTCTCTCCTCTTAGCTCTCGGTTGCGTAACCGAAGAGAACTGCCTCCGACGAAAATACCGGAACGGATATGTCCAGCTTTGCCGTGGGCTCCCGAAAGAAATATTTTTTTGAGCAGGAGGAGGAAGCAGCTGCACAGCCAGCAACAGGGGATCCGAGCTTCCGACCTATTTACTCGGAAATTCTTACAAAACGCCGGGTCCACCGAAGACGGCGCGTACGCACACCGACAGAAAACACGTGTTCGGGCCTCCTTTGTCTGCAGGCTCGGTAATTTTAGCACCGGCCCTAGCGCCCCCTCTGTCGGTTCCTCCGCTCCCCTTCCTCTCCCCTCCCACAGCCGGTCCTCGCTCACGCAGTGCCGCCCATAAGCGAGTCCAGCGGCCCGCAGCAATGGAGGGGGCAGGTGCCGGCGCGGTGCATTGCGCGTGCGCGGGCTGGGTCACGTGGCAGCGGCTTTCCGCCAATGGCGAGGCGCGCTTCGAATTTGCCGCCGCGGCGCTACTGTAGCACATGCTGCGCAGCCGGCCGGGCCGCGACGGGACAGTCGCATTGCGTCGCCACCGCAGGGTAGGGGCGCACTCAACTCCTACGTTCATTCGACCTCGCACGCTGTCGACACACAGACGGGCGACCGGTGCACCTACAGGAGAGACACGACACGCGGTGCGCCAGAGCATTTATATTTTTGTACGGGAGAGTGACAGGCAATCGGACTGGAAGTGCTGTATATTTTTTTGTTCTCTCGCTGCGAAGCGAGCGATTTTGTTTCTACGTGCATGTCATCGAAATAAAGGGTGAGCACCCCCTTGCTTTGAGAGGAGGGCCACTGCCGAACTCCCCCTCGCGACCGAGCAGCAGTGTGTGTCGCCGGACGCCGAACGAGCTCTTCCCGACGACGCCCCCGTTACCCGGTCGGCAGCTGCAGTAGTGTGCGGCGATGCCGGCTAGCCTCTTCTCGGACATGGAAGGCGGCCGGGGTGCCGGCGGCGCGGGCGGCCTCGAGGACCAGCGGGCGCTGCAGCTGGCCTTCGAGCTGTCGATGCTGGGCTTCACGACGGACGTGTCGCCGCCGCCCGGAGTGGTGGGCGGCCCTGCGGGGGCAGGGCCCGGCGGGGGCGGCGCCGCCCCCGACACTTCGACGACGGCGGCGGCCGTGGCCGCAGCAGCCGCCGCCGCCGCTGCCGCCGCCGCCGACGCGGCGCACCACCATCTGCTGGCGCCGCCGCCGCCCGCCGCAGCCTTCCCCGACGACGCCCGCTGCCCGCCGGGCAAGAAGTCGCAGAACATGACGGAGTGCGTGCCCGTGCCCAGCTCGGAGCACGTCGCCGAAATTGTTGGCAGACAAGGTAAGCCACCGCCCTGCTCCTAACTTCTCTATTACTATGGTAAATCCAGAGCAAGATGCTATTAAGACTGCGGGAGTGATCTTCCTTGACGGAGGTCTGCTGTAGTGGGCGTACACGATTTAAAGCTCAATCGGTAGGAAGGTAAATTTTCCGCTCAGTTCTTTCATCTCGATTCCGCCCAGATCAGCTCGATGTCCATTGTTGCAAGCTAGTTTCCACTAGGTTGATGGATATTGCTCAACTTCCGCGGTTGTTCCTAGTGTTAGTGTTTTAACATGAACTGCCGATTACTTTTCGAATGAGCAATTTTTGTTTCAAAGTTGTCCATTAGTCAGCACGTAGTTTGGATGTAATACTTTTGAGCGTATCATTTGAGTTACAAATGGGTCAAAAGTAGCGAACGAACTATTTATTTCCATTGCAGTTGTTTGTAGCTAAGTAAAGACATTTTTTTTTTATACCGACAGTGACTTCACAACACTTATCATTGATGTTGCCTTTTCACCCAGCATACAACACTGTGCTTGCCAGCTATTAGGTCAGAGTTGATCCGAGTAATTAGATGTACCAACGAAAGAGTTGCCCAATCCACTGTAGTTTACATTGGGGTAGCGAAGCCTTTAGACTAGGCCGACCAGTTTTGTGCAGTGCGCTGAAAAACTTTGCCACGATTGTTCCTTTCGATGATAAAAATGCTTGTTTTCCGTGTCAGTTTGGAAGTTGTCATTCTGAATTTACGCGTTGCCTTTAAATGAATCGTAATTTTTCACATGGTACAAATACATGGGGAGTTTTTTCAGATAGCAACATAGACGTTCGGGACGGTATGTTAGTGTCATGGAGATGTTGCATTTAAAACTTTGGTTTTAGCGGAGTGCAGTTTTGACTGCAGTCTGAAAAAGCTGTCATATGCAAGCATTTTCCATTAGCCCCTACACTTCTTTACCGTGACACTAAAGGTGGTTTATAGCTTTTGTACTAAATACGTAAGTTGGGATGACAATATTACTACTTTGGTCACGAAAGAGGAAGCGATGTCGTTGTAGTTGATGGAAAGTTTTAATGGAATCCCTCGTCTACTTAGCGAATTGAAATTTTTTTCTGGTATTGCCTTGTTTCGTGAAGAAAACTAAGCAACACAGTGTCGGTTTATATTGATACTTCACGTCACTAAAATAATTTTTCCGCTAACTGTTGTTTGGAATGTTTTTCATGGCAGTGGCGCGGATGGATGTTATTTTGACAGGAGAACCGCACATTGCGACTTGCATACTCTTAATTAACATCGAAGCTTCTTGGAAATAGAGCTCGTACGGAAAAATACAGGTGTTCGTTCTTTCCGCGCGCTATACGAGATTGCATTAATAGGGAATTGTGAAGGTGGTTCGATGAACCCTCTCCCAGGTACTTAAATGTGATTCGCAGAGTATCTATGTAGATGTGGATTTTGTCTTTTCGCTCATTGTTGGCTTCTATGTTGTGGAATACTCTTTAATACAGGTGCCGGCTCGTGTTTGAGGTTGCTTACCACGCTGCCAGTTCGAAAATATGCTTTTTACGGATCTTTGTAGGTACAAACGCCCACAGATTTGTGACACTTAAAACGTTTTGGTCGAGTTTTCATTATCGAAAATCGGTTAAGCCTTAGGCCGCTCGAGTAGTTCGAATGCTAGATCCCTTCATCACAGGGAACGCTCAGGTACGCTCGATGAGCTTGCAGTGACAGTCTGGTATCAGCTGTTGATGAGGCCCCCGGTGTAGGTTAAACCGCGTGGCGGCGGCGCGCCGGCGACCACGTGGTCGCGCGGGCAGCTCCGTCTGCTGCGTTCTCCTCTCCTCTCCTCTCCTCTCCTCTCCCTACCTAGCTTCCCCGCCGTCCGCTCAGACGCCGACCTTGGAAGCGTTCAGCCAACTTTCTCTGTTCCGCTCTCGTCCGGTGCACCGGGCCGGCCGCCACGGCCGCCACACGAGACCAGAGACACATTGCGTAACAAAAGCAGTCATCGCCGCCGCCGTCTGCTCGCTGCCTCGCCGCGGTAGGTTCCCCAGTTCGCGTCCCGACGACCTGTTCTTTTTTTTCAATTGTCGAATGTTCTGTGGGTAGTGACTGTCGTATTCGTCGAGGCAGTGAAATCGACAACGCTATTCGCTTCAAAGACGATCGGCTCGGAATTGTTAGACATAGCTGGAGGCCACACGATTCTTCGTGTCACGGAGTCACGTAATGTCATATTTCTAAACTCGGTCGCAGCTAGCGGTGCCTTCGGCCGACCTTGAGCTCCATTGAGCGCAATGAACAACTTCCTTATTTTCAGCGAAACTCGCGAGCGATAGGAGGCAACCGCTGCATGCTGGTAAAACTCTGCGATGGCCCCAATAAAACACAAACATCTCGTTCGATACCCGAGCTCTGTCGTCGGCTTCTGAAGCCTCGGAAGTAATCCACACAATTCCTTGGAACGATAGAACGCACCGAATATTGTTCCGGCTGCGTAACCATTCAAAAGTAGAATATAAAGCGTTACGTGCCCTTGAGTGATGCAGATAGGGGACCTGTCTGTAAGCCAAGCATGTCTATTTAACGTATTATAATCTACACTTGAGAACGGCTACGCAACCGAAACTGCATTATAATGAACAATATGATAATGGTTTAACCTTAACAATAACAGCCAGATGTAATTAGACATACCCGTGTAGCCTGCTGCAGCTGAAGTACGGTAGCAAATTTCATAAAACTTTACGAATTTATTGTATCTCTACCGTGTGTATTCACCACAAGTTCAAAGGCAGAGCTAGTGATTGAAGAGCCATTTCTTTTTTATCGTGGATATGGCAAGATACCTCCCCGATTTGTGTACGCAACTTTTCGACCGTAAGTGATCCTACATTTCTTTGCTCAGTGCTACGCGTAGGGCCTAATGTCTTGCAGAAGTGATTGCACACAGTTGTGCGTCTGAATTTATACGAAATAACGTAACGTGCGCGTTCCTGCTGGTCTTTCAACGAACTGACTGCAGGTTCAAGTAAACAGTGCGCCAGATCAGGACACACTCCGTTAATCTTCTACGCAGTGCCATTCAATGTGTAACACGTGAACGTAGAAAGTAATATGACGCGGGTCCCGCAAAACAGGTATAACTTGCATGCAGATAATTGTTCCTTCATGCCGTAATGTTACAAACATGGTTATAGACGTAAGATAATAAAATAACTGACTTTAGGCGGCAATAGCCACAACGAAGTTAATAATTCGGTAGTGTCAAGGCCACGTGTGTAGTGCCACAGCTTCCGAGGTCCCACGCACTCTTGACCAGTCCGTTTCCACGGCGACCGTGGCGTCGCAGGGCGGCTGGCACCCGTTGTCAGACAACAAAGGAGCAGATGGCCGGAAGAGCGGGCCTGCTAGCAGGCACACACGATACCCGAGCTGGCCGGCGTTGTTCGGTTAGGCCCGCCGAGCGACCCCCGAACAAAGCAGCAGATGTTCCGACCTCCGGGCGCTCCTTTTTCCCTTTTTCGTCTTCCTATTCCTTGTGCCCCTTATGTAGGACCTTCTCTTCCTGTCGTCCCGCGCTGCGCGCCAGGTTCTTTGTGTGTTAGTGCCCGGTGGAGGGGGTTCCGACATCCGTTCACCGCTGCGTCGTCTCTGCCGGGGTTCCTCTCGTCTCAAAGGACCTTTCAGGTCGCCGAACCACTCATCTCAATCTCCACGTACGTCGTTAATACCAAATACACGTGGCTTAAATATATACTAAATGTGGACGTATACACTTACAAACTGCAAGCCGGAGAAGCATTTACATGATAGTTCTACACATAAGTGTTTGGCAGACGGTTCGTTGAACCACGTTGACACTATTTCTCGACCCCACCATTCTAGAGTAGCACTTGGGACAAATAAACACTCGAGCTTTTCCGTCAGAGCTCGAATTTTATTGCGGTGCCCATTTGCGCTAGGTAGCTGGGATCTTCAAAATAGCGCAGGATGGATACAGTAGTGTAGGCCCTCTGTAGTAGATTGGTTATCACTTTCTACCGTCTGGAACCACGCGACCGCTGCGGTCGCAGGTTCGAATCCTGCCTCGGGCATGGATGTGTGTGATGTCCTTAGGTTAGTTAGGTTTAAGTAGTTCTAAGTTCTAGGAGACTGATGACCTCAGACGTAAAGTACCATAGTGCTCATCTACATCTACATGATTACTCTGCAATTCACATTTAAGTGCTTGGCAGAGGGTTCATCGAACCACAATCATACTATCTTTCTACCATTCCACTCCCGAACAGCGCGCGGGAAAAACGAACACCTAAACCTTTCTGTTCGAGCTCTTATTCCTCTTATTTTATTTTGATGATCATTCCTACCTATGTAGGTTGGGCTCATAATATTTTCGCATTCGGAAGAGAAAGTTGGTGACTGAAATATCGTAAATAGATCTCGCCGGGACGCAAAACGTCTTTGCTTTAATGACTTCCATCCCAACTCGCGTATCATATCTGCCACACTCTCTCCCCTATTACCTCATAATACAAAAAGAGCTGCCCTTTTTTGCACTCTTTCGATGTCCTCCGTCAATCCCACCTGGTAAGGATCCCACACCGCGCAGCAATATTCTAACAGAGGACAACGAGTGTAGTATAAGCTGTCTCTTTAGTGGACTTGTTGCATCTTCTAAGTGTCCTGCCAATGAAACGCAACCTTTGGCTCGCCTTCCCACAATATAATCAATGTGGTCTTTCCAACCGAAGTTGTTCGTAATTTTAACACCCAGGTACTTAGTTGAATTGACAGCCTTGAGAATTGTACTATTTATCGAGTAATCGAATTCCAACGGATTTCTTTTGGAACTCATGCGGATCACCTCACACTTCTCGTTATTTAGCGTCAACTGCTACCTGCCACACCATACAGCAATCTTTTCTAAATAGCTTTGCAACTGATACTAGTCTTCGGATGACCGTACTAGACCCTAAATTACAGCATCATCTGCGAACAACCTAAGAGAACTGCTCAGATTGTCACCCAGGTCATTTATATAGATCAGGAACAGCAGAGGTCCCAGGACGCTTCCTGGGGAACACCCGATATCACTTGAGTTTTACTCGATGATTTGCCGTCTTATTACTACGAACTGCGACCTTCCTGACAGGAAATCACGAATCCAGTCGCACAACTGAGACGATACTCCATAGCCCGCAGCTCTACTAGTAAAACGCAAACTTTGATTCGCCTTCCCCAGTATATTTTTATGTGCTGGTTCCATTTTTTGTTAGTGATAATCTCCAGGTATTTGGTTGAGTGGACAGTCTTAGACACCTTGTCCCCATAATTTTGCAATTCGTTCTGCTCTTCTGACGACTTTGTTGTACAAATGACAGCATCACCTGCAAAAAATTAGAGCTGCTCTAATTGTTCTAAATAGTTCCTTTATATTTGGAGCGGCAGGGGCGTGTAACATTTCCATGCGGAACCGCAGATATCACTTTTTCGGTGACTTCCTGTCAATTACAACCAACCACAGGAAACCAGGAATCCAGTCGTACAATTGGGACTATGCTCATAGAAGCTGATTGTCAGGAAAGGCGTGAAAATCCTCTTTGGAATCTAGAAATATGGTAGCAACTTTATATTCCATAACTGCCATTACATCGTGTTATTTAAGATTGTTTTTTGATAACGAAATTTTCTGCGCCAGTACTGGTTGTGACAGTTTCAGTGGAAGTATTTCGTACGTTCGAACACAGGTGTTCCAAAATCCCCCTGAAAATAGGTACATCAGGTGCAAGAGTAGGTGATCGTCTGTAAGATAAGATTCGCGCTGTTAAAGCTGCTTATGTCTTGAGATTTTGAGTTATGCAAGCTCGTGAACGTACACACTTGCACGTGTTTCTTTGCAGGCTTGTATAAGCAAACGTCAGTTGTGAGGCAGTCTTCGTAGCAGAAAATGTCCAGCGATGTTAGCAAATAAATTGCAGATTGCTCCTAGAGGTTCTTGGAGAATTTTGTACGTGTACTATATCGAAAGCGGTTGCGCATACGTTGTACTGTAAAATTATACAAAACAATTGCCCGTCGCAGACGTATCGTTATTAAAATGTGGAGTGAACGTACGGCCTGATCATGTAAACGTGAACGTGAGACCGTTATAAGCAGTTCTTTCAATTATCTTGCTCAAACACCGAAGGAGGGCGATACACGTTCGTGGAAGCTTTGTCAAGGTTCCATTGTCGTAGAGCAAGCATGAGCTATTAAATGTGCTTGAAAACACTTTTGGACGAAAAAGAAAATGTAAGATAACTAGATATGTCGCATCACAGGCCTGTGTGATGTCAAATTTTCAGAAAGAGACATAAGGTTAAATAAGTTTTCCGTATACCCTAACATAATTCTGCTAATAACTTAAGTTGGCCTAGGAATCTGTCATAAACTGATCCTCAGCCCCGTAAATGAAGTGTTAACATCCGTGTTGTCATGCTTAGGCGTAATCAGGCATACAAGCTTCCACTCACGTGCGTAGCCGTCGTAAGGCAGACGTTCACACAACAAACAATAACAATATACTTCAGCAGACACTGGACAGCGCTGTACTGATGTGAAAACGAAGACAACTAATAAATTCGCTTGTTGTTGAATAACAATTTCTATGTGTAACAGTACACGCAGATGTATTGCAGCACGTTCCCGATAATTTTGACTAATGTAGTGAATTTAACTTGCACCACCCATTGCACATTTATTTTGTAAGATCCACTGACAGATAATGGACAATGTTCCCTCTTCAGCATACCTTAATTGGCCGTGAACTGAGAGACGTCAATGTAGATTCAAAATTCTGTACCTGAAGAGTGTAGAAGTTTCTAAGAGGTATTCTACTCCTGCCATTCTGGTGTCTTCTTTTGCGGGATTTTTGATAATAAAAAATGCTTTAATGTTCGGCTGACCCTTCAATAATTGTAGGGATTGATATGCCCTCTTCAGCAGTTTACATGAGATTTGAAACAGATTGTACATACCTGATTGACCTCCATTTCAGATATTTACTACCTATCTTTCGGTACAGGTCTTTTATTATAGATAAGTAACTCAAGCTAGTCCAGAGATTCCTGGTGTGATATTTTATTTACATGTTTATTGCATAAAAACTTTCGTATGATCAGAATTACGTAGTAAAAGGATAGCTGCTGGTTTAGGGAAATCATACGCACACTCGAATTACGTGTAATGCGATGCTTTATCGTACAATTATTTCGTTGGACCTGGTCATTTACATTCGTTAGACGCACGAAAAAGTCTTGTCAGTCCGGAGAGCGGGACATGTTTTCCTCGTTTCTATCTGTAACGTAGAAATTATTCGTCCGTGAAGTGATTCCTAGTCAGATCGTTAAATGCTCGCGCATTTTATTTTAAAATATGCAAATATCGCTGCGAAAGTTCTCACTTGCTTTTGGCCGGCGTTCAGTGGATGCGCCGTTAATCTCGCACATTGCAGTCTCAGTTGTTGTACAGCACTCTTCTTGTGATGAAGCCTACGCCAACAGCTTTTCGAAACTTTAAAGTGCGTTTTCTCGATGCTTTTCATTTGTCGTTGCTACGAAGGGTCACCCTTCACGGATCATCATAAAGTGAACGCCAATGTTCGAATTCTGACATTATTGCGAAACACTTACAACCAGAAAAGAATAAATGATCCTGACACATGTACCTCCATAATCTACAGACCAGTGTGGAGCGCACGGAGTACGGGAAGAATGTTTAAACATGGCTGCACGAGCTGTACTCGAGATACACGTAGGGGTTGTAGTAATTCTGTATTGATCAATTAAAACTGGTGAGCATCCCGTATTAGTCATATTTGGTACGGGTCCCCATAGACAGAAACGCACAATTACCGCGTACGCAATCTCCTTTGTAGACGGACGTTTTCCTACTATTCCACTAATTTTGCACCACTTTGAAGTCCTATCATAATCCGTGAATGAATGTTAGTGCAGTGTTTTAAGCGAATAGTTCTACAACTGTCACCGGTGAAGTCTGTTGTTACTGTTAAGTGTCTGGAAGGTCATTAATGTACAACACGAACGAGAAGGGTCGCAACACAAGTGAAGTTCGTCGGAAACTTTCCAGACATCATCCTGCGTATCCCTTTCCAAGAAATTTCGCTTGATAAGAGCAAAACAAGGATAATGGAATGTAGTCGAATCAAGTCGGGTGATGCTGAGGAATTAGATTAGGAAATGAGACACTTAAAGTAGTAAATGAGTTTTGCTATTTGGGGTGCAAAATAACTGATGGTCGAAGTAGAGGGGGATATAAAATGTAGACTGGCAATGGCAAGGAAAGCGTTTCTGAAGAAGAGAAATTTGTTAACATCGAGTATAGAATTAAGTGTGAGGAAGTCGTTTCCGAAAGTCTTTGTATGGAGTGTAGCCATGTATGGAAGTGAAACATGGAGGATAAATAGCTTGGATAAGAAGAGAATAGAAGCTTTCGAAATGTGGTGCTACAGAAGAATGCTGAAGATTAGATGGGTAGATCACGTAACTAATGAGGAAGTATTGAATAGGATTGGGGAGAAGAGGAGCTTGTGGCACAACTTGACAAGAAGGGACCGGTTGGTAGGGCATGTTTTGAGGCATCAAGGGATCACAAATTTATCATTGGAGGGAAGCGTGGGGGTAAAAATCGTAGAGGGAGACAAAGAGATGAATACAGAAACAGATACAGAAGGATGTAAGTTGCAGTAAGTACTGGGAGATGAAGCTTGCACAGGATAGAGTAGCACGGAGAGCTGCATCAAACCAGTCTCAGGACTGAAGACCACAACAACAACTGCATATGATAGTACTTTCGTTAATAAGCGTACAAAGTCAAATGCCTTTCGAAAATAAAGAATTAGTGCATATACCTTGATCCGTGGCTTTCAGGATGTCTTGTGAGAGATTTTGCGTGATATTTTCGGAACCAATGATTGCCATGGATATATATATAATCAGCAATTTTATTTGGGTTCCAGCATAATTATTTACTGCGTGGTGCCAAAGATATCGTGGCACGGACAGTGTGTCAGATGCAGTGGCTTAGTTTGGCTCTCGGCCGCGGAGCCGGCTGGCGCAGACAGGTCCTTTATTCCGCAGTCAAGGCCGCCGGCGAGGAGAAACCGCGTCCGTGGCGCACACGTGGGAGGAATTCTGTTAACGCAGAGAGTCGCGGGTGCGAGGCTTCCTGCCGCCGGACCCCGGCCCTTATCATGCAGATAGCCCACCCGCTCCCTGTGCATACTTGTTTTCGCCCTAATCTTCCCCGTTCCAGGAATCCGCCACCTGCCTTTTGCTGGGCCCTGGACGTCGCCTCCAGCGTGCCGGCGTGTTTGGCAACAGCGCGGCGTCGATTCATTGCCTCTATCCTGTCCGCTGATAGGATTGCATCGCGCCGATCCCACTAGCTCAACTCGGCCCGTGCCACACTACTGGGCTGCGCCCGCTTTCGTGCCGCAGTCTTCTGCCGTGTGTCCCGTCCACTGATACCCACGACTGCGTAAACACCTCGTACAGAATCCTACCGAGCGAGGTCGTACGTTCGGGAGAATGGATTCGGCCATCCGGATTTTGGTGTACCATAATTTCCTTAAATATTTTCCACTTTAATTTCCTTAAATAGCGGGTGATAAAATAGTCAGTATAAATTTGAAAACTCAATCACGGAATAATGTAGACACGTACAAATTGACACTCATGCTTGGAATACCATGGGGTTTTATTAGAACCAAAAAAATACAAACGTTCAAAAAATGTCAGATTGCGCTTCATCTGATCAGAATATCAATAATTAGCATACCAAAGTAAGACAAAGCAAAGATAATGATCTTCACAGGAAATGCTCAATATATCCACCATCATTCGTCACCAATAGCTGTACTCGAGGAATAATGTTGTGAACAGCACTGTAAAGCATCTCCGGAGTTATGGTGAGGCATTGGCGTCGGATGTTGGCTTTAAGCATCCCTAGAGATGTCTGTCGATCACGATACACTTGCGACTTCAGGTAACGCCGAAGCCAATAATCGCACGGACTGAGGTCTGGGGACCTGGGAGGCCAAGCATGACGAAACTGGCGGCTGAGCACACGATCATCACCAAACGACGCGCGCAAGAGATCTTTCACGCATCTAGCAATATGGTGTTTTTTTTGTTCTAATAAAACCACATGTCATTCCAAGCGTGTGTCAATTTTTACCTCTCGATCTAAATTATTCCGTGGTTTATTAAGTTTTCAAATTTATACTGACTTTTTGATCACCCTGTATTTTCCGCCAAGAAAACGGTTCGTTCCTTCCTCCACTCCTGTCTAGAGTTCACTTAATGGCAGCCGATGGGAAGGAAAACCCTAATCTTAGTACTTTCCTCAGTCTCGTGTATGCTTTAAGGTCCCTTATCTGTAAGCATTACGATCTCTGGTGCTGCTGTTGGTTTTTAATATCCACTCACCTTCTGTTACGACGTTTCGTTCTTTTAACTACTGGAATACGGCAAACCACTTTATTTCGGAAGAAAATTATCTTTCGTTGCACAGATACCTCTATTTCGCTTCACTGACTTCGATAAATCAGTAATGTTAATAAGCCGTCAAAATTAGAGGATTACAGATAATTAGATCTTAGCTTTGTGTAAAATATAGTAAGTGCCGCACAGAAACTTATTAAGCAGTCGTCAATAACTTATTCACAGGAACATTGTCATATGTTCGTATTGCATCTAATTATTGTAACCGCCAACAAATTAATAATTTACAGTGGATGAATCACATCCGTGTATACGTGGAGCGCTTGTTCCAGCAGTCGAAGTTGTAATTATCCGTTCTCCTGGTTTTATGACCGTACTCTTCAGTATCTTACTCATTATCCTTAAGTCTTCTACTCGAAAATGTTCCTTCACGCGTTAGTTCATTTTCCTGTTTCGTAGAAATTGGCAGAATGCACAGCTCCAATGATCTCAGAGCAACCTTGTTTAGAGAATGGTTTTCATACCAGAAGCCCTGGTCTGCCTTTTGTCAAAGCTGGTGATGAACAATGATTTTTAATCGTGATTGACATCTTAGATGTACGGCATCAGTATTTATAGTTACTCTGAAAGCCTTGTAAGCCGAAAACCGTTTGACTAAATAACAAAGTCCTCTAGAAAATGCACAATATTCTGCTTTTCATTTCTAGTTCTGTTTTTTCAAGAAGCGATAAGACAGTTAACATTCTGCGTACAATTGAGACTGGAGAAAGGATATAAAATTATATCAGAACATTCTATCAAATGTTACACCTGCGAGAAATTTCGGCAAAATTTAACCCTCGACGAAAGCTTGTCACTTCTGGTAAGTTCTGAACATCTAAGTTTCCAAAATCCTGCACAGATCTTTATGTGGATTGTTGTGTTCCTCTGTTAACATCTAAATAAAGGGTTATAAATGATTAAAAATAAATTTGTTGACATTTCTAGCCCATTTTTTGCCAGCGTTACCTCTAGTGTGTTGCACAACACTAATGTAAATGTAAACCTTTAAATAATTACCCGGAAGGGAGGCGTAAAGTCACTTTCAAAAATATAATTATGTAACAATCAAAACTATACTAAGATATAATATGTGCACGTAAATTAAATTTTTTGTAGAGTGATGTATTTAGAAATTACAAGGTGAGCCTTAAGACAAAACAACTATTGAAATAGGTATATTGTTGGACGTGTCGTTTTGTGTCTGTACGTTGTAGCTTATTGTTCGGGTAACAATTATATCTTGTAATGTAGCCAACAGTAACTGCGACGCAGTTAACAGCAAGACTAGCACCTTTGTTGAAATGCATATGCTTTATTAAATGGTGAGAAACACATGCCGAACTTACTAAGTGTTAATTTTGATGGATTCATCTCAACCATTCATCTTTCAAGTGAGAGTAATGAAGATTCCTGCGACGCTACTTTCTTCTAAGTTGCGTAGGAATTAAAATACTGTTTTGAAGGAAACAGTTTTATAAATGTCACCAAGCTACATCTAGAAAAGGATTAATCTTAATTAGGCAGTAATCGTGCTACGTCTAGCAACCATAGATTGGCTGAATATGGGAGTACCGTTTCACTATGCGCGTATATACACAGGTCGTCGAAATTATTGAACTTTTGCTTCCTCGTAACTGAAACATTTGTACAGTGCAATGAAGCAACTGCTTTGCTCGAAGGGAGTGTAATGGGGTCGTAAATTTTAATTTACTTAGCATGTAGTATTAGTGACAGACTGAGGCTTTCACCGGGAATTCTGACGTGTATGAAATAAAAGTAATACGCAGTTAAGACATCGATGAAATGTCTATCTGGTACTGAGCAAGCAACTGTGGAAAGGAACGTGTAGCTGTTCCACGAAATATACAAGCGTAGTGTCATTTCAGTAGTGATGTATAAGTACACGTGTCATGAATACGTAGGATTGGCTGTGTATAGAGTAAGTGGAACGATTGCATCGAGCAAACGGGCGACTAAGAGTAATTGCAGTGTGTCTAAAAGAGGGGCTACCAACTAAACACGGGTACAGCTCACACATGAATACTATTAGTGTAAATGTCTTAAAACGCTTAACCAGTAGAGATCATGCAGAATAGCTCGAAAAGAGGCGTTAAGTCTCTTCCCAAGCCACGTCCTTGAGTAGAACAGCAGAAATTTTAATATGTAAAGGTTTAATACATTGCATACTTAAAGTACCCCTGTAACGCACTTCCGTTCAAGGGAATCCAGGAAAAATTCGAATAATTGAGTCAGCTTAAATGAAGCTGATTGATACAGGAGGAATAGTCTAAGGACATCGCTCTAAAAAGTAAATTTATCATTGTAGCTTCAATGACATGCCATATTACTGCTCAAAGGAACAATTACAACTCTGATGTATATTCTTTAGCAAGTTTATTAATTTTTATTTTCCAATTTCAAACTACTACTACGGATATCCGGAAAACAAATTCCAGTGTTCTTCTGCTTCCATGTCCTCGAGCTTGCTTGGTCAACCTCATTTTCTATTGCCACCAGTGCCGAAAATATACATTCGCAGTGTTTCCAATGACGACTGATGACGTTACAGATGGACTCTACTCTTTTAATGTGCTTCTTCAAAACTCCGAACACGTTTTCGATTTATCATTTAATTCGATGTGAGGTTCGAATCAAGAGTTGGATACACTGCTTCTCCTTCCAAAAACTCATCTGTCAAACGAGACGGCGACACAGCTGGACTTATTTTTATTAGTACTTTCTCGACACACGATTCCATGTCTTTGACAGGCAATATTTGCAAGGTGTACGCTATATAGTGCGAGGCAGACTAAAGACTCGCGTGAAGTTCACACGAGAGCTGGAATTGTATGGACGTTTGTAGCGCGTAGCGTCGGTTGCCGCCGTATGCTAAGTTAACGCAGGAAGTTAATTCTTTCATTGCCCATACAAGTAAATGTTATCTTGTGCCGTGTCACACCTTTCAACTTCACCAGTTTCGTGTGGATTTGTGACTAAGAACATTAGGGTTATTTAATACCTCGAACCCAAAAGATTTTGCATTTGCATTTGTAGACTTAGAGAAAGCTTTTGACAATGTTAACTGGAATACTCTCTTTCAAATTCTGAAGGTGGCAGGGGTAAAATACAGGGAGCGAAAGGCTATTTACAGTTTGTACAGAAACCAGATGGCAGTTATAAGGGTCGAGGAACATGAAAGGGAAGCAGTGGTTGGGAAAGGAGTAAGACAGGGTTGTAGCCTCTCCCCGATGTTATTCAATCTGTATATTGAGCAAGCAGTAAAGGAAACAAAAGAAAAATTCGGAGTAGGTATTAAAATTCATGGAGAAGAAGTAAAAACTTTGAGGTTCGCCGATGACATTGTAATTCTGTCAGAGACAGCAAAGGACTTGGAAGAGCAGTTGAACGGAATGGACAGTGTCTTGAAAGGAGGATATAAGATGAACATCAACAAAAGTAAAACGAGGATAATGGAATGTAGTCGAATTAGGTCGGGTGATGCTGAGGGAATTAGATTAGGAAATGAGACACTTAAAGTAGTAAAGGAGTTTTGCTATTTAGGGAGTAAAATAACCGATGATGGTCGAAGTAGAGAGGATATAAAATGTAGACTGGCAATGGCAGGGAAAGCGTTTCTTAGGAAGAGGAATTTGTTAACATTGAGTATAGATTTGTCAGGAAGTCGTTTCTGAAAGTATTTGTATGGAGTGTAGCCATGTATGGAAGTGAAACATGGACGATAACTAGTTTGGACAAGAAGAGAATAGAAGCTTTTGAAATGTGGTGCTACAGAAGAATTCTGAAGATAAGGTGGGTAGATCACGTAACTAATGAGGAGGTATTGAATAGGATTGGGGAGAAGAGAAGTTTGTGGCACAAGTTGACTAGAAGAAGGGATCGGTTGGTAGGACATGTTTTGAGGCATCAAGGGATCACAAATTTAGCATTGGAGGGCAGTGTGGAGGGTAAAAATCGTAGAGGGAGACCAAGAGATGAATACACTAAGCAGATTCAGAAGGATGTAGGTTGCAGTAGATACTGGGAGATGAAGCAGCTTGCACAGGATAGAGTAGCATGGAGAGCTGCATCAAACCAGTCTCAGGACTGAAGACCACAACAACAACAACAACAACAACAACAACAACAAACCCAAAAGAACGCATATTCGTCTGTGTAATTTGATTTAACAATGGCATTAGTGAAATCTATGAACCGTACAGCAACGGTTGTCGAGAACCTAGCTGAAAGCACGACCCCCGTAATCGTGCTCTTTTCGGGACATGTTGCCCGTTTCTGCAGCGGAGCAGTTTGGCTGGCCGGGTTTTGGGCCGAAGGGGCGTGCGTCAACGAGCTGTAATCCGGATGCCGGCGTCAGCACCGGCTGGCGCCAGTATGGCCTGGCACGACTGCGGCTCGCTCCGCGACCTTGGCCGTGGTGGGCAGAGGGAGGGGTTCAAGACCCGGTCAGCGCCAAGGCCCTAGTCTGAGCTGTGTGGGGCTCCGGCAAGCTGTACTAGCGTGACGGTAAACTGTTATGCTGCTTGAGGCCTAATAGTTTGGGCAAGTATTACCAACGTGCACAATGTTTGTACCGACGATGTGCAGACATTTTACAAGCAAATACCATTTGTGTCGTAATGTTCCCTATGGCACTTTCAGAGCAGTGTGGGTCAAATCAATTGTAAATGTTAGTGTCTGCGAGGCAGCCTTGCATCATGAACACCAAATCTGTCCTATTGTGGGAAGGCAGAGTGCGATGTTGAGAACGTTATACTTCTAATGAAATAAAAGGCAATAGTCTGTGTTAGTGTCAGGTGATCTATTAGGAAGATAAATTCTCGTTAACTACTGGAGAAAAACGGTATTAATAAATGTGGCACAGGAGGCAGATAAAACACGCAAATTGTTACTGTGGTGTTAGCTGCTTTTAAAGTGTTAAGTGGTTAGAGGTTAAAATATGTTTATCAATTGATCGTGATATTATTGTACCAATCCTGTGTATACATCTGAACCCAGTCAGTTCCTAACATTCTTTCATCAACAATACAAAAAAACATGTACGTGATGTCCGACGACGAATGATACGTAATCAGGGATACGAGAAGAAAGATCATTCGAAGCAAAAAGTCTAGTAATCTAGAATACACACCTTACGAGCTATGAGCTCTTGTTCATCTTCGCTAATGTTACACACATCTCTTCTACTGAAAAAATGCCATATCTCTTAAGGTATGCATTTTAGAGGCCATTTCACTAAATTGCTTTTCCTTGGTGAGGGGGGGGGAAATCGTTCCTGTAATATCCCTGAATAGTGCCACTTTCCTTGTACACCCTATATAACTTGTCCTTTCTTTTTTCGCGTCACAGTAGCAGATCAGGCCAAAATTAGCAACTTGGTTTCAGAGCGCCACTATCTGAAGCACACACAGTTGAAGCATTCTTAAATCATGTGGCTGTGAAGGAAACTGCATGCATGTTACGTTCAGTCGCCATTATGCGATGTTGTGTTGACTCATAGAAGCAAATATCAGTGGAACTACCTGATTTTTCCGAAAATAGTTTTAATTTACTTGCCAGCCCGCAGTAGATATTTTCTAATTCTGACCTTCAATGTTTCACAGAATGGTTATTATAACTGTTGCCTTACTTCGTAGCAAACATACCGAATCTTAATATGTGTCGTATCAGTAGGTACGTGCTATTGTGGTAAGTAGTTTTAATTGGCATTTGGGAGATGCCCATTCAGCCAGCTCAAGAGTGGTCTGTCGATTACGCCGATATGAACGTCACAACACACTGGCACGAGCGAAGAATATCTACTACCCCGCCAGGAACTGAATCCCTGTGGTAAGTAATTTCTCAGAACACAGCCATAAACCAAAGTTGCAGCTACGGGGAGTCGAATCGCGATAGCAGGGTTCCGGGCAAGCCCCAGTCCGGTACATAATTACAATCTGGCAGGGAGCTTCGGAACAGTGCTGACCCCGCTAGAACGCTAGCCAAGAATCTTAGGTCTGAAAGATATATACTGACCCTAGTTTTTCAGTACTAAAAAAAAAAAATCATGGGGATAATTTACACCAAAGGCAGCTACGAACAACTCGGAATTTCTATCGCTTCCGAACATTTGTAGTTCACGAAAACCACTTGAAAATGGTGCAAATCTTAATTTGTCGTCAAAATTCAGAGCCCCACATCTGTGACAAGCATGTTACTTAGCTCTTGTGCTGACAATAGAGGCACAGTGGTTTTATGTTGATGCGTCACAGATATAAATCAGTATTGACGATAATATGACAGATTCGCGTATTCGTGGAGTCCTATCCGAGCAGTGTGTGTGTGTGTGTGTGTGTGTGTGTGTGTGTGTGTGTGTGTGTGTGTGTGTGTGTGTGTGTGTTACTATAAATGGCCAGTTCTTTACGTGATGAAGCCCTTTGTTACATTGGAAAAGTCGTGTCGTTAGTGGGACATGACTGGGTGTGCTCAGTAACGTTTCGGAATTAGGTGTAAACAATTTAGAAACAGACAGCGAGACTAAAAAAGTTCATGCGGGAGGGTACTTGCGTTATTACATCGTTAGTTGCGTGGTTTTGTTAAGGTCCATATAGGTGTCAGGGAATAGTTCTTTCGAGAAAGTTGGTGGATTTTGAGTTTTGTTTGTGCAATTTGGCTTAGAAAATACTGGGAGACAACCTGACGTTCAGAAGGGCTGAAGTAAAAATCGTTGCTCTGATTCAGTAAACAACCATTAACACTAAAAGGAATTGGTCTAATTCTGGGTTGATGTTACTCTCAACTCTATCCCGTAGAAGCGTCATCTCTTCTGAGGCAACATCAACATACCTAGTTCGACTTGAGTACTGTATTCATCCCTTCGTCTCCCTCTACAATTTTTACCCCCCCCCCCCCCAAACACACACACACACACACACACACACACACACACACACACACACACACACACTCACTCACTCACTCACTTCGAATACCAGATTTGTCGAGTCATTGAGTCCTGTCAACTGATCATTTATTTCCGTCAATTTGCTTCCTTATTCCAAATTCAATTCAGCACCTCCTCATCAGTTATTCGATCTACCAATCTAATACACAGCGTTCTTTTGTAGTAAGACATTTCAAGAGCTTCTATTCTCTTCTTGTCTCAGCTGCTGACGTTGACTCGTTACATCCGCACAAGGCTAGTCTCCAGACACTTAGCTTCAGAAAAGAATTCTTAAAGTTACTTTAATTTGATTGCCAGAAGAGTTTTTTCTTGCTAGAACGGTTATTTTGCTGCGAAAATAGCGGAACTCTTCTGCTTTTAGTGTGCAATAAAGCGAACTGTGTTACCACGTTGGCAACCCCCAAGGAAAACTGGGCGCCATTGGCTAACGTACTCGGATGTCGACCGATTGGCATCCAATTGAAAGACTTGAACTATGCCTTGGTGTTTTTTGTTGTTGTTGTTGTGTCTAGTATCTTAATATAATTTCCTCCATACCTCCTGGTTTAATTCAACTAAAATTCATTACCTTTGTTTGACTTTTGATATCTATCTTACAACCTCTTTCCAAGACACTATCCATTCCGTCCAACTGCTCTTAAATGCCCTTTGCTGTTTGTTGAGATATCGGCAAACATTAAAATTCTTATTTGTTGTCTCTGGACCTCAATTCCGTATCCTTGGTCACCCTTACAGATTACTGAATCTGCAGATTGAAAAACATCGGTGACGGGCTGCAACTATCTTCCTCTCATTCACACCCCTCGACACTTAAAACAGCAGTGTGGTTTCTGTAGGCCAAGTTTTAAATAACCTTTCGCTCCTTGCGTATTATGCCTCACGCTTTCAAAAGTCACTGTATTCCACTCGACAAGCATTTGTCGTGGTCTAGAGGCTAGCGTTGTCTCCTCTGGATCACATGATCCCGGGTTGGATTCCCGTCCGGATCGGGGATTTTCTTCGCCCGGGGACTGGGTGTTTTGTGTTATCATTTCATCATTCGGGAAAGAGGCAAGATTGGACAGTCAAAAGATTGGGACTTTGTACGGACGCTGATAACCGCTCAGTTGAGCGCCCCCCACAAACCAGATGTCATTGACAAGCATTTCTCTAAATTTACAAATGCTGTAAACGTAGGTTTATCATTACCCCCAACCTATCTCCTAAGAAACTCTTAGGGTGAATTTTGCCTCGCTTGTTGCTAAATGTCTCTGGAGTCCAAACTTGTAATTCTCCGATGTCAACATCTACCAGCTCTTCTACAGATAATTTTCAGTGATAGTCCGTTAATATTCATATGCCAGAATGAGTTTTTTCAATCTGCAGCGGAGTGTGCGCCGATATGAAACTTTGTGGCTGATTAAAACTGCGCGCCGGGCCGAGATTCGAACTCGGGTCCTTAGCTTTTTCGCGGGCAAGTGCTTTACCATCTGCTAGTTCTGCAAGTTTCGCAGGAGAGCTTCTGTGAAGTTTGGAAGGTAGGAGACGATGTACTGGCGCAAGTAGAGCTTTGAGGAGGGGTCGGGGGAGTCGTGCTTGGGTAGCTCAGTTGGTAGAGCACTTGCGCGCGAAAGGCAAGGGTCCAGAGTTCGAGTCCCGGTCTGGCACACAGTTTTAATCTGGCCGGAAGTTCCATTATTCATGTGTCAGAGCTCTGTTTGGAATTACTACTTTCTTCTTGAAGGCGTAATAGTTCGATAATGCTTAGAGAATAGGGGAGAAAATGGATTGGAATAAGGAAACGGCAGTCTTTTCCCGAGTGGGTCACGTATGTCTTTTGGCAAAGACAGCGAATCAGTATTCAGTGGCGACTGCATACGAGCTGCAGAATCGGAGTAGAGGGTGTGACGTGATGTGCAGGCAGGCCTGGCTGCGGCGCGCTGGGCAAGCCACGGGCGGGCAGGAAGCGCGGCGTGGGAGGAGGTATTTTCCGGCAGGCTGGCGGCTGCAGGATCAATGTCCTCGCGCCAGCGCCGAGCCGCGCCGCGCCGACTGCGCTCACGGGCGGCGCCTCCCCGACCAAGAGGTTTAACCTCACTGCAAGTACTACTACGAGGCTCGTCCAATAAGTAATGCCCCACTTTTTTTTCTCGGAACGTATTTATTGTTAACGAGTCTGAATTTGTCCTGTTTTTCTAAGTAGTATAGCCGTACGCCAAAGTTGTGGAAGAGCATGTATTCCCTGCTGGTAAAAGCTCTTATCCCGTAGCCGTATCCATATTTTCACTGCACGACTGACACACTCATCTTCAAAGTGTGTTCCCCGTAGAGAATCCGCCGCAGAGAGATGAAAATCCGAGGGTGCCAGATCTGGACTGTTGGTTGGATGAGGCAATGGTGTCCAACCCAGTTTGGTGGTGGTGTGTTCTCGGGTTCTCAGACTTGTGTGTGGGCGTGCATCGTCATGTTGGAGCAAGATTTCTGCCGCATTCTTGTCCGATAGAACACGTTGCAGCCATTTCTTGAGTCTTCACGTATGCCTTAGAATTGGTGGTTGACCCCCTCTTGGCATCACATCCACGAGAATGACGCCATCACAATCCCAGAGACTTGTCACCATGACTTTTCCGGCAGAGGGTTCAAAAATGGTTCACTATGCGACTTAACTTCCGAGGTCATCAGTCGCCTAGAACTTGGAACTAATTAAACCTAACTAACCTAAGGACATCACACACATCCATGCCCGAGGCAGGATTCGAACCTGCGACCGGAGCGGTCGCTCGGTTCCAGACTGTAGCGCCTAGAACCGCACGGCCACACCGGCCGGCGGCAGAGCGTTAATCTGGAATTTCTTCTTATGAGGTGAATTAGGATGATGCTACTCCATGGACTTATTGAACGACCCTCGTAGACATGGAAAAAGAGAAGATACTTCTTGATATCGAGTACATTTACTTACATACTGGGACTTTTGTCCTTCCCCCCCCCCCCCCCCCCCCGCCCCCTCACTCCCGGCGAACTGTTTTGTTCGCTGACGCAGTTACTGCGATGTTACGAATCAGTTGATGAACTGCAGGTTGCAGTGCGCAGAAGCAATAGGAAAGTAATATCAGAGATACAAACAGCTGCTCATGATGAGATCCACGTCAGAATCCATCTCATATTTCATCACGATAGATGAAACTCGTAATTTAGCCTATAAATGGTGACGACGTTGGAATGGGGTGTTAAAATAAGTGGTAGTCACTAGCGTTCCACAAAGAGAGCTGGTGCGCAACAAGTAATAGTCAGAAAGTTTAAAATAAAAAACCCAAATATGAAACTGTTGCCACTGGAAAAGGAGAAAGTGGCTTCGTGTTTCCAGCAAGGCGGATATCGATGATAGGCAGTGAAAACCTCGTAGCTCTATTTTCTTAAATTTTTCGTGTGAAGTCGAAACGGTTTCTTAAAAAATAGTGATATATAAAGATGCTACTAGCGTAACTGTGAAGTAGGAGCTTAGTCATTGGCAAATCAGATAAATCCATGCACTTTCAAATCTCCTTCGTAAAAACTTGTAATTTCAATAACTCCATAACCGGACAGATGCAGTTATGAGATTTACATTGCCTACGGTCGGTATGTGCTTCGTAGCATGTGGCAGATGATAGAAAACGTACAGATTTGTGTACCAGAAGCCCAGATAGCCCACCTTGGGAACGGCAGTAAGGTAAGGCGAGATGCAGAGGGCGCTGTGGAGGCCACCGAAGCTCACCAGAGCCGGTAATGGGATCGCGGGGGTGGAGGCCGTTCTGGACGACGAACTGCGGCGCGTCTTGTGCTCTGCCTCTGGCCTGCGTGTGCCAAGGTGCACCTAACTCAACGCGGCAGTTACTAGACAAGTTGACTGAAACTTCCTGGCAGATGAGAACTGTGTGCGGGACCGAGAATCAAACTCGGTACCTTGCCTTTCGCGGGCAAGTGCTCTACCATCTGAGCTACCCATGCACGACACACGATCCGTCCTCACAGCTGCAATTCTGCCAGCACCTCGTCTCCTACCTTCCACACATCACAGCTCCTCTCCTGCAGACTTTGGGAAACTAGCACTATTCCGGAGATATGGCTTAGTCACGGCGTGGGCGATGTTGCCAGAATGAAATTTTCACTCTGCAGCGGAGTGAAAATTTCGTCCCATTGTTAAACTGCCGGTTGACTGCCGTATGTATATGGACTATTGGCTACTGCGTACACTCTCCGAAATAGTCGATCCGCTGTTGTTCAGGTGCGTTTTAATTGCCGGAGCGTTCAGGTGCGTTTTAACTGTTGGGGCTGAAGCCAAATCTTTGTAAAATCTCTCGGCACTGTGAGAATCATCACTGACTGGGAGATATTTTATGGAAAGAATTGTATACGTAAATTTCAAATCGTGCGGTTCCAGGCGCTACAGTCTGGAACCGCGAGACCGCTACGGTCGCAGGTTCGAATCCTACCTCGGGCATGGATGTGTGTGATGCCGTCAGGTTAGTTAGGTTTAAGTAGTTCTACGTTCTAGGGGACTGATGGCCTCATAAGTTGAGTCCCATGGTGCTCAGAGCCATTTTAGATTTCAAATCTGTTGCGTATTTCAAATGAGTCAAAGGCAATAAGAACTGACAAAGGATGAAAAATGTCAAGCTAAGATAGTAACCCGTCAATTAATGCTGCAAACCATTTATCTGCAGAATGAAGCGACTAATGAAAATTTGTTGTAAGGCCGGGTCTCCTGCTCAACAGGCAGATGAGTTTACTACGCCAACCCGGCACAGTGGCTTTAAAGTTCTCGGACTCCTGTAGCACGCCTCAGCCTGCTGTGGGTACACATCAGATGTTTTGAGACTTGAAAAGCTCTCTGTATAGTTTCATTTAATGCTTGCTTTTCAACTTCGTCTGAAAAATTTGCTCTGAGGCTTTCGTGACGAATTACCCAACACTAAAAAGTTTTATACTTCATTGTAATGATTTGCATTATTTTTAATTGAATACATAACTAAAATATTTGATTTACCTTAAGAGTAACAATCTGTCCTCAAGAGGGGGCAGAGTATACCTTTATGATGTGTTAAAGACGTCCCATTTATGGACCCATTACTGACAGTAATTAATAGAATTTTTCTTGAAAAGTAACGTGTGGAATTTTGTGTCATATGTCACTAATAATTGGATATATTTTCATCTTATTTCTTTAGTTTTGTGGGTTATGCAAAGCATAGATCAAGGACATTAGTTAGTTTCAGCTTATGAAGAAGACAATTTCCTAGCGTTGTTTTCTCTGCACCTGTGTAATGTATAGTGTCATGGCCCTTTCTTCAGGTGTGTCTCTAACGGATGTGCGTCGCCACATAAAAATCGCAAGGCATGTGTAATTGTACATAGCACGGTCGTCATTGTGATCCCATAATGTATAGCTACAACACGCAATTTTTAATAGCGTAGTACTACAAATAGTTTTCATATTTGCTATGTGTAGCTACGCATGGTACAAGATTTCTGCCATGCGGTTCTAGGTGCTACAGTCTGGAACCGAGCGACCGCTACGGTCCCAGGTTCGAATCCTGCCTCGGGCATGGATGTGTGTGATGTTCTTAGGCTAGTTAGGTTTAATTAATTCTAAGTTCTAGGCGACTGATAACCTCAGAAGTAGCATAGTGCTCAGAGCCACTTGAACCAAATTTTGAACAAGATTTCTGTATGACGAGCCGAGGACCGATTTATTCACATCTGTTCTAGATGCAGTTGAAAATGGGCCTTCTGCAACTAGTAGTGCTAAATAAAGTAAAATTTTACAACACAGCTCGGTGGAACGATGTGTCTTTTTCAGATTTGTCGAAGATGTGGTGCGCACCCAGATGAAAACTGATTGCTTACCCCACGGAGGAGCTAAAACGTTCCGAAAAAAGTAGCAGTCGTGCTCCTCGTGCAAATAACAACTGACAGACGGAAAGAAGAAAATAAGTATTTGTATCGAAGTACCTGTGTTGTTGGGATTTTTACGCCTCATAGTAGCAGCTTATCAGCTTTTTTTAATATACTTGAAGAAAGACTTTACAGCTCTTCTGCTCAATTTATTTTACTTAATACTACGTGGTAAAAGCTCCAGTAAACACTACAGCTGTTCTGCAAAAAGACTGTTCCGGCGCTAAGGAACGGAAAATAGCAACGATTTGTGCTGTAGGGGAGGAGGGATAAAACGGCAGGGAAGATAAACCCTCGCAGAAGCAGCTTGTGTCGACTGACAGGAGCTGCGCGGCGCATCCGGCGGGTGGGCGTGTCCGCGCGGCGCTGCGCTGTATACATGTGACGTCATCGCGGTGACCTTGACCGGCAGCGGCTCTGTTGCGGGACTATATAGTCACAGCGCCACCCTCCCAACCGCGGGGTGCCGACGCGGTCATTATTTCGACTTGAACTACCGCTGTGACCGCGGCACCGGCCATTACTACGTCCAGGAAAAACTCAGCATATCACAGAACGGTGTGTGGAGGAGGGTGCAAACTGCACTAGTGTCATTCCCTTTCCATTCAAAGATGATGCGCAAGAAGGAATGCTATCAGTATGCCACCGGGTGAGCCAAAATTTCTTCAATTTTAGCAGTCTGGTCGCGACGGGATATTGTCGCCGGACACTCCTTGAAACGGAGTCTGTTATTTTTGTATGCAATGAACCATCTGTCTTGTAAAGTCTGCTACTGCCCGCCCGGTTAGCCGAGCGATCTAACGCACTGCTTTCCGGAAAGCCTGGTCCCCAGCGCGAATCCGCCCGGCCGACTTGTGTCGAGGTCCGGTGAGCCGGCCGGTCTGTGGATGGTTTTTAGGCGGTTTTCCATATGCCTCGGCGAATGCGGCCTGGTTCCCCTTATTCCGCCTCAGCTACACTATCTCTGCGATTGCTGCGCAAACACTCTCTCCACGTACGCGAACACCATCATTACTCTACCACGCAAACATAGGGGTTACACTCGTTTGGTGTGAGACGTTCCCTGGGGGTCCACCGGGGGGGCGGAACCATAGAGTAAATATCTATTGAGCATTCACATGCGCAGAACAGATTTTGTGTTGTCAACATACATTGCCGGCCTGGTCACGTGTTCTCGGGACGTTGTGACTCGTGTTTGTCCGTCTAGCGCCCTGTATATGTAGAATGTCACTACATCCCTAATACAGACGGATTCTTTTTGTACATGTCGTGGATTATTTATATATGTCGCGCAGACAGTGTAACAGTATTCATTTGATATCGAGAATAAACCAGCTACGTAACTTTTTTAAGGCAAGTGATATTACATCCTGCTTCTTTGCGAAAGGTGTCACAGTTCAGATGCACTCGATTTTTGGTAGTTTTTGGTATGATACGGCACTTAATAATATTACAGAGCCTGACGTACATTTTTGCAGTGGTAGTCTTGCAAAACGACTAGACAGTACGCTAGTACTTTTGCAAGTGTCCGAAAAACACCTAATTTGCCACACATTAGCGATTATATCCCTGCTAATTCGCCCTTTTTTCTGTTATTTCTGCGTATTTATTTTCTCTTTTGCGACCTAAAGCCCAATTTTTATTACTGGTGGCACTTTGAGGTATTTAACGAATTTTACGTACTTGCTCCCAGTTTATTAAATAAATAGTAGACTGAGTAATCCATGTACATAATCGACAAGTCACTGATAAATGCATGGAGGATAGTATTTGCTGAAACAACCAACGATTCCCTTTCCTGTTCTACTAGCAAATTTACGAGGGGAAGCGATTGTTTGTCAGCTTTTGTACGAGCCGTAATATCTATTATATAGTCATAAAATCGTAGAAAAATAGGTCTAAGAATCAAGCCTTAATTATAATGCGTCTCGAAATTTTTAAACATATACAGTGTCTCTTACTAATATAACTATAATTAGAGCTACATGGTATGTACCCATGAAAAATTACTATCCCTCCTTTCACATATTTTTCTTTGCATCCGTAGCAACAACAGTAATTCACCATCGCTATTACACGATCAACAAACGGTGAAACACAACAAAAACTCTTGATATTATAAACTTCAAACGGCGCAGAAAGCACACACGCACAGCGAAGTCCTGAAAACACGTGACAATCTTAGTTTAATGTTGACAACTTGCGCAGAACGCAATGCTCACTCCAGAGATACTTACTCTGAGCCGAACCGCGCAATAACCCTGAAAGAGTTGTTCGGTGTGGGGCGGGGGAGGGGTGAAGTGGATCACTGCAGCTGCGGCGGGGACGGAGCCTCTCCGTCGTTTCTAGGTCCCCGGTTAACATACAATACAATACAACGTCTGCTGTTGCTGTTTGATTTTTTGCTAGTGTTATTGCTACTATTTTTTGTCACTATTATTGCTGGCTACCCGAACAGGTGATGAATCGAGCAGCTGTTCTTTGAATCATCCTTAATAACAAGTTGGTAAGGGTGCACTTTTTCATTCTTAACAAGAGACTTTGCAACTATTCTGAGTGCTCACTTGATGGATAATGATAATATAAAACAGTCTGCGAGATAATTTGACGGTCTGGAGAAGCATTATTTGTCAAAATAAGTTCAGCAAGAGGCAAAAGAGTAAATACAGAAAACTTAATAGCTCAATAAACTAGAGGAACAATTGTATCCTGATGATGTTTAATATTTGCTATCGTCGTTTACAGGTCAGCATACTATTTACTAAAAAAGACCATAGTATTAGAGAAAAAAAAAGTTGATGACATAGTAAGTCTATATTACATGAAACTGGGTGCCACTAATACATTTCACGTGTCGTCCTATAACAATTGTGGAAGTACCAAATTATAAGTGGACAGAATGTCAGCCGGCCGCGGTGGTCTAGCGGTTCTGGCGCTGCAGTCCGGAACAGCGAGACTGCTACGGTCGCAGGTTCGAATCCTGCCTCAGGCATGGGTGTGTGTGATGTCAGGTTGGTTAGGTTTAAGTAGTTCTAAGTTCTAGGGGACTTATGACCTAAGATGTTGAGTCCCATAGTGCTCAGAGCCATTTGAACCATTTTTTGAACAGAATGTCAACATGGTGCGCATGCTTCCAACCTAATGTAGTGGAGACACATGTAGAATCCTGCACTTGACACGACGTAAAGATTGGACCTGTATTGAAACTGTCATACAGTACATAACAGGAAAGAGAAAGGAAAAAAGTTAATGCTGTTTCTTTTTTCCATGCAAGTAATTACAGTTGTCAGTTAACTCCTGGTGTACAGGGACTTAGTTCTGTAAGAGGCTGCATACGTAACGCCTGTGCAGGGTATATTGGAACAGTATTAGAATGTAGACTCCTCACCAGCTTGTACTAATGTGAAATGATGGATGTTTGCTGATTAAATATCTGGCGAGAACATTGTTCAAAAATGTAAAACAGATACGAACAGTACTGGTCAACAAATACTTTGGAAAGGCGTTAAGCAGTAAGGCACATGGATGGTTACGAAGGCAACGATTATATCGAGTATCTTGAGGTGTCTGATTAGCTGGAATATTTCTTTTTTTTTTTTTTTTTTGTTAACAGAACAATGCATGTTAGAAACAAAAATGTATAATAGCCGTTAAAGTTGGATGTATACATACACAGTAGATACTGTCTGAAACGCTCTGTTTGTGCCGGAAGTATCATATGCGCGTAAATAAAAAATCAATAGTAAGAGTTTGTGGCGTTAGTGGTTGACTTTGTGTCAGTAATATCATACCTCGTAGTAACACTATGAAACGGCTGAAATGTAATTATCAGTTGTCTCTGGAAGGTACGATGTACCTGTTAACGGCGCATACACAATAGGACGACGGAGACTGGGTTCGGCCAAACGTTGGTCGCCAGTGCTTTGGGGTTCGGCTTGTCATCCACACCAAACGGAGGGCTTCGGGCCAAGGGATTACAACGTGTAATCACAATTGGCTCTGATAACTTGCCGACGTTACTCTCGTCTTTTTACTTGTAAAAGTGGGGTTTCAATTAAAATTTCACGGGCAGAAATTAAGAGGGAGGAAGGGGATTTAGCAATCTCGCATGTGCAGCATTTATTTTACTGCAAGAAGCTCATAAGAAGACACTGATGGACGACCTGTCTTTCAAAACATGGGGAGCAGTACTGTGGGACAAAATTACTCGTAAAATCTACCGTAAAGCTGAACTGGAATATACGGTATGCCATAACTTTTCCTAACGAAAGCTGCAGATGTCTAATTGTTGAACTTTGTAGTCCTCAAATTCCCAAAGATAACTACTTCTTCTAGGACAGCAGAAAGTTAAGTCACTCCCAGGTTTGTATGTTTCTCTTTGTCGTTCACGGCGAAAAGATGAATCATAGGTTGTAGTGGCTCATAAATTTCGCGATAAAACTCTATCAGAGTTAATACTCTCTCCACATTCCACTCTATACTCCAGTATTTTTACACACAATAAATACACGCCCTTAGTTGTTTGGCAAACCAGTGGATAGTGAATTTGACAAAGAGATCGATCGTTACCGGGGTCCTTAGCGTTAATGTAAACCTTAACTCGACAGGCTTCCCCAATGTAAAAGATCTTAATTTACAAAATTGAGTTCGTTTTGCACGAGCGACTTCCTGGTGAGAATAGACTACTCGAAGAGCGTGCGCCTTTCGTGTCAGCCCGCCAATCTTCAACCAACCCCGACGCGAGTCAATTGTGTTTAGATTGTGCAGTGTGGACTACCAAATTGTCGAGTGTGCTGCACGCTACGCACGCCCAGGAACAAGGACTTGGCGGCGACTGATGTAGCTTCAGCCTGTATTGGCAGGGCTCACTCCTATTTTAGAAATGATTTTGTACTTTTCTTGGTTGTTTGCTTTGTATTCTTGCCTTTCCTACAAAAAGGAGCAAAATGATAATTACGTATCACGAAGAAAATGCCTACTCAAAGCATAAATAAGAACGTAAATACTTATTTGAATGTAAATTATTTCAACATTTAAAATCTGAGTCCGACGAAAATAATTTTTGATGTTATTTGGCACTTAGCATATAAGCAAGGTGGAATGTACAAAAGAAAAAGGGGTCGTTCGCTTGTTCTGGATATTGTTTGATGGGTTTAGAGTATATATAACCCGAGCAAATTATATATATCCTGAAATTTTTATATGACAAAAAAATGGCTCTGAGCAGTATGGGACTTAACATCTGAGGTCATCAGTCCCCTAGAAATTCGAACTACTTAAACCTGACTAACCTAAGGACATCCACGCCCGAGGCAGGATTCGAACCTGCGACCGTAGCGGTCGCGCGGTTCCAGTCTGTAGCTCCTACAACCGCTCGGCCACTGAGGCCGGCTATTTGTATGACACTTTCCATGTACTTCCAGTTCTCAAGGGTGTAAATAATTAAACATACGACCTATGACAAAAACCGCTTTGGTCAATATTTAACTTTGTCATTACTTGTCCCATTTTTTTACTCTATTTAGATTTTTTGTCCAGGGTTCGATTCCCGGCGGGTCAGGGATTTTCTCTGCCTCGTGATTAGGTGTTGTGTGATGTCCTTAGTTAGGTTTAAGTAGTTCTAAGTTCTAGGGGACTGATGACCATGGATGTTAAGTCCCATAGTGCTCAGAGCCATTTGAACCATTTTTTTAGATTTTTTCGCAAAAAGGGATTCTCCCTCATAACCTCACTTCCTCAAACTTTCTCACGTGTCAGCAGCTGACTGATTTCACGCCACACGCAATTTTGATGCTGATGTGTAAACGAAAATGACCACGGCAGTGAATGCGCGTACTCACTAGGTCAACGGAAGGCCAGCGATCGAGAGCCAACCGCTTCGTTGGCAGAGATTTGGAAGCGGTTGGCCTTGGTTGCGGTTCGGTCTACTGGCGGTAACATCAAAGCATTCGCGGTTGATAGGAGCTGAGACCCTCCTTAGTGTGGACGCCGGGTCGAGTCTTCGTTGGCTCAGTAATGAGTTGTCTGTAGAACGGGCATGCATTTAAGTTCTTCAAGACAGCAAAAGTCTCACTTGCATTGATCGGTTTCGCTCCTCAATAAGAGCATCACCAGAAACTGGAATTCGCAGTTTTAAGTACAGTAATTAGGTGTTCCAGCTAAACCAGTCAACAAATTGGTTTCTCCTGCAGGCAGTACCTACTCTGGCTAAGGATGTACATTTGTGTTACAAAATACTGGAGTATGGAGTGGAATGGAGAAAGCATTAAAGCTGATGCAGTTATCGTGAAAGTTTGAGCCCCTACGAGCTGCGATCGTAAAAACAAACTGAAAAGACTGGACGCTTGGAGCAAAATATCTCGGCTGTTAGGAAGTGATACTCTCGATGTGAAAAAAAAATCTCTATCGACATCTTTTCGCCGTGAACGACAAAGAGAAACATACAGAACTGGAAATGACTATTAGCTTTCCGCTGCAGGCACAGCTCTCTTTAAAGAGGTTTTAGCTTCGGAAATCTTAACGTCTACGCAATTTAAAAAAATTGAAATCTGTGTAGCGTCGTTTCTTTTTTTTCTGATCAGCTTTTTGCAGTGAAATAAATGCTGCTCATACGACGACTGCTAAATCCCGTTCTTGCCTCATAATATCGGTCGGTGAAATTGCGTAATTAAAACGCTACTTTAGAACAGTAACAAAACGGACCAGTGTCGGCAGGTTATTAGAGCCAACTGCGATTCCACATGATCGGAACCTTTGGCCACAGGCCTTTATAGTTTGTTGTGGATGAAAAGGTGAACGCCAACGCATTGGCGGTAAACGTTCGGCCGAATCCAGACTCCGTCTTTCGTTGCCCTAGTTAATGGTATGAACGCCCCATCAGACGAGACGCAGTACGTGAATAAAACGCCAGGAGCGCTGCAGTAGACTCACGTGACAGTGGATTGTGTAAAATCGGGCAGGTAGCGTTCGCGATGCGGACAGATGAACATCGGCGCGGTGTGGCTTTCCTTTGTCTACGCGTGGCGCACCTGCGGCGGCGGGAACTGGGCGCGCTGGAGGCGGCGCGGCAGTCCAGCCGTGACCTTGGCGAGCGCGTCCTTGAGACGGTAGCGGCGACCAGCTGTGGCCAAACTTGGTCGCGGGCCGCCCCGCCAGACACCTCACCGCTCGTGCCGACTGCTGCCGGAATGTCGGCCGCGCCGGCGCGCTGTGCGTTGGAGGAGAAATTTAAAAGTAGGTCATTCCCACCCTAAAAAAGTTAGATTCCACCCACTAGCTTGCTACTGAGCAGTGGGTCCAGCAGCGTGCAGCAGAACTAGCACACAGTCGAGACTATTTCAGAATTACGATGTTGGTGCTTGAAATATCGATATTTCAAACATGGCTCTATCGATTTTAAAGTATCGATCTTCGATGCAGGCAAGAAAACAAGGCTACTCGGTACAGATGCCAGTATTTGTTTCCGTTGAAAGGAATGTTTTCTCTGAGAAAGTCATTTAAAGACGCCAGTGTAGCACATCCACGATTTGACAAGCGTGGTCAAGGAGGCGGGGGTGGAAAGGAGTACTATTTTTGAAGGGACAAAGCAGGATCATTGGGTATGTTCGTGGCTCAGAATAACATGAGCATGCAGCGGTTGGATGTTGCCTGTTCGCCATTACGTGCAATCTCGACAGGGCTCCGGCAGCGTCAGCTGTGCAGTTGCGTGCTGATCGACTTCTTAAGTTTACCATCAACGTGCAGTACTGAGTTTCCTTTTAGGACGAGAAATCGTGTTACTTTCCTAATCAGTTTATCAGCTTCAGATTACACAAATACACTGATAAACAAAGCACACAGTTACAAATCGTAGCAGTTGTTACAGATCGCAGTTGCCCGCAGCTGACTGATCTGCACCCGCGGTCTAGACCGATATGAGAGCTGTACACAGGACAGAAGGTACGACCAAACTCGTAATCTGTTTCTAAGGTATATGTCCTGTAAACAATTGTCCGCAGCTAGCGTTGCTGCATCTTGATCACGGGTCCCTAGTTCGATTCCCGGCCTGGTTGGGGATTTTCTCTGTCCAGGAACTTGGTGTTTGTGTTGTCCTCGTCATTCATCGATCGGATTCTGTAAAAAAAAATTGTAATGTGTATAAATTGGATCATCATGATCTGTAAACAATTACATTTCACTCATTTTATTCTGATCCAGGTACAGGCATATACGGATGACTTTCAGTGTTCTTTCATTTAATGCTTTCGTGGTGTCCAGTAACGTGGACAACATTTGAGGCGATCAGAGTAAAACTCTACAAAAACTGTCTAGAGACGAGAGGTGTAGTACACTATTAATTGGGACATTTTCCCGCAAACTAGTGAATGAACTCACTATTTGAGTTCTGTGTTGCCAGGTCGCAGCAGTTTACTTGGCAGCTGACACACTTGTTAATTATTTCAGACAAGTGAAATATGTCCACACTACTTACTGCATTTCAAACTGCTCATAAGAAGATGAAGGTAACCTAATGAAATCCAAAACATAAGCCACGTTTTTTCACTTATACCACTTACTTGTATCCGTGATTTGACATAAACATAATCTGTTTTGAAACGGCTAATGCAGTATAATCCACTTACTTGTCTCGAATTTTTCTTTTGATGTTTGTAATAGCTATTGTTATAGGGCTGAGAGACGCACTTGCAGAGAATAGTCAGTCACCATTAAAGCATAGAGGAAGAAAACGTACACGGAATTTGGAGGTCTGGAAGACAAACAAAAGGAAAATCCTCCGAAATACTAGACAGTAGTATATAACCAGAAAAAGGGCAGTTGGTTAAAGGAAAAGTTTTTACCAACAGTATCTGCACATGTCGTATAAAATAGTCTGCAAGAATAACGGTAGAACAATCTCGGAAATTCATTGATTCATTCTGGAACCTAGGTAATATTCACAACAAAATATTTCTTCGGGGAACACTGCAAGCATTCATTGTGTAAAGGAGACTGCCGCGAAGCGGTTCTGGGAAGTAGAAATCAATGTCATTGAAGTATTTCGTAGAAGTGGAAAACCAGTGTGTTCCAGGTTTGTAAAGAATTCTTCCCGAACACACATAACCGATGGATGACTGAACTATTGCCTATCAAAAGCAGGAAGTTTGTGCTGTAGTTGACCCTCGTGACAAGATGATCTCAGGCAATAACATTGATGAACGGATATTGACGGGCCACTGTAGCCGAAATTGTCAGGTACTATAATTGTCACTCACTCACCCACACACCGCTCATTCAGTTGATGGCGTGTTGGTGCTCCCGCATTCAAGGCAAGAAGTACCGATACTTTTTGCTCCATCCCCGTATGCAGAACTGGTAAACTTATCAATCCACTATGCTGTCCATCCGCGTTAACGTACAGCTATCAGTGCTCGTAAAACAAATCGGACACAGGATCGGACAGCACTTGAATACAAGATTGAGAACAATGAGTAAAGTAATCATTTCTGTTTTCAACAAAATTGTCGTGCGCGAATATGGCAAGCTGTTTGCAAAGTAGTAGTACAAAGCATTCAGCAAACATTTGCACTGCTGTGCAGATATTCAGGTCGTAGGATTGAGGTAAGAATTCAAACTAAATCAATTTGTTATGAAAACAACCTGTGTGTTCGGTCACTTCCTCATATGTAAAGATGTTCCACACAGGATGCAAATAGCTTCCGTATTTGCTATTGTCTGTATGTTCCTGGAGCATACCCTAATGCAGATGTTTCCATGTTTTTACGTGAAAACTGTATACTCCTTGGCAAGGATATCTGAATAAGTTTGCATTACGAGTGTTACTCTGTCATTTTCTGTTTGACTGTAGAAGGTGTGAACTTAATAACTCATTTACGTTTTGCAGAATGTCTTTAAACCTGCCCGTGAGACTGACACCAGAATAAGTGATGAGATTAAAGCGCAAGAGTGAAGGCGTCATAGTTGATAACATTTTGATGTTGTATTGTTGATTTTCAAATTATATAACAGCATGTGAATACTAAGTGTAATCACGACGCACAGTGGGTCAGAATTCCAAAAAGCTGGTCAAAATATGAGTTGTTGAATTTGTACCAGACTTGGTACGCAAGCGTTAACGAAGTTCCTGATAGATATCAAAAAGTGAAAAAACAATATGGCGGATCCAAGATGGCGGGCTCTATATACACTACTGCCATTTTAGTCATATAAAAGTAATTTTAGGGAATTATCGAGGTTGCTTATGAAGACCAAGTTTCAAAAATTTAAAAAAATGGTGGACCCAAGATGGCGGTCAGAAATTGATATCTTTTTATTTGTATATTTATATAAAAGTATTTAGGGGTAGTTGTAGTTAATGGTTAAAAGTATAAACAATAAAGTGGAAAGCTCGAAGAAAGACCAAATAGAGGATAGAAGATAGTGTAAAATATTACAAAAAATATTTCATTTCAATTAAGTTTTCTTTTTCTTATTCTTTTTCATCTTCATCTTTTTCTGCTTGAGCTGAATCGTCATTATTCAAACACTGTTCCCTCATATCTGCATCTGAATCTTCATAATCTTCCGTCACAGGAACTAAGAGGTCAACGGCTTCTGGCGACAAACACTTAAGTTTCTTCGGCGAAAATTTGCGCAAGGAAGAAATGTAGGGGTCTGTTATTGCCAACAGTCTCCTGAACACATCTTCCATAGTCTTAACTCTCGAAAACTTTCGAGAAAAACTCTGGCGATATTGCTTTATCAACTTATTGGTCGATTCCTGAGCATCCTTACAGTTCGCCGATGTGTTAAATGGCCGAAGAAATGATGTCTGTACCGTGGCTCAAGTCTATGGGACTGTTTTTGCTTGTTGTTGCAGGGGCGTTCTTTCATGTAGTGCCTGCCAGTTGCTGAGGCGTATACTCGAAACTTTTCAACGTAGATCTGACGTCCGCTCGAAATCGTCTGCAAAATTATATGGAAACGGTGGATTAGTTCTTCGGAAACTACAGTTACGAGTGCTGATGTTGGAGAGTTAAAACAAAAAAAAGTCGAGCGGTGTTTCCGTCGTTTGTACTGCCAAACCCGTGTTGTGGCATGTGGGTTAAAATTGCAAGCTGCTGTTTCAAAGCTTTTTGAATGTTGGCTTTCAGTGTTGATTTTTCCTCTTTATCTTCTGCTTTACGAGCTTGCCACCTTTTAGTTTTCATTTGGTATGCCAAATGAATACAGCATTAAAATCATCGAATCGAAGCGCGAGAGATGCCAGTCCGTAATGCAGATAACCGGTGGTAACTTACCATGGCCATGCTTAAATCGTATGGAATGGAAGTATGTTTTCCATGAGTGACTGTTTCGAATGCCTGGCTGGAGTTGTTCGATCTTTTTGTCGTAATACGCTTTCTAATTTAAAGACGTTCGCTCTGTTTCCCTTGTAAACTCTAACTTGAGTAGTCTGCAAAAGAGGCTTGAAGATGGCTTCAGATTAATCCATAAGATCTTTTCTTCTTTCGTTTCTTCATTTATACCTGCAAGTTTCAGTGGAATAAGTGAAGTTAAAAAGAAAACTTGCATCTGAAATACTCGAATCTGAAAACCTCATTCTATACGTGCTTTGCCCGGAAATTCCGTTGAAGCCCTACTTAAAAATAAAAGCCACATTAGGTATGTCTGAATCACTCACAGGTACA
The DNA here is from genome assembly GCF_023864275.1 of Schistocerca cancellata. Lineage (NCBI taxonomy): Eukaryota > Metazoa > Arthropoda > Insecta > Orthoptera > Acrididae > Schistocerca > Schistocerca cancellata. Next base: position 523,274,945 of record NC_064633.1, read on the forward strand.
ATATAGTCTCGTTTCAGCTGTAGAACACGTTGAACGGTGTGGTCTAACAAAGCGTGCAACCGTATCTCAGCTTTGGATTCAGTGAAAGTGAGGGTTTCGTCTGCCGGGCAGCAAGCTTGTTTTGCTGCCAAAACAGCTGAGTACAGTGGATAAAGTGTGTTTAAGCCTCTTCCTTTAGCTCCGTTTCTCAAATGCTGGTACGATTGTTTTGAGAATTTAAAAGAACTGCTATGTATGGACTTGAGGGCGTGACGTCGTTCACAATCTTGGCAGCATCTGGGTGCCCCGAAGATCGAAGACTCATTTGCGCATTGACCGATAATTCGACAGGACTGATCTAAGTACGAATCTCCTCAGTTCTCATCCTTCTGGACCTATCAGATGCTTCTTCAAATTTTGTAGCAGGTCGGCCTGTGGATTTAGTCACACTTGCAGATTACGCTTTAATCAGAACATATACTGTTGAATTTAATAAGCTCTCGTTCTACTTCAGAAAATCTTGTCGAAGAGTTGCTTCCTTATATTTGCTTCTGAACTTCAACAGACCGAAATGGCACGCCTCATATCATCGGGAACTGTAATTATATGTCCACTTTTTTCTGTCAAAGACTTTTCCAAATGTACTATGACCGCCTCCGAATCGTTAAACGAATGCTCTTTTTTTATTAGAAAAAATCTTACCTCGAAAATCCGATTCTGTAATACGCTGGATCACGTGAAACTGAAATTTATTTAAAAAAAACTGGTACAGTTTCCGTCTTTTTCTAATTATTTTATTCTTTACAATTCCACGCGTCGATTATAATTTAAATTGTACAAATGCAGCTCATAATTAATTATATTGTCGTTTTTGAAGATGTCTCAGTAATGGCATTTTGCAAGTGTCGTTTAAAACGTGGCTCAGTCAGAGTAGCAAGCAGTAGCAGGATTCGAAACTTAATTTACAGGTACTAATATATATTTGCGGACACAGCGCAAAAGAAAGCGGAATGTCGTGGAATTCATAGCTCGTCTCTCTTTAAGCGCAATTTACAATTTTCTCGTCCATTTTCAGTAGTACGTTAATTGAAAGATAAACATACATAATTGATGAGTTAATAATGTGTGTTTCATTACTACATACCTCCTGGAATACCTTCCATATTGAAAGTATTGGCTTCACTTGCACAAAACACAAATAACTATATTCAACAACAGGACTGTTTTTTGTAGTCTCGCCAGCTGCACGCACGCTAACAATGAACTGCCGCATTTGACCTGAGATAATAACCGAACAAACTGAGATAATAACCGAACAAATTAACATGTGGTTATCCCTTCGACCATAGATACTAGTAGACTGACCTTGCTGTGCAGAAGCTAAGGGGCTAGTGTGGCTCCAACATAAACCAGGTGACTGTTGGCAAAACGTGGCGGGATTTCAAATCAGCGATGTGCCATCCTATGTTTCTATCGGGTTTTCCCCACATTTCTCAATTGACCGCCAAACGCTTCCAACAAAAATTACTTTTTTATTTGTGAAAAATTATGCCAGAACTGCATTTGACCTGGATTTGTTCACAGTACCACTTATAAAATGTAACAAATACATCGAATGCCACTCTGGTGGGCAGCGGGACGAAATTACTATAAACTATCAATTAAAGTAAAATGTCGTTAAAATTCTTTTAAACAGTAAGAGTGGGCTCGTGTCAAAACTTTAAACATTGGATTCGCCACGTTTTGAGCTCTAGTCACTTATAAAAGAAAATGGGATATGGGAATTGTCAACTATAGGTGCCAAAATTGTTTACTTTAGGAGCAGGTCCATTTTAGGTGCGCTTCAAAGGTTCAGTTCCCAGTATTTTTACAAGAGTTTAAACTATCAGTTAAAAAAGTGATATTTTAGATGAAAGGTGAGACTTTGAAGTTTCAGAAAATAATTTTGGAGCCTAGGTTTAAAAATGACACACTGTAAATACAAATTATAGATATACATTGTAAATAATAACTAACCTATCAAAACACTTCTCCGCGAAGTGCTTCGAGCAAAGGCGCGTATGTGCAAATGGCTTAAAGTTTTTCCGTTTCAGGGCCTTTATCCAAAGCTGCCTTCGGTTTTCATCCTTAGGGAACCTATGAGTAGGAACGAGAAGCGATTGTACTTACTTCTGTAACCGAATTATCACAGATACTTTCCAAAATGTAATATGAGTCTGACTTTACAGGCATCACTTTCAACACTTTAATTTACGTGATACTCTATTTCAAGTGCAAAAAACATACAAAAGTCACTTCAGCAGATTTGAATAAACGCCATCTACACTATCATAGAAACACTTACACGTGAAATGTAATGCCATATCCCCCGACCAAACGCTGAGTACAGCCGTAAGCGCAACACGAAACAACCATATTTTGCCAACATTCACGTGACTTCAGCCCAGAGATGTCGGAGCCACGAAAATGACGTCAGGGCCAGTCTATTATATTTATGGTCGAAGTGTTGTCCGCATAGCCGTAGTTCAGTTGTTCCAGCACTGCTGTAGTCAACCTGATAGTCCAAAATTTCCATCTTTAAACTTCTTTTCCTAATTGGCCACGTTTTCAAGATTCTGGCCCACTGTGGGACGCAGTTATTAGTTACGCGAAAAATAGATGTAGATACATACAGCAGATAGCAATGTTGGCTACGTAGCGACACGTAGCCTTTGTGTGTGTGTGTGTGTGTGTGTGTGTGTGTGTGTGTGTGTGTGTGTGTGTGTGTGTGTAGGTGGTTTTTTAAGGTCGCAAGCGACGTAGCTTAACGTGGAAGACCGCACAGTGCAGGAGCGCTAGCTGGCAGTAGCGGTCGCAAACAGACTTCTTGCGTTCATCTGTCTGAAAATTGGACAGCGTGGTTAGGTGAGCGAGCGGTGGTGCACCGGGCTGCGCGGACAGACGTCGAAGCAGATAACCCAGATTGTTGCTGCCGTCTTGTAAGGGTACACATTAGCAGCTCGTGACTTGAGAATACCCTATGTTTAAAAGGCATTACGCAATGTCTGTAGGTCTTGTGCAAGATTACAGGCGCGCGGCTTGGGTAAAATGCTTCAAGAAGTATCAGATTCATGAGCTTCCGTGAGAATCCCGCAGAAACGTTACCTTGTGAATGTTTCATGCACTGAAAAGTAGCTCTAGTACCAATCAGTGTGTGTTTCGTAGGTCGCGTATGCCGTAGCGCACCTTTGGTGACCTACGTGTCACGTACTTCTTAACGCTCGGGACCTTCCTAGACACGCCACTGCACCGCTCTCGGCGCATGAACTCAAAACAATAACGTGTGTGACGTTTATGGCGTAACGCATCTATATGAGTGGCACTCATTGTGGCCACGCCAAGAAATTGTCTCAAAACACGCGTTTTTGAGAGAACATTCATTTTATGTTGGCTCCCTCTCCAGATGCTTACATTTATTTACGCTTCATGAAAATTGTTTCTTTAATTGCTTTGTACAACAGCTGCCTTCACAATTTCCGTGCTGTGACACTTCGCTCTCTGTCCCAAGAGTTTCTTCCACGGACCGGATTGAAATCTGTCGTGGGCTGGGTCGGGCTCGCACGCCCACATTTGCCGACCCGTGCTATCCGATCGTCTCCCCCTTCCCCATCAGTGTGTGCAGAATGTTGAAGATAAAATACCAGACTGTTTCACATGCCTTTTCAGTTTCTTCTTATACGATCGACGTTCCGACTCGTCGAATGGTATCTTCACCGTCTTAGTGTGTTTCTGGTTAGTTGAACACACAACACTGTTCTGAAGGTTCCAAGTTAGAGGGCTCGTGACGTTGATCACGTAAGAAGAAACTGGATGTGACGTGGCCGAAGAACGTAAAAGATTTAGACTCCAATTACACTGACCACAAAAACCTCCAGACTTAACCTAAATTATATATACATATCATCGAACAGCTGTTGTCATTACGGCAAGTGGAAAACCCCTGACGGTAAAGTATTGACATCTGCCGCGACCGATGAGTACCGCTATTGCTTTTAAGTTTCTATGGTAACGTCTGTATTGCAGCGTTGTAACTGACTGCTACACGGTCAGTAGTACTACAGGCTGCAGTAATAATATTTTACGATGTATGGACTGTTCGTCTAAAATATTGTGCAGTATTTATTATGGTCCGGTATCTTGGACGATAAAGCTGCTGCTATTGCAGTCACTTCACCTTGCTGTAAGCAAAGGAAAAAGTTGAATTTGATACAAGGAACGTGAAAAATTGCCATAAAAATGTGTTAAAAGAACTGACGTAGAGAAAACAATCTCTTTACACGGTGATGGCTGTGAAAAGGGCTTTCGAAATCTTAAATTCCGAATTTTATGTACTTAAGGGGGCTATTTTTCTTTCTCCTGAGCAACGTGAGTAATATGGCGCGTTATATTTGCACAATCAGTTAGAGGTGTAAATCGGTTTCACTGCCGTACATGAAGAACGTAGAATTAAAATAACGGAGGTAGTAAGAAAGACAGCGTGCTCGTGGAGGGAAGTGAGTTAGTCCACCACTTAAAATGTTAAGCAAATCAAACTGAACTCGCCAAACGTAATGGAAGCGACTTACTGGTTCAGACACTGGGATGGCAGCAATGCAACATAAATGCGATTGTCGTACAGCTCGGCTGGTTGCTGCACGCGGCTATATCGTACGGGGAGGGGAATTGTCATGTGATGTGCGTCAAATGTTCGTGGATGATACAAAGCTATATCCATCTCCGTAGTTAGTGAAACTTCAGCTATTCGCTTAAAAAAATTAAAAACCATTGTTTTGGGATTCACGCAAGTTCTCTGCTGTGCAATTTCTCTCCTTCGGTTTCAGAGAAACTATTAGGTATAAACTCATTTTTCCGCCGTTAAAGTCACATATCACAGCTTGTTAATTAACTGGTTTCATTTTCGCTGTTACTGTTGTACGTTTCGGAAAATTGCAATAAAAAATGTTCGCTGAACAGTCTACACTTGGTGCATTTTAGGTGGTAACGACGCTGCGTATCAAATATAGTTAACATATCAACATAGTTTTTAATGCCGGAAGGAGAGTCATGCCTCCTTCCAGTCTCTAGTGAATTTGTGAGGACAGGTTGCCGGTCACCCCTCTTGGCCGGGTAGTTTGAGCAACGAGCCCGTAGGCAAGGGAGGCCCTTCCTTCCTCGTACTTTCAACCCGCCGACTCCGCATCTTACCCGGCACAGTCGGTACGTAATGTTAATGTGCCCCCTCCTAAGACATCACGACTTCTTGAAATCACGTTGCTAAATGAAAATACTGATATAATTATTGATGGTGCTCCACTACATATAATACTAGATATCGTAGTTGCATCTACTACCAACATATTTCCAACTAACGTTCCCCTAAACTGCAATATAGAGTTCTTTTCAATATCCACAAATAGAAATATTTAAAATTTCTGGAAAACGAAAGCAATACCATCGACTGTGTTACCATCGACTATATCGGTATGTAATCAGTTCTGCCAACCATAAATACAGCTGCAACCTCCCTCCGTCTGTACGGTAGGACCTAGCTTCTTTAAACACTTGACTATGATAGGAACAGCATCTCCATGGAACAGTATAAGAACGATCTTAAAAGAATGTGAATCATTTTGAGCGACAGTGATTTTGAGTGACGTTTACTGCTGGCTTAGTTGAACCAAATCCCAGTGTTTATTCATCAGTCCTGCGACCAACTCGTATCATCACCGATGTAGTTAGGGATACTGTTGAGGTCTGAAGGAGTCTTTAATTTTTGTAACTAATAAACGCAGATTGCAAGCAGACTTTCTCAGGCTTTCAACTGTCACAATGACAAATGATGATTTATGATTTTGGCGTGTTAAAATAACCCTAAATAGGCTTCATCATTTTAACGCAAGAAATGCAGTACACTCATAAAGTATAATATTAGCGCCGATAATGCTGCTTCAGTATACTTAATTTTAGCTAAATAAGCTAAGAGGACTTTATAACATGTTTTAGGCTAGTTTCTTAATGTGGGCAGTGACTCTGAACAGGCGCTAGTGCTACCAGTTTCTTCATTAATTTTACGCTTCTCTATCGTGTTGTCCTAAGTAAAGACCGTATTTCTTCTTCCTCGTCTTCCCGTAAAGATTCATATCCAACTTCATGTAACTACTACATGTAGTTTTGTGAGCTCCGCTTCCTGCAAACACTGCACCAAGTAAGTAATTCTAGGGTGATAGTTTCCAATATTAATTACTATTATTTGTGCCACCCTTACATACCATCCGTCGATCAGTGTCTGTTTCCGTAGCAGTTCCACATTGCTGTGGGGATAACCACGTTATTTAGCCAGTGGGCAACAAAGTAGTCACTCGGCGGGGTGGCGCAGCGGTTAGCGCACAGGAATCGCATTCGGAAGAACGAGGGTTCGAGCCCGCCTCCGACCATCCTCATGGGGTTTCCTAAATCGCTCAGGTCAAATTTCAGAATGGTTCCTTCGAAGGGGTACGACCGCTTTCCTTTTCCATTCTTCCCGGATTACAGGCTTGTTGCTCAGTCTCTAATGACCTGGCACGTTAAACACTACTCTCCTACTCGACCACCACCTTGTAGCTAAAAGATTGAGACAGCCTTTCCTTACCAGAAGCTTGTGCGAGAATGTCAACCCATCGGTTACTCGAGTCCTCCAGTTTTACTAGTGATCGTGCTGCACACATCCTCACGTGATGTCTGAAATCTCCGTTCTGGCTGTAATCGTCAGGTAGACTGAGATCTTGAAACTGCTCATCATACGGAAATAACAGCCATTTATTTCACTTCAGGGGAAAACTTGAAAGGCTGCTATCGCAGCTGCCTCAAAGTCGGCGTTCACTTGCCTAAGACACAAATAATGAACTGCTTTTTCGGTCAGATGAAACCTACGAATCAGTGTGTCTTTCCGTGAGGGGGCGGCGCAAATACAGCAGGAAGATTGTTTCGTCGTCGGGCCTCCTAAATCTGCGTGTATGGCGCAGTTGTGTGCAAAATGCTTTCTGCATCTCTTGAACGTTGTATTAATAGAAAATGGAAAAACGTTTCTAAGCTTTTTTCCTTTGCATCCATCTGTAATCTATCGTCTTGCAGCAGAACATTTTAAAAGATCTCCGTGGAAAGCCGGCTGGAGTGGCCAAGCCGTTAAAGGCGCTACAGCCTGGAACCGCGCGACTGCTACGATCGCAGGTTCGAATCCTGCCTCGGGCATGGATGTGTGTGATGTCCTTAGGCTAGTTAGGTTTAAGTAGTTCTAAGTTCTAGGGGACTGATGACCATAGAAGTTAAGTCCCATAGTGGTCAGAGCCATTTGAACCATTTCTCCGTGGAAATAAATTTAGTTTTTCTGTGCTCTTATTGGTTCACCCGCGTTTTACTCCGCTCACGACGCCAGATGCACTTGATGGATTCTGAGTTGGATATCACTGTAACAGTCATGGCTGTTGTTAAGGTTTTCCACTTCATCGTCGGACAACTATGTAGCTTCTTCTCTAGCCCCCCCCCCCCCCCCCAACACCCCCAACACACACACACACACACACACACACACACACACACACACACACACACACACACACACACACACACACGCACGCGCGCGCTTCGGCTTTTCCTCTTGATTTTTCACTTCCAGAGCTGCATCATCAGGTGGTCTAGAGAAATGTTCTAGTATGTTAAACACTTCATCGCCGTTCGAATGCACCCTTCCCATACATACAATGATCCGATTTTTGTCATAAGCACACCCACGTAACACCTTCTTTACATTCCTTCATTTTACGGTACGCGTAACCACTGTAATGAGCAGAAGGCGTGCACTTGGTCGTTCTAATGACGTTATCGTGTGTCTAGTGGTCACAGGCAGACACCAAAGCTACCGGTTCCATACGTCGTCCAGGAAAAGACTTCGGCAGATTCTATTTGGTTGCTAATATTTTCTGAATACTACGGTCGCCTGAAACTTTTAACTTGTACACTCGGTCCTGCTCCTCAGTCCCAACTATATATTCTTAACCGTGCTCGGACCCTCTTTCCCCGAAGAAATCGTGAATTAGCGTTCGTAACCAGAGTTCCAACATTTTTTTATTTTTATTTTACAAGTCTAGTTTCGTAGGACTAAATTGAGGAGCAAATACCAAAGGTGATGGAATGTGTCGGTGCACGAAATTAAAACATAAAAGTAATAATAGATGAAATTAAACGTTTATGAATCCAAAAAGTCAACCCACAAGTTACTTTAAACGCAGTCAACAATATAACACGTGTTGTCAAATTAACCATTAATACAATGCACTTCATAATAAGTCGTCTTCTTCTATCTGGTCCGTATGCGATTAAGTCAATTACATTACATTTTACATAACGTTCTTTGCTAATTCAGACTCTTTCGTTATTAATTCGCGGTCAACCACACCACCCTTCATTAGCGGCTGCACGGAGTAACACGTCCAGCACAGCAAGTGAACTTCCGTTCACCGCTTGTGCGCACGGCAGGTGCAACCCCTGCGTGTATTCTTCGCTGCACATAAACAGAAGCCTGACGGGTGTCTTACTCCTATCAAGAAAAATTTTGGACAGAAGCTATTAATTTTAAGTGATTACCTTCCATTTGTCGAAGACCATGAGAATGTATCGTGGCATTTCCTAACAGTTTCACGTTAACACTGCAACGTCGACACTGATGGTCGCACAAGGAACTTCGTGAGCATGTGGACTTGTTTCGACCAGCGTAGTTTTATCCCTTCGGAGCAGGTAAAACTGTAAGTGTCTGGCCACCGTCCAGGTTCATAATTCCAGGGAACGGGTGGAGATGGCAGGGTGGGACGTTGGGGATAGAGGTGGGGGGGGGGGAGGTTGGTTAGTGATTGGGTATCGTGGAATGCTCGGTGCTAGTAAGTTAGAAGGGTGCATAGCCCATTGTGGGAGACTGTTTGTGGGTTCTGTGTCTGTGCAAAATTTGGCATCTTCGCTGGTAAAACTGCTATAGTCTGTCGGTAAACTGAAGAGCGAGCGAGCCCCCACTCTGCCAACCCAGCTACGTTACAGGGCTCTTCTACAGGCTTTCACAACGTAGTACCAGCTCTGCCGCGGCGCGCGCTTTAAATCTGTGGCGACGCCGTGAACACATACGTCTCGGCTGCGTTCATTTTTAGACAAATGTATTAAGGAATACAAAAAACGATACCTTCTTCCGAAAGACAACATTATAGAGTAAATAATATTAAGATAAGAATGGAAATCAGGATTGTATTACAAACATAGAACCGAATGCCTGTTCATGTGAATGTATTGTATGTTCCTCTATTGCTATTCGTTAAACGAACCCCATATAATGCAATCTATCTGTAGAATTTGAGGCTTGTTCTTACTTTGTGTTTCTACTAAAAGGTAGAAGTTTTATTTGAAGGACTGTATTGAAACTTCACAATTTTTGCAACACGAAGAGTGTTTAAAAAGTAAGCAGAAATTTATAATTTTGCGTGTTGTATTAGTGAGATTTGCACCACTTTTTGTCACTGTCTTCGTAAACATGTCTGAAAGCTATGTGTACAATGTTACGCATATTGGGTATTTACTCTGTTGTTAGCTGTCAAAAAGGTTACATGTGTTTTGGTAGCATCAACGATTGTTTTGTATAAAAATTGATTAAAAAATCTGTGTAAAAATTTTGTTATAGGAATGGAATGAAGTGTGTGAAATTTTTACAAATGTTAAATATTGCTTTTGGTGTTCCTGTAATAAGTGAAGCAAGGGAATACAAGGGGTATAAACATTTCAAAGCAGGCCTTAAAGGACAGCGGTTTTACAAGCATGGACGAGATTAAAAATGCACAGTTAAGAGACCAATAAACTACCCCGAGAAACAGTTCCTAAAGAATTTCGGGAATTGGAAAAAGCACTGGCACAAGTATATAGTATGTAATGGGGAATATTTTGAAGAGGATAGAATTGCTGTAGATTAACAAATAAATTTCTTACAAAAAATCAGAATTAATACGTAAACGCATCTCGTATGTCAAGCTTTTTGCTTAAAAGTCGAGAATCGATGTATATGTTTCGAAAAAAAAAAATTCAGTAGCGTTTAGAATAGCTATTGCGCACAAATTTAAAGCAATGTCTCAGAATCAGGTGAATAGTGACATAGCTAGAGATTTAGTGTTCCATAAGCATCAAAGGTTTTATGTGATTTTGAAACTGTTTATAAAGATAGGTTTCCTCCCAAGATGATTAGTTTTCCTTCGTGGCGATTCCACTAAACCATGCGGCTTGTTTTCGCGTTCCTTCCTTATGCGTCCTATTGGACGAGGCTGACGTTCCCATAAACTACAGCCCTTTGAGTCTGATTGGTAATATTAGCCAAGTGTTCTTTTTGGGTCGCCTCTTTAATACACGATGCAACCACATTAGAGACGATCAAACGCTCGTTACTCCGCAAATACCGCCTCTTCCTCGTATTCTGCAAATTTTCTTGCAATACTAGACGGTTATCCATCACTTCCGGAAATCGAAGTATATCAGAGTATACAAAGTTAACTGACTGACACTGGCAACTAAGATCATACGAACAGAAACGACGTATATCACTGCACGCCGATCTACACCTCTAGACAGGTAACGGGCAACAGATTTTGGGTGCTCCTGTGGGCCGGTGGCAGCGTTCTTCCGGGAAAGGCCACTTCCCCCACCAAAAGCGCTGCTCGCTCTTCAGTTTACAGACGTCCGGTGACGCAAGTGTCGGGACACACACACAAACGAATGTGTGGACAATTTGGTTGACCTCGGGACCACGGTGCCCCTTTTATCTACATACTGTTCGTGCAGAGGTCGCTTTGGGCAGCAGTAGTGAAGTTGGTCCAGTGTGGCACAGACCGGAGTGCGGCTGGGGCCCGCACGCTGTCACCTCGCGGCCGCCGTAGTTTTTTGTGGGGCGGCGGCAGCTGGCGGCGGCTTCCGCTGCGCCGGGCGCGTGCTGCGGCAGCTGCTCAGCCCAGGTCCGCGGCGGCGGTCCTCGTTGTCCGCGCCGTTTTCCGGGCTTCCCCAGCCCTGCTAAGTGTCCAAATATACACGTCTGTGCGTCGCTCCCGAAAGCCACGTGCTTATTAAACCAAAATCTACAACTAGGATGTTCTTCAGCTTGTAAATCTGGTTACGTAGAGTTTTTCCTATCAGTTTACGAAGTAGGCCATCCCTCCGTACACTGTATCGTGTGCTGTTAGATCCGTCAGGACGACGCCACTTTCTTCTTATCGAAGTAGCCCTTCTCGATAAAATTTGGTGGTAACGACTCGATTGCAGCAATTTCTTCTAGGCCAAAAACTCTACCACCGTCAGTACGCCGGCCAGTGTGGCCGAGCGGTTCTAGGCGCTTCAGTCTGGAACAGCGCGACCGCTACGGTCGCAGGTTCGAATCCTGCCTCGGGCATGGATGTGTGTGCTGTCCTTAGGTTAGTTATGTTTAAGTAGTTCTAAGTTCTAGGGGACTGATGACCTCAGATGATAAGTCCCATAGTGCTCAGAGCCATTTGAACCATTTTGAATCGTCGGTACGGAAGGCTTTATGTATAGTCAGCCTGATCATCAAAATTCTATCAGATAATTTATAAACAGAACGTAAAAGGGAAGTTGGTCAGAATGTTTTGGGGTTGACTCCAGTTTTCCCAGGTTTCAGGATGGCGAATATCTTGGCCTCTTTCCTACAGATACAGCACGCCAACATCTACTAGTTTGTAACTAGGTGAAAGTTGAACGTTTGCTTTCTCTCTGAGTGACAATACTTTCAACTTTTGCAACGTGATTAGTTTGCCTCAGAACGATAATTGCTAAGGCTAGTGAAATGTATCTGGAATCAGACGGAAGTGCTTCGGTTTCCTTCGGGGTCTGTTAATGGCCCGAGAGGTTGTTCACAACAGATTAACTTAACCGTTTTTCTAGTGGAACATATTACAGAAAACCTTAACTTGTTTTGTCGCAGACTACACCTTGCTTTCCTATGACAAAGTTAGCGAGTAAGGAATGACCGAAGATATTATGAAAGTACGTTATCGTTGTCCATTTGACTTATCACCGGACACGGCTTAGGAGGTATTAGAAACGAATGAGGAAAACCGTCGAAAACCTGAGTTTAGTCAGTAAAGCAGATGGTCGTTAAAGAAGTGGGATCGATATGGCTGTGACTCAACGCGCCGCCTCGCTAGTTGTCTACGCTTTACGTTTCATTCGCTGAGTAAATGTTTTGAACTAGATTCGGAGTTCACATGGTGGACATTGTGCAATCGTTCGTAAACAACACATCAGTCTATACTTAAGTCAGGCCATAAAATTTCGTTAATATTCTAGTCTCTCTCAGGAGGTCGATATGTACTGTTTGGTGTGAAATTCCGTTTTTTCGGATGACGATTTCCCCTCACATTCACTGCCTGTTGTTTCGGTTACTTGATATTTGAATTAAAAGTAGCAAAGTTACTTCCGTACGACAGTTACAGCATGTCGTCGTATCCTTACATTCCACAGCATACAAATTAGCTCATGGTTGCTCCTAATTGACCCCGTTCTCCAGTATCCCAGTCAAATGCGTTCCCTTTGCCAATCTTTTACCTTTCCTCTGTCATGGTGTCTGGCAGACTGCTTGCTAAGGCTCAAGATTGAGTGTTCCGCTCGACCGCAATATTTTCAGATTGCAACTCTCGCGTCTGCTTCACACTGCCAGGAGCTTATGGTCAGATCGTGGGCTTATAGCGGTACTGATTGAACGTCACTTATAAATACTTCATGCTTGGCATAACAACGTCGATTGGGTTATTTGCACCTAGATTTCAATTGTTGAAAGGTGTCCTTCGCTATCGTGGGATGCAGAACGTCAGCAAACGCCGAAGTTACGGAATGTAGTTATCTCTACGTAACGATGTCTCTAGATGGAATTGGAATTGGATAAGAGGCGTAGTAGAGGATCGGAAAAAAAATGTATCCTCAAAATTGATGGGAATAAAAGCGTAAGTTCTTAAATTTTGTCCCAAATATTAGGTTGCTCCGTTTACTGAAACCACTAATTTACATATTCAGTTAGTCGCTTTTAGTGTTGGGAGTACTGGCCAGAAAACAAACGCGTGATGAACGAAGAGACGAAAATAACCCTAGGAAATAGGATAAATGAAGTCGACGTTTTAGTAAAGAATGTAATCTCAAGTCTTTGTAATTTCTAAACAGTCATTTTGTTAATGTCTTGTGAAGCGCAGGCTCCCCTGGACTGGGCGGAAACGCTGTTTGAAAGTCTCTCAGGACAGAATTGTGACGAGAGAAGCGGACACTGGCAGGCTATGGACAAGAGGCGGAGTTGACAAGAAGGAAATTAAGTCGTAATTCAGTGATAAGATAGGTGACAGTGAAGCAGCTGGAAGGAAGTGGGGAGTGGGCCAGTTTCTCGGGAAGCCGCGTGCGAGGCAGTCGTTGTTCCCCGCGCCGTCGGCTGGGGTGTGGGAGGCAGATGCGTAGCGGCGGCGTGGGGCGGCAGATAGCAGCTGCCGCCGCCGGAAGTGGTCGGAGCTTCCCTCCTACCCCGCTGGCGGCGCTGGCGTAGCCCTGTCCGTGACCTTCCTTCCGTTGCTCGCCTGCGCGTTCCTACTGCGGAGAAGAGCCTAACTCCGTGTCGAACATCGGCCGTCTGAGCGTGCGTCGATCAGAGCGCTTCTACAGGGTGACCGCCGTGGCGTAGCTAAACGAGGAACGATGTCAGTAGAACGTAAGAGATAAAGCTTAATCGCTTGTGCACCCAGAGTAATTCATTATATCGGGTGTTCCCGGATTTCTGAAAAACGAAGTTTCAAAAACTGTTAATATATTGAGAGAATAAACGACTAATGAGTCATATAATTTTATAGTCTGTGAAAGCCAGTCACTAAAAATCTAAAGGCAGGTGCCTTGGGCAACATTTTCCATTTTAGGTGGTCTGCAACATTACGTAACATCAGAAAACGTGTCTGAAACACATTTTGGGAAAAAGCGACGACAGAAGCAATAATTTCTATCAGTGAAGTTTCTAGTGAAACTTCCGTAGCGAAAGGCTCTGTCTTGATGTTAGTAATGATTGACGTGCCGACGACTTCGTAGTGGCGCCAGTATTCCGGCGGAAAGGATGTGAGTAAACAGCGAGGTGCCCGGCGCAGCCGTGGAAACAATCCCAGGAAACGGGCAGCGTGTGCCGCATCCCGATAACCGCGTCTTCTAACAGGTTGCGATATGGCCGGCAGGTCGTTCGTCTTTCTCATTCTGTTGTGCGAGCGGCACAGCTTTACCTGTTCACATGTTGACGTCATACTTGGCGCGTAACTGAACAGTAGCAGTAGTACAGTGCGGCGTAAAGAGCGTGCGCTAAACTGCAAATCCAAAAGGTCCGGGGTTCGATCATCCGTTTTTGTCACATCGAACGTTTATTGGTGTGAAAACACCCAAGTTGAACAGTGCTTGAAAACCATGGGTAGTGCCCTCCACTACATCATGGCAGTGTTCAAATCTACCTTAGAGGTGAGGAATGTCTTGCCGTTTAATATGAGAATTTCTCGGTGATGGAAGTGTTACTTCAGGACGATTCACAGAAACCAAATACTCGTAAACTGCTCCTGAGGAATTGTAAAATTTCATGATTTGTGAATGAATGGTCCCTGGTCGATGGCTGTGATAAAGTGATTCGCACTGAAATTATTTGGACTGCGTAAAACAGATCACTTCTATTATATGCGTTACACTAATTCGTTTTCACTTATTAAAATAATCACTGGCAAATGCTAATTGCACGCCGCTATTGGGAATTAACTTTGTGGATTTCCGTAGATGGTGGCAATTAACTTGGTAGACCAAATGTAGTTCACCACTGTTTGTAATCGCCTTCGTGAACTCTTAGGTTGCTGTCATTATCGGTGAATTTGCTCCACTAAAACCTAGATTTCGTAAACATTAAATTTTTCATACAAGGACAAAAACTAGTATAATTTTCAGTTGGTTCCGCCTGTTAAGCTTTCGGACGATTAACTATGTAGAGTTCATCGTTGTGCCAGCGAGAACCTTCTAAATGGCAATGTTAGCAGAATAGAACTAGTAGCTGCTGAACTACCAGCCTTTTGGAATGGCCAACAGACTTCGTCGTCCACCAGTAATACGACGCTGCCGTGAGGTGATGAAAAGATATTGTCGACGAGGCACACTTTTTACCGTTTAGAACGAAATTTTATATGCTTCTAACAGCTGATAAACTGATTCTCTCGGTCTTCATTCTTAGTCCCTTTAATCCCCATAGACAGCTCGAACATGAATATCAGATACGCAGTGCTATTTTGTAGCGCGAGCACTGATTAATAGATACTTCGTTCCAGTGAACATTCCAAACGATGTGAAAGTATTGTGGGTAAAGAAAGTAGTAGGACGGAAAACTAATAGTTGCTTTAATAACGTACTGCACGGCATGAACATTTACATCTACACGGATACTCTACAAATCATATTTAAGTGCCTGGGAGGTGGTTCATCGAACCACGTTCACGAAAGCGTAAAAAAAAAAATATTTTTGCATTCAAAGGAGAAAGTTAGTGATGGACATTTCGTGAGAAGATTCTGCTGCGCCGGCCGAAGTGGCCGTGCGGTTAAAGGCGCTGCAGTCTGGAACCGCAAGACCGCTACGGTCGCAGGTTCGAATCCTACCTCGGGCCTGGATGTTTGTGATGTCCTTAGGTTAGTTAGGTTTAACTAGTTCTAAGTTCTAGGGGACTAATGACCTCAGCAGTTGAGTCCCATAGTGCTCAGAGCCATTTGAACCATTTTTTTGATTCTGCTGCAATGAGAAACGCCTTTTACACAGGTCCACCCAAGTCCTGTATCACGTCACTGATAATCTCCATTTCGTGATACGCAAAACGTGCTGCCGTTCATTGCAATTTCTCGATGTACTCCGTCATTCCTACCGGCTATGAATTCCACACCGTCCAGCAGTACTCCAAGAACAGGGCGGACAAGCGTAGTGTAAGCGTTCTCTGTAGTGGATCTGTTGCATTTTCCAAGTTTTCTGCCAATAAATCGCTGGTATCTCCCCCCCCCCCCCCAACATTTTCTATAGGTTCTTTCAGTTTAAATTGTTCGTAATTGTAATTCCTAGGTATTCAGTTGAATTTACGACCTTTATATTTGACTGGTGTATCGTGTAACCGAAGTTGAACGGATTCCTTTTAGCATTCATGTTGACACTCACACTTTTCATCATTTAGGGTTAGTTGGAAATTCCACACCAAAACCATACCTTTCTTAATCGTTTTGCATCAGCGAGAAGTTTCGTAAAGTTTTGAAATGGTGTGTAAAGTCCGTTGGAAGTCGCTACTCTCAAATACAGGATAAATAGTCTTGGAAAATGGCATGCCGGGAGTTAACGTTGCATAAAGACGTATACACAGTTTATAATTGTAATATTAAACTTCCTGTATTAAACCGACGGCATAGGATTATAGGTCTTAAAAAATATGACGGCGTTTATATTTTTTTTAATTCGGACAATGTGTGAAAACAAAGAAAATTAAAAATTTTGTTGCCTCTAGAAGCCATTAGGTACGCTTCAAACTGTGACTTTGTCCAGAATTAGCCCTTTGATAGTATAGACGTTGTGGCAGTTGCATTATCTAAAAACTCGGTGAGAAAAGTGAAACTCCTTGCTTCATATTTTACATGGTATGAGTAAACTTGGAGGGTGTGGCTGTGAGAAACGGCTGGTTCTGCTTTGGAACACGCGGATGGTGAGCGTGCCCGGAAGTGCCAGGGTCGCGCGTGGCGCAGCTGGGCAACCATTCCGCTGCGTGCGCTGGTTGCGACTGCTGGATCGCATGTACAGCCGCTGACATCCACCGCCTCCCCTCCCCCTCCCCACAGGAGCACTTCCCCTCCCGCGCAGCTCCCCACTCCCCCCATTAAGCTTTGTCGGTCGTTTATTAGCGGGCGTATGGCGCTGATACGCGATACACCAGCTCTGCGGGACGCTCGCAACACTGCCGACCGGAGTAGGAGTAAACTGTGAAAGCAGGCGCGTCCCTCGCCAGTTTCTGCTTCCTCGGCGTTCCGGGCCAGATAAGAGGCGCTGGCGGCTGTATCGCTGTTTGTAACCGCAAAGTGTTCCTGAGAACGTGAATGCTCGATGCGCACATGCGCCGTTTTCCGCTACCGGGTGAGATTACACGCGCCACATGACGCAATATGTACCGAGCTGGCTGGCACAGAGATGGAGCAGTAGTGTTTCAGTATGTTGCGTCTCATTCAGTGCGCGTGATTCCATCTTTTCTCCGAGGTTGGCACAGCTCTTGTCAATGTTTTGACACTTCCCGAGGTTTGTAGAGCTGAAAATGAATGTTCACGGTGTGTTTTCCGTGTTGTGATTTCTTGACCGAGTAAGAACTGCGTGCCAAACCGGAAGTCGAACTCGCAAGCTTTTGCAGGCACTGGCCATAATAACTGTTAATAGCGGTGGTGGTGCATTGGTTACCATACATGACTCCCACCCGATAAGGACAATAGTTGTTCAAAAAGCCGTCAGATCACACAGATTTAGATTTTCCGTCTTATTTCTGAAGATTTTCCGCTTCAGCAGGTCGCGCACACAACCTCTTTCCATGATCTGTCGGTGATCTTCCAATTTGTCTTCTTTTCAAATTCTGTCCATTCCAAAGCCTCTCTTGGCGTTCTTTTAACGTGGAGAAACCATTTCTCTCCATAGTTCCTTCGTGTTTCGTGTTCTTTAATTTCCTATCGTGTCCATTACTTCCTGTTGGAAAGTGCATCTCCGTCACTTTTGTATTGTACTCGACTCTTTTTGCAGGTCCAACAATCTGATCCATAGTCGAAAAATCTTATATGATAAGACTTGTATTATCTCTGCTTTGGCTGTATTTACCGTTGCCTAATTAGGTCTGATACAAAAATTCCTTCCTCAGTGTTTCCGTGCTTCGCGTTTATGGGACAGTTTCTTACTAAGACGAGACAGATTTCCTACAGCATATAATAATTCAAATTTATTAACTGTTCCTGATATCCCTGTCGGCGGGACATTAACCACGCCTTCATTTTCTGAGTTATGCAGGTAAATACAGCTATGATACTGTTATCTCCTTTAACTATCAAACACAAAAGCTACTCTCTAGTGTTTATCTAGATAATGTTAACTATATCACACTGTCTTCTTAGATATAAATCTTCGAAATGGCTTCCACATCAATAACGAGACACGATGCGGCTTTGACGCCAGTATCTGCAGCCCAGCTACCAACCACAGGTGTATTCTCAAAGTGTTGCTGCACTTAGATTGGCCAACTACCGAAATCTGTGACTACGTCCCTCAGATACATGCAGCGTTGCGAGAAAGTGAAGCCTGGTTAGTATTTCACTATTAAGAAAAGAATCGAACGTGGATTGATTGGAGTGTTAAATGCTGTTAAATGAAGAAAGGGTGCGAAGGGGGAGTACACAAAGAACTAAATATTCTTAACATCCCACTTAGATTAGCAGTAAGTTCCATGTAATATCACAGCTGTAAATTAATGTAAGTTTGACTTGTAGAAAGTCAGTGTCTGGTTGTTTCGTGTTCTTGATGGAAAAATTTAACTTTGAATGACATTTAAATGTCGTCGTATTGAAGTATAATTTTCTCAGGTTTCTGAATTTTGTGCTTCGTTGTAAGTCTTAGAAGAGTTTGGCTTAAAGAGCCGTTGTTAAGTGTTACTTGAAGATTGTAGGACCCTTTTATAACTAGAAATAAGGAAAATAGATGCGACGTTAACAAGTTACCTATTACGAAGTGTAAGGACATTTACGGACAAGCTCGCACAGAACTGGGAAGCGGATGGAAATAGATAATTTCTTCTCCAAAGCAATCGTGCTGGCATTCTCCTGGGACGATTAAAGGAAAGTACGGAAAACGTGAACGTGAACTGGATAAAAGTTCGAACGCCACTCTTTCTGAATGACTAGTCCAGTGTGTTAACCGCTGTCATTACGTTCGCTTTTCTGATCGTTGTTCCGAAAGAAGGCTTTTGATTTTACAAGATTCTCACATTCTGGAGAATGAGAGATCCGTCCACACGCGAGCGCTCTGACCTAGGTCATCCACCTTACGATGGGAGTTCTGGAGATAGTTTCTTAGCTCCACACGTTAATCCACGTCAAAACAAATTTTGTGTGTTGCAGGGTAACTATTGCTCTTGGGAGTAGAATGACGAGTGTGCCCACCCAACTGCTTATTATACGAGGATAGTAATGGAATACTTTCTTGTGAAAGCACGTTGGTTTTGTTCACTAAATTATAAATTATTCTCCACTCTTTTGGCTAAAATATCCTACTTTCCAATGTTGGAACACGTGAGGCAATATTGACTATACGACTTATCTTAGAAGAAAGATTAAGGAAAGGCAAACCTACGTTTCTAGCATTTGTAGACTTAGAGAAAGCTTTTAACAATGTTGATTGGAATACTTTATCAAATTCTGAAGGTGGCAGGGGTAAAATACAGGGAGCGAAAGGCTATTTACAATTTGTACAGAAAGCAGATGGCAGTTACAAGGGTCGAGGAACATGAAAGGGAAGCAGTGGTTGGGAAGGGAGTGAGACAGGGTTGTAGCCTATCCCCGATGCAATTCAATCTGTATATTGAGCAAGCAGTAAAGGAAACAAAAGAAAAGTTCAGAGTAGGTATTAAAGTCCATGGAGAAGAAATAAAACTTTGAGGTTCACCGATGACATTGTAATTCTGTCAGAGGCAGCAAAGGATTTGGAAGAGCAGTTGAACGGAAAGGATAGTGTCTTGAAAGGAGGATATAAGATGAACATCAACAAAAGCAAAACGAGAATAATGGAATGTAGTCGAATTAAGTCGGGTGATGCTGAGGGAATTAGATTAGGAAATGAGACACTTAAAGTAGTAAACGAGTTTTGCTATTTAGGGAGCAAAATAACTGATGATGGTCGAAGTAGAGAGGATATAAAATTTAGACTGGCAATGGCAGGGAAAGCGTTTCTGAAGAAGAGAAATTTGTTAACATATAGATTTAAGTGTCAGGAAGTCGTTTCTGAAGATAAGATGGGTAGATCACATAACTAATGAGGAGGTATTGAATAGAATTGGGGAGAAGAGGAGTTTGTGGCACAACTTGACTAGAAGAAGGGATCGGTTGGTAGGACAAGTTCTGAGACATCGAGGGATCACCAATTTAGTATTGGACGGCAGCATGGAGGGTAAAAATCATAGAGGGTGACAAAGATGAACACACTAAGCAAATTCAGAAGGATGTAGGGTGCAGTAGGTACTGGTAAATGAAGCAGCTTGCACAGGATAGAGTAGCATGGAGAGCTGCATCAAACCAGTCTCAGGACTGCAGACCACAACATCACAGTACACTTCAGATCGTTCGTTGCACGATGAGGTAGGACATGAAGCAGATGACAGGCGTCTCGCCCAACGACTCCTGTTTCAGTTCACTGCCAGACCTCCGTAGCTCCTAATGTGATGCTCTGGTTTTCCGCCAAGAGAAACTCAATGAAATCTCTCTGCTTGGAACGTACTTCAGTTATAGACGCTATTTTTAAGGCTGCGTATAGCGCCGCCACACATCGGAACGTCATGAAACTACAGGGCCAGAAGCGGTAACATTCCACAATAAATTCCGCATTATTTCAGCAGAAATTGGCCCAGGAAAAACGTGTTGCATTACTCATTGAATGCATCTCGTACAAGTCGCCAAATCACGCACAAGAAATAAATGAAATTACACTGTCAGATTCCACGAACGATGGCGGTTCGCGCTTGTCGAGGCACAGACGGCGATTGCATTGTTGCCGATTCCAACCGACAGTTGCGACACGCGCATGGGCGTGCTATGCGCTTGAAGAGAGCGTATCTCCTGCAAATTGTCTCTAGCTTCCTTACGCTGAATTTGCGACTTACTGGCACCATCAGCGATGGCAACACGCAACAAATGGAATAAATAATGCTCTAAACAACTCGCTGCGATCAGGTTTAATGCTCGGATCTGCTACGGCCAAAGACCTTGTTAAAAAATAACTAGACTCACTGATGGCGCTGCAGTCGCGGGATAATTTGAACCTTCGCCTGGACGCCATTATAGTGGTTGTAGTCTGATGTGTTGTGTAGTATTGTTGTTTATGAAGACCCTGATTCAACGTTGTATATTTGTTGGGGCGTACATACAGTATTTGTTACTCGCAATTCTACTGTCTGTACGTTCCAATCAAAAGAAGTACAATGGTGAAGAGTTGTGCAGCGTTTAATCGTACAAATAAATTCGAGAAAGGTACGAATATTACATTTCACAGATATGTGAAGATAAGTTGTTTCGTATGTCAGTGCACTTGCTTAATAAATGTTTATGGTCTCGCGGTAGCGTTCTCGCTTCCCGAGCACGGGGTCCCGGGTTCGATTCCCTGGCGGATCAGGGATTTTTCCTGCCTCGAGATGCTGGGTGTTGTTGTGTCGTCTTCATCATCATTCATCCCCATTACGGTCGGAGGAAGGCAACGGCAAACCACCTCCATTAGGACCTTGCCTAGTAAGGCGGTGCGGGTCTCCCGCATCGTTCCCCTACGCTCTGTGAAGAAGCATAGGACTTCATTTTATTTCACAACACGGTATTAGCATAATGTCTGTGCATCTATTTGCAGGTTTCCTTTCTCAAAACCACAGCTGTTACAAAAATGGTTACACGCTGTCAGGAGGCAAGATTTCCGACCGACAGAATACCATTTTATATGTTCTGATCATTTTGAAGAAAGTTGGCTGATCAGTAGTGTTTTCATGGTCTAGATTAGGTTGAAACTTGATAATTTGGTCGTGAGTTGCCAAAGCACTAAGACATATATAACGCACTTCTCGTCATAAAATCTAAAGCAAGGTAGAGTCAGAAAATATCTATTAATATAGTGGGGAAATCTTCGAGTATTTTGATGCATTTTGCGTAGATCTATCGTAAATGAACTACGAAATATGCTTGGGGTCCAGTACATAACTTTTAGCTACGGCAGATTCCATGTAGGACGTAAGATAAATTCATAAACAGTGACTAGTTGTTTGTTCATAAATTATAAAGTATTTTGTTGTAACGTATTTAAATGAGGCGTTATGTTTGTGACCTAACTCAAGGGAAGGCATTTTATAACCAAAAGCGATGTATAAACATTCGAACTCCGCGCGTCAGTGTACCACTCTAATGGCCGCCGCCCAGCTATTCAATTTGTCCGCTCTTTACAGTCGACCACTCGTGCTGTTGTGGGCGCCTGGCTACGGCATTCACAGCAGAGCGCTGAGAACACTACTGAACGTTAATTGGCTATCAGAGAATGCGTGACGTAGATGCGCAGAGCGAGCCTAAAGGCGACCGCCATCGTTCGTGACTCAGTATACAGGGTGTTTAAAAAAGGACTTCAATACTTTAAAAAATATAAATTTATTCAAATAAGATATAGAGCTGGGTTCACTGCTGTTTTTGTAGGGCAGCATTTCCCCCCCCCCCCCCCTGCCCCCACTAAGGATGATGTATGTGGCTTCTGTTGGTTATCCTGCACACATCCCATAGGAAGTAAGTTTCTATCAAAACTTGCTGTAGCATTGCAGGTGTAACTTGCTCAGTGGCGGCGTAAATTCTTGCTCGAAGTTCAGGTAGAGAAGACGGCACAGGAGGTGGATACGGAAAGCTGTCACTGAGAAATTCACGGATATCATCCAGGTAGTGGGGTGGTGCACCATCTTGCGTGAAGTGAATATTTCGTTCTTAGTCATCGTCATCGATCTATGGTATCAACAATTGTAACATATTCAGGTACAGCATCCCCTTGATGGTTCTCTGACGGAAAAAAAGAGGCCGTACACTTTGTTTTTGCTCAACGCACAAAAAAACGTTCAGTTTAGGGCTATCACGAACATGTTGCAATGTTTGATGTGGATTTTCACCGCCCCAAATGCTACAGTTGTGTGTGTTAACATTGCCACGTAAGTGTAAAGTCCACTCGTCAGAAAAGTTCATTTTGTCCAAGAAATGTTCATCCTCATGTAAGCGGTTTAACATCCGCACAGACTTCCTTGCGAGGAATTTTATCAGTGTCTTTTATTGCATGTACGATCGTCAATCTGTACGGTTTCAAATGCTAGCGGTTTCTCAGCATACATGTGGGATTCACAGTTCACGACTTGGCACGCCGGGTCGATTTCGTAGGGCTATTGTCAAAACTGATTCGCTCGCTCAACGTCGTCGTCAGATGTGCTTCGACAACCTGATGATTTCCGATGTCTTACCGAGCACCCTGTTTCTGCAAAATATTTATGCCACTAAAAAACTTGTAGGCAAACTAGCAGAATGTTTAGCGTACTCGGTACGTAATTTAAGCTGAACTGTTGTCGCCGACGTCGATTCTTCAAACAAAAACACACAGCTTGCACGTTCGGATCCAATGAAAGCAGTCATCTTTAACCCAATTGCCACTAGCGCTCTTTACGGTGCGATTCGGCACTAGCGAACTACGCGAGACAAGTTTATATGTTCCCTTACAAACGGGCACTAAAATCGCCACTGTAGGTACTACGAATTAATTTATATGGATTCCCAAGGTTGTAAAGTTGATGATGTAATTACCGCGATATTATTTGTCGCAGCAATTCGAAATTTGCAGCAGATTGGGGTTGCAAGCCGAATCTGTTGCCATTCGTAGACAGTCCTCCGAAATACATTTCGGTAGTTGAGTTTGGTAGGGGAGAGGGCTGAGGGGTGGGTGCAGTCGCAGTGGGACAGGCGAGGCGTGTCCGGTGCTGTGCTGCATTGCGGCTCGGCGCGGCGCGCCCCTGCCGCGTATCGATCGTCAGCCAAGGGCGACGGCGCCGCAGTCGGCAGTGTCTGCTGCAGCCGGCCCCCGCCCGTAACGTGCAACCTGCTCTGTGGGGAAGAAAAGCTACGTCGTGGACTAGCGACCGTTTTCGTCAAGGATACCTGGCATTACGTTGAAGGAAGGTTGATGGGTGCAGATCTGAAACTTCCAGGCAGATTATAAAACTGTGTGCTGGACCGAGATTCCAACTCGGGACCTTCGCCATTTGCGGGCAAGTGCTCTACCAGCTGAGCTATGCAAGCTTCAATTCTGCCAGTATCTCGTCTCCTACTTTCCTGAATTGAAGCTGTGGGGACAGGTCGTGAGTCGTGCTTGCATAGCTCAGTTGGTAGAGCACTTGCCTGCAAATGGCAAAGGTCCCGAGTTCGAGTCTCGGTCCGGCACACAGTTTTATAATCTGCCTGGAAGTTTCATATCAGTGCACACTCCGCTGCAGAGCGACAGCCTCGTTCCAGTTGCAGCTCTGTCACTTAGACGTGTATCCATTAACTTGTACATTTTTCTGTTGGTCAGTAAGAGCAGAAACTGACGGTCCACTGCACTATCTCGTCAAAGCCGTCCCACGAACCGCCAGTTCACTAAATTCAATCTTCACTGCTTTAAATGGAGTTGAACTACTGCTTTTAAATCGTTTTCATCCGAAGCGTAATTGATTTCTTATCTTCGTGCATGTATTCGCAAATTTATTTTCGATCGTAGATAACTGCCAAAAAGAGCAGCTAACTACTGGCGTAGAGACTTTAGCAGGTCTACGGGGCTCACTTTAAATTGTAAAAGTGTCATTTGTATCTACAACACGTAACATTTGAAGAAAGCTGCGAAACAAAGCCAACCGTAATGTACTCTAAACTGTTGTAAAGAAAGTACGGTAGTAACAGATCTGGTCAGTCCATGTTCACGGAGTGTTGTTGTAGTAGTTGTGGCGGTCTTCAGTCCTGAGACTGGTTTGATGCAGCTCTCCATGCTACTCTTTCCTGTGCAAGCTTCTTCCTCTCCTCGTACCTACTGCAGCCTACATCCTTCTGAATCTGCTTAGTGTATTCATCTCTTTGGTCTCCCTCTACGATATTTACCCTCCACGTTGCCCTCCAGTACCAAATTGGTGATCCCTCGATGCCTCAGAACATGTCCTACCAACCAATCCCTTCTTCTAGTCAAGTTGTGCCACAAACTCCTCTTCTCCCCAGTGAATGAAGTGAATTAACCACTCTAGGCATCTCCACTCCCGTCTCACAGCAGGTGTCCCTGTTATCTTTGACGAGAAAATGAAGGGTGCTACAGTTGAACTGTCTCTACTTACCGAGAGTAGACGGAATACTCACTTACCATATCCAACGAACTTGTATAGGAATGAATGGCGCTGCAGGATTTGGAACGTCAGTGTGCAAACAGCCAACATGGGCTTGGACATGGTGAACAGGGCTTTACTCGTGAAACGCCTTTATCGAAACAGCAATAGTGGCGATGCTCATCGCGAGTATCGATGCATTATAGGAATATCGATAGGGTCCTCTTTCCGTGCTGGAGTTAAACATGATTCGAAAATTGGAATTGGCAAGTGATTCGGAAATTTCTCAGGGGAGAGGCTGACGGCTAATTGCACCACAAACTATTGAAGTAGTTACTGTTGCCATTGCTGAGAATGCTGGACGCAATGTGCACTAGGTGTGTCACGGTAGCAGTACGTTTAATGATCCACCATTCGAAAAGTGCTGCGAACAGTTGTGAAATGATCTCTCTAGTGATCTCTTCCGTATGTCCTCACAAATGTTTTCAGAATGTTTCGTTATCCCGCGGTCATTTGTTTTGCATGGGGGCAAACTCGAGTAACGTAAGTGAAATTTAAACAACCATGTATTTGTCGCAGTACGAAAATGGAAGAGCTGATCTGTTCATAGAAGCTTGGGTTAGGGATCATTGTTATTCGCCAATAATTAAAACGATTTTCCAGAAAGGTTAATTTTTTCGCAATATCCCGCGAATACGGGACCACTTTCCGCGGTGCTGGGTGCCGGTCAGCCGTAGCAAGGGCAGGGTCGGGTCGTCTTGCGAAAGTAGCTCACCAGAATGTCGTTGCAAGGGCATTGCACCGGAGAAGTTGTCAGTATGAGTGCCGGTAGTCGCAGTTTGAATCTGTGGGAGATGAGAAGTATGGAAATTTAAGGTAGTAGATAGTGCAATACAGTGATGGTTCATTTATAATTGAGCAGTACGAACATAAGCTGATAACATGGGAAGTTACGAAAGTTGCTCTACCTCGCTTCCGTGACCTGCTTGTAACTCACTTTACTGCTGACTTGATATGTAAACAGATACAAAGATGGATCCCGGAAATGGTAAAACTGAACAAGATACAGGCTAGAATTTTGACATATACCTGTTAGGTAATGATTACTCTTGCTCAATGGCGCTCATAGATCTTGAGGTGATCTTGTGGTCAGTACACCGAAACTGCTCACCTATTAAAAGGCGATTCCGGCTTTCTATTACTGTGTACTGCCCTTTGATTGCAGTTTATATTGTTGCACCTTGTAAATGAAATTTTTGTGTTAATGTGTTGTATTCTTCATATAGCGGGATGATTATTGAACTACATGAAACAAAATCTTTGTAACTTCTGAACGATTTGCGTTAGGACCTTCAAACTGCACGATTGGCCGCGGGGCATGATGGGAATTAGTGTGTACATGCATAGTTTAGCGACGAAGCCCACTTTAGTTTGGATGGGTTCGTCAATAAGCAAAACTGGCGCCTTTGGGGGACTGAGAATCCGCATTTCGCGATCGAGAAGTCTTCTGACGCTGAACGGATGACTGTGGTAGTGTGCAATGTCCAGTCACGGAATAATAGGTGCGGTATTCCTTGATGGCACCGTAACTACCTAACGGTACCTGAAGGGTTCGGAAGAGGACTTCGTCCCCATTATCCAAAGTGACCCTGATTTCGACAAAATGTGGTTCATGGAAGACGGAGTTCGACCCCATTGAAGCAGGAGTGTTTTTGATGTCCTGGGGGAGCACTCTAGCTCTCAGATGTCACTGGCATGCGCCTCGATTGGCAGCCATATTCTCCGGATCTGAATACAAGCGACTCTGTTTCGTGGGGACAGCAATAATCTCGAAACCATTGCTGAGCTGAAAACAGCCATTTAGGTGGCCACCGACGGCATCAATGATCAGACACTTCAGCGGGTCATGTAGAATTTCGCTATTCGTCTGAGCCACAACTTCGCCAATGATGGCAAGCATATCGAGCATGTCGTAACTGAAATCCGAATATCTGTAGTGACGTTTACATATTAAATAAGGTGTGTGCACGCCGTAGTTGGTAACTAATTTATGTTGTGTTTCATATAGTTCAGTAATTGTCACCCTGTTACTGACTGCCTTAGGGAGTCGCAAGTCACTGGAATAGCTCGCTTGGTAGTCTGTTTCCGTAAACGAAGACGATGCTGGGATGCGGCTGTTTGGTACCGTGTTTAAGTCTGGTCTTAATGCTGGAGAAGTCCGGCATGTGGCAAATGTGCGAGCCGGCTGTTGTCTCCGTTGAGATGAGACGTATGACATATTAGAGTTGAGGTCACGCACGATTCCGTGGTGTGGGTCGAGCAGTAAAAACAGGCGCCTACTGCGAGTCGGGGTCGCCTTTGACGCGCGTTTCCTGACCCACTGAGGCAAGCGCCGTCTCCATATAATCCTCCTCCACTCCTTCCCGCAAGCCCCCGCAACCCACGCAAACGTGTAACGACAGGCGAAGTAGGTATATACCGTGACAGTTGTCGCCGACACACGGATTATTCTGCTTATCTCAACTACTTGCGCTATATTCATTGCATCTCACGAATATAAACTAATTACAAAACATTCTTAAAACGTGAAACTGCCGATATAAGATTTTGACTGAAGGGGTGGAGCGTTACGTGAGGAAATCACCTGTTCTCGGACGTATGGATTTAAATCTCCACGATTACGAAGGCAATGGTCCACATACCGCTTCCAAAGTTATATAAAAATCTGTTAAATATTTTTTACCGAACGACGAATCGGGCTAGCGACACTGACTGCACTGTACCTTCGCAACTGCCATAGTAATCTCGTTGTTCCGTAAATGAGAGATACGAGCAGTGTAATTTAGTCGAAATGTGATAGTTCGTAGTGTCTTTTTTTCCGAGTGTCTAACCATGGGAGCAACGGTGTACCGAGAAAGTCTGATGAAGTGGTTGGAACGGCTCACCAAGTGAGCGTAGACTCTTAGGTCAGGAAGACCTTGCCTCCGGTGACAATAGTCCCGCGCTTCCGATCTTTGCTTGAAATGTCAGCAACTCGTAAGAGTGAAAGTTTCGGCAATAATGCACAATTAAATCTGCAAATGCAGGGCACAGTTGTGGGAGGAGTGTTAGATATATCACCGCGACAGTGTACCATCATCTTCACCAGTTCGCCAATTCGGCGTGAGTAATAAATGGCTCTTTCCTCACCCGCTGTAATCGGCAAATCTTGCTCTACGCAGATTTTTCCGAAAGTAACAAACGAAACCGCGGAATAGAAGTCGTTCAGATGCCACGTATGGCATTAAGTACCCTGTGCTGGATCGCGCGCCTTTAATGCGAACCCCCCGCGTCAGATTACATACATTTCTGACGCTCCGTAAACTGAAGGGCGAGCAGCCTTCGTGGTAGGGGAGGCGGCTTTTCCCAGAAGAACGCTAAAACTGCCGTCGTGTTTGACTGGGAATAAGTTTCTCGCCCAGTGGTGCGGTACAGCGCGCGGTGATTAACGTAATTATGTTAGTGTGCTCTTGAGCCAGTTACTGCTGATTTGTAAGTTCGGTGCACTGTTAACCCATTTAGTGGAAAATAAGTCGTCCGAATCTGCGCACTGCAATTCAAATGCTGCGCTAAGAAAGGCTCACAGCTTTATGAAACAGCCTGTCGTTGACTCTTCTGACGCAGCAGCGTAGGAATGCGAACCCTCGTGTTCTCGCTGCAGTTTGCTGACTGAGTATATTGCGACGAGCCACGTAACTGGTAGCCCAGGACTCTCTAGTAAGTAGAACGAAACGAAAATACTGGACTATTGCAGGAGTCAGTGTTAGCCTCTATACTTTGACCTTTACGTTTCTGATATGCCTGAAACCAATGGAAAGAAG
Source organism: Schistocerca cancellata (assembly GCF_023864275.1). Lineage (NCBI taxonomy): Eukaryota > Metazoa > Arthropoda > Insecta > Orthoptera > Acrididae > Schistocerca > Schistocerca cancellata. Next base: position 523,304,013 of record NC_064633.1, read on the forward strand.
TCTGGATGTGGCGGCGATCTAGGACTTGGGATTCAGCGTAAGAAGTTCAAAGGTGCCAAAAACAGTAATGACGTCGTTAAACTGTATTATTTCCCCATGTGGAGACTCATACCTAATTTTTCTGTAAACGAAGTTAGTAGTTCTCACTTAGAAAAAGAACAGCAGAGTAAATTTAATGTCTTTACGAACGACACAGTGCTGCCCTTCGAATCATCCAGATTGTCTTGGAATGATAATTGACAAGTCACTATCTCTCAGTATGCGTTACGAAAAAACTCATTGGAAAAGAGAACCTGAGAGACACCCTTATTGGAAAATAGATATGAGACATCCTTATCCAGAAATCCTTCAGTACTAACTGGGGAGCATGAGCAGACACGCGTAAAATTTCTGCCCCCAGGTTAGTGTTCTGCGGATGAAAGTTGTGCTCTGGTGTGGTTGAGCAGCCCTCTGGTAAGAGATAGTGGGCTCAGTACAAATAATGCTGATCATTTCTGGGTACTTAAGAACTGCTCCACTATACTGGCCTCCAACACTCTGCCATACGGCCCCTCCTCTGTGAAAACAAGAAGCTCTGTTGAGAGAGTATTGTAATTCAGTGATAATTTCACCCCTGAAGATATTTACGGGTTGACAAGATATATTTCTTTAGGAAGATCCAAGCCAGCGACTGGCGCAACAGCTTGCTGAACTAGGAATGCTCCGTCTGCAGTTCGATCTCTTATTAGCCTTCAGAGATACAAGGGCTTTGAACTCCCACGGGATGAGTGGAAGAAAATACACAGCGTCCGAACAGTACGTGGAGTGAGTGCCTACAACCTGTACAGCAATCCAGCACAAGCTGTGATCGTGGAGCACCAAACGGCGCCATCCAGCATATTGTGAAAGACTGTACATTGAGAGACTGTCTGGCTGAGCCAAATTGCTTTCTCATGATTATAGTCAGCCCTCGACTGGATAGGGGGACTTGACAGTACCATAGAACAACTGTTTGCAAATCACACTTAAGTGCCTGGCAGAAGGTTAACGAAACACCTTCACAATAATTCTCTAGTATTCTAAACTCAGTGCGCGGGAAAAACTAACACCTAGATCTTTCCGTTTGAGCTCTGATTTCCGTTATTTTTTTTAGCATGATCGTTTCTCCTGATTTAGGTAGGCGTCAACAAAATATTTTTGCATTCGGAGAAAAAAGTTCGTGTTTGAAATTTGGTGAAAAGATTCCACCTCAACGAAAAATGCCTTAATGATGTTCATCCCAAATACTGTATTATGTTGTTGACACTCTCTCCTCTATTTCGCGGTAATACCAAACGTGCAGATCTTCCTTGAACTTCCTCGATGTACTCCCTGTTAAAGGATCCCAGACCGTGCAGCAGTACTCCAAAAATAGGACGGACAAGCGTACTGTAGGCAGTCTATTTAGCCTGCTACATTTTCTTTCTGCCAGTAAAGCGCAGTCTCTGGTTTTTGTTCGTTATTGTAATTCATACGAATTTAATTGAATGTACGGCCTTTAGATTTAACTGATTTATCGTGTAACCGAAGTTAAACGGATTCCTTTCAGCACTCCCGTGGATGACTTTCCAGACAGCGTTATTTAATAGTCAGTTGCCAATTTTCGGGCCATAAAGATTCTTCTCCAAATCTTTTTGCTATTTGTTTTGATATTCCGAGGACTTTACGAGGCGATAAACGACAGCTTCATCTGCAAACAATCTTTAATGTTAGTAAGGAACAGCGAAGAGCCTAAAACACCTTGTGGAAACGCCAGAAATCACTCCCGTTTTACTCTATGTCTTTCCATCAGTTGCTACGAACTGTGACCCCTCTGACAGGAAATCATGAATCCAGTCACATAAGTGAGACTATATTCCATAAGCACGCAATTTCACTGCAAGACGCTTGTATGATGTAGTGCCAAGAGCCATCTGGAAATGTAGAAATACGATCTCAGTTTGAAATCCCTTGGACACAACTCTTGCGAGTAAAGAGCTAGATGTGTTTCACAAGAACTATGTTCCCTAAATCTGTGTTTACTGTGTGTCTATAGACCGTTTTCTTAGTGGTAATCCGTAGTGTTCGAACTCAATATATGTTACAGAATTCTGCAGCATATCGACGTTAATCACATGGGCTTGTAATTTGGTGGACTACTCCTACTGGCTTTCTCGAATATTATTGTGACCTGCGCAAATTTCCATTCTTTGGGTACGAATATTTCTTCGAGCGAGCGGCTGTATATAAGTAGTATGGAGACATTGCCTCAGGAAACTTAGGAGGGAACGTAATTGGTATATAGTCAGGACCGGAAGACTTGCTTTTATTGAGTGATTTAAGTTGCTTGATTACGCCGATGACACCTACTTCTAAATTACTGATGGTGGCAGATGTTCTTGGCTAGAGTTCTGGAATATTTACTTCATCTTAATTGGTGAAGAAATTTCCAAAGGCTGTGTTTAGTAACTCTTTCGCAGCACCGTCGTCGATAGTATTTGCATTGCTATATAAATATATATGGTATATAAATAAACCACCTATTATCTCTCTTTAAAAAAATAATGTAACTATTTATTTAGAGGAAACACTCTCCTAGTAAATTTGTTTGTCCTTTGATTTATCGTGATCTGTTACTGATTTTTCGTGAAGTTAGTTTTTACGTTTAGCTTTCAAAAAAATACTAAAGAGAGATAATAAACAAAATAATGAATTTCGTAGGTTGCCAATTACGTATATCTGGTTTTATCGAGCGCCAGGCTCCCTACACATTACTGTAAATGCAATAGCGTAGTATTACTAAACTCCAGTTCACTGACCTGAAATTATTAGTATCACAGAAAATAGACAAAATGGCTATACTCGATACAAATGCTTTCAGAAACGACTTCCTGACACTTAAATCTATACTCGACTTTCAGAAACGCTTTCCTTGCCATTGCCAGTCTGCATTTTACATCTTTACTTCGACCATCATCAGTTATTTTGCTCCCCAAATAGCAAAACTCCTTTACTACTTAAAGTGTCTCATTTCCTAATCTAATTCCCTCAGCATCACCCGACTTAATTCGACTACATTCCAGTATTCTCGTTTTGCTTTTGATGATGTTCATCCTATACCCTCCTTTCAAGACACTGCCCATTCCGTTCAACTGCTCTGTCTGTTTTTACAGTTAGTGTTATTACCTTTCGTAGATAAATCGATGTTCGCAGTTCATTTTGAGTCACATACAGTCATTTTTATTTGTTTCGCCTCGCTAATGGTGAATATAGCAAAAGGGACACTACACACTCATTGGAATTCTGTTCAATCCATGTTGTAAGGTAAGTTGTACGGTCAGTATCGCGTCGCGTGGTCCTCCCTGCATTGGTTCGAACCCAAATCGACGCTCCCCACGTGGTGTCCTAGTGTCGCCCCAGTCTTGCGGCAGCCCTCAGATTTCTCCTGCCGACTCAGGTCTGTCGAGCGGTCGGGCAAACAGACGGTTGCAGAGCGGTGTCGCGCTGAGGAATCGATAAAGCCGCAGAAGGCCCTGCGCGCCCTGTTACGTAACCGGCGCGGCTCCTGGGATGGGCGCGTGCATTCCTTCCGGCACAAAGCGCTCTTGTCAGCACCGCGCCTCCTATCTCGCCCGCTCGTGTCCACAGCACGGCGAGCTCTGCCGTGCCGGTTTATCGCGAATCACGGCGCCAGACCAGAACACACACACTCCGTCAGCGCTCGTTTGCGCCGCGCCCCGAAGAGCTCAATGATACACCTCGCCTTCAGAGATATTGTCGCTCGTAAGAGAAAATACCTTTGTGCGTATTTACACTTTTCCTTTTAACGCACAGCAGGAGTCTAGCGAAGATGGCGCAGACTGCCTTCAAACATTCAATCCCAGCGTTGTTGTTGTTGTTGTTGTTGTTGTTGTTGTGTGTTGCACGGAACTGAGTGAGAAAACGCACAAGGTGTTGCACTAATGCTTCCGATGGAAGCGGAAGTGTCGCTTACTCACATGCGCGTCCTAAAGATTTAGATTCTAACGTAATGCTTCTGCGAAAAAGGAATAGGTATAATTTCTGAGCAAACTTCAGTGGTGAACATCGGTGTAGTCTGTGTAAATAAGCAGTAAATTCAGAGGAGAGATCCAGTATTGTAAATTTGGTTAGCCATGTACGTGAAAATGAGTTGTCTCGAAGCTTTTCTCTTGATTCCCATCATTTAATACTTGATTTTGAAGACCGCGCGTCACACGATCTTGAATTTAAAAAAAGTCTTGGGGCATGAAATGGAAGCAGTGGTTGGGAAGGGAGTGAGACAGGGTTGTAGCCTCTCCCCGATGTTATTCAATTTGTATATTGAGCAAGCAATAAAGGAAACAAAAGTTCGGAGTAGGCATTAAAATCCATGGAGAAGAAATAAAAGCTTTGAGGTTCGCTGATGACATTGTAATTCTGTCGGAGACAGCAAAGGACTTGGAAGAGCAGTTGAACGGAATGGACAGTGTCTTGAAAGGAGGATATAAGATGAATATCAACAAAAGCAAAACAAGGATAATGGAATGTAGTCGAATTAAGTCAGGTGATGCTGAGGAATTAGATTAGGAAATGAGACACTTAAAGTAGTAAACGAGTTCTGCTATTTGGGGAACAAAATAACTGATGTTGGTCGAAGTAGGGAGAATTAAAATGTAGACTGGCAATTGCAAGGAAAGCGTTTCTGAAGAAGAGAAATTTGTTAACTTCGAATATAGATTTAAGTGTCAGGAAGTCGTTTCTGAAAGTATTTGTATGGAGTGAAACATGGACGATAAATAGTACGGACAAGAAAAGAATAGCTTTCGAAATGTGGTGCTACAGAAGAATGCTGAAGATTAGATGGGTAGATCACATAATTAATGAGGTTGTATTGAATAGAATTGGGGAGAAGTGGAGCTTGTGGCACAACTTGACTAGAAGAAGGGATCGGTTGGTAGGACATGTTCTGAGGCATAAAGGGATCACCAATTTAGCATTGGAGGGCAGCGTGGGGGGGAGACCAAGAGATGAATACACTAAGCAGATTCAGAAGGATGTAGGTTGCAGTAGGTACTGGGAGATGAAGCAGCTTACACAGGATATAGTAGCATGGAGAGCTGCATCAAACCAGTCTCAGGACTGAAGACCAGAACAAAAACATCCTCCTCAAGAAGAAAACACTTAAAACGCGGCAAAAACACAAAGATCAGTGCTGTATTTTCCTGTACAAAGTACGTATAAAATGCTACTTTTTAGTATTTCACTCTTGTGCGAAATTACTCATTACATGTTTTTATATGAGTATGACCAAATTAAACTTTACCAATCGTTTAAAACGTAAATTGAAATTTTCTGTTGTGCGAAAAAGTTTCCTGAACGTATCGAGCTGTGTACTAAAGTTAAATGTCTGACCAGTTGCATTGTAAACTACACACTTCAGAGCTTCCGCTTCGTTCTCAAAAGTGATGTCGAGGAGAAAGGTACTAGAATATGCAGACTTGATGCTAAGAATCCGTCAGTATTCTGCCAGACTTGAGCTGTGGCGGTGTATTACAATAGGAACTGTAGCAGTGCCTGACAAAAGATTCATAACAGGTACAAATGTATACAGGTTCAAACATAAATACGATTTGTTACAAGTAGCCGCACGAACTGGGACGCCATGCCACGGATTTCGTGGCCTCTCCCGCCGGAGGTTAGAGTGCTCCCTCTGGCGCGTGTGTATGTGTGTTGTTCTTAGCGTAAGTTAGTTTAAGTGGTAAGTAAGTGTAGGGACTGATGACCTCAGCAGTTTGTCCCTTAGGAATTCACATACATTTGAACATGCGTTAAGAGCAAACAGTAAAGGAAATAAAAGCTCTCCCCGAGAGACATGATATTCAGGCTTTGAAGAGTATTGTTGGTGCTGCAGTGAGAAAGCTTACGTACTTTTTTGTGTAACTGTATGAATGACCTCGATTCACTAGTGACAACTGATAACTTTTAGGCAGAACTAATGCTTTTTTCTCGTCAGTCTCATGCTCGGTAAATTTGTTGTAAAAAATAAATCGATAATTATACTCGCGCATCCACAATTTCGGAACGAGTTCTTGGCATCGTTAGAACTTAACAAGGTAACCTGCCAAGCTTCTCCTCTCGTCCCATCTGCTCATGGGTTCACCTCTGCTGTTCGCATTAACAAGAATTTATTGCGTTTGGCCAATTTCGCTATTTGGACCTTAACAGGTCATTAGAAAGTAGTGCGGCTACCGGCAGCACCACGGCTTGATCAGAGCTCAGCACTTGACAATCGTGTGTAAGGGCGGAATTGACCTATCGTGTGAAACGCAACAAAGCAAATAAGTGTCAATTAAGCTACAGCTGACGTGGGACTATCGCACAGTTTCAACATATTCACACGGCTGTGGTATCCTACAATGACCGAAAGCGGTAATTGCTGATTTCCTTTCAGCTGTCGAGGCCGCGATAGCTTGCCCCCCCCCCCCCCCCCCCCCCCTCCTGTGCAGGATTGACAAGCGCCTCGTGGCGCTTATAACCACAAACCACTTTACTCCTTTTACTTTGGCACGAGGTTAACGTGTAAATAGGCCCTTCAGAGGAAACTGTCCGCAACTAGGTTGGTTTCCTCACTGATCTGCTTTCGTTATGCATTCGCCTGTTGCAGACCCATGTTACTTAGATGGGATACAGATAAGCGAACGTGGACCCAGGATGCTACTTGGCATTTTCACATACACGAATAATTGCCAGAGACGAAAGAAGGGTTGACACAACGAATTCTGGAACTTTACTGGTGATAAAACTCCGAATATTAGGCTCTGTAGCCGTACAATACAAAACAATATTACACACCAAATAGGAAAAAAAGATGTCAGTGAGAATGTAGCCTCTACTAATGCAAAAAGTAACACCAGTTTGGAATCAAAATCAGTGGAAAAAGAGAATCAAATGCTGACGCCCCACACGCCTGTCCGTACACGTTTATAATGGCGCTGAAGATCAAATAATGTAAAAAATAAATTTCCTTCTGGACTGACAAAATTGCGGTTAACTTCGCGTATTGTAGTAGTACTGTAGCTTGTTATGCAGTAAGATGAATATGCCCTGTGTGGTGTTTGTTTCTGTAGGCCCTAATATTCCAACCACTTTGCGAAAACAGCGACGGTTAAAAACTCGACGAAATGCGAACAATGTATATGAGTGGGGCATATCGCAGGTACTCAACTTGTGATAAGCTCGTTGTCTTTTCATTGCGTATTTATTGCACAACATGACACGGGTGGTAAGCCACAAAAGCTCTTAAACATCTGACCAAAAATAAGTCGACGAGCTGGCTTTCTCCCTTACATATCACACCAAACAGTGTTTTCATTATTGCTGTTACAGATTTTCCATACTACAATTAAAAATAAAGTCCAGTCGAAGTTGCTCGTGTACATTGTAGTTCTAAATAGTCTCATCAGCTTAACACACACAGTTCAGCCAAATTACAGGAATTTATATGAAAGATATGACAGTGAATTTATTGGTTTCCATAATTACGTGAAGACTAAATTAGCATGAATCTCTTACCATGTTACAGAGAGAAATTTTAATAGCGCTTTTTGGTAGTGTTAACAGCAATGCTCTTTTTACACGGAAAGTATTTTTTGTTTTGTTGACATATCAGGTTATATAATACCTGAAATTGACTTGCTTTGATATTAGCTACTTTGGTTGCGGCTAGAAATTACTGATTAATTGTTCTGATATTATAATTATTTCGTTAATGGAAATTTGGACTATTACTTGGCCTAAATGAAATGTTGAACAGTGCAGTATGCTTCCAAAACTGGTTTGTTATGTATCATCACATTTATCAGTATAATTTCTCCAATGCAACGCTGCTCGATGGAGAAGCTTCATAAACTTTAACCCCTTGAAGACTGATTTTTCCCTCCGAAGTGCATATAGGCTCATTGACAAATTTCAGGCAGTTGACGGGATTTTACTGAGACATATCACGCTGTTTGTTTGCCAATTGGGATGCGGTTTTGCTTCAGACCCTATCATGGGAGCTGGATTCTTAAGCCTGTACTGCAGTATTTAGACCATACGCGGACTTTTCTTGCGTCGCTTGCAGCTTCTTCCGTCCCTGGTAAATATTTCTCTATGATGGGTTTGGAATAAGCGTTAGCGTGAAGTTCCCCCGTAGCTGGCCAGTCAGTTCAGAGACCAGAGGAAGGCTCCCCTAGTAGAACGACTGTTAGGGCACCAGTGCGGTGTTCTAGTTGAAGACAACAGACGATTAACTGAGCTCCCTTAACAAGTTAGCTGAATAGTTTGTGTCGGAGGAAGCATTCATGTTAGTATTTCCCACAAAACACTTTGTACTTTGGTGAACTGCAACAGTTGAAACGAATAACGAGATAAATGTAGCCATACTTGTTAACCCCCTCATATTTAATCTCCCATTTAGTGATACAGTATTGGGTCGTCAATGTACGAAAGGCTGTAATTAGGCGTACTTGACCTGAACCTGTTTGCCAGCCGAAGTGGCCGTGCGGTTCTAGGCGCTGCACTCTGGAACCGCGAGACCGCTACGGTCGCAGGTTCGAATCCTGCCTCGGGCATGGATGTGTGTGATGTCCTTAGGTTAGTTCGGTTTAAGTAGTTGTAAGTTCTAGGGGACTAATGACCTGAGAAGTTGAGTCCCATAGTGCTCAGAGCCATTTGAACCATTTGAACCTGAACCTGTTTCGTGTGCTGTATTGTGCGTCTCTTTTGTAGCGGCTGAAGTGTAGCGCTCAACCGCGTTGAAAAGACCAAAAAATGGCCCGCTTTGGCCAGCGCAGCGCGTGTGGTGCCGGTCGTTAATCAGTCAGGCGCGCCCCGTGCCAACTATTTAAGCAGAGGGCTGCCGTTGGCCGCGACTCCGCTAAAGTGGATGCCTCAGTTTCCCGCAGACTTCTGTCCCTTTTCACGTCTGCAACACTCCGTACCGCAGTTTTCTGAGGTTGGCAGTTGTGCACATGGAATACGGGTGATGGTTTTTATCAGAGCGTAAGAACAATCTTCTGTACGATTAATGCAAAACTGTCGAGATTTCTCTTTCCCGACACGTAAATGCCACAGAATCGCTGTTCCTATTCGCAGTCCACGGAAGTTTTTCACTCAAGTAATAATAGCTGTCGCTTTTTGTTGGTTAATAGACAAATAACTTTGATCTAACGTTAGTGTTTTGGCACAAACTGCCTGAGAAACTTTCAAACATTATACCAAGTTTTCAGTGTGAGCTTGTGGACTGTAAATCATGGATGTCGAAAAGTGGTGAGTGCGCAGCTTGTACACTGTAGATTCGCTACAGTCGAAGGGAAGTATACTTGGCGTTCTGCGTTGGAGGGAAGCAGTTGGCGCTGTTTGTTTTTGCAGTTGGCGTTTGTCACCCCCAAAGAGGGGAAAATAAAGCTCAAAGTGACAGCGGAGATCCTAGCTCTGCAAACAGTTCCGCAGTGCTCAGCATTGCTTCCATGACGGTCCTTCCTCGGACAGAGCAGAAACTCAGTGTATTCTAGCTGTCCCTGTAAGGCAACTGCAACTTTACTGCTGAGTGATGTTGCGGAAATTAACGTGAGAAGTTCCAAGCCATTGTACAAGCGCGAGACGCAGTAGGCGCAGGGGATTGGCTTCCCTGTTAAATGGAAGTTCTCAGTCGGAGGCCGTTTATCGATCCCGTGGTCCGCAGCTGCGAGCACTCGCAAAGTATCGATTTTCGCCCTCCTTCCCCGCCTACTGCTCCCTCGAGCAACGGCGGGGTTTGTCTCGCCACGGCACAGTTGCCGCGTCTCGCAACGTGCTAGTCGCACATTATAGAACCTACAGATCGAGGTTTCTCACCAAGTTGTAAAACTACGTTAATTTCTGTAACCATAAACATCTTCTAGAGAAGGTTATCGTCTTGACTCACAAAAGTCAAATGCGTTTTTGGATCTGTTTGTTGACGTACTGTCAGTTGCCAGGGTTCCGATTCGTCTTACTTAATTCACTATAGATATAATACTGTTCTGTTTTCCTAATTTGATTGTTGATTTGGATGCAACAGCCTTAGACTTCCCCTGTTTTACACAATTTATGCTCGAAGGAAATGCAAATACATAAACTTCCACTTTACATTAACAGTTGTTCTGACACACACACACACACACACACACACACACACACACACACACACACACACACACACACACACGTGTGTGTGTGAAAACATTTAGTACTTGCAATATTCAACTCTGAACAAGACTTGAGTTACAATATTCAACTCGGAAATACAAAGTAGTTCATTTTACCTAACATGAAGGATTCAGAAAGAAATTACGATAGACGGTTAATTTGTTGGAGTATTAATTCAGCCATTGCCACGTTGTCTTTGGTATTTTGTGAGGATGACAGGTTTATCCAACGTAGTTCATAGATTCACGGAGTTTCTACATTGTGCCCCTGCGCACATAGTTTCTATTGCTATCCCACCTTGAAGACACGCCTCTGCCCTTGGTCTGGTTCGCCAGATGCAAATAAAACAAATCAGCTAAGTAGTTATGCTATATAATTACTTTTCATTATTTAGTTTGCAAGTATCGCTTCGGTAAGAAAAATGGTTAAAATGGCTCTGAGAACTATAGGACTCAACGTCTGAGGTCATCAGTCCCCTAGAACTTAGAACTACTTAAACCTAACTAACCTAAGGACATCACACACATCCATGCCCGAGGCAGGATTCGAACCTGCGACCGTAGCGGTCTCGCTGTACCAGACTGTAGCGCCTAGAAACGCACGGCCACTCCGGCCGGCGCTTCGGTGAGAAATACGCAAGGACAGAATCTCTCCTGAAGTAATAGTTAACAGTTAACCATTCTTTTAATAGCAAAATGTTTCTTCCACACTTGTGAAGAAACTTGAGCGCTTATTTCATAATGATCTAACGTTGCCATGCTGCCGTCGTTACTACGAAGAGTGGTACGATGCAGCTCTGCACACTAGCTTATGCTGAGCAAATCTCGTCATCTCCCCATAATTACTGCAACCTTCATAAATTTGAATCGCGCTGACTGGGAAGATGTACTGGTAACGTTCGTAATACTCAGTAAAATGACTGCCAAATATTTCTTAGATAAGAGGCTGTCTAAAAAACCTTGGACTGCGCACTGGAACACTTCCATATCCGTTAAAGAAATCAGCGTGTGCTCAAAGCTTTTACAAAAGATCCGTGAGATTGTTCAGTGTTAGGGGCCAAGACGTTACTATGATGATTCTAATTCCTCCGCAGCTCCCCCTCTCCAGCCATCCAATTTTCGGTTCTGCATGGCTTTCTTACATCGCCAAAAGCAAATGCAGGGATCGTTCCTAAGGAAAGGCGCCGTCTCGAAAAGGTTAACATACGGACAAAACGAATTAGACAAGAACAGAACAACCGCCATATTTTCAGTCACTTGAAAACCCTGCCACATTACCCGTCTTCACAGATCTTACGATGTTACTGAGACTAGAATCTTCCTCAGAAACAAAAACATTGAGTCATCCGGATCTTCATTCCAATTAGGAACATCTCGGAAATCGTCAAAATTCTCAAAGTATTTCATTCGTTATTTCCTTCGGTTTTCTGAATGTGGCCATCTAAGTTAAAGGACTAAGTTAAAAGTCGAATGCAATAACTGTTCCAAACATAAAGCTAAATAAGCAAAAAAAAAAAAACATGAAGGCAGTAAAGTTCGATACACTGACTACTGGTGTAAATACCAACATAAACAATAGTTCGAATATATCACAGCAGATGTCATCTGCAGGCAGCATGTAGAAAACTATTTACCTCGAGATCGGCCCAGAACGGATGGGTGAAACACGAGTAAACACGGGACCTGCCCACACTGTGTTAATCTGAGAGCCTTGGTCTTGCGCGATAATTACACCACTGACTCCCCTCAAGCACAAGTTTACCTGTCGGTGCCTTGGTGTGTCTTGCCAACTCCTCTGTCTTCCAGTCGCGTCGTAAAGCTCATGTCCATAAAATTAGATTCAAGCAGGAGCCGTTCTGCGGTTACACGATGTACAAATGCTCTTGGGTCTATAAACATAAGTATTTATTGTCTTTCCGTAGTACTTAGTTTTCTGTTGATCAAGCAGTAAGAGTAATACAGTACAAACCTAACCGTTTCCCTGTTATTTAAAACAGTTATTATGAGTCCCAGGTGACGGGGTACCGTGGTGGGTGACACAGAGCCCCCGGATAACTACACTTGCTGCCGAGCTGCCGTACGTGGAAATGGGACTGCACATTAAACTCAAACCAGACGCTCGATTTAGTAAATTTGAACTCGCATGGCATAATCGTGTTGCTACATGGAAGAGCTCATAACGTAAATTTTATTTTTTGCTTGGCTTTCCTCACTGAGGGTTGCTAATAAGTCACTTTCTCTTCTTCCCTATTGTATGCGAAGTTGTGCTCAGTCGTCAGTGATAAGTCTTGGGTAGGAAGTGAAACCCTAATCCTTCCTTATGGACTGTTACTTCAAAGTTGGCAATACATATCATTCTAACTCGTTTGTATAAGTCACGGATTGTTTGTCCGCAGGTTTAAGCGTAGCAGAAACGAACGGGGATCTCCCTAGCGAAGATATGAGCTGCAAATGGGGAAATACATTGAAATAAGACTTCGACAAAGAGCAGATTATTATCACGCAGAGGCTGTGAAGGAGTATCACGAAAACTTCGAAGCAGATCGAATGTTCGCGTGCTTCTAACGTGAGCATCTACGGAAAGAGGTAGCATAGAGAAATGACCACGTTCCTGAATGGTTGGACCTCCACGACTCTTCGTTCGGATGCTTGTCTGCTCTGTAAAGTAGGATAGAATCTGATGTGTGGCATCCCTGCCGAAAGAGCACAATGTTGAGGCACGCAAATGTCTTTCGGTGCACACCGTTAATCGTACATTGTTGAACACATGGCTCCGCAGCAGACTACACCACCACCCCACCCCCACCACCCCTACGTGTTCACGTTTTGACCCGACGACACGTAAATTAAGACTGCAGTGGGCACGGTGTCATCGGGATTCGACCGTCTATCGAGAAACGTATTAGCCCCATCAGGTGATCAGTTTAGCTGCACATCGATGGTCGTCCCCACAGACGCAGTAATAAACGTGAACTGCGGCTTGCCACGGGCGCGGGCTGGTGCGAGCAGTACTAGGCTCCTGCCCTTGCATGGGACCTGTGACAGTAACCGAAGACACGCCACAACTGCGAACCACCTGTATAGCTTGATGCTTGATGTCTTCCCTGACGGCGGTGTCAGATTTCAGCAGTACAGTCGTCCGTGTCTCGCAGCCAGAACCGTGCTACAGTCATTTCAGGAGTATTATAGTGAATTCACGGTGATGTCTTGGAGACCAAATCTTTTGGAACCCATCTGAGTTGCTACCGGGCGCCATCACCGCGTACGCAAATCAGCGGCCCGTTATTTACGTGACCTCGATGCCACATACCTCCACAACCAACAAATTTTCGGATCCACGACGAAGAGTCGGCGATGTATTTCGTTCCAATGACAGACAAACAAGCTGTTAAGCAGATGGTCATAATGTTTCGGTACATCAGTGTGTTCAGTACTCAAAGGGCCGCTAGATTACTAGTTTACCTTTCGCAGACATTCACTTCCGTGGTTTCTCTGGGTCACGTCTTTCAAGCGTGTCCAGTACAAGCACTGGTTGCAATATTCACTGATAAAGCTGCCCATTAGTGCTGACGGGAATTGGAAGTGCACATCAAGGATTAGATGTAAATAGAAACATGCATATATGAAAGGAACGTTGTCATACAAGGCGTGTTACCTTTGCAGTGGAATTTCGGTCGGATGGGGCAATAAGCAAAACACACAAATTTACCTTGAGAGAAGTGCAGTTTCACATCCACTGGCATAAGAACATCAAACGTATAACGGAGCAGGGAAAGTGATAAACCTGTCGATTTCTGTAGACAATTCAGAAAATAGCGTCAGATCTGAAAGAAGTATTACGTTTGTTAAAAACGTGGGGTTGCCAGTTGTAAAAGTAACGTGTATAATGGTTTTTTGCATAGGTCCTCACTGGTGTAAAATATGCGTAATGACACGCCGAAACAAAATGAGAAGCAATTCGACCAGTGATTGAAGGTTTACAGTAACTAACCACTTAATAACCAAAATTTCAGTAAGACAAGATCCCATCGGCTACATCAGAAATGTGCTGATAGATTCTTGAGCAATAGACTAAGGTGAAGATAATACGTATTGTGTCGCAAACACAGGCCGAACTCGGTTCTAAAACATATTCTACACCTACTACCGGTAGCTGTTGTAGCATAAAAGAGTATCGGTGTATTACATAAACAATCTTGTGCCTAAAACGGTGCATCGGCAATTGTTGTGTTAGAAGCAGCCCGTGCTCCGTGATGTTGAAGCAAGTAAACACGCAGCAGTATTCTTTGTTGCCAGCTGTACAGACAGCAGACACCCGCCGCCCACAGCGGCGGTCCGGCCTCGTACCGTCCCCCGCGCGCTGCGCTGAGTCACACGTGTGTGTGTGTGTGTGTGTGTGTGTGTGTGTGTGTGTGTGTGTGTGTGTGTGTCGGTGCCTCCCGCTGAGCAGAGGGTCGCAGCTGCCAGGCGCCACTGTCCCATACGACGGGCGAGCTTAATGGTGCCGTCATCACCATGAAAGACCGTCACAAAGTACTCCACATCCAATGCCGGGTAACGTTGTTGTTGTTGTTGCTGCTGCTGCTGTTGTGGTCTTCAGTCCTGAGACTGGTTTGATGTAGCTCTCCATGCTACTCTATTCTGTGAAAGCTTCATCATCTCCCAGTACCTACGGCAACGTACATCCTTCTGAATCTGCTTAGTGTATTCATCTCTTGGTCACCCTCTACGATTTTTACCCTCCACGCTGCCCTCCAATACTAATTTCTCTTCTTCAGAAACTCTTTCCTTGCCATTGCCAGTCTACCTTTATTTCCTCTCTACTTCGACAATCATCAGTTATTTTGCTCCCCAAATAGCAAAGCTCCTTTACTACTTTGTCTCATTTCCTAATCTAATTCCCTCAGCATCACCTGACTTAATTCGACTACATTCCATTATCCTCGTTTTGCTTTTGTTCATATTCATCTTATATCCTCGTTTCAAGACACTGTCCATTCCGTTCAACTGCTCTTCCAAGTCCTTTGCTGTCTCTGACAGAATTACATTGCCATCAGCGAACCTCAAAGCTTTTATTTCTGCTCCATGGATTTTAATGCCTACTCCGAACTTTTGTTTCCTTTACTGCTTGCTCAATATACAAATTGAATAACTTCGGGGATAGCCTACAACCTTGTCTCACTCCCTTCCCAACCACGGCTTCCCTTTCATGTCCCTCGACTCATAACTGCCATCTGGTTTCTGTACAAATTGTAAATAGCATTTCGCTCCCTGTATTTTACCCCTGCCACCTTCAGAATTTGAAACAGTATTCCAGTCAACATTGTCAAAAGCTTTCTCTAAGTCTACATACGGTAGAAACGTAGGTTTGCCTTTCCTTTATCTTTCTTCTAAGATACGTCGTAATGTCAGTATTGCCTTACGTGTGCCAACATTTCTACGGAATCCAAACTGATCTTCCCGCTAGATTTCCACACACTCGAAAGACTTCAGCCACAAACACTCAAGTTACTCCTCGATCTTTTTCCAAAGCCGGCCTCCATCTTTCATTTGGTCGTCGTTCAATGATTTCCTCATCTCTTGAATCCACGGTCAATATACCATCCAGCTGCCTTGCCAAATGTTCCACCTACCTTTTTTTTTACTACATTTCCATTAGTCGTCCTCGCCGTCGACTCTCGTCTATACCGAAATGCACATGTCTGCCTGTCCGCATATTTCACACCGTCCACATCTCCATCCACGTTTGGGTCGTGCTGGACCGAGCGATGTAAAAGTAACGAAGCAAAGCTATGGTGTTCTGGCCACAGTCGACCGCTGTGTCAGCGTCAACCAATGGTGTCGCTTGAATGCAGTTTGGAAGGTCACACACCTCGGAGCCGCTACTTCTCATTAAAGTACCTCCTCGGTTAGCATCACGTGGCTGAGTGAGTGGACGCCAGGTTAACCTGGTTGGTTCCATTCTTCTGAAATGCCTGTAGAAATGTAGCTGCGTTTTCTCTTACCTGAACAAATGTTAGCATATGTCTAATTCCTTTAATTCCTCGTAGTCTGCTTGTCCGTTCTTCAGCACAATTGGGATCTAAATTACTACTTTTGGATTTCTTCAGTATCCACTTTCAGTTTAAAATGACTGCTTCAGCGCCATGAAGATGCTGTTGTTAGAGGACCGCCTTATTAGATACTGTTGTTATAGATGTCTTAAAGTTTCCATTTTCTGGCAATGAATTTCGTAACTAATTACTTGAAACTTTCTTGGATGGTGTGGCCTAAATATTTTTCAGAAACACTCCAGATTCTCCTGCAGTTAGTTTTTACGATCTTGGGTACCAGACAGTTGCTCTGATTGCTCTAGCGTTTTTTTTGTCCTGACATCTCCCGCAGTGTGTATCAGTTTCCTCTACTCGGCGTCAGATGGCGCTACACGTTCATCAGTCGTGTATCAACGTTAGCGCACGACACTCTACAAAGATCTGTACGCTGTAGTTTCTTTATTGGCTTCTGGAACATATCCATGCAGCCACCTTAACACTGGAAATTACGTAGTACAGTTTGTTTCGACAAATCAGGGTGTACATTAGTTTAAGTTGTTCCCTGGTACGAAGTTACATAGGCTTAACAAAGGACAGATTCAGACATGAAACAAATTAGACATACACTGCATATTAAAGAGTAAACAAGACGAAAATGTAACATAGGATACACGGATGTATTATGCCATAAAAATTATAATCACTAGCTTTCTCCTACAAATGCGAAAATATTTTGTTGACGCGGACATACATAGCGAGAACCGATCACCACGATAAAATAAGGGAAATCAGAGCTCGTGGAGAAGGATGTTCTTTCCGCGCGCTGTAAGACATTGGAATACTAGGAATTGTGAAGGTGGTTTGATGAAACCTCTGCCAGGCACTCAAATGTGATTTGCAGAGTATCCATGTAGATGTACTGGGAACAGAATAAGAAATGATATATCGCCGTTGGGACGCATTTTGGGTCTTCCCAATACAATCCATATTAATGACTATGTAAATTAACAATAAAACGTTCTTTTTTATGTCCTGTGAGAATTGTTTCAGAAGCTGCGGAAAGGTAATTGAATTATTGTCCATGTCCGTAAGTATCTATAGACCGAACGTAACAGTGTAACAGACCCAGATTTTGGTATAGTTACACTAGTATTCTGTACATACATACAGGAGATATGTTTCCACATTAATTCATAGACTGAACGTTTCACATCCTGCTGATAAGCACGTGAGAATGTAGTCGCTAAATTGTGCGTTGGTCTTCTGGCGTTGTCATTACCAAGAGCATTATATTAGCAGCGCAGGGAGTTGTATCGGGATGTTGGTGGTCTAGACGAACTGCACAGTATTCAAACGTCGCTCTACCGTTGGATGCTAGGGAACTGACGACCAAGAGCCCGAAGATTACTTGCAAGTACGTTTCCGGAGGACATAGTAGAAATAGTGAGTAATAAGGACTTCAGTTTTGTAGCAAAGAACCTCGAGGTTCATGTTAAGTGTAAAATGTCATTTTGCATCGATGTGACCGCATTTGTAATGCGAACATTCTACCGGTAGTAAATTTCGTCCCACACCCGTTGTAACGGCAGCGTAGATTAGATTTCCCACGTCAGCTAAATTGTTCAATAGGGGAGGAACATAAACACGCTGTTCACTAGTATCAAGTCTAGGGAGCGAGGTGGCCATGCGATTCTACAACTACGTGGTTGCTCTGCAATTCACACTAGTGCCTGGCAGAGGGTTCATAGAACCATATTCATACTACTTCTCTACCATTCCACTCTCGAATGGCGCATGCGAAAAAGGAACACCTAAATCTTTCCGTTCGAGTTCTGATTTATTTTATTGTATTAGGATGATCATTTCTCCCTACGTAGGTGGGTGTCAACAAAATATTTTCGCCTTCGGAAGAGAAAGTTGGCGATGGAAATCTGCCAATAAAGCGCAGTCTTTGTTTCGCCTTCCCCACAGTATTGTCCATGTGGTCTCTCCCATTTAGGCCTGTCGCTGCGGCCGAGCGGTTCTAGGCGCTACACGGTCGCAGGATCGAATCCCGATTTATTTTATTGTATTAGGATGATCGTTTCTCCCTACGTAGGTGGGTGTCAACAAAATATTTTCGCCTTCGGAAGAGAAAGTTGGCGATGGAAATCTGCCAATAAAGCGCAGTCTTTGTTTCGCCTTCCCCACAGTATTGTCCATGTGGTCTCTCCCATTTAGGCCTGTCGCTGCGGCCGAGCGGTTCTAGGCGCTACACGGTCGCAGGATCGAATCCTGCCTCGGGCATGGATGTGTGTGATTTCCTCGGGTTAGTTAGGTTTACGTAGAACTAAGTTCTAGGCGACTGATGACCTCAGAAGTTAAGTCGCATAGTGCTCAGAGCCATCTCTCTCTCTCTCTCTCTCTCTCTCTCTCTCTCTCTCTCTGACTCCACACGTGCCGTGGAGGTATGTGGCATTCCCCGTAATTGTTTCTTCACCCTAAGGCGGTGCTCACAGCAGCAATAGCTGTGGCGTATAAAGGCGTGTTTCGGAGAGAGCAGGCAGACGGACGTGGACCTTGCCTGCGTGGCCTTTGTGTGCGCCGGCCGGTATACCTGCCGCTGCTGGCGTCGCTCGCCTCGGCATTCGCGGAATGCGCACAAGAAGCGGCCGTGAACGTGGGCCCAGCGGCCCGCCCTCACTGTTCTCGCTGCGGCTGCTGCTGCTTAGCGCAATGATGCGTCAGGCGGGTGGGGGGAGCTAATTAGCTGGCGGATTCTGCAGTGTGGCGGCCAGCCACCTGGCGGTCAGAGATCGCCTGTAGCCTAGCTGGGATATGGCGCCAAGCGTGAACCGTGCCTGCTGCCTGCGTGGGAAACTGCAGTTGCACTAGAAGTAACGTGAATTCATCACAGCGAAGAAATGCCGAGGTGAGATTTTTCGCCCAAACGTTTGCCAGAACTTAGCAATTTTTTTATTTCTTTTTTAATCTACTGTGCAGTGTAGACGCATTGGTTTTGGAGATGGAAAATGTTGTCATAATTAATAAAATGTTAAGAGCTATTTATGAAAGGGAGGAGAAGGGTAATCAACCTCAAAAACCTGGAAGAACATTCCTCGAAATTCCAAAAGTCCTCCAAAGCAAGTTCCACGTAACTAAAGATGTTGATTGGCGGAAATGATTGTTTCAAGTGCACAAGAAGTCGGTGGCCTGTGCAAAAAAAGAATAAAATAAAAAATAAACAACCAAAGAAATTCAGTGCCAAAACTGAAACCCTTTTACAACGGAGGAGAGAAATGAAAATCCAAACCGATCGTGACATGGTACGTATTCCGAACTATGTAAGGCAGTGCGAAGAGAAATGAAAACTGACATACAGAAATTCACAGAAGACACCTTACGAGCAAGCTTGCAGAACAAGACAAGTTTAAAGTCAGCCAAACGCAAACTCACAATCGGCAAAAAGCAGATTATCGTACTCGATGGAAATGACAGTCGAACCACTGAAAAGGAGGTTTTGAAGTTCATCAGAGACTTTTATAGCTATTTGGATAACAATCCAAGGGAAAATTTGAATGTATTTAAATTACATGGTGACCTAGTGTTCCAGATATACTCCCATCGGAAGAAAAGTGTGCTCTAGATAGCTTCAAGATGGGAACAGTGCCGGGTGATGATGAGCTTAGTGTTGACATCCTCAAACTGGCAGGAGAGGTAACAATAAATATCGTGGAACAAGGCTAAGATTATTTTGATACAGAAGAAAGGAAGTATTCACAATATTAAAAACTACCGTCCAATTAGCTTGCTCTCAATTTTGTACAGAATTTTAACAAAAGTCTTGTTAAATCGAATTAGTTCCACCCTAGACTCTGCCCAACCTATAGAACAAGCAGGATTCCGAAGCAATTTTAGCACTATTGACCACATTCTGACCGTTAGTGGAGTGATAAGCAGAGCGAATGAATACCAACTGCCTCTCTGCATTGCCTTTGTTGACTTTGAAAAGGCATTTGACTCCGTTAGCCATGTAGCTGCCCTCCAAGCTTTGAGTGAGCAAGGAGTGGGAGCAGCATACATTGAAGTGCTCAGGAAAATCTACGAGAATACTTAAGCTTATATTAACATCGGCGAATCAACTAAAGAATTCAGCATCATGAGGGGTGTCAAGCAAGGCGATCCCATCTCCCCAAAACTGTTCTCTGCTGTATTGGAAATGGCTATGTCAAATCTGAGCTGGGAAGGGAAGGTAAGGGAATTAGAATTAATGAAGGCTTGCCAACTTGAGATTTGCTGATGATATTGCCTTACTGACCAAAGACTTCGCAGAGCTCCAAAACTTAGTTACAGATCGTGCATCGGAATGTTCGCTGGTTGGCTTGAACATGAACCTTTCCAAAACAAAAGTAATGCCCAACAAATGGGTCCCAGCTGGAGATGCGAAAGTCAAGAACAGTCTATTAGAAGAGGTCAGTGAATATGACTACCTTGGCCAGATTATAAATATGAAGGGAGACATAAAGCCAGAAATCTATCGACGCATCAAGCTTGGCTGGCAAGCATTTGGGAAGAATTCAACAGTATTCAGATCAAAAATGCCAGTAAATCTGAAGAAAGCAGTATTTGATCAATGCGGTCTTCCTGTGATAAAGTATGGCTGCGAGCCATGGACACTGAACTCATTTACAAAAGGGAAACTTAGGACAGCACAGAGAGCCATGGAGAGATCAATGCTGGGCTATACAAGAAAGAACAGGAAAAGGGCAGATAACATCCGGTCTGTGACGAAGGTTCATGACACCTTAGAGACAGTAGGTTCCTTGAAATTGCAGTGGGCTGGCCACGTCGCAAGAAGAAAAGACAACAGATGGACGAAGCTAGTACTGGAGTGGAGTCAGAGAGCACCGGAGGCCTAGAGGAAGACCACCAGACAGATGGGTCAAATACATAAAGATTGCTGGTAACACCTGGCAGAGAACTGCCCATGACCGTCCCACTTGGAGAAGACTGCCGAAAGCCTACCTGAATCCACGATTCGAAGGGGCCACATCATCTGATTGAACTGGATGAACTGGATGAACTGGATGATGATGATGATGATGATGATACCTCCATGTACACTCTCGTCGTACGTCAACGAGATGTGCTTAACGGTCGTTTCTACGAAAAACAGGAAATACAACAATGTACGTCTAAGCATTGTTAATAGTACATTCACGGAAACAAAATACATAGTGGATTTATTCTCCACAATTTCCAAAACTGAAACAGTAAGAAAAAGTCGTACAAGCATTCCAAAACAAGACCACCTCCGTACTCACGGAGGACCCCTGCGGTCTGTAATTGTCTAATGGCAGCGAAACTTGTAGATCGCTAATGCATTAATACGGAGCCGATTTACGCTGAAAAAAAGTTCACGTTTTGGCCATCACGTGCAAATCTGGCACTGTAGAGCATCTTGTTGACGTCTCCGGTGCTCATATTGAACGAA
Organism: Schistocerca cancellata; assembly: GCF_023864275.1. NCBI lineage: Eukaryota > Metazoa > Arthropoda > Insecta > Orthoptera > Acrididae > Schistocerca > Schistocerca cancellata. Next base: position 523,325,723 of record NC_064633.1, read on the forward strand.
CCGTGTACGTGGGGGTTCGACCTTGTCTGCCAACATCTCGTTCCTAGTCTATTATACATAAAAAGTTTCTGTACTGTCTTGCATTCATAGCGCCATACTTGCACCTGGTGGCCAAAATTGGAACTTCTTCACTGTAAATCATTTTGCATTAACGCGTTGTTGTGCACGCCAAGTTTCGCTGCCTTATGATATCACAGTCTACACTGGACGTCTGTGAGTGGCTGCACCTTCGTAATAACCGTCCAATACCACCATTTTGGTTTCAGATACTTCGTACCTCTTCTCGATTAACAGTAGTAGGAAACAGACCCTCGTGCAGTCTTCGCTGCCTGTCAACACTACACTCGGCACAATTACTTGATCATTGACGTCACTCACAGCGTGGTTGGTTGGCGTCCGCATTAAACGCAAGCACGTGAATCGAAACGTCGACGAGTAGCGGATTTTGATGAGGCTTAACGTTCCGCGAACGAATGAGTCTTAGGATTGAACAGAAGATTTGATGGAATTACGGAGGACGTAATGTGCCCAGCCCTTTTGCAAGTAATAGACCGTACTGGCCTTGATATACGCACGGTACGTGAGTTAGAATCTGGCGTTAGTTTCACTCTCAAAAGATGTTGTCTTGCAACGTGCGCCTCCTTTAATGTTTCGTTTAGGAAACCGTGAATAAAAAGTGAGCAGCTCCTAGTTAGCCGTCGTTACAACTTGGTAGAGGTCGCCTCTGTAGTCTTTCAGGGCAGGCCACTGACAAGTTTCCGACTTGGGGCATAAGCCGCGATGGCAGCGCGTGTAACAGTGCTACAGGACTGAGAGACGAGTTTGTTGTACACTCTCTTAGTACTAGCTACTTGGCGAGGACTCATCTACTTCGGAGGTTATAGAGGCCGGAGCTTGCAGCCTCCACTCGAACGGAAAACTTATTAGCACCAGACTGCTACTAATTTTCGGAGGGGCGCCTGTGTCTTCAGTGACGCAATCCGTCGATGCTCTTCTCCTTAAGGTGAAAGTGGTCGGCACTTCGAAGAGGTGGTAGCTTCGCAGCGCTAGAAGCTCACCGACTCTGGTCATCGTCGCTTTTTTCCTTCGAATGGTCTTCTCTACATCCATACGTATGTTTCACACGACACTGTCAAGTGATGGCGGAGGCATTAAATACCGGTATTAGCCAAGTTCGAGCCTAGTCCAGTAGCGTATGGGGTGAGGACAAGACTGATAGTGGTATACTTCGCAATGCATCATTTTGGATGCGAGGCGCCACATAAGATCGTTGGCAGCTAAATTGTCACGCAGTCTTCACAGAAAACTGCCTCCCCCGTTGTATTTATTCAACAGGAATTTACCAGACCTTCCATTAGTTTTTTCACTTTCGTGCCGACCAGGTAAGATCTCAAATTCTTTCGACGTTGGCTTCCCTGCTCCAAACGATGAGCAGTACTGTTGAATTGGTCCCACCAGCGTCTTGTACGAGATTATTTACGGTACAGATCCTCGACATTTTCTCAAAAGTCTGCGGACATACATCTTCCATTTGCCTCCTTCGTGCTTGTTTCAGTTATTGTTCTCATTTCATATTGATGTTTCACTGCGGTGCTTTATAAAGCACCATTATTGACTTCACGGTTTATGTATCTGGATGTCACGGATGTCTCGTTTTTGGGTATTACCGTATGCCTACAATTACGGCCGAAGTTTTTCACTGAGTGAAAGTATGGTCTTCAGTCTTTCTGCGTTGCTTACAATAATTGTGCACATACAGCACTGATTATATGAATGTGATACTATAACCTCGGGGGACTTTGTTGTGAAAATGGATCTTCACAAGCGAAACATATTCGTGACAAACATCCTGTCGATTTTGGTGTTAGCAGACATAACAACCAAATCTCGCCCGAAGGTAGTTCAAAATTCTAGTCGGCCAGCAATTTTGCAGCAAGTTACTACTGTGGAATTTAATGTCTCTAAGGAACGAAGACATGAAAACTGTTTAACATCTGTCCATGCTTGCGTTATAGAGCGTGACCCCACGACAGCTACATCATTACTGTTGGTCTGCAACGTGCTGTTTAACGGAGGAGGGGAAGAAACCGAGGACTCTAGTTGTTTCGCCAAAGGAACTGCCGCAGCATTCATCAGCAGGTATTTTGAGGAATCGTGTAGACAAGTCAGGCTGTTGAAACGATTATTGAACTTTTCTCGTATGTCACCGTAATAGTTTAAGGACGACGTAACGGTATTACTTTCCACATGAAGTGAATCGAGACAGGATCTTAAAAGTATGGAAGGCGGTTAAGTTGGGCCGGTTGCCAAACTTCTGTAGGCCTGTGGCAACCGTGCGAGAGACTCCATTCATAAAGCTCGCAATGCCACGAGGCCTAGACGGGCGGGTTGATAACTTCTAGGAAAAAGATATCGTTGTCGCAGATTGTGCGTAGTTCCTTCGACCGAGACTGGTGGAAGTAGTAGAGATAAAGCACTGTGTTGATCCGGAGGCTTTCATTCGGTTTTCCACTGTAGTTAACGCTTTAAAGTATCTCGAAATAAACGGTCATGCAAGCGTAACTGCTTTTAACCGTGCCTGACTATGTATGGATAGTTATTTGGCTGTAAATCTGAAGGATTCTTACCGGCTGCACTGTGTCCCAACCTTAACTTTATTCTAATTTCCTACATTACCATTTTTCAGATGCAGGTTTGTTAATATACAGGGTGTATCAAAAAGAATTATCCGATTTGGCACTTCTATGTTTCTGAAATTATTAAAGATACGCAATGAATTTTGTTTTTTGATGAACGGAAATCCGCTTTTTCATACTTTTTCATAGGTGTTCAATATGCCTCCCTTGAAATGCACGGCAAATGTCTATGCGGTATTCAAATGTGCCCACACTGCATCGAGCATGTCTTGTGTTACAGCCTCCACAGCTGCTGTTAGGCGATATCTCAGTTCATTCATTGTTGTTGGTAATGGAGGCACATATACAGTCTTCTATACACCCCCACAAAAACAATTACATGCTGTCAGGTCTGGTGACCTTGGAGGCCAGTAATATAAGGCTCAATCGTTTGGTTCAGTGCGATCGATCCATTGTTCAGTAAGCCTTTGATTTAAAACTTAACCGCAGTTACAGATGCCAGTGTGACGGTGCTCCATCATGTTGGTAAATGAAGCCCTTCGAATGTCTCCAGCTGTGGGAAAAGAAAGTTCTCAAGCGTATCGAGATATGTGCTCCGTGTAACAGAAAAGAAAAATGGACCATACACCTTTCTCCGTGAAACTGCACAAAACATTAAATTTTGGAGAGTCCCTCTCATGTTGTAAAACTTCACGTCGTTGTTCCGTACCCCATATTCTCACATTAGGACAGTTCCTTTCCATTTAAATGGAATGTTGCTTTGTCACTCAGCACTAAGCGTGGAAGCAAACCGTCATCCTCCATCTTGTCAAGAACAAAATTTCAGAACTCTACAGGTTCTTTGTAATCTTTACGGAGAGCTTGTAGTAGCTGAATTTGGTATTGTTTCATATGTAAACAGCGACACAACACACGCCAGACGGATATCGGGGGCATGTTGAGCTGTCGAGCTGCACGGCGAACGGATTTCTGGGAAGTCGTTGTGCAACTATAGGGGATGTTTCCAGAATGAGATTTTCACTCTGCAGCGGAGTGTGCGCTGAAATGAAACTTCCTGGCAGATTAAAACTGTGTGCCCGACCGAGACTCGAACTCGGGACCTTTGCCTTTCGCGGGCAAGTGCTCTACCAACTGAGCTACCGAAGCACGACTCACGCCCGGTACTCACAGCTTTACATTCTGCCAGTACCTCGTCTCCTACCTTCCAAACTTTACAGAAGTTCTCCTGCGAACCTTGCAGAACTAGCACTCCTGAAAGAAATGATATTGCGGAGACATGGCTTAGCCACAGCCTGGGGGATGTTTCCACAATGAGATTTTCACTCTGCAGCTGTGAGTACCGGGCTTGAGTCGTGCTTCGGTAGCTCAGTTGGTAGAGCACTTGCCCGCGAAAGGCAAAGGTCCCGAGTTCGAGTCTCGGTCGGGCACACAGTTTTAATCTGCCAGGAAGTTTTATAGGGATGTGTTTAACGTCTGTATCAGACACTCGGGGACGGCCCGGCGATTCGCCTTTACACGAAGAACCTGTTTCTCGGAATTGTTCATGCCATCTTCTAATGCACTGTTCTGTAAGAGTGTCCCTACCATAACTACTAACAAGGGAACCTCCCCATCGCACCCCCCTCAGATTTAGTTATAATTTGGCACAGTGGATAGGCCTTGAAAAACTGAACACAGATCAATCGAGAAAACAGGAAGTTATGTGGAACTATGAAAAAAATAAGCAAAATATACAAACTGAGTAGACCATGCGCAAGATACGCAATATCAAGGACAGTAGGATCTGAGGAGCGTCGTGGTCCCGTGGTTAGCGTGAGCAGCTGCGGAACGAGAGGTCCTTAGTTAAAGTCTTCCCTCGAGCGGAAAGTTTACGTTCTTTATTTTCGCAAAGTTATGATCTGTCCGTTCGTTCATTGACGTATCTGTTCACTGTAATAAGTTTAGTGTCTGTGTTTTGCGACCGCACCGCAAAACCGTGCGATTAGTAGACGAAAGGACGTGCCTCTCCAATGGGAACCGGAAACATTTGATCGCAAGGTCATAGGTCAACCGATTCCTCCACACGTCTGATATATTCTATACGACACTGGTGACGGCATGTGCGTCACATGAGAGGAATATGTTGTCGACCCACCTGACTTGTACACGTGGCGAATGCGTGAAAAGATTCTTCTACTTTGCCCGATTTAGGTTTTCTTATGGATGTCAGTTACCTCGCATCGGACCGACGGACGGACAGATAATAATTGTCTGAAAATAAAAAATTAAAATTTTCACCCGAGGGAAGGCTTGAACCAAGGACCTCTCGTTCCACAGCTGCTCACGCTAACCACGGGGCCATGACGCACTTGAGCACACAGTATCCTTGTTGTTGCATATCTTGCACATAGACTACTCAGTTTGTATATTTTCCTTATTTTTTTCATAGTTCCACACAACTTCTTCCTGTTTTCTCGATTGATCTGTGTTCAGTTTTTCAAGGCGTATCCACTGTGCCAAATTATAACTAAATCTGAGGGGGGGTGCGATGGGGAGGTTCCCTTGTAAGAAAGTCAGGCTGGACAATTATTACTGACATAATTTGTACTAGAACTGAAGTGACCACAGAGTGCTGCTACCTAGCGGGAACCATGTAAAACTAGAGTTTGCTGCTTCCAACGCTAAGTTGTTGACGCACATACCTCGAATAACGTAATAGTTACGATTTTTTGAAATCTGATGATTCTTTCTGATACACACCGTATTGCATAGCGTTGGGTATTTGACTAAAGGAACTGGAAAGTAGAAGTATGCGAACTTTCTGTGCATTGTGGCAGGATAACTTCCCAACCTTTTATGCTACACAATATAAAGTAGGCAACAAGACAGTGAGGATTAGAAACAAAACGGAGTTCAAATTTTCGAAATTTTTACATACTTGCCGAAAAGCTTGTGTGTCAGACAATTATGGTGTAATCTTTTCTAGAAAGTAGTCCTGTAAAGTGCCTACTACTTTCTAGAACCGTGCAACAGAAGAGAACAAACCGAAAAATCGTTAACTTCGTTGATATGCTGAACAATTTTGCAGTAGATGGCGTCCCCTTAAAGTGGAGTAGTGTGCCGTCATAAAATTTTATATTTTTCTGGTTTATCAACATTGCAAGGCGTAGGAATCTGTTCCTGCACTTTCAAGGAGAAATATGCAGTTGAATACGAACGCGTCCGTACTACGCGTTCTCAGTCCATATGAAGGACGTTGAATCGTTAAACTGCAGATGCAAAAATGAAGAGATCTGGAATTATAAATTAGGTGATTACCTACCTACGATGTGGCTGAGTCAATACGTTTAACCATTGAGACAAATGTTGTGCAATATTTGTATATTGTTAAATATAGCAAAAAGCATTTGAATTAAGAAAATTTAGTCTGTTAAGTTTGGGATCTTTTCAAGCAGTTTGCAATGAATTTTGACCTGATTTTACGGTAGACGATTGTTTGCAGTACGTAGTACTAGAAACGAAACATTGGGAAACACTGGGCGGAAGCCACAGCCCTCGCACCGAGTGAGGCGTAAAGCGCCAATGGTTGCAGGGGTGCGTAAGAGATTCATCTTATGCCCTAGCAAAAGCTTTGCCTATAAAACGAGCGGAGCGTTTGCCGGAAGTAGAGGTAATTTGAAAATATGCATTGACATCTGAAGTAATGAAAAGTTACAGAAGTGTTAGATCCTTCAAAGAATTGACGGCTTTCTCGTATTCTGCCAAGTGTAGTGTACATGCCCAGTTTCGACCGTTTCGGACGGCTAGGAACTTCAGTAGTTGTATCAAGGGAGCGTGGTGGAACGGTCATCCATCTTGTGTTCACGGAGAGGCATCTCCGCGGTGAGCATAGTCTCTTGTTTCGCTTGGGGGCTTGCTCTGTCGTTGTTGCTACGTGCTAGCACCTACGAAACATTTTTGTAGTAGCAGTTCACCGATTTGGATTAAACTAACTGGTTGTTGTATTCGATACCGTGCCAGATGATTCCAAAGCATGAAAGTAATGGATGGATAACAAGGTTGTATTCTTGGTCTGTAAATACCGAATCACTGTGTGTGTGTGTGTGTGTGTGTGTGTGTGTGTGTGTGTGTGTGTGTGTGTGTGTGTTCGATCGATAGTATGCAGGATTTTTTTTACATTCGTTGCTATTTTGGAAACTATTCTTTGCTTTTCTTTCAACGTATTACGAAAAGTACTTAAAAGATTCCCTAATGGTGTAAGTGCGCCAGATGTACGAAAAACGAGCTGCTATTTTAGCACTTCAAAGTGACAGTGAGAAAAAACAGCAGGTACATTCCCGTACCAGGCCCGCACACACTTCTACATGTGTAAAAGATATTGGTGTTTGGCAAAGAAGTCGCCTGCAATTACCAGCTTGTAAATTTTCATTTATACTTTATTAGATGGCTGGGATGTTACCTTTTAATTCTTTTTTCATGTGTCTTTTCTCTGCTTTTTGTTTGATACTTTGGTTCGTCATCTGGTAAAACAAACTGTTTCGAATATTTACCGACATTTTCGTGTTTCGTGCTTAATTTCGAAATTGACAGGGACAACACACTCGTCGGGGAGCGCTTTTGTGTGTGTTGTGTAGCACATTCCTTAAATTAATGGCCTGGAGCGAAGGGGGAAAAAGTAGCAGGACGTGAACCAACGTACCAGCTATTCATTCATAACCCGACGTCCTACCCGCAACGCCACTGTGGACACATGGTGCTTAGAACTCTGTTTCCTATTTAGACACTGTTAAAAAGTTTCTAGCTTAAATATAGGAGATACGGTGTAGCTTAAAACGTATCAAACTTTGCTTCTTCGACATACGACCACGAAAGTCGATAGACGGTCGTCGACGATCGAAAATGGGCGTGTACACGTCATAGTGACGTCACCGAACTGAATCTCGCGTCGCCATCGTACAGTCGGGTCTTTCCGCTCGCTCCCGGCACGATGTTTCCGGCGCTGTCAGATTGGCAGAGCGAGTGACACATGGCGTGGTATCGACCCGGCCCAGAGCGGCAAGACCCGAGGGTGGCTCGGATTTGGCAACAGCGCACGGCCGCGGTACCTGCCTAGGGTGCTGCCAGAACTGGAGGCCCTCAAACGGCGCCGACAGAATGGTTGGTGGTTCTCCTCTCCGGAACAAGGCATTCCTGCCTGGGTCCCGCAGCGGCCTTGCCCCGTTTCTCCCCAGAATCCGGCCTCGGTCCCCCCACCCCCCACGGACGCTTTGAACGGCCGCCATGTAGCGGCCGTTGTCTTGGGCGGGATTTCCCACACCGCCTGAGTACCTGTCGCCTTGTCAGTGGCATTGTGTTCGCTGTCACACTGGTCATCTGGACCCACGTATATCATTGGGGCGCTTAGCCAACCAGAGACGGTCACCAATCAGGGATGGGAAAAACCTACCGGTTAAAACCGATACTGGTATCTTACTCTGAATAATTGGTGTTTTTCTGTGTTTAGTGCGGTTATATAAAGTATTTTTATTTCTTGCTTGTTGTTGTCTTCAGTCCTGAGACTGGTTTGATGCAGCTCTCCATGCTACTCTATCCTGTGCAAGCTTCTTCATCTCCCAGTACCTACTGCAGCCAACATCATTCTGAATCTCTTAGTGTATTCATCTCTTGATCTACCTCTACTATTTCTACCATCCACACTTCCCTCCAATACTAAATTGGTGATCCCTTGATGCTTCAGAATACGCTCCACCAACTGATCCCTTCTTCTAGTCAAATTGTGACACAAATTTCTCTTCTCCCCAATTCTATTCAATACCTCCTTAGTTAGATGATCTACCCATCTAATCATCAGCACATTTCTAAAGCTTCTATTCTCATCTTGTCTATTTATCGTCCACGTTTCACTTCCATACAAGGCTACACTCCATACAAATACTTTCAGAAACGACTTTCTGACACTTGGATCTATACTCGATATTAACATTCTCTTCTTCAGAAACGCTTTCCTTGTCATTCCCAGTCTACATTTTATATCCTCTCTACTTCGACCATCATCAGTTATTTTGCTCCCCAAATAGCAGAACTTGTTCCTCCTGCCACCTAACTTCACTAATTCCCACTATATCTAACTTTAACCTATCCATTTCCCTCTTTAAATTTTCTAACCTACCTGCCCGATTAAGGAATCTGACATTTCACGCTCCAATCTAGTTTTCTTTCTCCTGATAACGACGTCCTCTTGAGTAGTCCCCGCCCAAAGATCCGAATGGGGGACTATTTTACCTCCGGAATATTTTACCCAAGAGGACGCCATCATTATTTAACCATACAGTAAAGCTGCATGCCCTCGGGGAAAAATTATGGCTGTAGTTTCCCCTTGCTTTCAGCCATTCGCAGTATCAGCACAGCAAGGCTGTTTTGGTTAGTGTTACAAGACCAGATCAGTCAATCATCCAGACTGTTGTCCCTGCAACTACTAAAAGGCTGCTGCCACTCTTCAAGAACCACGCGTTTGGCTGGCCTCTCAACAGATACCCCTCCGTTGTAGTTGCACCTACTGTACGGCTATCTGTGTGGCTGAGGCACGCAAGCCTCCCCACCAACGGCAAGGTCCATGGTTCATGGGCGGAGATTCCTTGCTTAGAGGCGGGTAAAAAAAATCCAAATATCGATCAGCTACAACAGTGATCAAATTTTACGTTTAAGTAAGACCTTTATTAAAGAACGACTGATTCTTATTAGTAAATTTGCATTACTTTGAAATATTGTGGTATTACAGAAAAAATGGGAAATGTTATCAGCAGTATTTAATAACAATGCCAACAGAAACTAGCAACACACACATAGCTTAAGAATGGGTACAGCATTGGTGAGACAATAATATGTGGTAGCATGTGGCATGGCCTATTAGATGGTACGGCTGTACATGCAGTGTGCAACATCTGTCCCATCTGGTCTGAAAAATAGTTTCTCACTGATGTCGTCGGACATCAGTTACATTACAAAAATGACATCTCTAGTCCGGAAGTATTTAAAAAGCTTTGTCAATGAATTACAATGCACCATTTGCTTTACAGGCTAAACGGAGAAGCAACGACAAACTTGTGGCATAATATAAGGAGAGAACTTGAACAGTCCATACTATGCAATAAAAATTGAAAGCATCTGATTTGCTGCTTGTGTGTACATAACATGTCTGTATCTGCCTGAAGCCCTTGAGAATGGACAAATAAATAAGAAATTACGGTCCAGCCTCAGTTTTCATCCTTTCGTACTGACTTGTTTCAGCAATAACCAACCAACCTCCTTCCCTACTTCAACGTGCATTGCACAGACATGATTAGTGAACTCCAGAATAGGGGTGGCTGTTCTCCCTGAAACAACCGGTTTTCTGTTACACCGGTTTCCTTCCTAGAATTTAACCTGACTGTTACAACCGCTCAAAATAACGAGTGCCTTAAATCGATCTTCGGTTTTTGAATAAATCTAATTGAGATGAGAGTACGAGATCACCATTTATATAGTGTTGAGGCTGTAGCAGAAATGTCTCCAGCAGACATTGCGAAGGTGAGACACAGTGAAAGAAGCTGACTACTTCCCGGCATCGTTACTTTTGGATGGCATAAATTTTTCACCCAAAAGCAAGCAGAAAATTGAGGGCTCAGTTATTATACCAAGTTGTAGCATGTCAATAAAATTATAGGTATATCAATTAACTTTACCTTCTCTTCCAAGGGATATTGTGGTTACTTCTTTCTCCTTGTATGATGTCATTGGTTTGTAATGCCTTCCTCCTATTTACAGCTAATGAAACATTTTGCTTCATTGCCATTGCTCTTCGTAAAATATTTCCAAATAAGAGATGCTTAATTCCGCAATACGACGGGTGTTAAAGGACCTATAGCGAAAAAAAAGTACCTCGTAGACAAAGTGGGGACGAGGCTTGCACACTGCATGTGCACCTGTTTCGTCTCATAGGCCACACATCCGGTGGTGTCGTTGGTTTCTAACTGTGGTAGTGTCACTAAAATAGTGATGACCGCTTTTCCCAGTTTTCATAATCCATTATTCCAAATCGATAGAAATTTTACGAATAAAAATTACTCATTTAACAAAAGTTAAATATGGAAACGAAATATTTTTGGCAAGCTGTTGTGGCTAATTCATATGCCATTTACTTAGCCAGTTATTAGGGTTATTAGTAAAATATGAAAAGATCTATTATAATATACCAAAAATCTAAAAATATGTTATGCAGAACTAAAATACAGGTATAGGTTTTAACCGGTCGGTTTTCCCATCTCTATTCCAGAAACGTTCGCACGGCAATCGCGCAAAGATGTTCAAAGGTAGATTCACACTGCGCCACTACACCAGGAACTAAACAGAAGGGAAGGGAAAGAAAGAGAAAGGAGAACGCCCGTAAGAATTTAGATGTGCTCAAACAAGACGGAATGCACATACAAACGATATTTAGGGGACAATACATACTGCCATTTTACCACTTGATCGTGTTCTCGAAATGCCAAATTACAAACTTCCCTCCATTCAGTAAAGAGAATTTCCTTCACCGATAAAAGGTGTTTTTATTTATTTATTTATTAAAAGTTGTGTAACCCAGTTATCCACAGTGAAGGCTATTCCGTTGTCAACACATTATAAAACGCATAAGATTTTCGCTTTCCCATATTTGGCGATACTTGTATAAGGACATTAATAGGCACAAAATATTAAGTCCTCATTGTACCTTCGCAGGGTCAAGAGAAGAAAGCGAGCAATAAAAATTAAGACAAATTAGCAGCTTCAGTTTTAGTAGGGAGAATCTGAAATCAGCAGCAGAAGTACTGAGAAAGGGGGAGGAGGAAAGGGTATCACCATAAAATACCTTAACAAAAGCGGAAACGTTGGAAGTAACACTATACTGGCTTGTGTGGTGTCCTGACAACGCTACCAGGGGAACGCGGATTATTTCAAATAGATTGCATCCGCTATTGGGTAGATACCTACCTAATCAGAGGTTAGCTGGAATGTGATAACAGCACTGACATCTCTTAGAAATATATAATGGAAAAAATGACTTACGGCATACGGTACCCCTCCATAGTATTTCAGAGTTTAAAAAGTTCCCCGTTTACTGCGTCGTTTTCAGTGACTTCACGATTTAGATAGTAGGCACGGAGAAAATTTAGAGGGGCCGTATATGCTCTTGTTTACTCGCAGGCGCGTTTGTTGATAATACTTCTTTCACGTATTGCGTCCGCTTTGCGAGAAAATACTAGCATTTAACACGGTCGAGAGAACAGCAAGCAGTGACATAAAGATTAACAAAAGACGATAAGAAATCGGCGGCGAGGGTGACGTGGCCGAAACATCGCTTATTTCCGTTGAAGGCTACAGCGAAAACTGCCATTCGAAGCACTGTTGATTTGTTCTACTTTCGCGGTGGCGGGACGAGAACACACTTCCTGATAGTTTTATACGTAAGGTATAAAATTCCATGAAGAGTGTTCATACCTGATTTAATGATAGGATTTGAAACGAATTCGAAACAGCAATGTACTATAGACATTAATTTGCTCAGCTTACTTGAGAGGACTGGGCAGCTGTGTTTGGCTGTCGTTTATTAAGAATCTGTAGTGAAAGTGACTTTAGTCTTTACAAAATCAGTAAGAAACAGTGCCCTCGTGACTAACACATCTTTGAAGCAACCGCGAATTAAGTTTGCAGAAAAAGGTCGGTTGCACCTCTAGTCGTAGCGAGGCTCACATTGTTTACATAACCAAAACTTTGTGCCGGAGACTATAACCAAAACTTTGTGCCGGAGACTATAACCAAAACTTTGTGCCGGAGACTATAACCAAAACTTTGTGCCGGAGACTATAACCAAAACTTTGTGCCGGAGACTATAACCAAAACTTTGTGCCGGAGACTATAACCAAAACTTTGTGCCGGAGACTATAACCAAAACTTTGTGCCGGAGACTATAACCAAAACTTTGTGCCGAAGACTATCTTTGGCGGGAAAGAAAGTGATGGATGCCTTGAACTGCAGAGTGGGTGGAGAGCCCCGCCAGTCCCTTGCGGTCGTGCACTCTGCTTTGTCTGTTGCTAATGTTTTATCTATCGCTGAATGTTACTTGTATGGGAGGTTTCCAAGAAAAGTCTCGGAAAAAGCCGTTCAACTTCGACTGGCAAGTGAGTCGTCCTGTACTTGCCTCTGGTTCTTAAATCTTGGACCAGATACGTGACACTACTATAAAATTCTTCGCTTCACATACATATTTAGCATTTCATCTTTTTTGTCAGTCAGATAAATTTAATCATTGGTATAGAGCGCGAATTCTTTACAGACGAATGGAAAAACTAGTAGAAGCCGACCTCGGGGAAGATCTGTTTGGATTCCGTAGAAATGTTGGAACACCTGAGGCAATACTGACCATACGACTTTAGACGCTAGATTAAGGAAAGGCAAACCTACGTTTCTAGCATTTCTATACTTAGAGAAAGCTTTTGACAATGTTGACTGGACTAATCTTTCAAATTCTGAAGGTGGCAGGGGTAAAATACAGGGAGCGAAAGGCTATTTACAATTTGTACAGAAACCAGACGGCAGTTAGGAGTCGAGGGACATGAAAGGGAAGCCGTGGTTGGGAAGGGAGTAAGACAGGGTTGTAGCCTATCCCCGATTTTATTCAATCTGTATATAGAGCAAGCAATAGAGGAAACAAAAGAAAAGTTCGCAGTAGGTATTAAAATCCATCGAGAAGAAATTAAAACTTTGAGGTTCGCCGATGACATTGAATTTCTGTCAGAGACAGCAAAGGACTTGGAAGAGCCGTTGAACGGAATGGACAGTGTCTTGAAACGAGGATATAAGATGAACATCAACAAAAGCAAAACGAGGATAATGGAATGTAGTCGTATTAAGTCGGGTGATGCTGAGGGAATTAGATTAGGAAATGAGACACTTAAAGTAGTATAGTTTTGCTATTTGGGGAGCAAAATAACCGATGATGGTCGAAGTAAAGAAGATGTAAAATGTAGACTGGCAATGGCAAGGAAAGCGTTTCTGAAGAAGAAAAATTTGTTAGACCAAGTATAGATTTAAGTGTCAGGAAGTAGTTTCTGAAAGTATTTGTGTGGAGTGTAGCCATGTATGGAAGTGATACATGGACGATAAATAGTTCGGACAAGAAGAGAATAGAAGCTTTCGAAATGTGGTGCTACAGAAGAATGTTGCAGATTAGATGGGTAGATCACATAACTAATGAGGAGGTATTGAACAGAGCTCGGGATGAGTTTGTGGCACAACTTGACAAGAAGAGGGGACCAGTGGGTAGAACATGTTCTGAGGCATCAAGGGATCACAAATTTAGTATTGGAGGGCAGCGTGGAGGGTAAAATCGTAGACAAAGAGATGAGTACAGTAAGCAGATTCAGAAGGATGTAGGTTGCAGTAGGTACTGGCAGATGAAGAAGCTTGCACAGGATGGAATAGCATGGAGAGCTGCATCAAGCCAGTCTCAGGACTGAAAACAACAACAACATAGCTTTAACCCTTTCTAGGCGAAACTGTGAAAAACTGGGCCAAAAGTTTTAATATCTGGGGAGAATACTGCCAAAGCATCTAAAAATATATTCTGTTTATTTGCAAAAATAACGAAGTGAGACTTCAGAGATCAGTTAGGCTGTAGTCATCGTATCTGATCGGATTATTTACTTATTGCATTAGTAATATCAGTTTACATTAACCAAAACAAGACTGAACCAAACTATAAGGATTAAAACACGATTAAGTTCCTTCGCTTTAGAAGGATACGTATAACAGCAGTAAGGCAGTCTATCGAGGGCAAAAATACTGAACTCGTCCAGCCGAAGTGTGACATGTGTTTCGTTTTTGGGTGACACTTCTATATTCGTCACTTTGGGACGTAAAATATTCTTTAGATGAAAATCTGAGTAATCTAAAATGTATAAAGTCTGTACGGCTAGCGTAAGTCAGTATCGTAGAACACTCGAGATACGCTCGTTGTCCTGGAATTTTTTGCCGAGAACGGTTTTCACATTGTAGGTTCGAACTGTGTGTAACGTGAAATACGGGACAAATAAGTCTTTGTTTCTCATTGTAAATTTATTGTAGAAAGTGATTATTGCGTCACAAAGCGTCGGATCAACAATGATCAGCCAGCGAAGTGGTTACAGTTCTCTTAGAGCGTCCTAAACAATGTTTTCATTATTGCTATTGTAGATTTTCGATATTACGCTTTTAATTAATTACATCCAATTGAACTGAATCGCGAACATTGTAGTTCCAAACATTCTCATCAGTTGTACATGCACAGTTAACCAAAATTTCATGTTATTACAGGAATTCGAAGTAAATATGTAATCTGTAAACTCATGTTTTCTTAATTACATGAAGACTAAATTACATTGGGAGATTCTACGATGCGTTTGGCTTATGAAGTTTTGTTCTCTTACATAAAGGTTCAGTTTGACAATTAGTTCATACATTTCAGTGTATTATTTAGTGAATTATTTTAATTATATCCAAAATTTAGACTCATAGCATTTGTATAAAACGTTTACACTACGAAATCACCTGTTACTTCGGGTGTTTAGACCAAATGACGAAGATTAAGAAACATTCCATTATACGTCGTTATTCGATAATTAGAGCAGAATCCGATAATTTTCAACTGTTACTACGTCAACCAAGCTCTATAGGTTTGTTATTGAAAGATAATATAAATTTCATATCATTCACAATGTAGGAATTAATGGTATGAGCATTGTATTTTCGTTATCATATTGTTAATTGGAAGTTGATTTACTACACGTCGTAATGGAACTAAGGATTGCGGTGTCGATAGGTGCAATAAACCTAAACTGGTATGTGACCCATCGTGTGCTTACAGACAGGATGCCACAGATTCTAGAAAGTGGCGTGACCTAGGTACTGGCGGGCAGGAAAGAATTAAAGCAGAGCTTCGTTATCCTCAGATCCTATGTCAATTGTTCGGGTACCCAATTGCAGCACACATTACGAAACAGTAATATTTTAGTTACCTTCTGTATTTTGCAAAGTATGTTTACGAAACCACGACCTGCTTCTGTCAAAATCTGTGTTAAACAGAACAAAACATTTACAGCCCTCCTGGTCACATAAGGATGAGGAATGAAATAATAAAAATACACGAAGCGGCAAAATATGTTCTTGGGGTCTTCCAATAGTAGATTTGCTGTAATATCTGGCATAGATACTTCAAATGGTATCAGTACTTAGACATCTGTACAAAAAATAGGTATTTCACAATATTGAATTCCTCCTATGTTTTCAAGTAATTTCTTGAATGCAGGTTTCATTTAGAAAAGTCAAAATACGAAAATCCGAGTTTTCAGAAACGAACTCGAGTATAAAATAAGTCATGTGCCCAACATCAGAACGTCCCTGTTCAGTATGACACTTTTCGGCTCGCACACCTTTGACGGATCTTGTGTGCCGTAGACAGGTTGCAGCCAGTGGCCTACGTTGCACCAGCCCTTCAATGTTGGTGACCCCTGCTGTAAACGGTACATGATAGGTTCGTTAGTGACGTAATCTCCGTGCTCCATCTGTAGCCTTCGGTGGATATGAGCAGGTTCCACACGCCACTGACTCGATGGTAGAATACTGTCTGCTGGAAATCCATTCTTCGGCTGCAAAGGGTGGAAGACCGAAACACTGGTGAACACTGCTAACCAGTGCAGCACAGTGAAGGTGGCATGCAACAAACGTCAAACTGGCGAGCAAATATTACTTCAGTACAATTGCACAAATTAAGTAGGAGTATATCCATCCATATATATTGTATATGACATGTTGCGCAGCGGATTCCTTGTTGAGAAGTCGCATTTGAATGTTTCTGAAAATGTGTTGACTGTGTTAGCACTGGTGCAAGAACGTATATCTGAATCAGAGCGCGCGGAAATCGTGCACTATAGAGAATTCAGTTTCTCTGCTCGCGTTGTTTGTAACCCCACGACTGTCTTGGGATTATGGACTCGATGGATTCAGGAGTGCCACGTTCACCATGCAGGGTCTGTGGCCATCGCGACTAACGCCCGCTTTCTGCTGGGATGAGCAGGATCGCACAGCCACGTTACGCAGTTTGCTTCCGACAACCTGACCCTCTGGCAAAGTATGGACGCTTTGCTTCCAGCTGGGAGCTCGCCGGGACATCCTGAGGTGCGGCTATGAAACGAAGTGAAAAAACATTTAATAACATTTAATAACATTCTCGGTACACAATTACACGCAACTTGTTGCGGCAAAGTAGCGATATACCGAATTTTTCGGAAGATTTCACCCTTTCCAGCAATTTCTCCCCCCCCCCCCCCCCCCTTGTGCGTATTTATAAAATTCCTTACCAGTGTGTTTGCAGCTGAACTGGCACTCTTAAGAAAGATTCATTCTACAGTTACTGGTAGCAGTCCATTTCTTTCATCAGTCCACAGCGGCGTTGTGTGCGAGAATAGAAAACAAATACTAGCATAATTTTAGCAGTTGGCATTTGTGTTCAGGATTTTTGGTTTCCTTGACAAAGTCAATCCACCTTTCTCACACGGAGTATTTCATATTATTCAGAGTTATGCTTAGTTTCTAAAAGACTCTTGAGATAGATATATTCTTGAAAAAAAAAGTTGCCTGAAATCTTTACATCATTTTTGGTCAGGTGTAGAAGAGTGTTTTTTAATCGTCACGGAACCCGGGGTTTCAGTTAGCGTCAACCAATCAAATACTTCATATTTATTAAAAGAAATAGCCCATTTAATATCAGCGCCATGTGCGAGACGACCTTATGATAAACTTGTTGACTTAAATAAAACTTAACTGAGGCTCCATTTACATGTTGCGCCACGCCTTCTTTTCGGACGAGTCCCGGCTCAGTGTACAGCATCACGATGGACCACCCTTGTGTGGAAATTCAGAGGACGACGAACGTTGCGAGACTGCACTAGTCATGGTCACATGGCCCAACACTAGCTGCGATGGCATCTGTAATCACGGAATACACGAGAAAGATCACTTCTGCTTCGCATAGCCGACAATGTGGATAGCAGTGGTTAAGCTTGCGACGCGTTAAGGCTGGGGAGCTTGCCGTATCTTCCCGGTCTTAGTGACATCTGTCAGCAAGGTAACTAAAGCCCGCTTGTTTCCGTACTGTACTGTACTGCGGATACAGAGGGTTTTCTGCTGACCACATCCCTCACGCACCTGGTCGTGTTGCAGAGACCAGCACGTCACCACTCACCAGGCTGTGTGGGTTTCAAGCGACATGGAGTGACGCACCAAAGCTCAGTGCGACTCTACATCCAGCTACCTAACAGCTGCTGTTGCTGCCAGAGGCAGCAGCTCTGGGTACAAAATTTTGCACGCTGTATACTACAAAAGCACTTGATTTGACCATGTGCTGTAGACGCGCAATAAGATAATTCTCATCATTTATCCCTCCCGCGGTCACAATTTTAATGGCTGGCTATGTACAAGACACCACTCACAAGGGGACTATGCGACAAGCTGATTTTATAATTTTTTGTGTTTGATACGTGAAGTTCAGAACTCAAATATATCCCCAAAAATTGTTCAATGTAACTCTCAAATTTTCTAGGAAATACTTTGACATTTTCAATGTGCTGAAGAAAGGCGCATTTTTCTAGACATGCTGTGTGGTAGATTGCTCGCCTGCGCGTTAGGGGTGTTAGGTTCGATTTCCGAGCTGATCAGTTCTAAGAAGGGCTGTCTGTTCTAGTAATAACTCTGTGAACTTTAAAATACGTAAGATAGAAAGAAATCAGTAGCGCTCGAGATTGGTAATCGCTGTTTAGAGTATTTTTTTTTTTTCGGTCATTATTTTTTCGTATTCTATGTTCAATTACAATACGTACGTCATTAAAATATAAAATTTATCGAATGTATGCTATCAGATATCACAATTTCTAATATTGTGGAAAGAGCTCGTCTTCTTTCTAATTATATATTGCACAGAGAAATTCATTTTTCGTCGCAAGTAAAAATACTTCATTACTGCTTGTTTGTGAAAGATTGCTTAAATTAAAAAGACAGAAATTAAATTTTGTTTCAGCCTTACTATGGACGGAAAACTTTAATGTTCTAGAGAACTTTGAGCTGCATGAAGCAGCTTTTGGTGACTGATATTGGAGATTTGAACTTCGCGTGCCATATATATAAACTGTTGTCCCCTTGACAAACTACATTTCCAGTTCTAACGATCGAAGCATGGACCAAGAATTGCAAGGGTTTATTGAGGCCAAGTTGTTACAAGATGTGGTCAGGGAGACGGTTGTCTTGCCCACACCGAAAGTAACTTTGGTGCCTGGTATCTCCGTCATCTAGTAAGGCCAGCCAGTACCCTTGGAAGAATGTCTCCCCAGGAATTTGTAATATTAAAAAAAAAATTCTCTTTTAGTCTCCAGCGCTTCGCATTTAATATTAAATTTGTTAAGGTTTCATCCCCCATACTATATAGTCTGTACTAGAAGGCTTCATTCCGCATATGTTTTTCAGCTTCACACTGCCTTTTTCAGCTTCACACTGCCTTTTTCAGCTTCACACTGCCTTTTTCAGCTTCACACTGCCTTTTTCAGCTTCACACTGCCTTTTTCAGCTTCACACTGCCTTTTTCAGCTTCACACTGCCTTTTTCAGCTTCACACTGCCTTTTTCAGCTTCACACTGCCTTTTTCAGCTTCACACTGCCTTTTTCAGCTTCACACTGCCTTTTTCAGCTTCACACTGCCTTTTTCAGCTTCACACTGCCTTTTTCAGCTTCACACTGCCTTTTTCAGCTTCACACTGCCTTTTTCAGCTTCACACTGCCTTTTTCAGCTTCACACTGCCTTTTTCAGCTTCACACTGCCTTTTTCAGCTTCACACTGCCTTTTTCAGCTTCACACTGCCTTTCGTTAGACCTATCATATGTCCTGCCTTCTGTTGAAGCCGGAGATTGCAGAATTTTTCTTAAAACCTGGTTTCGACATCATTAGCTTTCCATGTTTTCGTTTTTGGATTTTAGACCAATATTCTACGTCCTGCCTCTTGATGTAGCTAAGTAGTTAGATTTTACCAACACATTAGTGATAGGTTCAGACAGGTTCCAGTCCAATAAATGGAGTCGTCGCCCCTGCCTTGATCAGTGTGCATGTTTATCGACTGTCTCCTGGGTGACCAGTTTACCGTGTCGTTTTCCCCTAGTGTCGTCGAGGATTGATTCCATTGTACGCCGCCCGCGATCTCGTTGCAGGGGCTGATAGAGGGATTGGCGAGCTGCCTGGCCGTTGGGCCTACTCGCTAGCACGGCATTCCGGTGAGGAGTGGGGGAGACTAGGCGCTGGGCGTGTTGATCGCCGTGGGGCAGACAGCGGCCTGGCGTCGCCGCCTGTGTACGGCTCTGGCGCCGGCCGTCTGCCGCCGGAGCCTAAACAAGAGGGCGGCCGGGGTGTCATTATACACTGCTGTCCAAAATTAAAGCAAGGAACCACTATTTCCCCGTACTTTTGTCTAATTCGCGATCTAACCATTCAGACTGCCAACGGATGCCCGTACGATCGTATTCTGCACGGGCAACGACGCCAACGATGACGTCAGGGGCACCTGTCAAACGGGGTATTGTTTTGCGGGTAGCCGCACATTCCCAATCGCTGCAGTCACAGATGCTGCAGCATGGCGCAGAGAAGACACCCACGAGGCACTCTGCTGTGGTGGGACATACGAAGAATGGAGGCAGGACGGTCGCAAACTGACGTGGCTCGAAGGCTTGATGTGAATCATTTATAGAGATCGAAACTGTATCCCGAAGACCAGGGAGGGGCCGACCCCTGTTACATGAGAACCGTTATTTGGCTGTAAGGGCACGACGGTACCGCCTTAGTACGGCACGGCAACTGGCATCTCACCTCGCAGCATCCACTGGCAGTGTTGTAGCGAGGCAAACGGTGTACAGAAGGCTTCGGCAGAACGGCCTTAATTGTTGAAGACCTACTGTATGTGTACCTCTGACGCCTTTTCACAGGACGGAACGTAGTGTGGAGCCGTACATAAACAATGAAACAGTCAAATGACGTTGTACTTACATAAAGAAAGACAGTTAAATGGCGGTGTGTTCCTTTAATGAATTGTGATCCAAGTTTGTTATACATTATAAAAGTTACACTTTATGCATTGTTCGTCGCGTATGTAAGGGTTCAAATGGCTCTGAGCACTATGGGAGTTAACATCTGAGATCATCAGTTGCCTAGAACTTAGAAATAATTGAACCTAACTAACCTAAGGAAATCACACACATCCATGCCCGAAGCAGGATTCGAACCTGCGACCGTAGCAGTCGCTCGGTTCCGGACTGAAACGCCTAGAACAGCTCGGCTGCCGTGGCCGGCGTATGTAAGGGAGAAAACGCCAAAAGCTCCTCATTTCAACCAGAGATTGGAAAATGTCATGAGGGTAGCGCGGCGAGAACGTCGCTTCAGCTCCACTTGGCACGGAGACAATGGAGTCTTCGTCTTGTTGTACAGAAAGAAAAGGACAGGACATTCCTCGGAGCACGCTCACCTGGGCTAATTTAGAACGGAGCACACGCGGAAGAGCTTTCGCGCACACACACACACACACACACACACACACACACACACACAGGCAACAAACTGGCTTACACTGCAAGGTCAGCCGCGAAACAAGCTCGAGCGCGTAGCTTGTGAACTCGCAAGTACTGCAGAAAATGTTGGGGTAGTTTAGATACGAGGCGATGCCTACATACTTCGTGCCAATAAGGCAATCTGTAGTATACGGACACCTATTAATGGACCTTAATGCGGGGTGTGTCAACGGTTCGCCTTTATGACGGCTCAGTCTCCTGGGAACAGTGTTTATTGTTGGCAGCCCATTTTTCCCCCAGAGCCAAAACCAGAGGAGGTCGTGATTTTGGACGCTACGTTCTTATCCCGAAAGTGTTCCATAGGGTGAAAGTTCACTCATCTACCGGGGGGCGGACAACGCCTATGTAAGACAAGTGTCTGGCGCAGATGTTAGATCGGTTACTGCTGCTAAAATGGAAGGTTATCAAGATTTACGTGATTTTGAACGTGGTATTCGCACGAGCGATGGGACACCGCATCTCAGAGATAGCGGTGAAGTGGGGATTTTCCTGTATGACCATTTCACGAGTGTACCGTGAATATCAGGAATCCGACTAAACGTCAAACTCAGACATGGCTGCGGCTCCTGCAAGAATGTGACCAACGACGACTGAAAAGAATCATCCAATATGACAGAAGTGCAAATAGCTGCAGATTTCAGTGCTAGGCCACCAAAAAGTGTCAGCGTGCGAACCATTCAACGAAACGTTACCTATATGGACTTCGGAGCCGAAGGCCTACTCGTGTACCCTTGACTGCACGACACAAAGCTTTACACCGCCTGGAACCATTAGCACTGACATTGCACTATCGACGACTGGAAACGCATTGGCTGCTCGGACGAGTTTCGTTTCAAATTCTATAGAGTGGATGGACTACTATGGTTCTGGAGGCTAACTCAAAAATCCATGGACCCTGCATGTCACCAGGGACTGTAGAAGCTGGTGGAACTGTGCGGCTACTACCGGCGGAGGCTAGTCCTCTCTCGGGCATGGCTGTGTTTGTTTGTCCTTAGGTTAATTCAGGTTAGGGACTGATGACATTAGCAGTTAAGTCCCATAAGATTTCACGCACATTTGAACTTTTTTTTATATATAGCTGGTGGAGGCTCTGTAATGGCGTGGGGCGTGTGCATGTAGAGTGGTATGGAACCCTTGATATGATAAGACTCTGACAGCTGGCACGTACATAAGCATCCTGTCTGATCACTTGCATCCATTCATGTCCATTGTGCATTCCGACAGATTTGGCCAACTCCAGCGGGGCAGTGCGACACCCCACGCGTCCAGAATTGCTACAGAGTGAGTTTAAACACTTCCGCTTGCCACCAAACTCCCCAGACATGAACATTGTTGAGCATATCTGGGATGCCTTGTAACGTGCTGTTCAGAAGAGATCTGCAAGCCCTCGTACTCACACGGATTTGTGGAGCGGCCTGCAGATTAATGGCGTCACTTCCCTCCAGCACTACTTCGGACATTAGTCGAGTCCATGCCACGTCGTGTTGCGGCACTTCTGCGTGCCTGCGGGGGCCCCACGCAATATTAGGCAGATGTACCAGTTCCTTTGGCCCATCAGTGTGTTACTGTTGACTAGCTGTAGTACAACCTGCAATACCACAGAGAGGTGAGATTTGAAGATACCGAGCAGTGGTGTGGTTCGGTGTGCTCCACAGTACTGGACAAGTAGCGCTTCCGAGCCGGCGATCAGCTGTGCTGTGCCAGACGGCACGTGGCGGCCTTCAGCTGAGGAGGGGGACGGCCGCTGCTAATATTAGGCACCTGGCTGGCAGAGCCGGAAGGACTTCGCCGCTGTACACATGAGGAAGTGGCGTGGTGTAGATTCAGGAACTGTCTCGATGTCTTCGGAGATTGTACGATATTTGCTGAATATTTTGATGTAACGGACATGTGGTCTCCAGTGGCTCCGTTCAGAGTAAGGATGTAATTATGAAACTTTTGAGTAGTCACCCAAGCAACCTTCACTTTTCTAAAAAAAAAGTCAGAAGCCCGACTCAATGCCGATTGAAGGTGGGAGTGTGAAGTGGGCATTATAGTTGTTACTAGCAAGTATTGTGAATGATGGAACTATTTTGTTCAAAAATGAGACGCGACGCAAAATGTGGAAATTTGCACGATTGTAAAGATACGGTATTCAGTTAGGTGTAGAGCAAGCTGACTTCTCTTGTGTCCTTGACCTACATCGGCGCAGGGTCGCCATACTTAAAACTCAGATTTAGTGGCAAGATGGCTCAGTGGATGGCCCGTCAAAAACTGATCACAGATAAAGCAAGAAAACAGGAAGAATGTATACAGAACCGTGAAAAAGAAGCAAAATAGAAACATGAAGGGTCATCACAGTGATAGACTTGCAAACGGGGAGATCCGTGTTAGCCCTCGTGATATACAGGGTGTTACAAAAAGGTACGGCCAAACTTTCAGGAAACATTCCTCACACACAAATAAAGAAAAGATGGTATGTGGAAATGTGTCCGGAAACGCTTAATTTACATGTTAGAGCACATTTTAGTTTCGTCAGTATGGACTGTTCTTCCTCGATTCACTGCCATGATTTCATACGGGATACTCTACCTGTGCTGCTAGAACATGTGCCTTTACAAGTACGACACATGTGGTTCATGCACGATGGAGCTCCTGCACATTTCAGTCGAAGTGTTCGTACGCTTCTCAACAACAGATTCGGTGACCGATGGATTGGTAGAGGCGGACCAATTTCATGGCCTCCACGCTCTCCTGGCCTCAACCCTCTTGACTTTCATTTATGGGGGCATTTGAAATCTTTTGTCTACGCAACCCCGGTACCAAATGTAGAGACTCTCCGTACTCGTATTGTGGACGGCTGTGATACAATACGCCATTCTCCAGGGCTGCATCAGTGCATCAGGGATTCCATGCGACGGAGGGTGGATGCGTGTATCCTCGCTAACGGAGGACATTTTGATCATTTCCTGTAACAAAGTGTTTGAAGTAACGCTGGTACGTTCTGTTGCTGTGTTTCCATTCCATGATTAATGTGATTTGAAGAGAAGTAATAAAATGAGCTCTAAAGTGGAAAGTAAGCGTTTCCGGACACATGTCCACATAACATATTTTCTTTCTTTGCGTGTGAGGAATGTTTCCTTGAAAGTTTGGCCGTACCTATCCGTCCGGTTATTGACGTATGTTCGCTGAATGCAGATTTGTCTGTATCGTGGTGTAACGTCAGCTTGGATCAGTGAGGTATAAGGAAGGGACCTGTAGACGTACTTGCCTCCTATTTGTTCTACACAAGTGTCACATGTACGACAATTTCTACATTTCCTTCCTGTTTTTATGCTTGAGCTGTGTTCAGTTTTTGACGAACTTTTGAGGGGGGGGGGGGGGGCGTTCGGATATCCTTGATATCGCGACACTGTTACACTCGCCCCCTGACGCGAATGTGTATGGCCCTACTATCTGCATGTAGTGTTCTGCATGTCAGAGGGAGCGAAAGTTCTCTGAACGTTGGCGAATCGTGTAACTGAGGTGGGGTTGGGTACTCACCCAGTGGGATGTGGAAAACCCGCCTAAAAACCACGTGCGGCCATCCCAGCACACCGACCCTTTGGTATATTCGATCCGGGGCCGGCGCACTTTTCCGTTCCGGAAACTGCTCGTCAACACGCACGCCTACCTGAGCGGGTTCATTACGGATGGATAAATTAACGAATTCGAGTTAACACTGTAACGAGTCACGGGAGACCAAGGCTCCGTTACACGAAACTTGAGACAATTATTGGAACTCGGATTCACTCAGAATTCCTACATGCATCTATCCCCCTCTCTCTCTCTCTCTCTCTCTCTCTCTCTCTCTCTCTCTCTCTCTCGCGCGCGCGCGCCTGGTCATTTCGAGAGAGACAGGGTAAGACAACATGTCGCATGATACTGCCTGAATTTTTACCGAAGACCACTCCGTGATGAGCAACACATATGGTACCCTAACTAGTCTGACCTGCTGCACTGAAGTGTGTCAAGAAAAGACAGTAAACGGGAGCTTTCCGGCAGCGCATTCTGTCAACACAACCGTGTGAAAATATTGTCCTGTTATCGACTTCCTTGCGTATGTGGAGTACGTAACGCTGAGCGAGACAGTGTGCGTTAAAGTAAATCATTTGAGAAAGATTATACGCAATAAACGGGAACTGTTATGAGGTCTCGTAACTCGAAAACATTTACGTGCCTGTCGTAGATAAGAGCTCATTGTTGCACAAAGCTGTTGTTCCGTAATTATTGATCACTATTTTATTTTATTTTTTTTAGAGAGAGAGAACGGCTTGCTTGGATTTTGATGGAATTCTCGGATGGTGCTAGGTAACGCACTACAGCCATGTGGCCAATGCCCTCGACTGTGGACCTTAAGACCTTCCTGCGAAATCCCATAAAAACGTCGGACGATCGCCCACGCCGTTTCACTGCTGAGAAAACTCGTTGCGCGTCCGAGAATATTGTGATTGCTACACGGACCTCGTTAACGGTGGCGCTTAAAGTTGAAAGCTGCCGCCGCAAGAGGTGGTGGTGCCTTTTAGTTCCTCCAGGTGGTACATTCTGGACAAAGCGCGAGTTGTGTGCTGAACACGGGGCTATTCGGTTTGTTGATAGCGGGCGGCAGGCGGTGCTGGCGTGTGACTGAGCTGCAGCGGCGAGAGGCGCCGGTGCTGCCGCTGGCGGCCGCCGCGCGAACTGAGCGTGTCAGCTGTCCAGTGGAACCGCGCACGTGTTCCCTCCGCCGGCCTAGTCATAATATCGCGTGCGGTGCGCGTTGTTCAATTCATTGGGTCCACCGCAGTGGCGTTTCATGCTGAATGGAGAAAGTGAGTCAGCGCGTAACTACGCGGTAAGGTGGGGGGAGCAGAGAGAGAGAGAGAGAGAGAGAGAGAGAGAGAGAGAGAGAGAGAGAGAGAGAGGGGGGGGGGGGCGAGTAGCAATTTCTGCTGTTCATTTGGATTTTGAGAACCTCTGTGACCTCAGCTTCGGGCTCGGTGGCTCATCGAGATGGTAGTTAGACGAGCAACGCGTTTGCATGAAATTTTGCGTGAAACTCAGGAAAACCTTTGCAGACACACACCCAGTAATACAATAAGCGTGCTATGAGTCTCGAATGGCTAACATGGTTTAAAAATCGCCAGACAAGTTAAAGATGACACGCATTCAGGACATTCTTCGGCGTGTACCGGCGACGCTTATGTCGAGGAACGTCAACGGAATTGTGTGCGCCAATCGAAAACTGATTGTCGGAGAAATTTCAGAAGAATTTAATGTTTCAGTTGAATCGTGTCATGAAATCCTGACACAGCATCTTGGAATTTGTCTTGTTTCCGCCAAGTTCGTCCCACGGCTCATGAGTCAGGACCAGAAAGACATTCGCCTCGCAATCTGTAAAGAGTTGTTGGTTCGCTCAAGTGAGAACGAGATGATCCTTAAAGAGAACCATACGATCCCAGCGGACTTCGGAAATAAGAAAAAGTTGAAATAACTCGTTGAAATGATGATTTGTAACGATAGAAGAGAAAGAGAATTCGCAGATGGCGTTTTGCGCTATCCAGCAAGAGGCGTACCAATACTGCTTCCGGAAGTGGAAACGGATTTGGTACTGGTGAATCAATTGTGGACGAAAGTGTTTAGGTGGAGGCCATGCACAATAAGTAAAAGGTAAGCGTAGAAAAATTTCGAGGACAGAATTCCGGAATTTTTTTAATAGACGTCGTATCCGTACTCAGAGTTATCGTGTGAATGGATAATACCACTTTGCAATGAAATTTATGTCGTCTAAAGACTGAAGTATCACGACGAAGGTCTCATGAACGTTGGTAATTCCACAGTGTATACACGAGAATGACTTCCCGTGGTTAAGCAGAAACTGACACATTAAATTTATCCAAAACAAATGTACAGAGAACGAATCCTGTACACGGCTTTCGCAATGTCTGTGTGAAGCACAGCTTTACATTGTACTGAAACTTTCAACATTGAAGATTTAAGCATAACATTTCCTGTATGAAAAGGGACTTGTTTCTTTTCTTCTGTGGCTAGTGAAGAAATGTGTTAAAAAAATAACGTGTTCATGAAAATTGAAGGGTATAATTTGCACTTGCTTTTTTTAATATATGGGTCTACTCAGCCATAATTACCAGTTCCTGCCCAGAAATTCATGTTACTACCCGCTATAATAGATTTCACGAAGTTCATTTGCCTGAAATTTACCACAAATCAGCGCTACGTTTTCTGTGCGAATTTGTTAGTTTCCTTCACTTGCAAGTTGCTCAGTTGCCTCGGCTTTATTGAAAGTAAACATTTCACACATGGCTGAAAAAATTTGTTCTTATTTAAATTTCAACATTTTCAAAGATTATGGGATGTGTTAAAGCCGCGACGACGTAAAGTTGTGGTCTAACAGTCTGAATCCAGGTACGCAGGTTACAGTAATGTTTGCGCAGAGTTGGCATTCGGCGCGCTGGCTGGTGGGAGCGACTGTAAATGGGAAAAGTCTTTACGGTCGCTCCCGTGCGCCGAGTAACTTCACACGTGGAGTATATCGGTTGTTTACACACCATGCGAACGCTAAGCTTTTCTCCGCCATAAAGTTCGTCTGATCATCGCCGCACTTAACGAGGCGTGTTTCAAATGGAGTGGTGCGCCCTAGCCCTTCCTCGAACGTTTTGATCTGACGTACCCAGCAAGTTATTAGGGATCTTACCTGAACTTAGATTCCAAACTAAGGAGTTGCCAGGGTTGAAAGAAGCTGTGGGTGACAGAATTTGTGGCTGTGACAATCTGGGTTTGGCATGTCCTGTGTTATTACCTGCTGAGCCGCAGAGCTTACGGCTTCACACACACGTGTTGTTCTCTGGACCGGCGTCGCGCCGTGGACATCCCTGTGCGCCTGTGAAAGGCGCCGCGGGGGCACGGAAGGGCCGGTTGTGGGCCCTTGCGAAACGATGCCGCGCCGGCTCCCCCAAGGACGCGGGAAGGGCCTGGCCTGGCTGGGTGCTGTCGCCTGCAGCGTGCTGTAGCCGATGCCACACGTTCGCGTCTATTTCCAGCGGCCGCGGTAAAAATATGTCGGCTCCCCCAGCGTGGCGTGGCGTGGTGTGTCGCTCTCTTGGCGTACACAGCCCAGCAGCTATACAGTCCCTGCTAGTAAACGACTGGGGGCGCGCTCCTTCTCTCTTTGGCCGTCCCTGGAAGTACGCACCAGCCGAGCAGCGTCAAATGGGGCGGGCGACGCAACTGAGCACTGCTGTTGTGGGTGCAGAATCTCGAATAAAATGGGTTGCTGACTGCAGCTGATGTGAACACAACAGTGTTGCCAACGTGCTGCCAGCCGTTCTTAGCAGGGAATTGCATTTGCCTACGTAGCAGCCAACACGGGGAGTACGCGGCGCCCGAGAAAGCTTTGAGCTAGGTGGCAGCTGGTCCTCTACCGCACGATATGCTGAAATGTCACTTATTTTCCTTAAAATTCGGCATTCATCTGGTGGCGAGGGATGACCGGAAGAGCATTCACATCAGTCCAGATAGTTTGGCATGCGGTGACAGAAAATATTCGTCCACGTTAATCTTCTTTGTATTAAGGTGTCTGTCAGGTCCAGACACATTACACTGCTCTTCTTTGTTCGTCATCAGTTAACAAACTGATAGCACAGTGTTCCGGTAGCATTTTCTGGTGAAAGGCCCGTCGTGTGTTCGGATTGTTTCTGGATGGCCCAACTCCTACCTCGTAGTCTTAAGTGGCTGAATTAGTGTGTAGTGTAATGTACTTAATCTACATACCTACATATTCTGCAGGTCACCACATGTTGGATTGCGGGCGGTTCTGGTTCCACTGGTACTCACTTTCTTTTTCGGCTAGTAAAAAGACTGTCAGATATGCGTCAGTTTCTCTGGTCCTAACGGAGGTGCATAGCCCGCGCAGGATACAGTGCAGTGACCGATTTACGTCCGAAGCGCTGTGAGAGTTCATTGGTTTGGAAGGGGAAGCCCACACATGGCTGGTCAACTACCGGCCGGTCGGCGACACGTTGCGAAGCAGAATCGAGGCGCGCGCCCTGCAATCATTCTCAAACGATTTTACGAAATCTGTTCGTTTAAAAAATCGAATTTTTGCGTTTGTCTTTTTTGGCAGCTTCATGTTGACATGCCCATCATTTACTTAATGGTCATAGTAATTGTGCGCGAAATTCGAAAAAGTATGCAATGAAAAATAGAGGTCGCTATGATTTTGCGTTGGGTGCATAAATTTTAATATGTTGCCGTGTATGGAATTTAGCAAGGTCTTACATTTTTCTTAAGACTTTCGTGGAGGTTTGTCTGTCGCCAGTCTTGAGAAAACTGACCTGTTGTAGCACACTCATTTGCGATCGCGCGGGCGCCAGCGATAGAATGAAGTAATCACAACATTCCTTATATTTCATGAACAGTTTGACATAACGAAATGATATTTTGGCAAATGATAGCGTGCAAAGAGGACGGTATTTTGTCATATGATTATTATACAAAACTTGTTAATCCACTTATTACGAACTTTTTCGGTGGAGGAATGTAATTTTTAAGGGCCATCAATAGCTGGTGAAATGAAATTCTGTGGGCTTCGGAACATGACATTACACATGTATTTTTGTACCAAAGATGTGCATTTTCGTAAGGTATTGATCTTACTTGTCGTCAGTTTGTCAGCTAACAAACAAAAGTTTCAGAATTCTCTCAAAATTGCTTCGGCACGACATATTAGTGAGGTGACATTCTGTAAACTCCGCCGTGTTTTGGCAAAAGATGCAAATTTTAACATGGCGACAAAATGCAGGTTTTACTAAAAAAATACGCCATCCATGACGTTTCTCTAAAAGTTACAAATTACGAAAAAGCCTCCGAAAATAGATAGCTGCTTTTGTTGCATTTTCATCGGAATACTTGCTAGTACTAACCAAAGTAGAGGTGATGTATATCCTTTTGAAAGGTCACCATCTGACGAACCTGGGCGTGCAGGGGCTCCTCTTTATATTTACAAAAAATGCGAGCATAGGCTTCAGTTTAGAACGGTACTTGTCATGTCCAGCGCTCGGTATCTCCTCTTCCTATAGCATCCAAATAACACCATTGAGAGATGAAGGCACGGCGGTCGCCCTGCACCAGAACGCGGAACCTTTTAAATGATAGTGCCTAGTTGTTCTCCGGAACATACACTGAACAGCCAAAGAAACTGGTTCACCTGCCTAATTTCATGTGGGGCCTCCGCAAGCACACAGAAGTGCCGCAACACGACGTGTCATGGACTCGACTAATGTGTGTAGTGCCGGAGGGAACTGACACCATGAATCCTGCAGGGCTGCGGAGAGTACGAGGGGGTGGATATCTCCTCTGAACAGCACGTTGCTAGGCATCCCAGATACGCTCAATGACGTTCGTGCCTGGGGAGTTCGGTGCCCAGCGGAAGTGTTTAAACTCAGAAGAGCGTTCCTGGAGCCACTCTGCAGCAATTCTGGACGTGGGGGCGTGTCCTAGGAACCAATTACCTTGTTACACGTAGAGAAGTTACAATGAAATGAACGCCCTCAGCTGCTTACAGGCGTTGACATACGTCAACGGGGACAGATGGAAATGTGTGCTCCGACCGGCACTCGAACCCGGGATCTCCTGCTTCCATGGCAGACGCTCTATCCATCTGAGCCACCGAGGACACAGAGGATAGCGCGGCTGCAGGGATTTATCTCTGGCACACCTCCCGCGAAACCCACATTCTCAACGTACTGTACCGCACTACATGTACTACAAGGGAACCTCCCCATGGCACCCCCCCCCCCCCCCCCGCCCCTCAGATTTAGTTATAAGTTGGCACAGTGGATAGGCCATGAACTGAACACAGATCAGTCGAGAAAACAGGAGGAGTTGTGTGGAACTATGAAAAAAAAATCAAAATATACAAACTGAGTAGTTCATGCGCAAGATAAGCAACATCAAGGATAGTGTGAGCTCGGGAGCGCTGTGGTCTCGTGGATAGCGTGAGCAGCTGCGGAATGAAAGGTCCTTGGTTCAAATCTGCCATCCAGTGAAGATTTTAATTTTTTATTTTCAGACAATTATCTGTCCGTCCGATGCGAGGTAACTGCGCCTAGTATGGGGACGCTACGCCTAAACAAACATCGAAACACACGTCAGTCGACTACAGCGCACGGAAGAGAGAGTATTGCTGCTAACGAGGCTCCCTGGCTGGCAGTTGACTGTTCGCTACTTTGGACGAGAGTGCATTAAATACGTGAGATGTATTCCGTGGGTAATTTGAATCCAGCAAATAGAGCGGACGGATGGACAGATAATAATTGTCTGAAAATAAAAAGTTCAACTATTCACCCAAGGGAAGACTCGAACCAAGAACCCCTCGTTCTGCATCTGCTCACGCTAACCACGGGACCACGACGCTCTTGAGCTCACACTCTCCTCTCATGCGCATGGACTACTCAGTTTCTATATTTTGCTTATTTTTTTCATAGTTCTTTCTGTGTTCAGTTTTTCAAGGCCTATCCACTGTGCCAACTTACAACTAAATCTGAGGGGGGTGCGATGGGGAGGTTCCCTTGTTAGTAAATACATAGTTAAGGCTTACCGGCCACTTGACCATATTCTTCTTCTTCTGTGCGTATGAACAAACAGTGCCCGAACTCTCACGGGAATCGGCAACGCGCCGCGAGTAATGTGTGTAATGGGCGGGGGCACTACGAATGTAGTGCGGGACAGCACGTTTAGAATGTGGGTTTCGCGGGAGGCGTTCCAGAGATAAATCCCTGCAGCCGCGCTATCCTTTGTGTCCTCGGTGGCTCAGATGGATAGAGCGTCTGCCATGTAAGCAGGAGATACCGGGTTCGAGTCCCGGTTGGGGCACACATTTTCATCTGCCCCGTTGACGTATGTCAACGCCTGTACGCAGCTAAGGGTGTTCATTTCATTGTAATTTCATTCTAACGAGCTGCTTGGTCACAGATGGTATCTGTTCTTTCGGACATGTCCGACAGAACAGATACGTATCTTAGTATATGCGTAGAGAAGTTAGTTTCCTCGGTTCACAAAACATTTTTCTCGATCGGACGTTAGGTATCCACCGCTTCATTGCTTTATGCCGCCGCATCAGGTGTGGAGACTTTGGGTGTGCCCCGGCGGGTAGAGTGCGCGATGCGCCAGCCGCAGCCGTGCGCGGCTGGCGTTGGCCCAGGCCGGCCGTTGAACGCGCCGCCGCACGTGGGTTCGCTTCCGGCCCCGACGTCACCAGCGCGAGACCACCGACCGGCGCCCGGAGCGAAGCCGCGCCGCAGACAGGCCGGCTGCAGCTGCAGACGTAAAAACTAAACTACGGTGGCGCCGTGTCGTTTATCACTGCCGGGGACGAAGGAAGCTGCACATGGCAACAGTAGTGTAGAAACTACTGGCATGGAACCACGAGTATCAAAAATGAACACCTGGATTCAGGGACGCCTCTAGTTCTTATATCTTTTCTCCATGCTACTCTATCCTGTGCAAGCTTCATTCCCCAGTACCTACTGCAGCCTACATCCTTCTGAATCTGCTTAGTGTATTCATCTCTTGGTCTCCCTCTACGATTTTTACCCTCCACGCTGCCCTCCAATGCTAAATCATAGAGCAAAACTGAAGTGATATCAGGTGTTCCCCAGGGAAGCGTCCTGGGGCCTCTGCTGTTCCTGAGCTATATAAATGACCTGGGCGACAATCTGAGCAGTTCTCTTAGGTTGTTAGCAGATGATGCTGTAATTTACCGTCTAGTAAAGTCATCCGAAGACCAGTACCAGTTGCAAAGCGATTTAGAAAAGATTGCTATATGGTGTGGCAGATGGCAGTTGACGCTAATTAATGAAAAGTGTGAGGTGATCCATAGGAGTTCCAAAAGAAATCCGTTGGAATTCGATTACTCGATAAATAGTAAAATTCTCGAGGCTGTCAATTCAACTAAGTACCTGGGTGTTAAAATTACGAACAAGTTCAGTTGGAAAGACCACACATAATATTGTGGGGAAGGCGAGCCAAAGGTTGCGTTTCATTGGCAGGACGCAACAAGTCCACTAAAGAAACAGCTTACACTACACTCGTTCGTCCTCTGTTAGAATATCGCTGCGCGGTGTGGGATCCTTACCAGGTGGGGTTGACGGAGGACCTCGAAAGGGTGCAAAAAAGGGCATCTCGTTTTGTATTAGCACGTAATAGGGGAGAGTGTGTGGCAGATATGATACGCGAGTTGGGATGGAAGTCATTAAAGCACAGACGTTTTTCGTCGATCAGTTATTTTGCTTCCCAAATAGCAACTACTTCGTCTCATTTCCTAATCTAATTCCCTCAGCATCACCCGACTTAATTCGACTACATTCCATGATCCTCGTTTTGCTTTTGTTGATGTTCATCTTATATCCTCCTCTCAAGACACTGTCCATTCCGTTCAACTGCTCTTCCAAGTCCTTTGCTGTCTCTGACAGAATTAAAATGTCATCGGCGAACCCAAAAGGTTTTATTTCTTCTCCCTAGATTTTAATACCTGCTCCGAATTTTTCTTTTGTTTCCTTTACTGCTTGCTCAGTATACCGATTGAATAACATCGGAAAGAGGCTACAATCCTGTCTCACTCCCTTCCTAACCACTGTTTCCGTTTCATGTCCCTCGACTCTTATAACCGCCATCTGGTTTCTGTACAAATTGTAAATAGCCTTTCGCTCCCTGTATTTTACCCCTGCCACCTTTAGAATTTGAAAGAGTATTCCAGTCAACATTGTCAAGAGCTTTCTCTTTAGTCTACAAATGCTAGAAACGTATGTTTGCCTTTCCTTAATCTTTCTTCTAAGATCAGTCGTAAGGTCAGTATTGCCTCACTTGTTCAGACATTTCTACGGAATCCAAACTGATCTTAATGACTGACACAGCGTTTTATACAAGTGACGTAATGTATTGTATTCATACAATATATAAAAAGTTGTTCAGACTGTTAGTATTCTCATCAGAAGACTACCGTGTTTACCAATGATCCATCATGAGGAGAAAGACGGCTGCGCTCTATGAGTGTGTGAGGCCAGCCGAGGTGGTCCGTGAAGTTGTGTTCCCGCTCCTGTCTAGTAAGCGGGCGGTCCCGGATTCCAGTCCCGGTCCGTTACAGATTTCTCTCGTCGCCACCAATTCTGCGTAATGTGCCGATGTAGCTGACGCTAGTGATACCTTTCCTATCCACTTTCAATTTACATATTAAGACGGCTTAAGCTGTATCGTACATATTTATGATCCCACTTAGTTCATAGCGTTAGAGCCACATCTTCGGCGATACGTCAGTGTATAAATAAGAACAAGATCCTGCTTTGGTTAAAATTTAGTTGAACTGTATGAGGTAGGAAAGGCAACGGCCTTGCCGCAGTGGATACACCGGTTCCCGTGAGATCACCGAAGTTAAGCGCTGTCGGGCGTGGCCGGCACTTGGATGGGTGACCATCCAGGCCGCCATGCGCTGTTGCCATTTTTCGGGGCGCACTCAGCCTCGTGATGCCAATTGAGGAGCTACTCGACCGAATAGTAGCGGCTTCGGTCAAGAATACCATCATAATGACTGGGAGAGCGGTGTGCTGACCCCACGCCCCTCCTATCCGCATCCTCCCCTGAGGTTGACACGGCGGTCGGATGGTCCCGGTAGGCCACTCGTGGCCTGAAGACGGAGTGTAAGAGGTAGGAAAACTGTTTGCCCACATCTACTTCGTAACTTGAAAGCGATAATCAGTACACGACCCTCCGTTCTCTGTCCAGTAGTAATAAAAATGTTCGGCCGTCCGAGAGGTTGGTGGGCAAGTTAAAATACGGTACAATTTAGGGAAAATCATTGCGGTAACGGAAGCCTAGAATAGATCGGATTGGTTCAATGTCTAACAGATTACATTCCTAATAACTATTAACTGTTTAGCATTCGAGATCGAATGATTTATCATATTGCATTTCAACCCTGTGCGCTAGTCCATCTCGGCATGAGCGAGCCTCTCCATTTCTACGTAACTACTGCTACCAGCTTACTTCATTAAAGCCGTGCTCTCCTTCCGCAATTTTAGCACCTCAAATTCACGACAGATTCATTGCTGCCTTGTGTGCCGGCCAACATTCCTCCCCCCCCCCCCCCACCCCCCAACTTTCTGCTCTTGCTGTTCAGTCTGTTCACCTATGGAGAACTGAGACTTGGACGATATAGGCTCCAGTTAAAATACTTCCAGAAGAAACTTTCTAACACGTGCAATTTTTCGCTGTTAAAATTCTTTCAGGAAAGCTTTCCTTTCCAGTCTACATTTTACATCTCCTGATAACAGCCGTCGTCAGTTGTAATGCTGCCCAATTATCGAGCTATTTCCTAATTCTTCAACTCCTGATTTAATTCTACTGAGGTAGATTTACATTTCCAATCGGAGTAATAGTTAAAAAAATGGTTCAAATGGCTCTGAGCACTTGGGACTTTAACGTCCGAGGTCATCAGTCCCCTAGAACTACCAGTAGATGGTGTTATTTGAACCGGTTTCGATTTACAGAGTTTCTGCTGAATCATTCGCTCTGCCTGGGCTTGCCGAAACAGTAGTACGTGACTCCATAACGGAGTTGCCCTTTTACATTTTTCGGCCTTTTCCCTTTTATCGTTCTGACTTTTCTGAGATGACACACTATCGGAATGGACCACATTTGAAACAAGGGACTGATGACCTTGCTGTTTAGTCCCTTCAGCCCCAACCAACCAACCAACCATAACGTAGTTAGGTAGATGCCTTCATGCGTGAGTGAATAGTGGTTAGTCTGTGGTCGCAGGCACTATTTCGCTCCCCCTAGAATTCCTTTCATGTGCCGAGCGCTCAACTTGTAATATTGACGGACATTTACACTGAGTTATCGGTGGCATTCCGTTCCATATTTTCCGATTTTGGACAAGTTTTGGGCACGCGTGGAAAACTTCACTGCCGCGACAGTGGCTGCGTAGCATGTTAGCGCCGTGCGTTAGTGCGTGGTGTAGGTGCGGTGCCGAGAATAAATCCGACCTTTCTGTGGGCGGCGGCAGAGCCCTCGAGACAGCCATCTGTCTGAGCTGCGGCATTCCAAAGATAGCCGCGCCTCTCTTCAGGAAACGCCCCGGCGTCGCATCATTGTGCGCCACCGAGTGACGAGAGGGCGTGGCCACAGCACACGCGCGTTCGCAGAAGCCTGCTGGCTACATCGCTCGTATTTTGTGCGTGCGGGCACGAAACTGTCAGCGTGAGTACACAGCAAACCGCTTCAGTCACGGAATTGCAGAGAAGCGTGTTTTGTATTACCAGTAGCTTTGGAAAATATATATAATTTTCCAAAGCTAAAGTATATATATATATATATATATATATATATATATATATATATATACTCCATCCAGTGCAAGCTTCATCTCAAAGTACCCACTGCAACCTAGGCCCGCCTGCTTACCTGGTTGGAAACGTGCTTGTCTCCCATGCACTGGGCCCGGGTTAGATTCCCGGTCGGTAATTTGTTAGCGAATTATACTTTACATTTCACAAATTGTTTAAATTACGCCCGCATCTCGTGGTCGTGCGGTAGCGTTCTCGCTTCCCACGCCCGGATTCCCGGGTTCGATTCCCGGCGGGGTCAGGGATTTTCTCTGCCTCGTGATGGCTGGGTGTTGTGTGCTGTCCTTAGGTTAGTTAGGTTTAATTAGTTCTAAGTTCTAGGGGACTGATGACCATAGATGTTAAGTCCCATAGTGCTCAGAGCCATTTGAACCATTTTTGATTAAATTACATCCTATATCTTTTATGTAAAAGAAGTGAAATTTTCGACACGTGTTCAAAACGAAATGGAAAGACCCATTCGACCCATCATCCCGGATAGCCCTCACTACTGCGTCTCAACACACGAACACTGCCATAATCTTGCGGCAGAGAAAATCTAGACCACTCTGTGAATAACTTGTTTCCCCAGTAACAAAGCTGTCTGTTGATACGGAAACGGCAGAACCTGAAGGCGGAGTGCGAGATGTTGCCACGTCAGCAGGGACAGGGACAGGCAGTCTGGGTCGTAACCTTACTTCCTCGTAACCTCTCCATTACGGTCTGATCGGACGCAGCGGTTCCAGTAGCCCTTCAGAGATGCAGTACTCTGGCAGTATCACTACCACGCCGCAACACAGATACCGCCAGATATTGCTCTTGACGTGGGGTTGCAGTGCGTTCCAACTTGCCTACTGTACTGACCTATCTTCCTGTTGCATATTCACAACCTGTGGATGACACACTGCGAAGCGTTGGCATCTGCAGCGAAAGGACAGAAAGCCCATTTTTGATCGAACAGCTCGACCTTGCAACTTCCACTTAAAGATGTCGCATTGCATGCGCTTGGTTGAATACAACGTCCTCAAATGACAACTGACATGTGTCGGCCTGCCTCAGCAGAGTAAACTGGGACACCTGTACTTCAGAGTGAGTGTGGATTTGAAATCATCTGCAGCATAACCCACCTCCCCACCAGCACACGATTGACAGTGTGCGTTGTGCCTCCTTGCTCACCCCCCAACCGCGTCAAAGCAAGGTTATTAAAAACACGTAGGAACACACCAGCTAAAACTTGCAGGTATGTTTACAAATACACTACAGACGTCGGGTAACTGTAGCGATGCCACCGCCTGAAGCTGTTAATTTCACATTGCGGTGAACGGGGAACAAACGACTTTTTTGATCAAACGTATGGCGAGGCCTTTTAAGGGACCTGATTGCAGATCATAGACAACGTGGTAACAAGCAAATAATACTATTTATAGTTTATTCAAGAAAACCGTGAAACTGGTTTTACTGTTGTCGTTCTCTTAAATTTACCCACCTAACCCTCGGTTTTCTTCTCTAGCACCACATTTCGAGCCGGCCGGAGTGGCCGCGCGGTTCTAGGCGTTAGTCTGGAACCGAGCGACCGCTACGGTCGCAGGTTCGAATCCTGCCTCGGGCATGGATGTGTGTGATGTCCTTAGGTTAGTTAGGTTTAATTAGTTCTAAGTTCTAGGCGACTGATGACCTCAGAAGTTAAGTCGCATAGTGCTCAGAGCCATTTGAACCACATTTCGAAATTTTCTATTATGTTGTTCTCAGAACTGCTTATGGTCTGTTTCACTTTCTTTCAAGATTCTCTCTCTCTCTCTCTGAAGGTATTTCTCTGGAGAGAGAGAGAGAGAGAGAGAGAGAGAGAGAGAGAGAGACGCCACGAAGACTAACAAGTTAGCGAAACATCAGCATCTTTCTGTTTGTGCTATACCCCCGAAATATGCATGTCGTCATCGTAAGGCGCTAAGAGACGCAGATGAAGAGACGGCGGAGGCAGCGGAGCGCTCGCCAGGCGAGAACAAAGATGTGAATGGCGCCAGGGTTGAAAGACACGCTCCAAGGTGAGCTGTGTTGTGGTTTGCTGAGTCCTGAAGGGCATCGCTAGGACGTCGGCCTGCAGCGCCTCCTTGGCCTCCGCCGCCTTTCTCCCTCGTGGCTGCGTCTGCGCTGTGACGTCACCACCT
Source organism: Schistocerca cancellata (assembly GCF_023864275.1). Taxonomy (NCBI): domain Eukaryota; kingdom Metazoa; phylum Arthropoda; class Insecta; order Orthoptera; family Acrididae; genus Schistocerca; species Schistocerca cancellata. Next base: position 523,364,606 of record NC_064633.1, read on the forward strand.
CTTCGTTGCTCGAACGTGTCTGCGGCACTTATTCGAGTTCATTACCAGCAGTTTCCGAAAACGTGTCGTGCCTAGTTGACATCTTGTGGCCGTCGTTTACGCAAATCGCTCTAAAAGTTGCATACAAGTATAAATAGCCGGAAGAAGTATGAAATGAATACAGAGGACAGAAAATAAAGCCGTGAAACGTGCAGATTTCTCCGGTTAATATGCACTGAAGCGCCAAAGAAAGTGGTAGAGGTATGCGTATTCAAATACAGAGATATGTAAACAGAATACGGCGCTGCGGTCGGCAACGCCTATATAAGACAAAAAGTGTCTGACGCAGTTGGTAGATCGGTGACTGCATCTACAATGGCAGGTTATCAAGATTTGAGTGAATTTGAACACGGAGTTATAGTCGGCGCCCGAGCGATGCGACACAGCATCTCCGAGGCAGCGATGAAGTGATTTCCCGTACAACCATTTCTTCAGGAATCCGGCAAAAGACCAAATCTCAGACATCGCTGAGGCTGGAAAAAGATCCTGCAAGAACGGGACCAACGACGGCTGCAGAGAATCATTCAATGTGACAGAAGTGCAAACCTCCCGCAAATTGCTGCAGATTTCAATGCTGGGACATCAAAAAGTGTCAGCTGCGAACCATTTAACGAAAAATCATCGATATGGGCTTTCGGAGCTGAATACCCTTGGTGACTGCACGACACAAAGCTTTGCCTCGCCCGGGGCTCTCAACACTGACATTGGGCTGTCTATGACTGGAAACATGTAGACTAGCCGGGCGAGTCTCCGTTCAAATTGTATCGAGTGGATGGACCTGTACGTGTATGGAGACAACCTCATGAATCAGTATTCCCTGCGGGTCAGAAGGGGACTGTTAAAGCTGGTGGAGGCTCTGTGAGGGTGTGGGGCGTGTGCAGCTGGAGTGATATAGGACCAGTTACGCCTGGAAATGACTCTAGCGACACGTACGTTAGCCTCTTGTCTGATGACTTGCATCCGTTCATGTCAATTGTGCATTCAGACTGACTTGAGTAATTCCAGCAGGATAATGAGACCCCCCCCCCCTCACACACACTCACATGTCCATAATTGCTACAGAGTGATTCCAGGAACACTATTAAGAGTTTAAACGCTTCCGCTGGCCACCAAACTCCCCAGACATGAACATTATTGAGCATATCTGGGATGCCTTGCGACATGGTGTTCAGAAGAGATCTCCACCCACTCGTAATCTTACGGATTTATGGACAGCCTTGCTGGATTCATGGTGTCAGTTCCCTCCAGTACTACTTCGGACATTAGTCAAGTCCATACCACGTCGTGTTGCAGCACGTCTGTGCTCCCGGGGGCCTTAAGTGATATTAGACAGGCGTACCAGTGTCTTTGGCTCTTCAGTACAATTCAGTTTACGTTAGTTGAATTCCACTGTCGCGTCCATAACCCAGGCTCATAGACAGGTGTGGTTCCATGATTTGGTTCGAAGAGCAAAAGGGGAGGGGACTGTGTGGTTAAATCACGTTACCGTCTTCTTCGCCCCCCCCCCCCCCACCAGTAGTACTTGTTCTCCTCCCCCCCCCCCTTTCCTTTAACATCAGTCTGTTACATGTTCCGTAGATGACCCTTTTATCGAAATGTCGGACGAAGACGACGGTACGTATTCATGACTTGCGTTAACATTAATGAACACATTTATTTAGCCCCCCTCCTTTGTATTGGCTACTGACTTCACTGTTGTCGAGGACAGACGATTCTTAGGTCAGATTCAAAACTTGCTCTGCTACCTGTGAGACATTTTATATTATTGGGCGAACGATTGAAGATTTTTGTGCCGTATATTGAATTCCTTTGAGGGAGTGACAGCTTTAATAAACGTAATTTTCTTCCGCTAATGATATAGGTATGGAATAACTTCTTTTAAAACTGTGATGCGTTATTTGTGACGAATTTCAATAGAGAATACGAGGTGCTATCCATAATTTTCGGGATTGGTGCTACCATCTGTTGAAAATCTTATCTTCCGACTAATGGTCACGTCACCCTTGAAGTAGTTTCCATCCGGTCCCAGCAGCACTAGTGCCACTTGTCAAACGTTTTCTGGAAGTCCAGTTCTTTGAGGATTACCACTGCCAGCGTTGCTTGTTGAATCCTCTCTAGAGTGTCGAACCGACGGCCATTCAACTTGAGTTCCAATTTTGGGAATAACGCGAAGTCGCAAGGTGCCAAATCGGGCGAGTACGGTGGGTGGGGTACAACCGCCATTTTTGACAAAATGGTCCTGATGAGCAAGGACGGGGCGCGTTGTCGTGATGCAGCAGCCAGTTCCCTTGACGCGAAAGTTGGGGCCTTCGTCGCCGCACGTTTTCACGGAGCCGTCGCAAAACGTCACAGTAGTACGCGGAATTCACTGTTCGGTTGGGTGGGACATTCTTCGTGCACAATCCCCTTGGTATCAAAGAAAACGATGATCGTGCTCTTCACTTTGCTCTTCGCCTGTCTCGCCTCTTTGGGTCTTGGACAGCCCAGGCTCTTCCACTGGGACGATTGTTGCTTTGTCTTTGGGTCATAACCGTAAATCCAGCTCTCGTCGCCGGTAATAAGCCGTGACAAGAATGTTGGATCAGATGCGGTCTGACGAAGGTCCGTGCACACTTGAACACGCTGTGCCTTCTGATCGGCAGTCAAGATCCTTGGCACAAATTTTGCGGCGACACGATGCATGCCCAGTTAATCATTAAACATTCGTTGACATGTAGAATGAAGGCTTTCACGACCGGTTGACATGGCTGTTGATATACTTTCCGGGATGTGAGGTCGTGGTCCAAGAACTTTTCTGCTCCTTACGTTTCGTCCAGGACTGCGCTGGACTTCCTCAGAGGCGCTGCTCCGCTGAGTCTTGCCGACCACGACCTCACATCCCGGAAAGTATATCAACAGCCATTCGTTGACATGCCCCATAACCAATACACACTTCATCTGCAAGGTCTCGAATGGTATGACGTCGATCTGCACGAACCAGTCGTTGAAGTTTGGCAACAATGTCTGGCGTTCTGCGGCTAACGGGCATTCCAGTGTGAGCATCATCTTCGAAGTCTGTATGGCCGGCCCTGAACCCAGCATGCCACTCATATAGGCGTACGGTTCATGCTGTGTCCCCCAAACACTTTTTGAATCATTGCAAGGGTCTCCGTAACACTTTTCCCGAGATTCGCACAGAATTTGATACACACGCGCTGTTCTGTTAGCAGATCCATCGTAAAATCGTCACACACTAAACAACGCCCTCCAGCTAAATGGCACTCCGCACACTGACTCATCAGATATGCAGCTCTCGCCACCTAGCAGGTGGCAGCACCAGCCCCGAAAATTTTGGATTCCACCACGTATATGTATTGTGACGGCGCAGTTACAATGCTTAGCTCCTTGAATGGGTACCTACAGGACGTCAGTGGACGAACACACAATATTCTTAACACTCGCTTTTGCGCAATGGGAATTTTTTTTTTCATTAAGTGATGAACGCCACAAAATTATTCCATAAGGCGTTATTAAGGGGAGATATGAAACTGCTTCAGGAGAATCGATTCGTTTGTTTCAGAGATTAGCGGGTAACACGAAGAGCAAAAGTGGCTCAACTTGTTTGAGAAGCTCACTGACTCTTGCTCATGGGCTACATCGATTGTTGGTAAGACTTTGAGCAGAAATAATTATAGTGTGTTTTTCTAAGGTTGTGGATAATCCATTTTCTGAGAACCACTTTTATAATTCTTCGGCAAACGTCATTTACCATATCTTCTTTTGCTTTGTCTCTGAAGAGTCGAAACATTATGACCACCTACTTCCGATTGTGCGTGCCGTGAATTCGACAATACTTGATCGGTTTCCAGACATCTGCGCACACTCGCAATTTACGGGCAGTCGGTTTGTGGGCGCGGACATGGCGTCCGATGGCGTGCCAGTTGGGTTTCATCGGATTCAGGTAAACCGAATGTGATGGCAAAGACATGACGTGAGTCTGCGATCGTACTCGTCAAGCCATTGCAGCGCGGCTCTGGCTTCGTGACACGAACAGTTACTCTACTGGGAGATGGCGTCGTTGTTGAGGACATCAAGCGTACGATGTTGCAGGTGGTCAGTAGTCCACAGCTGGGACGGTGCTCTCGGTTACGTTGGCAGGTCCCTGGAAGCCCGTAACACAGTACTGCTGCTCCCACCGGCCTGCGTCCACAGAGCGGTGCATGTTTAGAGCAGACGTTCGTCTGGCTGACGGCGTATCTGCACACGACCATCGACATGGTTTAACAGTAAACGGGATTCATCCAATCAGACGACACTGCTGTCCAATCTCGACCATCCCGTGCCCACAATAATCATGTTGAGTCAACACGAGAACACATAGCAGTCCTCAGCTGCGGAACGCTAATTTCGCCAAGCTACTCTCGTCAGATCTGCCACAGATCGCTCCTGTCGTGCTTTAGAGAACGGGCAAGCCTCCGACCCGTATGTTCTGTGATGTGGTGCGAATGCCCAACTTCTCGTCGCCTGCTCGTGGTTTCAGCATTGTTCAACCACTTACCGTAGATGCTCACGGCAGTGACACGCGAACAGCTGACCAGCTTTGCCATTTCCGAGATGCCCCCCCCACCCCGGTCTACGGATATTCGCATTTGCGCCACTCAACGTGCCCTCAGCGCCACCATGTAGCATACCTTGCAGTGGCCAGTGTTGATAATGTACAAATTCTGCTTGCTGTAAGGGGGAGTTTATTCCCAAATATATAAGGAACAGGAGTTGACACAAAATTGAACTTTTTTAGACTCCTCTTGCGATTTCTTCCCAGTCACTAAAATTTTCTGATCTGCCAACCTTTTTCGAATTATTACGACCTTCTGTATTATGTTAAGCCATATATTCCGTAAAAGTTGCTTTTCCGAGGAACTAACATGACCTATAGAGTCAAATGCCTTGGAAAGATAACAAAAATATCAACTCGTGATATTTTGTTATTTAAGGCTTGTACTATTTGACGAGTCAGTATGGAAACGGCTTTCTCAGCCCAGCAAACCTTCTGGAACCTGAACTGCGATATACTAAGTTATTTCTACTTACGCGTGAGACTAAAAATATTAGCGAGACTAATGTACTCGACATTTAAAGAGATGTCAGTAATGAAATGGACTGTAATTGTTTGTCGCTTACCTTCTGAAGAGGTTTCAAGTGGCTCTGAGCACTATGGGACTTAACGTCTGAGGTCATCAGTCCCCTAGAACTTAGAACCACTGAAACCTAACCAACCTAAGGACGTCACACACATACATGCCCGTGTTAGGATTCGAACCTGCGACCGTAGCGGTCGCGCGGTTCCAGACTGTAGCGCCTAGAACCGCTCGGCCACTCCGGCCGGCTCAGAAGAGGTTTAACAATTGATATATAAACCCCTAAGATAATCATCTTTCATTCCAGAAAAATGTTGTATGGCCCATTTAGATGAAAAACTGCGCACTACCGCTGGACACGTCAGAATGATAAACTATTCAAAGTCTAAGGCTGTCGTTACTTCTCTGGCTAAATAGCTAAAGTCAGAGGCCAGTAAATTAAGACAGTGGTTTGAAAAGTGCTACGAACGGAATAGGAAAAAGTACTTGAAACACTGAAACTTTATTTTTCAATGTAGTCTCGTTGTAGATTAATGCACTTGGTTCAACGATGTTCCAGTGCGTTAATCCCACCTCGGAAAACTGTTTCCTCCAGGCCTGCAAAATAGTCAACTCCGGCCATCAATTCCTCGTTTGAAGTGAATCTTCGTCCACGAAGAAAAATTTTCAGTTTTGGGCAGAGATGGAACTCTGAGGGAGCCATGCAGGTGAATAAGGCGGGTGTGGCAACAGTTCATACCTTTGTTCGTGTAATTTTGCCATGGCGACGACACAAGCGTTTTTGATCGAGCGGCTCCCTTCTTGCAGATCATTTTTTCATTTCTAATTGTTCAGTTAAAATCTCATATACCCTTTCAGATGATACGTGGCAAATGTGAGCAATTTCACGCACTTTCAATCGGTGATCCTCCATGACCGTTTTGTGCACTTTTGCATTGATTTCTGGAGTGGTGACAGATCTTGGCCGACCACCGCGCGGATCATCTAAGCCCTTCCGACCAAATTTAAATTCATTTGTCCCCTTGGCAACAGTTGAATATGGAGGAACTGTCCCCCCTAGTGTGTTCTGGAAATCGGCATGAATGTCGTTTACTTTCATACCTTTCTTTAGGAAGTACTTAATCACTGGTCGAATCTTTATTTTTTTCAGTCTTCGCAAATCATTAAGCGGGAACAAAAGAGCCACGTCACCGCCAGCTCTTTTCGAAGAGTACTGACATGGCACGTGTTTACAGGCTACAGTCCAATGAATATCACTTGAACAACTTATGGCGTTAGCGCTGACCTCTCGTGGTGATTTCAAGAACTTCCCAAACCACCCTCCTAAAAAAGGTGTGTATATATATATATATATATATATATATATATATATATATATATATTTCAAGGTCTGATAGGGACAAGAGTAACGCAGAGAAACAAAATACCGATATAATAGGACCAAAACACACATTTCGAAGCTGTTTGTACTCCCTATATTTCCTTCTGCTTCAAATTACTCTGAACAAAATTTTTTCTACTGACGTGGTAGTGTGGTATAACTATTGTCTTCTAAGTCCAGGTGTGGCATTACAATCAAAGGTTCAAAGCAAAGTTCAAACGAATAATACGAACACGCTACTGAAGTACGATGCTCTGTTGAAGATAGGTTATGACATCGGTGTGGCAATGTCATCTTTGAAAATTTAGTTAGTGCAGCAATTGATACAGCATTGCTTGGATGTACAAGTGTTGTACAATGTGGAAAATGTGGCTTCAGTCAGATTTGCATGCTCCGTTTTGCTTTGACTACGTTATTAAAATCCCGCACCAGCACTTCGAATATCTGTGCAACACCATAAAATCAGTAACGAAAAATTTAAAGGTAGTGCATTTATTTCAAACGGAGTGATAGATTTTGGTGCTGCCCTGAGCGTTAAAGGTCATGCACTCATTAGTGGAGGAACTTCCCGTTTCTGTCTTTACCATGCTCAATTTCTGGTTGTTCACGGGTTTTGCCTTTAGACTGAGTACCTGTGTTAGATTTGTTATTGGCAGCAGGTGTGGGCGACTTTCCGTATTATATATAATTTTCTGCTGTGAAGAAGACTAGGTATACTGTGCCATACCCAAAGTAGTTTGAGGTACATTGCAATTACGTTGTGCGCTCATTACGAAGTGTAATTCTGGCTATCTAAAACACATTCCAAAAATTCATATATTTCGGCAAATACAGTGAACTACCCTAACTTCAACACTCGAGGCATCAATAAAATAGTTTATTCTGTCATACTGATTTTTCTCTTGTTGGAGCATTATCTAATGTGCTAATCCTGAAGCAATTGTCTTGTTTCATGCAACATATATCGCCCGTTCATATTTACATGCTTGACAGCTAGTTCTCAACTATGTACAGAGTTCTGTTCACATGAGGACGTTATTGACAGATGCGTGAAAAGTAAATGAAGTGTTCATCCAACATCTGCGGTTAGCAAGGCAGATACTGCACTGCAGTGTCTTGAGAGTAATCAGTCAGCAGTCTGTCTGCAGTTGCCCTCAACAAACATCTTTGAATCATACACTGTATGATACTTACTTCACGTCTGTCAACATCATGGATTATACCCTGAGGTGACAAGTAATGGGGTACCCCTGAATACCGTGTCAGATCTCCTTTTGCCCGACATAGTGCAGCAGCTTGACGTGGCATGGTCTCAACAAGGTGTTCGAAGTCCCCTTCAGAAATATAGAGCCATTCTGCCTTTGCAGCAGTCTGTAATTGTGAAAGTGTGGCCAGTGCAGTATTTTTTACACAAACTGACCTCTATATTATGTCCCATAAATGTTAGTGGTGTTCACGTCAGGTGATCAGGGTGGCCAAACCATTCACTCCAACTGTCCAGCATGGTCTTTAAACCATTGATGAACAACTGGGTCCCAGTGAATTGGTGAATTGTCATCCATAAAAATTCCATCGTTGTTTGAGAACATGAAGTCCACGAATGGCTGAGAAAGGTCTCCTACTACCTGAAAATAACCACTTCTAGTCAATGATTGGTTCAGTTCGACCACTGGACTCAATCGATTGCATGTAAACACAGACAAAACCATTATGGAGCCACCATCCGCTTCACAGTGGCTTGTTGACAACTTGGATCATGGTCTCGTGGGATCTACACCACACTTGAGCCCTACTTTGAGCTCTTGCCAATTGATGTTGGGACTCGTATGACCGGGCCACAGTTTTCCATGTAGGATTCAACTGCAGTCGTGGTTACGTTCATCACATTTCCCAAAATTGATTTCTGCTGTTATTTCATGTAATGTTGCGTGTCTTACCACCGACAAATCTAGGCTAACGCCGCTGCTCTGTTACGTGAAGACTTTGGCCACTATGTTGTGCGTGGTGAGAGATAATTCCAGAAATATGGTAGTCTCGGTGCACTACGCTGTGGATCTCAGAATATTGAATCTCTAATGATTTCCAAAATGTAATGTCAAATGTAACTACCTCCGACCACCATTCCACATTCAAAGTCTGTTAATTTCCACCGTGCAGCCATAACAGTGTTGGAGAGCTTTTCTCGTGAACCACCAGAGTACAAATTACAGCTCCGCCATTGCACTGCTGTGTCCTACTGTGTGTGCACAATACTACTGCCACCTGCATATGTGCGTATTGCTGTCCCGTGAGTCTTGTCACCTCAGTGCATTTTGTGAACATATAAACCAGAAGTGGTTGTAGTATTTAAAGATGGTGAATTGAAGATGTTTGGCATAGCCTTAACGTACCATATTGGCAAATTTACCTGAAATGAAATGTCCCATCAGCTGAGTCTTAAAACATTATGCTTATTATGAAATAAGTATGAATATTACTTGAAACATGCTGAGTGCACGGTTCCACATATACATATCAAAAGTGAAGGTAAAAAATTTCTTCTCAGCAGTTTTGTACACTTGGCCATATTTAGGTGACACTTCCGAATATTCTGTAGATATATTTAGCGATATCAATTTTAATAGGAAGTTGTTAGAGCTGATGCTTGAAGGATTGTGTTGTTCTGTATGTGCAGGGTGCAAGATCAAGGCACTGCGGGCCAAGACGAACACTTACATCAAGACACCCGTGAGGGGCGAAGAACCGGTGTTTGTTGTGACTGGCCGCAAGGAGGACGTGGCCAAAGCAAAGAGGGAGATCCTGTCTGCAGCAGAACACTTCTCGCAGATTCGTGCTTCGCGCAAGAGTAATCTTGGGGGTGGTGGGGGTGGGTCTGGCTCTGCACCCCCAGGACCCCCTGCTGCTGTGCCTGGGCATGTCACTATACAGGTGAGGACCACTCTCTCTCTCTCTCTCTCTCTCTCTCTCTCTCTCTCTCTCTCTCTCTCTCTCTCTCTGCCTCCGCTTTCTGTAATGGTAATATCATCTGTTCCAAATCTTGGTAAATGAAAATTATTGCTGTGTAATAAATAGTCCACTAAATCTGTAGGTTCACTTGATTTAGTGTACTATTATCTCTTTTGTACAAAAATGGGGAATTTATGAAACTGCTGGAGGTTATTATTAAACCACTTTTTTTTTAAGTACTGCTTTAAACTGTATACTGTGCAGGCGAATCCTCTGGATAGAAATATGGCAGCACTGTGTTGGGGCTGTATGAGCTGTTAATCAGTAGTGTCCAATCAAGCTGGCAACTCTTCTGAACTGTTGTGACTGTGTGCACAGTACGCTGTCTCGAATGGTTGTAATTGAATAGATATTCCTCCTGTCTGTTTTTTAGAGTACAATGTACAATGCTTCCAGAGCGACCACTTGTTTTGGTGGAAGGTCAGCACGAAGCAACTCCTGAACAAGAGTGATTCTGTATGGATAGCAGTGCAGGATGTTCTGTAGGATTTTATGCATCTTGCTCACAGGCATGTCCAGTGTTTAGGCAATTGCCTGTGCACAGCATGTTTGCACCACTTGCCTGTTTCTGCAGTCCTCTGGCTACATCTTCGCCAGACATCAGATCTATTGCTTTCCTCCCTTTTCCACATAGCACTTCAAAAAAACATTCTCTGAGTTGTGTGATAATTTTCTTCACACCCTCAGACTATAGTCAATGCCTCTTCCTTTCATACACTTGAGTGTTGGAATTTTTTGCCGGGTTAGTGGCACACAGTCACCATTCTTTTAACAGTGTTACCGGTAGCATGTGATCCTTCATGCAGTCAGTCAAGGCATCTGGGATGCAAACTGAGGAACAGCTGTGTGCTGCCTATCTGTTGGTGTGCATATCCACCTGCTTACATTACCATGTATTGGTGAAATTCCCACTGCCCCTGCCAAGCAGTTTCCCTGTGTGACTAATATGCTGTTAAAGTTTGATGTCATTCTGAGATGTGGTTGTCTTTGTACAGCATGGCCAGTAAATGTATCTAACACTGTTGCAGTAGACCATTACACATTATCCCTAATGTGAATCATTTCCTCTGCTAAGAGCTTTCGGATACAACAACAACATTTAAAAGATCCGATACAAGAACAATGGTTATGGCAAAAGAAGTGGCATTTGTTGACTGTGCTCCATAATGACGGAAACCAGTGAAGTTCTACTGGCAAAAGCTTATTGCTAGTAAATGCTATTGATAGATTTGTAGACTTAAATGCATCATATTCATCATATTAAGACATAACATAGCAAAGCAGCTTGTTACTGCATTGAAAGATTTCAAGAGTTCAGTCAAACATAAAATTCTTGGAAGCTGCATTAGGATTGTCCCTCATGTCTAGTTTCGTCATCATACAGAGCAAAAATGAGTCACATTAACTTTGATTCATTTCATCCTTTGATTTTTGATTGATTACATAATTTCGGTCAGTCACCATACATTGCACAAGTTTACCTAATGCTGACATCTGTGCCACATATTGTATAATGAATGCATTTATGTTTATACTATTGATAACTTTGATACTAGTTTTCTCCAGTGTCATGTTCCTGAAAGGTAGTGTGTGTGTGTGTGTGTGTGTGTGTGTGTGTGTGTGTGTGTGTGTGTGTGTGTGTGTCGTGCACATCTGCATGTTGGGGGACACGCATAATTAGTTTGCGTCATTTGTTCACAAATATTTACCTTATGTAACAAATCTGTTATCATCATCCTGCATGCAAATTATGACAAAGTTAAATCAATTATTATAAAAAACTTGTATCAAAATATACAATATGCTATTAATTACACAGTAAGAAACCTGCTTCACTGTAGGGAGGCAAGAGTTAACATCTTCCCTGTAAAGCATAATTATACCACAAATAAGCACCACAGTAGCACTCATTTAAGGTGCTCTCTGTTTCTTTGAACAGGTTCGTGTGCCATACCGTGTTGTGGGCCTGGTGGTGGGCCCCAAAGGCGCCACAATCAAGCGTATCCAGCATCAGACGCACACATACATCGTGACGCCATCTAGAGACAAAGAGCCAGTCTTTGAAGTTACTGGGCTGCCAGATAGCGTGGAAACGGCACGTCGGGAAATAGAGGCACACATTGCGATGCGCACTGGTGGCGCTGCCGGAGCGGCTGTAGGCGTCGGAGGTGGTGTCGGTGGTGGGCACGGTGCACTCGCCGGTGTCGGCGGTGTTTCTGTAGGCTCTCTGGTGGACGATTCGCCAGACCTGCTCGCCTCACTGTATAAATCTGGCCTCGGCTCGCTCTTCAACTACCTCGACGGCGGTGCAGATGCGTCGGGCCTGGGCGGCTTTCACGGGCCGGCAAATGGAATTGGCGGTGGTGGCATTGGCGTCGGAGGTGGTGCCGGCATCAGTGTCGGGGGCGGTGGAGTCCTTCCCGGTGGGTCGGCTTCTTCAGTGGGCAGTTCCTCGTCCTCTGGTGCTTTCTCGTCATGTTCCAGCTCTAGCTCTTCCAGCAGTGGAGGTGGCGGCGGTCGTCTAGGAGACCTGGTGTCCATATGGGGTAGCAGTGCCGGCTCAGTCGGAGGCAGTGCCGGGGGTGGCAGCACGGGATCGGTGGGTGGCAGCGGCAGTGGAGGTGGTAGCCTCGAGCGAGACGAGGGTTTGGGCGATTCGCCGTCCTTCGAAACGGCGCCTACATCCATCTGGTCTTACGGCACGACGGGGCTGGCGGGGCGGCCTTCACCTGCTACGTCGGTGTCTCCCGACTCTGCCGGTGGAGGTAACGGCGGTCAAGTGCTGCCACCCGTGACCTCTACCACCGGAGGTGGTGTAGGTGCGATCGTGTCCACCGCAGTGACGACTGCTACAGGTGGCGGAGGTGGGCAGAGTGGACGGCGCGACTGTGTGGTGTGTGCGGAGCGTGAGGTAGATGCGGCGCTGGTGCCGTGCGGTCACAACTTGTTTTGCCTGGACTGCGCGTCACACGTGTGTGAGCGTGGAGATGCGCTCTGCCCGGCGTGTCAGCTGCCAGTGGCGCAGGCCATCCGCATTTTTTCATAAGTCGCCACAGCCGCTCCTCCCCGGCCTTCGGCTCGGCTCTGCTTGGCCCGGCCACACTCACACACACAACCTTTCGTACAACGAACGAGAGAAATATTTAAATCTATATCTTATGTTGAGTTATAGTTTGTGTGTTTAAATTTTTTCTTTTTTGAATGTGTACGTCCGCTTCCCGGCTTCCTCCACCTCGCTCCCGGCACTGACAACCCGCCCGAAAGGACCCTTCCCGCCCAATTTTCCCACCCCCGGGATTCGCCGATCCCGCCACCTGCGTCGGGAAAAGTCCGCCGGGGGGTCGGCATTTCTAGCAGATTGTCTATATTATATATATATAAATATCGATATATCACACATTTTAAGAGTATTAAAAATATTTTAACGAGATTAGATTTTTGTATTATGTGTAAAGGATGTATGCTTTGTGTGTGTGTGTGTGTGTGTGTGTGTGTGTGTGTGTGTGTGTGTGTGTGTGTGTGTGTGTGTGTATCGGCTCGTCGAAGCGGGGTGAATGGAGATGGCGTTTCTGAGGGCGGAATGCAAATTCAGAAAGAGGTGGTTGCAGAAGAAGAAAGCTGATGTGTCCTTCGGAAGACATCCACTTTGCCGATCTGTAAGTGTTAGTGTGGAATTTTGATGATTATTAGCACTCTGGAGAGGCCGGGATGGTGAGGTGGGAGCGCATCAATTGCATTCCTATCGGTGTGTAGCCTTTGCTGTCAGATATTTAGTTTCCGCTGCACATTATAATTTTGCCAAATATCTGAAAGGGAGTTCGAAGGTACAGCAGCTCGGTCGTGAGTACTATTTTCGTTGTTGGCGGAGCTGTCCCTTCTCCTATACGTACACTACTGCCTGCACTCCTACCTCCTCACTTTGCCTGTATCTCCTCCCGAGTGCAATGTGCCTCACAAATGTTCAGTATTTGTTTTTTATTACTATTATTGTTCACAAGAGAAGATTATGTTGTATATTATGTTCTCTGCTAAATGTAGTTTGTACTGTCATGTGTTGAGATTTTTTGTGGAAACTGAAAATCCACTGTAGGAAATGTACAAGATCTTTATTTTTATTTTTCTTCTCATTGTAATTAAATAAATAAATTTTTATTTTTTTATGCGTATTGTAGTTTTTCACGTGTTCTTCTAAATATGAAAATAGGTAAAACTCAGTTCAGGGGTAAACGAGGAAATTGCTAAGCTCGTCACTTGGTAACAGAGGGTTGAGGTCAGATGTAGGACCGTGTGTGCACTGTTCAGCCCCTGGGAATTTTTTGAAGGTCAGGCACCTGCTTCATAAAGCTTTTACTTTTTCTCGAGTGTATGCCATTACTGCAAAGAATGTGCCGATATCGGCTGCACTATTTGCGGAGTTTACACTGTTTACTTCAAACTTGGAAGTGAGAGGGATAGGTGTTACCTCCAAAGGAGAAAAGAGGCGAGTTTGCATCCCCCCCCCTCCCCCCAAACAACTTTTGAGGAGAAAAATCTTAGCGAGAATTATGCATTTTGTAGATATGGAATTAGGAAAAATTGCAGAATGGTATACTGTTCTTTCTCCCCCTTCATGAGTTTGCACAATATGTAATAATACATTGAGAATAGTAGTGGTAGTGTTTTTCTATTTTATTATGATCCTAAATACATATATATATATATATTATACTACTATATATTATATAATGACATAGCTAGAAAGAGAAATATAGACACTGGAGAGTTATTTTTTATGTTAGTCTGCTCAAAATGAGAAGGGCCAGAGTGAAATAATAGTTTAATTTGATGAGACTGTGGTGCCCATCTAGTATTGAATTTTAAGTTTTTTAAATATGAAAGGAACTATTTTTGTCTTCCCAGAGGTAAACCCTCATTTCATTGTTTAATACCAAACAGGTTTTTTAGTTAAGAATTTTCATGAAAGTCAGGGTTTGAATTTTTTGTTATTAAATTGTTCCTTTTTATTTATGAAGGGTTATAATGACCTGTGGACTTTAATTAAATTTTCAGGCCCAATTATGTACATGCTATTTTCTTTCCTTTAAAATAGATGAAAATCATTACTACTTTTCACGCAATAAATGAACGTCAGAACAGCTGTTCGTGCAAGTAAAATTTATTTAAATACTAGAGTTTGCTATCCTATTTGCATCCCCCATGAAATAAAGTTAGTCACAAGGTATTAGACAATTTTTGTATTCTTGGGCCCCGTTATTGTGAGGAGGGGAATAAGAATAAATAGCTTTGACTGATTGAGGTGTCAACTTTTAGCATTGTTGTCATTATTTGTGTAAAGGTCCAGGCCTAATTATATATAATATATTTAAATAAAAGAAAATCTTCAAAGAAATGTTAATACTGTGTTTCCCAAACCTGGAGGCACAAAAATGACATTTACTAATATAACAATTCTTATAGACGTCTGATGTTTTTGTTAACTTGCTACCGAATGTGCCAGCATTCATACCTACTGCCCATATAACCAGGAATCGGCAGCATTGTGGGTTCTTGCCTTGCAAAATTGATATATATTTAAAAAGTAACATTTTTCTATCTCTGAAAGCAATAATTACATAGTGAGGGCTGTTGGTTTGTTTGCTGGCATGTGAGAGTTATCAAAGATGAAACCTGCTCAGCATTATAATATTTAGTGAATGTTTGGAGAGTGTATGTGGGCGCGTGTGTTGTCATTGTATGAATGCGTCATAGACTGTTTTCATATACAGTACATTGTAGTTGTAGATCTTGTGTTTAAAGAATCTTGACCGGAATGTAGTTTTCGAAATGGAAAATAATTATAACAGTTGAAAATATATGTATTTTCTCTTTTATACAATTTTAAAATATTGTTTTCCATATTTTTTCATTTTAATATATATTTCATGTTTCAAGAATATTTCAATCTATGCTGCATGCCAAAAATAGTATATTAAGGTGATTTAGTATTGAAACCTGTGTGTTAATTTGAATTTCGTGTAAACCTTATTATATCAAACCATCATTCCAGACATAAGACTTATGTTGACCCACAAAAGTTAGCAAATGCCCACAGCCAAGTTTTTATAAACACAAGGTCCACGGGGAATCCTGTATTTGTATAGCTGCCTTATAACAGGGGTCAGGAAATTGAAGACCACCTTGCTGTTGGCAGAATGAAATTGACACATTTTTGCCATGGAAATGTTAGAGGTTGTGGATTTGCTGAAATGAGACAACTTTGGTTACAGAGAATAAAGCATTTATTACCCCAATGACTTCCCCTCCCTGGACAGTGTGACACTCATTCTATGAAGAGCTAAATTCCTAAAATAAGATATTTTGAAATACAGGTCAACTCTGCTTACCTTGGAGCCAATCTAGGCATTTGAATTCAACAATTTCCTTTGCATTAAGATAGACCCATATCAAAGCTTCACTGTGATTGGAAAGACTGATTATGTGTTTATTTTCCTGAGGAATAAGATGAAAATGTGAAATTGCCAGTGTTCGTGGACTTAAGAGATTATTCCTCGCATTGCTGAGTGAATGTTGTGCAGTCATCTTCTCTCAATAAGACTTTCTAGATAAAATATTTTTAAAATGCGCCAACAGCAAAGATGGGTCGGTTATTTTCTGCTTAAATGCCATTTGAAGAAATTGAATACAGTAGTTGGGAGACTTTTATAATCGTGGAGAATAGTTATAGATGTTAAAATTTTGCACTATCCCAGATTTTTTGGTAACGAGAGTTTCTAGTTTTGTTCAGAAATCTAAAAAGAAGCCTCCAAATTCTTTTGAACAATAAAGTACTTGTATGCTGTGAACTGATATGCTGAAATCTAGAAACTTTGAAGCATACACCGCAATAATTCCTTAAATGTTATGAGAATTCCTTACTCATCTTTTTTTCCCACGTTTGTCAGTTCCGTGCATTGTGCTGATTTCTCCCAGTCTCCATGTCACGGTTGTAAAAAGTGCTGATAGATTATATATAATATATTAGATTGGAAAAGAAACTACTATAAAGCAAAAGCTTATGTGTTCTGAGGTGCATTGTTGTGGCAAGTTTGCTTGTTCAGATTTAATATAATTATGGATTCTAGAGACCAGTTTTTTTATAGCTAAAATTATCGCATTTTCAGTCTTGTTTTATATATATATGAGATATAAATGAGATATTAAAGTTGGGTTTGGGATTGTGTGAACTGGAAGTCTTTTGTATTTTTGTTATTTTTGTGAAACATATTGAAAGTATTTTATGTAAATGGTATGCATGTGGCAGTTCTGCCGTACATTCTCAGCCACAGATTCTAAAAATGAATCGGGTGCCAAAACAAAGTAATATATTATTATAAGTGTATCCCAAGCCTGGCATTGTTTTATCTCTTTAAATTCTATGGTGAATAATATTTATCTGAGGATAGTGATTTCTTCCTTCAATCTGTTATTCGGCTGGGAGAGATGATTTCTGTCCCTCTGCTCCCTCAGTTTTAATTTCACGAACTCGTTATAACCTACTTTCAAAATTACTTTAATACAAATGTACATTCACAGAATACAAACTTGGATGTTACAGATTGAAGGTGGAAACTTGATACTTGGTTGTATTATTGTGCGTTTTGAGAATGATGTGATTGTCTTCATACTTAATAAATAAATATATATTTACACTCATCACATCTAGATTGATGCATTCTCTCATAATATTAAATATATCTATTACCACATTGAAGAGTTAAATAATATTCCCTAATGTGCTCAGTATAATAAAAAAAACATCAAGTATTTTCCCTTTTTAAAACTCAAATCCAGAACTATCAGGGTTGTGTGTTTCATGTATTTTACAAACAAGAGTTTTATGTATTTAATGAAAAATAATTAAAAAATTGTAAAATAGGTTTGTTCATTTGAGATATGTTTATACCCGAAGAGAAAGAAATATACTCAGCCTAATACCTAGATAGTTCCATGCAAAATTCTTCACATATATTTTTATTATACATGTTTTAATGTGCGTAAGATAATCTTTGAACAAATGTATTTTGAAGTTCAACATATTACCTCCTTTTTGGGTAAAAAAAAGAGTACTTAAAAAGATACTGTATGTTAATTTTTCATGTTTGCTGATATTTTATTTTCAGAATTGTGAAGAAATATTCAGTAGGATTGATTCTCTAGAAAATAAATTGTATTTGTAATTGGATCTGTTATTTTCTTTCCCTTGTAATTCCTGGAATGTCCTGTTGTTCTTAACTCCTGTTGAAACATTCTTTAGAGGAACTAATCTTCGGTGTATTTTCACATTGTATTTTAAACTTTCATTCTGATGAAAGCAGCACAAATAAACTTGGCCAGTTGTCTGAGCAAGTTGCAAAACGTTCTGCAGTTCATGCACTGGGAAAAAGTTTCTCTAATTTAGCTCTTTGCACTGGAAGTGTACAGTGAGCTTGAAGTGGTAACATTAAGCTTCCATATTTTTACATTTTGTGTAAAAGTTCATTCTCAAAATACAGCAGCAGAACGAAACAATTCGTGATGATTTCTCAAAATTTTTGCTTTCCCAGAAGCACTAATTGAGAAGGAATGTGTAGGTACTATAGTAGTAGGTCAGGTAACGTATGTCACTTGCTTTTAGAATTGGTATGTGCTATGATTTATCTGACAAGATTAAAATACGAAGCTGTATATTGGAAAGAAATTATGTAAGGCTCTGTGGCTAACGAAATGTTTGCCGAGCTAAAATTTTGCAGCTCGATTTAATGCTGTAGACGATTTCTCGATGCCAGCTGCTACTGCCTATGTATTCATTCCGTACATTAACTACAACAGGAGTGCCCTCTAAAATAAATAAATAAAACTGCAATGGAAATATTTTTAAAATCCGAAATGTTTGTAATGGAAATGCAGTTATAAAGTCTTCAACACTCAATGCTTTCTTGCTGTTAGGTAGCTGTATAAATATAAGAACAATAGCTGTACGATACAAAAGGAATTGCAAATGTACTAAGTAATTTGTAAGTAAAATCTCATTAAAGATTATAAAGTATGTAACAAAATATAAAGACTGCATGTTTCCAATGTACTGCACGCTAGATTTAGTGATTGCCCCCCCGAACACATCAAATATTTGAATTTCAGAAGCCAACCCAATTTTGTAAAATGATTGTATATCTTGTCATATTTATTTTATATTCTTAATGGATTGATATATAATTTATATAACTAATGTTTATATTTATAGCAACAGTTGCAATACTTTTGAATATAATTAATTTATTCTAAGAATAAAATGTCATAGTAATCAACAGAGATTTATACTTGTATCGTAGTAACCTGTTAGTCATCCCTTAATGTTGATAAGACTGCCATACCGTACCTAGAAAGTGTGTAGTTTTGAGCTACAAAGGTGTGAGTGAGTGCGTGTGTGAGAGAGATTCAAATACTTCGGTAGTCAACGTACATGTCTAGGAGTGGATAACTTGACAAAAAGAAGTAATTTTTGTAAGGATTACAGCAAGGGTTGACTCCCGTTAGGGTCAGAGAACAAGCCTGGAATGGACTAAAATAGACCAGAAATCACAAAGTTTTCTTAGATTGTGCACAGGTCCTGAATGAGAATGGCTAGAAAAACATTTGACATGTCCTGCACCAGAATGGGATGGGTAGATTCTGGTTTAATCTGTGACAGTTTGTTTACTTTCCGTTTCAAAAGTACTTTAGTTCATAATACACAAGATATCTCAACAATATCTGGCAAAAAGTGACATTAAAAAGAGTGCAATATAGTTGATTCTAAAGTACTTGAATTTTTACGTAGATAAAAAATGTGGCAGCACAGTTGCTTTAGGGGTCAAAATACACTCACTTTAATAAAAGTTCGGTCGTGTGTTTGCTCACAAGAATTGCTGAAACTTTAAAAAGTGCCTGTATCGGGGCTCCAAATTCAGGGCAGATCCCTTGCCGTAACATACAGCATCTTTTGTATATAAACTGCTGTGGCGGTGCAGTGTCGATCTGACACTGGTGACTTCTCAGTCGAGAAAGTTGTGTGTTGAGGAGTAGTGCCAAACATGGAAGAGGGTACTGAAGGGAGTGAGGTTTGAGGTCCTGCAGTGGTAAAGATACTGAATAAAAGTTGTGTGATAGTAGTATTTTATCAAGGTATGTCTGTGACTGTAGCTTCTAGCTTAGTCATCTTTTTATTAATGATGTGTGCCCTTCAGTCATATTTTTCACTAAAGTGCAACACTTTAGGTGCTGCAACAACCATTTCAAGGATGTCACTGACGTTTTTTGGCCTCCGTATCTCGTCCGATGAGTACCCGCCGAGGGTGACCACGTGGTAGTTCATGGGGAGAGTGGTTTAGACCTGGGGTACGGAGTACTTTTAATATTGTGGAAGACGAATAGTGGTTTGTAAGTAGCCACCAAAGTTCCACTTATGACCCCGTTAAACATCTGCGTAAAACTTGCTTTTAAATTTTCTCGAAAAGCACACATGACACTGTTCCTTTTTCGTATCCCAGAGGACTGGGTAGAGAAGGGGAGGTGGCACTTGCCTGCAGGTCTGGGTGTCCTTATACACGAAAGTATGTATGTTTGATACCAGTATGAAGAAATATGAAACTACTCTCACAGGATACTGACTAGTAGTAAGTGTATCAAACTTCTATGCCAGCCATCGCAAAATTGGGTTTGTCGTCGTCGGGCTGCTCACATCCGACCTACCCCCCCTCCCCCCCCCCCCCCCGGGCAGGTTCATGGCTGCTTTTGTTTACCTTCTGGCAGTAACCTCTTACAAATGTGGTTCCAAGTATTTTAACTGTTTTATGCTGACAGGGAACAAGGTTTCATTAAATCGAGAGCACGATCTTCTACTGGTAACTATTGACTTCATCGACAAGATTAGCCGAGATAGTCAGCATTCCTGTAAAGCTTGCATTCCCGTATTGGGAGTGTATTTGAACACTAAATTAGTGTCGTTGCGGCTGAGGAGGCTAGCGTTCTGGTAAGTTCTTTTGCTTAAGTAACAGTAAGTCAAAGATGTGAAAAGAGGGCAGTTTTGTATATTTCGTTTTTCTTTCTTCCCTCCATCCTTGTTAATGCCGTAATGCTGACTGCGTTGATACGCGATATCGTGTACTTGTCGAGAGAGACTAGCTATTGTGGCGTAGTACGTGCAGCGGGTGATACCAGGCTGGGAGGGGAACCCCTGCGCGAACTTTCCAACCAGGGTGTGGCGCGGGAGTCGTCGCCGGGCGGGTCGATAGCGGACAGCCATGCGCAGCCCGGGACGGCCTTAAAGTGGATGGCGTAGCGCGCGGAAGGGAGCCTACGGTTTGTGTGTGTGTTGCGTACATGAAGGGCAGGCCCGTTCACCGGGTATCAGCAGGCTGCTGAGCTCGTTCAAAACAATCAGAATCTAGAATCTGATGACAGTTTAAAGGCAACCGTAAGCCGCATCGAAGAGTGACGTGCACGAAATCAGCTGAAATTTAACCAAGTTTTTATTGCCTATATAATTTCGTGTATTTTGCAGTTTCGTTTGCAAATAAACTTTATAGTGTACAAACCCTGTCCTTCGATATAGAGAAATCTATACATAAATCAGTAAGTTGCATTAGTGCCACATCCTCACATTCAGGCGTATGTATTAATAGTGTACGCCGTTTTGCAACCAAATATCTTGCAGTTGATGGTCGTTCTACAACTCTATTTTTTTTATTAAGGTTTCTTTTCGTTCCTGAACGGCTGTAGGGATAACCTACATTCGTTGCAAATAAGTTCTTGTACTAGACAGATTCAGCAGAAGTCTACATACCAGTGATAACAGTACAAGAAATAGAGGAAATACAGAATAAGTTATTTGCGTTTTTAAGTTATGATGGAATCTGGTCCATCAGATAAATTGAAAGCAAATGTCGTTCACCTGAGAAACGCAAGCTGAAACGGAAAAAATTGTGGATGTGTGTACTGTAGAAATCTGAAGTTACTGACGAAGTGTGTTAGTGTAAAATCTTTGAATAAAAATCTAAGTTTAAAGGCAGCGGGAGTCTATAAGTAAGATACTTACGTCCTACACCTAACAACTGCGAAATTGAAGTTACTTATGTGGACATTGACTCTATCTACTTAAGGCAATTATGAATACGAGCAGTATCTTTCTGACTGGATGGATCGTAGTAACAAATTTCTAGTTAAAAGCAAATAAAAACTTCTCATTTCTATTTTCAAAATTGTGTTGAATCTCTTCTTCTAGGTATCATTATTTCGGGAACTATGCATAAGAATAGCGTTTTCAACATTCTTTCATAGAATCATTATGAATAAATAGTTTTTTAAAAGAAAAATCGTAAATGTGCGCAGATCTAGTAAACCTGGAATCTACAGTAGACTGAATTAATACCTGCATACTATTGTTTCCATCCTATGTTTGACGGGTTTGTACTTTTTTTTACGTAATGCTATCTGAAGTCTGTAGGAATTAAATTGCTAGCACACAGAAATCCACAGACCTTCAAAGAACGTCAATACGTCCGAAAATTTGCACCTTACAGAGAAGTTTGTGACAGTCGCAGGCATTAGCCAGTACTGGACGACGAATGCTATATTGAGACCATTAATTTCGATTTCGTCCAGCATTAAGGAATTGTCAATGGTACAGGTTATATTTATTAAGGTCCCACAAAAAAGCCGTAAGAGATGTATTTCTGTGGCAAATTTTACACATTGCAACGCTGCGAGAGGGCAAACGTGATGGAAAAAGAGAAAAGTAAGACTCAGGAAGTTCATTTGTTTCATAAAGTACTTCACTAGTGTAGGGGATAACAATACTTCGAAGGCAGGCAGCTTACGACACGTTTATGCCCTGCTTCTTGTGTTTGTTCCTTCGTCACTGGCTGTGACAGTTGCTCTAGCGAAACAATTTCCACAAAAAAAAAAAAGAAAAATGGACTTTGGTTTGAGTTCTGTCGCATGTAAAGGCGTTTTCTTTCATACGCTTGAAGATGTAAATAATCTCTCTTGAAAAGTTCAAAACAGGGATCATATAGCATTCTAAAGGAAGCGTTTCCCATGCCCATCTTGTGAGAATAACTTCGAGCCCCCATCTATTACAAAGTTCTTTACATGTTACATTCATCACTGATTGTCATTAGGGGATTATGTCTGTGACATGTTACCACTGAATAGTGATCACGTAGATGTTTCCTTGCAAATGAATAGCGCGACAGTTTAAAGGAATGGGGCGGCTTGAGGTAAACTCAGTATCATAACGTTGTCGGCACTGGTTCATCACCACCTCGACTACCATCGGCTGTAAGTCGCTAAGACCAATTTATTACTTGCATGTAACCCTTTCTGTACCTTGCAGTGGTCTACACATGATTTGCGTTTAAAATGTCTCGTCCAAAGCATGAGGATTTCCACAAGTTTCACAGCATTCGACCCGCAACGATGGACTGCTCCAAGAGACATTTAGGAAGTGGGGTGTTTAGCATAGCAGAACTTCCATATACAGGTATATTAAAATCAGTTTTGTGGGATACATGGTGCTCCTTAGGCGGCGTAAAGTTTTGTGCTCCCAGTAAATCTACTGCATAAGAGGAACAGGTACAACTCACCCTCTTCCATACCTCAAACACAACTTACGTTCTCTTTGTTGATGGTTTATAGTTAATACACACAGAATACATAGAAAATTTTAAGAATTTTTCTTTTGTTGAAGAGAAGATACTCTTTAGATATCCCGGAAAGTCTTCCAAGAACCTGAGGAACTTCATGACTGAACTAATGGAAATCGATATTGTAGCAATTATTTTTAAAAGCTATCTGCGTCCAGTAAAAGCGGAAATTGGTAAATAATATCAGGATAAATTGCGATAACTGCTTGATGGATTTCAGCATTAAAGCTGATGCCAATAGAAAACTCCCTCTGTCTTTAACAGAACGTAAGACACACATTTTCCACTGGTTGTCGTTTGATGAAAGTTAACACTGAAACATAACACTGGAAGTATTCACCTCCAGTAACATTGCTTTTTACGTAAAGATACTGTATCTTGAGGCACTTCCATTCATTGCCCTCGTTTGATGGAAAACGTAAAAGGTATGCACCTTGAAGCTCAAATGTGCACGGATCTGTGGTGGCGCCATGTGACCATGTTTGTAGATTCCTAAGGTCACCAGAACACAGTCCTTGTGTGTGTGAATTCATCTGGATTTGCACCTTTCTTACTGACAGTTCGTCGGATCGCATTTTGACGTATCGGGCATTGTCTTAAATAAAAAAATTAATCCAAGCAATGCGACTGCAAGACAGAGACAATGTTTCTGTGTTTAACATAGGCTTCAGTGTTTTTGAAATTACACCCCCATCTTAAAATGCAGATTTCTTAACAATACGATTTAGTTGAAGTATCACAATGTTTAGTTCGTGAATAACACACACAATCAATAAACATTTGCTAAGAATATGAAAACGTCAGATTTTATTTTAGAGTTCAGCATACAACAATATAAAAAGATGCAAAGCGACAATGCTGCAAAAACTTAAGTGCACAACAGTGTGTACTTTATCGAGAACTCGAAGGAAAGATTACGAAAGGTAAGTGGTACGAGACAGACGCTTGGAAGTGGAAATGACAGTTTGCTGCACAACCTCCGCTTCACCGAAACAAACTTACATGTCAGAAAATTGGACAAGACAAAAAGTGAATTACTGGCCATGTATCTACAGTCGTGTTCACAATAAACACACAAAATGAATAACGTGCATGAACTGCAATTATTTTTTCAAGCCTACTTGTCACATAAAATCAGTAAAATTGTAGACAGGCCGTGCTATCATTTCAATACAGCTTTGGGCGTTAAGGTGCTGTGAGTAGAGGGCAATAAAACGAGAAATCGCAAGTGAAAGCTCGACAAAATCAACAGCTCTCAATAAATGGCTACTGAAAGGTACTATGCGTGGCAAATGGATTATTAAGAATAAATTTTGTAGGAAAGAATGATGACTGAAGTAAAACCTACCCCTTTACTTGGGGATGTGAGGTGTTCACTGCACCACAGGTGTGACAGTTTACTGAAGCATGTTGGTCACTCTGTTCAGCACCTTTTTACCTTTGTTCAAAGGGATGCACATTGTTGCGAAACTATTGTTCGTGTTTTTAAAAGTACGCAACACTGTACACAGCACGTTTTAAACGCTGGGGTGCTGATAACTCCCCACCTACCTAGCGGTGCGACTTTCTGTATTGAGCAGTGTACATCAGAAGGAGCAAAAACGTCTTAGAAGGCTGTTGGAGGAAGTTTTTAAAGAAGATGAAGACCGTGAGATTCCAGAGTTTGAAGATTCTGATGACAATAAAGAACAGTGCGAAGAAAGCGATCATGCAACTGCAAGTGATCAATCTGGTGACGATGCTAGTGAAGATACGGCTTCCTCCTTTCCAACTACGCCGGAGAAGTTTATGCTTGGTAAAGACAATGTAACTAAATGGATGACTACACCTAAGCCTAATAATATCAGATCAAGGAAGGAAAATATAGTAACTCAGCTTCCTGGTACCAAACTAATTGCTAAAGACTGCTGTAGAATGCTTTCATGTTCCCATAAATGAGGAAATAATTTGCTCAATAGTAGAGTGCACCAACCTTTATATTGATCGTATTGAGGCCTTCTACAAGAACAAAAATAGATGCCGGAAAACAGATGTAATAGAAATACGATCTTTCATTGGACTACTTATAATTGCTGGTTCTTGCAGAGCAACTAAAATGAATTTACAAGATCTTTTTTCTTCACAGGGACTAGGAGTAGAAATATTTCACACTGCTAGGTCATTGGACAGATTTTTGTTGCTTATGAGGTGTTTGAGATTTGATAATTTCATGAGCACAACGTAAGGAACTGGATAAAATGGCTGCAATACAGGAAGTAATGACGTTGTTCAACGAAACTGCAGAAATGCATACAGCCTTGGAATATGCCACACTTGATGAACAGCTGGTTCTCTTCAGAGGTAAATGCCCCTTTTTGGTGTATATTCCTAGCAAACCTGCTAAATACGGAATAAAAACACAGACATTACCTGATACAAGGACATGGTATACATCTCAAATGGGAGTGTATGCGGGAAAACAGCCTGAAGGGCCTCTCCAAGTTTCTGATTCAGGTAAAGACTTCGTTTTGTGACTTACTGATGGGTTTCAAGGAACTGGACGAAAAATAACAGATAACTGGTACTCTAGTATCTTGCTTAATGAAGAATTACTGAAAAAGCGGCTAACACTTGTTGGCACGATGAGAAAAAATCGGCCTCAGCTTCGTGCGGTATTGACTGTCATAAAAGGGAAAGAAACATTGCAGGCCGGAGTGGCCATGCGGTTCTAGGCGCTACAGTCTGGAACCGAGCGACCGCTACGGTCGCAGGTTCGAATCCTGCCTCGGGCATGGATGTGTGTGATGTCCTTAGGTTAGTTAGGTTTCATTAGTTCTAAGTTGTAGGCGACTGATGACCTCAGAAGTTAGTAATAAAGGCACGTAAGGAAGATACACAGTTTGTCCAAGAAATGCTGACAAAAAAACCAAGTTCTTCTGCTGCAAGTGTAACCAATTTATGTGTCTAAATCATATGAAAAACATCTGCTGTAAATGTATCAATTGAGAATCTTCTTCCAGTGATGATGAAAGTGTTCAGTGTTGAAATGTGATTTTTCTCTAGACTTCTGACATGAATGATTGCTTTAAGTTATTTAAATATGTCTGTTGCTTTGTCTGTTAACATCTCCCTATAATTTTAAAACGGTTAAAGCTTTCCTTATTTTTCACACATGTTACTGATTTATCAGTTACGGATAATTATTCGAGTACCTTAGTGATTAAAATTCTATTTAAATGAATTAATAAAAGACTAAATGCAATGTTTATTGTATAAAAAACAATTTAAGAAAAAAATCGAAACCTCAGTATCAAATTTATGTAGGGTGCTGTGAACACCCCACGTCCCTAGTTATGTTATGAATGCGCACTTCCCCACAACTGTGAAGTATCATTTATCTAAAAATTCTTTTTCTCCTTTGTTCCATTGTTCTTGATAAAGGCGCAAATAAGCTCAGCAGCGTTGAGTACGCAGTGCGCCACAGTAACCACAGAAGATTAATTTCCTTGTCCACAGAGCGCAACACACATTTGAAAAGTTGTTTTTCGGACCCGAACTGTAGTGGTGCGAGTTCCAGCAATCCTGCTTTAGTGAATTGAACGTATTACGTGGAAGCCCTACGTTACTTATGGTTCAAATGCCTCTGAGCACTATGGGACTTAACTACTGTGGTCATCAGTCCCCTAGAACTTGTTGTTGTTGTTGTTGTTGTCTTCAGTCCTGAGACTGGTTTGATGCAGCTCTCCATGCTACTCTATCCTGTGCAAGCTTCTTCTTCTCCCAGTACCTACTGCAACCTACATCCTTCTGAATCTGCTTAGTATATTCATCTCTTGGTCTCCCCCTGCGATTTTTACCCTCCACGCTGCCTTCCAATACTAAATTGGTGATCCCTTGATGCCTCAGAACATGTCCTACCAACCGATCCCTTCTTCTGGTCAAGTTGTGCCACAAACTTCTCTTCTCCCCAATCCTATTCAATACTTCCTCATTAGTTATGTGATCTACCCATCTAATCTTCAGCATTCTTCTGTAGCACCACATTTCAAAAGCTTCTATTCTCTTCTTGTCCAAACTATTTACTGTCCATGTTTCACTTCCATACATGGCTACACTCCATACAAATACTTTCAGAAATGACTTCCTGACACTTAAATCTATACTCGATGTTAACAAATTTCTCTTCTTCAGAAACGCTTTCCTTGCCATTGCCAGTCTACATTTTATATCCTCTCTACTTCGACCATCATCAGTTATTTTGCTCCCCAAATAGCAAAACTCCTTTACTACTTTAAGTGTCTCATTTCCTAATCTAATTCCCTCAGCATCACCCGACTTAATTCGACTACATTCCATTATCCTCGTTTTGCTTTTGTTGATGTTCATCTTATATCCTCCTTTCAAGACACTGTCCATTCCGTTCAACTGCTCTTCCAAGTCCTTTGCTGTCTCTGACAGAATTACAATGTCATCGGCGAACCTCAAAGTTTTTATTTCTTCTCCATGGATTTTAATACCTACTCCAAATTTTTCTTTTGTTTCCTTTACTGCTTGCTCAATATACAGATTGAATAACATTGGGGAGAGGCTACAACCCTGTCTCACTCCCTTCCCAACCGCTGCTTCCCTCTCATGCCCCTCGACTCTTATAACTGCCATCTGGTTTCTGTACAAATTGTAAATAGCCTTTCGCTCCCTGTATTTTACCCCTGCCACCTTCAGAATTTGAAAGAGAGTATTCCAGTCAACATTGTCAAAAGCTTTCTCTAAGTCTACAAATGCTAGAAACGTAGGTTTGCCTTTCCTTAATCTTTCTTCTAAGATAAGTCGTAAGGTCAGTATTGCCTCACGTGTTCCAGTATTTCTACGGAATCCAAACTGATCTTCCCCGAGGTCGGCTTCTACTAGTTTTTCCATTCGTCTGTAAAGAATTCGTGTTAGTATTTTGCAGCTGTGGATTATTAAACTGATTGTTCGGTAATTTTCACATCTGTCAACACCTGCTTTCTTTGGGATTGGAATTATTACATTCTTCTTGAAATCTGAGGGTATTTCGCCTGTTTCATACATCTTGCTCACCAGATGGTAGAGTTTTGTCAGGACTGGCTCTCCCAAGGCCGTCAGTAGCTCCAATGGAATGTTACCTACTCCGGGGGCCTTGTTTCGACTCAGGTCTTTCAGTGCTCTGTCAAACTCTTCACGCAGTATCGTATCTCCCATTTCATCTTCATCTACATCCTCTTCCATTTCCATAATATTGTCCTCAAGTACATCGCCCTTGTATAGACCCTCTATATACTCCTTCCACCTTTCTGCTGTCCCTTCTTTGCTTAGAACTGGGTTTCCATCTGAGCTCTTGATGTTCATACAAGTGGTTCTCTTATCTCCAAAGGTCTCTTTAATTTTCCTGTAGGCAGCATCTATCTTACCCCTAGTGAGATAAGCCTCTACATCCTTACATTTGTCCTCTAGCCATCCCTGCTTAGCCATTTTGCACTTCCTGTCGATCTCATTTTTGAGACGTTTGTATTCCTTTTTGCCTGCTTCATTTACTGCATTTTTATATTTTCTCCTTTCATCAATTAAATTCAATATTTCTTCTGTTACCCAAGGATTTCTACTAGCCCTCGTCTTTTTACCTACTTGATCCTCTGCTGCCTTCACTATTTCATCCCTCAAAGCTACCCATTCTTCTTCTACTGTATTTCTTTCCCCCATTCCTGTCAATTGTTCCCTTATGCTCTCCCTGAAACTCTGTACAACCTCTGGTTCTTTCAGTTTATCCAGGTCCCATCTCCTTAAATTCCCACCTTTTTGCAGTTTCTTCAGTTTTAATCTACAGGTCATAACCAGTAGATTGTGGTCAGAGTCCACATCTGCCCCAGGAAATGTCTTACAATTTAAAACCTGGTTCCTAAATCTCTGTCTTACCATTATATAATCTATCTGATACCTTTTAGTATCTCCAGGGTTCTTCCATGTATACAACCTTCTATCATGATTCTTAAACCAAGTGTTAGCTATGATTAAGTTGTGCTCTGTGCAAAATTCTACGAGGCGGCTTCCTCTTTCATTTCTTAGCCCCAATCCATATTCACCTACTACGTTTCCTTCTCTCCCTTTTCGTACACTCGAATTCCAGTCACCCATGACTATTAAATTTTCGTCTTCCTTCACTATCTGAATAATTTCTTTTATTTCATCATACATTTCTTCAATTTCTTCGTCATCTGCAGAGCTAGTTGGCATATAAACTTGTACTACTGTAGTAGGTGTGGGCTTCGTATCTATCTTGGCCACAATAATGCGTTCACTATGCTGTTTGTAGTAGCTTACCCGCATTCCTATTTTCCTATTCATTATTAAACCTACTCCTGCATTACCCCTATTTGACTTTCTGTTTATAACCCTGTAGTCACCTGACCAGAAGTCTTGTTCCTCCTGCCACCGAACTTCACTAATTCCCACTATATCTAACTTTAACGTATCCATTTCCCTTTTTAAATTTTCTAACCTACCTGCCCGATTAAGGGATCTGACATTCCACGCTCCGATCCGTAGAACGCCAGTTTTCTTTCTCCTGATAACGACATCCTCTTGAGTAGTCCCCGCCCGGAGATCCGAATGGGGGACTATTTTACCTCCGGAATATTTTACCCAAGAAGACGCCATCATCATTTAATCATACAGTAAAGCTGCATGCCCTCGGGAAAAATTACGGCCGTAGTTTCCCCTTGCTTTCAGCCGTTCGCAGTACCAGCACAGCAAGGCCGTTTTGGTTATTGTTACAAGGCCAGATCAGTCAATCATCCAGACTGTTGCCCCTGCAACTACTGAAAAGGCTGCTGCCCCTCTTCAGGAACCACACGTTTGTCTGGCCTCTCAACAGATACCCCTCCGTTGTGGTTGTACCTACGGTACGGCTATCTGTATCGCTGAGGCACATAAGCCTCCCCACCAACGGCAAGGTCCATGGTTCATGGGGGGGGGGGGGGGCCCTAGAACTTAGAACTACTTAAACCTAACTAACCTAAGGACATCACACACATCCATGCCCGAGGCAGGATTCGAACCTGCGACCGTAGCGGTCCCGCGGTTCCGGACTGAGCGCCTTAACCGCGACACCACCGCGGCCGGCTACGTTACTTATTTCCATCCATCCAATAGCAGAATCGTTCCTCCATTTCACAGTTCGATTTCGCGATTCTGGACTTACCGTATGAAGCCTGATTTATAACATTGGTAGACCTGTTTGGTAATTTTTAGAGAACGCTACTAATCACTCTTTGTAGTGTCTGGCATTCACCTCAGAATGGTGATCGACTGCTCCTACTTGCCCAATAAGAGATACGCCAGAATTTTCGTTGTCAATGTGGTACATTATAATCCTGTATCCAGACCTGGACGGTGTCTGGATTTCTCCTTTCCATCCACTCCACTCTTAAGTGCTTCCTCTGTGGTAAACCATGTTCTGATGCATAATGTCATTTTTTGTTCCTGCCTTCCAAGCTTTCTGGGATGATTTGCATCACACCAACTCTCACGAGTGTAATAGATAGTCAATCCAGTGTTTCGCAACTGTCTTTATTTCCAGCAACAACTCTTCTCTTCTTCGGTGCTACTCGGTTATTTTCCACCAGCACAGGTTTTTGTTGATGTTTTTTGTATCTAAGGTCAATTTCCGAATAGCACACAAAACGATTGTTTCACTCATATCAGTTTTTAATCCTTCCAATACAGGTGCTACTGTTGGAAACTGCTTTTCGGCATAGATGTCGCAGATTTTCCTTCTTATAAATTCCCGTGTAAACTCGTCCAGTGCAAATTTCGGTTGCCTTTTATTTATTTATTTTTTAATGATGCCAGACATGAAGTTCCTCTATGTTCTTACGAAATTCGCTTAACTATACTTTCACTAATACCGAGATATTAAAAAGTTCTCTTTACTGGCTGTGATACGGAACTGCAAGCGGCCTGTTCTTCTTCGGCCTCGAATAAGCACGTGCGCTGATCACCACGGACTTTTCACAACTCCGTGAATATTGCACAGTTCCACA
The DNA here is from genome assembly GCF_023864275.1 of Schistocerca cancellata. NCBI lineage: Eukaryota > Metazoa > Arthropoda > Insecta > Orthoptera > Acrididae > Schistocerca > Schistocerca cancellata. The sequence continues at coordinate 523,395,885 of NC_064633.1, forward strand.
CAACTACAATGGAAGTAATTAAATCACGAAGACTGTCCCACGCAAGTACACAATAACGTACGGCGACACAACGTCCCGATGTCGCTGCTGCCGCTACGAACAATGAATGGAAACACTGTTCGGAGGCCCAGCAACATAGCATAAGCGGCGTGTGACGACCTGATATTAACGCTCTACTTACAAGGGAACCTCCCCATCGCACCCCCCTCAGATTTATTTGTAAGTTGGCACAGTGAATAGGCCTTGAAAAACTGAACACAGATCAATCGAGAAAACAGGAAGAACTTGGGTGGAACTATGAAAAAAATAAGCAAAATATACAAACTGAGTAGTGCAACATAGGGAACATCAAGAAACGTGTGAGCTCAGGAGCGTTGTGGTCCCGTGGTTAGCGTGAGCAGCTACGAAACGAGAGGTCCTTGGTTCAAGTCGTCCATCGAGTGAAAAGTTTACTTTTTTTATTTTGGCAAAGTTATGATCTGTCCGTTCGTTCATTGACGTCTCTGTTCACTGTAATAAGTTTAGTGTCTGTGTTTTGCGACCGCACCGCAAAACCGTGCGATTAGTAGACGAAAGGACGTGCCTCTCCAATGGGAACCGTAAACATTTGATCGCAAGGTCATAGGTCAACTGATTCCTCCACACGTCTGATATATTTTATACGACACTGGTGACGGCATGTGCGTCACATGAGAGGAATATGTTGTCGACCCACCTGACTTGTACACTTGGCGAATGCGTGAAAAGATTCTTCTACTTTGCCCGATTTAGGTTTTCTTGTGGATGTGATAGTCACTCCCAAAAAAGTGATGAAAACATAAGAGTTTGTCAGATAATAATTGTCTGAAAATAAAAAATTAAACTTTTCACTCGAGGGAAGACTTGAACCAAGGACCTCTCCTTCCGCAGCTGCTCATGCTAACCATGGGACCACGGCGCTCCCGAGCTCACATTATCCTTGATGTTGCCTATCTTGCCATGGACTACTCAGTTTGTATATTTTGCTTATTTTTTTCATAGTTCCACACCACTTCTTCCTGTTTCCTCGATTGATCTGTGTTCAGTTTTTCAAGGCCTATCCACTGTGCCAACTTATAACTAAATCTGAGGGGGGTGCGATGGGGAGGTTCCCTTGTTAGATTGAGATGCATAAAAACAAGAGAGCTATGCTTTACGTATTTCGTCTTGTTCATACAGTGACGGAAAAAAGTAAAATCCCAAGAAGAAGTCGTGCGACATAAACAAAAGCTGGTATGCGTGTTTCTACATATGAAATATGATTTCTGTTCAAATGTCGCACTAGTCACTTAAGAGTGGCACTATGAGGATGCAAATCAGGTTTGCTTTAAATACGTGCTGTAGCATTTGTTTTCTGGTGAAAGCTGATTCTGCCTCGGTGTCAGAGATGGCCGTGTGTTGGTTAGTGTAAGTCCAGTTGAGGGCCTGCAGCCATCTTGTCTACGTGTCGGACACATTCGACGTACACCTCGACCTGTGGTCCGGGGAGCTGTTTCGTGTGACAGCAGCAACACACTCGTGGTTATCCCATGCACCCGGGCTGCAAAATAGTAGATCAGTCTGGTGATTCGACCTGTTGTGCTGCCATTCGAGAACAGCATCCCACCGAGCGAGATGGCGCAGTAGTTGGCACACTGGACTCGCATTCGGGAGGACGACGGTTCAAACCCGCGTCCGGCCATTCTTATTTAGGATATCCGTGATTTTCCTAAATCGCTTCAGGCAAATGCCAGGATGGTTTCTTTGATAGGGCACGGCCGATTTCCGTCCCTCGTCCGATGGGACCGATGAGCTCGCTGTTTGGTCCCCTTCTCCAACCAACCAACAGCTTTCCAGCGTGCGTTTTCCAACAGGATGATGCTCGACCACGTAACCGTTGTTGTAAACCAGCATGCTCTACTGAGTGTCGACAAGTTGCCTTGGCCTGCTGGAGCACCAGACCACCCACTAATCGAACACATGCGGCACTTCAACGCACGACAACTGCAGTGTCATCCACAGACGGCACTGACCGTCCTCGTATTGACCGACCAAGTGCAACAGATATGGAACTCCACCCAACAAACTGACATCCCCTGGGCAACACAATGCATTCAACATCAAATGGTTCAAATGGCTCTGAGCACTATGGGACTTAACATCTGAGCTCATCAGTCCCCTAGAACTTAGAACTACTTAAACCTAACTAACCTAAGGACATCACACACATCCATGCCTGAGGCAGGATTCGAACCTGTGACCGTAGCAGTCGCGCGGTTCCGGACTCAAGCGCCTAGAACCGCTTGGCCACCACGGCCGGCCATTCAACATCCTGGCTGTTAACACCGTTTCTTAATGTTACACCAGTTCACATTTGCAATGGCTTATCTCGCGCTTATATTAACCTGTGGTCTTGCAGTATTAATCACTGAAATATGTTACCTAGACAAATTTATTCCCGAAATTTCATTACTCTACATTAATTATTTTGTGGAAATTTTCATTCAGTCAGTGTGTCACCAGTGGGTGAACTGCAGCAATCTACATCCGCAGTTGTTATGACTATTCAGAAAGCAAGAAAAAAACCGTCTTTAAGTACAGAATGGTGGTATCTTTAAATTGTGCGAAGGAAATTGTTAACATAATTGCTTGTGAGATTCATCAAAGTTGACACTCGCCAAAAGAAATGCTCGAAAATGCACTTTCTCTTAAATATCACCCCCGTTATTAAACCAGAAAATTATGTACATAAAATAAATAAAAGCAGATATTTCCACGATTTCGACAAGGTACAACACGGCGATGCAACCAGCTCGAAGTCGTTATGAAGTGGACAGCAGTCCACATTCGAAACCACGGAGCTCTCCTGGCCGTTACTGCTGCTCTGTTGATGGCAAAGTACTTCCAGCACCCTCCTACAGGGTGTTACAAAAAGGTACGGCCAAACTTTCAGGAGACATTCCTCACACACAAATAAAGAAAAGATGTTATGTGGACATGTGTCCGGAAACGCTTAATTTCCAGGTTAGAGCTCATTTTAGTTTGTTCTTCCAGCTACACTCAATGGAGCACGTTATCATGATTTCATACGGGATACTCTACCCGTGCTGCTAGAACATGTGCCTTTACAAGTACGACACAACACGTGGTTCATGCACGATGGAGCTCCTGCACATTTCAGACGAAGTGTTCATACGCTTCTCAACAACAGATTCGGTGACCGATGTATTGGTAGAGCCGGATCAATTCCATGGCCTCCACGCTCTAATCCATTCAACTTGTATTATGTCATCGCATCGATGTTTTCTTACCTCTCGGTATCTATCACAATACGTCCAGCCATCGAATCACTCACTATATATGCCGATGTCCTGCCCGTCTACGTTTCACTTTCATTCGAGACATAGTTACATCTTCCACTCTAATCTGATACCTGACCTTTGCTTTTGTTTTTCTGTCTCTCCTATAGTGACGATATGCAACTAAGAATGTGGCTGCCTGTTGCGATCTGCACACAGAGAGACGAAGAACACTTTGCGATGTCGCCATTGCGCTCTCTTCCTCTCCATTCCACTTCTCAGGCTCCAGAAGTTGCCTACCTGCCTACCGTGGCAACTTTTTTCCCAGGCCCCTGATCTGGTTCGATGCGGCCCACCACGAATTCGTCTCCCGTGCCAACCTTTTCATCTCAAAGTACCACCTGCAACACACGTTCTCAATTACTTTCTCGAGTAATCCATTCTCGTTCTATAAAAATACACTCCTGGAAATGGAAAAAAGAACACATTGACACCGGTGTGTCAGACCCACCATACTTGCTCCGGACACTGCGAGAGGGCTGTACAAGCAATGATCACACGCACGGCACAGCGGACACACCAGGAACCGCGGTGTTGGCCGTCGAATGGCGCTAGCTGCGCAGCATTTGTGCACCGCCGCCGTCAGTGTCAGCCAGTTTGCCGTGGCTAACGGAGCTCCATCGCAGTCTTTAACACTGGTAGCATGCCGCGACAGCGTGGACGTGAACCGTATGTGCAGTTGATGGACTTTGAGCGAGGGCGTATAGTGGGCATGCGGGAGGCCGGGTGGACGTACCGCCGAATTGCTCAACACGTGGGGCGTGAGGTCTCCACAGTACATCGATGTTGTCGCCAGTGGTCGGCGGAAGGTGCACGTGCCCGTCGACCTGGGACCGGACCGCAGCGACGCACGGATGCACGCCAAGACCGTAGGATCCTACGCAGTGCCGTAGGGGACCGCACCGCCACTTCCCAGCAAATTAGGGACACTGTTGCTCCTGGGGTATCGGCGAGGACCATTCGCAACAGTCTCCATGAAGCTGGGCTACGGTCCCGCACACCGTTAGGCCGTCTTCCGCTCACGCCCCAACATCGTGCAGCCCGCCTCCAGTGGTGTCGCGACAGGCGTGAATGGAGGGACGAATGGAGACGTGTCGTCTTCAGCGATGAGAGTTGCTTCTGCCTTGGTGCCAATGATGGTCGTATGCGTGTTTGGCGCCGTGCAGGTGAGCGCCACAATCAGGACTGCATACGACCGAGGCACACAGGGCCAACACCCGGCATCATGGTGTGGGGAGCGATCTCCTACACTGGCCGTACACCACTGGTGATCGTCGAGGGCACACTGAATAGTGCACGGTGCATCCAAACCGTCATCGAACCCATCGTTCTACCATTCCTAGACCGGCAAGGGAACTTGCTGTTCCAACAGGACAATGCACGTCCGCATGTATCCCGTGCCACCCAACGTGCTCTAGAAGGTGTAAGTCAACTACCCTGGCCAGCAAGATCTTCGGATCTGTCCCCCATTGAGCATGTTTGGGACTGGATGAAGCGTCGTCTCACGCGGTCTGCACGTCCAGCACGAACGCTGGTCCAACTGAGGCGCCAGGTGGAAATGGCATGGCAAGCCGTTCCACAGGACTACATCCAGCATCTCTACGATCGTCTCCATGGGAGAATAGCAGCCTGCATTGCTGCGAAAGGTGGATATACACTGTACTAGTGCCGACATTGTGCATGCTCTGTTGCCTGTGTCTATGTGCCTGTGGTTCTGTCAGTGTGATCATGTGATGTATCTGACCCCAGGAATGTGTCAATAAAGTTTCCCCTTCCTGGGACAATGAATTCACGGTGTTCTTATTTCAATTTCCAGGAGTGTATAATTCGTGAACATAGCGCTCATTCAACTCAAAGGCGAATGAGTTCTTTTGCAAATTCTGCCCAGAATGTCATGTATCTCATCTAGTCCACGTGCCGTTTCACTGTCGAGCGATTGCAGTTGATTGTGTGTTCTGTGATCACTTATCCCAATATTTTTGATCTTGAGGTTGGTGTGGAACAATAAACTGAAGTCGCCCGCATCTGGCCCAAGCTAACTACATCCAAACAGGCCTCAGATGCCCGACGAAACCGACCGTCCGCCGTGACATTCTCAGCCAACAGGCGTCACGGGATGTGGATGTGGAGGGGGATGTGGTCAGCACACCGCTCTCCCAGCCATTGTCAGTTTTTGTGACCAGAGCTGCCACTTCTTGACCTCACAAAGGCTGAGTGCACCAGACAGTGCTTAGCAGACCCCGACTGTCACGCATCCGAGTACTAGGCAAGCCTGACAGCACTTACCTTCAGTGGTCTGGTGGGAACCGGTATTACCACGACGGGAAGGCTGTTGGTTCTGGCCTAAACTAGCCCAGCCAAATGTTCTCTTTTGGAATATATATACTTCTGGCCATAAAAACTGCATCATATGACGGCAACATACACTGATCACGCAGAACATTATGACCACCGACCTACTATCGATATAAACCCACCCAGGAGATAGCAACATCACCTGGCTAGGAATGACAGCTAGTCAGACATAACCACAGTGCGTGCAGTATCAGTAGGCGCGCTGTCTGTGTGTAGAATGGGGAAGGTATACGATCTGTCTCAGTCTGACCGAGGGCAGAGTGTGAGGGTCCAGAGGCTCGACACCAGCTTTTCGGAAACTGCACGACTTGTCTGGTGGTCGAGGAGTGCTGCAGTGAGTGTCTTCGACATGTGGCGAAACCGAGGTGTAACCATATCCCAACGTTATTGGGATGGGCAGCCACCCCTCATTACTGATGTCGGTTGTCATAGGCTGGGCAGATTGGTAAAACAGGACAGGCAGCAAACTGTGGCGGAACTAACGTGAGACTTGAATGTTGGGCACAGTACAAGTGTGTCTGAACACACACTGCACCAACTCTTCTAATGAAGGGCTTCGCAGCCGATGACCCGTGCACGTGCCAATGTTAACACCTTGACGAGGGCAACTACGACAGAAATGTGCACGGTACTGGATGTTGGTCGGGGGCAGAGCACTGTACGGTCTGTTGAATTCCAATCCCTTCTTCATTATGCATATAGGAGGGCGCGAATCTGCCGTCTTCCAAGGGAACAGCTCCTTGACACCCATACTGCAGGATGGAGAAAAACTGACGGTAGCTCCAGTATGCTCTGGGGAACATTCACAGCTCTGGTGAAGCTCATACAAGGTACCATGACGGCCAAGGAGTGTTGTACACTGGTTGCAGACAACATACATCCCTTCATGATGATAATCTTTAACGATGGCAGTGGGATTTTTCAGCAACATAATGTGCCATGTCACAAGGCCAGGAGTGCGTTGGAGTGGTTCAAGGAACACAGTGACGAGTTCCAATTGATGTGCTGGCCCCCCAATTCGCCAGATCTGAACCCAGTCGAACACATCTGGGGTGTGATTGAACGTGGCATCAGAGTTCATCGTCCCCTCTGCGGTATTGATCGGAATTAGGTGACTTATTTGTCCAGATGTGGAGCCAACTCCCTCCATCGACCTACCAAGACCTTACTGCTTTCATGCTTGATTGGAATGCCAACAAGGAAGAACAGCTGATATTGCATGTAGTATAGGCTCAGCACTGAGCTAATTGCCACAAACCACCAAAGCTGGATAACCGAGTTACCAATGTAACAAAGTGACCTCACAGGGATGGAAATATAATGTCAGTATTTTGACCATCTACAGTGAAGTAACAGTGCATATGTTGTATGCAAGAGTGGTTTTTCAGCACACAGACTGCAGAAACAACGAAACTGAAGGCTTGAAGAGAGTAGTTGTGACACAACAGTGTGGTGAAGAGTGCTGACAGGTCCAGAAAATTGGGCCGCATTTGGTCCTTCTTGCCACATGATAACATCGTTGTCATAAACCGACTGGTATGAGTAATCTGAGTTCCAAAGCCCAGTTCCCAGTTGCAGCTTATCAGTCCCAAGATGGGACCTGAGAAACTCCTTCCACAGTCCACCTAGATGATTTCAGTCTTTGATGCAATTGCCACCCTGGCCTGAAGGACTTGGCTGGCATGGGTCATGAGCTTCTGCCACCTTCACTGATGAGACAACTTGAGTGTTTTCTATGACCAGGCCCCGTGGAGGCCTAGCTAATGCTACCTGGTGGGTTGCTAAAACTACCATGACCCTAGGGAAATACAGTAGCTGCCTCAACAGGCCTGCATCATTGAGCAGACTCTGATTGATGTCTAGCTGAGAGACCATGTGTGACTCCACAACCACGGCCACCTCATACAGAGCTGTTGGGTGTTTTTAAAGGGGACTACCTAAGACCTGAGTGAGAGCACTCTTGTAATCTGTTAACCATGCTGCTGGCCACTAGGAAACGTGGGCAACTTTCACAGTGCTGCGTGTAGAGCGCCACCATTGTGGTGACCGCGGCGTAAAGACGTCAGCACATACAGCCATGGCTAGTGCCCTTCTGCTCACCCAGCTACTAGCAGCCACGAAAGAAGATGACTGTAGATTGATGTATAATAAATGCGTGTTCTGTTAAATGTCTTGCTAGTGCCTCCCAGCATTCGACAAATCCTCACCATTGCACTCTGCTCCACGTCATCCTGGCAACTGTAGACACCACAGTTCTGGCCCTCTATAAAGGTATCCACATGATCAATGTGATGACTTCTAGAATGCCAAGGACTGTCACAAAATGATCATTGCTATAGCTCCTCTCGATATGGCAGCTGAGAAATGCCATGGCAAGTCTGGACACAAGAGTATCACCACATCATATTTTCAGATGGTCCCAGTTATGTGTGCAGCAGCACAATGCATTCATCCGTATGTGACGGTTTTGAGGAGATTGAACGTAGCCACATTGCATTTGTCATTGTCACAGTGGTACTGCGCATCTGGCATAATGGTACAGGGTGTCAGTCGGGTACACAACGCAACCACCTCTGGTTTATAGACCCAGTAATATGGAATGCAGGTGTTTCATTTCCAATGCATTAAGGCTGCTGTCTGTGTCCTATCTTGGAGGTCTCTGCGATGATACAAAAGAATGCCTTGCTGTCTTAAGGCGGTCGGTGTGGCCGAGCGGTCGCAGGTTCGAATCCTGCCTCGGGCATGGGTGTGCGTGATGTCATTCGGTTAGTTAGGTTTAAGTAGTTGTAAGTTCTAGGGGACTGATGACCTCAGACGTTAAGTCCCATAGTGCTCAGAGGGTGTTTGACTTCTGCTATAGCCAGTATGTTCTCCAGATCAGTTAACCATTGAAATCATCTGGTCATGGGTTGCTGAGGGACTCACAGCCATTACGATTCAAGGACTCTAGCTGAGAGTTGAGACAATATGGAATGATATAGCTGTGTCTATCAGAAGTCAAAGCTGCTAAGCTTAGCCCGAGGTCTAAATTAGGCTGGAATGTGACACTTTGAATGAAGTCATTTTGGGTATTATGAAACATTAAAGCAAATAAATGTTGACTTTTCGACAGACTTCATAACGGTACTCTTTGGGGTGATTAACTGATGTGACAGTGTGGTTGTGAGTTGGCGAAACGAATGTGAAAGCAAAGAACTAGCTGAAGTGCCCTCGGCTCCGCAGGAATGTCAAAACATTCCATCTTCGCACGAATGTCACTTCGTACAACGGTCACAGACTCGAAGTACTCGCACCGTGCCATCAGCGATTAGCGACTTACAGAGGTTGGACAAAAATATGAAAACACAGCGACAAGTGCATGCTCGAACACAAAAGACGAGCCCTGAGATTGCGCTGTTGTATTTGACCACAAACGGCACACGCGCAATGTCCTCAATACGTTGCAAGCGTCACTGCTAGTCAGAACAGCGTTCTGTGTATTGTGAGTGCACTATGTCCGAGCTCAGTGCATTCGAACGTGGGTGCTCGTACGTTAGGTGATTCCATAACCTCGTTAACAGAAGAGTTAGGTATTTCAAGTGGCACCGAATCCAACATTTTTACCGCACAAAGGGAAAGTGGGAAAACATCTGCCAAGTCACAAGGCAGAGAAAAGTGTGCGTGTGGAGGGATCGTGACAGACGGTCGTTGAATAGAATTATGACGAAAATTAAGAGGACGACAGCTGCAAAAGGCACTGCAGATCTGAATGTCGCACTCGCAAATCCTGTCTGCACCAAAGCAACACGAAGGGAACCCCGTAAGCAGAGAACTGCAGGGTCAGCTGCAATTCCAAAACCACTCATCAGTGATGCAAATGCCCGTAAAAGAAGAAAGTGGTGCCGAAGCCGTAAGAACTGGACCAGGCACCGCCGGCCGGAGTGGCCGAGCGGTTAAAGGCGCTACAGTCTGGAACCGCACGACCGCTACGGTCGCAGGTTCGAATCCTGCCTCGGGCATGGATGTGTGTGATGTCCTTAGGTTAGTTAGGTTTAAGTAGTTCTAAGTTCTAGGGGACTTATGACCACAGCAGTTGAGTCCCATAGTGCTCAGAGCCATTTTTTTTTTGGACCAGGCACCAACGGAAGAAAGCCATTTGCTCCGATGAGTCTTGTGGCCGAGTTTACATCCCGAAAGTGAAAGACGGCGGGGATTCGGTGCTGATTTGGGGAGTCATATCGTGGTACTGGGTGGGCCCCATGGTAACTCTGCAAGGTCGAGCATTCGGTGACCACTCTGGCTGATCAGGTACATCCCATGGTACAGTTTTTGTTCCCCAAAGGTGGCACTGTGTGCCAAGGCGACATCGCCTCTGTTTACACTGCACTGGTTTTGCGAGCACGAGGATGAATGGCTGCATCTCTCCTGGCCACCGGTCACAAGGTCACCCGTATTATTGAGCCTCTGTGGTCATCTTTGGAGAGAAGGGTCTATGATCGCTAGCCACCTCCGTCATCGTTATCTGAACTTGCCACTATTTTGCAGGAAGCACGTTAAAAATAAAAGTGTGTGAATTCCTAAGGGACCAAACTGCTGAGGTCATCGGTCCCTAGACATACACACTATTTAAACTACCTTAAACTAACTTATGCTAAGAACAACACGCACACCCATGCCCGATGGAGGTCTCGAACCTCCGGCGGGAGGGGCCATGCAGTCCGTGACATGGCGCCTCAAACCACGCGGCCACTCCGCGCGACGAATGTTGTAAGATTCCCTTGAAAACACACATCTATTTATCCGTTTCGAGACGACTGGTTTTGAATGCCAGTGTGTTTCCTACACTGTATTAGGCATAGTAGTATGATATGGTTTTAGTGTTTCGGTATTTTCGTCCAACCTCTGTATACATTCCACATGTATTTAACATATTTGACCTACATTTGTACACGTATTTCACCGTGTCCGCCTGTTTAGCTGGATGGTAACGTGCTTGCCTCCCATGCAGCGGGCCTGGGTACGATTCCCGGCCGGGTTGGAGATTTTCTGCGCTCGTGGGATAGGTGTTGACCTCATCATCATTTCATGCTCATCACCGGCACGCGAGCCTCCCAATGTGGGGTCGACTGCAACGATCTGTCGGCGCAGATGTCTGTACATGCAAAAGATCGCTGCAAATGTGTTGTGTTCACAAACTCCTGTCTACTACTCGCCTGCCATTTGAAAAAAATTTCAGTGGCAAGCAACTACGCTCGCCGAAAATGTCAGAAGTTTAATTCATTTATTATGAAATTTAGGAATTGAAGAAATTCTGTTGTGGTCTGTGTTCGCACCTTGTGTTGCAGAAAACATTCAGACAAAAACGCAGGTAACAGAGAGAGCGGTCAAAATGGTGTACATAGTGGCTGCTAAAGCGAAAGCATTTTTCGCACGTACATTTACTGAAAGAGTTGCAGGGCCACCCTAACGACTGGCGTAATTATTTACAGATGGATGTCGAAACTTATAATTGCCTCTTAACGCTCGTAATCTCTCATATTATACGAAATAATACTTGAATGAGAAGAGCAGTTTCTCTCCATGAACGGCTGACGGTAACATTAAGATTTTTGGCAACAGTATGGAGCTATAAGGACTTTAAATTTTCAACTGCAATTTCTAAACAACCATTGAGTGAAATTGTACCCAACACAAGTGAAGCTATTTACGCTGTCCTGAAGGATGAGTTCATGAAGGCAAGTCGAGTACATTAATTCTGTCAAGTTACAAATAATATTTTTCCTAATGAAGAATCACAATATTTTTGCTGTTTTAGACGTGTTTGAATCACAAAATACCACAAACTTGGCTGGTATATTTCATCCACTCCAACACCAGATCTTTGAGATTTTTGAACTTTTGCTGTTGCACATGGATTAAGAAGAAACGTTAACTGACTGTAATCGACCCTGAAAGTGGAGTAGAAAAGAGTTTGGCACCTGGAATAATTTAATTTGATAAAAATTAATTAAATAAAGGAAAGATTCATTAACACAGTGAGAAATGAAAGGGTTGCTCTACCGATTAACAGAATGAAAGTTCTGTCCAAAATAACAATTTGATTTATTATGACTAAACTCAAAATAATAAACAAAACACATGAAATATATACAATACATCAAATTGGATACTCAAATAAATGCTGTGAAGGTGAAGTTGTGCATAAACTAGATTGTGACATTTATGACGAAGTGGTATGTGGAGCCAATTCCTTGCAACTCAAATCTTCAGAGAAACACCCAGCCAACCCAACATTAATTGCTGCTACAGTAGTGAGAACTCAGACAATGAACACCCAAGGCAGTTAGAAAAGACGTACAGGCGCGCTCTGCTGAGCTCTGATTATAACGTAGCAAAATCCCTAATCTGCCGGTGCTGCGGACATACATTACCAAGCTGTCTTCTTAACTGCAAGAATACGATCTGGCGTACCAGAGGCGATGGCTGGTTGCTTCGACGTCCCGTCGTGGTGATGATAATGTCGCGAGTATAGCCCGAAACAAATTATCCTGGTCTGGTTGTTCCAGACTAAAGACTTCCTAGCAATACAAATGCGCCTCTGAGAGAGACGAAGAAGGCCCGCCACACAATCACTGATGGTACAGTGATTGATTTTAACAAGCGAAGTCACACAGTAACTCCGATACAGTCAACTTTAGCCAAAACTGCTCTAGACGGACAACATAGGCCGCTTGTACGCAGAACGCTCAATTGCCAACTGTACTCGGAAAGTACAGCAACTTCGTCAAACAGTTATAATTAAATAAAAGTATATTAGACAGCCAACGGAAGGCAGGCTGTCCAGAGCAGCGAGAGCTCAGTCTTGTAACCTACTCCGACTGAAAGGGGAGAGCCGACCCTCTCAAGACAACCTGTACAAACCGAACACAGAACATTCCCACTCCTACGACAGTGGCCGTGGTTAAACGTTCCAATCAGCAACTCGAAAACCGGCGGAAAATTCCACTCTATTGCCGAGGCACTACCATTCCACCAATGGAGATTCTTGGCGCCAATTTCTGCGCCGATTTTGCTACATCACGGAGCTATGCCCTGAGCAAGTCAATCACAGTTACGATTTTGCAGAAAACGCGGGAATTTGCCCGCCAAGACTGCCTGGGAACACAAGTCATTCCCACGCCTCGCTGGTAGCCCGCCAGAAAGTGTTTTCACTAAGTTTCTGCGAAGTAACGGAATCTTTAGCCCAGCCGCTCCTTCTGGCCCCTCTGGGCGTGTCGCTCCCGCTCTTATGACAATGTTGGCGTCTGAAAAGCATCCACTCGACTCCCTCACACCAGTCGACTTAACCCTTTCAAGCTCAGCAGAACTCGCCTGTCACCGAACCACCCGGGTGACGAGAGACGCTGTGTGGGAAGACCGCGTGTGAAGGAATAGCAACTTTTCACCACATACAACTAGAGAGGAAAATCGAATTACTCAGAGTAAGATAGAAATATGAGAGGGGGCTCGTGCCACCTCTCAATTGCGTTCTTTGAGTTCGCTAGTGTAGCGGTCAGCTTGCACTCAGCACTGCCGAAAGCCAGTCGACTCACACGAACCGTAACGAACAATACGCGTAAGCCCCCCCATTACGGTCTTCTTCGTACTCACATATCTGGGAACCTATTTCGTATGCTCGGACCTTCGTTGACAATCTGCCCTGGGCACTAGAGAGCTAGCGAGAGAGAGAGAGTAGCAGAGAGAGCAGTTGTGGCGAGTGTGATTGAGCCGAGCCGTGTGGCCGCAACCCCCCGCCGCCTCGGCAGTGAGCCGGTGGCGCAGCGAGCCGTCTGGACCAGACGCGGCGTGCAGTTGCCCCGGCCGCCTGCAGCCTGTGCGCCGTGCGGCTGGGCAACCGGGCCAGCCATCGATTGGCAGCCCTAGTGCTGCCCGGGACGCCTCGCCGCCGTTCCTCGCTGCCCTGCTCACACACACACACACACACTGGCTGGTGCCTGCTGCACACACCTGCCGCCTGTGCAAGCCGCCCCATTACACCTTGCGTCCAATATCCCTAAGGCCGATATTACACTATCAAATTTTCTTTGTCAAATATCTTTGTCAAAGATATTTGATGGTTAGGCCGGTATTACACTATCAAATTTCTTTGTCAAAGATTTGATCAAAGATGTGATCCAATATTCCGTCCAATATATTTGACAAAGATCTTTGACGTAGCGCTACAAGGGGTATTACACTGTCATCAAATTTTTCGTCAAAGTTCAAGATGGCTGACAACAACTTGTTATTAACCGCAGCAGTTCTACGTACTCCAATTGCATTGTGTGCACATGCGGAAAAGAAGTGGGGGGAAAAAATGGAACCATACATACGAGGTTGACAGGCTTAAAAGTCCTGGGATTACAACTTGATAATAAATTCAGTTGGGAGGAGCACACCACAGAACTGCAGAAACGCCTTAACAAATCTGTATTTGCAATTCGAGTGTTAGCAGCAATAGGCAACATAAAAATGAAAAAGCTTGCATACTTTCATTCCATAATGTCATATGGGATAATATTTTGGGGTAAATCTTGAAGTCAAAAAAAAGTTTTCAAGGTCCAAAAGCGTATAATACGTATTATTTGTGGAGTAAATTCACGGACCTCCTGCAGAAACCTCTTCAAAGAACTGGGTACTTCAGATTCTTGCATTGGTACTGGGGGAAAATAAGAAAGAAAATGAAACTGTTGGCGGGCCAGAAGTACAGTGAGACTGTCGTTTGGACGTACGAGATTTGCAGGTTAGCTTTTTTTGTTTTGTATTTCATGCCTAGATACTTCCGTAGAGATATTGTTGCATGTGGATCATTATATGTAATGATTATTACAATACATGCAACGATATGTTTGTACAGTTATCTAGGCATGAGAAACAAACAAAAAAAACTATAACTCTCGTAGGCCCAAATGACAGAGTCTCACTATACTTCCGGCTCGCAGGTTAACTACTGCCTCTCAGTATATTTACTTCTTAATAAAATTTGTCGTAATTAATATATCTCTTTTTCTAACAAACAACTCAGTTCATACATACAATACCAGGAACAAAAATGATCTGCACAAGGACTTAAAAACACTTACTTTAGTTCAAAAAGGGGTCCACTACTCAGGAACACTCATCTTCAATAATGTGCCAGGAAACATAAAAAATTTAGTTAGAAATAAAGATCAGTTTAAAAGGAGCCTGAAAGACTTACTACTGGCCAACTCCTTCTACTCCATTGGCGAAATTTTTAATAGAAACAAATGATGTATTGTATTTATTCATACTATTAGTATTTTTATTTCAGCTTAAAAAAATCGACATGTTCCACATCCACGAGGATCTCCTCAGCACGGATCTATGGAACGAAAAACTAATCTAATCTGGGTGAAGCCGTGGGTTTTACGACGACATGATAAAAGCATTCAACAAAACTTGTTACGTGAGCTTACAGTGGAAGACGTCAAGTCGTACATCAATTACTTAAGAATGGATGAGCATACATTTCTGTATGTGCTCAATGAAGTGTATCCTCATATCACAAAGCACAATTTTCACTTAAGAACTGCTACATCTTCAGAAGACAGGCTCACTATAACACTCCGATTCCTTGCTACAAGAGAGGATTATGTTATGTTAGGTTAGGTTAGGTCAGGTTAGGTCTCCAATCTTCTTAATCTATTTTTGTATTCAGGGTGCCTCACGTTGTAAAGCGCCTCATAAGCTTCAGACATCTCTATTAATTCTGTAGTTGTCGGCACTCACCAATTGTATTTACCGGCAATGGTTATAAAAACACTACAGACGACAGAACGCTGCAGCGATGCTAGCGCTCCGCGTGGTAACATATCGCATTGCAGTGAACAGAAGACAAGCGATTTCTTTGATCAAATATACGGCCTCGGCCTAGATTTGATCAAATATTGGACGAAATTTGTCAAAGATCCCTATTACACTATCAAATATCTTTGACAAAGATATTGGACAAAGATATTGGACAAAGAAATTTGATAGTGTAATACCGGCCTTAATAGCGAACTTTGTCAAATGTCGTCCAATATTTGATCAAACCTAGGGCCTCGCTGTAGATTTGATCAAAGAAGTCGCTTGTCTTCTGTTCACTGCAATGTGACATGTTACCACATGGAGCGCTAGCATCGCTGCATTCTGTCGTCTGTAGTGTTTTTATAAACATTGCGGGTAAGTACAATTGGTGTGTGCCGACAACTACAAAATTAACAGAGATGTATGAAGCTGATGAGGCGCTTTACAACGTGAGGCACGCTGAATACAAAAATAGATTACGAAGATTGGAGACCTGACCTAACCTAACCTAACCCTCTCCTGTAGCAAGGAATCGGAGTGTTACAATGAGCCTGTCTTCTGCAGATGTAGCAGTTCTTAAGTGAATATTGTGCTTTGTGATATGAGGATACACTTGATTGAGCACATACAGAAATGTATGCTCATCCATTCTTTAGTAGTTGATGTATGCCGGCCGGTGTGGCCGTGCGGTTAAAGGCGCTTCAGTCTGGACCCGCGTGACCGCTACGGTCGCAGGTTCGAATCCTCCCTTGGGCATGGATGTGTGTGATGTCCTTAGGTTAGTTAGGTTTAATTAGTTCTAAGTTCTAGGCGACTGATGACCTCAGAAGTTAAGTCGCATAGTGATCAGAGCGATTTAGTAGTTGATGTACGACTCGACGTCCTTCACTATAAGCTCACGTAACAAGTTTTGTTGAATGCTTTTATCGTGTCGTAGTAAAACCCACTCCTTCACCCAGGTATGTTTCCTTTTTTTCCCCCGCTTCTCTTCTGCATGTGCACACAGTGCAATTGTGGTACATGCAACTGCTGCGGTTAATAACAAGTTGTTGTTGTCAGCCATCTTGAACTTTGACGAAAAATATGATGACAGTGTAATACCCCTTCTAGCGCTACGTCAAAGGTCTTTGTCAAATATATTTGACAGAATATTTGATCACATCTTTCATCAAATCTTTGACACAGAAATTTGATAGTGTAATATGCGCCTAACACCTCGAAGGACTGTATTTTGGGCGGGTATTACTAGACTTCGGATTTTAGGTAAAAACCTGTTTTGTTCCTCATTAACTAAAGGCAATTATGACAATTTATGATCGAAAACGCTACTTTTATACCACCTAAAACCACATATTTCAGGTAATTTTAAAAATCCAGTTAAATAAAACTTTTTATGACTAATGTTCTCTCGTGGTCTTGCCAGCTAAGAATTACGCAAATATTCTATCGAAAATTGTAATTGTATAGCCTCTCCCCAATGTTATTCAATATGTGTATTGAGCAAGCAGTAAAGGAAACAAAAGAAAAATTCGGAGTAGGTATTAAAATCCGTGGAGAAGAAATAAAAACTTTAAGGTTCGCCGATGACATTGTAATTCTGTCAGAGACAGCAAAGGACTTGGAAGAGCAGTTGAACTGGATGGACAGTGTCTTGAAAGGAGGATATAAGATGAACATCAACAAAAGCAAAACGAGGACAATGGAATGTAGTCGAATTAAGTCGGGTGATGCTGAGGGGATTAGATTAGGAAATGAGACACTTAAAGTAGTAAAGGAGTTTTGCTATTTGGGGAGCAAAATAACTGATGATGGTCGAAGTAGAGAAGATATAAAATGTAGACTGGCAATGGCAAGGAAAGCGTTTGTGAAGAAGAGAAATTTGTTAACATCGAGTATAGATTTAAGTGTCAGGAAGTCGTTTCTGAAAGTATTTGTGTGGAGTGTAGCCATGTATGGAAGTGAAACATGGACGATAAATAGTTTGGACAAGAAGAGAATAGAAGCTTTCGAAATGTGGTGCTACAGAAGAATGCTGAAGATTAGATGGGTAGATCACATAAATAATGAGGAGGTATTGAATAGAATTGGGGAGAAGAGGAGTTTGTGGCAGAGCTTGACAAGAAGAAGGGACCGGTTGGTAGGACATATTCTGAGGCATCAAGGGATCACAAATTTAGCATTGGAGGGCTGCGTAGAGGGTAAAGATCGTAGAGGGAGACCAAGAGATGAATATACTAAGCGGATTCAGAAGGATGTAGGTTGCCGTAAGTACTGGGAGATGAAGAAGCTTGCACAGGATAGAGTAGCATGGAGAGCTGCATCAAACCAGTCTCAGGACTGAAGACCACAACAACAACAACAAATAGTTCTGAAATACCTAATTTCGTATTAGGACCTGACTGTATTTAATTTTTAAAAATCCAGTCAAATAAAACTTGTATGACTAAAACTACTCTTCTGGTCTTCCCGGCAGTAATTGAATGATAAGTGGTTGATCCGCATGATGCCAGGCTGCTCCGCAGAGCGTTGTCGTTCGCTATGGACCCCCAGAGGGCTGGCTGAGCACGGGGGGGCCTCGTGATCTGCCGCTGGAGCCTTGCTGCCCTGTGGAAACAGCCTGTTTAAAACACCTGCACCTTCTTCATTCTGTCGGTCAGCGTGCTGCCTGGATATGGTGAAATATTTCACAGCACAGTGTATTTGTGGAAAGTGAAGCCAGCTCCAAATCGTCTCTCATTTGTCAGTGGTTACAAGAATTTCCAGATTTCTCTGCCGGCGGATGTCTGCAACAAAGACGTAAGTAAAATAACCTCTATCTGCTACGCCCACTCAGAGAACAGTGATGCCTCTGTTTTTTCCGAGTTACCTTTGACCATACACATGCCAATGCAAAAATATTTTTAATATAGGTTGAAACGTCTCCTTAGAAAAATTATACAAGACTATGCTTAAACAGACACACAATATTTTTAGCGCAACGCAATCTGACTTTCAGTAATCCCTACAAAACAATGGTCCTGACTAACATTAATCTATACCTTTCACAAATCACTTACCTCACCAAAAATCTCCGTTACTCGAACTACTGCAATACAGCGAGCGCCACTACTGCCAGCTAAATAAAAGATTCAAACTACTGAAGGCACTAACTACTGATAGGCATAGTTAGCAAATGAAAGATTTTAATAGAGAACAAACAATGTATTTACCTTAATAGTCATAATATATATAGCAGTTCATAACATCCATTCTTACAAATATCAAAACTCCGCCATTTCTCTCCCCACATCCACCACTGCTGGCGGCTCACCTCCAACTGCGCAACGCTACGCGCTGTTCACATCCAGCTGCCCAACACTACAATGGCAGACAACAATGCAAACTAGCCACAGACTGCACACAGCACAGCTAGTCATTTTCATACAGAGCGCTACGTAACGTTGCCAATAAGAAAACATAAACAGCCTACTTACATAAAGAAAACATAAACAGCCTACTTACAAGGTTAATTTTGCTAAGCAGTTCTCGTGCGTAAATTCTTACACAAGGTATTTCTCATTTCTTTTTGTTTTCAGGTACATTCTGAACAGAGGCCGCATTTAAGCCAGCATGTTGCAGGGATTAAACACCAGGCAAATTTAAAAAAATAAATCAAACTTGAAACAAACGTTTGTAACTAAACCAAATGCAACAAACAAAAACTAATTTCATCTTGACCTGAATCGAGCCACTGTTGGAGCAAAAATTCGTACCATTCAATGCAGTTGAAAAAAGCCAGTTCAAAAGTTTTCTGGAGATATACTGTCACAGCACCGTTCCAGCAGAATCCACACTGTGAAAGAACTATTTAGAAACTATTTAGAAACCTTATATGAAAATACATCGAGGAGTATAAGGGAAGATATAGGCGATTCATACATGTGGATCTCTGTCGATGAAACAACTGACAGACACGGTCGATAGGTGGCTAATTGCGTTGTTGGAAAGTTAGATCCTGATACTCGCTCTGCACCTAATCGGACCTGCAGCAACGAGCTAAAAAGGACTAACCAGGAAACAGTTGCTCACTTTGTTAATAAAGCCCTCAAGTTGCTTTTCCCCAACAGTCTAGATGACAAAAAGTACTTGTAATCTACACTGATGTTGCCGCATACATGATTGCTGTTGTTAAATTATTGAAACTATTTTACCCAGCATTGCTCCAAATCACATGTCTTGCCCATTCCATGAATCGTGTAGTTGAGACGATACGTCTCGAATTTCCACATGTAAATAAGCTAGTTTCAACCATCGAAAAGGTTTTTATTAAAGCATCTACAAGAATCCAGTTATTTCGAGAGGAGCTTCCCAACGTACCACTTCCACCGGAACCCATACTTACTCGGTGGGAAACGTGGCTAGAGGCCGTGGAATATTACAGCGAGAATTTGGAAGACATTAAGAACACTGTTCTTAAATTGCGGGAGGAGGCAGTGAGCATTACATCAGCTAAAGATCTTCTAAAGGATCCAACAATTTCCAACGACTTTGCATACAGACAATGTCATTGTGCATTTTTGGTCCCTGTTATTAAAGCTCTAGAGTGTACAGGGAAACCAGTCTACACACAATTACAATTGATAGAAGAGGTGACAGAAAAAATCAACTTGGTCCCATGTTCTATTAATATGAAAGTTAGCGAGAAACTGAAGACAGTGCTAAAAAAAAAAAAAAAAAAAATAACAGGGCTGACCACCCTGTGTACTGTGGCTGACATCAAGTAAATCAACAAAACATGAGTGTGCGGTTCCATTGTGCCTAATACCGTCATTTACATAGGCTCCGGTCACATCTGTTGACGTGGAACGCTCATTCTCGGTATATAGGATGCTATTAACAGAGAAGAGATGCAGTTTCTCAATGGAAAATCTGGAGAATGCGTTACTTATTTACTGTGACTGTAATTATGGACATGAACAATAATAGAATGTGGGTTTTTGTCAATCTATTTATCTTTCTAGACAATAAAATTTCAGATTTTGGTCACCTGTTTTCTGATTTTTATAACCTATTTTTGCAGGTGATAGAACCTATTGTAGATACCTAATTTAAGATTTTTATAACCTAAAAGTCCGAGATCTAGGTATTGCACTATCATATGTCTTTGACAAAGAAATATTATCAAATATTCGTCAAATTTCTTTGGCAAAGCTCTTTGACGTGACGCTAAAAAGCGGTATGTATTAAAATGACGTCATATATTTCATCAAATTTCAAGAGGGCGGACAACAACGACTTGTTATTGTGCTGCAGTTGCTTGTACCACAATTGAATTCAGTGAGCATTGGAAGAAAAGCGGCGGAAAAAAGGAAACATACTTGAATGACACCATTGGTATTACGTCGAGATAATAAAATAATAAAAGAATTCAGCGAAATTTGTTACGAGAACTGTTAGTGGAGGACGTCAAGTCTGATATAGATTACCTACGAATGGATGAGAGTATGTTTCAGTATTTGCTCACCAAAGTGGCTTCTCATATTACAAAACTGAATACTCACTTCAGAAATGCTACATTTGCAGAAGACAAGCTCACCGTGATCAATGCGATTCCTTGATATATAAGAGAGCTATTTTAATTTACAATACAGCACTCGAATACCACAGTACACGTCAACCAAAATATTTACAGAAACGTGTGAAGCGATTTATAAAGCAATGAAGGGCAATATCTGAAGGTAAATAAATGTCTAGTGCACTCAGTATGGGGAATACGAACTATTTTTATTTTTGAGTAATTTAATTAATAGAATTAGTGTTCCAACAACTACAAAATTAATAAAAATACGGAACAGATGAAGCACTTTTCAACTTGTGGCAGTCAGAGATCAAAAATAGACAAAGTAGAATGGAAAGCTAAGAAAAAAAAAATATTTTGGAGTGTGATCACCACCTCTATTCCGGCTTGCTGAATAGCTGCCTGGATGTTTCCAGATGTAGAGATGGATGGCTGTAGCTATTATTGTGGATACGAAGTCGCCTGCAGCATATTAACAGCCCATCAGCACTCAATTAATAGCATGCATTGCGTCCCTTGCTCACCCCCATCTCAGTCGAAGCAAGTTTATTAAAAAGTGTGGAAGGAACACATCAACTTTGAAGCCATGTTTACCATCACACTACAGAGACATATAGCTGTAGCGATGCCAGCGCTCCAAGCGGTTACATTTCGCATTGCAGTAAACAGAAGACGAACGACTTTTATGATGAAATCTACACCGAGGCTCTAGATTTGATCATATTTCTTTGACGAAAGGCGAGGTTTGACAAAATTCCCCATCACACTGGCAAATTTCTTTGACATGATCACTTGACATACCAACTTGACAAATAAGTATGATAGTGTAATACCGGCCTTAGCTGTCAGCTACACGAATTATTCTTTACCGGTTTCAGTTGTAGCGACCATCATCACAGGGAGACTATCAGCAACAATGAAATATGCGATGCACACATAAGGTCAAGTACATAGTTTAAAGAACAGACCAAATAATTATGTGAAGATACTTACAAAAGCAGTACATCAAATGGAAATGCAATTCATCTTTCCCTTAGATGAATGGAAATTCATGAGAATTACAGGACGTTCACATGACCATGCGTCATGCACCACGACTCTAATCAGCTTCACAATAACTCACAACCGTGTATGGAAGAAATAGCGTGAGGACTTATAACACTCCTGTCTTCTACTACTATACCTTAATCTCAAAGCCTAAGGCAGTTCGTATAAAGAAATTATTCATATTCTAGTAATTATAGTATGAAGAAGCAGAGCAGTGTTACCCTCTGAGAGGAATTTTGTTATATTGACCGCGTTGTACCTAACGGAGGTGGCTTATCGGAAGTGAAAGTCAGAATTACTTAATTATTCAAACAGTAATTAATAATGTTTTACCTAGCTACACTGTTTAAAGAATAAGGAAAACGGTCGCCAGCCTAATTAGGCAAGAGAAAGATTAACGTTCTTGTTAAACAAAGTAGGTATGAGTAACTTAAACGGATAACACAACCTATATTTTACCACCCACGGGTGCAATGAACTCTGACACCTGCATATGTTAACGTTAAGGTTGGAACTGACAGCTAGAGCAGTACAAACTATTTGCATAAATATAACAAATAACGAAACACACTGTTACTTTCAGTGCTTATTCAAACTGAATGATCTTTATAACGTTACTATTACTATTCCCTGCAGAATCATTAATTGGACATAGGTTCAGTATTATTGTTCAAATATTTTCCTAGCTGACATAAAATTATAAATGCAGTTCACTGCATTTTTATGAACAGGTCACCGGTTAAATATCTCTCAACCAAATACTATTCTATTTAGAATGAAAGTTAAATGGAATTTACTATCAGGTTACTTCTCACTGCCTTTTGAATAAAGAAATTGTGGTTTTCATAAATACTGGTCTTCCCGTTACTTGTTACCTAGCATTAGCACAATAGACAAACTGTGGATCCTGTTATACTATTAATATGCACTTACAATACACAAGAGAGAGACAAACACTTAGCAATCATGAACATATAATTTTCTCCGATTGCAGTTTTCCACTTTTACTACAGTGAAACATAATGTTGACAAAATTGCAAGAAACTGACTCACTTTTTAAAATTTACAACAGGCAGCAATGTGATCATTTACTAAGCAAAACTTTGTGAGCCTCAGTTTCATGAACTTTTAATCTTTAAAAGAAACAGCAAATTGTCTTTATTACCACAGTCTTCTACTTGCAAGTAAATGATTAAATAGGTGACTTTAAAACTCTACAAAACTATAAATTGGACTATTTCCATCACTGGGAGGCTTTCACAAAACTACATTTACTACCTCCCACAATTTCATGAAAGTCACAGTAAACCTGAATACTCTCTTATTACCAAAGATCAAACATCATTTAATGTTTTGAGGCTTTCATTTTTTCCACAAACTACGACACTCGGTGATCATAGTTCAAATGGAGAGGAACCTGAGAGGTGTTGTAACAGAAATAAATCAAGGTAGGTACATGAATTCAGTTATAAGTTACCTTGTATTTGTGCACACTAAAACATCCAATAAGCTGATCCTTCACTGTACATTATTATAGCATTCCGATACAGTGATTGCGCAATGTGGTGGCAACTGCATGTTGGTAGGTGGATTTGCAGGCAGAATTGCTGGACTCTGTCCCTTCTTGGTGGCGATGATGGATACCAATTCCAGAATGGTTCTAGCTATTTATCCATCCATTCGAGGCATTGGAAAGTGGCAGTAAAAGCCTCTCTCGGAACCAGCACAATATACAACTTTTACATGGCAGTGCACAGTTTGGTAGCTCGTCCCCGACTGACTCTTGTTTCCACCATTTCTACCCAGGCCAACCACAATTTGCGCGCGCTACACAGTTCCGTTCCCGAGGGGAACTACCACATCTTTTACATACAAAATAACTAAGAACCTTAAGTGAAGGTCAGCAGTTTACATAACAGAGAACAAACATTTAAAATAAAACAAAACCTTTGCACATATTGACATTTCTATAAAAAATTATTTAAACAAATTCCAAATATATATAGTAAGTTTTGTCTCCCTCCAATTGGTACAAAGAATTTAAATGACAGATATACTACATTGCAAGGGCAACAGTCTGGATGATTGACTGAATTGGCCTTGTAACAATAACCAAAAGGGCCTTGCTCTGCTGGTACTGCGAACGGCTGAAAGCAAGGGGAAACTACGGCCGTAATTTTTCCCGAGGGCATGCAGCTTTACTGTATGATTCAATGATGATGGCGTCCTCTTCGGTAAAATATTCCGGAGGTAAAATAGTCCCCCATTCGGATCTCCGGGCGGGGACTACTCAAGAGGATGTCGTTATCAGGAGAAAGAAAACTGGCGTTCTACGGATCGGAGCGTGGAATGTCAGATCCCTTAATCGGGCAGGTAGGTTACAAAATTTAAAAAGGGAAATGGATAGGTTAAAGTTAGATATAGTGGGAATTAGTGAAGTTCGGTGGCAGGAGGAACAAGACTTCTGGTCAGGTGGCTACAGGGTTATAAACACAAAATCAAATAGGGGTAATGCAGGAGTAGGTTTAATACTGAATAGGAAAATAGGAATGCGGGTAAGTTACTACAAACAGCATAGTGAACGCATTGTTGTGGCCAAGATAGATACGAAGCGCACATCTACTACAGTAGTACAAGTTTATATGCCAACTAGCTCTGCAGATGACGAAGAAATTGAAGAAATGTATGATGAAATAAAAGAAATTATTCAGATAGTGAAGGAAGACGAAAATTTAATAGTCATGGGTGACTGGAATTCGAGTGTACGAAAAGGGAGAGAAGGAAACGTAGTAGGTGAATATGGATTGGGGCTAAGAAATGAAAGAGGAAGCCGCCTCGTAGAATTTTGCACAGAGCACGACTTAATCATAGCTAACACTTGGTTTAAGAATAATGAAAGAAGGTTGTATACATGGAAGAACCCTGGAGATATTAAAAGGTATCAGATATATTATATAATGGTAAGACAGAGATTTAGGAACCAGGTTTTAAATTGTAAGACATTTCCAGGGGCAGATGTGGACTCTGAACACAATCTATTGGTTATGAACTGTAGATTAAAACTGAAGAAACTGCAAAAAGGTGGGAATTTAAGAAGATGGGACCTGGATAAACTGAAAGAACCAGAGGTTGTACAGAGATTCAGGGAGAGCATAAGGGAACAATTGACAGGAATGGGGGAAAGAAATACAGTAGAAGAAGAATGGGTAGCTTTGAGGGATGAAGTAGTGAAGGCAGCAGAGGATCAAGTAGGTAAAAAGACGAGGGCTAGTAGAAATCCTTGGGTAACAGAAGAAATATTGAATTTAATTGATGAAAGGAGAAAATATAAAAATGCAGTAAATGAAGCAGGCAAAAAGGAATACAAACGTCTCAAAAATTAGATCGACAGGAAGTGCAAAATGGCTAAGCAGGGATGGCTAGAGGACAAATGTAAGGATGTAGAGGCTTATCTCACTAGGGGTAAGATAGATACTGTCTACAGGAAAATTAAAGAGGCCTTTGGAGATAAGAGAACCACTTGTATGAACATCAAGAGCTCAGATGGTAACCCAGTTCTAAGCAAAGAAGGGAACGCAGAAAGGTGGAAGGAGTATATAGAGGGTCTATACAAGGGCGATGTACTTGAGGACAATTTATGGAAATGGAAGAGGATGTAGATGAAGATGAAATGGGAGATACGATACTGCGTGAAGAGTTTGACAGAGCACTGAAAGACCTGAGTCGAAACAAGGCCCCCGGAATAGACAACATTCCATTGGAACTATTGACGGCCTTGGGAGAGCCAGTCCTGACTAAACTCTACCATCTGGTGAGCAAGATGTATGAAACAGGCGAAATACCCTCAGACTTCAAGAAGAATATAATAGTTCCAATCCCAAAGAAAGCAAGTGTTGACAGATGTGAAAATTACCGAACAATCAGTTTAATAAGCCACAGCTGCATAATACTAACACGAATTGTTTACAGACGAATGGAAAAACAAGTAGAAGCCGACCTTGGGGAAGATCAGTTTGGATTCCGTAGAAATACTGGAACACGTGAGGCAATACTGACCTTACGACTTACCTTAGAAGAAAGATTAAGGAAAGGCAAATGTACGTTTCTAGCATTTGTAGACTTAGAGAAAGCTTTTGACAATGTTGACTGGAATACTCTCTTTCAAATTCTAAAGGTGGCAGGGGTAAAATACAGGGAGCGAAAGGCTATTTACAATTTGTACAGAAACCAGATGGCAGTTATAAGAGTCGAGGGACATGAAAGGGAAGCAGTGATTGGGAAGGGAGTAAGACAGCGTTGTAGCCTCTCCCCGATGTTATTCAATCTGTATATTGAGCAAGCAGTAAAGGAAACAAAAGAAAAATTCGGAGTAGTTATGAAAATCCATGGAGAAGAAATAAAAACTTTGAGGTTCGCCGATGACATTGTAATTCTGTCAGAGACAGCAAAGGACTTGGAAGAGCAGTTGAATGGAATATACAGTGTCTTGAAAGGAGGATATAAGATGAACATCAACAAAAGCAACACGAGGATAATGGAATGTAGTCGTATTAAGTCGGGTGATACTGAGGGAATTAGATTAGGAAATGGGACACTTAAAATAGTAAAGGAGTTTTGCTATTTGGGGAGCAAAATTTACGTTATAAATTATACATTTACAGCTACATCTATGCTCCGCCAGCCGCCTTGCGGTGTGTGGTGGAGGGTACTTTGTGGATGACTGTCACTTTTACCTTTTCCTTCTCCAGTCGCGTATGGTTCGTGTAAAGAACAATTGCTGGTAGTCCTCCGTGTGGGCTGTCATCTCCCTAATTTTGTCTCCACGGTCTTTTTGCGATATATATGTAGTAGCAATAATAACATTCTGGCGTGGACTGTCAGGAGCTTGAACGTGGCAGGGAAACTAGAAAATCTGAAAAAGGAAATGCAAAGACTCAATACAGACGTATTAGGGGTCAGTGAAGTGAAGTGGAAGGAAGAGAAGGATTTCTAGTCAGATCAGTATAAGGTAATATCAACAGCAACAGAAAATGGTATAACGGGAGTAGGATTCGTCATGAACAGGAAGGTAGGGCAGTGATGTGTTACTGTGGACAGTTCAGTGATAGGGTTATTCTTATCAGAATCGAGAGCAAACCAACACCGACAACGATAGTTCAGGTATACATGCCGACGACACAAGCTGAGAGATAGAGAAAGTGTATGAGGATACTGAAAGAGTAATACAGTTTGCAAAGGGAGATGAAAATTTAATAGTCATGGGGGACTGGAATGCAATTGTAGGGGAAGGAGTAGAAGAAAAGGTTACAGGAGAATATGGGCTTGCCTTGCCAGAAGTAGAGAGGATATAAAATGTAGAATGGCAATGGCAAGGAAAGCGTTTCTGAAGAAGAAAAATTTGTTAACATCGAGTATAGATTTAAATGTCAGGAAGTCGTTTCTGAAAGTATTTGTATTGAGTGTAGCCATGTATGGAAGTGAAACACGGACGATAAATAGTTTAGACAAGACGAGAATATAAGTTTTTGAAACTTGGTGCTACAGAAGAATCCTGAAGATTAGATGGGTAGATCAGATAACTAATGAGGAGGTATTGAATAGAATTGGGGAGAAGAGGAGCTTGTGGCACAACTTGACTAGAAGAAAGGATCGGTTGGTAGGACATGTTCTGAGACATCGAGGGATCACCAATTTAGTATTAGAGGGCAGTGTGGAGGGTAAAAATCGTAGAGGTAGACCAAGAGATGAATACACTAAGCAGATTCAGAAGGATGTAGGTTGCAGTAGGTACTGGGATATGAAGAAGCTTGCACAGGATAGAGTAGCATGGAGAGCTGCATCAAACCAGTCTCAGGACTGAAGACCACAACAACAACAACAACATGGGCTTGCCACAAGGAATGAGAGAAAAAGAAGATTAATTGAGTTCTGTAATAAACTTTAGCCAGTCATACCGAATACTCTGTTCAGGAATCACAAGAGGAGGAGGTATACTTGCAAAAGACCAGGTGATACTGGAAGATTTCAGTTGGATTACATCATAGTCAGACACAGATTCCGCAATCAGACACTGGATTTTATGGCGTACCCAGGAGCAGATATAGACTCAGATCACAATACAGTACTGATGAAGAGTAGGCTGAAGTTTAAGACATTAGTCAGGAAGAATCAGTACTTAAAGAAGTGGGATACGGCAGTACTAAGTAATGACGAGATACGGCTGAAGTTCCTTAAGGCTGTTGATACAGCAGTAAGGAATAGCTCAGTTGTCAATACAGCTGAAGAGGAATGGACATCCCTAAAAAGGGCGATAACAGAAGATGGGTAGGAAAACATAGGTACAAAGAACTGCGAAGGAACCATGGGTAACGGAAGAAATACTTCAATTGATCGATGAAAGGAGGAAGTACAAAAATGTTCAGGGAGACACAGGAATACAGAAATACAAGTCGCTGAGGAATGAAGTAAATAGGGAGTGCAGGGAAGCTAAGACGAAATGGCTGCACGAAAAATGTGAAGAAATCCAAAAAGAAATGACTGACTCAGCATGCAGGGAAGTCAAAACAACCTTCGGTGACATCAAAAGGAAGGACGATAACATTAAGAATGCAACGGGAATTCCAGTGTCAAATGGAGACGAGAGAGCAGATAGGTGGAAAGAATACATTGAAAGCCTCTATGAGGAGGAAGATTCGTCTGATGCGATAGAAGAAGAAACAGGAGTCCATTTAGAAGAGATAGGGGACCCGGTATTCGAATCAAGATTTAAAAGAGCTTGGGAGGACTTAAGATCAAATAAGGCAGAAGGGATAGGTAACATTCCATCAGAATTTCTAAAATCGTTGGGGGAAGTGGCAACAAAAAGTCTATTCAAGTTGGTGTGTAGAATGTATGAGTCTGGCGACATACCATCTAACTTTCGGAAAAACATCATCCACACAATTCCAAAGACGGCAGGAGCTGATAAGTGCGAGAATTACCGCACAATCAGCTTAACAGCTCATGCATCAAAGTTGCTGACAAGAATAATATACTGAAGAATGGAAAAGAAAATTGAGGAAGTGCTAGATGACCGTCAGTTTGCTTTTAGGAAAGGTAAAGGCACGAGAGAGGCAATTCTGACGTTCCGGTTAATAATGGAAACAAGACTAAAGAAAAATCAAGACACGTTCACAGGATTTGTCGACCTGGAAAAATCGTTCGACAATGTAAAGTGGTGCAAGATCTTAGAAATTCTGAGAAAAATATGGGTAAGATGTAGGGAGAAACGGGTCATATACAATATGTACAACAGCCAAGAGGGTATAATAAGAGTGGACGACCAAGAACGAAGCGCTCGGTTTAAAAAGCGTGTAAGACGAGATGTGGTTTTTCGCTCCTAGTGCTCAATCTGTACATCGAGGAAGCAATGATGGAAATAAAAGAAAGATTCAGGAATGGAATTAAAATTCAAGGTGAAAGGATATCAATGATACGATTTGCTGATGACATTGCTATCCTGAGTGAAAGTGAAGAAGAATTACATGATATGCTGAACGGAATGAACAGTTTAATGAGTACACAGTATGGACTGAGACTAAATCGAAGAAAGACGAAGGTAATGAGAAGTAGTAGAAATGCGAAGAGCGAGAAACTTAACGTCAGGACTGATGGTCACAAAGTAGACGAAGTTAAGGAATTGTGCTACCTAGGTAGCAAAATAAGCAGTGATTGATGGAGCAAGGACATCAAAAGCAGACTAGCACAGGCAAGAAGGGGATTCCTGGACAAGAGTAGTCTACTATTATCAAACATAGGCCTTAATTTGAGAAAGAAATTTCTGAGAATGTATGTTTGGAGCACAGCCTTGCTTGGTAGTGAAACATGGACTGTGGGAAAGCCGGAACAGAAGAGAATCGAAGCATTTGAGATGTGGCGCTACAGACGAATGTTGCAAATTAGGTGGGCTGGTAAGGTAAGGAATGAGGAGGTTGTGTTCAGGATCGGAGAGGAAAGGAATTTGTGGAAAACACTGATAAGGAGAAGGGACAGGACGATAGTACACCTTTTAAGACGTGAGGGAATGACTTCCATAGTACTAGAGGGCAAAAATTGTAGAGGAAGACAGAGACTGGAATACATCCAGCAAATAATAGAGGACATAGGTTGCAAGTGCTATTTTGAGATGAAGAGGTTAGCACAGGAGAGGAATTCGTGGCGCGCCCCCCCCCCCCCCCCTCGAAAATGAAGTACGTAGTTACAAACTGATCGGCCAGAACATTATGGCCACTTGCTAGTAGTCAGTCTGTCCAGCTTTGGCACTGATAACACTGGCAACGCGTCGTGGCATGAAAGCAGCGAGGCCTTGTTACGCCGATGGGTGGAGTTAGCACCACATCTGCACGCACAAGTCATGTAATTCCCGTAAATTCTGGCGAGAGGGCGATTAGCTCAGACGTCAGATGTGTTCGATCGAGTTCAGATCTGACGAGTAGCGGGCCAGCATATCTTGAAACTCACGACTGCATTCCTGGAACTACACTTCACACCCCTGGCCTTGTGACAGGGCACATTATCCTGCTGAAAAATGCCACTGTCGTCGGGAAACAAGATCGTCACGAAGGGGTGTACGTGGTCTGCAATCGGCGTACGATGCGCTCCATGGCCGTCATAGTGCCTTGCACGAGCTCCACTGGATCCAAGGATGCCCACGCCAGCTTGTCTCAGTCCCGCAGTACAGGTGTCGTGGAGTTGTTCCCCTGGAAGATGACGGATTCGCACCCTCCAGTCGCTCTGCCACTGCGCCAACGTCCAGTGCCTATGGTCATGTGCCCATTTCAGTAGTAGTTGCCTTGTCGCGTGTTAACATTGGCACATGCACGGGTCGTCGGTGCACTGTGTGTTCAGACGAATTTGTGCTCTACCCAACATTGAAGTCTGATGTTAGTTCCGCCACAGTTCGCCGCCTGTCATGTTTTACCAGTCTACCTAGCTTACGACATCCGCCATCTGAAATGAGGGGTGACCGGCCAACCCCACGACACGTGGACCTGGTTTCACCACGTGTAGAAGACACTCACCACAGCACTCCTCTAACACCCGACAAGTTATGCGGTTTCCGAAATGCTCGTGCGGAGCCTCCGGGCCATCACAATCTGCCCTCTGCCATTGCCATTGCCAGATAGATGGCGCGCCTTCCCCATCCTACACAAGTATAGCACGCTGACTGTTACTAGGAGCACCGTGCGTGTGTCTGACTTGCACTCATTCCTCGCCAGGTGACGCTGGTATCGCCTGGACGGGTTTATATCGATAGTAGGGCGGTAGCCATAATGTTCTGTCTGATCAGTGTACTTTGCTTGACTCTTCTAGGAACGTAAACTCTCCCAATTTTAACAGTAGGCCACATCTTGATGCAGAACACTCCTGTCACACTGCATGCTGCTGGAGCTGACTGAGCGTCTAGGTGGCGCTTTCGTGCCTACTAAATGAATCTGTAACGAAACGCGCTACTCCTCTATGTATCATCTCTTTAGCGCTACCTTATACTCGCACCTGTCTGGATTCTATAGATTTCTAGAAATGAAAGTAAAATGTTTCCGGAATAAGGCCACACCACATTGACGACAGCAAGAGAACAGTGTTGCTTCTTGTTGTTGTGGTCTTCAGTCCTGAGACTCGTTTGATGCAGCTCTCCATGCTACTCTATCCTTTGCAAGCTTCTTCATCTCACAGTACCTACTGCAACCTACATCCTTCTGAATCTGCTTAGTGTATTCATCTCTTGGTCTCCCTCTACGATTTTTACCCTCCACCCTGCCCTCCAGTACTAAATTGGTGACCCCTCGATGCCTCAGAACATGTTCTACCAACCGATCCCTTCTTCTAGTCAAATTGTGCCACAAACTCCTCTTCTCCCCAATCCTATTCAATACCTCCTCATTAGTCATGTGATATACCCATCTAATCTTCAGCATTCTTCTGTAGCACCACATTTCAAAAGCTTCTATTCTCTTCTTGTGTGAGCTAATTATCGTCCATGTTTCACTTCCATACATGGCTACACTCCATACAAATACTTTCAGAAATGACTTCCTGACACTTAAATCTATACTCGATGTTAACAAATTTGTCTTCTTCAGAAACGCTTTCCTTGCCATTGCCAGTCTACCTTTTATATCCTCTCTACTTCGACCATCATCAGTTATTTTGCTCCCCAAACAGCAGAAGTCATCTGCTACATTAAGTGTCTCATTTCCTAATCTAATTCCCTCAGCATCACCTGACTTCATTCGACTACATTCCATTATCCTTGTTTTGCTTTTGTTGATGTTCATCTTATATCCTCCTTTCAAGGCACTGTCCATTCCGTTCAACCACTGTTCCAAGTCCTTTGCTGTCTCTGACAGAATTACAATGTCATCTGCGAATCTCAAAGTTTTTATTTCTTCTCCATGGATTTTAATACGTACTCCGAATTTTTCTTTTGTTTCTTTTACTGCTTGCTCAGTATACAGATTGAACAACATCGGGGATTGGCTACACCCCTGTCTCACTCCCTTCCCAACCGCTGCATCCCTCTCTTGCCCCTCGACTCTTATAACTGCCATCCGGTTTCTGTACAAATTGTAAATAGCCTTTCGCTCTCTGTATTTTACTCCTGCCATCTTCAGAATTTGAAGGAGAGTATTCCAATCAACATTGTCAAAAGCTTTCTCTAAGTCTACAAATGCTAGAAACGTACATTTGCCTTTCCTTAATCTTTCTTCTAAGATAAGTCGTAGGGTCAGTATTGCCTCACGTATTCCAACATTTCTACGGAATCCTAACTGATCTTCCTCGAGGTCGGCTTCTATAAGTTTTTCCATTCGTCTGTAAAGAATTCGCGTTAGTATTTTGCAGCTGTGACTTATTAGACTGATATAATCATCAAAATATAATCATCTCAATATAATCATAAAATATCGTAAGCTTTGAAATTAATTGATGGAATTAAACCTTTCCTGCTTCATCGAATAATCTGAAGATGAGTTAGTACATGTGTGATTAGTATAATTTTATCAGGCACAGAATTCGTTCTTGGCGAATGGAAGAGCTCAGCGACACAGAACAGTGGTAACGTCAAGTTCCAGTTCAACAAATGGTTTGGATGATAATAGCAGTGACAATGGGACCTCGTAAAGAACTTTATGCTGCCCCCTCTACTTGTTAGAACGAAAATGTATAAACGATAGCGCTCTGATGGCGTATTTATCTGGCTCAAACATACAAGCAAACTTTAAATATTATTAATAGCTGGAATTAACCATGCTTTCTTATTATTCAAACCAAATTACAGATAAAAGGACACAGGAGCTTAAAGCTTGCTGTCTGGATACAAAATGGAAGCAAAAGAAGACTTGTCGTTAAAGTATTTGTCGAACGAGTGTTTCGTAAACTACTTTCTTTGTTGATGGACCTCATTTCCTGGGGATTCCTCGAATGAATCTCAGGCTCGCATCTGCCTTACCCGCGCTTAATTTTGCGTGGTCATTCCACTCCAGATCGCCTCTTACGCATACTCCTAGATATTTTATGAAAATAACTGCTTCCAGTGATTCTTCTGCACTAGTGTAGTCATACAATAAAGGGTCTTTCTGTTTGTGTATTCGAATTTTATTATCAATTTAACTGTCGTATTTTCATCCTGTGTCACAATTGAAATACTGGATGTGGGTTTCCTGTTCCACTTTTACGTTACCTATTACACTTGTATATCTTATAGGCCATTTTCCGTTAAATGCCACAACCTTTGGTTTATTACTGGAAATGTTCATGTTATATTTAGGAACCGACAAATTAAGATGCTAAACGGTTCTTTGAAGGTTGTCTTCATTTTCTTAAATTATTTTTTGATCATTTGGGTTTATCAGAATATTAAAACATTTCTCTCTGTTGATCTAAACCCTCCCGTTACCAAGCTTTTTCACACCTCTATTTTACCAAGCGGGGTATTTGGACTACCCCAAAAGTGTTTTATGTTTTATTGTAATAACTGATCTCAGATTTCATTATTTCCATTGAATGGGTTTATTTAGTATTGAAAAACTGCTTTTCAGCTTATTAGAAGTATTTAATCAGATCACAGATACAAAGTACAAAATTTTTTTATATCTTTCACTAAATTCAGGACTCAACGAACAGAAAATTAATAACCTATGTACCTCAACAGTCACTGCAGTAAAATAACACAAGACGTTTTTCAACTTTTCAGTCAAATACATTGTTGGACTGCATGCACTTCACAGTAACAGTTTCTTCTCTGTGTGTATTACAAACAGGTTTCTTGCACGTTACACAACAGAGTCCTGTTTTCCGATCTTCGTTTCTCTTGGAATCTTGACATCATTGTGGCGTTGGTAACTTGGAACACTGGGTCTGGATCACTGCTGTAGGAATTGCAATACCACAAGCTTTCAGTGCATCTTGTACATCTTTATGAAGGCCGTTGATATTTTTGGCTCTTTCTCCAATGTTGCCTTTGCTGAGTCCAAATGCCAGTTCAGTCGTGAAGAGTTTACGTCGGCTTCGGTTATTCTTCTGCCATTCAGGAAATCTTTGAGTGTACAGAATATATGCATTCGGTGCTGCAATATCTATCATTTCCACGAAGATTATTAGTGGCCACCGCCTCGTTCCTCTAACACAACTGTATTCTCTTGTCATTTTGTCCCCATAATCTACAGCACCTTTGGTTTTGTTGTAGTGCAGTATGATTTCGGGCTTGTGTTCACTTTTTTCGCCACTCACTTGTCTCTCATTATGCTGAGTAGAGAGTAGTATTACTGCCTTTCCCTTCTTTGGAATATAGGAAACTAAGGTCAAGTCATTTATGAAACCAAACATTGAAAAGTGAACTTCTCTCTTTCTGTTTGGCAAGAATTCCTTCAGAATCTCTTTCTTATTGGAACGCAAGGTACCAACCAATGTCGTGTTTTGTTTTAGTAGTTCAGCAGCCAATGGAAAACTGGTGAAAAAATTATGAGTTGTTACACCATGACTGTTATTCAGAAATGGTTCCATCAGATCCAAAACAAATCTCTGTCCTTGATTAACTTCCCGAGTATTGCACAAGTTAGATTGAAATTTGTCGAACACTACCCCGATGGCACGTAGCTTGTCCTTGGTATCTTCAGTTCTCTGTGCTCTTGTGTCTGTGTTGTCAAATTGCAAGAATTTCAGTACAAAAAAAATCTTTCTTGACATGGCAGCAGAAAAGAATGGTTGCCGAAAGGCAACATTACCTCCCCACAGGCCGGAAGCACTTGTGCGATGTCCATGAGTTTGACTAGCTCCTATTAGAATTTCTAATAACAGCGTACACTTCAGTTGCATTTATACCTCTCCATGTCGTTTTGTTCGAAGAATGAGCTGCATTCTACAAAGAAATTACTCGTTTGGCTTCCCTGTTCGTTTCTTCTACAATGATGCTCATGATTTCTGGTGAGATAAATAATAAAAATGACTCTGTTATTGTTTTGATAGTTTTTCCATCATTGACTGGACCAGGTGTTACGTTCAAACAGTTGCGACGTCGACGCCACCCACCTTTGGGTGGTTCCCTAGAAAATTGTAGTCCACTTCTAGAAACAAACAAATCTCTAGTGTCTTCGTCTTCTTCTTCTTCATCATCATCCTCTTCTTCTTCTTCTACTTGTTCATGTGAATATGTAGTGTCTTCTGATATTTCATCATTAGCTTCATCTATGATATGGTCTTTGTCAAGACTTTAAATATATTCATTCAGTTCTTTATCAATGTCCCATTCATTTTCATCGTCACTGACATCAGAATTGTATAGAATTTCCATGATCTCTTCGCTAGAAAGTCCTTTGGACAGCCTTACTTGCAGATGAAATACTGACTCGTGTAATGTCAGCTCAATAGTGAA
Source organism: Schistocerca cancellata (assembly GCF_023864275.1). Classification (NCBI taxonomy): domain Eukaryota; kingdom Metazoa; phylum Arthropoda; class Insecta; order Orthoptera; family Acrididae; genus Schistocerca; species Schistocerca cancellata. The sequence goes on from NC_064633.1 coordinate 523,431,937, forward strand.
TGTCAAATTCAACTCAACAATAGTAACCAGCAACAATAACAAACATTGGATCTATGGCAAAACTCAGCAAAGAAGATAAATGACAGATATATTTCCCAAAATCATATTTTTCTACAAATAAGAAAATAAGACGTTCCATACCACCAATAAATGACTTGAATAACCATGATAAAGCCAAAAAAATTAGACAGTCGTGAGTGTGAAATAAACATCAATCATTTTAGTACAAAGTCATGAAACCACAGGCGTGTGGCCCTTCAGATACCATTATTACAGGGAAAAAATCAACCTGGGGTAGTCAGAATACCCCTCTTGGTAATGCGAGGGTTAAGTATTAGGTGATATTTTATTTCCAAGCCCGGACCAGATCATCTATATCGATGCTGAAAATGTGTTGGAGACAGGCTACACCTTTGTCTACCTCCCAGTGTTGTTGTTAATTGTTTAGACAAGGTGTTTTCATCTTCTATTATAATTTTTGTCTCTTTGGAAAGAGTTTGGAGAGCGTTCATCACATGCAGTGGGAAGCACTTTTTCCATAACTCCGCCATATCTGGTCGTAAGCATGGTTGTGAAAGGAGTAGGGGGAGGAATATCACCGTTTTAAAAACCCTTGGTTCACCTTGCTCTGGTGATCTACATTTACATTTGCTTCTACATACTCTGCAATTCATAATTCAATGCCTGGGAGAGGGTTCATAGAATCACCTTCTAGCTATTTCTCTACCGTTCCACTCTCCTCTCGAATTGCGTGTGGGAAAAACGCACGCTTCAATCTTTCCGTGTGAGGTTTTATTCTCTTGTCTCACGACGATGATCACTTCTCCCTATGTAGGTGGCGCCAACAAAATATTTTCACAATCAGAGGAGAAAACTAGTGACTGAAATATCGTGGAAAGATCTCGCCGCAACGAAGAACGTCTTTGTTTTGATGATTGCTACCCCAACTTGCGTATCTTATCCAGGACACTCAGTCCCCTATTTTGCAATAATACAAAATGAGCTGCGATTCTCTGAACTTTTTCGATGTCGTCAGTCAGTCCTACCAGGCAAGGATTCCTTACTCCAGAGCAATACGCCAAGAGTGGACGGACTGAAACGTCCCCTTATAAAAAATTTATGAATTACTGTGCTGGAAAACCTCTTACATTATTTGATTTTCAAACAGCTGAACGTACTCAGGCATTTCTCTCTTTACTTATTCTTGTTGTTGTGGTCTTCAGTCCTGAGACTGGTTTGACGCAGCTCTCCATGCTACTCTATCCTGTACAAGCTTCTTCATCTCCCAGTGCCTACTGCAGCCTACATCCTTTTGAATCTGCTTAGTGTATTCATCTCTTGGTCTCCCTCTACGATTTTTACCCTCCACGCTGCCCTCCAATACTAAATTGGTGATGCCTCAGAACATATCCTACCAACCGATCCCTTCTTCTAGTCAAGTTGTGCCACAAACTTCTCTTCTCCCCAATGCTATTCAATACCTCCTCATTAGTTATGTGATCTAACCATCTAATCTTCAGCATTATTCTGTAGCACCACATTTTGAAAGCTTCTATTCTCTTCTTGTCCAAACTATTTATCGTCCATGTTTCACTTCCATACATGGCCACACTTCATACAAATACTTTCAGAAATGACTACCTGCCACTGTATTCGATGCTAACATATTTCTCTTCTTCAGACACGCTTTCCTTGCCATTGCCAGTCTACATTTTACATCCTCTCTACTTCGACCATCATCAGCTATTTTGCTCTTCAAATAACAAAACTCCTTTACTACTTGAAGTGTCTCATTTCCTAATCTAATTCCCTCAGCGTCACCCGACTTAATTCGACTACATTCCATTATCCTCGTTTTGCTTCTGTTGATGTTCATCTTATATCCTCCTTTCAAGACACTGTCCATTCCGTTCAACTGCTCTTCCAAGTCCTTTGCTGTCTCTGACAGAATTACAATGTCATCGGCAAACCTCAAAATTTTTATTACTTTCCATGGATTTTTATACCTACTCCGAATATTTTTTTGTTTCCTTCACAGCTTGCTCAATATAAAGATTGAATAACATCGGGGATAGGCTACAACCCTGTCTCACTCCCTTCCCAACCACTGCTTCCCTGTCATGTCCCTCGACTGTTATAACTGCCATCTGGTTTCTGTACAAATTGTAAATAGCCTTTCGCTCCCTGTATTTTACCCCTGCCACCTTTAGAATTTGAAAGAGAATATTCCAGTCAACATTGTCAAAAGCTTTCTCTTAAGTCTACAAATGCTAGAAACGTAGGTTTACCTTTCCTTAATCTAGCTTCTAAGATAAGTCGTAAGGTCAGTATTGCCTCACGTGTTCCCATATTTCTACGGAATCGAAACTGATCTTCCCCGAGGTCAGCTTCTACTAGTTTTTCAATTCGTCTGTAAAGAATTCGCGTTAATATTTTGCAGCTGTGGCTTATTAAACTAATAGTTCGGTAATTTTCACATCTGTCAACACCTGCTTTCTTTGCGATTGGAATTATTATATTCTTCTTGAAGTCTGAGGGTATTTCGCATGTCTCATACATCTTGCTCACCAGATGGTAGAGTTTTGTCAGGACTGGCTCTCCCAAGGCCGTAGTTCTAATGGAATGTTGTCTACTCCCGGGGCCTTGTTTTGACTCAGATCTTTCAGTGCTCTGTCAAACTCTTCATGCAGTATCATATCTCCCATTTCATCTTCATGTAGATCCTCTTCCATTTCCATAATATTGTCCTCAAGTACATTGCCCTTGTATAGATCCTCTATATACTCCTTCCACCTTTCTGCTTTCCCTTCTTTGCTTAGAACTGGGTTTCCATCTGAGCTCTTGATATTCATACAAGTGGTTCTCTTTTCTCCAAAGGTATCTTTAATTTTCCTGTAGGCAATATCTATCTTACCCCTAGTGAGATAAGCCTCTACATCCTTACATTTGTCCTCTAGCCATCCCTGCTTAGCCATTTTGCACTTCTTGTCAGTCTTATTTTTGAGACGTTTGTATTCCTTTTTGCCTGCTTCATTTACTTCATTTTTATATTTTCTCCATTCATCAATTAAATTCAATATTTCTTCTGTTACCCAAGGAGTTCTACTAGCCCTTGTCTTTTTACCTACTTGATCCTCTGCTGCCTTCACTACTTCATCCCTCAAAGCTACCCATTCTTCTTCTACTGTATCTCTTTCCCCCATTCCTGTTAATTGTTCCGTTATGCTCTCCCTGAAACTCTGTATAACCTCTGGTTTAGTCAGTTTATCCAGATCCCATCTCCTTAAATTCCCACCTTTTTGCAGTTTCTTCATTTTTAATCTACAGTTCATAACCAATAGATTGTGGTCAGAGTCCACATCTGCCCCTGGAAATGTCTTACAATTTAAAACCTGGTTCCTAAATCTCTGTCTTACCATTACATATTCTATCTGAAACCTGTCAGTATCTCCAGGCTTCTTCCATGTATACAGCCTTCTTTTATGATTCTTGAACCAAGTGTTAGCTATGATTAAGTTGTGCTCTGTGCAAAATTCTACCAGGCGGCTTTTCTTTCATTTCTTAGCCCCAATCCATATTCACCTACTACGTTTCCTTCTCTCCCTTTTCCTACTAGCGAATTCCAGTCACCCATCACTATTAAATTTTCGTCGCCCTTCACTATCTGAATAATTTCTTTGATTTCATCATACATTTCTTCAATTTCTTCGTTATCTCCAGAGCTAGTTGGCATATAAACTTGTACTACTGTAGTAGGCGTGGACTTCGTGTCTATCTTGGCCACAATATTGCGTTCACTATGCTGTTTGTAGTAGCTTACCCACACTCCTAATTTGTAATTCATTGTTAAAGCTACTCCTGCATTACCCCTATTTGATTTTGTATTTGTGATCCTGTATTCGCCTGACCAGAAGTCTTGTTCCTCCTGCCACCGAACTTCACTAATTCCCACTATATCTAACTTTAACCTATCCATTTCCCTTTTTAAATTTTCTAACCTACCTGCCCGATTAAGGGATCTGACATTCCATGCTCCAATCCGTAGAACGCCAATTTTCTTTCTCCTGATAAATACGTCCACTTGAGTAGTCACCGCCCGGAGATCTGAATGGGGGACTATTTTACCTCCGGAATAATTTACCCAAGAGGACGCCATCATCATTTAACCATACAGTGAAGCTGCATTCTTATCAACACTAAACTGACACAAAATATTTTTAGCGCAACACAATCTGACTTTCAATTATCCCTACAAAAGAATGGCCCTGACAAACAATAACATATACCTTTCATGAATCACTTACCTCACAAAAATCTTCGTTACTTAAACTACGGCAATACAGCGAGCGCCACTAATGCCAGCTAAATAAAAGATTCTAACTACTGAAAGCACTAACTACTGATAGCCATAGTTAGCAAATGAAAGATTTTGATAGAGAACAAACAATGCATTTACCTTAATAGTGTTCAAAAGTCATAATATATATACCAGTTCATGAGAAACAGTCTTACAAATTTACTCTTTCTGGCGGACACACGTCCAGATCATCCGCTCTCAAAACTCCGCCATCTCACTCCCCACATCCACCACTGCTGGTGGCTCACCTCCAACTGTGCAACGCCACGCGCTGTTAACAGCCAACTGCCCAACACTACAATAGCAAATTCCAACAATGCCAGCCACAGACTGCACACAGTACAGTCAGTGATTTTCATATAGAGCGCTACATGGCGTTACCAACATAAAAACCTAAACAGCCTACTTACATAGCCCCTGTGCTCCCCACAAAAACGTTTTACTAATTGTTTTGGGCAGTGGCCAATACAGATTTTATTTTTTTTATAATTATAATAACAAAGATATCAAATGCACACACTTATTGATACAATGTTGGTCAAATGCTAAAATTTTCTCACAGTCCATAAAGACAGTCCTGATCATTCATCACAGTAAAATTGCAGTGTCTTTTTTCTCAAAGTCTGAGCAGTAAAAGAAAATGCACACGGAAGTAGTGGATTTCCATGCAGTCTTGAAGAAGTAGTGTTGTCCTTCCAACGGAAGACAGTGCTGACTCTTGACATGCAGACATGTAATGGGCCACAACAGAGCATACCCACAGCAGAGTCAGTCGAAGTTTTGAAGAATATTAGTAGCTAGGTCATCACAGAGCAGACTACTGCAGTCCTGTTAGAGATTACAGTATTGGTGGGCCACCAGAGGTGCAGACCCACTGCATTCCTTGTAGAAATAATGATATTGGTGGGCCATCGAAGATGCAGACCCACTGTAGTCCTTGTAGAAATAATGGTATTGGTGAGCCATCAAAGATGCAGACCCACTGTAGTCCTTGTATAAATAATGGTATTGGTGGGCCATCAAAGATGAAGACCCACTGTAGTCCTTGTAGAGATGGCCAGCAGCCATCTGTTGCGACTGTGCAGATGCACAATCACCATCGAAGAGTCTTGTGGACAATATAGCAAGTCCATAAACCACTACTTGTGCACTCACAATGTTTTTGGAATTGTCCTTAGAAGCAGCAATGCTGTTAACCAGTCCCTTGCTGAATTATCAACACACGTGCAAACATTAACAGTACTAACTTCTCATCTATTGCGCATATACTATGACCAACAGAAACGTGTGCAGTCAAATGCATGCTTACAAATTACTTAATTTCATGAAGTGGTGTCAATTACAATTTTAAATTTACGACATGAGAATACAATTAGAAAGGTACAAAATACATCATTAAAGAACATAACAATACAGATAACATTTGTAGTAGTATAGGCTTTACAAAAGAATAGATATAAACAGATACATCAGTGTTACAGCACATAAGTAAATATATAAAGAATGAGAATAGTTTTCGAAATATTAATTTCACATATGAGCATTAAAACAGAACAGAATAAATAATGTCTAAACATCTTTACAAAGTAAATAACATAGTATTTGAAAAATTTTGCAACATAACTCTTATCAGCTAAACACATAAAGACAGGAAGAACACAAATACACAAGGGTACACAAACACATAGCGGAATAACACAAAAGGAAAGACAGGGTTTGTTTTACTACAGTATTTTCCAAACGAAACTTTCTTTACTTCTTCGAGATCTCCCTTCATTCATCATTATTCCCAAAAAGTCCTACTGATACCTGCTTTCTGTATTCTGACCATATCTTCATTCAAAATAATTATTCTTCATTGTACAGTACCTTTTTTTACAAACATTTTTCGCATAACTTCTCAATGCATTTCTTCCAATTCATCGAAACTCATTCTCTTGCATAGTCTACCCCCTCTTAAACTAACTTAAATCTACTGAGCTCAGATATACATATACTAAGGGATGAAGAAAAGCAGCAACACACAACAAATTAACACAAACAGCAATGACAAAAAAATGCAAATTGGCAAAGCAAGCAGCGGTATATCTAAATTAGCAAAGCAATTGCAACATTACAACTAATATAAGGCAATGTGCGGCAAACATGAAAAACAAATCAGTAGTAAAACTGGCTTAACAGAATAATACAAAGTGAAATTCAGTAGTACTATTCCTGGCAAACAGCAGCAGCAAATACTATAACTTATATCTAAACATGACAAAGCTCAAGCAGAAAAAATAGTACACTACAACAATGCAGATAAGGGAAATATCTAGCCACAACTTAACATTAGAGTGCTGCATCACCTTGATTTACTCTGCAAAACAAGTTACCCACTCATTGACAAAAATTATGTATGCAATTCCTGTGAAGGGAAATGTCTATTTGTGCTCCCCAGTTTTTTTGGAAGTAGATCATCAAATTATTATTTACTGGATCTGTAGGCATAAAATATCTATTTTAGTACATCTATTAAATTTTATTTTAACCAGTGCTGCAGTGCAGCTAGAAACTAGATATTAAACGAAATGAGCAAATATCATTCACTAGGCAAATGGCTTCTCCAAAGGCAGTAAAAAATCTCTCAACTAAAAAGACAATACATGTAAAATGTTTCTCACCATTTCATTAGGCATTTTAGTAAATATCATAAATTAAGAGCTCCACAGTGTAACCATATGTTTTCAAGTTTGAGCATGTCGTTTTTGCGATGCTTTCTACAAAGAAATGTCAATAGCGAGGATAATGGCCTCTTTTTTTCTCCACCTAATGGCTTTCTTTTTTCAGGCGACTATCGCTGAGCTGGGCGCCCATAACGCGTTACGTCAAGGTCACTTAGCTTTCTTACCGAAATATTTACGACAGCAGTTTGCACTATAGTGACAGTCTTATATAAAAAAATTTCACAGGTTGAGGATTTGCGTTACAAATGTGTAGAAACAAAATCCTATAAATATAACAGTGTACAAAAATTTTTCGCTGGAATTGTGATACATTCACGCATTTACACACATTTCATAACTCTTAAAGTACGATTCTTGGTTTCCAACATTCTTTTCCACAAATCAGCGTCCCTAACCACAACTCATTATTCCTTACCTTATTACACATATACATATTCGTTGACACTTCGTCAATATTTCATCATAATAAATACATAGCATAATCTCTCATATAGCATCAGCTTATTGATCATAAACATACATCAACAGCATAATACACATCGTCATCGTAATAATAACATCATAACACCTCAGTAAAATCTTAAAATCGTCGCAGCTTCCTCCAATAATTTCAAAACCTAAAAAAAATTCTCTGCTCATTTCAATAGTGTCATCTACCTCAAACGTACTTTAAAAATCACGATCCCATATCAAATACATCATTCAAAGCTCTCATAGTATCAAATGGTTCTGAAAAAATATGAACAGCTCACAAAGTACAGACAAAATACAATTTCATAAGTAGTTATGTACACATCTGTCACTGATGTAGTAAAAAAATGTTTGTTTCTCTATTAAATAATCAGATAGCTGTGTAATTCTGTGGTAGAGAAATATGGTACCGATGTGTAAAGTTGTGTAAGCAAATACCATATTAGCTAGGGCTCCTTGTGCTTGCCAAACACATGGTACACGAAGTAAGCGTGTACTCCCCTGAGGATTAATGTAATTATACCCTCAGGTGTTACAGATTACAGCAATGGAATGAAATGTATCACGGAAAACCTTTGTATCATTGTAATTCAAAAATCTTTAAACATAAATGTTTTAAGTACAAAATCAATCACTCAAATACGTGTACTGTAGCGCTAAGCTGTGCGTCTTGTTGTAAGATAATCTCTGTCATTACTCAAGGGTAAAAAATGTGCCAAGTGTCGTAATTATCGTCGTCCATATGCAAAGTTCTGTAGAAATCAATGTACTTACCTCGTAATAAACAAAGTGAATTGCTATGCGTATAGACATCGTAGTTGTTATGCTTATTGCCGTGATCAAATAAGTACTGTACTGTAACGTATTGTTGTGCTACAGAAAAGGCTGTCTCATTGTAGCTATACCACAAAAGTTACTACTAGAACATGTTTTCTTTTCCAGAAGAATTCAGAAAAACTGAGCAGATATAAAACAGATGCACCGCAAAAGCAACCATGTAAATTGTGTCACACAGTATAGTAGTGTAGCAGTCAAATAAACTAACCACTGTGTCATCTGGTATCTCTCAGAAAGCACTTTAAATCTATAAGGTATTGTCAAGTAAACCAAAATGTTGGATTAAAATCTCATTAGCAGTGCCGGTATATGTTCTAAGTATGTGAGCCTTATAGTTGTTACGTGATTGTGCAACTAACAAGCAAAAATGTACACACATAATAACACTGTGTCGTCTGTTCACTATAATAATGCTTTCGTAATTACTGTCTAAATATGTTCCCTAGGTTCTAGACTGGATAGTTAATTTTAAAACATAGTTTCTAAGTGTGACAAAGAATACTTGTAATGTGAAGTGAAAAATTTTATAGCAAAGACTAAGTTAAAAAGCAGATTATCTCTCAATAAACGGTTTTCCATGTGAAATGTGGTGCAATCCTTTACTCTTCCTAGTACGCAGAGTTTCAACTTCAACGCAATTATCATGTTGTATACATCGGTAAGGAATGCTAAAATTTTTCTCAAGGTTAGCATCTATGTTATTTTTCTCTGAGCCTGCCGGCGCACGTGGCTTCCTGCGGTGCGCGTCATTGTCTGTCTCTTTGTTGGCGCGCTTCGTTATTGGGATTTGGAGATCCAACTTCTACAAATTCACCTTGTCAAGAGGGCCCTGCCCTGTTTGAATCCCACCAGTTCTGATGAAATTCAGATCTGTCGTTCTGTCGGTAGTTTACATAGTTTCTTTTTTGTCAGTCGTGTTGCGGAGAATTTCTCCCGGAATTGTAACTGCACAGTGGACCGTTACCTCTGAATTTATTCTGTCTCCATTGATAATAATTATTTTGGTTCCCATATTGTCTGTTTCTCTGTTTGTCTCTGCGATAGTCATTACCGTGAGGAGGTGATCTTTCCCTGTAATTATTACTACTCTGCCAATGGTTGTCATACGGGTGGTGTCTGTTTTGGTCACGATTTACATTGTAAGAATAGCCTTGTCTTGTCCAGTTATTATTTCTGTCATCACGGAATTGTGATGGATGTGACCTGTAATTGTTGTGCTCCTGTTTTCGCGTTCCGCGATTGTCAGTGTCAATTTCCAATTCTTGTAACAGGCCCTGAAAAGCTTCAGTGTCATCTTTGCAACGTCCTGCCAAAATAATATGTCGTAAATGTTCAGGCAATTTGATTAAACAGATGCGGATGAGTTCTGAGGGGCTGTATGGTTTGAAAGATACTGAGCTTATCTAACATGTCTTCGAAATATTTGACAAGACTGGAAAATTCAGGTTGTTCGAAATGTTTCATCATTATGATGCTATGTTTTACTTGGTCTTGTGTAGCTTGAGACCAATATGCTGAGAGGAAGGCATGATAAAATTCTCCTTCACTGTGACAATTGTGAATGATCGATCTCATTCTTACGGCTGGTTCTTCTCTAAGTAGCCACACATAAATTCTAATCTGTGCTCCAATGACCAGTTGGGAGGAAAACAATGAGAGAATTGATGAAGCCACGCTTGTGGATGAATGTCGTTGCCAGAATTCTTAAATGTTTTGAATTTACGTGTAGTAATGAACAGCTTATAGTCAAAGGCATCATGTCGGTGAGTCGCATATCGGTCATTGTTACTTCGTTTCGGCGGTTCCATCTCAAAATTCGGTATACCTTGCCAATTTCTTTCATAATTTCCGAAGTGCCCTGTGTTATTATTTTGTCGCTGTTCCGTATATCTATGTCCCTCTTCCCATGTTGGAGCGCGAGTCTTCTCTGAAATACGTAATTCTTGTATTATTTGTGCCAACTGATCTTGTACTTCCCGGATTTCTCTTTTGTGTTGCATATTAATTTGATTCTGATTTTGTTTGAATTTCCTAATTTGTTCGTATTCTTCTGTGTCACTGAAGGCTATGGGTCCTGTGTCATTCAGATCATCATCTACCTTTGTAGATAAATTAGTGAACTGATCCGAAAGTTCGGCTACTTTCTCCAGTAGTGAACTGATTCCCTCAGTGTGTTTTTGTGAACCAAGTTTCAGAGTGTCCATTTGTGTTGAAATCGTATCTATTGTGTCCTTTAAGTTTTCCAGAGTTTTTGCAAATTGCATAACCGAATCGGTAGATGCAACTGAGTCAATTTTAGCTTGCAAGGTGTCGTGATTTTATGAACAATGCTTTGCAGTTCTTTTATGGCTGCTTCATGATTCTGTAATGCATTTTCATTACGCTATAAAATAGGTTGAAAATGCTCACAAATTTTTGTTTTTATGTCATTACAGACTTTTTGACATTTCGATTCGATTTTAAGTAACTCAGCAGTTAAACCTTCATGTGTTTGTTCCATTGAGTCTAACTTTTGAAGCTGTTGCTGTGTTTGTCTCTGGTATTGTTCCATTGTATCTAACTTTTGAAGATTTTGTTCCATTGTGTCTAACTTTTGCTGTGTTTGTCTCTCATTTTGTTTCATTTGTTGCATTAATTGCTATAACAAAGTAATAGTGTTTGGAATGTGTTCCTCTGTGCTATTCGGCAGTGCATTTGAACCGGCAATATTGGCATTTCTAAAAGCAGAAAATGTGTCTTGACTTATTTGAGAAAACGGTGAGGACGCAAAACCTGAATCTACAGTATTTGCAAGATTATGTCCTGTCATTTTGGAATCCTGAGGCGAGCTGTTGCCGACCGATCGATCGATAATGCTTCCCTGTTCACTAATTGTTTCACTGTCTACACAACTGTTTGCCGCGCGCTCCATTTCCCTATGCACAGTTACCAAATTACAATGTTGAACATTAGATAATTCATTACACGGTGGCGCTGATAAGCTACAATCGTCGTCACTATCATATGTCAATTTACTTTGGAGTCTAGTGTTGCGTTTTTCACATGCCATAATTATCACGTATTTCACATGATAGCAAGAAAAGCACAATTTGGAGAGCAAAAATAAGAAAACACATTAACATAGCACTGAAAATAATATCTAATTAATTGCAAGTGCAGCTGCAAAATACTTCGTGCAAATCTACATGCATGCCACTACTGTTTTACTGTACAACAATGAAAAACTACAACTACAAAGGAAATTCTCTCTATAATTACGCGCTAGCAATGAACAATAACTACACTAATTACACAAACTACAAGAAAAAAGGTAGAAGATTCTAGTGAGGTATCCTCATCTAAGGGTCGACATATGAAACGTCCCCTTAGAAAAATTTATGAATTACCGTGCTGGAAAACCTCTTATATTATTTGATTTTCAAACAGCTGAGCAGAAATGAACGTACTCAGACATTTCTCTCTGTACTTATTCTTATCAACACTAAACTGACACAAAATATTTTTAGCGCAACGCAATCTGACTTTTAATAATCCCTACAAAAGAATGACCCTGACTAACAATAACCTATACCTTTCATGAATTACTTACCTCACAAAAATCTTTGTTACTCAAACTACTTCAATACAGCGAGTGCCACTACTGCCAGCTAAATAAAAGAACTACTGAAGGCACTAACTACTGATAGGCATAGTTAGCAAATGAAAGATTTTGATAGAGAACAAACAATGTATTTACCTTAAGGGAACCTGGAACCTAAAAATGATGAAATTTTGGGTTTCCAGTTTATTGTGAAATAAAATACTACCTATCTTCCTCTTTATAATGATATATTAGTCTGACCTGTAGCTCAACTCCAAGTATTGAAAATATTATTTTCAATAATGTGCTGTAGAGGGCATGTCGCGACATTGAATTTACATGGATACATGTTCATTGAAAACATGGTTTTTCAAAACTTCCGGTCTTTCCAAAGACTTTATATTATGTTGGCAACATGATTTGATAGGCAATTGCATTGTCTGCGTATTGTAGTCTTTGGATACTGTTGTTTACATTGAGCATTTGGTGGTTATTGCACGATTTGTGTTGTATTTCTATTGCGTAACTGGAACTTATCAAATATGCCTCGATTTAGTAACAGGGTTTACAAGAGGAAGAAGCCTCCTCCGAGGTACACTAGTGGAACTGTGACAATTTCTCCGACCTTGGGAAATGATTCTGAAAATAGTGAGGTTATTCATGAAGTGAAATCTACTCCTGTCTCTAGCACAAGCAAGAAGTTGCATAGATCAACTGAAAAATACTGCAGTTTATTGGAGAAGTGTAGTGAGGACAATGTGAACGAAATAATTAACGTTTAATTGCTCTCAAAGGTGACTGAGAGTTCAGTACTGTGTAAGGAATGTTGCAAATTGAGTATGTCAGTAAATGTCAAGCATCACATAGGACTTGCAGCAGAAATCTGTCTCCATTGTACTAGTTGTCATTACAGTGTTTGATTTTGGAACTCAGAATATGTCGAAATAGGCCAAGGTGAAACTGATAGTGAGAAAAGCAAGTACTATGGTGTAAATATTAGATGTGTTTATGCTCTAAGGTTAATCGGTAAGGGATACTCTGCTGGTCAAATGTTTTGTGTTGTAATGAATCTACCACCACCACCAACGAAATTCTCAAAATATAACTTGGTTGTTGGATCCTGTGTTGAAGATATTGCCCAAGAATCCATGAAAGAAGCAGTGGAGGAGGCTGTGGTGGTGAATGAGGAAATTCCAGATGTTCAGAATCCTTGGGACCTGACTGTCACACTAGATGGTACGTGGCAGAAGCGTGGGCACATTTCACATAATGGGGTAATAAAGGCAACAAGTGCTGATACTACAAAAGTTATAGATGTTGTAATTAAATCCACTCACAGTGTTGATGCATTGGAAAAGGCTGTAATGGCACTTTACTACCACACCTTATCGACTGACGAGGAACCACTACATGGACTATGTCCACAGGGACCCAATTCCTGGTACAAGTACAACGAATATCAGGGATCTGAACGTGTATACAAGCATCATCATAGTCTACCAGAAACTGTAGTGAAGGCTATAAAACCAATTTTCGGAGATCTTTCTGCAACTGAACTTTTGAAGAAATACCTCCATGGACGTACACAAAATCAAAATGAGAGTGTGAATAATGTAATTTGGACCAGAATCCCAAAAAATGTGTTTGTGAAATTCATACTCTTCATTTTGGAGTATATGATGACATTGCTACGTACAACAAGGGTAACATTGTAAAGTGCAGTGTGCTGCAGAAGTTGGATGTGATGCCCGGAAAGTACATGGTGAGTGCAATGATGTCGATAGACAATGAGAGGAAACGGGATGCTGAAAGGAAAGGAAAGGAGTGTGAGAGGCAAGCTGGAGAAAGAATGAAAGGTGTGAAAAGAAGGCTAGATGGGGAGATGTCTAGTGACAGTGAAAACCCCTCTTATTGTGCTGGAGTCCACTAAAATGCTAGTTAAACTTTGAAACTCGTTTTCCACAAGTTAACTTTTTCGCCATATAAGGAACATTTTCTTCTAAACTATTAGAGATAAAGACTTAAAATTCTCAAGGAATGTAAACAGTGCCAATATATACCTTGTATCGTAGTATTTTTGTGATACATAATTGATAACAGATTTTATTTCAAAGATACTATGCCAAAAATGTGTCAATTATTTTCAGTAACAAAATAATTAATATGTTCCCAAAAAACACCAATAAATTAAAATCCATATGGTACATGATATTAAATATATGTAATATTATACAGTAAAAGTTTCATCATTCTGGTGTTAATAGTTCATATGAAAATGTTCATTACATTTAACATTAGAGGTATAGGACGTTCCAGGTCCCCTTAATAGTGTTCAAAATCATAATATACATACCAGTTCATGACATCCAGTCTTACAAACTTACTCTTTCTGGCGTACACACGTCCAGGTCATCCTCTCTCAAAACTCCGCCATCTCACTCCCCACATCCACCACTGCTGGTGGCTCACCTCCAACTGCGCAACGCCACGCGCTGTTAACAGCCAACTGCCCAACACTACAATAGCAAATTCGAACAATGCCAGCCACAGACTGCACACAGAACAGTCAGTGATTTTCATATAGAGCGCTACATGGCGTTACCAACATAAAAGCCTAAACAGGCTACTTACAGGACAAGCGTACTGTAGTCAGTCTCTTCAGTAGCGCAGTTACATCTTGTACGTGTCCTGCCAATAAATCTCAGTCTTTGGTTTGCCTTCCCCAAAACATTATCTGTGTGATCGTTCCAATTTACGTTGTTCGTAATTGTAATTCCTAGGTATTTAGTTGAATTGACGACCTTTAGATTTGTGTGACTTATCTTGTAACCGAAATTTAGCGCATTCCTTTTACTACTCATGTGGATGACCTCACACTTTTCGTTATTTAGAATCAATTGCCACTTTTTTACACCATACATGTACACTACATGATGAAAAGTATGCGGATACCTGGCTGAAAATGACTTACAAGTAATGCTGGAAATCAATATGGTGTTGGCTTCGATGAGAGCTTCCACTCTGACAGACATGCGTTCAATCAGGCCCTGGAAGTTCTGTGGAATGGCAGCGCATTTTTCACGGAGTGCTGCTCTGAGGAGAGATATCGATGTCGGTCGGTGAGGCCTGGCACGAAGTCGGCGTTCCACGACATGCCAAAGGAGTTCTGTAGGATTCAGGTCAGGACTCTGTGCAGGGCAGTCCATTACAGGGATGTTATTGTCGTGTAACCACTCCGCCACAGAGCGTGCAACTTGATTCTGGATGCTGTTTACAATTGACAATCTGAAGTTCCTTTGGTCTTGGTACGTTAATTTTATTCTCACATATCTCTGATGCTTGACAAAGTGTGTATACATTTCTCTTCATGGCTATGTACAGGAATGTGATAATCTTATTAGGTGCAGACGGAAACTTGACTATAGACTGGTACAGACTAATGCAGACTAATGCAGACTGACTAATCGGAGGTCTGTACACTCGTTATAATACCTCGAGCGTTCAGGTATCACTGCGCGAGTGTGATCCACGAGGAGAAAAGGTTCTACGTTAGCTGCAATCTCATTGGCTGCGTGACATATTAATACGCGGATCGGCGGAAGCAGCATTTGGTCCGCCTCTAAGACAGCGTCATCTCGTAGTGCGGAGACGGACGAGCGCTGCGCCTGCGCTGTTGTGCTTAGAGGGGCGCGCTCTATTCGGAAAGTTGTGTACGCGCTGACTACGCGGAACTATGTACACTACAATCTCAAAGGTGTTCTGTAGGATTCAGGTCAGGACTCAGTGCAGGCCAGTCCTTTACAGGGATGTTGTCGTGTAACCACTCCACCACAGGGCGTGCATTATGCACAGGTGCTCGATTGTGTTGAAAGATGCAGTCGCCGTCCCCGAATTGCTCACCAACAGTGGGAAGCAAGAAGGTGCTTAAAACATCAATGTAGGCCTGTGCTGTGATAGTGTCACGCAAAACAACAACACGACCACACCATAACACCACCGCCTCCGAATTTTACTGTTGGCGCTCCACACGCTGGCAGATGACGTTCACCGGGCATTCACCATACCCACACACTGCAATAGGAACGCCACATTGTATATTGCGATTCGTCACTCCACACAACGCTTTTCCTCTGTCCAACCATCCAATATTTACGCTCCTTACACCAAGCGAGGCGTCGTTTGGCATTTACCGGCGTGATGTGAGGTTTATGAGCAGCCGCTCGACCATGAAATCCAAGTTTTCTCACCTCCCAGACAACTGTCATCATACTTTCAGTGGATCCTGATGCAGTTTGGAACTCCTGTGTGATGGTCTGGATAGATGTCTGCCTATTACACATTACCACCCGCTTCAACTGTCGGCGGACTCTGTCAGTTAACAGACGATGTCGGTCTGTACGCTTTTGTGTTGTACGTGTCCCTTCACGTTTCCACTTCATTATCACATCGGAAACAGTGGACTTGAGGATGTTTAGGAGTGTGGAAATCTCGTGTAGAGACGTATGACACAAGTGACACCCAATCACCAGACACCCAATCACCAGACACCCAATCACCGGCTACCCCGCGCGGTCTGGGGCGCCTTGTCACGGTCCGTGCGGCTCCCCCTGTCGGAAGTTCGAGTTCTCCCTCGGGTATGGGTGTGTGTGTTGCCCTGGCGTAAGTTAGTGTAAGTTAGATTAAGTAGTGTGTAGGCTTAGGCACCGATGACCTCAGCAGCTTGGTCCCATAAGACCTTACCACAAATTTCCAAATTTTTCCAATCACGTGACAACGTTCGAAGTCTGTGAGTTCCGCGGAGCGCCCCATTGTGCTCTCTCACGATGTCTAATATTTACTGAGGTCGGCAGTATGGAGTACCTGGCAGTAGGTAGCAGCACAATACACTTAATTTGAAAAAAAAAAACTATGTTTCTGGGGGTGCCCGGATACTTTTGATCACATAGTGCGCGTTGTCTAAGTCATTTTGCAGCTGGTTTCATCTAATGAATTTGTTGTTGTTGTTATGGTCTTCAGTCCTGAGACTGGTTTGATGCAGCTCTCCATGCTACTCTATCCTGTGCAAGCTTCTTCATCTCCCAGAACCTACTGCAACCTACATCCTTCTGAATCTGCTTAGTGTATTCATCTCTTGGTCTCCCCCTACGATTTTTACCCTCCACGCTGCCCTCCAATACTAAATTGGTGATCCCTTGATGCCTCAGAACATGTCCTACCAACCGATCCCTTCTTCTGGTCAAGTGATGCCACAAACTTCTCTTCTCCCCAATCCTATTCAATACTTCCTCATTAGTTATGTGATCTACCCATCTAATCTTAAGCATTCTTCTGTAGCACCATATTCTCTTCTTATCCAAACTATTTACCGTCCATGTTTCACTTCCATACATGGCTACACTCCATACAAATACTTTCAGAAATGACTTCCTGACACTTAAATCTATACTCGATGTTAACAAATTTCTCTTCTTCAGAAACGCTTTCCTTGCCATTGCCAGTCTACATTTTATATCCTCTCTACTTCGACCATCATCAGTTATTTTGCTCCCCAAATAGCAAAACTCCTAATGAATTTAAAAGACGGTAAATCACAGCATACAACCAGACGGCCTGTAACATTTCCTTGGGGAACGTCAGAGGTTGGTTCTGTTTTACTCGCTGGGTTTCCTTCAGGTATTTCAAACTGTGACCTTTCTGACAGCAAATTACGAATCCAGTCGCACAGCTGAGGCGACAGTACGTAGGCAAGCAATACTATTAGAAATCGCCTATGAGGAACAGTACCTTGTAAGCGCTCCATGCCAGGGTTACATTGATAGGTTTCTTGGAAATAGGTTTTTCACATCGCTATACTTTAGCTAGTGTCGGGCTGGCTGGTAAGGAAGTAACGCTTGTGGGGAACCTCTGGGTAAACGGGGGTCGCTCACACCCACGAACGGTGTCTAGACCACACATGTGTGCGGCCACTGCAGGCGATAGCCGCCATAATGTCCCCACGGCCGTAGCGGACCGTGTAGCTTAATTGTCTGTGTTGGCTCGATGCTGGAGGGCGTGGGTCTCCACTGGTGACACGGATGCTTATAGCTCCACAAGGAAGCTTAGGCCGGCACAATGTCACGTGACCTCTTACTTCTGTTTCTTCGTCGTCATTTCGCTAGATGTCTGTGGGAGGAAGAATACGTTGACCGAGTATTCTTGGGATGTACGCTCTCCTAATGTTACCATTACACTTTTCCTTGATGCATAACGCCTCTCCTGTAGCGTTTGCTATGGGGGTTTGATGAGCATCCCAGGAACGCTCTCGCGCTTGCTACGTCTACATCTACTTCTATGTGATTACTCTGCTATTCACAATTACGTGCCTGGCAGAGGGTTCAATGAACCACCTTCAAGCTGTCTCTCTACCGTTCCACTCTCGAGCGACGCGCGGGAAAAACGAGCACTTAAATTTTTCTGTGAGAGCCCTGATTTCTCTTATTTTATCGTGATGATCATTTCTCCCTATGTAGGTGGATGTTAACAGAATGTTTTCGCAATCGGAGAAGAAAACTAGTGATTGAAATTTCATGAGAAGATCCCGTCGCAACGAAAACGCCTTTGTTTTAATGATTGCCACTCCAATTCACGTATCGTATCTGTGGCACTATCTCCCCTATTTCGCGATAATACAAAACGAGCTGCCCTTCTCTGTACTTTTACGATGTCATCCGTCACTTCCATCTGGTGCGGATCCGACACCGCACAGCCATACTGCAGAATAGGGCGGACAAGCGTGGTGTAAGTAGTCTCTTTAGTAGATCTGCTGCACCTTCTAGGTGTTCTGCCAATGAATCGTAGTCCTTGGTTTGCTCTACCCACAACATTATCTATGTGATCGTCCCAATTTAGGGTATTTGTAATTGTAATCCCTAACTAGTTAGTTGAATTTACAGCCTTCAGATTTGTGTGACTTATCACGTAATCGATATTTAGCTGATTTCTTTTAGTACTCATGTGAATAACTCCACACTTTTATTTATTCAGGGTCAATTGCCACTTTTCGCACCACACAGATATCTTATCTAAATCATTTTGCAATTCGTTTTCGTCATCTGATGACTTTACAAGACGGTATGTGACAGCATCTTCTGCAAAAAATCTGAGACGGCCACTGAGAATGTCTCCTATGTCGTTAACATACACTCCTGGAAATTGAAATAAGAACACCGTGAATTCATTGTCCCAGGAAGGGGAAACTTTATTGACACATTCCTGGGGTCAGATATATCACATGATCACACTGACAGAACCACAGGCACATAGACACAGGCAACAGAGCATGCACAATGTCGGCACTAGTACAGTGTATATCCATCTTTCGCAGCAATGCAGGCTGCTATTCTCCCATGGAGACGATCGTAGAGATGCTGGATGTAGTCCTGTGGAACGGCTTGCCATGCCATTTCCACCTGGCGCCTCAGTTGGACCAGCGTTCGTGCTGGACGTGCAGACCGCGTGAGACGACGCTTCATCCAGTCCCAAACATGCTCAATGGGGGACAGATCCGGAGATCTTGCTGGCCAGGGTAGTTGACTTACACCTTCTAGAGCACGTTGGGTGGCACGAGATACATGCGGACGTGCATTGTCCTGTTGGAACAGCAAGTTCCCTTGCCGGTCTAGGAATGGTAGAACGATGGGTTCGATGACGGTTTGGATGTACCGTGCACTATTCAGTGTCCCCTCGACGATCACCAGTGGTATACGGCCAGTGTAGGAGATCTCTCCCCACACCATGATGCCGGGTGTTGGCCCAGTGTGCCTCGGTCGTATGCAGTCCTGATTGTGGCGCTCACCTGCACGGCGCCAAACACGCATACGACCATCATTGGCACCAAGGCAGAAGCGACTCTCGTCGCTGAAGACGACACGTCTCCATTCGTCCCTCCATTCACGCCTGTCGCGACACCACTGGAGGCGGGCTGCACGATGTTGGGGCGTGAGCGGAAGACGGGCTAACGGTGTGCGGGACCGTAGCCCAGCTTCATGGAGACGGTTGCGAATGGTCCTCGCCGATACCCCAGGAGCAACAGTGTCCCTAATTTGCTGGGAAGTGGCGGTGCGGTCCCCTACGGCACTGCGTAGGATCCTATGGTCTTGGCGTGCATCCGTGCGTCGCTGCGGTCCGGTCCCAGGTCGACGGGCACGTGGACCACTGGCGACAACATCGATGTTCTGTGGAGACCTCACGCCCCACGTGTTGAGCAATTCGGCGGTACGTCCACCCGGCCTCCCGCATGCCCACTATACGCCCTCGCTCAAAGTCCGTCAACTGCACATACGGTTCACGTCCACGCTGTTGCGGCATGCTACCAGTGTTAAAGACTGCGATGGAGCTCCGTATGCCACGGCAAACTGGCTGACACTGACGGCGGCGGTGCACAAATGCTGCGCAGCTAGCGCCATTCGACGGCCAACACCGCGGTTCCTGGTGTGTCCGCTGTGCCGTGCGTGTGATCATTGCTTGTACAGCCCTCTCGCAGTGTCCGGAGCAAGTGTGGTGGGTCTGACACACCGGTGTCAATGTGTTCTTTTTTCCATTTCCAGGAGTGTAGATCAGGAACAATAGAGGGCCCATAACACTTCCTTGGGGAACGCCGGATATTACTTCTGTTTTACTTGATGACTTTCCGTCTATTACTAGGATCTATGACCTTTCTGACAGGAAATCACGAATACAGTCGCACAATTGAGGCGATATTTCATAGCCACGCAGTTCGGTTAGAAGACGCTTGTGAGGAATGGTGTCGCAAGCGTTCTGGAAATCTAAAAGTATCGAATCAATTTGACGTCCCCTGTCGATAGCACTCATTACTTCATGAGTATAAAGTTGTGTTTCACAAGAACGATGTTTTCTGAATCCGTGCTGACTACGTGTCAATAAATTGTTCTTTTCGAGGTACAGTATACGTTCCAAAATCCTACTGCAAATCGATGTCAGTGATATGGGCCTGTAATTCAACGGATTACTCCTAGTTCCCTTTTTGGATATTCCTGTGACTTGAGCAATTTTCCAGTCTTTACGTACGGATCTTTCTGTGAGCGAGCGGTTGTATATAATTGCTAAATATGGAGCTATTGCATCTGCATACTCTGAGAGGAACCTGACTGGTATACAATTCGGACCGGAGGCCTTGCCTTTATTGATTTAAGCTGCTTTGCGACACCGAGGATATCTACTTTTATGTTTCTCATCTTGGCAGTTGTTCTTGATTGGAATTCGGGAATATTTACTTCGTCTTCTTTGGTGAAGGAGTTTCGGAAAATCGTGTTTAATAACTCTGCTTTATTGGCACTGTCATCAGTGACTTCACCGTTGTTGTCGCGCAGTGAAGGTACTGATTGCGTCTTGCCACTGGTGTGCTTTATGTATCACTAGAATCTCTTTGGGTTTTCTACCAGATTTCGAGTCACAGTTTCGTTGTGGATGTTACTGAAAGCATCTCGCATTGAAGTACGCACTATATTTCGAACTCCTGCGAAACTTTGCCAGTCTTGTGGATTTTGCATTCTTTTAAATTTGGCATGCTGTTTTCGCTGCTTCTGCAACAGCGATCTGACCCGTTTTGTGTACCATGGGGGATCAGTACCATCACTTATTAATTTATTTCGTATATATCTCTCAATTGCTGTCGATACTATCTCTCTGAAATCACTCCACACTTTTCTACGCTTATATGATCAGACCGGAAGGAGTGCAGACTGTCTCTTAAAAAGGCGTTAAGAGCGTTTTTATCAGCTTTTTTAAATAGATATACTTTGCATTTCTTTTTGGTGGTTGTAGGAGTTATGGTATTCAGCCTAGCAGCTACTGCCTTGTGCGCTAATCCTGTATTCGTCACGATACTCACTATTTGTCCAGTATTATTTGTTGCTAAGGGGTCGAAGTATGCTTTCTGAACCATTTACGCTTCGAGTGGGCTGATGAACTAGTTGTTCAAAATTATTTTCTGAGAAAGCACTCAGTACAATTTCGGATGACGTTTTATGCCTGACGCCGGCTTTAAATGTATAATTTTTCTAGGATATCGAGGGTAGATTAAAGTCACCACCGACTATAATTGTATGAGTGGGGTACCTATTTGAAATGAGACTCAAGTTTTCTTTGAACTGTTCAGCAACTAAATCTTCTGTGTCGGGGGTCGGTAAAACGACCCAATTAATAGTTTAGTCCGATTGTCAAGTATAACATCTACCCATACTATTTCGCAGGAAGTATCTACTTCAATTTCACTACAAGGCAAACACTTCTGACAGCAATAAATACTCCACCACCAAATGTATTTGATCTATCCTTTCTGAACACTGTTAGATCGTTAGAAAAAATTTCGGCTCAGCTTATTTCCGGTTTTAGCCAGCTTTCAGTGCTTTCTGTTAGGGGTTGGAGCTCTGGTTCTTTCCCAACACAGCTACGACAATTTACAACTACAATACCGATCGCTTCTACAACTAACTTACTGTGTTTTACCTGCCCCCTTTTAGACGGACGCCCTTTCTGTGGTTCCCTGAGGCCCTCTGACCTAAGAAAACCGCCTAGTCCCTTCCAACCCCCCCCCCCCCCCTTACCCGTGTAGCCGTTTACTGTATGTAATGGACTCCAGACCTATTAAGTTGAACCCGGAAACCCACCACCCGATTGCGCAAGTCAAGGAATCTGCAGCCTACACGGTCACAGAACCGCCTGAGCCTGATTCAGACCCTCCACTCGGCTCTACACCAAAGGACCACAGTCGGTTCTATCGACGATGCTGCAGATGGTGAGCTCCGACTTAATCTTGCAAGCAAGACTGACAGTTGTTACCATTTCCGCTAGCCGCCCAAAACCAGAGAGAATCTTCTCCGATCCAAAGAGACATACGTCATTGGTACCAACACGAGCCACCACCTGCAGGTGGCTGCACCCTGTACTCTTCGTGGCATCTGGAGACAGCCTTTCCACATCCAGAATGACTCCCTCTGTTATGCACACTGAGTGCACACTGGCTTCCTTCCCCTCCTTGGCAGCCATTACGAGCCTATCGTTGGAGCTCCCAAATACCAGCAAACCCCCCTCTCCGTGAACGCGCAGACTTACGGACTGAGAAGCTTCCTCTAGAATGGGGTGGACGACTGCATCCGGCTCAGAGACATCGTCAGCCACAGATAACGCCCGAAACCTGTTCGTCAATCGAACTGGAGAGGCTCTACGATCGCCCCACAGAAAGTTTTTCGCTGCCTGCTAGACTTTGGAATGATCTCCCACTCGACCACGGGTGAGGAGTCAACCTCAGTGCAGGCAGTAGCCGGGGCGGCCACAGCAGTGGACCGAATGTGGGACACGTGGGTCGTGCTCGACGTCCCTCGCATCCCTGCGTCCGAGCCCCCACAGTGATACCCCTTGGCAGCAGCCTCAAGCTGTGTGGTGGAAGCCAACGCAGCCTGGAGCTGTGAGCGATGGGTCGCCATCTCAGCTCGCATTTGTACACATCAGTCACAGTTCCTATCCATTACCGCAGTCGCTCCTGTTTGAAGCTCGTAAAAATATACAACAAACGAACGGTGTGCTCGCCTTCTTATCAGCAGGAACATGAGGTCCTCTGATGGTCTATCCGACACTGAGCTATACTAACCAAAACAAACAAAAGACTGTACGATCAGAGGGTCGGTATAAGGGTCCATAGCAACGGCGGTACAGTACGCTTCACCGTTATTAAAATAACATCTTGTGCCTAGTAAGCACTCGAACACGCAAGAAATTACAAAAATAATCTAGTAACTACACAGGTACCTGTAAAACGAACCCGTGACGCAACGCGCCAGTCTTTATTGGATATTCTCTGTCTCCTCTGTTAATCGTAAGCTACTGACAAGCAATAAGAATCGTCAGACCAGTTTTTTGTAAGTCACGTCGTTATGGATGAGTTACAGTTCTTTAAGATTCTCGCAACGCGTAACACTATTGAGGCTTTCGTGGTGACTTCTTGGCGTGTTGCCCGCTGGCGCTCGTCCTGTATCTTCGTTCGACGGCCGTTTAGTGGTTTTTCTGACATTTCGCCAGCACGGGCGAGACTCGCCCTCCACTCCGCCGACAGCCACTGAGAGTGGGTCTATGGCAGTGCTAAGCACTCGTGTTGGCGTAACGCCAGAAAAGCCGCTACACGTACGTCGGTCGAAGATCGCATGATAAGCGCCATCAGGTGAAACATTATTCTGCCAAAAAATCTCAGCTCGGAATCTGCTTTATCTACAAGTAGTTTTATGTTGTTTACGTTTATGCATGTAGTTTTCCACTTTATATCGCTGCGGATGATTACTTCTATATATTTTACGGTCATTACAATGATATAGACCAGTTACGACAGCGTTTGCTCTTCTCTACATACGAAGCGTGTGCGGGGAGTAATGAGGTATTAGTTTTTTTCAAACAACAACGTTGTCCATTTCAAATTAGTTCCCTTTGACCGCAATCCACCAGTGGAATCTCTGTTCTCAGTCTTGGTGTTGATGTTGTTGTTGTGGTCTTCAGTCCTGAGACTGGTTTGATGCAGCTCTCCATGCTACTCTATCCTGTGCAAGCTGCTTCATCTCCCAGTACCTACTGCAGCCTACACCCTTCTGAATCTGCTTAGTGTATTCTTCCTCTACGATTTTTACCCTCCACGGTGCCCTCCAATACTAAATTGGTGATCCCTCGATGCCTCAGAACATGTCCTACCAACCGATCCTTTCTTCTAGTCAAGTTGTGCCACAAGCACCTCTTCTCCCCAATTCGATTCAATACCTCCTCATTAGTTATGTGATCTACCCATCTAATCTTCAGCATTCTTCTGTAGCACCACATTTTGAAAGCTTCTATTCTCTTCCTGTCTAAACTATTTATCGTCCACGTTTCACTGCCATACACGGCTACACTCCATACAAATACTTTCAGAAATGACTTCCTGACACTTAAATCAATACTCGATGTTCACAAATTTCTCTTCTTCAGAAACGCTTTCCTTGCCATTGCCATTCAACATTTTATATCCTCTCTACTTCAACGATCATCAGTTATTTTGCTCCCCAAATAGAAAAACTCCTTTACTACTTGAAGTGTCTAATTTCCTAATCTAATTCCCTCAGCATCAACCGACTTAATTCGACTACATTCCATTATCCTCGTTTTGCTTTTGTTGATGTTCATCTTAAAACCTCCTTTCAAGAGTCTGTCCATTCCGTTCAGCTGCTCTTCCAAGTCCTTTGCTGTCTCTGACAGATTTACAATGTCATCGGCGAACCTAAAAGTTTTTATTTCTTCTCCCTGGATTTTAATACCTACTCCAAATTTTTCTTTTGTTTCCTTTATTGCTTGCTCAATATACATATTGAATAACATCGGGGATAGGCTACAACCCTGTCTCACTCCCTTCCCAACCGCTGCTTCCCTTTCATGTCCCTCGACTCTTATAACTGCCATCTGGTTTCTGTACAAATTGTAAATAGCCTTTCGCTCCCTGTATTTTACGCCTGCCACCTTCAGAATTTGAAAGAGAGTATTCCAATCAGCATTGTCAAAAGCTTTCTCTAGGTCTACAAATGCTAGAAACGTAGATTTGCCTTTCCTTAATCTTTCTTCTAAGATAAGTCGTAGGGTCAGTATTGCCTCACGTGTTCCAATATTTCTACGGAATCCAATCTAATCATTCCCGAGGTCGGCTTGTATCAGTTTTTCCATTCGTCTGTAAAGAATTCGCGTCAGTATTTTTCAGCTGTGACTTATTAAACTGATAGTTCGGTAATTTTCACATCTGTCAACACCTGCTTTGTTTGGGATTGGAATTATTATATTCTTCTTGAAGTCTGAGGGTATTTCGCCTGTCTCATACATCTTGCTCACCAGATGGTAGAGTTTTGTCAGGACTGGCTCTCCCAAGGCTGTCAGTAGTTGTAATGGAATGTTGTCTACTCCGGTGGCCTTGTTTCGACTCAGGTCTTTCAGTGCTCTGTCAAACTCTTCACGCAGTATCATATCTCCCATTTCATCTTCATCTACATCCTCTTCCATTTCCATAATATTGTCCTCAAGTACATCGCCCTTGTATAGACCCCCTATATACTCCTTCCACCTTTCTGATTTCCCTTCTTTGGTTAGAACTGGGTTTCCATCTGAGCTCTTGATATTCATGCAAGTGGTTCTCCTTTCTCCAAAGTGTTGGTAGCGGCGCTGAAACGCTTGAGCTGGTAGGGCCTTTAACACCTCAGTCATGAATCTTCTCCAGAGTCCCATAACGACGTCCTTTTAAGACAGTTTTCAATTTCGGTGGCCTGTGGAACAGCAGGTATGCCTTTTGAGGTCAATAATTCCGTGATGATACTGACCGTGTGACATGGGGCGTTGTCATGGTGCAGCATCCACTTCTCTGCACTGTCCAGTCTCACTCGATTCGCCCATTTCCTTTTGAGGACATTTTCATAAACCACTAGGTTGACGGTTTGTCCTGGAGGGACAGTCTTACAGGAGCACTCACAAGTTCGACTTTTGCGTCGGCTTTTGAAGCTGGAGGTCTCCCTGAGCGAGGTTCATCTTCAGCATGTTATCGGCTTTTTTTTTTTTTTTTAAAAAAAAAAAAGAAACACTTGTGCTCTTGATAAGGAATGTTCTCAAGAAGCCTGTTTCAACTTTTCGAAGGTCACACTTGCGGATTCCCAAAGTTTAACACAAAACTTGATGGCGTAATGTAGCTCTAAATCCCGCTGTTCCATTTTGGTAACGAACAACGAAAATACAGCTGCACTGGTGGCGCTCTCAAAAATCACGTTATGGCTATACGGAGCTGAAACTCGGACTGAGCATCAGGAAGAGATGATGACACCGGTATACATAAGTAGATCTACACAACGTTGTCAGATCGCTCCGCAGTGTTGGCAGTCTCATTACTTTTCTCGCACATCTCGTATTCTCCCTTCAGTTCGAAGTTCGGTTAAGTTTTCTCAACGGCGAATAATTTGTCGCAAACCTTGGTTGTAGAATTCAGCATTTTGGTTGATGAAGAAACGATCTGCTTCGAAAATCACCTCGTCCTCTTCTCGGAATTCCTTGCCACTCAGTGAGAGGAAGAAGTTACTGGGTATTACGTAAAAAGAGTACAGACCTGAGGCAAAATTTGGTGTCACAAAGAAGCAGCACGTGTGACTGCTTCTTGCACAGATTGAGCTCGAGTGTTGTGGAACAGAAACACCCATGTGCACGGCTTCCAGTGATGCTTCACCTTGACAGACTCCCATTATCTCGTCAGGTTTGCCCTTTAAGCGCATAATCTGTTAAAAACTATCGCTACCTAGCGCGATAATGGTTTGGAACACCACGAGATCCTGCAGAACATCCAGCAAGGGAGTCTAAACGTCGATTGTGTAAGAAGGAAAGAAGAAGGGAAGATTACGTGAAAAGAAAAAAAGTTGGATACCTTTTGCGGGGGCAGACACCCCTTAGCAACGAGAGAATGGGCGTGTCCCAAGCCCTTAAGCTAGGGATCCGAAAAATACATTTTTGAGAAGTTAGCATAACTGTAAAATTGTTTCAAGAAGTGTTCGAAAACAGACTCCGCTGGAGGAAAGCATAGCGTAGGACGAAATATTTTCAAAGCAGGAAATATTGGTAAGATGGCTTATCCCACATCACAGTCAACCCAAAAGTTATAAATAAAAGTGACAGACACATGCGTCGGGAGGAATGTGTGTGGTGTTGGCTGAGGCAGGACTTACGTGACAGCGCAGCTCTATCTCAGTTTACGTACACAAAGTCTGGGTACGTACAGTCGCACAGGCAGTCCTTTTTCTACGGTAAGTAAAAAATTATCAGCACTCTTGACATAACTCTTCTTACAGTGTTCGTACTGTCCTCTGTTTATTTTATTGGTTCAATAGTGGTTCAAATGGCTTTGAGCACTATGGGACTTAACTTCTGAGGTCATCAGTCCCCTAGAACTTAGAACTACTTAAACCTAACTAACCTAAGGACATCACACACATCCATGCCCGAGGCAGGATTCGAACCTGCGACCATAGCGGTCGCCCGGTTCCAGACTGTAGCGCCTAGAACCGCTCGGCTACCCCGGCCGGCCCTTATTTTATTGTTATGCTGTTGTGACCCTGCGATGAAAGTCTGATCCTGTCCTCCATTTGTCTTCCTTTTGTTGCTGAGAGACGGTGGACGCGCCATCAGAAGTTTGCACCAAAGAGGAACAACGAACGGTGATCCTGTTTTTGTGGTCGGGAGGTATTTGGGGACCGCAATTCATCGAAGACTTTCGGCACAATACGGAAGCAATTCCTGCCGTAATGGAGTGTCTACGAATGGATTGCATGCTCCAGAAATGGTCGCAGAAGTGTTACGCATGAGGAAGGAGCCGGACGACCATCCGCGGCCACAAATGATGTGCATGAGACATGGTTCTGGTACACAGACGAGTGCCTACTGATGAAGAGGCATATCGTCTGCAGATTAGCCACGGTTCTGCCTACGAAATCATCCACGACAGACTTGGGCTTCATGTGCTACAGGGGCCCCGAAACAACTCACAGTGTTGCAGAGACAAATGCGCTTGGACATCTCCCAGAAGCCTTTGGATCGCTATGGCAACGAATGTGACTGCCTATTGGACAGAATCATCACTGGCGACGAAACGTTGCTGGACCATCACGAATCGGCGAGTAAGCGGCGGAGTGTGGAATGGAAACATCCACAGCCACCTAGCAGGATAAAGTTCAAAATCCAACCATCCGCAGGAAAACTGGTGCTTACCGTTTTTTTGGGACGCATAGAGCCCAGTACTGGAACATTGCCAAGAGAGTGGCACAACAATAAACAGTGAACGTTACATTGAGATGCTTGCTGACACGCCAAAGCCTGCAGTTCGATCAGACGCCGAGGACAACCGTTGAAAGGTGTTGCACGACAATGCCCGTCCACTTACCGCTACCCACATTGCTGAAACGCCCCGGGAACTCAAATGTGAAGTGATGGCTCATCCTACTTGTAATCTTGCTCTTGCTCCTTCCGACTTCCACTTGTATGGTCCACTCAAAGTGTCATTAAGGGCGTATGTAGGACAAAATTGCGAAAAAATTCGAAATTTTTTATTGCGTAATTTATTAGACTGATTCTTAAGAATAACATCGTAGTTTCATAATCCAATTCTGGCTAAAAATATGTTTTAAAAACGCTTGTTTGGGCGTCTGTGCGTGCCCTTTCTGTGATCCACATCTTCTCTACGCTAGAAATTTTTTGTGCGTTAATTTTTCGTTCAAACAATCTAAACGAAATGCAGATGAGTCTGGAAGCGTGCCAGAAAGATTATCTTTACTTGTTCTTTTGTTTACAACGTGGTTTTTTTAATAGTAAGTACTACAAACTTATTTCAGTTTTTAGTTTTGCATATATCAACCTGTTTTGCTCGAAATGGGTCGTAGAGGTGGAAGCATATTAAGATAAGCGAGGAAATGTCGAATTTTACGTGTAAAGCTTTCCACAGATGATAAACCTCAGCATTCCCTTTATGACACATCGTGGTGCAAATATCTTCAGGCGGAAGTCAGTGGAAAGTCACATACCCACAAACGTGGTTTGCCACTTGCTGTTTTAGATATTATAAAACTAACTTTCAGGCACCTAGCCAATGCTGAAATGCTGAAAAAATGTGTACATGGGAAAACACAGAATACAAATGAGAGCTACAGCCACCGTATATGGATGCGTTGTCCAAAAACGGTATTTGTGTCCTCAGTTGTTGTCAAGACAGTTGCATGCGATGACTGTCTGCTGATCATTAGTGGAAATGTAGGTAGGATTGCGTGCCTGCAGAGACTAGGCTTCCATCCAGGTGCATTCACACTGAAGATACTCAGCAGCATCGATGAAACGCTACTGGACAAAGCTCAGGCAGCAGAAGAAAAACTGCAAAAGTTGGCTCGGCAAACGAGGCAGGGGAAAGGATTACTCCAGAGAGGCGAGGAAGAGTCACTGGCGGTATAGCAGTATTGTCAAAAACTGAAATACACTTTAAATGCGAACTGCCATAAACTGACTTTTTTGAGCTTCGCTGTACTTTTCTAAGGAACTATAAAAGCCAATATCCTGAAATTTGGCATGTTGTTAAGAATTACTTACTGAATAGTCCTGTGTAGCACTTTTCCGTTACCTTTTCTCTGAGAAAAGTTCTCCTTTAAAATTTGAGAAAAGTAGAGCAGTCTGTGGTAACAAAAAACTGAAAAATTGACTTCAAAGCAAGTATGATCTTAAACAAAAGTCTGATCTACACGTTTTATTAGCCTCTCATGCAAACTGTGAAATTCCGGTTTTATTGCTTGATTATTTTACGAGAAAAGGTACATTATAGAAACAATGGTAATTAAAAATTCATTTCCTTATAAAGTATATATCGATGCGTATTTTCAAGCAAAAACTGTACAGAATATCAAACATTATGTTGTACATAGAGTTTTACTATTTTAGCTGTAATATATTTGGCGATATACATATTTAAGTACAAGAATTCATTTTGTCCTACGTCTGTCCTTAGCGGCTGCCGATTCATCGAAATTCAAGACAAGGACATAGTGCATGCGTGGCTTGCTGCTCAGCCGAAAACATTCTTTTTTGAGGGCATCGGGAAACTTGTGCAACAGTGGAGCACGTGCGTTGAAAACCAAGGGGATTGTGCTGAAAAATGATGTTACCGTGCCTGTCCTGTTTGTATTGCAATAAAAGGTATGGGTACACTGCGGATAATGGTTCAAATGGCTCTGGGCACTGTGGGACTTAACTTCTGAGGTCATCAGTCCTCTAGAACGTAGAACTACTTAAACCTAACTAACCTAAGGACATCACACACATCCATGCCCGAGGCAGAATTCGAACCTGCGACCGTAGCGGTCGCACGGAATGCGGATAATTTTTTACTTAACCTCGTAACTGGTGTTTTGAAGTTGTTTTGATGACGACAGTACCGCCAACCAGAGACATTCGTAGTGTAAATGAAGAAAGCTAATGTCGTGTCGTAAAGTCTTCTGTCACCTTGCTATCGGAATGTTGGACAGTGTTCATTATCTAGTTGTGCACTTTTTCGGTGATGTAATTAGATCGTCATTGATTACCTTTTGATGGTGACTGTGGGGCGGTATATTATTTTGCGTCTTGCAGAATATGGTGTAATTTCTTGGCAAGCTGATTCAGTACCGTCCTGACGATTCGTTTCCAAGTCCCGCGTGGCAGCAGCAGTGTTATTGTATTTTTATAAACGAGTCGCTATTTCGGTAAAGGCAGAAGTGTGTTTTCAATTGGAACTAGCGTCAATCGTATAGTCACCGTGAATTCTGATGATTGTTACTTGTAGGTCTGCGTATGTACTATAACTGGCATACACCAAACAAGTTGGAGGACATAGGGCCACAACAATACATTAAAATTTTATCAGATTAGCTTCTTACTCGTATTTTTTTGGTGACGTACCAACCTCTCCAGAATTGTGTTGTGTTACTCGTACTGCAAAGTTTAGTCCGGCCTCACAGCTGAACGCAGCGTATGAATGACTGCGTAACAGGTAAGGATATTGCACTATGGCGGAACAACCCTTCTGTATCTGTGTGGTAATTATCGAGGGTTCCTTGCGTTGATCTGTAACAAGTGCGATCTAACGACGATTGGCGTTTCTTACAATGTCTTACTTAAAAGGAAACAGTGTGATTTCAGTTGTAGTGAGTCATACAAGATAGATATAAGTTTACATTATTCCTTACACTGCGTTACCAAGAGCTAATACTTACTATACTCAACGGAATTATAAATGTGTACGAAAACCCTGATTAGTCGTCGAAGATTACTCCGTTACAGCTCGAAATTATTTGATGAACAAATTATTGACGTCGTGCAAACGCTACGTCAAAGCATCTGATTTGCTAGCGATCAGAAATTGCAGTGTTCTAGCACACTTCGTTTGCACGCGTGAAATAATGAGTTCAGTATAGATGCTAAGATTACAATTAAATCCGGCATAAAAAATCCTAACCAGGTAATATCTGTGTCAGCTTCCAAAATTTATTTAACTAAACCGACAACTTTGCAAATGAAGACTGGCGTTGTAACCTCGACACATGTAGTATTAATACAACTTAATTCTCACCCTAAGTAATTACGGTAATCTAATAATTAAGAAACGAGAATGATATATCCATCCTAACAAATAACAGAAAAGAAGCCAAAGAAACCCTAGAGACACTACATAACATCGCAGACAGGACTACAAATTTCGTATAAAAAAAACCAGTACATGGACACAAAATCCACAGACAGAAACTCATTGGTAACAAAGCACGGAAAGATAACACAAGTAGAAAGTTTCAAATACCTGGGAGAGAGTACACAGAAAACAGGGCTAAATTCGACAGCCAATGAAGAAAGAGTTGCAAAGCTACAAAAAGCTTACAGACTTACATGGAACCATTACAACACAAGAAGTATTTCCGTTAATGCCAAATTAAGACATTACAAACCAGTAGTCTTTCTAGAATCCTTGTATGCCTCAGAAACGACAGTAATCAGGGGAAGAACGAAAATCAAGGAAATGGCAAAGCAAGACAGGAAAATTCTGAGAAAGGTCAATGGGTCAGTTCAGAGACAGGGGATCTGCATAGAAAGACCGACAAAAGAACTGTACAAACAGACAGAGACAATTACAGACAACATCAGAAAAAGAAGGGCTAAATTCTATGGGCACATTTATAGGATGAACGAAAATAGGCTGATCAAGAAGATTTTTAACATAGTGATGAGTAATACGAAGAAAACTAACTGGGCAAAGGAAACCATGGAAGACCTCAAGAAACTAAATTTCTCCAGAGAAGAAATAACAAACAGAGAAAAATACAGAGAAAAAATACAGGAAACAGAAATTAGAGGGAACACCAAGAGACAAATATTGGTGTTGGGACAGGAACCAGCCACAAATTTACTTTCAGTTCCCTTATTCAAAGGGTACCGTTACCGGTTTCGAATCGTTATGATTCATCTTCAGACGGTTTACACGCTTTCCTTATAACATGTGGTGCGTTTTTTACGGATTAATTGTCCTAAAATATAAATAATACATAATTATAAGCACGTACATTTACGTGTGCAACAATAAGAATGCAGTGGGAATGTATCCACATCTGTTGTACGAATGTTATGAAAACAAACACTCCAAACCGACATTTCACGTAAGTCACATCCAACGAAAGAAAATCTGTAACGCAACCATCTGTGTGTGGCGTGCTTATAATTATGTATTATTTATATTTTAGGACAATTAATCCGTAAAAAACGCACCACATGTTATAAGGAAAGCGTGTAAACCATCTGAAGATGAATCATAACGATTCGAAACCGGTAACGGTACCCTTTGAATAAAGGAACTGAAAGTAAATTTGTGTCTGGTTGCTGTCCTAATACCAACATTTGTCTTCAAATAACAGCCACGGTCTCAAACCATGTCATCTTATGACAAAATTGCAACACCAAGAGTGAAGAAACCAGGAAAGAAGTGGACAAAAGAGAGGAAGAAGAAACACAATGAATGTATGAGGTTTTTTTGGAAAGATAAAAGAAAGAGACAAAAAAGTGCCATGAAAATTGATTGTGTTTTAACGCTCTCCTAAATGGGGAATTTACGATAATAGTAATGATAATTAATTCGAAATCTCAGTGTACCTCCTTCACATCAACTATGTGAATAAAAAATAAACCTTCTTACGGAAATGATAATTAAAAGATATATACGCAGTGAATTCGTCTATATACTTGCTCTTCACGTTAAAAAGAGGTGAAAACGAATTATGTATTACAGTTAATTACAAAATTAACTGTTGACTTTTGCCTGCAGTGCTACATTATTGCCTGATATACCTAGCAAATAAGTAATTGCTTACGATACAATTGTATGTTACGAAGTGAATATTCATCAGTTATATATGTTATAAATTTAAAATTGCATGAATATACCCGGTCGCTCAGTCAGCAGTAGAATTTTCTCACTACAAATTGTCTCTATTTTGTTTCTTTCCGTCCCGCATTGAAATCAGTATCTTTGCTACGTGTTTATTTCGTTTATTTCTCTTTTAAGAACTGTTCAGTATTATTATCTTTTTATTTATCTCCTATTTTTATGTTGAATATTTTGTATTTTCCTAACACAAGAACCGTTTTTAGTGCTATTTAAGGCTTGCTGATTAACTACAACTTCTGTGAAGTTCCGTGACATCGCACAGGTAAATGTTACTGTTAAAGAATGTTTCTGACTAATCATTCACTAATATTTACTTTAGTGTAACTTTTTGTAATTTTTTCAAATGATTCCTTCTCCTTCCTCAAGGAGAAAATATCTTACACTTCCTTTCTTTCCTATTATAGGATAAATTGAGAGACAGACTTTTATTTCAGTTTAACGCATGGTACATTTATTTTATTTTCACATAAAAAAGCAGTCCACGACAGTGAACGAGTAACCAAAAAACTCTAAGCCCCAGGACCAATGACCACGCGGTTTGGTCCCTTTAAAAATAAAACCAACCAAAACTAATCTAAACCCCAACCAATCGGTCCGATACTTAAAAGAGAATGTAAACAAAAATCCCACGTGCCATCTCCACTTTTTACCGCAACTGTTAAACAACTGGAGCAAAATTAAGCCACTTCACGTGTCGGCTGATCGCGATCTACCATCTGCCTCTACTTATAAAAGTCACTCGCTCTCACACACGCACATACACACACACACACACACACACACACACACACATATATATATATATATATATATATATATATATATATATATATATATATATAACACGTAAGTGACGGGTGACGGAAAAGCTTTGATGTGTATAAGTAAACTGTTCCTACTAATTATCAATCGACTTTTAAGGTAAGATCCTGGCAATGAGTGAGCGAAATTAACACTGTGCGATCAATGAAGTATCACGTTCCAAAAGTCGCTATTGCCTGCAAAATACCGACTGTCGCTAGTTGAGTTCCTGTTACTCAAAGTGAAAACAATTAACATTTTTACAACAGTAACGCACTGTAATATTCTCTCAGTGAGTGCATAATTCTATAAATCTCCACGTCGAACACTCGATCCTATCACAGTGTATCAAACCCCTACACGAAATAATTATTGTAACACTCAACCATAAATGAGTTTGGAAAACCTGGGACACTAATTCGAATATACACTACCGGCCATTAAAACTGCTACACCACGAAGATGACGTGCCACAGACGCGAAATTTAACCGACAGGAAGAAGATGCTGTGATATGCAAATGATTAGCTTTTCAGAGCATTCACACCAGGTTGGCGCCTGTGGCGACACCTACAACGTACTGCCATGAGGAAAGTTTCCAACCGATTTCTCATACACAAACAGCAGTTGACCGGCGCTGCCTGGTGAAACGTTGTGATGCCTCGTGTAAAGAGGAGAAATGCGTACCATCACATTTCCGACTTTGATAAAGGTCGGATTGTAGCCTATCGCGATTGCCGTTTATCGTATCGCGACACTGCTGCTCGCGTTGGTCGAGATCCAATGACTGTTAGCAGAATATGGAATCGGTGGGTTCAGGAGGGTCATACGGAACGCAGTGCTGGATCCCAACGGCCTCGTTATCACTAGCAGTCGAGATGACAGGCATCTTATCCGCATGGCTGTTACGGATCGTGCAGCCACGTCTCGATCCCTGAATCAACAGATGGGGACGTTTGCAAGACAACAACCACCTGCACGAACAGTTCGACGAAGGTTGCAGCAGCATGGACTATCGGCTCGGAGATCGTGGCTGCGGTTACCCTTGACGCTGCTCACAGACAGGAGCGCCTGCGATGGTGTACTCAACGACGAACCTGGGCGCACGGACGGCAAAACATCATTTTTTCGGATGAATCCAGGTTCTGTTTACAGCATCATGATGGTCACATCCGTGTTTGACGACATCGCGGTGAACGCACATTGGAAGCGTGTATTCGTCATCGCCATACTGACGTATCACCCGGCGTGGGGTGCCATTGGTTACACATCTCGGTCACCTCTTGTTCGCATTGACGGCACTTTGAATAGTGGACGTTACATTTCAGATGTGCTACGACCCGTGGCTGTACCCTCCATTCGATCCCTGCGAAACCCTACATTTCAGCAGGATAATTCACGACCGCATGATGCAGGTTCTGTACGGGCCTTTCTGGACACAGAAAATGTTCGAATGCTGCCCTGGCCAGCACATTCTCCAGATCTCTCACCAATGGTGAGCCGAGCAACTGGCTCGTCACAATACGCCAGTCACTACTCTTGATGAACTGTGGTATCGTGTTGAAGCTGCATGGGCAGCCGTACCTGTACGCGCCATCCAAGCTTTGTTTGATTCAATGCCCAGGCGTATCAAGGCTGTTATTACGGCCAGAGGTGGTTGTTCTGGGTACTGATTTCTCAGGATCTATGCACCGAAATTGCGTGAAAACGTAATCACATGTCAGTTCTAGTATAATATATTTGTCCAATGAATACCCGTTTATCACCTGCATTTCTTCTTGGTGTAGCAATTTCAATAGCCAGTAGTGTAGAAAACTATTCAAATCAGCATGTGATCCACATTTACAATCAGGACTCATTAACCAGAAGCTGGCCTCCGTACAGTTCACACCATAGAACTCTCACTACCTCCCCCCCCCCCCAAAAAAAATGAATAAAACGAATAAAAAAAATATTTTACCTCTCCTACTATCAAATAGCCAGATCTTAACTATCGATACGTTAACCATTTATTAAGAATTCATAAACGGTAACTTGCAGTATCTGTCCTTCGAGTATATGAAGCCAATCTGTACTTCTATACATATTACAAAAAAAAAAAAAATCACCCCACACTGCAAGTGCCACTATTCCGCTGCTGTTAACACCAAAGAGGCAGAGAATACACAGACCGACTGTGACAATTTGTTCAGCGCTCCCTGCGGTGCCACACCGTACTGCTGGCCGCCGTATTTTGGGAAGTCATTCTGGAGTTGTTCGGAAAGGCATGGAGTTCGTGTACGGTTTTGTAAGCTATACAAATTGTTAAATTTGTTTTCGGAATCGTGCTCAGAATATAAATGCGCACAAACATCTCTAAAAAAAGACTGAAGATTGCTGCGCTCATTTCTACTTGTTTTCTGTAACTGTACAGTGTTTGGTGTACATTGATTTATTTGTAAACTGGTGCAGAAAGCTTGTTTCATCCAAGTTATCCGGGGCATATACCTTAGGCAATATTATATTCCAGAATTTTGGGACGAAGGAGGGTCTGACAAAATCTTGCATCAAACTTGGTAACATTTCCGAACGTCAGCAGCGAAAGTTTCTGTTGCGACTGAAAACTTAGTTGTTGGATGGAAATTTTGGTGAATTATGTCTTTTTCGTGTTGGCTTGTTGAGTAAGTAATTCGGTTTTTGACAGTAGCAATAGGCATTACTCCAATAATTGTTTTTGTTGATCCAGAAACTTTAAATGAAGTATGCTTTCACATCATAAATTTAGGTTACAGACAGTAATGCCTGAAATTTCCTGTGAGCAGAAAGTCACTTTTTTAAATTATAACTTTATGTTATAGTAGGAGTCCTTTGTATGCAAAATAAAAAGTGCAGATTACTCTGTGTGATAATTTTGGTATGCTTTTATACATGGGTAGTTATTTTACAGAGTTTGGATCTATATAACAGATGAGGAACTGATCCAAGAGAAAGCTAGTTTAGGTAGACAGTATCTTACGTATTAATTCCATAAAATTATGATCAGCTAACCTCTTAGTTGTATGCTCAACTGGCTGTGTGGATTAGGTCATAACGTACTTTATCTGTCAGTCGCAGTGTGAGTATATGATTCTCGAAATACATAGTTTATTTCACGTATTTCAAATGCAAATACAAATTTAACTATATGCTACACACAATTTATTTAAAAGCAAACATTTTCTAGACTTTTGCTCTCAATCCTGTTCTAGAGGAATTGTGGTTTACACACATCTCCAACTGATTTAGGAATTTATCTGTGCCGGATGTATCTTACGTATAGCGAAGGGAGTATTAAACCACACGACGACTGGTCCTAAATTGAATTTTCCAGACTATGCCATCTTGTTCTGAATATCACGCAATAGATAGTCAGTGACTGGACTGTTTCTATATGTGCACTAACTCTAACTGCTGAAAGACGGTGTACAGCTACATCTACATTTATACTCCGCAAGCCACCCAAAGGTGTGTGGCGGAGGGCACTTTACGTGCCACTGTCATTACCTCCCTTTCCTGTCCCAATCGCGCACGGTTCGCGGGAAGAACGACTGCCGGAAGGCCTCCGTGCGCGCTAGAATCTTTCTAATTTTAAATTCGTGATCTCCTCGGGAGGTATAAGTAGGGGGAAGCAATATATTCTATACCTCATCCAGAAACGCACCCTCTCGAAACCTAGACAGCAAGCTACACCGCGATGCAGAGCGCCTCCATGGAAAAGTCTGCCACTTGAGTTTGCTAAACATTTTCGTAACGCTATCACGGTTACCAAATAACCCTGTGACGAAACGCGCCTCTCTTCTTTGGATCTTCTCTATCTCCTCTGTCAACC
Source organism: Schistocerca cancellata (assembly GCF_023864275.1). Classification (NCBI taxonomy): domain Eukaryota; kingdom Metazoa; phylum Arthropoda; class Insecta; order Orthoptera; family Acrididae; genus Schistocerca; species Schistocerca cancellata. The sequence continues at coordinate 523,470,588 of NC_064633.1, forward strand.
CGACCTGGTACGGATCCCACACTGATGAGCAATACTCAAGTATAGGTCGAACGAGTGTTTGTAAACGCCCTCCTTTGTTGATGGACTACATTTTCTAAGGACTCTCCCAATGAATCTCAACCTGGTACCCGCCTTACCAACAATTAATTTTATATGATCATTCCACTTCAAATCGTTCCGTACGCATACTCCCAGATATTTTACAGAAGTAACTGCTACCAGTGTTTGTTCCGCTATCATGTAATCATACAATAAAGGATCCTTGTTTCTATGTATTCGCAGTACATTGCATTTGTCTATGTTAAGGGTCAGTTGCCACTCCCTGCACCAAGTGCCTATCTGCTGCAGATCTTCCTGCATTTCGCTGCAAGCGTTCGTCAGTAATAATGAAAGGAAATTGGTTTCTGGCTGTAACTCCAAAATATTTACAGTTGGATCTTATTTCGTAGCTGTTTCACACTTTATCTGCCTCTGTCCTGTATCACAGTCGTTTCTTTTGACTTCTGGAAACATGGCGGAAGGTTTTCCAATTTACTTTAGTTTGGTAGTGGCTTTTTTGCCTCTCTATGGAATTCTGTCCCTTTAACGGCCCTAGCGACGTGCTGCAGAGAAAAAAGGTTAAATGGCTCTGAGCACTATGGGACTTAAACATCTGAGGTCATCAGTCCCCAAGAACTTAGAACTACTTAAACCTAACTAAACCATCGGTCGTAGCGGTCGCGCGGTTCCAGACTGAAGGGCCTAGAACCGCTCGGCCACGCCGCCGGCGTGCTGCAGCAGCCCACACTGTTAGATGAGTGAGAGGTGACTGTCACTTTTTTTTAAATCGCCGAAAGAGAGGAGTCTATGGTGTGTCTTGAAGAATTCTTCTCCTATTGTAACAGTTTTCTTAATAATATTGGATTTTGGGTTAATATAAATAACGTCAAATAAAATACATTGCCTGTCTATTTATTTGACAAACAGTTCATCTCACCGCATCGAAATATGAGTTTCTTTTGTTAGGCGACACAGTCAACAATTAGCAACTTCTACGGTGGCTAACTCGAGACGACCATGGCAGCAGAAAGAAGAGGTAAAGTTTTCCACTGAGAAGAAAATCCAACTAGGAACATGTACTATTAAATTTCCTAGAAAATTTATTCTAGATATGTTTGAATGTGTCTGTTCGGCAGCCAGCCGTAAAAGCATTTCATTGACTTCCATTTACGACTTCGCAGTTAAAGGTCATAAAAAGTTTTCAATTCACAATCTCTAACTTATTATTCACCCAGTAGTAAAAATAGAATATAATACACCGGCAATCGAACAGAGACCGGATCTAGCAATTAGACTTATGGAAACTGAAGAAAATTTTCACCACAGACAAGTAACTGAACTTAACAGAACGTGAGGCGAAATATGTCAACCAAAGGTAGGATCAATAATATTCCATTGATCATAGCACGCAGAAGCAATTTCGTCGCAATATTCTGGTCATTACCATGCTTAAAACCTTTTTTGCAAGCAACACTATTTATGGTAGAGTTGATTTTTCGTTGCAGTAGTAAAGATTTACATATACGGAACAGTGGCAATAATGGGAAACCATTACAGTGTGTACCTTTAATTGTCAGTAAAAATGGAATCAATTGTCAGTGAGAAAATTAATACTAACGGCAGTGATCACGAAAATACGTATTAGATAATGAAAATGACAATACATTGCGACAGGATGAAAATGTTACAGTTGAAAACAATCTACATCTACATTTATACTCCGCAAGCCACCCAACGGTGTGTGGCGGAGGGATCTTTACGTGCCACTGTCATTACCTCCCTTTTCTGTTCCAGTCGCGTATGGTTTGCGGGAAGAATGACTGTCTGAAAGCCTCCGTGCTCGCTCTAACCTCTCTAATTTTACATTTGTGATCTCCTCGGGAGGTATAAGTAGGGGGAAGCAATATATTCTATACCTCATCCAGAAACACACCCTCTCGAAACCTGGCGAGCAAGCTACACCGCGATGCAGAGCGCCTCTCTTGCAGAGTCTGCCACTTGAGTTTGCTAACCATCTCCGTAACGCTATCACGGTTACCAAATAACCCTGTGATGAAACGCGCCGCTCTTCTTTGGATCTTCTCTATCTCCTCCGTCAACCCGATCTGGTACGGATCCCACACTGATGAGCAATACTCAAGTATAGGTCGAACGAGTGTTCTGTAAGCCACCTCCTTTGTTGATGGACTACATTTTCTAAAGACTCTCCCAATGAACTGATTTCAACTGCAGTGAATGGATGGAACGTTAGATCAAATTACAGTCGATGAGGTTAATTCACAATCTTCAATAGGTAATGTATTTTCAAAATAATTTGGGTAGAAACAATGCAACAGACGTAGGAAGCTTTCCAAGGTCGATATTGAATGAACGGAAAGGACACACACATATTTAGGCTATACGCACATTAGACAATCATCATTCGTAAGTATCAACCATTGAACAATACTTTAAGAAATGAATACAAATGAATACTGTTATGTACGAACTTGAGTAAAAAAATCACAATCGTATCCACTGGTCTCGGCAATTTAGATCAAAGTCTAAGTACCTTAGATCAAAAAGTCAAAACTTTCGAACGACTTGGAAAATTTGCGTCCTAACGTGAATACACAGTTGACAGATGCAACCAATAAATTAGAGACAAAATTTACTAATATGTACAATCAGCTAGACAAAAAAATTTCTAGTATGAGTAAAGATGAAATCAATGTGCACGTCAGGTTGAGGAAGTTACAACGGCGCACTGTGTTTACAAAGCGCACGTGAAAGCTTAGCTCAAGTCGCAACAACGATTCAGACACACGCATCTGAAATGAAGCCTGCTTGCGAAAATTAAGGATGATGTACAAAAACTCAGGAAAGACGTAAGATTTTTGACTTTAGGACACACTTGTTTGAAAATCGAGTACGAATATATTAATAAGTATGTAAAAAGATTAAATGATAGAGCTGAGGCCGGTGCCTTTGGCTTCGAGTCTACCGTAACTGAAAAGTACGCCAAAGATTATAACAAAAGCGAAGAAGAACAGGTTGCAAACAATTAAATACATATGCTATTGTCACCATAAGCAGAACTGCCGCCTCCGAAAAGGCGTAGGACGACGTCGCAGTCTGATGACGTAATGCCTGACCTATCGTCAGTCATAGTAGACGAGGGTCTAATAAAAAGAAACTCAGACAAATTCCAGACTTCACACAAGAATCCAAGAAAACACACCCTATTGTCTTTGTGAGAGCTTTTAGAAATATTTTACCTCGGCATTGGTCCGAAATGCGAAAGATTCAGTTCGTTGTTGGTTTCATACGAGGTGATGTGCGGTTGTGGGCAGCCGAAGAGGCAGATCATTATCGAACATATGAGGAATTTGAACAGACCTTCCTACAGAAATACTTGTTGCAGGGATTCTGGAAAAACTACGAATGAAAGTTTTTGACCCACAGTTCAAAAATGGTTCAAATGAACTTAGAACTCCTTCAACCTAACTAACCTAAGGACATCACACACATCCATGCCCAAGGCAGGATTCGAACCGTAGCGGTCGCACGGTTCCGGACTGAAGCGCCTAGAACCGCTCGGTCACAAAGGCCGGCTTGACCTACAGTCATTTAACGTAAAACAAGATCGACTGCGCCGGTATTTCGAAAGATACTTGAACAAGACGAGATACTGGAGCAATCCGATATCGCATGTCGGTCGGTGCTTTGAGAATACTAAAGACTCGTTTGCCGTATAACATTCGTCAGGAACTGATAACCGTGCCAACTTATTACCTAGAATACTTTACCACGGCCGTGGATTCGATTGACCTCATTTACGAGAGTAGTCAAAAGTCAAATGAGTGTAACAGAAACCAATCGGGTCCACCGAAAAATGTAGGGTTTAACAATCGTTGTAACGACAACAACAACGACGACGACGACAATAATAGCAGAAATCAGTATGGCAATGCGAAGTGCGGTCGGCATCCATATGCGCCGCCGCGAGGATATAACGGCAACGGAAATCGTCAAAGTAACAGTTTCCCAGAGAGAAATGAGATAAAACTTACAATTCAGGGTGCCATGGCTCGCCATCAATAAAGAACCGTTATGCTTGGAATAATCGGCGCGGTCCCGAAGATAATAGACAAAAAGGGTATAGGAACGGGAGTGAACACCCACGCATAAATAACAGCTATGAAAACAATTGCTACGGGGCAGCATAGACTAAAATCAGCTCAATACCGCCCCAATAATTCGCACAATAGAACATGACAAAATACCCATCACGCTGTAAACACTGCAGAAGTGACTAAGGTAGGGTGACCAAACGTCCCGGAAAACCGGGATTGTTCCGGTTTTCATCCCTGTGTTCTGGTGTCCCAAAAATTTGTTTCGGGACGCTCAAAAGTCCCGGAATTCAGTTTTTAAATACATTTCGTGAAACTTTCTCAAATTTTTGGGATTTCGCTATATTAAAGGAAATGCAACACAAGAAATTAATATATTTTAGCTTATTTGTATAAAACCTCCATTGTCCCATACTAGTAATAATTGCAAGGTATTTATTTGCAATCCCAGCCCATAATGCCAATGTGGAAAGAATATTTTCGTTCATGAATATCCAGTGGACTGATGAAAGAAACAGAATGGAGGTGGACTCTCTTGAAGCAATCCTGCAGATCCTGTACAACTACAAAATGGATTGTGCCGAGTTTTATCACTGTGTCTCAAAGAACAAAGACATGATCAAGAAGAATGGAGGCAGTGAAAAATACGCTTTTCTCCAAGGACAGTCAATTCCATCTACAAGTGCTCAGTAATATTAGAGCTCATGTTAATATTAATTGATTAAAAGTTGAATGGCTGTAAAATTTTGTAAAATCGTAATACATTTCTTTATTACTGTATACGTTTATTAAATGTCATTAATTATACAGATAATCTAGATTATATCAATCTTTTGTATCCTCTTAGTAGTTATAATAATCGGGTTAACAAAATCTATCAACAAAACATTAATATTTAAAATTAAGAAACCTGGGTACATGTGGTTTGAGGTGTCCATTGGCACTCGGGTGAATGTGTCCCGGTTTTCACCGAAAATAATTTGGTCTCCCTAGACTAAGGGGAAAGGCAGCACTGCTTCGGCCAAGACCTCCCGTAGCCGACCGAAAACGGGAGTCGGGGCATGGCTCAAATAAACAATTATTTCTGAATGTATGACAAAGGAATCGATACGCGAGATGACCTATAGGCAGGTAAGCCAAATGATATGAAAGAAATAAACGCTGTGAAATACAGGCCATCGTTAATGCCACAATAGAAACAAATGATGTACATGTGATACTAGACACAGGAGCGGCTACGAATCATGTTTCGTACAGCTTGTTCAGTGAAATAAAAGATAAACTAAACCTACCTACTTTACCTGTGCTGAATTGCTATATTTTAACAGTTATAGGAAATAGTCAAAAGTTACAAACCTATATTCCAATAACATTCGCTGGAACCACAATTACTTGTGCATTCCAAGTGGTAGAAAAACTAATAGTTAACAGTCTCCTAAGAATGGTCGGTTCAGGCAATATCAAGTGAAAATTGAGCTTGGCAATGGGAAATGTTATCTTTACTCAGGCGATCATGTAATTTCAGTTGATTTAACGAGAACGAAGTGTTCTGTGAATAACGAGTTAGCCGATAAATTCAGTACCCATTTGATGTAACCAGAAGTCTTCCACATGAATGAGTAATGTAATGAACAAATCACAGAGGAAACAAAAGTTTTAAACACTATTCAATGTGAAATAGAAGAATCAAGTACTTTATCTGCCGTACAGAATTGTTGTTGCAATATTTGCATGCTTTTGAAAAGAAGTCAGGAGTAATTAAAGAATATGTCTATCATATGAAAGTACACCCCCCACGATACTTTCTGTCGTACATCATTCCTTGGATAAAGAAAGAAGCAGTAAGGGGATCGAACATATGATTAACTGGAATGTTATTGAATCATCTCACTCGTCATATTCCAGCCCCATTCTAGCGGTAGCCAGTGTGCGACTTGTTTTGGATGCAAGGATAATTATCAAAATCATATTACCTGTAAGAACCAAACCAGAAAACTTTGAGGTACAATTATTAAAATTCCGTGGAGTAAAATTCCTTACAACAATAGATCTAAAAGAATCGTAATGAAGAATCTTGTTGCAGCCAGATAGGCGACAGAATACAGCATTTGTCTGTAATGGTAAAAGTTGTCAATCACACGTTTTACTATTTGGACTTACTGGGTGCAGGAATGTTTATTGTAGCTCTGGATAAGGTGTTAGGCTCTGTATTATTGAGTCAAGTTACAGTCTACGTCGATTATTTACTTACTGCTGCAGCTGAATGGGATGAGTATTTGCTCATATTAAGAAATGTTTCGGACAAATTTTCCACTTTCGAAGTCACAGTTAAGTTAAAGAAATCAGAATTTGCCAGGAAAGACATTAAGTTATTGGGGCATTTCACCACGAGACATTCGGTCAGATTCACACAAACTACACGCCGTCAGACCCTTTACTATCGCACAAACTAAAAAAAAAAACAGTAAAAGCATTCATGTGCTTAGCGTCATTCTTCCGTAAGTATGTGCCTAGTAAATAGTGACGCACTGCTCAATCTTTTGACGAAAAACCGCGCATGGCTATGAACGGAAAATTGTCAGGAGAACTTTGACGCCTTAAAACAGGCTTTGGTAAACTCAGACATATCAGTACAATGTGACATGACACAAGAATTTTGCCCCAGCACTGATGCGTCCTTCCAGGGTCTGGGGGCAATATTGATTCAGATTAGTCATGATAAAGAAAATCAAAATGTAAATATAATTAGTTCTGCTAGCGCTCATTCCGCAACCGAGCTTGAAGTGCTGTAGTGTGGGCATTCCTCAAATTCCAGTCTTCCTATCGCGAAATCACACCATAGTCTGTTGTGATCATCGAGCATTTCATTCATACTGGCATGTAAACTATTGCACGAAAGATTAGTCAGATATGTCTTTTTCTTCAAGAGATCGATTTTGAGGTAATTTATATCAAAAGTGAACACAATGATTTAGCAGTGCCCTGTCTAGACTTCCACTTAAATGAATATACAGAATTAACAGAACAAACATCCGACCTTAGGATTTTACTCATCTGCGATGGTACATATCGGCTCTGTTATGTGAAAAGATGTAAAAATATGAGTTTCAAGAGGATTTTACTCAATAGGACAAGTTAAGGTAACAACTAACAAATGCTGATGATGCAGACTTAAGAACGGGTTACAAGTTACACAATGGAGTTTTGTTTTATAGTCGAACTCCTCAATCTAACTGCTGTGTTTCTTTACCCGTAGCATATGTAGACAGTTTTATCAGGCATATACGTTATTCATGGGGTGACTATGGTGTAGTCAAGTGCTCTCAGATAATAATGTCCTACAGCTATTTCCCTAACATTAGACGTGGAGTACAACGGTAGGCCATCAAGATATGTGTAACTTGTCGAAAGTACCAAACAATTAAATAGATCACAATTCAATGAATTACATCCTATTATACCAGTAAAATCCTTTGCCCTCGTATAAGTCGATGCCGCAGGGCCATTCCTGACGTCAAAAGGAAGAGTGAAATATTTAATAGCCTTGTATGATGTGTTTTACAAATATCCGTAGATGTATTCCGTTAAAACTCTAACGGCTGGACCTACAATCGAGCGAATCGTGATAGAATATTTTGTGAGAGAGGTTAAACCAAAAGCTATTCTGACTAATAATGCAACTATCTTAACAAGTGCCAAGTGGAAAGAAGTTTTCAAGCCACATAAACAGATTGATGGAACCAAATTTCATCCCGAGTCAGCCCAATAGCACGAGTAATTCGTGAATTTAACACCTATGTGAGAGGCCTGCCAGAGTGGCCGAGCGGTTCTAGGCGCTTCAGTCTGGAACCGTGCGACCGCTACGGTCGCAGGTTCGAATCCTGCCTCGGGCATGGATGTGTGTGATGTCCTTAGGTTAGTTAGGTTTAAGTAGTTCTATGTTCTAGGGGACTGATGACCACAGATGTTAAGTCCCATAGTGCTCAGAGCCATTTGAACCAACCTATATCGGAACGTATACACCATATAGACACACTAAGTGGACTGAATACGTGACTCCCTTTCAGTAAATAGCAAATAACTTGCCACACTCATCAAGAGGTTTTACGCCAAACGAATTAATGTACGAGATGTGCAAAATAAATAACTGGGTTAAAACCTTACCTAAATTTTCTGAGAAAGAGATTCAGTTAGAAAGAAAGGTAAGAGGAGCCTTTATAACGTTGGAAGCAAAGTCACAAGCTAGGAGAAAACAGTATGATGAAAGAATAGGTAGCACAACACTTTTGACGCTGGACAGCAGGTGCTAATACGCACGCATCCCAGTCTACTACACACTAAAAGTTTAACAAACAATGGCAGCTGTTGTACACACGACGGTACATTGTACATAGAGTACCATACTCGGGACGCTATTTGTCGAGCAACCCAAAAACAGGGAAAATACGTGGATTATATCCACATACACATATCAAAGAATTTATACGCTAAACAAAAGCGATCGATGCACCTCAACCACTTCTGCACCTGTTACCCAATGGAAAATACAACACTCTGTTACATGTAAACCTATTACTGCACACAGTGTATTTTCCTACCAGATTTTGCCAGTAAGAAATGTCTATGTCTTGTCCATGTCCATTTTGCCACGTTATTATGTGACAAACTTCAAATCCAACTTCACACATAGGACCATACATAGATGCAGCGCTATGTACAAGAATGAAGATGTATCAGAGTGAGAAGCTATACGCAAAAGAAATTATTTACATGGAAAGAGCAATGGTCATGCACGGAGAAGTAACTATTTACAGAAATGTTACGATTATACTAAAGTAATAAATAAAATAAATGTTAACGAGTAAGCTGTGAAGACGAACAGGCTAATGAAAATAGTGACCATACTAATTTTTTCCCTTTCGTATTCACTTTAATGTAGTATAGAGTACTGTAAAATCGTTACATCTTAATCGTTTGTAGTTTTATATAAATAGCGTAGCTCTTTCGTATTGTAAGTAGCTGTTGAAGTGCAATATAAATCGCACACCACATTAGGCGACGCGATCAACAGGTAGCAACTTCTACGGCGGCTGTATACAAGACGACCATCGCAGCAAAAAGAAGAGGTAAAGTTTCCCACTGACAAGAAAATCCTACTAAGAACATTTACTATTAAATTTCCTAGAAAATTTATTTCAGGTATGTTTGATGGTGTCTGTTCAGCAGCAGGCCTAAAAGAATTTCATTAACTTCCATTTACGACTGTTGTTGTTGTGGTCTTCAGTCCTGAGACTGGTTTGATGCAGCTCTCCATGCTACTCTATCCTGTGCAAGCCTCTTCATCTCCCAGTACCTACTGCAACCTACATCCTTCTGAATCTGCTTAGTGTATTCATCTCTTGGTCTCCCTCTACGATTTTTACCCTCCAAGCTGCCCTCAAATGCTAAATTTGTGATCCCTTGATGCCTCAGAACATGTCCTACCAACCGATCCCTTCTTCCAGTCAAGTTGTGCCACGGACTGCTCTTCTCCCCAATCCTTTTTAATACCTCCTCATTAGTTATGTGATCTACCCACCTAATCTTCAACATTCTTCTGTAGTACCACATTTCGAAAGCTTCTATTCTCTTCTTGTCTAAACTATTTATCGTCAATGTTTCACTTCCATACATGGCTACACTCCATACAAATACTTTCAGAAACGACTTCCTCACACTTAAATCTATACTCGATGTTAACAAATTTCTCTTCTTCAGAAACGCTTTCCTTACCATTGCCAGTCTACATTTTATATCCTCTCTACTTCGGATATCATCAATTATTTTGCTCCTCAAATAGCAAAACTCATTTACTACCTTGAGTGTCTCATTTCCTAATCTAATTCCCTCAGCATCACCCGACTTAATTCGACTACATTCCATTATCCTCGTTTTGCTTTTGTTGATATTCATCTTATATCCTTCTGTTAAGACAGTGTCCATTCCGTTCAACTGCTCTTCCAAGTCCTTTGCTGTCTCTGACAGAATTACAATGTCATCGGCGAACCTCAAAGTTTTTATTTCTTCTCCCTGGTTTTTAATACCTACTCCAAATTTTTCTTTTGTTTCCTTTACTGCTTGCTCAATATACAGATTGAATAACATCGGGGGCAGGCTACAACCTGTCTCACTCCATTCTCAGTCATTGCTTCCCTTTCCTACCCCTCGACTCTTATAATTTCTATCTGGTTTCCGTACAAACTGTAAATATCCCTTCGCTCCCTATATTTTACCCCTGCCACCTTTAGAATTTCAAAGAGAGTATTCGAGTCAACACTGGCAAAAGCCTTCCCTAAGTCTGCAAATGTTATAAGTGTCGGTTTCCCTTTCCTTAACCGATCTTGTATAAGAAGTCGTAGGATTAGTATTGCGTCGCGTGTTCATATATTTCTCCGGAATCCAAACTGATCTTCCCCAAGGACGGCTTCTACCAGTTTTTCCATGTTCATTTTATATCTTCCTTTCAACAGGCTGTTAGTGTTACTGTTAGTATTTTGCAATCCGTGACTTATTAAACTACTGGTTCGGTAATTTTCACACTTGTCAAGACCTGCTTTCCTTCGAATTGGTATTATTATGTTCTTCTTGGAGTCTGAGAGTATTTCAGTTTTGTCATGTCTGGGTCTCCCAAGGCTATCAGTAGTTCTAACGGAATGTTGTCTATTTTCGGGGCCTTGTTTCTACTTAGGTCCTTCGGTGCTCTGTCAGATTCTTCCCGCAGTATTATATCACCCATCTCATCTTCATCTACGTCCTCTTTCATTTCCATAATATTGTCCTCAACGATACCTCCTTGTACTATGCGAGGTGAGTCACCTAACATTACCACTGGAAACACCTCCCAAACCACAACAAGAATTGAATAACCATTTGCCGGCCGATGTGACCGAGCAGTTCTAGGCGCTTCAGTCCGGAACCGCGCTGCTGCTACGGTCGCAGGTTCGAATCCTGCCTCGGGCATGGATGTGTGTGATGTCCTTAGGTTAGTTAGGTTTAAGTAGTTCTTGTAAGTCTAGGGGGATACTGATGACCTCAAATGTTAAGTCCGATAGTGCTTAGAGCCATTTTTTGGAATAACCAATTCCTCAGGCCGAAAGCGAGGAGAGGGGCTGGTGTAATTGGTTAATACAAACCACTGAGAAATGCACGCAAGTATGATTTTGAACTCGTGTTTTTTTAAAATGGAAACCTGTTATTCCATAGAAACTGAAAATAGAAAAAAATACTTAATCAATACCGTTTTTTACATTGTAAAATGTTAATTACATCCAGAGTAATTTGTAACGTAAAGTTGAAGCTTGAGTAACTCCTCAGCAGTTCAATCGTGTGTGTCGGAGAGGACCGAATTAATTAGGGATACAGAAAGAACAGTGATGTAACGTAGGTACAGAAGAGACATGAATAGCACGTTACCTCCACATGTTAACATTTTCGTTAGTCTTTTTCTCTGAAGAATACTGTACGGAACCGATTTGTTGGAAAAAAATGTACATTAACATACGAATGTAGTTAAACTTAAAAAAATTTTTTTTTGTTTTCAATTACAGAATGTAAAAGGATGTATCCTGACATTTCAGGCCAATAAATGTTCAGAGCGATGCCCATCATTTGCTGCACACATTTGCACTCTTCCGCGTAATGAATGTGTTACATGACGCAGTACATCTGGCGTGAAGTTGCCACAGGGTGCCTCACTGCAATCAAAAGATACGGCCATTTATGTCAAATATTTTGACCCTCGAAAACTCACTCATTAAAACCTATAGTCTACTTCCGGTTGACCTAGAATCGTCAAATTCGGAAAAATGCAAGATTTCACAGTATAAGTAAAGCAAAAAATCCGAAACTTCTTAAACTGTAATTATATCACATAAAAAAATATTTTTTTTGCCGTTTCAACATACATTGCATTCATCACCAGTCAAAAGTATAACAGACGGACAGTACTGAATGCAAAAATTCTAGTCATGTTTTATCAAGTAAATAAAACGTTTTGTTAAATCTTTACTCTCTGCATATATAAACTGAAATTTCCTGCGCGTTTCTTTTTGTGTCTGGGCTAGTCTGGGAAACTACTGTAGAGATTTTGATGTGGTCATGGAATTCCCTGCCATCAATACGTTGCCAGCATCGATTTCCATAAGGGACAAAAGTAGTAAAGATTCCCGATTTCCAGAATGGATGAAAATACACTGAAGAGCCAAAGAAACTGGTACATCTGCCTAATATTGCGTGGGGCCCCCGCAGGCACGCAGAAGTGCCGCAACACGACGTGGCATGGACTTGACTAACGTCCGAAGTACGAGTAGTGCTGGAGGGAACTGATACCACGAATCCTGCAGGGTTGCCCATAAATCCGTGAGAGTACGACGGGGTGGAGATCATTTCTGAACAGCACGTTGCAAGGCATTCAAATGGTTCAAATGACTCTAAGCACTATGGGACTTAACATCTGAGGTCATCAGTCCCCTAGAACTTAGAACTATTTAAACCTAACTAACCTAAGGATATCACACGCCCATGCCCGAGGCAGGATTCGAACCTGAGACCGTAGCAGCAGCGCGGTTCGGAACTGAAGCGCCTAGAACCGCTCTGCCACAGAGCCGGCTGCAAGGCATTCCAGATATGCTCAATAATATTCATGTCTAGGGACTTTGGTGCCCAGAGGAAGTGTTTAAACTCAGGAGAGTGTTCCTGGAGACACTCGGTAGCAATTCTGGAAGTGTGGGGTGTTGCATTGTCCTGCTGGAACTGACCAAGTCCGTCGGAATGCTCAACGGATATGAATCGATACTGGTGACGATACAGGCTGCTTACGTACGTGTCACTCGTCAGAGTTGCAACTAGACATATCAGGGGTCCCATATCAATCTAACAGCACACGCCCCACGCCATTACAGAACCTCTACCGGCTTCAAGAGACCACTGCTGATATATGCTGGGCCCATGGATTCATGAAGTTGTCTCCATCCTCTCGATACAATTTGAACCGAGACTCGTCGGACCAGGCAACATGTTTCCACACATCAACAGTCAATGTCGGTGTTGACGGCCCCAGGTGAGGCGTAAAGCCTTGTGCCGTGCTGTCATCAAGAGTACACGAGTGGGCCTTCGGATCCGAAAGCCCACATCGATGATTTTTCGTTGAATGGTTCGCAGCTGACGCTTTTTGATGGCCCAGCATTGAGGTCTGCAGCAATTTGTGGAACGGCTGCACTTGTGCCACGTTGAACGGTTCTCTGCAGTGGTCATTGGTCCCGTTCTTGCAGCATCTATTTCCAGCCTCAGCAATGTGGGAGATTTGATGTTTCAGCAGATTCCTGATATTCACGGTACACATGACATGGTGGTACTGAAAAATCCCCACTTTATCGGCACCTCGGAGGTGCTGTGGCCCCTGGATCGTGCGCCGACTATAACAACACGTTCAAACTCACTTAAATCTTGGAAATCTGCCATTGTAGCAGCAGTAACCGATCTGACAACTGCGTCAGACACTTTCTGTCGTATTAGGTACTGCAGTCGGCCTGCTTACATTTTCTGTGTTTGAATACGCATGCCTATACCAGTTTCTCTGGCGCCTCATTATATGTGTACATATTGTACGGAACCCTTAGTGTACGAATCCTAGTCGCACTTGGCCAACTTCTACCCGGTGTGACTCAGTGCAATCATCTCCTTCTTCAACGCCCCCTTACCACTTTTAAATCTTCCTGACTTTTTTTTAATCGTTTCACCCCTTCATCCGAACTGCTAAGATTTATAAGTATCTATACACCGGTCAATAATACCATGAGTTCCAAAATTCTTTATGATGACTTGTTAATCAATGTTAAATTCGCCAAAATCTTACAATCACACACTTCTCGCTCTGGACTTGTTATTTTATTACGTACAAAACAGTTCTCACCAAGCGTAGTCACATTTAAGATACAACGCAATAGTTAAAAAAAATGGTTCAAATGGCTCTGAGGACTATGGGACTTAACATCTGTGGTCATCAGCCCCCTAGAACTTAGAACTACTTAAACCTAACTAACCCAAGGACATCACACACATCCATGCCCGAGGCAGGATTCGAACCTGCGACCGCAGCGGTCACGCGGTTCCAGACTGAAGCGCCTAGAAGCGCTCCGCCACAACGGCCGGCAGGAAACCGCACGGCCGCAATAGTTAAATAAAGTGTTTCTGCACTTGATGGATTTATTAGTTTCGCCTGCTAATTAGCTGCTTCTTGCACTTCGTGACGCCGCTGCCTCTCGGAGTTGAGCTCTCTCAGTAAGGCCACCTCTATTTCTGCTGTGCGGTTGCACGGACCTCATCACTACACATAAACTACAGTGTTACGCAGTTTTCTAACAAACTTTATTATAGTTTTTTCTTCAACTATCTCCTTCTCGAGCTGGAAACATGTTATCTCTTAGTCCGACAACGAATTACCACAAACGCTCTATTATTAACTCACAACGGATAAGATTAACATATCGAGTGTTTTGGAAATTTGTGGTAAGGTCGTATGGGACGAAACTGCTGCGGTCATCGGTCCCTAAGCTCACACCCTACTTAATGTAACGTAAACCAACTTACGCTAAGGACGACACACACACACATGCCGCGCGGACCGTGACAAGACACGTCAGAACGCGCCACCACCCAGCGCGGCTATGTCGAGTGTGTGTGGGTTGACTTCCAGTACACAGTGCAAAAAGTAGGTCTGTGTCATCACCCATTCACGCACCCCTGTTAGTCCTCTGCTTACTGTGCGAGGCAGTACGTTCCATGTTACGTCGCAGGGGCGGTTTTGTGTATTTTACCCAGTGGTTGTAATCGAAGTGCATCTACTCACGGAGTTCCACTATGGCCTGTAATTATCTTACGGCAGCGGAACTTGGTAGATATGCTAATGCTTTAATGCGGACCTGCTTTACGTTGGAAAAACATAGTTCCAGTTTTGGCTACCAGCTGCAAATCTGGCGCTTTGAATGTCAGAAAGACGTATAGAAATGTTTCCGTACGTAATGGATTAGGAATGGGACTTGGGCAGTAAAGGTCAAAGAGTGGGAAAGGCATAATAATGATTTTATTACGTACCGCTGCTGAAACAATTTGTTCGATATGAGCACCGGAGACGTGGACGAGATCTGCAAAACAGTTGGTCGCAGCAGTTACGGTCTGAGCAACGTGTTCCCCTGCACGGTCTTAAGATCAGACAAACACGGAACGTGTGACTGGTAAAGACGTTCGTTTAGATATCCCCAGGGCCAAAAATCCCACGGGTTCAGATGTGATACTGCAGGTCATTCATCTTGCAAACTTCTGAGGTAACACATAGAAGGTTGCATAAAGCACTCCGTCGTCAGGCCACAAGTGGCCCATCGGGACCATCCGACCGCCGTGTCATCCTCAGCTGAGGATGCGGACAGGTGGGGCGTGTGGTCAGTACACAGCACTCCCAGTCGTTATGATGGTTTTCTTTGATCGGAGCCGCTACTATTCCCTCGAGTAGCTCCTCAGGTGGCATCACGAAGCTGAGTGCACCCCGAGAAATGGCAACAGCGCATGGCGGCCCGGATGGTCACCCATCCAAGTGCCGGCCACGCCCGACGGCTCTTAACTTCGGCGATCTGACGGGAACCGATGTATCCACTGCGGGAAGGCCGTTGCCCGAACGTTGCATTAAGAAGGTCTTCTACTGGGGCGAGCGACACGAGATGTTGGCTCTGAGCACTATGGGACTCAACATCTTAGGTCATAAGCCCCCTAGAACTTAGAACTACTTAAACCTAACTAACCTAAGGACATCACACACACCCATGCCCGAGGCAGGATTCGAACCTGCGACCGTAGCAGTCCCGCGGTTCCGGACTGCAGCGCCAGAACCGCTAGACCACCGAGGCCGGCACACGCGAGATGTTACCCGACTTTCCATGGAAACAGTAGTTTACTCAAGTGTACTCTTCCAAAGCAGGCATCACATGCTGTTCAAGGAGGTCTCGATAACGTGCAGATGTCACGATACACCTGACAGGTGGATTCTCTTAAAAGAAGAACGGACTGAGAATAAAGGCGCTTGTGAACGTACTCCACACAGACACACACGTGTGGCTCTTGGTACACAGCGCACGGTTTAACAGTATACAAAACTCGACACTTCTGTGTGTTCACTGCACCTGTAGTGCAAAACGTGCCTCGTCACTCTACAGAGTATTAGCCGGCCACATGTCATCAACTTCGATTCGTGCCAGAAACGGAGGAGTAAATTTAGAACGTTGCCACTGATCGTGATGTTGCTGCAACATCTGGAGCTTGTAAAACTACGTGAGTAAAATAGAGCGCCAAACTTTCCGTACTGTTGACCGTTGGATGGACAATGCTCGTGACACTGCACGAGCGCTAGCACCGCCCGGGGACCGAGCGAGGTAGCGCAGTGGTTAGACACTGGACTCGCATTCGGGAGGACGACGGTTCAATCCCGCGTCCGGCCATCCTGATTTAGGTTTTCCGTGATTTCCCTAAATCGCTCCAGGCAAATGCCGGGATGGTTCCTTTCAAAGGGCACGGCCGACTTCCTTCCCCGTCCTTCCCTAATCTGATGAGACCGATGACCTCGCTGTCTGGTCTCCTTCCCCAAACCAACCCAACCCACTGCCCGGGGCTCGCGCTGCAGGGTCGGTTACAGCAGCAGCAACCTCGTCAGTAACATCAACCCGGACAGGACGTTTTCCTTCCAGGTGCCACACCAAGCGGACCCATGTTTTCCAATTCCACTATCAACTTCTTTAATCCATTTAATGACATCTAGTCGCTCTTCAGACCTTTCAGTCGGCGATACTCTCTCAATGCAGCACTATAATTAGTGCCGTTCACATGAAACACACTAACAGCGCACGGTCTCTATTCTCGATAGCCATACTGTTCACTCACGTGAACAAATGAGAGCGTGGGTATCATGCCGTCATACGTATAAACAGTGTACAGCACCAGATTTGCAACTGGTGGCCAAAAGTGAAACACATTTTTTTCCAGCGTAAATGATTTCTGCACTAACGCATTAGCATAGCTATCAAGTTTCTCTCCTACACGACAACTACAGCCCACACTGAGACGTCCGTAAGTAATTGTACTTTAATTGTAACCACCTGGCCTCTCTCTCTCTCTCTCTCTCTCTCTCTCTCTCTCTCTCTCTCTCTGAAAACTGAATAAATCACGGAATAATGTAGATAGAGAGGTACAAATTGACACACATGCTTGGAATGACATGGGGTTTTATTAGAACCAAAAAAATAGAAATGTTCAAAAAATGTCCGACAGATGACGCTTCATCTGATCAGAATAGCAATAATTAGCATATCAAAGTAAGACAAAGCAAAGATGATGTTCTTTACAGGAAATGCTCAATATGTCCACCGCCTTTCCCCAACAATAGCTGTAGTCGAGGAATAATGTTGTGAACAGCACTGTAAAGCATGTCCGGAGTTATGGTGAGGCATTGGCGTCGGATGTTGTCTTTCAGCATTCCTACAGATGTCGGTCGATCACGATACACTTGCGACTTCAGGTAACCCCAAAGCCAATAATCGCACGGACTGAGGTCTGGCGACCTGGGAGGCCAAGCACGACGAAAGTGGCGGCTCAGCACACGATCATCACCAAACGACGCGCGCAAGAGATCTTTCACGCGTCTAGCAATATGGGGTGTTTTTTTCTGTTCTAATAAAACCCCATGTCATTCCAAGCATGTGTGTCAATTTTTACCTCTCTATCTACATTATTCTGTGGTTTATCAAGTTTTCAAATTTATACTGACTTTTTGATCACCGGGTATAGGGTGAGTCGCGTAAGACGTAACACCCCCATTATTCCATTATTCTGGGGGCGATTGCGCGTATCGACAAGCGGTGTTCGGAAAATCATAGCCACTATGGGGCACACACTTTGGTACATGCACAATAATCACAACGCTTATATTGACCGAGATAATGAGGCCAGTACATGTTTTTTAAATGGGACGCTATACTTTTTTTACCATCATTCGAACGCTCTAGAAAAGACGCGTATAGTGATGTAACGCATGTTGCTATTGTGATTCAAACTTCGCTTAAAAGACGCTAGGAAATATTGTACGATTGAAGGTCGAGGCGGTCGGAAGCGGCTGCAGACTGTAAACACGCCTCGCGCGACCCGCGGGCCGAGTTGCCGTGCTCTGTGCAGCATGCACGGCCTACGCTACGTAGGTAAATCCTCATACGCCTTCTTTTAAGCGAAGTTTGAATCGAAATAGCAACATGCGCTACATCACTATACGCGTCTTTTCCAGAGCGTTCGAATGATGGTAAAAAAAGTATGGCGTCCCATTTAAAAAACATGTACTTGCCTCATTTGTTGTTGTTGTTGTCTTCAGTCCTGAGACTGGTTTGATGCAGCTCTCCATGCTACTCTATCCTCTGCAAGCTTCTTCATCTCCCAGTACCTACTGCAACCTACATCCTTCTGAATCTGCTTAGTGTATTCATCTCTTGGTCTCCCCCTGCGATTTTTACCCTCCACGCAGCCTTCCAATACTAAATTGGTGATCCCTTGATGCCTCAGAACATGTCCTACCAACCGATCCCTTGTTCTGGTCAAGTTGTGCCACAAACTTCTCTTCTCCCCAATCCTATTCAATACTTCCTTATTAGTTACGTGATCTACCCATCTAATCTTCAGCATTCTTCTGTAGCACCACATTTCAAAAGCTTCTATTCTCTTCTTGTCCAAACAATTTACCGTCCGTGTTTCACTTCCATACATGGCTACACTCCATACAAATACTTTCAGAAATGACTTCCTGACACTTAAATCTATACTCGATGTTAACAAATTTCTCTTCTTCAGAAAAGCTTTCCTTGCCATTGCCAGTCTACATTTTATATCCTCTCTACTTCGACCATCATCAGTTATTTTGCTCCCCAAATAGCAAAACTCCTTTACTACTTTAAGTGTCTCATTTCCTAATCTAATACCCTCAACATCACCCGACTTAATTCGACTACATTCCATTATCCTCGTTTTGCTTTTGTTGATGTTCATCTTATATCCTCCCTTCAAGACACCATCCATTCCGTTCAGCTGCTCTTCCAAGTCCTTTGCTGTCTCTGACAGAATTACAATGTCATCGGCGAACCTCAAAGTTTTTATTTCTTCTCCATGGATTTTAATACCTACTCCGAATTTTTCTTTTGTTTCCTTTACTGCTTGCTCAATATACAGATTGAATAACATTGGGGAGAGGCTACAACCCTGTCTCACTCCCTTCCCAACCGCTGCTTCCCTCTCATGCCCCTCGACTCTTATAACTGCCATCTGTTTTCTGTACAAATTGTAAATAGCCTTTCGCTCCCTGTATTTTACCCCTGCCACCTTTAGAATTTGGAAGAGAGTATTCCAGTCAACATTGTCAAAAGCTTTCTCTAAGTCTACAAATGCTAGAAACGTAGGTTTGCCTTTCCTTAATCTTTCTTCTAAGATAAGTCGTAAGGTCAGTATTGCCTCACGTGTTCCAGTATTTCTACGGAATCCAAACTGATCTTCCCCGAGGTCGGCTTCTACTAGTTTTTCCATTCGTCTGTAAAGAATTCGTGTTAGTATTTTGCAGCTGTGGCTTATGAAACTGATTGTTCGGTAATTTTCACATCTGTCAACACCTGCTTTCTTTGGGATTGGAATTATTACATTCTTCTTGAAGTCTGAGGGTATTTCGCCTGTTTCATACATCTTGCTCACCAGATGGTAGCGTTTTGTCAGGACTGGCTCTCCCAAGGCCGTCAGTAGTTCTACTGGAATGTTGTCTACTCCGGGGGCCTTGTTTCGACTCAGGTCTTTCAGTGCTTCACGCAGTATCGTATCTCCCATTTCATCTTCATCTACATCCTCTTCCATTTCCATAATATTGTCCTCAAGTACGTCACCCTTGTATAGACCGTCTATATACTCCTTCCACCTTTCTGCTTTCCCTTCTTTGCTTAGAACTTGCCTCATTATCTCGGACAATATAAACGTTGTGATTATTGTGCATATACTAACGTATGTGCCCCATAGTCCGCTATGATTCGCCGAAAACCGCATGCCGATACGTGCAATGGCCACCGGAATAAAGGGGGTTTTACGTCTTACGCGACTCATCCTGTATATACAGGGTGATTCAAAAAGAATACCACAACTTTAGGAATTTAAAACTCTGCAACGACAAAAGGCAGAGCTAAGCACTATCTGTCGGCGAATTAAGGGAGCTATAAAGTTTCATTTAGTTGTACATTTGTTCGCTTGAGGCGCTGTTGACTAGGCGTCAGCGTCAGTTGATGCTAAGATGGCGACTGCTCAACAGAAAGGTCATCATTCCCATAAACCTAATGTCTGTATATGGGGCACTGAGAATCCGCGGGAAACAACTCAGTATGAATGTGACTCGCCTAAGGTGAACGTTTTCTGTGCCATTTCAGCCAATAAAGTTTTTGGTCCCTTTTTCTTCGAAGGTGCAACTGTAACTGGACTACAGTATCTGGAGATGTTAGAGAATTGGCTGTTCCCTCAGCTCGAACAAGAAGCACAACAATTCATATTTCAGCAGGATGGAGCGCCACCACATTGGCACTTATCTGTCCGTAACTACCTGAACGTCAACTACCCGAGGCGGTGGATCGGCCGCCAGCCCTGATCTTACCCCCGGCGATTTTTTCTTATGGGGGTATGTTAAGGATATTGTGTTTCGGCCACCTCTCCCAGCCACCATTGATGATTTGAAACGAGAAATAACAGCAGCTATCCAAACTGTTACGCCTGATATGCTACAGAGAGTGTGGAACGAGTTGGAGTATCGGGTTGATATTGCTCGAGTGTCTGGAGGGGGCCATATTGAACATCTCTGAACTTGTTTTTAGTGAAAAAAAACCTTTTTAAATACTCTTTGTAATGATGTATAACAGAAGGTTATATTATGTTTCTTTCATTAAATACACATTTTTAAAAGTTGTGGTATTCTTTTTGAATCACCCTGTACTTCCGTTCATGAATAATTGATCTGCGAAGTGCCTATTATGGCAAGTCTCATTTTGAGCACCGTGTATAAAAGCTAATAAATTCACGGTAGATTACTTAATATGTACGTTCTCCAGAGGATAGGAGGCGGATGTTTCAGCTCGCAAGCTTGTGGAATCATATCTGGGAACGGTCTGCAAAGGGTGATGATTTCAAGAGTGTGAGAACCGGCGAGAATTCTGACGAACGCCTCCGTTTTCGCACGCCCCTTTGCATCGACCGCTGGGGGAGGTTTCATTCTCTCGAAGGGTGCAGCCGAAATTCCCAGGGACGCCGTGCAGCTACGTACACTGGATGCTGGCGGCAGGTATGCGGCGGAAGGAAGTGGCAGACATCTGCTCGCCCCAGGCCGTGGGAAACCTGCCAGGTACGGTCGCACACGTCAGAGGCGCGCGTGAGAATACGATTTATGGCGCCGCCTCCACCTCCCTCCCCTGTTTGTTTTTGTTCTTTCCTGTCCCATAGACGGCCGAGCAATGGAAGACTGGAGTACGTTGCTGTTGACTCACTACGTTGCAAAACCTAACTGAAATACATTAGCAAGTTCCACTACAGAACTAGACTTATACGCCATTTTTCTCACTTTCCTTACTTGCTCATTGTTTCTGTTTCTTCGAGCTCGATAGAGTACCGAGCAACAGAAGACCGGAACACGTTACTACTATTCTCATTACTCTACGAAGCGTAACTGAATTACGCTACTAAGTCACACTACACTATCATATTTGCATGATGAGTTTATTTTTCATGTCGCATGGACGTCATTATTAGCTCATTACGTTAGAAAGCACAGCTGAATTACTTTAGCAGGTGACACTTGCAAGACGATTTTATTACTATCTTCCCTTGTATTTTTCTTTTTTTAAAATTAATTTTCAATAAAAGCTACAGAAGCCTTGAATACATTTTTAATACACCGTGCTACGGACCAAACACACCCTCTGCGGTTAACAACTGTAGTTGTAAATCAGAGCTTGCTCCAACTAAGGTTGACAACCTTCGAAAGTCAAAAATGGAAAGGTCCTTTAGGAAAAAGATTCCACCGTCCTGCTCAAAAAGGCAGGAAAAGGCTACATCGGATTCGGAGGATAGTCAACTAGAAGAGAGCAACGAATCGGAGCGTTTGCAACCATCAAAATGCACACTAAAACACAAAAAGAAGATTAAACTTGAGCAAATAAATTATATAGCAACACACAACATAAACTCACTACTACAGACGGGGAAACTCAAGGAGCTCACAGATGAACTAAATAAACAAAAAATTTTAATAACATGGTTCCAAGAAATGGAAAACACCACAGAGGACCCATTCGAATCACAATGATTCAGAATTTATAATGGGAAACCAGGACCGAGGGCAATGAAACAATGTCCCCAGTTTGGAACAGGGTTTTTAGTAAACATAAAAATAATAGATTCAGTAACGGATTTCCAAGCAGTATCACCAAGAATTGAGACTCTAAGCTTTAAAACAATAAATAAAACCTATACAATAATAAATGCTCATGCCCCAACAAATGAAAAAAATTGTCTAACAAAAACAAAGGAAGAGGTAGATAAATTTTGGGACCTTCTAGAACAAACTGTGAACAGAGTAAATAAAAATAATCTAAAAGTCTTATTGGGAGATTTCAATCCTCAGTTGGGAAAAGAAAGGAAATATAAAGATATAATTGGAAAATGGAGTCCACATAAATTTACGAACAAAAACGGTCAAAGACTTGTAGAACTCTGCAGAGAACACAAACTAACAGATGATCTAGAACAACTAGTGCATAATCTTAAAAAAGAAGCAGAGAATCTAGCGCCCTTGAACCCACGAAGGAAACATGCATGGTGGACACCAGAATGTGACAAATTCCATGAAGATAGACACCAGGCATGGTTAATGTTTCAAACACATGAAACTGAAGAAAATGCCATCAACCTAAAAAATGAAAGAAAAAAATTCACACAAAATATTATAAGAATCAAGAGAGGATTTCATAAAGATATTATAAACTCTATAGAAGGTAATTATCATAAAACCAACTCCAGGAACTACTATAAAATCTATGGGAAACAACTACAACAATATGAGGCTTCTACAATAATACTGAAAAATAAAGATGGAAGACTGACACACAGTAACAAGGAAAATGCAGAAATCATGGCAAAAGCATTTAACAAACTTCTGAATTGCGAGGAACCCAAAGAACCCTTACAAATCAACATAAATACCCCAATAAAAACCAAACCTAACAAACTAGACCCTCCAACTTTCCAAGAAGTAGAAAAAATTCTTAAAGAACAAAAAAATTATAAGGCGTGTGGAGAAGATCAGGTTTTTGTTGAAATGTGGAAATATGCAAGTGACGCAGTCAAGACCTCCTTACACATGGCTCTAACAAAAATCTGGGTAACAGAACGATTCCCCGAACATTGGACCACAGCTACCATCCACCCACTACACAAAAAGGAAGATAAGAGCAACCCAGACAACTACAGAGGAATCTCTCTCCTATATTGCACATACAAAATTCTATCCAAGATCCTTTATGAAAGAATCTAGGAGCAATTAGAACAGGAGTTAGGGGAATATCAGGGAGGTTGCAGACCATGGAGAAGCTGTGCAGAGCAGATAATTAGTTTAAAATTGATTATGGCATACTACAAGAAACGGAACAAACCTCTGGCAATAACATTTGTAGATTTTAAGAAGGCATATGACTGTCTCCACAGACCTTCAGTATTAAAAATTTTGAGAAATCTAGGACTCCATCCAAAACTAATTAAAATAATGCAACTCACTCTAACCAACACCAAATCAAAAGTGAAGTTCAGAGGAGAAATTTCGGAACCATTCCTAATAAAAACAGGCTTCAGACAAGGTGACTGCCAATCACCATTACTGTTCAACTGTGCACTGGAGTACATAATGAGAGAATGGTACAAGGACAATCCAAAGATGATAAGAATTGGAAGTGCAAAAGATGATATTAGCTTAAACTGCTTGAGATTCGCTGATGATCTTGCTCTCACGAAGCCAGGCAACAAATGAAATCACTACAAGGAATAGCAGAGAAAGTAATCCTTAGAATATCATTTGAAAAAACGGAGATTATGCTAACTGATCCACCACTTGCAAACAAAATTACAATAGAACAGGAAATCAAAATTGTTGATAAAGTTAAATATTTAGGAGAAATAATAACATACAATCTAAATGAGAAGCCATCATGGCAGAATAGAATAAAAAAGTGAACTACGCAAATTACATTACCAAAACTACGTACAACAAAAAAGCCTATCTATAGATGTAAAATTAAAACACTATAAAACAGTTACACAACCAGAAATAACGTATGTAGCTGAAAATATCTTCAAAACAACTAATACAGCAGAAATTGAGAGAATACTAAAAATAGAAAGAAGAATAATTAGGACATGTATAAATAAACATTATAAAATAAATGGACATTGGAGAATAGCATCAAATGAAACAGTATATTAGAAAATAGAACCAGTCATGAGCACAATCAGGAAGAAACGCATCTCATTCTTTGGGCATCTGATGAGGAATCCAGAAAACAGAATTAGTAAAAAAAAAAAAATACAAAAATTGTGGAATAGCAAGAGCGACATTAAATGGATCACAGAAATTAAGGAAGATATAAAAGAACTCCAAATTACAGTAGATGACCTAAAAAACAAGACAGAGAAAACCAGAAGACTGCAAGACCCGCAAACCAGACTACAAATGAAAATCAATAAAAGGAGTACAGGAAGAGTGGTCTCAGATGAAGAATATCTGAAAGAATGAAGAAATATTGGGCAGACAAGAGAGCAAAACACCTTTCATATAAGAATAGACTCTAATAATTACAGTACCTAAATATCATATTAAGTTATTGTTGAGCCAAATTGTACCCCTGTATAACAACTTGTTTACAACTTTGTATTTTTGACTAAAGTGGTCCAATGAAAGCCATAAAATTAAATAAATGAAACCACCGTGCTACGTACCACAGTTTAACTACAGCAGTATGTGACACTACAACTTTAGATTTGTAAGACGATTCTTTTTTTAGACTCTTTCCTTTTCTTCAGTATTATTATTAACCCCATTACGCTACGAAACATTACTGAATTACAATAGCCGGTCACATTACATCATTAAATTTTCATGACGATTGTCCTTCGTTCTTTCCTTTTTCTTTTCTATTTCTTGTTTTACGCTAAAGAGCCAAAGAAACTGGTGCACCTGCCTAACATCGTGTAGGGCCCCCACGAGCACGCAGAAGTTTCGCAACATGACGATGCATGGACTCGACTAATGTCTGAGATGGTGCTGGAGGCAACTGACACCATTAATCCTGCAGTTTTGTCCATAAATCAAATGGTTCAAATGGCTCTAAGCACTATGGGACTTAACATCTGAGGTCATCAGTCCCCTAGACTTAGAACTACTTAAACCTAACTAACCTAAGGACAATCACACACACATCCATGCCCGAGGCAGGATTCGAACCTGCGACCGTAGCAGCAGCGCGGTTCCGGACTGAAGCGCCTAGAACCGCTCGGCCACATCGGCCGGCTGTCCATAAATCCGTAAGAGTACGAGGGAGTGGAGATCTCTTCTGAACAGCACGTTGCAAGGTACATCTACATCTACATCAACATTTATACTCCGCAAGCCACCCAAGGGTGTGTGGCGGAGGGCACTTTACGTGCCACTGTCATTACCTCCCTTTCCTGTTCCAGTCGCGTATGGTTCGCGGGAAGAACGACTGTCTGAAAGCCTCTGTGCGCGCTCTAATCTCTCTAATTTTACATTCGTGATCTCCTCGGGAGGTATAAGTAGGGGGAAGCAATATATTCGATACCTCATCCAGAAACGCACCCTCTCGAAACCTGGCGAGCAAGCTACACCGCGATGCAGAGCGCCTCTCTTGCAGAGTCTACCACTGGAGTTTGTTAAACATCTCCGTAACGCTATCACGGTTACCAAATAACCCTGTGACGAAACGCGCCGCTCTTCTATGGATCTTCTCTATCTCTTCCGTCAACCTGATCTGGTACGGATCCCACACTGATGAGCAATACTCAAGTATAGGTCGAACGAGTGTTTTGTAAGCCACCTCCTTTGTTGATGGACTACATTTTCTAAGGACTCTCCCAATGAATCTCAACCTGGTACCCGCCTTACCAACAATTAATTTTATATGATCATTCCACTTCAAATCGTTCCGCACGCATACTCCCAGATATTTTACAGAAGTAACTGCTACCAGTGTTTGTTCCGCTATCATATAATCATACAATAAAGGATCCTTCTTTCTATGTATTCTCAATACATTACATTTGTCTATGTTAAGGGTCAGTTGCCACTCCCTGCACCAAGTGCCTATCCGCTGCAGATCTTCCTGCATTTCGCTACAATTTTCTAATGCTGCAACTTCTCTGTATACTACAGCATCATCCGCGAAAAGCCGCATGGAACTTCCGACACTATCCACTAGGTCATTTATATATATTGTGAAAAGCAATGGTCCCATAACACTCCCCTGTTGCACGCCAGAGGTTACTTTAACGTCTGTAGACGTCTCTCCGTTGAGAACAACATGCTGTGTTCTGTTTGCTAAAAACTCTTCAATCCAGCCACACAGCTGGTCTGATATTCCGTAGGCTCTTACTTTGTTCATCAGGCGACAGTGCGGAACTGTATCGAACGCCTTCCGGAAGTCAAGAAAAATAGCATCTACCTGGGAGCCTGTATCTAATATTTTCTGGGTCTCATGAACAAATAGAGCGAGTTGGGTCTCACACGATCGCTGTTTCCGGAATCCATGTTGATTCCTACATAGTAGATTCTGAGTTTCCAAAAACGACATGATACTCGAGCAAAAAACATGTTCTAAAATTCTACAACAGATCGACGTCAGGTATCCCTGATATGCTCAATAATATTCATGACTGGGGATGTGGCGGCCAGCAGAAGCGTTTAAACTCAGAAGAGTGTTCCTGGAGCCACTCTGTATCAATTCTGGACGAGTGGTGTGCCGCATTGTCCTGCCGGAATTGCCCAAGTCCGTCGGAATGCACAGTGGACATGAATCGATGCATGTGATCAGACAGGGTGCTTACTTACACGTGCAAAATCACTCCAGCTGCACACGCCCCACACCATTACAGAGCCTCCACCAGCCTGAACAGTGCACTGCTGACATGCAGGTTTCATGGATTCTTGAGCTTGTCTCCAATCCGTATACGTCCATCCACTCGATACAATTTGAAACGAGACTCGTCCCACCAGGCAACATGTTTTTTCAGTCGTCAACAAACAGTCCAATGTCGGTGTTGACAGGCCCAGGCCAGGTGTAAAACTTTGTGTAGTACAGTCATCAGGGGCCTTCGGCTCCGAAAGCCCATATCGATGGTGTTCCTTTGAATGGTTCGCACGCTGTCACTTGCTGATGGCCCAGCATTGAAATCTGCAGCAATTTGCGGAAGGGTTGCACTTCCGTCATGTTGAACGATTCTCTTCAGTCACCGTTGGTCCCGTTCGTGCAGGATCTTTTTCGGGCCGCAGCGATATCGGAGATTTAATGTTTCACCGGTTTCGTGATATTCACGGTACACTCGTGAAATGGCCGTACGGGAAAATCGCTACCTCGAAGATACTGTGTCCTATTGCTCGTGCGCCGACTATAACATCAAGTTCAAATTCACTTAAATCTTGATAACCTGCCACTGTAGCAGCAGTAACCGATCTAGCTGCGCCAGACACTTGTTTTCTTATATATGCGTTGCCGACCGTCAGCGCCGTATTCTGACTATTGATATATCTCTGTATTTGAATACGCATGCATATACCATTTTCTTTGGCGCTTCAGTATTATTGAGGCAAAATGTATAAATTCAAAACTTTTTAAAGTGCTCTGTGAGGAAATGGGTGCTAAACATACACAATCGCTCTTTTTTTAGTAATACTAGATGGTTTTCAAGGGATAAAGATCTAAAAAGGTGTTTGAACTGAGGATTGAGGTATTTGTTTCATAAAGGAGAAAAGTCACTCTCTGGCAGACTGTTTCAACAACGGAGACTTTCTATTGAAAATGGCTATCCTCACTGACATTTTTGAGAAACTAAATGTTCTTATCATTTCAAGTTAATCAGGCAACCGTACTATATTGGAATGAAAAAAGCGAAAGGCATTCATAAAGAAATTAGAGCTATGGCAAAACCCAATGGAAAGTGGCATGCCATATACGAAGGGCTTATTCCAACAGTGGTACAAGTCCATTACCTCGACTTTTCTGTCTATAATCTTCTGAAATTAATGAGCCAACAAACAGAAGGAAAGGTTCATCTCTAGCAAGAAGCCGTAAGCTTGAATATTTCTGGTATATCAACTGCAGATTTTTCAGCGCTCATTTAACTTTAGGACTCTGTATCTCAATATGAACAAAAATGGACTTGCACCACTATTGAAATAAGCCCTTCATGTGATCCCTACTCCAGTGTCACTGTTAGAGGTCATAGATAACCTGGTACTTCCGATAACGATAAGGGTCCATCGCCTTCGTCATCTAAAAGTACAGTTGCAGATGGCAACGTAAGTATAATGGATATTAAAACAGGAAATGCAGTGACTAAGTAAGTCTTCAGAAATCAGAGTAATTTATTAGCAAATATATTCTGAATCATATAGAAACAAGGCCAGATTTCATTAAGACATTTACTTGGAGCATTTTGTGCTAAGATTCTGAAGCGTGGACTCTGGCGAAACAAGGAAACAGAAGCATTAGAAGCAACAGAGGTGTAGCTATGGAGTTCACTTCGAAAAGTATTTTGATAAATTTCATTGTATTAAAAATCCATTCAAAAACGCTTCTGAACCATGATGCCTAAAAATAAAAAAGAAAGAACAACGTACTGATCTCACCTGCGATACTTCACTGGATAGTAAATTTAATGACATCCCTTTGTTGGAGTTTTGCATACATATTAGCGAGGAATTACAGACGCTGAGGTAAAATGCAATGAAGATAGTAATTTCTTTTGCGTTAACATACTTGTGCGAGACTGGCTTTTGAGCACTGGCAGGTACGAAGGCGAGCTACTGTTCAAAGCTAAATGTAAGCAAAGAACTTCGAGTCGCTGTTTCTGCTATTACGTCACGTCTTGAGAAACTTTCTTCTCAAAAGAAAGCTCATCCATCACACTGAACTCCATAATTTAAATTTTTATTGTTGTTGTAAACCTTGTTTGCTGAATTGTAAATAGTGTTGATTTCAAAGTTTCTGAATAAATGAAAATGAGTTAAACAATTTGTTCCGTATTTTCGTTACGATAATTCGTGTAGTTTTAGCTGGTGTTGCGTAAAATACGTGTAAATTGAATTTGATAAAACAGAGATTAAGGTAAAGAAAATCAAAAATGAATATTTTTACTAATAAAATAAACTGGAGGGGGGGGGGGGGGAGGCTAACACTATTTTTCATTGTGAAGGGGTACCCAAAGGAACAAAGTTTCAGAACCACCGTGAGACAGCATCAGTCAATTATTAATTCACCATGCTTCGAAGCACTACTTCATTGGAGTAGCAGGTCGGACTACACCATTAGATTTGCGTGGCAGTTTTCTTAGATTCTTTCCTCGTTTCTTCTGTTTCTACTTTTCGCATGTAGATGGAGTACCGAGTAACGGCAGCCTATAGCACGTTGTGATTGCATTAGCTTTAAGTGGTATTTTTCTCAGTTTCCTTACTTGCTCTGTTTCCTTTTCTTCGCGCTCGATAGCGCAGCAGAATACTGGAATACGTTTCTACTAATCTCATTACTCTACGAAGCGTAACTGAATTACAATATCAGATCACACTACGCCATTATATTTGCTTAGTTTTCCCCCTTTTTGCGTGTCCGATACAGTACCTAGCAACAAAAGACTACATTGCCTTATTATTAACCTCAGTATGCTGCGAACCGCAACTGAATTTGAACGGCACCTGATATTATACATTTGCATGAAGGTTTATTCAGTTTCTTTTCACGTATTTTGTGCCTTTTTTTTCAAGTCTCATGGAGTCCCAAGCAACAGAAAACTAGAATACGTTAATATTAACGTCACTAGCTTACAAAGTTAGCAATTTACATTGCAGCATTAGATTTGCATGAATATTTTCCTAGTTAACAGATTGTGTCGGGGGCGAGGGCGGTATACATGTTTTTTGTTTTTATTGGTAGTGGGGATGGGGTCAAAAAGGCACTTCTTTTTCGAAAAAAAACCCTCATTCCCATGGTTTCCATACCTCCTACTTTACACGTCGGATGCATCTTTGCTAATTATTGTTACGAATAGCGCTCAATCACCGAGAACCAGTCGTGAACTGTAAAGAGCGGTAAACTCGACTGTAGGCACTTCACAGACGATTATTATTATTATTTTTTTAGATGGCGCCACTGAAGGCAATGCAGTAAGCGTTTGTTGGTTATGAAACGTTAGTCGTTTACAAACATGTGTCTGATCATATTGCTTATTCAGTAACTAGTCTTTATTATCATCATCATCATCATCATCATCAGGAACTAATGGCAACGCCTTGCAAATGTAGCCATCGTTGTCCATCCCTCGCCATTTCTACCGTGTGGCTGTAGTTGGTGCAGTTCATTCCAGTGATAACGCTTTGATATATGGATTGCCACCTGACATTTTCTCAGGATTTTTCCTTCTAAGATTTCTCTGATGAAACTGTTAAGTAGAATTGGGTGTCCAATTACTTTAATTTGTCTTCTTTTTATCAAGTTAACCAAGGTCCTTTTCTCTTTAATTTCTTTTAGTATTTGTTCATTATATTTTCTTTGAATTCAGCATGTTTTTGTTGCTCTTCTCCATACCTACACCTCTGTTGCTTCTAATGCTTCTTTTTCCTTGTTTCGCCAGTCCACGCTTCAGAATCTTAGCACGAAATGCTCCAAGTAAATGTCTTAATGAAATCTGGCCTTGTTTCTATATGATTTGTTTATTTGCTAATAAATTAGTCTGATTTCTGAAGACTTACTTAGTCACTGCATTTCCTGTTTTAATATCCATTATACTTATGTTGCCATCTGAAACTGTACTTCTCAAGTAGAAAATTCATTTACTCGTATCAGTATTTTATTTTCTATCTCTTCTATCTCAAATTTTGCACTTACTTGTCTGTTCGATTTATCTGTCACCATGATGTTAGTTTTGTTTGTGTTGATTTTCAGTTTGTTGCCGTTCAATATATCAGATAAAAATTTTAACGTATAGTTCATGTCCAATTCAGAATCTGCTAAGACTACTAAATTATCGACGAATCGAATACAATATATTTGTTTACCGTTAATTTTGATCCCTTTTGTGCTGGTTTTCGTTTTTTTTGTATTGCAATTCCTGTAAATAAACTAAGAAAATATGGAGATAGAGGACAGCCTTGTTGGCCACCTGTTCCTATCTTAGTCTTTTTCTTAGGCCACTGATATCTATTTCTGTACTTTTTTTTGTAGAGATGAGAATGACTCTCTTTTCTCTCTAGTCTATTCCAATTTCATTCAGTTTTTGAAACAGAAACTTCCAGTCCACTCTATCAAAAGTCTTCTCTAAGGCAATGAACGTCGCATATGTTTTACTCTTCATCTCAACTTTTCTAAAATCGTTCGTAGCGCCAATAAAGCTCCACTGATTCCTTTTTCTTTCCTAAATTAGATTGGCCTTCTCCTAAATGTAGATTTATCGTAGCCTTTACTTTTGTTTTAAGAATATTGAGTAGAATTTTTCAGTCATGGCTTAGTAATGCCAAGGTAATATAATGTGAACAATAATTGGCATTTCCTTTCTTAAGTATGTAATTTTTTGCTTTTTTTTATTAATTCTATTGGTAGTGTTCTATCCTTGTAGCAAATACACATAAATGTGTACAGCTCTTCTTTCGCCTTATCTCTAGCAAGACATCGGACAGGTTGAAATATTCATTCCCATATATTATTGGTGGACTATTTCAAAAATAGTTATAGTCCTTAGCGTTTGTATAATTTTGACCAAAAATGTTGGTACACTCTATATGTAGCATGTTGTTTTAGCTTGAGAAAACTAAATATCTCGAAAACGAAAAGGACATCTACCTCTGCTACAACTCAAATGGAGACCCGCCATTTTTATTCCATATTTGAAATCTGCAGCGAAAAATACGTACGGCTTACTCAACCCATTGTTTTCCAGTTGTGGTGGATTGCGCTATAATTGACAAATATCAACTGTGCTTGTTTTTGCAATTAAGAACGCACGCATTTTATTCCCATTTCATCGGCAGAACAATTAAAAGGGTTATTGATATCGGGAGACATAATTTAATAAAATGAATATTTCTTGCATTTGACAGTGGTGTAATTATTATTTTAATCATTTCAGTTTAAATGTAAACCTTTGTGTTCTAACTGTTGATACTTGTTTTCGTAATTTTCTTGAGTGTAGCAGTTTTGATTGCACAGTACAATGTGGTTAACAGTCTGGTTAGGAACTACGTTTAGCGTGATCTTGGGACAATGGCGTGGATGTAATAGATTTCTGTTTCCATCTGGTTGCTTGACATCGGTGACTCCCATTGCTTTTCCGTATTGGGGTGCCTGATTTCGGTAAGTCCCCTTGCCTCTCACCATAACTGTAATTCACAAAATATACTCAAACATCAAAGGTTTCCATTTACATGGTGAATGAAATGTAGTATCAGATCCGTGGTTCTTCAGAACAAAAAAAGGCGCACTTGTTATTTGTCGATTACAGCGCCATCTACCACAAATGGAAAACAATGTTTTGGCTAAATCGTACGTATTTTGGCGTAGAATCCCCGTTCCATTTACTAATACTACCTTTTCATGTAGAACATTTTTTTTTTCGTACCATTTAATTGTTTCGAGTTAAAACAAACTCTGTGTATATGCTGATAATACGAGCGCAGAAAGTGGAAGGTTCAGTGGAAAGTGTGGCTTAGTTCATAATATGTATCACAGTAACACATTAGCATGCTTCTTACTGAAGTCAGCGAGAAGGACTGTTGGGTACTTACCAGCATCCAGTGGGTAGGGGCTAATGTGAAATTAACGACGCAGGTCAGCGAAGATAGCAGTACACGTATCTTCAGTTATTCGCTTTTTATGTCGCTGTTATGAACAATGGACTATAAAAGATGACGATGTAGAATGGCGTGGGGAAACTCGTTACCTGCGTGTGGACTCGATACCATGCAGCAGGCTGAAAGCTTCGCCTCCACACCCCAGAAGGCTCTTCGTAAACAGGCTTGTGTTGTAGAGGGATGCATTCGTCAGTGCGCTTCTACCTGTTGATGGTACAGCGTGACACGTCGAACGATATACACCTTGTAAGGGATGGGTGCGGTTTGATTCCTGGCATCACTGACTATATTCGGGAAACGCCGTATATTTGTTCCGTGAAAGACTATATTCTTGCTAACCCATTATTTAAGAGTTACGCATTGCTGCCAACAAAGTGTTCAGAGACTGAATGACAACAGTAGAACACAGGTTATATAGGCTGCCTGATAAAGATTCATCTAATTTTACAAGACTACGTCTTCTATATCAATGAAAATTAAAACTTGGGTCGAATTATAACTTATGTATAGGGCTAAGGTAAAGCTGTCATCTGTCGGAAGTTTGGTTTGAACATCACAAGTGCGTTATTAGACATTGTCCTGTCGGAGGTGGTACACCACTGGTTTCATCCAGCTAACTCACCCAGCGAGTCTTAGGGGGACCTGCAGTTTAACGTGAATTCCATACCATGGTGAAACTGTATTTTTTGCATCAATAAACATAGCCAGAGGTTAAAACACGAAAATGGTTGGGGTCAAACTCCAGACCTTTGCATCTGTAGTCTGACACTTTTTTTTAGCACT
This sequence comes from Schistocerca cancellata, assembly GCF_023864275.1. NCBI lineage: Eukaryota > Metazoa > Arthropoda > Insecta > Orthoptera > Acrididae > Schistocerca > Schistocerca cancellata. Next base: position 523,504,773 of record NC_064633.1, read on the forward strand.
TTACCACTTTTTTCTTTTTCTTTTCTTACTACCCCCTTCTTTTCTTTTATAAAAGGTTAAATGCTTCACTCTTGAAGAGTAAGTTAAAAATCTTCTTTTCTTAACAAAGGGTCTAAACTCTTGAAGATAAAAAGAATCAAACATTTCTTGGAAATTTTAAACTTGTTTCGGAATTAAGTTTCTCCTTAGTGCCAAAAGATTTTTTTAAAACAGAATTTTTCATACTTACTTACCGACTTACTTACTGAGGCAGACCTCACATACCACAGTAGGTGTTTGGCCCCGCCAGTCAGCCTCCTACATCTCCCACGGTCCAGCTAGTTCCAGCTACATCATACTCCGCAAGCTACCTAACGGTTTATGGCAGAGGGTACTTCTCGTACCACTAATTGACACTCCCCTCATCCCTGTTCCAATGGGGAATATCGCGAGGGAAGAATGACTGTCTTTAAGTCTCTATGTTAGGTCAAATTTCTCGAATTTTCTCGTCGTGGTCATTTCGCGAGATGTATGTGAGAGGAACTAGCATGTTGTTCGACTCTTCCCGTAAATGGCTGCCTCGAAATTTCAGAAGTAAACCTCTCAGTGATGCACAACGCCGCTTTTGTAGCGCCTACCTCTGGAAGTTCTTGAGCATCTCTGGAACGCTTTCGCACCGAGTAAACGATCCCGTGATAAAACGCGCCATTCTTCGTTGGTCTTCTCTATCTCTTCTATTAGTCCTGCCTGGTAAGGATCTCAGATTGATGAACAGTACTCAAGAACCGGTCGAACAAACATCTTGCAATCCACTTTATACGTGGATAGTTACTTTTCCTTAAGATTCTTCCCATGAAACTCAGCCTGGTAGTTGCTTTTCCTTTTTTTTTTTGTCATCATTCTACTGACTGGTTTGATGCGGCCCGCCACGAATTCCTTTCCTGTGCTAACCTCTTCATCTCAGAGTAGCACTTGCAACCTACGTCCTCAATTATTTGCTTGACGTATTCCAATCTCTGTCTTCCTCTACAGTTTTTGCCCTCTACAGCTCCCTCTAGTACCATGGAAGTCATTCCCTCATGTCTTAGCAGATGTCCTATCATCCTGTCCCTTCTCCTTATCAGTGTTTTCCACATATTCCTTTCCTCTCCGATTCTGCGTAGAACCTCCTCATTCCTTACCTTATCAGTCCACCTAATTTTCAACATTCGTCTATAGCACCACATCTCAAATGCTTCGATTCTCTTCTGTTCCGGTTTTCCCACAGTCCATGTTTCACTACCATACAATGCTGTACTCCAGACGTACATCCTCAGAAATTTATTCCTCAAATTAAGGCCGGTATTTGATATTAGTAGACTTCTGTTGGCCAGAAATGCCTTTTTTGCCATAGCGAGTCTGCTTTTGATGCCCTCCTTGCTCCGTCCGTCATTAGTTATTTTGCCTAGGTAGCAGAATTCCTTAACTTCATTGACTTCGTGACCATCAGTCCTGATGTTAAGTTTCTCGCTGTTCTCATTTCTACTACTTCTCCTTACCTTCGTCTTTCTCCGATTTACTCTCAAACCATACTGTGTACTCATTAGGCTGTTCATTCCGTTCAGCAGATCATTTAATTCTTCTTCACTTTCACTCAGGATAGCAATATCATCAGCGAATCCTATGAAAGTGTCTTGATTTTTCTTTAGCCTTGCTTCCACTATTAGCCGTAACGTCAGAATTGCCTCTCTCGTCCCTTTACTTCCCCTAAAGCCAAACTGATCGTCACCTAGCGCATTCTCATTTTTCTTTTCCATTCTCCTGTATATTATTCTTGTAAGCAGCTTCGATGCATGAGCTGTTAAGCTGATTGTGCGATAATTCTCGCACTTGTCAGCTCTTGCCGTCTTCGGAATTTTGTGGATGATGCTTTTCCGAAAGTCAGATGGTATATCGCCAGACTCATATATTCTACACACCAACGTGAATAGTCGTTTTGTTGCCACTTCCCCCAATGATTTTCCTACTATTTGTTTTATGTGATCAGTCCCTCCCGGTAACTGAGTGGTCAGCGCGACGGACTGTCACGCCAAGTGGCCCGGGTTCGATTCCCGGCTGCTTCGGAGATTTTCTCCGCTCAGGGACTGGGTGTTGTGTTGTCGTAATCATCATCATCTCATCCCCATCGACACGCATGTCGCCGAAGTGGCGCCAAATCGAAAGACCTGCACCAGGCGACCGGTCTACCCAAAGGGAGGCCATAGCCACACGACATTTCATTTCATTCCACTTAAGGTCTCTCTGGATAGTTATTCCTAGATATTTTACGGAGATACTGTTTCCAGCAATTTGTCATCAATAGAGTAGTTGTGCATCAGTGGAATTCTTTTCTTATGTATGTGCATTTATTTACGTTCAGGGCGAACCGCCAGAGCCTGCATCATTCTTCAGTCGTCTGCCGCTTTCTTTGCCAGTTGATGCCATCTGGCGTTGCTACTTTCTTAAAGACAACCGTATGATCTACAAACAATCTTAAGGAAATTCCGACGTCCTCTACTAGATCATTCGTATGCACTGTAAACAGTAACGGCCCTATCACACTTCCGGAAATAACTTTTACATCTGTCGATTTTCTTCCGTCGTACTCATATCGTCTCTGATCCCGTCAGTTCGTCTCAGCCATGGTCTTCCCCTCGGTCTATTACCTCCGATGTCTTCTTCTACTGTCCGCAGCTCGTGGCCGTGCGGTAGCGTTCTCGCTTCCCACGCCCGGGTTCGATTCCCGGCGTGGTCAGGGATTTTCTCTGCCTCGTGATGACTGGGTGTTGTGTGATGTCCTTAGGTTAGTTAGTTTTAAGTAGTTCTGAGTTCTAGGGGACTGATGACCATAGATGTTAAGTCCCATAGTGCTCACAGCCATTTTTTTCTTCTTCTACTACCTGCCTGGTGATCTGGCCTGCCCATACCATTTCTGTCTCCTCTCTTTAATCACGGCCACAATATCCAGAGATGTATTCAAGTCATGCACTTCACGGCTTTCCCTTTTCCTCCAGTCGTCTCCGACCTTCATTGATCCAAAAATCTGCCTCAGAAAACATTCTTAAACGCCACGAATTTTCTTTCTATCTTTTTGGGTCAGTGTCCAGGTGTCTGCTCCGTATAGGGCCGTGAGTGCTGTAAGTAATAGAAAATAACTGAGCAATTAAGAGGATGGGCGTCACAAGATAATCTGAATAGTAAATATTGCAGAAATTTCAATAAGCTGTAGTGCAGCATGTAGTTTACGCACATGATAGCCATCCTCAGTGTAGGCTGCTTCCAGGTCGAGACTGTTCTATTGTGCTAAGCTGCACAATTTACAAGTAGTTAACTTGGAAATTAGAAAGGAAGAAGAGACTTATTAAGAAGAAACAAATATCTAAAACAAGAAGGGAGTTGTCCACAACACCATTACATAGGTGATTGCTCTAGTAGATTGAACAAGGCTGAGCAACTATATGGCATGAGAGGAATTAAAAACTTTGTGATTACTCATGTCTAAAATAAAACCTAAGATTGCACTTTCTATTCATTTAAAGTGAATTAACAGGTCATTTTAAACTAATAATACAGTGCTAGGATTAAGTGTCTTCCATTAAGTGCATCACCACTTCCATTAAGTGCATCACTGCACCTTTGAGAAACCTTTAACTTTTTTAACTCTCATTGCGAGAAGAGAGGAGCGCTGCAATATACGTTACTGAGCTAGTAGTGTCCAGATGCTCAACTTCGCTATCTAATGTTCCTTCTTTCAAGTCTTCATCGAAATCGAGTACCTATTTAAATCCTAATTCCATTGTTAAACTTAGAAGTTCGTAATTTATTTGCAAAAATCCTTTGTTAAATTCTGCCTAACTTCTATTGATAGGTTTAAAATTGCCTGTATAATTGTTCTTAATGTCACTTTTCTGTGTATGATTATGTTGTTAATGTTCTTACAAATATTAGTTTTAAAAAGTTGTGGAAACGATATTGAAGTTAATTAACAGACAGCTAACAGTAAATGATGTATGTTTCTTTTGTCTGCATCGTTCAAAAACCAACAAAATTCCCTGCAGAACTTCTTTGTCAAAATCGAAAACCATCTAATAACTTAACTATATATGTTAGTGTTTATGACAAGTTCGCTCAATAAATTGACAATGTCTATATCTCATCTGAAATTGAAACTCAATGAATAATAAACTGTATCTTAAGTAAACAGAAGGCAGCAGCTTTTGGTAAAGTGAGCCCCACTTACGTTCGTATATGACGTGCTTGTCACTTGATATACATCTCTGTCCACATGTATGTAATGAATGTTGATTGTTATACAAAGTCATCGAAAATCATTCCCAAAAAACAGGAATAGAAGAACTTTTAGGAATTAGTATTTTATGAAGAAACCCATATCAAGAGTTAAATGTATTTTTACCACCCCTGAGTGCTTTCTTGTGGCTATTGTGTGTTGAAAAAAAATCTGTAGTGGATAATTTAGATTTGGAAATAAGTAAAGAAGAAGAGACTTATTAAGAACAAACAAATATTCCAAACAAGAAGGGAGTTGTCCACAACACCATTACAGACTGATTGCTGTAGTAGATTAAACAAGGCTAAGCAGCTATATGGCATGAGAGGAATTAAAAACTTTCTGGTTACTCATGTCTAAAATAAAACCTAAGATTGGACTTTCTATTTCATTTAAAGTGAATTAACAGGTCATTTTAAACTAATAATGCGCTGCTGAGATTAAGTGCCTTCCATTAAGTGCATATGACATCTGCATCAGTGAAGTTTTAATGTTAACTGGAAGTGATAAAAATGGTTATTTAAGTCATCAAGATGTTATTAAATACGGGGTATTTTGAACTGGAAGCCTTATAGTAGTAAATATTGTGTTCAAAGAAGAAACAACAATAAATTTTATTTGACAGCAGTAATAAGCAAGCCACGGTCAAGAAATTCAACAATGAGAGTAAACACCATTAAACATTATCAATCGATATTAGATGCAAAGAAGATTTTATACAAATTACATTTAATTTCAAATGGCAACATATAATCAAAAGTTCCACATCGACAATTATTATAGCAGCTATGCATCCACTATATGTTTGTCTAGTGTAATCTTACATTGCAAGAAGCATAGTTCAAGGCGATGACAACAGACAGCGCAGTAAGCATGCTCATTCACTTCAGTGGCGCTTGGCAGCCTGCAGTTCATAGTCACGAGTTCAATACAATGCAAGCAGCCAGCACTGATCACGCAGATGTGGCTTATCCTCACACTAACTTAGACTTTACAGAATGTTCAACATCAACGCTACAAACATTATCATCTTTGGTTTTCATTGGTGACTCGCATATTTTAATACTTGGAAGCCCTCTTTGGCGGTCCGTGTGATGTTGGTAGCTGTACGCAGTACCTGATGCAAGATTGGGATATCTGCTGACGAATTCCAACTGTTGCACATCACCTAAGGAGTGCCTCAAACAAATAATAGAATGCAAAGCAGAAACCTGAACTAATGCATAATATACTATATTTAGAAATGATACAGTTGTGTGGTATTTAAACAGCATGCTCTCTATCATGAAATCACTTATCAATATGCTTGCTGACCTGTAGGCAATTGGGTACAGAAAACTATGCACGTGTAATGCTTTTGGGAAAAATCTCACATTTAGTTCAACTTAGTTCCATACCCCCACACTACCACAAAAACAATTGCATTAAATCATCAATGCCGCCACCCCCCCCTTCAACACACACACATTAAGGACACTGGCCATCCATTTCAGAATATTGCAGATAACCACATGTTACATAAGATGGATAAAGGACTCAAAATAGACTTGTATGTAGAAATATAAATTTTAATACATGACACAGAGGAGAGCTAAATGACAAGCTAAAAAAACAAACAATGTAAATTTCTTCAAAATACTGCCCAGTGTGAAATGCTTGTCCTAACATTACTGAGTAACCAAGAAATACCAAATAATAATACTATTTAATATGTGCCATAATATAAATATGTTTCTACAAAGAAGACCGAATTTTCATTGCAACTGACATAAGCTTATCTTAGCACTATAGAGACTACTGAATGTTAACATCTGAATGTGAAAGTGTTAAGTGATAGTATTGTGTTTATTACTGTGTTCTGTGTGTAAAAATGTAAATAAAGACATCAATGAAATGATTTAAAGAAACATTTCACTTAAGGTATACACTGAAATAAATTATTCTTTCTGTAGAAGGTTAAATTTCGATACATAACTTCACTGGCACACCCAACAAATAACCCTTATCACACTTCAGATTTGGTGATGTGAAATTTTGTTAGGAAATCATGGATTACCTTACTTTTCAGTATTTTCCAAAAAAATTAAAAGTTATACTTCATGTACTATAAAGCCTTTGTCTCTCTTATATAGCCCCCCCCCTTCCAAAAGTGTTTCAGTTTTTCTACATGATACCAAATTTGTTTTACAATTTTGAACAAATAGAAATATGATTTTTAACTTACAGTTACTATCACTGGTACACATAAATTCAGTTATGATGTCTTTAAAAATAGAAACTATAAAACAAAGCATTTTTATACTTAAATAATGATTTTATTTGCTATTTGTACCATAGACCAGTGTTTTCTGAAAATAAATCTTTATTTCATTTTCTCAAACAAAACAAGCTTTATACTTATGAATCAACATATTTTATCTAGTTCGCTGACTTACAAACGTAATTAGGTTAACATATTGTTTCTAGTTTTATGTCTGTGGGTAAAGACATTCAACATTCTCACAACATACTAGATTGTAATAGCGTTTATCAATAATATCATGTGATTATCAAGTGACAATTGATGTCTTGTGTGAGCACTTAAGCTCTGAAAGAAAGTTACGTTTACACATATACTCGTAACTTCACTAATCATTAAATTAATGGAATTCAGTGGAGATACATCACTTATGAAACAAGTTCCCCATCCACAATTTGATTCCATGTGTTCTAGGAAGTGGCAAGCCAGTATCAAATCTAGTCCTAATGTAATAATATTCTTGTATAATAAAACTTTAGTGGTAATGTAACATATCACAAGACTGACAATAACTGATGTAACAGTTCTTCATTTACACCTGAGACAGTCTTAACAACTGAAATACACCTTTCATCTATGTAGTTCTGCTTCCACAGGATCTGTATCATATCATTCAACTTACTATTTCGCTACTTGAGTTGACAGTTTGCCTCCTGAAGTAACTTGATTTACTTCACACATAGCTTCCAACTTTCCATTGATATTAACACAGCATCAAAAAGGAAGCAGTCGACCTAGAGTGACGACAGAACGTGAGGACCGAGCAATTGTCAGAGAGGGACTCAGAGCACAGGTTTCATCATCATCATCTATCTGACGTGCAACTGGTGCTTCAGTGACCACAAGGACCATTAATAGGTGGCAACTTTACAGGGCAGCGGAACGTCGACGATATTATACACCCGATTTTATTGGTCTTCATGCAAGCCATCCTGGGCTTACATTTCACAAGGCGAGAGTTTCTACTGCTTGTCCTACCTTGGGCAGCAAGGTCGCTGGATCTTTCCCCAACTGAGAACGTTTGGAGCATAATGGGCAGGACCCACCAAGCAGTTCGGTATTTTGACGATATAGTGTCACAATTGGACAGAATTGGCACGATATCCCTCAGGAAGTCTCCCAGCATCTCTGTTAATCAGTGTGAGATTGTCTGCACTTTGTATGTACACAGCAAGTGGACTGATGTGTGCAAACTTAGCTTACCACTTAGTGCGCAAATGGATAAAACATCCGAACTGTCTCCTTAAGCCCAGGGTGTCAAACAGACATTTTATATAAATATGAACCTGGCCCTGTAAGTCACCTAATATCATGTGTGGATCGCAACAAAAATCATTAGAAATGCTGCTGTCACTTAAGTAGAATGCATGAATTAATAAAAGTGAAAGTTTGGGGTCTATTCTAGAAAGATAAAACAGCTATTCCCTTTTTTATGCTATGTATAATTTGTCAACTGTGCTTTCAGGGGTCAAGTGACACATAACAATCATGTTCAATTACTTTCAACACTCAATAATAAAATATTTAACTCTTGGACATATTGAATTGATGATTATTGAAATCGTTATCTCTTCATATGAAAAAAATTTAATCACAGGAAAGAATGATTAAAATATTCATTAGCTCATTTACATCTACGATGTCATAGCTGGTCGATGCACTGAGATGCTGGAGAATAAATTTACTTTGTGAACCAAAGAATAAACTCTCATGTACTTAATATGGGGGTAGGTTAGTATCCTAGCTTTTGGTATTCAATGGTTGAAGCATACACAAGTTGGAGTTCGCAAAATCTCGACTCAACGTTTACTGTGACATAATGCATGATGGTACTTTACCAAGCAGCATCTGCAACGGCGCTGTCTCCATGTTGGATCTGAAACGCTAGTTCCCTACTCTGGTCTTGACTGAATTCACTTAGTCTCAACTTTCCTGCGTTCCACAGAACTTTAATTTTTCCCTAGTCAAAATAATGGCTATTGCACACTCGCTAAGGGTTGAAGTGACATGCACAATTTCTTTGCCTGCAAAATTTCTCTCAGGAATAATTAACTACCTCTTTGCTATCTGTCAACACAATACATAAAGCGTATCGTCCACACTTCGCAGAAAGCAAAGCTCTCAATGCCCTAGCTATTTTCCACACACTTGTGCAGTCTGCCGCGAGATGAGAGAGATAAGTAGAAATTTTTAGTTCTCAAAATGCTTTTATATAATTTGGATCTCCCCACAGTGTCGCACCTGCATTGCCCAGTATGACTTCAGCCAATCGCTGTCTCATTAGAGGTGAATTTTATTTTTCTTTCTGGGTCACAGCCTAGCCTAGTTAAAGCCGTCCAGCCACTTACCCTCGGTTCCAACCATATTTATGTTAAAAGGAATAATGTATTGTTCTGGCCTTATTCCTTTCTGCACTGAAGCTCGGCATTCACTTGTTAAGTGGGGTTTTCCGATGCCATTAACCACCTGCTCGGTTTATCTCCAAAATGCGTTGCACTTTAACTTATTTATTCATGACCCTGTCCATATTGGTAGATATTGTTATGTTAGTTTTTGGTACATGAAATTACTGCAATTGCCTTTTGTGTTATTTAATATAATTATTATTTTCTAAGGATCTCATACTGTATCACACTGTCATTATGGATCAAGCTCATGTAAGGTCCGTAAAATCCGGATGCCTTACATCAGTACCAAGCCGAATAGCAGGTTGCATAAGGACCAGAGGTGGAACACTGTGTTATTGACTTTCTCAATTATGAAACTCTTTTTTTAGAATAAATCATCCAGTTTTTCTGAAATTGTAATCATTTGTTTATCTCTACATGTGCATTACATCTACTGATTTCTGTCCCTTTTGGATCATTCCTTCGCGGTGTGTCGTTTTTTTATGTCTTAGTGTGTATTGTATGGGCGAACATAACTTCGTTGAGACATTTGATACAGATTATTGACCCATTCTTCGAGGCTCAATAATGCTTATAGCGCGACTTAAAGAATCATCAGCCAGTGTCTTCTGTACCTGTACTTCTCGTCAGAGTCTTCTAACCACAGCCTTTTTTTGAGCATAACTCACAAATTTTGTTGTCGGTGACACCCTTTCTGAATTCAAAACCCCACTGGCTTACACTCAGTCCCGCTTCTTCCATCCATCCCCCTGTCTCCCCCCAACTGCAGCGTTTCCTGTGCTACATAATGCAGGAGATTCCCAGTCGACTGTCCACTGAAACCACGAAGTATTCAACAAGTTAATCGACAAATAATAATGGAGGTAGTAGCTGCATTCCATTCACTGTCCTCAACGTTCCATGCCTTGCCCCCTTTTTCCCTCCAGCTAGAATTTTTGGCTGACTCCCAACGAGAGGGTAACGGCCCATTTAACAATAGAACTGTGGAGTGGATGGAGGTCGAAGGCACTTTTCTGTTTTTAAGGCTGGTAAAGAGCTCTCCTCGATGGTTGAATAACACCGGTGAATGGTACCAGGCTGTAGAAGGCCTCATAAAACAACCTTGCGAGGTGCCGGGGCAAGCAGTGTATTTAACACTAAATTCTTCTAGAAGCTACATATGTACATGATGCGCTAAGCCCCCCCTATTCTAACTCCGACTTTTGCTGTTGCACAAGGATTAAAAAAATACGCGAACTGACTCTAATCAACCCTGCCAGTGGAGTAGAAGAGAGTTTGGCACCTGCAATAATTTAATTTGATAAATAAGTTAAATAAACGAAGGTCCCACTAACATAGTGAGGAATGATAGGGTTGCTCTACCGATTAACAGAATGAAAGTTCTGTCCAAAATAACAATATGATTTATTAAGACTAAACACAAAATAATAAACAAAAACACATGAAATATTTACAATACATCAAATTGGCTCAAATTGGATACTCAAACAAACGCTGTGAATGTGAAGTTGTCCCTAAACTAGATTGTGAGGATTATGACGAAGTGGTATGTGCAGCCAATTCCTTGCAACTCAAATCTTAGAGAAAACACATAGCCAACCCACCATTAATTGCTGCTACCCAAGACAGAACAAAGTTAGAAAAAAGACGAACAGGCGCGCTCTGCTGAGCTCTGATTATCACCTAGGAAAATCCCTATCTGCCGGTGCTGCGGACATACATTACCAAACTGTCTTCTTGACTGCCAAGACATGATCTGGCGTACCGGAGACGTTGGATGGTTGCTTCGACGTCCTCGACCGAAAGGCCAGAGCCGACTACCCACAAGAGCACCCGTACAAAACCGAACACAGAACATTCCCGCCCCCACGACAGTGGCTGTGGTTAAACGTTCCAATCAGCAACTCGAAAACCGGCGGAAAATTCCACTCCATTGCCGGAACGCTACCATTCCACCAATGGAGATTCTTGGCGCCAATTTCTGCGCTGATCTTGCTACGTCACGGAGCTATGCCCTGAGCAAGCCAATCACAGTTACTATTTTGCAGAAAGCGCGGGAATTTTCCCGCCACAGCTGCCTGGGTACACAAGTCATTCCCACACCTCGCTGGTAGCCCGCCAGAAAGTGTTTTCGCTAAGTTTCTGCGAAGTAACGGAACCTCTAGCCCAGCCGCTACTTCAGGCCCTGCGGGCGTGCCTCTTGACAATGTCGGCGTCTGCAAAGCCTCACACCCGTCGGCTTAAAGCTTTCCAGATCAGCAGAGCCCGCCTGTCACCGGACCACCCGGGTGACAAGAGACGCTGCGTGGGAAGTCCGCGTATGAAGGAATAGCAACTTTCCACCGCATGCAATTAGAGAGGAGAATCGTAAGATAGAAATATGAGAGGGGGCTCATGCCACCTCTCATAGCGCCTACGCCATTTTAGATTGTAATTGGTGAGCGGTTGGCTCACTTAGGAGCAAGGTAGTGAGTCAATCGCCCAAGAACAATCTCGCAAACTGGCTGCACATGCCGCACTCTATAAAGAAAATCACTGCAACTGAAAAATGCAGCTCATAGAGGGAGGATTATTTATGATGTAGCCAACTTCACCTTCTTAATATGGAACACTAACACTCACATCACACATCCATACCCAGGGAGCCCCTTCCAAACACCGATTCACACAGACATTCACTCTCTAAATATGGCCCGGGCATGTGAGCCAAATATGGAGCAATTTATTCTTTACAATCAGAGTTGGAGTGCTCCACAATTAAATGCCCAAGATGTTACAACAATTTTAATCATTAAACTAACCTGAACTCACTCATACATGATACTATTTAAGTTAACAATCTCTTTGTGAGCTTTCAGAATCTAATTACAACCTTCAATTCATTCTGTCTCCCTGCAGCAAGAATAACCTTTACAAAATGTTCCCTGAACTGATGGTCCATTCACAATGACAGTGGTGGTATCTGCTTCAGTTTATGGGGACTTCAGGCACACTGTTTGCATACACACAACAATAAATACAAGATACAAAAAAAAACATGGTGTGGAGAACAATACAGTAATTTGTAATAAGAATTACAGTGTAAAACACAAACACATACAAGGTATAACATACATTACAAAAACAATACTGGAGAAAGAAATTTAAGAAAAAAACAAGGTTCATGGGACATCAAGTTGTGCGTGCACATTGCACACTGTTCACGACTGTGCTGAGAATGAGGCACTAAATCACATTGTTAGAAATGTTCAAAGCACTTCACAAATTCATTAGTTTCTCTGAGGGGGTTGGTATGTTGAGTCATATGCATTGATGCACGTGGTTCCATGTCTTGAGCATTGGAGGGGGGCTTTTGGGATGGAGCCACAGTACTGACATCACATAGGGCTAAACGTCGGGTGTTGTTGCTACGTTGTTGCAACAACTATAGGGAGTGCTGGAGCGTCTGCAGTACACTGTTGAGATTGTAGTCAGACCCACGCATATGATCACGGCAGTACGGTAGGAAGACACAGTGATAGGCTCTCCTCACGTCGATTAATTGTCTCTGAGGTCTACTTGTTGGGATACATCACTAGTCTAGGTCTCTTCTCTCGCTGGACAGTACTTTACGTTTCCCAATATTGCAGTTCGACGAGGGATGATGGCACTTGGAGTGACTCCACAAGTGTGTGAGGTCATCCATACAGGATCGAACTAGGAGCGATGATTGCTAAAACTGTTCTCTAATAGAGAGGAGAAGTTAGAAATGAGACCATACATTTGTTAGTGTGGCACGATACTGCTTTGTGTATGCAGATCGGCCAATGCTAGTGAGTTGTAAAAACCCCAACAGGTGAGTATATAGCGTCCCTTTCTGTCCTGAGGCACATGAGACGCCGGTTATGACACCATATGTGATCTTCTTCGTGTACTCACGACAACGTGGTCTGCCGCAGGGAATCCCTCCAAACGGCTGCCGCGTCCGGAAAGCTAGCTGGCTGTCGCGTGTGGGTCGCGTGTCAGTGTCAACGGCCAGCCTCACTTTCGCTTGTGGTCCGGCGAGGGCTGTCTGCCGCCTAATCCCTCAGGTATACGGCCCGGTGACTGTCAGCTTGTAGAACCGGATGCTCTCGCGCCCTTCGCGTCAGGTGGCCGAAGACCTCTTGTTTTTGCGCTGGCTGGCCTCTGCATTGCCACGATACCCGTCATCTGCACAGTTCTGACAAAAATCTTATGCCTAACTTTTTTTTCATGACCTTCTATGTTATAGTAAATTTACATAATGACACATTGATGGTCTGTCATTTCAGACACTCTTATGTTACTTTTATAGCTATTAATCTATGGCTATCATTATAACGAAATAGAGACCGGTCTCACTACTGTACATGGTGTGTGACGCTACACTGGATGAACAGCTAAATGTGCGGGCCCGCACTAATATTACTTCTAATTATATAGATCGACAGTAGACATGCTCAAGAATTAACTACCATTTGCCAACGATCTACATTCTATGTCTTTTAATTAAATTATGTTGTTATGCAGGTCTAAGTTTTACTGTGCTATAAAGAACATGCAACTATGCTACTTTCGCTCGCCAGTCTTCCCTCCATCTCGGGTCTGTGGTTTGGTGACCTGAAAAATAGCATCTCAACAGGCGCGCTCTGCTGAACACTAGTGGTAGAAAACCGCCACACTATTAAGGATCTAGTTATTGTAAAATCCTAAAGTTTAATTTATCCTAGTATATGGTACTCTCTCTATTATTATTATTTTTTTTTCTTTTTTTTTTTACCTTATACAACACTCTTACATAATTCCTGTTCCGCTGAGATGTCTCGCTGTACGCCGCTATTGACGACAGTGATGTGCGCGCCGTACGACATGGCCTCCGAGTTCTCACTACGCCTCACTGAAACTCCAGAGACTGGGTTAGCCATGGCTATATAGGACAATAAATTTATAGTTGCAACTTCTATTTTTTATGTTATGCAGTATTCGCGATCAAAGCACACCTTTCCAGAGGCAATGTAATATGACCAAGGTTCCTGTTGAGGATTCCGTCGCCCACCACACATCAGCTACACAGTATGTCACGAATTTCCAAGTATAATTCCTTGGTTATTCATCTGTGACAGTCACAAGCAGCACGCTAAATCCCCAACCAGCACATTGGCATGGTAGGCTTTATGCCCGCATTTCTACCGTCTGGGCCCTAGGGCACCATTGGAGTCAAACGCTCACAGGTTCACCCCGACTTGCAAGACAAAGATGCTGGCGCATCACTGTAAAAACTATACTGCACATGTTCATCCTCGAAATCACGCAATATACCACAATCTTGCAGTGCACTGACGCGTGCCTGCAAGCATTGGTATGAACGTCTCACGAATTGGTTGTGGCCGCTATAGAGCGTATCACGACTTCTCAGAACGCTTCTAAAAGCACGTTCTTGTATGCGCCCGTTTGTGCGACGTCTCCTCACTCATCGTTATCCCTCAACATGGACACCAGACAGGAAAGGACAAAAACATTGCTCATGAAAAGGTAGTGTCTCCTACTCCATCGACATTGGAAGTCGCGAACATAAACAAAAAAAGAGGATAGCAGCAGTAAATTCTTATGCAAGACAACGCAGCGTGTTAACACTTTAGCAATCTTAATCTAATAATGCAACGATTATCGTTCCCCTAAGAAAGGTTCAATATTTGCCTATTCTACTATGTACACCACTTAAACTACTATTATTCCACGAACTTCTTTGTGTGAGAAATGTGGTGGAATCCTATGGACTAGCGCCAATCCCTTGTTAGACTCCCCCTCCTCTGACGTGCATTAGGATTTGCAGGTCTAAATTCAATCTCCTGGTTCTCCTGTTGTCCTTGATTTCGTTCTCTCCAATTACGGTCGCTTTGCCATTCGTTATTCCTCCTGTCCCAGATTCCTTGTCTAGATTGACCCTGTTCCCTGACGTTCTGGTTTCCGTGTCTCTGGTTTCCATAACCTTGAAAAGCGTAACCTTGATTTCCGTAACCCTGGTTTCCTAACTGACGAGTGCGATTATGCGATCTGTTGTCGTCTTCCCTTGCTGGCCCGTGGTATTTGTTATTTTGCGCCTTCTTCCTGTCCTTTGCGTCTTGTTTATCGAAGACTACTTCGAGTTCGCGCAATAGACTCTTGAATGCTTCTATGTCAGATCCACACTTCCCGACAAGTGTCTGTTGATACCTAACAGGCAATTTGGAAAAGCAAAATTTAATGATTTCTCCGTTGCTATATGGACTATCTAAAAACTGATTCTTCTTGAGTAAATCATCAAAAAATTTGATTGCGCTTCTATGCCCGGACCCTTCCAGTTCAGGACAAAATATTATTTCCTCTTTAATCCTGTCTTGCGTTTCCTTTGACCAGTAGGTCCGCAGGAATGCACCAACAAATTCCTGATAAGTCCGACACGTCGCTGCCACGCCCCGCATCTTTTCCGCAGCTTGGCCTTCGATGTGTCCACACATGAATTCTAATTTGGCCTGGGTTGGCCATGATGCCGGTAATGAATTTGTAAATTGCATCACCCAGCTCTTCGGATGCATCGACCCTCCATTATCTTTGAATTTCTGGAATTTTAGTATCGACAGGAAGTGATTGTGATCAAAATTCTGTCCGATCCTCGCACTGGTGTTGTCACTCGTTTCCGATACTTGCACGTCTGCTGAGTGTCCTGATCTATCTTGCTGATAACTGTGATGTGCTACGTCTGTATCACAGTGGAAGTGGCATTCAGCATTCACTCTTCTAAGTGGGCTGCAATTATTGGAGCTATTACTCGCTGTTTCTGCGTGTGCATTGTTCGTTCCACACGCTGTCACTGGGGTAGAGCACGGCGGGATTTTCCTCGGAGACACAATTCTGTGTACTCCATCATTGGTATGCGAACGCGCAGTGCTCGTGTGCCCGTTTCGCTCTAGTTTTGCTATCCGACTCTCTACTTCTTTCATTCGTTTCGTGATGTTCGCAACCGCGATATTACCCTGAGTTTTTAAGAACGCTAGGGATTTTGAGTGGGATTGTGTTGTACGTCGCAAGCGCCCTGCGAGTTTAGAAGTTGCTTCCGCGACTTTCATTGCCCCTGTTGCTGCCGTTTTGGCTAGGCCTGCTACTTTTTGTGCTACCAGTGACATTTGTTTTGCTTCTTCACATTCTTTCTTTATTGTTAGTAA
Source organism: Schistocerca cancellata (assembly GCF_023864275.1). Lineage (NCBI taxonomy): Eukaryota > Metazoa > Arthropoda > Insecta > Orthoptera > Acrididae > Schistocerca > Schistocerca cancellata. Next base: position 523,520,967 of record NC_064633.1, read on the forward strand.
TTCCCCACGAATTTTCCCTATATGCGAAATTATTGCCTGAGTGTCCTTCTTACGCTGTTCGTCAGCTTCTTCCTTCTCCTTCTTACGTTGTTCGTCAGCTTCTTCTTTCATTGATCGTAGGAAGCTCAGTATTGGGTTTACGTCATCTTTTTGGTCCTCTTCAAACGTGGGAGATGTAACTCTGGCACCTGGGCGCTAGAGCTCTGACGTGGCCGAGCTAGCCCCTGTCTGCTCTCGTTCGTTTGATTATAAACTTCTGCTACCGTCTTGACCTGTGTGCCTGTCTCTGTTTCATCCTCTGCTTCACTATCATAATCACGGCCGCAACGCTGCTCTGAGATCGCGTCCAAATCACCTTCCTCATCAAAGACCCTGGCGTCCTGTCCTGCTAAAAATGTGCCCATCTCATCTCCGAACCTATCCCCGTCAGTAAACTGCCCCTTATCCATTATGCTATCCTCTTTTGTTTTAGCGTCGCTCGATAATATTCGTGCCTTACTTCTCGTTATCATTCATGAAAAACAAATTTATCTAAAATGCACAATAAAATTAATCTACTCCATATATTTTTACACATAGACATAAAGTTTCAACAACGCCGCTCCAACGCTGTAATTATACGCACGATTTGTTGTGGTACAGAAACCGCACACAAACCCAACAAAGTGTGATGTGATACGGACACACCATCAAAGGAACACAAAAACAATGAACAAAAAAAATATATACACTGAAAACAAAAACTGTAATCATGCGCCGCTACTTAAAACTAAACGCGGAACTACCAGAAAAAACTTGGGTATTAATCAATAAAAAATTAAGCAAAAAAAAATTCTGAGTGTCTCTACGGATAATACCACTTGCTTATCAGCGATTCACAGGGAAGATTCGAGGCTAAGGGTCGCCATTTTATGCGAGGTGCCGGGGCAAGCAGTGTATTTAACACTAAATTCTTCTAGAAGCTACATATGTACATGATGCGCTAAGCCCCCCCCTATTCTAACTCCGACTTTTGCTGTTGCACAAGGATTAAAAAAATACGCGAACTGACTATAATCAACCCTGCCAGTGGAGTAGAAGAGAGTTTGGCACCTGCAATAATTTAATTTGATAAATAATTAGAGAGGAGAATCGTAAGATAGAAATATGAGAGGGGGCTCATGCCACCTCTCAACCTCACCAAACATCTCACGAGATTTGACCAATTGGCAGGGGTCCTTAACTTGAGATCTTGTTCAGTCTTTATAATCCGCTGTGTAGGGGAATAAGCAGCAGTCACAAATACACTTGTGTGGATACAAAGGGGATTGCTACACAACAGATAATTAAAAGTAAGGAATACAAACAACTGAATGGAACTCAGATTCCATGGAATGGTTATTGGTGACTCCTTCATCAGGATTTATAGTGAGATTCTGTTGACAGATCTACCAGAAAATTCACAGTGGTCATATAGTGAGTGCAAAGCAGAATTGTTTACAACGTATCACAGTGGTGTAGTCGAGATGAACAATTTGACGTAGGACAACTGTGGTCGGGAAACTACCGCAAACTGGCCTACAAAAACCATTTAAGCCACAATGCATGCACAGCGCGTGAGATTCTCATTATTGTCTCGCTCTCCGAGCGCAAATTATGGTCCTAGAGGAAAAACGAATAGGACCTGTTTTGCAGAAGATTTAATGTAATTTGATTTTGTAGTGGGATATGTTTTTGATGGAGGCCGCAGTTTTCGAGTTATTCAAGAAAAACATACAAAAGTATCATTCAACAAACTGCATCCCCATACTCACCACCCACCGATCAGGATTTTTAGTATGTTGTTTATAGCACTCCCTCCTACCTCTGTACAAAAATTGCGACTACACGAATTACTTCCCTTATTCGACCTTTTTTGATCTTCATTGTCTGGCCTAATACGTCACCGGCTTTGTTGTGAGCTTAAAAAGTGTATAAACGACTGTCGTATATTAATATCACCTCACCGTTTTGTGAATTTTAACAGCGTAAGATTGATAATCGATTGGTTTCGTTTGTCTGGCTTTATTACAAAAAAAGTACTGTGTTCGTAGAGTTGAAGTGGAATTGTAAACGTAATTAGTTATGGATAATATTTAGAAAAATATTTGTTCTTTCAATACTCTCACTGGAAAGCTTAAATTAATAATGTTAACGAAATAGTCGACCATGTTGGTGGAGAAGTAGCCCAGTCAATGAAGACCAGAAACGATCAACCATGCGAAATAATCCGTGCAGTCGCAAAATTTTGTATAGTGGCAGGAGGGAATGCCATCAACAGCAAACTAAAACTGCTGATCGATGGGGTCTTGAGAGGAGGGGAGGCCAGTTTGTGATAGTTTCCCGACCTGATGCACCACAAGTGTCCCGTATCAAACTGTTCGTCTCAGTTTCCTCTACGCCATTGTGGTATGTTATAGACAGTTATCGTTTAAACCCTGTATAAAGTCAACCAAGGGATCCGACCATTTCACCGACAGAGGTGGCACAGTTTTCAGGACACTGGACTCACACTTGGGAGGACGACGGTTCAAACCAGCGTCCGGCCGTCCAGATTTAGGTTTTCCGCGATTTCCCTAAACCGCTCCAGGCAAATGCCGAGATGGGTCCTTTGAAGGTTACGGCCGAATTTCTTCCTTATCATTGACACATCCCGAGCTTGTGCTCCATCTCTAATGACCTCGATGTCGACGGGACATTTAACCCAGTCTTCCTTCCTTCCAGCCTGTTGTACGTCAGTCAGCGCATACAGGCTGATCAGACACAGTGAAAAAAGCTTGCAAATACACTACTGGAAATGGAAAAAAGAACACATTGACACCGGTGTGTCAGACCCACCATACTTGCTCCGGACACTGCGAGAGGGCTGTACAAACAATGATCACACGCAAGGCACAGCGGACACACCAGGAACCGCGGTGTTGGCCGTCGAATGGCGCTAGCTGCGCAGCATTTGTGCACCGCCGCCGTCAGTGTCAGCCAGTTTGCCGTGGCATACGGAGCTCCATCGCAGTCTTCAACACTGGTAGCATGCCGCGACAGCGTGGACGTGAACCGTATGTGCAGTTGACGGACTTTGAGCGAGGGCGTATAGTGGGCATGCGGGAGGCCGGGTGGACGTACCGCCGAATTGCTCAACACGTGGGGCGTGAGGTCTCCACAGTACATCGATGTTGTCGCCAGTGGTCGGCGGAAGGTGCACGTGCCCGTCGACCTGGGACCGGACCGCAGCGACGCACGGATGCACGCCAAGACCGTAGGATCCTACGCAGTGCCGTAGGGGACCGCACCGCCACTTCCCAGCAAATTAGGGACACTGTTGCTCCTGGGGTCTCGGCGAGGACGATTCGCAACCGTCTCCATGAAGCTGGGCTACGGTCCCGCACACCGTTAGGCCGTCTTCCGCTCACGCCCCAACATCGTGCAGCCTGCCTCCAGTGGTGTCGCGACAGGCGTGAATGGAGGGACGAATGGAGACGTGTCGTCTTCAGCGATGAGAGTCGCTTCTGCCTTGGTGCCAATGATGGTCGTATGCGTGTTTGGCGCCGTGCAGGTGAGCGCCACAATCAGGACTGCATACGACCGAGGCACACAGGGCCAACACCCGGCATCATGGTGTGGGGAGCGATCTCCTACACTGGCCGTACACCACTGGTGATCGTCGAGGGGACACTGAATAGTGCACGGTACATCCAAACCGTCATCGAACCCATCGTTCTACCATTCCTAGACCGGCAAGGGAACTTGCTGTTCCAATAGGACAATGCACGTCCGCATGTATCCCGTGCCACCCAACGTGCTCTAGAAGGTGTAAGTCAATTACCCTGGCCAGCAAGATCTCCAGATCTGTCCCCCATTGAGCATGTTTGGGACTGGATGAAGCGTCGTCTCACGCGGTCTGCACGTCCAGCACGAACGCTGGTCCAACTGAGGCGCCAGGTGGAAATGGCATGGCAAGCCGTTCCACAGGACTACATCCAGCATCTCTACGATCGTCTCCATGGGAGAATAGCAGCCTGCATTGCTGCGAAAGGTGGATATACACTGTACTAGTGCCGACATTGTGCATGCTCTGTTGCCTGTGTCTATGAGCCTGTGGTTCTGTCAGTGTGATCATGTGATGTATCTGACCCCAGGAATGTGTCAATAAAGTTTCCCCTTCCTGGGACAATGAATTCACGGTGTTCTTATTTCAATTTCCAGGAGTGTATGTTGCAGGGTAGGCTGTGCTGAGAAATAATTGTTCAGAAAAAATCGAGACATTGTACCGAGTTAATTAGCCAACCAGGCCGTTGCGCGCGTAAATCCAAGCGGCCCGCCAGATACGATTGCGTCACTTGTTCTCACAGCGTAGATGACAGCGCACGAGTCTGCTCATGCTCAGCCTTTGGCACTGGTGCGATGCTTATCACCGCCACGTGGCCAATTTTTGTATCGCTCTCTTGTTCGGTTTTAGGAAACCAAATGCACAGCGGCCTGATGGGGTAATTTCAGTGTAATTGAAACGCCCTTTAGAAAAATTTATGAATTACTGCGCTGATAAAACTCTTTCATTATTTGATTTTCAAACAGCTGAGCAGAACTGAACGTAATCAGACATTTCGCTCTTTACCTATTCTCATCAACACTAAACTGACACAATATTTTTAGCGCAACGCAATCTGACTTTCAATAATCTCTACAAAAGAATGGCCCTGACTAACAATAACCTATACATTTCATGAATCACTTATCTCACAAAAATCTTCGTTACTTGAACTACTGCAATACAGCGAGCGCCAATACTGCCAGCAAAATAAAAGATTCTAACTACTGAAGGCACTAACTACTGATAGGCATACTTAGCAAATGAAAAATTTTGATAGAGAACAAGTATTGTATTTACCTTAATAGTGTTCAAAAGTCATGAGTTTTGAGAGCAGATGATCTGGAGGTGGGGACACACATCCAGATCATCTGCTCTCAAAACTCCACCATCTCTCTCCCCAAATCCACCACTGCTGGCGGCTCACCTCCATCTGCGCAACGCTAGGCGCTGTTCACATCCAACTGCCCAACACTACAATGGCGAATATTGCAACAATGCCAACCAGCCACAGACTGCACACAGCACAGTGATTTTTTCATACAGAGCGCTACGTGGCGTTACCAACATAAAAACCTAAACAGCCTACTTACATAAATAACTAAGAAACGGCACAACGTATCGAATTTTTTTTCTTGACAGTTGTTTCTCAACACAGTCTGGCCTGCAACACCCTTACAAGCTTTCCAGACTGTTTCTGACCCACTTTAGTCCACAAATTAATGTACAGTGCTTGGCGGGGGATACTCTTCTGACCTGTTCTATTCGCGTAGTGAGTGAGGGAGGAATGACCATATGACTCTGCAGACGCCCTAATCTCCAGTGTCACGAGCCCACGTGAGATATACCTACATCTACAATTACATGGTTACTGTCCAATTCACATTTACGTGTTTCACAGAAAGTTCATAGAACAACTTTCAAACTACTACTCCACCTTACACTCTTGAACAGCACGTGAGAAAAAGGAATACCTAATTTTTTTCTGACGAGCTGTGATTTATCTCATTTTATTACGATTGTCATTCGTCCCTATGTAGGTGGGAGAAAATGTGATACTTCTGCATTTGGTGGAAAAAACAGGTGGTTGAAATTTTATGAAAAGATCTTGGCGCTATAAAAAGCTCCTTTGTTTTAATGATTGCCACGCCCCTCTGTTTTCTGTTTCGTGATATGCTCTTCCTCGAACTTTGTAGACGTTCTCCGTCAAGCCTATCTGTTAAGGATCCCATACCGTGCAGCATTACTCCAAGGAGGAAGGACAGGTGTTTGTAGGCATTCTCTTTAGTAGATTTATTGCCCCCTTAAAGGTTAGCGCTAAATAAATGCAGTCTTTGAATCGCTTTCCCCACAACATTTTCTGTTTAGTGCTCTAATTTAAGTAGTTCTAATCCCTAGGTATCTAGTTGAATCGACATCATTTAAATTTGTATGCTTTATGGTGTAACCAAAATTTAACAGATTTTTATTTTTTAGTAACATTGGGGGCTCTCACACTCTTCATCATTTAGGGTTAATTGCCACTTTGCCATAAAGATATCTTGTTTAAATAATTGATCTTCTGATGTTTATAGTAGACGTTAAACGACAGCATCATCTGCAAAGCAATCTAAGAAGGCTGCTCCGGTTGATCCTATTCCTACATCGTTTATAAAGATTATGAACAGCAGAGGGTCCTATAACGCTTCCTTGGGAAATTCCAGATGACTCTTTGTCACGCAAGAAAACTTCTTGTCAATTAGTACGAATTGTTACCATTCTGACACGATGTCGCGAATCCAGTTGCGCAACTGAGACGGTACTCGATAGACACACACTTTGATTAGAAACCGCTTGTGAGGAAACCTGTCAAAAACTTTCTAGAAATCTAGAAATATGGAATCGAGTTGAGATCCCCTGACGATTTCGCTCGTCGCTTCGTGTGAATAAAGAGCCAGCTGTGTCTTACAAGAACCATATATGAAAGTGGCGCGGTTTTACGATGCCAGCAACGCGAGTCTGGGTTCGTACGATGTCTGCTGCCACACCTGCTTGATAAGGACTCCAAACACTCCAACAGTACTTTAGCTTTGGTCGCAATATAGTCTTCTATACGATTTTCCTTACAGAAGCTATACGCTTTCCCAGAACTCTTCCAGCAAATCTAAGTCTTCAATTCGCCTTCCTTAAATACTCATTCTACACATTCGTCCCATTTCATGTGACTTCTTAATATTACTCCTAATGCAATGCCATTGTTCGCCATAGTTCTTGTAATCATATGCTATCGACTCTTTCTCTGAGCTGTAGGCATCAGATCTTATTTTTCCATTTTCAAAAAGACAGTTGTTATTGCACCAACACTATTGTCGAAGTCTATCTGGATTTTCTTATGATCATGAATGCAAGATATTTTTCTGTGGATAACAGCATCATCAACAAATAATTTAACAGTGCTAGTGACCTTACCATGTAAATCGTTAGTGTATATTGAGAACATAAACGTCTTATTATGCTTCACTGTGGCACTCCCGATGTTACTTTAGTTTTTGTTGGACAGGCGCCATCCAGTGTAATGCACTGTGATCTATTAGTTAAAACTTTATCGATACAGCTGTGACGTCTACTGGCTGGAATGGAGGAATGTATTGCCAATCACTGTTTCCCTGTCTGATAGGAAGTTACAGTCACCTGTTAGTCTTCTGTCCCTGGACTGTGAAAGTGTCGGGCTTCTCCTCCTGACAGGTGTTTTATCATCTAATTGATTGTTGTAAATAAAGAAAAAGGGACAGTGGCAAAGTTACAGATCAAAGATAGTTTCTACATTTACATCTACATCTACCACTGTATAGTGCATAAGGGATGGTACGTTCCACTGTACTGGTTGTCGGTGGGACTTTTTATTCATCCATTCACCTGCTGCCGAATACTGTGCACCTGGCTGGTCGGAAAGCGTACATGTGAGGAATGTAGACACAAAAATGTACGACACAATGCGCTGCATTACTGGTTCCATCAAGTCAACCCCTTGCCACTGGTTACCTGTATTGAATCACTTCCCTCTACCCCACTTAAGGCGGAAACAAGCACTACTGAGGGAGGCCAAGAAAATGTCTGCGTCACCCTCTCCACCACTGTACCAGGAATTCTGTCATCCACCACAGCAACGATTGCGATCAAGAAGACCAGCAAGTGTTACTGCAGGACAACTCATCGCGGATGGTTTTGATCTAATTGAAAGCTGGAAGCATGAATGGTCAACAAAAACATTGGGAACAAGAGCCCTTCATATTGATCCCACGAAGAAGCCAAAAGGTTTTGACCTACCGAGGAACCTCTGGTGTTGCCTCAACAGGTTAAGGACTGGACGTGGTTGTTGTAGCTACTTCAGGTACAAATGGGGCAGGATCAGTTCACCAATGTGTGAATGTAATCAAGAAGACAACTGAACATCTATAGGCCCCCTGACTCAGCAGCTGTTGTGGCAGAGCACCTAAAGGAAAATTTGGAAAATATTTCGAGTAGATTTCCCGACCACGTTATAGTTCTGGATGGAGATTTTAATATGCCGGATAGAGACTGGGAGACTCAAACGTTTATAACGGGTGGCAGGGACAAAGAATCCAGTGCCATTTTTTAAAGTGCATTATCTGAAAACTACCTTGAGCAGATAAACAGAGAACCGACTCGTGGCGATAACGTATTAGACCTCCTGGTGACAAACAGACCCGAACTACTTGAAACAGTTAACGTAGAACAGGGAATCAGCGATCATAAAGCATCGATGATTTCAGCCGTAAATAGAAATATTAAAAAAAAGGTAGGAAGATTTTTCTGTTTAGCAAAAGTGACAAAAAGCAGATTTCAGAGTACTTGACGGCTCAACACAGAAGTTTTGTCTCAAGTACAGATAGTGTTGAAGATCAGTGGACAAACTTCAAAACCACCGTACAATATGCATTAGATGAGTATGTGCCAAGCAAGATCGTAAAAGATGGAAAAGAGCCACCGTGGTACAACAACTGAGTTAGAAAACTGCTACGGAAGCAAAGGGAACTTCACAGCAAACATAAACATAGCCAAAGTCTTGCAGACAAACAAAAATTACGCGAAGCGAAATGTAGTGTGAGGAGGGCTATGCGAGAGGTGTTCAATGAATTCGAAAGTAAAGTTATATGTACAGATTTTGCAGAAAATCCTAAGAAATTTTGGTCTTATGTCAAAGCGGTAGGTGGATCAAAACAAAATGTCCAGACACTCTGTGACCAAAATGGTACTGAAACAGAGGATGACAGACTAAAGGCCGAAATACCAAATGTCTTTTTCCAAAGCTGTTTCACAGAGGAAAACTGCACTGTAGTTCCTTCTCTAGATTGTCGCACAGATAACAAAATGGTAGATATCGAAATAGATGACAGAGGGATAGAAAAACAATTAAAATCGCTCAAAAGAGGAAAGGCCGCTGGACCAGATGGGATACCGGTTCGATTTTACACAGAGCACGCGAAGGAACTTGCCTCCCTCCTTGCAGCGGTGTACCGTACGTCTCTAGAAGAGCGTAGCGTTCCAAAGGATTGGAAAAGGGCACACATCATCCCCGTTTTCAAGAAGGGACGTCGAACAGATGTGCACAACTACAGATCTAACGTCGATCAGTTGTAGAATTTTGGAACACGTATTATGTTCGAGTGTAATGACTTTTCTGGAGACTAGAAATCTACTCTGTAGGAATCAGCATGGGTTTCGAAAAAGACGATCGTGTGAAACCCAGCTCGCGCTATTCGTCCACGAGACTCAGAGGGCTATAGACACGGGTTCCCAGGTAGATGCCGTGTTTCTTGACTTCCGCAAGGTGTTCGATACAGTTCCCCACAGTCGTTTAATGAACAAAGTAAGAACTTATGGACTATCAGACCAATTGTGTGATTGGATTGAAGAGTTCCTAGATAACAGAACGCAGCATGTCATTCTCAATGAAGAGAAGTCTTCCGAAGTAAGAGTGATTTCAGGTGTGCCGCAGGGGATTGTCGTAGGACCGTTGCTATTCACGATATACTTATGTGACCTTGTGGATAAGATCGGAAGTTCACTGAGGGTTTTTGCGGATGATGCTGTAGTATATCGAGAGGTTGTAACAATGGAAAATTGTACTGAAATGCAGGAGGATCTGCAACGAATTGACGCATGGTGCAGGGAATGGCAATTGAATCTCAATGTAGACGAGTTTAATGTGCTGCGAATACATAGAAAGAAAGATCCTTTATCATTTAGCTACAATATAGCAGGTCAGCAACTGGAAGCAGTTAATTCCATAAATTATCTGGGAGTACGCATTAGGAGTGATTTAAAATGGAATGATCATTTAAAGTTGATCGTCGGTAAAGAAGATGCCAGACTGAGATTCATTGGAAGAATCCTAAGGAAATGCAATCCGAAAACAAAGGAAGTAGGTTACAGTACGCTTGTTCGCCCACTGCTTGATTACTGCTCAGCAGTGCGGGATCCGTACCAGATAAGGTTGATAGAAGAGATAGAGAAGATCCAACGGAGAGCAGGGCCCTTCGTTACAGGATCATTTAATAATCGCGAAAGCGTTAGGGAGATGATAGATAAACTCCAGTGGAAGACTCTGCAGGAGAGACGCTCAGTAGCTCGGTGCGGGCTTTTGTTGAAGATTCGAGAACATACCTTCACCGAGGAGTCAAACAGTATATTGCTACCTCCTACGTATATCTCGCGAAGAGACCATGAGGATAAAATCAAAGAGATTAGATCCCACACAGAGGCATACCGACAATCTTTCTTTCCACGAACAATACGAGACTGGAATAGAAGGGAGAACCGATAGAGGTACTCAAGGTACCCTGCGCCACACACCGTGAGGTGGCTTGCGGAGTATGGATGTAGATGTATATGTAGATGTAGTTCACCGCTGTCCACTTCATTTATATCCTGGAATTTCCGACGACTAGTTCACTCTCACACTGAGCTTAATTAATTGGTTGAAAAACATGGACTTTAAGGTTTGATCTTGTCTTATATCATATGTATATTGTATAAAATCACTTGTCTTATATCAACTGTATATTATATAAAATCATCACACGATTGAATAAATAAACCTACGGAGCACGGGAAAAATGATTGTTTAAATATCAATGTGCATGATTGGGTACTCACGAAGCTATTTCCACATCTGTCGATGACTCTCCGTACAAGACGACTTGGTGAGTCCTCCCTAACAACAAATCCTCAACACTGTCATATATTTCATCTCATACCCCACATGACTGTATTTTTGCTAATAAGCGTAGGTGTGGTACTGAGTCAAATAATTTTCGGAAATCGAGAAATAGTACATCTACCTTACTGTCTCAATCCATGGCTTTCAGGTTGTCATGAGAGAAAATTACAAGTTGGGTTTCACATGATCTAAAAACTAAAAAAAAATCCTCCTGAACAGGCCATTGAGACACCCTGCTAAACCTGCAGGACAGGACAGGTAGTTTAAGTTGTGGAAAGGGGCCAAAATAAGCAGCTGTCAGTTACACTCGAATATACAACCTTTTATTTGATTAAACATTACATGAGCCAAGAAAATTAAAAAAAACACAGCCTTATTTTTGGAACTTAATTAGCGGCTGAATGCGGCTTACAATCTCATGCCTTAAGGCAAGATCACTTTAATTTAAAAACGGATGAAAGGCAATAACTTAAAGCTCAACCAAACTCTGAAATTCAAACGGCAAAGCCTTATCTTAAAATTGTTCCTTAATTAGGCTGAAGGACCAAAGAATCTGACACTTTCACAGCAAACAACTTAAATCCAAAATCGGCTGAAGGTCCATACATAAGACTCAATAACATTAATTTTAAAAATGTCAAAGGATATACGTAAAACAGTTCTTAAATTAGGCTAAAGACCCAAACCGTCTAAAACCTTAAGAGCAGAACAACTTAAATTCAAAATCGGGTGAAGGCCCATCACTTAAGACTCAGTAACATTAATTTTACATAAAAGCAGTCCTTAAATTTGGCCGAAGGCCCAAACCATCTGATACCTTAAGGGCAAAACAACCTTAATCTAAGGATCGGCTAGAAGCTGTACAAGCACAAACAGCGAGAACAAACAAGAAAAGGCAGTACACCCAAGGGCGCTCAGAAGCTCCGCGGGTCGGCCTGGAATTCAAACACTAACGCTCGCTTAGGTGAGGCAGGCACGACAACCCAACCGACAGACAGTCTACGGACCCACCGACAAGATAACCTCCGCTTCACCCGACCAACACGCAACAGGGAGTTCAATGGAACAACGTAGAAGGTATTGGTGCCCACAACCAATTAAACATTCAGATGTCAAACTACACATTGTGTTGGACAGTGACAATATGATGAGGAAAATAAACTGCCTGAATTTATGTCAAAGGCCAGGGCAGGTAACCGGAATGTTAATGGCCACAAGGCAGAAGATTCCGCTGGTGCACTTCGATTCAAATAACCAAGTACAGCTAAACTCCATGAGAGGGTGGGTAAAATTTTCCAACTTGAAAACATACGTTGTTACTCGCGGGAATGTCCCAACAGCCGACAACGAACTCCAAACGACACAGTGTGAACAGTCGTGACTTACTGGTAGATTAAGTCAAAACTCAACTTTCATGTCCAGGATCGGTGAGCCACGAACCTCGTAGCAATGGGAACAGCACCACACACTGCGCGCCAAGGAGATTTCCTCGCTGCTCCACGCCAACCGACCAACTAGCCAGGCCCGGAAACGATGAAAGGACCAAGTATACGTTGGCCGATGAGACGACCAACCGAACGACCAAGCAACGGTCGTCCCGCTCCAACCTCCCTCCGTCGGACAGTTGACGTGTGTCGCCAGCGGTCGGCGAGCACTGGCTGTCGGCGCCTCACCGGCGCTCTGTCCCCCGACTTCACTGCTGCTGCGTCCCGACTGCACTGCTGGTCCGTCCTGAATTGACTGCCAGACACACGACGACGCTCCAGAGATGGTACGACAGTGCACTTATCGATACGCGCTGCTGCTGCCGCTCACAGGTAAGTAAGGCAGGAAGTTAGTGACGCCAGTAAATTGAATAAGAAATCGAGGCGGCAGCACAGTAATAGAAGATGACAAAAAATAAATGGGATAAACTCGAGCTGAACACGGCTCAGCCATGAAGGACAAACGGTAACGACCGCTGTGTCATCCTCAGCCCATATGCTTCACCAGATGCGGATATGAAGGGGCATGTGGTCGGCACACAGCTCTCCCTGCCGTATGTCAGTTTCTGAGACCATTCACATGATCTATGCTCTCGAAATCCATGCTGGTTGACTTAGAGGAGGTCGTTCTGTTCGAGATACCTCATCATATTTGAGCTCATAATAAGGCCCCCGGAGTAGACAACATTCCATTGGAACTACTGACGGCCTTGGGAGAGCCAGTCCTGACAAAACTCTACCATCTGGTGAGCAAGATGTATGAAACAGGCGAAATACCCTCAGACTTCAAGAAGAATATAATAATTCCAATCCCAAAGAAAGCAGGTGATGACAGATGTGAAAATTACCGAACAATCAGTTTCATAAGCCACAGCTGCAAAATACTAACACGAATTCTTTACAGACGAATGGAAAAACTAATAGAAGCCGACCTCGGGGAAGATCAGTTTGGATTCCGTAGAAATACTGGAACACGTGAGGCAATACTGACCTTACGACTTATCTTAGAAGAAAGATTAAGGAAAGGCAAACCTACATTTCTAGCATTTGTAGACTTAGAGAAAGCTTTTGACAATGTTGACTGGAATACTCTCTTTCAAATTCTAAAGGTGGCAGGGGTAAAATACAGGGAGCGAAAGCCTATTTACAATTTGTACAGAAACCAGATGGCAGTTATAAGAGTCGAGGGACATGAAAGGGAAGCAGTGGTTGGGAAGGGAGTAAGACAGGATTGTAGCCTCTCCCCGATGTTATTCAATCTGTATATTGAGCAAGCAGAAAAGGAAACAAAAGAAAAATTCGGAGTAGGTATTAAAATCCATGGAGAAGAAATAAAAACCTTGAGGTTCGCCGATGACATTGTAATTCTGTCAGAGACAGCAAAGGGCCTGGAAGAGCAGTTGAACAGAATGGACAGTGTCTTGAAAGGAGGATATAAGATGAACATCAACAGAAACAAAACGAGGATAATGGAATGTAGTCAAATTACGTCGGGTGATGCTGAGGGAATTAGATTAGGAAATGAGACACTTAAAGTAGTAAAGGAGTTTTGCTATTTGGGGAGCAAAATAACTGACGATGGTCGAAGTAGAGAGGATATAAAATGTAGACTGGCAATGGCAAGGAAAGCATTTCTGAAGAAGAGAAATTTGTTAACATCGAGTATAGATTTAAGTGTCAGGAAGTCATTTCTGAAAGTATTTGTATGGAGTGTAGCCATGTATGGAAGCGAAACATGGACAGTAAATAGTTTGGACAAGAAGAGAATAGAAGCTTTTGAAATGTGGTGCTACAGAAGAATGCTGAAGATTAGATGGGTAGATCACATAACTAATGAGGAAGTATTGAATAGGATTGGGGAGAAGAGAAGTTTGTGGCACAACTTGACCATAAGAAGGGATCGGTTGGTAGGACATGTTCTGAGACATCAAGGGATCACCAATTTAGTATTGGACGGCAGCGTGGAGGGTAAAAATCGTAGAGGGAGACCAAGAGATGAATACACTAAGCAGATTCAGAGGGATGTAGGTTGCAGTAGGTACTGGGAAATGAAGCAGCTTGCACAGGGTAGAGTAGCATGGAGAGCTGCATCAAACCAGTCTCAGGACTGAAGACCACAACAACAACAACAATGTTTTCTATACTCAAAGAGTAAAAAAAACTGGTACATATGCCTAATGTGAGCACACAGAAGTGCCACAACATGACGTGGCATGGACTCGATTAATATCTCAAGTCGTGCTGGAGGGAACTGACACCGTGAATCCTACAGGGCTGTCCATAAATTCGTAAGAGTATGAGTGGTTGGAGATCTCTTCTGAACACCACATTGCAAGGCATCGCAGATACGCTCAATAATGTTCATGTGTGGGGAGTTGGTGGCCAGCGGGAGTGTTGAAACTCAGAAGAGTGTTCCTCGAGTCACTCTGTAGCAATCCTGGAAGTGTGGGGTTTCGCATTATCCTGCTGGAAGTGCCCAAGTCCGTCGGAATGCACAATGGACATGAGTGGATGCAGGTGATCAGACAGGATTCTGAGATACCTGTCACCTGTCAGAATTGCAACTAGACTTATCAGGGGTACCATATCAATCCAACGGCACACGCCCCACACCATTACAGAGCCTCTACCAGCGTTAACATACCCCTGCTGATATATGCAGGGTCCATGGATTTATGGGGTTGTCTCCATACCCGTACACGTCCATCCGCTCGATATAATTTGAACCGAGACTCGTCGGACCAGGCAACATGTTTCCAGTCATCAACAGTGCAATGTCGGTGTGGAGCGGCTCGATAGTGTTTCGTTGCCGGCCGCGGTGGTCTAGCGGTTCTAGGCGCACAGTCCGGAACCGCGCGACTGCTACGGTCGCAGGTTCGAATCCTGCCTCGGGCATGGATGTGCGTGATGTCCTTAGGTTAGTTAGGTTTAAGTAGTTCTAAGTTCTAGGTGACTGATGACCACAGATGTTAAGTCCCATAGTGCTCAGAGCCATTTGAACCATGTTTTTAGTGTTTCTTTGAATAGATCACACGCTGGCACTTATTGATGGCTCAACAATGGAATCTGCAGAAATTGGCGGAAGGGTTGCACTTCTGTCACGTTAAACGATGCTCTTCTGTCGTCGATGGTCCCGTTCTTGCAGGATCTTTTTCTGGCGGCAGCGATGTCGGAGATTTGATGTTTTATCGGATTACTGATACTCACGGTACACTCGTGAAATGGTCGTACGGGAAAATCCCCACTTCATCACTACCTCGGATATGCTGTGTCCAATGACTCCTGCGCCGACTATGACACCACGTTCAAACTCATTTAAATCGCGATAACCTATCATTTTAGCAGCAGTAACAGATATAGCAACTGCGCCTGACACTTGTCTTATACAAGCGCTACCGACCGCAGCGCCGTATTCTGCCTGTTTACATAGCTCTGTATTTGAATACGATTACCTACACCGGTTTATTTGGGGTTTCAGTGTAAGATTGTGCAAGTAATGGATGTCAAGGATATTGAAAGTCAGTTTTGTGGATAATTGGTGCCACCCTTCTTGCTGACAAGTGCGATCTGTGCTTTCTTTCTACTACTGTGCACAGTTTCAGTGAGTTAAAGATTAATATTGAATATATTGCAGGAAAAGAAAGACACAAATGTGAGGTAGTGGTGACACAGGTTTCACGGTGTTCACTCGCTGTTCTGAATGACGTGGTTAGAAGCTACTTTGGTGAAGGACAAGGAATGAAATATAAAGTACATTGAAACACAATGGACTGTGTATGAGAATACGTCCCGTCCCTTGAGAGACTGAGAAATATTCTATCGTGATTAATCAAGAAAATTAGAAATACTAGCCATGATGTCTCTATTACGAATACAGAGGCAACAGCCGAACGGCAAAGCTTATCACACTACGATCGGCGGAATCACGACGGTAGATAAGCGTGGTGCGAAGAGAGTGATTGCACTGCTACAAGCAAAGTGGTTGTTGTGTTTCATTTGTGAACTATGTTGACCAAAGCGGATGGGCTTACTACATGCAATGTTGCTCACAAGACGCCAAAGACAGCGATTACATATGAAAATGGTAGTAACTTCCGGTCTACTGTCTGCGAAGTGAAGGTTCCGGGATCAGCAACCGAATGGAACTGGAGTGTGACTGTCCATACTATTAGTAACCTTGGACACCACATCGTAGAGTGTGTCTCCAGTTGGCAAATAGTTTTCTGTAGCCAATATGATTGGGTGGTGGAGGCCGAACCGTAATCCCAGATGCCTTGACCAGGCGGAACGGCGCGGTCTTTTTGACTCTCAAGTTGGGACACCTGTTTGGACGCCAGTTTCTGAGAGACGGAGTAATTAGTGTAGCTCCAACACAGCGTGGTTTCTACTTAAAATTTTCTGACGTTTGTCAGTAAAACCTCGACGTTGCACTTGTTGATTCGCATGGTCTTGCATACTCAGCTGCACCGCAAGACACAGTGGCACATGGCAGTAAAGTGGTTGGGGGGGGGGGGGGGGGGACATGGGGACAGGGTGCTTCCAACTCGGAACTAGCACATGCGGAAGGGATACCCACACTAATTCTCTGTTGTACCCCATAGGAATGCAGCGGATGTCTTCATCAAATCTTGTGACAGCAAGCCAAATGTCACACTGTAGCAATCAGTTGAAACGTCCCCTTTTGAAATATTATATACAAGACTGTGCTTAAACTGATACACAATATTTTTTAGCGCAACGCAATCTGACTATCAAAAATCCCTACAAAAGAATGGCCCTGACTAACATTAAACTATACCTTTCACAAATCACTTACCTCACAAAAATCTTCATTACTCGAACTACTGCAATACAGCGAGCGCCACTACTGCCAGATAAATAAAAGATTCAAACTACGGAAGTCACTAACTACTGATAGGGATAGTTAGCAAATGAAAGATTTTAATAGAGAACAAACAATGTATTTACCTTAATAGTCATAATATATATAGCAGTTCATAATATCCAGTATAACAAATTTCAAAACTCCGCCATATCTCTCCCCACATCCACCACTGCTGGCGGCTCACCTCCAACTGCGCAACGCTACGCGCTGTTCACATCCAGCTGCCGCTGCCCAACACTACAATGGCAGACAACAATGCAAACTAGCCACAGACTGCACACAGCACAGCCAGTTATTTTCATACAGAGTGCTACGTAACGTTGCCAATAAGAAAACATAAACAGTCTACTTACACAGTCAGGTGGATAAGAGTGCATGTCTCATCCTGCTGAAATCTCGTTGTGGCGTGGCGTTATCTCTGTTTGGAACACTGTCAGCCACTGCAGATGACACACACACTGGGTGCACCATTGTCCATCTTCTTTCGCTAACTCCATCTCTGACTGCACTACAATGCATGACTGTACATTAGGGAGCCACACACGGTTCTGTGGTAGTGGTGGGTCATACTTCTTGTTGTGGCGTCGCACCATAATTGAGTGGGACAATGTCAGCCACTGTGGATGGCACAGCTATCTTGGTGTACTAGCCTTCCACCTTTCACACAGACTGCATCTTAGACAGCACTGTGATGCACGACTCATTGGTAGTGTGGGCCAATGGCCATGGCACTGTCTGACCTCTCGGGACAGACAGTCACCTGAGGTTGCACACAGAGAGGGATCGCCGAGCCGCAGCTGGGCCCAGGTATCAGCTGCCGTGACATCAGAGGAGGGTGGGGACGTGGTACACTCCCCCATGGACCTCTAAGCTGACCCTCAGCATGTCACTATGCTGCACAGTGAAAGTGTCCAGGCCACCCCCATACTCTTTTGTCACCGTTTACTTTATCCACAGCTGCTGGGTGAACAGTGCAGAATCACTGTGGTGTGCATCTCTCGCCACTGACTTAACCCATAGACAAACATACAAATGATATAACAGTTAAATAAAAAATTACAAAATCCGTTTTTTCCCCAGTAATAAACTTTACAGTGTGAGCGGTTTCACTCTAACCTAACTTAAACCCTACTATTAATTAGAAAAATAGAAAAATGATTTGCTTCAGTTGATTTATCTTTTTGTGTATTTAAAATTCATCACTAGTTATGTTTTACAAGGTAAGTGAGATGACAAGAGAAGAATGCTGACAATACAAAAGTTGCATCCACAAACAGAAACAGGGTGATGGCTCAATCAGATTAACAGTTTTATCCAGACCACGTCTTTGGTTCAAAATGACAGCATATTAAGTAGTAAAGTAATCCCTTTTTGTAACAAATAGTCAACACTCACATCGGCGATATCATGGGAATCATTCTCAACTGGTATAAGTGGTGTTAGTCTTAACAACAGACATACTATCTACAATTCTAAGCCGGCGGCTCTCCTCTAGAGACTCCCACCCGAAGCCGGCCGTGGTGACCGAGTGGTTCTAGGCGCTTCAGTTTGGAACCGCGCGACCGCTACGGTCGCAGGTTCGAATCCTGCCTCGGGCATAGATGTGTGTGATGTCCTTAAGTTAGTTAGGTTTAAGTAGTTCTAAGTTCCAGGGGACTGATGACCTCAGAAGTTAAGTCTCATAGTGCTCAGAGCCATTTGAACCATACAATTATAATTATGTCACAATACCAAACATTTAACTGTACTACACTTCCTACTGTTGCCATTTACGACTGCATATTACGTAAACACACATCTATACTCATGTCACAACACTCGCAGCTTAACTATTACTCAAGGATAGATTTGGGATACTCGTCTTTCTCAGCTCATGTCCTTCACATTACTCCATGGTTTCCTTTTGATTCATGCGGCATCATCTCATGTCCTTATACCTGTCTTCGTAAATGTACTCCATACTAAAACATAACTGCATCTATCAATGATATCAAAACATCAGCAGTAGTGAAGCACATCCCTAAAAAATCGTAAAAAGACTTCAGTACTTCAGTCATAAAATTTACATGAGCTGTTCTAACTTTTCATTAATACAAAGGAACCATAACAGTTGGATGATACGAATGTCCAACATTTTCCTTATACTGTCGTCATGTACTGTCAGTGTCTCACTTACTCGATGAGTGGCTTGACATGTCAGACGTGATGCTGTCCCTGTGATTCGCATGTGTGGATGTTCTCCATCTCCATGCATTGAGATGTGGAATCCAACATACTCGGTACAGGGCACCAGAAGGAGGTTCTTACTCATTGGTATGAAGATGACCACAGTTGTGGTCGAAACCGGTTACCAGAATAAATAATTTTGATCAAGACTGTTTTTGACAGTAAATATTGATAGAGGAAGACCTCATACGGGATATACAGGGCGAATCATGTAGGCTACAACTTGCACCACAAATTGCCAGCTAGCCTATGGTGCCGGCAGTTCACTGTCTGCCAAACGACTAAAAATTCGTAACCACCACACCCAAGAGGTGCCACGTTTACCAATAGCGCAAGGAACTCTGACTAGTGGTCCCAGTTGGATCAGCCCTGAGTTGGCCAACTAGACATAAAATTAATTAAATTAGTTCAAACCCACAACAAAATAAATGACATCGTAAGTAATGAGAATGGGTGTCTTTGAAAAATTGATAACTAGGACCTACGGTATCACAAAGAGATTTATTAACTAATATCAAGGTCAAGACAGTACAAACATCTAAACAAAAACTTCAACTGTATAACATTTCATTAACATGAACTGAAGTTGGTTGGCGATAGACTTGGGGAACCTAACTGGAACTTAGGTGTAAATGAGCCTGGATACTGTGAGTGGAAGGCTGCCAACCGAGGCAAGCACACTCTACTGTATCATTCCACTGATTGGTCTCTCGTGTCAAAATATAATTAAGCATGCAATGAATACTGGTTGCGACTACTGCGAGTACACGGCTGCTGTGAAAGAAAGGTGGTCGTGAAAATGATTGATAGGCTTCTGCATTTACCGAAGCTGCGTAGCGTTACTGATACAGCCGGTGAAAGACGAGATGCTGTCGTGGGTGGGCGCTGCCACAGTGTCGTACTGCGGGAGGTGACCCCCACGCCCCCGATGATTGTCTCGCGTCTGCGAAAATACATAGATATTACCGCGGCAGTGGCCTGCCCGGAAGGCACCGCCATCGTTCAAAATATTGCAAAAGTGGAAAGTGGTATTGATGTGCGATTTTCACAGATTGTAATAATACTTAGAAAGTGTATTTTCTGAATAAACATACACTTTTTTAAATGGAACAATGCTTATTGACAACATACTACACTACTGACCCTTAAAATTACTTCACCAGGAAGAAATGCAGATGATAAACGGGTATTCATTGGACAAATATATTATACTACAACTGACATGTGATTACATTTTCACGCAATTTGGGTGCATAGATCCTGGCAAATTAGTACCCAGAACGACCACCTCTGGCCGTAATAACGGCCTTGATACGCCTGGACATTGAGTCAAACAGAGCTTGGATGGCGTGTACAGGTACAGCTGCCCATGCAGCTTCAACACGATACCACAGTGCATCAAGAGTAGAGACTGCCGTATTGTGACGAGCCAGTTGCTCGGCCACCATTGACCAGACGTTTTCAATTGGTGAGAACTCTGGAGAATATACTGGCCAGGGCAGCAGTCGAACATTTTCTGCATCCAGGTAGGCCCGTACAGGACCTGCAACATGCGGTCGTGCATTATCCTGCTGAAATGTAGGGTTTCGCAGGGATCGAATGAAGGGTAGAGCCACGGGTCGTAACAAATCTGAAATGTAACGTCCACTGTTCAAAGCGCCGTCAATGCGAACAAGAGGTGACCGAGACGTGTAACGAATGGCACCCCATACCATAACGCCGGGTGATACGCCAGTAGGGCGATGACGAATACACGCTTCCAATGTGCGTTCACCGCGATGTCGCCAAACACGGAAGCGGCCATCATGATGCTGTAAACAGAACCTGGATTCATCTGAAAAGACGTTTTGCCATTCGTGCACCCAGGTTTCTCCGTTGAGTACACCATCGCCCCTATCTGTGATGCAGCGTCAAGGGTAACTGCAGCCTTGGTCTCCGAGCTGATAGTCCATGCTGCTGCAAACGTCGTCGAACTGTTCGTGCAGATGGTTGTTGTCTTGCAAACGTCATCTGTTGACTCAGGGATCGAGACGTGGCTGCACGATCCGTTACAGCCATGCGGATAAGATGCCTGTCATCTAGACTGCTAGTGATACGAGGCCGTTGGGCTCCAGCACGGCGTTCCATAATACCCTCCTGAACCCACCGATTCCATATTCTGTTAACTGGATCGCGACCAACGCGAGCAACAATGTCGCGATACGATAAACCCCAATCGCGATAGGCTACAATCCGACCTTTATCAAAGTCGGAAACGTAATGGTACGCATTTCTCCTCCTTACACGAGGCATCACAACAACGTTTCAGCAAGCAACGCCGGTCAACTGCTGTTTGTGTACAAGAAATCAGCTGAAACTTTCCTTATGTCAGCACGTGTAGGTGTCGCCACAGGCGCCAACCTTGTGTGAATGCTCTGAAAAAGATAACCATTTGCATATCACAGCATCTTCTTCCTGTCGGTTAAATGTCTCGTCTGTAGCAACTCATCTTCGTGGTGTAGCAATTTTAATGGCCATTAGAGTAAATAAAGGCAGGGTAAGTCAGAATGGGAATTGTGTTTGTTGTCGGATTCTAGTGCAAGTGGTTTACAATTGTATTTTGTAAAGTTCTCACACCGACACTTGTACAATACCTGCGGCAGTACACACTCGCGAACAATACAAGCGCTTACACTAGTTCTGTGGATTCTGAGCATTAATGAGACATCTGACCATCTCAAGTTGTGTTCAAAATGACCACCAGCCGTGGCATAAACACTTCCAGTTGGGTATTGAACGAGTGGAGATGTCTGAGCAGGCTGCAGTAATACGTCGTTGTACATCGTCGGGTGTAGTAGGTACGAGCCGTATTTGGAAAGTAAGGTCCGAGTAGGCGCGAAATGCAAACCGCTGGAAAATCCGACGGAACTTTGTGCAGATGAGTTCGGCAGTGTCTTTAGTGTGCCCGTCGATAGTTTCACGTCGCTCTTTTCAGTTCAGAGCGCGAAATGATCACGTACAAATGCCAAAAGCAACAGTGTCTCCCGCCATGTATGTGGATCTGGTGAGTGGTTTCGCCTGAAGCTATGCAGCCCACATAACGTAAATGTCGTACATTTCTATCTTCGAGACAATTTTCAACCGCATTCTGCAGCGGAAATGCAGGCGCTCCTGCAGCGTTTTCGATGGAAAGTGTTTGATCACCCACACTACAGCTCTCAATTGGCTCTCTCTGTTGTTCATCTTTGCTCACATGAACCGCTGGCTACGAAGACAAGATTTTGGCACAAGCAGAGCGGCGTAGAGAATTATTGGGCGGCACTAG
Organism: Schistocerca cancellata; assembly: GCF_023864275.1. Taxonomy (NCBI): domain Eukaryota; kingdom Metazoa; phylum Arthropoda; class Insecta; order Orthoptera; family Acrididae; genus Schistocerca; species Schistocerca cancellata. The sequence goes on from NC_064633.1 coordinate 523,543,692, forward strand.
CGGCTGCTTTCTATGATGAGGGCACTGAAAACTTTGTACGTACAACGCCACGACAAATGTCTAAGTCGGAGCAGCGACTATTTAGAGAGGTAGCTGGGAAGTGTGGCAAACTGTTGCGAATAATAAAGTTTCGATTTTCGTTGTGATTTTCACTTCGCGATTGATCGTACCTTACTTTCCGAACAGCCCTCGTACACTCCTGGAAATTGAAATAAGAACACCGTGAATTCATTGTCCCAGGAAGGGGAAACTTTATTGACACATTCCTGGGGTCAGATACATCACATGATCACACTGACAGAACCACAGGCACATAGACACAGGCAACAGAGCATGCACAATGTCGGCACTAGTACAGTGTATATCCACCTTTCGCAGCAATGCAGGCTGCTATTCTCCCATGGAGACGATCGTAGAGATGCTGGATGTAGTCCTGTGGAACGGCTTGCCATGCCATTTCCACCTGGCGCCTCAGTTGGACCAGCGTTCGTGCTGGACGTGCAGACCGCGTGAGACGACGCTTCATCCAGTCCCAAACATGCTCAATGGGGGACAGATCCGGAGATCTTGCTGGCCAGGGTAGTTGACTTACACCTTCTAGAGCACGTTGGGTGGCACGGGATACATGCGGACGTGCAATGTCCTGTTGGAACAGCAAGTTCCCTTGCCGGTGTAGGAATGGTAGAACGATGGGTTCGATGACGGTTTGGATGTACCGTGCACTATTCAGTGTCCCCTCGACGATCACCAGTGGTGTACGGCCAGTGTAGGAGATCGCTCCCCACACCATGATGCTGGGTGTTGGCCCTGTGTGCCTCGGTCGTATGCAGTCCTGATTGTGGCGCTCACCTGCACGGCGCCAAACACGCATACGACCATCATTGGCACCAAGGCAGAAGCGACTCTCATCGCTGAAGACGACACGTCTCCATTCGTCCCTCCATTCACGCCTGTCGCGACACCACTGGAGGCGGGCTTCACGATGTTGGGGCGTGAGCGGAAGACGGCCTAACGGTGTGCGGGACCGTAGCCCAGCTTCATGGAGACGGTTGCGAATGGTCCTCGCCGATACCCCAGGAGCAACAGTGTCCCTAATTTGCTGGGAAGTGGCGGTGCGGTCCCCTACGGCACTGCGTAGGATCCTACGGTCTTGGCGTGCATCCGTGCGTCGCTGCGGTCCGGTCCCAGGTCGACGGGCACGTGCACCTTCCGCCGACCACTGGCGACAACATCGATGTACTGTGGAGACCTCACGCCCCACGTGTTGAGCAATTCGGCGGTACGTCCACCCGGCCTCCCGCATGCCCACTATACGCCCTCGCTCAAAGTCCGTCAACTGCACATACGGTTCACGTCCACGCTGTCGCGGCATGCTACCAGTGTTAAAGACTGCGATGGAGCTCCGTATGCCACGGCAAACTGGCTGACACTGACGGCGGCGGTGCACAAATGCTGCGCAGCTAGCGCCATTCGACGGCCAACACCGCGGTTCCTGGTGTGTCCGCTGTGCCGTGCGTGTGATCATTGCTTGTACAGTCCTCTCGCAGTGTCCGGAGCAAGTATGGTGGGTCTGACACACCGGTGTCATTGTGTTCTTTTTTCCATTTCCAGGAGTGTATTTCCTTGTAGACAGCGTCTATCAGCTTTCCCCACAGGTAAAAGTGTACATGTGTCAAATCCGGGAAATGGGCTGACCAAAGTATAGATCCTCTCAGTCTAATCCAACAATTTTAGTAGAATTCCTGAAGACATGCTGTAGTACTTCGTCCACTATGACCTGGACAGCCATCACGGTAGCACCACAGGGTTCTGCTACCTAACGAAGCCAAAAGGGATTGAAACTTCCTGGCAGATTAAAACTGTGTGCTGGACCGAGACTCGAGCTCGGGACCTTTGCCTTTCGCGGGCAAGTGCTCTACCAGCTGAGCTACCCAAGCACGACTCACGCCCCCTCCTCACAGCTTTACTTCTGCCAGTACCTCGCCTCCTACCTTCCAAACTTTACAGAAGCTCTCCTGTGAACCCTGCAGAACTAGCACTCCTGAAAGAAAGGATATTGCGGAGACATGGCTTAGCCACAGCCTGGGGGATGTTTCCAGAATGAGATTTCCGCTCTGCAGCGGAGTGTGCGCTGATATGAAACTTCCTGGTGTAAGTAGGCTGTTTATGTTTTCTTTATGTAAGTAGGCTGTTTATGTTTTCTTATTGGCAACGTTACGTAGCGCTCTGTATGAAAATCACTGGCTGTACTGTGTGCAGTCTGTGGCTAGTTTGCATTGTTGTCTGCCATTGTAGTGTTGGGCAGGGGCAGCTGGATGTGAACAGCGCGTAGCGTTGCGCAGTTAGAGGTGAGCCGCCAGCAGTGGTGGATGTGTGGAAGGAAATGGCGGAGTTTTGAAATTACATATATTATGACTTTTGATGATATTGACGTAAATACAGTGTTTGTTCTCTATTAAAATGTTTCATTTGCTAACTATCCCTATCACTAGTTAGTGCCTTCAGTAGTTAGAATTTTTTATTTAGCTGGCAGTAGTGGCGCTCGCTGTAATGCAGTAGTTCCAGTAACGAAGATTTTTGTGAGGTAAGTGATTTGTGAAAGGTATAGGTTAATGTTAGTCAGGGCCATTTTTTGTAGGGATTTTTGAAAGTCAGATTGCGTTGCGCTAAATAATATTGTGTGTCAGGTTAAGCACAGTCGTGTACAATTTTTCTAAGGGGACGTTTCACTGGCAGATTAAAACTGTTTGCCGGACCAAGACGCGAACTCGGGACCTTTGCCTTTCGCGGGCAAGTGCTCTGCAGGGATCGCAGGAGAGCTTCTGTAAAGTTTGGAAGGTAGGAGGCGAGGTACTAGCAGAAGTAAAGCTGTGAGGACGGGGCGTGAGTCGTGCTTGTGTAGCTCAGTTGGTAGAGCACTTGCCCGCGAAAGGCAAAGGTCTCTAGTTCGAGTCTCGGTCCGGCACACAGTTTAATCTGCCAGGAAGTTTCATACCAGCGCACACTCCGCTGCAGAGTGAAAATCTTATTCTCCAAAAGGGATTGTCAACAAACCAATAGTGCATATTTCGGCAGTTAACCTGGCCATGATTGGTAAATGTGGCGTCATCACTAAAGAAGATACGTGATACTTCAGGAGTATCCTGTTTTAATGACCACGTACAGAAGTTAGCACGATTCTCGCAATCGTTTCCAAGCGGCTCTTCGTGGACAGAGATGGAGCGTTTGTCGATGGAGAATGCGTAGGACAATTGCCTGACTCATGCCACGTGCCCATGCCTTTGCGCGGGTGCTGACGTGTGGATCAACTGTAGTAGCAGCAGCAGCAAGAAGATTAATTTCCTCCTCTTCTGTCCTCACTTGTTTCCTCTTGTTACGCTGTGTATGTGTTACACTGTAACATTCACATAACTGGTTGAAGATGTTGATGAATAAGTGTGGAGATGGTTGACGTCTATTGGGATATCTTGCCACACACATCATACAAGAACCAGCTGCGTTCTTCCTACATTCTCCATACATCACTAGCATGTCGGCTTTTTCTGCAATTGTAAGTCCCACAGCATACTCACGACCTACTGCTTGGAAGTCACACATTAACAGACCAGCAAGTCGCAGTGCACTCGAGGAACACACAAGCATACTGTAAGCGACCTCGCAGGTCGAAAGTCACAAACAAGTGTCAGTGTGGAAAACATACCGTGAACGATTTGCACTAGAAAACCTCAAAAACACCACTAAAATTCTAATTTACCCTACTTTTAGTTTGTTAATGATAGTAGGCACAGTTCTATTTAAAAAGTGTATGTTTGTACAAAAAAATACACTTGCTAAGTATTATTACACTTGCGACGTGCCCGGGCTAGTAGTGTATTTAACACTAAATTCTTCTAGAATCGTCATATGTAAATGATGCTCTAAGCCCCCCCCTATTCTAACTCCAACTTTTGCTGTTGCACATGGATTAAGAAGAAACGCGAACTGACTGTAATCGACCCTGCAAGTGGAGTAGAAAAGAGTTTGGCACCTGCAATAATTTAATTTGATAGAAATTAATTAAATAAAGGAAAGTTTCATTAATGTAGTGAGAAATGAAAGGGGTGCTCTACCAATTAACAGAATGAAAGTTCTGTCCAAAATAACAATTTGATTTATTATGACTAAACTCAAAATAATAAACAAAACACATGAAACATTTACAATACATCAAATAGGCTCAAACTGGATACTCAAATAAATCCTGTGAAGGTGAAGTTGTCCCTAAAATAGATTGTGACATTTATGACTAAGTGGTATGTGGAGCGAATTCCTTGTAACTCAAATCTTAAGAGAAACACACAGCCAACCCAACATTAATTGCTGCTACAGTAGTGAGAACTCAGACAATGAACACCCAAGACAGAACAAAGTTAGAAAAGACGAACAGGCACGCTCTGCTGAGCTCTGATTATCACCTAGCAAAATCCCTAATCCGCCGGTGCTGCGGACATACATTACCAAGCTGTCTTCTTAACTGCAAGAACACGATCTGGCGTACCGGAGGCGATGGCTGGTTGCTTCGACGTCCCGTCGTGGTGATGATAATGTCGCGAGTATAGCCCGAAACAAATTATCCTGGTCTGCTTGTTCCAGACTAAAGACGTCCTAGCAATACAAATGCGCCTATGAGGGAGACGAAGAAGGCCCGCTACACAATCACTGACGGTACAGTGATTGATTTTAACAAGCAAAATCACACAGTAACTCTGATACAGTCAACTTTAGGCAAAACTGCTCAAGACTGACAACATAGGCCGCTTGTACGCAGAACGCTCAATTGCCAACTGTACTAGGAAAGTTACGTTGAAGTCGAAACTTCAGCAACTTTGTCTAACAGTTACAATTAAATAAAAGTATATTAGACAGCCAACGGAAGGCAGGCTGTCCAGAGCAGCGAGATCTCAGTCTTGTAACCTACTCTGACCGAAAGGCGAGAGCCGACCCTCTCAAGAGCACCCGTACAAACCCAACACAGAACATTCCCGCCCCCACGACAGTGGCCGTGGTTAAACGTTCCAATCAGCAACTCGAAAACCGGCGGAAAATTCCACTCTATTGCCGACGCACTACTAGTCCACCAATGGCGATACTTGACGCCAATTTCTGCGCCGATTTTGCTACGTCACGGAGCTATCCCGTGAGCAAGACAATCACAGTTTTGATTTTGCAGAAAATGCGGGAATTTGCCCGCCAAGACTGCCTGGGAACACAAGTCATTCCCACGCCTCGCTGGTAGCCTGCCAGAAAGTGTTTTCACTAAGTTTCTGCGAAGTAACGGAATCTCTAGCCCAGCCGCTCCATCAGGCCCCTGTGGGCGTGTCGCCGCCGCTCTTATGACAATGTCGGCGTCTGGAAAGCATCCACTCGACTCCCTCACACCCGTCGGCTTAACCCTTTCAAAATCAGCAGAACCCGCCGGTCACCGGACCACCCGGTTGACTAGACGCTTCGTGGGAAGTCCGCGTGTGAAGGAATAACAACTTTTCACCACATGCAATTAGAGAGGAAAATCGAATTACTCAGAATAAGATAGAAATATGCGAGCCCCCGATCACCAATCTGTTATGTGAAAACCACAAATCAATAGCACTTTCCATTTTCACAATGTTTGCTGTCGAATAAGGGTATGATCAACACATAACATAACTGCTGAAAGTAAGACTAAATCTATTATACCGTGTAACTGATACCCTTGGTCCTCCGTGACTTCAGTGGGAAATTTCTTATCTCTCAAATCCTTCGAAATCGGCTCAAGATGCTTAACAAACTGTACAGGATTTGTCCATTGTGATTCCAGTTACACTCTTCAGCGCATTGTCTATGGCAGAAATCAACAAGTCATATTCGTGTTCCAATTCATTGAACAGGTTTGTAAGTTGCACTAGTTGCTCTGTTACAGTTATTAGAAGCATGGCATGTTGCACCTTCTTGCCCGTACTGTTTTCATATTCTTCCACATGAGCACTCAGTTTTATAATCTCTTTGGCAATAACCTGCTCATTCTTGGTCACCGCATTTATCATTTGACTGACCGCCGTTAGTGATGATCTTACTACAGTTACTTACTCTTTAGACACTCTCAGACATTCTTCCTATTTCCCTTCTAATACATTTGCTGCCAAAAGTAACGAACAATATGTTATTAGTCTCGCCAACAAATTGTAATATTCCTCGTTACGCCCTTGTTTCCTTGCACCTAGCCAATTTCCCAATTGCTTTCGTAGTTTTCCCCAAGTGTCATTTTATAGTCTGCTGCACGTTGTCGCACTCTTCTGTGCTTACCTTGACGTGAAGCAACTTGGTAATGCCATACGTTACTGCTCAGATGGCCATTTGTTGCGTTTGAGCAAACTTGTCGTGTAGCTGTCTAAGGCTGAAATAGCTAAGAATTCTCCAAGTTGAACAGTATCGATTGATTATACCATTGTTATCGTAATATACTGCCGGTGCAGATCGCAGCTGTTGTACTCATACATCTTGTGACGGCGTTCCTCATGCTGCAAGGCTGAACATCAACATGCTTCCAATAAGGGTTATCACCAGCAGTGCCTGGCTCCCTGGCATCTCTAATAGAAAGAAACTGTCAGCTTACTGTTTGTACCCTTACAGTTCTTGCTCGATACAATTTGGCCACTCTAGTTCACAGCACTTCGTTTCACTTACTCTAATCCAATGTCGAGTATCTCTCTGTTACACTGAAGCGCCAACGAAACTGGCATAGGAATGATCATTCAAATACAGAGGTATGTGAACAGGAAGAATACGGCGCTGTGGTCTGCAACGCCTATGTAAGACAGCAGGTGTCTGGTGCAGTCGGTTACTGCTGCTACAATGGCAGGTATCAAGATTTAAGTGAGTTTGAACGTGGTCTTAAGGGCGGCGCACGAGCGATGGGACACAGCATCGCCGAGGTAGCGACGAAGTGGGGATTTTCCCGTGCGACCATTTCACGAGTATACCGTGAACATCGGGAATCCGGTAAAACATCAAATCTCTGAAATCTCTGCGGCCCGAAAAAGATCCTGCAAGAACGGGACCAACGACGACTGAAGAGGATCGTTAAACGTGACACAGGTGCAACCTTTCCGCAAATTGCTTCAGATTTCATTGTTGGGCCATCAGCAAATGTCAGCGTGCAAACAATTAAACGAAACACCATCGATATGGACTATCAGAGCGGAAGGCCCACTCGTGTACCCTTGATGACTGCACGACACAAAGCTCTGCGCTTCGTCTGGGCCAGTCAACACCAACATTGGACGGTTGATGACTGAAAACATCTAGCCTGGTCTGTGAGTTTCGTTTCTGATTGTATCGAGCGGATGGACGTGTACGGGTAACCTCATGAATCCATGGACCCTGCATTTCAGCGGCGGACTGTTCAAGCTTATGGAGGCTCTGTAATGGTGTGGGGCGTGTGGAGTTGGAGTGATATGCCACCCCTAAAAGTCTAGATACGACTCAGACAGGTGACACGTACGTAAGCATCTCGTCTGATCACTTGCATCCATTCATGTCCGTTGTCTATTCCAACGGACTTGGGCAATTCTAGCAGGACAAAGCGACACCCCACACGTCCAGAATTGTTGCAGAATGACTCCGGGAACACTCTTCCGGGTTTAAACACTTCCGCTGGCCACCAAACTCACCAGACATGAACATTATTGCGCATATCTGAGATGTCTTGCAACGTGATGTTCAGAAGAGATCTCCATCCGACCACTCGTACTCTTACGGATTTATGGACAGCCCTGCAGGATCCATGTTGTCAGTTGCCTCCATTACTACTTCAGACATTAGTCGAGTCCATGCCACGTCGTGTTGCGGCACTTCTGAGTGCTCGTGGGGGCCCTAACGATATTAGGCAGGTGCACCGGTTCCTTTGACTCTTCAGTGTATTTCTCCTATTGTTCACTTTACTTCAGAAAAAACATTTTAATCGATTTGCATGTACCTTATACACTTCTTTACAATCAGATATGGTTCCTTCACATCGACACTGGTATATGGTCCTTGCCATTTATTATCCAATTTCTTAGTGCGTCCTCTTCATACACTTTCGTCATGCAGCAACACATGATCATGCTTGATGAAAGCTTTGGGCTTCTGCGTTTTATCTTAATTTAATTTATTTCTTTCCTCGTTCTTTTGTGTTACAGTGCTGTTATCCTGATGTAACAGCTGCATCCCTTGCCGGATTTCGGTCACTTAATCGTCATAGTTATGTATGTGCTGGCGTTTTATGCAGCCACACAGGTAGGCTACATTTTCTACGGAAAAATAACTCAAATGGGGCATACCTCGTTGTACTGTGGGATGTTGTGTTGTATATAGAAGTGGGTATGACATCCAGTCGTCACAGTCAATTTGATCTCGGCCAGTATAGTGCCACAGTCTTTCTGTTGGCACGCTGGACTCGCATTCGGGAGGACGACGGCTCAAACTCTCGTACGACCATCCTGATTTAGGTTTTCTGTGATTTCCCTAAATCGCTTCAGGCAAATGCCTGGATGGTTCCTTTAAAAGGGCACGGCCGACTTCCTTCCCTCTCCTTCCCTGATCTGATAGGACTGATGACCTCTCTGTTTGGTCCCTTCTCCCAAATCAACCAAACAACATTCCTGTTAAGGTACGATGCGTGTGCTCCAGTGCGCCGTTGTGTTGTGGATGGTAGCTCATGGTCTGAACCTTTCTCATCCTTAAGAGTCTACATACGTGTTTCATGATATCACTTATAAAATTACTACCCATGGCACTTAGTAGTGACATAGGGATCCCAAATTTCAGAATTTGATTCTCGACCAGTTGTAACCTCCCCCATCACTTATCGACCTTAATGACAGTGAAAAATTAAACCGCGTGTACCTAATGGAAATTTGGGAAAAGCAATCGTCACCGAAGTTAATCTGTCGGTAAAGAGGGAAGAAAGGGTTACATCTAAATGAAAGGAAAAATGTAAATGAAACTGGTGGAAATTAATTTTGAAAAGGGGTAAAGTTAATAAAGAAAGTAAATGTGCGGCCGTTACGTTAACAATTAACTAGCGGTAATTAGATATTTGAGATTTGGGGGAAATTACGGTCGCCAGTTCTATGGACAATTACTATAGTAACTGAAAAAGAAAGGTTATTACACATATAATTAGCACTAGAAGCGTGGCAACTGAAGGTTGACACGTGTAGTGCGAAAACTGAAAGTTTGTCAGAAGTAATAAATTTCGCTACACTCTGACTTAATTTAGCAAAAGAATTAATAAAACCCGAAAACTGAAAGTTAATTTAGTGACTGAAATTAATAGTGAGCATTGTTTCTGAAGCACATCGAAATTCAGTAAAATACGGTTAGTCTTGGGCTACCTCAACAATCATTTCAAAAGCTACTTGAATCTACGCAATTTAGAAATAAGAGACTTAACTTTGAACTTGAATTAAATGATTCTGAACAATTAACAATAGTAAAATTTAGTACATACCAAGCTAAGCTGCAGTCACAGGTAAGCTAAAATATGGTAACAAAACTCGCACTCTTAATTTGTGCTTGTGTAATCTAAATATTGTAGCCAGCTATGAATACTTTAACAGAACTTTGAAATTAAAGCAGTGAAATAGAATGATATTACTTTAATGCTGGCGTTTGAATTTCAACGACACTCGTGTTCATTCCGGAAAAGGAAGGGATCCTGCTTGGTAATGCAGTTGGGACAATGAACAACAAAGGTTCATGCTAAGATGCTGTAATTTGCTGATGGAATAGTTTGAAAAGCTGAGATCTGCAATACAGTTCTAAAACTTTACGTGCTTCCAGTCTTCCTTGTTGGTTGATTGAAGGTTTGAAGCCGTCGATCGAGGAGGTGGCGACAGTCACTCATTGTCGGCCGTCGCTGTTGCAGAAGCTGGATGTTGGCGCGCCTTCTTCTCGACACGGTCACCAGGCGAAACGGGCTCTTGATGTGCGCCAGCTAATGCTTCCCGTCCGCGACACCGTGTCAGAAACTATCATAGCAATTCGAGCGCAATTACATGCCGCCAAACCCCGAAAGCGCGGCAACTCGCGGGAGCGTCACCCAACACACCTGCTCCACTGCTCTCCTCCAGCCAGACTCTCTGCTCTGCCCGCGCTCCACGCGGCAGAGTTAACACTACCAAAGATCCTAAACACTTTGGTTCTCCACACGACCGTTTCGAACACCAATTCTGGGGTAGTGGTCAGTTCCAGTGGCTGCTTCGTCTCTGCTTGTATTATCTTGTTTGCCTGGCAGCTCTCACAAGTCTTAACAATTTTTTCTATGTCGGCCTTCATTCTAGGCCAAGTACAATATTGTTTTTCTCAATCCCGTGATGTACGATTGTAGGGGATATGAGCATTTGGGTCAACACAGCCAATTTGTCTGCAGGACTCATTACATTCTCTGCTCTTAGTGGTGGTGTGCCAATCTTCCTCTCTCTGACTGAAGGGTCTGTTGTCTCAGCGATTTCCGCTACCCCTGCGCCAGCTGTTTGGGCGGCAGCCTTCAAGGCCAAGGCATCACAAGAACCCACTACCTTAGCGGGCTCTTCTGAGTGCTGCTCTGGTTACGTACCGACATCAAATATACTTCTTATATGTGACAGCACGTCGGCTCCTTGATTTTGGTTGCCTTCTTTGGAGAGTATTTGATAGTCGTACTTCTCTATTTTTAATCAGAACTTCATCAACTTGGAAGATGGATCAGAAATGCTGCCTAACCGTGCCTGTGTTCGTCATCTGTGATCATCTTAAATTTTCCATCGAACACGTACATTTGGAAATATTTAACAGCCCTCCCTATTGCTAATAGTTTGTGTTCTTCCGTACTATAGTGCCGTTCAACTTCGTTAAGGATCTTGGAGATGTAGACTATTGGCAAATCCTACCCCACCTGTCCATTGCTTAAGTATGCGCCAAGAGTATGTCTGCTCACGTCCGTTGTAGGGAAAAACTCTTTATCGAAATTATGTTACTGTAATATAGGGGGATGAATCAGTTTTTCTTTCAGCTCCTGGGAGGCTTCTTCCTGTAGTCTACCTGACTCCTAAGGACTCCCTTCTTTTAGGAATTCATCTAGTGGTTTTGTAATTTTTCTGAAGCCACTTACAAATAATCGGTAGTTCCTTACGAGTCATAGGAATTATTTTAATTGTGTGCTGGTTTTGGCTCTATTGCCACCACCTTAGCAGGATCAGTTTGTAATCATGAAGCAGCTAGTATGAGGTGCATTCAAGTTCTATGGCCTCCAATTTTTTTTCTCCAGACTGGAAAGGGATAGAAACATGCGCATTGTTTTAAAATAAGGCCGCGTTCATTGTCAATACGTCCCAGAGATGGCAGCACCGTACGGCAGATGGAATTTTACCGCCAGCGGCGAGAATGAGAACTATTTTAAATACTTAAAATGGCGACGTTTTCCTTACTTGAAGAGCGTGCAATCATTCGTTTTCTGAATTTGCGTGGTGTGAAACCAATTGAAATTCATCGACAGTTGAAGGAGACATGTGGTGATGGAGTTATGGATGTGTCGAAAGTGCATTTGTGGGTGCGACAGTTTAATGAAGGCAGAACATCGTGTGACAACAAACCGAAACAACCTCGGGCTCGCACAAGCCGGTCTGACGACACGATCGAGAAAGTGGAGAGAATTGTTTTGGGGGATCGCCGAATGACTGTTGAACAGATCGCCTCCAGAGTTGGCATTTCTGTGGGTTCTGTGCACACAATCCTGCATGACGACCTGAAAATGCGAAAAGTGTCATCCAGGTGGGTGCCACGAATGCTGACGGACGACCACACGGCTGCCCGTGTGGCATATTGCCAAGCAATGTGGACGTTCAACGACAGCATGAATGGGACTTTCTTTTCGTCGGTTGTGACAGTGGATGAGACGTGGATGCCATTTTTCCATCCAGAAACAAAACGCCAGTCAGCTCAATGGAAGCACACAGATTCACCACCACCAAAAAAATTTCGGGTAACCGCCAGTGCTGAAAAAATGGTGGTGTCCATGTTCTGGGACAGCGAGGGCGTAATCATTACCCATTGCGTTCCAAAGGGCACTACGGTAACAGGTGCATCCTACGAAAATGTTTTGAAGAACAAATTCCTTCCTGCACTGCAACAAAAACGTCCGGGAAGGGCTGCGCGTGTGCGGTTTCACCGAGACAACGCACCCGCACATCGAGCTAACGTTACGCAACAGTTTCTTCGTGATAACAACTTTGAAGTGATTCGTCATGCTCCCTACTTACCTGACCTGGCTCCTAGTGACTTTTGGCTTTTTCCAACAATGAAAGACACTCTCCGTGGCCGCACATTCACCAGCCGTGCTGCTACTGCCTCAGCGATTTTCCAGTAGTCAAAACAGACTCCTAAAGAAGCCTTCGCCGCTGCCATGGAATCATGGCGTCAGCGTTGTGAAAAATGTGTACGTCTGCAGGGCGATTACGTCGAGAAGTAACGCCAGTTTCATCGATTTCGGGTGAGTAGTTAATTAGAAAAAAATCAGAGGCCTTGGAACTTGAATGCACCTCGTACATGTAGCGAGATCGTAACTTCTTTTTGTAAAAACTTGGATTTATCTACTTGCAGCTTCGACTCGCCTGATCGCAACCAGTCGAATACTTCTTCTGGGCGTGTGTTGTGCTGTGAAACGAGCTGCCCATTACAACAATATCATGCAGATATATAAAGATTTTTTTTCCCTGTACCCGGGTCAGTGCAATATTCATTAAATGCAACATTGAAAGTGAATGGAGCTGCTTTCAGGTCCATCCCCGTTTTGTGATATTCATAATGGCCTGTTGGAGTGGTAATGGCCGTCTTTTCTCGCTCCTTCTCATCTATCAGTACCTGATAGTAGCATTTAGCAGGGTCCAGCGAGGAGAAATACTTTGCCTTCCCCAAAGTGTCTAAGATCTCATCGATCCTGAGGAATGGGTATATCATACGTAAAGATATTTCGTTCAGTTTTTGGTAGTCTGCTGCAACTCGCCATTTTCGCCTCCTAATGGCACCTAATTTCTTTGGACTCACCGTTAGTGAGAAATTCCAGGGGATGGTAATTGGTGAAATAATGCCATTGGCTAACATCCCCTCTACCACGATTTGTAACGCTTCTTGCTGCATCTATGGAATTCAGCATGGTCTTTGGTTTATTATTTCACCTTCAGCTTCCGGTATAAGCGGAATTCGATGCTTTATCAATAGTGAATGCGTGGTGACGTCTCCTGGTAAGTGGAACACATTGTTGTATGCAGAACAGAGCTCTTCAGGTGATGCTTTTTTCTTCATGATTCAAACGATCTGTCTGCATATTTTCTTTCAGTAAACTCTGTCGAGACTTTGCCATCACTTTCTTCTCAGTCAGGGCTTGTCGTAATTCGTAACTAGTAGCCGGCAGGGCTCGCTCCGCAAATACTTCAGTGGTAGGGAACCTAATGTCCTGGTCCTTAGTATTCAGTATACTGGTACATGTTCCGCCTCAAACGGTAACGACTGCTTCTGGTAATAAACCCCTGGTCTAATTTTCTGTTCAAGAATCAACACTTCCACTCCTAGTGTACCTGTCATGCACACCTTTAAAAATCGTTATTCCCATGGCCAAACCGCGACTCCGCACTGTAACTGGTAGCAGGTGTTTTTGTGGGTTGCGACCTCCATCCCACTGGTTTGGTCCTCGCCAAACGTTTTGCCTTTGGCTGGCTTTCTTTTCCTTGCTCGGTTGTGGCAGCCAGCAACGATGTGTGTGGCGTCCAGCTGAACAGAATGCGTACTGTTTCATACGACTCACGGAGAGCTGTTGGTTTCGAGCACCTTCAACTGGCGCAATGCCTTGATCTAAGGCTATTGTACCCTGTGCACTGCCTTACTTCTGACTGTAAGTTGGGCTGTGTTCGAGCCTTCCCATGCTTCCTGCAAATCAACTCACTTATAGCCACATCCCTCTGTGCGCAAAACGACCTTATTATTCTCAAGAAATTCTGTGCCTAACAGCCTAAGAAATGGCAAGTCAATGCGGGCATCTATGGCTTGGAATTTAGTAACCATTCCAGTACCTACTCTCATTCCCAGCCGTTCTGTCACCTGCCCTTCCGTTTGAATTTCTTCATTAGCCAGGCATTTCACCGTCACTGCCTTCCCGGTATCCCACTTCACCTGATCATTCAGCTCTTTACTCTTAATTACACTGACATGAACTGTGCCACCAAATAATAATTTCATTTCATCTCATCTCCTATCACACACATACTCTGCAACTGTACGTAATCGGTGTTTCCAATGCAGTCAATGGTCCTTGTAGTCCCCAATGCGGTGTAATGTGACTGTGTCATTATGCTCGACAATCATTTTCCGGCATGTTTTTGTTGCATATGCTGGACCATTTACTTTCCTGAGAATCTCAAGAATAGTGGCTGTGCCAGTGAGATGTGAAGCAAGCTACAGGTTCTGCTTTAGTGCATTGAGGAGTTACATATCGTGCACCTTATGGGGGAGAAACTGGAATCGTAACCCTTCCCTTTGAATTCTCAAATATCGATTGCCTTAACAGGTAGCTGCACAAATGGTTCAAATGGCTCTGAGCACTATGGGACTTAACATCTGAGGTCATCAGTCTCCTAGAACTTACAACTACTTAAATCTAACTAACCTAAGGACATCACACACATCCATACCCAAGGCAGGATTTGAACCTGTGACCGTAGAGGTCGCGCGGTTCCAGACTGAAGCGCCTGGAACCGCTCGGCCACAGCGGCCGACACATGCTCAGGTTTGGGAGGAATTTCCCAAACCGTTCCTATTATGCAGACTGTGTGTTTCCGCATAGACTCCCGCCCTAGATCTCCTTCTCTACCACAAGTGAAACATTTGGATACTGTCTTTTGTTCTTGCTAGGACGTAACTGCACATTCTTCTGTTGTGGCAAAATCAAATGCTTCAAACGGTGTTAATTTTTCACCCTGAGCTCGCACCACTGTCTTGATTCATTCATCGCATTGCTTCCTTCCTCGGTTTCGGAATCTGTGGTCGTGCCTGCTCCTCCCATGTGGTTTGTCGTGTCGTTTGTGCTCGTCTTCTAGAGACAGCACGTAAGCAGTTGTTAGCACCCCACATAGGCAGTGAATTGGCGCCATTTAGTCCCAGTATGATGGACGCACAAGAATTAGGGGCAAGTTTAAGCTGATTGTACATAGTGCTCCGGAAAAGTATGTGTCGAGTAAGTGGATTAAGGGCAAAAAAGATCGACCGTGGTTTAGCAACGAAATGCGGAAAATGATGAAGCGAACGCTGTTGCACTCTCGGTTCAAAATAGAACGCGCGAATGACGACAGGCAAAAATTAATAGACATTCGTGAGGCTGTAAAAAGATTGGTGCGCGAAGCATACTATGACCACCATACCGTCATACCTGAGCAAAAGGTATTGCCGAGTACACGAGAAAATTCTAGTCCTACGCAAAATCACTAAGCGGGTCTAAGGCTTCTATCCAGCCATTCGTTGACCAGTCCGGTGTCGCGGTGGGAGATAGCAAAAGGACAGCCGAAGTTTTAAATTTCGCGTTTAAGAAATCGTTCGCGGAGGAGAAACGTACAGACATACCGTCGTTTGACTGTCATACAGACTCCCATACGGAAGACATAGTAATGGGCGTAGAGAAGCAACGGAAAAAAATTGGAAGCAAATAAGTTGCCAGGTCCGGGCGGAATCACAATTCTAAGGCATTGGGTCCTTACTTAGCTTGCATCCATCGCGAATATCTCTTCCAGAGCAAAGTCGCAAGCTACTGGAAAAAGGCGAAGGTGACTTCTGTATATAGGAAGGCTAAAAGAACGGACCCGCTAAATTACAGGCCAGTATCCTTATTATCCTTATGGAAGAAATAGAAATAAGAATGAAAAAACTGAAGAAGGCGACCATGGTGAAGGAGTGGGATCTAGAGAAGATAAGTTCCGACAAAGAACAAATTACTGAAATGCTGTCTCGGGAGTTTCTAAACACATTACGAGACAAAGAACCACCTGATAATGCCAACGAGTATTGGAATATGCTGAAGGAAGGAATCATTAAAGCAGGACAGCAAAATATAGGATATGTAAAAGAGAAAAGGTCAAAAAACCATGGGTCACACAAGAAATGATTTCCAAGATGGAGGAGAGAAGAAAATTGAAAAACAAGAGCACTGAAGATGCAAGAAAGATATACCGAAGGTTAAATAATGAACTGCGAAGAGAAACAGAGTAGGCTAGGAAAAAATGGCTAAAAGAGGAATGTAATGAAATTGAACAACTGAACAGGAAGGGAAGATACGACTTACTATACAACAGAGTAAAGATACTGACATGGGAACAAAACAGAACAGGAAGTGTTACTATGGAAATTTTGAGTAAAGACGAAGAGGTAGTGTACAAAGATCGTGATGGTATCCTCCAGAGATGGGAAGAATATCTAAAAGAGCTATAGGACACAAATAGCAAACCAGGAACTCTGGAACTTGAATCACACAACAGCGTAAGTGATGACGAGAAAGTACCAACCATAATAATGGAAGAAGTAAAGTCTGCCATAGCTGCAATGAAAAATGGCAAAGCGCTAGGTACAGATACGATACCGGGAGAAATATTAAAATGCTTGAACCAAGATGGAATAAGAGAAATATTGAGATTATGTAATAAAATATATGACAGTGGTGACTGGCCTGACGACTTTCTGACAACAGTAATGATTCCATTACCGAAAAAACAAGGAACCAAGAAATGCAGCGAGCACAGGACAATCAGCCTCATTTCACATGCAGCCAAAGTGATGTTGAGAATAATTAATAAGGGAGTTGAAAAAGTAATGGAGGAGAATCCTGGTGAGGAGCAGTTAGGCTTTATGCGGAATACGGCCACCAGAGATGCAATAGGGCTCCTACGAAGCTTGGGAGAAAGGTTTATTGAAAAAGGAAGAGACCTATATATGTGCTTCATCGATCTAGAAAAGGCATTTGACAGCGTGGTTTGGGACAAGCTGGCAACTATAATGAGGGAAAAGAGAGTGGACTGGAAAACCAAAAGACTTGTAAACTTATTATATCTTAATCAAGAAGTTCCAGTTAAAGTGAGAGGAGAAAGTACAAACTGGATCGGACTAGGAAAAGAAGTAAGACAAGGATGCTGTCTGTCACCTACTCTTTTCAACCTCTACTTGGAAAATATGATTAACCAATGCTCATTAGATGACAAAGACGTAGAAATTGGAGAAAGAAGAGTAGGGTGTTTGAGGTCTGTTGATGATATGGTCCTTCTAGCCACAGGGGAAATAGAATTACAGGATTTGGTGGACACCATTGAAACTAACGGAAAAAAATATGGAATGAAAATTAACACAACGAAAACAAAAGTAGGTATTGGCACTAGGAGGATATAAGGAAATAAAAATTATGCTGAATGGAGAAATACTGGAACAGGTGCAAAATTTTAAGTATCTTAGAGGCAGGATAGACACCGACTGGAAGTGCACCACAGAAATTAAAACAAGGATAGCAATGGAAAAAGAGGCGTTTTATAAGAAAAGGAGAATTTTCTGCTGCAGTCTGGACAGAGAACTCAGGAAGAGACTCATAAAATGTATGGAGTGTTCTTCTATATGGCGCTGAAACATGGACTATTAGCAAGAAAGGCAGAGAAAGGCTGGAGGCTTTTGAGATCTGGACATGGCGGAGGATAGAAAGAATAGGTTGGATGGACAGAGTAAAAAATGAAGAGGTACTGAGAAGAGTGGGAGAGAAAAGAAAGTTACTAGATGTAATAAAGAGAAGAAAAAGAAATTGGATTGGGCATATATTAAGAAAGAATGACGAACTGATAAAAACAGTTTTAGAAGGTTATGTAGAAGGGAAAAGGAAGCGAGGAATGAAGAGATTCCAGTTACTGGATGACATGATGGGTGGTACAACATACAGCAGCCTTAAGAAGGAAGCAGTGGATCGCAGAAAATAACTGTTGATGATGATCCTTATCATTGGTTTCTGCAGAATTCTTGAACACAGTCTCAGTTCGAGTACAATAAATTCCCTTGTGACCGTAAAACTTCAGCCCACAAATCAGCATCGTTCGTGTGAAACTCAGGTCGCTGATTTCTCACACAGTGTACGGGGAATTATGGATGAAGGGCAATAGTCAGATCCACATTCCTGGAATTCCGAAGAGCATCTCCCACGGCGCCCACTGCAGACTGTCAACGTAGGTACGAGCGTACGAAATAGGTTCCCAGGTACGTAAGTCGCAGTCAGTAATATTGCGCAATATTTCGTGACGCGCAATAGTATTGAACGTATAGAAGTGAGACTGCAAGCCTGCGCGATAACACTGAGAACACAAAAAAACTTTCGAAATATGTCGCACTTCCTGAAAATATTACGCCATCTGACGGACAATAACACTGACAGCCTTTCTCGTGGTACACAGACCAAGGAGGTTAAGTTGAATAAGATTTCTTGTTGTGCGGAAAATGAATTCAAAACAAGACGAATTAGAACGCAGGAAATACAATTGTAAGCGTATTGTCCTATTGCAAGATCGCAAGAACTATGCCCCTTACATGAAGTCATTAAAGATCATCTAACTCACGTTGAGCGAACAGTAGGGCTGAACAAAAATGACTGACAAGGCACAATGCATCTTGTAGAGGGTACAGTATGGACATATTGGAATAATTAATGTCGGGTGATGGTTTTAAAGTAATTCACACGACATGAGAACTTTGTGGAAACGCGTCGATTTACTGGAGGCTAGTTTATCCCAGGGAAGTATCAGAGTTGACCACGGCGCGCGGCTGGGGAGCAGCAAAGGGAAGCGACAGTAGGCAGCTTAGGGCGGCTCAAACTCTTGAGAAAGCGGTAACGGGGCGCGGCCTCCAGCTGCCTTACGATGAGTGACAGTGAGGGGGGGTGTTTGAGCCTATGCTGGTGTACCGGGAAGCAGACAGAGAACTTGTATGCCTGTTGATGATTGTCCATCATCCCGTTTTCAGTGAAACATGCGAGAAGCCGCGAAAGCTACGGTGGAGCGGTCAACAGAGGTCATAATATGCATGTTCGTGACTATAGCAACTTCACACTGAGTTCACGGTCCGCAGAGTCTGAAGTAAATCAGGCGAAGAGCGACAGAATGAAATACGCCGGCCTCTGGTGGGAACGTAGGGCCGAGGAATTTGAAGTACTCTCTTGGGAGTCAGAATTCCGGAAAAATTGGTGTTTGTGCAGACGCTAACCTTGATGGGTGGCCTGGGAGGAGCTAAATAGCAGAAGTTGAGAGGAAGGGAAATTTTGTGGGAATTTGTTCACTTCCCAGAGCAGGCATTGGTCGGCGCTGGGAAGCGACGCATAATTAACGCGACTTGCGCTGCAATTGGCGTAAGTGATTTTGCTGGAGGGGAAACCGAGGCGAAGAGCGGACTGGGAGAAGTCTCCTTAGGGGTCTTCCATTCCCAGCTTGCCTAGAGTGCGGATGTGGCGTTCTTTGCTCAGCTTCCTTGGAAAGAGTGGGCATCTCTGCAGTTTAGGAACTAGCAAATGGAACGACTGAGCTTGGAGATAGGAAGTTTTGGTTCAGCTATGTACTGAGCAAGATAGCTAGGAGTGAATAGACGAGCGCAGCCTTGCGGCACCACGAGGTCGGCCGACGTCCACACAACGACGCCGCTCCGCCACGCTGTATCCAGTGATATTCCGCCCGCTCCGGCCACTGATTAATTTGTTGGATCACGTCGGCAAAGTTTCCACGAGGGTTTCATGGGCCGTGTAGTGTAGAATTCTTCTCGCACTTCGCATTACGCCTGGGTCAGCTGGTAGGAATTACTTTTGAGTTATCGCGCTTTACTCCACGCAATCGCAATTTACCACCGCTGCGTGTTAGGAGAGTCATTTAATGTGATGATTGAAGGTCCTGAGT
Organism: Schistocerca cancellata; assembly: GCF_023864275.1. NCBI lineage: Eukaryota > Metazoa > Arthropoda > Insecta > Orthoptera > Acrididae > Schistocerca > Schistocerca cancellata. The sequence continues at coordinate 523,563,674 of NC_064633.1, forward strand.
TAAAATAAATCTGTGCTAATCGACTGCATCTGCTTTCAATCGAGTAGTTGAAATCCCAAGTCACTTTCTTAATTAATTTTATGTTCAACATTTGCATCTGGTGTTCAATAGCTGAATATAACATCAATGTGCACCCCTTTTAATTAAAAGGGATCAATTCTGAATCAATTAATGTCAACACTGCCACCGCAGTTCAATCAGGAGTCACAGGGCCTTATTACTTTCTTTGCGTTATCCGACATTGCGGCAGTTTTGCAGTCTCTGTTGATCTGTTTGTCAATTACCTGGGGTGAACACACACCAAAACCAGGTAAGTGATGGGTGGGGTGTTACAATATCGCTGGCTCGGCTACGGAGTATCTTTGCAGGCAGCCGCGTCTGTCGAGTCGGGCACGGACACGGATCTGTTATGTTGTGTAGGGTGCAGCTCTGCATGTGGGAGGCATTGTTAGTATGGAAGTTGAAGTGTTGCTACAAGTGCTATTACCGTAAAGTGGTAAAATAAGTAAATGATTTAGAGGAAAGTGCGTCAAGAAGTAATTTAAAAATGAGCAGTGCTGCTGATAACGTATTCGTGTACCCTTTCGTTGCGTGTCGCACATCATCAGGTTCGGTCTCCCAGAATGAACTGATGTGAATCAGTAGAAATTAGTTACCATAAAAGAGTGCAGTCAAGAGCCAGTGTCTTGTAGCGAGCGTGAGGACGTGCGTTCGATCATCGCGTTTCCGCATTATCAACAATCAGCCGCGCCGCCACGGTTACGCGTACGATCGTCTGAGTGATGTTGTGGACTGGTTGAAAGGTCTCTGTTGGATTCCTTTCATGTTAATTTCTTAAATCTGTTGTCATTTACGGCATAAATTCCTCTTCTAAATTTACTGTGGCGTTTCTGACTAACTGGGAAGAGACTGAGTAGTGGAACGTGCTACTTCTACACACAAACAAGAACGATCTGTCACACTACTACACTTTAAAACACAGTTTATATGTAATTCATGTCACACAGTCTCATACGGAACCTACATCCACTTTCTTTTATATACTGTATATGATAAGATACTGCCATCCCCCTTCCCTTCTGTGTGAGAGGATGAATGAGCAAATGGGTTTCTAGTTGCATGCTTGAGGGTAGCAGACAAGCCTGTCTGCTAGAGAACAGTAGGACCAACGTCGGAACAGGTAGCTACGCTTTCTAAAAGCAAAGAGGTTTCTATCCTTAGTATGGTCCTGTCCGTCGCTTGTCATGTTGGTATAGGAAGCTGCCCCTCTGGCCACTTCCGTTTGTATTTGTGAGCCCCCCTCAGGAAGGGACCAGGTCAGTCTGTCTGTGGCGAGCGTCTGAAGTGGTAAGATCTCCGGCTAAGCGCGTGTCTGCTAAGTCCGTAGGACAATGGATTTCTTAAGTTCAGCCTAACTGAAAATTTAATCACCTTTATTTCAGGTTTAGCTCTAAAATATCTAATGTTATCTTAAATTGCAACGCAGTGTAATTCGCGTGTGAAGTTCAGATTATTTTCTGGTAGTTGCTTTGTCACTACTTTGTGAGTAAAGTGGAACCACGTGTTGATCAGTAACTCTAACTAAGATCATCAGTCTTAAATGCGAATGTGCGTGAGATTATAACGTCTCGTCTTGACAGTATTTTTCAATATAGCAACTTTTCTTTATGTTCAACCCACGTGGGGTGTACTTTGTGAGACCACTACCACGTGCTTATATAATTGTTTGACCCATCAGGTTAATAGTAAGACGTTAGTAACCAGTTCGAGGTTTTTCTTTTGTAAATTGCTTTTCGATCTAATTTATTTTAATTATCAAAATTATTGTGGAGTTACACGCTTTGTGTAAACCAAGTTGACCACGTGAAGCATGTGGTGTAATCATCAAAGTAGCCCTCAGCTATTCTTTTTGGGAATATTTCACAGAGAGTTAGTATGAATTTAGTATACCAGTGTGTGGTAATTATATGACGGACAGGATTATGCTACGGACGTAATTTCTTTGGGTGAAAATTGAATCGGTTGGTTGTGGTTAATTTCCTCTTGCATATGTTTCAACGTTCTTCGTGTGTTATTTTATGAATGCAGTGTTGTATGGAGTCTCCCAATCTTGGCTCCATATTTGATGTGTTCCATAAGATTACAATCTCACATTTTCACAATCCTAAATAAGGCACCAGCTTAATTACGACTCATGTTAATTTCAATGATCAATGTTAAAATAAATTTCCAAATATAAACTGATTTATTTCTTTTTATTTAAATTCTCTTTTATATATATATATATATATATATATATATATATATATATATATCACCGGTTGTCGTATGACTATTAAAAGATTATAATTCATGTTAGTCTGGTTGGGAATTTGGTAAGCTAAACTGGATACCTGGTGAAACAGTTGCTCAGTAATGCAAGATTAACTTCCCCAGACAGCTCACAGCTTTTAAACCGCTTTTATTGTCTAGCAGTACCGCTTTCAAAGAAAAATAAAGCAACAACGTTATATGGTAATCATCTATTAATTGGGATAAACATTTATGAATTAGAATGTAACCAGTGCAGCTTGCGATTTCCTTTAATCGTCTCAGAATACAGATGTTCGTAGCAGACGTAGGACTGTGTTGTGTTTTAACGTTGAGTGGCCCCCCAAAACCCGCCTGTATATTTCGATAGATAATCTCAGGCAAGCCAGCGTCAGTGTGGAGCAGAACAGTACCACCCCCGCGGTATTATCAGGTACGTGGTGTGGACAGGGTGCACGGTCAAGGAAAGCAGAAACGACTACCAGTTTAAGGGTCTACCACCCCCCCCCCCCCCCCCCCGTTCGTACTACCGGGCGTGTTACACACTGACTAACAAAAGTAATTGGATAGCGATATGCACATACGCAGGTGGCAGCAGTATCGCGCACACAAGTTACAAAAGGGCAGTGCATCGGCGGAGCTGCCATTTGCACTCGGACGGGAATTAACAGACTTCGAACTCTGAATGGTAACTGGAGCTAGGCGCTTGGGACATTCAGTTTCGGAAATCGCTAGGGAATTCAGTATTCCGAAATCCACAGTGTCAGGAGTGTGCCGAGAATGCCACAGTTCAGATATTAGCTCTCACTACGGACAACCCAGTGGTCGACGGTGTTCGCTTAACGACCGAGAGCAGCCACGTTTGTGTAGAGCTGTCAACGCTGACAGAAAAACGACGAAGCGTGGCATAACAGCAGAAATCAATGTGGGACGTAACGACGGACATAGCCGTCAGGACAGTGTGGTGAAATTTGGCGTTAATGGGCTGTGGCAGCAGACGACCGGCGTGAGTGCTTTTGCTAACAGCGCTACATCCCCTGGACATGATGGGGTGGACTGTGTTTCGTGGAATGGATTGGGTGCTCTGGACCAATTGCAGCGATCATTAATTGGAAATGGCTATGTTCGGCTACTTGGACTCCATCTGCAGCCATTCGTGGACTTCATGTTCCCAAATATGGGTCATAATGTGCCACGTAACGGGGCCACAATTGTTCGCGATTGGTTTGAAGAACATCCTGGACGATTCGAGAGAATCGTTTGGCCACCCAGATCGCCCACATGCATCCCATAGAACATTTGTGGGATACAATCGAGAGTTCACTTCATGTTCAAAATCCTGCACCGGCAACACGTTTGCAGTTATGGACGGCAATTGGGGGCAGCGGGGTTCAATATTTCTGAAGGCCAACGACTTGTTGAGTCATGCCACATCAAGATGCTGCAGTACGCTGGGCAAAAGGAGGTCCTACACTACAGGGTATGGCAAAAAAATGTATACACACTTTGAAGCGTCACAGAGAATTTATTTCCCGTTCTACAATGTTAAATTTCTGGAAATGGAAAGCTTCAAGTCCAATTGGGAAAATAAATGTAATTTCCAAATGTGATTAATGTTCAAACTGGTGGCCTTCATCATCAATATATTTCTGAGTACGAGTCACCACTGAATCCGTACATCGTACCAAAGTGTCCAATGAGATTTCCGCGGACACCGCCTGCATCTCATTCCAAAGTGTGTCCAGGTTACGTGGTTTATGTTTGTACACCTCATCTTTTACTGTGCCCCATAAGAATAAATCCAGCGGCGTGAAGTCTGGGGAGCGTGCAGGAAACTCGAGTGGTCCCCTGCGTCCTATCCACTGGCCTGGTACACTGTGATCCATGTACGCTCGTACGTCCCTATGATAGTGCGGCGGGGCGCCATCTTGTTGGAAATAAAACTCATCATTACCGTATAATGCACGAATGGCAGGGAATATGAAGTCAGCAAGCATTGTTAGGTACGTTTCTCCAGTAACAGTACCTTCAAAGCGGAAAGGCCCAATGAGTCCCCTTGCAGGGAAACCACACCACACATTTACACCAGGCAAATTCACAGCCTTTTCAACTGTGAGGATTATCTTCAGCCCAGTACACACAATTGTGCCTATTGACAGTTCCACTGACTTTGAATTGGGTTTCATCCGACGAAATTATGCTACCCATAAATCCCGGTTCACGTCTCACCATCTCCTGAACCCATTCACAAAATTCTAACCTTCGATCTGGATCGTCGTCACTTAGCTGCTGCACCAGCCTTCGAATGTACACACGAAACTTGCCTTTCTTCAGAATGCGTAGCACACTACTAGCACTTACATTACTCTCACGTGCCGCTTGCCTTGAAGATTTTTGAGGCGAACGCTGAAACAACTCCAAGACCGCAGTTGTGGAATCATCACTTGTAGCTGTACGAGGTCGCCCTGATCGACCTTTATGCACATCACACACTGTTCCATGAATTTCGAATTTGTCTCGCAGACGTGTAATTGTTAACCTTGAAGGTGGTTCTGTACCCTACTCACTGTCTTCGAACCGCAGCTACACTCTCAAACTTCCAGTACCACTTAATTATCTGCTTCCATGCTTCAAAGCTCAAACATAACATTACTTTCTCACAGATATTGTAGAACTTGAAATAAATTGTCTATGACAGTTCATATTGTGTATAAATTTTTTTGACGCACCCTGTATATTAGGAGGTATCCCGTGACTTCTGTCACCTCGATAAAGAGCGTTAATCAGAATTCCGCGTGTGCGCGGGCATTTTATTGCTGAAATGTAAGTTCTGAATGGCTTGCCGTGAAGGGCAACCAAATGGGGCGTAGTGTATCGTCGACGTACCAGTGCGCTGTAAGCGAATGATAAGCAAAGGCGTCATACTATGAAATGAAGTGACGTCCTAGACCATCCCTCGGGCTGTGTGGCGGGCGACAGACGGGTTGGTATCCCACCGCTGTCTGGGGCGTCTCGAGTCCCGTCTCCGGCCTGGAATCTCGTCGACTGGAGTAAAAGCGTCGTCAGTGATGAGCCCCGCTTCGAACTGAGTCACGATGACCAGCCAAGACGTGTCTGGGGACGCCCCAGACAGCAGTGGGATACGTATATTTGTGTACCTGCTTGCTGCGGATAATGGCCACGATACCAAACTACACTCCTGGAAATTGAAATAAGAACACCGTGAATTCATTGTCCCAGGAAGGGGAAACTTTATTGACACATTCCTGGGGTCAGATACATCACATGATCACACTGACAGAACCACAGGCACATAGACACAGGCAACAGAGCATGCACAATGTCGGCATTATTACAGTTTATATCCACCTTTCGCAGCAATTCAGGCTGCTATTCTCCCATGGAGACGATCGTAGAGATGCTGGATGTAGTCCTGTGGAACGGCTTGCCATGTCATTTCCACCTGGCGCCTCAGTTGGACCAGCGTTCGTGCTGGACGTGCAGACCGCGTGAGACGACGCTTCATCCAGTCCCAAACATGCTCAATGGGGGACAGATCCGGAGATCTTGCTGGCCAGGGTAGTTGACTTACACCTTCTAGAGCACGTTGGGTGGCACGGGATACATGCGGACGTGCATTGTCCTGTTGGAACAGCAAGTTCCCTTGCCGGTCTAGGAATGGTAGAACGATGGGTTCGATGACGGTTTGGATGTACCGTGCACTATTCAGTGTCCTGTCGACGATCACCAGTGGTGTACGGCCAGTGTAGGAGATCGCTCCCCACACCATGATGCCGGGTGTTGGCCCTGTGTGCCTCGGTCGTATGCAGTCCTGATTGTGGCGCTCACCTGCACGGCGCCAAACACGCATACGACCATCATTGGCACCAAGGCAGAAGCGACTCTCATCGCTGAAGACGACACGTCTCCATTCGTCCCTCCATTCACGCCTGTCGCGACACCACTGGAGGCGGGCTTCACGATGTTGGGGCGTGAGCGGAAGACGGCCTAACGGTGTGCGGGACCGTAGCCCAGCTTCATGGAGACGGTTGCGAATGGTCCTCGCCGATACCCCAGGAGCAACAGTGTCCCTAATTTTCTGGGAAGTGGCGGTGCGGTCCCCTACGGCACTGCGTAGGATCCTACGGTCTTGGCGTGCATCCGTGCGTCGCTGCGGTCCGGTCCCAGGTCGACGGGCACGTGCACCTTCCGCCGACCACTGGCGACAACATCGATGTACTGTGGAGACCTCACGCCCCACGTGTTGAGCAATTCGGCGGTACGTCCACCCGGCCTCCCGCATGCCCACTATACGCCCTCGCTCAAAGTCCGTCAACTGCACATACGGTTCACGTCCACGCTGTCGCGGCATGCTACCAGTGTTAAAGACTGCGATGGAGCTCCGTATGCCACGGCAAACTGGCTGACACTGACGGCGGCGGTGCACAAATGCTGCGCAGCTAGCGCCATTCGACGGCCAACACCGCGGTTCCTGGTGTGTCCGCTGTGCCGTGCGTGTGATCATTGCTTGTACAGCCCTCTCGCAGTGTCCGGAGCAAGTATGGTGGGTCTGACACACCGGTGTCAATGTGTTCTTTTTTCCATTTCCAGGAGTGTAGTTACTCCCATACTGTTTTTATTACTGCAGGTAATGTTATCCACCACATACTGTTCCTAATATTTACGGAGTATACACAAATATTATGACGATACAAGTAATGCGACGAAAGGCAGTTGATAAAAAAAAGTAGTTCCTCTGCAAGTGGTTACACGTACTGTGTTTTTCGGAACGTGGCTTGGAACAGACCCAGATTTGTGCCCGAGAAAATGGAAAAACGCTGTCTGTCGGGCCCGTGTCTCATTATTCCCCGTCGGCAGCAGCGGAGGCGCAATAAACTATTTACGGACTTCGAGCGGCAGTGGAAGCGACAGGGTAACCAACCCTGTGTATGTGTGGGAGGGGCGGCCGGGGCGGCGTGGGTGGGGGCGATCGAGGTGAGAGTCGCCGCCCCCAGGAGCCAGCCGCGCAGCTGACAGACCGCTGCGGGCCGTCGACGTCAGCGTCCGCTCTGATGGCGTCACCTGTGGACTGCGAGCTACCGCGTGTGCACAGCTACCGAAACTCGTAACGTGCATGAGGAAACGGCAGTAACGCACAAAAACACGGTTTTACATCTGTACCCTGCAAGTAACCGTACGACATACGAGACTTGGCCGACATCGAAGTTTCTGTACAGTTTTGTACGAAAGGAACAGTAGTGAACGTTTCCCTCTTACGTTTGTGGTCATGTAAAATAATACACTACTGGTCATTAAAATTGCTATACCAAGAAGAAATGCTGATGATAAACGGCTATTCATTGGATATATATATATATATATATATATATATATATATATATATATATATATACACTCCTGGAAATTGAAATAAGAACACCGTGAATTCATTGTCCCAGGAAGGGGAAACTTTATTGACACTTTCCTGGGGTCAGATACATCACATGATCACACTGACAGAACCACAGGCACATAGACACAGGCAACAGAGCATGCACAATGTCGGCACTAGTACAGTGTATATCCACCTTTCGCAGCAATGCAGGCTGCTATTCTCCCATGGAGACGATCGTAGAGATGCTGGATGTAGTCCTGTGGAACGGCTTGCCATGCCATTTCCACCTGGCGCCTCAGTTGGACCAGCGTTCGTGCTGGACGTGCAGACCGCGTGAGACGACGCTTCATCCAGTCCCAAACATGCTCAATGGGGGACAGATCCGGAGATCTTGCTGGCCAGGGTAGTTGACTTACACCTTCTAGAGCACGTTGGGTGGCACGGGATACATGCGGACGTGCATTGTCCTGTTGGAACAGCAAGTTCCCTTGCCGGTCTAGGAATGGTAGAACGATGGGTTCGATGACGGTTTGGATGTACCGTGCACTATTCAGTGTCCCCTCGACGATCATCAGTGGTGTACGGCCAGTGTAGGAGATCGCTCCCCACACCATAATGCCGGGTGTTGGCCCTGTGTGCCTCGGTCGTATGCAGTCCTGATTGTGGCGCTCACCTGCACGGCGCCAAACACGCATACGACCATCAATGGCACCAAGGCAGAAGCGACTCTCATCGCTGAAGATGACACGTCTCCATTCGTCCCTCCATTCACGCCTGTCGCGACACCACTGGAGGCGGGCTGCACGATGTTGGGGCGTGAGCGGAAGACGACCTAACGGTGTGCGGGACCGTAGCCCAGCTTCATGGAGACGGTTGCGAATGGTCCTCGCCGATACCCCAGGAGCAACAGTGTCCCTAATTTGCTGGGAAGTGGCGGTGCGGTCCCCTACGGCACTGCGTAGGATCCTACGGTCTTGGCGTGCATCCGTGCGTCGCTGCAGTCCCGTCCGAGGTCGACGGGCACGTGCACCTTCCGCCGACCACTGGCGACAACATCGATGTACTGTGGAGACCTCACGCCCCACGTGTTGAGCAATTCGGCGGTACGTCCACCCGGCCTCCCGCATGCCCACTATACGCCCTCGCTCAAAGTCCGTCAACTGCACATACGGTTCACGTCCACGCTGTCGCGGCATGCTACCAGTGTTAAAGACTGCGATGGAGCTCCGTATGCCACGGCAAACTGGCTGACACTGACGGCGGCGGTGTACAAATGCTGCGCAGCTAGCGCCATTCGACGGCCAACACCGCGGTTCCTGGTGTGTCCGCTGTGCCGTGCGTGTGATCATTGCTTGTACAGCCCTCTCGCAGTGTCCGGAGCAAGTATGGTGGGTCTGACACACCGGTGTCAATGTGTTCTTTTTTCCATTTCCAGGAGTGTATATATACTCCTGGAAATTGAAATAAGAACACCGTGAATTCATTGTCCCAGGAAGGGGAAACTTTATTGACACATTCCTGGGGTCAGATACATCACATGATCACACTGACAGAACCACAGGCACATAGACACAGGCAACAGAGCATGCACAATGTCGGCACTAGTACAGTGTATATCCACCTTTCGCAGCAATGCAGGCTGCTATTCTCCCATGGAGACGATCGTAGAGATGCTGGATGTAGTCCTGTGGAACGGCTTGCCATGCCATTTCCACCTGGCGCCTCAGTTGGACCAGCGTTCGTGCTGGACGTGCAGACCGCGTGAGACGACGCTTCATCCAGTCCCAAACATGCTCAATGGGGGACAGATCCGGAGATCTTGCTGGCCAGGGTAGTTGACTTACACCTTCTAGAGCACGTTGGGTGGCACGGGATACATGCGGACGTGCATTGTCCTGTTGGAACAGCAAGTTCCCTTGCCGGTCTAGGAATGGTAGAACGATGGGTTCGATGACGGTTTGGATGTACCGTGCACTATTCAGTGTCCCCTCGACGATCACCAGTGGTGTACGGCCAGTGTAGGAGATCGCTCCCCACACCATGATGCCGGGTGTTGGCCCTGTGTGCCTCGGTCGTATGCAGTCCTGATTGTGGCGCTCACCTGCACGGCGCCAAACACGCATACGACCATCATTGGCACCAAGGCAGAAGCGACTCTCATCGCTGAAGACGACACGTCTCCATTCGTCCCTCCATTCACGCCTGTCGCGACACCACTGGAGGCGGGCTGCACGATCTTGGGGCGTGAGCGGAAGACGGCCTAACGGTGTGCGGGACCGTAGCCCAGCTTCATGGAGACGGTTGCGAATGGTCGTCGCCGATACCCCAGGAGCAACAGTGTCCCTAATTTGCTGGGAAGTGGCGGTGCGGTCCCCTACGGCACTGCGTAGGATCCTACGGTCTTGGCGTGCATCCGTGCGTCGCTGCGGTCCGGTCCCAGGTCGACGGGCACGTGCACCTTCCGCCGACCACTGGCGACAACATCGATGTACTGTGGAGACCTCACGCCCCACGTGTTGAGCAATTCGGCGGTACGTCCACCCGGCCTCCCGCATGCCCACTATACGCCCTCGCTCAAAGTCCGTCAACTGCACATACGGTTCACGTCCACGCTGTCGCGGCATGCTACCAGTGTTAAAGACTGCGATGGAGCTCCGTACGCCACGGCAAACTGGCTGACACTGACGGCGGCGGTGCACAAATGCTGCGCAGCTAGCGCCATTCGACGGCCAACACCGCGGTTCCTGGTGTGTCCGCTGTGCCGTGCGTGTGATCATTGCTTGTACAGCCCTCTCGCAGTGTCCGGAGCAAGTATGGTGGGTCTGACACACCGGTGTCAATGTGTTCTTTTTTCCATTTCCAGGAGTGTAGATCAGGAACAGCAGAGGTCCCAGGACGCTTCCCTGGGGAACACCTGATATCACTTCAGTTTTACTCGATGATTTGCTGTCTATTGCTACGAACTGCGACCTTCCTGACAGGAAATCACGAATCCCGTCGCACAACTGAGACGATACCCCATAGGCCCGCAGCTTGATTAGAAGTCACTTGTGAGGAGCGGTGTCAAAAGCTTTCCGGAAATCTAGAAATACGGAATCAACTTGAAATCCCCTGTCGATAGCGGCCATTACTTCGTGCGTTGCACAAGAACGATGTTTTCTGAAACCATGCTGATTACGTATCAACAGATCGTTCCCTTCGAGGTGATTCATAATGTTTGAATACAGTACATGCTCCTTCTTTCCGTATACGTCGACGCCGTATTGACGGAGACGTCATCGAGCCGGATGATGATATCTCAGGGCGCCAAGCATTTGCTACATTATAGAGGTAGGTTGCGGGCACCTTTCAGACAAATTTCAGATTTCGCATTGGGTGGGTGTTACAGGGTTTCGAAAAAGTGATCCTCTAATTCCATTGTGCAGTGTATTTAAGGATAACATTAAAACGGTAAATGGATTGGAACGAACTCGTAAATCATTAATTAGGGAAGGTAAATGAAAGACAGGTTTCTTAGAAGACTTCTGCGAAAGCGCAAAGCACTGATAAACGAAGATCATGAAAGACACTTGTACGACCAATCCTAGAGTAATGCTCCAGTATTTAGAATTCTTACCAAGTGGGCACGACAGCAGAGGCGTGTTGCTAGGCTCGTGACAGTCCAGTATAGTCCACAAAAAAATGTAACAGAAATGCTGCGACAGCGGAACTGGAAAAGCGATGTTGTTACTGCGAAACGCTCTTGTCTCAGTTTGCAGACCCTGCATTCGTGGTAGGCTGAGGAGACAATTCCGGGTCACCATCATATAGGAAGTAAGTTTGTTTAATCGGGATATACACAGGAAACATTCCTGCAAAAATCGTACGGATATATGACCGGAAATGTGTTCCAATGGACGTACACTCACGTGAAGGTAGAGATATGAAATCTTTGACAATCACCCGACAGCAGTGAGTAAACCAGACGTTTTCCGCGACGACTGCCAGTGTCTGTGTCACTTACAACGCGTGCAGCCCTTACTGCCTACGGCCTCCGGGGCGACAGTTTTGCAGTCGTACCAATATTCAGATTTCAGAGTGGTGCAAGTGACTGGCAACTTGCTTTAAACGTTCAAAAGTGTAAAACTGTGCATTCTGCAAAACGAACAACCCTAGTATCCTATGGATATAATTTTAGTGTGTCGCAATGGGAATCTGTAAACTTACACAATTACTTGGTTGTAACACGTGGTAGGGACATGATGCGGAAACGATCGCGTATGCTCAGTCGTGGGTAGAACAGGCAACAGACTTCGGTTTATTGGTAGAATTCTGGCTGAACGTGATCAGTCTACAAAGGACACTGCTCGCAAAGTGACTTGTGCGATCCATCCTAGACTACAAAAAAAAATGGTTCAAATGGCTCTGAGCACTATGGGACTCAACTGCTGTGGTCATAAGTCCCCTAGAACTTAGAACTACTTAAACCTAACTAACCTAAGGACAGCACACAACACCCAGCCATCACGAGGCAGAGAAAATCCCTGACCCCGCCGGGAATCGAACCCGGGAACCCGGGCGTGGGAAGCGAGAACGCTACCGCACGACCACGAGATGCGGGATCCTAGACTACACCTCAGGTATGTGGGAGCTATACCAAATGGAACTAGTAGCAGACACTGAATGTATACAGAGAAGGGCAGCACAAGTGGTCCCAGGTTTTTGTAGTTCCGTTTTACGTACTCTTAAATGGAATGCGACTGCGGCTGATCAAAGACTTAAAGAAAACCAGTAAAGACAGCCGTAATGTTTTTAATTATTTTATTTGACTACCAGTATGGGTGCTTCACAGGCACCATCTTCTGGCCCCCATACGCGTAGCAACTAAACACATGTGCTATTATGGGGATCAAAAATTTCAAATGGCTTCTGTAGATTTCTAAGACTTCTCTGTAGACATGGACTCTCCACACTTCAAACGACGATGTGTTGGCGTTAGAGGTGCGGAGAGTCCACGTTTTAGAAATCTACGGCAGCCAGTTAAAATTAGCGATCCCTTTAATAGCACAGGCGCTTAGTTGACTTATCTGGCTACGTGCGTAGGAGCCTGAAGGTGGTGCCAATGAGGCATCGAAATTGGTAGTCAAATAAAATAATTAATAAAATTACGGCTGTCGCCACTGGTTTTCTTCAGGCCACAGGTCTGTTTCACCCGTGGGAGAGTGACGCTGAGGTGTTGAAAAACTGAACTGCCAGACTCTACACGCTGACCAACTATCACCCCGTCTCTTGGGTGGTCATTTCCATTGCGGTCGTCCATGTTTACAAATTTTAACGAGTTTTGTAGGGTTCATCCTTTCCACATGGTCTTTCCAATTCCTTTTCCTTCTCTTCATCCATTTATTTATACCTCGTATTCGATACTGTTCCCTTATCGACACATTTGTTCTCTTGTCGCACAGGGTCCATCCTTGGCTCTGTCTTAATATCTTCATTTCAACTGCCCTTAACTTTAGTTTCATCTTTTTCGTTTCCGCACTACTTTCTGCTGCGTATATCACAACAGAAGACAGTAGTGTTATACGTATTTTTATTTTACCCTCAGTTCTCATACATTTATTTCTGCATACAGTAATTTGCAGGCATCTGGATACCCTTATTGCCTTTAGGACTTGAATGTTCTCTTCCGTGGCCAGATCCTTACAACTCGTGATAACAGTCCCTAAAGCCGGCCGGGGTAGCCAAGCGGTTCTAGGCGCTACAGCCTGGAACCGCGCGACCGCTCCGGTCGCAGGTTCGAATCCTTCCTCGGGCACGGATGTGTGTGATGTCCTTTGGTTAGTTTGGTTTAAGTAGTTCTAAGTTCTAGGGGACTGATGACCTCAGATGTTAAGTCCCATAGTGCTCAGAGCCATTTGAACCATTTGAGCAGTCCCTAAAGAATTAAAGCTCGTCACTTGTTCGATTGACACACAATCTACCTCCAACTTACATCTTAGAGGTATTTTTGATATTATCATCCTCTTTGGTGTCTTAGATGAGATTTCCACGTTATATTGCTCAGCTGTTTTATTCAATTGGTGAACATAAGGTAAACAAAACTGATTTTGCTTCTGCTGTACTAGAAGATATTGGAGTTAACGTAACTCGTCCACCTGCTGAAGTTGACATCACAGTTGCGCTCTAGCAAAACTACGGTAGGGTAATTTTGGTAGAGTACATAAATAGCGTAGTAAATGGCAGGGTTATCGGTAGTACTGGGAGCGAGGGAAGCATAAATGAATTTGTAAGAAAGGAGCTGGGTCCGATGACTTCTCTTTGTTTGTATGGATGGTTGTTTTGCACATAAAGAGAACCACACATCATTCAGTGTAAGGCGACAGTGTATGCAATAGAAATTGCGTTTTATAGCGATAATCATAAATCGTTTTTTTTTCTTTTTTGATTGTTATTACAACGTCTCCTTGTTTCACGTTACAAAACAACAGTTTTCGAATAAAACTTGAACATTGACAATTTCAATTTTGCTACCAATACTGTTTATGTTTAAGTAAGAGAGGAAGATAACTGTGTAGGACAAAAGTGTTTTGTAGTTTTCATGGTCCTTCATATTTCCTCAGTTTCTAGAGGGTTCACCGCTTCCAGTTTCTAGGGGAACCTAGTAAGACATTGATCGCATATGTAAACAAAGCGACCAAAACTTGGTAAAGCCCGATAGGTATGCAACACATTTAACATACAAGCCACACACGTCCGATCTTAACTGAGCAAGGCTACTAGGAAAACGGCCGTAGTTAATCCATATTTACAATAGTCTAAGGCAGCATAAGATAGTTTTACAACTCAAGTTGACAGTAAGCACATGGAAACACAAGAAAAATGCACACTGGTCATTCAGTAAACCGTCTTCAGTTGAAGGTTTGCCTAAGTACAAGCAGGGGCATATATGGCATGAGGCAACTGGGGCACTGAGCGGCCACTGACACCCGAAAGAAAGAAATGAAAAAATAAACAAGTATAAGTTAAATTTTAAAAATGAGAAAAATCGATCACCCAAGTGAAGTCTTTCCAGATACTGAAATAATTCAAGTTGGTTTTGGGAACCATTCTGATGTGAAGATGTGAGAATTATTTAGTCAGCCTTAGCAAGCAGGCGATACTTTGTTGAGTGTCTCTGTGTACTTACAAACTAAAGCATAACTCACAGATTTAAATATCACAGAAATGTTACGTGCAGTAGTATATGAAATAGTTTAAATTTATCGTTACGTTCAATGAAGATCCTGTTGGTAGACAATATTGAAAGCTAAGTTTAGTAGCGACCAGAAGCATATGAATATCAGTCGGAAGTGACACACGGTCCTCTGACTTCTATTGAAACAGCTACCCCCGCTAACCATTGCTCCGAGAGACTCCTCAAAGTGAACGAGTAATACTTGCTGCGTCAGGTCAGGGAGCAGACAACGACGCAAGGTGCCGTGAAGAAACGATACGCACTGCTACAAATTACTTATCACGCACGAAAATGAAACACAGCATTAACAAGTCTAGTGCTCCGCGCACAAGGATGGACCAGGCCATGCGCGCATCTCTTGGCGTGAGGCTGTGCTCTGTACGCCGGCGACTTCGTGGCAGTTGACGTGTCAAACAGTGACGGCTGTACTATCAGGCTTACTGGGCACATTGTCATTTGAGAGTTAAAACTTGCAGCGAGCAGAATCAACGTTTTCGCAGCTCGAATTTACGCCAGTTCTACTTTTTCAGGACTATGAAGTCGATAAGCCAAGAAAATCTGGTACACTATACAGGGATTGAGAATACAGTGACACAAAGATGAAAATAAGCCATCTTGTGTAATTATATGTACGCCTAAACAATTTAAAATCACATTTTATTCCTTTTATATGGCAGCGATGATTTAAAAGGCACATTTTCCAATAAAAATACTGAGTAATGTTTGAAATTCGTGTATAACAGTTAGAAATTCTTCTAAAAATGTATTACCCCTTATGGTACGTGCATGAAAAACGTGTGTTTCAAGATAATTAGGCAAATTGTCGAACAATGATCATACGAGTGGCACTAAACTTGCGCTCTTGCGCTCTACCAAAACTACGGTTCGGTAGTTTTGGTGCAGTACATAAATGACGTAGTAAATAGTGAGATTGCCGTTAGTATTGGTAGCATCGGTAAGGAAAGAAACGTAAATGAAAGTGTGAGAGAGGAACTGGGAGCCAGCGACTTCTCTTTGTTTTTTGTTTGTTTCTTCGGTTGTTTGGTTTGCACGTAATTAGAACAACAAACCATTCTTTGTTAGTCCATTGTGTATTTTGTAGCCTTGCAGCACATAAATTAAATTTTAAAAGTAATAAAAATTAGTTGATCGCATAACTTCTGCATTATTACATAACCAATGCAATTACTCTGGATGCAAGTACAGTTTAAATTCACAAGCCTGAAAAATCTACGTAGTTATTATTGTTATATTGTACTCAAGAGAAAGTTCTTCATCGTGATTAAAGGTAAGAATTCTCTGTCATTACAGAAAAACGCAAAAGTCGTTTATGAATAACAGAAACATGTTCTGTATAAGCTCGCCACAGCATCGAAGAGATGTTTGACTTTTTTCTTAGAGAATTGCATATTCTAATGCTATATGCTAAATCTGTATCGTGGATTTTTTATTTTTTCTACAATATCCCTGTGTTTCACGTTACAATTCAACAATTATCGAATAAAACCTTAATTAATAATTCACAATTTCAGTTATGCTATAAATACTGTTTATTTTTATGTAAGAGATAGTAGGATAACTGTCTACAACAAAAATCTTCCGTATGTTGTGTGTCCCTTCATATATCCTCATTTGGTCTTTCAGTTTCTGTAGGGATCTAGGAGGACACTGATCGCATGTGTAAACAAAGCGGTCGATATTAGGTAAAGCAACACACCTACGATCTTATCTGCTCCAGGCTGCTAGAAAAACTACCGTAGTCTACAGTAGCCTATATTAGTTTTACGACTCTACTTGACACAGGGACTTCGTAGGAGAATGTATGACGCATTCACGGTATACAAGGAAACTGGAGATGAAATAAAAACTTCTTTGAGTAAATTTAACGACTTACACAAAAATATACTCTTCACCACAAAACACCAGAAAAACAACACAAAGAGGCTGCATTCAGACCCTTCTTAAACAGAGCACAGAAATTCCCATTTGTTGGTGTCGACTATGAGACAGAATTAAACTCAGTCACATATATTAAACATAACAATGGCTATCTTGAACACGAAATAGATTCACTTTCTCAACACGTGCCGAGAAATAATAGCATCACCCATAACATACGAAAACCCTAGTATATAACAATTAGATGAAATAGCCAAGCTGTTTAAACACACAGATATCAGCACCACCTTTGCCACGAATAGCAACTTAGGGAAGAAACTGCTTCGTGTCATCTCACAACCAACAGAGAAACTGAGCGATCCACAACTTACAAAGCTACATGCAGTCATTGCAGCAAATACGACACTGACCCTGCGGCCAGACAGTTTAAACCAGTTTTGAGGAACACATTGACTATTTTAGACTTGATAAAGTTAACAAGTCAGCTACAGAGAAGCATATAGACGAAACAGGACACTGTGGTACAATCGACAATGATCTTAAAGTCTTGCATAGTTTAAAAAAGAGCCGGAAAATGGGCATATGGAGGAAATGGAAATTTGCATCCATCGCCAAAAGAGGGAAAACCCCAAATGAAATTAAGTAGTTTCTTCACCAAATTCATTTCAGTAGTCTTCAAATACAACATACACAAAAATGAAGATTGTAATTATATGAAAAAATTGGGTTGTTTTGAAAATCAGTCTAATACAAAAACAATATGTTTTTGTATCTACCCAGCCATGTTTCGGCACCTACGTGTCATCTTCTGTGGGTCAAATTTTTGTTTCTGTAAAATACAATATCAAATTTATAATAATTTATCTATTGTGAGCCTAAGAATTACAATACGTGCATTTTGCTTTGTTTTATTTAGACGCTTACCTTAAAATTACATCCCTAGATGAACTGCATAATGCAGTTGTTTGTGGTATCATGTTTCGTTAGCCTGAGAAGCTTGTGAACAATCGCTAACATGTTTAAAAGAGCCATAGAAAAGGAGCGACCTGAACACATCGTAAGAAGACAGCCACTTCTCAAGAACAAAGTGAATGATTATTTAAATTTTTTCAGGTGAACACCCCCCCCCCCCCCCTCCGCCCCCCCTCCGCCAGCTTACAAAGAGACATAGCTTTTCATTAGATTAACGTTCTCTTTTCCCGCAGTAAGACCACAGCACATGCCAATGCTATACAAATAAACTTTAATATTTAGTTTGATGATGAGGTTAACCTCGAAACATGTTGTTAATTAAATAATTTAAGTAATCAACAAATTCTGTGACTGGCGTTTGAAAAACCTTTTCATACAATTCGTACATTTCCGATTTTCCTATAATTACAAGATTTATAAAATTCATTCTTCTCCAATACATACTGCGTAAGACAAACGTTGATAAACAGTCTGGATGACTGGTTTTCAAAATCAAATTGCCATGAACACAAATGCACTGCCGAGAATCTCCATACTCATGAAATATACATGCCTATGAAAATTTATGTTACGCGCGCAGAGAGGTGCAATCGATTTGACGTCTGTGTTTTGGGTGCCGCTGAGTGGCACAACTCAGATGTTTGCTTATGACTTAACTCACTGCATTTCACTGTCTTCTGAAGATTCTGCTGGCCCGGGACGGACAAATACATGTTGCTCGCCTCGTTGCAAACTAATGCTATGGAACAACGTGGACCGCTGCGCAGACATCTGTGTTACTGAGAACTGCGTCGCGTCGCGTCGCGATGATGATGAGACAATAATCATCGCAAGGGCAAGGAGATTGTCCAGCGTAAATAGACTGGGGCGACCAGGACAATGCCCCCGAGAATCAAGCACCTCTTCAATTTAAAAAGAAAAATAGGAAAATGGGAAAAAATTAAAATGGGAAGGAAAAGTGAAAAATTTAGTACAAACTTCCAGTCCTCTCAACAAGGGAAACTCCGTGGCACGACTGAGAACCCCAGGCGGGTCTCCCGGATGGGAATGAGCCGCGCTGACCAAGCATCTATGGAGCCGGACGAACTGGGATACGAACATCAGTTAATTGAATATGTACAACGAAGGGACTAGATGTTAGCAAGTGTTTGGTCGAAGGATCTGACAGAGCATCCGTCATGTATGGCGTATGCAATGATATGTAAAGAGAATCAAGTCATAATTTAAATTTAGTCTGCACACCCACCGTACGGTGCGTGGCGGACGGTACCCTGTACCATTACCAATCATTTCCTTTCCTGTTGCACTCGCAAACAGCGCAAGAGAGAAACGACTATCTACTCGCCTCCTATGAGCACTAATTTCTCATATCTTATCTTCGTGATCATTATGCGGAAAGTGTGTTAGCAGCAGTGAAATCGTTCTGTTGTCAGCTTCAAAAACCGATTCTCCAAATATTATAAATAGTGTTTCCCGAAAAGAACGTCGCCTTCCGTTCAAGGATTCCATGTGAGTTCCCAAAGCATCTCTGCAGTACTTGCATGTTCGAACCTGCCGGTAACAAACCTACGAGAATGCCTCTCAATTGCTTCGATGTCTCCCTTTAATTCGACCAGGTGCGGATCCCAAACATCGAGCATTAGTCAAGAATAGGTCGCACTGGTGTCCTGTATGCGGTCTGCCTTACCACACTTTCCCAAAATTCTCCCAATAAACCGAAGTAGGCCATCCGTCTTACCTACCGCAATCCTCACACGCTCGTCCCACTTCGTGGCGCTCTGTAACGTTACGCTCAGACGTTTAAACGAGGTCGCAGTGTCAATGAGAACACTACTAACGCCGTATCCTAACATTATGGTTGTATTTCTCCCACTCGTTCGCATTAAATTACATTCTTCTACATTTAGAGCCAGCTGCCATTCTTCACATCAACTGGAAATGCTGTCTGAGTCATCTTCTATCCTCCTACAGTCACTCAACTTCGACATCTTACCGTACACCACAGCATCATCAGCAAACAACCGCAGATTGCTCCCCACCTTGTCCGACAGATCATTTATGTATACAGAAAATAATATCCTATCTGTTCAAAATGGTTCAAATGGCTCTGAGAACTATGGGACTTAGCTTCTGAGGTCATCAGTCCCCTAGAACTTAGAACTACTTAAACCTAACTAACCTAAGGACATCACACGCATCCATGCCCGAGGCAGAATTCGAACCTGCGACAGTAGCGGTCGCCCGGTTCCAGACTGAAGCGCCTACAACCGCTCGGCCACATCAGCCGGCGAAACCGTTAGTCTGAGGACTTAAAAATTCGTGACCATAGAGGAAAAGGAAATTTAACCTACATCTGTACTCTGCAAACCACCGTGAAGAGCATCGCAGATGGCACGTCCCATTGCACCAGTTATTAGGGTTTCTTCCCGTCACATTAACGTATGTGGCGCGGGAAGAATGATTGTTTGAATGCCTCTGTTCTTACTGTAATTGCTCTGATCTTGTGCTCACGCTCCCTATGTAAGCGATTCGTAGGGGGTTGTAGCATATTTCTAGAGTCATCTTGTAAAGCCAGTTCTTCAAACTTTGTAAGAAGTCTTTTCCGGGATAGTTTACGTTCATCTTCAAGAGTCTACCAGTACAGTTTCTTCACCACCTCTCTCACACTTTCCCACGGGTCACATTCGTGCTGCCTCTCACTGTATATGTTCAATCTTCCCTGTTAGTCTTATTTGTGACGAGTCCCAAACACTTGAGCAATGACGAAAGATTTGTAAGCAATTTCCTTTGCAGGCTGATTGCATCCTCCCAGTATTCTGCCAATAAGCGGAAGACTACCGTCTAGTAAGGTCATCCGGAGACCAGTATCAGTTGCAAAGCGATTTAGAAAAGATTGCTGTATGGTGTGGCAGGTGGCAGTTGACGCTAAATAACGAAAAGTGTGAGGTGATCCACATGAGTTCCGAAAAAAATCCGTTGGAATTCGATTACTCGATAAATATTACAATTCTCGAGGCTGTCAATTCAACTAAGTATCTGGGTGTTAAAATTACGAACAACTTCAGTTGGAAAGTCCACATAGATAATATTGTGGGGAAGGCGAGCCAAAGGTTGCGCTTCATTCGCAGGACACTTAGAAGATGCAACAAGTCCACTTAAGAGACGGCTTACACTACATTCGTTCGTCTGATGTGGCCGAGCGGTTGTAGGCTCTTCAGTCTGGAACCGCGCGACCGCTACGGTCGCAGGTTCGAATCCTGCCTCGGGCATGGATGTGTGTCATGTCCTTATGTTAGTTAGGTTTAAGTAGTTCTAAGTTCTAGGGGACTGATGATCTCAGCTGTTAAGACCCATAGTGCTGAGAGCCATTTGAAACATTTTTGAACTAATGGTTTCGGTCAGCAATGACCATCTTCAGATCCGCAGCGAAATATGGGAAAGACACAAATACAACTAGCAGATTGTATACAGCTTAAAGCAATAAAATAGACCATCATGAAACCTATTGCTGACATACACGTGCTTTAAATATGATGAGGTATACCTGCTTTGTAAAAACATGTCCTAGTATACTGGAACCACAGTGGCATCGTCAACTGCTAAACACAAAATCAGCGCCAGCATCGTCAAACATATATAGAAAATAGTACACGCCAGAGTCATCTTGTCAGCAGCACTACTACATCCTCCCTTTTTTTATTTTATATCGTACAATTATCACTGAAGAATATGGGTGCGGCTGCAGTAGCGACGTCTGGCGAACTTACAACGCAGACTTTGTGTGGCTACTGGACGGCAGTTTGTTTTGAACAGTAGTGTTTCTGACAAATTGACTCTGGTGTAGGTCAGTAATATATTTCTACATCTACACTACATGATACTCTGCAATTCACATTTAAGTGCTTGGCAGAGGGTTCATCGAACCACAATGATACTATCTCTCTACCATTCACTCCCGAACAGCGCGCGGGAAATACGAACACCTAAACCTTTCTGTTCGAGCTCTGATTTCTCTTATTTTTTTTTTTGATGATCATTCCTTCCTATGTAGGTTGGGCTCAACAAAATAGTTTCGCATTCGGAAGAGAAGGTTGGTGACTGAAATTTCGTAAATAGATCTCGCCGCGACGAAAAACGTCTTTGCTTTAATGACTTCCATCCCAACTCGCGTATCATATCTGCCACACTCTCTCCCCTATTACGTGATAATACGAAACGAGCTGCCCTTTTTTGCACCCTTTCGATGTCCTCCGTCAATCCCACCTGGTAAGGATCCCACACCGCGCAGCAATATTCTAACAGAGGACGGACGAGTGTAGTGTAAGCTGTCTCTTTAGTGGACTTGTTGCATCTTCTCAGTGTCCTGCCAATGAAACGCAACCTTTGGCTCGCCTTCCCCACAATATTATCTATGTGGACTTTCCAACTGAAGTTGTTCGTAATTTTAACACCCAGGTACTTACAAGGGAACCTCCCCATCGCACCCCCCTCATATTTAGTTATAAGTTGGCACAGTGGATAGGCCTTGAGAAACTGAACACAGGTCAATCGAGATAACAGGAAGAAGTTGTGTGGAACTATGAAAAAAATGAGCAAAATATACAAACTGAGTAGGCCATGCGGAAGATAAGCAACATCAAGGAGAGTCTGAGTTCACGAGCGCCATGGTCCCGTGGTTAGCGCGAGCAACTGCGGAACGAAAGGTCCTCGGTTCAAGTCTTCTCTCGAGCGAAAATTTTTATTTTCGCAAACTTATGATCTGTCCGTTCGTTCATTGACGTCTCTGTTCACTGTAATAAGTTTAGTGTCCGTGTTTTGCGACCGCACCGCAAAACCGTGCGATTAGTAGACAAAAGGACGTGCCTCTCCAATGGGGACCGAAAACATTTGATCGCAAGGTCATAGGTCAACCGGTTCCTCCACAGGAAAACACGTCTGGTATATTCTATACGACACTGGTGACGGCATGTGCGTCACATGACAGGAATATGTTGTCGACCCACCTAACTTGTACACTTGGCGAATGGGTGAAAAGATTCTTCTACCTTGCGCGATTTAGGTTTTCTTGTGGATGTGATAATCACTCCCAAAAAAGTGATGAAAACATAAGAGTTTGCCACATAAACTACAACAAATGAATGCAACAGTTTTACAGTCGCACAGTTTTCCCTGTGCTCTGTCAAAAGATATGTTTTTAACGTTTTCAAATTTTTCCGTGTGTAGACTGTCAAATCCTGCATATGTCGAAGCAAATCTGAAGATGTCCTGGAATATTGGAGAGCGAAGTTGATTATGTGTGAGTACCTGAACTTTGATAATTGTCAGAAAATAAAAAATTAAACTTTTCACGCGTGGGAAGACTTGAACCAAGGACCTTTTATTCCGCAGCTGCTCACGCTAACCACGGGACCACGGCGCTACTGAGCGCACATTATCCTTGATGTTGCCTATCTTGCGCATGGACTACTCAGTTTGTATATTTTGCTTATTTTTTCATAGTTCCACACAACTTCTTCCTGCTTTCCCGATTGATCTGTGTTCAGTTTTTCAAGGCCTATCCACTGTGCCAACTTATAACTAAATCTGAGGGGGGTGCGATGGGGAGGTTCCCTTGTTAGTTGAATTGACAGCCTCGAGAATTGTACTATTTATCGAGTAATCGAATTCCAACGGATTTCTTTCGGAACTCATGTGGATCGCCTCACACTTTTCGTTATTTAGCGTCAACTGCCACCTGCCACACCATACAGCAGTCTTTTCTAAATCGCTTTGCAACTGATACTGGTCTTCGGATGACCTTACTAGACGGTAAATTACAGCATCATCTGCGAACAACCTAAGAGAACTGCTCAGATTGTCACCCAGGTCATTTATATAGATCAGGAACAGCAGAGGTCCCAGGACGCTTCCCTGGGGAACACCCGATATCACTTCAGTTTTACTCGATGATTTGCCGTCTATTACTACGAACTGCGACCTTCCTGACAGGAAATCACGAATCCAGTCGCACAACTGAGACGATACCGCATAGGCCCGCAGCTTGATTAGCAGTCGCTTGTGAGGAACGGTGTCAAAAGCTTTTCGGAAATCTAGAAATAAGGAGTCAACTTGAGATCCCCTGTCGATGGCGGCCATTATTTCGTGCGAATAAAGAGCTAGCTGCGTTGCACAAGAATGATGTTTTCTGAAACCATGCTGATTACGTATCAATAGATCGTTCCCTTCGATGTGATTCATAATATTTGAATACAATATATGCTGCAAAACCCTACTGCAAACCGACGTCAATGATATAGGTCTATTTTATTGTTTTAAGCTGTAGACAAACCGCAAGTTGTATTTGTGTTTGTCCCATATTTCGCTGCGGATCTGAAGATGGTCGTTGCTGACCGAAACCGGTAGTCTGAGGACTTGAAAACTGGTGACCATAGACGCGATGTAAAGGAAATGTATTCTATTTTCGGGTCACTTGAATTCGCGACCATGACGCAGCTTGTGAAAGATGATGTAGATGCTCGATGGTAGTTACGGATTGCCACAAACTGAGCCCGCATCTCGTGGTCGTGCTGTAGCGTTCTCGCTTCTCACGCCCGGGTTCCCGGGTTCGATTCCCGGCGGGGTCAGGGATTTTCTCTGCCTCGTGATGGCTGGGTGTTGTGTGCTGTCCTTAGGTTAGTTATGTTTAAGTAGTTCTAAGTTCCAGGGGATTGATGACCATAGCTGTTAAGTCCCATAGTGCTCAGAGCCTTTTGCACCATTTTTTGAACCACAAACTGATTACGATGTCACAGTGCACGAAATTGATTTATTCAGCTGTATGTAACCACGATTTTTCACCAATAAGTGTGACACCCTGTATACGGGCTCTCTACGGAGAGCCGGCCTGCAGGGTGCAGACCTGTATTTTCGAGGCCCGTTCTGGCGAGCCGCGACTTGCAGCCTGCCGGTGGTTCGGACTGTCGAGTCCGCGGCCAGTGCAAGGTGTCCGGCTGGGCCCGCGCTGTGCATAACGGCCGCCGCCGCCGGCGATTGTCCCACGGTGCGGGAGCGAGCGGCCACAATGGGCCGGCCCGGCCCCTCCAGGAGGGGCGGCTGTGCTTTGTGGGCCGCGCTCCCCGCGGTCGCCCTCGGCCTGCAGGTATACACCGCAGCGCCAGAGCGCGGAGCCCGGCTCGCCGCCTGGCAACCGCCGCCGTCGCGTCCGCCCTTTGCCCTCCGGTCACACACTTTTCCCTGTCCCGAGATCCACACCTCCAACGCTTACTAGCTTCCCTGGCATAATTCAGATTGGTTCAAATGGCTCTGAGCACTATGGGACTTAAGGGGCTCCGGAACGCCCTATACTTGCAATGTTAAAATAACGCTTATAAATTACATCTTTCCTCACAAAGTATTTGAGGTAGGAAGTTGAACTTTTTACAGATTATTTATTGGAATATCGGCCACAACTTAACACAGGGATTTTACAAAATTTTAGTTCAGTTATTAAAGATGATTTTTTTCAATTGTAATGAAAATTCACAACATTTTTTTTGCAATTTTTTATTTATATATTCAAAAATATAAAGTTTCTTGGAAAAAGGCTGTGTTAAATTATGCAGAAGGTACTGTGTAACGTTTACTGAAAGTTTGAAACAAATATGTTTGGAAGATCCTTAGAAAACATGTAATTAGTATGAGAAAATAAAAGTTTTGGGAATCGAGCGACAAAGATTGGATTAACTTTTTAGTGCATTCCAGGTCCATAGGATGGATTATCTTCATCCTCTGCAAACTCCTCCTCCAGCTTCCTCTTGTTCCTCCTCCTGTTTACTCTTGCTTGTATTTCTAGACTCTTTACAGCCCTGTCTGCAGCCCGAAGGCGTTCCTTCTCTAAAGCAAGCATCGCTCGTACCATGTTAGAATGTTATTATTTACAGTAATAACACATACCTTTGGCTTTCCAACATTTCTCCTTTTCTTAAAAGCCTTCAGAGGATTTCTAATAACTTTACTTTTACTCATTATTATACTTCAACAAAACAGAGACTCAAGAAACAGAATTAATTACGAATGTTTTCGAGATAATGACAGAGTAAATAAACATGAAACAATCGACAATCACACCAGCGATATATATTGAACCATCACAGGTTAGCCACAACACATACTTTATCTCACATCACTAAAACGTACCTGATGAACACGGACGTTAATAATAACACCATTTGACAGTAGTTTAACAGCGCCACAGTGGGTCACGCCCATGTAGAACACATTTCAAAAAAAATTTAAAAATAGTTGTAGTCTTCGGAATTGAATAAATTATATATCTATTAAAAGGCAATAGTCTTCAGATTCAGAAAACGCAAAAAAGTAAAAATTGAACTTTTCATGATTTTGAGCCTTTCCGGAGCCCCTTAACATCTGTAGTCACCAGTCCCGTAGAACTTAGAACTTCTTAAACCTAACTAACCTAAGGACATCACACACATCCATGCCCGAGGCAGGATTCGAACCTGCGACCGTAGCGGTCACGCGGTTCCAGACTGAAGCGCCTACAACCGCACGGCCACACCGGCCGGCCCTGGCATAATTCATCGACGGCCCATTTACAGGTCGTGAAACATTCTGCAACCTGATATTCGCCACACTTGGTTTACTCGCCGGTTTCAACTACACTGCCTGACTAAAATACTGAAGCACCCAAAACGGCCAGAGCAAACGAAATGAAACTTCGACGGTTGAGAGCGTATATGATGTTATTTTAGTGGTTACAGAAACGCGTGACATTTGCGAAGAACTTAGCAGTATTGCTCCACTTATAAGACGACGTTTCGGCCCCTCCAGCCTCGATATATACACTACTGGCCATTAAAATTGCTACACCCAGAAGAAATGCAGATGATAAACGGGTATTCATTGGACAAATATATTATACTAGAACTGACATGTGATTACATTTTCACGCAATTTGGGTGCATAGATCCTGAGAAATCAGTACACAGAACAACCACCTCTGACCGTAATAACGGCCTTGATACGCCTGGGCATTGAGTCAAACAGAGCTTGGATGGCGTGTACAGGTACAGCTGCCCGTGCAGCTTCAACACGATACCACAGTTCATCAAGAGTAGCTATTGGCGTATTGTGATGAGCCAGTTGTTGGCCACCATTGACTAGACGTTTTGAATTGGTGAGAGATCTGGAGAATGTGCTACGCAGGGATCGAATGAAGGGTAGTAACATATGTGAAATGTAACGTCCACTGTTCAAAGTGCCGTCAATGCCAACAAGAGGTGACCGAGACTTGTAACCAATGGCATGCCATACCATCACGCCGGTTGATACGCCAGTATGGCGATGACGATTACACGCATCCAATGTGCGTTCACCGCGATGCCGCCAAACACGGATGCGACCATCATGATGCTGTCAACAGAACCTGGATTCATCCGAAAAAATGACGTTTTGACATTCGTGCACCCAGGTTCGTCGTTGAGTACACCATCGCAGGCGCTCCTGTCTGTGATACAGCGTCAAGGGTAACCGCAGCCACGGTCTCCGAGCTGATAGTCCATGCTGCTGCAAACGTCGGCGAACTGTTCGTGCAGATGGTTGTTGTCTTGGAAACGTCCCCATCTGTTGACTCAGGGATCCGGACGTTGCTGCACGATCCGTTACAGCCATGCGGATAAGATGCCTGTCATCTCGACTGCTAGTGGTACGAGGCCGTTGGGATCCAGCACAGCGTTCCGTATTACCCTCCTGAATTCCGTATTCTGCTTACAGTCATTGGATCTCGACCAACGCGAGCAGCATTGTCGCGATACGATAAACCGCAATCGCAATATGCTACAATCCGACCTTTATCAAAGACGGAAACTTGATGATACGCCGGCCGGAGTGGCCGAGCAGTTAAAGGCGCTACAGTCTGGAACTGCACGACCGCTACGGTCGCAGGTTCGAATCCTGCCTCGGGCATGGATGTGTGTGATGTCCTTAGGTTAGTTAGGTTTAATTAGTTCTAAGTTCTAGGGGACTTACGACCACAGCAGTTGAGTCCGATAGTGCTCAGAGCCATTTGAACCATTTTTGATGATACGCATTTCTCCTCCTTACACGAGGCATCACAACAACGTTTCACCAGGCAATCGCGGTCAACTGCTGTTTGTGTATGAGAAATCGGTTGGAAACTTTCCTCATGTCAGCACGTTGTAGGTGTCACCACTGGCGCCAACCTTGTGTGAATGCTCTGAAAAGCTAATCATTTGCATATCACAGCATCTTCTTCCTGCGGTTATATTCCGCGTCTGTAGCACGTCATCTTCGTGGTGTAGCAATTTTAATGGCCAGTAATTTACTTTGATTCTGTTGGGAAGAGTGTCACGGAGTCGTCGGGTCCTCTCCCGAGGCAACCTGGCCCACAACTGTCGCGACTGGCCCTCGCTATCACAGACACTGCCACTGAGACGGAGATAACGTCCGCCCGACCCCACACGTATTCTGCCGAGGCAGATCTGTGGATCTTGCTGGCCACAGAAGTATCCCAACATCGAGCAAACAGTTCATAGAAACAAGTACCGTATGTGGACGAGCATTGCGCTGTTGAAAAATGCCACCGCGTTTCTCCGACACGAGACGTAACAGCTCGGTATTAGCTGAGCGGTCTAAGGCGCTGCAGTCATGGACTGTGCGGCTGATCCCGGCGAAGGTTCGAGTCCTCCCTCGGGCATGGGTGTGTGTGTTTGTCCTTAGGATAATTTAGGTTAAGCAGTGTGTACGCTTAGGGACTGATGACCTTAGCAGTTTAAGTCCCATAACTTAAAGAAAAAGACCTGACAGATGGTGTGCATGACACACCTCAGAGTTTCCTCAAGCCGTGACACTACGTCTCACTCGATGGCTCCCCACTCCGTGACGCCACACTGCCACCACTGTGCCTCTCTAAAACATTGCAACAATGGGACTTCCCAACTCCCCGACGACGGTGATCCGAGATACTGCAGAACCAGAATTCATTGCCGAACGCAGTACATGCTTCCCAGTGACGGCACCACTCCGATTGCAGCCGCTCGTGTTGTTGTGTTCAAAGCAGACAACGCATTGCACGGAAATTCCCTCGTCCAACTGCAGCTACTCTCCGACCCGTGGTGCCGAGTGACACAGACTGCTGCAGACGCAGATGTGAATGTGTTGCGATGTGCTTCGTCCACAACAAGACGATCCTCGTTGATGGTGGTCGGACGTTGGTCGACCGCAACCACGTCGAGGAGTGTGCCTGACGACATTTTCGCAAGTACACTCCTGGAAATTGAAATAAGAACACCGTGAATTCATTGTCCCAGGAAGGGGAAACTTTATTGACACATTCCTGGGGTCAGATACATCACATGATCACACTGACAGAACCACAGGCACATAGACACAGGCAACAGAGCATGCACAATGTCGGCACTAGTACAGTGTATATCCACCTTTCGCAGCAATGCAGGCTGCTATTCTCCCATGGAGACGATCGTAGAGATGCTGGATGTAGTCCTGTGGAACGGCTTGCCATGCCATTTCCACTTGGCGCCTCAGTTGGACCAGCGTTCGTGCTGGACGTGCAGACCGCGTGAGACGACGCTTCATCCAGTCCCAAACATGCTCAATGGGGGATAGATCCGGAGATCTTGCTGGCCAGGGTAGTTGACTTACACCTTCTAGAGCACGTTGGGTGGCACGGGATACATGCGGACGTGCATTGTCCTGTTGGAACAGAAAGTTCCCTTGCCGGTCTAGGAATGGTAGAACGATGGGTTCGATGACGGTTTGGATGTACCGTGCACTATTCAGTGTCCCCTCGACGATCACCAGTGGTGTACGGCCAGTGTAGGAGATCGCTCCCCACACCATGATGCCGGGTGTTGGCCCTGTGTGCCTCGGTCGTATGCAGTCCTGATTGTGGCGCTCACCTGCACGGCGCCAAACACGCATACGACCATCATTGGCACCAAGGCAGAAGCGACTCTCATCGCTGAAGACGACACGTCTCCATTCGTCCCTCCATTCACGCCTGCCGCGACACCACTGGAGGCGGGCTGCACGATGTTGGGGCGTGAGCGGAAGACGGCCTAACGGTGTGCGGGACCGTAGCCCAGCTTCATGGAGACGGTTGCGAATGGTCCTCGCCGATACCCCAGGAGCAACAGTGTCCCTAATTTGCTGGGAAGTGGCGGTGCCGTCCCCTACGGCACTGCGTAGGATCCTACGGTCTTGGCGTGCATCCGTGCGTCGCTGCGGTCCGGTCCCAGGTCGACGGCCACGTGCACCTTTCGCCGACCACTGGCGACAACATCGATGTACTGTGGAGACCTCACGCCCCACGTGTTGAGCAATTCGGCGGTACGTCCACCCGGCCTCCCGCATGCCCACTATACGCCCTCGCTCAAAGTCCGTCAACTGCACATACGGTTCACGTCCACGCTGTAGCGGCATGCTACCAGTGTTAAAGACTGCGATGGAGCTCCGTATGCCACGGCAAACTGGCTGACACTGACGGCGGCGGTGCACAAATGCTGCGCAGCTAGCGCCATTCGACGGCCAACACCTCGGTTCCTGGTGTGTCCGCTGTGCCGTGCGTGTGATCATTGCTTGTACAGCCCTCTCGCAGTGTCCGGAGCAAGTATGGTGGGTCTGACACACCAGTGTCAATGTGTTCTTTTTTCCATTTCCAGGAGTGTAGTTCGGCATCAGGCCACTGTCACGTCCGATGAAACGTTTCCAAGTCGCCTGTTCCTTTGTTTTTGTTGAGCTGACTTCGGTGCATCTGTGCTTTAAGCTGCGACAAACATGGACAGCAGAGTGCTTTATTTATGTTTCCACCCCTAGTGCTGATGTACTCGTGTAACCACGTCTATTATGTACATATAGTAGGTTTCTATGTTCCATTTCCTATCATTTCTCTCATCTGCTTGGGAGAATACGTGAGTGTCTGTGTGCGACGCTTCAAAGTGCTTTGATTCATGGGCAAGGGTTATTTGGATGTTAGTGGCAGGTTAGCCAAGTTTTGTGTAGAGTTTGGGTACGGCTATACTGGATCAAAGACACATTAGTGGCCAATGGTCCACAGCTATCGTGTAGTTTGGCACAGGTAGCTTGCACGTATTTTCTCTGATTATTTCCGGCGCTACCGGGGCACTCTGGTAGCATGGGGCCTCACTGTACTCTGGGGCTTACGTAAGCGAAGATGTTCTCTCAGGTCACCTGTAGAAGTATCATCGAGGAAGCTGGATTGTTTAGGACTTAATTTAGTTTGAGGTGCTAACGCGATTCATTCAGGTGTAATCACTGCAGATCAGACCGTGTAAGTCATTTCAGTTACGTAGTGATATCACCTTTATTAATATTCCGTTTCGTCCGCAGCTCGTGGTAGTGCGGTAGCGTTCTCGCTTCCCGCGCCCGGGTACCCGGGTTCGATTCCCGGCGGGGCTAGGGATTTTCTCTGCCTCGTGATGACTGGGTGTTGTGTGATGTCCTTAGGTTAGTTAGGTTTAAGTAGTTCTAAGTTCTAGGGGACTGATGACCATAGATGTTAATTCCTATAGTGCTCAGAGCCATTTGAACCATTTTGAACCAATATTCCGTTTCTTTGGATTGATTCTTTGTCCTACCGCAGATTTTAGATAGGAAAGTGTTTTAGTCACAACGTACGTCCAAATTCAGTTTGTACCTTTCATTTTTGAATCCGTCGTATGTTCTCCGAGTGTTCCTTCGAGAATTTTTTTCTGTCGTTTTAATTCATTTCGTGTCGCGGTTTTCGTGTTTCTTGTAGCGTCCGATATCATGTGGTCGTACCTACGTGTTTCTCGCCTTCGTCTCTGGCAACTAATCTCCTTTTGCTGCCACCTTTGTAATAATGTTCCTCGTGAGTGTGATTTCATCTAGTATGAATATTTTTGCGAACTCAGTGTTTTGCATTGTGTACCTTGTCTGAGTTAGATGGCATGTGTTCTCGAAACATGGTGAT
The DNA here is from genome assembly GCF_023864275.1 of Schistocerca cancellata. Classification (NCBI taxonomy): domain Eukaryota; kingdom Metazoa; phylum Arthropoda; class Insecta; order Orthoptera; family Acrididae; genus Schistocerca; species Schistocerca cancellata. Next base: position 523,595,453 of record NC_064633.1, read on the forward strand.
CTTTAATCGCAATTTAATTATTTCTTGTTTTTTTCTGGATACTAATTTCATCTTCTCGGAAAATTTCTTTCTTCCTGGTGGTATTTATCGGGAGATCGAGTGAAGCAGGGCTTTGTTTATTGCTGAATCGGAGGGGTGTTGGTGTATTCAAGTCCATTGTTTAATCTAAATTCTGTATCCCTTTCAGGTCTGATTTTTTTTTATCTGGAGGAAGAAAATTTTTCTGTTACGGTGTGATGCGCTTAGGGGATTTTTTTTAACGATTTTAGATGCAAGATTTATACAAAAATATGTACCCGTTCTCAAAATATACTTCGTACACTTCTTTTTCTGGACTAAAATAACTAATTTTGAAATATTCACTGTTGTAATAAGGTCATTCAGTTATTACCATGCAATATACCAATAAGAATAATAGTCATTTATACGGTGGAATACAGACAACAAACAACTTTATATTCTGGCGGTCACAAACTGCTGTGTACTGCTGCACTGGCTAGCTGATAATTTTGTAGTGAAGCCCAACATTTGGCAGTACTTGTGCACGGTAAAAAGATTGAACGTTCACAAATGTGTACATGAGGTTTCCACTTGAGAAAAATTTTTTTTTTCAACTAAGAGACAGCAAAGTCTAACGTACACAATTTTAGCCAGTTACTCTGAAAGGGATGTTATGTGCTACATTATTTTTGGTCCAACTTTTTCTTTATTTATCGTATTTCCGAAGTTGGGAATTTCTGTATACGCTACTGATAGCGTGAATGGCAAGTAAAACTATAGTTACTCTGGTCCAATACGTAGTAGTTTGGTGTATAGAAATATACTTACAGTTTCTGTTCCTCTCTCTGTGTGGAAGCTGATTCATGGAAGACTGTACCTGAAGGAATACCAGTTCATGTTCCTACTGGCGTGGTATAGTGAGACGACGGGAAGCTGGGGCAAAGTAACTTCAGCATTCTCCACCTTAGGAACGTCACCTTCCATAACTTTATTACCCAGTCTCACCAAAATGTTGATCATAAACAAGAGAAGGATATATTTCAATGACATGCTGAATTGAATACATCCTGTCATCAGATTGTGCAAACCTTGCCAGAAAGCTAATCCACCCATCAAGCCTTATGCCGCTATTACTAATCGCTCCAAGTTAGTTGTGTGATATTTTGGCAGTGGACTTGTTCCGTTCATCAGGTCTTACATACGTTATTGTCGCGGTGGTGACGACTTTCAAGTTGGTGTGTTTCACTGCACTGAGGAGGGCACCGGGGTGTGTGATGTAGCCCCAGTCAAGAAGGTTATATTTGTTAACATGTCGCAATACCAGTTGCAACACTGGTTGGGGATACGGAAAAGGAGTAATAAGAAACCGACTTTCACTTTGCTGTATCATCCTGCGTCTAATAACTCAGAAAGTTCAATGACAGAATTAGGTAAATTATGCACACTGTCGCGAATGTCAAATTATTCTGACCAGTTCAATAATACTGCTTAGAAAGTAATTCTTAGCCATAGAGAGAAGGCTGCTTGTTTCAGCGCTGGAAATGGCGAACCACCTGTAGCTTACAGGGTAGCAATGAGGGGTATTCTAGAAGAGTCAAATATGGTTGGCATCATGTTCTAACCACATGATCGGCCACACACAGTCTTCGAATATTTCACCAGCCTTGACCAATGAGGTACACCTAGCGAACTTAGTGTGGTTTGAGGTTATCGGGCGCTAAACAGCGTGGTCATCAGCGCCCAAACGCATAGAAACAGGAACACATGCGGTGAAGGGACGAAGAGAGACAGCGAACAAGGAGAATGGCTAAAAGACACAGACCTGACGTAGTTCCAAATCCTCACATACAGAGGCAAAACAAGAGGAGAAGAAACGCACTAAAAAAGGAAACACAAGGAAAAGAGAACAGAAATCGGAGTGAAACAAGTAGGTAACCGTGACCGGCGGACCTCTTACTAAAACCTAGGTGAGCCAGTCACCCAGCAGCACATTAAAATCCTCTCCCTAAAATCCGAGGCAACAAATTGGACAGGACACAAAACCGTAAGACCTTAACCACGGTCGTTGCGTCGTCTTGCAAAATAGAGGGAAAATCCGGTGGCAAGGAAACCACCGCCCTCTGGTCAGAGAATAAAAGACAGTCAAGTAAAATGTGGCGGACAGTAATCTGGACGCCACAAGCACTGTAGATTGGGGGGTCCTCCCGCCGGAGTAAAAAACCACGCGTTAAGGGACTGTGTCCGATGCGGAGGCGACTGAGGAGAACCTCATCCCGCTTGCATGACTGGTAGGACGTACGCCATGGCCGCATGGTGGCCTTGACCAGACGCAGCTTATTTTCACCGACTGCCAGCCACTACTGTTCCCATTGACGCATAACACGAAAACGCAAAAGGGAGGTAACAGCGTGGAGGGGGACGACACATTCAACAACGTGAGGGAGGGAACATGCATCTTTGGAAGCCACATCCGCCAGTTCGTTTCCCCTAATACCCACGTACCCCGGCACCCAGCAGAAAGAAACCTCCTTCCCCTGCCGTTGCAGGTGGAGTAGGGCATCGTGGATGTTCTGGACGACCGTATCCGCTGGGTACAAGTGTTGCATGGTCTGAAGGGCACTCAGGGAGTCAGAACAGACGAGAAACTTAAGACTGGGAACACATCTCATCTGCTCCAATGCCCGAAAGATCGCAAACAATTCGGCATCAAAGATGGTAAACGCCGCAGGAAGCCGTAACTTGACGACTCGATCAGGGAAAACAACAGCACAACCAACAGAGTTCCCCTAGTCAGTTGGTTAGAGATTGGAACTTTTAGATAGGACAGAGTGCCAGGGGTACTTCCAAGAAATGTATTCACATCTGTACTTAGACGTTTTCTTCCTGTTTCCTAAGCAGTCTTACCGAGTTAGATACTCTCCACCACTCAAAACATGCTTTTCAGCGATGGTCAGGGAATCAAGAGGCGACTCACCACCACTCAACTTCATCAAATTCATTGACCAAAGTAAGGTCCCCTGTCGTGCACTTTGCTATCTTTCTTACCCCCGCTCAGGATGTGACAAGGGGCACGTAAAACATGGTGTCAGATATTCTCGAATGATGCTATAGGAGCCTCAGAGTACAAGATCAGGTATAGGGGTAATAGGGGATTTCCCTAGTATTCAGACATGATCCAAGTGTCGATGCACAGCTTGGTGGAGTCTTACCGCACCATCACCGTGGGGACAAGGCTGACCTTACCAGAGGGTGTCGAACCATGTCCACCGCCTTGAGCAGGAGGCTCACCTTCCAGAGGGCATTGCACTTCACCACTGCCACGAGCACAAGGTTCACCTTACCTGAGGGCACCGCACCACATCACAACCACGAACGGGGCTCATCTTACCAGAGGGCATCGCACCACACCACCACCGTGAACACAGGGCTCACCTTACCAGACGGTGTCCTGCCACGTCACCATCAAGAGCACGAGGTTTACCCTACCAGAGGTGGTAAAGCTAATCACCACGAGCACGAGGTTCACCCGACCAGAGTGCGTCGTGCCACACCGTCGCTGTGAGCGTGAGGCTCACCTTACCAGAGTGCATCCCACCACATCATCGCCATCAGCATGGGGCTCCTCTTACCAGAGAGCATCGCACCACACAACTGCCGTGAGCACGAGGTGCACCATACCAGATGGTGTTGTGCCACACCGCAACCTTGAGCACAAGGTTCACCTGACCAGAGGACCTCATGACAGAGGACCGCAGTGAGCAAGTGGCTCACCTTACTAGGGAGCATCACTGTACAGTATAGTCAAGAACAGAAGGCACACCAAACCAAAGGTCACCACACCACGCTGGCGTTGTTGGAGCCAGGCTCATCTCTCGAGTACCTCTAACAGCTCTCCAGGTCTACACATGCCGACTGACACCAATTCCAACACCATGTCAGCTCCCAATGGAGACAGGCAATTACATTGTTACAGCAAGGCTACTAAAGTTGTCGGTCTAAAGTTAAGTGGAAATCTGGGACAACTGTCGGAATGTTTTGACAACTCTGATAGTGCCTATAGTTTAGAAGAACCTAAAGCTGAGAAAGTGTCGATAAAATACATCATCGGTCAAATAACAAGCTCTGCTCAAAGTAAGTTGTTAGTTAGAGCTCATAGTCTGCCGCGAGAAAGATACTGCTGGAGAATTACAAAAGCAAATGAACTCTTGACTATTACACATGAAAAACGCTCACTAGTCAGCAGGGAAAAGAAGAAAGTCTGTTTGAGTGTGGCTCTCGCATGGACACATGGAGTTTCACTTTAGGGAAACCGTGAGAAGAGTTATGGAAGATAAGGAGATTTCCGGCAGTAACGCATTAATTGGCAAACAAAGAAGGGCTGTTTTAGCTTGAAATATAACATACTGTAAATAAAATTGTATGGAAGTTTTCAGAAAGAGAATTGAGATAATATTGACCCGTCCAAAATTCGAAAAACTCAACTGCTGTTGAGGAAAATTAATACTAGAGGAGGGTGTCAGGTTACAAACTGCATGCCAATGAAAAACTTCCTGGCAGATTAAAACTGTGTGCCGGACCGAGACTCGAACTCGATACCTTTGCCTTTCGCGGGCAAGTGCTCTACCAACTGAGCTACCCAAGCACGACTCACGCCCCGTCCTCACAGCTTTACTTCTGCCAGTACCTCGTCTCCTACCTTCCAAACTTTACAGAAGCTCTCCTGCGAACCTCGCAGAACTAGCACTCCTGAAAGAAAGGATATTGCGGACACATGGCTTAGCCACAGCCTGGGGGATGTTTTTACAATGAAATTTTCACTCTACAGCGGAGTGTGCGCTGATATGAAACTTCCTGGCAGATTAAAACTGTGTGCCGGACCGAGACTCGAACTCGGGACCTTTGCCGAGGTACTGGCAGAAGTAAAGCTGTGAGGACGGGGTGTGAGTCGTGCTTGGGTAGCTCAGTTGGTATAGCACTTGCCCGCGAAAGGCAAAGGTCCCGAGTTCGAGTCTCGGTCCGGCACACAGTTTTAATCTGCCAGGAAGTTTCACATCAGCGCACACTCCGCTGTAGAGTGAAAATTTCATTCTGCATACCAATAAGATTGTAATAACAAAAAGTCTTTGCTGTTAAATTTAGAAGCATCCGAACCACGTTACATTTCCGTGCGGTGGGTTAGTGTGGTCTGATAATAAAATAAATATGTTTGTTGTTGTGGTCTTCAGTCCTGAGACTGGTTTGATGCAGCTCTCCATGCTACTATATCCTGTACAAGCTTCTTCATCTCCCAGTACCTACTGCAACCTACATGCTTCTGAATCAGTTTAGTGTATTCATCTCTTGCTCTCCCCCTACGATTTTTACCCTCCACGCTGCCCTCCAATACTAAATTGGTGATCCCTTGATGCCTCAGAACATGTCCTACCAACCGATCCCTTCTTCTGGTCAAGTTGTGCCACAAACTCCTCTTCTCCCCAAACCTATTCAGTACCTCCTCATTAGTTATGTATGACTATTAAATTTTCGTCTCCCTTCACTATCTGAATAATTTCTTTTATTTCATCATACATTTCTTCAATTTCTTCGTCATCTGCAGAGCTAGTTGGCATATAAACTTGTACTACTGTAGTAGGTGTGGGCTTCGTATCTGTCTTGGCCACAATAATGCGTTCACTATGCTGTTTGTAGTAGCTTACCCGCGTTCCTATTTTCCTATTCATTATTAAAGCTACTCATGCATTACCCCTATTTGACTTTGTGTTTATAACCCTGTAGTCACCTGACCAGAAGTCTTGTTCCTCCTGCCACCGAACTTCACTAATTCCCACTATATCTAACTTTAACCTATCCATTTCCCTTTTCAAATTTTCTAACCTACCTGCCCGATTAAGGGATCTGACATTCCACGCTCTGCCCGCATCTCGTGGTCGTGCGGTAGCGTTCTCGCTTCCCACGCCCGGGTTCCCGGGTTCGATTCCCGGCGGGGTCAGGGATTTTCTCTGCCTCGTGATGGCTGGGTGTTGTGTGCTGTCCTTAGGTTAGTTAGGTTTAAGTAGTTCTAAGTTCTAGGGGACTGATGACCATGGCTGTTAAGTCCCATAGTGCTCAGAGCCATTTGAACCATTTTGAACCATTCCACGCTCCGATCCGTAGTACGCCAGTTTTCTTTCTCCTGATAACGACATCCTCTTGAGTAGTCCCCGCCCGGAGATCCGAATGGGGGACTATTTTACCTCCGGAATATTTTACCCAAGAGGACGCCATCATCATTTAATCATACAGTAAAGCTGCATGCCCTCGGGAAAAATTACGGCCGTAGTTTCCCCTTGCTTTCAGCCGTTCGCAGTACCAGCACAGCAAGGCCGTTTTGGTTATTGTTACAAGGCCAGATCAGTCAATCATCCAGACTGTTGCCCTTGCAACTACTGAAAAGGCTGCTGCCCCTCTTCAGGAACCACACGTTTGTCTGGCCTCTCAACAGATACCCCTCCGTTGTGGTTGTACCTACGGTATGGCTATCTGTATCGCTGAGGCACGCAGGCCTCCCCACCAACGGCAAGGTCCATGGTTCGTGGGGGGGGGGGGAAATAAATATAATAAATAAATAATGTCTCTAGCAGAAGACCCGCCAGGTTAGCCGAGAGCGCTAATCCGCTTCTTCCTGGACTCGGGTAGGCGCGCCGACCGCGGATCGAATCCGCCCGGTGGCTTAACGACGGATGCTGGTATGCCGGCCAGCCTGGATGTGGTTTTTAGGCGGTTTTCCACATCCCACTAGGTGAAACTGGGCTGGTCCCCACGTCCCGCCTCAGTTACACGTCTTGCGGACATCTGAACACATTCGCACTATTCCATGGATTACAATAGACACAGACAGTTGGGGTACACTACTTCCACCCCCTGGCATACGGGATGGCGGCAGGAAGGGCATCCGGCCACCCCTTCAAATAACCTTGCCAAATCCGATAAACCATGCCGACCCTGCTTCACTGCGGGAAAAAGGCGCAAGCAAAAGAAAGAATGTCTCTAGCAGAGTGCTTTCCTTGCCTTTTGGTTGATGAAGAAATGACTGCTTGACAGGCAATTACAGCATTGCGACACAGTGATTTTCGAGGTGGAACGTTCTCGAACGGCCAGAACGGAGACGGCCGCGGTGGCCGCTCGGTTCTAAGCGCTTCGGTCCGGAACCGCGCGACTGCTACGGTCGCAGGTTCGAATCCTCCCTCGGGAATGGATGTTTGTGATGTCCTATATCATTGACGTCGGTTTGCAGTAGGGTTTTGGAGCATATATTGTATTCAGACATTATGAATCACCTCGAAGGGAACGATCTAGTAATACGTAATCAGCATGGTTTCAGAAAACATCGTTCTTGTGCAACGCAGCTAGCTCTTTATTCGCACGAAGTAATGGCCGCTATCGACAGGGGATCTCAAGTTGATTTCGTATTTCTAGATTTCCGGAAAGCTTTTGACACCGTTCCTCACAAGCGACTTCTAATCAAGCGGCGGGCGTATGGGGTATCGTCTCAGTTGTGCGACTGGATTCGTGATTTCCTGTCAGGAAGGTCGCAGTTCGTAGTAGTAGACGGCAAATCATCGAGTAAATTTGAAGTGATATCGGGTGTTCCCCAGGGAAGCGTCCTGGGACCTCTGCTGTTCCTGATCTATATAAATGACCTGGGTGACAGTCTGAGCAGTTCTCTTAGGTTGTTCGCAGATGATGCTGTAATTTAGCGTCTAGTAAGGTCATCCGAAGACCAGTATCAGTTGCAAAGCGATTTAGAAAATATTGCTGTATGGTGTGGCAGGTGGCAGTTGGCGCTAAATAACGAAAAGTGTCAGGTGATCCAGATGAGTTCCAAAAGAAATACGTTGGAATTCGATTACTCGATAAATAGTACAATTCTCAAGGCTGTCAATTTAACTGGGTGTTAAAATTAGGAACAACTTCAGTTGGAAAGACCACATAGATAATATTGAGGGAAAGGCGAGCCAAAGGTTGCGTTTCATTGGCAGGACACTTAGAAGATGCAACAAGTCCACTAAAGAGATAGCTTACTCTACACTCGTTCGTCCTCTGTTAGAATATTGTTGCACGCTGTGGGATACTTACCGGGTGGGATTGACGGAGGACATCGAAAGGGTGCAAAAAAGGGCAGCTCGTTTTGTATTATCACGTAATAGGGGAGAGAGTGTGGCAGATACGATACGCGATTTGGGATGGAAGTCATTAAAGCAAAGACGTTTTTCGTTGCGGCGAGATGTATTTACGAAATTTCAGTCACCAACTTTTTCTTCCAAATGCGAAAATATTTTGTTGAGCCCAACCTACTTAGGTAGGAATTTTAATGAAAATAAAATAAGAGAAATCAGAGCTCGAACAGAAAGGTTTAGGTGTTCGTTTTTCGCGCGAGCTGTTCGGGAGTGGAATGGTAGAGAGATAGTACGATTGTGGTTCGATGAACCCTCTGCCAAGCACTTAAACGTGAATTGCAGAATAATCATGTAGATGTAGATGTAGATGTAGTTTGATTTAAGTAGTTCTAAGTCTAGGGGACTCGTGACCTCAAATGTGAAGTCCCATAGTGCTCAGAGCCATATGAACCAGTCGAAATGGAGTCTTATACGACAGAAGTTACCGCGAAGTCGTGCACAAAAAATGGTTCAAATGGCTCTGAGCGCTATGGGACTTAACTTCTGAGGTCATCAGTCTGCTAGAACTTAGAGCTACTTCAACCTGACTAACCTAAGGACATCACACGCATCCATGCCCGAGGCAGGATTCGAACCTGAGACCGTAGCGGTCGCGCGGTCCCAGTCTGTAGCGCCTAGAACCGTCGGCCACCCGGGCCGGCCAAGTCATGCGTTGTAAGAAAAGATGTATCGCGTTGAATGGGGGGATGAGTGGAGTGCGATTGACACATTGACCGAGTGTCACTGTCGCGGAGCTTGATTTTTTTCGAGGTGACTTGTCAAACTTGGCGAGTACCCGCGTATCGGGGCGCACAGCCCAGGGTGGAGAGGCGGCGAGTGTGTCGGGCGGGGTCGTCGACGGACGGCGAGGCTTGGCCGCCCCATCTGGCGGTCTTCCAGCCGGCTTCTGCCGCACTGCGGAACGCAATCACGCACCCCTCTGCAGACACGCGCCGTGCGTACACGCACACACACGCACACACACGCACGCACGCACGCACGCACACACACACACACACACACACACACACACACACACACACACACCAACGCACAGTTTCCCAGCGCGAGCACGCTGGCGGATCATGTAAAGGAATCTGAAAATCCACAACGAATCTGTACAAGATGCCGCGTTCCGTGACGCCTAGAAAGTGCTCGGTACAAATCCGTCACAGCCGCATGGTGAACAAAATACTCTGCCTGACAAAATACGTGAAGCATACCGAAGATATTTTCGCATGGCAATGTAAATTCCTACACGTACGCACCACCTGTGACTGTATAATCAACAAGTTTTTTTTGCGTGGCCATCCAAAATGAAAACAAAAAAATTCATGTACACGCTCTCTGTCTCTCTCTCACTCTCATACACACACACACACGTGTGTATACAGGGTGTTACAAAAAGGTACGGTCAAACTTTCAGGAAACATTCCTCACACACAAATAAAGAAAATATGTTATGTGGACATGTGTCCGGAAACGCTTAATTTCCATGTTAGAAAATAGTTCAAATGGCTCTGAGCACTATGGGACTCAACTTCTGAGGTCATTAGTCCCATAGAACTTAGAACTAGTTAAACCTAACTAACCTAAGGACATCACAAACATCCATGCCCGAGGCAGGATTCGAACCTGCGACCGTAGCGGCCTTGCGGTCCCAGACTGCAGCGCCTTTAACCGCCCGGCCACTTCGGCCGGCTTTTCCATGTTAGAGCTCATTTTAGTTTCGTCAGTATGTACTGTACTTCCTCGATTCACCGCCAGTTGGCCCAATTGAAGGAAGGTAATGTTGACTTCGGTGCTTGTGTTGACATGCGACTCATTGCTCTACAGTACTAGCTGAGCACATCAGTACGTAGCATCAGCAGGTTAGTGATCACCACGAACGTGATTTGCAGTCAGTGCAATGTTTACAAATGCGGAGTTGGCAGATGCCCATTTGATGTATGGATTAGCACGGGGCAATAGCCGTGGCGCGGTACGTTTGTATTGAGACAGATTTCCAGAACAAGACGTTCGAAGCAATTGATCGGCGTCTTAGGGAGCACGGAACATTCCAGCCTATGACTCGCGACTGGGGAAGACCTAGAACGACGAGGACACCTGCAATGGACGAGGCAATTCTTCGTGCAGTTGACGATAACCCTAATGTCAGAGAAGTTGCTGCTGTACGAGGTAACGTTGACCACGTCACTGTATGGAGAGTGCTACGGGACAACCAGTTGATTCTGTACCATGTACAGCGTGTGCAGGCACTACAGCAGCTGATTGGCCTCCATGGCAACACTTCTGCGAATGGTCTTTACGGATGAGGCTTCATTCCAACGTGATCAAATTATAAATTTTCACAATCAACATGTGTGGGCTGACGAGAATCCGCATGCAATAGTGCAATCACGTCATCAACACAGATTTTCTGTGAACGTTTGGACAGGCATTGTTGGTGATGTCTTGATTGGGCCCCATGTTCTTCCACCTACGCTCAATGGAGCATGTTATCATGATTTCATACGGGATACTCTACCTGTGTTGCTGGAACATGTGCCTTTACAAGTACGACACAACATGTGGTTCATGCACGATGGGGCTCCTGCACATTTCAGTCGAAGTGTTCGTACGCTTCTCAACAACAGATTCGGTGACCGATGGATTCGTAGAGGCGGACCAGTTCCATGGCCTCCACGCTCTCCTGACCTCAACCCTCTTGACTTTCATTTATGGGGGCATTTGAAAGCTCTTGTCTACGCAACCCTGGTACCAAATGTAGAGAATCTTCGTGCTCGTATTGTGGACGGCTGTGATACAATACGCCATTCTCCAGGGCTGCATCAGCGCATCAGGGATTCCATGCGACGGAGGGTGGATGCATGTATCCTCGCTAACGGAGGACATTTTGAACATTTCCTGTAACAAAGTGTTTGAAGTCACGCTGGTACGTTCTGTTGCTTTGTGTTTCCAAATGGTTCAAATGGCTCTGAGCACTATGGGACTTAACTACTGAGGTCATCAGTCCCCTAGAACTTAGAACTACTTAAACCTAACTAACCTAAGGACATCACACACACCCATGCCCGAGGCAGGATTCGAACCTGCGACCGTAGCGGTCACGCGGTTCCAAACTGACGCGCTTAGAACCGCACGGTCACCCCGGCCGGCTTGTGTTTCCATTCCATGATTAATGTGATTTGGAGAGAAGTAATAAAATGAGCTCTAACATGGAAAGTAAGCGTTTCCGGACACATGTCCACATAACATATTTTCTTTGTTTGTGTGTGAGGAATGTTTCCTGAAAGTTTGGCCGTACCTTTTTGTAACACCCTGTATACACTACTGGCCTTAAAACTGCTACATCACGAAGATTACGTGCTACACACGGGAAATATAACCGACAGTAAGAAGATGCTGTAATATGCAAATGATAAGCTTTTCAGAGCATTCACAGAAGGTTGGTGCCGGTGGCGACACCTACAACGTGCTGACGTCAGGAAAGTTTCCAACCGATTTCGCATACACAAACAGCAGTTGACCGGCGTCGACTGGTGAAACGTTGTTGTGATGCCTCGTGTAAGGAGGAGAAATGCGTACCATCACGTTTCCGACTTTGATAAATGTCGGATTGTAGCCTATCGCGATTGCGGTTTATCGTATCGCGACATTGCTGCTCGCGTTGGTCGAGATCCAATGACTGTTAGCAGAATATGGAATCGGTGGGTTAAGGAGGGTAATACGGAACGCCGTGCTGGATCCCAACGGCCTCGTATCACTAGCAGGCGAGATGACAGGCATCTTATCCACATGGCTGTAACGTACCCTTGACGCTGCATCACAGACAGGAGCGCCTGCGATGGTCTATTCAACGACGAACCTGGGTGCACGAATAGCAAAACATTTTTTCCGATGAATCCAGGTTCTGTGTACAGCATCAAGATGGTCGCATCCGTGTTTGTCGACATCACGGTGAACGCACATTGGGAAGCTGTATTCGTCATCGCCATACTGACGTATCACCCGGCGTGATAGTATGGGGTGCCATCGGTTACACGTCTCGGTCACCTCTTGTTCGCATTGACGGCACTTTGAACAGTGGACGTTCTATTTCAGATGTGTTACGAGCCGTGGCTCTACCCTTCATTCGATCCCTGCGAAACCCTACATTTCAGCAGGATAATATACGACCGCATGTTGCAGGTCCTGTACGGGCCTTTCGGGATACAGATAATGTTCGACTGCTGCCCTGGCCAGCACATTCTCCAGATCTCTCACCAATTGAAAACGTCTAATCAATGGTGGCCGACCAACTGGCTCGTCACAATACGCCAGTCACTACTCTTGATGAACTGTGGTATCATGGGCTGCATGGGCAGCTGTACCTGTACACGCCATCCAAGCTCTGTTTGACTCAATGCCCAGGCGTTATTAGGGCCAGAGGTGGTTGTTCTGGGTACTTATTTCCAGGATCTATGCACCCAAGCCGGCCGCGGTGGTCTCGCGGTTCTAGGCGCGCAGTCCGGAACCGCGTGACTGCTGCGGCCTCAGGTTCTAATCCTGTCTCGGGCATGGATGTGTGTGATGTCCTTAGGTTAGTTAGGTTTAAGTAGTTCTAAGTTCTAGGGGACTGATGACCACAGCTGTTAAGTCACATAGTGCTCAGAGCCATTTGAACCATGTATGCACCCAAATTGCGTGAAAATGTAATCACATGTGAGTTCTAGTATATTTGTCCAATGAATACCCGTTTATCATCTACATTTCTTCTTGGTGTAGCAATTTTAATGGCCAGTAGTGTACACAGAAGGGCTAAAGAAACTATATGAGACAACAAGTATCTGGCGCAGTTGTTAGGTCGATTTCTGCTTCTACAGTCGCAGGTTATCAAGATTTAAGTGATTCTGAACGTGGTGTTATAGTCAGTACACGAGCGATGGGACACAGCATGTCCAAGGTAGCGATGAAATGGGAATTTTCCCGTACCATCATTTCGCGAGTGGCCGTGAGTATCAGGAATCCGGTAAAACATGAAATCTCCGACAACGCTGCGATCTTGCAAGAACGGAATCAACGATGCCTAAAGAGATCGTTCGACGTGACAGAGGCGAAACCTTTCCTCGAATTGCTGCAGATTTCAGCGCTAGACCCTCAACAAGTGTCGGTGTGTGAACCATTCAACGAAACATTCTCGAAAAGAGTTTTCTGGGCCACTCATGTACCCTCGATGACTGCACGACACAAAGATTTTCGCCTCTCCTGGGCCCGTCAAACCGACATTGGACTGTTGATAACTGGAAACATGTTCCCTGGTCGGACGAGTCTCGTTTCAAATTGTATCGAGCGGATGCTCGTGTAAGGGTATGGAGACAACCCCATGCATGCCACCAGGGGACTGTTCAATCTGGTGGGGATCTTTAATGGTGTGGGGGATGTGCAGTTGGTGTGATATGAGACCCCTGATACGTCTGAATACGACTGACGGGTGACACATACGTAAGCATCCTGTTTGGTCACCTGCATCCATTGTGAATTCCGAAGGACCTGGTCAATTCTAGCAGGACAATGCGACAACCCACATCTCCAGAATCACTACACGCTCCAGGAACACTCTTCGGAGTTTAAACACTTCCGTTGGCCACCAAATTCCCAAGACATGAATATTCTTGAGCATATCAGAGATGCCTTAGAACGTGATGTTCAGAAGAGATCTCCGCCCCCTCGCACTGTTACGGATTTATGGACAGCCGTGCAGGATTCATGGTGACAGTTCCATCCCAGCACTACTTCAGACATTAATCGAGTCCATGCCACGTCATGCTGCGGCACTTCTCCATGCTCGTGGGAGCCCCACACGACATTACGCAAGTGTACCAGTTTTTTGGCTCTTCAGTGTATAAAGATCATGAACAGACGTTAGATTTCAACATACAGTTCGTTAGGTTCGCAACATGCAGATAAACAAACCAAACAAGATGAGACACATAATGAACTGACAATATTTACGTCTTTAAAAGCACAGTTTTCGAACAAATATCTATAACTAGTGGCAGAAGAACACTAGTGCACTACAAAAATAAGGGTAAATAAGATGAACAGTGTGAAGGAAAAAGTTCGGAATATAAAAATGTGCTTATGTTTCATAAATTAAGTAATAGGGCGACCTCCAGAGCAGATGAGAGGGGAAAAAGCGTACAACGGTAAGTAATTAGTTATTTACATAAAATACGTGACCTGAACTGTTTTATAATCTAAAGATAACACACGTCAAAACAAAATTGTCTTATTCTAGATCCTACTGAAGATGCCTTAGAAGGAAAAAAAGGAGAAGAAAGAGGGGGAAACGCGTCTCGGAGAAATTAATTGCAGTGCAGCAAGGAAATGCGATTTTTATTTACAAAACAAATATGAGTGTGTAACTGACTAGAGTTGAGTTCGATCTGAGAAGTAGAACGACCACAGATCGCGTTCATCTTGTTCGGGTTTGGAGTTGCTACCAGGTCTGGTAGGGTGTACAAGGGCCGTGAACAGCGTCAGATGTCGAGAGAGATCACTGTGGGGGACACGAATATGTAGCATTCTCGGCTGAGACAGCGTTATGAGCACCTGACACAGCTTGAAAGAGGCCTCACTGCGGCTCTTCATTTGACCGGATGGTCGAATCGTGCAGTATCTAAATTTGTGGGGCATTCAAATGCAACACCGGGCCTTTGTTGGTTAGCATGTGAGGACACCTGTACTCCTCTCACCAGGTAAAACTGATACAGGAAATCGAAAGAAGAGCAACGCGTTTCGTTACAGGTTCATTTAGCGTGAGAGCGTCACCGTCATGCTGATGCAGCTCCGGCGACACACGCTGCAAGAGGGGAGTTGTGCATCACGGCACTGGTTACTGTTAAAACCCAAAAAGTGTACTTTCCTACAGGTGTCAAACGATGTATTGCTCCTTCCGATATACATACCATGTGCGACTATGTAGGGATGTCTTTTGATAAGTGAACGGACAGAATGGTTTTTTAATTGATGTTGTTGTTGTTGTTGTGGTCTTCAGTCCTGAGACTGGTTTGATGCAGCTCTCCATGCTACTCTATCCTGTGCAAGCTTCTTCATCTCCCAGTATCTACTGCAACCTACATCCTTCTGAATCTGCTTAGTGTATTCATTTCTTGGTCTCCCTCTACGATTTTTACCCTCCACACTGCCCTCCAATGCTAAATTTGTGATCCCTTGATGCCTCAAAACATGTCCTACCAACCGATCCCTTCTTCTAGTCAAGTTGTGCCACAAACTTCTCTTCTCCCCAATCCTATTCAATACCTCCTCATTAGTTACGTGATCTACCCACCTTATCTTCAACATTCTTCTGTAGCACCACATTTCGAAAGCTTCTATTCTCTTCTTGTCCAAACTAGTTATCGTCCATGTTTCACTTCCATACATTGATATATAATACAATTTATTCACTAATTGCTTTCGAGGACACAATTGCATAAAATCTTACTATCGAAGTATTCAAATCAGCCTGAAATAAGGTTCGGAGCTCCTAATACGCCATATGACCTTAAATTAGAATTAATGCCTCCTGATGTGCAATGTAACATTGAAAGATTAAATATTCTCGAAGCGCAATCTGGCTTAAAAGTAAATCAAACACTCAAAAACGCTATCTGACTATAAATAAAGTTAAGCGGGCGCCTGCGACTGTCGATGAAAACAGTGGAAAGCAACTAACTCACTCTAATGAGCAAGTCAGAGATGAAAGTGCCTTGAACGAACTGTTGTCGAAATCAAGTCATTAGCAAATGAAAGTCTGAATCTGGAGTCTAAACTGGAATAAGTCCTAATTGCTGCTGGTTCCGTCTCACCGTGTTATCTGTCGAGATGCCGAGGCGTGAGATGGATGCAAGTTTTGAAGTACTACGTCGCCTGGTGCGAAGATCTCGCGAGGGCTGCACTGGATCACGGCGGCAGACAGCCACTGGTGGGGTTCATCTCAAGTTCTAACATTTGATAGGGTTGTCCAGAAACTAATGCACCGAATTTGTTTCTTCAACAATTCTTTATTGAATATAATGAGAATTACACACACGAAAGAATGGTGTTTTATCTACTCTTCCTATTTTTCCACGTAATCTCCATCCCTTTCTATGGCCTTCCTCCGGCGCGAAACAAGGGCGTGTGTATCCTGTCGGTTCCAATCCTTGTCCTGGTGGCGGATCCAGTGCTTCACTCGTCTTCCACGAACGGCATCCTTTAATGGCGCATACAAGTGCAAGTCCGAGGAGGTTAAGAGGCCTGTAGGGTGGACGGAGTAACACGTCCAACCCCGTTTTGCGATGTGTTGAGCTGTCCTCAGACTTCTGTGGGGCCGAATGATATCGTGTTGCAGCAAAACATCTCCAGGCTTGCTGTGGCGCCGTAGTCTGTCCTCGCGAATGACAACATCAGCTCGCTACAACATGTCAGGTGTGACCGCCGTGGACGGTCTCCCAGACCGCTGCAGACCGTGAGGTTCCGCCGAACCGCCTTCTGATGCCTCAGCCTCCGTGCCCAACGACTAACTGTACTTCCGTCGACAGCAGATGCTCCATAGACTTTGCACAAGCGTTTGTGAATGTTCCCCACAATTTCTTTCTCTGCACCTACACCTACATCTACATCTACATCTACATGGATACTCTGCAAATCACATTTAAGTGCCTGGCAGAGCGTTCACCGAACCACCTTCACAATTCTCTATTATTCCAATCTTGTATAGCGCGCGGATGTCAATAAAAAATTTTCGCATTCGGAGAAGAAAGTTGGTGATTGGAATTTTGCGAGAATATTCCGTCACAACGAAAAACGCCTTTCTTTTAACGATTTCCAACCCAAATCCCGTATCATTCCCGTGACACTCTCTCCCATATTTCGCGATAATACAAAACGTGCTACCTTTCTTTGAACTTTTTCGATGTACTCCGTCAGTCCTACCTGGTAAGGATCCCACATCGCGCAGCAGTATTCTAAAAGAGGACTGACAAGCGTAGTGTAGGCAGTCTCCTTAGTAGGTCTGTCACATTTTCTAAGTGTCCTGCCAATAAAACGCAGCCTTTGGTTAGCCTTCCCGACAACATTTTCTATGTGTTCTTTCCTATTTAAGTTGATCGTAATTGTAATACCTAGGTATTTAGGTGAATTTACGGCTTTTAGACTAGACTGATTTATCGTGTAACCGAAGTTTAACGAGTTCCTTTTAGTACTCATGTCGATGACCTCACACTTTCCGTTATTTAGGGTCAACTGCCACTTTTCGCACCATTCAGATATCTTTTCTAAATCGTTTTGCGGTCTGTTTTGATCTTCTGATGACTTTATTAGTCGATAAACGACAGCGTCATCTGCAAACAACGGAAGACGGCTGCTCGGATTGTCTCCCAAATCGTTTATATATATAAGGAACAGCAAAGGGCCTATAACACTACCTTGGGGAACGCCTGAAATCACTTCTGTTTTACTCGATGACTTTCCGTCAATTACTACGAACTGTGAACTCTCTGACAGGAAATCGCACATCCAGTCACATAACTGAGACGATATTCCATAAGCACGCAATTTTACTACGAGCCGCTTGTGTGGTTCAGTGTCAAAAGCCTTCCGGAAATCCAGGAATACGGAATCGATCTGAAATCCCTTGTCAATAGCACTCAGCACTTCATGTGAATAAAGAGCTAGTTGTGTTTCACAGGAACGATGTTTTCTAAACCCATGTTGACTGTCTGTCAATAGACCGTTTCCTTCGAGGTAATTCATAATGTTGGAAGACAATATATGTTCTAAAATCCTGCTGCATATCGACGTTAACGATATGGGCTTGTTTTGGGGCAGCCTGCTCTCTCAAGGAACGTCAGATGCATACGTCTGATAGTCTCCCGGCTTGGGCATTTTCCTACAGAACACTGGGGAAGCGAGCTTTGCCTCCGACCAGAGCGGTTCCGCTAAATCTATCCAAAGGCAGAGGGATTACCCAGTCGGCCTCGCACTACCATCTCGTGCCCTGAGGATGTAAGCGCCCACGGCCACACACCCAAGCTGGGGCTCCCGACATGAATTCACAGCCTGCTGCTAATTGGAAGTTCAAGCGAAATAAATGAATCATAACACTCTGTGCTGTAGCCCTAACTGGCCACGTATAACGCGGAGTGCATTTCATTGATCTCAATTTCGTACAATTACATGGCGCAGGGACAGAGTAACACTCTCTCATTGGCATTTATACGTTTACTATTAAGAATACTCGTGACGCGACAGCTGGAACAGGAGATGGTAAGCAACAGTCGTACACGAGCCACCCTACACCACGCGCCGTAAGGTGGCTCGAACGCTACAGACGTGCATTGCGAGCTAAACCATTTTGTTCGCCTGCTTTATATGCGTGTTGGCCCACATTAAGAACGAAATGCAGCAGCGATTCTGAGTCGCATTTATTGAAGAAGTCCTTTGTAGGTTTTCGGAGGTTTGTGAGACCAGTTGTCAACTCACTAGGACTGTTGATATTTTCAAAAATATCGGGAATCCGTTATATCGATATTTAAAAAATTAGCGTTTTCGGCCCCTGGGTTACCGAAGAAAAGTGTCGATATATCGTTGGAGAAAGTATCGATATTAAGGCATATGAAAATATTGGCTTTACATTGTAAATATACGGGCGGGTTAGAGCAGTATATTTAAGTATTGATTTATTCTTAGATATTCTGTTCATCAACAAGTTAGCAGCCTGCTTATTTCCCTTTTCGTCAGGTATCGGATTTGTCCAGAACACTTCATGTCGACTTCCCTGCTTTTTTTTAAAAATTTTATTTTTTATTTTTATTTAATTTTTTTTATTTCTGCAAACGCCAGCGACCTAGCTACTCTAAGCGCGGCTCCCTCCGTCTGAGTCCTCCCTCGGGCATTGGTGTGTGTGTTGTCCTTAATTGAGTAGTGTGTAAGCCTAGGGACCGATGAAAATGGTTCAAATGGCTCTGAGCACTATGGGACTTAACTTCTGAGGTCATCAGTCCCCTAGAACTTAGAACTACTCAAACCTAACTAACCTAAGGACGTCACACACATCCATGCCCGAGGCAGGATTCGAACCTGCCACCGTAGCGGTCTCGCGGCTCCAGACTGTAGCGCCTAGAAGCGCTCGGCCACTTCGGCCGGCTAGGGACCGATGACCTCAGCAGTTTGGTCCCATAGGAACTTACCACAAATTTCCAAAATTTAGCAACTGTAGTGTAAAAAATTGCGTTGCGAACCTCAACGTCACAGTTTCTGTTGTTAGCGCCGTCCACTTCAGCATTTCCCCTCACACGCCTCCGCCGCGAAGACCAATCTTGTCATTTAGATTTTTGTTCATCATTTTCAGCAACTGTTTTTGAAGGATATCGATGTCGATGAAAAGAAATAACACTGGTATTTGTTTCTTTATATAGGAAATTTTGTTATTTAATTCACTCCCCCCCCCCTGTCCCCGCCCCCCTTCCCCCTAGTGCAATCGGAATTTTCCTTTGTGTCACCTGTACTTGCTTCACTCAGCAAAAGGGAAAGGCTGGGCGTGATGAAGGCTCAAAAAGTAGCAAGACTGCTTCACACAGTGAAAGTAAAATTATGTTCTAGGACAATTTCAAAAGAACAATTTCAATTGTTGACCGAAAATTGCAAAAAAAAAAAAAATGTAATATCGGCACTCGATATTGTAATATCTAAAATTATATATCGATAATTTCGTTGGAAATATATCGCCAATGCACATCGATCTCATTTGTGGAAAATGTCGATGTATCGATATTCTGTCAATAGCCCTACTACGCACAGGTCACGTAAATTACGCGTCGGCATTATGTGGGCGTACCTTGAACGCTCGATAGCGGCACAGACGTGTTCCAGTGGGTTCAGACGAATATAATCTGGTGGCTAAGACTTCTGCGTGACTTGACAACTGTCGTGCTCTTCGAACCACGTAGTTCGATTCTAGCACGGGCTGTTATCCTGCTGGAAATGCCATCGCCATGAGCAATAACGTTCAAGAAGTCCACAATTATGATGGTGCTCAAGATTACTATCATGGTTCTTGTGGAAGCCCAGTCGAATGCTCCACAGCAATAGCATAATGTAGTCTATGGGTAAAGTGAAGACTGAGAAATGCCTGAACCGGCCTTTGGCGGAATGACGTGCTGCCTGCCTTACAAGCCGGCTGAGAAGCAATTTGCCATATGGCAGTGTACTGCAAAGTGCGATTTACGTGGATTTTGTTGGTGACTCAGTTATATTAGTTACAAATTTCTGTATTTGGTATCTTCTTAGCACATTTGATGGAAAATAAACACTTCCAGGTGTGTCCCAACATTGCGCTGCCATTCATTTAAGGACATACGAAGCGTAAATACATTCTTTTACTAAAAACACACATATCTCCAAAAATGTTACAGCTAAAATAGTAAAACTTGAGACTATTATGTACAACATTATGCTTGATATTTTTAGCAATTTTAGTTTGAAAATGCGCATCGACGTACATTTTATGAGTATTTGAATTTTTAATTGCCATTGTTTCTGTAATGTATCTTTTCTCGTAAACTAACCAAGCAATAAAACGGGAATTTCACATTTTACATCTGAATAAGAGGCTAATAAAACTTGTGGAACAGATTTTTGTTTAAGGTCGTAGTTGGTATGAAATTAATTTTTCAGTTTTCTGTTATCCGGCACTGATCTATTTTCCGCTCAAATTTTAAAGGACAAATTTTCTAAGAGAAAAGATAACGGAAAAGTGCTGCACAGGATTATTCAACAAGTAATTTTTAAAAATACTCCAAATTTAAGGATGTTAGCTTTTATGGTTCCTGAGAAAAGGTGCATTTAGCTCACAGAAGTCAGTTTACGGCAGTTCGCATTTAAAGGTTTTATTTCAATTTTTGACGATATTGCTATGCCTCTAGTGCCTAATGCTGTCCATATCCACCATCTTTACTCTATGCCCCGTCTTCCTGGACTAATTTCATTCCCTGCCTCCTTTGCCGGCCGCGGTGGTCTAGCGGTTCTAGGCGCTCAGTCCGGAACCGCGCGACTGCTACGGTCGCAGGTTCGAATCCTGCCTCGGACATGGATGTGTGTGATGTCCTTAGGTTAGTTAGGTTTAAGTCTTTCTAAGTTCTAGCGGACTGATGACCTAAGATGTTAAGTCCCATAGTGCTCAGAGCCATTTGAACCTCCTTTGCCTAATCAACTTTTGCCTTTTTTGTTCTGTTGCGTGAGCTTTGCCAGTTGCGTTCCATCGACGGTTCTGAGTATCTTCAGTGTGAATGCTCCTGGATGGAAGCTCTGTCCCTGCAGGTACTTACTACTGCGTACATCTCCAGTACTGAACACTAGACAGGCATCATATGCAGCCATCTCCATAAGTCTGCAGTCTAAGGCCCTTTGACTCACAATTACCACACCCACATGAAATATTAATAATATGGGCAAATACCGGGTAATCAAAAAGTCAGTATAAATTTGAAAACTTAATAAACTACGCAATAATGTAGATAGAGAGGTAAAAATTGACACACATGCTTGGAATGACATGGGATGTTATTAGAACAAAAAAAAAAAAAAAAAAAAAAAAAAAAAAAAAAAAAAAAAAATAAAAAAACATCACCCCAAATTGCTAGACGCGTGAAAGATCTCTTGCGCGCGTCGTTTGGTGATGATCGTCTGCTGAGCCGCCACTTTCGGCATGCTTGGCCTCCCAGGTCCCCAGACCTCAGTCCGTGCGATTATTGGCTTTGGGGTTACCTGAAGTCGCAAATGTATCGTGATCGACATCTCTAGCGATGCTGAAAGACAACATCCGACGCCAATGCCTCACCATAACTCCGGACATGCTTTACAGTGCTGTTCACAACATTATTCCTCGACTGCAGCTATTGTTGAGGAATGATGGTGGACATATTGAGCATTTTCTGTAAAGAACATCATCTTTGCTTTGTCTTACTTTGTTATGCTAATTATTGCTATTCTGATCAGATGAAGCGCCATCTGTCGGACATTTTTTGAACGTTTGTATTTTTTTTGGTTCTAATAAAACCCCATGTCATTCCAGGCATGTGTGTCAATTTGTACCTCTCTATCTACATTATTCCGTGATTTACTCAGTTTTCAAATTTATACTGACTTTTTGATCACCCGGTATTTCTAAGTCAGTTAACCTAAATGCACTGGAAAACTTGTCCTTGGCACTTTTCTGTTTCTTCACAGATTTTCTTCTTCGATGAACATACTTGTGTTTCTAGCCAGGATTCGATTATGGAACTGTGTGACGTTATACTTAAAGCATCGTTATAATAAATTTCGCAATAAAAAGTAATCGAATTTTTTTCACAATTTCGCCCTATATCTGCCGCGGAAGGGCCGTTCTAACATTGTGATATTGCTCCCATCAGCCCGCGTCCGTGACTCGGTGCTTGTTGAGAGCAACCGTTCGCACAGGCGCCCCATCAACCTAGAAATGTGATTCATACGACGAACTGCATGGGATTCCATTGATCCACTGTCCAGTCTTGTCGTCTGCTCGTGGTTTCCCTGCTTTACGTACGTGCTCACTGCAGCGACACGCTGTCGACCAGCTTCGCCATTACCGAGACGCTCGGTCCCAGATGCCAGGCCTCAACTACACTACTGGCCATTAAAATTGCTAAACCATGAAGATGACGTGCTACGGACGGAAATTTAACCGACAAGAAGAAGTAGCTGTGATATGCAAATGATTAGGTTTTCAGAACATTCACACAACGTTGGCGCCGGTGGCAACACCTACAACGTGCTGACATGAGGAAAGTTTCCAACCGATTTCTCATACACAAACAGCAGTTGACCGGCGTTGCCTGGTGAAACGTTGTTGTGATGCCTCGTGCAAGGAGGAGAAATACGTACCATCACGTTTCCGACTTTGATAAAGGTCGGATTGTAGCCTATCGCGATTGCGATTTATCGTATCGCGACATTGCTGCTCGCGTTGGTCGAGATCCAAAGACTGTTAGCAGAATATGGAATCGGTGAGTTCAGGAGGGTAATACGGAACGCCGCGCTGGATCCCAACGGCCTCGTATGACTAGCAGTCGAGATGACAGGCATCTTCTCCGCATGGCTGATACGGATCGTGCAGCCACAGCTCGATCTCTGAATGAACTGATGGGGACATGGACTATCAGCTCGGAGACCATGGCTGCGGTTACCCTTGACACTGCATCACAGACAGGAGCTCCTGCGATGGTGTTCTCAACGACGAATCTGGGTGCACGAATGGCAAAACGTCATTTTTTCCGAAGAATCCAGTTTCTGTTTACAGCACCATGATGGTCGCATCCGTGTTTGGCGACATCGCGGTGAACGCACAATGGAGCGTGTATTCGTCATCGCCATACTGGCGTATCACCCGGCGTGATGGTATGGAGTGCCACTGGTTACACGTCTCGGTCACCTCTTGTTCGCATTGACGGCACTTTGAACAGTGGACGTTACATTTCAGGTGTGTTACGACCCGTGGCTCTACCCTCCATTCGATCCCTGCGAAACCCTACATTTCAGCAGGATAATGCACGACCGCATGTTGCAGGTCCTGTACGGGCCTTTCTGGATACAGAAAATGTTCGACTGCTGCCCTGGCCAGCACATTCTCCAGATATCTCACCAATTGAAAGCGTCTGGTCAATGGTGGCCGAGCAACTGGCTCGTCACAATACGCCAGTCACTACTCTTGATGAACTGTGGTATCGTGTTGAAGCTGCATGGGCAGCTGTTTCTGTAGACGCCATCTAAGCTCTGCTTGACTCAATGCTCAGGCGTACCAAGGCCGATATTACGGCCAGAGGTGGTTTTTCTGGGTAATGATTTCTCAGGATCTATGCACCCAAACTGCGTGAAAATGTAATCACATGTCAGTTCTAGTATAATATATTTGTCCAATGAATACCCGTCTATCATCTGCATTTCTTCTTGGTGTAGCAATTTTAATCGCCAGTAATGTATATGTTCCTTGTTAAAGTGTAATTATGACGATGCAGGTAATTCCTTAGCTCTGTGAACTTTGTGGAAGTGGCTTAGTGGAACGACTGATTTGGGGCCTTTATCTTTTCTAGAATGATGGGACAAACAACATGGATAGTAAGCGCAGTCAGGTTACCTCCACTAACTCAAGTCATCCGACCGCCACCTCTTCCTAGGGATTGGCGCGAAGTTTGAATTTTTGGCGGTAAAGAAAGGTCAACTGCCGAGAATTCTTCCGGGTTGTATGGCCGTGGTCCATGGATCCCTTTGTCTCTGACATTTCGTCCAAAGCTACGTTGGGCATCTTCGGAGGCTGTTTAGGGTCTTTTATTGGTAACGCCGCCGCCACGTAGCGCTCTCTGTATGAAAATCACTGGCTGTGCTGTGTGCAGTCTGTGGCTAGTTTGCATTGTTGTCTGCCATTGTAGTGTTGGGCAGCTGGACGTGAACAGCGCGTAGCGTTGCGCAGTTGGAGGTGAGCCGCAAGCAGTGGTGGATGTGGGGAGAGAGATGGCGGAGTTTTGAAATTTGTAACACTGGATGTCATGAACTAAAATATATATTATGACTGTTAAGGTAAATACATTGTTTGTTCTCTATTAACATCTTTCAATTGCTAACTATACCTATCAGTAGTTAGTGCCTTCCGTAGTTTGAATCTTATTTAGCTAGCAGTAGTGGCGCTCGCTGTATTGCAGTAGTTCGAGTAATGAAGATTTTTGTGAGGTAAGTGATTTGTGAAACGTATAGAATAATGTTAGTCAGGACCATTCTTTTGCAGGGATTTTTGAAAGTCAGATTGCGTTGCGCTAAAAATATTGTGTGTCACTTTAGTGAATGTTTGAGTACGTTCAGTTTTGCTCAGCTGTCTGAAAAGCAAATAGTGTAAGAGGTTTATCAGCACAGTAATTCAGAAATTGTTGTAAGGGGGCGTTTCATACTGGTTGTGATGAGTCTTGCCGACTGAGTCACCCACTCATGCACACCCTCCCCTTAACTATTGTACCGCTAACAACACATTGATATACAAAAATTATGCAAATTAATTAAATCGATATATTTCTCATGTATGGGGTAGCTTTTTTAATTCGCAGCATCCTATTGGTCGGTGAAATCAATGGAATAATAACAGGAAACACACTCCGCCACTCGACGCCCGTCGCCCCCGCCGCAGTCCTCGAACCCGACCCCACCCCGACCGCCTCAGCATCACTCTGGCGTCCACGGGCCGGCCTCCCTCAGGCTAGCGTGTCACGGCCACAGCAAACAGGCTGCTCGCAGTGGTCCTATTCCGCAGCGTCTCCCCCTCTGCCGTCACGTCCTCGCCGATCACGTGAGGTACAGCACGCACCCCTGTCCACCTCGCCACACAACCTCGAGGTACGCTCACACTGGCCCCATACGTGACACGCCTCTGGGCGGCAAGTGTGTTTAGCGTCGCTGACGCTATACCTGTGGATACTGACGTCGCAGAAATCTGTTCCAGAATACCACAGCTGCTTTCTCCCTAGCGATCCTAACGGAACATACGACCTGAGTCCAGCTGTGCTTACCTGCCCCAGCGTTACTGACACCTCGCCGCAAAACGTCCACATGGCGACTCACCATCTAAAAGGTTCTCAATGTTATTCTGATGTCACATGACTATGTAAAATAAGAGCCAAGTCGACCTCTCGGAAATTGTATAGTGTCCCAGAAATAGTCAATGCTCGCTTTCTTGTCTCAGCTTGTACACACGGAATTTTTTCCCTAACAGAACCTGTTTACGAAAATAGCGCGGAATAACGCCGAATGCATTCTTCCTCGCAATCCTAACGTGGCACCACATCCATCACGTGTTACCCTTCCTGCTTTCAACATACGCAAACGTTCTCACCATTATGTAGAGCACAAAGGATGTCATGTGAATGAATGTAGCATTATGACAGGTTCTTAGGGAATTTACCCCCCGAATTACTGATTCAGCCGGTGTGGAAGCACCATCCACCATTTCTTTCTTTCTGCAGACGACAGTTTCAGGGGGCAAAAAAAAAAAAAAACTATTTTACACAGATCGCCATATTGCACTGACAATTAAACCCTGCAAAGTGCCCATACATATCGTCAAACATGGAAAGACTCAATTACACTGCTCTCCCACTGAGGAGAGGAGCTTGAATATTAAAGCGTGAAACCGCTCTCCAACCCAGCAATATATCACCATGTACTGTGTCGATGTAGTAAACGTACAATTCGTATCCTGTGCCAAACAAAATCACCTATTTTACATCATTCGTACATATACCACGAAGACAGATAGCACCGTATATACTCCTCACAGCACTAGATATTTTCTCATAGCCGACTGTCACAAGTGATCCACTCCCAACCGCGACCAGAGTGCCCTCAGCAGACGGTAGTCACTCTCAGAACTGCTCTACAAATTCGAGCTCGTTTCACTTCAGCATAAACAAGTAACTGTTTCTGGGCCAAACCTGCCTCCTTGCTTGCTCAGTTTTCTACACTCATCTCTAGACTCTGGGATTACAAGAAAGGAACATATGTACACTCCTGGAAATTGAAATAAGAACACCGTGAATTCATTGTCCCAGGAAGGGGAAACTTTATTGACACATTCCTGGGGTCAGGTACATCACATGATCACACTGACAGAACCACAGGCACATAGACACAGGCAATAGAGCATGCACAATGTCGGCACTAGTACTGTGTATATCCACCTTTCGCAGCAATGCAGGCTGCTATTCTCCCATGGAGACGACCGTAGAGTTGCTGGATGTAGTCCTGTGGAACGGCTTGCCATGCCATTTCCACCTGGCACCTCAGTTGGACCAGCGTTCGTGCTGGATGTGCAGACCGCGTGAGACGACGCTTCATCCAGTCCCAAACATGCTCAATGGGGGACAGATCCGGAGATCTTGCTGGCCAGGGTAGTTGACTTACACCTTCTAGAGCACGTTGGGTGGCACGGGATACATGCGGAAGTGCATTGTCCTGTTGGAACAGCAAGTTCCCTTGCCGGTCTAGGAATGGTAGAATGATGGGTTCGATGACGGTTCGGATGTACCGTGCACTATTCAGTGTCCCCTCGACGATCACCAGTGGTGTACGGCCAGTGTAGGAGATCGCTCCCCACACCATGATGCCGGGTGTTGGCCCTGTGTGCCTCGGTCGTATGCAGTCCTGATTGTGGCGCTCACCTGCACGGCGCCAAACACGCATACGACCATCATTGGCACCAAGGCAGAAGCGACTCTCATCGCTGAAGACGACACGTCTCCATTCGTCCCTCCATTCACGCCTGTCGCGACACCACTGGAGGCGGGCTGCACGATGTTGTGGCGTGAGCGGAAGACGGCCTAACGGTGTGCGGGACCGTAGCCCAGCTTCATGGAGACGGTTGCGAATGGTCCTCGCCGATACCCCAGGAGCAACAGTGTCCCTAATTTGCTGGGAATTGGCGGTGCGGTCCCCTACGGCACTGCGTAGGATCCTACGGTCTTGGCGTGCATCCGTGCGTCGCTGCGGTCCGGTCCCAGGTCGACGGGCACGTGCACCTTCCGCCGACCACTGGCGACAACATCGATGTACTGTGGAGACCTCACGCCCCACGTGTTGAGCAATTCGGCGGTACGTCCACCCGGCCTCCCGCATGCCCACTATACGCCCTCGCTCAAAGTCCGTCAACTGCACATACGGTTCACGTCCACGCTGTCGCGGCATGCTACCAGTGTTAAAGACTGCGATGGAGCTCCGTATGCCACGGCAAACTGGCTGACACTGACGGCGGCGGTGCACAAATGCTGCGCAGCTAGCGCCATTCGACGGCCAACACCGCGGTTCCTGGTGTGTCCGCTGTGCCGTGCGTGTGATCATTGCTTGTACAGCCCTCTCGCAGTGTCCGGAGCAAGTATGGTGGGTCTGACACACCGGTGTCAATGTGTTCTTTTTTCCATTTCCAGGAGTGTATTTTCACATGATTTGCTAGAATATCACACCATTTTCGCGGTACTTCTCGATATCTAGCTCACAGCAGTATCCTACCAATCACTCGCGCAACAGAATTCCGAAGATATAGACTGGAAATTATTTCTCTAGAAACCAGAAACTTTAGCTAGGTGGAGCGTGCTGTAAACAGTAGAGTAACTAGAAACTTATCCCATCAGCGAAGGTCTTTACATGAAAAAAACTCGACAAAAGAAAAAGTAAACTGATATTTCCACTAGCTAATACCCATGTCGGTGTTGTAACAGATTCAAAATCATCCATATAATTTACAAAGTCAAATAATTGTTTCTCATGTCTAGAGAACCAGCAAAAGCGTCTTTCACGTGCTAGATGCATACACCACAATCGATGTTCTCTGACATAAATAAAGATGCGAAATGTGAAGAAGCAGTCAACCGTGAGTTGGTGACATGGAGTGGAATGGCAGGTTAAGTGCAGAACACTAGGTTAATTTGCGTAATTTTCATGTAAAATGCAGTACAAAAGTTTAAGGGGGTGGCTGGCCAGTGTCGCCAAGTGGTTCTAAGCGCTTCAGTCTGGAACCACGAGACCGCTACGGTCGCAGGTTAGAATCCTTCCTCGGGCATGGATGTGTGTGATGGCCTTAGGTTGGTTAGGTTTAAGTAGCTCTAAGCTCTAGGGGACTGATGACCTCAGATGTTAAGTCCCATAGTGCTCAGAGCCATTTGAACCATTTTTTTAAAGGGGGTGGGTGACAAAGAAGAATGCGCCAGAAATGGCGTTCAAAAGCATGAGAAATTCGAAAAGTGTACCATAAAATGGTGGGAGGACATAACTAATCACTTAATTTGGTATCAAAGGTGGCAGAATGGTTTAAGGAAATGGGGGTGACATGGAAAACCACTTAAGAGAACAATAGGTTAAGTGCCAACAAAGGGCCAAACATTAGGTTATGACACCTGGAGAACAGTGCTGAACATTAGGTTATGCAACATGTTTACTCTATGTAATTACTTCTTACAAGGCCTACATGTTTCCAAACAGCAGAGAATGATGAGCAAGAGAAATCCAACTCCCACAAACTGATTTTTTTTATAAATTTCCTGTTATGAGGGCCTTCCTCTCCATCACCAGACCGCCATCTTGGATTACGTCATGGAAGGGATGACTGCGCCCTCTGGTGGCGGTACTGTGCACTAGACCGGTTGGACTCCAGATCTCATGGTGAACACACTGTTTCCCGCTATCCCCCCCCCCCCCCCGCCATCTTGGATTATGTCACAGAATGGACAACAGCGCCCTCTAATGGCAGTACTGTGAACTAGGTCAGTACGGTGTACTAGGTCAGCTGGACTCCGGACCCCATGGCGACCACACTGTTTCCCGCCATTTCCCCCCACCCCCAGATGACATCTTGTGTTACGTCACAGAACAGACGACAGTGCCTCTGGTGGCAGTACTGTGTATTAGGTCAGTTGGACTCAGAAACCCGTTGTGACCACACTGGATGACAGTAGTGCCTCAAATTGTTTAAATAAAGACAGGTGCATGCAAAATAAAGACATGTCCAGCACAGGTTGAGTCCTCTCCCAGCCATTTCCTAGGACAGGTGACTTAGGTTAGTAGAGGTGGCCCAACTACACTTTCTTTCCTTCAATATTCTTAGGTGTGTTGCCTTGTCCTGATGGAATTTGAACTTCATATCAGTCCCTAGGAAGATATGGCAGTCGGATGACTTAGGTTAGTGGAGTTAGTCCAAATTCCATTTCTTTCCCGCCATTTTCTTAGGTTAGTAGAGATAGCGCAAGTGACCTTTCTTTACTGCCAAAATACAAACTTCGTGCCAATCCCTAGGAAGAGGTGGCAGTTTAATGACTTGGGTTAGTGGAAGTACCCCAACTGCTCTTTCTTTCCCACAATTTTCCCTACGTTAGTAGAGGCAGCATTATCCTGATGGAATCTGAACTTCCCGCTACTTTTTTGCGGAGGGGGTAGGTTAGTGGAAGTAGCCCAATTGAGCTATTTTCCCACCAAAATTAACAGTTTCTGCCAAAATTCGCCATCTTGAATGATGTCATGGCCGCCATCTTGGGTGACATCGTGTGCTGTTGCCAAGGCTACACACCTCCATCTCGGATGACGTCATCGCCGAAATCTTGGATACATCTGGCAACAATGGAGAGTGGGTTAGAAGTGGCTTTGTCCCAATACTAACGTGATCTGAAGCAGCCATTGCTTCCGGTTTTTATGCCTTCCAGTGGTGTGATAATGAAGGAGTACGACATTAACACCCGTAAATAAAATGGTGCAAGGTCTCTTTAAGACCCTCCCACTTCGGCAACACCCTCGGTCCAGTTCGCAGATCTTTGTGGGGCATTTTAAAAATCATAAGTACAAGACAGCCAATCACACTCTCAGGCGCTGGTGTGAGAAGCATCCTTTTCGGCAACACTCAGATTCCGCATGTGGCCAGCGGGTACTAGTTCAGTGACGTAGTGCAACTCGATGCAGGGGTGTAGAAACGATTGCCTGTCATACGGCATAACTCGCCTGCAAGTTTTGCTCTCCTGTGCAGGTTGGATAGTCTAGGGTCCGCTCGAAACCATTCCACGAAATGTGGACATTATCTGAAACAGCAAAGGGTACTTATAGTTTTTCAGTACTCCTTGACACCGATGCGATGCTAGTTGCCTGCCTGCAGGCGTCTAGGTCTTCTTCGGAAGTGTTCTCTGTAACAGCTCATTTTGAAATTTCTCAATAAATGTGGGCGAGTGCCACTGATGGTACTGACGAACTGAGGGTCTTAGAGGGACCGATTGCCATTTTAAATACGCAAGTGTCAGTGTCGCATACTTCCGTGATCACGCCACACGAGTGGGCGAGACAGGAGGGCTGAAAAAGCGTGAACACCCTTTACTGCTTCAAATCACGTTCAAACTTTGTCGATGGTTTCGAATGGTCACATGTGGTTTCAGCCTGCACGCTAGAGCAAACATCGCGGTCGCATAGCCCTCTAAAGGGGTGCGACCGTGTTCGGAGGGGTTCCTGGCCCACGGTGTCCTGACAGAAGGGTTAGACGTCCGCGAAGTGTCATCAGTGTCAAAGGTCATAGTATTGCTCCTCACACTGAGAACTGTCGTTTTCGACCGCGAAAGAAAAGGCTGATTTCAGTGACTCAATTTATGCAACCCTCTGAGGCCTTTTCGTGTCGATTCTGAGCGGTGGTGGGTCTCAAATACTTTCCTTGGCCACCCACGAGAAATCGCCTGATTTCAACGCCGGGTGTCGGCGTACATACCTCAGTCGTAGAGGGTCAAAAGAAGGGATGAAATGTGGGTAACAGGAGATGTGACCACCTTCATTTCGCGTGACACGTCAGCGGTGGCGTCGGTCAGAATTTTGGTGAAATGTGGCGAGACTGTGACACCATTAACCCAACTTGCGTTTTAGATGAACGTCTGAGCTCTAGCCTCTAGTTTGGAGACAGGATGACAACAATAAACCACCTTGCATTTGAGATCAATTTCTGAGCTGTGGCGTTTTGTTTGGCGACTCTGTGACATCATTAAAGCACCTCAGACTTGAGATTAACTTCTGAACTCTGACCTCTTTTCGACGAGTGTCGACACTTTGCAGCTTGTAGCATTGCGGAGCCAGAGGGTGACAACGCAAGGTGTCCCGCTTTGGCACCACGACAGAGGAAGGTTGAAGGCGAGTTCGAGTTAAATTTGAAAGTTATGCATCGCAACGGAAAACAATTACGAGGTTTCGAAAAAAGTAATCCTTGAATTCTGTTAGATTCGTGATACGAGAAAGACTCAAAGCAGCATATAGCAACTTGACTGGCACGCCGCGGTAGCCGTGGGGTTCTAGGCGCTTCAGTCCGGAACCCCGGGAGTGCTACGGTCGCAGGTTCGAATCCTGCCTCGGGCATGGGTGTGTATGATGTCCTTAGGTTAGTTAGGTTTAAGCAGTTCTAAATTCTAGGGGATTGATGACCGAAGATGTTAAGTCCCATAGTGCTCAGAGCCATTTTTGAACTGGCACGCTACATCACCTGATCGTAATTCCACGGAAAATATTTGGAAATATTTGGAGTAGCATGTGAAACGCAGCAGTCAATACCCCGGCAATGTGATAGCTCTACAGCCGGCCGGAGTGGCCGAGCGGTTCTAGGTGCTACAGTCTGGAACCGCACCACCGCTACGGCCGCAGATTCGAATCCTGCCTCGGGCATGGATGTGTGTGATGTCCTTAGGTTATTTAGGTTCAAGTAGTTCTGAGTTCTAGGGGACTGATGACCTCAGAAGTGCCATAGTGCTCTGAGCCATTTGAACCATTTGATAGCACTACAGCATTTAACAGTCAATGAGTGGCTTCAGGAAAACTTGAGGAGAACTGTGAACTCTCAAAACTGACACTACTGTTAGGGGCGAAGTTACCCGGTATTAGCGTGGCGGCTGCTGAGGGAGATCGTTCGGGGTGCTTTAAGGGGCTCCGGAAAGGCTCAAAATCATGAACAGTTCAATTTTTACTTTTTTGCGTTTCCTGAATCTGCAGACTACTACCTTTTAATAGATATATAATTTATTCAATTCCGAAGACTACAACTATTTTTAAATTTTTTTTGAAATGTGTTCTACATGGGCGTGACCCACTGTGGCGCTGTTAAACTGCTGTCAAAAGGTGTTATTATTAACGTCCGTGTTCATCAGGTACATTTTAGTGATGTGAGATAAAGTATGTGTTGTGGCTAACCTGTGATGGTTCAATATATATCGCTGTTGAAAAAGTGTATTCACGGAAAAACTCAAAACACCAATGAAAGTGTAAGTAGTGTTATATGGTCGAGAATCCCCAAGACTGTATTTGTTGGAATAGAAACACTTCACTTTGGTGTGTATGATGCTGTTGCGACTTTCAATGATGGCAACATTGTAAGGTGCAAGGTATTTAGAAATATGGGGATGAAGATAGGTTCTAACATGGTACGAGCGATGCTTGCTTCAGACAAGGAACGCCTTCGGGCTGCAGACAGGGCTGTAAAGAGTCTAGAAATACAAGCAAGAGTAAACAGGAGGAGGAACAAGAGGAAGCTGGAGGAGGAGTTTGCAGAGGATGAAGATAATCCATCCTATGGACCTGGAGTGCACTAAAAAGTTAATCCAATCTTTGTCGCTCGATTCCCAAAACTTTTATTTTCTCATACTAATTACATGTTTTCTAAGGATCTTCCAAACATATTTGTTTCAAACTTTCAGTAAATGTTACACAGTACCTTCTGCATAATTTAACACAGCCTTTTTCCAAAAAACTGTATATTTTTGAATATATAAATAAAAAATTGTAAAAAAATGTTGTGAATTTTCATTACAATTGAAAAAATATCATCTTTAATAACTGAACTAAAATTTTGTAAAATCCCTGTGTTAAGTTGTAGCCCATATTCCAATAAATAATCTGTAAAAAGTTCAACTTCCTACCTCAAATACTTTGTGAGGAAAGATGTAATTTATAAGCGTTATTTTAACATTGCGAGTATAGGGCGTTCCGGAGCCCCTTAAGTGGATGCAGACGGTCAGGGACTGTGGAAGGCGGGAGTCACAGTGTGTGTGTGTCTGTACGAGGCGCAGCCGTACACGGGAGGTGCTCCGGCACCTCGTTACGCCACGGCAGAGTGGCAGTTCGGCGGCGGCCACCCCGTCCACATCGCCGAGCGAGGCGTGGCCGCGCGGCCTGCCGCAGCACGGCGCTGCGCGTCGCTTCGCCAGATCGATGCAGCCGGCGGCGGGCGGCGGGCGCCGTCCACGTCCGCGTCGGCAGCGCCGGGGAGCGGGCGCAGCCGGCGCGTCTGGGCCCGTGCCAGGCGCCCCTGCTCCAGGGCCGCGCGCGGTACGTGGCTCCAGGTCTGGGGGGGGGGGGGGGGGCAGGGGGTTGCAGACGGCGCTTCCCCTCGACCCCTTCCAGCCCGTAGCTAGCCGTGGCCTGTGCAATCGGCCGTCGAAAAAATATTGCGTCACTATCATTCTTAGCCTGCACAACTTTTGTAGTTACTTATTTTCGTCTACACTATTGGCCATTAAAATTGCTACACCACGAAGATGACGTGCTACAGACGCGAAATTTAACCGACAGGAAGAAGATGTTGTCATATGCAAATTATTAGCTTCTCAGTGCATTCACACAACGTTGGCGCCGATGGCAACACCTACAACGTGCTGACAAGAGGAAAGTTTTCAACCGATTTCTCATGCACAAACAGCAGTTGACCGGCGTTGCCTGGTGAAACGTTGTTGTGATGCCTCGAGTAAGGAGGAGAAATGCGCACCCTGATGTTTCCGACTTTGATAAAGGTCGGATTGTAGCGTATTGCGATTGCGGTTTATCGTATCGCGACATTGCTGCTCGCGTTGGTCGAGATCCAATGACCGTTAGCAGAATATGGGATCTGTGGGTTCAGGAGGGTAATACGGAACGCTGTGCTGGATCCCAACGGCCTCGTATCACTAGCAGTCGACATGACAGGCATCTTATCCGCATGGCTGTAACGGATCGTGCTGCCACGTCTCGATCCAAATGGTTCAAATGGCTCTGAGCACTATGGGACTTAACATCTTACGTCATCAGTCCCCTAGAACTTAGAACTACTTAAACCTAACTAACCTAAGGACATCACACAACACCCAGCCATCACGAGGCAGAGAAAATCCCTGACCCCGCCGGGAATCGAACCCGGGAACCCGGGCGTGGGAAGCGAGAACGCTACCGCACGACCACGAGATGCGGGCCGTCTCGATCCCTGAGTCAACAGATGGGGCCGTTTGCAAGACAACAACCATCTGCAGGAACAGTTCGACGACGTTTGCAGCAGCATGAACTATCAGTTGAGAGACCATGGCTGCGGTTACCCTTGACGCTGCATCACAGACAGGAGCGCCTGCTATGGTGTACTCAACGACGAACCTGGGTGCACGGATGGCAAAACGTCATTTTTTCGGATGAATCCAGGTTCTGTTTACGGCATCATTATGGTCGCATCCGTGTTTGGCAACATTGCGGTGAACGCTCATTGGAAGTGTGTATTCGTCATCGCCCTACTGGCGTACCACCCGGCGTGATGGTATGGGGTACCATCGGTTACACGTCTCGGTCACCTCTTGTTCGCATTGATGGTACTTTGAACAGTGGACGTTATATTTCAGATGTGTTACGACCCGTGGTTCTACCGTTTATTCGATCCCCCCGAAACCCTTCATTACAGAAGGATAATGCACGGCGGCATGTTGCAGGTCCTGTACGGGTCTTTCTGGATACAGAAAATGTTCGATTGCTGCCCTGGCCAGCACATTCTCCAGATCTCTCACCAATTGAAAACGTTTGGTCAATGGTGGCCGACTACCTGGCTCGTCACAATACGCCAGTCACTACTCTTGATGAACTGTGGTATCATGTTGAAGCTTCATGGGCAGCTGTACCTCTACACGGCATCCAAGCTCTGTTTGACTCAATGCCCAGGCGTATCAAGGCCGTTACTACGGCCAGATATGGTTGTTCTGGGTACTGGTTTCTCAGGATCTATGCACCCAAATTGCGTGAAAATGTGAAACGTCCCCTTTGAACAATTTATACAAGACTATG
Source organism: Schistocerca cancellata (assembly GCF_023864275.1). Lineage (NCBI taxonomy): Eukaryota > Metazoa > Arthropoda > Insecta > Orthoptera > Acrididae > Schistocerca > Schistocerca cancellata. The sequence goes on from NC_064633.1 coordinate 523,631,296, forward strand.
CTTAAACTGACACAATATTTTTAGCGCAACGCAATCTGACTTTCAAAAATCCCTACAAAAGAATGGCCCTGACTGTCATTTAACCTATACGTTTCACAAATCACTTACCTCACCAAAAATCTTCCTTACTCGAACTACTGCAATACAGCGAGCGCCACTACTGCCAGCTGAATAAAAGATTCAAACTACAGAATGCACTAACTACTGATAGGGATAGCAAATGAAAGATTTTAATAGAGAACAAACAATGTATTTACCTTAATATCATCAAAAGTCATAATATATGTAATTTCAAAACTCCGCCATTTCCTTCCAGACATCCACCACTGCTGGCGGCTCACCTCTAACTGCGCAACGCTACACGCTGTTCACATCCAGCTGCCGCTGCCCAACACTACAATGGTACACAACAATGCAAACTAGCCACAGACTGCACACAGCACAGTCAGTGATTTTCATATAAAGCGCTACGTAACGTTGTCAATAAGAAAACATAAACAGCCTACTTACAAATGTAATCTCATGTCAGTTCTAGCATAACATATTTGTCCAATGAATACCCGTTTATCATCTGCATTTCTTCTTGGTGTAGCAATTTTAATGGCCAGTAGTATTTTCTTCTACTTTTTTTAATGCACGGTGTGATATAAAGTTGTGAGCAAAACATTGCGCGAGTCAGTCCACATCTTGAATGTGATACAGCAGTGATTCTGAGTGGTGTGGACGTGACAAGTCGTTGTTAGGTTTCCAGAGGCAAAAAAAAAAAAAAAAAAAAAAAAAAGGAGAAGGCCGGTGTTTTACGGGCGCGGAGAGTGTTCCATCGGGGTTCGATCTGGTGAATTTCGTGGACGAGACATGAACATCAATATCATGCTCCTCCGAATCGACGCCATTGTCTTCAGGGAAAATGTGGAGAATGAAGAGACAGGAATGCTCCGCAATAATGGTCATCTAGTCCACAGCTGTCATTACTTTTTCAATTACCAGCTTCACGGGGTAGCCGCGTGGTCTGGTGCGCCTTGTCACGGTCCGCGCAGCTGCCCCCGTCGGAGGTTCGAATCCTCCCTTGGGCATGAGTGTGTATGTTGTCCTTAGCGTAAGTTAGTTTAAGTTAGATTAAGTAGTGCATCAGCTTAGGGACTGATGACCTATGCAGTTTGGTCCCATAAGACCTTACGACAAATTCCAAATTTCAGTTACTACCATAAACTGCAAGGAAAACATTGTGCTCTTATTTTTGAGGCATCTGCGACTGCTGCGAACCCCGGCAGTAAGCGGATATATTTACACGATCAGTATGCTAGGGATGTATTACGAACAGCAGCACAAACCTCCCAGCACTGCTGTGCGTGAAGATGTTAGGCGAGGGAACATCTGCACCAACAGCGTTGGATTCTCTTCACGAAAAAGAGCAGGATTTAAGAGTGTGGAAGAGTCCAGCGACCAATCCATGTCTTGGGCATGCAGCTCCATGGAATCAGCAAGGAGGTGTGTCATTTATGTTTTGGGTCGGAAACACGGACGAATGTTGGACACTTCTCCTTACTATCGAGGATAGTGGATTGTGCATTATCGCTACTGGTTCCTCCAACTTGTTGTCCAGTCTTCACTCAAGATGACTCTGCAGAAGCACACGGCTCCCACTTGGTGAACACCTACCTCCAGGGGCAGAGAATAGCCGAACCGAATGGCCTGCGGTATCCGCTGACACGAAACCGATTCAGCAAGTTTGGAACCACTTGAAACTTCCAGTGAGTCGTCAGTGATGTCCTCTTCACACACTGGATAGCCTCAGGAGTCCTTGAGGAGCTACATCTGGACAATAGTACCGTGGAGAGTACGAGCTGAATATTTTCTGTCACATTCACAATTTTCTGTACTGAATTTCTTTCTCGTCTTCTTAAACCACAAATAATCTTTAGCGAACTACAAATTCTTAACGAGCTATAGATGTCCTTAAATCTCAAATACTCTTTACCGAACTCCTGAGCTCTGAAAGCATGACTGTCTTTGACACGTTCAGTAGAACGCCAGGAGCAAACCTTCGACATTCTGGTATCCACCAACCAATGAGAAAGGAGCGCGGCACGTGCCCGAGTAGAGAACCGTGTTTTTGAATAGACAAAAAATGGCTTTGAGCACTATGGGACTTAACATCGGAGGTCATCAGTCCCCTAGAACTTAGAACTACTTAAACCTTACTAGCCTAAGGACATCACACACATCCATGCCCGAGGCATGATTCGAACCTGCGACCGTAGCGGTCGCGCGGTTCCAGAAAGAACCGCCTAGAACCGCTCGGCCACGCCGGCCGGCTTGAATAGACAAAAAACGATTGCTCTACTGAGAATTGCACCATTGGGGAACAAACATTTTACCATGAGAATGACATCATCAGCCAAAATGCTAACATTAACGTTCCGCAAGGTAGTGTCATAGGCCCTATGCTGTTCTTGATTCATATAAATGATCTAGGTGATAATCTGATCAGCCCCCTTAGATTGTCTGCAGATGACGCTGTAATTTACTGGCAAGTAAAATCATCAGACGATCAATTCCAATTACAAAATGATCTAGAGAGAATTTCTGTATGATGCTAAGAGTGGCAATTATCACTAAACAAAGAAACGTGCGAGGTCATCCACATAGGTACTAAAAGAAATCCGATAAATTTTGGGTATACATTAAATCGCACAAATCTAAGGGCTGTCAATTCGACTAAATACCTAGGAATTACAATTACGTGAATTTAAATTGGAAAGACCACATAGATAATATTGTGGGGAAGGCGAAACAAAGACTGCGCTTTGTTGGCAGAACACTTAGAAGATGCGACAAACCCACTAAAGAGACAGCCTACATTACACTTGTCCGTCCTCTGCTGGAATATTGCTTCGCGGTACGGGATCCTTACCAGGTAGGTTTGACGGAGGACATCGAAAAAGTGCAAAGAAGGGCAGCTCGTTTCGTGATATCGCGCAATAGGGGTGAGAGTGTCACTGATATGATACGCGAGTTAGGGTGGCAGTCACTGACACAAAGGCGGTTTTCTTTGCGGCGAGATCTATTTACGAAATTTCAATCACCAACTTTCTCTTCCGAATGCGAAAGTATTTTGTTGACACCCACCTACGTAGGAAGAAATGATCATCGTAATAAAATAAGAGAAATCAGAGCTCGAACGGAAAGATTTAGGTGTTCCTTTTTCCCACTCTTCATTCGAGAGTGGAATGGAAGTAGTATGAAAATGGTTCGATGAACCATCTGCCAGGCACTTAAGTGTGAATTGCAGAGTAACCATGTAGATTAGATGTAGATGTAGCAGTAATAAGAACTTACAGAGCACCCATGGGACCCATGGAAAACCACAATATGCCTGCCCAAATCATCACCGATCCCCCGCCATGTTTCACTCTTAGGACATAAACTCGGCCAGAAGTTAGTGTGTAACAAGACTCATCCGAAGTCTCTCTTCCATTCCTCCACAGTCCAGGTTTTATGGCTTCGGCACCACGTGTTCCTGTTACGGTCACTTTCGTCACTGATATGTGGTTTTAGAATTTCAGCAGCCGCGCGGGATTAGCCGAGCGGTCTGTGGCGCTGCAGTCATGGACTGTGCGGCTGATACCGGCGGAGGTTCGAATCCTCCCTCGGGCATGGGTGTGTGTGTTTGTCCTTAGGATAATTTAGGTTAAGTAGTGTGTAAGCTTAGGGGCTGATGACGTTAGCAGTTAAGTCCCATAAGATTTCACACGCATTTGAACTTTTTATTTTTATTTTTTTATTTCAGCTCTCCCTGCACCTCTCTGCATGTGGAGCTACCTTCGTGTTGTTTTTTTACTGGTAGGTTTGGGGAGTGTGACTTTCGGTTCTGCAGTTGTCGTCCTCGTATTCTTCGTCACAATCCTCTTCAATGACCGTCTGTCAAGACCACTCAACACATACTTGCGCCCGGATTGTGACTTAGCGGATGACATTTTTCCGCTTTGCCTGCATGCAGTATAAGCATCCGATATGATGCCTCTCGAAACGTGTTTACGCTGCATGGGATGGAACGACATGGAAGTGAATGGTACTAAGTAGCGAACACTTGCTAAGTGCGAACACTTGCTCTTTTCATTTTATTATTATTTCGCAGTGAAAATACGTTTTAGCTTCATAGGATTTTATCTTTCATTCCCTGTTCCTTCTGAATCCAAGTTCCAACACCTCACGCACGTTAGCCGATATGCAGGCGGTAAGAAACGCTTTCTGATCAGTTTTATTGCTTTTTTCCAATTTCCTTCTCGTCTATCTTGAGAAGACCACGGCAACAGCAGCATACTTACAAAACTTTACACTTTGTATGTTTCACTCATTCACTTATTTCCAATAATAATTTGGCAAGAAGCTTTTCTGCAGAACTGCTATCTTTAGGTACTCATATGATATCTTCGCCTTACTTTTTGGTAAAGTCTACATTGAAAGACAATGTATGCGCCGGGCATGCCAAATAGGTTTCGTTGCAAAACGCGGCCTTTGATCTAGAAGGTTTAGTACATTTTAAACTGTATATTGCCACGCTTTACATAAATTAAAGACTACGAAGTTTATGAACCGTAAATTTGCTACTTAACTTTATGGACACACAAAGCAGAAAGATGTTTTACTACAAAAAAATAATGCAGTAGCATATGAGTACATAGCGTGTTGCCAAAGCACTTCGTACCAAGCTATTATTGGAAATGATAGAAAGACTGAAGCAGAAAATTTGTGAAGTATTGTTAGTTAACGAGGGAGGTCGCAGGGCTCAACAAATAACACCACAGAATGGAAAATTTAAGAGAACTTGAGTACCAACGAACTGTCTTCGCCGTTAATGTAGGGGAGAAACCGAGAATGAGACCATGTCTTACCGCAACCTTTCCCCTGTCTGTCAGTGATTACAGTTGTGAAAATTCGAAATGTGTTGTGCGACCTTACGACTGTTGTTGTTGTTGTGGTCTTCAGTCCTGAGACTGGTTTGATGCAGCTCTCCATGCTACTCTATCCTGTGCAAGCTTCTTCATCTCCCGGTACCTACTGCAACCTACATCCTTCTGAATCTGCTTAGTGTATTCATCTCTTGGTCTCCCCCTACGATTTTTACCCTCCACGCTGCCCTCCAATACTAAATTGGTGATCCCTTGATGCCTCAGAACATGTCCTACCAACCGATCCCTTCTTCTGGTCAAGTTGTGCCGCAAACTTCTCTTCTCCCCAATCCTATTCAATACTTCCTCATTAGTTACGTGATCTACCCATCTAATCTTCAGCATTCTTCTGTAGCACCACATTTCGAAAGCTTCTATTCTCTTCTTGTCCAAACTATTTATCGTCCATGTTTCACTTCCATACATGGCTACACTCCATACAAATACTTTCAGAAATGACTTCCTGACACTTAAATCTATACTCGATGTTAACAAACTTCTCTTCTTCAGAAACGCTTTCCTTGCCATTGCCAGTCTACATTTTATATCCTCTCTACTTCGACCATCATCAGTTATTTTGCCTCCCAAATAGCAAAACTCCTTTACTACTTTAAGTGTCTCATTTCCTAATCTAACACCCTCAACATCACCCGACTTAATTCGACTACATTCCATTATCCTCGTTTTGCTTTTGTTGATGTTCATCTTATATCCTCCCTTCAAGACACCATCCATTCCGTTCAACTGCTCTTCCGAATCCTTTGCTGTCTCTGACAGAATTACAATGTTATCGGCGAACCTCAAAGTTTTTATTTCTTCTCCATGGATTTTAATACCTACTCCGAATTTTTCTTTTGTTTCCTTTACTGCTTGCTCAATATACAAATTGAATAACATCGGGGAGAGGCTACAACCCTGTCTTACTCCCTTCCCAACCACTGCTTCTCTTTCATGCCCCTCGACTCTTATAACTGCCATCTGGTTTCTGTACAAATTGTAAATAGCCTTTCGCTCCCTGTATTTTACCCCTGCCACCTTTAGAATTTGAAAGAGAGTATTCCAGTCAACATTGTCAAAAGCTTTCTCTAAGTCTACAAATGCCAGAATCGTAGATTTGCCTTTCCTTAATCTTTCGTCTAAGATAAGTCGTAAGGTCAGTATTGCCTCACGTGTTCCAGTATTTCTACGGAATCCAAACTGATCTTCCCCGAGGTCGGCTTCTACTAGTTTTTCAATTCGTCTGTAAAGAATTCGTGCTAGTATTTTGCAGCTGTGGCTTATTAAACTGATTGTTCGGTAATTTTCACATCTGTCAACACCTGATTTCTTTGGGACTTACGACTAGCATGTACTAAAAGGGGAGTTCAAAAAGTAAGTTATGCATCATCACGGTACGCCAAATAACTTTTGTTGACTGCTGCACTGCACTTCATAGTAGAACAGACACAAGACACTACTCTTCAGCATAGTCACTAAGTTCTCTGTAATAAAACGGGAGGAACGCTCTGCCAGTAGTTCAATTCCTCAACGATAGAAACCCGTCCTTTGTCCACGGAGATCTTGAGAACCGCTGTTTGAATGTCCTCGTAGTTGGAAAATCTCTCTCGCCCCAGGTGTCCGGCCACATTGCCGAAGGGTGGAAATCGTATGCTACGTGGTCTGGACGTCTCGATCAGCATCACTCATTGTTGGCACCAGTTCACCACGGCTAGATGCGACATTTCATTTGGTCCATACACTGCCAGAATTTCATGGTAAATGCGCGCAATTTAGACGTTTTGCTCACAAGAATCGTGCTGTCGCGCTCACTTCAACACTGGAATAGTTTCCAGTTGCTGCGCCATTTGAATCGCGCTCTGCTTGCACCTGCTACCCGTAGTGCAGGAGAACTGTGCCTGTAGGAAACCGGGAACATGTATCTTTTTCTGAAAATACTCCACTCATGTTACGCAATGGCCATACAGTGGGGCAATATGGGTAACTTACTTTCTGAAGCCCCTACGTACATTCTGTTTGGGGAGTGCGGTAAGTCATCTGAGGTTCCCCGCCGTATGCCGTAAGCTGAACACTTGTGTATTGCGGGTCAGCATATCATGCAGGTGGCAAGGGACACCCCAGACGACAAAGAACAGTAAACTACGATGCACCCAGAATCTCCTAATGGCTTAGATTTGTCCTCTAGCCACTCCTGCTTAGCGATTTTGTACTTCCTGCCGATCTCATTTTAGACTTTTTTTACTCTCTTTCGCCTGCTTCATTTTCTGCACTTTTATATTTTTTCCTCTCAATTAAACTCAGTATCTCCTGCGATGTCAGAGGATTATTACTAGGTCATGTCTTTTTTTATCTATTTGATCCTGTGCTGTCTTCATTGTTTTATCTCTCAATGCTACCCATTTGGCTTCTATTCTATTCCTTTCCCATGTTTCAGTTGGTTGTTGCCCGGTACCCCCTCTGATGCTCCCAACAACCTCTGGTGCTATCAACTTATCCAAGCCCCATCTCCCTAATTTCCTACATTTTCCCAAATTCTTCAGCACATAAATAACGCTCAGAGTAAACATCTACGTTTGGAAATACCTTACAGTTTAAAATCTACATCTACATAATACTCCGCAAGCCACCTAATGGTGTGTGGCGGAGGTTACTTTCGGTACCACTATAATTCAGAGACCTTTCCTTGGATGCTCGTACAGTTTACTAAAATCATATTAATCTTTTTATCTCTGATCTGCGAGGACCAAGATTCTCTGAGATCGCTTTGGTTAACAGGCAAATCGTGTTTGCTCCCAAGGGAGGAGTCCTCTAATCTAAAAGAGCCCAATGTGCACGCCACACGTATTCCGCTACCCTAATAGCCACTTCCTGCGTGTAGTGCACGCCTGACCTATTAAGGGGAACCCTACAATCTACAATTCTGCACTCGATAGCGGAGGTCGAGAAATTCGCATCCGATACCGTCGCAGAGCCGTCTGAGCCTCTGATTGCCGTAGACACTGGCGAGCAGATTGATGCCGTATTCCTGGACTTCAGGAAGGCATTTGATACGGTTCCGCACTTACGTTTAGTGAAAAAAATACGAGCTTACGGAATATCGGACCAGGTTTGTGATTGGATTCAGGATTTCCTAGAAGAAAGAACACAACATGTCATTCTTAACGGTTCAAAATCTGCAGATGTAGAGGTAATTTCGGGAGTACCGCAAGGAAGCGTGATAGGACCTTTATTGTTTACAATATACATAAATGACTTAGTTGACAACATCGGTAGCTCCGTGAGGCTATTTGCAGATGACACGGTTGTCTACAAGAAAGTAGCAACATCAGAAGACTCGTACGTACTCCAGGAAGACCTGCAGAGGATTAATGCATGGTGCGACAGCTGGCAGCTTTCCCTAAACGTAGATAAATGTAATATAATGCGCATACATAGGGGCAGAAATCCATTCCAGTACGATTATGCCATAGGTGGTAAATCATTGGAAGCGGTAACGACCGTAAAATACTTAGGAGTTACTATCCGGAGCGATCTGAAGTGGAATGATCACATAAAACAAATAGTGGGAAAAGCAGGCGCCAGGTTGAGATTCATAGGAAGAATTCTAAGAAAATGTGACTCATCGACGAAAGAAGTAGCTTACAAAACTCTTGTTCGTCCGATTCTTGAGTATTGCTCATCAGTATGGGACCCTTACCAGGTTGGATTAATAGAGGAGATAGACATGATCCAGCGAAAAGCAGCGCGATTCGTCATGGGGACATTTAGTCAGCGCGAGAGCGTTACGGAGATGCTGAACAAGCTCCAGTGGCGGACACTTCAAGAAAGGCGTTACGCAATACGGAGAGGTTTATTATCGAAATTACGAGAGAGCACATTCCGGGAAGAGATGGGCAACATATTACTACCGCCCACATATATCTCGCGTAATGATCACAACGAAAAGATCCGAGAAATTAGAGCAAATACGGAGACTTACAAGCAGTCGTTCTTCCCACGCACAATTCGTGAATGGAACAGGGAAGGGGGGATCAGATAGTGGTACAATAAGTACCCTCCGCCACACACCGTAAGGTGGCTCGCGGAGTATAGATGTAGATGTAGATGTAGATGATTGAGACCTTCCACTCTGCTCCGTACCAGAGGACCGCGATCAACCCTCGGTACGATGCTACAATTAGACAGCTTCGCCTGCACCCCGCGTGCGTCGCTAGTTGCCTTCACCATCTAGTTCCGAAATCTCTGTCTTACCATTACACACTGAAGTACCAAGTCATGGGATAGCGATAACCGCATCTAAGGAGGGCGGTAGCGCGTACTCGAGGTATAAAAGGGAAACGCATTGTCGAAGCTGACATTTGCACTCAGATGATGCATGTGGAAAGATTTCCGAAGTGATTATGGCCGCACGACGGGAATTAACAGACTTAGAATCCGAAATGATAGTTGGAGCTAGACGCATGCGACTCTCCATTTCGGAAATCGAAAGAAAGTTTGATATTCCGAGGCCCACCGTGTCAAGAGTGTGCCGAGGATAGTAAATTTCAGCCGTTACCTCTCACCGCCGATGGCCGACGGCCTTCACCTAACGACGTTTGCGTAGAGTTGTCAGTGCTAATAGAATGCAGATTCGGTGTTAAGGGGCTCCGGAACGCCCTATACTTGCAATGTTAAAATAACGCTTATAAATTACATCTTTCCTCACAAAGTATTTGAGGTAGGAAGTTGAACTTTTTACAGATTATTTATTGGAATATGGGCTACAACTTAACACATGGATTTTACAAAATTTTAGTTCAGTTATTAAAGATGATTTTTTTCAATTGTAATGAAAATTCACAACATTTTTTTGCAATTTTTTATTTATATATTCAAAAATATACAGTTTTTTGGAAAATGGCTGTGTTAAATTATGCAGAAGGTACTGTGTAACATTTACTGAAAGTTTGAAACAAATATGTTTGGAAGATCCTTAGAAAACATGTAATTAGTATGAGAAAATAAAAGTTTTGGGAATCGAGCGATAAAGATTGGATTAACTTTTTAGTGCATTCCAGGTCCATAGGATGGATTATTTTCATCCTCTGCAAACTCCTCCTCCAGCTTCCTCTTGTTCCTCCTCCTGTTTACCTTGCTTGTATTTCTAGACTCTTTACAGCCCTGTCTGCAGCCCGAAGGCGTTCCTTGTCTAAAGCAAGCATCGCTCGTACCATGTTAGAACCTATCTTCATTGGCATATTTCTAAATACCTTGCACCTTACAATGTTGCCATCATTGAAAGTCGCAACAGCAACTTTACTTTTACTCATTATTATACTTCAACAAAACAGAGACTCAAGAAACAGAATTAATTACGAATATTTTCGAGATAACGACAGAGTAAATAAACATGAAACAATCGACAATCACACCAGCGATATATATTGAACCATCACAGGTTAGCCACAACACATACTTTATCTCACATCACTAAAATGTACCTGATGAACACGGACGTTAATAATGACACCATTTGACAGCACTTTAACAGCGCCACAGTGGGTCACGCCCATGTAGAACACATTTCAAAAAAAATTTAAAAATAGTTGTAGTCTTCGGAATTGAATAAATTATATATCTATTAAAATGTAATAGTCTGCAGATTCAGAAAACGCAAAAAAGTAAAAATTGAACTTTTCATGATTTTGAGCCTTTCCGGAGCCCCTTAATAGGGTATGGCAGCAGACGACCGACGCGTGTGCCTTCGTTACCAGCAAATCGCCTGCAGCGTCTATCCTGGGCTTGTAACCATAGCGATACGACTCTAGACGCTTGGAGCCACGGACGCAAATTGTCAATGAGGCACTGCGCAAACTGGAGGTGGCTCCATAATGGTGTGCGATGTGTTTACGTGGACCAGTGGCTGCAGGTGGCTATTTTCGGCTACTTGCAGCCATTCATAGACTTCATGTTCCCAAACAACTATGGAATTTTTGTACATGATGATGCACTATGTCACCTCGTTACAACTGTTCGCGATTGTTTTTAAGAACATTCTGCACAAGTCGAGCGATTGATTTGTTCACCCGGATTGCCCGACATGAGTCCCATCGGACATGTATGGGACGTAACGAGAGGTCAGTTCGTGCACAAAATCCTGTAGCAGCAACACTTTCGCAATCACGGGCAGCTATAGAGGCAGCATGGCTCAATATTCCTGCAGGGGACTTATAACTTGTTGTTGAGTCCATGCCACTACGCCGTGCAAAAGTATGTCCGATACGATATTAGGAGGCGTCTTATGACTTTTTTCACCTCAGTGTATAATCAAACTTTCCAGCGTCTACAGTTATCACACTATATACACCGTTCTTTCATGATTAAGCCATGTGTTAGCGATGATAAAATTATGCTCTGTGCAAAATTATACCAGGTGCTTTCGTCTTTCATTGCTTCCCCCAGTCCATATCCTCCTACTGTTTTCCCTTCCTCTTGCTAGTACTGAATTCCAGTCACCCATCACAATTAAATTTTAGTCTCCCTTAAGTATCTGAATAATTTCTTTTACTTGATGATGCATTCTTTTAATCTCTTCATCATCTGCTGAGCTAGATGTCGTACAAACTTATACTACTGTGGTAGGTGTTTGACTTTGTGTCTATCTTGGTTAACGATATGTTGCTCAGAGTAACTTACCCGCATTCCTATTTTCTTATTCATTATTGGACCTGTTCCTGCACTACCGTGTTTGATTTTGTATTTATAGCTCTGTACTCGCCTGAACAGAAGCCCTGTTCCTCTTGCCACAGAACTTTCTAATCCCCAATGTATCTAACTTGAACCTATACATGTGGTGTCACCGCCAGACACCACACTTGCTAGGTGGTAGCTTTTAAATCGGCCGCGGTCCGCTAGTATACGACGGACCCGCGTGTCGCCACTGTCAGTAATTGAAGACCGAGCGCCACCACACGGCAGGTCTAGAGAGACGTACTAGACTCGCCCCAGTTGTACAGCCGACGTTGCTAGCCATGGTTCACTGAGAATTACGCTCTCATCTGGCGAGACGATAGTTAGCATAGCCTTCAGCTACATTTGCTACGACCTAGCAAGGCGCCATTACCAGCATAGATATTGAGAGTCTATAATACTTCTGTATCATCAAGAGCAATGTTCTACAAATGTGGATTAAAGTTAAGTATTCCAGAAGCTACGTACTTTTCTTTATAGCATTCATTACGTATCCTGTTTCAGACCTCACGCTCGCCTGCTTGAGTTTAACGCGTGCATTTCGGCCCTCTCTAGTTATACAACAATACATTTCCCTTTTCGAATTTTCTAACTTACCTATCCGATTAAGGGGTTTAACGTTTCCGAATTTGGGGGGGGGGCTGTTTTATGTCTGGAATATTCTACCCAAGAGGACGCCATTATAATTTAACCACAGTAGAGCTGCATGTCAGCGATAAATGTGATGGCTGCCGTTTCCCCTTACTTTCAACCGTTCAGTGTACCAGCAGAGCAAGAGCATTTTGGTTGATGTTACAAGGCCAAGTGATGCAACTACTGAAAAGGCTTCTGACTCTCTTCAAGAACTACCCGTTTGTCTGACCTCTCAACATACACTCCACCTTCATGGTTGCACCTGCGGTACGGCTACTTGTATTGTAGAGGCACGCAAGGCACACCATCTCGGTGGTGACTGGGGTTCATGGAACAGCAGCCTGTATGTATATTACTACAAAACTTCGAGCACAAATCTCAACTAGAGGTTCTCCCACAGGGTGTCTGCCAACAGCATCACCTGGAGAACAGACGTGTTAGAAGACTGTGGTTTATTACGGCACAAGTGATATATCGATGTTTAAAAAAGGGTTATACTGAGAAAATTAGAAAAAAGTACAACGGTCGGAAACAAATACTGTTTGAGACGTGGGTGAACGCTGACTGAGGCAGGCTGCCCTCCTGCTCAAGTTTACTGCTCGTTTCTCGTGGTTCTGTTGGCCTTATTCCAATGAATGTGGTGTTGATGTTGGTCACAGAACACATTTAATCTGTCTTTCTGAATGTACGATAGTGGCAGCTGAAAATTTTCAATTTACCGCTAGCATTTTATTTACAGATGAGACTGCATTCAGACGGGTTTGGAACAACACATTTTTTACTGTACCGACTTGTGAGCAAATACAGATCTTCGCCCCAGTATCACTGCTTTAGCGGGACTTGCCGGTGACAAAATTTACGTCGCTATTGGTGGACGTTAGCCCTGAAGAAAGGCAGCGGATGCAGTTTATGCACGCGCCATACGACGATGTTGTTGTTGTTATGGTCTTCAGTCCTGAGACTGGTTTGACGCAGCTCTCCATGCTACTCTATCCTGTGCAAGCTTCTTCATCTCACAGTACCTACTGCAACCTACATCCTTCTGAATCTGCTTAGTGTATTCATCTCTTGGTCTCCCCCTACGATTTTTACCCTCCACGCTGCCCTCCAATACTAAATTGGTGATCCCTTGATGCCTCAGAACATGTCCTACCAACCGATCCCTTCTTCTGGTCAAGTTGTGCCACAAACTTCTCTTCTCCCCAATCCTATTCAATACTTCCTCATTAGTTATGTGATCTACCCATCTAATCTTCAACATTCTTCTGTAGCACCACATTTCGAAAGCTTCTATTCTCTTCTTATCCAAACTATTTACCGTCCATGTTTCACTTCCATACATGGCTACACTCCATACAAATACTTTCAGAAATGACTTCCTGACACTTAAATCTATACTCGATGTTAACAAATTTCTCTTCTTCAGAAACGCTTTCCTTGCCATTGCCAGTCTACATTTTATATCCTCTCTACTTCGACCATCATCAGTTATTTTACTCCCCAAATAGCAAAACTCCTTTACTACTTTAAGTGTCTCATTTCCTAATCTAATACCCTCAACATCACCCGACTTAATTCGACTACATTCCATTATCCTCGTTTTGTTTTTGTTGATGTTCATCTTATATCCTCCCTTCAAGACACCATCCATTCCGTTCAACTGCTCTTCCAAGTCCTTTGCTGTCTCTGACAGAATTACAATGTCATCGGCGAACCTCAACGTTTTTATTTCTTCTCCATGGATTTTAATACCTACTCCGAATTTTTCTTTTGTTTCCTTTACTGCTTGCTCAATATACAGATTAAATAACATCGGGGAGAGGCTACAACCCTGTCTTACTCCCTTCTTAACCACTGCTTCCCTTTCATGTCCCTCGACTCTTATAACTGCCATCTTGTTTCTGTACAAATTGTAACTAGCCTTTCGCTCCCTATATTTTACCCCTGCCACCTTTAGAATTTGAAAGAGAGTATTCCAGTCAACATTGTCAAAAGCTTTCTCTAAGTCTACAAATGCTAGAAACGATACCGAACACAAACATTTAATGACCGACGGTGTGGTCGAGGAGGTCCAGTAGCATGGCCTCCGCGTTTACCTGACTTAAATCTTTTAGATTACGGACTATGGGGACATTCGAAACCACTATTGAATTCCACGTCCATCGACTACGTGCACACGTCACAGGACCTTGTGTTCTATATACGCGATAAAATCCAAGTGCAACCACGTGTATTCGCACGAGTTCATGATTTTTCAGAAGGGGAGTTGAATGATACGTAAGAAAGAAGGTAACCATATCGATTGACATTTGTTTCCGGACGTATGTCTATATGGCATTTAGCTTGTTTTCGCAAATGCTATTTCCTGTACGAGTATGAGGCAGCTATTTTTTACAAATAGCGTGTATCAGTCGAATTATATTCATTGAAATGTAATGAAATGAGCCATTGTAGATAATATCAATGAAGTACAACAACATGAAAGAAATTACTAAGCCCACTGATCGCAGTAGCAAGGAAATGAGGGTTAGAATATTGGAATAAAATAAATTTTCAATGGTCAGGACACATTCATTAACATTTTTTTGACCTCTGTCATCTTTTGTAAATAAAAATTTGTTTTGTAAATAAAAAACGTCTTTTCTTTCTCTATTGTATTTTATTTCTCCCAGACGCGTTTCGCCTTTTTCACTATAAGGCACAGCTTTGTTTTGATTCTATATCCCGCTGATGATGCCTTACAGTGGGAAAGGGCGAAGCGCGCCTGTTAGGAATAAAATAGAGTGCAGCCAGAAAAGGTGATTTTTATTTACAAAACAAATATTCCTGTGCTTGCTGCGGAGGATGGCCAAGCTAAGAAACTCGTTATTCACATTAATTTCTTTCTGGTTTGTACTGAAGCCAAAGGGAACGGCTATTAGATCAAATTAATTAGCACAATTACAGTGTGGAATGGGGCGGACGACGAGACGGTGAGTCAGGAAACGCGCCAGTGGTCTGCTGGAGTCTAGACGGCTATGACTGCCCAAACTAGTTACTGATTACACTGCGGGAGTAAGACTCCACAATGCTAAGTTAAAAAGCAAGACACAGCCGCATTTGTCATAGAGAGCAACCCGTCTCGTGCACCGATGAGACAAGGAAAATAAGAGAAGTTGAAAGGTCTCTGTTGGATTCCTTTCATGTTTAATTTCTTAAATCTGTTGCCATTTATGGAATAAATTCCTCTTATAAATGTACTGTGGCGTTTCTGACTATCTGGGAAGAGACTGAGCAGTGGAACGTGTTACTTTTACACATAAACAAGAACGATCTGTCACACTACTACACTTTAAAGCACAGTTTATATGTAATTCTTATATGTAATTCATGTCACTCAGTCTCATACGGAACCTACATCCGCTTTCTTTTATATACTGTATATGATAAGATACTGTCATCCCCCTTCCCTTTTGTGTGAGAGGATGAATGAGCATATGTATTTCTAGTTGCATGCTTGAGGGTAGCAGACAAGGCTGTCTGCTAGAGAACAGTAGGACCAACGTCGGAACAGGTAGCTACGCTTCCTAAAAGCAAAGAGGTTTCTATCCTTAGTATGGTCCTGTCCGTCCGTTGTCATGTTGGTATAGGAAGCTGCCCCTCTGGCCACTTCCGTTGGTCTTTGTGAGCCACCCTCAGGAAGCACGCTCGGCAGTAGGGCAGTTGCAGTGTGGCCGTGGCGAGCATCTGAAGTGGTAAGATCTCCAGCTAAGCGCGTGTCTGTTAAGTCCGTAGGACAATGGATTTCTTAAGTTCAGCCTAACTGAAAATTTATTCACCTTTATTTCGGGTTTAGGTCTAAAATATCCGATGTTATCTTAAATTGCAGCGCAGTATAATTCTCGTGTGAAGTTCAGATTAGTTTCCGGTAGTTGCTTTGTTACTACTTTGTGAGTAAAGTGGAACTACGTGTTGATCAGTAACTCTAACTAAGATCAATCTTAAATGCGAATGCTTGTGTGATTATAACGTCTCGTCTTGACTATATTTTCAATATAGCAACTTTTCTTTATGTTCAGCCCACGTGGGGTGTACTTTGCGAGACCACTACCACGTGCTTATATAACTGTTTGACCCATCAGGTTAATAGTAAGACGTTAGTAACCAGTTCAAGGTTTTTCTTTTGTCAATTGCTTTTCGATCTAATTTATTTTAATTATCAAAATTATTGTGGAGTTGTACGCTTTGTGTAAACCAAGTTGACCACGTGAAGCATGTGGTGTAATCATCAAAGTAGCCCTCAGCTATTCTTTTTGCGAAGATTTCACAAAGAGTTAATATGAATTTAGTATACCAGTGTGTGGTAATTACATGACGGACAGGATTGTGGTATGAACGTAATTTCTTTGGGTAAAAACTGAATCTGTTGGTTGTGGTTAATTTCTTCTTGCTTATGTTTCAATGTTCTTCGTGTGTTATTTTATGAATGCAGTGTTGTATCCAGTCTCCCAATCTTGGCTCCATATTTTATGTGTTCCGTAAGATTACAATCTCACATTTTTTCAATCGTAAATAAGGCACCAGCTCAGTTATAACTCACGTATAATATGCTGAAATTTCAATGAACAATCTTAAAATAAATTTCCAAATATAAACTGATTTCTTTCTTTTTATTTAAATTCTCCTTTTTTATATATATATTACCGGTTTTGTATGACTATTAAAAGATTATCATTAATGTTAGTCTGCTTGGTAAACCTAGATTAAATATCTAATGAAACAGTTGCCCAGTAATCCACGGTTAACGTCCCCAGACAGATCACGGCTTTTAACCCACTTTCATTGTCTATTAGCACCGATATCAGCATACAAAATTAAAGTTACAACATTACACCTCAGCATACCAAATTAAAGTTACAATATTACACATGGCGACCCTGTTCTGTGATTCCGCTAGACTCTGGAATCTCTGAAATGTTAGATTGCGAGCGTGTTATAATCTTAATTTTTTTCCCTACAGCGCTCAAACAACTTCTGCGTTGTTTCCGAGCAGACTTTCAAAAGATTCACGGCGTTGTTGATCGGCGTTGCGTTGTTTGTCTTGTTTTGTTTTTTATGTTTGTGTGTTTTATATGTCTGTGTGTTTTTTTATTCTCGCTTGTAAATTCCACTGTTTCGATCAAAGATAAAAATTTGTTTTGCGTGGGAAAAAGTGTGTACTAGGTTGGGTATCTTTCGTGTGACTGTCGTAATTTTTGGGGGACACATTTATTGTGATTAGTGTGTTGCGTACTGAGTATGAATTGCACTAATGCAAACACGTAACCAAGCTAAAAGTAAGCGGTCCAACAACTTAAGCAACATGGACCAAGGGGATAATTTGATTTCCAATATTAACGCGTCGGGCGGTTCCGAAAATGTAATGGGGAATACTTCAGACGAAATGCAAAACAGCACGAACGGGCTCACATCAGAGCCAGAAATTAATTTCCCTCTAACTAACCAAATTGATGTAGCAGAACTCATGAAAGCCTTATTGCAACAAAATAAAGAAAACGCAGAGAAATCCGAGAAATCGATCCGCGAGCTAGGCGAACAAATGACGCAGAAATCAGAAAAATCGTTCCGAGAACAAAAAGAATCATCCGAAAAATCGATCCGCGAGCTAGGCGAACAAATGACACAAAAATCTGAGAAATCGATCCGCGAGCTAGGCGAACAAATGACGCAGAAATCCGAGAAATCGATCCGAGAGCTAGGCGAACAAATAGACGAAAAACTAATCCAGCAGACAAATAAAGTCGACAAGTCGATGCAGAGAGTGTCCGATGATATCTCACAAAGAATAAACAATCTGGCAAGTGAGATAAAAAGTGATATTATGAAAGAATTAGGCCGTACATTTGAACAAATCGATGATCGTCTGCAAGCCTTAGAACAGAGCAAGCGGAGGGGCGATGCCGAATCTAAAGAAAGCGAAGAATGGCTACTTAGGAATTTCCAAGAGCTGAGGGAAGAATGCCAAAGGGAGCACCAGCAGGTACTCTCGAGGGTCCAAGAGGCAGAAACGCATTGTCCCACATCCGTTAGCAACACAATAGCGGACAACAGTTTAGCGATCCACGCGTTGGAACAGCAAGTAGGACAATTGAAGCAGACTGGGGCGGAGGACAAGAGACAAATTGATGATAAGATTGCGGCATTAGCGGACATTGTAGGCACGATGAAGCTGATGGAAAGCGAGAACAATACTACACCGGTAGCGGCCGCAGAGACCGAAGAAGTGCGTTCTCTTCTGAGATTTCAGAAGGGACAGTTCGAAGTGAACAGGCAAAACAGAGCTGTAACAGGCGAATTACAAGAACGCGTGGCGCATCTGGAAAACCGCATGGCGTGTGATTCCGAACTCGTCAATAGCATTAAAAATAGCCGTACGAACAGTGCAGAGAGGGACTCCTGCCACGAGGGAGATTTTGACGACAGGGAAGAATGTAATTTGAGGGGCAGACATGAGAATAATAGAAACATTCAAGGGCCTCGCCAGGAGGAAATGCGGGGATTTGATTTCAAACATTTCCTTACGGTGAGAAAGTTTGAGATATTCCGAAATTCGCAAAAAGGAATACATCCACGAGCATGGCTCGAGCAATTTGAGTTCTGTCTTCCTCCCGACTGGGCAAGTTCACATAAGATAGAATAAATGTGTGGCTATTTGGAAGGCGAACCGGCGATTCGCATGAGGTCGACAGCGCGTCACTGCAACTCCACTCGGGAGTTTCGACAAGCCTTTCTGTCCGCCTGTTGGTCGGAAGCGGCACAAGATAGGATCAAACATGGCATAATTATGCTGCCAAATTTGAACCAGTCTGGTTTCGGCAGCTCTGAACGCCTATTCGACCACATGCTGCAGGCAAATCAATTCCTATACGACCCATACGGGCCTGCGGAACTAATTAGGATATGCATCACCAAATTGCCGATGCACTTGCGGCACGTCATTCTTGCGGGACGATGCAAAGAGGACGTGGAAACGTTTAAGACGCTTCTCCAAGAGTTGGAATACAATACAGGAGAATGCCCGCCTAATCAGGCACAAAGTTATTACGGGGCACAGCAGCGCGACCGCAGTCGTGGCCGTATTACTAATCAACGGCGTGACTGGTCGTCGCGACGCGAACGGAACAGTAATCAGGACCGGCCGTATAGAAACTGGGGTGACAGTCGCGAACACAGGTGGAACAACAGAAATGATCGAGGACGTAGACAGAATCGTGAACGGAACAGTTACGGCAACCAGAATCGATACTACGGTGAACACGGTGGGAATAGGACTATAGGCGGAGCACCTCATGATGTTGAAATTCGGCCGGCTAACCCTAGACATAATCCAGCAAATGGAAATGAACGAAACCGGCAATGACAAACGATCAGCGCAGAAGGCGCCCAATCGGAACAAATGAGCGACATGGCAAATGAGTAGAAAGGACAGTGAGAAGTAGAGAGGATGGTGAGGAGAAAGAATTGATTAGTTTAAGTTTGTGACGTATGCATTTTGAATAATATGTTAGTAAAAATAATGATAAAGCTGTTTCTATGTGATTGATTGAAGTGACGTTTTTAGTTATTTTTCTTTCCTTGTGCAATTAGGATTTAGTTTGATTCAAACGTGAAGATAAAAGGTTTCTTTGTGAACTAGTAAAATGCTGTTTTTGTTTTTTTTTTTTGTGTAAATTGAAAAGAGTCGCTCCTGAGGAAAGCAAGATCGTTGCTGAATTAGTGCATAAACTCAGGGGAATATCCGATCTGTGGGTATTATGGGTCTGGCAAACCCAGGTCCCCAGCTGTTAGTAGCCTTGTTTCCGATTTTCTGCTGTTAGTGCTACTATCTATCTATTACTATTCTATATCTGTCAGTATAAATGAGGATCTCTTACTATAGTATGCGTGCTGTATGAATATTTTAAGATAGGAGAACTCTGAGAAAGGAATGAGTAAGTTTGGAATCTTGAAAACAGGATGCGATGATTGTTGAACCATTGGCTTCCAATATGCGATGATATGTTAATATTGATGATATATGTCTTTTTTTTGTTCTTTATAGCTGAGTACGTAAAGTGCTGTCTGTGGATTTCGTAAGTATATTGATTCCCTTCAAGGTGAAAGAAGAATTGTGGTTTGTGTAACTTACGTGGCTCTGAAATATTATTGTGGTAGTCAAATACGAGCAGCTTTTCAGCAAATGGAGAATGGAACGGAAATATGGATCCTTTTTGTAGTCTTGATTGATGTTGAGCCAAAGCCTAAAAAAAAAAAATTATTCTGCGTTAATACTTGTCCTAGAAAAGCGACGTTTATGTGTTTTGCTGATGCTGTGAGCATTACAGCTTACTGTTTTCGCTGGTGCGGGATGCACTGCAGCCTATATGATTTGTACTGAGGAAATTTCCCTCTTGAAGGTAGAGGATGATTAAATAATTTTGATTATGGGAACGAAGGAAAGCTTGGTTTAAGATAATAAGGATAAAGCAAAACATTTGTCATTTAAACTACAGGAGGATTCGGATCTTTTGTGTCTGTTGTAAGTTCAATATGTTAAGATGATACTGTTTTACAGAATAGAGGTGACCACAATTTTGCCATTCATGAGAAATGAATCCAGAATAACCACCACAGGCGAAATAACTGATTTGGAAGCGAAAGGTAACGTAAAGAAGGAACGAAATCGCAGCAAAATGGGTAAGAAAATGTAATATAACCTGTATAATGCAAATATTTTAACCTTCTCAGAGTCATCTGCATGATTAATTGTTGTGATAACGTAATTTTAGGTGAAATTTTCTTACTGTTTTATGTGTGAATATATGAGTATGATAAATGTATAATTGCGAGTCTCTTTTCAGGTGTGCGAACTGGTATAAATGTTTTGGCGTGTAAATAACCATTGTTCTTTTTAATGTGTATGTTTAAGGAAAGTTCTCCATATTTATCATGTGACAAGACGTCAAGAAGAGGACGAATTAGAACAATGTTGTAGTGGTATATACACGGTGTTGAAATAGCATTGAAGTAGCTTATTGGCTTAACTAGTAGTGGATAGAAGTAGAATATTGAGTAATGCATGTTTATGGGTAGGTAGTTTGTAGAATAGACAACAGGTGTGCATGTATGTGTGTGTAAATAACATGTGAACCCTATGCTGTCCTGACCTATACTTGCACAAGGCATAATCCTATTCATTTTAGTGAATTAATAAATAGCATTTGATTTATTAAAACGTAAGTGAACCACATTAGTGATGTGGATTTAAATATTATATTGTCAGTTCATTTAAATTTTTATTTTTATACTGTCAAGTCATTTCACTTTTATTTTTTTTACATTGTCAAGTCATTTAAATTTTATTTTATATTGTTGATTCATCTAATTTTTTTATCTAAAAAAAAATATTAAGTCTCACTTTGTTCTTAAAAATTGTGAAAGACAATACTAAGTGGTATTATGTATGACATTGTGTAATCACATAAGGATGATGCAAAATTTCTGTGAATGCAGTTGAGAACGTGAAAGCGAACCGGCAAAACTCTTAAGAGACAGCGGGAGCAGCCGGACTAGTTGTAAATTGGCGGGTTTCCCAGCAGGACACGCTGTCAGCCAGGCCACTTTGGGAGCGCGGCCGACAACAAAAGAAGGTACGCGGTAAACTCTTTCCCTTGTACCTGGAGCTAATGGGCGGCCGCCCCGAGCGACCCTTCCTCGAGGCGATGACCTGAGATGGGCGAGCGGTCCACCGCGCGGAAATCCATCTGCTGGCAACGCACCACACGCACGCGACCGTGACGAGACGGCCGCGGTGAAACAACAAAAGGGGCGTGGAGCCTTTTGACAGGTACTGCCCAGAGAAACTTGCAGACGTCAACGACGCCTATCGACATTTCCTGATGGATGCCTACTGTCAAGCGACAGTAAATCATGGTTCGATGTTCTCTGGTAGCTAAGGGTGGCACAAAAGAAGAGCCATTAAGTGTCATCCTTGCCCAGGAATATCAAACCGGCGAGCCAATTGAGGATAACCCAAGAATGTAACAACACAAAGGGCGTGGAGCCTTTTGACACATACTGTCCAGAGTAACTGGCAGACTTCAATGACGCCTATCAACATCTCCTGACGGATGCCCACTGTCAAGCGACAGTAAATCATGGTTCGATGTTCTCTGGTCGCTAAGGGTGGCACAAAAGAAGAGCCGTTAAGTGTCATCCTTGCCCAGGAATATCAACCTGGCGTGTCAAACGAGGATACCGCACGAATTTGACAACACAAACATGGAACCAAATCGAGATGACGTGACACGGGAGAAACTTCATGAGAGGGCAGAGACGGCGGGATCGCACGCAACAGATGGACAAAAAAAAATCCCTACTGACAGCTGCGGCGACGAACCCCCCCCCTCTTTCCCCTATATTGTGCCTCGGAACAGTGGAAGTACTGAGTGTGTCAGTGAACAGCTATACGGTTCTTAGTCCAGTGCATATACGTGTGTTTCTGTCAGAGAAACTCTGACTCGTGTGTTTTGCAGGAGTTCGATTTATTGGTGTTTATTAGACTGACTCTTGTATTTTGCAGGTGTTCTATTTATCTTTTTTAGACTTTGACTCTTGTATTTTGCAGGTGTTTTATTTATAGGTTTTTTGTTTTGTTTTAGATGTTGACTATTGTACTGTTTTATTTATCAATGTTTGTTTTTGTGTGATGTATTAGATTTGTTTCGTAAATTCATTGCTGCGGCATTGCTTCGTTTATCAGTCAGATAGCTTTTTATTCTCATTGAACTGTGATCGATTAGCCTTTGCATGGGGCATATTTACTGTGAGGAACCCCTTAAGGGTGACAATCACATAATTATTGTAGTTTCAGTATAATGACAGTGCTCATTGTTTGCTAGCTAATTGAAATATAGTAGAGTGATTAAATGAGTGCCACATAGTTATTTTAATTCTACAAATTATTAGTTTTATACGATATAGAATTTTTTTGCGATAACCACTTTGTAAAACATGTTTTTTCTCTTATCATTTTGTTGCTTTTGCAGATTGTGCATTGTTATGTTCTGCTTTTTAATACCGATGTTATTTGATGTTCTTTTTTTAATTGCTGTGGCACCTTTGCTATTTTCATAAATTTTGCTTGTTAATAAACAGTCATAAATTTTCCTGTGATCAGTTGGCTCTGGCAATGAGCAAATACTGGTGAACTCCATAAGGGTAACAACCAGAAATTGTTTTCATATTAATGACACAGGAACCATTGTTTTTACTTGCTGACCGAATTAGGTCTACACTACCTTTTAAATAGGTGTCACAGATTGTGTTTTTTTTCTGTTTGAAATTGGTAGATTCTAAAGATGTGTTGAAATTATTGTGTTTTAGCAAGTAGCTGGTGTCCTTTTGCCTTTTCTTTTACACTTTTGGTTTAAGTAGGGTGTGAGAAGCCTGCTTGGGAATGTCCTAGCATGGCCAGAAAATTCCCTGCACAGTCTTTTCCCGGAGCGTTGGGGTTATGAAAGGTCTCTGTTGGATTCCTTTCATGTTTAATTTCTTAAATCTGTTGCCATTTATGGAATAAATTCCTCTTCTAAATGTACTGTGGCGTTTCTGACTATCTGGGAGGAGACTGAGCAGTGGAACGTGTTACTTTTACACATAAACAAGAACGATCTGTCACACTACTACACTTTAAAGCACAGTTTATATGTAATTCTTATATGTAATTCCTGTCACTCAGTCTCATACGGAACCTACATCCGCTTTCTTTTATATACTGTATATGATAAGATACTGTCATCCCCCTTCCCTTTTGTGTGAGAGGATGAATGAGCATATGTATTTCTAGTTGCATGCTTGAGGGTAGCAGACAAGGCTGTCTGCTAGAGAACAGTAGGACCAACGTCGGAACAGGTAGCTACGCTTCCTAAAAGCAAAGAGGTTTCTATCCTTAGTATGGTCCTGTCCGTCCGTTGTCATGTTGGTATAGGAAGCTGCCCCTCTGGCCACTTCCGTTGGTCTTTGTGAGCCACCCTCAGGAAGCACGCTCGGCAGTAGGGCAGTTGCAGTGTGGCCGTGGCGAGCATCTGAAGTGGTAAGATCTCCAGCTAAGCGCGTGTCTGTTAAGTCCGTAGGACAATGGATTTCTTAAGTTCAGCCTAACTGAAAATTTATTCACCTTTATTTCGGGTTTAGGTCTAAAATATCCGATGTTATCTTAAATTTCAGCGCAGTATAATTCTCGTGTGAAGTTCAGATTAGTTTCTGGTAGTTGCTTTGTTACTACTTTGTGAGTAAAGTGGAACTACGTGTTGATCAGTAAATCTAACTAAGATCAATCTTAAATGCGAATGCTTGTGTGATTATAACGTCTCGTCTTGACTATATTTTCAATATAGCAACTTTTCTTTATGTTCAGCCCACGTGGGGTGTATTTTGCGAGACCACTACCACGTGCTTATATAACTGTTTGACCCATCAGGTTAATAGTAAGACGTTAGTAACCAGTTCAAGGTTTTTCTTTTGTCAATTGCTTTTCGATCTAATTTATTTTAATTATCAAAATTATTGTGGAGTTGTACGCTTTGTGTAAACCAAGTTGACCACGTGAAGCATGTGGTGTAATCATCAAAGTAGCCCTCAGCTATTCTTTTTGCGAAGATTTCACAAAGAGTTAATATGAATTTAGTATACCAGTGTGTGGTAATTACATGACGGACAGGATTGTGGTATGAACGTAATTTCTTTGGGTAAAAACTGAATCTGTTGGTTGTGGTTAATTTCTTCTTGCTTATGTTTCAATGTTCTTCGTGTGTTATTTTATGAATGCAGTGTTGTATCCAGTCTCCCAATCTTGGCTCCATATTTTATGTGTTCCGTAAGATTACAATCTCACATTTTTTCAATCGTAAATAAGGCACCAGCTCAGTTATAACTCACGTATAATATGCTGAAATTTCAATGAACAATCTTAAAATAAATTTCCAAATATAAACTGATTTCTTTCTTTTTATTTAAATTCTCCTTTTTTATATATACACTCCTGGAAATTGAAATAAGAACACCGTGAATTCATTGTCCCAGGAAGGGGAAACTTTATTGACACATTCCTGGGGTCAGATACATCACATGATCACACTGACAGAACCACAGGCACATAGACACAGGCAACAGAGCATGCACAATGTCGGCACTAGTACAGTGTATATCCACCTTTTGCAGCAATGCAGGCTGCTATTCTCCCATGGAGACGATCGTAGAGATGCTGGATGTAGTCCTGTGGAACGGCTTGCCATGCCATTTCCACCTGGCGCCTCAGTTGGACCAGCGTTCGTGCTGGACGTGCAGACCGCCTGAGACGACGCTTCATCCAGTCCCAAACATGCTCAATGGGGGACAGATCCGGAGATCTTGCTGGCCAGGGTAGTTGACTTACACCTTGTAGAGCACGTTGGGTGGCACGGGATACATGCGGACGTGCATTGTCCTGTTGGAACAGCAAGTTCCCTTGCCGGTCTAGGAATGGTAGAACGATGGGTTCGATGACGGTTTGGATGTACCGTGCACTATTCAGTGTCCCCTCGACGATCACCAGTGGTGTACGGCCAGTGTAGGAGATCGCTCCCCACACCATGATGCCGGGTGTTGGCCCTGTGTGCCTCGGTCGTATGCAGTCCTAATTGTGGCGCTCACCTGCACGGCGCCAAACACGCATACGACCATCATTGGCACCAAGGCAGAAGCGACTCTCATCGCTGAAGACGACACGTCTCCATTCGTCTCTCCATTCACGCCTGTCGCGACACCAGTGGTGGCGGGCTGCACGATGTTGGGGCGTGAGCGGAAGACGGCCTAACGGTGTGCGGGACCGTAGCCCAGCTTCATGGAGACGGTTGCGAATGGTCCTCGCCGATACCCCAGGAGCAACAGTGTCCCTAATTTGCTGTGAAGTGGCGGTGCGGTCCCCTACGGCACTGCGTAGGATCCTACGGTCTTGGCGTGCATCCGTGCGTCGCTGCGGTCCGGTCCCAGGTCGACGGGCACGTGCACCTTCCGCCGACCACTGGCGACAACATCGATGTACTGTGGAGACCTCACGCCCCACGTGTTGAGCAATTCGGCGGTACGTCCACCCGGCCTCCCGCATGCCCACTATACGCCCTCGCTCAAAGTCCGTCAACTGCACATACGGTTCACGTCCACGCTGTCGCGGCATGCTACCAGTGTTAAAGACTGCGATGGAGCTCCGTATGCCACGGCAAACTGGCTGACACTGACGGCGGCGGTGCACAAATGCTGCGCAGCTAGCGCCATTCGACGACCAACACCGCGGTTCCTGGTGTGTCCGCTGTGCCGTGTGTGTGATCATTGCTTGTACAGCCCTCTCGCAGTGTCCGGAGCAAGTATGGTGGGTCTGACACACTGGTGTCAATGTGTTCTTTTTTCCATTTCCAGGAGTGTATATTACCGGTTTTGTATGACTATTAAAAGATTATCATTAATGTTAGTCTGCTTGGTAAACCTAGATTAAATATCTAATGAAACAGTTGCCCAGTAATCCACGGTTAACGTCCCCAGACAGATCACGGCTTTTAACCCACTTTCATTGTCTATTAGCACCGATATCAGCATACAAAATTAAAGTTACAACATTACACCTCAGCGTACCAAATTAAAGTTACAATATTACTAAGTATCGCGAGCTCAGGCCCGCTGTACGCTCCAACGATACGTGCGTGCGATGTTCCTAAGCACCAGCATCCACCGTCATTGAAGTCTGAACGAGCGCCACACAACTAGGCTACACATTGGTCAGAACAACTTTACCTTGCACAATAGCGAAGGAACGTTCATAGCTTCCTAAGCTAGCTCACTTCAAGTAGAACCGGCCAAGGCGGCAGATGTTTGTTTGTAGTCATCGATAGTCTAGCAAGTGTTTAGTAAGATATTACCAGGACAGTTGCATATTTTAACTGGATGCCTGCTTACTGCTTACAGGTAAGGGAACAATTACGTTTTCATTACTTCGCCGTAGACTTAAGCAAGTCTGTGTGTTCTGTACTTGACTGACGCAAGCCGATCGCTCATGCCGACGGAAGAAACCAACATTTTAATAACCCATTTGGTGTCTATTTTTTGATTGATTTCTTACCTATTTCTTCTTCTTCTTCTTCTTCACGTTTCTCTACGGGGTCGGCATTGTTATGAGTGGGTTTCGGGAAATGTTAGTTACATTTGGTGGTCGGATACGCTTTCTGACGAAAACACTCCGCCACCAATGGCTCCGGGACGGAATTTGTGTGACCCATCCGTATGCGACTAAAGTAAATCTCATGTGGAAGTGTGAGAACGTTTTGTTTCCTATAGCTTGTATCTCAGGCGGGACTTGCGTACCAGCTCGGTATTCACACAGTTCGATGTGGAAAACCGCATCACTACCCCTCGTCGTTATTCTGCGAAGCCGATTCGATCCAGGGCAACCTCCACTCCATGAATCTCGGAACGGGCGCGTTAACGTGCTAGACAATAAACGTGTGTCAGTCCTATTACCCAGTTAACGTCCTTTAATATTACTACCATCCTTTAGACTGCCGAGTGTTAATGTGTTTGGCTTTCACGAAGCTGCTTCTTTCTCAATTCATAGTGTTACGCAGGCCAAAACAGTGTGATCAATCTGCTACAGTGAGGAGACAAAAGTCATGGCATACCACCTACACTACTGGCCATTAAAATTGCTATACCAGTAAGAAATGCAGATGATAAACGGGTAATCATTGGACAATTATATTATACTAGAACTGACATGTGATTACATTTTCACGCAATTTGGGTGCATAGATGCTGAGAAATCAGCACCCAGAACAACCACCTCTGGCCGTAATAACGACCTTGATACGCATGGGCTTGGATGGCGTGTACAGGTAAAACTGCCAATGCATCTTTAACATGATACCACAGTTCATCAAGAGTAGTGACTGGCGTATTCTGACGAGCCAGTTGCTCGGCCACCATTGACTAGACGTTTTCAATTGGTGAGAGATCTGGAGAATGTGCTGGCCAGGGCAGCAGTCGAACATTTTCTGTATCCAGAAAGGCCCGTACAGGACCTGCAACATGCGGACGTGCATTATCCTGCTGAAATGTAGGGTTTCGCAAGAATCTAATCATGGGTAGAGCCACGGGTCCTAACACGATCCGTTACAGCCATGCGGATAAGATGCCTGTCATCTCGACTGCTAGTGATACGAGGCCGTTGGGATCCAGCCACGGCGTTCCGTATTACCTTCGTGAACGCACCGATTCCATATTCTGCTAACAGTCATCGGATTTCGACCAACGCGATCAGCAATGTCGCGATACGATAAACCGCAATCGCATTAGGCTACAATCCGACCTTTATCAAAGTCAGAAACGTGATGGTACGCATTTCTCCTCCTTACACGAGGCATCACAACAACTTTTCATCAGGCAACGCCGGTCAACTGCTGTTTGTGTATGAGAAATCGGTTGGAAACGTTCCTCGTGCCAGCACGTTGTAGGTGTCGCCACCGGCGCCAACCTTGTGCGAATGCTTTGAAAAGCTAACCATTTGCATATCACAGCATCGTCTTCCTGTCGGTTAAATTTCGCGTCTGTAGCACGTCATCTTCGTGGTGTAGCAATTTTAATGGCCAGTAGTGTAATATCATGTCGGACCGTGTTTCGCGTAGCAGTCCGACTTGGCGTGCACTCCACAAGCCGTTGGAAGCCCCCTGCAGAAATATCGAACCATGCCGCCTCTGTACCCATCCACAATCGCGCAGCTGTTTCCGGTGCAGGATTTTGTGCACGAACTGCCCTCTCCATTATGTCCCGTAAATGTTCGATAGGTGGCCAAATCATTCGTTAGAATTGTCCAGAATGTCCTTCAAACCAGTCACGAACAGTTTTGGCTCAGTGACATGACGTATTGTCGTCCATAAAAATTCCGTCATTACTAGGGATGTGAAGTCCACGAATGGCAGCAGATTGTCTCCAAATAGCCGAACATAACCATTTTCAGTCCACGATCGGTTCAGTTGGACCAGAGGATGCGAGGTGCCGGGGCTAGCAGTGTATTTAACACTCAATTCTTCTAGAATCTACATATGTAAATGATGCTCTAAGCCCCCCCTATTCTAACTCCAACTTTTGCTGTTGCACAAGGACTAAAAAAAAAATACGCGAACTGACTCTAATCAACCCTGCCAGTGGAGTAGAAGAGAGTTTGGCACCTGCAATAATTTAATTTGATAAATGAGTTAAATAAAGGAAGGTTTCATTAACGTAGTGAGAAATGATGGGTTGCTGTACCGATTAACAGAATGAAAGTTCGGTCCAAAATAACAATATGATTTATTAAGACTAAACACAAAATAATAAACAAAAACACATGAAACATTTATAATACATCAAATTGGCTCAAATTGGATACTCAAACAAACGCTATGAAGGTGAAGTTGTCCCTAAACTAGATTGAGAGGTTTAAGACGAAGTGGTATGTGGAGCCAATTGCTTGCCACTCAAATCTTAAGAGAGACACACAGCTAACCCAACATTAATTGCTGCTACTCAAGACAGAACAAAGTTAGAAAAAGACGAACAGGCGCGCTCTGCTGAGCTCTGATTATCACCTAGGAAAATCCCTACCTGCCGGTGCTGCGGACATACATTACCAAACTGTCTTCTTAACTGCCAGAACACGATCTGGCGTACCGGAGGCGATGGCTGGTTGCTTCGTCGTCCTCAACCGAAAGGCGAGAGCCGACTACCTAGAGCACCCATACAGGCCGAACACACAACATTCCCGCCCCCACGACAGTGGCCGTGGTTAAACGTTCCAATCAGCAACTCGAAAACCGGCGGAAATTCCACTCTATTGCTGGAGCACTACCATTTCAGCAATGGAGATTCTTGGCGCCAATTTCTGCGCTGATTTTGCTACGTCACGGAGCTATGCCCTGAGAAAGCCAATCACAGTTACTATTTTGCAGAAAGCGCGGGAATTTTCCCGCCACAACTGCCTGGG
This sequence comes from Schistocerca cancellata, assembly GCF_023864275.1. Taxonomy (NCBI): domain Eukaryota; kingdom Metazoa; phylum Arthropoda; class Insecta; order Orthoptera; family Acrididae; genus Schistocerca; species Schistocerca cancellata. Next base: position 523,661,671 of record NC_064633.1, read on the forward strand.
TACACAAGTCATTCCCACGCCTCGCTGGTAGCCCGCCAGAAAGTGTTTTCGCTAAGTTTCTGCGAAGTAACGGAACCTCTAGCCCAGCCGCTACTTCAGACCCCTCCGGGCGTATCTTTTGACAATGTCAGCGTCTGCAAAGCATTCAATCGACTTCCTCACACCCTTTCCAGATCGGCAGAGCCCGCCTGTCACCGGACCACCCGGGTGACGAGAGACGCTGCATGGGAAGTCCGCGTGTGAAGGAATAGCAACTTTCCACCGCATGCAATTAGAGAGGAGAATCGTAAGATAGAAATATGAGAGGGGGCTCATGCCACCTCTCAAGGACCCAGTTCATTCCAGCCCACACCATTATCGAGCCACCACCAGCTTGCACAGTGCCTTATTGACAACTTAAGTCCACAGCTTTATGAGGCCTACGTCATACGCGAACTCTTCCATCACCTCTTATCAACTGAAATCGGGACTCATGTGACCAGAGCACGGTTTTCCAGTCGACTGCGGTCCAACCGACACGGTCACGAGCCCAGGAGAGGCGCTGCAGGCGATGTCGTGCTGTTAGCAAAGGCTCTCGCGCCAGTAGTCTGCTGCCATAAGCCTACAGCGCTGAATTTCGCAGCACTGTCCTAATGAATAAGTTCATCGTACGTCTCACATGGATTTCTGCTGTTATTTCACACAGTGTTGCTTGTCTGTTAGCACTAACAACTCCACGCAAACGCTGCTGCTCTCGGTCGTTAAGTGAACGCCGTCGACGATTGCGTTGTCCCTAGTGAGAAGTTTGCCTGAAATGCGATACTCTCGGCACACTCTTGACACTGTGGATAGGGAATTATTGAATTCCCTAACGATTTCCGAAATGGACTGTCCCATGCATCTAGTTGCAACTACCATTCCGCGTTCAAAGTTTGCTAATTCCCGTCGTGCGGCCACAATCACGCCGGAAACCTTTTCACATGTATCACAGTAGAGTACAAATGAGGCTCCGCCGATGCACTGCCCTTTTATATCGTGTGTACGCGATACTACCGGAATCTGTATATGTGCATATCGTTATCCCATGACTTTTGACACTTCATCTACATCTACATCTAAATTTATACTCCTCAAGCCACCCAACGGTGTGTGGCGGAGGGCAGTTTACGTGCCACTGTCTTTGCCTCCCTTTCCTGTTCCAGTCGCGTATGGTTCGCGGGAGGAACGACTGCCGGAAAGGCTCCGTGCGCGCTCGAATCTCTCTAATTTTACATTCGTGATCTCCTCCGGAGGTATAAGTAGGGGGAAGCAATATATTCATCATCCAGAAACGCACCCTCTCGAAACCTGGACAACAAGCTACAGCGCCTCTCTTGCAGAGTCTGCCAATCTGCTCGACGACCCTTCTTGAAAACTGGAACTACCTGTGCTCTTTTCCAATCATTTGGAACCTACCGTTCCTCAAGAGGCTTGCGGCACACGGCTGTTAGAAGGGGGGCAAGTTCTTTCGCGTACTGTGTGTAGAATCGAAATGGTATCCCGTCAGGTCCAGTGGACTTTCGTCTGTTGAGTGATTTCAGTTGCTTTTCTATTCCTTGGACACTTATTTCGATGTCAGCCATTTTTTCGTTCGTGCGAGGATTTAGAGAAGGAACTGCAGTGCGGTCTTCCCCTGTGAAACAGCTTTGGAAAAAGGTGTTTAGTATTTCAGCTTTACGCGTGTCATCCTCTGTTTCAATGCCATTATCATCCCAGAGTGCCTGGATATGCTGTTTCGATCCACTTACTGATTTAACGTAAGACGAAAACTTCCTAGGATTTTCTGTCAAGTCGGTACATAGAATTACACAAGGTTGAACAGTTGCAGTTGCGACTTATAACAAGTTACATACAAAACTGCCTAACCGCGCAAGAGATAGACAATAATGGCATGTCTGAAACCTTCACCAATGACAGTGGAGGGTGTCGAACCGACGATCTCTGCTTTACGAGGCAGACCGTTAACACTTATCCTGACACCATCGGCGCATAAAGAGAGAGAGCACTGTAGAAACTATAAGCCAATAACTTGCTTGGAAACTTGTAGCAGCCGAAGAACAAGAGCCTCGCCCGGCGACAGCCGATAGAATGTAGCCGCTGTTTCCCCCCCAGGCGCCAAGATTCATTGCTCCATCTAGTCCGCTCCTCGCGGTCTTATTGAACTGTCAGAGACTACGAGCTCATCGTGTTGATATAAGGCAGTCAGCCAGGGCAGCAATATCACGAGCTACTCTTCGCTAGCACTTCGCTTCACGGAGACGACCGACCTTTGTCACGAAAGTTCTCCGCAAGGCAGGCATTTCAGAGATAGAATATTATCACTTCTGGCGTATGCATTCCACTTTCAGCTAATGCACTATCTTTGGAGTGCTTTTAGACTCTTCACCGAAGGCTTGGCAACAGCTCAGATTCTAGACTCCACCGACGTAGCTTGATGGTTTTCTTCTGAGTATTGTAAAGTTTCAAGAAGTGATGTCAAATAAAAATTGGATGTTCAACTACGGCTGACTGAGGATGCCGCCCAAAAAGCTTCGTATTTCGTTTCTCCCCTAACTACAAAATGGTGAAATAAACTGTGTGATCAAAAGTACCCGGACCCCTGGGTGAAAATGAGTTACAAGTTGGTGGCGCCCTCCATCGGCAATGCAGGAATTCAGTATGGTGTTGGCCCACTATTAGTCTTGATGACAGCTTCCCCCCTTGCAGGCAAATGGTCAGTCAGGTGCAGGAAGGTTTCTTCACGGAGTGCTGCACTGAGGAGCGGTATCAGTGTCGCTCGGTGAGGCCTGGCACGAAGTCTTTTGTACTGTGGTGTGCGTACTGTAACACCTTCGGTACACACAACATCAGATTATTTGTCTTGTCGCTCTAACGAAGTAGGCGAGTGTTAGGAATATGTCTCGTGGTCTTATCGTGGCGTGTTTATCTTCTGCCGTTAGGTCAGACGATAGAAATGCCACTTGCACGCTTAGAGTAGCAGACTGACGGTGACCAACTTTAAACAGAACTTGATTAATTTTCACACACATTTATTAAAATAATAAAAAGCATATATATTACGTAACTTGATTCTGGATGCTGTTTACAATTGACAGTCTGAAGTTCCTTTGGTCTTGGTACGTTAATCTTATTCTCACATATCTCAGATACTTGACAAAGTGTCTATACATTTCTCTTCATGGCTATGTACAGGAATGTGATAATCTTATTAGGTGCAGACTGAAACTAGACTATAGACTGGTACAGACTAATGCAGACTGACTAATCGGAGGTCTGTACACTCGTTATAATACCTCGAGCGTTCACGTATCACTGCGCGAGTGTGATCCGCGAGGAGAAAAGGTTCTACGTTAGCAGCAATCTCACTGGCTGCGTTACATATTAATACATGGATCGGCGGAAGCAGAATTTGGTCCGCCTCTAGGACAGCGTCATCTCGTAGTGCGGAGACGGACGAGCGCTGCGCCTGCGCTGTTGTGCTTAGAGGGGCGCGCTCTATTCGGAAAGTTGTGTACGCGCTTACTAAGCGGAACTATGTACACTACAATCTCAAAGGTGGTCTGTAGGATTCAGGTCAGGACTCAGTGCAGAACAGTCCTTTACAGGGATGTTGTTGTCGTGTAACCACTCCACCACAGGCCGTGCAACATGAACAGGTGCTCGATCGTGTAGAAAGGTGCAATCGTCATCCCCGAATTGCTCTTCAACAGTGGGAAGCAAGAAGGTGCTTAAAACATGAATGTAGGCCTCTGCTGTGATAGTGCCACGCAAAACAACAAGGGATGCAAGTCGCCTCCATGAAAAATACGATCACGTCATAACACCACCGCCTCCGAATTTTACTGTTGGCACTTCACACGCTGGCAGATGACGTTCACCTGGCATTCGCCACATTTACACGCTGCCATCGGATCGGCACACTGTGTACCGTGATTCGTCACTCCACACAACGTTTATCCACTGTTCAATCGTCCAACGTTTACGCTCCTTACACCAAGCGAGGTGTCGTTTGGCATTTACCGGCGTGATGTGTGGCTTTTGAGCAGCCGCCCGACCATGAAATCCTAGTTTTCTCACCTCCCGCCTAACTGTCGTAGTACTTTCAATGGGTCCTGATGCATTTTGGAATTCCTGTGTGATGGTCTGGATAGAAGTCTGCCTACAAAGGGCGTTCAAAAATTTTTGCACAGTCGTCTCTAATTTTTTTTCATTTTTTTGCAGGAGGAGAATGAAAATTTTGTGGACGTATTTGGAACATTTAGCTATACATTGAGCCTGCTCAGTGTTGCCTCTATCAGCTGTGACGTTCTTTCCATGATGTAAATGCACTTTGGTAAAATTCTGGTGATTGACTTTTACACCATCGCTTGAAGCAGGAAGTAAGGTCTTTCTCAGTATCAGATGTTTTACCGCGCAGGTGGGCCTTCAGACGGTTTCCAACCCATTTTCCGTATTTTCTCCTGCGTCACAAGGGCTTTTGGGGTTTGTCTGATGAGCTGACCCTGAACCTGTGGTCTGTGGGTCTGGATGGTACGTCGCAGCTTGTCCAATGACAAACAGTAACCGTCCCCGTTCCAAAAAGTCAATGAAAATGACACCACACTGATCCCAGAAGAAGGAGGCCATCACCTTTCGGATCTGCTGTTCGTGAAAGTCTTGGTTTCTTCTTCCGAGGGGAACCCGGCTGACGCCACTCCATGGATTGGGTTTTGGTCTCAGGTTCGGGCAAAAACAACCGTTTTTCATTCTGGCTAATGACGTGGTCAAAAAACTCTTTCCCCTCTTCAGTAAAGGTCTTGATGAGACCCTCGCACACATTCTTCCTCATCGTTTTCATTTCTCTTGTCAATAATCTAGGCACCTAACGTGCACAAATTTTTCTGTACCCTAGTGACTGTACCCGTGATACCACCCTACCCAATGGCAAACGAGTCATTTCAGCAAGCTGTCGTGTCGTCACACATCTGTCTCTTTGGATGATTTGAGCAATGGTCTCCTTATCCACATCACTCACTGCCGTCGATGGTCTACTGCATCGTGGATTGTCCAGTAGAGAGAAATCACCCTCTTTAAACCTCTGCAACCACCGCTGGATACTGCTGCGATCCACTGTGTCCTCCCTATAAGCAGGGAGCAACTTGCTGTGAATCGATGTGGCAGAGTCATCGCCGGTCTTGAAGATAACGTCGCAACCTGACATCTACTTCGCGATCTATTATGGCTCACCTGTAAATAAAAGAAAATACTTATATATACCAACTTAGAGTTAAATGTTCCAAGCACACAAAAAATTTCATTCTCCTCCTGCAGAAAATAAAAAAAATTAGAGACGACTGTGTTAAACTTTTTGAACGCCCTTTGTGTTCCACATTACGACCATCTTCAACTGTCGGCGTTCTCTGTCACTCAACAGACGAGGTCTGTCTGTACGCTTTTGTGCTGTACGTGTCCCTTCACGTTTCCACTTCACTATCACATAGGAAACATTGGATCTAGGGATGTTTAGGAGTGTGGAAATCTCACGTACGGACATATGACACAAGTGACTCCCAATCACCTGATTACGTTCGAAGTCCGTGAGTTCCGCGGAGCACCCCATTCTGCTCTCTCACGATGTCTGATGACTACTGAGGTCGCTGATATGGAGTACCTGGCAGCAGGTGGCACTACAATGCTGGGGGTGTCCAGATACTTTTGATCACATAATATACTGAATCTTTATAAACCAGTTACATCGTGTGTTGAAGATTTCAGGAGGATAAATTAGATTCAGAAACTACTGTAAAAAAGTTGTTCCAGTTCTGCTGTATTATTTCGAAACTGTAGTGTAATGCGGATATTGACAGTCCTGACAGAAATGTGATTTTTTTGTATGTCAGTTAAGCTTTACACTTAGTCCTTTGTTGTGCAAAACAATGCTATGAAATGCAGTGGAGATCGATAAAGTGGGTAGGGAGGCTTGCAGTATTTTGGAACATTTCTCAAACTTTCGCCTTTAGCCAGCCCTGTAACAGAAGCTTAATATAATAATTTTCCTTTAATTTATGTCTATGGTCACAAACGTTTTGTTAACTGATTACCGGTTTAGGTCTTTAATGACCATCATCAGATCTGTTTCATAAAAACAAAGTCCTAATGTACTGCAGTCATAGTGGCATCGTCAAATGTTAAATGCGGAATCAGCACCAGCTGAAACCGGTAATCTGTTAACAAATTACGGCAAAAGTTGGACCGTTATGGAGTAAGGGGAGTAGCTTACAATTGATTCGCCTCTTACTTTAAGAACATAAAGCAGAAGTTAATTCTCCGCAATATTGAGAGTGGTAGTGATGTTCAGTCGCAATGGGGCACTGTTAAGAGGCGTTCCCCAAGGGTCAGTGCTGGGGCCACTGCTGTTTCTTATTTATATAAATGATATGCCTTCTAGTATTACAGGTAATTAACAAAAATTTCTGTTTGCTGATGACACCAGCTTGGTAGTGAAGGATCTTGTGTGTAATATTGAAACAGTATCAAATAATGTAGTTCATGAAATTAGTTCGTGGCTTGTGGAAAACAATTTGATGCTAAATCACAGTAAGACTCAGTTTTTACAGTTTCTAACTCACAATTCAACAAGAACGGATATTTTGATCAGACAGAATGGGCATATTATAAGCGAGACGGAACAGTTCAAGTTCCTAGGCGTTCGGATAGATAGTAAGCTGCTGTGGAAAGCCCATGTCCAGGATCTTGTTCAGAAACTAAATGCTGATTTATTTACCATTAGAACAGTATCTGAAATAAGTGACAGTTCAACACGAAAAGTAGTCTACTTCGGATATTTTCATACCCTTATGTCATATGGTATTATTTTTTGGGACAATTCTTCTGATTCGAAAAGGGTATTTTTGGCTCAATAACGGGCTGTTCGAGCTATATGTGGTGTAAGTTCGAGAACCTCTTGTCGACCCCTAATCAATAGTCTGGGAATTCTGACATTGCCCTCACAGTATATATTTTCTTTAATGTCGTTTGTTGTTAGCAACAGTTCCCTCGGCGCCGGCTTTGGAAAGCGTCATTTTGCCATGCGTGGTATACTTTGACTACGTGTCACACAGACTGTCTACAAACTTATTCGTTTCGGAAATACTTCCATCCTTGGGCCGAAAGTCAATGATAATATCCTTTTGGACGGCAGATAAATACACTCCTGGAAATGGAAAAAAGAACACATTGACACCGGTGTGTCAGACCCACCATACTTGCCCCGGACACTGCGAGAGGGCTGTACAAGCAATTATCACACGCACGGCACAGCGGACACACCAGGAACCGCGGTGTTGGCCGTCGAATGGCGCTAGCTGCGCAGCATTTGTGCACCGCCGCCGTCAGTGTCAGCCAGTTTGCCGTGGCATACGGAGCTCCATCGCAGTCTTTAACACTGGTAGCATGCCGCGACAGCGTGAACGTGAACCGTATGTGCAGTTGACGGACTTTGAGCGAGGGCGTATAGTGGGCATGCGGGAGGCCGGGTGGACGTACCGCCGAATTGCTCAACACGTGGGGCGTGAGGTCTCCACAGTACATCGATGTTGTCGCCAGTGGTCGGCGGAAGGTGCACGTGCCCGTCGACCTGGGACCGGACCGCAGCGACGCACGGATGCACGCCAAGACCGTAGGATCCTACGCAGTGCCGTAGGGGACCGCACCGCCACTTCCCAGCAAATTAGGGACACTGTTGCTCCTGGGGTATCGGCGAGGACCATTCGCAACCGTCTCCATGAAGCTGGGCTACGGTCCCGCACACCGTTAGGCCGTCTTCCGCTCACGCCCCAACATCGTGCAGCCCGCCTCCAGTGGTGTCGCGACAGGCGTGAATGGAGGGACGAATGGAGACGTGTCGTCTTCAGCGATGAGAGTCGCTTCTGCCTTGGTGCCAATGATGGTCGTATGCGTGTTTGGCGCCGTGCAGGTGAGCGCCACAATCAGGACTGCATACGACCGAGGCACACAGGGCCAACACCCGGCATCATGGTGTGGGGAGCGATCTCCTACACTGGCCGTACACCACTGGTGATCGTCGAGGGGACACTGAATAGTGCACGGTACATCCAAACCGTCATCGAACCCATCGTTCTACCATTCCTAGACCGGCAAGGGAACTTGCTGTTCCAACAGGACAATGCACGTCCGCATGTATCCCGTGCCACCCAACGTGCTCTAGAAGGTGTAAGTCAACTACCCTGGCCAGCAAGATCTCCGGATCTGTCCCCCATTGAGCATGTTTGGGACTGGATGAAGCGTCGTCTCACGCGGTCTGCACGTCCAGCACGAACGCTGGTCCAACTGAGGCGCCAGGTGGAAATGGCATGGCAAGCCGTTCCACAGGACTACATCCAGCATCTCTACGATCGTCTCCATGGGAGAATAGCAGCCTGCATTGCTGCGAAAGGTGGATATACACTGTACTAGTGCCGACATTGTGCATGCTCTGTTGCCTGTGTCTATGTGCCTGTGGTTCTGTCAGTGTGATCATGTGATGTATCTGACCCCAGGAATGTGTCAATAAAGTTTCCCCTTCCTGGGACAATGAATTCACGGTGTTCTTATTTCAATTTCCAGGATTGTAGTTACGTTTCCGCATTACGACAACGAAGCACTATTTTCCGCCCCCCCCCCATCCCATCCTCCCACGCAGACACGCTTTGTATAGCCTCCACTGCTAGTGCTGCCACCTGTCGTCTGTCAGTGGCTGTCGACATCGAACGTATGCGATGGTGACGTTAATGTGAGTGGACTGCGAATTTTCTTATTCCATTTCAAAATGATAGCATTCACTTCCCGCGTGCTGCAGTCTCTTTCTGAAATTACTAAAATTACTCCTGTACACTTAGAGAAAGCTTTTGACAATGTTCACTGGAATACTCTCTTTCAAATTCTAAAGGTGACAGGAGTAAAATACAGGGAGCGAAAGGTTATTTACAATTTGTACAGAAACCAGTGGCAGTTATAAGAGTCGAGGGACATGAAAGGGAAGCAGTGGTTGGGAAGGGAGTGAGACATGATTGTAGCCTATCCCCGATGTTATTCAATCCGTATATTGAGCAAGCAGTAAAGGAAACAAAAGAAAAATTCGCAGTAGGTATTAAAATCCATGGAAAAGAAATAAAAACTTTGAGGTTCGCCGATGACATTGTAATTCTGTCAGAGACAGCAAAGGACTTGCAGGAGCAGTTGAACGGAATGGATAGTGTCTTGAAAGGAGGATATAATACGAACACCAACAAAAGCAAAACGAGGATAATGGAATGTAGTCGAATTAAGTCGGCTCATGCTGAGCGAATTATATTAGTAAATGACACACTTAAAGAATTAAAGGAGTTTTGCTATTTGGCGAACAAAATAACTGATGATTATTATGGGTGGAGGTTACACTCAACAACCGAGCTAGGTTAATAATTGGCTCCTTTTACCGACCTCCCGACTCAGCAGCATTAGTGGCAGAACAACTGAGAGAAAATTTGGAATACATTTCACATACGTTTTCTCACCATGTTATAGTCTTAGTTGGAGATTTCAATTTACCAGACATAGAATGGGACACTCAGATGTTTAGGACGGGTGGTAGGGACAGAGCATCGAGTGACATTATACTGAGTGCACTATCCGAAAATTACCTCGAGCAATTAAACAGAGAACCGACTCGTGGAGATAACATCTTGGACCTACTGATAACAAACAGACCCGAACTTTTCGACTCTGTATGTGCAGAACAGGGAATCAGTGATCATAAGGCCGTTGCAGCATCCCTGAATATGGAAGTTAATAGGAAAATAAAAAAAGGGAGGAAGGTTTATCTGTTTAGCAAGAGTAATAGAAGGCAGATTTCAGACTACCTAACAGATCAAAACGAAAATTTCTATTCCGACACTGACAATGTTGAGTGTTTATGGAAAAAGTTCAAGGCAATCGTAAAATGCGTTTTAGACAGGTACGTGCCGAGTAAAACTGTGAGGGACGGGAAAAACCCACCGTGGTACAACAACAAAGTTAGGAAAGTACTGCGAAAGCAAAGAGAGCTTCACTGGAAGTTTAAACGCAGCCAAAACCTCTCAGACAAACAGAAGCTAAACGATGTCAAAGTTAGCGTAAGGAGGGCTATGCGTGAAGCGTTCAGTGAATTCGAAAGTAAAATTCTATGTACGGACTTGACAGAAAATCCTAGGAAGTTCTGGTCTTACGTTAAATCAGTAAGTGGCTCGAAACAGCATATCCAGACACTGCGGGATGATGAAGGCATTGAAACAGAGGATGACACGCGTAAAGCTGAAATACTAAACACCTTTTTCCAAAGCTGTTTCACAGGGGAGGACCGCACCGCAGTTCCTTCTCTAAATCCTCGCAAGCCGGCCGCGGTGGTCTCGCGGTTCTAGGCGCGCAGTCCGGAACCGCGCGACTGCTACGGTCGCAGGTTCGAATCCTGCCTCGGGCATGGATGTGTGTGATGTCCTTAGGTTAGTTAGGTTTAAGTAGTTCTAAGTTCTAGGGGACTGATGACCACAGCTGTTAAGTCCCATAGTGCTCAGAGCCATTTGAACCAAATCCTCGCACAAACGAAAAAATGGCTGACATCGAAATAAGTGTCCAAGGAATAGAAAAGCAACTGGAATCACTCAACAGAGGAAAGTCCACTGGACCTGACGGGATACCAATTCGATTCTACACAGAGTACGCGAAAGAACTTGCCCCCCTTCTAACAGCCGTGTACCGCAAGTCTCTAGAGGAACGGAAGGTTCCAAATGATTGGATAAGAGCGTAGGTAGTTCCAGTTTCCAAGAAGGGTCGTCGAGCAGAACTATAGACCTATATCTCTGTCGTCGATCTGTTGTAGAATTTTAGAACATGTTTTTTGCTCGAGTATCATGTCGTTTTTGGAAACCCAGAATCTACTATGTAGGAATCAACATGGATTCCGGAAACAACGATCGTGTGAGACCCAACTCGCTTTATTTGCTCATGAGACCCAGAAAATATTAGATACAGGCTCCCAGGTAGATGCTATTTTTCTTGTCTTCCGGAAGGCGTTCGATACAGTTCCGCACTGTCGCCTGATAAACAAAGTAAGAGCCTACGGAATATCAGACCAGCTGTGTGGCTGGATTGAAGAGTTTTTAGCAAACAGAACACAGCATGTTGTTGTCAATGGAGAGACGTCTACAGACGTTAAAGTAACCTCTGGCGTGCCACAGGGGAGTGTTATGGGACCATTGCTTTTCACAATATATATAAATGACCTAGTAGATAGTGTCAGAAGTTCCATGCAGCTTTTCGCGGATGATGCTTAATATACAGAGAGGTTGCAGCATTAGAAAATTGTAGCGAAATGCAGGAAGATCTGCAGCGGATAGGCACTTGGTGCTGGGAGTGGCAACTGACCCTTAACATAGACAAATGTAATGTATTGCGAATACATAGAAAGAAGGATCCTTTATTGTATGATTATACGATATCGGAACAAACACTGGTAGCAGTTACATCTGTAAAATATCTGGGAATATGCGTGCGGAACGATTTGAAGTGGAATGATCATATAAAATTAATTGTTGGTAAGGCGGGTACCAGGTTGAGATTCATTGGGAGAGTCCTTAGAAAATGTAGTCCATCAACAAAGGAGGTGGCTTACACAACACTCGTTCGACCTATACTTGAGTATTGCTCATCAGTGTGGGATCCGTACCAGATCGGGTTGACGGAGGAGATAGAGAAGATCCAAAGAAGAGCGGCGCGTTTCGTCACAGGGTTATTTGGTAACCGTGATAGCGTTACGGAGATGTTTAACAAATGACGGAGGAGATAGAGAAGATCCAAAGAAGAGCGGCGCGTTTCGTCACAGGGTTATTTGGTAACCGTGATAGCGTTACGGAGATGTTTAACAAACTCAAGTGGCAGACTCTGCAAGAGAGGCGCTCTGCATCGCGGTGTAGCTTGCTCGCCAGGTTTCGAGAGGGTGCGTTTCTGGATGAGGTATCGAATATATTGGTTCCCCCTACTTATACCTCCCGAGGAGATCACGAATGTAAAATTAGAGAGATTAGAGCGCGCACGGAGGCTTTCAGACAGTCGTTTTTCCCGCGAACCATACGCGACTGGAACAGGAAAGGGAGGTAATGACAGTGGCACGTAATGTGCCCTCCGCCACACACCGTTGGGTGGCTTGCGGAGTATAAATGTAGATGTAGATGTAGATGATGGTCGAAGTAGAGAGGATATAAAATGTAGACTGGCTATGGCATGGAATGCGTTTCTGAAGAAGAAAAATTTGTTTACATCGAGTATAGATTTAAGTGTCAGGGAGTCGTTTCTGGAAGTATTTGTAAGGAGTGTAGCCATGTATGGAAGTGAAAAATGGACGATAAATAGTTTAGACAAGAAGAGAATTGAAGTTTTCGAAATGTGGTGCTACAGAAGAATGCTGAAGATTAGATGGGTAGATCACATAACTAATGATGACGTATTAAATAGAATTGGGGAGAAGAGGAGTTTGTGGCACAACTTGACAAGAAGAAGGGACCGGTTGGTAGGACACGTTGTGAGGCATCAAGGGATCACAAATTTAGCATTGGAGGGCAGCGTGGAGGGTAAAAATCGTAGAGGGAGACCAAGAGATGAATACACTAAGCAGATTCAGAAGGATGTAGGTTGCAGTAAGTACTGGGAGATGAAGAAGCTTGCACAGGATAGAGTAACATGGAGAGCTGTATCAAACCAGTCTCAGGACTGAAGAATACAACACAACACAACAGTACAGACATGCCTTCAATTAAGTTGACATCCTTTGCTCAGGAATGCTGCTCCTGATAATAGATATTACAAATAAACTTAGCAGGTACTCCCCAAGTACAAAGTGATATGAACTTGCACAAATACACCTGCTTATCAATCTAAAGCAAAGTATATTTTTACATACTTGGTATGTGAAGTTATACATTTTATACTAGCATTTATGATAACAGTCAGTATAATAGAGACACAAATGAGACAACGCATTTCTCTCAACAGAGCATTACATATCGATTTTGCAGGAAGATAAACTGCTCTCTGGGTAGTTCATGTCGTTTATTTTGACAACAGAAATGAACTGGAATGGGAACCTATACTGTATTTCGGTATGTTGCAAATGCTTGTCAGTTTTAGGTAGGATATACGCTATTCATATGAAAAGTGCACAAAATATTTCTAGATCACTATAGTCTCTAGAGAGATTGTTAAAAACGGAGTTATGACAAGCAAGGAATCACTCTGGTTATATGTGTTGTGTGTCTGTTGCGGAGAGGGTGGGGGGGGAGGCGACTGCATCTATATTGAAATATTGTGCTGATGTTATCGTCGCGTGTTTCAGAAGGTATTACAGTCAATGACACAAGGTTTATAAGCAGAAACCGTAATCCCGCACGGACCGATCGATACTTTTTGTCTAATTACAGTACTGCTGTCGGTGCAGCGGACATGAGTACGCAGGCCAAGGCCGAAGTTCTCCACCTACATCGTACTCGTATAAAGATTGCTGGTATCGAGTTACGTATGTAACGTGTTGAGGACAATGTTGATCAGATACTGTATAGAGTAACGCACAAAAAACGTGAAAGGGGCAGGAGATGTTCGTGCGGTTTGGTCGATTGTATGTCAGCTGGCCAGACTTCGTAAATAACTTCTACTTTTTGTTAGAACGGCTGATGTGAGTTTTCAGTTCCACTTGTCGTATGTGTTAGTTTTAGGTCCCAATACAATAGGGTATAATTACCATTAATGAATTTTGATCAGTTAGCTGCACCTGTAAAGGTTCACAGTCGATTGACAACATTTTTAATTTTGGTACAAACGAAGTGGGCTTAAGCTTGCCGTTCTTATTTCAGAGATCAAAAATTTCTTTTCTCTATTACTTGCACAGTCTACATGTGCTAATAATAAAAAGTAATTAAAGTAATAACCTGTGACTCGAAGGTTTATTTTACTTTGGGTACAGTTAGAATTATTTTTCCACATCGATCTAAGTCGTCAGGTGGGTTACTGCATTAACAACCCATACATGTTGTAAAGTGGATGTATGTATTTGTGTATGTTCCATATCTCCTCCTAAACCACTGGACCGATTTCAACCAAGTTTGGTTCATGTATCACTTACTGTCTGGAAAGAATCGCTGTGGGGATAAGAACCACATACCTATCATAGTTCAGGAGGTATGACGCCATAAACAATGAGGTGCGTGAGATACCCTTGCATCATGTATGATGTTTAAATTTGTTACCACTGTGCTGCTAACTATATTCGCAACATACTTTGCAGACAGTATCCACATATGCCCCTGAGTGTACCTACAAATATACGAGGTGCGACAATAAAGTAATGAGACTGATTTTCTTTGCAAGATGTGGCAACCCTGCAGGCTTGCGTGGGCACAATAACTTTGACCTCGGTCTATAAGCTGCTTCTAGTCCAAGTGGCACGTCGATGCAACTGCTCAGTCGTGAGTTGTGCTGTAAGAAGTTAACACGTGTTTGTGTCTCTCGTCACGGAAATGGAACCGCATAATATTGGACAACGGTATGCTATTATCTTTTTGCGTTAAATTGGGTGAAAAAGCGACGACAACTTAGGGTAAGTTTCAGAAGGCTTTTGGAGAGGAGGTTATGTCAAGAACTCAAGTTTTTCGTTGGCATAAAATGTTTAGTGAAGGCAGAACGAATGTTGAAGATGAAGACCGTCGTGGACGACCATGCATGCTTGTGTGCTTCTTTGATTCTACGGGAATTGTTCATAAAGAGTGGGTGCCTCCTGGACAAACAAATTGTCCAAATGGCTCTAAGCACTATGGGACTTAACATCTGAGGTCATCAGTACCCTAGACTTAGAACTACTTAAACGTAACCAACCAAAGGACACCACACACATCCAAGCCCGAGGCAGGATTTGAACCTGCGAACGTATCAGTCGCGCGGTTCCGGACTGAAGCGCCTAGAACCGCTCGGCCACAACGGCGGGCACTGAACAAACAGTTAACCAATATTACTTCAAAGAAATTGTAGAAAGACGTCGTAAAACAGTTCTTCGTGTCCGTGCCAACATTGCTGATAATTGGATTCTGCAACACGATAATGCGCCATTCCATACTGCTCCGTCAGTACAGCTATTTTTAACCTCAAAACAAATTACAGTACTACCACAGTTACCTTATTCACTAGATATCGCTGCGTGCGACTTTTTTCTATTTACAAGAGTCAAAACGGCGATCAAGGGATGTCCAAAAAGCTGTGACGAGGGTCTCGGAGGATATTAGGGAAGATGAGTTCCAGAAATGTTACCGTCAATGGCAGAAGCGCTGGAAAAAGTGTGTGCAATCAGAAGGGAACTACTTTCAAGGAGCACTCCGTCTTCAGGCCACGAGTGGCCAACCGGGACCATCCGACCGCCGTGTCATCCCCAGTGGAGGACGCGGATAGGAAGGGCGTGGGGTCAGTACACCGCTCTCCCGGTCGTTATGATGGTATTCTTGGCCGAAGCCGCTACTATTCGGTCGAGTAGCTCCTCAATTGGCATCACGAGGCTGAGTGCGCCCCGAAAAATGGCAACAGCGCATGGCGGCCTGGATGGTCACCCATCCAAGTGCCGACCACGCCCGACAGCGCTTAACTTCGGTGATCTCACGGGAACCGGTGCATCCACTGCGGCAGGGACGTTGCCATTTTCAAGGAGAGAACACTGAACTTGAATAAAACGGTAAGCAACGTTTTCTTTCACATCAGTCTCATTACTTTTTTGTCGCACCTCGTATATCGTTGTGCGACACATAGCTCAAGAGATATGACGTCAGAAACACTGAGTGGCGCATCGTGCAAGATGTTCTAATATATCTGTTCTTTACTACCAAGACACACCTACAGTCGAGGCAACTTAAGAAAATCCCTGACACCTGGCAGCTCTTTTGACAACTTTCAAATACGCAGCGGAAACGGCTGTAGACGAAAATTGTAGACGTCTGTAGAGCTATGAAGAGGCGATGCCGCAGAGACATTTGCAAAATCGCGTTGTAAGCACGTGAAGCGGCTGGACCTAGAGTACAGGAACTGTCCGGGATACCGTATTTACACTTTTATACATCACACATTTTTCTTTGTACCACTGTTTCATAACTTCAAAGGTGTTTTCACGAATTCGTGGACCTGAATTTTTTTCGGTACTACACTACAAACACTGTTCTTCTGTTGTTTCTTCTGGTAGAAAATTGGCAAAATGAATAAATGAATACGCAGGAAAAGGTGTGTTTTTCTGCTAGACTATCTATAAAGGAAATTGTCGTTAAAGACACGACAGCCGGCTTACATTTGTCTTCGCAGCAGACGATCCGTAGGTGTTGAAACGTCCCCTTTGAACAATTATACAAGACTGTACTTAAACTGACACACAATGTTTTTAGCGCAACGCAATCTGACTATCAAAGATCCCTGCAAAAGAATGGCCCTGAGTAACATTAAACTATACCTTTCAGAAATCACTTACCTCACAAAAATCTTCATTACTCGAACTACTGCAATACAGCGAGCGCCACTACTGCCAGCTAAATAAAAGATTCAAACTACGGAAGGCACTAACTACTGATAGGGATAGTTAGCAAATGAAAGATATTAATAGAGAACAAACAATGTATTTACCTTAATAGTCATAATATATATAGCAGTTCAAGACAAATTACAAAACTCCGCCATCTCTCTCCCCACATCCACCACTGCTGGCGGCTCACCTCCAACTGCGCAACGCTACGCGCTGTTCACATCCAGCTGCCGCTGCCCAACACTACAATGGCAGACAACAATGCAAACTAGCCACAGGCTGCACACAGCACAGCCAGTGATTTTCATACAGAGCGCTACGTAACGTTGCCAATAAGAAAATATAAACAGCCTACTTACATAGTTGGCAATAAGAAAATATAAACAGCCTACTTACATAACCCCCATGCTCCCCACAAAAAATTTTACAAATTGTTTTGGTCAGTGGCCAATAATGATTTGATAAAATTTTTCATAATTACAATACCAAAGATATCAAATGCACACACTTATTGATACAATGTTGGTCAAAAGCTAAAATTTTCTCACAGTCCATAAAGACAGTCCTGATCATTCATCACAGTGAAACTGCCGTTTCTTTTCTCAAAGTCTGAGCAGTAAAAGACAATGCACATGGAAGTAGTGGATTTTCATGCAGTCTTGAAGAAGTAGTGTTGTCCTTCCAACGGAAAGACAGTGCTGAGTCTTGACATGCAGACAGGTAATGGGCCACCACAGAGCAAACCCACAGCAGAGTCATTCGAACTTTTGAAGAATATTAGTAGGTAGGTCATCACAGAGCAGACCCACTGTAGTCCTGGTAGAGATTGTGGTATTGGTGGGCCACCAGAGGTGCAGACCCCCTGCAGTCCTTGTAGAGATAATGGTATTGGTGAGTCATCAAAGGTGTAGACCCACTGTAGTCCTTGTAGAGGTGATGGTCACCAGCCATCTGCTGCGACTGTGCAGGTGCACAATCACCATCTAAGAGTCTTGCAGAGAAGATAGCAAGTCCATAACCACCACTTGTGCACGCACAAAGTTTTTGGAATTGTCCTTAGAACCAGCAATGCTGTTATCCAGTCCCTTGCTGAATTATCAACACACGTGCAAACACTAACAGTCCCAACTTCTCACATATTGTGCATTACTATGACCAACAGAAATGTGTGCAGTGAAATGAATGCTTACAAGTTACTTAATTTGATGAACTGGTGTCAATTACAATGAGAATACAATCACAAAGGTACAAAATACATCATTAAAAACATAACAATACAGATAACATTTGTAGTACAGGCTTTACAACAGAATAGTAAACATATACATCAGTGTTACAGGAATTATGACATGAGTACATACATAAAAGATCAGAATAACTTGCGAAACATCAACTTCACACATGAGCATTAAAACAAAACAGAATAAATAATGTCTAAGCATATTTATAAGGTAAATAACATATTATTAATGCCAATTATATTTGAGGATAACAGTATTCCTCATCATAGTGAATATAGCTTAGTATTAGAAGAAAAAATTCTATGAAACTACACAGAGACAGGAAGAAAAGAAATACACAAGGGTACACAAACACATAGGGGGATAACACAAGGAAAGGACAGGGTTTGTTTTACTGCAGTATTTGGCAAACAAAACTTTCTTTGCTTCTTGGAGATCTCCCTTCATTCATCATTATTCCCAAAAAGTCCTATCTATACCTCCTTCCTGTATCCTATTCATATCTCTTTCAAAATAAGTATTTCTGATTGTACATTACTCATTTTGGCCCAAATCTTTTTCATATAACTTCTCAATGCATTCTTTCCCTACTGTCCATAGTCAGTTTCTTATGTAGTCTACCCTTCTTAAGCTAACTTAAATCTACTGAGCTCAGATGTTAAACTAAGGGACGAGGCAATGCAGCAGCATAAAACAATTAATACAAACAGCAATGAAAAAAAATGCAAATTGGCAAAGCAATTGCAATAATACAACTAATATAAGGCACTGTGCAGCAAACAAGAAAAATAAATCTGTAGTAAAACTGGCTTAACAGCGTAATACAACGTCAAATTCAGTAACATTATGCCTGGCAAACAGCAGCAGCAACTTATATCTAAACATGACATAGCTCAAGCAAAAAAAACATTATACTAAAGACAACAATGCAGACAAGGGAAATGCATATTCACATCTTAATGTCTACGTAAGTGGTGCACCACAACAACTTATTGTAAAAAGAAATAGTACCATGTACTTGAAAAGAATATTATGTATGCAGTTACTGTTACTAGTCCCTTCTTATTGTTCTTTCCATTCCAAGAGCTCCTTTTTCGAAGAATGTGGATCATAAAATAATTATTTAATAGATCTGTTGACAGAAAGTGTTCACATTAGCAAATGCATTTAATTTTATTTTATGAAACCAATGCTGCAAGACAGCTGGAAACCAGATATCAAATGAAATAAGCAACTATGTACAAAGTAAAGCATAAGAACATCATTCAGTAGTCATGAGGCATTTCATAAGTTAGTAGAAAAATCTCTCAACTACAGAGACAGTAGTCATAATCAGGTGTATAGACATAAAAATATTTCTCGTCATTTCATTTGGCATTTCAGTAAATATCATAAATTAAGAGCTCCACAGTGTAATCATATGTTTTCAAGTTCGACCATGTCGTTTTTGCGATGCTTTCTACAAAGGAATGTCAATAGCGAGGATAATGGCCTCCCTTTTTTGTTTCTCCACCTGTACCTCTGAAAGGGGCACACGCTAATGGCTTTTTTTCCAGGTGACTGTTGCCCAGCTGGGTGCCCACGACGCATTACGTGCAGGTGGTCACTTAACTTTCTTACGGAAATATTTATGACACCAATTTCTGCTACAGTGACAGTCTCATATAAAAATATTTCACAGGTCAAGAATTTACGTTGCAAATGTGTAGAAACAAACTCCTATAAATATAACAGTGTCCAAAAAGTTTTCCTCGGCATTGTGATACATTCCCGCATTTACACACATTTCATAACTCTTAAAGTACGATTCTTGGTTTCCAACATCCTTTTTCACAAGTCGGAGTCCCTAACCACTACTCCTTATTCCTTACCTTATTACACATATACATATTCATCAACACGTCTTCAACACTTCATCATAATAAATACATATAATAATAAACATTCCTCAACAGCATAATACACATCGTCATCGTAATAATAACATCAAACACCTCAGTCAAATCTCAAAAACGTCGTAGCTTTCTGCAATAATTTCAAAACCTAAAGAAAATTCTCTGCTCATTTCAATAGTGTCATCTACCTCAAACGTACTTTAAAAATCATGATCCCATCCCAAATAAATCATTCAAAGCTCTCATACTATCACAATGGTTCCGAAAAAATATGAACAGTTCACAAAGTACAGACAAAATACAATTTCGTAAGTGTGAAGTTATCCAGCGGTGTAATCACGTAAACATCTGTCACTGACGTAATAAAAAAGTTTGTCTCTCTCAGTTAAATGATCAGATAGCTGTGTAATTTGTGTTAGAGAAATATGGTACCGATGTGTAAAGTTGTATAAGCAAATACCATATTAGCTAGGGCTCCTTGTGCTAGCCAAACACATGGTACACAAAGCAGGCGTGTACCCCCCTGAGGATTATTGTAATTATACCCTCAGCTGTTACAGATTACAGCAATGGAATGAAATGTATCACGGAAAACTTTCTTTGTAATTCAAAAATCTTTAAAAATAAATGTTTTAAGTACAAAATTAATCACTCAAATACGTGTCCTGTAGCGCTAAATGTGCGTCTTGCTGTAAGATAATCTCTGTGGAAGTGTCGTAGTTATCGTCCTCCAAAAGCTAAGTTCTGCAGAAGTCAATGTACTTACCTCATGATAAACAAAAGTGAAATGCTTTGCGTATAGATATCTTACTTATTACGCTTATTGCCGTGATGAAGAAAGTACTGTGCTGTAACGTATTGTTGTGCTACAGAAAAGGCTGTCTCCTTGTAGCTATACCACAAAAGTTACTACTAAAACATGTTTTGCTTTCCAGAAGAATTCAGAAAAACCGTGCAGATATAAAACAGATACTCCGAAAAAGCAACAATGTAAATTGTGTCACACATTAGTAACGTCGTGATATAATCGTGTAGCTGTCACATAAACTAACCACTGTGTCATCTGGTATCTCTCAGAAAGTACTTTAAATCCGGAATGTATTTTCAAGTAAACCAAAATGTTGCATTAGAATCTCATTAGCAGTACTGGTAAATGTTCTAAGTATGTGAGCCTTATAGTCGTTACATAATCGTGCAACTAACAAGCAAGAATGTACACACACAATAACACTGTGTCGTCTGTTCACAATAACAATGCATTCGTAATTTCTGTTTATATAAGTTCTCTTGGTTCTTGACTGGATATTTAACTTCAAACATTGTTGCATGTTAACAGTTTCTCAGTGTGACAAATTGTACAAGTAGCGTGAAGTGAAAATTGCAAAGACTAAGTTAAAAAGCAGATTATCTGTCAATAAATGGTTTTACATGTGAAATGTGGTGTAAACCTTTACTCTTCCTAGTACGCAGAGTTTCAACTTCAACGCAATTATCATGTGGTATACGTCGGATTCTGTAAGGTCCATTGTAAACTAGAACGAATTTGTGACTCAAGTGTTTCTTCTTATGTGACAATGAATCAGCTTTAATGAGAACTTTCTGACCAATACATAATTTCTTTGCTTTTGCTTTACCGTGTAGTTTTCTCCTTTTGTCTGCTGCAGATTTTATATTTTTAAGAGCCAAATCAATTATGTCTTTGTGTCGAAGTTTACGTGTATTCGGGAAAGGTACAAGCTCTCTGATTCTGTTCGGAGGTTCTACATTCTTCAGTACAAGAGTAGGTGGTAAAGCAGTGGAATCATGAGGCATTTCATTCAGCACATTTTGAAATAAGTGTAAATATCTGTCCCAATGCTGATGCTTTCTGTGACAATAAAGTCTGCAAAGCTTATTGATTTCTTTCATAATCCGTTCAGACGGGTTACAATGTGGTGAGTACAATGAAATAAAAACAGGTTTGATTTTATGATTCCGAAGCATGCGTGACCAAACAGCAGATCTGAATTGCGGTCCGTTATCTGAAATGACTTTAGCAACGTGGCCAACTTCACGTAAGAAATTTTTAACAAAGGCGTTGGGTACAGACCGTCCAGTGGCTTTACGTAACGGAGTGAAAGAAACAAATTTTGAAGTAAGTTCCACAGCGACTAGAACGTACGAAAATCCATTCGATGTTCTGACAAGGGGTCCCAAGAGATCAACAGCAGCAAATTCTTTTAATTTAGAAGGAATAATAGGAAACAACGGAGCACGATGTGAGATAGTAGATGGTTTCGCCTTTTGACAAAGTTTACAAATAGACAAGACTCTTCGAATTCGCTTTTCCATATTGTTAAAATAACAAGTCGTTCGAAGAATATGATAACATTTTCGTGGGCCAAAATGTGCGAAGCTGAAATGAATGTTATGTAGCAGTTCATGACAAATTACAAAACTCCGCCACCTCTCTCCACATCCACCACTGCTGGCGGCTCACCTCCAACTGCGCAACGCTACGCGCTGTTCACATCCAGCTGCCGCTGCCCAACACTACAATGGCAGACTACAATGCAAACTAGCACACAGGCTGCACACAGCACAGCCAGTGATTTTCATACAGAGCGCTATGTAACGTTGCCAATAAGAAAACATAAACAGCCTAGTTACATAGCCCCAGACACTAATGCATTGTTATTACAACTAATGCAACAAATGGAACAAAATCAGAGACAAACACAGCACAGCCAGTGATTTTCATACAGAGCGCTACGTAACGTTGCCAATAAGAAAATATAAACAGCCTACTTACATAGTTGCCAATAAGAAAATACACTCCTGGAAATTGAAATAAGAACACCGTGAATTCATTGTCCCAGGAAGGGGAAACTTTATTGACACATTCCTGGGGTCAGATACATCACATGATCACACTGACAGAACCACAGGCACATAGACACAGGCAACAGAGCATGCACAATGTCGGCACTAGTACAGTGTATATCCACCTTTCGCAGCAATGCAGGCTGCTATTCTCCCATGGAGACGATCGTAGAGATGCTGGATGTAGTCCTGTGGAACGGCTTGCCATGCCATTTCCACCTGGCGCCTCAGTTGGACCAGCGTTCGTGCTGGACGTGCAGACCGCGTGAGACGACGCTTCATCCAGTCCCAAACATGCTCAATGGGGGACAGATCCGGAGATCTTGCTGGCCAGGGTAGTTGACTTACACCTTCTAGACCACGTTGGGTGGCACGGGATACATGCGGACGTGCATTGTCCTGTTGGAACAGCAAGTTCCCTTGCCGGTCTAGGAATGGTAGAACGATGGGTTTGATGACGGTTTGGATGTACCGTGCACTATTCAGTGTCCCCTCGACGATCACCAGTGGTGTACGGCCAGTGTAGGAGATCGCTCCCCACACCATGATGCCGGGTGTTGCCCCTGTGTGCCTCGGTCGTATGCAGTCCTGATTGTGGCGCTCACCTGCACGGCGCCAAACACGCATACGACCATCATTGGCACCAAGGCAGAAGCGACTCTCATCGCTGAAGACGACACGTCTCCATTCGTCCCTCCATTCACGCCTGTCGCGACACCACTGGAGGCGGGCTGCACGATGTTGGGGCGTGAGCGGAAGACGGCCTAACGGTGTGCGGGACCGTAGCCCAGCTTCATGGAGACGGTTGCGAATGGTCCTCGCCGATACCCCAGGAGCAACAGTGTCCCTAATTTGCTGGGAAGTGTCGGTGCGGTCCCCTACGGCACTGCGTAGGATCCTACGGTCTTGGCGTGCATCCGTGCGTCGCTGCGGTCCGGTCCCAGGTCGACGGGCACGTGCACCTTCCGCCGACCACTGGCGACAACATCGATGTACTGTGGAGACCTCACGCCCCACGTGTTGAGCAATTCGGCGGTACGTCCACCCGGCCTCCCGCATGCCCACTATACGCCCTCGCTCAAAGTCCATCAACTGCACATACGGTTCACGTCCACGCTGTCGCGGCATGCTACCAGTGTTAAAGACTGCGATGGAGCTCCGTATGCCACGGCAAACTGGCTGACACTGACGGCGGCGGTGCACAAATGCTGCGCAGCTAGCGCCATTCGACGGCCAACACCGCGGTTCCTGGTGTGTCCGCTGTGTCGTGCGTGTGATCATTGCTTGTACAGCCCTCTCGCAGTGTCCGGAGCAAGTATGGTGGGTCTGACACACCGGTGTCAACGTGTTCTTTTTTCCATTTCCAGGAGTGTATAAACAGCCTACTTACATAGTTGCCAATAAGAAAATATAAACAGCCTACTTACATAGTTGCCAATAAGAAAATATAAACAGCCTACTTACATAGTTGCCAATAAGAAAATATAAACAGCCTACTTACATAGTTGCCAATAAGAAAATATAAACAGCCTACTTACAGTGTTCATGTGTTGAACCAACGACGTCGTCAGTTACGTTCACAGTGTCACGGAAAAATTGAAATTCGACTGTGGCTCAGGGGAAATGGTCGGATGAATCACGTCGCCCCAGGCCGATAATTGTGTCAGGCTACGCCGTCATCCAGGTAAAGGCCTCTCGAAACACGCTAAGCGCCACGGACGTAGGCCGGTGGGCCAGTGTAATGCTGTTGGGGACTTTCAGCTGGCCACCAGTGGACCTTTGGTAGTGATCGAGGGCACCACGGTAGCCGCGTGCCACCTGGACATTCTTGATTGTCCGTGTCACAAACGTAGACCGGCTTTACGGAAATCAGGCGAAAACGAATTAAAGAAACGGCATTCGCCACCATTTGCACGTTCACATAGGTGTAGTCTATAAATCTGCATTAACAGTCGTAGCGCCATGTAGATAACAGTCGTAGTGCCAAGTAAAATACTGACCCTGAAGAGTGCACAATTCGATATTATATACACATCAAAAAAAGTTTTGCATCACCTCGGTTCCAAGAGTTCCGGAACCTGTACAGACAATGGGAATAGAGATCAACATAAACATCATTTCCGTCCTTTTCATTGCTCATGAAAACCACACGTTGCATGTTGTACCACTATACAGCGAGACCTTCACAGGTGGTGGTCCAGACTGCTGTACACACCGGTACCTCTAATACCCAGTAGCACATCCCCTTGCATTGATGCACCACTGTATTCGTCGTCGCATACTATCCACAAGTTCACCAAGGCGCTGTTGGTCCAGATTGTCCCACACCTCAACGGCGATATGTCGTAGGTCCCTCAGAGTGGTTGGTGGGTCAAGTCGTCCATAAACAGCCGTTTTCAATGTATCCCAGGCATATTCGATAGAGCTCATGTCTGGAGAACATGCTGGCCACTCTGGTCGAGCGATGTCGTTATCCTGAAGGAAGTCATTCACAAGATATACACGATGGGGGCGCGAATTGTCGTCCATGAAGACGAATGCCTCGCCAATATGTTGCCGATATGGTTGCACTATCGGTCGGAGGATGTCATTCACGTATGGTATGTCAGATACGGCGTCTTCCATGACCACCAGCAGGGTACGTTCGTTCCACATAATGCCACCCCAAAACAGCAGGGAACCTCCACCTTGCTCCACTCGTGGGACAGTGTGTCTAAGGTGTTCAGTCTGACCGGGTTGCCTCCAAACACGTCTCCGACGATTGCCTGGTTGGAGGCATATGCGACACTCATTGGCGAAGAGAAAGCGATGCCAATCCTGAGCGGTCAATTCGGCATGTTGTTGGGCCTATCTGTACCGCGCAGCATGGTGTCGTTGTGGCAAAGATGGACCCCGCCATGGACGTCGGGAGTGAAGTTGTGCATCATGCAGCCGATTGCGCACAGTTTGAATCGCAACACGACGTCCTGTCGCTGCACGAATTCAACATGTTGGCGTTGCTGTCAGGGTTCGTCCGAGCCATAATCCGTACGTAGCGGTAATCCACCGCAGTAGTAGCCCTTGGGCGGCATGTCATCGACGGTTCCTGTCTCACTATATCTCCTCCGTGTCCGAACAACATCGCTTTGGTTCACTCCGAGGCAGCTAGACACTTCCCTTGTTGAGAGCACTTCCTAGCACAAAGTAACAGTGCCCACGCGACAGAACCGCGGTGTTGACCGTCTAGCCATGGTTGAACTGCAGACAACACGGGTCGTCTACCTCCTTCCTGGTGGAATGACTGGAACTGACCGGCTGACGGATCCCCTCCGTCTAATAGGCACTGCTGGTGCATGGTTGTTTACATCTTTGGGTGGATTTAGTGACAAAATGGTTCAAATGGCTCTGAGCACTATGGGACTTAACATCTATGGTCATCAGTCCCCTAGAACTTAGAACTACTTAAACCTAACTAACCTAAGGACAGCACACAACACCCAGCCATCACGAGGCACAGAAAATCCCTGACCCCGCCGGCAATCGAACTCGGGAACCCGGGCGTGGGAAGCGAGAACGCTACCGCACGACCACGAGATGCGGGCATTTAGTGACATCTCTGAACAGTCAAAAGGACTGTGTCTGTGATACAATATCCACAGTCAACGTCTATGTTCAGGAGTTCTGGGAACCGAGGTGATGCAAAACTTTTTTTGATGTGTGTATAATGTTGTGGCACCATTTATCGGTATATGTAGGTACTCTCTGCGAAATTTATTGTGAGTAGTGCAAGTAATGCAGAAGTAATAAATTTAAACATAATACATGATGTGGCAGTTTTTCATGCATTTCATTGTTTTTGATGTCATACCTGCTGAATTGTGATAGGTAGGTGGTTCTTATCCCCACAGCGATTGTTGCCTGACAGTAAGGGATGTGCACCAAATTTAGGATTACATGTGGAACATACACATATACATACAACCACTTTTATAATATTTATGAATTTTATATTATCTTCGTAATTTTGTCTCCACACTTCCAAAGAATTTACTCACTATTAACAGCTTCTAAATCTACATCTACTCCGCAAGCCACCTGACGGTGTATGGCAGAGGGTACCTTGAGTACCTCTATCGGTTCTCCCTTCCATTCTAGTCTCGTATTGTTCGTGGAAAGAAAGATTGTCGCTATGCCTCTGTGTGGGCTCTAATCTCTCTGATTTTATACCCATGGTCTCTTCGCGAGATATACGAAGGAGGGAGGAATATACTGCTTGAGTCCTCGGTGAAGGTATGTTCTGGAAACTTCAACAAAAGCCCGTACCGAGCTACTGAGCGTCTCTCTTCCAGAGTGTACCACCGGAGTCTATCTATCATCTCCGTAACGCTTTCGCGATTACTAAATGATCCTGTAACGAAGCGCGCTGTTCTCCGTTGGATCTTCTCTATCTCTTCTATCATCCCTATCTGGTACGGATCCCACACCGGTGAACAATATTCAAGCAGTGGGCGAACAAGCGTACTGTAACCTACTTCCTTTGTTTTCGGACTGCATATCCTAAGGATTCTTCCAATGAGTCTCAGTCTGGCATCCGCTTACCGACGATTAATTTTATATGGACATTCCACTTTAAATCACTCCTTATGTCTACTCCCAGATAATTTATGGAATTAACTGCTTCAAGCTGCTGATCTGCTATTTTGTAGCTAAATGATAAGGGATCTTTCTTTCTATGTATTCGAGCACATTACACTTGTCTGCATTGAGATTCAATTGCCATTCCCTGCACCATGTGTCAATTCGTTGCAGATCCTCCTGCATTTCAGTACAATTTTCCGTTGTTACAACCTATCGATGTACTACAGTATCATCCGCAAAAAGCCTCAGTGAACTTCCGATGTCATCCACAAGGTCATTTATCTATATTGTGAATAGCAACGGTCCTACGACACTCCCCTGCGGCACACCTGAAATCACTCTTACTTCGGAAGACTTCTCTCCATTGAGAATGATATACTGCGTTCTGTTATCTGGGAACTCTTCAATCCAATCACACAATTGGTCTGATAGTCCATATGCTCTTACTTTGTTCATTAAACGACTGTGGGGAACTGTATCAAACGTTTTTCGGAAATCAAGAAACACGGCATCTACCTGGGAACCCGTGTCTATGGCCCTGTGAGTCTCGTGGACGAATAGCGCAAGCTGGGTTTCACACGATCGTCTTTTTCGAAACCCATGCTGATTCCTACAGAGTAGATTTCTAGTCTCCAGAAAAGTCATTATACTCGAACATAATACGTGTTCCATAATTCTACGACTGAAGCTTGAAGAGATGATTTCTAGCGTAATGTAACACTCGGTGGCATTTTCTTTCTGAACTGCATTGTTGCTAGGCAGTACAAACAGGACAGGTTACTTCCCTAACGTGAAGCTCGCACGCGGCGTCTGCCGAGATGCTGACACACTAGGTATCCCAAGATTGCGTAAACGACCTTTGGAAACAGTCCTCATTGTTGCATTAAAGTCGTGCAGATTATTTGTCAGGGGGAACGAAAATGGAAGACCCAGAAGCTGCACGGAACCCAAACTGGTGTAATATATTGCGAAGTACCCATCGAAATTCGTTTCCTTCGAAATGGCGGAATATACGATGCAACATTGCTCCATGAGCTTTTTTCTACTGCATTTTCGAGCAGCCAAGCACTAAATCCTTAATTACAAATAAACCATTAACGATACATAAATTCCAAATACGCATATTCACTATTTCGTTATTACCTAGACTAAATCTACACGGCGTTCCTAAGTTGTTCTCCAACGACACGTAGTGGACGCTGTTATGTGAGGAAGTGAACAACGGAGAGTGACAGGAGAGTTATTGCTGTCGTACAACAGGAACAAACATAACGATGCAGAAATTTCGCTAGGAACCCCGTCATATAGATTAGATTAGATTACATTAGATTAGTACGTGTTCCATACATCATGAATACGACACTTCGTAATGATGTGGAACGTGTCAGGTTAATAAAAGGTGTCTCTACAAGATATTACATGACACAAAATATTACATGACACTTAATATTTTTATTTTTATTTTATTTTATTTTATTTTTTTTGGTGACGGTTGAGGAAATTACCCACTTACTATATCCAAAAATTCATCTAATGAGTAGAAGGAGTTGCCATTAAGAAATTCTTTTAATTTCTTTTAAATGCTATATGGCTATCTGTCGGACTTTTGATGCTATTAGGTAAGTGACCAAAGACTTTTGTGGCAGCATAATTTACCCCCTTCTGAGCCAAAGTTAGATTTAACCTTGTATAGTGAAGATCATCCTTTCTCCTAGTGTTGCAGCCATGTACATCTACATCTACATACATACTCCGCAATCCACCATACGGTGCGTGGCGGAGGCTCGTACCATAACTAGCTTCTTCTCTCCCTGTTCCACTCCCAAACAGAACGAGGGAAAAATGACTGCCTATATGCCTCTGTACGAGTCCAAATCTCTCTTATCTTATCTTTGTGGTCTTTCCGCGAAATATAAGTTGGCGGCAGTAAAATGGTACTGCAGTCAGCCTCAAACGCTGGTTCTTTAAATTTCCTCAGTAGCGATTCACGAAAAGAACGCCTCCTTTCCTCTAGAGCCACTGCTATTACTTTTGAATTCGTTTGGATTGTTAATAACAAATTTCATAAGTGAATATATATATTGTGAGGCTACAGTGAAGATCTCTAGCTCTTTAAATAAGTGTCTGCAGGATGATCTTGGATGAGCTCCAGCAATTATTCTGATTACATGCTTTTGTGCAATGAACAATCTTTTACTCAACGATGAGTTACCCTAGAATATGATGCCATACGAAAGCAGAGAATGATAATAGGCATGGTAAGCTAATTTACTGAGATGTATATTGCCAAAATTTGCAATGACCCTAATACCATAAGTTGCTGAACTCAAACGTTTCAGCAGATCTTCAGTGTGTTTTTTCCAGTTCAACCCCTCATCAATGCATACGCCTAAAAAATTTGAATATTCTACCTTAGCTACCGATTTCTGATCAAAGTCTATATTTATTAATGATGTCATTCCATTTACTGTGTGGATCTGTATGTACTGTGTTTTGTCAAAGTTTAATGAGAGCCCATTTGCAGAGAACCACTTAATGATTTTCGGGTAAAATATCGTTTACAATTTCACCAGTTAATTCTTGTCTGTTGGGTGTGATAGCTTTACTTGTATCATCGGCAAAAAGTACCAGCTTTGCATCTTCGTCAATATAGAATGGCAAGTCATTAATATATATTAAGAACAGCAGAGGACCCAATACCGAACCTTGCGGCACCCCATTGTTGATTGTTCCCCAGTTTGAGAAATCACCAGTTTTTTGCATATTATGTGAACTGCTTATTTCACCTTTCTGCACACAGTCGCTATCTCTCACTATGCGACTTCCATATTTTTATAGCCCTGAAGAAAGACTTTCGCAGAAACATAAGAATTATTTGGGTACTGTGCACATCTGTATCAAACTACGTCTGTGTCTAGTGTAAAATCGTTAGGGTAGGTGGGGTTAAAATGATATCGATCTAGGAACCATAGGTCATGAATAGTTTAAAATCTAGTTATAAACCTGTTCATAACGATGCATTAAAATGAAAACGAGACAGATGGAAAAGAGTTAATAAACTTTTTATTATTTCAATAGTTACCGCCATAGCTATCAAAACATTTATCCCTCTGTGAGACAAGACGATCAGTACCTTGATGGCAAAATACTTGCTGTTGCCTTCGGAAAAATCTTTGTACCAGGGCACACAACTCTTCGTCCGAATCAAATCAACGGCCACGAATGACTTTCGTCAGGACTCCAAAAATATGTAAACCTCATGGGTAGAGATCGGGACTGAACGGGGTACATGTAATGGCTTCCCAGGGAAACTTCTGCAGCGTAGCAGAAACAACCTGGGCAACGTGTGGGCGATCCCGCAGGGCCCACGTGTTGCCGAGGTTGTTTCTGCTACGTTACAAATAGTGATTTGCCGGCCCATTGTGACACTTAAGTTCGAAATGTGGCACAAAGGTTCCTACAACCTGTAACCTCCCCTTCGCTATCGACCTTAATGACAGTGAAAAACTAAACCGCGTGCGCCTAATGGAAATTTGCGAAAAGCAATCGTCACCGAAGTTAATCTGTCGGTAAAGAGGGAGGAAAGCGTTACATCTAAATGAAAGGAAAAATGCAAATGAAATTGGTGGAAATTAATTTTGAAAAAGGGTAAAGTTAATAAAGAAAGTAAATGTGTGGTCCTTACGTTAACAACTAACTGGCGTTAATTAGATTTTTGGGATTTGGGGAGAACTACAGTCGCCAGTCTTATGGATGACTACTATAGTAACTGAAAAAGAAAGGTTAATGCACACATAATTAGCACTAAAAGCGTGGCAACTGATGGTTGACACGTGTTGTGTGAAAACTGAATGTTTGTCAGAAGTAATAAATTTCGCTACACTCTGACTTAATTTAGCAAAAGAATGAATAAAACCGGAAAATTGAAAGTTAATTTAGTGACTGAAATTAATAGTGAACTTCCTTTTGAAGCACTACGAAATAAAATAAAATAGGGTTAGTCTTGGACTACCTCAACAATTATTTCAAAAGCTACGCAATTTACAAATAAGAAATTTAACTTTCAACTTGAATTAAATGATATTGAACAATTAACAATAGTAAAATTTAGTACGCACCAAGCTGAGCTGCAGTCACAGGTAAGCTAAAATATGGTAACAAAACTCAAACTCTTAATTTGTTCTTGTGTAATCTAAATAATAGCCAGCTTTGAATACCTTAACTGAACTTTGAAATTAAAGCAGTGAAATGATATATTACATTAATGCTGGCGTTTGAATTTCAACGGCACTCGGGTTCATTTCGGAAAAGGAAGGGACCCTGCTTGGTAATGTAATTGGGACAATGAGCAACAAATGTTCATGCTAAGTTGCTGTATTTTACTGATACAAATGGAACAGTTTGAAAAGCTGAGGTCTGCCATACAGTTCTAAAACTTTACCTGCTTTCAGTCTTCCTTGTTGGTTGATTGAAGGTTTGAAGTCGTCGATCGAGGAGGTGGCGACAATCACTTATTGTCGGCCGTAGCTGTTGCAGAAGCTGGATGTTGGCGCGCCTTCTTCTCGACACGGTCACAATGCGAAACGGGCTCTTGATGTGCGCCAGCAAATGCTTCCCGTTCGCGACACCGTGCCAGAAACTATCATCGCAAGTCGAGCGCTATTACATGCTGCCAAACGCCGAAAGCGCGGCAACTCGCGGGAGCTTCACACAACACACCTGCTCCACCGCCCTACTCCAGCCAGACTCCCTCTGCCCGCGGCCCACGCGGCAGAGCCAACACTACCAAAGATCCTAAACACTTTGGTTCTCCACTCGACATATCTATGTAATTGTTCGATAGCATAGTTTTCCCGAGGCAAGACCCAGTGTAAAAATACAAATAGTATTTACAAAACAAACCAATTATACATCTGGAATGGTGAAAATGCGTGGCGCCCTGCGACGTCAGCTTCTGGTGTCGACACACGCGAGAAAAAGGCCACAGCTCAAGTTCACGTATTGTCTAAGGTGCGTTACTGATCTCACCACACTTCTGCCCAACGCCACCATGGACGTGTCACACGATGAGAAAGACGTCACATCCCCTCTTACCCACGTTTCACCCCCTCCTTTGACGCCTCTGCGATGGAGGTGACAACTGCGATTCGGAACACTCCAAATAGACTGTCCCTCGGAATCGGCGCGAAAAGGTTGCGAGGTGCCGGGGCTAGCAGTGTATTTAACACTAAATTCTTCTAGAATCTACATATGTAAATGATGCTCTAAGCCCCCCCTATTCTAACTCTGACTTTTGCTGTTGAACAAGGATTAAAAAATATACACGAACTGACTCTAATCAACCCTGCCAGTGGAGTAGAAGAGAGTTTGGCACCTGCAATAATTTAATTTGATCAATAAGTTAAATAAACGAAGGTTTCATTAACATAGTGAGGAATGATAGGGTTGCTCTACTGATTAACAGAATGAAAGTTCTGTCCAAAATAACAATATGATTTATTAAGACTAAACACAAAATAATAAACAAAAACACTTGAAACATTTACAATACATCAAATTGGCCCAAACTGGATACTCAAACAAACGGTATGAAGGTGAAGTTGTCCCTAAACTAGATTGTGAGGTTTAAGACGAAGTGGTATGTGGAGCCAATTCCTTGCCACTCAAATCTTAAGAGAGACACACAGCTAACCCAACATTAATTGCTGCTACTCAAGACGGAACAAAGTTAGAAAAAGACGAACAGGCGCGCTCTGCTGAGCTCTGATTATCACCTAGGAAAATCCCTATCTGCCGGTGCTGCGGACATACATTACCAAACTGTCTTCTTAACTGCCAGAACACGATCTGGCGTACTGGAGGCGATGGCTGGTTGCTTCGACGTCCTCGACCGAAAGGGGAGAGCCGACTACCTAGAGCACCCGTACAGGCCGAACACACAACATTCCCGTCCCCACGACAGTGGCCGTGGTTAAACGTTCCAATCAGCAACTCGAAAACCGGCGGAAAATTCCACTCTATTGCCGGAGCACTACCATTCCACCAATGGAGATTCTTGGCGCCAATTTTTGCGCTGATTTTGCTACGTCACGGAGCTATGCCCTGAGCAAGCCAATCACAGTTACTATTTTGCAGAAAGCGCGGGAATTTTCCCGCCACAACTGCCTGGGTACACAAGTCATTCCCACGCCTCGCTGGTAGCCCGCCAGAAAGTGTTTTCGCTAAGTTTCTGCGAAGGAACGGAACCTCTAGCCCAGCCGCTACTTCAGACCCCTCTGGGCGTGTCTTTTGACAATGTCGGCGTCTGCAAAGCATTCACTCGACTTCCTCACACCCGTCGGCTTAATGCTTTCCAGATCAGCAGAGCCCGCCTGTCACCAGACCACCCGGGTGACGAGAGACGCTGCGTGGGAAGTCTGCGTGTGAAGGAATAGTGACTTTTCACTGCATGCAATTAGAGAGGAAAACCGTAAGATAGAAATATGAGAGGGGGCTCATGCCACCTCTCAAGGTCTCTGTGCTTGTCATTAAGGAAATCACCCCTCGCTCTCGGGCGTTGATTCTCACACAGTTCGCGGTCGGAAACGACAGTTCGCAGTGCGATGGGTAACAGGAAGACGTTCTCGACAAGCTTCGGTACTGTTGACACCCTTGGACGTTTCAGCCCTTCGATAAGGATATTGTGGGGCCCAGGAAAGCGAGAAACAAGACCCCTAGACGTGAACTACAAGTATTTTGCCAACTAAGTACCAATTATTTTGATCAATCAAGATCCACCCTGTCTGCTCTGTGTGCTATTACGAAGGACGAAGTATATGTCCTGAAACTGAGCGAGACAGAATTTACATAATTAATTTGAATCAGTAATTGTGTGGTTGGGATCACAGTATCCTGTATGACAACCACTACTATCCCTATTACCTGCAATCCCATGGTGCCCACTTTCAACATCTGTTGCAACATGGATGCAATGCAGTTGCGTACTCTGCTCCATGAAGATTTGTTGTCATTGCACGCACACAGTCCAGTTCCGGACACATGTTCGTAGGACCTCCTTTCGTTCATTTCCAGTCAGGAATCAGTCCCTGCAGTGGGTCAGTTTTATTAATGTTCACCCTGCACACATATACATACTGACGGAAAAAAATCGCAACACCAGGAAGGAGTTGTGCGACATAAACGAAAGTTGGTAGGCGTCATTCTACATCTGAAAGATGCTGTCCCTTCAAAGACGAATAAGACGTGGACGACAAATATATTTCTTTCCTTAACACATTACTCATGCTCTTTGAGAGTTGCTTTCTGTTAGAACGTTCTAAACAGGGTACTAGCAGTAAAAGGCAGCCCGGATGGCTGACTAGTGGGATAAGGATATCATCTAGAAAAAAGTGGGAATTATATCAAAATGTTAGAAGTACTCACAATCAAGCTACAACAGCCGGTTACAGACAGTACTGTAAGGTGGATAAAAATTTTATTAGCTAGGCTAAGAGTATGTGGTATGCAAATAGAATAGCTAATTCACAGGATAAAATTAAAACGATATGGTTAGTTGTGAAGGAAGTGTCTGGTCAGCAGCACAAGGTCGACGACATAAAGTCAGTTCGTAGTGAAAATATTCCTGTTACTGCTAAAGTAGATATATGTACAGTATTTAAGAATCGTACTCTGAACATGGCTGGTGAATTAAATAAAAATTTAGTTTCTACAGGGAATCATATAACTCTCTTGGCAAATGCCGTTCTGAGATTTATGTTTGAAATACTCCTCTGTGATACAGACAAGGGGGAGAGATTGAGGCAATAATTAAATCACGGAAAGCTAAGGACTCTCATGGATATGGTGAAGGCTAAGGACTCTCATGGATATGATGAGGTGCCTAGCAGAATATTAAAGTGCTGTGCTACACATGTTAGTCCTGTATTTAGCCATATTTGTAGTTTATACTTTAGGAATGGTCAGTTTGCTGAAAGATTAAACTACTCAGTAGTAAAGCAGCTTTATAAAAAGGGAGAAAGGGATAATGCACACAATTTTAGACCTATTTCTATGCCATCAGTGTTTGCTAAAGTTATTGAAAAGGCTGTGTCTGTAAGGATAATTGATCATTTTTATCACGCGATGTACAGTTCTGCTTTAGAGGTCCTTTAACAACTGGAAATGTTAGATTCTTTTTTCTCTGTGAGGTACTGGATCGGTTAAAGAAAAGGTTTCCAACGCTACACATATTTTTTTATTTAACTGAGGTATTTGATTGTGTTGATCACAAAATATTGTTCCCAAAGTTGGACCATTACGGAATACGGGACGTAGCTCACAATTGGTTCACCTCTTACTTCAGCAACAGTCAGCAAAATGTCATTATTCACAGTGTTGAAAATGGCTGTGATGTGGGGTCTGAGTGGAGTAAGGTCGAGTAGAGGGTGCCCCAGGGATCAGTATTGGGGCCACTCCTGTTCCTTTTTTATATAAATGATATGCCCTCTAATATTATGGGTAACTGTAAAACAGTTGGCTCGGTTTCAAATAGTGCAGTGCATAACATAAGTTATTGGCTTGTAGGAAATAAACTAACGCTAAATCACAGTAAGACTCAGTTTTTACAGTTTCTAACACACAATTCAACAAAACCTGATGTTTTAATTCCACAGAATCGGCATATGACTAGTGAAACTGAACAGTTCAAATTGCTGGGTATTCCGGTAGACAGAAAACTGTCATGGAAAACCCTCGTTCAGGATCTTGTTCAAAGACTTAATGCTGCCATTTTTACTATTCGAATGGTATCTGAAGTGAGTGATCTTTCGACACGAAAATTAGTCTACTTTTCTTATTTTCATTCTCTTATGTCGTATGGTATTATATTTTGTGGTAACTCTTCCCATTCTAAAAGGATATTTTTGACTCAGAAACGGGCGGTTCGGGCAATAAGTGGTGTAAGGTCACGAACCTCTTGTCGAACCCTGTTCACGAGTCTGGGTATTTTGACATTGACCTCTGAATATGTACATTCCTTCCTGCCATTCCTTGTTAACAATATTAGCTTATTCCCAAGAATTAGTAACTTTCACTCAGTTAATACTCGGCATAAATCAAACCTGCATTTGGATCGGACTTCCTTAGCTCTTGTGCAGAAAGACGTGCAGTATACAGCTGCATCCATTGTCAATGAGCTACCACTAGAATTCAAAAATCTTAGCAGTAATCCAGGTGCTTTCAAATCGAGACTGAAGGGTTTCCTCATGGCTCACTTCTTCTATTCTGTCGAGGAGTTCCTTGCAAAATTAAACTGATTCTTGTTGTATTGTTGATTGCGTTTACTTAAACTTATGGCTTGACTTTTTTCGGCTTCATAAACATTTTATTTTTATCTGTTATTAATTTAATGTTGTAATATCATGTACTGACATGTTCTATGACCTTGGCGACTTGCTCCTCAATTTGGTCCTGTGGAACTTGACGTGTAAATAAATAAATAAAGAGTGGCGTTAGTAGTACCACTATGAGGATGCAAATCAAGTTTGCTTTAAATACACTCTGTAACGGTCGGCAGCCATAGTTACCTTTGAGCCTGGACGTTGTGAGCTGATGTTAGTCAAGAATGCCTTTAAGGCGACTGTAGGGAAGCAGCCTATTCACGCCATATAGAATTCATAAGCTTTCCATTGTGTGCCAGACTAGTCCACTGTAACTAGCTATGACATCACGAATGTTGCGCAATATCTTAAAAGTAAAGTAAATAATCTGAAAAGTTAATAGCATGTCAGGAATGGTGCTAAAATGATAATGTGAGTTTCAGTTTAGTTACTTTAACAGTTTTCGAAATTTGGACATTTTACGTAAAAATCATCGGCGCAAGAGGAAGGAGCTAGAAACGTTAAAATTGATATTCGGATTCCTTTTTCATTGAAATTTGATGGAAACAGCATGCTGGATCTCACAAAGTAATATTTTGGTTGAAATTCATGATTTTCTGTTTTTGTGTCCTAAGAGTATGGAAGCAAGATAGATTAAGTAAGTGATTAGATAAAGCTAGGATGTTTATATTTAGGTAGAATGGAGATACGCTATAATAACAAAGATGTGAGAAGTTTCCAAAAGGTAGGTATAAAATTATAGCTGTAGCGTCTCTCTTAAGGGCAAGTTCAGAGCTTATCTATTGCGTGCAGTGCAACTAAAATAATTCTCTCGCCAAGAGTATTTAACCTAGCCACATCAGAATTTTATTGTAGATACTTACCTGTGTGCTGATTGCACAATTAATTTGAGAGCTTCATTGGCCTTCAGCGAATGAAGCAATTAATTATTTAGTAACTTGAAGTGGTACTTTACTAGTCCGAGCGGCTGGTTGGGAAGACAAATTTTGCCGGCTGCGCCTTCGGCGGTCCGCAGCGCGGCTATATAAATAAGAGCGCTGCGAGCTAGAAAAAAATGGTTCAAATGGCTCTGAGCACTATGGGACTTAACTTCTGAGGTCATCAGTCCCCTAGAACTTGAACTACTTACACCTAACTAACCTAAGGACATCACAAACATCCATGCCTGAGGCAGATTTCGAACCTGCGACTGTAGCGGTCGTGCGGTTCCAGACTGTAGCACCTAGAACCGCTCGGTCACTGCGGCCGGCTTTTAAATTGATCTAAACTTGTAAATATTTTGACATGTCCTATATCCTTGTAAAAAGAGATCTACAGATAAATAAAGCTACTAATACTACTACTATTACTACTATAACTGAGGGCATGCAACCAACCTGTCTGCGTGCCAGACACTCTGGACATACATCCGGAGTTATGGTCTAGGATAAGATTTCGTATGACAGCAGCAAAACTCTCGTTGTTATCTCACAAACCCTAACTGCAAATGTGTACGCTAATCTGGTGAATCGATCTGTTGTGCTGCCACTCATGACTAGCATTCCAGGGGTGATTTCCAACAGGATAACGCTGGTCCACATACCGCTGTTTCAACGCAGCATGCTATACAGAGTGTCGATATTTTTCCTTGGTCTGCTCGATCACCAGACCTGTTTCCAATCGAGGACGTATAGGACTTCACTGGATGACAACTCCATCGTCATCTTCAAACAGCATTAACCATCCCTGTACAGGCCGACCAAGTACAACGGGTATGGAACGCCATCCCACAGACTGACATCCAGCACTTGTACGACACGATGTATGCACGTTTGCAGGCATGAATAAAACACTCTGGTGGTTACACCTCTTATTAATGTACTAGCACTTCACATTTGCAATGGCTTATCTCTCGCTTACAGCAACCTGTGATTTCGCGATGTTACCTAGACAAAATTATCGGGCAGCCAAGGAGGCCTGCAGAGAACAGATGGTGGCACAGTGTCCCATTGCCTTGTGGGCAAGTGCGTGCAGTTGTGGGGTGGGGAATGGCTGGCGGTAACGGGCAATAAGCTGCGGTTGGTGAGGTCAACGACCTGGCTGTGGCGTTCCTCCTGCCAGTTGCTCAGGCGGGATGAAGTGACCGTCACACGTCTTGCCCACTCACACACAGGTTTTTATTAAGGCGGAAGGATCCCCCGTTTTGTGATGCCTGTGGCGCGCCACAGAGTGCATTCTATCCTGTGATGCAAGGACAGAAGCAAACACTGGGGGGGGGGATCTGCCCTGTATTTTAGCTGATGAAAACAGCTGGCGCTGTTTTGTCATGTGTCTGGACTTGTAGACTGGAGGTTTTAGTGTGTAGTAGAGTGACTGCCTCCCCCTTCTTTATTCCTGCGGTCAGCCAGTCACGTCCATCTGCGATATTGTTTTAGTTCCTTATGCCACTTTCTTCTAGGTGGTTTTGATATTGTTTCGTGCTTCTTTGTGGGTACGCACATTGTTACCTTTGCTTTTCGTGCTGTTTTACCCTCCTGTTTAGTGTATTTTACCGACACTCGGCTCGATCCGTTTCCGCGCGGGTGCTGCAGACCCTGCTGTCTTGCACCCATACCAACATATCCATCCATCCATACAAATGCATTCCCGAAATTTCGTTACTCCGCAATAATTATTTTTTGTGTTGCGATTTTTATCATCAGTGTAGTTGCTGGCATATACACTACTGGCCATTAAAATTGCTACACCACGAAGATGGCGCGCTACAGACGCGAAATTTAACCGACAGGAAGAAGATACTGTGATATGCAAATGATTAGCTTTACAGAGCATTCACACAAGGTTGACGCCGATGGCGACAGCTACAACGTGCTGACAGGAGGAAAGTTTCCAACCGATTTCTCATACACAAACAGCAGTTTACCGGCGTTGCCTGGTGAAACATTGTTGTGATGCCTCGTGTAAGGATGAGAAATGCGTACCATCACGTTTCCGACTTTGATTAAGGTCGGATTGCAGCCTATCGTGATTGCGGTTTATCGTATCGCGACATTGCTGCTCGTGTTGGTCGAGATCCAATGACTGTTAGCAGAATATGGAATCGGTGGGTTCAGGAGGGTAATACGAAACACCGTGCTGCATCCCAACGGCCTCGTATCACTAGCAGTCGAGATGACAGGCATCTTATCCGCATGGCTGTAACGGATCGTGCAGCCACGTCTCGATCCCTGAGTCAACAGATGGGGACGTTTGCAAGACAACAACCATCTGTACGAACAGTAACACGACGTTTGCAGCAGCATGGAATATCAGCTCGGAGACCATGGCTGCGGTTACCCTCGACGCTGCACCATAGACAGGAGCGCCTGTGATGGTGTACTCAACGACGAACCTGGGTGCACGAATGGCAAAACGTCATTTTTTCGGATGATTCCAGGTTATGTTTACAGCATCATGATGGTCGCATCCGTGTTTGGCGACATCGCGGTGAACGCACATTGGAAGCGTGTATTCGTCATCGCCGTACTGGTGTATCACCAGGCGTGATGGTATGGGTTGCCATTGGTTACGCGTCTCGGGCACCTCTTGTTCGCATTGACGGCACTTCGCATAGTGGATGTTACATTTCAGATGTGTTACGACCCGTGGCTCTACCATTCATTCGATCCCTGCGAAACCCTACATTTCAGCAGGATAATGCACGACCGCATGTTGCAGGTCCTGTACGGGCCTTTCTGGATACAGAAAATGTTCGACTGCTGCCCTGGCCAGCACATTCTCCAGATCTCTCACCAATTGAATACTTGATGAACTGTGGTATCGTGTTGAAACTGAATGGGCAGCTGTACCTGTACACGCCATTCAAGCTCTGTTTGACTCAATGCCCAGGCGTATCAAGGCCGTTACTACGGCCAGAGGTGGTTGTTCTGGGTACTGATTCCTCAGGATCTATGCACCCAAATCGCGAGAAAATGTAATCACATGTCAGTTCTAGTATAATACATTTGTCCAATGAATACCCGTTTATCATCTGCATTTCTTCTTGGTGTAGCAGTTTTAATGGCCAGTACTGTAAATGTCTGGCATACGAAAAAACTGCTTAAGCGAAACGTTATGCAGCAGTGAATTCAGTACAGCGCTATGTGCTTCTGTGAAAAGTTTCTTTTGACACAGAAGCAGTTTCTGTTGTCGGTTCCTTCTTGTCTATTTCCAGGTGCGTGGCCAACGGTTGGTGCGTGGCGCAACGATGCGTCACGCAGCTATAAAGGGGGACTCGTGCTTGTTATTGATTTCCAAGGCAACTGGAGGATCGACTCTGGCGTTCACAACACAGAACAGGGATACGCAACAAGCGATCTTTACTTCACAGCCGACGCAGTACACGCAGTCTGAGATGCTACCGGGTGGTTACAATTAAAGTACAGCTGTTCACAAGGGTTCAGAGTGGAATGTAATTACCGTATGGCAGCGAAGCACGGTAGATATGTTAATCCGTCAATGCGGCACCGATATATGCTGGAAAAAATTAGTTCCTATTTTGGCCACCAGGTGTAAATCTGGCGCTGTGAATGTAAGAAAGACTTTCGTTTCCGTTAGTAATGAATTAGGAGCGGGACGTGAGCAGAAAAGGTCAAACAAGTGAAGTAGGCGTTCTGTTGATTTTGTTATTAGCCTCCGCTTACACATTTTTTTCGATTTTAGCACCTGAGACTTCGACAAGACGCTGTCTCCATAAAACGACTTGTTCAGCAGTTGTTCGCGGTGGAATATGAGCAACATGTTCTTGTATACTGACCTTCAGATCAGGTACAGACCGAACGCGTCCTTGGTAAACGCGTTCTCTTAGACATACCCAGAGCCAAAAGTCATACGGATCTTGCAGGCTATGCGTGAGGAAAACCTCTGGGAGAAACACGTTCGTGGAATATTGCGTTAAGCAAATCTTTCGCTGGGCGAGGTAGTTTCCATACAGTTGCGATGTTGCCATGCAGGTATCACTGGTGTACAAGGAGGTCACGATAACGTGGTGACGTCACGGTGTGCGTAACAGCCCCACTGAGTGCAGTCTCTTGAGAGAAGAACGGATCGAGAGTAAAGGTGCTCGTGAATCCACGCCACACAGCCACATACATCGAGCGCAAAGGCTCTGCGTGCTTAAAGGCGGCTAAACAATACCCTAATTCGTCAGTTCTGTATAGTCACTGCCTCGACACTCCATAGCGTATTGCCCGTCCACATGTCATCAATTTCGATCCGTACCGGAAACAGAAGAGTAAATAC
Organism: Schistocerca cancellata; assembly: GCF_023864275.1. NCBI lineage: Eukaryota > Metazoa > Arthropoda > Insecta > Orthoptera > Acrididae > Schistocerca > Schistocerca cancellata. The sequence goes on from NC_064633.1 coordinate 523,703,528, forward strand.
TGAAAGCTGGTGCAGAACGTGAGGTTTCAGATGCTGCACCGTCTTGGTCTTGTACGGGTACCAGTGTAATATACAGGATGTTACAAAAAGGTACGGCCAAACTTTCAGGAAACATTCCTCACACACAAATAAAGCAAAGATGTTATGTGGACATGTGTCCGGAAACGCTTAATTTCCATGTTAGAGCTCATTTTAGTTTCGTCAGTATGTACTGTAGTTCCTCGATTCACCGCCAGTTGGCCCAATTGAAGGAAGGTAATGTTGACCTCGGTGCTTGTGTTCAGATGCGACTCATTGCTCTACAGTACTAGCACCAAGCACATCAGTACGTAGCATCAACAGGTTAGTGTTCATCACGAACGTGGTTTTGCAGTCAGTGCAATGTTTACAAATGCGGAGTTGGCAGATGCCCATTTGATGTATGGATTAGCACGGGGCAATAGCCGTGGCGCGGTACTTTTGTATCGAGACAGATTTCCCGACAGGAAGACGTTAGAAGCAATTGATCGGCGGAACATTCCAGCCTATGACTCGCGACTGGGGAAGACCTAGAACGACGAGGACACCTGCAATGGACGAGGCAGTTCTTCGTGCAGTTGACGATAACCCTAATGTCAGCCAGCGTCAGAGAAGTTGCTGCTGTACAAGGTAACGTTGACCACGTTGCTGTATGGAGAGTGCTACGGGAGAACCAGTTGTTTCCGTACCATGTACAGCGTGTGCAGGCACTATCAGCAGCTGATTGGCCTCCACGGGTACACTTCTACGAATGCTTCATCCAACAATGTGTCAATCCTCATTTCAGTGCGAATGTTCTCTTTGCAGATGAGGCTTCATTCCAACGTGATCAAATTGTAAATTTTCACAATCAACATGTGTGGGCTGTCGAGAATCCGCACGCAATTGTGCAATCACGTCGTCAACACAGATTTTCTGTGAACGTTTGGGCAGGCATTGTTGGTGATGTCTTGATTGGGCCCCATGTTCTTCCACCTACGCTCAATGGAGCGATTTCATACGGGATACTCTACCTGTGCTGCTAGAACATGTGCCTTTACAAGTATGACACAACATGTGTTTCATGCACGATGGAGCTCCTGCACATTTTAGTCGAAGTGTTCTTACGCTTCTCAACAACAGATTCGGTGACCGATGGATTGGTAGAGGCGGACCAATTCCATGGCCTCCACGCTCTCCTGACCTCAACCCTCTTGACTTTCATTTATGGGGGCATTTGAAAGCTCCTGTCTATGCAACCCCGGTACCAAATGTAGAGACTCTTCGTGCTCGTATTGTGGACGGCTGTGATACAATACGCCATTCTCCAGGGCTGCATCAGCGCATCAGGGATTCCGTGCGACGGAGGGTGGATGCATGTATCCTCGCTAACGGATGACATTTTGAACATTTCCTGTAACAAAGTGTTTAAAGTCACGCTGGTACGTTCTGTTGCTGTGTGTTTCCATTCCATGATTAATGTGATTTGAAGAGAAGTAATAAAATGAGCTCTAACATGGAAAGTAAGCGTTTCCGGACACATGTCCACATAACATATTTTATTTCTTTGTGCGTGAGGAATGTTTCCTGAAAGTTTGGCCGTACCTTTTTGTAACACCCTGTAGTCCTCAAAGCTTTCCGTACTGTTGACCACGAGATGGACAGTTCTTATAACACTACACGAGCAGCAGCATTATCCGGGTCACGTGCTTGCCTAGTTACAGCAACAGCAACTTCGTCAATAATTTCCACCGGCAGTGAATGTCGTTTTGAGCCGTGCTGCGGCTCGCATTGGTGCTGTTTGCGGGTTTCTGTGCCGGCCGGAGTGGCTCTAGGCGCTACAGTCTGGAGCCGAGCGACCGCTACGGTCACAGGTTCGAATCCTGCCTTGGGCATGGATGTGTGTGATGTCCTTAGGTTAGTTATGTTTAATTAGCTCTAACTTCTAGGCGACTGATGACCTCAGAAGTTAAGTCGCATAGTGCTCCGAGCCATTTGAACCATTTTGAACCAGGTTTCTGTCCTCTGTTGAAGGCCAGGCGGTATCGTTTAGTTGATATGGTTACGGTTGTTTGTCTTCTTCTCGTGTTGACTGGCGCCACTTGGTTTCGCAAGCGTTGCCTGTCCGGTAGTGGCAGCAGCGGCGGTTATCGATATGTAGCCCTATCTTTGGGGCTACGTCGTGGTTCTTCCGGATCGTGTCAGTGTGTAGTTTGGTTGGGGATTCAGGAAGAGCCAGGTCCGCGAAGTGCGACACACGTCGAGACCACTGGTATGGACTGCCGGATTGAAGACCTGTAGTCACGAGACAGCACGACCTCATAATACACTCCTGGAAATTGAAATAAGAACACCGTGAATTCATTGTCCCAGGAAGGGGAGACTTTATTGACACATTCCTGGGGTCAGATACATCACATGATCACACTGACAGAACCACAGGCACATAGACACAGGCAACAGAGCATGCACAATGTCGCCACTAGTACAGTGTATATCCACCTTTCGCAGCAATGCAGGCTGCTATTCTCCCCTGGAGACTATCGTAGAGATGCTGGATGTAGTCCTGTGGAACGGCTTGCCATGCCATTTCCACCTGGCGCCTCAGTTGGACCAGCGTTCGTGCTGGACGTGCAGACCGCGTGAGACGACGCTTCATCCAGTCCCAAACATGCTCAATGGGGGACAGATCCGGAGATCTTGCTGGCCAGGGTAGTTGACTTTACACCTTCTAGAGCACGTTGGGTGGCACGGGATACATGCGGACGTGCATTGTCCTGTTGGAACAGCAAGTTCCCTTGCCGGTCTAGGAATGGTAGAACGATGGGTTCGATGACGGTTTGGATGTACCGTGCACTATTCAGTGTCCCCTCGACGATCACCAGTGGTGTACGGCCAGTGTAGGAGATCGCTCCCCACACCATGATAACGGGTTTTGGCCCTGTGTGCCTCGGTCGTATGCAGTCCTGATTGTGGCGCTCACCTGCACGGCGCCAAACACGCATACGACCATCATTGGCACCAAGGCAGAAGCGACTCTCATCGCTGAAGACGACACGTCTCCATTCGTCCCTCCATTCACGCCTGTCGCGACACCACTGGAGGCGGGCTGCACGATGTTGGGGCGTGAGCGGAAGACGGCCTAACGGTGTGCGGGACCGTAGCCCAGCTTCATGGAGACGGTTGCGAATGGTCCTCGCCGATACCCCAGGAGCAACAGTGTCCCTAATTTGCTGGGAAGTGGCGGTGCGGTCCCCTACGGCACTGCGTAGGATCCTACGGTCTTGGCGTGCATCCGTGCGTCGCTGCGGTCCGGTCCCAGGTCGACGGGCACGTGCACCTTCCGCCGACCACTGGCGACAACATCGATGTACTGTGGAGACCTCACGCCCCACGTGTTGAGCAATTCGGCGGTACGTCCACCCGGCCTCCCGCATGCCCACTATACGCCCTCGCTCAAAGTCCGTCAACTGCACATACGGTTCACGTCCACGCTGTCGCGGCATGCTACCAGTGTTAAAGACTGCGATGGAGCTCCGTATGCCACGGCAAACTGGCTGACACTGACGGCGGCGGTGCACAAATGCTGCGCAGCTAGCGCCATTCGACGGCCAACACCGCGGTTCCTGGTGTGTCCGCTGTGCCGTGCGTGTGATCATTGCTTGTACAGCCCTCTCGCAGTGTCCGGAGCAAGTATGGTGGGTCTGACACACCGGTGTCAATGTGTTCTTTTTTCCATTTCCAGGAGTGTATTTTATGTGAACGGCAGCAATTACAGTGCTGCATTAAGGGAGTATCGCCGATTGACAGTTCTGAGGACAGGCCTGATGTCATTGAATGGCTTAAAGAAGATAATGGAATCCAAAAACACGGGTGAGGTTGGTGTGGCACCTGGAAGAGGAAGACTGTAACCTGGTAGTCAAGGAAGGCAGGATTCGGTTAAGATTGTGGACGGGGCCGTAATCAGTTACTGTTGATTCCTTTTTGCAATTACACACATTTATTTCAAGTGGTAATTCCAGACTCAGCAATGAATAAAGATATCACACGTTATTAATGAAGGAATAAACAACTGTGTAATTAATAGTGCTTTCAGTGCGCTACAATTTACCAACTGAGCATAATATAGAGACACAGCAAATGATGTTTTAAAAACAAGCCAATGTGATCCCAATTAGGATTTTAAGGCAAGTAACCGCAGTCGCGGCTGAAGGCCTTTAACGCCAAGAACGACAATTATAAAAAAAAATTAACAAACATACTATAAAACAGTAATGCAATAGCATAAAAAGGCAGGCAACTGATCACCAAACAGGTGAGGCAAGATGATGGTAAACTTGTAGCGCAACAATTTAAACCTGCTGTAACGCCAAGAATGGCAATTATATAAAAAAGTTAAAAAAAAAACATACAGTAAAACAGCAAATACAACTGCAAAGGTTAATTTAAAAAGACAAGCAACTGATCACCAAACAGGTGAGACAAAATGATGGTAAACTTGGTAGTACAATCATTTAAACCTGCTGTAACGCCAAGAATGGCAATTATATAAAAAAATTTAGAAACATACAATAAAAAAGCAAATACGATAATAAAACACAAGCGTCAGTCACATACGGTGCACCAGAAATCGACCTCTGAGTAAGTCCGGCAAAAAACACTTTCGTGAGCGATGAGATAGGCAGCCAAGAGTTGCATTCACTTCACCATGTGGTAACTTAGACTATTGGCAGTCTAACGAATGACTATTGATAATCTTGCTGAGGCTACGTGACGTCCGATAAACCAAATGCAAAGATGTAAAAATACTCCAAAGCTGGAACCGACAATCTGGACTCCATCTGCAGAATACTGTACTTAGAGCGCCTGGAACGAGAAAGGAAACACTACCACCAGAGTAGAAGAATCGCCAACCAACCTACAACCAAGAAAGCTCTCAAAACTACACGCCTCACCGGACAGCAGCGGCAAGGCGAGGAAACATACACTGCCATTACATACACTAATCGCCAGGGCAGGTAACTGAGGCGTTAGCAGCCACGAGGGAGGAAAAATACCGCTGGTTGAACTTAACAAATAGTCACGAACTGAACGAAATAAATAGTAATTAGAAGTTCAGGAAAGCTAAGCAGATCCGCCTTCCCCAAGTACTCCACTCGCTGCTCTTCGCCTCGGCAACCCTACGAGCAGCAACACGAACCCAAGTCACTGGAGAATCGCATGATCTCACAGTGGTGGAGGTTTCTATACTTGAATGCAAATGCACTCAACTTAAAACCTGCAGGATCCGGTTTACACTCCTGGAAATGGAAAAAAGAACACATTGACACCGGTGTGTCAGACCCACCATACTTGCTCCGGACACTGCGAGAGGGCTGTACAAGCAATGATCACACGCACGGCACAGCGGACACACCAGGAACCGCGGTGTTGGCCGTCGAATGGCGCTAGCTGCGCAGCATTTGTGCACCGCCGCCGTCAGTGTCAGCCAGTTTGCCGTGGCATACGGAGCTCCATCGCAGTCTTTAACACTGGTAGCATGCCGCGACAGCGTGGACGTGAACCGTATGTCCAGTTGACGGACTTTGAGCGAGGGCGTATAGTGGGCATGCGGGAGGCAGGGTGGACGTACCGCCGAATTGCTCAACACGTGGGGCGTGAGGTCTCCACAGTACATCGATGTTGTCGCCAGTGGTCGGCGGAAGGTGCACGTGCCCGTCGACCTGGGACCGGACCGCAGCGACGCACGGATGCACGCCAAGACCGTAGGATCCTACGCAGTGCCGTAGGGGACCGCACCGCCACTTCCCAGCAAATTAGGGACACTGTTGCTCCTGGGGTATCGGCGAGCACCATTCGCAACCGTCTCCATGAAGCTGGGCTACGGTCCCGCACACCGTTAGGCCGTCGTCCGCTCACGCCCCAACATCGTGCAGCCCGCCTCCAGTGGTGTCGCGACAGGCGTGAATGGAGGGACGAATGGAGACGTGTCGTCTTCAGCGATGAGAGTCGCTTCTGCCTTGGTGCCAATAATGGTCGTATGCGTGTTTGGCGCCGTGCAGGTGAGCGCCACAATCAGGACTGCATACGACCGAGGCACACAGGGCCAACACCCGGCATCATGGTGTGGGGAGCGATCTCCTACACTGGCCGTACACCACTGGTGATCGTCGAAGGGACACTGAATAGCGCACGGTACATCCAAACCGTCATCGAACCCATCGTTCTACCATTCCTAGACCGGCAAGGGAACTTGCTGTTCCAACAGGACAATGAACGTCCGCATGTATCCCGTGCCACCCAACGTGCTCTAGAAGGTGTAAGTCAACTACCCTGGCCAGCAAGATCTCCGGATCTGTCCCCCATTGAGCATGTTTGGGACTGGATGAAGCGTCGTCTCACGCGGTCTGCACGTCCAGCACGAACGCTGGTCCAACTGAGGCGCCAGGTGGAAATGGCATGGCAAGCCGTTCCACAGGACTACATCCAGCATCTCTACGATCGTCTCCATGGGAGAATAGCAGCCTGCATTGCTGCGAAAGGTGGATATACACTGTACTAGTGGCGACATTGTGCATGCTCTGTTGCCTGTGTCTATGTGCCTGTGGTTCTGTCAGTGTGATCATCTGATGTATCTGACCCCAGGAATGTGTCAATAAAGTTTCCCCTTCCTGGGACAATGAATTCACGGTGTTCTTATTTCAATTTCCAGGAGTGTAGTTGCACTGTCAGCGCACGGTCTCTCTCTTCGATAGCTGTACCGTTCACTCTCGATATGGTTTGTCAAACGACAGCGTGGATGTCATGCCGTCATACAGTGCACGGCGCCAGATTTGCACCTGGGGGCTAACATTGGAACTAATTCTTTTCCATCGTAAATCAGTTCTGCATTAACGCATTCGAATACCTACCAAGTTTGGCTGCCATACGATAGTTACAGCCCACACTGGACCTCCGTCAGTAGCAGCACATAAAGTGTAACCACCTGGTAGTTAGGACTGTGATTTTGCCTCAGCTACACGATTTTCTCCAATACCCGAGAATGTACTGAGTAAAGGTGATAGTTGCCAGTCACAGTTTAATGTTGTCCGCTTGACAGAATGTGAGATCTGAACCTGTTGAAAGTTCTATAGGTCAACAAACATGCGGCGTTCAGTGCTCACTTGATTTTTTCTTTCTTTCTGGGTCATCAGTTATCTGCCTGGTCTGATTCACTCCGCTACGACTTCCTCTTTTGTACCACCCTCTTCATCTCAGACCAGAACTTACTGTACACACAACATCCTCAATTATTTGTTGGATATATTTCAATATCGGTCCCCCTCTACAGTTCTTACTCTCTACAGAACCCTCTAGTTCCGCGGTAGTTATTCTCTGATCTATCAATGCATGACCTGTCATTTCTTTTTGTCAGTGTTTTCCACATATTTCTATCTTAGCCGATTCTGAGGAGAACTACCACATTTCTCATCTTATCACTCCACCTACGTTTCAGCATCCTTCTACAGTATCACATCTCAAACTCTCTCTTCCTCTGATCTCCCCCTCATTCCGGGATTCGCCGACCGGAGTGGCCGTGCGGTTCTAGGCGCTACAGTCTGGAGCCGAGCGACCGCTCCGGTCGCAGGTTCGAGTCCTGCCTCGGGCATGGATGTGTGTGATGTTCTTAGGTTAGTTAGGTTTAATTAGTACTAAGTTCTAGGCGACTGATGACCTCAGAAGTTAAGTCGCATAGTGCTCAGAGCCATTTGAACCATTTTGAACCGTTCCAGGATTCACTTCTATTCAAAGCTGTGCTTCAAACGTACGCTCTCAGATATTTCTTCCACAAACTAAGGTCAATGTTTGATAGTAGTAGACAACATTCGATCGGGAATTCCTCTTTGTCTGTGCTATTCTTATGTCTTCCTTGCTTCTCCCATCATGTGTCATTTTGTTTCCAAGGTAACAGAATTCCTTCACCTCGTCTGCTCAGTGCTTCCCTATTTTGACGTTATGTTTTATCACTTATCTCATTTCTGCTACCCCTCATTACATCCATCTTTCTTTGGCTTATTCTCAGCCCGTGTTTTATCCTCAATACACTCGTCATTTGGTTCAGTATCTCCTGCAGCTGCAGGATCAAATTCAGCTCAGTTGAACTCCTCTCCGAAGCTTTGGCTGATGCCCTCAAACAATTCCAAAAACTACCCACACTCTCCGTCACATTCCAGCCACACACTTCTTTAGCAGCGTATTCTGAATTACTAAATAGATTCCTATTTAATCACATTTACTCAAATGAATCATCAATGGTTGAGTGTGGCATTTATTAATACAAAGCTGTCACATTAGTTGTCTTGTTGAATAGTAATTAATCTCCTAGACACCAACAGAAATTACGTTGTAGCACAATTTTAATGTGTAATTTGATAAAGGACATATTTTACACCATCAGCAGCATTTCAAAAATATTTATTCGTCTAACCGCTCCAGGCATCCAGCGCATCGCCAGTGGCGTCCGATACAGAGAACAAACAAACATGTGTATTCGTACGTAAGTCGACAACGCAGGAACACTTTACACTCGTATACTCTAAAGTAGAAACATATGAATTACTTACATTCCGTGCATATCTACATCAAACAATGTCCGTGTCTACCGCAAACTCTTTATGATGGTTAAAGATGGTGTTGATCTAGAAAACACAGAACGCCGTGAATCTCTTCAGAAACATGAACATAACCATGCCCACGTGAGCACGGTTACGTACGAGGCTTCTTTTGCAGTGAGTCCGCACGCGACCTCTCGACAGCATGAGCAGGAAACTGACATTCCTAAAACCGGGGTATGTAGGATTCTGACGGATCTCTGGTTGAATCATTATCGCCGGCCAGAGTGGCCGAGCGGTTCTAGGCGCTACAGTCTGGAGCCGCGCGACCGCTACGGTCGCAGGTTCGAATCCTGCCTCGGGCATGGATGTGTGTGATGTCCTTAGGTTAGTTAAGTTTAAGTACTTCTAAGTTCTAGGGTACTGTCCCATAGTGCTCAGAGCCATTTGAATCATTATCACCTACACTTACATTAAGAGCTGCATGGGAACGACTTTCAGAATTACGTCCAATTGTGTCAGTGAGCACAGCGGTAAATCCTCGACGGATCGAATTTCTTCCCCGATGTTCTTGTTATCGATGTATGTTCCTTCTCGTCAAAAGACAGGTAAGCACGTGAAACATTACTTCATTTGTCCAGTGAAACCCTCGATGGTTTAGAGAGGTGGAATATCAGTGTCAATGGAGAGTTAATGTCTGATGTGTAGTGGCAAGTAGTCTACTACAACAACTATTGTCCCTTATTTCATCAATGGTAGTCTAAACAGCAAGGCATATGTCAACTTTCTCACACAAATTCTTCCTCGTACTTTGGATGAAGTGCCGCTGAGAAACAGAATGGTTGTGTGGTATCAGAACTATGGATGTCTAGTGCATGATGTCTTGCGTGCACGTTGTGTTCTGAAGGGAAGGTGTTCTGCCAGGAGAATTGATCGTGGAGAAAAGGGGGATTGGCCTGTTCGGTCTTCTGACTTAAGTTTTCTACTTTTTTATGGATATGCACGAAAGGCATCTATCGCGGTATTATAATAACTCCCGAGAACATTCAGAAACATATCTTTTTCATAAATAATTAGTTAATAAAAATGTACAATCTCCTAACGTAATACACACACATTCACATGAAGTAGCTCAGAAATATGCCATTTGCTATCTGCGCGCTCTGTAAGTTCCGTGTTATCACAGTAATTAGCATTTCTTTTAGAGGTTACAGCTGTAGCATCATCTCTACCAGCAGTTTGATACTCATAATCATCTCCTTCTTTTTCTTCTTCTTCTTAAGCATTTTCACTGCCATCATCTTGGCTGCTTCAGAGCCCTGTTGTGGTTTGCTTTTCAGTTTCTTCCACGGCTGTCTCTAATTGTTTTCTCTATTCGGCATGTAATATTTATTCGTCATTCCAGTTTTAGGGAATGGTGTTCAGAAGTTTCAGTGCCACAGGACATGCGATAAAAATATAAGGGGTGACAAAAAATTTTCCATTTGGGGGCTTTGTTACAGCGAATACAAAACGTAGCGGGAATCCGATGCGAGTATTCGATGTTTATGCGGCAAATCTTGAAACGTGAAATCTGGTAACATTATTACCAAATGCGTCCAAATAGGGTAACCGTGCTGATATTCTTATCTTGGCTGCCGAAGGATAGACAGCGGTAGACGTCCATCGGAGAATGAAGAATGTGTGTGGGGCAGCAGGTCTGCCGAGAACCAGCTGCGACAAGAGGGACTGCTGGTTCATGGTAATGCGCGTCCCCACATCGCAAGTGTCGTAAGGCGGAAGTTACAGCAACTCAAATGGGGGACACATTCGAGCACCCGCCCTGTAGTCCAGGTCTCTCCCCGCTCTCGTTCCCATAAAAAACGCCTCGAAAGGTCGACATTTCCTTGTCGGACGAAGATGTGCAACAGACACGATGTTTCGTCAGCGGGTGCCTTCAACCTCGTGCGTCAGCAGGATGGATGCCTCAGTGCTCACGGCAATTTTGCCTGTTTGGCATACCGGTTCTGGACTGTACTGCCTTCGAAAGGAACCATTTTGATAGCCCCTTATATATTAACTTAGGAAAGAGACGATACACAGCTAAGTTGGGTTGGGGTTGGGTTGTTTGGGGAAGGAGACCAGACAGCGAAGTCATCGGTCTCATCGGATTTGGGAAGGATGGGGAAGGAAGTCGGCCGTGCCCTTTCAGAGGAACCATCCCGGCATTTGCCTGGAGTGATTTAGGGAAATCACGGAAAACCTAAATCAGGATGGCCGGACGCGGGATTGAATCGTCGTCCTCCCGAATGCGAGTCCAGTCACAGCTAAGTCTTCCAATTGAGATGCTTCATTTGTCTTCTCTCACTTATCTTTGTGTATATTGTGCTCAACAATAAACATAAAGTACTCTCCTCCATCATTCCAATTCAAAAATGAACATGGGGAAATTGCCCATACGAACCCCGAAAACTGTGAAATTCTTGCAAAATAGTTTTCTAAATCACTGAATTGTGAAAAGCCTGCAGAAAAATTTGAGTTCCATCACACACAACAGAACCCAGACTCAAAGCCACCAAGTTTACAGGAGATTAAAGAGATAATTCAGTCACTGAAAAACAACAAAGCATCAGGAAAAGACCAAATCATCGCAGAATTATGGAAAAATGCAGGAGAAAATCTTATTGCAAAACTCAAAGAAATTATACATGAAATCTGGAAAACTGAAAAAATCCCCACAGATTGGAAGACAGCAATCATACATCCTCTGTACAAAAAAGGAAGCAAAACAGACCCCAAGGAAGTAAAACAGACCCCAACAACTATCGTGGAATCTCTTTATTGTCAATAACATTACAAAATTCTGTCTAAAGCCCTACTAAACCGCGCAGGACCTCAGCTGGATTCAAAATTAGGCGAATACCAAGGTGGATTCAGAAAAGGTCGATCATGTGTGGAACAAATTCTTAACTTGAAAAACTCAATGAAATATTTGCATAGTACTTCAAACAAAAGTTATGTCATCACGTTTGTCGACTTTAAAAAAGCATATGACAGAATAGGCCGAGAATCCCTTTTTGAAGTACTAGCAGAATTTGGACTAGATCAAAAGACATCAAACATCATAAAAGAAACACTCACGGAGACCAAATCCAAAGTAAAATTTATGGCAGAATTTGAAATAGACACAGGAGTACGACAAGGGGATGTACTGTCCCCAGTGCTCTTCAATTGTGCTCTTGAAGAAGTTGTTAGAGAATGGAGAAAAGCAGGTGCACCACCACACAGACTGGGACCAAGACGTAAGGGCATAGAATTAGACTGTTTAGCATTTGCTGATGACATGGCACTGATCGCACAAGACATTACCGATGCACAGAAACAGCTAGAATTATTACAAGAGCAGGCAGCAAAAATAGGATTACAAATTTCATTTGCAAAAACAAAATTTATGACTGACATCAAAGATGCACCTTCTGATCTCAAAATTGGTAATAACTACATCTCTCGAGTAAAAGAATTTGAATATTTAGGTGAATGGATTGCAGAAAATTGTAATGAAAAGAAATTTGTCAGATCAAGAGTCCAGAAAATGGAGACGGCGTTTCAGTTAACATAAAACATTTACAACATAAAGAGTCTCTCGTGGAACTGCAAAATACGACACTACACAACAGTAATTAAACCCGAAGCTCTCTACGCATCTGAGACACTAAACCTTCAACACAGAACACTAAAAGAGGAATTAGAAGTGAAAGAACGTAAAATAATGAGGAAAATCCTAGGACCAAGAACTAAAGATGGTGTGCATTATCCAAAACCCAATGCAGAAGTATATAAAAATATCTCCAAAATAACAGACACAATGCGCATGAGAAGAATCCAATTCATTGGGCATTTAGAAAGAATGGACTCAAACAGGTTAACGCACAAAATCCATACATATTTAAAGAACAAAACTACAAGACCGAACTGGTACAAACAGACGGAAAAAGACCTGAGAGAATTAGGGTCTCGAAATCTACATGATTGAAATGAATTCAGAAAAATCACAAACACACGGGGTTTTGTGGAAGAAGAGAGGAAAACTAACCGACAAACGTGGTCTACGCAACGAAAACTAGCCTATTCGTTGTTTATGAAGGAATGCTGTGCGAAAAAGAAGGCCAACAAATGTTGATTACGTGTGGTCCTAAGTGATCCATCCGCAAAGAAGAAGAAGAAGAAAGAACATCAAATTCCCTCGAGCAAGCATCCAGCAGTATCTAACCAGACAGAAACTCCAATAGCGGCATTCTTAATTCTTCTTTGTTTCTCCTTCTTTTACCTTTTTCCCCTCCACCTCATATTTTCATTAGTTCCAGTTCTGAGATATATTTTGTAAACTTTTGCATATAGTTAGCGTCTTTCGTCAGCAGTCGTGCCTGGGTTGCAATGTATACACTATAGCCCGGATATGATCGCTCTTCCTCGTCACTGTTTAAGTAATGCTTGCTTGTAATCCACTTCAGGAGGCAGTACTGGAAGCAGCGATAAATTCTTCCATCCAGCGCCTGGACCCGTGGATCATTGTCCATGATGACCAGTTTGAACACTTCTGAATGTTGTGAGGTCATCGTTGGCACATCTCGATCGATACGAGAACAAATAAAAAAAGCACTCCCTCTCTAGGCCATGAGTGGCCTACCAGGACCATCCGACCGCCGTGTCATCCTCAGAGGAGGATGCGGATAGGAGGGTCGTGGGGTCAGTACACCGCTCTCCCGGCCGTTATGATGGTATTCTTGACCGAAGCCGCTACTATTCGGTCGAGTAGCTCCTCGATTGGCATCACGAAGCTGAGTGCACCCCGAGAAATGGCAACAGCGCATGGCGGCTGGATGGTCACCCGTCCAAGTGCCGGCCAGGCCCAACAGCGCTTAAGTTCGGTGATCTTATGGGAACCGGTGTATCCACTGCGGCAAGGCCATTGCCTACGAGAACAAATACAACCCCTGAAATGTGCCACAACTTGCGGTTAAGCATCTGTCAGCTCAGAAATAAGTTTTACTGTTGCTTGTTATCGAGCATGTGGCAGCGGTTAATGTGGAGCATTCACATGTGGTCGATAGCGAACTCCCTGTCGAAGAAAGCTAAGTAATGTATTGAATTTTATAGTCGCGTTCCAGAAGTATACTGAGCAGGTCCTAGGTTGAAGCATTGATGAAAGTTAATGTTTTACTCGGATATCGTGACATGATTTTATGACTTTGATTCAATAATAGCTTTCGACAAAGGAAATAATAAACTAATAGTAATATTTTAATCCATTGAACTTTATGAACTTCACGCCATCAATTATCAAATATTACTAGTGAGAAAACAATTTATCATCGAGACGAAGAGTAACTGTTAATGAAGCGAGGCAATATGGTTGGTGCCTTGAATGTTCTACCTTTTTTGTACCTACTGTGTATTGTAGTACCATTTATTATTTATTTATTTTATTTTACGTGTCCAGCACTTAGATAATACAAAGTACTGCCAGGCAAGGCGCTTGTCCGCCCGATTCTTGAGTATTGTTCATCTATCTGGGATCCTTACCAGATAGGACTGATAAAAGAGATAGAGCAGATCCAACCAAGAGCAGCACGTTTCGTCACGCGATCGTTTAGTCGGCACGAGAGCGTTACGAAGATTCTCAACAAACTCCATTGACAGATGTTACAAGAGAGACGTTGCGCATCACGCAGAGATTTACTACCGAAATTTCGAGAGAGCGCTTTCCAGGAAGAGTCGGTTAATAACATATTACTTCCTCCCACATACGTCTCGCGTAATGACCGTGAGGAGAAAATTCGAGAAATTAAAGCCAGTACAGAGGCTTACCGACAATCATTCTTCCCAAGCGCTATTCACGAGTGGAACAGGATTGGAGGTCACAGTTAGTAGTACAAAATGTACCCTCCGCCACACACCATCAGGTGGTTTGCAGAGTATGCTGTAAATGTAAATGATCTGTTAGACCGAGCGTAAGCTGCAGAATTCCGCTGTCTTGATGGCCTTATCGCTTGCTGTATATACGTAGATGTTCTATCGTGCAAGGATCGGGCGGGTTTCCGCAGACGTGGAGATGTTGTGGACACTGCGGGTCACCACACTCACAGGACTAGCTGAGGCTCGCCTTGCATCGTGACGCTGCTGCCCCTAATCGGTTTAGTGCTTTCCACGTCACGTACAGCAGCTGGAAGCGCGCGGCAGGTTCCTCTTTGGCGATCTCCACAACCCTTTAGGTTCATGAATTTCGCCATTGCTCTATTCGACGAGTCTGAGGTGTTGATGGAACTGCTGACATTATGCGCACGAAGCTTTTCCTTAACCTCAACCTAAATTTTTCTGTTTCATGTCCAAGCAGGGGTTGCCTGGGACCGATTTTCTACTTTTTTTCCATTTAAACGACTGTTCTGCTGATGTCTGGTGGCGTAGCCATAATCCGATAAATTTTGGTGACGGGAGTTGGTCACAGGCAGCCAGTCACAAGACGTCCAGTCCCGTTCAACGCCGTCCCGACGTATTTGACATGTGTGGAGTTTCGTCAAACTGCAGAGAAGTTCCAGGGCAGATGTACTGAGCATGTTCAAAAATGGTTCAAATGGCTCTGAGCACTATGGGACTCAACTGCTGTGGTCATAAGTCCCCTAGAACTTAGAACTACTTAAACCTAACTAACCTAAGGACATCATACACATCCATGCCCGAGGCAGGATTCGAACCTACGACCGTAGCGGTCGTGCGGTTCCAGACTGTAGCACCTTTAACCGCTCGGCCACTCCGGCCGGCTGAGCATGTTCAGCTGTGGGCACCACATGGTGTCAGTAATTTTGCGGGCGGTGCTGTTCCGGGCGGAAACTTTTAGCTTTGTTTCTTGGCAATGATCTTTGAATGAGGGACTATGATCCAAATTTTCTTACAGTTATTTTGGAGTATCATAGTGGCATAGCTTTTGCCGTCTCCAGATAATATTTAACTTCCTGCTGGCTTCCCAGTTTCTCAGATAGGAGGCACAGACCTGCTTCTTTCCGGGGTTTGGCTTTAAATGATTATCATAATATTTGCAGAGGTCTTCAAGGGCTGCTGTCAGCTTCATCTCCATTTCTTCAAACGTTTTACCTTAAACTACAGTTGGTGTGATCTGCATTCTTGTTGCAGGGTTGACTGGTTGGCCGTTTGTGTCGATGTTGTGCAGCCGGGATGTCAATACCTACCCTGAGGGAGGCCATTCTCCAAGGACTTGCGACGGCTCTTCTTATTATGCAAAGTGGCAAAAACTTATTTTTTTTTTTTTTGGTCATCAGTCTACTGACTGGTTTGATGCGGCCCGCCACGAATTCCTTTCCTGTTAGAGCATCTCAGAGTAACACTTGCAACCTACGTCCTCAATTATTTGCTTGACGTATTCCAATCTCTGTCTTCCTCTACAGTTTTTGCCCTCTACAGCTCCCTCTAGTACCATGGAAGTCATTCCCTCATGTCTTAGCAGATGTCCTATCATCCTGTCCCTTCTCCTTATCAGTGTTTTCCACATATTCCTTTCCTCTCCGATTCTGCGTAGAAACTCCTCATACCTTACCTTATCAGTCCACCTAATTTTCAACATTCGTCTATAGCACCACATCTCAAATGCTTCGATTCTCTTCTGTTCCGGTTTTCCCACAGTCCATCTTTCACTACCATACAATGCTGTACTCCAGACGTACATCCTCAGAAATTTCTTCCTCAAATTAAGGCCGGTATTTGATATTAGTAGACTTCTCTTGGCCAGAAATGCCTTTTTTGCCATAGCGAATCTGCTTTTGATGCCCTCCTTGCTCCGTCCGTCATTGGTTATTTTACTGCCTAGGTAGCAGAATTCCTTAACCTCATTGACTTCGTGACCATCAATCCTGATGTTAAGTTTCTCGCTGTACTCATTTCCACTACTTCTCATTACCTTCGTCTTTCTCCGATTTACTCTCAAACCGTACTGTGTACTCATTAGACTGTTCATTCCGTTCAGCAGATCATTTAATTCTTTTTCACTTTCACTCAGGATAGCAATGTCATCAGCGAATCGTATTTATTTTACGGTACTATAAAACGGTATTGTTTTTCTCCTTAAGTTCAGTTTTGCGTTTATCTGAATACGTGATACGTTTCCATCATCTTCAGTCCTGAGCTTAGATTGGATGAAAGTTTCTATTGTTGTTCAGTGAATTGGTCTGCAGCAAAATAAGATTGAAATACTGAAATTAAAAAAAAAAAAATGATGTGAATCATAAAAATTTCAACATTTTCAGAGTGAGTAGTGTTTATATTAGAAAATAATTAAAATGTCTCCAATATCCACAAAATTCAATATTAAACGCCTAAAAGTTATGAAAACAACGTCACTGGAATGTGAAAATATGAGTAGTTGCCAAATCTAGTCCCAGTGCTACATCGAAAACAATACATCGCTATATTGCTGTGATGAAATAAACAATCACTTATTCGGTAGTGTAGGACATATTTGCAAATTATAGCAGGTTCTATATTCAATCAATCTAAAATTACTAAAAACAAACAGAAATTACGTATATTTTTCGAATACACTGCAATGAACACCTTTTTTTAATCACATAGCGCAATCTGCTGGGAACATGCAGAGACGGAAAACAAGTGATGCAATGAAAGCACATGGATATGTTATAATTAGGCGCAGTAAGTTTGTTTTATTTCCTCAACTAGGAAAATACAATGTAGATGTGGCATATATGCTACGTTGGGTCTGAAGAGGTTATACAAGTCTAGAGAAGGGAAAGCAGATTACTCAATAAAAATATAGTGTTGATTAAAAAAAGACGTACTGCTGTTCTTATTTTCGCAAGCAACAAAGATACAAGGAAGACACACGTGCTGTTTAAATGTCCCGCTAGTAGCTAAGTAAGCGCTTCATACATTTTTTAATTTTGCTTCTCGACAAAAACATACTCTGAAGAGTCAAAGAAAATGGTACACCTGCGTAATATCGTGTAAGGTCACCGCGAGCACGCAGAAGTGTCGCAAAACGATGTGGCATGGACTCGACTAATGTCTGTAGTGCTGGAGGCAATTGACATCATGATTCCTGCAGGCCTGTCCATAAATCGTCAAGAGTACGAGGCGTTGGAGATCTCTTCCGAACGGCACGTTGAAAGGCTTCTCAGGTATTGTCAATAATATTCATGTCTTGGGAGTTTGGTGGTCAGCGGAAGTGTTTAAACTCAGAAGAGTGTTCCTGGAGCCAGTGTGTAGCAATTCTGGACGTGTAGGGTGTCGCATTGTCCTGTGGAATTGCCCAAGTCCGTCGGAACGCACAATGGACATGAATAGATGCAGGTGATCAGACAGGATGCTCGCGTATGTGTCACCTGTCAAGAGTCGTAATTAGACGTATCAGGGGTCCCATATCACTCCAACTGCACACGCCCCACGCCATTACAGAGTCTCCACCAGCTCGAACAGTCCCGTGCTGACATGCAGGGTCCATGGATTCAGCTCGATACAATTTGAAACGAGATGAGGCAACATGTTTCCAGTCATCAGCAGTCCAATGTCGGTGTTGACGGGCCCAGGCGAGGTGTAGAGCTTCGTGTCGTGCAGTCATCAAGGGTACACGAGTGAGCCTTTGGCTTCGAAAGCCCATATCGATGATGTTTCGTTGAATGGCTCACACTTTGACACTTGTCGATGGCCCAGCGTTAAAATCTGCACCAAAAAATGGTTCAAATGGCTCTGAGCACTATGGGACTTACCTGCTGAGGTTACCAGTCCCCTAGAACTTAGAACTACCTAAACCTAACTAACCTAAGGACACCACACACATCCATGCCCGAGGCAGAATTCGAACCTGCGATCGTAGTGGTCGCGCGGTTCCAGACTGTTGTGCCTAGAAGCGCTCGGCCACCCTGGCCGGCAATATCTGCAGCAATTTGGGATGGGTTGCACTTCTGTGACGTTGAACGATTCTCTTCAGTAGTCGTTGGTCCCGTTCTTGCAGGATCTTTTTCCTGCCACAGCGATGTCGGAGATTTGATGTTTTACCGGATTACTGATATTCACGGTACACTCGTGTAATGGTCTTACGGGAAAATGTCCATTTCATGGCTTCCTCGGAAATGCAGTGTCCCATCGCTCGTGCGCTGACTACAACACCACGATCAAAATCACTTAAATATTGATAACCTGCCATTGTAACAGCAGTAACCGAGCTGACAACTGCGCCAGACACTTGTTGTCTTATACAGGGTGTTACAAAAAGGTACGGCCAAACTTTCAGGAAACATTCCTCACACACAAACAAAGAAAATATGTTATGTGGACATGTGTCAGGAAACGCTTATTTTCCATGTTAGAGCTCATTTTATTACTTCTCTTCAAATCAAATTAATCATGGAATGGAAACACGCAGCATCAGAAAGTACCAGCGTGACTTCAAACACTTTCTTACAGTAAATGTTCAAAATGTCCTCCGTTAGCGAGGATACATGCATCCACCCTCCGTCGCATGGAATCCTGATGCGCTGATGCAGCCCTGGAAATGGCGTATTGTATCACAGCCGTCCACAATACGAGCACGAAGAGTCTCTACATTTGGTACCGGGGTTGCGTAGACAAGAGCTTTCAAATGCCCCGTCCGCAGCTCGTGGTCGTGCGGTAGCGTTCTCGCTTCCCACGCCCGGGTTCCCGGGTTCGATTCCCGGCGGGGTCAGGGATTTTCTCTGCCTCGTGATGACTGGGTGTTGTGTGATGTCCTTAGGTTAGTTAGGTTTAAGTAGTTCTAAGTTCTAGGGAACTGATGACCATAGAAGTTAAGTCCCAAAGTGCTCAGAGCCATTTTCAAATGCCCCCATAAATGAAAGTCAAGATGGTTGAGGTCAGAAGAGCGTGGAGGCCATGGAATTGGTCCGCCTCTACCAATCCATCGGTCACCGAATCTGTTGCTGAGAAGCGTACGAACACTTCGACTGAAATGTGCAGGAGCTCCATCGTGCATGAACCACATGTTGTGTCGTACTTGTAAAGGCACATGTTCTAGCAGCACAGGTAGAGTATCCCGTATGAAATCATGATAACGTGCTCCATTGAGCGTAGGTGGGAGGACATGGGGCCCAATCAAGACATCACCAACAATGCCTGCCCAAAAGTTCACAGAAAATCTGTGTTGATGACGTGATTGCACAATTGCGTGCGGATCCTCGTCAGCCCACACATGTTGATCGTGAAAATTTACAAATTGATCACGTTGGAATGAAGCCTCATCCGTAAAGAGAACATCTGCACTGAAATGAGGATTTTTTATTTTTTTATTTTTATTTTTTAAATTTTTTTAAAATTTTTTTATTTGGCCTTTGAGTGTGTACTCAATTTAGCCATCGGAAACACATAGTGACAATGTACACATAATTGAATAAACAAATACAGAAATGCATATTTTCGAGAATAAAAAGCTTAACTGTTACAGTTTTGTACATAGTGTTTTAAAAATTGAATTGAATTGAATTGGAAAATCATTAAAAGTGTCTTGGCTTACAATTCACACCAGTTTTGAAATATCTTCATGGACACATTGTTGGATGAACAATTCGCAGAAGTGTACCAGTGGAGGCCAATCAGCTGCTGATAGTGCCTGCACACGCTGTACATGGTACGGAAACAACTGGTTCTCCCGTAGCACTCTCCATACAGTAATGTGGTCAACGTTACCTTGTACAGCAGCAACTTGTCTGACGCTGACATTAGGGTTATCGTCAACTGCACGAAGAATTGCCTTGTCCATTGCAGGTGTCCTCGTCGTTCTAGGTCTTCCCGAGTCGCGAGTCATACGCTGGAACGTTCCGTGCTCCCTAAGACGCCGATCAATTGCTTCGAATGTCTTCCTGTCGGGACACCTTCGTTCTGGAAATCTGTCTCGATACAAACGTACCGCGCCACGGCTATTGCCCCGTGCTAATCCATACATCAAATGGGCATCTGCCAACTCCGCATTTGTAAACATTGCACTGACTGCAAAACCACGTTCGTGATGAACACTAAGCTGTTGATGCTACGTACTGATGTACTTGACGCTAGTACTGTAGAGCAATGAGTCGCATGTCAACACAAGCACCGAAGTCAACATTACCTTCCTTCAATTGGGCCAACTGGAGGTGAATCGAGGAAGTACAGTACATACTGACGAAATGGGCTCTAACATGGAAATTAAGCGTTTCCGGACACAAGCCGACATAACATCTTTTCTTTACTTGTGTGTGAGGAATGTTTCCTGAAAGTTTGGCCGTACCTTTTTGTAACACCCTGTATAGGCGTTAACGACCACAGCGCCGTATTCTGCCTGTTAACTTGTCTCTGAATACGCATGCCTATACCAGTTTCTTTCGCGCTTCAGCGTATTTGGGGAGACCAAGATAAATACAACACCCTATGTAACAAGCACGTGTTGTGATATTAGACAGCGAGCGTGAGTCAGGAAACAAGGGGAGAGCAGCGGTGATGTGGGGTCGGAGAGGGGGACCGTGTGGACATGTGTGTGTGTGTGTGTGTGTGTGAGAGAGAGAGAGAGAGAGAGAGAGATAGAGAGAGAGAGAGAGAGGGCTGGGCAGGCGATCGATGCAGCAGGGCGGGCGTCGGCTGGAGCGGCAGCACTCCGGCCAGGTACAGAGGGGTGTGGGCTGTGGGCCCTGCCGCTTTCTCTGTGTTCACGCCGGCGCGGCGCTCTCTACAGCGGCGAGATTAGACCACTGCGCTGCTAGAGGCAGCAGGCGCAGCTGCAAGACGCGTGCCCCCTCTGCGTGGAAATACGCGGAGGTCGTGGCCATTCTGAAATCGTGCAAGGACCCACGCCAGGCATCGAGCTACCGACCCATCAGCCTGCTCCCGTCCCTCTCGAAAGTTTTCGAGAGGCTGTACGCGAGAAGACCGATGCGACACGTCACCCAGGAGGGCATCATCCCGCTCGAGCAGTTCGGGTTCCGAGAAGAACGTGCCACTTCCCACCAGTTCTTACGGGTGGTAGAACCGGCGATGAGGGCACTGGAAACAAGGGAATTCTTTGGCGCAGTGTTCCTCGACGTCTCCAGAGCGTTTGACTCGGTGTGGCACGATGGTCTCGAGTTCAAACTTTTTGAACAAGGGATACCGACGTCCCACATGACGCTGCTGCGGTCGTACCTGTCCGAACGAGGGCTGACCACGGTACGTCCACAGACCGGCAGATACGTGCTGAAGTGCCGCAGGGGTCGGTTCTCGGCCCCTCGCTGTACTCCCTGTACTCTGCCGACGCGCCGTAAGTGGCAGGAGTCGAACTGGCGCTGTACGCTGATGGTACGGCCCTGTTCACTCGCAGCATGAACGCCCGAGTGCTGAGAAAGCTCCTCCAACGCGGGTGCGACGCCTTGGGCTCGTGGGCAACAAAGTGGCTGCTGCAATTCAACGCCACAAAGAGCCAGGCAGTCGTCTTCACCCGAAGACTTCTGCCGCCAGGGCTTACGCTGGTCGAAATCCTGGGAGAACCTATCCCATGGAGTGGGACGGCGAAATACCTAGGGGTTACCACAGACCGCAGGCTCATCTGGAAGCATCACATCCGTGATGTGAAAGGGAGAGCAATAGGACGCCTTCGCGCCCTGTATCCGCTGCTAAACCCGCAGTCTTCATTGCCGCAACACGGCATCACGCTTTACCTAACATTGGTTCGCCCACTGTTAGAGTATGCGGCCGTGGTCTGGGGGAAAGCTGCAGATGGTCACATTGTGACTCTTCAGCGGATACAGAACCGCGCTCTGGAGACTGCTATGCATCTTCCGAGGCGCTACTCGACGCGCCAACTCCACGAGGACACCGGGATAGCCTCTCCGAGACAGGTTTCACGCCATCGCCAGGAAGTTCTACGAGAAGACGGGACGCTCCCGCAGCCGGCTCATCCGTGGACTGGGCCAACAACCTCATCAAAGGCCAACCACGCGTTGGCCTGACCTGCTGAGGGATTAAGTTTTACTTATCCCTCACCAGAGTGTGTCTTTCTCTTTTTCAGGTTACACCAGCTAGGACCAATCGACAAGAGTGGTAATATAGCTTTCTCTCTTTTACAGGAACCGCAGGAATGACAAATTTTGTCTAAACTGCACCACATCGAGCCAAGGATAGGCTCGTCTTTTCGGCGTCAGCGTCAGCAAGACGCGTGCTGCGGCGACAGGTGTGGCGTGCGAGGCACACTTCGCAGAAGCTCAGAGTATCGCCGATAGCTGTGTCTCGAATTGCGCATAGGAGCTGCAGCACCTGCGCTATCTGATCAAAAGTATCGCGACACGTAACACGACAGTGATATGCGGCACGGGCGGAAGGCCTACACTGAAGGCCTCTGTGAGTGGGAAGACTTCTCTGATGATGTGATAGAAGAAGAAACAGGAGTCGATATAGAAGAGATGGGGGATCCAGTTTTAGAATCAAGATTTAAAAGAGCTTTGGAAGAGTTAAGATCAAATAAGGCACAAGGCAGAGTAACATTCCATCAACAAAACGGTTATTGACGGTGTTGTGTAGGATGTATGAGTCTGTGATATACCGTCTGGCTTTCGGAAAAACGTCATCCACACAATCCCGAAGATTTCCAAATTTGACAAGTGCGAGAATTATCGCGGTATCAGCTTAACAGCTCATGCATCCAAGTAGCTGTCAACAATAATATACAGAAGAACGGAAAAGTAAATTGAGGGTGTGCCAGATGACGATCAGTTTGGCTTTAGGAAAGGTAAAGGCGCCAGAGAGGCAATTCTGACGTTGCGTTTAATAATGGAAGCAAGACTAAAGAAAAACCAAGACACGTTGGTAGGATTTGTCGACGTGGAAAAGCATTCGACTGTGTCAAATGTTGCAAGATGGTCGAAATAGGGGTAAGCTATAGAGAAAGACGGGTAATAGGCTATGCAAAATGTACAAGAGACAAGAGGAAACAATAAGAGTGGAAGACTAAGAACGAAAGTGCCTGGATTGAAAAGGTGTAAAACAGCGCTGTAGTCTTTCGCCCATAATGTTCAATGTATACATCGAAGAACCAATGAGGGAAATAAGAAGGAAGGTTTAAGAGCGGAATTAAAATTCAACGTGAAAGGATATCAATGATAAGATTCGCTGATGACATTGCTATTCTTAGTGAAAGTGAAAAAGAAGTACTCGATCTGCTGAATGGGATGAACAGTTTAATGAATACAGAATATGAATTGAGAGTAAATCCAAGAAAGACGAAAGTAATGAGAAGTAGCAGGAGTACAGAATATGAACTGAGAGTAAATCGAAGAATGACGAAACAGACATGTGAACAGCGAGAAACTTGACATCAGGGTTGAGGATCACGAGGCAGATGAAGTTGAGGAGTGCTGCTACCTAGGCAGCGTGGCGGTCGGACCAAGGAGGTCATCAAAAGCAAGGAAGGCGTTCCTGGCGAAGAGGAATCTTCTAGTATCGGAGATACTAGACATTTCTGAGAATGTACGTTTGCAGGACAGTATTGTATGGTAGTTAGGCGTGGACTACGGGAGAAATGGAGCAGAAGAGGATAGAAGTACTCGAGATATGGTGCTGCAGAATGAAGTTGTAAATTGGGTAAGGAATGAAGACGTTCACCGCAGGCTCGGCGAGGAAAGGAATGTATCGAAAACACTGACAAAAAGAAGAGACAGGATGGTAGGACATCTGTTAAGAAATGACGGAATAACTGGAATGGTGCTAGAGGGAACTGTAGAGGGTTATAAACTGTAGACGAAGACAAAGATTAGAATACACCAAGCAAACTATTGAGGACGTGGTTTTCTAGTACTACTCTGAGATGAAAAGACTGGCACAGGAGAGGAACCCTTAGCAGGCCGCAACCAGTCATATGGCTGATGGAAAAAAAAAGAGTCCGCTGTTCACTGTTTTCACGGTTTCAACTGAGGACGTTTCCAATGAGGTGTCTGAATATCAGCCGGCCGCGGTGGTCTCGCGGTTAAGGCGCTCAGTCCGGAACCGTGCGACTGCTACGGTCGCAGGTTCGAATGCTGCCTCGAGCATGGATGTGTGTGATGTCCTTAGGTTAGTTAGGTTTAAGTAGTTCTAAGTTCTAGGGGACTGATGACCACAGTAGTTGAGTCCCATAGTGCTCAGAGCCATTTGAACCATTTTTTTCTGAATATCAGAGGAGGAATGACAGCCTTTTCTTCCTCAAGAGTCGAAGCCGTTAGACGCTGGAATCTGTAGGGAGGCGTCCTATCTTATTCGAAAGGTGTCCCACTGGATTCCCTTTGGGACTCCGAGCACCCAAGTCCATTTAAACAATGTTACTGCCCACAAACGATTTGCTCATAGACACGGTGCATTGTCATGTTGATACAAACAGCAATCGCCTCCGACCCGTTCTCTACGGCACGCAGAACACAGTGCTGCAAAATGTCTTCGTATCCGTCCGATACAGGGAAATATCACTGCTCAGGTATTTACACTCCTGGAAATTGAAATAAGAACACCGTGAATTCATTGTCCCAGGAAGGGGAAACTTTATTGACACATTCCTGGGGTCAGATACATCATATGATCACACTGACAGAACCACAGGCACATAGACACAGGCAACAGAGCATGCACAATGTCGGCACTAGTACAGTGTATATCCACCTTTCGCAGCAATGCTGGCTGCTATTCTCCCATGGAGACGATCGTAGAGATGCTGGATGTAGTCCTGTGGAACGGCTTGCCATGCCATTTCCACCTGACGCCTCAGTTGGACCAGCGTTCGTGCTGGACGTGCAGACCGCGTGAGACGACGCTTCATCCAGTCCCAAACATGCTCAATGGGGGACAGATCCGGAGATCTTGCTGGCCAGGGTAGTTGACTTACACCTTCTAGAGCACGTTGGGTGGCACGGGATACATGCGGACGTGCATTGTCCTGTTGGAACAGCAAGTTCCCTTGCCGGTCTAGGAATGGTAGAACGATGGGTTCGATGACGGTTTGGATGTACCGTGCACTATTCAGTGTCCCCTCGACGATCACCAGTGGTGTACGGCCAGTGTAGGAGATCGCTCCCCACACCATGATGCCGGGTGTTGACCCTGTGTGCCTCGGTCGTATGCAGTCCTGATTGTGGCGCTCACCTGCACGGCGCCAAACACGCATACGACCATCATTGGCACCAAGGCAGAAGCGACTCTCATCGCTGAAGACGACACGTCTCCATTCGTCCCTCCATTCACGCCTGTCGCGACACCACTGGAGGCGGGCTGCACGATGTTGGGGCGTGAGCGGAAGACGGCCTAACGGTGTGCGGGACCGTAGCCCAGCTTCATGGAGACGGTTGCGAATGGTCCTCGCCGATACCCCAGGAGCAACAGTGTCCCTAATTTGCTGGGAAGTGGCGGTGCGGTCCCCTACGGCACTGCGTAGGATCCTACGGTCTTGGCGTGCATCCGTGCGTCGCTGCGGTCCGGTCCCAGGTCGACGGGCACGTGCACCTTCCGCCGACCACTGGCGACAACATCGATGTACTGTGGAGACCTCACGCCCCACGTGTTGAGCAATTCGGCGGTACGTCCACTCGGCCTCCCGCATGCCCACTATACGCCCTCGCTCAAAGTCCGTCAACTGCACATACGGTTCACGGTCACGCTGTCGCGGCATGCTACCAGTGTTAAAGACTGCGATGGAGCTCCGTATGCCACGGCAAACTGGCTGACACTGACGGCGGCGGTGCACAAATGCTGCGCAGCTAGCGCCATTCGACGGCCAACACCGCGGTTCCTGGTGTGTCCGCTGTGCCGTGCGTGTGATCATTGCTTGTACAGCCCTCTCGCAGTGTCCGGAGCAAGTATGGTGGGTCTGACACACCGGTGTCAATGTGTTATTTTTTCCATTTCCAGGAGTGTATGTTTGTGTTGCAATGGTGGCGTTTTTGCTGGACTGTAGTTCAAAAACTTGAATTAGCGCTAACTACCAAATGCTTTGGCTCCCTTGCGAGAGCCATTTCATCTGAATGTGCAAATTTTCAGCTCTGAACAACAGTTCAAAATATAATGTTATTTCGGAGAATGGCTAGCTACTAGCCGAAATATGGATATGCGTAATAAAATCTGAAATAGGACGACTGACTGCTGCACTCTATAATTTATGTCACGTAACAGTCGCTGAGTGCACCCACTTTCCGAATGGAAGGTAACCTGATGATCATACCGCTTGCCTTTCAATGTCCTCTTGCTGCACGAGCGTCGGCGCGATGTCGCCTCGTGTCTAATGAAACAGTTCATGACGCCACGAGGACGCGCGGTTGTTGCTCGCTGGTGTGCATCGACCCTATGTCGTAACAGTGTTTTGAAAATCGTTCTGCTATGCGTCTGAGGTAAATGTGGGAGATCTGCAAAATTGGGGTGATGGGTTTTGAATCACGATCCTTTTTCGCCCACTGCACTAATCACTGCAGCACAATACTTATTCACAATGGCAGCGCGTCTTAAATAATGCATAGCATAAACATACACGAATGGCAGTTAATGGCTGCTCAGACTGCTGTTGCGGAAGACCTGGCAGAATAGTCGGATTTATACCTGAAATGGTTCGCAGAAACTGAAATTCCGTATTGTTCCCAGGTAAGAGCAAGCCTTTGGATTTGACGTCAGTTTCACGGCTTGCGTTTTAGTTTCGCTACTTTCTTAGCCTGTTAAGTAGTTGCAAATTTACATTCGCAGGATAAAGACCCCGATAAAGACGTCCCAGAGACAGAAAGATCTCAGGAGATCACAGGGACTCGAATCTGCGAACATTGCATAATAGGTTAACTGCGGATCACAGTTTTTCATAGTAAAAATAAAAACACTAAAGTCTTCTTACTAGAGCATTGTGTCTATTTAGTATAATTATTTTTTGGAACTTTTGAGATATTAGACTTGAGATTCCATGACTTTTTGCATCTCAGGGTGTTAGACTTGAAACAAGATTTGGATTGAGCGAGACACGAACCACCTGCACACCACACACATCGCTTCATATCTCTGCACCTTTATTCTTTACACTACACTGAACTTCCAGAATGTATCACTACTGTGTTATTAACTGACATTTAATTATAACAAATGATACCCAGAACAATGCCATTTTTATGTGTTTGCAATGTGAGGACGCCTTGAAATGGCATACTTTCATAGGACTTAACTTATAATGCAGATAGATCTGATATAATAAAATTTTCCTTGAGACATTTGAGTCTCCTCTTTACCGACGATCATGGTGGAAGCAGAAGAAATTAATTAAAATTTGTGCTGGGGTCGGGACTCGAACATACCTCTCCTTGCTGACCCTGCACATCTGCTAGCCATTACACCACCACAACGTTTAAGCTAACAAAGCTGCACGCATTCAAATCTGTCAAGGAAAATTTAATCGTCTCAGATCTATAGATCACCTGCGCCTGAGGTCCAGGCAGGATTTCCCCATTACATTCAATGCTGGGATGTTATTCCAGTACCGGAGAGCCTTGGCAATAGTGACGATCTAAGAAGGAGAAAATAAGCTGAAGATGTGAACTGAAGTTTATATTACGGAGGGCATTCGACTACGGTAGTCTGTGCAGCTATTTTAGCTATAATGCTGTGCTGGTGTAATGATTAAGAAACCCGCCGTGAAAGCAAGGGGACGTGGGCTCAAAAAAAAAAAAAAAAAAAAAAAAAAAAAAAAAAAAAAAAAAAAAAGGTTGAAATGGCTCTGAGCACTATGGGACTTAACTTCTGAGGTCATCAGTCCCCTAGAACATAGAATTACTCAAACCTTACTAACCTAAGGACATCACACACATCCATGTACGAGGCAGGCTTCGAACCTGCGACAGTAGCGGTCGCGCGGTTCCAGACTGAATTGCCTAGAACCGCTCGGTCACTCCAGCCGGCACGTGGGCTCATGTCGTGGCCACAACACAAATTCTAATTGACGTCTTCAGCATTCATTATTACAATACAAACGTCTTTAAGCACGACTAGTAGATTGCCTCTCATTTTATTACAATAAATCGTACCAATAATGACGTGTTTTCGAGAGGTCCTCAGCAGGCTTTTTTTTTGAAGTGCCTACGTTCGTAGGACGTAAGTTATGATACACAACATACCAAATATGGGCCTCAAGGAAAATCCAATATGGCGTCTTCCTAATCTGTGTTGGCGACAGAGATGGCCTGTATGTGATGTAGGTGCCCTTCAGGTGGCTCGGTACTGCTCTGCACGTTATTGGTACGATTTGTTGCAATAAAATGAGAGGCAGTGCACTAGTCGTGCTTAAATGTAATGATGAAAGCTGAAGAAGTGAATTAGAATTTGTGTTGTGGCCAGGACATGAGCCCACGTCCCCTTGCTTTCAAGGCGGGTTTCTTAATCATTACACCAGCACAGCATTATAGCTAAAATACCTGCACAGACTTCGGTAGTCTAATGCCCTCCATAATATAAACTTCATTTCACATCCTCAGCTTATTTTCTCCTTCTTAGATCGTCACTATTGCCAAGGTTCTCCCGTACTGGAATAGTAATGTAATGAATGTAATGGGGAAATCCTGCCTGTACCTCAGGAGCAGGTGATCTATAGATCTGAGATGATTAAATTTTCCTTCAGAGACTTGAATGTGTGCAGCGTGCTTTTTCCACACTGTGGCGTCAGAAGCACGGAACGACAGTTCACAGTGCTGAAGTCTGGGCGAGTGGGAAGGAACGGTTCAAAGCGTGCGTCCTTTTAAGGGGGGTAGGACGTCAAACCGGCCGACTTGGAGCAGGAGAGGCATCTCAGGACATTTTAATTTCCAGTGTCTATACTTTTACAAATAAATTCATAAAACCTTGTCAGCATCACCAGGAAGGATTCGGGATTCACACTCATTGTAGTGGAAGTTCGAAAACACAACAAGATTTTTACGCGCGAAATTTCATCATTTTTTTCACTTACTAATGGCTGCATTTGTTGCTATAGGTACACTTTTATTCATACGTTAGAGAGATTCTTCGATGAATTTTGCACAGCATACATACCATACTCACTCTAGAATTTATTTAATTTATGAAAAAACGAATGAACTGTTATTTTTTAAACTTAATGTTTAGAAAAAACACAAATTTTATAGTTAATTACCTCAATTTTTATCACAGTTTTTAATAGATTTGGAAAATTCTAGAGTTTCATACAATTTTAAGTATGGGCTATATGCTGTGCAAAATTCATCGAAGTATCTCTCTTACTTATGAAGAAATGTGTACCTATAGCAACAAATGCTGCCATTAGCATGTGAAAAAAATGATGAAATTTCACACGTAAAAAAAATTACTTCGTTATGTTTTAGAACTTCCGTTGCTATGAGTGTAAATTCTGAATCCTTCCTGGTGATGCTGACAAAGTTTTATGAATTTATTTGTAAAAGTATAGGCAGTGGACATTTGAATGTCCTGTGGTGCCTCTCCTGCTCCAAGTCGGCCCATTTGACGTCCTACCCCCCCCCCCCCCCCTAAGGAGCTAGCGAGTACCCCAGTTAGCTGTTAGCCAGTGCTCTGGCAGAGTGTGGCGTACGCTGTCCGCTGAACGCCGGCCGCAGCTTCCGGTGACAACACGCAGGCGGCGGCCACCTGCCCGGGCGCGGCCGGCCCTCGCTCTCGCTGGCTGCTGCCCGTGCGGTTTCCATGGCAACCTCCCCCCCCCCCCCCCGCTCTCTTGTTTGCCGGGGGCAGCGGCGCTCGATACCCACCAGGCCGGCCGGGCCGCGACGGGGCACAGCGAGTGGCTGCCGGCCTCCGCATGGTGGAAACCTAACTCGCGGCGTGTGGCAGTATACCAAATAGGACATCAGTTGACCGCTTTTCACAAAGAACACCCACTTTTCCGAGCGCTTTGTAATTCTGTCTGCGGGCCATTTTCTTTCCTTGAAATAAGCGTAAGGTTATCAACATAATGAAGTGGTTTTAATACTTACACACGCAAGAGAAAATTTAAATAAAAAATGTAGCAAATGATGTAGGTA
Source organism: Schistocerca cancellata (assembly GCF_023864275.1). NCBI lineage: Eukaryota > Metazoa > Arthropoda > Insecta > Orthoptera > Acrididae > Schistocerca > Schistocerca cancellata. Next base: position 523,734,141 of record NC_064633.1, read on the forward strand.
AAAAGGGATACAGACCAGAATGAAATTTTCGCTCTGCAGCGGAGTGATAAGAGCAGCAGGTCCAGTGGGAATGCAGTGGCTGTGTAGAGTACTATCAAGCGTGTGGAGAAATAGTACAATACCTGACGACTGGAGAACAGGAGACATTGTTCCCATCTTCAAGAAAGGCAATAAAAGACTTTGTAAAAACAACAGAGGAATAACCCTTATGAGTCATACAGCCAAGATTTTTGAAAGTATTTTACTAAATCGAATAAGTGAAAAGATAGAAAAGGAGCTGAGGGAAGAACAGCGTGGGTTTAGGAAAGGAAGAAGCACGATCGACCTGATATTTTCTATCCGCCAACTGATGGAAAAAATTTGAGAGTATAACAAAAGGGTGATAATGGTTTTTATAGACATAGAAAAGGCATATCACTCAGTGGACAGGGAAAGACTCTGGGAAGAAATGAAGAAGATAGATATAGAAAATGGATACATTAATGTTATAAAGACAATGTACAGAGGACGCAATTGTAGAATTAGAACACCATTGGGGAACTCTGAATACTTCGAAATAAGACAAGGACTTAAGCAAGGAAGTATTCCATCTCCTGCACTTTTTAATGTTGTTATGGAGGGAATGAATAGGGCAGTTAAAGATATAGTAAAAGAAAAAGACAAAAAGATGATTTTTGCAGATGATATGGTAATATGGGGTGATAAAGAGGTAGATGTACAGTTACAGCTTGATGCGTGGAACGAAATAATGAAAAGGTATGGATTAAAAGTAAATAAAGATAAGAGTGAAGTAATGGTATTTGGAAGAGAGAAAGGGATCAACGGCAATATTACCTTGAATGGAGAATCCCTCAAAGTGGTAGAAAGTGCATCACGACACCTCACCATGATGCTGAGAATACAAGGGCTCGCCACACGAAAACATGATAAGCTACCTGTAATAAATAACACACAAGTGGTCCTGCAAAACCATGCACACCAAGTGTAAAGATTAAATAAAACTGAAACCCACTGATGATGACACAGTGGTGCTGAAACATGTTTGGGTACTTGGAAAAAACGGGGTTTTGCGTATCTGGTGGACTTTACATCCTACAATTTTAGTTGCAAACACAGTAAACACAAGGAGCTGCAAATCCAAATGATGAATAAAGTTACCTGTATGATGCATGTATTCATTCCCACATTGCTCCATATGGAAGTGGAATAGAAAAAGGTACTAACTAGCAGTGATATTAGATATTCTTCACAATGTGTTATGTGCAGGCCTACTACCCATCAAGAATGTATGGGAGCAAGACAGCAAAATGGTTCAAATGGCTCTGAGCACTATGGGACTCAACTGCAGTGGTCATAAGTCCCCTAGAACTTAGAACTACTTAAACCTAACTAACCTAAGGACAGCACACAACACCCAGCCATCACGAGGCAGAGAAAATCCCTGACCCCGCCGGGAATCGAACCCGGGAACCCGGGCGTGGGAAGCGAGAACGCTACCGCACGACCACGAGATGCGGGCTAGCAAGACAGCATCAAAGTCTTTTTACACCACACACAACACACACCAGAAACCACACACCATGCCTCTCATTTCGGATGAATTGTAAGGATGTTTGTGCCGCAAAATGTACTAAAACAGTTCATACAGACGTTTGAGTTGCTTTGGCGCAGTTGGTATAGTACCACACGCGCCAGTATCATAGTGATCCGCACACTACATCTACATCTACATACATACTCCGCAATCCACCATACGGTGCGTGCCGGAGGGTACCTCGTACCACAACTAGCATCTTCTCTCCCTGTTCCACTCCCAAACAGAACGAGGGAAAAATGACTGCCTATGTGCCTCTGTACGAGCCCTAATCTCTCTTATCTTATCTTTGTGGTCTTTCCGCGAAATGTAAGTTGGCGGCAGTAAAATTGTACTGCAGTCAGCCTCAAATGCTGCTTCTCTAAATTTCCTCAGTAGCGATACACGAAAAGAACGTCCCCTTTCCTCCACAGACACCCACCCGAGCTCCTGAAGCATTTCCGTAACACTCGCGTGATGATCAAACCTACCAGTAACAAATCTAGCAGCCCGCCTCTGAATTGCGTCTATGTCCTCCCTCAATCCGACCTGATAGGAATCCCAAACGCTCGAGCAGTACTCAAGAAAAGGTCGTATTAGTGTTTCATAAGCGGTCTCCTTTACAGATGAACCACATCTTCCCAAAATTCTACCAATGAACCGAAGACGACTATCCGCCTTTCCCACAACTGCCATTACATGCTTGTCCCACTTCATATCGCTCTGCAATGTTACACCCAAATATTTAATCGACATGAATGTGTCAAGCGCTACACTACTAATGGAGTATTCAAACATTACAGGATTCTTTTTCCTATTCATCTGCATTAATTTACACTTATCTATATTTAGAGTTAGCTGCCATTCTTTACACCAATCACAAATCCTGTCCAAGTCACATTTTTTAAGGATGGCTGTATAACTTAAAGTCCTTTCCCCTGAGTCATCAGTACCTTTGGCAGCAACAGTGTGTCCATCGTCGACATGCACTCCTGAAAATTGAAATAAGAACACCGTGAATTCATTGTCCCAGGAAGGGGAAACTTTATTGACACATTCCTGGGGTCAGATACATCACATGATCACACTGACAGAACCACAGGCACATAGACACAGACAACAGAGCATGCACAATGTCGGCACTAGTACAGTGTATATCCACCTTTCGCAGCAATGCAGGCTGCTATTCTCCCATGGAGACGATCGTAGAGATGTTGGATGTAGTCCTGTGGAACGGCTTGCCATGCCATTTCCACCTGGCGCCTCAGTTGGACCAGCGTTCGTGCTGGACGTGCAGACCGCGTGAGACGACGCTTCATCCAGTCCCAAACATGCTCAATGGGGGACAGATCCGGAGATCTTGCTAGCCAGGGTAGATGACTTACACCTTCTAGAGCACGTTGGGTGGCACGGGATACATGCGGACGTGCATTGTTCTGTTGGAACAGCAAGTTCCCTTGCCGGTCTAGAAATGGTAGAACGATGGGTTCGATGACGGTTTGGATGTACCGTGCACTATTCAGTGTCCCCTCGACGATCACCAGTGGTGTACGGCCAGTGTAGGAGATCGCTCCCCACACCATGATGCCGGGTGTTGGCCCTGTGTGCCTCGGTCGTCTGCAGTCCTGATTGTGGCGCTCACCTGCACGGCGCCAAACACGCATACGACCATCATTGGCACCAAGGTAGAAGCGACTCTCATCGCTGAAGACGACACGTCTCCATTCGTCCCTCCATTCACGCCTGTCGCGACACCACTGGAGGCGGGCTGCACGATGTTGGGGCGTGAGCGGAAGACGGCCTAACGGTGTGTGGGACCGTAGCCCAGTTTCATGGAGACGGTTGCGAATGGTCCTCGCCGATACCCCAGGAGCAACAGTGTCCCTAATTTGCTGGGAAGTGGCGGTGCGGTCCCCTACGGCACTGCGTAGGATCCTACGGTCTTGGCGTGCATCCGTGCGTCGCTGCGGTCCGGTCCCAGGTCGACGGGCACGTGCACCTTCCGCCGACCACTGGCGACAACATCGATGTACTGTGGAGACCTCACGCCCCACGTGTTGAGCAATTCGGCGGTACGTCCACCCGGCCTCCCGCATGCCCACTATACGCCCTCGCTCAAAGTCCGTCAACTGCACATACGGTTCACGTCCACGCTGTCGCGGCATGCTACCAGTGTTAAAGACTGCGATGGAGCTCCGTATGCTACGGCAAACTGGCTGACACTGACGGCGGCGGTGCACAAATGCTGCGCAGCTAGCGCCATTCGACGGCCAACACCGCGTTTCCTGGTGTGTCCGCTGTGCCGTGCGTGTGATCATTGCTTGTACAGCCCTCTCGCAGTGTCCGGAGCAAGTATGGTGGGTCTGACACACCGGTGTCAATGTGTTCTTTTTTCCATTTCCAGGAGTGTATTTGGAGGTGATACGACGAAGTTAGCATCTCAAGACCCAGCACAATGTGTATATCTAAAGTGTTCAAGTCCCACAAACCTGTGTGGTCTGTACTATGCAACATGGAAAGACTCAGTCTGTGGCAAAGGTATGCATTTATTGGAGCACAAAGTTCACTATGAGGATGGGGAGTTAAATGTGTGTATAGGTGTGTCTATGTGTGTTATACCTACGACTGTTAGTATTACTCCTATAAACAGAAATTCCATACGAGTCGAGTTTACATAAGGCATTCCTAAGTCTATTAATACTCATAACATAATAAAAAATGTTTAGATATATGGAAATAATAAGATTAATTTTTCGGCACTCGGACAAGCACAATAAGCTGGGCTAGGCCTGTAAATGGGTTCATATTAGTTCTGCATGGACGAAATAGTCTTTCTCTTGTTGTAGATTTATGCTTACCAATTAATAATACTACGTACGATCGTCGCCGTCTCAACCTACAAAATCTTGACCGTGCCCATGGTATAGTAATCGGATCTTCGTGATAACTCCGAAGTACACAGGCGGGCTTCTTCAATTCTTCTATATTCCAGTACGACTTGGAATAATAACTCAATTTTTCACTAACGAAATACGAATGTATTATTCCTTCCACACACAACAAAAATACAGAATTTTCACTTATTCTCATAACCAAAATGGCTACCGCCGATTACGCTCTAAAATAACGTGCATCTACCTTCGTGCATTAGCAGAGAACGAGTCCTTCCTCTTACCGAGGAACAGGAAAAATATATCATGTTTTTTAACATTTGAAAATAATAAATACTTGACGGTAGGCGCAGGCTCTACGCCGGGCTACCGCTTCACCTTTTCTCTTTGTCTTTAAAGAAGACGAAAACATAAAAGTAAGAAATGCAAAAGGTGCATCACATGCTCCAGTTCGTTTGCAAGAAGTACGTGTCGGATTTAAAGCATATAAAAACAGGTATTTGAGGAGTATTGTGGGGTGATGGATAGGGCTGTGGATGGAGTGATCGGCTGAGATAGGGGCGTAAAGAGATATGATTTAATGGTAGACTGATTGTGCATTCTAGAGAGAGGGAGATGATGCTGCAGGTCATTTGTCCGCACTGTACCATTTTTCTTCTGTTGTGCTCTCGGAGTGTATCAGTTGTGTGGTTAACCTGCACTTGACTCATACACAATTACGTGTTGTGTGTGTGTGTGTGTGTGTGTGTGTGTGTGTGTGTGTGTGTGGGGAAGGGGGGGGGGTCTTAGAGCACCATCCACCTGAAGTCGTTAACAGGAAATCTCTCCATACTACAGTCATCAGAGGACTCCCAACACATGTGTGATGAAACGTATCTATCGATGCAAAACCTGTTTTGGTACCCTCCCCTAGACAAACGAAGATTTATGTGACATAATCCATTCCCCTGCCGCATCTTGGGCACAAATCGAATCTTCAGTTTTATAAGGTGTGTAATTTCACATGTCAAACACCACTTCTATGCATTTGTCTGTTTCCTTGTAAGAGGCATTTCCATTGCTGATGATCACTTTACAGGACTGATGTGAGCGCAGTATAATTTCTGAACCATGATCTGATGTGAACAGTGGGCCCTATACATCTCTGGAAAGCTATATTGTGCATGTGTCACAAAGACTCTATGTTTTACTTTGGTGTAGAAGTAAGAAGTTTTATCATCTTAAAGTTTGTCACCTTAGTGAATGTATGTCAGCTGTTGGACATATAAGTCCTGCGTTAGAGATTTAAGAGCGTTGCACTCCGCATGACGTATTTTGGAAACCATATAGCTTTAACATCACAGCGTGTTTAAGTTCAGAATTGTATAGCCTTAGGAGTGCCTGTGCTTGTGTTCCGCGATCTATTCTCGGTTGCTGATAGCTTCTTGGCACTGATCCCAGGCACTAGAACAATACTTTAGAACTGATAACGCAGCAGAATAAACAATGTGTCGAACTGCTTGTGAAAGAACAACATCAGGACACTCTCTTGCAATTGATAGTTTGTGGGATATGGTGCTCCTAATGTGCGGGTGACGAAACTTTAGACGGGTCTGTGGACGTGACTTTGATCATGGGCCACCTGCTCTGGTGGACCACCACATATGCTCGATGTCAGCATGTAGACGATATTTGTTTTCGATGTATCGGAAAAGAGAGACGTGGTAGTATCTTATCAAGTTCTCTAACAGGTGATGTTAACGGAGTTTTTACACTTCATAGTTTTTCTCTGTTGGATGGTTCAAAGTAACGTTTGGGTAACAGACATGAATGTCGCCTGAGGGACGCGGATCTCCTTCGGACCTTAGTACCTGTATGTAGTTTGGAGATGCACTGCAATGCAATAATACAGTCCTCACCTTTCCTCCAGTTCCCATATGATATGGAGCCTTCCTAATTTTCATCAAGAAGAAACACTACTGTAACTGCCTGTAGTTTCCTTTCAACTACCTCGTGTTGCAGGAGAAAGCTGCGTTTGGGCCGGGCCTTACACATTGTACATTGTTGGTGGAGTATGACATGTTCTCATTTCCGCCAAGTGGTCAAAACGCGGTCCTGTTACATTAGCTCAGCTCACTCTGTTGCTCCATGGGATGCAGAAGGTGGTAGATATAGCGCTTTCCGACTTCTACTCGGTTCCGACTTACATTAGGACAATGACACGGGCAAAGCTGCAGGGAGGGCGGGGCAAAGATTGAGTTACAGTTATAAGATGCAGAGGGACTGTCTAAAACCACGCTAGAGTTTTATTGTATGAAATCCTTAGCAGATATATTCGACAAAGGTGATTGGTTTCGAGATATGGGAGTGCCACGAATATGATTCACTAGTGGCTGTAAACATTAAAAGATACCTCCATGTAAGTGTATTTGAATGGAGAGACATTATTCCAAATTGCAGACACCATTTCTACCAGAAAGCGTAACTCTATAGATCGGAAAGGTCAGTGTATTGAGCATACGATTTTGTACATTTGATAGTCAATATAGTCTTCCTCCAGTACAGGCAAAAAAGCGACTTCGATCACTGGTGGCCTGGTCCAGTGGACTAACACATGTATATTTAATGGGATCACCAAATATGGTTGATGCCAACACGCAGACGGTGTTTGTCTCCCGATACATTGGAAGAGAGAGACGTGGTAAAATCTTATTGAGTTCTCTACCAGGAAACTTAAGCGAAGTTTTTCTAGTTCGTAGTTTTATTAATTTTATTTATTTATTACAAAAATAACGAGGTGTGAGAGAGGGGAGGGGGGAGGGAGAGAGAGTCCGTAGCTCGTGGTCGTGCGGTAGCGTTCTCGCTTCCCACGCACGGGTTCCCGGGTTCGATTCCCGGCGGGGTCAGGGATTTTCTCTGCCTCGTGATGACTGGGTGTTGTGTGATGTCTTTAGGTTAGTTCGGTTTAAGTAGTTCTAAGTTCTAGGGGACTGATGACCATAGATGTTAAGTCCCATAGTGCTCAGAGCTATTTGAACCATTTTTTTGGGAGAGAGAGAGAGAGAGAGAGAGGGGGGGGGGAGACACTGTGCTGTCAACAAAGACTTGGACACCATTACATTGTCGTATTTCTAGCGTAATAGTCATAGAAATACGATATAGGAGATTAGGTCATATATAGGAGAGATATTTCTAGTTAGTCATTCAATATCGATGAATTGTAGGTATTATACTTCTGAATTTCTTTGTGTAGTCCAAGTGTACTCTGCATGGTTATGAGTTTCCTCCTGTACCTTAGTGTGCTACTTTTCTCGTTGTGACAGCTCTCTACCCGTCAGTGGCAGACGGAGGACCAGACGGTCTTCTAACCGATCAGCGCTGTCGAAGCGTGGTGACATTTCGAGAGAATTAGTGAGGGTCTCTAAGTTGGCTGGGGCACATCTCTTTCTCCTCGGAATCAGGTTGACTCAAATGCTATATAACGAAGACTGGAAGACTCGTGAGAATACGGCAGGTAAGCGGTACTGTCACGTCTGGGGAAGTCGAGATGTGATCTCCACACCGTTTCTTCTAAGTATTGTGGATAAACATATTACAGCCACTCACTACGTCTCGCGAAGTGACTGCGTGAGAAAATTAGGGGCTGATACAGTCAGCAGCAGCAGAAGTTCCGTCTTTTGTTTTCTCGATAAACAGGAGACAGTATCGTTTCGTGATTTTTGTGTGCCCAAAAAATGGATGGACTGACATTTTAGTAGGTGGACTAAATTTACATCCACTACTGGCCATTAAAATTGCTACACCACGAAGATGACGTGCTACAGACGCGAAATTTAAACGACAGGAAGAAGATGCTATGATATGCAAATGATAGCTTTTCAGACCATTCACACAAGGTTGGCGCCGGTGGCGACACCTGTAACGTGCTGGCATGAGGAAAGTTTCCAACCGAGTTCTCATACACGAACAGCAGTTGAACGGCGTCGCCTGGTGAAACGTTGTTGTGATGCCACGTGTAAGGAGGAGAAATGCATGCAATCACGTTTCCGACTTTGATAAAGGTCGGTCTGTGGCCTATCTCGATTGCGGTTTATCGCATCCTGACATTGCTGCTCGCGTTGGTCGCGATCCAATGACTGTTAGCAGAATATGGAATCGGTGGGTTCAGGAGGGTAATAAGGAACGCCGTGCTGGATCCGAACGGCCTCGTATCACTAGCAGTCGAGATGACAGGCATCTTATCCACATGGCTGTAACGGATCGTGCAGCCACGTCTCGATCCCTGAGTCAACAGATGGGGACGTTTGCAAGACAACAATCATCTGCACGAACAGTTCGACGACGTTTGTAGCCGCATGGACTATCAGCTCGGAGACCATGGCAGCGGTTACCCTTGACGCTGCATAACAGACGGGAACGCCTGCGATGGTGTACTCAACGACGAACCTGGGTGCATGAATGGTAAAACGTCATTTTTTCGGATGAATCCAGGTTCTGTTTACAGCATCATGATGGTCGCATCCGTGTTTGGCGACATCGCGATGAACGCACATTGGAAGCGTGTATTCGTCATCGCCATACTGGCGTATCACCTGGCGTGATGGTATGGGGTGCCATTGGTTACACGTCTCGGTCACCTCTTGTTCGCATTGACGTCACTTTGAACAGTGGACGCTACATTTCAGATGTGTCACGACCCCTTGGCTCTATCCTTCATTCGATTCCTGCGAAATCCTACATTTCAGCAGGATAATGCACGACCGCATGTTGCAGGTCCTGTACGGGCCTTTCTGAATACAGGAAATGTTCGACTGCTGCCCTGGCCAGCACATTCTCCAGATCTCTCACCAATTGAAAACGTCTGGTCAATGGTGGCCGAGCAAATGGCTCGTCACAATACGCCAGTCACTACTCTTGATGAACTGTGGTATCGTGTTGAAGCTGCATGGGCAGCTGTACGTGTACACGCCATCCATGCTCTGTTTGACTCAATGCCCAGGCGTATGAAGGCCGTTATTACGGCCAGAGGTGGTTGTTCTGGGTACTGATTTCTCAGGATCTATGCACCCAAATTGGGTGAAAATGTAATCACATGTCAGTTCTAGTATAATATATTTGTCCAATGAATACCCGTTTATCATCTGCATTTCTTCTTGGTGTAGCAATTTTAATGGCCAGTAGTGTATATATATATATATATATATATATATATATATATATATATATATATATATATATATGTCGCAAGCCGTTGCGTGTGGCGGTGGGTATCCCGCAGCACTGCTAGTCGTTCCGTTTCCGCTCGCAAATTCATCGAGGGAAAAAGAGTACCTGTATGTATCCCTCTGAGCGCTAATTTCCTGTATCTTATCTTCGTCGTCCTTATGCGAATTGTACGTCGGCGGCAGTAAAATCCTTCTGCGCTCAGCTTCAAATGCCAGTTCTCAATAGTGTTCCTGGAAAAGAACACAGTCTTCAACTGCTTCCCATTCGCGTTCTCGAATCATCCGCGCAGTCATTTCGCGGGAGGAAACAGGAACGCTTCCATAGGGCTGTATTCTGAGGGAAAGCTAGGTCTGCATACTCGTACACGTTTGGTTTGGGAGGTGGCGGCCAGTATACTGGTATTTTGTTGTTGCCCACGGTGGCAGCCTTTCTGGGATATTTCGAAAACACGTCTCTGAACGTTTAGGTCTGCAGAAGTGATGAGGGGGAGGGGGGAGCATATTGTTCAACATTCCCAGGAATATTTAAGCGCCCAGTCTTTCTGGGAAGGGTAGGAGAACTTTGGCGAGTTTAGAATAATCGTTAGCAACTGTCCGGGGCGGTGAATCGTACAGCAATGATGCGCAAGCAGAGGTTCACGCCCCGGTGACAGCTGTTCGCATACAGTCCGGGGGTGGAGAAGACAGTGAAGCTGCCTACTCCCCCATAGACCGACAGATCTCAGCAGGATTAATTCAGGAGCAGTGTATCAGTATTCTAAGTGACGTACTTCCACCAGCCTGAGAAGACAACCGAGAGACAGAGTTGGATGTCTTTCCACCCACTTTGGTACCGGAGGAAGTGTTTACCTAGACTGCGGGAAGCCTCCAGAAACATCACAGAAGCGTCTGTGTAGTTACCTGACAGAAAAAAAAATCCCCACCATGATCAAATTAATTAATTATCCTATCAATTTGATATCAATGATGTGCCATTTGGCGGGTGGATGCGAGGGTGAGAGTACCACGGATATGATTCGAGAATTGGAGCGTCGATCAGGCGATTTTTCGTTGCGATGAGATGTTTTAACGGAATCTACACAGAATGAGATGGTCATGGTAACAAAATCAGTTATATTATCGATTATATAAAGCGACACATAGTACAAACCTGATATTTACAACTTCTCTGTGCCGTTACGTTGATACACTTCGTATGTGACAAGACATTTGCTTACTTTAAGAGTTCGAAAGTGAGGATGTGTTAATAAGGCGTTTTCTCGTTGCGATACTTTAGCAACGTGAAAAGGCGTGTGAAGCCCGACTCCTTCTATCTTTGAAAATAAGTCGTATAAACAGGAGGAATCTACAAAAAAAAAAAAAAACGTCCCTGAGCACTATGGGACTTAACTTCTGAGGTCATCAGTCCTCTAGAACTTAGAACTACTTAAACCTAACTAACCTAAGGACATCACACACATCCATGCCCGAGGCAGGATTCGAACCTGCGACCGCAGCGGTCGCGCGGTTCCAGAAAAAAAAAATGTTCAAATGTGTGTGAAATCTTATGGGACTTAACTGCTAAGGTCATCAGTCCCTAAGCTTACACACTACTTAACCTAAATCATCCTAAGGACAAACACACACACCCATGCCCGAGGGGGGACTCGAACCTCCGCCGTGACCAGCCGCGCAGTCCATGACTGCAGCGCCGTAGACCGCCCGGCTAACCCCGCGGCGCGGTTCCAGACTGAAGCGCCTAGAACCGCTCGACCACACCGGCCGGCAGGAACCTACATTTCGTGTGAGAAATTGTAGGTGTATTGATGAAAGTGCATTCCTGTTTTAGATTTTTTAAACTGAGGAGTTTATGTCAGGCATAGGGCTGCAGTTGGACCAAGTTGGGCCGCAGTTTGCCACAGCAGGCGGCGGGAGTGGTCCAGGGAGTGGGGCTGGAGGATTAGTCTGGCCTCCGGCGAGCCGGCTCTTCAGCTACACAATACGAGGTCCGTTCAAAAAATTTCGGAATATTAGTAATTTCGCCCCAATGGTGTGTTCGAGTGAAATGCGGTTGGCGTTCCTGCACATGCCTGTGCTTAATGTGTAACTGATAGAAGTTTCATTGTTGTATGTCTGTTACTTATTGTTCAGTGCTGTATTGTGTAGAGCGTTGTGTCGCACAGCCTGAGAATTTCCAGAGTTGGAGGAGCAATGCGTCTGCATTATATTTTGCGGGAAACTCAATAAAACCTTTACAGAGACACACCAAATGATGTAGGAAGCCTATGGTGATTAGTGCTTAAGCCGTACGCGGTATTACGAATCGTTCACAGTGTTTAAAAGTGCCACACGGAAGTTAAAGTTGATCTTCATTCAGGACGCCCTTTGACATCTGACGAGGACGTTCATGTTAGGAATGTGCGTACCAACCGAAGATTGTTGTTGTTGTGGTCTTCAGTCCTGAGACTGGTTTGATGCAGCTCTCCATGCTACTCTATCCTGTGCAAGCTTCTTCATCTCCCAGTACCTACTGCAACCTACATCCTTTTGAATCTGCTTAGTGTATTCATCTCTTGGTCTCCCCCTACGATTTTTACCCTCCACGCTGCCCTCCAATACTGAATTGGTGATCCCTTGATGCCTCAGAACATGTCCTACCAACCGATCCCTTCTTCTGGTCAATTTGTGCCACAAACTTCTCTTCTCCCCAATCCTATTCAATACTTCCTCATTAGTTATGTGATCTACCCATCTAATCTTCAGCATTCTTCTGTAGCACCACATATCAAAAGCTTCTATTCTCTTCTTGTCCAAACTATTTACCGTCCATGTTTCACTTCCATACATGGCTACACTCCATACAAATACTTTCAGAAATGACTTCCTGACACTTAAATCTATACTCGATGTTAACAAATTTCTCTTCTTTAGAAACGCTTTCCTTGCCATTGCCAGTCTACATTTTATATCCTCTCTACTTCGACCATCATCAGTTATTTTGCTCCCCAAATAGCAAAACTCCTTTACTACTTTAAGTGTCTCATTTCCTAATCTAATTCCCTCAGCATCACCCGACTTAATTCGACTACATTCCATTATCCTCGTTTTGCTTTTGTTGATGTTCATCTTATATCCTCCCTTCAAGACACCATCCATTCCCTTCAACTTCTCTTCCAAGTCCTTTGCTGTCTCTGACAGAATTACAATGTCATCGGCGAACCTCAAAGTTTTTATTTCTTCTCCATCGATTTTAATACCTACTCCAAATTTTTCTTTTGTTTCCTTTACTGCTTGCTCAATATACAGATTGAATGACATCGGGGAGAGGCTACAGCCCTGTCTTACTCCCTTCCCAACCACTGCTTCCCTTTCATGTCCCTCGACTCTTATAACTGCCATCTGGTTTCTGTACAAATTGTAAATAGCCTTTCGCTCCTTGTATTTTACCCCTGCCACCTTTAGAATATGAAAGAGAGTATTCCAGTCAACATTGTCAAAAGCTTTCTCTAAGTCTACAAATGCTAGAAACCGAAGATTAACTGTCAAAAAGATTGTGGAAGAATGTAACATTTCAGTTGGATCATGTCATGAAATCCTGACACAGCATCTTGGAATGCATCATGTTGACGTCAAGTTCGTCCACAGATCGTGAGTCATGACCAGAAAGACCTTGCCCTCGCAACCTGTGAAGCGCTTTTGGATCGCACAAATGAGAACGAGATTTTCTGTAAGAGATTCATAACTGGTAATGAGACGTGGGTCTACGGTTGTGACGTTGAGACCGAGGTTCGGTCTTCACAATGGGTCGCGAAAGGTTCCCCGAGCTCATCAGGTCAGGTCAAATGTCAAAGCCATGCTGATAGTTTCCTCTGACTATGAAGGGTCAATTCATCATGAATTCGTGCCACAGGGACAAACTGTCAATCGATGGTACTATAGGGACGTGTTGTGATGCATGCGAGAAAATGTGAGAAGTAAACGGCCTGAAATGTGGCGAGATAATTCATGGTTCTCGCATCATGATAATGCACCTGCACACCCATCCCTGTTGTTGCGCGAGTATTGCACGAAAAACGGAATCAATGTGCTGCCTCATCGCCCGTACCAACCAGATCTGGACCCTGTGGATCTTTTTTTATTTCCAAAGTTGAAAACCTCATTGGAAGGACGAAGATTTGCTACGACAGACGAGATAAAAGAAAATTTTGCACAGGGCACCACGTGTGGTCCAACAAGAGGTGCAGCAAGACTGCTTCCAGAGGTGGAAATGGCTTTGGGAGCGGTGTACCAATTGTGGAGGAGAGTATTTCGGAGAAGACCATACACAATAAGTAAAACGTAAGCGCAGACAAATTTTGTGGACAAAGTTCCAGAATTTTTTGAACAGACTTCGTACTCCCGGTAGATGGCGCTGGACTAGAGTTTTGTCTTGAGATGCCAGGTAAGGTAATGGGCACTACACTCGTAAAAAAAAAATCGTGCGATATATTTCCCATCTTTCTGTTGGCTAGGATGCGACTTGCGACTCATAAATAGGTATAAATGTGTTTTGTTCTGAAATAATGTCGCTACAGGTGTCCTGTATATAAGGGCAGGCTGTTCCAGGCGCAGTGGGATAGTGGGTTACTGACCTAATATTATTAATACCATCCTTATGTTTTTGCCACCAGCAGCTGTTCACTTGTAGCTTGGCAGGAGGCTACTCCTGTGTACTTCAGTAATAGCTTGCTGTCCTGATACCATCATCACCCATCTTTCCCACATAGCACTACTGGGTAGACTGGTTGGATCAACTCTCCAGTGCTAGACTAATCGCGAAAATATCAACTACACATCTAGCAGTTATTAACGAAATTGGATGGAGTTACTGTCTAGTGCCTCATACTCATCAGTATGGGACCCTTACCAGGTTGGATTAATAGAAGAGATAGACATGATCCAGCGAAAAGCAGCGCGATTCGTCATGGGGACATTTAGTCAGCGCGAGAGCGTTACGGAGATGCTGAACAAGCTCCAGTGGCGGACACTTCAAGAAAGGCGTTACGCAATACGGAGAGGTTTATTATCGAAATTACGAGAGAGCACATTCCGGGAAGAGATGGGCAACATATTACTACCGCCCACATATATCTCGCGTAATGATCACAACGAAAAGATCCGAGAAATTAGAGCAAATACGGAGACTTACAAGCAGTCGTTCTTCCCACGCACAATTCGTGAATGGAACAGGGAAGGGGGGATCAGATAGTGGTACAATAAGTACCCTCCGCCACACACCGTAAGGTGGCTCGCGGAGTATAGATGTAGATGTAGATGTAAATAAACTATATACTGCAGTGAGTACGAAATAATAAAGACTTACATCTGTCCTACTCGATAGCCTAGCACAGACTGAGTCCTTTTCCCCGGCAATTTCCATATGCGGAAGGGCCAATAGTGCCCTCTGGTGGTGCTGTTGTGAACTAAGTCAGTTGGTCTCTAGATTTCAAGGTGAAAACACAAAATTTGATAGTCTCACGAATAAATTCGAATTTCCTGCAATGTTTACCCAGGCAGAGGTGCTATATTACATCACAGGAGAGGAGGTGGAGGGAGGGGACTGGGAGTTCCCTGAAGGGGATTCACATGCCAACTGGGGAAAACCCATGGCGTCACCAGGGAGTGGGACAGGGGTAATTAATTGATGACTTAATTAATTTGCATAATTAACTTGATATCAAAATTGCACAAGAACTGACTTTATCTCACTACTGCTACTGTCTGGTGCTTGATCAGTGGCAACTCAAATTGTTTAAATAAACAATATTTCACACTGCATACAAAATGAAGACTTATGTCTCTTCATTTAGGCAGCCCAGCACAAACTGAGTATCCTTTCTCTGAAACTTCCAGGCAGATTAAAACTGTGTGCCCGACCGCGACTCGAACTCGGGACCTTTGCCTTTCGCGAGCAAGTGCTCTACCATCTGAGCTACCGAAGCACGACTCACGGCCGGTACTCACAGCGTTACTTCTGCCAGTATCTCGTCTCCTACCTTCCAAACCTGCCAGGAAGTTTCATATCAGCGCACACTCCGCTGCAGAGTGAAAATCTCATTCTGGAAATATCCCCCAGGCTGTGGCTAAGCCATGTCTCCGCTATATCCTTTCTTTCAGGAGTGCTAGTTCTGCAAGGTTCGCAGGAGAGCTTCTGTAAAGTTTGGAAGGTAGGAGACGAGATACTGGCAGAAGTAAAGCTGTGAGTACCGGGCGTGAGTCGTGCTTCGGTAGCTCAGATGGTAGAGCACTTGCCCGCGAAAGGCAAAGGTCCCGAGATCGAGTCTCGGTCGGGCACACAGTTTTAATCTGCCAGGAAGTTTCATATCAGCGCACACTCCGCTGCAGAGTGAAAATCTCATTCTGGAAATATCCCCCAGGCTGTGGCTAAGCCATGTCTCCGCTATATCCTTTCTTTCAGGAGTGCTAGTTCTGCAAGGTTCGCAGGAGAGCTTCTGTAAAGTTTGGAAGGTAGGAGACGAGATACTGGCAGAAGTAAAGCTGTGAGTACCGGGCGTGAGTCGTGCTTCGGTAGCTCAGATGGTAGAGCATTTGCCCGCGAAAGGCAAAGGTCCCGAGTTCGAGTCTCGGTCGGGCACACAGTTTTAATCTGCCAGGAAGTTTCATATCAGCGCACACTCCGCTGCAGAGTGAAAATCTCATTTTGGAAATATCCTTTCTCTACCAAAATCTGGATGGGAGAGGAGAGACAGGAGTGGGGGAGGGCTAATAGCGCCCTCTGGTGATGGTGCTGTGAACTAGACCAGTTAATCTCCGAACCTTAAAGTGAACACACACAATATTTGATATTCCCACCAATAAATTTTAATTTCCCGCAATTTTTTGAATTTCGAACTATTTCCAGGGGGTTTTGGAGTTCCCTGACAGTTACCCATGTGTCAGATGGGGAAAACCCATGACATCATCAGAGGATGGGGTTAATTAATTGACCAATTAATTAATTTGCATAATTAATTTGATATCGATTTGATATCAAAATTGCACCATAACACTCTTCATCCCACTGTTCACAGGTAGCCAACCAGCGAACAGCGAATAATCGAATGCAGACGGATAGGATTCACTCTTGCAGTTTGTGATGCATAGCCCTCCATATGTGACATAACGAGTGACTTATAGTGTTAGCATAATTAGATGCCGTAATGTATCATGGCTGGGAACCTCTCTGTCTTGAACTTTTTCAGTAGAAGAGACTGGGATGGGGAACAACTACACATCTTTATGTAATATTACACACATGATACATAGGTACTCATCTTTTACAATTACAAGTGTGTTCATCAAACGCTTTGTTGAAATTCTGTGAAAACTTCGTGCTACTTAATTTTGTGTATTCGTTCAACATATTGCCCAATTTTCTTTTAGTGTGCATGTATATTTCCATTTCCTCTAGTACATTCATAGCCGGCCGGTGAGGCCGAGCGGTTGTAGGCGCTACAGTCTGGAGACGCGCGACCGTTACGGTCGCAGGTTCGAATCCTGCCTCGGGCATGGATGTGTGTGATGTCCTTAGGTTAGTTAGGTTTAAGTAGTTCTAAGTTCTAGGGGACTGATGACCACAGAAGTTAAGTCCCATAGTGCTCAGAGCCATTTGAACCATTTAGTACATTCATAAACATTGCTTTTGTAGTGTTAGTAGGGCTTAGTCGGCCTCTGAAATAGAGTGTGGGGTCTCTTTCAAATGCATTCTCACTGTGGAATTGTTGTTCTTTCCACCTTGTTTTGAAATTACGCCCTTTGTGATCTATATAAAATACATTGTATGATTGTGCATTCTTGAAGGCTTTCCTTATAAAACGATTTGTGGAACATGATGCATAAATGCATAAGCGAATGAAGGCCCCACTGGTTGTCCATGCAGTGGACATTTTCACCTGAAGGAAATTAATCAGGCGGAGCAGCTCGATGTGTACAGTAATCAGTGTCCAGTGTGGAGCAATTTCTTCGAAGTCGCACAAATATTGTGGAGAACAAAACCTGATGATAGGGTCATATGAAGGCAAGGGTCGTTGAATTGATAAAGCTTTACCAATTGCCGTAGATAGGGAAGGTAGTGATGTTAAACCCATCAAAAAAAAAAAAAAAAAGAAAAAATTCACGTAATTGTGCAGAAAAGTAGGAAAAGGGCCATGGCATCATACAGGTATAAAGCGCATGCAAATGTCAAAAACCCATCTGCTCTCTCTACGACACTGTGCACTGAATGAGTAATAATAGTAACTTAAAAATTATTATTATTATTATTATTATCGTATCTTTTTGTAAACACAAGGTAATAATTACTATTTTGGATACCCAAAGGTACACCAGCAGACATCAACATTGGCTAGGGCTTGTAACCACTCTACAATTATAACTGTGACTTTGAGGAAATTGCTCCAGACTTCCTCTTCGTGGACACTGATTACTGTACACATGGTTAACAAACCACATCCTTCTACAATGTACTGGCACAGCCCTGTGTGACTGCAGCACTGACAAGGAGACTGAGCATATCATTTTCGGGGCTCAGTACTGTGACTTGCAACAAGCGATCAATTGCAATGCTTAGCGATTTGTGAGTAAGAATTACCTACCAGGACAAAGACGCTACTTGCAAGAAATAATGTATCCATATTAAAACATATATTCAACTTTTGAATGGCTGGATTAATAACTATTTAATTTCTTGTGGAAATACTGTAGTATGACTGGATACTTTTGAACATGGTGGGCTACACATACTGACTGATAAAAAATACTGCAATGTCATTAACAGTAGAACATTTATCCTGCTACCACCACCATCTTGAATTTTTAAATGCTGTGACTGACCAGTTCATTTAAAATGTTTCCCATTGGCACCATCTTGCAGAGTGAATAGCTGAAAAATATTTCCCACCAGAGTAATCTCGCATATTTTAAACCTCCTACCATCCTCCATTTTTAATTTTTTTTAATTTAGCATCCATCCAGCATGTTTGATTTTACATTTCGTGCCATTTGCCATCTTGGCAGTGTCAAGTGTTCAAGGTCATTGATGCCATCTTCACCGCTGGCACCTAGGCAACCAGAAGGGGAATGATCAAGGTGAACTGAACAGACGTGGTGTGAATGGCGTTGGCTGCCCTCAGGCACGGGAGCACCCGTGCTCCACCACTCAACTGAATGGGTGTCCAAGTCTCCGACAGTCGCGGTTTTAGCGTGCTCAACAAAGGTGCATGGGCGGCACCGACAGTGTTCCCGAAGTGGGGTGGTCTTAGAGGGACCCTCTGCCGTTATATTCATGCACATGACGATGTTGCTTCCTCTGCGATCATAATACAGGAGGGCACGGAACAGGAGGTCTTAGAAAGCATAAAAGCCATTTGCTGCTTCGGGTCACGTTCAATTTTCGTCGAATGGTCTTGAACGCACCTTAGTGGTTCCACCTGTGTACCAGATCAAAAATTGACGTTGCACTACATTCCAAAGTGATCAGACGACGTTCACTGGGGTTGCAGGCCCACGATGTCCTTAGAGTAGGCGTGAATCATCTGGGGCTGTCATCAGTGTTGGAGATGATCAACAATATCGTCCTGTTGTTCATCGCACTGAGCGCTATGATTTTGACCGCGAAATGCATGGGAATCAACGCACCAAGGGAAGAGGCGGTTTCACTGACGCCCTTTCTACCACCACCTGAGGCCTTCTCGTGTCGATTCTGAGCGACAGTGTGTCTGAATGTTTTCCTCGGCCACCCATAAGAAAACCCAGTGATTTAAACGCTACGTGTCGCTATTCTGACCTACATCGCAGAGTCGTCAAAATAATGGGTCAGATGTCGCTAAGAGAGGTATAACGACTTTCCCATCGTGTAAGGCTTGCACTACGGCGTTGGAGAGAAATGTGGTGAAATTTGGTGCGAGTGCGACATCATTAACCTACCCTACAGCTCACGTACACTTCTGAGCTGCGGCCTATTTTTCGCACGTGACGAAATCTTGCCTTATGGTCTATGAGCCCGAGGGTGACGTCACAGGACGCCACGCTTTTGCACCATCACAGAGAAAGGCTGTAGGCGCCTTTGAACCAAATTTCAAGCAAATGCGTCGCATTGGGACACAATTACGATGTTTCGAAAAAGGTAATCGCTTTTTAAGTGTTAGGAAGATTCTTCTGAAGGTATTTGTTTGGAATGTTATCGTATATAGAAGCGCAACTGGTAGTTATAACTACTAACTATTAACTACTAACAGATGAAGAGTGTAGAGGTCTAGAGCTCCCATCCCCTTCCCAACTAATTAATTAAAACTAGAAAGGGAATGTTCGTTTTGTGACACATTACTCCATATGGAGAGCTACGTTGAATGTAATTGCTCTAGAAATTTTCATTGGTTTGTTCCCCAGCTCGGCAGGACGAGTTTACCTTACCTTGTTTCTTCTGAAGTTAACACGATGCACCCACGGGATGTCTTCTCCGTCAGCCGCAGATTCTAACATGCCTTCAGTAGAGAGTGAGAGTGTAAATGGCTTGTGGGAGTAGCTTTTGGGAATATTGCAACATTACGATAGTGAAAATTTGAAAATACTGCAAGTCCACCTAATTTATTGCTTCAGTCTCAGACTCGGGAAATGAATTTGTATAGTGAATACTATCTGAGATCCAGTCTAAAATTAGTGTTTGAATTAACAATCACAGAGTCTAATTAAAGTTTATCGGGCACTATGATAACTCACGAAACCTGTCTCCACACGATTTTGATGTCGTGAAGAGTCCATATATAAAAATTAATCGTCAACTCACTTGGACGCGAACTTAATATCCACATACAGCGCAAAAGTATTGCCTGCTAGAAAGTTGGTCATAGACTGTCTTTACAAAGGTTTTTCGAAGCAGAATTAAATTTTATTTCAATAATAATAATATAAAATGATCACTCGTAGCAATAACATGTCGGTAAGAGCGCGAATGCTAGACTGCTTCCTAAGCTGTGCTGTTTCCCGCCTGTCTGCTCAGGATGCTCTTGTGATTGGTCCGTCTGTTCTCCCCATCATTTACAACATTACAGGAAGTCTCTAATTAAACTTTGCATGGCAATCTAGAGTTACTGAATTTTCAATTAGAATACTGACACCAGCGGGAGGCTTCATATACTGCACGACAGTACATGAGCTGAAATGTGGCATGAACGCCATAGGAAGTACTGTATCTAATCGTGGAGAAAACCTCTTACTGGGACAACTTGACAAACAGAAGCTATAGGTCGGTAAGATTTTTTATTTATTTTTTATTTCACATATCTAGTTCTGTAGGACCAAAGAGAGAAGCAAATCTCCAAGGTAATGGAACGTGTCAGTATATGACATTACAATATAAAAGTAATAACAGATAAAATAAAATATTTATAAACCCTAAAAACGACAAGCCATAAGCATATTTAAACGCAGTTAGCAATATAATGTAGGAATCAGCTTAATTTTTCAAGGAACTCCTCGACAGAATGGAAGGAGTGACCTATGAACAAACTCTTCAGTTTCGAATTGAAAGCGAGTGGATTACTGCTGACATTTTCGAACACTTGTGGCGGCTTACTGACAATGGATGCAGCAGTATACTGCACACCTTTCTGGACAAGCCTCAACGATGTGCTATCCAAATGCAGATTGAATTTCTGCCTAGTATTGAGTGAGTGAAAGCTGCTAATTCTTAGAAATAAACTAGTATTATTAACAAGAAATGACAGTAAAGAATATACAGGGTGATTCAAAAAGAATACCACAACTTTAAAAATGTGTATTTAATGAAAGAAACATAATATAACCTTCTGTTATACATCATTACAAAGAGTATTTAAAAAGGTTTTTTTTTTCACTCAAAAACAAGTTCAGAGATGTTCAATATGGCCCCCTCCAGACACTCGAGCAATATCAACCCGATACTCCAACTCGTTCCACACTCTCTGTAGCATATCAGGCGTAACAGTTTGGATAGCTGCTGTTATTTCTCGTTTCAAATCATCAATGGTGGCTGGGAGAGGTGGCCGAAACACCATATCCTTAACATGCCCCCATAAGAAAAAATCGCAGGGGGTAAGATCAGGGCTTCTTGGAGGCCAGTGATGAAGTGCTCTGTCACGGGCTGCACAAACACCCATTCTCTGTGAACTGTTTATACCAACGTTTAATACACCACCTATCAGGAGGTTTAACACCATACTTCGTTCGAAATGCACGCTGAACAACTGTCGTCGATTCACTTCTGCCGTACATTATAACACAAAAAGCTTTCTGTTGAGCAGTCGCCATCTTAGCATCAACTGACGCTGACGCCTAGTCAACAGCGCCTCAAGCGAACAAATGTACAACTAAATGAAACTTTATAGCTCCCTTAATTCGCCGACAGATAGTGCTTAGCTCTGCCTTTTGTCGTTGCAGAGTTATAAATTCCTAAAGTTGTGGTATTCTTTTTGAATCACCCTGTATATATTGAGAGGCCATTGTCAGAATACCCAGACTAATGAACAGGAGTCGACAAGCTGCGTCAACCAGTTGCGTCTTTCAGTATCAAGGCTCTACGTATACACTCCGCCAGCCACCAAGCAGAAGGCACTATTCGCCTCTGTTCCACACGCGGTCGCGGATCGCGCGAGGGAAAAACGACTGTCTGAACGCCTCAGTACGAGCTCTAATTTCCCTTATCTTTGAATGGTGATCATTGCGCGATTTGAAAGTTGGTGGTAGTAATATATGCTCTACATCCTCGGATTTTGGAATTTAGTGAGCAGTCCCTTCCATTTAGCGCATCGTCTATCTGCAAGTGTGTACCACTTCGAACTTTCTATGAGATCTGTAACGCCCTCGCGATGGCTAAATGTACCAGTCACGAATCTTTCGGCTCTTCTTTGTACCTTCTCAGTCTCTTGAATCAGACCCAACTGGTAACGGTCCCATACAGACGAACAATACTCTAAGACTGGACGAACTAAAGTATTGTAAGCAATTTTCTTTGTTGAAGGGCTGCATCGCTTCAGGATTCTACCAATAAACTGTAATCTAGAGTTTGCCTTACCCGTTGCTCGTGTAATCTGATCGTTACATTTGAGATCATTTCGAATAGTCACACCCAGATACTTGACGGATGTTACCGCTTCCAAAGACTGGGCATTTATTTTGTACTCGTGCATTAATGGGGATTTTCGATTTGTTGTACGGAGTGAGTTGCACTTACTAATATTGAGAGATAACTGCCAGTCATTACACCATGCATTTATTTTCTGCAAATCCTTATTGATTTGTTCACAACTTTCTTGTGATATTACTTTCCTGTGGACTACAGTATCATCGGCAAACAGTCTAAGGCCGCTGTCAATACCATCAACCAGATCGTTTATGTATA
The DNA here is from genome assembly GCF_023864275.1 of Schistocerca cancellata. Taxonomy (NCBI): domain Eukaryota; kingdom Metazoa; phylum Arthropoda; class Insecta; order Orthoptera; family Acrididae; genus Schistocerca; species Schistocerca cancellata. The sequence continues at coordinate 523,757,202 of NC_064633.1, forward strand.
TCGTAAAAAGCAGCGGACGTATTACGCTGCCCTGGGGCACCCCTGATGTTACGCTTGTTTCTGTTGAAGTCTCCCCATTCAGGACGACATACTGCTCTCTGTCTGTTAGAAAACTTCCTATCTAACCGCATATGTCATCGGATACACCGTAAGCGCGCACTTTTTGGAGGAAGCGACGATGAGGAACTGAGTCGAACGCCTTTTGAAAGTCGCATCTGCATGTGCAGTGCGCAATCACCCTCACAGTCTGTAGCGGAAGGTACATCCCGTACCACTATTATTTTACCCCTTCTCTGTTTCTTTCCCGAATGGTGCGTGGGAAAAACTACTGCCGATAAACTGCCGTATAACCTCTAATATCTCTGATTCTTTTGTTGAGGTTACGAGATATATATGAGAGTAAGTAATATGTTGCGAACTCTTCTTCGACCGTATCAGTGCGGACCTCAGCGCGATATGCTTTTAATAGCTTCCACAACTAAACTCTTTCTCGAAATCTGGTAGAAAATCCAAACAGATTTTGGTCGTATGTAAAATACAACGAATTCACTATTTCGGCCTTCTCTCTGCCATCTTCAGTTTTGGTGCTGATTATGGTCAGCGAGAGACTCAGTAGATAATTTCGACCCATTCACTGACGTTACATAAGACCAAAACTTGTTAGGATTTTTAGCTATGAGGGAAGGGGGTGTGGCTGGAGGAAGGGAGGAGCTGGTCTAAGGAGTGGGGGAGGATGAAACGATGTAGAGCGGCGCCCAGGCTTGACTGCAGTTACCCACTTCAAGGGGATGTACGTTACAATAGTTATGCAGAGATCACTGTTCTTGGACAGAGACTGTTAGCATGGACAGCGACGTCAAATCTGTTTTCAGAATGAAGACCACAAAAACACCTTGTTATTCTTGAAGTCTGAGGTTGCTTCAGTTGACTCAGCTATCTTGCATACTAAAGGGATAGTTTTGGCATGGTTGGATCTCCCAGGGCTTTTGGTAATTGAGTAGGAATAAGGTCTGATATGGATGATCCTTGGATAACAAAGGAGATAGTGAATTTAACTGACGAAAGGAGAAAATATAAAAATGCAGCAAATGAAGCAGGCAAAAGAGAAAACAATCTTCTAAAAAATGAGAGTGACAGGAAGCGCAAAATGGCCAAGCAGAAATGTCTACAGGAAAAATGTAACCACTTGGAAGCGTATTTCACTAGCGGAAAAGTAGATACCACATACAGGAAAATTAAAGAGAATTTTGGAGAAAAGAGAAGCAGCTGTATGAATACCGAGAGCTCAGATGGAAAACCAGTACTAAGCAAAGGAGGGAAGCTGGATGGTGGAGCAGGAGCGGCCAAGATTTCGGCTCGCGGGCAGCGCCCGTGCGCGACAGCCCAAGTGCTCCTCAGCCTCGGAAGCACGTTTCCAACACCGCCACACCACGCTGTCTGAGCGCGAGGGGCAGTGGCTGTGCACTCGGACTGCATACAGCTTGCTTTTATATTTCACAATTCTCAACAAATCAAAATTTCAGTATTATTTAACTATTCTTGACTCACTGAACACATAACCTCTCGGGATACAGACAGATGCAAACAAAATCACAGAGTTTCACACTCAGTTTGAAACGTTCCCTTTGGAAAATTATGAATGACTGTGCTGGTTAACTCCTACCGCTGAGCAAAACTGAACGTACTCAGACATTTCTCTCTTTACTTATTCTGATCATCACTAAACTGACCTAGTAACTTTAGCGCAACGCAATCTACCTTTCAATAATCCCAACAAAAGAATGGCCTTGGCTAACAATAACCTATACCTTTCACGAATCACTTACCTCAGAAAAATCTTCGTTACTCGAACTAGTGCAATACAGCGAGCGCTAATACTGCCAGCTAAATACAAGATTCTAACTTCTGAAGGCACTAACTACTGAAAGGCGTAGTTAGCAAATGAAAGATTTTGATAGAGAACAAACAATGTATTATCCTTAATAATGTTCAAAAGTCATCATATATATATGTATCAATTCATGACATCCATCTTTACAAATTTCCTTTTTCTGGCGGACACACGTCCAGGTCGTCCGCTTATAGTAACCTCTCAAAACTCTGGCATCTCTCTCCCCACATCCACCACTGCTGGCGGCTCACCTCCAACTACGCAATGCTACGCGCTGCTCCCATCAAACTGCCCAACACTACAATAGCGAATATTACAACAATGAGTCCAACCAGCCACAGACTGCACACAGCGCAGTCAGTGATTTTCATACAGAGCACTACGTGGCGTTACCAACATAAAAACCTAAACAGCCTTCTTAAATAGCCCCCCACAAGAAATTTTACAAATTGTTCTGTGCAGTGCCCAATAATTATTTGCTAATTTTTTATATTAACAATAACTAATATATCAAATGCATACACTTATTGTTGGTCAAAAGCAAAAATTGTCCATTGTCCATAAAGATAGTCCTGATCATTCATCACATTAGTGATTACATTGCACAAAGTATGATCAGTAGAAGAAAATACACACGGAAGTACTGGATTTCCATGCAGTCTTGAAGAAGTAGTGTTGTCCTACCAGTGGGAAGAGAGTGCTAACTCTTGACATGCAGACAGGTAATGGGCCACAACAGAACAAACCCATAGCAGAATCAGTCGAAGTTTTGAAGGATATTGGTGGGCAGGTCATCACAGAGCAGACCCACTCTAGTCCTGGTAGAGATTATGTAGAGATTATGGTATTGGTGAGTCATCAAAGATGTAGACCCACTGCAGCCTTTGTAGAAATAATGGTATTGGTGGGCCACCAAAGGAGCAGGCCCACGGTAGTCCTTGTAGAGATGGCCAGCAGCCATCTGTTGAGGCTGTGCAGGTGCACATCACCAACGAAGAGTCTTGCGGATAATATAGCAAGTCCATGAACCACCACTTGTGCACTCACAAACTTTTTGGAATGTCCTTAGAACCAGCAATGCTGTTAACCAGTCCCTTGCTGAATTATTAACTCACGTGCGAGCACTAACGGACCCTTTTTATTTTTTTTAACTTCTCACACATTGTGCATATACTATGACCAACAGAAATGTGTGCACTGAAATGAATCCCTACAAGTTACTTAATTTGATGAACTGGTGTCAATTACAATTTTATAACGTGAGAATACAATTACAAAGGTACAGAAAACATCATTAAAGAACATAATAGCACAGATAACATTTGCAGTAATGCAGGCTTTACAAAAGAATAGGAATAAACACATACATCAGTGTTACAGGGATTATGACGTAAGTAAATAAATAAAAGAATGAGGAGAGCTTTCGAAATATTAACTTCACACATGAGCATTAAAACAGAACAGGCATAAATAATGTCTAAACATCTTTAGGAAAAGTGAAATAGAGAGTTGAAACTGGTATATAAGACGTCGGTTGCCAGTTAACGAAATGTTTTTTCCAGCCTTATAGGTGCAGTTTCCCAAGCAGAAAATCTGAAATATCAGTGTGACCTCCTTCTGAAATCTACTAACAGAAACCTGTCGTCGCTTTGTATTTCTCGTACCGGTACCTCTGATATTAAATATTTCTTTATTTACAGTCACTTTTACGTTTTCTTCTTCTGTCGTTTACTCTTCACAATAAACGCTGTACAAGCTTCCAAGCAAGGAAGGGGATCCATAGCAGACTGGTTGCGCAACGAGGCAACGTGCGGGCGCCAGAACGTCAATGCGTACACGCGTTCTTTCCACAAATTTTTGTACTTGTCCTCCTATTCCCGTGCGTCTTCGATTACGCACGAGGGAAGATGTATCGTGCGGAATCGCTCATCCTCAAGTGGATCAGCGGATTACATTACATGACTGTATGGCTACATCGAACAAACAACCACGTAATTCAGAATGAGGAGACGAGGTACTGGCAGAAGTAAAGCTGTGAGTACCGGGCGTGAGTCGTGCTTCGGTAGCTCAGTTGGTAGAGCACTTGCCCGCAAAAGGCAAAGATCCCGAGTTCGAGTCTCGGTCGGGCATACAGTTTTAATCTGCCAGGAAGTTTCAAACCACGTAATTCATTGATCAGCCTGGCGCCGAGAGACACTAAACGCATCGTGGGAGACAATAGATGTGGCCGATGCAAATAACTGTTTTAATTTACCTTCTAGGCAACTGGGATCCCCGTGCGCTGTGTACTGGGTCGGCCGCAACGGGCAGATGGACACAAGGAGGCCGGCTGTCGTGAGCCGAAAGCCAAGTCTGGGGCCGACGACGACACAATGGCGAGGCAGCTGTCTGGTCAGGGACACGGGCAGGTGGCCGCACAGCCCCGGGTGATGGGCGCTCGCCACACACAGGCGGCTGGGCGGGCCGAAGAGGTGAACGCTCTCCTCCTGCAGCCTACATCTACGCCGCGACCTACCACACAAACCAAAGTACGGTGCTTGGCGGACGGTACCTTGCACAACTGCTAGTCTTTTCCTTTCTTGTTCCACTCAAAACACGGCGACGAAGAGATCACTATCTACACGCCTCCGCACGAAACCTAAACTCTGTAATTTTATCTATATACAGGGTGTTTCAAAAATGACCGGTATATTTGAAACGGCAATAAAAACTAAACGAGCAGCGATAGAAATACACCGTTTGTTGCAATATGTTTGGGATAACAGTACATTTGCAGGCGGACAAACTTTCGAAATTACAGTAGTTACAATTTTCAACAACAGATGGCGCTGCAAGTGGTGTGAAAGATATAGAAGACAACGCAGTCTGTGGGTGCGCCATTCTGTACGTCGTCTTTCTGCTGTAAGCGTGTGCTATTCACAACGTGCAAGTGTGCTGTAGACAACATGGTTTATTCCTTAGAACAGAGGATTTTTCTGGTGTTGGAATTCCACCGCCTAGAACACAGTGTTGTTGCAACAAGACGAAGTTTTCAACGGAGGTTTAATGTAACCAAAGGACCGAAAAGCGATACAATAAAGGATCTGTTTGAAAAATTTCAACGGACTGGGAACGTGACCGATGAACGTGCTGGAAAGGTAGGGCGACCGCGTACGGCAACCACAGAGGGCAACGCGCAGCTAGTGCAGCAGGTGATCCGACAGCGGCCTCGGGTTTCCGTTCGCCGTGTTGCAGCTGCGGTCCAAATGACGCCAACGTCCACGTATCGTCTCATGCGCCAGAGTTTACAGCTCTATCCGTACAAAATTCAAACACGGCAACCCCTCAGCGCCGCTACCATTGCTGCACGAGAGACATTCGCCAACGATATAGTGCACAGGATTGATGACGGCGATATGCATGTGGGCAGCATTTGGTTTACTGATGAAGCTTATTTTTACCTGGATGGCTTCGTCAATAAACAGAACTGGCGCATATGGGGAACCGAAAAGCCCCATGTTGCAGTCCCATCATCCCTGCATCCTCAAAAAGTACTGGTCTGGGCCGCCATTTCTTCCAAAGGAATCATTGGCCCATTTTTCAGATCCGAAACGATTACTGCATCACGCTATCTCGACATTCTTCGTGAATTTGTGGCGGTACAAACTGCCTTAGACGACACTGCGAACACCTCGTGGTTTATGCAAGATGGTGCCCGGCCACATCGCACGGCCGACGTCTTTAATTTCCTGAATGAATATTTCGATGGTCGTGTGATTGCTTTGGGCTATCCGAAACATACAGGAGACGGCGTGGATTGGCCTCCCTATTCGCCAGACATGAACCCCTGTGACTTCTTTCTGTGGGGACACTTGAAAGACCAGGTGTACCGCCAGAATCCAGAAACAATTGAACAGCTGAAGCAGTACATCTCATCTGCATGTGAAGCCATTCCGCCAGACACGTTGTCAAAGGTTTCGGGTAATTTGATTCAGAGACTACGCATATTATTGCTACGCATGGTGCATATGTGGAAAATATCGTACTATAGAGTTTCCCAGACCGCAGCGCCATCTGTTGTTGAAAATTGTAACTACTGTAATTTCGAAAGTTTGTCTGCCTGAAAATGTACTGTTGTCCCAAGCATATTGCAACAAACGGTGTATTTCTATTGCTGCTCGTTTAGTTTTTATTGCCGTTTCAAATATACCGGTTATTTTTGAAACACCCTGTATATTGACAGCAATAGAATCGCTTTGCAGTTAGCTTCAAACGCCGGTTCTCCAAATTTTCTCTATAGTGTTCCTCGAAAAGAACGTCGCCTTCCCTCCAGGGAATCTCTTTGAGTTCCCGAAGCATCTCTTCAACACTTGCACGGTGTTCGAACCAACCGGTAACAAATCTAGCAGCCTGCCTCTGAATTACTTCGGTTTCTCCCTTTAACCCGCCTGTTACGATCCCAAACATCGAGCAGTACTCAAGAATACATCGCAGTAGCATCTTATGTGCGGGCTCCCTTACACATGAACCACGCTTTCTAAAAAGTCTCCCGATAAACCTAGTGGGCCATTCACCTTCGCTATCACAATCCTCACAAGCTGATTCAAATTCATGTCGCTTTGCTGCGTTACGCCTAGATGTTTGAACGACGCGTCAAGCAGGACACTGCTAATTTTGCATTCGAACATTACGGGTTTGTTCTTCCTACTCTTCGCTATCAATTTGCACTTTTCTACATTTGGAGCTAGCTGTCATTCATCAAACCGACTAGAAATTGTATCTAAGCCATCTTGTATCCTCCTACAGTCACTCAAATTCGACACCTTCCCATACCCCACGGCATCAAAATGGTTCAAATGGCTCTGAGCACTATGGGGCTCAACTGCTGTGGTCATAAGTCCCTAGAACTTAGAACTACTTAAACCTAACTAACCTAAGGACATCACACACGTCCATGCCCGAGGCAGGATTCGAACCTGCGACCGTAGCGGTCGTGCGGTTCCAGACTGTAGCGCCTTTAACCGCTCGGCCACTCCGGCCGGACACCACGGCATCATCAGCAAACAACCGCAAATTGCTGCCCACCTTGGCCGCCAGATCATTCATGTATATAGAAAATAACAGTGGTCCTTTCACACTTCCCTGGGGCACTCCTCGCGATACCCATGTCTCTGATGAACATTCGCCGTCGACAACAATATACTGCATTCTATTAGTTAAGAAGTTGTAACCTCCCTCTTACTAATCGGCCTATCCTGCTTGCGATATAAAATATGACCGTGGATCGCGTGTATGCCTAATGGATTATTTCTAATTGTGTAAGGCTATCTTTCCTGAAGAAGTGATACCGATAAGTAGGAGGAAAGTGTGCAACCGACCCTTCTGATGGAAAGTCTACTAAAAATAAAAGTTTTTTTTTTTTTTTTTTTTTTTTTTTAGCGTATGGCAAGTACAAATCACGTTTATGGAGAAATAAGCTGCTACAATAACTTTATAACTTTGGCACTAAAAACAAGACATAAATAATTAAATACAGTTATGTCATGAACAACATATATATGATTACAAATTAATATTTAGGTTTTTAATATATTGAACTGCACTTCGAGTCGCATCCAGGAAGTCCGTTGTTTGACCTGAGTAGGCTCTCAGAGGGTACTCTGCAATGATGTGCCGGATCGTCTGCTTCTCAGCGCCGCAGTCGCACTGTGGGGATGGTGCTCTTCCCCATTTGTGTAGAGAGTCTGCACATCGACCGTGGCCCGTCCTGATCCTGTTGAGGATGGTCCAGGTTTTACGTGGTGAGCCAAAGCCTGGAGGTCTGTTGGGCGGTTTCAGTAAGGTGTTTACCTGTGGTGGTGCTGATTCTTCCCATTCCACATTCCAGCGTTCTTCAAGACAGAAACCATTTTCCTCCAGATCTTTGGCCCTTATAAGAGGTGGATGTCTAGAGCGCAATCTATCTCTGTCAATGCCATTGCTCAAAGGGTGAATTGGAAGTTGCGGGTTGTCTTGTATTTTTTTAAATTCTCTGAGAAGCGCATGTTCTCTTCGTAAGTGAGGTGGCGGTATGTGGCTCAGTACTGGTAGCCAGTGAATGGGGGTTGATTTTATTGTACCTGAAATAATCCTCATAGTTTGGTTCAGTACTGTGTCCACCATCTCGGTGTGAGCGCTCTTTAGTCAAACAGGGGAACAGTACTCTGCCGCAGAGTAGACAAGTCCCAAAGCAGAGCATCGCAAGGTAGAGGCGGAGGATCCCCGGCTGGTACCACATAGTTTCTGAATGATATTGTTCCTAGTACGGAGTTTTGCATCAGTGTTGATGAGGTGTTGTTTGTAGCTCAGGGTTCTATCTAATGTCACTCCCAGGTGTTTCGGATTTTTATTATAAGGCAGCATATTGTTATCAAAATATATCTTAAGGCGTCTGTTAGCCAATTTATTATTCAGGTGGAAACACATAGCCTCAGTTTTAGTTGGACTAGGTTGTAGTCTCCATTCACGAAAGTACGTTCCCAGCAAGGACAAGTCGCTTGTCGGGACAGTCTCAGTATGCTCCATATCTCGATGTTGTGTAGCTATGGCCCAGTCATCTGCATATCCAAACTTTTCAGATTTAGTATTAGGTATATCGGCTATATACAAGTTGAAAAGTAGCGGTGCAATCCTTGGGGCAAGCCATTATTGAACTTCATTGTTTTGCTCCCATAATTTCCAAGTATCACCTGGAATGGTCTGTTGCAGAGCATCTCGTTGGTAAGGTTAGCCATTTTCAAACATGGCACGGTGCGGAGTAGTTTGTAAATCAGGCCTTGCCTCCATACAGTATCATAAGCCGCTGTCAGGTCTATAAATACCACGGATGTTTTTTCTTGTCTTTGGAAGCCTGCCTCGATGTAGGAAGTTAGTGAGAGGACTTGATCTGTGCAGCTCCTGTTTGGCCGGAAGCCTGCTAGTTCCACAGGGATGCACTTTAGGATATCTGGACTGATTCTGTTACATATAACTCTCTCCAGTAGTTTGTAGATCATGCTAAGAAGGGCAATTGGGCAGTAGCTGTTTGGTTGGTCATTCGGTTTACCTGGTTTCAGTATCGCTATCATTTTTGCTTTCTTAAGGGTATTTGGTATTCTTCCAGTTTCCATCATGCTGGAGAAGAACTGTGCAAGCCATAATTTTGCAAATTTACCGCAGTGAATCAGAAACTCTGGATGAATTCCATCAAAACCTGGGGCTTTCCGTGGCTTGATGTCTCTCAGAGCCAGTGTTATCTCTTCGATTGAGAAGGGCTGCGAGTGTAGTGAATTGTTTCCTACTAAAGATTTCAACTTTTTAAGTTCCTTTTTTAACTTTTCTGGTATGAGCTCGATCCCCTGGAGCTCTAGAGGCTTTACTGATGTGCGCCGCAACTGTGTTTGGAGAAATAGAGCTGGTTGGTCGTTAGTTCCTGCTACTGCCGCCAAGCTTCCGAAGTAGCGACCACGCCTTTCTGCTTGATTTTGTGAAGTCCATTTCCTCAACAGTCTCTATCCATTTAGCGCGCCTGGCAGCGTCCAGACTGTGCAATAAGTCATCTGCAATCTCCCTATCGCCATGCTCTAGGAACTGTTTATAGAGGCGCTCACTCTCTTCGTTCCACCCCGGCACGTATTCTTTTGTAAATCCCCGGGGAATGCTGTTCTTAGCTGAGCTGATGACTGCTCCCACAAATCTTTTGTAATTTTTATAAGTTAGAGGTATCCATCCAAGGCGTTTATCAAGTTTTTCTGAGAAAGTAGCCCAGTCCGCTTTCCCAAAGTTCCATCTGGGCCGAGGATACGAGGAAATTAGGGGGATAGTAAGGCCTATTTCTATGAGCACCGGACGATGTTGGGAGTGAGGGAAGTCCCCAAGTATTCTGAGGGAGGCTGGTATAGGTTTGTTATTAGTGTCAGCCGTAACAAAGCATAGATCAGGGTGGGTTTCAGTTCCCCATGCAGCTGACTTAAATGTACTTTGGTCTTTGGCGTCAAAGATTAGCTGTGTATTGCAATCTTCAGGCCATTTCACCAAGTCTTCACCATTCTGGTCAGATGCGCGATATTTCCACAGTTCGTGGTGGCTGTTGAAGTCACCCACATATATTGTGGGGTGAGGCAGGGGTTGTAGAACTTGTGGAGGCCACGAGTGGCCTGGAGGTTTGTAGATGTTGTTTACTGTTAGTTCACCTACTTTTACAGTAACTTCGTGGATATCACATGTGGTAGATGTAGAAATAAAAGTAATTAAACCGAACAGGGCTGTAATTTGGAAAATGAAAGTTAATTTGTGCATTCACTCACGGACAACACTGGACAGAAAAGGGATACCATTGATCATGAATCCAAAAGTTACACTAATGAACGAAAAGGAAATAATTAACAGTCGCCAACCCACTAGGGCAATTTACATCCAAAATCCTGTACAAGATGATGGGAAAAAAACATGCATTATTAAACACTTACGTGGCAACTGAAGGTTGTCACGTTTTTTGACACTAATTTTGAGTATGTAACGATTAAGATAACTGAGAAGTCACTCTTACGTTATGTTTGGCATTAAATTTTGAAAAAAGGCAATCGAGTAATGATTTGAAAATATGCAATTAATGGCTGTGAGAACTATGGGACTTAACTTCTGAGGTCATCAGTCCCCTAGAATTTAGAACTACTTAAACCTAACTAACCTAAGGACATCACACACATCCATGACCGAGGCAGGATTCGAACCTGCGACCGTAGCGGTCTCGCGCTTCCAGACTGTAGCGCCTAGAACCGCTCGGCCACACCAACCGGCAAAATATGCAATTAAACTGCAAGTTAGTACTGAACTTCGTTACTTAAACAATGACTTTCAGGGACCTCAGCATAACGTCATCAAAGAAATTTAGAAAAAAAGCAAGCACTTTTTACTTTGCCGTACTTATTTTCCAAATTACTTTTCATATTATTGTCTTAACAACTGAGCCTTTTCTACTGACTTGAACAGAATTAAATTCTAGAATACGTACCAAACCAAACAGCCACAAGCTCCAAGATGTGTGTAAAATAAATAAAACTTCTGCACTCCCAATTTGTGCATTTTGTTTAGATTTGGATTTTTTCCAGTGATTGATTCTCTAACTTGAAAAATGAAATTGCTTTACTTTAGTCATATATTGAATCCTCTGTTGTACAACAATTAATTGAAAGTAGAGTGAGGCTAAAACTCTTAAAAGTGAAATTATTCATTAATAAATTGGCTGTAACTATTCAATTGGTTTCTTATGACACTCAGTTAGTATATAGGGAAAAAAGGAACAAGGACCCTGTTTGGTAACAATGTCTGGGGGCAATGCGGACACAATCACCCCGAGTTTAACTGCTTATTATTTAAATAAATCTTATCAATCAAATCACATTTAGTTGTGCTGCTGGGTTAGCCGTTAATACTTTCTACCAACGAACAGTCTTACTTCAGTACTGTGCATACGACGAAACTCGGAGCCGACGACGAATCTGTGTTGCTGGAACTGCTGCTGTTGTTGAAGACGGTAGCATCTTGTGTGGCCACGGCTAAGTACAGAAACGAGCAATCGTAATTAATACAGCCTCCTCCGCCCGTCCACTGTCCTTCCTCCTGCTAATAGTCATCTGGCCGGCGGGTGCACATGATACCGCCGAAATGATACACTCTACTGCGAGAGCGTTAACACCACACTTCCGGACACTACAAGCGCTGGAACCCGTCTCCCGCTCTCTGCGCAACAACCCCCTACCCAAAGATTTTACAACGCACAAGCACTGCTATTATTGCTGATAGTTGATACAAATACTGGTTTTTCCCAGAGCTTATAAATTTCACAGTAAAACACAGATAAATACAATAATGAAACGTCAACAAACTTCTACCTAAATGTACACATACAGTGAAGCAATGTCCTTACTTATTAAAAGAAAGCATTTAAGTTACAAATATTTACGGACAGTTAAAAAAATGTTATATATCGGTAGCAGGTGCCATGCATCCTGCATTTTCGGTGTTACAAAGTCTTCGTGACAGTCACATATCTGAGGAAACCATTCCATATGCTCGTAGTTTCGCAGTTGGTAGTGGGTCGCCGTGTCAAATGCCTTCTGGAAATCTAGAAATATGGAATCTGTCTGATGTCCTTCACGCACAGTTCGCAGTATATCACGTGAGAAAAGGATAGAGCTTCACACGATAACGCTTTGTAAAACCGTACTGATTCGTGGACAAAAGCTTCTAGATTTAACAGCCATGTCTCGGTTTGTTTACGGTGTATTCCCAAACTTTTCCCTCCCAGAATGCATAGATTGCATCTGCACTCACGTATTATAACGTTTCTGGAGAACGAAACTCTTCTCTGCAAAAACCAACACGGACTCCATGAACAGAAATCTTCCGAAACACAGCTCTATTGGTCCATGAAATCCAGAGCGCTGCAGAAAAACACCCCCAGTTTCATACCGAGTTCCCTGACTTTCGGACCCCTTTAATTCGGTTCCGCTCTGTCTTTTAGTTAACGCAATACGAGCTTAGCGAGTATCGAACCAGACTTGTGATTGGATTCAGGACTTCTTAAAATATGGAACACAGTACGATATTCCTAAGGGATGAAATAAAATCAATCAAAAGTAATTTCTGGAGAAGGAAGTGTTATAAGGCCATTACTGTTTACCATGTATATAAATGATCTACTGGATCATGTTTGAAGCTCCAGGAAGCGTTTTCCAAACAATGCTGTAGGCTATAGGAAGGCTGCAATACCAGAATACTGTAATTAAATGCGGAATGACTTGCAGGTGGTCGATGACTGGTACATGGACTACCACTTGACCCTGGAAGTACGAGCGCAGTCAAATGAATCTACATCTACATCTACATCCATACTCCGGAAGCCACCTGACGGTGTGTGGCGGAGGGTACCTTGAGTACCTCTATCGGTTCTCCCTTCTATTCCAGTCTCGTATTGTTCGTGGAAAGAAGGATTGTCGGTATGCCTCTGTGTGGGCTCTAATCTCTCTGATTTTATCCTCATGGTCTCTTCGCGAGATATACGTAGGAGGGAGCAATATACTGCTTGACTCTTCGGTGAAGGTATGTTCTCGAAACTTCAACAAAAGCCCGTACAGAGCTACTTAGCGTCTCTCCTGCAGAGTCTTCCACTGGAGTTTATCTATCATCTCCGTAACGCTTTCGCGATTACTAAATGATCCTGTAACGAAGCGCGCTGCTCTCCGTTGGATCTTCTCTATATCTTCTATCAACCCTATCTGGTACGGATCCCACACTGCTGAGCAGTATTCAAGCAGTGGGCGAACAAGCGTACTGTAACCTACTTCCTTTGTTTTCGGATTGCATTTCCTTAGGATTCTTCCAATGAATCTCAGTCTGGCATCTGCTTTACCGACGATCAACATTATATGATCATTCCATTTTAAATCACTCCTAATGCGTACTCCCAGATAATTTATGGTATTAACTGCTTCCAGTTGCTGACCTGCTATTTTGTAGGTAAATGATAAAGGATCTATCTTTCTGTGTATTCGCAGCACATTACACTTGTCTACATTGAGATTCAATTGCCATTCCCTGCACCATGCGTCAATTCGCTGCAGATCCTCCTGCATTTCAGTACAATTTTCCATTGTTACAACCTCTCGATACACCACAGCATCATCTGCAAAAAGCCTCAGTGAACTTCCGATGTCATCCACCAGGTCATTTATGTATATTGTGAATAGCAACGGTCCTATGACACTCCCCTGCGGCACACCTGAAATCACTCTTACTTCGGAAGACTTCTCTCCATTGAGATGACATGCTGCGTCCTGTTATCTAGGAACTCCTCAATCCAATCACACAATTTGTCTGATAGTCCATATGCTCTTACTTTGTTCATTAAACGACTGTGGGGAACTGTATCGAACGCCTTGCGGAAGTCAAGAAACACGGCATCTACCTGTGAACCCGTGTCTATGGCCCTCTGAGTCTCGTGGACGAATTGCGCGAGCTGGGTTTCACATGACCGTCTTTTTCGAAACCCATGCTGATTCCTACAGAGTAGATTTCTAGTCTCCAGAAAAGTCATTATACTCGAACACAATACGTGTTCCAAAATTCTACAAGTGATCAACCGAACACCAGCCGCATAGGGACTGTGGAATGGCTCCATTCAAAACTAATCACCACAGGCGTTAAGACATTTATCTCGATAAAGACGAGACTGTCAGTTTCTGCTTCGGAGCGGTCGGCCGCAGACGGATCCACAGCAACAACCACTCTTGCGATCCCTCGTCCGACTGAAACCGACGTCCGTGCACGTCTTTCTTCTGGAGGCTAAAGATGTGAAAATCACACAGTCAAAGATCTGGGCTCTAAGGAAGATATCGGAGTGTTTCCTAACCAACTAGTAGCCTTCCTCTGTGTTTCCACACTCGAGGAACTTGTTTCAATGTGATCGGCGGAGTCTGTATAGCGAGCGGGTTAGGAATGCAGGCAATCTCTGCTACCCAGCTGCCTGAAGGCCGGTCGAATACTTGGCGCTAGCCGGGTAATACGGGACGATTTCAGTTAGATTACATCATGGCCAGACAGAGATTCCGAGATCAGATTCTGTATTGTAAGGTGTACCCAGGAACAGATATAGACTCAGATCACAATATAGTAGTGATAAAGAGTAGGCTGAAGTTTAAGACATTTGTCAGGATGAATCAATACGCAAAGAAGTGGGATACGAAAGTACTAAGCAATGACGAGATACTCTTAAAGTTCTCTAAGGCTATAGATACAGCAGTAAGGAATAGCTCAGTAGACAGTACAGTTGAAGAGGAATGGTCATCTCTAAAATGGGTCACCACAGGAGTTGGGAAGGAAAACATAGGTACAAAGAAGGTAACTGCGGAGAAACCACGGGTAACAGAAGAAATACTTCAATTGATCGATGAAAGGAGAAAGTACAAAAACGTTCAGGGAGACTCAGGAATACAGAAATACAAGTGGCAAATGAAATAAATAGGAATTGCAGGGAAGCTAAAACGAAATGGCTATTGTCGGAAGGACATACAGGAAAGTCGAAACAACCTTCGGTGACATTAAAAGCAAGGGTGATAACATTAAGAATGCAACGGGAATTCCATTGTTAAATGCAGAGGAGAGAGCGGATAGGTGGAAAGAATACACTGAAAGCCTCTAAAAGGGGGAAGATTTGTCGGATGTTATAGAAGAAGAAACAGGAGTCGATTTAGATGTACGGGATCCAGTATTAGAATCACAATCTGAAAGAGCTTTGGAGGACTTAAGATCAAAGCAGGCAGAAGGGATAGATAACATTCCATCAGAATTTCTAAAATCATTGGGGGAAGTGGCAACAAAACGACTATTCACGTTGGTGTGTAGAGTATATGAGTCTGGCGACATACCATCTGACTTTCGGAAAAGCATCATAATCCACACAATTTCGAAGACGGTTTGAGCTGACAAGTGCAAGAATTATCGCACAATCATCTTAACAGCTCATGCATCCAAGTTACTTACAAGAATAATATACAGAAGAATGGAGAAGAAAATTGAGGATGCTCTAGATGACGATCAGTTTGGCTTTAGGAAAAGTAAAGGCACGAGAGAGGCAATTCTGATCCTGCGGTTAATAATGGAAGCGAGACTAAAGAAAACTCAAGACACTTTCATAGGATTTGTCGACCTGAAAAAAGCGTACGACCGTGTAAAATGGTGCACGATGTTCGAAATTCTGAAAAATGTAGGGGTAAGCTATAGTGAGAGACGGGTCATATGCAATATGTACAACTGCCAAGAGGGAATAATAAGAATGGACGACCAAGAACGAAGTGCTCGTATTAAAAAGGGTGTAAGACAAGGATGTAGCCTCTCGCCCCTATTATTCAGACTGTACATCGAGGAAGCAATGATGGAAATAAAAGAAAGATTCAGAATTAAAATTGAAAGTGAAAGAATATCAGTGATACGATTCGCTGATGACATTGCTGTGTTGAGTGAAAATGAAGAAGAATCACACGATCTGCTGAACGGTATGAACAGTCTAATGAGTACAGACTATGGATCAAAATGGATCAAATGGCTCTGAGCACTATGGGACTTAACATCTGAGGTCATCAGTCCCCTAGAACTTAGAACTACTTAAACCTAACTAACATAAGGACATCACACACGTCCATGCCCGAGGCAGGATTCGAACCTGCGACCGTAGCGGTCGTGCGGTTCCAGACTGTAGCGCCTTTAACCGCTCGGCCACTCCGGCCGGACACCACGGCATCATCAGCAAACAACCGCAAATTGCTGCCCACCTTGGCCGCCAGACCATTCATGTATATAGAAAATGACAGTGGTCCTTTCACACTTCCCTGGGGCACTCCTTGCGATACCCACGTCTCTGATGAACATTCGCCGTCGACAAGAATATACTGCATTCTATTAGTTAAGAAGTTGTAACCTCCCTCTTACTAATCGGCCTATCCTGCTTGCGATATAAAATATGACCGTGGATCGCGTGTATGCCTAATGGATTATTTCTAATTGTGTAAGGCTATCTTTCCTGAAGAAGTGATACCGTTAAGTAGGAGGAAAGTGTGCAACCGACCCTTCTGATGGAAAGTCTACTAAAAATAAAAGTTTTATTTATTTATTTTTTCTAGCGTATGGCAAGTACAAATCACGTTTATAGAGAAATAAGCTGCTACAATAACTTTATAACTTTGGCACTAAAAACAAGACATAAATAATTAAATACAGGTATGTCATGAACAACATAATATATATAATTACAAATTAACATTTAGGTTTTTAATATCTTGAACTGCACTTCGAGTCGCATCCAGGAAGACCGTTGTTTGACCTGAGTAGGCTCTCAGAGGGCACTCTGCAGTGATGTGCCGGATCGTCTGCTTCTCAGCGCCGCAGTCGCATTTTGGGGATGGTGCTCTTCCCCATTTGTGGCTCTGAGCACTATGGGACTTAACATCTGTGGTCATCAGTCCCCTAGAACTTAGAACTACTTAAACCTAACTAACCTAAGGACATCACACACATCCATGGCCGAGGCGGGATTCGAACCTGCGACCGTAGCAGTCGCGCGGTTCCGGACTGAGCGCCTAGAACCGCGAGACCACCGCGGCCGGCTTCCCCATTTGTGTAGAGAGTCCGCACATCGACCGTGGCCCGTCCTGATCCTGTTGAGGATGGTCCAGGTTTTACGTGGTAAGCCAAAGCCTGGAGGTCTGTTGGGCGGTTTCAGTAAGGTGTTTACCTGTGTTGATTCTTCCCATTCCACGTTCCAGCGTTCTTCAAGACAGAAACAATTTTCCTCCAGATCTTTGGCCCTTATAAGAGGTGGATGTCTAGAGCGCAATCTATCTCTGTCAGTGCCATTGCTCAAAGCGTGAATTGGAAGTTGCGGGTTGTCTTGTATTTTTTTAAATTCTCTGAGAAGCAAATGTTCTCTTCGTAAGTGAGGTAGCGGTATGTGGCTCAGTACTGGTAGCCAGTGAATGGTGGTTGATTTTATTGTACCTGAAATAATCCTCATAGTTTGGTTCAGTACTGTGTCCACCATCTTGGTGTGAGCGCTCTTTAGTCAAACAGGGGAACAGTACTCTGCCGCAGAGTAGGCAAATCCCAAAGCAGAGCATCGCAAGGTAGAGGCGGAGGATCCCCAGCTGGTACCACATAGTTTCTGAATGATGTTGTTCCTAGTATGGATTTTTGCATCAGTGTTGATGAGGTGTTGTTTGTAGCTCAGGGTTCTATCTAATGTCACTCCCAGGTATTTTGGATTTTTATTATAAGGCAGAATATTGTTATCAAAATATATCTTAAGGCGTCTGTTAGCCAATTTATTATTCAGGTGGAAACACATAGCCTCAGTTTTAGTTGGACTAGATTGTAGTCTCCATTCACGAAAGTACGTTCCCAGCAAGGACAAGTCGCTTGTCGGGACAGTCTCAGTATGCTCCATATCTCGATGTTGTGTAGCTATGGCCCAGTCATCTGCATATCCAAACTTTTCAGATTTAGTATTAGGCATATCGGCTATATACAAGCTGAAAAGTAGCGGTGCAATCCTTGGGGCAAGCCATTATTGAACTTCATTGTTTTGCTCCCATAATTTCCAACTATCACCTGGAATGGTCTGTTGCAGAGCATCTCGTTGGTAAGGTTAGCCATTTTCAAACATGGCACGATGCGGAGTAGTTTGTAAATCAGGCCTTGCCTCCATACAGTATCATAAGCCGCTGTCAGGCCTATAAATACCACGGATGTTTTTTCTTGTCTTTGGAAGCCTGCCTCGATGTAGGAAGTTAATGAGAGGACTTGATCTGTGCAGCTCCTGTTTGGCCGGAAGCCTGCTTGTTCCACAGGGATGCACTTTAGGATATCTGGACTGATTCTGTTACATATAACTCTCTCCAGTAGTTTGTAGATCATGCTAAGAAGGGCAATTGGGCGGTAGCTGTTTGGTTGGTCATTCGGTTTACCTGGTTTCAGTATCGCTATAATTTTGCTTTCTTAAGGGTATTTGGTATTCTTCCAGTTTCCATCATGCTGGAGAAGAACTGTGCAAGCCATAATTTTGCAAATTTACCGCAGTGAATCAGAAACTCTTGATGAATTCCATCAAAACCTAGGGCTTTCCGTGGCTTGATGTCTCTCAGAGCCAGTGTTATCTCTTCGATTGAGAAGGGCTGTGAGTGTAGTGAATTGTTTCCTACTAAAGATTTCAACTTTTTAAGTTCCTTTTTAACTTTTATGGTATGACCTCGATCCCCTGGAGCTCTAGAGGCTTTACTGATGTGCGCCGCAACTGTGTTTGGAGAAATAGAGCTGGTTGGTCGTTGGTTCCTGCTACTGCCACCAAGCTTCCGAAGTAGCGACCACGCGTTTCTGCTTGATTTTGTGAAGTCCATTTCCTCAACAGTCTCTATCCATTTAGTGCGCCTGGCAGCGTCCAGACTGTGCAATAAGTCATCTGCAATCTCCCTGTCCCCATGCTCTAGGAACTGTTTATAGAGGCGCTCACTCTCTTCGTTCCACCCCGGCACGTATTCTTTTCTAAATCCCCGGGGAATGCTGTTCTTAGCTGAGTTGATGACTGCTCCCACAAATCTTCTGTAATTTTTATAAGTTGGAGGTATCCATCCAAGGCGTTTATCAAGTTTTTCTGAGAAAGTAGCCCAGTCCGCTTTCCCAAAGTTCCATCTGGGCCGAGGATACGAGGAAATTAGGGGGATAGTAAGGCCTATTTCTATGAGCACCGGACGATGTTGGGAGTGAGGGAAGTCCCCAAGTATTCTGAGGGAGGCTGGTATAGGTTTGTTATTAGTGTCAGCCGTAACAAAGCATATATCAGGGTGGGTTCCAGTTCCCCATGCAGCTGACTTAAATGTACTTTGGTCTTTGGCGTCAAAGATTAGCTGTGTATTGCAATCTTCAGGCCATTTCACCAAGTCTTCACCATTCTGGTCAGATGTGTGATATTTCCACAGTTCGTGATGGCTGTTGAAGTCATCCACATATATTGTGGGGTGAGGCAGGGGTTGTAGAACTTGTGGAGGCCACGAGTGGCCTGGAGGTTTGTAGATGTTGTTTACTGTTAGTTCACCTACTTTTACAGTAACTTCGTGGGTATCACATGTGGTAGATGTAGAAATAAAAGTAATTAAACCGAACAGGGCTGTAATTTGGAAAATGAAAGTTAATTTGTGCATTCACTCACGGACAACACTGGACAGAAAAGGGATACCACTGATCATGAATCCAAAAGTTACACTAATGAACGAAAAGGAAATAATTAACAGTCGCCAGCCCACTAGGGCAAGTCCTTCATGCACAGTTCGCAGTATATCACGTGAGAAAAGGATAGAGCTTCACACGAGAATTCTTTGTAAAACCGTACTGATTCGTGGACAAAAGCTTCTAGATTTAACAGTCATGTCTCGGTTTGTTTACGATGTATTCCCAAACTTTTCCCTCCCAGAATGCATAGATTGCATCTGCACTCACGTATTATAACGTTTTTGGAGAACGAAACTCTTCTCTGCAAAAACCAACACGGACTCCATGAACAGAAATCTTCCGAAACACAGCTCTATTGGTCCATGAAATCCAGAGGGCTGCAGTAAAACACCCCCGGTTTCATACCGAGTTCCTTGACTTTCGGACCCCTTTAATTCGGTTCCGCTCTGTCTTTTAGTTAACGCAATATGAGCTTAGCGAGTATCGAACCAGACTTGTGATTGGATTCAGGACTTCTTAAAATATGGAACACAGTACGATATTCCTAAGGGGTGAAATAAACTCAATCAAAAGTAATTTCTGGAGAACTCCAAGTAAGTGTTATAGGGCCATTACTGTTTACCATGTATATAAATGATCTACTGGATCATGTTTGAAGCTCCAGGAAGCATTTTCCAAACAATGCTGTAGGCTATAGGAAGGCTGCAATGCCAGAATACTGTAACTAAATGCGGAATGACTTGCAGGTGGTCTATGACTGGTACATGGACTACCACTTGACCCTGGAAGTACGAGCGCAGTCAAATGAATCTACATCTACATCTACATCCATACTCCGCAAGCCACCTGACGGTGTGTGGCGGAGGGTATCTTGAGTACCTCTATCGGTTCTCCCTTCTATTCCAGTCTCGTATTGTTCGTGGAAAGAAGGATTGTCGGTATGCCTCTGTGTGGGCTCTAATCTCTCTGATTTTATCCTCATGGTCTCTTCGCGAGATATACGTAGGAGGGAGCAATATACTGCTTGACTCTTCGGTGAAGGTATGTTCTCGAAACTTCAACAAAAGCCCGTACAGAGCTACTTAGCGTCTCTCCTGCAGAGTCTTCCACTGGAGTTTATCTATCATCTCCGTAACGCTTTCGCGATTACTAAATGATCCTGTAACGAAGCGCGCTGCTCTCCGTTGGATCTTCTCTATATCTTCTATCATCCCTATCTGGTACGGATCCCACACTGCTGAGCAGTATTCAAGCAGTGGGCGAACAAGCGTACTGTAACCTACTTCCTTTGTTTTCGGGTTGCATTTCCTTAGGATTCTTCCAATGAATCTCAGTCTGGCATCTGCTTTACCGACGATCAACATTATATGATCATTCCATTTTAAATCACTCCTAATGCGTACTCCCAGATAATTTATGGTATTAACTGCTTCCATTTGCTGACCTGCTATTTTGTAGCTAAATGATAAAGGATCTATCTTTCTGTGTATTCGCAGCACATTACACTTGTCTACATTGAGATTCAATTGCCATTCCCTGCACCATGCGTCAATTCGCTGCAGATCCTCCTGCATTTCAGTACAATTTTCCATTGTTACAACCTCTCGATACACCACAGCATCATCTGCAAAAAGCCTCAGTGAACTTCCGATGTCATCCACCAGGTCATTTATGTATATTGTGAATAGCAACGGTCCTACGACACTCCCCTGCGGCACACCTGAAATCACTCTTACTTCGGAAGACTTCTCTCCATTGAGAATGACATGCTGCGTCCTGTTATCTAGGAACTCCTCAATCCAATCACACAATTGGTCTGATAGTCCATATGCTCTTACTTTGTTCATTAAACGACTGTGGGGAACTGTATCGAACGCCTTGCGGAAGTCAAGAAACACGGCATCTACCTGTGAACCCGTGTCTATGGCCCTCTGAGTCTCGTGGACGAATAGCGCGAGCTGGGTTTCACAAGATCGTCTTTTTCGAAACCCATGCTGATTCCTACAGAGTAGATTTCTACTCTCCAGAAAAGTCATTATACTCGAACACAATACGTGTTCCAAAATTCTACAAGTGATCAACCGAACACCAGCCGCATAGGGACTGTGGAATGGCTCCATTCAAAACTAATCACCACAGGCGTTAAGACATTTATCTCGATAAAGACGAGACTGTAAATTTCTGTTTCGGAGCGGTCGGCCGCAGACGGATCCACAGCAGCAACCACTCTTGCGATCCCTCGTCCGACTGAAACCGACGTCCGTGCATGTCTTTCTTCTGGAGGCTAAAGATGTGAAAATCACACGGTCAAAGATCTGGGCTCTAAGGAGGATATCGGAGTGTTTCCTAACCAACTACTAGCCTTCCTCTGTGTTTCCACACTCGAGGAACTTGTTTCAATGTGATCGGCAGAGTCTGTATAGCGAGCGGGTTAGGAATGCAGGCAACCTCTGCTACCCAGCTGCCTGAAGGTCGGTCGAACACTCGGCGCTAGCCGGGTAATACGGGACGATTTCAGTTAGATTACATCATGGCCAGACAGAGATTCCGAAATCAGATTCTGTATTGTAAGGTGTACCCAGGATCAGATATAGACTCAGATCACAATATAGTAGTGATAAAGATGGTTCAAATGGCTCTGAGCACTATGGGACTCACCTGCTGAGGTCATTAGTCCCCTAGAACTTAGAACTAGTTAAACCTAACTAACCTAAGGACATCACACACATCCATGCCCGAGGCAGGATTCGAACCTGCGACCGTAGCGGTCTCGCGGTTCCAGACTGAAGCGCCAGAACCGCGCGGCCACTTCGGCCGGCAGTAATGATAAAGAGTAGGCTGAAGTTTAAGACATTAGTCAGGATGAATCAATACGCAAAGAAGTGGGATACGAAAGTACTAAGCAATGACGAGATACTCATAAAGTTCTCTAAGGCTATAGATACAGCAGTAAGGAATAGCTCAGTAGACAGTACAGCTGAAGAGGAATGGTCATCTCTAAAAAGGGTCATCACAGGAGTTGGGAAGGAAAACATAGGTACAAAGAAGGTAACTGCGAAGAAACCACGGGTAACAGAAGAAATACTTCAATTGATCGATGAAAGGAGAAAGTACAAAAACGTTCAGGGAGACTCAGGAATACAGAAGTACAAGTGGCTGAGGAATGAAATAAATAGGAATTGGAGGGAAGCTAAAACGAAATGGCTATTGTCGGAAGGACATACAGGAAAGTCGAAACAACCTTCGGTGACATTAAAAGCAAGGGCGATAACATTAAGAATGCAACGGGAATTCCATTGTTAAATGCAGAAGAGAGAGCGGATAGGTGGAAAGAATACACTGAAAGCCTCTAAAAGGGGGAAGATTTGTCGGATGTGATAGAAGATGAAACAGGAGTCGATTTAGATGTACGGGATCCAGTATTAGAATCACAATGTGAAAGAGCTTTGGAGGACTTAAGATCAAAGCAGGCAGAAGGGATAGATAACATTCCATCAGAATTTCTAAAATCATTGGGGGAAGTGGCAACAAAACGACTCTTCACGTTGGTGTGTAGAGTATATGAGTCTGGCGACATACCATCTGACTTTCGGAAAAGCATCATAATCCACACAATTTCGAAGACGGTTTGAGCTGACTAGTGCAAGAATTATCGCACAATCATCTTAACAGCTCATGCATTCAAGTTGCTTACAAGAATAATATACAGAAGAATGGAAAAGAAAATTGAGGATGCTCTAGATGACGACCAGTTTGGCTTTAGGAAAAGTGAAGGCACGAGAGAGCGAATTCTGATCCTGCGGTTAATAAAGGAAGCGAGACTAAAGAAAACTCAAGACACTTTCATAGGATTTGTCGACCTGAAAAAAGCGTACGACAGTGTAAAATGGTGCACGATGTTCGAAATTATGAAAAAAAGTAGGGGTAAGCTATAGTGAGAGACGGGTCATATGCAATATGTACAACTGCCAAGAGGGAATAATAAGAATGGACGACCAAGAACGAAGTGTTCGTATTAAAAATGGGTGTAAGACAAGGATGTAGCCTTTCGATCCTATTATTCAGACTGTACATCGAGGAAGCAATGATGGAAATAAAAGAAAGATTCAGAATTAAAATTTAAAGTGAAAGAATATCAGTGATACGATTCGCTGATGACATTGCTGTGTTGAGTGAAAATGAAGAAGAATCACACGATCTGCTGAACGGTATGAACAGTCTAATGAGTACAGACTATGGATCAAAATGGATCAAATGGGTCTGAGCACTATGGGACTTAACATCTGAGGTCATCAGTCCCCTAGAACTTAGAACTACTTAAACATAACTAAGCTAAGGACACCACACACATCCATGCCCGAGGCTGGATTCGAACCTGCGACCGTAGCAGTCGCGCGGTTCCAGACTGTAGCACCTAGAACCGCTCGGCCACTCCGGCCGGCACAGACTATGGACTGAGAGTAAATCGAAGGAGGCGAAGGTAATAAGAAGTAGTAGAAATGAGAACAGCGAGAAACTTAACATCATGGTTGATGGTCACGAAGTAGATGAAGTTAAGGAATTCTGCTATCTAGGCAGTAAAATAACCAATGACGGACGGAGCAAGGAGGACATCAAAAGCGGACTAGCAATGTCAGAGAGGGTATTCCTGACCAAGGGAAGTCTACTAATATCAAATATCGGCCTTAATTTGAGGAAGAAATTTCTGAGAACGTACCTGCGGAGTACAGCGTTGTATGGTAATGAAACAACGACTGTTTGAAAACAGGAGCAGAAGAGAAACGAAGCATTTGAGATGTGGTGCTACAGACGAATGTTGAAAATTAGATGGTTTGATAAGGTAAGGAATGAGGAGGTTCTGCGCAGAATCGGAGAGGAAAGGAACATTTGGAAAACACTGATAAGGAGAAGGGACAGGGTGATAGGACATCTGTTAAGACGCCAGGGAATGACTTCCATGGTATTAGAGGGAGCTGTAGAGGTCAAAAACTGTAGAGGAAAACAGAGATTGGAATACATCCAGAAAATAATTGGGGACGTCGGTTGCAAGTGCTACTGTGAGATAAAGAGGTTAGCACAGGTTGGTTGGTTGGTTTGGGGAAGGAGACCAGACAGCGTGGTCATCGGTCTCATGAGATAAGGGAAGGATTGGGAAGGAAGTCGGCCGTGCCCTTTCAGAGGAACCATCCCGGCATTTGCCTGGAGTGATTTAGGGAAATCACGGAAAACCTAAATCAGGATGACCGGACGCGGGATTGAACCGTCGTCCTCCCGAATGCGAGTCCAGTGTCTAACCACTGCGCCACCCTGCTCGGTGGGTAGCACAGGAGAGGAATTCGTGGTGTGCCACATCAAACCAGTCAGAAGACCAAGAGTTTCTTGTGACTTTTTCTCTTTTAGCGCTAATGTTTATGCGTAACTGCGCAAGTGATCTGTATGGATCAAGCCGGCCGGAGTGGCCGAGCGGTTAAAGGCGCTGCAGTCTGGAACCGCACGACCGCTACGGTCGCGGGTTCGAATCCTGCCTCGGGCATGGATGTGTGTGATGTCCTTAGGTTAGTTAGGTTTAAGTAGTTCTAAGTTCTGGGGGACTGATGACCTCAGATGGTAAGTCCCATAGTGCTCACAGCCATTTGAACCATTTGAATGTAATTTGATTAAGTATGATAACATTTCTTCTCATACAAGAAGATGATGTGCTCTGAAGTGTAGCTATGAAGATCATTTATGGACAAATACAATTTCGTGTATGGAAAAGGCATGTTTAATTCATTGA
Organism: Schistocerca cancellata; assembly: GCF_023864275.1. NCBI lineage: Eukaryota > Metazoa > Arthropoda > Insecta > Orthoptera > Acrididae > Schistocerca > Schistocerca cancellata. Next base: position 523,782,641 of record NC_064633.1, read on the forward strand.
TTAGTTAACTTCTCTCTTGTCTGTGGCTCGAACCATTATTTGGTGTGCCGTGTCTCTTAGGGAAATCAGTAAAGCCTGCACTACCGTCGTCTGTGCTCTATTTTTGGAGATTATTTTGTGGACTTCTCTAGAAATTAATATACAACTTGGACACTGATTCCCATGCTGCAGAGTGAGTACCTCACAGTACCCAAGAAGGCTTCTCCACGGCGTACGATTGTGCATCTTACTATTTTTAGAATTTTCAGTCTACGATCGCGGGAATTCTGCAGAGTCACAGAAATTTTGTTCCACGAACTGACTTCGACATCGAGAGGCAGACAGAGTATGATTACGAACAACAACTGCCCTTTACATACCTTTAACCATTTTGCTTTATAGAACCGAGAATTCAAATAGCAATTAAATTAGTACCTGGGAGTGTGTGAGATATTTGAGTTAAAAATATTGGGGAAGAAACTTCTCTCTCCCAAAAGCTTCAGTTCAAGTAACCAGATATTATTCAGTCATAACAATTTAACTCCAAGTTAATGGGGAGAGAAGTTAATCTGTGATGCGGCACTATGCCGTTCCCCTTCCACAGCGGTGAGAGTATCGGAATGTAACAACAGTGGGGTCACCTGTGGCGCGGACTGTGTTTTGTGACGGCTGCTCGATTTTCATTCGACTGCTCCTTATAAATAAATGTAACACATTGCCCATAAACAAGCGAAGAAATCCATTACAGCCCGATAACGATAGTAGCGAAAAATCACTGCAAACTGTTGTAAGTAGGCTGTTTAGGTTTTTATGCTGGTAACGCCACGTAGCGCTCTATATAAAAATCACTGGCTGTGCTGTGTGCAGTCTGTAGCTGATTGGCATTGTTGGAACATTCGCTATTGTAGTGTTGGGCAGTTGGATGTGAACAGCGCTTAGCGTTGCGCAGTTGGAGGTGAGCCGCCAGAAATGGTGGATGTGGGGAAAGAGATGACGGAGATTTGAGAGCGGATGATCTGGACGTGTGTCCATCAGAGACAGTAAATTTGTAAGACTGGATGTAATGAACTGATATATATATATATATATATATATATATATATATATATATATATATATATATATATATATATATATATATATATATGATGCCTTTTGAACACTATTAAGGTAAATACATTGTTTGAACTCTATCAAAATCTTTCAATTGCTAACTATGCCTATCAGTAGTTAGTGCCTTCAGTAGTTTGAATCTTTTATTAAGCTGGCAGTAGTGGCGCTCGCTGTATTGCAGTAGTTCGAGTAACGAAGATTTTTGTGAGGTAAGTGATTTGTGAAAGGTATAGGTTATTGTTAGCCAGGGCCATTCTTTTGTAGGGATTTTTGAAAGTCAGATCGCGTTGCGCTAAAAATATTGTTTGTCAGTTTAGTGTTGATCAGAATAAGTAAAGAGAGAAATGTCTGAGTACGTTCAGTTTTGCTCAGCTGTTTGAAAATCAAATAATGTAAGAGGTTTATCAACACAGTAAATCATAAATTTTCCTGAGGGGACGTTTCACTGTAGTAAACAAAAAATACGTAGCAACAAGAGTCGGGATCGTCGTAAAACGGAATGACTGCGGTGCCGACGGTGTCTTCGTCGACCGCATTCGGTGCGTCGCTCTCCGCAGAAGAGACACTAGAAGCGGCTGCCGCGAGCCGTGCGTGAGACTAGAAGCGAGTCGTGAAGCTGCGTCGCCATCTAGGGATGGCTGCTGCTAAAATGATCCTTCGACGATGGAGCGGCCCTCGGCGTAATACAGGAAGATCGAGAACACGAGATTCTGGTAGCTACCGTGTGCTTCTTGTCATGGTTAACTACACAACATCTCCGAGGGATGATCAACAAAGACTGGTACTGTTTTTTTTCCTGTACCTTCCGTGAGAGCTTCCTATTTGTGCTATGAATATTTTTATGTGTAGTGCCCATAGGTGCCAGCATTCTCCGATCGGTAGGTTGGTAGTAATGCTCTGTTTTGCAGACGCTCTTTGCATTTCGCACACCAAACAATGGACGGTGACGGGAGAAGAGCAGAGCGCCGCAATAAAATTCTGTTCGTTTAAACCACACAGCCACTGAAACTTGCGAAATTCTGCAGCGACCATACAGTGAAGATCCACCACTTCGTGCGACAGTGTTTAGGTGGTTCAACGACTTAAAGGAAGTGTTAAGAATTTCTTATGGCAGTATCTTTACCACTATGCATGATTATCTCCATATGACCCGTGTTTCTTCCCGCTGGACGCCACGCCTGTTCACTCCCGAACGGAAGGCTCTGCGAATGGGGACACGCCACGAGATGGTGCGTCTCTTTACTTATGCAGAGGATGCGTTTCTGGATTCTATTATGACCAGTAATGAGAGATGGCTGCATCATTATGATCCTGAGAGGAAACGAGCCAGCACAATGTGGAAATAGCCAGGTTCTCCGACACCAAAAAAAAGCAAAAGTATTCCATCTGCAGGGAAAGTGATGGCGATCACATTTTTTGGCTGTCATGGAATAATTGACCATCAAGCAGTTCTCCTCACGCTATTGTTACAGTAGCATACTACAGGTCAGTGTTGGCTACACAGAGGAAGCACATTGCAAGGAAACGATCAGAACTTTCTCGGACTGGATGGAGACTTACTCATGACAATGCGCAGTCTCACGTCGCAAGTCAAGCCATGAAGTTCAAAATGGCTCTGAGCACTATGGGGCTTAACTTCTGAGGTCATGAGTCCCCTAGAACTCAGAACTACTTAAACGTAACTAACCTAAGGACATCACAAACATCCATGCCCGAGGCAGTATTCGAACCTGCGGCAGCGCGGTTCCAGACTGTAGCGCCTAGAACCGCTCGGCCACCCCGGCCGGCTCAAGCCATGAAGTTTTATGACTCTATTCAACATTACCTGTATACCTGATCCGTCCGCAGCTCGTGATCTCGCGGTAGCGTTCTCGCTTCCCGATCACGGGATCCCGAGTTCGATAACTGACGGGGTCAGGGATTTTCATCTGCCTCGAGATGACTGGGTGCTGTTGTGTCGTCCTCATCATCATCATTAATCCCCATTACGGTCAGAGGAAGGCAATGGCAAACTACCTCCGCAAGGACCTTGCCTAGTACGGCGGTGCGGATCTCCTGCATCGTCCCCTACACTCTATCAAGGAGTATGGGACCTCATTATCATCATTATACCTCATCCGCCTTATAGCCACTTTCTAGTGTTTTTTGTTGTGCCCGTCACTAAAGGCAAAGATTCGTCGACTCAAATTTGAGAACTTTGAAGCAGAGCACAAGAAAAGTGCGACGATTCTCGAGGACCTGGAAAAGAATGGTCTGCACCTTGTGTTCGAGGACTGGCAGAGACTCTGTAAAAAGTGCATTCAAGTAGGAGGGGAATGATTTGAAAAAGATCATGTAAATATTGAAATGGAGTAAAAAACATATGTGAAAAAAAATCAGTGTCAGTCTTTGTTGATCAGCTTTCGTGTTTCAGCAATGTCATTGTCTTCATAGAGCACTCAAGCAGGCTTCCATCAAGTGCCCGGTCGCAGAGCCTTCTCCCCGAAAACCGGAAACCTATAACCTCAGTTGAATGAAGAGCAACTGTTATTTTGGAGCTTCCTGGCATGTTACAAGTATGTTGCGTACTGGAAATCGAACCCGAGTCCTCTGTCGATCGTTGGCAAGGCCTCTGCGGACTGAGCTACCCAAACACGACTTGCGACCCATCTTCACAGCATTACTTCTCCCAGTACCTCATATTCCAACCTTCCAAACTTCACAGAAGTTCTCATGCATACCTTTTAAGACGACAATACTGTGGAGGAAAGGACGTCGTGGAGACATGGCTTAGTTAGCAGGGGGGGGGGGGGGGTTGTTTCCGGAATGAATTTTTTACTCTGTAGTGGATGTCCGCTGATATGAAACTCCATACCAGTTTAAAGTTTGGAAATTTGTTGTAAGTTCCTATGGGACCAAACTGCTGAGGTCATCGGTCCGTAGGCTTACACACTACTTAATCTAACTTAAACTAACTTATGCTAATGCCAACACATACACACCCACCAATGCCCGAGTGAGGGCTCGAATCAGTTTAAAACATGAGCAGTAAATACAGAAGAATGCTTTAAATTTGTGGGTGTGCATATTGATGAAAACTTGAACTGGAAGAAGTATATTAATGAGCTACTCAAACAGTCAAGTTCAGCTAGTTTTGTTCTTCGTGTGATTCCTAATTTCGGAAACAAACGAATCACCCAAATGGCATATTTTGCACACTTCAACTCAGTAATGTCTTATGGAATATTTTTTGGAGTAACTCATCACTTAGAAAGAAAGTATTGATTGCGTAAATGCGAGCAATGAGAACAATATGTGGTGCTTAGCCATGGACGTCATGTAGGCAACTCTTCAATGAGCTATGCTATTTAACTGCACCGTCACGATACATTTATTCACTAATGAAATTCGTCATAAATAATCCACACAAGTTGAGAAGGACAGAGATCTCCATATCTACGACACTAGAGGGAATGTAAGTAGGCTGTTTAGGTTTTCTTATTGGTAACGCCACGTAGTGCTCTGTATGAAAATCACTGGCTGTGCTGTGTGCAGTCTGTGGCTAGTTTGCATTGTTGTCTGCCATAGTAGTATTGGGCAGTTGGCTGTTAACAGCGCGTAGCGTTGCGCAGTTGGAGGTGAGCCGCCAGCATTGTTGGATGTGGGGAGAGAGACGGCGGAATCTTGAGAGCGGAAGATCTGGACGTGTGTCCATCAGAGACAGTAAATTTGTAAGAATGGATGTCATGAACTGCTATATATATTATGACTATTAAGGTAAATACATTGTTTGTTCTCTATTAAAATCTTTCATTTGCTAACTATGCCTATCAGTAGTTAGTGTCTTCAGTAGTTTGAATCTTTTATTTAGCTGGCAGTAGTGGCGCTCGCTGTATTGCAGTAGTTTGAGTAACGAAGATTTTTGTGAGGTAAGTGATTTGTGAAACGTATACGTTATTTTAGTCAGGGTCATTCTCTTGTAGGGATTATTGAAAGTCAGATTGCGTTGCGCTAAAAAAATATTGTGTATCAGTTTAAGCACAGTCGTGTATAATTTTTCTAAGGGGACCTTTCAGGAAAAATGACTTTTATTGTTACTTATTGTATTTGTATAGCCCACTATGTACCAACGACCGTTATAAATCAGTAAAGGCTTCCCTTTGTTGGTCTCGCTGAACTCCATTACCTCAGCACTAAAACACGGAACACTACATGCCAGTGAAAGGTCAGCTGTAGTACTGAACTCTGGGATAAAGCCACGCACACTACGAACTGGTGCAGGAACAAGGAACTCCGCGCAGGAAATGGGCTTCAGCCTTCCCCAAAATACGTCGCAAGTAGCGGCGCAGAGGCAGGTGTATCCTACTTCTGGAACAGCCTATCCACTACCTACAGTATCCTCGGCTCCGTGCAAATGCCAGCCGGCCACTGTGGCCGTGGGGTTCTAGGCGCTTCAGTCTGGAACCGCGTGACCGCTGCGGTCGCAGGTTCGAATCCTGCCTCGGCCATGGATGTGTGTGATGTCCTTAGGTTAGTTAGGTTTAAGTAGTTCTAAGTTCTAGGGGACTGATGACCACAGATGTTAAGTCCCATAGTGCTCAGAGCCATTTGAACATTTTTTTTTTTTTTTTTTTTTTTTTTTTTTTTTTTTTTTTTTTTTTGCAAATGTCAACACATTCCCTCTCCATAATACACGTGCAGATGTGACGAACTCCCTGGGTCAGCAAGATCGTCGGATCTCTCCACAGTTGCGACGTTTGTAGGGTTATTGGGCAGTTTTACATACAGTTGAGTGGGTAGGACTCAAAAAGTTATGCGTTCATTAATGTTACAATTAATCGTGTATTCGTCCGCAGCTCGTGGTCGTGCGGTAGCGTTCTCGCTTCCCACGCGCGGGTTCCCGGGTTCGATTCCCGGCGGGGTCAGGAATTTTCTCTGCCTCGTGATGACTGGGTGTTGTGTGCTGTCCTTAGTTTAGTTAGGTTTAAGTAGTTCTAAGATCTAGGGGACTTATGACCATAGATGTTAAGTCCCATAGTGCTCAGAGCCATTTAATCGTGTATTCATATTCTGTAAACTGACTCGTTCCACATTATTTCGATAAAAGAATCATTCACATGATCTATGGGAAGTATAGCTAACGTGTGTGTCGGACTGGGACTCGAAACCGGGACCTTTGTCTTTCGTGGACGAGTGCTCTGCCAACTGAGCTACTCAAGCACGACTCATCCTCAATGCTTTATTTCTGACAGCACCTCATCTCCTACCTTTGAAGCCTCACAGAAGTTCTTCTTCATGGCTTGCACGAGAGCTAGTAAAATGTTCAAATGTGTGTGAAATCTTATGGGACTTAACTGCTAAGGTCATCAGTCCCTAAGCCTACACACTACTTAACTTAAATTATCCTAAGGACAAACACACACATCCATGCCCGAGGGAGGGCTCGAACCTCCGCCGGGACCAGCCGCACAGTCCATGACTGCAGAGAGCTAGTATCGCAAGCTGTACAGAAGAACTTTTGTGAAGTTTCGAAGGTAGGAGACGAGGTGCTGGCGGAAGTATAAAGCAAACTGATTCGATTAAGAATCAGCAAAATATAGCGCACACATTTCTTCTTGATTCGGTTCAGTACTTTTTCATTACAAACCACAGCTAGTCACCTTCAGCTTTCCACACCTTTTTTTGTAGTTTTTTTTGTCCACGCTCCACCGCCATTTAACGCTGAACTTGAATTGTTCGGAAATTCTGTGACGAGGCCCCATTCATGGACACTGCCAGAATCAATGCACTGTATGTGATCAAAAGTATCTGGAAACTTGTTAGTTCACATTAATATTTGGTGTGTCCACCCTGTGCCTCTATGGCAGCTAGAAATCTGCTGACCACACTTTCACGGAGGTATCTGTGGAGGAACGATAACTCATTCGTCCTCAAGAGCCGAAACTAGAGAAAGTATGTTGGATGCATGGGTTCTTCTGGATTGAAGTCAGGTCTCTGGGCAAGCCAATCCATTTAGGGACTGTTGTAGTCCATAAAAACTCTGCCCCACAGACGCTGCTTTACGACAGGGTGTGTTGTCATGCTGAAACAAGTAATCATCGTCTCCAAAATGTAGACGATGATTTTACAATACTGTAAAATGTCTTCACATCCTTCCACATTCAGCGTTTTATTAAGTGCAATAGGGGAACCATACCATAAACAACAAAAAATCCTCCAAGCTCTAACACAACCTCTCCTGTACTTCACTGTTGGCACTATACATGATGCCTGTTAACGTTCTCCGGGAATTCTCCGGACTCAGAGCATTCGAACTATCCCATGCTACAGCGTGATTAATCAGTCCACATCAGTTGTTTCCAGTCGTCCTGTGTCTTTACACCACCTCAAACATCGCTTAGGCCGGTATTACACTATCAAATTTTTTTGTCAATGATTTGATCAAAGATGTGATCAAATATTCTGTCAAATATATTTGACAAAGAAATTTTTCGTCAAAGTTCAAGATGGCTGAGAACAACATGTTATTAACCATAGCAGCTGCACGTACCGCAATTGCATTGTGTGCACATACGGAAAAGAAGTGGGGGAAAAAAAGGGAACCATACATACGAGGTTGACAGTCTAAAATTCCTGGGATTACAACTTGATAATAAATTCAGTTGGAAGGAGCACACCACAGAACTGCAGAAACGCCTTAACAAATCTGTATTTGCAATTCGAGTATTAGCAGACATAAGCAACATAAAAATGAAAAAGCTTGCATACTTTGCCTACTTTCATTTCATAATGTCATATGGTATAATATTTTGGGTTAACTCTTCAAGTCACACAAAAGTTTTCAGAGTCCAAAGCGTGTAATACGTATTATTTGTGGCGTAAATTCACGGATGTCCTACAGAAACCTCTTCAAAGAAGTGGGTATACTAACTACTGCCTATCAGTATATTTACTCCTTAATGAAATTTGTCCTAAATAATATATCTCTTTTTCCAACAAACAAATCAGTTCATACACACAATACTAGGAACAAAAATGATCTGCACAAGGACTTAAAAGCACTTACTTTAGTTCAAAAAGGGGTCCACTACTCAGGAACACTCATCTTCAATAACTTGCCAGCAAACATAAAAAATTTAGTTACAAATAAAGATCAGTTTAAAAGGAGCCTGAAAGACTTACTAGTGGCCAACTCCTTCTACTACAGTGACGAAATTTTTAATAGAAACAAATGATGTATCGTATTTATTCATACTATTAGTATTGTTATTTCAGCTTAAAAAAAATTGACATGTTCCACATTCACGAGGATCTCCTCAGCACGGATCTATGGAACGAAAAACTAATCTAATCTTAGTGAAGCCGTGGGTTTTACGACGGCACGATAAAAGCATTCAACAAAACTTGTTACGTGAGCTTACAGTGGAAGATGTCAAGTCGTACATCAATTACTTAAGAATGGATGAGCATACGTTTCTGTATGTGCTCAGTGAAGTGTGTCCTCATATCACAAAGCACAATATTCACTTAAGAACTGCTACATCTCCAGAAGACAAGCTCACTGTAACACTCCGATTCCTTGCTACAGGAGAAGGGTTATGTTATGTTATGTTATGTTAGGTCAAGTCTGCAATCTTCTTAATCTATTTTTGTATTCACGGTGCCTCACGTTGTAAAGCGCCTCATCAGCTCCATACATCTCTATTAATTTTGTAGTTGTCGGCACACACAAATTGTATTTACCGGCAATGTTTATAAAAACACTACAGACGACAGAACGCTGCAGCGATGCTAGCGCGCCATGTGGTAACATGTCACATTGCAGTGAACAGAAGACAAGCGATTTCTTTGATCAACTGTACAGCGAGGCCCTAGATTTGATCAAATATTGGACGACATTTGACAAAGTTCCTATTACACCATCAAAGATTTTTGACAAAGATTTTTGACAAAGATATTTGACAAAGAAATTTGATAGTGTAATACCAGCCTTAGCATTGACAACAGAAATGTGCTGCTGGCCCCTTGCATCCCATTCTTTGTTTACTCCCTACACGCAGTCACTGCGTTACGTGGCGTGCTAGTAGTAGTATGGAACTCATGAGTGAGTCGTTCCGCTGACTTGATGCGATTATTTACGACGACGCTCCGTAAAGCTCGTGGTCCTGCCCGTAAATGTGCTGCTGGCCCCTTGCATCCCATTCTTTGTTTACTCCCTACACGCAGTCACTGCGTTACGTGGCGTGCTAGTAGTAGTATGGAACTCATGAGTGAGTCGTTCCGCTGACTTGATGCGATTATTTACGACGACGCTCCGTAAAGCTCGTGGTCCTGCCCGTAAATGTGCTGCTGGCCCCTTGCATCCCATTCTTTGTTTACTCCCTACACGCAGTCACTGCGTTACGTGGCGTGCTAGTAGTAGTATGGAACTCATGAGTGAGTCGTTCCGCTGACTTGATGCGATTATTTACGACGACGCTCCGTAAAGCTCGTGGTCCTGCCCGTAAATGTGCTGCTGGCCCCTTGCATCCCATTCTTTGTTTACTCCCTACACGCAGTCACTGCGTTACGTGGCGTGCTAGTAGTAGTATGGAACTCATGAGTGAGTCGTTCCGCTGACTTGATGCGATTATTTACGACGACGCTCCGCAAAGCTCGTGGCCCTGCCCGTTAGTGCATGAGGTCTTCAGTTAACTGTGACGGTTCCTTTGCGTTTCCACTTCACAGACAGATCACCGCCAGTCCACTTGGGCTGTTTTAGAAGTATTGAAATGTTACTCGTGTGAAGAAATCCAATGAGTTTTCTGCTTTCGAAAACGCTGAGCTCTCCTGACCGACCCATTCTGCTATCAGCATCTCTCTGCTGACAGCAGGATCTCCTCGCTTCTAAACTGATACTGTTATTAGTCAGCTTAGCCGCGAGTCCGTAGAGGATGGTGTATGTGACTGGTCAGCATTTCCACCCGGAATTAGCGAGTGTAAGTCGGACCTTCCTTGATCCGCCTTGGTGGGTCGTGTCGTCGGATTTCCTCTTACCCGTGCGCGGTGCAGCTCTCGTAAATGTCATCCCGTGCAGATTCTTCATTGGCTCATTGGATGTCTTTGTCGGTGGAAGCTAATTATCTGAAATTGCTGTCGATCAACTTTGCTGTATCTATTTACTCGAAATTAACATTCAGAATGCCGTAATATCACTTTTATTCCTGTTGTTGTTGTTGTTGTTGTGGTCTTCAGTCCTGAGACTGGTTTGATGCAGCTCTCCATGCTACTCTATCCTGTGCAAGCTTCTTCATCTCCCAGTATCTACTGCAACCTACATCCTTCTGAATCTGCTTAGTGTATTCATCTCTTGGTCTCCCTCTACGATTTTTACCCTCCACGCTGCCCTCCAATGCTAAATTTGTGATCCCTTGATGCCTCAGGACATGTCCTACCAACCGATCCCTTCTTCTAGTCAAGTTGTGCCACAAACTTCTCTTCTCCCCAATCCTATTCAACACCTCCTCATTAGTTACGTGATCTACCCACCTTATCTTCAGCATTCTTCTGTAGCACCACATTTCGAAAGCTTCTATTCTCTTCTTGTCCAAACTATTTACCGTCCATGTTTCACTTCCATACATGGCTACACTCCATACAAATACTTTCAGAAATGACTTCCTGACACATCTATACTCGATGTTAACAAATTTCTCTTCTTGAGAAACGCTTTCCTTGCCATTGCCAGTCTACATTTTATATCCTCTCTACTTCGACCATCATCGGTTATTTTACTCCCTAAATAGCAAAACTCCTTTACTACTTTAAGTGTCTCATTTCCTAATCTAATTCCCTCAGCATCACCCGACTTAATCTGACTACATTCCATTATCCTCGTTTTGCTTTTGTTGATGTTCATCTTATATCCTCCTTTCAAGACACTGTCCATTCCGTTCAACTGCTCTTCCAAGTCCTTTGCTGTCTCTGACAGAATTACAATGTCATCGGCGAACCTCAAAGTTTTTACTTCTTCTCCATGAATTTTAATACCTACTCCGAATTTTTCTTTTGTTTCCTTTACTGCTTGCTCAATATACAGATTGAATAACATCGGGGAGAGGCTACAACCCTGTCTTACTCCTTTCCCAACCACTGCTTCCCTTTCATGCCCCTCGACTCTTATAACTGCCATCTGGTTTCTGTACAAACCGCAAATAGCCCTTCGCTCCCCGTATTCCTATTAGATCAATAATGAAACACTCATGTCACAAACTACTCGAAACCGAGAGCATGGCTACCATCGAACAAGACAGGAAGAGCTCTTAACGCCTACTGCCGACTTTGTCGCGCAGTCCGTATCTCTTACTAGTTTCGTCACAGTTCGTGGATTTCCGATCAGGTTCGTACTTACTAAGATATGCATTTGTTAATGAACGGGTATGAATTTTAAAGAGGAAAAATTATGGCAAATAGTTTTAAACATCCAGAGGCTCCTCCTAGTATTCATGTTGTCATAAATGACTTTAATTATTAAATATAAACAAACAAAATCGGTGACTTTGGCGCCAAGTGGCGATACTTCTCGTCATGTATATTTCCCAGGCTGACGCTTGTTGCAGCGGTCCAGCGCCGAGCCCCACCCCACTACGCGCGACATGTGGTCGCTGCGTCACCTAGCCAGCCAGCGTGGGAAATGCTCTCCGATTCATGGCCGGCTACGGACTACAGCACTTCCTAACTATCGCGAATACATCAATAAGAAACAAAAGTTTATTAAAACTGGTAAAAATGTCTACCTCACGTAAGAGGCACCTTACATGCTGACAGCAGGACACTCTCCGCTCCGTCTGTACTGTAGAGTTGTGGCGATTCGTGAATGAGTCGTTCATTTGAACGACTCTAAATAAAGAATCGTAAGAATCGAATCGTGATACGGACGAATCGTCGTTCAAAAGAATCGTAAGAACGATTGCGTGTTTCCGAGTCGTGACGATTCCAAGTTCCAACGATTCATCGATTCTTAGTACGCTATTTTTCGAAGGCAACTTCCGAGTCGTGCAGAATGATTATGACCGCCAGATGGCAGTCATGTGGAGAATGCGTGTGAACAAAGGAAGCTCGGAACGAACAAACGAAGTTCGTGGGCCGTAATATTACTCGTGAAAACCAAGCTGACACTTGGGCCGTAATATTACTCGTGAAAACCAAGCTGACAGTTGGCGGTGGCTGACGGGAACGAGCGTAAAGGCATTTCCCATTTACTATCGCTATCATCAGCCACCTCGCCGACGTCTGCTTAGTTTGCGCGAGTAATACACAAACTAGTGATGACAGAAACGATATACAGCGAGTACACAGCTCCCAATACAGACGATTAAAATCAAGAAATCCAAGTATGATGAATAAATACGTACCTCTTATTTGTTGCAGATGCAACGCAAAACACACACACATTCTATACCCACGATTATGTATTATAATTCGCGTATCTCGAAAACGGCCCTAACGATTTGGATGAAATTTTGTATTTAGACTGGTTTTTGCTTTTTGAGTTCACCTACATAGTTCCATTCGTAAAAACGCAATTTTATATTATAAAAACGCTATTTCACATGTTTTTATAACGCCATCTCGTAAAACTGTGTTAGTACGTATTGAATGTAGTTAAGGTTTTGGTTTTTATGTTTATCTGTCTTTATGTGTCTTTCCTTACAGCACGCGATTTTACACAAAAGAATTTTTTAAATAAAAACGCGAATTTCGTGTTTCTTGGGAACGGCTTTAACAGTTCGGATAAAATTTTATATTCAGATACGGATTTTGATTTTTAAGTTTATCTTTAAACAAAAGCTTTTTAATTAGTAATTTCAAGTTCGAGTTTTCGAATGTTATCGTGTTCAGATTCATATTAAATTTTATTGAAGTAACGTCGCTGTATACGATTGAATCCTACTGTTTAGAAGTATGTCGTCTTCTCACGTAAACAGTACTGACAGCGGCAAGTTCTCAGACAAATTAAAAGCAAAATACCTATGCTTTGTATTTAGAAGAAATGAAAGTTAAGCTAAATTTGCTGTGTGGGAGGGCTGTCAGCTGCGTTATGAATTACAAGGATGATGTGGACTTGGAAAGACATCTTGGCATAGAAAAACATAGGATGATATGAGCCAAACCACGTCTGCCTCACTGCTAGATTTTGTTACTATAAAACAGACGTCTGTAGTTTGATACGTTCAAGCCACACAACCAAACTGGCATACCACGTAATTTTGCACTACCTTTCGCACAAATCGACTCCTCTTTCCTGTCATACTGAAATAAAACAATAGATACAATCAAATCAAACGTGACCTTTCATCAATTAAGGCATTACACGTATAAATCGAGAAACACACTTGTAACGTCATATCCATGTTTACTCATAAATAAACTACTTCTGGCATATCTTATCATCACACAGTCCGATTCTAACCCCCATTGACAATTTCAGACATGTCCTGCCATCTATAGGTAAGATGTAGAACTTTTTGCATTCCGTAATCGTGCCATCGCAGACTAGATGAATCGTGAAAGAATCGTGAACGAATCGTAGGAATCGATTCGCAATGTGAGATTGAATCGTAGGAATCGAATCGGGAAAAAGAATCGTGTTGCCCAACTCTACTGTACTGGCCACCTGTCGTGACATCTAGTTTTCCAGTTCCGCATTACAGCCGGCCGGTGTGGCCGTGCGGTTGAAGGCGCTTCAGTCTGGAACCGCGTGGCCGCTGCGGTCGCAGGTTCGAGTCCTGCCTCGGGCATGGATGTGTGTGATGTCCTTGAGTTAGTTGGGTTTAAGTAGTTCTAAGTTCTAGGGGACTTATGACCACAGATGCTGCATTACATATAGACAACGATTTGTTCTGCAGATTAACTTATTATAAACAGTTATTGGCTGACCCAGGTTAATTCTCTTTATTGCTACACAGGCAAAACTAGTCGAAATATGGGTGGGGAGCCACGGTTTGACACGTGAGCTAGCGCTACACTTCTGCTACTGAAAGAAAATATTTAAAAATTCCTGTAGCTGACTGCTGTCAGGAAGATACCGAGATCCGAAAACTGGACTGGAATATGTACACCGCTAAGAGCTGATACACCGCCTCCAAGAGGAGTCAGGTAACTGCCGCCGATTACATCCACAGCAAAACAAGAAAACAACTCGTAGGCATGCGGCTTGGCTACCACAACCCACTGGCGGATAGCTGCGGCCGGCTACAGGGTGGTGGTGCGCCACCCCTGTGCCTGCGCTGGACGCACAGGGAGCGGCCGATGAGTCGTGGTCCGGAAGAGGCCGTGACGGCCGACATAGCCCGTGCATCAGTGGATGGACCACCTGTGACGACTTGCTGACTGGGTGATCCTGCTGGTTTCAATCCCACTTCCACGTGCTGACAGTTGCGAGGCCCCTTGTACTGAGGCCACGTCAAAACATCTCGGGCTCGATGGAGTGGCTTGGCGTAATCGGTAAGTTGGTTGACCGTTGACCGTGTAGCGGAAGTGTGTGTGACGTCCATCACACGGAAGCGCCGGGCGTGAAAGCCGTGTCTGCTGATACTGCCGAGCTGGCAGGGCACTCGCTGGAAACTGCGGCCCGGTTTTGGTTGCTCGGCTGCGGTCCCAGCTGGCATTGCTTGAATCATTACACATCATTTGCACACCCTCATAGAAAAACAGGAGAGGAACTAAACAGAATTCCACCCCAATGTACTGTAGTGTCGCGGAATAGTAAAAAGTTAGAAACGTGGAATATTGTCAAAGTTTTGTCGCCTATGCCGAGAGCCAGAGGCAGTAGGTTAGCCAAGAGCTAAGAGGACTGCACATATATCGGAATGTGTCGTCACGGAGGGGCAATGGCCTGGTTACACACAACAGGCGAGAGAGAATTGCTTAGCACGCGGGTTTGTGTTGGACGGAGACTTTCGTAGAGTGCAAGATAGAGGTATAGCGTCAGCTGTACTGCATTTCACAACTTTGCGTTAAGTCTGCCGCAACAACACGTAACTCTGTCGCGAGAACACCTGAGGGGCGAGTACGACAGATGAATCAGCAGTATAAGTGGAATGAATGCAGTCATTACAAACGAGCATGACGTCAGGACGTCGCTCGTGCTTCCTTTAAATACAGCAGCTTTGATAGCAACAAGGCATTCGCACTCGCAGTTAGATGTGTACTGGGTCGCTCCATAGCGCTCAGCTCGGTGATCGACATGTTAATCTTTATTAAGGAGATGTTGCAGTAAGGACGGCCATCCAGCAGTAGACGTGAGGGGACAGTACCAGCTCTGGTCCTCTCTGCTGCCGCTGCCAATCATCAACCCAGGATTAGCAGACATCATGGCAGACTCGCTCGCCGCCAATGCTGACCACATCAGTGAGCCATCGTCGAGGTTGTGCGGAGCCTAGGCCCTGTGCATCCGCTGTCACAACTGGGTGAGCCGACGACGCTGGGGGATTGCAGCCCGTTCTGCCCGTCCACCGCGGACGGGCCACCAGGAGGAGCAGGGAGGAACACGGGGTGGGATGGAGTACACTCTGCACTACGAGAACGCCTCTCGTGCCGTCAGCGCCAGGACTCAAACCCGGAGCCTCTATGCACAACGATCTGCTGTCCGCCGCCGAGCCGGCCTGCCAGCCGGATGCCGCCATCCACGCGGGGCTGAAGTATGGACATTCCTCCGCTACGTCACAGCACGCGGTGCTGTGCTAGCAGGACTGCGCGGCCTGGATCTGGTGTCATCGCTACAAGTCAGCGAGGACTCGGGGAAGGTCATTGATATCACCAAGCCACATTGTACTCGGCAGGAATAAAGATGTTATGAGTTAATAATGTTTCTTTGGCGTTTCTGACGCTTCTACAGCGATTTCCTGGCATCCTGACAACTGGAGAGGTCACCGCTCGGCCATCCAGTCCACCGTAGGGGACTGGGACCACCGGGGCACCTACAGTACTTTCAGTTGTTGTAGCCTCTTCTCATTTGGGAAATATAAATCACTAGCTAGGCTCATCAATTCCCAGCTTCAGTTAAACACCTTACCAGTAGAATATCAGCTCCGCCTAGAAGGCTTATGATTCGCCTCCTCAAAACTGTGAGAGCTGCTGGCCCCCATAGATTTCATAAACTCCAAACTGCAGTATGCAAATTGTACCAAGAAGCAAGACTTTCAGCCAATCAGACTCAGCAGTCATGTGCAGACAGTTTTGTTGGTCACTTCCTGCTCGTCATAATAACGCACACTGCAAAGTGCTGCTTTGCGCCAGGGCTGGTCAAAAGTTTATTTCCAGCAAGAGCTGTGAAACACCTGCCATCTGGGCAGACCACCTACTAAATCATTGGAAGAGGTTTTTGTGAAGGTAAGCTCAACATACACTGCCTGAGGAAAAAAGTGAAGAACCCAGAAGCAGAGGAGGAAACGAAATGGCATTCTTGTGTTAAGAAGGTACTTGATGTTATTTCAGTAATTACAAAATCGAGTAAAATTAATGAGATCTGGCAGTTAAGGAAGGCAGGATTTGGTTACGATTGTGGACAGGGCTGTAATCACTTACTATTGCTTGGCTTTACTTTTAATCACACACAATTTATTTAAAATCAACAACCAATTAAAATAATGGCAATAATTTAAGAATTGTTTCATGGCTGAAGGCCTTAATGGCAATAAATTAAGAATTGTTTCATGGCTGAAGGCCTTAAACGCCAAGAATGGCAATTATTAAAAAAAAATTACCAAACATACATAAAATACAGACACAGCAAATAATGTTTTGAAAATAAGCCAATGTGGTCGCAATTAGAATTTTAAGACAAGTAACCACAGTCATGGCTGAAGGCCTTTAACATCAAGACTGGCAATTATTAAAAAAAATGTAACAACATACAATAAAACAGCAAACATAATAACAAAAGTTAATTCAAAAGGACAAGCAACTGATCATCAAACAGGTGAGACAAATGATGGTAGCTTGGTAATACAATAATAAAATAAGAACACAATAAAAAAGCACAAGGGCTAGTCACAGACGGTGCTCCAGGAATCGGCCTCTGAGTAGGTCAGCCTAAAAACACTTTTGCGAGCGATGAGAAAAGCTGCCAAGAGTTGCATTCACACCGTGGCTCAGACTAGTGGCAGTCTAACGAGTGACTAATGATAATCTTGGTTAGGCTGCCTGACGTCCAATAAACCAAATGCAAAGACGTAAAAAAACGCCAAAGCCGGAACTGGTGGCCTGGACTCCGCCCGCAGAGTACTGTGCTTAGAGCGCCCAGAACAAGAAAGGAATCACTGCCACCGAGGTAGAAGAATGGCCAACCAACCTACAATCAAGAAAGCTGTCAAACGTACAACCCTCACCGGGCAGGTAACTGCGGCGTTAGCGGCCACCAGGCATGAAAAATTCCGCTGGTTCAACTTAACAGTTGTAACAAGCTGAAGGTAGCAAACAGCAATTAGAAGCCCAGGTAAGCTAATCAGATCCGCCTTCCCCAAGCACTCCATTCGCTGCTCTTTGCCCTGGCGACATTACGAGCAGCAACACGAACCAAAGTCACTGGAGAATCGCAAGGTTTCACAATGATGGAAGTTTGTCTACTCGAATTGAAATGCACTCAAATGTCGCAGGATCCGGTTTCGACGAGGTCGTGCATCCTCGTGACCGCAGCCCTTCGATCCGGCAGTCCACGCGCGCTGCCAGCGGTCCCGGCGCGTTCTCGCTCTGCACGGACCTGGCTCCTCCTGCGTCCCCAACCGAACTGTCTCACTCACACGACACAGAAGAAAAACGACGTCACCCCAAAGATAGGGCCACAGTTACTACATATCGATAACGCCGCTACTGTCAGTAGCAGTGCTTTCGAAACCAAGTGTCGCCAGTCAACACAAGAAGAAGACAAACAACCGCAACCATGTCAACTAAACGATACATTCGTGCCTCCAACAGAGGACGGAAACCTACAACAGCACCAAAGCGAGCCGAAGCACTGTTCAATTAAGAAGCCACTTTGCTGCATGAGCAAACTTAAGTATTACATTGCACCCTTTCTGGCCTGGGTGTGTGCACTCATTTGATTAGGAAGGGTGTCATTAATTTGTTGTAGCTCCTCAACATCCTGGATGTTGGCACTGGAGCAGATCTGACGTAAATTCTGGTCACATCCACGTTCTTTCGAGGAGAGATCTGGGAATCTTGCTGTCCACAGAAGTACATCTACAACCAGACAGTTGATAGAGACGTGTGCTGTGTGCATGATCATCATCATGTTGAAGAACAGTACCGTGTTAGTGAGTCATGAAAGGTGACACACGTGGACGCAGGATGGCCATGACACACCGTTGTGCCATCAGAATTCCCTGTCACTACCAGCCATGACCTGAAGTAGTAGCCAACACAATGACACCAGCTGTAACCAATGTGCTTCTGCTATAGACTGGAAGAATGCGACCCCTCCTCAGGTCACCGCCATACTTGCTGATGATGCTCATCCAGGAAAGCGCAGAACCGTGAATCATCTCTGAACACAATGCAACCCCATTCATCAGCAGTCCATACTTCCCGGTGATGGCAACACTCCAAATGCACGTTGTGGTGTTTATAGCGCCATGTGCATTGGACGGTGGGTGCCTAGCCTGGCTGCTACTAGTCTCATGTAATGGTGTGAGGTGGCACATAACGTTGAGGGCGTCGACTACTTGATCTCGGATGCCAGGCGCATACATGCATACATGAAGGGGGTACGACACATTTGCTGCGCAGTTTGGTGGTCCTCCCATGTGGTCGACCAGAACCTCGATGGCGAGAATGCCTGGCCTCACATTCACATGCACACCGACATCGAGGTGCTGTCTCATCCGAATACCCCACAAATCTGGATACTGCGCTCATCGACTAGCCAACCAAATAGAGACCGTATAAGGCCTCTTTCACACCCTTTCAAATGCTATCTCACACGAGTATGTGGCATCTTTGTGTCCTTCATACTGGTCACGCAACATCTGACGCTCTTCTCACCCTACATACACTACCAGGCCTGATAACAACACATACAACACTAATGCAGTCTGGAGGTCATTCTGCCATCACAGAGAATTGCAACTCTAATATTTTACATTCCCCATCCATGGTGTGTATGTGTAGGAAGTACATCCAATCGTGTCTTCCGGATGCTTTACTTTCTTTGTCGGGCATTTATTTAGAGTAACAAGTAAATACATTATTGTCATTTATGTACAATCATCAGAAGTTGTTTTAGAGTGCTGTAATGCATTTATAACAAATATTACAATAATTTTTGATGGCTTCGAGAAGATAATTGTTTATTCCTCCAATGGCTAATCAGCCGGATCATCTCAATTATCATTAATTCTGTTCAGCACTGTGGCAACCAGCTGTCCAGACGCCTCTGTAACTAGGTCAGAGCTGGCTGTTCGTGGCCTTGCTGTCAGCACTGCAGCCTCTGTTGTCTTCGACACAGTTTACAGTGCTCCTCCTAGTTAACAGTTCTTTGTTTCTTCCTTTTGGGAGTACCTCGTGGTGCATTTGAAACACCTGGTGCCATATTTGAAGTTCCTGCAGCATACTCAATGAACACTCAGTGTTTCTTCTGACACCTCGTATAAACAATAAAATACACAAAATTAGTTTACACGTCAATTCTAATAAAGAACTTTACTTGTAGGTACCTATGACAGAGGACTAATGGGGACGTATGTAGCAAAGGAATGTGAAGATTATTACGTCCCTCACTGAGTTTGTTGTGTTCTCCTGGAAACCCTTTAATGCGAGCCAGTAAACACTTGGTTTACAAATATTGAAACGTCCCCTTAGAAAAATTATACATGACTGTGCTTAAACTGACACACAATATTTTTTTAGCGCAACGCAGTCTGACTTTCAGTAATCCCTACAAAAGAATGGCCCTGACTAAATTAACCTATACGTTTCACAAATCACTTACCTCACAAATAATCTTCGTTACTCGAACTACTGCAATAAAGCGAGCGCCACTACTGCCAGCTAAATAAAAGATTCAAACTATGGAAGGCACTAACTACTGATAGGCATAGTTAGCAAAGGAAAGATTTTAATAGAGAACAAACAATGTATTTACCTTATAGTCATAATATATATAGCAGTTCATGACATCCATTCTTACAAATGTACTGTTTCTGATGGACACACCTCCAGATTATCCATTCTCAAAAATCCGCCATCTCACTTCCCCACATCCACCACTGCTGGCGGCTCGCCTCCAACTGTGCAACGCTATGCGCTGTTAACAGCCAACTGCCCAACACTACACTGGCAGACATCAATGCAAACCAGCCACAGACTGCACACAGCACAGCCAGTGATTTTCATACAGAGCGCTACGTGGCGGTGGCGTTACCAATATAAAAACCTGAACAGCCTACTTACATAGCCCCCATGCTCCCCACAAAAAATTTTACAAATTGTTTTGGGCAGTCGCCAATACAGATTTGAAATTTTTTTTGATAATTACATTAACAAAGATATCAAATGCACACACTTATTGATACAATGCTGGTCAAAAGCTAAAATTTTCTCACAGTCCATAAAGACAGACCTGATCATTCATCACAGTAAAATTGCAGTGTTTTTATTTCTCAAAGTCTGAGCAGTAAAAGAAAATGCACACGGAAGTAGTGGATTTTCATGCGGTCTTGAAGAAGTTGTGTTGTCCTTCCAACGGAAAGACAGTGCTGACTCTTGACATGCAGGCAGGTAATGGGCCACAACAGAGCAAACCCACAGCAGAGTCAGTCGAAGTTTTGAAGAATGTTGGTAGGTAGGTCATCAAAGAGCAGACCCACTGTAGTCCCAGTAGAGATTATGGTATTGGTGGGCCATCAAAGATGCAGACCCGCTATAGCCCGTGTAGAGACGGCCAGCAGCCATCTATTGCGACTGTGCAGGTGCACAATCACCATCAAAGAGTCTTGTGGAGAATATAGCAAGTCCATAAACCACCACTTGTGCACACACAAAGTTTTTGGAATTGTCTTCAGAAGTCTTGTAGACAATATAGCAAGTCCATAAACCACAACTTGTGCACTCACAAAGTTTTTGGAATTGTCCTTAGAACCAGCAGTGCTGTTAACCAGTCCCTTGCTGAATTACCAACACACGTGCAAACAGTAACAGTCCCTACTACTCACATATTGTCCATATACTATGACCAACAGAAACGTGTGCAGTGAAATGTAACTTACAAGTTACTTAATTTGATGAACTGGTGTCCATTACAATTTTATAACATGAGAATACAATTACAGAGATACAGAAAACATCATGAAAACATAATAATACAGATAACGTTTGTGGTAATACAGGCTTTACAAAAGAATAGAAATAGACATATACATCAGTGTTACAAGAGTTATGACATAAGTACATACATAAAGATCAGAATAACTTTTGGAACATCAACTTCACATATTATCAACAAAACAGAACAGATAAATAATGTCTAAACATCTTTACAAAGTAAACAACATATTATCAGAAAAATTCTACAACGTAAATCTTATTAGCTAAACACATAAAGACAGGAAGAACACAAATATACAAGAGTACACAAACACATAGTGGGATAACACAAGGAAAGGACAGGGTTTGTTTTACTGCAGTATTTTGCAGACAAAACTTTCTTTACTTCTTGGAGATCTCCCTTCGTTCTTCATTGTTTCCAAAAAGTCCTATCCAATCATGCTTTCTGTATTCTGTTCACATCCTCTTTCAAAAATAGTTTTCCTCCACTGTACACTACTTTTTTTTGCCAAACCATTTTCTTATAGCTTCTCAATGCATTTCTTCCAATTCATCATATCTAGTTTCTTATACAGTCTACCCCCTCTTAAGCTAACGTAAATCTACTGAGCTCAGATATATATACCAAGGGTCGAGACAATGCTGCAGCACATAACAAATTAACACAAACAGCAATGACAAAAAATTCAGATTTGCAAAGCAAGCAGCAGTAAAATAAATTAGCAGAGCAATTGCAACATTACAACTAATATAAGGGAATGTGCAGCAAACAATAAAAATAAATCAGTAGTGAAACTGGCTTAACAGAGTAATACAAAGTCAAATTCAGTAACACTATGCCTGGCAAGCAGCAGCAGCAAATGAAATAATTTATACCTAAACATGACAAAGCTCAAGCAGAAAAAATATTACACTAAAGATGGCCATGTCTAATACCTAGGTAGCATCTTAACACTAGAGTGATGCATCACAAAATCTTACTCTGCAAGAACGTTACCAAGTCATTAAAAAATTATTTATGCAACTCCTGTGAAGGGAAATGTATATTTGTGCTCTCTTTTCTACGAAAGTACATCATAAAATTATTCTTTACTGGGTCTGTAGACAGAAAATAGTGATATTAGTACATCTATTAAATTTTATTTTAACCAATGCTGCAGTGCAGCTAGAAACTAGATATTAAACAAAATGAGCAATCTCTCAACTACAAAGACAATAGATATAAAATGTTTCTCATCATTTCATTAGGCATTTTAGTAAATATCATAAATTACGAACTCCACAGTGTAATCATATGTTTTCAAGTTTGAGCATGTCGTATTTGCGATGCTTTCTACAAAACAATGTCAATAGCGAGGATAATGGCCTCCTTTTTTCTCCACCTCTGCCTCTGAAAGGCACACACTAATTACTTTTCTCCAGGCGACTGTCACGCAGCTGGGTGACCACAACGCATTACGTGAAGGTGGTCACTTAACTTTCTTACAGAAATATTTACGACACCAGTTTGCACTACAGTGACAGTCTCATATAAAATTTCACAGGTCGAGAATTTGCGTTACAAATGTGTAGAAACAAAATCCTGTGAATATAACAGTGTGCAAAAAATTTTCGCCTGCATTGTGATACATTCACGCATTTACACACATTTCATAACTCTTAAAGTTCGCTTCTCAGCTTATTGATCATAAACATACCTCAACAGCATAATACACATCGTCATCGTAATAATAACATCATAACAGATCAATCACATCTCAAAATCGTTGCAGCTTCTTTCAATAATTTCAAGACCTTCAATAAAGTCATCTACCTCAAACATACTTCAAAAATCATGATCCCTTACCAAATACATCATTCAAAGCTCTCATAGTATCACAATGGTTCCGAAAAAAATATGAACAGTTCACAAAGTACAGACAAAATACAATTTCATAAGTGTGAAATTATCCAACTGTGTAATTACGTAAACATCTGTCGCTGATCTAGTAAAATAAATGTTTGTCTCTCCCAGTTAAATTATCACATAGCTGTGTAATTTATGTGTTAGAGAAATATGGTACCAATGTGTAAAGTTGTAGAAGCAAATACCATATTAGCTAGGGCTCTTTGTGCTTGCCAAACAGATGGTACACAAAGTAGGTGTGTACCCCCCTGAGGATTAATGTAATTATACCCTCAGGTGTTACAGATTACAGCAATGCAATGAAATGTATCACAGAAAACCTTTGTATCTTTGTAATTCAAAAATCTTTAAAAATAATGTTTTAAGTACAAAATTAATCACTCAAATACGTGTACTGTAGCGCTAAACTGTGCGTCTTGTTGTAAGATAATCTCTGTGGAAGTATTGTAGCTATCATACTCTGTAAGCAAAGTTCTGCTGAAATCAATGTACTTACCTCATCATAATCGAAAGTGAAATGTTTTGCGTATAGATATTGTAGTTATTACGTACCTTACTGTGATCAAGAAAGTACTATAATGTAACGTATTGTTGTGCTACAAAAAAGGCTGTCTCATTGTAGCTATACCACAAAAGTTACTACTAAAACATGTTTTACTTTCCAGAAGAATTCAAAAAAACTGTGCAGATATAAAACAGAAACACCGCAAAAGCAATAATGTGAATTGTGTCACACATTAGTAGCGTCGTGATATAGTCGTGTAGCTGTCAAATAAACTAACCACTGTGTCATCTGGTATCTCTCAGAAAACACTTTAAATCCATAATATATTTTCAAGTAAACCAAAATGTTGCAGTAAAATCTCATTAGCAGTACTGGTATATGTTCTAAGTATGTAAGCTTTATAGTCGTTATGTAATCGTGCAACTAACAAGCAAGAATGTACACACACAATAACACTGTGTCGTCTGTTCACTATAACAATGCAATCGTAATTACTGTCTAAATAAGTTCTCTTGGTTCTTGACTGGATATTTAACTGCAAACATTGTTGCATGTTAACAGTTTCTCAGTGTGACAAAGCGTACTAGTAGCATGAAGTGAAAATTTTATGGCAAAGACTAAGTTAAAAGCAGATTATCTCTCAATAAACGGTTTTACAAGTGAAATGAGGTGTAAACCTTTACCCTTCGTAGTACGCAGAGTTACAACTTAAACGCAATTATCATGTTGTACACATCGGTAAGGAATGCTGGAATTTTTCTAAAGGTTAGCGTCTGTTATTTTTCTCTGAGCCAGCCAGCGCACGTGGCTGCCTGTGGTCCAAGTAATTGTCTGCTATCTCTTTGTTGGCGCGCATCGTTACTAGGATTTGGAGACCTAACTTCTACAAATTCACCTTGATGAGAGGGCCCTGCCCTGTTTGAATCCCGCCAGTTCTGATGCAATTCAGGTCTGTCGTTACGATCATATTGTCTGTCGTCATGTCGGTAGATTCCATAGTTTCTTTCTTGTCGGTCACGTGGTGGAGAATTTCTCCCTGAATCGTAACTGTGCGCTGGACCATTGTGTCTGAAGTTATTCTGTCTCCCTTGATAATAATTATTTTGGTTCCCATATTGTCTGTTTCTCTGATTGTCTCTGTGATAGTCATTACTGCAGAGAGGTGATCTTTCCCTGTAATTATTACTACTCTGCCAACGGTTGTCATATGAGTGGTGTCTCTTTTGGTCACGATTTACGTTGTAAGAATAGCCTTGTCGTGTCCATTTATTATTTCTGTCATCGCGGAATTGTGACGGATGTGACCTGTAATTGTTGTGTTCCTGTTTTCGCGTTCCGCGATTGTCAGTGTCAATTTCTAATTCTTGTAAGAGTCCCTGAAAAGCTTCAATGTCGTCTTTGCAACGTCCTGCCAAAATAATATGTCGTAAATGTTCAGGTAATTTGATTAAACAAATGTGGATGAGTTCTGAGGAGCTGTATGGATTTGACAGGTACTGATTCTTGTGCAACATGTCTTCAAAATATTTCACAAGATTGGAAAATTCAGATTGTTCGAAATGTTTCATCATTATGATGCTATGTTTTACTCGGTCTTGTGTAGCTTGAGACCAATATGCTGAGAGGAAGGCATGATAAAAATCTCCTTCACTGTGACAATCGTGACCAATCGCATTCTTTCAGCTGGTTCATTCTCTAAGTAGCCACACATAAATTCTAATCTGTGCTCTAATTACCAGTTGGGAGGAAAACAGTGAGAGAATTGATGGAGCCACGCTTGTGGATGAATGTCGTTGCCAGAATTCTTAAATGTTTTGAATTTACGTGTAGTAATGAACAACTTATAGTCAAAATCATCGTGTCAGCGAGTAGCATATCGGTCATTGTTATGTCGTGTCGGTGGTTCCATCTCAAAATTCGGTGCACCATGCCAATTTCTTTCATAATTTCCGAAATGCCCTGTGTTATTATTTTGTGGCTTTTCCGTATTTCTAAGTCCCTCTTCCCGTGTTGGAATGCGAGTGTCCTCTGAAATATGTAATTTTTGTATTACTTGTGCCAACTGATCTTGTACTTCCCGGATTTCTCTTTTGTGTTGCGTATTAATTTGATTCTGATTTTGTTTGAATTTCTTAATTTGTTCATACTCTTCTGTGTCAGTGATGGCTACAGGTCTTGTGTCATTCAGATCATCATTGACCTTTGCAGATAAGTTAGTGAACTGATCCGAAAGTTCGGCTACTTTCTCCGATAGTGTACCTATTTCCTCAGTGTGTTTTTCTGAACCAAATTTCAGAGTGTCCATTTGTGTTGAAATGGTATCTACTGTGTCCTTTAAATTTTCCTGAGTTTTTGCAAGTTGCGTAACCGAATCGGTAGATGCAACTGAGTCAATTTTAGCTTGCAAGGTCTCATGATTTTCATGAACAATAGTTTGCAGTTCTTTTATGGCTGCTTCGTGATTCTGTAATGTATTTTCACGCTGCAAAAAAATAGGTTGCAAATGCTCACAAATTTGTATTTTTACGTCATTACAGACTTTTTGACATTTCAATTCGATTTTATGTAACTCAGCAGTTAAATCTTCACGTGTTTGTTCAAGCTTATGTTTCACTGAGTCTAACTTTTGAAGCTTTTGTTCCATTGTATCTAACTTTTGAAGCTTTTGCTGTGTTTGTCTCTGATTTCGTTCCATTGTCTCTAACTGTTGCTGTGTTTGTCCCTGATTTTGTTCCATTTGTTGCATTAATTGCAATAATAATGTATTAGTGTCTGGAATCTGTTCCTCTATGCTTTTCGGCAGTGCATTTGCACAGGCAAGATTCACATTTTGACAAGCAGAAAATGAGTCTTGACTTATTTGAGGAATCGGTGAGGACGCAAAACCTGAATCTACAGTATTTGCAAGATTGTGTCCTGTCATTTCGGATTCCTGAGGCGAGCTGTTGCCGACCGATCTATCGATAATGCTTCCCTGTTCACTAATTGTTTCACTGCCTACACCATTATTTGCAGCCCGCTTCATTTCCCTATGCACAATTACCAAATTACTACTTTGAACATTAGTTAATTCGTTACTCGGCGGCGCTAACACAATGCTTTCGTCTTAACTGTCATTTCTCAGTTTAGTTTGGAGTCTAGTATTACGTTTTTCACATGCCATTATTGTCACAACATTTCACACGACAACACAGAAAACCACAATTTGAAGAGCAAAATAAGAAAACACATTAATATAGCACTGAACATAATATCTCGTTAATTACAAGCGCAGCTGCGAAATACTTGGTGCAAATCTACATGCATGCCACAACTGTTTTACTGTACAAGAATGAAAAACTACAACTACAAAGGAAATTCTCTCTACACTTACGTGCTAGCAATAAACAAAGGCTGCACTAATTACACAAACTACAAGAAAAAATCAGAAGATTCCAGTGAAGCATCCTCGGCTAAGGGTCGACATATGAAACGTCCCCTTAGAAAAATTTATGAATTACTGTGCTGATAAACCTCTTACATTATTTGATTTTCAAACAGCTGAGCAGAACTGAACGTACTCAGACATTTCGCTCTTTACCTATTCTGATCATCACTAAACTGACACACAATATTTTTTGCGCAACGCAATCTGACTTTCAATAATCCCTACAAAAGAATGGCCCTGACTAAATTAACCTATACGTTTCACAAATCACCTACCTCACAAAAATCTTCGTTACTCGAACTAGTGCAATACAGCGAGCGCCACTACTGCCAGCTAAACAAAAGATTCAAACTACGGAAGGCACTAACTACTGATAGGCATAGTTAGCAAAGGAAAGATTTTAATAGAGAACGAACAATGTATTTACCTTAAAAGTGTTCAAAAGTCATAATATATATAGCAGTTCATGACATCCCTTCTTAGAAATGTACTGTTTCTGATGGACACACCTCCAGATTATCCATTCTCAAAAATCCGCCATCTCACTTCCCCACATCCACCACCGCTGGCGGCTCGCCTCCAACTGTGCAACGCTATGCGCTGTTAACAGCCAACTGCCCAACACTACAATGGCAGACATCAATGCAAACCAGCCACAGACTGCACACAGCACAGCCAGTGATTTTCATACAGAGCGCTACGTGGCGGTGGCGTTACCAATATAAGAACCTAAACAGCCTACTTATAATATTCTGTGCACTCGCGCGGCTCTTGACACTTCTTACGATCTATGAACGAACACGAATGTATGCAAAACACACGGTTTTCACTTTTTAATATAAATTTATTTACAATGAATTGTAGTTCTATGTACTTCCTTTCAGCTTCTCCGTGAAATATTGACTCCTCAGCCCATTTAATTTCTTCTTAACATCGTCGACAGAGCATCCATCTCGAATTGCAGCTCATCTCTGCTGTAATTTCTCTGTACGGTTCTAACCACTTAATGCGGTTTTGTAACCCGCGTGCCTCGTATTGTGTACGATTTCATATTCAACATACTCGGCAATAACCATTGTGGTGGTAGCTACCCACCAAACATACTGCGGCGTCGTTGTACTAGCTAACTGAACGAATTACTACAAGCAAGTGACAAGTATAACTCTTATGAAAGCTAGGACCAAAGATTTTTGATAAAATATCCCTTCTATAAAAGCTTCCCTGGTACTCTGTTAAGGATTTTACAACAGAGCTTTTAATAAAGATCTTTGTCGAACTTTAACAGTGTCGTATATGCCTAACAGACACGAGCACCACTCCGGATGTGCCGTAGCAGTATCGACACTGGCGTTGCAAGCTAGTATTGATTCGCGTGTCCAAGAATAACGGCTACTTATATCTGAACAAGTTGCTGAGAAATGTCGAGTGAATGTCTGGTTTTGCCGGCCGGGGTGGCCGAGCGGTTCTAGGCGCTACAATCTGGAAGCGCGCGACCGCTACGGTCGCAGGCTCGAATCCTGCCTCGGGCATCGGTGTGTGTGTGATGTCCTAAGCTTAGTTAGGTATAAGTAGTTCTAAGTTCTAGGGGCTGATGACCTCAGAAGTTAAATCCCATAGTGCTCAGAGCCATTTGGACCATTCTGCATCTCGACCTTGTTTGTGGTGAATGCGCAGCTCAAGAAATATGCTCTCTCTCTCTCTGTATCTCTCTTTGTCTTTCTACTCTGGCCGTATACACGAAGGATCCACTGTCCTGGGCGGACACCACTTCAGCTTGCTTTGTCGGGTAACATCTATAGGACAGTGAGGGGAAACAAATAGTGAAATTCGGACCTAGCAAACAGCGATGGACATTCCTGACACGCAATGCAATGTCTGTTCCCTCCAGCACGTGTGTAAACACGCAGCTACTATTTCGACCGGGATGTGCGCCCGGCGTTGGGTAACACAGTGTAAAGCCCGTGCTAGGCTTGCAAGCACTCCTCTCGCGTGAAAAGGGCTTTGGCCGTTGACAATCCGCCTCCAAATGGGATAATAAAGTAACAGAGAGGCAGAGAGCGTAATCCGCGGATAATGCAGTGTGTGACCGGACTGTGTGCTGTTGCGGACGCACAGTGGGGGACGCGAGTTTTTGCCGGCCGTTTTCGCAGGTAGAGGCGGCCGGGCCGCTGTTTTTGTCGGCGCTGCTTTGTTGAAGAGTGAAAGAGGGGGGGGGGGGGGGCGCAGGGCCAGCCTGAGGGCCGCAAGGTGGCAGGCGGGGCAGCTTTCCTGCCTTCTGCCCGCCGGCCAAGGGCACGCACGCGAGTCCGCCGCGTCCTACCGCACGGTCAACTGGGACACAGCCGGCGCTGGCTGGCTGCCTGGGTTAGGTCCCATTTACTACACGAGCACTTCCTTGTCTCACAAGGAGACGGCACGACCGTGGGGTCGCGGATTTGTCCGCAATTTTGTGTGGTGAAAGAGGACCCCTAACACCTCACGTGGTTAAAATATTAGGACGCACTACCCGGAAAATCCTGGGAAAAAACGATGCAAAGTTTCTTAGGTACCTGATGAGTGTAAAATGTTACTACACTGCCGAGCCGCCGTTTAGCCAGGCATGGTAACTCAGCGTGTTTGGTCAGAGGGCTAACTGCCATCTGTAATAAAAAAAAAAAAACTGAGTTAATGGATCAACAACGAACTGAAATGGATGTCTTTCGACGTCCGCCCCGAGCAGATACACGAACAAAATGAGATTTTAAAAAAGTAAGCCTCGGTGCTTAGGGCTCGGATTCTTACGCCAGAGGTCTCGTGTTAGATTCGTCCTGTGGCACTTTTTTTTCCTCTGTTTCATTTTCTTTGGTTATTCCACCAATTATTCAGAAAGTTTCCCAAACCTACATTATCTTTAACAAATTAGTTACATTATTGAATAAAAATTATTTTCCTTTTGTCCAACAACACAATTCATGGCGGTGGGTTTTCCATTTTTCATTGTAAAGTATTTGAGGAGAAACATTGCCTTTTTAATCAGAATAACAAAGTCGATTGGGAAACATTCAATTTTTATACATATAATACTTGTACGAGTTTTTCCATTCGTCTGTAAAGAATTCGTGTTACTATTTTGCAGTTGTGACTCATTAAACTGATAGTTTGGTAATTTTCACATCTGTCAACACTTGCTCTCATTGGGATTGGAATTATTATTATTACAAAAATTATTGTTACAAAAATTATTAATTACAAAAACAAATCTCATACTGGATGTTCATTACAAATGTCGCATGGCAAATTTTTCACACTCCTGAAAAGTGAGAAAATAGGAAAGGTCTCGTCCAAGTATTTCAAAACGCATATATTGATACGCTCTAGAAAACAAATACTTTAAAACACTCCAAACAATATGCAGAAGGCAGTACATAGAGCCTTTTTACTCATCCTTTGTATATTGTTCTCATTCTAAGAGTCAAATAACTTAGAAAATTATTTTCATCACCAACACTAGGTTATTAAACCCTCGTAAAAGCTACGATTGCAATTACTATCTCTTCGTTCTTCCCGCCATTCTGGATATGTTAACCACACGTGCTCTCGGGTAGCTTCATGGAAAACATAGTTGTTAACAATGGCTAAATAATTTATCGCCTGACCCAAGCGGTTTACTGGCACTAGTGAGCTCGTAAATATTACGAATGTCACTTTGACTGCCATCTCTCTCTTCTGCTCCCACCGCTTGCACTCCTCCTCTCTTTCTCTTTTTCTGCCACTGACCCTACGCCCACTGGTCATGAACATCTCCCCTCTCTTTCGCTCCCACTGACTCTGTCTTCATCCACGTCTCTTTCTCTCTCGCTGGCAGTTTCTATCACCATCCCTGTCCCCTCTCGTTCGCCGGCCGAAGTGGCCGTGCGGTTCTAGGCGATGCAGTCTGGAACCGCGAGACCGCTACGGTCGCAGGTTCGAATCCTGCCTCGCGCATGGATGTGTGTGATGTCCTTAGGTTAGTTAGGTTTAACTAGTTCTAGGGGACTAATTACTTTAGAAGTTGAGTCCCATAGTGCTCAGAGCCATTTGAACCATTTTTTCCCCCTCTCGTTCTCTTCCACTGCCACTGTCTTCTCTCTCTCCGACCGTCACTGTCTCACTGCTACTCTTTATCAGCGTAAAAAAGCGCTCATATAAATTCTTAATGACGAAGGAGAAATGAGAATTGAGGCAACTGGTTCCCACGTTCCTGTCAGAGTCTTTTAAAGACGAACATACTCGCCATTTTTGTTCTCCAACAGGAGCATTTTTCGTCTGATTCCCTTCTTTTCGTTGTACAGCATGGTGTGCTCCTTATATTAAACCAATTCCGTAGGACAGTAAAGTTTTGACCGTTTATTTATCTACTTCGATAAATTTATATGCTTTGGTATATATCAACAACAAGAAGTAAATATGCACAACACAATGTTAACACAAAGTCGTTTTTGGCTTTAAAGTTTCTGAATATCGTACCGCGACATAATGTAGAAAAATACACTAGAAAAACCAAAGTTTCGGGCGCCGTTTCAGTGGCCTTCTTCTGGTTTACCGATGTGCTATAGCTGTGTGGAGTCGTTCATATTTTTTTGTAACCGCTTTCCTTTGAACATCACGTTACGTCGAAATTTCCAAAAGGTCGTAGCTATGATTGGTCACTTGAGGCAGGACGAGCGGGAACTTTATTATAATATTAAATGCAATAAATTATAATAAAGATAACATGATGAAGGAGTACAGCTTGTTCTACTTTATTGTGTCATTTCAGCGGCGGGCGCGGGAAAGTAGTTTTAAGCACTGTGGTCCGTCGCAGTGTTACGAGTCGAAATCCCTCAAAGTGCTGACATTTGCAGCTCACACTACAATCTCACCACCTGCGGTGATGGAAATGACGCAAGACAGTAACAAGGTTTCATGAAAGGGCATTACAGAGACGCTGATGTTCACTTGTGTTACTTATTTGTAGCTATGAAATGTGAAGTGAAATTACGAGATACATTCAAGTTCTAAGGCCTCCGATTTTTTTTCTAATTAACTACTCACCCGAAATCGATGAAACTGGCGTTACTTCTCGACGTAATCGCCCTGCAGACGTACACATTTTTCACAACGCTGACGCCATGATTCTATGGCAGCGGCGAAGGCTTCTTTAGGAGCCTGTTTTGACCACTGGAAAATCGCTGAGGTAATAGCAGCACGGCTGGTGAATGTGCGGCCACGGAGAGTGTCTTTCATTGTTGGAAAAAGCCAAAAGTCACTAGGAGCCAGGTCAGGTGAGTAGAGAGCATGAGGAATCAGTTCAAAGTTGTTATCACGAAGAAACTGTTAGCTCGATGTGCGGGTGCGTTGTCTTGGCGAAACAGCACACGCGCAGCCCTTCCCGGACGTTTTTGTTGCAGTGCAGGAAGGAATTTGTTCTTCAAAACATTTTCGTAGGATGCACCTGTTACCGTAGTGCCCTTTGGAACGCAATGGGTAAGAATTACGTCCTCACTGTCCCAGAACATGGGCACCATCATTTTTTCAGCACTGGCGGTTACCCGAAATTTTTTGGTGGCGGTGAATCTGTGTGCTTCCATTGAGCTGACTGGCGCTTTGTTTCTGGATTGAGAAAGGGCATCCACGTCTCATCCATTGTTACAACCGACGAAAAGAAAGTCCCATTCGTGCTGTCGTTGCGCCTCAACATTGCTTGGCAACATGCCACATGGGCAGCCGTGTGGTCGTCCGTCAGCATTCGTGGCACCCACCTGGATGACACTTTTCGCATTTTCAGGTCGTCATGCAGGATTGTGTGCACAGAACCCACAGAAATGCCAACTCTGGAGGCGATCTGCTCAACAGTCATTCGGCGATCCCCCAAAACAATTCTCTCCACTTTCTCGATCATGTCGTCAGACCGGCTTGTGCGAGCCCGAGGTTGTTTCGGTTTGTTGTCACACGATGTTCTGCCTTCATTAAACTGTCGCACCTACGAACGCACTTTCGACACATCCATAACTCCATCACCACAGGTCTCCTTCAACTGTCTATGAATTTCAATTGGTTTCACATCATGCAAATTCAGAAAACGAATGATTGCACGCTGTTCAAGTAAGGAAAACGTCGCCATTTTAAGTATTTAAAACAGTTCTCATTCTCGCCGCCGGCAGTAAAATTCCATTTGCCATACGGTGCTGCAATCTCTGGCACGTATTGACAATGAACGCGGCCTCATTTTAAAACAATGCGCATGTTTCTATCTCTTTCCAGTCCGGATAAAAAAAATCGGAGGCCTTAGAACTTGAATGCACCTCGTAAATGAATTAAATAAATGACACAGTATAAGGTCAGTTCAGTGTGCAATGACTAGCACAGTGCAAGTTATTGTCAGCTCATGTAGTCTGGTATGCACCCTGGCAAGTGTCACGAGAGCTTCCAAATTGTACCGATGAATACCAAACAGGACTAGGAGGCAGTGCTCCAAGAAAAGTTGGACAAGATAAATATTTCGTCCTTCCCTATTCTCCCTTTTCACAGATTCACTGCATCTCCTACTCCCCTCCCCTTTCGTTGCCTATCTCCTCCCCCCCCCTCTCTGTACATCTCCTGCTCCTCCTGTCTTTCCATACTCACCCCCTCTTTCTATCCATTTCATATGCCCCCTTCACTTTGTTCAACTCATCTTACGTCATACTCTCTCTATCCACCCTTCCCTCCTCCCAATGTCCATCCACCCATCCCTCTTCGCTATTTATCATCTCCTTCCCTCTCTCTATGTTCTGCTCCTCCTTATCACTCTCCATCTTACTGCCTTGGACTCTCACAATCCATCTCTGCACACCTTCACCCCCCAATCTTTCTTTTCAGCTGAACCCATCCACACGTACAGCTCCAGTAAGGTATGTCGACACTACCTGCATGACATGCCTGTTGTGAATGGCAGCCTGCATGTCAGGGATGAAAACACTGCTTCTATTGGAACTAGGTAATTTTAATGACCACAGTGCTGCTTCTCATGTAGCAAATACCTTATGTAACGAGTTGGTTTAAATTGCTTCAGTGGTATAGGAGGGCACACTAACCTTTTTACTGTAGCTTCTCCCACTTATGCATTCAAAATATATTTTTACACACACCTCTGCCTCTCACCTGTCTGTGTCAACCTGTTCATCCTTCTGTATCTCTCCATCTCATCCTGCCAACACCATTCATATAATCCCTCTGCTCCACTCTCTCTGTCTCTTCATCTTCTTCTGATCCATTTGTCCATCTCCTCTGTCCTCTCTGCCTGACTATATATTCCTCCACCTGTTCCTTTTCCACCTACCTACTACTCCACTACACCTTTCACATGCCTCCTGAATCCTCCTGTACTCTCTCCTCTCTGTAACCATTTCCTGCTCCCACACTCTCTGATCTTCTCTTCCTACCACTCTCTCTGCCCAACCTCTTCTCATCCCTCTGTCGATATCCTCCACCTCCCAGTATGTCCACCACCTCTTCATCCTTCTCCAACTCCTCTATCGATCTCCTCCTCCACCTCTCTCTACCCATGTCCTCTTTCCCTCACTCTGGCCCTCCCCACCTTCCCCACTTCTCTATTCATCCTCTAATGCACCTTACCTTGTGCATTTACTCCTGTCCTCTCCCTCTGTATCCCTGTGTAGCCCTGCAGGTTATTACTACTTCCCCAACATGCCTGTCGTGCAGGGCAACTTACACATTAGGGTCATGGAAATCATTTCTTGCACATGACATATAGTCTGCATGCAAAGCAAGTTGTTAAAGGTGGCCAATATTACTTCAACACAACACACCTGTTGTGTAGAACAGCCTACAGTTTGGGGGCTGGAATACTGTTTCTTGCCCCTGACTTGCAGGCAGCCTTGCAAAGCAGGTTGATAAGGCAGGATGATGCCAATCCCACACAACTCGCCTGTCATAGAGGGAAGTCTATATGGCAGATGTTAAAGAAACACGATTTTGCCCTTATCTTCACTTGTAATGGAGGTAGTGTTCGTACTCAGGAAGTTTACTCTTTGTGTGTCATTTTGGCTGAAATCGATCCACGGCTATGGAAAGAGACCCCAGACTTACAAATTCATCTGTAGAACTATACACTTAGTATGGATATCGCCAATACTTCATACAATACATGTGACCGTTTTTCTACTACTGTGCTTTCATTTCCA
This sequence comes from Schistocerca cancellata, assembly GCF_023864275.1. Lineage (NCBI taxonomy): Eukaryota > Metazoa > Arthropoda > Insecta > Orthoptera > Acrididae > Schistocerca > Schistocerca cancellata. The sequence continues at coordinate 523,818,037 of NC_064633.1, forward strand.
TTCACCTGAATTAGAATTTTCAATAGATGCAACCTGGGTTCCAATTGTAAACGTTGAAAAAACTTCTGTCAGTTCAGCTGCTGATATCTTGGGACACTGATCTGAATGAAGATCTTGTACTTGAACGGAACTGAGCGCCTGCCCCTCCCCTCCCCCTCCCCACCTTCCCAGCCACAAAGAAAGAACTGTCTATTTAGTTCATGTTTGTTACTTTTTACACGTAAATGAAGAAAATGATTATTCCTTCTTTCTGTGGCAAAAAATACATAAATATTGATTCACTTTGGTCACATATGGTAACACAGTCGATTGTGAAACGGGTAATATTGCCCCAAAATATTATACTGTCTTAAAATAATGTCTTTATTAAGTGGTGTAAAGTATCCTACTCCAGGGGCTACTTTGCTCCCAATTCTTAAGACATTATAACATTACAAAGATACCGGTATATCTTTGGTGTTTTTCTACGCTACTAGATGGTATATGCCTTGTTTTAGAACAGACTAAGGTGATTGTCAAAAGCCGTTTTACAAAACTACTATCCAATGAAACACTGTCCAATAGCGGTGCAGAGAAACTCAAGTTTACAGTACCTTCTTACTTTAAGATTTTTCGTCTCTCTTGTGAGAGAAAACTTACTTACTACTTACTAGGTTGTCCACACAATCTATAATTAGCTTTTGACCTTGCTGGTCACTCTCCTCCATCCTCCTCGGTTCACATAGTCTTCTTCAGCTAGTCCCATCATACACAGTATCTACGCTGATGCCGTGGTCTTCCCCTCGGTCTGCCAGCTGTCATGCCTTCTTCCACCACCTCCCTGGTGGTCCGGCCCTCTCGAACCATTATGTGCCCGTACCACTTCAGTCTCCTCTCTTTAACTGCTGCATTTCGCGGTTTTTCCTTTTTCTCCAGTCATCTCCATCCTTCATTGGCCCCAAAATCTGTCTCAGAACAGCATTCTCAGATATCAGGAGTTTTCTTTATATCTTTGGGGCTATAGTCGACGTCACTGCTCCTTGTAGCACGACAGGTTGTATTACTGTCCTGTAGATCCTAATGTTTGTGGACAACAGCTTTCCGAGTGCAAACTTTGTCCTGTTTCCTGCATGGATTCTCGTCATTATTTTCTGGTCTCTCTCATTCCTTTCACTGAAGCGTCTTAACAAATCTCTGTTTGCAATGCGAATTTTGTCAGACATAGGGGATATAAAAATGAAAAAGCTGGCATACTATGCTTACTTTCATTCCATAATGTCATATGGGATTATTTTTTGGGGTAATTCATCAAGCCAAGCTAAAGTTTTCCGGGCACAAAAACGTGCAGTAAGAATTATATGTGGTGTGAACTCAAGAACATCCTGCAGAAGCCTGTTTAGGGAACTAGGGATACTAACTACAGCTTCCCAATATATTTATTCCTTAATGAAATTTGTCATTAAAAATATATCACTTTTTCAAACCAACAGCTCAATTCATGGAATCAATACTAGAAATAAGAATAATCTTGACAAGGATTTAAAGTCACTTAGTCTTGTACAAAAAGGTGTGCATTATTCAGGAACACACATTTTCAATAACTTGCCAGCAGCCATAAAAAGCTTAACAACCAATGAAATTCAGTTTAAGAGAAGCCTAAAGGATTTATTGGTGGCCAACTCCTTCTACTCCATTGATGAATTTCTTAGTAAAACCAACTGATTTGTATACAAGTACAACATAACTTCTGCACAATTTCAGTGCAGTAATGTGTTCACTGAAAATTTGTGTGTTTGTGTCTGTGTGTGTGTGTGTGGTTGTGTGTAAGTATAATCTAACTTCTGCACCATTTCAGTGCAGTAATGTGTTCATTGTAAATAAGTATTTCAGTAGTTGTATTACATGTTTATTACCTTATAAATAAATAAAAAACTTTTTTATTTTAAATTCAGTGCATTAGTATTTGTAAAATGACTCTTAGTGTTCATTAAAAAATGACGATCATTCCACTTGGGACCTGTGGAATGGTACATTAGCTTATTTGTTTTAGTTGTAAATATTTGTCGTGTATTGTTGTTTTTCTGACATGTTCCACATCCTGGAGGACCTCCTCACTACGGATCAATTGGAATGAAAGTAAATCTAATCTAATCTAATCTAAAAACTAAGTACTGCCCCAAGACATTTGAGCTCTTTTACCCTTTCAGAGATTTTACTATCTGTAGCTACAGCCGGCCGGGGTGGCCAAGCGGTTAAAGGAGCTACAGTCTGGAACCGCGTGACCGCTACGGTCGCAGGTTCGAATCCTGCCTCGGGCATGGATGTGTGTGATGTCCTTAGGTTAGTTAGGTTTAAGTAGTTCTAAGTTCTAGGGGACTGATGACCACAGAAGTTAAGTCCCATAGTACTCAGAGCCATTCGATTTTTTGTACCTACAGGTCTGTCACCGTTCTCTATGCTCTTATCCATATTCATCTTCAGGTCTGCTCTCATTGCCTTTTCCACAAACATTCTTAACATCTGAATCAAATCTTGCTCAGTCTATGCTATTAAAACTACATCATCAGCTTAGGTCACTGTGTTGGTCCTTCCATCCACCCCATTCCTGACTCCAGGCTTATTACCTTTCTCAGTGATCTTTCCAGTACCAGACAATACAGAAGGGGGGGGGGGGGGGAGAGCAGTCTCCCTGTCACACTCCAGTCCTCACCCTGAACTTCTCTACCATCTTTCCAGTCACCGTCACCGTCACCGTGGATGTTGTCTCTTGTATACATACTTGTATTAGTTATATTAGTTTTCTAGGAACATGCGCCCTTTCTAGTTCTTGCTATATTGCTTGCCTATTCGCTCTATCATATGCTTTTTGGGAAAAACAGTGAATATCTATGCGAAATTCCCAGCTCTTTGATAGCATTTGCCTTGTTATATGTATCTGATATACGGCTGATTTTCCCTTTCTAAACCCTTCTTGTTGGAATCAGACCAATTGTGTGATTGGATTGAGGAGTTCCTAGATAACAGGACGCAGCATGTCATTCTCAATGGAGAGAAGTCTTCCGAAGTAAGAGTGATTTCAGGTGTGCCGCAGGGGAGTGTCATAGGACCGTTGCTATTCACAATATACATAAATGACCTGGTGGATGACATCGGAAGTTCACTGAGGCTTTTTGCAGATGATGCTGTGGTGTATCGAGAGGTTGTAACAATGGAAAATTGTACTGAAATGCAGGAGGATCTGCAGCGAATTGACGCATGGTGCAGGGAATGGCAATTGAATCTCAATGTAGACAAGTGCAATGTGCTGCGAATACACAGAAAGATAGATCCTTTATCATTTAGCTACAAAATAGCAGGTCAGCAACTGGAAGCAGTTAATACCATAAATTATCTGGGAGTACGCATCAGGAGTGATTTAAAATGGAATGATCATATAATGTTGATCGTCGGTAAAGCAGATGCCAGACTGAGATTCATTGGAAGAATCCTAAGGAAATGCAATCCGAAAACAAAGGAAGTAGGTTACAGTAGGCTTGTTCGCCCACTGCTTGAATACTGCTCAGCAGTGTGGGATCCGTACCAGATAGGGTTGATAGAAGATATAGGGAAGATCCAACGGAGAGCAGCGCGCTTCGTTACAGGATCATTTAGTAATCGCGAAAGCGTTACGGAGATGATAGATAAACTCCAGTGGAAGACTCTGCAGGAGAGACGCTCAGTAGCTCGGTGCGGGCTTTTGTCAAAATTTCGAGAACATACCTTCACCGAAGAGTCAAGCAGTATTTTGCTCCCTCCTACGTATATCTCGCGAAGAGACCATGAGGATAAAATCAGAGAGATTAGAGCCCACACAGAGGCATACCGACAATCTTTCTTTCCACGAACAATACGAGACTGGAATAGAAGGGAGAACCGATAGAGGTACTCAAGGTACCCTCCGCCACACACCGTCAGGTGGCTTGCGGAGTATGGATGTAGATGTAGATGTAGATGTAGAATCCAAGTACGTGCTCGACGTATGGTGTTAGCAGCTTTAGCAGCAACCTGTTCGAAATCTTGTAAGTTGTACATACTAAGGTAGCCCCTCTATAACCGCTGCATTTCATTGGCTCTCCTTTGTTTAGTATTGGACAGATGAAAGACAGCTTCCATTCTGCTGGGATCCTTTCTCTCCTCCATATTACATAGATTGGGTGCTACGTTCTTTCTTGTAGGATGTCTCTTTCCTCTTTCAGCATCTCTGCAAGTATACCATCTGTTCCTGTGTCTTTCCACTCTTCAGCATCTTTATGACTTCTACATCTTCCACGGTCGGCAGTTCATTCTCCGCTGTTGATATTGTTTCTCTGTCTTCTCCTTTGCAATGCTTCTTCCTATCCTTCTGATACAGCTGCCGCAACTCTATTGATGGTGTTCAAATGGCTCTGAGCACTATTGGACTTAACTTCTGAGGTCATCGGTCCATTGATGGTGTCGTCCACATCCAGAAGATATTCGAAATAGTTTTTCCATTCCTCCATAGCTTTCATTTCATCTCAGAAAACTGGTACGAAAAATACCAGGACCTCAAGCAACCTTCTCAATGTTCCACTAAAACAAAGCGAACAGCAAATTAATTATTAAGAAGACATCCATTACTGTAAGTAATGTGAGGTTGGTTGCAATAATGAAACTCACGATTTTATCAGACGATACCACCGTGCCCTGTCTCTGGGCATTTGTAGCATGTAACGAACTCAAGATTTGAGAACTCCACACTCACCACAGCCCACTCATCATCGACGACGTCACTGATCCACTCGCGATGTGTAAATTGGGTTTAAGTTCATATTACAGTTGCAACTTTTTTGCCATGTGTTAGTCGCTGTTTTATTGTCTTAACGTCACCAGTTTCAGACAGTGCAGCCCACATTCAGATCCCAAAAAATGGGTCAAATGGCTCTGAGCACTATGGGACTTAACATCTATGGTCATCAGTCCCCTAGAACTTAGAACTACTTACACCTAACTAACCTAAGGACATCACACAACACCCAGTCATCACGAGGCAGAGAAAATCCCTGACCCCGCCGGGAATCGCACCCGGGAACCCGGGCGTGGGAAGCGAGAACGCTACCGCACGACCACGAGCTGCGGACTTTCAGATCCCAGTTACACCGCAAACGGTCTACCTATTTCACTGTCGCACCAAGCAGTGAAATGAGTACTGTTTATCAAGGTCAAGTTACTGTCTAACTACGAATAGGAACTGAAGATGGACGACTGTGCATACAGTGTCAGTTTTGTTTATCGCCATAAGCGTTTCGCTTCTTTTACTTGTGAAGCATCTTCAGTGGCCTGTAACACATGTTTCTTTTTATAAATGTGTTATGTATGTAACTAATTTACATTTTGTCGTGTGTTTTTATTGTTTTCAGATTAGGACCAAATTTTTGTAGCACAAATTTCGTCAGTGGAAATGTCAGGTCTTAAATGGCTACACAGGATAATTGAAATGGCCTGGGAGTCGGGACAGGTTCCATCAGACTGGACAAAAGCAGTAATCACACCAATCTTTAAACATGGAAACAGAAAAGATTGTAACAACTACAGAGGTATCTCTTTAATCAGCGTTGTGGGTAAAATCTTCTCAGGTATTGTTGAAAGGAAAGTGCGACTATTAGTTGAGGACCAATTGGATGAAAATCAGTGTGGGTTTAGGCCTCTTAGAGGTTGTCAGGACCAGATCTTTAGCTTACGGCAAATAATGGAGAAGTGTTATGAGTGGAACAGGGAATTGTATCTATGCTTTATAGATCTAGAAAAGGCATATGACCGGGTTCCTAGGAGGAAGTTATTGTCTGTTCTACAAGATTATGGAACAGGAGGCAAACTTTTGCAAGCAATTAAAGGTCTTTACATGGATAGTCAGGCAGCAGTTAGAGTTGACGGTAAATTGAGTTCATGGTTCAGAGTAGTTTCAGGGGTAAGACAAGGCTGCAACCTGTCTCCACTGTTGTTCATATTATTTATGGATCATATGTTGAAAACAATAGACTGGCGGGGTGAGATTAAGATATGTGAACACAAAATAAGCAGTCTTGCATATGCGGATGACTTAGTTGTGATGGCAGATTCGATTGAAAGTTTGCAAAGTAATATTTCAGAGCTAGATCAGAAATGTAAGGACTATGGTATGAAGATTAGCATCTCCAAAACGAAAGTAATGTCAGTGGGAAAGAAATATAAACGGATTGAGTGCCAAATAGGAGGAACAAAGTTAGAACAGGTGGACGGTTTCAAGTACTTAGGATGCATATTCTCACAGGATGGCAACATAGTGAAAGAACTGGAAGCGAGGTGTAGCAAAGCTAATGCAGTGAGCGCTCATCTACGATCTACTCTCTTCTGCAAGAAGGAAGTCAGTACCAAGACTAAGTTATCTGTGCACCGTTCAATCTTTCGACCAACTTTGTTGTATGGGAGCGAAAGCTGGGTAGATTCAGGTTACCTTATCAACAAGGTTGAGGTTACGGATATGAAAGTAGCTAGGATGATTGCAGGTACTAGTAGATGGGAACAATGGCATGAGGGTGTCCACAATGAGGAAATCATAGAAAAACTGGGAATGAACTCTATAGATGTAGCAGTCAGGGCGAACAGGCTTAGATGGTGGGGTCATGTTACACGCATGGGAGAAGCAAGGTTACCCAAGAGACTCATGGATTCAGCAGTAGAGGGTAGGAGGAGTCGGGGCAGACCGAGGAGAAGGTACCTGGATTCGGTTAAGAATGATTTTGAAGTAATAGGTTTAACATCAGAAGAGGCACCAATGTTAGCACTGAATAGGGGATCATGGAGGAACTGTATAAGGGGGGCTAGGCTCCAGACTGAACGCTGAAAGGCATAATCAGTCTTAAATGATGATGATGATGATGATGACAAATTTCGTCAAATGAAATTATAGTTCTACGCAACGATTCCCAGTCCTGTTGGCCCATACGTGTGGTCCTAAAGACGCGATTATAAGTCCTCATGCTCCAGCTGGCCTACTTACGACGTTTTTTCACTCACATTTGTTACAGTACATCACTTACATCACTTGCACTTTTCGTTTTGTGATCAACATGTGTATGTTTACAGTGTTAAGTCTTGCCAACTGACAATGAATTTTGAATCAAGTAAGGAACGACGGAAAACAGAAAAATGACGAAACTGGTCATGTAGTGTAAGGACCGTGCCTCAATCATTACTGACGACTCCTTGCTGTTCAAGCTGTAGATTAATAACAATCTCAGCAGCAAGGTCGCAACACACTTCGCCGAGGCACAACCGAAGTTACGTCTTCAACTGTCGATGACTATCCATCCACGATAACGTTTCATTAGTGTCTCATCTCGCGGGTGTTGGCGTTCTGTTACCAGTGATTTCTGCGACTTGCAGTGAGTCTACATGTACATTTAAACTATGCAAGTAATCTCGCGCAACGCTTCGTGTCTCAATATCTTGTGGGTCTTTCCTATGCCAGTCACGAATGGTGCTCAGGGAGAAGGATGGTCTGGAACGAGATCTAATCTCTCTAATTTTACATTCATGTCGGAATACTCTCCTGGGAACGTAAATTTTCGCAATGTTTGCGGTAAATCACACCCGTGACGCTCAACACCTTCATTACAGCGTTCTGTCTATCTTCTTTATAGCCTCTGTCAACTGCACACGCTAAATGATCCCAGACTGAAGTAGCGGTCGGTCGAGAGTTTTGTAAGCTACCTACTTGAAATGTTGACCACACTTCCCGAGAATTCTATCACCGAATATCAGTTTCGCACCTGTATCTAATGGGGTAATGAGGTCTTTCCACATGAAATCGCATATTGAATGCTTCCAGTTCTCGTTTAGCAAGCGCGTAATCAAACGATAACAGGTCTTACCGTGTAGTTACTTGTTTATGTCGATGGTCAGCTGCCAACCCTCGCAGAAAGAATCGATCCTCTGCACGTCTTGCTGCGTTTCGATACAAATTTCCAGCGTACTGACGTCTCTACATTCATCTGCGACCATATCCGTAGGTATTATAAACATGTATGAAGTTATGCATCTACGTATGTATGTATGCATGTTGCACATCTCCTCTTAAACCACTGGAACGAATTCATCCATATTTGGTAGACATTTATCTTACTATCTGGAAAGATTCGCGGTGGGGATAAAGTTACCTATCTGTTAACTGGGTGGGGTCGAAGAAGGAGCATCTCAGAATGAGAGAACTTAGTGCCGTGCAACAAACTTTACACATAATTTAAAACTTTTACGAAACTCTTTCTCGACGATAACCCTAACAAAATTGTGAAAGGGAAAAAGTTTATCACTTGCCACATTTTCGCCCTTCATGCAGTAAAACTGCCACACGAAACACGACGTTTTAATCTATTGCTTCTTCACTACTAAGTCTATTTACTACATATTTCGCAAAGACAGTTTCCATATATACCACTCGACGTACTTGCAAAAATGTGCCATCGTACGTCACGTAATTCAGGAGATGTATGTATGAATTAAACCGGCGACCTAGAAACGTCGAAGAGACTCCGTCCCGCCTCCGTGCTTCACAGTCCCACAAAAGGCCACAGCAGTCCACCCACCCAAACGCCGCCCCACACCTGACCCTGAGTTACTGTGCGGTTGGGCGCCCTGTGGACACCCCACCTCCCTAGGAACGTCTCATACCAGGCCAGTGTAATCCGAAATGTTTACGTGGTAGAGTAATTATGGTGTACACTGACGTGGAGACGGTGATTGTGCTAGACAGGCGGACATTCAGGAGATACGGAACCATAAACTTTGAGCTGCGTCAAAATGGAACTGCAGGGCGAAATTCGCTCAAGATACAGGTGAGATATGTGTACAAATATGTGTGAAATATGGTAAATGTATGTGAAATATTTATGACATGTACGTAAGCGTGCAAAGCCGTTGATAAACTCGTCCTAAACTCCTGGATCGATTTCAGCCAAACTTGGTGCACACATTACTTACTATCTGGATATACTGGGTGTTTCAAAAATGACCGGTATATTTGAAACGGCAATAAAAACTAAACGAGCAGCGATAGAAATACACCGTTTGTTGCAATATGCTTGGGACAACAGTACATTTTCAGGCAGACAAACTTTCGAAATTACAGTAGTTACAATTTTCAACAACAGATGGCGCTGCAGTCTGGGAAACTCTATAGTACGATATTTTTCCACATATCCACCATGCGTAGCAATAATATGGCGTAGTCTCTGAATGAAATTACCCGAAACCTTTGACAACGTGTCTGGCGGAATGGCTTCACATGCAGGTGAGATGTACTGCTTCAGCTGTTCAATTGTTTCTGGATTCTGGCGGTACACCTGGTCTTTCAAGTGTCCCCACAGAAAGAAGTCACAGGGATTCATGTCTGGCGAATAGGGAGGCTAATCCACGCCGCCTCCTGTATGTTTCGGATAGCCCAAAGCAATCACACGATCATCGAATTATTCATTCAGGAAATTAAAGACGTCGGCCGTGCGATGTGGCCGCGCACCATCTTGCATAAACCACGAGGTGTTCGCAGTGTCGTCTAAGGCAGTTTGTACCGCCACAAATTCACGAAGAATGTCCAGATAGCGTGATGCAGTAATCGTTTCGGATCTGAAAAATGGGCCAATGATTCCTTTGGAAGAAATGGCGGCCCAGACCAGTACTTTTTGAGGATGCAGGGACGATGGGACTGCAACATGGGGCTTTTCGGTTCCCCATATGCGCCAGTTCTGTTTATTGACGAAGCCGTCCAGGTAAAAATAAGCTTCTTCAGTAAACCAAATGCTGCCCACATGCATATCGCCGTCATCAATCATGTGCACTATATCGTTGGCGAATGTCTCTCGTGCAGCAATGGTAGCGGCGCTGAGGGTTTGCCGCGTTTGAATTTTGTATGGATAGAGGTGTAAACTCTGGCGCATGAGACGATACGTGGACGTTGGCGTCATTTGGACTGCAGCTGCAACACGGCGGACGGAAACCCGAGGCCACTGTTGGATCACCTGCTGCACTAGCTGCGCATTGCCCTCTGTGGTTGCCGTACGCGGTCGCCGTACCTTTCCGGCACGTTCATCCGTCACGTTCCCAGTCCGTTGAAATTTTTCAAACAGATCCTTTATTGTATCGCTTTTCGGTCCTTTGGTTACATTAAACCTCCGTTGAAAACTTCGTCTTGTTGCAACAACACTATGTTCTAGGCGGTGGAATTCCAACACCAGAAAAATCCTCTGTTCTAAGGAATAAACCATGTTGTCTACAGCACACTTGCACGTTGTGAACAGCACACGCTTACAGCAGAAAGACGACGTACAGAATGGCGCACCCACAGACTGCGTTGTCTTCTATATCTTTCACATCACTTGCAGCGCCATCTGTTGTTGAAAATTGTAACTACTGTAATTTCGAAAGTTTGTCTGCCTGAAAATGTACTGTTGTCCCAAGCATATTGCAACAAACGGTGTATTTCTATCGCTGCTCGTTTAGTTTTTATTGCCGTTTCAAATATACCGGTCATTTTTGAAACACCCTGTAAATACTATGGGGTAACACCAGAAACCTCCTATTGTAGTGCGAGTGATAACGTGGAGAGGGAATGGGAGCAGGAAGAGATGAAGAAACAGAGAGGGGGAAGGTGATGGACACAGATAAGGGGCAGGAGGAAATAGAGAAGGGGAGGGGGAAATTGGCAGAGAAAGGGAACAGGAATAAATGGATAGAGAGAAGGGGAGGAGGAGGAGGAGGAGGAGGAGGAGGTGGCAGAGAGAGGGGGAGGAGATGGGCAGACACAGGGGGGGAGGAGGAGATAGGGGGGCGGGAGGAGATGGACAGAGAGTGGCGGGGGAGGAACTGTACTGAGAGAGTGGGAAGGAGGAGATGGATAGAGAGAGGAGGAGATGAACCAGTAGACTAGGAATAAATACGTGCATGGTCGAAGCCGGATTCTCAGCGCTTGTATCTAATAAAGTCTATATGAATTTGCCGGCCTTGAACTTTCAAAGACAGGTATTTGAAGGAACGGAACATAATAAGTAAACAAAACAGTAATTCTTTATCAAAACAAGTAAGAAAAAGATCAGTATAGGTGTGGGAGAAAACAGTCTATGTTCATTCCAGAATGAAATTTTCACTCTGCAGCGGAGTATGTGTTGATTTGAATCTTCGTGCAGATTAAAACTGTGTGCCGGACCGACACTCGAACTCGGGAACTTTGCCTTTCGCGGACAGAGTGATAGAGTACGTGTACGCGTAAGGGACAGGTCCCGAGTTCGAGTCTCGGTACGGCACACAGTTTTAATCTACCAGGAAGTTTCAATCTTGGTTGATGCTTTGTAACTAAGAACGTAGTTGGAGAGGAATTACGTCTTATACTAGATAGCTTTGTAGTTTTGTTTTCACCCATACATGTTCTAGCACTTTTTGTGCTATCTCCAGTGGGATTGTTTATTTCCCTTCTGCAAAACGTTACATGTTAAACTTTAAAGAAATTTTCGTCACAAAATATTTAGATTTGTTAACTGAGCGATTATTTTCTAATATTTTACATACGGTACAGAGTTGAGAAATGTATCACTGAGTTGAGACATTCTTTGTTGTTTATTTATGGTGTGTCTAAAGTTTCTAATTTTATAGCACATTTGGAAATAAAGTGGATGTATGCATTTGTTTACGTACCTTATGTGTAGCTATGGATATTAATGCTAGTAGCCGGCCGGGGTGGCCGAGCGGTTCTAGGCACTACAGTCTGGAACCGCGCGACCGCTACGGTCGCAGGTTCGAATCCACCCTCGGGCATGGGTGTGTGTGATGTCCTTAGGTTAGTTAGGTTTAAGTAGTTCTAAGTTCTAGGGGACTGATGACCTCAGAAGTTAAGTCCCATAGTGCTCAGAGCCATTTGACCCACTATACTAGTAGCTTCAGGTCTGCTACGCAATTTGCAGCTTGTCATCTGGGAACAGCAAAACGGTATTTTATTTTTCTGTTAATTATGCATTTCCCACCGAGAATCACTATGTGTCGTGTTGTTTAGCGTGTTAGTTACAGTTTTTGAGGTTGTGGTGTTTTTACTTTTTTGTGTCGAGATAACAAGCTTATTTCTTCCGTATTTGTCGTCAAACATTCATTTTATACGATTTCATGCCATTATGTGTTATTGTGGCTCTTGGGTGTCATTTTTTTCGTGACATGTTTGTTTGGGATGTGGCGCACAGCACTAACTACTCACTAATATAGTGGTTTTTTTCACGATGTAACACAAAAGAGAACAACTAAATTACACACCTATCTGATGTACATACATATAACATTGTTTCTAAACCCTTAAACCACTGATTCAGGTTTTCCACATACAATTGTGGAAATGTACACTGGTGTGAGAATCTTAAGGAAGAAAGTAATTGAAAGTAATGTAGTTGTGAAACTTGGACAACTTATATAAAGAACTACTACAGTATAGCACAGAAATTAACTGAAAGAAAGACGCAATGAGACAAATACAACTGATAATTTTATTCAAAGTCAATAATTACACTGAAGTCACCGCGACTTGTGATGGTGCAGCGGACATTGCAGAAGACGGGACATGGTTCTTAATAGGGTGTCTGATCACCACGAATGCCAGTACGAGTTCTGCAACGAGCTCCCATGCTATTTGTTTACACGTGTCCACAACATAACGTATTACATATAATTTATCATACATAACATATCATACATATACAGGCTGTCACCTAACGTTACCGCTGGATATATTTCGTAAGCCACATCAAATACTGACGAACCGATTCCACAGACCGAACGTGAGGAGAGGGGCTAGTGTAATTGTTTAATACAAACCATAAAAAAATTCACGGAAGTATGTTTTTTAACACAAACCTACGTTTTTTTAAATGGAACCTCGTTAGTTTTGTTAGCATATCTGAACATATAAACAAATACGTAATCAGTGCCGTTTGTTGCATTGTAAAATGTTAATTACATCCGGAGATATTGTAACCTAAAGTTGACGCTTGAAACCTCCGACGTTCAGTTGCGTGTTGTAACAAACACGGGCCACGGTCGGCGAGCAGCATCTGCAGGGACATGTTTACGATGACGACCGTGTTTACGAGTGTGGCTGTAGTGCACTGTTGTGGTTTGGTCTAGCTGTCGTAGTGTCCGCATGTAGCGCTTGCTGCTATTGTTATTCTCCATTCGTCTCCGCACGCAGACCAACTGTAGTACACCGTGTTACCAGACGTCTGTGATAGTGTAGTGTTGTAGGAACTGTGACCATGGTGTATTCGAACTCTGAAAAGGCGGAGATGATACTCATCTATGGCGAGTGTCGACGAAATGCAGCCGAAGCCTGCAGGGTGTATGCAGAATGGTACCCGGACAGAGAGCATCCAACGTGCCGCACATTGCAAAACATCTACCGCCAACTGTATGCAACAGGTATGGTCGCAGCACGCAAACGGGTCCGTAACAGGCCCGTCACAGGAGAAGCGGGTGCAGTTGGTGTGTTAGCTGCTGTTGCCATGAACCCACACATGAGTACACGGGACATTTCGAGATCCGGTGGACTGAGTCAAAGTAGTGTCATGCGCATACTGCATCGTCACCGCTTTCACCCGTTTCATGTGTCGCTACATCAGCAATTACATGGTGATGACTTTAATCATCGAGTGCAATTCTGTCAATGGGCATTAACAGAGAATGTGTTGCAGTTCTATCTGTTTACCGATGAAGCGGGTTTCACAAACTACGGGGCAGTGAATCTACGGAACATGTATTACTGGTCCGTGGACAATCCTCGCTGGCTCACACAGGTAGAGCGACAGCGACGGTGGACTGTAAATGTATGTTGCGGAATCATTGGCGACCACCTCATTGGTCCTCACTTCATTGCAGGGGCCCAAACAGCTGCAACATACATCGCGTTTCTACAGAATGATCTGCCAACGTTGCTCGAAAATGTCCCACTGGAAACGCGTCGACGTATGTGGTATCAACATGATGGTGCACCTGCACATTCCGCAATTAACACTAGGCTGACCCTTGACAGGATGTTCGACGGGCGTTTCATAGGACGTGGAGGACGCATAAATTGGCCAGCCCGTTCTCCTGATCTTACACCTCTGGACTTCTTTCTGTGGGGTACGTTAAAGGAGAATGTGTACCGTGATGTGCCTACAGCCCCAGAGGATATGAAACAACGTATTGTGGCAGCCTGCGGCGACATTACACCAGATGTACTGTGGTGTGTACGACATTCATTACGCCAGAGATTGCAATTGTGTGCAGCAAATGATGGCCACCACATTGAACATCTATTGGCCTGACATGTCGGGACACACTCTATTGCACTCCGTAATTGAAAACGGAAACCACGTGTGTACGTGTACCTCACCCCTCATGGTAATGTACATGTGCGTTAGTGAAAAAGACCAGTAAAAAGGTGTTAGTATGTGGACGTAACGTGCTGTTCCAGTCTCTTCTGTACCTAAGGTCCATCACCGTTCCCTTTGGATCCCTACGTAATTCGGTGCTCTCCGATACACACGATCGAACAGCGGAGGAGTGCTACTCAAGCGTCAACTTAAGGCTACAATATCTCCGGATGTAATTAACATTTTACAATGCAAAAAACGGCACTGATTACGTATTTGTTTATAAGTTCAGATGTGCTAACAAAACTAACGGGGTTCCATTTAAAAAAAACGTAGGTTTGTGTTAAAAAACATACTTCCGTGCAATTTTTTATGGTTTGTATTAACCAATTGCACTAGCCCCTCTCCTCACGTTCGGTCTGTGGAATCGATTCGTCAGTATTTCATGCGGTTTACGAAATACACTCCTGGAAATGGAAAAAAGAACACATTGACACCGGTGTGTCAGACCCACCATACTTGCTCCGGACACTGCGAGAGGGCTGTACAAGCAATGATCACACGCACGGCACAGCGGACACACCAGGAACCGCGGTGTTGGCCGTCGAATGGCGCTAGCTGCGCAGCATTTGTGCACCGCCGCCGTCAGTGTCAGCCAGTTTGCCGTGGCATACGGAGCTCCATCGCAGTCTTTAACACTGGTAGCATGCCGCGACAGCGTGGACGTGAACCGTATGTGCAGTTGACAGACTTTGAGCGAGGGCGTATAGTGGGCATGCGGGAGGCCGGGTGGACGTACCGCCGAATTGCTCAACACGTGGGGCGTGAGGTCTCCACAGTACATCGATGTTGTCGCCAGTGGTCGGCGGAAGGTGCACGTGCCCGTCGACCTGGGACCGGACCGCAGCGACGCACGGATGCACGCCAAGACCGTAGGATCCTACGCAGTGCCGTAGGGGACCGCACCGCCACTTCCCAGCAAATTAGGGACACTGTTGCTCCTGGGGTATCGGCGAGGACCATTCGCAACCGTCTCCATGAAGCTGGGCTACGGTCCCGCACACCGTTAGGCCGTCTTCCGCTCACGCCCCAACATCGTGCAGCCCGCCTCCAGTGGTGTCGCGACAGGCGTGAATGGAGGGACGAATGGAGACGTGTCGTCTTCAGCGATGAGAGTCGCTTCTGCCTTGGTGCCAATGATGGTCGTATGCGTGTTTGGCGCCGTGCAGGTGAGCGCCACAACCAGGACTGCATACGACCGAGGCACACAGGGCCAACACCCGGCATCATGGTGTGGGGAGCGATCTCCTACACTGGCCGTACACCACTGGTGATCGTCGAGGGGACACTGAATAGTGCACGGTACATCCAAACCGTCATCGAACCCATCGTTCTACCATTCCTAGACTGGCAAGGGAACTTGCTGTTCCAACAGGACAATGCACGTCCGCATGTATCCCGTGCCACCCAACGTGCTCTAGAAGGTGTAAGTCAACTACCCTGGCCAGCAAGATCTCCGGATGTGTCCCCCATTGAGCATGTTTGGGACTGGATGAAGCGTCGTCTCACGCGGTCTGCACGTCCAGCACGAACGCTGGTCCAACTGAGGCGCCAGGTGGAAATGGCATGGCAAGCCGTTCCACAGGACTACATCCAGCATCTCTACGATCGTCTCCATGGGAGAATAGCAGCCTGCATTGCTGCGAAAGGTGGATATACACTGCACTAGTGCCGACATTGTGCATGCTCTGTTGCCTGTGTCTATGTGCCTGTGGTTCTGTCAGTGTGATCATGTGATGTATCTGACCCCAGGAATGTGTCAATAAAGTTTCCCCTTCCTGGGACAATGAATTCACGGTGTTCTTATTTCAATTTCCAGGAGTGTATATCCAGCGGTAATGTTAGGTGACTCACCCTGTATATTACAATTATTACAGAGAATATGTGCATATTTACATTCCATGTGCTGCCCAGAATTCCGCTGCACAGACTGCCTTATCACTGGCGATAATCAGATCGTCCATGGACACAGGTTCCGACAGTACCTGCAGTTGAGTAGATGCTGATGGTCTTGAGGTTCACCACACTCACATTTCTTCATGTTCTCCTGACACCGACATACTCCAGTTCTCAGTCTATTGAGTACCTTCCATGTCGTGTATGAGAGATGATGAGCTACAGAAAGTTCTTCCTTGGGGTTGTCCCATTATTTCTCTGATGATGAGCTACGCCAGAGTTGTATACTATGGTCTGCAGGTGATGTCTGGATTGGTTGTATTGTCATTAAAAAACTTTTTCTCGACTTGAGTCTTGGTGATTAATGTTCGCATCCAAACAGGGGGTGTGTCTGATCCGTCTCTTGCTTCTTTCTTTTTACTTCAGCTGCTGTTCTCCTTCGGATGTCTTGAGGTGCTACGCCCATGAGGTGGTAGATTTTGTCAACAGGGGTTGCCCGCAAGCAGCCGGTTACAATTCGTCCTGTTTCATTTAGGGCAATATTTACCTGTTTGGCAGGGCTGGAGTTATGCCATACAGGTGCTGCATGTTCAGCAGCAGAGAAGCACAAAGCGACGGCAGATGTGCGGAGGACCTGTGGGTGTGCTCCCCAGTTGTTGCCGGTCAGATTCCTAATAATGTTGTTCCTCTCACTGACTCTCATTTTTGTATCTGTACATTGGTCCTTGATGTAAGGGACCGGTCCAACTTCACTCCGACATACTTTGGGATGTCACAGTGGGTCAGCTGTTCACCAGGTTATTCCCAGTTTCCTCCATGCCTCTCTGTTCCATAAGTGGAATGCACACACTTCTGTTTTGGAGGGGTTTGGCTTCAGGTAGTTGCTATCGTAGAAGTTATATAATGCCTCAAGATTTATTGTGAGTTTTTCTTCGACCTCCTCGAAAGTTCTACCTTGCGCGGCAAGTACCTTGTCACCTGCATAAATGGAAGATCTTGTGACAGGATTAACTGGCTGGTCATTACTGTAAATATTAAACAGCAGTGGTGCCAGCACACTTCCCTGGGGGATACCAATTCTCTGTGCCCTCCACCGGCTCCTCTTGTTTTGTAGAGTAACAAATAAACGTCTGTTTTGTAGCAGGCATCTTACAAACTGTGTTAGGTGGAAGTCTTTTGGGATGGCATAGATCTTTGTCTACATTTTCCTGTGATTAATGGTGTCATATGCAGCAGTAAGATCCACAAAGGCGACACCGGTGATCTGCCCGCGTTCATATCCATCCTCTACGTGTTGTGTCAGGTTCAAGATCTGTCCACAGCACGACCTCCTGCGACAGAACCGAGATTGTTGTCTGATCAGTGTTTGATCGATTTGGTCCGAGATTCGATTAAGAATCATTCTAAAACTTTGTGTGGATAACATAAGAGTGATATAGATCGGAAATTTTTTGGCATCTGTTGGCTTTTCCCTGGTTTCAAAATGTGTGTGAAATCCTATGGGACTTAACTGCTAAGGTCATCAGTCCCTAAGCTTACACACTACTTAACTTAAATTATCCTTAGAACAAACACACACACCCATGCTCGAGGGAGCACTCGAACCTCCGCCGGGACCAGCCGCTCAGTCCAAGACTGCAGCGTCTCAGACCGCTCTGCTAAATCCCTCGTGGCCCCCGGTTTCAGTAGGGCTACAACTTTGGTTTTTCTCCAGAAATTTGGTATTTGCAATTTTGAGACACAGGTGTTGATCATATCTAGAATCCACTTCTTGGTTGCTGGTCCAAACATTTTTAACTCTTCATTGGAAGAATTAGAAACCGTAATATGCTCAATGAAGAACAATAAAACTGCGAGGTTAGATGACTTGAGGACGGAACAGCTCCCATGCTGGAAACAAGGATAGTAAGCTGTTCCTGTGGCACGGTCTTCCATACCTTCTCCAGCGCGGTTGGCAATGCTGCATGGTCGTTGCTCAAGGTAGTGGCGCTGCATCACGTCTGCCCAACGCACCAACACTTGCCCCATGCGATTAAAGTCGAGGGCACGGGCAGACAAATCCATTAAAAAAAATGGTTCAAATGGCTCTGAGCACTATGGGACTTAACTGCTGAGGTCATCAGTCCTCTAGAACTTAGAACTACTTAAACCTAACTAACCTAAGGACATCACACACATCCATGCCCGAGGCAGGATTCGAACCTGCGACCGTAGCGGTCGCGCGGTTCCAGACTATAGCGCCTAGAACCGGTCGGCCACACCGGCCGGCACAAATCCATTCTCGTTACACGACCTCCTCTACCCGCGCTGTTCTGGGCCGTCGTACATTGTCATCCACATAAATGAAGCCAGGACCGAATACACACCTGAAAAGACGCACATGGGAAGGAGTATAGCGTCACAATAATTTTGACTGCTGAGTGTAATGTGTTCAAAAATTTGGCGGTCAGTATACTCTTGCAACAGTATGCCTCCTCACACCGTAACACCTGGATCACCAAAACGATGTTCCTGGGCGCATCACGTGTTCGCAGTTCCCTCTATATGAGGGTACGTCCAGAATCACTGCTCAGACTGAATCTGCTCTCATCCTAGAAGGGCGCGCGACGCCACTGTTCGTTAATCCAGTCCGTACACATGGCGGAGGTGGGTGGCGGGAGGAGCTGTAATCAGCTCCCTTCCAACCGGACATATCGGCCAAGTGGCCAAGACCCACCTTAAGAAATCACCTGGTGGTTCATTAAAAATAAAGCACTAATAAAAAAAGTGCGTGTATTCTTGGCAGCATCGCAAATGGTGCCGTCAACGCGCAGGTGTCAACGGAAGACCACGCACCGCTCGTCAGCTAGAGAGACCACCACCGTACAGCCGCCAAGTCACTGTGGAGTGTGAGACTGCGTGCCTTGCAGTCCTATTAAATGTGGTGGCAACTGCACCCACAGTCTGACGTGGGTCCCTTGTCGCCTCTAACTATCACCTGCTGCTGCAGCTGGCCCTGTTCAGCCTCCTCTCTGCCGCCCGTGGTTCGGAACACTCCCCACGCAAGTGAAACAACATGAGAGGTGGCATGAGCCCCCTCTCATATTTCTATCTTACGATTCTCCTCTCTAATTGCATGCGGTGGAAAGTTGCTATTCCTTCACACGCGGACTTCCCACGCAGCGTCTCTCGTCACTCGGGTGGTCCGGTGACAGGCGGGCTCTGCTGACTTTGAAAGGGTAAGCCGACGGGTATGAGAGAGTCGAGTGAATGCTTTCCAGACGCCGACATTGTCAAGAGGCACGCCCGCAGAGGCCTGAAGTAGCGGCTGGGCTAGAGGTTCTGTTACTTCGCAGAAACTTAGCGAAAACACTTTCTGGCGGGCTACCAGCGAGGCGTGGGAATGACTTGTGTACCCAGGCAGTTGGGGCGGGCAAATACCCGCGCTTTCTGCAAAATCGTAACTGTGATTGGCTTGCTCAGGGCATAGCTCCGTGACGTAGCAAAATCGGCGCAGAAATTGGCGCCAAGAATCTCCATTGGTCGAATGGTAGTGTTCCGGCAGTGGAGTGTAGTTTTCCGCCGGTTTTCGAGTTGCTGATTGGAAGGTTTAACCACGGCCACTGTCGTGGGGGCGGGAATGTTGTGTGTTCGGCCTGTACGGGTGCTCTAAGTAGTCGGCTCTGGCCTTTCGGTCGAGGACGTCGAAGCAACCAGCAATCGCCTCTGGTACGCCAGATCGTGTTCTGGCAGTTAAGAAGACAGTTTGGTAAGGTATGTCCGCTGAACCGGCAGACAGGGATTTTCCTAGGTGATAATCAGAGCTCAGCAGAGCGCGCCTGTTCGTCTTTTTCTAACTTTGTTCTGTCTGGGGTAGCAGCAATTAATGCTGGGTTGGCTATGTGTTTTCTCTAAGATTTGAGTTGCAAGGAATTGGCTGCACATACCACTTCGTCATAATTCTCACAATCTAGGTTAGGGTCAACTTCTCATACACAGCGTATGTTTGAGTATCCAATTTGAGCCAATTTGATGTATTGTAAATGTTTCATGTGTTTTTGTTTATTATTTTGTGTTTAATGTTAATAAATCATATTGTTATTTTGGACAGAACTTTCATTCTGTTAATCGGTAGAGCAACCCTATCATTCCTCACTATGTTAATGAAACCTTCGTTTATTTAACTTATTTATAAAATTAAATTATTGCAGGTGCCAAACTATCTTCTACTCCACTGGCAGGGTTGATTACAGTCAGTTAGCGTATTTTTTGAATCCTTGTGCAACAGCAAAAGTCGGAGTTAGAATAGGGGGGGGGGGCTTAGAGGATCATTTACGTATGTAGATTCTAGAAGAATTTAATGTTAAATACACTGCTTGCCCCGGCACCCCGCAAACGCTGCAAACTCCTGAGCTACACTCCTCGCACTTCTTCATGATGATTCTACCCCAATGTGATGTCATCTAAATGTTGCCTCTGGGCCAAGTTGTACTGAAGGACACCACCAAAGGGCACCGCAACTGATAGGTGATTGACGCACAGTGTTTTTCCCCATTCCTTCAACGGCCTCGTGTTTCGGAGCCAGTCCCAGGCGCTGAAGTCAATTCAGCCTCACGCCATGGGAGTCTAACTTATTGTAAACGACTGGGAGAATTCTGAAAACGTGTGTCCTCACTTTCATTTATTTCCACTGTAAGCTGGCAAGAACTATGCCCCTTACGTGAAGTCATTAAAGATCACCCAACTCACGTTGAGCGAACAGTAGGGCTGAACAAAAATGACTGACAAGGCACAATGCACCTTGTAGAGGGTATAGTATGGATACATTGGAATAATTAATGTTGGGTGATGGTTTTAAAGTAATTCACACGACATGAAAACTTTGGGGAAACGCGTCGATTTACTAGGGGCTAGTTCATCCAAGGGAAGTATTGACCACGGCACGCGGCTGGGGAGCAGCGAAGGGAAGCAAAAATAAGCAGCTTAGGGCGGCTCAAACTCTTGAGAAAGCGGTAATGGGGCGCGGCCTCCAGCTGCCTTAAGATGAGTGACAGTGAGTGGGTAGTTGACCCCATGCTGGGAAGCAGACGGAGAACTTGTACACCTGCTGATAAATGTCTGTCGTCCCGTTTTCAGTGAAACATGCGAGAAAGCCGCGCAAAGCTACGGTGGAGCGGTCAACAGAGGCCAAAATATGCGTGTTTGTGACTATAGCAACTTGCAACACCTCCATTTTATTTCGACTCGACCTAATCTGATCGAATAGCAGCCCAATTGTTATTATTAATGTGACCGTGAACCTAATGGGGCTGGCAATCGGAACTGACTGCTACGGAAGTTGTTACTTTCCAGTTCGTCCTTCTCAAATGCTGTAATATGGGAATGTCTGGTAACAAGAAAAAACACCAACACAGTTTCACTAATTACGAACCTATATTCGTCTCAAAAACATAAATTGGGGGAGACAGCCACTGCCTTCGTCATACATATCTAATTACGGCTAATCTCAGCACAGGCTTCTTCGTTTTTCATTATCGTCACACGCTAATCCATCACTGCAATCCAACACTGCAATCCAACACTGCAATCCAAAATGATGCCGGCGCAGTAGACGTGAAACCAAAATATCGGCTCTAGAATGTCACTAATCACTTTCGTAATAATACTTCTTCACTTTCCCGGCGATGGCAACTCCCTTTGTCGTTAAAGCCTTACATTACAACAACTGGCCTCTGCATACCTCTGCCCGCAACATGGCACTGGTTCAACTCACAC
Organism: Schistocerca cancellata; assembly: GCF_023864275.1. Classification (NCBI taxonomy): domain Eukaryota; kingdom Metazoa; phylum Arthropoda; class Insecta; order Orthoptera; family Acrididae; genus Schistocerca; species Schistocerca cancellata. The sequence continues at coordinate 523,840,140 of NC_064633.1, forward strand.
TCGCTCTCGCAACACGACACAATCGATCGTTCGCCCTATCAACCTGTGCCGAGTGCAAATTTATAGTAAGGGCCTACAGACCCCTTACAAACTTCACGCTGAATTCATGGTCCACAGAGTCTGAAGTAAATCAGGTGAAGAGCGAGAGCATGACATACGCCAGCCTCCGATGGGAACGTAGGAACAAGGAATTTGAAGTACTCTCCTGGGAGTCAGAATTCCGGAAAAATGGGTGTTTTGTGCAGATGCTAACCTTTATGGGTGGCCTAGGAGGAGCTAAATAGCAGAAGTTGAGAGGAAGGGAAATTTTGTGGGAATTTGTTCACTTCCCAGAGCAGGCATTGGTCGGCGCTGGGAAGCGACGCATAATTAATGCGACTTGCGCTGCAACAGCGTAAGTGATTTTGCTGGAGGCGAAACCGAGGTGAAGAGCGGACTGGGAGAAGTCCCCGTAGCGGGCTTCCGTTCCCAGCTTGCCTAGAGTGCGGACGTGGCGTTCTTTACTCAGCTTGCCTGAGAAAGAGTGAGCATCTCTGCAGTTTAGGGCTTAGCAAATGGAACGATTGAGCTTGGAGACAGAAAGTTTTGGTTCAGCTATGTACTGAGCAAGATAGCTAGGAGGGAATAGACGAGCGCAGCCTTGCAACACCACGAGGTCGGCCGACGTCCGCACAACGACGCCGCTCCGCCACGCTGAATTCGGTGATATTGCGCCCGCTCCGGCCACTGATTAATTTGTTGGATCATGAGGGTTTCATGGGCCGTGTATTGTAGAATTCTTCTTGCACTTCGCATTACGCCTGGGTCAGACGATAGGAATTAATTTTGATTTATCGCGCTTTACTCCACGCAAATGCAATTTATTACCACTGCCTGATAAGAGAGTCTTGTAATGTGATGATTGAAGGTCGGGAGTTAAAATAAATTTGTGCTAATTGACTGCATCTATTTTCAATCAAGTAGTTGAAATCCCAAGTCACTTTCTTAATTAATTTATGTTCAACATTTGCATCTGGTGTTCAATAGCTGAATATAACATCAATGTGCACCCCTTTTTAATTAAAAGTGGTCAATTCTGAATCAATTAATGTCAACACTGCCACCGCAGTTCAATCAGGAGGCACAGGGCCTTATTACTTTCTTTGCGTTATCCGATATTGCGGCAGTTTTGCACTCTCTGTTCATCTGTTTGTCAATTAGCTGGGGTGAACACACGCCAAAACCAGGTAAGTGACAGGTGGGGTGGTACACCACCTAGCAGTTAATATGTTATATTTCTTTATCAATTTGTGGAGGGGTTGCACTTCTGTCGCGTTGAACGATTCTCTTCAGTCGTCGTTGGCCCCTTCTGGCAGGATCTTTTTCCGGCTGCAGCGGTGTTGGAGATTTGATGTTTTACCGGATTCCTGATATTCACGGTACGCTTTTGAAATGGTAGTACGACAAAACCCACATTTTATCGCTACGTCGGAGATGCTGTGTCCCATCGGTCGTGCGCCGACTGTAACACCAAGCTCAAACTCACTTAAATCTTGATAACCTGCCATTGTAGCAGCAGTAACCGATCTAACAACTGCACCAGACGCTTGTTGTCTTATGTAGGCGTTGCCGACCATAGCGCCGTATTCTGCTTGTTTACATTTGTCTGTATTTGAGTACGCATGCCTGTACCAGTGTGGTGTGCATACTGTAAGACCTTCAGTACACACATCATCAGATTATTTGACTTGTCGCTCTAACGAAGTAGGCGAGTGTCAACAATATGTCTCGTGGTCTTATCGTGGCGTATTTATCTTCTGCTGTTAGGTCAGACGATAGAAATGCCACTTGCACGCTTAGAGTAGCAGATTGACGGTGACCAACTTTAAACAGAGCTTGATTAATTTTCACATACATTTATTAAAATAATAACAAGCATAAAAATTACTTAACTCGGTTCTCGATGCTATTTACAATTGACCATCTGAAGTTCCTTTGGTATTGGTAAGTTAACCTTATTCCCATGTATATCTCTGATACTTGACAAAAGTGTCTATACATTTATCGTCATGGCTATGTACAGGAATATGGTAATATTACTAGGCGTAGACTGAAACTTGATTATAGAGTGGTAGAGACAAATGTAGACTGGTACAGACTGGTGCAGACAAATGCAGACTGACTAATTGGAGGTCTGTACACTCGTTATAATAGCTCGCGCGTTCTTGTATCACTGCGCGAGTGTGATCCGCGAGGAGAAAAGGTTCTACATTAGCAGCTATCTCATTGGCTGCATTACATATTAATACGTGGGTCGGCGGAAGCAGAATTTGGTCCATCTCTATGGCAGCGCCATCTCATAGTACGGAGACGGACGAGTGCTGCGCCTGTGCTGTTGTGCTTAGCCTGAAGCTCTCTAGTGGGAAAGTTGTATACACGCTGACAACGCGGAGCTTTATACACAACAACCAGTTTCTTTGGCACTTCAGTGTACTGCCACACCCTGCACAGCGACGGTCGTCAAACTGTTACCTGCGGGGCGCATGTGACCCGAATCAAGTACCCGAGCGGCCCACAATTCTCAGCCATGTTTTTAATAATTTGCTTCGGCAACTTCAGCCGAATTCAAAAACGTCAAATAATGTTAAGATAGTAGTATTTCTGTTCAGTAACAAATAAAAATACAAAGTCAATAATATTTTAAGATGTGATTAATTTTAATTGACGTTGGTGAATTCGGCCGTGAGCTAAATAAAATTGGCCGCTTACCTCAGGAACAGAGAGATAAGTAGCACACTAAGAACGTAATTACAAAATGCACGAGGGGAAATGTTTTATTGTTTGTCTTCCAGTACTGACAACTGGCCGGCGAACGCAGCTCGCACCGATCAGCTGCTGTGGCGTTGACCTTGACACGGAAGTGAGATGGGTTTGTGCATCACAGAGATGGTGATCTTCACTTGCAGTACATATTTGTAACAAGGAATATGAAAGTAAATGAAGCCTGTGGTAATAAACAGCAATGAGTAGAAGAAAAATGATATACAAAATATTTAGTAAATAACTGTGATCGTGACTCATACTGTAAAATGCAATTAAATATAACTGATGGCAGTTTTGGCGCAGAGTCTTCTTCTGCGGAATTCCACCTCTTGGTGCAAGTCTTTTTATTTGATACCAGTATGAATCAAGTTTTGTGGAGTTGTTCATTGCATAACTTTCATTCCACTCGAAAGGGATGTACTTCATCATCTAGAGAAATTTCTTGCCATGCGTGAAATGTATGCTATGTCAGTTCATGATGAGTCGTGGTTGGATGCTAGTATGAAAGAATATTTCCAATCCATCCCAGATATGTTCTGTCGGTGATAAATCAGATTACTGGGGAGACCAGTCGAGGATTTTCACATTTATCAAGGTGTTTATCGCGTGAAATGTGTTACCAGTTCTTGTAGTATCCTCTGGGATATGCAATTTGATACCCTGGTCACTGCTGTCAGTACAATGATTCGAGGAGTTAGAGAGGTGTGGCTCTTAACAGGACCTCCACAGACACCTTGACGTCGATGTGACGGTCGTAAACAGGACTAAATACCACCGAATGCTCAAGCTGATACTGGCTCTACAGCATGAAAATCTCTGTTCTCTGTGAAATGGTGTCAGCAATTAACAACGCATGACAAATAGAGATCTCAACAGCTTCCAGTAGACCCTAAGGTTCGCAGTGACACTTTGTAACCTTGTGTCCAGATTCCAGCTGTTCTCATCCGTTTATTCGTCGAAGGTGATAAGAAAATCTTACTATTTCCTCGTAGCGCAGTCGTTCTTGGGGGGCTCGTGCCTACGCTTCTTGTAAATACGAGGTCTGTCTGTCAGAGAAGTATAGAAGTATCAGACCTTCTTTTTTTATATTTTATTTTATTATATTTTTTTTACTTATTTAACACCTGAGATGCAGGCTTACGTGAGGCGAACTTGAATTTTTGCCGTTTCGCTTGCCGAAAGCGTCAGTTGATGGCAAACGGCAGTTGAGCGAGGTGGTGTGTAGTCCTAGAGTCGGTTTTTCATTGAATGGGAAATGACTGAATGACCGGAGCAGCGCTGCTGCTTGAAATTTTGCCATAAACTGGACGATAGTCACGTGGAAACCATTTGGAAGATTCACACGGCTTTCGGTGACGATTCTATGGGCATCACACAGATTAAGGAGAGGTACAACCGGTTTAAAGGCGGCAGCACATCGGTGGAGAGCGAGCCACGCTCCGGTCGGCCATCAACATGCCGAAGTGACCAGCTCATTACGAAAGTGGTGATGCGAGACCGTCGTGTGACTGTCAGGGAAATTATGGAAGAGATGGATATCAGGACTTTCTTCCATTGTAGCAGAAGATTTGGCCACGAATAGAGTGCGGGCGAAATTCGTCGCGAAGCTGCTGATGGCGGAGCAAAAGCGACTTCGTGTTGAAGTCTTAAGGGACATGCTAGACTCCGCAAACAGTGACCCCGACTTCGTGAACACCATAATCGCTGGTGACAGATCCCAGTCGTCACAGTGGAAGCATTCCTCGTAACCAAGAGCAAAGATTGCCCTCCAAGGGTACAGCAATGAGAAAATGATGCCGACTGCTTTCTTTGACTCCCGCGGCACGATCATCACGACTATGTGCCACAGGGTGAAACAATCGCCAAATAGTACTAGAGGGGTGCAGTGCGACGCAAGAGATCGCATTTCCGGTCAACGGAAAATTCGCGCCTCCATCACGACAGTGTTCCAGCACATTCCTCGCACTCGATTCAGACTTTTTTTTGGCGAAAAACAAGATTACTTTCCTTCAACAGGCTCCTTACTCTCCTGAAATACGAGGTGCATTCAAGTTTTAAGGCCTCCGATTTTTTTTCTAATTAACTACTCACCCGAAATCGATGGAACTGGCGTTACTTTTCGACGTAATCGCCCTACAGACGTACACATTTTTCACAACGCTGACGCCATGATTACATGGCTGCGGCGAAGGCTTCTTTAGGAGTCTGTTTTGACCACTGGAAAATCGCTGAGGCAATAGCAGCACGGCTGGTGAATGTGCGGCCACGGAGAGTGTCTTTCATTGTTGGAAAAAGGCAAAAGTCACTAGGAGCCAGGTCAGGTGAGTAGGGAGCATGAGGAATCACTTCAAAGTTGTTATCACGAAGAAACTGTTGCGTAACGTTAGCTCGATGTGCGGGTACGTTGTCTTGGTGAAAAAGCACACGCGCAGCCCTTCCCGGACGTTTTTGTTGCAGTGCAGGAAGGAATTTGTTCTTCAAAACATTTTCGTAGGATACACCTGTTACCGTAGTGCCCTTTGGAACGCAATGGGTAAGGATTACGCCCTCGCTGTCCCAGAACATGGACACCATCATTTTTTCAGCACTAGCGGTTACCCGAAATTTTTTTGGTAGCGGTGAATCTGTGTGCTTCCATTGAGCTGACTGGCGCTTTGTTTCTGGATTGAAAAATGGCATGCACGTCTCATCCATTGTCACAACCGACGAAAAGAAAGTCCCATTCATGCTGTCGTTGCGTGTCAACATTGCTTGGCAACATGCCACATGAGCAGCCATGTAGTCGTCCTTCAGCATTCGTGGCACCCACCTGGATGACACTTTTCGTATTTTCAGGTCGTCATGCAGGATTGTGTGCACAGAACCCACAGAAATGCCAACTCTGGAGGCGATCTGTTCAATAGTTATTCGGCGATCTCCCGAAACAATTCTCTCCACTTTCTCGATCATGTCGTCAGACCGGCTTGTGCGAGCCCGAGGTTCTTTCGGTTTTATTGTCACACGATGTTTTGCCTTCATTAAACTGTCGCACCCACGAACGCACTTTCGACACATCCATAACTCAATCACCACATGTCTCCTTCAACTGTCGATGAATTTCAATTGGTTTCACACCACGCAAATTCAGAAAACGAATGATTGCATGCTGTTCAAGTAAGGAAAACGTCGCCATTTTAAGTATTTAAAACAGTTCTCATTCTCACGACTGGCGGTAAAATTCCATCTGCCGTACGGTGCTGCGATCTCTGGGACGTATTGACAATGAATGCGGCCTCATTTTAAAACAATGCGCATGTTTCTATCTCTTTCCAGTCCGGAGAAAAAAAATCGGAGGCCTTAGAACTTGAATGCACCTCGTAGCCCCCTGCGACTTCTGTCTGTTCCCCAAACCAAAGAGGCCATTCAACTGAACACGATTTCAGACAAGAGAGGCTCTTGTGCCAGCAGTGACAGCCCAACTAAACTCCATTCCGAAAGAGGCTTTTTCGGCGTGCTTCCAACAATGGCGGCACGGCCGGCCAAGTGTATAGATTCCCAAGGGAATTACTATAATCATCTTGGGGTTGAAGCTCTTTTCTTCCATGTTTGCTTTAACAATACGTATGTTTTTGGATGGGGTCCGCCTTTAGCAAAACAGTTTTTAAAAAACAAAATTGTGTTTTGCTAAAGGCAGATTTACTGTATGCGAAAGTTCGCGATAAACTGCACGTGCCAATTTCTTGGTATGCTCTGTCACGATCTCCACCCGAAAAGTTCCATTAACGTTAGACACTACCAATAGCCATCAGTACTCACTCCGTTTTCATATGAAACAATGGTTCTTTTCTGTACTGAAGATGAGCTCCCACAAAGACGAAATTTTAACCGACACGCCCTGTCGACGTGGCAACACTGGAGTGTTAGTTTGGTAGAGTTCGGTCGAGGTGACGATGGGACATTTTTGATTTCCGACAGCGTACTTAAAGGGAAAACTCCAGCCCTGCGGCTTGCCTTGCACGCAGACACTGCCCTGCAGCGACCCCGGCGTCATCGCCTCTGTGACGTCAGGCGCGTTCCCTGAACTCCGGGCTCGGACTTCCTGGCCAGTCGCCGCTTTGGAGTCCGCCGCCCGACTTCCGCCGCGGTCGGCTCGCACCTCGAGGACGGACGCCCTTGCACGGCCACGCACGAGTCTCAGAACGGGCGCAGCGGAAGTGGTGGTATCGCAGAGCGTCAGCGGTGACTGCACTGACCACTCTGCTTCGGCTCGACAGTAGGATCCGTACGGCTATACGGAATATCAGATCAGCTTTGTTATTGGACTAAGTAATTTGTAACACACTGAAAGACAAAAAAACGACTGAGCACTAAGGAATTATCCGAATGGGACATAATCCAGTAAATGTAGATGTACAGACAAACAAATGATTACAATTTCAGAAAAACTGGATGATTTAATTGACAGAAAGAGCTTCACAAACTGAGTAAGTCATTAACGCACTGGTCCGTTACCCGGCTTGGCATTGATTGAAAGAGTTTTTGTACGTCCTCCCGAGGGATATCGTGCCAAATTCTGTCCAACTGGAGAGTTAGAGCGTCAAAATCCCGAGGTGGACCGAGGGCCTTCCCCATAATGCTCGAACGTTCTTAGTTGGAGAAGGATCCTCACCCGGTATGGACAAGTCATCAGAATGACAAATGGCCATCAACAACTTTCAGCGTGCGAAGCATTCGAAGAAACATCATCGATATGCGCTTCCGGAGCCGAAGGCCCTCTCGTGTACCCTTGATGACTGCACTACACAGAGCTCCCGTTTCTCCTGGGACCGTCAGCAACAACATTGGACTGTTGATGATTGGAAACATGTTGCCTGGTCATACGAGTCTCCTTTCAGATTCTATCGTGCGGATGGCCGTGTGCAACTATGCAGACAACTTCCTGAATCCGTAGATTCTTCATGTCAGTAGGGGGGAATGTTCAAGCGGGTGGAGGCTCTGTAATGATGTGGGGCGTCTGCAGTTGGAGTGATATGGAACCCCCGATACGTCTAGACACGAGTCTGACAGGTGACACGTATGTAAGTATCCTGCCTGATCTCCTGCATCCATTCACGTCCACTGTGCATTGCGACGGACTTGGGCAATTCCAACAGGACAGTGTGACATCCCACGTGTTCGTAACTGCTGCAGAGTGTCTCCACGAACACTGTCCCCTGGCCACCAAACTCCCCAGAGATGAACGTTATTGAACGTATGTGGGATGTTTGCGACGTCCTGTCCAGAAGAGATCTCCACGCCCTCGCACTCTTACAGATTTATAGACAGCCCTGCAGGATTCATGGTGTCAGTTCCCTCCAGCACTGCCTCAGACGTTAGCTGAGTCCTTGCTACGTCGTGTCGCGGCACATCTGCGCCCTGTGGGGGCCCTACACAATATTAGACAGGAGTACTAATTCCTTTGCCTCTTCAGTGTATATTCTCTTTATGCGAAGCGGTCTGGAACAGTCACCATTCGCGCAATCTGAGACAAGGGATCAAAATCAAGAAAGGTATAAGGCAATCCTCCTCATTATTACCAATGATATTAGCGTGTATATTGAAGAGGAATGAGGGAAGTAAAAGATAATCTCAAAATGAGAGTTTCTCCTCGTAGACTTCATTACTTTCACTGAAACCAGCACTTAGCGCTCGATGCCATGTTACGATTCCAAGTGACATGTGAGCAACTATCTGTACATTGATAAAACAGTTGTTAGAATATCTTAAACTTTTGCAGTCCTGTCTTCCTCAGTTGCGTGTAATATGACGGTATATTGATAATTTTTACTTTATGGACCGTCTGACAGCAACTGAATGAAATTGTGTTTTATTCAGTTGCTGTCAGACGGTCGATAAAGTAAAAATAATCAATATACGCTTGTTAGAAATAGGGATAGAACGATATACACTCCTGGAAATGGAAAAAAGAACACATTGTCACCGGTGTGTCAGACCCACCATACTTGCTCCGGACACTGCGAGAGGGCTGTACAAGCAATGATCACACGCACGGCACAGAGGACACACCAGGAACCGCGGTGTTGGCCGTCGAATGGCGCTAGCTGCGCAGCATTTGTGCACCGCCGCCGTCAGTGTCAGCCAGTTTGCCGTGGCATACGGAGCTCCATCGCAGTCTTTAACACTGGTAGCATGCCGCGACAGCGTGGACGTGAACCGTATGTGCAGTTGACGGACTTTGAGCGAGGGCGTATAGTGGGCATGCGGGAGGCCGGGTGGACGTACCGCCGAATTGCTCAACACGTGGGGCGTGAGGTCTCCGCAGTACATCGATGTTGTCGCCAGTGGTCGGCGGAAGGTGCACGTGCCCATCGACCTGGGACCGGACCGCAGCGACGCACGGATGCACGCCAAGACCGTAGGATCCTACGCAGTGCCGTAGGGGACCGCACCGCCACTTCCCAGCAAATTAGGGACACTGTTGCTCCTGGAGTATCGGCGAGGACCATTCGCAACCGTCTCCATGAAGTTGGGCTACGGTCCCGCACACCGTTAGGCCGTCTTCCGCTCACGCCCCAACATCGTGCAGCCCGCCTCCAGTGGTGTCGCGACAGGCGTGAATGGAGGGACGAATGGAGACGTGTCGTCTTCAGCGATGAGAGTCGCTTCTGCCTTGGTGCCAATGATGGTCGTATGCGTGTTTGGCGCCGTGCAGGTGAGCGCCACAATCAGGACTGCATACGACCGAGGCACACAGGGCCAACACCCGGCATCATGGTGTGGGGAGCGATCTCCTACACTGGCCGTACACCACTGGTGATCGTCGAGGGGACACTGAATAGTGCACGGTACATCCAAACCGTCATCGAACCCATCGTTCTACCATTCCTAGACCGGCAAGGGAACTTGCTGTTCCAACAGAACAATGCACGTCCGCATGTATCCCGTGCCACCCAACGTGCTCTAGAAGGTGTAAGTCAACTACCCTGGCCAGCAAGATCTCCGGATGTGTCCCCCATTGAGCATGTTTGGGACTGGATGAAGCGTCGTCTCACGCGGTCTGCACGTCCAGCACGAACGCTGGTCCAACTGAGGCGCCAGGTGGAAATGGCATGGCAAGCCGTTCCACAGGACTACATCCAGCATCTCTACGATCGTCTCCATGGGAGAATAGCAGCCTGCATTGCTGCGAAAGGTGGATATACACTGTACTAGTGCCGACATTGTGCATGCTCTGTTGCCTGCGTCTATGTGCCTGTGGTTCTGTCAGTGTGATCATGTGATGTATCTGACCCCAGGAATGTGTCAATAAAGTTTCCCCTTCCTGGGACAATGAATTCACGGTGTTCTTATTTCAATTTCCAGGAGTGTAACTACATTATCTTTAGAGTTTTGACACAGTGTTCGCTATATGAGTCGTGTTTGGCTGTAATTTTTCATACAGCAGACGCAAGATACAAAGAAAGGAACATTTCTCAGCGACTGTATAAGCAGAAACATCTTACCTACACACTCTAAGACAAATAAACGACTCACCACGAAGGAATTATCCGAATGAGAAAGAAATCGATAGATGTGATGTATATGTACAGACAACCAAATGATTACATTTTCAGAGAAATTGGATGATTTATTGAAGAGAAAGAGCAAATTCGAGCAAGTCAGTAACATGCTGATCCATCTCTGCCCCTTACGCAAGCACTCATTCGACTCGGCACTGATTGACACAGTAGCTGGATGTCCTCCTCGGTGACGTCGTGCCAAATTATTCTCAAGTGACGTGTTAGATCGCCGGAGTCCTCAGTCTTTTGGATGGCCCTGCACATCGGGCTCCAGACGTTCTCAACTAGGGAGAGACCCGGAGACCTTGACGTCCAATGCCTTGCTGAAATGTAAGCCCAGCGTGGTTGGCCATGAAGGCCAACAAAACATATCGTCGACGTACCACTGTGCTGTAAGGCTGTCGCAGATGGCAACTAAAGCGGTTCTGCTGTGGTATAAGATAGCATCCCAGCTGCCATCACTCCTGGTTGTGGGGCCGTATGCTAGGCGACAATAGGGTTGCTATCCAACAACAGCCTGGTGCACCTTCAGACACGTCTTCTCTGGTCACATGGACTCAGGTCGAAGCGCGACTCATCACTGAAACAGATCAACTTCAGTCAAAGAGATTCTAGGCTGGACAACTGTGGAATACCAGTCTGAGTGTAGCCCACCGTATGGTCTGACAACAAGGAGTGATGGTCTGGAGTGTCACTTCTTTTCACAGCAGGGCTCCTGTGGTTGTCTCCTGCTACAAGCTTACAGCGCAACGGTACGTCGACGATATTGTACGCCCAGTTTTGCTGCCCTTCGTGGGAAGCCATCCTGGGCTTACTTTTAAGCAAGATAATGTCTGTCCACACATGGCGAGAGTTTCTACTGGCTGCCCTGGTGTATGCCAAACCCTGCATTGGCCAGCGAGGTCGCCGGATGTCTCCCAAAATCAGAACGTTTGGTGCGTAATGGGCAGGGATTTTGACGGTCACACGCGCCAGTTGGACAGAATTTGGCACGATGTTCCTCAAGAAGACATCCAACAACTCTACGGGTCAATGCCAAGACGAAAAGCTGTTTTCATAAGGGGCAGAGGTACACCAACGCGTTACTGACTTCCTCAATTTGTGAAGCTCTTTCTCTTCAACAAATGCAGTTTTTCTGACACTGTAATCATTTGTCTGTCTGTGCACGCGCATCACATCCACCGCCTTCCGTCCCATTCAGATGATTTCTTAGTGGTGCGACTTTTTGTGTGTTTGCGTGTGTATTCGCTTTTGTACTGTATGTTAGCCGAAATAATAAATTTGTCTTATCTGCAATACCACCAGTGTTTATGTGAATGTATATTTTTAGTGCTTTAACAAATCTACTATTAAAAGACGTAACTTAATGATGTGTTTTTAACGAATGCTACAATCACCTTGCTGTTATGTTGTTATTGTTTCTTAGCTCGTAAGTACTATGACGTTTCAGATTTTTAAAAAGGAAAGATCCTAGGGATGCCTGGTAAAAGCAGTTCGCAAGGAGAACTGGTCAACCACAAATTCTTCAGGCGTATGTTCACAGGACTTTCGTGAAAAAAGAAGTTGGATTTAACTGTTCAGACGAACAGACTGCTCCGTCTGAATTCTCTTCGTATCGACCGTATTTTCAAAAAACAGTAATCTCAAGGTAGCCTCATGTTCATGAACTTGCTGGCGATAAAACTTTGCAAGTGTGTTATGACAGTTCATCATCAAGTTGCGATGAGTCACATACAGCAGATCCATCACAACGCAAAAGGAAATTGATGGAAGAGTTGAGGGAAATAACTTAGAGTTATTGAGTGCAAAGAAAAAAAAAAGTTTATATCCAATAACGAGGTACCATGGTTTTTAGGACTTTATGTGTTACTCTGTTACTAGTTTTGGCGTCTTTTTCGGATGATACACTCATCACAGCGGAATTTGTGGAAGTGGTACGTAAAATTTGACTTTAATAATTCTGTTTATGTGGGTGTTGTGAATGTGGGTACACTTTACTTGGTATTCTCATAACGCAGTTTTACATATGTGTTAAACGCAAGTTTAACTGAATTGCATAGATTGTTCAAACCGTCTGGTATAGCTTACCTACAATGAACTAAATGTCGTTTATATTCGATAAGTGGTATTAATCACTCTTCATTTGTATATTGATGGCTATGAAAGTTTAAAAATGTTGAAGTACGAAAAACTTTTCTTATTCTTTATTATTCAACTGGAAATTTGTGGTAAGTTACTATGGGATCAAACTGCTGAGGTCATCGGTCCCTAGGCTTACACACTACTTATGCTAAGGACAACACACACACCCATGCCCGAGGGAGGACTCGAACCTCCAACGGGGGGAGCCGCGCCTCGGACCGCGCGGCTTTATTCGTTATTTTATGATACATACAGTAATGAGTCGCGTTACTTTAGTAATGTTAGTGTATTTATTAATCTGTTACCAGTTTCGATCAACTTTAAGCTTTTCTTCGAAAAACATGCTCGTTATAAAACAGCTCCTATAAAGAACGCGCTGTCGTTGATAACAAGTGTCTTTATGCATCTGAGTGTTCTTACGGAAACTACACTCTGGTCTAAACGTGTGTGTATGTAACTTCATGTTCTTCTCATAACACGATTCTGCAATACATGCGTTAAACTCAACTAGTATGCAAGTATTAGGTCAACTGCCGAACTTGTTTAGACCACCTTGTAAAGCTTACATCATTTCTTTTCTGGAAACCATACTGAAACAAACTTCTAGACATTTGGTAAGATGGCGGAATCCGGCTTCAGTGGCAGATGCGACTTTGCCAGTCTACTAAAGAATGGCTGCAGTGTTAAGCAAATCAACTAAACTCTGAGGTGAGTCAGCTAATAGAAATGCTAGGGTGGCAGCATACGTTAGAGAGGGCCACATGGTTAGTCGAAAAGGCGACGTACACTGTTTTTCTTAGTGGTCCGAGTGTGTGCCAGTCCGTTTAGTAAAGACGATGGGTTTCTTATGAGAAAATGGGCACTTTTAACCGACACCATTCTGGATTATGGTGAGATGGTAGCTTGCTTGCGCTCATTTGTGAAGTTGTGCCTTGTGGAACATCCGACTCATTTACGCGAGATACTGTGCAGTCGTATTCAAAATGGGCAATATTAGTTATGTGTTCGACATCTTCGACTTTTGTAGTCCTGTCTTCCTCAGATGCATGTAATATTACGGTATATTGTTAATTTTTACTTGTTGACCGTCTAACTACAATTCAATGAAAAACAATTTTGCAACGAAAATTATGTTTCATTCAGTTGTAGTTAGACGGTCAAATGGTTCAAATGACTCAAATAACTATGGGACTTAACATCTGAGGTCATCAGTCCCCTAGACTTAGAACTACTTAAACCTAACTAACCTAAGTACATCACACACATCCATGCCCGAGGCAGGATTCGAACCTGCCACCGGAGCAGCAGCGCGGTTCGGGACTGAAGCGCCTAGAACCGCTTGGCCACAACGGCCGGCCTTAAACGGCCAACAAGTAAAAATTAACAGTATACCGTAAAATTAGTTCTGTGCCAATTTCACTGTTGCAATAGGAGACATGGGAATAAGAATCCAATTTCTGTTCAGTTATCTGGTCCTGCAAGTAGATTATCTCACTGCTTTTCCACTCATTAAATTACGTCATAGGCGTTAAGATGAATACAGGATGATTTTCCTAGTGATTCGTGTATGCATGGTCATCTAAAGTCAAGCGACCCGTTAAAGGACACTTGCATGTAAAACATGAGCCTTTCTATTCAATTTCTGAGCAAAATATACGCAGATTTCATATAACTTCGATTCCTACCAACTTATTTTTCGCTCTTCTGATTTTTATTCAAATCCTTACATAAGGACTCCGTTCTGAAACAAAGTATGCCTCGCTTTCATTATGTTTTAGACAAAGAAAGAATAAACTGCCTTAAGCAGTGGTTGCACTTTCCTATTTTTAAACGAAATTGTCGGCTATCCATGTAAGTTTGCGTTGCAGTGAAACATCAAGGCAACTAGCTGCAACGACGGAAACTTCAATATTTTGCCATCGTACTAGCTCAGACGTTTCCAGTATATCAGGTTTTGTAGGGTGTAGAGTGAAAACACATTTGCTTTGCTCAAACTGCACGTATAACGTGTAATTAATAGACACAGATAGCGAGTAGCTACATGAGATCTCTTGCATGGATTATACATAGTTTTTTATTGGATTAGCTTATGTCAGGCCCCTTTTAATTATTCTTCTGTGCTTTGAGAAAGTTCCTCGTCACGACTAAATCTAAAATAATGTCGGTTATATTGCCTTTGTTCACTTTTGGATCAGATTTCAGGGTACCGAAACAGAGAGCATAGTCTCGTATGAGCTCTCAGGTTCATGTATAAAGCTACGACAGAGTTCCAACAAATTGCGACAGGTAATCCGAAATTATAAGCTTTGGACCAGAAAAAGCAATGTTTGAACCACAGTTCCGTACTATTGCGAAGCAGGGAAAATTAAGAAGACAGGAACGAAACAATAAGAAGATTTTGAAATACAATTTTGAACGCAAATGTTGAAGTTTGATCGAGTGACAAATGTAAACGTCCTGTGACGAATCAATGAGAAAAATGTCCAACGAAGAAGAAAATGAAACGTAGTAGTATGATTTGACACACAATACAACAGGGCCGGTTAGAAATTCTGCACGCGTGCGGTGCTCTTGCCCATGTGCAACTCCCGGGTCACAGCGTGCACGCCGCAGCCGTCAGCGTTCATGTTGTGCATGTTTCTACGCACAGATGTCGCTTTATCCACTTGCTGGGATACTCTGTACCGGCACATTCTAGTGCTCTTTCCACAGCTTGCAAGCCAACCATGGGAAGGTATTTCGCGTATTAAACATTTAAAATACTGTCACAGTCTACTCATTGAGACGTCTACTTTTATGTTAACATTTTAACCCAGTAAGACAAGTAATACAGTTAACAGCCGTGGGTTTTTATTAAGGCAGCTTGACTGACGGCACGTAAATACGAGTAATGTTTTTGATCTAGTATTTAAGAAAGAGAGCACTTAGCGACTTCCAACGAACCTTATTCATGATTTCAAATAACATTAAACCAATTTCAAGGTTTCCTATAACTAATTCTCTGTGCCCTCAGTTACACCCACATAATTTCTGTCTCACTGACCTCTCGATGATCACCTGTTATTTCAATACCATTATTACTACATCTTTCATCATCTCCGTCTGAAATCTGCATAATAACCGACAATTAGATGAATGTTACGTTTTATCGACTTTAGCTGAGCGTAGCCCTTAACTCATTAAAAAAACCCGTAAATGTAAGTATACATTGGAACAATCGGTTTAATGACCAACTTTCCTGATAATAATGTAACATGGAGCAGAATGAGGCACTAATGCACAGTTAGTAAACAATAATTTTTAATTATGAAAGGAATAAATCCAAACACGTTTATCACTGGTCATGAAAAATGATAATCGAGTTGATGTGTCTCATCCATTTTCTTAAGGACATTTAATTTTGCTTGCCGTTCTTCACTCTTGAGTACACTGCACTCGTCTTTGTGATATGTATTGTAGTGTATTTCAATTGAAAACTTACGCTGGCCGCCTATTATTCGGCGGCATAGCAAACACTGTGAGTTTTCACCAACGGCTACAAAAAAGAATTGCAGTTCCCAGTTATTTTTAAACGACTGAGAACATAGATCTCCAGTCCTTTGCTTTTTCACAGTACCTGCCATTTCTCAGTACTTCTCTGTTAAAGTTACGGTCACCAGGGGTAAACGAGACTGGGTATGTTGCGCTCTTGCTTGTCCCACATAAACAGGGAAGTGGAGCAGCCGCCGTTCATTTAGGACACATGTCTAATAACAGATGTCGCTGTCGCACATGTGCAGCACTTCCGCACGTCTGCACACTGTGCAGCGTTTGGCCGGACCTGCATTACAACATGAATCGTAGCGGAAAACTGTAATTCAAGGAATTCTAGTGGCAAAGATTCACATAGGTGGCATAGGAATGAGTACGAAACACAGATCCTCGATGATGTGGTCTGCTACAATGATGAAGAAATGAAGAGAATAGCTGACGAGCAATACAATGAAGAGGTGCATGGAACCAGTCTTAAGCAGCAACAGCAGTGGTAGGGCTTAAATGTACAGGGCTCACGTATACGTAATTGTAATAGAAAGTCTTATCAATATTCTTCCTTCCCTAGCATCATTCGCGACGTAATGTATCTCTTTCCAGAATCTTAAACATGACCGCGAACCTAAAGTGGTTGAAAAATCAACCAACCAGTGGCAAAACAAAGTATTAGCCCTTAACCTATGTTTCAATGTTTCTAAAAATATCTTCTTCTTCAGAAGGAGTGGGCCCTAAAATGGATATAACCGGTTACAAAAATTATTTTTACGAACATAACAAAATATTAGTAATAGAAAAATATTTGTGAGGTAAGCGTACTCACTTGTTACATCACATGGCGGTACATTATATTAGCTGAAGCCGAGAGGCTCTTGTCATACATAAAACTGACATAAAAACAAGAATTAGCACACGCCATGACTTTTGATAGCAGCCAGATTACATTTAGCGTAATTCAGAATGATTGCCCACGGCTAACTGCTCACCGGTGGAGACTCTTACTAACATAAAATTATAACAGGAGTCACAGGATAAAATATTAGCATAAGTTAAGGGTACATCACGCCAGAGACTGAGGCCAACTGTTAGGAATATACAGGCTCAAGCGACCAGGAAAAACTGGGCTGCAGAGGACGCTAAATACATGAGTGTAAGAATTGCGCCTTGTTTGTATTAAATAGCAGCATTTTACATTACAGGAAGAATGAAATTTCCTCTACAAGACTACTATATATCCAATACATTTACTGGTATACATTACGTACAAAATTATTAATACATTTTCTGACGGAATAACACTGTACATAAATTTAACGTACAGAAGATAAAATTCTGTTTACAAATGACCACTGTTACAAATGCACGGGGGAAAAAAGTGCAAATATAAGCTGGAAGATTAAGCGATAAGGACAATGGGAACGCAGTAGGCGCTATATACATGCGCGTAAGAACTGCGCCTTGCTGGTGTCAAGTAGCATAATTTCACATTAAAGCAATATCAAACCTCTTGTAGAAGGCAACTAATAAATGCAATAATTTTAGAGGCATACTTTACACATAAAACATTTAAGTAGCAAAGGGATATTGGACGTAGTTTTAGGGTGCAGAAGACAACTATTACAAAAAATTACTTCTATTACCACTTGTAGAGGAAATGCCATTCTTACTTCAATGTAAAATGCTGCTATTTAACACAAGGAAGGCGCAGTCCTTACGCTCATGTATTTAGCGTCCTCTGCAATCAACTTTTCCCGGTCGCTGGAGTGGGTATATTCGAACAGTTGCCTTTTGTCTCTGTCCTGTGACTCCTGTTATAGTTTTATGTTGAGAAGAGCCTTTAACAATGGGTATTTACCAGTGGGCATTCATCGTGAAGTACGCTAAATGTAATCTGGCTGCAATCAAAAGACGTGGCATGTGATAATTCTTGTTTTTATGTCAGTTTTATGTATGATAAGAGCCGCTCGGCTTCAACTAATATAATGTACCACCATGTCATGTGACAACTATGTACGTTTACTTCACAAATATTTTTCTATTATTAATATTTTGATACTATTGTAAAAAAGTAATTTTTGTAATTGGTTGGGAACATTTTTAGGGCCCACTCCTTGTGAAGAAGATAATGGCTAGTAAACCTTTGTTTTGCCACTGGTTGGCTGATTTTTTCAAGTTCTTCATATCTCTTTCCAGGGAGTTTTACTTCTAAGCTGGTTGCTACTATGTGGTGACTTCGAAGCTACAAGTGTTGTCCAACGCTATGAACATTGTGCAACAGAAACGCGGCATTGTCAGAAGAGAGGACATGTTCCGGGTTTCTGCACACGCAGTTCCTCTGCGGTACGGATAACAGGCATATCTCAGTGTTGCGACTGAAATGGCGAAGCAGCTGGAGACGTACTCAAAAGCTGAAGTAGGCGGAACAGTAGTATTGTTGTGGAAAGAATGTCTAAAGCGCACGCAGATTCGCTGTGAAACTCTTCTGGTATACAGACCAAATGCAATATCAACTAAAGCCATAGCGAATTGGTACCAACAATTTGGCAAAGGCCACAGAGACTTGGGAGATGCGCATCTGGGCAGTGTGATTTCCATCTTTTCGGCAAGCTGAAGCAAAATGTGGAGGAGGGAAGGGGGGAGAGGAGAAATTTTATATCCTTGAGGGATTTCACACAGCGATTCGAGGAACTGAACGATTGGTAACACGTTCCACAGTTAATCGCAGAGACTACTGAGAACGCTGAAAGCGTCATGTATCTACGTCACTCTGAAGCGAAGTGCGGCAATCAATAAAAGTTACTTGGCCTTCCATTATTATGTGTAACTGACGTTTTGAAATCCCCCGTAATATTACTTCAAAATATTCACTGAAGAGCCAAAGAAACTGGTACAACTACCTAATGTCGTGTAGGGCCCCCTTGAGCACGCAGAAGTGCCGCGACGTGGCATAGACTCGATTAATGTCTGAAGTAGTGCTGGAGGGAACTGACATCAGAAATCCAGAAGAGTACGAAGGGGTGGAGATCTCGTCTCAACAGCACCTTGCAAGGCTTCCCAGATATGCGCAATAATGTCCATGTTTGGGGAGTTTGGTAGCAAGCGAAAGCGTTTAAACCCAGAAGAGTGTTCCTGGAGCCGCTCTGTAAAAATTCTGGACGTGTGGGGTGTTGCATTGTCCTGCTGGAATTGCCAAGTCTGTCGGAATGCACAATGCACAATGGACATGTGTGGATGCAGGTGATCATACAGGATACTTACGTACGTGTCATCTGTCACAGTCGCATCTAGACGTATCAGGGTTCCCATATCACTCCAACTACACACACCCCACGAGTGGGCCTTCGGTTCCCAAAGCCCATATCGATGATGTTTCGTTGAATGGTTCGCACGCTGACACTTGACGATGGCCCAACACTGAAATCTGCAGTATTTTGCGGAAGGGTTGCACTTCTGTCACGTTGAACGATTCTTTCTAGCTGTCGTTGGTCCCATTCTTGCAGGATCTTTTCCTGGCCGCAGCGATGTCGGATATTTGATGTTTTACCGGATTCCTGATGTTCGCGGTACACTCGTCAAATGGTCGTACGGGAAAACACCCATTTCATTGCTACCTCGACGGTGCTGTGTCCCATCACTCGTGCGCCGACTGTAACACCATGTTCAGCCTCACTTAAATTTTGATAACCTGTCATTGCAGCAGCAGTAACCCATCTAACAACTCTGCCACACACTTGTTGTCTTATACAGCAGTTGCCGACTGCAGCACCGTATTCTGCCTGTTTACATATCTGTGTATTTTGTAAGTAGGCTGTTTAGGTTTTTATGTTGGTAACACCACGTAGCGCTCTGTATGAAAATAACTGACTGTGCTGTGTGCAGTCTGTGGCTGGCTGGCATTGTTGAAATATTCTCTATTGAAGTGTTAGGCAGTTGGATGTGAACAGCACGTAGCGTTGCGCAGTTGGAGGTGAGCCGCCAGCTGTGGTGGATGTGGGGAGAGAGATGGCGGAGTTTTGAGAGCGAATGATCTGGACGTGTGTCCATCACAACAATTACAGGTCAAATCCGTCACAATTTCGCGATGAAAGAAATAATAACTGGACACGACAAGGCTATTCTTACAACGTAAATCGTGACCAAAACAGACACCACCCGTGTGACAACCATTGGCAGAATAATAGTTACAGAGAAAGATCGCATTTCCGTAGTAATGAATATGACAGAGATAACCATAGAAACAGACAATATGGGAACCAAAACAATTATTATCAAGGGAGACAGAATAACTTCAGACGCAACAGTTCAGCGCGCAGTTACGATTCAGGGAGAAATTCTCCACCACGTGATGGACAAAAAAGAAACTATGGAATCTACCGACATGACGACAGACGATATAATCGTAGCGACAGACCTGAATTTCATCAGAACTGGCGAGATTGAAACAGGGCAGGGCTCTCTCGACAAGGTGAATTTGTAGAAGTTAGGTCTCCTAATCCCAATAATGACGCACCCTAACAAAGAGACAGACAATGACTCGGACCGCAGGCAGCCACGTGCGCCGGATGGCTCAGAGAAAAATAACATAGACGCTAACGTTGAGAAAAATTTTAGCATTCTTTACCGACATATACCGCATGATAATTGCGTTCAAGTTGATTTGCTGCATACTGAGGAAGAGTACAGGATTGCACCACATTTCACACGTAAAACCGTTTATTGAAAGATAATCTGCTTTTTAACTTTGTCTTTGCCATAAATATTTTCACTTCACACTACTAGTACACTTTGTCACACTTAGAAACTGTTATCATGCAACAATGTTTTGAGGTTAACTATCCAGTCTAGAACCTAGGGAACATACTTAGACAGTAATTACCACTCCATTGTGATAGTGAACAGAGGACACAGTGTTACTGTGTTTGTACATTCTTGCTTGTTAGTTGCACAACTACTAATGAGATTTTAATGCAACATTTTGGCTTACTTGAAAAGACAGTCTTTATTTGAAGTACTTTCTGTGAGATTAAAAATGACTTAGCATTTGGTTTCTTTGACAGCTACACGATTATATCACAATGCTACTAATGCGTGACACATTTTACATTGTTGCTTTTGCAGTGTACCTGTTTTATATCTGCACAGTTTTTATGTATTATTCTGGAAAGTAAAACATGTTTTAGTAGTAACTTTTGTGGTGTAGCTACAATGAGACAGCCTTTTCCGTAGCACAACAATACGTTACATTATAGTACTATCTTGATCATGGTAAGGTACGTAATAACTACTATATCTATACGCATAGCATTTCACATTTGTTTATTGTGAAGTAAGTACATTGACTTCTACAGAACTTTGCTTACCGACGACGATAATTAAGACACTTGGCACATTTTTACCCTTAAGTAATAACAGAGATTATCTTACAACAAGACGCACAGTTTAGCGCTACAGTACACGTATTTGAGTGATTAATTTTGTGCTTAAAACAACTATTTTTAAAGATTTTTGAATTACCGAGATGCAAAGGTTTTCTGTGATACATTGGATTCCATTGCTGTAATCTATAACACCTGAGGGTATAATTACATTAATCCTCAGGGGGGTACACGCCTACTTTGTGTACCATGTGTGTAGCAAGCACAAGTAGCCCTAGCTAATATGGTATTTGCTTATACAACTTTACACATCGGTACCATATTTCTCTAACACATAATTACACAGCTATCTGATCATTTAACTGAGAGAGACAAACATTTATTTTACTATGTCAGTGACAGATGTTTACGCAATTACACAGTTGGATAACTTGACACTTATGAAATTGTATTCTGTATGTACTTTGTGAACTGTTCATATTTTTTTCGGAACCATTGTGATACTATGAGAGCTATGAATGACGTATTTGGTATGGCATCATGATTTTTAAAGTACGTTTGAGGTAAATGACACTATTGAAATGAGCAGAGAATTTTTTTTAGGTTTTGAAATTATTGGAGGAAGCTACGACGATTTTGAGATTTGGCTCAGGTTTTGTGACATTATTACGATGGCGATGTGTATTATGCTGTTGAGGTATGTTTATGATCAATAAGCTGATGTTATATGAGGAATTCGATTATGCTACATATTTATTATGATGAAATATTGAAGAAGTGTCGACGAATATGTATACGTGTAATGAGGTAAGGAATAATGAGTAGTGGTTAGGGACGCTGATTTGTGGAAAAGGATGTTGGAAACCAAGAATCGTACTTTAAGAGTTATGAAATGCGTGAATGTATTACAATGCCGACGAAAATTTTTTGGCCTCTGTTATATTTATAGGATTTTGTTTCTACACATTTGCATCGCAAATTCTCGACCTGTGAAATTTTTCATATGAGACTGTCACTGTAGTGCAAACTGGTGTCGTAAATATTTCGGTAAGAAAGCTAAGTGACCTTGACGTAATGCATTATGGGCGACCAGCTGTGCCAGTCGCCTGGAGAAAAAGCCATTAGGTGAAAAAAAAAGGAGGCCATTAACCTCACTGTTGACATTTCTTTGTAGAAAGCATTTCAAATAAGACACGCTCATACTTGAAACAAATGATTACAGTTTTGAGCTCATACTTTCTGATATTTACTGAAATGCCTAATAAAATGATGAAATATTTTATGTCTATACACCTGATTATGACTACTGTCTTTCTAGTAGAGAGATTTTTTACTGCCTTATGAAATGCCATGTGACTAGTGAATGATGTTTAATGCTTTGCTTTGTATTTATATTTGCCTATTTTGTTTAATATCTAGTTTCTAGTTGCACTGCAGCATTGTTTAAATTAAAATTTAACAGATGTACTAATAGAAACGTTTTCTGTCTACAGACCCAGTAAACAATAAGTGTATGATCTACTTTCTTAAAAAAGGGAGCACAGATAGACATTTCTCTTCACACGAATTGCATACATAATTTTTTTCAATGACTGGGTAACTTGTTTCATAGAGTAATTTATCGTGATGCATCACTCTAGTGTTAAGTTCTGACGTAGGTGTTAGACATTTCCTATTTGTACTGTAATATTTTTTCTGCTTGAGCTTTGTCATGTTTAGGTATAAGTTATAGCATTTGCTGCTGTCGTTTGCCAGGTATAGTTCTACTGAATTTTACATTGTATTAAGCCAGTTTTACTACTGATTTATTTTTCTTTTTGCTGCACATTGGCTCGTATTAGTGATAACACTGCATTTGCTTTGCTAATTTATATTTATTGCCGCTTGCTTTGCCAATTTGCATTTTTTGTCATTGCTGTTTGTGTTAACTGTTTTGTGCTGCTGCATTGCCTCATTCCTTAGTTTAGCATCTGAGCTCAGTAGATTTAAGTTAGCTTAAGAGGGGTAGGCTATATAAGAGAATGAGTTGTGATGAATTGGAAGAAATGCATTGACAAGGTATAAAAAAAAGTGAAATAAGAGGAAACATCTATGAAATGAAGTTTTGGGTTGGACTGCAGTACCAAATGTCACACTGAAAGCAAACCCTGACCTATGCTTTTGTGTTACTCCACTATGTTCCTGTGTACCCTTGTGTATTTGTGCCTGTCTTTATGTATTTATCTGATAAGACTTACGTTGTATAATTTTTCTAATACTCAGCTACATTCACTATGATGAGGAATACTGTTATCCTCAAATATAATTTGCATTTATAATATTTTATTAATTTTGTAAAGATGTTTAGACATTATTTATTCTGTTTTGTTTTAATGCTCAAGTGTGAAGTTGCTGTTTCGAAAGTTATTCTGAACTTTTATATATTTAGTTATGTCATAATTCCTGTAACACTGAAGTATATGTCTATTTCTATTCGTATGTAAAGCCTATGTTACTACAAGTGGTATCTGTCCTGTTATGCAATTTAATGACTATTTTGTACCTTTGTAATTGTATTCTTATGTTGTAAATTTATAATTGTATAGGCTATTTACAATTTGTACAGAAAGCAGATGGCAGTTATAAGAGTCGAGGGACATGAAAGGGAAGCAGTGGTTGGGAAGGGAGTAAGACAGGGTTGTAGCCTCTCCCCGATGTTATTCAATCTGTATATTAAGCAAGCAGTAAAGGAAACAAAAGAAAAATTCGGAGAAGGTATTAAAATCCATGGAGAAGAAATAAAAACTTTGAGGTTCGCCGATGACATTGTAATTCTGTCAGAGACAGCAAAGGACTTGGAAGAGCAGTTGAATGGAATGGATGGTGTCTTGAAGGGAGGATATAAGATGAACATCAACAAAAGCAAAACGAGGATAATGGAATGTAGTCGAATTAAGTCGGGTGATGTTGAGGGTATTAGATTAGGAAATGAGACACTTAAAGTAGTAAGGGAGTTTTGCTATTTGGGGAGCAAAATAACTGATGATGGTCGAAGTAGAGAGGATATAAAATGTAGACTGGCAATGGCAAGGAAAGCGTTTCTGAAGAAGAGAAATTTGTTAACATCGAGTATAGATTTAAGTGTCAGGAAGTCATTTCTGAAAGTATTTGTATGGAGTGTAGCCTTGTATGGAAGTGAAACATGGACGGTAAATAGTTTGGACAAGAAGAGAATAGAAGCTTTCGAAATGTGGTGCTACAGAAGAATGCTGAAGATAAGGTGGAGGGTAAAAATCGTAGGGGGAGACCAAGAGATGAATACACTAAGCAGATTCAGAAGGATGTAGGTTGCAGTAGGTACTGGGAGATGAAGAAACTTGCACAGGATAGAGTAGCATGGAGAGCTGCATCAAACTAGTCTCAGGACTGAAGACCACAACAACAAACAGACACTAGTTCTTCAAATTAAGTTTCATTTCGCTGCACACGTTTTTGTTGGTCATAGTATATGCCCAATATGTGACAAGTTGGGACTGTTAGTGTTTGCACGTGTGTTAATAATTCAGCAAGGGACTGGTTAACAGCATTGCTGGTTCTAAGGACAATTCCAAAAACTTTGTGAGTGCACAAGTGGTGGTTTATGGACTTGCTATATTCTCCGCAAGACTCTTCGATGGTGATTGTGCACCTGCACAGTCCTAACAGATGGCTGCTGGCCGTCTCTACAAGGACTACAATGGGTCTGCATCTTTTATGGCCCACCAATACCATTATTTCTACAAGGACTGCAGTGGGTTGCACCTCTGGTGGCCCACCAATACCGTAATCTCTAACAGGACTACAGTGGTCTGCTCTGTGATGACCTACCTACCAATATTCTTCAACTTGGACTGACTCTGCTGTGGGTTTGTTCTGTTGTGGTCCATTACCTGTCTGCATGTCAAGAGTCAGCACTGTCTTTCCGTTGGAAGGACAACAGTACTTCTTCAAGACTGCATGGAAATCCGCTACTTCCAAGTGCATTTTCTTTTACTGCTCAGACTTTGAGAAAAAAAACACTGTAATTAATACTGTGATGTATGATCAGGACTGTGAGAAAATTTTAGCTTTTGACCAAAATATCAATAAGAGTGTGCATTTGATATCTTTGTTATTGTAATTATGAAAAATATTTTCAAATCTGTATTGGCCACTGCCCAAAACAATTTGTAAAATTTTTTGTGGGAAGCATGGGGGCTATGTAAGTAGGCTGTTTAGGTTTTTATGTTGGTAACGCGACGTAGCGCTCTGTATGAAAATAACTGACTGTACTGTGTGCAGTATGTGGCTGGTTGGCATTGTTGTCTGCCATTGTAGTGTTGGGCAGCGGCAGTTGGATGTGAACAGCGCGTAGCGTGACGCAGTCGGTGAGCCGCCTGCAGTGGTGGATGTTGGGAGTGAGATGGCGGAGTTTTCAGAGCGGATGATCTGGACGTGTGTCCATCAGAGGCAGTAAATTTGTAAGACTGGATGCCATGAACTGCTATATATATTATGACTTTTGAACACTATTAAGGTAAATATATTGTTTGTTCTCAAACAAAATCTTTCATTTGCTAACTATGCCTATCAGTAGTTAGTGCCTTCAGTAGTTTGAAGCTTTTATTTAGCTGGCAGTAGTGGCGCTCGCTGTATATCAGTAGTTAGTGCCTTCAGTAGTTTGAAGCTTTTATTTAGCTGGCAGTAGTGGCGCTCGCTGTATTGCAGTAGTTCGTGTAACGAAGATTTTTGTGAAGTAAGTGATTTGTGAAAGATGTAGGTTATTGTTAGTCAGGGCCATTCTCTTGTAGGGATTATTGAAAGTCAGATTGCGTTACGCTAAAAATATTGTGTGTCAGTTTAGTGTTGATCAGAATAGGTAAAGAGCGAAATGTCTGAGTAAATTCAGTTCTGCTCAGCTGTTCGAAAATCAAATAATGTAAGAGGTTAATCAGCACAATAATTCATTAACTTTTCTAAGGGGACGTTTCAATTTAAATACGCCTGCCTACACCAGTTTCTATGGCGCTTCAGTGTATAAAGTTTTAAAAAATGGCTCTGAGCACTATGGGACTTAACATCTGTGGTCATCAGTCCCCTAGAACTTAGAACTACTTAAACCTAACTAAGGACATCACACACATCCATGCCCGAGGCAGGATTCGAACCTGCGACCGTAGCAGTCGCGCGGCTCCGGACTGAGCGCCTAGAACCGCTCGGCCACCACTACCGGCTAAAGTTTAAAGACTGGTTCCTTAATGATCTAGGCAACACAAATGAGCTGGTGCGTTTCTGCGGCTGGTTTCCATCGATCGTCATTTCGATCTCTGAGTCGACTTCGATGCTGTTTTCTCTTCTGCTCATCTTTGGCAGCGCGGATTGAACGGCAGCGCGCGCGCTCTGCTGGGGAGGTGTATCGGGATCGGCGGTGAGCGAGAGTCACGTGGGACTGTGTACGTAGGCAGGGCGGCGAGAGGACGAGTCGGACAACGAAGCAGCGGGGCCAGCGGCTACGGCGTGTTGAGTCGTGAGGGCAGACCCACCGCTCACGGTGATTTGGTTTTCCTAGACGTCAGGAGGAGAAGCTCCTGCGAGTCTGTTATCAGCTACGCCTGCCGATGGAATTGGAGTCGCCGAGCTGCCTCGGTGGGTTGCGTTCGGTTTAATTGAACATGCCAGTGTACTAAAAATCCTTTGGAATTGTTTCAGTTATTTACTACACTCCTGGAAATTGAAATAAGAACACCGTGAATTCATTGTCCCAGGAAGGGGAAACTTTATTGACACATTCCTGGGGTCAGATACATCACATGATCACACTGACAGAACCACAGGCACATAGACACAGGCAACAGAGCATGCACAATGTCGGCACTAGTACAGTGTATATCCACCTTTCGCAGCAATGCAGCCTGCTATTCTCCCATGGAGACGATCGTAGAGATGCTGGATGTAGTCCTGTGGAACGGCTTGCCATGCCATTTCCACCTGGCGCCTCAGTTGGACCAGCGTTCGTGCTGGACGTGCAGACCGCGTGAGACGACGCTTCATCCAGTCCCAAACATGCTCAATGGGGGACAGATCCGGAGATCTTGCTGGCCAGGGTAGTTGACTTACACCTTCTAGAGCACGTTGGGTGGCACGGGATACATGCGGACGTGCATTGTCCTGTTGGAACAGCAAGTTCCCTTGCCGGTCTAGGAATGGTAGAACGATGGGTTCGATGACGGTTTGGATGTACCGTGCACTATTCAGTGTCCCCTCGACGATCACCAGTGGTGTACGGCCAGTGTAGGAGATCGCTCCCCACACCATGATGCCGGGTGTTGGCCCTGTGTGCCTCGGTCGTATGCAGTCCTGATTGTGGCGCTCACCTGCACGCCGCCAAACACGCATACGACCATCATTGGCACCAAGGCAGAAGCGACTCTCATCGCTGAAGACGACACGTCTCCATTCGTCCCTCCATTCACGCCTGTCGCGACACCACTGGAGGCGGGCTGCACGATGTTGGGGCGTGAGCGGAAGACGGCCTAACGGTGTGCGGGACCGTAGCCCAGCTTCATGGAGACGGTTGCGAATGGTCCTCGCCGATACCCCAGGAGCAACAGTGTCCCTAATTTGCTGGGAAGTGGCGGTGCGGTCCCCTACGGCACTGCGTAGGATCCTACGGTCTTGGCGTGCATCCGTGCGTCGCTGCGGTCCGGTCCCAGGTCGACGGGCACGTGCACCTTCCGCCGACCACTGGCGACAACATCGATGTACTGTGGAGACCTCACGCCCCACGTGTTGAGCAATTCGGCGGTACGTCCACCCGGCCTCCCGCATGCCCACTATACGCCCTCGCTCAAAGTCCGTCAACTGCACATACGGTTCACGTCCACGCTGTCGCGGCATGCTACCAGTGTTAAAGACTGCGATGGAGCTCCGTATGCCACGGCAAACTGGCTGACACTAACGGCAGCGGTGCACAAATGCTGCGCAGCTAGCGCCATTCGACGGCCAACACCGCGGTTCCTGGTGTGTCCGCTGTGCCGTGCGTGTGATCATTGCTTGTACAGCCCTCTCGCAGAGTCCGGAGCGAGTATGGTGGGTCTGACACACCGGTGTCAATGTGTTCTTTTTTCCATTTCCAGGAGTGTACTTACCTCGGTGCTGTGACTTAACTATCTTGACGGCAGTTGGGGAAGCGTGGCTACGCCCAACCAACCGAAATGAAGCGTGGTTAAAGTAGCTAGAAGTGCAACGAGTAGTTAGTGAGTCCGGCTCTGGCATTTCAAGACACGCCGAGATACGTCCGCTATTGTACCTTGTAGATTTTTGGTAGTTTGGCGTGTAAATGTGCGCCGAGATAATTCGTGTCAGCTTAACTTTAGGGCATGATGTTAGCGAACTTATTAATCAAAGTTTAAGGGCTGGTACTGGCCAAGTAATTCACGGAGCCTAATTTGTTTCTATTCAGTTGTATTGGCCACCTGTTCTCTAGAGATGATTGTGTAGTTTATGTCCCAGAATATTGTCTGCCGTTCATGCGTGTTGTGTTACAGATAATTGGCAGTGATCGAAGCGAGCATACTGGGAGCAGAGCACCACGAGGTCAGAGAGATATTTAAGGCCCTGTCCTCTGCTTTACATCTTGGGTTATGTTGTCACTGTTGCTTGATTCCATCTTTCCAGTGGAGAATTGTGGCATCTGAAGTTCAATTGCAGTGCCAAGTTGAGTACATTTCTATGTCATTTCCTGTCTCGTGGATCTCTCGTATTGATTTGAGTCCTTGGTCTGCTCGCGTCTATCGATAATTCACACGCAATACTGAAGGAACCTCATCTTAGTGATATTGTCATATGCTCATGTTCTAGTTGTAATCATTCTAAGAATATTGTTGATTAATCAACTGAGTACATAATTTTGAAGATTTGTTTGGTTAAAATTAAAGCATCTCTCTAATTGTTTTAGTCATTTGTATATAGTTTTGTTTAGGAAAATTGGCTGGACAAATTGTAAAAGATCTGTGTGCTTACCGTGAATCTGTTCATCAGCTGATTGGAAGTAATGAGAGTTCTGATGGGAATTGTATGGACATTTGTACTGTTTAAGTAAAGCTTTATCTGAGTATATTTACCTAGTCATACGCAAATTTCAAGTTTTATGGGTCTTGTTCCGGTTAAAGAAACCTATTTGTTATTTGCCAAAGTGATCTGGCCTAAGGCAGTCTCCTGTATTATTGTGATTGTGATTTTATATTGCTTTTGTTTGTAATAAAATACTATGTAGCAACTACAACGGATTACCATCAACATTTTGGTGTGTCACTACCAGTACCACATTTCAATAAATGTGGTACAACTTATATTTCTTTGACGCTTCATGAGCAACAAAAGCGAACGCTCTTCGAAAGTCTGCTCCCATTCTGCAAGGGTGCCACAGGACAAGGGAGAACATTTCATCTTTCAATTATTTTCATCCTTAGTGGGTGGCAAATGATAATTACTCGCCAACAGAGATATATTTTGAAGAAGTTGAAACATCCCCTTTGAAAAGTTAATGAATTACTGTGCTGATAAGCTGCACTCGTCGTCAATATCATTTCTAAATTTTCTTTGGAGCTTAGTGTTACGTTTTATACACGCCATAATTATCACGTATTTCACACTATAACAGAAAAGCACAATTTGAAGAGCAAAAACAAGAAAACACATTAGCATAGCACTGAAAATAATATCTCGTTAATTGCAAGCGTAGCTGCGAAATACTTGGTGCAAATCTACATGCATGCCACAACTGTTTTACTGTACAACAATGAAAAACTAGAACTACAAAGGAAATTCTCTCTATAATTAAGCGCTAGCAATAACCAATAGCTACACTAATTACACAAACTACAAGAAAAAATCAGAAGATTCCAGTGAGGTATCCTCGGCTAAGGGTCGACATATGAAGCATCCTCTTTGAAAAATTTATGAATTGTTGTGCTGATAAACCTCTACGTTATTTGATTTTCAAACAGCTGAGCAAAACTGAACGTACTCAGACATTACTCTCTTTACTTATTCTGATCAACACTAAACTGACACACAATATTTTTAGCGCAACGCAATCTGACTTTCAAAAATCCCTACAAAAGAATGGCCATGACTAACAATAACCTATCATGAATCACTTACCTCACAAAAATCTTCGTTACTCGAACTACTGCAATACAGCGAGCGCCACTACTGCCAGCTAAATAAAAGATTCTAACTACTGAAGGCACTAACTACTGATAGGCATAGTCAGCAAATGAAAGATTCTGATAGAGAACAAACAATGTATTTACCTTAATAATGTTCAAAAGTCATAACATATATATATATATATATATATATATATATATATATATATATATATATATTATTATTATACAAATTTGGCCGTTAAAGACCGTGAAAACAGTTATTTCTTGCGCTTCTGGGAAGTCTTCTTTCTCTCAGTCCACACTTCTTTCATTCTTGCGCTGAAGGCGGCTTTTCTCTCTTCAGACCATTTAGTTCCACAAGTCTTCTTAATTTTCACACCGAAACCCGTGAATGAATTCAGTTTTTTTCTAAAAAGGTTTCTGTTAAATATTGTTTCCTGATCTATATCCATTTCTTTTAGATCTCTTTCTGAGTTGATAAATCATAAATTTTGATTTTTTAGATTTGCGATGTACGAAAATATTTGTTCTGTAAGCCTATTCGGGTTCATCCTCATGATGTGAGCATAAAAGGAGCATCTTCTTTTTCTAATTTCGTCTGTAATTTTGCTGCACTTCGTATACACTTCTTTGTTGCTTTTTAGTCTGTATACAGGCTTGCCTTGATCATCTGTTATTTTCCTGTGCCCAAGAATTGTCTTCACAATTCTTCTTTCACGATTTTCTATCTGTTCTGCATATGTAAAATTTGCCAGTGTTTCTGATGCATATAGTATCTGCGGTCTAATGACAGTCTGGTAGTGTCTGAGTTTAATGTTTTTGGATATACATTTTTTTGAATACATTTGTCTGCAGTAGTGAGTTGCTGTCTCTAGTTTTTGTATTCTAGCCCTGCAGGCTGGATGACCTTTTGCCACAGGCTGAATTAGTTCGCCAAGATATTTAAAATGTTTAGATACCTGTATTTTCCCATATTTCGTAGTTATTTTCTCTGGTGGATTTTTGATATTTGTAATGATTTCTGTCTTTTCAAATGAAATTGGCAAGCCTGCTTTTTCAGCAGTTTCTTTAAGTAATTCTATTTGTTTTATTGTGTCTTTTTGTGTGTAAGCTAAACAGGCGAGATCGTCAGCGAAGGCAAAACAGTTGGTTTCAATGGCTTTGTAGCACTTCCCTCCAATTTGGACTTTCTCAACTCCATGTTTTTGCGTAAGTTTTCTCCATTCTGCTATGACTTTATCAAGAACACAGTTGAAGAGTACCGGGGACAGCGCATCTCCTTGTCTGACGCCGGTTTTGACCTCGAAATGCCGTGAAATTTCTCCTTGGAATTTTACTTTTGATGTTGTATTTGTTAATGTTTCTTTGATTATGGTGATTGTTGTTTCATCTATTTCATATTCTCAAAGTGTTTTGATGAGTGTGTCCCTATCGATTGAGTCATAAGCTTTTTTGAAATCAATGAATGTTATGAAATATTTCTTGCTCCTTGTAGATAAATAGTTCATTGTTGTTTTGAGGTTAAAAATTTGTTCGGCACAGGATCTTCCTGGTCTGAAACCAGCTTGATATTCTCCAAGTTTTCCCTCTATAATTGGTGATACACGATTGAGCAGGGCTTTTCATAGAATTTTGTATGGGACTGGGAGAAGCGATATTCCACGATAGTTGTTAACATCCCTTTTGTCACCTTTTTTAAACAAAGGGTGAATTAGGGCAGTTTTCCAGTGACTTGGGATTTTCTTGGTTTCCCATACTTGTTCAAGTTCTTTGTGTAGTGCTTCTACTGATGTTTCTCCCCCAAGCTTGAGCATTTCTGCTGTAATTGTGTCTTCTCCACATGCTTTCCTGTTTTTGAGATTTTTGATTATGTTTGTGATTTCCTCTCGTGTCGGAGGTGTTGAATGTGTTGGTAATGTTTCTGGTTGCGTAAAACTGAGAGTCTGGATGGGTGTTTGGCAGTTTTAGGAGTGTCTCAAAAAAAAAAAAAATATATATATATATATATATATATATATATATATATATATATATCAGTTCATGATATTCAGTGTTACAAATTTACCCTTTCTGGCGGACACACGTCCAGATCGTCCGCTCTTAAAATTCTGCTATCTCTCTCTCGACATCCACCACTGCTGGCGGCTCACATCTAACTGTGTAACGCTACGCGCTGTTCACATCCAACTGCCCAACACTACAATAGTGAATATTCCAACAATGCAAACCAGCCACAGACTGCACACAGCACAGTCAGTGATTTTCATACAGAGTGCTACGTGACGTTACCAATATAAAAACCTAAACAGCCTCCTTACAAAGTGAGTACCTAATCGATTACAAAAGATACGAAATAAAGTGTGCAGCTCCACTTTTAACCATTGTCCTGATGGATTGCATTACATTGCACCTCGCAGAGTCTGTGATATGACAGAGGGAAGTGACAACTTTCCCTCCGACACAAAGTGTGAGGTCGTTTGAGGAATACAGGTGCAGATGTGGATGTGTGAAGCTATTCGCAGTTCAATAGCATCAAAAGGTAACGAAAGGTACGCATTATTGTGGTACAAACAAGCCTATTGTCGAAGGCTTCAGTGTGCTAGAGCACCCAGCAAGCCTCCCTTTCAATACCAAATTTGTGTCTGTGGAACTGAGATTCATTCTGCAGATCTGATAAATGTTATGAAGGATGAGCGGTGCTAACGACAGGAGCAGCTTTGTTTTGGCGAATCCGAGTACGGCTGCGGTCATCTGCGTCTTGTTGGGGGCGGCTCTGCGAGCGCCCAGTGCAGATTAATCCCATTGTTCGCTGGCCTTGTCTGCGGCCGCTGCCGTGGTTGCGGATTACAGCGTCTGAATGGGCTTTGTGGCAACTTCTAATAGCTGTTCACAACGGATCGCGGAAATGTGATGATCCGATCCTTTAGAGGTTCGCAGTACTCGTCTAATCTGGCCTTCGACTGAAAGTGTGTCGCGAAAGCCAATTACACGGCAGCCACCTTTCTAGCGAGTTCTTCGCCACGTAACTTTACACCAATACCCCCTCGTTCTCGGAAATACCGTTCGCTGATCCTGTCGAGGAAAGAAACATTGTTTCTTCGATGAACAGAGCGCAGTACGCTACAGTGGACGACACTATCAGATTACTCGCTGAAGACAAAACTATCGTCGTTGTATAGTTGTAGGAGGACGTAGATATACTTGAACAAACGTTTTACTTGGTTTAAAGAATGGTAGCACTCGCTAAACGCAACCAGTGGGGTGTAACAACATCTGTAAATTTGGACAAGAAGGTTCCGCTGATCATGTCGTTCTCTGATGCCCCTTTTTTCAGGTGGAGAGAGACTGCCGGCCGGTGTGGCTGAGCGGTTCTAGGTGCTTCAGTCTGGAACCGCTCTGCTGCTACGGTCGTAGGCTAGAATCCTGCCTCGGGCATGGATGTGTGTGATGTCCTTAGGTTCCCCTAGTTCAAAGTCTAGGGGACTGCTGGCCCCAGATGTTAAGTCCCATAGTGCTCAGATCCATTTTTGGAGAGAGACTGCAGACAATTAGAATCCGATCTGCAAACAATAGTAAGTGACCAAAACTTGTGGAGTACAGTCGATATGATAGCCATCGAAAATGTAAAAGGCAACTGCTTCATTATCAATCTGTAAGATCAAGTGGACGCTGTGAATGTCAAAATAATGTCAGCAGGTCACAAGAAGCGTTTCCGCAATTGTAGATAATGGTAGGCTCATATAAATTTAATAAAGAGAAGAAAAAAAAAAGAAAAGAAAGATTGCTGTGGCCACCCCCACAGGTATTCGTAGACTCGAGGATTGTCGAGCCACGCTCATTCCAGTGTGGGTGATGTAGAATAGTGTAGGAACAAAGGTTTGGAAGTAGGAGTAGTCGCAGTTAGTCGAGAAAGCTCGAGTTATTCCGACGATTGCAATAATATACCTAGTAATGTAAGATGGAAGTTACTCTCTTGGAATTTGAATTTTTTCAACTGATTATTATTTTTCAAATGTTCTGTTTTATTTCTACATTAATATTACCAATGGATGTTGTTAACATGAATTACTACTACATACACAATAAAAAAATTGTATGTCACCATGTTCATTGAATATGCACTATCTGTTTAGAGTTACCAGGTAATAGGTCTAAAACTCGTAACAATAAATTGAATTGATTTGAACTGACTCTGTGGTGTCACCTCCAGACACCACACTTGCTAGGTGGTAGCCTTTAAATCGGCCTCGGTCCGTTAGTATACGTCGGACCCGCGTGTTGCCACTATCAGTGATTGCAGACCGAGCGCCGCCACACGGCAGGTCTAGAGAGACTCCCTAGCGCTCGCCTCAGTGGTACAGCCGACTTTGCTAGCGATGGTTCACTGTCTACATACGCTCTCATTTGCAGAGACGACAGTTTAGCATAGCCTTCAGCTACGTAATTTGCTACGACCTAGCAAGGCGCCATATTCTTCATCAATGTATTCTGAACAGAAAATATTGTGAATCATGTACCGTCAAGAGCGACGTTCATCATTAATGGATTAAAGTATCAAACTAATTACGTCCGCTTTCTGAATACTAATTCCTTGTCATGTTCCAGACCTCACGTCAGTGTAGTTCTTCCCTCCTCACGCCAGCCTGCGTGAGCTAAAGCGCGTGCATTTCGGCCTCCACTAGTAACACGGTGTTGGCTCGTCTGCCGACACAACAGACTCTCTAGATGTGGATAAACGCAACATCTATACTTATTTCAGAATTAAAGTCCTCTGCTGCTTTTTTCTGTCTACGTGGCTAATCTGAGGAAATATTGTCGGGACTTTGATTCTCTTTTCGTTAACAGACTAATTCACTACGAGCATCTGGATGTATACCTTATATGTATTTCGTACAAATTGGCCAAACTGTAGTGAATTAAAGTCCTCTGCCCCACTTTTAGTCTGCATGCACGGCTAATTTCGTGAACTACTGTAGGGGTCTTGATCTGTTATCACAATTAGATTGACTCGGGAGGACGGTCAGTGCATATAATTTACAATAGCACTAACAGAGAATGTGTGACGTATGCATCGTTATCTTTTCCATTTCCAATTGACGTTCGGAGTGACATCTCGTGTCAGTGAGCTACAAGCTACGAGCTGGTCAGCTACAGAGGAGGCGGTATCTCGCCGGAAAAGCAATGAACAGCCACCGCAACTCCAGAGCGCAACGAGTGTGGCCAGAATCGGCCAATTTCGGTTGAAAAAAATGCAAATTTACTGAGGGACAACGCAGAATATTCACTCTTCAGCCCCTGTAGTTTCATGAAACTCCGATACGTGGCCGTGCTAATATAGCCATTAAAATGGTGGCTGTAACAGAGGTGCGTTCCTAGCAGAGAGCTGTCATTGAGTGTCTTTTGCCGGCAAACCAGAGCATCGCAGATATTCACAAGCACCTGCAGTGTGTCTACGGAAATCTGGCAGCGGACAAAAGCACGGTGAATCGTTGGGCGAGGCGACTTTCGTCATCGCAAGAAGGTCGCGTAGACAGTTCAGCCTCCCGCGTGCCCGTCGGCCGCACACAGCTGTGAGTCCTGTAATACTGGAACGTTCAGACGCTCTCATTCGGGGCTACGGACGGATCACACTCGCTGCTCAACTCCTGCCGGCACGGTAGCTCAGCGTGTTCGGTCAGAGAGCTGGTTGGCCTCTGTAATAAAATAACTGAGCGAAAGCATCACTAACGAACTTGAACGGATGTCATTTGACGTCCGCAACGACCAAACACAACGATCAGCAACGACTAACTGTCGTTTCATCACTTCGAACCAGAAACAAAACGGCAGTCCGTGGAGAGGCGCCACCACTCCTTCGAAGAAGTTCAGAGCTGCACCCTCAGCCGATAAAGTCAGGGCGACGGTCTTCTGGGATTCTGGTTATCCTGTTTCGTGTCCTCCCTCCTGGTGCAACGGTCAACCAGGTGTGTTTTGTGCTACTCGCAGGAAATTCAAGAAATGACTTTGTAACCCCTGACACAGTACTCGTTAAAGCCTGTGCTATGGTAAGTGAGCGGGATTCACCTTATGAGAAAGGATTTTCGTGTAGTTATCGACCTGAATGGTGGCAAATCAGACTTACATCCACTCTGTAATAACAATGATCCGTCAAGTAAGTTCGAAATGCAATTACACGTCAGGATGGATCAAAAGCAACCCAGAAGATGCTACCAATTAGGTAATAATACGGTCGCCAGCCTAATTAGGCATTAACTGAGTTTCTTCCCTATTCAAGTAGGTATATATTCATGCAAAACAACAAGTTGTAACACTGCATAATAGTGTCGAATTTTAGAACCAGAAAATCTATTGAACTGATGGTTTCACGTTCTGTACTGATATGGATGAATACATAACACTACACTATAATGTATACTACAAAACTTTATACTGTCTATTAATCTGATTAAAATCGGACATAGGTTACCCTAGAAATTGCACTTTCGTGCCACACACAAAATGTCAATTTTGATAAAGGTAAAACACTGATAAATTTTGACTTTTATATTGACTTTAACTTTTGTTGGTCAAACCAATTTAGAACACTTCAGAATTCAAATGAATGAAGGGGGGGGGGGGGGACCCTGAAACTGTTATGATCGCTGTATATAAAAAAAAATGATTACTGAATTTATTATGCGTTCAAGATTTCCAGTATATAAGTTACTACTCCTTTCATCTTATGTACTGCTCATTTAAATGCCTTTAAATCTGTCTCGAAATAATAAACTTCATTACTATATCAATACTAAAGTTATCTTTCAACTTCGTTAGACCTTCGTTATTCATTTACTGGTTCAGTAACAAAACATTTCTTTAAACACCATTCTAACATAGCTAGATCTGCAAATAAATATTATTAACACAAATTTCAATTTTCATTTCGGGACACTCGGATTGCACAACATTTGGAAAGGACCCTGTCTAGGTTAGTTGTTAGGATAACTAAATGATGGGAAAGTTCTGGTAAAATTTAAGTTATTATTGCACCAGACAAACACAGTTCACTCTCTGATCCACACGAATACAGTACCAAAACTTTCAACCTGCTAGTATCGAAGCGGCGTTTGTTGGCGAGCGGTAAGACGGCGAGGCACAGAGCACACATACAACCACAGCTATGGCTCTTGACGTATCGGCACTTTAATTCTTCTTAGCGTCGCAATACTTTTCCATTTAGTGCCTATGGAATTTTGCCATGCTGTTTGGGGGTTGGAACGGCATACCCGAAGCTCAGTGAAGCTATGTCTTCCAGGAGAGCCTCCTCGCTCCAGAAGGAGTTGCCAAACCAATGCCAAACTCCAACTACTACTGTGCCTGTTGTGCAGTGCAATGTCCGCGCGCATTTTCCCGCGCTCGCCTGCCATCCACCTTTTACCGCTCCCTGACAGACCGGGTATTCACGCGAGGTTTTGCATTCTACATACCCTAACACATTGCCTACGTATGGACCAGACGCACAGTTACAGTTTTAAACATCTTACAACAGTTTCAACATTTGTTACATTTCAATTCTATTGCAATATTATTTGACATTTGACATCAGCATTAATGTTAACATTGAAACTTATTTACAGTTTTCTTAACACAATGGCGTGCAAGAAAAAAATTGAAATCAGAACATCAATTACACAAGTTTATCGAAAAATCAGATGGAAAAACTTACTTTTATGCACAACAGTACAGCGTCGTTGTTGTTACAACTTGTGTGTTAGTTGCCACAAAAATACAAACAAACTTCTCCGTGACAACGCAGGGCCTCCC
Source organism: Schistocerca cancellata (assembly GCF_023864275.1). Taxonomy (NCBI): domain Eukaryota; kingdom Metazoa; phylum Arthropoda; class Insecta; order Orthoptera; family Acrididae; genus Schistocerca; species Schistocerca cancellata. Next base: position 523,878,501 of record NC_064633.1, read on the forward strand.
AAAAATGTATACAAACTTCATTGGACTGTTCTTCCTCATCAGTCTTACAGCCCGGATCTCGCACTTTAATCTGTTTGCCCAGTGAAGGATCCACTCTGCAGGAATCAGTACCTGGATGATGGGGAGGTTATTGAGGCAGCAAGACGTTGGCTCCAACGTTGAACAGTGGAGTGGCACCGTGTGAATAAAACCAACCTGCAATGAGAAAGAAATGTGCTGCGTTACTTATTGAAGGCCCATTGTAAACTTAAGCTCCACACCTCGTTCTTCTGTCTGTAAGTGAGAGTTTATCTCAGGAGTTTCCCAAAGATGTTCGGGCTCACATGCGGTTCCTCTTCGTCGAAATGTTTTGGCTCAAACTCGTCTAGGGGTTGAACCGCAAGTGTCGCATTACACGCCCTAAATTGGACACTTGTCGGCCGGAGTGGCCGTGCGGTTCTAGGCGCTACATTCTGGAGCCGAGCGACCGCTACGGTCGCAGCTTCGAATCCTGCCTCGGGCATGGATGTGTGTGATGTCCTTAGGTTAGTTAGCTTTAATTAGTTCTAAGTTCTAGGCGACTGATGACCTCAGAAGTTAAGTCGCATAGTGCTCAGAGCCATTTGAACCAAATTAGACACTTGTGACCCTTTGGTTAAGTTGTCTGGCTGATGCCAAGTTTGCGAAATACAAAGTTAACGTGACAAATAATGGCAGTAATAATAATATCGGGAACTAAATTAACGACCCATAAATGATGTAGGCCACACAGTTGCGATTTGGTTAGAATAATGTTTATTCAGAAAGCAAACTAAATGCGAAAGTGGTCGTATTTAGAGCTACTGTTACACTCGAGCGCATACCCATTTGACACTGTTCGATCATTCACAATCTCATCGCGAAATACAAGTTTTCTAGTTCACACCAGGCGCGCGGCTGCTGACCGCTGAAGTTTCTCGCGCGTGCCTCGCTAGCACCGTGGGAAAGGCGGGGAGCGGGAAAGTAGCCCGGCCATATGCTCACATCGGAACGGCGCATACCATAAATTTTGCCTTACTGTGTACTAAATTTTATTGCCTTTGGGTAGCGTTTCGTTTTCCGCCATTGAAATGCTCCAGCTTTCTTCGTTAGTACATTATACTTTTCTGTTATTTATATCGGTATAGTTTTGTTTTGTTTTGTTTTTCTTCTGTCAAGAGAAATGCATACTTATGTAACTGTGAGCCATTGGCCGCTGGAATTGTATCGCATGCCTTCGCGATGTTTTCAGATTACAAGAAGGGACAGGGGGCAGTCAATAAGGAAGCAAGGAATATTATAAAATCGTGGGATTAAGAAGCAAGGCAGGAATGTAAAACAAGGTTATTTTATCGCTGCCTAGTATGCTGGCATATCTGCACGATCTGTTACAAAATTTTTGAAAGGGATAGTCTACACAGGTTTGATCCATTTGTGCTCCTGGTATAAAGCGTCCAAGATCTGAAAGTATAGAAGTCTCACTGTTATTACTTGGATATGGATACAATAATGTAATACGACACACTGTACTACATGGATGTGAACATCACATTTCCACTTCAAGCTAGAAACAGTCGAAAAGCTGTGACAAATGTCAAAGTTTTAATTGGTCTGCCGTGATAAGAAAAAGCATTTCAAATGTTTCATGCACATTATGAGCATTAATAAACTAATTATACAACAGGTTACACAAATGAAGAAAATAGTCGGTATTATTAAGAAAATAGGAAGATCTTAAAAGAGTGTCGTGATTAGATATATTTAATTTGTTGAAATGTACTGCTGACAAAGGCAGATCTACTCTCGTGACAATGTTTTTCGAACTCCAACTCACAAGGCACACATGACTAGCTTTTGCATTCCTGTCGCGCGCATTATCCTCCGCTGCTGCAATACACTGACCATTGTGTTGTGCGACAGATCTATTGCTTATTTTTCTTAATAACAACTACACTCCTGGAAATTGAAATAAGAACACCGTGAATTCATTGTCCCAGGAAGGGGAAACTTTATTGACACATTCCTGGGGTCAGATACATCACATGATCACACTGACAGAACCACAGGCACATAGACACAGGCAACAGAGCATGCACAATGTCGGCACTAGTACAGTGTATATCCACCTTTCGCAGCAATGCAGCCTGCTATTCTCCCATGGAGACGATCGTAGAGATGCTGGATGTAGTCCTGTGGAACGGCTTGCCATGCCATTTCCACCTGGCGCCTCAGTTGGACCAGCGTTCGTGCTGGACGTGCAGACCGCGTGAGACGACGCTTCATCCAGTCCCAAACATGCTCAATGGGGGACAGATCCGGAGATCTTGCTGGCCAGGGTAGTTGACTTACACCTTCTAGAGCACGTTGGGTGGCACGGGATACATGCGGACGTGCATTGTCCTGTTGGAACAGCAAGTTCCCTTGCCGGTCTAGGAATGGTAGAACGATGGGTTCGATGACGGTTTGGATGTATCGTGCACTATTCAGTGTCCCATCGACGATCACCAGTGGTGTACGGCCAGTGTAGGAGATCGCTCCCCACACCATGATGCCGGGTGTTGGCCCTGTGTGCCTCGGTCGTATGCAGTCCTGATTGTGGCGCTCACCTGCACGCCGCCAAACACGCATACGACCATCATTGGCACCAAGGCAGAAGCGACTCTCATCGCTGAAGACGACACGTCTCCATTCGTCCCTCCATTCACGCCTGTCGCGACACCACTGGAGGCGGGCTGCACGATGTTGGGGCGTGAGCGGAAGACGGCCTAACGGTGTGCGGGACCGTAGCCCAGCTTCATGGAGACGGTTGCGAATGGTCCTCGCCGATACCCCAGGAGCAACAGTGTCCCTAATTTGCTGGGAAGTGGCGGTGCGGTCCCCTACGGCACTGCGTAGGATCCTACGGTCTTGGCGTGCATCCGTGCGTCGCTGCGGTCCGGTCCCAGGTCGACGGGCACGTGCACCTTCCGCCGACCACTGGCGACAACATCGATGTACTGTGGAGACCTCACGCTCCACGTGTTGAGCAATTCGGCGGTACGTCCACCCGGCCTCCCGCATGCCCACCATACGCGCTCGCTCAAAGTCCGTCAACTGCACATACGGTTCACGTCCACGCTGTCGCGGCATGCTACCAGTTTTAAAGACTGCGATGGAGCTCCGTATGCCACGGCAAACTGGCTGACACTGACGGCGGCGGTGCACAAATGCTGCGCAGCTAGCGCCATTCGACGGCCAACACCGCGGTTCCTGGTGTGTCCGCTGTGCCGTGCGTGTGATCATTGCTTGTACAGCCCTCTCGCAGTGTCCGGAGCAAGTATGGTGGGTCTGACACACCGGTGTCAATGTGTTCTTTTTTCCATTTCCAGGAGTGTATTTTATTCGCGATCACACATTGTCAGTTTGGCAAGCTGTAGGAGAGTAACCAGTACCTGGCATGTGTCTATCATTCCGCCTGAAGGAACGCTCGTGATAATTTTAATACTGCTCAGATCAAGAGAAGCAATAAAATCCTTTAGTAAGTTTCCATTCCAGTCAGTCAGTGTTAAAAATACGATGGGTTACGGGGATTCCACCAAAATTCCAACAGAATTGGCAATCTATTTTTGTGTGAGTTGTTAACCTTCATTCGAAGAAGCATCACCGTTTGTGAGTAACGGCCACATTTCTCTTGGTGATTGGTTTAATTGTACTTCCTTTGTCACAGTGTAATTTGCCAAACTCATCTCCCAGCAGCTATTGCGACAGAATTCCGAAACGGAGTGCCTCATTAAACAAGTAATTGTCAATCACAGAGCTCAATAGCTTACGAAAAACCTCATAGTGTCGGTTTGCAGTAACATAAAAGAAGAAATTTCATGTTTATTTTCATACTATGAAGCTCTTTTTTCTCTAGATGTCGATAACTCTCAGAAAATTACAGTAACTGGAGTGAAATAAATAAAAAGGGAAGTATAAGTACTGATATATGGCCATAGATAAGAAAGTTCCGTGTGTTTAAGAATTGGCAAAACACTCTCCTCCTTGTTTGCTATCATTCGCCAAACTTTCGTTGAGAGATGTTGCGAGTATTTAATTCTCTGGGGCGTGAGATCGGAGGAGATCGCGTTACATAGGATCCATTTTCTCGCGATCAGAGGCAGATAGAGACCTCCTCGCAGGTCTAAACAAAAATTCAACATGCTAGCTAAATTTCACACGCAGCAACATACGGTGTAATACGCAAGAAACGCAAAATCATAGCGACCCCTAATTTTCGTTGCAAACTTTTTGAGATATAACGCTACAAGTAAGGCAAAAATCAAATAATTTCAGTGAATAGTTTCTGTAAAATCGTTTGAGGAAGATGACAGGTTGCGCGCGCTTCGGTTCTGTCAGCGCAGAGCGCAGAGCGAAGTATGGTGTACGCGTCGCAATATGCGCTGCACCCGCGCGACTCGTGCGGCACGTGCGTGTCGCGCTGTAGTGTCGTGTCACGTCACACATGCTATACGCGTCTCAATTTGCGCCTAGCCTAGACTAAGTCCCGCGGTAGCACACAACGCGAAATTTTCTAAGTCGTTTCACTTCCTAGCCGCCTAAAGATCTGTCCACTTTCGCGTCTCAATCCGAACTGTACACTTTGGTGTCTCCAGGCGAACTGTACTCTTTGGTGTCTAGATCAGAACTGCTCTATGCCCGTCTCCGACCACGTTTCCCCCGCGCCGAACATCCTCGCTCTACTGACGCGCAGTCCCCTCTCCTGAAGCCACCCATCTGATTGACTACAGCTTATTCTACATTATTTTACATTTTGACATATTTAAATAATCAAAACTTGAACACTTTCACGTTCTAAATAAAGTAACAATAATATCCATTATATAATAAACGTTACATTCTTTTACATAAAACGAATACAATTTCCTTCTTAGCTTTGAATGGCAAGACCAGCAGCCTTGCAGCAATGTGCTTTCTGATAAATAAATAAAGAACAAAAGTAACTATTATGAGGTAATCTTTACAACAAATATTCGATTACCTAATGTTCAATAAGGTGTCATACTGACATCGTTCAACGTGTTTTGTGTGGAGGAAATGATGATATGATGCATAACTGATAATTATGATAATTTAAATTTACTATATCTTTTAAACAAATGGAGTTGTTATTTATAACGTTTGTCACTTTAATGATGCGCTTCTATATGAAATGTCGATCGTTAAGATCGTCCAAAGCGTTCAGATTTTAGCATTCAGGTCTTCCTTACAAAACTTGTTAATTTCACTTTAACAGTAAGTCCTAAACTATTATAGATATGATCAGTACTCAAATATTATTGGGATCACCATGACGTTTTATGGAGGATGGCAGATTAAAATTACTGTGGCTTGGTTCCCCGCATTACTACGGAATTAAATAGTTTTCGTAAATGTTTCCCTTTATGGCCGATCTTAGGTCCGCCATTAACACTGCTACTTCTGGCCACAAACGCCTTCTACTGAGTTTCCCCATGATGTAGGTTCTCGTCTGTCTCACTAGCACACTGCACCGGCTCTGAGCACTATGAGACTTAACATCTATGGTCATCAGTCCCCTAGAACTTAGAACTACTTAAACCTAACTAACCTAAGGACAGCACACAACACCCAGTCATCACGAGGCAGAGAAAATCCCTGACCCCGCCGGGAATCGAACCCGGGAACCCGGGCGTCACTGCACCGCTTAGGCCTCAATAGACAATAGACGTCTGTGAATTTTCCCCTCTCTCGGTGAATCTGCGCCCTTTGTGGCATACGCTCCTGGACGACAGGCTTCGTTTCACAATTCCTGTAGGCTGACTCTTTCGGCCATATACTTAAGTGAGAGCGCAATGCTCGTTAACTCACAAGCTGCTGTAATGAAGTTTTGTGTAAATATTTTGTTATTGCTATGCCATACAAGTCGTCCAAGTTACTTTTACTCGTGCGAAGCTGGCTTAAGTCGCTAGTAGAACCTATAACATAGAGAAAGAACCCGATACTGTCCAATAACAAATTTGGTGAAACCTCTGGAGCCTGTCACAACTTTCGTCTGTTTAGGGCAATACTAAGAACCTATATGGAATGGGAAGTACATATAAAATCAGTTTTAGGGAGGGTAAGGGACGACTTAAAACTGCTAAAAGGGTGCCGGCAAAGTGCTTTGCATCTGCAAAGGAAATCGCATAGAAGAGCTAGTCACACTAATGTAAAGTAATGCTGCAGTGTTTGTAGTCCTCACCAAGTAAGCAAGACAGTAGACATTGAACGAATTCACATACATGCTGCTAGGATCATAAAAGGTTGGTAGAGTCGGAACAAAATCTAACAGGATGAACCTACAATGTGCCTCTCAGGTGGGCAAGCATGTGGGTACCTCTAATAAACCCCTGTCATTCAGTTACTCTAAGACACAAAGAAATCATATTACTGTGAAAATTAAAAGGCATGGATTTTAATGCAAATGACTGTTAAATGTGGCCCTGAGTAGTGAAACTGAAGACGACACATTGTATTTCTTGCTGCAAGATTATCTGATTGTGTGGGAGATACCAGGAGTACCTACTGTATCCCACATAATCAAATAATCAAAGGTGGTGTTGGGATGTTGTGACTTGAGTGATAGATAGAATATAATATCATGACAGATTTACTCATAAAACATGAGTTAAATGGAATATGGGTCAACATAATACACTGATTAGACTCTCTCTCGTATTCCTAAAGCAAAGTGATCTGAATAGCAGTTAACAAAGCTGAACCAAGGGCGATGACTAGACTTTAATTGTGACTTTAAATGGATAAGATCGTCAGACTGTAATTAATACGAATTACAGTGACTGTGAACTGAATCCGTAAACACGCTACTACAGTACGGTTGAATAGGAAAACACTGTTGCTGCCGTGGTCGTGTGGTGAGGTAAGAGAATTCACTTCGAAGATTCCCAGTGCCGGTGCTGCGAAGTGCTCACCACTCACGTGTAGAAAACTAGAGGTGGAGTGCCCAGCGCGCCTTCGCATCGAGTCTCATGGTGGACCTCTGTCATCTCCTCTCGTTCGCATACACCTTGACGAACAGACCCCAAGTCCAAAAGCGAAATCTCCTCCTGAGACAACACGGAATCTCGTACACAGACCTCTGCGGTACACCCCCGAATCCACCACTCCTCCCACTATCTGTCAGCCTGCAATACACTCCCTGTGGAGTTTTCACCAAGAAAACTAAAACCGCCAATTGAAAAGTGGGGAAACACTCATGCGCCAATTGTGCATCGCTTCACATACTGTAGAGCCTCCCTCCGTAAGGAGGGAAAAACTGTTCCTTCAATCTCAGTACATCGACAGGCATCCGCTGAGACCATTTCTGCTGAAAAGAAAGTGGTTAGAATAATGTGTGGGGTTCACAGTCGCACGTCTTGTAGGCATCTTTTTAAAAGTTTGGGAATTATTACAACAGCCTCACAGCACATTTAGTCACTAAAGAAATTTGTTCTCAACAACATGGACCAATTTAAAAACAACAGTGACATTTATGATTATAATACCAGAAAAAACAAAGACTTACACTATCGTTTACTCAACCTATCTTTGGCACAGAAAAGTGTAAAATATGCTGCTATAAAATTTTTTGACAAATTACGAGATGAAATAAAATGTCTGACAGACAACAGTAATAGCTTCAAAAATAAATTGAAATCATATCTCCTTGACAACTCCTCCTATACCATAAATGAATTCTTGAATAGGAATAAATAAATCTATTAATATAGAATATGCATTGAGCCATGGCTGGCCCATACTATGCGTTGGATTAAACCTTCGTTGCGATTCTGTGTTTAGGCTCCCGCGGTTATCGCGATTACGCTGTTATCCTCTCCTTCGGCGGGTGGCAGCAGCGGTGTGTATCGATTTTCGCACCTTGGACTATCTTTGACCTGGCGCTTATACAGGGTGTTTAAAAAATGACCGGTATGTTTGAAACGGCAATAAAAACTAAACGAGCAGCGATAGAAATACACCGTTTCTGTACGTCGTCTTTCTGCTGTAAGCGTGTGCTGTTCACAACGTGCAAGTGTGCTGTAGACAACATGGTTTATTCCTTAGAACAGAGGATTTTTCTGGTGTTGGAATTCCACCGCCTAGAACACAGTGTTGTTGCAACAAGACGAAGTTTTCAACGGAGGTTTAATGTAACCAAAGGACCTAAAAGCGATACAATAAAGGATCTGTTTGAAAAATTTCAACGGACTGGGAACGTGACGGATGAACGTGCTGGAAAGGTAGGGCGACTGCGTACGGCAACCACAGAGGGCAACGCGCAGCTAGTGCAGCAGGTGATCCAACAGCAGCCTCGGGTTTCCGTTCGCCATGTTGCAGTTGCGGTCCAAATGACGCCAACGTCCACGTATCGTCTCATGCACCAGAGTTTACACCTCTATCCATACAAAATTCAAATGCGGCAACCCCTCAGCGCCACTACCATTGCTGCACGGGAGACATTCGCTATCGATATAGTGCACAGGATTGATGACGGCGATATGCATGTGGGCAGCGTTTGGTTTACTGACGAAGCTTATTTTTACCTGGATGGCTTCGTCAATAAACAGAACTGGCGCATATGGGGAACCGAAAAGCCCCATGTTGCAGTCCCATCGTCCCTGCATCCTCAAAAAGTACTGGTCTGGGCCGCCATTTCTTCCAAAGGAATCATTGGCCCATTTTTCAGATCCGAAACGATTACTGCATCACGCTATCTGGACATTCTTCGTGAATTTGTGGCGGTACAAACTGCCTTAGACGACACTACGAACATCTCGTGGTTTATGCAAGATGGTGCCCGGCCACATCGCACGGCCGACGTCTTTAATTTCCTGAATGAATATTTCGATGATCGTGTGATTGCTTTGGGCTATCCGAAACGTACAGGAGGCGGCGTGGATTGGCCTCCCTATTCGCCAGACATGAACCCCTGTGACTTCTTTCTGTGGGGACACTTGAAAGACCAGGTGTACCGCCAGAATCCAGAAACAATTGAACAGCTGAAGCAGTACATCTCATCTGCATGTGAAGCCATTCCGCCAAACACGTTGTCAAAGGTTTCGGGTAATTTCATTCAGAGACTACGCCATATTATTGCTACGCATGGTGGATATGTGGAAAATATCGTACTATAGAGTTTCCCAGACCGCAGCGCCATCTGTTGTTGAAAATTGTAACTACTGTAATTTCGAAAGTTTGTCTGCCTGAAAATGTACTGTTGTCCCAAGCATATTGCAACAAACGGTGTATTTCTATCGCTGCTCGTTTAGTTTTTATTGCCGTTTCAAATATACCGGTCTTTTTGAAACACCCTGTAGTTTCCGGCAGGGCGGTGTCTGACCAGTCGGTCGTTTGGCGTGGAGCAGCGAGGAATTCTCCGCGGGACGTAGTTTGGTTGGGGCCGCTGGCGGTCTCTACGCGGTGTAGGAGTGCGTGGGGCTGTTCCCAGAGCTACGAGATCCGTAGCTCCCGACCCTGGACACGAAAGTGGAGTTTTGATTTAATCTACCAGCAAGTCAAGACTGTTCACATTGTGCCGTTCGGAGTTCGTTGTTCGTTGTCGGCCGTTGGGATATTCCCACAAGCAACAACGTGGTTTTCAAGTTCGAAAATTCTAGCCACCCTCCGGTGGAGTTTCACTGTGTTTGGTTATTGGAATTGAAGTGCACCAGCGGAATCTTCTGCCTTGTGGTCGTTAACGTTCCGGTTATCTGCAGTGGCCGTTGACGTAGATTTCAGGCAGTGTGGTTTCTTCATCGTGTTGTTGCTGCCCAGCACGGTGTGTAGTTTGACAGCTCCATGTATGATTGATTGTGAGCGCCAATATCTTCTACGATGTTCCGTTGAACTCCCTGTAGTGCCCTGGTCGGGTGAAGTGGGAGTTATCTTGTTGGTGGGTTCGTTGACTGTCGGTCTGTTGGGTTGTCGTCGGATCGTGAATGGTTGTCCCGACTGCCTGTCTCACCTAAGCGAGCGTTAGCGTTTGAATTCCAGGCCTACCCTCGAACATCTGAGCGGCCTTGGGTGTACTGCATTTTTTTAAATTTGTTCTTGTTTGAACATGTATGGCTTCTAGCCGATTTAAAAAAAATTATGGTTGTTTTGCCCTTAAGGCGTAAGATTCTTTATGTCTTCAGCCTAATTCAAAGAACTGTTTCACGTAAGACCTTTGGAATTGTAAAGGTTTTAATGTTGTTGAATTTTAAGTGTTGGGCCTTCAGCCGATTTTGAGTTTGAGTTGTTTTGCTCTTAAGGCCTTCAGCCTAAATTAAGGAACTGTTTCACGTAAGGCCTTTGGTACTTTTTTTGTTTAAAAAATGGAGTTTTAAGTGTTCGATTTAACTTGTTTGCTCTTGAAGTGTCTGACTCTTTGGGCCTTCAGCCTAACTAAAGAACTGTTTTAAGGTAAGGCTTTGCCTTTAAATTTCTGTTTTGGTTGAGTTTTGCCTAATTAAGAACTGTTTTACATAAGGCCTCGTTTTTTTTTAATGATGTTGTTTAGCTTTAAGTGTTGGGCTTTCAGCCGATATTGAATTCAAATTGTTTGCTCTGTAAATCTCAGATTCTTTGGGCCTTCAGCCTAAATAAAGAACTGTTATAAGATAAGGCTTGCCTTTTAAATTTCTGATTATGTTTGCGTTTTAAGTGTTTGGCCTTCAGCCGTTAAGTGCCATTCAGCTGGTAATTAAGTCCCAAAGATTAAAGCTGTGTGTTAAAAAAAATTTTTTTTTGGACTCTTGTAATGTTTGATCAAACAATAAATATATTCAAGTGTAACTGACAGACCGTTATTTTGGCTCCTTTCCACAATTTAAACTACCTGTCCTATCCCGTGGGCTTAGCAGGGCGTCTCAGGCATCTTGTGCCATTTAAGGGAATGGGGTAAATAATAGAAATATTAATCTTTAACACTGTAATGTATTATATATATATATATATATATATATATATATATATATATATATATATATATATATATATATATTAAGAAATCTTGTATCATATGTGCATTTCTTGTGCACTTGACACGTTCCACTTCATAACGGCTTCTGAACCGTGCAATTGATCAATGGCACAAGCTACCAACTAACTAACTAAGTCTGAGACGAGTGTGGGTAAGATGTGCTGTTCATCGACAGTCATGTGCAAAGATCACCCCTAAACATTTGATCATATCCTGGAGTGGGTATGGAGCGAAGTTCCCTTCTGGGAGACCGTTGCTAATGACCGTGGCCGCAGAATTTTCCAAGTTCATGTGGTTTCTGGTTGCAGTGCTGTATCAGGCAATGCACTCCAAAGATTTTTTGAATTCGTCTGGTGTATTTACTAAAAACACCAGATTATCCATATACACACAGCAGATGAAGGTATGGTTTCTTAACTAAGTCCCTGCTGTCGGTACATAGTCCATGTAACAGCAGCTCCATGGCACCGACAGGTGCAGCCATGCCTCACAGTGAGGCGCCCACTGTACGTCCACTGATCGTAACCTGTGAAGTCACGCCACGCAGAAGGTGCATGACGGTGTTAATGAAGGACTGAGGGACGGTCAGCCACTGCAGCATCTTTGCAAGGTAGTTGTCGTGTAACCTATCAAAAGCACGTTCAGAGTCAACTGGCACCAAGGCCCCGTGCACGTGACACTGCTTTAAGGAAGCAGAGCGATCAGCTTCAAGAGACAGGATGAGCAGGGGTCGAAATCTGAGTCCTGCACACAATGTCTCCCCCTTCTCGTCCCTGAACCGCCCCCTCCAATTTTTTTGTGGAACAGGAAGGCAGATTAACAAACAATCTTTATTCATATAACTGTGCCCTTTTAGGGGTGAAGAAAATGTATGAACAGCAAAAACAAAATTAAAACATAAATACAACGTAAAGGCAGTCCTTCTGGCACAAGCAACATTAGACACTACACCAGTTGCCATCAGTAACAAGACGTCAACAGAGCTTTCCAATCAGCCATTGGAGCTGGGCTCATCTTCACAAAGAAATGGCTTGTATGGTTCAGTCGTAATCACCAAGCACCATCTAGATGTTGCTGTTACCAACGAGGCATTTCTGGTGCATAGAGACGACTTAGGGTTTCGACGACGTCCTCCGCCATTATGGTGAGAGCTACCGCAGCATCTCCATCAAAGGCCCAATGCAGCAAGCGGAGGACTTCATCCACCTCTGGAGCATTGTGGTCTTCTGTGGCATAGAACTGCCGGTAATGACGCTGGTGATGTCCTTTTGGGCCATCAGGCGCCGGCCATCTGGCATATCCAGCATGGAAACTCTTCAACATCTGTGATGTCCCCAATCAGATCCTGATTATGTGCATGCACAAATGTGTCCTCGAGACATATCATTTATATACAGAAACCTTTGCTTGCAATTGCTAAACGTCAGCCAGACGTCCTGGCGATGGCAATTGGGTGCATATCTCCCACAGCAGCAGCAAACGACGTTCCATAGTGTGTATTTCCAACACAACGCCTGTCGACGACAGTGCTTCATCACATACTGTGTAACAGGTTCTGCACACTCTAGCCACCACCAGATCGTGGAAGGGTGCATATCTCCCACAGCAGCAGAAAACGACGTTCCATAGTGTGTATTTCCAACACAACGCCCGTCGACCACAGTGCTTCATCACATACTGTGTAACAGGTTCTGCACACTCTAGCCACCACCAGATCGTGGAAGGGTGCATATCTCCCACAGCAGCAGAAAACGACGTTCCATAGTGTGTATTTCCAACACAACGCCTGTCGACCACAGTGCTTCATCACATACTGTGTAACAGGTTCTGCACACTCTAGCCACCACCAGATCGTGGAAGGGTGCATATCTCCCACAGCAGCAGAAAACGACGTTCCATAGTGTGTATTTCCAACACAACGCCTGTCGACCACAGTGCTTCATCACATACTGTGTAACAGGTTCTGCACACTCTAGCCACCACGAGATCGTGGAAGGGTGCATATCTCCCACAGCAGCAGAAAACGACGTTCCATAGTGTGTATTTCCAACACAACGCCTGTCGACGACAGTGCTTCATCACATACTGTGTAACAGGTTCTGCACACTCTAGCCACCACCAGATCGTGGAAGGGTGCATATCTCCCACAGCAGCAGAAAACGACGTTCCATAGTGTGTATTTCCAACACAACGCCTGTCGACCACAGTGCTTCATCACATACTGTGTAACAGGTTCTGCACACTCTAGCCACCACCAGATCGTGGAAGGGTGCATATCTCCCACAGCAGCAGAAAACGATGTTCCATAGTGTGTATTTCCAAAACAACGCCTGTCGACGACAGTGCTTCATCACATACTGTGTAACAGGTTCTGCACACTCTAGCCACCACCAGATCGTGGAAGGGTGCATATCTCCCACAGCAGCAGAAAACGACGTTCCATAGTGTGTATTTCCAACACAACGCCTGTCGACCACAGTGCTTCATCACATACTGTGTAACAGGTTCTGCACACTCTAGCCACCACCAGATCGTGGAAGGGTGCATATCTCCCACAGCAGCAGAAAACGACGTTCCATAGTGTGTATTTCCAACACAACGCCTGTCGACGACAGTGCTTCATCACATACTGTGTAACAGGTTCTGCACACTCTAGCCACCATCAGATCGTGGAAGGGTGCATATCTCCCACAGCAGCAGAAAACGACGTTCCATAGTGTGTATTTCCAACACAACGCCTGTCGACCACAGTGCTTCATCACATACTGTGTAACAGGTTCTGCACACTCTAGCCACCACCAGATCGTGGAAGGGTGCATATCTCCCACAGCAGCAGAAAACGACGTTCCATAGTGTGTATTTCCAACACAACGCCTGTCGACGACAGTGCTTCATCACATACTGTGTAACAGGTTCTGCACACTCTAGCCACCACCAGATCTTGGAAGGGTGCATATCTCCCACGGCAGCAGAAAACGACGTTCCATAGTGTGTATTTCCAACACAACGCCTGTCGACCACAGTGCTTCATCACATACTGTGTAACAGGTTCTGCACACTCTAGCCACCACCAGATCGTGGAAGGGTGCATATCTCCCACAGCAGCAGAAAACGACGTTCCATAGTGTGTATTTCCATCACAACGCCTGTCGACCACAGTGCTTCATCACATACTGTGTAACAGGTTCTGCACACTCTAGCCACCACCAGATCGTGGAAGGGTGCATATCTCCCACAGCAGCAGAAAACGACGTTCCATAGTGAGTATTTCCATCACAACGCCTGTCGACCACAGTGCTTCATCACATACTGTGTAACAGGTTCTGCACACTCTTGCCACCACCAGATTGTGGAAGGGTGCATATCTCCCACAGCAGCAGAAAACGACGTTCCATAGTGTGTATTTCCAACACAACGCCTGTCGACCACAGTGCTTCATCACATACTGTGTAACAGGTTCTGCACACTCTAACCACCACCAGATCGTGGAAGGGTGCATATCTCCCACAGCAGCAGAAAACGACGTTCCATAGTGTGTATTTCCAACACAACGCCTGTCGACCACAGTGCTTCATCACATACTGTGTAACAGGTTCTGCACACTCTAGCCACCACCAGATCGTGGAAGGGTGCATATCTCCCACAGCAGCAGAAAACGACGTTTTATAGTGTGTATTTCCAACACAACGCCTGTCGACCACAGTGCTTCATCACATACTGTGTAACAGGTTCTGCACACTCTAGCCACCACCAGATCGTGGAAGGGTGCATATCTCCCACAGCAGCAGAAAACGACGTTCCATAGTGTGTATTTCCAACACAACGCCTGTCGACCACAGTGCTTCATCACATACTGTGTAACAGGTTCTGCACACTCTAGCCACCACCAGATCGTGGAAGGGTGCATATCTCCCACAGCAGCAGAAAACGACGTTCCATAGTGTGTATTTCCAACACAACGCCTGTCGACGACAGTGCTTCATCACATACTGTGTAACAGGTTCTGCACACTCTAGCCACCACCAGATCGTGGAAGGGTGCATATCTCCCACAGCAGCAGAAAACGACGTTCCATAGTGTGTATTTCCAACACAACGCCTGTCGACCACAGTGCTTCATCACATACTGTGTAACAGGTTCTGCACACTCTAGCCACCACCAGATCGTGGAAGGGTGCATATCTCCCACAGCAGCAGAAAACGACGTTCCATAGTGTGTATTTCCAACACAATGCCTGTCGACCACAGTGCTTCATCACATACTGTGTAACAGGTTCTGCACACTCTAGCCACCACCAGATCGTGGAAGGGTGCATATCTCCCACAGCAGCAGAAAACGACGTTCCATAGTGTGTATTTCCAACACAACGCCTGTCGACGACAGTGCTTCATCACATACTGTGTAACAGGTTCTGCACACTCTAGCCACCACCAGATCGTGGAAGGGTGCATATCTCCCACAGCAGCAGAAAACGACGTTCCATAGTGTGTATTTCCAACACAACGCCTGTCGACCACAGTGCTTCATCACATACTGTGTAACAGGTTCTGCACACTCTAGCCACCACCAGATCGTGGAAGGGTGCATATCTCCCACAGCAGCAGAAAACGACGTTCCATAGTGTGTATTTCCAACACAACGCCTGTCGACCACAGTGCTTCATCACATACTGTGTAACAGGTTCTGCACACTCTAGCCACCACCAGATCGTGGAAGGGTGCATATCTCCCACAGCAGCAGAAAACGACGTTCCATAGTGTGTATTTCCAACACAACGCCTGTCGACCACAGTGCTTCATCACATACTGTGTAACAGGTTCTGCACACTCTAACCACCACCAGATCGTGGAAGGGTGCATATCTCCCACAGCAGCAGAAAACGACGTTCCATAGTGTGTATTTCCAACACAACGCCTGTCGACCACAGTGCTTCATCACATACTGTGTAACAGGTTCTGCACACTCTAGCCACCACCAGATCGTGGAAGGGTGCATATCTCCCACAGCAGCAGAAAACGACGTTCCATAGTGTGTATTTCCAACACAACGCCTGTCGGCCACAGTGCTTCATCACATACTGTGTAACAGGTTCTGCACACTCTAGCCACCATCAGATCGTGGAAGGGTGCATATCTCCCACAGCAGCAGAAAACGACGTTCCATAGTGTGTATTTCCAACACAACGCCTGTCGACCACAGTGCTTCATCACATACTGTGTAACAGGTTCTGCACACTCTAGCCACCACCAGATCGTGGAAGGGTGCATATCTCCCACAGCAGCAGAAAACGATGTTCCATAGTGTGTATTTCCAACACAATGCCTGTCGACCACAGTGCTTCATCACATACTGTGTAACAGGTTCTGCACACTCTAGCCACCACCAGATCGTGGAAGGGTGCATATCTCCCACAGCAGCAGAAAACGACGTTCCATAGTGTGTATTTCCAACACAACGCCTGTCGACCACAGTGCTTCATCACATACTGTGTAACAGGTTCTGCACACTCTAGCCACCACCAGATCGTGGAAGGGTGCATATCTCCCACAGCAGCAGAAAACGACGTTCCATAGTGTGTATTTCCAACACAACGCCTGTCGACGACAGTGCTTCATCTTATACTGTGTAACAGGTTCTGCACACTCTAGCCACCACCAGATCGTGGAAGGGTGCATATCTCCCACAGCAGCAGAAAACGACGTTCCATAGTTTGTATTTCCAACACAATGCCTGTCGACCACAGTGCTTCATCACATACTGTGTAACAGGTTCTGCACACTCTAGCCACCACCAGATCGTGGAAGGGTGCATATCTCCCACAGCAGCAGAAAACGACGTTCCATAGTGTGTATTTCCAACACAACGCCTGTCGACCACAGTGCTTCATCACATACTGTGTAACAGGTTCTGCACACTCTAGCCACCACCAGATCGTGGAAGGGTGCATATCTCCCACAGCAGCAGAAAACGACGTTCCATAGTGTGTATTTGCAACACAACGCCTGTCGACGACAGTGCTTCATCACATACTGTGTAACAGGTTCTGCACACTCTTGCCACCACCAGATCGTGGAAGGGTGCATATCTCCCACAGCAGCAGAAAACGACGTTCCATAGTGTGTATTTCCAACACAACGCCTGTCGACCACAGTGCTTCATCACATACTGTGTAACAGGTTCTGCACACTCTAGCCACCACCAGATCGTGGAAGGGTGCATATCTCCCACAGCAGCAGAAAACGACGTTCCATAGTGTGTATTTCCATCACAACGCCTGTCGACCACAGTGCTTCATCACATACTGTGTAACAGGTTCTGCACACTCTAGCCACCACCAGATCGTGGAAGGGTGCATATCTCCCACAGCAGCAGAAAACGACGTTCCATAGTGTGTATTTCCAACACAACGCCTGTCGACGACAGTGCTTCATCACATACTGTGTAACAGGTTCTGCACACTCTAACCACCACCAGATCGTGGAAGGGTGCATATCTCCCACAGCAGCAGAAAACGACGTTCCATAGTGTGTATTTCCAACACAACGCCTGTCGACCACAGTGCTTCATCACATACTGTGTAACAGGTTCTGCACACTCTAGCCACCACCAGATCGTGGAAGGGCGCATATCTCCCACAGCAGCAGAAAACGACGTTCCATAGTGTGTATTTCCAACACAACGCCTGTCGACCACAGTGCTTCATCACATACTGTGTAACAGGTTCTGCACACTCTAGCCACCATCAGATCGTGGAAGGGTGCATATCTCCCACAGCAGCAGAAAACGACGTTCCATAGTGTGTATTTCCAACACAACGCCTGTCGACCACAGTGCTTCATCACATACTGTGTAACAGGTTCTGCACACTCTAGCCACCACCAGATCGTGGAAGGGTGCATATCTCCCACAGCAGCAGAAAACGACGTTCCATAGTGTGTATTTCCAACACAATGCCTGTCGACCACAGTGCTTCATCACATACTGTGTAACAGGTTCTGCACACTCTAGCCACCACCAGATCGTGGAAGGGTGCATATCTCCCACAGCAGCAGAAAATGACGTTCCATAGTGTGTATTTCCAACACAACGCCTGTCGACCACAGTGCTTCATCACATACTGTGTAACAGGTTCTGCACACTCTAGCCACCACCAGATCGTGGAAGGGTGCATATCTCCCACAGCAGCAGAAAACGACGTTCCATAGTGTGTATTTCCAACACAACGCCTGTCGACGACAGTGCTTCATCACCTACTATGTAACCGGTTCTGCACACTCTAGCCCCCACCAGATCGTGGAAGCGATACGTTGGTTGCTGCATATCACAGTTCCTCCACGTCTCCACTATATTCTGTCAATACTCTGGATCCTTGAGGAGCGTGACATTCATCTTTCATGAGCTCCTGCTCCGCTGCACTGAGATGGTACAGAAATTGGCATCGTGATTTGTAATAGCTGTCGGTCTTATCTCACCTTCATGCGTCTGCTCCATAAGTCCCTGAGGGGTGTACAGCTGGACAAGGTGACTCGCCAAGTGTTCAGTAGTGGAAGGTAGGTCATACCATCAGTCACAATGCCTTCCTTCACGAGAATGGCCACACTGCTATGCATGGCGCATGATAAACATCAAATCCAAATTAGACAGGAGCTGAAGGAAGCACACTTCCTGTAGAAGTGCCACATCAAGATCCAACACATGCAACAAGTTGCAAAACATCTGCAGCTTCATTTGAACTGATGTTATTGAGATTTATGGTGCCAATCTGGTGGTCTGGCATGAGCAGGCAGTACTATTGGCGCCCATTGGGAGAGCTGGAGGTGGGAGAACCAAAGAAGACAATGGGCCCCCTCCAAAATCCATCGCCATTTAACGGCAACCATTTTAGCTATGGTGGCAGATGTCATGTCCTCGACATCATCAGCCCACCCAGTCGAGCTTGTCCAGTGATCAACCTGTAGAATTAACAGGGCAGCTGAAGATGGCAGCACATCTATGATGAGGCCAAAGAGTGAGTGCACCTACTGTCCATCATCCAGAAGCACGGTGCTTTGAGAGGTCTCCTGCGAATCCACTGTTGATCGAATCCCACCAAGCGGACTGATGATTTTACCTTCCTGCTGGTGGTGGTCGCCACTGTTGGGATCTTCGGTCCTGTAGACGCCGTCCGACAAGTGTTGGATGGAGCCAGTCGAGTTTGTCCCTTTGCTTCAGAGACCGTTGTTTTCGGACGTGAGCATCAGATTAGATTAGAGATTAGATTAGTACTTGTTCCATAGATCATGAATACGACACTTCGTAATGATGTAGAACGTGTCAGGTTAATAAAAGGTGTCTGCACAAGATATTACATTACACAAAATAGTACATGACACTTAATATTTTTAGGTTTTTTTGGGGGGGGGGGGTGTGAAAATTACACACTTACTATATCCAAAAATTCATCTAATCAGTAGAAGGAGTTGCCATTCAGAAATTCTTTTAATTTCCTTTTCTACATCTACATGGGTACTCTGTAAATCACATTTAAGTGCCTGGCAGAGGGTTCATCGAACCACCTTCACAATTCTCTATTATTCTAATCTTGTATAGCGCGCGGATGTCAACAAAATATTTTCGCATTCGGAGGAGAAAGTTGGTCATTGGAATTTCGTGAGAAGATTCCGTCGCAACGAAAAACGCCTATCTTCTAATGATTTCCAGCCCAAATCCCGTATCATTTCTGTGACACTCTCTCCCATATTTCGCGATCATACAAAACGAGCTGCCTTTCTTTGAACTTTTTCGATGTACTCCGTCAGTCCTACCTGGTAAGGATCCCACACCGCGCAGCAGTATTCTAAAAGATGACGGACAAGCGTAGTGTAGGCAGTCCCCTTAGTAGCTCTGTTAGATTTTCTAAGTGTTCCGCCAATAATACGCAGCCTTTGGTTAGCCCTCCCCATAACATTTTCTATGTGTTCTTTCCAATTTAAGTTGTTCGTAATTGTAATACCTAGGTATTTAGCTGAATTTACTTCTTTTAGATTAGACTGATTTATCGTGTAACCGAAGTTTAACGAGTTCCTCACACTTTTCGTTATTTAGGGTCAACTGCCACTTTTCGCACCATTCAAACATTCTTTCTAAATCGTTTTGCAGTTTGTTTTGATCTTCTGATGACTTTATTAGTCGATAAACGACAGCGTAATCTGCAAACAACCGACGACGGCTGCTCAGATTGTCTCCCAAATCGTTTATATAGATAAGGAACAGCAAAGGGCCTATAACACAACCTTGGGGAACGCCTGAAATCACTTCTGTTTTACTCGATGACTTTCCGTCAATTACTACGAACTGTGACCTCTCTGACAGGAAATCGCAAATCCAGTCACATAACTGAGACGATATTCCATAAGCACGCAATTTTACTACGAGCCGCTTGTGTGGTACAGTGTCAAAAGCCTTCCGGAAATCCAGGAATACGGAATCGATCTGATATCCCTTGTCTGTAGCACTCAGCACTTCATGTGAATAAAGAACTAGTTGTGTTTCACAGGAACGATGTTTTCTAAACCCATGTTGACTGTGTGTCAATAGACCGTTTCCTTCGAGGTAATTCATAATGTTCGAACACAATATATGTTCTAAAATCATTTTGCATATCGACGTTAACGACATGGGCCTGTAATTTAGTGGATTACTCCTACTACCTTTCTTGAATATTGGTGTGACCTGTGCAACTTTCCAGTCTTTGGGTACGGATCTTTCGTCGAGAGAACGGTTGTATATGATTGTTAAGTATGGAGCTAATGCATTAGCATACTCCGAAAGGAACCTAATTGGTGTACAGTATGGACGAGAAGTCTTGCTTTTATTAAGTGATTTGAGTTGCTTCACTACTCTGAGGATCCAGAATGAGATTTTCACTCTGCAGCGGAGTGTGCGCTGATATGAAACTTCCTGGCAGATTAAAACTGTGTGCCCGACCGAGACTCGAACTCGGGACCTTTGCCTTTCGCGGGCAAGTGCTCTACCAACTGAGCTACCGAAGCACGACTCACGCCCGGTACTCACAGCTTTACTTCTGCCAGTACCTCGTCTCCTACCTTCCAAACTTTACAGAAGCTCTCCTGCGAACCTTGCAGAACTAGCACTCCTGAAAGAAAGGATATTGCGGAGACATGGCTTAGCCACAGCCTGGGGGATGTTTCCAGAATGAGATTTTCACTCTGCAGCGGAGTGTGCGCTGATATGCAACTTCCTGGCAGATTAAAGCTGTGTGCCCGACCGAGACTCGAACTCGGGACCTTTGCCTTTCGCGGGCAAGTGCTCTACCAACTGAGCTACCGAAGCACGACTCACGCCCGGTACTCACAGCTTTACTTCTGCCAGTACCTCGTCTCCTACCTTCCAAACTTTACAGAAGCTCTCCTGCGAACCTTGCAGAACTAGCACTCCTGAAAGAAAGGATATTGCGGAGACATGGCTTAGCAACAGACTGGGGGATGTTTCCAGAATGAGATTTTCACTCTGCAGCGGAGTGTGCGCTGATATGAAACTTCCTGGCAGATTAAAACTGTGTGCCCGACCGAGACTCGAACTCGAGACCTTTGCCTTTCGCGGGCAAGTGCTCTACCAACTGAGCTACCGAAGCACGACTCACGCCCGGTACTCACAGCTTTACTTCTGCCAGTACCTCGTCTCCTACCTTCCAAACTTTACAGAAGCTCTCCTGCGAACCTTGCAGAACTAGCACTTCTGAAAGAAAGGATATTGCGGAGACATGGCTTAGCCACAGCCTGGGGGATGTTTCCAGAATGAGATTTTCACTCTGCAGCGGAGTGTGCGCTGATATGAAACTTCCTGGCAGATTAAAACTGTGTGCCCGACCGAGACTCGAACTCGGGACCTTTGCCTTTCGCGGACAAGTGCTCTACCAACTGAGCTACCGAAGCACGACTCACGCCCGGTACTCACAGCTTTACTTCTGCCAGTACCTCGTCTCCTACCTTCCAAACTTTACAGAAGCTCTCCTGCGAACCTTGCAGAACTAGCACTCCTGAAAGAAAGGATATTGCGGAGACATGGCTTAGCCACAGCCTGGGGGATGTTTCCAGAATGAGATTTTCACTCTGCAGCGGAGTGTGCGCTGATATGCAACTTCCTGGCAGATTAAAACTGTGTGCCCGACCGAGACTCGAACTCGGGACCTTTGCCTTTCGCGGGCAAGTGCTCTACCAACTGAGCTACCGAAGCACGACTCACGCCCGGTACTCACAGCTTTACTTCTGCCAGTACCTCGTCTCCTACCTTCCAAACTTTACAGAAGCTCTCCTGCGAACCTTGCAGAACTAGCACTTCTGAAAGAAAGGATATTGCGGAGACATGGCTTAGCCACAGCCTGGGGGATGTTTCCAGAATGAGATTTTCACTCTGCAGCGGAGTGTGCGCTGATATGAAACTTCCTGGCAGATTAAAACTGTGTGCCCGACCGAGACTCGAACTCGAGACCTTTGCCTTTCGCGGGCAAGTGCTCTACCAACTGAGCTACCGAAGCACGACTCACGCCCGGTACTCACAGCTTTACTTCTGCCAGTTCCTCGTCTCCTACCTTCCAAACTTTACAGAAGCTCTCCTGCGAACCTTGCAGAACTAGCACTCCTGAAAGAAAGGATATTGCGGAGACATGGCTTAGCCACAGCCTGGGGGATGTTTCCAGAATGAGATTTTCACTCTGCAGCGGAGTGTGCGCTGATATGAAACTTCCTGGCAGATTAAAACTGTGTGCCCGACCGAGACTCGAACTCGGGACCTTTGCCTTTTGCGGGCAAGTGCTCTACCAACTGAGCTACCGAAGCACGACTCACGCCCGGTACTCACAGCTTTACTTCTGCCAGTACCTCGTCTCCTACCTTCCAAACTTTACAGAAGCTCTCCTGCGAACCTTGCAGAACTAGCACTCCTGAAAGAAAGGATATTGCGGAGACATGGCTTAGCCACAGCCTGGGGGATGTTTCCAGAATGAGATTTTCACTCTGCAGCGGAGTGTGCGCTGATATGAAACTTCCTGGCAGATTAAAACTGTGTGCCGACCGAGACTCGAACTCGGGACCTTTGCCTTTCGCGGGCAAGTGCTCTACCAACTGAGCTACCGAAGCACGACTCACGCCCGGTACTCACAGCTTTACTTCTGCCAGTACCTCGTCTCCTACCTTCCAAACTTTACAGAAGCTCTCCTGCGAACCTTGCAGAACTAGCACTCCTGAAAGAAAGGATATTGCGGAGACATGGCTTAGCCACAGCCTGGGGGATGTTTCCAGAATGAGATTTTCACTCTGCAGCGGAGTGTGCGCTGATATGAAACTACTCTGAGGATATTTACTTCTACGTTACTCAAGTTGGCAGCTGTTCTCGATTCGAATTCTGGAATATTTACTTCTTCTTCTTTTGTGAAGGCATTTCGGAAGGCTGTGTTTAGTAAATGTGCTTTGGCGGCACTGTCTTCGATAGTATCTCCATTGTTATCGCGCAGAGAAGGCATTGATTGTGTCTTGCCGCTAACATACTTCACATACGACCAGAATCTCTTTGGATTTCCTGCCAGGTTTCAAGACAAAGTTTCGTTGTGGAAACTGTTATAGGCGTCTCGCATTGAACTCCGCCCTAAGTTTCGAGCTTCTGTAAAGGATCGCCAATCTTGGGGATGCTTTTAAATGCTACATGGCTATCTGTCAGACTTTTGATGTTATTAGGTAAGTGACCAAAGACTTTGTCGCAGCATAATTTACCCCCTTCTGAGACAAAGTTAGATTTAACCTTGAGTAGTGAAGATCATCCTTTCTCCTAGTGTTGTAGCCATGTACACTGCTATTACTTTTGAATTCGCTCGGATTGTTAATAACAAATTTGATAAGTGAATATATATATTGTGAGGCTACAGTGAAGATCCCTAGCTCTTTAAATAAGTGTCTGCAGGATGATCTTGGATGAGCTCCAGCAATTATTCTGATTACTCGCTTTTGTGCAATGAACAATCTTTTACTCAGTGATGAGTTACCCCAGAATATAAAGCCATACAAAAGCAGAGAATGAAAATAGTCGTGGTAAGCTAATTTACTGAGATGTATATCGCCAAAATTTGCAATGACCCTAATAGCATAAGTATCTGAACTCAAATGTTTCATCAGTAGGCTACAATGACTGCTTTTCGTTGCCATCAGGGCAAAGTATCGGTCCTCAACACCACAAAATTGCCCAGTTTCCAACGATTTGGTCGCTCATACACAGTTGTAAAAATGACATTCAATGACGATTTTCGTTGTGAAAATGTGATGATGCGTCCGAAAAAAGTAAGTTGCACAGAGACGACTGAGGAAAAGCAACGTTGTGGATGCGCTATCACGGCAGAGACATAAAAAGAATGTCTGTGCTGCTCCACAGCCGAGGGCTGGCGATCTGTACGTGGCACCTGACTGACATAGTTTACCAACTCACTGCACGCTGCAATGCAGCGACCCTTGGACTTTAAACTCTCTACTTACAAATTCTGATTCCCATAGGAGTTTGAATAATATTTGTGCATCTGTACTGAAAAAGAGGAAGGTCATGAACAACAGAAGAGACAACACTCAGATATATACAGGGCTATTACAAATGATTGAAGCGATTTCATAAATTCACTGTAGCTCCATTCATTGACATATGGTCACGACACACTACAGATACGTAGAAAAACTCATGCAGTTTTGTTCGGCTGAAGCCGCACTTCAAGTTCCTGCCGCCAGAGCGCACGAGAGCGCAGTGAGACAAAATGGCGACAGGAGCCGAGAAAGCGTATGTCGTGCTTGAAATGCACTCACATCAGTCAGTCATAACAGTGCAACGACACTTCAGGACGAAGTTCAACAAAGATCCACCAACTGCTAACTCCATTCGGCGATGGTATGCGCAGTTTAAAGCTTGTGGATGCCTCTGTAAGGGGAAATCAACGGGTCGGCCTGCAGTGAGCGAGGAAACAGTTGAACGCGTGCGGGCAAGTTTCATGTGTGTATCTGGACATGCTGGAAAATTGGCTCATGCCACAACTGGAGACCGACAGCGCCGACTTCATCTTTCAACAGGATGGTGCTCCACCGCACTTCCATCATGATGATCGGCATTTCTTAAACAGGAGATTGGAAAACCGATGGATCGGTCGTGGTGGAGATCATGATCAGCAATTCATGTCATGGCCTCCACGCTCTCCCGACTTAACCCCATGCGATTTCTTTCTGTGGGGTTATGTGAAAGATTCAGTGTTTAAACCTCCTCTACCAAGAAACGTGCCAGAACTGCGAGCTCGCATCAACGATGCTTTCGATCTCATTGATGGGGACACGCTGCGCCGAGTGTGGGAGGAACTTGATTATCGGCTTGATGTCTGCCGAATCACTAAAGGGGCACATATCGAACATTTGTGAACGCCTAAAAAAACTTTTTGAGTTTTTGTATGTGTGTGCAAAGCATTGTGAAAATATCTCAAATAATAAAGTTATTGTAGAGCTGTGAAATCGCTTCAATCATTTGTAATAACCCTGTACAGTTCTGGAAAAGAGGGTAACAGCTCCTCGACTTTTGTTCCAGTGCAGATGCACAGATATTGTCAGAAATCCTACGGGAATCACAATTTTCGAGTGGAGAGTTTAATACCCGAGGGACGCTGCGCTTCAGCATGCAGTAAGTTGGAAATTTGAGTCAGTCAGGGACTAAGTCCAGATGGCCGAAGCAGTTGAGACAACTGCTCATGGGCAGTGGTAAATCCGGCTTTGAGTCCTGGTCCGGCACAAATTTTGAACTTGCACCATTGAGTTACCGCAGTTCCCTGTGTGGTTAGCCGTCTAGATTTCCCACCCATCCTTCTGCTTCCTACATCTCATTGCTAGAAATAGTACAGCTGTCCGTGAAATGGTATCTACTTCAAAAGATGCACTATTTCCAATGTAATTTATCAACCACATTTCTCTTTCTTTAATTAGACCTCTTGGTAAATCAAACAATTAAGTTGTTACAAATGCCTTGGAAATTTAGAGCAATTCTCAGCACAATTTCCATGCTGCATCTGTATTTTTTTATCAGGGTTACAGGTAAACTGTATGCAACTCTAAAAATACATATGTTAGGAGTTACATTGTGATTAAAGTATTTGAGTTAATAGGAATAATGTTTCGTGAGCAGATTGATTTCTTTATTCATTATTTATTGGTGATGTTCGTGCACTAACAGATCTCCGGAAAAATTGTTACAGCTTTTTGATTTGTGTGTGTGCGTAAAATAAAGGCAGTCTGCTGTGCAAGGCAAGGGTAACATACTCCCAAAGCGCCACACAAATGGCAAAGTTACATACCACTCATTTTACCAAAGTTGTTGGTGAAATTTAATGTTTGTCACTGAGGTTTAGCAGAGAAGACTTGACATTTGGGCTACAGCACATTAAGGCTACAAATATTCGTATCGAGAAAAATAAAATATCGGTGTGGTTTGTAGTTCGAACTCCATGAGAGTGCGTAACCATTTTTGTGCAATGAGGTCAAATCCACTGTCTTCGTACCATTCTAATTTATTTGAATAGTCAACAGTTCCATATTTACAGTCGTCATGAGACAGTAGTTCCAGTTGACTTTATAGAATATTTATCTTATTCTCCACAGTCACGAGTTCCAAGGACAGACTGACGTTCTCTACAAGGATGTTGAAAGATTCCTGATTTCATTGCCTTATTGTTGAAATAAAGAACAAAAGGGGGCTCATTTGAATGTTCGAAATCTTAATATGTAACTGTAAATATCAGGTGTTCACTATTTGTGGGTGGGTATCGGGCACCATCATCACACACGCAAATCACTGGCCCATTATCTACACGAATTACACGACCTGTGCGTAGACATCTAATGCCACAAACCTCCGCTAATCTACTAAGAAACTGTCAGTTCCCTGATCCGCAAAATCAGTGACGTATTTCACTCCAAAGATGGACAAACAAGCTATTAAGCATGTGGTCAGAATCTTTTGGCTAATGAGTGTATGTGTTATTTTGTTGGCTCATCGTATTTTACTTTTGTGTCTTTATGAAAATAAATTCGTGCAATGATGCTACCCATCTTTGATTTCAGTAGAAATCAGAGCCTACAACTCTTTTTAAAGTAATTTATGTGGGAGAGAGTTCAAGTTGTGGAGAATCTGTTACATTGCAGCAATTTCAGATTCACCATTACGCCCAAAATATTAACTAGTTAAAGCCAGATGTCCGTTGTATGTGATATTACATTAGCGTTGCTGAAGGGTGACTCTGTAGCATGGAATACTATCTAACAGACTGAAATAGGCAGTGGTGTCCCACACTACGAAAATCAACTCACACCACAGATGCTCTGTGTGGAGTTGTACAACGGTCTACCAGGATCTAGTTTCCTGGAGGCCTCACTTCCAACGTTTTATTTACAATTGAGCCAGGGAGCCAAATTTGTAAATTCAGATCTTGGGACTCAGAATTGTCCCCTGTAGTTTTGTAATTTGTACAAGGCATATGCTTATTGCTTATCATATGAAAGATGAATGAGTAAACTGTACATACACTCCTGGAAATGGAAAAAAGAACACATTGACACCGGTGTGTCAGACCCACCATACTTGCTCCGGACACTGCGAGAGGGCTGTACAAGCAATGATCACACGCACGGCACAGCGGGCACACCAGGAACCGCGGTGTTGGCCGTCGAATGGCGCTAGCTGCGCAGCATTTGTGCACCGCCGCCGTCAGTGTCAGCCAGTTTGCCGTGGCATACGGAGCTCCATCGCAGTCTTTAACACTGGTAGCATGCCGCGACAGCGTGGACGTGAACCGTATGTGCAGTTGACGGACTTTGAGCGAGGGCATATAGTGGGCATGCGGGAGGCCGGGTGGACGTACCGCCGAATTGCTCAACACGTGGGGCGTGAGGTCTCCACAGTACATCGATGTTGTCGCCAGTGGTCGGCGGAAGGTGCACGTGCCCGTCGACCTGGGACCGGACCGCAGCGACGCACGGATGCACGCCAAGACCGTAGGATCCTACGCAGTGCCGTAGGGGACCGCACCGCCACTTCCCAGGGACACTGTTGCTCCTGGGGTATCGGCGAGGACCATTCGCAACCGTCTCCATGAAGCTGGGCTACGGTCCCGCACACCGTTAGGCCGTCTTCCGCTCACGCCCCAACATCGTGGAACCCGCCTCCAGTGGTGTCTCGACAGGCGTGAATGGAGGGACGAATGGAGACGTGTCGTCTTCAGCGATGAGAGTCGCTTCTGCCTTGGTGCCAATGATGGTCGTATGCGTGTTTGGCGCCGTGCAGGTGAGCGCCACAATCAGGACTGCATACGACCGAGGCACACAGGGCCAACACCCGGCATCATGGTGTGGGGAGCGACCTCCTACACTGGCCGTACACCACTGGTGATCGTCGAGGGGACACTGAATAGTGCACGGTACATCCAAACCGTCATTGAACCCATCGTTCTACCATTCCTAGACCGGCAAGGGAACTTGCTGTTCCAACAGGACAATGCACGTCCGCATGTATCCCGTGCCACCCAACGTGCTCTAGAAGGTGTAAGTCAACTACCCTGGTCAGCAAGATCTCCGGATCTGTCCCCCATTGATCATGTTTGGGACTGGATGAAGCGTCGTTTCACGCGGTCTGCACGTCCAGCACGAACGCTGGTCCAACTGAGGCAAGCCGTTCCACAGGACTACATCCAGCATTTCTACGATCGTCTCCATGGGAGAATAGCAGCCTGCATTGCTGCGAAAGGTGGATATACACTGTACTAGTGCCGAAATTGTGCATGCTCTGTTGCCTGTGTCTATGTGCCTGTGGTTCTGTCAGTGTGATCATGTGATGTATCTGACCCCAGGAATGTGTCAATAAAGTTTCCCCTTCCTGGAACAATGAATTTACGGTGTTCTTATTTCAATTTCCAGGAGTGTATTTTTATTTGCTGTCATGTAAATGGTTTTTTTTTTCCTGTTCGATGATTTGACAGGATTGTGAATAATTTGATTTACAGTAGCTAGAATTAGTAACATGAATGTACTAATCTACATATTTTTCTCCTTGTTTTCGCTCAATATTGTCTGTGGGTTTTGCATCACATTATGCGACTTATGGCGTCACTAACAGCGTAGATCATTTTTGGAGGGGCTTAGTAATTGTTGTATTTCTGAGTGAGTATAGTGTAGGCTATATTTTTATTGCCCTTGAGAAAGTTCATGAGGAAAGTGTTTCTGATCATGATGTGGTAGACGATTACAAATGTGTTCACAAGAAGCAAGGCATGTTTGGCTCACACTGAAGATAAAATCAGAGAATTTAGTAGTATTACTCAAGAAAAAGGTAGGAGGACGGACTAGACCAGTGACGACCGTGTATAACTGGAAGAGCAACACAGAAATGATGCTAGTGTAGAGGAGGCTGTGCCAGATTGTGGGGCACTACCTAGTGACGCAGAAGAAAGGAAAGACGAAGGGAAAGTAAATTCATGACATATAGGTGCATAGGTGATAACCAAGAATTCTTCAGCAGGAAAAAATGAGAGGTTGGCTTCGCCAACCCCGTAACGCCGTGCTGCGAGTTCTCTGGTATCTCTGGAAAAAGAGTGTGCATACAAACGCACAGATGGGCCCAGTCCTAGAATTTTTGGGGCAGTCAGAAGAGAGAAGAGAAGAAGAAAGGGAGCATGAAGGTAGAGAATGGCAGTGGGGAGGGATGTAAAGAGAACAGGAAAGAAAGCAATTTGAGAAAGAAATAAGGAAAGACACAGGCAATATTAAAGACGAGGTGACAGTCATTAAGCAGATGTCAGACACGTCAAAACAAGTTGTCACTGACACAAAGAAAGGTGCAAGAGTAGTCAGGATCGAAGCTCTAAATGCAAGGTAAGAGACGCTAATAGTGAATAAGCATGCGAGGCAAGCTAAAACTACGACAATTCAGGCGACACAGGTTTTGGCAACGCTACAAGAACAGGGCACGAAGACAGTGAAAGAAATGAAAGAGGAAATGTGAAAAAATTCCAATAGAATCAGTCAGTTAGAACAAACGAGTGAAGACCTGTCCAAATTGAAGGAGGCTCACACGTACAGGACGAAAGCAGTGTAGCAAGACACAGTAGTACCTTGTCTCATGGGATTACGCATCATATCGAAGATGTGCCTGTTTCTGAAAGTCAAGAAAGGACAAATACAATTACTGACAGAGGCTTTAAATACAAGCACTTGATTTCAGTACAAAATTTTCAAAATTATAAAGACAGTGGTAGTACGTTACATCAAAAGGCTTGGCTTTCTCAATTTGACAAAGCTATCTCCCCCTCTTGTGGCCCTTAGGTTATAAATAAGAATTCGAGTGTGGTCGACTGGAAGGATCAATTGTGGAAAGATTTCGAGGAATTGCGGCCATCTGCAATATGTACCAAGAACTTAGGAATGGTTTCCTTGCCAGCTGCTGGTCATGAGAGATGCAAGAATGACTTAAACAAGAAATCATGACGTCCAGAGACCTAGACTCGTCGGGATTCGAAAGTGTGGTTAAACGTTTTGATTCATTGGTGAAGAACTACCAGTTTTTGATGCTCCATGTGGTGCAAGCGAAATCATACAGTTCCTCTATACGAAGTTGCCCTTCAAATGTCGACAAATACTAGCAGGACTAGCAGGGAGGTGTGGAGACAACGCAGAAGCATCCAGGAGCATTCAGCGAGAGTTAGAATTTTCTTATAAAACGAATGACTTGCGAAAAAAGAGAAGGAATATTCCTGTACCCAGACAAGCGAAAGAGCAAAACGTCATCATGAGTCTGCCTACTGACAGGCAAGAAGACGCCTCGGTCTCGGAACACAAAGCAGAACAGGAATTTCAAGCCCTAAAATCAGCATTAGGAAGAGTACAACTACTGTCACATCTCAGTTTGGTCGCTGAGTGCATATTCTGAATACGATATTGTGATATTTCAGGAATATGCAGAGGACAGAAACCCAATCAACAAGACGATTGAAACTTCCTGGAAGATTAAAACTGTGTGCCGGACCGAGACTCGAACTCGGGATCTTTGCCTTTCGCGGGCAAGTGCTCTACCAGCTGAGCTACCCAAGCACGACTCACGCG
Organism: Schistocerca cancellata; assembly: GCF_023864275.1. Lineage (NCBI taxonomy): Eukaryota > Metazoa > Arthropoda > Insecta > Orthoptera > Acrididae > Schistocerca > Schistocerca cancellata. The sequence goes on from NC_064633.1 coordinate 523,909,656, forward strand.
CCGTCACCACAGCTTTACTCTGCCAGTACCTCGTCTCCTACCTTCCAAACTTTACAGAAGCTCTCCTGCGAACCTTGGTTGGGTAGCTCAGTTGCTAGAGCACTTGCCCGCGAAAGGCAAAGGTCCCGAGTTCGAGTCTCGGTCGGGCACACAGTTTTAATCTGCCAGGAAGTTTCATATCGGCGCACACTCCGCTGCAGAGTGAAAATCTCATTCTGGAAACAAGACGACTGCGTTTGTAACCTCCCCCTCACTTACCGACCTTAATGACAGTGAAAAATGAAACCGCGTGTACCTAATGGGAGTTTTGGAAAAGCAATCGTCACCGAAGTTAACCTGTCGGTAAAGAGGGAGGAAAGGGTTACATCTAAATGAAAGGAAATGTGCTAATGAAACTGGTGGAAATTAATTTTGAAAAGGGGTAAAGTTAATAAAGAAAGTAAATGTGCAGCCGTTACGTTAACAATTAACCAGCGGTAATTAGGTATTTGAGATTTGGGGGAAATCACGGTCGCCAGTCCTAAGGACAATTACTATAGTAACTGAAAAAGAAAGGTTATTACACATATAATTAGCACTAGAAGCGTGGCAACTGAAGGTTGACACGTGTAGTGTGAAAACTGAAAGTTTGCCAGAAGTAATAAATTTCGCTACACCCTGACTTAATTTAGCAAAAGAATTAATAAAACCGGAAAATCGAAAGTTAATTTAGTGACTGAAGTTAATAGTGAGCTTTCTTTCTGAAGCACATCGAAATTCAGTAAAATACGGTTAGTCTTGGACTACCTCAAGAATCATTTCAAAAGCTACTTGAATCTACGCAATTTAGAAAGAAGAGATTTAACTTTGAGCCTGAATTAAATGATTCTGAACAATTAACAATAGTAAAATTTAGTACGTACCAAGCTGAGCTGCAGTCACAGGTAAGCTAAAATATGGTAACAAAACTCGCACTCTTAATTTGTGCTTGTGTAATCTGAATATTGTAGCCAGCTAACTGAACTTTGAAATTAAAGCAGTGAAATAGAATTAGCTATATTACTTTAGTGCTGGCGTTTAAATTTCAACGACACTCGGGTTCATTTCGGAAAAGGAAGGGACCCTGCTTGGCAATGCAATTGGGACAATGAGCAACAAAGGTTCATGCTAAGTTGCTGTAATTATAGTTACGAAATTGGTACAGTTTGAAAAGCTGAGGTCTGCCATACAGTTCTAAAACTTTACTTGCTTCCAGTCTTCCTTGTTGGTTGATTGAAGGTTTGAAGCCGTCGATCGAGGAGGTGGCGACAGTCACTCATAGTCGGCCGTCGCTGTTGCAGAAGCTGGATGTTGGCGCGCCTTCTTCTCGACACGGTCACCAGGCGAAACGGGCTCTTGATGTGCGCCAGCTAATGCTTCCCGTCCGCGACACCATGTCAGAAACTATCATCGCAAGTCGAGCGCAATTACATGCTGCCAAACCCCGAAAGCGCGGCAACTCGCGGGAGCGTCACACAACACACCTGCTCCACTCGCTACTCCCGCCACACTCTTTTCTGCTCAGCCCGCGCTCCACGCGGCAGAGTTAACACTACCAAAGATCCTACACACTTTGATTCTTCACACGACCTATCGACGTAATCGTTCGATAGCAGTTTTCCCTAGGCAAGACCCAGCGTAAAAATACAAATAATATTTACGAAACAAACCAATTATACATCGACATAAATGCATAAATATACAAATAGTAAAACAATTACAATATACAAAGAGACAGAAATGTCATATGTTGAGGTAACAAAGCAAGGAAAAAAAATAATAGTACAATAGATGGAAATAGGAGGATATGCATTTCCGGCGTTACACGTTCAGGGGCCATGTTCTGTCAAAATGAGAGAGAAATTATTCCGTTACAGAGCTAGAAGCTCCAGCTGTGGCTGTGGGATCCCAAAAACTCGAGTTCTTCTTGTTTGGGAGAAAAACAATGATCTTCACATACCAAAAAATTATTGAATTCTTATTAACCGCCTAAGTAACACACAAGAGAACAGCACTGTGGACACCTTACTTCCAAGACTTAAATTTCTCCTTTACATATGTACCAGGTAAGACCAGTGTCATTGGAGGTACTGTTCTCCGGCAGGTTTGGCTGAAGGAGAGAATGAAGGAGTGGAGGAGAACCGTTCCAGTTTGCTTTATATGCTCAAAGTGGCCTTTGAGAATTACGTAACCGTGAGCTTGAAGGATGCAGTGAAGGAACAGAACAAGGACCCAGCGCTATTAACTCTGAAAAGGAGACGGAAGGATCAGTCAGAGGCAGCAATTAGACGATTTTACCTGTTATCCGACGGCATTCTCTTCTATCGGAGCTGTGCAGGTGACACAGTATTGCCATTATGCGTACCAGTAGAACTCATTAACAAAGTAATGTGGCATACACATCTCAGTTACGCGCGCTTTGATCTCAGGAAGTGTTACTCGAAGCTGCAAACACTCTGTCACTGCAGCAATTTGAAGAGGATAAGGGCACAGTTCCCATTGTACCGCAGAACTTGAGGGGGGTAGGGCGTCAAACGGGCCGACTTGGAGCAGGAGAGGCACCACAGGACATTTTATTTTCTACTGTCTATATTTTTACAAATAAATTCATACTGCTTTGTCAGCATGACCAGGAAGGATTCAGGATTCACACTCACAGCAGTGGAAGTGCAAAAACATAACAAAATAAATTTTTTTTAGATATGAAATTTCATCATTTTTTCACTTACTGTTGGCTGCATTTGTTGCTATAGGAACATTTTTCTTCACAAGTGAGAGAGATTCTTTGATGAATTTTGCACAGCATACAAACCATACTTACAGGTGTATGAAACTGTAGAATTTTCCAAATCTATTAAAAACTGTGGTAAAAATTGACATAATTAACTACAAAATTAGATTTTTTTTCTAAACATAAAGTTTAAAACGTAACAGCTAATTCATTTTTTCATAAATTAAATAGATTTTAGAGTTTCAGACACCTGTAAGTATGGTTTGTATGCTGTGCAAAATTCATCGAACAGTCTCTTTCTTACGAAGAAAAGTGTACCTATAACAACAATTGCAGCCAATGGTAAGTGAAAAAATGATGAAATTTCACATGTAAAAAAATTATTTTGTTATGTTTTTGAACTTCCGCTGCTACGACTGTGAATCGTGAATCCTCCCTGTTCATCCTGACAAAGTTTTATGAATTTACTTGTAAAAGTATAGACAGTGGAAATTAAAATGTCCTTTGGTGCCTCTCCTGCTCCAAGTCGGCCCGTTTGACGTCCTACCCCCCTTAAAGCAATTAGCAGCAACAGATTGAATGGGGGCCCTCCCACACAGTGGATGAGGTTATTGTTCTGTAATGGTGGTAGTAGAATTGACCTCAAAATTCGTAACACTCACTCCACTGAAGAAAGCGACAGTTTTGACGGTTCGAGAGCCCTGTGCAAGGATTTCCTGGCGCAAGAAGGACACATGGACAAGATAATCTCTGACAATAGTCCACAGGATCTGAGAGGTAGAAGTCCACCCTGAGAAGGTGTAAGATTAGCCCTGTATGTATATACTGATCAACCAGAACGTCATGATCACCTACAAAATAGCCAATATGTCCTTCTTTGGCACGGATAACTGTTGTGACGCATTGTGGCAAGGAAGCAATGAGGCCCTGGTAGGTCGTTGGAGGAGCTAGCACCACATCTGAACTCACAAGTCACCTGACTCTCGTAAGTTCCAGGAAGAGGGCGATGAGCTTTGACGCCATGTTCAGTCACATCCCAAATGTGTTAGATCGGGATCAGATCGGGCGTGGCGAGTTGGAGGCCCAGCACATCATCCTCGAAACACTCCATCACACCCCTGGCCTTGTGACATGGTGCATTATCTTGTTGAAAACTATATCTGTCGTCGGGAAACATAATCGCCATGAAGTGGTGTACATGATCTGTGATCAGTGTACGATACTCCTTGGCCATCGTGGTGCCCTGCACGAGTTCATCTGGACCCACGGATGCCGACGTTGATGTTCCCCAGAACATAACGCAGCGGCCGCCAGCTTGTCACCGTCCCGCAGTACAAGTATTGATGTGCTGTTCCCCTGGAAGACGACTGATTCGCGCCCTCTCATCGCCATGATGAAGAAGGTATCGGGATTCATCAGACCACACAGTGCTCTGCCACTTCACCAACATCCAGCGCCAAAGGTCACGTTGTCGCGGCCGTCGGCCGTCGTAATTTAATTTATTTTTTACTACACAAATTGTTTGGTAATGGTGATTGCACCAGCTGCGACATGGTCGCGTATACAAACAGTGATCCAATACTGTCAAATGTTTTTTATTTCAGTCTTTGATCACAATATGAATTTTTTAGACGATGACCGGTTTCATTCCGTAATGACGATCCTCAGATCTTTTTTACACCATCTCTTAAAGTGATAAGGCCATAATAGCATCGTCTTATAGATCTAAAATTAGGTGTAGAATAGGCCGCGTCGTCCTTACAATCATTATTGCAATAATGACTGTGTGGACGATGCGACCTATTCTACACCTTATTTTAGATCTATATGACGATGCTATGTTGATAATATTTATATGTTCTGACGATGCCATTATGGCCTTATCACTTTAGGACATGGTGTAAAAAAGACCTGAGGATCGTCATTACGGACTGAAACCGGTCATCGTCTAAAGAATTCATATTGTGATCAAAGACTGAAATAAAAAACATTTGAATGGTGATTGCTGCCGACTTGCGTGGTGGGCCTTAATCAAAATGATATTTCATTCAATTTTGACTTACAATTAAATGATTTTGTGAAGTTGTCTCCTTTTTAACAAAATTAATCTTCAGTGGAAATTATTTCTTACGTTAATGACTGTAAGACTCGCTGAATCTTAAAACATGAGCATATAAATTGAACAATGGAATAAACTTTTCATATTAATTTGCGCGCCTAGTCTGTTCACCTCAAAGCAAAAAAATCTTTAGTTACTAATTACAATTGCGGCCCACACACACGCGAGAGTATTTCTTCTTACCTCCGTTAACCATTGCATTGCAGTCGGAGTCCTGGCTCTGGCTCTCAGCTGTTGTACTGAAGCTACGTATTTTGTGCAACGTCGGGCGGCTGCGGAGAAAAATGTATATTATGTCCGCAGCTCGTGGTTTTGCGGTAGCGTTCTCGCTTCCCGCGCACGGGGTCCCGGGTTCGATTCCCAGCGGGGCCAAGGATTTTCCCTGCCTCGAGATGACTGGGTGTTGTCGTGTCGTTTTCATCATCATCATTCATTACGGTCGGAGGAAGACAATGGCAAACCACCTCCGCTAGGACCTTGCCTAGTCAACTATGCGGGTCTCCCTTATCGTCCCCTACGCTCGGAGTATGGGATCTCATCATCATGTTAACAGTGGGCGAGTTTTCCGCTCCTGATAATTTTTAGAAGTTAATATCGCCACGCAATGGCGTCGTTGGCTGCATCGGCCGCTGCGATTGTTGCACTGTAAATTACTCTAATGCAGGTTAATTCAAGGAAGGTGGACATGAAATCGGGATCACCTCTTACAAATTAAAAGTGAACAATATTAAATCAATATATTATCTACTTAATTAGTACAAATATGTTTACATTTGCCAGCACTCGCAAGATGTCCGTCTACACGCAACCAAGACGAGAGAAGAAGTGAAGACGACTAAAAAATTAACAAAAGAGCGCATCTTTTCGTATCTTTAGATCATTTTGTTTCGAGTGCATCTTTATATTTCTTTGCCCTCGAAACTTACACAGAGAAATTATTGCAATACGGATACATGTGAAAAGTATACGTTCACCTGAGCGGCTAGTGTCCACTTATTATTCAATTATTAAATGTCTCTTCTTTATAAATACTGTTTTTAACTCTTTTCTTAGTATTTCACTGGGGACGGTATAACGTGCCCATTTCAGTAGCAGCTGCCGATGTCGCCGTGTCTTCATTGGCACATACCGGGTGATCAAAAAGTCAGTATAAATTTGAAAACTTAATAAACCACGGAATAATGTAGATAGAGAGGTACAAATTGACACACATGCTTGGAATGACATGAGGTTTTATTAGAACAAAAAAAAGTTGACAAAATTTCCGACAGATGGCGCTGGACAGCAAAACGTCAGTGACAGCGCATGACAATCGTGTATAAAAGGAGCTGTAATGAGAGAGAAAATACGCCTGTGAACGGCTCCATGTATTTTAATAGTGTATGTCTCCGTTTTTATATCCACCGTATTTTTCTCTCTAATTGTCTTCATTTGTATCTTTTGTATTCTCTGTGGCCAAAGAGCGGCGTACTATGCCGCTGATGGCCTGCCTGTAACAGGTTTAAAAGTAACAATAAAGAAATAAAAAATAAAAGGGAGAGAATCAGATGCGCCAGCAGTCGCAGCATGTTGACGTTACCTGAAAAGACGCTTTTAGTGAAGCTGTATTATCAGAATGGGGAGTGTGCTAGTTCAGCATTACGATCCTATCGCCATAGGAAGGGGATTCGAACGGGTAAAGGTCCGTTGACAAATGCAGCTGTGGCGAGAATGATTTCGAAGTTCGAAGCCACGGGTTGTTTAGAGGATAGACCCCGTAGTGGCCGACCGAGCACAAGGCGTAATGCTGCTGAGACAGTTCAGGAAGACATGGAGACTGTAGCGGGTTCTTCTATGCACGGGGAAGTCAGCGTTCGTGTAGTCGCACGTCGCACCGGCATTCCATACACTACTATTTGGTTGGGACTTAGGCGTACCCTCCGATGTTATCCATACAAACTCCATCGGCATCATGAACTGTTACCTGACAATTTAGTGAAGCGGAGGGCATTTGCGGTGTGGGCGTTTCAAAAGATGGCGGAAGATGACGATTGGTTGTGTGGTGTCACCGCCAGACACCACACTTGCTAGGTGGTAGCCTTTAAATCGGCCGCGGTCCGCTAGTATACGACGGACCCGTGTTTCGCCACTGTCAGTGATTGCAGACCGAGCGCCGCCACACGGCAGGGCTAGAGACACTTCCTAGCACTCGCCCCAGTTGTACAGCCGACTTTGCTAGAGATGGTTCACTGACAAATTACGCTCTCATTTGCTGAGACGATAGTTAGCATAGCCTTCAGCTACGTCATTTGCTACGACCTAGCAAGGCGCCATTATCATTTGCTATTTATCTTGTGATGCATGTACCGTCAGACCGATGTTCACCAATTATGGATTAAAGTTAAGTATTCCATCAGCTACTTACTTTATTTGCCAGTCTCAATGCCTTTAACTGTTCCAGACCTCACGCCAGCCTGCGTGAGCTTAAACGCGTGCTTTTCGGCTACCAATCATAGTGGCTTGGCTGTCTTGCCAAGTCACAACAGGTTGAGTAACGTGTTGTGGACCGACGAAGCTCAGTTCACGTTACGAGGGTCTGTCAACGCCCACAATTGCAGAATTCGGCTACCGAAAATCCTAGAACTGTCGTGGAAACTCCAATGCACGACGAGAAAGTCACGGTATGGGTTGGATTTACCACATCTACCGTTATCGGGCCTTTTTTCTTCGAGGAAATGCGTGATTCTGGTTTTGTAACTGCTACCGTGACGTGTGAGAGGTACGCCGATATGTTACAGAATCGCATCATCCCCAGCCCGGCTGATAAACACCTGCTGGAACGTACTATGTTTATGCAGGATGGCGCTCCACCCTATATTGCTAAACGCGTGACAGATCTCTTGCGCGCGTCGTTTGGTGATGATCGTGTGCTCAGACGCCACTTTCGTCATGCTTGGCCTCCCAGGTCCCCAGACCTCAGTCCGTGCGATTATTGGCTTTGGGGTTACCTGAAGTCGCAAATGTATCGTGATCGACCAACATCTCTAGGGATGCTGAAAGACAACATTCGACGCCAATGCCTCATCATAACTCCGGACATGCTTTACAGCGCTGTTCACAACATTATTCCTCGAATACAGCTATTGTTGAGGAATGATGGTGGCCATATTGAGCATTTCCTGTAAAGAACATCGTCTTTGCTTTGTCTTACTCTGTTATTCTAATTATTGCTATTCTGATCAGATGAAGCGCCATCTGTCGGACATTTTTTTAACTTTTGTATTATTTTGGTTCTAATAAAACCCTAGGTCATTCCAAGCATGTGTGTCAATCTGTACCTCTATATCTACATTATTGCGTGATTTATTCAGTTTTTCAAATTTATACTGACTTTTTGATCACCCGGTACATGAGTCGCTGGCTGTGGAGTCTAATCGTTAGGAGTGTTCGATGCACTGTGAGTCCAGACACACTTACACTCTCCCAGCATTAAAGTCTGATGCTAGTTCCACCACAGTTCTCCGCCTCTCCTGTATTACCAGTCTGCCCAGACTACGACGTCCGACATCTGTAATGAGGGCAGGCCGGCTAACTCCACGACGCCTGGACGTGCTTCCACCTTGGTTTCGCCACGTCTTGAAGACACTTATCACAGCACTCCTCGAAAACCGGACAAGTCGTGCAGTTTTCGAAATGCCCGTGCGGAGCCTCCGGGCTATCACAGCCTGCCCTCGGTCAGACTTAGATAGATGGCGCACTTCCCAATAGCATGGACGGACAGCACGCTCACTGTTGGTAAATGCACGGTGCGTAAGTCTGGCTGGCGGTGATTCCTCGCCAGGTGAAGCCACTTTTTTTTTATATAGAGGTGGAGCCCCTCCACGCCCACACCGGCATGATGGCCAACACAAAAGGTCTACTGCCATCTCTGCATAAAGGTTAGTATTCACTAAAGTGAGGTGTCGCAGGATGTGGGTACTGCGATGTTTGCGTACGTCTGGTTAGGATTAACCATTAATACGCGCTCATCTGGAGATAGATTGGTCGAAATCTGATGAAGGGTAGCGATTTGAATGGCAGAGGAAAAAAAGTGCCAAGGCAAGAGCCAAGGGAAAAAAACCTCTGCGAAAGTTAGGTCGGGCGGCAAGAGCAGTAGCGGTTGTCTTGCTGCCTGCGATAGGTTGTGCAAGGATAGGCTTTGTTAGTAGAGGGTATCATGCATGTCGATACCTTGACGTTGTGCGTTTGTGCTGCTCGGCGGCTGGCGCTGGGTGCTGGTACAGAGTCCTCGTTCAGCGTCCTGCAACCTGCAACAGTTATGTTTGTTATCGGTCTTGTGTCCGATAGGTCATATACCGGAGGCACAGTGTGAGGGAGTGTTGGGAGATTGTTCGTGCGTCTGTGGGCGAGCTCGTCGGTGTCCCTGCTGTGGCCTGTTGGTCGGCTCTAATAGCAGCTGGTAGTTGCCAGTCAGTATTGCTGATATGCAGGGGCTTACCGACGTTTGTCGCTGTTTGCGTATGTTAGTTTACCATAGGTGGTTATGCCCTAGCTAGCAGTGTCTTTGGTCGCTTGTGTTTCCACCTGTGGTTGTGATCGTAGTTTCCCAGAGTGAGGATGAAAGGATTGTTCGAGTGTCTCGAGTTCCTGTATAGTCGTGTGGCGTGTTTCTTGAATACTTCCTTGAGGGTATCAAGGCGGTATTCATGGTGAAGATCCACGGTGCGTGTGTAGCGTGGAGCATTGCTAATGATTCGTAGCACTTTGTTCTGTATGATCTGCAGGCGGCGCAGTCGTGTGGGAGCTGCATATCCCCAGACGGGAGCTGCGTACGTCATCAGAGGTCTAATCAGTGTCATGTATAAGGACCTCGACACCCTCCTATTCAGTGTGCTTTCCCTGTAGAGCATTGGGTAGAGCTGTTTGAGCCTCGCGTGCGCTCGGTTGGCAACGTATTCGATGTGGTCCCCCCATGTAAGTTTCCGGTCCAGCCAGACACCAAGGTATCTTACTTTCTCTCGGAAACGTATTGGGCGTGTATGTAGCGTTATCGGTTTACAGTGTTGGTGTTTGCGCAGTAGTTTCGGTCTGCGTGTGAACAGAACTGCTTCGCACTTGTCGACGTTTAGTTTAATACGCCATCGCTCCAGCCAAGGCTCAGCTGTTCTGAGTGCTGTCTGTATTCGTGAGTTGATGTTCGACGGTTTCCAGTCTTGCGCGAGGATGGCTGTGTCATCCGCGTAGACGGCTAACGTCGTGTTTCGTGTCGCTGGGAAGTCATTAATGTACAGGTTAAACAAGATGGGCCCCAGGATGCTTCCTTGGGGTACTCCAGCTTGGATACCGTGTTGTGTTGATTGTTTATCCTGCACGTTAGTGTTGAAACATCTGTTCGTGAGATATGAGGTGAAGCCACTGTCGTGTGGGCGGCTTTATATCGATAGTAGGTCGGTGTTGATGATGTTCTGGCCGATCAGTGAATCTTGCACATGGAATCAGCGTCTAGGGGTTTGCATTCGTTAGAAATCTTGATTAAAGTGTAAGTTTCGAGGTTTTTTTAGTATGACAAGTCTGGAGCGTTGTGTTAACTTTTTTGTTTCAACACTTTTTATTTTTATACTCACCTACCACAAAATAGTTCACATACATCATACACGACGTTATAACATAACACTTTTAACATGAGTCAGAAACATTTTCATACGCACTGTGCCGGCCGGAGTGGCCGAGCGGTTCTAGGCGCTAGAGTCTCGAACCCCGCGATCGCTACGGTCGCAGGTTCGAGTCCTGCCTCGGGCATGGATGTGTGTGATGTCCTTAGGTTAGTAAGGTTTAATTAGTTCTAAGTTCTGGGGGACTGACGACCTCGGCAGTTAAGTTCCATACTGCTCAGAGCCATTTGAACCATACGCACTTTCTGATAATAATCGAACAAAGTGTAAATGCGCAATATATAACCAGTCTAAGACCTTACAGGAAGAAATTGCGCTGTAGTGAAGAACTAAAATGACTCATAAAAAGAGACACATTTGGCGCTAATTCCATGGTAAAGTGTTCTTTCCAGAAATGTGTAAAATAGAAACAAAGTTTAATGAAATTATATTTTTTGCGAATGCAAAGTTCTTAGAAAACAAAAGATATTTGTATGGTTACAAAAAGTATGTCACGTCTGGATATTTGTTTATAATTAGATTTTACATCAAGTTTAGTTAAATCTGATACTGATATATAAAAATTAGTTTTTTAGCGAGTAACAAGGTCATGTTTCACATCCCATGAATTAAATTTGTGGAATAATCATAAGTGGACTTTGTTATGAATGATATCAAGAAGAAAAAGAAATGAAAATAAATATTGCGTTTTGCAGAGGATGTACTCTACTGTGAATTTAGGTCACTGTAAAGCGCCATTTTAAGCACATCTAACTTTCGTAGCACAACTTTAACACACTGAAACATGTAAATATATTGTCACGCAGTGGCCAAATTCTGAAACACACAGAATTTCGACAATGCACCAATGAACTGCATAATTATATTGCGAAGCATGACTCTCATACTTTATGCCCGAAAATGTCATTCTCAATGGAGAGAAGCCTTCCGAAGTAAGAGTGATTTTAGGTTTGCAAATGACCTTGTGGATAACATCGGAAGTTCACTGAGCCTTTTTGCGGATGATGCTGTGGTATATCGAGAGGCTGTAACAGTGGAAAATTGTACGGAAATGCAGGAGGATCTGCAACGAATTGACGCATGGTGCCGGGAATGGCAATTGAATCTCAATGTAGACAAGTGTAATGTGCTGCGAACACATAGAAAGAAAGATCCCTTATCATTTAGCTACAATATAGCAGGTCAGCAACTGGAAGCAGTTAATTCCATAAATTATATGGGAGTAGGCATTAGGAGTGATTTAAAATGGAATGATCACATAAAGTTGATCTTCGGTAAGCAGATGCCAGACTGAGATTCATTGGAAGAATGCTAAGGAAATGCAATCCGAAAACAAAGGAAGTAGGTTACAGTACACTTGTGTTGTGTACATAGTTCCGCGTAGTCAGCGTGTACCCAGCTTTCCCACTAGAGCGCGCCCCGCTAAGCACAACAGTGCAGGCGAAGCGCTCGTCCGTCTCCGCACTATGAGATGGCGCTGCCTTAGAGACGGACCAAATTCTGCTTCCGCCGATCCATGTATTAATATGTAACGCAGCCAGTGAGATTGCTGCTAACATAGAACCTTTTCTCCTCGCGGATCACACTTGCGCAGTGATACCTGAACGCGCAAGGTATTACAACGAGTGTACAGACCTCCGATTAGTCAGTCTGCATTTGTCTGCACCAGCCTGCATTAGTCTGTAGTCAAGTTTCAGTCTGCGCCTAGTAAGATTATCATATTCCTGTACATAGCCATGAAGAGAAATGTATAGACACTTTGTCAAGTATCAGAGATATGTGAGAATAAGATTAACGTACCAAGACCTAAGGAACTTCAGATTGTCAATTGTAAACAGCATTCAGAATCAAGTTACGTAATGTCTATGCTTTTTATTATTTTAATAAATGTGTGTGAAAATTAATCAAGTTCTGTTTAAAGTTGGTCACCATCAATCTGCTACTCTAAGTCTGCAAGTGGCATTTCTATCGTCTGACCTAACGGCAGAAGATAAACACGCCACGATAAGACCATGAGACATACTGCTAACACTCGCCTACTTCGTTAGAGCGACAAGTCAAATAATCTGATGGTGTGTGTACCGAAGGTCTTACAGTACGCACACCATAACTTGTTCGCCCACTGCTTGAATACTGCTCAGAGGTGTGGGATCCGTACCAGATAGGGTTGATAGAAGAGATAAATAAGATGGAACGGAGAGCACCGCGCTTCGTTACAGGATCATTTAGTAATCGCGAAAGCGTTACGGAGATGATAGATAAACTCCAGTGGAAGAGTCTGCAGCTGAGACGCTCAGTAGCTCGGAATGGGCTTTTGTTGAAGTTTCGAGAACATACCTTCACCGAGGAGTCAAGCAGTATATTGCTCCCTCCTACGTATATCTCGCGAGGAGACCACGAGGATAAAATCAGAGAGATTAGAGTCCACACAGAGGCATACCGACAATCTTCTTTCCACGAACAATACGAGACTGGAATAGAGGGTAGAACCGATAGAGGTACTCAAAGTATCTTCCGCCACACACCGTCAGGTGGCTTGCGGAGTATGGATGTAGATGTAGATGTAGATCGGGATAAACATTTCTGGAAATAAAGTGGTATCGCAGGTTCCTGTTATCTTAAAAAGTCTTGATTTGTTGTTGCATACGAAGTCTGTTAATACGGTATGACGTTTCACTGGTAAGGACGTACTACGTTGTAATCCCGGATAGAGATGGCGCAGTCATCACCAGAACCAGTGGTATGCTAGCACCTCAAGAACCGCCCCTATCGGTGAAGTAGTCACGTTCGTAACGACGTGCTGGCTTTAACGAGCGGCAGGAAAGTGAGCCAGCTGTAGCCGTGAACAGGCCACGCACTGTGTGACCCGCCTCGCTCAAACGAGTAGACTAAACAGAGGAGCAGCGGCTGCCGAGAATGGCGGCCCAGGCCCGACCGCGTAATTCCGCGCGCCTGCCCGCGGAACGTAATATTAAAAAGGGGGCGGGGCGGCGCGGTGCGGGGGTTTACGGAACGGCGAGTGGTGCTCGACTTAATGAGCAGCTGTATGGGATGCGCAGGGTGCCGTAATGGCGGCGCCAAAGGGAAAGCCGAGGGAAAGGGAAAGGGAGAAGGCAAGGGCCCTTTGTGGCGCCTCTGTCTGTTTAGCGCGAGTTCTGCCCAAACTGGCAACCGGCGCGCCCTGCTTTGGCCGGGCCCTACCGCGGCCGCCCTCAGACTTTTGCGGAAAAATGACTGCGTGACTCGGTTTTAATTGCGTGCTGGCCAACTTTGTTCGCCTCGTCTGAGGCCGATTTCTACCTCCACATCTGTACTCGGCGAGACCCCTTGCCGTGTGGTTAGGGTGCTTCCTCCCTTCTCCGCTCCATTCGGTAAGTGGTGGGTGGCTAGAATAATGTTCCGCAAACTTCCGTATTAGCTCTAACCTCTTCGTAATGCACAACGGCTCTCTTGTAGCGTGTGCTGCGGGGTTTTATTCAGTATCCCTGTGACGCTCTTGCGCCGACTACACGATCCGATGAAGCAACGCTCCGCTCTTCGTTGGGTCTTTTATTAATCTACTGTGGTAGGGAACTGAACCGTGAATTTACTTTCAAAAGCTTTTCCTAAGAATTTATTTACTAGCGATTCATCAAGAACAGTAACACATTTAATCACACTATAGGAGCGTGAAAGTAGTTGTCAGTGGGTAACTGATGAAATCAAATTTCTTTCAACAAATGGAAATTTTATTTCTAAAAGCCTTTTTTTACACAGATTTAAAATTATAATCAGAAAGGACCCTCTAAATATCAAGTCACAATTTATTCAGATGCAGAAAGAACAATTTTTTTGACTGTATGAGCTTTCGAGCTGAGAACCTTGCCGCTCCCTTTTGACACGGCCGTAGTCACGACCGCTCACAACTACCTCTGAAAGACTACACTGGTGCAAATCTGCAACACACCAGATTACTTTGAACTAAAAATTTTAACAACTCACACAAGCACATAAACTATGCACCCCGTAGGAGGGATGGAAATATTACAAAACACTAAAATTAAAAGATTAACCTGCCACCGAAAGTGCAACTTGTTTTTAAAAGAACTCTTACGGTGGAAGGATGGCAAGTTTACATACTAAAATGACCATTTAAATAAAAACCGATGAAATGCAGTCTTACATAAAATATACAAGATTGACCAAACATTACGCATATACCGCCTCTCAAGATGATAGACAAGATAAAAACATATTTCAGGAATTCGGCCGTTACACTTCAAGCTATAAATTCGTTAACACCGAATCTGACAAACAGGACAGAGGCAGCTATTAACATACGGCAGACCGACAGACAGACAGACAGACACTAACTGCCTAACAAATGCGGACGGGAGACTGACGAGCAAGCTGGGGACGAGAGACTGACAAAGAAAACAAGTAGAATATAACAAGTAAATGTAACAACATATCACGAATCAGTTAACTTCTAATAAACTGCCATGTCTGGCGAAGACGTGGTGCAGCACCCCCAAATCGCTCTCCCGAACCGTCCGCTGCCAGCCGCTTCAACGGACGCAGGAAGGCGCACCGATCTCCCGTCTCACGGCGTCGCAGCTGGCACTGGCCAGGCCGATGTCGTGGGTTGACTCCTGTTGCTCTCGTGTCGGCCGCGAAGCCACTATCCCTCGCTTATACGGCGCGGACCACTGGACTCACGTGGCGTCATCACATGCGCCGACGCTCAAGACGTACAAGTCATCTTGTGTCCCAGTGCGCGACCGACCAACAGATCGATCCAATCGCCCATGACCACTGCCTGAACGAACTCTAGCAGACTGGAGGCCTAACTCATACTAGCACTCTGTACAGACAGACACTGACTGCGCCACACTGACGCGGCTGACCAACTGGCCAGACTCGCCGCCTAGCGAGCCCATAGCGCCCCTTAAATGCCCGTGAACAGCCTACCTTTCCCCTTTCCCACCAGAGGGAGACACCGAAGCTGCGATTGCCACAGCAGTGTCACCGCCAGAAACGGAGGGCGACTGCTTCACACTACGCTCTGTGGCGCGCTCTTCAAAACAGCAATTTTTTACCACGGCTCAGGGACCTAGACTGGTGAGTAACACTAAAAAATCGGTTAAATAAGTGTTTTGTGAGCCACGAATTACATTTGGCAGTGCTGGAGACCATCCGTAGCTTCATATGTTGAAACGTCCCTTTAGAAAAATTTATACAGGACTGTGCTTAAAATGACACACAATATTTTTAGCGCAACACAATCTGACTTTCAATAATCCCTACAAAAGAATGGCCCTGACTAACATTAACCTATACCTTTCACAAGTCACTTACCTCACCAAAAATCTTCGTTACTCGAACTACTGCAATACAGTGAGCGCCACTACTGCCAGCTAAACAACAGATTCAAACTATGGAAGGCACTAACTACTAGTAGGCATAGTTAGCAAATGAAAGATTTTAATAGAGAAAAAACATTGTATTTACCTTAATAGTCATAATATATATAGCAATTCATAACATCCATTCTTACAAATATCAAAACTCCGCCATTTCTCTCCCCACATCCACCACTGCTGGTGGCTCACCTCCAACTGCGCAACGCTACGCGCTGTTCACGTCCAGCTACCCAACACTACAATGGCAGACAACAATGCAAACTAGCCACAGACTGCACACAGCACAGCCAGTGATTTTCATACAGAGAGCGCTACGTGGCGGCGGCGTTACCAATATAAGAACCTAAACAGCCTACTTACAATGTATTTCTAGTGAAAAATAGGCAATTCTCGTAGGGAAATGTGACTGATCGTATTTTATACAGGGTATTCAACTATTGTGGGTACTTGAAGATCTTAAACTTTGCTGCGAATCAGCAACTGTATAAATCTGAAGAGGTTGAAAAAAATCAGCCAAGCAGTTGCAAACCAAAAGTTTATTTAGCCCTTGACCTACGTTTCGATATTTCTAAATATACCTTCTTCAGAAGGAGAGGGACTTGTTACATCAAAATAATTGCTGCTGCTCCATTAATCCTGTTACAATAGAACGCTAATGCTAATTCGTCGATCCTTTCGTAGGTATCAGGAATGCGAGCCTCAAGGAGTCAGGATAATAAATTTGTCTGCGTGGCCATTCTCCGCAGCAAGCACAGAAATACTTGTTTTGTAAATAAGACCGCCTTTTCTTGCTGGAAATAGAAGATATTGCACGTACGGCGTGGCCTGCTCGCTCTCCCGATTTGAATCCCGTAGAGCATGTCTGGGATGAACTATGAAGACAGACTACATCACTTGAGCATCAACCAACCACTCTCCAAGACCTGCCACCAGTTCTACAGGAAGAATGGGTGTTATTGCCTCGATATGAGATTCATGATCAGCCAGCCGGGGTGGTCGGCGGTTCTAGCCGCTACAGTCTGGAACCGCTCGACCACTACGTCCGCAGGTTCGAATCCTGCCTCGGGCATGGATGTGTGTGATGTCCTTAGGTTAGTTAGGTTTAAGTAGTTCTAAGTTCTAGGGGACTGATGACCTCAGACGTTAAGTCCCATAGTGGCCAGAGCCATTTAAACCATTTGAGATTGATGAGCATTCGCAGGAAGCCCCGTTGTTGTCAGGCCTCTAATGAAGCCAGACGTGGTCACACCCCATGCTGAGGGCATTAACCACTTGCCGCAATGTGTGTGCGAATCCGTTAAGCTGCAAAAAACGAACTTTTTTGTCTTCCGTTATGCATATTGCAGTTGTTTACGTTTTGTATTCTTTACATTGCTTCTACTTTACTGTCACCTGTTTATACTGTTTTGTGGCGAAATAAACACAACCTTGCCAAATTCCCGGTTGTTGCTTTAATTTTAGACACCGGTGAAGGCATAACAGCTCCAGTTACTGTGTTAATCATAAGGCCTCGTTTACTATTTATAAATCTAAAGATTCAGCTGTTTGTGTTTAAGAAATGTGTACATCAGTGTGCCTGTGCAGCAACATTATGTTTTGTGTCAACGAAGAGACATCTGGAGTACTGAACAGGATGCTGTTGACAGGCCACCTACAGTCAGCAGTCATGTGCACAAACATGTTTTTCATTTTATATTTGTAAACGTGCGCGGGGCGTCGGAATCACATGTGACTCGCAGTTCTACAAAGTAAGAAATGGGTTCGAGGAAAAACACATTTTCCTTCAGAGAGAGTGTCATGGTTGCGTCGGTCGTTAGCTCCCTTTTTTGTTTTATCGACCAGTACCGTACGGCTTGGTAATACTGTAGTGATGCGTGTTTTCTAAAATTTTCTAGATTAAGTGCTACAGCAATGGTCAGTGAGAGATGTTCAAATGGTTCAAATGGCTCTGAGCACTATGGGACTTAACATCTGAGGTCATCAGTCCCCTAGAACTTAGAACTACTTAAACCTAACTAACCTAAAGACATTACACACATCCATGCCCGAGGCAGGATTCGAACCTGCGACCGTAGCGGTCGCGCGTCTCCAGACTGTAGCGCCTAGAACCGCACGGCCACACCGGCCGGCAGTGAGAGATGTCAGGGGCACTTTAATCTTGAAATATTTTCATTTGTGTCGAGCCCGGTTCCTTTCAGAATACTGTAAATTCTGAGATTTCTAATTGTTGTGAGGACAAGCTTTCCTCGATTTCTATAAAGGTTTCGTTTGAAGGATCAGGCTGTATTCATTGATGCATGGGGTGTAAGTTTGGAGCATATGGTACGTGTAATGTTTTCAGTCTTTCTTAGACGATATGAATGGTCAGTAGGACTCTCTGCAGATGCCACTTTTATGAATGCTCTGGGCAATTGGCCAGATGTCTGAGATGTGAGAGTTTTTATCCGACTCCTGTTTGCCAAGGAAGAGCTGGGAGACCTTGATTTTATTTTTTGTGGGGACAGTGATCAGAGTTTTTCAGAAGCCAGTTTTCCAAGGAACAACTGGGAGATCTTCATTTTATTTGTTTTGAGGAAGGTGGTGAGAGTTTTTATCAGCAGCTATTTTGCCGCGGAAACAGTGGGAGATGGTTCAAATGGCTCTGAGCACTGTGGGACTTAACTTCTGAGGTCATCAGTCCCCTAGAACTTAGAGCTACTTAAACCTAACTAACCTAAGGACATCACACACATCCATGCCCGAGGCGGGATTCGAACCTACGACCGTAGCGGTCGTGCGGTTGGAGGCTGTAGCCCCTAGAACCGCTCGGCCTCTCCGGCCGGCACCAGTGGGAGATATCGATTTTAATTGTGTTAAGGAAGGTAGCGAGCGTTTTCTTCAGGCACCGGTGTGGCAAGGAAGTACCGGGCAATCTTCATGTTTGTTCATGTTGGAGACGAGTTTTTCTCCGTCACAGTTCAAAATGTTGCTATAACTAACAGGAAGTAGCCATTTATGCTATGGTTTCTCCACCGAATACAAAATTTCTCTGCCTAGCGCATCAGCAAGAGTGAAAGAGCCCCAATGAAAAGTATATTCTATATTTTTTTTTGGGGGGGGGGGGGTGGCATTCCTAATAAAGTTAAAGGGGAAAGTAAATATTTTTGTGCATAGTGAAACATAACCATGGGATTAAGTGTTACAACTCTCATTCTAAAATTCATGGCTAGAAATGCTTGCATTTTTTGTCCAGAGCCAACCAAATGGAATTGTCTATGATAGGATTGTATAAAAGTGTAGTCAAATACAAAATATGTTTATAGTAACCTGTTTACTTATCGCTATGAAGGGGAGATGGGGGTGAATGATGGAACGTGTGCGAGAAAGGGGCAGCAGGTGGGAACCGTACTGAAGGCGGAGCTCGTTATCCCCGTGTTGGTCAAGTCATGAACGCGACTACCGGCAAAAGCTGCAGTGGACTGTCTGGCTTTAGCCATCAGAAAAGACGACAATCATGAGGCGAAAAATCACATTTGCGCCGGAATAATTTTTGAGCGTTACAACAAGTAGTTAACCTTAAATAATGTTTTGTCTGTTTTGTTGTTATGATAAAAGTAGCATGTAAAGGAACAGTCAATGCTTTTTTTTTATCAAAACTTCAAAGTAAATTTTGTTATGTCTAGTGTCACTCGCTGCTGCGACAACTTCGCTGCCGGCCGCGGTGCTCTAGCGGTTCTGGCGCTGCAGTCCGGAACCGCGGGACTGCTACGGTCGCAGGTTCGAATCCTGCCTCGGGCATGGGTGTGTGTGATGTCCTTAGGTTAGTTAGGTTTAAGTAGTTCTGAGTTCTAGGGGACTTATGACCTAAGATGTTGAGTCCCATAGTGCTCAGAGCCATTTGAACCATTTTGAACAACTTTGCTGTCGGATGTAAGTTTCTTTTATGCAGATGAGTTCCTCGATATAAAACGATATACGAAGACTGGAGATTAGTCGCAAAGTTATAATTTTTAAATGTAAACTTTCATTTACGTTATTTTGCTAAGCAGTTAATTTTTATTATAAACTTGGATACTTTATTTATTTGCACAAAAAGTTTCGTCATTTCTCACACTATTAAAATCTTAAAGGTAAGCTGTTCTTCAACAGGGTAACGCTCATCGTCACATGGCAATCTCTGTCTGAAATGCCTACTTCCTGCTGAGGTACTGCCGTGGCCATCACGATCCCCAGGTCTGTCCACAATAGAGCGTGTGTGTGACCAGTACGGCCGTGAAATCCGTTCCCAGTGCAAGTACCGAGGATATCAAGGACCAGCCGCAACGGTCGTGGGTCAGCTTACGTCAGCAGAGAATACAACGTCCTTATGATACCTTTCCCAACTAAATCAAAGCCTAGATCAAAGGCAGAAGGGATCAAATGTCATACTAGTAAGGAGGCTCGTAGTCCCAGGTTCTTTGTAAATTTGACTCAAAGATTGTAGTCACCAAAATAACTTTAACTATTGAAGTCTAGTTTCGTCTCTTACTCCACTTTCGGGTACTCAACTCTTTTCATCAGGCAGTGTATACATTGTAATCACATATTCAGTTAATTTCGATTATTTTTACGAGCTACCCCGTACCCTCCTCCACCCTTCCAGGAGAAGAGAAACTGCCGGCCGCGGTGCCCGAGCGGTTCTAGGCGCTTGTCCGGAAGCGCGCGACTGCAACGGTCGCAGGTTCGAATCCTGCCTCGGGAATGGATGTGTGTGATGTCCTTAGGCTAGTTAGGTTTAAGTAGTTCTAAGTTCTAGGGCACTGATAACCTCAGATGTTAAGGCCCACAGTGCTGAGAGCCATTTGAACCAAAGAAGAGAAATGTCATGAAGGCTGCACCAGCTAGTCTTCAGACATAGGGGGTATGGATCTGAAACTCATATTGATCATTTTCGTCTAGAACGCTCGAGTCAACTCCACGACTGGTTGTAAAATGCCCTACAACGTTACCTGTAGGTTGTACGGGGGGAACCGCTCATGCAGATACGTCGCAAGGGGAGCGGCCGTTAAGACTGGTTGCTGTAATACTTCAGACCGAACACTGGTTTGATGCCTGGTCCGTCCAGTACAAACGTCTACATCCCTGCAAAGATATTGTTCAAATGGCTCCGAGCACTATGCGATTTAACTTCTGAGGTCATCAGTCGCCTAGAACTTAGAACTAATTAAACCTAACTAACCTAAGGACACCAAACACATCCATGCCCGAGGCAGGATTCGAACCTGCGACCGTAGCGGTCGCGCGGTTCCAGACTTTAGCGCCTAGAACCGCTCGGCCACTCCGGGCGGCATTTAAATTCCACAATAACGTTTCCACAAATTAGCTATATCTTCCAAATGCACATCTTGGCTAACCGTAGCACGGTAGTCATTTTATGCCTATGACGATTGCATCGCTTCGGCCTGTGGGTCACAGGACGTCGTCTCATCCAATGATACATCCCATATGGCACGCGACAGAGAACACGGGGCCACTGACGTATCCATCTCCTCCTTCACAGACAAATAATGTCCAATACGACAATTTGCAACGACAATGAGCAGACGTGACAGTAATGTTGTAGGGGGCGGCTGTTAAGACTTAGTACTGGTTGCTGTAATAGTTCAGACCGAACACTGGTTTGATGCCTGGTCCGTCCAGTAGAAACGTCTAGATCCCTGCAGAGATATTGTTCAAATGGCTCCGAGCACTATGCGATTTAAGTTCTGAGGTCATCAGTCACCTAGAACTTAGAATTAATTAAACCTAACTAACATAAGGATACCAAACACATCCATGCCCGAGGCACGATTCGAACCTGCGACCGTGGGGGTCGCTCGGTTCCAGACTGTAGAGCCTAGAAACGCACGACCACTCCGGCCGGCCCTGCAGAGATACTGCAACCTAAATCTTCTCCATCTTGCCTACTGTGGTCAAGCTTTGGCCTTCCTCTACAATTTTTGCCCCCCACAGTTCCCTCGATTACTACATTGACAGCACCTTGATTTCTGAGGTTTTTTCCTACGAACTGATCGCATCTTTCTTCTTTCCCCAATTCGATTCAGTATCTCCTCGCAGCATACTCGATTTACCCATATCATGTACAATATTCGACGTCCGCATCTACATCCGTACTCCACAGACCACCGTACGTGCGTGGCAGAAGGTACTGCATACCACTACTTGTCATTTCGTTTCCTGTTCCTCTCGCAAATAAAGCGAGGGAAAAACTGCTGTCTGTATGCCTCCGTAAGAGCCCTAACTTTTTGTGGTGTCACCGCCAGACACCACACTTGCTAGGTGGTAGCTTTTAAATCGGCCGCGGTCCGCTAGTATACGACGGACCCGCGTGTCGCCACTGTCAGTGATTGCAGACCGAGCGCCGCCACACGGCAGGTCTAGTGAGGCTTCCCAGCACTCGCCCCAGTTGTAGAGCCGACTTGCTAGCGAAGCCACATTGACAAATACGCTCTCATTTGCCGAGACGATAGTTAGCATAGCCTTCAGCTACGTCATTTGCTACGACCTAGCAAGGCGCCATAGCATTTGATAATTAACATTGTGAAGCCTGTACAGTAACGAGAGATGTTCTACAATTGTGGATTAAAGTTAAGTATTCTACCAGTTACTCTTGTTTTGCTAGTCTTATTTCTCTGACCTGTTCCAGACCTCACGCCTCCTGCCAATTCACAACACTTTACGTATCTTATTTTCGTGGTCTTTAACCGAATGTACGTTGGCGGCAGTAGAATCGTTCTTCAGTCAGCTTCAAAAGCTGGTTCTCTAAATTTTCACGATAGTGCTTCTCGAAGAGATCCTTGCCTTCTCTCCAGGGATTCCTATTTGAGTTCCCGAAGCCTTACCGTAACACTTGCGCGTTGTTCGAACCTAGCGTTAACAAATCTACCAGCTCGCCTAGGAGTTGCTTCGATGTCTTTCTATAATCTGACCTGGTACGTATCCCAAACACTCGAGCTGTCCTCAAGAAGAGGTCGTACTAGCGTCCTATATGCGGTCTCCTTTACAGATGAACCACACTTTCTCAAAAGTCTCGAAATAAACCCAAGTCGACCATTCGCCTTCCCTACCGCAGTCCTCACAGGCTCGCTGCATTTCATATCGCTTTGTAACGTCACACCCACATATTTAAAATCGTGACTGTGTCAAGCAGGACACCACTAATGCTGTATTCGAACAGTACGGGTTTGTTTTTCCTACGCATCCCCGTCAACGTACACTTTTCTACCGTTAGGGCTGGCTGCAATTCATCGCACCGACTAGAAGTTTTGTCTAAGGCATCTTGCATCCTCCTACAGTCACCCAACCTCGGTACAATTCCGTACACCGCAGATCATCAGCAAATAACCGCAGATCGCTGCCCACCCTCTCTGCCAGGTCATTTAGGTATATAAATAATAACAGCGGTCCCACCACACTTCCCTGAGGCACTCTCGACGATATCCTTGTCTCTCATGAACACTCGCCGTCGAGGACAACTTACTGGGTCCTGTTACCTAATACACTACTGTCCATTAAAATTGCTACACCACGAAGATAACGTGCTACAGACGCGAAATTTAACCGACAGAAGACTTTGCTGTGATATGCAAATGATTAGCTTTTCAGAGCATTCTCACAAGGTTGGCGCAGGTGGCGACACCTACAACGTGCTGACATGAGGAAAGTTTCCAACAGATTTCTCATACACAAACAGCAGTTGACCGGCGTTGCCTGGTGAAACGTTGTTGTGATGCCTCGTGTAAGGAGGAGAAATGCGTACCATCACGTTGCCGACTTTGATAAAGGTCGATTTTAGCCTATCGCGATTGCGGTTTATCGTATCGAGACATTGCTGCTCGCGTTGGTCGAGATCCAATGACTGTCAGCAGAATATGGAATCGGTGGGTTCAGGAGTGCAATACGGAACGCCGTGCTGGATCCCAACGGCCTCGTATCACTAGCAGTCGAGATGACAGGCATCTTACCCGCATGGCTGTAACGTATAGTGCAGCCACGTCTCGATCCCTGAGTCCACAGATGGGGACGTTTTCAAGACAACAACCATCTGCAAGAACAGTTCGACGACGTTTGCAGCAGCATGGACTATCAGCTCGCAGACCATGGCTGCGGTTACACTTGACGCTGCATCACAGGCAGGGGTGCCTGCGATTGTGTACTCGACGACGAACCTGGGTGCACGAATGGCAAAACGTCATTTTTTCGGATGAATCCAGGTTCTGTTTACAGCATCATGACGGTTGCATCCGTGTTTGGCGACATCGCGGTGAACGCACAGTGGAAGCGTGTATTCGTCATCGCCATACTGGCGTATCACCCGGCGTGATGGTATGGGGTGCCAATGGTTACACGTCTCGGTCACCTCTTGTTCGCACTGACGGCACTTTACGTTACATTTCAGATGTGTTACGACCCTTCTTTCGATCCCTGCGAAACCCTACATTTCAGCAGGATAATGCACGACCGCATGTTGTAGGTCCTGTACGGGCCTTTCTGGATACAGAAGATGTTGGACTGCTGCCCTAGATGGACATTCTCCAGATCTCTCACCATTTGGAAACGTCTGGTCAAAGGTGGCCGAGCAACTGGCTCGTCAACCCGCATCTCGTGGTCGTGCGGTAGCGTTCTCGCTTCCCACGCCCGGGTTCCCGGGTTCGATTCCCGGCGGGGTCAGGGATTTTCTCTGCCTCGTGATGGCTGGGTGTTGTGTGCTGTCCTTAGGTTAGTTAGGTTTAAGTAGTTCTAAGTTCTAGGGGACTTATGACCACAGCAGTTGAGTCCCATAGTGCTCAGAGCCATTTGAACCATTTTTTTTTTTTTTTTGAACTGGCTCGTCACAATACGCCAGTCACTACTCTTGATGAACTGTGGTATCGTGTTGAAGCTTCATGGGCAGCTGTACCTGTACACGCCATCCAAGCTCTGTTTGACTCAATGCCCAGGCGTATCAAGGCCGTTACTATAGCCTGAGGTGGTTGTTCCGGGTACTGATTTCTCAGAATGTATGCACCCAAATAGCATGAAAATGTAATCACATGTCAGGTCTAGTATAATATATTTGTCCAATGAATACCCGTTTATCACCTGCCTTTCTTCTTGGTGTAACAATTTTAATGACCAGTAGTGTAAATCTTTCAGCCACACGCATGTTTGGGAACCTACTCCTTACGCTCGTACCGTCCTTAACAGTCTGCACTGGGGCACCGCGTCAAATGCTTTCCGGAAATTGGAAATATGGAATCTGCCTGTTGTCCTTTATCCATAGATCGCAGTATATCGTGTGAGAAAAAGGCAAGCTGAATTTTGCAGGAGCGATGCTTTGCAAAACAGTGCCGATTCGTCGACGTAAGCTTGTCGGTCTCTAGAAAATTTATTATATTCGAACTGAGAATGTGTTCAAGGATTCTGCAGCAAACAGCAGCAGCACTGCATTTCAAAAGCTACTCCTACTCTTTTCACGTCTGAACTATTCTTCGTCTACGTTTCGCTTTCGTACAATGCGACACTCTTGGACAAATACTTTACCGCTTAAAGTTAGATTAGAAGATAAAAACATCCCTTTGCAGAAGTGCTATTCTTGCTACTGTCAGTTTGCATTTTATATCCTGTCCACTTCGGCCGCGATGAGTTATTTGGTCCCAAAATAACGAAACTCATCAACTGCTTTTGGTGTCCCATTTCGTAATATGCTACTGTGGCTGTAAGCGATGCATGTTAAATACAAACTCGGTTACACATTGGCATAGTCAGTAGATGCATGTGGTGTTAAGCTGAGTGTGCTTTAATTCTCGTACTTGTAAGCTCTTGCCGTCTTCGGAATTACGTGGATCATACTTTTCCGAAAGTCAGATGGTATGTCGCCAGACTCATACATTCTATACACCAACGTGACCAGTCGTTTGCTGCATTTCTCTCTCTCTCCTCCCCCCCCCCCTCCCCATTTATCATTTTGGAATATTATCTCTCTCTTCCGCCTTCTTTGATCTTAAGTCCGTCAAAGCTCTTTTAAATTCTGATTCTAATACTGGATCTCCTGCTTATTCTAAATCTACTCTTGTTTTTTCATCTCATACATCAGACAAATCTTCCCCCACATAGAGGCCTTCAGTGTACTCTTTCCACCTATCCTCTTCCTCCCGTGCATTTAATAGTTAATTCCCGTTGCGCTTTTAATATTACAACCCTTGCTTTTAATTTCACCGACGGCTGTTTTGAGTTTCCTATATGCCGAGTCAGTCCTTCCGACAATCATTTCTTTTTCGATTTCTTCACGTTTTTCATGCAGCCATTTCGTCTTAGCTTCCCTACTCTTCCTATTTCTTTCATTCTTCAGCGACTTGTACTTCTGTATCTCTAGAGTCGCTGAACATTTTTGAACTTCCTTCTTTTGCCGATCAACTGAAGTACTTCTGTTACCAATGGTTTCTTCGTAGATCTTCTTTGTACCTACGTTTTTCTTTTCACCCTTTGTAATTGCCCTTTTCAGAAATGTCCATTCGTCTTCAAATGTACTGCCTACTCAACTATTCCTTATGCAATATCCATAGCCTCAGGGAACTTCAAGCGTGTTTCTTTATTCCTTAGTATTTCTGTATCCCACTTCTTTGCGTATTGATTCTACCTGACTAATGTTCACCTAATAGACTGAAAAAGACTTCACTCTACCGGCCGCTGTGACAGAGCATTTCTAGACGCTTCAGTCTGGAACCGCGCTGCTGCTACGGTAGCAGGTTCGAATCCTGCCTCGGGCATGGAAGTGTGTGGTGTCCTTAGGTTGGTTAGGTTTAAGTAGTTCTAAGTCTAGGGGACCGATGACCTCAGATGTTAAGTACCATGGTGCTTAGAGCCATTTGAACCATTTTTTAGACTTCACTATATAAACACGAGCTCAGTAAAAATATTTTGTCCTCTCACATGAGATAACTGGACAGGAAACGCTGGGCAGGTTGCTTGTAAACTGAGAACAGAGCGGCGTTCACGGTGGGAAAGTTGGCTTTCCCGGAAGAACACTACAGGTGCCGTTCAGGACGACTAAGAATCAGTTTTCCTCTACTACTGTAAAACAGTGTGCAAAGGTTTATGTGGATTTTGTCCATAGGCGCTTCTTGCGTTAGTATTATTAACAATTCATGTCTGTATTGCATTTAGTGTTAACGCACTTTGGGAAGAATAAACACCCCGGTCATGTCTGCACTCATCGTCGCCTGTGACTCATAAAGCGAGCTGCACAAGGGTTGGTATAGCTTCGTGAAATATCCTGTAGCTGCTTTTTGTGACTTACTGGGTAAGAAAGAATGAGAGATTGCCTGTTGGCAGATGTATGAAAGAGGGGAAGTACATCTACATCTACATCTACATGATTACTCTGCAATCCACATTTAAGTGCTTGGCAGAGGGTTCATCGAACCACAACCATACCATCTCTGCCATTCCACTCCCGAACAGCAAGCAGGAAAAACGAACACCTAAACCTTTCTGTTCGAGCTCTGATTTCTCTTATTTTATTTTGATGATCATTCCTACCTATGTAGGTTGGGCTCAACAAAATATTTTCGCATTCGGAAGATAAAGTTGGTGACTGAAATTTCGTAAATAGATCTCGCCGCGACGAAAAACGTCTTTGCTTTAATGACTTCCATCCCAACTCACGTATCATATCTGCCACACTCTCTCCCCTATTACGTGATAATACAAAACGAGCTGCCCTTTTTTGCACCCTTTCGATGTCCTCCGTCAATCCCACCTGGTAAGGATCCCACACCGCGCAGCAATATTCTAACAGAGGACGAACGAGTGTAGTGTAAGCTGTCTCTTTAGTGGACATCTAAGTGTCCTGCCAATGAAACGCAACCTTTGGCTCGCCTTCCCCACAATATTATCTATGTGGTCTTTCCAACTGAAGTTGTTCGTAATTTTAACACCCAGGTACTTAGTTGAATTGACAGCCTTGAGAATTATACTATTTATCGAGTAATCGAATTCCAACGGATTTCTTTTGGAGCTCATGTGGATCACCTCACACTTTACGTTATTTAGCGTCAACTGCCACCTACAATCTTTCCTAAATCGCTTTGCAACTGATACTGGTCTTCGGAGGAACTTACTAGACGGTAAATTGCAGCATCATCTGCGAACAACCTAAGAGAACTGCTCAGATTGTCACCCAGGTCATTTATATAGATCAGGAACGACAGGGGTCTCAGGACGCTTCCCTGAGGAACACCTGATGTCACTTCAGTTTTTCTCGATGATTTGCCGTCTATTGCTACGAACTGCGACGGCACAATCTGGCGACCCGTTTTCCCTCACACTTCTAACCTCCACTCAAGGCTTTCCAGCCCACTATACCCCTCAAAACACACTTTTATCCCTTAATAAAGTTCTACTACACTTGGATGTGGTACAAACACTTAACATTTGTTCTTAACCCACGTTATTTAGCAATATACATTAATTTTTTTACCATTAAAACGCTCTGTTGTTAATAGTCTTCGATTTTTCCATCCTCTCCAACGTGGAAACTGTTAGTCCTACAGAGAAAATGTATATGACATTTTTGTGGGATATTTAATGTAGTTATACTTTGTACTGAAAAACATTTTCACTGCAAGCCACGGTTTTCGAGACATTAAAAAAAACTTGAAGAAATGACTTTTAGATGCTCCCACTTGAACGTTCACACTCCACCGGTCAGTATGTTTAATAAGTTGTTCATGACAATTCTTTCTAACACTGCACAAAAACTAACAACTGCAAGAATTTTTTCCCTAATTTTCCTTCGTTGAAAGAACTGTGTAGGCTATGAGAGAGTACGAACTATCAGGTATGAAGAAGTCACTGTATTATTTTTCAGGTTCATTTCATTCAATTGTGAATTCATTTCTTGCACCCTAACTTATATGAGGAAGAGAAGGTTGGTTTTGTACATAACGTTCGAAGAAATTTCGTTATTGCTGCCGGTTGTAGTAAACTTTACTCCATGATATTTCGACTGGACACCTGCCAGCCGTCTTCAGGTGAGCTATCGAAGACTGTACATGACGTAGGGTTGTGCTTCCATTTTGTAAGATTGTCTTGTAAAGTTAAATATATTCATGATTCTCACAGCGAAAATATAAATTTGTTTCAATTTTGTTGGAGAGAAATACGTTCTTCCTAATTACACAAGGTGAACAGTCATTTCTAATGCAGTCAGCTCCATCTTTCACATTTTGCTTAAATACACGGCACACAGGCTGCCGCCATATTGCTGAAATTGTGTTAGACAATTAATACCAGAAATGGATTACGTCCGATGATCAGAGTGGGCATTGATAAGGTAATATGCACACCGTGAGAGGTGGCATGAGGCCCCTCTCATATTTCTCTGAGTAATTCGATCTTCCTCTCTAATTGCACGCGGTGAAAAGTCGCTATTCCTTCACACGCGGACTTCCCACGCAGAGTCTCTCATCAGCCGGGTGGTCCGGTAACAGGCGGGCTCTGCTGATCTTGAAAAGGTTAAGCCGACGGGTGTGAGGGAGTCGAGTGAATGCTTTCCAGATGCCAACATTGTCATAAGAGCGGCGGCGACACGCCCACAGGGGCCTGACAAAGCGCTGGGCTAGAGATTCCGTTACTCTGCAGAAACTTAATGAAAACCGTTTCTGGCGGGCTACCAGCGAGGCGTGGGAAAGACTTGTGTTCCCAGACAGTCTTGGCAGGCAAATTTTCTGCAAAATCGTAACTGTGATTGGCTTGCTCAGGGCATAGCTCCGTGACGTAGCAAAATCGGTGCAGAAATTGGCGCCAAGAATCTACATTGGTGGGAAGGTTGTGCTTCGGCAATAGAGTGGAATTTTCCGCCTGTTTTTCGAGTTGCTGATTGGAACGTTTAACCACAGCCACTGTCGTGGGGGTGGGAATGTTCTGTTGTTTTCAGTTTGTACGGGTGCTCTTGTGAGAGTCGGCTCTCGCCTCTCGGTCGGAGTAGGTTACAAGTGTGAGCTCTCACTGCTCTGGACAGCCTGCCTTCCATTGGCTGTCTAATATACTTCTATTTAATTGAAACTGTTTGACGAAGTTGCTGAAGTTTCGACTTCAACGTAACTTTCCGAGTACAGTTGGCAATTGAGCGTTTTGCGTACAAGCGGCCTATGTTGTCTGTCTTGAGCAGTTTTGGCTAAAGTTGGCTGCATCGGAGTTACTGTGTGACTTCGCCTGTTAAAATCAATCACTAAACCGTCAGTGATTGTGTCGTGAGCCTTCTTCGTCTCCCTCAGAGGCGCATTTGTATTTCTAGGAAGTCTTTAGTCTGGAACAACCAGACCAGGTTAATTTGTTTCTGGCTATACTCGCGACATTATCATCACCACGACGGGACGTCGAAGCAACCAGCCATCAGCTCCGGTACGCCAGATCGTGTTCTTGCAGTTAAGAAGACAGCTTGGTAATGTATGTCCGCACCACCGGCAGATTAGTGATTTTCCTAGGTGATAATCAGAGCTCAGCAGAGTGTGCCTGTTCCCGTCTTTTCTTACGCCGTTCTGTCTTGGATGTTTGTTGTCTGAGTTCTCATTACTGCAGCAGCAATTAATGTTGGGTTGGCTGTGTGTTTCTCTTAAGATTTGAGTTGCAAGGAATTGGCTCCACATACCACTTCGTCATATATGTCACAATCTAGTATTGATAGTACAATTTGATGTATTGTAAATGTTTCATGTGTTTTGTTTATTATTTTGAGTTTAGTCATAATAAATCATATTGTTATTTTGGACAGAACTGTCATTCTGTTAATCGGTAGAGCAACCCTTTCATTTCTCACTACATTAATGAAACTTTCCTTTATTTAACTTATTTATCAAATTAAATTATTGCAGGTGCCAAACTCTTTTCTGCTCCACTTGCAGGGTCGATTACAGTCAGTTCGCGTTTCTTTTTAATCCATGTGCAACAGCAAAAGTCGCAGTTAGAATAGGGGGGGCTTAGAGCATCATTTATATATGAAGATTGTAGAAGAATTTAGTGTTAAATACACTGCTAGCCCCGGCACCTCGCAACCGTTTACACGCTGTTTAGTCCATTTTCAGGCATCGGACAAGGTAAAGCTTGAAAGGTTCCTTCTGTTTAGTTATGCATCGTTACCTTTTTGTATCTCTCTTCCTCTGTTTCCTTCTATCTATGCCAGAGCGTGCCGGACATTTGTGTGGCCAAGTCGTCTAATTGACATGTGCTTGCCGGCTTAATACATTGCTCGGAAGGTTTGAATTTAAGGGGCCGGCCCGACGTTTAGTTAAGGGGGGTAGGACGTCAAACGGGACGACTTGGAGCAGGAGAGACACCACAGGACATTTTAATTTCCACTGTCAATACTTTTAAAAATAAATTCATAAAAGTTTGTCAGAATGAATAGAAAGGATTCAGGGTTTACACTTATAGTGGTGGAAGTTCAAAAATATAAGAAAATAATTTATTTTTTTGACATTTGTATTTCATCTTTTTTTCACTTACCATTGGCTGCATTTGTTGCTATAGGTACACTTTTCTTCATAAGTAAGGGAGATTCTTCTATGAATTTTGCACAGCATACAAACCATACTTACAGGTGTATGAAACTCTAGAATTTTCCAAATCTATTAAAAACTGTGGTAAAAATTGAGATAATTAACTATAAAATTTGAGTTTATCTAAACACGAAGTTTAAAATATAACAGCACATTCATTTTTTCATAAATTAAATAATTTCTAGAGTTTCATACACCTGTAATTATGGTTTGCATGCTGTGCAAAATTAATCGAAGACTCTCTCTTACTTATGAAGACACGTGTACCTATAGCAACAAACGCAGCCAATAGAAGTGAAAAAAGGATGACTTTCACATGCAAAAAAATTTATTTTGTTATGTTTTTGAACTTCCACTGCTATGATTGTGAATCCTGAATCATTCCTGGTCATTCTGACAAAGTTTTAGGAATTTATTCGTAAAAGTATAGACAGTGGAAATTAAAATGTCCTGTGGTGTCTCTCCTGCTCCAAGGCGGCCCGGTTGACGTCCTACCCCCCTTAAATGATCTTATGATTATTATGTTAATATTGCGCAACGGATAACGCGGGGGAGGGCTCAAACAACCAAGTGGGCAAGTCAGCAAAGGTCACGCTCTATCATAATCTATAAGTACACAACTTGGTAACAGTGCTCTCTACACAGGACTGGGGTTTGTAATGATCATTAAATTCATGACATTGCTCTCGACACAGGACTGGGATTTGTAATGACTACTAAATCCATGACATTCATTTGACAGGTCATTTATTGTCTAGCTCCCAGAAATTTTACGAACTTAATATGACATTTATTGTCTATATTCCCCAATACTTTACAAACTTAATAATTGCAGCAAACAAAGTCAAGTCAAATATCTTCTAGTTTTGTCTCGCACTGAAGGTGCTTAAACTAACAGGCATGTCGTTTCTACTTAAGCACTGGGAAAGAGGATGGGACTACGCCGCTGCCATTGTGGTTCGTCTGCTGGGACAGTGATCGAAATTCGCACTCAAGATTACTACTAGGACCGAATAATAAAAATTCTCTTTGGCGGAAAATCGGGGGAACAAAGCAGACACAAACATCTCCCATATTCACAAAAGAAAGCAAATTCTTAAAAAATAAAACATCCTGTGAAATACGGCACACGCAAATAATCAGTTAACAGCACACGTAAGCATCCTGACCTTAACTAATTTCCAAGAACGAACCGGTAGCTCGCTGGTGGTGCAATTCGGCACCACATGGTGACCGATACCAACAGCTAATTTCTTTGTACTCACCCCTCTGTTCGTTCTTGCTTTCCACGCTATACAATCATTCACACGCTCAACCTATTCTTTATCAAAGTAGTTAGGACGTGCTGCCTGCAAATGGGGGTTAAAAAGGAACCGTGAACAAAATTTATGAGATGGCCTAGAAAAATTTTACATCACACGCTTAGAACCTTAAGTATGTCACACGCGCATTTCCTACCAGGTTTCACACGGAATCGTCATCCAAATTACTTATCGGCCGTTACGACCACGTGTTAACTAGGCGGGGTGAGGTATGCATCCATTTCTTCTCCTACTCATTTCTTTACTTTCTTACCTTCTTTATCACACTTTTTCTTCAATAATAATAATAATCTTTCAAAAGACACCTGAAAGGTTACGAACCAGCCAGTTTAAAATTTCGTGACAAATCAGGGAAATTAGGTACAAATGACTAAGAAAACTGCAACATTTTAGCATACTATTTCGGAGACCTTCTCAACTGTAAAGAGCCTCCAGAGAAACCGAAATTCAAAGCTCCAGAAGAAATTCCTGCAGAATCACATCCACCAACTCTAAATGAAGTCCGGCAAGCCATAAAATCCCTCAAGAACAACAAATCTTCTGGCGAAGATGGAATCACAACTGAACTTTTGAAAAAGTAGCACTACACCTCGGTACAATTATTAAGGAAATATGGAGAACCGAGAAGATCCCAGAAGACTGGAGAACGGCACTTATACATCCACTTCACAAAAAGGTTGACAGATCAGATGTGAACAATTACAGGGGGATTTCCATTCTATCCGTTCCATACGAGGTCTTTTCCAAGATATTACTAAATAGGATTGAACCAGTTCTCGATGCACATATAGGAGAATACCAAGGTGGATTTAGAAAAGAGAGGAGCCGTTAGGAGCAAATTATTAACCTTAAAAACATAATTAGAAGACGTGCTGGTCAATCACATATTACGACGTTTATTGATTTTAGAAAAGTGTATGACGCCATAGACAGAGAAAGTCTTATTAGAACTCTGGAGGAATTTGGAATTGACAGAAAAACTAGAGAGACAGTAAATCAAACAATGACTGATACCAAGTCCAAAGTCAAATTTCGAGGCAAGATTTCTGAACCTTAAAAAATCCAAACGGGTTTGAGACAAGGGGATGGTCTCTCCCCAATTCTATTCAACATCACATTGGAAAAGATTATGAGGGAGATATTGGAGAAATACACACAACAAAAAGTAACGGAAATTTGTTTTGGAGGATCCGTTAAAGGCCTTACGATACATGCACTAGCCTTTGCAGATGATATTGCTCTCCTATCCACAAATATAGCAGATGCAATCAAACAAGTGGAAATGTTAGCAAAGCATGCAGCTAAATTTGGTTTACAGACATCACAAGAAAACACTAAATTCATGTCCTACAAATACAAGGAAATCAAAGAATTGCACACAATTATTGGATGTATTGAAAGGGTCAAACGCTTTAAATATTTGGGAGAAATAATAACGGATACTGGCATAGAAAAAGAAGCTGTCAAACTTCGAGTAGCTAAACTTCGGGGAGCACACATTTTAACACAAAAGCTGTTCAACAAAAAATACCTCTCTCGAAATGAAAAGTTATTACACTACAATACAGTGACGAGAACAGAAGTTCAATATGCAGCAGAAACACTCTCCCTCAAGAACAAATGACTAATAGATGAGCTCGAGAAGAAGGAAAGAGTAATTCTGAGGAAGACTCTTGGTGGACACAAAAAAAATTGGTGAAAAATGGGTAAAGACGAGCAAAGAGAAGATCTACCAGTTTATTAAACCAGTCACAACGGAAATGAGAAAGAGAAGGCTGGTACTCTTTGGTCATCTGGTGAGAAAGGATGATGGCAGATTATCGAAGAAAATCTTCGATATAATTCAGCAGAGGAAAACACCCAAGTCTTGGTTGCAAGGAATAAAGACCTCGGTGAACTTGGACTTACAGAAATGGACGCAATGAATAGGGACAAATACAGAAAGGCAATAATTGAATTCGAGGTTTTTCAGGAGGCACCAAAACCGAAGACCAACAGGAAACTAACAGCTGAACATCTTGAAAAAATGGCAGCAGGCAGAAGAGCAGCCCGAGAGAAGAGAAAGAAAAAAGTGAACATGAAATAAAATTTGTAATGCGGTCCTTAGTTGGCCAATTCGTGTAAATAAATAATAATAATGCAACAACGGCGACGTCTGCTCTGGATTCTAGGCACAACACTCTAAACTGCGACTTGCCTATCTGACGACGCAGCTCTAGTGAAAACAGTTCTGCAAGTGTTTGCAGCAGGTTCCTGAAATTAACTTGCCCCAGCGACTTGCAGAAGTAAACTTGAGAAAGTTTTTGTTCTAATGTAAACACCTCAGCAAGTGCTTGCAGAAGTTTCTGGCGGAAGTTACTTCCCAGTGGCACACGCTTTAAGTGGGCACAAGCAGATGTTACAGATAGAGGAAAAGCAGACGCGACGTCGCAACAGGGGCCGGAACCTCTTCCATTGGGTCCCTCTAGTCTAGCTAGAGAAGCGGTGAACGGACTGCGGGTACCTCCTCAGCAGTTTTGTGCTGACACGCACAAACAATAGCAGTATAATTCCGTTGAAACTGCAGTTTGCTTCGTAAATCAGGAATAAACTGCCAACACTGAGTTCATTCGAAATCGATTGCTTCAGATGAAAACCGCTTTGTTAGTTATAAGCTACATTCTAGTGTAACGTCACAATAGGTTTCGTTACATAGTTAAAATCAGTGTTATGTTGCTATTAGCTGGTAGACATTATCAGCGTAAATTCAATTACTTTACATAATTAATGAGCAGTGAAATAATCTCAGCCCCAAATTACATGCATGTAGAAACAATTATGGATCAAAGTCTTTTATTCTCATTACAATATGCACGTCCTGTGCCCCTATTTACATTTCCCCACATCTCCTTAAAGTACGTGGTCAGGTGTGAATGTTTTGAGTGTGGTAGCAGACAAACCAGATATGTAGTGGGTCTCAGAATCTTCTACCAACTTTAACACAGTCATTGGAAGGCAAACAGCAGGAACAGGATGGTTCGACCACAGGTGCGAAAATCTGAAAAAAAAAGTTTTCTCACCAGAGGTTGGTCATGGGCCTCCCCCACCACCTCGCGCTGTGCGGGAGATAGAGCCGCGCAACGGTTACGGGGAGTTTTTTTGGAAGACAGGTAAGCGACCAGACGTTCCTTCAGAACACTGCGTCGAAATCAGGACTAAGGTATTTGAATGTTTAAATATGTTTAATGTTAACAATTTATTTACCAGAGGCTTTTTCGCGATTGATTAATTAAGAACCATTTATTGAATTTTGTTCAATTTATCCGATATAAGAATAATATTCTCCGATCGAGATTTCCGTTACGACCCGCCACGTGGTGCATAGTTTCAAACTGCAACCGCCGAGAAAGCTAATAGAGGGAGTTGTAGCCAGTTTTTGCGATTGCTGAACATTTATGCTAGCGTGTGTCGATGTTTATCAACTTATTGAAAATTTAGTGA
Organism: Schistocerca cancellata; assembly: GCF_023864275.1. Lineage (NCBI taxonomy): Eukaryota > Metazoa > Arthropoda > Insecta > Orthoptera > Acrididae > Schistocerca > Schistocerca cancellata. Next base: position 523,945,936 of record NC_064633.1, read on the forward strand.
CGAGTGTAGCTTTTCTAAGATGAATCGTTTCGTATTCAAGCACTTCGCACTGGCGATACCAGCCACGAGACCTGCTCGATGCCAGCCACTGTACATAGAAAATCAGCATAGAGAAATAGTTACAATATTTGCATTTCAGTGATAACTTAGTGCATGTGTATATATCAGCATAGTAGTGTAGTGACCACGTGCTCTCCAAGATTTTCCTTCCCCCCACAGGACGATGCAAATCAAAGGCAACACGGTTTGTAATTCAAAGGAGAAATATTCTATGTGCATAGTTAACTAATCTTTGTCCATAGTTAATGTGTATTCAAAGATTGTTAAGAAGTAACTTCGTAAATTTGTCTAATGTTGGTTAAAATAAAATTGACTTTGTTTTTCGAAGTAATTTCCATTCTTAGCTTGCTCATTTAAACCATACCTAAGAAAAGAGAATCGTATCAATCACTAAAATGATTGGCACAAGACTAGATTCGTGCAGGATGTAGTTTTCTCTGACCATCCCCAAAATTACAATTGCGTTATCCGTTGCGACTTCAAATTCAATCGATAAGATTGTATTCTGAACTAAACATCAATTCTAAAAGCGGGCAGAATGGTCAGGGAAGGTTACGCTGCCGAGAGAGAAAAAGTGTGCATAAGATCCTTCTCCACAGCAGGCTTATATAAAAGTGAATAAAAGTAATCCCTGCTGATAAAATTAAGCAAACTCCCTTCTCAGCCTGCCACGCACAGGGAGAATTAACGACATTTACGATCTAAATACCAGTCGTTGGGAGCTTGCACTAGGAAATAAAATTTGGTTTTGATGTAACATAAAAAAAAACATTTTCAGACACTACATAAAACTGTTTGAAATTGTTCATGCCTATGCAGATCGATCATTTTACTTACATTTACATGGGTTGGATAAAAAGTAGTGTCAGCACTTTTATAATTCATACCAGACTTCATTGACGGACGTTCATTGTATTACATGTCCTCAGCATAATCCCCCTCATCTCAGCCGGCCGCGGTGGTCTAGTGGTTCTAGGCGCGCAGTCCGGAACCGCGGGACTGCTACGGTCGCAGGTTCGAATCCTGCCTCGGGCATGGATGTGTGTGATGTCCTTAGGTTAGTTAGGTTTAAGTAGTTCTAAGTTCTAGGGGACTGATGACCACAGAAGTTAAGTCCCATAGTGCTCAGAGCCAGCCCCTCATCTCAGTCACCTTCCCCTGCAGAGATGGAAGGCGCCGTCCACCATCAGCGCATCCATCTCTGTCGATGTCTGGCAAGGACCGCCTTATGGCACAAATGATGCCTTCTCTTCTGTTGTGGCACGTGCCGCGAAGAGGTTCCTTAATTTTGGCGAACAGGTCGTAATCGCATACATTCGTGTCTGACGAATACGGTGATGTTCCAGTATCTCCCACCCCCACCTACGTGGGAATTCCTTCGCAGGTGTCACTGTGTGGAATCCTGCATTGTCATGAAGGACGACGGGATGCAGTGCCACGACGTGGCGTCACTTGCTTCTCAATACGGGGTGATAGTGACGTCACAAGAAACAGCAGTGACCGCCTGCCCCTGCGGTACAACGTCATGCAGGATTAAACCACGGGTACCGTCAGCCACAATAACCGTCACTTAGGTGCCAGCTGGTTTCGGCGCACATCCGGTGGGCGAGGAGAACCAGGGCGCGTCCTTTCATTGGGGCGATTTTGAACGACATCCCTGCCATCCCGGAACGTCCTCACCCATCCAGCCGCCGAGCAATAATGGCAATGCTACAGCACGATACGCCTCACGCAGCTACTAAAAGCATTGTCGTGAGCTCAGACCTTGTGTCACTTCCACGCCGGTTGTTCGTGTTTCTAAAATATACTGCCAGGGAGCTTGAACTGGCCTCCCACACTTTCAGACGGCCCACACTGCAACCGACTCAAACACAGCCGTCGCCGCTCACTGCACTGCTCCAACTGACCTTAGCTACATACAGTGCGCATGCCACTGGACGCACATCCTTCATTTTACGGCAGTGTTGCCAACCCGAATAATATCTTTTTCTTCTTCTTATTCAATTTTTCGTACTTCGCTTCTGTTTTAGTAAGTATCCCCAGCTTCACTAACATGTACTGGAATTCAGAATTACCTCTTATTTTCAGTACCATAACACGATATGAAGAGGATACTTTCCAACGGGTGTGAATATTGAAACTTCCTGGCAGATTTAAACTGTGTGCCCGACCGAGACTCGAACTCGGGACCTTTGCCTTTCGCGGGCAAGTGCTCTACCAACTGAGCTACCGAAGCACGACTCACGCCCGGTACTCACGGCTTTACTTCTGCCAGTACCTCGTCTCCTACCTTCCAAACTTTACAGAAGCTCTCCTGCGAACCTTGCAGAACTAGCACTCCTGAAAGAAAGGAATGAAAATTTCATTCTAGAAACATCCCCCAGGCTGTGGCTAAGCCATGTCTCCGCAGTGTCCTTTATTTCAGGAGTGCTAGTTCTGCAAGGTTCGCAGTAGAGCTTCTGTAAAGTTTGGAAGGTAGGAGACGGGGTACTGGCAGAAGTAAAGCTGTGAGTACCGGGCGTGAGTCGTGCTTCGGTAGCTCAGTTGGTAGAGCACTTGCCCACGAAAGGCAAAGGTCCCAAGTTAGAGTCTCGGTCGGGCACACAGTTTTAATCTGCCAGGAAGTTTCATATCAGCGCACACTCCGCTGCAGAGTGAAAATCTCATTCTGGTGTGAATATTATCCAACTATCAGTTTAGTAAGTCGTGGTTGCAAAATACTAACAAAGATTGAAAAAGCTGGCAGAAGCCGACTTTGGGGAAGACCATTTGGGATTCCAGAGAAATGAAGGAGCATATGAGGCAATACCGACCTCGACTTCTCTTAGATTGCTGAAAGGCAAACCTACGTTTATAGTATTTGTAGACTTGGGGAACGCTCTTGACAGTGTTGGCAGGAACAAACTCTTTGAAATTCTGAACACAGCAGGGATACAAAAAGGCTATATAAAACTTGTACAGAAACCACACGGCAGTTACAAGAGTCGAAGGGTATGAAAGGGAAGCAGTGGTTCAGAAGGGAGTAAGACAACGCTGTAGCCTATCTCCAATACCATTCAACCTGTACACTGAGCAATCAGAAAATGAGAAGAAATTAAAGAAGTTCAGGGAGAAGAAATGACAATTTTGAGGTTTGCTATGACATTGTTTGGACTTGGAAGAGCAATTGAATGGAATGGACAGTGCGTTGAAAGGAGGATGTAAGATTACCATAAACAAAAGCAGAACAAGGGTAATGGAATGTAATGGAGTTAAATCAGGCAGTGATGATGGACTTCCAACGATCAGCCAGAACACTGATACCTACTATCGACGTAAACGCGTCCAGGCGACAGCAACGTCACCTGATGAGAAAAGCACGGTGCATGTAGTACCGGTGAGTGTGCTGTCCGTGTGTAGAATGGGGCACACGATGTATCTGAGTTTCGACCGACGGCAGATTGTGATGGTCCGGATGCTCGACATGACCATTTCTAAAACTGCGTGACTCGTCGGATGTTCGTGCTCTGGTGTCTTCAACACGTGGTGAAACCAAGGTGAAGCCACGTCCAGACAGCGTGGGGAAGGGCGGCAACCTCTCATTGCAGACATCAGACATCATAGGCTGGACAGACAAGACAGGAGGTGAACTGTTGCGTAACTAATATCAGACTTTAATGCTGGGCATAATAGAAGTGTGTCTGAACACATGGTGCACCAAGCACTCCTTATGATGAGCTTACGAAACCGACAACCCATGCATGTGCCAATGATGTTGTCACGATATCGGCAACTATGGCTGAAATATGCACGTGACCTACCGAGGCCTCACTGCTTCCATGCTATGACGCGTTCCCGCTGTTATCGATGCCAAAGGTGGACATATGGGCTATCAGGGAGGTTCATAATGTCCTTGCTGATCAGTGTAGATTGGGAAACGATACACTGAAAGCAGTAGATTAGTTGGACACTAAAGCAACAGATGATGTCGGATGTAGTGAGGACAAGAAATATTGACTGGCAATGTCCACAAAAGGGTTTCTAAAAAAGAGAACTTTGTTAACATAGAATATAGACTAAATCATTAGAGAGTTTTTACTGAAGGTATTTGTGTGGAGTGTAGCACTGTATGGAAGTGAAAAGTGGACGATCAACAGTTCAGACAAGAAGAGAACAGAAACTTCTGAAAAGTGGTATTACACAATAATGCTGAAGAATAGATGGATAGATCATGTAACTAATGAGGAGGTACTGAATAGAAGAGGGAAGAAAAGAATTTTGTGGCACAACTAGACTAAAATAAGGGCTCGGTCGGTAGGACACATTCTGAGGCACCAATGGATTACCACTTCAGTACTGGAGGTAAGAGGGTGGGTGGGCAGAAATTGGAGACCAAGAGATGAACACAGTAAGTAGGTTGAGGAGAATCAGGGTTGCAATACCTATTTGGAGATGAAGACGCTTGTCCAGGATAGACTAGCACGGAGAGCTCCATCAAACCATTCTTCTGACTAAAGACCACAACAATAATAACAATAGCAGATTTCCAACAGCTAATCCCGCAAGGCCTGATCTCATAGCATTGTTCGTATTAACTGTGGTACTTGATTAGAAAAGCTTCCTGAAGCAACGAATGTATTTCAATCTGAGCTAGAGGTCAATATGCACGATTCGATAATTAATTTTTGCAGAAGAGGCAACGTTTTAATTATCATTAATTAATTAAAACACCAGTTAGTATAATCGATAACGTAATAATAGCTTGCAGGACAAAATCCAGTTCGTTTCACAATCCTCTGATCGAACGGAATGACAATATCATACTGTTTGATTTACATTTTGACAGTTTACTAGTGATTTTTGTGTTTGTATCTTTTTAGCCAATTCCACCACCTTTCATTCCGATTCATTTAGTTGTAATCAGAACCATCAATTTCTGAATGTCTTCTATGTTAAATGGACACTCTGAATTATCTGTGTAATTTAGCTGTAACATAAATTTATGTGTTATCTTATTTGATTCGTAAGATGTTTTGTAATTCTAATGTAGGTCTTGCCTGACGCCATCGGAATGAATAGAAGCAGTAGCCTCAGATGAAGATGGGCCCTTATGCACCTTAAGGCTGTAGCAAGCAGATGCTTTGATAGATACAGATACTTTCCTCTCCACATATATAAAGTGAAATTTCCTGCCGTTTCTTTTTGTGTGTCTTGGCTTGTCTCGGAAACTAGTGTAGAGATTTTGATACGGTCATGGAATTCCCTGCAATCAACATCTTGCCAGCTTCGATATCCATAAGAGCCAAAAGTAGTTGAGATTGTCGATTTTCAATATGGATAAAAATACGCTGAGGAGCCAAAGAAATTGCTATATCTGCCCAATATCGTGTAGGGTCCTCGCGAGCACACACAAGTGCCGCAACACGACGTGGCGTGGACTCGACTGATGTCTGAAGTAGTGCTGGAGGGAGTGGACACCATGATACCTGCAGGGCTGTCCATACATCCTTAAGAGTAAGGAGGGGTGGCATGCACAATGCACAATGGACATGAATGGATGCAGGTGATCAGACAGGATGTTTACGTACTTTTCACGTGTCAGAGTCGTATCTAGACGCATCAAGAGTCCCATATCACTCCAACTGCACACACCCCACACCATTACAGAGCCTTCACCAACTTGAACACTCCCCTGATGAAATACAGGTTCCATGGATTCATGAGGTTGTCTCCATACCTGTACCCGTCCATTCGCTCCATAAAATTTGGAACGAGACTCGTCGGACCAGGTAACATGTTTCTAGTCATCAGCAGTCCATTGTTGATGCTGACGGGCCCAGGCGAGGAGTAAAGCTTTGCGTCATGCAGTCATCAAGAGTACACGAGTGGGGCTTCGGCAACGAAAGTCCATATCGATGATGATCCGTTGAATGGTTCGCACGCTGACACTTATTGACGGCCCAGCACTGAAATCTGCAGCAATTTGCGGAAGTGTTTCACTTCTGTGATGGTGAACGATTCTGTATTTCGTCTTTAGTCCCGTCCTTGTAGGATCTTTTTCCGGCAGCAGCGATGTCGGAGATTTGATGTTTTAGCGCAGGGGCGGGCAAACGTTGCACGCGGCTCATAAGCGCACAGCGCTGCACGTGTGCTGCTAGCGTGCAATCGTCGACTGGGGCAGTGGCGACAGCCGGCAGGTTGCGGCAGTATAGAACCAGGCTAAGCTGCGGACGTTGATGCGTAGCGACCACTACGTAGTCAACGTTGTAACCGGAAAATGCAGAGTGAAACAAGGAAACGGAGAAGTGGAGATTTGCTATCTTTTAAAAAGTAATGGGACAATCATTTTTTTTTTTTGTGTGCAAAAACGTGAAAATTCAAAATGTTTAATATGTGGCAGTATTCTCGCTGGTCAGCGGAAGTTTAGTATTGAAGGCCATTATAACAAATTTCACAACGACGAGAACAATTTATTGTCGGATTCTGAGCGGATGGGGAAATTGACTGAGCTTAAGAAGAGCGATCTGACGATACTAGATGAATCTGTCGTAGTTGCTGTGGTTACGAGAGATCTGCGACTTCCTTTCGTCATGTCTCTCATGTAACTGATTTAACATTTTATGGAGCACCGTTTTCAGTTTTTCAGGACGACAACAATAATAGCCCAGCGGTACGAGCTTAATATAGCGAGAGCTGGAAAACCATTTGCTGAATTAGTAAGTGTCGGTTAAGAGCAAACATCAGTGATGAAAATTTAAGTAACTGCTTGCGTTTGTCTGTATGTAGAAATTTCGTTCCACTCCACCTGTGATAATTAAATAAAACGTATCGTAGGTAATAGGTACTCTTTCAAAACACGACACATTACAAGCACTCCTACTAACCTTATTTTGTTCCACTCCACCTGTGATAATTAAATAAAACGTATCGTAGGTAATAGGTACTCTTTCAAAACACGATATCTTTCAAGCACTACTACTACTAATCTTATTGCTACATTCAATAAAGCAAGCTAGGAAACAAAATGCATTGCAGAGGAAGGAGCGGACAGAAGGTATGGTGGGGAGGGGAGATAAGCGGGTGACCAGCTTGTCCCTGTGTGCACGCAGAACACCTGTTAACTGCACGCGTGCAAGTGCACCGCACACGTGCAGGATTCCTGCCCGCCCCTGTTTTAGCGGATTCGTGATATTCACGGTACCCTCGTGAAATCGTCTACGTAAAAGTCCCCATTTCATCGCTGGATGTGCTTCGAATAACACACTGTCATGCAGTTTGTAGCTGTGTCCACGAAGCATCGACTGCGGTTGCAGGAGGACCAGGACAAAGATGTCGCCGACCGACTGTATCCCAGATATGTTACGTGAATGACATGTCAGACGAACGTGCAGGTCACAGAAGTACCCATCGTTCTTCGAAGAAGGTTTGGTCATTCTTCGCCATATGTAAATGGGAATTGTCCTGCTGAACTGTGGGACATGGAGCTGCCTGGAACAGGAGTATTGTTTCGGGCTCTAGGACATCCCTGATGTAACAGCTGCTATTCAGACTGCCGTAAGTGCGTAGGAAGAGAGTGTGTAAATTATAGCGAATTGCGTCCCATGGCATCGAACTCGCGTTTGTCAGTTACACTGCTCAACAATGAAGTCTACACAGGAGCTGTCACCACGGTGGTGTCTAACATGTATGCTACCATCACTGTAGCACAAGTTGAAGCAGGACTGGTCTGAAAACGCTAAATTTTGTTCACAGCGCGCCAATGACAGTGTTCATGTGCCCATAGCAGTCTGAAGCGTTGATGGTTTCTGGAAAATGGAAGTCGACATAGTGGCGTGCGTGCCACCAATCCAGCCGTCAGCAGAATGCGTCTTACCGCCGATGCACACATGTCTGTGCCTCGTTGCAGCACTCCAACGTCGGATCGGATGGTACTGTTCTAGCGGTAACGGCGATGTAGACAAGATGGCGGTCATCCCGTCCTGTGGTCACATCGCGTGGCCAAGGATTCACTCTCGATGTAACAAGACCGGGAGTACAAATGGGAGGGGTTCCTTAAAGTGGTTGTTGTTCCTTGACCGTGCGCCATGTCCACACCACGTACCTGATATTCCCGCGGCGGTTGCATTATCATGCTCCACATCTCTGTTGGTTTGCCTGAAATTATTTATCGATATATGCAAGCGAATAAGGGGAGCCACTCAACTTTAAAACACAACACTGTTCGACGTCTGGTATGAACAACTATATTCTGAGAAAATCGCAGGTTGCATTGTTTACATTCTAATTCAGAAGTGTTTATCCCAATTAATAGATGATTACCAGTCCACAATATCACTTGGACGAGCGCACGCGTAACCGGCACGATGCGCGTGATTGTTGATGATGCGGAAGCCGAATGATCGTACGAAAGTTCTTACGCTCGTCACGCATACACAGATATTGGGGCCGGCCGGAGTGGCCGTGCGGTTCTAGGCGCTACAGTCTGGAACCGAGCGACCGCTACGGTCGCAGGTTAGAATCCTGCCTCGGGCATGGGTGTGTGTGATGTCCTTAGGTTAGTTTGGTTTAATTAGTTCTAGGCGACTAATGACCTCAGAAGTTAAGTCGCATAGTGCTCAAAGCCATTTGAACAATTTTTTTGAACACAGATATTTGGTACCGGTCCTCCTTGACACTAGTAATGATATGGCACTGTTTGTAAAGTTAAATTTACAGTTCACAGTTCTCAGTTGTACGAGCGTGCGCGTAAGCGTCGCGGCGCGGCTGATTGTTGATGATGCGGAAACGCGGTGACCGAACGCACGTCCTCACGCTCGCTACAAGACACTGGCACTTGTTTGCACTCTTTTATGGTAACTAATTTTTGCTGATTCACATTAGTTCATTCTGAGAGGATTCACAAATACGTTATCAGCAGCACTGCTCATTTTTTCATTACTTCTTGACGCACTTTCCTCTGAATCACTTGCATATTTTATCACTTTACTGTAATAACACTTGTAGCAACACTTTAACTTCCATGCTAACAATGCCTCTCATATCCAGAGCTACACACTACACAAGATAACAGTTCCGTGTCCCGTGCTCGACTCTCTACAGACGCGTCTGCCCGCAAAGATACTGCACAACTAAGCCAGCGATATGAGAGTACGCTTACATCGTGACTGTGTGCGCTGCTTTTCCACCCACTAGTTCCACTAGTTAAAGGTGGAATCCGTGGTCTAGGGGTAGCGTCTTTGATTCATAATCACAACGTCTTCGGTCCCGGGTTCGATCCCCGCCACTGCCTAAATTTTGATAAATAATCAGCATTGGCGGCCGAAGACTTCCGGCATAAGAAGTCGGCCTCAGTCTGCCAACGGCCTTGTCAAAGAGGGCGGAGGTGCGGATAGAGGTTCAGGGCACTCTCTTGTCCTAGGTGTGGGAAATTGCTCCTAAAGGTGGAAGAATCAGCAATGATCAATGACATGAGGATGAAGAAGGTAATGGAAACCACTGCATTAAAGACACGTAACGTGTATCCACAGGACATGTGCCCTGTATTTGAAGAAGTGTCATGATGATCTCTCCATTGGCAAAAGATTACGGAATAGTCCCCCATTCGGATCTCCGGGAGGGGACTGCCAAGGGGGAGGTTACCATGAGAAAAAGATTGAATAATCAACGAAAGGATAACGTTCTACGAGTCGGGGCGTGGAATGTCAGAAGCTTGAACGTGGTAGGGAAACTAGAAAATCTGAAAAGGGAAATGCAAAGGCTCAATCTAAATATAGTAGGGGTCAGTGAAGTGAAGTGGAAGGAAGACAAGGATTTCTGGTCAGATGAGTATCGGGTAATATCAACAGCAGCAGAAAATGGTATAACAGGTGTAGGATTCGTTATGAATAGGAAGGTAGGGCTGAGGGTGTGTTACGGTGAACAGTTCAGTGACCGGGTTGTTCTAATCGGAATCGACAGCAGACCAACACTGACAACGATATTTCAGGTATACATGCCGACGTCGCAAGCTGAAGATGAACAGATAGAGAAAGTGTATGAGGATATTGAAAGGGTAATGCAGTATGTAAAGGGGGACGAAAATCTAATGGTCATGGGCGACTGGAATGCAGTTGTAGGGGAAGGAGTAGAAGAAAAGGTTACAGGAGAATATGGGCTTGGGACAAGGAATGAAAGAGGAGAAAGACTAATTGAGTTCTGTAACAAGTTTCAGCTAGTAATAGCGAATACCCTGTTCAAGAATCACAAGAGGAGGAGGTATACTTGGAAAAGGCCGGGAGATACGGGAAGATTTCAATTAGATTACATCATGGTCAGACAGAGATTCCGAAATCAGATACTGGATTGTAAGGCGTACCCAGGAGCAGATATAGACTCAGATCACAATATAGCAGTGATGAAGAGTAGGCTGAAGTTCAAGACGTTAGTCAGGAAGAATCAATACGCAAAGAAGTGGGATACGGAAGTACTAAGGAATGACGAGATACGTTTGAAGTTCTCTAACGCTATAGATACAGCAATAAGGAATAGGGCAGTGGGCAGTACAGTTGAAGAGGAATGGACATCTTTAAAAAGGGCCATCACAGAAGTTGGGAAGGAAAACATAGGTACAAAGAAGGTAGCTGCGAAGAAACCATGGGTAACAGAAGAAATACTTCAGTTGATTGATGAAAGGAGGAAGTACAAACATGTTCCGGGAAAATCAGGAATACAGAAATACAAGTCGCTGAGGAATGAAATAAATAGGAAGTGCAGGGAAGCCAAGACGAAATGGCTGCAGGAAAAATGTGAAGACATCGAAAAAGGTATGGTTGTCGAAAGGACAGACTCAGCATACAGGAAAGTCAAAACAACCTTTGGTGACATTAAAAACAACGGTTGTAACATTAAGAGTGAAACGGGAATTCCACTGTTAAATGCAGAGGAGAGAGCAGATAGGTGGAAAGAGTACATTGAAAGCCTCTATGAGGGTGAAAATTTGTCTGATGTGATAGAAGAAGAAACAGGAGTCGATTTAGAAGAGATAAGGGATCCAGTATTAGAATCGGAATTTAAAAGAGCTTTGGAGGACTTACGGTCAAATAAGGCAGAAGGGATAGACAACATTCCATCAGAATTTCTAAAATCATTGGGGGAAGTGGCAACAAAACGACTATTCACGTTGGTGTGTAGAATATATGAGTCTGGCGATATACCATCTGACTTTCGGAAAAGCATCATCCACACAATTCCGAAGACGGCAAGAGCTGACAAGTGCGAGAATTATCGCACAATCAGCTTAACAGCTCATGCATCGAAGCTGCTTACAAGAATAATATACAGAAGAATGGAAAAAAAATTGAGAATGCGCTAGGTGACGATCAGTTTGGCTTTAGGAAAAGTAAAGGGACGAGAGAGGCAATTCTGACGCTACGGCTAATAATGGAAGCAAGGCTAAAGAAAAATCAAGACACTTTCATAGGATTTGTCGACCTGGAAAAAGCGTTCGACAATATAAAATGGTGCAAGCTGTTCGAGATTCTGAAAAAAGTAGGGGTAAGCTATAGGGAGGGACGGGTCATATACAATATGTACAACAACCAAGAGTGGACGATCAAGAATGAAATGCTCGTATTAAGAAGGGTGTAAGACAAGGCTGTAGCCTTTTGCCCTTACTCTTCAATCTGTACATCGAGGAAGCAATGATGGAAATAAAAGAAAGGTTCAGGAGTGGAATTAAAATACAAGGTGAAAGGATATCAATGATACGATTCGCTGATGACATTGCTATCCTGAGTGAAAGTGAAGAAGAATTAAATGATCTGCTGAACGGAATGAACAGTCTAATGAGTACATAGTATGGTTTGAGAGTAAATCGGAGAAAGACGAAAGTAATGAGAAGTAGTAGAAATGAGAACAGCGAGAAACTTAACATCAGGATTGATGGTCACGAAGTTAATGAAGTTAAGGAATTCTGCTACCTAGGCAGTAAAATAACCAATGACGGACGGAGCAAGGAGGACATCAAAAGCAGACTCGCTATGGCAAAAAAGGCATTTCTGGCCAAGAGAAGTCTACTAATATCAAATACCGGCCTTAATTTGAGGAAGAAATTTCTGAGGATGTACGTCTGGAGTACAGCATCGTATGGTAGTGAAACATGGACTGTGGGAAAACCGGAACAGAAGAGAATCGAAGCATTTGAGATGTGGTGCTACAGATGAATGTTGAAAATTAGGTGGACTGATAAGGTAAGGAATGAGGAGGTTCTACGCAGAATCGGAGAGGAACGGATTATGTGGAAAACACTGATAAGGAGAAGGGACAGGATGATAGGACATCTGCTAAGACATGAGGGAATGACTTCCATGGTACTAGAGGGAGCTGTAGAGGGCAAAAACTGTAGAGGAAGACAGAGATTGGAATACGTCAAGCAAATAATTGAGGACGTAGGTTGCAAGTGCTACTCTGAGATGAAGAGGTTAGCACAGGAAAGGAATTCGTGGCGGGCCGCATCAAACCAGTCAGTAGAATGATGGAAAAAAAAAAAAAAAAAAGAACGTTCCACACAAGCATCTCTGCCATACCGGCGAGACCGTCCCGGTCAGTCTTTCTCTTTCAAACGCAATCAAATGCTGATATTATGCTCTCTGGCGTCGATCAGGTACACTGGCTGCCACTTGCTTGCTCGTCTAGACTCCATCTGGCGGGCGTTCACCAACTGAGTGTGGCATCCGGGCTCTCAAAAGAGGAAACTGCTGAGCCTGTGTGCACGCCATCTCTCTACCATCTTAATCATATGAGAAAAAGTGCCACTACAGCCGTATCTTGAGAATATCTTTATTCCATCACACAATTCCCTCAGACTTCAAGAAGAATATAATAATTCCAATCCCAAAGAAAGCAGGTGTTGACAGATGTGAAAATTACCGAACTATCAGTTTAATAAGTCACAGCTGCGAAATACTAACGCGAATTGTTTACAGACGAATGGAAAAACTGGTAGAAGCCGACCTCGGGGAAGATCAGTTTGGATTCCGTAGAAATGTTGGAACACCTGAGGCAATACTGACCATACGACTTGTCTTAGAAGAAAGATTAAGGAAAGGCAAACCTACGTTTCTAGCATTTGTAGACCTACAGAAAGCTTTTGACAATGTTGACTGGAATACTCTCTTTCAAGTTCTAAAGGTGGCAGGGGTAAAATACAGGGAGCGAAATGCTATTTACAATTTGCACAGAAACCAGATGGCAGTTATAAGAGTCGAGGGGCATGAAAGGAAAGCAGTGGTTGGGAAGGGAGTGAGGCAGGGTTATAGCCTCTCCCCGATCTTATTCAATCTGCATATTGAGCAAGCATTAAAGGAAACGAAAGAAAAGTTCGGAGTAGGTATTAAAATCCATGGAGAAGAAATAAAAACTTTGAAGTTCGCCGATGACATTGTAATTCTGTCAGAGACAGCAAAGGACTTGGAAGAGCAGTTGAACGGAATGGACAGTGTCTTGAAAGGAGGATATAAGATGAACATCAACAAAAGCAAAACGAGGATGATGGGATGTAGTCGAATTAAGTTTGGTGATGCTGCGGGAATTAGATTAGGAAATGAGCCACTTAAAATAGTAAAGGAGTTTTGCTATTTGGGGAGCAAAATAACTGATGATGGTCGAAGTAGAGAGGATATAAAATGTAGACTGGCAATGGCAAGGAAAGAGTTTCTGAAGAAGAGAAATTTGTTAACATCGAATATTGATTTAAGTGTCAGGAAGTCGTTTCTAAGAGTATTTGTATGGAGTGTATCCATGTATGGAAATGAAACATGGACAATAAATAGTTTAGACAAGAAGAGAATGGAAACTTTCGAAATGTGGTGCTACAGAAAAATGCTGAAGATTAGATGGGTAGATCACATAACTAATGAGGAGGTACTGAATAGGATTGGGGAGAAGAGGAGTTTGTGGCACAACTTGACTATAAGAAGGGATCGGTTGGTAGGACATGTTCTGAGGCATCAAGGGATCACCAATTTAGTGCTGGAGGGCAGTGTGGAGGGTAAAAATCGTAGAGCGAGACCAAGAGATGAATACACTAAGCAGATTCAGAAGGATGTAGGCTGCGGTAGCTACGGGGAGATGAATAAGCTTGTACAGGATAGAGTAGCACGGAGAGTTGCATCAAACTAGTCTCAGGACAGAAGACCACAACAACAACAACATCACACAAGTGGTTTCGGCGGCACATTACCACCATTCTGAGGCCCCACCACTGCCTAAAGAGTATTTGATTTCCTTGGCGCATTTACTGCGGGGGTCCTCATTACTGGTACACGTTGGCTAGCTTCCATCAGGGGTCTATAATGCACACCGTGTCGTTCCCAGCGCCAGTGGCTGGTAACAAGGCTCCCACAGTAAATGCGCCAAGGAAATCGAACACTCTTTTGGCAGTGGTGGGGTAATGGGGTAATGTGCCGCCCAAACTAGTCACGTGATGGAGTAAAGATATTCTTAAGTTACAGCTGTGGTGGCACTTTTTCTCAGATATATCATGATTTGAAGTCCCTCGTCCATGCAGTAAGATAATCATAAATTGATGTTAATCACTTATTATGGTTCCACTGTTCTACGCATCCTTAGATTTTTGAGTAATTCATACCATTCCTACTGGGTGCTGCAATTTTCACAAACAGCAGGGTATATCCGTGGGAGCTGTGGATTTGGGAATCTACATTATTAAGGGGAACTCCATTATTTACCACTTACAATACACTACAGGAAAATGTCACATGTTTGTCTCGTGCCAAAACGCTGCACAGTAGTAGCACGTGTTTCGACACGAGGCGTCATATGATTGCAGTTGGGCAGTCGTGATCGTTTCGCTGGGCGGCACAGAAGTCGGCCCTGCCTCCCTCCCTTCCACCCCTCGTGAATGGACTCTTCTGGCCGACTCCCTGTGGCGCAGAGGGTCAGCGTAATGAGGAGGACTGCGCACAACGTCACCGCCGGCCCCTTTCCCACCCTCCTGCCCATTCACCACTGCCGGCGAAATTGAGTAGTAAGGGCAATTTCAATTACGCGCTGTCATACCCAAGCGTTGTAGCCCCTGGCACAGAGTAAACATCCTATTATTAGCTCACAGTATCGTGGGACATTTCCCACAGATAATCTATGATAACGGGCGTTCTTTTTTAAAATTGTAAGAAGTGAAACAGAACACTAATATAGGGTTTTGTAACTGTATCGCAACCGTATAGAACAATTTTTTTCTTGATGCAATAATTTACCAAGAACCGTATGTAGAGGGTTATTAAAAATGATTGAAGCGATTTCACAGCTCTACAATAACTTTATTATTTGAGATATTTTCACAATGCTTTGCACACACATACAAAAACTCAAAAAGTTTTTTTTAGGCATTCACAAATGTTCGATATGTGCCCCTCTAGTGTTTCGGCAGACATCAAGCCGATAATCAAGTTCCTCTCACACTCGGCGCAGCATGTCCCCATCAATGAGTTCGAAAGCATTGTTGATGCGAGCTCGCAGTTCTGGCACGTTTCTTGGTAGAGGAGGTTTAAACACTGAATCTTTCACATCACTATGCGTGAAACTTGCCCGCACGTGTTCAACCATTTCTTCGCTCACTGCAGGCCGACCCGTTGATTTACCCTTACAGAGGCATCCAGAAGCTTTAAACTGCGCATACCATCGCCGAATGGAGTTAGCAGTTGGTGGATCTTTGTTGAACTTCGTCCTGAAGTGTCGCTCCACTGTTATGACTGACTGATGTGAGTGCATTTCAAGCACGAAATACGCTTTCTCGGCTCCTGTCGCCATTTTGTCTCACTGCGCTCTCGAGCGCTCTGGCGGCAGAAACGTGAAGTGCGGCTTCAGTCGAACAAAACTTTATGAGTTTTTCTACGTATCTGTTGTGTGTCGTGACCATATGTCAATGAATGGAGCTACAGTGAATTTATGAAATCGCTTCAATCATTTGTAATAGCCCTGTATTGTCGAAATTTATTTTCTGAACTTCTTATGTGCTACCAGTTTCGACATTACATTGATGCCATCTTCAGGCCTCACACGTCATAGTCGTAAAAACGCTATACATGGAAGGAGCCATATAACTGGATCCGTGAATGAAACTTCTATGCAACAGCATACATTCTACACCTGATGCGGAACCATATACATATAAAGCTGAATACGTACAATCAACATACGAAACCGTGGACCTGCAACCCTAGGAAACAAAACGAGTACGAGGTAAGTACGCCATGTTTGTGATAACTGCGACACCAAGAAGGTGACACCTGACTGCGATGAAATTAATTCCACATATTAGTCATGACAATACACAAAAAATAAGAGCTACGCAACTGTAATGTACACTGAAGAGCTAAAGAAAGTGGTATACCTGCCTAACATCGTGGCCAGGCGACACAGAATGGGGCGGTTAGCAAACATCGTGTATAGCGATTTTACGACTATGACTTGGGGCCTGAGGATGGGCATCAATGTAATGCCGAAACTGGTAGCACATAAGTTCATAAAATAAATTTCTACAATACATACGGCTGTTGGTAAATTATTGCATCAAGAAGTACATGGCAGCCGTTGTCGCATGGTCCATAATGGATCAACGAAGGTTGTATAGAACAATGTTCCTCCTTCGTTGTCCGTACAGGGTGACAACTATTGAACTATATGAAAGAAACGTAAATTAGTTGCAAACTACGGCGTGCACACACTTTACTCAACATGTAAAAGTTACTGCAGATATTCAGATTTAGGTTATGACGTATTCGATACGCCTGACATCGTTGGCGATGATGTGGCGCAGACGAATAGCGAAATTCAGTATGACCCGCTGAAGTGTCGGGACGTGACGCTGTCGATGACTTTCTGAATGGCTGTTTTCAGCCCATCAGTGGTCTTCGGGTTACTGCTGCACACCACCAGATCAGGGTCATTTTGGATAATGGGGATGAAATCATCTTCCAAAGCCAACACGTACCGTTCGGTAATCACCGTGCCTTCAAAGAATATCGCACCGATTATTCCGTGACTGGACACTGCACACCACACAGTCACCCGTTGAGTGTGAAGAGACTTCTCGACCGCGAAATGCGGGTTCTCAGTTCCCGAAACGCGTCAATTTTGCTTACCGGCGAACATCATCTTTCATCAGTTACGTCTGAAATCTGCATAATAACATACAATTAGATGAATGTTATGTTTTATCGACTTCAGCTGAGCGTAGCCCTTCACACATAAAAAAAACATAAATGTAAGTATACATTGGAACAATCGGTTTAATGACCAACTTTCCTGATAATATTGTAACAGGGAGCAGAATGAGGCAATAATGCAGTTAGTAAACAATAATTTTTAATTATCAAAGGAATAAATCCAAACACGTTTATCACTGGTCATGAGAATGATAATCGAATTGATGTGTCTCACCCATTTTCTTAAGGACATTTAATTTTGCTTGCCGTTCTTCACTCTTGAGTACACTACACTCGTTTTTGTGATATGTATTGTAGTGTCTTCAATTGAAAACTTACGCTGGCCGCCTATTTGTCGGCGGCACAGCAAACATTGAGTTTTGACCAACGGCTACAAAAAAGAATTGCAGTTCCCAGTCATTTTTAAACGACTGAAAAAAAAAATGGTTCAAATGGCTCTGAGCACTATGGGACTTAACATCTGAGGCCATCAGTCCCCTAGACTTAGAACTACTTAAGCCTAACTAACCTAAGGACATCACACACAACCATGCCCGAGGCAGGATTCGAACCTGCGACTGTAGCGGTCGCGCGGCTCCAGACTGTAGCGCTTAGAACCGCTCGACCACTCCGGCCGGCTTTAAACGACTGAGAACATAGATCTCCAGTCCTTTGCTTTTTCACAATACCTGCCATTTCTCAGTACTTCTCTGTTAAGGTTACCAGGGGTAAACGAGACTGGATATGTTGCGCTCTTGCTTGTACCACATAAACAGGGAAGTGGAGCCGCCGCCGTTCATTTAAGAGACATGTCTAATAACAGATATCGCTGTCACTCGCTGTCGCACACGTGCGCACATGTGCAGCACTTCCGCACATCTGCACACCGTGCAGCGTTTGGCCAGCCTTGCCTTAAACGTTATAGTAGTGGTGGGGTCCTGAGCCGTGACAGGGTGGCTGTGACGTCAGCGTTACAGTTTGCTACTGCGCACGCTCCCTACACCTATGGGGAAGAACTCAGCAGTTGCTTTTGAACTGACGAGGCGTGTTTCCATCTCATGTATATGTGACTGCGCAGAATTCACACGTGGGGGAAATTTCACGTGTTGCACGACGCCCTCCGCACGTAAAAAAAGTAGGTGTCTAGTGTGCAATGTCACGTAGGCGAATTTTTGTTACATTCTTTCGTGGAACTGCGAACAGTGAGCGACACATACAGATGGTGCAACATTTTTGTAAACACTGCACTTGAACAAGTGCTGCCAGCGGGACTATGCTACTGGTCACTCAGAAAACACCGGTATTTTATTAGATCAGTATTTTCATGGGGAAATGATTTCACATGGATTGTGGCGCCGCTTAACTCTGGATTTACCCCCAATTGGCTTTCTCTTCTGGGGATGCCACTTAGAAAAACTCACCTTCGCCCTACTGCCGAATGGCAGGGAAACTGAAAGATGTGGATGACATAAGAGTTTTCTGAGAATCGTATCTCATCATAATGTAAACAAAAATCTTTATAGTAGAAACTAACAGTTCGAAATATTGGTTTCTCCAGTAACATTTTTTACATTATGACGCGGTACTCAGGATATTTTTGTGTTAACCGACTCTGGCAGCGGAAACCTACGCCATTGTATATTTTAACGATGTGTTGATGGTTTTTTTAACCACGGACTTTTGAAAGAGGTTGCTTGAATCGTTTGGTTGTTTATCTCTCTCTTCACGTAAGACTCATCGTGCATCACTTCCACATCGCTCACAGAGCAACCCTCGGTTTCCAAATATTTTATAAATAAAAGTCCTTATCTTATTGCCAGGATCTACATTTACATCTACATGATTACTCTGCAATCCACATTTAAGTGCTTGGCAGAGTTCATCGAACCACAATCATACTCTCTCTCTACCATTCCACTCCCGAACAGCGCGCGGGAAAAACGAGCACCTAAACCTTTCTGTTCGAACTCTGATTTCTCTTTTTTTATTTTGATGATCATTCATACCTATGTAGGTTGGGCTCAACAAAATATTTTCGCATTCGGAAGAGAAAGTTGGTGACTGAAATTTCGTAAATAGATCTCGCCGCGACGCAAAACGTCTTTGCTTTAATGACTTCCATCCCAACTCGCGTATCATATCTGCCACACTCTCTCCACTTTTACGTGATAATACAAAACGAGCTGCCCTTTTTTGCACCCTTTCGATGTCCTCCGTCAATCCCACCTGGTAAGGATCCCACACCGCGCGGCAATATTCTAACAGAGGACGAACGAGTGTAGCGTAAGCTGTCTCTTTAGTGGATTTGTTGCATCTTCTAAGTGTCCTGCCAATGAAACGCAACCTTTCGCTCGCCTTCCCCACAATATTATCTATGTGGCCTTCCCATCTGAAGTTGTTCATAGTTTTAACACCGAGGTACTTAGTTGAATTGACAGCCTTGAGAATTGTACTATTTATCGAGTAATCGAATTCCAACGGATTTCTTTTGGAACTCATGTGGATCACCTCACACTTTTCGTTATTTAGCGTCAACTGCCACCTGCCACACCATACAGCAATCTTTTCTAAATCGCTTTGCAACTGATACTGGTCTTCGGATGACCTTACTAGACGCTAAATTACAGCATCATCTGCGAACAACCTAAGAGAACTGCTCAGATTGTCACCCAGGTCATTTATATAGATCAGGAACAGCAGAGGTCCTAGGACGCTTCCCTGGGGAACACCTGATATCACTTCAGTTTCACTCGATGATTTGCCGTCTATTACTACGAACTGCGACCTTCCTGACAGGAAATCACGAATCCAGTCGCACAACTGAGACGATACCCCATAGGCCCGCAGCTTGATTAGAAGTCGCTTGTGAGGAACGGTGTCAAAAGCTTTCCGGAAATCTAGAAATACGGAATCAACTTGAGGTTCCCTGTCGATAGCGGCCGTTACTTCGTGCGAATAAAGGGCTAGCTGCGTTGCACAAGAACGATGTTTTCTGAAACCATGCTGATTACGTATCAATAGATCGTTCCCTTCGAGGTGATTCATAATGTTTGAATACAGTATATGCTACAAAACCCTACTGCAAACCGACGTCAATGATAAAGATCTGTAGTTCGATGGATTACTCCTACTACCCTTCATAAACACTGGTGCGACCTGCGCAATTTTCCAATCTGTAGGTACAGATCTATCGGTGAGCGAGTGGTTGTATATTATTGCTAAGTAGGGAGCTATTGTATCAGCGTAATCTGAAAGGAACCTAATCGGTATACAATCTGGACCTGAAGACTTGCCCGTATCAAGCGATTTGGGTTGCTTCGCAACCCCTAAGGTATCTACTTCTAAGAAACTCATGCTAGCAGCTGTTCGTGTTTCAAATTCTGGAATATTCCATTCGTCTTCTCTTGCACTTCATTGCAAACTTTTGGCTTCAGACCTAGTGGAGTCTTCGTTTGGTTTACCAATGATACTTCAAGCTACTTTTATTCTTCTGGTTACATCTTTTCCTGTCCCACAAAAACCAATCAGTGTGTCCTATGATTTGATTGTTCCTTTATACTACTTTCCTTCTGTCGTAAATATTATACATTATTTTATTCGAATTCTTAAGTCTACTTTCAAACTTGCTCTTCTTCGTGCTTCCACGTACGCACAAATCGGAGGATAATTGTGTCCTTCATGTTCAAATAGACCATGGAGGACAGAACAAGGAAAAGAGGAATGCAAGTCAGTAAAGGTTAAGTTGTTAACCTGCAACTGTATCAAATTTTGACGTGGAATTAATGCTTTGAGTCCCAACAACGTAAAAAAAAAACATTTTAATTTAATTTTTTTTCACAGATATGACCTCCTTCATCATATAAACAACGAATACAGGAAGAAAAATGGTGGCCGCGCGGAGTGGCCGCGCTGTTTGAGGCGCCATGTCACGGATTGCGAGGCCATTCCCGCCGCAGGTTCGAGTCCTCCCTCGGGTATGGGTGTGTGTGTTGTTCTTAGTACAATTTAGTTCAAGTAGTGTGTAAGACTAGGGACCGATGACCTCAGCAGTTTGGTCTCTTCGGAATTCACACACACAAGAAAATGGCAACAATTAAACAATTGCTTAACGAGGTCGTTTCACTTTGGAATACAAATTAAAAATTTTTCGCAAAATCAACCCTTAATATTGGCAAAAAGCAAACTATCAATTGTTTTAAAATTGTGAATTCACTTTGTATCCACTGGGGTACACAATTTTCTG
This sequence comes from Schistocerca cancellata, assembly GCF_023864275.1. Taxonomy (NCBI): domain Eukaryota; kingdom Metazoa; phylum Arthropoda; class Insecta; order Orthoptera; family Acrididae; genus Schistocerca; species Schistocerca cancellata. The sequence continues at coordinate 523,967,422 of NC_064633.1, forward strand.
TACCCTTTATTTCATGAAATGCATTTGACAGCAATTTCGCATTTTCCTTAGACACAGACCTGCATCACGAAACTTCAATGCACTCACTATGCCTAAAACAAATTATAATCCTAAATAACAAGCAAGAATGAGCCTAATGTTTATTACATTTATATTTAAAGTACGGTGGCTTCATTTCGAAACCACCCACACCAATAGTACGAGGTCCAATTTACTTTACAATACCTTTAAATATACTCACTTTCACTGTTGGTGATCTCCTCAGTATCGACACATTAAAAAAAAAAACAACACGTGGCTCAATCTCCTGCAACCACGCAGGACAGCCACCGCGCCGCTTGTTGCTTTAAACGACGTCACAGCTACAATGCACTACATACGCAGAAGTGCCTCAGTGTAACACTAGATGTCTCTCTCCTGCAATAGCGTCGATGGTTTCACGCAAGAGGCAATGGGTGATACGGTCATGTTACAGTTACCCTCGAGGCTAAAACAATAGCTGTATTAAGTAATCGAATTTGTATAGGATTTAAAGGTTGAATTCCTGTTGAAATTAATACACTGGTGGTTTCCAGCAGCAACTGCTGGTACACCAAGAGTTAAGGAAGAAGTTACTGAAGCAGTGTGTTAGTAACACCTATTTGCACAGAACTGAATGGTGGTTTATGGAAAACTGAACCTATCGAAAATGTGTTACTAAGGAGGGTACAAAAAAGTAAGTCACGAGACAAAGTGGCAAATAAAGAGGTTGTTGTCGTCGTCGTCGCCCTCGTCGTTATTGTTGTTGTTATAATTTTCAGTCCGACAGTTGCTTTGATGTCTCTTTACACGGTAGTCTGTTCTAAGGAAGACACATCATCTCTCCATAACTACTGTAAACTGCACTCATTTGGACCTGCTTCCTGCAGGGCCAAATGAACTATTCCTTGATTTCTCGGGATAGTTATCTCTTCCTTTAGTCAAATCGTGCCATAAAACTGTTCCCGAATCGATTCAGTACCTCGTCATTAGTTACTCGCTCTACCCATCACACCTTCAGTAATCTTCTGTAGCAAATGGATCTATCCTCTTCTTGTCTATACTGTTTACCTTCCACGTTTCACTTCCATATAAGACTACGCTCGAGGCAAATAATTTCTGAGAGCACTTTTCAACACTTAGGCTTACATTCACTTCTAAAATATCTTCTTTCCGAAGAGCTTTCTTGCTGCTGTATTATCATTCTGCACTTTACAATCCCCTTTACTTCTCCCATCGCCTCTTATTTTGCTATCCAGATAGAAAAGCCCGTCTACAACTTTCAGCATTTAATTTCCTACTTTGAACCTGGCAAGATGGCACACTGGACTCGCATTCGGGAGGACGACGGTTCAAATTCCCGTCTGACCACCAAGATTTAGATTTTCCATGATTTTTCTAAATAGCTACAGCCAAATTCAGTGGTGGTTCCTGTGAAAAGGGCACAGCGGAGTTCCTTCCCCGTCGTTCCTTAATTCGTACTTGTGCTCAGTCTCTAATGACCGCGCTGTCGACGAGAGGTTAAAGTCCAACCTTCTTTCTTTCCTAATTTAATTTCCCAAGATGAGCTGACTACATCCTACGTCTTTTCAAGACATTATCCATTCTTTTCAATTGACATCTTAAGTCCTTTGCTGTCCCTGCCTGAATTACTAGATTCTAGGAGGCAAGACAAAGGAAGGAGGCTTTGGAAGAAGTTACAGATCAGCTTGCTCTCTTTTCGCACGATACGGTGCCAACATAGACGAAGCGCAACGGGCAGATTCCATGTTCCTAGATTTCCGGAAAGTGTTTGACATAGTGCCCCACTTCAGGCAGTTAACAGAAGTCTGATCACAGGAAATAGGTTCCCAGATATATGAGTGGCTGAAAGACTTCTTCAGTAATAGGGCCCAGTACGTCTTTGAAAAAGGAAGAAAGATTAGAGTTTCCGTCCCTTCCACAGCTTGTTCTTTAAAGACGGAGCAGAGACTCGGATTTTCGAAAGGATAGGAAATTAGGCGCCCCTTTTCGAAGGGACCATCGCGGTATTTGACTGGAGCTATTTAGAGAAATCACAGAAAAACAGAATATCGATGGCGGGGCGAGGATTTGAGCCGTCGTCTTCCTGAATGCGATTAGTGTTTGCCGACCACTGTGCCATCTCGTTCGGTCGCAGTACGTTGTCGTGGACGGCAGAGAGAAGAGTGTCGACGGAAGTGACCCAGGGAAGTGTTAGAGGATTGCTCTTGTTCTCTGTAATACGTGGAGTGAGTTACGTAAGGCGTAACACCCCTTTTAGTTCGTGAACGGTTCCACATATCGGAACGCGGTTTTAGACAAATGTTAGAGCGTCGAGGGATACATACGTTTTTGTTTGGTTAATTTTTTTAGCTCTGATATCAACAGAGTTATTGAAGTAAGTACGTTTTTTCAAAAGGAAAAGTATACTTTTTGTAACTGCATTCGATAGCTTTTGAGAAGACAGTTACAGTGATATAGTGTTTGTTAATGATGATTTTGAAACCTGTCGTAAAAAAAAAATCGAGAAATTTCCTGGAATGTGAGAGCACTGTGGCTTGAAACGGCACTCGCGGTGCAAACACTGCCAAGCAGTCGATTCGGAGCACTATAGGTATCTGTGCTGTCACAAAGTTACCCGTCTTAACTTTCTTCAATTTGCAGTGACCCCTGTTAACCTTCTTCGATTCTCCGTTGATGAAGAAAATTGTTGTAAAATTTAGCTCTTATAGAGAATGGTCTGCACATATAACTTATTTATACAAACTTACCTTCAGTTGACTCTTCAAAGTCACAGGCAGCAACAGAAAGTTTCCATGAAATCTAGATATACGCGCTTCCGTCCATGTACAAAATTACTTCGTGACTAGATTACTTGTAATGAACGTACTTGGCATTTTGATCACTAATGGCAGCTCTATGGAAGAACTCACTGCAGCGGAGCTATGGATTGAATATTGACCCCCAGTTACAGAAAAGACAGATAGAAAATTATAAGAAGGTTACGTCTTACGTGAAACCAGTAAACGTTTCGAAGCCATTTGTTCAGGCACTCTGTGATCATAATGAAACTGAAACGGAGGACGACGTAGAAGAGGCCGAAATACTAAACGTCTTTTTTCAAAACTGTTTCACAGACAGAGGCCCACAATAGTTTCTCCTTTAAATCGATACTATAGTTCCTCCTTTAAATCGTCGCACGAACGACAGAATGACAATAACAGAGACAAGAGAGCAATGGATAGAAAAGCAACAGGAATCCCTCGACTCAGGAAAGGTTGAAACTTCAGCGTTTTACCTTAAACTGCTGATTGCAACTGAACGTTCGTAAACTGCTAAGTGAAACTGAACGTATTGTCTCTTCGCTACTTTTTATCATTTCGACTCTGACCTACAGAACTTTCCCTCACAAGTACAACTCAAACTTATGCTGTTTATTTATGCCCCACAATATACAAACGCAACGCAATCTGACTGCAAATAACGAACACAAAAGAATGGCCCTGAATTAGAAGAAATTTTAACAATAACCTATACATTTCATAAGTCACTTACCTCACAGAAAATCTCCATGAAATGAACTACAGCAAATACAGCAAGCATACAACCAGCTAAATAAGAAGATTCTGACTACTGTAGGCTCTAACTGCTAACAGGCGCCGGCCGGAGTGGCCGTGCGGTTCTAGGCGCTACAGTCTGGAACCGGGCGACCGCTACGGTCGCAGGTTCGAATACGGCGTCGGGTATGGATGTGTGCGATGTCCTTAGGTTAGTTAGGTTTAATTAGTTCTAAGTTCTAGGCGACTGATGACCTCAGAAGGTAAGTCGCATAGTGCTCAGAGCCATTTGATTTTGCTAACAGGCATGTGGTTAGAAAATGAAAGATTTTGTTGCAGAGCAAACAATATATTTAGCAGATTTTACCTTAATCATGTGACATCCAGTTCCAAAAATTATGTAATCATCAATGATACCATTTCCGAAACATCAGCAAATACATGCATCGTCATTTTACAAGCCATGTCCAACCAATACTAAATCGTCCGCTCGCGCTAACACTGCTAACCTCCATCGCTGCTAACTATTAACTTCTGACCTCCAACACTGCTAACTATTAACTTTCAACTGCGAGTCCGTCCAGCCACAGAGTCTCTTAGCTAGGGTGCAGAGCGCTGTCAGTGATATCAGTGCAGTCTATAGCGCTGCCAACATACAACCATATAAACAGTTGACTTACAAGGCCACAGGACTGGATACCAGTTCGATTCTACACAGAGTATGTGGAAGAACGTGCCCCTCTTTTAGCAGCAGTCAGCCGCAGGTTTCCTCAGGACCGAAACGCTCCTAATGGTTGGAAAAGTACGAGTCACTCCCGTTTTCAAGAAGGGTTGTCGAACAGACGCACAAAAAAACTGACGTCGGTCCGTTGTAGAACTGCGGAACATTGTTTTATGTCCATGTATTATGACATTTCTGGAGACCCAAAATCTCCTCTGTAGTGACTGACATTTGTTCCGTAAACAACGATCGTGTGAAATCCATGCCTTCCTGTTCGCCCACGAGACCGAGAAAGCAGCATACAGGCGCCCAGGTAGGTGCCGTGATCCCTGACTTCCGCAAGCCATTCAATACACTTCCGCACTAGCACCTAGCGAACAAACTACGAACATACGGGATATCAGACCAACTGTGTGACTGGACTGAAGAGAACACAGCATATTTTACTCAACGGAAAGAGGACTCCAAGAATAATACACTCCTGGAAATTGAAATAAGAACACCGTGAATTCATTGTCCCAGGAAGGGGAAACTTTATTGACACATTCCTGGGGTCAGATACATCACATGATCACACTGACAGAACCACAGGCACATAGACACAGGCAACAGAGCATGCACAATGTCGGCATTAGCACAGTGTATATCCACCTTTCGCAGCAATGCAGGCTGCTATTCTCCCATGGAGACGATCGTAGAGATGCTGGATGTAGTCCTGTGGAACGGCTTGCCATGCCATTTCCACCTGGCGCCTCAGTTGGACCAGCGTTCGTGCTGGACGTGCAGACCGCGTGAGACGACGCTTCATCCAGTCCCATACATGCTCAATGGGGGACAGATCCGGAGATCTTGCTGGCCAGGGTAGTTGACTTACACCTTCTAGAGCACGTTGGGTGGCACGGGATACATGCGGACGTGCATTGTCCTGTTGGAACAGCAAGTTCCCTTGCCGGTCTAGGAATGGTAGAACGATGGGTTCGATGACGGTTTGGATGTACCGTTCACTATTCAGTGTCCCCTCGACGATCACCAGTGGTGTACGGCCAGTGTAGGAGATCGCTCCCCACACCATGATGCCGGGTGTTGGCCCTGTGTGCCTCGGTCGTATGCAGTCCTGATTATGGCGCTCACCTGCACGGCGCCAAACACGCATACGACCATGATTGACACCAAGGCAGAAGCGACTCTCATCGCTGAAGACGACACGTCTCCATTCGTCCCTCCATTCACGCCTGTCGCGACACCACTGGAGGCGGGCTGCACGATGTTGGGGCGTGAGCGGAAGACGGCCTAACGGTGTGCGGGACCGTTGCCCAGCTTCATGGAGACGGTTGCGAATGGTCTTCGCCGATACCCCAGGAGCAACAGTGTCCCTAATTTGCTGGGAAGTGGCGGTGCGGTCCCCTACGGCACTGCGTAGGATCCTACGGTCTTGGCGTGCATCCGTGCGTCACTGCGGTCCGGTCCCAGGTCGACGGGCACGTGCACCTTCCGCCGACCACTGGCGACAACATCGATGTACTGTGGAGACCTCACGCCCCACGTGTTGAGCAATTCGGCGGTACGTCCACCCGGCCTCCCGCATGCCCACTATACGCCCTCGCTCAAAGTCCGTCAACTGCACATACGGTTCACGTCCACGCTGTCGCGGCATGCTACCAGTGTTAAAGACTGCGATGGAGCTCCGTATGCCACGGCAAACTGGCTGACACTGACGGCGGCGGTGCACAAATGCTGCGCAGCTAGCGCCATTCGACGGCCAACACCGCGGTTCCTGGTGTGTCCGCTGTGCCGTGCGTGTGATCATTGCTTGTACAGCCCTCTCGCAGTGTCCGGAGCAAGTATGGTGGGTCTGACACACCGGTGTCAATGTGTTCTTTTTTCCATTTCCAGGAGTGTAGTTCGTGCGTGCCCCAAGGGAGTGTAATAGCACCATTAATCATCACGATGTACACTGAAACTGGTACAGCTGTCTAATATCGTGAAGGAGCCGCGTTAGCACGCAGAAGTGCCGCAACACGACGTAGGATGGACTCGACTAATGTCTGAATCCTACAGGGCTGTCCATTAATCCGTAAGAGTACGATGGGGTGAAGATCTCTTCTGAACAGTACGTTGCAAGGCGTCCCAGATATGCTCAACAATGGTCATGTCTGGGAAGTTTGGTAGCCAGCGGATGTGCTTCAACTCAGAACAGTGTTCTTGGAGCCACTCTGTAGCAATTCCGAACGTGTGGTGTCTCGCATTGTCCTGTTGAAAGTGCCCAAGCCCTCGGAATGCACAATGGATTTGACGGATGGAGGTGGTCAGACAGGATGCTGACGCACCTGTCACCTGTCAGAGGGGTCCCATATCACTCCAACTGCATAGGCCCCACACCATTATAGAGCCTCCACAAGTTTCAACAGTCCCCTTCTGAGATGCACGATTCATAAGGTTGTCTCTATACCCGTACACGTCCATCCGCTCGATACGATTTGAAACGAGACTCGTCCAGACAACATGTTTCCAGTCATCAACAGTCCAACTCAGTGTTGACCGTCCAAGGTGAGGCGTAAAGATTTGTGTCGTGCAGTCATCATGTGTGCACGAGTGGGCCTTCTGCTCCGAAAGCCCATATCGATGATGTTTCGTTGAGTGGTTCACACGCTGACACTTGTTGTTTGCCCAGCACGAAATCTGCAGCAATTTGCGGAAGGGTTGCACTTCTGTCACGGTGAACGGTTCTCTTCAGTCGTCGTTGGTCCCGTTCTTGCAGGATCCTTTTCCGGCCGCGGCGATGTCGCATATTTGATGTTTCATCGGATTCCTGATATTCACTCGTGAAATGGTCGGTCGGAAACATCCTTATTTCATCGCTACCTCGGAGATGCTCTGTCCCATCGCTCGTGCGCGACTGTAACATAACGTTCAAAGTCACTTAAATCTTCATAACCTGCCATTGTAGCAGCGGTAACCGATATAACAAATGCGCCAGGGCCGGCCGGTGTGGCCCTGCGGTTCTAGGCGCTTCAGTCTCGAACCGCGTGACCGCTAGGGTCGCAGGTTCGAATCCTGTCTTGGGCATGGATGTGTGTGATGTCCTCAGGTTTAAGTAGTTCTAAGTTCGAGGGGACTGATGACCTCAGAAGTTGAGTCCCATTGCGCTCAGAACCATTTGAACCAAATGCGCCAAACACTTGTTGTCTTATGTAGGCCCTAGCGGTTGTCGTCCACAGCGCCGTATTCTGCCTGTTTACATATATCTGTATTTGCATATGCATGCCTGTACCTGTTTCTTTGGCACTTCAGTGTATATACATGACGTAGTTGGTAATGTTGGGAGTTTCACGAGGCTTTTCGTGGATGATATTGTTGTATACAGAGAAATCGCGGCTCTAAAAATTGTAGCGAAAGGGAGGGAGGTCTGCCGAGGACCGACGCTTGGTGCAGGGAGTGGCAATTGACTCTTTCTTTCTTTTTTTTAAAAAAAACATATTCCTAATACGTAGACAAATACTGTGTTGCTACACGATTTCTGAACAACCACTGAAAACAGTTTTGCGGGTGAGCAGGTGCCGGAGCGCGATTCAGTGGAAAAATCTTCAGGAAAAAAAAACAACAACGAAGTAGCACAAAACATTCGTTCGACTAGTGCTTAAATGCTACTTGCCTGTCTGGAAAAAAAAAGTGATACTCAAAGTACCCTCTGCCGTACACTGCACTTTCGCTTGCCAAATATAGATGTAGATATCGATTTAAAAATAAAAACGTGGAGCGCGCTTTTGTCACCAAATAGTATCTCAGTTACAAAATTGCGTGCCGCACCGGGTTGTTGTTGTTGTTGTGGTCTTCAGTCCTGAGACTGGTTTGATGTAGCTCTCCATGCTACTCTATCCTGTGCAAGCCCCTTCATCTCCCAGTACCTACTGCAACCTACATCCCTCTGAATCTGTTAAGTCTATTCATCTTTTGGTCTCCCTCTACGATTTTTACCCTCCACGCTGCCCTCCAATTCTAAATTGGTGATCCCTTGATGCCTCAGAACATGTCCTACCAATCGATCCCTTCTTTTAGTCAAGTTGTGCCACAAACTCCTCTTCTCCCCAATCCTATTTAATACGTCTTCATTAGTTGTGTGATCTATCCATCTAATCTTCAGCATTCTTCTGTAGCACCACATTTCGAAAGCTTCTATTCTCTTCTTGTCCAAACTATTTATCGTCCACGTTTCACTTCCATACATGGCTACACTCCATACAAATACTATCAGAAACGACTTCCTGACACTTAAATCTATACTCGATGTTAACAAATTTCTCTTCTTCAGAAACGCTTTCCTTGCCATTGCTAGTCTACATTTTATATCCTCTCTACTTCGACCATCGTCAGTTATTTTGCTCCCCAAATAGCAAAACTCCTTTACTACTTTAAGTGTCTCATTTCCTAATCTAATTCCCTCAGCATCACCCGATTTTATTCGACTACATTCCATTATCCTCGTTTTGCTTTTGTTGATGTTCATCTTATATCCTCCCTTCAAGACACTGTCCATTCCGTTGAACTGCTCTTCCAAGTCCTTTGCTGTCTCTGACAGAATTACAATGTCATCGGCGAACCCCCAAGTTTTTATTTCTTCTCCATGTATTTTAATACCTACTCCGAATTTTTTTTTGTTTCCTTCACTGCTTGCTCAATATACAGATTGAATAACACTGGGGAGAGAACCCTGTCTTACTCCCTTCCCAACCACTGCTTCCCTTTCATGTCCCTCGACTCTTATAACTGCCATCTGGTTTCTGTACAAATTGTAAATAGCCTTTCGCCACCTTCAGAATTTGAAAGAGAGTATTCCAGTCAACATTGTCACAAGCTTTCGCCAAGTCTACAAATGCTAGAAACGTAGGTAGCTGCGCGGAAATAGGCGCCTTGCCACGGTTCGTGCGGCTCCCCCCGTAGGAGGTTCGAGTCCTCCCTCGGACATGGGTGTTTGTGTTGTTCTTAGCGTAAGTTAGTTTAAGTAAGATTCAGCAGTGTGTAAGCCTAGGGACCGATGACCTCAGCAGTTTGGTCCCATAGGAACTTCCCACACATTTCCAGATTTCACAAAGTTGCGTAGTTTTACAGTAGTTGCATCAGTCATTCGTGCTAAGTTCGTTCCATTTACCTCACAGAAAATCTCCATGAAATGAACTACAGCAAATACAGCAAGCATACAACCAGCTAAATAAGAAGATTCTGACTACTGTAGGCTCTAACTGCTAACAGGCGCCGGCCGGAGTGGCCGTGCGGTTCTAGGCGCTACAGTCTGGAACCGGGCGACCGCTACGGTCGCAGGTTCGAATCCTCGCATCTGCACACAACAATCGCAGTCCCTGTTCGCACTAAAGACCGTGGAAAACTAAACTATGCAGATAAACCGACTATCGGCAAGTGCTGCGCAACTCTACTGTAGACCCTGACGAAAACGCTGGAACTGTGTCTAATAAATTAGATTAATTCGCAGAGATTCAAAAACCTAACTACCGACGCACTCAGGTGAAACTAATTCGCTCCTGATTAGGAACTTGTAATAGGTCACAAAATCGGTTTACTTTCCGACGCAAACGAAACCATGAGAATTGTGGCTATTAGATATTAAATTGACACGCAGAAACTCAAGAAACTAACCTATTAAAGCACAAGATGGTATTATAAAATTCGTTCCTCGTTAGGAACTCGTAGAAGTCACAAATTCGGTTGATTTCCTGTTACTGCGTGTGTTTCGGGCGGCTACTGCTGCCTACACTGCAAGAAACGATCACCATAATAAAATAACGGTAATCAGAGCTCGCACTCACAAATATAGGTGTTGATTTTTTGTGTGCGCTGTAGGAGATTGGAATAACAGACAATTATTGTGAAGGTGGTTCGATGAACCCTCTGGCAGGTACTTAAATGTGATTTGCAGAGTGTCCACGTAGATTTAGATATATGTGGGCGTCAACAAAACATTTTCGCATTCGGAGGAGGAAGTTGGTGATTGGAATTTCGTGAGAAGATTCTGTCGCAACGAAAAACACCTTTGTTTTAAAAATATCCATCCCAAATCCTGTATCATTTCAGTGACACTCTCTCTCATATTTCGGTTTAATACAAAACGTGCTGCCCTTCTTTGAGCTTTTTCGATGATCTCCGTCAATCCTAGCTGATAAGGATCCCCCACCGCGCAGCAGTATCCTAAAAGAAGACGAACAAGCATAGTTTATGCAGTCTCTGATAGATCTGTTACATTATCTAAATGTCCTTCCAATAAAACGCAGTCTTTAGTTAGCTTTCCCCTCAACATTTTCTGAGTGTTCTTTCCAAATTAAGTTGTTCGTACTGTAATTTCTAATATTTAGTTGAATTTACGACCTTTAGATTTGACTGATTTATCGTGTAACCGAAGTTTAACGGATTCATTTTAAGCACCCATGTGGGTGACCTCACACTTATCGTTATTTAGGATCAATTGCCAATTTTCACACCATACGGATATCTTTTGTAAATCGTTTTCCTATTTGTTCATCTGCAAAGAACCTAAGACGGATGCTCAGATTGTCTTCTAAATGCCGGCCGATTTGGCCGAGCGGTTCTAGGCGCTTCAGTCTGGAACCGGGCTGCCGCTACGGTCGCAGGTTCGAATCCTGCCTCGGGCATGGATGTGTGTGATGTCCTTAGGTTAGTTAGGTTTAAGTAGTTCTAAGTTCTATGGGACTGATGACCTCAGAAATGAAGTCCCATAGTGCTCAGAGCCATTTGTACCATTTTGTCTCCTAAATCGCTTATATTGATAAGAAACAGCAAACGCCCTATAACACTATCTTGGGCAACGCCAGAAATCACTTCTGTTTTACTCGATGTATTTCCATCAGTTGCTACGAACTGTGACCCCTGTGACAGGAAATCACGAATCCCGTCACATAACTGAGACGATATTCCAAAAGCACGCAATTTCACTACAAGTCTCTTGTGTGGTACGCTGTCAAAAGCCTTCTGGAAATCTAGAAATGCTGAATCAATTTGAAATCCCTTGTCAGTAGCACTCTACACTTCGTGTGAGTAAAGAGCTAAATGTGTTTCACAAGAACGATGTTTTCTAAACCCATGTCGACTGTGTGTCAATAGACGGTTCTCTGCGAGGTAATTCATAATGTTCGAACGCAATATATTTTGCAGTATCCTGGTGCATATCGACGTTAATGATATGGGCCTGTAATTTCGTGGATTACTCATACTACCTTTCTTCTCACCGCCAGACACCACACTTGCTAGGTGGTAGCCTTTAAATCGGCCGCGGTCCATTAGTAGACGTCGGACCCGCGTGTCGCCACTGTCAGTGATTGCAGACCGAGCGCCGCCACACGGCAGGTCTAGAGAGACTTCCTAGCACTCGCCCCAGTTGTACAGCCGACTTTGCTAGCGAAGCTACACTGACAAATACGCTCTCATTTGCCGAGACGATAGTTAGCATAGCCTTCAGCTACATTTGCTACGACCTAGCAAGGCGCCATCACCAGTTTATATTGAGATTGTTATTAATGTACCGTCAAGAGCAATGTGCACCAATTATGGATTAAAGTTAAATATTCCAGAAGCTCTGTACTATTTTTGGCTACTATAATTCCTCGTCATTTTCCAGACCTCACGCCAGCCTGCGTGAGCTTAAACGCGTGCCTTTCGGCTTCCTCCAAACTCCGTGAATTGGCTCCTGCCAATTCACAACAGTAAGTAGTGTTTCATTATTTGCCATGCTTCGCGGTATACAAATTTTAATGTCCAGTGGCGAGGATTGTGAGTGGGGAGGTGGAGTAGCTTTCAGCCAGTAGAGAGAACACTATGGGGAAGGAAAAGCGTGTCAGGTGCCGCCTTCGAGCTTGCAGACGCAGAGAACCCGGCTGCAGAGGCGCACTCCCCTGGGGCATCCGCGCCCCTCTCCCCAGCCTGTGTGTGGCTGTAACGGCCAAGCGTAGCTCCCCGTAATGGAGAATGACGACACGGGCTGGGGAGAGCCAACGGCCGACGAGGCAACCTGCGGCGTATGCTCGCATCAACTTTTTATGTCCTCCCTCGGTCCGCGTCCGCAGACAAATGAGGGGAACGCGTGAATTGCGACATTGCCGTCACAAAGGACGCTGCTCCATTGGACAAAGCCGTATCTGTGAATGCCGCACAACAATGTACACAGTGCCACCACCGACAGCGGATTCGCAGCACGCTCGGGAGAAAGCACGGGCGTCTGCTTCGTGATAATGAAACGACTGGCTGCCTCCTTTCTACATTCTCCGTAGACTAGTTTCCCGAACGTCGCTATAGGTTTAGTGCGAGCTTATTGCGATCAAACGTTTATTTGACGTTTCCTATGTTACAAATTTGATTTCCAGAGATGAGCCCAAGGCACTGAATTGAGGCTCCTATTCAGCTACATGTTAACTTTACTTAGATGTAAAATGTTAAAGTTGTAATGTTTCTGCGGATACAGAACTTCATTCTGCCGGGTATCGGTGTATTCATTTTTGTCATTTTCGAATGTATTGTTCAGATGTATCACTACAGATCCCTTTTTGAAGTAACACTCCTGTGAATAGTTCTTGTCTGTCTTTCTGGTACACTAAAACCAACAACTGATACATTTATGTTTTGTTTTTAATGTTTTTTTATTTTCTGACCATTTAGTGCATCTGTCCTATTTCAACTGTGGGCACATCCCTGTGTCCTGTTCAGAGCGCCTTCCCTCATCTCTACGTCCATTTCCAATGTCGTCCAGCATTCCAGTTCTCCTCCTACCACTTTTCCCTGTATAATTCTTTGTATCTGTGTCGTAGATAGTTAAGGATTTTCCCCTTTCTGATGACTTCCATTAATATTCTTTCTTCCCATATTTTCTTTAATACTTCATTCTCCGGGTTCCCGGGTTCGATTCCCGGCGGGGTCAGGGATTTTTCTCTGCTTCGTGATGACTGGGTGTTGTGTGCTGTTCTTAGGTTAGTTAGGTTTAAGTAGTTCTAAGTTCTAGGCGACTGATGACCATAGATGTTAAGTCCCATAGTGCTCAGAGCCAATACTTCATTCCCAAGTCTGTCAGCCCATGTCACCTTCAGTATTCTCCTTCACAGCCCGATTTACAAACTTCCTAAATATCTCTCTTCTTCCATTTTAGCTGTCCACGATTCACTGCTGTATGACACTACATTCCTTACCTCTAGCGGAATTCTTCTAACTGATAGTAATATAAATTTACAATGTATCAAAAATTATTTCAGTTTTCTTATGTACATCTGAACCCATATTGTTAAGACACGAAAACTTAACTTCGGAATTAATTGTTTGGAAAGATTACTTTTCGTAAGCACTGGATATAAAATCTTTGGATTGTATAATAATCTCCGATGAGAGTGTTATCATTGGCGGGAAGTTGTACTGAGTTATAATAACAGTTCAGTCACAGTCCAACACACACAGTCGCTACACTCTCATTGTTCCTGACGTTGTTGCTGCCTGACAGTTAAAGACACATCAGCGCCTCTAGCGGCAAAAAAGCCATACGTCACGTAACGTCACATGCGCCATACTATTAATATTCGTTTGTTCGTTTTTAATTCTTTTTCTGCTCAATTAACGAAACAGTTATTATATTTTTTTTTCCAAGGGCTAGTGAAATATCGAAAGACATAATCGGAAAAAAATGTAAGCAAAGTAAAAAATTATTATTGAAATGGCATGGGCTACAATGTCTTGATGAAGAAATATTCTCGAAATTACATGAAATTGCAACCCACTGAAAGCAAGAGTATATAAACACAGTACTTCAGCTCAAGAAGCATCTATTTCTGTTGCTGACTGCCCTTATGATCAACACTTTTTTACAGACGGAACAGCACTGCTCAATGTCACACCCACACAACTTTCTATTTCAGGAATATTTGATTAATACAATTATTTGTTTTTTAAAAGACCAAAAGTCCTGCTCTGAAATTAAAGCAATAGCGGAATTATTTTCTTTTGAGTCACGAAACAGTTTTATTGTTTTTGCCGTTTTATTATCACAACTGTGTAGTTGTTTTCTCTTTAACGACAGTCATGGTGGATTATCTACTACATTAAATAAAGTAGGCACTGCATTAAATACCAGTTTCCCATTTTACGCATTCATAAAACTAGTTTGTTTGGAAGTATACTGAAAAACTTTCATTTTATTGTGTAGACGTACGAAATCATTCTGCAACTCATCATGTCTTCTGATTTTTGCTGTCTATCTCTTCCTTTTAAAAAAGAAACGTTTTTCTCCGGCGAAAGTTCGTTAGGTGAAAAGAAAATCGTAACCAAGCAGTCCTGTACTGTGCTGTTTCATACCTCTTGTGGTCCTCAGAAAATCCATGAAATGAATATTTGTTGTCTTCGTTTTGTTATAGCTACAATTTTGTTACGCAACGGCATTCCCTTTTGCACCAATTTCGGATACTGTAGTCAGCAATTCGCTTAATTCCGCGTGGCATGCATAACAAAGTTAGCAAGAGTGAAACTGCTGTATGTGTCAGGCTGCGGTTCAGTTGTGAAGTTATGAGCGGAAATTGCCTATGTCAGGCATTATATTTAGTACTGTGACCAAAAGTAACAAATTGTAACAAATGAATAAATCAAACTCTTTGACGAGTAACGAAGTAGTTAATACGTAAAATAATCGGAATCACCAATTTTACCTACGCTTGGACTACAGTTGAATACGTACAGTGAATTTTCGTGAAAGTCAACGATACCAACGATAAGTAAAAATATGTTATGCTTCCTCTTCTCAAATATCTCTTAAAACATTGCAAAATGTTTTTATGTTGGTGTCAGATGTCGGATGTCGTTAGAGTAAAACATTGAAAATATTTAGAATTTGACTGTAGCAGAAGCATTACAAGATAACACACAATAAAATTATATTTAATCTGTTTCAGCATTAGCTTGTTCCCGATCATAAAACTGAAATAAAACTTTCTGACTATTACTTACTTACAGGGTGACAATTATTGAGCTATATAAAAAAACGTCCATTAGTTACAAACTATGGCGTGCACACACTTTATTCAACATGTAAACGTCAGTATATTCAGATTTAGGTTATGAGATGTTCGATATGCCTGCCGTCATTGGCGATGACGTGGTGCAGTCGAATAGTGAAATTCTGCATGACCCGCTGAAGTGTCGGAACATCGATGCTGTCGATGACGTCTTGGAACAAGCGCCTGTATACCAGCACGGTAAAATTCTGGAACATCCTGTTGGATCCACTGTTTGGCAGCGTGCACAAGGGAGTCATCATCTTCAAACCTTGTTCCACGAAGAGAGTCTTTCAGTTTCCCAAAGAGATGATAGTCACATGGAGCCAGGTGAGGACTGTAAGGCGGGTGTTTCAGTGTTGTCCATCCGAGTTTTGTGATAGCTTCCATGGTTTTTTGACTGACATGTGTCCGTGCATTGTCGTGCAACAGCAAAACATCCTGCTTTTGCCGATGTGCTGGAACACGACTCAGTCGAGCTTGAAGTTTCTTCAGTGTCGTCACATATGCATCATGATTGAAGGTGGTTCCACTTGCCATGATGTCCACAAGCAAGAGTCCTTCGGAATCGAAAAACACCGTAGCCATAACTTTTCCAGCAGAAGGTATGGTTTTGAATTTTTTTTCTTGGTTGAATTTGCATGATGCCACTCCATTGATTGCCTCTTCGTCTCTGGTGAAAAATGATGGAGCCATGATTCATCACCTCTCACAATTCTCCCAAGAAATTCATCTCCACCATTCTCGTACTGTTCCAAAAGTTCGCTGCAAACCGTTTTTCTTGTTTCTTTGTGAGACACTGTCAACATCCTGGGAACCCATCTGGCACAAACCCTTTTTAACGCCAACACTTTCAGTATTCTGCAAACACTTCCTTCCCCTATCCCAACGCAGCGTGACAATTCGTTCACTGAGATGCGTCTGTCAGCAGTCACCAATTCGTTAACTCTCCGCACATTGTCTGGAGTGTGTGCAGTACGAGGCCTGCCGCTGCGAGGACAATCCTCAATATTGCCCGCTTTCATCACGTAACCTGCTGCGATCGACAGCAGCATCTCCATACACCTTTTTCAATCTCTTGTGGATGTTTCCCACAGTCTCGTTTTCACAGCACAGGAATTCTATGACAGCACGTTGCTTCTTACGAACGTCAAGTGTAGGACCCATCTTGAAGACATGCTGTGACGGCACCACTCACGGGAACAGATTGAACTAAGTTTGAAAACAAGCGGGAAGGATGTATCTACACACTGTAAAACTTTCACATGCAGAATGAAAACTGTATTTTTACAAAAATAATGTGCATTTCTTTTGGAGTGACCCTCGTACAATAGGTTAGCGAATGCACCCTAAGCAGTAGGAGGATGCGACATCACACAGTGGGTGTGGGAAGGGCTCGGCGGAGCAAGTAGCACGCGTGTTCTCCTTTTAGTGTTGAATACCAAGTACACTGCTTTTGTTCTACTGCTTTTTGTTAATTTCTAACTAGTTTTCGGCTGATTAGGCCATCTTCAGGAAACAACTAATTTGCGTCTGGAAGGGACACTGGTTCTTAGGCAATCAAACATTATAGGCGAAGATACAATCACTTGCATTGAGTGTAGTGCATCAAATTTGTTTCTTAATGTTGGAATCACACTTTACATAATGGACAATGTTAAGCAAAAAAAGTAATTAAACTAAACAATACGCCTGTTCTCTTTTGGAGGATGTTTGTGTAGTGTGCTAACGTATTTAGTAATAATCGAACCTTAATTAATCGACCACAATAGAAAGTATTTAGCAATTAATATTTGAAAATTGTGATAGAAAATGTAGGCCCTACTGTGCAAGATGGTATTCAAAACTACTATTAAGATGCACTGGCTAAATATAAAATTAATGGAAAGAACATAAATAAGGATAACAAAAGCAGCTTTAATGACTTCTGATTATCTGATTGTTTCGTTTCCTGGCCTATGTGTGCGAGGGTACACAATAAATGATTTTTAGGCGAATTTAGTTAATGATTAAAGACAATTTCTATCGATTAAATTTTGGTTCAGCTTCGCAGTTCGTCAATAAAGCTGTCATGCCAATGTGTAACATGCAAAATGTGGAACTTCCTGACAGATTAAAACTGTGTACCGGACCGAGACTCGAACTCGGGATCTTTGGCTTTCGCGAGAAAAGTGCTCTACCAACTGAGCTACCCAAGCACGACTCACGGCCCGTCCACACAGCTTTACTTCTGCCAGTACCTCGTCTCCTACCGTCCAAACTTTACAGAAGCTCTCCTGCGAACCTTGCAGAACTAGCACTCCTGAAAGAAAGGATATTGCGGAGACATGGTTTAGCCACAGCTTGGGGTATGTTTTCAGAATGAGATTTTCACTCTGCAGCGGAGTGTACACTGACATGAAACTTCCTGGCAGATTAAAACTGTGTGCCGGACCGAGACTCGAACTTGGGACCTTTGCCTTTCGCGGGGAAAGTGCTCTACCAACTGAGACTACCCAAGCACGACTCACGTCTCGTCCTCACACCTTTACTTCTGCCAGTACCTCTTCTCTTTACAGAAGCTCTCCTGGTTCGCAGGACCCGAGTTCGTGTCTCGGTCCGGCACACAGTTTTAGTCTGCCATGAAGTTTCATATCAGCGCACATTCCGCTGCAGAGTGAAAATCTCATTATGCAAAATGTGGTTTGATGAAGTATAACTACGACCAACATGTTTTTCAAACTTTAGAAACGCACATAATTCTGTCACCTATCTGTTAGTTACGGTGTTGCACAATCATGCGCACATAGTCTAAAACAGTGTTACTATATTCAGTTCAAAACTGCTAGTAGTAAGATTTCTCCATGAGAAACTGGTCGGTGGCGCCCTGTGGTACTGAAACTTGCTTGTGTTGTCGGATTATGGGAAGTGTTCCTGTACAGACCGGTTCAACATGAAGACAGTGACTGTGCTATCCTCATGGGTTACTTTAGTGTATGTTGTTGTTGTTGTTGTGGTCTTCAGTCCTGAGACTGGTTTGATGCAGCTCTCCATGCTACTCTGTCCTGTGCAAGCTTCTTCATCTCCCAGTACCTACTGCAGCCTACTTCCTTCTGAATCTGCTTAGTGTACTCATCTCTTGGTCTCGCTCTACGATTTTTACACTCCACGCTGCCCTCCAATGCTAAATTGGTGATCCCTTGATGCCTCAGAACATGTCCTACCAATCGATCCCTTCTTTTAGTCAAGTTGTGCCACAAACTCCTCTTCTCCCCAATCCTATTCAATACGTCCTCATTAGTTGTGTGATCTATCAATCTAATCTTCAGCATTCTTCTGTAGCACCACATTTCGAAAGCTTCTATTCTCTTCTTGTCCAAACTATTTATCGTCCACGTTTCACTTACATACATGGCTACACTCCATACAAATACTATCTGAAACGACTTCCTGACACTTAAATCTATACTCGATGTTATCAAATTTCTCTTCTTCAGAAACGCTTTCCTTGCCATTGCCAGTCTACATTTTATATCCTCTCTACTTCGACCATCGTCAGTTATTTTGCTCCCCAAATAGCAAAACTCCTTTACTACTTTAAGTGTCTCATTTCCTAATCTAATTCCCTCAGCATCACCCGACTTAATTAGACTACATTCCATTATCCTCGTTTCGATTTTGTTGATGTTCATCTTATATCCTCCCTTCAAGACACTGTCCATTCCGTTCAACTGCTCTTCCAAGTCCTTTGCTGTCTCTGACAGAATTACAATGTCATCGGCGAACCTCCAAGTTTTTATTTCTTCTCCATGGATTTTAATACGTACTCCGAATTTTTCTTTAGTGTCCTTTACTGCTTGCTCAATATACAGATTGAATAACATCAGGGAGAGGCTACAACCCTGTCTCACTCCCTTCTCAACCACTGCTTCCTTTTCATGTCCCTCGACTCTTATAACTGCCATCTGGTTCCTGTACAAATTGTAAATAGCCTTTCGCTCTCTGTATTTTACTCCTGCTATCTTCAGAATTTGAAAGGGAGTATTCCAGTCAACATTGTCAAAAGCTTTCTCTAAGTCTACAAATGCTAGAAACGTAGGTTTCCTTTCCTTAATCTACCTTATAAGATAATTCGTAAGGTCAGTATTGGCTCACGTGTTTCAACATTTCTACGGAATCCAAACTGATCTTCCCCGAGGTCGGCTTCTACCAGTTTTTCCATTCGTCTGTAAAGAATTCGCGTTAGTATTTTGCAGCTGTGACTTATTAAATTGACCGTTCGATAATTTGCACATCTGTCAACACCTGCTTTCTTGGGATTAGAATTATTACATTCTTCATGAAGTCTGAGGGAATTTCGCCTGTCTCATACATCTTGCTCACCAGATGGTAGTTTTTTGTCAGGACTGGCTCTCCCAAGGCTGTCAGTAGTTCTAATGGAATGTTGTCTAATCCCGGGGCCTTGTTTCGACTTATGTCTTTCAGTGCCCTGTCAAACTATTCACGCAGTATCATACTCCCATTTCATCTTCATCTACCTCCTCTTCCATTTCCATAATATTGTCCTCAAGAACATCGCCCCTGTATAGACCCTCTATATACTCCTTCCACCTTTCTGCTTTACCTTCTTTGCTTAGAACTGGGTTTCCATCTGAGCTCTTGATATTCATGCAAGTGGTTCTCTTTTCTCCAAAGGTCTCTTAAATTTTCCTGTAGGCAGTATCTATCTTACCCCTAGTGAGATAAGCCTCTACAT
Organism: Schistocerca cancellata; assembly: GCF_023864275.1. NCBI lineage: Eukaryota > Metazoa > Arthropoda > Insecta > Orthoptera > Acrididae > Schistocerca > Schistocerca cancellata. The sequence continues at coordinate 523,987,498 of NC_064633.1, forward strand.
CCTCACATTTGTCCTCTAGTCATCCCTACTTAGCCATTTTGCACTTCGCTTTAATGTACAGAATAACAATAATTATTATTTTCATGCGTCCACAGCCAGTCAGTATTGCACGGGTCTGTGAGAAGTTGATGAGCACCTACTTGTGCGAATAAGTTAGAGATTGTCTCTGGCGGTAATAATAAGCTGAAGTGGAGCAGCATTGGCTGGAGATGTAAAACTACCGAATTAAACGGTTTAATTACAATGGGCATAGTCTTAAACTTTTTTAACGATCTCTTTGATTTTCTTGAATTGCTACAACCCGCAAGACTGACGTGTCGTGCGGGTAGCGAAACACCGCTGGAAGGGGAAACGGTTGTTACGGTAAGTACAAGAGTGTGAGGATGCTGCAGGTTGAACATTCGATCCCGTGATATGGTTGTTTACTCGTTGCGCACGTATATAAACCCGCAAACAAGCCTGTGTCCCCCACAGTTATCAATGGATGGAATCAGTATGAAACTCTGTAATGTTGATGCATTAATTTGTTCTGAAAGCGGTGCTGATATTCAAGACAATAAAAGTGGGTTAAAAGCTGTGAGCTATCTGGGGAAGTTAACGTTGCATTACTGAGCAACTGTTTCACCCGGTATCCAGTCTAGCTTACCAAATTCCCAACCAGACTAACATTATTTATAATCTTTTAGTAGTCATCTTAGGATAACCGGTGATATATATATATATATATATATATATATATATATATATATATACACTCCTGGAAATGGAAAATAGAACACATTGACACCGGTGTGTCAGACCCACCATACTTGCTCCGGACACTGCGAGAGGGCTGTACAAGCAATGATCACACGCACGGCACAGCGGACACACCAGGAACTGCGGTGTTGGCCGTCGAATGGCGCTAGCTGCGCAGCATTTGTGCACCGCCGCCGTCAGTGTCAGCCAGTTTGCCGTGGCATACGGAGCTCCATCGCAGTCTTTAACACTGGTAGCATGCCGCGACAGCGTGGACGTGAACCGTATGTGCAGTTGACGGACTTTGAGCGAGGGCATATAGTGGGCATGCGGGAGGCCGGGTGGACGTACCGCCGAATTGCTCAACACGTGGGGCGTGAGGTCTCCACAGTACATCGATGTTGTCGCCAGTGGTCGGCGGAAGGTGCACGTGCCCGTCGACCTGGGACCGGACCGCAGCGACGCACGGATGCACGCCAAGACCGTAGGATCCTACGCAGTGCCGTAGGGGACCGCACCGCCACTTCCCAGCAAATTAGGGACACTGTTGCTCCTGGGGTATCGGCGAGGACCATTCGCAACCGTCTCCATGAAGCTGGGCTACGGTCCCGCACACCGTTAGGCCGTCTTCCGCTCACGCCCCAACATCGTGCAGCCCGCCTCCAGTGGTGTCGCGACAGGCGTGAATGGAGGGACGAATGGAGACGTGTCGTCTTGAGCGATGAGAGTCGCTTCTGCCTTGGTGCCAATGATGGTCGTATGCGTGTTTGGCGCCGTGCAGGTGAGCGCCACAATCAGGACTGCATACGACCGAGGCACACAGGGCCAACACCCGGCATCATGGTGTGGGGAGCGATCTCCTACACTGGCCGTACACCACTGGTGATCGTCGAGGGGACACTGAATAGTGCACGGTACATCCAAACCGTCATCGAACCCATCGTTCTACCATTCCTAGACCGGCAAGGGAACTTGCTGTTTCAACAGGACAATGCACGTCCGCATGTATCCCGTGCCACCCAACGTGCTCTAGAAGGTGTAAGTCAACTACCCTGGCCAGCAAGATCTCCGGATCTGTCCCCCATTGAGCATGTTTGGGACTGGATGAAGCGTCGTCTCACGCGGTCTGCACGTCCAGCACGAACGCTGGTCCAACTGAGGCGCCAGGTGGAAATGGCATGGCAAGCCGTTCCACAGGACTACATCCAGCATCTCTACGATCGTCTCCATGGGAGAATAGCAGCCTGCATTGCTGCGAAAGGTGGATATTCACTGTACTAGTGCCGACATTGTGCATGCTCTGTTGCCTGTGTCTATGTGCCTGTGGTTCTGTCAGTGTGATCATGTGATGTATCTGACCCCAGGAATGTGTCAATAAAGTTTCCCCTTCCTGGGACAATGAATTCACGGTGTTCTTATTTCAGTTTCCAGGAGTATATATATATATATATATATATATATATATATATATATATATATAAAGAGAATTTAAATAAAAAGAAATAAATCAGTTTCTATTTGGACATTTATTTTAACATTGATCATTGTTCCGTTAAAATTTCGGCATATTAAACTTGATTCATAACTATACTGGTGCCTTATTTAGGATTGTGAAAATGTGAGTTTGTAATCTTACGGAACACATCAAATATGGAGCCAAGATTGGGAGACTGCATACAACACTGCATTCATAAAATAACACACGAAGAACGTTGAAACATATGCAAGAGGAAATTAACCACAACCAACCGATTCAATTTTCACCCAAAGAAGTTACGTTCGTAGCGCAATCCTGTCTGTCATGAAATTACCACAAACTGGTATACTAAATTCATACTAACACTCTGTGAAATCTTCCCGAAAAGAATAGCTGAGGGCTACTTTGATGATTACACTACACGCTTCACGTGGTCAACTTGGTTTACACAAAGAGTGTAACTCCACACTAATTTTGATAATTAAAATAAATTACATCGAAACACAAATTACAAAAGAAAAATCTCGAACTGGTTACTATCGTCTTACTATTAACCTGATGGATCAAAAAATTGTATAAGCACGTGGTACTGGTCTCACAAAGTACACCCCACGTGGGTTGAACATAAAGAAAAGTTGCTGTATTGAAAAATATTGTCAAGACGAGACGTTATAATCTCACGCACATTTGCATTTAAGATTGATGATCTTAGTTAGAGTTACGGATCATCCACACGTGATTCCACTTTACTCACAAAGTAGTGACAAAGCAACTACTGGAAGATATTCTGAACTTCACACTCGAATTACGCTGCTTTGCAATTTAAGATAACATTAGTTATTTTAGATCTAAACCTGAAATAAAGGTGATTAAATTTTCAGTTAGGCTGAACTTCAGAAATCCACTGTCCTACGGATTTAGCAGAGACGTTCTTAGCTGGAGATCCTACCACTTCAGACGCTCGCCGCGGATAGACTGCCTGGGCCCCTACCGAGGGTGCTTAACAGATACAAACGGAAGTGACCAGAGAGGCAGCTTCCTATACCAACATGACAAGGGACGGACACGACCATACTATGAATAGAAACCTCTTTGCTTTTAGAAAGCGTAGCTACCTGTTCTGACGTTGGTCCTATTGTTCTCTTGCAACAAGCTCTATCTTCATGCAATAGCGTCACGACTTTGCTATCATCTCAATGAATGTAACATGTGTCTACAAACTATTAAACCCATAGTTTCGTCACTATCTACAACACGTAAGAAACAAAGGCACTCGCAAACAGAAATTATTTCTAATTATTCCAGCAAGTCATTTTTTTATGGTTTAAATAATGAAAACTGCACTAGTTACTTTTTCTATTTTTTTGCTTAGCACAATGCGTTTCGAGAATTTATTCTCATTTTCAGGTACAGTTGTGCATTTGTTTACGTGAATATGTTTCGTGATATTTGGATGTGTGATTTCCTGCCTCTCTTGCTTCTTTTTGAACTTAGACTACTACCTGAAAATAGGACAAAATGAATCATTGAGTGTTTCTCAACGCTAATGTTACAAATTGTACTTTTGTTTGACCACTTACAGGTATAGGCCTCATCCCCTTATACAGAATATGACATACAAGCAAATTATCATATACACAGTTTCTTTACAAAATATGCTACGAAGATATTACGACACAATATTACGTTCACAAAATGTTTGCACACAATCAGAGTTGTTACAACGTTATTGCATTACATTATGTACATATATCAGGTTGTAAATTAGAAAACGCATTTTTACATTATTGACTACTAAAAGACGGATTTCCTAACGACGAAATATACACGTTTATGAAAATTGTTACATCTATGGTACGCATATAAAACATATTTTTTCCAGCATTGACTGTTAAATCATGATTTTTTTTTTCCTGATGACTAAATGTACATGTTTACAAAAATTGTTACGGTTATGGTGTGGACAGGCAACAATTGCGCCAAGTGGCCGGCGGGAGTGGCCGAGCGGTTCTAGGCGCTACGGTCGCAGGTTCGAATCCTGCCTCGGGCATGGATGTGTGTGATGTCCTTAGGTTAGCTAGGTTTAACTAGTTCAAAGTTCTAGGGGACTGATGACCTCAGAAGTTAAGTCCCATAGTGCTCAGAGACATTTTTTTGCGTCAAGTGGACCTTCTCTGCACCTACAACTGAAGAAGAGAACACGACTTATTGCTCGGTTGCGACGCACGAAGAGGACTGTTTGTCTACGACGAGGTCCCATAGTCCAGTGCGTTTTTAATCTTACTTAATGTCTACCAGAAAACTTACTGTCGACCTGATGATGTGAGCATTGTCTCTTGAAACGCTTGTCTGAATTGCACCAAGTACTATTAAAGTGGTTGAATGCAAAACATAAACACTTCCAGTTGTTAATTTCCTGTAGTGACAAACAGGAGGTTAAGATAGGGAACCATACCTAAGAGTGCGCAGTTAAGGAATAACCGTAAATGTCTGGGTTATTGTCAATAGGAAAACAAAATCATTTTAGGTTTATATTAATTAACACTAAATCTACATGTTCAGAAAACTACAGCAGCAAAGAGGTAATACTTTTATTGAAGTTTTCAAAAATACAAAAAACGGGAAATGCGCACTCTTTCGTTCACCTGCGCTTAAGGGTAAGCAAAACATGCCCAAAGAATACCCATTTAGAAAATGTCGCAAATGAATAGAGTATCACCCTCAACTCTTTGTGCCGCCATCTCCCATACTTAATGCACTGGCTCCGGTTCTCTGGAAACACCAATATATATGTTCGAGTACTCACAGCATTCAGTTTTTTCCTTAAAGCAGACTCCTTCGTGCCAAGAGGAGGGCAACCTTTGTTTCCTTTCTCCATTTTCAATTCGTTGTCTGGCCTCATGGAACAGCTCTTCAGTTTAGAGGAGCTTCCTGTCCGATTTTCGTACTTTATTTGGCGTCATTCAGAAACAAATCCTATCCTTCGGACTCCACAACGCACCCAAGAGATACAAATTTCCAGTTGTGCCCTAGAGATAGACCGAGCGAGGTGGCACAGTGGTTAGCACACTGGATTCGCATTCGGGAGGACGACGGTTCAAACCCGCGTCCGGCCATCCTGATTTAGGTTTTCTGCGATTTCCCTAAATTGCTTCAGACAAATGCAGCTGTGGTTCCTATGAAAGGGCTCGGCCGACTTCCTTCCCCAATCCGGTGGGACCGATGAGTTGGCTCTTTTGTTCTCTCTTTCAAATCAATCATTCAACCAAACCCTTAAGAGAACGCACGCACTATTTGGGGACGTTGCGTGCGCGCTCTTTCGTACGGAAACAATGATTCCAAGCGAAGTCAACAGATGGCAGCACACGTCACATTTTCAAAACATGTGGATGCAGTATGGTAGATTCCAAGCTGGCTTTTCAAAATCAAGAATTAAAGACAATTTGTCGTGTTTTCTGTGCATAAGTTACGCAACAGAGTACCAGAACTACATCAACAAAGCTGGAAAGTGGTTCTTACTGGTTTCACTTCGGAAACACATGATTTCTTCACACAACTTCTACGAGGTGTTTTTGGTACCACTCTGAAGACTACTACGTTAGCGGCTAACTGATCAGCTTTGTCAGTTGTCAGGAACACAAGTTGCGCTCTCTTTGCGACTGCGCATTCTTTTGTACATTTACCCTATGTTCCGTTAAACAGTATTCCTTCCCTCTGGGGCTGGTGAGGTTAGTTTACAACTTGAGGAACCTCCTTGCCTGATTCGTCAGTAAATACTAATAACGTGGTGTTTTTACTTATACGGCCTATTTTAGAGACCAGGATAACTAAGAAACTTGCTGGCAGATTAAAACTGTGTGCCCGACCGAGACTCGAACTCGCGACCTTTGCCTTTCGCGGGCAAGTGCTCTACCATCAGAGCTACCGAAGCACGACTCACGCCCGGTACTCACAGCTTTACTTCTGCCAGTAAAGCTGTGAGCACCGGGCGTGAGTCGTGCTTCGGTAGCTCAGATGGTAGAGCACTTGCCCGCGAAAGGCAAAGGTCCCGAGTTCGAGTCTCGGTCGGGCACACAGTTTTAATCTGCCAGGAAGTTTCATATCAGCGCACACTCCGCTGCAGAGTGAAAATATCATTCTGGAACCAGGATAACTGTTTACTGGGTTATTATTGAGAAAGAATAATCTAATGAATAGGTACTTTGACTGCTTAAAATAGTTTCAGTGTTCAGAATATTTCTAGAAATGAAAGAGAAAAATAAAAGAGAAAAACTGAAAGAGTCGTTTAGTTTAGATGAAGGTTCGCACTTCGGAAGCACATCGATATCACCGCCACTAGAGCCGGGCATTTCGGCGTCATTTGCCGTGTGATGGCGGAAGCGGCCGTAAACAGCACAGCACTTCTCTCGTCGTTACCGCCGTCTCTTCTGGCCCACATTACTGTTTTATGAACAATTCTATCTAATTTAGCGGCCCCGTCTTGTTTTAGATCCCATTAAGTGTAGTAGTTTTAGTAGCTGCTTTACAGGGAAGTTTTATTTCACAAGACAAGTGTACTGTGTACACTCTCAAAAGCAAACCACTGAGCATAACATTTAGAGGTAATGAAAACGATTCACTTTAACCCAAAGGTTTCAGAATACTCGTAATATGTGTGATGCTGACCTGGATAACGGAACACGAAAGCAGGTTGAACAACAAAGGAGACTAGACGTTCCATTAGATTTCTTGAAACACCCATTCTATCATCCATATTTTTGGTGATAAAAGAATTCTTTATCTTTTAGTTTCGCAGAGTGGTAGACTTTTTTTCTTTACTTTTCTATTTATCGCTTCAGAAACCTGTTTCCTTGTAATGTAATCTTCTCTCTTCCTACAGGGTTTTTCTACAACTACTCATCCCGGCGCAATGTATGCAGGGTATTAAACGACGCCATGATAAACTGGAGGAACGAAGCAACCACACGCGTTCAGTGTTTTTCCGCCTCGATCACATACATATAAAGAATTTATTATCAGCTGCAGTGATGAAATATCAACGTCAGATCAAAGGAATATGCCAACATTAACATGCTAATATGGAAAATACATCGCGGCGAACGCAGACTCACTTTCGCACAGGCCTCAGAACACATTTCATCACCGAAATCAATAACTGTTCATCAGTTCCTGTGACCAAGTCTGTGGAATAAAATATTATTTTCTTGGTGCGTTATGATACGTACAACTAGCCTGTTCCTTTGAATAAAAAAAATGGCTCTGAATACTATGGGACTCAACTTCTCAGGTCATTAGTCCCCTAGAACTTAGAACTAGTTAAACCTAACTAACCTAAGGACATCACACACATCCATGCCCGAGGCAGGATTCGAACCTGCGACCGTAGCGGTCTCGCGGTTCCAGACTGCAGCGGCTAGAGCCGCATGTTCCTTTGAATAGGTGTAGCTCTAGTGAGCCTATATAAATATTTTGTCTCATTTATTAGATTGTTTTTTCTTTACATTTAGTAGCAAATGTTGATATATTCTGATAGTACATCTATCTGAATATAAATGTTTGATGGTATCTTTGCTGTAAGAGATCCACTATTCGATTATCGAAACAACAATCTAGTGGTAGGGTCACTAACGGAGACGCCTATTTTGACGTAGCGGCATGGCTGGTGAGTTGCTTTTAAGTGCGTAAAGATGTGGATGCAAATTGAAATTAATATGTGGAACTCTTCAGTGTGAACTCCAGAAAGACGGTGACTAATGATGAGTGAGCTGTGAACTGTGCGTTGCACCTCTTTTCGTGGGTGAACTCAAGTAGCTTCTTACTTGTGCAGTGGACGCAAATCGGTCGGTGACTAGAGAAACGATGTGTGTGCACGATATGAAATTCGAATATTTCGAGGACCACGGTGTGGATAAGCACGGAACTGTATCGTGTTTCAGAAACTCATCATCACCATTATCATCTTCACTGCAAGCATAAGACCTTTTTTGTTTTGTTTTGCCTGTTACAGTACCCATCTCCTCCTCAGTCTTCATTAACTTTTTCTCCCAAATGAGTTAAATCTTATCCAGAAAGGTAGTCTTTCACCATTCACTCTTTCGAGATGTTTGTCCCAGTTTCTCCTGTTTTCTTGTATTTTATTGAGTGTATTAAATATTTTCTCTTCTTCCCTAACTTCCCAGTTTCGAAACCTGTAAGCTCTTGTGCATCTCATCTACGTTGTTCGTATGTGAATTTCTTAGCTTTTATTTATAACCTACGGTTCACTTTCGGAAACAAGCATTGGGCCTGACATTGTGTTATTTCAGGAAATATCGTTCTAGCGAAACACAACTAGGTATTTATACTCATGAAGTAGTGAGTGCTATCGACAGGGAATATCAAATTGATTTCCAGTAGGTTTTCGACACCGTTCCTCACAAGCGGCTTCAAACTAAACTGCGTGCCTATGAATATCGCCTCAGTTGTGCTACTGGATTCGTGATTTCCTGTCAGAAAGGTCACAGTTCATAGTAACAGACGGAAAGTCATCGAGTAAAACAAGAATAATATCCGGCGTTCCCCAAAAAAGTATTATAGGCCCTCTATTGTTCCTGATCTATATTAACGACATAGGAGACAATCTCAGTAGCCGTCTCAGCTTGTTTGCAGATGATGCGTCATTTGCCGTCTTGTAAAGTCATCAGATGAGCAAAACTAATTGCAAAATGATTTAGATAAGATATCTGTATGGTGCGCGTGGCAATTGACCCTGAATAAAGAAAAGTGTGAAGTTATTCACATTAGTACTAAAAGAAATCCGCTAAATTTCGATTACGCGATGTCACACAAATCTGAAGGCTGTAAATTCAACTTAATACTTAGGGATTACGGTTACAAATACCCTGAATTGGAACGATCACATAGATAATGTTGTGGGTAGAGCCAACCAAAGACAGCGATTCATAAGCAGAACACTTACAAGGTGCAACAGGGCTTACGCCACGCTTTTCCGCCCTGTTCTGGAGTATTGCTGTGCGGTGTGGGATCCGTATGAGATGGGACTGACGAATGACATCGAAAAAGTATAAAGATGGGCAGCTCGTTTTGTATTATCGCGAAGTAGCGGAGTTAGTGCCACAGACATGGTACGTGAATCGGAGTGGCAATTATTAAAACAAAGGGGTTTTTCGTTGCGACGGGATCTTCTCATGAAATTTCAATCACCAGTTTCCTCCTCCGATTACGAAAAAATTCTGTTGGCACCCACCTACGTAGGGAGAAATGTTCATCACAATAAAATAAGAGAAATCAGAGCTCGCACAGAAAAATTTAAGTTCTCGTTTTTCCCGGGCGCCGTTTGAGAGTGGAACGGTAGAGAGACAGCTTGAAGGTGGCGTAACCACGTAGATGTAGATCCCACAAATATTCCTATTCTTCGTTAATTTCTTCTCTGTGCCTTCGTCATACTCATACTTGACGTCATATCCAAACTACCTAAAACTTTTCTTCCTTTCTCCATTTAGTGTCCATATCTATTTGATTCAAGTTTCTTATACTGAGAAATTGGAGGAAGCGACCTATATTTACTCTTTAGAGCGATTTTAATTGTTTTTCTATCCCTCTGTCATCTATTTCGATATCTACCATTTTGCCATCTGTGCGACAATCTAGAGAAGGAACTACAGTGCAGTCTTCCCCTGTGAAACAGCTTTGGAAAAAGCCATTTAGTATTTCGGCCTTTAGTCTGTCATCCTCTGTTTCAGTACCATTTTGGTCACGGAGTGTCTGGACATTTTGTTTTGATCCATCTACCGCTTTGACATAAGACCAAAATTTCTTAGGAATTTCTGCCAAGTCAGTACACAGAACATTACTTTCGAATTCATTGAACGCCTCAGTCCTCGTTCCATCATATCCCCCACTTGCGCGAGTGGAAGCTGCACGTCTTGCGGAGCATGTTGAGATTCGCGGGCAGTGTGTGGACGAACATTATCCTGTTAGAACAACACGTCGCCTTCCTGTTGCGAGAACAGCAAAAGAACGGCTCTAACAACGTTCTGCACGTACCAAACGCTGGTTAGCGTTCCCTCTGGGAACAGCAAATGTGATCCAGCGCTGTAGCTTGTCGCAGCCCAGACCATAAAAGCCTCAGGTGGGGCCAGTGTGACTTGGACAAGTGCTCTCTACGAGACAGCGCTCACCAGGTCTGCATCGTACGCTGAAACGAATGTCACTTGCGTGCAGGCAGAATCTGATTTCATCTCTGAAGAGCAGGGCGCGTCGTTCCATCTTCCAAGTCATCCTCTGACGCCACCAATCGAGCCGTGCAGGTTTGTGCTGTGGTGTGAGTGGAGTAGGGATGGGCAACCTCGTTCATCCTTGGGAACTACACTCCTGGAAATTGAAATAAGAACACCGTGAATTCATTGTCCCAGGAAGGGGAAACTTTATTGACACATTCCTGGGGTCAGATACATCACATGATCACACTGACAGAACCACAGGCACATAGACACAGGCAACAGAGCATGCACAATGTCGGCACTAGTACAGTGTATATCCACCTTTCGCAGCAATGCAGGCTGCTATTCTCCCATGGAGACGATCGTAGAGATGCTGGATGTAGTCCTGTGGAACGGCTTGCCATGCCATTTCCACCTGGCGCCTCAGTTGGACCAGCGTTCGTGCTGGACGTGCAGACCGCGTGAGACGACGCTTCATCCAGTCCCAAACATGCTCAATGGGGGACAGATCCGGAGATCTTGCTGGCCAGGGTAGTTGACTTACACCTTCTAGAGCACGTTGGGTGGCACGGGATACATGCGGACGTGCATTGTCCTGTTGGAACAGCAAGTTCCCTTGCCGGTCTAGGAATGGTAGAACGATGGGTTCGATGACGGTTTGGATGTACCGTGCACTATTCAGTGTCCCCTCGACGATCACCAGTGGTGTACGGCCAGTGTAGGAGATCGCTCCCCACACCATGATGCCGGGTGTTGGCCCTGTGTGCCTCGGTCGTATGCAGTCCTGATTGTGGCGCGCACCTGCACGGCGCCAAACACGCATACGACCATCATTGGCACCAAGGCAGAAGCGACTCTCATCGCTGAAGACGACACGTCTCCATTCGTCCCTCCATTCACGCCTGTCGCGACACCACTGGAGGCGGGCTGCACGATGTTGGGGGGTGAGCGGAAGACGGCCTAACGGTGTGCGGGACCGTAGCCCAGCTTCATGGAGACGGTTGCGAATGGTCCTCGCCGATACCCCAGGAGCAACAGTGTCCCTAATTTGCTGGGAAGTGGCGGTGCGGTCCCCTACGGCACTGCGTAGGATCCTACGGTCTTGGCGTGCATCCGTGCGTCGCTGCGGTCCGGTCCCAGGTCGACGGGCACGTGCACCTTCCGCCGACCACTGGCGACAACATCGATGTACTGTGGAGACCTCACGCCCCACGTGTTGAGCAATTCGGCGGTACGTCCACCCGGCCTCCCGCATGCCCACTATACGCCCTCGCTCAAAGTCCGTCAACTGCACATACGGTTCACGTCCACGCTGTCGCGGCATGCTACCAGTGTTAAAGACTGCGATGGAGCTCCGTATGCCACGGCAAACTGGCTGACACTGACGGCGGCGGTGCACAAATGCTGCGCAGCTAGCGCCATTCGACGGCCAACACCGCGGTTCCTGGTGTGTCCGCTGTGCCGTGCGTGTGATCATAGCTTGTACAGGCCTCTCGCAGTGTCCGGAGCAAGTATGGTGGGTCTGACACACCGATGTCAATGTGTTCTTTTTTCCATTTCCTGGAGTGTAGTTCACTGCTGATAGTTCTTTTTTGAGAACCGTTCATTTTTACTCGTTCACCGTTCATTTGTGCTTTGTATATGGTTCTTGTAAAAAACTGAAAACAAGTAGTGTAGGTGACTGAAGGATGGAGGGCAGCAAGAGGGGGCACTTGCCTCCCCCCTGGACTATAGAGATTTTATTCATTACAAAATTCTTACACACGTTTAGAAGTAATTTCTGTGATTCTGCAGAGTCTCTCGTTTAGCCAACTGTAGCGTTGCGTGGCCCCCTCTAAAAAAATATAGAGATTTTTATTAATTATCAAGAAACTATTGAAAAATTTGTGATGGTGACGTCATGTAACATGGTGGGCTGTTAATGTATCGAGTCGCAGTTATTACGTCATCAGTCTAGTCTAGTAATTATAAGCCACTCCTAAAGCAAAGAAAGCCCTTGGTAAAGAAGGAAAAATAGTTGCGACCTTTGCAGATTAGTGGGTGCGGGCCATTATTTTAAGTTGAGTGTAGCTTATTACTTTCACTCATAATCAAAAATACTCAGTCACGGTGTTAACGAACATCACTGATTTGTACTCCTATAGCAGGGAAATAATATAGGGTGGCGCACGGAAAACCGGCCCCGAGTACAGACTGCTCGCCAATTAGGGACTATGTGTCGCCCGTTACGAGCAGATACTACAAACAGACAAACATGTAATAATTAGGCAGTGAAGAAATAACAAGCTAATGCAAGCAACAATGGCGAAACAATTGATGACTATGTGTAGAGAGCTGGAGAAGAGAACATGAAAATCTCACGCAACGCGCGTGGGCTATAGCACGTGTAGTCTTGTAAACCTGTTGGTGGCTGTTTCCCAACTTAATAGACCACAAATGTCTTCTATAAAATTCTTCGTTTCGACTTGCACTACATAGGTATGCTACGTTGTAAACAATAATCGTTTACACCCTATATACACTTCACGTTGTCTCTGAATTTCTAGGTGAAGTAGACTTTATGGAAGCATAAAATAAAATGTTGTTTTCTCATCATACTTGCGTCATACGCTTAGTAAAAATTAGGTTTCTATGTTGCATTATTAAAGTTAATACAGCAATAATAATAATAATAATAAAGTTCGCAGTAATAAAGTTTTTGGTTTCGAAGCTCCTTCTGAACAAATGTTTTTGACATAATAAGTAAATACGATTTAATGACAATCTATGTGTTTCCAAATGGAGAAGCACCGCTTTTGCTACTGAGCCAAAATGACCCACAAACCACTTTTTTTTCCAAAGAAACCAAACTAGCAGGTAATGCAAATTAGAAACAATTAAACTTAAAAATAATTAGAGCCTTCCTAAATGTAATGTTTTGTATATGAAAGATACACTAAAAACGTTTTATATGAATTTTCTTACACTAAAAATTAAGCAAATTATTGAAAGTTAGTTGCTAAATCAAGTTGATGAAACCAAAAAATATATGAATAACAAAAAAAACTTGCCTTGTTCTGTCTTCTGCTGTTCATCGATATAATGAAGTGGGCTGATATGCCCTTTTGTTACCTGAAAAGACGTACCTTTTACATACAACGTGATTTTTATGTAATTTACGTAACTATAAAATACTTTTTGATTACCAGTCGTGGACGCTGAATAGCCAGACCCAAGTGGAAGAACAATTTGGCACACATGTAAAATGGGCGAGCGCAGTGAACGAAACGAACAACTGGATACTGAACTAACTAGGAGCAGTCGGCAGTGGAACTGAGACAGGTGGTCATGCGAACAACGAAGAGTGCGGCCGAGGGAGACCGAGACTGAGACGAGCACGCGACCGAGGCTGGAGCGAGAACTGCCGAAGTGACAGGCGCGACCGAAGTGAACTATGAACCGATCGTTCCTCGTTACCGGGAACTATAAGTAGACCGCCGCGACCGAAGTGAACTATGAACCGATCGTTCCTCGTTGCCGGGAACTCTAAGTAGACCGCCGCGACCGAAGTGACCTAAGAACCGATCGTTCCTCGTTACCGGGAACTATAAGTAGACCGCCGCGTCTGAAGTGAACTATGAACCGATTGTTCCTCGTTCCCGGGAACTCTAAGTAGACCGCCATGACCAAAGTGAACTATGAACCGATCGCTCCTCGTTACCAGGAACTATAAGTAGACCGCCACGACCGAAGTGAACTATGAACCGATCGTTCCTCGTTCCCGGGAACTCTAAGTAGACCGCCGTGACCAAAGTGTACTATGAACTGATCGTTCCTCGTTACCAGGAACTATAAGTAGACCGCCGCGACCGAAGTGAACTATAAACCGATCGTTCCTTGAAATTCGTTCCTCGGTCCTTTCGTTAATCTTGGTGAACCGTTCCTTTGCACCCGTTCGTTCGCGAACTACCCATCTCTAGAGTGGAGTACGGGCTAGAGGTGTGTCTGCCCGTAGCACCACTGCTAGTAATCTGCTCGCAACAGCTTATATTAACACGTCTGTGCTCTCAAGACCTCTTATCTGTGCTATGATAGTTGTACGATCGGCCACTGCTACCCTTACGTTACAACGATTCTCGTGGGCGTTTGTGCTGCATGGACGTCCAGAACTCCATCTATGAGTGTGCTAATGTTCACGTAACTACTGATACCAGCGTCGTCACACAACTGACGCAACACGTTCAACTTGTGCGGCAATTTTCCGAACGGACCATCCCAACACCATGAAGGTCACAATTTGACCAATTTCAAACGTGCTCGTATGGCTGTAGGCAGCCCGGATGCGTCTCCGTGCAGTGATTACCTGCTTGCTTCGCACGTTTGCACCACACTGAGCCTTCTGCCTGTGAGGATCCCTACTAAAGTGTAGACGCAGACGGCGCTCTGGTACCTATGCCACTAGGCTTCTCTGTTGGCGGACGACCATTACCTGTATGTCTACCATTCCCGTGGGTGCATATGCCGTCAACAGATCAAAATCGACGTCGTCTATCCAGGTTGTAACGGAACATATTAAAGGCTTTACTGTACCGAAGTATGCGATACCCTCCAAATTCAGCCAGTTTAACGAGTATTTATGATTATAGCAAAGGTATTGTGTATATTAACAATGATTGCATAACATGTCTCCATAAACAGTCAACCCATTAAATTATACTGAGTAACTGACCCACACAAAAGTTTATATCACTTGATCACTGATACAGCAAATGTCATCATGTAAAAACACTGAGTTCATCTTAAATAATTAATATGAAGTACGAAAAATAGTGGCCAACTTTGGTATTTTAGATCTCCTTAAATAAAACTCACCCAGTGAAACCTATTTGTTCACTAGGAGCGGTTTCACTCAGTATTCACGAAATCAATCCTATTTTAGACAAAAACCAATGTAATTCTTAATAATCCATGTTATTTACTTATTTATGCAAATTAGAGAAGTCAATCGACAAACTTCTAAAAAACGGCCTTTTTGTAACAAAGAATTATTCTGTCAAGTCAACAAATCTGTCTGTCATTTTAATAACATGTTAACTTATGTCACTCGATGCAAATTAATAACTTTTCTGCACAAATTATGATAACAGATGTACATGTGACTTATAAACTATATCTATTTTTAGTAGTTCTTTGACAATGTTATAAATACGAGCAGCAAGAAGGGTCGAGAGGCAGAATGTCACTTTGGTAAAGTGTGTTTGTGTGTTATTGTTTGAGGTGGATAAACAATGCAAAGAACATGTAAAGAAAATACTACTTTGTGTTGTGTCATGGTCTTTGGTGGACAGTGGAATTAAGATGGCCACCAGAGTAATAAATATTTGAAGTTTACATATTTGTTGGTTTCGCTCGTTCTTTATCATCAAAAGCCCATAAAAAACACGGGACCTCATGTTTTTAACCCAAGACAACCAGATGTAGAGCCAGCATCAGCATCGAGAGACAGCAGCGATCCAGCAAGTAGCAGCGATTACTACAACACAATGCATTTTAATGGCGCCAACCTAACATCAAGTGCTAACAAGCTCCGTAAATGGGAGTGAAATAGTGCGATTATAGCAATTAGCAATATCTACGACCAGGCGACCATTACAAGGTACACTAACGTTTTTCCCGGTAGGGGTTTATTTTCTTATTCCGTTTTTAAAGGACGACATCCACTCCTTGTTTGCTGTAGACTCTTTCTGAAATTACAAGAATTACCAGAGAACAGTAACGTTTTTCCAAAAGTAAAGAAATGTGCCAAGGTGCAACAAGGCATTCTATCTAGGGACATATACTGAAGGGCCAAAGAAACTGTACACCTGACTAACACCGCTTAGGGCCCCGGCGAGCACACACGAGTGCCGCAACAAGACGTGCCATGGACTCGACTAATGTCTGAAGTAGTGCTGGGGGCAGCTGACACCATGAAGCCTGCAGGGCTGAGTATCAGAGCGTGGAGATCTCTTCTGAAGAGCACGTTGCAAGACATCCCAGATGTGAAACTTCCTGACAGATTAAAACTGTGTGCCGGACCGAGACTTGAACTCGGGACCTTTGCCTTTCGCGTGCAAGTGCTCTACCAACTGAGCTACCCAAGCACGACTGACGCCCCGTCATCACAACTTTAATTCCGCCAGTACCTTGTCTCCTACCTTCCAAACTTCACAGAAGCTCTCCTGCGAACCTAGCAGAACTAGCCCTCCTGGAAGAAAGGATATTGCGGAGACATGGATTAGCCACAGCCTGTGGGATGTTTCTAGAATGAAATTTTCACTCTACAGCGGAGTACGCGCTGATATGAAACTTCCTGGCGGATTAAAAGTGTGTGCCGACCCGAGACTCGAACTCGGGACCTTTGCCTTTCGCGTGCAAGTGCTCTACCAACTGAGCTACCCAAGCACGACTCACGCCCCGTCATCACAACTTTAATTCCGCCAGTACCTTGTCTCCTACCATCCAAACTTCACAGAAGCTCTCCCGCGAACCTAGCAGAACTAGCACTCCTCGAAGAAAGGATATTGCGGAAACATGGATTAGCCACAGCCTGGGGGATGTTTCTAGAATGAAATTTTCACTCTACCGCGGAGTATGCGCTGATATGAAACTTCCTCGCGGATTAAAACTGTGTGCCGAACCGAGACTCGAACTCGGAACCTTTGCCTTTCGCGGGCAAGTGCTCTACCAACTGAGCTACCCAAGCACGACTTACGCCTCATTCTCACATCTTTAATTCCGCCTGTACCTCGTCTCCTACCTTCCAAACTTCACAGAAGCTCTCCTGCGAACCTAGCAGAACTAGCAGTCCTGGAAGAAGAAGGTAGGAGACGAGGTACTGGCGGAATTAAATCTGTGAGGACGGGGCGTGAGTCGTGCTTGGGTAGCTCAGTTGGTAGAGCACTTGCCCGCGAAAGGCAAAGGTCCAGAGTTCGAGTCTCGGTACGGCACACAGTTTTAATCTGCTAGGAAGTTGCATATCAGCACAGACTCCGCTGTAGAGTGAAAATTAAATTCTGCAACTCAGATACGCTCGATAATGTTCATGCCTGGGGAGTTTCGTGGCCAGCGGAAGTGTTTAAGCTCAGAAGAGTGTTCAAATGGTTCAAATGGCTCTGAGCACTATGGGACTTAACATCTGAGGTCATCAGTTCCCTAGCACTTAGAACTACTTAAACCTAAAAAACCTAAGGACATCACAAACCTCCATGCCCGTGGCAGGATTCGAACCTGCAACCGTAGCAGTCTCGCGGTTCCGGACTGAAGCGCCTAGAACCTCTCGGCGACCGTGGCCGGCTAGAAGACTGTTCCTGGAGCCACTCTTCAGCAAATCTGGACATATGGGGTGTCGCATTGTCCTGCTGGAATTATCCAAGTCCGTCGTAATGCACACTGGATGTGAATGGATGCAGGTGATCAGACAGGAAGCTTACGTACATCTCATCTGTCAGAGTCGTATTTAGACGTATCAGGGGTCACATATCATTCCAACTGCACACGCCCCACACCATTACAGAGCCTACACCAGCTTGAACAGACTCATGCGGACATGCAGAGTTCATGGATTCATGAGGTCGTCTCCGTACCCGTACTCGTCCATCCGCACGATTCAGTTTGAAACGAGACTCGACCGACCGGGCAACATGTTTCCAGTCATGATTAGTGCAATGTCGGTGTTGACGGGCCCAGAGGAGGCGTAAAGCCCTGTTCAATCATCAAGGATACACGAGTGGACCTTCGATTCCGGATGTCCATATCGATGATGTACCGTTGAATGGTTCGCACGCTGACACTTGGTGATGGTCCAGCATTGAAATCTGCAGCAATTTGGGGAAGGGTTGCACATCTGTCATGTTGAACGATTCTCTTCAGTCGTTGTTGGTCCTGTTCTTGCAGGATCTTTTTCCGGCCGCAGCGAAGTCGGAGATTTGATGTTTTACCGGATTCCTGATATTCACGGTACACTCGTGAAGTGGTCGTACGGGAAAATCCCCACTTGATCGCTATCTCGGAGATGCTGTGCCCCATTGCTCGTACGCCGACTATAACACCACGTTCAAGCTCACTTAAATCTTGATAAGCTACCATTGTAGCAGCAGTTACCGATCTAACAACTGCGCCAAACACTTGTCTTATATGGGAGTTGCCGACCGTATCGCCGTATTCTGTATGTTTATATATCTCTGTATTTGAATAGGTATGCCTATAGCAGTTTCTTTGGCTCTTCAAAGTCTTCTATCGAAATTTAAAAGCTTTGCAGTCGAGAAAATCTTGTCAATACTAATTTAATAGTCTATACAATATTACTCTACCATACATCAGCAGACAGTAGGTGACATCAAATTAAGCAGAAGTGTTATAAAAAACCTGTTAAAAGTTAAAAACATTTAGAAATAAAAGCGCTGGGAAACTAACACAGATTTTCATTTACAAGCCTGGTAAGAAACTTAGTTCAGTCTTCAAATATCACATGTTCAAGGGTAAGAAATATTCTTCCCCTTCCAGATGCAAGACTGTGCACGACCGACGGAATTGGCTTAACCGTACACACGTTATAGAACTAGGTAAAATAATGTATAACTATCAACCCAGCCCAGCTTCGGATTGTTAGCATTAACTATCCACGGCCAGACGACCTGACTGGTGTAGCATAGTTTTTTGGGGGGTCACGAATGAAATTCAGAAAACAACGTTAAGTGAGTACTAGCACTTTCATAGAACTTACGCAATGTAAACGGCGCACGGCAGGAAAATTGTCTGGAGAAATGTATGTTATGTGTAGAGTACTGAAATGGCCTTTGGAGTGGCAATGGTGGGTGTATATCGTGATATAAAATGGTTCAAATGGCTCTGAGCACTATGGGACTCAACAGCTGAGGTCATTAGTCCCCTAGAATTGAGAACTAGTTAAACATAACTAACCTAAGGACATCACAAACATCCATGCCCGAGGCAGGATTCGAACCTGCGACCGTAGCGGTCTTGCGGTTCCAGACTGCAGCGCCTTTAACCGCACGGCCACTTCGGCCGGCTACATCGTGATATATGTAATAGGTTTACAACCAATGTAAATATTGCATTCCAGTGATGGGTGTACGTGTTTGTGAGTGATTCAGTATGTATATCAGGCTGGCTGAGGTGGCACAAATAAGTGAAAAAATAAGAAAAAGCACACATGATCCACATGATTGCCTCATGTTACAGCACTCCTCTTGTGAAACTTAGTACGCACTGTGATGCATTGTTGAGCCTCATTCCTACAGTTCTTTGTCATAGGCTATATATGTCAGGCTTCTTCGTCGTGCCACGCAAAGAATCGCGGCTACATCTACTTCTGATGCAAGGAAAGCAGAAAACTGTAAGTTGAGTCTTCTGCTGCTCTACGGAAAGAACGCTTGTTGTGTAAACGAAGCGAAATTGCTGAAGTACATTTTCGGAGAACGTTTTACTTGAAGCATGCAAAATAAAACGCCAAATTTTTTGGATTCACATATTCCTTCGCTGTGCAGTTTTTCTCAAACTCTTGGTTAAAATGTTTGATTGCTTAAGATTGTAAGTCTCACATCACAGCCTGATGATGAAGTGGTTATCTTATACTAATTGGTCAATTTACTACGATACTTCAAATTTGAGTAACTCACTACCCATTGTAAGAAGAATTTTCTGTGAATTAAGAGTGCGGATCGCGACTAGTAATCTGAGGGAAACAGAAATTTGCAATTTGAAATTGTCATACTGCGATATGCATCCCTCGACCATCTGTAGCAGTATTCGTTTACTATTATTTTGTATGATTTCAAAGTGTCCAGACAAAAAATATTTTTCATCCCATCACGCAGAGAATCATGTTCAGATCTATGTTTGACTGTGGAAAGGTAGAAAGATTTATGTTGATTTATCTGCTGCAATAGTGCAAAACCAAGTGAACCTGCATCCCATGCTGCTTTCTACTCTACCGGTACATATAAATAACTGAAAACCAAAAGTTTCGGACACGCATGCTTTTTCGCTGTGCAGCTGATTTGCAATGAACGCAGGCAACTGGATGTCATTCAGGCTATTTGCATGTCCCTTATCAGTGATCTAAGAGAGGAAAAGGGAGGTACAGTGTAACGTGGAATCCGAGACACGTTTCGTTTCTGGAGGAACTCCAAATAACTGACGGGTGAATGCTAGGTTAAAAGGCAGAGTCGGGATTCGATCCTGCAACCTTCCGGTGTCTAGCCAAACGCTGTAACACTTTTTTTCCGAAACGTGGTTTATAAAACAGGGTAATATGTGAACTCAAACTCTCGACTTCGTCTTTACAGTTCGCGATGTTTACCACTATTGTCCGCCTGAACCACACCCTTTTTTTTCGTAGTCAAACGATCTACTACTTTATTTCTTTTTAAGTCACACACACTGCTACTGTTTTTATGTATTTTTTTGGTCATCAGTCTTCTGACTGGTTTGAGGCGGCCCGCCAGGAATTCCTCTCCTGTGCCAACCTCTTCACCTCAGAGTAGCGCTTGCAACCTACGTCCAGAATTATTTGCTGGATGTATTCCAATCTCTGTCTTCCTCTACAGTTTTTGCCCTCTACAGCTCCCTCTAATGCCATGGAAGTCCTTCCCTCATGTCTTAACGTCCTAGCACCCTGTCCCTTCTCCTTATCAGTGTTTTTGTGTAAGCGCTTATCTGGCAGATCTAATAGCTCTCTACCCATTGTTTCCAAGAAACCTGCGAGGCATGAAAATAGAGACAAGAGTGTCAAGTTTGCGGGGAGGCCAACGGCACAAGAAACAAACCCTTGAAACTGTCGTGTCAATGATGAGTTAGTTATTCAAGTAATGCTTTAAAAATAGCTGTTGTAGTCGCATATATGCAATAGTTTCACTATTTAATCGATCACAATATTTAAATGCAGACGTGTGCTTACAGAATTATATTTAAAAGTGTACAAAATTAAGTTTAAGATAAGGTAAAATGATACGAATCAGATGAAGCAGCTATATCTGTACGTATTTATTTGTAAATAATAATGAAAGCTGAATGGACAGTGTCTTGAATGGAGGATATAAGATGAACATCAACAAAAGCAAAACGAGGATAATGGAATGTAGTCGAATTAAGTCGGGTGACGCTGAGGGAATTAGATTAAGAAACGAGACACTTAAAGTAGGAAAGGAGTTTTGCTATTTAGGGAGCAAAATAACTGATGATGGTCGAAGTAGAGAGGATATAAAATGTAGACTGGCAATGGCAAGGAAAGCGATTCTGAAGAAGAGAAATTTGTTAACATCGAGTATAGATTTAAGTGTCAGGAAGTCGTTTCTGAAAGTATTTGTATGGAGTGTAGCCATGTATGGAAGTGAAACATGGACGATAACTAGTTTGGACAAGTAGAGAATGGAAGCTTTCGAAATGTGGTGCTACAGAAGAATGCTGAAGATTAGATGGGTAGATCACATAACTAACGAGGCGGTACTGAACATGATTGGGGAGAAGAGGAGTTTGTGGCACAACTTGACTAGAAGAAGGGATCGGTTGGTAGGACATGTTCTGAGGCATCAAGGGATCACCAATTTAGTATTGGAGGGCACCGTGGAGGGTAAAAATCGTAGAGGGAGACTAAGAGATGAATACACTAAGCAGGTTCAGAAGAATGTAGGCTGCAGTACGTACTGGGAGATGAAGAAGTTTTCACAGGATAGAGTAGCGTGGAGAGCTGCATCAAACCAGTCTCAGGACTGAAGACCACAACAACAATGAAAGCTGGAGACCTGGTACCAGATAAAAAAGTTGAGAGATCAGTTTTCCATCAGAGATGGAAAACTGCCAGTTAATAGCGTCTACGAAGTCTTTCCAGGAACCTATGAATATTCCTTTTGGACATTCGTGCAGAATGTTCTCCAGTGTTCGTTCCGATGTTCCCCAGTCGATCTGTACTGTTACGTGTCCACTAGACATCAAGCAGCACTGTTACTCACATGAGTGTTTTTATGCAGTTGTGGAACAAAGTAAGACAACGCAAGCCTCTGGCACCCACACCCGACCTCAGACAACGCCCCTCCCGGAAACGTAAGTGCGAGGATGTTGACGAGGGACTACTGAAAGCGCGGTAATTGCCGGCTCCACCAGTACGCAGAATGCATGTCCTGACGAAACGCCAAGTCGTCGTTTCCCTCATAACCGAGTTTTGGGTCTGACGTGTAAACCCTCCATCTGATGCCGCTTGAGCTGCCGCAGCTATACTTTAATTCGCCGAACGCCTTGGATCCAAACTGACCAAGCAGACACGTTACTGTATTGTTGTTCGCTTTCGGAAGAAACAAAATTCCAAGCCGCAGAATAATGTCGCTGATGCAGGCAGTGCCAACAGATCTGGTAAGCAAAGCCAGTTGTTTCCAAAGACAATACTAGTCCGCCAATTGTCCACAGTAGGTAAACAGATGCTGGATGTTATCGATGCTGTATGTTATCTATACGAACACACTTACTACATTTGTCCGTGTCACTGACCCCAGTCCTGTAGAAATGGTCGTTAGCGGGGATCAAATTATTTACGTGTCTGTACCAACTGGAGGTCACTCCCATGGAATGAACTGAGAGACTAATATTGTTCCACACTGTATTCCAGGGGACCAGCGCCGACAATAGCTCTGTAGGATTGGGACAGAACGTCCCGTCACGGTGACTGAGCAAAGACGGGGTTGTAGGTGCCGGCCGCTGCCGTACATCCGAATCCAGACAGCTCATGGCAAGGTATAAATCTCTAAGGTGTCGTAGTTTAAAATTAAGGTGGCTATCATCAACAATCGGATCAAGACTCGATGGACGCACAGTGTGAACAGCCAAGCCGCGAAAGTATGTGCTTCCTCGTTAATAAAGAAAACCGAATGTGTAAAACAGAAGATTTGGTCTTAATGTTCGAGAGGTCCAAATTCCCTAACTTAAGTGGTTTGGTCGTGATCGCATAGCGCAACTGAAATATGCAACGTATCCATAAAATCTGCTCAGACAACTGCTGCAGCTTTTTGCCAATATCGCAGGGAGCGAGAACAGTTGGGGAATGAACAATGTCTTATACAACACGTATTTGTATCCAAAATGAAAAACTTTTTGGGGAGTTGTAACTGGCGCAGCTCATATTCCTGTACGGCACCCTGAATTTGTCAGTTACAGTTTTCAAGTTAAGTGTCGCCATTTTGAGAGGGCAACGATCGCGGCGGACCCCCCAGTAACGTGTCGTCGTGTACAGTAGTAGGTCACGGAACAGTAACATCATCGAAGCCCCCAAGTGTAAGAATTTTACTAGTGCTCTCATTCCGCCGTGCACCAATGAACTCGAAATAATCATCTAACTCCTCCTCTAATAAGGGAAACTCCTCACTGCCGCGGAGAAGAACCGTCACATCGTCGGCCTACGTCCGAACCGTGAGGGCTGCAGCAGAAAGGGACACTCCTCGTAACTGCTATGAGTGGCGGCGAAGTAGCGCTTCCAGAGAGAGAGAGCAAACAAGGACACCGAAAGCGGCTCGCCCAGGGGAACACCCCGACACATCGCCATCCGTGGCGCCAGCTGGTCATTGACAAGTATCTTCGCCGCGATGCCCTGAAATACACTGAAGCGCTAAAGAACCTGGTACAGACTTGCGTATTCAAATACAGAGATATGTAAACAGGCTGAAAACGGCTCTGCGGTCGGCAGCGCCTATATAAGACAACAGTAGCTGGATCAGTTACTGCTGCTACAACGGCAGATAATCAAGATTTAAGTGAGTTTGAACATGGTATTACAGTCGGCGCACGAGCGATGGGACACAGGATCTTCGAGGTAGCGATGGGACACAGTATCTTCGAGGTAGCGATGAAGTGGGGATTTTCCCGTACGACCATTTCAGGAGTGTTCTGTGAATATCAGGAATCTGGTAAAACATCAAATCTCCGACATCGCTGCGGCCGGAGAAAGATCCTGCGAGAACGAGACCAATGACGACAGAAAAGAGTTGTTCGACGTGACAGAAGTGCAACCCTTCCTCAGACTGCTGCAGGTTTCAATTCTGGGCCAACAACGTCAACTTGAGAACCATTCAACGAAGGCTCACTCGTGTACCCTTGATGACTGCACGGCACGAAGCTTTACCTTTCGCCTGTGCCCAACAACACCGACATTGGACTGTTGATGATCTGAAACATGTTGCCTGGTCGGACGGTTCTCCTTTCAAATTGTATCGAGCGGATGGACGTGTATGGGTATGGAGACAACCTCATGAATCCATGGACCCTGCACTTCAGCAGGGTCTGTTCAAGCTGGTGGAGGCTCTGTAATGGTTTGGGGCTTGTGCAGTTGGAGTGCTATGGGACCCCTGATACGTCTAGATACGACTCTGACAGGTGACACGTATGTTAGCATCCTGTCTGATCATCTGCATCCATTCACATCCTTTGGGCATTCCGACGGACTTGGGAATTACCGGCAGGATAATGCGAAACCCTACACGTCCAGAATTTGCTACAGAATGGCTCTAGGAACACTAATCTGTCCTTAAACACTTCCGCTGGACACCAAACTTCCGAGATGTTAACATTATTGAGCATATGCTCAATAATGTTCACGTCTGGGATGTCTTGCAACGTGCTGTCCATAAAAGATCTCCATCCCCTCGTACTCCTACAGGATTCATGGTGTCAGTTCCCTCCAGCACTACTTCAGACATTATTCGAGCCTATGCCACGTCGTGTTGTGACACTTCTACGTGCTCGCTGGGGCCCTGCACGATATTAGGCGGGTGTACCAGTTTCTTTGGCTCTTCAGTGCACGGGGCTCAGGAGTAAAACTGATTGTCTGCATCACGCGGCCCAAATAACTACGAGAAACATGGCCGAAAACGTTGTTAAAATCCAGAAAAGCAAGGGCACAGTCAACGAAAGTGGCTGCAGCAACTGAAATCAAACCCCGGTACTCCGCTGTCGGATTCAAGATCGAGCAACCAGGAAGGCAACTCTGGTGCTCCCCAATCACGTTCACCAGCAGAGAAGATAACCTGCTATTGATTCCTCTCTCACCAGTTTTATGATCAAAAGTAAGCGAAATGAGAGAACGAAAAGAATCCACCGTGACACGGCCAAATTGTTCCGGTATTAATACTGTTTTACCCACCTTAAAGACTGCAGGCAGAGTTCTCTCCAGCATAACTTCCTTTAATGCAGCCGTAAACGTTGCACCAAAGAGGTGCCAAAAGCGGACATACAACTCCTTAGGGAGGCCATCTGGATCAGATGGTTAAGGAAGCAGCAATAACAGGCAGTACCTCACTGCCTTAAAAGCGACCAAAAATTAAGCGTTCTGAACAGGCGCGATCCTCCCACTAAGGACTTTAGGGGCGTCACGGGGTAAAGATCTCACATCGTTATCTACTGAAACTTCCCGGCAGATTAAAACTGTGTCCTGCACGGAGACTCAACTCGAGACCTTCGTCTTTCGCGGGCAACTGTTCAACCGTCTGTTTTTTTTCTTTTACAGGGTCTCCTTCCTGCCCTTCAACCCGTCCTTTATGCTCGCCAACTTTTTGCCTTCTCGGCCCGGATTCTCCGCCTTAAAGAGAGAATTTAACTTATGGTATGGAAACGCGCTTCTTCTGAACGGCAAACAGAATATACCCTTTCTGTTGTCTTTTGTTTGCAACATGGCTTGAATAAAATAAATATAAATTCCACTGAGAAGGCATTTACATACTTGTTATGGAAGCGTAATTCCATCTATAAATTTATTTCTCAGTGTGTGGGAAAACGGAAAGAAGCAAACTCATTATTGCCTGTATGTAAATTTTTCTTCTTAAGAAAGGTAATGAAGTAAAGTAGACCGCTGCTGCTTTATTTGACTCGTAATTAACATAAAATTGTTTTCTTGTGGAAAGAAAAAGAAAGAAAGAATTAAATAAACGGTATTTGTCAGTTTCATCACTGTGTTATATGCTTTCCTCAAAACAAAGTAATATATACACATGGGCTTAACTGGTCTATACTGATGATCTTCTCTCTTTACTTGCTGTTTCAAAACCTCCTCCTGCTACGTGAAGTAGAAACTTTAACAAAAAATCATTGGTCTAATATACGACATGTTTGGTTGTGTAATGTTATTTACTCACTTCTATTGTTTACAGTATTGCTTTAGTTAAAAAATTTGCAAAATTTTCTTTATATATTTTATTACACTTCAACTTGTGGTGCTCAGTTGTAAGACATACCCAGAAGTCCTCCATATTGCTTGATTCTTTCGTCAGGATGTAATGCACCGTTTGGCCTTTCAACCATCTGATTGGGTTTCGTTTTGTTTTAGGATAAGGTACACTGTCAGGGTGTAAAAATTCAGCAGGCGTAACGGTGTTGGGCGTGGTTCTGCTGATGCTCGCTATCTTTTGTCTTATGTAGAGCCATATGTCTTGTACCTTGTCACACAACAATCTATGCTCTTCGGTATCTGGTATATTACATAATGTACACAGCGGTGATTTTGCCAATCCAATAGAGAGAAGTTTACAATTCTTCGTAATTTTCCTGTTGACAGCAAAGTACCAGGTTGACTTGATATACGTTGGCAGGTTACCCACTCAGCTACTCACGCAAGATTTACTACTCGTCCTCACAATTTTACTTCCTCGAGTACCTCATCTCCTATCTTCCAAACTTCACAGAAGCCCTCCTGCGAACCTTGTAGAATTAGCACTCCTGGGAGAAACAATATTGCGGAGACATGGCTTAGCCACAACCTGGAGGATGTTTCCAGAGTGAAATTTTCACTTTTCAGCGGGGTTTGCGCTCATATGAAAATTACTGGCAGATTAAAACTGTGCGCTGGACCTAGACTCGAAGTCGGAACCTTTGCCTTTCGCAGGCAAGTGTCACCGTAATATCCTTTCTTCCAGGAGTGCTGCTTCTGCAAGATTCGCAGGAGAGCTTGTATGAAGTTTGGAAGGTAGGAGATGAGATATTGGCGGAAATAAAGCTGAAACTTCCTGGCAGATTAAAACTGTGTGCTGGACCGAGACCCGAACTCGAGACCTTTGCCTTTCGCGGGCAAGTGCTCTACCAACTGAGCTATCCAAGCACGAATCACGCCCCGTCCTCACAGCTTTAATTCCGCCAGTATCTCGTTTCCTATCTTCCAAACTTCACAGAAGCTCTCCTGCAAACCTTGCAGAACTAGCACTCCTGAAAGAAAGGATATTGCGGAGACATGGCTTAGCCACAGTCTAGGGGATGTTTCTAGAATGAAATTTTCACTCTACAGTGGTGTGTGCTCTGATATGAAACTTCCTGGCAGATTAAAACTGCGCACACTCTAAAGTTCGCCGAACGTTTTGGATCCACAGAGAGACGTTGAAAGGTGGCTACACTGAGTCACAGCGCCAGAGATTGCGCCAAAGATTATTATTCCGCCGCCTCCACTGGTGCAGTAGTAGTTCAGAGGTTGGCGTAGGCAGTACTTGTTAAGAGGACGTCGAGGGCAGTACTAGTTCAGAGGATGTCGAGTGCAGTTGTTGTTCTGTTGGGCGAGAAAGTAGATGCTGTTCGGTTAGTGTAATGTATAGATGGAAGATGTTGCAATGATCACAGTGTATTTTTCGTCAATATATATTGAGGTAAAAAAAAAAATTCACATTTCTTTAATGACAATGCCTCTTGGTCACAGGTTCAGTCAACGAAGCATCTGGCTCGTGTTCATGTATTAGACTTGCAATTCTGGTTTCTATGTGCAATTATAGTATTTCTGGTTTTTCAATTAGTTCATTGTAAATGGTGTTTAAAATATCTTGTCGTATTGGGGAAGAACCGTGCCAGATACATGTACGTTGAGTCACACTACCACACATACAACAGTCACACTTGTGCTTTGTTGTTTCGTAGCTTTTATAGTTGCAGGGGACTTAATTAATCAATTGTATTAAAGGAAATTTCTTGTCATTCTTTATTTTTATTTTATGCAGTCAGATTGCGTGCTAATACTACTCAGGGACAACCGGTTACGAGACTTCGTAACCGGACATACAGCTACTAAAGTTATTGCATTTATTCATTATTCTTTTCAATTAAGCCCCCATGCAACGTTTCCTGCTCGTTCATACAGCTCACGCAAAAGAGAATAAGGTCCCTTGCTCGAGAAACAGTGTGACGTTAAGGACCGACGGAGCTTCAGTTTCGCTGAATCTGTCCACGAATCCAACAGCGAGGGAATAGGCTCGGCGGAGCTGAGGCAACGGGGTTTGACACGGCGCCCACCGTATCAATCAGCGCGCCTCCCGTGAGTTGCGAGATATCCAGCATCCATTGTGTGCGAAACAGTTTCACAGATCGCCGTTTGAGGTTTACATAAGCTGCCCGCAACTCGCAGAAAGGAACCAGGAGCAAGGCGGAAGCGGAGCGGGTTTTGGTTCACGGCCGCGGGGCACGGAGGATATTGTCTCCTGCAGGGACAGCCGGGCGATTAATAACCGTCCTCCCTCTCAGGTAGCTGAGCAAAGAAAGCGACCCCGCCGTTAAGAATTGCGAAAAGATGCCAGCGAGCTGTCTTTCTCAGAGCGAGAAAACTGCGAATAAGAGATGAATGCGGAGAGCAGCTGGTGCAATATCGGCCCCGTGTATACCTGTGCGGCGCCCTTCCTTCCTGCCGGTGTCCGCGTGTCCACAAAGGCGGTTCCAACACCCACCCCTGTACCCCTGCAGAGCCGGACGGACACAATGCGCTCCAGTGCTACACCGTTCCTGCACACCTGTGGGGACAAGAGCCTGGCCCTACCTGCTCCGTGTTCTCTACCCCCTACAGATTGTCTTTTGTCAGTCTTGTTTACCACTGTGCAGGTAACACACACGCGTGAAGGCCGCTGTTCCAGACAAACGGTGGAGGTCTGAAGCAATAAAGTGACGTAAACTTGATAAAACTGTTCGTTTCTGTCTCGGGTTCTTCAGCCTACGTTCGTCTGATGATTTTTCTGTCGTTTCGCGAACACGAGTAGCTGACATTGTCAAAGTTTCGCCCTCTATCGCAACTGTGACAATGTCAGCCGCTCGTGCTGGTGAAAGGCCAGAAAAATCGTGAGACGAACGTAGGCCGAAGAGCCTGAGACTGAAGCCAACAGGCAGTTTGTCAACAAGTGGCCGCGAAAGCCTTGTTGTTGTTGTTGTGGTCTTCAGTACTGAGACTGGTTTGATGCAGCTCTCCATGCTACTCTATGCTGTGCAAGCTCCTTCATCTCCCAGTACCTACTGCAACCTACATCCTTCTGAATCTGCTTAGTGTATTCATCTCTTGGTCTCCCTCTACGATTTTTACCCTCCACGCTGCCCTCCAATGCTAAATTTGTGATCCCTTGATGCCTCAGGACATGTCCTACCAACCGATCCCTTCTTCTAGTCAAGTTGTGCCACAAACTTCTCTTCTCCCCAATCCTATTCAATACCTCCACATTAGTTACGTGATCTACCCACCTAATCTTCAACATTCTTCTGTAGCACCACATTTCGAAAGCTTCTATTCTCTTCTTGTCCAAACTATTTATTATCCATCTTTCACTTCCATACATGGCTACACTCCATACAAATACTTTCAGAAGCGACTTCTTGACACTTAAATCTATACTCGATGTTAACAAATTTCTCTTCTTCAGAAACGCTTTCCTTGCCATTGCCAGTCTACATTTTATATCCTCTCTACTTCAACCATCATCAGTTATTTTGCTCCCCAAATAGCAAAACTCCTTTACTATTTTAAGTGTCTCATTTCCTAATCTAATTCCCTTAGCATCACCCGACTTAATTCGACTACATTCCATTATTCTCGTTTTGATTTTCTTGATGTTCATCTTATATCCTCCTTTCAACAATAACGTAAACTTGTCTGTCTTGCTAAAAAGAACCATTATGAAGCAAATAACCTCGACCGTGGTAATTCAAACTTATTTAACATCAAAACGGTACATTGCTGAACATGAACTTCTTGTCAAAGCTGTATCTACTAACAAGGGACTGCGCCTACTTGTCATCACCGATTTCGTCAAAATTTATAGTTTACGCAGGGCTTGGACAGAAATGGAAGTAACAGAAGTGAGAGCTCCAGACGGCCGAGCCAAGGAAAAACAGTATTTTTGGCGCTGGTCTGACGAGGCGTGAGACCTGTGCGTTACCGTAGGTGCCACGCTGAGACTGGCGCAGCAGGAAGAGCACACGACGGTAATCGGACGATCGTTGGGTCGGAAACCCTTCTTTTTAATTTTCAGTTTTTAAGTTACACTCTCAAATAAACCGAAATAATGCTCAATGCGTTGTGGTTACTAATAAGTTAATAAAAGACACAAAAGAACGGCAAAGAAAAATTTGATTGCAAGTATATTTCCAGAAACGGATTGTAAGACCAATATGAGAATTTCGTATACAAAATTAGATACCCTTACTAATTTACAGTTGATGAATCGTAGAAAGAGGGGAACAATAATCTCGGAATCTTACGCATGTTACACACACCGCATTTTTACGATTACGTAAGTATCAGAAAATTTTCTGAAAGAAGAACTTGGTTTATATTCACAAATTGTTCACAGTTTTCCAGGGAACCATGCGTAACGCGTCATTTCGCCAAATATTGGCGAGGCTAACTGGTGATGTACACTTGACAGCAAAAAAAGTGGGTCACTGCCAAATACAACCACCATAACGTAGCTGTGTTGCAGGTCCTGTTTACACCAAAACCCCATGGGGTACAGTTGTTTGACTAGACACAATGAGTACCGCAAGAGACTACTACAGACCAAAGGTCTTTATGGCAATCAGTCTAAGCGTCAACTAATATCGTCATACAAAACATATTAGAAAACACGTTCTTAGCGATGAGGCACCCCATAACATTAACTAACCTTAATTACAACAAGTGACATTTCAAAAGTTCTGAAAAAACGGATTATTTTACATATATCATACAATAATCCTGAGTCAAAATTAAATACTTGAGACAATATATGGTGTTACAAAGCCATACGGCAATTGTAAAAAAGTTTTTCGCTCTGGAAAAGGTTTTCCATCTACGTGCTGAACGTCACTCAACGGCGAGTGGCTCTGGAAACTGGATACTGGACTAACCAGTAAAAAAACGCGATTAACGGTAACAAGCACTCTACAGAAATCTCAACATTAACAGCGAATCACCAGTAATATCATTGTTCTTGTAACACATCAACAGCTACGTGTACATAAATTTGAACTTTAAATGACATGACCAACGTCGTCGTTCTGGACCTGGATTCAAATCCAGCACCCATAACCATTGCTAACTAAGCTAAGCTTTGTTTGTGCCTTATTGAGACCCGATCACTAGGCATACCGAGACGTGAAGCGTAAACTTTTGCACCAGTATCAGTTATCAATTCAGATCCAGAAAATAAATGACGAAAATGTTTGTAGTGAATTGAGAATCCAGTCATAGCAGTTACCTTCCTGGGAACTATCCCCAACGACGTTTAATATGGTGTCATTCACAAGTAATAAGGTATGCTTATGTTTAAAATTGAAATGCCATCATGTAAAGCTTGTGACAGGGATGTGAACCCAACACCTAATCGGATTGTTAACGAAGTACGTAAAATCAGAAGTTAAATATCAAATGTTTTCCCCAATAGTGAGATGTTGGAACCATAAATGAAAATAGAATTGTTTTTGCCTGACTGGGATTCGAACCCAGCATCTAGCGCCGTCATTTTCTAGCCAGGAACAGACGATAAATAGCTATTTTTGATTCACCAGTAGCGAGATGTGCGCATGTTTAGCTAGACATCAGGCGACGAAAAGTTCGGTGCCGAATGGAATTCAAATCCCGCACACGTGGTCATGAAGACACATTAACTATCAAATTCTTTTTCAATAATAGCTAGGAGTGATATGTTTGTACTTTCAATGATGTGATGGAAAATACTCTGCTGGCTAGAAGTTGAATCCACAACATATCGTCGTTGGTGATCACAACGAACACAACGTCAAACCCAAATGCGTTTTCGCCAGTAGGATGGAGAGGAATGTTTGAACTTGAAAAGATGTAAGGAAACGTTTGATTTTGTAATGTTGTGATAAAAAGGTCATCAAGTGGCTGTGAGGTGAAACGAACACGTTACAGCTGGACAACACACGAAGAGACGTTCAAAATGCAATTGTTTTCCACTAGTAGTTTGGAGTGCACATGCTAGGGCTTGAAATGAAATAATGAATATTTTGTGCTGATCAGGATTCGAAACCAGATAGATGCCTTTCGAGGAGGCCTAGAAGAGTTTGCAATCTTGGGGAACACCGTGAAATCGAATTCGAATCCCAGTCCAGCACCACAATTTTCAACGTCTCAGTTTCAAATAAAGTAAGAGCCTTGTGAACTTACATGGCCATTGGTTCATTAAATGAAATACGTTTTCTAGTTTACGACGGCTCGCTGGTGACAGAGTCTCTGCCTTTCGGGGTTTCTCCATCTGTCACAGCTCAAACGAATGCCGCTCTGCCCCAGTCGGCAGAGAAGAGATGTTATCTTTACTGCCGATATTGAACTACGGAGCTTACTGGCATTCTGCACTTGGCGTTACTAGGGGTGAAGGAGAGTTACTTGTGTGTGTTAAAATCTACGCCTGACGTGAACCTACACGTTTTACACATCAATACAAGATTAATCCACCAGACCACAGAACCCCCTGCCAAGCACATAATTATGAATTGTAGAGTATTCATTTAGATGTAGATGCAGATGTCAAGGGACGGGTAATAGGAAGGAGGGCGGGATCCGGGAATGGATAGAAGTGCAGAAGTGCAAAATATAAGCGTGAAATGCTTGCAAAGTATTGCTTACTTCGATGTGTGCCATAGTTCATTTTATCTTAGCACCGAGAGATAAGGAAGGACTGTTTTCAGAACGATGAATGGGTTGTAGGGAAGGGGAGATCAAAGAATACGGTTTCATAGGTGTGAAGAGGAACGATAGAGAGTAAAGACAGCAACAATTAAAAGAGAAAATGTAGCGTCAATGGAAACCGCTAAATTTGTTTATAAAGTTTTGGGGGAATGGAATAGAAGGGCACTTGCGGCGACAGTGTCAGAGAGAGAGAGTGTGTGAAAGAGAATAGAGGAGATATTAACAACGAGTAAACATTATATGAAATCGTTTCCGTATTGTGTGGAGGACGGAGCGTGTATTCATGGATGGAGGGGAAGAGACAGATGTATTTGAAGAAACAAAAACTACCGTGACAGAGTCCGTCTACGCTGATTAGTTTGTAAGTATCTAGGCAGGGTATAAATGAAATCAAAATAGAATATTTAACAAACTGTGTATTCAAAAGAAACCCACTTGAATTAAAAAGGCAACTCAAAGGAAATCTAACCCATATTGTATCTTTTCTGTTGCCACGCGATCTTCCACTAGCTCCCAATGAGGAAAAATGACGAAAAAGAAGACATAACAAAACATTTTAAGGACTCTAATATTTTATCCAGAATCCTTCATCATTCTGTACTTATATCATGCGTCTTGGCATAGAATGTATAAGCCGTCGGACGTAACAGCCTGAAGAAGCAACATCCTCCCAGGCTTCCAGGACGCAGTCCCAAAGAGCGTCCGCAACAGTTGGTTGATTTCGTGGCCAGTTCTCTGTTAATATTCTGGCGACCTCAGCCCACATGTTTTCCATGGGGTTCATATCAGTCGCCCGTGGCGGCCAGTCCATGGCGTTGACGCCAATCGTGGAGAGCCGCCGCTGAACAAAAGCAGACTTGTGAAGGGGGGAATGGTCCTCTTGCAATGTGACGTCCCCTTCTGCGTACAACATTCGCACTGACGGATGCATCACATTTTCCAATATGTGGGCATACTGCACGCTGTCCAGAGTTCCTTCTATCCTATGAAGAATTCTCGCCTCTCTCGCAGAAATCCAACCCCAGCAGGTAACAGATAGCCGGCACCTTCGTCTCGTCGTGGTTACATATTCGCGTCGATGGCGAGTCCCTTGCGGCCTGTAAACGATTCGTGGACCGTCGTTACTGGTGGAAAACACCTTCTCATCAGTGAAAACGACGTTGTCCCACGACGCCCTCAGATGGAGCTCCGCAAATGCTAGCCGGTATAAAACGTTGTCTTCGCTGAGCTCTTGTTTCACGGCGGATTGTCGTGCATGCAGTCCAGCGACCCTCAGTCTTCGGCAAATCGTGTCACTGGAGCCGGTGAAGTTGGTCTCCCGCCGCAACTGCTTCGCGTTCAGAAACGGATTTTCTCTGCTCCTAGACACTAGGTCCCTGTCTTCCTGCTGTGAGCTCACTCTCTTCCTGCCTGAGCCAGGAGCTCTGTTGGTGGTGCCTCTTTCAAGGCAGATCCTCCACCATCTCGTTGCAGTGGTATGTGGTACGTCATACCGTCTGCCAGCTTCTCTGATGGAACATTCTCCTCTCCCAGTGAGCCATTACGGCAGACAGCCTGATGTGTATTTCTGCTTGCCGCTCTTATATTGATGCCAGGAGAGGAGGTAAACATATTTACGTCAAACGGAGCGGCAGAGGCAGAGGCATGCGGCGCAGCCGTGCTGGCTCGTCCCGGGCTGTTGGCCCACCAACGCCACCGCCAGCTCGCTCACTTCCGCCTCGCCTCGGCCAGCCTGGCTGGCCCGTAGCTCGCGAGCCGCGGCTAGTACAGACCCGGCCCGCAAGGCCACGATCACCCCTTGAAGGATCAAAAGTTACACCTAACCTACCCAAGTCTGTAGTAGAAACTAACGTATCTACAGCTATTATGCTATAACATGTGCAGGCACACCTACAGTTGACGATTCATTTAAATATTTGACGAACAATACGTTCAAAAATACATTCATTTTAAACATAGCTACCACAAAATATTTCACCTAGCTAGCAATAGCATGACGCAGGAAACTATTCTTTCATGTAAGCGCTCTTCATTAGATGTAGCCTTAAGGAAACGTGTATTCAACCACGACAACTAAGCGGAATGTAAAAGTAAATAGGTTTGGCGGCAGCTTCTCCAAATAATAGTATATACGTAGTATATAATACACGTTTTGTGCACTTGTAACATGTATTCAGTGTCTCTGAAACAATACGTGTTGCACGACGGAAATTACTTTCTGCTGAGGCACTTCATTTACATCTCAATGATACACGACTACTAGAGAACATTGCTCTTTACGGCAGTCAATCCACTTGTAAATTAACACCATGATATCGCAGATATTAGGCAACACGTTACTGGGGATGAGAAAGGCCTTGAGGTTTGCAACTAAACATGCTACTCCTAGCTACTACTGAATAAGGATTTGATTATTAACGTATCTTCATAACCATGTGTGCCGCGTTCGACTCTCAGTCAGCATAGACGTTTTCGTCACCTTATTTCTAGTTACACGTGCGCACATCTCGCTGATGGTGGACCAACATTGGAATTTTCTCGTCTGTTCCTGGTTAGACAACGACGGCGTAGGCGCCGGGTTCGAATCGCGGTCAGGCAATACAACTTCAGTCGTCATTTAAGGTTCCAACTGCTGGTGACACACTGTGATATCTACATTCTGATTTTACGTACTTATTCAACAATCCGATTAGGTGCTGGGTTCGCATCCTTGTCACCAGCATTACATGATGGTATTTCAATTTTAAACACGTGCATCCTTTATTCCTTAACAATGCAACAATGTACAACGTCTGTCGAGGTTAATTACCAAGAAGGTAATTGTCACGTTAGGGTTCCTGGTTTCGTACAAATATTATCGTTGAGAATTGATAACTGATACTGGTGCAAACGTCAATATTTGACGTCTCTTTCTGTCTAGTGATCGAGTCTCGATAAGGCACAAAGCTTTGCGTGGTTAACAATGGCTTTACGTTCTGGGTTTGCATCCGGATCGAGAACGAAGGCGTTGGTCATGACATTTAAAGTACAACTTTGTGTTCAAGTAAGTGTCGATGAGTAATGTGAACAATGATATTACTTGTGATTCGCTGTTAATGTTGGGATTTCTGTAGAGTGCTTGCCGCCGTTAATCACGTTTTCTTTTAATTGCTTAGTATTACATGAAGTTGATGCGAAACCACTCCCCACTCCCCATTGAACTATGAACGACGTTCAGCATGTGTTGGGTAAACCTTTTAGACAGCAAAGAACTTGTTTCCAATTGCCATACAACTTTACAAATCCATATACTGTCTCAAATATTTAATTGTGCCTAAGAATTACTGAACGATTTATGTGACAAAATTAGTTGTCCCATAACGTTTGAAATGTCACTTATTGTAATTAAGTTTAGCTTACAAACGTTAAGGACTGTCTGATCTCTTCTGTACTATCGTGGGGTTACTTAACATCTGGGCAGACTGTCATAAAGACGGGTGTTCTCTATGAGTCTCTAGTGGTACTCATTGTGTATCTTACAACGACTGTATTGTGGAGGGTTGTGACGATGTGCAACACAGATACGCTATGTTGGTTGCATACATTCAGGTGCAGCCTACACGTTGGAATTCAGGCGTGACCCACTTTTTTTGCTGTTGACTGTATGGTGGAATGTATTTTGATGCACTCTTCTCGGGATGTGATTTTCGACAAGGTAAGAGTAGTTTTGAAGGATTTTCATCAAATTTTTTACCTGACTGTAAAAATACATATCGCTGGTTTAAATTTGGGAGGAATCGCTTTAATATTGCACTATGGCAATCTGCATCTTGAAAAAACTCGTCGCTTAGTTTGGAATTCGCTCGATCTCGCCACGAGTCAGTTAACGGAATAAATTTGACCTCCCGCCTGCAGGGCTTCATCACATCAGTAAAGATTTTTTGTGTAATACTGTTACTTAAATTTTGAATAATAATCAGCACTAGCGGCCGAAGACGTCTGGCATAAGAAGTCATCTCATTCTCCCACCGGCCTTGTCAAAGAGGACGGAGGAGCGGGCAGAGGTTCAGGGCACTCTCTTGTCCTAGGGGTGGGAAACTGCGGCTAAAGGCGGAAGAATCAGCAATGATCAACGGCACGAGGATGCAGAAGGCAATGGAAACCACTGCATTAAAGACACGTAACGTGTATCCACAGGACATGTGGCCTGTAATTGAAGAAGTGTCATGATGATCTCTCCATTGGCAAAAGATTCCGGAATAGTCCCCCATTCGGATCTCCGGGAGGGGACTGCCAAGGGTGAGGTTACAATGAGAAAAAGATTGAATAATTAACGGAAAGGATGACGTTCTACGAGTCGGGGCGTGGAATCTCAGAAGCTTGAACGTGGTAGATAAACTAGAAAATCTGAAAATTGAAATGCAAAGGCTCAATGTAGATATAGTTGGGGCCATTGTAGTGAATTGGAAAGAAGACAAGGATTTCTGGTCAGAGGAGTATAGGGGAATATCAACAGCAGCAGAAAATGGTGCAACAGGAGTAGGATTCCTTATGGATAGGAACGTAGGGCAGAGAGTGTGTTTCTGTGAACAGTTCAGTGACAGGATCAGAATCGACAGCAAAACAACACCGACAATGATAGTCCAGGTATAGGTGCCGTCGACGCAAGCTGAAGATGAACAGATAGAGAAAGTGTATGAGGATATTGAAAGGGTAATACAGTATGTAAAGGAGGATGAAAATTTAATAGTCAGAAAACAGGCATCGTTAGCCGGCCGCGGTGGTCTCGCGGTTAAGGCGCTCAGTCCGGAACCGCGCGATTGCTACGGTCGCAGGTTCGAATCCTGCCTCGGGCATGGATGTGTGTGATGTCCTTAGGTTAGTTAGGTTTAAGTAGTTCTAAGTTCTAGGGGACTGATGACCACAGATGTTAAGTCCCATAGTGCTCAGAGCCATTTGAACCAAACAGGCATCGTTGGTGCCGACATGTGCAACTATCTGCAGCTGGCTGCACCAAGTGCGCTCGATAGCCGCCGGAAGAGCCTCTTCCACATACTGGACAAGGCCACCCTGGCAAGCCCACCCAGTGAACGTTGGACATCTTCCCCGCCCTAGTCGCTATATTCCTGAGTGGCTTCATGACCCGCCTAACATTGGAGCTCCGAATAACTAAAAACCCCTACCCCCAGGTGCCTGTCCGGGCCTTGCTGAAGGAGCGGCCACTATCCTGACAGAAGGTGCATTCTGATCCGGCTCAGCCTCCCTCCAGCATCAGACAGCACAATGAATCTATTAGCAAAGTGCATGGGATTTGGCAGGAGCCTGCGTCCCCCATGCAGCCTTCGCCTTGAGGCTCAAGACGTCGACACAGTCCGCCACCCACACTGCGGTGAGAGTGGGCCGGACGGGTCAGTCGCACCTAAGGTCGGCTCAGTGACAGAAATCTGTGGCATCCCCCCTGCACATCTAGTACAGCAGAGGCTGCCCCAGGCACCCTATCGCCACCGCACCTCAAGGTGGCACTCTGGAGCCTCTTGACTGTGGCCAACAAAGCTTCTAGCTGCGTTTGAACTGTGGCCAACTCCTTCTGTATCCGCACACAACAGACACAGTCCCTATCCATCTAATATATTTACTATAAGAAACTTAAGGAAACCTACTGCCACACAAGGTTAATAGCTACACTCTACTTGGCAGAAACGACACTCAACAATAAAAACAATAAAAATGTTTGGTAGAAACTAGATCTGGTGCTTATTTTCCTACTAGGAGCTAACTAGTGAATATTAAAAAAAACAGTGACCTACAGTAAACTGCTAGGGGATACCTAGTGAATATTAATAAAGAATTAAACAGTAACCTATGGTAAGCTACACCTACTGATTATCCCTCATATTTATAATATAAACAAACGTTTACGTACACGCGAAAATAACCTAATAAAAGTATAAAAACTGCTAGCTTCAATGCATCCGAGTCTAAATGAGACTAATACACGTAAATACTGACAGATGCAGGTACAAAACAAAACCTTCAGCTAACAGTAAGAGTTCAGAATGTAAAGCACAAATACGAACTCTACTTTATAGGAACCGATGGGCTTACAGTACACGATCACTAAAGCCCACAACAAGCTAAGGAATTTAAGCAGACAGCGAGGTGAGTTTTAGGTTTCTGCTAACCAAACCGTATGTAAGAAGGGCTCAGAAGTTGTATTATAACACTGATTTACTCAGATATTGTAATGAAACACTAATTTACCACGTATTTTACGTTTGCTTCGCAGGTTGTTCTAGTAAAGCGTATACAAGTGAGGTTAGAATTCACTGTCAGTATCACTTTTCCTAATAAAACGTTTATAACTGCTACACTCAATGTATTGAGTCTAAATGACACTAATAAACGTGAATACTGAGTATTGTACACTAACTTAAACTGATTATCCCTCGTATTTATAATGAAAACAAACGATTACGTACACGCGAAAAATGACCGAATATACCATTTGAAAACTGCTACCTTCAATGTATCGAGTGTAAATTCCACTAATAAACGTAAATACTAAGTATTTTACACTGACTTAATTGATAATCCCGCGTATTTAACGCCAGTTAAAAATTTTAACAGTCATTTGCGTACACGCGAAACTGTCCTAAACAGAAACTTCGGTTTTCCTATTCATACGCAAATAAAAACTGAAACCTTCAATTTATCAAGTATATCTGACACTTATGCACGTAAATACTATAGAATATGCAGCAAAAACAATTAATTAGCAGCTAAATAACTTATCTCGCAACGCAGCAAGCGGAAAGTGCTCGTAGCCGGCGTCAAGGCTGCATCAACTTACAAAAGTAAATCGATTACAATTTTTTTGTGTTAAACGTTCTTTTCTGACAAAAAAGTTTCAGCAGCCGAATTGTCACTTTTCTGCCATGCAGTTATGCATGACCATAGTTATGTTTCTACTGATTGTGGTATTAAGCTAGGAAGTATAATTTTCAAAGATTCGAAGTGAAGCCCAAAACTTCATTGCGAGCGTACGATATGTGAGGTGATGGTACGAAATGTTTTGGATCCACATTTGGTAGAACTCGTAGAAAATAATTAAACGACTCCACATTTTTTTCTGTTTAGACAGGTGCCTCCAATAATGGTAATATTAAATACTTTCCTGTTACTGTAAAATATTTTTATGAAGTGTCTGGGACTGAAGGAGAAGTTGCTAAGCTCCTATGATGATAGTAATGAAACAGTTGACGGTATTTTCGGAAATTTTCAGTTTATTTTAGATGGATACAGTTTGGAAGTTT
The DNA here is from genome assembly GCF_023864275.1 of Schistocerca cancellata. Taxonomy (NCBI): domain Eukaryota; kingdom Metazoa; phylum Arthropoda; class Insecta; order Orthoptera; family Acrididae; genus Schistocerca; species Schistocerca cancellata. Next base: position 524,028,163 of record NC_064633.1, read on the forward strand.
CTAATAAATCCAGTTTTGGTACAGACGAAGCAGCAGTGAAATCTGCAAAACATCACAGGATTTTTTCAAATTTTAAGTCTTTGAATAGTAATATAACTGAAGCTGATTATAAGTGATTATATTCGACGTGGAAAGTCTAATAATGAAAGCTTACACCGAGTTCTCATCTTATAGTAAGAAAAATCATGAACTCAAAAAAAGTCTGCATTTGCTGACCAAGAATATCTAACAGTTTCAAGGTAGATTCGTGTACTGTGGTTGTCCTTGTTGCTGACTCTTGTGCGTTTACTAAGACACTGAGAAGCTATTCGGTCGTACTTTCTCCCTTAAGGGACAGACGAGACCAATCCTCGAATTTCGTGAATGACGTGGACGAAGAAGATCAATGGTCACCTGCCCTTTTTTTATGTAGATGCTGGTCGTACACAACTGTGCGAGTTCTGTCACGTCAGCAATTTTACAACTCAAAAATCGGAAAAGCCAACCTACAGGTCTTTATGACATTTTGAAATTCTTGAAGAAAAATATTGAACCTAGATTAAAAGATAATTTTGTTGGTTTTATTGTGAATCAGAATTTGAAGACATTGCACAAATCAGACCAGAAAAAATTTAGGTTGTTGCTTACGTTTACAGAGAATCATAAACTGTCTAAATAAGTGGTTTATATCCGAAAACTTGCGCGGTAAAAAAAGTCACTATCCTTAGCAAGAAAGATGAGATGACCTCTGACATCCTTACAGATATTGTAAAGACCATACAGTAAACCGTGACGAACTGTACAATGAATTCGCAGCATTAAGGAGTTCACTGAAAGTTTCAAAACTTCTGATTTAACAATTGTCCAAAAATGTGTCCATTTCTTTAGTAAAACTGCAGCTCCAAACTTATTAAAGATATTGAAATTTGTGTTTTCTATTCCTGTCAGCAACGCACATGTAGAACGAATATTTTCACCGATAAAAGACTTGTGGATAGATGAGCAAAACAAACTTAAGGCGAGATTTAGGAAACGTGAACTTCTTGTTAAGATAAACAATAATATGAGCTATTCAAAGCTCTATCAGAGTTGTACATGGGAAGAAATTTCTGCAGGCAGCTACATCAGACAACGAGTACATCCTCAAGTTGCATCCCCAGCTCCATTGATATTCAGCGATGTATAAGGTAAACACTGTTAACTTTTAAATATGTTAAGTTTCAAGTATGGTATTCATAATTTAGTTTCGGTGTGAGGATAAAAACTGACGAACGTCAATATGAATTACGCATTTAATATATTAAGTGTTACCTTTTTTTTTTTTTTTTTTTTTTTTTTGAAGTGTCCCAACATTTGACTTGCCAGTGATAGTGTTCTCCCAGCATTTGACTTACCAATGATGGTGTTGTCCCTACATTTGACTTGTCAAAGGTGGCAAACCTAGAACGAGCTGTTAAGTTTATCTCTCTAAGAAACGTAAGCACAGACATACGCTATGTAAACTGTGACACGTCAGAGTTATTGTGAGTCAATGTTTTCAATTTTTTTACGACCAATCAAAAAATTTAAGAATATACAGGGTTATTACAAATGATTGAAACGATTTCACAGCTCTACAATAAGTTTATTATTTGAGATATTTTCACAATGCTTTGCACACACATACAAAAACTCAAAAAGTTTTTTTAGGCATTCACAAATGTTTGATATGTGCCCCTTTAGTGATTCGGCAGACATCAAGCTGATAATCAAGTTCCTCCCACACTCGGCGCAGCATGTCCCCATCAATGAGTTCGAAAGCATCGTTGATGCGAGCTCGCAGTTCTGGCACGTTTCTTGGTAGAGGAGGTTTAAACACTGAATGTTTCACATAACCCCACAGAAAGAAATCGCATGGGGTTAAGTCGGGAGATCGTGGAGGCCATGACATGAATTGCTGATCATGATCTCCACCACGACCGATCCATCGGTTTTCCAATCTCCTGTGTAAGAAATGCCGAATATCATGATGGAAGTGCGGTGGAGCACCATCCTGATGAAAGATGAAGTCGGCGCTGTCGGTCTCCAGTTGTGGCATGAGCCAATTTTCCGCGTGCTACGTGTGAAACTTGCCCGCACGCGTTCAACCGTTTCTTCGCTCACTGCAGGCCGACCCGTTGATTTCCCCTCACAGAGGCATCCAGAAGCTTTAAACTGCGCATACCATCGCCGAATCGAGTTAGCAGTTGGTGGATCTTTGTTGAACTTCGTCCTGAAGTGTCGTTGCACTGTTATGACTGACTGATGTGAGTGCATTTCAAGCACGACATACCCTTTCTCGGCTCCTGTCGCCATTTTGTCTCACTGCACTCTCGAGCGCTCTGACGGCAGAAACCTGAAGTGCGGCTTCAGCCGAACAAAACTTTATGAGTTTTTCTACGTATCTATAGTGTGTCGTGACCATATGTCAATGAATGGAGCTACAGTGAATTTATGAAATCGCTTCAATCATTTGTAATAGCCCTGTACTATTACCAGTAAACGACAGCTATGATCTCAGTGTTCGTGGACTTTATATAATCCCTTTCAAATTCGGCAGCAGCTACATTGGTCCGCGTAACATTTCTGACGGGTACAGAGAACACTGACGGCGCGTTAAACGTCGCGACTTTGACAAATCTGTTGATGCCGAATACAACCTCACAAGTAAACATGCGATAAGTGAAGAAGATACGATTCTGTTTGATGAAACGAAACAGTATTCCGGAACATGGCTCTGAGGAGGCCTTAGACTAAAACCTAAACATAAGTGTAAATGTGAAAACAAAATTGCTAAAACAAAGTACTTCCAGAGGTCACAGGCCCCTTTCTCTCCTGTAATACATCACATATGAACTGTCACACTTTGTAAGAACACATATAACAAAAACGGAAACACTGTTTCAAAGTACGAAGAACATGTAGCAAAAAAACGCCATTATTTCAAAGTAAGCCTTAACGTATTGTGCAGATTTTTGGTTGAGTGGTCGAATATACATGTTAGAGAAAACATTTTAAGTGGTATACAAAACCATATCTGCCAAATTTTAAGAAATTGTATCAAGAACATGATGACGCATCTAGATCGGGCAACATCAACATATCATCCACAGGCTTATACGCTGAAGAGCCAAAGAAACTGGTACACCTGCCTAATATCGTGCAGGGCTCTCGCGAGCATTCAAAAGTGTCGCAACACGACGTGTCACGGACTCGACTAATGTCTGAAGTTGTGCTGGAGGGTATTGACACCACGAATCCTGTAGGGCTGTCCATGAAACGGTAAGAGTACGTGGGGGTTCCGAACAGCACGTTGCAAGACATCCCAGATATGCTCAATAATGTTCATGTCTGTGGAGTGTGGTTGCCAGTGTTTAAACTCAGGAGAGTGTTCCTGGCGCACTCTGTAGCAAACTCGGACGTGTCGCATTGTCCTGTTGGAATTTCCCAAATCCGTCGGAATGCGCAATGGACATGAATGGATGCAAGCGATCAGACAGGATGTTTACGTACGTGTCACCTGTCAGAGACGTATCTAGACGTATCAGAGGTCCCGCATCACTCCAACTGCACACTCACCACACTATTACAGAGCCTCCACCAGCTTGAGCCATGCTGACATGCAGGGTCCATCGATTCATAAGGTTGTCTTTCGGTGTTGACGGGCCCATGCGAGACGTAAAGCTTTGTGTTGTGCAGTCATCAAGGATACACTAGTGGCCCTTCGGCTCCGAAAGCTCATATCCAGTCATCAACAGTGCAATGTCGTTGCTGACGGGCCCATGCAAGGCGTAAAGCTTTGTGTCGTACTCCAGAAGCCCACATCGATGATGTTTCGTTGAATGGTTTGCACGCTGACACTTGTTGATGGCCCAGCATTGAAATCTGCAGCAATTTGCGGAAAGGTTCCACTTCTGTCACGTTGAACGATTCCCTTCAGTCGTCGTTGGTCCCGTTCTTGCAGGTCTTTCTTCCGGCAGCAGCGATGTCGGATATTTATATGTTTACCGGATTCCTGATATTCACGGTACACTCGTGAAATGGTCGTACGGGAAAATCCCCACTTCGTCGCTACATCGGACATGCTGTGTCGCATCCCTCGCGCGCTGGCTACAACACCACGTTCAAACTCACTAAAATCTTGACAACCTGTTGTCGTAGCAGCAGTAACTGACCTAACAACTGCGCCAGACACACCTTGTCTTATATAGGCGTTGCCCACCACAGCGCCGTATTCTGCCTGTTAATACATCTCTGTATTTGAATACACATGCCTATACCAGGTTGTTTGGCGCTTTAGTGTATTTTGAGTACAATATAGACGCAAAGCTAATTTGAGAAGAACGCAAACCAAATGTAACGACTCTGTAACCCACCGCAGCACGGTTGGCCAACTCTCTTCAAAACGTGGATAGAACAGAAATAGAAAAAAATTGTGCGTTGGTACTTGAGGCTCGGAAAATTCCGTGTAGACTGCACTGGTGCATATTGACTAACGCTGCTGTAGCCTTCCAGTCACAGGGGGATATGATACATGCCGTGAAATCTGCTAGTCAACAATGAATTGGACAACGGCTTCTTTTTCAGATATTGTTTGTTAGGCCTCTTTAATACATGACAGTGATTCTATCCAATTGTCAGGATAAAATAAGATGGGTAGCACTCGAGAAGGAGTGTTTATGACATTTTTGACTTTAAACTGCTACCGACATCTTTGGTTGCAAGATTTCCTCTGCGTGGTTACACTTTTGTATACGGCTCGCCTGCTAACTTAGTAGTGCAGTTAACGAGTTCGTGCGTATACTTGCACGTTTTTGGCGGCCAGTCGTTTTTCTACCGTGCGCCAGAGTCACCCAGTAGAGCCATACATTTTTGCAATATTGCACAGTATCGTGCAATAATGCCCGATGTCGACGTTAATCTAGGTAGTTGTGATGCACGGGCATGCCATAATCGAAGCTGGTCTATTGCCGATTGGTCGGATATCTGAAAATTTGCAGGCCGAGAAGATTTTAGGCACAAACATCCCCGTGAGAATACGATGCATGACGTACTGCATCTGCTTTGTCATGTTCGGATCGAATCGTGTCGAGATTCCAAAAAATGACAACTGAATAAGACAAGTGGATTCCACCTGACATACAAAATCTGCTTTTCGAACGATCTGCCAGTGGACAATCCGACAAGGACCTTTCTGAAAGCAATGATGACACAGGCGACATATGTGGCTACGATTTCAACTGAAAAATGTAAAATATCAGATAAAATATTTCAGTACGGTAATTTAGACTTCTAATTCGTTACCAGCGACGTCAAAATACAGGGTGATTCAAAAAGAATACCACAACTTTAAAAGTGTGTATTTAATGAAAGAAACATAATATAACCTTCTGTTATACATCATTACAAAGAGTATTTAAAAAGGTTTTTTTTTCACTCAAAAACAAGTTCAGAGATGTTCAATATGGCCCCCTCCAGACACTCGAGCAATATCAACCCGATACTCCAACTCGTTCCACACTCTCTGTAGCATATCAGGCGTAACAGTTTGGATAGCTGCTGTTATTTCTCGTTTCAAATCATCAATGGTGGCTGGGAGAGGTGGCCGAAACACCATATCCTTAAAATATCCCCATAAGAAAAAATCGCAGGGGGTAAGATCATGGCTTCTTGGAGACCAGTGATGAAGTGCTCTGTCACGGGCTGCCTGGCAGCCGATCCATCGCCTCGGGTAGTTGACGTTCAGGTAGTTATGGACAGATAAGTGCCAATGTGGTGGCGCTCCATCCTGCTGAAATATGAATTGTTGTGCTTCTTGTTCGAGCTGAGGGAACAGCCAATTCTCTAACATCTCCAGATACACACAAAAAGCTTTCTGTTGAGCGGTCGCCATCTTAGCATCAACTGACGCTGACGCCTAGTCAACAGCGCCTCAAGCGAACAAATGTACAACTAAATGAAACTTTATAGCTCCCTTAATTCGCCGACAGATAGTGCTTAGCTCTGCCTTTTGTCGTTGCAGAGTTTTAAATTCCTAAAGTTGTGGTATTCTTTTTGAATCACCCTGTACTTTATATCCGAAGTTTTACTCGACGTCGCTAAACTGATATTTTTTGATCCACCATTTTGAGTTTTGTAATTTTGACACCCGATTCATCACCAGCGTCCCCAAAAATCGAAAAGGAACAGTTTAGTAGGATTTTATGACCATGTTCCTATTACATCCAGGTTTTGAAGCGAGTTGGCATGCTTTGCGCCGGAGACCGTGCGCCCCTTATACCAAGAAGGTATCCCTGAACAACCCGCTGAAAGCCTTTCGGTTGGAGTTCTGGTTCACTTCTCTGTACGGCTGAGTTATCCCGCCCGGCTAGCCGCGCAGTCTAACGCGCTGCTTCCCGAGCGGGAAGGCGTGCCAATCCCCGCCACGAATCCGCCCGGTGGATTAGTGTCGAGGTCCGGTGTATTGGCCACTCTGTGGATAGTTTTTAAGGCGGCTTTCCATCTGCCTCGGCGAATGAGGGCTCGTTCGCCTTACTCCGCCTCAGTTACACTACGTCGGCGATTGCTGCGCAAACACTGTCTTCAGGTACGCGTACACCATAATTACTCTACCACGCAAACATCTGCGGTTACACTCGTCTGGTATGAGACGTTCCCGGGGAAGTCCACTGAGGGCCGAACCGCACAATAACCCTGGGATCGCGGTGGGGCGGCGGTGGGGTGGGTGGACTGCTGTGGCCTGTTGTAGGGTTGTGAACCACTGAGGGCTACGGCGGGACGAAGCTTCTCCGTCGTATCCAGGTCCCCCGTTCAATGCACGATACACACACGGCTGAGTTCATTGCTTTTTGGAAATTTTACTCAGTGTTTGAGATTTGTTATTTATTGAGTTTCGGTCTTCATCTACTCAACCAATGAAATGAATTCAGAGAACTATTTTCTTTGGAATTCAAAGCGAAAATAAAACTTGCTCTACCAAGTATTCACAGTAACACTGACGCGGGATTGACGCTGTCAGTGCAAGTCACAGAAAATGCTGCAAATGGTCACCGCTGGTGACGATGCAGTCCAGTGCTCGATTTATCAAACCGTCATACAAGCGTAGCAGCAATGGCATTTTCAGTGTTCTGCTGTAGGTGTCCCAGTGTGTGAGTATTGTCTGAGTACACCTGACCCTTCAATCTGCCACATAGCTAAAAATCACAGGGGCAGAGGTCGCCAGGAGACTGCACTGGCCTCATCTCATCGAACACCTCACGCAACCGCGACAGTGTTGTCAAGGAGCCGCGTGCTGTTCCTCCGTCTTGCAGCAAATACAGTCGTTCATCTTCAGTCAGTTGATCCACGTATGGATTAAACAGTTTGTATCGATTCATTTTGAATGTTACTTAAGTTTCTTCCGCCTGGTCCATTGATGAATGCATGCGAAATTTTCATGCTTCACAAAATTTATTCACATTAATTGACATCCGAACTGCACACTCGTCATGTAAACAAAACACGGACAGACTTCACTGATCTCTTTGACTTCCAAAAGTAACTTCAAAACTTACCTCTCGCAGCATCGCTTTATATAGAATTTTAACAACTTCCAAAATAAAGCATTATTAATTTTGTTCAATTTTGATGTTACAATTAAAATTTACAAAACGTAAAGAAACCGATGTTACTGCCGAATAAGGTTAAAATACAGTATTCAATGACAATCTTTTATAGTAAAATCTTTAGCTTTCCATAATAAAATCATTCTTAACTTTAATTACAATAATGTCTCTCGTATTATTTTAGTTACGTAATTAATTACAGTTTGGATTAAGTTACTAATAGTGAATGGTAGTACAGAGCTCGTGCTTTATCCGATTACATACATAAAATGCACAAATAAGGCCTCAAATTCTGGAACTTGGAAAACTGTGAGATGTAAACAATTGGAGAGATAATTAGAAATGTAATTACAAAGAATACTGATTGCAGAGGAAGACATAAAAATAAATGACAAATGGAAATACATCGCTTGGTAATAACTTTTAAGCTGTTTCTCAAGATAGTGAGGTCTTCTGTTACTGGATTTTTAGATTACCATTTTGTTAATTAGAGGCATTGATTCTTCATCCTAACATATCTGCAGTCTCTAATTATTTATTTCTAAGGGCTTATTACTTCAGTTTCTTGATTGGGTACTTAATTTAGTATAAGTACATAATTTTATCAATGACACAATCCACCGATAATTACGACAACGCATGTCCTTCCAGAACATTCCACATGCCTTCGCAATGAATAACAAGTTTTTTATCAAATAGGACAGAATGATACATATAAGGACACACATACAAGGCCTTAGGAAGCACTGAATTGTCCGATAACTATCCGGATGCATATTAAAAAAAAGGTGGTATCGGACATTTCATAAGAGCCCCTGGGAAGGCTGTACCGTTATAAGGTCCTGTAAACACCAGTCAACATAAACAGTTTAATGAAAGAATAGTGTTACGACACGGAGACCAGACATAGCGCACCAAACACCAGTCTTAACGTCGTGCAAGGCTCTTCACAGTATTGCTCGGTGATGGCGCGTGTTCTGTGACGTCACATACCCTTGTAGACTGAACTGGGCCTCATCTGAGGAAATGAAAAATTAATTATCCAAAACTCCTTGTTCCACTTTACTGAGAAATCACCGTCAGAAACACGTGAAAGTTTGTCTGTATGTTGCAAATCGTGTAGAACGGTGAATCTGTGAGGATACTTAGGCAGGTCATTTTTGATTAACGTTTCGACGCTTGCACGGATAAACGGCTTTGAGATTTCGTCCGACTATGCCGCAGGCTTTCTTTCACTCGAGGAACGTTTTCCGGCGTTCGAGCTCTTTTCGGAGAGTTTCGTATTTTATTCTCTACAGAGGCCGTTGTGCCCCATGTTACCACTATGTTTTGCATCGCAGAATTTGAAGGAGGTTTTGCCTAAATAATTTCAGCCTTAAACTCTTGTGTAAACCGTTCCCTAAACGTTTTCCACGACTAGCGTTTCGTGTAATACCCGACAATGAATACGCGCGGTTTTCGTGGAGGTGTGTTCCGTCTATGCACCTAAATGAAAGGCAGTTTGTTTTTTTCCATACGCGTTTTGCGTTTTTCATTCGTAATGGATCTTCAGTGGCCTGTAATACATGTGTCTTTTCATACGCATAATAAATGTATTATTTAGTAGTTATAGTATGTTACTATGTTACATTTTGTCGTGTTTTCCAGATTAGAATCAACTTTTGCAGCACAAATATCGTGACGTCAAATGGTCGGTTTGCATCACTTACGATTTCCAGTGTTATTAGTCCAATATGTGTGGTCCTGGAGATGTGTTCACTCAGTCTTCATGCTCCAGCTGGGCAATTTCCGGCGTTCTTTCACCAACATTTATAATAACACATAATTTTCATTTTTCATTTTGTGAGCTATATGCGTGTGTTTACAGAGTGTAGTGTTGCCAGCTGCCGCTATGTTTTTATCTTCCGTCTTTTGTTTGTGTTGTGGGCGTGGTTTGATATTTTTCATTTGTTTTGTGTGTGTGTGTGTGTGTGTGTGTGTGTGTGTGTGTGTGTGTATGTTAGTGCGTGCGTATTTTGTTGTGTGTCGTTCCTTGTGGGCAGGTGTTGGGCAGTTTTCTTTTTTTCCTTTTTTTTTAACTGCATATTTGTGTACGTTTGTATGTGTGTGTGTGCGTGTGTGTGTGTGTGAGAGAGAGAGAGAGAGAGAGGGATGGGGATAGAGAGAACGAGAAAGAAGGGGTAAGGAAGATTCATTAATTATGTACTCTGCTTATGTTCAATATTTCTTCTGTATGTTATTGTTTTTGTGGCTAACATGATCAGGAAATTATTGCTTATATGTATTTGATCATTAATTACTTTATTTTTCATTGCAAGGGCTCTTTGTATGTGAAATTTTTCTTGTACTGGCAGGTGTCTTTTGTTGTGATTCTTCACTCTAATAATTATGATGCCTTGTTCCATGTAGGATGGTTCATGTCCATATTTTATCAGTTGTTCAGCAAAGGTAGAATGGTTATTTTCATACTTCCAACGTCTTATATATTCTCTCTACCTAATTTTCAAATTTCTCCTTGTTATCACCAGATATACTGATCCATATTCTTGGAATTGTAACTGGTATTTGCCTGATCGTTGGTATTTATCATCTCTGTAAATATGACTGGAATGTGTTTCTTGTTCTGTAAGCAATGTGTAAGTCCACCTTCTTTAATGTATTTGTTATCCTGTGTTTTTATTTGTGTTTGTGTGTTACAATGTACTATTTCTTTCTGTTAGTCATGTCGTGAGTGTTATTGTTTTGTGCTTCTGTGTGTGCTACAGTGTCTATGGGGTTCTTTGGTGTTTGTATTCTCGGCTTGTTTTCCTTTTTTTTTATTTGATTTTTTGCTTGAGTCTGTAACGAGACATCCTCCTTGTAGAATTTTGGACAGTTCAATATCACCTCAGGTGCTTTTCTGAAAACTTTCATATAATTTTATACACAGTATGTTAATTTTCAAGCTAAAATTTGTTAAGAGGAATTACTTTATAAAATATTGTAGTTTCAATGTTATAATCGATAAGTACTAGTTCTCAATGCACAATTAAAATTAATTTTTAGAATCATTTGAAATTACGAGTTATTTGCACACGTAAAATTTCTATTATTAATTACGCAATTCTGTACTGTTTACTATGTTTATTTCTGGATTCATTTATGGAACAATAATCGAAATTAATATTGTAACGAAAACTAGTAGGAATTCATTTGTTATGAAATATTGTGACCCCTTTGGAATATTGTTATTTCCACAGAGTGTGAGAGTTGTAAGCTTGCCTCTGATGTAATCGCACGTATTTTTGTATAATCGGTGCCAACAATGTAATTTCGGCTTTGCTAATGTGAAAAATTAAAATACTGTATGATATACTAAAATGTGAGAAAAATCAGTGGAAAATATATTTACATATAAAATTCTGCAACAACAATCTTCCAATTTATTTATCTCAGACCAACTGCGAGGGCCTGATGTTAGATTTTCAAGTTCGAGAATCAGACCCCTAGACAAGAAGAACTGGAGGCATCTCAACATGACTGAGCCACGGCTGGCTCGTCTTATGATTTGCATTAAACCTTGGTTGCTATTCTGTGTTTAGCCTCCCGCAGTTATCGCGATTATGCTGTTATCCTCTCTCTCCACGAGTGGCAGCAGCAGCGTGTATCGATATTGGTCGGTTGGCGTGGAGCAGTGAGGCGCGTGTCTGGCCGGGGCCGCTGGCGGCGTCCACGCATGGTCAGAGTGTGAGAGGATGTACCCATTACTACGAGGTCCGTGGCTTACCGATCCCACACACGAAAGTTGAGTCTTTACTCAATCTACCAGCCAGCCCCAACTGTTCACATTGTGTCGTTTGAATTTCGTTGTTGGCTGTTGAGACATTCCTGGGAGCAAGAACATGTGTTTTCAACCTGACAAAATTCTAGCCGCCCTCCTGTGGAGGTTAACGTAACTTGATTATTTTGGAATTGAAGTGGACCACCGGAATCTTCTGTCTTCTGGCCGTTAACGTTCCGGTTATCTACCCTGACCGTTGACGTAAATTCAGGCAGTGTATTTTCCTCGTCGTGTTATGGCCGTCCGACACGGCGTGTAGTTTGACAGCTGAAAGTGTAATTCACTGTGTGCGCCGATAGCTTTTGCATGTTCCAATGAACTCCCTGTTGTGTGCTGGTCGGATGGAGCGGAAGTTATTCTGTCGCTTGGTCCGTTGACTGTCTGTCGGTTGGGTTGCCGTCAGATTGAGAATTGTTGGGCCGACTGCCTGTCTCATCTAAGCGAGCGCTAGTGTTTGAGTTCCAGGCCGACCCTTGGAAACTTCTGAGCGCCGTTTGATGTACAGCATTTTCTTATTTGTCCTTGTTGTTTGTTTACGTATGGCTTCTAGCCAATTTTAAATTAAAGTTGTTTTACCCTTAGGGCGTGAGATTGTATGACTTCAGCCTAATTTAGAGAAATGTTTTAAGATAAGGCCTTCTGCCTTTTAAATTCAAATTCCTGTTTGATTGTTTGGGTTCAAATGGCTCTGAGCACTATGCGACTTAACTTCTGAGGTCATCAGTCGCCTAGAACTTAGAACTAATTAAACCTAACTAACCTAAGGACATCACACACATCCAATCCCGAGGCAGGATTCGAACCTGCGACCGTAGCGGTCGCTCGGTTCCAGACTGTAGCGCCTAGAACCGCACGGCCACTCCGGCCGGCGATTGTTTGGGCCTTCAGCCTAATTTAGAGAAATGTTTTATGATAAGGCCTTCTGCTTTTAAAATTCAAATTTTTGTTTTTGAGTCTTAAATGATTGGCCTTCAGCCGGTTTTAAATTAAAGTCCTTAAGGCGTGACATTGAATGGCGTATTTAGCCGGGAATTAAGTTCTAAAATTGATGTTTGGCTTGCTCTGTTTTTAATGTTTTCTTTACTCTTGTAATGTTTGTCAAATGAATAAAGTAGTATGTACGAGTGCAACTGACAGCCTCTCATTTTGGCCGATTTCCACAAATTAAATTATCTGTCCTGTCCTATGGGTATAGCAGGGGGTCTCAATGACAGGCGTGGTAAACTTGAAGATTTGTGGTAATCTTCGCTCCTCTGAAATCTTCATAAAAGGCTTTGCTTATTAATTACTTCGACTGGACACTGTTTAACGTGGACAATAGATGGAAGAAGGAAGGAGGGGGGAGATTACAGTACGTATGTGGGAGTTTGGTGTCATTGTGGGTCTTCACTTGGCCGGCGTGTCGAACCGTGCGGATCCCGATTTGTGAGCCGTTCGGATGTGACAGTTGCCCATTGTTGGACTCCATGGGAACGTAAGGGCAGGTATAACCGTCGTCGTCAAGGTTCCGGATGACCACTACCGAACACCTTAAGGGAGGATCGTGCTACTGTGCACTTAACGCACCGTAGCCCCTAGACATCTGTACGCGCCATAAAGAACAAGTAAAGCACTCACTGGACCATACTGTGTCATTCCACGTCATTGGTCACAGACTACCAGGATCCAGATAAGGGAATCTCTGTCAGATGCGTTGGGTGCCATAAACAGAGACGGCTGCGTTTGGAGTGGTGCCCCGACCTGGAAGTGTGAACAGCTGATGAAGTACACTCCTGGAAATGGAAAAAAGAGCACATTGACACCGGTGTGTCAGACCCACCATACTTGCTCCGGACACTGCGAGAGGGCTGTACAAGCAATGATCACACGCACGGCACAGCGGACACACCAGGAACCGCGGTGTTGGCCGTCGAATGGCGCTAGCTGCGCAGCATTTGTGCACCGCCGCCGTCAGTGTCAGCCAGTTTGCCGTGGCATACGGAGCTCCATCGCAGTCTTTAACACTGGTAGCATGCCGCGACAGCGCGGACGTGAACCGTATGTGCAGTTGACGGACTTTGAGCGAGGGCGTATAGTGGGCATGCGGGAGGCCGGGTGGACGTACCGCCGAATTGCTCAACACGTGGGGCGTGAGGTCTCCACAGTACGTCGATGTTGTCGCCAGTGGTCGGCGGAAGGTGCACGTGCCCGTCGACCTGGGACCGGACCGCAGCGACGCACGGATGCACGCCAAGACCGTAGGATCCTACGCAGTGCCGTAGGGGACCGCACCGCCACTTCCCAGCAAATTAGGGACACTGTTGCTCCTGGGGTATCGGCGAGGACCATTCGCAACCGTCTCCATGAAGCTGGTCTACGGTCCCGCACACCGTTAGGCCGTCTTCCGCTCATGCCCCAACATCGTGCAGCCCGCCTCCAGTGGTGTCGCGACAGGCGTGAATGGAGGGACGAATGGAGACGTGTCGTCTTCAGCGATGAGAGTCGCTTCTGCCTTGGTGCCAATGATGGTCGTATGCGTGTTTGGCGCCGTGCAGGTGAGCGCCACAATCAGGACTGCATACGACCGAGGCACTCAGGGCCAACACCCGGCATCATGGTGTGGGGAGCGATCTCCTACACTGGCCGTACACCACTGGTGATCGTCGAGGGGACACTGAATAGTGCACGGTACATCCAAACCGTCATCGAACCCATCGTTCTACCATTCCTAGACCGGCAAGGGAACTTGCTGTTCCAACATGACAATGCACGTCCGCATGTATCCCGTGCCACCCAACGTGCTCTAGAAGGTGTAAGTCAACTACCCTGGCCAGCAAGATCTCCGGATCTGTCCCCCATGGAGCATGTTTGGGACTGGATGAAGCGTCGTCTCACGCGGTCTGCACGTCCAGCACGAACGCTGGTCCAACTGAGGCACCAGGTGGAAATGGCATGGCAAGCCGTTCCACAGGACTACATCCAGCATCTCTACGATCGTCTCCATGGGAGAATAGCAGCCTGCATTGCTGCGAAAGGTGGATATACGCTGTACTAGTGCCGACATTGTGCATGCTCTGTTGCCTTTGTCTATGTGCCTGTGGTTCTGTCAGTGTGATCATGTGATGTATCTGACCCCAGGAATGTGTCAATAAAGTTTCCCCTTCCTGGGACAATGAATTCACGGTGTTCTTATTTCAATTTCCAGGCGTGTACGTTGCTTGTTGTCCAGTGACGAATCGCGGTTCTGCACTTCCCCGGATGACCGTCGTGTGCAAGTATGGCGGCCATCTAGGATGAGGACCCGTTCTTGCAGTGTTTTGGGGAGGCACAGCAGTATCACCCCTGCCGTCATACTGGGGCGAGCCGTCGGATATGAATTTAGGTCTCGGCTGGTGGTGACAGAGGAAACCAGAACATTCAACGGTACATCAGCTGCTTCTTGCGTCTCATCTGTTACCTCTCAAGCGACAATAACGTGGCGCTACTTTCCAGCAGGACAATGCTCGTCTACACACGGCACGTGTCTCTGCAAACTGTGTGATGTTAAGGTACTCCAAGGGCCAACAAGTTTCCCACATCTGTACCCAACTGAACATGTGTAGGACCAGCTCAGACATCAACTCCATCCTGGTATCAGTGTCCAGGATGTGAAAAGCCTGCTTGCCTCAGGTGAGGCTTTATGAAACTCTTTCCAAGCGAACAGCGCATGCATTCTGGTCAGAAACTGCGCAACGTCATTCTGGTGATGAGACTCATATTGTCACGTTCTTTGTAAGTGCGATATTGTAATCGCTGAAATACACTGAAGCAGGCATGCGTACTCAGGTACAGAGATATGTAAACAGACAGAATACGGCACTGCGGTCGGGAAAGCGTATATAAGACAACAAGTGTCTGGCGCAGTTGTTACATCGGTTACTGCTGTTACAATGGCAAGTTATCAAGGTTTAAGTGAGTTTGAGCGATGGGTCACAGCATCTCTGAGGTAGCGATGAAATGGGAACTTTCCTGTATGACCATTCCACGAGTGTATCGTGAATATCCGGTAAAACATCAAATCTCCGACATCGCTGCGGCCGGAAAAAGATAGTGCAAGAACGGGACCAATGATGGCTGAAGAGAATTATTCAACCACTTGTGTACCCATGATGATTGCACAACACAAAGCTTTACACCTCGGATGGGCCCGTCAATACCGACATTAGATTGTTGATGACTGGAAACATGTTGCCTGGTCGGACGAGTCTCGTTTTAAATTGTATCGAGTGGATGGATGTGTTGCAAGATGGCAAGAACTATGCCCCTTACATGAAGTCATTAAAGATCACCTAACTCACGTTGAACGAACAGTAGGGCTGAAGAAAAATGACTGACAAGGCACAATGCATCTTGTCGAGGGTATAGTATGGACGTATTGGAATAATTAATGTCGGGTGATGGATTTAAAGTAATTCACACGACATAAAAACTTTGTGGAATCGCGTCGATTTACTGGAGGCTAGTTTACCCCAGGGAAATATTCGAGTTGACTAGGACGTGCGGCTCAGGAGCGGCGAAGGGAAGCGACAGTAGGCAGCTTAGGGCGGCTCAAACTCTTGAGAAAGCGGTAATGGGGTGCGACCTCCAGCTGCCTTAAGATGAGTGACAGTGAGGGGGGTTGTTTGACCCCATGCTGGTGTACCAGGAAGCAGACAGAGAACTTGTACGCCTGTTGATAAATGTCCATTGTCCCGTTTTCAGTGAAACATGGGAGAAAGCCGCGCAAAGCTACGGTGGAGCGGTCAACAGAGGTCAAAATATGCGTGTTTGTGACTATAGCAACTTCACGCTGAATTCACAGTCCGCAGAGTCTGAAGTAAATCAGGTGAAGAGCGACAGAATGAAATACGCCGGCCTCCGATGGGAACGTAGGACCAAGGAATTTGAAGTACTCTCCTGGGAGTCAGAATTCCGGAAGACTTTGAGCAGACGCTAACCTTGATGGGTGGCCTGGGAGGAGCTAAATAGCAGAAGTTGAGAGGAAGAGAAATTTTGTGGGAATTTGTTCACTTCCCAGAGCAGGCATTTGTCGGCACTGCAATGGCATAAGTGATTTTGCTTGAGGGGGAACCGAAGCGAAGAGCAGACTGTGAGAAGTCTTCGTAGTGGTCTTCCGTTCCCAGCTTGCCTAGAGTGCGGACGTGGCGTTCTTTACTCAGCTTGCCTGAGAGAGAGTGAGCATCTCTGCAGTTTAGACTTAGCAAACGGAACGATTGAGCCTGGAGATAGAAAGTTTTCGTTCAGCTATGTACTGAGCAAGATAGCTAGAAGCGAATAGACGAGTGCAGCTTTGCAGCACCATGAGGTTGGCCGACGTCCGCACAACGACATCGCTCCGCCACGCTGAATTCGGTGATATTGCGCCCGCTCCGGCCGCTGATTAATTTGTTGGATCACGTCGGCAAAGTTTCCACGAGGGTTTCATGGGCCGTGTATTGTAGAACTCTTCTCGCACTTCGCATTACGCCTGGGGCCGTCGATGGGAATTACTTTTGATTTATCGCGCTTTACTCCACGCAAACGCAATTTATTACCACTGCCTGTTAGGAGAGTCATGTAATATGATGATTGAAGGTCATGAGTTAAAATAAATCTGTGCTAATCGACTGCATCTGTTTGCAATCAAGTAGTTGAAATCCCAAGTCACTTTCTTAATTAATTTTATGTTCAACATTTGCATCTGGTGTTCAATAGCTAAATATAACATCAATGTGCACCCCTTTTTAATTAAAAGGGATCAATTCTGAACCAATTAATGTCAACACTGCCACCGCAGTTCAATCAGGAGTCACAGGGCCATATTACTTTCTTTGCGTTATCCAACATTGCTGCAGTTTTGCACTCTCTGTTGATCTGTTAGTCAATTACCTGGGGTGAACACACACCAAAACCAGATATGTGACGGGTGGCGTGTTACAGTGTACGGGTATGGAGACAACCTCATGAATCTATGGACCCTGAATGTCAGCAAGGGAACGTTCAAGCTGGCGGAGGCTCTGTGATGGTGTGGGGCTTGTGCGCAGCTGGAATGATATGGGACCCCTGATACTCTAGATACGACTCTGACAGGTGACACGTTCCTAAGCTTCGTGCCTGATCACCTGCATCCATTCATATCGATTGTGCATTCCGATGGGCTTGGGCAATTCCAGCAGGACAATGCGACACCTCACACGTCTAGAATTGCTACAGAGTGGCTCCAGGAACACTTGTCTGAATTTAAACACTGCCGCTGGCCACCAGACTGCCCAGAAATGTACCTTATTGAGCATATTGTGATGCCTTGCAACGTGCTGTTCAGAAGTGATCTTCCGTACTCTTACAAACTTATGGACAGCCCTGCAGGATGCATGCTGTTAGTTGCCTCCAGCACTACTTCAGACTCTAGTCGAGTCCATGTCACGTCGTCTTTCGGTAGTTCTGTGTGCTCGCGGGATCCCTACACGATGTTAGGCAGGTGTACAAGTTTCTTTGGCTCTTCAGTGAAGATCACATACCCTCCCAAGGTGTGTTGTTCCATTTCGTTCCGTCCTGCCCTTCTCGGTGTTCACTTTTGTGGCAGGCAGCGAATGCAGATTGATGTGGAAAAATGTAATTACCGTAATGTGGACTAATAAGAGATGTATCCAGGCACATGGATACCACATAAGCGCAGGATGTATTTTTCTGGTTGCCAATGTAACAAAAGACTTGGGGGAATTACTTGTCGACGGCCCAGTGGAATATTAGTCGCTGTCTTTGAAAAACATGGAGTACCAAAATAGCTCAGAGCACTGTGGGACGTAACATCTGAGGACATCAGTGCCCTAGAACTTAGAACTACTTCAACCTAAGGACATCACAAACATCCATGCCCGAGGCAGGATTCGAACCTGCGACCGTAGCGGTCGCGCGGTTCCAGACTGTAGCGCCTAGAGCCGCTTGGCCACCCAGGCCGGCCATGGAGTACCAGTACGGGTATGTGACCAATTGAAATATGGTAGAATCAAGAGGAAGCCTCTGTCCACAATGGAAGTCAAATGGCTGATGATTGCGAAAACAACTCTAGGAGCCCTTTGCTGTGCCGGTGATAGAACCCTGGTTCTTACGCATCTCAATCTACCAAGCTGATTGCATAGCTGTGGAGAAGGTCTTCGTGTCTGAATCAGAGGTAGATTAAATGTCTCGACTACTGGCGAAACGAGACACTGTATTGCTTTTAAAATATGAATAATCCAGCATTTAATGCAAATGTGTGGAATCGCGAATTGAAACCGAGTAAGACCTTTCAGTTCTGACTCAAACTAGTAGAAACATCGCTGGGGGCGAAACCAGCCACTGACCGTGATTCTGGCAGGCAGCTGCGGGTTCGTTGCGTAATGAACGCACTCACCTGACAGCCCAATTAAGCGAGGTGGCGTATTTTTAAAAATACGTCCACTACACTCCAGTGGGAGGTAAGGGGAACGACTGACTGTAACTATTGGAGTCCAGCGAAATGCTGCGGAATTTTCCCTTCTACGGTTATCATTTCAGTACAATAGAGAGTTGTTTGATAACCTCATTAATTAGCTTCGAGGACTCGTGGATTGCTATGCTTGTGTTGTCAATTACAGTGACTCGAAAACGTACATAGCCGCTGGCGTGGGGGACATGATGAGATGTCAAACGGTATTCAAATGTTTTTAGCCATTCACAAATGTTTATTTGAATTGTGTTTCCAAATTTATAATTTTTCACGGAATGTAAAATTGACAAGCAGAAATATGAATGAGCTACGCCCAACGAAATTAATAATTCACGTCTCATGTCGCAGATGAATCGGGATGTGAGAGAGAGACATCTGAACGCAGTTAGACACAAGCGATGAAAAGAAAACAACTGCCACATTCCAGTCTTCTCAAATATAATGGTTCTGATATTAATAAGACAACAGGAAACGGAAGACACAGTGCCTTAATTGAGCAACAGATTACTGAAGTAACAGTGTGTTATACGTGAAGCGTCCCGTTAGAAAAATTAATGAATTACTGTGATGATAAACCTCTTACGTTATTTGATTTTCAAACAGCTGAGCAGAACTGAACGTACTCAGACGTTTCTCTCTTTACTTATTCTGGTCGACACTAAACTGACACACAATATTTTTAGCGCAACGCAATCTCACTTTCAATAATCCCTACAAAAGAATGGCCGTGACTAACAAGAACCTATACCTTTCATGAATCACTTACCTCACAAAAATCGTCGTTACTCGAACTACTGCAATACAGCGAGCGCAACTACCGTCAGCTAAATAAAAGATTCTATCTACTGAAGGCACAAACTACTGATAGGCATAGTCAGCAAATGAAAGATTTTGGTAGGGAACAAACAATTTATTTACCTTAATAATGTTCAAAAGTCATAATATATATATCAGTTCATGATATCCAATATTACAAATTTACTCTTTCTGGCGGACACACGTCTAGATCGTCCGCTCTTAAAATTCTGCCATCTCTCTCCCCACATCCACCACTGCTGGAGGCTCACCTCCAACTGCGCAACGCTACGCGCTGTTCACATCCAACTGCCCAACACAACAATAGCAATATTCCAACAATGCAAATCAGCCACGAGCTGCACACAGCACAGTGATTTTCATACAGAGCGCTACGTGGCGTTACCAACATAAAAACTAAGCAGCCTACTTACATACGTAGTAGAACTGAGTGCCGCATTAAAAGTACAAATGCAGAACATACGTAGACGAAAGATTTGACTACGAGGAGGAAGCTATGTGATAACTACTTACTGTAAAACAGTTGTGAGAGCAGGGTTTCGCAATTTAGAATTGTGTCTTATTAAACTTTTGTAGAATATTAAATTTGTGCGCCTTTCCGTTCTATAAACAAAAAGCCCTCCAATACCCACAACAGTGAGTCTGTTAAACCGTTTTTCAAATTTCAGAACAGCGAATTTTTTTGCAGGAGAAGGTTTGTGCACAGCACCTGCTACTTTACACATTCTGGAATTATCGTGCGGAATAAGATAATTGTAAGCAGACAAGAGGATCGTGGGGAAGGTGCTCTAAACAAAACTTCCCGCAGACAGTGAAAACCTAATAGAGACGTGACGTACGAAACTGAGTTCTCATTAACGACATAATGGCTTAGTGAAGATGACTTCAATCACGAGGAGTATTTACTGTTAAAAAAATCAAAGAAAATCTGAACTTAGGAATACATTCTGTCACTACAAGTATGCTAGTCATGAAAGAAGTGATTCTTGCAGTTGCTAGTGCAGGAATCTTTCATTTGATAACCACGATAAATGAAGTTGCTGCACGTACATTCGTCACACACTCTGTACACATCTTCACACATTTCCATACTCATACTTCCACACAACGGTTGATATCTCTCTGTTCAACATTGTCCCAAAAATAAATTAAAAATATTTCCAAAGTCCCGGATTCGATAAAGGTTTCTGGGAGTATTCCCGTAGTTGTAAGGCAAATGTCGGAACAGGTGACCCCGTCCCACTTATTACCAGTTGAGAACCCCTCTGCCTAATTACCATCTGATCTGGCATTTGGCTAGTTATGTACACTGACAGAAAAAGAAGCATCGAGAAGGAGAGGAGAAAACAAGTTGAAAATTCGAAAGTTGAAAGGCTAAGTGACGTTGTATCAGTGGCCATATTTACAAACAAGGCGATAAGAGCCTACTTACCAGTATGCCGCTGCAACTCGTCTGGTCTGAATGCATGGACTGATCACGTGGGAAGGGTGTGGTAAACCCATTGTATCCTCTCTCGAGGCAAGCTGGTCCACAAATGTTCTACCTGGTACCTGATGTTCTTGATATTGACACTGGAACAGATTGACATATTCTTTGGTGGGCGGGGGGTGGGGGGGGGGCTGGGTGTGCAGGCTTGGGAACCTTGCTGGACACGGGAGAACCTCAGCATCACGCGGGTAATTCATAGACATTGCTCTCCAGCAGTTGCCCGCGAAAGGCAAAGGTCCCCGAGTTCGAATCTCGGTCCGTCACACAGTTTTAATCTGCCAGGAAGTTTCATATCGGCACACACTCCGCTGCAGAGTGAAAATCTCATTCTGGAAACATCCCCCCAGGCTGTGGCTAAGGCATGTCTCCGCAATATCCTTTCTTTCAGGAGTGCTAGTTCTGCAAGGCCCTCAGGAGAGTTTCTGTAATGTTTGGAAGGCAGGAGTCGAAGTACTGACGGAAGTGAAGCTGTAAGGATGGGGCATGAGTCGTGCTTGGGTGGCTCAGATGGTAGAGCACTTGCCCGCGAAAGGCAAAGGTCCCGAGTTCGAGTCTCGGTCCGGCACACAGTTTTAATCTGCCAGGAAGTTTCGTATCAGCGCACACTCCGCTGCAGAGTGAAAATCTCATTCTGGAGCCCATTACTTGTTCTCGGATAACAGGCGCAGACGTGAAGGGGTTACGATGTGCTTAGCGCACACTATGGCCACCTCCCTTGTGGTCGTTGCACGTGATCAATTGGAACCTTGCCGCTTAATATGCCTGCTCTCACGTTCCCATGGCATCCAATATCGGAGCAATGTCGCATCAGAATGCCCCACAAATCTGGATATTGCACGGTTCGACCAGCTGGCCAAAAGAAGACCCACAGTGACGCCCCTTCCAAATACTGTCAAGTGCTCATAATGCTGTCTCATATGAGTGGCATCCAGATACGTTCTTACTGATTATTACTTTGTTACAGTCCAATTGTGCTCTTCCGTTTACTGTACGACTAACGTCATGTGTGACAAATGTCTCTGAATTACCTGCATGATGCTGGGGCACTCCTGTGTCCAGCAAGGTCCCCATATCTGCCCGCCAAAGAATATGTCAGCTCTGTCTGTGTCAGTATCAAGGATATTAGGGACCAGGTACGACATTTGTAGACCAGCCTGCCTCGAGAGAGGATATATTGGGTTTATCAAACTGTTCCCACGTGAATCAGTCCATGCATCTAGATCAGAGGAGGTGCAGCGTCAGACCGGTAAGTAGGCTGTTATCGCCTCGTTCTTTGAAAATTTGCCCCTAGTTTGTTGTCACTGAAATAATGTCACATGGCCTCTCAACTCGCGATGTTTCATTTTGTTTTCTCCTCTCCTTCTGGATGCTTTTGTTGCAGTCAGTGTAGATACCTAGCCAAATGCCACATCAGCTGGTAATGTAGCAGAGGGGTTCCCAACTGGTTATAAATGGGACGGGGTCACCACTTCCGATATTTGCCTTGCAACTAAGGGGATCCTCCCAGAAACCTTTGTCGGATCCGGGAGATTGGAACTATTTTTAATTTATTTCTGGGGCAATGCTGACCAGAGAGGAATCAAATATTGGGAAGAAGCGTGAGTGTGGAAGTGTGTGAATATGTGTATAGTGTGTGTGACTAATGTCGTACTTGCAGCAAAGATATCTATCATTCTTATCAAACGAAACATCCCTACACTAGCAACTGCAAGGATCACTTCTTTAAAGACTGGCATACTTTTAGTGACAGAATGTGTTCCTAAGTTCAGATTTTCTTTGATTTTTTTTTAAACAGTAAATACTCCTTGCGGTTTAAGTGATCTTCACTAAGCTGTTAGGTCGTTAATGAGAACTCAGTTTCGTATGTTTACGTCTCTGTTCGTTTTCCGTTGTCTGCGGGAAGTTTTGTTTAGAACACCTTGCACACGAACCTGTTGTCTGCTTACAATTCTCTCTGACCGTCGAACGTGGCACAATAGCTCAGAATTGGGTCGACCAGCTTCTCATAAGCCATAAATGTGTGTAGTCAATGCTAAGCGCCGCCTGGGATGATGTGAAACCTGACGCCACTGGACAGTGAATGACGGAACTAATAATTTCCAAAGAAGAATTACGCTACACCCTGTAGCCGTAGGAACGAGGTGGTGCTATGTTACGGGGGTGTTTCCCGTGGTTGATGTGTAGTCCACATACAAAGCTTAACAATATGCTAAATGCGGAAGCATATGAATACATTTTACATCATTATGTACCAGGTCTGTATATTGAGCAAGCAGTAAAGGAAACAAAAGAAAAATTCGGAGTAGGTATTAAAGTCCATGGAGAACAAATAAAAACTTTGAGGTTCGCCGATGACATTGTAATGCTATCAGAGACAGCAAAGGACGTGAAAGAGCAGTTTAACGGAATGGACAGTGTCTTGAAAGGAGGATATCAGGTGAACATCAACAAAAGCAAAACGAGGATAATGGAATGTGTCGAATTAAGTCAGGTGATGATGAGGGAATTAGATTAGGAAATGAGACACTCAAAGTAGTAAATGAGTTTTGCTATTTGGGGAGCAAAATAACTGATGATGGCCGAAGTTGAGGAGATATAAAATGTAGACTAGCAACGGCAAGGAAAGCGTTTGTGAAGAAGAGGAATTTGTTAACATCGAGTATAGATTTAAGTGTCAGGAAGTCGTTTCTGAAAGTATTTGTATGCAGTGTAGCCATGTATGGAAGTGAAACATGGACGATAAATAGTTTGGACAAGAAGAGAATACAAGCTTTCGAAATGTGGTGCTACAGAAGAATGCTGAAGATTAGATGGGTAGATCACATAACTAATGGGGAGGTATTGAATAGAATAGGGGAGAAGAGGAGTTTGTGGCACAACTTGACAAGTAGAAGGGACCGGTTGGTAGGGCATATTCTGAGGCATCAAGGGATCACAAAATTAGCATTGGAGGGCAGCGTGGAGGGTAAAAACCGTAGAGGGAAACTAAGAGATGAATACACTAAGCAGATTCAGAAGGATGTAGGTTGCAGTAGGTACTGGGAGATGAAGAAACTTGCACAGGATAGGGTAGCATGGAGAGCTGCATCAAACCAGTCTCAGGACTGAAGACCACAAATTGTAAATAGCCTTTCGCTCCCTGTATTTTACCCTTGCCACCCTTAGAATTTGAAAGAGAGTATTCCAGTCAACATTGTCATGTCTTGACTTATAACGTTATAAAATAGCTTCCTTAAAAACATCCCTTGCAAAATTCTGCA
Organism: Schistocerca cancellata; assembly: GCF_023864275.1. NCBI lineage: Eukaryota > Metazoa > Arthropoda > Insecta > Orthoptera > Acrididae > Schistocerca > Schistocerca cancellata. The sequence goes on from NC_064633.1 coordinate 524,052,614, forward strand.
GCATCTCTCTCTATCTCTTCCAGGAATTTCTTCTGCGGGCCGGACTGAAACCAATTGCAGTCCGGATGCGGCACGGTGGCCACGTGTTGCCAACACACACCCTATACTAATGCGCAGTAAAAGGATACTTCTAGATACTTTTTTGGATGCTTTTGATTAGACAGTGAAATTTTTTTTCATCAGTCCGTACTCTGTACTCATTAAACTGTTCATTCTGTTCAGCAGATCGTGTAATTCTTGTTCACTTTCACTGAAGATAGTAATGTCATCAACGAATCGTATCACTGATATCCTTTTACCTTGAATTTTAATTCCACTCGTACATTTTTCTTTTATTTCCATCTTTGCTTTCTCGATGTACAAATTGAACAGTAGGGGCGAAAGGCTACATCCTTGTCTTACACCCTTTTTAATTCGAGCACTTTGTTCTTGGTCGTCCACACTTATTGTTCCTTCTTGGCTGTTGTACATATTGTATATGACCCGTCTCTCCCTATAGCTTACCCCTACTTTTTTCAGAAGCTCGAACAACTTACACCATTTTACACTGTCGAAAGCTTTTTCCAGGTCGACAAATATGAACGTGTCTTGATTTTCCTTTAGTCTTCCTTGGATTATTAACCGCAACGTCAGAATTCCCTCTCTCTTGCCTTTTCCTTTCCTAAAGCCAAACTGATCGTCATCTAGCACATCCTCAGCTTTCTTTTCCATTCTTCTGTACATTTTTCTTGTAAGCAACTCGGATGCATGAGATGTTAAGCTGATAGTGCGGTAATTCTCGCACTAGTCAGCTCTTGCAGTTTTCGGAATTGTGTGGATGATGTTTTTCCGAAAGTCAGATGGTATGTCGCCAGACTTATACATTCTACACACCAACGTTAATAGTCGATTTGTTGCCACTTCCCCCAATGATTTTAGAAATTCTGATGGAATGGTATCTATCCCTTCTGCCTTATTTGATCATAAGTCCTCCAAAGCTCTTAGCTCTTTTAAATTCTAATACTGGAACCACTATCTCTTCAAAATCGATTCCTGTTTCTTCTTCTTCTATCACATCAGACAAGTCTTCCCCTCATAGAGGCTTTCAGTGTATTCTTTCCACCTATCCGCTCTCTCCTCTGCTTTTAACAGTGGAATTCGCGTTGCACTCTTAATGTTACCACCTTTGCTTTTAATGCCACCGAAGGTTGTTTTGACATTCCTGTATGCTGAGTCTGTCCTTCCGACAATCATTTCTTTTTCGATGTCTTCACATTTGTCCTACAGCCATGTCGTCTTAGCTTCCCTGGACTTTCTATTTATTTCATTCCTCAGCGAATTGTATTTCTCTATTCCTGAATTTCCTGGAATATTTTTGTACTTCCTCCTTTCATCGATCAATTGAAGTGTCTTCTGTTGCCCATGGTTTCTTCGCAGTTACCTTCTTTGTACCTATGTTTTCCTTCCCAACTTCTGTGACGGCCCTTTTTAGAGACGTCCATTCCTCTTTAACTGTACTGCCTACTGAGCTATTCCTTATTGCTGTATCTACAGCCTTAGAGAACTTCAACCGTATCTCGTCATTCCTTAGTATTTCCGTATCCCGTTTCTTTGCGTATTGATTCTTTCTGACTGATGTCTTAAACTTCAGCCAACTCTTCATCACTACTATATCTGCACCTGGGTACGCCTTCCAATCCAGTATCTGATTTCGGAATATCTGTCTGACCATGATGTAATCTAACTGAAATCCTCCCGTATCACCCGGCCTTTTCCAAGTATACCTCCTCCTCTTGTGATGCTTGAACAGGGTATTCGCTATTACCAGCTTAAACGTGTTACAGAACTCCATTAGTCTTTCTCCTCTCTCATTCCTTGTCCCAAGCCCATACTCTCCTGTAACCTTTTCTTCTTCTCCTTTCCCTACATCTGCATTCCAGTGTCCCATGACTATTAGATTTTCATCGACGTTTACATACTGTATTACCCTCTTACTACCTTCATACAATTTCTCCCATTCGGATCTGCGATAGGGGACTGTCAAGGGGGAGGCACCACGAGAAATAGATTGAATAACCAACGGAAGGATAACGTTCTACGAGTCGGGGCGTGGAATGTCAGAAGCTTCAACGTGGTAGGGAAACTAGAAAAGCTTAAAAGGGAAATGCAAAGGCTCCGTCTAGATATAGTAGGGGTCAGTGAAGTGAAGTGGAAAGAAGACAAGGATTTCTGGTCAGATGAGTGTAGGGGAATATCAACAGCAGCAGAAAATGGTAAAACTGGAATAGGATTCGTTACGAATAGGAAGGTAGGGCAGAGAGTGTGTTACTGTGAGCAGTTCAGTGACAGGGTTGTTCTTATCAGAATCGACAGCAAACCAACACCGACAACGATAGTTCAGGATTACATGCCGAAGTCGCAAGCTCAAGATGAAGATACAGAGACAGTGAGTATAGAGGAGAAAAGCGGTCCTACCACACTTCCGTGGGGCTCTAGTGATGATACTTTTGTTTCTGATAAGCATTCACCATTCAGGACAGTGTAGTAGGTTCTGTTAGTTAAAAGTCTTGACAAACGGAGTTGGTGCATACGTTTTTACTGTTTTTCCATAAGTTTAATAAACACAACGGATACACATAATATATACATTGGTCATCAATAATGTGTTCTCCTTCACTATTACAACAGTCTGCCAAAGCTGGGCTAACTTCTTGATTCCGCGACTGTGAAAAACACGTGGTTTTGAAGCGAACAAGTCGTCAAGCCATTTTCGGGTCACATTTTGATCCGGAAAGGAAGTTCCTTGAAGGCTGTATGATACAGAGCGGGAAAAGCGAAAATCTGGGCCACGTAATCAAGTGAATAAGGAGGGTGCGAATAACCTCCCAACCCAACTCAAGTGTAGTGTTTCTTGTCAGTCTAGCAGAATGTCTTTCTTTCTTTCTTTCACTGGAGCCATGTCCCGCGCTGGCGCAGTGTCGACATTGTTAGGAACGGATTTGGCAAGGTTAGTGGAAAGGGACGGCCGGATGCCCTTCCTGCCGCCACCCCGTAACCCCCAAAACCGAATTAGTGTACCCCTACTGTCTGCGTCGAGTGTAATTAATGGAATAGTGCGAGCGTGTTCAGATGACTGCGACGCGTGTAACTGAGGCGGAACGTGGGACCATTATTCACCTAGCAGGATGTGGAAAACCGCCTAAAAACCACATCCAGGCTGGCTGGCACACCGGCCCTCGTCGTTAATCCGCCGGGCGGATTCGATCCGGGGCCGGCGCGCCTACCCGAGTCCAGGCAGCAGGGCGTTAGCTCTCTCGGCTACCCTGACGGGTCCAGTCTAGGAGAATGTGGGCGCGCGTTATCGTGGAGTAGCAACACTCCACGCAGGTTTTGTTTTCGTTGTTCTCGGACTGAGTCTGCAGTACGTCTCAGTCGTTGACCATAAGCGATGGTTACACCTCGGAGAAGCAATTCGCAGTACACCAGACCATCGGGATTCCGCCAGACGCATAACATTATCTTTTGTAGACGGAGCAGGTCTTCGCACGGTGAGTTACTGCTTTATTTGAGCTCACCCATTCCTTTCTTTTCCTTATGTTGGCATAAATACACCATTTCCCGTCACCAGTATCCATACAGGATAGGAATGGTCGGCGTTGCTCACGAATCAATTGGCGACGAGCAAGTAGAAGTGAACATAAGGCCACCCGCTGATTTTTGTGATTTCAGCTTAGAGCATGCGGTACCAACACAGCCGATTTTTGAACCTCCCCCATTACTGGCAAATGCCCCACGATAGTGGAATGATCACATTTCATCGCGCTGCCAGTTCCCGAATACAATGACGTGGATCACTGTGCAGTAATGCGTTTAAGCGATCTCCATCAAACGCCAAAAGTTTTCCTGAACGTGTAGAGTCGCTAACGTCAAAACGATCCTCCTTGAAACGAGAAAACCGTTTTCTTGCCGTGCTCTGTCCAGTCACATTGACTCCCGTACACAGCTCAAACGTTTCTGGCTGCCCCCGCTGCTACCATCAGTCCCTTGAACTCAAACAGAAATATGTGCCGGAAACAGGAAGAGATGGCGCAGTGGTTAGCATACTGGACTCGCATTCGGGAGGACGACGGTTCAAACCAACGTCCGGCCATCGTCATTTAGGTTTTCTGTGGTCTGTCTAAACTGCTTCAGGAAAATGCTGGGATGGTTCCTTTGAAACAGCATGGCCGACTTCCATCCCCGTCCTTCCCTAATCCGATGGGACCGACGATCTCGCTGTCTCATCCACTTCCGAAAGCACAACCACCCAACCAAATGTGTCGGAAACGTTCGGATTTCTCACTTGGAACTCATTTCCTAGCGTCCGCAACTCCACTTACATCTACATCTACATTTATACTCCGCAAGCCACCCAATGGTGTGTGACGGAGGGCACTTTATGTGCCACTGTCATTACCTCCCTTTCCTGTTTCAGTTCGCGTATGGTTCGGGGGAAGAACGACTGCCGGGAAGCTTCCGTGCGTGCTCGAATCTCTCTAATTTTACATTCGTGATCTCCTCGGGAGGTATAAGTAGGGGTAAGCAATATATTCGATACCTCATTCAGAAACACGCCCTCTCGAAACCTGGCGATGCAGAGTGCTTCTCTTCCAGAGTCTGCCACTTGAGTTTGCTAAACATCTCCGTAACGCTATCACGCTTACCAAATAACCCTGTGACGAAACGCGCCGCTCTTCTTTGGATCTTCTCCATCTCCTCTGTCAACCCGACCTGGTACGGATCCCACACTGTTGAGCAATACTCAAGTATAGGTCGAACGAGTGTATTGTAAGCCACCTCCTTTGACGATGGACTACATTTTCTAAGGACTCTCCCAATGAATCTCGACCTGGCACCCGCATTACCAACAACTAATTTTATATGATCATTCCACTTCAAATCATTCCGTACGCATACTCCCAGATATTGGACAGAAGTAACTGCTACCAGGCTAAGCAGGGATGGCTAGAGGACAAACGTAAGGATGTAGAGGCTTATCTCACTAGGGGCAAGATAGATACTGCCTACAGGAAAATTAAAGAGACCTTTGGAGAAAAGAGAGCCACTTGTATGAATATCAAGAGCTCAGGTGGAAAGCCAGTTCTAAGCAAAGCAGGGAAAGCAGAAAGGTGGAAGGAGTATATAGAGGGTCTATACAAGGGCGATGTACTTGAGGACAATATTATGGAAATGGAAGAGGATGTAGCTAAAGATGAAATGGGAGATACGATACTACGTGAAGAGTTTGACAGAGCACTGAAAGACCTCAGTCGAAACAAAGCCCAGGGAGTAGACAACATTCCATTGCAGCTACTGATAGCCTTGGGAGAGCCAGTTCTGACAAAACTCTACCATCTGGTGAGCAAGATGTATGAGACCGGCGAAATACCGTCAGACTTCAAGAAGAACATAATAATTCCAATCCCAAAGAAAGCAAGTGTTGACAGATGTGAAAATTACCGAACTATCAGTTTAATAAGTTACAGCTGCAAAATACTAACGCGAATTCTTTACAGACGAATGGAAAAACTGGTAGAAGCCGACCTCGGAGAAGATCAGTTTGGATTCCGTAGAAATGTTGGAACACGTGAGGCAATACTGTCCTTACGAATTATCTTATAAGGTAGATTAAGGAAAGGCAAACCTACGTTTCTAGCATTTGTAGACTTAGAGAAAGCTTTTGACAATGTTGACTGGAATACTCTCTTTCAAATTCTAAAGGTGGCAGGGGTAAAATACAGGGAGCGAAAGGCTATTTACAACTTGTACAGAAACCAAATGGCAGTTATAAGAGTCGAGGGACACGAAAGGGAAGCAGTGGTTGGGAAGGGAGTGAAACAGGGTTGTAGCCTCTCCCCGATGTTATTCAATCTGTATATTGAGCAAACAGTAAAGGAAACAAAAGAAAAATTCGGAGTAGGTATTAAAATCCATGGAGAAGAAATAAAAACTCTGAGGTTCGCCGATGACATTGTAATTCTGTCAGAGACAGCAAAGGACTTGGAAGAGCAGTTGAACGGAATGGACAGTGTCTTGAAAGGAGGATATAAGATGAACATCAACAAAAGCAAAACGAGAATAATGGAATGTAGTCGAATTAAGTCGGGTGATGCTAAGGGAATTCGATTAGGAAATGAGACACTTAAAGTAGTAAAGGAGTTTTGCTATTTGGGGAGCAAAATAACTGATGATGGTCGAAGTAGAGAGGATATAAAATGTAGACTGGCAATGGCAAGGAAAGCGTTTCTCAAGAAAAGAAATTTGTTAACATCGAGTATAGATTTAAGTGTCAGGAAGTCGCTTCTGAAAGTATTTGTATGGAGTGTAGCCATGTATGGAAGTGAAACATGGACGATAAATAGTTTAGACAAGAAGAGAATAGAAGCTTTCGAAATGTGGTGCTACAGAAGAATGCTGAAAATTAGATGGGTAGATCACATAACAAATGAGGAGATATAGAATAGAATTGGGGAGAAGAGGAGTTTGTGGCACAACTTGACTAGAAGAAGGGATCGGTTGGTAGGACATGTTCTGAGGCATCAAGGGATTGGAGGGCAGCGTGGAGGGTAAAAATCGTAGAGGGGGACCAAGAGATGAATACTTGATGTTCATCTTATATCCTCCTTTCAAGACACTGTCCATTCCGTTCAACTGCTCTTCCAAGTCCCTTGCTGTCTCTGACATAATTACAATGTCATCGGCGAACCTCAAAGTTTTTATTTCTTCTCCATGGATTTTAATACCTACACCGAACTTATCTTTTGTTTCCTTTATTGCTTGTTCAATATACAGATTGAATAACATCGGGGATAGGCTACAACCGTAACGGTGAGCGACAAATAAAAAATTTCATTCGGAAAATAAACCCATAGCAACCGGAGTACTGGCATGCGAAACAAAAACGCTACGAACTTATGCACCAACCTAGCATGTGCGATCCAATTGCGTATGCTCTGACCATATTAACAGTTTGCACTGACGGACTTCCCAGTAGTATCAGGGGGCCGGTATTAACAAGAAAAATAATAGCAAAGGACGACGAGGGCCTACTTTACCCCCTCCCCAACCTCCTCCTTCCCCCGCCCCCCACTCCTCCCCCACCTAATCGCTCACAGACCGCGTCTGCACTCGCTCTGACTGCGATGGCTGCACCTCGGCTACAGCCAGGGCTCTGGGCTGCAGAAAGGTGCGGCCTCGGCAGGTTTGCGACTGAGCGCCGTCGCGGCTCCCCCGCTGTAAGCAGCTGGCGCGGCGGGTCGCATTCAGGGCCCGGAGGAAGGAGCCGACAAAGGCGCTGGCCGCTCCGCCGGGCTGGCAGCGCGCTATCGCCGGAGCCGCGCTGCGGCCGCGACAATGCGCGTTCTGCTGGCCGCGCCGCGCCGCGGGCTATGCAGCCGCGCGGCGCACTTTTTGTTCGGCGGAGTCGCGGACGGATATCTCATCCCACGCCGCCGCCGCCGCCGCCGCGACAGACGTTGATCCCCACATATGAAGCTCCCTCGCTTCCTTTTGCTCGCGCGCTCAGAACTGAATGCCCACAATAAGCGTTTCCAACCTCAGAAACTTTTCTCCGAGCATCGGTTTATAGGTCAGGATTAGCCGAGAAGCGCTGACGTGAGCTAGAGTCCCAGATTGTGCACCTGCAATGGTGTGCAAAACTTAAGTACGAAGGCGACTTTCGCATGATGTGTCACAAGTAAACATTGAAAAGGTTAGGGAGATTATGGGGGTACGGATGGGTGAAAAATTTGCAACCAGAAGAAAAGGGGAAGAATTATGGCAAGAGTCATTGGAAAATGAAGAAACGGGGCGGACGGTTTTTCAGTTATTGGCTGACGTTAGGGAAAAGTTACTGATGGGATACTTAAAGCCGAGTAGGGGTCTCTTGCGCTTCCTTACAGGGCATATACCATATTTGACATATTTGAACTACTGGCCATTAAAATTGATACACCAAGAAGAAATGCAGATGACAAATGGGTATTCATTGGACAAATATATTATACTAGAACTGACGTGTTATTACATTTTCTCGCAATTTGGGCACATAGATCCTGAGAAATCAGTACCCAGAACAACCACCTCTGGCCAAAATAACGGCCTTGATACGCCTGCGCATTGCGTCAAACAGAGCTTGGATGGCGTATACAGGTACAGCTGCCCACGCAGCTTCACCACTATACCACAGTTCATCAAGAGTAGTGACTGGCGTATTGTGACGAGCCAGTAGCTCGGCCACCATTGACCAGGCGTTTTCAATTGGTGAGAGATCTGGAGAATGTGCTGGCCAGGGCAGTAGTCGAACATTTTCTGCATCCAGAAAGGCCCGTACAGGACCTGCAACATGCGGTCGTGCATTATCCTGCTGAAATGTAGGGTTTCGCAGGGATCGAATGAAGGATAGCGCCACGGGTCCTAACACATCTGAAATGTGTAACCAATGGCACCCCGTACCATCACGCCGAGTGATACGCTAGTATGGCGATGACGAATACACGCTTCCAATGTGCGTTCACGGCGATGTCGCCAAACACGGATGCGACCATCATGATGCTGTAAACAGAATCTGGATTCATCCGAAAAAATTACGTTTCGACATTCGTGCACCCAGGTCGTCGTTGAGTACACCATCGCAGGCACACCTGTCTGTGATGCAGCGTCAGGGGTAACAGCAGCCGTGGTCTCCGAGCTGATAGTCCATGCTGCTGCAAACGTCGTCGAACTGTTCGTGCAGATGGTTGTTGTCTTACAAATGTCCCCATCTGTTGACGAGACGTGGCTGCACGATCCGTAACAGCCATGCGGATAAGATACCTGTCATCTCGACTACTAGTGATACGAGGCCGTTGGGATCCGGCACGGCGTTCCGTATTACCCTCCTGAGCCCATCGATTCCATATTCTGCTAACAGTCATTGGATCTCGACCAACGCGAGCAGCAATGTCGCGATACGGTAAACCGCAATCGCGATAGGCTACAATCCGACTTCTATCAAAGTTGGAAACGTGACGGTACGCATTTCTTCTCCTTACACGAGGAATCACAACAACGTTTCACCAGGCAACGGCGGTCAACTGCTGTTTGTGTATGAGAAATCGGTTGGAAACTTTCCTCATGTCAGCACGTTGTAGGTGTTGCCACCGACGCCAACCTTGTGTGAATGCTCTGAAAAGCTAATGATTTGCATATCGCAGCATCTTCTTCCTGTCGGTAAAATTTCGCGTCTGTAGCACGTTATCTTCGTGGTGCAGCAATTTTAATGGCCAGTAGTGTATGTCGTTTTGGGAAATGGGCTACACCCGCGTGTGAGTGTGCCGCTGAAGAAGGCACTCCTTATCACGTTCTCTATGAGTGCCCGACGTACAACGACGTGGCAACCGGACTACGACAACAACTACCCAACTGTGACACCTTTTCGTTACTAAGACGAGACGATACCTTCCAGATACTCAACACCTTAGCAAACGGGGTATCACAAAAGAACCTGGGGGAGTTTATAAGGCACCACAGTGGTCGCTGAATGAAAGGAACCGACTAAAACTGAGATGCATCTCCCAGTACCGCCGGGTGCGTAATGGCCGATCGACGTTACGGTCGAGATCCGCTGCGCTCCTGGATCAGGGAGGCAGGTGTGATAGCGACATCGATCTGACAACAGCACTTACACAGTAGTTATCAGGTACTAGCAGTTTTAGAATAGAATGTAGACACCATTTAGCAACCGCTAACACGAGAGGGACTGCAGCGAGTTCAAGTAATTTGGGCCAGCCCAGTGCCAGGGGCACCCCCACTGGGTTTAGCTATGTGGGCAGGCCAGCAACAGTAGCTTTATAAGATCTCCTGGTACACCTGTAACGCTGTGGGAATTACAACTTTTGCATATTTGTCGAGTAGAATAGTAAAAATACTAACCTTGTCCATAGTAATACCACTAATAAATGTATGTAGCTGCAGCTGTTAATGTATTAATTATAAGGGCCACTGCCGGCCACGGTGGTCTAGCGGTTCTGGCGCTGCAGTCCGGAACCGCGGGACTGCTACGGTCGCAGGTTCGAATCCTGCCTCGGGCATGGGTGTGTGTGAAGTCCTTAGGTTAGTTAGGTTTAAGTAGTTCTAAGTTCTAGGGGACTTATGACCTAAGATGTTGAGTCCCATAGTGCTCAGAGCCATTTTATAAGGGCAACTAATTAGCTTAGTAAGTGGGTTGTGATGTGTAATTATTGTGTTTGGAAGAAAGATTTTTAAAAAAGTAACACAGCTCGATGAAACTTGGATCATACATGCAAAAAAAACTGCTACACTGTAGTAGAGATAGTAACCAAAGGAAATACCCAATTACACTACCAGAAATGACGCTTTTACTCGAAGACAATAATTACACTGAACTCACAGGAATTTATGACGATCATCTGATCATTGCAAAGCGCGGAACGTCGTCTTTAACAGGCTTTGTGACCACGAAGGGCGGCAATGCGCGCTGTGCAGCGTGCTCCCAAGCTGGCCGCGACGTTGTGAGGAACCCTTGTGGCAGGGCGTTCCAGTCATTCACCTGCGCGGTTGACACCTGCTGTGTACACTTTGTGCTGCAGTGTACTTCCCCAACGCATCCCACACGTGTTCGGTGAGACGTAAGCCGGGAGAACGGGCAGGCCAGTCGATTCGCCAATGATCCGCTCTTGATGCAACAATTTACCAACAGCTGTATGTATTGTAGAAATTTTATGAACTTCTTATGTGCTACCAGTTTCGGCATTACGTTGATGCCATGTACAGGCCCCACACGTCACAGCCGTAAAATCGCTATACACGGAAGGAGCCATATAACTCGATCCGTGAATCAAGTCGTTATGCAACAGCTCTTGGTGGCAGGCCTCTGGTGCTGAAGTTCATTCGTGCTGTCATGTTTTGTGAGTGTGTACAACGTAAATATTGATAAATCAAAAAATGTCTTCATTGGTGAATTTTTATTCTGTGAACACCTCTCAGATTCACTCGTAACTGACATCACGTATGTTTCTACGCTGTTTCCAACCCACATTTGTTTGGCTTACACAAAAGTTAAAAGTACAGCAGTTGTATGCTATCTGAAAACATCAGCTCCCCCTCAAGTTGTTGTGTTTAGTCCGCAGACTGGTTTGGTGAAGCCGTCCCCGGTAGTTTATCCTGTCAAGCTTCTCCAGCTCCGAGTAACTACTGCAACCTACACTAACTGACCAAAAGCATCCTAGCACGATATGTGTCGCAGAATTAACCACTGGATGTCACGAGAGGCGGAGGTGACGGCTTAAATGGTGGCGGGGAGTGCCGTGTTGCCAGTAGAGAAATTATAATAGCAGAATCCGTCGGTTAGGAACGCTCAGCGACTTTGAACGCGGGCTAGTCATTCTGTGTGATCAGACTAGCAGGTTCCTTCCAAAGCTACCCAAGACAGCTGCTGACGATGCGGAAGTCAAGTGGAAACGCGAATAACCATAGCTAAACCAAGGCGAGACAGACCTGACGTACAGAGACCAGCTAGCATTGGAGAGACTGGTTGTAAAATATAGTGTGAAATCAGCGGAAGGAATCACTCCTGAGATCCGTGGCGCTACCAGCGGTCCACATACCACACTGACGCGTATGGAATTAAAAATAATAGGTTGCAATGGACCAACAGCTCCTCGTAAGCTACACACCCCTGCAGCCAATGCTCAGCGACGCTTGAGATGTGTAAAGGACGGCGCTCCTGAACAGTGGACAACCAGCAACGGCTCTGTGCGCTGTGGCAGTACGATGGAAGGGTTTGAGTCTGGCGAAGACCTGCATAACGTGGCCTGCCGTCATGTGTAGTGCCGACACAGAACTGGCAAGGAGCTGGTCTTACAGTATGAGCGTATTTTTCACTTAAGAAAATAATGAATGTGGAAACACATGAATATATTTTATAGTATTTTGTAAAGAAGAGGAACAATTGGGAAGCGATGAGTGTATCAGCATGAGAATGCACCCTGTAGTACCTGCAGCATGCGTGAGGGGGCATTGCTTTGTGGACAATAACACTCATGAAATAGTCTGGTCTAGTCAGGGGCCTGTAGTCAAACTAAGTCGGGTGATGCTGAGGGAATTAGATTACGAAATGAGACACTTAAAGTAGTAAAGCAGTTTTGCTGTTTGGGGAGCAAAATAACTGATGATGGTCGAAGTAGAGAGGATAGAAATTGTAGACTGGCAATGGCAAGGAAAGCGTTTCTGAGAGGAGAAATTTGTTAACATCGAGTATAGATTTAAGTGTCAGCAAGTTGTTTCTGAAAGTATTTGTATGGAGTGTAGCCATGTATGGAAGTGAAACGTGGACGATAAATAGTTTGGACAAGAAGAGAATAGAAGCTTTCGAAATGTGGTGCTACAGAAGAATGATGAGGATTAGATGGGTAGATCACATAACTAATGAGGAGGTATTGAATAGGATTGGGGAGAAGAGAAGTTTGTGGCACAACTTGACTAGAAGAAGGGATCGGTTGGTAGGACATGTTCTGAGGCATCAAGGGATCACAAATTTAGCATTGGAGGGCAGCGTGGAGGATAAAAATCGTAGATGGAGACCAAGAGATGAATACACTAAGCAGATTCAGAAGGATGTAGGTTGCAGTAGTTACTGGGAGATGAACCTTGCACAGGATAGAGTAACATGGAGAGCTGCATCAAACCAGTCTCAGGACTATAGACCACAACAACAACAACAACAACAACAACAGTCAGGGGCCCGACCTGAACCCAGTGGAACAGCTTTCGGATGACTTAGAGAGCCAACTTTGCTCCAGATCCCAACGTCCAACATCGATACCTTCTCTGGTTCCTGATTTTGAGGAAGAATGGTTTGCCATTCCTCTACAGATATTCAGACACCCCACAAAGTGTCTCCAGCAGATTTCATGCAGCCATAAAGGCGCAAAATAGCACACCCCGTATTAGTGTCCACGGATGGGTGTCAGAGATTTGAAAAGACAGTGTATGTCCATTTGACTCTGCATGCCGCATGTATCTCTACGGTTTTTAACACCCAGACTTCACTATATTACCAAACTGACGATGCCACAAGATGTGTCCTACCAGCCGATCATTTCTTTTATTCTATTCTCACAAGTCCGTCTTGATCACATACATTTCTTTACACTTTATGACAACTTTCGGCTTATCGCCATCTTCAGATCATTAAAATATTCGTCACGTTAAACATGTTTAACTTAACGATGATTTATATCAGAACATTTTAACGATCTGAAGATGGCGATAAGCCGAAACCGGTAATAAAGTGTAAAGAAATCTATGTGATCAAGACGGACTTGTGAAAATAAAAGTGCTGAAAATAAAATGATCGCGGTCTCATATACAGACTTTATGTCTTCAATTGATATCTTTTATTCTAGTTGTTCCACAATTTTTTTTCTCCCCAGTCCTATTCAGTTAGCCAATCTCCCCTTCTGATCTTCAGCATTCTCCGTTAGCACCACCCATCAGATGCTTCCGTTCTTATCTGAACGGCTTATTGTCCACGCTTTACTTTCGCAATAGACTACATTGCAGACGTATAGTTCAGAAAAAACTTTCTCACATTTAACTTAATTCAAACGTTAACAATTTACTCTTTTTGAAAAATACCCAATTTGCATTTTATATCTCTATATTTTTTTAAAAATGACATTATTTTTAGAGACGGTCTGGAAACGACTGTCATGATTAAAACAGTTAAAAGTTATCTATTTCCTGACACAGCCACAGTTATTTTTCCAGATTAACCGTTTCGACCGTCTCCAACTCTCACCTTCAGATCCAGTTGCTAAGTGGGAGAGCGTAAGTTGTGCCAGGACTATATTCTCCTGTAACCGTTTCTTCTACTCCTTCCCACACAATTGCACTCCAGTGTCCCATGACTATTAGATTTTCATCCGCCTTTACGTACTGTATTACCCTCTCAATATCATCATACACTTCCTCTGTCTATCTTCATCTTGCGACGTGGGCATGTATACCTGAACTATCGTTGTCGGTGCTGGTTTCGTGTCGATTCTGATAAGAACGATTCTGTCACTGAACTGTTCATAGAAACACATTCTCTGCCCTACCTTCCTATTTATAACGAATCGTAGTCCTGTTACAACATTTTCTGCTGCTGTTGATCTTACCCTATACTCACCTGACCAGGAATCCTTGTCTTCTTTCCACTTCACTTCACTGACCCCTACTATACCCAGACGGTGCCTTTGAATTTACCTTTTCAGATTTTCTAGTTTCCCTATCACGTACAAGCTTCTGACATTCCACTCCCCGACTCGTAGAACGTTATCCTTCCATCGATTTTACAATCTATTTCTCGTGCTGGCCTCCCACTTGGCAGTCCCCTCCCGGAGATCTGTATGGGGGACTATTCCGGAATTTTCTGGCAATGGAGAGATTATCATGACAGTTTTTAAATTAGAGGCCACATATCCTGTGGATACACGTTACGTGGCTTTAATGCAGTGGTTTCCGTTGCCTTCTGCATTTTCATGTCGTTGATCATTGCTGATTTTTCCGCCTTTAGGGGCAGCTTCCCACCCCTAGGACAAGAGATAACCCTGAACCTCCGACCGCTCCTCCGCCCTCTTTGACAAGACCGTTGGCAGCATGAGGGGTTAATTCTTATGCCGGAAGTCTTCGACCGTCAGTACTGATTATTAATCAAAATTTAAGCAGCGGCAGGATTCGAATCAGGCACCGAAAATGTTTTGATTATGAATCAAAGACGCAACACAATAACGACCTGCTGAATTTCTTGGATGTGTCTGTTATCAAGCGAGGGGATGGGACGCTGGGTCAGGAGTACAGAGAAAAGCCACACACACTGACGGTTACCTGCATAAAGATTCCAATCACCACCCCAGACAGAAAAGAGGGGTGATTGAAACGTTGGTGGATAGGACGCCAAAATTTGTAAACCAACGTACTTAAAAGACGAGCTTGAACATCTGCGATCGACGTTCAAGAGGAATGGTTATCCTAACGAGGAGGCAGAGCACTTCGTCCCAGGGAGCGAACCGGGACCAATGATGGACGACGGCCGTCCTAAGGCGATTACAGATCGCACTGAGAAAGTGTTGAGGTCATCCCTTAATCACTCCGAAACTCAAATGAGGCTTCTCCTCCGTCTCTGGGATTGACGCAAACCTTACTGACTCTGTTTCAATACTCAGAACTGCGGGGCATCTTAAAAGGTACCAGCGATGCTGCTACAGGATATTGTAACAACAATAACACTATACTAATGTACTTATAATAAATTTTTCCCCTGAATTTCAATAAATTAGCCTAATCGATGTTCTGATTTCATTTCTTTTTTGTTTCATGCCATTATGTTAAAGCAACTGTAAACAATTTTCGATGTGAATTTTAATGTTTATGTTCAATTTCAATTTCAAGGGAAGTGTACGTAATGTTGAAATTATTGTAAGATGTGAAAGTTGTATTTGTATGCCTGGTCCATACGTAGGTAATGTATTAGGATAAGTAGGATGTAAAACCTTTGGTGAATACCCTGTCTGTAGGGGAGCGGTAAAAGGTGGAGGCAGGCGAGCCCGGGAAAATGCACACGGGCGCGGTACGGCACAACGGGCTCAGCAGTAGTAGTAGGAGTTGGGCATCGACCTGAGAAACACGTGCTGGATAGAGGAGGCTCTCCTGGAAAAAGTGGTTTCGTTGAGCCTCGGATGCGCTGTTTCCGACGTCTATACAGCATGGCAATATCCCATAGGCACTAAATGGAAAAGCATTGCGACGCTATGAAGAAGTAAAGTGTCGATATTTCATAAGCCATTGCTGTAATTGCATGTGTGCTTTGTGCCTCGTCATCTCGCCGCCTGCCGTCCGCCTCATCGCTACGAACAGGTTGAAACTTTTAGTACTGTATTCGTGTGGACCAGTGTTACTTTTGCTGCATACTGTTCAATAATAACTTAAATTTTACCAGAACTGTCCTATCAATTAATTATCCTCACAACTAACCTAGACAGGATCCTTTCCACATGTTGTGCAATCCGGGTGTCCCAAGATGAAGATTTAAAGTTTATGTTAATAATAATTACCTGCAGGCCTATCTATGTTAGAATGATGTTTAAGGAACTTTGTTGTTAATGAATACTAGACGAATAATAATGGGTTTGAGAAAGTTGGAAGATAAGGTTGAAATTGGTTCGTAATGAAGTTTATTTAAATTGAGACAAAAATAACGGTAGTTAAATGAGCAGGAAATAAGACAAAAAGAGTGATAAATCATATTTTGAAAATCTTGAATGCTTAATTCTCTCAATAATCGAACTTTCACTACAGTGATCATAATAGTTTCAGGGCCCCCCCCTTTTTTCTTTTCTATTCATTTGAATTCTGAAGTGTACTGAACTGATTTGACCAGCAAAGTTAAAGTCAATATAAAACCTAAATCTATCAGTGTTTTACCCTTCTTAAAATTGACATTGTATGTGTGTTTCAAAAGTGCTATTTATAGGGTAACCTATGCCCGATTTCAGTCGGATCAATAGACAAAACGCAGTTTGTAGTAATCATTATAGTGTAATGTTGTGTATTTATAGCTTGTCCAAATTAGTACATAAAGTGAAAATATTAGTTCAGTAGATTTTTCTGGTTCTAAAATTTACCATATAGTGCAGTATTACTACGTGTGGTTATGCTTGCGCGTACATCCACTTGTACAGGGAAAAAACTCAGTTAATGCCTAACTAGGCTGGCGACCGTATTATTAACAATTGGTAGCATCTGCTGTGTATGTTTCTTGCCCATCCTAACGTGTAGTTGCACTTCAGACTTGCTTGACGTATCATTGTTGTTACTGAGTGGGTGTAAGTCTGATTTTGCCTCCATTCAGGTACACGCGGTCAACATATTTACTAAAATCCTTTCTTATAAGGTGAAGCCCGTCAACTTAGCATAGTACAGGCTTTAAAGAGTTAACGTACGCAAGAGCGTAGTCGTTACAAGATGACGTCATCCACTACAAAATGCTGGTCAATTTGCCGGACGAAGCCTTACAAATATTGCTCGACATCTACAACCATTTATAGAAACCAGGCAAATTCCCGAACGATGGGCACACTAACGTAATTGTTTGCATACTCAAGCTCGATAGAGACCAGGATTTAGGCAGTTCATAATGTCCCATCGCTCTTTCTCCCTGCGTGTTTAAAACAATGGAAAGCTGCACAGGTCACACCAATATTCAAGAAAGGTAATATTAGTAATCTACGAAATGACAGGCCCATATCGTTAACGTCGATATGTAGCAGGATTTTAGAATATATATTGTGTTCGAACATTATGAATTACCTCGAAGGAAACGGTCTATTGACACATAGTCAACATGGGTTTAGAAAACATCGTTCCTGTGAAACACAACTAGTTCTTTATTCACATGAAGTGCTGAATGCTACTGACAAGGGATTTCAGATCGATTCCGTATTCCTGGATTTCCAGAAGGCTTTTGACACTGTACGACACAAGCGGCTCGTATTGAAATTGCTTGCTTATGGAATATCGTCTCAGTTATATGACTGGTTCCGTGATTTCCTGTCAGAGAGGTCACAGTTCGCAGTAATTGACGGAAAGTCATAGAGTAAAAGAGAAGTGATTTCTGGCGTTGCCCAAGGTAGTGTTATAGGCCGTTTGCTGTTCCCTACCTATATAAACGATTTGGGAGACAATCTGAGCAGGTCGTCGGTTGTTTGCAGATGACGCTGTCGTTTATCGACTAATAAAGTCATCAGAAGATAAAAAAAACAACTGAAAAACGATTTAGAAGAAATATTTGAATGGTGCGAAAAGTGGCAGTTGACCCTGAATAACGAAAAGTGTGGGTCATCCACATGAGTGCTAAAAGGAACTCGTTAAACTTCGGTTACACGATAAATCAGTCTAATCTAAAAGCCCTAAATTCAACTAAATACCTAGGTATTAGAATTACGAACAACTTAAATTGGAAGGAACACATAGAAAATGTTGTAGGGAAGGCTAACCAAAGACTGCGTTTTATTGGCAGGACACTTAGAAAATGTGACAGACCTACTAAGGAGACTGCCTACACTACGCTTGTCTGTCCTCTTTTAGAATACTGCTGCGCGGTGTGGGATCCTTACCAGATAGGACTGACGGAGTACATCGAAAAAGTTCAAAGAAAGGCAGCACGTTTTGTATTATCGCGAAATATGGGAGAGAGTGTCACAGAAATGATATGGGATTTGGGATGGAAATCATTAGAAGAAAGGTGTTTTTTGTTGCGACGAAATCTTCTCACGAAATTCCAATCACCAGCTTTCTCCTCCGAATGCGAAAATATTTTGTTGACACCGACCTACATAGGGAGGAACGATCGCCACGATACAATAAGGGGAATCAGAGCTCGTACGGAAAGATATAGGCGTTCATTCTTTCCTCTCGCTGTACGCGATTGGAATAATAGAGAATTGTGAAGGTGGTTCAAATGACTCTGAGCACTATGCGACTTAACTTCTGAGGTCATCAGTCGCCTAGAACGTAGAACTAATTAAACCTAACTAACCTAAGGTCATCACACACATCCATGCCCGAGGCAGGATTCGAACCTGCGACCGTAGCGGTCGCTCGGCTCCAGACTGTAGGGCCCAGAACCGCACGGCCACTCCGGCCGGCGTGAAGGTGGTTCGATTGTAAGTAGACTGTATAGGTTTTTTTATTGGTAAGGCAACCTCGAGAACAATTTCAGTATTCTTTACATTCAGAAAGTCGCCTTTGAAAACTTTATCACCACATCTTTAAAGGACATTGCTCATGAACAAGATAAAGATCCGATTTGGAAAGACATCAAAAGTAAATGGCATGAAAAGACGCACACACAGATTCGGCATTATTATCTGGTGAGAAACAACATACTGTTCAAACGCTGCACCTGTGATGACTCACCAATATCATTATTTCTACAAGGACTGCAGTGGGTCTGCACCTCTGGTGGCCCACCAATACCACAATCTCTACCAGGACTACAGTGGGTCTGCTCTGTGATGACCTACCTACCAATCTTCTTCAAAACGTCGAATGACTCTGCTGTGGGTTTGCTCTGTTGTGGCCCATTACCTGTCTGCATGTCGAGAGTCAGCACTGTCTTTCTGTTGGAAGGACAACACTACTTCTTCACGACTGCATGGAAATCCACTACTTCTGTGTGCAATTTCTTTTACTAATGAGACTTTGTTAAAAAATCTGTAATTACTATTATGATGAATGATCAGGACTATCTTTATGGACTGTGAGAAAATTTTAGCTTTTGACCAACATTGTATTAATAAGTGTGTGCATTTGATTTCTTTGTTATTGTAATTATGAAAAATTTTATCAAATCATTATTGGCCACTGCCCAAAACAATTTGTAAAATTTTTTGTGGGGAGCGTGGGGGCTATGTAAGTAGACTGTATAGGTTTTTTTATTGGTAACGCCACGTAGCGCTCTCTGTATGAAAATCACTGGCTGTGCTGTGTGCAGTCTGTGGCTAGTTTGCATTGTTGTCTGCCATTGTAGTGTTGGGCAGCTGGATGTGAACAGCGCGTAGCGTTGCGCAGTTGGAGGTGAGCCGCCAGCAGTGGTGGATGTGGGGAGAGAGATGGCGGAGTTTTGAAATTTGTAATACTGGATATTATGAATTGCTATGTATATTATGATTTTTCAACACTATTAAGGTAAATACATTGTTTGTTCTCTATCAAAATCTTTCATTTGCTAACTATGCCTATCAGTAGTTAGTGCCTTCCGTAGTTTTAATCTTTTATTTAGCTGGCAGTAGTGTTGCTCGCTGTATTGCAGTAGTTCGAGTAAGGAAGATTTTTGGTGAGGTAAGTGATTTGTGAAAGGTATAGGTTAATGTTAGTCAGGGCCATTCTTTTGTAGGGATTTTTGAAAGTCAGATTGCGTTGCGCTAAAATATTGTGTGTCAGTTTAAGCACAGTCATGTATAAATTGTTCTAAGGGGACGTTTCACGATGAACGCTCTGCCAGGCACTTGTGATTTTCAGAGTATCCATGTAGATGTAGATGTAGATCATAAAGCGATGTTTGGAATGGTGGTTTGAGAGGAACTCTCCTTTGCCCCGCTCTCAGTACGGGTTTTGAAAAGGAAGAGACACGACAGACAGCCTATGCCTCTCAACTACCTACATAGAACGTCTTTATGCTCCTAATGGTTACTAGCTATTTCTGGTGCGTACGAGAGTTTGGACGTGAACGTTCTGATGCAAAATCTCCAGTTAGTGGGTGTGCCAGACCTCTCTCCTGCGGCAAGGTGTGATCCATGTCAGACAACAGGACAGCACCTCGTGTGGACCGCCTCTGGTCTACAGACGACTTCCGCAGGGCTCCGTCTTAAGCCATATTCTTCATGCAGTGCCCTCGCCAGACCTTGAACAGTCTTTAATCCTGCGGTAAAAATCCTGATGTACGCCGATGACATGTGCATGTACACATTTTGTCTCAGCTTGAAAGTGACGAGAAGGTGGTCAGATCGAGCGGCCTATATGCTGTACTTGTGGACGTTCAGAACTGCGCCGAATCCGGCAGATACCGACCTTCGGCGGTTGTCTGTACGGCAGAGATGGACGACAATAGCCCCGAGATACGACCAGAGCCTTTCGCCGTTCCAGCAAGGAGCCCAGTGAAGTGGCTTGGATTCTTTGTCGACAGCCGACTGACGTGGACAAGCAATGTGGAACCTTTGATTTCCAAGGTCGGTTGATCGCTCAGTATCCTACGGTCGGTATCTCGCGTATGTTCGGGAGCTGATGTTACAGTCCTACTCACTCCTTACCGTGGCATGATTCGCTCTATGTATATTGGATTATCGATGCACGTTATATGGCAGTGCTTCGACGTCTCTACTAAGCACGACTGATGCTCTGCTGTACCGCACCGTACACATCTGTCTTGGGGTAATGAATTCTACATCTGTGAATGCGCTTTTCGTGAAGGCATGAGAGATGCCCCTCCAAGTCCAGAGGGCTATATCGTGACTCGGAAATGCATCCTTAGTAGAGCAGCGCTAACGTTCATCCTCTTCTCCAAAATCTTAACTGCTTAATTGAGGACAACGGCTACGTCGACAGGATTCGAAGGAGGGGAATACCTGTCCTGTTTCAAAGTTTCAGACGGTAAAGATATGTAATACCCCTCGTCCTAAAAGACTCTATGCCTGCTGCATTTAGCTTGGAATACGAAGTACTGAACCACGGCCCACAATCTTCTATCAGTAGAGGGTAGCATCGAACTTTCACTACGTTAGATTAGATCAGATTAATACTTGTTCCATAGATCATGAATACGACAGTTCGTAATGATGTGGAACGTGTCAGGTTAATAAAAGATGTCTGTACAAGATATTATATTACACAAAATATTGCATGACACTAATGTTTAAGTTGTTTTTTTCCCCTTAGTTTATATCTAAAAATTCAGCCAATGAGTAGAAGGGGTTGTCATCTAGAAATTCTTTTAATTTATTTTTAAATGTTAGTTGGCTTTGGGTCAGGCTTTTGATGCTGTTTGGTAGGTGACCAAAGACTTTTGTGGCAGCATAATTTACCCCTTTCTGTGCCAAAGTCAGATTTAACCCTGCATAGTGAAGATCATCCTCTCTCCTGGTGTTATAGCTATGCACACTGCTATTACTTTTGAACTGGGTTGGATTATTAACAACAAATTTCATAAGTGAATATATATACTGTGAGGTTACTGTGAGGATCCCTAGATCCTTAAATAGATGTCTGCAGGATGACCGTGGGTGGACTCCAGTAATTATTCTGACTACACGTTTTTGAGCAATTAATACTTTTCTACTCACCAATGAATTACCCCAGAATATGATGTCATACGAAAGCAGTGAATGAAAGTGGGCATAGTAAGCTAATTTACTGAGATTCTTATCACCAAAATTTGCAATAACCCTAATAGCATACGTAGCTGAACTCAGACGTTTCAGCAGACCATCAATGTGTTGCTTCCAGTTTAACCTCTCATCAATGGACACACCTAAAAATTTTGAAGATTCTAACTTAGCTACAGACTTCTGTTCAAAGTCTATATTTATTACTGGAGTTGTGCCATTTACTATACGGAACTGTACATACTGTGTTCTATCAAAATTTAAAGAGAGTCCGTTTGCTGAGAACCACTTAATAATTTTGCGAAAAACATCATTTACAATTACATCACTTAGTTCTTGGTTTTTGGATGTTATTACTATACTTGTATCATCAGCAAAAAGAACTAACTTTGCATCTTCATCAATGTGGAATGGTAAGTCATTAATGTATATCAAGAACAGTAAACGACCTAAGACCGAACCCTGTGGGACCCCGTACTTGATAGCCCCCCAGTTTGAGGAATCAGCTGTTGTTTTAACATTACATGAACCACTTATTTCAACTTTCTGCATTCTTCCAGTTTACTACCTTCTCCCATTTCATTGCGTCAACATGGCCCTCATTGGTCAAAATATTCACTGACGGCTCCAGTACAAGAGAGGACACCGGGTTTGCTTACTTCTGCGCAGATCCACTACATTAGGCTATGGTTAAGCTGCCGACGGAAGTCAACATTTGCACTGGCGAACTTCTTGCAATTAAGGAAGCTCTTCAATATGCAGCAAATCAGTTCGACGACATCATTATTGTCACGGATTCAAGAAGGACACTGGAAAAACTGGAAAAGCAGAATGGGGCTACAACACTAACCGCCATGTACTTGCTGTAATTCAGTTACTCTATCAGAATGAAAGGCATCATAAACGTGTCCAGTTATTATGGATCTTCTAAGCTAATATAAAGGAATACTCTGGTATCTCAGTAACAAGATGGCGGACTACCTAAAGAAACAAAGTGTGATTGATGCCAACCTCACTACCTCACTACACTTGCCTCCCACATATGGATTTTGTTGCTGCTGTATATACACACACACACACACACACACACACACACACACACACACACACATATATATATATATATATATATATATATATATATATATATATATATATATATATATATATATATTGTCATACACAAGAGCGTGCTCAGCTCCATCAAGGAAGTTACTCCCGTAAATAATAGGATAATGACGATGCGCTTACAATGTGCCAACAAAACATACACAATGGTTAATGTTCATGCTCCCACAAACGGAGACAACAAGAAAAACCCCATAGAAACAGAAAAGTTCTGGGAAAATTTGGAGAATATAATGGCCAAGATTCCAAAAGATGATACAAAAGTTCTACTCGGCGATTTTAATGCCCAAATTGGTAGAGAGAAAATCCACCAAAAGACCGTAGGCAAATATCCTGCACATAAATTTACCAATAAAAATGGTACAAGGCTCGTCGAACTATGTAAGCAGAATAACCTGAAGATAATGTCAACATCTCTAAGAAAATGTCCAAGAAAACAAAAGACATGGAGATCTCCTATACAACAAATTGGCGAGTTTCAAATAGATCATGTGGCGATTTCATACCCAGTACAAAAAGAAATTTACGACGTCCAAGTACGCAGAGGAGCAAACATTGATTCAGACCATTACCTAACTAGAATTAAAATCAAGTTTACAGCACGAAGAAGTCATCAGAGGAAAACAGAAATACAGAAATATGACACCAAGAAGATTAAAGAATCTAAAGTAAAAGAAGAATGGGAAAAGGAAAAGGCAAACACATGGGAAGAATTTCATTCTAAAATCACGCGAATAGCTAAGGAAACTATTCCCTTGAAAAAGATATTCAAACACCCTTGGTGGGATTCAGACTGTGAAAATGCATTGGAAAGGAGAAAAAAGGCATTTCAAGAATATAACAGTAAAAAATCACAAGAAAGTCTACAGTTATTTAACGAGGTTAGAAAACAGGTTTCAAAATCTATTAGGCAAGCAAAAAGGAAGTACACAAAGGCACAACTGGATGTCATAGAAGAAAATTTCCAAAACTATAATACAAGAGACTTCTACAGAACTTTCGCAGATAAAATACGAGGATATATCCCTCAAAATTTATGTTTCAGAAAACCAGATGGTAAATTAGCCCTAACAAACCAGGAAAACTGTCAAGTATTGGCTCAATATTTTTCTAACCTACTAAATTGCCCAGAACCTAGTTTAAGGTTTCCCAAAGAAATCAGTGCCAACGCTCAACCGGATTCATTACCACCAACACAGGAAGAAATCAAATGTCACATTAAAAACTTAAAAAATAATAGAACATCTGGCGAAGATGGCATTGTTGCAGAGCTATTAAAAAACCTAGGACCAAAGACGTTGCAAGAGCTCACAAAAATAATAACAAAAATATGGGAAACAGAAAAATTACCAGAGGATTGGAAATGTGCCCTTATTCACCCGTTACATAAAAAAGGAGACAGAACAAATGTCAATAACTACAGGGGAATCTCACTTTTACAAGTCACCTACAAAATTCTCTCAACATGCCTGCTGAAAAGAACACAAGAGCAGCTGGAACGCCAAATTGGTGATTATCAAGCAGGCTTCCGCCCCGGTCGCTCATGCATAGAACAAATATTTAATTTAAAGACAATATTAAAACACAAAGCAATTAGAAATGCCCCCATAATTTGTACATTTGTAGATTTTAAGAAAGCCTATGACTCAATAGACCGGCAATCTTTGTTTAACATTTTAGAGGAACTTGGACTTGACTCCAAAACACTAAGGCTTATCAAAGAATCACTGACAGACACTGTATCTAAAGTTAAATTCAGGGGAGAAATCTCTGAACCTTTTCTCATAAAAACTGGAGTACGTCAAGGTGACGGGCTATCTCCACTTCTGTTTAATATAGTCCTGGATAAAGTCATTAAGGAATGGGAAAAAGAATTAAAAAATCAATCCTACTGGAAACCAATCCATCTTGGTAGAACCAAAGACAACGTGGAGATATCTTGTTTAGCATTCGCGGACGACTTGGCCATACTTGCAGATGATGAAGAAATCGCCACCAAACAAATAGAGATCCTTAAGGAATGCGCGGATAAAGTAGGTTTACAAATTTCGTTTCAAAAGACAGAATTTTTCTGTACAAAATTACATATACACAGTTTGAACACAAAATATGGAAAAATAAATAGAGTAAAACATTTTAAATACCTAGGTGAAATTTTGGAGCCAACCGGAGGAGAGAAAGTTGCACAGAAGATCAGACAACAGAAAATGAAGAGAGCATATGGTATGACACATGAAATATACAATAAAAAATGCATCTCCTCGAACACAAAAATCAGACACTACTGCGCAGTAATTAAGCCAGCAGCACTATATGCTAGTGAAACGCTCACACTCCACACAAAATGTGATTTAGAAAAAATACTAAAAGAAGAACGCAAAATTATGAGAAAGATTTTAGGTCCAAAATTAACAGAAGAAGGATATCGGATACAATCAAGAAGAACCACAGAAACTATATCAAACCTGGCAGCAGACATAAGAAGGCGAAGATTAAAATTTTATGGACATGTCACTAGACTTCCCCCCACACGACTCACCAACAGAATTCTCACTTACATAGAAAAAGTCAAATCAACAACACCATGGATTAGCCAAGTAAAATTAGATTTACAAAAAGCAAATATTGAACTTAAAGATGTCAAAGACAGAAAAACTTTTAGAAATAAGGTGGAAAAGTGGATTGTATTGTCGGAGAAGGAAGCACTAAAGAGACCAGGAACAAAATGGACAGAAGAAAGAAAAAGAAAACATGGAGAACGGATGAAAGAAGTATGGAAGAAACGACGTCAGAAAGCTTTGCGTGATCCTTCTGGGTCCATTCGCGATAAGTAAGTATATATATATATATAAGAAAGAAGAAGAAGGAAAAAAGGAAGAGCATCAAGGATGGTCACAGACGTGGGAGATCTCACAATAGCCCAAAGAATGACATTATCCACAATACAACCGAGTATTCGATAGAAATCTGGTCCACCCAAATCAAGCATTCCACTTGTCCTACCGCTACTACAACGCGCATCCGGCTGACCCTTCACATACATTCAGCCATCTCCACACTGCAAAGTCTACCCAGCTGAGATTTCGGATCTCAGCCATGTGATATTAGGGGGTTCACGCTATGACAGAAAGCGCTGCAAGTTTCTCAAGGCCTTGATGAGAGCAAGAATTCCCCAATCTACATCTGCGACGGACCTGTTTCACAGCGGACTGTGGCCGTGTTGTTCGGTTTCTGCAAGAAGCAGATATCCAGTATAAGTCAGACACGAAGATTCCACAGTAATAAGTGGTGATATATGGAATGTATTGCGTGAATGGGCCAAGTCTTCAATGAAGTTTATCAGGAAGTAAAGTAATTTCTAATGCCTGTGCTGTACGTATCATATTGTACACCATATCTGCAGTTACTCACTTCTATACCTAAATCGTTAATGCCAAAGGCCAACAAATTAGAAAAAATTGTCCCGGGACTAGACGCCATTCCGTCAGAACTACTGATAGCCTTGTGAAAGCCAGCCATGACAGAACTCTTCCACTTACCGTCCAACATGCATGAGACAGGCGAAATATCCCCAGATTTTAAGAAAAATGTGTTGTTATTGTTGTGGTCTTCGGTCCTGAGACCGGTTTGATGCAGCTCTCCACGCTACTCTATCCTGTGCAAGCTCCTTCATCTCCCAGTACCTACTGCAACCTACATCCCTTTGAATCTGCTTAGTGTATTCACCTTTTGGTCGCCCTCTACGATTTTTACCCTCCACACTGCCCTCCAATACTAAATTGGTGATCCCTTGATGTCTCAGAACATGTCCTACCAACCGATCCCTTCTTCTGGTCAAGTTGTGCCACAAACTCCTCTTCTCCCCAATTCTGTTCAATACCTCCTCATTAGTTATGTGATCTACCCATCTAATCTTCAGCATTCTTCTGTAGCACCACATTTCGAAAGCTTCTATTCTCTTCTTGTATAAACTATTTATCGTCCATGTTTCACTTCCATACATGGCTACACTCCATACAAATACTTTTAGAAACGACTTCCTGACACTTAAATCTATATTCGATGTTAACAAATTTCTCTTCTTCAGAAACGCTTTCCTTGCCATTGCTAGTCTACATTTTATATCCTCTCTACTTCGACCATCATCAGTTATTTTGCTCCTCAAATAGCAAACCTCCTTTACAACTTTAAGTGTCTCATTTCCTAATCTAATTCCCTCAGCATCACCCGACTTGTTGATGTTCATCTTATATCCTCCTTTCAAGACACTGTCCATTCCGTTCAACTGCTCTTCCAAGTCCTTTGTTGTCTCTGACAGAATTACAATGTCATCGGCGAACCTCAGAGTTTTTATTTCTTCTCCATGGATTTTATAATACCTACTCCTAATTTTTCTTTTGTTTGCTTTACTGTTTGCTCAATATACAGATTGAATAACATCGGGGAGAGGCTACAACCCTGTCTCACTCCCTTCCCAACCACAGCTTCCCTTTCGTGTCCCCCGACTCTTATAACTGCCATTCGGTTTCTGTACAAGTTGTAAATAGCCTTTCGCTCCCTGTATGTTACCCCTGCCACCTTCAGAATTTGAAAGAGAGAGTTCCAGTCAACATTGTCAAAAGCTTTCTCTAAGTCTACAAATGCTAGAAACGTAGGTTTGCCTTTCCTTAATCTACCTTATAAGATAATTCGTAAGGTCAGTATTGCCTCACGTGTTCCAACATTTCTACGGAATCCAAACTGATCTTCCCCGAGGTCGGCTTCTACCAGTTTTTCCATTCGTCTGTAAAGAATTCGCGTTAGTATTTTGCAGCTGTAACTTATTAAACTGATAGTTCGGTAATTTTCACATCTGTCAACACTTGCTTTCTTTGGGATTGGAATTATTATATTCTTCTTGAAGTCTGACGGTATTTCGCCGGTCTCATACATCTTGCTCACCAGATGGTAGAGTTTTGTCAGCACTGGCTCTCCCAAGGCTATCAGTAGCTGCAATGGAATGTTGTCTACTCCCTGAGCTTTGTTTCGACTGAGGTCTTTCAGTGTTCTGTCAAACTCTTCACGTAGTATCGTATCTCCCATTTCATCTTTAGCTACATCCCCTTCATTTCCATAATATTTACTTCTGTAAAATATCTGGGAGTATGCGTGCGGAACGATTTGAAGTGGAATGATCATATAAAATTAATTGTTGGTAAGGCGGGTACCAGGTTGAGATTCATTGGGAGAGTCCTTAGAAAATGTAGTCCATCAACAAAGGAGGTGGCTTACAAAACACTCGTTCGACCTATACTTGAGTATTGCTCATCAGTGTGGGATCCGTACCAGATCGGGTTGACGGAGGAGATAGAGAAGATCCAAAGAAGAGCGGCGCGTTTCGTCACAGGGTTATTTGGTAACCGTGATAGCGTTACGGAGATGTTTAACAAACTCAAGTGGCAGACTCTGCAAGAGAGGCGCTCTGCATCGCGGTGTAGCTTGCTCGCCAGGTTTCGAGAGGGTGCGTTTCTGGATGAGGTATCGAATATATTGCTTCCCCCTACTTATACCTCCCGAGGAGATCACGAATGTAAAATTAGAGAGATTAGAGCGCGCACAGAGGCTTTCAGACAGTCGTTCTTCCCGCGAACCATACGCGACTGGAACAGGAAAGGGAGATAATGACAGTGGCACGTAAAGTGCCCCCCGCCACACACCGTTGGGTGGCTTGCGGAGTATAAATGTAGATGTAGATGTAGATGTAGAACATCGCCCCTGTATAGACCCTCTATACACTCCTTCCACCTTTCTGCTTTCCCTTCTTTGCTTAGAACTGGGTTTCCATCTGAGCTCTTGATATTCATACAAGTGGTTCTCTTTTCTCCAAAGGTCTCTTTAATTTTTCTGTAGACAGTATCTATCTTACCCCTAGTGAGATAAGCCTCTACATCCTTACATTTGTCCTCTAGCCATCCCAGCTTAGCCATTTTGCGCTTCCTGTCGATCTCATTTTTGAGACGTTTGTATTCCTTTTTGCCTGCTTCATTTACTGCATTTTTATATTTTCTCCTTTCATCAATTAAATTCAATATTTTTTCTGTTCCCCAAGGATTTCTTCTAGCCCTCGTCTTTTTACCTACTTGATCCTCTGCTGACTTCACTACTTCATCCCTCAAAGCTACCCATTCTTCTTCTACTGTATTTCTTTCCCCCATTCCTGTCAATTGTTCTCTTATGCTCTCCCTGAAACTCTGTACAACCTCTGGTTCTTTCAGTTTATCCAGGTCCCATCTCCTTAAGTTCCCACCTTTTTGCAGTTTATTCAGTTTTAATCTACAGTTCATAACCAATAGATTGTGGTCAGAGTCCACATCTGCCCAGGAAATGTCTTACAATTTAAAACCTGGTTCCTAAATCTCTGTCTTACCATTATATAATCTATCTGATACCTTTTAGTATCTCCAGGGTTCTTCCATGTATACAACCTTCTATCATGATTCTTAACCCAAGTGTTAGCTATGATTAAGTTGTGCTCAGTGCAAAATTCTACCAGACGGCTTTCACTTTCATTTCTTACTACCAATCCATATTAACCTACTACGTTTCCTTCTCTCCCTTTTCCTGCTGCCGAATTCCAGTCACCCATGACTATTAAGTTATCGTCTCCCTTCACTATCTGAATAATTTCTTTTATTTTATCATACATTTCTTCGATTTCTTCGTCATCTGCAGAGCTAGTTGGCATATAAACTTGTACTACTGTAATATGCGTGGGCTTCGTGTCTATTTTGGCCACAATAATGCGTTTGCTATGCTGTTTGTAGTAGCTTACCCTCACTCCTAATTTTTTATTCATTATTAAACCTATTCCTGCATTACCCCTATTTGATTTTGTATTTATATCCCGGTATTCGCCTGACCAAAAGTCTTGTTCCTCCTGCCACCGAACTTCACTAATTCCTACTATATCTAACTTTAACCTATCCATTTCCCTTTTTAAATTTTCTAACCTACCTGACCGATCAAGGGATTTGACATTTCACGCTCCGATCCGTAGAACGCCAGTTTTCTTTCTCCTGATAACGACATCCTCTTTAGTAGCCCCCGCCCGGAGATCCGAATGGGGGACTATTTTACCTCCGGAATATTTTACCCAAGAGGACGCCATCATCATTTAACCATAGAGTAAAGCTGCATGCCCTCGGGAAAAATTACGGCTGTAGTTTCCCCTTGCTTTCAGCCGTTCGCGGTACCAGCACAGCAACGCCATTTTGGCTGATGTTACAAGGCCAGATCAATCAAACATTCAGACTGTTGCCCCTGCAACTACTGAAAAGGCTGCTGCCCCTCTTCAGGAACCACACGTTTGTCTGGCCTCTCAAGAAAAATATAATAATTCAAATTCCAAAGAAAGCAGGTGCTGACGGATGTGAATATTACCTATTAGTTTAACGAGTCACGGCTGCAAAATACTAACACGAATCCTTCACAGAAGAATGGAAAAACTGATAGAAGCTGATCTCAGGGAAGATCAGTTTGGATTCCGGAGATATGCAGGAACACGCGAGGAATTACTGACCCTACGACATATCTTAGAAGATACTCGTAGGTTAAGGAAAGAAAAAACTACGTTTATGGCATCTGTAGACTTAGAGACTTATTGACTGAAATACGCTCTTGGAAGGCTATTTACAACTTCTAAAGAAACCCGATGGCAGTTAAAAGAGTTGAGGGACACGAAAGCGAAGCAGTAGTTATGAAGGAAGTGATACGGGCTTGTAGCATACCCGATATTATTCAATCTGTACACCGAGCACGCAGTAAAGGAAACAAAAGAAAAATTTAGAGCAGGAATTAAAGTAAGGGAGAATAAGTAAAAACTTTGTGGTTTGCCAATGACATTGTAATTCTGTGAGAGACAGCAAAGGACTTGGAGGAGCAGTTGAGTGGCACGTTCAGTGTCTTGAAAGGAGGATACAAGATGAACACGAACAAAAGCAAAACGCCGGCCGCGGTGGTCTAGCGGTTCTAGGCGCTCAGTCCGGAACCGTGCGACTGCTACGGTCGCAGGTTCGAATCCTGCCTCGGGCATGGATGTGTTTGATGTCCTTACGTTAGTTACGTTTAAGTAGTTCTAAGTTCTAGGGGACTGATGACCACAGATGTTAAGTCCCATAGTGCTCAGAGCCATTTGAACCATTTGAACCAAAAGCAAAACAAGATTAATGGAATGTTATCGAATTAAGTCAGGCGAAGATAAGGGAATTAGATTAAGAAACAACACACTCAAAGTACTAGATGAATTTTCCTATTTGGGCATCAAAATACCTAATGTTGGCCGACTCAGAGAGGATTTAAAATGTAGACTGGTAACGGCAAGAAAAGCGTGTTTGAAGATAATTTTATGACATCGAATATGGATTTAAGTGTTAAGAAGTCTTTTCCGGTAGTATTTTTGCGGAGTGTAGCCATGTATGGAAGTGAAACATTGACGATTAACAGTTTAAACAAGAAGAGAATAGAAGCTTTTGAAATGTGGTGCTACAGAAGAATGCTGAAGATTAGATGCGTGGCTCACGTAACTAATGAGGAGGTACTGAATATAAGAAGAAGAGAAAAGAAACTTGTGACACAAATTGTCAAGAAGAAGGGTTCGGTTTACAGAACACATTCTGAGACATTAAAGGATCACCAATTTAGTATTTGAGGGAAGTGTTAGGGGTAAAAATTGTAGGGGGAGACCAAGAAATGATTACTGCAAGTGAAATAGAAGGAGTACCTTCCAGCAGTTATTCGGGGATGAAGAAGCTTTCGCAGGACAGAGCAGCATGGAGAGCTGCATCAAACCAATCTTCGGGATGAAGACCACAACAACATACGCTATATAGTGAAGTATGACATAAGATACATTTCAGGTAAACTTAGTGATCTTAAAATCGAGAGGCGAAGTTTTCTTTATTTTTTTCTCCTTTGTTGCTTGAACGTCGTGGGAACCGAGCGCTCACTGTTGTTCTTCGCACGGCACGAAGAAGAAGTTGAAGTCTCCAGCGTCAGTTTTTGACTGGTCGACGGCCGTTCACTGCAAAAAGCAGCTTCAGGCTGAGTAAAAATAATAAATAAAAGTTGTAAAGCTGAATGACTGAATCTCGCTGTTGGAATCCGTTCTTCCGTTGGCCACGACGAATTTAACATGTTTGTTGTCACTTAATACGTGGGATGGTATAGTATTCTTTGGTGTTTATTAGCCAAGTGGAAGCGATTATGTAATTACGCTTCCAAAAATGTGTTATTGGAATCGTAATTACATAATATCCTTAAAAGACAAGTACAACGCAACGGACCTAAACACTACAAGTTGAAGCAATTTGAAGAAAAAAGGAATCATTGAATTTTACATATGTTTTGAAATCTATGTGAAGAAGTTTATTTTCAATTGATGGAGGTTTAAATCAATTGCTCACTTTTAGTAAAAGAAGTATTTACGATGAAAGTAGTGAGACAAGAAAGAAGTATGTTTTAAAATACACTCATGCTCATAAATTAAGGATAATGCTGATATATGGTGAAACAACGCTGTGGTGGGCGCTTTGCGGGTTTAAATCACCTCGGGGTATGACCATGCGGTGCATTTGACCTGCGATCGTCACACTGTGGCGCTGGCAGCAGTCCACATACGCAGAGGTGTGTTGGCGCATGTCAGAGTACGGTGCAGCGAGTAAGTGTGCAGACGTTTCCAGAAGTGCTAATGGTGACTGTGTGTTGAAAGTGGTTCAAAGAACACATATTGATGACGTTATGAGGGGCAGAATACTGGGGCGACTGGAGGCTGGCCAAACACAGCAGGTCGTAGCACGGGCCCTCCGTGTGCCACAAAGTGTGATCTCAAGATTATGGCAACGATTCCAGCAGACTGGAAACGTGTCCAGGCGCTACAGTAGGGGACGTCCACAGTGTAGAACACCACGAGAAGACCGATATCTCACTATCAGTGCCCGCACACGGCCACGGAGTACTGCAGGTACCCTTGCTCGGGACCTTACCGCAGCCACTGGAACAGTTGTCTCCAGGCACACAGTCTACAGACGACTGAGCTGACACGCTGATATGCAGAGTCCACGGATACATGAGGTTGTCTCCACACCCGTACACGTCCATCCATCCGCTCGATATAATTTCCAACGAGACTCGTTCGACAAGACGACATGTTTCCAGTCATCAACAATCCAATGTCGCTGTTAACGGGCCCAGGCGAGGCGTAAAGCTCTGTGCGGTGCGGTTAACGAGCTACACGAGTGGACCTTCGGCTCTGAAAGCCCATATCGATGATGTTTCGTTGAATGGTTCGTACGCTGACACTAGTTGATGACGCACCACTGAAATATGCAGCAGTTTGCGGAAGGATTGCACTTTTGTCACGTTGAGCGATTCTCTTCAGTCGTCGTTGGTCCCGGTGTTGCAGGACCTTTTTCCGGCCGCAGCGATGTCGGAGATTTGATGTTTTGCCGGATTCCTGATATTCACGGTACACTCGTGAAATGGTCATACTAGAAAATCCCCGTTTCATCGCTACCTCGGACATGCTGCGCCCCTCACTCGTGCGCCGACTATAACACCATGTCCAAACTCATTTAAATGTTGATAGCCTACCATTGTAGCAGCAGCAACCGATCTAACAACTGCACCAGACACTTGTCTAGCCGACCGCAGCGCCGTATTGTGCCTGTTTACATACACTCCTGGAAATGGAAAAAAGAACACATTGACACCGGTGTGTCAGACCCACCATACTTGCTCCGGACACTGCGAGAGGGCTGTACAAGCAATGATCACACGCACGGCACAGCGGACACACCAGGAACCGCGGTGTTGGCCGTCGAATGGCGCTAGCTGCGCAGCGTTTGTGCACCGCCGCCGTCAGTGTCAGCCAGTTTGCCGTGGCATACGGAGCTCCATCGCAGTCTTTAACAATGGTAGCATGCCGCGACAGCGTGGACGTGAACCGTATGTGCAGTTGACGGACTTTGAGCGAGGGCGTATAGTGGGCATGCGGGAGGCCGGGTGGACGTACCGCCGAATTGCTCAAACGTGGGGCGTGAGGTCTCCACAGTACATCGATGTTGTCGCCAGTGGTCGGCGGAAGGTGCACGTGCCCGTCGACCTGGGACCGGACCGCAGCGACGCACGGATGCACGCCAAGATCGTAGGATCCTACGCAGTGCCGTAGGGGACCGCACCGCCACTTCCCAGCAAATTAGGGACACTGTTGCTCCTGGGGTATCGGCGAGGACCATTCGCAACCGTCTCCATGAAGCTGGGCTACGGTCCCGCACACCGTTAGGCCGTCTTCCGCTCACGCCCCAACATCGTGCAGCCCGCCTCCAGTGGTGTCGCGACAGGCGTGAATGGAGGGACGAATGGAGACGTGTCGTCTTCAGCGATGAGAGTCGCTTCTGCCTTGGTGCCAATGATGGTCGTATGCGTGTTTGGCGCCGTGCAGGTGAGCGCCACAATCAGGACTGCATACGACCGAGGCACACAGGGCCAACACCCGGCATCATGGTGTGGGGAGCGATCTCCTACACTGGCCGTACACCACTGGTGATCGTCGAGGGGACACTGAATAGTGCACGGTACATCCAAACCGTCATCGAACCCATCGTTCTACCATTCCTAGACCGGCAAGGGAACTTGCTGTTCCAACAGGACAATGCACGTCCGCATGTATCCCGTGCCACCCAACGTGTTCTAGAAGGTGTAAGTCAACTACCCTGGCCAGCAAGATCTCCGGATCTGTCCCCCATTGAGCATGTTTGGGACTGGATGAAGCGTCGTCTCACGCGGTCTGCACGTCCAGCACGAACGCTGGTCCAACTGAGGCGCCAGGTGGAAATGGCATGGCAAGCCGTTCCACAGGACTACATCCAGCATCTCTACGACATCCAGCCTGCATTGCTGCGAAAGGTGGATATACACTGTACTAGTGCCGACATTGTGCATGCTCTGTTGCCCGTGTCTATGTGCCTGTGGTTCTGTCAGTGTGATAATGTGATGTATCTGACCCCAGGAATGTGTCAACAAAGTTTCCCCTTCCTGGGACAATGAATTCACGGTGTTCTTATTTCAATTTCCAGGAGTGTATCTATGTATTTGAATACGCACGCCCATACCAGTTTCTTTGGCGTTTCAGAGTATATTATCCGTCTTTCGCTTGCACCATTTGACGTCATCGGGCGCTTTTTCCAGGTCGATAAATCCTATGAACGTGTCTCGACTTTTCTTTAGTCTTGCGTCCATTACCAACCACATCGTCATAACTGCCTGTCTGGTACCAAACAAATCGTCATCTAACATATGTTAAATTTTCTTTTCCTTTCTTCTGTATATTATTCTTGTCAGCAACTTGGATGTCGGAGCTGTGAAGCTGACTGTCCGATAATTCTCGCACTTTTGGCCTCTTTCTACACTATGTGATCAAAAGTATCCGGACACCCCCAAAATCAGACGTTTTCCATATTAGGTGCATTGTGCTGCCACCTGCTGCCAGGTACTCCATATCAGCGAGCTCAGTAGTCATTAGACATCGTGAGAGAGAAGAATGGGGCACTCCGCGGGACTCACGGACTTCGAACGTGCTCAGGTGATTGGGTGTCATTTGTGTCATACGTCTGTACGCGAGGTACCCACACTCCTAAACATTCCTAGACCCACTGTTTCCGATGTGATAGTGAAGTGGGAACGTGAAGGGACACGTACAGCGCAAAGCGTACAGGACGACCTCGTCTGTTCACTGACAGAGACCGCCGACAGTTGAAGAGGGTCTTAAAGTGTAATAGGCAGACATTTATACAGACCATCACACAGGAATTCGAAACTACATCAGGATCCACTGCAAGTACTGCGACAGTTAGGCGGGAGGTGAGAAAACTGGGATTTCATGGTAGAGCGGCTGCTCATAAGCAACACATGAAGCCGGTAAATGCCAAACGACACCTCGCTTGGTGTAAGGAGCGTAAACATTGGACGATTGAACAGTGGAAAAACATTGTGTGGAGTGATGAATCACGGTACACAATGTGGCGATCCGATAGCAGGATGTTGGTATGCCGAATGCCCGGTGAACGTCATTTGCCAGTGTGTGTAGTGCCAACAGTAAAATTCAGAGTCGGTGGTGTTATGGTGTGGTCGTGTTTTTTCATGGAGAGAGCTTGAACCCTCTTTTGTTTTGCATGGCACTATCACAGCACAGGCCTACATTCATGTTTTAAGCACCTTCTTGCTTCCCACTGTTAATGAGCAATTTGTGGATGGCGACTGCATCTTTCAACACGCTCGAGCACCTGTTCATAATGCACGGCCTGTGGTGGAGTTGTTACACGACAATAGCATCCCTGTAATGGACTGGCGTGCACAGAGTCCTGACCTGAATCCTATAGAACACCTTTGGGATGTTTTGGAACGCCGACTTCGTGTCTAGCCTCACCAACCGACATCGATACCTCTCCTAAGTGCAGCACTCCGTGAAGAATGGGCTGCCATTCCCCAAGAAACCTTCCAGCACCTGATTGAACGTATGTCTGCGAGAGTGGAAGCTGTCTTACTTTTACTTTTTCGTGTCCAGAAACTACAATTTGTTTGCCCAGTATTGGGCAATGTCCAATGCTTCTTCTTTAGCCAGCCATAGATCGTTGAGTGTGCTCTATGGGGGCAGGCAGGGCATTGTAGGAGATGTTCCATGTCCTGTCGAGTGCCGCAGTCGTATTTGTCGTCATTTTCGTCCAACAAACCCCATTTGATCAGATTAGATTTCACAGGAGCCACCCCAGTTCTGATGCGGTTAAGCATTCTCCAGGTTTTCCAATCACCAGAATCGCCGCTTGGTGTGTCCTCTCTTAGTGGTTAGTAGATGGGGGGCTCATCTAAGGCGCAACTTGGGAAACGGCGTCTGGATTTGAGTCTGCTGGGGCCACACTCTAGGCCAAATATTGAGTGACGGGCATCAAAGGTTTGTTTTAGCTTCTCTGTATGTTCATGGGCTTTCCTACGTCAGTCAGGGTTTGTGAAACCTGCGGCCCTGTCAAGATTTTCTATGGGGGTTGGTTTCATGCAGCCTGTCACTATCCTGCATGTTTCATTCGAGCTAATATTACCCTTTTTGCGTGGGCGGATCTGCACCATACAGAGCAGGCATATTCGGTAGTTGAGAAGCACAAAGCTTGGGTTGAAGTTCTGACCACGGTAGGTTTGGCACCCCATTTGCTATTGGACAGCTTTCTTATTAGGGAATTTCGTGCTTCTACTTTTTGCGTGTTCTTTCGCAATGATATTTGTATGTCAATGTTCCGTCCAGCACGACGCCAAGGTAGGTGGGAGTATCTATGTGTTCTAGTAGTGTTCCATCCCAGGTAACATTGAGCCTGCACTTTGCCTGCCTCGAGTTCAGATGGAATGCACTAACTTGAGTTTTGGAGGGATTGGGTTTTAGAGAATTCTTTTTGTAGTAGGTTGACATTGTAGAAAGGGCAGTTTCTAGTTTCTCCTCGATGCCTTCAAATCTGTTGCCTTGAACTGTTATTGCCAGGTCGTCTGCATATACAAAAGTTTTGGTTTTGTCTGGAGTTGGTTGGTCATTTGTATATATGCTGAATAGGATTGGCGCCAACACGCTCCCTTTGGCGAGCCCATTTTTCTGATTCCGCCATCGACACTTTTCCCCTCAAGTATTACGAAGAACTGTCTATTTTGGAGCAGGGATTCGATTACCTTGACTAGCTGGTAGTCTTTCAGGGTCTCGTAGGTTTTATGCAGTAGTGTCCGGTGATCTACTGTGTCATAGGCGGAACTTAGGTCGACTAGTGCCAGCCCGGTGATTAGTTTATTCTCAAACCCATCCTCGATATGTTCCGTCAATGCCAGAATTTGACTGGTACAGGACTTTCCAGGTCTAAAACCTGCTTGGTGTGGAATTAGCTTCGAGTCAACGATCTTCTCTATTCTGTTGAGGATCATAGAGCTTAAACAGGTGGCAGAGAAGGGTTATGGGTCGATAGCTCTTCGGAGACTGGGTCCTTCCCGGGTTTAAGGAGAGCCACCACTTTTGACTTCCTCCACGGTTTCGTGATTTGAAAGGTTTCACGGCACACGTTAAAAAGTCTTAAGTATCCAGTCCCTGGCGCCAAGGCCGAAGTTTTTAATCTGTTCCACGCAAATATCATCAAACCCAGCGGCTTTCCCATTCTTCATGGTATTTATGCCATTGTTCAACTCTCTCATGGTAAATGGTTTCTGGAAGTTGGTGTTTTCCGTTGGCAGTAGGCGTGTGATTTTAGTTTTCTGACGTTTGGAGTTGCCGTTTAGAAGGAGCTGGTTGGCCACCTGGTTTGGAGTTACGTTGGCCGGGGCCTTGCTTAGCCTTGGCTCACCATCCAGTTTCTTA
Organism: Schistocerca cancellata; assembly: GCF_023864275.1. Classification (NCBI taxonomy): domain Eukaryota; kingdom Metazoa; phylum Arthropoda; class Insecta; order Orthoptera; family Acrididae; genus Schistocerca; species Schistocerca cancellata. The sequence continues at coordinate 524,091,095 of NC_064633.1, forward strand.
ATCAGGTTCCAGGCTATTTTGATACTGTGGGACATATCCATTCTTTCTAGGGTTGCTATCCACTTCCTTTCGCGTGCCTCGCTCAGGGCTGACATTAAAGCTGTGCCGCAGGTGATGGTTTCGTCGCGGAATGGGTCTTCCGCGAACGTCATCAAGGCTAAGGGTAGACCAACACCATATTGAATTCCAGCATTAGCGATGGAGGGCGCCACGAACTTCTAAGTAATTTTCAGCCATGTGTGCGGATACTTTTGATCACATAGTGTATTTTGAGAATTATGTGCATGATGTTTTTCCGAACTTCTCAACTCGCTAGTAGTGTCGGAAAGTGGCTGGTGGTCGGCAGTGTGTGAAGTGAGGGTCACCGCTAAGACGGCGGCCGGCCTCGGTGTGCGGCGCGGCGCGGCAGCTGCTGGGACACGTGCCCCTCCGCCAGCAGCTGCCGCCTCTTACAAGGCCCCCTCCTCAGCTGCCGCGCCACAATGTGGGCCCCAGCAAAAGAAAGCGATCCGAGACGCTGCGCCCGCACACGCCCGTCTGCGATCGGCACCTTTCCTTTGAAAACCAGAGTTTCACTTCGCCGCTCGCAGAAAATGGCTCGGGAGGTTGAAAAGGTCAAGGAACCCCTCCGGGCGCAACAGTGGGGCAGCTGCCACGAGTTTGGAACGTACCTCGAGGGCGTCTTCAGCCCACGTCGTACACGAAGTGGTGGAGTTCCGCTGCTACCCTGGAAGCAAAGTGACGAAGGAGGGCACACAGAGAAGACTGGTACAGCGCAGAGAGGATCCCTCGCCAAAATAAGTGTATGCTATCAGACGTGAGCATTTTTTTGGATAAGAAATTCCTGAGAACATACTTCTACAGCGCAGAATTGCAGGAAAATGAATCACCGACTGTCTAATAACCGTGACTGAAAATTTTGAAATGTTGCATAATTAGAGATAAGAACGAGCGATCCGAAATTACTCTGGAGGAAACCCAACAGCCAAGATCACATTCAGTACTGTTTATTCCTGATCACCGGTTTCAACAGTTAACATTGTCATCTTCTGACCTGTAAAGTGATACATTTACATAGAGCACATGTACAATCATTATTTACATTTGCTTTAGAAATAAGGAGACAGAAATTCTACATTTTCGTACGTTGAAATAACTTATTCTTATATGTCCTGTTCTATTATGACAGTATCTCACATACAAGATTGAGATTGTAGTGGATATCATGTAGCAGTTTCCACATGATTTGTTAAAAATAAAATAACAATAAAAATAATTTTTTTTACAAACAGGGTTTTATTTTTATTTTCAATTTTTATTTTTATTTTTAACAGATCAGTATGGTTGTCAATATGGTATGTGCGATACAATATTAGTGGAATAGGATCTATAACAACAATTTTTTCTAAGGTATGAAAGCACAAAACTTCTGTTTCCTCATTTGTAACGGAAATATAAATAATAAATGTACATTTAGTCTATGTAAATGCGTCATTTTACATTTCAGGAGTTGACAGTCTGCGCTGTTGAAACCGGTAATCAGTAATAAATAATACTGCATGCGACTTTGGCTAATAAATTTTCTCCAAAATGATAACATGAAATTAGAGAATCGAAACGTCTGAGAGATGTTATTACAAATCTATGCCGAATATTTTATAGACCGATAAGATAAGAACTGAGAATCTTCTCCTCAGAATCGGTAATGAAACGAATACGCCGCAAAATGGTTCAAATGGCTCTGAGCAGTATGGGACTTAACGTCTGTGGTCATCAGTCCCCTAGAACTTAGAATTACTTAAACCTAACTAACCTAAGGACATCACACACATCCATGCCCGAGGCAGGCTTCGAACCTGCGACCGTAGCGGTCACGCGGTTCCAGACTGAAGCGCCTAGAACCGCACGGTCTATCCGGCCGGCATACGCCGCAAATATGAAGTAGAAAAAGGATCAGGATGACGGGACAAGTTTCAGACATCAGAGAACAGCGTTCATGATACTCGAGTGATTAATAACTGAAAGAAATCGTTGCCCGAGTCCGCTGTCATTTTATATAATAATTGAACTTTCCGTCTCGGTAGAAAGAAAACTGTTCTTCGTTACAGGTTTCGCCTCATGTTATATCTGATGATTTGTAAAACGTAAATAGGTGAAATCCAATGCAGGGTGAATCAGATCTCCACAGACAGGCTTTCATAGGTTCTTGAGGGATGCCTTTTGAGTATTTTTGTGTAAGTGTCCCACAGTCTTCTGCTGCTCGCTGCTCGTTGCGGAATAGTAATGTAATTATGATTTATTCGTCTTTTTACCGTAATCACCCCTGTTTCCGAGAGACTAGTTTCACAGCAGTAAAGAAGCCTGCAATATTCAATAAACAGAACGTACAACACGCAAAACAGAGCAATACAACAACTCTCAGACGAACCATGCACCGTCTGTTCTGTCAATGCATATAACAGCATGTAAACAATGTAGAACCGTCCCCTTGCAGCTATTGTCCAAAATTTCGACCAGCATGTTCACGGTGGAGTGTACAACGACGCACCGTCGACTGTCTTACACGCTCAAGAATGCCAGGACTTTGGCGTACTGCTTCCGTGGCTGCGATGATCCTAGGAGCCGGGACTGTAGATATATCTACCGGAGTCTCGCGAACTATGTTCTCCACATGGCCTGAGAAGTAGTAGTTCATTGATGTTATGTCCGGTGACCGAGCTGACCACCGCGACCAGTTTACTGTCGGCCAAACTGTACATCAGTGTGGCTCCTAGCATCGAGTGCAAAGTGTACCGGCGACCCACTATTGTGAAACCATATACATCTTCTAGAATATGTGGGAGAACGTGTTGGAGGAACGTTTTGTACACGACTCCACTGTAGGTGAAGTCAAATCACAACATCTCAACAATAGCAGCCCATTTGTTCACAGGGGACTGATACACTATTTCCTGAAGATTTCATCATACGATTCGTGGCTAGTCATATTGCTGAAGACGGCCTGTCTTGTAAACATGGCCATGTCTGCAAACAACGCGAAAGAAGGGAAGGTGGGGTTTTCTGTGAATTGCTGCAGGAACCAATTTGCAAACGTCACTCGAATGGGAAATTGTCTGGTTGTAATGGTAGCACCTTCCGTGGATGATGCGGGTACAATTGTCAGCCATGTAAAACTTTCGAAACAGTGATTTTCTTGCGCCCGTTCGATGCGCCGACTGCGAGAGCCATAATTGCCATCAACTGCGCGTAACACTCGGTCTTCCGTGTCGGATGTTCTAGCATACCTCACACAGCCACTGTAATCCATTCTAACACGGAAGGAACCATTTTCTCGTAGGCGCCTGTGTACAGACGTGAATAAACTGTGATTTGGTTCAAGTCGGCGAGGGAACACCTCAGCGTAGCGTTGTGCCGCGCATTCCACTGCATTCGGTGAACCCATACGCGAAATACATCCATAGTACTGCTGTGTATCACTGTTAACGTACAACTAAGTGTTCCGGTAAACAAAACCCTAGAGACACAGCCGAGAAGCACTGAACATAAACTTCAGGACAACTGGGTAAGGAGGGCATTACTATTGTCTACAGTAGGTATCTTTAGCGACAGGAAACAAGACACACGCAGCGCATTTCCTCAACATTGGCACCGTTCTGCTCTGTCTTCAGTGAAATACAGACTAGGCGTCAGAGATCTCTTCCGGCTTCATAGGATTTATTCCCATCTTCTCTTTTGTGTTCCCACACTACTTTCTAGTAACTGTTTGCTGCTTTTGGTACTCTGCTTTTACTAATACTTTCCAGATGGTCTTTTCACTTTTATGTAGCTGAATTTTATCATTTAGGTTATATAGTTGCGACTCTTCTCTATTCTCTTCATTTCTAAATCGACCTCGTTCCGAACATCCTTTTACAGACGTCAGGAATTTCATTTCTGCAGTTTATACGCGGCTTTTATCTCTCTCTCTCTCTCTTGTCATCCTTTACCTATTGTCATAAATCAGCGCAAGGACAATCATTGCATTATAGAATCTGAGCTACGTGTCATTCCAGGTTTTGGTTTTTAACGTTCTTCTTATGATTCCGCATACCATTTGGAACATACTTAATTTAATATTTATGTCTCTGTTGACGTCGACAGACATATTATGTGCCAGGTATTTATGTTAGAGACCTATTCTGGTAGTTTGTATTCATAATTATTTTGGCTCTTAGGGGGTTTCTCCCTAAGAAAGCCATATCCTTTGCTTTGTTCATGGAAATATTGAGATTATATTGCGCTGAGCACAGTTGCAACTTCAGTAGGTCGCCAGCAAATACCTAGTTGTTAATAAATTCGCTTTGTCCTAGGTTAATACCTTATGTTGGAAGTGTAGTTTCCCCGCACACGAGTGGCGGCGTCTAAATATGTATTAAACAATGTCAGAGAAAGACTAAATTCTTTACTCTTAGATTTATAATAATTACCTGCTGCTCTCTTCCTTGCTGCAGAGCTACCTGTGTCTGCAATGTGGACACTAAGCTCTGAAAGTCTGTCAGTGGAGTTCCAGTTCACCATATACTCGTATGTATTAATATTACTATTTTCGATTATTCCCTTTTAAGAGAGCGATTGAAACTGAGTAGTCATGATTTCTTCTTCTTTCTTGGTTCTTCACAAATACTCTTCATACGTTCACTGTGTTCTCCCTTGCGTCCTCCCGACCATCTTTTCCCCGTTCTGTTCACCGTGTGTTCTTGTTTAAGTGTGTGTTTCTTTACGACGTTCCCCAACTGTTCTCTATTGTTTATGTCGTCTTGTGTGATTCCCAGTTCTTTAATGTCTTCTTCTGTTTCACTTTGTCTTCTTTTTGCTCTTGTTTACTATTTCAAACATTTGCCTTGTCAGCCTGGTTTTATTTATCCTACTGATATGTCCATAAAATTTCATCCTTCTCTTTCTAATGGTGTCTGTTATTGTTTCTATGTCTGTAAATCTCTCTAATTGGCCTCTTCATCCAAATTCCTCCCAGAAACACTGGTCCATATATTTACCTCAGAATTTTTCTTTCCTGCTCTTCAATCTCCCTGATCTTCGTATGGTCATGAATCATTGTAGTTTCTGCAGCATAAAGTGCTTCTGGTAGGACTACTGTGTTGTAATGCCTTAGTTTCGCATTGACACAAATATATTTATTATTATAGTGATTCCAAGTGAGCTTATATGCTTTTTGTAATCTGGAGATTCTATCTTTATTGACTGTTGAATTCGGTCCTGATGGTTGGATTATCTGTCCCAGATATCTGAAGTGACAACTTGTGCTACTTTCCCGTATTGAGTAATAATGGGGAGACTACAGGTTTGTTTGCCATGTACGGTGTTTTCTCGTAGGAGATTTGTAGCCATGTTTTCCGTGAGATTTTGTGTAGTTTTTCCAATGCAAGTTTGGCTCCCTCTCTATTGTTCGTTTGAATGGCAAGACCGTCCGCGAAAGCCAGACACTTCACCCTGATTCACTGCTCTATTTTAATCCCAAGTTGAATCCGTTTTATTTCCTTTTCCAGTGTCCTCTCAATTTTTTTCCAGAACCATGTATTTAACATAAATTAAGGATAATGCTGATACATGGTGAAACAACGCTCTGGTTGGCGGTTTGCGGGTTTAAATCACATCCGGCCTGCGGTCGTCGCACGGTGGCGCTGGCTGCAGTCCACATACGCAGAGGGCTGTTGGTGCATGTCAGAGTATGGTGCAGCGAGTAAGTGTGCAGACGTTTTCAGACGTGCTAATGGTGACTGTGTGTAGAAAACGGCTCAAAGAACACCTATTGAAGACGTTATGAGGGGGTAGAATACTAGGGCGACTGGAGGCTGGTCAAACACAGCGGGTCGTACAGGCCATCTGTGGTACAGGCCATCTGGGTGCTACAAAGTGTGATCTCAAGATCATGGCAACGATTCCAGCAGACAGGAAACGTGTCCAGGTGCTACAGTACGGGACGTCCACAGTGTACAACACCACAAGAAGACACATATTGAAACGTCCCCTTAGAACAATTTATACACGACTGTGCTTAAACTGACACACAATATTTTTAGCGCAACGCAATCTGACTTTCAATAATCCCTACAAAACAATGGCACTGACTAACTTTAACCTATACCTTTCACAAATCACTTACCTCACAAAAATCTTCGTTACTCGAACTACTGCAATACAGCGAGCGCCACTATTGCCAGCTAAATAAAAGATTCAAACTACAGAAGGCACTAACTACTGATAGGGATAGTTAGCAAATGAAAGATATTAATAGAGAACAAACAATGTATTTACCTTAATAGTCATAATATATATAGCAGTTCATGACAAATTACAAAACTCCGCCATCTCTCTCCCCACATCCGCCACTGCTGGCGGCTTACCTCCAACTGTGCAACGCTACGCGCTGTTCACATACAGCTGCCGCTGCCCAACACTACAATGGCAGACAACAATGGAAACTAGCCACAGACTGCACACAGCACAGCCAGTGATTTTCATATAGAGCGCTACGTAACGTTACCAATAAGAAAACATAAACAGCCTACTTATATAGCCCCCATGCTCCCCACAAAAAATTTTACAAAATATTTTTGGGCAGTGGCCAATAATGATTTGATAAAATTTTTCATAATTACACTAACAAAGATATCGTATGCACACACTTATTGATACAATGTTGGTCAAAAGCTAAAATTTTCTCACAGTCCATAAAGACAGTCCTGATCATTCATCATAATAGTAATTACAGTTTTTTTTTCACAAAGTCTCATTAGTAAAAAAAATTGCACACAGAAATAGTGGATTTCCATGCAGTCTTGAAGAAGTAGTGTTGTCCTTCCGAACTTCTATATATATTATGACTATTAAGGTAAATACATTGTTTGTTCTCTATTAATATCTTTCATTTGCTAACTATCCCTATCAGTAGTTAGTGCCTTCTGTAGTTTGAATCTTTTATTTAGCTGGCAATAGTGGCGCTCGCTGTATTGCAGTAGTTCGAGTAACGAAAAATATTGTGTGTCAGTTTAAGCACAGTCGTGTATAAATTGTTCTAAGGGGACGTTTCAATATCTCACTATCAGTGCCCGCAGACGGCCACGGATTACTGCAGGTAGCCTTGCTCGGGACCTTACCGCAGCCATTGGAACAGTTGTCTCCAGGCACACAGTCTACAGACGACTGAACAGACATGGTTTATTCGCCCAGAGACCTGCAAAGCGCATTCCACTGACCCCTGGCTACAGGAGAGCCCTTAAAGCCTGGTGTCAAGAACACAGCTCATGGTCATTGGAACAGTGGTCCCAGGTTATGTTCACGCACGAGTCCATGTATAGTCTGATAGTTATTATCGCCGGGTTTTCATCTGGTGTGAACCCAGAACCAGATATCAACCCCTTAATGTCCTTGAAAGGGACCTGTATGGAGGTCGTGGTTTGACGTTGTGGTGTGGGATTATGATTGGTGCACGTACACCCCTGCATGTCTTTGACAGAGGAACTGTAACAGGTCAAGTGTATTGGGACGTCATTTTGCACCAGTATGCCTGCCTTTTCAGGGGTGCAGTGGGTCCCACCTTCCTCCTGATAGATGATTACATACGGCCCCACTGAGCTGCCATCGTGGAGCAGTACTTTGAAAGAGAAGATATCAGGCGAATGGAGTGGCCTTCCTGTTCTCTAGACCTAAACCCCATGGAGCACGTCTGGGATGCCCTCGGTCGACGTTCGTTGCACGTCTTCAAACCCCTAGGACACTTCAGGAGCTCTGACAGGCACTGGTGCAAGAATGGGAGGCTATACGCCAGCAGCTTCTCGACCACACGATCCAAAGTATGCCAACCCGTTGTGCGGCCTGTGTATGTGTGCATGGTGATCATATCCCATATTGATGTCGGGGTACATTGGCAGGAAACAGTAGCGTTTTGTAGCACATGTGTTTCGAGACGGTTTTCTCAACTTATCACCAATACCGTTCACTTACAGATCTGTGTCATGTGTGTTCCCTATGTGCCTATGCTATTAGCGCCAGTTTTGTGTAGTGCCACTTTGTGTGGCGCCACATTCTGCAATTATCCTTAATTTATGGGCATGAGTGTAGAAGGGGGACATTCCATCTCCTTGGCGAACACCAGTATGGATATGATATGTTTCTGATGTTTTCCCATGAATTTACCTTTGGAGGTTGTATCTGTTAGTGCCTGTTGAATAAGTGACCTTGTTTTCCTGTCAATCCTGAGCCCCTATACAGTGTGGAATAATGTATGTCTATTATTTGAATCGTAAGCCTTTTTAAAATCGACATAAGTTACCACAGTATTTCTACACCTTCTCATTTGCAAAATTGTTTTTAAGTTCCGTATCTGTTCGATGCAAGACCGACCTAAGCGAAACCCTGGCTGATACTTCCCTATTAGCAGTGGAACAAGGTCGGTGTGGTCTCACTCTCCATTGTTGCCAAATTTATTCAAGATGGCTGATCCAAGATGGCGGCAATAGAACTGACAACATCACAATGACGTTATGGCGGGAAGTTCCTACTTTTCTGGGAAGATAGATCAACTGAGCTGTCTCCACTAACCTAATCCCCTCCCCACATCCCCTGCCCCCATAGAAAATGGTGGGCGGTTCATATTCCATTATGACAATGCAACACACCACGGCTACCTCTACTAACCTAAGAAAAAGGCGGGAAAATAGGTCACTTGGGCTACCTCCACTAACCTAAGTCATCTGACCACCATCTCTTCCTAGGAATTGGCGCCAGCCACTGTGGACGAGCAGTTTTAGGCGCTTCAGTCCAGAACTGCGCTGCTGCTGTGGTCACAGGTTCGAATTCTGCCTCACTCATGGATGTGTGTGATGTCCTTAGGTTAGTTAGGTTTAAGTAGTTCTAAGTCTAGGGGACTGATGACCTCAGATGTTAAGTCCCATAGTGCTCAGAGCCATTTTTTTAGGAATTAGCAGGAAAAGGACTCAGCCTGTGGTGAGATCCTGGATAGAATGGACGTGAGTCTCTATTTTGCAGGCAGTCTTTATTTAAATATTTTGAGGCAGTAGCTCCATCGACTCTGTCCACCATGAGGTGCAGAGCCCAACTAACCTAGTACACAATACAGCCACCAGAGTGTGATTTCATACCACAGCAGTCTGGAGGGGGAAAATGGCAGGAAAATGGCTCAGCCTGTGCTGGGCTGCTGGTGAGAGGGTAGGGGTGTACTTTATTTATTTTCGAGCGATTTATGTATGGCTGTATTTGACGTTGTATATCTATTACACCGATACAAAACATTCGCCCTGACATGCTAGGGGTCACAATGCACAGCATACAGACACGCAAACAGTCGTAAATTACAGAAATAATGCAGATAATGCAGTACATTGATGTGCAGACATGCTCACTAATTATAAACTGTCGAAATAATACATACAGTTTATTTAGGGACGGATTTCATGTAGTTTATTTATTACACAGGTACAAAACCCTCACCTTCGTGTACTTGAGGTCGCAGTAAATAGTCTACAGACCTGCAAACTACTCGGAAAACACCGAAATAATGCAGTACACTGATGTGATGAGACACAAACAACTCAGAAATTGTCAAAACAATGCATGTAAAATGCTTTGCAGACGCCCTTGCTAATTTTCAACTGTCAAAATCATGCACTGCACAGCCTACAGACCTACTCGCAAAATAATGCAGTGTACAAACACTCAGACAGCAGATGAGAGTCACAATGTCTACAGTTAGAGTTCTTTGAGTGTTATACTGACGTCACATGTCTATTAAAATAAGTGCCAAATCACCCTCTGGACGACTCGAATGTGATCACACGTTCCTTCTCTCTGCCTGCGGTCCAGCGAAGACCCAATGGCCGAGTGACTGACCCTTGCAGACGCTGCAGAAATCCGTTTCATAGCTTCCCAGAATAGCACAGGCTGCGGTGTTTGTAGCAATCCTAACGGGACATGCGAACTGCGTCTAGCTGTGCACGTGTGCTTACCTGCCCAGCGTGGCTGAAGCATCGCCGCAAAATGTTCGTGCAGTGACCAGGGTGCGGGTTTTTTCAAAATATAGTTGTTCTATCGGAGGCTCGCAGTTGAGAAGTGAGCGAAAATATTTAGCTTAAATTTGACAGTTCTGTTTAAGGGTTGATTCCCAGTGATCCATCAGGCCGGCGAAAGTACAGATTAGGTGGTTGATACCCTGTTAGGTTTTCGTTGAAAAGTTTGTAAAAATTTATAGTGTGTATGAAGTGTACAGATCAGGGCGGCTATGAAGTAAGTTTTATCATTAACGAGAAAATTAAAGACCGAATTGCTGATACTGATGAAATTGGTGGCAGAATAACAAGAATAACATAAAAATCTTAAAGGTCACTCATTGGTAATAGTATCTGCTTATGCCCCATGAACATTGCATCTTGATGAATAAGTGTAAGATCTTTATGGGGTATAACAAGAAGCGCTAAAGAACGTATTGTATAATATCGATGGGCGATTTTACCGAAAAAATGAGGTCGTCATCGATAAATGCCTCTACAGAACTTTGTTTTGATACCAGGAACGGTAGAGAGTGGAACTCTATGAGAAGAACCGATTGTACGTTCGAAACCTTTTTCCAAGAAAAATCCAGTCAAAAATGAACATGGAAAGAGCGATATGGAATTCAAAATGAAAAGCATATTACTATCAAACAACAAATTATCTGAACTTACTTTCTTGTTCATTCTGGGTGTTTACGTTTCAAGTATATGGTGGGGCACTAGGGTTACAGCAAAAGAAATGAGATACAGTACTAACCTGGCTATAGCAGTTGTTGAGTGTGGCCACCATTCATCTCTTGGCACTTCTGGCCCCTGGTCGGCAAGCTGGACTGCTGGAACTGCTGCAGTCTCATCCGAAATGTTCTGTCGTAGTTCAGGAAGACTGTGAGGGTTGTTGGGATACACCTCAGACTCGACGGCTGACAGATCAGATGAGCTGGGTGGTCAGCTGGAGTCGCCACCAGACACCTCTGCTGATAGTTCTCTTATGCGTGAAGACTGTAAGTGTGCTCCAAGGTTCGGCCGGCTCTGTGGGCTGTTGCTCCACTCCGCTGGAATGACTGTAGGTCTTTTCCTCCTCCGTTAATGCTGCTACAAATTCATGCCCAATCGTAGCCAATCGTCCGACCCACTTTTATTTGTCCTACCCTGTATATACTAACCGGGTATTCAGAATCATGTATTAGATGGAAAAATAGTTAAATTTTACCGAGGGTTATCATAAACTTAGCTTATTATTTGTTTTTAAAAGACGTTTTGGTGTGATGCAAAAACTTTTTGACAGTTCATTGCAATATTCAGCATAAAATTTGATTGTATGCAGTATTTCTTGTTTACCTTCCAGGATCTAGAATAAACAATTTCTTCGATCTGTCCGCTACATAGATAACAAAACACTTTGAAACTGCTCGATGTCAGTCATCACGCACTCTTATCATCGCCCCACCTGCCCCGCACCTGCGATCGGCGATCTTCTACAGTAAATAGAGCCACCTTTCCTTCAGCAAAACCAGTCTTACCCTTTGGAAGGCGGTTGTAATACGGTCGAAACGTTGTTTTTAAGTTTATGATGAAAATATTTCATACAATGACGCGGTAGAAGACCCAGAAGAATTTTAATCGACATAACACCGTCCGTGGAAGCCTAAGTAGTTACATACATATCACTATTGGTACGTATGTGAAGAAATGATCGCACAAAATTGCAACAGTTGTGTTTAGCCTAACAATTAAGAGAATGCCGTTAAACTGTCATACAGAATCTTTTCAGGAAACTTTCGACTCTGGTCTTCTCTAGCCCCACTCAGTGAGATGAGAGAAAATATCAACACAATTCTGTAATTTAATTAATTACTTAGAAGCTAATACGTTAAAGACATTACTTAAAACAAGATAACACGAACTCATCTAACACCACTCAGCTCTCCAGGAACGTAGCGCACTGAAAAGTTCTGGCACATTTCAGGGCCATGAGAATATGAGAACAGAGCTTAAGACATGTACACAGACATACTGATAGCAATTTTTCCGTCGCCCAAAACGCGAATGGAACAGGATACAAAATCGATAATATTAGTACCAAATACCCACGGCCATTCTCTCCACAGCGTCTTGCGGAGTGTATACACTGCCGGAAAAAATATGTAACACCCTCCCAAAGCTGTGTTTCTCGCACCTGGGTGTAATACAGGGTGATTTAAAAAGAATACCACAACTTTAAAAATGTGTATGTAATGAAAGAAACATAATATAACCTTCTGTTATACATCATTAAAAAGAGTATTTAAAAAGGTTTTTTTTCACTCAAAAACAAGTTCAGAGATGTTCAATATGGCCCCCTCCAGACACTCGAGCAATATCAACCCGATACTCCAACTCGTTCCACACTCTCTGTAGTATATCAGGCGTAACAGTTGGGATAGCTGCTGTTATTTCTCGTTTCAAATCATCAATGGTGGCTGGGAGAGGTGGCCGAAACACCATATCCTTAACATACCCCCATAAGAAAAAATCGCAGGGGGTTAGATCAGGGCTTCTTGGAGGCCAGTGATTAAGTGCTCTGTCACGGGCTGCCTGGCGGCCGATCCATCGCCTCGGGTAGTTGACGTTCAGGTTTCATAACTAACCTTTTTCGTAGGACTCTCCATACAGTTGATTGTGGAATTTGCAGCTCTCTGCTAGCTCTGCGAGTCGATTTGCCTGGGCTGCGAACAAATGCTTGCTGGATGCGTGCTACATTTTCAACACTCGTTCTCGGTCGTCCAGAACTTTTCCCTTTGCACAAACACCCATTCTCTGTAGACTGTTTATACCAACGTTTAATACACCACCTATCAGGAGGTTTAACACCATACTTCGTTCGAAATGCACGCTGAACAACTGTCGTCGATTCACTTCTGCCGTACTCAATAACACAAAAAGCTTTCTGTTGAGCGGTCACCATCTTAGCATCAACTGACGCTGACGCCTAGTCAACAGCGCCTCAAGCGAACAAATGTACAACTAAATGAAACTTTATACCTCCCTTAATTCGCCGACAGATAGTGCTTAGCTCTGCCTTTTGTCGTTGCAGAGTTTTAAATTCCTAAAGTTGTGGTATCCTTTTTGAATCACCCTGTACACTGAACAGCCAAAGAAACTGGAACACCTGCCTAATACTGTGTAAGACCCCCGCGAACACGCAGAAGCGCCGCAACATGACGTGCCATGGATACGATTAGTATCTGGTACAGTGTTGGAGAGAACTGACACCACGAATCCTTCATGGCTTCCCATAAATCCGCAAGAGTACGAGGGGCTGGAGATCTCTTCTGAATAGCATGTTGCAAGGCATCGCAGGTATACTCAATAATGAAGATGTCTGTGGGGTCTGTTTGCCAGCAGAAGTGTTTAAACTCAGAAAAGTGTTCCCTGAGACACTCTGTTGAAACTCTGGATGTGTGAGGTATCGCATTTCCTGCTGGAATCCCCCAAGTCCGTCGGAATCCACAATGGACGTGAATGGACGCAAGTGATCAGACAGGATGCTTACAACGTATCACCTGTCAGAGCCGTATCTAGACGTATTAGGGGTCCTATATCACTCCAACTGCACACTCCCCACACCATTACAGAGCCTACACCAGCTTGAGCAGTCCCCTGCTGACATTCAGGGCCCATGGATTCATGAGGTTGCCTCCATACCCGTCAACATCCTCCCACTCGAGACAATTTGAAACGAGATTCGTCCGACCAGTCAATTTGTTTCCAGTCACCAACAGTCCAATGTCGGTTTTGACGGGCCCCAGCGGGGCGTAAAGCTTTGTTTCGTGCAGTGGTCAAGGATATACGAGTGGGCCTTCGGCTCCTAAAGCCGGTATGGATGATGTTTCTTTGAATGTTTCGCATGTTGACACGTTCTGACGGCCCAGCATTGAAATGTGCAGCAATTTGCGAAAGGATTGCACTTCCGTCACGTTGAACGATTCTCTTCAATCGTCGTTGGTCCCGTTCTTGCAGAACCTTTCTCCGGCCGTAGCGATGTCAGATTCCTGATATTCACGGTGCAATCGTGAAATGGTGGTACGGGAAAATCCCCACTTCATCGCTAACTCGGAGATGCCTTGTGCTATCGCTCTTGCGCCGACTATGGCGCCATGTTCAAACTGACTGACTTAAATCTTGATAACCTGCCATTGTAGCAGCAGTAACCAATCTACACTACTGGCCATTAAAATTGCTACACCACGAAGATGACGTGCTACAGACGCGAAATTTAACCGACTGGAAGAAGATGCTGTGATATGCAAATGATTAGCTTTTCAGAGCATTCACACAAGGTTGGCGCCAGTGGCGACACCTACAACGTGCTGACATGAGGAAACTTTCCAACCGATTTCTCATACACAAACAGCACTCGACCGGCGTTGCCTGGTGAAACGTTATTGTGATGCCTCGTGTAAGGATGAGAAATTGCGTACCATCACATTTCCGACTTTGATAAAGGTCGGAGGATAATACGGAACGCCGTGCTGGATCCCAACGGCCTCGTATCAATAGCAGTCGAGATGACAGGCATCTTATCCGCATGGCTGTAACGGATCGTGCAGCCACGTCTCGATCCCTGAGTCAGCAGATGGGGACGTTTGCAAGACACCAACCATGTGCACGAACAGTTCGACGACGTTTGCAGCAGCATGGACTATCAGCTCGCAGACCATGGCTGCGGTTACCCTTGACGCTGCATCACAGACAGGAGCGCCTGTGATGGTGTACTCAACGACGAACCTGGATGCACGAATGGCAAAACGTCATTTTTCCGGATTAATCCAGGTACTGTTTACAGCATCATGATGGTTGCATCCTTGTTTGGCGACATCGCGGTAAACGCACATTGGAAGCGTGTATTCGTCATCGCCATACTGGCGTATCACCTGGCGTGATGGTATGGGGTGCCATTCGTTACTCGTCTTGGTCACCTGTTGTTCGCATTGACAGCACTTTGAACGGCGGACGTTACATTTCAGATGTGTTACGACCCGTGGCTCTACCCTTCATTCGATCCCTACGAAACCCTACATTTCAGCAGGATAATGCACGAGCGCATGTTGCAGGTCTGGATACAGAAAAAGTTCGACTGCTGCCCTGGCCAGCACATTCTTCAGATTTCACACCAATTGCAAACGTCTGGTCAATGGTGGCCGAGTAACTGGCTCGTCACAATACGCCAGTCACTACTCTTGATGAACTGTGGTATCATGTTGGAGCTGCATGGGCAGCTGTACGTGTACACGCCATCCAAGCTCTGTTTGACTCAATGCCCAGGCGTATCAGAGGTGGTTGTTCAGGGTACTGATTTCTCAGGATCTATGCAGCCAAATTGCGTGAAAATGTTATCACATGTCAGTTCTAGTATAATATATTTGTGCAATGAATACCCGTTTATGATTTGCATTTATTCTCGGTGTAGCAATTTTAGTCGCCAGTAATGTAACATCTGCGCCAGACACTTGTCATATATAGGCGTTGGCGACTGCAGCGCCGTATTCTGTCTGTTCAAATATATCTACACTCCTGGAAATTGAAATAAGAACACCGTGAATTCATTGTCCCAGGAAGGGGAAACTTTATTGACACATTCCTGGGGTCAGATACATCACATGATCACACTGACAGAACCACAGGCACATAGACACAGGCAACAGAGCATGCACAATGTCGGCACTAGTACAGTGTATATCCACCTTTCGCAGCAATGCAGGCTGCTATTCTCCCATGGAGACGATCGTAGAGATGCTGGATGTAGTCCTGTGGAACGGCTTGCCATGCCATTTCCACCTAGCGCCTCAGTTGGACCAGCGTTCGTGCTGGACGTGCAGACCGCGTGAGACGACGCTTCATCCAGTCCCAAACATGCTCAATGGGGGACAGATCCGGAGATCTTGCGGGCCAGGGTAGTTGACTTACACCTTCTAGAGCACGTTGGGTGGCACGGGATACATGCGGACGTGCATTGTCCTGTTGGAACAGCAAGTTCCCTTGCCGGTCTAGGAATGGTAGAACGATGGGTTCGATGAGGGTTTGGATGTACCGTGCACTATTCAGTGTCCCCTCGACGATCACCAGTGGTGTACGGCCAGTGTAGGAGATCGCTCCCCACACCATGATGCCGGGTGTTGGCCCTGTGTGCCTCGGTCGTATGCAGTCCTGATTGTGGCGCTCACCTGCACGGCGCCAAACACGCATACGACCAGCATTGGCACCAAGGCAGAAGAGACTCTCATCGCTGAAGACGACACGTCTCCATTCGTCCCTCCATTCACGCCTGTCGCGACACCACTGGAGGCGGGCTGCACGATGTTGGGGCGTGAGCGGAAGACGGCCTAACGGTGTGCGGGACCGTAGCCCAGCTTCATGGAGACGGTTGCGAATGGTCCTCGCCGATACCCCAGGAGCAACAGTGTCCCTAATTTGCTGGGAAGTGGCGGTGCGGTCCCCTACGGCACTGCGTAGGATCCTACGGTCTTGGCGTGCATCCGTGCGTCGCTGCGGTCCGGTCCCAGGTCGACGGGCACGTGCACCTTCCGCCGACCACTGGCGACAACATCGATGTACTGTGGAGACCTCACGCCCCACGTGTTGAGCAATTCGGCGGTACGTCCACCCGGCCTCCCGCATGCCCACTATACGCCCTCGCTCAAAGTCCGTCAACTGCACATACGGTTCACGTCCACGCTGTCGCGGCATGCTACCAGTGTTAAAGACTGCGATGGAGCTCCGTATGCCACGGCAAACTGGCTGACACTGACGGCGGCGGTGCACAAATGCTGCGCAGCTAGCGCCATTCGACGGCCAACACCGCGGTTCCTGGTGTGTCCGCTGTGCCGTGCGTGTGATCATTGCTTGTACAGCCCTCTCGCAGTGTCCGGAGCAAGTATGGTGGGTCTGACACACCGGTGTCAATGTGTTCTTTTTTCCATTTCCAGGAGTGTATATCTATATTTGAAAACGCATGCCTACACCAGTTTCTTTGTCGCTTCGTTGTATGTGGCTACTGAGACGTTGTAGTGTTAGCGATTCATTTCTCACGATCATCGGTGACGAGCTGGCGTTCAGGAAGCCTATCTGTCCATCATCTGTTCCCACCCTGCAGGCTGTAACCGTGCTGAGTTTTAGGGTGAACAGTGTTTGAAACACTCATTCTGGGGTACAACCGCGCCCCAAAGACGAGCATGTATTCCTGCTGAACAGCTACAGCCATTTGAAATGGGTCGTAATGTGGACCTGCAAGAGGTTGGACGGACGTATCAACGCAGTGCTGCACGTGTAGGCCACAATGAATCGGTGGTTCGTCGCATCTTTCAGCAGTGGTCTGTGGAATATTCCCACACCTGTAGGCCAGGTTATGGACCTCTGCGTAGTACAGACGCACGTGTCGACCGACGCAGCAGTGGCCGACCGAACATCTTCCAGGGACGAAATCGGGTCAGATGTTGCTTTTCCGATCATTCTTGCACGGCAGGTCAGTGGGAACGGCCTCCTTACTGCAGGATTAAGATCGCGCGTGCGTCTCGCCTGGTTACTACTGACACCACGACACCGTCAAGCGCAGCCACTCTGGTGTCGTGCAGGAGTTGACTGGAGTGTGGAGCGGCGCTCTGCTGCCTTCAGTGATGGGACCAGGTTCTGTCTGTGTGCCAGTCCTGGACGTGGAAATGTGTGGCGTACAGGTGGTGAGCTGCCTACTCCAGAGTGCATTCGCTCACGACACGTAGATCGCATATCAGGCTTCACGGTAGGCGGCTCCATCAATTACAACTCTCAGTCACACCTGGTGTTTCTGGAGGTTAAAGCTGTTGATATACTTTCCGGGATGTGAGGTCGTGGTCCAAGAACTTTTCTGCACCTTACGTTTCGTCCAGGACTGCGCTGGACGAAACGTAAGGAGCAGAAAAGTTCTTGGACCACGACCTCACATCCCGGAAAGTATATCAACAGCCATGTCAACCGGTCGTGAAAGCCTTCATTCTACAATCTGGAGGTTAAAGTAACCAGTGTCCGCTATATTGCACTAGATGTTATCCCCATGCTACTGCCATTTATTCGACAGGAATGTGATGTGCTTTACAGCAGGGCAACGCAATGTGCTCTTCGTGGTGTAGAATAACTGTCTTCTCCGGCAAGATCACAAGATATCTCGCCAACTGTACACCTATGACGAAGCGGGAAGTTACTCGTTCTCCAGAGCCTGCAGGAACCATCGTCAAATTGAAAAAAAAGAGAAAGAAAAAATCGCAGAATGCCGCTCTGAACCTTCACGATCATTTTCATATGAGAACACACACTAGCGCTGCCGCCGGCCGGTGTGGCGGAGCGGTTCTAGGCGCTTCAGTCTGGAACCGCGCGACCGCTACGGACGCAGGTTCGAATCCTGCCTCGGGCATGGTTGTGTGTGACGTCCTTAGGTTAGTTAGATTGAAGTAGGTCTAAGTTCTAGGGGACTGATGACCTCAGAAGTTAAGTCCTATTTTTTCCTTTATTGTTATTTAAACACCTTTACATAAGCACATAGTGCTCAGAGCCATTTGAACCATTTGAACTACCGTTGCCGCCAGAGGAGGATATATTGTATATTGATGCGAGTTTGGATGCCATTCACTGTGATATGTGTGTTTCATTTGGCCTGAATTTGTTGTCATGTGCTACCACAACGATAAAATACCTGCGTCATCACTTTTCAATAAAATGACATTGTTCTCGAAGGTGTTGCATTTTTTTTGGCAGTATGTAGGTGTATGTAGATGCAAATGTAGAAGGGAGATGAATATATTTTCTAGTGCGAAGTAAAGACACCGGAAGCGCAGTAGCTGATAGGAGAACGAATAAGGTTGGAGAGGCCCACATTTAACATCGAAAAGACGAGAGTGAAGAGGGTAAAAAAAAGATGAGGCGATAAAGGGCTAAGGTAACCGCTCTGCGACCAGTTACTGCTCCGCCATCTGATCCTGCTGAATACGCTGTACACTAAATTGCTTAACGACCGCGCATCCCTGGAACGCAGCCAGGGGGACGTGACGTGTGTGTCAAGCAGATTTCCCGGTGCGGCAGTAAATCTCCCTGCCATTGAACGCAGCGCCCTAGCGGTTACCGGTAAGGGGGGTGGGTTGGGTGCATCCCTTCAAGGAAGGGCACCCGACCTGTCCCGAAAGCCCTGGATCCCTTCCGCTTCTCAGAAGCTGCTGCGCATCTGGGGCCTCAGAATGCGCACCTGGGCAGCCCCCGTTCCATCACCTGTTGCTTTTTGCTCACCTGGTGAACGCTTTTTAACTACAAAAACGGCCGTTTTCTCTTCCTTTGCAAACCTTGCTGATACGTATTTCAGACAAGGAGAGATTAGAAGCTTCTGAAAAGTGGTGCTGCAGAAGGATGCTGAACATTAGGCGGATAGAGTGACTGCCGTATGAAGTAGTAGTCAATCGAAATGGGGAAAAAAGAAATTCTGGCTCTTGACTAATAGAAAGGGTCATCTGATAGGATATAACGTGAAGCATCAAGGAATAGTGATTTGGTAATGGAGGAAAGGAGGGGGGGGGGGGAGGAAGGAGAGGGGCGGGGGGGAGGAAGGTCAAGGCTCGAATACAGTAATCACGCTTGAATTGGAAAAGTAAGGGATGTTAGACCATCATCATCATCATCATTTAAGACTGATTATACCTTTCAGCGTTCAGTCTGGAGCATAGTCCCCCTTATAAAATTCCTCCATGACCCCCTATTCAGTGCTAACATTGGTGCCTCTTCTGATGTTAAGCCTATTGTTTAAAAATCATTCTTAACCGAATCCAGGTACCTTCTCCTTGGTCTACCCCGACTCCTCCTACCCTCTACTGCTGAACCCATGAGTCTCTTGGGTAACCTTGCTTCTCCCATACGTGTAACATGACCCCACCATCTAAGACTGTTCGCCCTGACTGCTACATATATAGAGTTCATTTCCAGTTTTTCTTTGATTTCCTCATTGTGGACACCCTCCTGCCATTGTTCCCATCTACTAGTACCTGCAATCATCCTAGCTACTTTCATATCCGTAACCTCAACTTTATTGATAAGGTAGCCTGAATCCACCCAGCTTTCGCTCCCATACAACAAAGTTGGTCGAAAGATTGAACGGTGCACAGATAACTTAGTCTTGGTACTGACTTCCTTCTTGCAGAAGGAAGTAGATCGTAGCTGAGCGCTCACTACATTAGCTTTGCTACACCTCACTTCCAGTTCTTTCACTATGTTGCCATCCTGTGAGAATATGTATCCTAAGTACTTGAAACCGTCCACCTGTTCTAACTTTGTTCCTCCTATTTGGCACTCAATCCGTTTATATCTCTTTCCCACTGACACTACTTTCGTTTTGGAGATGCTAATCTTCATACCATAGTCCTTAAATTCCTGATCTAGCTCTGAAAAATTACTTTGCAAACTTTAAATCGAATCTGCCATCACAACATATGCGAGAGTTTTTATTTTGTGTTCACATATCTTAATCTCACCCAGCCAGTCTATTGTTTTCAACATAGGATCCATAAATAATATGAACAACAGTGGAGACAAAATGGTTCAAATGTCTCTGAGCACTATGCGACTTAACTTCTGAGGTCATTATTCGCCTAGAACTTAGAAGTAATTAAACCTAACTAACCTAAGGACGTCACACACATCCATGCCCGAGGCAGGATTCGAACCTGCGACCGTAGCGGTCGCTTGGTTCCAGACTGTAGCGCCGAGAACCGCACGGCCACTCCGGCCGGCCACAGTGGAGACAGGTTGCCTCCTTGTCTTACCCCTGAAACTACACTGAACCATGTTAGATTACTGTACAAAAATGTTTCTGTCGCACCACACTGAAAATAAATTTTGATCACTTGTTCTGTTAAGCTCGAGTTCAAAATACACTCCTGGAAATGGAAAAAGGAACACATTGACACCGGTGTGTCAGACCCACCATACTTGCTCCGGACACTGCGAGAGGGCTGTACAAGCAATGATCACACGCACGGCACAGCGGACACACCAGGAACCGCGGTGTTGGCCGTCGAATGGCGCTAGCTGCGCAGCATTTGTGCACCGCCGCCGTCAGTGTCAGCCAGTTTGCCGTGGCATACGGAGCTCCATCGCAGTCTTTAACACTGGTAGCATGCCGCGACAGCGTGGACGTGAACCGTATGTGCAGTTGACGGACTTTGAGCGAGGGCGTATAGTGGGCATGCGGGAGGCCGGGTGGACGTACCGCCGAATTGCTCAACACGTGGGGCGTGAGGTCTCCACAGTACATCGATGTTGTCGCCAGTGGTCGGCGGAAGGTGCACGTGCCCGTCGACCTGGGACCGGACCGCAGCGACGCACGGATGCACGCCAAGACCGTAGGATCCTACGCAGTGCCGTAGGGGACCGCACCGCCACTTCCCAGCAAATTAGGGACACTGTTGCTCCTGGGGTATCGGCGAGGACCATTCGCAACCGTCTCCATGAAGCTGGGCTACGGTCCCGCACACCTTTAGGCCGTCTTCCGCTCACGCCCCAACATCGTGCAGCCCGCCTCCAGTGGTGTCGCGACAGGCGTGAATGGAGGGACGAATGGAGACGTGTCGTCTTCAGCGATGAGAGTCGCTTCTGCCTTGGTGCCAATGATGGTCGTATGCGTGTTTGGCGCCGTGCAGGTGAGCGCCACAATCAGGACTGCATACGACCGAGGCACACAGGGCCAACACCCGGCATCATGGTGTGGGGAGCGATCTCCTACACTGGCCGTACACCACTGGTGATCGTCGAGGGGACACTGAATAGTGCACGGTACATCCAAACAGTCATCGAACCCATCGTTCTACCATTCCTAGACCGGCAAGGGAACTTGCTGTTCCAACAGGACAATGCACGTCCGCATGTATCCCGTGCCACCCAACGTGCTCTAGAAGGTGTAAGTCAACTACCCTGGCCAGCAAGATCTCCGGATCTGTCCCCCATTGAGCATGTTTGGGACTGGATGAAGCGTCGTCTCACGCGGTCTGCACGTCCAGCACGAACGCTGGTCCAACTGAGGCGCCAGGTGGAAATGGCATGGCAAGCCGTTCCACAGGACTACATCCAGCATCTCTACGATCGTCTCCATGGGAGAATAGCAGCCTGCATTGCTGCGAAAGGTGGATATACACTGTACTAGTGCCGACATTGTGCATGCTCTGTTGCCTGTGTCTATGTGCCTGTGGTTCTGTCAGTGTGATCATGTGATGTATCTGACCCCAGGAATGTGTCAATAAAGTTTCCCCTTCCTGGGACAATGAATTCACGGTGTTCTTATTTCAATTTCCAGGAGTGTAGTTACATAACTTGGCTTGTTTGACAGATCTCACTTATGTCCAAGGTACGAGTGTCTTTCAATAAGTAACGAAACACTTTTTTTCTGAAATCAGGTCGGTTTTATTCAGGATTTCAGTACACCGTGTTGTTCCCACTCTTTTGGCTATAAAGTCCTATTTTTCTACGTAATCGCCGCTCAGTGCAAGGTCTTTCGCCACGTTCCTGAGGAGCCCGTATGCCCGCATGGTACCACTGTACTGGTTGACGCCAGAGACCACGTCTTGCTGCATCAACAACCTCCACATCATCCACATGCTGCTACCCGCGGAGGTTATCCTTCATTGGGCCAAACAGGTGGAAGTCGGAAGGTGCGAGATCCGGGCCCTAGGGTGGATGAGGAAGGACAGTCCAGTGAAGTTTTGTGAACTGCTCTCGGGAGGGCAGACTTGTGTGAGGCCTTGCTTTGTCACGGAAGAGGAGAACTTGGTTTGCATTATTGTGACATGTTCCAACATTGCGTAAGTCACAGCTGCGTGCGGCCGGTCGGCCGGGAAGGGTCGGACAGGTTCGCACGAGACAGTTGCGATGACGGCAGCCGCCACGCTCAGAGACTACTGCCAGGTAGGTCTCCGTAGTCATTCTGGGAGCGCCTAGGTGTGTCTGCGATGCTCTGGTGTTCCGCCAAAAGAGACTCAGTGACAGCTCTCTGTTTGGAATGCAGCTCTATTACAGTCGCCATTTTAAAGGCTGCGTGTTGCGCCGCCACCTATCGGAACTTCCTGAAACTAAAGGCGTGGAAGCGGGAATATTCCATGACGTCCGACAACAATTTCCACATTTTTTTTCAACCAAATTCGACCGAGAAAACAATACCTTGCGTTACTTACTGAACGCCCCTCGTAAAAGCAAAATGGTGAAATACGTACATATCATATTAGCTCTATACTGTTGCTGTAATTTGCGTAACCGTTCCGTTTGTCAAACTCAGTTTAATTAAACTGATAGGCTGCTTGTGTACCAAGCATCCTCTACACCTCCCGCCGTCTTGAACCCCCTCGCGCTCTGGTTGCTCCTCTCCTCTCCCATCCCCTGCCCCCGTTGTGTCCCCCCTACCCTCCATCTCTACACCCTCCATCTCCTTTCCCAAGGTGGCTTCCGTCAACTCCCCCTCCCAGATGATGCCCTCTCTCCCTCCATTTATCCTTCCTATCAACTCTGATCCTCCCTCCCCCTCTTTTCCTCTGTCCTTTCCCTGGGCTCCCTCTTCCCCCCCCCCCCTTCCGTCCTGTTTTCTCCCCACTAAACCTCTCCCTACCTCCCTTCTCCCCCCCAGTCCTTTTGTATTCCCCTCCTCTGCCAACCCCACTCCCTGTCGCGTCTGCCCCTACCCCTCTTATGGGTGCTCATCCTCCATCAGCTCCTTTCCCAGTTTCCCCCCCTTCGCTTTTACTCTCCTTTCCCCCCTTTTTTGTTTTCCCATCTTCTCTCCAGTTTCCCCCCACCTGCTCTCGACTGTGGTGTCACATTTGCCAACTTTTTAGTGCAGTGTTCCAGTGACTATTCAGTGTTGTTTGTCTTTCTAGTGTTGCGAACAGAAACCATGCTGTCGCTAGGTGTGAATTTTATGTCTTTTGCGAATAGAATCCAGACTGTCGCCGTGTTTTTTAATTGTCTATTGTTTTCCCTGTCTGCTTCGTATATATTTTTATTAGCATCATCATCCCTCTGTTGTTTAAGTTCCACGATTTCTTTTCGCCTTGTTACTCTCTAAGTCTCCGATTTTATCGCCTGTTTTTTTATTATTATTTGTTCTCCTGATCTTTGTCACAAAATCTGTAGGCTGAAGAGCGGCATACTAAGCTGCTGCCAGCCCGCCCCCTTCGGGGGGAATTGAAATTCAATAAAGAAAAAAAAAAGTGTACCAACTGCCCCTACCATCTCATCAAGTTCCCAACCCTCCTTATGCTCATCAAACACCCACGCCTGTCCTATACCGTCCCCAAACTACTCTCCAGTAACCCCATTGCCTTGCCTCTGGTCACCAGTCCTGGTATGCTGCCGCGCCTTCACCGACACATCCCTCCGTCCCATCACCTCCACACACTCCGTATCCTATCCCAAGCCGCGCGGGGTAGCCGCGCGGTCTAAGGTGTCTAGTCGCGGTCCGCGCTGCTCCTCCCGTCGGAGGTTCGAGTCCTCCCTCGGGGATGAGTGTGTGTGGTGTTCGTAGCGTAAGTTAGTTTAAGTTAGATTAAGTAGTGCGTAAGCTCAGGGACCGACGATCTAAGCAGTTTGGTCCCATAAGATCTTACCAAAAATTTGCAGTTATTTTCCTATCCCAACGTCATTTCAAACAACTCCCTCTCCCAGTTTTCCTACCAACTTTAACCCTTCTCCACCTATCCCACACCACACCAAGGATCCTCTCTCCTTTTCCCTGTATCTCCTTGTACAAGTAACCCATATCCCTCTCTTCTTGTGTCACTACCCTCCCTACACACTATGATTCCTCCTCAACCTCTCTCCTCCCCAATGTCTGAATTCTAACTATCTCCTTCGCGTCCTACCTAACTTATCCATAGTTTCACCTATCTCCTTACCCCCCCCCCCCCCACCAAACGTCTGTGAAACACGTTCTCTCCACCCAGAATACTCTTTCATCCTGTGCAGGTCCTTCAGATGTTCATTGGAAGTGCAGCTGGTCGGCTGTTCGCGTGGTACTGTCGTGAGCATCAACGGAAAGTGGTTGAAGGACGGTGGAACCACGACTAGGGGACATATACGATACTGCAGTGCCTGTGTTGTTCAGAAGTGTGATGCAATGTTCCTTCAAAGCCGCATGCGTGTTCGAAGGAACGTTCCAACGTACTTCTGAACAATTCAGGCACTGCAGTATCGTATTTATATGTCTAAACTGGTCAAGAGACATCAATTAAAACATCTCCCCTGTACCGGAATATACATAGTGAATGTATGACTGCAGGCTGTAGATTCGTGGGCCATGCGGTTCTAGGCGCTTCAGCCTGGAACCGCGCGACCGTTACGGACGCAGGTTCGAATCCTGCCTCGGGCATGGATGTGTGTGATGTCCTTAGGTTAGTTAGATTTAAGTACACTCCTGGAAATGGAAAAAAGAACACATTGACACCGGTGTGTCAGACCCACCATATTTGCTCCGGACACTGCGAGAGGGCTGTACAAGCAATGATCACACGCACGGCACAGCGGACACACCAGGAACCGCGGTGTTGGCCGTCGAATGGCGCTAGCTGCGCAGCATTTGTGCACCGCCGCCGTCAGTGTCAGCCAGTTTGCCGTGGCATACGGAGCTCCATCGCAGTCTTTAACACTGGTAGCATGCCGCGACAGCGTGGACGTGAACCGTATGTGCAGTTGACGGACTTTGAGCGAGGGCGTATAGTGGGCATGCGGGAGGCCGGGTTGACGTACCGCCGAATTGCTCAACACGTGGGGCGTGAGGTCTCCACAGTACATCGATGTTGTCGCCAGTGGTCGGCGGAAGGTGCACGTGCCAGTCGACCTGGGACCGGACCGCAGCGACGCACGGATGGACGCCAAGACCGTAGGATCCTACGCAGTGCCGTAGGGGACCGCACCGCCACTTCCCAGCAAATTAGGGACACTGTTGCTCCTGGGGTATCGGCGAGGACCATTCGCAACCGTCTCCATGAAGCTGGGCTACGGTCCCGCACACCGTTAGGCCGTCTTCCGCTCACGCCCCAACATCGTGCAGCCCGCCTCCAGTGGTGGTCCAACTGAGGCGCCAGGTGGAAATGGCATGGCAAGCCGTTCCACAGGACTACATCCAGCATCTCTACGATCGTCTCCATGGGAGAATAGCAGCCTGCATTGCTGCGAAAGGTGGATATACACTGTACTAGTGCCGACATTGTGCATGCTCTGTTGCCTGTGTCTATGTGGCTGTGGTTCTGTCAGTGTGATCATGTGATGTATCTGACCCCAGGAATGTGTCAATAAAGTTTCCCCTTCCTGGGACAATGAATTCACGGTGTTCTTATTTCAATTTCCAGGAGTGTAGTTCTAAGTTCTAGGGCACTGATGACCTCCGATGTTAAGTCCCGTAGTGCTCAGAGCCATTTCAACCATTTTTGGAACGTGAAGGTCGGGGTGTGGCAGGGTCCGTAAGGCAGGACAGCCGGCGACCTGTGGCAGATCTGACGGCAGAGTACAGTGCTGGTCCAGGGCCAAGTGTCTGGAGCTCACGGTTCAGAGCACAGTCGAATGGGAGGGGAGTCTCTATTGTAGACGACTTCTATGTGTTTCCATGATGACTGAGCAACGTGGCAATTACGTTTTCAGAAATTAGACCGTGGATCAGTGAAAAGGTGGTCGGACCCGGTGGTCTAGAGCAAAAAGCACTTGAATGGAAACCACAAGCTGGCGGGACTGACTCCCGGTCGGACTTTGGATTTTTCAGTCTGCGTTTTAACCTAGCCTTCACCTCTCAACGATGTGAAAAGTCGTCAGAAACGACATGTCGTTGGGCTTTCACGTGAAAGTGTAGGTCCCCTTTCCCAGGTAGATAACTGGGGTAGTCGAAGAGGCGTCCAATTGAAAGACTTGCGCCAGCCCAATGAGCCACACGAAATTGTTATTATTAATGGAAACGTCTTGCTTGGGCAGATGAATCACGGTTCTTACTACCCCAAGTGGCTGCTCCTGTCCGCTTAGCCAGCATGCAGGTGAACGGATGTTCGAAACACGCACCACGCCACGGACGCAGGACGGCTGGAGCCTTATGATTCTATGGAGGGACATTCACTGGGCTTCCATGGGAACTGTGGCAGTAACTAAAGGAACCACAACCACCAGCATTCCTTCGTGCTCGACGTCTTCGCTGACGGCGATGGTGTCGTCCCGCTGGATAGCTGTCGGCAGGTTCGAAAACATTCAAATTACTTCTAATTTGTTTAGAAAGTGTGGTGCATTACCTGGTATCAAAAAAACCTGTAAAACATATACATTATAAACAGTGCCTGAAGGAAATAGGTGTTGATTTTTACATAGTACTGAGCCGGAAAAGTATCCATAAACACGTTGAGGTTCGCCGATGACATTGTAATTCTGTCAGAGACAGCAAAGGACTTGGAAGAGCAGTTGAACGGAATGGATAGTGTCTTGAAGGGAGGATATAAGATGAACATCAACAAAAGCAAAACGAGGATAATGGAATGTAGTCGAATTAAGTCGGGTGATGTTGAGGGAATCAGATTAGGAAATGAGACACTTAAAGTAGTAAAGGAGTTTTGCTATTTGGGGAGCAAAATAACTGATGATGGTCGAAGTAGAGAGGATATAAAATGTAGACTGGCAATGGCAAGGAAAGCGTTTCTGAAGAAGAGGAATTTGTTAACATCGAGTATAGATTTAAGTGTCAGGAAGTCATTTCTGAAAGTATTTGTATGGAGTGTAGCCATGTATGGAAGTGAAACATGGACGGTAAATAGTTTGGACAAGAAGAGAATAGAAGCTTTCGAAATGTGGTGCTACAGAAGAATGCTGAAGATTAGATGGGTAGATCACATAACTAATGAGCAAGTATTGAATAGGATTGGGGAGAAGGGGAGTTTGTGGCACAACTTGACCAGAAGAAGGGATCGGTTGGTAGGACATGTTCTGAGGCATCAAGGGATCACCAATTTAGTATTGGAGGGCAGCGTGGAGGGTAAAAATCGTAGGGGGAGACCAAGAGATGAATACACTAAGCAGATTCAGAAAGATGTAGGTTGCAGTAGGTACTGGGAGATGAAGAAGCTTGCACAGGATAGAGTAGTATGGAGAGCTGCATCAAACCAGTCTCAGGACTGAAGACCACAACAACAACAACATCCATAAACACATTTTGAAAGACTTTTTTTATAGGCATCTCCTACTCTATAGATAAATATCTTAACAGCGACTGTTAAGCGAGCTTAAGTGAAAGCGTCTGTTAGATTTCAGTTCTGAAAACACTTGGTCACAACAGTCAAGATTAGGTATTTTTTGTGTGATAAATGTATTAATAGTACATAACAAAGTTTCATTCTGACAGCCTGTTAATTCTGTAAATATTAGCTGTTCCAGTTTATCGCATTGTATTAACCTATTTCTACAATCTCCTGATAAATGATCAGGGTAGTATGCATTATATTCAAATGTTTTATGTTTTTATGTTATACTTTCTGACATGTTCCACATCACGGAATCATCTCATTTTTTGGGCCTATGGAACGAAAACTCAATCTAATCTAATCTGATGTGACTAATGGCGCGTATGACACAGCAGACGTATTTTCCGGTGGAAGATTCGGTTGACTTGTCACCTTGTCATCAAACGCTCGCGGTTCCCAGTCGGAAGCTACTTCCTTTCGGCTGCTAACAGAGTAGCTGTGGGGAATCAACTGTCATTATAGGTCCCTTTCATTCACCTCGCTGTTGCAAATGGACATTACACCACGACACAGACACGATGTTGAATACAGCGAACAGCATTGGGACGATGGAG
Source organism: Schistocerca cancellata (assembly GCF_023864275.1). Classification (NCBI taxonomy): domain Eukaryota; kingdom Metazoa; phylum Arthropoda; class Insecta; order Orthoptera; family Acrididae; genus Schistocerca; species Schistocerca cancellata. The sequence goes on from NC_064633.1 coordinate 524,120,009, forward strand.
GTTTCAACACAGCTCGCCTAGTTGGCTGTTGAACACATTGACCACTTAATCACGACGCCATTCCTCTTTCGTGCTGCTCTATATTGCACTTCTCATCATCTGATTCTGCTTCGCTTTTGTTTCACAGTTCAGTGCACTTTCTTCCTGTCTTCAAGCTTGATCTGTGTTCAGTTTTTGACGGGCTGTCCGCTGGAGCCCTTTAACACAATGTGTAAGGGGGGGGGTGGGGGTTCCCCTTGTGAGAAGAAAGCGAGCACCGGTGCCCCAGTCTTCTGTAATGAGATACTCAGATGGCAGTTGTCGTTGGTGGACGTTGTATTCAACCAGTCACATTCAGTGCGAGGTCTTCATGCAGTGCAAGTTGCAAGGGGAGTTTCTTTCATCAAAGAAGGATGGACTTTCCGTCGTATTGCTACATATGCCTCTCCGTTTGCCGTCCACAGGCAGTGGACATGCTACAGCGAGACAGGACAGTACACGATGCGAGTTGGACGAGGTCGCCGAGACATTTCAACCCCACATGGAGACCGATATCTGGGCGTCTCTGCAAGCGTCGTCGTACGGATACCGCCGGAGCACTGAAAGAAGATATCGGAAGGGCGACTGCAGCCCCTGTATCCGATGAGACTGCAACAAACAGGTTACGAGTATCCCGCTTGACACATCTGGCAGCTCGCCTTTAGTTCTGCCTTTCCCGTATCAACTGCCAGCTACGTCTCTAGATTATGTGTGACGCAAGGTGACGGCCGTGTTGTCCGCAGCTCGTGGTCGTGCGGTAGCGTTCTCGCTTCCCACGCCCGGGTTCCCGGGTTCGATTCCCGGCGGGGTGAGGGATTTTCTCTGCCTCGTGATGACTGGGTGTTGTGTGATGTCCTTAGGTTAGTTAGGTTTAAGTAGTTCTAAGTTCTAGGGGACTGATGACCATAGATGTTAAGTCCCATAGTGCTCAGAGCCATTTGAACCATTTTTTGACGGCCGTGTTCGTGTGTGGAGCCACAGTGGTGAGCAGAACCTGCCAGAGAACGTCCAGGAAATCGACAGATTCGGCCGAGGTTCTGTCGTGGTGTGGGGATGATGCTAACGTTTGGTTTGTGGGGCGCTCATCTGCGCGGTTATCAGCGCCCGTACAAAGTCCCAACTATTGCTCAGCCCAATGTCGCCACTTTCATGAGTGATGATGAAATGATGAGGACAACACAAACACCCAATCATCTCGGGGCAGGTGAAAATCCCTGACCCCGCCGGGAATCGAACCCGGGACCCCGTGCTCGGGAAGCGAGAACGCGACCGCGAGACCACGAGCGGCGGACGCCACAGTGGTGAGCAGAACCTGCCAGAGAACGTCCAGGAAATCGACAGATTCGGCCGAGGTTCTGTCGTGGTGTGGGGATGATGCTAACGTTTGGTTTGTGGGGCGCTCATCTGCGCGGTTATCAGCGCCCGTACAAAGTCCCAACTATTGCTCAGCCCAATGTCGCCACTTTCATGAGTGATGATGAAATGATGAGGACAACACAAACACCCAATCATCTCGGGGCAGGTGAAAATCCCTGACCCCGCCGGGAATCGAACCCGGGACCCCGTGCTCGGGAAGCGAGAACGCGACCGCGAGACCACGAGCTGCGGACGTGTGTGTGTGATGTGGGGAGGCATAAGTGTTGACAGCCGCACGGACCTCGTCCACGGTCGCCTTACCGCCAGGCAGGCGGCACATCCTTTTGGTTCACGTGGTGGCCACCGCAAACGCTGGTGGTTTTGTACTCCCTCTAATGCCGGGTCCAGTGTGGCAGGCGTCACCAGGAGTATCGTGCCAAGTCTGGACGTTGAAGAAACGGAATTACCAGCGGTGAGTCCCGACCTAAACGACATCGAGCTTGTGGGGTACATATTTGACAGACGTTTATTGATCGTCCTACTCCAGCACAGATGCACCGACAACTCTGAGGTATGGGAACGTCTGCCCCAGAGCGACCTCTGTAGATTTACACGGGGCACGGAACGTAGGTGTCACCAGATGATAAACGTTCGCGGATGTGGCTGAAGCTCTCCTAGTCCAGTGAAAAGCTCCCAGAATGATCGGATGAATGATTCCACTTAATTTTCGACACTTATCAGAGGTTCAGTTTTTTGTTATGTACATGAACGAAGATGTAATGATGGTTTGTTGTGTGCTTAATTTGTGAAAGATAAAGGTATACTGTAATTTGATAACATAACCAGTCCACAATTATTGCTAAATGGAGTTTGACAGACGCCCAAAGTCATGTTCCGCTAATTCTTTTCAGCAGTGTATAAGGAATTCCAAAGATAGCTTAAATCGTTGAAGAAAATACCCGTTTCGCTTAAACTTGCTTCGCAACCCTGCTGCCACAAGGGACGACCTAGAAGAGTCTTTTCAGGGGTGTGTGAGTGGCGCCACTGGACAATGGCCAACCTAGGAGCCAGGGTGCCTCCTCCGACCAACTGATTCAAAAAATTGCAGGAAAGATCAGCGCAGATTCAACTGTAAACACGGCTCCAGGAAGTACTTTTAGCTGGTGCAGTCACTTCACTGGGTCTGCACCGAGGCAATAAAACTTTGGACACACGCTCTCCACCCCATTCTGAAGCGGGCTGCCTCTGAGCACTATGGGACTTAACTTCTGAGGTCATCAGTCCCCTAGAACTCAGAACTACTTAAACATATGTAAGCGTAGGCTTCCGCGGCCGTTGTCATCTTCAATAAAATTCTTCAGGGTATCAGACCGCATCGTCATAATTTAAAATGCGCCAACGTTTCGGCCAGCGTTGCAGCTAGCCTTCATCAGGGCCTTACGTTAAACTTAAACATAACTAACCTAAGGACATCACACACATCCAAGCCCGAGGCAGGATTCGAACCTGCGACCGTAGCGCCATTCTGAAGCGTAGCTGCAGTTTGGATTTCAGATCGCTCGTAATGATGGGTGCTGAAGTGGAGGCCATCTTTGCGTAGCGTGTCGTGACGCTGTATGCAGAACGAGCCTAAATTTTATCGCCATCGTTTCTGATTCAAACTATGCTACACTTTGAAACGCTGCCTGCTCCACATCCAGCGAGCGAACTGTGTAGGAATATGTGACCAAAGCCTATTCTGGACGACGTGACGATCTTATCAGAGCCAGTGTCAGGTTACATATTCGGTGTCAGATTACCCACTTGGCCTCCTTGGCATCCCCCTCTGTCTCTCCCGAGAAGCACTGGCAACTGACCAAGGTCATTCAATCAAATCACCCATAAAATTGTGCAACTTGTATTCAAGGTCATAATGTAGCTCTGTAGTCATCAGGTGACATAAAAATGGCGGGAACGCACCGTCAGGCAACGGGAGCAGTGCTGATCAAGCACCTCACGTCCTCCTTCCTTTTATCACCTTTTATAACTAGCTCAACTGGCGTTGGCTTCTACATTCGAGGTCGGAGCATCATGGTGGAGAGCTGCAGGTTTTTTTTACAAACAGTACCAAATTATGAACAGTAATTTTGTGTCTACATACACTACTGGCCATTAAAATTGCTACACCAAGAAGAAATGCAGATGACAAACGGGTATTCATTGGACAAATATATTACAATAGAACTGACATGTGATTACATTTTCACGCAATTTGGGTGCATAGATCCTGAGAAATCAGTACCCACAACAACCACCTCTGGCCGTAATAACGGCCTTGATACGCCTGGGCATTGAGTCAACAGAGCTTGGATAGTGTGTACAGGTACAGCTGCCCATGCAGTTTCAACACGATACCACAGTTCATCAAGGGTAATGACTGGCGTATTGTGACGAGCCAGTTGCTCGGCCACCATTGACCAGACATTTTCAATTGGTGAGAGATCTGGGGAATGTGCTGGTCAGGGCAGCAGTCGAACATTTTCTGTATCCAGAAAGGCCCCATACAGGAGCTGCAACATGCGGTCGTGCATCATCCTGCTGAAATGTAGGGTTTCGCAGCGATCGAATGAAGGGTAGAGCCACGGGTCGTAACACATCTGAAATGTAACGTCCACTGTTCAAAGTGCCGTCAGTGCGAACAGGAGGTGACCGAGACGTGTAACCAATGGCACCCCATACCATCACGCCGGGTGATACGCCAGTAGGGCGATGACAAATACACGCTTCCGATGTGCGTTCACCGCGATATCGCCAAACACGGATGCGACGATCATGATGCTGTAAACAGAATCTGGATTCATCCGAAAAAAACGACGTTTTGCCATTCGCACACCCAGGTTCGTCGTTGAGTACACCATCGCAGGCGGCGCTCCTGTCTTCGATGCAGCGTCGAGGGTAACCGCAGCCATGGTCTCCGAGCTGATAGTCAATGCTGTTGCAAACGTCGTCGAACTGTTCGTGCAGATGGTTGTTGTCTTGCAAACGTCCCAATCTGTTAACCCAGGGATCGAGACGTGGCTGCACTATCCGTTACAGCCATGCGGATAAGATGCCTGTCATCTCGACGGCTAGTGAGATACGAGGCCGTTGGGATCCAGCACGGCGTTCCGTATTACCCTCCTGAACCCACCGATTCCGTATTCTGCTAACAGTCATTGGATATCGACCAACGCGAGCAGCAATGTCGCGATAGGCTACAATCCGACCTTTATCAAAGTCAGAAACGTGATGGTACGCATGTGTCCTCCTTACATGAGGCATCACACCAACGTTTCACCAGGCAACGCCGGTCAACTGCTGTTTGTGTATGAGAAATCGGTTGGAAACTTCCCTCATGTCAGCACGTTGTAGCTGTCGCCACTGACGCCAAGCGTGTGTGAATGCTCTGAAAAGATAATCATCTGCATATCACAGCATCTTCTTCCTGTCTGTAGCACGTCATCTTTGTGGTGTAACAATTTTAATGGTCAGTAGTGTATATAGTTCAGTTATTGCATCAGGCTAATCAGCTGACTCTGTAGTGAGAGGCTTTGTAAATAATAACAACGATATGACAAGTTAACTAATAGTTTATTATCAACAATTGTTTTTTTGCGATATATTAGTTACAATGTACAGTTTATTAGCAATACCATACATTGTACACAGTTTTCTATATTTACAATAATTTGCTGTTTCTTAACCACATTTTATTTAAAACCTTCACGTACGTACAATACCTTTCAGTCTTATATATATATATATATATATATATATATATATATATATGGGAAATGTGGACTAGCAGCAGCAGGCGCAGAAAAATCGAAAGACACATACATTCCGAGGGACTAGGTGCTGCAGACGTAGCGACAAGCCACTGTGCTCGTAGTGTAGATGGGTGGGATATTCCAGCTCTACCTCCGTAATACACTCCTGGAAATGGAAAAAAGAACACATTGACACCGGTGTGTCAGACCCACCATACTTGCTCCGGACACTGCGAGAGGGCTGTACAAGCAATGATCACACGCACGGCACAGCGGACACACCAGGAACCGCGGTGTTGGCCGTCGAATGGCGCTAGCTGCGCAGCATTTGTGCACCGCCGCCGTCAGTGTCAGCCAGTTTGCCGTGGCATACGGAGCTCCATCGCAGTCTTTAACACTGGTAGCATGCCGCGACAGCGTGGACGTGAACCGTATGTGCAGTTGACGGACTTTGAGCGAGGGCGTATAGTGGGCATGCGGGAGGCCGGGTGGACGTACCGCCGAATTGCTCAACACGTGGGGCGTGAGGTCTCCACAGTACATCGATGTTGTCGCCAGTGGTCGACGGAAGGTGCACGTGTCTGTCGACCTGGGACCGGACCGCAGCGACGCACGAATGCACGCCAAGACCGTAGGATCCTATGCAGTGCCGTAGGGGACCGCACCGCCACTTCCCAGCAAATTAGGGACACTGTTGCTCCTGGGGTATTGGCGAGGACCATTCGCAACCGTCTCCATGAAGCTGGGCTACGGTCCCGCACACCGTTAGGCCGTCTTCCGCTCACGCCCCAACATCGTGCAGCCCGCCTCCAGTGGTGTCGCGACAGGCGTGAATGGAGGGACGAATGGAGACGTGTCGTCTTCAGCGATGAGAGTCGCTTCTGCCTTGGTGCCAATGATGGTCGTATGCGTGTTTGGCGCCGTGCAGGTGAGTGCCACAATCAGGACTGCGTACGACCGAGGCACACAGGGCCAACACCCGGCATCATGGTGTGGGGAGCGATCTCCTACACTGGCCGTACACCACTGGTGATCGTTGAGGGGACACTGAATAGTGCACGGTACATCCAAACCGTCATCGAACCCATCGTTCTACCATTCCTAGACCGGCAAGGGAACTTGCTGTTCCAACAGGACAATGCACGTCCGCATGTATCCCGTGCCACCCAACGTGCTCTAGAAGGTGTAAGTCAACTACCCTGGCCAGCAAGATCTCCGGATCTGTCCCCCATGGAGCATGTTTGGGACTGGATGAAGCGTCGTCTCACGCGGTCTGCACGTCCAGCACGAACGCTGGTCCAACTGAGGCGCCAGGTGGAAATGGCATGGCAAGCCATGTCCACAGGACTACATCCAGCATCTCTACGATCGTCTCCATGGGAGAATAGCAGCCTGCATTGCTGCGAAAGGTGGATATACACTGTACTAGTGCCGACATTGTGCATGCTCTGTTGCCTGTGTCTATGTGGCTGTGGTTCTGTCAGTGTGATCATGTGATGTATCTGACCCCAGGAATGTGTCAATAAAGTTTCCCCTTCCTGGGACAATGAATTCACGGTGTTCTTATTTCAATTTCGAGGAGTGTATTATACTAGAACTGATATGTGATTACATTTTCACGCAATTTGGCTGCATAGATCCTGAGAAATCAGTACCCAGAACAACCACCTCTGGCCGTAATAACGGCCTAGATACGCCTGGGCATTAAGTCAACAGAGCTTGGATAGTGTGTACAGGTACAGCTGCCCATGCAGTTTCAACACGATACCACAGTTCATCAAGAGTAGTGACTGGCGTATTGTGACGAGCCAGTTGCTCGGCCACCATTGACCAGACATTTTCAATTGGTGAGAGATCTGGGGAATGTGCTGGTCAGGGCAGCAGTCGAACATTTTCTGTATCCAGAAAGGCCCCATACAGGAGCTGCAACGTGCGGTCGTGCATCATCCTGCTGAAATGTAGGGTTTCGCAGGAATCGAATGAAGGGTAGAGCCACGGGTCGTAACACATCTGAAATGTAACGTCCACTGTTCAAAGTGCCGTCAGTGCGAACAGGAGGTGACCGAGACGTGTAACCAATGGCACCCCATACCATCACGCCGGGTGATACGCCAGTAGGGCGATGACAAATACACGCTTCCGATGTGCGTTCACCGCGATATCGCCAAACACGGATGCGACGATCATGATGCTGTAAACAGAATCTGGATTCATCCGAAAAAAACGACGTTTTGCCATTCGCACACCCAGGTTCGTCGTTGAGTACACCATCGCAGGCGGCGCTCCTGTCTTCGATGCAGCGTCGAGGGTAACCGCAGCCATGGTCTCCGAGCTGATAGTCAATGCTGCTGCAAACGTCGTCGAACTGTTCGTGCAGATGGTTGTTGTCTTGCAAACGTCCCAATCTGTTAACCCAGGGATCGAGACGTGGCTGCACTATCCGTTACAGCCATGCGGATAAGATGCCTGTCATCTCGACGGCTAGTGAGATACGAGGCCGTTGGGATCCAGCACGGCGTTCCGTATTACCCTCCTGAACCCACCGATTCCGTATTCTGCTAACAGTCATTGGATATCGACCAACGCGAGCAGCAATGTCGCGATAGGCTACAATCCGACCTTTATCAAAGTCGGAAACGTGATGGTACGCATGTGTCCTCCTTACATGAGGCATCACACCAACGTTTCACCAGGCAACGCCGGTCAACTGCTGTTTGTGTATGAGAAATCGGTTGGAAACTTCCCTCATGTCAGCACGTTGTAGCTGTCGCCACTGACGCCAAGCGTGTGTGAATGCTCTGAAAAGATAATCATCTGCATATCACAGCATCTTCTTCCTGTCTGTAGCACGTCATCTTTGTGGTGTAACAATTTTAATGGTCAGTAGTGTATATAGTTCAGTTATTGCATCAGGCTAATCAGCTGACTCTGTAGTGAGAGGCTTTGTAAATAATAACAACGATATGACAAGTTAACTAATAGTTTATTATCAACAATTGTTTTTTTGCGATATATTAGTTACAATGTACAGTTTATTAGCAATACCATACATTGTACACAGTTTTCTATATTTACAATAATTTGCTGTTTCTTAACCACATTTTATTTAAAACCTTCACGTACGTACAATACCTTTCAGTCTTATATATATATATATATATATATATATATATATATATATATATATATATATATGGGAAATGTGGACTAGCAGCAGCAGGCGCAGAAAAATCGAAAGACACATACATTCCGAGGGACTAGGTGCTGCAGACGTAGCGACAAGCCACTGTGCTCGTAGTGTAGATGGGTGGGATATTCCAGCTCTACCTCCGTAATACACTCCTGGAAATGGAAAAAAAGAACACATTCACACCGGTGTGTCAGACCCACCATACTTGCTCCGGACACTGCGAGAGGGCTGTACAAGCAATGATCACACGCACGGCACAGCGGACACACCAGGAACCGCGGTGTTGGCCGTCGAATGGCGCTAGCTGCGCAGCATTTGTGCACCGCCGCCGTCAGTGTCAGCCAGTTTGCCGTGGCATACGGAGCTCCATCGCAGTCTTTAACACTGGTAGCATGCCGCGACAGCGTGGACGTGAACCGTATGTGCAGTTGACGGACTTTGAGCGAGGGCGTATAGTGGGCATGCGGGAGGCCGGGTGGACGTACCGCCGAATTGCTCAACACGTGGGGCGTGAGGTCTCCACAGTACATCGATGTTGTCGCCAGTGGTCGGCGGAAGGTGCACGTGCCCGTCGACCTGGGCCCGGACCGCAGCGACGCACGGATGCACGCCAAGACCGTAGGATCCTACGCTGTGCCGTAGGGGACCGCACCGCCACTTCCCAGCAAATTAGGGACACTGTTGCTCCTGGGGTATCGGCGAGGACCATTCGCAACCGTCTCCATGAAGCTGGGCTACGGTCCCGTACACCGTTAGGCCGTCTTCCGCTCACGCCCCAACATCGTGCAGCCCGCCTCCAGTGGTGTCGCGACAGGCGTGAATGGAGGGACGAATGGAGACGTGTCGTCTTCAGCGATGAGAGTCGCTTCTGCCTTGGTGCCAATGATGGTCGTATGCGTGTTTGGCGCCGTGCAGGTGAGCGCCACAATCAGGACTGCATACGACCGAGGCACACAGGGCCAACACCCGGCATCATGGTGTGGGGAGCGATCTCCTACACTGGCCGTACACCACTGGTGATCGTCGAGGACACTGAATAGTGCACGGTACATCCAAACCGTCATGGAACCCATCGTTCTATCATTCCTAGACCGGCAAGGGAACTTGCTGTTCCAACAGGACAATGCACGTCCGCATGTATCCCGTGCCACCCAACGTGCTCTAGAAGGTGTAAGTCAACTACCCTGGCCAGCAAGATCTCCGGATCTGTCCCCCATTGAGCATGTTTGGGACTGGATGAAGCGTCGTTTCACGCGGTCTGCACGTCCAGCACGAACGCTGGTCCAACTGAGGCGCCAGGTGGAAATGGCATGGCAAGCCGTTCCACAGGACTACATCCAGCATCTCTACGATCGTCTCCATGGGAGAATAGCAGCCTGCATTGCTGCGAAAGGTGGATATACACTGTACTAGTGCCGACATTGTGCATGCTCTGTTGCCTGTGTCTATGTGCCTGTGGTTCTGTCAGTGTGATCATGTGATGTATCTGACCCCAGGAATATGTCAATAAAGTTTCCCCTTCCTGGGACAATGAATTCACGGTGTTCTTATTTCAATTTCCAGGAGTGTATATCCCTCACCAGCATCCTTAGCCAAATTATGGATCCCTTCCTTCTATCGGTCGATTTCCTCCTTGGGTTGCCCTTGCATCCCTTAAAATGGTAAATTTTGTTGCCTGGCTTCCCGGTAGAAGTTGTTTAGATCCAGGTGGAGGATGCAACTTAAATCGTCAGAAGACTACTGCTCCTTCTCACTCATCCGCGGATTGTTTCCTTTGGCATACCTGTGCACGCACTGGCAAAGCTGCGAATCCCACGTTCGAAGAAGAGCACATCATGTCAACAACGTTCAGCAGTTCAACGTTGACACATGTTTTCCTTACCACTGCGCCCCACAAGACCCCAGGCACGGTGAAATATAATTTCTAGTTTTGAGGACTACCATCTACTTTAAGAATACGAGACACTCTATCACGATCTGCCTACGTGCGAGAACCAATCGAAAGGTATGCTTTCTATTTTTGCCTCTTTCATTAAGCTGGCAATGCAGCAATCATGAATCTGCAATTTGCATAAAACGCTGTAAAGCGTTGCGGCATTTGGAGGCACTTTTAATTACCTACACTTTTATTTTTCAACAGCCTTACGCGTTTCGACGTTCCGTTATTTTCAAAGGCAGTGTTACGTCAGTCATACAAAAGTGTTCATTAGATACGTTGTATCGCGTCAACATTCTCGATCGCGAGACGAGTTTGCACTTGCACGCGTAAGGTTGTTGAAACATAAAAGTGTGATCAAGACATAAGAAATGTTATTAAAAGTGAATCACGAATCCGCCACATTTCGGCACGAATCTGTCACATTTCCGCAAATCTTCTTCCACAGCCCACTCCAGTAACAGCGTCCTACATCAGTTGTTGGCAGCACTGTATAAGTTTAGAAGAGGCCGACATTGATGTACGTAAAAGACAGCATTCTGTGAATCCCCTTCTGCAGAACGTGAAACGCCCAGCCACCACATCCAAGGAAAGCTGCGGTGGACATCAGCGCGGTTAGGAGACGTAGGGAAGCTGAAGGGCGCACACACCTGACTCGTCAAACGTGACATCCAGCGTTGCGACCAAACCGGCCGTGACCACAATCAGGTACAAATTAATTGTGTCGCAGTTATCCATCGATAAAAGCAGTGGGAGGGCCACTATTGAAAAACCGAGCTGCTCCAAGATTTGTGAATTTGTGCACTCTGGGTACCGAAGATGCTTACCGACCAGAACAAAGACACAGGGCAGAGCAGTTGTATCTAATGTGGTGTAGCACATCAGTGTGAAGGAGGGGGGTCCAGGAGTTTTTGGCGAAAACTGTGACTGAAGACGAGAATTGGACTCTCTTTTTTGAACGTGGCTGAGAAACCAGCAAACAGAAGCAGTAATATCACAAACTGAGTCCGCGTTGATGCAAAACACCGTGTTATTTGTTTATTTCTTTATTACCCCAAACTAGTTTCGGCGACAAATATCACCATCATCAGTGGTTTTTTTCAAATCTAAAACATGCAGAAAATTTTATGGTTGTACAAACACAGTAAAACATTATTACATTTTTTAAAATCGTCTTTTGAAATATAGTTTTATGTTGATACTTTCCTACTACCTTATTTATTGTATGCTACAGCATGTCTTAAGCTATTATTGGCGCTGTTTGTGACATGTTTTCTGTGCTCTTTTTTCTGTTGTCGTCTTTTTACTTAGCGAACATCATGTCATCTGCAACCATGTGAGCGGCTGTTAGTAAACAAATACTCAAAGGTGAACTTCGTATGTCAGCAGTATATACTTGGGGTAGTGGTAGTGTTGTGGAAACAAGTGATTTTGGTGTGTATTTAGCTGTTGCTTAGCTATTCGTGTACTCACGTTCGTTGGATGGTGTGTGGCTGCTTTTTACACAGAGAAACAAAACTTTTGCACTGTGTTTCTGATCCAGAATATTACGGCATCTTGCTGTTCGCGTGTGTCGCGAGAGGCGTATCGCAAGTGGCGAGAAAGGCTATGAAAAACTGTAGCGCGAATTACGAAATTACGACGACTTCTGTTCATTATTTATGTCTCTGTGTGTGATGGGGAAGTGGTTCTTTTGCGTGTGTGTGCTTTCTGTTCTATGTCCTTGGTCAGTTCTCTCAGAGCGGTAAAGAGTGTGTTGTTGGAGAGTGTTGTGTTATCATTTATTACATTTTTCCCTTTTACTGTAGCCTTTTGTATGTGGTAATTTTCTTCTATCGTTAGTTGTCGGTATAGACTGTTTCTCAGAATGCGTGGATCGTTTTCGATATTAGTGGGTTTATGGTTTTTGTTCATGAGATGTTCTGCAAAAGTTGAATGTGTGCTGTAACTTCTTAGAGCTCTCATGTGCTCTGTGTACCTCGTTCGGAAATTTATGCTTGTTAGTCCTATGTAGTAAGCCTCACAAGAGTTGCAATAATAAAGAAATAAACAAATAACACGGTGTTTTGCATCAAGGCGGACTCAATTTGTGATATTACTGTTTTTCTATTAAAACACGGACCAAATGGAAGAGTTCCAGGATAATATTATTATTAGAAGCAGTCTGCTGACTTACAGACCCGGTATCACTGTCGATTTGAAATAGGATTCTACATTTACTTTGTTCGAACATTAAGAATTACCTCTAGGAAAACGTACTGACACATAGTAAACACTGATTCAGAAAAATCGTTCTTATGGCCACGACCAGCTCTTTACTCACATGAAGAAATCAATGCATTCGTCAGGCGATCTCAAATTGATTCCATATTTTGAGATTTCCAGAAGGGTTTTGACAACGTTTCTCACAAGCGCCTTCTATTCAAATTGCATGGCTCTGGAGTACCGTCGCAGTTGTGCTACTGGATTGGAGACTTCGCGACATAAAGACCACAGTTCAAAGTAACTGGCAGTAGCTCACTGAATATAACTGATGGGATACATCGCGTTCTCCAGGAAAGTGTTAAAGGTCTCTGCTGTTCCTACTCTATACAGACGAATTAGGAGACAATGTATGCAGCTGTTTGCAGATTAAGCTCCAGTTTAGTGTCTTGTTAAGGCATCAGAACATCAAAACCAATTGAAAAATGCATGAAATGTATTCCAAGTTGCTCTATAATGCAATGAGGACATTGAAAATTTGTGCCGGACCGAGACACGAACGGCCGGCCGGCCGGGGTGGCCGAGCGGTTCTAGGCGGTACAGTCTGCAGTCGCAGGTTCGGGGGTTTCTCGCTTTACACCAGTGGTCGTCTTAACCGCTTTGGCTATACGAGGTGCATTCAAGTTCTAAGGCCTCCGATTTTTTATCTCCGGACTGGAAAGAGATAGAAACATGCGCATTGTTTTAAAATTAGGCAGCGTTCATTGTCAATACGTCCCAGAGATGGCTGCACCGTACGGCAGATGGAATTTTACCGCCAGGGCCGAAAATGAGAACTGTGTTAAATACTTAAAATGGCGACGTTTGCCTTACTTGAACAGCGTGCAATCATTCGTTTTCTGAATTTGCGTGGTGTGAAACCAATTGAAATTCATCGACAGTTGAAGGAGACATGTGGTGATGGAGTTATGGATGTGTCGAAAGTGCGTTCGTGGGTGCGACAGTTTAATGAAGGCAGTACATTGTGTGACAACAAACCGAAACAACATCGGGCTCGCACAAGCCGGTCTGACGACATGATCGAGAAAGTGGAGAGAATTGTTTTGGGGGATCGCCGAATGACTGTTGAACAGATTGCCTCCAGAGTTGGCATTTCTGTGGGTTCTGTGCACACAATCCTGCATGACGACCTGAAAATGCGAAAAGTGTCATCCAGGTGGGTGCCACGAATGCTGACGGACGACCACATGGCTGCCTGTGTGGCATGTTGCCAAGCAATGTTGACGCGCAACGACAGCACGAATGGGACTTTCTTTTCGTCGATTGTGACAATGGATGAGACGTGGATGCCATTTTTCAATCCAGAAACAAAGCGCCAGTCAGCTCAATGGAAGCATACAGATTCACCGCCGCCAAAAAAATTTCGGGTAACCGCTAGTGCTGAAAAAATGATGGTATCCATGTTCTGGGACAGCGAGGGCGTAATCCTTACCCATTGCGTTCCAAAGGGCACTACGGTAACAGGTGCATCCTACGAAAATGTTTTGAAGAACAAATTCCTTCCTGCACTGCAACAGAAACGTCCGGGAAGGGCTGAGCGTGTGCTGGTTCACCGAGACAACGCACCCGCACATCGAGCTAACGTTACGCAACAGTTTCTTCGTGATAACAACTTTGAAGTGATTCCTCATGCTCCCTACTCACCTGACCTGGCTCCTAGTGACTTTTGGCTTTTTCCAACACTGAAAGACACTCTCCGTAGCCGCACATTCACCAGCCGTTCTGCTATTGCCTCATGGATTTTCCAGTGGTCAAAACAGACTCCTAAAGAAGCCTTCGCCGCTGCCATGGAATCATGGCGTCAGCGTTGTGAAAAATGTGTACGTCTGCAGGGCGATTACGTCGAGAAGTAACGCCAGTTTCATCGATTTCGGGTGAGTAGTTAATTAGAAAAAAAATCGGGGGCCTTAGAACTTGAATGCACCTCGTATTATGTAATTCCCGCACAAGGGAGAACATTTTAATTGAAAGTTGCTGCCGGGTATCGGCGTATAAACACGATGTTGTATGGCCTGTGTTTTTAAGAACGATACAATATTCCTTCGCCATGCATGCATGCTGCACAATACAGGAGCTGTAATATCGTAATTGCAAAGTAATTTAGACAGGATATGTGTATGGTGGGAGAAGTGACAACTGACTCCAACTAATAAAAAGCGTGAGTCTATACACACTATTACAAAAGGAAAACCGTTAAATTTCGGTTACACAAACCTAAAGGCCGTCAGTTCTACTAAATACCTAGAGTTTAGAATTACGAACAACTTAAATTCATGTCATTACATACAATATGTCGTGGGGAAAGCGAAATTGAGAGTGTGTTTTGTTGGAAGAACACTTGAAAGATGTTACAAATCTAATAAAGACACTGTTACACAATGCTTGCTAGTCCTCTTTTGAGTATTGCTGTGCGGTATGGGGTCTCTTCATATGCTATTGACGGAGGAGATTGAAAAATTTTAAGAAGAGCAGCTCGTTTTATATTATCGTCAATTAGGGGAGAGAGTGTCATAGGTATGGTACATGAGTTGGAGTGCAGTCATTAAAACAAAAGTGTTTTTCGTTGCGGTGAGATCTTTCCACGAAATTTCAATCATCGAATTTCTCCTCGAAATTCGAAACTGTGCTGTTAACGCCTACCTACATAGAGAGAAATGGTCATCGTAATATCGTAATAAAATAAGAGAATTCAGAGCTCGCGGGGAAAGATCTACTTGTTTGCTGGGGGTTTTAACGGTAGAGAAATAGTCTGAAGATGTTTCGATGAACCCTCAGCCCAGCACTTATGTGTGAATTGCAGAGTAGTCACGTAGATGTAGATGTAGATGCAGATTTTTACTGCGCAGGCACACTTGTTCTTTCTTCAGGTTGGAGAAAACTGTTGATCGAGATGGTGACTGTACTGAAAAGGGACAAACTAATCGTCAACCTTGTAGCTGTTATACTATGTAAATGGTGTGAAACTGCGTATTGCCTTCCGACAGATTCTCCTTATAAAAACATCAGCGGGCCCAGTATCGACCCCTGTGGTACCTCCTGCTGCTTCGCTCGGTCCACTCCCCGGATCTCTACTGGCGCACAGCCCGCCCTCGCAGCTCGCTGGCTGGGGCTGGGACTCGCACGTCTCCCCCTTCTCCCTCCCCTGCCACAACAGTCGATATTCTAAAACGGAGCGGCTCGCGATCGATGGTGACGCGTTGTGATGCAGAGTCGGGGCGCTGTGTTCCCTGCCGTATGGCTGCCGCAGCCTGCATAGCCCTGCACCGGCGTGGGCGTGGGCCCCTGCATACAAGGCGTGTCAGCCGTACTTTCACATTCGCTGCACAAATAAAAGGGAACAACTGTTTATTAACATAACGGCTTCGGCGTTTTCCGCGACAGAACCAGTGTTCAGAATTTCTCGATGTTCAAGATGAGTCATGTTAGAGTTAAAACCCGAGCATTGGCAGATATTCACCACCTTCTACATCTACACTGCCACATACAGGGGTCGGACAGTAATGTGGAAAAATCGCGAGTAATACATGCTTGAATATACATAAATGCAGATGCTAGGCAAGCGTGTAGGTGGCGCTGTTGTATTTGTCCACGGTCGGCTCCTGCCCACTGCCCTCAATACATTGCAAGCGTCATTCATGGTCAGAACAGTGTTCTTCGTAGTTAACTATAAATGCATTATGTCGCATTTACGTGAATTCTAATGTGAGCAGATTATTGGTGTCCGCATTGTGGTATCTTTCACAATCGAGGGAGCTTGAAACATCCCTTTAGAAAAATTAATGAATTACTGTGCTGCTAAACGTCTTACATTATTCCCTTTTCAAACAGCTGAGCAAAACTGAACGTACTCAGACATTACTCTCTTTACTTATTCTGATCAACACTAAACTGACACACAATATTTTTAGCGCAACGCAATCTGACTTTCAATAATCCCTACAAGAGAATGGCCCTGACTAACATTAACCTATACGTTTCACAAATCACTTACCTCACAAAAATCTTCGTTACTTGAACTACTGCAATACAGCGAGCGCCACTACTGCCAGCAAAATAAAAGATTCAAACTACTAAAGGCACTAACTACTGATAGGCATAGTTAGCAAATGAAAGATTTTGATAGAGAACACGGGTTCCCGGGTTCAATTCCCGGCGGCGTCACGGATTTTCTCTGCCTCGTGATGACCGGGTGTTGTGTGATGTTCTTAGGTTAGTTAGGTTTAAGTAGTTCTAAGTTCTAGGGGACTGATGACCATAGATGTTAAGTCCCATAGTGCTCAGAGCCATTTTTTTGATAGAGAACAAACAATGTATTTACCTTAATAGTGATTCTTGAGTTTCTCCCGGCGTATTTGATAATCAAAATATCCAAGGGTATGCTGCCGGTCTATAGTGTCCAACGGGCACAATATTTCGGCGATCAAACATGTCGCCATCATCAGGTGAACTGACGGACTGAGCTCCTGTGAACGTACCGGCACGGAGATTCGCACCAATGACGACCTCATAAACCGGGACTGTGGCTATAATCTTAGCAAGGCTTGGGAACCAGCGATCGGGTTAATCAAGAGTAAATCGAGCAGACGTATAGTTGTGACGACCACGGCGGACAGAGCCATCACACCGACGTCATCTCAGACGCCGTCGCAAGCTGTTCCACCGCGCGACCGTGGCGCTGGGCGCGGACGGCGGAGGGAGCGCGCCGCGGGCGGAGGGTATTTAAATCGGCCGCTGCCGCGACCGAACCCAGTTCCCTCTGAGCAGCCATAGCGTACGGATCTCCGTGCCGGTACGTTCACAGGAGCTCAGTCCGTCAGTTCACCTGATGATGGCGACATGTTTGATCGCCGAAATATTGTGCCCGTTGGACACTATAGACCGGCAGCATACCCGTGGATATTTTGATTACCTTAATAGTGTTCAAAAGTCATAATATATATATCAGTCCATGATATCCAATATTACAAATTTACTCTTTCTGGTGGACACACGTCCAGATGGTCCGCTCTCAAAATTCCGCCATGTCTCTCCCCACATCCACCACTGCTGGCGGCTCACCTCCAACTGCGCAACGCTACGCGCTGTTAACAGCCAACTGCCCAGCACTACAATAGCATATACTCCAACAACGCAAACCAACCACAGCCTTCACACAGCACAGTCAGTGATTTTCATATAGAGCGCTACGTGGCGTTACCAGCTTAAAAACCTAAACAGCCTATTACAAGCTGAAGTGTTTGGTGTTTTAAGAGGCACCATATCGATTAATTATATCGCATACAGGGCAGGCGGGAAATCATCATCCGCTAAGGATAACCGGCCTTTCCTTCCATTTACGCAAATTAGTTGTAGCTTTTCTGTATGATTTGTTAGGTTTACCCAGATAAGGTTGAGATCTTCGCAGCAGCCGACGATATCTCGGGCTCCATTCAGTGTTAATTCTAGTACATAAAAATGTCAGATTACGTGTGAAACAGTGTTAAGACAGCAGAATGAGCTACATATGCTCAATGCGCACGCTTTTTTTCTACACGTCGGGGCATTCAGTTGTTTTGTAAGTTAGGTGATATAGTTGCTGATCTGTAGCTTGATCACTGAAGATCATTTCAGTGTCTATTTATGCTCATAGATCAATACGCTGCGCAAAGTGAGCCTTCCCTTTGCGAATTTATTCTTAAAATATTGTCAGATAGCCTTTAACAAACTTTCATTAATCAAAATTTTCATGTCATAAGAAGGCATCTTGAAAGGGGATAACTTTCTGCAGACATTCTTACATGTATTTTGTTTCTTCCTCGCCATACAAGTTTCTCCTTATTAAATAAAATAAGTAGTCATCGAATTTACTCTCTTACAAACATGAACGGATACTTAAGCGAACACTGGACCTTCATACTTACTGGGACATATTGTTTCATAAATTTCTTATTTTTCGTTCCAATGCTCCGGAAGCGACCAAGGTTTCCGCGAAGTTTCCCTTGTTTGTACACGCGTGTGTTCCGCTACCATGTTGTTGTTGTGGTCTTCAGTCCTGAGACTGGTTTGAGGCAGCTCTCCATGTTACTCTATCCTGTGGCTACACTTCATACAAATACTCTCAGAAACGACTTCCTGACATTTAAATCTATACTCGATGTTAACAAATTTTTCTTCTTCAGAAACGCTTTCCTTGCCATTGCCATTCTACATTTTATATCCTCTCTACGTCGACCATCGTCAGTTATTTTTCTCCCCAAATAGCAAAACTCCTTTACTACTTTAAGTGTCTTATATCCTAATCTAATTCCCTCAGCATCACCCGATATCATCCGGTATTCCGCTGAGAAGTACTCCGCTTTGCAGCGCGTCTCATTTCAAAAAGTGAGTCCTAACTTTCGGGTTACGGAGTGAAATCTAAGAGTACAGCTCTACACGTTTCGTACAGTATCTGTAGGTCATTAGCGTATCGTAATGGTACGAGAACTATGAAATCCGCGAGGTATTGGCGCCATGGAAAAGAGTGCAGAGAGGGAAGAGAAAAATCAAATTCGACAACGAGTAACAAAAAGAGAAGTTAATAAACGGAGCACAGTAACACGGTCGCGTATGTCTCACTTCTTGCTCTTTGAGTGAGACATCACGGTACTTCGTTGAAAAATCGTTTAAGATTAATTACCGCGCCGGTTCAAAATCGTTCAAAAGGCTCTGAGCACTATGGGACTTCTGAGGTCATCAGTCCCCTAGAACATAGAACTACTTAAACCTAACTAACCTAAGGACATCACACACATCCATGCCCTAGGCAGGATTCGAACCTGCAACTGTAGTGATCGCGGGGTTCCAGACTGTAGTGCCTAGAACCGCTCGGCCATCCGGCCGGCACCGCGCCGATAATTTCAATGTAGGCATAAGCGGAGCACAAGTAACTGTAATCAGACTAGTAGCTAGCCGCTTTTAATGGAATTTAAACAGACATTTCGATACTCATCTTAATGGAGCAAGCCATAAACAATTCAGATACACTCCTGGAAATGGAAAAAAGAACACATTGACACCGGTGTGTCATACCCACCATACTTGCTCCGGACACTGCGAGAGGGCTGTACAAGCAATGATTACACGCACGGCACAGCGGACACACCAGGAACCGCGGTGTTGGCCGTCGAATGGCGCTAGCTGCGCAGCATTTGTGCACCGCCGCCGTCAGTGTCAGCCAGTTTGCCGTGGCATACGGAGCTCCATCACAGTCTTTAACACTGGTAGCATGCCGCGACAGCGTGGACGTGAACCGTATGTGCAGTTGACGGACTTTCAGCGAGGGCGTATAGTGGGCATGCGGGAGGCCGGGTGGACGTACCGCCGAATTGCTCAACACGTGGGGCGTGAGGTCTCCACAGTACATCGATGTTGTCGCCAGTGGTCGGCGGAAGGTGCACGTGCCCGTCGACCTGGGACCGGACCGCAGCGACGCACGGATGCACGCCAAGACCGTAGGATCCTACGCAGTGCCGTAGGGGACCGCACCGCCACTTCCCAGCAAATTAGGGACACTGTTGCTCCTGGGGTATCGGCGAGGACCATTCGCAACCGTCTCCATGAAGCTGGGCTACGGTCCCGCACACCGTTAGGCCGTCTTCCGCTCACGCCCCAACATCGTGCAGCCCGCCTCCAGTGGTGTCGCGACAGGCGTGAATGGAGGGACGAATGGAGACGTGTCGTCTTCAGCGATGAGAGTCGCTTCTGCCTTGGTGCCAATGATGGCCGTATGCGTGTTTGGCGCCGTGCAGGTGAGCGCCACAATCAGGACTGCATACGACCGAGGCACACAGGGCCAACACCCGGCGTCATGGTGTGGGGAGCGATCTCCTACACTGGCCGTACACCACTGGTGATCGTCGAGGGGACACTGAATAGTGCACGGTACATCCAAACCGTCATCGAACCCATCGTTCTACCATTCCTGGACCGGCAAGGGAACTTGCTGTTCCAACAGGACAATGCACGTCCGCATGTATCCCGTGCCACCCAACGTGCTCTAGAAGGTGTAAGTCAACTACCCTGGCCAGCAAGATCTCCGGATCTGTCCCCCATTGAGCATGTTTGGGACTGGATGAAGCGTCGTCTCACGCGGTCTGCACGTCCAACACGAACGCTGGTCCAACTGAGGCGCCAGGTGGAAATGGCATGGCAAGCCGTTCCACAGGACTACATCCAGCATCTCTACGATCGTCTCCATGGGAGAATAGCAGCCTGCATTGCTGCGAAAGGTGGATATACACTGTACTAGTGCCGACATTGTGCATGCTCTGTTGCCTGTGTCTATGTGCCTGTGGTTCTGTCAGTGTGATCATGTGATGTATCTGACCCCAGGAATGTGTCGATAAAGTTTCCCCTTCCTGGGACAATGAATTCACGGTGTTATTATTTCAATTTCCAGGAGTGTATTATTTAAATACTTTTATCTAGTCACTTGCTTGACAGTTACTGTCTGTGTGTGAAAAAGAGTGGTTGTGGCTATTTAGTCTTCTGTTCTGTTCATGTTTATGACGTCAGACGCTGCTGCAGCGCACAAGTCTATGTCTGTCAAGGAGTTTGTTTTAATTGCATTGGTCTTACGTTTCGTTTGCTATATGGGGCCTAATTCGAATCGTTCTTTCACTTTGTAAAGCATAGGAGAAGTGTATGGAAACTTAGATTTGTTGGAAGGTTTCGGACACGTACTGTAGTGGAGAAATGGCATAGAGGACACTATTACGACAGGTTCTATAGTGCATGACAACAGATATCGAACGTAATCAGAGATACTCTGCTGGGGTCATATCAAAAAATGGTTCAAATGGCTCTGAGCACTATGGGACTTAACATCTGTGGTCATCAGTCCCCTAGAACTTAGAACTACTTAAACCTAACTAACCTAAGGACATCACACACATCCATGCCCGAGGCAGGATTTGAACCTGCGACCGTAGCAGTCGCGCGGTTCCGGACTGAGCGCCTTAGGGGTCATATCAATTACCTTCCCTACAGCTTTCGCGGAGCGAAATTCACGACACTGGAATGTGAAGGTCGTGAGCATTTCATTCAGTGGATGATGCAGAGACCAAGGATACTGATCCAGCTGTACCGCAGCGACGTACGCGCTCTTTTGGTAGGTGACAGTATTATTTTTTATTTCTGACACCAATTTTTTTCATAGGTACACCTTGACGTGATGAAATTTGATATCGGCGTAGACGAAAGACTAAACTCCAACCATCCTTCCTATAAGCAGAATGTGCTTTGATGTCGGGGCTAGCACTGCGTGATTAATAAATCCCTGAAGTAAATTACGTGTTAAGTTGCTCATAGGATCGAATAGGCAGATGCCTAGATGGTTTCTTTGAAACGGCATGGCCGATTTCTTTTCCTATCCATAATACAATCCGACCTCTCTCCGTATCTAATGACCTGGATGTCGACGGGACGTTAAACCCAATCCTCCTGCCTCCCTTCCTTCCTTTTGCATAGTATACCTAACATTTCCAGCAGATTTCTGTTCACCACTCACCCGCAGCGTCCAGGCTTGTTAGCCATCAAGAATGTGTTGGAGCAGCAAACAGAACTGTTTCCAGACAAGCTCCATGATACACACAATTGTTTCCAGACAAAGCTCCCCCTATCTCCAACGCCTACACCACTACCATCACATACTGCACCAATGAATGTGCTGTTAGTCTGAGCAACGTTAGATGTGTTGTTATAGGACGTATCATATCGAGTGTTCACTGTAGCATCAAACTGTTTCGTCATGCGTGTAGTGGGATAGAAAAGTTTTATACACTACTGGCCATTAAAATTGCTACGCCAAGAAAAAATGCAGATGATAAACGGGTATTCATTGGACAAATATATTATACTAGAACTGACATGTAATTACATTTTCACGCAATTTGGGTGCACAGATCCTGAGAAATCAGTACCCGGAACAACCACTTCTGGCCGTAATAACGGGCTTGATACGTCTGGGCATTGGGTCAAACAGAGCTTGGATGGTTCCTTTGAAACGGCATGCCCATGCAGCTTCAACACGATACCACAGTTCATCAAGAATAGTGACTGGCTTATTGTGACGAGCCAGTTGCTCGGCCCCCATTGACCAGACGTTTTCAATTGGTGTGAGATCTGGAGAATGTGCTGGCGAGGGCAGCAATCGAACATTTTCTGTATCCAGAAAGGCCCGTACAGGACCTGCAACATGCGGTCGTGCATTATCCTGCTGAAATGTAGGGTTTCGCAGCGATCGAATGAAGGATAGAGCCACGGGTCGTAACACGTCTGAAACGTAACGTCCACTGTTCAAAGTGCCGTGAATGCGAACAAGAGGTGACCGAGACGTGTAACAAATGGCACCCCATACCATCACACCTGGTGATACGCCAGTATGGCGATGACAAATACACGCTTCCAATGTGCGTTCACCGCGATGTCGCCAAACACGGATGCGACCTTCTTGATGCTGTAAACAGAACCTGGATTCATCCGAAAAAATGACGTTTTGCCATTCGTGCACCCAGGTTCGTCGTTGAGTACACCATCGCAGGCATATCACAGCATCTTCTTCCTGTCGTGTTAAATTTCACGTCTGTAGCAAGTCGTCTTCGTGGTGTAGCAATATTAATACCCAGTAGTGTACTTATCTGTCCTACAGCTTTCTCGGAGTGACAGTCCCGGTTCTAGCATGTGAATATGGTAGGCATTTCGCTCGCTGAAAGCCGAAGAAGTATCCGGTACATCGAGTGATGTCCGCTGGTGTTGTGCCTTAGTGTAGAGAACTTCTCTGTCTTGATCGTGGCGGCTTCGCGTCTGCACATCGTCTGCTGACGTTCCCGGTTGTTGTCTAAAAAACGTTTCTGCCCTGATACACACACGGACAAACAGCTCTGGCCGTGATGCTGTACTGCGCGGCGGTCGGAGTGGATGATGTGGCGTTACATACATGTGTCTAAGTTGATACTGTATTCTACAAGTTCCGCGCTGTCATCATATTAATAGAATATGGAATGTCAAACTAGATTTCTGATTGGGTTGAAGAGCAAATAGTGTGGTGTTCGGTACTTGCAGGGAGGTTTGTATTTAGATAGTGAAAAGTGTGAAGTCATCAGCATGAGAACTGAAAGGAATCCGCTAAATTTCGGTTACGCGATGAATCACACAAATCTAAAGGCTATACATTTAAATAAATGCTTAGGGATTACAAGTACGAATTATTTGACTTGGAACGGTCACATGAATAATGTGGGGAAAGAGAACCAAATACTGTGATTTACTGGTAGAACATCTGGAAAATACAACGGGTCTACTAAAGAGACTGCCTAGCTACACTTGTCCATCCTCTTCTGGAGTTCCGCTGCGTGCTGCGGGATCCGCCTCAGGTGGGATTGACGGAGGACATCAGAAACATCGAGAAAGTGCAGAATGTTTTGCATTATCGCGAAACAGTGGAGAGAGTGCCACAGATATGATACACAAATTGGGGGTAGCAGTCACTCAAATAAGGGCGTTTTTCGTTGCGGCAAGATCCTTTCAATAAATGTCAATCACCGACGCTCTTCTCCGAATGCGAATACATTTTGCTGGCGCCCATCTACATAGGGGAAAATGATAATCATAGTAAAATGTCCTAATGGGGCACTGTTAAGTGGGGCGTTCCCCAAGGGTCGGTGCTGGGGGCCACTGCTGTTTCTTATTTATATAAATTATATGCCTTCTAGTATTATAGGCGATTCAAAAATATTTCTGTTTGCTGATGACACCAGCTTGGTAGTGAAGGATCTTGTGTATAATATTGAAACAGTATCAAATAATGTAGTTCATGAAATA
Organism: Schistocerca cancellata; assembly: GCF_023864275.1. Taxonomy (NCBI): domain Eukaryota; kingdom Metazoa; phylum Arthropoda; class Insecta; order Orthoptera; family Acrididae; genus Schistocerca; species Schistocerca cancellata. The sequence continues at coordinate 524,144,397 of NC_064633.1, forward strand.
AGTTCGTGGGTTCGATTCTCGGCGGGGTTAGTGAGTTTCTCTGCCTCGTGATGACTGGGTTTTGTGTGATGTCGTTGGGTTAGTTAGGTTTAAGTAGTTCTAAGTTCTATGGGACTGATGACCATAGGTGTTAAGTCCCATAGTGCTCAGAGCCAAATAAGTTCGTGGCTTGCGGAAAATAATTTGATGCTAAATCACAGTATGTCTCAGTTTTTACAGTTTCTAACACACAATTCAACAAGAACCGATATTTTGATAAGACAGAATGGGCATATTATAAGCGAGACGGAACAGTTCAAGTTCCTTGGCGTTCGGATAGACAGTAAGCTGTTGTGGAAAGCCCATGTTCAGAATCTTGTTCAGAAACTAAATGCTTCTTTATTTACCATTGGTACAGTATCTGAAATAAGTGACAGTTCAACACGGAAAGTAGTCTACTTTGCATATTTTCATACGCTTATGTCATATGGTATTATTTTTGGGGGTAATTCTTCTGATTCAAAAAGGGTATTTTTGGCTCAAAAACGGGCTGTTCGAGCTATGTGTGGTGTAAGTTCGAGAACCTTTTGTCGACCCCTATTCAATAGTCTAGGAATTCTGACATTGCCCTCGCAGTATATATTTTCTTTAATGTCGTTTGTTGTTAGCAATATTAGCTTATTCCCAAGAGTTAGCAGCTTTCACTCAGTTAACACTAGGCAGAAATCAAATCTGCATGTGGAATGCATTTCCTTTACTCTTGTGCAGAAAGGAGTGCACTATTCTGCTGCATCCGTTTTCAATAAGCTACCACAAGAACTCAAAAATTTTAGAAGTAGCCCAAACACTTTTAAGTCCAAACTGAAGAGTTTCCTCATGGCTCACTCCTTCTACTCTGTCGAGGAGCTCCTGGAAGAGCTGAAAAATTAAGCAAATTCCAGTGTTACATTGTTGATTTTCTTTATTTAAACTTACGAATTGTAGCCTGAATATGTTACTTATATTTCGCTTTATCTGTTTCGACTATCGTATTATAATTTCATGTATTGACTCGTTCCATGATCACGGAGCCTTCTCCTTAATTTGGTCCCACGGAACAATAAATAAATAAAATAAATAATAACAGAAGGATTTTTATGTTCGTTTTACCCCGCACTGTTCGAGAGTCGAATGGTAGAAAAGTAACTTGAACGTTGTTTTATAAACCTCTGTGAGGCAGTTAATTGTGAATTGCAGAGTAATCATGTAGATTTAGGTGTAAAACTTAGTTACTTGCATTCGCTTACGATTGTTACAGCTTGTCTGTCAGGTATAGTGCGCGTGTAGATGTCGGCTCGTGGCTCAGTGATCAGTCTGGACGTTGGCCTGCGCTGTAAGCCACTCTTCAGTTTCAAAAAGCTGAGATCTGCCTGACACCTTATAAACGTCTCTGTGTAAGTGGTTGCTAAGTGACGTCCACTGTTTGAATGCACTGTATGCCGCAAAACACCCGATACACCAAGATGAATACACTGGTGTCCAAAAGTAAAGCAACAAACTGAAATTTTGCAAGGTTGTGTTTAATTTTTCCAAAAAACAGTATAAACAGTGATAGTAAATCAGAAAAAAATGTAAAGAATACAGAACGTAATCAATTACAACACGCATAACAGTAGACAAAATGTTCTTCGTATTTTTCAAAAAATGGCTCTGAGCACTATGGCACTTAACATCTGTGGTCATCAGTCCCCTAGAACTTAGAACTAGTTAAACCTAACTAACCTAAGGACATCACACACATCCATGCCCGAGGCAGGATTCGAACCTGCGACCGTAGCAGTCGCGCGGTTCCGGACTGAGCGCCTAGTCGTATTTTTCAAACTTAACGAATTTGCACTCTTATTCTGACAACTGGTTAATGTGCTCAGTATGGGTGTGATAACCTCCGGCACCACCAGTTCAGGTCTGACAACGACGGAGCATGCTGTGAATGATATCATCAATCTAATGTCGAGGCAAGGACGCCCATTCTTCCAGCAGAGCTGTTCACAAGTGTTGGAGAGTGGTTGGTGGATGCTGACGTGATGCAACCCGTCTCCCTACTGCGTCCCACACATGCTCTATGCGATTCAAATCGGGAGACCTAGCAGGCCACGCCATGCGTGCAGTTTCTTCCTTTTCCGAAAATACGAGGGCAGTTCAATAAGTAATGCAACACATTTTTTTTTCTGAAACAGGGGTTGTTTTATTCAGCATTGAAATACACCAGGTTATTCCCCAATCTTTTAGCTACACAACACTATTTTTCAACGTAATCTCCATTCAATGCTACGGCCTTACGCCACCTTGAAATGAGGGCCTGTATGCCTGCACGGTACCATTCCACTGGTCGATGTCGGAGCCAACGTCGTACTGCATCAATAACTTCTTCATCATCCGCGTAGTGCCTCCCACGGATTGCGTCCTCCATTGGGCCAATCATATGGAAATCCGACGGTGCGAGATCGGGGCTGTAGGGTGCATGAGGAAGAACAGTCCACTGAAGTTTTGTGAGCTCCTCTCGGGTGCGAAGACTTGTGTGAGGTCTTGCGTTGTCATGAAGAAGGAGAAGTTCGTTCAGATTTTTGTGCCTACGAACACGTTGAAGTCGTTTCTTCAATTTCTGAAGAGTAGCACAATACACTTCAGAGTTGATCGTTTGACCATGGGGAAGGACATCGAACAGAATAACCCCTTCAGCGTCCCAGAAGACTGTAACCGTGACTTTACCGGCTGAGGGTATGGCTTTAAACTTTTTTTTGGTAGGGGAGTGGGTGTGGCGCCACTCCATTGATTGCCGTTTTGTTTCAGGTTCGAAGTGATGAACCCATGTTTCATCGCCTGTAACAATCTTTGACAAGAAATTGTCACCCTCAGCCACATGACGAGCAAGCAATTCCGCACAGATGGTTCTCCTTTGCTCTTTATGGTGTTCGGTTAGACAACGAGGGACCCAGCGGGAACAAACCTTTGAATATCCCAACTGGTGAACAATTGTGACAGCACTACCAACAGAGATGTCAAGTTGAGCACTGAGTTGTTTGATGGTGATCCGTCGATCATCTCGAACGAGTGTGTTCGCACGCTCCGCCATTGCAGGAGTCACAGCTGTGCACGGCCGGCCCGCACGCGGGAGATCAGACAGTCTTGCTTGACTTTGCGGCGATGATGACACACGGTTTGCCCAACGACTCACCGTGCTTTTGTCCACTGCCAGACCACCGTAGACATTCTGCAAGCGCCTATGAATATCTGAGATGCCCTGGTTTTCCGCCAAAAGAAACTCGATCACAGCCCGTTGTTTGCAACGCACATCCGTTACAGACGCCATTTTAACAGCTCCGTACAGCGCTGCCACCTGTCGAAAGTCAATGAAACTATACGAGACAAAGCGGGAATGTTTGAAAATACTCCACAAGAAATTTCCGGTTTTTTCAACCAAAATTGGCCGAGAAAAAAAATGTGTTGCGTTACTTATTGAACTGCCGTCGTACATCATTCATCCGTGCTCTACGAGATCGAGCATTATCGTCCATCAATACAAAGTCTGGGCCCACAGCACCTCGCATGAGATCCGAAGATCTCCCACAGTACCTGACAGCTGTTAAATCTTGCTGATTCATCCGTACAATTTCATGAAGAGGTGTTCGAGTGGTCAACATAATCCCTGCCCACACCAGTAGGGATCCTTCTCGATATCGGAAGCTTTCCACAATGTTTTGGCCCAGAAATTGTGTGCCAAGTGCCATCCAGATGCGAATCCGTCCAGAATCACTCTCCAGACGAAACCGGGACTGATCTGCGAAACGAATGGGATGTTGATGGGGCCACTCTAGACGTTCCATTCTGTGAATACACGCCAGAGGTAAACGGAGAGCAGGTCTCCAAGAATAAAGGCCACTCTGCCGAAACCTTCTGTAGACCGTTTGTCTCAATCCAACACGTCCAGTTGCATTGCTGTAGTAAGGCGGTTCCGTCGTGTCCTTACAGTCAAATAACACTCCACTATTTCTGATGTCATTGGTGGTCGGTCGTGTCCTGGTTTCTGCGGTAGATTCAGTCTCTACAAACTGTCTCTTCATCCGAGAAACAACAGAACGAATGGTTCAAATGGTTCTGAGCACTATGGGACTTAACATCTGTGGTCATCAGTCCCCTAGTACTTAGAACTACTTAAAGCAAACTAACCTAAAGACATCACACACATCCATGCGCGAGGCAGGATTCGAACCTGGACCGTAGCGGTCGCGCGGCTCTAGACTGTAGCGCCTAGAACCGCTCGGCCACTCCGGCTGGCCCAGCAGAACGATACACATTAAGTCATCTGGCAACATCAGTCTGCGACTGTCCTGCTTTCATCCTTCCTGTGGCCCTCCACAGCAGAGAGCCTGGAATGCGTCTTCTCTGTGCCATACTTCACCGTCTCACTGTGCACACAGCGACTGTGGATGTGGGACTCCCTGGCAAACACTGCCTCCCTTTGATAGGTGCCGTGACGTCATTGCTGGCGTATTGTCCGTTGCCATCATCCGTGCATAACACTACGGTAACGACATCTGTTGACAGTTTGAATGATTATATCGTAATTAGACACATTACGAGGAAATAGCAGTATCTTGCTTCCATTTTGAACACCAGTGTATATTGTGACGGTACGTTTGTTGGTGAAATCTAGCAGAAACAGGAGCGCACAGCACTGAAGACAGTCGTTGTACTGCCCTGCGGGCCGTAATGGTCGTCAAGCAAAACAGGACGCAGTACAGTTTTTGAGTGTGAAATAACGTGGTTTTTAAGTGTGAAATAATGAAGCTGTGTGAAATAATGTAATGTCGACTGTGTCGAGGTGTCCAGCCAGTATCGAGCAACAGGACACTGAAAAACATCTGCCTGCATGCATCACTGTATGACGTGGCGCCGGACCATAAGATATGTACCTACTGTAGGAGAAAACCTGCGCTGACGTTGAGCGACGTGACATCATGCGGTGCGCTCCGAGCGGTACGGTTACTGACGAGGGAAACTCCTCATAGCATCCCCCTAGTATTTAGTGGTAAGAAGGCCGGGTGGATAGCCCGTCAAAAACTGAACACAGATCAAGCATGAAAACTGGAAGAAGGCGTACTGAACTGTGAAAAAAAAATAGAAACAGTGAAGGGTACAAATTTAAGAAGTCCAATACAGGGGGAAGATTAACTGTGGCGGTATCACGGTTTGGCGGTCACGGTGTTGGACTATCGAACAACGGAGCCGTGTTCAAAACCCCCTCATGACATTTATTCACAACATTGTGGACTGTCCGTCCGATCTTTGAAGTGTTTGTTCTCTTTCTGTAGTCTTGGCAGGTGTCATACTACATATTGGTTATACGTAGCATATGAGTTAAGTGGTAAGAATACGTTACCGTCGCAAATAAACGTGATAAGCACGTGATACACAGACGTCTCACAGAAATGAAAACAACAAATAAAAGGGTTGAAATATGTTACAGGAACGGAATTCAAGAATCAAAACTTCAAAAACGGAACATAACTGCAAAAACGTTAAAAACATATGTTTTGACAGAACACAGAGAAACTGTGTGACTGTGAAACCGTTGCGTTCATTTGTTCAACTCATGTGACAATCTCTTATGTTTTGATCATTTTCTTGGGAGTGATCACGTTCACATTCATACGAACGCCTAAATAGGGCAAGGTGACATATCTCACTTACTTACCAGGCGTATAAATTAGGTACGTCGATAAGACATTCCTATCATACGACACACGTACAATCACTAAAGCCGTGTATGACACACCAGACGTATAGTCTGGTGGAGGATTCGGTTGACTTCTAGCCTTTGTAATATCTCTTTATATTCGATGAATTATTCTGATACAATTCTACCCTTGAATGACGTTTACAAATTTTCTATCTTCATACTCGCAGAATCCATGCGCAAAATAGTTTCATACAATAGCTATGCCATGAGCGCATAATTATTCTTTGTAGTACTCTGTCTGGTGGTTGTTAGAAAAAAAAGAAAGGGAGCTTCCGAGATTGTCTTCGTGCCGATTAGCCTGAGCTTGGTTTGGAAGAACTGTAATCTGATTATTGAGATTTATCACAGAAGATAACTGATACGAACTGTACGATTGAAAGGAAATATATATAGATGGCTCCTTCAAATAAAAGGTGTGTATTTGAAATTTGAGAATTAATTATATTTATCGATATATTGCGTAGTTGTTAATCAGAAGGGACTTCCGAAAGACTGGATACGAACCTGCATTTAATAATCGAAGAGCTCCATTACTTCTTCGGAACGTTAAACTTCATCAAAGCCAAATATCCGCTTGATCTGAGGTTTCCCGACTGATTATACAACGCTCCCAAAATTACGAGGCATTTTATTTGTACAGATTAGCAGACTGCCGCAAAGCACGAGCCTGCAGAGAAGAAGAATCATCGCCTGATTTCATTCTAACAAGTAAAATGTCAGAATCATTTTGAGTGACTGAGCTATGACTGTGTTTCCTATCATGAATGATTGATTGCTTGAACGAATTGAGAGCTACAGAATTACGTAGATAGGAGGAAAAATTACTCCTTGTCATGAAACGTTTGCGGTTCCCATTCAGAAGCCACTTCCTTTCCGCTGCAAACAGAGTAGCTGAGCAGAATCAACTGTCATTTCTTACACCTCTCAATTCCAATCGGACATTACGCCATAACACAGACACAAATTTGAATACAGAGAATAAAAAAAAATTGGGACAAGGAAGGATTTGAAAACGTCTCCTTGGTCCATCTCCGTCGCCACTTTACCACAATGCCCTTGCTGAATCAGGCTGCTCTATATTGCACTTCTTGGCCTCCGACTGTTTACTGTTTCCGTTTTGCTTTTTTTTTTCCCCCACTGTTCGTTCTGTATACTTCCTGGTTTCGTGCTAGACCTGTGTTCAGCTTTTGGCAGGCTGTCCACGTGGCCCTGTTACCTCTGCATGTGGGTTCCACGCGGCGTTCCAGTCTGCAAGGCGGCCTCCAGTGCAGTGCGACCAGACTCCGCACACCGTGGTGCGGCATGCGTGCCAGCAGCGCCAGACAGCGGGCGCGCCACTCACCTCCGTTCGACACGGTGGGGGCCACAGTCTTTAATAAAATATGCAGGTGAGAACTTCTTCTATTCCGTACCTGCACTACGTACGGCAGTGACGAATATTTGACAGCCATACAGCCGCGCGTGACTAGCCGAGCGGTCTGGGGCGCTGCAGTCATGGCCTGTGCAGCTGATCCCGGCAGAGATTCGAGTCCTCCATCGGGCATGGGCCTGTGTGTTTGTCCTTAGGATAATTTAGTGTGTAAGCTTAGGGACTGATGACCTTAGCAGTTAAGTCCCAAAAGATTTCACACACATTTGAACATTTGACACATACAAGATCCAGCAATGGGCTAATCAGTGTTAAATTTAGGAGAAGTACTCTATGGTTTTGACAGCGAATAGACATTCCATCATTTTAAACTTGACATAAATAGATCTCCTTAGCATTTGGAACTTATGACAACTGGTGTGGAGGTTGATTATTTAAACTGTAATGCCAGACGAGTGGGGGAGGGGAAAGTTTAAGGAGAGCACAAGTGACTTGAGTGGAGTAGTAGAACACAGGTGCATCAGCGCATTTTGTTTGTACAGGTTGCTTACATTAGGGGCAGGTATGCACTCAGTGGCAAACCTATTGTTCTCCTTTGATTGACAGGTCATTAACCTCTTGTTCTCCTTTGATTGATAGGCACATAACCTATTGTTCTGCTAAAAGCATCTTCCCTACTGATTGACAGGTCCTTAACCTATTGTTCCATCCCCCCCCTCTCCCTCTCCTCCAGTCACGAAACCGGCCCCCCTTCACTGCTAGAGGTACACTTTTAGATCTGAGTTACTGGAATAGCCCCTCTCACTTTTAACTAATTTGATTGACTACTTAATTGATCAATTAATTAACCTCTCCCCCTCATGTAAACCCCCTCCCATCCTGCCCTCCTTCCCAGAAATTGGCAGGAAAAAGACTCAGTTGATCGGTCATTTGGAGGGAATTCTGTTGCAGTGTGTGGAATATTGTATAAACACTTAAGACAATGTATAGAATTTTATTTAATTATTTATGGCAGTGTATGGAATATAGTTTATTTACTTAGTTAAAGAATTTGTCTGGAAATCGATTGCTGTGTGTCGAATATTGTTTAAACAATTTAGACAATGTGTGGACTATTGTTTATTTAAACAATTTATTGCATTCAAGGCTGTGCATGGAATATATGGAAATTGGTGGCTCTTTGGTGGAGAGGAAGGATCTCATTCCCTGCTGTTTAGAAACATGTAGGTCTTGTAAGAAGTGTTTGTAATGGAACAAGCATTTTGCATAACCTAATGTTCAGCACTGTACTATGGGTGTCTTAACTTTATCTTCAGCCCTGCTGTTTAGAAACATGTAGGTCTTGTAAGAAGTGTTTGTAATGGAACAAGCATTTTGCATAACCTAATGTTCAGCACTGTACTATGGGTGTCTTAACTTTATCTTCAGCCCATTGTCGGCACTTAACCCATTATCTCTTATGTGGTTTCCCATGTCACCCACAATTCCTTAAACTATTGTACCGCCTTTGATACGAAATTAAGTAATTAGTTATGTCCTCCCACCATTTTCTGGTACACTTTTAGAATTTCACATGCTTTTGAACGTTCTGGCGCATTCTTCCTTGTCACTCACCCACTTAAACTATTGTACTGCATTTTATGCTAACACCACGATGATATAAAAATGTATGAAAATTAATTAAATCAATATTCTTCACATGTATGGAGTGGCTTTTTCTTTTAATTGACAGCATCCTATTGGTCGGTCAAATCGATGGAATATAGTTTAAACAAAAGATCGCTAATAAAAAACACATCACGCCAATCAATGCCTGACGCCTACGGTGCTCACTCTGCACACGTCCCCAGGAGTTGGGATGCACTGGCACTCCCTGTGAAGTGACAACACAGACGTCAGCTGCCAAGCGGCGCATAGGTGTCAGTTCGGGTACCAAAAGGATGAGGAGGCGGCATCTCTTTCATACTTGCCACCTGAGAAATTCCTGTTGAAATACGTGTTCACCTAGGCACCATTGCTGGCGCGATGATGCATAGATGAGGTGCACGTCCAGCATCGAGAGAGATGTTCCAATGCTTCCTGCTATAGCACAGGGTGCGTTGTTTCTAGTGATCCTAATGGGACAGCCCGTTCATCACTGAATTTACCCGTCAAACTGCTGATGCTGCCAGTGTGGGAGGGCTATCCGCTATTGTTTCCTGCAGACGAGACTTTCAGTGACAAAATTATTTTGTACAGATCGCTACATTGCAATGACAGTTAAAACCCCGCAGAAGTTCTCTACAGATCATCAAATACATACGAGTAACATTACACTCCTGTTTGTACACAATGGCAGGTACAGTTGAACACTTGCATTGCTATATTCTGCAGCTGTTTATGAAATAAATCTATCACCACTTTCGTTCAGATATACTCCTCCACAATTCACCACGTCCAATCTATCCTTCCATTACGACTAGACATACGTATTTTTTTTGTTTTTATGTGAATAGTAGTCTGATTACTTTCCACAAATGTATGGCGGAACAAAAGCCACGCTACCTTTAAGTTCAAGCAATGGCGTAACCATTCAGACTATCAGTTATAGGTTTATAATAAAAAATTATGATACGTCCACACTTGCACGAGCTGGGTGTCGTTTTCGCACTGCAAAAATGCCTCCCGCCATTACGTATCTGTTGATGAGTGAAGAATGTAATTACATATTAAAAGAAGCCCTAGAGTGTTTTTGGTTTATCGAATTCACCACTTCCACGAAACTTTTTGATATTTTCGATACTTGTAAATCCAGTCAACACACAGTGGCTTCTTTTATATAGATCAGCAAATCGGGGTTTGTGTCAGTGCATTCCATCCATATCTTCCACCACCCAGATCACACAACTTTCTCCTGTCATTGTGAACCATTCCATACACTGCCTTGAATCCCCTAAATTGTTTAAATAAACAATATTCCACACATTGTCTAAATTGTTTACACAATATTCCATACACAGCAATTGATTTCCAGACAAATTCTTTAACTAAGTAAATAAACTACATTCCATACACTGCCATAAATAATTGAATAATATTCTATACATTGTCTAAAGTGTTTAAACAATATTCCACACACTGCAACTGAATCCCTTCAATTACCGATCAACAGAGTCTTTTTCCTGCCAATTTCTGGGAAGGCGGGTGGGAGGGGAGGGGGTTTACCAGAGGGGGAGAAGTTAATTAATTGCTCAGTTAAGTAGTCAATCAAATTGATAAAGGTGAGAGGGGCTATTCCAATAACTCAAACATGACAGTGTACCTGTAGCAGCGAAGTGGTTAGGTTTCTGGAGGGGGGAGGGGAGAAAGGAGGGGTAACATTAGGTTAAGGACCTGTCAATCAGAAGATGCTTTTAGCAGGGCAGTAGGTTAAGGGGCTATCAATCAAAGGAGAACAATAGGTTAATGACCTGTCAGTCAAAGGAGAACAGTAGGTTTGCCCCTGAGTGCATCCCTGCCCCTGACATTGGCAACCCGCACTAAGAAAATGTTGTTCTAATACTGAGGGGAAATGTGAATTGTTTAAATAGTGACATCAGTTGGGAATTGTTTAACTTATTCCCTGTTTGTAGATTTCCAGAACGTTTTTGACACTCTACCCCTTAAGGAGCTTGTAATCAAATTGCGCATTTATGGAATATCATATCAGTTACGACCCTAGATTCGTGATTTCCTGTCAGGGAGGTCACAGTTCGTAGTAAGTACGCAATGTTATCAAGTAAAACAGAAGTGATTTTTGGCGTTCCCCAAGATAGTGTTATAGGCCATCTGCTGTTCCTTATCTACATGAACGACTCAGAGGATAATCTGAGCACCTGCCCTAGGCTGTTTGCAGATGATGCTGCCGTTTATTGTCTAGTAAAGTCATCAGAAGACCGAAACAAATTGCGAAAGATTTATAAAAGATACCTCTATGGTGCGAAAATTGCCAATTGACATTTTTACGAAAATTGTGAGGTCATCTACAGAAGCACTAAAAGGAAGCCTTTAAACTTCAGTTATACGATTAATGAATCAAATCTAGAGGCCATAAAATCAACTCAGTACGTAGGGATTACGATTTCGAACAACTTAAACTGGAAAGAACACACTGAGAATGTTCTTGTTAAGGCGTGTCGTGGACTGTGTTTTATAGGTAGAACACTTAGAAGATGCAGCAGATGTACTAAAGAGACTGCCTACACTACGTTGTCCGCCATATTTTGGAGTACTGCCGCACGGTGTGGCATCCTTATCAGATATGATTAACAGATTACATCGAGAAAGTTCAAAGAAGAGCAGCACGTTTTGTATTATCGAGAAATAGGGGAGAGAATGTTACGGACATGATACAGGATTTGGGGTGGACATCATTCAAACAAAGGTATTTCTGTTTGTGGCAAGATTTTCTATCAAAATTTCAATCAGCAACTTTCTGTGCCTGGTGTACGCACAGTCCGCCACCTCCCCGCACGTTCGTCTGTCTGAAAGGACCGATGATCACACAAACGCCCAAAAAGAGCTTAAAATGTTGTGTGATGTGGCTGGCGTCTTTGAGGGTACTTGTTGTGGTATTGCCGTACTGCCTCTCAACCGTTTTCATTTGCTTCGCCGTACACGAACACCGTCTCGGCTTGTTCCCGACGTAAATGCCGGACCATTCTGCTGCTTACAGCACGCTGCGTCAATGACACAACCTGCAACACACGACGAACACACGGTACGTGGTAAGACGAATTGTCATTAGTCAACGCCATTTTCCCTCATTTCAGTCAGGAATCTGTCCCTGCAGATTGTCGCTTTTATTAATGTTAACCCTGTATAATATATTATCACCCGACGACACGTAGTTTAAGAAATATGGCATCATAAATACTTGAGATGCGTGAACAAATGCCGTATCAAGCATGAAGTATAAATACACTACTGGCCACTAAAATTGCTACACCAGGAACAAATGCAGATGATAAACGGGTATTCATTGGACAAATATATTATACTAGAACTGACATGTGATTACATTTTCACGCAATTTGGGTGCATAGATCCTGCGAAATCAGTACCCAGAACAAGCACCTCTGGCCGTAATAACGGCCTTGATACACCTCGGAATTGAGTCAAACAGAGCTTGGATGGCGTGTACAGGTACAGCTGCCCATGCACCTTCAACACGATACCACAGTTCATCAAGAGTAGTGACTGGCGTATTGTGACGAGCCATTTGCTCGGCCACCATTGACCAGACGTTTTCAATTGGTGAGAGATCTGGAGAATGTGCTGGCCAGGGCAGCAGTTGAACATTTTCTGTATGCAGAAAGGCCCGTACAGGACGTGCAACATGCGGTCGTGCATTATCCTGCTGAAATGTAGGGTTTCGCAGGGATCGAATGAAGGGTAGAGCCACGGGTCGTAACACATCTTAAATGTAACGTCATTTGTTCAAAGTGCCATCAATGAGAACAAGAGGTGACCGAGACATGTAACCATTGGCACCCCATACCATCACGCCGGGTGATACGCCAGTATGGCGATGACGAATACACGCTTCCAATGTGCGTTCACCGCGATGTCGCCAAACTCGGATGCGACCATCATGATGCTGTAAACAGAACCTGGATTCATCCGAAAAAATGACGTTTTGCCATTCGTGCACCGAGGTTCGTCATCGCAGGCTCTCCTGTCTGTGATGCAGCGTCAAGGATAACCGCAGCCATGGTCTCCGAGCTGATAGTCCATGCTGTTGCAAACGTCGTCGAACTGTTCGTGCAGATAGTTGTTGTCTTGCAAACGTCCCCATCTGTTGACTCACGGATCGAGACGAGGCTGAGCGGTCCGTTACAGCCATGCGGATAAGATGCCTGTCATCTCGAGTGCTAGTGATACGAGGCCGTTGGGATCCACCACGGCGTTCCGTATTACCCTCCTGACCCCACCGGTTCCATATTCTGCTAACAGTCATTGAATCTCGACCAACGCGAACAGCAATGTCGCGATACAATAAACCGCAATCGCGATACGCTACAATCCGACCCTTATCAAAGTCGAAAACGTGATGGTACGCATTTCTGCTCCTTACACGAGGCATCACAACAACGTTTCACCAGGCAACGCCGGGCAACTGCTGTTTGTGTACGAGAAATCGGTTGTAAACTTTCCTCATGTCAGCACGTTGTAGGTGTCGCGACCGGCGCCAACTTTGTGTGAATGCTCTGAAAAGCTAATAATTTGCACATCACAGCATCTTCTTCCTGTTTGTTACATTTCGCGTCGGTAGCACGTCATCTTCGTGGTGTAGCAATTTTAATGGCCAGCAGTATACATTTATTTTTTTTATTGAGACACACCTACAGTCGAGTCGATTTAAGGAAATCCGTGACACATGGCAGCGCTTTTGACAGCCTTCAACTGCGAAGCGCAAACAGCTGTAGTCGAAAACAACAGCCATCGATACAGCTATGAAGAGGCGTTGCACCAGAGACGTTTACAAAGTCGAGTTGTAGACACGCGAAGCAGCTATACTTATACACTTGTGTATTCTGTATAGTTCTTTGTACGACTGTTTCACAATTTAAAAAGGTGATTTGTCGTGTGCATGGAAATGAAATTTTTTCGATATTACGGTACAAACACAGTTTATTTTTTGTTTCCGTTTGTAAACGAAAATTCACAAAATGAATTCGCGGAAATGCCGGATTTGTCAGCTAGTATAAAGTAAAATGCCTTCGATATAGTGGCTTAATGAGTTTCCACCTTACATTTCACGAGTCCATTTCTACCTGTTCCCAGAACTGTCCGTGGTTCCCTGTTTTAAGTCACCGCTTTTAGGTTCTCGCTTTCAATGTCGCAGTTTCCTGATCTCGCTCCTCATTTATAGCTTCACAGTTCGTGCTTCTAATACTCGTTCCTTCTTTCTCGGATCTCAGTTATGATTTTTCGGGTCTCGTTTTTGAGTTTTAAGTCATGTATTCTTTTCCGATGACCAAAACGAGATCATAGTTTCGGTTATCAGATTTGTTTTCACTTTGTCTACTGCCTTTTACTGCAGGCCAATGGGCAGTGTCTTTGATTTCTTCACATGTTTTAGAACGTTGAACCGAAATATACTGTAAGAGAAAATCGACACACCGCATAGGTGTTATCCAAATGGTACGTGAATCGACAGATGTGTTGTACGTGTAGAGGCAAACGATTGATTACAAATTTCAGAGAAAAATAAGTGATTTATTAAAGAGAAGAGATTTGCAGTCCGAGCAAGTCGATAACTCGTTCGTCCACCTCTAACCCTTACGCAAGAAGTTATTCGTCTTGGCACTGATTCAGAAGGTTGCTGGACGTCCTCCTGAAGGATAACGTGCCAAATTCTGTCCAACTGGCAGGTTACATCGTCAAAATCAGAAGCCGGGTGGACCGCCCTGCCCATAATGCTCCAAGCGTTCTCATTAGGGGAGAGATTCGGTGGCCTTGCTGGCCAAGGTAGGGTTTGGCAATCACGAAGAAGTACAACAAACTCTAGCCCTATGCGGTTCCGCCTTGTTGTTATTGTGGTCTTCAGTCCTGAGATTGGTTTGATGCAGCTCTCCATGCTACTCTATCCTGTGCAAGCTTCTTCATCTCCCAATACGTACTGCAGCCTACATCCTTCTGAATCTGTTTAGTGTATTCATCTCTTGGTCTCCCTCTACGATTTTTACCCTCCACGCTGCCCTCCAATACTAAATTGGTGATCCCTTGATGCCTCAAAACATGTCCTACCAACCGATCCCTTCCTCTTGTCAAGTTGCGCCACAAACTCCTCTTATCCCCAATCCTACTCAATACTTCCTCATTAGTTACGTGAGTCCGCAGCTCGTGGTCGTGCGGTAGCGTTCTCGTTTCCTACGCCCGGGTTCCCGGGTTCGATTCCCGGCGGGGTCAGCGATTTTCTCTGCCTCGTAATGACTGGGTGTTCTGTGATGTCCTTAGGTTAGTTAGGTTTAAGTAGTTCTGAGTTCTAGGGGACTGATTACCATAGATGTTAAGTCCCATAGTGCTCAGAGCCATTTGAACCATTTTTGAGTTACGTGATCTACCCACCTAATCTTCAGCATTCTTCTGTAGCACCACATTTCGAAAGCTTCTATTCTGTTCTTGTCCAAACTATGTATCGTCCATGTTTCACTTCCATACATGGCTACACTCCGTACAAATACTTTCAGAAACGACTTCCTGACATTTAAATCTATACTCGATGTTAACAAGTTTTTCTTCTTCAGAAACGACCTCCTTGCCATCGCCAGTCTACATTTTATATCCTCTCTACTTCGACCATCATCAGTTACTTTGCTCCCCAAATATCAAAACTCCTTTACTACTTTAAGTGTCTCATTTCCTAATCTAATTCCCTCAGTATCGCCCGACTTAATTCGACCACATTCCATTATCCTCGTTTTGCTTTTGTTGATGTTCGTCTTATATCCTCCTTTCATGACACTGTCCATTCCGTTCAGCTGCTCTTCCAAGTCCTTTGCTGTCTCTGACAGAATTACAATGTAATCGGCGAACCTCAGAGTTTCTATTTCTTCTCCATGGATTTTAATACCTACTCTGAATTTTTCTTTTTTTCCCTTCACTGCTTGCTCAATATACAGATTGAATAAGATCGGGGACAGGCTACAACTTTGTCTCACTTCCTTCCCAACCACTGCTTCTCTTTCATGTCCCTCAACTCTTATAACTGCCATTTGGTTTCTGTACAAATTGTAAATAGCCTTTCGCTCCCTGTATTTTACCCCTGCCACCTTCAGAATTTGAAAGAGAGTATTCCAGTCAACATTGTCAAAACCTTTCTACAAGTCTATAAATGCTAGAAACGTCGGTTTGCCTTTTCTTAATCTTTCTTCTAAGATAAGTCGTAGGGTCAGTATTGCCTGACGTGTTCCCATATTTCTACGGAATCCAAACTGATCTTCCCCGAGGTCGGCTTCTACCAATTTTTTCCATTCGTCTGTACAGAATTCGCGTTAGTATTTTGCAGCCGTGACTTATTAAACTGTTAGTTCGGTAGTTTTCACAGCTGTCAACGCCTGCTTTCTTTCGGCCTTATGAAGTGTAAGCGCACGGTGGCTAGCCGTGAAGGACAACATAACGGGGAGCAGAGTATCGTCGACGCATCGCCGCGCTGTAAGTGTGCTGCGGGTGACAACCTATGCGGTCCTGCTATTAAACGAAATGTCACGCCAGGGGATCGCTCCTGGCTGGCAGGGCGTGTGGCGGGGGCCAGGCAGGGTAGTGGCCCTCCACTTTCCATGGCGTCTCCAGTCACGTCTTCGCTGTCCATCGAGATTCAGTTCGAATAGGGACTCATCACTGAAGACAGTTCTACGCTAGTCACTGAGCTTCCAAGATGAAGATGTGTCTGGAGAAGCCTCTGACAGCGGTGACGGCCGTCATACGGCCGGAATAACCAGGAGTGATCGCTTGGCGTGCCATTTCTTTTCATTGCAGGATGCCTTTAATTGTCATCAGCGGCACCCTAGAATGCTGTCCAGAACTGGCAGCGTAACAGGAGGTCGAATCACCAGACTGACTTTCAAATTTGTAATCAGGGTTCGTGGGACAACAACGAGACTGCTCCTGCTGTCATACGAAATCGCACCACTGATCATGTGTAGATACAATGCATCCATACACCACACAGGTTGGTTGCAGGCGCTCACCTGGCCTCCTGCTGACCAGCACACGGCCATCACTGGTGCCAGCACAGAACCAGACTGAGCCGTGGTAAAAATTGCCGTTTTGAAGAGCGCGCCGCAGCGCGTAGTGTGAAGCATTCGCCCTCCGTTTCTGGCGGTGGCGCTCCTGTGGCAGTCGCAGCTTTGGTGTCTCCCTCTGGTGGGAAAGGGGAAAGGTTGCCTGTTCACGTGCATTTAATGGGTGCTATGAGTTCACCAGTCGATCAGTCTGTGGTCAGTCTCGGTGAGCCTGGAGTCAGTCTTGGGTCAGTCTCTCGTCCCCAGCTTGCTACTCTGTCTCTCGTCCGAATTTGTAGCGCAGTGAGAGAACTCAAGGAGTGGTCTCCCGGTCGGAGCTGAGTTCCTGCATTTGAGTCTGCGCGTTAGGCCGCTCGAGTTTGCTCAGGCAACAGTCATTGGCGGTTGGATCGATCGGTTGGTCGGTCGCGCACAGGGACACAAGATGACTGGTCCGCCTTGAGCGTCGGCGCATGTGAGGTCGCCACGTGAGTCCAGTGGGCCGCGCCGTATAGAGAGGGGTAGTGGCTTCGCGACCGACACGAGAATTCCATAAATTATCTGGGAGTACGCATTAGGAGTAATTTAAAATGGAATGATCATATAATGTTGATCGTCGGTAAAGCAGAAACCAGACTGAGATTCATTGGAAGAATCCTAAGGAAATGCAATCCGAAAACAAAGGAAGTAGGTTACAGTACGCTTGTTCGCCCACTGCTTGAATACTGCTCAGCAGTGTGGGATCCGTACCAGATAGGGTTGATAGAAGAGATAGAGAAGATGCAACGGAGAGCAGCGCGCTTCGTTACAGGATCATTTAGTAATCGCGAAAGCGTTACGGACATGATAGATAAACTCCAGTGGAAGACTTTGCAGGAGAGACGCTCAGTAGCTCGGTACGGGCTTTTGTTAAAGTTTCGAGAACATACCTTCACCGAAGAGTGAAGCAGTATATTGCTCCCTCCTACGAATATCTCGCGAAGAGACCATGAGGATAAAATCAGAGAGATTAGAGCCCACACAGAAACATACCGACAATCCTTCTTTCCACGAACAATACGAGACTGGAATAGGAGGGAGAACCGATTGAGGTACTCAGGGTACCCTCCGCCACACACCGTCAGGTGGCTTGCGGAGTATGGATGTAGATGTAGATGTAGAGCAACCGGAGTCAACCCACGACATCGGTCTGGCCGGTACGAGCTGCGACGCCGTGAGACAGGAGATCGGCGCGCCTTCCTGCGTTCGTTGAAGCGGCTGGCAGCGGACTGTTCGGGAGAGCCGTTTGGGGGTGCTGCGCACGTCTTCGCCAGAAACCGCAGTTTAGTAGAAGTATTGGTGATATGTTGTTTCATTTACTTGTTAAATTCTACTTGTTTTCTTGGTGAGGTCACCAGCCGCTTTGTTTTGGGGTCGTCCCACCATTCTTCTCCGTTTGCCCACCCGTAGGAAGGTGGTTATTTATGAATTGGGTGGTCCGTTTTTCCTTGTGGAGTAGGGGCGGGTTAGAGCAACCTGCGGTTCGGTTTGTTCGGTAATCTCTCTATGTATCTGCCGTACGTTAATAGCTGCCTCTGTCACGTCTGTCGGATTCGGTGTTAATGAATTTATTGCTTGAAGTATAACGGCCTAATTCCTGAAATATGTTTCTATCTTATCTATCATCTTGAGAGGTGGTATATGTGTAATGTAGGGCTACTTTGGCCAACGTTGTATAATTTTATGTAAGATATCATTTCATGGGCTTTTATTTAAATGGTCATTTCAGTGTATAAAGTTGCCACCCTTCCACCGTAAGACTTTTCTTAGAAGTTAAAATCAAGTTGCACCTTCGGTGGCAAGTTAATCTTTTAATTTTAGTGTTTTGTACCATTTCCAACCCTCCTACGCCGTGCATAGATTGTGTGCTTGTGCGAATTGTTAAAACTTTTACTTTAAGGTAATCAGATGTGTTGCAGATTTGCACCTGTGTAGTCTTTCAGAGGTTGTTGTGAGCGGTCGTGACTACGGTCGTGTCAAAACGGAGCAGCAAGGTTCTCAGCCCGAAAGCTCATACACTCAAAAATTTGTTTCTTTCTGCCTCTGAATGAATTCTAACTTGATATTTACAGGGCGCTTTCTGTTTATAATTTTGAATCTGTTTCCTTAAAAAAAACTTTTAGGAATAAAATTTACGTTTGTGAAAAGCAATTTCGTTTTGATTTCATCAGTTACTCCCTGGCAGCTACTTCCACGCTCACATAGTGTGATTAAATGTGTTAATGTTGTTGATGAATCGCTAGTAAATAAAGTAAATTATTAAGAAAAAGTTTTGAAAGTAAATTCACGGTTCACAGATTTTATCAGAAAGCACAACAGACCTGCACTCTGTCTTCCAATGAGTTTTCGCTTCACACCACTGAAGTCGTATACGCCCATTTGGAGTCAGTGGGATGCGCGCTACAAGACATATGGTTCGGAACTATCCTTGAAGTAACCAATATGTAAAGGTTCGTTGTGTCACTGTGGTGTCAACTGATGCTCGAATTGCTGCTGCACGCGCAGAGCGGTGCGCCACTTTGCCACCTTAAAGGCATTCGTGACTAACATCAACTCACCATATCGAATCTCAAAGGTAACTAATTCTAATGACGGTTACAACGCCCATTAAAAGCAAACCTGATTTACATCCTCATAGTCTACTGTCATGCGACCAGCGCGATATTTGAATAAACGTCTCGTTTCAGACGGACAAACACGACTACCAGCTTTCGTTCATCTCGCACAACTCTTTCTTGGTGTTGGCATCCTTCTTCCGTAGCGTATTACTTATACTCGTAAAAGCCGTGTTGGGGGAAGATCAGTATGGCAAAACACTTAGAAAATGTAACAGATCTACTAAGGTGTCTGCCTACACCACGCTTGTCCGTCCTGTTTTGGAGTATTGCTGCGCGGTATGGGATCCTTACCAGGTTGGATTAACGGAGTACATCGAGAAGGTTCAAAGAAGAGCAACACGTTTTGTGTTATCGAGAAATAGGAGAGAGAGTGTCACGGACATGACACAGGATTTGGAGTGGACATTAAAACAAAGCCGTTTCTCGTTGCGGCGCGATATTCCCACGAGATATCGATCACCAACGTTCTCCTGCGAATGCGAAAATATTTTGTCGAAGCCGATCAGCGTAGAGAGAAACCATCATCATAATATAATAAGGGAAATCAGAGTTCGTACGGAAAGATGTAGGTGTTCATTTTCTTCCGCGCGCTGTTCAGGTGCGGAATAATAGTGAATTACTGTGAAGGTGGTTCGACACTTAAGTGTCATTTGCACAGTATACATGTAGAAGTAGATGTAGATGTAGATGTTTCCGGAGAAATGTTTGGACACGTGGGGCAATAATGGCTTTGTTCAAATGGCTCTGAGCACTATGGGACTCAACATCTGTGTTCATCAGTCCCCCAGAACTTAGAACTACTTAAACCTAACTAACCTAAGGACATCACACACATCCATGCCCGAGGCAGGACTCGAACCTGCGACCGTAGCAGCCGCGCGGTTCCGGAGTGCGCGCCCAGAACCGCTAGACCACCGCGGCCGGCGTGGGGCAATACCTAACCCTGCGACCTATCTAAGAAGATAGTCCGAAGAAAGACAAAACTTGCATTTACAGGTTTAGAAAAGGCTTCTAACAACGTTGTGCGTAACACACGCGTTTAAATTCGTTATCAGTGAAACATACAAGGGTCGCAAAGCTACCTAAATCTTCCGCGGAAGCCACAAAGCGGTTGTAACAGTCTAAGGATGTGAAATGACAGCAAAAACTGAGAAGTGAATGACACTGGATTGTAGCCTACCCATGATGTTTTACTTAGTTTGTAAGTTGAGCAAACAGTAAACGGATCCAAGAAGAAATCGAGAAATGCAAAAACACTTAGGGAGAAGAAGCTGAAAACTTTTGCGTATTTTCTGTACTTTGACCCACTGCAATTTGTGGAGCACCTTCGTGGCACTCTCACACTCGGTAAACAGCCCTCATTTCAATCTTAGTTTTGCCATCAAACACACCTTGATAACGCTCCCAGATCGCCGGAAGAAAGGAGTGTTGTCTCGAAAGGTGTGTAAACGGCGTCTTTCGTGCGTGAATCTCACTTCCGTGGGATTCTTGTAAATAGTTCTGTGTATGGCATCTGCTTTCCCGAGGGCGAGATTTGTGCGGTCATTTCACCTCACCGCACGCAGTCAGAAAAACTTCTTTTTATCTCCAGCGTCTTTACTCTGACAACTTTTAGAATAACTGGGAACCCGCTATTCTCCACAAAAGGATGATGAGGTCATTAGAGACGGAGCAAAATCTAGAATTGTAGAAATATGGGGAAGGAAATGTGCCCTGCTCTTTCAAAGGAACCAACCCCGTATTTGCATCAAAGAACGTAACTAAACGAAGGGAAACTTTAATCTGATGGGCGGACGTGGGTTTGAACCGCTACCCTGTCTATGATGAGTTCACTGTGGTTAACCACAGCCCCACTTACACCGGAAGAAAGCAGTAAAGACAAGATAAAAAGCACTAGATCCAATGCTATTTCGTCGAAACCTCACATAGTGATACGATGGTTGCGCAAAAATACAGGTTATTTCTTAGAATAAAGAAGTAACAGCAACCACCCACTGTTGATAACGCCGCTACCTGTTTCGAACCGCCACGTCCATCTTAAGGCGTCTGTCAACATTTGCAATTACGTTACGACACCCTATCGTGCTCAAACGTATCCAAGTGCCACGAACTGCGTTTCGCCTGATTAGCATACAGCCCGCAGAACACGACTCTCTTGCAGGTCCTCTAACGTCTCTTCAGCACAGGCGTTTGACTACAAAATCGTTACAAGTGACCACCAGAGAACACTGCTCTGTATGGCAATCAGTCCAGAGGTATGTTAATACCACGATACATCGGGAAACACATTATTAGAGTTGAGACAGTCCTCAACGCTTGTAAATTCAAATTTATTAGAATAAATGCCATTTCAGTAATGTTACCACTCTCACTTGTACCTAAGACAATCTCCGCAATTGCGTCAGATAACTCATTCAGAAATCCTTAGTCAAAACTATTTTTTTTGTTAATAAGGATGCTTTAGAGAATATCTGGACTCCCATAGTTCTGTGATAAATCGAAGTATTCATTCCCTCTGAAATGTTTTCCTACCACCTATTACCCGTCATTTGCGCATAAACTGGTTAATGAACTAACCAGGTAGAAAAACTTTGATTAACGGCTAAAGAGTTCTATGGAAACCTGGGTATCAACAATGTCTCACTAGTAATTTCACTGTACTTCTATACACAGTTCAAAAGTGGCTTAGTACGAACGTTTTCATTTCCAATTCAATCTCCTCTTGTTCCTCCCTTCACTTTCTTAAAGGATATCACCTTCGTTTTTTGCATTTTGCTGTCATATTTTTTTTATCTATCCAATTTTCTGCATAGTTTTATAAAATTTGATTTTTGTGTCTTCTCTTTTTTTGTCAAGTTTTCCGTTTATTGTTCCACAATTACCTGAAATTTGTGCATTACCCGTCTCGAAGGCGGATCCGATATCCACAGACAAAATTTCCAAAGCTGTTCAGAGATATTTCCTGAATAATTTGGTATGAGGAATCAATGTCTCCAGTGGCTCGTTTCAAAGTAGTAATGTGATTATGACTTACTGGATTTGGTACCCCACTTACCTTTGATTCTGTGAAAATACTTTCGCAACAGTGAAAAAACCTGCAACATACAATCACCCAGACGTACAACACCTAACGCGGAGTAAAACAACAACTCTCAGACGAAACAAGTACGCTGTGATGTGGTTGCCGTTGTTCAGCGCTTGCGCTGCTTTCAGTGAACCCATGTACACGAGATGCATGTCGGCCAGCTCTTCACCACTTAGACTACACGCACTGCCGCGTACCATTCTTAACGTACAACTAACAGTGCCGGAAAAACACACCCGCAAGATAACCGAGCAGCACTGACTGCAAGATTGAGACGAAGAGTAAAGTGGTCATTAGTGCTGTCAACAGAAGGAACCGTGATAGAAGGAACAAGATTGTTTGCAAACATAAGACACGAGGCAAACCGTCAACATTAGCAGTGTTGTGCAGATCTTTTAAGTGTAACACATATGTGAATATAAATGAGGCTAAGAACTCAAACAAAGTGTAATTACTCTGGAACGAGGCGCCAGTGACCAGGGATTTCTTATACCGAAATATTCAGAAAACATCCCTTAACAACTTCCAAAAATTTGTTGGTAGAGTTGGTGTTCACCTGCATATTATTATTATTCACGTTTGGGCGCTAGTGGAGCAGACGATGTACTGGGATATTTTCAAAGATTTTTTTTTAGCCTTTCTTCGTGCTCATATACTTTCATTCTATGAGAACACGTTCTTTCCAGTTGCTCAGACGAAATCTTCTTCGATTTTTCTGCCAGACCAAGTGTCGAGTCTGTATTTTCTGCCTTAATTTCTTCGAGTGGTATATCTTTTATTATCTCCATAGTACTTTCGCCTACCTTTTCTATGTATCCGCAAACATTTTACAGTTTTCAATTTCTGTATCTGCTCTTAGTCTCTTAATTCCTTCTTCAGTTTAAAGTGGACTTAATCTATCTTTTGGATTTTTTCAGTTTTTCTCTTTCTGTTTAAAAAGAGTGTTTCAGCCACGTAAAGACACTCTCGTTTGATGAGTATGTTGTAGTGTCTCAGTTTGACATATTTTGAGATACATTTTTTTGTGATGGATATATTTTGTAAATCTGAAAGCTGTTCCCATTTTATGATAACCAATTTCATAACAGATCTTTTCCAAGTCAGTATCCTGAATGGTTCCGCCTTGATTTATTTATTTATTTACACGTCTAGTTTCGTAGGACTAAATTGAAGAGCAAATCTCCAAGGTCATGGAACATGTCAGCACGTGAAATCACAAAAAAGTAATAACAAATAAAAATAAAACTTTTACGAACAAAAAAGCCAAGCCATAAGTTTCTGTAAACGCAGTCATCAATATAACATAAGAATCAGCTTAATTTTTCAAGGAACTCCTCAACAGAATAGAAGGAGTGACCCTCGAGGAAACTCTTCAGTATCCATTTGAAAGCGCATAGGTTTCTGCTAAGATTTTTGAATTCTTGTGGTAGCTTGTTGAAAATGGATGTAGCAGTATACTGCACACCTTTCTGCGCAAGAGTTAAGGAAGTCCGATCCAAATGCAGGTAGGATTTCTGCCGTGAATTAACTGAGTAGAAGCTGCATATTCTTGGGAATAAGCTGATATTGTTAACAACAGTAAAGAATATATATATATATATATATATATATATATATATATATATATATATATATATATATACACATCACTAATATATATATATAGAGGCCAATGTCAAAATGGCTCTGAGCACTAAATGGCTCTGAGCACTATGGGACTCAACTGCTGAGTTCATTAGTCCCCTAGAACTTAGAACTAGTTAAACCTAACTAACCTAAGGACATCACAAACATCCATGCCCGAGGCAGGATTCGAATCTGCGACCGTAGCGGTCTTGCGGTTCCAGACTGCAGCGCCTTTAATCGCACGGCCACTTCGGCCGGCCCAATGTCAAAAGACCCAGACTAGTGAACAGGGTTCGACAAGAGGTTCGCGAACGTACACCACTTAGTGCCCGAACTGCCCGTTTCTGAGTCAAAAATATCGTTTTAGAATGGGAAGAGTTACCCCAAAATATAATACCATACGACATAAGCGAATGAAAATAAGTAAAGTAGACTAATTTTCGTTTCGAACGATCACTCACTTCAGATACCGTTCGAATAGTAAAAATGGAAGCATTAAATCCTTGAACAAGATCCTGAACGTGGGCTTTCCACGGCAGTTTACTATCTATCTGAACACCTAGAAATTTGAACTGTTCAGTTTCACTAATCGTATGCTCATTCTGTGAAATTAAAACGTCTGGTTTTGTTGAATTTGTGTTAGAAACTTTACAAACTGAGTCGTACTGTGATTTAGCGTTAGTTTATTTTCTACAAGCCATGAACTTATGTCATGAACTGCACTGTTTGAACCCAAGCCAATGTTGCACACAACATCCTTTACTACCAAGCTAGTGTTACCAGCAAATGAAAATATTTTAGAGTTACCCGTAATACAACAGGGCATATCATTTATATAAATAAGGAATAGGAGTGACCCCAACGCTGATCCTTGGGGCACCCCCCCCCCCCATTTGACTGTACCCCACTCAGACACCACAACACAGCCATTCTCAACACTGTGAATAATGACCTCTTGCTGTCTGTCGTTACAGTAAGATGAGAATAAATTGTGAGCTAGTCGTCATATTCTGTAATGGTCCAACTCCTGGAGCAAAATTTTGTGATCAACACAATTAAATGCATTAGTTAAATCAAAAAATATGCCTAGCGTTCGAAACCTTTTGTTTAACCCATCCAATACCTCACAGAGAAAAGATAATATAGCATTTTCAGCTGTTAAACGACTTCTGGAGCCGAGCTGTACATTTGATAGAAATTATGTGATATAAAATGATCAATTATCCTTACATACACAGCCATTTCAATAACTTTAGCAAACCCTGATGGCATAGAAATAGGGCTAAAATGGTCTGCATTATCCCTTTCTCCCTTTTTTTATATTTGAACTGAGTAACTTTCTCGTGTTTGCCGTATTTGGGTTTTGGAATTTTTGATCGCAGACACATGCTAGATGTGTATTTTGTTTTTACAAATGATGTATGAAGCCCTATTCTTTCTCTTCTTTCTTTAAACATTCTTATTTATTTTTGTTCTGTTTGAATAGCCTGATCTAATAAGGGACAGTTAAGCGAAAACTACACAGACGGAAAAAAGTAAGTACATTGTTTATCATTTAAAAATTTATCGCCATTACTGTTAATACATGCGGTCAATGCGTTCATGGAAAAATATTTGTGGGTGTATTCGGAACCATATTTGCTCCCAGACGGGCAGCACTTCGTCCGAAGCAAATCGATGGTCACAAATGTCATTCTGTTGGTCTCAAAAAATGTGGAGATCGCACATCGCAATCGCGGTCGTCGATTTTCTTTGAACAGAGAGCTACGCGCCTGGTACTGCGATAAATGTATTGACAGTTATGGCGACTACTTTTGAAATAATAAAAAATTTATTCAGGGAACACGCTATTAGTGATGATCCAGTCCTTAATGCTTGTTAACACAAATTTATTATAATAAGTGACATTTCACTAATATTACCACTCTCACTAGTATCTGAGACAACTAGTATCCCCAACATTATCACATAAATCATTCAGTAATGCTTAGTCAAAACTGAAATTTAAGCGAATACGTGAGTTTGCGAGAATATTTGGACTTCCAAAGTTTCCATCTGTCTCATTTTCCTTTGACTGCTCCTTACAGAATCGCCAGGTCGTCTGCAAAACCTAAGCAGTCTATCCAAATATTCGTTCTTCCTAATTTGTTTGGTTTGTCTGTTTATAGCTCTGATTTTACTTTACACCACTCTTGGATTGCTTTTCAAAGACACATCTGAACAGTAATGGAGAAAGCCATTTTCCTTGTCTTACTACTGTTTTAATTTCAGTTTGTTCCGAAATTACTCCCCCGAATTTTACCATATATTGTGTACAATTTAGTGTTTCACTATTAAGTGTAAATAATTTTTATGAGGGTTGCCCAGAAAGTAATGCACCGCATTTTCTTCTTCAAGAATTCTTCATTGAACATAACAAGAATTACACACACGAAAGATAGGTGTTTTATCTACACACCCTATTTTTCCACGTTATCACCATTCCGTTCTATGGCCTTCCTCCAGCGCGAAACAAGATCGTGTACGCTCTGTCGGTACCAGTTCTTATCCTGGTGGCGGAGCCAGTGCTTCACTGTGTGAATCACCTCCTTATCGTCCTCGAAATGTATTCCACGAATGGCATCCTTTAATGGTCCGAACAGGCAGAAGTCCGAGTATGCTAGGTCAGGGCTGTAGGGTGGATGGGGTAACGCTGTCCAACCTAGTTTTGCGATGTGTTCAGCAGTCCTGAGACTTGTGTGGGGCCGAGCGTAATCGGGTAGCAGCAAAACATCTCCTGGGTTACTGTGTGACCGAAGTCACCGGAAAGGCGCCTTGAGTTTTGTTAATGTGTTGAAATATGCTTCTGAATTAATGGTACACCCTGTTGGCATCACATCAATAACACCTTCACAGTTCCAGAACACAGTGATCATGACATTCTCGGCAGAAGCAACTACTTTGACTTTTTTCTTCTGTGGGGAGTGGGAATGGCGCCATTTCATCGACTAGAAATGTGTGTATCACCTCCTTTGACTTAGAGAAAGCTTTTGACAATGTTGACTGGAATACTCTGTTTCAAATTCTGAAGGTGGCAGGGTTAAAATACAGGGAGCGAAAGGCTATTTACAATTTGTACAGAAACCAGATGGCAGTTATAAGAGTCGAGGGACATGAAAGGGAAGCAGTGGTTGGGAAGGGAGTGAGACAGGGTTGTAGCCTATTCCCGATGTTATTCAATCTGTATATTGAGCTAGCAGTAAAGGAAACAGAAGATAAATTCGGAGTAGGTATTAAAATCCATGGAGAAGAAATAAAAACTTTGAGGTTCGCCGATGACATTGTAATTCTGTCAGAGACAGCAAAGGACTTGGAAGAACAGTTGAACGGAATGGACTGTGTCTTGAAAGGAGGATATAAGATGAACATCAACAAAAGCAAAACGAGAATAATGGAATGTAGTCGAATTAAGTCGGGTGATGTTGAGGGTATTAGATTAGGAAATGAGACACTTAAAGTTGTAAAGGAGTTTTGCTATTTGGGGAGCAAAATAATTGATGATGGTCGAAGTAGAGAAGATATAAAATGTAGACTGGCAATGGCAAGGAAAGCGTTTCTGAAGAAGAGGAATTTGTTAACATCGAGTATAGATTTAAGTGTCAGGAAGTCATTTCTGAAAGTATTTGTATGGAGTGTAGCCATGTATGGAAGTGAAACATGGACGAGAAATAGTTTGGACAAGAAGAGAATAGAAGCTTTCGAAATGTGATGCTGCAGAAGAATGCGGAAGATTAGATGGGTAGGTCACATAACTAATGAGGAGGTATTGAATAGAATTGGGGAGAAGAGGAGTTTGTGGCACAACTTGACAAGAAGAAGGGACCGGTTGTTAGGGCATGTTCTGAGGCATCAAGGGATCACAAATTTAGCATTGGAGGGCAGCGTGGAGAGTAAAAATCGTAGGGGGAGACCAAGAGATGAATACACTAAGCAGATTCAGAAGGGTGTAGGTTGCAGTAAGCACTGGGAGATGAAGAAGCTTGTACAGGATAGAGTAGCATGGAGAGCTGCATCAAATCAGTCTCAGGACTGAAGACCACAACAACAACAACAACAACAGAAATGGTGAACCCAGGTTTCATCACCTGCCACAATTCGGGACAAGAAGGCCTCCCCTTCAGTTTCAAAACGTTGTAACAAATCGAGACAAATGTTTTTTCTTTCCGATTTGAGATGCACCGTTGGACCCGTCTTGCACACACTTTTGAATATCCTAGAGTCACGGTAACTGCATCCACGCTTCCGTTTGGCAGATGCAGCGCCGACTGCCTAGTCCTAAAGCTTCTGTCCCCGCGAATGACACATCAGCTCGCTGCAACATGTCAGGTGTGACAGCCGTGGATGTCCTTCCATACCGGTGAAAATCGTGGAGCACCACCGAACAGCCTACTGAAGACCTCAGCCTCCGTACCCAGCCACTGACTGTACTTCTGTCGGCAGCAGATCCTCCATGGACTTCGCACAGGCGTTTGTGAATATCCCCCACAGTTTCTTTCTCTGCAGTGAGAAATTCAAAGACGTCACGTTGCTTGTAACGTACATCACCTACAGACACTGTCCTGCAGCAACGCTCTCTGTTGGAAGTGGCGGAAACTTGGGGCGCTCATTCAGGAGATTTCGAATAATACATGCGTAACGTTTCAAATCCGTACACTGTTTCGGCTGAGAAAAAAAAAATGCGGTGCATTACTTTCTGGGCAAACCCCGTATTAACTCGTGTCGCACCCCAGATACTTCGAAGAGGGTATTAAATCCTTATTATTAGCATGAATCACCCTCTGCCAAGCACTGAACAATGGCATGACGCACGCGAATGTAGCGACAGATCCTTCGCGAACTGACGTCAGATGTGAATCCGCTCTAAATCTTCAGGTGCTTCTTTTCCTTTTGACCTGACCGCCGCAGTTGTTAATAAGGCCGGTATTACACCATCATATTTCTTTGACAAGGATTTGGTCTAAGATATGATCAAATATTCGTCAAATTTCTTTGAGAAAAGTTTCTGACGTATATTTTTTGTCAAAGTTCAAGATGGATGACAACAACAACCGCAGTAGTTGCAAGTACCACAAGTTCACTGTGTGCACATTTCGAAGAGAATCGTGGGGGGAGGGGGGGGGGAGATGGCAAAAAAGGAAACGTACCTAGGCGAAGCCATAGGTTTCACGACGAGACGATAAAAGCATTCAACAGAACTTGTTACGTGAGCTTGTACTGGAGGACGTCAAGTCGTACATAAATTTCTTAAGAATTGATGAGCATACATTTCGATATTTGCTGAGTGAAGTGTATCCTCATATCACAAAGCACAATACTCATTAAAAAACTGCTGTAACTGCAGAAGGCTTGCTCACAGTAACACTCCGTTTCCTTCCTACAGGTGAGATATACTATGCTTACAGTACAGCACTCGAATACCACAGTTCACATAAACGAAAATAATACCTGAAAGGTATGAAAAAATTTATAAAGCACTAAGGGACCAATATCTGAAGGTAAATAACTGTAACGTGAGTTATCCTGAGCTCAAAAATAGATTAAGAAGACTGGAGAACTAAAGGCCTGTACAGGACCTGCAACATGCGGTCGTGCATTATCCTGCTGAAATGTAGGGTTTCGCAGGGATCGAATGAAGGGTAGAGCCACGGGTCGTAACACATCTGAAATGTAAGGTCCACTGTTCAAATTGCCGTCAATGCTAACAAGAGGTGACCGAGACGTGTAACCAATGGCACCCCATACCATCACGCCGGGTGGTACGCCAGTATGGCGATGACGAATACACGCTTCCTATGTGCGTTCACCACGATGTCGCCAAACACGGATACGACCATCATGATGCTGAAAGCAGAACCTGGATTCATCCGAAAAAATGACGTTTTGCGATTTGTGCACCCAGGTTCGTCGTTGAGTACAACATCGCAGGCGCTCCTGCCTGTGATGCAGCGTCAAGGGTAACCGCAGCCACGGTCTCCGAGCTGATAGTCCATGCTGCTGCAAACGTTGTCGAACTGTTCGTGCAGATGGTTGTTGTCTTGCAAACGTCCTCATCTGTTGACTCAGGGACCGAGACGTGGCTGCACGATCCATTACAGCCATGCAGATGCCTGTCATCTCGACTGCTGGTGATACGAGGCTGTTGGGATCCAGCACGGCGTTCTGTATTACCCTCCTGAACCCACCGATTGCATATTCTTCTAACAGTCATTGGATCTCGACCAACGCCAGCAGCAATGTCGCGATACGATAAACCGCAATTGCGATAGGCTACAATCCGACATTTATCAAAGTGGGAAACGTGATGGTACGCATTTCTACTCCTTACACGAGCCATCACAACAACGTTTTACCAGGCAACGCCGGTCAACTGCTGTTTGTGTAAGAGAATTCGGTTGGAAATTTTCCTCATGTCAGCACGTTGTAGGTGTCGCCATCGGCGCCAACCTTGTGTGAATGCTCTGAAAAGCTAATCATTTGCATATGACAGCATCTGCTTCTTGTCGGTTAAATTTCGCGTCTGTAGCACGTCATCTTCGTGGTGTAGCAATTTTTATGGCCAGTTATTTTTATATATATATATATATATATATATATATATATATATATATATATATATATATATGTGGTATCCTCCTCTTGTATGCCAACTTGCTGGAAGGCAGGCTGGATATACCCAGAGGTAGACGGTTGTGGCTGTGGAACTGTCGCATTCAGCAAATCCCACCTGTCCATCCGTCAGATACCGATTCAACCCCTACATAGTGCCCGTTGCGAATGCTTTACCACCCACAGCTTCCATCTCCGGCAGTTGAGCTGCGATGTGGGTGGCAAAGGCACTGTACCGGCCTTCTCGCGCAGGCTGCGGCTGATTTCTGTTCAGAACAGCCACAGCCTTCAATTTTCCGGTGGCCTCGACTGTAACGTCAGTTGTACCTTTTCTTCTCTTTGTGGGGGGCCGCACATGATGCTGGGGCTTTGGCTCACTGCATGCGACATTAGGCTCTTCTTGAGCCCGCATTTCGTGTTATAAAATAGAAATTAAACCATTAGTTACATACTGCCTTACATATACATAAATCTTATTTGCAGGCGCCGAGAAGCAGAGAAGAGTGAGAGCAAACTGCAAATGATTTCGAGGAGATGTGGAACTGTTATAGTACTATAGGAGCAATGGGCGGAAAGCATATTCGCATTAAATGCCCACAAACCAATGGATCTCACTTTTTCACTTACAAATCCTTTAACAGTATCATTTTATTTGCCACGGTAGATGCTACCTACAAATTCTTGTATGTTGATGTAGGAACTAATGGGCGTGTTGGTGATGCTGGAGTGTTTTCAAAAAGCAAACTACGGGAGTGTCTCATTGACCGATCTACTCTGAACATTCCTGAAGGCTGCAAGCTTGGGAACACAGACGTTACAACTCCAATGGTTGTACTGCCAGGCGATGCTTTTCCTCTCTTGACTTGTTGACTGAGAGAAGAAAACACATGTACACTCCAGGAAACAATGTGTGCTGTAGTAGGAAACTGCACTTATATTGAGTCTCAAAGCACTGAGGACCTACAGCGAAGGGAACCAATAGATTGTCAAGATGCTTCTGGACGTCCAGCACACGGGAAAGCAGTTAGAGAATGCTTTGAAACATTTTACAATGGTGCTGGGTAGAGCCCTGACAAGCCAGTTACATTTCGTAGTGTAAAATGTAAACAAATGTACCTACCTCAAACATTCCTTCGAACGTGGGTGATCTACACTACTGATCATTAAAATTGCTACACCACGAAGATGACGTGGTGCAGACGCGAAATTTAACCGACAGGAAGAAGATGCTGTGATGTACAAATGATAAGCTTTTCAGAGCATTCGCACCAGGTTGGCGCCGGTGGCGACACCTACAACGTGCTGACATGAGGAAAGTTTCCAACCGATTTCTCATGCGCAAACAACAGTTGACCGGCGTTGACTGGTGAAACGTTGTTGTGATGTCTCATGCAAGGAGGAAAAATGCGTACCATCAAGTTTCCGACTTTGATAAAGGTAGGATTGTAGCCTATCGCGATTGCGGCTTATCGTATCGCGACATTGCTGCTCGCGTTAGTCGAGATCCAATGACTGTTAGCAGAATATGGAATCGGTGGATTCAGGAGGGTAATACGGAACGCCGTGCTCGATCCCAACGGCCTCGTATCACTAGCAGTCGAGATCCACATGGCTGTAACGGATCGTGCAGTCACGTCTCGATCCCTGAGTCAACAGATGGGGACGTTTGCAAGACAACAACCATCTGCACGAACAGTTCGACGACGTTTGGAGCAGCACGGACTATCAGCTAGGAGACCATGGCTGCGGTTACCCTTGACGCTGTATCACAATCAGGAGCGCCTGCAATGGTGTACTCGACGACGAACCTGGGTGCACGAATGGCAAAACGTCATTTTTTCGGATGAATCCAGGTTCTGCTTACAGCATCATGATGGTCGCATCCGTGTTTGGCGACATCGCGGTGAACGGGCATTGGAAGCGTGTATTCGTCATCGCCATACTGGCGTACCACCAGGCGTGATGGTATGGGGTGCCATTGGTTACACGTCTCGGTCACCTCTTGTTCGCATTGACGGCACTTTGAACAGTGGACGTCACATTTCAGATGTGTTACGACCCGTGGCTCTACCCTTCATTCGATCCCTGCGAAACCCTACATTTCAGCAGGATAATGCACGACCGCATGTTGCAGGACCTGTACGGGCTTTTCTGGATACAGAAAATGTTCGGTTGCTGCCCTGGCCAGCACATGCTCCAGAACTCACACCGATTGATAACGTCTGGTCAATGGTGGCCGAGCAACTGGCTCGTCACAATACACCAGTCACTACTCTTGATGAACTGTGGTATCGTGTTAAAGCTGCATGGGCAGCTGTACATGTACACGCCATCCAAGCTCTGTTTGACTCAACGCCCAGGCGTATCAAGGCCGTTATTACGGCCAGAGGTGGTTGTTCTGGGTACTGATTTGTCAGGATCTATGCACCCAAATTGCGTGAAAATGTAATCACATGTGAATTCTAGTGTAATATATTTCTCCAATGAATACCCGTTTATCATCTGCATTTCTTCTTGGTGTAGCAATTTTAATGGCCAGTAGTGTATTTATACTTCATGCTTGATACGGCATTTGTTCACGCATCTCAAGTGTTTATGATGCCATATTTCTTAAACTACGTGTCGTCGGGTGATAATACATTATACAGGGTTAACATTAATAAAAGCGACAATCTGCAGGGACAGATTCCTGACTGAAATGAGGGAAAATGTTCTATGAACATGTGTCCGGAAATGTATCGTTGGCACGGTATATGGC
Source organism: Schistocerca cancellata (assembly GCF_023864275.1). Taxonomy (NCBI): domain Eukaryota; kingdom Metazoa; phylum Arthropoda; class Insecta; order Orthoptera; family Acrididae; genus Schistocerca; species Schistocerca cancellata. Next base: position 524,178,041 of record NC_064633.1, read on the forward strand.
GTTGACTAATGACAATTCCTCTTACCACGTACCGTGTGTTCGTCGTGTGTTGCAGGTTGTGTCATTGACGCAGCGTGCTGTAAGCAGCAGAATGGTCCGGCATTTACGTCGGGAACAAGCCGAGACAGTGTTCGTGTACGGCGAAGCAAATGAAAACGGTTGAGAGGCAGTACGGCAATACCACAACAAGTACCCTCAAAGACGCCAACCACATCACACAACATTTTAAGCTCTTTTTGGGCGTTTGTGTGATCATCGGTCCTTTCAGACAGACGAACGTGCAATTTTAATGTCCAGTAGTGTATGTTCACTGCCGCTTACTGTTCCCTTTACGTTACTCACACATTCGTCCGCCTCTGTGGCCTGGTTGAGGAACTTTAGCAAATGGAACCAGTGCACTTGCGGAGTATAAACTGTTTGTGCACTGGCTCCACTTTTACTTTTAGCATCCGCGATATAGTAATAAAAATAATGTAAACGACTTCTATGTTATGTAAACATTATTCAAGTATCTGCAGTGAACAAGTTTATGTAAATAATTTGTATGTCGTGTAAAAATTACTTGCATAAATAAAATAAAATAAGTATGTCAATACGTACTTTTGCAGTCTCGTGGGAATAGCTCGAGCGGAGGCCATTAATTTCTTATGCCCTGCAACCCGGCCTTATCTCACAGCTAATGACCTCCCCAATATTTTTGTAGCTCTCCAATCTTCTTAATCCATTTTTATACTCAGGGTGCCTCACGTTGTAAAGCGCCTCATCAGCTTCATACGTTTCTATTAATTTTGTAGTTAACGGTACACACCAATTGAATTTAGCAGCCATGTTTATAAACACACTACTGCTGACAGAACGCTGCAGCGATGCTAGCGCTACAAGTAGTAACATTTGACATTGCAGTGAACAGAAGACAAACGACTTTTATGATCAAATCTACAGCGAGGTCCTAGATTTGATCATATTTATTTGACGACAGACGAGATTTGACAAAGTTCCCTATTACACCATGTAATGGTTCTTTATTTACGTGACCATTACGGCACTCCAAGCCCAGTTCTCGATACCAGTAATATCGTACTACTTTTCTGCGAAGTAACAGACATATTTTTGTGACAATATTCACATTTGGTTTTATTAATGTATGAGTACTCCGATGTATCGATATATTACAGTAATATGGTTCTCGTGTGTATTCATTTCTATGAGACTGTCGTAATCTTTGACTTACTTGTTACCGTTTTGGCGCGGATGCGCACAGATCAGTCTTTGTTTCACTTTGCAGAAGTTAAGTTGTTATTTCTCTTTGTAAAAGAACAGTCAAGTCTTGTGTTTGGTTAAAGTGGAAATTAAATATATGAAGATTGATACAAAACTGTTTTGTTGATGATGCCGCGCGGGGTTAGCCGAGCGGTCTTTGACGCTGCAGTCAAGGACTGTGCGGCTGGTCCCGGCGGAGGTTCGAGTCCTCCCTCGGGCATGGATGTGTGTGTATGTCCTTAGGATAATTTGAGCATTTTTTTGTTTTTGTTTTCTTGATGATGTGAGAATTAAGAAGAAGTATATGTGAATTTACAAGAAGTCTAATAAAAATGTCGATCGTGAACCCCAAGTCAAAATTTATTTCTACCATAACATTGTTCTGATCTGGGATTCTTTGATCATTAAGAATTTCCTGAAAAACGCATTTGTTAGGTCTTCAAATATTGCTAAAATACAGATCTGGACCTTCTAGCAGTCAAAGTGGAATTACCCTAGAATCAACAAGATGAGGCATAACAACTTCGACGAAATCTACGTGGGAATCCATTCAAGATAAGTGCCAAAGTTAATGACTTTTTTACAGTGACTTCATTATTTCCATTCTGATGATACCATCCACAGTCAATAACTTTGTTGTTGCCCGATAAAGCGAACATATGCTGCGTGAGCAACAGTATTAATCTGATTTCTAACCTACTTCGCAAGTGGTGGTATTGTTAGAACCATCAAATTTTTTTGACATAAATATTTGACACATCAACTTTGACAAAGAAATTTGACAGCGTAATGCCGGCCTAACTGGCGTCACCTGTGCGGCCCGCGCACAGAAAGCAGTGCCAGTGGCCGCCGCGGCCGTTCGGCTGTCGGTTGGCCGAGGCGCGCAGCTGCCGGGCCAGGTGTGCTCGCACCTGGCGCCACGTGCCAGCTGCCAGCTGCCGCGGACACGCCCCCACCCCCACCCCCACCCCCGACCCCCACTCCCACCCAGGCCACCGGCACACGACACACCCGCCGGCTGCGCCTGGCACACACCGTCGCGTCCTTCAAGGTCATTGCCGTCATCCGTCTCACCTGTTGCTACGCAACCGACAACACTACTGAACCCAGTGCCGACGAGCCAGGCTTGAATCACGGACAAAAATGTCACTAGCAGCTCTTACGTTTAAACTGTAACTTCAGGCATACCTTATTGTGATAAAGAGAGTCATAAAAGTGCCTCCCCTATACAGGGTGTTACAAAAAGGTACGGCCAAACTTTCAGGAAACATTCCTCATACACAAATAAAGAAAATATATTATGTGGACATGTGTCCGGAAACGCTTAATTTCCATGTTAGAGCTCATTTTAGTTTCGTCATTCCAACGTGATCAAATTGTAAATTTTCACAATCAACATGTGTGGGCTGACGAGAATCCGCACGCAATTGTGCAATCACGTCATCAACACAGATTTTCTGTGAACGTTTGGGCAGGCATTGTTGGTGATGTCTTGATTGGGCCCCATGTTCTTCCACCTACGCTCAATGGAGCACGTTATCATGATTTCATACGGGATACTCTCTACCTGTGCTGCTACAACATGTGCCTTTACAAGTACGACACAACATATGGTTCATGCACGATGGAGCTCCCGCACATTTTAGTCGAAGTGTTCGTACGCTTCTCAACAACAGATTCGGTGACCGATGGATTGATAGAAGCGGACCAATTCCATGGCCTCCACGCTCTCCTGACCTCAACCCTCTTGACTTTCATTTGTGGGGGCATTTGAAAGCTCTTGTCTACGCAATCCCGGTACCAAATGTAGAGACTCTTCGTGCTCGTATTGTGGACGGCTGTGATACAATACACCATTCTCCAGGGCTGCATCAGCGCATCAGGGATTCCATGCGACGGAGGGTGGATACATGTATCCTCGCTAACGGAGGACATTTTGAACATTTCCTGTAACAAAGTGTTTGAAGTCACGCTAGTACGTTCTGTTGCTGTGTGTTTCCATTCCATGATTAATGTGATTTGAAGAGAAGCAATAAAATGAGCTCTAACATGGAAAGTAAGCGTTTCCGGAGACATGTCCATATAACATATTTTCTTTCTTTGTGTGTGAGGAATGTTTCCTGAAAGTTTGGCCGTACCTCTTTGTAACACCCTGCAGATACCAGCAGACAATCATGCAGCATTTTTATGTTCGTATTGACTAACTGGGATTACATAACAGCAGTTCCTCCTCAATCTTTTTTTCCATCCCTCAACTTCATGATTTTTTTTTCTTCGTTTGGTTCAAATGGTTCAAATGGCTCTGAGCACTATGGGACTTAACTTCTGAGGTCATCAGTACCCTAGAACTTAGGACTACTTAAACTTGACTAACCTAAGGACATCACACACACCCATGCCCGAGACAGGATTCGAACCTGCGACCGTAGCGGTCGCTCGGTTCCGGTCTGAAGCACCTAGAACCGATCGGCCACTCTGGCCGGCCTTCGTTTGTCATGCTGTTCCGAATTCTTATTTTCCTTTTTCTGTCTTGAAAGCCATCTAAATTTTTACTTTATTATTACACGTGATTCCTCTCTGTTATTTCCTATTCTATGATACAGTTACTTTCTTGTTCTTTTCTCCTAACCACACTGGTTCATCGTAAAATCGCTAAGCTGTTCTAAGGCTTCTCTCGCTGCCCAGTGTGGTGTGGCAGTAGAAGACAGCAGAAGCAAAGCTGACGTTTTAAATTTCGCATTTAATAAGTCTTTCACGGAGAAGAATAGTATAACCATACCGTTGTTTGACTCCTGTATGGAGAACACAGTAATAGGCATCCATGGTGTAGATAAATAGCTGAAAGAGTTGAAAAGAAAATAATCGTCAGGTCCGGATGGATTACCAATTAGGTTTTACAAACAGTACTCTACGGCATTGGCCCCTTGTTTAGCTTGCATTAATCGAGAATCTATTGCACTGCGCTTTGTCCAACGCGACTGGAAAAATGCAGGTGACTCCTGTACATAAGAAGGATACGAGAACGCACCAGCAAAATTACAGACCAATATCCTTCACAACGGTTTGCTGCAGAATTCTTGAACGTGTTCTCAGATCGAATACAATAAATCCCCTTGGGACAGAAAAGGTTCTGCCAATGAATCAGCTCGTACGAAACTCAGTCGTCCCTTTTCTCACATGATATACTGCGGACTATGGATGCAGGTCAACAGGTAGATTCCATATTTCTCGATTTCCGAAAAGCGTCTGAAACGGTTTAGCACTGCAGACTGTTAACGAAAGTACTAGAATACGGAACAGGTTCCCAGCTGTGTGAGCGGCTCGTCGGCTTCTTAAGTAACAGAACCCAGTACGTCGTTCTCGACGGCGAGTGTTCATAAAAAGACGAGGGTATGGTCAGGGTTGCCCCAGGGAAGAGTGATAGTGTCACTGTTATTATCTATAGACGAAGATGATCTGGAGCACAGTGTGGGCTGCAATCAACGGTTCCAGAATGAGATTTTCACTCTGCAGCGGAGTGTGCGCTGATATGAAACTTCCTGGCAGATTAAAACTGTGTGCCCGACCGAGACTCGAACTCGGGACCTTTGCTTTTCGCGGGCAAGTGCTCTACCATCTGAGCTACCGAAGCACGACTCACGCCGGGTACTCACAGCTTTACTTCTGCCAGTACCTCGTCTCCTACCTTCCAAACTTTACAGAAGCTCTCCTGCGAACCTAGCAGAACTAGCACTCCTGAAAGAAAGGATATTGCGGAGACATGGCTTAGCCACAGACTGGGGGATGTTTCCAGAATGAGCTCGCAGGAGAGCTTCTGTAAAGTTTGGAAGGTAGGAGACGAGGTACTGGCAGAAGTAAAGCTGTGAGTACCGGGCGTGAGTCGTGTTCGGTAGCTCAGATGGTAGAGCACTTGCCCGCGAAAGGCAAAGGTCCCGAGTTCGAGTCTCGGTCGGGCACACAGTTTTAATCTGCCAGGAAGTTTCATATCAGCGCACATTCCGCTGCAGAGTGAAAATCTCATTCTGGAAACATCCCCCAGGCTGTGGCTAAGCCATGTCTCCGCAATATCCTTTCTTTCAGGAGTGCTAGTTCTGCTAGGTTCGCAGGAGAGCTTCTGTAAAGTTTGGAAGGTAGGAGACGAGGTACTGGCAGAAGTAAAGCTGTGAGTACCGGGCGTGAGTCGTGCTTCGGTAGCTCAGATGGTAGAGCACTTGCCCGCGAAAGGCAAAGGTCCCGAGTTCGAGTCTCGGTCGGGCACACAGTTTTAATCTGCCAGGAAGTTTCAAATCAACGGTTGTTTGCTGATGGTGCTGAGATGTATGGGAAGGTGTCGTCATTGAGTGATTGTGCGATACGAGATGATAAAGACAAAATTTCTAGTTCGTGTTATGAATGGCAGCTAGCTCTAAATATCGAAAAGTGTAAGTTAGTGCAGATGAGTAGGAAAAACAAATCCTTAATGTTGGAATACAGCATTAGTAGTTTACTGGTTGACGAATTTACCTCGATTAAATATCTAACCGTAACAATGGAAAGCGGTATGGAATGCAACGAGCTTATAAGGTCAGTAGTTGGAAAAATGAATCGTCGACTTCGTTTTATTGGGACACTTTTAGGAAATTGTTGTTCATCTGTAATGGTGGCCGTATATACAACACAAGTGCGACCTATTCTTCAGCACTCCTGGAGTGTTTGGGTTCCGCACCAGGTCCGATTAAAGGAAGACATCGAGGCAATTCAGATTTTCTTCAGATGATGGAACTTTCTTTAATCAACTACTGTCTGAAAGTAAGCTGCACCGATATTCTCAGACCATGATAAGATTTCAGAATGGCACGAAGAGTGTCTTTATTTCTTTAGAAATTTAAGATTGTGCACTTTACGAAACAAAACACCCTATTACTTCGTGGATATACAAATTAAATCAGTCGACTCGTACAATTAACTGTCGATAACGGTTTGCACGGACATTAAATGCAGTGATGACGTAGGCTCAGCAGTGGATGAACCGGGGGTCTGACTTGGGTTTACTGGTAGATACTAAAAATCAAGCAGTTTGCAAAGGGATTGTTTACAAAACAGTCGTGCGACCATTCGTAGAAAACTGCTCAAGTTTGAAGGATGCACAACAAATGGGTCTACATTGACATACTAGAGGTAAACAAAAAATACTGCACGAATGGTCATTGTTTTGCTTGAGTCATCAGAGAGCTTCACTGAGATGCCGAAAATCCTCGACTGGAAGAGGCTTAAAGACACACGCAAGCGATCCCGAAAAAGCCTACAAAAAAGTTAAACATCATATTAAGTGAGGAATTGAGGAATATATAATTACCCGTAAGTATATATCCACCAAAAACCCCGATGACATTATCAGATTACATCCTGCAAGTTGAACTTTCCTCTTTCCAGGAACATTGGAATTCTACTTTTATCTTTTGTAGTTTGGAAGCAATAAATGTCTCAAATATGTTCCTTCTTTTTGAATAGCCCTGTACAAGGTATGAAACATTTATATCAATTAAAAAACTGAATCCCAAGTGAGTTCAAAAAGTAACGGAAATTTTGTAATTCGCGTTTGTATTAATCTTATTGGTTCGTTTTTTTCTTTTTTTGCTGTTGTTATGTCGATAAACGTGTCTGAAAGTTTCCTGTGGATTATTAGCCATATTTGATATTTAAGCTGCTGACAGCTGTTAAAAGGTTTACATTTTTTGTAGTAATGGCGATTATTTGTTTTGTATAAAATTGATCTGGAAATTTGTATTACATTTTGCTATAAGCAGGGAATAAAGTGCGGTAAAGCTTCAGAAATGTTAAAATATTAACTTTGATGAGTCAGCTATGAGTAAAACAATAGTTTACGAGCAGTATGCTTAAGGGAAGTCTATGAAGACTGTGAAGATGACGAGCACTATGGGTGACCTCTTACATCAAGCGACGAATAACTTGAATAAGTGAAAGAAATGATTCTGAATGATCGCTGAAGATGTTGGCGTTTCAGGTGGTCCATGCCATGAATATTTTCGGATATTTTTGGTGTGAAACGAGTGACACCAAAATTTGTTCCAAACCAACTGGTGATACAAGTTGCTCAGGAGCCGCCAGGTGAAGTCAAGAACGATGCGGACCTCTGGAAAAGTGTCATAACATGTGATGAGGCGTAAGTTTAAGGATATGGCATGGATACTAAGGCTCAGTCGTCCCAGTGGAAGCATTTTGGATTGCCGAGACCAATGAAAGCTAGACAAGTGCGATCAAATCCAAGGGTTTTCTCACTGTGTTCTTTAAGTTTAACTGCACAGGCCACCATTAATTCTTGTCATGAAGTCGAGCGATCAATAAGAACTACTAATAACTAGTGCAACGCCTTTTACGTGAAGAAATCCGGAAAAAACGCCCGGATTCGTAGTAACACAGTTCGTCTTTTGCACCGTGATAATGCACCAACCCACACTTTCGTTGCTTGTTCGCGATTTATTTGGCCAAAAATGGTACTGCAAATGATTCCCCACAATCCATATTCCCTAGTCATGTCCCCATGTTACTTTTCGGCCACCAAAAATATAACACCTTAAAGGTCCGTGGAGTTACAAGCGTAGATAAGATTAGAAGTGCGTCACTGAGAGAACTAAAATCCATCCCGAAGGCCGAGACGTAGAGATCTTTCGAAGATTAAAAAAAAAAAAAAAGCACTCGCAAAAGTGTATAATAACGGGTGTCCCAGAAGTCTTTTCCTGATTACATTCATAAGGTATAACATATGACACATAGACAAACACGTTTTATCTTGAATTGTATGTGACATATACAAGTTTTTGTGTACTTACATACTTTGCTTGTTACAGGATCCAGTGACGTAACAACAGCGGAATCGGACATCACGTAATCATAGCAGGAGAAAGCCCTGTGTGTCCTCAGGTATCACTAGACACTACCACCAAAAACAGTCCAGAGAAAATTCCAGAAGGCATATTTAGACAGCAAAAGGATTAAGATGTCGTACGCGAAGTTTAAGGAAAACGGGGAGCGCCTGTGATCTCCCTGGAACAGGCAGGCACCAATGCACCGCATTCTACGTAAACAACTTCTTTTCCGTACGTGCAAAGTCCAGATGGTGCATTCTCTCCAACCAACAGGTTACAGTGCTCGTTATGACTTCGCTTATGCCATGCTGGCGGAGACTGAGGAAGATGATGACTACCTCAACGCTCCTTTTCTCAGACAACAGTGCTGTCAAGCGACACAGGGCTAGGATCTGGATATCCGAGAACGCCACCCCAGCCCCGCTGTGTTCGAGACCGTGAGAGAGAGGCCTAAGCTGAATGTGTGGTGTGATCGTGTGAACACAAAAAAAAACAAAAAAAAAACATAGGACCTTTATTCTTCTGTGAAACGACATTTAAAGCCAATATCTATCTTGATATATTGCAGTTATTTCTTGTGCCACAGGTTAACTTTCCAACAAGCCACCTCGTTGGGGGTTAGATGTTCGTGCCTATTTGGATACGACATTTTCGGGAAGATCGATCGGGTGTGGTGGTCCAATCAACAGCATGCTTACGTACGTGTCACCTGTCAAACTCATATCTAGACATATTAGGTGTTCCGTATCACTCTACCTACACACGTTCTACACCATTACAGAGCCTGCACCAGCAGTCAGTCTCCTGCTGACGTGCAGGGTCAATACCCGTACACGTCCATCCACTCGATACAGTGGGAAACGAGATTCGTCTGACATAAAACTACTGGATTTCTTTCTTTGGGTTTAAGTCAAGGACCAGGATTATCAAACACAAGTGAACGACATCGCAGCAATACGGCGCAGAATTACTGATGTCGTAACACCCATTCCTCGCTAAATGTTCACCAACACCTGAGTGGAATTGGAATTCCTCCAAGATATGCTTCAGGCAACGAAAGGAGCACGCGTGGAAATTTTGTTCCGGCATAGCACGAAGATGAAGGACGCTAGAGCAGAGAAAGCTGTGAGACGACGTCAGCTAATAGCCCGCTGCCTAGGACCGCACCACGACAAGAGCGGCCTCTACAAGAAGGGAAAAACAAGCGCCGCTCCTGCCGACCTCGGGGACAAAAGAGGCACAGCAGAGGACGGACACTAGTGGAGCAGTCAGTAGTGATCCACATCCACTGCTTACGTGGACGTTGTGTAGAGTGAAGGACACTGATTTGTTTGCATCTCGTCCATCGCTTGCGATATTCATTGTAAATTCAAAGTTAAGTATTGTCACTCTTTTTACTGTAATAAAAACTATTAATGTGATTTTCTTGAATGGTTTTATAGCTTTCAGAGAACGCAGCATCCTTTAGGCACTCTATAAGAGACGACTGGTTAGGACCCCACATATTTATTGTGTGTTTAAACGTCCCCTTAGAAAATTGTACAAGACTGTGCTTAACCTGACAGACTGTGCTTAACCTGACACACAATATTTTTAGCGCAACGCAATCTGACTTCCAATAATCCCTACAAAGGAATGGCCCTGACTAACATTAACCTATACCTTTCATAAATCACTTACCTCACAAGAATCTTCGTTACTGGAACTACTGCAATACAGCGAGCGCCACTACTGCCAGCTAAATAAAAGATTCAAACTACGGAAGGCACTAACTACTGATAGGCATAGTTAGCAAATGAAAGATTTTAATAGAGAACAAACAATGTATTTACCTTAATATCATCAAAAGTCATAATATACGTAATTTCAAAACTCCGCCATTTCCTTCCACACATCCACCACTGCTGGCGGCTCACCTCTAACTGCGCAACGCTATGCGCTGTTCACATCCAGCTGCCGCTGCCCAACACTACAATGGCTGACAACAATGCAAACTAGCCACAGACTGCACACAGCACAGCCAGTGATTTTCATACAGAGCGCTACGTAACGTTGCCAATAAGAAAACATAAACAGCCTACTTACATAGCCCCCAGCCTACTTACAGTGTGTGTGTGTGTGTGTGTGTGTGTGTGTGTGAGTGTGTGCACAAAAAGTTGAGTACACTGAAGCACCAAAGAAACTGGTATAGTATTGCGTATTCAAATACAGAGACATGCAAACAGGCCGAATACGGCCCCTATATAAGACAGCAAGTATCTGGCGCAGTTGTCAGATCGGTTACTGCTGCCACAATGGCAGGTTATCAAGATTTAAGTGAGTTTGAACGTGGTGTTATAGGCGGCGCAAGATCGATGGGACACAGCATTTCCGAGGTGGCGATGAAGTGGGGATTTTCCCGTACGACCATTTCACGAATGTACCGTGAGTATCAGGAAAGGGGAAAAAGCATCGCCGGCCGGTGTGGCCGAGCGGCTCTATGCTCTTCAGTCTGGCACCGCGCGACCGCTACGGCCGCAGGTTCGAATTCTGCCTCGGGCACGGATGTGTGTGACGTGCTTAGCTTCGTTAGGTTTAAGTAGTTCTAAGTTCTAGGTTCAAATGGTTCAAATGGCTCTGAGCACTATGGGACTTAACATCTATGGTCATCAGTCCCCTACAACTTAGAACTACTTAAACCTAACTAACCTAAGGACAGCACATAACACCCAGCCATAACGAGGCGGAGAAAATCCCTGACCCCGCCGGGAATCGAACCCGGGAACCCGGGCGTGGGAAGCGAGAACGCTACCGCACGACCACGAGATGCGGGCTAAGTTTTAGGGGACTGATGACCTCAGATATAAAGTTCCATAGTGCTAAGAGCCATTTGAACCATTTCTGGTAAAACATCAGATCTCCTCATCGCTGCGGCCGGCAAAAGATCCTGCAAGAACTGGACCAACGACTACTGAAGGGAATCGTTCAACGTGACAGAAGTGCAACACTTCCGAAAATTACTGCAGATTTCAGTGCTAGGCCATCAAAAAGTGTCAGCGTGCGAACTATTCAACGAAACATCATCGATATGGGCTTTCGGAGCTGATGAGTGCACGACACAAAGTTTCACGCCTCCCCCCCCCCCCCCCCCCCCCTGGTCCGTCAACTCCGACATTGGACGGTTGGACTGTTGATGCCTGGAAACATGTTACCTGGTCGGATGAATCTTGTCTCCCAGTGTATCACCGAGCGAGGTGGCGCAGTGGTTAGACACTGGACTCGCATTCGGGAGGACGACGGTTCAATCCCGCGTCCGGCCATCCTGATTTAGGTTTTCCGTGATTTCCCTAAATCACTCCAGGCAAATGCCGGGATGGTTCCTCTGAAAGGGCACGGCCGACTTCTTTCCCTACTTCGATGAGACCGATGACCACGCTGTCTGGTCTCCTTCCCCAAACAACCAACCAACCAACCAACCCATTGTATCGAGTGGATGGGCGTGTACGGATACTGACCCTGAATGTCCAGGGGACTGTTCAAGCTGGTGCAGGCTCTGTTTTGATGTAGAACGTGTGAAGCTGGAGTGATGCGGAACACCTGACATGTCTAGATACGACTCTGACAGGTGACACGTACGTAAGCATCCTCTCTGATCGTCTGCATCCATCCATGTCCATTGTGCATTCCGACGGACTTGGGTAATTCTAACAGGACAATGCGATACCCAAAAGGTTCGCAATTGCTGCAGAATGGCTCCAGGAACACTCTTCTCAGTCCAAACAGTTTCTCTGGCCACCAGACACCCCAGACATGAACATTACTGAGCATATCTGCGACGCCTTGCAACGTGCTGTTACGGATTTATGGACAGCCCTGCAGGATTCATGGTGTCAATTCTCCCAACAGTACTTCAGACGTTAGTCGAGTCCATGCCACATCGAGTTGCGGTACTACTGCGTGCTTGTCGGTGGGGTTCTGGTTCACCCTATTTGTACTGTGGAAGATGGCTTTTGGATCACTGTGTATAATGTGGACTAGTTTGAAAGGGATGACATTAATGTAGACGAATAATTCTCTCCTAAAAAACAATAATTCTCGTTAGTTTTGATACAATTTGTATACACTACCGACCATTAGTTTAGTATCTAAAAATACTGACCATCTAAATCTGACCCTCTTAATCTGATTAATTTCGACCCTAAACGTCTGACAAGCCCAACACGAGTAATATCCCTTCCTAAAAATTATTTTTTGTTTCCAAAATTTTGTGTTTCGATTCAGGGCCAAAGAGTCCATATTTTAACATTTACATTATCTGTCGAAATAAACAATTTTTTCGAGGCCAGCTATGGGATGCTTGGCTGTTCGTTTTGTCTTTTACAATCCTGATCGTACCATGTACGCGTCGTTCTCTATACCTCTGAGTAACTTACAATATATTAAAGTGATTAGCAGCCAAAATGCGTTATAATACTTTCTTGCCACAGCAGTCCACAGAATTATGCTGTCTATCAGTGTGTTAACAGTTTCATATTTCAGCCTTTGTGGGAGAGACGCAACATTTCGACCCCCTAGTGGCGTGACTTTGTTACAAATTTTTAAGTAGCTTCTTTTCAATTATTGTACGACCTGTAACTGGAGTCGTTCTAAGAAGAAATCCGAGAATTTTAACTAATTACAGAGTACAGAGGGATTACGTGATCGTGACATGCGGTATTTTCATTTCAAAAATTCCATCACTCCACACACACCAGATATAGACTGGGACACTCAGATGTTTAGGACGGGTGGTAGGGACAGAGCATCGAGTGACATTATACTGAGTGCACTATCGGAAAATTACCTCGAGCAATTAAACAGAGAACCGACTCGTGGAGATAACATCTTGGACCTACTGATAACAAACAGACCCGAACTTTTCGACTCTGTAAGTGCAGAACAGGGAATCAGTAATCATAAGGCCGTTGCAGCATCCCTGAATATGGAAGTTAATAGGAATATAAAAAAAGGGAGGAAGGTTTATCTGTTTAGCAAGAGTAATAGAAGGCAGATTTCAGACTACCTAACAGATCAAAACGAAAATTTCTGTTCCGACACTGACAATGTTGAGTGTTTATGGAAAAAGTTCAAGGCAATCGTAAAATGCGTTTTAGACAGGTACGTGCCGAGCAAAACTGTGAGGGACGGGAAAAACCCACCGTGGTACAACAACAAAGTTAGGAAACTACTGCGAAAGCAAAGAGAGCTTCACTCCAAGTTTAAACGCAGCCAAAACCTCTCAGACAAACAGAAGCTAAACGATGTCAAAGTTAGCGTAAGGAGGGCTATGCGTGAAGCGTTCAGTGAATTCGAAAGTAAAATACTAGGTACCGACTTGACAGAAAATCCTAGGAAGTTCTGGTCTTACGTTAAATCAGTAAGTGGCTCGAAACATCATGTCCAGACACTCCGGGATGATGATGGCATTGAAACAGAGGATGACAAGCGTAAAACTGAAATACTAAACACCTTTTTCCAAAGCTGTTTCACAGAGGAAGACCGCACTGCAGTTCCTTCTCTAAATCCTCGCACCAACGAAAAAATGGCTGACATTGAAATAAGTGTCCAAGGAATAGAAAAGCAACTGGAATCACTCAACAGAGGAAAGTCCACTGGACCTGACGGGATACCAATTCGATTCTACACAGAGTACGCGAAAGAACTTGCCCCCCTTCTAACAGCCATGTACCGCAAGTCTCTAGAGGAACAGAAGGTTCCAAATGATTGGAAAAGAGCACAGGTAGTCCCAGTATTCAAGAAGGGTCGTCGAGCGGATGCGCAAAACTATAGACCTATATCTCTGACGTCGATCTGTTGTAGAATTTTAGAACATGTTTTTTGCTCGCGTATCATGCTATTTCTGGAAACCCAGAATCTACTCCCTAGGAATCAAAATGGATTCCGGAAACAGCGATCGTGTGAGACCCAACTCGCTTTATTTGTTCATGAGACCCAGAAAATATTAGATACAGGCTTCCAGGTAGATGCTATTTTCCTTGACTTCCGGAAGGCGTTCGATCCAGTTCCGCACTGTCGCCTGAGAAACAAAGTAAGAGCCTACGGAATATCAGACCAGCTGTGTGGCTGGATTGAAGAGTTTTTAGCAAACAGAACACAGCATGTTGCTCTCAATGGAGAGACGTGCACAGACGTTAAAGTCACTTCTGGCGTGCCACAGGGGAGTGTTATGGGACCATAGCTTTTCAGAATATATATAAATGACCTGGTAGATAGTGTCGGAAGTTCCATGCGGCTTTTCGCGGATGATGCAGTAGTATACAGAGAAGTTGCAGCTTTAGAAAATTCAGGAAGATCTGCAGCGGATAGACATTTTGTGCAGGGAGTGGCAACTGACCCTTAACATAGACAAATGTAATGTATTTCGAATACATAGAAAGAAGGTTCAAAAAATGGCTCTGAGCACTATGGGACTTAACAGCTATGGTCATCAGTCCCCTAGAACTTAGAACTACTTAAACGTAACTATCATAAGGACAGCACACAACACGCAGCCATCACGAGGCAGAGAAAACCCCTGACCCCGCCGGGAATCGAACCCGGGAACCCGGGCGTGGGAACATAGAAAAGAAGGATCCTTTATTGTATGATTACATGATAACGGAAGAAACACTGGTAGCAATTACTTCTGTAAAATATCTGGGAGTATGCGTACGGAACGATTTGAAGTGGAATGATCATATAAAATTAATTGTTGGTAAGGCGGATGCCAGGTTGAGATTCATTGGGAGAGTCCTTAGAAAATATAGTCCATCAACAAAGGAGGTGGCTTACAAAACACTCGCTCGACCTATACTTGAGCTCATGAGTATGGGATCCCATGTCGGGTTGACAGAGGAGATAGAGAAGATCCAAAGAAGAGCGGCGCGTTTCGTCACAGGGTTGTTTGGTAAGCGTGATAGCGTTTGGAGATGTTTAGCAAACTCAGGTGTCAGACTCTGCAAGAGTGGCGCTCTGCATCGTGGTGTAGCGTGCTGTCCAGGTTTCGAGAGGGTGCGTTTCTGGATGACGTGTCGAATATATTGCTTCCCCTCACTTATACCTCCGGAGAAGATCACGAATGTAAAATTAGAAACATTCGAGCGCGCACGGAGGTTTTCCGGCAGTCGTTCTTCCCGCGAACCATACGCGAGTGGGACAGGAAAGGGAGGTAATGACAGTGGCACGTAAAGTGCCCTCCGCCACACAGCGTTGGGTGGCTTGCGAAGTAGAAATGTAGATGCGGATGTAGATCTTTAGTTGCGCTGTTGCTGACACCAATCTGGCACAATTACATCGTGCGTTATCAGACAGCTTCGGCGCATGTTCAGTGGCCGGAGGTGGGAGCCAGTTCACGTGTGGTAAGAGTAACCAGAGAGGCCACTTTTTCTGGTAAACAGCCCGTTATCGTGGGCGGGTGCGCAGCAGGAAGCCGACGCCTCGGCTGCGGCAGGTCGGCGGCCCCGTGCTTCCCACAAACGCAGAGCGGAGGAAGTGGCTAATTTCTCAGGTTCCGCGCCACGAGTCCAGCCAGTAACGTACGCGGCGGCGTCACGGACCAGCGGACAGCGGGCAGCGGACAGCAGGCGCGCGCCAACTGCCCCACATTCTGTCCCCCGACACCGAGGGACACGGCCGGCCGCGGAAACTTATCCAAGGCCGCGTTGGCATGGGCGGGGGGTGGGCGGCAGTATACTAAAGTATATAACCAGCCGAGTATCCGCCGGCCGAAGTGACCCCGCAGTTCTGGCGCTGCAGTCTGGAACCGCGTGACCGCTACGGTCGCAGGTTCGAATCCTGCCTCGGGCATGGATGTGTGTGATGTCCTTAGGTTAGTTAGGTTTAAGTAGTTCTAAGTTCTAGGGGACTAATGACCTCAGCAGTTGAGTCTCATAGTGCTCAGAGCCATTTTTGAGCCGAGTATCCGGCGTTGCACGGGTATGTATTGTAACACCCCACCCGTCACTTATCTGGTTTTGGTGTGTGTTCACCCCAGCTAATTGGCTAACAGATCAACAGAGAGTGCAAAACTGCCGCAATGTTGGATAACGCAAAAGAAAGTAATAAGGCCCTGTGACTCCTGATTGAACTGCGGTGGCAGTGTTGACATTAATTGATTCAGAATTGATCAGTTTTAATTTAAAAGGGGTGCACATTGATGTTATATTCAGCTGTTGAACACCAGATGCAAATTTTGAACATAAAATTAATTAAGAAAGTGACTTGGGATTTCAACTATTTGATTGAAAACAGATGCAGTTGATTAGCACAAATTTATTTTAACTCACGACCTTCAATCATCACGTAACAAGACTCTCCTATCAGGCAGTAGTAATAAATTGCGCTTGCGTGGAGTAAAGCCCGATAACTCAAAAGTAATTCCTATCGACTGACCCAGGCGTAATACGAAGTGCGAGAAGAATTCTACAATACACGGCCAATGAAACCCTCGAGGAAACCTTGCCGACGTGATCCAACAAATGAATCAGTGGCCGGAGCGGGCGCAATATTAACGAAGCGGTGTCGGTGCTGCAAGGCTGCGCTCGTCTATTCACTCCTAGCTATCTTGATCAGTACAAAGCTGAGCGAAAACTTTCTATCTCCAAGCTCAATCGTTCCGTTTGCTAAGTCCTAAACTGCAGAGATGCTCACTCTCTCTCAGGCAAGCTGAGTAAAGAACGCCACGTCCGCACTCTAGGCAAGTGGGGAACGGAAGACCCCTACAGAGACTTTTCCCAGTCTGCTCTTCGCCTTGGTTTCCCCTCCAGCAAAAACACTTACGCCAATTGCAGCGCAAGTCGCGTTAATTATGCGTCGCTTCCTAGCGCCGACCAGTGCCTGCTCTGGGAAGTGAACAGACTCCCACAAAATTTCCCTTCCTCTCAACTTCTGCTATTTAGCTCCTCCCAGACCATCCATCAAGGTTAGCGTCTGCATAAAATACCAATTTTTCCGGAATTCTGACTCTCAGGAGAGTCTTCAGATTCCTTGGTCCTACATTCCCATCGGAGGCCGGCGTATTTCATTCTGTAGCTCTTCACCTCATTTACTTCAGACTCTGCGGACTGTGAATTCAGCGTGAAGTTGCTATAGTCACGAACACGCATATTTTGGCCTCTGTTGACCGCTCCACCGTAGCTTTGCGCGGCTTTCTTGCATGTTTCACAGAAAACGGGACGACGGACATTTATCAACAGGCGTGGAAGTTCTCCATCTGCTTCCCCGTACACCAGCATGGAGTGCACTCACTGTCACTCATCTTAAGGCAGGTGGAGGCCGCGCCCCGTTACCGCTTTGTCAAGAGTTTGAGCCGCCCTAAGCTGCCCATTGTCGCTTCCCTTCACTGCTCCCCAGCCGCGTGCCGTGGTCAACTCTGAATACTTCCCTTGGATGAACTAGCCTCTAGTAAATCGTCGCGTTTCCCCAAAGTTTTCATGTCGTGTGAATTACTTTAAAACCATCACGCGACATTAATTATTCCAATACGTCCATACTATACCCCCTACAAGATACATTGTGCCTTGTCAGTCATTTTTGTTCAGCACTACTGTTCGCTCAACGTGAGTTAGGTGATCTTTAATGACTTCATGTAAGGGGCATAGTTCTTGCCGTCTTACAGTATTTATTCCAGTCTCCTCCTTCTCTGTCCGTCTGCTTCTCCCCTTCTGTCCTCCTTCTGCCCCTTTCCCTGCTCTCCATCTCCTCCTCCCCCCTCTCTCTGTCCATATAGTCCTCACCCCTTTCTCTGCCAACTCTTGTTCCCCCCCCCCTCTTTCTGTCCATCTTCTCCTCTTTCCTTTCTCTTGAATCGAAAATAATTATTTAGAGGCACATATGAGCTCTAATGAGTTGAAAGTCTGTTACCCGACTTCCGAGGTGGGGGGAGGGGGGTGGGGTTTGGAGCTGCCTCCCTCTTGTCTGCCCTAAGAGTTTAACGCCCCGTTGTCATCGACGTCATTAGAAACAGGGAAATGACTCGAGTCGTTCGAGGAGCACATCTACATTTATACTTCGCAAGCTACCTTACGGTGTGTAGCGGAGGGTACTTCGCACGCTGCTGTTCCTTTCCCCTGTCCATTTTCTGTCGCAAATGGTGCTCGGGAAGAGTGATTGCTGGTAGGATTTCACGAGATCTCCAATCTCTCTGATTCTATCTTCATGGTCTTTTCGCGAGGATACGTAGGAGAAAGCATAATACCATTTGACTCCTCTTGGAACGAACAGTCTCGGAATTCTGGCAGTAAACTGCACCGTTACGCACAACTACTCCCTTGCTGCGTCTATGACTGCAGTTGGATGAAACATCTCCGTTGCACTTTCGCACTTTCTAAGTGAATCTGTAACGAAGCACTCTGCTCGTCCTGGGATCTCTGCTTCCTCTAACAATCCTGTATGGTACACGCGTTAGACTGGTTAGCAATACTGGTTTTGTAGGCTGCCTCATTCGTAAATGAACTACTCGTACGCATCCGGCAAGTCACAATACGGTGCATGGCGGTGGATCCCTTGTAATACTGTCAGCCATTCCGTTTCCTGCCCCATTCGCAAATTGGGGCGAGGGAAAAACGACTATACATCTCCCTACTAGCCATCATTTCTCTTAACTTGTCTTTCCGGTCCTTACTCGAGGCGTATGTGTTTAGCGGTAGAATGCTGCTGCGGTCTGTCGCAAATGCCGGTTCTCTAATCTTTCTTCAGAACTTTTTCGCGAAATGAAGGCCGTTTTTACTCCATGGATTTTCTTTTGGAGTTCAGAGAGCATTTCCGCATTACTCATACGTTGATCGAACCTACTGTAACAAATCTAACAGCACGTCTCTGAAGTGCTTCTGCTTCGTCCGCCGCTTGTGGTCTCGCGGTAGCGTTCTCGCTTCCCGAGCACGGGGTCCCGGGTTCGATTCCCGGCGGGGTCAGGGATTTTCACCTGCCTCGAGATGACTGGGTGTTTGTGTTGTCCTCATCATTTCATCATCATCCAGGAAAGTGGCGAAATTGGACTGCGCAAAGGTTGGGAAATTGTACGGGCGCTGATAACCGCGCTGTTGAGCGCCCCACAAACCGAACATCATCATCATCACCATCTGAAGTGCTTCGATGACTTTCTTTAATTCGACCTCATGGTACGAGTTTTCTACTCGTCGTCTCCTTCATAGGTGAGTTACACTTTTTTAGTATTCGTCGATAAACTCAAGTCGATCATTCAATTTCCCTACAATAGAAGAAAAGAAAGAAACCTTACGATTTGCTGCCAGTTCTTATCGATATTGCAACATTACGCCTCCATATTTAATCGATGTGTCTCTATCAAGCAGCACATTAATAATGTATTCGTACATTAACGGATTGTTTTTCTTACTCATCTGAATTAGCTTACAAGTTTTGAAACGTCCCCTTAGAAAAATTAATGAATTACTGTGCTGATAAACCTCTTACATTATTTGATTTTCAAACAGAGCGCTGCGTGGCGTTACCAATATAAAAACCTAAACAGCCTACTTACATAGTCCCCATGCTCCCCACAAAAAATTTTACAAATTGTTTTGGGCAGTGGCCAATACAGATTTGAAAAATTTTTTCATAATTACAATAACAAAGAAATCAAATGCACACAGTTATTGATACAATGATGGTCAAAAGCTAAAATTTTCTCACAGTCCATAAAGACAGTCCTGATCATTCATCACAGTAAAAGTGCAGTGTTTTTCTCAAAGTAGTAAAAGAAAATGCACACAGAAGTAGTGAATTTCCATGCAGTCTTGAAGAAGTAGTGTTGTCCTTCCAACAGAAAGATAATCTGACTCTTGACATGCAGAGAGGTAATGGTCCACAACAGAGCAAACCCACAGCACAGCCAGTCGAAGTTTTGAAGAATATTGGTAGGTAGGTCATCACAGAGCAGACCTACTGTAGTCCTGGTAGAGATTATGGTATTGGTGGGCCACCAGAGGTGCAGACCCACTGCAGTCCTTGTAGAGACGGCCAGCAGCCATCTGTTGCGACTGTGCAGGTGCACAATCACCATCGAAGTCTTGCGGAGAAAATAGCAAGTCCATAAACCACCACTTGTGCACTCACAAAGTTTTTGGAACTGTCCTTAGCCTGCTTACAGTTTCTACATCTAGAACTAGCTGCCGTGCTTATAAGGATTCTTAAAATGAGTTTCATTCTGCCATCTGCCTTATCTGCTATTAGTTTTATGTGCACGTTCCATACTAAATTGCTCCTTATGGATACTTCTAGGTATGTAAGTATTTGAATGGCGTCTGTTCTGTCGGACATTTTCGATTCGTATTTAATGGTGTGATTACTTCCAGTGATGGTTCTGCAACCCTGAAATCATAGAAAAGTTGCTCTGACCGCCTGTTTATCCACAAGATGTTAACCTGGTTTATGTTGTTGGTCTGCTGCCAGTCCCTGCACCAAGTGTCGATACTTTGCAGATCTCCTTGGATTTCGCTGCACTTTCCTTTGTATATAACAGCATCGTTCGCGAAACCCTCATGGAACTTACGCTACGTCATTTATTTATTTTTATTTTCCCTTGGGTCCGCAGCATGGTAGATGTCTTGCAATGACGTAATAAAATAGTAGACGGTAATGCCGCTATAATTGCTAGTCGCTAGACGTTTTACATTAGCAAATAGGCCTATTTCGGCATTATCGTCATCTTCAGGCTATCTGCAACCAGATACGCTTTGTTAAAAGTTGTAACATTATAACTAATATCGATATTATTTTACTGTGTGCTAGGACTTGCTTCCAAATTGCATCGTGGCGCTGTCGCTGGCTTATAAACTAACTGATGCATAGGTCGTTTCCAACTGTAGCCAAGTTTTATTTCTCTTAATTTCTATTAATTGCTGTTGTCCGTAGATGTAAGCTAAATCTTTTATCTCTTGTATGTACTGTTGTGGTTTTGACAGCTACGATTGACAGCTAATCTATCGATGCTGTATGGTTCGTTTGTCTGAGTATCGTAATTATCTGTAGCGGTGTCATAATCTTTGTTATATTTTTGTAGTGTGTATATATCTGTCTTCTTATTTTATTCGATTTACCCGAATCTAGCTGTATGATATCAATAAAGTTACTTACAAAACTTTTATGTTTTAGGTCCGTTTAATATTTTATCAGGGTCTGTCCGTGAGTGTGTATGGATTTGGATTTCTTTCAAAACGTTCATTTTAAGTGCCTTTGGTGTAATATGTAGGATTTTCATTGTGGTTTGTTATGTGATCGGCTTCATGATATTCTGTTTTTTAAATGGTTAAAGAACGTGGATTGGTTTATGTCGCTAATTCTTGAGTATTGTCTCTACCTAATTTCAAAGATTCTGCCTGTCTATCCCATAAAGAATTTAGTTCTTAGATTTTATTTTATGTATGCCTGGTTGTGTGTGTAGTGCCGGTTGTAATTTATCGAAATTGATTAGTGTTTTGAGATTGTGTCTGGTTCTGTACGCGAATTTAACTGCTGTCTTCTTTAGTAATGTGTTTAGTTTGTTGGATATTTGTTCTATGTAAGTTTGCGGCATGTCTTTGTGCTTTTGTTTTGTGGGTATTTCCTTCGTTAATTTTATATCGTCACGGATCTTAGTGGATTTAGGTTTAAGGCGTTGGTCGTACAGTTTTCTCACTATAATTGAACCAAAGTTATTTTGTTGAGTTTCGCAAGAACGGGGCAACGGTCTTGCGGCAGTGTATGCACCGGTTCCGTTAGATCACCGAAGTTAATCGCTGTCGGGCGTGGTCGGCACTTGCATGGGTGACCATCCAGGCCTTCATGCGTTGTTGCCATTTTTCGGGGTGCACTCAGCCTCGTGATGCCAATTGAGGAGCTACTCGACCGAATAGTAGCAGCTTCGGTCAAGAATACCATCATAACCGGCGCAACGGCTGGTGTGCTGACCCCACGCCCCTCCTATCCGCATCCTCCACTGAGGATGACACGGCGGTCGGATGGTCCCGGTAGGCCACTCGTGGCCTGAAGAGGGAGTGCTTTTTTTTTTCGCAAGTAAGGACTGCCAATTATTTTTGTATGGCTGTGTGTTCTAAAGATAGATTTGTTAGTCTGCTAACCATAGTGTAAAAGTAAGCGTATTTGTGTCTTTTCGGGCAGCAAGAATTTGCCTTAGTAATGTTGTCTGACGTGCGTTTTCGGTGTATTTCAAGTTTGTACTTATTGTTACTATTTTATTTATTTATTTATAGCGAAAAGAAATCGACCTAAAACACTTCCTTTTGGTACGTCCAAAGCTACTTTTACGCTCTCCGTTACGAATTACGTACTGTGTTTGCGCTACCTCACCAAAGCTGACTGCCTCTGTTTTCGTATCCCAGTCGGCCTCAATAAAAAGAGCTTGCCCCATTGTGCGGGAGAAAAACTATTGATAGGCTATCGGGATCTCATATTATTGTTCTACTGAGTATCAGACCATGGGGAAGGTATGGACTACAATCCAGCTTGCAGGAAGCCATTGATCGAATCGATACTGGGGCAAATGTGGAAGAAATCGCAACACAAATATCGTAAAAGTTTTAGAAACTAACACCAAGAGATGTATTCTGAAATTATCAAGGAACGACGTACTCTTAACGGAGGGTAGCCTCCACCGACAAAGCACATTCACAGAACGAAATATAGACAGATAACTGGCCTATAGCTGTACAAGTGTAACTCGAGCGCTGTTCAGCGAGAGAACACTGAACCACGAGAACCAGGTTTCGGCGAGAGAAAGGGGAGCTGGCAGATTGCGGTGAACCTTGCCGCATGGCTGGTGCTACTGGTCTTCCGTAGTATCGCGAAATGATTGAGTTCGCCAAACTACGGAAACGGTGATCGAATCCGAGCACCATTACTAGACAGTGCTCGAAGTAACTAACGAACCGTTAAGCTTTACCACAGCATGGCGGATCATACCTACAGACAAGACGCGGTCGCGGTCTGGGCGTTGCAGAATGCTACGGAACGCCGAAACTCTGGGGGTTTTGTTAGCTGGCCTGGACCTCGCACTAGCGTGATAATGGCTGAAAAACAATAAAAATAAAAATAAAAAAATAGTAGCGGTGCCAATCTGCTGAGTGGACACTCGGCTAGCTGTCGCCTGCTGGGCCATAGAACTTTTTGCCTCAGAGGTTTCCTAACCTGGTCCAGGCTCGGCCTTTGGGACGGGGGCTTTTCTGTTTCTGTATCCCAGAGCAAGGAGGCGCTCCGCTTAGACTTGAATCTCTTTAACGGCTGCCGCCATATTGAACAGTTTATTAATTCCATTCAAAATGACGGAAGCCGAAACCTGTTTACTATTGCAAGGTTTCTTTCTAATTATTTAGGTCCATTAATTCCCTATTGAATCGTTAGATACATCGAAATAAATCTGATATGCAAATTATGTATACAGCAGCTGTTTGCTGCTCATCAAAAGGTCCCGAATCTGTCACCTGATTTTACATTCATTAATGACTTCTCGAATCATCCTTCGTTTGACGCCTTGCCACCCACGCGCTCGCCTAGCGTTCTTGGGATTTTCGTAACACTTTTGTCATATGTGCTGTCTTTGTTAGGCACTCTTCAGTCGAATGACACAGCTGGTCTTATATGCCGTACGCCCGTATTTTGTTCATTATGCGGCAGTGTGGATCTGTATGGAACGCCTCCTGTGATTGAAAGAACACGACATGAAACCGGGAGACGGTATA
This sequence comes from Schistocerca cancellata, assembly GCF_023864275.1. NCBI lineage: Eukaryota > Metazoa > Arthropoda > Insecta > Orthoptera > Acrididae > Schistocerca > Schistocerca cancellata. The sequence continues at coordinate 524,201,877 of NC_064633.1, forward strand.
GCGTGTCTGTAAAGTAACGTGTGACGAGGGCCTCCCGTCAGGTATACCGTTCGCCGGGTCGAAGTCTTCCGATCTGACGCTACTTCGGTGACTTGCGCGTCGATGGGAATGAAATGATGATGATTAGGACAACACAATACCCAGTCCCTGAGCGGAGAAAATCTCCGACCAAGCCGGGAATCGAACTCGGGCCCTTAGGATTGACGTCTGTAAAGTGAAGACGAGCAGGTTTAGGTTGGGGGAAGTAGTCAAATTTACAAAAGATGTACAACACGACTGAGAATCAATTTCGTGTCTAGGTGCGCTGTGCAGCATACTGTCACTTACATTCCGTGCGCGCTTTTTATAGAATACTAATTACTATATTCTATACTATGTTGGCACATAGAGTGGGGAATAATCAGCCTCTCCCCGACTGCTATTGTGCACTGCGTCGCCTTTGCTACAAGAGGCGGCCCGTGGAAAGGTCGACATAACTTAAGGAAGGAGCCTGGTTGAACATCCGTTGAAGTTGCTGTGTGGACGGAATGGTGGATCGGCTGCTCGCTCTCCAATTTGCAGGCATACAGTAGTTACTGTCTCCTGGCTGTCGTGGGCGAACAGTCCTGTCTGAGCGTCACACGCAGTCATGAACTTCTAATTATCACGTCCAAAGAGTAACGGTACGTAATTAATGTTTTTTAAAGGATATCATATACTGCGACATCATATATCACTAAAAATTAATGTTTTACCACAGTGTTTACATGTGAACAGTGTTTTAGAGATTCGTAGCAATTTATGTGAAGCATTTTAACATTGGTGACAGAGCATGCAATTTACATCAGTTCGCCATGTACAGAGCTTCGTACTCGTTTGATGTTACTGCATTTCTACAGTGAGGATTTTAATGTCTGACATGTGCAAGAAGCAAACTCTTTTGCAGTACCACTTGAAAATGATCCAAAGGCCGAAATTGCAGTTGTGGAATAACGCCCATAAAAATATCTACGTGACTGTGAAGCCCGACCATGAGAAGTTAAACAATTAATTTTCTGTTTGTTTACAGGTGCATGTCTGAAGTCACCTACATAATGAGATCCCGAAACTTTATCAACGGGCTGAGCCTTTGGTTTTGGCTCCTCTAGCAGTGAGGGTATTTCAGTGCGCAGCAGGGTCGGCAGACACGTACCTGCAACACAACCAGAATCACCGAGCGAGGTGGCGCAGTGGTTAGCACACGGGACTCGGATTCGGGAGGACGACGGTTCAAACCCGCGTCTGGCCATTCTGTTTTAGGTTTTCCGTGGTTTCCCTAATTCGCTTCAGGCAAATGCCGGGATGGTTCCTGTGAAAGGGCACGGCCGACTTCCTTCCCCTCCGTTCCCTAATCCGATGGGACCGATGACCTCGCTGTCTGGTTCCCTCTCCCCCCCCCCCATCCTCCAAGGGACGAATGAACAAACAAAACATTAATTACGTAATTTTAGTTTTCGAGGTGACAGAAGTTTGAGGCTATCCCGTGAGATGTGCACCACTCTGAAGCAGAAAGAAATTTCGTTTCGTCTCACAAAAATGTTCACATGAGTGTGAAATCTTATGGGACTTAACTGCTAAGGTCATCAGTCCCTAAGCTTACACACTACTTAAGCAAAATTATTCTAAAGACCAACACACACACCCATGCCCGAGGGAGGGGTCGAACCTCCACCGGGACCAGCCACACAGTCCGTGACTGCAGCGCCTGAGACCGCTCGGGTAATCAAGCGCGGCTCGTTTAGTTTAAAATTTTGGGATACATCTACATCTCTAGTCCGTAACGTAGCTTACGGCCTGTGTTGGAGGGTCGCTCGTGTACCAATGTCACTCTACAGGCGCGAATGGTATTCAAGAAGAATGACACTACATGTTGGACTGTCTGTAATTTTACTTTCATTCTCTTTTCACAAAACACACAGGATGTTTCAGATAAAGATTTTTTCTCCGTAACACACAAAATAATAAATGCGAGAGATATTTATTCCGATAGATAAACGTAAGAAAAGTTATACTTTCTGCTGAGTTATGAACACACTTTATTTAGTTATTTCTGAGTAAGTCACAGCAAGGAGTTACAACTTTAGTAAAGAAAACTTTTTTTTTCTTTTTTTTTCCTATGTTGTAGTTGAGTGGTTCATGGTGTGGGTTCCTGTAGTCATGTCCTAGTTCATGAACCACGGGCAACGTATGAGTGGCCAAGTAAGTGGTCCCGACAGTCGGGATACCAGTTACTCTGGAATAAGGCTGGGCATCTCGGACATATTCTGAGTCGTGGCCACCTTTGTGATCATACGGCAAAGACTACCAAATCCACCGGTTAGTCCCTCAGCCGTTAGGGGTAAAACCCAATGGGACTCGGGGCAAGTAAGGCTAGCAACCTGCTTCCCTGGTACTTTAAATATGATGCTGGCAACAATCAGAGCAAAATGCCTCGGACCTTTGGAGGTGATGGAGTCCCACCTCTAACTGACAAACCAGGGACTCCTAAGATACGACTTGGCAAACAAATGGTAATGAGATGGGGAGCTATTAATATCAATGGGGGCTACTCTGGGAAGAAGGTAGAGCTGGCAGAGGCTGCAAGGAAGATGGGGCTGGACGTTTTAGCTGTTAGTGACATTCGGGCATTCGGGTAAGGGGTGAGAAAGAAGAGGAAGTGGGAGAATACAAGGTCTACCTGTCAGGAGTCAAAGCAGGAATAGCACAATGGGGTGTAGGGCTTTACATCAGGAAAGAAATGGAACCCAGCATAGTTGCAATAAGGTATGTAAACGAACAACTGATGTGGGTAGATTTGACAGTGTCTAGCAAGAAAATTAGGATTGTGTCAGTATATTCGCATTGTGAAGGGACAGATCAAGATAAGATGGATAGTTTTTATGAGGCACTCAGTGATGTAGTTGTTAGAGTAAAGGACAATGACAGTGTTCTGCTCATGGGTGATTTTAACGCCAGGATTGGAAATCGAACAGAAGGGTATGAAAAGGTTATGGGTAAATTTGGAGAGGATATGGAGGCCAACAGGAATGGGAAACAGCTCTTGGATTTCTGTGCCAGTATGGGCTTAGTAATCACAAACTCCTTTTTTAAACATAAGAACATTCACCGGTATACTTGGGAAGGCAGGGGAACCAGATCTGTCATTGACTATATAATAAAAGATCAGGAATTCAGGAAGGCTGTGAGGGTCACACGTGTATTCAGGGGATTCTTTGATGACACTGATCATTATTTAATCTGCAGTGAAATTGGGATTGTGAGGCCGAAAGTGCAGGAGGTCAGGTCCATATGTAGGAGGATAAGAGTGGAGAAACTTCAGGATAAGGAAATCAGGCACAAGTACATAACAGCGATCTCAGAAAGGTACCAGTTAGTTGAATGTAGTCAATTACAGTCATTGGAAAAGAAATGGACAAGGTACAGGGACACAGTACTAGAAGTGGCTAAAGAATGTCTTGGAACAGTAGTGTGTAAAAGTAGAATGAAGCAAACAGCTTGGTGGAATGATACAGTCAAGGCAGCCTGTAAAAAGAAAAAGAAGGCGTATCAAAAATGGCTACATACCAGAACCCAGGTAGACAGAGAAAGTTATGTTGAAGAAAGAAATAAAGCCAAACAGATAATTGCAGCATCCAAGAAGAAATCGTGGGAAGACTTTGGAAACAGGTTGGAGACTATGGGTCAAGCTGCTGGAAAACCATTCTGGAGTGTAATTAGCAGTCTTCGAAATGGAGGTAAGAAGGAAATGACAAGTATTTTGGACAGGTCAGGAAAACTGCTGGTGAATCCTGTGGATGCCTTGGGCAGATGGAGGGAATATTTTGAAGAGTTGCTCAATGTAGGTGAAAATGCGATCAGTAATGTTTCAGATTTCGAGGTAGAATGGGATAGGAATGATGATGGAAATAGGATCACATTTGAGGAAGTGGAAACAATGGTCAATAGATTGCAGTGAAACAAAGCGGCTGGGGTGGATGAAATTAAGTCGGAACTCATCAAATACAGTGGAATGTCAGGTCTTAAATGGCTACACAGGATAACTGAAATGGCCTGGGAGTCGGGACAGGTTCCATCAGACTGGACAAAAGCAGTAATCACACCAATCTTTAAACATGGAAACAGAAAAGATTGTAACAACTCCAGAGGTATCTCTTTAATCAGCGTTGTGGGTAAAATCTTCTCAGGTACTGTTGAAAGGAAAGTGCGAGTATTAGTTGAGGACCTATTGGATGAAAATCAGTGTGGGTTTAGGCCTCTTAGAGGTTGTCAGGACCAGATCTTTAGCTTACGGCAAATAATGGAGAAGTGTTATGAGTGGAACAGGGAATTGTATCTATGCTTTATAGATCTAGAAAAGGCATATGACCGGGTTCCTAGGAGGAAGTTATTGTCTGTTCTACAAGACTATGGAATAGGAGGCAAACTTTTGCAAGGAATTAAAGGTCTTTACATGGATAGTCAGGCAGCAGTTAGAGTTGACGGTAAATTGAGTTCATGGTTCAGAGTAGTTTCAGGGGTAAGACAAGGCTGCAACCTGTCTCCACTGTTGTTCATATTATTTATGGATCATATGTTGAAAACAATAGACTGGCTGGGTGAGATTAAGATATGTGAACACAAAATAAGCAGTCTTGCATATGCGGATGACTTAGTTGTGATGGCAGATTCGATTGAAAGTTTGCAAAGTAATATTTCAGAGCTAGATAAGAAATGTAAGGACTATGGTATGAAGATTAGCATCTCCAAAACGAAAGTAATGTCAGTGGGAAAGAAATATAAACGGATTGAGTGCCAAATAGGAGGAACAAAGTTAGAACAGGTGGACGGTTTCAAGTACTTAGGATGCATATTCTCACAGGATGGCAACATAGTGAAAGAACTGGAAGCGAGGTGTAGCAAAGCTAATGCAGTGAGCGCTCAGCTACGATCTACTCTCTTCTGCAAAGTAATATTTCAGAGCTAGATAAGAAATGTAAGGACTATGGTATGAAGATTAGCATCTCCAAAACGAAAGTAATGTCAGTGGGAAAGAAATATAAACGGATTGAGTGCCAAATAGGAGGAACAAAGTTAGAACAGGTGGACGGTTTCAAGTACTTAGGATGCATATTCTCACAGGATGGCAACATAGTGAAAGAACTGGAAGCGAGGTGTAGCAAAGCTAATGCAGTGAGCGCTCAGCTACGATCTACTCTCTTCTGCAAGAAGGAAGTCAGTACCAAGACAAAGTTATCTGTGCACCGTTCAATCTTTCGACCAACTTTGTTGTATGGGAGCGAAAGCTGGGTGGATTCAGGTTACCTTATCAACAAGGTTGAGGTTACGGATATGAAAGTAGCTAGGATGATTGCAGGTACTAGTAGATGGGAACAATGGCAGGAGGGTGTGCACAATGAGGAAATCAAAGAAAAACTGGGAATGAACTCTATAGATGTAGCAGTCAAGGCGAACAGGCTTAGATGCTGGGGTCATGTTACACGCATGGGAGAAGCAAGGTTACCCAAGAGACTCATGGATTCAGCAGTAGAGGGTAGGAGGAGTCGGGGCAGACCGAGAGAAGGTACCTGGATTCGGTTAAGAATGATTTTGAAGTAATAGGTTTAACATCAGAAGAGGCACCAATGTTAGCACTGAATAGGGGATCATGGAGGAACTGTATAAGGGAGGCTATGCTCCAGACTGAACGCTGAAAGGCATAATCAGTCTTAAATGATGATGATGATGATGATGATGTTGTAGTTGATGTACATTCTGAGGGAAAAAGACAAAAAAAAGGAAAAAAATAGACACAACGAAGCAGTTACCCAGATGAGACAGAAATCGGTGTATGTAATGTACAGTACATGTTCGGATAAACAAATGATTACAGTTTCAGAAAAATTGGTTCATTTATTCAAGAGAAAAAGTTTCACAAATTGAGGAAGTCAATAACACTTGTCCATCTCTGGCCCTTACGTAACCAGATATTCGGCTTGGCATTGATTGATAGAATTGTTCGATGTCCTTATGAGGAATATCGTTCCAAATAATGTGCCTCAGAGCGTCAAAATACCGAGCTGGTTGGAGGGCCCTGTTCATAATGACCAAAATTTTCTCCAAGATACGTACCTAAAGACTGGAAAATTGCTCAAGTCACACCAGTACCCCAAAAGGGAAGTAGGAGTAATCCGCTGAATTACAGGCCTTTATCACTAACGTCGATTTGCAGTGGGGTTTTAGAACATATACTGTATTCGAACATTATGAAGTACCTCGAAGAAAACGATTTAGTGACATATAGTCAGCACGGATTCAGAAAATATCGTTCCTGTGAAACACAACTAGCTCTTTATACTCATGAAGTAATGAGTGCTATCGACAGGGGATGTCAAATTGATTCCATATTTTTAGATTTCCAGAAGGCTTTCGACACCGTTCCTCACAAGCGTCTTCTAACCAAACTGCGTGCCTACGGAGTATCACCTCAGTTGTGCGACTGGATTCGTGATTTCCTGTCAGAACGGTCACAGTTCGGAGCAATAGATGGAAAGTCATCGAGTAAAACAGAAGTAATATCCGGCGTTGTCCAAGGAAGTGTTATAGGCCCTCTATTGTTCCTGATCTATATTAACGACATAGGAGACACTCTGAGTAGCCGTCTTAGATTGTTTGCAGATGATGCTGTCATTTGCCGTCTTGTAAAGTCACCAGATGATCAAAACGACTTGCAAAATGATTTAGATAAGATATCTGTATGGTGCGAAAAGTGGCAACTGACAGTGAATAAAGAAAAGTGCGAAGTTATTCACATGAGTACCAAAAGAAGTCAGCTAAATTTCGATTACGCGATGAGTCAAACAAATCTGTAGGCTGTAAATTCAACTAAATACTTGGAGATTACAATTACAAATAACATAAATTGGAACGATCACATAGACAATATTGTGGGTAGAGCAAACTAAAGACTGCGACTCATTGGCAGAACACTTAGAAGGTGCAACAGGTCTACCAAAGAGTCTGCTTACACTACGCTTGTCCGCCCTATTCTGGAGTACTGCTGTGCGGTGTGGGATCCGCATCAGGTGGGACTGACGGATGACATCAAAAAGTATAAAGAAGGGCAGCTCGTTCTGTATTATCGCGACATAGGGGAGATAGTGTCACAGACATGATACGTGGATTGGAGTGGCAATCATTGAAACAAAGGCGTTTTTCGTTGCGAAGGGATCTTATAATGAAATTTCAATCACCAGTTTTCTCCTCCGATTGCGAAAACATTCTGTTAACATCCACCTACATAGGGAGAAATGATCATCACGATGAAATAAGAGAAATCAGGGCTCGCATGGAAAAATTTAAGTGCTCGTTTTCCCCGCGTGCCGTTCGAGAGTGGTACGGTATGAAACGTCCCCTTAGAACAATTTCTGAATTACTGTGCTGATAAACCTCTTACACTATTTGCTTTTCAAACAGCTGAGCAAAACTGAACGTGCTCAAACATTCACTAAAGTGACACACAATATTTTTAGCGCAACGCAATCTGACTTTCAAAAATCCCTACAAAAGAAAGGCGCTGACTAACATTAACCTATACGTTTCACAAATCACTTACCTCACCAAAAATCTTCGTTACTCGAACTACTGCAATACAGCGAGCGCCACTACTGCCAGCTAAATAAAAGATTCAAACTACAGAAGGCACTAACTACTGATAGGCATAGTTAGCAAATGAAAGACTTTAATAGAGAACAAACAATGTATTTACCTCAATAGTGTTCAAAAGTCATAATGTATATAGCAGTTCATGATATCCAGTACTACAAATTTCAAAACTCCGCCATCTCTCTCCTCACATCCACCACTGCTGGCGGCTCACCTCCAACTGCGCAACGCTACGCGCTGTTAACATCCAGCTGCCCAACACTACAATAGCCAACAACAATGCAAACCAGCCACAGACTGCACACAGCACAGACAGTGATTTTCATACAGAGCGCTATGTGGCGTTACCAATAAAAAATCCTATACAGTCTACTTACAGGTAGAGAGACAGCAAGAAGGTGGTTCATTGAACCCTCTGCCAGGCACTTTATTATGAATAGCAGAGTAATCACGTAGATGTAGATGTAGATGTAGGAGGGGATCCACCGGCCTTACTAGCTGCAAGGTAGGGTTTGGCAAGTAGGAAGACAACCAGTAGAAACTCACGCCGTCTTGCTGAAATGTAAGCCCAGGTTGGCTTGCCATGAAGGGCAACAAACGGGGTGTAGCATATCACCCTATACCGCTGTTCTGTAGGGGTGTAGCGGATGGCGACCAAAGGGGTCCTGTCAGGAAATGAGTCGGCGCTCCAGACGACGACCCTGGCTGTCGGTCCGTATGGCAGGCGACACTCAGGCTGATATCCCGCCGCTTACGTACCTTGCTGATCTTGTCACTGCCTACAATGACTTCGTTTTTTTCTCCTGATTTATGTTTTCGTCATTCATGGTCGATGCGGGTGCCGCTACTTGATCACACGGGGGTTAATAGGGCCGTCCTTAGTTCATCACACGCTATATCTTTAGGGATTGATGATGGTATCACCACTACATCACACGCCACGTCTGTGGGCATTGGTGGAGGTATCCCTCCTACTTCAGACGCCGCATCACTGGGGGTTGATGGTGATGTCCCTGCTTCACTACACGCTACGTCATTTTTAGTCTGTTTACACACTTCACTGATGATATCGCTCTGTTTAGGGGACGTTGCTGCAGGTGGTGGCGGGGTCCTCACACTGATGACAAAAAGGGTTACCCATGGGTTGTGGTTCCCTCCTGAGGCGTTTGATACAGTTCCCCACAGCAAAGGAAGAGCATATGGACTACCAGACCAATTGCGTGATTGGATTGAAGAGTTCCTAGATAACAGAAGGCAGCATGTCATTTTCAATGGAGAGAAGTCTTCCGACGTAAGAGTGATTTCAGGTGTGCCGCAGGGGAGTGTCGTAGGACTGTTGCAATTCACAATATATATATAAATGACCTTGTGGATAATATCGCAATTTCACTGTGGTTTTTTGCGGATGATGCTGTAGTATATCGAGAGGTGCTGGGAATGGCAATTGAATTTCAATGTAGACAAGTGTAATGTGCTGCGAATACACAGAAAGAAAGATCCCTTATCATTTAGCTACAATATAGCAGGTCAGCAACTGGAAGCAGTTAATTCCATAAACTATCTGGGAGTAGGCATTAGGAGTGATCTAAAATGGAATGACCATGTAAAATTAATCGTCGGTAAAGCAGACGCCAGACAGATTCAGTGGAAGAATCCTAAGGAAATGCAGTCCGAAAACAAAGGAAGTAGGTTACAGTACACTTGTTCGCAACTGCTTGAATACTGCTGACCGGTGTGGGATTCGTACCAGAGAGGGTTGATAGAAGAGATAGAGTAGATCCAACGAAGAGCAGCGCGCTTCGTTACAGGACCATTTAGTAATCGCGAAAGCGTTACGGAGATGATAGATGAACTCCAGTGGAAGACTCCGCAGGAGAGACGCTCAGTAGCTCGGTACGGGCTTTTGTCAAAGTTTCGAGAACATACCTTCACCGAGGAGTCAAGCAGTGTATTGCTCCCTCCTACGTATATCTCGCGAAGAAGCCATGAGGACAAAATCAGAGAGATTAGAGCCCACACAGAGGCACGAACAATACGAAACTGGAATAGAAGGGAGAACCGACAGAGGCACTCAAGGTACCCTCCGCCACACACCGTCAGGTGGCTTGCGGAGTATGGCTGTAGATGTAGATGTAGATGTAGATAAACTTAACAGCTTTTATGTATCGTTTACATTTTGTTGTATCATATGATTTTGCATGTTCGGAATTTTTATGAAGTGCAGTAGATTGTCTTGCGTTTTGTTGCGTTTCGTAGTTGTTCTGAGACGCACTTTGATGTATGTGTGTGTGTGTGTGTATCAGTGTCGTGGTGCCATTTTTCAGCAGAACAATGCTGGTCTACACCGTGTACACAAAGGCTGTCTGAGTGATGTTGATGTATTCCCGTGCCAAGCAAGGTCCCCAGATCTCACCCCGATGGAAAATATGTGAGACCAGCTTGGACGTCAACTACATCCAAGTGTTATTGTCCAGGATATCGAGTACCAGTTACAACGATTGTGAAGCATATTGCCTCAGGAAGGGACACAATGACCTTCTGATACCATTCCCAACCGAGTCAGTGCATACACGCGCGCAAGAGAGAGAGTGCGATGTGATTCTGTTAAGTCGGCTCGTACTCCTAACTTCTTGGTAAATTTGATTGAATTTTATAATCACTAAAATAACATCACGTATCCTCTGAACCCATGAAATTTCATTTCCTCCTCCTCTTCTGCGTGCTTCTTCCGTGCGCTTACTTCTTTTGTCAGGCAGTGCGTCTCAACGACTAGTAATATTAGTAACAATAGCAACAACAGAATATTTTTATTATTATTTATTTTATGGCCTTCATTGGACCACTGTAGTCAAAAATACAAAGTTCTAAACAAGTTGTTACAAATGGATACAATTTGGTTCGAAAATAACTTAATATATTTAGGTAGTATAATTATTAGAGGCTATTCTTATATGAAAGGTGTTTTGCTCTTCTGTCTGCCCAATATTTCTTCATTCTTTCAGATATTTTCTTTCTTTCTTCATCTGAGACAACTCTTCCTGTACTCCTTTTATAGATTTTCATTTGTAGTCTGGTTTGCGGGTCTTGCAGTATTCTGGTTTTCTCTGTCTTGTTTTTTAGGTCATCTACTGTAATTTGAAGTTCTTTTATATCGTCCTTAATTTCTGTGATCCATTTAATGTCGCTCTTGCTATTCCACAATTTTTGTATTATTTTTTTAATAATTCTGTTTTCTGGAGTTCTCATCAGATGTCCAAAGAATGAGATGCGTTTCTTCCTGATTGTGCTCATGACTGGTTCTATTTTCTTATATACTGTTTCATTTGATGCTATTCTCCAATGTCCATTTATTTTATACTGTTTATTTATACATGTCCTAATTATTTTTCTTTCTATTTTTAGTATTCTGTCAATTTCTGCTGTATTAGTTGTTTTGAAGTTAGTTTCAGCTGCATACGTTATTTCTGGTTGTGTAACAGTTTTATAGTGTATTAATTTTGCATCTATAGATAGGCTTTTTTTGTTGTATGTAGTTTTGGTAATGTAATTTGCATAGTTCAGTTTTTTTATTCTATTTTGCCATGATGGCTTCTCATTTAGATTGTATGCTATTATTTCGCCTAAATACTTAAATTTATCAACAATTTTGATTTCCTGTTCTCCTATTGTAATTTTGTTTGCAAGTGGTGGATCAGTTAGCATAATCTCCGTTTTTCCAAATGATATTCTAAGGCCTACTTTCTCTGCTATTTCTTGTAGTGATTTCACTTGTTGCCTGGCTTATATCTATAAACATTTACGAATGTATAAAAGTAAGATAACGACACAGTAATTTCTAAGAGAGAAAAGTCGGATGCACAGCATCAGCAAGGTATTTTGAAAAATGGAAAAGGCCTGCTGGAAAATAAGGGTATTAATTAATCAGCGCGGGATTAACCGAGCGGTAAAAGGCGCTGCAGTCATGGACTGTGCTGCTGGTCCCGGCGGAGGTTCGAGTCCTCCCTCGGGCATGGGTGTGTGTGTTTGTCCTTAGGGTGATTTAGGTTAAGTAGTGTGTAAGCTCAGGAACTGATGACCTTTACAGTTAAGTCCCATAAGATTTCACACACATTTTTTTGAATTAATAAGGTAAACACAATAAACGAAGGCAGATATTGTTGTTTTAATAGAGAGAATAGATAGGAAATTAGCCGCCCTATGGAGCCGATGATATTATTCAGTGCTCTGGTATAATAAGTGGGAACGAAATTTTCTACTGTTTCGTTCAGAACGGTAAGGGAGACAGATTGTGTGATAATCTTTCACGCTTATCTGCACGTAGCCGCGCTAGCTGTGCTTAAGATGATGAAATGTGATCAAAACGCCGAATATCACAGATATATACCATACGCAGGTGTTCGTCACTAGCTACAAGCGCCTTAGACTTCGCTGGGAAAGACCTTGCAGCATAACATCGCTGTAGTCAATTACTGGAGGTGTAACCGTTTGTGCAAGTCGGGTCCGAAGGGAAAAAGTTTTTTGTATTTTTGTAGGCCACCGAGAGACGCTGAAGCCTCCTAGGAAATTGTAGCTGCTTCTTCAGCCCAGTTTAGGTTGTGATCCATCATTGTTTCTGAAGGCAGTGGTTCGCTGTCTGGGCTGCAGACAGGCCCGGTATGCGGCAAGGTCTCCTACCTGATGAAGACCACTACTTTAGTCGTCGAAACGGTCTCTGCAGAATATAATTGTGACGTTGGCTAGACAACGTAGGTTTTACAAGGGGGATTTAGAGCTGTGAGGAGGGGAGAGGAGAAAAAGGAGCGGAAGAAACGTGACTCCTTAGTCCACCATTTGTTCGCCATTGTTAGGTATTTAATACGTGACACGAAGATTACTGAAGCGAGTACAAAAAATGTCCACAGCGCCGTGGCGGGGACGCCTAGATAAAAAAAAAAGCACCCGTGTACATTGCGCTCAGCGACTACTGTGGTGACCCGGTGCTGCAGGAGTGATAATTTCCATTGTGAGAGTCACTACAATGCCGGACGCGGAGCGTGTCTTTGAAGTAATTCCTGGCGAGCGGGGCACAGCAAGGGTGGGGCGTGTCCGCAGCCCCTTTGTGCAGCCGCCTGGCTGCGCGCCCATTGAATACGAAATTGAAAAATTCCACAGGGGAGGAAGGCGCCCCCAGCGGACGTGGCCGGAGCCGCAAGCGCCGCGCGCCGCGCGCAGCGGACAACCCGGCGTCTTCCGTGGGAACCGCCGACCACCGACCACCGACCACCGACCACCAGCCGGCTGGATACATGCAGCCGCGGCGCGAGACCCTCGCAACCCTGCTGCACAGGGCCGGTGACAGCTTACGTCCGAAAACTACGGGTGCATACTGTATGCTCCAAGTCTCGATCGCAGCTGTAACTTCAATAATTTTGCAAAAACAGACATAATGTCTTATGGGATAACAGCAATCAGTGATTTTATAATGTTGCTTAAAATCCGTCTTCATTGCAAAAATTTTTTTATTATTCATATGACCGGTTTCGGTTCATTCAGAACCATCTTCAGATCTGATATTTCAGTTACAGGAGTAACCCGTCCGAATCCAGCAACTTTCACATGCTACGTCACATGATGGATTCGGACGGGTTACTCCTGTAACTGAAATATCAGATCTGAAGATGGTTCTGAATGAACCGAAACCGGTCATATGAATAATAAAAAATTTTTTGCAATCACGACGGATTTTAAGCAACATTACTTCAATAATTACCAGTTTCGGCTGATGGGTATTGCGGTAGTATAAGTTGAGTATAGCATTAGAAATTTTAAAAGATGTTGTATTGCATTAGCGCACGCTGATCGCTTAACCTACAGAAACAAGCATATCGAGGTCTTCTTTCCACCGCTAAAGCAAAATTGATCCCCACCTACCCTGCACCTCTCTGCCCTGTCGTACAGAAGGTGCACGCAACACTCTGGATACAGCGTGTGCAGAAATATCAGCAGGAAATAATAAAACAGCTAAGGTCGCCGTATTGGAGTATGTTATCTGCTCAGATTCTCTCAGCTCTCTCCTTAGTCTCTAAGCTCTCTACCCTGTTTACCCTCTGGTCCACCGGATTCAGGACTGCCTCCACTTCCTCCACTTGATGGGCGTCTCTGTGGCGTTCCTCTGGATGGTTCAAATGGCTCTGAGCACTATGGGACTTAACTTCTGAGGTCATCAGTCCCGCCCGGGTTCCCGGGTTCGATTCCCGGCGGGGTCAGGGATTTTCTCTGCCTCGTGATGACTGGGTGTTGTGTGATGTCCTTAGGTTAGTTAGGTTTAAGTAGTTCTAAGTTCTAGGGGACTGATGACCATAGATGTTAAGTCCCATAGTGCTCAGAGCCATTTGAATCATCAGTCCCCTAGAACTTAGAACTACTTAAACCTAACTAACATAAGAACATCACGCACATCCATTCCTGAGGCAGGATTCGAACCTGCGACCGTAGCGGTCACGCGGTTCCAGACTGTAGCGGCTAGAACCGCTCGGCCACTCCGGCCGGCGGCTTTCCTCTGGACCCCAGGACATGTTGGTATCTGTGGAAATGAGGCGGCCGATATAGCGGCCAAGGCTGCAGTCTCTCTTCGTCAGCCAGCTATTCGCATGATTCCCTTCGCCGATCTACGGAGTGTTTTATGTCGTCTTGTTGCTCTTTTATGGCACGCACATTGGTCGACACTTCCCAATAATAAATTGCGGGACGTGAAAGCTCTTCCCTGTGCTTGGACCTCTTCCTCCCGAACTCGTCGTCGGGAGGAGGTAATTTTAACTAGGCTCCGGATAGGGGACTGTCTTTTTAGCCATCGACATCTTTTAAGCGGCGATCCTCCCCCACTCTGTCCCCACTGCTCTCAACTGTGGACGGTGAGACACCTTTTACTTGAGTGCCCCTATTTTACTCCGTTACGCGCCCGTCTACAGCTGTCGCCTGATATATATTCCATTTTAGCAGATGACACGCGCTCAGCCGATCGCGTTCTCGAGTTTATTAGTGCCAGTGAGATGACGTCAGTCATTTGAAGCTCTTTTTGGAGGCAAACAACCCCCCTTCTATAGTGGTTTTTTAAGCATTCCTTCTGTTTTTGGTTTCCCCACTTTTTTGAGTTTCACTCCCATTGCTGCTGGTTTCGAGTTTCGTTATTTTACCTTTTCCTAAGTCACAGACCGGGCACCCCGCCCGCATCTCGTGGTCGTGCGGTAGCGTTCTCGCTTCCCACGCCCGGGTTCCCGGGTTAGATTCCCGGCGAGGTCAGGGATTTTCTCTGCCTCGTGATGGCTGGGTGTTGTGTGCTGTCCTTAGGTTAGTTAGGTTTAAGTAGTTCTAAGTTCTAGGGGACTGATGACCATAGATGTTAAGTCCCATAGTACTCAGAGCCATTTTTCCAGACCGGGCACTAATGACCGTAGCAGTTTTGCGCCCTAAAACCATAACAAAAAAAAGGTCGCCGTAGCTCTTGCAACATATGTCTTCAATTATCCGCTGGATATATTCCAATCTCTGTCTTCCTGTAGAATTTTTAGCCTCTACAGCTACCTTTAGTACCATGGAGGTTGTACCTTGACGTCTTAACAGATGACCAATCATGCTGTCCCTTCTTCTAGTCAAAGATTTCCACATATTCCTTTCCTCCCCGATTTTGCGGAGAACCTCCGCAATCCTAACCTTACCAGTCCATTTAATTTTCATCATTCGTCTGTGGCACCAGATCTCAAATGCTTCCATTCTTTTCTGTTCCGGTTTTCCTCACAGTCCGTGTTTCACTACAGTACAATGCTGAGCTGCAAACGCACATTATGAGAAATTTCTTCCTCAAATTAAAGCCTATGTTTGTTTTATCTTGCCCAGGAACACCTTTTTAGCCAGTGTTAGTCTGCCATTTATGTCCCCTTGCTATATCCGTTGTAGATTATTTTTCTACCTTGGTTGCAAAATTCCTTAACTTCATAGACTTCATGATCACCAATTCCGATGTTAAGTCTCCTGCTGTCCTCATTTCTGCTACTTCTCATCTTTCTTCGATTTACTCTCAATCCGTACTCGGTACTCATTAGACAGTTCATTCCATTCGATGCATCATGTAATTCTTTTCCACTTCCAGTGAGGATAGCAATGCTATCAGCTAGTTTTGTCATTGATATCCCGTCGCGCCGGCCGGAGTGGCCGAGCGGTTCTAGGTGCTACAGTCTGGAAGCGCGCGACCGCTGCGGTCGCAGGTTCGAATCCTGCCTCGGGCATGGATGTGTGTGATGTCCTTAGGTTAGTTACGTTTAAGTAGTTCTAAGTTCTAGGGGACTGATGACCTCAGAAGTTAAGTCCCTTAGTGCTCAGAGCCATTTCAACCATTTATTTTATCCGTTCACGATGAATTTTAATCGCACTCTTGGAACTTCCTTTTATTCCGCCATTGCTTCTTCGAAATACAGATTGAATAGTAGGGGTGAAACACAACATCTTTCTCTCACACTCATTTTAATCTGAGCATTTCGTTTTTGATCTCCGACTCTTACTGTTCTCTCTTGGTTCTTGTACATATTATGTGTCACTCGTTTTTCCTTACAGCTTACCCCTATTTTTCTCAGAATTGCGCACCATTTTATATTGTCGAATACTTTTTACAGCTCGGCATATCCTATGAAAGTGTCTTGATTTTGCTTCAGTCTTGCTTCCATTATCGACCTACTCGTATGCAATGGTACGAAAGCAATACTTAAAACCGCTTAGCAAGCCTTACTGTTGAACACTCGTGCAGTATACGTAAACAGAAGAGTGTGAATTAGTGCTGTGTGATGTAATAATTCAAAAATGTTGTCAAATTGTTTACTGCTTGTGTTCGTCTTTTCTTTGTAGTTTTCTCGACGTTTCTCATTGGCTTATTATACCTAGAAATATGTTTTGTGTTTCAATAGGAGAGCTCGACGTTCGTACATTCGTTACCATCGTAAATTTGTTTACGCATCAACGTTAAAATCATTTATTGCGAAGGTTTTCGTGTTGCCTATTTCCATCATTTAATGCTATGTTTTGAAGAGCACATCATTTCACTAAAAAATCAATAATTAAAAAACTTTCTATAAAAATGTCTGCCTTATCATCACACTGGCAATCAACGTACTGTTCACAGAGAGGGTAAACGCACCAGAAAAACAAAGAGATCAGTGATGTATTTTGCTATGCGAAGATGTCTAAGCTTAATAGATACAAGGAAAGGCAATTTTATGTGTCATTAATGCATGTGATAACTGACATTATAAAAGTTTATATGCGATCATACAAATTTTAGAAATAAAAATAATAATAACCATTGTGGATGCTTTCTAAATTATTAAATATGTCGATACAATTTAAGTATTACAATCTTCTATCAGAAATGACTTTTTATTAGATGTTTCTACATTTGAAAACGAGCACATTGTAGTTTCATATCTGCTTAAAAGTAAAAGAGTATCAAAATTAAGCGTTTTGTAAAGAAGTAATTGGACCGGTTCGTGACTCTATTGTGTGTATCAAGTTGTACACTAAAAACAAAAGTGTGTACCAGTGACCAGTTCCATTACAACGAACGAAATAATTTGGTTAACTCTTCGGAAGCTCTGCTTATATCTTACGCTAATTACACTACTGGCCATTAAAATTGCTACACCAAGAAGAAATGTAGATGATAAACGAGTATTCCTTGGAGAAATATATTATACTAGAACTGACATGTGCTTACATTTTCACGCAGTTTGGGTGCATAGATACTGACAAATCAGTACCCAGAACAACCACCTCTGGCCGTAATAACGGCCTTGATACGCCTGGACATTGAGTCAAACAGAGCTTGGATGGCGTGTTCAGGTACAGCTGCCCATGCAGCTTCAGCACTATACCACAGTTCATCAAGAGTAGTGACTGGCGTATTGCGACGAGTGAGTTGCTCGGCCACCATTGACCAGACGTTTTCAGTTGGTGAGAGATCTGGAGAATGTGCTGAACATTATCTGTATTCAGAAAGGCCCGTACAGGATCTGCAACATGTGGTCGTGCATTATCCTGCTGAAATGTAGGGTTTCGCTGGGATCAAATGAAAGGTAGAGCCACGGGTCGTAACACATCTGAAATGTAGCGTCCACTGTTCAAAGCGGCGTCAATGCGAACGAGAGGTGACCGAGACGTGTAACCAATGGCATCCCATACAATCACGCCGGGTGATATGCCAGAATGGCGATGACGAATACACGCTTCCAATGTGCGTTCACCACGATGTCGCCAAACACGGATGCGACCATCATGATGCTTTAAACAGAGCCTGGATTCATCCGAAAAAATGACGTTTTGCCATTAGTGCATCCAGGTTCGCCGTTGAGTACACCATCGCAGGCGTTCCTGTCTGTGATGCAGCGTCAAGGGTAGCCGCAGCTATGATCTCCGATCTGATAGTCCATGCTGCTGCAAACGTCGTCGAACTGTTCGTGCAGATGGTTATTGTCTTGCAAACGTCCCCATCTGTTGACTCAGGGATTCGGACGTTGCTGCACGATCCGTTACAGTTATGCGGATAAGACGCCTCTCATCTCGACTGCTAGTGATACGAGGCCGTTGGGATCCAGCACGGCGTTCCGTATTACTCTCCTGAACCCACCGATTCCATTTTCCGCTAACAGTCATTGGATATCGACCAACGCGAGCAGCAATGTCGCGATACAATAAACCGCAATCGCGATAGGCTACAATCCGACCTTTATCAAAGTCGGAAACTTGACGGTACGCATTTCTCCTCCTTACACGAGGCATCACAACAACGTTTCACCAGGCAACGCCGGTCAACTGCTGTTTGTGTATGAGAAATCGGTTGGAAACTTTCCTCATGTCAGCACGTTGTAGGTGTCACCACCGGCGCCAACCTTGTGTGAATGCTCTGAGAAGCTAATCATTTGCATAGCACAGCATCTTCTTCCTGTCGGTTAAATTTCGCGTCTGTAGTACGTCATCTTCGAGGTGTAGCAATTTTAATGGCCAGTAGTGTATTTGCACTGGAACGGCTAGTCGACAAATTGTTCCTGGATAGTGATTTTGATGTAAGAAATGAAGAACGTGGAAGACCACCAAAAAATTTCGAAGACGCCGAATTGCTAGCAATATTGGATGAAGATGATACGTTGAGTCAGAAGCAAATGGCAGCAGTGCTAAATATTGCACAACATACTATTTCTGAGCGTTTGAAAGCTATGGGAAAGGTCCAAAAGTGTGGAAAATGGGTGCCACATGAATTGAATGAAAGACAGATGGAATACCGAAAAACCATTTGTCAAATTTTGCCTCAAAGGCATGAAAGAAAATCAGTTTTGCATCGAACTGTTAATGGCGATGAAAAATGGGTTTATTTTAAGAATACTAAACGGGAAAAATCATGGGTTAATCCGGGACAACCATCAAGATCGACTGCAAAACCAGATCGATTCGGCAAGAAGACAATGCACTCTTTTTGGTGGGATCAGAAAAGTGTGGTGTATCATGAGCTTCTAAAACCCGGAGAAACTGTGAATACTAATCGCTACAGACAACAAATGATCAATTTCAACTATGCATTGATCGAAAAAAGACCAGAATGGGCCAGAAGACATGGCAAAGTAATTTTTTTACACGACAATGCACCTGCACACAAAGCAAAACTGGTTCGGGATACAATGAAAACACTTGGCTGGGAGCTGCTACCCCACCCGCCGTATTCACCAGATTTGGCTCCTTCCGACTGCCATTTGTTTTCATCAATGGGACACGCATTGGCTGAGGAACACTTCGACTCCTACGAAGAAGTCGAAAATTGGGGGTCTGATTGGTTTGCTTCAAAAGACGAATATTTCTATTGGCATGGTGTCCACAAATTGCCAGAAAGGTGGTCAAAATGTATGGAAAGCAATGGTCAGTACTTTGAATAAAATGTTTTTACTTTTCAATTCAAAATTAGTGTTTCATTTTCACAAAAAGACGCTCATTTCATACCGGTACACCTGGTACACACGTCTTCACTGCCATGGAGTGTCACGTGGCCGCCTGGTACCGGCTGTACACCGCCTACGGTGCTCCAAAGCGACCAGTGGCGCTGGCCAACATTTTGTGCGGTGACCTTACCAAGTGCAGTTAGCCGCTGGCACAGCGGTGGTGCCATGTGAACCACGTGTGTCTGAGGGCCATGCTTCCCACGCTGGTGTGGGTTGTGTCTTTTGAAAGTGCCCTACTTACAGCTTCTGGTATTACGCGCCTTAGCCACCAGCCCACCGACTACCCGCTCTTGGTGAGAAATACACTCCTAGAAATGGGAATAAGAACACATTGACACCGGTGTGTCAGACCCACCATACTTGCTCCGGACACTGCGAGAGGGCTGTACAAGCAATGATCACACGCACGGCACAGCGGACACACCAGGAACCGCGGTGTTGGCCGTCGAATGGCGCTAGCTGCGCAGCATTTGTGCACCGCCGCCGTCAGTGTCAGCCAGTTTGTCGTGGCATACGGAGCTCCATCGCAGTCTTTAACACTGGTAGCATGCCGCGACAGCGTGGACGTGAACCTTATGTGCAGTTGACGGACTTTGAGCGAGGGCGTATAGTGGGCATGCGGGAGGCCGGGTGGACGTACCGCCGAATTGCTCAACACGTGGGGCGTGAGGTCTCCACAGTACATCGATGTTGTCGCCAGTGGTCGGCGGAAGGTGCACGTGCCCGTCGACCTGGGACCGGACCGCAGCGACGCACGGATGCACGACAAGACCGTAGGATCCTACGCAGTGCCGTAGGGGACCGCACCGCCACTTCCCAGCAAATTAGGGACACTGTTGCTCCTGGGGTATCGGCGAGGACCATTCGCAACCGTCTCCATGAAGCTGGGCTACGGTCCCGCACACCGTTAGGCCGTCTTCCGCTCACGCCCCAACATCGTGCAGCCCGCCTCCAGTGGTGTCGCGACAGGCGTGAATGGAGGGACGAATGGAGACGTGTCGTCTTCAGCGATGAGAGTCGCTTCTGCCTTGGTGCCAATGATGGTCGTATGCGTGTTTGGCGCCGTGCAGGTGAGCGCCACAATCAGGACTGCATACGACCGAGGCACACAGGGCCAACACCCGGCATCATGGTGTGGGGAGCGATCTTCTACACTGGCCGTACACCACTGGTGATCGTCGAGGGGACACTGAATAGTGCACGGTACATCCAAACCGTCATCGAACCCATCGTTCTACCATTCCTAGACCGGCAAGGGAACTTGCTGTTCCAACAGGACAATGCACGTCCGCATGTATCCCGTGCCACCCAACGTGCTCTAGAAGGTGTAAGTCAACTACCCTGGCCAGCAAGATCTCCGGATCTGTCCCCCATTGAGCATGTTTGGGACTGGATGAAGCGTCGTCTCACGCGGTCTGCACGTCCAGCACGAACGCTGGTCCAACTGAGGCGCCAGGTGGAAATGGCGTGGCAAGCCGTTCCACAGGACTACATCCAGCATCTCTACGATCGTCTCCATGGGAGAATAGCAGCCTGCATTGCTGCGAAAGGTGGATATACACTGTACTAGTGCCGACATTGTGCATGCTCTGTTGCCTGTGTCTATGTGTCTGTGGTTCTGTCAGTGTGATCATGTGATGTATCTGACCCCAGGAATGTGTCAATAAAGTTTCCCCTTCCTGGGACAATGAATTCACGGTGTTCTTATTTCAATTTCCAGGAGTGTATTAAGTTCTTGTAAGTAGCCGCCATCCGATAATGAGGCTGCAGGCGCATTTGGAAGACAAGTGACTGCAGAGCAAAAGCATTTTTTTAAACTTTTTAGAAGACTTGTTGCAGTTCCAATTCAAAGCGTCCAGCATTTTTACTGTAGTCGTTTTCAGCGTATGAAACGAGCGAGATATGTTCCACTTGCAGTGAGTTGAGAGCTGAACCTGAGGGTAGTCAGTGAGAAACTGAACCTGATAACTACAGTACCTACTGCTATGGTTGTGAACCAATTACATAGATCAAGTACTGTTTTGCTTTTCTCGTCCCAAGAGTTCTGTCTATTCAGAGAGTTTTCACCCATACACCTTTGACATGAATAGTCCACAAGGGACTTCGTGCATATACGCGCTTTTAATATTTTAACATACATTTACTGCGCTGAACATGACCACACGGTGACGGAAGTATGGATATGCAGTAAATATTATTTGAAACTGACTGCTACACCCTTTACTACTTGAGAAACGATTTTATTTCCTTTTCAATTACGGTGTCATCCTGGACAGTAAATAATTACCTTTGTATTCTTCAATGAAAAGGGAATGAAAATAAAATTGTTTTAGAGAAATGTGTTTCTTAGATGACGAATGAACAAACCACGCCGCGTTCATCAGTTCACCATATCTTCTGAAATTTAGGGCGCCGGGTTCCAGTAGTTCCTCTATTTTTAGAACGACTTCGTTAATGTTGTGGGAGATACAAACGGTATTATTCATTAGTTCATCAACTGGTGCCAGAGGAATATCTCGTTGGAGGGCCAAATTTGTACCCGGATGGATGTCAACCTCTCCTTCCACTTCCAAAACACGCATTTGTACACGATGCAATAAGAGATTAAAATGTTCAAATGTGTGTGAAATCTTATGGGACTTACCTGCTAAGGCCATCAGTTCTTAAGCTTACACACTACTTAACCTAAATTATCCTAAGGACAAACACACACACCCATGACTGAAGGGAGGACTCGAACCTCCGCCGGGATCAGCCGCACAGTCCATGACTGGAGCCCCCAAGACCGCTCGGCTAATCCCGCGCGGCAATAAGAGATTCGTGGAATTTTTGTAGAATTACGGGATGGTAAGAGGCGAACATTTTCAGCAAGTGAACATGGGGCTGCCGACGTATGGTTAGGACGTTAGGCGATGTCAGTGTGTCGTCGATCCGACTGGCTGTTAGACAACCAGTGGTGCAGAATTTTGTTTTGGCAGTCTAGTGGTTCCTACACACACCCAATAGGCGAATTACATTGCGCAATTTAAGGTCACGTTTCCGATACCCCGTAACTGTTTCCCATTACGAATCATAAGTTTGAAATTTGTGTCAAAGATGCCTGCGACCTCCGTTAGTAATGGCGCAAAAGCATGGCGCCCTACGACATCTCCTTCGGGCTCGGCGGTACTTCAAACAACAATGTGTCGACACATGCGAAAAAAAGGCCACAACCCAGAAGTTCATGTGAGGTGTAAAGTGGGTTAATAGTGTCACACTGGCACCAAGTTGCACCACAATTCTGCCAAACGCTACCGTGGGCATGTCGCACGTTGGGAAGGCAGTCGCACCCTCTCTTACCCCCGTTCCACTTCTCCTTTTGACGCCTACTTGATGGAGGTTAGAACCGCGACTCCAGCGTTGGTATTAAGCAGTTATCTTACGGGTGGCCGAGGAAAATATTTCAGACGAGAAAAGGTTTCAGGGGGTGGCATACAGGACCTTAAAGAAACCACTCCAAGGCGTGAGGCGCTGTTTCCCACAGATTTCGCGGTCGAAAACGACAGTCGGCAGTGCGATGAGCCTCAGGACGAGAGGTACTCGACACATCTTCGACGCTGCTGACAGCCCACGGACGCACCGGCACTTCTTTCAGTACATTATTGGCCACAGTCCCCAATGTACATGATCGCACCTATTTGGAGTACATCTACATCTACATTTATACCCCGCAAGCCACCCAACGGTGTGTGGCGGAGGGCACTTTACGTGCCACTGTCGTTACCTCCCTTTCCTGTACCAGTCGCGTATGGTTCGCGGGAAGAACGACTGCCGCAAAGCCTCCGTGCGCGCTCGAATCTTTCTAATTTTACATTCGTGATCTCCTCGGGAGGTATAAGTAGGGGGTAGCAATATATTCGATACCTCATCCAGAAACGTACCCTCTCGAAACCTGGACAGCGAGCTACACCGCGATGCAGAGCGCCTCTCTTGCAGAGTCTGCCACTTGAGTTTGCTAAATATCTCCGTAACCCTATCACGCTTACCAAATGACCCTGTGACGAAACGCGCCGCTTTTCTTCGGATCTTCTCTATCTCCTCTGTCAACCCGACCTGGTGCGGATCCCACACTGATGAGCAATGCTCAAGTATAGGTCGAACGAGTGTTTCTAAGCCACCTCTTTTGTTGATGGACTACATTTTCTAAGGACTATCCCAATGAATCTCAACCTGGCACCCGCCTTACCAGCAATTAATTTTATATGATCATTCCACTTCAAATCGTTCCGTACGCATACTCCCAGATATCTTACAGAAGTAACTGCTACCACTGCTTGTTCTGCTATCATATAATCATACAATAAAGGATCCTTCTTTCTATGTATTCGCAATACATTACATTTGTCTATGTGAAGGATCAGTTGCCACTCCTTGCAACAAGTGCCTATACGCTGCAGATCTTTCTGCATTTCGCTTCAATTTTCTAATGCTGCAACTTCTCTGTATACTACAGCATCATCCGCGAAAAGCCGCATGGAACTTCCGACACAATCTACTAGGTCATTTATATATATTGTGAAAAGCAATGGTCCCATAACACTCCCCTGTGGCACGCCAGAAGTTTCTTTAACGTCTGTAGACGGCTCTCCATTGAGAACGACATGCTGTGTTCTGTTTGCTTCAGCGACAGTGCGGAACTGTATCGAACGCCTTCCGGAAGTCAAGGAAAATGGCATCTACCTGGGAGCCTGTATTTAATATTTTCTGGGTCTCATGAACAAATAAAACGAATTGAGTCTCAGACGATCGCTGTTTTCGGAATCCATGTTGATTCCTACAGAGTAGTACAGTGTGGCCGCAATTTTTGTCTGGTTTACAGGGCGGAGCCAGGAGGGGCAATTGAAAATCATTCGAAGCAGTTAGATCGTGATTCGAAGCAGCAAAAGATGCTTATGCCTTTCTCGGTCTCCTGTTTCACTCCCTCCTCTGGCGGGGTCATGGAAGTGTGTGACACTGGCACATACACGAATAAAACAGCAAAGAGTCCCTCCACGTGTTCCGGTTCAGCAACACCCTCAGTGCGACCCGCCCACATTTGCTGAGCACTTTAAAAATACGACTGTACAAGAAAAGCTCGTAACGAGAGCGCTGGCCACCTGCTGGTGGACATGCTGGACAGGAGACGTGTCAAGGGGTTGCCTGCTTACGGACGCCTAGGGCCCTCGTCACGGTTCTTCTCTGTACGCGTACGTCTGCAAAGCCCTCCACAAACATGGGTGTGTGGCACTGAGGCTGTTGCCGAGCCGGCAGATCTTAGAGGAGCTCTCTGCCGCTTTATTCACACACGTATCAATGTCGCAGCCCTCCGTGACCCTCCCACAAGAGAGCACAAAACAGGAGGGCTGAAAAAGCATTAGAACCCTTTGCTGCTTCAGATGCATTCGTATTCTGTCAAATGGTTTCGAACGGTCTCTAGTGGTTCCACACTGTGCACCAGAAAAAAAATGCGGTCGCAATGCACTCCAAATGCCCTCCCCCTTCCCTCCACCCGCCTTGTTGATGATATGTTAATCTGTTACATTCCTCCTTATAGGTATCATTTTTTTCATGTTACTTACTGTTGGTGGCAGGGGTAAAATACAGGAAGCGAAAGGCTATTTACAGTTTGTACAGAAAGTACAAACGAGGGCCATGAAAGGGAAGCAGCGGTTGGGAAGGGAGTGAGACAGGGTTGTAGCCTATCCCCGATGTTATGCAATCTGTATATTGAGCAAGCAGTAAAGGAAACAAAAGAAAGATTGGGAGTAGGAACTAAAATCCATGGAGAAGAAATAAAAACTTTGAAGTTCGCCGATGACATTGTAATTCTATCAGAGACAGCAAAGGACTTGGAAGATCAGTTGAACGGAATGGACAGTGTCTTGAAAGGAGGATATAAGATGAACATCAACGAAAGCAAAACGAGGATAATGGAATGTAGTCGAATTAAGTCGGGTGATGCTGAGGGAATTAGATTAGGAAATGAGACACGTCAAGTAGTAAATGAGTTGTGCTATTTGGGAAGCAAAATAACTGATGATGGTCGAAGTAGGGAGGATACAAAATGTAGAATGGCAGTGGGAAGAAAAGCATTTCTGAAGTTATTAGCATCGAGTGTAGAACTAAGTGTCAGGAAGTCGTTTCTGAAAGTATTTGTATGGAGTGCAGCCATGTATGGAAGTGAAACAGTTTAGACAAGAAGAGAATAAAGCTTTTGAAATGTGGTGCTATAGAAGACTGCTGAAGATTACATGGGTAGATCACATAACTAATGAGGAGGTATTGAATAGAATTGGGGAGAAGAGGAGTTTGTGGCACAACTTGACAAGTAGAAGGAACCGGTTGGTAGGACATGTTCTGAGACATAAAGGGATCACAAATTTAGCATTGGAGGGCAATGTGGAGGGTAAAAATCGTAGAGGGAGACGAAAGAGATGAATACGCTAAGCAGATTCAGAAGGATGTAGGTTGCAGTAAGTACTGGGAGATGAAGATGCTTTCACAGGATAGAGTAGCATGGAGAGCTGCATCAAACCAGTCTCAGGACTGAAGACTACAACAACAACAATACTGTTGGGAATGCAGGAGGACGGCGTAGGTTATCTTCAGTCGGAAAGATTCCTAAAAATTAGTAATAAAATGATATTTATTAAATATGAAGGAACACTCAACTTCAATGATGCTTCTTCTTGTGAAATGTGCAGCACAATTAGACGTTCGAAATTATTACAAGTCCTCTAAAATGTTAAAAGTTCCGTCACTGTGCCCCTGAGTGGTGCCTACGTAGAGTCCAGAGCTGGCCTGCGATGCCTACGGAGCACGAGTCTCGGAGACGACGGACGAACACTGCAGGTAGTAGAGTCGACCGTAACACGTCTCGGCGCACTGAAGAGAACTGTCCGTCGTAGGTCATTGCTCCGGTATATAACGAGGCATGGACCAATTAATACCGACACACTTCATGCCCATGGGTTGGCAGCTGCGGTCCCTGGCGGCCCTCCGTGTAGTTCGTGCTGCCGAGCCATGCAGCTGCTGCTCTTCGACTGTTTCGAGCGCGGATTATCGACTGTGTTGCGGAACTATCGTCTATCTGGACTCGTGAGTACCGTCGCCACAGTTACGGGCTGATTCATGCGGCTCTATATATTTATTCCTTTTTACGTTATATTAACACGTTTTACGAAGCAATTGACTACATATACTGTTACTTGGCACATTCCCCTATTTATTTGCAAGTACTTCTCGTGCTGCTTAATGCACACACATGCAAATAATTAGCACTGTTTATCTGAACCTGCTTGCTCTTTATGTGTCATATGAGTTTGTGGGCTTTCATAAATTAAAATGAGGAGTGGTGGCCCTCAACCACGTACCCACGGAGTTAGAGATGAAATATTAAAAGTCTTGGCTGGTTTCGTTGTCTAGGGGCTGGGATACTTATTTCCCGCATTACAAGCCAAATAGTGCTGAGTCAACAGTGTACAATATAAATGCACACATGAATCGAATGGTCGAAGGTTCCTATCACTCGGCAATTGCGAATTATGAACGTAAAATATAAATTTATAAATGAAGGATTGCAATTAAATAAAATCTGCAGGTACTATTTTAACGACTTTAAATGATGAATACGATAGCAGAAGTACCTTTAAGAATGCCCTTTGTTACTGTAAAACACGTATTGGTGTCGATGGTCCAGCAATCAAATAAAGTATAAGTTGAATAACAGGGAAACTGTTTCATGTAATTAGTTACGAACAACAACGTAGCTCGCGAGATATTCACTTATACACGCGTACTATGTCTTCACTGCAGAAGCCACGGAAATCTCACAAGTGCACAAGTCGGCACTACGATATATTTCTATCTTTCACAACCACGCGCAAACAGGTCCACTCTCCAAGTCTTCCCCGCGACTGTGGGTCCGTCACGCCGTACTGTCCAGGACTCTCTAGTGTCCTCTCCCATACTGTGCAACTGTCCCTCGCGCCGCACTGTTCAGAACTGCCTCTCCATTCACTTCGGTAGTCGCCTCCCTTAGTAACAAGGGCTGTGTTTGGCGATAGCACTCCCGTCATGTCTCCAAGACAACGTTCACTCGCAAGCAATTCGAAACACGTTCGAAATACTGGATTTAAATTTAAACAACTTGAAATTAAATAAATATTCCTACGGCTGGACCATAAACACTCTCTAACACACATTATTAAATACATAAACAAATTAAATAAACATATATCACAGGAATAGAAACAAAACGTAGGCCAATAGCCTAATGTCTCTCTGCTTTCTAAAACACAGTAAATATTTAACCAATTTCTTCATAAATAGTATACATCGGATATAAACAAAGACACAGATGAATAAATAGATTTATAAGGTTGCTGCTAATGTTTTTCCGTATAACTGTGGCGTACTTATGGCCTGACGCTATTAATAGTAATCGGCCATTTTGACCTCCAATAACTCATGCACTATTCAAGTTACATGCCTGTAATTTATACCAATTTAGGTTTACACTAATAGCTTTCTAAAGACACGTCGATCGGCTAGATCGGATGAACCGTTTAGATTTTGGAAATTCGTTGCTGGGTGTTACTTGTATAATTTAGTGTCAGATACTAAACTTTAAACTACTAAAGATATTGAAAATCTAATTACACCATCAGAATCGTTGTGCAAATAATGGTAATGTACATGTTTATTTTGAACGTGTCATGATTCATCTGGTTACTATTAATTTCTATATGAACTGTGAAATGTCTGCCATTAAGGTTTCACGAAGTCCGCCATCTTTGGCATTCCTTGCATGTCTCCTACATCGACACAGCGTCACCATGAAATTCCCATTCATGCGGCCTATGGACCACATGGTCTGGCCATCATACGGTTGCTAACCATGCGACTGCTAACGAGTCGCGGCTTGCCGAGCGGCACCAGCAGTGGCCGCCAACTCTTAACTTAGAATATTTTGAGGGCGCCACAACTCACCCGTTACCTCACGTAACACCCCATCCGTCACTTATCTGGTTTTGGTGTGTGTTCACCCCAGCTAATTGACTAACAGATCAACAGAGAGTGCAAAACTGCCGCAATGTCGGATAACGCAAAGAAAGTAATAAGGCCCTGTGACTCCTGATTGAACTGCGGTGGCAGTGTTGACATTAATTGATTCTGAATTGATCACTTTTAATTAAAAAGGGGTGCACATTGATGTTATATTCAGCTATTTAACACCAGATGCAAAGGTTGAACATAAAATTAATTAAGAAAGTGACTTGGGATTTCAACTACTTGATTGAAAACAGATGCAGTCGATTAGCACAGATTTATTTTAACTCACGACCTTCAATCATCACATTACACGACTCTCCTAACAGGCAGTGGCAATAAATTGCGTTTGCGTGGAGTAAAGCGCGATAAATCAAAAGTAATTCTTATCGACTGACCCAGGCGTAATGCGAAGTGAGGGAAGAATTCTACAATACACGGCCCATGAAACCCTCGTGGAAACTTTGCCGACGTGATCCAGCAAATTAATCAGTGGCCGGAGCGGGCGCAATATCACCGAATTCAGCGTGGCGGAGCGGCGTCGTTATGCGGACGTCGGCCGACCTCGTGGTGCTGCAAGGCTGCGCTCGTCTATTTACTCCTAGCTATCTTGCTCAGTACATAGCTGAACCAAAACTTCCTATCTCCAAGCCAATCGTTCCATTTGCTAAGTCCTAAACTGCAGAGATGCTCACTCTTTCTCAGGCAAGCTGAGTAACGAACGCCATGTCCGCACTCTAGGCAAGCTGGGAACGGAAGACCACTACGGGGACTTCTCCTAGTCCACTCTTCGCCTCGGTTTCCCCTCCAGCAAAATCACTTACGCCAATTGCAGCGCAAGTCGCATTATTTATTCGTCGCTTCCCAGCGCCGACCAATGCCTGCTCTGGGAAGTGAACAAATTCCCACAAAATTTCCCTTCCTCTCAACTTCCGCTATTTAGCTCCTCCCAGGCCACCAATCAAGGTTAGCGTCTGCACAAAACACCCATTTTTCCTGAATTCTGACTCCCAAGAGAGTACTTCAAATTCCTCGGTCCTATGTTCCCATTGGAGGCCGGCGTATTTCATTCTGTCGCTCTTCACCTGATTTACTTCAGGCTCTGCGGACCGTGAATTCAGCGTGAAGTTGCTAAAGTCACGAACACGGATATTTTGGCCTCTGTTGACCGCTCCACCGTAGCTTTACGCGGCTTACTCGAATGTTTCATTGAAAACGGAACGACGGACATTTATCAACAGGCGTACAAGTTCTGTCTGCTTCCCGATACACCAGCATGGGGTGAACCACCCACTCACTGTCACTCATCTTAAGGCAGCTGGAGGCCACGCCGCGTTACCGCTTTCTCAGAGCTTAAGCCACCCTAAGCTGCCTATTGTCGCTTCCCTTCGCCGTTCCCCAGCCGCGCGCTGCTACCCGGCCACTGTCAACTCGAATACTTCCCTGGGATAAACTAGCCTCCAGTAAATCGACGCATTTCCACAAAGTTTTCATGTCATGTGAATTACTTTAAAACCATCACCCGACATTAATTATTCCAATACGTCCATACTATACCCTCTACAAGATGCATTATGCCTTGTCAGTCACTTTTGTTCAGCCCTACTGTTCGCTCAACGTGAGTTAGGTGATCTTTAATAACTTCATGTAAGGGGCATAGTTCTTGCCACGTTCCAACCTCACAATTTTAACGCCTTCCTTCCCTCTCCTCTCTCCTTCCTCCCCCATTTTTGATATTTCCAATAGCTTTATTCTGCTTTGATTCCATCTATCAACCATTTAACTTGCTGTACCGGGCACTGGCTGCTGAGTGCGACCGTGTGGACTCTCGTTCGCGCAGTAGGCGGAACCTCTCATAGTTTCCCCGCTGGCAGTGCCTGCGCGTCTTAGTCCGCTCAAGTCATGATGCTTGCAAGTGCCATACTAAATGTCTGGTGGAGCCATTTGAATGTGTGTTGTACTTATAGTTTTACGATAAAACTCTACAGTATTGGGGTACTACCCGCATCTCGTGGTCGTGCGGTAGCGTTCTCGCTTCCCACGCCCGGGTTCCCGGGTTCGATTCCCGGCGGGGTCAGGGATTTTCTCTGCCTCGTGATGGCTGGGTGTTGTGTGCTGTCCTTAGGTTAGTTAGGATTAAGTAGTTCTAAGTTCTAGGGGACTGATGACCATAGAGTTAAGTCCCATAGTGCTCAGAGCCATTTGAACCATTTTATTGGGGTACTACCTTTGTTATGCATTTTGGCTTTTGATATTTGTGGGTGACATGCGCATTGTACCACACAAGAGCCTTATGGCTTCATCATCCATTTGTCCATTTTCCTACTGTAGAATACTATTTTATAGTTGTCAAAACCATGGTAAAGGATTTGTAAACCTTTAATTCCGCAAGTGGTTGGCTCTTATTTTCCAGTCGTAACAACTTGAAATGTAAGTGTTATTTGGAGAGAAAACATAAAAATTGAAATAATAATGGCAATGACGCACTAAAAACTTCGTGAACGTGTCGAATAATTTTGTCGTTTGAAATAATATCAAGTCGCTAAAAATAAATTGAAGAAGAAAACAAATGGAAGTGGACTACTAAACACATAATTCTGCACGTTTGGTGGACCAATAACAGTTTGATGTCGCTTATGGTCGACATTATGCGAACGTAACACCGTGTTCATCTCTTCGAAATGATCGCCCTTTATCAACGCCAACATCCAACAATAATTTTGTTCTCTATACTGAAAAACACTGTATAATCGGTAGCAATAAAGTGACTAACGAGATGACGCCGCTTATACAGTAATGGAGTCCCTTTGAAGTATGCTGCTCGCGCAGCTGTCACATTCGAATTACTTGGGATACACTCGGCAGCACGGCGGTGTCAAAGTAATTTAGTCGCTGCAACAAGCGGAGGGATTATCTTTAGTGACAGCCGTCTGTGTGACGTCACTGCTATCGAACGACACTGACGTGAGAAGCAAGTTGCGATGCAGTAGACTGCACGCTGTCTGTTGCCCGCCGCTTGCGTTAGCCTGGAGAGCCACAAGCTACACTACTGGCCATTAAAACTGATACACCAAGAAGAAATGCAGATGATAAACGGGTATTCATTGGACAAATATATTATACTACAACTGACATGTGATTACATTTTCACGCAGTTTGGGTGCATAGATCCTGAGAAATCAGTACCCAGAACAACCGCCTCTGGCCGTAATAACGGCCTTGATACCCCTCGGCATTGAGTCAAACAGAGCTTGCATGTCGTGTACAGGTACAGCTGCCCGTGCAGCTTCAATACGATACCACAGTTCATCAAGAGTAGTGACTGCCGTATTGTGACGAGCCAGTGCTCGGCGACCATTGACCAGACGTTTTCAATTGGTGAGAGATCTGGAGAATGTGGTGGCCAGGGCAGCAGTGCAACATTTTCTGTATCCAGAAAGGCCCGTACAGGACCTGCAACATGTGGTCGTGCATTATCCTGCTGAAATGTAGGTTTTCGCAGGGATCGAATGAAGGGTAGACCCACGTGTCGGAACACATCTCAAATGTAGCGTTCACTGTTCAAAGTGCCGTCAATGTGAACAAGAGGTGACCAAGACGTGTAACCAATGGCACCCCATACCATAAAACCCAGTGATACGCCAGTATGGCGATGACGAATACGCATTTCCAATGTGCGTTCACCACGACGTCGCCAAGCACGGATGCGACCATCATGATGCTGTAAACAGAATCTGGATTCATCCGAATAAATAACGTTTTGCCATTCGTGCACCCAGGTCGTCGTTGAGTACACCATCGCAGGCGCTCCTGTCTGTGATGCAGCGTCACGGTTGACCGCAGCCATGGTGTCCGAGTTGATACTCCATGCTGCTGCAGACGTCGTCGAACTGTTCGTGCAGGTGGTTGCTGTCTTGCAAACGTCCCCATCTGTTGATTCAGGGACCCGGACGTGGCTGCACGATCCGTTACAGGCATGCAGATAAGATGCCTGTCATCTCGACTGCTGGTGATACGAGGCCGTTGTGATCCAACACGGCGTTCCGTATTACCCTCATGAACCCACCGAGTCCATATTCTGCTAACAGTAATTGGATCTCGACCAACGCGAGCAGCAATGTCGCCATACGATAAACCGCAATCGCGATAGGCTACAATCCGACATTTATGAAAGTCGGAAACGTGATGGCACGCATTTCTCCTCCTTACACGAGGCACCACAACAACGTTTCACCAGGCAACGCCGGTCAACTGCTGTTTGTGTATGAGAAATCGGTTGGAAACTTTCCTCATGTCAGTAAGTTGTAGGTGTCGCTACCGGCGCCAGCCTTGTGTGAATGCTCTGAGAAGCTAATCATTTGCATATCACAGCATCTTCTTCCTGTCGGTTAAATTTCGCGTCTGTAGCACGTCATCTTCGGGGTGTAGCAATTTTAATGGCCTGTATTGTAATAAAAGTGGCCGGCCGGAGTGGAGCCGAGCGACCGCTACGGTCGCAGGTTCGAATCCTGCCTCGGGCGTGGATGTGTGTGATGTCCTTAGGTTAGTTAGGTTTAATTAGTTCTAAGCTCTAGGCGACTGATGACCTCAGAAGTTAAATCGCATAGTGCTCAGAGCCATTTGAACCATTTTGTAATAAAAGTCAGCCACCAACACCAAGAATACGTTTTAAGACACAGAAGATTTTCCTAGAAATATTGTGGGATACATTTAAGCTTATATTACACACATACGAATTAGCACTATGACATGAACTTCGTCTCACTGTTGTGGGGCGTCAAGTAAACTCGCAGTGCTGCCAGAGGTCTCTCAAACCCCCACAGAACTCTTCCCGTCTGTCCTCTGTCACAACGTCTAAAGGAGCGCAAGTGCAGGTAGAAATCGGTCAGGCGTCAGCATCGTAAACATGTTTTCTGCTGGAATGGATCGAGCAATGGATATTCGAGTTTGGTATATTTATTCTTTTTTGCTACCTGGGAAGATTAGAGCCTTGAGGCCCTCTCTTACATCCATGCTAATGTCTCCATAGAATAAACGAAACAATGTTTCAGCACATGAGCTGTAAATAATAGCAATAATGTTAATGATAGCAGTAATACATTGAGGTGACTGAAGTCATGGGATAGCAATACAGATGGCGTTGGTTTAGAATGCACAAATTAAAAAAAAAAAAAAGGCAGCGCATTGGAAGAGCAGTCATTTGTACTCGGGTGATTCACGTGAAAATGTTTTCGAGGTATGGCGGCACGGCGGTAATCAACAGAGTTTGAACGCGGGACGGTAATTCGGGCTGGACGCAGGGGGCATTCCATTTCGGAAATCGTTAGAGAATACAATATTGCGAGATCCACAGGAGTGTGCCGAGATTACCAAATTTCAGACATTAGCTCTTACAACGGGCAACGCAGTGGCCGATGGCCTTCACTTAACGACCTAGATTAGCAGGGTTTGCATAGAATTGTCAGTGATAATACACTCCTGGAAATGGAAAAAAGAACACATTGACACCGGTGTGTCAGACCCACCATACTTGCAGCATTTGTGCACCGCCGCCGTCAGTGTCAGCCAGTTTGCCGTGGCATACGGAGCTCCATCGCAGTCTTTAACACTGGTAGCATGCCGCGACAGCGTGGACGTGAACCGTATGTGCAGTTGACGGACTTTGAGCGAGGGCGTATAGTGGGCATGCGGGAGGCCGGGTGGACGTACCGCCGAATTGCTCAACACGTGGGGCGTGAGGTCTCCACACTACATCGATGTTGTCGCCAGTGGTCGGCGGAAGGTGCACGTGCCCGTCGACCTGGGACCGGACCGCAGCGACGCACGGATGCACGACAAGACCGTAGGATCCTACGCAGTGCCGTAGGGGACCGCACCGCCACTTCCCAGCAAATTAGGGACACTGTTGCTCCTGGGGTATCGGCGAGGACCATTCGCAACCGTCTCCATGAAGCTGGGCTACGGTCCCGCACACCGTTAGGCCGTCTTCCGCTCACGCCCCAACATCGTGCAGCCCGCCTCCAGTGGTGTCGCGACAGGCGTGAATGGAGGGACGAATGGAGACGTGTCGTCTTCAGCGATGAGAGTCGCTTCTGCCTTGGTGCCAATGATGGTCGTATGCGTGTTTGGCGCCGTGCAGGTGAGCGCCACAATCAGGACTTCATACGACCGAGGCACACAGGGCCAACACCCGGCATCATGGTGTGGGGAGCGATCTCCTACACTGGCCGTACACCACTGGTGATCGTCGAGGGGACACTGAATAGTGCACGGTACATCCAAACCGTCATCGAACCCATCGTTCTACCATTCCTAGACCGGCAAGGGAACTTGCTGTTCCAACAGGGCAATGCACGTCCGCATGTATCCCGTGCCACCCAACGTGCTCTAGAAGGTGTAAGTCAACTACCCTGGCCAGCAAGATCTCCGGATCTGTCCCCCATTGAGCATGTTTGGGACTGGATGAAGCGTCGTCTCACGTGGTCTGCACGTCCAGTACGAACGCTGGTCCAACTGAGGCGCCAGGTGGAAATGGCATGGCAAGCCGTTCCACAGGACTACATCCAGCATCTCTACGATCGTCTCCATGGGAGAATAGCAGCCTGCATTGCTGCGAAAGGTGGATATACACTGTACTAGTGCCGACATTGTGCATGCTCTGTTGCCTGTGTCTATGTGCCTGTGGTTCTGTCAGTGTGATCATGTGATGTATCTGACCCCAGGAATGTGTCAATAAAGTTTCCCCTTCCTGGGACAATGAATTCACGGTGTTCTTATTTCAATTTCCAGGAGTGTAGATAAGCAGTTCTGTGTGAAATACCTGCAGAAATCGGTGTGAGTCGTCTATTAGCATTGTGCGGCGAAATTTGGCGTCAGTGTTCTATGGCAGTAGAGCACCGAACCGAGTGCCTTTGCTAACAGCACGACATCGAAACTTTGTGGCATATTCAAATTCTGTGCCAGACCGAGACTGGAACTCGAGACCTTTGCCTTTCGCTGGCAAGTGCTTTACCGTCTGAGCTACCCAAGCACTACTCACGACCCGCCCTCACAGTTTCAGTTCTGCCAGTTTCATGTCAGCGCACATTCCGCTGCAGAGTGAAACTCTCATTCTGGAAGCACGACATCTCTTGCATCGCCTCCCCAGATTTCGTGGCCGTACCAGATGGACCCCATACGACTAGAGAATCGTGGCCTGGTCGATAAATCACGATTTCAGCAGGTAAGAGCTGATACTAGGATTCGAATGTGGCGCAGGCTCGACGAAGCCACTGATTCAAGTTGTCAACAAAACACTGTGCAAGCTGATGGTAGCTTCATAATGGTGTAGGTTGTGTTTACATGGTATGGACTGGGTCCTGTGGTGAAACTAAACCGATCAGTGACTAGAAATGATTACGTTCGGCTACTTGAAGACCATTTGCAGGCATTGTGGACTTCATGTTGCCAAACAACGGTGTCATGTCAGTGGGCCACAGTTGTTGATATGGCGAATGATATGGCCCTCGAGATCGACAGACATGAATCTCATCGACGATTTATGGGACTTACCCAGAGCTCAATTCGTGCGCAACAACCTGCGCTCGTATTGCTTTCGGAATTATGGATGGCTATAGAGGCAACGTGGCTCAGTATTTCTGCAGGGGACTTCTAAAGACTTGTTGAGCCCATGTAACGTGGAGCTGCTACCCTGCGCTGGGCAAAATGAGGCCCTACAAGATATTACGGGGTATCCCATGACAATGGGGGTATCCCATGACTATGGGGGGTATCCCATGACTATGAGGGTATCCCATGACTATGGGACACCCCCTAATATCTTGTAGGCCCTCCTTTTGACCAGCGAAGGGTAGCGGCTCCACGTTGCATGGGCTCAACAAGGCCTTAGAAGTCCCCTGCAGAAATATTTATCCACGTTGCCTCTATAGCCACCCGTACCTGCGAAAGCATCACCGGTCCAGGTTGTAGTGCACGAACTGAGCTCTGGATTAAGTCCTATAAATCGTCGACGAGATTCATGTCGGTCGATTTGGATGGCCAATCATTCGCCGTATCAACAATAGTGGCCCTGTGACATGACACCGTTGTTTGGCAACATGAAGTCCACGATGCCTGCAAATGGTCTTCAACTAGCCGAGTGTAGTTGTAATGATCAATGTACCATAGTACACTCATTAACACTGTTGCAAGTCACTTTCGGTTAACGTTTTCTCTCATGAGAGGGACGAAATAAGAGTAGAAATGCACAGCAACAACACTGAAGAAATCAGATCTGGAGAAAAAGTGCACTGATTCGTGGAAGAACGAAAAGCATTAAAGACCGGCGGATGAGATAGGAGTCGGCTACTTACGAATATCAATAGTATTTTCATCTGTTTTATATTAATTTCAATGATACTTTCCATATTTCTTTAATTTTATTTTGACGTTCATCTGATGTACAAGCAATCTATTTCGGGAAAAGATCTCAAGATGAGACAATATTGTCTTGAAATCGATTGTACAACATGAAGTAAACATTTAAATTAAATAACACATACAGCTGTAGCGGAACCGACTTTCATTGGAATAAACAAAGTAGATACGCTTGAGCAAAGCCGAGACAGGACCAACAGTGCGGCAGAAATACTGGTTCGCCGTTATACCGAAGACAGACAGCTTTGAGATGCAGAGAGGGAAGCTTCGCTGATGTTAACACGTAGCCTAAATCTATAATAATAATCCGAAATTGGTGGTATACTGGGATAGTAATGCGTATATCTTGCTTTTCATGAGCCCTAGTTTTAACCATTAGGCTCCCTGGACATGTCCCCACGTCTGACTCCAACTTTCATTGTTGTCACTGATGTTTTCATCTATGGTTTCTGAACAATGCCAACAGAGGCCATGACATCAGTTAGGGTTCGGAGTCAGGGTTCGGAGTCGGGGGATAACCATGGGTTAGCTTACCACTTGAGATAAATATATATATAACTGGAGCTGGTGTAGTACGCATTTCTGCCGCTAGGCGTGTATAGCGTATCTCATTGTCAATTCAGTGCTGTCTGTTTTGTCGGCCTGGCTTGTTCTTCCATCTGTGGTAACTGTTTTTGCTAGCGGTGTTTTGTTCTTGTTTCGTTTTTTATTATGGCAAGTTCAACTGAACATGAGCAGTTGTGAAATTTTTGTTTTCTACTCGGTAAAAATGCTGCTGAAACTGATTTGATGTAGAAAACAGCTTGCCAAGTTGACACTATCAAGCGTACGAGTGGGTCGTTCGATTTAAAAATGGCGATATGTCGATTGATGAGAAACCTCGTTCTGGACGTCCATCAGCTGCCCGAATCGGCGAAAATATTGAAAGATTTCGAGAGTTCGTGCTCACAGACCGTCGACAGAGAACTTATCAGCTGTCAGAGATTAGTGGGTTATCTTGGGGCTCCATTCAGCTGATTTCAACGTAAGATTTGGGAACGAAAACGATTGCTGCTAAGCTTGTTCCTCAGGTTATCACTGACAGTCAAAAGAAACGTCGAGTTGAAACATGTCGTACTTCCAACAGCTTGAAACTGATCCAGATAATCTGACAGAGGTCACTCCTGGTGATGAGTCATGGTGCTGTGGTTACGACCCAAAATAAAGCAACAGTCAAGCCAATGGAAGATGTCATCGTCTCCCCGTCCAAAACAATGTCATCAAGTCAAATCAAACAGCAAAACAAAGCTGATTTTCTTTTTGAGGCCAAGGGCATAGTTCATTAAGAGTTTGTTCCTCGGATCAGACCGTCCATCAAACCATTTATTTAGAAATTTTAAGAAGATTGCACAACAGTGTTCGTCAAAAAACACCCGATTTGTGGCACACAAGAGTCTGGTTCTTCCACCGCGACGAGGCACACACAGCCATCTCTGTTAGACAGTTTTTGGCTAAAATCAGCTTTGTTGCGATACTCCACCCACCTTACTCGCCTGACCTGCCTCCGGATAAATGTATTGGTTGCAATGGAGTGTATTTTGAAGGGGATGAGGTTCTTTTGCAAACAGTTTCAATATATATATATATATATATATATATATATATATATATATATATATATACAGGGTGTTACAAAAAGGTACGGCCAAACTTTCAGGAAACATTCCTCACACACATGTGTCCGGAAACTCTTAATTTCCATGTTAGAGCTCATTTTAGTTTCGGCAGTATGTACTGTACTTCCTAGATTCATCGCCAGTTGGCCCAATTGAAGGAAGGTAATGTTGACTTCGGTGCTTGTGTTGACATGCGACTCATTGCTCTACAGTACTATCATCAAGCACATCAGTAGGTAGCATCAACAGATTAGTGTTCATCGCGAACGTGGTTTTGCAGTCAGTGCAATGTTTACAAATGCGGAGTTGGCAGATGCCCATTTGATGTATGGATTAGCACGGGGCAATAGCCGTGGCGCGGTACGTTTGTATCGAGACAGATTTCCAGAACGAAGGTGTCCCGACGGGAAGACGTTCGAAGCAATTGATCGGCATCTTAGGGAGCACGGAACATTCCAGCCTATGACTCGCGACTGGGGAAGACCTAGAACGACGAGGACACCTGCAATGGACCAGGCAATTCTTTGAGCAGTTGATGGTAACCCTAATGTCAGCGTCAGAGAAGTTGCTGCTGTACAAGGTAACGTTGACCACGTCACTGTATGGAGAGTGCTACGGGAGAACCAGTTGTTTCCGTACCATGTACAGCGTGTACAGGCACTATCAGCAGTTGATTGGCCTCCACGGGTACACTTCTGCGAATGGTTCATCCAACAATGTGTCAATCCTCATTTCAGTGCAAATGTTTTCTTTACGGATGAGGCTTCATTCGAACGTGATCAAATTGTAAATTTTCACAATCAGCATGTGTGGGCTGACGAGAATCCGCACGCAATTTTGCAATCACGTCATCAACACAGATTTTCTGTGAACGTTTGGGCAGGCATTGTTGGTGATGTCTCGATTGGGCCCCATGTTCTTCCACCTACGCTCTATGGAGCACGTTATCATGATTTCATACGGGATACTCTACCTGTGCTGCTAGAACATGTGCCTTTACAAGTACGACACAACATGTGGTTCATGCACGATGGAGCTCCTGCACATTTCAGTCGAAGTGTTCGTACGCTTCTCAACAACAGATTCGGTGACGGATGGATTGGTAGAGGCGGACCAATTCCATGGCTTCCACGCTCTCCTGACCTCAACCCTCTTGACTTTCATTTATAGGGGCATTTGAAAGCTCTTGTCTACGCAACGCCGGTACCAAATGTAGAGACTCTTCGTGCTCGTATTGTGGACGACTGTGATACAATACGCCATTCTCCAGGGCTGCATGAGCGCATCAGGGATTCCATGCGACGGAGGGTGGATGCATGTATCTTCGCTAACGGAGGCCATTTTGAACATTTCCTGTTACAAAGTGTTTGAAGTCACGCTGGTACGTTCTGTTGCTGTGTGTTTCCATTCCATGATTAATGTGGTTTGAAGAGAAGTTGAGTTTTGTTGAAAATTTTGCTGCTAGAAAGATTATGTTTTCAAAACAAAATGTTTTAATTCCCTACAAGATTTTATGTTGGAAAAGTTTGGGCTATAAGATTTTGAGTTTGAGGAAGAATTTCCGTTTCTACAAATAATTTAAGTTAGAAAGAAAACTTGATTTGGTTTTAGTGGCAGAGAAGTCATTTCGTTTCTGAATAAAAATCCCAAAATTTTTTCTTTGCTGAAAGGTTTTATTTTGGAGAAGTATTTTGTGTTACTAGAAGTTTACAGATTTAAAAAAGTTGTGTACGGGAATTTTAGTTTGTAACATTTAAATTATTTACTTAAAGGAAAAGTTATGTTTTCTTACACTTTGTTCCTTGACCGGAAGATTATGTACGGTTTATTTTGAATAAAGTACTGTAACTAAAACCTGTTATAAATTGGTTGCAGATGATTTTCGTTTTATTGAAGATCTTGTGCCAAGGAGGCCAAATAATGATGAGCTGTGGTCTGTGAGGGTGGAATGGTATTTTCGTTATTAGCGAAAAATGTAGCCTTTTGGTTAAGTCGACTGCACACGATAATCAGGCCATCCGAGTTCTAGTCATGATTTTCTTTTGTGGCAACAGAATCATTATATTGGAGCTTCTATGTTTCTGACTGCTTGTCGCTGATATTATTTCGTGTCCACCTCTTCATTGAGTTTATCCCCGTTGGATCCAAGTTTATTTCATTTTAGCGAGATTAATTCACTTCAGAAATACAGAGTAGCGTGTGCATGTGTCAGAGAGTGTAGCGCAGTAAAAGGGGCGACACGCCCGACATGTGCCCCTCCCTCATTTACTGCCGTACGCAGCAGCTTTACGACCTGCGGAACTAACTAGTCTATCCCGCCGGTCGACGTCACGTGACCGCCGGGAATCCCCGTGCCAGGCACGGCGTCGCTGCGCCTGTCCTCCTCCCCCCCCCCCTCAAACCTCACCGCCGCCACCCACCTAACCAAATACCACTGTTGGACGCTGTTTCAGCAGCCCCACACGACTGTAAATGCACTCGTAAACAACGAGGGCATGTCAACTGATATCCCATCAGCCACAGCGTTTGTTTATGGTAGAAGGCACAGGGCACCGTTGGCAGTCCGTAATGTCCCCGTTCGAGGTGGCTGACGGGCGTGCTAGAACAGGCATTTACGCCCTGCCAGCAGCACCTTCGTGCACCTTGGCCGAACTTTCTTTCAGTCTGCTCGTTTCAGATATCTTCAGTTTTAACACGTAGTGTACTACCAATACCAGTGATCTCAATGCTACCAGGATAAAAAAAAAATATATATAAATTCATACGGCATGTTTGCCCCCAACAGAGATGCTCACCCGCCTCTTTGCAACTTCTTTCAATTGGATGCCACTTCGGCGTCTTTTGCTCGCTTAAACTAATCCACCCAGTAATCTCACCGGGGAAAGAGCACTGCAACGTCGCCTCGGATCTTCGGTCTTGGCTAACACTCAGCGGTAGAGCAATGAGATTGTTATTTCTTATGTATCGGTATCGACGTTACAAACAGAACATTGATGAACTGAACTCGCGACTTGTGCAAGATATACACTTCACCAAATGTCGTAATTAAATCGTTTATAATTGATGGTTTATCAGTTGCTATTTAAATATTAATGATAAGTTCAAATTAGTTCCAGCGACACCAAATTCCCTATAGAGTGGTTGTAATCTCAAATCTATAATCAGTCGTAACAGTGTTATTAATTCCTAACGTCAGGGAGTTTCTATATAAGCGCCGAGCGCTTTAGTCAAATAATATCGCAGCACGTTATCTCTATAAATAATATTGTTAAACTTGAATGATAAATGCGTGAATTGACACGATATGCTGGTTTATTACACAATATTAGCCACTTCCTAACAGAGCCGTGAGGAAGAAGCTTTCCAAGGTGTTGAGGGAATTATAAATTATATGCTTCGTAACTATCGCCAAGTTCCATAGTTCATTAGTTATTACGAATGGAATTGTCTATTTGTGTTCGCTTCCTAAATAGTGTTAACTATAGGTTATCTAATTAAAAGTCACTTCTGTCTAATATCTGCAAGTCCTCTATCTGAATCCTGAATGACGTAATATTTGAAGTCTAAAGTATCGTTTCACTGCGTCATAGTAGATCGCAATAATTAATTCTGAAAAAACAATCAATTGCGCCTACATATACGAGCATTCAAAAGTATGACCTGCTTCGACTAACTCTCGTAACGTAGTGACAATGGATTGAATTACCCTTAGCCGAAGAGTACTCACACGGAGTATTCTTTGGGAACCTTGGTACTACTTTGCGAATTTTAATTATAATGATTTTCCGATTTACTATGATTTTGAATTTTGAGTTTGATTTTACTAGAATCCTATCTTTCTTTCGTATGTTAATAAATTGCTAAGTATTAGATTCCTGATTTAATTACTGGTTAATATCCAGATAATAGTGTTAACTGGAAATTTGTTCGCTTGTTCATTTTTCATGGAATTTGGAACTTGTTTTGGGGAAATCTTTGGGAATTTTGGAGCTAATTTTTGATTTTCATTTCTCGTCCGAGGAAGTGGCATTACAGCACCTACAGCTTAACGAGGAATTCGAACCACGTGTCGTTCCTGGCAGTGTTTCACATCGATGAGACGGGAACGCCTGAGTAAAGGCAGACTGAAAAATTCCCATGTCTGACAGGGATTAGACTTCGCAAACTTACGTTCTCCAGGCTCTCTGAACAGACTGGCCAAAGATTCTGGTATTTAGTTTCTTGCCTGATTACAAGATGACTGCAACGAAACATAAGTATAACACAAAAATAAAATGCTTTCAGATTCCATTCCCTCATCAGCCCATTAACAGCATGTTGACGTAAGATTCAAAAACAAAAAAAGTTTGCCAGGTGCGAGTGGTACTCGTCCACTCAAGGTTCCATACAAACTTAACTACGTATGTAGACAGTCCATCCTTCCCAGGAATCAAGAACCTTGAGCATGATTGCCTGTTATCGGCATTGATACTAGCAAGATATCGGGAGTCCAATATTTTAGAGAATACTTGTTTTGTAAATAAAAAAAACGCGTTTCCTATTTACAAAACAAATATTCCTGCGCCTGCCGCGGAGAATGGCCACGCAAACAACCTCGTTATTTTAGAGAATCTTTTAGTTTCAATAATATAAATGTGACGCAAAGTCGAGCAGGAGGCAGACGACAATTATTATAACAGCTAATAGTTCTCCATTTAGGCTGGCTGGCTCTTAATGATAAAAGTCGAACACCAGGCGAGGAATGTCTTCAATACTCATATGACACGTTCAGAAATTATCCGTGATGAGATACCCAGGAGCGATTACTGCATGTAAGCAGATACGGCGTTTCAAGTTGTGTGTCAAACCATTCCTTGCCTGATGTTTGACTTTTATCATTACGACGCAGTCAGTCTGAATGCAGAACTACTGATTGTTTTTAACAAGTCAAAAAAGAAATACTTTTTCTTGTGGTATAATTACAAATGAACTATTTTCAAAGCTTTTCCTTTAATCTTTCTGTGAAAACTTGCTTCTCGTCAAATTTCATGATTCTAGGTCAACGGCAAGTACTTTATACGCTTTGGTGAGTGAGTTTGCGAGTATCAAATATGTCACATACGAGGCCGTATCTACTGATTACATTGACGTAGAAGCTACAATGTTTTACACCGTCAAAGGACCAGAGACCTCAGTGTGTGGCATATATTTGAACTTGATCCGTCTACCCGTTCCCGAGAAAAATGGTTATCAACAGTCGGACGGACGGTCAGACAGAAATCGAATAACTAAATAATCCTTCATCACTTACAACCAGTACTTTTTTATTTTATTTTACTTTATTTTGCGTAAATACAGGACAACGGACGATAAAATGAGAGGAATCTACAGGAATGCGTAAGTTCTGTGCTCAAAGACCAGAACTGTACAAACAGGTAGCATAAATATCACTGGCCGATATTGTGTCGCACCGATGATAGGATATGTCCTGTCACCTGCAGGGAACTAAATGAACTAA
The DNA here is from genome assembly GCF_023864275.1 of Schistocerca cancellata. NCBI lineage: Eukaryota > Metazoa > Arthropoda > Insecta > Orthoptera > Acrididae > Schistocerca > Schistocerca cancellata. Next base: position 524,246,180 of record NC_064633.1, read on the forward strand.
GAGTCACAGTGCAATACTCTCTATTTGAACTGTGAAATTCACGTTTTGGATTACATAAGTAAAAAACAACGTTTCGAGAAAATTAAAAGGCAGTAAAAATAATCTTATTTTATGTTTCTGCTACTCTATTTCAGGAGAAGCCATCAGATACAATTATGTGACATGATGAGGCTTAACAAGGGCAATTATCGTACTTAGCTATCAGAATATGGGGCACAGTCTGTAACAGAAAACCAAATAAAGTGAACATAAACGTGTAATCATGTAAGGTAATGTGGCTAGAAGTACACATTTGTGACTGCACCATTACAATAGCCCACCGTGACTTTGGATGCCGCCTGGAGGCGTTGCGAGCCTCTGACGCGGTGACAAAAGAATGTAAGCGCAGCAGACACGGACGGGGATCACCCTAAGGAAGACATGGGCTGCAAATGGGGAAATCCATTGAGATAAGCCACTCTGACGAAGGGCAGATTATTATTACTCAGAGCCCGTGAATGAGTATTTCGAAAATGGAGAAGCTGGTCGAATGTTCGCGTGCTACTGTCGTGAGCAACTACGGAAAGATGTAGAAGGATAGTGAAACTACCACTAGGCGCTAAATGGTTGGACATCCACGACTCTTCACAGAACGTGGAGTTCTAAGGTAGTCTGCTCTGTAAAGTAGGATATATGGTGATCTACGGCATGTCTGACAAAAGGGCACAGTGCTGGTGCTCGCACAAGCGTTTAGATGGACAGCGTTGTCGAAACGTGCCGGCTCTTCGGGTAAATCACGTTTTTTCTACACTAGGTCGGTGGTCGTCTCCACGAATGCCGCCATCGAGGTGAACGGCGGGTCTAAATGAACAGCGCGCCACTGACACAAACTGGAGGGAGCAGTATTATGCTATGGGAGACACTCTCCTGCACTTGCGTGAGACCTGTGGCAGCAATCGAAGAAACGCTGACAGCTGCGAACCAACTGCATCCTTTCATGCTTGAAGTTTTCCCCGACGGTGATGTCATCTTTCAGCAGTATAATAATCCATGTCTCGGAGCCAGAATCGTGCTGCAGTGGTTTGAGAAGCATGATAGCGAACCTACGTTGATGCCTCTGCGACCAAATTCGCCTGCTGCAAATCATATGGGACCCATCTGGATCGCTATCTTGCGCCATCACCACCTAAGCAAATCAGTAGCCCTTTATTTACGCGAATTACGTGACCTGAGCGTGGACGTCTAATGCCACATACCTCCACAAACCTATCAACAAACTGTCGGATCCCTTATACGCAGCCGGCCGCGGTGGTCATGCGGTTGTAGGCGCTCCAGTCCGGAGCCGCGCTGCTGCTACGGTCGCAGGTTCGAATCCTGCCTCGGGCATGGATGTGTGTGATGTCCTTAGGTTAGTTAGGTTTAATTAGTTCTAAGTTCTAGGGGACTGATGACCACAGCAGTTGAGTCCCATAGTGCTCAGAGCCATTTGAACCTGATACGCAGGATCAGTGATGTATTTAGTCTCAAAGACGGACAAACAAGATGTTAAGCAGTGTAGGAGATCGCTCCCCACACCATGATGCCGGGTGTTGGCCCTGTGTGCCTCGGTCGTATGCAGTCCTGATTGTGGCGCTCACCTGCACGGCGCCAAACACGCATACGTCCATCATTGGCACCAAGGCAGAAGCGACTCTCATCGCTGAAGACGACACGGCTCCATTCGTCCCTCCATTCACGCCTGTCGCGACACCACTGGAGGCGGGCTGCACGATATTGGGGCGTGAGCGGAAGACGGCCTAACGGTGTGCGGGACCGTAGCCCAGCTTCATGGAGACGGTTGCGAATGGTCCTCGCCGATACCCCAGGAGCAACAGTGTCCCTAATTTGCTGGGAAGTGGCGGTGCGGTCCCCTACGGCACTGCGTAGGATCCTACGGTCTTGGCGTGCATCCGTGCGTCGCTGCGGTCCGGTCCCAGGTCGACGGGCACGTTCACCTTCCGCCGACCACTGGCGACAACATCGATGTACTGTGGAGACCTCACGCCCCACGTGTTGAGCAATTCGGCGGTACGTCCACCCGGCCTCCCGCATGCCCACTATACGCCCTCGCTCAAAGTCCGTCAACTGCACATACGGTTCACGTCCACGCTGTCGCGGCATGCTACCAGTGTTAAAGACTGCGATGGAGCTCCGTATGCCACGGCAAACTGGCTGACACTGACGGCGGCGGTGCACAAATGCTGCGCAGCTAGCGCCATTCGACGGCCAACACCGCGGTTCCTGGTGTGTCCGCTGTGCCGTGCGTGTGATCATTGCTTGTACAGCCCTCTCGCAGTGTCCGGAGCAAGTATGGTGGGTCTGACACACCGGTGTCAATGTGTTCTTTTTTCCATTTCCAGGAGTGTATAATGGCCACGACATCTTGGTAGATGATTGTTGCAGTGTCTGTGTGTTTATGGGTTGCATTTTTTCATATGACTTGTCAAGCCAATGGCAGCATGGCATCTCTTGCCGCAATTGTCATAAGAGTATCTGGCTGCTGAGGCAGGAGCAGTGGTAGCATTCCGAAGCTTTTTCTGCCTTAATCTGTCTAACAAGCCTTCATCATGCTTCGACATACCAGATGATATATCATCACGCCACTCTGGTCTCATGCTAGCCCGTGCCTCCCATCTGTTTGTGTCTATTCCAAAGCTCTCCATACCTGTAGGACGTTCTGTACTGAGGTATAGGTGTGTAAGTAGCCCAATAAATTGGTGTGCAAAAGTTAAGGGAGAAAGAAACTTTTACATGACGTGTCACTGCCAAGTAACATAGCTCGATGAAACTTGTAACGTACAGAGGAAGGACTGCTCTAGTATAGTACAGAAGGTAACTCAAGGAACTACGCAATGAGACGAAAAGAAATAACATTTTTATTCAAAGACGGTAATTACTCGGAAGACACCATGATTTGTGGTAGCGCCCTGGACATTACAAAAGGTGCGACATGGTTCTTAATAGGATGGACAATCACCACAGATGACAATGCATGTTCTGCAACGGCCTCCCATACTGGCCACAAGAGTTGGTAAGGGGAGCCAAGGAAACCATTGTAGGCATGCGCATTCAAATACAGAGATATGTGAACAGGCAGAATACGGCGCTGCGGTCGGCAACGCCTATATAAAACAAGAAGTGTCTGGCGCAGTTCTTATACTGGTTGCTGCTGTAACAATTGCAAGTTATCAAGATTTAAGTGAGTTTGAACGTGGCGTTATAGTCGGCGCACGAGCGATGGGACACAGCATCTCCGAGGTAGCGATGAAGTGCGTATTTTCCCATACGACCATTTCACGACTGTACCGTGAATATCAGGAATCCAGTGAAACATCAGATCTCCGACATCGCTGCGGTCGGAAAACGATCGTGTAAGAGTGGGACCAACGGCGACTGAAGGGAATCGTTCACCGTGTCAGAAGTACAACCCTTCCGCAAATTGCTGCAGATTTCAACTCAGGGCCATCAACAAGTGTTAGCGTGCGAAACATTCAACGAAACATCATCAATAAGGGCTTTCGGAGCCGAAGGCCCACTCGCGTGCCCTTGATCACTGCACGACACAAAGCTTTATTCCTCGCCTGGGCGCGTCAACACCGACATTGGACTGGATGATGACTGGAAGCATGTTGCCTCGTCGGACGAGTCTCGTTTCAAATTGTGTCGGGCAGATGGTCGTGTGCGGGTATAAGGGCAACCTCATGAATCCATGGATCCTGCATCTCAGCAGTGGAGTGTTCAAGCTGGTGGAGGCTCTGTAATGGTGTGGGGCGTGTGCGGTTGGGAGGGAACGCTGCAGTTGTATGGGACCCCTGATACGACTAGATACGACTCTGACAGGTCACACGTGCGTAAGCATCCTGTCTGATCACATGCATCCATTCATGTCCGTTGTGCATTCCGACCTACTTGGGCAATGTCAGCAGAAAAATGCGACATCCGACACTTCCAGAATTGCCACAGAGAGACTCCAGGATCACTCTTCTGAGTTTAAAAATGCTGGCCACAAAACTCCCCAATATGAACATCATTGAGCATATCTGGGATGCCTTGCAACGTTTGAGGAGATTTCCTCCCCTCGTTCTCTAACGGATTTACGAACAGCCATGGAGAATTCATGGTGTCTATTCCCTCCAGCATTACTTCAGACATATGTCGAGTCCGTGCCACGTCGTGTTGCGGCACTTCTGCGTGCCTGTGGGTGCCATACACGATATTAGGGAGGTGTACCAGTTTCTCTGGCTCTTCAGTGTATTAACAGTATATTGCACTAGTAAATTCGTTAATGACATAAAATAAATACTTAAGGCTCACTTTGAACTGAACGGGTTAGTTATAGAAATTATGTATTACTGAATAGTGGTCAACTTTCTGTACCAATGTAAGGGACATTAAATTTTAATGAAAATTATTCTTACTCTTATTTCTAGTATTGCTTCTACGAACAGAGCTGTGGTTGCAAAAAGACATGTTTTAATGATGGCAAATTTTATTGAGGAGTAAATGTATTGGGGGCAGTGGTAGTATCCCAAGTTCATTGAACAGACGTCTGTACAACGTTCTTAGGTTCACACTAGAAATAATTCGTTTTAGAAGCATTTCGTCTTGGGAAACGTTACCTTGGCTTGATGAGAAACCCAATAAATGATTCTGTATGACATTATACAACGGAAAGTAAGCGAAATGTGCCGCTAGCTGAAATCAAAAATGGCTCTGAGCACTATGGGACTTAACTTCTGAGGTCATCAGTCCCCTACAACTTAGAACCACTTAAACCTAACTAACCTAAGGACATCACACACATCCATGCCCGAGGCAGAATTCGAACCTGCGACCGCAGCGGTCGCGCGGTTCCAGACTGTAGCGCCTAGAACCAGTCGGCCACCCCGGCCGGCGTGCTGCTAGCTCCTCTATTTTGTATCACCTATGTTTGAGAATATCTGCATTGTTCATAAAGAGTTGATCAGGAAGTGCAGCAGTTATGCGATATGCTCCTCCCAATCGAAATTATTATCAGGTTGTAATACAAAAAGTTTAATGCTGTGAAGGTCATGAAACCTCTTACAAATTATGAAATATAGCGGATATTATTAAAGTTTTCGAAGTTTACGATTGGCTAGAAACTATTTACTAATGTCCATGAAAAATTTATTAATCGAAGTTTCTAAAAACTATGCTTAATTTGCTATTTGTTTTGATTTTTGTATAATTTGCACTAAAATCGAACTTGGCTGTAATGGTACTGAAGAAAGGTCTTTTTTTTATACAAGAGAAAGCAAAGGCCTAAAGATGTAACGATGTGGAACACCAGATGAAATTAATCCCCAGTTGAATCATGAGTGACAGCTTAATACGGGAGTGCTGTGGCCACATTTGCCACATGCAGTGTGTTGCTTTATGGACGGGTGTGCCAGAGGCAAATGGCTCACCGCTATGAGTAAGTGGGAAAAGTCGAACCGTCTTACGGGTTCGGCGTACACGCTTCCGTGGAGGCACCGACTGTGCTGTGACGTCGGCGCGCGTGCTGTTGTCTGAGTCACGGTTGCGTGTCCGTGGGCAATACTCCACTGGCCTGGAAGCTCCAGTCGCCGTGTTCCGTTCGTTTACAAATGAGACTGATTCACACTCAGGGTACGGCACTGGGAGACAGTCTGGGTTCCCCGACCCCGTCATCCCCTACCTGTCCTAGCCACAGGGCCAATGCCCCAGCTGCAGCGAGAAAGGCTACAACCACCACTGTCATTCTAAAGTACGGCCCTGGGTCAAGTGGTAGCTGTGCGGGTGTACCTGATTAGATTAGAGTAGATTCAGGTTTCGTTCCATAGACGCAAAAAATGAGATAATTCTCTTGGGTGTGGAACATATCAGAAAGTATAACATAAAAGCCATAAAACATTTGAATTAAGAAGGCCCAGGTCATAGCAATCTATAAAAGGGTAGAAAATCGGATGCACATAACTACCGGCCAATTTCACTGACATAGATTTGTTGTAGAATCATGGAACATATTTTCTGTTAAAACATAATGACCTTTCTAGACTCTGAGAAGCTCATCTGCAGAAACCAGAACGGTTTTAGGAAACAGCGGTCATGCGAGACACAGCTGGCTCTCTTTGTGCATGATATACAACAGGCTCTAGATATCGGCTCCTAGTTTGATGCCATATTTCTCGACTTTCTAAAGGCGTTCGACTCAGTTCCGCACTGTCGCTTGCTACAAAAAGTGCGCGCTTACGGTCTATCCAATGACGTATGCGGTTGGGTAGAAAGTTTTCTAACAGACAAGGAGCAGTATGTCGTCCTGAACGGGGTAACTTCAACAGAAACAAGAGTAACTTCAGGTGTGCCCCAGGGCAGCGTAATAGGTCCGCTGCTTTTTACGATTTACATAAACGATCTGGTCGATGGTATAGACAGCGGCATTAGACTGTTTGCCGATGATGCTGTAGTCTGCACGGAAGTAGTATCACACGAAAGTTGTGAACAAATCAATGAGGATTTGCAGAAAATAAACGTGTGGTGTAATGACTGGCAGTTATCTCTCAATATTACTAACTGTAACCTACTGCGTACAACAAGGCGAAAATCTCCATTAATGTCTGAGTACATAATAACTGATCAGTCTTTGGAAGCGGTAACATCAGTCAAGTATCTGGGTGTGACTATTCGAAATGATCTCAAATGGAATGATCAGATTACACAAGTAACGGGTAAGGCGAACTCTAGATTGCGGTTTATTGGTAGAATCCTGAAGCGATGCAGTCCTTCAACAAAGGAAATAGCTTACAATACATCAGTTCGTCCAATCTTTGAGTATTTTTCGTCTGTATGGGACCCTTACCAGCTGGGTCTGATTCAAGAGATTGAGAAGATCCAAAGAAGAGCGGCAAGATTCGTGACTGGTACATTTAGCCATCGCGAAAGCGTTACAAATCTCATAGAAAGTTTGAAGTGGGACACACTTGCAGATAGACGACGCGCTAAACAGAAGGGGCTGCTCACTAAATTCCGAAATCCAATCTTGACCGAGGATGTACAGCATATATTATTATCACCAACTTTCAAATCGCGTAATGATCATCATTCAAAGATAAGGGAAATAAGAGCTCGTACTGAGGCGTTCAGACAGTCGTTTTTCCCTCACGCGATCCGCGAGTGGAACAGGGGGGGGGGGGGGAATATGACTTTGGCGCGAATTGTGCCCTCCGCCACACACCGCATGGTGGAGTATACATGTAGATGTAGATGTAATACTTACTACGATGATCATTTGTCAGGAGATTATCAAACTACGTGAATACAATAGAGTAAACTTGAACAGGTAATATTTACAGAATTAATACACTGTCAGGATGAAACACTGTTATGCACTATTAATAAATTTGTCATACACAAAGATCTAATCTTGACTGCTGTGACAAAGTGCCGTCAAAACTGAAATCTAACAGACATTTTTACTTAAGCTGGCCTACCAGTCTCTGTTAAGATCTTCATTTATAGAGTAGAAGAATGGGTTAATGGACCGGCTGGTGTGGCCGAGCGGTTCTAGGCGCTTCAATCTGGAATCGCGCGATCGCTACGGTCGCAGGTTCGAATCCTGCCTCGGGCACGCATGTGTGTGATGTCCTTAGGTTAGTTAGGTTTAAGTAGTTCTTAGTTCTAGGGGACTGATGACCTCAGATGTTAAGTCCCATAGTGCTCAGAGCCATTTGAACCATTTGAATGGATTAATGTCCAGTCATCCTGAAAGGGGTACCCGGACGGCGCCCGAAGGCCCTCTCCTGTATCACCCACATTACCTCGCCTCTGATTTCTGGGTTGACAAAGAGCTGCTCAGCTCTAGCAGGTGCAAGCAGTAGTAGATAGAGACTCTGAATACAAATGTCTTCTCGTAAGAGGCGCCTTATAATCGAACGTTAGCACTCATTTAAATAGAGTTCTCAAACAGCTCAATTTCAAGCCTCACAAGGAGTTACAGCAATAGACTAACATAGACACTAATGGAAAGAGTACATCCACTTCTCAAGGTAAACTCAATGACTACTGCAGTAATTACGTAAAAAGGAAATTGTCTCAGACTACAATTAAACGGTCTTCATTTTACCACCTAGAATTGTGACGTCTGTGTGTGACGTGACACCACGACATAAATAGCGTTGTCCGCGGTTTATTACGCGTGATTATTAGGTAGTATATGGTATAAGTAGATTAGGAGCCACTAATCACGTCTTTGTTCCTTTTATTATACACGGTGTTTCAGCACAGCGGTTAAAACTTTCTGGAAAGATAGAGCACACCTAGATGATGGAAAATCACAAAGCAACGCATGGTTTGAAACGTTTTCCTAGCGCAGTAGTAACGATACAAAACACAAAAAAGGAAGGACAGGAACACGCTGAAAACATGTTTATTATGCTTAGTACAACGGAACCTAAGAAATAAGAACAAAAAGAGACGTACCGAGCGAGGTGGCGCAGTGGTTAGCACATTGGACTCGCATTCGGGAGGACGACGGTTCAATCCCGTCTCCGGCCATCCTGATTTAGGTTTTCCGTGATTTCCCTAAATCGCTTCAGGCAAATGCTGGGATGGTTCCTTTAAAAGGGCACGGCCGATTTCCTTCCCCATCCTTCCCTCACCCGAGCTTGCGCTCTGTCTCTAATGACCTCGTTGTCGACGGGACGTTAAACAATAATCTCCTCCTCCCCCCAAAAAGAGACGTATATCGTCATCAAAGAAGGTGCTCGAAATTACGACCCCGGACCGTGAAGCAGGCCTCACATCTCCGGCGCTGAAGGTCTACATCTACATCTGCATCTACGTCTGTGTACACACTCTGGAAGCCACCGAATGGTGCGTGGCGGATGCTGGCCTGTACCTCTGCTAGTCATATCCTTTCTTGTTCCACTTGCAAACAGAGCGAAGGAAAAACGACTATCTGTACGCCTTCGTATGAGACTTTCTGATCTTATCTTCGTGGCCCTCATGCGAAATGTACATCGCGCCAGTGCAACCGGTCTGCAGTCATGCTCAATGCCGGTTCTCTAAATTTTCTCAATAGTGCTCTTCGAAAAGAACGTCACCTTCCCTGCAGTGATTCCCATTTGAATTCCCGAAGCATCTCCGTAATACATCTACATCTACATCTACATTTATACTCCGCAAGCCACCCAACGGTGTGTGGCGGAGGGCACTTTATGTGCCACTGTCATTACCTCCCTTTCCTGTTCCAGTCGCGTATGGCTCGCGGGAAGAACGACTGTCTGAAAGCCTCCGTGCGCGCTCTAATCTCTCTAATTTTACATTCGTGATCTGTTCGGGAGGTATAAGTAGGGGGAAGCAATATATTCGATACCTCGTCCAGAAACGCACCCTCTCGAAACCTGGCGAGCAAGCTACACCGCGATGCAGAGCGTCTCTCTTGCAGAGTCTGCCACTTGAGTTTGTTAAACATCTCCGTAACGCTATCACGGTTACCAAATAACCCTGTGACGAAACGCGCCGCTCTTCTTTGGATCTTCTCTATCTCCTCTGTCAACCCCGATCTGGTACGGATCCCACACTGATGAGCAATACTCAAGTATAGGTCGAACGAGTGTTTTGTAAGCCACCTCCTTTGTTGATGGACTACATTTTCTAAGGACTCTCCCAATGAATCTCAACCTGGTACCCGCCTTACCAACAATTAATTTTATATGATCATTCCACTGCAAATCGTTCCGCACGCATACTCCCAGATATTTTACAGAAGTAACTGCTACCAGTGTTTGTTCCGCTATCATATAATCATACAATAAAGGATCCTTCTTTCTATGTATTCGCAATAGATTACATTTGTCTATGTTAAGGGTCAGTTGCCACTCCCTGCACCAAGTGCCTATCCGCTGCAGATCTTCCTGCATTTCGCTACAATTTTCTAATGCTGCAACTTCTCTGTATACTACAGCATCATCCGCGAAAAGCCGCATGGAACTTCCGACACTATCTACTAGGTCATTCTACTTGCGTGTCGCTTCAACTTACCGGTAACAAACCTAGCAGCATACCTCTGTCGTCTTTCAGTCCAACCTGGTGCGTATCCCAAACACCCGAACAGTACTCAAGAGTGGGTCGCACTAGTGTGCATCCAATAATCCGAAGCCTGCCGTGCACCTTGCGTACTACAATCATCGCATGCTCATTCCATTTCATATCGCTTTGCAACGTTACGCCTGGATATCGAATCGATATGACTGTGTCAAGCCGGCCGCTGTGGCCCAACGGTTCTCGGCGCTTCAGTCCGGAACCGCGCTGCTGCTATGGTTGCAGGTTCGAATCGTGCCTCGGGCATGGATGTGTGTGATGTCCTTAGGTTAGTTAGGTTTAACTAGTTCTAAGTCTTGGGGACTGATGATCTCAGATGTTAAGTCTCATAGTGCTTAGAGGAATTTTTTGACTGTGTCAAGCAGCGCACCAGTAATGATGTTCTCGAACATTATATGTTTGTTTTTCTTACTCACCTGCACTAACTTACATTTTTGTACATTTAGGGCAGCTACCATTCATCACACCAACTAGAAATTTTGTCTCCTTTGCTCTCCTACTTCCATTACTTTGCTCTCAGAAGAAGCTCCCTCTTTCATTTGAAATGGAGCTTCATGAAGAGAAGGAGGTGACGCTGGGATTGAAGTGACTGGCAGCTTTATATGCACAACAGAACTCATAATTTCTCAAACTTCCTGATGTACCCAATACACAACGCATCCACGTAGTCGCAACACGGATCAGACAAGATCGAACATTACATTTGAATAAAACAGGTCTGATTATTAAAAGAAAGGAAGGGGTTCCAAACGGACTAGGACAAATTATGGCAATAGTTGTGCTGTAGAAGAACTGAAGCCATATCACTACGACGTGGTTCATTGGCACCATGGAACAAAAACAGTAATCTCGGCACCGTTTTCCAACAAAAGCAAGTGATACATTTAAATTTTACACCACCTAGGTGAGGAGAATCAAGATGACATAAACAATGACGATAAGAATAAGTTCGAAATCGGCAGTAAACTTTCTTATCAGTAGAGTGGATTCGTCTCCTAAAGGTGCTGTGAAGTTGTAGTCCACAGCCATCGGTATATGTTTTAGACGCAGTTTAATTGTAGTGGTCACCGAGTCGTCTGTGGATACAAAAAGTGGGCGCATTTCAAGAGTTATGACGGATGAGTCCTCTTGTATTTAAGTCTCGTGTTATTGTTATGGTACATGCGATAAATATCGTGCGGTCTGCAGTTCGAGTAATTTCATACTATAAAAACTTAGGCGATTCCTGTGAGAGAGTGTACAGAATTCGCAAGTAGTTCTTGTCATGTCTACGATCTGGTGTCCACATGACCATTCCCAACAGTTATTGCAAACGCTGTGTGGCAGCATCTTACGGTACAGTATACGTTCAGGACCCAGAGATATACAGGGTGGTCCGTTGATATTGACCGGGCCAAATATCTCACGAAATAAGCATCAAACGAAAAAACTAGAAAGAACGAAACCCGCCTATCTTGAAGGGGGAAACCAGATGGCGCTATGGTTGGCCCGCTAGATGGCGCTGCCATAGGGCAACCGGATATCAACTACGTTTTTTTTTAAATAGGAACCCCCATTTTTAATTACATATTCGTGTAGTACGTAAGGAAATATGAATGTTTTAGTTGGACCACTTTTTTCATTTTGTGATACACTCCTGGAAATTGAAATAAGAACACCGTGAATTCATTGTCCCAGGAAGGGGAAACTTTATTGACACATTCCTGGGGTCAGATACATCACATGATCACACTGACAGAACCACAGGCACATAGACACAGGCAACAGAGCATGCACAATGTCGGCACAGTACAGTGTATATCCACCTTTCGCAGCAATGCAGGCTGCTATTCTCCCATGGAGACGATCGTAGAGATGCTGGATGTAGTCCTGTGGAACGGCTTGCCATGCCATTTCCACCTGGCGCCTCAGTTGGACCAGCGTTCGTGCTGGACGTGCAGACCGCGTGAGACGACGCTTCATCCAGTCCCAAACATGCTCAATGGGGGACAGATCCGGAGATCTTGCTGGCCAGGGTAGTTGACTTACACCTTCTAGAGCACGTTGGGTGGCACGGGATACATGCGGACGTGCATTGTCCTGTTGGAACAGCAAGTTCCCTTGCCGGTCTAGGAATGGTAGAACGATGGGTTCGATGACGGTTTGGATGTACCGTGCACTATTCAGTGTCCCCTCGACGATCACCAGTGGTGTACGGCCAGTGTAGGAGATCGCTCCCCACACCATGATGCCGGGTGTTGGCCCTGTGTGCCTCGGTCGTATGCAGTCCTCATTGTGGCGCTCACCTGCACGGCGCCAAACACGCATACGACCATCATTGGCACCAAGGCAGAAGCGACTCTCATCGCTGAAGACGACACGTCTCCATTCGTCCCTCCATTCACGCCTGTCGCGACACCACTGGAGGCGGGCTGCACGACGTTGGGGCGTGAGCGGAAGACGGCCTAACGGTGTGCGGGACCGTAGCCCAGCTTCATGGAGACGGTTGCGAATGGTCCTCGCCGATACCCCAGGAGCAACAGTGTCCCTAATTTGCTGGGAAGTGGCGGTGCGGTACCCTACGGCACTGCGTAGGATCCTACGGTCTTGGCGTGCATCCGTGCGTCGCTGCGGTCCGGTCCCAGGTCGACGGGCACGTGCACCTTCCGCCGACCACTGGCGACAACATCGATGTACTGTGGAGACCTCACGCCCCACGTGTTGAGCAATTCGGCGGTACGTCCACCCGGCCTCCCGCATGCCCACTATACGCCCTCGCTCAAAGTCCGTCAACTGCACATACGGTTCACGTCCACGCTGTCGCGGCATGCTACCAGTGTTAAAGACTGCGATGGAGCTCCGTATGCCACGGCAAACTGGCTGACACTGACGGCGGCGGTGCACAAATGCTGCGCAGCTAGCGCCATTCGACGGCCAACACCGCGGTTCCTGGTGTGTCCGCTGTGCCGTGCGTGTGATCATTGCTTGTACAGCCGTCTCGCAGTGTCCGGAGCAAGTATGGTGGGTCTGACACACCGGTGTCAATGTGTTCTTTTTTCCATTTCCAGTAGTGTAGATGGCGCTGTAATAGTCACAAAGGTATAAGTACGTCGTATCACGTAACATTCCGCCAGTGCGGACGGTATTTCCTGCGTGATACATCACCCGTGTTAAAATGGACCGTTTACCAATTGCGGAAAAGGTCGATATCGTGTTGATGTACGGCTATTGTGATCAAAATGCCCAACGGGCGTGTCCTATGTATGCTGCTCGGTATCCTGGACGACATCATCCAAGTATCCGGACCGTTCGCCGGATAGTTACGTTATTTAAGGAAACAGGAACTGTTCAGCCACATGTGAAAAGTCAACCACGATCTGCAACAAGTCATGATACCCAAGTACGTGTTTTAGCTGCTGTCGCGGCTAATCCGCACATCAGTAGCAGACAAACTGCGCGAGAATCGGGAATCTCAAAAACGTCGATGTTGAGAATGCTACATCAAAATTGATTGCACCCGTACCACATTTCTATGCATCAGTTAATGCATGGCGACGACTTTGAACGTCGTGTACAGTTCTGCCACTGGGCACAAGAGAAATTACGGGACGATGACAGATTTTTTTGCACGCGTTCTATTTAGCGACTAAGCGTCATTCACCAACAGCGGTAACGTAAACCGGCATAATATGCACTATTGGGCGACGGAAAATCCACGATGGCTGCGACAAGTGGAACATCAGCGACCTTGGCGGGTTAATGTATGGTGCGTCATTATGGGAGGAAGGATATTTGGCCCCATTTTATCTATGGCAATGTAAATGGTGCAATGTATTCTGATTTACTACGTAATGTTCTACCGATGTTACTACATTATGTTTCACTGTATGACAGAGTGGCGATGTACTTCCAACATGATGGATGTCCGGCACATAGCTCGCGTACGGTTGAAGCGGTACTGAATACCATATTTCATGACAGGTGGATCGGTCGTCGAAGCACCATACCATGGCCCGCACGTTCACCGGATCTGACGTCCCCGGATTTCTTTCTGTGAGGAAAGTTGAAGGATATTCGCTATCGTGATCCACTGACAACGCCTGACAACATGCGTCAGCGCATTGTCAATGCACGTGCGAACATTACGGAAGGCGAACTGCTCGTTGTTGATAGTAATTTCGTTACACGTATTGCCAAATGCATTGAGGTTGACGGACATCATTTTGAGCATTTATTGCGTTAATGTGGTATTTACAGGTAATCACGCTGTAACAGAATGCGTTCTCAGAAATGATAGGTTCACAAAGGTACATGTATCACATTGGAACAACCGAAATAAAATGTTCAAACGTACCTACTTTCTGTAATTTAAAAAACCTACCTGTTACCACCCCTTCGTCTAAAATTGTGAGCCATACGTTTGTGACTATTCCAGCGCCATCTATCAGAAAGTGAAAAAAGTGGTCCAGCTAAAACATTCATATTTCTTTACGTAATACACGAATATGTAATAAAAATGTGGGTTCCATATTAAAAAAAAAAAAACCAGTTGATATCCGTTTGACCTACGGCAGCACCTTCAAGCTAGACGAGTTTCGTTATTTGTAGTTTTTTCATTTGACGCTTATTTCGTGAGTTATTTGGCCCGGTCACGGTCAATGGACCATCCTGTATAGTGTTCACTGGATGTAGAGAAAAGTGTGTAAGCCCGAGACTTAACAACTTGCTCTCCGTGTAGTAGCTTCGAGAAACTTGAATGGGAATTTACCGTCGGTGATTCGAACCACGGTTGTACTGAATGCTAATCTAATGGGACTGCGCCACACCGCTTGGCGACGCGGCCGAACAGCACTTGCGCATGCGCACAGCTGGCCGCGAGGGACTAATTAGTGGAGCGGCATGCATAACCAGCAGGCGCTGCGCGCTGTGTCCGTATTAACATAGCCGATGCGGGAGAAGCGAACGTCTCGCTTTCGACTACTGCTCCGTCACTGTAATTTAAGTTCGTTTTGGAAGAGAACATTGCAGAAAATACACTATCGCAGTGGAAGAAAACGACTACTGTATTGTCTACACCACTGACCATTAAAAGTGTAACGCCACGGAGGCGGAATTCAACGAACATCATACTGGAACAAACTGTACTTCATGTGCGGATATGCTGATGATTAATATTACAGCGCACAGTGTATGTAGACGTAACACCATTTTCATTTTGTATGTAAGGAAAGATTATCAGTGGTTTCCTCACTTAGAAATCGCATATGAGTATTGTTTGTTTGTAAGATAACAGTCTGAGGTCTCTTGTAAGAAGGGGAAATGACCACCAGTACGGGACCTTTGGAGACTGTGGTCTCCCATTCCGTAATGTTGCTGTCACAATAATTGGGGTCCCACGAATACTACACTGAAGCTATGCACGGTCTCAGTGGACCTTATGACTAGCGCCCCAACTCAGCCGTTCAAAACCGTACAGCCACGTCACGTAACGTGCGTCAGGAAATTTGCGTCTACGCCGTCAGTGTTATAATGTATACAGCACCGCGGACCGCAAGCGTTGTTCCGAATTCCGTTGACGCAGTAGCAGACAGAGGAAGGCATTGTGACGATGATGCATCCAACGACAACGCTCGCCACAGGAGTGGCACTACATCGTCTTTTGAGAAAAGTCCAGGTTCATCGTGTAGCATCACGATGGACGCATCCATACGCGAATTTCCCGAGGAGAATGGGCGTTGCCTGATCGATCATCGTCATAGGGTCGGTATCTAGCTTGAACATACGGAGTCCTGCTGGGTACTGAACACCATCACTTCTGGATCGCATAGACGGTAATTTAGACAGCAAGTGCTACATTTCTGACGTATGAGGCCGGTGGCCGTGGCCTAATTCGAGGTTTCCGTAATTTTATCTTCCAACAAGATAATGCAAGTCCACATTTTTACCTGTGCTATCCTGAAATGCCTCGACTCAGAGCGGGTCCGTTTGTTGCCCTCACCAGCGCATCATGAGATCTCTCACTCATCCAAAACTTATGATTTTGCATTGCTGACATGCCGGCACACTACCATTCACCAGCCACTACGATTGAAGAGCTGTGGGATAAAATTGAAGCAACGTGGAATGGCCTAGTTGTACTATCATCTAAGCTCAGTTCGACGCAATGTCAGCAGGACATAGAGATGGAGAAGCTTGAAATGACGTACCCTTATCTGTCATTTATGCTCAGGTCCACTCTATGACTGACCAGATAAGAGGAGTTTGTAGTTCAGTGTACTGCATTTCTGACCATAAATACCCCAAAATCACCTACAAATTAAATAAAGCATTCTTCATACTGCACTTTCCACACAGAAAAAAAATGTGGCCATTTGCTAGGCGTCTGTGGTGATATACAATAATGTTTTCATTGGCGAATGTCGTTCTTGACGTCATTATAAAAATTGTTGCGATCAGACTAATATTGTACAGTACCTGTCAATAGTTTTCGATCACCTATCACTACTATGGATTCGCGGGTAAAGCAGGGGTTTCATTTTGAATATTCTATCTGTCACATCCTCAAATGGTTCAAATGGCTCTGAGCACTATGGGACTTAACATCTGAGGTCATAAGTACCCTAGATCTTAGAACTACTTAAACCTAACGAACCTAAGGACATCACACACATCCATGCCCGAGGCAGGATTCGAACCTGCGACCGTAGCGGTCGCTCGGTTCCAGACTGAAGCGCCTAGAGCCGCTCGGCCACTTTGGCTATAGTGTCCTCATTCGGATAATAAACCAAGTATAAACATATAAGGATTAAACGTCTCTATACTGTATTTGACTGGTTGTTCACCTAGAACGGCGATGATCAGTGCCCACAACAGCACTGACATGTATTTGCCTAGTACAGTTTCATTCGAGTTGGCCTCAGTCATTCAGGTTTGTGTGTAGAAATCAGTTCGCTTTGCTTTACAGTAGATTGTGTACATATAGCAATGTGTCTGTTTACCTGATCGAGTTTATGCCATATTACCTCCTAACAGATAGGAAGCAGGGGACTGGAACTGAAAAACGTACTGTAATTGTAACTCTGCGTTAGGAAGACATTTCTAGTATGACAAAAGCAAACTTAGTTCGCGTAGCCCAATCTACAGTGGTGTATACGTTGAGAGGTTCAGTAAACTGGTGCCAATGCAGTGTTTTGTGATCTGAAAGGCCCTGAGTAACATCATACAGCAAACATCAGTTCATATTTGTACACAGTAAATGTCAGATGAGACGTACTGTGCCTGAAATTCACGAGGAAGCAAACAGTATGCGAGCAGCTCCGATCTCTGTCTCAACAGTGCTACGCTGTCTTGGTAATCAAGGTTTAAAGGGGTACATTTGCGCAAAATATATAAACTGAAAAACTACAGTAGGTACTGCAGGATAAAAACTGGAGCATGCAGCAATGGTCCAAGGTGTCATTCACGAACTAATCTAAGTCTGAAATATTTGGAAGCCATAGTCGAATGCTTGTTCGTCGAATTCGTGGAGAACGAATGAAGTGTCAGTGTGTGAGGCGTGGTGGAGGGTTGGTCATGGTGTGGGATGCTTCGCGGGAATACAGTCTGGTGAGAACTGATGGAACATTAAAGGAGAAAGGATATCACAGGATACCGGTCAAGAATGCAGTTCCATTTGGCAAGATACATATTAGTCATGGGTTTGTTCTGCAGCAGGACGTTGATCCCAAACATACTTCTAAATTGTGCAGAGGGTATGTCAATAAAAAAAGGGAAATATAGGGAACTGAAGAATATCATTTGGCCAAGTCAGTCATCTGACTTCATTCCCGTTGTACTCTTATGAAATAAACTTGACAGAGAGGTCAGAAAACTGAGGTAATTTAATGTTGAAGATCTATGGAATAATGTATAGACCTGTTGGTCTGCAATATCTGCAAAAGCACTACATAATCTTATCTGCAGAATGCCAAGAGTTTGTGTAAATGTTCTGAGTTCAAAGGGTGAGTATCTTGCAAAGGCTAAACTCTAACCCAATTCTATTGTACTTAATGATAGAGAGAAAAAATGTCCAATTTTTACGATATGTTTGTACACTGAAGTAAAGTACATAGTTTGTTTCATAGGTGATCCAGAACTTTTAAACGGTATTGTACATCTTAAAGTGCTACACACCAACTGTCAGGAAATTATCGCGCGAAGAGGCACTTCCAGAAACTTACAGTCTGTGGTTTCATTCACTTTACAGTGGCTACACTAACACTTTCTTGTCCATTGTCAATACTGTGACGATCTCCCTCTCTGTATTTCTGCCCACAACACTAAATAACGTGCAATGTGTACTTCAACATTCAGCATATTCATCTGGTGATGATGTGACCGGACTAAAACGAGTACTGAGACAGTAAGTAAAGGAAGAACAGAGTAACTGGTTGCTTTTCACATTCAGTTTAAACTACCCGAACCCAACAGTGACAGACACAGAGTTTAAAGAGGAGAGAAAAGAAAACTATTACTATAGTCCCGTAAATCACAAACACATGGTTGTGTATTTGCACAACAGTGGGAACTGGTTCAAATGGCTCTGAGCACTATGGGACTTAACATCTCAGGTCATCAGTCCCCTAGAAGTTAGAACTACTTAAACCTAACTAACCTAAGGACATCACACACATCCATGCCCGAGACAGGATTCGAACCTGCGACCGTAGCGGTCGCGCGGTTCCAGACTGAAGCGCCTAGAATCGCTCGGCCACTAACGGCCGGCGCAGTGGGAACTACTGCAGGTTTTTCGTGTATTTATTTTTGCCAGTCTGTTCTCTGTGAACCCTCGATTATTTGAAGAAGCGAACTGTCACGTATAAAACAGCTATAAACGTCTGATTACTTTGCAAATGAGTTAATACGTTAAGTATTTATCTTTAAGCATGTAAGCGAGAAACAGCTTAGGAAGTGTTTGAAATGTGCTTAAATTTGTTGGAAGTCGCTAACTGCTCACGTTATTACACGCGTCATATCTCCTGAAGTACGTGGATTACGATGATATAATTTTGCAGGTACATTCGGTGGTGTACGGGGATACTGTCTGCAAACTGTGTTACGAATAGGTTTGGTACCAAAGAAGTAATAAATTAAAACGTGATGCCTGATGCTAAAGTCTGACTGCATGAACAAGAAAAATGTATTGAGCAATAAACCTTTCTGCTTTCATCATTTTGTGTGGAGTGCCAGAGAGAAGAAGTTTCATAAAGGTTTAAAACTTTGCGTAAACCTCGTTGTAAGTCGCTATGTATTCTCTCTGTCAAATACTGGATGAATGAAGTCGGTGTGTTTGGGTGCCGTCAGTTTCGCTGCCTTATGACAATCACACAGTTTCTGACTAATAATTGTCTTGTTGCGCTAAACTTTTAATATATGACTATACCGCTTAATGAGCAGATAACACTAGGATTACTAATTTTTAAATTCGATTAATAACAATGCGAAATATTGAAAATATATTTTAAATTGGCCCTACGCTGTAATTGGTAGGGCGTTAGGGGATAGCGTTTTAGTAATATAGATAACCGCACGAAGCTAGCAAAAGTTATTACTTTATTATTTTACATCTACATCCATACTCCGCAAGCCACCTGACGGTGTGTGGCGGAGGGTACCTGGAGTACCTCTACCTTCCCCTTCTACCTCTACCTCTACCTTCTCCCTTCTATTCCAGTCTCGTATTGTTCGTGGAAAGAAAGATTATCGGTATGCCTCTGTGTGGGCTCTAATCTCTCTGATTGTATCCTCATGGTCTCTTCGCGAGATATAAGCAGGAGGGAGCAATATCCTGCTTGACTCCTCGGTGAAGGTACGTTCTCGAAACTTCAACAAAAGCCCGTACCGAGCTACTGAGCGTCTCTCTTGCAGAGTCTTCCACTGGAGTTTATCTATCTATCTATCTATCTATCTATCCATCATCTTTCGCGATTACTAAATGATCCTGTAACGAAGCGCGCTGCTCTCCGTTGGATCTTCTCTATCTCTCCTATCAACCCTATCTGGTACGGATCTCACACCGGTGAGCGGTATTCAAGCAGTGGGCGAACAAGTGTACTGTAACCTACTTCCTTTGTTTTCGGACTGCATTTCCTTAGGATTCTTCCAATGAATCTTACTCAGTCTGGCATCTGCTTTACCGACAATTAATTTTATATCGTCATTCCATTTTAAATCACTCCTAATGCCCACTCCCAGATAATTTATGCAATTAACTGCTTCCACTTACTGACCTGCTATATTATAGCTAAATGATAAAGGATCTTTCTTTCTATGTATTCGCAGCACATTACACTTGTCTACATTGAGATTCAATTGCCATTCCCTGCACCATGCGTCAATTCGTCGGAGATCCTCCTGCATTTAGTACAATTTTCCATTGTTACAACCTCTCGATATACTACAGCATCGTCCGCAAAAAGCCTCAGTGAACTTCCGATTTTATCCACAAGGTCATATATATATATATATATATATATATATATATATATATATATATATATATATATAGTGAATGGCAACGATCCTAGGAGACTCCCCTGCGGCACATCTGAAATCACTCTTACTTCGGAAGACTTGTCTCCATTGAGAATGACATGCTGCGTTCTGTTATCTAAGAACTCTTCAATCCAATCACACAATTGGCCTGGTAGTCCATAGGCTCTTACTTTGTTCATTAAGCGACTGTGGGGAACTATATCAGACGCCTTGCGGAGGTCAAGAAACACGGCATCTACCTGGGAATCCGTGTCTATGGCCCTCTGAGTCTTCAACCAGTTCAGAACTTTAAAAGCTTTTGATAGTGAACACCACATGAGCGTAATTTTACCGTCCGTCATTACTGTTTCACGCTACTTGCGCCGTCTTTGCTGAAGAAAGCCCTAGATACCCCTATTGAGGTGGGAGGGGTTTGGGGAGGGGGAGGGGGGGATTTGCGTGTGATGGGAGCAGACGAGTAAGTATGCTACTCCGAGATTCGGCAGCTGCGCCGGCCCGAATAGTGTTGTTTGGCTGTTTGTCGAGAAATGGGAGTTACGGCTGCACGTTTGGGAAGAGCGATGCTCAGGAGGGGAAGCACCCTTTTATCACAGCTGTTAAGGGGCGAGCTGTGACGTAGGATGCTCCACAAAGAGGAGGGGCCATGTTTCTCATTAAGAGAAGATCAGAGCAAACGTTTGAGACGTCTGTGGGCTGGAACTAGGGCGAAATGACGGCAACCGAAACTTGAAACTCACTTTTTCTGGCTCTCGGACAGTGGGAAAAAGGATGCTGCTTTGCATCGTTCTCAAAGCGTTGTACGTGCACATCTTTGAGTTCCACTATCGCTTCCGCCATTACCTCTTTCACTCGCGAATGATGATGGATGGGACGATTGCCAGTAAGCGTCCACGCCAGCTCGAATCTCTCTAATTTTACGTTAACAATATTTTCGCTATGTATGTACATAGGAGGAATAAATGTGTTGTTCGTTTCATCGAGAAACGTATTTTTTTGGAATTTGGACAGTAAACCACATCGTGACGCACAATGCCTCTCTTGCACCGTCTGTCATTTTATACGCGAAATGTATCTGCAATATCGTTAAGGAACAACCGTCAGTTGCGTAAGGGCATTACGACAGAGAAAATTTGTGCTGGACCGGGACTCGAACACAGACTTCTACCTTTACGGAAGTTGACGTCTTAACCGCATTGCTTATTCGTACACATCTCATGACCAGACACAACCTTCCATACGTCGTTCCTGCGTCACAACTTGTACTCGTACACATATTACGTAATTCCTGTACAGGGGAGGGCATCTTAATTGAAAGCCGTTATTAGCGTATACAGCTGAAGGTTGTTCGCAGTTACAAATAAATTTCGTGTATTTCATAGCGGCTGTAGTGACTGCCTTGCGTACATCGTTCTTCTTAACAACACAGACCCTGCAATGTATTTATCCGCCGATACCAGGCAGCTACTTTTAAGTGAAACGTGTTCTCCTGTAGACGATTTACGTAATATGTGCACGAGTACAGGCTGTGGCGCAGGAGCGGCGACGTATAGAAGCTATGAGTCGTGGACGGATAGCCGAAGTGGTTGCGGCGACCACTCGCGCAAAGCAGGAAATCCTGCTGCTATTGATGGTCCGGCACAACATTTCACTGCCGCCATTCCCTAGTACAGCTGATGATTGTTCGTATTTGAAATTGCGAATGCATTTCACTTATTTCGTAATGGCTGTAGTCTGTGCAGTCCCTGTTCCTCAGGACATGCATGCATGTTCAGAGGAGCATTACATCGTTAGTCTTAACGACGAAGGAGCTACGGTATCACATACGTTCACATGGTTAAAATGGCTCTGAGCACTATGGGACTTAGCTTCTGAGGTCATCAGTCCCCTAGAACTTACAACTACACTACTCCCCAATAAAATTGCTACACCACGAAGATGACGTGCTACAGATGCGAAATTTAACCGACAGGAAGAAGATGCTGTGATATGCAAATGGTTAGCTTTTCAGAGCATTCACACAAGGTTGGCATCAGTGGCGACACCTACAACGTGCTGACATGAGGAAAGTTTCCAACCGATTTCTCATACACAAATAGCAGTTGACCGGCGTTGGGGTGAAACGTTGTTGTGATGCCTCGTGTAAGGAGAAGAAATGCGTACCATCACGTTTCCGACTTTGATAAAGGTCGATTGTAGCCTATCGCGATTGCGGTTTATCGTATCGCGACATTGCTGCTCGCGTTGCTCGATATCCAATGACTGTTAGCAGACTATGGAATCGATGGGTTCAGGAGGATAATACGGAATGCCGTACTGGATCCCAACGGCCTCGTATCACTAGCAGTCGAGATGACAGGCATCTTATCCGCATGGGTGTAACAGATCGTGCAGCCACGTCTCGATCCCGGAGTCAATAGATGGGGACGTTTGCAAGACAACAACCATCTGCACGAACAGTTCGACGACGTTTGCAGCAATATGGACTGTCAGCTCGGACACCATGCCTGCGGTTACCCTTCATGCTGCATCACAGACAGGAGCGCCTGCGATGGTGTCCTCAACGACTAACCTGGGTGCACGAATGCAAAACGTCATTTTTTCGGATGAATCCAGGTTCTGTTTACAGCATCATGATGGCCGCATCCGTGTTTGGCGACATCGCGATGAACGCACATTGGAAGCGTGTATTCATCATCGGCATACTGACGTATCATCCGGCGTGATGGTATGGGGTGCCATTGCTTACACGTCTCTGTCACCTCTTGTTCGCATTGACGGCACTTTGAACAGTGGACGTTACATTTCAGATGTGTTACGACCCGTGGCTCTACCCTTCATTCGATCCCTGCGAAACCATACATTTCAGCAGGATAATGCGCGACCGCATGTTGCAGGTCTGGATACAGAAAATGTTCGACTGCTGCCCTGGCCAGCACATTCTCCAGATCTCTCACCAATTGAAAACGTCTGGTCAATGGTGGCCGAGCAACTGGCTCGTCACAATGCGCCAGTCACTACTCTTCATGAACTGTTGTATCGTGTTGAATCTGCATGGGCAGCTGTGCCTGTACACGTCATCCAAGCTCTGTTTGACTCAATGCCCAGGCGTATGAAGGCCGTTATTACGGCCGGAGATGGTTGTTCTGGGTACTGATTTCTCAGGATCTATGCACCCAAATTGCATGAAAATGTAGTGACATGTCAGTTCTAGTATAATATATTTGTCCAATGATTACCCGTTTATCATCTGCATTTCTTCTTGGTGTAGCAATTTTAATGGCTAGTAGTGTATAATCACAAAGCAATGGATGTTTTGCCTACTTGTGCTCAACACGTAACACTGCTTCTTGACGGGTATCAGCGCCCAAGCCTTGTACCGGCAGTGGACGGTCTGCAGGTCTCCTGCATTTATCTCGTATTTTCTGACATTGCTGTTTTTCTCTATAGAACAGCAGCATTCGTAAACAGTGGCATGGAGCCTCCAACGTTGTGTACTAAATTGATTACACATATTGTGAGCATTAATGGACCTATAGCACTTCCTTCCGGTACCCTAGAATGTACTACTTCGTGAGAAGGTTTCTCTCCGTTAAGAATGAGTTGCAGTGTTCTATTTGCTAGGGGCTTCTCTATCTAATCAAAAAACTGGCTTTATATTTCGTAAGCATGTATTTTGTTCATTAGGCGGCAGTGCAGAACTGTATCGAAGGTGTTCCGTCACTCAAGGAACATGACATGAACCTGGTCACCGGCATCTACTGTGTTCTGGATCTCGTGCACAAACAGAGCGTGCTAGGTTTCAAACTACCGTTGTTTGCGGAATTCATGTTGATTCCCACAGAGGAGATTTTCGGTCTCCAGAAATGTAATGTTAAATGAGCATAAAACGTGTTACAAACCTCTGCAATAGACTGGCATCAGCGATACAGGCATTGAGTTGTGCACGTCTGTTCGACGACCTTCCTTGAAAACGGGAGTCACCACATAGTGCCTGGGTATTTTTCCAATCATTATGAACGCTTCCTACCTCCTGTGACCTGTGATGTGCATCTGCTGGAAAAGGTGGAAGTTCTTCGCATATCCTGTGTAGAACTTTACAGGTATCCCGTCGGGTCCAGTCGCTTTTCCTCTCTTAATTTACTGCAGGTTAGTATGTATACCAAAGTCACTTATTTAGACATTTGTCACTTTTTCATATGTGCGACTGTTTAAAGGAGTAACGTTAGTACGCTATTTCTCAGTGAATCAGTCTTGTAAAAAGGAATTTAGTGTTACAGCCCGTCATTGTTGTCCTCTATTTCAGTACCATTATGGTTACTGGCAATGGCAAGGAAAGCGTTTCTGAAGAAGAAAAATTTGTTAACATCGAGTATAGATTTAAATGTCAGGAAATCGTTCCTGAAAGTGTTTGTATGGAGTGTAGCCATGTATGGAAGTGAAACGTGGACAATAAATAGTTTAGACAAGAAGAGAATAGAAGCTTTCGAAATGTGGTGCTACAGAAGAATGCTGAAGATTAGATGGGTAGATCACATAACTAATGAGGAGGTATTGAATAGAATTGGGGAGAAGAGGAGGTTGTGGCACAACTTAACTAGAAGAAGGGATCGGTTGGTAGGACATGTTCTGAGACATCGAGGGATCACCAATTTAGTATTGGAGGGCAGTGTGGAGGGTAAAAATCCTAGAGGGAGACCAAGAGATGAATACACTAAGCAGATTCAGAAGGATGTAGGCTGCTGTAGGTACTGGGAGATGAAGAAGCTTGCACAGGATAGAGTAGCATGGAGAGCTGCATCAAACCAGTCTCAGGACTGAAGACCACAACAACAACAATGGTTACTGAGTGGACAGATGACTGATGCATTTAACGGAGGACCAAAAATTCTTATAATTTTCTGTCAGACCGCTAGCCAGAATTTTACTTTAGAATTCGCTGGTTCTTCTCGGACTAATTTTGACATTTTTTAGTCTTTGGTTGTGGACGCGGCTTTCGGCTATGTTTAATTTTGCATTGAATCTTTCTTTCGTTCCAGGGCAGCTTCCTAACTCCACTGTCGAGGCACAATGTTCTAGGATTTCCTAGAAGAAAGAACACAACATGTCATTCTTAACGGTTCAAAATCTGCAGATGTAGAGGTAATTTCGGGAGTACCGCAAGGAAGCGTGATAGGACCTTTATTGTTTACAATATACATAAATGACTTAGTTGACAACATCGGTAGCTCCGTGAGGCTATTTGCAGATGACACGGTTGTCTACAAGAAAGTAGCAACATCAGAAGACTCGTACGTACTCCAGGAAGACCTGCAGAGGATTAATGCATGGTGCGACAGCTGGCAGCTTTCCCTAAACGTAGATAAATGTAATATAATGCGCATACATAGGGGCAGAAATCCATTCCAGTACGATTATGCCATAGGTGGTAAATCATTGGAAGCGGTAACGACCGTAAAATACTTAGGAGTTACTATCCGGAGCGATCTGAAGTGGAATGATCACATAAAACAAATAGTGGGAAAAGCAGGCGCCAGGTTGAGATTCATAGGAAGAATTCTAAGAAAATGTGACTCATCGACGAAAGAAGTAGCTTACAAAACGCTTGTTCGTCCGATTCTTGAGTATTGCTCATCAGTATGGGACCCTTACCAGGTTGGATTAATAGAAGAGATAGACATGATCCAGCGAAAAGCAGCGCGATTCGTCATGGGGACATTTAGTCAGCGCGAGAGCGTTACGGAGATGCTGAACAAGCTCCAGTGGCGGACACTTCAAGAAAGGCGTTACGCAATACGGAGAGGTTTATTATCGAAATTACGAGAGAGCACATTCCGGGAAGAGATGGGCAACATTTTACTACCGCCCACATATATCTCGCGTAATGATCGCAACGAAAAGATCCGAGAAATTAGAGCAAATACGGAGACTTACAAGCAGTCGTTCTTCCCACGCACAATTCGTGAATGGAACAGGGAATGGGGGATCAGATAGTGGTACAATAAGTACCCTCCGCCACACACCGTAAGGTGGCTCGCGGAGTATAGATGTAGATGTAGATGTAGAATGTTCTACAACAGTTGTAACGCCCCAACACAAAGTGAGTTATGCATTTTTTTATATTTCTCAGTTTTAAACATAGCCAGCTATATCGTTCCAGTACATTTTGGATGAAGAATGTCACATTACACGTATTGAGGCGAGCGATGCGGCCACCTAGAATTGGCATGAGGCGAGGTGGGTTTGCTTGTGCGGCTGAGAGCTAAGCGACGGGCCAGCATCTCAGCGCGTGCAGCCTGACCGAGATGACGATGTGCGCCTGCCTACACAGGCACAAAGGCTGCCAACACTTGGCTGGAAATGCGTAACTCCCAGAGCACTGAATCTGGACAGCGCTTGCTTGCTTAGCTGTGTCCAGTAGATGCACCAGAAATGGCGGAGTTTAAGGTGGTCCGAAATGTGACCACCTACAACTCTTAGAAATTTAATACTAAACCACAGTTTCATAGTATGGCAAATCTGACTACATCTGCAAACGAGGCGCATCAAGTGAAAGAACAAATTGTCAATATCTCAAAAACTACAAAAGTTAATAATTTACAGTGATTCAGTAGCTTCACAATAAAGTAAGAAATTAGCAACTTTTAAATACTTTATGTGATTTCAAGCAAGAGTATCTCAGATGGTAACATTGCACTGTAGCTATCATCCCTGAAACCTATATATTGCATATTTTATTTATGGATTTATTATGTATTTATACCCTTTTCATTATGCAAATATTTGTCTGAAAATCGTATCCTCCACAATATTGCAACAACTAAATGCAGCATGAATTTGTTATATCTTGACATACTTGTATAGTTGTTTCGGGAATATGTTACTATTGTGCCATCAAATTTATTCAAATTTGATAACGATCGATATTAAAAAAAACAATATAAATTAAAAGTTATCAATCACATCTCTTAGCTGACACCACCACTGAAAACAATGACGAACAACGCTTCTATCATTCAGAAGTAAGTGATTGAGTAGACAATATTTAACAACATTTTGCTGTCATTTAATGTGAAAGCACACGCACAAGGATGTTGGCTTATTTACTTATGAAAAACCATTATTTATGTTTACTGCACGTAAAAAAATCTGACTGAGACAGACTGTTTATAACATTTATGTTATTTAAATATTGTTATAATATATCAGTTTAGCATTGAAAGTGGTCAAATTGAGTCAAATCACGTGTGTAGAACATAAGAAGATGTATTTTTGTTGAGTATGGTCTTCAGCCAGTGGAGAAGCAGGCAGTGGAAAAATCTACATCTGCCTGTACGTGATCACTCTGCATTTCACAATAAAGTGCCTGGCAGAGGGTTTAACAAACCACCTTCAAGCAGTCTCTCTGCCTTTCCACTCTCGAACGGCGCGCTGGAAAAACGAGCACTTAAATTTTTCTGTGCGAGCCCTGATTTCTCTTATTTTATCGTGATGATCATTTCTCCCTATGTAGGTGGGTGCCAACAGAATGTTTTGGCAATTGGAGGAGAAAACTGGTGATTGAAATTTCATGAGAAGATCTCGTCGCAACGAAAAACGCCTTTGTTTTAATGATTGCCACTCCAATTCATGTAACATGTCTGTGGCACTATCTCCCCTATTTCGCGATAATACAAAACGAGCTGCCCTTCTTTGTACTTTTTCGATGTCATCCGTCAGTCCCACCTGATGCGGATCTCACACCGCACTGAAATACTCCAGAATAGGGCGGACAAGCGCGGTGTAAGCAGACACTTTAGTAGACCTGTTGCACCTTCTAAGTGTTCTGCCAATGAATAGCAGTCTTTGATTTGCTCTACCTACAACATTATCTATGTGATCGTTCCAATTTAGGTTATTTGTAATTGTAATCCCTAAGTATTTAGTTGAACTTACAGCCTACAGATTTGTGTGACTTACCGCGTAATCTAAATTTAGTGGATTTCTTTTAGTACTCGTGTGAATAGCTTCACACTTTTCTTTATTCAGGGTCAATTACCACTTTTCGCACCATATAGATATCTTATCTAAATCGTTTTGCAATTCGTTTTGGTCATCTGATGACTTTACAACACGGTAAATGACAGCATTTTCCGCAAAAAATCTGAGACGGCCACTGCGATTGTCTCTTATATAGTTAATATAGATCATGAACAATAAAGGGCCCATAACACTTCCTTAGGGAACGCCGGATATTATTTATGTTTTACTCGATGAGTTTCCATCTGTTACTAACTGTGACCTTTCTGACAGGAAATCACGAATCCAGTCGTACAACTGACGCTATATTCCATAGGCATGCAGTTTGGTTAGAAGACGCTTGTGAGGAACAGTGTCGAAAGCCTTCTGGAAATCTAAAAATATGGAATCAACTTGACATCCCCTGTCGACAGTACTCATTACTTCATGAGTGTAAAGAGCTAGTTGTGGTTCTGGAGTCAATCGGAGAAAGACGCTTCTTGAGTGGTGCACTCAAGGGAATGAATTCTGGCACTTTTACAGTAGCTGGAAAAAGGTAGACTGGCCTGAGATAAAATGTGATAATCTGTCGTGTGGGCGATAGATTCTTGGCAGTGAACAGCCGCTAGAAAATTTGAATTTTGAAAGGACTTTAACTTTTGCATGTCTGAATGTTTTCCAGTGCAGAACTTTAACTTTCCCACTTGCATAACTGAACTGAGACTAGACAGTATGAGTTACTCCTCTTTATCTCTCATGTGTTCGTGCGTAAATGATTATGCTAAACTTTGAACTGTTTTGAGCTGGCGAATATTTTGTATATCTGTGATCACGAAACGGACTTCGTTTTTCGTGCATTGTGTATGACTATTTAGCTCGGGATTTCTGCTAACATTCTTGCTACACAAGTAGCGCAACTTCATTGCATTTTAATAAGTTATGTTTCAGTCGGTATTATAACTGGTAATTGTAGGACCACTTTCTGTTTATTGAGATGGCTTACTTGAATAAACATTATTCAACATAATTATCTAGTGCCCCGTACGTCAATTTCAGACGTTACAATAGAACCATTTTATTAATTATTCATTTACCTGTTACGTAATATTTCTCATTATCTTATCAGTCCGCAATTCTAGCCAATGCACCGAACATTTGACTACAGGATCACAGGTACAGGTTAGTATTTGCAGCTAATTACCTGCTGAGCATGAAAGCAGACGTGTATGGCTGAATCCTACAATTTCATCGAGGCACTCTTTTTAATTACCCAAGGTTCAAGGAACAGCAGGTAAAGTTGCAAGCACATTTTAATTAAGAAAATCAATGCTTGTAAGGTTAATTCAGGATGACAATTATTGAAATATATGAAACAGAATAGTCATAACTTCTGAACGGTTTGCGTTAGGACGCTCAAACTGCAGTGTTGGCCGTGGGGCATGATGGGAATTGCGAGCTAATATCCCAAAGATGTTCGGGCTCACATGTGGTTCCTCTTCGTCTAAATGTCTTGGCTCAAACTCGTCTAGGGATTGAACTGCACGTGTCGCGTTATACGCCTTAAATTAGACACTTGTGACCCTTTGGTTAAATTGTCTGGCTGATGGGAAGTTTGCGAAATACAATATTAACATATATAATAACAGTAATAATAATATCGGGAACTAAATTAACGACCCATAAATGATGTAGGCCACACAGTTGCGATTTGGTTAGAATAATGTTTATTCAGAAAGCAAACTAATAGCGAAAGTGGCCGTATTTAGAGTTACTGTTACACTCGAGAGCATATCCATTTGACACAGTTCGATCATTGAGAGTCTCATCGCGAAATAGAAGTTATCTACGCGAAAAGTTAGAGTTCACACCAGGTGCGTGGCTGCTCACCGCTCAGAGACTAAATCTAGTGACACCACACAACGCGAAATTTTCTAAGTCGTTTCACTTCCTACCTGCCTAAAGACCGACTGTCCGCTTTCGCGTCTCAATCCGAACTGTACCCTTTGGTGTCTCCAGCCGAACTGCCCGCTTTCGCGTCTGCACCAGCACTGTCCCTTTGCCCGTACCCGGCCGCGTTTCCCGCGCGCTGAATATCCTCGCTCAACTGACTAGGGCAGTTGCCTTTCCTGAAGGCGGCCATCTGATTGACTACAGCTTATTCTACAGTATTTCGCATTTTAACATACTTAAATAATCAAAGCTTGACCACTTTCACGTTCTAAATAAAGTAACAATAATATCCATTACATAATAAACGTTAAATTCTTTTACATAAAACCAATACAATTTCGTTCTTAGCTTTGAATGCCATGACCAGTAGCCTTGCACCAAAGTGCTTTTTGGTAAATAAATAAAAAACAAAAGTAACTATTATGCACTAGACTTTACAACAAATATTCTATTCATCGTTCATTGTGTGGAGGAAAAGATGATCTGATGCTTAACTGTAAATACTGATAATTTAAATATACTATTCCATTAAAACAAATAAAGCTACAGAGTTGATATTTACAACGTTTGTCATTTTAATAATGCGCTTCTATATGAAATGTCGATCGTTAAGCTCGACCAAAGCGTTCAGATTTTAGCATTAAGGTATTTGTTGCAAAACTTGTTAACTTCACTCTAACAGTAAATCCTAAAGTATTATAGATGTGATCAATATTCAAGTTTTATTGGGATC
This sequence comes from Schistocerca cancellata, assembly GCF_023864275.1. Classification (NCBI taxonomy): domain Eukaryota; kingdom Metazoa; phylum Arthropoda; class Insecta; order Orthoptera; family Acrididae; genus Schistocerca; species Schistocerca cancellata. The sequence continues at coordinate 524,277,471 of NC_064633.1, forward strand.
ACCATGAAAATTTATGGAGGATGTCAGATTAAAACTACTGTGGCTTGGTTCCCTGCACTACTACAGAATTAAATAGTTTCCATAAATGTTTTCCTTAATGGCCGATCTTAGGTCCGCCATATTTAACACTGCTACGTCTTCTTGGCCATAAACGGCTTCTACTGGGTTTCCCTATGACGTACGTTCTCATCCGTCTCACTCGCACACTACGGCGCTTTGGCCTCAGTAGACAATAGGCCCCTGTGTGTTCCCCCATCTCGCGGTGAATCTGCGCTCTCTGTGGCACACGGTTCTGGACGACAGGGTTCGTTTCACAATTCCTGAAGGCTGACTCTTTCGGCCATATACTTAAATGAGAGCGAAATTTTCGTTAACTCACAGAATCAGTATCCCACATTATGGTTTGGTTTAGCGGTGAAGACCACTTTCATTTGTTTGGGTTCATCAATAAACAAAATTGGCGCGTTTGGGGGACCCAGAACCCGCCTTTCGAGAGCTGGAAGTCCCTTCACCTCAACGGGTGACTGTGTGGTGTGCAATATCCGGTCACGAAATAATCGGTGCGATATTGCTTGATGGCATGGTGACTACTGAACAGTACCTCAAGGCTTTGGGAGATGATTTCATCCCCATTATCCAAAGTGACCCCGATTTCGGCAAAATGTGCTTCATGCAAGCTGGAGCTCGACCTCATCGAAGCGAGGAGAGTGTTTGATATCCAGGAGGAGCACTTTGGAGACCGCATTCTGGCTCAGGGGTACCCAGATGCCATTGGCATGGGCCTCTGTTGGCCGCCATATTCTTCGCGTCTGAACACACGCGACTCCATTTCGTGAGGTTCTATTAAATACAAGGTGAACAGCAACAGCCGCAAAACCATTGCTGAGCTGAAAACAGCCATTCAGGAGGTGAGCGACAGCATAGATTTTCCGACACTTCACCGAGTCATGCAGAATTTCGCTATTCGTCGGAGTCACATCATTGCCATTGATGACAGGCATATCGTACATGTCATAACCTAAATCCAAATATGTGTAGCGTCATTTACATGTAGAATAAAGTGCGTGCACGCCGTAGTTTGTAACTAATTTACGTTTTTTTCATATAGTTCAATAATTATCATCTTGTGTATAACTACTATATTCACTGGGATATGACGGGGGAGCGGAAACTGTAAATGCTAGACTGGTACGTTTCCTTAACGACGACAATGAAACTTGTGTGGGTACGCGTGTTAGTGCCCAGGAACAGATTGGGGTGTTGGACGCGTCGTTAGCTGCAGATTTGCTCCTCGAGGCGGGCTCGTAAACAACGGGTTACACTCACTTGTGTTTTGCGAGGGACTAGTTAATTGCTTGCAACTTTCTCACAAGTCGACACTCATGATTGCAGGGGTAATGATGAAATCGTTGACAACAGTTCATGCCACTGCAGGACATTAACAGGTTGTCGTAAACTTCGGAAATGGAGCAGTTCTGGACCACTGTTGCTGCCAGCCAACCCCATCAGTAGATTACTACCTTTTGAAACACCAGTTTCAAGATAGTGTAAGACTGACGCTTTGAACGATTAGTAATTTAAATTGCAAATCCCAGTGATTCTTTTGAAAATATTTATTTTCCTGTAATATAGTGTTTTGTATGTGTGCAGCTTGTGTGTAGTAGACTACATCTGTGGTCTACGTCTTTATTATCTGTGAGAGGTACGTGTTTCCAAGATTCCTAATGGCATGATCGAGCGTCATAAATCTGTAACAGAATTTAATAACATTGTATCAAATTTGTTCGTTTGGAAAATTCATGTGTAAGTCTGAATCAACTAAAAACCAGACTGGATAGCAACAGGCTTTCGGCCTATTATTATTTTATCTGAAAGTAATTATTTAAATTGAACGCTGACACTAACCAAGTAAGTATTGGAAGAAAATTGTGTTCACTTCTACATTACTGCGTGTTGATTGCTTGGTGTACATATTTCAGCTTTGTTTCAACATCTGGTATTTCATAATGCGTTTCAATAGTTTAAAAGTGTTATTTTTCTGTGCTGACTAATCCATCTAAAAATAAATTTGTGTACGCCAGTATTAATGTGCTGCAACGCCTATATATTGTTGTGTTTAGGCTTATTTCATTGTTACAGTAATCACAGCATGTTTCATCGTGGTACCAATGTTTAGCCTAAATTATTGAGCAGATTGATGTAGACATTATAATTTCAATTATCGCAGGGAATACTTGCATCAGCAGGCATGATAAAAAATATCGTCATTCAGCTGTACATGTAATCGTTCACTACCCACGGGACTGGCTACCCTACTATTTCAAAATCATCCAAAACCATTTCAAGCTAGCGTTAGGTATTTATTTCTGTCGAAGACCAATACCGTGGGTCGGGGTGGCCTAGCGGTTCTGGGCGCTACAGTCTGGATCCTTGCGACCGCTACGGTCGCAGGTTCGAATCCTGCCTCGGGCATGGATGTGTGTGATGTCCTTAGGTTAGTTAAGTTTAAGTAGTTCTACGTTCTATGAGACTGACGACCTTAGAAGTTAAGTCCCTTAGTGCTCAGAGCCATTTGAACCAAGACCAATACCAACTTTAATCCTTTTTTTCATTAATAACACCGTATCAAAAACATTGTCGTCATTGAGTGAGGCGTTATTGCCATTCTTGGCAATAAGTACTATATATTTTCATATTTTCATACGTCAGTTCGCGACCACTCTGTTTAACTGATCTGAGGTTGACAACGTTACATACTCGTGAACTTTGTTCGTTTATACTCAACATTTTCAGTCCCAGAGGTTAATGTTTGATGTTGACTACTGAGGTCATCTGGTATTTCTTCAGGCTTGATTCAATTTGGAACAGCGTGCTTCACGAGCATGTTACTGAGATCCAAGATAGGAGGAAGGGCAACATCGGCCGTAAATTTATATCTGTTTATTGCAGATCGATTTCAGCTACTATGTTGGCTATCTTCACCCGTAGGTTTATCCAAGTCATGATTTACGATGAGTCATGATTACTTGAATATAACTGCACTGAAAATAGCTGCACAGTAGCTGAAATCGATGTGCAATGAATAGATAAAAGTTTACGACCGATGCTCCGCTTCCTCTTACCTTGAATCTGGAGTTTGTTGCCGGCAGCGGTGGTCTCGCGCTTCTAGGCGCGCAGTCCGGAACCGCGCGACCGCTACGGTCGCAGGTTCGAATCCTGCCTCGGGCATGGATGTGTTTGGTGTGCTTAGGTTAGTTAGGTTTAAGTAGTTCTAAGTTCTAGGGGACTGATGACCACAGCTGTTAAGTCCCATAGTGCTCAGAGCCATTTGAACCATTTTGGAGTTTGTTTTAGCCACTGTTAGATAGTAGAAATAAATTCCTACATTTCTCTACACTCCTATTGACATCTGTGGACAAAGATGCTACATAGGTCGTATGACGACTACAAAGGTACGTATTATTTGGAGTGTCCCATAGCTTTAGCTTCCAGCTTACACAGACGGTAGAGGACCCAAGAAAAGGAACCAATACTCCGAAATGAATGTTTCAGGTGGCAATGAGTTTTTAATTAGCAATATGCTTGACGCACGCGTTTGTAAACAGCTTACTGGACATACGAGAATTGACATATAAAATTTTATCCACTGAACCCCCTCCACGATTGGTCTAAAAGTGTGACACCATTCATGGGAAAATATCTGCACATGCTCCGCAAGCCAGCTGACGGTGTGTGGTGTAGGGTACTTCTGAATCCCCCCACCCTTCCACCCCTCCTTACCTGTTCCTTTCGCGAATGGCCCCCTCTTTACCTGTTCCATTAGCGAATGGCTCGTCGGTAAGCCTCTACATTAAATCTAATTTCTCTAATTTTCGCTGTGTGGTCACTTGGTGAGGCGTATGTGGCAGGAAGGAATATGCTGTCCAGTTCCTCCTGCTAAGTACTTTCTAGACATTTCAACAGTAAACCTCTCGGTGATGCATAACGCTTCTCTTGTAGCTTCTGCCACTGGTGTGTGTCGAACATCTCTGCAACGCTCTCGTGTGGACTAAACGATCCCGTGAGGAAACGTGCCGCTCTTCGTTCGATCTTCTCTATGTCTTCAACTAGTCCTGCCTGGCAGAGGTCCCAGAGTGATGAACAATACTCAAGAATCAATCGAAGACGAGCCGTTTAAGCAACTTCTTCAGTGGATGAGTTACATTCCCTTAAGATTCTTCCCACGAATCTCAGTCTAGCATCTGCTACTGTTACTTTTTTTTCATATGGTCATTTCACTTAAGGTTGCTTTGGATACGCACTCCTGGTCATTTTACGCTAGATACTGTTTCCAGTAATTTTTCGTCAATGGTGTAGTTTGACGAGAGTGGACTTATTTTGCTATGCATGAGCAATATGTCGCATTTATTTACGTTCGGAGTCAACTGCTGGCGCCTACAGGTCCTTCTGCAAGCCATCGCTGCCTTCTGTCGCCGTTACTTTGTTATACACAATCGTGTTATCTGCGAACAGGTTTAAGGAGCTTCCGATGCTTTCTACGTGATCACTTACGTAGTCTACTTTGTAAACAGTAACGGCTCTATCACATTTCCTTGGGGTACTCCCGAAATGCCGGACGGAGTGGCCGTGCCGTTCTAGGCGCTACAGTCTGGAACTGCGCGACCGGTACGGTCACAGGTTCGAATCCTGCCTCGGGCATGGATGTGTGTGATGTCCGTAGGTTAGTTAGGTTTAAGTAGTTCTAAGTTCTAGCGGACTTATGACCTCAGATGTTAAGTCCCATAGAGCTCAGAGCCATTTTTTTGAATTCCCGAAACTACCTTCACATCTACACTCCTGGAAATGGAAAAAAGAACACATTGACACCGGTGTGTCAGACCCACCATACTTGCTCCGGACACTGCGAGAGGGCTGTACAAGCAATGATCACACGCACGGCACAGCGGACACACTAGGAACCGAGGTGTTGGCCGTCGAATGGCGCTAGCTGCGCAGCATTTGTGCACCGCCGCCGTGAGTGTCAGCCAGTTTGCCGTGGCATACGGAGTTCCATCGCAGTCTTTCACACTGGTAGCATGCCGCGACAGCGTGGACGTGAACCGTATGTGCAGTTGACGGACTTTGAGCGAGGGCGTATAGTGGGCATGCGGGAGGCCGGATGGACGTACCGCCGAATTGCTCAACACGTGGGGCGTGAGGTCTCCACAGTACATCGATGTTGTCGCCAGTGGTCGGCGGAAGGTGGACGTGCCCGTCGACCTGGGACCGGACCGCAGCGACGCACGGATGCACGCCAAGACCGTAGGATCCTACGCAGTGCCGTAGGGGACCGCACCGCCACTTCCCAGCAAATTAGGGACACTGTTGCTCCTGGGGTATCGGCGAGGACCATTCGCAACAGTCTCCATGAAGCTGGGCTACGGTCCCACACACCGTTAGGCCGTCTTCCGCTCACGCCCCAACATCGTGCAGCCCGCCTCCAGTGGTGTCGCGACAGGCGTGAATGGAGGGACGAATGGAGACGTGTCGTCTTCAGCGATGAGAGTCACTTCTGCCTTGGTGCCTATGATGGTCGTATGCGTGTTTGGCGCCGTGCAGGTGAGAGCCACAATCAGGACTGCATACGACCGAGGCACACAGGGCCAACACCCGGCATCATGGTGTGGGGAGCGATCTCCTACGCTGGCCGTACACCATTGGTGATCGTCGAGGGGACACTGAATAGTGCACGGTACATCCAAACCGTCATCGAACCCATCGTTCTACCATTCCTAGACCGGCAAGGGAACTTGCTATTCCAACAGGACAATGCACGTCCGCATGTATCCCGTGCCACCCAACGTGCTGTAGAAGGTGTAAGTCAACTACCCTGGCCAGCAAGATCTCCGGATCTGTCCCCCATTGAGCATGTTTGGGACTGGATGAAGCGTCGTCTCACGCGGTCTGCACGTCCGGCACGAACGCTGGTCCAACTGAGGCGCCAGGTGGAAATGGCATGGCAAGCCGTTCCACAGGTCTACATCCAGCATCTCTACGATCGTCTCGATGGGAGAATAACAGCCTGCATTGCTGCGAAAGGTGGATATACACTGTACTAGTGCCGACATTGTGCATGCTATGTTGCCTGTGTCTATGTGCCTGTGGTTCTGTCAGTGTGATCATGTGATGTATCTGACCCCAGGAATGTGTCAATAAAGTTTCCCCTTCCTGGGACAATGAATTCACGGTGTTCTTATTTCAATTTCCAGGAGTGTATTTTGTTCCATTAAGAGCGACGTGTTGTATTCTATCTGCAAGGATGTCTTGAAATCAGTCAAAAATCTGGTCCATTACTCGGAAAGCTCGTACTTTCTTAAATTGAAGGGTATCGTGGGACTGTGTTAAACGCCTTTCTGAAGTCGAAGAACACGGCATCAGCCTGAGAGCCGACGTCTCATGGAGGAACTGAGCGAGCTGAGTTTCGCAAAATTTGTGTTGGGGAATCCATGTTGATTTTTATAGAGGAGCTCTTCTTTCTCCAAAAACGTATGATACATGAGCATAAAATATGTTCCATAATTTGACAACAGATTGATGCCAACGAAACCGGCCTATAATTAAGTGCATCTCTTCTACAACACTTCCCGGAAACGGAAATGTCCTGCGCTTTCTTGCAATCGGTAGGTGCCCTTCGCCGCCTCAGCGACCTGCGACAAACTGTCGCTAGAAGGGGAGCAAGTTCTTTCGCATGTACTGTATAATTCAGAGCTGACAATGCGAACTGAAGTGCTTTGTGAGTAGCACTGACTGCTATATATCACCTCCCGAGCAGTCTCTTGATCTGGAGGTAAAAACTTAGGGATTGAAATAGATGTTTGTCTTTGACCCCGACAGCGCTGATCTCTGAAAGTTGGAGATGAAAAATCGTACAGAATTTAATCTCGGATCTGAACTTAAACAAATAGCGAGATCAAATACGGTTGTGCAGTCAGCGAAACTTCCGATTCATTTTCAACAAGGCTACACGGGCTTTCTACATGCCATGTAGTCCACACAGCAAGATGTCGAATTTCTTAATACGGAAATAAGTGAACTCTTTTTTCCACATTTCAAGCGACAGCCGAAAATAAGCTCCTTTCCTAAATAAATATTACCAAAAATACTACCTTACTAATTTCTAGTCCGCAGCTCGTGGTCGTGCGGTAGCGTTCTCGCTTCCCACGCCCGTGTTCCCGGGTTCGATTCCCGGCGGGGTCAGGGATTTTCTCTGCCTCGTGATGACTGGGTGTTGTGTGCTGTCCTTAGGTTAGTTAGGTTTAAGTAGTTCTAAGTTCTAGGGGACTGATGACCATAGATGTTAAGTCCCACAGTGCTCAGAGCCATTTGAACTAATTTCTATGGACATCAGTGTACCTAATAAGAACACTATACGCAAGTGCGACGTCACAAAATAAAGCAAAGATAAAAGGGAGAATGTTACAGACATAATCACATAAACAGGCTTGGCAAAACTTGTCGATGGGATCATACAGTTCCAACGGTCATGGGAAAGCTTGAGTTAATGAGCCTAAAGGAGCAATGACGTCTGAAAAACACAATGTTGAGATTCGGAGCTTTCAATGTAGCCAGTTTGTGATCAATCCGGCATCATATTAAACATTTTTTCCAGTGCTTACTGCACGAAGGCTCCTTTTTAAAGTCGACTACCTAACTTAAAACGTGGTGTGATGACGGAAACGTGACGTGTAGTGTTAGCTGCTGAGTACTTGATTTGGAACACCATACACGTCCCGCCTTTCCTGGCTTTGAGATTGCCGGCCATAGCTCGTGTGTCTCTGTGCTACCCGAGGTAACCATGTATGGTTTCAGGGTTTTGCACTGGCTACTAAGGATCGAGTTGTCTCATCTTCTCAGCATGGAATCATGCTGTCTCAGCGACGCTCACCTAACCAGTGATACTGTGTGTGAGCTACTGCAGGAATTACGAAGCGATCAGAAGTCAGTAACCGTCGGTAGTGAAAATGAAAGCGAAATTGTAGCGCAGCATCGCATAAAGTGGTATTTTATTGATGTGACTGCAGTAAACGCCAGCATCAACTTCAGCGAAATTGATGCAGAAGATAGAGCGTGTTTGAAGGAGTCTGTTGTCATCGAAGGGATTTTGCGGACGTCTATGCTTTCGCTAACAACAGAAAATAAGAGCAAATAAAGCAGCAAATAAGCTGTTACAAATCTTACGTTCCATAAGGTAAACAAGTAAATGAAACAGCAAGTGTGCCTGCAAAGGGATCATGAAGAAGGTGGACATGGCGTAGCACACTGACATATCCCCATCGGTACCAGATGAATGTGTCAGACATGAACTGTTAGACTCTACATGAGCAATTGCAACAACTGTCTTGCAGAACACTGTAAAAAGTGAACAATCCCTGGTTTACCAGTGGTTTCATTGTGAAATCGCACACAATGAAAATACTGTAAACGACATTTTCTGAAAATGCTTTGTACTTACGTTAATTTGAAACGTGCTTGATTGTTCTGTATTTCGAAGATGATAAATTCGGTAATTTCCAAGAAAGATTGCCTATCGAAGTCGCTGGGTGCAAACGATACATATCGAACGTGCGATCGGAAATCGATCATGCGACTCCGGTGGCGGGCGTTGTGATCAATTATTTGGGATCGTCATTTTTATCTGTTTTCCGTCCTTCCCTTACTTGCTCTAAATTATATACCCCCGCGAATTACTCAGGAAAAAGTCGTCATGGATCCTCTACCATTGAATAGAGACGCAATTTCTGTATTAAATCGTCAATGGGAAGGTGCGAGGGTTATTGTAAACTGCCAGTGGTGCATCGCAAAAAACGTGCATGACTCCCAAGAGCTGTTCCATACGTTGAACGTAGGGAAACCCAGGCGATTTATATCGTTAGTGAGTGGGATGTCTGGTGTTCTTGACCTTTCTTCGGCGGATTCTCTCGCATGGAAGAATCTAATTCCATGGTTATCCAGCGTAGAAAATTGTTCGACTTTTGTCGCAAATATGGAGTACTACCAGTCGAGGAAAGAAGGCACTGTGTAGACTGTGGTGGTGATAAGTGTGTAAAACTTTATAAGAACAGTTTAGATGCTGAAATACCGTTACAGTTTCACTGCTGACAGTGCGGAAAACGTACCAGTATCAGGCAGAGTACACGGTTCGACTCTTCCAAATTCTCCATCCAGACCACTGTAATGGACTTTCACATGACGACAACACCGACGACGAGTATGATAAGTCGTCTCCTTTGTAATTACAAGTATTTTTTAACGCTCTTCTTTTGTAGTTACTGTAGTGACCAACGTAAACATTCTCATAACGCCCGCCACAGTAGTCGCATGATCGATTTCCGATCGCACGTTCGATATGTATCGTTTGGACCCAGCGACTTCGATAGGCAATAATTATTGGAAATTACCATAAACTCTAACAAATATTTTACTGTCGCAAACAAAAGGTTAAGGTGGCACCGACCACATCATCCGTCAGAACCAAAAATCATGTAGAGGACGTCGGTTTCTTGGAACAGCTGCAACGCGATTTCAAAACAAATGCACATCAAAGGACGTAGCGGGCGAAGTCGGCTGTGAACTGTTGCTTAGCAACGGCTGTACTATGGACGTTGCTCTCAAAGAGTCGACTGTGAGAAGAGTTAGCGTGTTGACGTGCAGAAGACAGCTTTTAGTGTAGAGAAATGGGTGTGATTCAGTGAGCTGTGTAACAACATCGTCTTTGACATTACCTGGTAACCACGAAAATGGAATAAGAGATCTGAAACATTTTCGAAATTACTGCCAGGTTAGCGACTGCTGTGGAGAGAGTGGATTCGATGCTCACTACACTCCACCTCAACGACTGCCCTATTCCCAGATTCAGTGTCACACAGTGGATGACATATAGACAATTGCGACACGGGCAACCGATTACCCACCATCACGTGAAAGTATGGAAATGCTAATGGATGATATATCATCACTACCATTATCGATAGTATGGAACTATCGTAATTAGAAACGGGACGACAAAAACATCAAACCATCGCGTCCCAAGCCTTAGAAGGGACCGGAGCAGACGGAACTAACACATACTGTCAAACCGCAGCATACGTCAGCGACACCGCCTAATTGAGATGCAGCCAGCCTACATCCTCTTCAACATTTTGAGGTAAATAACTACTCTAGTAATAAGTTATTAAGATCTTGTGATGTATGAAAGACGAATTGGTTGGTAGGGTCCCAAGTGCCTCTACAAACGTACAACAGACAACAGGGATATCTGAGTTGAAGTGGACAATTTCTTTGTACGTCTGCAACGCATGCTTTGAGACTTGCAGTAGTCACTTTGAACCCTTTGCTGTGAGCTTAAATTGTTACTGTAAAACGAATATACACTCCTGGAAATTGAAATAAGAACACCGTGAATTCATTGTCCCAGGAAGGGGAAACTTTATTGACACATTCCTGGGGTCAGATACATCACATGATCACACTGACAGAACCACAGGCACATAGACACAGGCAACAGAGCATGCACAATGTCGGTACTAGTACAGTGTATATCCACCTTTCGCAGCAATGCAGGCTGTTATTCTCCCATGGAGACGATCTTAGAGATGCTGGATGTAGTCCTGTGGAACGGCTTGCCATGCCATTTCCACCTGGCGCCTCAGTTGGACCAGCGTTCGTGCCGGACGTGCAGACCGCGTGAGACGACGCTTCATCCAGTCCCAAACATGCTCAATGGGGGACAGATCCGGAGATCTTGCTGGCCAGGGTAGTTGACTTACACCTTCTAGAACACGCTGGGTGGCACGGGATACATGCGGACGTGCATTGTCCTGTTGGAACAGCAAGTTCCCTTGCCGGTCTAGGAATGGTAGAACGATGGGTTCGATGACGGTTTGGATGTACCGTGCACTATTCAGTGTCCCCTCGACGATCACCAGTGGTGTACGGCCAGTGTAGGAGATCGCTCCCCACACCATGATGCCGGGTGTTGGCCCTGTGTGCCTCGGTCGTATGCAGTCCTGATTGTGGCTCTCACCTGCACGGCGCCAAACACGCATACGACCATCATTGGCACCAAGGCAGAAGCGACTCTCATCGATGAAGACGACACGTCTCCATTCGTCCCTCCATTCACGCCTGTCGCGACACCACTGGAGGCGGGCTGCACGATGTCGGGGCGTGAGCGGAAGACGGCCTAACGGTGTGCGGGACCGTAGCCCAGCTTCATGGAGACGGTTGCGAATGGTCCTCGCCGATACCCCAGGAGCAACAGCGTCCCTAATTTGCTGGGAAGTGGCGGTGCGGTCCCCTACGGCACTGCGTAGGACCCTGCGGTCTTGGCGTGCATCCGTGCGTCGCTGCGGTCCGGTCCCACGTCGACGGGCACGTGCACCTTCCGCCGACCACTGGCGACAACATCGATGTACTGTGGAGACCTCACGCCCCACGTGTTGAGCAGTTCGGCGGTACGTCCACCCGGCCTCCCGCATGCCCACTATACGCCCTCGCTCAAAGTCCGTCAACTGCACATACGGTTCACGTCCACGCTGTCGCGGCATGCTACCAGTGTTAAAGACTGCGATGGAACTCCGTATGCCACGGCAAACTGGCTGACACTCACGGCGGCGGTGCACAAATGCTGCGCAGCTAGCGCCATTCGACGGCCAACACCGCGGTTCCTGGTGTGTCCGCTGTGCCGTGCGTGTGATCATTGCTTGTACAGCCCTCTCGCAGTGTCCGGAGCAAGTATGGTGGGTCTGACACACCGGTGTCAATGTGTTCTTTTTTCCATTTCCAGGAGTGTATATAACTTCATAAGCACCTGGAAACCGTGATAATACTGGAATTTAATGTACGTTAGCAACGGTAGAGTCACTGGGCAGCTCATATCTCCTTGTATTTGTTCTGTTCCTTGACTCAGAACATGTTGACGGAGTCTTGGTACGGTCGCTAGATGGCACCACCGTCTCACTACCCCTGGACCACAGCCCATCATCATTCCACAGCTTTCTGACAGCCCAGTAGCTTGCGGTAGTTCATGTATAACGTTTTATATGCAACAAGCAACACACGCCATTATTGTATTGAACATAAAACCCTTCTTTCACGGAACTACACAATACGGCAAATAATCGTGCCATTCACTATTTGTATGTTCAGGAAAGTGGGGTTCGATCATACAGTACTGCAGCACCCATCACTCAGTGCAACACTACGTTCGTAGCCAATAAGTGTAAAAACTTGTAAATTTTTTTGAATGATAGGCGTTAGTTGCTGTTTTTGTATTACTGTCCACATATAATAAAGGGTGACGGATTGTAGCTACTCTACTGTTATGTCACGGACTTCTGTTTATTCACAAAAGTGATGTCCTTTTAACAGCATTTGACCTTGATCATCATCTACTGGAACTCGATCGATATCGGAGTCTCCAGGCAAACGTCATGATATTTTCGATGTCTCAGGATCTCGTTCCAAGATCAGTATCAGAGAAGTTACAGTGTTCAATTCTAACCGTCAGCTTTGAGCAATGACGTAATGTGCAGTATTAATTTGGTTTGTGCCGCAGACTGAAGTTATGAATGTTACATGTTTTCTCTGGATTTCTTCTTTACGCGCGTATATGAAAAATTTAAAGTATATTCGTTTGGTTTGATATCGTAATTTGTTTTCAGTTTCTTTTGCTGCTGAAAGTATTTTCGATTTAAAAGATTCTGATTTCATACACAACTGCTTTTCGTTATGGATGAGTAAGTTTCCTTTACAGCGAAAATGCTCTCTGATAGAATGATTGACCGTAAATCTACTACAAGATTTTTACAATCATTGGATGTTATTGCAGAATTTTGCAAGTGCAGTATTTGTGGAAATTTCTTGGTGTTGACAAAGGTTCCAGCTTCAAGAACATCAGATGAATACATGTGGAGGTGTAGAAGAAATATACGGAGGTCTATACACAGAGGGATTTGGTTCGAAAGATCAAGGCTGAATTTAGAAGTGATAGTCATGTTAACTTACTATTTTTGCTATGAATATTCTTCTAAATCTGTCATGCACAAAACAGGGGTTGCGTGTGGTATTGTAGTCGACTGGTTCTCATTATAGTTTTCAAGTACATGATTGGAAGGGGGGAAGGGGCAGGTGCTACAGTTGAAGTAGACAAATCACATTTTAGAAAGAGAGAGTATGACAGGGGGCATGAGATAGCTGGGCTTTGGGTTTTTGGAGTAGCATTTCTGTGTGTGTGTGTGTGTGTGTGTGTGTGTGTGTGTGTGTGGCGGGGGGGGGGGGGGAGGGGATGGTGCTGATGCTTTATTTAGTGTCGTTCCAAATCGTACGAAAGAAGTGTTAACATCTTTACTGAAGAATATCTGGAAGAACGTTTAATAGTAATGTCAGATGGGTTTGCTTCATACAAAGGGTTGGGTCACAGGGGTTAGCATCATTTGGTTGTAAATCACAACATTCAGTTATAAGACGGAGGCATGTACAGATACTATCGATGTGTATTGGGCGGCTGTAAAATCTGTTGTCGAGAGGGGAAAGAGAAGGATTTCAGTGATGCAACGCCATTTGGATGAATATTGTTGGAGGAAGAGTATTTCTATATGGATGGGTTTCGTATTTTTTCTTGTTTTCGCTTGGGTTTTTTCTGTTATTGTGGTCTGTAGGTTTGGAAGTTTTTTGGTTTCTCTGAGAGGACTTTTTTCTGTTGTTTTAATATTTTTTGGGTACAATGGTGGGCCGGGAGGTTGGTTGCTGTGTCTTGTGCTTGTGGGTTTCTGTGATTAATTTCTGATCTTTGTGTACTTTATTTCATGATCTTGTGGACGGGTAGGGGACTGTGGTGGGCAAGAAATGTTCTAGGTGGTACCACTTTCGTACCTGGCATTTAGTGTGTCTTATTAATTTTTTGAGTAGTTATTCTTGTTTTTCCATTTTTTTTAGTTTGACCTCCTAACATTCTTATTGCTTGTTATTCCTTATTTTGTTGTTCTTATCAGCCTCGATCTTTCACTCCTCTGGAAGCTCATGTGGTACGTATCTTTTTAGGTAGCCAATTTTCTGTTTTCCATTTCGCTGTTTTTACTGTGCTTCTGTCAATTTTACTTTCATTCCTCAGGTAGAAAGTCTACCGTTTGTCATTTTCGAGCTATTGTAGCTGGTGTGAGTTACTTGTAGATAGTTACCGGTTCCAAGGTTGGTCATTTTTGCGTTTTCTTTTTTTCAGTGTGCAGTGAGGTTCTTAAAGATTCTCGTTTTTGGAGATGTTTTCTTTACTATTTTGGACAATAAGTTTCCTGCGCTTCTACCGTTTGGATGAATAATTAATATTAAAATTGACGCAATTTTATAACTGTGCCATTTCACCATGTGGTATACCGCAATGCAGTATAAGGTTCTCTGTGTTCCTTTACTTGCATAAATTACGATAATAATTCTTATCAGACCTATATTTTTTTCTCATTCTTGTTGTTATTTATTTTCGTTATCTTCAATTGGTTTAGACATAATTCACGCGTAAATAAATAATCAGAGAAATGTGAGTGTAACTTTATCGCACGCTACATTCGTTTGTTTACGAATATGGTCCATTCCTTTCATAGACTGCCCCTACGCAGTGTCTTTGCCTTAGGTATGACGTCAATACTCGAAGCTGACGAGTGGAATCGGAAACTAGAATTTATTCACTATCCATACGTCTTCACAACAACGATGAAGTTGATGAGTTCAATGGTGGTATATCTAATATACTGAATGTTGCATGCGGATGTGCTTCTGAGCAAGTACTTAATGACATCGATGATTTCATGACGTCTGCCAAAAGACGTGATAATAGAGCTTGGCGGCTTCGAAACTGATATAGTTTTAATATGATATCACCAAGAAATTGAAAATAAATTTTGCAAATAAGAGGAAGCGAGCTTGCCACACAGTACTCTGCGCAGCAGCCATCGCATCGCAAATTGCATGTGATGGAATTCTGCTGCGGAAGGCATTTCATTCACGTAAGTAAGCAGCGTCTGTTCTCATTCGGAAGGCCACCGAGATGCTTTCTTCCTCAATCGTTGTACTGTGGTACCTTCTATATTTATCTTAACCGCTGGAGCTGCCTTAGCAACATGGTGTGTGTCATATGTATCTCACGTAGATATTGGACCTGATACAACCTGTTAGATGCCCTACGGTCTGATAAACCTAGAGGCAACAGTCTCACATACCTCTGTATCAGGACCGACCAGTGTTGATATCAGCCGTCTGCGGTGAATTAGTCGAGTTTTTTGCCTCACTCGCCTCATGATGTAGGTGCGGATGTCCAACGGCTTTTCCTGCCCTGAAATACAGGATGAACTTTAATAAAACCTTGTAATGTTGTTGGTTTAATTTGCTATGAAAGCGGTGCTGATTGACAATAAAATCGGTTTAAAAGCTGTGAGCTGTCTGGGAAAGTTAACCTTGCATTACTGAGCAACTGTTTCACCAGGTATCCAGTCTAGCTTACCAAATTCCAAACCAGACTAACGTTAATTATAATTTTGTAATAGTCATAGGACAACCGGTGATATATACACTCCTGGAAATGGAAAAAAGAACACATTGACATCGGTGTGTCAGACCCACCATACTTGCTCCGGACACTGCGAGAGGGCTGTACAAGCAATGATCACACGCACGGCACAGCGGACACACCAGGAACCGCGGTGTTGGCCGTCGAATGGCGCTAGCTGCGCAGCATTTGTGCACCGCCGCCGTCAGTGTCAGCCAGTTTGCCGTGGCATACGGAGCTCCATCGCAGTCTTTAACACTGGTAGCATGCCGCGACAGCGTGGACGTGAACCGTATGTGCAGTTGACGGACTTTGAGCGAGGGCGTATAGTGGGCATGCGGGAGGCCGGGTGGACGTACCGCCGAATTGCTCAACACGTGGGGCGTGAGGTCTCCACAGTACATCGATGTTGTCGCCAGTGGTCGGCGGAAGGTGCACGTGCCCGTCGACCTGGGACCGGACCGCAGCGACGCACGGATGCACGCCAAGACCGTAGGATCCTACGCAGTGCCGTAGGGGACCGCACCGCCACTTCCCAGCAAATTAGGGACACTGTTGCTCCTGGGGTATCGGCGAGGACCATTCGCAACCGTCTCCATGAAGCTGGGCTACGGTCGCGCACACCGCTAGGCCGTCTTCCGCTCACGCCCCAACATCGTGCAGCCCGCCTCCAGTGGTGTCGCGACAGGCGTGAATGGAGGGACGAATGGAGACGTGTCGTCTTCAGCGATGAGAGTCGCTTCTGCCTTGGTGCCAATGATGGTCGTATGCGTGTTTGGCGCCGTGCAGGTGAGCGCCACAATCAGGACTGCATACGACCGAGGCACACAGGGCCAACACCCGGCATCATGGTGTGGGGAGCGATCTCCTACACTGGCCGTACACCACTGGTGATCGTCGAGGGGACACTGAATAGTGCACGGTACATCCAAACCGTCATCGAACCCATCGTTCTACCATTCCTAGACCGGCAAGGGAACTTGCTGTTCCAACAGGACAATGCACGTCCGCATGTATCCCGTGGCACCCAACGTGCTCTAGAAGGTGTAAGTCAACTACCCTGGCCAGCAAGATCTCCGGATCTGTCCCCCATTGAGCATGTTTGGGACTGGATGAAGCGTCGTCTCACGCGGTCTGCACGTCCAGCACGAACGCTGGTCCATCTGAGGCGCCAGGTGGAAATGGCATGGCAAGCCGTTCCACAGGACTACATCCAGCATCTCTACGATCGTCTCCATGGGAGAATAGCAGCCTGCATTGCTGCGAAAGGTACACTGTACTAGTGCCGACATTGTGCATGCTCTGTTGCCTGTGTCTATGTGCTTGTGGTTCTGTCAGTGTGATCATGTGATGTATCTGACCCCAGGAATGTGTCAATAAAGTTTCCCCTTTCTGGGACAATGAATTCACGGTGTTCTTATTTCAATTTCCAGGAGTATATATATATATATATATATATATATATATATATATATATATATAAGAGAATTTAAACAAAAAGAAATAAATCAGTTTATATTTGGAAATTTATTTTAACATTGATCATTGAAATTTCAGCATATTAAACGTGAGTCATAATGAAGCTGGTGCTTTATTTAGGACTGTGAAAATGTGAGTTTGTAATCTTACGGAACACATCAAATATGGAGCCGAGATTGGGAGACTGCATACAACACTGCATTCATAAAATAACACACGAAGAACGTTGAAACATATGAAAGAGGAAATTAACCACAACCAACCGATTCAATTTTCCCCAAAGAAGTTACGTTCGTAACGCAATCCTGTCCGTCGTGTAATTACCACACACTGGTATACTAAATTCATACTAACTCTATGTGAAATCTTCCTGAAAGAATAGCTGAGGGCTACTTTGATGATTACACCACATGCTTCACGTGGTCAACTTGGTTTACACAAAGAGTGTAACTCCACAATAATTTTGATAATTAAAATAAATTAGATCGAAAAGCAGTTTACAAAAGAAAAACCTCGAACTGGTTACTATCGTCTTACTATTAACCTGATGGGTCAAACAATTGTATAAGCACGTGGTACTGATCTCACAAAGTACACCCCACGTGGGTTGAACATAAAAAAAAGTTGCTATATTGAAAAATATTGTCAAGACGAGACGTTATAATCTCACGCACATTCGCATTGAAGATTGATGATGCTAGTTAGAGTTACTGATCAACACGTGGTTCCACTTTACTCACAAAGTAGTGACAAAGCAACTACCGGAATATATTCTGAACTGTACACTCGAATCACACTGCGTTGCAATTTAAGATAACATTAGATATTTTATAGCTAAACCTGAAATAATGGTGATTAAATTTTCAGTTAGGCTGAACTTAAGAAATCCATTGTCCTACGGACTTAGCAGAGACGCGCTTAGCCGGAGATCTTACCACTTCAGACGCTCGCCACGGACAGACTGCCTTAGTCCCTTCCTGAGGGTGGCTCCTAAATACAAACAGAAGTGGCCAAAGGGGCAGCTTCCTATACGAACATGACGAGGGACGGACAGGACCATACTAAGGATAGAAACCTCTTTGCTTTTAGAAAGCGTAGCTACCTGTTCCGACGTTGGTCCTACTGTTCTCTAGCAGACAGGCTTGTCTGCTACCATCCAGCATGCAACTAGAAATACATTTGCTCATTCATCCTCTCACACAGAAGGGAAGAGGGATGACAGTATTTTATCATATACAATATATAAAAGAAAGCGGATGTACGTTCCGTATGAGACTGTGTGACATGAATTACATATAAACTGTGTTTTAAAGTGTAGTAGTGTGACAGATCGTTCTTGTTTATGTGTAAAAGTAACACGTTTCACTGCTCAGTCCCCTCCCAGATAGTCAGAAACACCACAGTAAATTTAGAAGAGGAAATTTATGCTGTAAATGACAACAGATTTCAGAAATGAACATGAAAGGAATCCAACAGAGACCTTTCAACCTACAGACTGCAGGGACGGAATTCTGACTGGAAATGGAGGAAAAAAGGTCCTATGAACACCTGTGTGTGGAAAAGGACGGTGTGCGTGCGACGACGACAAAACGTCGCGGAACGCAGTACAGAGCTGGGAACGAAACTGCAGATGCGGTCTTCCAGCCTCGGACAGCTTCTTGTTGTGTGCCTTCATCTGATTTTAGCAGGGTCATTTGTCAGCGCATTTTATCGCTGTGGCATGCCGATTGGGCTACACTTACTGACAACAAGCTTCGGGCCTTGAAACATTTCCCCACCGCTTGGACGACCTCTTCACGCCCTTCTCGGCGGGAGGAGGTCGTTTTGGCCCGGTTGCGAATTGGACACTGTATGTTCGGCCTTCGCCATCTGCTGACGGCTGCGCCGGCGCCGTTCTCCCCATGTGGGCAATTGTTGACGGTACGCCACATTTTAACGTCCTGTCCGAATACACTGCGCGTTGATCTTGGCCTGCCACGTACTCTGGACGCCATTTTAGTGGATGACCCAGGAGCAGCTGCTCGCGTTCTTCGTTTTATCCACTTGACAAACCTGTCTAAGGACATTTGATTATGCTGTTTTCTTTTAATCCCTTGCCTGTTAATGTGTTTTTTATAGTGTTGTCCCTTTTAGTTGCTGTTTTAGCCTTGTGCCTCGCAGTACATTCATAACTTAGTCTGGGCGCTAATGACCACTGTAGTTGTGCACCCTAAAACCACAAAAAAAGTACAGAGCTGCATCGCATCCACGACACAACAGATGTTCAAAGTGGCCTCCGTGGTAGCTGTTTTCATGAAGGATTCGCATAAGCGTACTTTGGCTTATACCATGTTGGCGGACCACTTGCCTGGAACTTGTACTAGGTTTCGTCACAATACCCTACCCTTGTCCTCCAAACCAGATGTACGCACAGTCCGCCGCCTCGTCTGTCTGAAAGGACACATTATCACACTAACGCCTAAAAAGTACCAGAAATGTTGTCTGATGTGGTTGGTGTTTGTGAATATACTTGTTTTGGTATTGCCTCGCTGCCTCTCGACCGTTCCCGCCTGCTTATCCGTACACACCATCTCGGCTTGTTCCCGACATGAATGCCGGACCATTCTGCTGCTTACACTTCGCTACGTCGATCTCACAGCCTGCAACACATGAAGAACACACGGCACGTGGTCAGAGAAACAGTCATTCATCGACGCCATCTACCGTGGCTACGATGCACTTCCAGACATATGTTCATAGCACCTTTTCTCCTTCATTTCCAGTCAGGAATCCGTCCCTGCAGTTTGTCGATCTTATTGATGTTCAACCTGTATAAGTAATTAATTAGTTTATTACACCGTACGCACAAAGATCATACAAACAACTGTATCGTATGATACTGCCAGTGTTCTCTGATAACGCATTACGCTTCGCAGCTTTCAAATGGCTCTGAGCACTATAGGACTTAACCCTTGACCTTGAACGAGCCTATGACCGCGTGTGGCATTCCGGTCTCCTCTTCAAGCTCCAAACCTTCGCCTTCCTATTAACTACGTCCGTTTGATCGGATCCTTTCTTTCCCAATGTCCTTCCTACGTCACCATCCATAACACGGATTCCTACACCTTTTTCCCCTCCGCCAGTGTGCCCCAAGGTTCCGTCCTCTCCCCTCTTCTGTACCTTTTGTATACGGCGGACATACCGCAGCCTTCACCTCCCATCCACCTTCTCCAGTACGCCGATGAGACCACCTTCCTTGCCCTTGCCCCACCCTGCAGCGCTCCCAACACCTTCTCCAATCCCATCTTGACTGGTTCACCACTTAATGCAACCAGTGGTTGCTAAAGGTCAATTCTTCCAAAACCCAGGCGATCATTGTAGGCAAAACCACCCCTTCCTTCCGCCTCCTCGATTTCTATATCACCATCTATGGCCGTCCTATTGCCCTCACCCCCGCCCTTAAGTACCTTGACGTCACCCTCGACCGTCGTCTCTCCTGGACCCCCCACCTCCGGACAATCCAAGCCAAGGCATGCTCCCAGCTCCGTCTCCTCAAGCTCCTTTCTGGCCGTACATGGGGTCTGGACCCCTCCACCATCCTCCATACCTATAAATCCCTCATCCGCCCTATCCTCCGCTACGCCCATCCTGCCTGGATCTCCGCCCCCCCCCTACCTTTTACAAATCCCTTCAAATCCTTGAACGCCATGCTCTCTGCCTCGCCTATCGCGTCCGTCTCCCATCCCCCATGCGGATCCTGTACAATCTTATTCCGTTCCCCCACCTCCTCCTCTTCCTCGAACGGATACGGATCCTATACACCTCCCATAAACTAGATCCCCCTCACCAACTTGTCTTTCACATCCTCTCCTTTTCCCGTCCGCTGCCGCGCTTGTATTTCCATGTCCCACCTGCTCTCCATCTCTCCACCCTTCTTACCCTCTCCGAAGGTGGGTTCCGCCAGCTCCCCCTCCCTGATGATGCCCTCCTCCCCTCCATCTACCCCTCCTATCAACTTTGATCCTCCCTTCCCACTTCCTGTGTTTTTTCCTTAGGGCACCCTCTCTCCCCCTTCCCTCCCTCCTCCCTTTCCACCACTTCCCCCGGGCTCCCCCTACCCCCATACCTCCATTCCTCCTACCATCTCCTCTGCCATTGGCATCTTTGTTCTCCCCTCTCACCCCCACCCCCTTCTTCCCTTCTCGGCAGGTCCCCGGACTCGCACACGTTAAGTGGACATTCATGCGCAGATCATCGCTATCAGTTTCTCGTGTGTGTGCCATCAGCTTGTGGTTTAGTGTTATCCGCCGTCACGCTCCTTCGTTCACCTGTACCGTTTACGTCGTCAGTGTTTGTGTGCAGTGCCAACAGTTTTTTAGTGTGTTTTTCGTCGAGTGTGAACGGCTTCGTGTATTTTGTTTCTGTGTCTACTGTTTTTTGCCCGCCGCTTTGTTCAGTATCTTGTGTGTCTTCTTTGTATTTTCATTGTCAACCTTGTGACTGAAGAGCAGCGTAGAATGCTGCTGCCAGCCCACCTTATGTAAAGGTGTTTAAATAACAATAAAGGAAAAAAAATAGGACTTAACTTCTGAGGTCATCAGTCCCCTTGAACTTAGAACTACTTAAACCTAACTAACCTGAGGACATCACACACATCCATGCTCGGGTCAGGATTCGAACCTGTGACCGTAGCGATCGCGCGGTTCCAGACTGTAGCGCCTAGAACCGCTCGGCCACCCCGGCCGGCTCGCAGCTTTCGATTCATTTATATCCGGATGAGGGTTTCCAATTTCAGATTCCCACATTTGTCTTTCTTCATCACCCCTTGAGCCCTTACTGTCACTTCACACTACCTTCCTAGCCCTATACGTGTTCCCTCAGAAATACTAATGGTCCCCTCAACTCCATACTTCAAGCAGGTTAACGAATGATGCAAATCGAATCCCGGCGGGGTCAGGGATTTTCTCTGCCTCGTGATGACTGGGTGTTGTGTGATGTCCTTAGGTTAACAAACTGCCTATTGGCTTCTGTCTCGGGTTCTTCGGCCGACGTTCATCTAATGATTTTTCTGACGTTTCGCCAGCACGAGTGGCTGGCATTGTCAAAGCTTCACCCTCCATTGCCGGTGGTGAACTGCCAGCCACTCGTGCTGGCGAAACGTCAGAAAAATCATTAGATGAACGTCGGCCGAAGAACCCGAGACAGAAGCCAATAGGCAGTTTCTCAATAAGTGGCCACGACATCCTTAGGTTAGTTAGGTTTAAGTAGTTCTAAGTTCTAGGGGACTGATGACCGTAGATATTAAGTCCCATAGTGCTCAGAGCCATTTAACCATTTTTTTAATGATGCAAAGATTGGCTGATCAGAATCAACCCTTCCAAGGCCCAGCTAATAATTATAGGACGAACCACCACTAATGACTTATACCACCCAATGACTTCTACCTTACCATTTACAGCTCTCCTATGCCGTTAGCTACCACACTAAAACACCTCGTTTCAACCATCAGTCGTAAACTGACAAGGGAACATCACCCTGTAACAATACAATAAAACGCCCATAACAGACTCAAGCGGTCGAACGAGGGGGCTGCAGTCGTACACGACACTCCACTCCTACAAAACCTTAACTCGATCAGTCCTGTATTTCGTCAACGTTTCCTGCATTTCTGCACCTCTTTGCCTACACCCACCACGACACTATTAATTTCTCCCCCTCTCCACAGCTTCAGATTCTCTACATGGCACGCAAATTTTGCACAAACTGCCCCATCATTTCATCATTGATTATCAACCCTTGTACTCAGTCACATTTTTCCCAACACATCCACTACATTCTCTTCACATCCTGTCCGAAACTAAACTTTAACATCCTCCCCGTACCTGAGAATCAAATCCGGCTAGAGATCTACCCATCCTTCCAGCTTTATTAGAGCACTTCTCTTCCTCATCATGTCACCGCTCCTCGTTCGCCGCCCCCCCCCCTCCCCTTTTCCCTCTCCTTGCAAATGGCTGGTTTAGAGTCTTCCTCCTCAGATCTTTGACCCCAAATCCTTGGCAGAATACTGCCCTCTCACCTCACACTAACTGCTCCCTTTGCGTAAATTAGTAGAAGAAAGTGCTCCGATTTTTCTTCTGTATTTTAAATCAGAACGGTATTTAACTCAAAATTTTCAGAGAGCAACCGTCAACTTCATAATTTTAATACGACATGATGTTTACTTTTAATTTGTTAACATTCTATACGGGTAAATTTTACGAATCATACTGGCTCAACATTGACACTGTCCCGCTGCCAGGGCAACCCTGCGCTTGAAGGACTCGGAAATGAATTAACGACAAAGAAAAAAGTGCATCATCATATTGGAAACGGGTCCGCATTCGTCGCTGAGTGGTCAGATTGACTGACTGCCATGCGGAGGATATGGGTTCAATTCCCGGTACTGTCAGGGATTTTTTTTCTTGGTGGGAGTGGTGGAATGGAGTGCAGTCATCCTCGTGATGACAAATAAGGAGCTACTCGAATAAGTTGTATATAAATTGAAGGGAATCACTGCTGTCAGCTGAAGCAGGACATTACGCGGAATCAGCGGCGACGACTGAAAATGTGTACCGGACCGGGATTCGAACCTGGGATCGCCTGCTTACTAGGCAGGTCCACTGCGCCATCCGGGACACAGCGTTATCGCAGCTGGGCGGACTATCTCGGCGCGCCTCACTGCCTATCCGCATTCCCACCGAGCACCACCTACCCGCAGCCCCTGTCCATTATACTCCTGTTCGCTACTCTGAGATTCCCACAGGCGGTCGGGCGTATCTCTGCATCCGCACTGGCCAGCTAGGCAGCATTCATGTAATTGAACGAGAAGTGGCGGCTCCAGCGGTTGGGAGAGAGACGTGCTGGCCCCACGTCCCTCGATGACGAATAGAAAAGACTACATTGGCCGAGGATGACATGGCGGTCGGTCGGTACCCATTGGCCCATCTAGTCGAGAACGGCGGAGCATAATGGAAGTTTCTAGATTATCCTGATATGGATAACCTGACACCGCTGGTAAGGTAGTGGATTCGCATTCGGGCGAATGAAGGTTCAAGTCCTCGCATGGCCATTCAATTTTAGAAATTTTTCCTCGTTTCCCTCAATTGCTTAAGGGAAGTGCTAGAACGGGTTCTTTCATAAAGAAACGGCTGATTTTCGTCCTCGTCATCTCCATCAGCATAGAAAAGGTCTCTCTCCTAAAAGTCGTCAGGCGCATTTCTCTGGTCTTTCAACAGTCATTTGCCATTTCGTTTTTGCACTATGTAGCTGGAGTCAGCCGAAACGAACAGTGCTCATCCTTCCTTTCATGCGGCGCCCAGGGTCGACTGAAAGCTTCGGTTCGTTTCCTGTCGCAGACAATAATTTTTAGAGCGCAACTTTACGTGGCCATTCCATAGAGCAGTCCCAGATTAGTCTAGTCCGTTTTATCGATGTGTATTAACAAGGACAGCAAAACACGAAGAGGAACAGTATTCTAGCAGCACTGCCCTGGCCCGCGCTGACTGCTACCGCAAAGCATCCAGTGCGACTGAGTCACTGCTGCATTGCTGTCTATTCTTCGTGTTTTATTGTCCCTCTTAATACGCATCGATAAGACGAATAACGCACTAGACTAACTTGGGACCGTTTTGTCGAATGAGCAAGTGAAATTCCAATTTAAAAATAGATTTCTCTGTAATGGGAAACAATCGGACGCTTTCTGTTAACACTGGGCGTCGTGTGAAAGACGTGACGAGCAGAACTTGTTTGGGCCGAACACAGTTAGGCGGTGCAAAACCGAAATGGCGAACATCTGACGGAAAACAACACAAGATACGCCTGACGACTGTAAGGAGATACACTCGGCATACTTCGCAAGCTACCTCGCGGCATGTTGCGGAGAACGCTTTGCGTACCGTTGATACCTCCACTGTTATCTGAGTCACGAATGGTGACTCAAAGAGAAGTTAGTGGTAAAAAAAGAAAAAAATGGTTCAAATAGCTCTGAGCACTATGGGACTTAACTTCTATGGTCATCAGTCACCTATAACTTAGAACTAATTAAACCTAACTAACCTAAGGACATCATACACATCCATACCCGAAGCAGGATTCGAACCTGCGACCCTAGCGGTCGCGCGGTTCCAGCTGTAGCGCCTAGAACCGCTCGGCCACTCAGGCCGGAAGTTAGTGGTAATCCTCCGTGTTAGTTCCCTACTTGTACCTTCACGGTATTTTGTAGAAATACGAGAGTAAGTCAATTACTATCCGCAGTTTAGTTATATTTTTGTTTATTTTGGTAGTACTGTCGTTTTACGTCGATGACGCATACTTTGTTTATTTGTTGTTATATCTTTGCAATTTTCAAGCTGCTAGGTTAGTTTCGTTATCGCTGCCTTGCTGTTAATCACCGTTGCTCCGCTGTCTATTTGCACTAAAGAAGAGCAACGTTCAGTGACCCTTTTGTGGTCGGTAGGCGTATCATGGGCCGAAATTCATGGAAGACTTTCGGTACAGTTCGAGAACAGTGTTTTGCCACAACGGAGTTGGTTGAAATGGCTCTGAGCACTATGAGACTCAACATCTGAGGTCAACAGTTCCCTTGAACTTAGAACCACTTAAACCTAACTAACCGAAGAACGTCACACACACCCATGCCCGAGGCAGGATTCGATCCTGCTATCGTTGCGGTCCCGCGGTTCCAGACTGAAGCGCCTAGAACCGCTCGGCCACACCGGCCGGCTCACAACGAAGTGTCTACGAATGGATTGAAAAATTCCGAAATGCTCGCAAAAGTGTTACGCACGATAACGGAGCCGGACGACCGTTTACCGCCACAGATGAAGAAACCATTGAGTGTTCACCTGAAGTGATTCCTTTAGACAGACGATTAACTATTGAGGAAGTGGCACATCGTCTGCAAATTAGTCACGGTTCTGCCTAAGAAATCATCGACGACGGACTCGAGTTTCATAAGGTTTGTGCATGATGGGTCCCAAAACAACTCACGCAGTTGCATAAACAAACGCGCTTGGACATCTGCAAAAAACATTTGGATCAAAAAAATGGTTCAAATGGCTCTGAGCACTATGGGACTTAACAGCTATGGTCATCAGTCCCCTAGAACTTAGAACTACTTAAAGCTAACTAACCTAAGGACAGCACACAACACCCAGCCATCACGAGGCAGAGAAAATCCCTGACCCCGCCGGGAATCGAACCCGGGAAACATTTGGATCGCTATGGTAACGAAGGGCACAACTTCTTAGCCAGGATCATTACTGGTGACGAAACATGGATCCATCATTACGAGCCGGAGAGTAAATGGCAGAGTATGGAATGGAAACAACCAAATTCGCCGTGCAAGAAAAAGTTCAAGACCGAACCGTCCGCAGGAAAACTGATGCTTACGGTTTTTTGGGACGCACAGGGTCCAGTACTGGATCATTGTGGGGAAAGGGGCACAACAATAAACAGAGTACGTTACAGTGAGACGCTTACTGCCAGGCTGAAGTCTGCAGTTCGAGGCAAACGCAGAGGATTGCTGTCAAAAGGTGTTGTGTTGTTGCACGGCAGTGCCCGTCCGCATACTGCTGCCCACACTGCTGAAACGCTCCAGAAACTCAAATTTGAAGTGCTGGATCATCCTCCATATAGTCCTGATCTTGCCCTTCTGACTATCACTTGTTTGGTCCACTCAAACAGACATTAAGGGGCCGTCGATTTGCCTCGGACGAAGCAGTGAAAGAAGTGGTACAGCTCAACCGAGAACCTTCTTTTATTGGGGCATCAGGAAGCTTGTAGAACGATGAATCAAGTGCGTTGAAAGGCAAGCAGACTATGTCGAAAAATGATGTTCTTGTAAGTTTCCTATTTGATTACAATAAAATTTTAGAAGTACTTTGCCTGACTTACCCTCGTATGCAAAGGTGTAAGCAACATAGTGGTTGACGTCCACTTACGGAATTTTTGTAGTAAACCACATCATTATGCACGTTCTGGGAGCAATGAAGACGACGCAACAATTTGCTGGCATTGCTGAGAAAGAGCAGATGACAAACCTGAGGAGGGAAACATGACGAAAGAAAAAAGAAAGTAATGAAAACCACACAATCAACGATGATTTAGGAGGAATAACAAACCTGCTTAACCTCCGCAACAACCAGGGAATTGGGGCAGTGCCTGATGAAGACGCGACGAATGGACGGTCCGAGATGCACAACACCTCTCTTGTAACCTGTGCCACCCGAGATGGCTGAGCATCTTCGTGACAGTTTTGCGATTACTAGGCTAGACGAACCTCTGACGAAACGCGCAGCTCCTTTTTATATTATGGCTATTTCTTAACAAGCGAGAATTATGTCAGTTAACTCACTCGTGTGCCCACTACACTGCCTAATGATTCCTTCAACGAATCTTAGCCTGGCATCTGACTTTCCATGGATTGATTTTATATGGTTGTTACACTTTTTACATCTACATCTACATCCATACTCCGCAAGCCATCTGACGGTGTGTGGCGGAGGGTACCTTGAGTACCTCTACCGGTTCTACCTTCTATTCCAGTCTCGTATTGTTCGTGGAAAGAAAGATTGTCGGTATGCCTCTGTGTGGGCTCTAATCTCTCTGATTTTATCCTCGTGGTCTCTTCGCGAGATATACGTAGGAGGGAGCAATATACTGCTTGATTCCTTGGTGAAGGTATGTTCTCGAAACTTCAACAGAAGCCCGTACCAAGCTACTGAGCGTCTCTCTTGCAGAGTCTTCCACTGGAGTTTATCTATCATGTCCGTAACGCTTTCGTGATTACTAAATGATCTTGTAACGAAGCGCGTTGGTCTCCGTTGGATCTTATCTAAATCGCTCCGTTCGCTTATTCTCAGATATTTAAAGGTTTTTGCGGTTTTGACTATTCGGAAATAGTTTAACCATCTACTACTACTACTACGTGATCAGGCCCAGTGGACCGCACGCATCTACAAGTTTCCTCCTCCACTATATTCTGTCCATTGCTGCTATCCGCCATTCGTCCACATCTACTGACATTTGTTTTAAATCTTCATGGAGTCCATCCCTCCAACGCTTCTTGGGTCTCCCTGGCGGTCTCTTTCCTGTAGGTGTGGAATCCAGGAGCTTCTGAGGCCATCTGTGATCCTCCATCCGGGCGACATGCCCGGCCCACTGCATTCGTTTGGCTTTGACAGCTCCTGCTGTGTTGGGCTGCTGGTATAGTTCCTCAAGCTCTTGGTTGTATATGATCCTCCATTCCCCTGTATCTGCATCCAGAACCGGACCGAAGATCTTCCGAAGCACTTTTCTCTCAAAGACAAGGAGCTTATGGAAGTCCTGTTTCCGGATACTCCATGTCTCACAGCCATATAGAACAACAGGCTGGATCAGGGTTTTGTACAGTCGAATCTTGAACTATCTGGAGAGAGATTTGGACCGAAGCAGTTGTGCTAGGCTGTGGTAATATCGGTTTCCTGCTTGTATTCTGGCATTGATCTCTGCTTCACATGACGAGTTCTCAGTGAAAAGTGCCCCTAGGTATTTGAATTCTTGCACACTCTTGTAGGAATGGTCCCCAACCTGCAACGATTGTAGATGATCAGCAGTCTGACAATGACCACGCGTCATAACGAGGTACTCTGTCTTAGCTTCGTTTATGTTTAGCCCAAATTTGCTGGCAGCCTCCTTTAGTGCTTTGGTCATTTGCTCCAACTCCTCTTCGGACCTAGAGAGTAAACACATGTCGTCTGCATAGGCTAAGTATGCCAGTCTCTTTCCTTCGATTTCAGTCCCTTCGTTCTCTTGGAAGGTCCCGCGTACGATCTTCTCGAGGGCAAAGTTGAACAGGATAGGGGACAACCCATCTCCTTGCCTGAGTCCTGTCACAATTTCAAATTCCTCAGTTACGCGATTTCCCATCTTCACCTTTGCACGTGTTTCGTTCAGACAGATCTTTATCAGATTGATGAGTTTCTCTGCTATGCCAAACTCCCTTAAACAGTTGAGCAGGCTCTTGCGATGTATGCAATCATAGGCCTTCTTAAAATCAACGAATAAAATATGCAAATCTTTACCACATTCACCCAGTTTCTCAGTGAGCTGCCAGGGACTGAAGATGTGATCTACTGTTGACCGTCCTGGCCGGAAACCTGCCTGGTACTCCCCAATCACCGATTCTGCCACTGGCTGAATTCTATGTATGAGGCAATTGGACAGGATCTTATAGCAGACGTTAAGCAGGGCGATTCCTCGATAGTTGTCACATTTCAGTTTGTCGCCCTTCTTATGTTTTGGACACATCAGAGCTGTTTTCCGTTCTCCTGGTAATTCTTCTTTGGTCCATACTGCCTGTATCAGTCGGTGTATTTTTTCTGCAAGTTTCTCTCCTCCTGCCAGGATCATTTCAGCCTGTGTTTCATCTTCACCTGGACTCTTATTCTGTTTAAGGTGTCTGATTCTGGTTTTTATCTCATCCAGGATAGATGGGGGATAGTCTGCATCGGCTGTAATTGGGTACTGGAAATCAAACTGCAGTTCGGGTTCATCACAGTTTAGCAGCATTCGAAAGTACTCTTTCCATCTCTCAGCTATGTCCCTATCGTTCGTCAGGATCTTATCACGGGAATCTTTGACAAATTTCTGCTTGGCCTGGTGACCTTTGCAGAGGTACTTCACCCTCAGAAACATTTCCCTCGTCTTTTGTCCTCTGAAGTCTGTTTCTGCTTCAGTGATGATATTCCTTATGTATTTCCTCTTTGCTCTTCTCAGAATTTCTTGTGTAGTCTTTCGGACCTCCTCAAATTGTGCTTTGGCCTGTGCCAGATTTGTCCCCCTCAGCCGTTTGTTCCTGGCTTCCTTTCTCCTTTGCAGGGCATCTGCACATTCCTTTCCAAACCAGATCTTCTTGCCCACTGGGTTTCCCATGAGTGTTTCGTTTGCTGTATCCCTAACTGAGCTCTGGATGTTCCCCACATAAGTTCGAGATCCTGATTCGCGTCCACTTCACTGAGTGCTTCAAAGCGGTTACTAAGTTGCAACTGGTATCTGGTCTTCGTTGCCTCATCTTTTCGTTTCTCCACATGGTACCTTTCCACTCTTTTTAACTTAGGCCCCGTTCTTCCTTTACACTGTATGTTTAAATGGCCTCTAACCAGGAAATGATCACTCCCACCTTCGGCACCCCGCGCTGTCTTAACGTCTAACACCCATCTCTTGGCTCTGAGATCAACGGCAACATGGTCTATTTGATTTACAGTTCTCCCATCTGGTGATACCCAGGTTCCTTTATGTATGTTTTTCCGCTGGAAGTTTGTGCTGGAGATGAACAATCCTAATGATGTAGCGAAGCTGATGAACCTAACTCCATTGTTATTGCTTAGGTTGTGTAGGCTGTGCCTACCTGTTGTGTCTTGTAATATTTTTTCTTTCCCAACCTTGGCATTCATATCACCAAGGAGGATCCTCAGGTGTCCATTTGGTATAGCGTCCATCACTGCCTCTAGCTGTGCGTAGAACTCGTCTTTCACTTCACATTCGCTCTCCTCCGTGGGAGCATGACAGTTCACAAAAGTCGCCTTAATATGCTTTACTTCCAATGTTAGAACAGATATTCTTGGGTTGACTGAAACGAATTCTGAAACATTAGTGGCCAACGTCTTACTGACGCAGAAACCAGTGCCTAACAGATGACCTCGTTCACAGGCTCCATACAGAATTGTACAGTTTTCAACATCAATGCTCCCAGCATCGTTCCACCAGATCTCTTGCAGTGCAACTAGGTCTAGTTCGTACCTCTGAATTTCCTTGACCACACCGATTGCAGCTCCTGCCTTGTACAGACTCCTTACATTCCACGTTCCAAATCGTATACCGTTTCTTTGCCATTGACGTCGTCTATTTTTGTCAGTAATGTTCCGAGACTTACTTGTAGTCTTGAAAGCATGCTTAATTTTTTACGGAGAGAGGGTGCTGGCCTCCCGTCCAACCTGCGGTGTTACCCTCACAGCTCACAGGACTGCTGGCTTTTCTTAAGGGGCGGGCTCCCCTCAGGAGTTTGGTTATAAGAAGGAATAAGAAAATTGGAAAGACGCCCTCGGGCCTCGAAACCTAATACCGTTGGGGTCGAAAAAGCAAGAGTTGGCCAAGGGAGGCCGACAGGGAAGGAGAAAGAAGGAGTCTGACACAAGTAAGTGGAAGCAATGTCAGACTCAGCTCGGGTCCCCGCGGTCGCCACCCGCGTACTTCTAGCTGAAGCCCCTGAGGCTTTAACCACAGAATAACGAATCTTTCGACCTGTTTATGCGTAATACGGTGATTTTTTTTATGTTGAGTGTCAACTGCAAATCCCTACACTTAAGTGTCGGCCCTCTGCAGGTCTTCCTGCATTTCGCTACTATTTTCTTGGTTTGCGACTTTTCTGTATACAACGCCATCATCCGGTAACAGCCTCATCAAACTTCCGACACTATGCTCTTCGTCATTTATACAGTATCCGATCAAAAGTATCCGGACACCTGTTAGTGGACATTAGCATGTCGGATGCCTATCCTTTGCCTTTATGACTGCTTCACCTCTGCTGGCAACATTTTCAGTGAGGCCACTGAATATCTGCGGGGGAATGGGAGCCCGTTCTTCCTTATGAACCGGAATCAGAGAAAGCAGTGACCAAAAGCTCTGAGGTCCGGAATGAAGTCAATGTTCTGATTCCAAAGGTGCCCCATTGTATTCAGGTCGTGAATCTGCGCAGTCCAATCCAATTACGCAATGTTGTTGTCCTCAGACCGGTGCTATCAAAAATGGCTCTGAGCACTATGGGACTTAACATCTGAGGTCATCAGTCCCCTAGAACTTAGAACTACTTAAACCTAACTAACCTAAGGACGTCACACACATCCACGCCCGAGGCAGGATTCGAACCTGCGACCGTAGCAGTCGGTCGGTTCCGGACTGAAGCGCCTAGAACCGCACGGCCACCGCGGCCGGCACCGGGGCTATCGTGCTGACACCAACAACCATCGTCTCCGAACCCCTCCTCTTCTGTAAGCGGTACACAATGCTACAAAATGTGATCAAATCGTTTCGCATCTAGCCTTTTCTTAAGCACAATAAGGCGACCATGAAAAGCACCTCCATACCGTAATACTACTTCGTCCGCACTTCACCGCAGTCGCTACACTTGATGGTAGGTTGTCGCCTAGCCGAAACCTTTCCGTCGGGTTGCTATAACGTGCAGCATCGTTCAATACTCGAAATCACTCATTTCCCGTGGTCCAACCGTCCAGTATGGCTGCTGTTTACATCACCTCAACCGTCGGTTAGAGTTGACTACAGCTTATCAGGAACTGATCGACCACTGTGCTGCCGTACGGACAGCCGCTGTGCTGGCCGGCTGCATTGTTTTGATGCGGAACTACACAACCACCCTCTGCAATGCACGACAGTCCCTGTCCGTCACTGTATGAGGTCTGTTGGGCCTCCGGATAGCTGTGGTTGTTCCTTCACAACCATAGCACCAGTGGTCGACTGGGGCAGCTTTAACAGGGCTCAAATGTCCGTGATGCGTTTACCACTCAGGTGGCGTCCAATAACTAGCCCACGTTCGAAGTCACTGAGTTGCCCTTACTGACAAATTCAGCTGTTAACTGTTTCTGTACTGACACCACAATACTCCTGTCTCCTTTCATATTTGTGGGTCGGCTCTCGCGACAACCAGAGGTCAATTCCGTATTCCGGAAGGATGTGCGGATACTTGTAGTTAGAGGCCGTATACAGGGTATTCGGAGTTTTATGCAGCCCGTAACGTTTGGATTCTGTAGAAATATTGGAGCACGTGAGGCAATACTGACCCTACGACTTATCTTAGAAGATAGATTAAGGAAAGGTAAACCTACATTTCTAGCATTTGTAGACTTAGAAAAACCTTTTGACAATGTTGACTGGAATACTCTCTTTCCAATTCTGGAGGTGGCAGGGGTAAAATACAGGGAGCGAAGGGCTATTTACAATTTGTATGTACAGAAACGAGATGGCAGTTATAAGCGTCGAGGGACATGAAAGGGAAGCAGTGGTTGGGAAGGGAGTGAGACAGGGTTGTAGCCTCTTCCGGATGTTATCCAATCTGTATATTGAGCAAGTAGTAAAGGAAACAAAAGAAAAATTTGGAGTTGGTATTAAAATCCATGGAGAAGAAGTAAAAACTTTGAGGTTCGCCGATGACACTGTAATTCTGTCAGAGACAGCAAAGGACTTGGAAGAGGAGTTGAACGCAATGGACAGTGTCTTGAAAGGAGGATATAAGATGAACATCAACAAAAGCAAAACGAGGATAATGGAATGTAGTCGAATTAAGTCGGGTGATGCTGAGGAAATTAGATTAGGAAATGGGACACTTAAAGTAGCAAAGGAGTTTTGCTATTTGGGGAGCAAAATAAGTAATAATGGTCGAAGTAGAGTGGATATAAAATGTAGACTGGCAATGGCAAGGAAAGCGTTTCTGAAGAAGAGAAATTTGTTAACATCGAGTATAGATTTAAGTCTGAGGAAGTTGTTTCTGAAAGTATTTGTATAGAGTGTAGCATTGTATGGAAGTGAAACGTGGGCGATAAATAGTTTAGACAAGAAGAGAATAGAAGTATTAAAAAATATATCGGTTCAACCACTTGTTTAAATTTAAATTAGCTGTTGTTTTTAACCACTTTCGCTTCAGCTTCTTGTACTTATAAATACACCTCAATGCTTCGCCTGGCAACTGAACTTTGATTTTATCCATATTGGATGAGAGGTCGTGGTTGTGAATGTCAATATTTTTTAACATTGACATGCACAACCACGACCTGTCATCCAGTATGAATAAAATCAAAGAGAATAGAAGTTGTCGAAATGTGGTGCTACAGAAGATTAGATGGGTAGATCACATAACTAATGAGGAAGTATTGAATAGAACTGGGGAGAAGAGGAGCTTGTGGCACAACTTGACTAGAAGAAGGGATCGGTTGGTAGGACATGTTCTGAGGCATCAAGGGATCACCAATTTAGTATTGGAGGGCAGCGTGGAGGGTAAAAATCGTAGGGGGAGACCAAGAGATGAATACACTAAGCAGATTCAGAAGGATGAAGGTTGCAGTAGGTACTGGGAGATGAAGAAGCTTGCACAGGATAGAGCAGCATGGAGATCTGCATCAAACCAGTCTCTAGACTGAAGACCACAACAACAACAACAACGACAACGACAACAACAACAACAAAAACGCCTTGAAATACTGACCGCAAAATTTTTCTATTCTCACGCTCCTGAAAAATTAACGGGACCTTTTTGTATGAAACTTAATGTAGTCAAATTTTTTTATGTAACTTTTGTACGTTTTTCTTGGATAGTTCGAAAACTATTACCTCTAGCGAAAGTGGATCCCAGTACAAAGATACTATATTCAATTCCCTACAAAGAAGTCCTGTTCATTTTTTCTGTAGGACTGACAGTTTATGTGCAGCGAACGAGAGATTGTGAAAATGTTGGGCACGGTATTTGAAGTCTTAGTGGATTGCGTAAAACCAAGTGGTAGGGGCAGCTGAATCACGTGTATACTGTGAACGATAATAGTGCTGTTAGCCTCCCTTGAGGTACGCCTGAAGCTACTTTTATGTCTGAAGATTTCCTTCCGTTAAGAATAACACACTGTGTTCTAGACTGAGGTGACAGAAGACGTGGGTCACCTCCTAATACCATGTCGGACCTCCTTTTCCCAGCGTAGTGCATCGGTTCGACATGGCGTGTACCGTTGCAAGTTTCCTGCAGAAATACTGATCCATGCTGCTTCTAAAGCTGTCCATAATTGCGAAAGTATTCGCGGTGCACGGTCTTGTGCACACGCTGACCTCTCCATTATGTACCGTGAATGTTCGACGGCTTGCCGTATCATTCGCTCTAATTGTCCAGAATGTTCTTCGATCCAATCGCAAACAATTTTGGACAAGTGACATGGGGCATTGTCATCCATAAAAATCCCATCGTTGTTTGGAAACGTGAAGTCCACGAATGGCTGCAAATTTTCTCCAAGTAGCCGAACACAACCGTTTCCAGTCAATGATCTGTTCAGTTGGGCTAGAGGACCCAGTGTATTCCATGTAAACACAGCACACACCCTTACGTTATGGGGCCACCAACAGCTTGCACAGTGGCTTTTTGTCAACTTGGGTCCATGGCTCTATGGGTTCATGGGGTCTGCCCACACTTGAACCCTACTACTCTTACTACATGAAATCGGGACTCATCTGACCAGACCACGGTTTTCCAGTAGTTAGAGTCCGACCGATATAGTCACGAGCCCTGGAAATGCACTGCAGGCGATGTGCTGTTAGCCGGCCGGGGTGGCCGTGCGGTTCTAGGCGCTACAGTCTGGAACCGCGCGACCGCTACGGTCGCAGGTCCGAATTCTGCCTCAGGCATGGATGTGTGTGATGTCCTTAGGTTAGTTATGTTTAATTAGTTCTAAGTTCTAGGGGGACTGATGACCTCAGCAGTTAAGTCCCATAGTGCTCAGAGCCATTTGAACCATTTGATGTGCTGTTAGGAAAGGCACCCACTTCGGTGGTCTGCTGCAGTAACCAATTAACGCCAAATTTCCCCGCACTATCCTGACAGATACATTCGTCATATGTTCCACGTTGATTTCTGCCGTTATTACAGACTGTACTGCTTGTCTGTTGGTACTGACAAATCTATGCAATCGCCACTGCTCTCGATCGTTAGGTGAAGGCCGTCGGCCACTGCTTTGTCTGTGGTGAGAGGTTGAGAGGTGGCATGTGCCCCCTCTCATATTTCTATCTTACTCTGAGTAATTCGATTTTCCTCTCTAATTGCATGCGGTGAAAAGTTGCTATTCCATCACACGCGGACTTCCCACGCAGTCTCTTTGGTCACCCGGCTGGTCCGGCGAGTTCTGCTGATCTTGAAAGGGTTAAGCCGACGGGTGTGAGGGAGTCGAGTGGATGCTTTCCAGACGCCGACATTGTCATAAGAGCGGGGGCGACACGCCCACAGGGGCCTAACGGAGTGGCTGTGTTAGAGATTCCGTTACTTCGCAGAAACTTAGTGAAAACACTTTCTGGCGGGCTACCAGTGAGGTGTGGGAGTGACTTGTGCCCCAGGCAGGCTTGGCGGGCAAATTCCCACGTTTTCTGCAAAATCATAACTGTGATTGGCTTGCTCATGGGATAGCTCCCTGACGTAGCAAAATCGGCGCAGAAATTGGCGCCAAGTATCTCTATTGGTGGAATAGTAGTTCGTTGGCAATAGAGTGGAATTTTCCGCCAGTTTTCGAGTTGCTGATTGGATAGTTTAACCACGGCCACTGTCGTGGGGGCGGGAATGTTCTGTCTTCGGCTTGTACGGGTGCTCTTGTGGAGTCGGCTCTCGCCTTTCGGCCGGAGTAGGTTACAATACTGAGCTCTCGCTGCTGTGGACAGCCTGCCTTCCGTTGGCTGTCTAATATACAGGGTGTTTCAAAAATGACCGGTATATTTGAAACGGCAATAAAAACTAAACGAGCAGCGATAGAAGTACACCGTTTGTTGCAATATGCTTGGGACATCAGTACATTTTCAGGCGGACAAACTTTCGAAATTACAGTAGTTACAATTTTCAACAACAGATGGCGCTGCGGTCTGGGAAACTCTATAGTACGATATTTTCCACATATCCACCATGCGTAGCAATAATATGGCGTAGTCTCTGAATGAAATTACCCGAAACCTTTGACAACGTGTCTGGCGGAATGGCTTCACATGCAGATGAGATGTACTGCTTCAGCTGTTCAATTGTTTCTGGATTCTGGCGGTACACCTGGTCTTTCAAGTGTCCCCACAGAAAGAAGTCACAGCGGTTCATGTCGCCAGAAAGTTTGTCTGCCTGAAAATGTACTGTTGTCCCAAGCATATTGCAACAAACGGTGTATTTCTATCGCTGCTCGTTTAGTTTTTACCGTTTCAAATATACCGGTCATTTTTGAAACACCCTGTACTTTCATTTAATTGTAACTGTTTGATGAAGTTGCTGAAGTTTCGACTTCAACGTAACTTTCCGAGTGCAGTTGGCAATTGAGCGTTCTGCTTACAAGCGGCCTATGTTGTCCGTCTTGAGCAGTTTTGGCTAAAGTTGACTGTACTGGAGTTACTGTGTAACTTCTCTTGTTAAAATCACTCACTGTACCGTCAGTGATTGTGTAGCGAGCCTTCGTCGTCTCCCTCAGAGGCGTATTTGTCTTGCTAGGAAGTCTTTAGTCTGGAACAACCAGACCAGGATAATTTGTTTCGGGCTATACTCACGACATTATCATCACCACGACGGGACGTCGAAGCAAATCAACCATCGCCTCCGGTATGCCAGATCGTGTCCTTGCACTTAAGAAGACAGCTTGGTAATGTATGTCCGCAGCACCGGCAAATCAAGGAATTTTGCTAGGTGATAATCAGAGCGCAGCAGAGCGCGCCTGTTCGTCTTTTCTAACTTTGTTCTGTCTTGGGTTTTGTTCTGTCTTGGGTGTTCATTGTCTGAGTTATCACTACTGTAGCAGCAATTAATGTTGGGTTGGCTGGGTGTTTCTCTTAAGATTTGAGTTGCAAGGAATTGGCTCCACATACCACTTGGTCATAAATGTCACAATCTAGTTTATGGGCAACTTCACCTGCGGAGCATGATTTGATTATTCGATTTGATTTATTGTAAATGTTTCATGTGTTTTGTTTATTATTTTGAGTTTAGTCATAATAAATCAAATTGTTATTTTGGACGGAACTTCATCCTTTTAATCGGTAGAACAACCCTTCCATTTCTCACTAAGTTAATGAAACTTGCTTTATCTAATTAATTTCTATCCAATTAAATTATTGCAGGTGCCAAACTCTTTTCTACTCCACTTGCAGGGTCGATTACAGTCAGTTCGCGTTTCTTCTTAATCCATGTGCAACAGCAGGGGGGGGGGGCTTAGAGCATCATTTCCATGTGAAGATTCGAGAAGAATTTAGTGTTAAATGCACAGCTAGCCCCGGCACCTCGCAAGGTAACGCCTGAAATGTGGTATTATCGGCACACTCTTGGCACTAGGGATCTCGGAATATTGAATTCCCTGACGATTACCGAAATGAGACGTCCTGTGCGTCTAGCTCCTACTACCATCCCGCGTTCAAAGTCTGTCAATTCCCGTCGTGCGGTCATACTCAGTCCGGCAACCTCACATGAATCACCTGAAAGCAAATGACAGCTCTGCCGATGCATAGGCCATTTATACCTTGCGTACGAGATAATACCGGCATCTGTATATGTGGGTATCGCTATCCCGTGACTCAGTGTATATTGCGTCCATTACCCTCCCTTGTAGTACACGCGAACGTTCTTTTACGTTTCAAGATTTCCCTCCGTTAAGAACGAGACGCTGTTTGCGTGTGACACGACGCTCGGAGCGACGCGTCCTCTGGCCACTTCCGACCACACGGTGTGCAAGTGAGTCGAGTGATGCGCGAAACTGAAGACAGCGACTGTGGTTTTCGGAATTTGCGGGGGGGCCTGGCGTGGCGCTAACTAGCCGCCCGACGCGACCCTCGCGTTGGGCACCCCTGGCGGCGCGCGCGATGCAAATGCCGGTATTGATCTGGCCGCGGCGCCGCCGCCGCCCCCACTCTGCGCGAGGGGAGGCTGCGCGGCCGGGGTCCGCCGGTCGACTCCCTTCTGCCGCGGCGCCTCTCTCCGCTTTCACGCAGCGACCACAATAGCCACTGTGCGGCGGTTGCTGTACTCATTAAAAATCCTCTCCGGTGTTCCGTCCGCCCAGATGCCGCCGCACAGCCGCACCTCATCAGCAGTACGCCTGAATGCTCTCACATCTCGAGCCGGCGACGAGTTGAAAGTCTCTCTGCGATCAGAGCGGATCAGCGGGAGACGAGGATGTGGGAGGTGAACTGCAGTTTGCATTGAAAGATGTGCCTACGAGTATAGCAGAGCGGGAAGGCAGAGGCTAAAGATGTGTCAAGTACGGGGCAGCACATGCGCACAAGTCTGCGAGGGTAAGATGAACAGGAATCGTTAACGGTAGCATTTCACCCGGAACAAGTCGCGCCCACTCACCCCCGGTTTTCCCGGTATTTGGTCGGCGCCTGGGCATCTTTTCAGTTGACCCACGTGGATTACCGCGTTCGGCTGCACTTAATGTTAAATCAATATCTTGCTAGGTGTTAAATTTTGCCAGATAGTTAAAAGACGCGTTACAAAAAACGTGCACAATCGGCCTCAGCTGTGCCAGGTACTTCCACAGCAAACATAAGAGGAAACAATTTAGCACTGAATTCTTTAAATACGAGAACTCAGAATCCAGATGAATAGCTTATGAAGAAATATACTTCTATGTGAGAAAAAGCACCCAAAGCTGAAACAGGAGAAACCTACCCTCAAAGAATAATTTGCTTGGAGAAAGAGGAACCACAGTATACTTGACACTTAAGTTGGCTGGTTATGAGCACTATGGGACTCAACATCTGTGGTCATCAGTCCCCTAGAACTTAGAACTACTTAAACGTAACTAACCTAAGGACATCACACACATCCATGCCCGAGGCAGGATTCGAACCTGCGACCGTACCGGTCACGCGGTTCCAGACTGAAGCGCCTTTAACCGCACGGCCACACCGGCCGGCTGACGCTTAAGTTTCAGAACTCAGACAGTATGTGTGAAACAAGCACCAATGTTCATTATACTTCCAGAAGGCATCAAAAGTACTTTGTTCTTGCGAG
Source organism: Schistocerca cancellata (assembly GCF_023864275.1). NCBI lineage: Eukaryota > Metazoa > Arthropoda > Insecta > Orthoptera > Acrididae > Schistocerca > Schistocerca cancellata. The sequence goes on from NC_064633.1 coordinate 524,317,307, forward strand.
ATCGATCCAAGCTGTTTTTGCGTGTTATTCACTGAATAGTTTTGCTGAAAAGTCTTAGGGGTGGAAGAACAGCTAGCACAGCATGAAGGACGTTTTACAGCCGTGAAACACCGCAGCATTTATTTCCTCCATAACTGCTCTGTGACAAACATACATATCATCATTATTATTTTTAAAAAATGGTTTCAATGACATTTACGAAATTAATAAGTCTTTTGGTTAAAAACAGACAGAACAAAGAATAACGACAGATTATTTTTCTGAGACATTTGCAACAACATATAGGACACTAAATCACACAGAAACAGCCACAATTTTTTATAACCTCGTTTATAATGCGCAGGTATGGCATTGGAAGAATTTACAAGTTAAAATTCACCCATTACCCATGCAAATACTAACGAAATATGTCATATAAGCGAATATCTTACTGCTTTCATTAGGCATTTCTACTTTATGACATTCTTATATTCTTTCATTTTCGTGAGCTCCTATGAGGGCCTACATAAACAAAACGACTTTGACTTATTTCTAGATAACGTTGATTTTTAGACAACAGAGTTATTCGACTGCATCCGTGGCTTTACTACTGACATGACAGTTTCAAGACCATTGTTTTCCTATTGTATGTTTGCTCTGATGCTTCCCTCAAATAAACGTATTATAATAAGTGAATTAGTTGATGAAAATTATTGCCCTTAAATAACATCACGTCATTTTTTGTTTTCTGTTGCCGACAATGCTTTCAATTCTCTGTAAATATTTTTATTTCTTTAATAATGCACATTCATATTATATTACTACCCAGAAAAACTCAAATTTCTTATCATTACTGAATTTCATCACTGTGTAACATGTGTTGGACTGTGACGATAACAACTTTGATGTACCTTCTTCCAGTTTGCGGAACTGGCGGTTGTTTAGGGGAGGGCCTTACACTATGGGTAGGCGTGGAGGGGGGTGATTGGGTGGGACTTGTTCCGGGTGAAATCCTAGCGCTAAGGACACGTAGGATAAACGGTGTCTGCATCCGCAAGTGGTCGATCGGCACCGGCAGATACTGAAGTTCCGTGCAGCACTTTACTTCGCTCGGGACGCTGCAGCGCCCACGATAGCCGCCGTCGGGCCTCAACTTCCGTCGGATTCAGCTAGCACTCGCATTTGAGGCTTTGCTGCGAATCGACGGCTGGACATATTTCAGTGTCAGTCACATCAAATTTAAACTCAGATCTTTCCGCGTCTGATGTGGTACAAAACGATTTTCTTCCTATTGGCTTTTGCTTTCAAGAAATGACGTAATCCTTTTTAAAGTACAGGGTGACAATTATTGAACTATCGAAATAAAGTCCTCATAACTTCTGTACGGTTTTTGCGTTAGGACGTTCAAACTCGACAGTTGGCCGCATGGCATGTTGGGAATTAGTATTGCGGTATGGTTTGGTTTGGCGACGAAGCCCACATTCATTTCCATGGGTTCGTCAATAAGCGAAAGTGGCGCATTTGAGGTGCTGAGGATTCGCATTTCGCGACCGAGAAGACTCTTCACCCTCAACCGGTGACTGTGTGGTGTGCAAAATCCGGTCACGGAATAATCGGTGCGATATTCCTTGATGACACGCTGACTACTGAACGGTACGTGAAGATTTTGGAAGATGATTTAAGGGGCTCCGGAACGCCCTATACTTGCAATGTTAAAATAACGCTTATAAATTACATCTTTCCTCACAAAGTATTTGAGGTGGAAGTTGAACTTTTTACAGATTATTTATTGGAATATGGGCTACAACTTAACACAGGGATTTTACAAAATTTTAGTTCAGTTATTAAAGATGATTTTTTTCAATAGTAATGAAAATTCACAACATTTTTTTGCAATTTTTTATTTATATACTCAAAAATATACAGTTTTTTGGAAAAAGGCTGTGTTAAATTATGCAGAAGGTACTGTGTAACATTTACTGAAAGTTTGAAACAAATATGTTTGGAAGATCCTTAGAAAACATGTAATTAGTATGAGAAAATAAAAGTTTTGGGAATCGAGCGACAAAGATTGGATTAACTTTTTAGGTCAATAGGATGGATTATCTTCATCCTCTGCAAACTCCTCCTCCAGCTTCCTCTTGTTCCTCCTCCTGTTTACTCTTGCTTGTATTTCTAGACTCTTTACAGCCCTGTCTGCAGCCCGAAGGCGTTCCTTGTCTAAAGCAAGCATCGCTCGTACCGTGTTAGAACCTATCTTCATTCCCATATTTCTAAATACCTTGTACCTTACAATGTTGCCATCATTGAAAGTCGCAACAGCATCATACACACCAAAGTGAAGTGTTTCTATTCCAACAAATACAGTCTTGGGGATTCTCGACCATATAACACTATTTACACTTTCATTGAGGTTTTGAGTTTTTCCGTGAATACACTTTTTCAACAGTTCAGGTGCTGCTAAGTCTCTGAAAATAGGTTTAGCCACAACACATACTTTATCTCACATCACTAAAATGTACCTGATGAACACGGACGTTAATAATAACACCATTTGACAGCAGTTTAACAGCGCCACAGTGGGTCACGCCCATGTAGAACACATTTCAAAAAAAAATTAAAAATAGTTGTAGTCTTCGGAATTGAATAAATTATATATCTATTAAAAGGTAATAGTCTGCAGATTCAGAAAATGCAAAAAAGTAAAAATTGAACTTTTCATGATTTTAAGCCTTTCCGGAGCCCCTTAATCCCAATTATCCATTGTGACCCTGATTTCGACGATATCTGTTTCATGCAGGACGGAGCACGAACCCATCGAAGCAGGAGAGTGTTTGATGTCCTGGAGGAGCACTTTGGGGACCGCATTCTCGCTCTGGGGTACCCAGAGGCCACTGGCATGGCCCTCTATTGACCGCCATATTCTCCGGATCTGAACACACGCGACTCCTTTTTGTGGGGCTACATTAAAGACAAGAAGTATAGCAATAACCCCAAAACCATTGCCGAGCTGAAAATAGCCATTCAGGAGGTCATCGACAACATCGATGTTCCGACACTTGAGCGAGTCACGCTATTCGTCTGCGCCACATCATCATCAATAATGGCGTGCTTATCGAACATGTTGTAAACTGAATCCAAATATCTGTAGTGACGTTTACATGTTTAATAAAGTATGTACACGCGGCAGTTTGTAACTAATTTACGTTTTCCTTTTCATATAGTTCAGTAATTCTCACTACGTATTTATACCGAACGCAAGGACCTACTACATCTTCATCAATACTGTGCAAGTTACCTGTCGGTGTGTGGCAGAGGGCACATCTGGTACCACTAACTGATCCCTTCTTCCCTGTTTCACTCGCGAATGGAGCATGGGAGGAATGACTGTCAGTATGTCTCTGTGTTAGCTCCAGTTTTTCGAATTTAGGATAGGCTGGACACTCTAATGAATTCTCTTACTACTTTGGTTTTGATGAAAGTCTGTGTGTGTGTGAATGCAGCTTGCTTTTAACTTGGTCAGTAATGTTTTGTCTGTACAGAAGTGTATCTGTCGCCTTTATCGCTCTCTCACCCTCACACACAATTCTGTACAATAAAGTCAAGGGCTTAGGTTTTCTTATCAGGCTTATCCATGCAAAGACAGACAAAAAATTATACTAATGGGAGGATTCTGAGTAACTTTTAGCATTCCATTCGCTCTCTCTCTCTCTCTCTCTCTCTCTCTCTTTCTGTCCTTTATCTGTGTACAGTTCAAATATAAGTTACATGAAATCAGCCTAGTAGAATCTCTGGTGGAGCCCTTCGTCTTAATATTCAGCGGCTGTCTTGCTAGAAAAGATCTTTACATACGTTATTATTATTAAGCGCTGCATTCAGTTGGGAAAAATCGATCTTTTTGAACACTTCGTTCAGTTTACGACAGATCTAAAATTTCAGATGTGGACGAAGCCTTTTTGGACGATTTCAAAAAAAAAAACTCAGAGATTGCAGGCTCTCTTCGTCACAGCTGAAACTTCCCAATTAATTACAGGGCCCAGACAATCATCAATGATTCAGACAGAGAACGCATTCGTCATTCACTCTAGAATAAAATGGTCACAAACCTTATTTCTGAGGAAAATTGTATATTGAATCCATTTCCGTGCATGTTCCGTTTCCGTGGATTTTAAGTCTCACGCAATTTACTTTTACAAGTCCTTCTTTCTCTTTATCTACCACGCTAGCGGCACAAACTTTCCTGTCTCGCTTTAGCGCGAAGAAGAGTAAATAAAAATCTCCTTTAGCAATCCGAAAATCTTCCAACCGATACTTTCCGAAGCTGTTCCTTTCTCTCTCTCTCTCTCTATAATGACCATGGAGCATACATCTCTGTACCTCTGTTGTTCCAAAGAATAAACGTACTAGAAAAATACCTTGGCGTCGACGAGCTGTCGGCGCATATATTACTAGAAAATCTGCTCAGATACTTTTCAAACGTAAATAAATGTGGATGAGTTGATTGACCATTATTAATTATTGCGTGGTAGAGGGTAATTTTCCGTGGGGAGATTACAATGCCCCTCGCAGCGAGCGAAGTTTGTGAGGTCAATTTTTATTCACCGAACACACTTCGCGAGCTATCTATTAGCGTGGATAACCCGGAAGTGATGATTGTCAGTCCTCCGACTGAAAAAGAATATTATGTTTGAACTAGACGAAGAAAAGAAATGTTGAAGACAGAAGAAATGAAGAGACCGGTACCGCGGCTGTATTACTTTTACGTGCATCTAGGTGTTATGTTTGCTGTGCACAACCAAGGAAGATGATCTTTCATGAACTTATGTCAGGGTCTACCCATTCGGGAACTTTCTTAAGCAGGGAAACCTTGGAAAACCTCTTAAGCTTAGACCCCCAGCCTACGGTACATAGAAGATAGGAAAGCCTATAGAAGAACAAAAATAATTTTGAAATTTATCTCTAAAGGAAAGATAGGGCTTAATTTGTATCACGATTTGGAGAAGAGAAGTTTGTGCCTCTAGAAAAAAAAAAAAAAAAAAAAAAAAAAAAAAAAAAAAAAAAAAAAAAAAAAAACGTTTTACAATAAATAACGTGAATTTGCGTTTTACAATCTTGCTCCTAGGACAATATCTTGCGGTGCTAAACTCCCCCGGGTCTTGCATGTCCCCGACGTCCACATTTGTAGTCGGTCTCCTATGCGGCCCCCTCTGTCGTTGATCTTCTACGCGGCCCACAATGGGAAGAGTAGAAGGGACAGGGATACTCGAATTCACATGCAACATTCATTCCAAAAGAATTAGCAATGACCAAAAGGGAAACTCTTCCTGTAAGAGAACTGATTAGGTTGCACCGTCCAAGATTCTCCTTTTTGAAAGCAAAATCCTTGTGGCTTCATGGATCCTTTTTGTTACGACGTACTTCAAGGAATTCAACTCTTAATTAATGATGTTGCCAAAAGCATCATCGAATAATGGAAAGTGTAGTTCATTTTATACCAAGACATCATCCATATTTCCTTGATAAGTCATATAATTTAGCCATACTCAAAAAAACTTTTTATTCTAAATACACATGTTTCTACGCTTGAGTGCTGAAATGTAGAAGTTATTAGCATTGAGGAATGCGGATTCACTTCTTTCATTTACTCTCTGATTCATACGGCGTTCATCCATGCTCATATATGGAAATGGATTTTTCACACAAAATTCCCAAACGAACACGAACCATTAAATTACTACTGAATCTATGAATACTACTTTCTTTAATCATTCATTAATAAATTAAAACTCTTAACTTCGAATTATACCACCTATTCCTTTTAGAGTTCAACATGAATCAGTTTATCCTCGCGTTTGGTGCGAGTCTCTTACAAAGGATATCTGTATCGTCTATATCGGTTTTAATTCTCGCGCCGACGTCAACTGTTTTGCGCGGGAAATAATCTTTGCGGCGTTAACCGTCACTCACGATTCACTACCACAACACATCCCTTCACATATTTACACATTTAAGCGTTCACCTGAGATTATATATGAATCTTCACTCGAACCTCTTTAGATTATTCACGTCATTTGCGGGGAAACATTTCATTCTTCTTGAAGGTCAGTCAGATCCTTTATACATCTTGATAACATTAGCAATGCTAAAGTTCTATGTTCACCTAAACCACAGGTGAAGCCTATCTCCACTATCTTTTTTACAACACTCAATAGTACTAATTAGTCACTATTTCTATACTCTATGTCACTGACTAACTATTTCAATTTAAAGGCTTTTAACACTACACACACACAGTTTATTGTTATATTTTTTACGAGCGTTCATCTCTGTCACTCGGAACACCATTCCTCCCTATCTTCTAATCTTCGTTAAATATTGGACATCCTGGAACCGTTGTATAAGTTCGTCTATGTTTTCCGTATGTGTCCTCACTGGAATTATAATTTTATTTATTTCTCTGGCGTCGAGTACCAGTTCTCACAGTTCCATTTGCTTTTGGGCACAACCAACAATGGGGAGCAGTATGGGCTTGTAGAGGGTTCGATCAAACCCCATTTCAACCTGCGATCTATTTCCTTTTGAACTTGAGCCTTTAACCTCCAGGGAACAGGATAGAAAGTTCTACAATACGTTTCGTGCGGCTTAACGTAGAGATGGCATATGTATCCTTTAATCACTCCTGGCCTTTCATCAAACACGTTTTCATACGCTGATAATAATTCTTTGAGCTGCGTCTTCTGATCTTCAGTGATGCATTCGGATTCATTTAACTTCTCATACACTAACTGACCGAAATCTCCTTTGACTTTGAACTCATTATTCACGTGCTGTTTAGAATTTTGTGCAGTCCTGATTACTTGCACACTGATCCCACTATTATATTTTCTGGTAAGGCTTTCTTTTTTCAACAAGTCCAACTCAATTTCTTGTTTATTTACATTTAACCAAATTTTTCCTGTTTTAAAATCTATTCTGCATCCGTATTGACGTAGGCTGTCGACTCCGATAATGCAGTCTACCACCAAATTTTTCACAACAAGGAATGTGCTTAATATTGCTACCTTTCCTACTTCTACACTAAGTAGTGACTGCACTTTTACATTCGCCGATCGAGCCCCTACGGCGCCTATTATTTTGCAATTTTGAACTGGAAAAATTGGTACTCGTCTTATATTTCTGATCTTGTTGAATAGAGCCTCCGAAATAACATTTGTGGTTGCAGCTGTGTCTAAAACCGCCACTATAGGTACAGTTTCCAAAATGACTTGCACTTCGGCTACTGCCACCTGTTCCTTATTCTCATCTTGGGGTTCTAAGTCCTCGGTCAATTCATCTGCCAGTAATCGTCCATCAATATACGTTAGCATGGGTACACATATCCTGTTGCCCCTCAACCTATTGTTGACCCCTCCTCCGGGGCACGAGTGGGTCCTTACAAGTTTGTTGGATTTTGATTCACCTGGTGGTTGACCTCATCCGTCACTTCGGTAATTACCGGTTGATTCGCGGATGTCCGTCCCCACTGATGTTGGTTATTTGAGTTTATTCCCCCCGGTTGGTTCCACTTTCTATTACTGTTATTGTTCCAAGCTTGTGGTCTGAAATTCCTTTCGTTCCCCCATACGGGATTGTATCGTTTCCCATTCCTGTTGTTCCTTGGATAGCCCCTCGCAAGACTATTGCCGGTATTATTATTGAGATTTTGAGGGTTTTCTCCACTATTTATCGATCTCTGTGCGTTCCCTTGCCTACCATTTGGCGGAGGTTCTATCTCCCTATATTGGAATCTGTTGTTACGGGCTTTCTGGTTGTTCTCTTCTATAATGTCTATATGATCTAACGTCGTGAGGAACGACTCCAGGTCTTTATCGTTGCCGTAAATTAATTGATTCCGGATGCTAGTTGGTAATCTTGCCTTAAGTATGTTTATTATGTCTGGCAAAGGCATAGGTCTGTCCCAATATCTAGTTTTATTTATATATTTTTCAAAATACTTCCTAAGGCTTCCTTTCGAAAAAGAGAAAGGCTCTGGGTAGAGCACCTCCTGCCTTAGGCGTTCCTGTACTCCTTCTGACCAGAACTTTGCTAAAAACGCTTTCTCAAAATCGTCATAGGTCGAGCAAACAGAAGTCATGTCCGAGGCCCAGATCGCCCCCGAACCTTGTATATACCCAGTAACGAAACTGATCTTCTGCCACTCCGACCAATTTCTGGGTAGAACTCCTCTAAAACTTCGAATAAAAACAATCGGATGGACCCCCCTTTTGTCAGTGTTAAAAATCTGAAATTGCCGATGCTTTATCATTTTTTCTTCGGCATAGCAAAGGCTTTCGTAATCTCCGTCAGATAAAACTTCACGCGAACAACTAGCTCGTGGCAATTTAATATTTGAGTTACTCACACAAGTCGGTATTATGTGCGAATGTGCAGTAACTGGCTCTATAGTCGCTGGCAACTTCTGCTGCTGGCCTGTATTCATTTGTTCTGAGCCTTGTTGTGAAACGCGTATCGACTCTGCTATCGTTTGTTTCCAATGCTCGAGATCAGCACCTAACTGCTGTCGCACTTCCTCTAGTCCTTTCGCAAACAAATTCTCTTCCTGTTTGCCGCACAGACTCTGGAATGCTTCTTTAACATTTTGCTCAACGTTTTCACACATTAGCCTTTTGTTTTCTAATGTGATTTCGGATAATTTACCCGTTAATACATTAATCTGGTGGTCTATAACGTCTTGACGTTCTGTCAGATGTTCCACACTTTCCTTTAGGTTCGTCTGCGTACGTGCCAATTCAGGAAGTTGCGCAATTGCACATGACATGGCATCTTGCTTTTGTACTAATTGCGGAACCATTTCCACCTGTTCGCGTACGGTATCTATCTTAATAGCCACGTACTCCTTCATTTCTACACGTACGCGTTGAGTAGATTCCTCACATTGAGCTTTAACCAATTCGATTTGTGCAGTTAATTTTCGTTCCGTCTCTTCGGCCTGATCTTTAAGTTCCTTTGTCTTTGCCTCTATCCGTTGTTCTAATTCGGAAAAACTGTCATGTAACTGCTGCTTAATCTCAGCTTTCAGCTTTTCCTGCCCTTCAGTAACTGAGGCTAACTTCGCATTCAAATCATTTTGCCCTTCATTCACTGCGGCGAACTTCGCGTTAATGTCGGTTTTCAAATTTTCTTGCCCTTCAGTAACTGAGGCTAATTTTGTATTCAAATGGTTTTGCCCTTCAGTAACTGAGGCTAATTTCGCGTTAATGTCGGTTTTCATATTTTCCTGCCCTTCAGTAACTGAGGCTAATTTTGTATTCAAATGGTTTTGCCCTTCAGTAACTGAGGCTAATTTCGCGTTAATGTCTGTTTTCATATTTTCCTGCCCTTCAGTAACTGAGGCTAATTTTGTATTCATATTATTCACGGTCTCCGTTAACATCTGCATCTGCCTCATGATAATGACCAATGGGTCTAATCCATGTTGCGTACTGGCTGATACATCTCCAGCCGTGTCTACCTGGCGTTCTATTGCGCTATCTATAGCGATCGGTTCTACAACACTTCTTACTACATCATTATCATCAGTGCTCACAGCTGAAGGCTGTTGGGTGTTGCTCTGCTGTGGCTACTTTGTTATAGTACTTATGCAGGTAAATGCAAGTAGGGCAGGTGAATCAAACTACTTCTGTTATGAACACAATTAGAAAATGTTCAAATCTACGTCTACTTTCTCAATACTAGCAAGTTTAATAAAAAAAGTTTTTAAAGGACTTGTAGTCCGGGGTTTTTTTTTTTTTTTTTTTTTTTTTTTTTTTTTTTTTTTTTTTTAATGGACTTGTAGTCCGAGGTGATAGGTTACAATACAGCATCACCGGTCTGAAACAAAGAACAAAATTATTTTAACAACGTCCAAAAGCGTGTCCTGTCACGGATTGGCCATTCTAATGAATTCTCTTACTACTTTGGTTTTGATGAAAGTCTGTGTGTGTGTGAATGCAGCTTGCTTTTAACTTGGTCAGTAATGTTTTGTCTGTACAGAAGTGTATCTGTCGCCTTTATCGCTCTCTCACCCTCACACACAATTCTGTACAATAAAGTCAAGGGCTTAGGTTTTCTTATCAGGCTTATCCATGCAAAGACAGACAAAAAATTATACTAATGGGAGGATTCTGAGTAACTTTTAGCATTCCATTCGCTCTCTCTCTCTCTCTCTCTCTCTCTTTGTCCTTTATCTGTGTACAGTTCAAATATAAGTTACATGAAATCAGCCTAGTAGAATCTCTGGTGGAGCCCTTCGTCTTAATATTCAGCGGCTGGCTTGCTAGAAAAGATCTTTACATACGTTATTATTATTAAGCGCTGCATTCAGTTGGGAAAAGTCGATCTTTTTGAACACTTCGTTCAGTTTACGACAGATCTAAAATTTCAGATGTGGACGAAGCCTTTTTGGACGATTTCAAAAAAAAAAACTCAGAGATTGCAGGCTCTCTTCGTCACAGCTGAAACTTCCCAATTAATTACAGGGCCCAGACAATCATCAATGATTCAGACAGAGAACGCATTCGTCATTCACTCTAGAATAAAATGGTCACAAACCTTATTTCTGAGGAAAATTGTATATTGAATCCATTTCCGTACATGTTCCGTTTCCGTGGATTTTAAGTCTCACGCAATTTACTTTTACAAGTCCTTCTTTCTCTTTATCTACCACGCTAGCGGCACAAACTTTCCTGTCTCGCTTTAGCGCGAAGAAGAGTAAATAAAAATCTCCTTTAGCAATCCGAAAATCTTCCAACCGATACTTTCCGAAGCTGTTCCTTTCTCTCTCTCTCTCTCTCTATAATGACCATGGAGCACACATCTCTGTACCTCTGTTGTTCCAAAGAATAAACGTACTAGAAAAATACCTTGGCGTCGACGAGCTGTCGGCGCATATATTACTAGAAAATCTGCTCAGATACTTTTCAAACGTAAATAAATGTGGATGAGTTGATTGACCATTATTAATTATTGCGTGGTAGAGGGTAATTTTCCGTGGGGAGATTACAACACACAGCAAAGGACTTCGAAAAACGGCTGAATACAGTACAAAGGGGCTTGAAAAGACGAACATCTACAAAACTAAAACAAGGGTAATGGAATGTAGTCGAATTAAATTAGACGAATAGATTCGGAAATGAGAGACTAAAAGTAGTATGGAGAATTTAGCTATTTGGGCAGCCGCAGTCTGGTTATAGCACAAAAACGTTTCCGAAAAAAGGAAAAAGGAATTTGTGAACATCTAATACAGGGTGCTCGAAAATTCGCGTTACCAACGTCTAGGATTTGTAGAGGGAGAGAGTAGATAATATTGTGAATTGGAGCCCTTGTCCGGAAACGTACGGTTTCCGTGCTACAACCATGTGAAAACATATTGGCAAAGCGACCGCTTTTGTAAATAATATTCATTGGGCGTGACCATTACATCACTTGTTAAACAGTTCCAGGCGTTAACAGCCAAAGAAACTGCTCGTGTAGTCGTTGACGGACTCTCTTCAAAGTTACGCAGTACGCACTCTTCCAATTCGGTTGTACGGCGTCTCCTTGGAGCACTACAGCCACGCCCCCTGACGGTGAAGGCACCCCTGCCTCGATGCCGTTGCGTAATTGTGACGAATAGGGTGTGCAGTGGGGTCGGTCGTTGTGGAGAACGATCTTGATATAGGTGAAGAACAGCTCTTTCATCACCGTGAGCTTCGCCATTCGGGAGGATCACGTCGGTGTATTCTGCAAACGTGTACTTAACCATGCTGCTCTGACACGAGAATGAGGTCTCGAATCAGCTCAGAGAGTTAGAATAGACGTAAAATGACATCAGCCGAGCCGCCTTAACCACCCCCCCCCTCCCCCCCCACCATGACTACCCTGTTGCTACCTACCTAGCAAACATGATTTCAAGCGGCTGCAGTACGGACACGGTACGTTTCCGGACATGGGCTCCTGTTCAAAATATTACGTAGTCATTTCCCTCTACAAGTTTGTAACAGGAATTTCCGAACGCACTGTATAAATTTAATGTTTTTTTTTTTCTGAAAGTATTTGTCTGGAGTGTAGCCTCATATGTAAGCAGTTCAGACAAGGAAAGGACATAAGCTTTTGAAACGTGGAGTTACAGACGAATGCTGAAGACTAGGTAAGCAGATCGACTAACTAATGAGGAAGTACTGAATTGAATTGAGAAGAAAAGAACTTTATGGCAGAGTTTGACTAATAGATATGAAAGCGGTTCATAGAACATATCCACAGAAATAAAGGAATTCGTCAACTTGGTTATGTAGGAAAGTGAGTGTGCATGTGCGTGTTCGGGGGGGGGGGGGGGAGAATTGTAGAGCAAAACAAAGGAATCAATACAGTAAACAAGTTCAAATGGATGCAGCTTGCATTTCCAGAGATACAGGCGTCTGCAGAGGAAAGAGTAGCTGCATCAAACTAGTCTTCGGAAAGAAGGTCCAACAACCGCAGGCTAGACGTAAATTCTGGCACCCAGTTTTTACTGTCAGAATATCTATTAATATATTTACTTATTCCGAACGGCCAAAGATGGTAATCTGATGCTTTTGTAGACCATCCGCGTTAACAGTTGTAGTGGCAGGGCACTTCAGAGAAAACTTGAAGAATATAATGAGGACGTTTCGCGATATTGTGGCTGTTGTAGAGAGAGACTTCAATTTTCTAGTTATAGAAAGGTAGAGTCATGCAATCAAAACTTTAGCTACAGACAGAGATTAATGTGAGACTGATTTGAATCTGCTGCCTCAAAACTTCTTCGGACAGATAGAGAACCGATTCCCAAGCGTAATGTCTCGGATCTCGTAGTAATTAACAGATTCTAGCTTTTCGAATCAGTTAATGTAGAGGAAGGCATCAATGATCACAAGACTGGTATATCACTACTGACGACATGTGTTACAAGGGAGTATTAAGAAAGGTAGGAAAATATTTTTTGCTTGATAAGAATTATGAGAGAAAATTTACACAGTATCTGAGTAGTCAACATCGAATATTTAGCTGTGAGAATGAACGTGAAGAGCAAAAATGAACGGATTTCAGAAGCATTGTGCAATAGACCTTAGACCAACATGTCTCGAGCATGGTTGAGAGGTAAGTGAAACCAATAGTGGTATGATAACAGTTTTAGAAAGTTGCTACGAACGCAGTGAGAGCTTCTTCATACATTTAAGTAAAGTCAAACTCTACATGACAAACAAAAGCTGACGGAAGTGTAAGGAGAGCAATGCGAGAATCGTTCAGTGAGTTTGAAAGTATAATTTTACCAACCAGTCCGACTAAAAATCCTATGAAATGTTGGTCTCAAGTAAAGTCGGTAAACGGATCGAAGTCATCTGTTTGTTGCTCAGTGACCATAATGATACAGAAATGGAAGATGGCGGGGAGAAGGCTGAAATACTGAACTCAGTGTCCCGTAACTATTTCACCTCTGTAGATCGTGGTAAAGATTCATCCTCTCAACCACTGCTCGAACATAGACATGCCAAATGTTGAGATGGTGATTACTGGACAGAAAATCGACTAAAATCTGTCAATGGTGGAAAAGTATCTGGACTGGATGAGATGGCTGAGGCATTCTACAGAGATTATGCGAAAGAATTGTCTTCCTGTTTTCAAGAAGGCTGTCGAACTGACGTATTTAATAGGCCTACATCACATGTTCAGTGTTTAGGCACTACGATGTTTGTGGTGTACGAAATTCTGCTCTACGAAAACCAACAAGGATTCCGCATCCAGAGAGCTTGCGAAACCCAGTTAGCTCTGTTCGTCTGCAAAGTCCATTGGAGTACTGGCTCAGATTTGTGATTGGCTTCAAATCTTTCTAAGAGATAGTACTTAATATGTTTCCATTAAAGGATCGAAATCGACAGAGGTAAAGCTACATTTCCAGTAGCGCAGGGAGTGTTTTTGGGACATTACTGTTTATAACATATAGGGTGTTTGTTTTAACATGGAACAATTAAAATATCTCTCAAATGCGCATCGTACGAAAAAAATGTTTTACATGAAATGTTAATATTTTCATGAAGGACACATGCCTGTGCTAAAATTGCCTTCCCATAACCCCCTCCGCAACAACCTTGGATGGTGAGTGGTCAAGTTGATATTTTCAAATGAGATCCCTTCAGTTTTACTGCAGATTTTATTGTGTACAATCCGACCAGTAGCAAAAAATGGGGTTACCATTTGAAAATAAAAAGTTGACCCCATGGAGGGGGGGGGGGGGAGGGGGGGCTGGAGGTGGTTCGGTAGTGGCCAATTTTGGTACAGACATATATCACTTCGAAAAAAATTAACTTTTCGCCTGGTATATTTCTTTCACATGATACGTATTTTTCGAGATGTTAAGTCGTTCCAAATTAAAACAATTAGCCTGTATGTAAATGATCGATTGGATGTTGCCGGAAGTTCCATAAGGCGTTTTGCAGACTATGATGTTTTCTGCAATAAGATTGGACGGCCAGAAGTGTAGCGAATCTCCAGAGATGTATCGAAATGCAGGAAGAGCTGCGGAGGGTCGATGATTGCTGCAGGGGCGGGCGGTCGACCCTCAGTGTCAATAAACGTAACATAAATAATGGAAGAGATCCACCACTGTTCGATTACGATGTTCGTGAAAAATTACTGGAAACAGTAACAACCACAAAATACCTGTGAGCAACCGTCCCATGCGACCTAATGTGAAATGTCGACGTAAAGGAAATTCTAGGAAAATAGATAGCAGGCTGACATTCGTTAGAAGAATCTCAAGGAAATGTAACTCATTCTCGAAAGAAGAGGCTCGCAAAACACTTGTTCGATAGATTCTTGATTTCTGAGCATCAGCCTGGGATCCTTACCAAGTAGGATTAACAAGAGCACTCCGTCTTCAGGCCACAAGTGGCCCATCGGGACCATCCGACCGCCGTGTCATCCTCAGGTGAGGATGCGGATAGGAGGGGCGTGTGGTCAGCACACCGCTCTCCCGGTCGTTATGATGGTTTTCTTTGACCGGAGCCGCTACTATTCGGTCGAGTAGCTCCTCAATTGGCATCACGAGGCTGAGTGCACCCCGAAAAATGGCAACAGCACATGGCGGCTGGATGGTCACCCATCCAAGCGCCGGCCACGCCCGACAGCGCTTAACTTCGGTGATCTCACGTGAACCGGTGTATCCACTGCGGCAAGGCCGTTGCCCAGGATTAACAGAAGAGCTAGAGCAAATCGAAGAGCTACAGATTTCGTCACAGGTTAGTTTAGTAAGCGCGAGAGCGTCACGTAGGTGGCAGAGGCTGCAAGAGAAGCGTTGTGTATAACAGGGAAAGTTCTGTAAAATTTTGACAGTGTACGTCAGAAGTTCAGTTGGGTAGCTTATTACTTCCTCTCACATATATCTCGTGAAATAACAACGCACAGAAAAATAGGGAAATTAGAACTCATTGTTTATTGACCGTCGTTCATGGTAATCACAATTCGCGAGTGAAACACGAAAGTAGCAAAATGATAGTGATACCTACATTACAAACCATAAGGAAGCTCGTAGAATGTAGGTGTAGATGTGCACTGCCGAAAAAAGTGCTACAACCTCAAGAGCTATGTTCAGTGGCAGTAGGTTATTATACACTGAAGAGCCAAAGAACTTGGTACACCTTCATAACATCGTGTAGGGCCCCACGGCCACGCAGAAATGCCGTGACACGACGTGGCATGGCCTCGACTAAAGTCTGTAGGAATGCTGTAGGTAAGTGACACCATCAATCCTGAAGGGCTGTCCATAAATCTGTAAGCGTACGAGCAGGTGGAGATCTCTTCTAAACAGCACGTTGTAATGTTGTTGTTGTTGTGGTCTTCAGCCCTGAGACTGGTTTCATGCAGCTCTCCATCCTGTGCAAGCTTCTTCATCTACTGCAACCTACATCCTTCTGAATCTGCTTAGTGTATTCATCTCTTGGTCTCCCCCTACGATTTTTACCCTCCACGCTGTCCTCCAATACTAAATTGGTGATCCCTTGATGCCTCAGAACATGTCCTACCAACCGATCCCTTCTTCTGGTCAAGTTGTGCCACAAACTTCTCTTCTCCCCAATCCTATTCAATACTTCCTCATTAGTTATGTGATCTACCCATCTAATCTTCAGCATTCTTCTGTAGCACCACATTTCGAAAGCTTCTATTCTCTTCTTGTCCAAACTATTTACCGTCCATGTTTCACTTCCATACATGACTGCACTCCATACAAATACTTACAGAAATGACTTCCTGACACTTAAATCTACACTCGAATTTAACAAATTTCTCTTCTTCAGACACGCTTTCCTTGCCATTGCCAGTCTACATTTTATATCCTCTCTACTTCGACCATCATCAGTTATTTTGCTCCCCAAATAGCAAAACTCCTTTACTACTTTAAGTGTCTCATTTCCTAATCTAATACCCTCAACATAACCCGACTTAATTCGACTACATTCCATTATCCTCGTTTTGCTTTTCTTGATGTTCATCTTATATCCTCCCTTCAAGACACCATCCATTCCGTTCAACTGCTCTTCCAAGTCCTTTGCTGTCTCTGACAGAATTACAATGTCATCGGCGAACCTCGACGTTTTTATTTCTTCTCCATGGATTTTAATACCTACTCCGAATTTTTCTTTTGTTTCCTTTACTGCTTGCTCAATATACAGATTGAATAACATCGGGGAGAGGCTACAACCCTGTCTCACTCCCTTCCCAACCACTGCTTCCCTTTCATGTCCCTCGACTCTTATAACTGCCATCTGGTTTCTGTACAAATTGTAAATAGCCTTTCGCTCCCTGTATTTTACCCCTGCCACCTTTAGAATTTGAAAGAGAGTATTCCAGTCAACATTGTCAAAAGCTTTCTCTAAGTCTACAAATGCTAGAAACGTAGGTTTGCCTTTCCTTAATCTTTCTTCTAAGATAAGTCGTCAGGTCATTATTGCCTCACGTGTTCCAGTATTTCTACGGAATCCAAACTGATCTTCCCCGAGGTCGGCTTCTACTAGTTTTTCCATTCGTCAGTAAAGAATTCGTGTTAGTATTTTGAAGCTGTGGCTTATTAAACTGATTGTTCGGTAATTTTCACATCTGTCAACACCTGCTTTCTTTGGGATTGGAATTATTATATTCTTCTTGAAGTCTGAGGGTATTTCGCCTGTTTCATACATCTTGCTCACCAGATGGTAGAGTTTTGTCAGGACTTGCTCTCCCAAGGCCTTCAGTAGTTCCAACGGAATGTTGTCTACTCCGGGGGCCTTGTTTCGACTCAGGTCTTTCAGTGCTCTGTCAAACTCTTCACGCAGTATCGTATCTCCCATTTCATCTTCATCTACATCCTCTTCCATTTCCATAATATTGTCCTCAAGTGCATCGCCCTCGTATAGACCCTCTATATACTCCTTCCACCTTTCTGCTTTCCCTTCTTTGCTTAGAACTGGGTTTCCATCTGAGCTCTTGATGTTTATACAAGTGGTTCTCTTATCTCCAAAGGTCTCTTTAATTTTCCTGTAGCCAGTATCTATCTTACCCCTAGTGAGATAAGCCTCTACACCCTTACATATGTCCTCTAACCATCTCTGAGTAGCCATTTTGCACTTCCTGTCGATCTCATTTTTGAGACGTTTGTATTCCTTTTTGCCTGCTTCATTTACTGCATTTTTATATTTTCTCCTTTCATCAATTAAATTCAATATTTCTTCTGTTACCCAAGGATTTCTACTAGCCCTCGTCTTTTTACCTACTTGATCCTCTGCTGCCTTCACTACTTCATCCCTCAAAGCTACCCATTCTTCTTCTACTGTATTTCTTTTCCCCATTCCTGTCAATTGTTCCCTTATGCTCTCCCTGAAACTCTGTACAACCTCTGGTTCTTTCAGTTTATCCAGATCCCATCTCCTTAAATTCCCACCTTTTTGCAGTTTCTTCAGTTTTAATCTACAGGTCATAACCAATAGATTGTGGTCAGAGTCCACATCTGCCCCTGGAAATATCTTACAATTTAAAACCTGGTTCCTAAATTTCTGTCTTACCATTATATAATCTATCTGATACCTTTTAGTAGGCATCCCAGATATGCTGAATAATGCTTATGTCTGGGGTGTTTGGTGTCCAGCGGAAGTGTTTCAACTCAGAATTTGTTTCTGAAGCCAACAATTTCAGCAGGACAATGTGATACCCCACACGTCCAGAATTCTGTCTCATTTTCCTGCTGGAATTGCTCAAGTCCATCGGAATGTACAATAGACATGAATGGATGTAGGTTATCAGACAGGATGCTTACGTACGTGTCACCTGTCAGAGTCGTATCTAGACGTATCAGCGGTCCTGTAACACTCCAACTGCACGTGCTCCACACCATTAGAGAGACTCCAGTAGCCTGAACAGTTGCATGCTGACGTGCGGGGTCCATGGATTCATGAGGTTGTCTCTATACTCTCACATGTCCACCCGCTCGATACAATTTGAAACGAGACTCGTTCGACCTGGCAACATGTCTCCAGTCATCAACAGTCCAATGTCAGAGTTGACGGCCCCAGGCGATGCATAAGGCTTTGTGTCGTGCAGTCATTAGGCCTTCGGGCCTTCTGGGCCTTCGGGTCCAAAAGCCCATATAGATGATGTTCGTTTGTAACCTCCCCCTCACTTATCGACCTTAATGACAGTGAAAAATTAAACCGCGTGTACCTAATGGAAATTTGGGAAAAGCAATCGTCACCGAAGTTAATTTGTGGGTAAAGAGGGAGGAAAGGGTTACATCTAAATGAAAGGAAAAATACAAATGAAACTGGTGGAAATTAATTTTGAAAAGGGGTAAAGTTAATAAAGAAAGTAAATGTGCGGCCGTTACGTTAACAATTAACTAGCGGTAATTAGATATTTGAGATTTGGGGGAAATTACGGTCGCCAGTCCTATGGACAATTACTATAGTAACTGAAAAAGAAAGGTTATTACACATATGCATATATATATACAAATAGTAAAACAATTACAATATACAAAGACACAGAAATGTTATATCCTCAGGTAACAAAATAAGGAAAAAAATTTGCAGTGCAATAGATGGAAATAGGAGGATATGCATTTCCGGCGTTACACCTTGAATGGTTCGCACGCTGACACTTGTTGAGAGCCCAGCATTGAAATCTCCAACAATTTGCGGAAGAGCTACACTTCTGTCACATTGAACGATTCTCTTCAGTCGTCATTGGTCCCGTTGTTACAGCATCTTTATCCGGCCGCAGCGATGTCAGAGATTTGATGTTTTACCGGATTCCTGGTATTCACCGTACACTCGTGAAACGGTCGTACGGGAAAATCCCCACTTCACCGATACCCATCGCTCGTGCGCCTATTATAACACCACGTTCAAACTCACTTAAATTTGATAACCTGCGATTGTAGTAGAAGTAACCGACCTAACAACTGCGCCAGACAGTGGCTATTTACATAGCTCTGTATTCCTATAAGCGTGTGTATACCAGTTTCTTTGGCGCTTCAGTGTACGTGCGTACTGAGGGGTCGTAGTGTTTCTGACAGTCCTCGGCGATCAGAAGGCGCTCAGGGGGCGTGTCTGTGCACCCTCTGTGTTGCCTCTGCAGGCAGTAACGGTGCTGGGTTTAGATAGAGGTGAACAATATTTGCACATCCATTCTAGGGTATAATCGTGCACCCTCGACGAGTACGTACTCCTCTCGAACAGCTTCATCCACTTGAACGGTGTGGCGTTGCGGGCCTGCGGGGAAACTGGACGAACAGACTAATTCACGTGTTGGGAACAATGTGTCGAATGAGTATCACTGCTCTCAACAGTGGTCTGTGGAACATTCCCACTCACGTAGCCCAGGTTCTGAACGTCCGCTTAGTACAGACACACGTCGATATCACGCGTTATGCGAGCAGCTGTGGACGACCCAACATTATCCAGGGAAGAAATCCGGGCACTTGCTGTGTCACCAGGAACGACCGCGAACCCTCTGCTTGCAGCAGGACTGAGACGACGTATGCCTCTGGCCATAATACCACTGGCACCACAACATCGCCAAGCACCACTACGCTGGCGTCGTGGGAGAGGTGACTGGGGAGTGGAACGGGACTCTGTGGTGTTCGGTGATGGGAGCGGGCTCTGTGTGTATGGCGTGGACCTAGTGAGCTGTGTATTGCAGACTGCATTGGCCCGCGACACACAGGATTCATGGTGGACGGTTTCGTATTCGTATGCTCTTTTCTATTATTTGCTTTGTTTTGTTTTACTATTATTATTATTATTTGCGTAACAAAGCATATATGAAAAGAGCCGCCAAATACCTTTTAGTAATGCTGTGCTATGAATTTCTTTATAATCATTAATTTTCAACAAAACAGAATATATTGGGTTCTTATTGTTCTGTATCTGGCTTTCTCTTAAAGGAACATTTTTCGTTACTGTAACTCACTCTAAAAGTCAACATATCTTCCCTACTTTACAGTTATTGAAAATAAAAATTACTTTGTTATGAATACTGCTGTTACAGTTCGCATGATTGTTCAACAACAAAATTTTGCAGTGGATTTTGGTTATCAGTAAAACACCATTCAGTACCACGACTAGCACAAGAACATGAGACTATTATCGGAGAAAAATACGTTTTCACTATAAGGTTTGCCAGACCAGAACCAAGCACAGC
Organism: Schistocerca cancellata; assembly: GCF_023864275.1. Lineage (NCBI taxonomy): Eukaryota > Metazoa > Arthropoda > Insecta > Orthoptera > Acrididae > Schistocerca > Schistocerca cancellata. The sequence goes on from NC_064633.1 coordinate 524,337,989, forward strand.
AAGATTCCTATTATATTACGAAGGTAAATTATCTTTTTGTACTGTTAGTTATATATATTATCAGCGGCCCGCGTCAACTTGCAACACATCATAAAATCTGCTGCTCTGCTCTGCAAGTCCGGAAGCTGAAATAAATAATATTATTTCACTATTACCTTCCCGCTTCTTTGCGGTATGATAGATTTCATTTAATGTAGTTTGAATACGCCGCGGCAGCGGCTCGTTCGTTCGTAGCGCAGCTCGGCACCACGGATAATATTTAAATAACTGAAAATGTCTCAAAAGGATGGGATAATATGCCAAGCAAGCTATTACAAATAATAATGCAAGGTTTCATTTAAATAACTCTATTCAAAACATTTAAATATGTTAACTATTACACACCTTTAAAATGAGTACGTAAAGGCGTACATCTCTCAGTCTTGACAAAAGAAGGCTACGCTAGCGTACAATACAACGTCACAGGCTATACTACTCGCTTAACTCCAAGAAGAAGAAGACAGAGAAATTAATGTTCGCTCTGTATTATTCTTTGTTTGATATTTATCGTCTGTGGCGGTTTCAGTACTCGTCGACACAGATATTATCTAAAATAAATAATAAAAAAAATACATAATTTTATACAATAACAAAATATGATACACAAGGTTTTCTCTTTACTACATAATATGTCTTTTGCTAATAGACGTTACAAGGGGGGGGGGGGGGGAATCATCAGTTACAACTCGAGATGACATTTGGTGTTTCTGGAGGGTAAAGTAACCAGCGTCCGTTACATTGCACAGACTGTTATCCCCGTGCTACAGCCATTTCTTCGACAGAAAGATGATGTGCTTTTTCAGCAGGACAATGCGACACACTGTGCTCTGTGTGGTGGACAACGACGGCCCTGGCCAGTAAGATCAGCGAATCTCTCGCGAACTAAACATGTCTGGGACATGATAGAGAGGGAACTTACTCATTCGCTGGGGCCTACAACAACCATTGCCGGACTGCAAAAAATGGCGCAAGATGCTCGGTACAGTCTATCGGAGAATGCCATTCGCCACCTTTATGATCCTTTGGTTATGAGAATACATACCTGCGCCGCCCCCAGAAGAGGTTAGACTCTGTATTGATGCCACTGTTTGGAGAACCTTTACTGTGTCATATCTTTTTCAAAAATGGTTCAAATGACTCTGAGAACTATGGGACTTAACATCTCATGTCATCAGTCCCCTTTTTTTTTTTTTTTTTTGGTCATCAGTCTACTGACTGGTTTGATGCGGCCCGCCACGAGTTCCTTTCCTGTGCTAACCTCTTCATCTCAGAGTAGCACTTGCAACCTACGTCCTCAATTATTTGCTTGACGTATTCCAATCTCTGTATTCCTCTACAGCCTCTAGTACCATGGAAGGCATTCCCTCATGTCTTAGCAGATGTCCTATCATCCTGTCCCTTCTCCTTATCAGTGTTTTCCACATATTCCTTTCCTCTCCGATTCTGCGTAGAACGTCCTCATTCCTTACCTTATCAGTCCACCTAATTTTCAACATTCGTCTATAGCACCACATCTCAAATGCTTCGATTCTCTTCTGTTCCGTTTTTCCCACAGTCCATGTTTCACTACCATACAATGCTGTAGTCCAGACGTACATCCTCAGAAATTTCTTCCTCAAATTAAGGCCGGTATTTGATATTAGTAGACTTCTCTTGGCCAGAAATGCCTTTTTTGCCATAGCGAGTCTGCTTTTGATGTCCTCCTTGCTCCGTCCGTCATTGGTTATTTTACTGCCTGGGTAGCAGAATTCCTTAACTTCATTGACTTCGTGACCATCAATCCTGATGTAAGTTTCTCGCTGTTCTCATTTCTACTACTTCTCATTACCTTCCCCTTTCTCCGATTTACTCTCAAACCATACTGTGTACTCATTAGACTGTTCATTCCGTTCAGCAGATCATTTAATTCTTCTTCACTTTCACTCAGGATAGCAATGTCATCAGCGAATCGTATCATTGATATCCTTTCACCTTGTATTTTAATTCCACTCCTGAACCTTTCTTTTATTTCCATCATTGCTTCCTCGATGTACAGATTGAAGAGTAGGGGCGAAAGGCTACAGCCTTGTCTTACACCCTTCTTAATACAGGCACTTCGTTCTTGATCGTCCACTCTTATTATTCCCTCTTGGTTGTTGTACATATTGTATATGACCCGTCTCTCCCTGTAGCTTACCCCTACTTTTTTCAGAATCTCGAACAGCTTGCACCATTTTACATTGTCGAACGCTTTTTCCAGGTCGACAAATCCTATGAAAGTGTCTTGATTTTTCTTTAGCCTTGCTTCCATTATTAGCCGTAACGTCAGAATTGCCTCTCTCGTCCCTTTACTTTTCCTAAAGCCAAACTGATCGTCACCTAGCGCATTCTCAATTTTCTTTTCCATTCTTCTGTATATTATTCTTGTAAGCAGCTTCGATGCATGAGCTGTTAAGCTGATTGTGCGATAATTCTCGCACTTGTCAGCTCTTGCCGTCTTCGGAATTGTGTGGATGATGCTTTTCCGAAAGTCAGATGGTACATCGCCAGACTCATATATTCTACACACCATCGTGAATAGTCGTTTTGTTGCCAGTTCCCCCAATGATTTTAGAAATTCTGATGGAATGTTGTCTACCCTTCTGCCTTATTTGACCGTAAGTCCTCCAAAGCTCTTTTAAATTCCGATTCTAATACTGGATCTCCTATCTCTTCTAAATCGACTGCTGTTTCTTCTTCTATCACATCAGACAAATCTTTACCCTCATAGAGGCTTTCAATGTATTCTTTCCACCTATCTGCTCTCTCCTCTGCATTTAACAGTGGAATTCCCGTTGCACTCTTAATGTTACCACAGTTGCTTTTAATGTCACCAAAGGTTGTTTTGACTTTCCTGTATGCTGAGTCTGTCCTTCCGACAATCATATCTTTTTCGATGTCTTCACATTTTTCCTGCAGCCATTTCGTCTTAGCTTCCCTGCACTTCCTATTTATTTCATTCCTCAGCGACTTGTATTTCTGTATTCCTGATTTTCCCGGTACATGTTTGTACTTCCTCCTTTCATCAATCAACTGAAGTATTTCTTCTGTTACCCATGGTTTCTTCGCAGCTACCTTCTTTGTACCTATGTTTTCCTTCCCAACTTTTGTGATGGCCCTTTTTAGAGATGTCCATTCCTCTTTAACTGTACTGCCTACTGCGCTATTCCTTATTGCTGTATTATAGCGTTAGAGAACTTCAAACGTATCTCGTCATTCCTTAGTACTTCCGTATCCCACTTCTTTGCGTGTTGATTCTTCCTGACTGATGTCTTGAACTTCAGCCTACTCTTCATCAATATCTGCTCCTAGGTACGCCTTACAATCCAGTATCTGATTTCGGAATCTCTGTCTGACCATGATGTAATCTAATTGAAATCTTCCCGTATCTCCCGGTCTTTTCCCTATAACTTAGAACTACTTAAACTTAACTAAAATAAAGACATCACACACATCCATGCCCGAGGCAGGATTCGAACCTGCGACCGTAGCGGTCGCGCGGTTTCAGACTGAAGCGCCTAGAGAAGCTCGGCCACACTGGACGGTATATCTTTTTCATTCGGTGTGAATTTCTGTCATATACTTCTGCAATGAAGAGCTACCTATCACCTCAGTCACCAATGAAATGATCTTGTCCTTGACGGAGTTGCTCTTTTCTACTTGGCAGAGTAGAGGTAATTTACATTTCGTAAAATTAGAACGTAGACGCATATATGAGCAAATTTTAGTACAGAGAAACCTCCCATATTCAAGATTCTTTCCAAGAAGTGTAATATTGTGTCATAATTACTGCAACAGATTGCGTGTAATTATTTTTCAGAACATTTCAGCGACTCTGAGAAGTCATATTACATTGCAGTTCAATCTGTCACATGTTTCATATTGTTAAATACACTCCTGGAAATGGAAAAAAGAACACATTGACACCGGTGTGTCAGACCCACCATACTTGCACCGGACACTGTGACAGGGCTGTACAAGCAATGATCACACGCACGGCACAGCGGACACACCAGGAACCGCGGTGTTGGCCGTCGAATGGCGCTAGCTGCGCAGCATTTGTGCACCGCCGCCGTCAGTGTCAGCCAGTTTGCCGTGGCATACGGAGCTCCGTCGCAGTCTTTAACACTGGTAGCATGCCGCGACAGCGTGGACGTGAACCGTATGTGCAGTTGACGGACTTTGAGCGAGGGCGTATAGTGGGCATGCGGGAGGCCGGGTGGACGTACCGCCGAATTGCTCAACACGTGGGGCGTGAGGTCTCCACAGTACATCGATGTTGTCGCCAGTGGTCGGCGGAAGGTGCACGTGCCCGTCGACATGGGACCTGACCGCAGCGACGCACGGATGCACGCCAAGACCGTAGGATCCTACGCAGTGCCGTAGGGGACCGCACCGCCACTTCCCAGCAAATTAGGGACACTCTTGCTCCTGGGGTATCGGCGAGGACCATTCGCAACCGTCTCCATGAAGCTGGGCTACGGTCCCGCACACTGTTAGGCCGTCTTCCGCTCACGCCCCAACATCGTGCAGCCCGCCTCCAGTGGTGTCGCGACAGGCGTGAATGGAGGGACGAATGGAGACGTGTCGTCTTCAGCGATGAGAGTCGCTTCTGCCTTGGTGCCAATGATGGTCGTATGCGTGTTTGGCGCCGTGCAGGTGAGCGCCACAATCAGGACTGCATACGACCGAGGCACACAGGGCCAACACCCGGCATCATGGTGTGGGGAGCGATCTCCTACACTGGCCGTACATCACTGGTGATCGTCGAGGGGACACTGAATAGTGCACGGTACATCCAAACCGTCATCGAACCCATCGTTCTACCATTCCTAGACCGGCAAGGGAACTTGCTGTTCCAACAGGACAATGCACGTCCGCATGTATCCCGTGCCACCCAACGTGCTCTAGAAGGTGTAAGTCAACTACCCTGGCCAGCAAGATCTCCGGATCTGTCCCCCATTGAGCATGTTTGGGACTGGATGAAGCGTCGTCTCACGCGGTCTGCACGTCCAGCACGAACGCTGGTCCAACTGAGGCGCCAGGTGGAAATGGCATGGCAAGCCGTTCCACAGGACTACATCCAGCACTTCTACGATCGTCTCCATGGGAGAATAGCAGCCTGCATTGCTGCGAAAGGTGGATATACACTGTACTAGTGCCGACATTGTGCATGCTCTGTTGCCTGTGTCTATGTGCCTGTGGTTCTGTCAGTGTGATCATGTGATGTATCTGACCCCAGGAATGTGTCAATAAAGTTTCCCCTTCCTGGGACAATGAATTCACGGTGTTCTTATTTCAATTTCCAGGAGTGTATTAGTGACGTACTTTGTTATAGTATGTACGTTGATTTACCAGAACGTTAAATCACGTCAGTATGGTACAAATTTAATTGTAACTTGTGTCGCATTTCGTACTTTTAAATATACTTGCGGAGGATTTTACTGTCATGGGATAGATCTGATCAGCCTAAATGGTCACATAATGGCAGTAATGCGGCCTTCCAGAGTGCACATGTGGCCGATGGACAGCACGACGTGGCTGTACCGAACTCCCGCCATGTTTCATTCCTGCGACGTAAGTTCGGCCAGAAGCTGGAAACAGTACTGTGTTGTCAGAACAAGACACAGCCACGGAAAAATCACGACAGGCCCAACGGGCTGCGCTGAGGCTGAAGATATCGACTTCACCTCGTCCAATTGCCGACCGAGTACAATCCACCAATGACCGAACGACAACGGATAGAAGCCTACTCGGAAAATAGAAGAGCAGCTCTCGCCCACTTGGATATAGATCGTCGTCCAGGGCTGATTGAGGCAGGGAACGTCGTTTAGTGAACTCTTAGAAGTGAACAGACAGTTGTAAATTGCATTTCCTACATGCTGTGAAGTTTACCTACGATTATGTGCACTTAACCATTGGGGGCCTTTTATTTGTGTTATGCACACATCAAAAAAGGTTTCGCATCACCTCAGTTCCGAGAGTTCCGGAACCTGTACAGAAAACTGGAATAGAGATCAATATAAACATCACTGCCGCCCTTTTCATTGCTCATAAAAACCACATATTGCATGTTGTATCGCCATACAGCGAGACCTTCAGAGGTGGTGGTCCAGACTGCTGTACCCACGGGTACCTCTGATGCCCAGTAGCACGTCCTCTTGAATTGATGCATGCCTGTATTCGTTGTCACACACTATACACACGTTCATACAGGCACTGTTGGTCCAAATTATCCCACTCCTCAACAGCGATTCGGTGTAGATCCCTCAGAGTGGTTGGTGAGTCGCGTCGTCCATAAACAGCCCTTTTCAATCTATCCCAGGCATGTCCGATAGGGTTCATGTCTGGAGAACATGTTAGCCACTCTAGTCGAGCGACGTTGTTATCCTGAAGGAAGTCATTCACAAGATGTGCACGACGGGGGCGCGAGTTGTCGTCCATGAAGACGAATGCCTCGTCAATATGCTGCCGATATGGCTGCACTTTCGGTCGGAGGATGCTACTCACGTATCGTACAGCCACTACGGCGCCTTCCATGACCACCAGCGCGTACGTCGGCCCCACATAAAGCCACCCCAAAACAGCAGGGAACCTCCACCTTGCTGCACTCGCTGGACAGTGTGTCTAAGGCGTTCAGTCTGACCGGGTTGCCTCCAAACAGGTCTCCGACGATTGTCTGGTTGAAGGCATATGCGACACTCATAGGTGGAGAGAACGTGATGCCAATTCTGAGCGGTCCATTCGGCAAGTTGTTGGGCCCATCAGTACCGCGCTGCATTGACTCGTGGTTGCAAAGATGGACCTCGCTATGCACGTCGGGAGTGCAGTTGCGCATCATGCAGCCTATTGCGCACAGTTTGAGTCGTAACACGAAATCCTGTGGCTGCACGAAAAGCGTTATTCAACATTGTGGCGTTGCTGTCAGGGTTCCTCTGAGCCATAATCAGTAGGTAGCGGTCATCCGCTGCCTTGGGCTGCTTGAGTGAGGCATGTCATCGACAGTTCCTGTCTCTCTGTATCTCCTCCGTGTCCGAATAACATCGCTTTGGATCACTCTGAGACGCCTGGACACTTCCATTGTTGAGAGCCCTTGGTGCCTTCCTGGTCGCGATCAGCCGCGCGGGATTAGCTGAGCGGTCTGGGCGCTGCAGTCGTGGACTGTCTGGCTGGTTCCGGCGGAGGTTCGAGTCCTCCCTCGGGCATGGCTGTGTGTATTTGTCCTTAGTATAATTTTTGACCATCTGTGCATGGTTGAACTACAGACAACACTATCCATGTACCTCTTTTCTGGTGGAATGTGTCGTACATCTGACCTTTCTATTTGCACAGTGAGTGTACTAATGCTTACAAACTTAGCTTACCACTTAGTGCCTGCACTGAAGCTCGCCATTCTCTTGCTAAATGAGAGTTTTACGATATCATTAACCACTTGCTCAGTCTGTTTCCAAAATGAGTTTTGCCTTCACTTGTTTGTTCTATGTCATTGTCCATATTGGAGATTAACTGCAACTGCCTTTGGTTGATATGATATAGTTATTATTTTCTGAGTATCTCATACTGTATTGTCCTTTCATTATGGATCAAAGTCATATAAGATCCCTAAAATCCAGACGCCTTACAACTTTCCTTGTTGAGTGCCCTCCCTGACACAAAGTAACAATGTGGACGTGATCAAACAGCAGTATTGCCCGTCCAGGCATGGTTGAAGTACAGACAACATGATCTGTGTACCTCCTTTCTGGTGGAATGACTGAATGACTGGAATTGATAGACTGTTGGACCTCCTCTGTCTAAAAGGCACTGCTCATGAATTGTTGTATCCATCTTTGGGTGGGTTTAGTGACATCTATGAACAGATTGTGTCTGTGATACAGTATCCACAGTCAACGTCTATCTTCAGGAGTTCTGGGAACCGGGTTGATGCAAAACATTTTTTGATGTGTGTATTACAAGCACCTTGCCACAGTGGATACCCCGGTTCCCATGAGATCACTGAAGTTAAGCGCTGTCGGGCACTTGGATGGGTGACCATCCAGGCTGCCATGCGCTGTTGCCATTTTTCGGCGTGCACTCAGCCTCGTGATGCCAATTGAGGAGCTACTCGACCGAATAGTAGCGGCTTCGGTCAAGAATCCCATCATTACGACTGGGAGAGCCGTGTGCTGACCTGACGCCCCTCCTATCCGCATCCTCCTCTGAGGATGACACGGCGGTCGGATGGTCCCGATGGGCCACTTGTGGCCTGTAGACGGAGTGGTTTATTACAAGCAGTGTTATTCAACAAGTCGCAAAGATAAGTAAACCTTTTAACTCATTTGTGTGACTTTGTTACTAATTTGTTTGGGTGTTGTACAATCTATGTTTCCCTGTTCTATTATCTGACCGTGGGGCATAGCTGTATAATAGTGTAAAGGAGAAATTGTCTTAGTGGTAAACTGTACCAGAAGCCATTTCACAAGCTCAAAACTGCCCCTGTACTGGCATACATGGGTGCCAGCACACCACGCGCCATAGACTTTCCCTAAATCTTCGATACAGTGCCTTCGGACCCTTTGCTTACGGGAACACCCATATACGAGCACCAGCAATTTGCCCACGTCTGAATTGATTCAGTTCGGATTTAATGCACTTCCAACTATACAGGACACTGTTTTGTCCACGATGACACTTGCAACGTGTTGAGGAGAATGCACACATGCCGTTCGTGCTCAAGTACAACAGTGCAACCTGCAGGCTTGGCTAGCGCCTGTATTTATATTCAAATATGAGCTCCTCGTAGTGTTTCCATATTTTTGTTCAATCGTTGTTGAGAGGTGGCATGAGCCCCCTCTCATATTTCTATCTTTGAGTAATTAGATTTTCCTCTCTAATTGCATGCGATGAAAAGTTGCTATTCCTTCACACGATGACTTCCCACGCAGAGCTTGTCGTCACCCGGGTGGTCCGGTGACAGGCGGGTTCTGCTGACCTTGAGAGGGTTAAGCCGACGGGTGTGAGGGAGTCGAGTGGATGCTTTCCAGACGCCGACACTGTCATAATACCGGGGGAGACAATCCCACAGGGGCCTGATGGAGCGGCTGGGCTAGAGATTCCGTTAATTCACAGAAACTTAGTGAAAACACTTTCTGGCGGGCTACCAGCGAGGCGTGGGAATGACTTGTGTTCCAGGCAGTCTTGGCGGGCAAATTCCCGCGTTTTCTGCAAAATCATAACTGTGATTGGCTTGCTCAGGGGATAGCTCCGTGCCATAGCAAAATCGACACAGAAATTGGCGCCAAGTATGTCCATTGGTGGAATAGTAGTGCGTCGGCAATAGAGTGGAATTTTCCGCCGGTTTTCGAGTTGCTGATTGGAACGTTTAACCACGGCCACTGTCGTGGGGGCGGGAATGTTCTGTGTTCGAGATGACGATGATGTTTGGTTTGTGGGGCGCTCAACTGCGTGGTTATCAGCGCCCGTACAATTACCCAATCTTTGCTCAGTCCAAGTTCGCCACTTTCCTGGATGATGATGAAATGATGAGGACAACACAAACACCCAGTCATCTCGAGGCAGGTGAAAAACCCAGACCCCGCCGGGAATCGAACCCGGGACCCCGTGCTCGGGAAGCGAGAACTCTACCGCGAGACCACGAGCGGCGGACGTTCCGTGTTCGGTTTGTACAGGTGCTCTTGAGAGAGTCGGCTCTCGGTTTTCGGTCGGAGTAGGCTACAAGACTGAGCTCTCGCTGCTCTGGACAGCCTGCCTTCCGTTGGCTGTCTAATACACTTTCATTTAATTGTAACTGTTTGACGAAGTTGCTGAAGTTTCGACTTCAACGTAACTTTTCGAGTACAGTTGGCAATTGAGCGTTCTGCGTACAAGCGGCCTGTGTTGTCCGTCTTGAGCAGTTTTGGCTAAAGTTGGCTGTACCGGAGTTACTGTGTGACTTCTCGTGTTAAAATCATTCACTGTACTGTCAGTGATTATCTAGCGTGCCTTCTTCGTCTCCCTCAGAGGTGTATTTGTGTTGATAGGAAGTCTTTAGTCTGGAACAACCAGACCAGGAGAAGTTGTTTTGGGCTATACTCACGACATTGTCATCACCACGACGGGACGTCGAAGCAACCAGCCATCGCCTCCGGTATGCCAGATCGTGTCCTTGCAGTTAAGAAGACAGCTTGGTAATGTACGTCCGCAGCACTGGGAAATCAGGGAATTCTGCTAGGTGATAATCAGAGCTCAGCAGAGCGCGCCTGTTCGTCTTTTCTAACTTTGTTCTGTCTTGGGTGTTCATTGTCTGAATTATCACTGCTGTAGCGGCAATTAATGTTGGGTTGGCTGGGTGTTTCTCTTAAGATATGAGTTGCAAGGAATTGGCTCCACATACAACTTGGTCATAAATGTCACAATCTAGTTTATGGACATCACCTTCACAACATTTATTTGAGCATCCAATTTGATCTATTGTAAATGTTTGATGTGTTTTATTTATTATTTTGAATTTAGTCATAATAAATCAAATTGTTATTTCGGACAGAACTTTCATTCTGTTAATCGGTAGAGCAACCATTTCATTTCTCACTACGTTAATGAAACTTGCCTTATGTAATTAATTTCTATCCAATTAAATGATTGCAGGTGCCAAACTCTATTCTACTCCACTTGCAGGGTCGATTACAGTCAGTTCGCGTTTCTTCTTAATCCATGTGCAACAGCAAAAGTCGGAGTTAGAAAAATGTGTGTGTGGGGGGGGGGGGGGGGGGGGGGGCTTAGAGCTACATTTCCATACGAAGATTCGAGTAGAATTTAGTGCTAAATACACTGCTAGCCCCGGCACCTCGCACTGTAATTCGTTATACTGGACGGCCAACGTTCAACAGAAACAAAAATGGCTTGGAAGGCTTGATTGAAATCATGTGGCGCAATTATTGCGAAATGCTGTTGAGTAATTGCAGTGAACCGAGGCTCAATTAAAAAGAGATTAGGGCACGTAGTGAGGCATATCGAGGGTCATCTTTCTCGTGTTCATTTCACGAAGTAAGAGGAACGAAAATCACTAATATTATTATGAGATACCCGCCGCCATAAACTGTGTAGTACCTTGCGAAATATTGGTGTATAACTGCAGAAAAAGTGCACGAAATGCCTCGATTGATCAAGTGATTGAAATTGTTTCACACAGAGGAGGTGTTTCGTTCATGCCACTGATACGTGGAACCTTTACAGATGCTGTCTCACAAATTCAGTAAAATATGGTACAGGCGGGATAACTTTAGTGGCCTGAAAACTCGAGGAAATAAGCGGCTGATACGCCGAGGAAACTTATTTCGCATAACGAATATCGACAGTTTCGAGGAAGGGAAGACCAAACTCGGGATAACTCCAGTAAATTCTATTATAAGTGCCGAAAGGAGAATATCTGTCCGACTAAGCGGGTAAAAATATCTGCCAGCTACTCGATAATCTGGCCACTTCCAATATTAAAGCTTTCGAACAGTTTAAAAAAAGACCGTAGCATAGAGACTCTGTTAATGATGTATTTTATTGTTGCAGACACCACACCTTGCATCAACACTTACGTTCGCATTCCTCTGTAATTATTCAAATGTATAACCTTTTGGACTTCTACTTCTGCAGCATAGCTTGTAATGTTGATGCATTAATTTGTTCTGAAAGCGGTGCTGATATTCAAGACAATATAAGCGGATTAAAAGCTGTGAGCTATCTGGGGAAATTAACCTTGCATTACTGAGCAACTGTTTCACCAGGTATCCAGTCTAGCTTACCAAATTCCAAACCAGACGAACATTAATTATAATCTTTTAGTAGTCATCTTACGATAACCGGTGATATATATATATATAAAGACAGTTTAAATAAAAAGAAATAAATCAGTTTATATTTGGACATTTATTTTAACATTGATCATTGTTCCGTTAAAATTTCAGCATATTAAACATGGATTCATAACTAAACTGGTGCCTTGTTTAGGATTGTGAAAATGTGAGTTTGTAATCTTACGGAACACATCAAAAATGGAGCCAAGATTGGGAGACTGCATACAACACTGCATTCATAAAATAACACACGAAGAACGTTGAAACATATGCAAGAGGAAATCAACCACAACCAACCGATTCAATTTTCACCCAAAGAAGTTACCTTCGTAGCGCAATCCTGTCCGTCATGAAATTACCACACACTGGTAAACTAAATTCAAACTAACTCTCTGTGAAATCTTCCCAAAAAGAATAGCTGAGGGCTGCTTTGATGATTACACTACATGCTTCACGTGGTCAACTTGGTTTACACAAAGAGTGTAACTCCATAATAATTTTGATAATTAAAATAAACTACATCAACATAAATTAGAAAAGAAAAACCTTGAACTGGTTACTATCGACTTACTATGAACCTGATGGGTCAAACAATTATATAAGCACGTGGTACTGGTCTTACAAAGAACACCCCACGGGGTTGAACATAAAGAAAAGTTGCTAAATTGAAAAATATTGTCAAGACCAGACGTTATAATCTCACACACATTCGCATTTAAGATTGATGACCTTAATTAGAGTTACGGATCATCCACTTTACTCACTAAGCAGTGACAAAGCAACTACTGGAAGATATTCTGAACTTCACACTCGAATTACACTGCGTTGAAATTTAAGATAACATTAGATATTTTAGATCTAAATCTGAAATAAGGGCTCAGAGCACTATGGGACTCAACTGCTGTGGTCATAAGTCCCCTAGAACTTAGAACTACTTAAACCTAACTAACCTAAGGACATCATACACATCCATGCCCGAGGCAGGATTCGAACCTGCGACCGTAGCGGTCGTGCGGTTCCAGACTGTAGCGCCTTTAACCGCGCGGCCACTCCGGCCGGCTCTGAAATAAAGGTGATTAAATTTTCGGTTAGGCTGAACTTAAGAAATCCATTGCCCTACGGACTTAGCAGAGACGCGCTTAGCCGGAGATCTTAGCACTTCAGACGCCCGCCGCGGACAGACTGCCGTGGACCCCTACCAAGGGTGCTTCCAGATACAAAACGGAAGTGACCAGAAAGGCAGCTTCCTATATCAACATGACAAGGGACGGACAGGACCATACTAAGAATAGAAACCTCTTTGCTTTTAGAAAGCGTAGCTACCTGTTCCGACGTTGGTCTTACTGTTCTCTAGCAGACAGGCTTGTCTGCTACCATCAAGCATGCAACTGGAAATACATTTGCTCATTCATCCTTTCACACAGAAGGGAAGGGGGATGACAGTATCTTATCATATACACTATATAAAAGAAAACGCATGTAGGTTCCGTATGAGACTGTGTGACATGAATTATATATAAACTGTGTTTTAAAGTGTAGTAGTGTGACAGATCGTTCTTGATTATGTATAAAAGTAACACGTTCCACTGCTCGGTCTCCTCCCAGATTGTCAGAAACACCACAGTAAATTTAGAAGTGGGATGTATGCCGTAAATGACAACAGTTTTAAAAAATTAACATGAAAGGAATCCAACAGAGACCTATCAAGCTGACATTTCGGCTCTTTTGGAGTCTTCTGGTGACTGTAGGAGCTATAATACTTTCTTATTGATTCTCTTGCTTAAGCATTCGCTTCGACTTCATGAAATACTGATGTTTTAATAAATTAAAAAGTGATTAAAACATTCTTTATACACTTAAAATATGCCTTGCATTGTAACATACGAAACGCACCTCTAACGTGTAAGCACTATTAACTTATTGGTCTCAGGCAAAGGGCTTGCTATATGTTTTCGTCTCTTTTCACGTTTTCCAGCTATTTTCTTTGATTTACTGGACGTGTTCAACTGCAGTGTGCTATATCTCATACCATAACACCCGACATCTAAATTAAACGATGCTTAACTTGTATAAGCAAATAGCTTACTCTTCTCGGGAAGAGAACGCTCATCTGTTTGATAGGTGTAATGGGAGAATGAAATAAGAACAATAATTGAGATCTTCCTGAGAAAGAAAAAACTTCGGGATAGTTTGGCCGCGACCATTTGCTCTTCTACCTTGCAGCATAGCCGACATTTCGGCTCTTTTGGAATCTTCTGGTGACTGTAGGAGTTCGAACAGTATCGCGTCACACACACTTGAAAAATAGTCTCGCGTAGCTCCTACGAGTGAGTTGTAAGGTATTTCATTTGTAGACTGATTGGAATTTCCCTAGTACGCTGCCAGTACATCAAAGTTTGCCACCTGCTCAGCCCACGCCTAAGCTATTGTGATCGTTCCAGTTCATATTCTTACAAAGTGTTACACCCCGCTATTTATATGAGTTAAGAGTCCTATGTAATGACAAAAGTGGTGTTTATTTTGTTATTGCTACAGTTTACTGCACTGTACAGTCCTGTTTGTGCAAACCATGTTACAAATAACATAAACAATATTATTCGCATTCAGTGGATGTCGTGTTGAACAGTCTAACTTACTGGCCACTTGGTGCGCTGCTATCGTATTGTATAACAAACTGAGCAGCAGTGTCGTGGTTGTATGTTTTAGACTGTGATATAGATGTAGATTTAATAATCATTCCAATATGTGTCTTAAGTGGTTTCGAGAACGCACAGAAAACCTAAATTTGGATGGTGAGATAGAGATATGAACCCCACTCCGCCTGAATACGAATTCACAGCCCCACCTCAATCAGTCGAAGGTCGCTGGTTACAATCTTACACCGCGCAAGTGTTTTAAACGTTTTATTGCTTATATCCATATAGGCTGAAAAATTAAATAACGTAAGTACTGTACACAGGAGAGCGATCATTTCTAGAAGATCATCTGAATTCTTCATCATAGGTCCAGAAATGTCGACATGCAACAAACTATCCTTTCAACAGATCTTTGGTTAAATAGTAAAAGGCTGAATACGACTTTAAACTGTGTTTTAAACCAAAAGGCAAGGTATTTTTGTTTTTAATACACGACACACATTCTGTATTTTCTATGGTCAGGTAATAACAGAACATATACAGTGCCAAAACTGGGGAAGAAACTGAATGAATTACTCCGAAATGTGCCACTCGGCCCAAAGGCTTCTCATGCCAGAACACACAGTAAACATGCCAGGCGAACATTTAAAAACTATTCGTTGAAAGTTGATTGTAAATCTCTAATGTCGAACTATCATGAAGAGTAAGCGAAACGTATGTGGCGTAAACATACATCGCATGTTTCAGTCGTAGGGGTAAAAATAACCAAATCCAACGAATTTCGTAATATATTTATTTCTGATTGTTAGTCTGGAATAACTGAAGTTAACTGCGTTACAAGATTTGGATTTCATCAGTCCTTCCGTCTCGGTGTCTGTCGTTGGGGCCGCAGGGCTGCATTTTCGTCTTTCGGTGCAGATGGCGTTCTACATCAGAACATGTGATCGATAGTCACGGCATTTTGTGTTGCCTGTGGTTGTTTTTCGCTCCGGAACAGGAAGTAATCGGCCTCCATTTTTGAACCGGCTTCCGTACCGCGGCACGGAGGGTTTACGGCCGTTACCTGAAAGCACCTTGTCATTATCGCAATCTGTATTCAGATCTCGTACAGTGAATTATGGCTCCTGGAGGCCTACGGACTGGGATTTATTTTCTGTAGTGCTACAGTCTGTGTAACGAATGCCAACGCGATGATCACGGGTCTCCTATACAACTCGTGAGAAGCAAAAAGAGCAGTAAACTCAAGTTCCAAAACTCAAGTTTCAACATCACTTCACCGCGAACTCGGCGTGACACTATTACGACGAATGCGCTTATAACTGAACGGTGCTTGGCTGTATCCAAACACTTTGCCTATTTACATTACTCAGCAACTTCATTTTCTCCATCGTTGGACTGTAAATGTTTCCTTACCTGTTTTACAACTGGCAAGTAATGAAGACAGATCGGTGTTTCAGTCACTTTATTTTACTACTGAAATCAGCAAGACGAGTTTTGGCAACATGATTTGAGGATTTCTTTTCCCAAAAGGAAAGTATGATCATACTGTTCTCATATTCACCAAAACTAGGTCTATAACGACACTACAGATACAGTCAATAGATAAGAAAGGAAGAATTTTGTTAATATGAGCTGCAGACTAGGAATGCTTTCAGTATAGTACACGATAAAAAAGCTATGAACTCAAAGTGCAAAGAAATGACAATGACTGGATGCACGTGTCATTAATGGGTAGCAGACTACATGCAGAAACTTGCCATCAAGATGTAACGTTTAATACCCTTAACCATTTGAGATTATAAACAACAACCTTCCACTGACTGAGGTAGGGTTTTGACTCATATTCAGTTGGAGTGGGATTATGATCTCTGTCTCACCATCCAGATTTAGGTTTTCCGTGCGTTCCCAAACCGCTTAAGACAAATATTGTAATGATTATTACATGTAAATCTGTATCACAGTCTAACACATACAAACGCAACATTCCTGCTCATTTTACCGAGCGAGGTGGCGCAGTGGTTAGACACTGGACTCGCATTCGGGAGGACGACGGTTCAATCCCGCGTCCGGCCATCCTGATTTAGGTTTTCCGTGATTTCCCTACATCGCTCCAGGCAAATGCCGGGATGGTTCCTTTCAAAGGGCACGGCCGACTTCCTTCCCCGTCCTTCCCTAATCCGATGAGGCCGATGACCTCGCTGTCTGGTCTCCTTCCCCAAAACCAACCAACCAACCAACCTGCTCATTTTATTATACGCTGCGGTAGTAGCGCACTAAGTGACCAGCAAGCTGGAGTGTTGAATACGACAGGCGATGAGTGCGAATAATGTTGGTTATATTAGTTATAAAACAGTTTGTTCAAATAGGAGCGAAAGTAGTGCAATAAACTGTAGCAATAACGATAATAAGACACCACATCTGTCGTTCTGTAGCATTCCTCAAGACCAAGAGAAGTATGACGCTGCACATCACAGCACTGTGCAGTTACAATTAGCGTCCATTACTCTTGGAATTCATTTATTGCAGAATCTTAAAACACATTCTGTGCTGAAACGTAGTGAGATGTCTCGTACACAAGGGTCTCGTCCATGCCAACCAGCACGGACTGCGATCATATGAAGCCCGGATCACGCTTTTCTCACAGGACGTACTGAAAGCTACGGATCAAGGCAACCAGGTAGATGCGGTATTCGTCGATTTGCGAAGAGTTCAAATGTTTCAAATGGCTCTGAGCACTATGGGACTCAACCTCTGAGGTCATCAGTCCCCTAGAACTTAGAACTACTTAACATCTACATCTACATCCATACTCCGCAAGCCACTACTTAACATCTACATCTACATCCATACTCCGCAAGCCACCTGACGGTGTGTGGCGGAGGGTACCTTCAGTACCTCTATCGGTTCTCCCTTCTATTCCAGTCTATTCCAGTCCCTAACTAATCTACGGACATCACACACATCCATGCCCGAGGCAGGATTCGAACCTGCGACCGTAGCGATCGCGTGGTTCCAGACTGTAGCGCCTAGAACCGCTCGGCCACCCCGGCCGGCTTCCGAAGAGTATTTCACTCTGTACCACGTCTATGTTTCCTATGAGAGGTGAAAGATTTTGTAGGCTATCAAGAGAAGCTTGTGACTGGATTGGGAATTTTTTGCTAGGGTGGACGCAGTAAGTTACCTTGCATGGAGATTCGTCAACGGATGTGGAAGAAACTTCGGGTGTTCACCGAGAAAGTTCGTTGGGATTTGATTTTAGGCTTGCAGGATATTCGTTATGAAAGCATCTGAACTAGAATATCAGGTCACACTACGCTCTTGAAGGGGAGACACATACATGCAGTATTTCACAATACCCCAGAAAAACATCGCGTACGCCGAGATCGGGTGGCCTTCGGTGTCGGGAGTGTAATGCGAGAGCCTTAGGCCCGATACTTTGAGACAGCGCATTGTTACGAAACTGTCTTACATAGAGGTGCCAGAGAGGTAGTGCTGGGTCCTGTTGAAAAATAAAATCTGCGGCTCGATTTCATTTGGTATTAAATACGAAAGGAAAGTTTTATCTTCCATCACAGCACTCAAAAAGGATTCACAAAACTCTACTCAGATTTACTTATTAACGTGATGAATTTCTCGTAGCAACCGAATCTTGGAAGGTTATAAACACACAAACTGGCGTAAAGTAACCCTGCGGACGGACACGAAAGAAATGACTCACTTTCGATTGGCACGACGAGTACTCGTTTGTGGGTTACGTCACGAACTGTGCTGGATGCGTTCTACATATTGATCGGGCACACTGGGTGATCTGTGGATTTTCTCTTGGATAAACAACCAGTGTCATAACACTGCTGGAGCTGCCGTTGAACGTTCTGAGCTGCAGGAGATGCAGTTTCGCACTCTCGACGTAAAACAAAAAGGTAGCACAGCTGTTGCTATCAGGGGCGTTAAGTAAGTAACACAACACTTTCTGTTTTTTTAATTCTGAAAGCGGGTTAGTTTTATTCAGGGTTGCAATACACCATATTATTTCCCCACTGGTTTGATGCAGCTCTCCATGCTACCCTGTCCTGTGCAAGCTTCTTCATCTCCCAGTACCTACTGCAACCTGTATCCTTCTGAATCTGGTTAGTGTATTCATCTCTTGGTCTCCCTCTACGATTTTTACCCTCCACGCTGCCTTCCAGTACTAAATTAGTGATCCCTTGACGTCTCAGAACATGTCCTACCAACCGATCCCTTCTTCTAGTCAAGTTGTGCCACAAATTTCTCTTCTCCCTAACTCTATTCAATACCTCCTCAATAGTTATGTGATCTACCCATCTAATCTTCAGCATTCTTCTGTAGCACCACATTTCGAAAGCTTCTATTCTCTTCTTGTCCAAACTATTTATCGTCCATGTTTCACTTCCATACATGGCTACACGCCATACAAATACTTTCGGAAACGACTTCGTGACACTTAAGCCTATACTCGATATTAACAAATTTCTCTTCTTCAGAAACGCTATCCTTGTCATTGCCAGCATATATTTTATATCCTCTCTAGTTCGACCATCATCAGTTAGTTTGCTCCCCAAATATCAAAACTCCTTTACTACTTTAAGTGTCTCATTTCCTAATCTAATTGTCCCAGCATCACCCGACTTAATTCGACTACATTCCATTGCCCTCATTTTGCATTTGTTGATGTTCATCTTATATCCTCCTTTCAAGACACTCTCCATTCCGTTCAGCTGCTCTTCCAGGTCCTTTGTTGTCTCTGACAGAATTACAATGTCATCGGTGAACCTCAAAGTTTTTATTTCTTCTCCATGGATTTTAATTCCTACTCCGAATTTTTCTTTTGTTTCCTTTACTGCTTGCTCAGTATATACATTGAACAACATCGGGGATAGGCTACAACCCTGTCCCACTTCCTTCCCAACCACTGCTTCCCTTTCATGTCCCTCGACTCTTATAAGTGCCATCTGGTTTCTGTACAAATTGTAAATAGCCTTTCGCTCCACGTATTTTAGCCCTGCCACCTTCAGAATTTGAAAGAGAGTATTGCCGTCAGCATTGTCAAAAGCTTTCTCTAAGTCTGCAAATGATAGAAACGTAGGTTTGCCTTTCCTTAATCTATCTCTATGCCAAGTCGTAGGGTCAGTATTGCCTCACGTGTTCCAACATTTCTCCGGAGTCCAAACTGAACCGCCCCGAGGTCCGCTTCTACCAGTTTTTCCATTCGTCTGTAAAGAATTCGTGTTAATATTTTGCAGCTGTTACTTATTAAACTGATAGTTCGGTAATTTTCACATCTGTCAACACCTGATTTCTTTGGGATTGGAATTACTGTATTCTTCTTGAAGCTTGAGGGTATTTTGCCTGTCTCATACATCTTGCTCACCAGATGGTAGAGTTTTGTCAGGACTGGCTCTCCCAAGTCTGTCAATACTTCTGATGGAATGTTGTCTACTCCAAGGGCCTTGTTTCGACTTAGGTCTTTCATTGCTCTGTCAAACTCTTCACCCAGTATCATATCTCCCGTTTCATCTTCATCCACATCCTCTTCCATTTCCATAATATTGTCCTCAGGTACATCGCACTTGTATAGACCCCCTATATACTCCTTCCACCTTACCCTCTATATACTCCTTCCAACTTTCTGCTTTCCCTCCTATGCTTAATACTGGTTTTCGATCTGAGCTCTTGATATTCATACAAGTGGTCCTCTTTTGTCCAAAGGTCTCTTAAATTTTCCTGTAGGCAGTTACTATATTAGCCGTAGTGGGATATGCCTCTACATCCTTACATTTGTCCTCTAGCCAGCCCTGCTTAGCCATTTTGCACTTTCTGTCGATCTCACTTTGAGACGTTTCTGTTCCGCCTTTTAGCTACAAAATGCTATTTTTCAACCTAACCACCGTTCAGTGCGACGGCCTTACACCACCTTACTGAGAGGCTGTGATGCACTCACGGTACCACGCTACTGGTTGAGGTCGAAGCCGATTTCTTGCTGCGTCAGTAACCTCCCCATCAGCCACAAGCTGCTTCCCGTGGAGTGCATCCTTCATTGGTCAAACAGAAGGAAGACGGTAGGTCCGAGATCGTCGTGTAGTGTGGCCGAGCAGGAACAGACCAGTGAAGTTTTGTCAGCTCCTCTCTGCCGCGTAGACTTGTGTGAGGCCTTGCGTCATCACGAAAAGTTCGTTTGCATTTTTGTGACGACAAACATGCTGAGGTCTTTTTCAGTTTCCTGAGGACTGCACAACATGCTTCAGTGTTGATCGTTGCACCGTGAGGAAGGACGCCAAAGAGAAAATCCCCTTCGTAGTCCCAGAAGACTTTACGGGCTGAGGGTGCGGTTGTAACCTCCCCCTCACTTATCGACCTTAATGACAGTGAAAAATTAAACCGCGTGTACCTAATGGAAATTTGGGAAAAGCAATCGTCACCGAGGTTAATTTGTCGGTAAAGAGGGAGGAAAGGGTTACATCTAAATGAAAGGAAAAATGCCAATGAAACTGGTGGAAATTAATTTTGAAAAAGGGGTAAAGTTAATAAAGAAAGTAAATGTGCGGCCGTTACGTTAACAATCAACTAGCGGTAGTTAGATCTTTGAGATTTGGGGGAAATTACGGTCGCCAGTCCTAAGGACAATTACTATAGTAACTGAAAAAGAAAGATTATTACACATATAATTAGCACTAGAAGCGTGGCAACTGAAGGTTAAGTGTAGTGTGAAAACTGAAAGTTTGTCAGAAGTAATAAATTTCGCTACACTCTGACTTAATTTAACAAAAGAATTAATAAAACCGGAAAATCTAAAGTTAATTTAGTGACTGAAGCTAATAGTGAGCTTTCTTTCTGAAGCACATCGAAATTCAGTAGAATACGGTTAGTCTTGGACTACCTCAACAATCATTTCAAAAACTACTTGAATCTACGCAATTTAGAAATAAGAGATTTAACTTTGAACTTGAATTAAATGATTCTGCACAATTAACAATAGTAAAATTTAGTACGTACCAAGCTGAGCTGCAGTCACAGGTAAGCTAAAATACGGTAACAAAACTCGCACTCTTAATTTGTGCTAGTGTAATCTAACTATTGTAGCCAGCTATGAATACTTTAACTGAACTTTTAAATAAAAGCAGCGAAATTGAATTGATTGTATTTTAATGCTGGCGTCTGAATTTGAACGACACTCGGGTTCATTCCGGAATAGGAAGGGACCCTGCTTGGTAATGCAATTGGGACAATGAGCAACAAAGCTGCAATTTTGTGATGCAACAATTTTAAAAGTTTGAAAAGCTGAGGTCTGCCATACAGTTCTAAAACTTTACGTGCTTCCAGTCTTCCTTGTTGGTTGATTGAAGGTTTGAAGCCGTCGATCGAGGAGGTGGCGACAGTCACTCATTGTCGGCCGTCGCTGTTGCAGAAGCTGGATGTTGGCACGCCTTCTTCTCGACACGGTCACCGGACGAAACGGGCTCTTGATGTGCGCCAGCTAATGCTTCCCGTCCGCGACACCATGTCAGAAACTATCATCGCAAGTCGAGCGCAATTACATGCTGCCAAACCCCGAAAGCGCGGCAACTCGCGGGAGCTTCCCACAACACACCTGCTCCACTCGCTACTCCAGCCAGACTCTCTCTCTGCCCGCGCTCCACGCGACAGATTTAACTCTACCAAAGATCCTAAACACTTTCGTTCTCCACACGACCTATCGATGTATTCGTTCGATAGTATAGTTTTCCCTAGGCCAGACCCAGCGTATAAATACAAATAATATTCACAAAACAAACCAATTATACATCGACATAAATGCATAAATATATATATATACAAATAGTAAAATAATTACAATATGTAAAGGCACAGAAATGTCATATATTCAGGTAACAAAAATAAGGAAAACAAATTTATAGTACAATAGATGGAAATAGGAGGATATGCATTTCCAGCGTTACACGGTTTTGAACTTTTTCTGTGGAGAAGTGGTGCGGCGCCAGTCCATGGATTGCCGTTATGTTTCCGGTTCGAAGTGATGAACCCATGTTTCATCGCCAGCGACGACGATCGACAAAAAATTCACGATCAGCCTCGTAATACGCAAGCAATTCCGCACTGATGGTCCTTTGTTGCTCTTTGTGGACTTCTATTAGACTGTGAAGGACCCACCGGGCAGTCACTTTTGAGTACCCCGACTGCTGGGCGAGTGTGTCAGCACTACCAACGGACACGTCTAGTTGAGCGGCCAGGTGTCTGACTCTGATCCGTCGATCACCTCGATTGAAAGAGTGTCCGCACGTTCCAACACAGCAGGAGACACAGTGGCGTGCGACCGGCCGGCGCGAGGGAGATCGGACAGGTCTGCACTACCTTGCTGCGACGACGCCAAAAGCCTCGTCCGTCGAGTCACCGCGCTTTTGTTCACTGCCAGGCCACCGTAGACATTCTGCAAGCGGCCACGAATATTCCACCAAAAGAAACTCGATGACACTCTCTGCTTGGAACGCACCTCCGGCTACAGACTCCATTTCGAAGGCTACGTGTGGGACCGCAACCTATCGGAATTTCAAGGAATCGTAAGACCTAAAGCGGGAATATTCCACAATGCCCCACAACAGAATACGATTTCTTTTACCGAAAATTTCCGAGAAAAAGAAGTGTTGCTTACTTGTTGAACGTCCACAGCATATTGCACCAGTTCAAACGCAGAACGCCTGATGTTGCTGTGTTATCGCCAGTTTGACTCTGTGAAGAATGGGTAGGAAACGAATGACTGAACTAGCTGCAGCAGTTAGACATCTGGCGACAATCACATGAACCAACAGGCTGCACCTGTCGCAATCACAAATATTTAACTTTAGGCCATATTTAAAACTTACCTCATGTGTCTACACCGATGAGCTCGCTTCAAAGCGACTTGGTCGACCTTTGGGACACAATACAGCAGCGATTCTGTGTGTCACGGGTCCGACAAGCCCGTGGGTGGGTTACCGGAGATATGAGGCACCAAATATAGACACAAAGGTCAACCAATTTCTTTAAATTACAATCCGATTGTTTATGGACATGGAGCTGGGGCCTGTAAACATCACTTATGTGTTTCATCGGTTTGAGATCAGGAGAATTAGCTGACCTAGCCCTCAGATTGAGTCCACCATCTCCCACCTCAAACCACTTGAGCAATACTCTGGCCTCGTAACACGGGCAGATATCCCTGTAGAAGGTACCACTCTGTCGAGGAAGACATCAAGCATAACGAGGTGTAGTAGGTCCGGAATAAACGTTACGTAATCCACAGCAGTTGAAAGTTGCGAGCTCAATCTTCTTATCTCGTGTCTTCTACTGAAAATCTCGTGCTTGTACGCTTGTTAACTTTACTATTACAGAGATCGCCAAAACGTTATTTTTTTATTGGTCCTGTAACACCCCACCCGTCACTTAGCTGGTTTTGGCGTGTGTTCACCCCAACAAATTGACTAACAGATCAACAGAGAGTGCAAAACTGCCGCAATATCGGATAACGCAAAAAAGTAATATGTCCCTGTGACTCCTGATTGAACTGCGGTGGCAGTGTTGACATTAATTGATTCAGAATTGATCCCTTTTAATTAAAAAGGGGTGCACATTGATGTTATATTCAGCTATTGAACACAGATGCAAATGTTGAACATAAAATTAATTAAGAAAGTGACTTGGGATTTCAACTACTTGATTGAAAACAGATGCAGTCGATTAGCACAGATTTATTTTAATTCACGACCTTCAATTACCACATTACATGACTCTCCTATCAGGCAGTGGTAATAAATTGCGTTTGCGTGTAGTATAGCGCGATAACTCAAAAGTAATTCCTGTCGACTGACCCAGGCATAATGCGAAGTGCGAGAAGAATTCTACAATACAAGGCCCATGAAACCCTCGTGGAAACTTTGCCGACGTGATCCAACAAATTAATCAGTGGCCGGAGCGGGCGCAATATCACCGAGTACAGCGTGGCGGAGCGGCGTCGTTGTGTGGACGTCGGCCGACCTCGTGGTGCTGCAAGGCTGCGCTCGTCTATTCACTCCTAGCTATCTTGCTCAGTACATAGCTGAACGAAAACTTTCTATCTCCAAGCTCAATCGTTCCATTTGCTAAGCCTTAAACTGCAGAGATGCTCACTCTTTCTCAGGCAAGCTGAGTAACGAACGCCACGTCCGCACTCTAGGCAAGCTGGGAACAGAAGACCTCTACAGAGACTTCTCACAGTCCGCTCTTCGCCTCAGTTTCCCCTCCAGCAAAATCACTTACGCCAATTGCAGTGCAAGTCGTGTTAATTATGCGTCGCTTCCCAGCGCCGACCAATGTCTGCTCTGGCAAGTGAACAAATTCCCACAAAATTTCCCTTCTTCTCAACTTCTGCTATATAGCTCCTCCCAGGCCACCTATCAAGGTTAGCGTCTGCACAAACACCAAGTTTTCCGGATTTCTGACTCCCAGGAGAGTACTTCAAATTCCTCGGTCCTATGCTCCCATTGGAGGCCGGCGTATTTCATGCTGTCACTCTTCACCTGATTTACTTCAGGCTCTGCGGACCATGAATTCAGCGAGAAGTTGCTATAGTCATGAACACGCATATTTTGACCTCCAGTGTAGCTTTGTACGGCTTTCTCACATGTTTCACAGAAAACGGGACGACAAACATTTATCAACAGGCGTAAAGTTCTCCGTCTGTTTCCCGGTACATCAGCATGGGGTCGGGGTCAACCACCCATGCTGTCACTCATCTTAAGGCAGCTGGAGGCCTCGCCACATTACCGCTTTCCCAGAGCTTGAGCCACCCTAAGCTGCCTATTATCGCTTCCCTTCGCCGTTCCCCATCCAGCCATGGTCAATTCTAAATACTTCCCTGGGGTAAACTACGTCCAGTAAATCGACTCGTTTCCACAAAGTTTTCATGTCGTGTGAATTACTTTAAAACCATCACCCGACATTAATTATTCCACTACGTCCATACTATACCCTCTACAAGATGCATTGTGCCTTGTCAGTCATTTTGTTTAGCCCTACTGTTCGCTCAACGTGAGTTAGGTGATCTTTAATGACTTCATGTAAGTGGCAAAGTTCTTGTCATCTTATTAGCCCCTCTCTTCAAATCAATTTTGTTATACAGGTGATGACTCCTATGGTGTTACCACCTGTGGTACAAAATTAATATCTCCATAACTGGTATTTTTAATCCGTTCACGTGAGTAGTTATGGGCTATTTATTACCACTGCCTCCTCTCTGATGCAAACTCCCACTTATTCCTAGGGTACCTGCCTTCAGTGACTGGATTTACTGTTAAAGATGTGGTCATTATTTAGTCTAATTTTACTTTAATCTCTGCCGATTCCTGAGACAATTATTGGTCAGAGTACTCAAAAGAAAACTACAATTATATTACAAGGACACCCGTCGCAAAGGGCAAATACACATGTTTAAGCACCACTGTGCTTGTCATGTGAATGGCAAGACCCGCAATTATAACTTAAGGTCCATTCACTCTCAGTTATCCATCCCTACTCGACTTAAATTACTAAAAACATACATGAACAATATTCGTATAACATTTTGTGAAGTTGATAGTAGTTGCTCTCATTAAATTATATGTGAATCCCCCTTGACATTTTATAAATACATGTTTTTTTTGTGTCTGTCTCTGGACGTTTATATTGTGCATGGTGTAAGTGTTATCTTTACACAATTCAACAAGGTCTGGCCCAGTCCAGTGTCTGGATTGTGTACAAACATGTACTTATATATATATATATATATATATATATATATATATATATATATATATATATATACAGGGTGTTACAAAAAGGTACGGCCAAACTTTCAGGAAACATTCCTCACACACAAATAAACAAAATATGTTATGTGGACATGGGTCCGGAAACGCTTAACTTCCATGTTAGAGCTCATTTTAGTTTCGTTCTTCCATCTACGCTCAATGGAGCACGTTATTATGATTTCATACGGGATACTCTACCTGTGCTGCTAGAACATGTGCCTTTACAAGTACGACACAACATGTGGTTCGTGCACGATGGAGCTCCTGCACATTTCAGTCGAAGTGTTCGTACGCTTCTCAACAACAGATTCGGTGACAAATGGATTGGGAGAGGCGGACCAATTCCATGGCCTCCACGCTCTCCTGACGTGAACCCTCTTGACTTTCATTTGTGGGGGATTTGAAAGCTCTTGTCTACGCAACCCCGGTACCAAATGTAGAGACTCTTCGTGCTCGTGTTGTGGACGGCTGTGATACAATACGCCATTCTCCAGGGCTGCATCATCGCACCGGGGATTCCATGCGACGGAGGGTGGCTGCATGTATCCTCGCTAACGGAGGACATTTCGAACATTTCCTGTAACGAAGTGTTTGAAGTCACGCTGGTACATTCTGTTGCTGTGTGTTTCCATTCCATGATTGATGTGATTTGAAGAGAAGTAATAAAATGAGCTCTAACGTGGAAATTAAGCGTTTCCGGACACATGTCGACATAACATTTTTCATTATTTGTGTGTGAGGAATGTTTCCTGAAAGTTTGGCCGCACCTTTTTGTAACATCCTGTATATAAAACACAAGCAAAATGACAAGAATCATTGCATGTTGAGCAACCACTGTTGTGTATTTGTAACAAGGTATAAGTATGAAATCTTATTCTAACACAAACAGACGTGGCATGACAAATATATGACGTTTTAACAAATGGCACATTTATAAAATCATAACCTTCTTATAACATAATTCATAAACAGAACAATTGAGTATGTTCGTTGAAGCACATGTTATTCATTTTAATCCACACTGACACACTCACACACATGGCACAGGAACGGAAGTGACAATAGTTCTGACTAGCAAGTTGAGGGATGGCTAACGGCTGAGAAGAGAGCAACGTCGATTACGGAGATGGCGCCACAGGCGCCCGCATCTTCTTGAGGCAGGATGGCTCTCACCTAAGAGCTCATTGTTGACATCTTGTCCGACAGGCACAAGACCCCATCGGTGCATCTATGATCGGTGACCTCTCGCAGCTCAGTCACAGGTCATTGCTCCTTCGATAGACGTTTTAGGGCAAGGGAGGGACCGTGATAAGACAAGAGCCTATTTTTTTGCTCAGGCCTTCAAAGTTGGTGTCATTAGGCACAAAAGGTTATCTGGGCTGTCGTTCCACCTGACGTGGCGAGCAACAAATATAGAAACCTTCTTGGACCTCTTCATTGCTGCCCCCGATCCGTACCGTGTACAGAGACCTGGACCGACCTATTTGTCGTATACAGAGGTGCTGGATGTCACCTCTCCTTGGCTGCTGAGTTGACCGCCGTCCCCGTCGATTCAGGGCGTGGTCTGCATGCCATCACGATCGTCAGCTGTGTGCTCCCCTCATTGCTGTCGTCCTCGTTCCTTGTCAACTCGTGTGTGGTGTGCCAGGTGTCGTAGCTTCAACTCCCTCTTACTCAGTTACGCCAACTTAACACACTAAGACAACTAATTTTAGTACATGGAAAGTGCTGATGTTTAACCATCAGTACCATACTTTTTTTTATACATAAACATAAAAAATGTACAATACAACTTGCTTCTCAGTCGTTCACACACATACACACAATCAAGGAATAGGGAATCAATATTATATGGACAGGATCCCATCACCATTTCTAACTACCAATCCCTACGACTAACACGGTGTTGGCCAACCCGACTACATATCTACTATTTACTACTTTTTATCTCTAATCTTGTTTTTTCTTCTGAATTCCCTATGTGGCAGACGTCCGTCTAATTTTGCCTGTGAACATGTATAAAACACAACAAACTTAGCCGGCCGCGGTGGTCTAGCGCTTCTGGCGCTGCAGTCCGGAACCGCGGGACTGCTACGGTCGCAGGTTCGAATCCTGCCTCGGGCATGGGTGTGTGTGATGTCCTTAGGTTAGTTAGGTTTAAGTAGTTCTAAGTTCTAGGGAACTTATGACCTAAGATGTTGAGTCCCATAGTGCTCAGAGCCATTTGAACCAAGCCAACAAACTTAGACATGTGTCAGTTTTACCAAGATTTTTTGTTGGAAGTTTGGATAGCGTCCTTTATTATGTTCTATTGCGACACTTCTTCTCTCCTCCATTTTCTTCCCGTTTCCTCCTTTTGTCACGAATGGTTTTATAATGCCTGTGAACATGTTTCGGATTAGCAATGTCATAATGGCACAACACAAATATAGCTCACTGCTCACACTCGCAGTTGTTACACTATCTTGGTATCAACAAGTATTTCTGGCGTATCAATGCTGCTGTTCGCTCTGTACATGATTACATCCGCTTCATTTTAACATACACTGGGTGCGCTAATTCACGCAACTGGGCATAGCTGTCCACCTCTTACGTATTCAGGGGCATACGAGATGCGTCGGTGCGTTCTCGTAACGACCTACGGGACTGGCCACCTTAAATATGTTCTCCAATGATGGAGATACAATTACGGGGAACTCTTCTGTAATTTACAGAGTTCCTAATCAATATTTTTCTAGGGGTACGCCCAGAAATACTTGTATTCCATTCTTTAATTATGTGTTTTTACAAAATAATCTAGTGCTTCACTTTCACAGCATCGAGAGGCGAGATATCATTATTAATAATAAAACACAAAATATAGACACTTATAAACGAGACATTCTACCACTAAGATCAGTATATACACAAACAAATAAGACACTTTAACAAAATCCTTATTCTAAGCCTATATTTACTACGTCCGCGCTCTGGCCTAGTCATTCGTAATCCTGCCCGTTAAGGTGGGATGGACCAGGCTTCGGAGGGCGGACTTCGACCTCTTCCTGGTTGTTATTTTGGTAACCATTATTCCTGTTCCTCCCCAATTGCTGATTACCGCCCCAAGTCCTTTGTAATTTATTATGTTGCACCGGAGAGTGTCGCTCATCTTCCGTGTACCTTCTTTTCTAATTGCCATTACTCTTATTTTGATTGTGGCCGTTGTAGTTCGGCACTGGCCTACTATCCCATTGAGGTCCATTATTGCGACTGTTGTTATTTTGTTCACGCTGTCGGCGTTTCTCCCGTGCCTGTTCCTCCTGAAATGCGAATTCCAGTTCGCACAAAATGCCCTTAAATACCTCAGTATCACTACCACAACGACCGGCAATTGATTATTGCTACGAGATGGGAAGTTTCATGTAGCATAATCTGATGATTTCCGCACCGCTACATGGGTTGTCTAGGTACTGGTTCCTTTTTGTCATATTTTCAAAAAATTTGACCGGACTCTGGTACCCTGCCCCTCCATATCTCTGGACATCATAATTTCTTGTTTGATCCTTTCTTGGGTTTCTTTAGACCAATACTTGCCCAAGAAGACATTTTTGAATTCTTCGAACGAGACGCTCGTCTTCACTACATTTCTCATGTACTCAGTGGTCGCGCCCTCCATGTGGGAGCACACAAAATCCAGCTGGTACATCAATGGCCAGTGTGGGGCAAAGCTAACTCGAATTGTTCCATAAAAGTTTTTGGATGCAAGCTATTACCTTCGTCCTTGTAATGATGGAACTTTCGGACTGATACAAAATGCTTGTAGTCAAATTGGTCATCATTCCAGTAATCATTTCGCCCGTTCATACGATTCGTATGAACTTCGGGGCGTGGACTAATTCGTTCCGACACGCTATCGTCATCTCTCCCCCTCTCTATGTTCGACAGTTGTTCGGTACACCTAATCAGCCGACAACAATTGTGCTCACTGGACTGCTGGCGGCTCCTGTTGCTGCGGCTGCTGCTGCTTACTACAACTACATATCATTCAAGAGAAAGGGTTTGGTCAAATATAAACTCGATAAATGATAACCCAAACAAAAAGCTATATTCTGAAAGCGACTCTTTCTCATTCAATTAACAAAACGCTAGAAGCTATTTGAACAATCGCATCAACAGTAGTACAAGTTTATATGCCAACTAGCTCCGCAGATGATGAAGAAATTGATGAAATGTATGATGAAATAAAAGAAATTATTCAGAGAATGAAGGGAGACGAAAATTTAATAGTCATGAGTGACTGGAATTCGGTAGTAGGAAAAGGGAGAGAAGGAAACGTAGTAGGTGAATATGGATTGGGGGGAAGAAATGAAAGAGGAAGCCGCCTGGTAGAATTTTGCACAGAGCACAACTTAATCATAGCTAACACTTGGTTCAAGAATCATAAAAGAAGGTTGTATACATGGAAGAAGCCTGGAGATACTGACAAGTTTCAGTTAGATTATATAATGGTAAGACAGAGATTTAGGAACCAGATTTTAAATTGTAAGACATTTCCAGGGGCAGATGTGGACTCTGACCACAATCTATTGGTTATGAACTGTAGATTAAAACTGAAGAAACTGCAAAAAGGTGAGAATTTAAGGAGATGGAACCTGGATAAACTGAAAGAACGAGAGGTTGTACAGAGTTTCAAGGAGAGCATAAGGAAACAATTGACAGGAAAGGGGAAAGAAATACAGAAGAAGAAGAATGGGTAGCTTTGAGGGATGAAGTAGTGAAGACAGCAGAGGATCAAGTAGGTAAAAAGACGAGGGCTGCTAGAAATCCTTGGGTTACAGAAGAAATATTGAACTTAATTGATGAAAGGAGAAAATATAAAAATGCAATAAATGAAGCAGGCAAAAAGGAATACAAACATCTCAAAAATGAGATCGACAGGAAGTGCAAAATGGCTAAGCAGGGCTGGCTAGAGGACAAATGTAAGGATGTAGAGGCTTATCTCATGAGGTGTAAGATAGATACTGCCAACAGGAAAATTAAAGAGACCTTTGGAGAAAGAGAACCGCTTGTATGAATATCAAGAGCTCAGATGGAAACCCAGTTCTAAGCAAAGAAGGGAAAGCAGAAAGATGGAAGGAGTGTATAGAGGGTCTATACAAGGGCGATGTACTTGAGGACAATATTATGGAAGTAGAAGAGGATGTAGATGAAGATGAAATGGGAGATATGATACTTCGTGAAGAGTTTGACAGAGCACTGAAAGACCTGAGTCGAAACAAGGCCCCGGGAGTAGGCAACATTCCATTTGAACTACTGACAGCCTTGGGAGAGCCAGTCCTGACAAAACTCTACCATCTGGTGAGCAAGATGTATGAGACAGGCGAAATACCCTCAGACTTCAAGTAGAATATAATAATTCCAATCCCAAAGAAAGCAGATGTTGACAGATGCGAAAATTATCGAACTATCAGTTTAACAAGTCATAGCTGCAAAATACTAACGCGAATTTTTTACAGACGAATGGAAAAACTAGTAGAAGCCGACCTCGGGGAAGATCAGTTTGGATTCCGTAGAAATATTGGAACACGTGAGGCAATACTGACCCTACGACTTATCTTAGAAGCTAGATTAAGTAAAGGCAAACCTACGTTTTTAGCATTTCTAGACTTAGAGAAAGCTTTTGACTGGAATACTCTCTTAAGGTGGCAGGGGTAAAATACAGGGAGCGAAAGGCTATTTACAATTTGTACAGAAACCAGATGGCAGTTATAAGAGTCGAGGGACATGGAAGGGAAGCAGTGATTGGGAAGGGAGTGAGACAGTGTTGTAGCCTCTACCCGATGTTATTCAATCTGTATATTGACCAAGCAGTAAAGGAAACAAAAGAAAAATTCGGAGTAGGTATTAAAACCCATGGAGAAGAAATATAATCTTTGAGGTTTGCCGATGACATTGTAATTCTGTCAGAGACAGCAAAGGACTTGGAAGAGCAGTTGAACGGAATGGATAGTGTCTTGAAGGGAGGATATAAGATGAACAAGCAAAACGAGGATAACGGAATGCAATCGAATGAAATCGGGTGATGCTGAGGGAATTAGATCAGGAAATGAGATACTTAAAGTAGTAACGGGGGTTTGCTATTTGGGAAGCAAAATAACTGATGATGGTCGAAGTAGAGAGGATATAAAATGTAGACTGGCAATGGCAAGGAAAGCGTTTCTGAAGAAGAGAAATTTGTTAACTTCGAGTATAGATTTAAGTGTCAGGAAGTCATTTCTGAAAGTATTTGTATGGAGTGTAGCCCTGTATGGAAGTGAAACATGGACGGTAAATAGTTTGGACAGGAAGAGAATAGAAGATTTCTAAATGTGGTGCTACAGAAGAATGCTGAAGATTAGATGGGTAGATCACATAACTAATGAGGAAGTATTGAATAGGATTGGGGAGAAGAGAAATTTGTGGCACAACGACTAGAAGAAGGAATCGTTTGGTAAAACATGTTCTGAGGCATCAAGGGACCACCAATTTAGTATTGGAGGGCAGCGTGGAGGGTAAAAATTGTAGAGGGAGACCAAGAGATGAATACACTATGCAGATTCAGAAGGATTTAGGCTGCAGTAGGTACTAGGAGATGAAGGAGCTTGCACAAGATAGAGTAGCATGGAGAGCTGCATCAAACCAGTCTCAGGACTGAAGACCACAACAACAACATTGTCTCAAGTTCCACAGCGTTTGCGTGTGCAATGCGTCGTATACGGAAGGGTCCTTCATACACCAAGAAAACCTCCTACTCAAATATTTTCCTTTATGACATAGTCGATGTGATCTAAGCAATACTTTTTGACCTACCTGTAAATTCTTGACGTTGACTCGTGGATGATGCCGCTTCTTCCTTCTGTCTGCAGCTTTCTTGATGTTCTGTAATGCTATACTTACCACTTCATGGTGTTTTTGCAATAGTTCATGTAGAGTCTGTGGTCTATCGGTTTCATGTTGGATTACTGTGTTAATTTGTCTGGAATGAAGAACCAGTCTAATGGAATTATCCCTTTTCTTAACCACGTGTAATGGGCTGTTATATGAATTCACAGCAGGTTAGATGATTCCCTGCTCTAACATGGATTGTATTTCCTGTTTGACTTTGTCTCTGTATGTCAATGGGATGACGTATGGTGGTACAAAAAATTTATTATGTTCCTTGACCTTGAATTCATAAAGAAAGTTACGTATTGTTCCTGTCTTTTGAGAAAAAACTTCACAATTTGTGTGTAGTATTTCAAATAACTCATCAGTGCCTGCATTAGGATCTACTTCGTCTCGGTAAACTTACCTTTTGATTAATTGTTCTGTAATAATGGGTTGTTCTGTTTCATAGTAAAACGTAGTGATGTTATCTGTGCAACTATTAGACATATTGAGTGATTGTTGTGCCTCAAGCGGAAAGAGAAAACGCAGATAAATGGTTCAAATGGCTCTGAGCACTATGGGACTCAACTTCTAAGGTCATCAGTCCCCTAGAACTTAGAACTACTTAAACCTAACTAACCTAAGGACATCACACACATCCATGCCCGAGGCAGGATTCGAACCTGTGACCGTAGCGGTCGCGCGGTTCCAGACTGTAGCGCCTAGAACCGCTCGGTCACCATGGCCGGCAAAACGCAGATAATTCACTTCCTCATCCTCCTTTGGCTCTGAGCATTATGGGACTTAACATCTGTGGTCATCAGTCCCCTAGAACTTAGAACTACTTAAACCTAACTAACCTAAGGACATCACACACATCCATGCCCGAGGCAGGATTCGAACCTGTGACCGTAGCGGTCGCGCGGTTCCAGACTGTAGCGCCTAGAACCGCTCGGTCACCATGGCCGGCAAAACGCAGATAATTCACTTCCTCATCCTCCTTTGGCTCTGAGCACTATGGGACTTAACATCTGTGGTCATCAGTCCCCTAGAACTTAGAACTACTTAAACCTAACTAACCTAAGGACATCACACACATCCATGCCCGAGGCAGGATTCGAACCTGCGACCGTAGCAGTCGCGCGGTTCCTGACTGCGCGCCTAGAACCGCTAGACCACCGCGGCAGGCTCATCCTCCTTTGTTAGCCATCCTTGAAATTTAAGCGTGACTAGCATTTGATTTAGTCATAACATGACTTCAGCATTACAAAATTTTAACATTGCTTTATACTCATGTAGGAATTCCACACCCAAAATCATTTCTGTTGATAAAAGAGGGACCACTAAGAAATTTGCAGAAAACTCGTGTCCTTGACTTCTGAAAACTAAATTAGTCTGATTGCGTACATCTACACTCTTTCCTTGAATGACTCCCTTTAATTTGGTCTTTAATAATGGCAAGGTTGGACAAACAGATGCCTGTTCACACTTCTTAAACATTGTCTCACTAATTACATTCACAGTGCTGTCAGAATCAAGTACAGCTGAAAGTATAATATTTCCTACCGAGATTTTTACAATTGGATGAGCATACGTATTTTCGCTGTTATCATTTTCTTGTAATAATGTGACTCTAATGTCCTCCAGTCCAACAAAGTTAACATAATTTGTGTGTCGTCTTTCCGCCGCTACAAACGGTTCGTTCGTAGTCCTTGTTGCTAGTCACTGTTGTGCCGGCTCGTATTGCCGCGAATTATTGCTTGGGTTGGGTGGTCTGATTTATACATTGTCGCTACGCTCTAAATTGTAATTTCTGCGATCCTGCCAATTTTGATTTGTCCCCTCATCATAACTGTTTTGGTTCTCATAATTTTTATGACCATAATTATCACGTCGGCTCGATGCTCTGTATTCTGCATGAGCACCGCGTTCCGAATTATAATTTGCGTGTTCGCGCCAATTTCGGTTGGCCCTTCCGCGACCATTCCTTCTAAAATAATTTTCATTTCCATATCGCCTTTGCTCTCGCGGTCCGCGATCTCTATTGCTATACTGAGAGTTCCTATAATCATAAAAATCATTTCTCTGGCGTCTATGGTCTGTGTTATACGGTTGATGCCGCATATCGCGCCTATCTTCTTCCGCCCTGTACGCGTGAGGTTCGCCCGAGTTCCATACGCGTTTACGGTTACGCCGCGGATTATTATTTTCCCAATACTGATTCCTATTATCTCTTTGTGTGTTTTCATAGTTGTCAAATTCTAATTCTTGCAAAAGAGCTTGGAATGCCTCCAAGTCATCTTTGCACCTACCTGCCAAAATTATGTGGCGCAATCTGATCGGCAGTTTTGTCAAACAGATACGAATTAATTCCGACTGACTGTACGGGTTCGTTAAATATCTGTTCATGCGCATCATGCTTTCAAAATATTGCACTGGAGTTGAAAATTTCGACTGCTCATAACTTTGCATCATAATGATGTAATGTTTTACACGATCTTGTGTAGTCTCTAACCAGTAAGCAGATAAGAATGCGTGATAAAAATCACCATATGTGTGACATTCACGTACCATTGAGCGCATTCTTGTTGCAGGCTCTCCTTCAAGATAACTGCAAATAAATTCCAGTTTGCGCCCAATTGGCCATGTTGGTGGTAAAGAATAGTCAAGTTGTTGTAACCACTCTCGAGGGAGGATTTCGTGACTAGCATTCCGAAAATTTTTAAATTTCCTAACTGTGAGAAAATGCTTATAGTCAAACTCGTCATTTTTCTTAGCGGACGAGTTTTCTTTTACAGCATGACTCACGTTTCCTTCATTACGTCCCGCAAACGTGTCATAGCCACGAGTGGTCGGCATTTCCATAATTAACGCGCTCATTGTCGTTACCAATTTGGTAATTATCTACCCGTGTCATTGCTGCGATCGATCTTTTCTTCGATGCTGGCAAGCTGTTCCTGTATTTTTTTACATCACGTTTGTTTTGCTGATTAATTGTCATCTGCCCTTGTTTAAAACGTTGCAGAGACTGAAATTCTTCGGTATCCGCGATCGGTACCGGCTGAGGGTCATCTGACCTCGTATGCAACCCGCTACTCAATTCCGTCACTTTCATGGATAATTCATCTACCTGTTTAGCTACTGTCGTTAATTGAGTTTCTATATTTGAAACTTCATTGGTGGTCTGTAATTGCAATGACTCAACATTTTTCGCTAATTCCTCTACTTGCAGTTCTTGTTGAGACGTCTGTCGTTTCTCTTCAACAATATCAACATTTTGTACCTGATCAAGTCGGGATACAAGATTATTAATATCTGATTTGAATTCTTCATGTAGCTGACTTTTCAACTGACTGGTCATTTCTTCAAATTTACTATTTAAATTGTCATTCACCTCACCCTGAAACAATGTGAGATTCTCGTTAATTTCGTTCTGAAGCGATTTGAAATTCTTTGCATTATTGTCATTAAATTCAGTGAGTTTACTCTTAAATTCAGTGAGTTTACTCTCCTGTCTGTTATTAAATTCAGTGAGTTTACTCTCCTGTCTGTCATTAAATTCAGTGAGTTTACTCAGTAATAATTGTAAAACATCATTACTGGTTGGTTCAAATGGTTCTGAGCACTATGGGACTTAACATCTATGGTCATCAGTCCCCTAGAACTCAGAGCTAATTAAACCTAACTAACCTAAGGACATCACACAACACCCACATAATTACTGGGGGCAGGGAGTACAGCGTTACTCTTCTCTGTGAAAGCAGAAACAGTACCTGCATTTCCACTAACAAAAGGAAAGGCAAAATTACTCCGCTCTATCGGAGTGGCAACCAGACCTGAATTTCCACCGAAAGTGGGGAAAACAAAATTACTCTGCAATTTTGAGGCGGAAGCAACGCTGGAATTTCTCATAATGCGTTCTGTTTGCGTCACTGTATTGTCATGTCCTAAGATGCGTGTAGCACACAGTTGTTCATCAGGCATTGTTGGCAAATGATCGCCTACATTCCGATTCTCCGTAGTATTGTTCGAAAATTCCCGGATCTCAATATTCTCAAAAGAATTTTCTACTCTCTGTTCCAAATCTTCGGAAACTGCGTTTGAAACCGCTCCTACATTCATGTTTGCAACCGTATCTACGTTCGCGTTTGCAGTAGCATCTGCATTATTTTCCATTTTCTTTTGTGCTCGCGTCTTCATTGTCGCAATACGAACGAAAACATGTCACTAAAATACACGGCTGTCTTAAAAATTCCACTGTTCAATTAACTATTATACAATGCACCAACAAATTGAAAGACAAAACTGCTGAAATATAATTTTGTGTTAATACAAAGCAGTGCGCAAGCGATCAAAATGCTGTGCCTCCACTAATGATTACTGCTGTTGCGTAAGCTTGCAGTTGGCAGTAGAAAGACGAAGCATATCTAACTACGACTCACCCAAAAAAAGAAACGTATACTGGCAGGCGTGTCGACAGGTGAAAGTCGCGAGCTCTATCTTCTTATCCTGTGTTTTCTACTGAAAATCTCGTGCTTGTACTCTTGCTAACTTTACTATTACAGAGATCGCCAAAACTTTATTTTTTTATTGGTCCTGTGCGCAACAAATAACTTACTTGGTCTTTCTGCTGCCACTGCTTGATCTGCTGCATTCCATTATTTAACAAAAACATATAAAAACCTATTATTCATGCTGAGTGCAACGCATGTTCTGTATGGCGGCTCCTGCTGTTGCTGCGGTGCTGCTGCTTACTACAACTACATATAATTCAAGAGAAAATGATAACCAAAACAAAAAGCTATATTCTGAAAGCGATTCTTTCTCATTCGATTAACAAAACGCTAGAAGCTATTTGAACAGTCGCATCGTTTGTAAATCTGCCTCCAGTGGCCTTAAAGCAATATTACAAATTAATCAAACTCTTGAGACAGGCTGAAATACTTCTCAATTGAATACAAAAGAAATCAATGACAAAAATCAATACTTAATCTAACAATAGTTTCCCCTTAAGAATTCCAATCCTATCATTATCAAAATTACCGTCTGCTGCTATGCACATACACAAACCCTTTTCTTTAAATTAATAAGCGCGCTGCAAATTATAAAAAAACATCAACTAAATACCAAATCCTGTGTTGCTGCTGGCGGACACGGCAGTACGGCAGCTCGGCGACGACCCCTCGCCCAACACACGTGCGCACCACAGCAGGCGGGCTCCTACACTTTCTTCAAAACTGCCACTAGTTAATCCGTGCGCTGCGAGGCGCGACAACAGTATCTTAGATTTCAGAGCTTGTGTATGCGCGCTGTAGCCAATCTTTACATCCTAAGAGAGTATTGCCAACTCCAACTGTTATTGTGCCTTCGTTTACTAACAGAAGCACTGTGAAGTACGAGGTCAGTCAGTATTCTGCACACAACAGTACTACCTCTATCGGCCTACAACTGTGGCGTACTGTATGTTTCGTGCAGCTGTTTGTCTGAAGGCCGGACATGAGCATTGGCGTGGAGTAACAAGAAGCCTGTGTCATCCGATCAGGTGAAACGTTTCCACAGATACGGTTCAATCTCTTACGATCCCGAGCACACTGCAACCACAACTGCGGATGTCGCTAGATCAACAGGGCAACACTTAGGGGCTGTCATCTAAAGTGCGCTGAACAGTGGATTCTGAAACGCTTCTGAGACCCAGAAAATATTAGATACAGGCTCCCAGGTAGATGCTATTTTTCTTGACTTCCGGAAGGCGTTCGATACAGTTCCGCACTGTCGCCTGATAAACAAAGTAAGAGCCTACGGAATATCAGACCAGCTGTGTGGCTGGATTGAAGACTTTTTAGCAAACAGAACACAGCATGTTGTTATCAACGGAGAGACGTCTACAGACGTTAAAGTAACCTCTGGCGTGCCACAGGGGAGTGTTATGGGACCATTGCTTTTCACAATATATATAAATGACCTAGTAGATAGTGTCGGAAGTTCCATGCGGCTTTTCGCGGATGATGCTGTAGTATACAGAGAAGTTGCAGCATTAGAAAATTGTAGCGAAATGCAGGAAGATCTGCAGCGGATAGGCACTTGGTGCAGGGAGTGGCAACTGACCCTTAACATAGACAAATGTAATGTATTGAGAATGCATAGAAAGAAGGATCCTTTATTGTATGATTATATGATAGCGGAACAAACACTGGTAGCAGTTACTTCTGTAAAATATCTGGGAGTATGCGTGCGGAACGATTTGAAGTGGAATGATCATATAAAATTAATTGTTGGTAAGGCGGGTACCAGGTTGAGATTCATTGGGAGAGTCCTTAGAAAATGTAGTCCATCAACAAAGGAGGTGGCTTACAAAACACTCGTTCGACCTATACTTGAGTATTGCTCATCAGTGTGGGATCCGCACCAGATCGGGTTGACGGAGGAGATAGAGAAGATCCAAAGAAGAGCGGCGCGTTTCGTCACAGGGTTAGTTGGTAACCGTGATAGCGTTACGGAGATGTTTAACAAACTCAAGAGGCAGACTCTGCAAGAGAGGCGCTCTGCATCGCGGTGTAGCTTGCTCGCCAGGTTTCGAGAGGGTGCGTTTCTGGATGAGGTATCGAATATATTGCTTCCCCCTACTTATACCTCCCGAGGAGATCAAGAATGTAAAATTAGAGAGATTAGAGCGCGCACAGAGGCTTTCAGACAGTCGTTCTTCCCGCGAACCATACGCGACTGGAACAGGAAAGGGAGGTAATGACAGTGGCACGTAAAGTGCCCTCCGCCACACACCGTTGCGTGGCTTGCGGAGTATAAATGTAGATGTAGATGTAGATGGCTGCACCAGCATTTTATAGCTGTCGTCAGATCTTCCACAAGATTGCCGCCTATTCTGAGTTGCAAAGCGGCAAGCCTCCGACCCCACTTGTTGTGATGAGGCGCGGACGTCCAACACCGTGTCGCCTAAATGTGGTTTCAGCTCTCTTCAACCACTGTGCATGGACAGCAGCACACAGACAGCCCACCAGCTTCACCCCGTTCCCGGGAGCCAAGCTACAGCCGTCTGCCGTGTGTCAGATTCGCTTATGTCAGTGGATTTCTCCCCTAGCGAGCCGTATCTTCGCCAGAATGATTCTCCATTCGTCTGATCTCCTCTTAAATACGTTCGCTTCTGCCTCACGCACCCGCAGAGCCACCAGATGGCATTCAGTCCTGGGGTGGACAGTGCTCATAATGTTTCGGCTTATGAGTGGATCTTCATCCTTGTAGAAGAAATAGATTTTGAAGTGGCATAAGTTTTCTCGAAACACCAGCGTAACTGATGGTACAAAACATATACAGTAACTTGGAGTTGTTTATTAAGTACTAAAAAATAGCGTGTCTTATTGGGTCATAAACACATCAGTTCAGCAAATACAGGGTGTCCCAAAAACAATGATCCGATTTTAAATGGAATTATTTATTAGGAAGAAGGGCTTAACACCGACAAATTCCATACTAAATTACTCAGAAAAGACAAAAAATGGTTCAAATGACTCTAAGCACTATGGGACTTAACATCTGAGGTCATCAGTCCCCTAGAGCTACTTAAACCTAACTAACTTAAGGACATCACACACATCCATGCCCGAGGCAGGATTCGAACCTGCGACCGTAGCAGCAGCGCGGTTCCGGACTGAAGCGACTAGAACCGCTCGGCCACAGCAGCCGGCTTCAGAAATGACAGAAGTTTATAAAAATCCATCATAAATGTTCAATATGTCCTCCATTGGCTGCACGGACGACATCTAGCCGATAGCCGAATTCATCCCAAACTGAGAGGAAAGTGTCTTCTGTCACTGAAGGTACAGCAGCTGATATCCTGGTTTTTAGTTCATCAATGTCACGAGATAAGGAAGGAACGTAAACACATTGTTTAACATATCCCCACAGAAAGAAATCACACGGTGTTAAATCAGGGGACCTAGGAGGCCAAGAGCGGAAAGCCTGGTCTCGCGGTCCTGTACGCCCTATCCAACATTGAGGTACGTTGGCATTGAGGAAACTGCGCACGTCGTTGTGCCAGTACAGTGGTGTTCCATCGTTCTGGTAGATGAAATTGTCAGAGTCAAGTTGTTGGAATGACCAGTTCTGTAGGATTCCAAGATATGATTGTCGTGTTACGGTTTCCTCCTGAAAAAATTAGGGTTCATAAACCTTGCTTTGCGAAACAGCACAAAAAACATTCACTTTTGGTGAATCACGTTCGTGTTCAATTGTTTCATGAGGATTTTCGAGCCCCCATATACGCACATTATGGCTGTGAACCTTACCGCTAATATGGGAAGTTGCCTCATCGCTGAATATCAACCGTGGCATAAAAGTGTCTTGCATGTCCACGCTCCAGGTCAGCGTTCGTAGCGACATCTAGCGGATTTTTTCTGAAACTCTAGGCCATGCCGATTACATCTAGTGCTGTTTCAGTTACCTAGTGACATTTTCTCAATATTATTGCAAGTTAAAAACGGGTCATTTTTTTGGGACACTCTGTATTCTAAAACTGTGAGGAGTACAGTTTATTCAGACTGCGATACACGTATGAGCAACCAATCGGAAGAAAAACTGTGGTATCACCGCCAGACACCACACTTGCTAGGTGGTAGCCTTTAAATCGGCCGCGGTCCGCTAGTATATGACGGGCCCGCGTGTCGCCACTGTCCGTGATTGCAGACCGAGCGCCGCCACACGGCAGGTCTACAGAGACGTACTAGCACTCGCCCCCAGTTGTACACGAGTTGAGCGCGCGATGCCGATGAGTGCGGACAACGGAACGCGCGCGTCCGAGCCAGCCGGCTGGGTCGCGCCGGGGCCGGCCGCTGGCCGGTCGGTGGGGCCTGCCCCGGCGGCCGCTCCCAACAGGAAGGATACAGTGGCGACGACCCCTGCAACGACAACGGATTCTGACAGGCAACATAATGAGGACAGGACCACGACGAGCGATACGCGAATGCAGAGCGGAGGACAACGTACGTCAAACCCCTCTGACGAGAGACATCAGCTAACACAGAACGATCGGCAACAACGGGCACTGAGACGTGAAATACAACACATGATTCTGCAAAGTCAGCAAGTATACGACAACCGCACTAGTACAGTTCCTCCTTCATAGCATGAAGAACAAGTAGACGACGTGGAACAATTTTCTCCACCAGACGACGACGACGGCGAAATGGAGGGAGTCTCCTCTGAAGAAGTTTGGACCATGCAGCCCACCGACGGAGAGGGCGATTTTACACTAGTTCGCCAAAGAAAACGACTCAACGCTTCTTCTAAGCAGAACAACTCTCGGAAGCGACAACGTCCAGAAGAACTCAAAACTTCCAACCGTTATGCGGCTATTGCGACGGAAGATACTACAGATGCTCCAGAACGTATGGACCAGACGAGTGCTGTCAGTCTCGAAGCAGATAAAGAGGGGACAGATGGCTCTGGCCGGAA
Organism: Schistocerca cancellata; assembly: GCF_023864275.1. Classification (NCBI taxonomy): domain Eukaryota; kingdom Metazoa; phylum Arthropoda; class Insecta; order Orthoptera; family Acrididae; genus Schistocerca; species Schistocerca cancellata. Next base: position 524,380,667 of record NC_064633.1, read on the forward strand.
CTTACTACGCAAAGTCCCGCCCGTTACTATTTACCATACCAAGAACTACATGGAACTCAACAAGGCGCTGAAAGCGAATATTGACGGCAGTCTTAAGGCCATCTACCAACGAGACAGGATCAAATATCACTTTGACTCCTATGAAGATCAACGGCGGGCCTTCAATTTCTTTGTGTCGAATGACATCCACTTTTTTACACATCAGTCCGCGGAGGACAAGGACCTCAAAGTGGTTGTCAAACGTCTACCTGCCGAAGTTACGGAGGACGAACTGAAAGACGCACTGATAGAGAAGGGTTTCCCTGTCATCAACGTCCACCAGTTTAAAAATCGAGACGACAAAACGAAGGAATTACGACCTCAAGATGCTTACTGTGTCACGTTGCCAGCCCAAAAGGAAAACTACAAGATTTACGACATCAAATACCTTCTATATACTAAAGTCGTTATTGAAACCTACAACAGACAAGAAGGACCTGTTCAATGTCGCCACTGCCAGCGATTCGAACATACAGCTAATTATTGCAGCTTGCCTGCTCGCTGCGTTCGATGTGGAGGGAAACACCGATCTTCAGCATGTACTCATCCCCGAGGGGCTCCGCCGAAATGTGCTAACTGTGAAAAGGACCATCCTGCCACGTGGCGTGGCTGCCAGAAGTACCAGGAACTTCTCAGGAAATACACACAACGGTCTTCCCCGCAGCCCTCTCAACGGAGGACTCGTGTAATACGGAACTCCAACCTGACGCCACACCCTCCGCCCCACCGACAGCAACCGCCACAAGAACAGCCGGCGGCGACACGGCAGCCTGAAGCACTTCCACCTCGACAGCACCGCCAGCATTATTCATACGCCCACGCAGCATCACCACACCGACCGGAACCGGAAACCTACGTCTCACCAGCTCATTTGATGCAATCTATAGCTCCAGCGCTCTCTGATGTCGCGAAAGTTCTCACCGCCGTGCAGCAACAACTAGTGGGGATACTTTCTTTAATCGAAAGTGTATTGAAGGCCTTTGGAACACCTTAAGATGGATCGCCCTGGGACCACGAGAAACCTGAAAATCTGTATATGGAACGCCAACGGAATGAAACACAAGAAAACGGAATTCACTGGATTTTTACAACGTCACAAAATCGACATCGCACTTATATCGGAGACGCACCTTCGTCCAACAACTGAGCTCAGATTTCGTAACATGTACGTCTATAGAACGGACAGACAAGGCCAACGAGGTGGAGGGACCGCAGTTCTGCTTAAAAGGGAACTGCGGCACCATCATCAAACACTACCTCACCTCCAACATCTGGAGGCAACAGCGGTAACGGTTCGATCGACCGCAGGCAACATCACTTTCATTGCGGCGTACAACAGCCCCGGTAAAAACCTAGAGCCAGACGACCTACGGAGTATCTTCACCAATTTTGACAAAATCTTCCTAGGGGGTGACCTTAACAGCAAGCACGTCGCGTGGAATTCCCGGCGTACGAACCCTCGTGGACGAACTTTGATTGCCATGGAAGAAGAACTGGGCATCACAGTCCATGGCCCACGACAGCCCACACGGATTCCTTACGTCGATCGGCAAGAAGCAGACGTCCTAGATATTGCTGTCATCAAAGATATTGAGACGAACCTCCAGCTCCGCACCGTCGACGATCTTTCGTCTGACCACCGACCTGTTATCAGTATAGTGGAAAACGCAACGGCCAACCTTCCGCCCCCAACCTCACAAACTCTGAACTGGGGTCAATTTCGGACATATCTTGACAACAATATCTGCCCGACGCAGGACGTTTCAACACCGGAAGCCATCGACATCGCGGTACAAACTTTGACGCAGAAGATAAAGGTAGCCAAACGGAGGGCAACTACTCACACGGTCTACCCTGTAGTAGCTTTCGACGAGTTCCCGCCCCTACTCCAAGAACTGAAGACACAGAGAAACAGGAGCAGGCGACGTTGGTTCCTCTATAGAAACCCGATCGATCGACGAGAAACACACGTCTTAACACGAGAACTGCACAGGAGAGTGGCCGAGTGGCGACAGCAGGTCTGGGAAGATAAGATGGATGAATTCTTACTTCGAACCAAGAACGAATGGCAGGTAGTCAAGAACATACGACACCAGCGGCCACCTAAACGAGCCATCAGAGGACCAGATGGCCTCCTCTATGACGAACTCGCCCAGGCGGAGCTGTATGCTACGACTTACCAAGAACAGATGTCTACGCCAGCGACCCCCGTGAACGACGTCCGCCTGCAGGAACAGGAAGCCGTCGTTACAGCAGAATGGACTGTTCTTCGTGCTGCGCCTGTGCAGAGCCGCCCATAACTCACCACACCAGCAGAGATCCGTAAAATTATTCGGAAGACTCGGAATAATGCGCAGGGCAACGACTCCATAAGCAACACCGATTTGAAACAGTTGCCCAGGAAGCCAACTGTGCTCCTTACCCGGATTCTCAACAGCTGCCTTCTGCAGGGATATTTTCCTACGGCATGGAAGACGGCTCGAGTAGTTCCAATACCCAAGCCAGGTACAGACCCAGCAGAACCCAACAGTTACCGGCCAATTAGCCTCTTGCCGACCCTTGGCAAGGTGCTCGAGAGAGTGCTGTTGAAGAGGCTCCATGACACGCTTACAGCGCATGATGTTATACGACCCGAACAATTCGGGTTCAAGGACAAGTTATCTGCCGAACTTCAACTTCTACGGATCACCGAACGGATACAAGATGGATACAACAAGCAGCACTTCACGATTGGTGTCTTCCTTGACATCGAAAAAGCTTACGATAAGGTGTGGCGGCCCAACCTTATCGTCAAACTGCATCGCACTACCCCTATTGCGGATTGTTACATTGGACTCATAGACAGCTTTCTGCAGGACAGGAAACTGTATGTCCGAGTCGACGATAAAAACTCCGAAATGAAACTGATCTCCGCAGGAATTCCGCAGGGCTCTGTCATTTCGCCTCTACTTTTCAACTTGTATATAAATGACATCCCAACAGTCCCCCTTGTTACGGCGAGTTTTTATGCGGACGATACGGCCTTTCTGACAACTGGACGACACTTGGACCAGCTCATCGCTAGGATGCAACAGCAACTTGCTGTAATGGAAGGCTGGGCGCTGCACAATAAAATAACGATCAACCCGACGAAGACGGCAGCCGTTCTGTTCACACGGAGGAAACCAGTTCTCAACGACAGACTCCAAATAGCTGACCAATTTATCCCATGGTCGCCGGGAGTGAAGTATCTCGGTGTCTACCTTGACAAAAAATTACTCTTTACGCAGTATATTGACGACAAGAAGACGGCAGCCCAGAAGATGACCAGGTCGTTGATTCCGTTCCTGAAGAGTAAGGATCTCAACCCTAAGACTAAACTCCAATTGTATAAGGCAACGGTGGAACCCACAATGTTGTATGGCTCCACCTCGTGGGGAACTACGTGCGTCTCCAACTACAACAAACTCCAAGCGCTGCAAAACATTTGCTATCGATGGATCACAGGAGCTCCATGGTGGACAAGAAACGTTGACATCCGCACCGCACTCCACGAGACCACCATACAAGAGAAGGTCCGTGACAAGGCTCTACGAGTTTTTGACAAGATCGATGCCCTTAGGTACGAAGTTCGACAATTACAGTCGGTAGGAACGGTAAACCCTGCAAGATGGCACAAGTATCGCGTACCGAAGTCAATAACGTTTCACCCCCCCGTAGGCAATCTGTCATAACACGAGGAAGCAGTTACACATAACAGCCTTGACACATTTCACCCTCCACAGGAGATAGACATCACCAAAGACAGCAGGCTAAAGGACCCATTGCGTGCCCAAGCCTAACTGAATGCGTAATAAATAAAGTGTTTTCCTTTTATCCTTACATCCCATCCTAGAAGAATAAGTCATCAAGGATGATCTCTTCAGTCCACACTACACACACACACACACAAAAAAAACACAGTTGTACAGCCGACGTTGCTAGCCATGGTTCACTGAGAATTACGCTCTCATTTGCCGAGACGATAGTTAGCATAGCCTTCAGCTACATTTGCTACGACCTAGCAAGGCGCCTTATTCAATTGATATTCTATTAATGTATCATCAAGAGCGATGTTCTACAAATGTGGATTAAAGTTAAGTATTCCAGAAGCTACGTACTTTTCTTTATAGCATTCATTACGTATCCTGTTTCAGACCTCACGCCAGCCTGCGTGAGTTTAAGCGCGTGCCTTTCGGCTTCCTCGCATTGTGTCTAGACTGTCTTGTCTAGACACAACAAAAACATTGAATCTACCTCGGTTTAGCTCCGTAGCTACAGTACCTAAACCAGTACTGTAACAAAGCACACTGTTTACAGCTCAGCGCGTTACTCGTACACACACACACACACACACACACACACACACACACAGTAAAATCTGTGCAGTCGTCAGTTCTACAACTACAAATTAAGAGTGTAAAGAAACAATGAAAAATGTAAAATGGTACATCAGCAATAGTGGTTGGCTTATCGCTGGACTCACAAAAAATGACTCGCCTACTTTGCAACACAGCAAAACCACCGTCAGGGTGGGGTCTGGACAGTTCGCAAAATTTCAAAACGCCCGAACGACACTCGTTTCCTTTGGTTAAACTATGGCCAGATCACTACTTAAGTCTATTTCTTCTCCCTCGTCACAGTTTAAAACACGCTCCATCAAAATGTAACGTTTCAAAATGTATACATAGTAGACATGATTAACTTGTGAAGCCTCTCGCCTGAGCGAAAAGCCATGCATGATAAGGCGGCTGTGACCTGGTCAGAGACGAGTGAGAGCATTTCGTCCCGCTTGTGTGACCGGAAGGAGGGGAGCCACAGACATGCAGTGGGTTCCACAGCTCGCAGCTCGTACTCCCTCATCTTCAGCCACTCTTCCTCCCTTAGAAGCTTCACCTTCTGGCTCAACAGCGGGTTCATAGCCTGTAGGTGGATAGCAGGTCGTTCAAGTCTTCTAGAGTCCTCCCTGGCTGCTGTCTTGGCTTGTTCATTTTCCTTATTGCCCTTATCCTAAGGCACCCAGCAGAATATCAACGTTGATTCCCACGTAGTTACAGCAAGAGAAGATTATCTCGTACGTTCTGTATAACTTCCTTGCTACGTACATTTGTTGACTGGCCTGAAAATCACTAACGAAATCGTAAGAGATGAGAAACATGTTCCTTTTGTCGCGTCTCACCTGTCCCGATGTTTTCATCGCGTACAGCTTATCGTAGTAAACATGTCTGGTAGGCGGTTCCTAAAGGCACAATCGGGGGAAAACTATTGCATAGCCAAATGATTCTCATTGTTTCGATCTATCTGTATACAAAATCTTAAAATTATGGTGATGTCATACTTAGTAGCCAAATTTTATACATACTACGCCACCAAATTTAAGGATTAACTTTTCGAAATTCCATAATTCTCACACATTGCGACGCTTAAGTCTGAAATTTGGCTCAAAAGTGCCTACAACCTTCCTGTGCGGTGGTGCAAAAGCGTGCCGCTCTGTGACGTCACCCTCGGACTCGCGCAACTTCAAACAGCAGCGTCACGACACATGCGAAAAAAAAAGTACCACAGGCAGAAGTTCATGTGACATGAAAGATGGGTTAAAGTTGTCACATTCGCACTAAATTTCACCACCATTCTTCCTATTACCACTGTGGGCGTGTTACGCAGGGTCAGAACCGCGACGCTCAGCGTTGTAATCACACGGCTGGCGCGTGAAAACATTCCAGACACTCAGAATCATCACGAAAAGGGGCAGGGTGTGGCAAAAAGGGCGTCAATAAAACTACCCCTTTCCCTGGGGCGATGATTCTCTGACATTTTGCGGCTGTAAATGAAAGTTCGCACTGCAGTGGGCATGAGGAAGACATTGCTCACAATCTCTGAACACTGCTGACTCTCTTGGGCGTTTCAACTTTTCTCTAAGGACACTGTGGGTCTGCATCCTCACCGAACGTAACAGCAACCGTTTGGAGCTCAGCGCGACTGCTGTTTTTGCTCTTGTGCACAGATTGGAACCACTAGGGACCGTTGAAAACCATTCAACGAAATTTGAAAGCAATCCGAAGCAGTAAAGGCTGCTTAGGCTTTTTCAGCTCTCCTGCATTATGTCATACTGTCGAGTGATCAAGGAGGTGAGTGACATTGATACACATGGGATTAAACTGACGGGTCCCTCTAAAATCCTCCAGTTTGCCAAAACCGTCGGTAACATGCGCCCACTTTTCTTGATAATTTATAAAATAACCTGTAAAGAGAGAACCTATGACGAAGTCCTAAGCGCATTGACGCCTCTTCCACGTACTCTGATTCCGGATGGCCTACTATCAGGTGCAAGAACAGCAGTCTGGTGCCAAAAGAGGAGCAGCGAAGCCTACCTGCAGGCACCAGGGACTCTTGTCAGGAGTTTCTGCTGTACACACACATTTTTAAAATTCTCAACAAAGATGGAGGTGTACCATTGACAGTTTTGCCAGACTGGAGGGACTTAGGGGAAACCTTTTCTGTTTTATTCACATGTGTGTCAATATCAGAACCCCACATGATCATGCCACAGCAGGACACAAAACAGGAGCACTGAAACAGCCTAAACACCCTTTTCTGCTTTGGAGCACGCTCAACATTCTACGAATGGTTTGTAACGGTCACAAGTGGTTCCAGCCAGCACAAGAAAGCAAAAATTGAGATCATTCTGCGCTACGGGCTGGTTCGATCACGTTCGATTGTGGTGCTGCCCCACAGTAGCCATATACACTCCTGGAAATGGAAAAAAGAACACATTGACACCGGTGTGTCAGACCCACCATACTTGCTCCGGATACTGCGAGAGGGCTGTACAAGCAATGATCACACGCACGGCACAGCGGACACACCAGGAACCGCGGTGTTGGCCGTCGAATGGCGCTAGCTGCGCAGCATTTGTGCACCGCCGCCGTCAGTGTCAGCCAGTTTTCCGTGGCATACGGAGCTCCATCGCAGTCTTTAACACTGGTAGCATGCCGCGACAGCGTGGACGTGAACCGTATGTGCAGTTGACGGACTTTGAGCGAGGGCGTATAGTGGGCATGCGGGAGGCCGGGTGCACGTACCGCCGAATTGCTCAACACGTGGGACGTGAGGTCTCCACAGTACATCGATGTTGTCGCCAGTGGTCGGCGGAAGGTGCACGTGCCCGTCGACCTGGAACCGGACCGCAGCGACGCACGGATGCACGCCAAGACCGTAGGATCCTACGCAGTGCCGTAGAGGACCGCACCGCCACTTCCCAGCAAATTAGGGACACTGTTGCTCCTGGGGTATCGGCGAGGACCATTCGCAACCGTCTCCATGAAGCTGGGCTACGGTCCCGCACACCGTTAGGCCGTCTTCCGCTCACGCCCCAACATCGTGCAGCCCGCCTCCAGTGGTGTCGCGACAGGCGTGAATGGAGGGACGAATGGAGACGTGTCGTCTTCAGCGATGAGAGTCGCTTCTGCCTTGGTGCCAATGATGGTCGTATGCGTGTTTGGCGCCGTGCAGGTGAGCGCCACAATCAGGACTGCATACGACCGAGGCACACAGGACCAACACCCGGCATCATGGTGTGGGGAACGATCTCCTACACTGGCCGTACACCACTGGTGATCGTCGAGGGGACACTGAATAGTGCACGGTACATCCAAACCGTCATCGAACCCATCGTTCTACCATTCCTAGACCGACAAGGGAACTTGCTGTTCCAACAGGACAATGCACGTCCGCATGTATCCCGTGCCACCCAACGTGCTCTAGAAGGTGTAAGTCAACTACCCTGGCCAGCAAGATCTCCGGATCTGTCCCCCATTGAGCATGTTTGGGACTGGATGAAGCGTCGTCTCACGCGGTCTGCACGTCCAGCACGAACGCTGGTCCAACTGAGACGCCAGGTGGAAATGGCATGGCAAGCCGTTCCACAGGACTACATCCAGCATCTCTACGATCGTCTCCATGGGAGAATAGCAGCCTGCATTGCTGCGAAAGGTGGATATACACTGTACTAGTGCCGACATTGTGCAAGCTCTGTTGCCTGTGTCTATGTGCCTGTGGTTCTGTCAGTGTGATCATGTGATGTATCTGGCCCCAGGAATGTGTCAATAAAGTTTCCCCTTCCTGGGACAATGAATTCTTATTTCAATTTCCAGGAGTGTAGAAGGGTTGAAACGCCCAAGGGTGTCAGCAGTGTCGAAGATTGTGATGGACGTGTTCCTGTTGCTGATTGCACTGTGGACTGTCCTTTACAATCTCGAAATGTGTTGGAATCAACGCCCCAGGGAAAGGGGTAGTTTCATTGACGCACTTTATGCCACCCCTTGCGGCCTTTTTATGCCAATTCTGAGCGGCGGTGTGTTTGGAATGTTTTCCTCGGACACTCGTAGCAAAATCGCGTAATTTCAACGCTGGGCGTCGCGGTTCTGATCTCTATCGCAAAGGCGCGAAAGATGGGATGTAACGTGAATCAGAGGCTGTGACGACCTTTCCATCGTGCAACACGTCAGCGGTGGCACTGGGCAGAGTTGTGGTGCAATTTGGTGTGAACGTGACTCCATAGACCCATCTTACTATACCTGACTTGAACTTCTGAGCTGTGGCCTTTTTCTGCAGGTGTCAACACCTTCCTGTCTGAAGCGCCGTCAAGCCGGAGGGTAACGTCACAGAATATCATCACAGAGGAAGGCTGTAGGCGCCTTTGAGCCAAAATTTAAAACTTGGACGTCGAAATGGATGGAATGTAAAGGTATCGAAAAAATGATCCTTTAATACTGTTGCGCAGTGTAGCTCAGGTTCTACGAAGAAGCCACGGTGATGATTTACTCCACTATTGGCGTAAAGGATTGATATTTGCCACAAAAATTGCTAAAGGACGACTCTTTGCTCTGTTCCCAAAGGCTTCGTTGCTCACAGGCGACTATTGTCACGTCATGGGTGGTGAGCAACGCTATCGTATGCAGGCAGCTGGGGTACAGAAGGAATTCTGTTCTCTCGTCGCCCAATGAGTACTTTGACTTGCAGAGGCTGGGATTGCGACGATTTCTAACACTCATGTGGCCAACCTGATAACATCATCGTGGACTGTACCGATGTGTGATGGTATAGCAGACCCACACACAGTGCATACATGATCAAGCCGCGACTGCGTAAAACCTCCACAAAACTGGAGCAGAGAAGCAACACGTTTTAAAGCGTTATCGACTCTCAAGGATTAAGTTTTCAAGTTACTCAAATGTTGTAGCCACGTAAGTTTTTGATCGGAATGGAAGCTTTTATATTTCAGTGAGTCTTTAAAAGTTAAAACTGTGTCCTTCCATTCAAGCTCTGGAAGACGAAAACTGTTAAACCCCCACAAAAACAGATTTTTCTGGTGAATACTTAAAACCCTATTATAGTGCTCTCTCCATTCTCTTCACAAAACATTTGTATCTAGCATGTAAATGCTGCAAGATTGGGAGATGAACAAAAACTTAAAAGTACTCCACAAATAAGGTTCACTGGAGAGCACCCCTCGCTGCAGAGCAAGCATTGCTATCCGTAGCTATTGAAAACGAGGTCACACTTGGAACACCATCTTGAAGGACATCGTTTTCTTGTTTAGAACCATCTCATAAAACATCACTAGCTCGTAATCGAGAATATCGTTGCGAGAGGAAGGATCATATAAAAACGGGATGTCCACGGAAATCGCATGTGTGCCATTACCCTGGAGTATTATGCCTCGAAGCAGTAATAAATGTGTTCTCAGTGTGGCAAAAACACATGATAAGTTATGGTTGCAGATGAATATCTGCATATAGTCACCTCCAACAGTGCAGCGGTATCTCCTGAATCTACACAGGAAGCGTCTATGGAGCTGCCTGGGTTCTAAAATGTCTCCAAAATTTTGACAACTGTCCACCTGAACAAAATGAAGTGCCCACGTTGATCAGCATCGAAGTAAGAGCAACGGGACATGTAAGTTTGCTTCACGAGACTCGTAATGCTAAACTGATCACCATTAATATGATCACTGAGTGATAGTTCAGATGTACACGACCCTTATCTTCCTTGGGCTAGCGTGGCGTATTGGACATCCGCTGACACAGTTCCAATACAGAGTTGTTTGATTTCGGAGTTGAGGTCGTCATTCACCTTTTTCCCGACGTGAGCAACGGTGCTTCCAGCGATATTTCACTCGCCCTTGATACTACAGTACCATACTGTAGTTTTTCCCTGTTCCAGTGACGTATGGAGTGTGGGAATTATGACCACTTAAATGCCTCCATGCCCGCTGTAATTAGTCAGTCTTGTCTCCTCTGTGAGCTCCAAGCCAGTTCATCTTCTTCAACACTTCTGTGACAGGTTTCCGTTAGTTAAACAAACTTAACTGAACAAACCTGTGACCATTGTTTTTATCCTTCCCTAGATAGTTTCATATAAGCTATTAGTCCTGTTTGGATCGGTTTCACACATTTGAGCAATATTCTAGATCACGTGGCGCGATTGTACTGTAAGCAATCTGCTTTGTAGGATGACTGCAGTATCCTACCAATGAATAGAAGAGCGCCACAAGCATCGTCTAAGTCTGAGCCTACCTCGTCATTCTATTTGACATCCCCACTAACAGTTACTGCCAGCTATCCGTCTGAGTTGAATGGTTCCACTGGTATTATAGGCATAGGAAGTGAGTCTTGTAAAGTGCGCATTTTTATATATCTGAACACTAAAGCAAGCTGCCACTTTTGTAACACTATGTAATTTAACCTAGTTCTTATTGGATGTTTGTGCAGGCTTTTTCAGGGAGTGATTTTGTATCTGCATCATCTGTAAAATGTCTGACGTTTTTATTAACATTATCTGCCGGGTCATTCGTATGCAACGTAAACTTTTTATTTCTGCATTTGACGGTTACTCTCCATCCAAGATAACACACTGCTTCCTCCCTACCAAGAAATCCTCAGACCTGCCACAGTTTTCGCTTGAACCCTCATATGCTCTTATTTTCATTAGAATTCTGGTGTGGTGTTGCGTCAAACGCTGTAAGGAAGTCACGAACTATGTACTACTGCCACCTGATTACACTGATCCGTGACATTCAGGGTGTGATATGAGAAGAGTGCTCTTTGGGTTTCGCATGTCCAGTGTTTATGGAATCTTCTCTGGTTGACCAGTCTGTTCCGTATACCTCATTACTTTTGTCTCAGAACGTGTTTCACGAACTAAGAATGGTTGGTAATCATGACAATCAGATTTGGATACATAAATGATCGACTAATTTTAAATCAGAGGTCCTGCAGCACATTAATAGTGTCCTAGGGTCTGCAAACAACACTGGCTTTATCAGAGCCTCCACCAGCTGTAGCGAAGACACATATCAAAATATCAAAAGTAGGAAGGATGCTTCGAAAGTACCGAGTGGATCTTCAGTGGTTTAACGGCGTGTTTCACTTTCTGGTTTTTTTCTTTTTTTTTCCCACTAGAGTTTATCCCCTCTGGTTTAGAGTTCGCTTCTTCAAGATTTGGCAAATTTAATTTTATTATTTAACTTTGTAGGCGGATGCCCTGACTGACACCACAGTCGTTAAGGTCCCTGTGTGAACGAATTCATGTGCGCCACTTGTTTGTGAATCATGTCAACAGAGTTCTGTGTGTGATTATACACTCCTGGAAATTGAAATAAGAACACCGTGAATTCATTGTCCCAGGAAGGGGAAACTTTATTGACACATTCCTGGGGTCAGATACATCACATGATCACACTGACAGAACCACAGGGACATAGACACAGGGCAACAGAGCATGCACAATGTCGGCACTAGTACAGTGTATATCCACCTTTCGCAGCAATGCAGCCTGCTATTCTCCCATGGAGACGATCGTAGAGATGCTGGATGTAGTCCTGTGGAACGGCTTGCCATGCCATTTCCACCTGGCGCCTCAGTTGGACCAGCGTTCGTGCAGGACGTGCAGACCGCGTGAGACGACGCTTCATCCAGTCCCAAACATGCTCAATGGGGGACAGATCCGGAGATCTTGCTGGCCAGGGTAGTTGACTTACACCTTCTAGAGCACGTTGGGTGGCACGGGATACATGCGGACGTGCATTGTCCTGTTGGAACAGCAAGTTCCCTTGCCGGTCTAGGAATGGTAGAACGATGGGTTCGATGACGGTTTGGATGTACCGTGCACTATTCAGTGTCCCCTCGACGATCACCAGTGGTGTACGGCCAGTGTAGGAGATCGCTCCCCACACCATGATGCCGGGTGTTGGCCCTGTGTGCCTCGGTCGTATGCAGTCCTGATTGTGGCGCTCACCTGCACGGCGCCAAACACGCATGCGACCATCATTGGCACCAAGGCAGAAGCGACTCTCATCGCTGAAGACGACACGTCTCCATTCGTCCCTCCTTTCACGCCTGTCGCGACACCACTGGAGGCGGGCTGCACGATGTTGGGGCGTGAGCGGAAGACGGCCTAACGGTGTGCGGGACCGTAGCCCAGCTTCATGGAGACGGTTGCGAATGGTCCTCGCCGATACCCCAGGAGCAGCAGTGTCCCTAATTTGCTGGGAAGTGGCGGTGCGGTCCCCTACGGCACTGCGTAGGATCCTACGGTCTTGGCGTGCATCCGTGCGTCGCTGCGGTCCGGTCCCAGGTCGACGGGCACGTGCTCCTTCCGCCGACCACTGGCGACAACATCGATGTACTGTGGAGACCTCACGCCCCACGTGTTGAGCAATTCGGCGGTACGTCCACCCGGCCTCCCGCATGCCCACTATACGCCCTCGCTCAAAGTCCGTCAACTGCACATACGGTTCACGTCCACGCTGTCGCGGCATGCTACCAGTGTTAAAGACTGCGATGGAGCTCCGTATGCCACGGCAAACTGGCTGACACTGACGGCGGCGGTGCACAAATGCTGCGCAGCTAGCGCCATTCGACGGCCAACACCGCGGTTCCTGGTGTGTCCGCTGTGCCGTGCGTGTGATCATTGCTTGTACAGCCCTCTCGCAGTGTCCGGAGCCAGTATGGTGGGTCTGACACACCGGTGTCAATGTGTTCTTTTTTCCATTTCCAGGAGTGTATTTTAACTGTTTATATGCCATGTTCTCAGGAGTATTTGAGTGAACGAGTGTGGGAAACCATTTAAAAACCACACTCCGGCTGGCTGGTGTACCAGGTGGCGTTCGATAATACGCAGCGCGTCTACTGTTACATTTTGTCTACCAGAATTTGCAGGTATAGATTGTTCATATAATAACTATACTCATCAGCCATAACATTATCATCTGCTATCGATATAAATGTGTCCAGGCGACAGCAGTGTCACCTGATGAGGAATGACTGCTAGACAGACACACGCACGGTGCATGTAGTTGTCGGTCAGTGTGCTGTCCGTGTGTGGAGGGGGGGTCTATCTGAGTTTGAGCGAGAGCAGACTGTGATGGCCCGGAGATTCGACACGAGCGTTTCGGAAACTGCACGATCTGTTGAGGGTGTTCGAGGAGTTCTGTGGTGAATGTCTTCAAGAGGCGGCAAAACCAGGGAGATTCACCGTCTAGAAGTGGTGACGCTGGGCTGCCATCCCTCACTGCTGACATATCTACATCTACATCTACATGGATACTCTGCAAATGACATTTAATTGCCTGGCAGAGGGTTCATCGAACCACCTTCACAATTCTCTGTCATTCCAATCCCGTATAACGCGCGGAAAGAATGAACACCTATATCTTTCCGTACGAGCTTTGATTTCCCTTATTTTATCGTGGTGATCGTTCCGCCCTATGTAGTTCGGTGTCAACAAAATATTTTCGCATTCGGAGGAGAAAGTTGGTGATTGGAATTTCGTGAGAAGATTTCGTCGCAACGAAAAACGCCTTATCTTCTGGTAAACCTTCCGGGATGTAAGGTCGTTGTCCATGAAACTCTTCAGCTCCTAACGTTTCGTCCAGAGCTGCGCTGGACATTCGGCAAGACTCACCGGAGGAGAAACACCCCTCTGAAGATGTCCAGCGCAGCTCTGGACGAAACGTTAGGAGCTGAAGAGTTTCATGGACCACGACCTTACATCCCGGAAGGTTTACCGGAAGATATGTCATCCGGTCGTGAAAGCCTTCATACTATGAAAAACGCCTTTCTTCTAATGATTTCCATCCCAAATTCCATATCATTTCTGTGACACTCTCTCCCATATTTCACGATAATACAAAACCTGCTGCCTTTCTTTGAACTTTTTTGATGTACTCCGTCAGTCCTGCCTGGTAAGTATCCCACACCGCGCAGCAGTATTCTAAAAGAGGACGGACAAGCGTAGTGTAGGCAGTCTCCTTAACAGATCGGTTACATTTTCTAAGTGTCCTGCCAATAAAACATTTTTTGGTTAGTCTTCCCGACAACATTTTCTATGTGTTCTTTGCAATTTAGTTATTCGTAATTGTAATCCCTAGGTACTTAGTTTAATTTACGGCTTTTAGATTAGACTGATTTATCGTGTAAGCGAAGTTTAACGAGTTCCTTTTAGCACTCATGTGGATTGCCTCACACTTTTCGTTATTTAGGGTCAAATGCCACTTTTTGCACCATTCAGATATTTTTTTCTAAATCGTTTTGCAGTTTGTTTTAATCTTCTGATGACTTTATTAGTATATAAACGACAGTGTCATTTGCAAACAACCGAAGACGGCTGCTCAGATTGTCTCCCAAATTGTTTATATGCATAAGGAACAGCAAAGGGCCTATAACACTACCTTAAGGGACGCGTGAAATACTTCTGTTTTACTCGATGACTTTCCGTCAATTACAACGAACTGTGACCTCCCTGACAGGAAATCACAAATCCAGTCATATAAGTGAGACGATATTCCATAGGCATGCAACTTCACTACGAGCCGCTTGTGTGGTACAGTGTCAAAAGCCCTCCGGAGATCCAGAAATACGGAGTCGATCTGAAATCCCTTGTCAGTAGCACTCAACACTTCATGTGAATAAAGAGCTAGTCGTGTTTCACAGGAACGATGGCTTCTAGACCCATGTTGACTGTGTGCCAATAGACCGTTTTATCCGGGGTAATTCATAATGTCCAAACATAATATATGTTCCAGAATACTGCTGTATATCGACGTTAACGATATGGGCCTGTAATTTAGTGGATTACTCCTACTACCTTTCTCGAATATTGGTGTGACCTGTGCAACTTTCCAGTCTCTGGGTACGGATCTTACGTCGAGCGAACGGTTGTATATGATTGTTAAGTATGGACCTAATGCATCACCATACTCCGAAAGGAACGTAATTGGTATTCAGTCTGGACCAGAAGACTTGCTCTTATTAAGTGATTTAAGTTGCTTCACTACTCCGAGGATATTTACTTCTACGTTACTCATGTTGGCAGCTGTTCTCGATTCGAATTCTGGAATATTTATTTCTTCTTCTTTTGTGAAGGAAATTTCGGAAGGCTGTGTTTAGTAACTCTGCTCTGGCAGCACTGTCTTCGATAGTATCTCCATTGCTATCGTGTAGAGAAGGCATTGATTGTTTCTTGCCGCTAATATACTTCACATACGACCATAATCTCTTTGGATTTTCTGCCAGATTTGGAGATAAAGTTTCGCTGTTGAAACTGTTATAGGCATTTCGCATTGAAGTCCGCGCTAAATTTCGAGCTTCTGTAAAAGATCGCCAATCTTGGGGATTTTGCGCCTGTTTAAATTTGGCATGTTTGTTTCGTTGTTTCTGCAACAGTGTTCTAACCCGTTTTGTGTACCAAGGAGGATCAGCTCCGACATTTGTTAGTTTATTTGGTATAAACCTCTCAATTGCTGCCGATACTATTTCTCTGAATTTAAGCCACATCTGATCTACGCTTATATTATTAATTTGGAATGAGGGCAGATTGTCTCTCAGGAAGGCATCAAGCGAATTTTTATCTGCTTTTCTGAATAGGTATATTTTTCGCATATTTTTCGAGGATTTGGGTATTACAATATTCAATCTCGCTACGACGACCTTGTGTTCACTAATCCCTATATCGGTTTTGATGCTGGTTATTAACTGAGGATTATTTGTTGCTAAGACGTCAAGTGTGTTTTCATAACCGTTTACTATTCGCGTGGGCTCATGAACTAACTGCTCGAAATAATTTTCAGACAATGTGTTTAGCACAATTTAGGATGATATATGCGTACCTCCGGAATTAAACGTGTATTTTCGCCAACATATCGAGGATAAATTAAAGTCACCACCAACTGTTATCGTATGAGTCGGGTACGTGTTTTAAATCAAACTCAAGTTTTCTTTGAACCTTTCAGCAACTGTATAATCTGAACTGGGAGGTCGGTAAAAGGATCCAATTATTATTTTATTCCGGTTGCCAACAATGACCTCTGCCCATACTAACTCGCAGGAAGTATTTACATCAATTTCGCGACAAGTTAAACTACTTCTAACAGCAACAAACACGCCACCGCCAACCGTGTTTAGCCTATCTTTTCGGAACACCGTTAGGTTTTACGTAAAAATTTCGGCTGAGGTTATATCCGGCTTTAGCCAGCTTTCAGTGCCTATGACGATTTGAGCATCAGTGCTTTCTATTAGCGCTTGGAGCTCTGGTACTTTCCCAACACAGTTACGACAATTTACAACTGTTATACCGATGGTTCCTGTATCTACTTTCTTCCTGTGTTCGGCCTGCATCGTTTGTGACTAAAGCCGTTCTTGTGTTTTATCGAGACCCTCTAACCTAAAAAATCGCCCAGTCCACGCCACATAGCCCCTGCTACCTGTGTAGCCGCCTCCTGTGTATAGTAGACACCTGACCTATTCAGCGGAACCCGAAACCCAACCACCCTTTGGCGCAAGTCGAGGAATCTGCAGCCTACACGGCCACAGAACCGTCTGAGCCCCTGAGTCAGACCCTCCACTCGGCTCTGTACCAGAGGTCCGCAATCGGTCCTGGCGACTACGCTGCAAATGTTCAGCTCTGCTTTCATCTTGCCAGCTAGATTGGCAGCCTTCATTACTTGTGTTAGCCGCTCTAAACCAGAGAGAATCTCTTTTGATCGAAAGCGACACACATCATTGGTACTGACGTGAGCCACCACCTGCAGCTGGCTGCACCCTGTGCTCTTCATGGCATCCGAGAGGACCCTTTCCACATCTGCAATGACTCCACCCGGTATACACGTGGAGTGCACATTGGTTTTCTTACCCTCCTTGTCAGCCAAGTCCCTAAGGGCATCACAGGCTGGGCAGACTGTTAAAACAGGACAGGTGGCGAACTGTGGTGGAACTAACAGCAGACTTCAAGGCAGGGCTGAGTGCAAGTGTGTCTGAACACGCAGTGCACCGAACACTCCTAGAGATGGGCTTCCTCAGCCAACGACGCGTACATGTGCCAGTGTGAACACCAAGACATCGGCAACTGCGACTGAAATCAGCACGTGACCATCGGCAGTGATCCTTCCCTATATATCTGTTCCTTATCTAACGTATTCAGGATGAGTATAGAGACTAATCCTCATTAAATAAAAAAGGACGATTCAGTTAATAAATGTTATTTATAAAATAAAAAAGAAAATGCAAAAACCGCAACATGTTATCCTAAAAAATATACAATTATAAATTCTAATATTTACTCAATAGTTTGGACAAGAATAGAATAGAAGCTTTCGAAATGTGGTGCTACAGAAGAATGGTGAAGATTAGATGGGTAGATCACATAACTAATGGGGAAGTATTGAATAGTATTGGGGAGAAGAGAAATTTGTGGCACAACTTGACCAGAAGAAGGGATCGGTTGGTAGGACATGTTCTGAGGCATCAAGGGATCACCAGTTTAGTATTGGAGGGCAGCGTGGAGGGTAAAAATCGTAGGGGGAGACCAAGAGATGAATACACTAAGCAGATTCTGAAGGATGTAGGTTGCAGTAGGTACTGGGAGATGAAGAAGCTTGCACAGGATAGAGTAGCATGGAGAGCTGCATCAAACCAGTCTCAGGACTGAAGACCACAACAACAATATTTACTCTATCCAAGACATGCACAACACCTAGCTGTCTAAACGCCCCACTGACATGTTCGTTAAGAACACTGCAAAGGTTGATACTGTTAACCTTTTCGTTAGGTCTAATAATCACCTAAGTTGCCGTAGACAACGAAAAACTCAGGCGAACTAGTGGAACCGTACGTATTTATCATTACTGTTCCCCACATTAGCTCGATGGGGAAACATCACCCAAGTGATGAGCAAAATGTGCATCTTCCGCGTCGTAAAAGACTGGCGCCGCCGTGAAGATGCAGCGTGCCAGTCAGAAAATAAATACGGCTACACAATGGACGTATTACTGCGTCCGAAAACTCCTATGGCTGAAGATACTCGGTTATCGCAGTTATTTACGAGACTAGACTGTCTGGTTGCCTACACTGACCACGGACAGAGGAGTCTACCTAGGTATGAGCGTAAACGAGCGCTTCCCAACACTAACAGCGCCACAATGAACTACCAACCTGTTCCTCTTTACAGAGAAACAAACTGCTCGTAGTTCAAGTAGTGCAGTCAGCCCGCTTTGAACACAGCCAGTCACGGCTCTCCTTTCGAAGCGTTTTCCTCCCACACTTGTAGGATGAGAAACCGCTCGCCGGCCTGCATAGCGCTTCTAGAACCTTCGACATATTTCTCGAAAGATTCGAGCAAACGTATCCCCAAACCTCCGACCGATGGCATCGTTTCGCAGCGTCACTTTGGCGCGAAGCGGCCAACGGCTGCTCTGTCACCGAACTATAACTGTAACCTCGCCAAAGTCATCGATCTCTGTTGATATAAAATATCTTCATTAATTAATAAATTAACATAATAATCAATTTTAATTAATAATTGTAACGCTCGAACAGTCCACGGGTATACTGCCGGTTCATAGTGTCCAACGGGCACAATATTTCGGCGATCACACATGTCGCCATCGTCAGGTGCGCTGACGAACTGAGCCGATTTAAATCTCCTCAACCGCCCGGGCCCGCCCTCAGAAGCTCAGTTCGTCAGCGCACCTGACGATGGCGACTTGTCTGATCGCCGAAGTACGAGGTGCATTCAAGTTCTAAGGCCTCCGATTTTTTTTCTCCGGACTGGAAAGACATAAAAACATGCGCATTGTTTTAAAATGAGGCCGCGTTCATTGCCAATACGTCCCAGAGATGGCAGCACCGTACGACAGATGGAATTTTACCGCCAGCGGCGAGAATGAGAACTGTTTTAAATACTAAAAATGGCGACGTTTTCCTTACTTGAACAGCGTGCAATCATTCGTTTTCTGAATTTGCATGGTGTGAAACCAATTGAAATTCATCGACAGTTGAAGGAGACGTGTGGTGATGGAGTTATGGATGTGTCGAAAGTGCGTTCGTGAGTGCGACAGTTTAATGAAGGCAGAACATCGTGTGACAAACCGAAACAACCTTGGGCTCGCACGAGCCAGTCTGACGACATGATCGAGAAAGTGGAGAGAATTGTTTTGGGGGATCGCCGAATGACTGTTGAGCAGATCGACTCCAGAGTTGGCATTTCTGTGGGTTCTGTGCACACAATCCTGCATGACGACCTGAAAATGCGAAAAGTGTCATCCAGGTGGGTGCCACGAATGCTGACGGACGACCACACGGCTGCCTGTGTGGCATGTTGCCAAGCAATGTTGACACGCAACGATAGCATGAATGGGACTTTCTTTTCGTCGATTGTGACAATGGATGAGACGTGGATGCCATTTTTCAATCCAGAAACAAAGCGCCAGTCAGCTCAATGGAAGCACACAGATTCACCGTCACCAAAAAAATTTCGAGTAACCGCCAGTGCTGAAAAAATGATGGTGTCCATGTTCTGGGACAGCGTGGGCGTAATCCTTACCCATTGCATTCCAAAGGGCACTACGGTAACAGGTGCATCCTACGAAAATGTTATGAAGAACAAATTCCTTCCTGCACTGCAACAAAAACGTCCGGGAAGGGCTGCGCGTGTGCTGTTTCACCGAGACAACGCACCCGCACATCGAGCTAACGTTACGCAACAGTTTCTTCGTGATAACAACATTGATGTGATTCCTCATGCTCCCTACTCACCTGACCTGGCTCCTAGTGACTTTTGACTTTTTCCAACAATGAAAGACACTCTCCGTGGCCGCACATTCACCAGCCGTGCTGCTATTGCCTCAGCGATTTTCCAGTGGTCAAAACAGACTCCTAAAGAAGCCTTCGCCGCTGCCATAGAATCATGGCGTCAGCGTTGTGAAAAATGTGTACGTGTGCAGGGCGATTACATCGAGAAGTAACGCCAGTTTCATCGATTTCGGGTGAGTAGTTAATTAGAAAAAAAATCGGAGGCCTTAGAACTTGAATGCACCTCGTATTGGACAGTATGAAGCGGCAGTATACCCGTGGACTGCTCGAGCATCAAATACGCCGGGAGAAACTGAAGACTCACAATAACTGTAACGTTTAAGGCGACGAAAATCGCATCGCCTTACAACTTGAAGCGCGTGTTTCATGTGCTTCTTTTTATTTATTTTTATACACGCTTTGAAAATATGCTGTTCCTAGGCAGCAGGGCACTGAGGTTATCTCCGGAACGCGTCGTTATTCCTACAATTTGTTGTAATAACATGACGAAAAACGTGATCTTTGTGGTTAAAGGAATTTCGTATTTATTTATTTTCGCGTTACAACTCGCTTGCTTTAAAAGTACGCCGTTTTAAGACAATGGAATGTTCAACACTCATCGAAAATGTGTCGTTATTGGTAAGATTTGCTACATTTAAATATTAGTTAGTAACATACCGGCGACTAAAGCGTTCAGAAGACTTTACCACAAAATAAATGTTCGCTCCTCGCAGAATTTCAGCGTAGTGTAATTGGGAGGAGTGCCACGTTACAAAAGAGTAGGTAGTGGGGTCATATCTCACTGTATCCAGATTTTTTTCACTTTCGCGTTTTCTAAAAGGTTGTGGAACTTTCTTACTAAATTAATGGAACCAATTTCAATAATACCTGATGTTGTGTGCCTATAAGTGTGCTCTCTGTAAGGAGTGTTTTTTTTTATTTTTATTTATTTTTTCCTTTATTGTAATTTTAATACCTGTACATCAGGTAGGCTGGCAGCAGCATCCTACGCTGCTCTTCAGCCTGATTTTTTTAGAGTTTGTGAATTTTTATAAGCTGATGTTCTCACTGACTGGACATGTATCTTTCATTTTTGTCTTACTACATATCCATGGACATTGAAGTTTTTATTTACGTATACTATAGACAGAACAACATGACTAGCATCGGGCAAGGGAGGGGAAGTGCGTTTTAATATTGCTAAAGGAGGAGTTTTAGCGTGCCCGTCTTCGTAAACAAACTGTGTGGTTTGCGAGCAAAATAAAGCCGACAACTGCCGCTAGAGAGCGCTGAGACCACAAAATCACGTTATCCAGCTTGTACCGTGTGGTCATGGCGCTATGTCTCGTGACGTTCCACGCATCCGCATCCGGATCCACGTCAACGTTAGCTACCTTGACCCCTGTCACGATGGCCTAACGTTATACGAGCAAGTTCAACGTACTCTTTCACGCCGTCCATAAATCGCACAACCGTTGCGTGCGACCGTTTCCCTCGCAGCTCGTATTCTTGCACTAAAAAAAATCCAATTCTAATTCATTGCTCGAATAGCAGTAAAAAAAGTCAAACCCCACCCTCTTTTTTCTGGATCCTGTTAAGAGTTGTGTCGATCTCGTCGGTCGAGGAAATTTATGTGAGGTAATGAGCTTACGGTTAAGAGAGGGCCAGGTTCTACCTGGGAAGGGTCAGAGTTGATAGCCGGGGACGGCAGGTACACAGGAGGCGATCGCGCCTGCGCGTCCCGGCAGCTGCCCACAAGGTCAGCGGGTCAAAAATGGTTCAAATGGCTCTGAGCACTATGCGACTTAACTTCTGAGGTCATTAGTCGCCTAGAACTTAGAACTAATTAAACCTAACTAACCTAAGGACATCACACACATCCATGCCCGAGGCAGGATTCGAACCTGCGACCGTAGCGCCTAGAACCGCACGGCCACTCCGCCCAGCGCGGTTCCAACACAAAGCATTCGGGTTACAAGACATGCTGCAATGGTAAGGTTCAAATGGTTCAAATGGCTCTGAGCACTATGCGACTTAACTTCTGAGGTCATCAGTCGCCTAGAACTTAGAACTAATTAAACCTAACTAACTTAAGGACATCACACACATCCATGCCCGAGGCAGGATTCGAACCTGCGGCCGTAGCGGTCACGCGGTTCCAGACTGAAGCGCCTTTAACCGCACGGCCACACCGGCCGGCGCAATGCTAAGGTTCGGGACAAATTTGTCCATTCCGAAGCAGCGCAACGCTCGCTTTTATTTCATAAATGTCACTATATGGGACTGTTCCCCGAGGAAATTATTTATCCAGTATGCATTAAATACATGTAAACTAAAGAATATTACAGAAATATGTTCGCCAACATATCGAGGATAAATTGAAGTCACCACCAACTGTTATCGTATGAGTCGGGTACGTGTTTTAAATCAAACTCAAGTTTTCTTTGAACCTTTCAGCAACTGTATCATCTGAACTGGGATGTGCGGTTTACGAGAAGCTGTTCTACCACTATGTCTCACTCTTCTTAACTGCCTACTTAAAGTCATTACGCTTGCTGGAGTGCACTTTAGAACTCAGGAGTGATTCCTTATGCTAATTTCATGCGATTTCTTACAACTACCGTCTCCAATGCTTCTGTTCGTGAGATTTGCGTGGTCTTGGTCACAATCACATCACGTGTCGACATGTGCAGGTTTAGTCGGGTTGAAATGTCCGAGACGGATTTGTTCCTAAGGTGACATTCAGTGATTTGTCTGCGTCCGAAGCCACTGAACAATCCACTCTGCTGTTTCGGCATCCCTATTGCAAAACACAATACGCCCCGACTTGTCTTCCACTGGCGGCTCCATCTGGTTGTCAGTTCTGTATTACATAGCGGTGTCCACATACTATAGCCCAGGTAGAGTAGTTTTCATGGCCTAATAAAGTCTGTTTATTGATTTCTTCTAAGAAAACTACAACTGCTTTTCGCTATACCGAGGCCGGTGAAACTTGGCGCTTGATGTATGCGTTTCAAGTTGGCAGCATAACAGTTTAACAAGTGAAGAATGAGAAGCGTGAGGCGCCAGGCGTGCGCCACGAACCAATCCCAGCGCAGAACCGCTTCCGGTCGTGATGTCAAAGCTTCTGCGTTGCCGGCTTTGTTTTGTGTGTACGTAAACAACGTGCGTTGTGGTTGCTTTCTGCTGTATGCTTGCGTTGTTACGTGCTTTAGAAAATTCTGATACGTGAAAAATGCCACGGAAAAGAGTTTGAGCGCCTAGTGACAATCCGCTGCGTCGAGATGTGTCGCTAAACAGCCAGGCAATGCAGTTATTACGAAGAACTAGCGAGTTTTACGAGCAGGAGAAAGTATATGTAAGTATTCGTGGACAGCCCTCGGTTCCTTCCGATAAAGTGGTGGAACGCACAACTCTTGCACTTAGTGCAAGAACGGTAGTAAGTAAGACAGTGATACTGCAAAAGCTGAGAGATGTAGACCTGGGCCGTAATGATTCCGAGGCGCCTGGGTCAGATACTGTATTTTACCGACTCCTGGAAAGAAGAAAAAGCAGCCTCACCGGGTCACCGACTTACATTCTTTGCAGAGTGATGCTATTCGCAGGCATATTTATGCTTACTACAGCAGAAAAGAGTATCCCACTATAGCAAAGTTGACAGTGTCTTCAAAAGAAAGTGAACTTTTCAGGGATGGGGAAAGTTCACTGAAAATTGTGCTGAGAAGTATGCTTTTCCGTTACAAAGCGCTGGACAGACGATAAGTCCTGTTAGAAAAAGCGCGTATAGTAACGGCTCGATCCATATTCTTGCACAAAATTGTGGACAAGGACATTCATTACATAATATGGCTAGACGAAACGTGCGTTAATGCCGGGGAAGTTGCCAGTAAATACTGGACGGATGACACTCCAAGCTGTAGCGATCATCAGCTGTCGGGGAGAGGAGCAAGATTAATAATTAAGGTCCATGCAGGTTCTTGCCATGTTTTACTCCTGATGAACTTCCAGTTTTTCGGCCGAAAAACGCAGATGACTACCACCAAGACATGTACTACACACGGTTTGTTGAGCAGTTCAGGAACGTTTTACGAGGTGCATTCAAGTTCTAAGGCCTCCGATTGTTTTCCTCCGGACTGGAAAGAGACAGAAACATACGCATTGTTTTAAAATTAGGCCGCGTTCATTGTCAATACGTCCCAGAGGTGGCTGCACCGTTCGGCAGATGGAATTTTACCGCCAGCGGCGAGAATGAGAACTGTTTTAAATACTTAAAATGGCGACGTTTTCCTTACTTGAACAGCGTGCAATCATTCGTTTTCTGAATTTGCGTGGTGTGAAACCAATTGAAATTCATCGACAGATGAAGGAGACATGTGGTGATGGAGTTATGTATGTGTCGAAAGTGCATTCGTGGGTGCGACAGTTTAATAAAGGCAGAATATCGTGTGACAACAAACCGAAACAACCTCGAGCTCGCACAAGCCGGTCTAACGACATGATCGAGAAAGTGGAGAGAATTGTTTTGGGTCATCGCCGAATGACTGTTGAACAGATCGCCTCCAGAGTTGGCATTTCTGTGGGTTCTGTGCACACAATCCTGCATGACGACCTGAAAATGCGAAAAGTGTCATGCAGGTGGGTGCCACGAATGCTGACGGACGACCACACGGCTGCCAGTGTGGCATGTTGCCAAGTAATGTTGACGCGCAACGACAGCATTAATGGGACTTTCTTTTCGTCGGTTGTGACAATGGATGAGACGTGGATGCCAGTTTTCAATCCAGAAACAAAGCGCCAGTCAGCTCAATGGAAGCACACAGATTCACCGCCACCAACAAAATTTCGGGTAACCGCCAGTGCTGAAAAAATGATGGTGTCCATGTTCTGGGACAGCGAGGGCGTAATCCTTACCTATTGGGTTCCAAAGGGCACTACGGTAACAGGTGCATCCTACGAAAATGTTTTGAAGAACAAATTCCTTCCTGCACTGCAACAAAAACGTCCGGGAAGGGCTGCGCGTGTGCTGTTTCACCAAGACAACGCACCCGCACATCGAGCTAACGTTACGCAACAGTTTCTTCGTGATTAACAACTTTGAAGTGATTTCTCATGCTCCCTACTCACGTGACCTGGCTCCTAGTGACTTTTGGCTTTTTCCAACAATGAAAGACACTCTCCGTGGCCGCACATTCACCAGCCGTGCTGCTATTGGCTCAGCGATTTTCCAGTGGTCAAAACAGACTCCTAAAGAAGCCTTCGCCGCTGCCATGGAATCATGGCGTCAGCGTTGTGAAAAATGTGTACGTCTGCAGGGCGATTACGTCGAGAAGTAACGCCAGTTTCATCGATTTCGGGTGAGTAGTTAATTAGAAAAAAAAAATCGGAGGCCTTAGAACTTGAATGCACCTCGTATTGGATACTATGAAGCGGCAGTATACCCGAGGACTGCGTAAAACAGTTTTATGTCCCTACAATTATTCTAATGGGCAATGCTCCATATCATTCAGTGAACAAAGACCCGACAACAAACAATCGCAAAGAAATTACGGTGCAGTCGTTACAGGCACGAAATATTGCTGAGGATATGAGCATGACGATGCTTTTGTTACATTCGCTTGTTAAAGAAAATAAGCCTATGATGCTTACTTATGTCGTAAACGAAATCCACCAAGGAACAGCATCATAGTGCAATAAGGCTGCCACCATATCACTGCCATTTCAACGCAGTATGGAGTGATTTGAAGACATATACACGCATCACCCCCGTTCCCAGAACTCCTGACGATAGACGTCTGTGGGTATTGTATCACAGACAAAGGCCTTTTGACTGTTCAGAAATGTGAATAAACCCGCCCAAAGATGTAAACAACCATGCATGAGCAGCGCCTATTAGACGGAGGGGGTCCGACAGCCGATCAGTTCCAGTCATTCCACCAGGAAGGAGGTACACGGATCGTGTTCTCTGTAGTTCAACCATGCCTAGACGGGCAATACCGCGGTTCGATCGCGTCCGAATTCTTACTTCGTGCCAGGAAGGGCTCTCAACAAGGGAGGCGTCCAGGGGTCTCGGAGTGAACCAAAGCTACGTTGTTCGGACGTGGGGGAGGCACAGAGAGACAGGAACTGTCGATAACATGCCTCGCTCAGGGCGCCCAAGGGCTACTACTGCAGTGGATGACCGCTAACTCCGGATTATGGCTCGGAGGAACCCTGACAGCAACGGCACCATGTTGAATATTGTTTTTCATGCAGCCACAGGACGTCGTGTTACGACTCAAACTGTGCGCAATAGTCTGCTTGCATGATGCGCAACTTCACTCCCGACGTCCATGGCGAGGTCTATCTTTGCAACCACGACAACGCGCAGCGCGGTACAGATGGGCCCAACAACATGCCTAATGTACCGCTCAGGATTGGCATCACGTTCTCTTCACCAGTGACTGTCGCATATGCCTTCAACTAGACAATCGTCGGAGACGTGTTTGGAGGCAACCCGGTCAGGCTGAACGCCTTAGACACACTGTCCAGCGAGTGCAGCAAGGTAGAGGTTCCCTGATGTTCTGGGGTGGAATTATGTGGGGCAGACGTACGCCGCTGGTGGTCATGGAAGGCACAATAACGGTTGCACGATACGTAAATGCCATCCTCCGCACCCCCATCGTGCACATCTTATGAATGACTTCTTTCAGGATAACGACATCGCTCGACTAGAGTGGGCAGCATGTTCTCCAGACATGAACCCTCTCGAACATGCCTGGGACAGACTGAAATGGGCTGTTTATGGACGACGTGACCCACCATTCACTCTGCAGGATCTACGCCGTATCGCCGTTGACGAGTGGGACAATCTGGAACAACAGTGCCTTGATGAACTTGTGGATAGTATGCCATGACGAATACAGGCATACATCAGTGCAAGAAGACGTGCTACTGGTTATTAGAGCTACCGGTGTATACCGCAATCTGGACCACCACCTCTGAGGTCTCGCGATATAGTGGTACAAAACGCAATGTGTAGTTTTCATGAGCAATAAAAAGGGCGAAAATGTACAGGTTCAAAATGGCTCTGAGCTCTATGAGACTGAACTGCTGTGGTCATCAGTCCCTAGGAACTTGGAACTACTTAAACCTAACTAACCTACGGACATCACAAAGACCCATGCCCGAGACAGGATTCGAACCTGCGACCGCAGCGGTCGCGCGGTTCCGGACTGTAGCGCCTAGAACCGCTCGGCCACTCCGGCCGGCGAAAATGTACAGGTTCCGGAACTCTCGAATCGAGGTGATGCAAAACATTTTTTTCATGTGTGTATAAGGAACAATAAGTCCTTTACAATAATAGACATGGAAAGGCTGTTGCGTGAAATTCTTGCGGCTGTGGATGCTGCCCTCGTGGAGGAAAAAGGTCGAGCACGTTGAAAAACATAGTCGAGCAGCACAGACAATGGAAGGTAACATTAGTGACTATGAAAAGCTAATGATTTGTCTTGGTGGTAACGACGATGAAGATGGTTTCCGAGCCGATTCCAACATCAGTGACGATGGCCAACTGGATGGAATTGCACCACTGTCGCGTAATTGGTGAGTGGAAAGCCACGAATATCGGTTATTGGATATATCACCGTCATAATAAAACCTAGAGTGAGAATTCACTACGTCGGTTTTTATTTATTTTGTAAAATATGTACCAAATTGTTTTCAAGATAATCGGTCATCAAATGCTTATTTCTTTGCTCCGTTATGGAAAACGTGTGCTTTGTTATAGTTATATCTACGGTATTATGCGGTTGCTTATTTGCTATCATTGTGGTAGCAACTCAAAAACGAATTGTTATTGCTCATTAGGTTAAGTTTACGAGGTGGAACGGAGATGCGTATCGTCACCTATATGTATAGAGGCTGATGTTGCAACGTCGCTATTGTAGTATAGCTAATCTAACTTCACATAAAGCGAACTGTCAAGTGCAATGTTCCACCGGCGCAAATATAATTACGTTATATTTATTTCTAATTTTTATATCTCATGTCGAAACAAGGCACGGGAGTAGACAACATTCCATTAGAACTACTGACGGCCGTGGGAGAGCCAGTCCTGACAAAACTCTACCATCTGGTGAGCAAGATGTATGAGACAGGCGAAATACCCTCAGACTTCAAGAAGAATACAATAATTCCAATCCCAAAGAAAGCAGGTGTTGACAGATGTGAGAATTACCGAACTATCAGCTTAATAAGTCACGGCTGCAAAATACTAACGCGAATTCTTTACAGACGAATGGAAAAACTCGTAGAAGCGGACCTCGGGGAAGATCAGTTTGGATTCCGTAGAAATATTGGAACACGTGACGCAATACTGACACTACGACTTATGTTAGAAGAAAGAGTAAGGAGAGGCAAATCTACGTTTCTAGCATTTCTAGACTTAGAGAAAGCTTCTGACAATGTTGACTGGAATACTCTCTTTCAAATTCTGAAGGTGGCAGGGGTAAAATACAGGGGGCGAAAGGCTATTTACAATTTGTACAGAAAGCAGATGGCAGTTATAAAGAGTCGAGGGACGTGAAAGGGAAGCAGTGGTTGGGAAGGGAGTGAGACAGGGTTGTATCCTCTCCCGGATGTTATTCAATCTGTATATTGAGCAAGCAGTGAAGGAAACAAAAGAAAAATTCGGAGTAGGTATTAAAATCCATGGAGAAGAAATAAAAACTTTGAGCTTCGTCTATGACATTGTAATTCTGTCAGAGACAGCAAAGGACTTGGAAGAGCAGTTGAACGGAATGGATAGTGTTTTGAAAGGAGGATATAAGATGAACATCAAGACAAGCAAAACGAGGATAATGGAATGTAGTCGAATAAAATCGGGTGATGCTGAGGGAATTAGATTAGGAAATGAGACAGTTAAAGTAGTAAAGGAGTTTTGCTATTTGGGGAGCAAAATAACTGATGATGATCGAAGTAGAGACGATATAAAATGTAGACTGGCAATGGCAAGGAAAGCGTTACAGAAGAAGATAAATTTGTTAACATCGAGTATAGATTTAAGTGTCAGGAAGTCGTTTCTGAAAGTATTTGTATGGAGTGTAGCCATCTATGGAAGTGAAACACGGACGATAACTAGTTTGGACAAGAAGAGAATAGAAGCTTTAGAAATGTGGTGCTAGATAAGAATGCTGAAGATTAGATGGGTAGATCATATAACTAATGAGGAGGTATTGAATAGGATTGAGGAGAAGAGAAGTTTGTGGCACAACTTGACTAGAAGAAGGGATCGGTTGGTAGGACATGTTCTGAGGCATCAAGGGATCACCAATTTAGTATTGGAGGGCAGCGTGGAGGGTAAAAATCGTAGAGGGAGACCAAGAGATGAATACACTAAACAGATACAGAAGGGTGTAGGTTGCAGTAGGTACTGGGAGATGAAGAAGCTTGCACAGGATAGAGTAGCATGGAGAGCTGCATCAAACCAGTCTCAGGGCTGAAGACCACAACAAAAACAATAACAACGTGTTACTTGTCTTTATATACTCTATGTGTCGTATGAAAATATGTAGATTGGTTTGATGTAAGACAGGGCCTGGGTGTCTAATCTTGTCATGATAAAACAAATGGGCTACGACCCTGTGCCTTCTCAACTGTCGCCACCCTGTCGTGTCCTTTGTTTTCACGGCAGCGCTGTTACAGGTGAGAGACAGCGGCAGTAGACGGGGTACCGTTCTGCCGCAGCGCCGGCCCGCTGGCACAAAGAGCGGCGCGGCAGCTGGCGTCTGCTCCGAGGCGCAGGCAGGTGCTTCCAGCTCCAGCTCCAGCGCCACCTGCTCACCTGCTGCAGCAGCTGGGCGCCGCGCGCCGGCCCTGGAATGCGCACGCGATCTCCGCCGGACAAAACCTGCCGGCGCCAGCTGCCGCTCAGTTCCTACAGCTCCTGTCTGTGACCTCGACCTATCGCCGTTACGTAACTGCAGTTCCAGATACCTCCAACATACTGACCGTGCCTGTGCATTATTTAAAATTTTTCTTCATGTTCTCCTCTATCCGACTCTTGAACAAACGACCCAGTGACGTGCGTCCTGTCCTAAACCACTCTGCATGCAAGGTGAGTTTAAAGCCCGTCTCACACGGAGCAAGATTCGCTACAAGTTTCCTTGCTGGCTCGCGCGGCGGCTACCTTGCGGGCTCCGTCATCTGCTATCGGGCTACCTTGCTGGGAACCTTGTAAGATTTCCAGGATAGGTCCGGTGCTGTTTTTCTTGTAAGGTTCCCTGCGTGCTACCTGCGTTGGCCAATTGTGGACGTTTCGTTTGTGGCGTCAGACGCGGACAGCTTGGGCGGGAAGTCTTTGTTGATAGTCGCTTTTCTGCTGTTGTGAGGTGCGGTAGGAAGTTCTTATAATTATTAAATAATTGCACCGCAGTGGTCCAAGGAAGCGATTGAAGCATTGATATGTACTTATAGGGAAGAACAGTGAAAAGCGCAAACTATTCTAATAAACACTTGCGTGCAGAGGCACTCGAAAGGGTTGCAAGTGCCGTGTGTCTTGTTCGACCATATACGACGAGCAAGTAGTGCTATAGCAAAATGCACATTTTACGTACTCAGTTTAAAGTGGAGTACGCCAAAGTAAAATAATCGAAAAGCAGTGATACTGGGATGAACGACAAAACTATGAATTTTGTGTTGAATGTAGAAACCTACTACTTGCAAAAATCGGACACATTTAATATTTATTGAAAAAATTACTGATAATACAGAGCAAACACTGATTAGCTAAAAAGGGGATCATTAAACTGTCGCCATCCCGTTAGGACAATTAGGACAATGAATCTCCAGAATTTTAAGACAGATGATAGCGAAGAAATTTAAGCAATAATCACTGGCGTGACAACAGACGGTTGCCATGCTTTTCCGCAGCACCACAGTTCAACAGAAAATAAATGAACCAGAAAGCACTGAGCTTGCAGTTACTTATTCTGAAATGTTACAATCTGAAAGTAAAATTAAATGAAGTTACTGGTTAAATAAATGACTGGCTTAACTTAAACTTTGTTTTGTACAAAAATGACTTTCAGTAACCTCAGTGTAACGTAATGCAAAATTTAGAAAAACGAAAGCAATTTACTTTTGATTATTGAAAGATTGAATTGAATATACTTTAAGCAAATGAGCAGGTAAGTTTGCTTTTAATATAACAACAACAAAATCCATAGCCCGCATCTCGTGGTCGTGCGGTAGCGTTCTCGCTTTCCACGCCCGGGTTCCCGGGTTCGATTCCCGCCGGGGTCAGGGATTTTCTCTGCCTCGTGATGGCTGGGTGTTGTGTGCTGTCCTTAGGTTAGTTAGGTTTAAGTAGTTCTAAGTTCTAGGGGACTGATGACCATAGATGTTAAGTCCCATAGTGGACAGAGCCATTTGAACCATTTTTGAACAAGATCAATACCAAGCCAGCAGAAGCCACTCTTTAAGCTAAATGCAGAATAAATGAAATTGTGCACTCTTAATTTGAGCTGTATCTATAGTTATTAGTTTTGTCCGTGAAATTTTACTTCCTTTCAGTGAATGAAGTTAATACTTAAAATTGCAAATTAGTTAAGCCTCTGTTATGAAATACAAGGATGAAAAATTACTGAGACATAAAATTTAGACTGAAACTGGTCATTAGCAAACGCACAAAACTGGCAGTAAATACCTCATCGATTTTCACATTCTTACGACGCTCGGTGACTGCTTGGAAAGGAACGAGGACAATGACAACGCAGGTGCCCTGCAAGTTTTAACTATTGCAGCTTGTGATGTTACAAAATAAAAGTGATGTTGTTATTCAATGGAAAGTTGGAAATTGAGATTTAGCTTACTGTTTTATCAATCACAATTGGCGTAAGAATCATGGATTGACCATTGTCATAAAATATTGCATTATGAGATGTGATTAGTTTTTACTTGCAGTTTCGCGTGGCTTGAGGCAGTCACAACTAGCGTGCTATTGATTAAGAAATCGCATTATCATCTTTCTAATTACTTCATGATCGTAGATACGATCATACCCGGTTGTGAAGTTATTGTTATGACAAAACAATTTCCTAAGGGACCAGAAAGTTCTTAAGGGCGCAAAAACAACTGTAACATCACACAAAAGGGAAATTCAATATTAAAGCTGATGCAAGAAGACGATAAAACAGTTTTCTTTTTATCAATGTAACACGCACATTGGACTGCTGATCTTGGTGTCTGTAATATTAGCAAAATGCTTAATTAAAATGAAAATAATACTGAGGAGATAATAGAAATGAGCACTGTTAAATGATTCAGTATTCCCAGAACAAATATTTATTATAACTAAAACATATATCGTACCTTAAGCTTAATACTACAATGACGGTAGATTTTTATGTCCGTATCATGTCCATTGAGCGCTCTTCTATATATAGCCATTGTCTTCTTTGAGTCGCTCGTGCGTCGTCACGGTAAGTTATAACAGTTCTTTACACTTCACTCAAACTTAGACATAACACGTTTATATACATTTAGTAAAAATTAGATCAGACTACCACAAATCTGCGTCCGTCTTACTCGAGAAAAACAGTACAAGTCTTTTCGCTCAAGGCTTCATTTGTTCTCCAGCGAACAAAATAGTGAAGGATCGCATATCTATCCGTATTTTTCTGTTTATATTGCCGCCCAAAGACGACGAATTACATTATTTAGAAAATTCCACCGTCGCCATGCGACACCTCATTATACATTAATAATTATTTATAAACAAGTATTTGCCTTCTGGCTGAAAGTATTAACTACTCGTATTTGCTGTTTTAATGAAGTCAGAAATAGCGAATATCACAAGCTTATTATTCAGGTTAGCAATACTTGGTGAAAGAAATGTTGTTGGGTAGTGCCTATATTAGTTTATAATTATTCACTTAACAGTTTTACGACGTTGTAGCCGTGCAGTCGACGAAGGATGTAGCCGACGGCAATGCTCAGATGCCTCTGTTGCTGCTGCTGGTGGTTGAGAACCCCGAGTCGCCTCTAGAGGCACGGGTAATTACGGGGCGGGCAGCAGATGCAACTGCAGCTTCCTCCGCCCGTTCACTCCTGCCGCGCTCTCAATTCTCGCGGGTTAACGTATTTGGTGCGCCTACACTGGCGAGATGACAGCTGCACCCTGTGTCTGCGGGAGCGCCCACAAACGCTTCCGGACTCCTTCGTGACTCAAGGCGCTCTGCTTCATCCCTGCTCGCAACGAGTCGGAGTGTCGCCATACTCAAAGATAAACAACGGCACAGCTACTGTCATTTCGTCGTCGTTGCTATCGATACATTTAAATAAAGTTCCATTGCCTATTACCCAGCAATTTACAATATTATCATTATAATTACAATCAATTATACACAGTCAGAAATAAATACACTATTACATCGATTACTTATTAAATACAGGGTTATTACAAATGATTGAAGCGATTTCGCAGCTCTACAATAACTTTATTATCTGAGATATTTTCACAATGCTTTGCACACACATACAAAAACTCAAAAAGTTTTTTTAGGCATTCACAAATGTTCGATATGTGCCCCTTTAGTGATTCGGCAGACATCAAGCCGATAATCAAGTTCCTACCACACTCGGCGCAGCATGTCCCCATCAATGAGTTCGAAAGCATCGTTGATGCGAGCTCGCAGTTCTGGCACGTTTCTTGGTAGAGGAGGTTTAAACACTGAATCTTTCACATAACCCCACAGAAAGAAATCGCATGGGGTTAAGTCGGGAGAGCGTGGAGGCCATGACATGAATTGCTGATCATGATCTCCACCACGACCGATCCATCGGTTTTCCAATCTCCTGTTTAAGAAATGCCGAACATCATGATGGAAGTGCGGTGGAGCACCATCCTGTTGAAAGATGAAGTCGGCGCTGTCGGTCTCCAGTTGTGGCATGAGCCAATTTTCCGCGGGCTACGCGTGAAACTTGCCCGCACGCGTTCAACCGTTCGTTTCTTCGCTCACTGCAGGCCGACCCGTTGGTTTCCCCTTACAGACGCATCCAGAAGCTTTAAACTGCGCATACCATCGCCGAATGGAGTTAGCAGTTGGTGGATCTTTGTTGAAATTCGTCCTGAAGTGTCGTTGCACTGTTATGACTGACTGATGTGAGTGCATTTCAAGCACGACATACGCTTTCTCGGCTCCTGTCGCCATTTTGTGTCACTGCGCTCTCGAGCGCTCTGACGGCAGAAACCTGAAGTGCGGCTTCAGCCGAACAAAACTTTATGAGTTTTTCTACGTATCTGTAGTGTGTCGTGACCATATGTCAATGAATGGAGCTACAGTGAATTTATGAAATCGCTTCAATCATTTGTAATAGCCCTGTATAGTCTCTGTAATACAGCTTAGAGAACCACAATCAGAAGTACAGTACAGGTTATCAATAGATGTTATCAATAGATATTAAACTGCAAAAACTTTTGGATGGTGAAGAAGGTATTTGATCTGCATTTTCGGTGTTTCAAGTCGACCGTGGAAAATATTTTGCTGAAGCATTCCATCGACTGCCACAGTAGATTATATAAAATACAGTATTCCGAATCTGTGGACTGCCATTCACAAGATTATTAAAAAGCAAAACGATGAAAACCTCAATTCTTAACCAGGTCAACGTATAATAAGAACCGCTCGTCAGTAGACACTACATCCCGCACTAAGAACCGTAGCTCTCCCGGATGACTCTTAAGCTTGCGAAACTCTGTTGGAAATTAATAATGACAGAAGAACTGATCAGCCTCTCGAAACTAAAAAAAGGGATCATTAAAACTTGCATAAATAAAAAATACCAGTCGGAAGGAGGCTGCAGAATACCTAATGATAATATCTCTCGAGAGACTGAAGCAATCACCAGCATAATTAAATTGAAAAGAATCTCTTATTTCTTTCACATCTTACGAAAGCAAGGGAACAGCGTTTTGCAACTAACTTGTGGTGAGAAATCTTAGGAGGATCCGAGAATTTCAACAATATCTTAAAATAACTGGACTCCAAATAACAGAAGCAAAGAACAACGATACAATTAATACTCTTCTTGAGAACAACAAATGAAACGACACATGAAAGGGCTTTAGAGATTTTAGACGAACTGAGAAACTTATGATAGAAAGAATGAAACGGTACTGAATGGATAGCCAGAATCGGACAGTCCAACTTTCAAGCAAAAATTTAGCGTGGAACAACTGGAGTGGTCCGTTGTGCTCTATAAGGTTAGTAATAATAATAACAATCACATTAATGTTAATATTAATAATAATAATAATAATAATAATTTAATATTTCGAGAAAGAAAGCTCATCTTTAGGCTTCGATGGTAACTAAAGTTGATGTGCAGAGACGTGGCATGAGCTGTGGCCATCCTGTGAAGAGAGACAAGAATAACGTGGAGTGAGGAAATGTTTACTTCCTTTACTAGCCTGTTGTTCACATAATTTTTTGAACGATGTTTACTCACTTTGTTCCAACGAAATGTCTTGTCTTCCTGCAGTGTGTTCACTTAGATCCACTGTTCTGGCTCCTTGGTTCCTGCTAACCATTGTTTATAAAATTGCGAAGGACGTTTAAAACGCGTAATCACAATCAACTCTACTGTGCAATAGAAAGAAGGCGGCGGTCGAAGCAACGCTCGTTTAGGTTTAACTATCAACGTGTTGACCCAGATGTTATCTGTCACTTGCGGTGTTTTCCACACAGCTTGCTGGCACATCTCTGAGTGTGGTCGACGCAGTACATTACAACGAGAGAGACTGTGCAAATCTGATGTTAATAACAGAAGTATAAAATTTCTTCAAATGGCTCTGAGCTCTATGGGACTTAACATCTGAGGTCATCAGACCCCTAGAACTTAGAACTACTTAAACCTAACTAACCTAAGGACATCACACACATCCATGCCCGAGGCAGGATTCGAACCTGCGACCGTAGCGGTCGCGCGGTTCCAGACTGTAGCGCCTAGAACCGCTCGGCCACTCTGGCCGGCAAATTTCTTCAAACCATTACAAAGACACTACTATTGGAACACAGTGCTCTCTATACCCTGTCTTTTCTATTTTAACAGCAAGGAAGCAATGTGAATCGTCGAACACTGTAATTTCGTTTTAGAGCTCGTTTTTCCACTTTTTGCTATGCGTGAATATTTCCAGTTTCTCCAGGATGTCCAATTTCCAGTTCTTCTGTAAGTGCGCATCTATTGCAACACTATATTCTGTTTCATCTAAAGCTTCTCTGTAGCTGATTTGTTAGCTGTATCAAGTCTGGAACAATCAATATGTTCTTTGAAAAGTACACTCTGGAAATGGAAAAAAGAACACATTGACACCGGTGTGTCAGACCCACCATACTTGCTCCGGACACTGCGAGAGGGCTGTACAAGCAATGATCACAAGCACGGCACAGCGGACACACCAGGAACCGCGGTGTTGGCCGTCGAATGGCGCTAGCTGCGCAGCATTTGTGCACCGCCGCCGTCAGTGTCAGCCAGTTTGCCGTGGCATACGGAGCTCCATCGCAGTCTTTAACGCTGGTAGCATGCCGCGACAGCGTGGACGTGAACCGTATGTGCAGTTGACGGACTTTGAGCGAGGGCGTATAGTGGGCATGCGGGAGGCCGGGTGGACGTACCGCCGAATTGCTCAACACGTGGGGCGTGAGGTCTCCACAGTACATCGATGTTGTCACCAGTGGTCGGCGGAAGGTGCACGTGCCCGTCGACCTGGGACCGGACCGCAGCGACGCACGGATGCACGCCAAGACCGTAGGATCCTACGCAGTGCCGTAGGGGACCGCACCGCCACTTCCCAGCAAATTAGGGACACTGTTGCTCCTGGGGTATCGGCGAGGACCATTCGCAACCGTCTCCATGAAGCTGGGCTACGGTCCCGCACACCGTTAGGCCGTCTTCCGCTCACGCCCCAACATCGTGCAGCCCGCCTCCAGTGGTGTCGCGACAAGCGTGAATGGAGGGACGAATGGAGACGTGTCGTCTTCAGCGATGAGAGTCGCTTCTGCCTTGGTGCCAATGATGGTCGTATGCGTGTTTGGCGCCGTGCAGGTGAGCGCCACAATCAGGACTGCATACGACCGAGGCACACAGGGCCAACACCCGGCATCATGGTGTGGGGAGCGATCTCCTACACTGGCCGTACACCACTGGTGATCGTCGAGGGGACACTGAATAGTGCACGGTACATCCAAACCGTCATCGAACCCATCGTTCTACCATTCCTAGACCGGCAAGGGAACTTGCTGTTCCAACAGGACAATGCACGTCCGCATGTATCCCGTGCCACCCAACGTGCTCTAGAAGGTGTAAGTCAACTACCCTGGCCAGCAAGATCTCCGGATCTGTCCCCCATTGAGCATGTTTGGGACTGGATGAAGCGTCGTCTCACGCGGTCTGCACGTCCAGCACGAACGCTGGTCCAACTGAGGCGCCAGGTGGAAATGGCATGGCAAGCCGTTCCACAGGACTACATCCAGCATTTCTACGATCGTCTCCATGGGAGAATAGCAGCCTGCATTGCTGCGAAAGGTGGATATACACTGTACTAGTGCCGACATTGTGCATGCTCTGTTGCCTGTGTCTATGTGCCTGTGGTTCTGTCAGTGTGATCATGTGATGTATCTGACCCCAGGAATGTGTCAATAAAGTTTCCCCTTCCTGGGACAATGAATTCACGGTGTTCTTATTTCAATTTCCAGGAGTGTAATTATATATAATTTATTAAAATACCAAAAAATTTCACAGCTGAAATGATGGAACTAGGAGAATTACTAGATCTTGTTAATTAATAACAGACGTAAGTTAACATTCATTTCACTTAATATGAGCCGTATAAAAGAAAAAAAATCGAGGATGGAATTCGCTGTAAAATTTCTTAGTAGAAACAAAGAAATTTTGCCTCCCGCCCGGCCCCTATCTATCCCTTCTGTGACACACAATGACAAGAACAGAAGTGTCGCGCTTCTGGCAAACGTAGTCACACCACATAACATATAATAGCAGCTCTGCATCTTCATCTTCGTCTGCACTCTGCAAACCACTGTGATGTGCGTGGTAGACGTTACTGCCCATTTTATTGCACTAATTATCAGCGTTTCTTTCCGTTACATTCTCGTGTGGAGTGCGGGAAGAATGATTGCTTAAACACTTCTGCGTCTGCTATAATTAATCAAATCTCATCTTCGCGATTCCTAAGGGAGCGTTACTTAGAGGTTTGCAGTAGATTCATCACTTGAAGTTGGTTCTAGGAAGTTTCTAAGCAGGCCTTGACGGAATAGTTTACGTTTATCTGCAAGTGCATCCCATTTCAGCTGTTTCAGCATCTCAGTGACAAGCCAGTGACCTTTCGTGCTGCCCTTCTCCGTATACGTTTTCCTGTCAATCCTCTCTGGTACGGGCCCCACACACTTGAACAACATTCCAGTGTAAGTCGCACGAATGATTTATAAGCCTTTCTTTTTTGTAGACTGACTGCATTTCCCTTTATTT
Organism: Schistocerca cancellata; assembly: GCF_023864275.1. Taxonomy (NCBI): domain Eukaryota; kingdom Metazoa; phylum Arthropoda; class Insecta; order Orthoptera; family Acrididae; genus Schistocerca; species Schistocerca cancellata. Next base: position 524,419,372 of record NC_064633.1, read on the forward strand.
TAGCAACGAACCGCACTCTACCACCCGCCTTACCTACCAGTGAGCCTATGCTTTCATTCCATTTCATAACCCTACATATTGTTACACTCAGGTGATTCTACGAGTTGACCGACTCCAACAGTGATACATTCATACAGTAGATATAGGATACTACGTTTTACGTTCTGTGAAGTGCACACTCTTACATTTTTAAAAATGTAAAGCAAGTTGCAAATACCTGCAGCACTTTGAAATGTTATCAGTGTCTAACTAAATATTTGTGCTGTACTGCATTATACTGTAGATAACTGCATCATCTGCGTAAACTCTTAGGCTACTACTAATATTTCTCCCAAGGTAAGATAGAATATGAACTACAATCTCTCTGACGGCTCGACAACGTCATAGACCCCAGTTCCTCTGCTCATCTCTTCATTCTTGATCTTGTCTCTCAGACTCTCTGCATGCATTGCTCTCTGTTGCCCTTTGACAGATCCGGAGCCAATTTTCGCTGCTTATTGTGTCATTTGTTTCGAACCCGAATGTTGTTATTGGCATGATGCACATGCCATCCTCTTTAAATTTATCGGGATTGTAGGTTTGCGGGAAATGTTACCAAGTTCCCCGAATGAAATCTATGAGAAGCTAATCCGCCGAGTGGTCTCCACTGGCTGGTTATCTCTCCCAGGTTGGATTTTATGACCCAGCTAAATGTATTGACTTCTTACTTCCAGACGATGTCTTTCAATGGAGACCGTATTACTGACAGGACTTTGGTGTTTTGAAGGTTGATTTTGAGGCCTACCGTATGGAAAGCATCTTTGAGTTCTCTGATCATTATTGACAGTTCATTCGTCTAGCTGCTGAAGAGTATGATATCTGTAAAGTGAAGATGATCGAGACGTCTTCCATCTATTTTGATACCTTTCTGTCCCTAGGATAGACACTTGAACACACGTTCCACATACAAGGTGAATAACTTCGGTGAGACTGTGTCTCCTTCCATGACGCCACTTCACACGGGAGTCTTTTGTGTGATCCAGTCTTCGTCTGTCACACGCGCTCAGTACCTTCCCCATACGCGACGTGTACATGCAGATACGAGGGCTATCCACAAAGTACATTACGTTTTCGTTTGTGTCCGTTAGGGGCGGGGCTAGCGCGGCCATCTTGGTGTCATGGCATTCCGCCGCTCAGTCGGCATCCTGCCGTGCTAGTGAGAGGTTCGTGCTGTACTCCGTTGAGTTCCTGTGACAGTTTGAAATGTCAGCGTTAATTGAAAATGCCGCGAAGTGAAGTGCGTGCTGTAATAAGGTTTCTGACTGCAAAAAACTGTACACCGATAGAAATCTATCGGCAGCTTTGTGAAGTGTATGGGGACAACATAATCACTGAAGGTGGAGTGCGTCAATGGGTCATAAAATTTAAAAATGGCCGAACTAATGTTCACGACGGAGAGCGAAGTGGAAGACCCAGCATAGTGACTGCCGAACTTGTCGAAAAAGTCGATGCCGCGGTCCGTGAAAACCGTAATTTCACAATAACGGAACTCTATGAATTTTCCACAAATTTCACGAAGTTTGTTGCACGAAATCATTACCGAAAAGCTTGGTTACCACAAGCTTTGTGCAAGATGGATACCAAAAATCTTGACAGAGATTCACAAAAATCAGCGAATGACTGCAGCCTTAACGTTTTTGGACGCTTACGAGAAAGATGGCGACTCATTACTCGATCGCATCGTTACTGGTGACGAAACATGGATTAAGCATGTGAACTGCGAGACAAAATTGCAGCCAATGCAGTGGGGGCACACAAATTCCCCCCAAAAACCCAAGAAATGCATGCAGACAATGTCGGCAAGGAAGGTGATGGCGACTGTCTTTTGGGACAGAAAAGGTGTGATTTTTGTGGATTTCCTGGAAAGAGGCACTACAGTAAACTCTCAAAGGTATTGCCAAACTCTGAACAACCTCAGAAGAGCAATACAAAACAAGCGCAGGGGAAAGTTGGTCTCAAAGATCTTGCTGATTCACGACAACGCCCGGGCCCACACGGCAAATGCCACTCGTGAAGTTCTCGAATCTTTTAAGTGGGAGTTGTTTCCTCATTCGCCGTACAGTCCCGACCTGGCACCGAGCGACTTCCACTTATTCCCAGCAATGAAGAAGTGGTTGGCTATGCAGCGTTTTGATGACGACGCACAGCTTCAAGAAGAGGTAACCACGTGGTTGAAGGCGCAGGCGGCCGAATTTTACGACGAAGGAATTTCCAAGCTCGTTCATCGCTACGATAAGTGCCTTAATTTAAATGGCATCTATGTAGAAAAGTAGTATTTAAGTGTGGCTTTCATCTGTATATAATAAAAAAAATTTCCAATACTTTATTTATTTTTAATTCCAAAACGTAATGTACTTTGTGGATAGCCCTCGTATAAATTGTGATTGCCTTTTTGCGAGGTAGTGAGAAGCAAGACACGATACCTAGCGACACGGGTGTTTGTTCGGTATTATTAAGGCCCAGACGGAGAACGAGCTGTTGGTGCTAGGTGCGCAGAGACAGTGGAGCGAAGCGGGTGGCACGTGCGACCCACGTGGGCTGCCGTCGCGCGACCTGCGCGTGCCAGTCACGTGCCGGCTCCCCCCCCCTCCTCCTCCGCCCCCCCCCCCCCCCGCACTGCTGCATGGCGAGGCAGGTGCGTGGCAGCGGTGACCCCTCCTCTCTCTTCCGTAATCACACTCCGCCAAGACGAGTTGGCCCAGTCAGCTGCCTGGTTTGAGCGTCCCAGCCAGAAAAGGCAATATTCTGGGAGGTATCACAAACGCTCGTGCCAAGAAAAATAATTCCCACAGACGCACACTCCGTCTACGCCAACAATTTGCGAGACACATGTCGGTGCATGTTGGAGGGTACTTCTGGTCACACTGTCAGTTGTCTCCTTTCATGTCCTATTTGGGAATAGTAGGTGGGAAGAACGGCTTCAGTAAGCCGCCATGTGTGCTCTGAAATGTCTCTGATTGTCGTGTCGTGGTCTTTTGAGAATCGGGTTCGGGTCTCCGTCACGTCTTGACGCATAGCGCATGCACATCGCTCCTACATCATTTAATGGTAGCGAGTGGACTCATATACCCAATGAGTCATGATTCTACTGTCACAGACGTGTGTTCCTATTCGACAGTAGTTACTAATAGTAACAGCTGTGTCCAAAAGATGACAGCATCTTACAGACTATAGAATACTAACTAATCAAAACCACGTATTTTGAATATGAATCTTTTTCTTCTATGACCATTACGCCTTCTGTTAATTATTGCTGATTTAATATGTTTAGTTGTTAGTGTGAATGAAGTTGTGAATGCAAAGTAATATAAAAATGATTTTTGTTGTCATTTAACTGATTAAACGTTAGCATGAAAATTGTGTTTGTACAGAAAGAATGGAATGTACGCTCAGGGATAATCTGAGAAGTACAATTCTCCAGTTTATGGTATGGGGAAACAACAAACATTTTAGCATAATTCAGTAGTTTAAAGACGAGGTTATTTTATAGCTAAGGGTTTTATAAATATGTTCTTTTGATAAACTGTTGTGATTGTTTCGTAGTAAAAGACGCGGGACAGCGCCTTTTTTTGCTGACAGATCACTGGCTGTGGTCTCTCAGTCAATGAATAGTGGGAATATTCGCTCGTATTTAGTGAGCAAAAGAAATGCGTTGTGGCGGCTAGAGCTCAGATACCATGAGGATAGGACACATGTATTAGGAACCCTGAGCAGATGTAACAGTTCTGCGGAATTACGGTTTAAACATGATAGTGGAAGTAGTGGCACAGGGCCGGTGTGGCCCCACTCTGCATTGTTACCAAATTTATACGAGATGGCGGATCCAAGATTGCGGCGATAGATATGGCAACGTCGCAATGACATCGTCGTGGGAAGTTCAAATTTTGGCTGGAAAATAGGTCACTTGGGCTACCTCCACTAATCTAAGTCATCTGACCTCCACCTCTTTCTAGGAATTGGTGGGGAAGGGACTCAGACTGTGTTGGGCTGCTGGATAGGATGGATGCAGTGTTAATTCAAACAATTTGAGGCAGTAGCTCCATCCAGTGTGTTCACCATGAGGCCTGGAGTCCAACTGACCTAGCGCACAGTACCATCACCAGAGGGCGCTGTCGTCCCTTCCGTGGTGTATCCCAAGATGGCGGTCTGGGGTGGGGAAAATGGTGGGAAAAGGACTCAGTCTGTTCTGGGCAGCTGGGTAGAGGAACGAGTGTACTTTATTTATTTTGGAACATATTATTTAGGGATTGATTTCACTTTGTCTATTTATTACACCGATACAAAACACTCACTCTGACGTGCTTGGGGTCACCATACACAGCCTACAGACCTGTAAACTACTCGTAAATTTTCTGAATAATGCAGCACACTGATGTGCAGACACGAAAACATCTCGTAACTTATCAAAATAACGCATGTAAAACGCCTTTCAGACATGTTCACTAATTCTAAACTGTAAAAATAGTGCAGTCCATTGCCTACAGACCTACAAACTACTCGTAAATCACATAAATAATGCATACATAATAATCTACCAACACACTCACAACGCTTAAACGCCGGCCGCGGTGGTCTAGCGGTTCTGGCGCTGCAGTCCGGAACCGCGGGACTGCTACGGTCGCAGGTTCGAATCCTGCCTCGGGCATGGGTGTGTGTGAAGTCCTTAGGTCAGTTAGGTTTAAGTAGTTCTAAGTTCTAGGGGACTTATGACCTAAGATGTTGAGTCCCATAGTGCTCAGAGCCATTTGAACCATTTTGAACCAACGCTTAAACAGCCGAAAATAATGTAATGCACAAACACTCTGTGCACGTAAAAAAACGCTTTCGAACTATTCTCAACCACAATGTATCAGCAGACTGTTCCAAACCTGCATGCTTTGACGCCGTGAGCCACCACCAGACAGATGAACAAAGGGGCGTGAGCTATTGATCTCGGGCTGATGCCGATTGCAGCCAGCAAGTGAAAGTCGCGTCTATTTTCAGGTATACAGTTCGAGTTCTTCGAGAGTTATGCTGACATCACATGTCTATGTAAATAAGAGCCAAGTCACCCTCTGGGCCGCGCTGGCACGATACCTCTCTACCTGTGGATACTGAGTCGGCCGGAGTGGCCGTGCGGTTCTAGGCGCTACAGTCTGGAGCCGAGCGACCGCTACTGTCGCAGGTTCGAATCCTGCCTCGGGCATGGATGTGTGTGATGTCCTTAGGTTAGTTAGGTTTAATTAGTTCTAAGTTCTAGGCGACTGATGACCACAGAAGTTAAGTCGCATAGTGCTCAGAGCCATTTGTGGATACTGACATCACAGGTCGCACTATAGAAATCTGTTCCAATGCTTCCCAGAATAGCACAAGGTGCATACTTCCTAGCGACCCTAATGGGTCACACGAGCTGCATCTAGCCGTGCACGCATGTTTTCCTGCCCAGTGTGACTGACACATCGCTTCAAAATGTTTGGTTAGCAACTCACCATTGCAGGCGCATCTAAAAGGTTCGCAATGTTGTATGGAGACGTCGCATGGCTACGTAAATAAGAGCCAAGTCGACCTCTTGCAATCTGTAAAGTGTTGCAGAAATACACTCCTGGAAATTGAAATAAGAACACCGTGAATTCATTGTCCCAGGAAGGGGAAACTTTATTGACACATTCCTGGGGTCAGATACATCACATGATCACACTGACAGAACCACAGGCACATAGACACAGGCAACAGAGCATGGACAATGTCGGCACTAGTACAGTGTATATCCACCTTTCGCAGCAATGCAGGCTGCTATTCTCCCATGGAGACGATCGTAGAGATGCTGGATGTAGTCCTGTGGAACGGCTTGGCATGCCATTTCCACCTGGCGCCTCAGTTGGACCAGCGTTCGTGCTGGACGTGCAGACCGCGTGAGACGACGCTTCATCCAGTCCCAAACATGCTCAATGGGGGACAGATCCGGAGATCTTGCTGGCCAGGGTAGTTGACTTACACCTTCTAGAGCACGTTGGGTGGCACGGGATACATGCGGACGTGCATTGTCCTGTTGGAACAGCAAGTCCTTGCCGGTCTAGGAATGGTAGAACGATGGGTTCGATAACGGTTTGGATGTACCGTGCACTATTCAGTGTCCCCTCGACGATCACCAGTGGTGTACGGCCAGTGTAGGAGATCGCTCCCCACGCCATGATGCCGGGTGTTGGCCCTGTGTGCCTCGGTCGTATGCAGTCCTGATTGTGGCGCTCACCTGCACGGCGCCAAACACGCATACGACCATCATTGGCACCAAGGCAGAAGCGACTCTCATCGCTGAAGACGACACGTCTCCATTCGTCCCTCCATTCACGCCTGTCGCGACACCACTGGAGGCGGGCTGCACGATGTTGGGGCGTGAGCGGAAGACGGCCTAACTGTGTGCGGGACCGTAGCCCAGCTTCATGGAGACGGTTGCGAATGGTCCTCGCCGATACCCCAGGAGCAACTGTGTCCCTAATTTGTTGGGAAGTGGCGGTGCGGTCCCCTACGGCACTGCGTAGGATCCTACGGTCTTGGCGTGCATCCGTGCGTCGCTGCGGTCCGGTCCCAGGTCGACGGGCACGTGCACCTTCCGCCGACCACTGGCGACAACATCGATGTACTGTGGAGACCTCACGCCCCACGTGTTGAGCAATTCGGAGGTACGTCCACCCGACCTCCCGCATGCCCACTATACGCCCTCGCTCAAAGTCCGTCAACTGCACATACGGTTCACGTCCACGCTGTCGCGGCATGCTACCAGTGTTAAAGACTGCGATGGTGCTCCGTATGTCACGGCAAACTGGCTGACACTGACGGCGGCGGTGCACAAATGCTGCGCAGCTAGCGCCATTCGACGGCCAACACCGCGGTGCCTGGTGTGTCTGCTGTGCCGTGCGTGTGATCATTGCTTGTACAGCCCTCTCGCAGTGTCCGGAGCAAGTATGGTGGGTCTGACACACCGGTGTCAATGTGTTCTTTTTTCCATTTCCAGGAGTGTAGTTAACGATCGCTTTTGTAAGAGCTTTTGTGATGTCTCATCTTGTCTGCATGGAAATTCTGGTCCTAACAGGACCTGTTAACGAAAATAGCGCAGAATAACACCGATTTCATTTTTCCTGATGGTCCTGTTGTGGCATCACGTGTTACCCTTCCTCGAAATCGTAATACCCTGCTTTCAACATATGTCTCAGAAGCAGTAAACTTCTCACCACTTAAACCTTCATCATGTTTGTGCACACTTGCGGAAACACCGTTAATCGTAAAAGCGTTCTTGTTACTTGGAGAGAAAGAGAGAGAGAGAGAGAGAGAGAGAGAGAGAGAGAGAGAGAGAGAGAGAGAGGGGGGAGAGAGAGAGAGAGAGAGAGAGAGAGAGAGAGAGAGAGACGATGGTAGCATCAAGCCCTTTCAGAAATAAAAACTTCTCATTGGCTGAACATTCAAATGAAGCTCTCTCATAGGTCGCCTCGGTCTTTATACAAACCCTCAACCAACGTCCATCGTCCTCAGTCCGCTGCTGTGTGTTCCACTGTCTCTGTGTGTTCTTGTTTTCTCTTCACAAGATGAAGAGAGGTCGCTGCAGCAATGCTCCAGAGCGTAGTGGCAAGAGGCCTAGAGTTCTGGAGACAGGATTACCAAGTGAGTAAATAATTTCTATTTTGAGTGTAAATATTCGTGTGTGTATGTTAAATTCGCCTTATTAATTCCGTCTTCTTGTTATAGTAGCCGGCCGGAGTGGCCGAGCGGTTCTAGGCGCTGCAGTCTGGAACCGGCGACCGCTACGGTCGCAGGTTCGAATCCTGCCTCGGGCATGGATGTGTGTGATGTCCTTAGGTTAGTTAGGTTTAACTAGTTCTAAGATCTAGGGGACTGATGACCTCAGAAGTTAAGTCCCATAGTGCTCAGAGCCATTTGAACCATTTGTTATAGTACAACTCCAGGATTTTGTCTTGGGGTGTGAGGAGAGACAGGAGGGGGCTGTGAAGAAGTCGACACTCTGTTTCCGCAACCATAGTCTCACAGTCCTCTCAACGTCTAAATCATAATCATAATGATGTCCCCGCAGATAGTCTTTCATTATCGGGAACAGATGAAAGTCAGATAGTGCTAAATCTGGACTGTATGGAGGATGCCGTACGGTGGTGAGATTCAGTCTCTGAAGTTCTGCTGTGGTGGCACATGAAATGTGTAGTTTGGCATCGTCATGCTGCAGGAAAACATTTCCCTTTTCTTTCCGCACCCTTGTTACCGGTCGTTTCAGAGTTTGGAGCGTTGTGATGTAACGTTCTGAATTTATTGTTGTTCCACGACCAAGGAAATCAACATGGATTACACTATCTGCGTCCAAGAACACTGTGACAGAGCGCCTTCGCGGTACTTCGTATTTCACAAACTTGCCATCAGCCAGACAATTTAACCAAAGGGTCACAAGTGTCTAATTTATGGCGTGTAATGCGACACGTGCAGTTCAATCCCTAGACGAGTTTGAGCCAAGACACTTCGACGAAGAGGAACAGCGTGTCAGCCTGAACATCATTGGTATTTTAACTCGCAATCGCCACATTGTGTACCGTGATTCGTCACTCAACACAACGGCTTTCCACTGTTCAATCGTCCAATGTTTACTTTCCTTAAACTAAGCATTTGGCATCTACCGGCGTGATGTGTGGCTTATGAGCAGCCGTTGGACCATGAAATCCAAGTTTTCGCACAACCTGATGCAGTTTGGAATTCCTGTGTGATGTTCTGGACAGATGCCTGCCTATTACACATTACAAGCCTCTTCAACTGTCGGTGGTCTCTTTCACTCAACAGACGAAGTCGGCCTGTAAGCTTTTGTGCTGTACGTGTCCTTCCACCTTTACACTTCAGTATCACATCGGGAACAGTGGAGGTAGGGATGATTAGGAATGTGGAAATCTCGCGTACAGACGTATGACCCAAACGACACTCAATCACCTGCCCACGTTCGAAGTCCGTGAGTTCCGCGGAGCGCCCCATTCTGCTCTCTCACGATGTCTAATGACTGCTGAGGTCACTGATATGGAGTACCTGGCAGTAGGTGGGAGCGCAATGCACCTAGTATGAAAAACCTATGTTTTTGGGGTGTCCGGATACTTTTCATCACATAGTGTACGTTCGCAGTACGTCGCACATTGATTCTGCCGTTATTTCACGGAATGTTGCTTATCTGTTAATACTGAAGATTACACGCAAACTCCGCTTTATACGGTCGTTTTAAGTGCAGGCCGTCGCCACTGATTTGCCTACGGTGAGAGGTGACGCCTTAAATTTGGTATTCTAGGCAAACTCTTGAAACTGTGGGTCTCGGAATATTGAATTACCTGGTGATTTCCAAAATGGAATGTCCGTTGCATCTAACTGCAACTAGCATACCACGTTCCACGTCTGGCAGTTCCCGTCGTGCAGCCGTAACGACGTCGGGGACCTTTTCACATGCATCACCTAAGTGCACATAACAGATCCGCCAATGATGCACTGCCCTTTCTATACCTATTTATACTAGAACTGACATATGGTTACATTTTCACGCAGATTGGGTGCATAGATCATGAGAAATCCGTACCCAGAACAACCACCTCTGGCCGTAATAACAGACTTGATACGCCTCGGCATTGAGTTAAACAGAGCTTGGATGACGTGTACAGATACAGCTGCCCATGCAGCTTCAACACGATACCACAGTTCATCAAGAGTAGTGACTGGCGTATTGTGACGAGACAGTTGCTCCGCCACCATTGACCAGACGTTTTCAATTGGTGAGAGATCTGGAGAATGTGCTGGCCAGGGCAGCAGTCGAACATTTTCTGTAACCAGAAAGGCCCATACAGGACCTGCAACATCCGGTCGTGCATTATCCTGCTGAAATGTAGGGTTTCGCAGGCATCGAATGAAGGGTAGAGCCACGGGTCGTAACGCATCTGAAATGTAACGTCCACTGTTGAAAGTGTCGTCAATGCGAACAAGAGGTGACCGAGACGCGTAACCAATGGCACCCCATACCATCACGCCGGGTGATACGCCAGTATGGTCATGACGAATACACGCTTCCAATGTGCGTTCACCGCGATGTCGCCAAACACGGAAGCAACCATCACGATGCTGTAAACAGAACCTGGATTCATCCGGAAAAATGACGTTTTGCCATTCGTGCACCCAGGTTCGTCGTTGAGTACAGCATCGCAGGCGCTCCTGTCTGTGATGCAGCGTCAAGGGTAACCGCAGCCACGGTCTCCGAGCTGATAGTCCATGCTGCTGAAAACGTCGTCGAACTGTTCGTGCAGATGGTTGTTGTCTTGCAAACGTCCCCATCTGTTGACTCAGGGATCGAGACGTGGCTGCACGATCCGTTACAGCCATGCGGAGATGATGTCTGTCATCTCGACTGCTAGTGATACGAGGCTGTGAGGATCCAGCACGGCGTTCCGTATTACCCTCTTGGACCCACTGATTCCATATTCTGGATCTCGACCAACGCGAGCAGCAATGTTGCTATACGATAAACCGCAATCGCGATAGGCTACAATCCGACCTTTATCAAAGTCGGAAACGTGATGGTACGCATTTCTCCTCCTTACACGAGGCATCACAACAACGTTCCAGCAGGCAACACCGGTCAACTGCTATTTGAGATGAGAAATCGGTTGGAAACTTTCCTCATGTCAGCACGTTGTAGGTGTCGCGACCGGCGCCAACCTTGTGTGAATGCTCTGAAAAGCTAATCATTTGCATATCACAGCATCTTCTTTCTGTCGGTTAAATTTCGCGTCTGTAGCACGTCATCTTCGTGGTGTAGCAATTCTAATGGCCAGCAGTGTATTATTACGACGTGTGCTTCAAATTTCTGTTGAAACACGACGCTGGTCGGCCGATACCCAAGGCCATTTCTTCAAGTTAGAAGGTTTTCTAAATAGTAAATGCCGGCAGCCGCGTTATAAACGCTCAACCTGCATCAAACTTGTAACTACTGTTCTCGCTCGAATAAAAGGAATAGAAACACCGCTCCAGCACCAGTATTTCAGTATAAATTGTCGTGTCCGTGTAGCAGCGTCATGTAAAACTTAAACCTCGGACTCTTCCGTGCGGGGGCGCTGTCTCCTTAAGGGCAGTAGTTAGCCGCTGCCGGACACGACTGCAGTGGCTGCCTGACCCCCGCTCCCCCCCGAAGCCAGCGGCTGCGTCCCGCTCGGCACCTCCCCCACAGTTTACGCCGGCGGTCGCCGACGCTTGCCTTTAGCCCGGCTGCTACGGCGGGGCCCGCGCCGCTATTGATCGCCGCGTCCCCCTCTCGCAGCCTCCCCCACATTCCACCCTCGCAAATGCGCAGCGGGGCGCGGCGCGCTCTGCCGTTTGCAGAGCTTCTATTCCGGCACAATGAATCCCTCTTCTCCATCACCGCGGTCGCCGCAGCTTCGCACCGACGCAAATGCACGCCGTATCCAAAACACGTGCTAGCTCCCAAAGTACCTACACCTACATACGCTGATGAGACGAAAGATTACGGCCACAGCCCACCGCGAGTTTGAAACGCGCTAGGTGGCGCTGTGGTACGTAACGAGGTAAGGAAACTACAGTGACTGAAATAAATCGCAACACCGAAAACTGATTAGTGTAGAATAATGAAATTTCGGGAATGCATTTGTGATTAACATGGCGAGATAACAGGTTAATCTAAGCCCGAGATAACCATTTAAAATGTGAAATGCGGTACCTTACTAACCTGGTAACCGCCATAATGTTGATCCAAGCAAGCAGACATGCATGGATTGAGAATGAGATTTTCACTCTGCAGCGGAGTGTGCGCTGATATGAAACTTCCTGGCAGATTAAAACTGTGTGCCGGACCGAGACTCGAACTCGGGACCTTTGCCTTTCGCGGCAAAGATCCCGAGTTGGAGTCTCGGTCCGGCACACAGTTTTGATCTGCCGGGACCTTTGCCTTTCGCGGCAAAGATCCCGAGTTGGAGTCTCGGTCCGGCACACAGTTTTGATCTGCCGGGACCTTTGCCTTTCGCGGCAAAGATCTCGAGTTGGAGTCTCGATCCGGCACACAGTTTTGATCTGCTGGGACCTTTGCCTTTCGCGGCAAAGATCCCGAGCTGGAGTCTCGGTCCGGCACACAGTTTTGATCTGCCGGGACCTTTGCCTTTCGCGGCAAAGATCCCGAGTTGGAGTCTCGATCCGGCACACAGTTTTGATCTGCCGGGACCTTTGCCTTTCGCGGCAAAGATCCCGAGTTGGAGTCTCGGTCCGGCACACAGATTTGATCTGCCGGGACCTTTGCCTTTCGCGGCAAAGATCCCGAGCTGGAGTCTCGGTCCGGCACACAGTTTTGATCTGCCGGGACCTTTGCCTTTCGCGGCAAAGATCCCGAGTTGGAGTCTCGGTCCGGCACACAGAACTCTACACGACGTTCAAAGTCGTCGCCATGCAATTCCTGGTACATAGAAATATGTACGGGTGCAATCGATGTTGATGTAGCATTCTCAACACCGACGTTTATTAGATTCCTGATTCTCGCGCAATTTGTCTGCTACTGATGTGCGGATTAGCCGCGACAGCAGCTAAAACACCTACTTGGGCATCATCATTTGTTGCAGGTCGTGGTTGACGTTTCAAATGTGGCTGAACAATTCCTGTTTCCTTAAATAACGTAACTATCCGGCGAACGGTCCGGACACTTGGATGATGTCGTCCAGGATACCGAGCAGCATACATAGCACACGCCCGTTGGGCATTTTGATCACTATAGCCAGACGTCAACACGATATAGATCTCTTCCGCAATTGGTAAACGGTCCATTTTAACACGGCTAATGTATCACGAAGCAAATACCGTCCGCACTGTAGGAATGTTACGTGATACCACGTACTTATACGTTCGTGACTATTACAGCGCATCTATCACAAAGTGTTAAAAGTGGTCCAACTGAAAGATTCATATTTCTTTACGTACTACACGAATATGCAATAAAAAATGGGGGTTCCTGTTTACAAAAACGCAGTTGATATTCGTTTGACCTATGGCAGCGCCATCTGGCGGGCCAACCATAGCGCCATCTGGTTTCCCCCTTCAAGCTAGACAAGTTTCATTCTTTGTAGTTTTTTCGTTCGATGTTTATTTCGTGAGATACTTGGCCCGGTCACTGTCAATGGACCACCCTGTATAAGTGGAGCTGAAATGAATGGATAATGATTCCAGCGACGATACCGGTCGCAAATGCGGAATCCATTGACGTGAGTGAGTCTGACGAAGCGCAGACTGTTATGGTGCGGAGCCTGGGAACAAGGATTTCGTCCGATCTTCGCGTGCAACTGACGTGTGCATGTATGGAAAGTGCTTGAAGGACAGCGAATTAACGACTAGGTGACGAAGTACTGTGCACGCAGCATCACTGAACGTGGTGGTCAGAAACTAGCCCGCTCCGTAAGGCAGGATAGGCGTCGACCTGTGGCCGATCTTACGATTGCAGGGGCTAAAGGATCATCGTGGTTTACCACGCATCGGTGGAAACGTATCACCTGCTCAGATGAATTATATTTTTTGTTACGTCAGTTGGATACTCATATCCAGGTACAGAGGCATCCAAACGACTGGCTTCTCGAAACACGTACCACGCCAAGTGCGGCGGCGCGGTTCTTTCCGTCCCTTTACGACGAACCTGTGAACATTGTCTCAGCAGATCATCAGTAGGAAAGCCGAGTGAAACCTGCTGTACTTCGACGTGAACCAGGCTGCAATTTAAGTCACTAATCTACGTTTCGGGAGAAACACGAAATGAAAGTTTGGAAGTTTTGTTCTCAATTAATATATTCTGAAACTTAGGTGAACAAGTATCACTACCAAGCCCGTGCTAGTCTTAACACAGTCACTCTAATCCCTTTCACTCACGTTAACAAGTTTATGGTGTTGCGTTTCCCGAAAACGTAATAGCTACAAAAATACTAATTGTTTTTGATTGATAATGCTCGACAAATATTAAGTCTGTCGGAACCAAATGCAGCCACAGTTTTTAGCCACCGACCTGCTCAATACGCCACGTCGAATATATGTCTTTTCTCGTCACAAAATTCACTTAAAAATTCCGAAAATTTCTACACACACATCGGAATAATTATGCCGTCACTTTCCAACACTTTCGATGTTTGAAACACTGCTAGATCCGGCAACTTATCGTTTCCATCGGAACTACTACCACACACGTCCGATCTGTTTCATAGCTAGGCTTCGACTCTTCCCTAGAATACTCTAAGTCTTCTCTACCAGCCGAGAAAGGCGCGCGAAGAATATTGCTATATCATTGGTCAGTTTACTCAACAGCCAATAGCAAAACAACATTCTCCCGCGTCAGTCCGCGCTTTTTATCCATAACCAATCGCAAAATAGTAAACCTCACGACTGCACTTTTTACCGACGTAACTATCTAATATGCTGAAATTTTGTTTATGCGTAAAGTTATTTACTGTTGTTATTTATACCTGAATTAACTTTCTCTTTACCATAAACTTACTTTACAAATCTATTCTATAAAAATCCCCTTTGTCCGTATCCATACTTCTTCAAAATGTTCCCACACTAAATCCTACTACATAACACGTTAAACAATTATCTTCATATTAACCTTAAATCACACTCACGCATCATTAATACTGCTACAACACATTTATAACATTTTACATACACAAAAAGACATAATAACACTTTATGAAAATACTATAACAGTTTATGAAAAACATTCTATTACTTTAGTGCACTCTAGTGGTCACAATCGAAACTAAAATCACAGTCCCTCTATCCAATAGTGTCCTCTATCGGCTGATACATAAACTACGTGCGTGTCCCGTCTTGCGTCACCGTCTGTCACTATCCAGCTCTGAGACACATCTGCCACTTGACCGGCTCCAAGGCAGGATCGTTATACGGCGCTACGCCTCACAAGGACGCATGCCAGTGGGTACTATGTTATACTACGTGGGACACTCGCCTTCATTGGGCCCAGTGGTAGTGTTCGAAGGCACGGCAACAAATGTGGACCTTCTACGTCCCGTACTTGATGTCCTCCCCGACGCCGATGACAGGATAATTGTCTGTGCCACAAGGCCGGAACCTTGCTACGCATGGTTGTGGAGCATGACAGTGAACTCACGTTGATATTGCGGTCACCAACTTTCTGATCTGAATCGGATGGAACACATCTGGAACAGTATCGTGCACCCATAGACTACCGGTCCGTTATTTATGTGAATTTGGTGACGTCTGGTGCTACATATCTCCGAAAACCAACCAAGGACTTGTGGAATCCATGTCACACGTAATCGCTGCTGTGCTACGTTCCAAAGGTGGACCAACACATTATTAAGAAAGTGTTTACAATTTATTTGGCTCATTAGTGTAGAATGGTACAATGCTTGGTGGAGGGTACTTGCAACAATACTATTCATTTTCTGTCCTATTTCATTTGCGTACGAAGCGAAGGAAGAATAGTTGTCGATATGCCAACCCCGCCCCCTTTCCCTTATACGCGTCATCCCAACTCGAGATAATACAACGGTGGCAGCTGAGCGATGGCACAGTGTTCCTGTAATACGCGTTTTCTAGATTTACCCAACAACTTTTCACGAGAACTACGTCATCTTTCTTCCAAAGATTTTGCATTTAGGTTTTACCGAGCAGCTCTGTTATGCTTTCATATGGGATGTATCGACGTGTTACGATCGTAGTAGTGCACCATGCCTGCTTTAAATGAAATCCAAACGTCAGAACTGTACTCTAGAATTGGTCGCACTCATCGTCATGTATGAATTTCCTTTAGAGATACGAGTACTTCGCTCGTGCTCTTAACACTATCAATAAATCTTAGTCTTCCACTCGCTTTATGTTTCCTCCTGTTTCATATCGCTTCCTAGTATTACATCTAAACGATTTATACTATGTGACACTAATTAACTCTAGACATGACCTGAAGGATGCCAGCGACGACAGCAAGTCCACAATACTGACACTCCTAGACTTCAGCAAAGCATTTGATACCGCCTACTTTGTTGTACTGCCGAGAAAATGGCGGCAGCTAAAATTTTCTGATAGTTAGTTGAAGTGGTATGGAAGCTACTTGAAAAACAGACAGCAACGTGTTGTCTGTGGGACTGTTAAGTCGTCCTGCGAGTACGATTGTTGTCTCAGGAACTCCACAGGAGTCAGTTCTGGACCCACTGTTCTTTTCCTTGTATACCAATCATAGCTGGTCTGTTCTTTCGTCTAGCAAATTCAATTTGCGTGCGCACGACAGCCACCTTTAAACCAAGTGTTGCACCTGAGAACATCAATACCGAGACCTTCCATATGAATGATGATCTGTCTTGAGTGGTAAGACGGGAGCAAAATCTGGAAGTTAAACTAAATGTTAAAAAGTCCCAAACAATTTTAGTATGCCTCGGAAATTATTACGTTCCGAATTCCCTCAACAGTTGTCTCCTATTCTTCTCTTAGTTATTTGTATACCTTGTAAGAAAAACAGTGATGGACATGAATGTAACTTGGGATGCGTATCTCAGTTAGGTGTAAAATTTGCCTCTGTCTCTTTAAAAAGTTTCGGAACATATTGTCAGTGGATATGGGACGTAAACTTGTGGATTCACTCGATCTACGGAACCTCCACTATTGTGAAGTAGTGTAACATGGTACGACTACTAAACGATTCGAACTAACTACGAATACTTGTCTGCGTCACATCTGCAACAGCAGCAGCAGTGTATTTGATCATGTCAGAGCTTCATATGCCCAGTCAGGTTGGTCACCACCAGTGCAAGGTACGCACCACACGCTAAGTATACATAATCCATCATCGGCTCCTCAATATACACGCATTGCTAGAATTACGCTCTACCAAACCTACGGTTCGATGGTTTGGCATACTATATAAATGACGGTAAATGATAGTATTACTAGTAGTACTGGTAGCACTGGTAAGGAAAGAAACATAGATGAATGCGTAAGAGAGGAAATGGGAGCCCACGACTTCTCTTTGTGTTTTTGCGTGTTTGGTTGTTTGTTTTACACATAATTAGAACCGCACATAAGTTTGTGTTAACGCATTGTGTGTTTTATATCCGTTCAGAATATAAACTGCATTTTATAAATAATAAAAATTAGTTTCTCGCGTAGCTTGTGCACTTTCATGTAAACAAAAGCAATTACTTTAGATGCAAGTGCAGTTTACATTCACAAAACATAAAAAAATACATATAATTATTGTTGATATTTTGTACTCAATAGAAAGTTCTTCATCATGATAGAGGCAAGATTTTCCTGTTAATATTGATAAATGTGAAAGTTGTTTATGAATAATAGGAATATGTTTTACATATGTTCGATGAAGCATTCAAGCGAGGTTTGATTTATTTTTGTTTTGCGGTTTTTTTATTTTACCTTTTTGTTGATGAAACTGCGTTTTCTAGCGCTATATGATAAATCTCTATTGTTTTTCTTTATTTTTACTATAACATACTTTTGTTTCATTTCACAAGCCAACAATTTTCGAATTTATTTTATTTAATCGTATGGCTGGGGCCCCCGTCGGGCAGACTGTTCGCCGGGTGCCGGTCTTTCAATTTGACGCCACTTCGGCGACCTGCAATCGATGAGGATGATAGGATGATGATGAGGACAGTACAACACCCAGTCCCTGGGCGCAGAAAATTCCCCTACCAAGCCGGGAATCGAACCCAGGCCCAGAGGATTGACAATTCGTCACGCTGACAATTCAGCTACCGGGGGCGGACAACAATTTTTGAATAAAACCTGAATTAAACATAGGCCATTTCGGTTTTGTTATAAATACTGTTTATTCTTAAGTAACAAACAGAAGCATAACTATACAGAAAAACATCTTCCGTAGCTTACCCGGTCCTTTATACATCCTCACTCAGTTTCTAGACGGTTCAGTACTTCCAGCTTTTAGAGGACACTGATCGCATACGTAATTAAAGCAATCGTTATGAGGTAACGCCCGATAGGTATGCAACACACCCAACTTACAGGTAATGCAGGTACGAATTTAACTTAGCAAAGCAGTTAGGGATGCTAAGGCAGCCTAAGCTTACATGTGGTAGCGTACGGCAGGTTACGGTACTTTACAGCAGTACCTTGTGTCAGAGATTAACTACATGTCATCTCATCATAATCGAAGGAAAACGTTTCACTTATCTGATAGCCTAGCAGCGCCAATCTACAAAACAATAACACTCGCAGACTCCTTCTCTGTTTCTTTCCGGGATGCATTCGGGACTGCAGTATCTTTTCTTCCGATATTGCGGATGATAACTGTACAGCTGTCTTCAAGACGAGTCGTTGCCATAAGGCCACTTGACACAAGGATATACGCGTGAGCCAGAGAACATAGCAAGCGCTCTCCTTGAACACGCCGATGCTGTTGTAAGCCGAAATATCAAAAGAAGAAATATTGTCGGAAAGATAATGGAATATCCTTTCCGTTTACTGCCGTCCGTCTCTGCGACAAGCTACCCTGAACTCTGTGGACAGTTTACTCCCTATTGTTTCTAAGAACAAACTGAAAGAGTTCGTTCTGTCACCCTCATAACATTTTCCCAAACACTGACGTATACAACAACTTATCCTTTCTCTTATACAGTGAAACAAACGCTTCCATCTCCTCTAATTCACGCTACCTGCTATTTACATTAGTCAGTGGCTTACAGAACATTTTCTGCCAACTTCATTAACTGAGCATTACCACGTTTATCCGACGCTCCTCTCATGTCCATTGCTGTTGTGCTCACGGTTTAAACCTACCACCCTGTACTTGTTTTTGAACTCATAAACAAGTCTAAACTGTGTTTTTTTCCTGTTTCTACACTACAGAAGTTACTAAATCTTTTACAACATTTTGCATTTGATGTAACTTTTATTCTACTTGTCATAATGAATGTAATAAAAATATGTGGAATACTCGGGTACAGGCCTTGGACGAAAATATGAAAACATCGCGAGAAATGCACGATTGAACGTAGATGATAATCGCACGATTTGTGCTGTTTTATTTGACCACGAACGGCACATATGCCATAGCTCCAATACGCTGAAAGTGCAAGCCGTGGCCAGAACAGTGTTCTGTGTACCTGGGAGCGCGTTATATCGGTGGTCAGTGAATTACAACATGGGAGCATTGTTTGTGACGGTATGGTGAGTGCTTCCGCAGTGAAGGTAGGTGTTTCAAGAGCCACCGTATCGGAGATTAATACCGCATACAGGGAAAGCGGAGAAACAGAACGCGGACGGAAACGAGTGTTGAGTGATCGTCAGAAACGGTCATTGAAAGGGACTGTCACGAAAAATAAGAGGACGACAGCTACAAGGGAATCCGGAACTGGATGTTGCGCTTGCGAACCCGTCAGCACCCAAACAAGTCGAAGCAAACGCCATACGATGGGGTCTGCAGGGTGATCCGGAATTCTAAAATCACTCATCAGCGATGGGAATGCTTAGGAAAACGTGGTGGTCAAGCCATAAAACCTGGGCTTTGGAGCTATGGAAGAAAGTCATTCGGTCGGTTGAGTCTTGTTTCACGGTGTTCCTAACTTCTGGCCGAGTGTACGTAGCAAGACTGAAACATGGCGGGAGTTCTGTGATTATCTGGGCAACCATATACTGGTCTCCATAGTCCCGATGGTTCCACCTCAAGGTCGGTTTGCTACAAAGAAATATGTGACAGTTTTGACTGATCAGGTCCATTCCATGGTACAGTGTTTGTTCCCTAATCACGATGCTCACTTCAAGCCGACAGGGCGCATCCCCCAAGACTAGTTTTGTGAGCTCGAGGATGAAGTAGCATCGGCCCTGGCCATCATAGTCACCACATCTCAATTTTATTGAGATTTTGAGGTCTGATTTAGATACTGGTGCGTGAACATTGTCCATTTCAATTATTGTTACCTGAACGTTCCACTAATTTGCAGGAAGAGTGGTATAAAGTTCCCTTGAAAACCATACAGGACCTGCATTTATACATTGCAAGGCGCCTGCAAGCTGTTTTGAATGCCAACGGGTCTCCTACACCGTATTACGCCTGGTAATGTGCTATGTATGTGGTGTTTCTATATGGTTAAACCATCTCCTGGATATGTAAGAGAGGGCCTTATTGTCCTGACATTACCAGATTAAACAAATTAATTAATTAATTATTTAATTAACGTTCAAGAAGTTCACCACCAATTTGTAAACTGACACAATGTGCTTCTTTCTGCTGGTTCTAGCAGTTATCTTGTGTTTATCTTTGTATAACGAGAGGGAAAGCAGAAATATGGAAGGAGTATATAGAGGGTCTATACAAGGGCGATGTACTTGAGGACAATATTATGGAAATGGAGGAGGACGTAGATGAAGATGAAATGGGATATATGATACTGCGTGAAGAGTTTGACAGAGCACTGAAAGACCTGAGTCGAAACAAGGCCCCGGGAGTAGACAACATTCCATTAGAACTACTGACAGTCTTGGGAGAGCCAGTCCTGACAAAACTCTACCATCTGGTGAGCAAGATGTATGAGACAGGCGAAATACCCTCAGACTTCAAGAAGAATATAATAATTCCAATCCCAAAGAAAGCAGGTGTTGACATATGTGAAAATTACCGAACTATCAGTATAATAAGTCACAGCTGTAAAATACTAACGCGAATTCTTTACAGACGACTGGAAAAACTAGTAGACGCCGACCTCGGGGAAGATCAGTTAGGATTCCGTAGAAATATCGGAACAGGTGAGGCCATACTGACCCTACGACTTATCTTAGAAGCTAGTTTAAGGAAAGGCAAACCTACGTTTCTAGCATTTGTAGACTTAGAGAAAGCTTTTGACAATGTTGACTGGAAATCCCTCTTTCAAATTCTGAAGGTGGCAGGGGTAAAATACAGGGAGTGAAAAGCTATTTACAATTTGTACAGAAACCAGATGGCAGTCGAGGGACACCAAAGGGAAGCCGTGGTTGGGAAGGGAGTGAGACAGGGTTGTAGCCTCTCGCCGATGTTATTCAATCTGTATATTGAGCAAGCAGTGAAGGAAACAAAAGAAAAATTCGGAGTAGGTATTAAAATCCATGGAGAAGAAATAAAAACTTTGAAGTTCGCCGATTACATTGTAATTTTGTTAGAGACAGCAAAGGACTTCGAAGAGCAGTTGAATGGAATTGATAGTGTCTTGAAAGGAGGATATAAGATGAACATCAACAAAAGCAAAACGAGGATAATGGAATGTAATCGAATTATGTCGGGTGGTGCTGAGGGAATTAGAGTAGGAAATAAGACACTTGAAGTAGTAAAGGAGCTTTGCTATTTGGGGAGCAAAATAACTGATGATGGTCGAAGTAGAGAGGATATAAAATATAGACTTGCAATGGCAAGGAATGCATTTCTGAAGAAGAGAAATTTGTTAACATCGAGTATAGATTTAAGTGCCAGGAAGGCGTTTCTGAAAGTATTTGTATGGAGTGTAGCCATGTATTAAAGTGAAATATGAACGGTAAATAGTTTGGACAAGAAGAGAATATAAGCTTTCGAAATGTGGTGCTACAGAAGAATGCTGAAGATTAGATGGGTAGATCACATAACTAATGAGGAAGTATTGAATAGGATTGGGGAGAAGAGGGGTTTATGGCACAACTTGACAAGAAGAAGGGACCGGTTGATAGGACATGTTCTGAGGCATCAAGGGATCAACAATTTAGTATTGGAGGGCAGCGTGGAGGGTAAAAATCGTAGAGGGAGACCAATAGATGAATACACTAAGCAGATTCAGAAGGATGTAGGTTGCAGTAGGTACTGGGAGATGAAGAAACTTGCACAGGATAGAGTAGCATGGAGAGCTGCATCAAACCAGTCTCAGGACTGAAGATCACAACAACAACAACGGGAGCTGCTATTCATTACACCGAAGTGGAAATTTTGTTTTAGTCTTTCTGCTACTGCCATCGATTGTCTAACGCGGAGACGCTTCTGTAGGCAACAGTATCGCAGCGTGCAGTACCACAGTGCAACTGATGCTATCCGCCGAAGTCATAGCTGTTAAGTGCGAAAAATTCTGTTCTTATTGGCTACCAGATATACGTTATCATATGCACTACATGATCAATGCTATCCGGATAGCTATCAGTGGACATTAACTTGGGCTGTGGCTGTGTCCCCCCACCGCACTCCTTCACCTTTAGGATGGCTTGAACTTTGCTGGGGACACTCTCGATGAGGCATCTGAATGTCTGCGCAGCAGCGGCAGCCCATTCTGCCTCAAGGCTCGAAACCAGAGAACGTAGTGATGTTGAACCCTGGGGTTTGGAGCGAGGTCGACGTTCTAACCCATTCCATCGGACTCGGGTCGGTCCTCAGCGCAGGTCTGTCATCACAGGAATGATACTGACCACAAACCATTGTCTCTCACGTGCCGCTTTACGATAGGGTGCACTGTCCTTCTGGCACAATCTTCTGGACATATACGGGTGGCGGTACTCTCGCGTACACGAGGTAAAAAGGCAACGAATTGGAGGAGCTGTCATTCGTACTGAGGTGATTCATGTGAAAAAGTTTCCGACTTGATTATGGCCGCGTGACGGAAAGTAACTGACTTTGGACGCGGAATGCTAATTGGAGCTCGATGTATGGCACATTCCATTTCGTAAATCGTTACGGAATTCAATGTTCCGAGATCCACAGTGTCAAGAATGTGCCGTAAATAGCATATTTCAGGCATTATCTGTCGCCATGGACAACGCAGTGGTTGACGGCCGCCACATAACGGCTGAGAACAGCGGCGTTTCCGTAGAGTTGTCAGTGCTTAACAGACAAGCATTACTGCGTGAAATATCCGCAGAAATCAGTGTAGGACGTGCGTCGAACGTATTCCTTAGGACAGTGCGCCGAAATGTGGCATTAATGGGCTATGCCAGCAGACTCCCGACGCGTGTGCCTTCCTAAAGCAAGAAATCGTCTGCAGCGGTCCCCTGAGCTCGTACCCATATCGGTTGGACTCAAGAAGACTGGAAAACCGTGGCCTGGTCAACTGAGCCTCGATGGCAATAGCTGATGGGGTTCGAGTTCGGCAAGGACCCTACGAAGCCATTGACCCAAATTGACAACAAGACACTGTGCAACCTCGTGATGACTCCATAACGATATGGGCTGTGTTTACAGGGAATAGATTGGGTCTCTGGTCCAACTGAACCTATCATTGACTGAAAATGATTATGTTCGGCTGCTTGGAGACCATTTACAGCAAACAATGGTCGAATTTTTATGGATAATAATGCGCTTTGTCACGAACCCACAATTATTCGCGATTGGTTTGAAGAATACACTGGACAGTTCGAGTGAATGATTTGGCCAGCCATATCACCCGAGATGAATTTCATCGAACATTCATGGGACATAATCGAGAGGTTATTCCGTTCCCAAAATGCTGCACCGGTAACACTTTCGCAATTATGGACGGCCATATAGGCAGCAAGGCTCAATACTTCTGCTGCATTTGACACATTTTAGGTCGATATTGACGTCTGTGGCTACGAAGTCTTTCGCGACGTATTTCCTGAGTAAAAACTTCTCGGTGTACATGCCGCGTCAAATCAGGATAAATCTCCGAGCTTTCGACCACTACCTCCATGGTCGTCGTCGTTCTCGCACTTTACCTCCTGATTTAAGGGATGGCGCTGCAAGCAACGCGGGATAGCAACTACATCTATGGAAGTAGAGGGCACCACTTCGCTACGCGCCATATCGCTGACGTCTTCCAGCCAATAAGAAGCCGTCATTTGCATATAAAAGTGGGAACCTCGCTAGTTCACGACAGTCAGTTTTAGCCCTGACGACGACCATGGAGGAAGTGGTCGAAAGCTCGGAGATTTATCCTGATTTGACGCGGCATGTACACCGAGAAGTTTTTACTCAATTTGACGTCTGTTGTTCTGTGGTTCATATCCATAAGGTGTTCTGCAAACGTAGAATGACAGCTGCTATTTTTTGTGCTTTTCTTAATTCTACCCACCTAATGTTGAACTTTCTTCTTCTCTGTCGAATGTAAACTAAATTGTAGTTTTGATATGTGAGCTGATAAACACCAGATGTATTGTCCTTGTTTGTGTTGGTATTGGTTGTCTTGCTGAGTTATCTGCTCTGCAGGCTATCTTCTGTCCTTGTTTTATATGTTGCCTAAACTATAAGCTGCTCTGTTGTGGTGAGTGTGTACCATTTGTTTGCTGTTGTGGATGATTCTTGTTCGTGTGTGCGTTTTTGTTCTGTGTGTTTGTGAATGCATGCACACACTAGCACACAAAAAATAGGTGTCCGTAGGGGATAGTAGTTGTCACTGGCACTACTTCATGATACTATACAGTCACGAATCGGCTTTTGCTTTTTAAATAGAGGATCAATATATTGATTCACCACCAAAAGATACACTAATCGATACTGTACTTGTAAAAGGTAAAGACGTTCTGCGTCTTTTATTTTCATGATAACTAGAATATCCATGTGTGATGGATTGTTATTTAGTTGTGAGAGAGAATGGATTGAGTTATTGCGAAATTAGCTACTGTGTCTCAAATGTCTCTTAAGGGTACTGCAAGTGGTCTTGAAGCGAAATAGAAGATACAAAATATCGAAATCAGAAGATGCTATTGCCATGTTAGGGCTAGGTGAGTACCATCCATGACATTTGAGGCCTTTTTACTTTTCTGAACGCCTAATGGGTGAAGCGTGAACCCTATGAACGGACAGCGCCTGCACGAACAGCGCAAGGCAACCCGCAATGCTTCCTGCCTCTGCCCTTGCTGAGACGTCAATACATAGCCACTGCCTTTACAAGCGTTATAATTTACGGAAGATGAAAGTCGAGTATCGGACACAGATTTTCGCTGTCGTGTTTACACTTTATTCCTGAATTGATGTTGCTAGCTCTATCATATATCAGTTTTCCAAGAGCGAGTTTTTTTATACGAACGGTATCTGTGTATTAGTCAATCCGATTTTGTTAACACGAGCAACCTTAATAAAGAGATTGCGATTTTTTTCTTATACATATTATTGAACTTGTAAGAGAAGGAGGAGGGTAGAAGTAGGAGTAGGATATTGTTCATGAGGAGACTTTTAACAGCATCATCGCTTGCTGAACTGTTTCACGAATATTACACTCATTTAAATCACGAGTGTAGTGGAGAAGAAATGAAGTGGTCACTGGTGTAACATTGTTTCACTCCAAGATTTTGGAGATCTGGAATGCGCAGAAAATTCTAATGCTGTGAACAGAATTATTGAATATTTCGTCACCAGCCACTGATTAGGAGAGTTTATGTCACTAAAAGAGAGAGTGTGTGCAAATTAGTCTGCTATGAAGGATGTAGTGTTGTCGCGAAGCAACTAGATTTAGTTAATTCAGCAAATCACAATTCTACCGAACAATAATTAAGATTAGGTGGTGTATCGTATAACTAATGAAGAGATACTGAAGGAATTAGGGAGGAAAGAGTGTTATGACACAAGATGACGAAAAGAAGAGATCAGTTGATACGATATGTTCTGTGGCGTCAAGGAATAGCCAATTTTTGTTATGGATGGTACAGAGGAAATTGTGTTGATGGTAAAAGCTGTAAAGGATGACCAAGGCATGAATACAGTAAGCTTATTCAAACAGACGTTGGTCTCAGTAGTTGTGCAGAGATGAGGTGACTTGCACAGGATAAAACAGCATGGAGAGCTCTTCGTCTCAGAGTAGTACTTGAACATTGTAACCGACGGCCTGAATAATTTGTTGGATGTATCCTAATACCTGTCCTGGTACATGAAACTGCCTCGGTAGATAAGCCGGTAAGGGCACTGCCTGCTCCGGCAAGGTTCTGGGTTAGAGGCCTAGTCTGGTACACAGTACTAATCTTGTAGGGAGTTTCAAAAACAGCATACATTCGGTTGCAATTCACTCGGGAAATCAATGCGGACTGTGCATAGCAGGATGGAACGTCTGATAGAAGCCGACCTGGGGTCCGATCAGTTTGGGTTCCGGAGAACTCTATGAATATTTGAGGCAGTACTGTCTCTACTAGTTACGATGCATTGAAAACAACACAAACGTATATTAGTTTGTACGTTTAGAAAAGATTTTGACATTGTTAACCGGCATGCACCATTTGAAATTCTGAAGATAGCAATGATAAAATAAAGTGAGCGAAAGGCATTTATCTATAATTTCTACAACAATCAGCCTCCAGTTATAAGAGTCTACAGACATGGAGGGGAAGCAGTGGTTGAGAAAGGAGTGATACAGGGCTGTAGCCTATTCCCCTTACTACTCAATCTGTACTTGGAGCAAGCACTAAAAGAAGGAAAAAAAAATTTCGGAAAGCGAATGATAGTACGGGAAGAAGAAATTAAAACTAACATTTGCTTATGGTCTTGTAATTCTGCCAGAGACAGAAAAGACTTGGAAAAACAGTTCAGTGAAGAGGACAGTGCCATGTAAACAGTTTATAAAATGAACATGAACATATGTAAACAAGGGTATTGGAGTGTAGTCGTATTTTGGAGAAATGGATTAAGAAATGAGACGCTAAAAGTAATAGTAGTAGAGTACATATGCATGGGCGAGGCAAAATAATAAATAATGGCGGATATAAAATCTAGACTGCCAATAACAGCAAAACATTTCTACATCTACATGATTACTCTGCAATTCACAATTAAGTACCTGGCAGAAGGTTCACCGTGTCACCATCAAGCTACTTCTCTACTCTTCTTCCACTCTCGAAAAGTCCGGGAAAAACCATCACTTAAATCTTTCTGTGCGACCCCTGATTTCTCTTATTTTATTATGATGATCGTCCCTCCCTATGCAGGTGGGCCCCAGCAAAATATTTTACACTCTGAGGAGAAAGGTGGAGACTGAAATTTGATGAGAAGGTCCTGCCGCAACGAAAAACGCCTTTGTTTTAGTGGTTACCACCCAAATTCACGTATCATACCTACGGTGCTCTCCCCCTATTTCGCCACAGTAAAAAACGAGCTTCCCTTCTTCGAACTTTTTCAATGTCCTCTATTAATCCTGTCTGATGTGGAATTCACACAGCACAGAAATACTCCAGGATAAAAATTTCTTAGGATGTAATGTTAATTGTTAACTGTTAACTTTTTGAAACTATACCGACGAAAAAAAATCGCAACACCAAGAAAGGAGTTGTACAACACAAACGAAAGTTGATGTAGTCCTGTTTTTACATCTGAAAGATGATGTCTATTCAAAGTTGGCGCCAGTTGAATAATAATGGCGCTAGTAACACCACAATGAAGGTGCAACTCAGTTTTGCTTTAAATACACAAAATAACAGTCATGAGTCGTTGTTTCATTTGAGATTTTGCGTGGTGAGTTGACGTCAGTCAAGAATGCCTTTAAGGCATAAGGGATAAAAATTTCTTAGGCTGTAATGTTAATTGTTAACTGTTAAGAATTGTTTTTTGAAACTATACCGACGAAAAAAAATCGCAACACCAAGAAAGGAGTTGTACAACACAAACGAAAGTTGATGTAGTCCTGTTTTTACATCTGAAAGATGATGTCTATTCACCACAATGAAGGTGCAAATCAGTTTTGCTTTAAATACACATAGTAACAGTCGTGAGTCGTTGTTACATTTGAGATTTTGCGTGGTGAGTTGACGTCAGTCAAGAATGCCTTTAAGGCATAAGGGATAAAAATTTCTTAGGATGTAATGTTAATTGTTAACTGTTAAGAATTGTTTTTTGAAACTATACCGACGAAAAAAAATCGCAACACCAAGAAAGGAGTTGTACAACATAAACGAAAGTTGATGTAGTCCTGTTTTTACATCTGAAAGATGATGTCTATTCAAAGTTGGCGCCAGTTGAATAAGAATGGCGCTAGTAACACCACAATGAAGGTGCAAATCAGTTTTGCTTTAAATACACATAGTAACAGTCATGAGTCGTTGTTACATTTGAGATTTTGCGTGGTGAGTTGACGTCAGTCAAGAATGCCTTTAAGGCAACAATGACGCCATTATCAACACCTTGCTGAGTTTGAACGGGGTCGTGTAATAGGGCTACAAGAAGCTGAATGTTACTGAGTGATAGCAACTGATTGCCACCGTCACCAGTGGGAAGAAGGATCTAACTGCTGCGTAGACGAATCCGACGCCAAGTTGCCTCGGTGGATGACCGTTTCGGACGCAGATTTCCATCTTCAGTTTATTTTCCTCCTGGAATCATCTAAAATCTCCTATGATTTTCGGTATACAGGAGAAAAATAAATTGTAGATGGAAACCTGTGTCCGAAACTATCATCTATCAAGACTGCAGAGCGTCGCATTCATAGGAGGCAAGGCCTGCATGCGCAGTTGCCAGGTCCAACTTCTCTACGGGCGACCGTGACAATCAGTGGCGATCACTGAATAACAAACAACGTTGCGGTCCGTCAGAGTACAAATTCAAGTTTGTGGGCTAATGGCAGGCGCCGGCGCTTGTAGCTCCCACGCTCTGTAGGATCATTGGATGACGTATTCGTAGACGGATTCGTATCCTCGATTTGATCCTCAAGACAATCTCTACAACACTTAGAAATCTGTCGCAACGTTTCTGGTACACCCTGTACACAGCGTGTCTCTCCTAAGGAGTTCAAAAATGGTTCAAATGGCTCTGAGCACTATGGGACTCAACATCTTAGGTCATAAGTCCCCTAGAACTTAGAACTACTTAAACCTAACTAACCTAAGGACAGCACACACACCCATGCCCGAGGCAGAATTCGAACCTGCGACCGTAGCAGTCCCGCGGTTCCGGACTGCAGCGCCAGAACCGCTAGACCACCGCGGCCGGCTCCCTAAGGAGTCCTCAGGCACATTTTCTCTGGTGTATAGTCAGATACTAGTAATTTAGTTTTTGTAGTGGGTAGTTGGATTCACCCCAGACAAACACTGCTCAAAACGGTTTTCACGCGACACCCACTGTCGACGGAAAGCGCGAGTTTGTTTCCCCTTACAAGCAAAACGATTTTTAAAGAGGAATTTTGTGCTCTCACGCGACAGAGCTGTCTCAGATTAGACTACAGCGATATTCGTTTTGTCTGTGTGTATTAACAGGGACAGTCAAACACAGAGAGTAACCAGTGTTCCAGCGACGACTTGCGTGCTGGCCTGGGCCGTGCTGGCCGCTTCAGCCACGCAGCGCCGCTGCCCAGCCGCTGCTGGAATACCAGTTATTCTTAGTGTTCTACTGTCCCTGTTGATGCATACCGATAAAACGAGTATCGCTGTAGACTAATACTAGCCTGTTCTACCGATAGAGCACATAAAATTCCGCTTTAAAAACCATTTTGTTTGTATTAGGAAACAAACACGCGCTCTCCGTCGACATTGGAAGTCACATGAAACAAGTGATGAGCAGCAATTGTTTGGACTGAGTCCAGCTACACAATGCAGAAACGAAACTGCTAATACGTGCCGCAACAGCAGAGAAAATGCGCCAGACAACTCTTACGACAGACCCCCCGTTACGTGTGAAATTAGTACCTTTTCATTCGTTCATAATTGTCCAGTTGTTGTATTCCAGATATTGGTGATATTTCTTCCATGGGAATTAGGCTGTAATCTAAGGTATAATTCCTTTCCGAACGTTTCCTAATTAAATGCTGGAGACACCGCCAGGGGTTGTAACTACTCGGGGATCAGAACCAGTCTCAAACAAGCTCAGCAAACTCAGTTGTTTATACGTATCCAAGCAATGTTCGGTTCGTGACGTCGTGAGACCATTGCCTAAGATTCCGGAATCACGCTGACGTATGCTGTGGAACATGTAATAGGGAAGAGGTGACGCTCTACGTTTGATTTAACACTAGGTACCACAACTTGTCGAATTTCAATCCCTCTTCATACTTGTTAAAGTTATGTTTCTACTTTTGAATTTTTATGGCTTCTCTGTACATCTTAGCGTAGAAATGATTAGACCTAGATGAAATATTAGTATCAGAAAAAGAATTTTTTGGTTTCCTAGACACAGTGCGTGATATGATACTGCTGGTTTATCTGTGTTGCCCAGGCGATAATTGCTCTTTTGCTCCTTAAGGCGGGCATTGCTGTTCTTTTTGTAGTTCCTATTATATACACTTGACCGCAAATGCAACGAATTCTGTGCAGGATAAATCAACTGTCCCTACCTATGGGTTTAATGCAACCACCAACGCCTTGAAGAACCATGCGATGGGATTTTCATATTCTCTCGTTCACTATGCGCAAACTATTAGTCCTATAGAAAAAATGAACATGTCATTTTTGTAGGAAATTTAATGTAGTTAAATTTTCTACTGGGATGCGTTCTCGCCGAAGGCCACGATTTTCGAGTTATTCAACTGAAACGCCTTTAAAGGTTACTGTTCTACGTTTTTCTTGAACAACTTGAAAACTACAGCCTCCAGCGAAAACGTATCCCAGTAGAAAATTTAACTATAATTTCCTACAAAAAAGTCCTGTTCATTTTTGCTGCAGGACTAATAGGTTGCGCATATTAAGCAAGAGGATATGAAGATGCCGCGCGGAGTGGCCGCGTGGTTTGAGGCGCCATGTCACGGAATGCGCGGCCCCTCCCGCCAGGGGTTCGTGTCCTCCCTCGGGCATGGGTGTGTGTTGTTCTTAGCATAAGTTAGTTTAATTTGTGTGTGAGTCTAGGGACCTATAACCTCAACACTTTGGTCCCTTAGGAATTCACACACATTTGAACATTTGATATGAAGAAGTTGCACGTGTTATTTGAAGGCGTTGCGGGTTGCATAATACCCATAGGCAGGGACAGGTGAATTACCTGTATACTGTCTCTGTGGCAAGCGGCCATCGTCGATCCTTTGCAGTGTTCAAATGTTTGCTGACCCTTTTTGTTGCTTTAAACACTGTATTATCACCATGTCTTCGAGCACTCTGTTGATGCAAGTTGTGACAGTGTTTAACAGATAAAGAGGATTGAAATCAGACAAGTTGTGGGCTTTAGCGCTAAATAAAACCAATTGCTCCAACTCTATCTCACTACAAGTTTCATGGCATAGTCCATGGCAACTCTACGATTTTAAGCGCTCCCTACACGGTCAATAATGCAGAATACTATTAACTAATGCACGATAATGTTGATCGTCGCGAGCTAACATCCCAAAGATGTTCGGGCTCACATGCGGTTCCTCTTTGTCGAAATGTCTTGGCTCAAACTCGTCTAGGGGTTGAACCGCACGTGTCGCATTACACGCCCTAAATTAGACACTTGTGACCATTCGGTTAAATGGTCTAGCTGATGGCAAATTTGCGAAATTGTATGAAACAAAGTTAATGTAACATATAATAACAGCAGTAATAGCATCGGGAACTAAATTAACGACCCATAAATGATGTAGGCCACACAGTTGCGATGAGGTTAGAATAATGTTGATTCGGAAAGAAAACTGATAGCAAAAGTGGTCGTATTTAGAATTGCTATTACACTCGAACGCATATCCGTTTGAAACAGTTCGATCATTCACAAGTCCAATACTCCACCTCGATATTTACATGAAAAGTTAAGCGTTCACACCAGGTGTGTGGCTGCTCACCGCTCAGAGACTAAGTGTCGTGATACCACACAACACGAAATTTTCTAAGTCGTTTCACTTCCTAGCTGCCTAAAGAAAGACTGTCCGCTTTCGCGTCTCAATCCGAACTGTACCCTTTGGTGTCTAGACCAGCACTTAACTGTCCGCTTTCGCGTCTGCACCAACACTGTCCTTCTGCCCGTCCCCGGCCACGTTTCCCGCGCTCAACTAACTAGGGCAGTTCCCTTTCCTGAAGCCGTCCATCTGATTGGCTAGAGCTTATTCTACATTATTTTACATTTTAACATATTTAACTAATCAAAACTTGACCACTTTCACGTTCTAAATAACGTAATTACATAACAAACGTTAAATTATACCGAGTGAGGTGGCGCAGAGGTTAGCACACTGGACTTGCATTCGGGAGGACGACGGTTCAATTCCACGTCCGGCCATCCTGATTTAGGTTTTCCGTGATTTCCCTAAATCGCTCCATGCAAGTGTCGGGATGGTTCCTTTGAAAGGGCACGGCCGACTTCCTTCCCCGTCCGTCCCCAATCCTCTGAGACCGATGACCCCGCTGTTTGGTCTCCTCCCCCAAACAACCCAACCATTTTACATAAAACCAATACAATTTCCTTCTTATCTTTAAATGCCACGGCCAGTAGCCTTGCACCAATGTCTTTTCTGATAAATAATTAAAGAACAAAAATAACTATTATGCACTAAGCTTTACAACAAATATGCTGTTTCCTAATGATTCATTAAGGTGTCATGCTGTCATCGTTCAACGTGTTTTTATGGAGCAAACGATGATCTGATGCTTAACTGAGAATACTGATAATTTAAATTTACTATATCTTTTAAACAAATGAAGTTACAGAGTTGTTATTTACGACGTTGGTCACTTTAATGAAGCGCTTCTATATGAAATGTCGATCGTTAAGATCGACCAAGGCGTTCAGATTTTAGCATTCAGGTCTTTGTTACAAAACTTGTTAATTTCACTTTAACAGTGAATCCTAAACTAGTTAAGTTTTATTGGGATCCCCATGAAATTATGAAGGATGATACACTCCTGGAAATTGAAATAAGAACACCGTGAATTCATTGTCCCAGGAAGGGGAAACTTTATTGACACATTCCTGGGGTCAGATACATCACACGATCACACTGACAGAACCAGAGGCACATAGACACAGGCAACAGAGCATGCACAATGTCGGCACTAGTACAGTGTATATCCACCTTTCGCAGCAATGCAGGCTGCTATTCTCCCATGGAGACGATCGTAGAGATGCTGGATGTAGTCCTGTGGAACGGCTTGCCATGCCATTTCCACATGGCGCCTCAGTTGGACCAGCGTTCGTGCTGGACGTGCAGACCGCGTGAGACGACGCTTCATCCAGTCCCATACATGCTCAATGGGGGACAGATCCGGAGATCTTGCTGGCCAGGGTAGTTGACTTACACCTTCTAGAGCACGTTGGGTGGCACGGGATACATGCGGACGTGCATTGTCCTGTTGGAGCAGCAAGTTCCCTTGCCGGTCTAGGAATGGTAGAACGATGGGTTCGATGACGGTTTGGATGTACCGTGCACTATTCAGTGTCCCCTCGACGATGACCAGTGGTGTACGGCCAGTGTAGGAGATCGCTCCCCACACCATGATGCCGGGTGTTGGCCCTGTGTGCCTCGGTCGTATGCAGTCCTGATTGTGGCGCTCACCTGCACGGCGCCAAACACGCATACGACCATCATTGGCACCAAGGCAGAAGCGACTCTCATCGCTGAAGACGACACGTCTCCATTCGTCCCTCCATTCACGCCTGTCGCGACACCACTGGAGGCGGGCTGCACGATGTTGGGGCGTGAGCGGAAGACGGCCTAACGGTGTGCGGGACCGTAGCCCAGCTTCATGGAGACGGTTGCGAATGGTCCTCGCCGATACCCCAGGAGCAACAGTGTCCCTAATTTGCTGGGAAGTGGCGGTGCGGTCCCCTACGGCACTGCGTAGGATCCTACGGTCTTGGCGTGCATCCGTGCGTCGCTGCGGTCCGGTCCCAGGTCGACGGGCACGTGCACCTTCCGCCGACCACTGGCGACAACATCGATGTACTGTGGAGACCTCACGCCCCACGTGTTGAGCAATTCGGCGGTACGTCCACCCGGCCTCCCGCATGCCCACTATACGCCCTCGCTCAAAGTCCGTCAACTGCACATACGGTTCACGTCCACGCTGTCGCGGCATGCTACCAGTGTTAAAGACTGCGATGGAGCTCCGTATGCCACGGCAAACTGGCTGACACTGACGGCGGCGGTGCACAAATGCTGCGCAGCTAGCGCCATTCGACGGCCAAACCGCGGTTCCTGGTGTTTCCGCTGTGCCGTGCGTGTGATCATTGCTTGTACAGCCCTCTCGCAGTGTCCGGAGCAAGTATGGTGGGTCTGACACACCGGTGTCAATGTGTTCTTTTTTCCATTTCCAGGAGTGTATTTTGTGAACTGTGAACAGACTGTCGACGGCCGTGATCGCGACATATTAATTTTATAATGAAGTGTTGTAGCATCGGTTTTTAACGGCCGCGCTTACATGAAAGCCCCTCAAACAGTATTTTAAGTGTTTAGTTAATATATTCGTGGAAAATAGAAATAAACTACTTTTTCAAAATATAAATCAACGTGAATGACTCAATATTTTAAATTTCACCGCAATACCTGCCGGCATTGATTTTTATATTTTATTTCAACTTGAAAATTGAGCCGGAAGCGGCTGTGATGTCCTATTGTCGAAAGGAATGTGTGAGCTTCCTGTGTCCTTCCGTTCCACCACGAATTTCACAGCTCTGCTTGTTCCCCAGTTACCCAACAAGCAGACATTATACAATAAATTAAGTGTACTAGACGATAGCCATGTATGAAAGTGAAACATGGACGGTAAATAGTTTGGACAAGAAGAGAATAGAAGCTTTTGAAATGTGGTGCTACAGAAGAATGCTGAAGATTAGATGGGTAGATCACATAACAAATGAGGACGTACTGAATAGGATTGGGGAGAAGAGGAGTTTGTGACACAACTTGACCAGAAGAAGGGATCGGTTGGTAGGACATGTTCTGAGGCATCAAGGGATCACCAATTTAGTATTGGAGGGGGAGACCAAGAGATGAATACACTAAGCAGATTCAGAAGGATCTAGGTTGCAGTAGGTACTGGGAGATGAAGAAGCTTGCACAGGATAGAGTAGCATGGAGAGCTGCATCAAACCAGTCTCAGGACTGAAGACCACAACAACAACAACAGACGATATCAGTTACATACATGTTTTTTTTTTTTTTAATGAACGAGCACAAACCTGTCTTTTCTATCATTGACGGGGTTACTTATGTCTTACTGCATGTAAGACTGCGGTTTGTAAGTTGTAAAATAACGCCACCTTACTAGGCTATCTTCAATGATGGCTGATGTATTCGTAGGCACTATGAAGGCCAGTATATGGTATGAGAGGTAACTCCTGAGAGTTGTTCGTGCTAACGTGCAGAACGTTTCTGTTTTATAGCCAATCTCATGCGTATCTTCATTGCCGATACAATGAATAGTGAAATCAGTATGAATAATTCAGCAAAGTGAAGTAACAGAGAAACTGTTAACAATAAAAAAATCGTAAGCGAAAGCGAGGAAGCGTTTTGTACCTGGTGATGTAATGATCACGACAGCAGCTGCTCGCAAAAAGCAACCATTTAAAGTTGTTTATATGAAATGCAGTTATCTTATGGACTTTCAGCAAGCAGGTGATACGACCATTAATACAACTAAGGTTAACGCAATTCTGCCGCTAGGTTTAAAATCACCACGCCTAAGGTAATTCAGATAAAAAAGACATTTGGCGAAACAGAAAAACCGGAAGTGCTGGTAAAAATAGGCTGAGGGGGTGAAGATTTCAATACGATCACATTCAATGAGTTCAGTGCTGCAAAAGCATTGTATTCAGGGAAGGAAACAGACCTCAAAAGTATGATGGAACACCAACCTGAGTTGCACAAACAGTTTTATAGTGAACTGTGCCAAGACTAAACAGCGGAATGTTACTAGATACAGAAATATTACAAAACTTATTTCGTGGACTTGGACCGTTTAGCATTTCACTGCAAATTTATTTAGAAAAGTCAAAGTTTGTTTGTTATTTTTGGATCACGTTTTCCTTGCTTTCCTAAAGTGAATGAGCAAGTGTTAATTTGGAATTTGTGTTTAACTATGCTCATGTTATTCGAATAACTTCATTTATTTTTATCTTTTTTAAGCCCCGGTAGCATGAAAACTTTTCAGTTCTTGTGACTATCGACTGGAATTAACGAAACAAATTCTGTACTTCCTGGAAATCCGCCTTAATTTGCGACTGTGTCGCAGCTTATAAGAACAAAAATAGGCCACGTTTATCATCGTTTCGTAAGTAAAGGGAGCCGTGACGCCACAGCTTTGAGCCGGTGCATCCCCCTGCATTATGACGTGGAACGTTTGCCAGAGGTCCCCGTCGCCGCCTCGCCCGCCCCACGCAGGCGAGTGTTTCAGAGGCGCCGGCCTAACAGGTGTGCCCCGGCCTCCGACTCCACCCACGCCTCCGACGCCGCCGCCGCCGCTTTTGGCTGCCGCTTATCTCGTCGCGCGTCCTCATTACGCCAGGAGGAGCCCCCCTACCCCCCCACCTCCCCCCTCTTATCTGCAAAGCTAACGAGCAGCGCTCCGACCTCGGAGGTAGCTGCCTCTGCCTCAACTGCTGCGTCTGCGTGCGCCTTTGCGGAAACCGCCGCTCCGCCTCCACCGAGGGCACCCACTTAGCAGCCACTCCGAGTCCACGCCGCCAACACTTCTCCATCACGCACGTCACACTCACTTTACTCGTTACATGGTTCCTATCACTCCTCTCTCAACGTTACGAGAAAGTCTGCGACTGGTTTACACAGAGGTGACGAAAGATGGAATACACTGTATATATACTGTAACACCCCACCCGTCACTTATCTGATATTGGCATGTATTCACCCCAGCTAATTGACTAACAGATCAACAGAGAGTGCAAAACTGCCGCAATATCGGATAACGCAAAGAAAGTAATAAGGCCCTGTGACTCCTGATTGAACTGCGGTGGCATTGTTGACATTAATTGATTCAGAATTGATCCCTTTTAATTAAAAAGGAGTGCACATTGATGTTATGTTCAGCTATTGAACACCAGACACAAATGTTGAACATAAAATTAATTAAGAAAGTGACTTGGGATTTCAGCTACTTGATTGAAAACAGATGCAGTCGATTAGCACAAATTTATTTTAACTCACGACCTTCAATCAGCACATTACATGACTCTCCTACCAGGCAGTGGTAATAAATTGCGTTTGCGTGGAGTAAAGCTCGGTAACTCAAAAGTAATTCCTATCGACTGACCCAGGCGTAACGCGAAGTGCGAGAAGAATTCTACAACACACGGCCCATGAAACACTCGTGGAAACTTTGCCGACGTGATCCAACAAATTAATCAGTGGCCGGAGCGGGCGCAATATCACCGGATACAGCGTGGCGGAGCGGTGTCGTTGTGCGGACGTCGGCCGACCTCGTGGTGCTGCAAGGCTGCGCTCGTCTATTCACTCCTAGCTATCTTGGTCAGTACATAGCTGAACGAAAACTTTCTATCTCCAAGCTCAATCGTTCCTTTTGCTAAGTAATAAACTGCACAGATGCTCACTCTCTCTCAGGCAAGCTGAGTAAACAACGCCACGTCCACACTCTAGGCAAGTTGTGAACGAAAGACCTCTACAGAGACTTCTGCCAGTCAGCTCTTCGCCTCGGTTTCCCCTCCAGCAAAATCACTTACGCCTATTGCAGCGCAAGTCGCGTTAATTTTGCGTCGCTTCCCAGCGCCGACCACTGCCTGCTCTGGGAAGTAAACAGATTCCCACAAAATTTCCCTTCCTCTCAACTTCTGCTATTTGGCTCCTCCCAGGCCACCCATCACGGTTAACATCTGCATAAAATACCAATTTTTCCGAAATTCTGACTCCGAGGAGAGTACTTCAAATTCCATGGTCCTAAGTTCCCATCGGAGGCTGGCGTATTTCATTCTGTCGCTCTTCACCTGATTTACTTCAGACTCTGTGGACCGTGAATTCTGCGTGAAGTTGCTATAGTCACGAACACGCATATTTCGGCCTCTGTTGACCACTCCAGCGTAGCTTTGCGCGGCTTTCTCGTACGTTTCACTGAAAACGGGACAACGGACATTTATCAACAGGCGTACAAGTTCTCCGTCTGCTTCCCGGTACACCAGCACGGCGTCAACCACCCACTCACTGTCACTCATCTTAAGGCAGCTAGAGGCTGCGCTCCGTTATGGTTTTCTCAGAGTCTGAGCCGCCCTAAGCTGCCTATTGTCTCTTCCCTTCGCGCGCCATCACACGGCCACGGTCAACTCTGAATACATCCTTGGGATAAACTAGCCTCCAGTAAATCGACGCGTTTCCACAAAGTTTTCATGTCGTGTGAATTACTTTAAAATCATCACCCGACATTAATTATTCCACTACGTCCATACTATAACCTCTACAAGATGCATTGTGCCTTGTCAGTCATTTTTGTTCAGCCCTACTGTTCGCTCAACGTGAGTTCGGTGATCTTTAATGACTTCATGTAAGGGGCATAGCTCTTGCCATCTTACACCGAGCGAGGTGGCGCAGTGGTTAGACACTGGACTCGCATTCGGAAGGACGACAGTTCAATCCCGCGTCCGGCCATCCTGATTTAGGTTTTCCGTGATTTCCCTAAATCGCTCCAGGCAAATGCCGGGATGGTTCCTTTCAAAGGCCACGGCCGACTTCCTTCCCTGTCCTTCCCTAATCCGATGAGACCGATGACCTCGCTGTCTGGTCTCCTTCCCCAAAACAACCAACCAACCAATCTTGCCATCTTACAATACAGATGACGGTAGTATCGCGTGCACAAGGTATAAAAGGGCAGTGCATTGGCAGAGCTGTCATTTGTATTCGGGTGATTCACTTGGAAAGCCTACCGACATGACTATGGCCACACGGATGGAATTAACAGAGCTAGACGCATGGGGCATTCCGTTTTGGAAATCGTTAGGGAATTCAGTATTCCGAAATTCACAGTGTCAAATGTTACTGAGAATACCACATATCAGGGTTACCTCTCACCACGGACAACGCAGTGGCCGATGGCCTTCGTTTAACGACCGAGAGCAGGGTCATTTGCGACGAGTTGTCAGTGCTAACAGACAAGCAACACCGTGTCAAATGACAGTAGAAATCAATATGGGACGTACAACGAACGTATCCGTTAGGACAGTGCGGCGAAATTTGGCGTTAATGGGCTACGGCAGCAGACGACCGATGCGATTGTCTCTGCTAACAGCACAACATCGTCTCTCATAGGCTTGTGACTATATGAAAACCGCGGCCTTCTCTGATGAGTCCCCATTTCAGTTAGTAAGACCTGATGGCGCAGACTCCACGAAGCCATGGACCCTAGTTGACGACAAGTCAATGTGCTAGCTTGTATTGGCTTCATAATGTTGTGATCTGTGTTTACATAGACCAGCTGAACCTATTATTAACTGTAAACGGTTATGTTCGGCTGCTTGGAAACCATTTGCAGCCATTCGTGGACTTCGTGCTCCCAAACGACGAAGTCATGTCACCTGGTCACAATTGTTTGCGACTGGTTTCAAGAGCATTCTGTACATTTCGAGCGAATGATATGACCCCCAAAACTGCCCTGCATGAATCCCGTCGAACATTTATAGGACGTAATCGAGAGGTCAGTTCCAGTACAAAATCCTGTATCGTCAACACTTCCGCAGTTATGGACGGATATAGAGGCAGCGTGGCTCTATATTTCTGAAGGGGGCTTCCAACTACTTATTGAGTCCATGCTACGTCGAATTGCTGCACCACGTCAGGAAAATTAGATCCGACACGATTTCAGGATGTATCGCATGACTTTTGTCATCTTGCTGTATAGAGAATGTCACAGATGAACTTGACTCGGATAATCTTTTGACGTATAAGCATTTGACGAAGCTCTTTCAAGAATCTGAAACAGAAAGTCGACCTAAAAGCATCGAATAATTACTGAGCTTATAAAATATACGTTAACTTGATAAAATTAAGAACGCTCCATCACTCTAATATGTGCCGCAAAAATGAGCGTAAGCCAAGTGAATGGAGGAGCGCAATTAGTATTCCGCTTTAAAAAAAGGAAAACGCAATAACTGCGATAAGTATAGGAGGATAAATCAGGTATACAGACCCTGTAAGATATATTCTAGAATTATTGTCAAGACTACAGGCTTTCTGAAGAACAAAACTGTTTCAAGAAAGGAAGATCGTGTACTGACAATGTTAACAGAGAAAAGGCGTGAATTTAGTACAGAAACTTACATAGATTTTGTAGATTACGTTAAAGCTTTCGATATCGAAAATAGGAAAATACGAAGGAACATACTAGAGGAATACGCTGTACTAAACATTTCATAAAGGTTCAGAAAGATATGAGAAATAATGATTAAAATAAGCGCAAGAATTTCAGGTATGATACTTGCTGTAATGTATCCAGATCAGAAAGGAAAGGTTTTGAAATTTAGACTGAAATGCTGCTGTAGCATTCTTCCGAATACTGATCATTCCGAAGTCGGGACACATCACAATGACCACCGCAAAAATAGAATACGGAAAGCATACGTAAAGAATAATATTATCAGTGCTGAATTACATGTACTGCCGCCGGCCGGTGTGGCCGAGCGGTTGTAGGCGCTTCAATCTGAAACTGCGCGACCGCTACTTCGCAGGTTCGAATCCTGCCTCGGGCATGGATGTGTGATGATGTCCTGAGGTTAGTTGGGTTTAAGTAGTTCTAAGTTCTAGGGGACTGCTGACCTCAGATGTTAAGTTCCATAGTGCTCAGAGCCACTTGAACCATAAATTACTGCCGACGGTCAGTCTAAATTAATTTAGTTACCTGAGTTAATAGTCGTCAGGCTCAGAATCTTTGTTGGCGTGCAGTAAAACATGGTGACGACGGACCACAACTGTATGAAATATAATTTGCGTCACACGAGGAAGCATGTATTGGGCTTCGTTAAAGACATTCAGACTACAGGGTTCGACTTTTCTATACCGCGCAAAGCTCAGCATAACGGTTTGCGGATATTGCGCAAATCAACATGTCACCAAACTGATCCCCTTCCGACGTAATCAGCGCTGAAACATAATAAAATTCTATTTGTCATTAGCGAAATGTAGTAGTGTCATTTCTAATAAATGTAACATAGACAGAAGCAGAATTTCGAGTTATTACACTCCTGGAAATTGAAATAAGAACACCGTGAATTCATTGTCCCAGGAAGGGGAAACTTTATTGACACATTCCTGGGGTCAGATATATCACATGATCACACTGACAGAACCACAGGCACATAGACACAGGCAACAGAGCATGCACAATGTCGGCACTAGTACAGTGTATATCCACCTTTCGCAGCAATGCAGGCTGCTATTCTCCCATGGAGACGATCGTAGAGATGCTGGATGTAGTCCTGTGGAACGGCTTGCCATGCCATTTCCACCTGGCGCCTCAGTTGGACCAGCGTTCGTGCTGGACGTGCAGACCGCGTGAGACGACGCTTCATCCAGTCCCAAACATGCTCAATGGGGGACAGATCCGGAGATCTTGCTGGCCAGGGTAGTTGACTTACACCTTCTAGAGCACGTTGGGTGGCACGGGATACATGCGGACGTGCATTGTCCTGTTGGAACAGCAAGTTCCCTTGCCGGTCTAGGAATGGTAGAACGATGGGTTCGATGACGGTTTGGATGTACCGTGCACTATTCAGTGTCCCCTCGACGATGACCAGTGGTGTACGGCCAGTGTAGGAGATCGCTCCCCACACCATGATGCCGGGTGTTGGCCCTGTGTGCCTCGGTCGTATGCAGTCCTGATTGTGGCGCTCACCTGCACGGCGCCAAACACGCATACGACCATCATTGGCACCAAGGCAGAAGCGACTCTCATCGCTGAAGACGACACGTCTCCATTCGTCCCTCCATTCACGCCTGTCGCGACACCACTGGAGGCGGGCTGCACGATGTTGGGGCGTGAGCGGAAGACGGCCTAACGGTGTGCGGGACTGTAGCCCAGCTTCATGGAGACGGTTGCGAATGGTCCTCGCCGATACCCCAGGAGCAACAGTGTCCCTAATTTGCTGGGAAGTGGCGGTGCGGTCCCCTACGGCACTGCGTAGGATCCTACGGTCTTGGCGTGCATCCGTGCGTCGCTGCGGTCCGGTCCCAGGTCGACGGGCACGTGCACCTCCCGCCCACCACTGGCGACAACATCGATGTACTGTGGAGACCTCACGCCCCACGTGTTGAGCAATTCGGCAGTA
The DNA here is from genome assembly GCF_023864275.1 of Schistocerca cancellata. Classification (NCBI taxonomy): domain Eukaryota; kingdom Metazoa; phylum Arthropoda; class Insecta; order Orthoptera; family Acrididae; genus Schistocerca; species Schistocerca cancellata. The sequence goes on from NC_064633.1 coordinate 524,461,481, forward strand.
CGTCCACCCGGCCTCCCGCATGCCCACTATACGCCCTCGCTCAAAGTCCGTCAAGTGCACATACGGTTCACGTCCACGCTGTCGCGGCATGCTACCAGTGTTAAAAACTGCGATGGAGCTCCGTATGCCACGGCAAACTGGCTGACACTGACGGCGGCGGTGCACAAATGCTGCGCAGCTAGCGCCATTCGACGGCCAACACCGCGGTTCCTGGTGTGTCCGCTGTGCCGTGCGTGTGATCATTGCTTGTACAGCCCTCTCGCAGTGTCCGGAGCAAGTATGGTGGGTCTGACACACCGGTGTCAATGTGTTCTTTTTTCCATTTCCAGGAGTGTATTTCAAATACACTCCGAACAAATAACATGAGATGCATACACTCTCGAAAGCAGAAGAAGAAGACAGATAGGAGGCGATTCGTGCCTCTCTTATTTTGCAAGATGATCATCGCAAATAGCAGCAACGATGGCTGTGGAAATATGGTAGTGGTATTGTACAAATTTATAATGTACCGTACGTAAGTTGCACCCGCTGGGCAAAGAAAACAATATTAAACCGTAATTAATAAATAGGAGTTGAGCGAATCAAATCAAAAACTGAACAAGCTAACAGTCGCCTTTATTTAGGAAATCAAATGAGTTATAAGCATAATGGTGAAACCTTCCTGTCTCCTCTATATCTCTTTTGTTACGCAACCTTCCCTTCTACAATAACCTATGAAACCTTCCCTTAGGATTTCTATCTCTTGCTTAATAATGACAAATGAAATCGTCCCTTTGAAATTAATTCTCTTCCTCAATAATAATAAGTGCAACCTTCGCATACAAATTTAAATGCTGCTTGTTAAAAGTGATTTGCTGATTATTTCGACGAAACATAGAATGTGTCGTCGTTGTGGCCCTCATTCGTTACCTGCAATAACCCAAAACTGTTCCTTACCTTTTTTACTGTTACTGGATCGCAATCTGACTGCTACATCGAACTGCGACATGAATATACTTACTCTGTTTTACTATACTCTATTAGCTGCTGGTGGGCTGTCATAATTTTACATTATTTATTACCAAAGCTGACGTTATTCTTTAATAGCAAAGCTGACGTTATTCTTTAATTAATTTGACTGAAGTTACGTAATTCATAGTTAAACTTTTTCTTGACAACAATAAAATTTTGCAAAGTTTTACGTTGATGGTTTTTGGGATGGATTATAATCAGTAATGCAATATTGCTGGCAAAAATTAATTATGTTCTGTAAACGATTCTTCAAACATTTACTGTTGGTAATGAAATGATTTTACAAACGTTCAAATGAGACTTACTTTTTACAATAATCTTACATCTACCATTACGCAAACATACCTTCAGTACTCTTGAGTGTCTCAAAAAAAAAAAAAAAAAAACAATAATATTAGTTCCTCTTATGATAATAAATAGCTGATTTCTCTGCACATCCGTTTATAATCTCTTGTAAATCATAGCTGGTGGCTGGCAGGCACACCGCTCCTCTCAACCTCTCGCTTCAGACCTGCTACCGACTCGCTTCACATCTCGCTTACTACTGGCTTCCTACGAACGCTAAAGTGCGGTCTCTCCCGCCAACAATGCTTTCTGGTGCAGGCAATCCCTGCTACCATTACAAAATGTATCAATCTACATCTACATCCATACTCCGCAAGCCACCTGACGGTGTGTGGCGGGGGGTACCCTGAGTACCTCTATCGGTTCTCCCTTCTATTCCGGTCTCGTATTGTTCGCGGGAAGAAGGATTGTCGGTATATACTGCTTGACTCTTCGGTGAAGGTATGTTCTCGAAACTTTAACAAAAGCCCGTACCGAGCTACTGAGCATCTCTCCTGCAGAGTCTTCCACTGGAGTTTATCTATCATCTCCGTAACGCTTTCGCGATTACTAAATGATCCTGTAACGAAGCGCGCTGCTCTCCGTTGGGTCTTCTCTATCTCTTCTATCAACCCTATCGGGTACGGATCCCACACTGCTGAGCAGTATTCAAGCAGTGGGCGAACAAGCGTACTGTAACCTTCGACCATAGATACTAGTAGACTGGCCTTGCTGTGCAGAAGATATAGGGCTGGTGTGGCTCCAACATAAACCACGGGACTGTTGGCAAAACGTGGTGGGATTTCAAATCAGCGGTCTGCCATCCTATGTTTGTATCGGATTTTACCCACATTTCTCAGTTGACTGCCAAACGCTTCCAACAAAAATTACTTTTTTATTTGCGAAAAATTATGTCAGAACTACTTTTTACCTGGATTTGTTCACAGTACCAGTTATAAAATCTAACAAATACGTGGAAGGCCCCTCTGGTGGGCAGCGGGACGAAATTACTATAAACTATCAATTAAAGTAAAATGTCGTTAAAATTATTTTAAACAGTAAGAGTGGGCTCGTGTGAAAACTTTAAAAATTGGATTCACCGCGTTTTGAGCTCTAGTCACTAATATAAGAAAATGGGATATGGGAATTATGTCAACTATAGTTGCCAAAATTGTCGACTTTAAGAGCAGGTCCATTTTAGAGTATCAATTTTAGGTGCACTTCAAAGGTTCAGTTCCTACTATGTTTACAAAAGTTTAAACTATCAGTTAAAAAAATGATATTTTAGATGAAAGGTGAGACTTTGAAGTTTCAGAAAATAATTTTGGAGCCTACATTTATTTAATAGTATTAGAAGGTAGAAAAAAATTCTCTTCATTTGTCGACTATAGGTGCTCTTACATTATTATAATTTCACTTGTATATACAAAAAGGCGCGTATGTGCAGATGGCTTAAAGTTTTTCCATTTCAGGGCCTGTGTCCAAAGCTGCCTTCGGTTTTCATCCTTAGTGAACCTATGAGTAGGAACGAGAAACAGTTATACTTACTTCTGTAACCGAATTATCACAGATACTTTCCAAAATGTAATAGGAGTCTGACTTTACAGGCATCACTTTCAACACTTTAATTTACGTGATACTCTATTTAGAGTGTAAAAAACATATAAAAGTCACGTCAGCAGATTTCAATAAACGCATCTGCACTATCATAGAAACACTTCCACTTGAAATGTAATGCCATTTCCCCCGACAAAACGCTGAGTACAGCCATAAGCGCTACACGAAACAACCATTGCCAACATTCACGTGACTTCAGCGCAGAGATGTTGGAGCCACGAAAATGACGTCAGGGCCAGTCTATTATATTTATGGTCGAAGACTGTAACCTACTTCCTTTGTTTTCGGATTGCATTTCGTTAGGATTCTTCCAATGAATCTCAGTGTGGCATCTGCTTTACCGACGATTAACTTTATATGATCATTCCATTTTAAATCACTCTTAATGCGTACTCCCAGATAATTAATGGAATTAACTGCTTCCAGTTGCTGACCAGCTATTTTGTAGCTAAATGATAAGGGATCTATCTTTCTATGTATTTGCAGCACATTACACTTGTCTACATTGAGATTGAATTGCCATTACCTGCACCATGCGTCAATTCGCTGCAGATCCTCCTGCATTTCAGTACAATTTTCCATTGTTACAACCTCTCGATACACCACAGCATCATCTGCAAAAAGCCTCAGTGAACTTCCGATGTCATCCACACGGTCATTTATGTATAATGTGAATAGCAACGGTCCTATGACACTCCCCTGCGGCACGCCTGAAATCACTCTTACTTCGGAAGACTTCTCTCCATTGAGAATGACATGCTGCGTTCTGTTATCTAGGAACTCTTCAATATAATCACACAATTGGTCTGATAGTCCATATGCCCTTACTTTGTTAATTAAACGACCCTGGGGAACTGTATCGAACGCATTGCGGAAGTCAAGAAACACGGCATCTACCTGGGAACCCGTGTCTATGGCCCTCTGAGTCTCGTGGACGAATAGCGCGAGCTGGGTTTCACACGACCGTCTTTTTCGAAACCCATGCTGATTCCTACAGAGTAGATTTCTAGTCTCCAGAAAAGTCATTATACTCGAACATAATACGTGTTCCAAAATTCTACAACTGATCGACGTTAGAGAGATAGGTCTATAGTTCTGCACATCTGTTCGACGTCCCTTCTTGAAAACGGGGATGACCTGTGCCCTTTTCCAATCCTCTGGAACGCTACGCTCTTCTAGAGACCTACGGTACACCGCTGCAAGAAGGGGGGCAAGTTCCTTCTCGTACTCTGTGTAAAATCGAACTGGTATCCCATCAGGTCCAGCAGCCTTTCCTCTTTTGAGCAATTTTAATTGTTTCTGTATCCCTCTGTCGTCTATTTCGATATCTACCATTTTGTCATCTGTGTGACAATCTAGAGAAGGGGCTACAGTGCAGTCTTCCTCTGTGAACCAGCTTTGGAAAAAGACATTTAGTATTTCGGCCTTTAGTCTGTCATCCTCTGTTTCAGGACATTTTGTTTTGATCCACCTACCGCTTTGACATAAGACCAAAATTTCTTAGGATTTTCTGCCAAGTCAGTACATAGAACCTACTTTCGAATTCATTGAATGCCTCTCGCATAGCCCTCCTCACACTACATTTCGCTTCGCGTAATTTTTGTTTGTCTGCAAGGCTTTGGCTATGTTTATGTTTGCTGTGAAGTTCCCTTTGCTTCCGCAGCAGTTTTCTAACTCTGTTGTTGTACCACAGTGGCTCTTTTCCATCTCTTACGATCTTGCTTGGCACATTCTCATCTAATGCATGTTTTACGATGGTTCTGAACTTAGTCCACTGATCCTCAACACTATCTGTACTTGAGATAAAACTTTTGTGTTGAGCCGTCAAGTACTCTGAAATCTGTTTTTTGTCACTTTCGTTAAACAGAAAAATCCTCCTATCTTTTTTAATATTTCTATTTACGGCTGAAATCACCGATGCTGTAACCGCTTTATGATCGCTGATTCCCTGTTCTGCGACAACTGTTTAAAATAGTTCGTGTCTGTTTGTCACCAGGTCTAATATGTTAACGCCACGAGTCAGTTGTCTGTTTAACTGTTCAAGGTAGTTTTCAGATAATGCACTTAAAAAATTTCACTGGATTCTTTGTCCATGCCACCCGATATAAACGTTTGAGTCTCCTAGTCTATATCTGGTAAATTAAAATCTCCACCCGAAATTATAACATGGTCGGGAAATATACTCGAAATATTTTCCGAATTTTCCTTCAGGTGTTCTGCCACGTCGGCTGGTGTGGCCGAGCGGTTCTAGGCACTACAGTCTGGAACCGCGAGACCTCTACGGTCTCAGGTTCGAATCCTGCCTAGGGCATGGATATGTGTGATGTCCTTAGGTTAGTTAGGTTTAAGTAGTTCTAAGTTCTAGGGGACTGATTACCTCAGAAGTTAAGTCCCATAGTGCTCAGAGGCATTTGAACCATATTTTGTTCTGCCACAACAGCTGCCGATCCTGGGGGCCTATAAAGACATCCAGTTACCATGTTTGAGCCTGCTTTAACAGTGACCTTCACCCAAATTATTTCACATTTCGGATCTCCGTCAATTTCCTTCGATACTATTGCACTTTTTATCGCTATTAACAGGCCTCCCCCTTCACTGTCCAGCCTGTCTCTGCGGTATACATTCCAATCTGAGTTTAGAATTTCATTACTGTTTACATCTGGTTTCAGCCAACTTTCCGTCCCTAGTACTATGTGGGCATTGTGACCGTTTATTAATGAGAGCAGTTCTGGGACCTTTCTATAGACGCTCCTGCGGTTTACTATTACCACATTAATATTGTCATTCCCTGCTGAGCGTTGCGTACTGCTACCTTGTCGCGTCTCAGGAGGCATTTTGTCAGGCCTAGGGAGGGAATTCTCTAACCTAAAAAACCCCCATGTGCACTTCACAAGTACTCCGCTACACTTCTAGCCACTTCCTGCGTGTAGTGCACACCTGACCTATTCAGGGGGACCCTACATTTCTCCACCCGATAGCGGAGATCGAGAAATTTGCACCCCAGATCTCCGCAGAATCGTCTGAGCCTCTGGTTTAAGTCTTCCACTCGGCTCCAAACCAGAGGACCGCGATCGGTTCTGGAAACGACACTACAGATAGTTAGCTCAGATTCCACCCCTCGAGGGAGGCTTTCTGTCTTCACCATTCTGCCAACCGCCTGTATAAACTGAGGATGACCTCTGAACTCAGACGGCAGGAGTCATTGGTGGCGACAAGAGCAACAATTTGCAGTCGGGTGCACCCAGTGCTCTCTATCGCCGCCAGCAGGGCCTCCTCCACATCTCGGATGAGACCCCCCGGCAAGCAGACAGAGTGAACACTAGCCTTTTCCCCAGACCTTTCCGCTACTTCCCTAAGGGGCTCCACCACACGCCTAACATTGGAGCTCCCAATAACTAATAACCCCCCCCCCCCCCCCCCCGTGTGCCTGCTCGGACCTTGCTGAAGGAGCGGCCACATGTCCACTCACAGGCAGAGCGGGCGATGCCACACGGCCAGCCTCCACATTGACCCTCCGCCTCGTGCGACGCGAACGCCGTTGAACCCGCCACTCCCCTTGGGGAGAGGGGGCCCAACCGCGCCCGGTACCCGGGAAGATGTCTCGACAGCAGGGACCGTGGGCGAAGCATGTAACATCTGGGGTGTACCATGCGACGCACCAGACTCCCCACTGCCGCTACACTCCGAGGCAGCAGCCTGAAGACGGCTGACCGCGGCCATCAGCACGTTCAGCTGTTCGTGAACAGTGGCCAGCTCCTCCTGCGTCCGTACACAGCAGTCACACATCGTGTATATCCTAAGATATCAATTTACTGTAGTGAGTTAAGCAACTTTCAACTAGACTGCTAATTCACTAAAGGCGGCTGATAGCTGACGAAACAGTGGTTACTAGACACTTCTTGTTGGAAACACTGAAAATAAGCACTAACTGTCTCTGGACTGTATTCAAAACAAACACAAAATCTATGGAACACAATTACTAGTACTCGAAAATTAAAGCTTCCTAAAAGCAAAAACACACGGAAAAAGAAGTGACAAGGAAGAATAACACAGTTAATACTTAAATTTACGTAGCTCGCTGCACAGCAGATGTGAAGCAGACGGCAGTTACGACGACAGTGCACTTTTACACTGATGAGCCAGAACATTATAACCATCTGTTTAATAGCTTGTTTGTCCGTCTTTGGAACAAAATAATCAGTGATTATGCGTATCGGGGATCAGACAGTTAGCTGGTAGGTCTGAAAGTATGGAGCATTAGATGTCTACTCACAGTTCATCTAATTCGCATAAATAAAACGGGAGACTGGTTTGCGTACGCAATGATGGCGCCCGATAGCGACAAAGATGGGTTCCATAGGATTTACATCAGACGAATTTAGTCGCCGAGACATCAGCGTAAGTCACCGAGCGAGGTGGCGCAGTGGCTGGCACACTGGATTCGCATTCGGGAGGACGACGTTTCAGTCCCGTTTCCGGCCATCCTAATTTAGGTTTTCTGTGATTTCCCTAAATCGCTCCAGGCAAATGCCGGGATGGTTCCTTTGAAAGGGCACGGCCGACTTCCTTCCCCGTCCTTCCCTAATCCGATGAGACCGATGATCTCGCTGCCTGGTCTCCTCCCCCAAAACAACAACAACAACCCAATCAGCGTTGTTGTTGTTGTGGTCTTCAGTCCTGAGACTGGTTTGATGCAGCTCTTCATGCTACTCTATCCTGTGCGAGCTTCTTCATCTCCCAGTACCTACTGCAACCTACATCCTTCTGAATCTGTTTAGTGTATTCATCTCTTGGTCTCCCTCTACGATTTTTACCCTCCACGCTGCCCTCCAATACTAAATTGGTGATCCCTTGATGCCTCAACACATGTCCTACCAACCGATCCCTTCTTCTTGGTCAAGTTGTGCCACAAACGTCTCTTCTCCCCAATCCTATTCAATACTTCCTCATTAGTTATGTGATCTACCCATCTAATCTTCAGCATTCTTCTGTAGCACCACATTTCGAAAGCTTCTATTCTCTTCTTGTCCAAAATATTTATCGTCCATGTTTCACTTCCATACATGGCTACACTCTATACAAATACTTTCAGAAATGACCTCCTGACACTTAAATCTATACTCGATGTTAACAAATTTCTCTTCTTCAGAAACGCTTTCCTTCCCATTGCCAGTCTACATTTTATATCCTCTCTACTTCGACCATCATCAGTTATTTTGCTCCCCAAATAGCAAAACTCCTTTACTACTTTAAGTGCCTCATTTCCTAATCTAATTCCCTCAGCACCACCCGACTTAATTCGACTACATTGCATTATCCTCGTTTTGCTTTTTTTTATGTTCATCTTATATCCTCCTTTCAAGACGCTATCCATTCCATTCAACTGCTCTTCCAAGTCCTTTTTCTGTCTCTGACAGAATTACAATGCCATCGGCGAAGCTCAAAGTTTTTATTTCTTCTCCATGGATTTTAATACCTACTCCGAATTTTTATTTTGTTTCCTTTACTGCTTGCTCAATTTACAGATTGAATAGCATCGGGGAGAGGCTACAACCCTGTCTTACTTCCTTCCCAACAACTACTTCCCTTTCATGTCCCTCGACTCTTATAACTGCCATCTGGTTTCTGTACAAATTATAAATAGCCTTTCGCTCCCTGTATTTTACCCCTTCCACCTTTAGAATTTGAAAGAGAATATTCCAGTCAACTTTGTCAAAAGCTTTCTCTAAGTCTACAAATGCTAGAAACGTAGGTTTGCCTTTCCTTAATCTTTCTTGTAAGATAAGTCGTAAGGTCAGTATTGCCTCACGTGTTCCAGTATTTCTATGGAATCCAAACTGATCTTCCCCGAGGTCGGCTTCTACTAGTTTTTCCATTCGTCTGTAAAGAATTCGTGTTAGTATTTTGCAGCGGTGGCTTATTAAACTGATTGTTCGGTAATTTTCACATCTGTCAACACCTGCTTTCTTTGGGATTGGAATAATTATATTCTTCTTGAAGTCTGAGGGTATTTCGCCTGTTTCATACATCTTGCTCACCAGATGGTAGAGCTTTGTCAGGACTGGCTCTCCCAAGGCCGTCAGTAGTTCCAATGGAATGTCGTCTACTCCGGGGGCCTTGTTTCGACTGAATCAGCGTAAGTTCCTCAAAAACCTGTAGCACGGTTCTGGCTCCGAGACAACAACAAATACTGCCGAAGGATCACGTCACTGACGGGGAAGACATCAAGGATGAAGGGATGCAGGTGTTCGCAGCTGTCAGCGTGTCTTCAGTTACTATCACAGGTCCCGTGCACGCGCAGGAGAATGTCCCCCATAGTGCAATACGAGGAGCATTCAAGTTCTAAGGCCTCCGATTTTTTTTCTTATTAACTACTCATCCGAAATCGATGAAACTGGCGTTACTTCTCGACGTAATCGCCCTGCAGACGTACACATTTTTCACAACGCAGACGCCATGATTCCATGGCAGCGGCGAAGGCTTCTTTAGGAGTCTGTTTTGACCACTGGAAAATCGCTGAGCCAATAGCAGCACGGCTGGTGAATGTGCGGCCACGGAGAGTGTCTTTCATTGTTGGAAAAAGCCAAAAGTCACTAGGAGCCAGGTCAGGTGAGTAGGGAGCATGAGGAATCACTTCAATGTTGTTATCACGAAGAAACTGTTGCGTAACGTTAGCTCGATGTGCGGGTGCGTTGTCTCGGTGAAACAGCACACGCGCAGCCCTCCCTGGACGTTTTTGTTGCAGTGCAGGAAGTAATTTGTTCTTCAAAACATTTTCGTAGGATGCACCTGTTACCGTAGTGCCCTTTGGAACGCAAGGGGTAAGGATTACGTCCTCGCTGTCCCAGAACATGGGCACCATCATTTTTTCAGCACTGGCGGTCACCCGAAATTTTTTTGGTGCCGGTGAATCTGTGTGCTTCCATTGAGCTGACTGGCGCTTTGTTTCTGGATTGAAAAATGGCATCCACGTCTCATCCATTGTCACAACCGACGAAAAGAAAGTCCCATTCGTGCTGTCGTTGCGCGTCAACATTGCTTGGCAACATGCCACAACACGCAGCCATGTGGTCGTCCGTCAGCATTCGTGGCGCCCACCTGGATGACACTTTTCGCATTTTCGGGTCGTCATGCAGGATTGTGTGCACAGAACCCACAGAAATGCCAACTCTGGAGGCGATCTGTTCAACAGTCATTCGGCGATCGCCCAAAACAATTATCTCCACTTTCTTGATCATGTCGTCAGATCGGCTTGTGCGAGCCCGAGGTTGTTTCGGTTTGTTGTCACACGATGTTCTGCCTTCATTAAACTGTCGCACCCACGAACGCACTTTCGACACATCCATAACTCCATCACCACATGTCTCCTTCAACTGTCGATGAATTTCAATTGGTTTCACACCACGCAAATTCAGAAAACGAATGATTGCACGCTGTTCAAGTAAGGAAAACGTCGCCATTTTAAGTATTTAAAACAGTTCTCATTCTCGCCGCTGGCGGTAAAATTCCATCTGCCATACGGTGCTGCCATCTCTGAGACGTATTGACAATGAACGCGGAGTCATTTTAAAACAATGCGCATGTTTCTATCTGTTTCCAGTCCGGAGAAAAAAAATCGGAGGCCTTAGAACTTGAATGCACCTCGTACTCTTCCTACCAGCCTGCGTCCGTGGCACGCTGCACGTTGCGAGCCGCCGTTCACCTCGATGACGGCGTTTGTGGAGATCACCATCGACTTAGTGTTGCAAAATTATGATTCACCCAAACAGGTGACCTGCTTTCATTGATTGACGGACGAATCCTAATGGCGCTGTGCCCAGTGGTATCGTAAGCTGATGTAGTCGGGTCAACACGTGAACACGTAGGGGTGGTCTGCTGCAGAGCTCCATGTTCAAAAATGTGCGATGAACAGTGTGTTCCGAAAGACTTGTGAGTGCACCAGTATTGTGCTCTTTCGGCACAGATGCCACTGACCACCATGTATTCTACTTTTCAGAGGTGACAAGCCTGTGGAGAGTCTTGAACGTCCAGCCATTTTGGGCCCAGTGGTAGTTTCATTGTCCTTGGACCTGTTTCTGTAAGTGCTCACGATAGTATGTGAACATTCAACCAGCTTCGCCGTTTTCGAGATACTTGTTCACATGCTCTGCGTAATACTAATCTGCCCTTTGTCCAAATCTCAACGGATTTCCCCATTTGCAGACCGTATCTTTTCCAGGGGGATCCCCCGTCCTTGTCTGCTCCGCTTGTATCCTCTTATTACCGCGTCACGCGCCCGCAACGCCATCAGGTGTCACCCAACTTCGCGATGGGCAGCGGTTATAATATGTAAAGGTTTCTAACTACTGCTACCAGTCACACTAATTTATTACTTATTTATTGTTCGACATATTTCGAGGCTATGTGGCATTACAAAAACAATTTCGCAATAGGATCATGCAGATGTTAAACAGTATTTTCATGAATGCTGTGGTTATCCCGAGGAAGAAGAGAAAACAAAACCAATTAAGAGGCGATGTCACTTTGTAAGCTGGACTGATGTTTGCATGAAAATGTTTTGTAAGAGTCACTGACTTTGTTCTTATGGCGTAGCAGTCTCCTTGTGACGAGCTGAGGTGTTTCCATTTCCGTGGCTCTCTTGGCTTTCTTGATATCTGTTCACAAATTTTCACAAACGTACCAGTAACTTGGAAAGACGGTCACAAAAACAAATCTGTAGTGCAGTGGACAAGATGGCGGTCAAAATACAATTGGTTTCGATTTGACTATCGATCTGTCGATCTATGTGGTGTCAGATGTTTACAATGTCTTCTGCACATCTTGTTATCGTATTACACAAGTGGGTTGACGAAATACATTACAAATTGAGCACATTTTACAATATTATTGTACAAATGATGATATAAATACTATTTATTTTACACATTTCTAAGCTATTGCTGGGGCTAGAGTCAAATGACTGTGATGTTATGTATCTGTTATTCTAAGAGTACTGTAGTAAAATTGGAAAAGAAATATGAATTTTTGAAGTCTGTCATTTGATTCAGGATCTCGTTATTCACTATCTGGCCATGAGAAAGGTAACAAAATTAATTTTCTAGGCATGATAATAACTAACACAGACAAAACCCTAAATATCGATGTATACAGAAACCCACCATACACAGACACAGTCATTAATAAATCTTCCACACATCCCAACTCACTTAAACAAGCTGCATTCAGATCCTTCTTAAACAGAGCACAGAAATTTCTACTTAATGCTGCCGACTATGAGACAGAAATGAACACTGTCAAATACATTGCACATAATAACGGCTATCACGAAAGCGATATAGACACACCTCCACAACGCACTACTAAAAATAACAACAAACAACGTGACACAGCTTCCTCACACAACATCCAAAAACTCAAGTATATAATGTTACCATATTTAGGTGTCATGTCAGACAAAATACCCAAGCTGTTTAAAAAAAACAGACTTCAGGGTCAGCTTTGCCACAAACAACAACTTACAAAAAAATTGATGCATGACATTTCACATCCCACAGAAAAACTGAACAAATCAGGAATTTATAAAATTACATGCAGTCATTGCAACAAATATTATATTGGCCAAACGGTAATAAATTTTAAAACCCGCTTTTAAGAACACGTTGAGTGTTTCAGACTTGACAAACCGAATAAATCAGCTATAGCGAAACATATAAATGAAACAGGATACAGTTTTACAACAGACCACGATCTCAAAGTACCACATAATTTAGAAAAGAGCTGGAAAACGGACATCTTGGAAGAAATGGAAATATTCATCCATGGCGACATCGGGAATAACGAGAGCCTGACTGAAATGACAGACTTCAAAAATTCGTATTTCTTTTCCAATTTCACTACAGTACTCTTAGAATAACAGATACATATTATCACAGTCATTTGACTCTATCCCCAGCAATAGCTTAGAAATGTGTAAAATAAGTTTTTATATCGTCATTTGTACAATAATATTGGAACAGGTGCTCAGTTTGTAATGTATTTCGTCAACGCACATCTGTAATACGATAACAAGACGTGCAGAAGACATTGTAAACACCTGACACCACTTAGATCGACAGATCGATAGTCAAATCTAAATCAGCTGTATTTTGGCCACCATCTTGTCCACTGCACTAGAGTTGTTTTTGCGACCGTCTTTCCAAGTTACTGGTACGTTTGTGAAAATTTGTGAACAGAGATCAAGAAAGCCAAGAGAGCCACGGAAATGGAAACACCTCAGCTCATCACAACGAGACTGTCACCGCATAGGAATAAAGTCAGTGACCGTTACAAAATATTTTCATGCAAACATCAGTCCAGCTCACAAAGTGACATCGTCTCTTAATAGGTTTTGTTTTCTCTTCTTCCACGGGATAACCACAGCATTCATGAAAAGACTGTTTAACATCTGCATGATCCTATTGCGAAATTGGTTTTGTAATGCCACATAGCCTGACGATGTGGTATACCCTCGAAACATGTCGCACAATAAATGAATAATACATTACTGTGTGCCCGACCGAGACTCGAACTCGGGACCTTGAGTCTCGGTCGGGCACACAGTTTTAATCTGCCAGGAAGTTTCACATCAGCGCACACTCCGCTGCAGAGTGAGAATCTCATTCTGGAATAATACATTAGTTAACAAATTTTGTGGCTGGTAGCGGCAGTTAAAAACCTTTACATATTTTGTGAGACAGTCACGGTCGAAAAAAAAAATAGGCTTCAAAAGTGGTTATATTGTTTTGGCTTATCAGTGTATATCTCGTGTACGCGATGCTACCGACATCTGTATACGTGTATATCTCTGTCCCACGACTTGTCGTTCAGCGTACATGCTGAGGTGGATTTCAAATGAATGTAGAATCACCTTAAATGATAGTTTGTACTTGCAGTCTATCTGAAGCCACGTTCACCATTATGGATTCGCTTTTACACATTTATCGTTATCAGTTTCCATAGCTTAGGGGTTGGGTATCAAAGCAGTAAGTCACGATCACCTGTGACTTCTCCTGATCGTGGCTGAGTTCAGCGTCTGATTGTGAACCTACGTTAATAGAGAAGCGATGTTTGCGTATGGCGTTCGTGTCGAAGTCAACCAGGGGAAACTCCACCACACAGCCGTGCACGCACACACACACACACACACACACACACACACACACACACGCTGTCGCGAGCCACAAACTCGATTAAATTGTGCTCCAGTGGGTGCTGAGAGGTGTCGCCGCGGAATTATGCGGCGTCACCCCCGCCGGCAAACTCCGGAGTGTGGGCTCATCTCATTACACGCCGGCGACGAGCGACGAAGCGAGGGCCGCTAGGCTGGCAGCACTGCGGCGGATCTGCGATTATCCAGGGCTGCCAACTTGCGGAGGCTCGGCTGCAGAGCACTCTGAGGTCAGCGTGGCCGACGCTGCCTGATTAATTTCTCGGCGAGCTGGACTAGCGAGCTAACTCTCCGTGCCCTTCATGCCACCGACGTGCGCACGGAGTCACAGTGTGTTTAACGTGACGCGCTAATCCGGAAGGCAACTACCAGAAGCACCTATGTTGACGATCTAATCTACAGGTTTGCTTATTGCCTCATAAAATTTCCGACTTAGAAATCGGGTTTGGGCAATTGTAAACTGTTTATCATAACTGAAGTTCTTCTTTTCTAAGATGTACAGTCCCTATTTGTAGATATCTGCTGTAGATATTCGTGCTGCATCCTGCTTATCGCATATCACTTTTCAAGAAATCGGCGTTCAGTGTGTCATACTTCAACTGGAGAAGTTTCGATGAACGAATTTTTAAAACTTTTTAACTTACTAATTTTTTATCTTTGGTGGCCTGATTATGAAAAACACGTCTCATACATACACTACTGGCCATTAAAATTGCTACACCAAGAAGAAATGCAGATGATAAACGGGTATCCATTGGACAAATACAGGATGTTACAAAAAAGATACGGCCAAACATTCAGAAAACATTCCTCACACACAAATAAAGAAAAGATGTTACGTGGACACGTGTCCGGAAACGCTTAATTTCCATGTTACAGCTCATTTTAGTTTCGTCAATATGTACTGTACTTCCTCGATTTCATACGGGATATTCTACCTGTGCTGCTAGAACATGTGCCTCTACAAGTACGACACAACATGTGGTTCATGCACGATGGGTCTCCTGCACATTTCAGTCGAAGTGTTCGTACGCTTCTCAACAACAGATTCGGTGACCGATGGATTGGTAGAGGCGGACCAATTCCATGGCCTCCACGCTCTCCTGATCTCAACCCTCTTGACTTTCATTTATGGGGGCATTTGAAAGCTCTTGTCTGCGCAACCGCGGTACCAAATGTAGAGACTCTTCGTGCTCGTATTGTGGACGGCTGTGATACAATACGCCATTCTCCAGGGCTGCATCAGCGCATCAGGGATTCCATGCGACGGAGGGTGGATGCATGTATCCTCGCTAACGGAGGACATTTTGAACATTTCCTGTAACAAAGTGTTTGAAGTCACGCTGGTACGTTCTGTTGCTGTGTGTTTCCATTCCATGATTAATGTGATTTGAAAATGAGCTCTAATATGGAAAGTAAGCGTTTCCGGACACATGTCGACGTAACATATTTTCTTTCTTTGTTTGTGAGGAATGTTTCCTGAAAGTTTGGCCGTACCTTTTTGTAACACCCTGTATATTATACTAGGACTGACATGTGATTACATTTTCATGCAATTTGGGTGCATAGATCCTGAGAAATCAGGAATCTTGAAAACGTCCCCATCTGTTGACTCAGGGATTGAGACGTGGCTGCACGATCTGTTACAGCCATGCGGATAAGATGCCTGTCATCTCGACTGCTAGTGATACGAGACTGTTGGGATCCAGCACGGCGTTCCGTATTGCCCTCCTGAACCCACCGAGTCCATATTCTGCTAACAGTCATTGGATCTCGACAAACGCGAGCAGCAATGTCGCGATACGATAAACCGCAATCGCGATAGGCTGCAATCCGACCTTTATCAAAGTCGGAAACGTGATGGTACGCATTTCTCCTCCTTACACAAGGCATCACAACAACGTTTCACCAGGCAACGCCGGTCAACTGCTGTTTGTGTATGAGAAATCGGTTGGAAGATTTGCTGGTGTCTGCACGTTGTAGGTGTCGCCACCGGCGCCAATATGGTGTGAATACTCTGAAAAGCTAATCATTTGCATATCACAGCGTCTTCTTCCTGTCGGTTAAATTTCGCGTCTGTAGCACATCTTCGTGGTGTAGCAGTTTTAATGACCAGTTGTGTATTTTCGTCATATGAAGTAATACTCTTAAAATGGGTCAATGAGAGTCGTTTTACAAGCATTGTATTTGTGACGCATCTCGCATACATGCAGTGCTGACTTTCATGTGCGTGTTACTTTATTCAGTTTTTCTTCTTTAGGACCAGCGAGCATAATATATGTCTGATAACGACATGATTATTAGAACAGATGCACCAAACAGCTGTTTATAACAAGTAAACTTTATTCATGACCCTTATCGTCACTGTGAAGTACGTCTAGATTGATGTGACGTTCATATTATGTCTTTAGTGAACTGTTTTATAACTGTCAGTATTTAATAAGATAGTAAATGATGTAAATATGTTGAAAATAAAATGTTAATTATGGTGTGACAGTAGTTTCATAGTTCTCTTACGACACTATGTTCAAAATGAAACGTTCATTACGGTATATAGCGTCGTAGCAGTGGAACTGTGAAACTACTGTCACACCGTAATTGACAGTTTATTTTCAACATATTTACATCATTTACCCTCTTATTGAAACAGTGACAGTTATAAGACAGTTCACTATCAACGCAATATGGACGTTACATCGATCTAGACGTACTTGATAATGGCGATAAAGCCTGAACCAGTCTGTCGTGAATGAAGATTAATTACGAGGGCTATTCAGAAAGTAAGGAACGATAGGTCGCGAAATGGAAACCACAGTGAAAATCAAAACTGTTTTATTTGCAACAGTTAGCTACAACTTCCAGTTACTTATCTCCATAGTCGCCCATCCGACTTAGACGTTTGTCGTAGCGTTGTACCAACTTTCCAGAACCCTCGTTACAGAAGGCAGCCGCCAGTGTTTTCCGCGATTTCTCTACGCTGGCCTACAGTTCTTTGTCTGTGCCAAAATGTTGTCTTTATAGCCAGCGGTTCATGTAAGCAGAGATGAAACTCAGAGGGAGACAATTACGGGCTGTACTGTGAGTAATCAAACATTTACAATTGAAAACGTGGCTGGCGCATCTCCATAGCCCCTGCGGAATGCGCCAGAGAATTGTCTTGAAGAAGAAAACACACAACAGTTATGTATTGTTGGCTGCATAGGTTCAGGCGAAATTTGTTACCAGGCCCTCGTACTTGGCAGGGAACACTATTGTTCTAGGTATTTTTATGTGCTCCCAGTGTGCTCAGAACTGAAAAGAACGACGTAACGCGATCGACAGGCATACTAGAGACAATGCCCAACACACGTGTGCAAAACTTCATTGGGTTTTCACTGTGGTTTACATTTCGCGACCAATCGTTCCTTACTTTCCGAATAACCCTCGTATTATAAACAGCTGTTTGGTGCATCTATTCTAATACACTCCTCGAAATTGAAATAAGAACACCGTGAATTCATTGTCCCAGGAAGGGGAAACTTTATTGACACATTCCTGGGGTCAGATACATCACATGATCACACTGACAGAACCACAGGCACATAGACACAGGCAACAGAGCATGCACAATGTCGGCACTAGTACAGTGTATATCCACCTTTCGCAGCAATGCAGGCTGCTATTCTCCCATGGAGACGATCGTAGAGATGCTGGATGTAGTCCTGTGGAACGGCTTGCCATGCCATTTCCACCTGGCGCCTCAGTTGGACCAGCGTTCGTGCTGGACGTGCAGACCGCGTGAGACGACGCTTCATCCAGTCCCAAACATGCTCAATGGGGGACAGATCCGGAGATCTTGCTGGCCAGGGTAGTTGACTTACACCTTCTAGAGCACGTTGGGTGGCACGGGATACATGCGGACGTGCATTGTCCTGTTGGAACAGCAAGTTCCCTTGCCGGTCTAGGAATGGTAGAACGATGGGTTTGATGACGGTTTGGATGTACCGTGCACTATTCAGTGTCCCGTCGACGATCACCAGTGGTGTACGGCCAGTGTAGGAGATCGCTCCCCACACCATGATGCCGGGTGTTGGCCCTGTGTGCCTCGGTCGTATGCAGTCCTGATTGTGGCGCTCACCTGCACGGCGCCAAACACGCATACGACCATCATTGGCACCAAGGCAGAAGCGACTCTCATCGCTGAAGACGACACGTCTCCATTCGTCCCTCCATTCACGCCTGTCGCGACACCACTGGAGGCGGGCTGCACGATGTTGGGGCGTGAGCGGAAGACGGCCTAACGGTGTGCGGGACCGTAGCCCAGCTTCATGGAGACGGTTGCGAATGGTCCTCGCCGATACCCTAGGAGCAACAGTGTCCCTAATTTGCTGGGAAGTGGCGGTGCGGTCCCCTACGGCACTGCGTAGGATCCTACGGTCTTGGCGTGCATCCGTGCGTCGCTGCGGTCCGGTCCCAGGTCGACGGGCACGTGCACCTTCCGCCGACCACTGGCGACAACATCGATGTAGTGTGGAGACCTCACGCCCCACGTGTTGAGCAATTCGGCGGTACGTCCACCCGGCCTCCCGCATGCCTACTATACGCCCTCGCTCAAAGTCCGTCAACTGCACATACGGTTCACGTCCACGCTGTCGCGGCATGCTACCAGTGTTAAAGACTGCGATGGAGCTCCGTATGCCACGGCAAACTGACTGACACTGACGGCGGCGGTGCACAAATGCTGCGCAGCTAGCGCCATTCGACGGCCAACACCGCGGTTCCTGGTGTGTCCGCTGTGCCGTGCCTGTGGTCATTGCTTGTACAGCCCTCTCGCAGTGTCCGGAGCAAGTATGGTGGGTCTGACACACCGGTGTCAATGTGTTCTTTTTTCCATTTCAAGGAGTGTAGTCATTACTTTATTCAGTTTACCATCATACTCTGGTGAAGGAATGAGCCAATCTGTTCACTCATAATGCTTCTAAAACACTCCTTTTAAGTTCCTGTGTAACCCACACTTGTTCATGAGTGTGTGAATACGTGGGCGTCTGTAATTCAAATGTTTCTGCGGGCAACCACAGTATGCGTGGGGTGGGGTCATTGCTAACCTAACCTAGTGTGGTAGTTTAATACAGAACAAAAAGTTGAGAGCAGAGCGAAAGGTAAATGTTAGATTCAAACGTTGTCGTGTGGTAGTTGACCAGACATGGCGGGACCACTATCCCGTCCACCTGGTCTGAAAGCGTAGCCGTTTTTCGGCTAGCCGCCGTTCTCGTCACTCTGGTTGGTAAGTACACGGTCACGCTACTCTGAGCTAGGTCGTTCAGTGTGGCAGCAGGTATTTGAATGTATTAATTTAACTAGCAGGAATGTTTAACCCATTATGCTTACAAGATGCCATAGTAGAATGGTAATGTGGGAATTATCTGTCATTAATTTCTGCACAGGAATGTTCCCTGACGCAGATCCACCCTTAAGATATACTATATAAATCTGTATGCAACGGTCTACCTGAACACTTATTAATATTATGTGGCCTACTAGTGAACAATAAGTTGGCAACTTGTGATACTACCACAACTTACATGAAATATTCAGGAAAAAAAAGAACGAGGCATATTCGCTATTGAAATAAGAAAAGCAAGTCCCCCCATGAACCATGGACCTTACCGCCGGTGGAGAGGCTTGCGTGCCTCAGCGATACAGATGGCCGTACCGTAGGTGCAACCACAACGGAGGGGTATCTGTTGAGAGGCCAGACAAACGTGTGGTTCCTGAAGAGGGGTAGCAGCCTTTTCAGTAGTTTCAGTGGCAACAGTCTGGATGATTGACTGATCTGGCCTTGTAACACTAACCAAAACGGCCTTGCTCTGCTGGTACTGCGAACGGCTGAAAGCAAGGGGAAACTACAGACGTAATTTTTCCCGAGGGCATACAGCTTTACTGTATGGTTAAATGACGATGGCGTCCTCTTGGGTAAAACATTCCGGAGGTAAAATAGTCACCCATTCGGATCTCCGGGCGGGGACTACTCAAGAGGATGTCGTTATCAGGAGAAATAAAACTGGCATTCTACGGGCCGGAGCGTGGAATGTCAGATCCCTTAATCGCGCAGGCAGGTTAGAAAATTTAAAAAGGAAAATGGATAGGTTAAATTTAGATGTAGTGGGAATTAGTGAAGTTCGGTAGCAGGAGGAACAAGACTTCTGGTCAGGTGAATACAAGGTTATAAATACAAAATAAAATAGGGGTAATGCACGAGTAGGTTTAATAATGAATAGGAAAATAGGAATGTGGGTAAGCTACTACAAACAGCATAGTGAACGCATTATTGTGGCCAAGATAGATACGAAGCCCACACCTACTACAGTAGTACAAGTTTATATGCCAACTAGCTCTGCAGATGACGAAGAAATTGAAGAAATGTATGATGAAATAAAAGAAATTATTCAGATAGTGAAGGGATACGAAAATTTAATAGTCATGGGTGACTGGAATTGGAGTGTAGGAAATGGGAGAGAAGGAAACGTAGTAGGTGAATATTGGACTGTGGGTAAAGAATGAAAAAGGAAGCCGCCTGGTTGAATTTTGCACAGAGCATAACCTAATCATAGCTAACACTTGTTTTAAGAATCATGAAAGAAGGTTGTATACGTGGAAGAGGCCTGGAGACACTGGAAGGTTTCAGATAGATTATATAATGGTAAGACAGAGATTTAGGAACCAGGTTTTAAACTGTAAGACATTTCCAGGAGCAGATGTGGACTCTGACCACAATCTATTTATTGGCTCTGAGCACTATGCGACTTAACTTTTGAGGTCATCAGTCGCCTAGAACTTCGAACTAATTAAACCTAACTAACCTAAGGACATCACACACATCCATGCCCGAGGCAGGATTCGAACCTGCGACCGTAGCGGTCGCTCGGCTCCAGACTGTAGCGCCTAGAACCGCACGGCCACTCCGGCCGGCAATCTATTTATTGGTTATGAATTGTACACTAAGGAAAACGTAGTAATTTAAGAAGTTGGGGACCTGGATAAACTAGAAGAACCAGAGGTTTTAGAGAGTTTCAGAGGGAGCATTAGTTAACGATTGACAAGAAGAAATACAATGGAAGAAGAATGGGTAACTTTGAGAGATAAAATAGTAAAGGCAGCAGAGGATGAAGTAGGTAAAAAGACGAGGGCTAGTAGAAATCCGTGGGTAACAGAAGAGATGTTGAATTTAATTGATGAAAGGAGAAAATATAAAAATGCAGTAAATAAAGCAGGCGAAAAGTAATACAAACGTCTCAAAAATTAGCTCGATATGAAGTGCAGAATGGCTAAGCAGGGATGGATAGAGGGCAAACGTAAGGATGGGGAGGTATGTATCACTAGATATTGCCTACAGGAAAATTAAAGAGACCTTTGGAGAACAGAGAACCACTTGTTTGAGTATCAAGAGCTCGGATGGAAAGCCAGTCCTTAGCAAAGACGGAAAGGCAGAAATGTTGAAGGAGTATGTAGAGGATTTATACACGGGAAATGTACTTGAGAACAATATTATGGAAATGGGAGAGGACGTAGATGAAGATGAAATGGGAGATATGATACTGGGTGAAGAAAAGGACACAGCACTGAAAGATCTAAGTCTAAACAAGGCCCTGGGAGTAGACAACAATGCATTAGAGTTACTGATAGCCTTGGGAGAGTCAGTCGTGACAAAACTCTCCCATCTGGTGAGCAACATGTATGAGACATTCGAAATACCCTTCAATAAGAATATAATAATTCCGATCCCAAAGAAAGCAGGTGCTGACAGTTGCGCAAATTACAGTCATGGTTGCAAAATACTAGCACGAATTCTTTACAGATTCCGACCTCGGGGAAGATCAGTTTGGATTCCGTAGAAGTCCTGGAATACGCGAGTCAATACTGACCCTACGACTTATCTTATAAGATAGGTTAAGGAAAGGCAAACCTACGTTTCTAGCATTTATAGACTTAGAGAAAGCTTTGGCAATGTTGACTCTTATACTCTTTTTGGAATTCGGAAGGTGGCAGGGGTAAAATACAGCAGCGAAAGGCTATTTACAATTTGTACAGAAACCAGATGGCAGTTTCTAGTATGATAAAAGTAAAAATAAATAAGTTAAATGTATTTCAATTTTTTCAATTTTAATCCGATATATATATATATATATATATATATATATATATATATATATATATATATATATATATATATATATATATTTTGTGTTATAGGGCAGGGAGGGCTCTAGAGGCGTAGTGAAGCCAGCTTCCCTAGAGGAGTAAACCTCATACAAATCCTGGTCCTCCAGGTTGGGGGTTGGGCATGGGGCTAATAACCCCATACTGTAAAAAAAAGAATATTACTGAAATTCAACAGAAGCCTCGGAAACTGGATGTAAAGCATGTATCACGACCCCGGCAAAGGAAACGGATAAAGGATCTAACAGTAGCATCATGGAATGTGAGAAGGAGTCCGGGGTTGGAAAATAGCAGCAAATAACCGAGAAGTTTGGAGGAAGATTGTTGAAGAAGCCAAGGCTCACCAAGGGCTGTAGAGCTACTGAAGAAGAAGATGTATGTATATTGTGTTTCATACTAGAATGTCGTGATCCCAGTTTGGTACAGCTTTGCCACAGGAAACACGAAAGCGTTCGAAGACGTCCGTCTTCTGGTCGGCTACTAATCGTTGTCAGAAGGAGGCTAGTTTTTGCTTACGCAAAGGCTTCTATTATTTGGAAAAGAACAACCCAGATTTCTTTACGTAATCAGTATGAAATTTATAATCATCTAAGGGACCTTTAACAATGAACAATAAAAAATTTGCATTTGCAAATGAAATCATTAATAAATGGGGCAGCTATGAGTTGTATAGAAGACAAGGAGCGGCCTTCTGTCTACGACCAGGATGCCACAGTATTCTCTGCTGTAATAAAGGCTGTTTGATATTTACAAAAATAATATGACATGGAGGTAAAAAAATATAAAGGAAAAGAATAGAATAGGAAATCTGGTAAACACTAAATATATTCAAACAATTCTCACAAGCAATTAGGGCTTATTTATAAACAGTATAACTTACATAAGTACTTTTCTAACTGTATAGTGCGATCAGATTTCAGCCTGTCCTGTGCTAGCTCCTTGGTTCACGTTTTTGTCACAAATTACAGTCATTACTTTTCTCCTTCCTTCGAGACAATTCTTGCACCGTTCAACAGCTTCATAACAATAACTTGCCGATTTACAGTATCGAACATAAATTACTTGAATTTTATAGATTAATAACTGTTGTCTGCACGCTGGCAAGACCGCTCACTTTTATGCCTTAAAGACGACCTTCTTTACGCTTTCACATTACAAGCAGAAGTACATTAAAATCTGAAGATCTACAAAAGTTTTTTACTGTCATCTTTTATTTAGATCTAAGCGGAACGTCAGTTCAGCTTCTGTTAAAATGTTTCTTTTACTGCGCAATCGATGTATTAGCGTCCGCGCTAGATGCGCATCTTTACAGTTACGTAAATATATAAAATAAATGTCTTTCAAAGAATAGGTCTCATCTCATAAGTTGATCATTTAATATACAGATAGGTGAATGCCTTTCCAAGGGTACTCACAGCTTTCATACTACGGAAATCCCAATAATATTACAGGTTATAAGAGTCGAGGGGCATGAAAGGGAAGCAGTGATTGGGAAGGGAGTGAGACAGGGTTGTAGCCTATTTCCGACGTTACTCAATCTGTATATTGAGCAAGCAGTAAAGGAAACAAAAAAATTGGAATAGGAATTAAAGTCATTGGAGGAGAAATAAAAACTTTGTGGTTTGCCGACGACATTGTAATTCCCTCAGAGACAGCAAAGGACGTGGAAGAACAGCTGAACGGAATAAACAGCGTCTTGAAAGGAGGATATAGGATGTACATCGACAGAAGCAAAACGAGGATAATGGAATGTAGTATAATTAAATCAAGTGATGCTGAAGGAATCAGATTAGGAAATGAGACACTTAAAGTAGTAAATACGTTTTACTATTTGGGAAGCAAAGTAACTGATGACTGTCGAAGTAGGGAGGATACAAAATGTAGAATAGCTATGGCAAGGAAAGCGTTTCTGTAGAAGAGAAATTTGTTAACATCGAGTGCAGATTTAAGTGTCAGGATGTCTTTTCTGGAAGTATTTGTACCGAGTGCAGTCATGCATGGAAGTGAAACATGGGCAACCACTAGTTTAGACAAGAAGAGAATAGAAGTTTTCGAAATGTGGTGCTACAGATGAATGCTAAAGATTAGATGGGTAGATCACGTAAGTAATTAGGAGGTACTGAACAGAACTGGGGAGAAGAGGAATTTGAATAGAAGAAGGGACCGGTTGGTAGGACATGTTCTGAGGCATCAAGGGATCACCAATTTAATACTGGAGGGAAGCGTGGAGGGTAAAAATCGTGGAGAGAGACCAAGAGATGAATACATTTAGCAGATTCAGAAGGACGTAGGTTGCAGTAGTTATTCGGAGATGCAGAGTCTTACACAGGATAGAGTAGCATGGAGAGCTGCCACAAACCATTTTCTGGACTGAAGACCACAACAACAACAACAACCACAGCAACAACAGTCAATGAAACGATTGATTTATTACTATATAAATGTGTATGTAGTATGATATACAAAGGAAATAAAATACAGAAAACACAGAAAGACGGATCCAACAAAACACATATAAATGACAAGTCACTCAGTATTAATAGTCAGTTGCCAAAGATGCAAGTCTCTGTGTGATGCCTCTCTCTTTGTGTATCAGTGGTAACACTGCTGACATCATTTTCCATAATTTAGAGAAGGTGATGTATTCTAGATAAGTATCTCAACTGAGCAATATCATCACCACCCCTTAAAAAATCACAATTTGGATTTTTTGAAGATTTGTTCTAGAGAGTATGCCATTTACATGTCTCTCACCAAATTTTGCAAGCATTAAATAATGAAGTATTGCCGGCTGGTATTTTCTGTGATCTATCTAAGGCACTTGACTGTGCGAATCACAATATTCTCCTAGATAAATTCAAGTGGATGATGTCATATGCAACCAAAAATACAGAAAGTTACAGATAATCAAGGAACACTGTTCCGCCTGGGGTGAAATCACGTACAGGGTTTCCCAAGGCTGACTCTTGGGTTCACTGTTGTTCCTCGAATATTTAAATGATCTTCCGTCTATAATTAGTTCTTTTCGCAGATGACTGTAGATTTGTAATCAACGCAAGCTTACTCGAAGAAATAGAAGAAATGTTCTTAAAAGTGTCGTTGATTGGTTTTCAGCGAATGGTCTCACCCTCAATTTCTAAAACACAGAAAATATTCAATTCTGTACATCTAGAATTACTACACCAATGATGAGTGTAACATATTGTGAGAAAATAATAAACAGTGTGGAAACTTGAAATTCTTAGGTGCTCACGCTGATGAGCATTTAAACCGGAAAAGCACATTTCAGAACTCTTAAAACAACTTAGTTCATCCACATTTACATTTATAATCATTGCAAATCTTGTGGAGCAAGTTCACATATTTTGTGTGTTTTCATTCAGTAATGTCATATGGAATAAAGTTTTCGGGAAACTCATCTTTAAGAAAGAAAGTCTTCATTGGACAGAAACTTGCTGTAAGTGTAATATGTGGTGCACATTCTCGAGCATATTGTAGATATCTGTTTAAAGAGCTGGGCATTGTGACTACTGCTACATATTATGTTTATTAATTCGTGAAATTTTTTTATACATAATTCACTGCACTTCAAAAGGAACAGTGATATACGTAATTACAATACCAGAAGGAAAAATTACTTTCATTACTCGACATTAAGGTTGCATTTAGCAACATAAACGGGTGCACAGTGTTGCAACAAATAGTTTTGATAACTTACCTAGCAATACAAAATGTCTGACAGTAAAGCAAAATTTGAAAACAGTCTAAAATAGTTTCTTCTTGACATCTACATCTACATCTATACTCCGCGAGCCACCTTACGGTGTGTGGCGGAGGGTACTTATTGTACCACTATCTGATCCCCCCTTCCCTGTTCCATTCACGAATTGTGCGTGGGAAGAACGACTGCTTGTAAGTCTCCGTATTTGCTCTAATTTCTCGGATCTTTTCGTTGTGATCATTACGCGAGATATATGTGGGCGGTAGTAATATGTTGCCCATCTCTTCCCGGAATGTGCTCTCTCGTAATTTCGATAATAAACCTCTCCGTATTGCGTAACGCCTTTCTTGAAGTGTCCGCCACTGGAGCTTGTTCAGCATCTCCGTAACGCTCTCGCGCTGACTAAATGTCCCCATGACGAATCGCGCTGCTTTTTGCTGGATCATGTCTATCTCTTCTATTAATCCAACCTGGTAAGGGTCCCATACTGATGAGCAATACTCAAGAATCGGACGAACAAGCGTTTTGTAAGCTACTTCTTTCGTCGATGAGTCACATTTTCTTAGAATTCTTCCTATGAATCTCAACCTGGCGCCTGCTTTTCCCACTATTTGTTTTATGTGATCATTCCACTTCAGATCGCTCCGGATAGTAACTCCTAAGTATTTTACGGTCGTTACCGCTTCCAATGATTTACCACCTATGGCATAATCGTACTGGAATGGATTTCTGCCCCTATGTATGCGCATTATATTACATTTATCTACGTTTAGGGAAAGCTGCCAGCTGTCGCACCATGCATTAATCCTCTGCAGGTCTTCCTGGAGTACGTACGAGTCTTCTGATGTTGCTACTTTCTTGTAGACAACCGTGTCATCTGCAAATAGCCTCACGGAGCTACCGATGTTGTCAACTAAGTCATTTATGTATATTGTAAACAATAAAGGTCCTATCACGCTTCCTTGCGGTACTCCCGAAATTACCTCTACATCTGCAGATTTTGAACCGTTAAGAATGACATGTTGTGTTCTTTCTTCTAGGAAATCCTGAATCCAATCACAAACCTGGTCCGATATTCCGTAAGCTCGTATTTTTTTCACTAAACGTAAGTGCGGAACCGGATCAAATGCCTTCCTGAAGTCCAGGAATACGGCATCAATCTGCTCGCCAGTGTCTACGGCACTGTGAATTTCTTGGGCAAATAGGGCGAGCTGAGTTTCACATGATCTCTGTTTGCGGAATCCATGTTGGTTATGATGAAGGAGATTTGTATTATCTAAGAACGTCATAATACGAGAACACAAAACATGTTCCATTATTCTACAACAGATTGACGTAAGCGAAATAGGCCTATAATTATTCGCATCTGATTTATGACCCTTCTTGAAAATGGGAACGACCTGCGCTTTCTTCCAGTCGCTAGGTACTTTACGTTCTTCCAGCGATCTACGATAAATTGCTGATAGAAAGGGGGCAAGTTCTTTAGCATAATCACTGTAGAATCTTAAGGGTATCTCGTCTGGTCCGGATGCTTTTCCGCTACTAAGTGATAGCAGTTGTTTTTCAATTCCGATATCGTTTATTTCAATATTTTCCATTTTGGCGTCCGTGCGACGGCTGAAGTCAGGGACCGTGTTACGATTTTCCGCAGTGAAACAGTTTCGGAACACTGAATTCAGTATTTCTGCCTTTCTTCGGTCGTCCTCTGTTTCGGTGCCATCGTGGTCAACGAGTGACTGAATAGGGGATTTAGATCCGCTTACCGATTTTACATATGACCAAAACTTTTTAGGGTTCTTGTTTAGATTGTTTGCCAATGTTTTATGTTCGAATTCGTTGAATGCTTCTCTCATTGCTCTCTTTACGCTCTTTTTCGCTTCGTTCAGCTTTTCCTTATCAGCTATGATTCGACTACTCTTAAACCTATGATGAAGCTTTCTTTGTTTCCGTAGTACCTTTCGTACATGATTGTTATACCACGGTGGATCTTTCCCCTCGCTTTGGACCTTAGTCGGTACGAACTTATCTAAGGCGTACTGGACGATGTTTCTGAATTTTTTCTATTTTTGTTCCACATCCTCTTCCTCAGAAATGAACGTTTGATGGTGGTCACTCAGATATTCTGCGATTTGTGCCCTATCACTCTTGTTAAGCAAATGTATTTTCCTTCCTTTCTTGGCATTTCTTATTACACTTGTAGTCATTGATGCAACCACTGACTTATGATCACTGATACCCTCTTCTACATTCACGGAGTCGAAAAGTTCCGGTCTATTTGTTGCTATGAGGTCTAAAACGTTAGCTTCACGAGTTGGTTCTCTAACTATCTGCTCGAAGTAATTCTCGGACAAGGCAGTCAGGATAATGTCACAAGAGTCTCTGTCCCTGGCTCCAGTTCTGATTGTGTGACTATCCCATTCTATACCTGGTAGATTGAAGTCTCCCCCTATTACAATAGTATGACCACGAAACTTCTTCACGACGTTCTGCAGGTTCTCTCTGAGGCGCTCAACTGCTACGGTTGCTGATGCAGGTGGTCTATAGAAGCATCCGACTATCATATCTGACCCACCTTTGATACTTAGCTTAACCCAGATTATTTCACATTCGCATTCGCTAATAACTTCACTGGATATTATTGAATTCTTTACTGCTATAAATACTCCTCCACCATTGGCGTTTATCCTATCCTTGCGGTATATATTCCATTCTGTGTCTAGGATTTCGTTACTGTTCACTTCCGGTTTTAACCAACTTTCCGTTCCTAATACTATATGCGCACTATTTCCTTCAATAAGAGATACTAATTCAGGAACCTTGCCCTGGATACTCCTGCAGTTTACCAATATTACGTTAACTTTTCCTGTTTTTGGTCTCTGAGGACGGACGTTCTTTATCAACGATGATAATGTCCTCTCTGGTAAGCCGTCAGGTATTTTATCGTTTCGCCCAAGGGGGGGGGGGTCCCTCTAACCTAAAAAACCCCCGTGTGCACGCCACACGTACTCTGCTACCCTAGTAGCTGCTTCCGGTGTGTAGTGCACGCCTGACCTGTCTAGGGGGGCCCTACAGTTCTCCACCCAATAACGGAGGTCGATGAATTTGCAACCATTATAGTCGCAGAGTCGTCTGAGCCTCTGGTTTAGACCCTCCACACGGCTCCAAACCAGAGGACCGCGATCGACTCTGGGCACTATGCTGCAGATATTAAGCTAAGCTTGCACTCCGCGTGCGATGCTGGTTGTCTTCACCAAATCAGCCAGCCGCCGGAAGGAACCAAGGATGGCCTCAGAACCCAAGCGGCAGGCGTCATTCGTTCCGACATGTGCTACTATCTGCAGCCGGTCACACCCAGTGCGTTCAATAGCTGCCGGAAGGGCCTCCTCCACATTACGGACGAGACCCCCCGGCAAGCACACCGAGTGCACACTGGCATTCTTCCCCGACCTACCCGCTATTTTCCTGAGGGGCTCCATAACCCGCCTAACGTTGGAGCTCCCTATAACTAATAGGCCCGCCCTCTGTGACTGTCGGGACCTTGCCGGAGAATCGGCCACTGGCCCAACAGGCGAGGCATCCTGTGGTGGCTCGGAAACGATGTCATCACCACTAGGAAGCACCCCGTACCTGTTGGAAAGGGGCAAGGCAGCTGCCACACGGCCAGATCCCACCTTCGCCTTTCGGCCAGGCACGCGCGAGCCCACCACTGTCCGCCATTCACCCTGGAGTGATGGCTGACCGGTAAGATGCTCACTGCCGGAAGACGCAGCGACATCAGGGGCTCCATGTGATTCCAAGGCCACCGAAGTAGGCATAGGTCTCACCACAGTTGCCCCAACGCCACTACGAGCCGACGCCTGCGCCTCGAGCTCGATGAGCCTAACAGACAAAGCCTCCACCTGCCCCCGAAGAGTGGCCAATTCTCCTTGCGTCCGCTCACAACAGCCACAGTCCCTACACATGACTATGTTTACCCTACCCTATACAGTGACAAATTCCCAAGATAATCTTCTGATGAGCTACTCTGATAATCAAGAAACACTCACTGAAATACGAGACGCGAAAACTACGCTAGGTTTTCCCAGAAAAACTATTTAAAAGCTAAGCGCAGCAAATAAGTACAAAAACGCTTTATACAAACACTACTCGCTGCTGCTGGTGCTCTCGCTCTGGCTGTCACAAGACAACTGCTGATTCAAGTGACTAGTGGCTAACGGCCGCGAAACAAACAAAGACGGTTTTAGAGCGCTTTCTGTTCTAAACGATCAAGAAAACACTAAGAAATCTAACACGAAAACTACGTAAAGTTTTATCAAGAACTGTTAGTTACTATGCAGAGCAGATAAACACAAATAGAATCCCTTCCTTAGTGGAAGGTCGTAAACAAAATGCAAAATAAACGCTTTATACAAACAGTACTCGCTGCTGCTGGTGCTCTCGCTCTGGCTGTCACAAGACAACTCCTTAATTTCTGTAGAAAAACTTCTGTTACTTAAATGTCTAAAAACGTGCTGGTAGAAAGCCCTAATTCACGTCTGCCAATGTTAAAAAAATTAAAACCTTAAGCATGTAGCAATATTTAGGAATTAAGTTGTGATATGTATGTAAAACGTCCCGTTCCACTTCATTAGAAGTTATCGAGCAAACCATCCATGGAACTTGAATTTAACAATGCGACTGACTTTATGTTAGATGACAGTGATTGTGAACTATTAAACTGAAGAACCGTGCAACATGCATTAACTGAACAACTGCTGCCAAAAGTCGAAAGGACGTGCCACTGATGGTGTAAACCACCAAGGAATTTCTCTATATGCTGGAGGTGCAGCATAGACGGCTGCCCGTCGTGTGTGAACCCCATGTTTGGGCTGCGAGAAGCACGCAGGTCCGTGACTGGGCCCGTGCACACGCTCGATCACCGGACTTCGCATCGATTGCTGCCCGAGGGCGAACTCTCCTCCTTAGTGTCCCTGAATGAACTTCTTCGCCTAGTGGTTCTGGATCAACTCTCTGATGCTTACATCACACTATCCCTGAACGATGATGATGATGGTGATTTTGGTTCGTAGGGCACTTACGGCGTGGTTATCAGCGCCCGTAAAATTTCCCATGCCTTCTCACTGTCCAGTCTCGCCACTGTCCAGAATGATGAAGAAATAAGGAGGACAACGCAAGCACCCAGTGCCCGGGCGGAGAAAATCCCCGACCCGGCCGGGAATCGAACCCAGGACTTCGTGATCCAGAGGCAGCAACGCTGCTCACTAGACTACGAGCTGCGGACCATCCACGAACGAACTCTCCCTCTAAAATTCTCCCGATTCCTTTTCGAAAAAAAAAAAATGCTCCACGGGGAGCATCTCTGAATCTCAACCTACCAGTTGCATGCGCCAAGATTCCTCCGTGCCAGTCCCATAATCAAAAACCGGTCCTCACTCACTGGCCCGATAGAGTGACTTGCCGCCAAAAGTTACTGATGCTGCCGGTAAACTCTGACATGTCAATGTTTCTCAATGGTGGCGCTTTTTTTTTTAGTGTGCACAGGAAATCAAATTCAAATGGTTCAAAGGGCTCTGAGCACTATGGCACTTAACATCTGTGGTTATCAGTCCCCTAGAACTTAGAACCACTTAAGCCTAACTAACCTAAGGACATCACCACATCCATGCCCGAGGCAGGATTCGAACCTGCGACCGTAGCAGTCGCGCGGTTCCGGACTGAGCGCCTAGAACCGCTCGGCCACCGCGGCCGGCTGCACAGGAAATCACTTGGCATGGGAATCCAACATATACAAATAATTAAAAAAAAAAAACAGCGGCTGCGTCGGAGACAAACTGTCGGGCAGCCATCAACGCGGGACTATTTCAGACTTAGAGAAGAAACATTTTACATTGCTAACAGATACTGATCCCCAGCAACCGGCCTGCAAATATCTGCAGATTCCGAAAAAAATTTCCCCCCTGAAAGTGAATAATTTAGAGGATGCTGGCACATCCTCCGAGAGCGTCTGAAACTTGTAAAAAGCACTCCAGCCAGTATTTGGAAAAATACCCCACATTGCGTTAGTAGCAGAACAATGCTGGTTGCCTGGCGACTCCCCATGGCCCTTGCGCAAACTTCTATGACGTGAAAGTGGCCATCGGCTCCGACACGCCCTCTGGCATTGTGCCCGCAGTCAGCCACTTCCGCGTTCCCAGAATTCAGCTCATTAAGGCGGCAACACCCGAAGCAGTGCCTCTCTCCCCACATAATGGCAGCACAGCGCACGCAGATCACAAATTCGCAGTCAACAGAAGGGAAGACGCGTCGCCTCTAATTACCCTCCTGTGCAGCTAGATGCCGAGGCGCGCAGTACGCAACCATTGTCAGGCCGCCTCATTAAATGTCATAACGTAAAAAGGACGCAGAGGCACGCCCTCAGGACTTGCCGTCTTTTAATGTTAGGGAAATGTTCCGGTATCCCATGTGATGGCCCTTTAGTTTAAATTTATGAGTGAGAGCAATTTGATGCTCAGTGCTTTGTTCTGACCTCAACAACCATACTGTGAGGTCAGAGTTCAGTAGCTTCAGTATGGTGAGGTCAATCTTTTACTAAACGTGGTTGAATAATAACCAATTCATTGTGTGGGAAATTTTGTGTGGAGTTAACACCATTTCTAATAGGTCATCCTTTGTGTTTAACATCGCGACCTTCATGCATTCGGCCCCATGTTTTTATAATCTCGCACCTTTTGCACAGCGCTCTTATTCACTTTATAGTGCGTGAGATTCTCCCCAAAGGAACCCCCATACCCTTGCAGAAATAATTTGCTTAGTGACCGTTTTTCTGAGTTTTAACAAAATTCTTGACGATGTGTACTGGAGATAACGGCGGCCATTGTTCTCTTTATTTGCTCTCTGTTTGTCTTAGCAGTACTAAGGTCTAGAATAAATCACTGATCACCTTGAGCGTTAATTACGTGATTCGTTTACGTCCTAGTTTTGAAAGTTTGGTAATTTATCATACGAGTCTGAACACAAGTTCTCAAAGAATCTTGCATCCATACATCCCCATCGTAATATTGTGCTACAGCTTGAAAGGGTCCTCTAGCCACCTTTCATTAGTCCAGTAGCCCATTTTCACTAGCATTTCTCTTTCTTTTCCTTGTTTATCTTTTCTCATAACTCTCATAGTAGTGTGATTGAATGAATGTGGTAGTGTGTCTCGCTGCTACACGGTGGCGTAGTCTGCTGCAGAAAGTCTGCGATAGTCGTACAGATTCAGCAGCAATTGTACAGAATAGCCAACTCTCGTAGTGGTCAAGTAGGCAAAGAGGTTTGCGCTACTTGTGAGAAATCCACCTGCGTTAGGTTGGTGGCGGAAATGGCATCCTTGGGTTTTCTGGGCCACGCGGAGCGTGGAGGAGGCTGGAGATGAAAAAGGGAGGCAGTCTGCCTCCGGTACGGGAAGCGTCCACAGCTGTGCTCCAGTCGGAGAAGGGTGAATTAGACTGACCGCGTGGCGCGTTGTTACTTGACGAGAGGAGAGCTATTACCTTTTCGTCTCGCTTTTCAGCTCTGAAGGATTGCTTTGCCTTGTCGCAGCAAGGAATGCAGAACTTTGGCAGATTTTTCTGTTAGTAAATTTCTGTAGCAGAAATTTTCCTTGCTTTATGTATCTTTCGTCCGTGGGGAGCTGACCACGTGGTTGAACATTAGAGTTTGTTGGGCTACCATCATCACTAACTGTCCGGTCTCATATTTGTTTTAAAGAATGTCAACTCTTCATGATTGTGTGATGTGATATTGTTGCAACTTGGCCATGATACCTAGAAATTGCGTCTCCACAAACCACGTGGGCACGCGGGTGTACTGCGAAACGTGTACCGTTTCAAGAGTAATTGCGATCAGTTATCAGGCAACAGCAGTTGTATGAATGATTCACACCAATGATTTTAGGCGTAGATTATAACGGTGTACGTATCGATCCTTTTCTTTAATGTTTTAGGAATTAATATTATCAGGAATTGTGTACATGCCTCACATCCTTATCTTAGGAATAAATGATTTTGTTTACAATTTTCTCTTGTGTTCCGAGGTTACGTTTTTGCACCTAAGCCACTCACCTCATTGCTTTCCCGTTAGCACATCCAACGCGTTTCCTTACGCACAGGTCCAGTGATTAGTTTCCCCTTTTATTTTATAACAAATGCTTTAGATTAAGTCCTATTTTCAGGTGTGTTGCTGGGAGTTGATCTCATGCAGTGTTAATGCATTTTCTATTTAATTTTAAATGTTTGATTGTCGTGAACAGTGCACGGGCAGTACTATTAATTACATCGTATCCCCTATGAGCGACATCACAACGTATGCATTTTTGCGAGTTTTTTTGGTCTGTGATCAAATTAATTTATTTTCCGACTCGACCAAACCTCTGATTAGTTGTATGGTTAGAGTCGATGGCGACCCTAATCTTCTCACGTTAATGTAAAAATCAATAAGCATTTCCATTCCCAATAATAAAATAATAACCCGTAGAAACAGGTTAGTTACAAGGTACCTACGTAATGATAATTTATGTTCAACTGTTCTAACTTGCACCATAAACGTCTTTTAATTAATGTATTTCAGAGCACCAGTTTGCTTTTGTTCTACAATATTACTTTTATTGCTAACCGGTTTTCGGCTTACAAGGCCATCTTCAGACATTTACTGAAGATGGCCTTGTAAGCTGAAAACCGGTTAGCAATAAAAGTAATATTGTAGAACAAAAGCAAACTGCTGGTGCTTTTCATTTATTATAATGTTGTTCTACCAAGAACCGACGGAAGATTCTATTAGTATTTCAGAGCTTTTTTGGCGATAATCCCGTATGTTCACGTAAATAAATAGTCGCCGTTCATGATGAAGCAATCTCATTGGCTCCATAAAGAAGTTGCTACCACCGACCCTGCTTTCCATCCTCACGTACTAACTTGCCTCCGAATGATTAATTACGACATATCTAACGAGAGAAATGAGCAGAATGAAAGATGTGCAGTGCAGTATAGCTCAGTTCGATTTCCGTTACACCGCCTTCCGTCACACACTTCCTTAGTTTTGCGTTGTCTGTTGTCCTAAATTGTGTATTATCTTAGTCGCTACCAAACTGTGAGATGAAGGAGAGCGTCATTGATGATTGCAATGCCTGTGTTTGTACAGTAGCTGTGTCTGCACAAACAGACATGCTTGTGTGTGAAGGACATTGCATTGTGAAGACCCAGACACTGTATAAACATAGACGTTGTAACAATCAGCGATATGTCCATGCCTCAACAGGCTAAATGGATGATGCTACATAAAAAATAAAAAAAAGTTAGGATCACCTCGGTTCCGATAGTTCCGTAACCTGTACAGAAAATGAGCACAGAGATCAACATAAACATCATTTCCGTCCTTTTTATTGTTCATGAAAACCACACATTGCATGTTGAACCACCATACAGTGAGACCTTCAGAGGTGGTGGTCCAGATTGCTGTACACACCGGTACATCTAATACCCAGTAGTACGTCCTCTTGCACTGATGCATGCCCGTATTCATCGTGGCATACTATCCACAAGTTCATTAAGGCACTGTTGGTCCAACGGCGATACGGCGTAGATCCCTCAGAGTGATTGGTGGGTCACGTCGTCCACGAACAGCCCTTTTCAGTCCCTCCCAGGCATTTTCCATAGGGTTCATATCTGGAGAACACGCTGTCCACTGTATTCGAGCGATGCCGTTATCCTGAAGGATATCATTCACAAGATGTGCACGATGAGGGCGCGAAATGTCGCCCATGGAGACGAATGCCTCGCAAATATGCTGTCGATATGGTTGGACTGTTGGTCGGAGGATAACCGTTACGGTGCCTTCCATGACCACCAGCAACGTACGTCTGCCACACGTAATGCCACCCCAGAATATCAGGGAACCTTCACCTTGCTGCACTCGCTGAACAGTGTGTCTAAGGCGTTCAGCCTGACCAGGTTGCGTCCAAACAGGTCTCCGACGTGTGTCTGGTTGAAGGCATATGCGACACTCATCGGTGAAGAGAACGTGACGCCAATTCTGAGCAGTCCATTCGGCAAGTTGTTGGGCCCATCTGTACCGCGCTGCATGGTGCCGTGGTTGCAAAGATGGACCTCGCCACGGACGTCTGGAGTGAAGCTGCGCTCATGCCGCCTATTGCACACAGTTTGAGTCGTAACATGACGTCCTGTGGCTGCACGAAAAACATTATTCAACATGGTGGCGTTGCTGTCAGCGTTCCTCTGAGCCACAATCCATAGGTAGCGGTCATCCACGGCAGTAGTAGCCCTTGGGCGGCCTGAGCGAGGCATGTCATCGACAGTTTCTGTCTCTCCGTATCTTCTCTCCATGTCCGAACAACATCGCTTTGGTTCACTCCGAGACTGTAATATTCCTCCTTTTGACTTGTGTGTGTGTTATTTACTATCCTGATATGTAAAACCAGATGTAATACTTGCGTGTATTTTGTATTCTCTGAATTGGTTTACAAAACATACTGTCATGCAAAGCCAACTGTAGTATTCTTATACTATACTGTTAATAATAAGTAATGTAACAAAGAGAAATACAGTTACCTATCCGGACAGCAAAACTACAAAAACAAGTGTAATAACCGTGTGTGTTAACCTAAGGAACAAGCATAAGACTTTAACTCGTTTCTTCAAATAAGTCATTCGTTCAGAGGTATGGCAAATAACAGTAGTTAGACTATTATTCTGCATCGATAACAATATATGTGGTTGGTGGTACACTATTATTCGCCAGTCTAATTAGGCATAAGTAATGAAGCTGAGTAGGACAGCAGGAAAGATTGCAACTCCCTACTTACCTAACAGACTTCATTTTAGATTTAGATAAAAGATGGTTCAGCAATACAAGAAAAGTTTAGCCGCTCGAAACAAAACTACAGTACCCAATTGCTTAAGCAAACAGACTGATTTCATGAAAGCAACAGTAAATTTGGACAGGGGGGGTTTCTACATCAACATATTTGGTATTCAACATTTCATTAATTCACTATAAACTGTTTAACGTTACTATTTATCACCATTAATCATCAACTTAATATTTCCTTTCATTAATACGTAATGTGAAAGCAGCAAACAATTTATCTAATGTGGTCTCTGAATCTGGCATAACCTTACGTAATCATTTCAACACAGAAAATAATAGCAAAGTTAATTATGAAATTCTCATTATTCTTTCCATCAATTATTTCACTTATTAATCACTGATTTGTCAACAATATATTAAAGATTTCACAGTCTTGGCTGAATACAGGTCACACGGAATTTTCATTTACCAGGTTAGGATCCTGCTTGGTTTATGAGCGGGATAAATTACCAGGTGGACACAGTTGTTCGATGATGGTTATTATTCTTAAAGCACATGTCAACTTCCTGGCACACACTATAATAAATAGTTAAAATGTCGTACCCTGTAAGCTGTGATCAGCGACGGTGGGCGTTGGTGGCAACAACTGCATTAATATCAGAACGGCCAAGAGCATTTATCCATGTCGGACTTATTTCCTCTTCATAGCGATGATCTATCTTACAATCCAAAGCCCGTTTTTTCTCCCCATACCAGGCCGTGATAAACTGCAGTTTCTAACCGAGGCAAGATGCAACAATATGGCACACTCCACACTATGCTGGCGCTGTACGTGCTGCCTCTAAGATCACTGGCCACCGACTGACTTTGTTCGCGCCCGCCAAAGCGCGCCAAACGTTTCCGCTCCCACCTTTTCCTACGCTTACACAGTTTTCCGTTCCTGATAGAACTACTCCATCTTGTATACTACACATATCTCATACAGCCCTAAGTGAGTGCCAGTAACTATTAATGCATAATTACACTAGAGCACCTTTTTTCATTTAATAATTATGAGAAATAGATATCTTTACAATATTTAAAAGTAAATATTACACCCTTTTTCTTAATATGTACATTCATTTTAATCTTATCAAAGAGTTTCAGTATCGATTTCGCTTCAAACAAGATGTCTCTACTTCTGCTTTAACAGTTTCAATAAAATATTTACAAAAAATTTTTAAAACAATATGAACAATAATGTCACAAGGTGCCTGAACACTTCCCTTGTTGAGAGCCCTTCCTGGCACAAAGTGACAATGCGGACGCGATCGAACCACGGTATTGACCGTCTAGGTATGGTTGAACAACAGACAACACGAGCCATGTACCTCCTTCCTGGTGGAATGACCGGAACTGATCGGCTGTCTGACTCCCTCCGTCCGCAGTTCGTGATCGTGCGGTAGCGTTCTCGCTTCCCACGTCCGGGTTCCCGGGTTCGATTCCCGGCGGGGTCAGGGATTTTCTCTGCTTCGTGATGACTGGATATTGTTTGATGTCCTTAGGTTAGTTAGGTTTAAGTAGTTCTAAGTTCTAGGGGACTGATGACCATAGATTTTAAGTCCCATAGTGCTCAGAGCCATTTTTTGACTCCCTCCGTCTAATAGGCACTGCTCATGCATGGTTGTTTACATCTTTGGGCGGATTTAGTGACATCTCTGAACATTCAAAGGGGCTGTGTCTGTGATACAGTATCCACAGTCAACGTCTATCTTCAGAAGTTCTGGGAACTGGAGTGATGCAAAACATTTTTTGATGTGTGTATGTCCCCCTGTGAGGGAACACGAACTGTGTGACCACGAGGGTTGTGACTACGTGGCACATGGAAGTTTGAATCGGTCCTGGAGGCGTGCTCAGATAGTGGTGGTTGGCTCACAGCCGTGACACGATGGGAGTGTGCTGAGCAGCACTCTGGGGGCACGGCTTTGTTTACACGTTAGCGCGCGGTGCTACGCCTTGTCTTCTTACCTGCAGTGACGTCATCTTACCGCCGTGCAACTATAAAGACCACCTTTCAGGGATGACCTCTGTCGCAAGATGTGGAACAGTTCATACGTGGCGAACTTCATCTAGGTCCTCAATATGTTGAAGAAATTCACTTCTCCATCGCAAGCAGCGTCATGTACATCAGACTGCGGACCAAAGAAGTTTGCGCTGATGTTGTGCGGCGTTTCTCCGAGGGACGGAAATTCACACTGATGGAAACATCGGACTGTTTCGTTTGATTACACAGGGTTTGGCCTTCGCACCATTTGTGTTTTCGAACTTCCTTTTGAGGTACCACAAGACGTTACTGTACCTTCCTTTCGGTCTTACGGAAGCGTCATCAGTCATGTCACAGAAAAACGGCAGACCTACCACATCTTAAATAGCGTGCATCAGATCAAACTTGAGCTGACGAAACAGATGACTTCTTATTTTATGATTGGTAGCGTGAGGGCGATTGTAATGTGCATTGCTCAGCCGCTGACCTGTGCAGACTGTAGTCAGGAGGGCCACGTCCAGTCGGATTGACTCTGCAGCGGACTGATTCAGACACCAGTAGGAGATGTCGCACCACCTGCAGTGTTCCCTGTCACTGGTGCAAAGGTGCCGGACACTGACAGGAAGGCGAGTCTTTTGATCTCTTCTCCAACACCTTTGGCAGAAATGACACTCTCGGACGCCTGTCGGAACCGGTGAAGTGACGTACGGTCAACTCGGTTGTCGTACAAACTTCCGCTTTCCTTCCTGTTGGGGCGGCGTCTGATGTCAGCTGATCCCACTCCAATACGTAAAGACACGTCCGTACCAGATCGGTTTGACGGAGGAGATAGAGAAGATCCAAAGAAGAGCGGCGCGTTTCGTCACAGGGTTATTTGGCAACCTTGATAGCGTTACGGAGATGTTTAACAAACTCAAGTGGCAGACTGTGCAAGAGAGGCGCTCTGCATCGCGGTGTAGCTTGCTCGCCAGGTTTCGAGAGGGTGCGTTTCTGGATGAGGTATCGAATATATTGCTTCCCCCTACTTATACCTCCCGAGGAGATCACGAATGTAAAATTAGAGAAATTAGAGCGCGCACGGAGGCTTTCAGACAGTCGTTCTTCCCGCGAACCATACGCGACTGGAACCGGAAAGAGAGGTAATGACAATGGCACGTAAAGTGCCCTCCGCCACACACCGTTGGGTGGCTTGCGGAGTATAAATGTAGATGTAGATGTAGATGTAGAAGGAGAAGGCTCCGAGTGAGCGCAATAAACACAGTCGTACGCCATCTGACGACTGTCTCCTGAGGATGACGAACATGGGACGCCGAACCGACGTAGGAAGACGCGTCGATCCCGGAAGGTCTGCTGTTGAACGTGCCTCCTTGCCCACATACCTCAGCGGTTTGTCCTCCACGGCCCGTGACATCTTCCTCTCTGCCACTTGTGCCCTTTATTGACAGGTCTTTTATGAAGGTCGCCGACAGTCGGCAGCGTCCTCATAATTCTACTCCTGAACAACGCACTGGTGCTGCTTCTGTTTCTCGGGTGGACAACGTAGAGGATGGATCGGAATGGCGTGTGAAAATCGTGGGTGGGAGTGTTGCACTGATAGTGTCGCCTGCTACCTCATCACACTGGCTGCTGTGATTACGACCACGTTGAGCAGTGTGCTCCAGTTCGATGCCACTGTCTCATCGCGGGACCAGACAGGAGGAGTGCCGGAACAGACATACCTCCTGGCTATGATCAATATCAATTCTATCTGTGGCCCACATAAACGGGCAATGTTTCAAGGTACCCTCATACAATAGACGTAGACCTGGTTCTGGGTTTCTTAGCCCATCTGGGTATATCCGTTTCGTCTCTCATTCGTCCGACACCGGTAGCAGAGTGGCGATCCTAACCTTTCGACATGCGAGCGACATGGCTCTCACACTCTTTGGTGTTCGATTTGCTAACACCTGGCCTCCTACAGGATCAGCAAGGCGAAGGGAACGTTCTGCCTTCTTCGCGGAGCCAGTCGTACCTCTTTTCGTGCTGCGGCAAGACGCATTGGCGCTGGGTGGTGATTTTAATTCCACCCTCCACCCCAAATATTAGCTGCCGCATCGTTCGCCCTGCCCAGAGTTTGTCATGAGCATTGACTGTCTCGGGACACTTGGGAACAAACTCACGGCGACCGCCCCGCTTTCATGCACTGCACCGCCCGTTCTCCCAGGCGCTTTGATCTGTTTTGTATCTCGCGCTCGCCGGTGTGAGGACTGCTGAGTTTGGCTGAGTTTGGCCTGACCATGTGGGGTACCGCCACACTCGACCGCCAGGCGGTTTTATCACGGAAAGGGTGTTTGGGAGCTGAATTTGGCCCTACTGGCGTCTCCCAACTGTCGGCAACTAATCGAGGTGACTTGGGATTCATGTCGCCGCCGCCATTGCACATGCCCGTCTATGTTGTCACGGTGGCTGTCCCGTGCAAAACCTGTCCTCTGTCCTATCCAAGTGGGAGCTGCTATCGAATCACCAGGCCCTCACGGCATCCACTTCGAATTTTTTAGTGCTCTCTCAGCGCCCACGTGGACTGTCTTCTGTGGGGAACTGATATCCCCAATGGTGAGGATCCCCGTTGCCTTTCTAGAGGGACTTTTCCCTATTCACAAAACCTATGGGAGTCCACACATCAAAGACTGTCAATAACAATTTGTCCATTATATTTGGACTGTTGAGCTCCGTGGCCGTGGATAATGATATTTCACTGTAAAAATACAGCAACCAGCCACTTTTTAATGCGTTTTATTTATGCCAATATGCATTTCGGGTTTGCACCCATCTTCAGCTGGCAAATTACATGGATCTTCAGTTACTACAGTAGTATAATCTCGACAGCAGTTTGGATGCTGCAGCAGGCCTGTGCAAAAGCAACGATTCCAATCATTTACTTCAATTTCGCGAGTTTAAAGTTACGCAATATCAGTTGTTCATTTTACTTA
The DNA here is from genome assembly GCF_023864275.1 of Schistocerca cancellata. Taxonomy (NCBI): domain Eukaryota; kingdom Metazoa; phylum Arthropoda; class Insecta; order Orthoptera; family Acrididae; genus Schistocerca; species Schistocerca cancellata. Next base: position 524,503,411 of record NC_064633.1, read on the forward strand.
CATTCTCCTCTCCTTGTTTTTTCTTGGCTTTTCTTCTTTTTTGCAACAACACAAACACTTTTTATCACGTATTTTACACAGGCACACTGCGTTATCCGCCATGTTGTCGACTGACAGTTTTTGTTCACATACAAACGGTTTATCTATGGACAGAGTTATATTTTTCGAAAGTTTTGAGGTTATAAGATAAGCTACTGATTTCTGAACATTGGCAAGAAGAAAAGCCAAGAAAAAACAAGGAGAGGAGAATGTAAGTAAAATGAACAACTGATATTGCGTAACTTTAAACTCGCGAAATTGAAGTAAATGATTGGAATCGTTGCTTTTGCACAGGCCTGCTGCAGCATCCAAACTGCTGTCGAGATTGTACTACTGTAGTAACTGAAGATCCATGTAATTTGCCAGCTGAAGATGGGTGCAAAGCCGAAATGCATATTGGCATAAATAAAGCGCATTAAAAAGTGGCTGGTTGCTGTATTTTTACAGTGAAATATCAAAGACTGTCGACTCTTGATCCTGCTAAATAGCGGCACGAAAGTTGTGAGGTAACGGGCGAGTTGTGGCGCCCTCGAAGTGCTATATGTTCGGAGTTGGGGCGGCCGCACGGGCCGCTCAGGCAGCTGGAGCCCGGCGGCAGACACGTGGTGGCGAACGTTAGCCGGACGAGAGGGGTAGCCCCAGCGCACGGTCCAGCCGCGTGGTTGGCAGTTCCGCTGTGACGAGGAAGGTGCTTTGTGTCGATGAAGGAGATGTCTATGCTGGGAGTGCCAAAGATGGCGGACTTTGTGAAACCTTAATGGCAGACATTTCACTGTTCATATAGAAATTAATAGTAACCAGATGAATCATGATACTTCAAAAAGAAACATGTACACTACCATTATTTGCACGACGATTCTGATGGTGTAATCAGATTTTCAATATTTTTATTGTTTCAAAGTTTAGTATCTGACTGTAAATTATACAAGTAACACCCAGCAACGAATTTCCAAAATATAAACGGTTCATCCGATTTCGTCGACCTACGTGTCTTTAGAAAGCTATTAGTGTAAACCTAAATTTGTATAACAGGCATGTAACTTGAATAGTACGTGAGTTATTGGAGGTCGAAGTGGCCGATTACTATTGATCGCGTCAGGCCATAAGTACTTCACAGTTACACGAAAAAACGGTAGCAGCGTGCTTATAAATATATTTATTCAGCTATGTCTTCATTTATACCCGGTATATACTATTCATGAAGGAACTGGTTAAATATTTACTGTGTTTTAAAAAGCACAGAGACATTAGGCTACTGGCCTACCTTTTGTTGCTATTCCTTTGATATATGTTTATTTAATTTGTTTAGCTATTTAATAATGTCTGTTAGAGCCTGTTTATGATCCAGCCGTAGGAATATTTTTTTAATTTCATGTTATTGAAATGAAAATCCAGTATTTCGAATGTGTTTCAGTATATCTGTGTGGGTGCGTTGGCTTGAAGACATGGCGCGAGCGCTCTAGCCAATCACGGTGCTCGTTACTAAGAGAGATGTATGGAGGTTGGGGAGGAGCAAGGTTTCCGGAGAGAACAGGACGCGACAGTCGCGGGAAGGACTTGGACAGTGGAGCGGTTTGCGCGTGGTCGCGGCTGATAGAAATACACTCCTAGAAATGGAAAAAAGAACACATTGACACCGGTGTGTCAGACCCACCATACTTGCTCCGGACACTGCGGGAGGGCTGTACAAGCAATGATCACACGCACGGCACAGCGGACACACCAGGAACCGCTGTGTTGGCCGTCGAATGGCGCTAGCTGCGCAGCATTTGTGCACCGCCGCCGTCAGTGTCAGCCAGTTTGCCGTGGCATACGGAGCTCCATCGCAGTCTTTAACACTGGTAGCATGCCACGACAGCGTGGACGTGAACCGTATGTGCAGTTGACGGACTTTGAGCGAGGGCGTATAGTTCGCACGCGGAGGCCAGGTGGACGTACCGCCGAATTGCTCAACACGTGGGGCTTGAGGTCTCCACAGTACATCGATGTTGTCGCCAGTGGTCGGCGGAAGGTGCACGTGCACGTCGACCTGGGACCGGACCGCAGCGACGCACGGATGCACGCCAAGACCGTAGGATCCTACGCAGTGCCGTAGGGGACCGCACCGCCACTTCCCAGCAAATTAGGGACACTGTTGCTCCTGGGGTATCGGCGAGGACCATTCGCAACCGTCTCCATGAAGCTGGGCTACGGTCCCGCACACCGTTAGGCCGTCTTCCGCTCACGCCCCAACATCGTGCAGCCCGCCTCCAGTGGTGTCGCGACAGGCGTGAATGGAGGGACGAATGGCGACGTGTCGTCTTCAGCGATGAGAGTCGCTTCTGCCTTGGTGCCAATGATGGTCGTATGCGTGTTTGGCGCCGTGCAGGTGAGCGCCACAATCAGGACTGCATACGACCGAGGCACACAGGGCCAACACCCGGCATCATGGTGTGGGGAGCGATCGCCTACACTGGCCGTACACCACTGGTGATCGTCGAGGGGACACTGAATAGTGCACGGTACATCCAAACCGTCATCGAACCCATCGTTCTACCATTCCTAGACCGGCAAGGGAACTTGCTGTTCCAACAGGACAATGCACGTCCGCATGTATCCCGTGCCACCCAACGTGCTCTAGAAGGTGTAAGTCAACTACTCTGGCCAGCAAGATCTCCGGATCTGTCCCCCATTGAGCATGTTTGGGACTGGATGAAGCGTCGTCTCACGCGGTCTGCACGTCCAGAATGAACGCTGGTCCAACTGAGGCGCCAGATGGAAATGGCATGGCAAGCCGTTCCACAGGACTACATCCAGCATCTCTACGATCGTCTCCATGGGAGAATAGCAGCCTGCATTGCTGCGAAAGGTGGATATACACTGTACTAGTGCCGACATTGTGCATGCTCTGTTGCCTGTGTCTATGTGCCTGTGGTTCTGTCAGTGTGATCATGTGATGTATCTGACCCCAGGAATGTGTCAATAAAGTTTCCCCTTCCTGGGACAATGAATTCACGGTGTTCTTATTTCAATTTCCAGGAGTGTACTTCGGAGTGTCGACTTGTGCACTTGTGAGATTTCCGTGGCTTCTACAGTGAAGACGTAGTGTGCGTTTAGAAGTGATTATCTCGCGAGCTATGTTGTTGTTCATAACTTAAAATTGGTTCAAATGGCTCTGAGCACTATGGGACTTAACATCTGAGGTCTGCCCGAGGCAGGATTCGAACCTGCGACCGCAGCAGTCGCGCGGTTCCAGACTGTAGCACCTAGAACCACTCGGCCACACCGGCCGGCCGCCCCAGCCACTCGTGTCTGCACCGATATTACTGTGCTCTGTTGCCAGCTCCACCACAACTCTCAACCTGCACCGCTTTCTACATCTACATCTACGTGATTACTCTGCTATTCACAATAAAGTGCTTGACAGAGGGTTCAATGAACCACCTTCATGGTGTCTCTCTACCATTCCACTCTCGAACGGCACGCGGGGAAAACGAGCACTTAAATTTTTCCGTGCTAGCCCTGATTTCTCGTATTTTATCGTGATGATCATTTCTCTCTATGTAGGTGGGTGCCAACAGAATGTTTTCGCAATCGGAGGAGAAAACTGGTGATTGAAATTTCATGAGAAGATCCCGTCGCAACGAAAAACGCCTTCGTTTTAATGATTGCCACTCCAATTCACGTATCATGTCTGTGACACTATCTCCCCTATTTCGCGATAATGCAAAATTGAGCTGCCCTTCTTTGTACTTTTTCGATGTCGTCCGTCAGTCCCACCTGATACGGATCCCACACCGCACAGCAGTACTCCGGAATATGGCGGACAAGCGTAGTGTAAGCAGTCTCTTTGGTAGACCTGTTGCACCTTCTAAGTGATCTGCCAATGAGTCACAGTCTTTGGTTTGCTCTGCCCAGAATATCATCTATGTGATCGTTCCAATTTAGGTTATTTGTAATTGTAATCCCAAAGTACTTAGTTGAATTTACAGCCCTCAGATTTGTGTGACTTATCGCGTAATCGAAATTTAGCTGATTTCTTTTAGTACTCATGTGAATAACTTCGCACTTTTCTTTATTCAGGGTCAATTGCCACTTTTCGCACCATACAGATATCTTATCTAAATCAATTTGCAAGTCGTTTTGATCATCTGATGACTTTAAAAGACAGTAAATAACAGCATCATCTGCAAAAAATCTAAGACGGCTACTCAGATTGTCTCCTATGTCGTTAATATAGATCAGTAAGAATAGAGGGCCTATAACGCTTCCTTGGGGAACGCCGGATATTAGTTCTGTTTTACTCGATGACTTTCCGTCTGTTACTACGAACTGTGACCTTTCTGACAGGAAATCACGAATACAGTCGCACAACTGAGGTGATACTTCGTAGGCACGCAGTTTGATTAGAAGACTTGTGAGGAACGGTGTCGAAAACCTTCTGGAAATCTAAAAATATGGAATCAATTTGCCATCCCCTGTCGATAGCACCTATTACTTCATGAGTGTAAAGAGCTAGTTGAGTATCACAAGAACGATGTTTTCTGAATCCGCGCTGATCAACGAACTCTACTCCGAACCAGACTTTCTGTGGGGAGACGTGCACATTTGACGCTTTGACACCTGTTCGTCGTTTTGCCGCCCTTCATACAGTTTCATAGACGCTCACAACAGTAGCGAGCGAATAGTCAATTACGAGCTTCACCGTTTCCGAGGCGGTCGCATCCGGGCGCCGGGTCGTGACCAGCTGCCCTTCTTCCAAGTCGCTTATGTCAGCAGTTTTGCCCACTCGCTAGTCGTGCCGTCCCTAGACTGTTTCCCCATTCGTCGCTTCTCCGTTTCTTACGTTCTTTACCGCAACACGTATCTGGATCGTGGCATTCAGTCTTGCAGTAGACACTGACTATAATGTTTTGGCTCGTCAGTGAACAAGAAATTCTGCTACCTTGTAAGCAAACTAACATATCACATGAGGATATGAGAAACAAACTACAACAGGCAGAGAGAGTATTCTTAACCAGCGTAGTACTGAATTCACTGACACGCTTCCGCGGAGAGGTGGGTGTTTCGAGAATGTGCGGTGCTCCTTTAGTCTGGGTGACGCCGTATATCCTTAAACAGACAAAGATCTGTTGTAGCAAGAAATGTGACTGATACGACCAGGCGACACGTTTCCACTGATCCACGGTTCAATCTATGTCTAAGGTCCTGCAGTCATGGACTGAGCGGCTGGTCCCGGTTGAGGTTCGAGTCCTCCCTCGGGCATGGGTGTGTATGTTTGTCCTTAGGATAATTTAAGTAGTGTGTAAGCTTAGTGACTGATGACCTTAGCAGTTAAGTCCCATAAGATTTCACACACATTTGAACATTTTTCAATCTAGGACATGAGAAACAAGCTATAACAGGCAAAGACAGTACTTGCAACCAAAAGAATACCAGTATCAAACTGAGCCCTTAATTTGGGGAAGAAGATCTGAACGCGTCAAAAAGAAAACGGTCTTGGAAAGGCAGATTCAGCATATACGAAAGGACTTCAGAAAGCAGATTACGCCTACCTATGGCCTTTTATTGAGGCCAAGAAGTGACACAGAGACATGACACTATTTATCACCGTTGTCATCAGGCCGCTGTAGACAACAGTCGGGACACACTGCCGGTCGTTCGGATCCTACATGACAGAAATCCGCTGACTGGTCACACTGCTGTTCGAGAATTACAGTGTGAACATCCTCGTCATTGGAATATTTCTGCCCCCCCCCCCTTCCCCACCCCGCAAGTTCCTTCAGCTTGCCGAAAAGAAGGAAATCGCATTGTGCACGATCTGACTTCCAGATCAGCATCACCAGCTTATATGCGGATTTGGTCAAATTCCTCGCACCATTTCAATACGTCTTACAGCGATATTGCACTTGGTCAGCGGTTGGATAGTGTTGTTTAGGGGAGAAGACCACACGGCGAGGTCATCGGTCTCATTAGATTGGGGAAGGACGGGGAAGGAAGTCGGCCGTGCCCTTTCAAAGGAACCATCCCGGCATTTGCCAATTTAGGGAAATCACGGAAAACCTAAATCAGGATGGCCGGACGCGGGATTGAGCCGTCGTCCTCCCGAATGTGAGCCCATACTTGGTCAACGTATCACCAGACTTTCGCGGTGCATGCGTATGCAGTTTAGACGTTTTGTCCACAAGAATTGTACTGTCAAGCATACTTCAGCTTTGGCGTGTGTTTCCAGCTGCCACGTGATTTCGCTCGCACACTTGTAACGCTACTACTCTGATGGAGGTGAGCCATCTACATCTACATCTACATCTACATCCATACTCCGCAAGCCACCTGACGGTGTGTGGCGGAGGGTACCTTCAGTACCTCTATCGGTTCTCCCTTCTATTCCAGTCTCGTATTGTTCGTGGAAAGAAGGATTGTCGGTATGCCTCTGTGTGGGCTCTAATCTCTCTGATGTTATACTCATGGTCTCTTCGCGAGATATACGTAGGAGGAGAGAGCAATATACTGCTTGACTCTTCGGTAAGGTATGTTCTCGATACTTTGACAAAAGCTCGTACCGAGCTACTGAGCGTCTCTCCTGCAGAGTCTTCCACAGGAGTTTATCTATCATCTCCGTAACGCTTTCGCGATTACTAAATGATCCTGTAACGAAGCGCGCTGCTCTCCGTTGGATCTTCTCTATGTCTTGTATCAACCCTATCTGGTACGGATCCCACACTGCTGAGCAGTATTCAAGCAGTGGGCGAACAAGCGTACTGTAACCTACTTCCTTTGTTTTCGGATTGCATTTCCTTAGGATTCTTCCGATTAATCTCAGTCTGGCATCTGCTTTACCGACAATCAACATTATATGATCGTTCCATTTTAAATCACTCCTAATGCGTGCTCCCAGATAATTTATGGTATTAACTGCTTCCAGTTGCTGACCTGCTATTTTGTAGCTAAATGATAAAGGATCTGTCTTTCTGTGTATTCGCAGCACATTACACTTGTCTACATTGAGATTAAGTTGCCATTCCCTGCACCATGCGTCAATTCGCTGCAATCCTCCTGCATTTCAGTACAATTTTCCATTGTTACAACCTCTCCTGGAGGGTAGGCCACACTGAAGAGCCACAGAATCAGGCACACGTGCCGACTATCGTGTAGGGCTCCCGCGAGCACGCACAATTGCCGCGACACGACGTGGCATGGACTCGACTAATGTCTGAAGCAGTGATGAAGGGAACTGACACCATGAATCCTGCAGGGCTGTCCATAAATCCGTAGTAGTGCGAGGGGGTGAAGATCTCTTCTGATCAGCAAGTTGCAAGACGTCCCAAATGTAATAAATAATATTCGTCTGTGGGGAGTTTGGTGGCCAGCGGAAGTGCTTAAATTCAGAAGAGTGTTCCTGGAGCTACTCTGTAGTAATTATGGACATGTGGGGTGTCGCATTGTCCTGCTGGAATTGCCCAAGTCCGTCGGACTCCAAAATAGACATGAATGGATGCATGTGATCAGACAGGATGCCTACGCATGTGTCACCCGCCAGGGTCGTATCTAGACGTATCAGGGGTCACATATCATTCCAACTACACACGCCCTACATCATTGCAAAGCCTTCACCAGCGTCAACAGTCCCCAGCTTGTAACCTCCCCCTCACTTACCGACCTTAATGACAGTGAAAAATTAAACCACGTGTACCTAATGGAAATTTGGGAAAAGCAATCGTCACCGAGGTTAATCTGTCGGTAAGGAGGGAGGAAAGGGTTACATCTAAATGAAAGGAAAAATGCAAATGAAGCTGGTGGAAATTAATTTTGAAAAGGGGTAAAGTTAACAAAGAAAGTAAATGTGCGGACGTTACATTAACAATTAATTAGCGGTAATTAGGTATTTGAGATTTGAGGGAAATTACGGTCGCCAGTCCTAAGGACAATTACTATAGTAACTGAAAAAGAAAGGTTATTACACATATAATTAGCACTAGAAGCGTGGCAACTGAAGGTTGACACGTGTAGTGTGAAAACTGAAAGTTTGTCAGAAGTAATAAGTTTCGCTACACTCTGACTTAATTTAGCAAAAGAGTTAATAAAACCGAAAAATTGAAAGTTAATTTAGTGACTGAAGTTAATAGTGAGCTTTCTTTCTGAAGCACATCGAAATTCAGTAAAATACGGTTAGTCTTGGACTACCTCAACAATCATTTCAAAAGCTACTTGAATCTACGCAATGATTCTGAACAATTAACAATAGTAAAATTTAGTACGTACCAAGCTGAGCTGCAGTCACAGGTAAGCTAAAATACGGTAACGAAACTCGCACTCTTAATTTGTGCTTGTGTAATCTAAATATTGTAGCCAGCTATGAATATTTTAACTGAACTTTGAAATTAAAGCAGCGAAATTGAATTATATTGTACTTTAATGCTGGCGTCTGAATTTCAACGACACTCGGGTTCATTTCGGAAAAGGAAGGGACCCTGCTTGGTAATGCGATTGGGACAATGAGCAACAAAGGTTCATGCTAAGTTGCTGTAATTTTGTGATGCAACAATTTTAAAAGTTTGAAAAGCTGAGGTCTGCCATACAGTTCTAAAACTTTACGTGCTTCCAGTCTTCCTTGTTGGTTGATTGAAGGTTTGAAGCCGTCGATCGAGGAGGTGGCGACAGTCACTCATTGTCGGCCGTCGCTGTTGCAGAAGCTGGATGTTGGCGCGCCTTCTTCTCGACACGGTCACCAGACGAAACGGGCTCTTGATGTGCGCCAGCTAATGCTTCCCGTCCGCGACACCATGTAAGAAACTATCATCGCAAGTCGGGCGCAATTACATGCTGCCAACCCCGAAAGCGCGGCAACTCGCGGGAGCTTCACACAACACACCTGCTCCACTCGCTACTCCAGCAAGACTCCCTCTCTCTGCCCGCGCTCCACGCGACAGAGTTAACACTGCCAAAGATCCTACACACTTTGATTCCTCACACGACCTATCGATGTAATCGTTCGATAGCAGGTTTCCCTAGGCAAGACCCAGCGTAAAAATACAAATAATATTTACGAAACAAACCAATTATACATCGACATAAATGCATAAATATATATATACAAATAGTAAAACAATTACAATATGTAAAGACAAAGAAATGTCATATACTCAGGTAACAAAAATAAGGAAAACAAATTTATAGTACAATAGATGGAAATAGGAGGATATGCATTTCCGGCGTTACAAGCTCCAAGCAAGTTGTCTCCATAGCCTACCTGTACACGTCCATCCACTAGGTACAATCTGAAACGAGACTCGTCCGACCAGGCAACATGTTTCCAGTCATCAGCAGTCCAATGTCGGTGTTGACGGCCCAGGTGAGGAGTAAAGCTTTGTGTCGTGCTGTCATCAAGGGTGAGCCTTCGGGCCCGAAGTCACTAATCGATGATGTTTGTTTAATGGTTCGCACGCTGACACTTGTTGATGACTCAGCATTGAAATCTGCAGCAACTTGCGGAAGGGTCGCACTTCTATCATGTTGAACGATTCTCTTCAGTCGTCGTTGGTCCCTTTCATGCAGAATCTTTTTCCGGTCGCAGCGATGTCGGAGATTTGATGTTTTACCGGAGTCCAGATGTTCACGGTACACTCGTGAAATGGTCGTAGTAGAAAATCCCCGCTTCATCGCTACCTTGGACATGCTGTGCGCCGACTACAGCACCACGTTCAGACGCGCTTAAATCTTGATAACCCGCCATTTTAGCAGCAGTAACCAATCTAAAAACTGCGCCAGTCACTTGTTGTCTTATATAGGCGTTGCAACCTGTTTACGTATCTCTGTTGTAGAATACACATGCCTGTACTAGTACCTTTGGCGTTTCAGTGTATGTGCATTGTTATACTAAATCTGAGTCTGGAATGCATGTCTGTAAAAGTAAGTACCCTGATAGTTTGTTTTATTCTTCTATCGCCATATTCTGCATTGAAAAGAGTGTAGTTGTCTCGATAAGCAAATATCAATACAACAGCAAGTGTTGGCACGTATTAATTGACGAGGAAGTGAAACATAATAAATCAAGAAAGAAAACAATTAATTTACGTTAAACTGCTCATTTGATGTTATTACTGGGATTTTCGGTCTAAAAACTGTTTAGTTAACATTGAAAGGCGAACAAACTACAATCAGTTGATGATTAATGGCCTTGTGGGGTCGTTGATATTACATATAAAACACTTGTGTGAGTGGTCCACGGGCAAAGTGGAGGAGATTGGAGAACTGGAAGTGTATTCGTTCCAAAAACCGGAACTGAAGGCTCATATAGTCGGATAACACCAGAAGAAATTGGAAGGGTCGTCATATTACGTCTGTGAGACGGTTAATTATGCATTAAGGGGAAGTCAAAGCCACCAGTTTGGCACTGTATGAACATTTCTTGGAAATAAACATCGGGGTATGAGTAGCTAACCCGCACTCCATTTGTGAACCAAGATACAGGAAATAAATGAGATGAACAATATTTACCTAAGGCCTCACGTCTTAGAGTGAACAAAGCCTGATCGAGCACGTCGCGCATCTTGAGGAGCGGAACTTACCACCGATAAGTCGGGTTCACCCGTGAAGCCAGCACTGTCTCCCATGAGCAGTTGAATTCCTCCAGGTCCAGGTGCAGTGATCGAACGGCCTCTCAAATCAGAGTCTCTTGCGTGCGGCCTTCGGTGCTCGATGCTATAGTCTTGCTACTTCGTAAACTAAACCCCAAATAACCCCTGCTACCTCGTTCCTGAATTACACAACAGTTCTGCGTAAGAAAATACGTAAACGATTTTGCCAGCAAATCACGTACGAACAATAATTGCTCTCTCAACTAGGTGAGAGACTGTCATCAGTTCGTATCCCCTCTGCATTACAGTTCCGAACTAGCCAATGGGACAGAGGGAGGCCGAATTTTTGCCATCCCAAGATCGGATGGAAATATCCAAGAAAGATTACTAGAGTGAGAAGAAGATAATGAGCAAGTGAGAGGGGCTAAGGCGTCGACTTATCGGAGAATTTCGATCCTTTCAGAAAATTCCTTGCCTAATAAGTGTAAAGAGCGCTTCCCTTTCACCTATTTAACTTGGGAAGAGTCCGAGCGTCTGCGTGAGAAGTTACTCGTTCCGCCCCAACTACCCTGGCGACGCCAGGGCGACCGTCCGAGAGGACCGTTGTAAGACAAGCGAAAGGGCCGTTCCTCAGTTTGCGTCTAGCCTCACTGTCGGCGGCGGAACAGGCTAGCACCTGTACGTCGCCTCACATCACCGAAGAAACACGTAACTATGCTCATTTTGTCACCCTCCCCGCCACATAATGCTGACCATCCAGTGCTGTGGCCCTGGCTATACAAAAATAGAAAAGGTGAACGGACAACATGCGTCCTCCTTTCTCAAGAAATCGCCCCAGCTGTGGCCTGATTCAGAGATACACCGGCTGTGACACGGATAACAGCGGCGACCCGTCGTGGCATGGAAGCAATGAGTCCTTAATAGGTTGCTGGAGGGAGTTGGCATTACATCTGCACACACAAGTCCCCGAATTCCCGAAAGATTTAGGGGAAGGGGACGATGAGCTCTGACGCCATTCCCTTGTCCTCTCCTTGTGACATGGGGCTTCATCTTGTTGAAAAATGCCGCTGCCGTCAAGGAACGTGATCGTCATGAATTGGAGTACAATTTCTGCAGCCAGTGTACGGTTCACCTTGGTCGTGTTGGTGTCTTGTACGAGGTCCACTGGACCCATGGATTCAAACGCGAATGTTCCTCAGACTTTTAACCTCTACATTAACGACTTTATAGCTACACACAACACGGCGGTGGCAATCTACGCGGATGACACTGCCATCCTTGCGCAAGATAGGAAGCCGTCTAACATTAACTCACGACTACAGACTGCACTCAGAGCGGCAGAGCCTTGGCTGGTGAAATGGCGTGTTAGAGAAAACGTCGACAAGTGCGAAGCCGTTCTGTTCACTAGAAGACCGAAACTACTGCACAAACATCAGCACTGCAACACAATAACTCTACATGCACGCCCAGTACGTTTCCGCGAGAAGGTCAAATACCTCGGTGTCTGGCTGGACCGGAAGCTACTCTGGGGTGACCACATTCAACACGTGACCAACAAAGCAAACGCGAGGCTCAAACAACTCTATTCTATGCTTAACAGGCGTAGCACACTGAATAGGAGGGTGTCTAGGTCCATGTACATGACACTTATTCGACCCCTGATGAGGTACGCAGCCCCTGTCTGGGGATACGCTGCGCCCAGACGCCTGCGCCGTCTGCAGCTCATACAGAACAAAGTACTCAGAATCATAAGCAACGCTCCGCGCTACACACGCACCTCGCACCTTCACCGGGAATATCGGCTAGATACCAAGACACCAAAAACTCTCTACACGACTGTACAATAACACGAGACACTCGCGTAACTCGTTTATCCTTTCTTTGGGTAACTACGACCACAACCATAGTTGGAAACATAATAGACCAAAGACACTATTGGCAAGAAACTAAACATCTATGGTCCATAGCACGCTAACACGACAGTATTGGCGAGCCCCTGCAATACAGCTACTACTGGTAACCCCAGATGCTCGACCCGCCGAAAACCAGGGAATCGCAGGGAAACTGTACTGTACACAGCACGCAAACCAGCCACACACACCCTCTACACTGTGAGCCGATCTATGATCGATCCCCACTAGTGTATGACGACCTTGAACTGTTACAGGGACACAGCAACTGCAGCAAGCCCTACAACGAGTTTCCGCAACGACAAAGGTAACGATGTACGGTACCTCGCACTAACATAACCACACCTTCCATGCACTGTCGCAGCTAGCAAGCCGCTACTGCAATTACTAAATGGCTCTGAGCACTATGCGACTGAACTTCTGAGGTCATCAGTCGCCTAGAACTTAGAACTAATTAAACCTCACTAACCTAAGGACATCACACACATCCATGCCCGAGGCAGGATTCGAACCTGCGACCGTAGCGGTCACGCGGTTCCAGACTGAAGCGCCTTGAACCGCACGGCCACAGCGGCCGGCTACCTACTGCCATTACTACCCGTCCTACTGTCGCAGAGGTTTTCTTCCCTTGGCGCTTGCCTTGGCACTTTTTTTTTCTCTGCCCTTACAACCGCTACCCTTCGATCGCTTTCGTCCACCTACTATCTCCTGATGGACCATGTTAATGAGTAATCTTACACAGCATCCTGTGACTCCTGATTCAAAAACTAACATGTTATACGCAGGTTACAGTAGAGCTTTTGGTTTGGTCACCACGTTGGTGTGGGCGTGGAGGGGCCCCACCCTTTTGAAAGTTCCTCAGTGTGTAACGGCGCCGCCGCCGGCTTGTCTCCGGCCAGCATTACAGGTGTGAAGGAGCTTTTCCCCTAGAAGACGACGGATTCGCACCCGCCCATCGGCATGATGAAGAACGTATCAGGGCTCATCAGACTACGCAACGCTCTGCCTTGGCGCCAACGTCCAGTGCCTGTAACGTCTAGTAGAAAAAAACATATTATGTAGTAACGAGAAAATTATATGTATCATATTGTGTTATTGTATAAAATTATGTATTTTTTTTTATTATTTATTTTAGAGAATATCTGCGTCGGCGAGTAATGAAACCGCCACAGACGATAAATATCAAACAAAGATTAGAATATGTAACTAGTATATAATACATGACGAACATTAATTTCTCTGTCTTCTTCTTCTTGGAGTTAAGCGAGTAGGATATCCTGTGACGTTGTATTGTACGCTAGCGTAGCATTTTTTTGTCAAGACTGAAAGATGTACGCCATTACGTGCGCATTTTAAAGGTGTGTAACAGTTAAAGTATTTAAATGTTTGAATAGAGTTACTTAAATGAAAACTTGCATTATTAATTGTTATGGCTTGCTTGCATATTATCCCATCCTGTTGAGACATTTTTCAGTTATTTAAATATTATCTGTGGTTCCGAGCTGCGCGGCGAACGAAAGAGCCGCTGCCGCGGCGTATTCAAACTACCTCAAATAGAATCTATCATACCGCAAGGAAGCGGGAAAGTAATAGCGAAATAACATTATTTCTTTTAGCTTCCGGACTTGCAGTGCAGAGCAGCAGATTTTATAATGTGTTACAGGTTGACGCGGGCTGCTGATAATATATAGCTAACAGTACAAAAGAGATAATGTACCTTCAAAATCTAATAGGAATCTTGCTGTGCTCGGTTCTGATCTGGCAAACTTTATAGTGAAAACGTATTTTTTCAATAAGAGTCTCATGTTATTGTGCTAGTCGTGGTATTGAATGGTGTTTTACCGAGAAACAAAATCCACTGCAAAATCTTGTTGTTGAACAATCATACGAACTGTAACATCAGTATTCATAACAAAGTAATTTCCATTTTCAATAACTATAAAGTAGGGAAGATATGTTGATTTTTAGAATGAGTTACAGCCACGAAAAATGTTCCTTTAATAGAAGGCCAGATACAGAACAATAAGAACTCAATATATTCTGTTTTGTTAAAAAGTAATGATGATAAAGAAATTCATAGCACAGCATTACTAAAAGATGTTTCGCGGTTCTTTTCATATATGCGTTGTTACGCAAATAATAATAATAGAAAAGAGGGACACGAACGACGCGAAATGCCCACGGTCTCGTTCCCATTTCAGTCGTAGCTGCCGACGCCGTGGCGTTAACATCGGCACATGCACGGGTCGCCGTCTGCGGAGGCCCACCGTTCGGTGTGCTGTGTGTTCAGCCTCACTTGTACTCTGCCAGGCATTAAAGTCTGATGTTAGTTAGCCACAGCTGGCCGCGTGTCCCGTCTTACCAGTCTACTCAGCCAACGGCGTCCGAAATGTGTAATGAGGGCGGGCCGCCCAACCGCACGTGGTTTCACCTCGGTTTCGCCACGTGCTGGAGACACTCACGAGAGAGCTCCTCGAACACCTGACAAGTCGTGCAGTTTTCGAAATGCTCGTGCCGTCGGTCAAACGCAGATAGATCGCACACCTTCACCGTTCTACATACGGACAACACATTCACTGATACTAG
The DNA here is from genome assembly GCF_023864275.1 of Schistocerca cancellata. NCBI lineage: Eukaryota > Metazoa > Arthropoda > Insecta > Orthoptera > Acrididae > Schistocerca > Schistocerca cancellata. The sequence goes on from NC_064633.1 coordinate 524,518,502, forward strand.
GAGCGCCGTGCATGTGTCCGGCTGGCAGTCACTCCTCGCTAGGTGAAACTGCTATCGGCTGGACCGGTTTACATCGATAGTAGGTCGGAGGTCATAATGTTCTGGGTGATAACTGTACGTCGCTTGTTGAGGAATTCATAAAACCCTCGTACTCTGCCTAGAACAGGAAATTCAACAACATTAAGATCAGAGGATAGAAAGAGGAAAATCTCATAGGTTGATCTCTGGCAACTTCTTAAGTTAATTATCATAAAAAAAATGGTTCAAATGGCTCTGAGCACTATGGGACTCAACTGCTGTGGTCATAAGTCCCCTAGAACTTAGAACTACTTAAACCTTCTTCAATAAAATTCTTCAGGGTATCAGACCGCATCGTCATAATTTAAAATGCGCCAACGTTTCGGCCAGCGTTGCAGCTAGCCTTCATCAGGGCCTTACGTTAAACTGCTAAATGAAACACACTTGGTTCCTTAAATAGCTGCACGAGAAAACCGTGTCGTTGCATGATTGGCTGTAAAAGGAGGAGGAAGAGGGGTGAAAGGTATGCTTTATTGGTGTTTCCTTTATTAACTGTCATTGGCTGAAATAGCTGTTTTCTATTGGTCTTTATATTAATCCACCCCATTGGAGGAGACGGACGAATAGCGAACAGGTGATGGCTGTGACGTCACACTGTTTACATGCTGTCCAGAAGCCGGCTGTGGCGTGCCATTGCTTTGTGTGCTCGCGACCACTACTGCGGCTCTCCGCGTGTCTGCATGGGCCGCCACAGCTCTGCCGCCGCTCCGTAGCCCTGCTATTGCAGGCAGCCAAGACCTCGGAAGCTTGTACCCGTCCTCTCTATTCATGTTGGCGGGTCTTTTGGCTATTTCTATCGCCTCTCTAATCTTTCTTAAACCTAACTAACTTAAGGACATCATACACATCCATGCCCGAGGCAGGATTCGAACCTGCGACCGTAGCGGTCGTGCGGTTCCAGACTGTAGCGCCTTTAACCGCTCGGCCACTCCGGCCGGCTAACTATCATCATTTCGTCCACTACCTTCCTACTGCGATGTATCATGCGTCTGTATAGGTCCATTTGGGTATATTTTACGGTCGTCGTAGATTAAGAACTTTACCTTCTGACATATCTTCGCTTCAGCCTCCTTTTCCCCCGTTGTGATGCCTATGTTAGCCGGGAAAGTTATTTAAGGTACCAGACATTGCTGAATGATTTCGGACTCTTCTTCTTTGCTGCATATATAGTCACAAGCCGGTACAAACGAATAGGTACATTTAATTTGTACGGTCGCTTACACTCCAACTTATACAACATTTGCCTCGTGCAACTCTGGTTGTCAACCGGGGACCGACTTCTCTTCTTAGAGACTCCGAGAACCAGGTCTCCAGGTCTCTGGGGATCGGACTAATCGCCCGCTGCAGCCAGCGCTGCAACGCGCCTTAATATCGCCGCCCGTCGATCCGTTTCGCAGATGCGCTGTGGTAACTCACGCACACGGCACATGTACAAACAAAACAAAAATTCCGCGCATTGAAAGCGGGTCACAAATGTGTAATAAACTAAAACTGAAAGCTCGTTTTTAAAAGTCGCAGACATCATTCGTCGGATTCAAAGGTTAACGTATGCCACATCTCTTTGTGCTAAAGCGACCTGTCACACCCCAGTATTTAGAGTTAGCGGAAATTAAATGAATAGCATAAGTAGAGGTTGTTATCAGTCTAACAACCCGGGTGGTAATTGATAGGACCCATCACACTGTACATTAAATGCGTTCGCAATTGCGAATGAGGACAGTAAAAGGTTGTGCCTTCTCGGGACTCGAACCCGAATTTCCCATTTATACTAACGGTCGCCTTCCCATTTCGCTATCGGAGCTCGACTCAGGGCCAGACCCAAACTTCCAAACTTCGTTAAACCTGCGTCAACAACCCGTAGTCGTACATACATTACGTGTATTCTAGTTCGGGTGACACATTTTACTGTACACTCCGTCGCCCGGTGTCGGCGGGTAAATACGATATTGCAGTGCCTGTGTAATTCCGAATAACGATTCCGTGTTCCTTTGGACATGCATGCATGCAGCGACTTTCAAATAAATTGTCTTCCCTGTACGGGACTGTAAATAATGGGTGCAGGAATACAGGTTGTGGACAGATGGTTGATGACTTATACAAGTTTGGGCCTCGCTGCGGGGCGTACTCAGGTAGCATAATAGTAAGGCGACCGCTTGCGATAAATAGGAAATCGAGTGACAGCCCGGCACAAATTTTCACTGTCGTCATTCCATCCTACAGCTCGTGGTTGTCCATATTCGCATTTGGGAACACGTTTGATGTATTTCTAACTGCTGTAGTCACGGCAGTGCCTGTTCCTTTGGGCATGCATGCATGTCCAAAGTATCGTGATTCAGAAAAAGCATCGTGATTCGAATAACACGTTCTTATTGTTGCGGTCATCAGTCCAGAAACTGGTTTGATGCAGCTCTCCATGCTACTCTATCTTGTGTAAGCTGCTTCATCTCCCAGTACTTACTGCAACCTACATTCCTCTCAATCTGTTTAGTGTATTCATCTCTTGGTCTCCCTCTTCGAATTTGACCCTCCACGCTGCCCTCCAATACTAAATTGGTGATTCCTTCATGCCTCAGAATATGTCCTACCAACCGATCCCTTCTTCTAGTCAAGTTGTGCCGCGAATTTCTCCTCTTCCCAATTCTATTCAATACCTCCTCATTAGTTATGTGATCTACCCATCTAATCTTCAGCATTATTCTGTAGCACCAGATTTCGAAAGCTTCTATTCTCTTCTTGTCCAAACTATTTACCGTCCATGTTTCACTTCCATACAAGGCTACACTCCATACAAATACTTTCAGAAACGACGTCCTGACACTTAGGTCTAGACTCGATGTTAACTAATTTCTCTTCTTCAGAAACGCTTTCTTTCCCATTGCCAGTCTGCATTTTATATCCTCTCTACTTCGACCATTCTTAGTTATTTTGCTCCCCAAATAGCAAAACTCCTTTACTACTTTAAGTGTCTCATTTCCTAATCTAATCCCCTCAGCATCACCCGACTTAATTCGACTACATTCCGTTATCCTCGTTTTGCTTTTGTTGGTGTTCATCTTATATCCTCCTTTCAAGACACTGTCCATTCCGTTCAACTGCTCTTCCAAGTCCTTTGCTGTCTCTGACATAATGAAACTGTCATCGTCGAATCTCAAAGTTTTTATTTCTTCTCCATGGATTTTAATTCCTACTCCAAATTTTTCTTTTGTTTCCTTTACTGCTTGCTCAATATACAGATTGAATAACATCGGGGATAGGCTACAACCCTGTCTCACTCCCTTCCCAACAACTGCTTCCCTATCATGCCCCTCGACTCTTATAACTGCCATCTGGTTTCTGTACAAATTGTAAATAGCCTTTCGCTCCCTGTATTTTACCCCTGCCACCTTCAGAATGTGAAAGATTGTATTCCAGTCAACATTGTAAAAAGCTTTCTCTATGAAACTTCCTGGCAGATTAAAACTGTGTGCCCGACCGAGACTCGAGCTCGGGACCTTTGCCTTTCGCGGGCAAGTGCTCTACCAACTGAGCTACCGAAGCACGACTCACGCCCGGTACTCACAGCTTTACTTCTGCCAGTACCTCGTCTCCTACCTTCCAAACTTTACAGAAGCTCTCCTGCGAACCTTGCAGAACTAGCACTCCTGAAAGAAAGGATATAGCGGAGACATGGCTTAGCCACAGCCTGGGGGATGTTTCCAGAGTGAGATTTTCACTCTGCAGCGGAGTGTGCGCTGATATGAAACTTCCTGGCAGATTAGAACTGTGTGCCCGACCGAGACTCGAACTCGGGACCTTTGCCTTTCGCGGGCAAGTGCTCTACCAACTGAGCTACCGAAGCACGACTCACGGCCGGTACTCACAGCTTTACTTCTGCCAGTACCTCGACTCCTACCTTCCAAACTTTACAGAAGCTCTCCTGCGAACCTTGCAGAACTAGCACTCCTGAAAGAAAGGATATAGCGGAGACATGGCTTAGCCACAGCCTGGGGGATGTTTCCAGAGTGAGATTTTCACTCTGCAGCGGAGTGTGCGCTGATAAGTTTCATATCAGCGCACACTCCGCTGCAGAGTGAAAATCTCACTCTGGAAACATCCCCCAGGCTGTGGCTAAGCCATGTCTCCGCTATATCCTTTCTTTCAGGAGTGCTAGTTCTGCAAGGTTCGCAGGAGAGCTTCTGTAAAGTTTGGAAGGTAGGAGACGAGGTACTGGCAGAAGTAAAGCTGTGAGTAGCGGGCGTGAGTCGTGCTTCGGTAGCTCAGTTGGTAGAGCACTTGCCCGCGAAAGGCAAAGGTCCCGAGTTCGAGTCTCGGTCGGGCACACAGTTTTAATCTGCCAGGAAGTTTCATATCAGCGCACACTCCGCTGCAGAGTGAGAATTCCATTCAACTTTCTCTATGTCTACAAATGCTAGAAACGTAGGCTTGCCTTTCCTTAATCTATTTTCTAAGACAAGTCGTGGGGTCAGTATTGTCTCATGTGTTCCAACATTTCTACGGAATCCAAACTGATCTTCCCCGAGGTCGGCTTCTACCAGTTTTTCCATTCGTCTGTAAGGAATTCGTGTTAGTATTTTGCAGCTGTGGCTTATTAAATTCATAGTTCGGTAATTTGCACATCTGTCAACACCTGCTTCCTTTGGGATTGGAATTATTATGTTCACACAGGCACTGCAATTTCGTACTTTCACACTGTGATCCACTTGTCATCTTCACAGCAGTAGAGCGGTATGTGCAGGAAACCTGGAACATGTACGCTCTTCTAAAAATGCGTCATTCTTGTTTTTTTAATGGTCTTAGCATGAGACGGAGTGTGTAACTTACTTATTGGAGTCTCTACGTAAGTCTGGAGAACAACGGCACATGGATGCGAATCACGGACTGTTGGAGAAGCGGAAAAGAAGAGCATCGAAGCGCTTAAGATGTGGTGCTACACAAGAATGTTGGAAATTAGGGGAACTGGTAAAACAAAAAAACAAAAAAAGAGGAGGTTCTTCGCAGAATCGGCAAGGAGAGGAACATGTGGAGAACATATACAAGCAGAAGGGGACATATGACGAGTCAGAAAAGAGACAGAGAGAGAGCTGAAATTGGCAAGGAGACGTACTTTTAAGACAGGGGAGGAAAATTTGCGGTAAGGTCTTATGGGACCAAACTGCTGAGGTCACCGGTCCCTAAGCTTACTTACTCTAACTTAAACTAACTTACGCTCTGGACAACACACACACACATACCCGAGGGAGAACTCGAAACTCCGACGCGGGGAGTCGCACGGACCGTGACAAGGCGCCTCAGACCGCGTGGCTACGGGGGAGGGGAGTGGCCGAAACAAGATGTTCAAATAAAGTTAAGCAGCAGCTTTTGTCGAATCGTTCCTTTACTCCAACACGAAGTTCACAGCGTTGACCTCTGGTGCGTGGTGAGACGTCGATAGGGTTTGTGACGCCAGAGGCCGCTCCTGCCCCCCCCCCCCCCGCCCCCTCTTAATTCAGCGGTGTCCTTCAGCCTGGACGGTGGCGTGCGACGTCTATCCCCCTGACCCCGTTCAGCTTGAATAGAATCTGAAATAGCTCAACTCTCGCAACATTCAGCCACGTCACGTCACGACTTCAAGCTCCGGACACATTTCGGATTGGTAAACAGGATTTCATTTCGGGGCTGGCCGCCGCCAGAAAGGTGCGATGAAACATGAGCCACAAGTCATGCCCGTCACTGTCTGCAGTATTTCCCCTCTGCGACTGCCCGCAACCACATCTGTTCGGCATTAAAAAATCTTGGCTTCCTGTAGAATTTTCTGATCCAGCGTTTCAGTCCTTTTGCTGAGTCTTCCTTTCACACAGTGTGATGCAGTGTTAAAAGTCCGCTAATTTAAGGACATATTTTCCGCGTTTATCGCAGTATAGGTCGGAAATTGGCTGCTGAGTGACAGATCACGGTCCTTATCCTATTCATCGTGAAACACTCAACCTCAGATAAAAAGGCTGTTCTTAGTGTGGAGCTAAAGCAACTTAAGAACACTGCGCATTCTTTAAGTCTTTTAAACAGAACATTCTGACTCCCGAGTTTTACTGATACTTGTACATGCCAAAGATATTGTAATACATTATGTGATCAACAGTATCCGGGTACCCCCAAAAACATACGTTTATCGTATTGGGTGTATTGTGCTGCCACCTACCGCCCGGTACTCCATATCAGCGACCTAACAAGTCATTAGATATCGTGAGAGAGCAGAATGGGGCGCTCCGCGGAACTCACTGACTTCGAACGTGGTCAGGTTATTGGGTGTCACTTGTGTCATACGTCTGTACGCGAGATTTCCACACTCCTAAACATCCCTAAGTCCACTGTTCCCGATGTAACAGTGAAGTGGAAACGTGAAGGGACACGTACAACACAAAAGCGTACAGGCCGACCTCGTCTGTTGACTGACAGGGACTGCCGACAGTTAAATAGGGTCGTAAGTGTAATAGGCAGACATCTATCCAGACAATCAAAATATCCACGGGTATGCTGCCGGTCTATAGTGTCCAACGGGCACAATATTTCGGCGATCAAACATGTCGCCATCATCAGGTGAACTGACGGACTGAGCTCCTGTGAACGTGCCGGCACGGAGATCCGTACGCTATGGCTGCTCAGAGGGAACACTGAGCAGCCATAGCGTACGGATCTCCGTGCCGGCACGTTCACAGGAGCTCAGTCCGTCAGTTCACCTGATGATGGCGACATGTTTGATCGCCGAAATATTGTGCCCGTTGGACACTATAGACCGGCAGCATACCCGTGGATATTTTGATTATCAAATACGCCGGGAGAAACTCAAGAATCACATCTATCCAGACCATCACACAAGAATTCGAAACTGCATCAGGGTCCACTGCAGGTAACATGTCAGTTGGGCGGAAGGTGAGGAAACTTGAATTTCATGGTCGAGCGGCTGCTCATAAGCCACACATCACTCCGGTAGATGCCAAACAACGTCGCCATTGGTGTAAGGAGCGTAACCATTGGAGGATTGAACAGTGGAACAACGTTGTGTGGGGTGACGAATCACGTACACAATGTGGCGATCCGATGGCAGGGTGTGGGTTTGGCGAATGCCCGTTGAACGTCATCTGCCAGCGTGTGTAGTGCCAACGGTAAAATTCGGAAGCGATGGTGTTATGGTGTGGTCGTATTTTTCATGGAGGGGGCTTGCACCCCTGTTGTTTTGCGTGGCACTATCACACCACAGACCTACATTGATGTTTTAAGCACCTTCTTGCTTCCCACTGTTGAAGACGAATTCGGAGATGACGACTACATCTTTTAACAGGATCGAGCAACTGTTCATAATGCACGGCCTGTGATGGAGTGGTTACACGACAATAACATCCCTGTGAAGGACTGGCCTGCACAGAGTTCTGACCTGAATCCTACAGAACACCTTTGGGATGTTTTGGAAGGCCGACTTCGTGCCAGGCCTCACCGACCGACATCGATACCGCTCCTTAGTACAGCACTCCGTGAAGAATGGGTTGCGATTGCGCAAGAAACCTTCCAGTACCTGGTTGAACGTATGCCTGCGAGAGTGGAAGGTGTCATCAAGGCTAAGGGTGGGCCAACACCATATTGAATTCCAGCATTAGCGATGGAGGGCGCCACGAACTTGTAAGTCATTTTCAGCCAGGTGTCCGGATACTTTTGATAACATTTTGTATGTATTGTTATAATTAAGCTTAGTTTACATAATTAGCTATAGCGCACAGATGATAGCTGCAGTGTATAACGGGTGATACTCCTCTACCATTACTTTTCGTCAACAGTAGTTGTCGATACCAGTATTATTTTTCGAATTTTGTAGAGGTCAGTATTATCTCAGTTGCTTTTCTGAAACCTTTCATATAACTTCATTCGCAGTATGTTATATTTCAAGCTAAAATTTATGAAAAGGAATTACTTTATAAAATCTTTTAGTTTCGATGTTATAATCGATAGGGACTATTTCAGAAAGTACAGTTAAAATTATTTTTTTAGAAACATTTAAAATGGCGTATATTTGCACACTTAATATTTCTATTATTAACTGCGCAGTCCTGTCTGTTTACTATTATCATTTCTGGATTCATTTATGAAATAATAATACAAATTAATAACGTCACGAAAACACGTAGGAATTCATTTGTTAAGAAATATTATAATAGGTTTGGAATATCGTTATTTCCACAGAGTGTGAGAGGAGTAAGCTTGTCTGTGATGTGTTCGGAGGTATTTTTGTATAATAGGTCCGAACAACGTAATTTCGCTTTGTTAATGTGAAAAATCAAAATACTGTATGACATACTAAAATGTGAGAAGATCAGTGGAAAATGTATTTACGTACAAAGTTCTCCAACAACTATCTTCCTATTTATTTACTTCAAACCAACTGTGAGGATCTGATGTTTGATTTTCAGCTTCAAGAATCAGACCCCTAGACAAGAAGAGCTCGAAGCGTCTCAACATGACAAGCTAAGTAAACTTGAAAGTTTATTGCATTCTTCGCTCCTCTCAAATCTTCATAAAAGACTTTGCCTATTAATTACTTGGACTAGACATCGTTTAATGTGGATAATAGATGGAAGGAGCAAGGAGGAGGGTGATTACAGCTGTCAGTTGAAATCTACCTACATCTGCACTTTGACACAGATGACATTATGGCCGACGCTCGCCTTCTTTCTGCCCTGGATTACATCACTATCGTGGGGCACAATTATTGCCATGGACGAGAACCTATTATTAATGATGAAATCTGAGAGCTTCCTACCACCTTTTTGAACTAAGCTGACAGTATAACTGATATGCCCTAAATTTCATAAAAATTTACCCCTTTCTATGGAAAATTTTGTCCTGAGAATGAATATTAACGCGATCCGTCTTCGACTTGATTGATATGTCCAGAAGAAGGAAAAGCTTTCATGGGGCAACGAAGAATGCATGGAGGGCTTGAAACGTATTTTACGTGACTCTAACATTATAATTACACGTAATTTCCTGGCAAAATCTACGAGTGTTTTAGCGTCCTCCCTTATAGAGAACATATGTCACATGAGGATGTAGTATCTCAGTTTGTACACCCTAAACACCGTTGATAAATGAACCTGAAATACAGTTGCCACTTCAGACGTATTCAGGATCAGCATGTAGTGTGCAGGTTCTCGGCAACATTAAGTTATGGTTCCTTGTACTGACTGTAAGGTACGTGCAAAGATTTGAGAAATATTGCTGCCGATGGCAGCTTGTTTGAATAACGGTGGCTGAAGGCAAGATGCATTTAATAGTCTATGCTCGCGTCAACCGAAAATTGAAGAAAGTAGGGTATATGAGAGCGCGTGGGGACAAACCATGATAGCATTACAAATTTCATAAATGGCTGTGGGATGCAAGTAAATCAAGAGAACTTTAGAATGATTTCGTGTTATTAGTAAATAATGCAACAATACATTGGAATATCGATGATACAGCCGTCCTGTAACGGATCGCGTGGAGTGCAAATCCAACGACCATGAAAATAAGAACAAAAGGGAAACCCCATACAACCAGTAAACGCTGTAATAAAGTTAGGTAAGTGGGAGATTAACATGCTCCATTCAAGGATATAACATTCAAGGATAAATGAAAATTGTTCTTTGAACATCGAACATAGCCCATGTCTTTGAACAACGTATCTTAACCTTACTTTCAAAAGATGTGGTAGGTATGCAACTGAAAAATCTGCAACGAAATATTATGCCAAGCCGCACTTGCTACCAATGATTTCACCATAAGTTGCAATGTGTTGCAGCAGGGGAATGACATCGAGATGGAAGATCATATAGACCCATTTACAAGTTCAGGCAGCGTTTTCACGATGCCTGCACTCCAAACAACTCCGGGAACAAGACAGCTCGGAACAGCAGGCCGAAACAGAGAACACAGAATGGCTTTGTCCCTGTAGCCTGCCCAAGCACGTTTCCTAAGAACTGTCGCTCGCTGAGACCTGCGTGGTCAGATAGCTATTACTTCCAAGTAAAACGTATAGACATAACTTCGCTAGGTAGCCAAAGACTGTAGTATGATTTAGCAGACGAGAATTATAATTTAGGGTGCCATTGCACCTTGCTAATGACGCAACTTTGTAAGAGTTGCATGATTAAGGAATTTGTTGCTAGCGCACTCGAGCAGATGTAATTTCGATGGATTGCTCACGCGCTACCTGCGATGTGTAAGCTATAAGAAGATCTTAGACCAAAGAGCAGTGTCTGTAGCAGTAGGAGTAAGTAGTAGCTAGCAGTCGTGCGTGTCGAGTTGGCTGGGCCGGTCGTGGGGAGCGATGGCGGAGCCTGAGCTTTGTAGCATAAGGAAAAAGCACCCTCGCGCATATGTACTATTGTTATATCAGGTCGCACGTAAAATGTTTTAAAAAATCTTGTAATAATAATCTTTCTAATAAAGCATGTCTATGCTTTGTAGCATAAGGAAAAAGCACCCTCGCGCATATGTACTATTGTTATATCAGGTCCCATGTAAAATGTTAAAAAAATCTCGTAATAATAATCGTTCTAATAAAAAAAATAACTTTTGACAATTATTCATCTCAATTTAAAGAATTTACTAATTTCTCCAATCCATGGTTATCCCGATTATTGTAAAGAAAAATCAGTTGTTTCTTTTTATACATGACAAATCTATCAGGCAGCATTGCACAGGGCTGTGCCAGAAAAGTTTAGTTTCATGTAGGAGCAGATATATATGCATTATCCGGCGACTTAATTGAGGTAAGATATTTCACTTTATTCAGTGTGATCTTTCAGGACCACGACGCAGCAATGCTGACGTTAAAATTTACGAGTTCCGATTCACAGTAAGTCAATTATTGAAGGGTTGTATATGAGTCAGATATTTTTATTAGGAGGTTAGTCACATTGTACACTCCTGGAAATTGAAATAAGAACACCGTGAATTCATTGTCCCAGGAAGGGGAAACTTTATTGACACATTCCTGGGGTCAGATACATCACATGATCACACTGACAGAACCACAGGCACATAGACACAGGCAACAGAGCATGCACAATGTCGGCACTAGTACAGTGTATATCCACCTTTCGCAGCAATGCAGGCTGCTATTCTCCCATGGAGACGATCGTAGAGATGCTGGATGTAGTCCTGTGGAACGGCTTGCCATGCCATTTCCACCTGGCGCCTCAGTTGGACCAGCGTTCGTGCTGGACGTGCAGACCGCGTGAGACGACGCTTCATCCAGTCCCAAACATGCTCAATGGGGGACAGATCCGGAGATCTTGTTGGCCAGGGTAGTTGACTTACACCTTCTAGAGCACGTTGGGTGGCACGGGATACATGCGGACGTGCATTGTCCTGTTGGAACAGCAAGTTCCCTTGCCGGTCTAGGAATGGTAGAACGATGGGTTCGATGACGGTTTGGATGTACCGTGCACTATTCAGTGTCCCCTCGACGATCACCAGTGGTGTACGGCCAGTGTAGGAGATCGCTCCCCACACCATGATGCCGGGTGTTGGCCCTGTGTGCCTCGTCGTATGCAGTCCTGATTGTGGCGCTCACCTGCACGGCGCCAAACACGCATACGACCATCATTGGCACCAAGGCAGAAGCGACTCTCATCGCTGAAGACGACACGTCTCCATTCGTCCCTCCATTCACGCCTGTCGCGACACCACTGGAGGCGGGCTGCACGATGTTGGGGCGTGAGCGGAAGACGGCCTAACGGTGTGCGGGACCGTGGCCCAGCTTCATGGAGACGGTTGCGAATGGTCCTCGCCGATACCCCAGGAGCAACAGTGTCCCTAATTTGCTGGGAAGTGGCGGTGCGGTCCCCTACGGCACTGCGTAGGATCCTACGGTCTTGGCGTGCATCCGTGCGTCGCTGCGGTCCGGTCCCAGGTCGACGGGCACGTGCACCTTCCGCCGACCACTGGCGACAACATCGATGTACTGTGGAGACCTCACGCCCCACGTGTTGAGCAATTCGGCGGTACGTCCACCCGGCCTCCCGCATGCCCACTATACGCCCTCGCTCAAAGTCCGTCAACTGCACATACGGTTCACGTCCACGCTGTCGCGGCATGCTACCAGTGTTAAAGACTGCGATGGAGCTCCGTATGCCACGGCAAACTGGCTGACACTGACGGCGGCGGTGCACAAATGCTGCGCAGCTAGCGCCATTCGACGGCCAACACCGCGGTTCCTGGTGTGTCCGCTGTGCCGTGCGTGTGATCATTGCTTGTACAGCCCTCTCGCAGTGTCCGGAGCAAGTATGGTGGGTCTGACACACCGGTGTCAATGTGTTCTTTTTTCCATTTCCAGGAGTGTATTATTGGTAGGTTACGGAATTTATTTATTGGGAGGTTACGCTGAATGTGGATGATATAAATAAATATATTTTTACTGTAGGGAGGCTTCGGAATTTTTCTGTTGGGAGGTTACAACTTGAGCAAAGATGAATGCTTTGACAGACGTTGTTTAATGCACAGCTTTCAAGTTATAGAAAAATTATAGGAAGTTACACGGTCCAGTCACACTAAACACACTACCGCCTATGTTCGACATTAACGTGCAATAAACATTCACAGACGACAGGTTAGAGCATCTGTAGTGGAGATCATTACAACATGTTAGAGGAGGAGGAGGAGGAGGGATGCCGGAAACGGTGCAGTCGTTGTCGTAATGCAGAAACGGAGCGACGTAACTGACGTCCAAACCGACACGATCATTGGCTTTCGGGCCGAGGGTGGAAGCACTTCCTAACCGGTTCTGTTTGTAAACTTTTCGCGTGCCGACATGTTTGAAGTGAACAATGCATGGCAAAACCACGCCGTCCAAAACCGGTGGTCCACCAAGGGCCACAGGTGACAGGAGAGACCGACGGTTGCAGAGATGTGTACCGGCAAACATACGTGCGGCTGTTAAGCAACTGGCCGCCCACATGAACCAAATGGCTAGCAGCAGTGCCTACTCGACAACCGTTCACCAACTCCCAGCAGGCGCCTGGTTCCAGGCACTCACACTGACTGCTGTTCATCGGCGAGGAAGGCCGGAATCTGCACGCCGTTACCGTAACTGGACGTCCGATGAGTGTCGACAGGTAGCCTTTACTACTCCATCGGACAGATGGCGTTGGTGCGTACGGCGTGAAACGGCCGAAAGCAAGTACCCTACAACCTGGAGGGAGCGTTATGGTCTGGGAAATGTTTTCTTTGTTAGTTTGGTGATCTCGTTATTCTTGAAGGTACAGTGGATCAACACAATTATGCATATATGACTACGTCCGCCCATATATGCAGTCTGTTTTTCCTCGGCACGAAGGCATCTACCAGCAGGGCAATACAACGTGTCACACAGCTCGCTGCGTACCTGCCTAGTTCGAAGAGCACCAGGATGGGTTTACGGTAATCCCACTGGATATAAAACTCCCTGGATTTCAACACAGTCGAGAATCTGTGGGACCACTTCGATCGGGCTGCTCGCGCCGTGGATCCTCAAGCAGGAGTCCTAGTGGAGCTGGCCACGGTAGTGGAGTCGGCCTAGCCCCACGTCCCTGACACTCTTCCTACACGTCTCAAGCCGGTTGTTCAGGTTTTTGAGAGGTGGCCGCATCAATTTGACTGGACAGTATATATATTTAGAACCACTGAAAATAACCAGCAGATGGAGACTTAAAGAGATAAACAGAATCCTAAAAACGGTTTGGGCCTCATTTGTGAAACTGAGTGTTGTTCTAAGAAATAAATTACCAAAGCGCCTCAAAAGGAAAGTCTACAACTAGTGTATCTTTGCAGTTTTAACTTACCGAAGGAAACATGGAGTTTAAATACGTGAAAAGTTAAAAACTGAGGGTTGCTAAACGAGCAATGGATGTTAGATAAAACAAAGTGGACAGGAAGAGTATCAACTAAATAAGAAAAAAATTGAAGACCTGATAGTGATGTTATGGAGCTGAGGGTGTAGCAAGGCGAAATGAAGGGGGATGGATTAAGGGATTAAAAGATTTATCGCGTTAAAAACAGACCTAGAAAATAACCTAGTGGAAAATGAATGACGCTGTAAAGAAACAAGCAGGACATACTTCAGTGCCAAAGTCACAGATTGTAATGAATGTAAAAGTCTGGAGGAGATCTACATCCAACAGTTTCTTACTAAGCAGTCCAAATTAGTGATCAACTGAACAATTTTCATTTTAGTTAATAGATGCCAGTGCGCACAGGAACAACCGCCTGAACTTCAAACAGTACGTGATTCGTTAAGCTGAAGGGCAGAAGGACGCATTTCCAGGTACAGATGTCACACTGAGCCCCTCGAATGAACAAGGTTGTAAACAGCCGTCACTTTTGCGCCTCTACTACTGCAATATTACAGGATCTTTCTACTGGAAGTTACTCACTTACCTCCGCGAATTTCCATAGAACTTCCACCTGCATTGAAGCGACGTATAATGAAGGTTCAAACTTGGAAAGCTGTTTACAAGACAGACTGCACTACACATGTCAGCGGGGTACATAAAACGTTCTAGTTCCTGCATCAAACAAGGTTCTTTGTCATAAAGCTAACTGAGATTAGCGAATACAGCAGATAGTTGCCCAAAATGTTTGTCCTACGTTTTTATTCTAACAATACACAGGCCGCTACGAAGTCCACCCTAACACACGGTTCTCGTTTTAAAAACATGTACATCCTCACATATTGCATAATCACGTTCGCAAACATATCACATTATCGCAATGCTGTAAGTTTTGACGATGGTTCTCAGATGTGGTATGCTGCGCAGTTCACCAATACTCGGTAATCTGAAGTTGCAGTTACCATAGCACAGCACGCCAGGCAGAATTTTTTTAGCCCATCGGGCGAAGGTCACAAAATTCACTAAAATTCTCGAATCTTCCAGCTACGTTTCTTACCGCCGATCGTCCTCATTTTCCAAAACACTATGTTTCTTAACGAAAGTAGATTTAAACATTTTAACAGAACACCGAAACATACTCTGCTGGCCATTAAAATTGCTAGACCAAGAACAAACGCAGATGATAAACGGGTACTCATTGGAGAAATATATTATACTAGAACTGACATGTGATTACATTTTCTCGCAATTTCAGTGCACAGATCCTGAGAAATCAGTACCCAGAACAACCACCTCTGGCCGTAATAACGGCCTTGATACGCCTGGATGGCGTATGGCGTGTCCAGGTACAGCTTCCTATGCAGCTTCAACACGATACCACAGTTCACCAAGAGTAGAGACTAGCGTATTGTGACGAGCCAGTTGCTCGGCCACAATTGACCAGACGTTTTAAATTGGTGAGAGATCTGGAGAATGTGCTGGACAGGGCAGCAGTCGAACATTTTCTGCATCCAGAAAGGCCCGTACAGGACCTGCAACATGCGGACGTGCATTATCCTGCTGAAATGTAGGGTTTCGCAGGGATCGAATGACGGGTAGAGCCACGGGTCGTAACACATCTGAAATGTAACGTCCACTGTTCAAAGTGCCGTCAATGCGAACAAGAGGTGACCGAGAGGTGTAAACAATGGCACCCCATACCATCACGCCGGGTGACACGCCAGTATGGCGATGACGAATACACGTTTCGAATGTGCGTTCACCTCGATGTCGCCAAACACGGATGCGGCCATCATGATGCTGAAAACAGAACGTGAATTCATCCAAAAAATTGACGTTTTGCCATTCGTGCACCTAGGTTCGTCGTTGAGTACACCATCACAGGCGCTCCTGTCTGTGATGCAACATCAAGGCTAACTGCAGCCATGGTCTCCGAGCTGATAGTCCATGCTGCTGCAAACGTCGTCGAACTGTTCGTGCAGATGGTTGTTGTCTTACAAACGGCCCCATCTGTTGACTGAGGGATCGAGACGTGGCTGCACGATCCGTTACAGCCGTACGGATAAAATGCCTGTCATCTCGACTGTTAGTGATACGAGGTCGTTGATATCCAGCACCGCGTTCCGTATTACCCTCCTGAACCCACCGATTCCATATTCTGCTAACAGTCATTGGATCTCGACCAAGGCGAGCAGCAATGTCGCGATACGATAAACCGCAATCGCGATAGGCTATAATCCGACCTTTATAAAAGTCGGAAACGTGATGGTGTACATTTCTCCTCCTTACACGAAGCATCACAACAACGTTTCACTAGGCAACGCCGGTCAGGTGCTGTTTGTGTATGAGAAATCGGTTGGAAACTTTCCTCGTATCAGCACGTTGTAGCTGTCGCCACCGGCGCCAACCTTGTGTGAATGCTCTGAAAAGCTAATTATATGCATATCAGAGCATCTTCTACCTCTCGGTGAAATTTCGCGTCTGTAGCACGTCATCTTCGTGTGTAGCAATTTTAATGGCCCGTAGTGTAATTATTATAAATTTTCAAGATTCAAACGTTCTGCACTCACCCTCTCTCTTACTTTGACAGCATAAATATTGTTTCATTAGTTATTCAGTGAGAAAGTGTTTGTTTCAAGCATCCCCTGACGTACTTGCAAAAACATGTCAACGTATATTTTTATTAGAAATCATAAAATTTAGTTTTTAGCCAATTTTTAATATTTCCGAAAATATTTCAAGCATGGAATTGAAACTCTTTCAGAAGCTACCCAGTGTTATTCTGAAAGGGTCTACTAAATTTCAACTCTGTTGGTGTACGGAGAAAGACCTGATTAACTGACAGATTGGTGTGTAAGTTAAACAATCTGTAATGTGTTCGCATGCGACTGGGCCTATAGCCAGCACAGACGACGATTGGCAGCGGGGAAACGCGTTCTGTCCGCGCAACAGCACCTTCCTAACCAACAGTGCACACAGCTACTCCACACTATGAACAGCCGTTCAGAGAGTATGCCTTTCTGGTCCCATGGCGACTGGAATAGTTTTTCTTGTTTCGGTGAATACTGCCACTTCTCAAAATATTTACGATCTCTTTTTTAGCACATTACATATGTAAAGACGTCCTTTACTCCATAACATGGATTCTATATTCCGGAATCGGAAATTTCATCTCCAAACCAAATACACATCCACTTCAGTATCATTACAATCTTTAGTGCGTTGTTCGGTTCAAAATTGGCTCTAAGCAATATGTGACTTAACATCTGAGGTCACCAGTCCCGTAGACTTAGAACTACTTAAACCTAACTAACCTAAGGACATCACACACATCCATGCCCGAGGCAGGATTCGAACCTGCGACCGTAGTATCCGTGTGGTTCTAGACTGGAGCGCCTAGAACTGCTCGACCACAGCGGCCGGTGGCGTTGTTCAGGTTGCGTGCTGTAGTTTGTAATGAAACTGGACACTCTGTCACACTCGCTTTAATGAAGAACTCGAGACAACAGTCAGATCTTCGTTGCTTGTTACTAGAAAGTCAACTGTACAAAGACTACATCGGTATAGCTACTAAATACTGTATAAAATTTGCCTGCATTTATGTGTTATTTCATAGCAAAATCTTGAATGAATGGTTAATACATTTCTTGAAAATTCTCCTATTGTGCAATTTATTAACGAAAAACTAGCATTTCCGCATATTCTCCTCGTATTCCCATATTGGTATAGATAGAATCAGAACCATAAAAATAAGAAATGAATTTTATGCTGATTTTATTAAAATTTTCTGATTACAGTAACAAAACAAGAATTTATCCGGACGAAAGTAGTACAACAATAATGAAAGAAATATATTTCGTGGGTATTCACAGACGTGCAAGAGTCGTATCTTGACACTCACCGTACGCAATTCCTTCCTTCCTGTTGTAGTAGTTGTTCGTGCCTGGACTCGGTCATGCAGGGCAGTTTTTGTTGATGTTAACAAAGTACTGTGAGTGTATTAATGAAGATGAAAACACTGGTAACTGTTCACAGAATTCCTGACTCGAGCACAATGAGACTATTCGTGAACGTGGGAAAATTAAAATCTTTTTGCGGCAGGGATCGCGAAAGAGCCGACTGAGCCATTTTACAACAAAGGCCGATGTTAAAAATGCTGTTTCAAGAGACAAATAAAAAACTTGTTACTTATTTTAATAAAATATACGACGTTTAATGAAACGTCTTATTTCATGTTAATGCACAGTTACAGCGCGGAAGCGCTATGACTAAAATCGCGGTTTGGGGGAGGCGGGAGTCTTGGTGCTCGGTCTCTGCTTTACTTAGGAAGAGGGTGCGAGTAGTCTGTGATTAGGCCGCGATCAGCGGCCATTTGTATAGCGATTCGAACATCTGTCTTAGTGTTGCTGTGTTACAGTATATTAAGCTGGCGCCCAGGAAAATTGTGCGAATCGATTAATTCGTTTTGTAAAATAATTTACTTGGGATGAATTTAGTGCTTCGCTAATGACACCATTTGTGTGTGCGCACAGTTCGAATTTTACTTGCGAAAACAGTCATCCTTAAACAACCACGGACCGGAGGGAGAATCATGGTTCACATTTCGTCCACCGGCCTATCAGACTTCCGTTTAAGATAAGTTTTTATCCATTTCAAACTCTTATTTGTATGGATTTTACGTGCAAAAAACACATCTTTCTGAGAGGTTTCTGAGGCGTGGCAAATCTATGCTTTAAACTTGGACGAATCGGTTCAAACTTTGCGCGAAGGTAGATGAACGGATAAATTAAAATAATCTTTGTATGTTGTCGAGATGCGTCGGTTAAAGTCGAGCTAAATGTAGCACGTAAAAGCCGTTCTTACATGAACTTGAATGCACAGAAATGGTTTAAAGTGAATCAGACAAATAATAAATAGATTCTTACTACGCATAAAGGAACGTTCTTTGTGAGTTTTCTTACGCGTGCCACTTCTATGTTTCATAATTGCGCGAATCGGTTTAAGTTTTGTAAAAACGTAGACAAATACGAGTAGATGAATTTAATTATCAAATTTTGTGAGAAGTACATGAATTTCATTGTCAGATTTCGTAACAAGGTAGACAAATACGAGTACATGGATTTAGCTGTCGTCCTATTGCTTTGTGAAAGCTTTTATCCGTTGCCGTAATGTAAGCAACATGGTTCGAAATCAGTAAAGATGCCTGTACCGGATCAGTCGCCACCCGAATCAACTAATATTTGCATTAGTTGCCAAACTATACCGTCTACTGTCAAAATTATAGTAGAGTAAAATTTGGGAACCAGAATGAGAAATTTCCCGGTCGTAGCATAAGAAAGGGGATATGTCCTGAGCAGACTTAAGGATATAAAAGAAGGGAACTAACTTTTCGACATATCTGGCAGATTCAAAGACATTTAAATCAAAACATATTGACATATTCGCCCTTTTTTACTTGTTAATATTAGTATCCATGTCAGGTAATATAATGGATCGTACCAAGAAAGTAGCATGATCCATGAGTCATGTCGTGCAACATAACGTATGCTATCGTGTAATTCAACACGGCATTTTTGATGTCGTGCAATATGACAAAAGTGACATTAAATTTTAGAGTGCCTGTGCCTCACGCTGTGAGACTTCCTATTATAGTATACTTCCTACTGTAAACGCGTTCCACTCTCTAGAAGCACATAAATTTCTGCCTATTCGTTCTTACACCCCTCACCATACATGTAACAGGGGATGGGTCTAAGAGAGCTCACCGCGCTGGGGAAGTAGGATTAACTCGTTAAGAAAAATTAAAAAAACGCTAATATGTCAAGATGTTTTCATTTAAACGTATTTGAAGCTACCAGATGGGTTGAAAAGATACTTGCCTCCTTTAAATCTCTAACTGTGCTCAAGAAGCGTTCGCCTTTTTTGTGCTACGATAGGAGCATTTTTCATTCCGGAGAGAAATCATGTATTTATGTAACTAAATGCACTACTGGCCATTAAAATTTCTACACCACGAAGATGAAGTGCTACAGACGCGAGATTTTACCGACAGGAAGAAGATGCTGCGATATGCAAATGATTAGCTTTTCAGAGGATTCACACAAGGTTGGCGCCGGTGGCGACACCTACAACGTGCTGACATGAGGAAAGTTTCCAACCGATTTCTCATACACAAACAGCAGTTGCCTGGTGAAACGCTGTTGTGATGCCTCGTGTAAGGAGGAGAAATACGTACCATCCCGTTTCCGACTTTGATAAAGGTCGGATTGTAGCCTATCGCGATTGCGGTTTATCGTATTGCGACATTGCTGCTCGCCTTGGTCGAGATCCAATGACTGTTAGCAGAATATAGAATCGGTGGGTTCAGGAGGGTAATACGGAACGCGGTGCTGGATCCCAACGGCCTCGTATCACTGGCAGTCGAGATGACAGGCATCTTATCCACATGGCTGTAACGGATCGTGCAGCCACGTCTCGTCAACAGATGGGGATGTTTTCAGGACAACAGCGATCTGCACGAACAATTCGACGACGTTTGCAACAGCATGGACTATCAGCTCGGAGACCACGGCTGCTGTTATCCTTGACGCTGCATCACAGACAAGAGCGCCTGCGATGGTGTACTCGACGACGAACCTGGGTGCACGAATGGCAAAACGTCATTTTTTCGTATGAATCCGGTTCTGTTTACGGCATCATGATGGTATCATCCGTGTTTGGTGACATCGCGGTGAATGCACGTTGGAAGCGTGTATTCGTCATCGCCATACTGGCGTATCACCCGGCGTGATGGTATGGGGTGCCATTGGCTACACGTCTCGGTCACCTCTTGTTGTTGGAAGTTCTCTCTCCGAGTAGCAACAATCCATTTCCGATTTAGAAAATCATTTGTAAGGGGAAATCTAAACAAGATCAAACGCTCATGATGTATTATTTCTCCATGAAAATACTATATACAAGTAACAGAAAGTAACAAACAACCGGAAATGGCTGACCTGTGAAATGTCACATTGTTTCCGTCTTCGCCTTTGCTTCCATTCTTACTATTGTAAGTAGGCTGTTTATGTTTTCTTTATGTAAGTAGGCTGTTTATGTTTTCTTATTGGCAACGTTACGTAGCGCTCTATATGAAAATCACTGGCTGTGCTGTGTGCAGTCTGTGGCTAGTTTGCATTGTTGTCTGCCATTGTAGTGTTGGGCAGCGGCAGCTGGATGTGAACAGCGCGTAGCGTTGCGCAGTAGGAGGTGAGCGGCCAGCAGTGGTGGATGTGGGGAGAGAGATGGCGGAGTTTTTAAATTTGTAATACTGGATATCATGAACTACTATATATATTATGATGTTAAGGTAAATACATTGTTTGTTCTCTATTAACATCTTTCAATTGCTAACTATGCCTATCAGTAGTTAGTGCCTTCTGTAGTTTGAATCTTTTATTTAGCTGGCAGTAGTGGCGCTCGCTGCATTGCAGTAGCTTGAGTAACGAAGATTTTTGTGAGGTAAGTGATTTGTGAAAGGTACAGGTTAATGTTAGTCAGGGCCATTCCTTTGTAGGGATATCTGAAAGTCAGATTGCGTTGCGCTAAAAAAATATTGTGTGTCAGTTTAAGCACAGTCATGTATAATTGTTCAAAGGGGACTTTTCATACTGTTACAATTAAAAGCAGCACACGAACGAACCCTGTTTACGCACTGTTTCCCTGCAAATGGCGGCTTCTATGACGTTCAATGTGGGGACGCGACACTAGCGCCAATGCGCGGTCTAGTTTTTATTTATTAAGTCTATGGTCCACTCAACGCGGCTTGGAGTATCTCTTACAGTTTCATGAAGTTCCGATAGGTGGCGGCGCGATACGTAGCCTTCAAAATGACAAGCAGGTGGCTGTCAATGAGCTTCTTTTGGCGGAAAATAAGATGCTCACAGGCACATGCAGGATGTCCACAGAGACCTGGCAGTCAACAAAGGCACGGTGAGCCGTTGGGCGACCCTCTGACATCACTGCAACAAGGTCGAGCCATCCTGTCCGCTCTCCCGCTTGCCGGCCCGCCGCACACATCCTCAGGAAACTGAAGGAACGACTTCATAGTGTTCGTCGCCACAAAAACGCAACTTAACTTCTTTTCAGTGACAACGTAAGGCCTCACACAAACCTGTGCACCTGAGACGAGCTCACAATACTTCATTGGACAGTTCTCCCTCATCCACACAACAACCCGGTCTCGCACCTTCCGACTTGCATCTGTTTGGCCCAATGAAGGGTGCATTCCGCGGGAAGCAGAACGTGAATAATGAGGAGGTTATTGATGTAGTAAGACACTGACTCCGTCGACCAGTAGAATGGTACCTCGGGGGCATTCAGGCCCTCCAAGTAAGATGACGAAAGGCTGTCGCACTGAACGGAGATGATTTTGCAAAATAGGGTTTCGTAGCCAAAAGAGTGGGGACAAGTATGGGGCGCTGGAATCTCGAACAACACCAACCTGCTTTCAGAAGAAAATATGTTGCATTAATTATTGAGCTCCCCTCGTATTTGGTGAATGAAATACCGGTTTGCTACACTCGGTCACGAATCAAACAGAATGCATTGCTCCACATTGATCGTAACGGATACTCATTCAATAACATTGCCTAAGCAAGCACACTGTTCCGGAATAGGTCGTCAAGTCGTAAAATACAAGACACACATTACCTTGAGTTGCAGAATAGGCACATCGACAGGAGTTTTATTCGCCCCTTATTATTACTTCGTCGACACTAGCGTATTGCTGTGGACGCATGGCTCCATATCTCTCAGCCACTTGTGACGACCACGCCCTCGCTAGAACTTGGCCGAAGTCACTCCGCCTCACCGACGTGAGGCAGATACATTCCCGTGGCCGAAGGAACTGTGAGTACGCAGAAGTCGATGAGTGTTCCAATGATATAGTAGCGAAGATTGCTCGAGGGGCGCAGCTACGCAGAAACAGAAGAATATGATGCATAATTCAATAAATAGGCAAATTCACAACAGACTTTGTCGATTATTTTCATTCGGCTGCTACATCATAATGATTTCACTTCAAAGATTGAATGAATAGTTCAACCGATACGTAAAACTACAACCGACTGACTCGACTGTTTTACAGAAACTCACTGAACTGATTGTTTTCATTCCGGTCTTCCCACCACCATCACAGACCAGTTGCAGCACCAACACTTCATATCATTCGTACCTTCAATTGTTTAAAAAGAATTTTCCGTTAGTATTTTGTCTATATTTTGTAACAAGTTATGATTATTTATGAGATTGTACTGAATAATGACTTTCTCCACATATGTATTGTTGTTGTTGTGGTGGTCTTCAGTCCAGAGACTGGTTTGATGCACCCCATGCTACTCCATCCTGTGCAAGCTTCTTATCTCCCAGTAACTACTGCAATCTACATCCTTCTGAATCTGCTTAGTATATTCATCTCTTGGTCTCCCTCTACGATTTTTACCCTCCACGCTGCCCTCCAGTACTAAATTGGTGATCCCTTGATGCCTCACAACATGTCCTACCAACCGATCCCTTCTTCTAGTCAAGTTGTGCTACAAATTCCTCTTCTCCTCAATTCTATTCAGTACCTCCTCAATAGTTATGTGATCTACCCATCTAATCTTCAGCATTCTTCTGTAACACCACATTTCTATTATCTTCTTGTCCAAACTATTTATCGTCCATGTTTCACTTCCATACATGGCTACACTCCATACGAATACTTTCAGAAAAGACTACCTAACACTTAAATCCATTCTCGATGTTAACAAACATCTTTTCTTCAGAAACACTGTCCCTGGCATTGCCAGTCAACATTTTATATCCTCTCTACTTCGACTATCATCAGTTATTTTGCTCCCCAAATAGCAAAACTCATCTAATACTTTCTAACCTAATTCCCTCAGCTTCACCTGATTTAATTCAAGCTGCCCGCAACGGCCTGATTGGCTAACTTCCATGCTAATTAAGTCGGAAACGGCGCAACGTATCGAATTTTTCCGTAACAATTGTTTCTCAACACGACACATCCCATCCTACAACACTCTTACATTCAGACTTTTTCTGGCCACCCTGTGTAGCTTGCTGATCCGCCAATATGGTCGTTAGTTAGAATAGTAACGATATGACGAGGAAAAGCTGGAGGGAAATCCCTCTGTGCTAGGAAAGCAAAACGCCAGAGAAAAAGTTAAAGGTCTGAAACAGAGCACGTCGACCGAGAGCAAAGCACCGATCAGTCACCACCGACCACACTGCGAGGCTCTGCACGTGCCGGTGCGAATGCGCTGCTAAGATGGTTACAGATCCTAGAAATTAGAGACTTGCATTGGTGTTGGTTCTGCTGGTAGAGGTATGGAATGCTTGGACTGAGGTCTATGGCAATTACACTATGTGATCAAAAGTATCCGGACACCTGGCTGAAAATGACTTACAAGCTCCTGGAACCCTCCATCGGTAATGCTGGAATTCAATATGGTGTTAGCTCACCCTTAGCCTTGATGACAGCGACCACTCTCGCAGGCATACGTTCAATCAGGTGCTGGAAGGTTTCTTAGGGAATGGAAGCGCATTCTTCACGGAGTGCTGCACTGAGGAGAGGTATCGATGTCGATCGGTGAGTCCTGGCACGAAGTCGGTGTTCCAAAACATTCCAAAGGTGTTCTATAGGATTAAGGTCAGCACTCTGTGCAGGCTAGTCCATTACAGGGATGTTATTAACGTGTAACCACTCCGCCGCAGGCAGTGCCTTATGAACAGGTGCTCGATCGTGTTGAAAGATGCAATAGCCATCCTCGAATTGCTCTTCAATACTGGGAAGCAAGAAGTTGCTTAAAACATCAATGTAGGCCTGTGCTGTGATAGTGCCGCGCAAAACAACAAGGGGTGGAAGCCCTCTCCATGAAAAATACGACCACACCGTAACTCCACCGCCCCCAAATTTTATTGTTGATACTACACTCGCTGGAGGATGACGTTTACCGGGCATTCGCCATACCCACACCCTGCCATCGGTTTGTCACGTTATGTACTGTGATTCATCACTCCACACTCCACTGTTCAACCGTCCAGTGGTTACGCTCCTTACACGAAGCGAGGCGTCGTTTGGCATTTACCAGCGTGATGTGTGGCTTATGAGGAGCCGCTCGACCATGAAATCCAAGTTTTCTCACTTCCCTCCTCACTGTCATAGTACTTGCAGTGGATACTGATGCAGGTTGGAGATCCTGCGTGATGGTCTGGATAGATGTGTGCCTATTGCACTGTACGACCCTCTTCAAGTGTCGGCGGTGTCTGTCAGTCAACAGACGAGGTCCCACCTGGTAAGGATCCCACACCGCGCAGCAATATTCTATCAGAGGACGAACGAGTGTAGTGTAAGCTGTCTCTTTAGTGGACTTGTTGCATCTTCTAAGTGTCCTGCCAATGAAACGCAACCTTTGGCTCGCCTTCCCCACAATATTATCTATGTGGTCTTTCCAACTGAAGTTGTTCGTAATTTTAACACCCAGGTACTTAGTTGAATTGACAGACTTGAGAATTGTACTATTTATCGAGTAATCGAATTCCAACGGATTTCTTTTGGAACTCATGTGGATCACCTCACACTTTTCGTTATTTAGCGTCAACTGCCACCGGCCACAACATACAGCAATCTTTTCTAAATCGCTTTGCAACTGATACTGGTCTTCGGATGACCTTACTAGACGCTAAATTACAGCATCATCTGCGAACAACCTAAGAGAACTGCTCAGATTGTCACCCAGGTCATTTATATAGATCAGGAACAGCAGAGGTTCCAGGACGCTTCCCTGGGGAACACCTGATATCACTTCAGTTCTACTCGATGACTTGCCGTCTATTACTACGAACTGCGACCTTCCTGACAGGAAATCACGAATCCAGTCGCACGCTCCGCCGTTCGCGATGATCGTACGTCTTATTAAAAAGAATATCCCGCCACTTATAATGTTCAGGGGACCATCATTAATCGCTATAACTTCAGCGTAATTATTGTCATTGAATAAAAATGTCATTTCTGTTCGTGCAATTCTGTACTTATTTTAATTACCCTCTGTACTATACTGCCGGAGTTCTATATATCTATAGTCAAAGTTTCATCCAGCTGTGTTACTTGGTACAGAATATTACGTTCGACTTTACGTTTTGTACAACACTGTATTATCTTACTGCGTCTCGTAACATGGCAACAACGTTTCACAGACCGCAGCTTTCTTTTTCTGTGTGTACTGATCGTGGTGCGTTTCATAGGCGGGTAAATGACTTCGACTCCAATCGCCTTAACGAAGCACTAATTATGAGTTCATCGCCAAAAGTTACTAAAATAACAGCACGCGACTCGTAGAGTTGTACAGTCGTGGCCCGCTTCGCCCTGTGCGCTGCCCGCCCATTCCCGGCTCAGCCCCGGCAGCTCTGCGGCAGCCGCAATGCAGCACACGCACTGCGGGCAGCCGCCTCTCCAGGCGGCGCGTTCTCCGAGGCAGCACCACACGTGCCGGTCGAGAGTATCCGAGGGTAGGCGCACACTTAAGTGGAAACAGTTTACTTGGCGTATCATAGTTTGGATTCCATAAAGCTTGCTCGACTGAGAATGCTATTTATATATTAATTAATCAAACAGTACAAGTCTTCAATAATAATATTTCGTATGTTGTTATTTTTTGTGATCTCTCCAAGACCTTCGACTGTCTAGATCACGAATCTGTCTTAGAAAAACTCAAGTTACGCGGAACTGATGGCTTTACGCACAGCTAGTTTGAATTATACTTGACAAGCAGAATGTGAAAGGATGCGCTGAATAATTGAGACAGTGTCGGAAAAGTAGGAAATTTTAGTGACTGTGAATAAAATAGCAAAGGGAGTCCCACAGGGTTAAATTTTGTGGTCCACTCCTATTCCGTATATATGTGAATGGCCTCCCACTTAACAGTGAACAAGCGAAACCGGTACTTCTTGCAGACGCTAGAAGTGTTATGAAAAGTCTCAATAGAGAAAAAGCAACAGAAGAGTTGAAACTTCCTGGCAGATTAAAACTGTGTGCCGGACCGAGACTCGAACTCGGGACCTGCCTTTCGCGGGCAAGTGCTCTACCAACTGAGCCACCCATGCACGACTCACGGCTGCCAGTACCTCGTCTCCTACCTTCCAAACTTCACAGAAGCTCTCCTGCGAACCTTTCAGAACTAGCATTCCTGGAAGAAAGGATAATGCACAGACATAGCTTAGCCACAGCCTGGGGGATGTTTCTAGAATGAAATTTTCACTCTACAGCGCAGTGCGCGCTGATATGTAACTTCCTGGCAGATTAAAACTGTGTGCTGAACCGAGACTCGAACTCGAGCTGATCCT
The DNA here is from genome assembly GCF_023864275.1 of Schistocerca cancellata. Taxonomy (NCBI): domain Eukaryota; kingdom Metazoa; phylum Arthropoda; class Insecta; order Orthoptera; family Acrididae; genus Schistocerca; species Schistocerca cancellata. Next base: position 524,545,837 of record NC_064633.1, read on the forward strand.
GAGTTCGAGTCTCGGTCCGGCACACAGTTTTAATCTGCCAGGAAGTTTCATATCAGCTCACCCTCGGCTGTAGAGTGAAAACTTCATTCTACCAACAGAAGAGTTACTATATAATATTCTGAAAGAACTATTCAGTAGCTCTCCGACTCTAGGCTCCTAAATTCTGGAAAAAGAACACACTACATTCAGCTCTGTACAATTAACAGTCATATCAACAACTGATGCAGCACATGAGCAGGAGTCAGTAAGTGGGATAGAATGCTCAAATCATGCGGTGCACATAACGATGAAAATCTCAAGTCGAAGAAGAGTATTACTGAGTTTCTCAAACAACTAAGTTTAGCTATTATTGCTCTTCGTATAATTGCTAATACTGGAAACAAACGTATTAACCGCTTGATATGTTTTGCTTATTTCCAAACGAACTGAAAAACTTTCTGGGGTAAATCATCACTTAGAAATTATTGATTGCACAAAAGGGAGCAGTAAGAATAATACGTGGTGTTCACCCACGGACGTCATGTAGGGACCTCTTCAGGGAGCTGGGTATTTTAACTGCGCCGTCACAATACATATTTTCGCTAATGAATTTCGTCCAAAGTAATCCGTCACAATTTGAGAAGAACACTGATGTACATACCTACAACACTAGAGGGAAAAAGACCTTTATTAGCCATTGTTAAAGCTGTCAGTGGTTCAGAGAGAAGTTCAATATGCAGCAATAAAATTTTTTGACTATTTGCCCAGTAACGTAAAATGTCTGTCAGGTAGCGAAGCAAGTTTTAAATCCAATTTAAAATCATTTTTCTTGAACAATACCTTGTTTTTCACTTACGAATTTCTACTTAAAACCAGGTAGCTAGCAAAAAAAATACCTTGTCAATAAGGGTAGTTGCATGACTAGGAATACAATGATAATGTGTTTATTAATCTAAAAAAATATTCAAATGTGTGTGAAATCTTATGGGACTTAACTGCTAAGGTCATCAGGCCCTAATCTTAAACAGTACTTAACCTAAATTATCCTAAGGACAAACACACACAGCCATGCCCGAGAGAGGACTCGAACCTCCGCCGGGACCAGCCGCACAGTCCATGACTGCAGCGCCTTAGACCGTTCGGCTAATCCTGCGTGGCTGTTAATCTAAACACTAATAATGTATGCACATCCTGCACAATTACACGTTCCACATCATTTCGATACACGAGAACCAAAGACAACGAGGGAAGAAAACTAGAGAATATCTGTGGGTAATGGTACCGTCGACGCACTAGAACAGCGCTCTCAATGCAACAGAAGACGGAAACTCATATGTATCACTTGAGAGACAACTATCTCCTCTCCTTGAAAACTCGGTGGAATTTGCTTGTTCCAAATTCGAGTACAAAAACCGAACTTTTTTCCTCATGATCTTCGATGTTGTTGTTGTTGTGGTCAGCAGTCCTGAGACTGGTTTGATGCAGCTCTCCATGCTACTCTATCCTGTGCAAGCTGCTTCATCTCCCAGTACCTACTGCAGCCTACATCCTTCTGAATCTGCTTAGTGTATTCATCTCTTGGTCTCCCTCTACAATTTTTACCCTCCACGCTGCCCTCCAGTACTAAATTGGTGATCCCTTGATGCCTCAGAAGATGTTCTGTCAACCGATCCCTTCTTCTACTCAAGTTGTGCCACCAACTCCTCTTCTCCCCAATTCTATTCAATATCTCCTCATTAGTTATGTGATCTACCCATCTAATCTTCAGCATTCTTCTGTAGCACCACATTTCGAAAGCTTCTATTCTCTTCTTGTCCAAACTATTTATCGTCCACGTTTCACTTCCATACATGGCTACACTCTATACAAATACTTTCAGAAACAACTTCCTGACTCTTAAATCTATACTCGATGTTAACAAATTTCTCTTCTTCAGAAACGCTTTCCTTGCCATTGCCAGTCTACATTTTATATCCTCTCTACTTCGACCATCATCAGTTATTTTGCTCCCCAAATAGCAAAACTCCTTTACTACTTTAAGTGTCTCATTTCCTAATCTAATTCCCGCAGCATCACCCGACTTAATTCGACTACATTCCATTATCCTCGTTTTGCTTTTGTTAATGTTCATCTTATACCCTCCTTTCAAGACACTGTCCATTCCGTTCAACTGCTCTTCCAACTCCTTTGCTGTCTCTGACAGAATTACAATGTCATCGGCGAACCTCAAAGTTCTTATTTCTTCTCCATGGATTTTAATACCTACTCCGAATTTTTCTTTTTTTTCCTTTATTGCTTGCTCAATATACAGATTGAATAACATCGAGGATAGGCTACAACCCTGACTCACTCCCTTCTCAACCACTGCTTCCCTTTCATGCCCCTCGACTCTTATTATTGCCATCTGCTTTCTGTACAAATTGTAAATAGCCTTTCGCTCCCTGTTTTTGACACCTGCCACCTTCAGAATTTGAAAGAGAGTATTCCAGTCAACGTTGTCAAACGCTTTCTCTAAGTCTAAAAATGCTAGAAACGTAGGTTTGCCTTTTCTTAATCTAGCTTCTAAGATAAGTCGTAGGGTCAGTATTGCCTCACGTGTTCCAACATTTCTACGGAATCCAAACTGATCTTCCCCGAGGTCGGCTTCTACCAGTTTTTCCATTCGTCTGTAAAAAACTCGCGTTAGTATTTTGCAGCTGTGACTCATTAAACTGATAGTTCGATAATTTTCACGTCTGTCAACACCTGCTTTCTTTGGGACTGGAGTTATTATATTCTTCTTGAATTCTGAGGGAATTTCGCCAGTTTCATACATCTTGCTCACCAGATGGTAGAGTTTTGTCAGGACTGGCTCTCCCAAGGCTGTCAGTAGTTCTAATGGAATGTTGTCTACTCCCGGGGCCTTGTTTCGAATTAGGTCTTTCAGTGCTCTGTCAAACTCTTCACGCAGTATCATATCTCCCATTTCATCTTCATCTACCTCATGATCTTTGATGTCGAATATATATTGTTTGTAGCTCCTGGTTCCTTGTAATAGCTCTGCATAAATTTACCAGTTGGGCTTTGTGAAATAGTCGAAGTAAACCAGTGGAGGCCGTTAATTTTAGTCAAATATATTTTCATTGTTAATTGTAGCTTCTTACTCCACATACACTGATAAGACGAAACACTATGACCACTGCCAACCGCGACGTTGGATTCCGCCTGGTGGCGTTGCGGGCACGTAATGCGGTAAAGAGAATGTAAGCGGAGCCTACACGAACGGGTGTTCACCATAGCAAAGATATTGTCTTATCCATTGAGATAAGCGACTTTGACAAAGAGCAGGTATTATTACGTAGACCCTTTGAACGAGTATCTCTAAACTGGAAAAAGTAGTCGAATGTACACGTGCTACTGTCGTGAGTATATACTGAAAGTGCTGGACGCTAAATGGTCGGACGTAGAACGACTCTTCACTTAACTTGTGGTCCGGAGGCTTGTCTACTCCGTAAAGCTGGACAGATGGTGATCTCTGGCACCTCTGCCGAAAGACCGCAAGTGTTTCAGAGCACAGCGTTGACTGTACATTGTTGAACATGGAAATCCGCAGCAGACCACTCCTAAGTGTTCACATGTTGAACAAACGACATCGTCAGTTACGATTGCAGTGGGCAGGGGACCCTCAGGATTCGACCCTCTTCGAGTGAAACACATTTTTGCTACACTATGTCGCTGATCGTCTTCACAAACGCTGTCATCGAGGTAAACGGCGTCTCGAAACGTGCAGCGCGCGACGGACGCAGCCTGGTGGAGGCAGTATTATGTTATGAGAGACATTCTCCTGCGCCTGCGTGTGACCTCTGTTGGCAATCGAAGACAGACTGATGACTGCGTACCACCTGCACCCCTCATGCTTGATGTCTTCCCCGACGGCGATGTCATCTTTTGGCAGTAAAATCGTCTGTGTCTCGTAGCCAGAGGCATGCTACAGTGGTTTGAGGAGCATTACAGTTAACTGACGTTGGTGACTCGGAAGCAAAATTCACCTGATGTAAATCTTGTGGAACCCATCAAGGCCGATATCGGGTGTCATCACAACGTACGCAAATCTGTAGCCTGTTGACATCTTCAAATTTTATAGTCCTGTCCTCCTCAGTTGCGCGCAATATTACGGTATATTAATAATTTTTACTTATGGACCGTCTGACAGCAACTGAATAAAACACAATTTTAGTGCCATACGCGTTTCGCCTTTATTTTCTGCAAGGCATCATCAGTGGCAGGTTATGTGGACAATTTCCTACATATTACGCTCCTGTTGCATTTTTGGTGTTGTTCTTCTTCTTATGAACGCCAATTTGCGGTTTTTTTCGCCAATTTGCTTTAAAACAAGCGTTCTGTGCATAGTGTTGTGGGATGGCGAAAAAAACCGCAAATTGGCGTTCATAAGAAGAAGAACAACACCAAAAATGCAACAGGAGCGTAATATGTAGGAAATTGTCCACATAACCTGCCACTGATGATGCCTTGCAGAAAATAAAGGCGAAACGCGTATGGCACTAAAATTGTGTTTTATTCAGTTGCTGTCAGACGGTCCATAAGTAAAAATTATTAATATACTGTAGCCTGTTATTTACGCGAATTAAGTGACATGTGAGTAGCCATCTAATGCCACATACCTCCACAAATATATCAACAAACTGTCGCATGTTACGCAGAATGAGTGCCGTATTTCGATCCAAAGACGGACAAGCAAGCTGTTTAGCAGGCGGTCATAATATTTTGGCGCATCACGGAATGTTTCATACACATGGGCGCTGACACTGTGGGGTACTGTGAGGCACACCAGAATAGACAAGTAAGCGTACGCCTGCCCCGGAACACGTCTGACAAGGAATTCCCTTCCCAGTTTTTCGGTGCCAAATTTGACGCACATTATTTTTACATGTTGATTTATTTCGCAATATAACTGATAATTAATTAAATGTAGACTAAATGTCGAACAGCTAACTGTAAATTAATATTTACACTCTATGTAATTATCATATTTTGTATAAATCCAATTTAGCATTTCAGCTTTCAATAGTCAATAAAATTTGATTAGGATACTTGATATTGACGCTGTAAAAGACAACATTACAATAATAATAACATTACAGAAATGTTGTCTTTCTTCTGAAAATGAATTTTTAAATCCTAAATATTATTTTAGTGCTACAAAACTCGAAAAGTGAAGTTACTACCAGCATTTGTTTGAATTAAACGAGTTTCTTCTTGCCGATTTAAGACGCAGTTTAAGTATTTAATAACTGAATTTTATCTATGTTCAACAGTTTTTATATAACATAATATATATTATGCTGACTCTGCCCTTTATGCTTTTCATTGAGATATCCATTATAACACTTCAGAAACCTACCTTCGTCTTATTAATACGCGAGAATATGAATTCTACGAGCATAATGATCAATTATACTGATCTGATTATCTATTCTTCTGAAAATTATGTTTACCGACATTTCAGGGCACAAAACTGTTTTGACTTACCCGACACAGGGCCTATTTCGTTCAGAATGCACTTTGAAGTCAGATGCAACGAAAACGTATACAAAACCCTCGTTTTGTACCTTGTTCATCTTCATCGTGTCACTTTCCTGAGAGGTGGGACGTCATCGTTCGTTGAACTAACATTAAGCCAAACCATCCCTAACTTGTATTTGTTGCAGAAAACTTGAACATATTCTCAGTTACAATATAATAAACTTTCTTGAGGCTGAGAGGCTGATGTCCACGAATCAGCATGGTGTTAAAAGGCATCGCTTTTGCGAAACTCATCTTGCCCTTTTCTCACATGACATTCTGCAAACTATGGATGAAGGGCAACTGGCTGATTGCACATTTCTAGATTTTCGGAAAGCATTTGACACGGTGTCCCATTGCAGGCTATTAACGAAGGTACGAGCATATGGAATAAGTCCACATAAATGACAGACACTCGAAGATTTCTTAAATAACGTAGCCCAGTAAGTTGTCCTCGACGGAGAATGTTCTTCAGAGACAAGGGTATCGTCAGAAGTGCCCTATGGAAGTGTGATAGGACCGCTGTTGTTGCCTGTACACACAAATGATTTGGTGGACAGGGTGATCAGTAATCTATGGTTGTTTGCTGATGACGCCGTGGCGTATGGTAATGTGTTGTAGTTGAGTGACTGTAGGGAGATACAAGACGACCGAGACAAAATTTCTAGTTGGTGTGATGAATGGCAGCTAGCGCTAAATCTGGAAAAATGTAAGTTAGTGCGGATGAGCAGGAAGATAAAGCCCGTAATGTTCGGATACAATATCGGTAGTGTCCTACTTTACACTCAAGTCGTTTAAATATCTGGACGTAACGTTGCAAAGCGAGGTGACGGAGAACGAGCATGTGGAAACTGTGGTAGGGAAGGCAAATGGGAGAATTTTAGGGATGAATGGTTCACCTGCAAAGGTGACCGGTTATAGGTCGCTGGTGCAACCTTTTCTTGTGTACTGGTTGAGTTTTTGGTATGCTTACCAGGTCGTATTCAAGGGAGACATTGAAACAATTCAGAGTCGGGCAGCTAAAGTTGTTTCCGGTACGTCCGAACAACACGTAAGTGTTGCGGATATTCTTCGGCAACTCAAATGGGAATCCCTGGAGGGAAGGCGACGTTCTTTTCGACACACACTATTGAGAAAATTGAGAAAACCGGCATTTGATGGTGACTACCGAACGATCCTACTGTCACCAACATACATCGCCCATAAGGACCACGAACATAAGATAGGAGAAATTAGGGCTCATACGGAGGCATGCAGACAGTCGTTTTTCACTCTATTTGCGAGTGGAACAGGAGGGAAGATGACAAGTACTGGTACAGGGTACTCTCCGCCCGGCACCGTATGATGACTTGCGGAGTATCTATGTAGATGTATTAAGAAAGATAACTGTACTTAGACATTAACCCCCAAACATTTATAAATCCACACTGAATACAAAATACGCGTTTTTCATAACTTCTTCTACATCACTGATGATACCCTCACAATGGATCTGTGGAACGGAAGGTATATTTTCCTTCCTATCTCCAATTGCTTCCAGAGGGTAAGACCCATGATTTGACTTCGCTCTTTGATCTAACAGCAGGAGGCTTCTGTTTGAATGTAATCAAATAGATTAAAATTCGGAGCGCAACAGTTCACCATACACATAAGTTTGCTTTTGTAATAAATGGTCGAGTCCATTGAATCGTGGCTAGTTATGAGCTGACACTGGCGTGAAGTGCCGTCCAGACGTGTGAACGAGCGCTGACCAGTGCTGCTAAGGTAGGGCAAGAATATTGTTGTCGTTGCTAGCTGCAAATATAATGTTCAAATTTTTATAAAATTGAAATTCAAGATTTGTTTTCTTACTGACTAGTTTCTTTGTACACACTAGTCAGTTGTTAACTGATAATGTCTATGAAGCTGAAAACCGTTTTTTTTATAAGCAAATATTAGTGGAGCGTTGAGAAGTTTAATTGATTTTCGTCCTTAAGTATAAAAATTCTTGTGCCGAGAAGTGACGGAAGAACCTATTAAGGTGAAATTCAGCTCTGTTTTAAGCAAGTGCTCTATTCTTGTAATTCAAAAGCTTTTGATGTATTCCATACGATAAACAAACCCATTTCAGCCCATATTAGTTATGCCTGTGTTTTGTCTCAGCAGTGCTGGTGAATAGCTCTGTGACATGGCTGTGCAAGTATCCGCTTGAATGTAATCAGCATATCAAGTATTAAAGGATTCTACGAACATATTTCTTTCTGTATCGTACACCTCCCACGTTCAATATGACGAAAAGCGGCATATGCCTCCTATGCGTGACTTTATGTCGACGCTCTCAGGGAACTGCAGCGCGTATTTCGTCATACACGCGAGCCGCAACGAGTGCAAAACCAATCTTCATAAAACAAAGTGACGGCCATGTAATATGACATTTGACGTGTGCGCTCCACATCAATTGGGAACGCACGATAAATTTAGCCTCGTCAGAAACGTATTGCCATTCTTTGCTGCCCAATTAATCCCGGTGTCAGGACGGAATGCAGGTTAGTAGGAACGAGTTTAACACATTATCCTAGAGAGCGTTCAGCACTGGGAGATTTTTTTTTTCATTCTGCCATTCACAAAAACTCCATCATTTTATTGAACCATAGTTTCCTAACTCTTCCGGGCTACACTTATCAACATCTCTACGTTACGTTCCACAGGCCTCGTGAACTTTTCTTCCTCTTTCGACAATAGGCTGCACCTATGTGCGATTGAAATGTGACACAACTGTTCTCTCGATTTGCGATGATGTACTTTATAGAAATCCCCAACAATCACATCACTATGTTACATTTTTTTACCGTAATATTCCATTTTATGTTGTATCAACGTGACCAGCAGGTGCCTACAAGTGATATTTCCACTGTTTCCTGGCGGTGATGTGTGGTGTAATGAATTATATAAAAGATTCTGATATTCGCCTGTAGCTGTTGTCATTTGTGTTATATAATGCTCGAGACTCTTTGTCGAAATCTTAATATCTAGCAGTTTAGTAATCTTTGTATATGTATAACTATGAAACTTCGCGGCAGATTAAAACTGTGTGCCGGACCGAGACTCGAATTCGGGACCTTTGCCTTTCGCGGGCAAGTGCTCTATTCCTGTAAATCAAAAGCTTTTAATGTACTCAATACGATAAACAAACCCATTTCAGCCCATATTAGCTATGCCTGTGTTTTGTCTCAGCAGTGCTGGTGAGTAGCTCTGTAACATTTTTCGGATCCATTTTTAGTTAAACACCTCTCGATTGCAATTAACTCTACGTAGTCATGTGTCTACTAGTGCACATATCTTAGTTTTCGATACCACTCTACCTGATTAGTTCATCATTGGCTGCAGTTGTGTAGGGTGGGGCAAATAAAAGTGGCCTGGAGAACAGAGTTCCAGGGTACTAAGAAACACAGCAGAGAAAAGCAAATACAGAACTATCCTAACTGAAGCAGATTTGAAAGTGACCACCATTCATCTCTTGGCCCTTCTGGGACCTGGTCAGTACATTTCTGCAAGTGGATCGGACCTGGACTGCTGGAATTGCTGACGTCCATCCGAAATGTTCTGCTGCAAAGGCTTTGAGGGATCCTGCGATACACCTTAGGCTTGAGGGCTCCCCACACGAAGTTACCGCACACTGACAGATCAGGTGACCTGAGCGGGCAGCTAGGGTCACGAACCTCAACCTTCTGATCATGAAATGGTGTATTGTAAAGTTGTGCGGATTTTCCACTGCCCAGAACCTGTGGTTCTGTGAGTTGACACATCCCTCAGGTGAAACCAGGCTTCATCAGACATAAAGGACAGATCAATAACCAAGACATTCATTGTTATCGCAGTGAACAGCCACACAAAAAATGTAAAGCTCTGAGAAGCATCTGTTGGTTTTAATGCATGAGCAACAGAAATCGGTAGGGATGCATGTGCAGGTCTAGGCAGAGTATTCGTCCGCATGAGAGATGTTATATGCCAGTCTCTTGCGACAGGCGTCGGGTTGATAGTTCTCTCAAGGATTTTTTGTTGAACTGCAATGACATTTTCTGTGTGTGGGCACATTTTGGAATGATTTTTGACTTGTTCAAAACGGATCCTGTCTGACGCCATTTTAGGACCAAGATCTGATGCCACTCTTTGCTAGTACTTTGCCACCATTAAATATATTACCAAATAGCTGATCACACCATTTCCACGACTATGTCACGTAACTTTCCACAACGGACTCCCACTGCTCCACTGTGAGTATCATTGTCCTCTTTGCATTGCACCATTAGCACTGACCACATCCCCGCACTACGCCCCGAACCGGTGTGGATCACACGGCGGTCGTACACGTGGTGCTCGCGTGACGGGGTTGGTTGTAGGCATACATTCTCGTCCAATCGTATCCACTTGTCCGGACCACTTTTATTTACCCCTCCCTGTGTTATTCATAACTTTGTACCAGACTCAAAGAACTTATGATAAATCTGTTTCAGATTTAACTATTTAATACTACACTACTGGCCATTAAAACTGCTACACTACGAAGATGACGTGCTACACACGCGAAATTTAACCGACAGGAATAAGATGCTCTGATATGCAAATGATTAGCTTTTCAGAGCATTCACACGAGGTTGGCGCCGGTGGCGACACCTCCAACGTGCTGACATGAGGAAAGTTTCCAACCGATTTATCATACACAAACAGCAGTTGACCGGCGTTGCCTGGTGAAACGTTGTTGTGATGCCTCGTTTAAGGAGCAGAAATGCGTAGCACCACGTTTCCTACTTTGATAAAGGTCGTATTGTAGCCTATCGCGAATGCGGTTTATCGTATCGTGACATTGCTGCTCGCGTTGGTCGAGATCCAATGACTCTGAGCAGAATATGGAATCGGTGGGTTCAGGAGGGTAATACGAAACGCCGTGCTGAATCCCAACGGCCTCGTATCACTAGCAGTCGAGATGACAGGTATCTTCCAGAATGAGATTTTCACTCTGCAGCGGAGTGTGCGCTCACATGGAACTTCCTAGCAGATTAAAACTATGTGCCGGAACGAGACTCAATCTCGGGACCTTTGCCTTTCGCGGGCAAGTGCTCTACCAACTGAGCTACCCAAGCACGACCCACGCCCCGTCCTCACAACTTTACTTCTGCCAGTACCTCGTCTCCTACCTTCCAAACTTTACAGACGCTCTTCTGCGAACCTTGCAGAACTAGCACTCCTGAAAGAAAGGTCCCGAGTTCGAGTCTCGGTCCAGTACACAGTTTTAATCTGCCATGAAGTTTCATATCAGCGCACACTCCGCTGCAGAGTGAAAATCTCAATGTGGAAACATTCCCCAGGCTGTTGCTAAGCCATGTCTCCGCAATATCCTTTCTTTCAGGAGTGCTAGTTCTGCAACGTTCACAGGAGAGCTTCTGTAAAGTTTGGAAGGTAGGAGACGAGATACTGGCAGAAGTAAAGTTGTGAGGACGGGGCGTGAGTCGTGCTTGGGTAGCTCAGTTGGTAGACCACATGCCCGCGAAAGGCAAAGGTCCCGAGTTCGAGTCTCGATCTGGCACACAGTTTTAATCCGACAGGCATCTTATCCGCATGGCTGTAACGGATCGTGCAGCCACGTCTGGATCCCTGAGTCAACAGATGGTGAAGTTTGTAAGACAACAAACATCTGCACGATCATTCGACGACGTTTGAAGCAGCATGGACTATGAGCTCGGAGACCATGGCTGCGGTTACCCTTGACGCTCCATCACAGACAGGAGCGACTGCGATGGTGTACTCAACGACGAACATGGGTGCACGAATGGCAAAACGTGATGTTTGGGATGAATCCAGGTTCTGTTTACAGCATCATGATGGTCGCATCCGTATTTGGCCACATCGCATTGAACGCACGTTGTAAACGTGTATTCGTCATCGCCATACTGGCGTATCACCCAGCGTGATGGTATGGGGTGCCATTGGTTACACGTCTCGGTCACCTCTTGTTCGCATTGACGGCACTTTGAACAGTGGACGTTACATTTCAGATGTGTTACGACCCGTGGCTCTACCCTTCATTCGATCCCTACCAAACCCTACATTTCAGCAGGATAATGCACGACCGTATTTGCAGGTCCTGTACGGACCTTTCTGGATACAGAAAATGATCGACTGCTGCCCTTGCCACCACATTCTCCAGATCTCTCACCAATTGAAAATGTCTGGTCAATGGTGGCCGAGCAACTGGCTCGTCACAATATGCCAGTCACTACTCTTGATGAACTTGATATCATGTTGAAGCTGCATGGGCAGCTGTACCTGTACACGCCATCCAAGCTCTGTTTGACTCATTGCCGAGGCGTATCAAGGCCGTTATTACGGCCAGAGGCGGTTGTTCTGGGAACTGATTTCTCAGGATCTATGCACCCAAATTGCGTGAAAATATAATCACATGTCAGTTCTAGTATAATATATTTCTCCAATGAATACCCGTCTATCATCTGCATTTCTTCTTGGTGTAGCAATTTTAATGGCCAGTAGTGTATATTCCATTTGATGACCAGGCGTTTAGTTTCGATGTTATTGTAGTGATAAAAAGATTAGCATCTATACTGAGGTTTATTTCTGCATGACTTTTGAAGACATATCTGGGTAACAATTTGAGATATCAGGACATTCTTACAATTTTTAATGAAAACGCTGCTACATTCCTTAATGAAGAGTCAATCTAAATTAATACAATTTCCTGTATCAAACTGTTTAAGAATCGATACATATGTTATGTTGCTAGGTGAGATGATGAGGTGGATAGGTTGCCAGGCGGTGGACAACATGAGAAAAGTTATCTGCCTGGTTTGGAGGGCTAAGAACTGACCAGAAGAACGAAAAATGTGACGGTAGTGTCAATAGAGCCGAGGGACAAGAGAGGAATGCAAACAAGTGCAGAGAAGTATCTCTGCCAGATGTGCACTGAGGTTTCAAAAATCATGTGATAGCGATATGCACATATACAGATAGCGACAGTACCGCATACACAAGGTACAAAAGGGCAGTGCATTGGTGAAACTGTCCACTCGGTCTCAGGTTATTCATGTGAAAAGTTTTCCGACGTGATTGTGGCCGCGTGACGGAAATCAACATACTCCGAATGCGGATTGGTAGTTTTGACATTCTAAGAGGTTCCGTGCCCTCTTTTGCATGTCTCCTCTCATTTTCATCAGTTTTATTAATGTTCTATGTCATTGCACAGTAGTAAATGACCGAATAAGGTTATTGTAATGAGAGTATTCGTCTTGACAGCTCAAAACCTACTCTTCACTTGATTGGGTTACTTCCCTAGATGGCTTGTGCGAGGCAAGAATCGGAGGACGCGACACACGGCATTTTCGGTTGGGGGCTGCACTTCCCTGAATTCTGAGGGGTTCGTACAATAGGCTTAAGCGCCTGGCGGAACGACTGACGTCGGTCGAGTTTCGCCTATTGTATGCAGGACGAAACGACCTGCGAGACGTCTGAGTGTCGCCGCAGTATATGTGTTTACCGTTCCTATGCGTCCGGAGCGAAGATTCCTGGCACCGACATTGTCCTCTTGATTCTGAGAATACTTGTGGACTGTGCCCTGCTGGGAGCGACTGTCTGGCGCCGGATGGCTGTTGGTCTAGGCAGGTTGTTTTCGTAGCCGGTCAAACTCCAAGTTCAGTGCCCTCAGCTGAATAGCAGAGGCATGATTGGTCAACTTAAACTGAGGCTAGTTGACGTCATAAAGCTCTGCTCGAAATTGGAGGGAACGGTCGCTATTGGCGCGAATGATGCTCTGAGACAGTGTGGTGGAAATTTGGAATTAGAACTGAATGCTGATTCGCAGTTTTTCGAGGAGAGTAGGGGGTGGAGCAATGTTGGTTTCGCTCTTGCGTTGTGCGGGCGGTGGATTCGGGATCTGATCTTCCTCAGAGTCGAACGGACTTGCGACTTGGTCGCTCGTTTTCGGAAGAACTTAGAATTCTCGGACAGCCTTCGCAGTTAGGGGTTGACACAGAATTGCTGCATGGCAGAAGTCGGCGCCTACATCAACAGGACGCAGCCTACCGACGACATGCTGGAGATTTCAGTACTGGTACAGTATTTTGCGGCTCCGGCATTGTAGGACCTTATCAATTTTATACTGAATCCCTCAGCAGCGCGCGCACTCGCTTTGCTACAAGTCCACCTTACTTGTTTCTCTATGTGATCCCATTTGAGCTCTCACTACTAATTGCGATACTGCTACACTCCTGGAAATTGAAATAAGAACACCGTGAATTCATTGTCCCAGGAAGGGGAAACTTTATTGACACATTCCTGGGGTCAGATACATCACATGATCACACTGACAGAACCACAGGCACATAGACACAGGCAACAGAGCATGCACAATGTCGGCACTAGTACAGTGTATATCCACCTTTCGCAGCAATGCAGGCTGCTATTCTCCCATGAAGACGATCGTAGAGATGCTGGATGTAGTCCTGTGGAACGGCTTGCCATGCCATTTCCACCTGGTGCCTCAGTTGGACCAGCGTTCGTGCTGGACGTGCAGACCGCGTGAGACGACGCTTCATCCAGTCCCAAACATGCTCAATGGGGGACAGATCCGGAGATCTTGCTGGCCAGGGTAGTTGACTTACACCTTCTAGAGCACGTTGGGTGGCACGGGATACATGCGGACGTGCATTGTCCTGTTGGAACAGCAAGTTCCCTTGCCGGTCTAGGAATGGTAGAACGATGGGTTCGATGACGGTTTGGATGTACCGTGCACTATTCAGTGTCCCCTCGACGATCACCAGTGGTGTACGGCCAGTGTAGGAGATCGCTCCCCACACCATGATGCCGGGTGTTGGCCCTGTGTGCCTCGGTCGTATGCAGTCCTGATTGTGGCGCTCACCTGCACGGCGCCAAACACGCATACGACCATCATTGGCACCAAGGCAGAAGCGACTCTCATCGCTGAAGACGACACGTCTCCATTCGTCCCTCCATTCACGCCTGTCGCGACACCACTGGAGGCGGGCTGCACGATGTTGGGGCGTGAGCGGAAGACGGCCTAACGGTGTGCGGGACCGTAGCCCAGCTTCATGGAGACGGTTGCGAATGGTCCTCGCCGATACCCCAGGAGCAACATTGCCCCTAATTTGCTGGGAAGTGGCGGTGCGGTCCCCTACGGCACTGCGTAGGATCCTACGGTCTTGGCGTGCATCCGTGCGTCGCTGCGGTCCGGTCCCAGGTCGACGGGCACGTGCACCTTCCGCCGACCACTGGCGACAACATCGATGTACTGTGGAGACCTCACGCCCCACGTGTTGAGCAATTCGGCGGTACGTCCACCCGGCCTCCCGCATGCCCACTATACGCCCTCGCTCAAAGTCCGTCAACTGCACATACGGTTCACGTCCACGCTGTCGCGGCATGCTACCAGTGTTAAAGACTGCGATGGAGCTCCGTATGCCACGGCAAACTGGCTGACACTGACGGCGGCGGTGCACAAATGCTGCGCAGCTAGCGCCATTCGACGGCCAACACCGCGGTTCCTGGTGTGTCCGCTGTGCCGTGCGTGTGATCATTGCTTGTACAGCCCTCTCGCAGTGTCCGGAGCAAGTATGGTGGGTCTGACACACCGGTGTCAATGTGTTCTTCTTTCCATTTCCAGGAGTGTATATATGCTATATAGTCGGGAGATTAATATTTGATTCATTAGGACCTCCAGTCATTAGCGTGAATCTATTGCATCACAGAGTGTAGAAGCCCTTGTTCTCGAGCCAACTCTTATTCTCATATTATTTCAGTATACCCTATCCTTTAAGTTACTACGTGTGTCGACAGTCATGTGCATTTATGTCCTGATGTATAATAAATCTCATTGTAATATGTAATCCGCATATCATTTCGTAGATATAGGCAGAATCCCATTTCCTGATGTTTATTATGATAAAGTTCTCTTTTTTGAGTAGATTACAATTTTTATTAAATTATTGTGAGTGTGCACTCCTTATTTTACCAACTAGCAGGCTCCACCATCATTTCCCTTCGTTACCGTTGTGTGCATAATTAATTAGGTGGTAGGTAAGGAGGGGTCGAATGCATGTCTCGTTTTCATGCAAAATTCGTCTGAATTAAAGAGGCCAATTCCATTTCAAAATTCATTAGGGAACTGAAAATTTCGAGATCCACAGAGTGAAGAGTGTGCCGAAAATACAAAATTTCAGGTTTTACCCCTTACCCCGGACAATGCAGTGGTCGACGGCCATCACCTAACGAACAAGAGTAGCGGCGTCTCCCTAGAGTTGTTAGTGCTAACAGACAAGCAACTCTGCGTGAAATAACCGCAGTAATCAATGTGTAACGTACGACGAACGTATGCGTTAGGACAGTGCGGCGTAATTTGTCGTTAATGGGCTATGGCAGCAGACGATCGATGCGAGTGCATTTGTTACCAGCACGACAACGCCTGCAGCGCCTCACCTGTGCTCGTGACCATATCGGTTGAACTGTACACTGGAAAACTGTGGCCTGGTCAGATGAGCCCCGACTTCGGTTGGCAAGAGCTGGTGGTAGGGTTCGAGTGTGGTGTAGACCCCATAAGGTCGTGGACCCTAGTTGTCAACAGGTCACTGTGCAAGCTGGTGGTGGCTCCATAATGGTGTGAGTTCTCTGGTCCAGCTGAACCGATAATTGAATGGAATTGGTGACTTAGGCGACTTGGAGACGATCTGCAGCCGTTTATGATCGGTTGGCAAAAGCTGGTGGTAGGGGTTCGAGTGTGGTGTAGACCCCTTAAGGTCGTGGACCCAAGTTGTCAACAGGTCACTGTGCAAGCTGGTGGTGGCTCCATAATGGTGTGGGTCCTCTGGTCCAACTGAACCGATCACTGAATGGAAATGGTGAGCTAGGCGACTTGGAGACGATCTGCAGCCGTTTATGATCGGTTGGCAAGAGCTGGTGGTAGGGGTTCGAGTGTGGTGTAGACCCCTTAAGGTCGTGGACCCAAGTTGTCAACAGGTCACTGTGCAAGCTGGTGGTGGCTCCATAATGGTGTGGGTCCTCTGGTCCAACTGAACCGATCACTGAATGGAAATGGTGAGTTAGGCGACTTGGAGACGATCTGCAGCCGTTTATGATCGGTTGACAAGAGCTGGTGGTAGGGGTTCGAGTGTGGTGTAGACCCCTTAAGGTCGTGGACCCAAGTTGTCAACAGGTCACTGTGCAAGCTGGTGGTGGCTCCATAATGGTGTGGGTCCTCTGGTCCAACTGAACCGATCACTGAATGGAAATGGTGAGTTAGGCGACTTGGAGACGATCTGCAGCCGTTTATGATCGGTTGGCAAGACAGGTGGTAGGGTTCGAGTATAGTGTAGACCCCTTAAGGTCGTGGACCCAAGTTGTCAACAGGTCACTGTGCAAGCTGGTGGTGGCTCCATAATGGTGTGGGTCCTCTGGTCCAACTTAACCGATCACTGAATGGAAATGGTGAGTTAGGCGACTTGGAGACGATCTGCAGCCGTTTATGATCGGTTGGCAAGAGCTGGTGGTAGGGTTCGAGTATAGTGTAGACCCCATAAGGTCTTATACCCAAGTTGTCAACAGGTCACTGTGCAAGCTGCTGGTGGGTCCATAATTGTGTGGGTTCTCTGGTCCAGCTGAACCGATCATTGAAGGGAAATGGCGAGTTAGGCGACTTGGAGACGATCTGCAGCCATTTATGATCGGTTGGCAAGACAGGTGGTAGGGTTCGAGTATAGTGTAGACACCATAACGTCGTGGACCCAAGTTGACAACAGGTCACTGTGCAAGCTGGTGGTGGCTCCATAATGGTGTGGGTCCTCTGGTCCAGCTGAACCGATCATTGAATGGAAATGGTGAGTTAGGCGACTTGGAGACGATCTGCAGCCATTTATGATCGGTTGGCAAGAGCTGGTGGTAGGGTTCGAGTGTGGTGTAGACCCCAAAAGCTCGTGGACCTAAGTTGTCAACAGGTCACTGTGCAAGCTGGTGGTTGCTCCATAATGGTGTGGGTCCTCTGGTCCAGCTGAACCGGTCATTGAATGGAAATGGTGAGTTAGGTGACTTGGAGACGATCTGCAGCAGTTTATGATTGGTCGGGAAGAGCTGGTGGTAGGGTTCGAGTGTGGTGTAGACCCCATAAGGTCGTGGACCCTAGTTTTCAACAGGTCACTGTGCAAGCTAGTGGTGGCTCCATAATGGTGTGGGTCCTCTGGTCCAGCTGAACCGATCATTGAATGGAAATGGTGAGTTAGGCGACTTGGAGACGATCTGCAGCAGTTTATGATTGGTCGGGAAGAGTTGGTGGTAGGGTTCGAGTGTGGTGTAGACCCCATAACGTCGTGGACCCAAGTTGTCAACAGGTCACTGTGCAAGCTGGTGGTGGCTCCATAATGGTGTGGGTTCTCCGGTCCAGCTGAACCGATCATTGAATGGAAATGGTGAGTTAGGCGACTTGGAGACGATCTGCAGCCATTTATGATCGGTTGGCAAGAGCTGGTGGTAGGGTCCGAGTGTGGTGTAGACCCCATAAGGTCGTGGACCCTAGTTTTCAACAGGTCACTGTGCAAGCTGGTGGCGGCTCCATAATGGTGTGGGTCCTCTGGTCCAGCTGAACCGATCATTGAATGGAAATGGTGAGTTAGGCGACTTGGAGACGATCTGCAGCCATTTATGATCGGTTGGCAAGAGCTGGTGGTAGGGTTCGAGTGTGGTGTAGACCCCAAAAGGTCGTGGACCTAAGTTGTCAAAAGGTCACTGTGCAAGCTGGTGGTTGCTCCATAATGGTGTGGGTCCTCTGGTCCAGCTGAACCGGTCATTGAATGGAAATAGTGAGTTAGGTGACTTGGAGACGATCTGCAGCAGTTTATGATTGGTCGGGAAGAGCTGGTGGTAGGGTTCGAGTGTGGTGTAGACCCCATAAGGTCGTGGACCCTAGTTTTCAACAGGTCACTGTGCAAGCTAGTGGTGGCTCCATAATGGTGTGGGTCCTCTGGTCCAGCTGAACCGATCACTGAATGGAAATGGTGAGTTAGACGACTTGGAGACGATCTGCAGCAGTTTATGATTGGTCGGGAAGAGTTGGTGGTAGGGTTCGAGTGTGGTGTAGACCCCATAACGTCGTGGACCCAAGTTGTCAACAGGTCACTGTGCAAGCTGGTGGTGGCTCCATAATGGTGTGGGTTCTCCGGTCCAGCTGAACCGATCATTGAATGGAAATGGTGAGTTAGGCGACTTGGAGACGATCTGCAGCCATTTATGATCGGTTGGCAAGAGCTGGTGGTAGGGTTCGAGTGTGGTGTAGACCCCTTAAGGTCGTGGACCCAAGTTGTCAACAGGTCACTGTGCAAGCTGGTGGTTGCTCCATAATGGTGTGGGTCCTCTGGTCCAGCTGAACCGGTCATTGAATGGAAATGGTGAGTTAGGTGACTTGGAGACGATCTGCAGCAGTTTATGATTGGTCGGGAAGAGCTGGTGGTAGGGTTCGAGTGTGGTGTAGACCCCATAAGGTCGTGGACCCTAGTTGTCAACAGGTCACTGTGCAAGCTGCTGGTGGCTCCATAATGGTGTGGGTTCTCTGGTCCAGCTGAACAGATCATTGAAGGGAAATGGCGAGTTAGGCGACTTGGAGACGATCTGCAGCCGTTTATGGTCGGTTGGCAAGAGCTGGTGGTAGGGTTCGAGTATAGTGTAGACCCCATAAGGTCTTGGACCCAAGTTGTCAACAGGTCACTGTGCAAGCTGGTGGTGGCTCCATAATGGTGTGGGTCCTCTGGTCCAACTGAACCGATCATTGAATGGAAATGGTGAGTTAGGCGACTTGGAGACGATCTGCAGCCATTTATGATCTTCATGTTCCCAAACAACAATGGAAGATTTATGGACGATAGTGCGTTAGGTAACTGGGCCACAATCGTTCGCGATTTGTTTGGAGATCTTTCTGGGCAGTTCGAGCGGATGATCTGGCCACCTCCTGAACATTTATGGGACATAACCGAGAGATCATAAAATCTTATACCGACGTCACTTTCTCCCACTATGGACACAACATGACTCAATATTTCTGCAGGGGACTTCCAACGACTCGTTTCCATGCCACGTCGTGTTGCTGCATTACGCCGGACAAAAGCAGGCCCGATACGATATTAGGAGGTTTCTCGTGACTTCTGTCACCTCATTGTAGGCCACAAGTAGCCGTCGAAGCTCCTCCTGAGCAGGAAAGAAGAAGAGATAGAAAGTACAATAGGAGACTACGTAGTGATTTTAGACAGAGAATCTTTACCCTGAAGTAATCGAAAGAACACAGTGCCATTGGAAACAAAAGGTACTAATTTTCGTGCACTTCACGGAGTCATACGACTCCATTGACAGACCCTTGGAGGGATCGTGAAGAACAGAGCAGTAGGCGGGACTACAGGAGAACTGATAACTGAAATCTTTAATGACACAAAGGGTGACATTCATAGGATCATTATCGTAAGATTTGAGATCGAGAGCGGTGTCAAACTGGGAGGTGGATTGTCATAAATTTTTTTCTGCGCACCCGTGGACGAAGTAATCAGATATAGGAGAGCAATAAATGAGAAAATGGGACTACCAAAGACGCATTTCGGGGACGAAAAAAAAAGAAAGAGGGAAGAGATACAGGGCAGTATGTCCCAAGTGGATTGCTGAATCTTGACGGACAAAGTAACTACACTGAGACAGAAGAAGTTACAAAGAAGCTAATCGACAGCCTAAGCAAGATAGCTAGAGAGATGGAACTGAGGATCACCTAAAACAAGACAAAGACACTGAAGAGTATTGGGGACTGGAAAATAGCAAAAGGCATTGGGCGAAAGGTGGGCAAATTTAAATACGTGAGAGAATATACTCACATAACAGACAGAAACAGCAGCAATGAGGGAATAATAGAATTGAGATGATGCCGTTTTATGCAATTCTCAACGTCTTCAAAAACTACACGAGAGATTTTCATAATCTACTGCTCGCTATGAGCAAACTATTAGTCATACAGAAAAAATGAACAGGACAATTTGGAGGAAATTTAACGTACTTAAATATTGTACTGGGATACGTTTTGAGGTTATTCAAGATAAATGCATTCTAAGGTCACTTTTGTTCGTTTTTATTGAATAACTCGAAAACCGTAGCCTCCAACAGAAACGTATCCCAGTACAAAATTTCACTAAATTAAAATTCCTACAAAAAGCTTCTGTTCGTTTCTTTCTGCAGGGTTAATGGTTGGCGTGTAGCAAGCGAGAGAGTATGAAAACATGACGCGCTGTTTCTGAAGGCGTTGCGGGTTTCATGAAACCCATAACTAGGGGCAGCTGAATCATGCTGTATACACTATAAAAAGAGTGTATGTGCAGAGTCAAAGATCAGGTGGTGCAGGGCAACAATGAAGAACGCCGAACTCGTATATGCACGTGAGACAATAACACTAGGAAAAAGAAAATGAAAAATACTCAGAAAAATACTGAGCCCTAGGAGAGGTGGTAACAGGTGATTGCAAAGACCTAGGAAGAAGTCTATGGGGAGACATCAAATTGAAAAGGTGACTGCAACTAATGTGAGCAGGAAGAATTTGTGTAGAATGACCAAAAGATTATGGGAAACGATGAGCAGGAGAAAAGCAAAGGCAGGAACCAAGTGGGTTGTTGGCTTCTGGAAGGATTCGTCGGAATTGGGAACCATGGTGGGATGGAAAGACAACTGTAGAAGCAATATGCCAGAGATCAACGATAGAGGGAGATCAAGGAAAGGGACAGAGATTTACCACTGGAGCAGGCGAAAAATGGCTCTGAGCACTATGGGACTTAATATCTATGATCATCAGTCCCCTAGAACTTAGAACTACTTAAACCTAACTAACCTAAGGACATCACACAACACCCAGCCATCACGAGGCAGGGAAAATCCCTGACCCCGCCGGGAATCGAACCCGGGAACCCGGGCGTGGGAAGCGAGAACGCTACCGCACGACCACGAGCTGCGGACATGGAGCAGGCGAGGGAAGAGGAGGACGGAGATCTCGAAAGAAGTGCAGAAGAAAAGAAGGGAAAGGATGAAGAAATTCCGCAAGGAAAAGAAGAAACTGTAAAGAAACCACGAGAAGAAGGACGTCACGATGTAATTTATTTTTCTCTTCTCTGTACAATAGAGACAGTGTTGTAGCTGGATAGTCATATGTGCATACTTCAGTCTACTGTCTATAGGACATCTTCTGCAGATATAATTAGTACTGACTATGAATGAAGTAGCCTAAAGCCATTTAAAGAAAATACAAAACTAAAACTATCTTAGCTGTCTTGGCCTCATGTTTTCGCGAAATCTGTATAGCTTTTGTTAACAGTAATACTAGCCTCTGTGGTTCTGCGCTCGTGTAAATACTTTTGAAGGGATAAGGGACGCCTGCTGGTTTCGAGTGAGGGGGCGGCATCAGCTTTGCTGTGGCTGTACCGGAGACAGAGAGCAGCTTACAGACGGCAATGTGCTTCTGAGACGCGCCTTGCCTCCACAAAGAACGCGAGGGCTTAGCTCTCTGCCAGAGAAGGGCGCGCGGCCCGGAGAGGAAAACTAAACTACAGTACGTACTGAGTCGTCAAGCCCTGGTAAGGCAGACACCGCGTCCTGCCGGCTGCCTCCCACAGGGATTCACTTTGCGTGTGACTCCCCTTTCAGAGGGTGAAGTGCTTTCTGTGTAAGCTTCTTGCCGTTGCTGTTCGGTTTCTTACCGCATGTTTCAGGAGGTGTGAAGCACGAAGAAATAAAAAAATGGACACAATGAAAACATGAAAAATGCTGGAAGAAAAGAATACTACAAACGAGAAAAAGTTGGAATCAGTACGTGGTCCTTAGGTAGTCACAGCAAAAAAGAAAAATGAAGAAATAAGTAATAGGTAAAATTGGAAACAAACCCGCATCTCTAATTAACACTTTGGTAACTTTTTTGTTAACATATTTTCTGCTTCAGGTCACATAAGACAGCCACTACGTGCCCCTCAAGTTTTGTACGTTATCCGTGAAACTTTTTCGTTTCCAGCAACCTTTAAGGGGCTCCGGAAAGGCTCAAAATCATGAAAAGTTCAATTTTTACTTTTTTGCGTTTTCTGAATCTGCAGACTATTACCTTTTAATAGATATATAATTTATTCAATTCCGAAGACTACAACTATTTATAAAGTTTTTTTGAAATGTGTTCTACATGGGCGTGACCCACTGTGGCGCTGTTAAATTGCTGTCAAATTGTGTTATTATTAACGTCCGTGTTCATCAGGTACATTTTAGTGATGTGAGATAAAGTATGTGTTGTGGCTAACCTGTGATGGATCAATATACATCGCTGGTGTGATTGTCGATTGTTTCATGTTTATTTACTCTGTCGTTATCTCGAAAATATTCGTAATTAATTCTGTTTCTTGAGTCTCTGTTTTGTTGAAGTATAATAATGAGTAAAAGTAAAGTTGCTGTTGCGACTTTCAATGATGGCAACATTGTAAGGTGCAAAGTATTTAGAAATATGGGAATGAAGATAGGTTCTAACATGGTACGAGCGATGCTTGCTTTAGACAAGGAAAGCCTTCGGGCTGCAGACAGGGCTGTAAAGAGTCTAGAAATACAAGCAAGAGTAAACAGGAGGAGGAACAAGAGGAAGCTGGAGGAGGAGTTTGCAGAGGATGAAGATAATCCATCCTATGGACCTGGAATGCACTAAAAAGTTAATCCAATCTTTGTCGCTCGATTGCCAAAACTTTTATTTTCTCATACTAATTACATGTTTTCTAAGGATCTTCCAAACATATTTGTTTCAAACTTTCAGTAAATGTTACACAGTACCTTCTGCATAATTTAACACAGCCTTTTTCCAAAAAAACTGTATATTTTTGAGTACATAAATAAAAAATTGCAAAAAAATGTTGTGAATTTTCATTACAATTGAAAAAAAAATCATCTTTAATAACTGAACTAAAATTTTGTAAGATCCCTGTGTTAAGTTGTAGCCCATATTCCAATAAATAATCTGTAAAAAGTTCAACTTCCTACCTCAAATACTTTGTGAGGAAAGATGTAATTTATAAGCGTTATTTTAACATTGCAAGTATAGGGCGTTCCGGAGCCCCTTAAAGTACAAAGATTACTGCTTTCATCAAAGGTAAAGAGAAAAAAACTAGTCTCATCCTCACCAGCAGGTGCCACCAATGGTAGACTTTGGGGGAGTTTTTAGACAGCAGGTGGAAAGAACGGCACGATGGCGGTAGGGAGGTTTTCCGATTCGGGAGGGTGTGGTCTCTCGCCACCCGGCCCCCTCTTCACACCGCTCCCTCGCTCCGCGCACAGACAGCAGGCACTAACCCCCACCTGCGGCCAAGTTTACGGCGCGCCTGCTCGCAGTCACGTAGGCCGCCCTCCACAGAGGGGCGAGCGGGGTGGGGGCAGGCAGGCAAGCGCTACGCACTCGGGTTTGCCGCCCCCGTGGCGAGAGCGCACACGTATTATTGCGCACAGGACCGTGGCAGCCGGGCCTCTTCCTACTGTACGTCGCGTCGGCTTTTCAGTGATGACTACAAAAATATACGCCGTATCATGGTAAAATCTGATTCACTAGACTGCGACTCAGTCTTCTTCGAACGTCTCCAGTGCTCGTCGTTTCGACCCCTCTGATGATCTTGTACAGGATTCCATCCGTATTTCTGGATGGCCGAACACATTCGACACTGACCGCAGTCACCGTGGATGGAGCACTGGGGTGCCGTGTTTAACGTTCTCTTTTACAAAATCATAGCTTTCTAACTGAGAACGCAATAGATGTGTACGGAGTTTTGTTTAAGATGATGACATCTCATTTATCTAATCTTAAAAATCTTACTATAAAATATTAAAATTGGCTGACAGACGAAATGTTCTACTGAATTATTTTTTTTAAAGCTGAATAATAAATAACTTGTACAGATTGTTCTTACACATAATTCGACTGAGTGTGGTATGTTTTGAAACAGTCAGGCGTACAAAGAGCTATATCGCACTTTCGGCACCACGCGGCTGCTTTTACGGCACGGTTTTTCCCTTCTGGCTCTTATTCACATCAGAACACGCGTTGCAGACACGTATTGGGAGTGGCTTTTGAAGATACTCTTATTACCCATTGGTTTTACAATTGTTGTTTTAGGGGATACAATATTTCAAACGCTTCACTACTTTATTATATTTATTATTTATCAGAGCATTCAGCCATCCCAGCAGAATTCTGAATCAATATCAGAATCACCATTGAAAACATCGTTATCATCGAAATTCCCAACGCCAAAACTATGTACAACGTGAGCAGTGGGCCACCCAAGGTAATGGTGGGCGACGAAAGATGTATGACACTCAATACAGAGCAGAAATACACTACTGGCAATTAAAATAGCTACACCACGAAGTTGACGTGCTACAACCGCGAAATTTAACCGACAGGAAGAAGATGCTGTGATATGCAAATGATTAGCTTTTCTGAGCATTCACACAAGGTTGGCGCCGGTGGCGACACCTACAGCGTGCTGACGCGAGGAAAGTTTCCAACCGATTTCTCATACACAAACAGCAGTTGACCGGCGTTGCCTGGTGAAACGTTGTTTGGATGCCTCGTGAAAGGAGAAGAAATGCGTACCATCACGTTTGCGACTTTGATAAAGGTCGGATTGTAACCTATCGCGATTGCGGTTTCTCGTATCGCGTCATTGTTGATCGCGTTGGTCGAGATCCAATGACTGTTAGCAGAATATGGAATCGGTCGGTTCAGGAGAGTAATACGGAATACCGTGCTGAATCCCAACGGCCTCGTATCACTAGCAGTCGAGATGACAGGCATCTTATCCGCATGGCTGTAACGGATCGTGCAGCCACGTCTCGATACCTGAGTCAACAGATGGGGACGTTTGCAAGACAACAATAATCTGTACGAACAGTTCGACGACGTTTGCAGCAGCATGGACTATCAGCTTGGAGACCATGGCTGCGGTGACCCTTGACGCTGCATCACAGACAGGAGCGCCTGTGATGGTGTACTCAACGACGAACCTGGGTTCACGAATGGCAAAACGTCATTTTTTCCAATGAATCCAGGTTCTGTTTACAGCATCATGATGGTCGCATCCGTGTTTGGTGACATCGCGGTGAACGCAAATTTGGAAGTGTGTATTCGTCATTGCCATACTGGCATATCACCAGTCGTGATGGTATAGGGTGCCATTGGTTGCACGTGTTGGTCACCTCTTGTGCGCAGTGACGGCACTTTGAACAGTGGACGTTACATTTCAGATGTCTTACGACCCGTGGCTCTACCCTTCATTCGATCCCTGCGAAACCCTACATTTCAGCAGGATAATGCACGACCGTATTTGCAGGGCCTTTCTGGATACAGAAAATGTTCGACTGCTGCCATGGCCAGCACATTCTCCAGATCTCTCACCAACTGAAAACGTCTGGTCAATGGTGTCCGAGCCACTGGCTCGTCACAATACGCCAGTCACTACTCTTGATGAACTGTGGTATCGTGTTGAAACTGCATGGGCAGCTGTACCTGTACACGCCATCCAAGCTCTGTTTGACTCAATGCCCAGGCGTATCAAGGCCGTTATTACGGCTAGAGGTGGTTGTTTTGGGTACTCATTTCTCAGGATCAATGCACCCAAATTGCGTGAAAATGTAATCATATGTCAGTTCTAGTATAATATATTTGACCAATGAATATCCGTTTGTCATCCGCAGTTCTTCTTGGTGTAGCAATTTTAATGGCCAGTGGTGTATTAATATCACACTATGGCTGTCTCAAAAAAACACTCTGCAACAAGTTGCCCGATGGTGGGTGGGTTTTATCCATTTTCGGTGGTGGTGAACCCACACGTTTCCGCTGCTTACTTTGCTCCTTTGTCTCTGGCCTATAGTGACGTATTTAGCAGTCGTCCGCGGCGTTTAGGCGGCTGAAGAAGTCACCTGTAGTGGCGTACACAGTTGCAACACCTGCACTGTTACCTCGATTTGGCGGGTGTTTCGAACGGCTGTGAGCAGCCCGCGGAATCCAGAGGACGGCGGCTTTTCTCATACTCGAAAGGCCGTGCAACATACTGAAACTGATTACTGGATGGCTTTCACAGTCCCCACTATCATCTTCCGTCTCTTCTTTGGAGCTTCCACTGCGTCGCGTGAAGTCTTACTGGTATCCGAGGCAAATCACGCGACGGAACGATCCGAAGATTAAATGGGAGACATTTCTTGGTGTACACGGATCAGTTTTCTGAGCTGCTACTCTATTAATACCGGTCTAAATAAGGGGCGCCAGTCTTCCTTCGAGCCGCGAGACAAGGTTAAAAATGTCACCACACTCCGAATCAATGACAGTGGGATGTTGCGCGTTGGAAAGAACCTGGTCTCTGTTGTGTCCGCTACCTATCTTATGGAAACCTGAGGTAGACGGAAAGATCAGTAACGTTATGACTTTAAAATTCTCATCGTACATGTTATTAAACTTTCGTGAGTCATTAGGTTACGTTGTGACCCATACTTATTACTGTAAATTGTGTTTCTGATGCAATGTATCGTCTTTTAATTGATATTGAGATTTTCTCTTGGTCGTGATTACGTAACTGTGAACTTCTTTTAACATAATGATGTTCATGTAGATATCTGTTCGAAGGCTGCAGCGAGTATTGAACTTCAAATGGATTTCTCGTTTGCGCTGACGGTGACTTGACCGAGCTTAAAATCATTTAATAAAAATGATTAAATGAGATAGTGTTGGTTCTGGCAGAAACGTCACACTATGTTATATATGTACGTAACAAAGTCAAACACAAATTTGATTGTTAACCTTATAAGAAAAGGCTTCTAGCTTTTTTTGGCATATGTCTCCTTCAGTCATAGCAATAGAGTCTTACTGACAGTTCCATAGGAAGAATGAGATTTTCACTCTGCAGCGGAGTGTGCGCTGATATGAAACTTCCTGGCAGATTAAAACTGTGTGCCCGACCGAGACTCGAACTCGAGGTAGGAGACGAGGTACTGGCAGAAATAAAGCTGTGAGTACCGGGCGTGAGTCGTGCATCGGTAGCTCAGATGGTAGAGCACTTGCCCGCGAAAGGCATAGGTCCCGAGTTCGAGTCTCGGTCGGGCACACAGTTTTAATCTGCCAGGAAGTTTCATATCAGCGCACACTCCGCTGCAGAGTGAAAATCCCATTCTGGAAACATCCCCCAGGCTGTGGCTAAGCCATGTCTCCGCAGTATCCTTTCTTTCAGGAGTGCTAGTTCTGCAAGGTTCGCAGGAGAGCTTCTGTAAAGTTTGGAAGGTAGGGGACGAGGTACTGGCAGAAATAAAGCTGTGAGTACCGGGCGTGAGTCGTGCTTGGGTAGCTCAGTTGGTAGAGCACTTGCCCGCGAAAGGCAAAGGTCCCGAGTTCGAGTCTCGGTCGGGCACACAGTTTTAATCTGCCAGGAAGTTTCATATCAGCGCACACTCCGCTGCAGAGTGAAAATCTCATTCTGGAAACATCCCCCAGGCTGTGGCTAAGCCATGTCTCCGCAGTATCCTTTCTTTCAGGAGTGCTAGTTCTGCAAGGTTCGCAGGAGAGCTTCTGTAAAGTTTGGAAGGTAGGAGACGAGGTACTGGCAGAAATAAAGCTGTGAGTACCGGGCGTGAGTCGTGCTTGGGTAGCTCAGTTGGTAGAGCACTTGCCCGCGAAAGGCAAAGGTCCCGAGTTCGAGTCTCGGTCGGGCACACAGTTTTAATCTGCCAGGAAGTTTCATATCAGCGCACACTCCGCTGCAGAGTGAAAATCTCATTCTGGAAACATCCCCCAGGCTGTGGCTAAGCCATGTCTCCGCAGTATCCTTTCTTTCAGGAGTGCTAGTTCTGCAAGGTTCGCAGGAGAGCTTCTGTAAAGTTTGGAAGGTAGGGGACGAGGTACTGGCAGAAATAAAGCTGTGAGTACCGGGCGTGAGTCGTGCTTGGGTAGCTCAGTTGGTAGAGCACTTGCCCGCGAAAGGCAAAGGTCCCGAGTTCGAGTCTCGGTCGGGCACACAGTTTTAATCTGCCAGGAAGTTTCATATCAGCGCACACTCCGCTGCAGAGTGAAAATCTCATTCTGGAAACATCCCCCAGGCTGTGGCTAAGCCATGTCTCCGCAGTATCCTTTCTTTCAGGAGTGCTAGTTCTGCAAGGTTCGCAGGAGAGCTTCTGTAAAGTTTGGAAGGTAGGAGACGAGGTACTGGCAGAAATAAAGCTGTGAGTACCGGGCGTGAGTCGTGCTTGGGTAGCTCAGTTGGTAGAGCACTTGCCCGCGAAAGGCAAAGGTCCCGAGTTCGAGTCTCGGTCGGGCACACAGTTTTAATCTGCCAGGAAGTTTCATATCATCGCACACTCCGCTGCAGAGTGAAAATCTCATTCTGGAAACATCCCCCAGGCTGTGGCTAAGCCATGTCTCCGCAGTATCCTTTCTTTCAGGAGTGCTAGTTCTGCAAGGTTCGCAGGAGAGCTTCTGTAAAGTTTGGAAGGTAGGAGACGAGGTACTGGCAGAAATAAAGCTGTGAGTACCGGGCGTGAGTCGTGCTTCGGTAGCTCAGATGGTAGAGCACTTGCCCGCGAAAGGCCAAGGTCCCGAGTTCGAGTCTCGGTCGGACACACAGTTTTAATCTGCCAGGAAGTTTCAGTTCCATAGGAAGTACACTAAATCTGAAAATGCCGGCCGCGGTGGCCGTGCGGTTCTAAGCGCTGCAGTCCGGAACCGCGGGACTGCTACGGTCGCAGGTTCGAATCCTGCCTCGGGCATGGATGTGTGTGATGTCCTTAGGTTAGTTAGGTTTAAGTAGTTCTAAGTTCTAGGGGACTGATGACCTCAGATGTTAAGTCCCATAGTTCTCAGAGCCATTTGAACCATTTTTGAAATCTGATAATCTGTTTTGCATCGCAGCAGATAGCAGCACATCCTTCATAACAACACATAGGGCACCATACGTGGTGTTCTGTGAAGGCAGGCAGTGATCCTAGAACCGCTTTGTTTAGCTATTGTTGACCGTGATGGAGATTCACATTACCTCAACTGTGAGGATTCACCCTGTAGTCAAGGCGACAACAATTTGTCGAATTATGTGATTACTTCCATTAGAAGTCTTTCTTCTTAAAATAATAGTGTTCAAAATTCCAATGTTCATCCTTTTATAACTATAATTTGGCGCCAAAACAATATGTACTTTGATGTCTTTTTGTAAATGGTGGATGAGGACAATTACGTCACAATGCTCCGTACCTCAGACGAGACTCCCACAACAAACGATTTACTTCTTGACCTAAATGCTATTTCCGTAAGGTTCTAGCGTTGGCACTTACATCAACCAGCGATTCCCTCCTCTACGTTTATCCTGACCTCTCAGAACGACCAGCTTCTTTCCCAATAGATGAGACAACTGGTGGTCGTTCGGAGATATTTCCTTCTGGAGACTTTAAACGAGTGCTAGCGAAACGTGCGTGCCATTTGAACAGCATTTTTAAATTCTTGACGTGATGGTAGGCATCAGCTGGATTTCCAGATGAAGTGTTCGGACATTGTCAACTTGGTTCTTCGCTTTGTTGACAATACGTATTTGCGGTACTTGTTTTTATATTTGTTGGTCGCAGTTAGCCTCATATATGTTCCCAATACTGAATGCGAATACTGGCATGGTTGCGTGTATTCATTACTGTCAGAAATTTCTCCAGATTATATGTGCCATTCGCCACAACTTATTGTTGTGAACGATTATTTTCGATTGAAGGGCACTGGCTGAGGGGAAATAGGATATAAAAAAAGTCTGTTAGAATTAAAACAATACCAACCGTCTCATTATAATCTGGCTTAATGCAACGTCTACAATACATTTTATTTAGTATTTTCTAAAACTGACACCATTTGTAGCTGGAAAAATTTCTTGGCTCTGAAATATAGGAAAGAAGCTACCAAAGATGAACTTATTCTTACCACTTGACCAAGCTATGATAACAAATTAGAAGACAATTTACAAATTCCAGTCGACAGAATATAGTTAACAACAAAAGGATATAATTTTGAAATATCTTTATATAAAAGTAGGTACAGACATTCACCCGGGAACAGCTGGCAAGGATAGAAGTCTTGGTGGGATTAAAACCTGTGGACCAGTCAAAGTTTTCAAACACATTGTCCTAAAAGATATTGCGACTTATGGAGGACCGACTTTCACTTTGTTTTATTTTAGTATTTTTATTATTTATTATTACTTTATTGTTATATTATTGTATTTGTTTTGATGTAAAAACACACACTGTCCACACAGTTGAAATGAAGCTAGTGTACTACTCCTTGGTGCTCAATTCACGTGCGAATACTTTTCACCATGCAGTCCACAGCGGGATCACACATTTCCGTAGGTGCAGAACGTACAAGTTGTGTTATGTGTTCTTTACGTTAATTCCTGCCAGTAGGTCTTGCAACATACACACGTTCCTCCGCTCTCCTCATAGCCCGAAATGCCGTGGAGTCGAATCGGTTGACGGTGGTGGCCACGCCAGAGGTCCACCTCTTCCAGTCCAACATCTACCAAATGTTTCATCAAGGTAATGTCGAACCTTTAAGTAGTACTGTGGTGGTGCACCGTCTTGCTGGAAGTAACCTGATACCACAATACAGAGGAGGAGATTGTCAACAGCAAAATTCCGCAACATATCTAGGTACGAATCTCCCGCTACAGTCTAATCATTAAATAAATGTGGACCAGGTACTACAGACTTCGCAATATCACACCATACGTGAAATTTTGGAGACAATCTAGTCTGATCCTTAGTTCGTGAGTATTGTTCGTACACAAAATGACGCAATTGTGGTTATTCACGTTGCCGTTGATATGAGACGTGGATCCATACGACATAAAGAACACAATATTAGGACCTGTATGTGTGATATGTAATAACATTTATGCAGCTCGTAGATGAAAAATTTTGTCGGAGTAAGATACGGCCTGTAGCGTTTCAATCGTAGAGTTTCATTCCCAGACCGAGGTGGAGAATTCTTAAACACTTGTCTGCGCGATTCCGGATTCCTATGCTAATCTCGTATTTGAGATTACTGGCCTCTTAGTCATTCCATCTTGACCGTTTGTGATGTTATTTTCCGTTGGAATACTTCTTGGACGTCCACTGTTTCATTTACAGTCATTGGGCACAAACCCAGTGCACAAATGGCTCAAATGGCTCTGAGCACTATGGGACTTAACGTCTGAGGTCATCAGTCCCCTAGAACTTAGAAGTACTTAAACCTAACTAACCTAAGGACATCCTACATATCCATGCCCGAGGCAGGATTCGAACCTGCGACCGTAGCAGTAGCGCGGTTCGAAACTGAAGCGCCTAGAACCACTCGGCCACAAAGCCGGCCCCCAGTGCACACAAATTTTTCATGCAGACGATGGATAGTTAATTAATTTGGAGGGGACCATATGAAACGATTGATGAATTTTTTTTCGTACTATTGTGGGTGACCCAAACACTTCCATCCAAGCTGCTACCTTCCTTCTCTCTTCCAAAGTAAGGCTGGAGGCTATCCCTAATCTGAAACAAAAAGAAAAATTAAGAT
Source organism: Schistocerca cancellata (assembly GCF_023864275.1). Classification (NCBI taxonomy): domain Eukaryota; kingdom Metazoa; phylum Arthropoda; class Insecta; order Orthoptera; family Acrididae; genus Schistocerca; species Schistocerca cancellata. The sequence goes on from NC_064633.1 coordinate 524,578,019, forward strand.
TATAGTGTACCACATGTGTCGTAACATCATTCTGGACAACCCTGCAATTTACATTTAGTCAACTACAATGTCATTGACTCCAATATTAAACCACTCTATAGTTTACAGCCGGCCGGTGTGGCCGAGCGGCTCTAGACGCTTCAGTCTGGAACCGCGCGATCGCTACGGTCGCAGGTTCCAATCCTGCCTTGGGCATGGATGTGTGTGATGTCCTTAGGTTAGTTAGGTTTAAGTAGTTTTAAGTTCTAGGGGACTTATGATCTCAGATGTTAAGTCCCACAGTGCTCAGAGCCATTTGAACCATTCATAGTTTCCAGGGCGCACTTAAATGAACTTTAGATGCCAAAACCAGTGTGGAGTCAACGACAGAATGTTACAGAACCACGGCTGTCCCTACCGTTGTAGCAAGCGCCTCAGATAGCAGGATTATTTACTCGGAGCCGCCACCGGTGGCGCCACATACGTGCAGCAAACAGCGATCACACCGCTTGCGTCCTCCTCCGCCGCGTCACGTCACGTGACGTCATAACGTAGTGTTCGGAGTGGGATCAAGCTGCTCGTACAGCGTCGTGTTGACTTAAGACGCTTACAACATATGCGCCACTTATCCCACATCTATGCAGTGCGTAAATTTCACACATATTGTAATGTTGTTACTTTAATTTGGTATGCTGTTGTGTAATGTTGTAACTTTAATTTGGTATGCTGATATCGGAGCTAATAGACAATGAAAGTGGGTTAAAAGCCGTGATCTGTCTGGGGACGTTAACCGTGGATTACTGGGCAACTGTTTCATCAGATATTTAGTCTAGGTTTACCAAGCAGACTAACATTAATGATAATCTTTTAATTGTCATACAAAACCGGTAATATATATATATATATATATATATATATATATATATATATATATATATATATATATATATATATATATAAAGGATAATTTAAATAAAAAGAAAGAAATCAGTTTATATTTGGAAATTTATTTTAAGATTGTTCATTGAAATTTCAGCGTATTATACGTGAGTTATAACTGAGCTGGTGCCTTATTTACGATTAAAAAAAATGTGAGATTGTAATTTTACGGAACACATAAGATATGGAGCCAAGATTGGGAGACTGCAAACAACACTGCATTCATAAAATAACACACGAAGAACATTGAAACATAAGCAAGAAGAAATTAACCACAACCATCAGATTCAGTTTTTTTTTTTACCCAAAGAAATTACGTTCATACCACAATCCTGTCCGTCATGTAATTACCACACACTGGTATACTAAATTCATATTAACTCTTTGTGAAATTTTCGCAAAAAGAATAGCTGAGGGCTACTTTGATGATTACATCACATGCTTCACGTGGTCAACTTGGTTTACACAAAGCGTACAACTCCACAATAATTTTGATAATTAAAATAAATTAGATCGAAAAGCAATTGACAAAAGAAAAACCTTGAACTGGTTACTAACGTCTTACTATTAACCTGATGGGTCAAACAGTTATATAAGCACGTGGTAGTGGTCTCGCAAAGTACACCCCACGTGGGCTGAACATAAAGAAAAGTTGCTATATTGAAAATATAGTCAAGACGAGACGTTATAATCACACAAGCATTCGCATTTAAGATTAATCTTAGTTAGAGTTACTGATCAACACGTAGTTCCACTTTACTCACAAAGTAGTAACAAAGCAACTACCGGAAAATAATGTGAACTTCCCACGAGAATTATATTGCGCTGCAATTTAAGATAACATCGGATATTTTAGACCTAAACCCGAAATAAAAGTGATTAAATTTTCAGTTAGGCTGAACTTAAGAAATCCATTGTCCTACGGACTTAACAGACACGCGCTTAGCCGGAGATCTTACCACTTCAGACGCTCGCCACGGCCACACTGCAACTGCCCTACTGCCGAGTGTGCTTCCTGAGGGTGGCTCACAAAGACCAACGGAAGTGGCCAGAGGGGCAGCTTCCTATACCAACATGACAACGGACGGGCAGGACCATACTAAGGATGGAAACCTCTTTGCTTTTAGGAAGCGTAGCTACCTGTTCCGACGTTGGTCCTACTGTTCTCTAGCAGACAGCCTTGTCTGCTACCCTCAAGCATGCAACTAGAAATACATATGCTCATTCATCCTCTCACACAAAAGGGAAGGGGGATGACAGTATCTTATCATATACAGTATATAAAAGAAAGCGGATGTAGGTTCCGTATGAGACTGTGTGACATGAATTACATATAAGAATTACACATAAACTGTGCTTTAAAGTGTAGTAGTGTGACAGATCGTTCTTGTTTATGTGTAAAAGTAACACGTTCCACTGCTCAGTCTCCTCCCAGATAGTCAGAAACGCCACAGTACATTTAGAAGAGGAATTTATTCCATAAATGGCAACAGATTTAAGAAATTAAACATGAAAGGAATCCAACAGAGACCTTTCATAACCCCAACGTTCCGGGAAAAGACTGTGCAGGGAATTTTCTGGCCATGTTAGGACATTCCCAAGCAGGCTTCTCACACCCTACTTAAACCAAAAGTGTAAAAGAAAGGGCAAAAGGACACCAGCTACTTGCTAAAACACAATAATTTCAACACATCTTTAGAATCTACCAATTTCAAACAGAAAAAAAAGAACACAATCTGTGACACCTATTTAAAAGGTAGTGTAGACCTAATTCGGTCAGCAAGTAAAAACAATGGTTCCTGTGTCATTAATATGAAAACAATTTCTGGTTGTTACCCTTATGGAGTTCACCAGTATTTGCTCATTGCAAGAGCCAACTGATCACAGGAAAATTTATGACTGTTTATTAACAAGCAAAATTTATGAAAATAGCGAAGGTGCCACAGCAATAAAAAAAAGAACATCAAATAACATCGGTATTAAAAAGCAGAACATAACAATGCACAATCTGCAAAAGCAACAAAATGATAAGAGAAAAAACATGTTTTACAAAGTGGTTATCGCAAAAAAATTCTATATCGTATAAAACTAATAATTTATAGAATTAAAATAACTATGTGGCACTCATTTAATCACTCTATATTTCAATTAGCTAGCAAACAATGAGCACTGTCATTATACTGAAACTACAATAATTATGTGATTGTTACCCTTAAGGGGTTCCTCACAGTAAATATGCCCCATGCAAAGGCTAATCGATCACAGTTCAATGAGAATAAAAAGCTATCTGACTGATAAACGAAGCAATGCCACAGCAATGAATTTACGAAACAAAATATCACAAATCTAATACATCACACAAAAACAAACATTGATAAATAAAAAAGTACAATAGTCAACATCTAAAACAAAACAAAACACCTATAAATAAAACACCTGCAAAACACAAGATTCAAAGTCTAAAAAAAGATAAATAGAACACCTGCAAAATACAAGAGTCAGTCTAATAAACACCAATAAATCGAACTCCTGCAAAACACACGAGTCAGATTTTCTCTGACAGAAACACACGTATATGCACTGGACTAAGAACCGTATAATCACTGTTCACTGACACACTCAGTAGTTCCACTGTTCCGAGGCACAATATAAGGGAAAGAGGGGGGGTTCGTCGCCGCAGCTGTCAGTAGGGATTTTTTTGTCCATCTGTTGCGTGCGATCCCGCCGTCTCTGCCCTCTCATGAAGTTTCTCCCGTGTCACGTCATCTCGATTTGGTTCCACGTTTGTGTTGTCAAATTCGTGCGGTATCCTCGTTTGACACGCCAGGTTGATATTCCTGGGCAAGGATGACACTTAATGGGTCTTCTTTTGTGCCACCCTTAGCGACCAGAGAACATCGAACCATGATTTACTGTCGCTTGACAGTGGGCATCCGTCAGGAGATGTTGATAGGCGTCATTGAAGTCTGCCAGTTACTCTGGACAGTATGTGTCAAAAGGCTCCACGCCCTTTGTGTTGTTACATTCTTGGGTTATCCTCAACTGGCTCGCCGGTTTGATATTCCTGGGCAAGGATGACACTTAATGGCTCTCCTTTGGTGCCACCCTTAGCGACCAGAGAACATCGAACCATGATTTACTGTCGCTTGACAGTAGGCATCCATCAGGAAATGTCGATAGGCGTCGTTGACGTCTGCAAGTTTCTCTGGGCAGTACCTGTCAAAAGGCTCCACGCCCCTTGTGTTGTTTCAGCGCGGCCGTCTCGTCACGGTCGCGTGCGTGTGGTGCGTTGCCAGCAGATGGATTTCCGCGCGGTGGACCGCTCGCCCATCTCAGGTCATCGCCTCGAGGAAGGGTCGCCCGGGGCGGCCGCCCATTAGCTCCAGGTACAAGGGAAAGTGTTTGCCGCGTACCTTCTTTTGTTGTCGGCCGCCCTCCCAAAGTGGCGTGGCTGACAGCGTGTCCTGCTGGGAAACCCGCCAGTTTACAACTAGTCCGGCTGCTCCCGCTGTCTCTTAAGAGTTTTGCCGGTTTGCTTTCACGTTCTCAACTGCATTCACAGAAATTTTTCATCATCCTTATGTGATTACACAATGTCATACATAATACCACTTAGTATTGTCTTTCACAATTTTTAAGAACAAAGTGAGACTTAATATTTTTTTTAAATAAAAAAATTAGATGAATCGACAATATAAAATAAAATTCAAATGATTTGACAATGTAAAAAAAAATAAAAATGAAATGACTTGACAGTATAAAAATAAAAATTTAAATGAACTGACAATATAATATTTAAATCCACATCACTAATGTGGTTCACTTATGTTTTAATAAATCAAATGCTATTTATTAATTCACTAAAATGAATAGGATTATGCCTTGTGCAAGTATAGGTCAGGACAGCATAGGGTTCATATGTTATTTACACACACATACATGCACACCTGTTGTCTATTCTACAAACTAACTACCCATAAACATGCATTACTCAATATTCTACTTCTATCCACTACTAGTTAAGCCAATAAGCTACTTCAATGCTATTTCAACACCGTGTATATACCACTGCAACATTGTTCTAATTCGTCCTCTTCTTGACGCTCGTGGCATACGTCTTGTCACATGATAAATATGGAGAACTTTCCTTAAACATACACATTAAACAGAACAATGGTTATTTACACGCCAAAACATTTATACCAGTTCGCACACCTGAAAAGAGATTCACAATTATACATTTATCATACTCATATATTCACATATAAAACAGTAAGAAAATTTCACCTAAAATTACGTTATCACAACAATTAATCACGCAGATGACTCTGAGAAGGTTAAAAATATTTGCATTATACAGGTTATATTACATTTTCTTACCCATTTTGCTGCGATTTCGTTCCTTCTTTACGTTACCTTTCGCTTCCAAATCAGTTATTTCACCTGTGGTGGTTATTCTGGATTCATTTCTCATGAATGGCAAAATTGTGGTCACCTCTATTCTGTAAAACAGTATCATCTTAACATATTGAACTCACAACAGACACAAAAGATCCGAATCCTCCTGTAGTTTAAATGACAAATGTTTTGCTTTATCCTTATTACCTTAAACCAAGCTTTCCTTCGTTCCCATAATCAAAATTATTTAATCATCCTCTACCTTCAAGAGGGAAATTTCCTCAGTACACATCATATAGGCTGCAGTGCATCCCGCACCAGCGAAAACAGTAAGCTGTAATGCTCACAGCATCAGCAAAACACATAAACGTCGCTTTTCTAGGACAAGTATTAACGCAGAATAATTTTTTAGGCTTTGGCTCAACATCAATCAAGACTACAAAAAGGATCCATATTTCCGTTCCATTCTCCATTTGCTGAAAAGCTGCTCGTATTTGACTACCACAATAATATTTCAGAGCCACGTAAATTACACAAACCACAATTCTTCTTTCACCTTGAAGGGAATCAATATACTTACGAAATCCACAGACAGCACTTTACGTACTCAGCTATAAAGAACAAAAAAAACATATATCATCAATATTAACATATCATCGCATATTGGAAGCCAATGGTTCAACAATCGTATTATCGCATCCTGTTTTCAAGATTCCAAACTTACTCATTCCTTTCTCAGAGTTCTCCTATCTTAAAATATTCATACAGCACGCATACTATAGTAAGAGATCCTCATTTATACTGACAGATATAGAATAGTAATAGATAGATAGTAGCACTGAAAGCAGAAAATCGGAAACAAGGCTACTAACAGCTGGGGACCTGGGTTTGCCAGACCCATAATACCCACAGATCGGATATTCCCCTGAGTTTCATCTTAACATGTATTTGTCTCTTGTCTTCCGCCCCAGTCTGCTTCAATCGTTCTACTTGCTGTTCCAGCGCATGAGTCGCTAGACTGTTGTCCGCTATTGTGTTGCTAACGGACGTGGCACAATGCGTTCCTGCCTCTTGGATCCTCGAGAGTACCTGCTGGTGTTCCCTTTGGCATTCTTCTCTCAGTGCTGGGAAATTCCTAAGTAGCCGTTCCTCGCTCTCTCCAGACTCGGCATCGCCACTCCGCCTGCCCCGTTCCAAGGCTTGCAGACGGTCATCGATTTGTTCAAATGCACGGCCCAACCCCTTCATAATATCACCCTTCACTTCACTTGCCAGACCGCTCATTCTTTGTGCGACACCATTGGACACTCTCTGCATCGACCCACCAACCTTATTTGTCTGCTGTATTAGTTTTTCGTCTATTTGCTCGCCTAGCTCGCGGATCGATTTTTCAGATTTCTGCGTCATTTGTTCGCCTAGCTCTCGGATCGATTTTTCGGATGATTCTTTTTGTTCTCGGAATGATTTTTCAGATTTCTGCGTCATTTGATCGCCTAGCTCTCGGATCGATTTTTCAGATTTCTGGGTCATTTGTTCCCCTAGCTCGCGGATCGATTTTTCAAAGCTCTGCGTCATTTGTTCCCCTAGCTCGCGGATCGATTTTTCAAATGATTCTGTTTGTTCTCGGAACAATTTTTCTGATTTCTGCGTCATTTGTTCCCCTAGCTCGCGGATCGATTTTTCTGTGTTTTCTTTGTCTTGTTGCAATAAGGCTTTCATGAGTTCTGCCAATTCAATTTGGTTAGTTAGAGGCAAATTAATTTCTGGCTCTGATGTGAGCCCGTTCGTGCTGATTTGCATTTCGTCTGAAGTATTCCCCATTGCATTTTCGGAACCGCCCGAGGCGTTAATATTGGAAATCAAATTATCCCCTTGGTCCATGTTGCTTAAGTTGTCGGACCGCTTACTTTTAGCTTGGTTACGTGTTTGCATTAGTGCAATTTATACTCAGTACGCAACACACTAATCACAATAAATGTGTCCCCCAAAAATTACGACAGTCACACGAAAGATACCCAACCTAGTACACACTTTTTCACACGCAAAACAAATTTTTATCTTTGATCGAAACAGTGGAATTTACAAGCGAGAATAAAAAACAACAGACATATAAAACACACAAATATAAAAAACACAACAAGACAAACAACGCAACGCCGGTCAACAACGCCGTGAATCTTTTGAAAGTCTGCTCGGAAACAACGCAGAAGTTGTTAGAGCGCTGTAGGGAAAAAAAATTAAGATTATAACACGCTCGCAATCTAACATATCAGAAGATTCCAGGTTCGAATCCTGGCAGGGTCGCCATGTGTAATGTTGTTACTTTAATTTGGTATGCTGTTGTGTAATGTTGTAACTTTAATTTGGTATGCTGATATCGGAGCTAATAGACAATGAAAGTGGGTTAAAAGCCGTGATCTGTCTGGGGATAATATATATATAAAGGATAATTTAAATAAAAAGAAAGATATCAGTTTATATTTGGAAATTTATTTTAAGATTGTTCATTGAAATTTCAGCGTATTATACGTGAGTTATAACTGAGCTGGTGCCTTATTTACGATTAAAAAAAATGTGAGATTGTAATTTTACGGAACACATAAGATATGGAGCCAAGATTGGGAGACTGCAAACAACACTGCATTCATAAAATAACACACGAAGAACATTGAAACATAAGCAAGAAGAAATTAACCACAACCATCAGATTCAGTTTTTTTTTACCCAAAGAAATTACGTTCATACCAAAATCCTGTCCGTCATGTAATTACCACACACTGGTATACTAAATTCATATTAACTCTTTGTGAAATTTTCGCAAAAAGAATAGCTGAGGGCTACTTTGATGATTACACCACATGCTTCACGTGGTCAACTTGGTTTACACAAAGCGTACAACTCCACAATAATTTTGATAATTAAAATAAATTAGATCGAAAAGCAATTGACAAAAGAAAAACCTTGAACTGGTTACTAACGTCTTACTATTAACCTGATGGGTCAAACAGTTATATAAGCACGTGGTAGTGGTCTCGCAAAGTACACCCCACGTGGGCTGAACATAAAGAAAAGTTGCTATATTGAAAATATAGTCAAGACGAGACGTTATAATCACACAAGCATTCGCATTTAAGATTAATCTTAGTTAGAGTTACTGATCAACACGTAGTTCCACTTTACTCACAAAGTAGTAACAAAGCAACTACCGGAAAATAATGTGAACTTCCCACGAGAATTATATTGCGCTGCAATTTAAGATAACATCGGATATTTTAGACCTAAACCCGAAATAAAAGTGATTAAATTTTCAGTTAGGCTGAACTTAAGAAATCCATTGTCCTACGGACTTAACAGACACGCGCTTAGCCGGAGATCTTACCACTTCAGACGCTCGCCACGGCCACACTGCAACTGCCCTACTGCCGAGTGTGCTTCCTGAGGGTGGCTCACAAAGACCAACGGAAGTGGCCAGAGGGGCAGCTTCCTATACCAACATGACAACGGACGGGCAGGACCATACTAAGGATGGAAACCTCTTTGCTTTTAGGAAGCGTAGCTACCTGTTCCGACGTTGGTCCTACTGTTCTCTAGCAGACAGCCTTGTCTGCTACCCTCAAGCATGCAACTAGAAATACATATGCTCATTCATCCTCTCACACAAAAGGGAAGGGGGATGACAGTATCTTATCATATACAGTATATAAAAGAAAGCGGATGTAGGTTCCGTATGAGACTGTGTGACATGAATTACATATAAGAATTACACATAAACTGTGCTTTAAAGTGTAGTAGTGTGACAGATCGTTCTTGTTTATGTGTAAAAGTAACACGTTCCACTGCTCAGTCTCCTCCCAGATAGTCAGAAACGCCACAGTACATTTAGAAGAGGAATTTATTCCATAAATGGCAACAGATTTAAGAAATTAAACATGAAAGGAATCCAACAGAGACCTTTCAATATTACTGTGTGACATTTCACCTAGTGACCGATCACATACCTTTTCTGACTTCATTTGGCTCTGTCGCAATGTTGATCACCAAAACTGCACAGCGCTTACAATGGTGGGCCCTTGTTTTATCTGCATATCAGTACGCCATCACATACACTACTGGCCATTAAAATTGCTACACCAAGAAAAAATGCAGATGAAAAACAGGTATTCATTGGACAAATATATTATACTATAACTGAAATGTGATTACATTTTCACGCAATTTGGGTGCATAGATCCTGAGAAATCAGTACCCAGAACAACTACCTCTGTCCGTAATAACGGCCTTGATACGCGTGGGCATTGAGTCAAACAGAGCTTTGATGGCGTGTACATGTACAGCTGCCCATGCAGCTTCAACACGATACCACAGTTCATCAAGAGTAGTGACTGGCGTATTCTGACGAGCCAGTTGATCGGCCACCATTGACCAGACATTTTCAATTTGGGGAGAGATCTGGAGAATATGCTGGCCAGGGCAGCAGTCGAACATTTTCTCTATCCAGAGAGGCCCGTACAGGACCTGCAACATGCGGTCGTGCATTATCCTGCTGAAATGTAGGGTTTCGCAGGGATCGAATGAAGGGTAGAGCCACGGGTCGTAAGACATCTGAAATGTAACTTCCACTGTTCAAAGTGCCGCGAATGCAAACAAGAGGTGACCGAGACGCGTAACCAATGGCACCACATACCATCACGCCGGGTGATACGCAGGATTATTTATTGGCGATGACCAATACACGTTTCCAAAGTGCGTTCACCGCGATGTCGCCAAACACGGCTGCGACCATCATGATGCTGTAAAAATAATCTGGATTCATCCGAAAAAATGACGTTTTGCCATTCGTGCACCCAGGTTCGTCGTTGACTACACAAATGCAGGCGCTCCTGTCTGTTATGCAGCGTCAAGGGTAACTGCAGCCATGATCTCCGAGCTGATAGTCCATGCTGCTGGAAACGTCGTCAAACTGTTCGTGCAGATTATTGTTGTCTTGCAAACGTCCCCATCTGTTGACTCAGAGACGTGGCTGCATGATCCGTTACAGCCATGCGGATAAGATGCCTGTCATCTCGGCTGCTAGTGATACGAGGCCGTTGGGATCCAGCACGGCGTTCCGTATTACCCTCCTGAACCCACAGATTCCATATTCTGCTAAGAGTCATTCGATCTCGACCAACGCGAGCAGGAATGTCGCGATACGATAAACCGGAATCGCGATAGGCTACAATCCGACCTTTATCAAAGTCGGAAACGTGATGGTAGGCATTTCTCCTCCTTTCACAAGGCATCACAACGTTTCACCTGGCAACGGTGGTCAACTGCTGTTTGTGTATGAGAAATCGATTGGAAACTTTCCTCATGTCAGGACGTTGTAGGTGTCGCCATCGGCGCCAGCCTTGTGTGGTTCAAATGGTTCAAATGGCTCTGAGCACTATGGGACTTAACATCTGTGGGCATCAGTCCCCTAGAACTTAGAACTACTTAAACCTAACTAACCTAAGGACATCACACACATCCATGCCCGAGGCAGGATTCGAACCTGCGACCGTAGCGGTCACGCGGTTCCAAACTGAAGCGCCTAGAACCGCACGGCCACAACGGCCGGCTCAGCTTTGTGTGAATGCTCTGAAAAGCTAATCACTTGGATATCACAGCTTCTTCTTCCTGTCGGTTAAATTTCGCGTCCGTAGCACGTCATCTTCGTGGTGTAGCAATTTTAATAGCCAGTACTGTAGAAACCAATAGTCAAGCATAAGAACTCAGACACTCCTCCCTCCCTCCCGACTGACCGTTTCGTAGAACTTGAGCTACAAGATGTACTTGTTGTGTGATTCCACATCGACTCAGAAGCCCTTTTGGCCTCAGACAGTTTTCCAGTCACGGCATCAAACGTTCCACCAGAATCGCAGAAGGGCGCCGTGAAGTCAGGCTGGCCCACGTCGCAGCGCTCCTTTTCTTTGAAGCGTCGGCTCTCAGCTCAGGACGGTGTCCTCATACTCGCAACCGAGAACGAGTCCCACCAGGTGGGGGTCTCGCCCTCAGTCCGCGCTCGAATTCCGGCACTGCTGCTACACTCAGGTGATGAGGCGCCGCCTGGCCGGATATCGATGCGGTCACTTTTCGGGTTGAACCCCCGCACTCCCACCCCCACCTTCAGCGCGCCTCAGCTGTTAAAGCTGTTACGTCCTTTCCCAGTCTCCTGCTCGATGGGAACGAATTTTTCAACTCAGTGTTGTTAATAATCTTGGAATTTTTATCAAAGTTTCCATAGAATGTGTCCAAAATGGCTCTGAGCACAATGGGACTTAACATCTTAGGTCATCAGTCCCCTGGAACCTAGAACTACTTAAACCTAACTAACCTAAAAACATCACACACGTCCATGCCCGAGGCACGTTTCGAACCTGCGACCGTAGCAGTCCCTCGGTTCCAGACTGCAGCGCCTAGAACCGCACGGCTACCACGGCCGGCAGAATGTGTCCCCCAACGACGAAAGTGGCGACTAGAGTACTCGCGTTGATGTTCGTGATTAAAGGTCTCCCACTCGGCCACGGTGACTGACAATGGCTCTGTGTTCGCCTCCACGTCATTTGCGGAGCCTTGTACTCTACACGGTATATGACATCTCTTCACTCCTCTTTTCCATCCTCAGTCAAACGGCAGGGTGGAGCAGATGGTTTGCATTTTTAAGGAAAGATGAAGGTGGCGATTCAGTCTTCTCCTAGTGAAGACTCTCTTTCCTAAGGGTTCCGTACTCTTATATGAGGTGCATTCAAGTTCTAAGGCCTCCGATTTTTTTTCTCCGGACTGGAAAGAGATAGTAACATGAGCATTGTTTTAAAATGACGCCGCGTTCATTGTCAATACGTCCCAGAGATGGCAGCACCGTACGGCAGATGGAATTTTACCGCCAGCGGCGAGAATGAGAACTGTTTTAAATACTTAAAATGGCGACGTTTTCCTTACTTGAACAGCGTGCAATCATTCGTTTTCTGAATTTTCGTGGTGTGAAACCAACTGAAATTCATCGACAGTTGAAGGAGATATGTGGTGATGGAGTTATGGATGTGTCGAGAGTGCGTTCGTTGGTGCGACAGTTTAATGAAGGCAGAACATCGTGTGACAACAAACCGAAACAATCTCGGGCTTGCACAAGCCGGTCTGACGACATGATCGAGAAAGTGGAGAGAATTGTTTTGGGGGATCGCCGAATGACTGTTGAACAGATCACCTCTAAGTTGGCATTTCTGTGGGTTCTGTGCACACAGTCCTGCATGACGACCTGAAAATGCGAAAAGTGTCATCCAGGTGGGTGCCACGAATGCTGACGGACGACCACATGGCTGCCCGTGTGGCATGTTGCCGAGCAATGTTGACGCGCAACGACAGCATGAATGGGACTTTCTTTTCGTCGGTTGTGACAATGGATGAGACGTGGATGCCATTTTTCGATCCAGAAACAAAGCGCCAGTCAGCTCAATGGAAGCACACAGATTCACCGCCACCAAAAAAATTTCGGGTAACCGCCAGTGCTGAAAAAATGATGGTGTCCATGTTCTGGGACAGCGAAGGCGTAATCCTTACCCATTGTGTTCCAAAGGGCACTACGGTAACAGGTGCATCCTATGAAAATGTTTTAAAGAACAAATTCCTTCCTGCACTGCAACAAAAACGTCCGGGAAGGGCTGCGTGTGTGCTGTTTCACCGAGACAACGCACCCGCACATCGAGCTAACGTTACGCAACAGTTTCTTCGTGATAAGAACTTTGAAGTGATTCCTCATGCTCCCTACTCACCTGACCTGGCTCCTAGTGACTTTTGGCTTTTTCCAACAATGAAAGACACTCTCCGTGGCCGCACATTCACCAGCCGTGCTGCTATTGCCTCAGCGATTTTCCAGTGGTCAAAACAGGCTCCTAAAGAAGCCTTCGCCGCTGCCATGGAATTATGGCGTCAGCGTTGTGAAAAATGTGTCGTCTGCAGGGCGATTACGTCGAGAAGTAACGCCAGTTTCATCGATTTCGGGTGAGTAGTTAATTTGAAAAAAAAAAAAAATCGGAGGCCTTAGAACTCGAATGCACCTCGTAGGATCACCTTTTTATCATTCTGTCTATATGTCTGTCCGACTGTTAAAAACGCTTTTTCTCAAGTATGCAAACACGTATCGAGTTGTAATTTACATCACATACTAATGTCTATGGTCTCTTGGCGGTATAATAGAAAGAAAGATTCTAAGTCAGTACAATCGAAAGATACTGCCATTTATATACCAGATATTTTGATACCCTCCCTCCCTCCCTCCGCAAAATCTATGGCGTACTTTCTGTTCACTAAGTATCATGAAATTTGGCTATAAGAAAGACTTGACAGTGCAAGTAAAAGGAAAACTGCGAAATTGTTAATTTGTAATTGTGTCATACGCAAAAAGATGTTTTGGCCTTTGTTATCCCACTGTCTACCTGTCTGCCTGCCTTTGAGTCTGTTAAGATGACTTTCTTTTTTATCAGAAACGGATGCATGTATGAAGTTGACATTAATGCCACGTATTTAGATCTATGGTCTGTTGGTGGTGTAAAAAAGTTCAGCTTTTAAGTCAATACAATCAGAAGATACGGCCAATTGTCACATATTTTGATCTTGCAAACACACTCATTAAAATATGTTGGATATTTGCCGTTGATCTAGAATCACGAAATTCGTTAAACAGCAAGATTTGACCGTTCAATTTTTTTGTTATATTGCACGAAAAGTATATGTCTATCATCGTTTTTTATCCAACTTCAGACTTGAAACTGGAACATTTCTGAAAGTCTTGGAATCCCTGTGACGAATATACAGGGTGAGTCACGAACTATTACCACCAAGAATAACCCCGAAAGTATGATAGGAGCTGAAAAGTTTGTGGGACAAATGTTGCATGGGGCAACGGGAGCCATAATATGACGTTGGTTTTTTGTTGCGAGGTGGGGTCGCTTCAGAGATATGAAGGATAACTTTGTTTCTTTTTTTAATGGGATGCTATAGTTTAGTACTACCCGTATGGAGGACATAGTGATAGACATCCCTGGGGTTGTGAAGCAGCTGAATGGGTTGAAAACAAATAAATCGCCAGGTCCTGATGGGATTCCAATTCGGTTTTACAGAGAGTACTCTACTGCATTGGCTCCTTACTTAGCTTGCATTTATCGCGAATCTCTCTCCCAACGTTAAGTCCCGAGCGACTGGAAAAAAGCGCAGGTGACGCCTGTATATAAGAAGGGTAGAAGGACGGATCCTCAAAATTACAGACCAATATCCGTAACATCGGTTTGTTGCAGGTTTCTCGAACATATTCTCAGTTTGAATATAATGAATTTCCTTGAGACAGAGAAGTTCTGTCCATGCATCAGCACGGCTTTAGAAAGCATCGCTCCTGCGAAAGGCAACTCGCCCTTTTTTCACGTGATATCTTGCGTACCATGGATGAAGGGTATCAGACGGATGCCATACTCCTTGACTTCCGGAAAGCGTTTGACGCGGTGCCCCACTGCAGACTCCTAACTAAGGTACGAGCATATGGGATTGGTTCCCAAATATGTAAGTGGCTCGAAGACTTCTTAAGTAATAGAACCCAGTACGTTGTCCTCGATGGTGAGTGTTCATCGGAGGTGAGGGTATCATCTGGAGTGCCCCAGGGATGTGAGGTAGGTCCGCTGTTGTTTTCTATCTACTTAATGATCATTTGGATAGGGTGGATAGCAATGTGCGGCTGTTTGCTGATGATGCTGTGGTGTACGGGAAGGTGTCGTCGTTGAGTGACTGTAGGAGGATACAAGATGACTTGGACAGGATTTGTGATTGATGTAAAGAATGGCAGCTAACTCTAAATATAGATAAATGTAAATTAATGCAGATGAATAGGAAAAAGAATCCCGTAATGTGTGAATACTCCATTAGTAGTGTAGCGCTTGACACAGTCACGTCGATTAAATATTTGGGCGTAACATTGCAGAGCGATATGAAGTGGGACAAGCATGTAATGGCAGTTGTGGGGAAGGCGGATAGTCGTCTTCGGTTCATTGGTAGAATTTTGGGAAGATGTGGTTCACCTGTAAAGGAGACCGCTTATAAAACACTAATACGACTTATTCTTGAGTACTGCTCGAGCGTTTGGGGTCCCTATCAGGTCGGATTGAGGGAGGACATACAAGCAATTCAGAGGCGGGCTGCTAGATTTGTTACTGGTAGGTTTGATCATCACGCGAGTGTTACGGAAATGCTTCAGGAACTCGGTTGGGAGTCTCTAGAGGGACGGAGGCGTTCTTTTCGTGAATCGCTACTGAGGAAATTTAGAGAACCTGTGAGGCTGACTGCAGTACAATTTTACTGCCGTCAACTTATATTTCGCGGAAAGACCACAAAAAAAGATAAGAGAGATTAGGACTCGCACAGAGGCATATAGGGAGTCATTTTTCCCTCGTTCTGTTTGGGAGTGGAACAGGGAGAGAAGATGCTAGTTGTGGTACGAGGTACCCTCCGCCACGCTCCGTATTGTGGATTGCGGAGTATGTATGTAGATTTAGATGATATCGGTTACCGAGACGAATCCAATTATGTGTAACAGTAAGGTCTTTGAAGGTCAGCGAAACTCACAAAGGTGGCATGAACGTCCATTTACCGAAGGTGTTCGAAGCTATAACCATTGGTATCAATCCAGTGCTGCAATCTTCTTATCATGGATTGAGTGGTATTTCTTATCACGCCGGCCCTTATCGAAGCACATGGTGTGACAATGCTCTCTCGCATATCTTCAAGTGTAGCTGGAACGTCTTTATATACAATGTCTTTTACGAACCCCCACAAGAAAAAATCCAGAGGCGTCAAGTGTGGCGAACGAGCCGGCCACGACACATCTCCTCCGCGTCCAATCCAACGATTTGGGATTGTCTCTGCGAGTCATTTCTAGCCACCAGCGAAAAATGTGTCGGACACCCATCGTGTTGATACCATACTCTGTTCCTTGTTCCTAAAGGTATTTCTTCCAATAATATGTTGTCTCGTCAGCAAACAAAATCACATTAATAAACGTGTCATCCCTCTGAATCTGAAGTTGAGCCCATCGGCAGAATCCAATGCGACGCATAAAATCCGCACCAGTTAATTCTTGGTAGAGACTGAGACAGTAATGACAATATTTATGGCGATGCGGAACGCGATCAACACTACTCTGGCTCATGCCACATTCCCTTGCGATTTGACGCGAACTATGTAGCAAAAGGATCTCGAACCACAGTTGCTAGAGTACCAATTTCCGTTTCCTCATTAATAACTTTCCTTTGTCGGATATGTTTCAGATGCGTTAAAGATCCAGTTGTTCTCAGTTTATCAGACACATATTTAAATGTACGACATGTAGGGTGAGTACAATGAGCATATCTTTCAGCGTATAAGTCTGTAGCTCTCACTGAATTTCGTTGGTATTCTCCGTAAATGAGAAGCATATCGACTTGTTCTTTGAAGGAATACATCATTCACATCCGCTCGATTCAACGATACTAGTCTTACCGTTCCTATTAGTGTTGCATTGCGAAACCGTCGAATGGTGTTTACATGTCAATGGCACGTTAGATGGATACGCCGTAATCGGCGAATATTTACTATTCGCACGATATACGAGAGAGAATTGTCAGAGCATGTGCTTCGATAAGTGGCGAAGTGATAAGGAATACCACTCAATCCATGATAAGAAGATTGCAGCACTGCGTTGATACCGGTGGTCATCACTTCGAATACCTTCTGTAAATGGACGTTCATGCCACCTTTATGACCTTCTTAGACCTTCAAAGACCGTACTGTTAGACATCAGTGGATTCGTCTCGATAACCGCTATCAGAAGATAAGTACCAAACTTTAACATCCCATTAAAAAAAATGAAGTTGACCTACATATCTCTGACGAGACCCCACCTAGCGACAAAAAACCAACGTCATATTATGGCCCCCGTTGTCCCATGCAACATTTTTGCCACTAACTTTTAGCTCCTATCGTACTTTCGGACTTCTTCTAGGTGGCAACAGTTAGTGATTCATCCTAATTAGCCGGCCGGAGTGGCCGTGCGGTTCTAGGCGCTTCAGTCTGGAACCACGCGACCGCTACCGTCACAGGTTCGAATCCTGCCTCGGGCAAAGATGTGTGTGATGTCCTTAGGTTAGTTAGGTTTAAGTAGTTCTAAATTCTAGAGGACTGATGACCTTAGATGTTAAGTCCGATACTGCTCAGAGAAATCTGAACCAATTTCATCCTAATTGTCAGTACGAATGTCGATAACAGGCATAAATCGTCGAGATTCTCGATTCCCTGGATGGATGAAGTGCCTGTACACGAAATTAAATTTGCAGGGAACCCTATGAGCGCGACTGCTACTCGCACCTGACCAGTTTTTGAGTACATCGAAAGGACACGCCTGTCACAGACAAAGGTACGGCGGAAGTTCTGCGCGGCAGATAATCGCGAACCATCCACCGCTTTCTCCATCACAACAACACCAACAGCATCCGCCATACTGATGCAACTTCGATTAAGGGAGACTCTGTATGGACACAAATATTCGGACAGCTTCGGCACCACGTTAGGCGTCCAGAGCCGCCGAGTTTACACGGTCCACGTTGACGGGATCCAGTTGCGGCGCCAGCAGCCCAGCTGCGGTGCCGTCGTTCGCCCGGGTGCAGCACCCCCTACGACCTGCGGTCAGTAACACGAATGCGGCAGTCGCTACCTCTTCCTGCTCCTGCGTGTCTCCCGGCGAGACGGCCGCTGTCCCCGCCGCCACACTACGAAGCGTCTTCCCGCGGCTTCCCTGACTCGGCTGGTCCCCGTGTCTCCTGGCGACGCTCCGCAGACCGCGCCAAGCCTTTTGGATCGCTGCACTGACCTCGATCCGACGCAGGGCGGTCACACAGACCTACCCAGATTTCTTGTCCTCTCCTAGCCGCTCGTACAGGACACAGTGATGGACACAACATCTTACAGTCAGCCCACATCGGAAAATGGACTCTTTTGCTGCAGAACAAGTGTCCTTGTGATACTCCCCATACTTGACTGTTGTTGTTGTTGTGGTCTTCAGTCCTGAGACTGGTTTGATGCAGCTCTCCATCCTACTCTATCCTGTGCAAGCTTCTTCATCTCCCAGTAACTACTGCAAACCTACATCCTTCTGAATCTGCTTTGTGTATTCATCTCTTGGTCTCCCTCTACGATTTTTACCCTCCACGCTGCCCTCCAACACTAAATTGATGATCCCTTGATGCCTCAGAACATGTCCTACCAACAGATCCCTTCTTCTAGTCAAGTTGTGCCACAAATTTCTCTTCTCCCCAATCCTATTCAATACCTCCTCATTAGTTATGTGATCTACCCATCTAATCTTCAGCATTCTTCTGTAGCACCACATTTCGAAAGCTTCTATTCTCTTCTTGTCCAAACCATTTATCGTCCACGTTTCACTTCCATACATGACAACACTCCATATAAATACTTTCAGAAACGACTTCCTGACACTTAAATCTACACTCGATGTTAACAAATTTCTCTTTCTCAGAAACGCTTTCCTTGCCATTGCCAGTCTACAGTTTATATCCTGTCTACTTCGACCATCATCAGTTATTTTGCTCCCCAAATAGCAAAACTCCTTTACTACTTTAAGTGTCTCATTTCCCAATCTAATTCCCTCAGCATCACCCGACTTAATTCGACTACATTCCATTATCCTCGTTTTGCTTTTGTTAATGTTCATCTTATATCCTCCTTTCAAGACACTATCCATTCCGTTCAACTGCCTTTCCAAGTCCTTTGCTGTCTCTGACAGAATTACAATGTCATCGGCAAACCTCAAAGTTTTTATCTCTTCTCCATGGATTTTAATACCTACTCCGAATTTTTCTTTTGTTTCCTTTACTGCAAGCTCAATATACAGATTGAATAACATCGGGGAGAGGATACAACCCTGTCTCACTCCCTTCCCAACCACTGCTTCTCTTTCGTGTCCCTCGACTCTTATAACTGCCATCTGGCTGCTGTACAAATTGTAAATAGCCATTCGCTCCCTGTATTTTACCCCTGCCACCTTCAGAATTTGAAAGTCAACATTGTCAAAAGCTTTCTGTAAGTCTACAAATGCTAGGAACATAGGTTTGCCTTTCCTTAATCTAGCTTCTAAGATAAATCGTAGGGTCAGTATTGCCTCACGTGTTCCAATATATCTACGGAATCCAAACAGATCTTCCCCGAGGTCAGTTTCTACTAGTTTTTTCATTCGTCTGTAAAGAATTCGCGTTAGTATTTTGCAGCCGCGACTTATTAAACTGATAGTTCGGTAATTTTCACACCTGCTTTCTTTGGGATTGGAATTATTATATTCTTCTTGAAGTCTGAGGGTATTTCGCCTGTCTCATATATCTTGCTCACCAGATGGTAGAGTTTTGTCAGGACTGGCTCTCCCAAGGCTGTCAGTAGTTCTAATGGAATGTTGTCTACTCCCGGGGCCTTGTTTCGACTGAGGTCTTTCAGTGCTCTGTGAAACTCTTCACGCAGTATCGTATCTCCCATTTCATCTGCATCTACATCCCCTTTCATTTCCATAATATTGTCGTCAAGTACATCGCCCTTGTATAAACCCTCTATATACTCCTTCCACCTTTCTACTTTCCCTTCTTTGCTTAGAACTGGGTTGCCACCTGAGCTCTTGATATTCATACAAGTGGTTCTCTTTTCTCCAAAGGTCTCTTTAATTTTCCTGTAGGCAGTATCTACTTTACCTATAGTGAGGTAAGCCTCTACATCATTACATTTGTCCTCTAGCTGTCCCTGCTTAGCTATTTTGCACTTCCTGTCGATCTCATTTTTGAGACGTTTGTATTCCTTTTTGCCTGCTTCATTTACTTCATTTTTATATTTTCTCCTTTCATGAATGAAGTTCAATATTTCTTCTGTTACCCAAGGATTTCTAGCAGCCCTCGTCTTTTTACCTACTTTATCCTCCGCTGCCTTCACTACTTCATCCCTCAAAGCTACCCGTTCTTCTTCTACTGTATTTCTTTCCCCCATTCCTGTCAATTGTTCCCTTATGCTCTCCTTGAAACTATGTACAATCTCTGGCTCTTTCAGTTTATCCAGGTCCCATCCCCTTAAATTCCCACCTTTTTGCAGTTTCTTCAGTTTTAATCTACAGTTCATAACCAATAGATTGTGGTCAGAGTCCACATCTGTCCCTGGAAATGTCTCACAATTTAAAACCTGGTTCCTAAATCTCTGTCTTACCATTATATAATTTATTTGAAACCAGTCAGTATCTCCAGGCTTCTTCCATGTATACAGCCTTCTTTTACGATTCTTGAACCAAGTGTTAGCTATGATTAAGTTGTGCTCTGTGCAAAATTCTACCAGGCGGCTTCCTCATTCATTTCTTCCCCCCCAATCCATATTCACCTACTACGTTTCTTTCTCTCACTGTTCCTACTACCGGATTCCAGTCACCCATGACTATTAAATTTTCGTCTCCCTTCACTATCTGAATAATTTATTTTATTTCATCATACATTTCTTCAACTTCTTCGTTGACATATAAACTTGTACTACTGTGGTAGACGTGGGCATTGTGTCTATCTTGGCCACAATAATACGTTCACTATGCTGTTTGTAGTAGCTTCCCCGCACTCCTATTTTTTATTCATTATTAAACCTACTCCTGCATTACTCCTATTTGATTTTGTATTTCTAACCCGGTATTCGCCTGACCAAAAGTCTGTTTCCTCCTGCCACCGAACTTCACTAATTCCCACTATATCTAACTTTAACCTATCCATTTCCCTTTTTAAATTTTCTAACCTACCTGCCCGATTAAGGGATCTGACATTCCACGCTCCGATCCATAGAACGCCAGTTTTCTTTCTTCTGATAACGACATCCTCTTGAGTAGTCCCCGCCCGAAGATCCGAATGGGGGACTATTTTACCTCCGGAATATTTTACCCAAGAGGACGCCATCATCATTTAACCATACAATAAAACTGAATGCCCTCGGGAAAAATTACGGCCGTAGTTTCCCCTTGCTTTCAGCCGTTCGCAGTACCAGCACAGCAAGGCCGTTTTGGTTATGTTACAAGGCCAGATCAGTCAGTCATCCAGACTGTTGCCTCTGCAACTACTGAAAAGGCTGCTGCCCCTCTTCAGGAACCACACGTTTGTCTGGCCTCTCAACAGATACCCCTTCGCTGTGGTTGCACCTACGGTACGGCTATCTGTATCGCTGAGGCACGCAAGCCTCCCCACCAACGGCAAGGTCCATGGTTCATGGGGGGCATACTTGACTATGATGACGTTATTCTCCAAGGACTTCCGTACGAAAGCTCAAGTAGAATAGAACTGGACATGAAGTTTTGTGTGTGATACATTTGCGACCTACGCTATTTCGACTATCACTCCTGCCTACGAACAGTTCTCATGGCTGCGTACCGATAAACGTAGAGACCATTATACTCTATGCATCTTCTACCGTCTTATCCCTCCCATTGTTCAACTTTTGCACTATTATCTGAACAACAACAGCAACAAATTAACATCCACTCTGTATCATCACATAACACTGCCATGATCTCTAAATCATTTTCTCTATCTCGAATCCAACTTTGGAGCAACCTTCCTCAATAAAATCAAAGAAACTGACTTCCTTCCAAACTCCAAAAGACAACTGAGGGTTCACCTCGTATCACAACAGGCCTCTCTCCCAGCTCACTCTCGTCAATCCCCTCCTCCCCCACAATTCCTCCCTCGCCCATGTTGGCGTAGTTCTTTACTTACATTCGGCGCTTTCTTAACAGCTACCGTTCATTTTAATCTTCCTCTCTTCCTTTATTCCTTCCACTTCTGTAATGCTAAACATGTATTCAAATCTGCTAAACTAATCTCTATCACTCTTAATGCTTTTTACAATCATTATTAGTAGTAGTATTAATGTTAACTATTATTTTCATCATCAATATTATTGTCAATTAATAGTATCATTATTAGCGTCAACTATTATTTTCTTTATCTTTCTTTTCACACCGGGATACGTTAAATCAGTCAGTTTTTAATGTTCTGTACCTTTCTGTTAGCCTAGGTTTGTTTCATTCTTCCTTATATTGCGCCGGCCGGGGTAGCTGAGCGGTTCTAGGCGCTACAGTCTGGAACCGCGCGACCGCTACGGTCGCAGGTTCGAATCCTGCCTCGGGCATGGGTGTGTGTGATGTCCTTAGGTTAGTTAGGTTTAAGTAGTTCTAAGTTCTAGGGGACTGATGACCTCAGAAGTTAAGTCCCATAGTGCTCAGAGCCATTTGAACCATTTTTTTCTTATATTGGTTTCCTTTCTTCCTCAGAGATTTGAATTATTCGTCTGGATTTCATTTTGACTTGAAATCTCTCTTTCTTGTCTTTGGTTATTATTATTATTGCGAATGTTTTTGTAATAGCTTTGGTATATGTTGTTCCTAGTCAGATGTAAGAGGGAGCCTTAAACCCTTAATCTGGTCATGCTAAATAAGCAATAAATAAATAAATAATATATGAAAAACACTCATTTGGCATTGTTTCACTAATTATTAATTGTTACGATTTAGACATTGGGTTATCAGTCTAGTGTCTAGAGTAGTGAAAGACAATGGACTAATAACGCTAATTCTAGATCGTAGAAGTTAATAATTTGTGAAACAAGTGGAAAATAAATGTTTTTTATCTACAATTAAAAGTTGGAAAGTCTTTTCTGTATGTTTTGGCCCGGAATGTAGTCCTGTACAGAAGCGAAACATGAATGATA
Organism: Schistocerca cancellata; assembly: GCF_023864275.1. Classification (NCBI taxonomy): domain Eukaryota; kingdom Metazoa; phylum Arthropoda; class Insecta; order Orthoptera; family Acrididae; genus Schistocerca; species Schistocerca cancellata. Next base: position 524,601,155 of record NC_064633.1, read on the forward strand.
AACGGTTCAGACAAGAAGACCATAGAATATTTGGAATTGTGGAGCTACTGGAGAAAAAGATTAGATTGTTGGACCGGTCAACCAATGGAGAGGTACTGAATCGAACTCCAGAGAAAAGATGTTCGTGAGAAAACTTAACTAAAAGGACAGCTCTGTTGACAGGACACATCTTGAGGTAAGAAGGAATAGTCGATTTGGTGGTGGAGGAAAGCATGACGAGTAAAAGTTGTAGAGAGAGACCAGGGCTTGAAGTGTACGTGGGTTTCAGCAGTAAGACTTGCAGTAAAGAATCACTCACAGAATATATAATGGAGGGCAACAGCAAACAATTCTAGTAGACGAGAACAACAACTGTAAGTAGGCTGTTTAGGTTCTTATATTGGTAACGCCACCGCCACGTAGCGCTCTGTACGAAAATCAATGGCTGTGCTGTGTGCTGTCTGAGGCTGGTCGGCATTGTTGTACATTCACGCATTTACACACATTTCATAACTCTTAAAGTACGGTTCTTGGTTTCCAACAACCTTTTTCACAAACCAGAGTCCATAACCACTACTCATTATTCCTTACCTTATTACACATATACATATTCGTCGACACTTCTTCAATATTTCATCATAACAGATACATAGCATAATCAAATTCCTCATATGGCATCAGCTTATTGATCATAAACATACGTCAGCAGCATAATACACATCGTCATCGTAATAATACCTTCATAATACCTCAGTCAAATCTCATAAACGTCGTAGCTTTCTGCAATAATATCAAAACCTAAACAAAATTCTATGCTCATTTCAATAGTGTCATCTACCTCAAACGTACTTTAAAAATCATGATCCCACACCAAATACATCATTCAAAGCTCTTATAGTATCACAGTGGTTCCGAAAAAATATGAACAGTTCACAAAGTACAGACGGAATACGATTTCATAAGTATGAAGTTATCAAACTGTGTAATTACGTAAACATCTGTCACTGATGTAGTAAAAAAATGTTTGACTCTCTCAGTTAAATGATCAGATAGCTGTGTAATTTATGTGTTAGAGAAATATGGTACCTATGTGTAAAATTGTTTAAGCAAATAACATATTAGCTAGGGCTCCTTGTGCTTGCTAAACACATGGTACACAAAGTAAGCGTGTACCCCCCTGAGGATTAATGTAATTATACCCTCAGGTGTTACCGATTACAGCAATGGAATGAAATGTATCACAGAAAACCTTTGTATCATTGTAATTAAAAAATCTTTAAAAATAAATGTTTTAGGTACAAAATTAATCACTCAAATACGTGTCCTTTAGCGCTAAATGTGCGTCTTGCTATAAGATAATTCTGTGGAAGTGTCGTAGTTATCGTCCTCTGTAAGGAGGAACAAATAGCATTAAGAGTAAATGATACATTGGTGACAGACGTGTATAGTGTTGCAGAACTTTTTAACAAACATTTTATAACTGTTACTGAAAAGATGGGGTTGTCAGGTTCGGTAGGTGCTGCTATGGAATACCTCAGACCAGACATTTCAAGTAACTTCCATAATATGAATTTGACCCTCATTACCCCAATAGAAATAATGTCCATCATAAAATCTTTAAAATCAAAAACATCTAGTGGGTATGATGAAATATCAACCACGTTAATTAAAGAATGTGATTCTGAGCTAAGTAACATATTAAGCTATCTGTGTAACCAGTCGTTTATCAGTGGAATATTTCCTGAATGGCTGAAATATGCTGAAGTTAAGCCACTGTGTAAGAAGGGAGATAAAGAAATAGCATCAAATTTCTGCCCAATTTCACTGTTGCCAGCATTCTCAAAAATTTTAGAAAACGTAATGTACAGTCGGCTTTATAACCATCTTATCTCAAATAACATACTGTCAAAGTCACAGTTTGGATTTCTAAAAGTTTCTGATATTGAGAAGGCTATCTACACTTACGGTGAAAATGTGCTTTATTCATTAGACAAAAAATTGCAGGCAACTGGTATATTTTGTGATCTGTCAAAAGCATTTGACTGTGTAAATCACAATATCCTTTTAAGTAAATTAGAATATTATAGTGTAACAGGAAATGCTGCAAAATGGTTCAAATCTTATATCTCTGGCAGGAAACAAAGGGTGTTATTAGGAAAGAGACATGTATCAACCTATCAGGCATCATCCAACTGGGAACTAATTACATGTGGGGTCCCACAAGGTTCTATTTTAGGGCCCTTACTTTTTTTGTGTATATCAATGACCTTTCATCAATAACATTACCAGATGCCAAGTTCGTTTTGTTTGCCGATGATACAAACATTGCAATAAATAGCAAATCAAGTGTAGTCTTAGAAAGATCAGCCAATAAAATATTTGTGGACATGAATCGCAGGTCCCTAGCCAATTCTTTGTCACTAAACTTTGAAAAAACACACTACATGCAGTTCAGAACTTGTAAGGGTTGTCCCACGAGTATATGTCTAACATACAATGACAAGAAGAATGAAGAAGTGGACAGTGTTAAATTCTTGGGATTACAGCTTGATAATAAATTCAACTGGGAGGAGCACACCACAGAACTGCTGAAGTGTCTTAACAAATCTTTCTTTGCAATGCAAATTTTGTCAGGCATAGGGGATATAAAAATGAAAAAGCTGGCGTACTATGCTTACTTTCATTCCATAATGTCATATGGGATTATTTTTTGGGGTGATTCATCAAGCCAAGCTACAGTTTTCTGGGCACAAAAACGTGCAGTAGGAGTTATATGTGGTGTGAACTCAAGAACATCCTGAAGAAGCCTGTTTAGGGAACTAGGGATACTAACTACTGCTTCCCAATATATTTATTCCTTAATGAAATTTGTCATTAAAAATATATCACTTTTTCAAACCAGCAGCTCAATTCATGGAATCAATACTAGAAATAAGAATAATCTTCACAAGGATTTAAAGTCACTTAGTCTTGTACAAAAAGGTATGTATTATTCAGGAACACACATTTTCAATAACTTGCCAGCAGCCATAAAAAGCTTAACAACCAATGAAATTCAGTTTAAGAGAAGCCTAAAGGATTTATTGGTGGCCAACTCCTTCTACTCCATTGATGAATTTCTCAGTAAAACCAACTGATTTGTATATAAGTACAAAACAACTTCTGCACAATTTCAGTGCAGTAATGTGTTCATTGAAAATTTGTGTGTGTGTGTGTGTGTGTGTGTGTGTGTAAGTACAGTCTAACTTCTGCACCGTTTCAGTGCAGTAATGTGTTCATTGTAAATAAGTATTATAGTAGTTGTATTACATGTTTATTACCTTATAAATAAATAAAAAACTTTTTTATTTTAAATTCAGTGCATTAGTATTTGTAAAATGACTCTTTCATATAGTGTTCATTAAAAATGAGGATCATTCCACTTGGGACCTGTGGAATGGTACATAAGCTTATTTGTTTTAGTTGTAAATATTTGTCATGTATTGTTGTTCTTCTGACATGTTCCACATCCTGGAAGACCTCCTCACTACGGATCAATTGGAATGAAAGTAAATCTAATCTAATCTAATCTAAGCAAAGTGCTGCTAAAGTCAATGTACTCACCTCATCATAAACAAAAGTGAAATGCTTTGCGTATAGATATCATAGTTATTATGCTTATTGCTGTGATGAAGAAAGTACTGTACTGTAACGTATTGTTGTGCTACGGAAAAGGCTGTCTCATTGTAGCTATACCACAAAAGTTACTACTAAAACACGTTTTACTTTCCAGAATAATACATAAAAGCTGTGCAGATATAAAACAGATACACCACAAAAGCAACAATGTAAATTGTGTCACACATTAGTAGCGTCGTGATATAATCGTGTAGCTGTCAAAGAAACCAAATGCTAAGCAATCTTTAATCCCACAGAAAGTACTTCAAATATAGAATGTCTTTTCAAGTAAACCAAAATGTTGCATGAAAACCTCATTAGCAGTGCCAGTATATGTTCTAAGTATGTGAGCCTTATAGTCGTTACGTTATCATGCAACTAACAAGCAAGGATATACAAATAACAACACTGTGTCGTCTGTTCTCTATAACAATGCATTCGTAATTACTGTCTAAATATGCTCCCTGGGTTCTAGACTGGATAGTTTATTTTAAAACATAGTTGCATGTTAACAGTTTCTAAGTGTGACAAAGAGTACTAGTAACGTGAAGTGAAAAATTTTATAGCAAAGACTAAGTTAAAAAGCAGATTATCTCTCAATAAGCGGTTTTACATGTGAAATGTGGTGCAATCCTTTACTCTTCATAGTACTCATGCGGTATACGTCGGTAAAGAATACTGGAATTTGTCTCAAGGTTAGCTTATGTTATTTTTCTCAAGCGCAGCCGGTGTACGTGGCTGCCTGCGGTGCGAGTCATTTTCTGTTTATTTGTTGGCGTGCGTCGTTATTGGGATTAGAAGACCTAACTTCTACAAATTCACCTTGTCGAGAGGGCCCTGACCTGTTTGAATCCCGCCAGTTCTGATGAAATTCAGGTCTGTTGTTTTGTCGGCAGTTTACATAGTTCCTTGCTTGTCGGTCATGTGGTGGAGAATTTTTCCCGGAATCGTAACTGCACGGTGGACTGTTGCATCTGAAGTTATTCTGTCTTGTTGATAATAATTATTTTGGTTCCCATATTGTCTGTTTCTCTGATTGTCTCTGTGATAGTCGTTACTGTGGAGAGGTGATCTTTCCCTGTGATTATTACTACTCTGCCAACGGTTGTCATGTGGGTGGTGTCTGTTTTGGTCACGATTTATGTTGTAAGAATAGCCTTGTCGTGTCCATTTGTTATTTCTGTCACTGCGGAATTGTGACGGATGTGACCTGTAATTGTTGTGCTCCTGTTTCCGCGTTCCGCGATTGTCAGTGTCAATTTACAATTCTTGTAACAGTCCCTGACAAGCTTCAATGTCGTCTTTGCAACGTCCTGCCAAAATAATATGTCGTACATGTTCAGGTAATTTGATTAAACAAACGCGGATGAGTTCTGAGGGGCTGTATGGGTTTGACAGGTACTGATTCTTGTGCAACATGTCTTCAAAATATTTCACAAGACTGGAAAATTCAGATTGTTCGAAATGTTTCATCATTATGGTGCTATGTTTTACTCGGTCTTGTGTAGCTTGAGACCAATATGCTGAGAGGAAGGCATGATAAAATTTTCCTTCACTGTGGCAACCGTGAATGACCGATCGCATTCTTGCAGCTGGTTCATTCTCTAAATAGCCACACATAAATTCTAATCTGTGCTCTAATGACCAGTTGGGAGGAAAAGCCGGCCGAAGTGGCCGTGCGGTTAAAGGCGCTGCAGTCTGGAACCGCAAGACCGCTACGGTCGCAGGTTCGAATCCTGCCTCGGCCATGGATGTTTGTGATGTCCTTAGGTTAGTTAGGTTTAACTAGTTCGAAGTTCTAGGGGCCTAATGACCTCAGCAGTTGAGTCCCATAGTGCTCAGAGCCATTTGAACCATTTGGGAGGAAAACAATGAGAGAATTGATGAAGCCACGGTTGTGGATGAATGTCGTTGCCGGAATTCTTAAATGTTTTGAATTTATGTGTAGTAATAAACAGCTTATAGTCAAAATCATCATGTCGGCGAGTCGCATATCGGTCATTGTTACGTCGTTTCGGCGGTTCCATTTCAAAATTCGGTGCACCTTGCCAATTTCTTTCATAATTTCCGAAATGCGCTGTGTTATTATTTTGTGGCTGTTCCGTATTTCTATGTCCCTCTTCCCGTATTGGGGCGCCAGTGTCCTCTGAAATACGTAATTCTTGTATTACCTGTGTCAGCTGATCTTGTACTTCCCGGATTTCTCTTTGGTGTTGCGTATTAATTTGATTCTGATTTTGTTTGAATTTCCTAATTTGTTCGCACTCTTCTGTGTCATTAAAGACTACCGGATTTGTGTCATTCAGATTATCATCTACCTTCGTAGATAAATTATTTAGCTGATCCGAAAGTTCTACTACTTTCTCTGATAATGAACTAATTTCCTCCATGTGTCTTTCTAAACCAAGTTTCAGAGTATCTACTGTGTCCTTTAGGTTTTTCTGAGTTTTTGCAAGTTGCGTAACCGAATCGGTAGATGCAACTGAGTCAATTTTAGCTTGCAAGGTCTCATGATTTTCATGAACAATAGTTTGCAGTTCTTTTATGGCTGCTTCGTGATTCTGTAATGCATTTTCATGCCGCGAAAAAATAGGTTCAAAATGCTGACAAATTTTTTTTTTCGTCATTACAGACTTTTTGACATTTCGATTCAGTGTTATGTAACTCAGTAGTTAAATCTTCACGTGTTTGTTCAAGCGTGGTGTCTAACTTCCGAAGACTTTTTTCCATCGTGTCTAACTTTTGAAGCTTTTGCTGTGTTTGTCTCTGATTTTGTTCCATTTGTTGCATTAATTGCAATAACAATGTCTTAGTGTCTGGAATCTGTTTCTCTATGCCTTTTGGCAGTGCATTTTCACCGACAACATTCACATTTTGACAAGCAGAAAATGTGCCTTGACTCATTTGAGAAAACGGTGAGGACCCAAATCCTGAGTCTACAGTATTTGCAACATTGTGGTCTGTCATTTCGGATTCCTGAGGCGAGCTGTTGCCGACCGATCGATCGATAATGCTTCCCTGTTCACTACTTGTTTCACTGTCTACACCATTATTTGCCGCCCGCTCCATTTCCCTATGCACAATTACCAAATTACCACTTTGAATGTCTGTTAATTCATTACACAGTGGTGCTGATAAGCTACGCTCGTCTTCACTGTTATTTCTCAGTTTACTTTGGAGCCTAGTGTTACGTTTTTCACACGCCATTATTGTCACAGTATTTCATACGATAACACAGAAAAGCACAATTTGAAGAGCAAAAATAAGAGAACACATTAACATAGCACTGCAAATAATATCTAGTTAATTGCAGCTGCGAAATACTTGGTGCAAATCTACATGCATACCACAACTGTTTTACTGTACAACAATGAAAGACTGCAACTACAAAGGAGATTCTCTCTACAATTATTTATGCATTTATTTATTTATTTATGCATTTATTTTACCTGGCAAGATTAGGGCCTTCAGGCCCTCTCTTACACCTAACCAGGCATACTCAGATTCAACAAATTTCAGTTTCTACAGAACATTAAGGACATATAACATGTTATACAGTATTAATGTTACAGAAAAAAATTAGAGATTATAAAAGTACTACAATGATAATTATAAAAATCAAAAAATAATTATAATAATCAAGAATAATAATAATAATAGTAATGACTATGTATAGGAAAGTGAACATATTTTTTCTTTTATGAATGTCAGTCCTATTGCTAGTTGGGAATTTTCTCGTTATATTCTTGCAGCTTGTGAGTTATTCTCATCAAGCAGAGACATAAGACGATAGAATGGGGTGAAAGAGATATAGAAAAGGTAGATAAGTTAGAGGAGGAGAAATAGAATGGTAAAATTCGAAGCTATGATGGAGAGGAGAAAGAAAAAGATGAGAGGGGCACGACAATGGTGGCTATACCGTCCCTAATATGTAAGTCTTGAGTTCCCTCTTGAATGTTAAGTGGTTCTGGATAAGACGCAGATCACAGGGGAGCGCGTTCCATAGTCGTATGGCTGAGATGGAGAATGACACAGAGAAAGATTTTGTGTTATGTAAAGGTACAGCCAAGATGCTAGATGTATCCGATCTGGTATTGCGGTTGTGGAATGATGATAGGTGTTTAATGTGAGAAGATAAGTATTGGGGGCACCAGTGGCTAAGAAATCGTTGAAGTAAGCACATCGTGTGGAGATCGCGTGCCTTATGTGGGCGTATCCAACCTAGCTGGGAGTATGAAGGACTGATATGATCATACAACCGTATATTGCATACGTATCTAACGCAAGCATTCATCACTAGCTCGAGGCATCTCGAATTTTCACTATTTGTGCCGTGTTGAACTACATCACAGTAGTAAAGATTAGGCAAGACTAGTGTTTGGACTAATTTTTGTTTAACATGGGTTGGAAATATTTTTCTAAATTTTTGAATTGCATGTAGGGAGGAGAGCGATTTCCGGCAAGCTGTGACTGTTTGTTCTTCCCAGTTTAGGTGTTCATCCAAGATTATTCCAAGGTCTTTTACTGTTTTTTGGTATGGTAGTTGGGTACCATTGAGGAGTATTTGAGGGACTGTTTCGCGAAAGTACCAACTGATTAACTTTGGATGAGATATAAGTATGACCTGGGATTTCTTGGGGTTTAGTTTCAGACCCAGGTTCTGTGCCCATCGAGAAACAGAGCAAAGATCTGCGTTCATACTCGCTACTGAGTCAGCAATGTTCTTGGGGCTTGCACTTATGTACAGTTGGATGTCGTCGGCATATAGATGGTAGTTGCAGGAGTGAATCACTGAAGAAATATCATTAATGTACAGTGAGAAGAGTAATGGACCAAGGACGGAGCCTTGGGGAACTCCAGAGCGCACGTTTTTCCATGATGACTTTTCCGACCCACAAATGACTTGTTGACTTCTGTTTTTGAGGTAGCTGTCGAACCAGTGTATAGCGCTGTTTGAGAAATTCAGCTGTTTCATTTTAATTAGTAATATATCAAAGTCAACTGTATCAAAAGCCTTGCCAAAGTCAAGCAGTGTTAGGATGGTAGCTTCACGTCTGTCCATAGCATGTTTAATGTCATCAGTTACTTTGATTAATGCAGTTGCTGTACTATGGTGCTTTCGAAAGCCTGACTGATATTTGTTGTGGATGTTATGAGTTTTGAGGTAATCCGTCAGCTGTTCATGGACGATGTATTCTAGGGCTTTAGATATTGCGGATAGTATGCTGATCGGCCTGTAGTCACCTGGCGACTTAGGGTTGTCAGTCTTGGGTATAGGTTGAATTAAACTTTGCTTCCACTCAGTAGGATATGTACTACTGACAAGAGACAGGTTGAAGATGTCTGTGATAACTGGAGTAATAGTGTCTACGACGTTCTTAATCATGCCAATGCTCACTCCATCATTTCCTACTGCCTCGGAAGAGATTCTCATAATTGCCTTGTGTACTGTGCCAGTAGTTACATGTTTTAGGAAAAACTTGTCTCTCGAGAGATTGATATCTTGGGGCTGGTAATTTGTCGCTGCGTGGCAGTTTATAGCTGTTGAGAAGAAATCATTGAATTCTTCTGCAGACGCTTGATAAACAGCGTCAGATCTTCGCTTCCCTATACCGAAACTGCGCAGCTTTTTCCACAGTGCAGCAGGTTTTGTTATACCGCATACGACAGAGCGGGCATGTCTGATTTTGACATTCCTCACGCTTTGCTTGGTTCTATTTCGGAGTTTCCTATAAGCTTCGTACGCCTCGGGAGTTGGGTTACGCTTGAAGGCCCTATGTGCAGCATCACGTTTATTCATTAACTGGCGTAATGCAGTGGTGAGCCACGGAGCGGGAGCTCTCTTTACCTTGACAGTGCGTTGAGGAGCATGTTTATCATACAGTGTAATAATTTCGCGACATAATTCCCGAATTTTTCCGTCTGAAGTCGGTTCATTGCTTATATCATGCCAAGGGATGTCTGAGCAATCCTTTTGAAGAGCGCTAGCAATAAACAAAAGCTACACTAATTACACAATCTACAAGAAAACATCAGAAGATTCCAGTGAGGTATCCTCGGCTAATGGTCGACATATGAAACGTCCCCTTAGAAAAATTATTGAATAATTTGTAAAAATTTTTGTGGGGAGCATGGGGGCTATGTAAGTAGGCTGTTTAGGTTCTTATATTGGTAACGCCACCGCCACGTAGTGCTCTGTATGAAAATCACTGGCTGTGCTTTGTGCAGTCTGAGGCTGGTCGGCATTGTTGCAATATTCGCCATTGTAGTGTTGGGCAGTTGGCTGTTAACAGCGCGTAGCGTCGCGCAGTTGGAGGTTAGCAGTAGTGGATGTGGGGAGAGAGATGGCGGAATTTTGAGAGCGGACGATCTGGACGTGTGTCCATCAGAAAGAGTAAATTTGTAATACTGGATATCATGGATTGATAAATATATTATCACTTTTGAACACTCTTCAGGTAAATACATTGTTTGTTCTCTATCAAAACCTTTCATTTGCAAACTATGGCTATCAGTAGTTAGTACCTTCAGTAGTTTGAATCTTTTATTTAGCTGGCAGTAGTGGCGCTCGCTGTATTTCAGTAGTTCGAGTAACGAAGACTTTTGTGAGGTAAGTGGTTTGTGAAAGGTATAGGTTAATGTTAGTCAGGGCCATTCTTTTGTAGGGATTATTAAAAGTCAGATTGCGTTGCGCTAAAAAATATTGTGTGTCAGTTTAAGCACAGTCGTGTACAATTTTTCTAAGGGGACGTTTCATATGTCGACCCTTAGCCGAGGATACCTCACTGAAATCTTCTGATTTTTTTCTTGTAGTTTGTGTAATTAGTGTAGATTTTGTTTATTGCTAGCGCGTAATTGTAGAGAGAATCTCCTTTGTAGTTGAGGCCTTTCATTGTTGTACAGTAAAACAGTTGTGGCATGCATGTAGATTTGCACCAAGTATTTCGCAGCTGCGCTTGCAATTAACGAGATATTATTTTCAGTGCTATGTTAATGTGTTCTCTTATTGTTGCTCTTCAAATTGTGTTTTTCTGTGTTATCGTGTGAAATATTGTGACAATAATGGCGTGTGAAAAACGTAATACTAGGCTCCAAAGTAAACTGAGAAATGACAGTGAAGACGAAAGCAGTGTGTTAGCGCCACCGAGTAATGAATTAACTAATGTTCAAAGTAGTAATGTGGTAATTGTACATAGGGAAATGGAGCGGGCTGCAAACAGTGGTGTAGACAGTGAAACAATTAGTGAACAGGGATGCATTATCGATCGATCGGTCGGCAACAGCTTGCCGCAGGAATCCGAAATGGCAGGACACAATATTGCAAATACTGTAGACTCAGGTTTTGGGTTCTCACCGTTTTCTCAAATGAGTCAAGACACATTTTCCGCTTGTCAAAATGTGAATGTTGCCGGTGCGAATTAACTGCCGAAAAGCACTGAGGAACATGTTTCAGACACCAGTGCACTGTTATTACAGTTAATGCAACAAATGGGACAAAGGCTACAAAAGTTAGACATAACGCTTGAACAAAATCAGAAACAAATGGGACAAAATCTTCAAAAGTTAGACACAATGGAACAACACCAGAGACAAACACAGCAACAGTTAGACGCAATGGAACAAAATCTTCACACCACGCTTGAACAGACACGTGAGGATTTAACTACTGAGTTACATAACATTGAATCGAAATGTCAAAAAGTCTGTAATGACGTAAAAACACAAATTTGTGAGCATTTTCAACCTATTTTTTCGCGTCATGAAAATGCACTACAGAATCACGAAGCAGCCATAAAAGAACTGCAAACTATTGTTCATGAAAATCCTGAGACCTTGCAAGCTAAAATGGACTCAGTTGCATCTACCGATTCGGTTAAGCAACTTGCAAAAACTCAGGAAAACTTAAAGGACACAGTAGAAAGACACATGGAGGAAATTAGCTCATTATCAGTGAAAGTAGTTGAACTTTCGGATCAGCTAAATAATTTATCTACGAAGGTAGATGATAATCTGAATGACACAAAACCAGTAGTCTTTAATGACACAGAAGAGTGCGAACAAATTAGGAAACTGAAACAAAATCAGAATCAAATTAATACGCAACACCAAAGAGAAATCCGGGAAGTACAAGATCAGCTGACACAGGTAATACAAGAATTACGTATTTCAGAGGCCACTCGCGCCCCAATACGGGAAGAGGGACATATAAATACGGAACAGCCACTAAATAATAACTCAGGGCATTTCGGAAGTTATGAAAGAAATTGGCAATGTGCACCGAATTTTGAGATGGAACCGCCGACACGACGTAACAATGACCGACATGCGACTCGGCGACATGCTTCAATGTCGTCTTTGCAACGTCCTGCCAAAATAATATGTCGTAAATGTTCAGGTAATTTGATTAAGCAAATGCGTATGAGTTCTGAGGGGCTGTATGGGTTTGACAGGTACTGATTCTTGTGCAACATGTCTTCAAAATATTTCACAAGACTGGAAAATTCAGATTGTTCGAAATGTTTCATCATTATGATGCCATGTTTTACTCGGTCTTGTGTGGCTTGAGACCAATATGCTGAGAGGAAGGCATGGTAAAATTCTCCTTCACTGTGGCAATCGTGAATGACCGATCGCATTCTTACAGCTGGTTCATTCTCTAAGTAGCCACATATAAATTCTAATCTGTGCTCCAATGACCAGTTGGGAGGAAAACAATGAGAGAATTGATGGAGCCACGCTTGTGGATGAATGTCCTTGGCAGAATTCTTAAACGTTTTGAATTTACGTGTAGTAATGAACAGCTTATAGTCAAAATCATCGTGTCGGCGAGTAGCATGTCGGTCATTGTTACGTCGCTTCGGCGGTTCCATCTCAAAATTCGGTGCACATTGCCAATTTCTTTCATAACTTCCGAAATGCCCTGTGTTATTATTTTGTGGCTGTTCCGTATTTATATGTCCCTCTTCCCGTATTGGGGCGCGAGTGTCCTCTGAAATACGTAATTCTTGTATTACCTGTGTCAGCTGATCTTGTACTTCCCGGATTTCTCTTTGGTGTTGCGTATTAATTTGATTCAGATATTGTTTCAGTTTCCTAATTTGTTCGCACTCTTCTGTGTCATTAAAGACCGTAATTATGACTTATTTAGCTTAATAATCTAAAAAAGGTGTTTCACACACACATGTTAATGAAAACACTGTATCACTTCTGCAACTGCATTATGGAGACATGGAAACTCTACCACAGGAAAACAATGTAGACTTTCTGGGTATTTTTAACGTAAAAGGATTTGTCTTTAAAACGGGATTTGCACTGCAGATCAATCACTTACATCTCCATATGCAAAGAGGCTCTTTCAACTGTTAAATTGGAATACGATAAAGAATTTTCTTTCCATGAACTGATATCACGGTCATTAATCTTGAATGTACGGTGTTCCGATTTCTAAGCTATTAACGGGGAGTCATGGTGACTGTTGTGCGCGTCATTGACTTCTTTGACGCGTACCGTGGAGTGTTAATTCGAATTACGAATACATTAATTTTCTTTCTTATTGCGAACGTACTGTGAAATGTGCCGAGTCGCGATCGAACAGGAAACCATAAATTTAAAAATGTGACTGTTAACTGTTAAGAAACATTATGACATCAGAACACATCATGCGTTAGTTGAATGAAGTGGGTCTTACTTTCGTCGTTACAAGCAGAGGCACTAAATGGGATAATTCTACAAGCATTGCGCGTTCCTGTTGTATCCACAACGGGCAGACACAAACAAGAGGATCAGCGAGACGCGGATAATTACCGTGCTGCACGCTCACGGATTAGAGGACCAACAACATGGACTTGATGACTCGCTAACAGCATTAGCTAAGCGAAGACTGACTTGTCACACAAAAGCTCAACCCACGCTAACTGTTACTGAAAATAACTTTATATTCAAATTATTAATTGTATTAAAGTTACATTATCTTTTCATGGTCAGTATTTCGTGTAACTGAAGTTGTACTTAACGCTGAATTCCATTGTTGTCTTTCAGAATTAAAGATTAAAAGCACTTTTGATCATTAAATCAACTGGCCTGTTCTCGTTTTTGTAATTTTAGCAGAGATGCCAAAGCCCTCACTCGCTATATCTCTTTCATTTTTTACTCGTACATTATACACATTTACTTTATTTGTAACTGTATATCTGCATTTGCATGTTGACTTGCTTTTTGTGTGTGGGTTATTGCCCTGTGTAGGTCAAATACGTTCGTTGTTCAGGTTAGCTCGTTTGTTATTTAAAGGGACTAAGCAATTAAGGTCATCAGTCCATGTGTTGTGCAGTGTCCACCATCATGTTAGTTCATAGTATCCCACCAAGACTTGATAATTGCACTTGGTGAAAATTTTGGCTGGGTGGAACTTTTGGTTTTGACAGATGTGTGAATACTCAACACACTGTAGTTTTATGAGCCTTGATTGGGTGGGCGAGCATAATATTCAGTTAAACTTGGGAAAAGTTAAATATTCTTGATTTAAATGATCTGAAAAATTACATGTGTGAGAAATGAAGGGAGACGTATGAGAGACCTTTCACTTTTATTAGGTGAGCATTGTCACTTCTAGTTAGAATAAAATGCGAGGAGGTACTGTTTCGTCACATCTTGTTTTCCCACTACACACTAGAGAATTTGCCTATTTATGCGGACAAATCCTTTCATATAATCTAAAAGACACTATATGGGTGCAGTTATTGTTCTCTTCTTTTTCTCTAAAATAGTGTGTAATTACAATTCCATTACGAAACGCAGTAGCGAATGACCAGAAATGAGATGGAACAACCAATTTGGGTTTTTTTTAAAACGTAACAGTCTAAACAATACCAATACTTTATGCTGATTTTATTTGTTTATTAATTCATGGATAATCTCGCAATGATGTAGAATTTACCATCATAACATAATGGAAACATATATTTCAATATACATACACACAGAACACAAAAATATATTTTTACGCTTAAGCACAGGCGTTCAGCCGTGACCGTGCTTAAGGAAATCTCTCATTTTCCTGAAATGAATTAGGAAAACAACAGAAAATCGTATTCATCATGGCTGGGTAGAGCAAATTGGATCCCCCTCAACATAAGGATAACGTTTTAACAACTGCACTACCTCATTAGACTGGTCCCTTCTGTACTTTTGATCATACACGGTTTGCACCAGATAGCTTATAAAGCGAAGTTTATCACTCCAAGGAGGCTATAAGAGGAACATCAACAAAAGCAAAACGAAGATAATGGAATGTAGTCGAATTAAGTCGGGTGATGCTGAGGGTGTTAGATTAGGAAATGAGACACTTAAAGTAGTAAAGGAGTTTTGCTATTTGGGGAGCAAAATAACTGATGGTCGAAGTAGAGAGGATATAAAATGTAAACTGGCAATGGCAAGGAAAGCGTTTCTGAAGAAGAGAAATTTGTTAACATCGTGTACAGATTTAAGAGTCAGGAAGTCGTTACTGAAAGTATTTGTATGGGGTGTAGCCATGTATGGAAGTGAAACATGGACGATAAAGAGTTTGGACAAGAGGAGAATGAAAGCTTTCGAAATGTGGTGCTACAGAAGAATGCTGAAGATTAGATGGGTAGATCACGTAACTAATGAGGAGGTATTGAATAGAATTGGGGAGAAGAGGAGTTTGTGGCACAACTTGACTAGAAGAAGGGATCTGTTGGTAGGACATGTGCTGAGGCATCAAGGGATCACCAATTTAGTATTGGAGGGCAGCGTAGAGGGTAAAAATCGTAGAGGGAGACCAAGAGATGAATACACTAAGCAGATTCAGAGGGATGTAGGTTGCAGTAGGTACTGCGAGATGAAGAAGCTTGCACAGGATAGGGCAGCATGGAGAGCTGCATCAAACCAGTCTCAGGACTGAAGACCACAACAACAACAACAACATCACTCCAGGCACTACGGACTCCTGCTGGTTATACCGGCGGTGATACAGAAGTTAAGTAAATATCATTTACGTTACGTCATTAAAAAAAATACAGTGTGTCTGTGGTGTCACCACCAGACACCACACTTACTAGGTGGTAGCCTTTAAATCGGCCGCAGTTCGTTAGTATACGTCGGACCCACGTGTCGCCACTATCAGTGATTGCAGACCGAGCGCCGCCACACGGCAGGTCTAGAGAGACTTCCTAGCACTCGCCCCAGTGGTACAACCGACTTTGCTAGCGATGGTTCACTGACAAAATACGCTCTCATTTGCCGAGACGATAGTTAGCATAGCCTTCAGCTACGTCATTTGATCCGACCTAGCAAGGCGCCATTACCAGTTACTATTGATGCTGTAAAACATGTACCGTCAAGAGCGATGTTCACCATTTATGGATTAAAGTTAAGTATTCCAGCAGCTACGTACGTTTTTTGCTAAAGTCTAATTTCCTTGACCTGTTCCAGACCTCACGCCAGCCTGCGTGAGCTAAAACGCGTGCCTTTCGGCTTCCTCTCAAAACCGGTGTTGGCTCTCCTGCCAACCCACAACAGTGTCTAACTATTTCTTTATTTATTTGTGAATCTTCAGTCTAGTGGTTACGAGAGTAATCTCATACGGGGGTAATAGTCTCAGATGAGCTGGAAATCACTGTTCCTTGTATTCCGTGCCGTAGCGACAAACATCACTGCAGGGTGCGACAGCAAGCAGCGGGAATGCTGCGCAAAACGACAGCCTCGCGTGGCGGACAGAGGCACGTCTGCTCAAGGGCGACGGCTGCGCCGGTCGTCTGGCGGCCTTGGGCCGCACCGGCCGCAGGGCTCAGGGCGCTGGGCGGGGCCGCCGTGGGCGCGGCCGTGGCAGAAGGGCTGAAGGGCAGGCGGGCCGCAGGGAGGCTGCGACAGCGCCAGCGCCGCGCCCTGCCGCGCTTCGGGTATTGATCCAGCTGCCTGCCGCCCGGCTGCCCGGCGCACTCCGCCGTCGCGAGGGTTGCCAGCCACGAGGCGCTCTACCCCGGGCGCGGGCCAAATGGGGACCCGCTTATACAGGGTGTTACAAAAAGGTACGGCCAAACTTTCAGGGAACATTCCTCACACACAAATAAAGAAAAGATGTTATGTGGACATGTGTCCGGAAACGCTTAATTTCCATGTTAGAGCTCATCTTAGTTTCGTCAGTATGTACTGTTCTTCCTCGATTCACCGCCAGTTGGCCCAATTGAAGGAAGGTAATGTTGACTTCGGTGCTTGTGTTGATATGCGACTCATTGCTCTACAGTACTAGCATCAAGCACATCAGTAGGTAGCATCAACAGGTTAGTGTTCATCACGAACGTGGTTCTGCAGTCAGTGCAATGTTTACAAATGCAGAGTTGGCAGATGACCATTTGATGTACGGATTAGCACGGGGCAATAGCCGTGGCGCGGTACGTTTGTATCGAGACAGATTTCCAAAACGAAGGTATCCCGACAGGAAGACGTTCGAAGCAATTGATCGGCGTCTTAGGGAGCACTGAACGTTCCAGCCTATGACTCGTGACTGGGGAAGACCTAGAACGACGAGGACACCTGCAATGGACGAGGCAATTCTTCGTGCAGTTGACGATAACCCTAATGTCAGCGTCAGAGAAGTTGCTGCTGTACAAGGTAACGGTGACTACGTCACTGTATGGAGAGTGCTACGGGAGAACCAGTTGTTTCCGTACCATGTACAGCGTGTGCAGGCACTATCAGCAGCTGATTGGCCTCCACGGGTACACTTCTGCGAATGGTTCATCCGACAATGTGTCAATCCTCATTTCAGTGCAAATGTTCTCTTTACGGATGAAGCTTCATTCCAACGTGATCAAATTGTAAATTTTCACAATCAACATGTGTGGGCTGACGAGAATCCGCACGCAATTGTGCAATCACGTCATCAACACAGATTTTCTGTGAACGTTTAGGCAGGCATTGTTGGTGTTCTCTCGATTGGGCTCCATGTTCTTCTACCTACGCTCAATGGAGCACGTTATCATGGTTTCATACGGGATACTCTACCTGTGCTGCTAGAACATGTGCCTTTACAAGTACGACACAACATGTGGTTCGTGCACGATGGAGCTCCTGCACATTTCAGTCGAAGTGTTCGTACGCTTATCGACAACAGATTCGGTGACCGATGGATTGGTAGAGGCGGACCAATTCCATGGCCTCCACGCTCTCCTGACCTCAATCCTCTTGACTTTCATTTATGGGGGCATTTGAAAGCTCTTGTCTACGCAACCCCGGTACCAAATGTAGAGACTCTTCGTGCTCTTATTGTGGACGGCTGTGATACAATACGCCATTCTGCAGGGCTGCATCAGCGCATCAGGGATTCCATGCGACGGAGGGTGGATGCATGTATTACATTTTGAACATTTCCTGTAACAAAGTGTTTGAAGTCACGCTGGTACGTTCTGTTGCTGTGTGTTTCCATTCCATGATTAATGTGATTTGAAGAGACGTGATAAAATGAGCTCTAACATGGAAAGTAAGTGATTCCGGACACATATCCACATAACATATTTTCTTTCTTTGTGTGTGAGGAATGTTTCCTGAAAGTTTGGCCGTACCTTTTTGTAACACCCTGTATGTACATCTACGCCCAAACACTGCAGATCGCTATCAAGTGCAGGGCAGTGGGTACTTCGCACAGGCCTTTAGCATTGAATTGCATTGATACACTGCTAGCAATTAAAACTGGGACACCACAAAGAAGGCATGTAAAAGACGTCGAATTACCATAAAGTGTAGTACACGCTTCGATACCAGAAGGGCTATCACTTGAGAGCAACCATACAAAACAGGAGTAACGCAATCTACATTCGGTGTATAAGTGAAGATTAAACTGCTGGTTTTTCATTCAGAAGCCAAATTTACAGACGAATGGAAAAACTGGTAGAAGCCGACCTCGGGGAAGATCACTTTGGATTCCGTAGAAATGTTGGAACACGTGAGGCAATACTGACCTTTCGACTTATCTTAGAAGAAAGATTAAGGAAAGGCAAACCTACGTTTCTAGCATTTCTAGACTTAGAGAAAGCTTTTGACAATGTTAACTGGAATACTCTCTTTCAAATTCTGAAGGTGGCAGGGGTAAAATACAGGGAGCGAAAGGCTATTTACAGTTTGTACAGAAACCAGATGGCAGTTATAAGAGTCGAGGGGCATGAAAGGGAAGCAGTGGTTGGGAAAGGAGTAAGACAGGGTTGTAGCCTCTCCCCGATGTTATTCAATCTGTATATTGAGCAAGCAGTAAAGGAAACAAAAGAAAAATTCGGAGTAGGTATTAAAATTCATGGAGAAGAAGTAAAAACTTTGAGGTTCGCCGATGACATTGTAATTCTGTCAGAGACAGCAAAGGACTTGGAAGAGCAGTTGAACGGAATGGACAGTGTCTTGAAAGGAGGATATAAGATGAACATCAACAAAAGCAAAACGAGGATAATGGAATGTAGTCAAATTAAGTCGGGTGATGCTGAGGGAATTAGATTAGGAAATGAGACACTTAAAGTAGTAAAGGAGTTTTGCTATTTAGGGAGTAAAATAACCGATGATGGTCGAAGTAGAGAGGATATAAAATGTAGACTGGCAATGGCAAGGAAAGCGTTTCTCAAGAAGAGAAATTTGTTAACATCGAGTATAGATTTAAGTGTCAGGAAGTCGTTTCTGAAAGTATTTGTATGGAGTGTAGCCATGTATGGAAGTGAAACATGGACGATAACTAGTTTGGACAAGAAGAGAATAGAAGCTTTCGAAATGTGGTGCTACAGAAGAATGCTGAAGATAAGGTGGGTAGATCACGTAACTAATGAGGAGGTATTGAATAGGATTGGGGAGAAGAGAAGTTTGTGGCACAACTTGACTAGAAGAAGGGATCGGTTGGTAGGACATGTTTTGAGGCATCAAGGGATCACAAATTTAGCATTGGAGGGCAGTGTGGAGGGTAAAAATTGTAGAGGGAGACCAAGAGATGAATACACTAAGCAGATTCAGAAGGATGTAGGTTGCAGTAGATACTGGGAGATGAAGAAGCTTGCACAGGATAGAGTAGCAAGGAGAGCTGCATCAAACCAGTCTCAGGACTGAAGACCACAACAACAACAACGTGAGGAGATCGCGTTATAGCTCATATGAGAACCAGAGACGAGTACCAGCACCGGTCGGTTTGCGACAGCATCAGAATCATTGCCTATCGAGACTACGTTTTTCGATTCTAGGCATCAATGCTCGTGTTAGTCGAGATATGTTGACTTTCAAGCGAATACGGAATCGATATTTACAGGAGGACCACACTCACCTTCGTGCAGGGTCGCAACGTGCAAACAGCGCTCGAGAGGACAGACATATTTTTTGCTCGGCCGTGTAACATCGCACAACCACGCCGTGCAGGTTGGAATGAGCTCGTCTGCAGTAAGACAAGTGTCCGTGGTACAAATCAAGGGTTCTCAAACTCTTCCCGTCGCGATTGCCTTCTGAAACACAAGTTACAATATGTGACCAAAAGTATCCAGACACCCCCGAAAACATTCGTTTTTCATATTAGGTGCATTGTGCTCCCACCTACTGCCAGGTACTCCATATCAGCGACCACAGTAGTCATTAGACATCGTGAGAGAGCAGAATGGCGCGCTCCGTGCAACTCACGTACTTCGAAAGTGGTCAGGTGACTGGGTGTCACTTGTGTCATACGTCTGTAAGCAAGATTTCCACGCTCCTAAACATCATTCCGTCCACTGTTTCCAACGTGATAGTGAAGTGGAAACGTGAAGGGACACGTACAGCACAAAAACATACAGGCCGATCTCGTCTGTTGACTGACAGAGACCGCCGACTTTTGAAGAGGGTCGTAATGTGTAATAGGCAGGCATCTATCCAGACCATCAGACAGGAATTACAAACTGCATCAGGATCCACTGCAAGTACTATGAGAGCTAGGCGGTAGGTGAGAAAACTTGGATTTCATGGTCGAGCGGCTGCTCATAAGCCACACTTCACACCGGTAAGTGCCAAACGACGCCTCCATTGGTGTAAGGAGCGTAACCATTGGACGATTGAACAGTGGAAAAACGTTGTGTGGAATCACGAATCACAGTACACAATGTGGCGATCCAATGGCAGGGTGTGGCTATGGCGAATGCCTGGTGAACGTCATCTGCCAGCGTGTGTAGTGCCAATAGTAAAATTTGGAGGCGGTGGTGTTATGGTGTGGTCGTGTTTTTGACCGAGGGGGCTTTCACCGCTTGTTGTTTTTCGTGGCACTATCACAGCACAGGTCTACATTGATGTTTTAAGCACCTTCTTGCTTCCCACTTTTGAAGAGCAATTCGGGGATGGCGAATGCATCTTTCAACACGATCTAGCACCTGTTCATAATGCACGGCCTGTGGCGGAATGGTTACATGACAATAATATCCCTGTATTGGACTGGCCTGCACAGAGTCCTAACTTGAATCCTATAGAACACCTTTGGGATGTTTTGGAACACCGACTTCGTGCCAGGCCTCACCGACCGACATCGATACCTCTCCTCAGTGCAGAACTCCGTGAAGAATTGGCTGCCATTCCCCAAGAAACCTTCCAGCACCTCACTGAACGTATGCCTGAAAGAGTGGAAGCTGTCTTTGAGGCTAAGGGTGGGCCAACACCATATTGAATTGCAGCATTACCGATAGAGGGCGCCACGAACTTGTAAATCATTTTCAGCCAGGTGTTTCGATACTTTTGATCATATAGTGTATTTTAAGTCCCCATCCTCTTATTTTACCTTCCTTCCTCAGCATCTCTCATACTTAGCATGTAAACAGCCCATGATATCTATTTACTTCAGTCTATTTATTACAACTATCAGTTATAACAATAATAATAATAATAGGTTTTTTTACAAATTAGTCCACAAATTCGTCAATTACTTAAAATTTAACTGTTACCACCGCTAGTACTTTCAGTTCATTTAGAAAGTTTTAATATTTGAGAAATATCTGATACTTTCAATTAAATTAGAAAGTTTTAATACTTGAAAAATTATGACGTACAAACAAATTCGATTTTTTTCCTTATTAGAACTTCATACTTTTGAAGAAAAGAGACACTTGGCGAATCTCTTCTGTCAGACCTCTATTTATCACTGCGAACCAGCCACTTATCCGGGGCAAGGGAGGAGTTTGCATCACTTTATTTTAAATCCGGTTAACTTCGTCTGCTGAACACGCAGTAGAATTGAACCTCTATCTATCTCACTGCCTTTGAGATAGCTTCAGAAGCCTAACTGAAATCGATTGGATAGTCAAATTGGCTGTGAATAACAATCTATTCATGCAGTCAGTTTTACAAGGAAGTGGTCGTCATATTATCAAACACTTTAGTGTTGTTACTGGTTGTTAAGCGTTAGTAAGTAGCAAACACAGCGGGTGATCGGTGACTGGGGCTGTGTCATGAAATATGACTCGTCACTTTTCTCACCATGCCTGCTGACAGAATCTACTGGTCAGTTCTTGCGAAATTAGACATCGAATTAACGATGGTACAGTCTCCCAACTTGGCTCATGGAATCTTCCTGGCAGATTAAAACTGTGTGCCGGACCGAGACTCGAACTCGGGACCCTTGCCTTTCGCGGGCAAGTGCTCTACCAACTGAGCTACCCAAGCACGACTCACGCCCCGTCCTCACAGCTTTACTTCTGCCAGCACCTCGTCTCCTACCTTCCAAACTTTACAGAAGCTCTCCTGCGAACCTTGCAGAACTGTAGAGTGAAAATTTCATTCTAGAAACATCCCCCGGGCTGTGGCTAAGCCATGTCTCCGCAATATCCTCTCTTTCAGGAGTGCTAGTTCTGCAAGGTTCGCAGGAGAGCTCCTGTAAAGTTTGGAAGGTAGGAGACGAGGTGCTGGTAGAATTAAAGCTGTGAGGACGGGGCGTGAGTCGTGCTTGGGTAGTTCAGTTGGTAGAGCACTTGCCCGCGAAAGGCAAAGGTCCCGAGTTCGAGCCTCGGTCCGGCACACAGTTTTAATCTGCCAGGAAGTTTCATATCAGCGCACTCTCCGCTGTAGAGTGAAAATTTCATTCTAGAAACATCCCCCAGGCTGTGGCTAAGCCATGTCTCCGCAATATCCTCTCTTTCGGGAGTGCTAGTTCTGCAAGGTTCGCAGGAGAGCTTCTGTAAAGTTTGGAAGGTAGGAGACGAGGTGCTGGCAGAAGTAAAGCTGTGAGGACGAGGCGTGAGTCGTGCTTGGGTAGCTCAGTTGGTAGAGCACTTGCCTGCGAAAGGCAAAGGTCCCGAGTTCGAGCCTCGGTCCGGCACACAAATCCGCCAGGAAGTTTCATATCAGCGCACACTCCGGTGTAGAGTGAAAATTTCATTCTTGCTTCATGGAAATCTGAATCTGACGCAGCAATATCTGATTGTTGGAAGTCTGTTCCTTGCATAATATTAAATTTCATTGAAACCGTGCACCCCCCTCTATTACTCTCTGCGCCCCCCCCCCCCCAGACTGGAAAAGGACTGCCCCCCCTCCCCCCGACTTTGAAGACGGCTGCTATAGCTGGGTCTACAGCCGCTGCTAATTTGTTGAGGGACGTCATTTTCCTATGTAGACTGTTTTTATTTATGAAAAAAATTCATTTCGTGCTTTTGGTGTTAGCTAATTTCACCCCCTTGGGCATTTTCAAGCTACTCCTGAAACCATGAAAATCTGTACCCACGTACACTCAATCGCCAAAGAATGTAACCAGGCTGAATACGGCGCTGTGGCCGGCAACGCCTATATAAGACAACAAGTGTCTGGCGCAGTTGCCAGATCGGTTGCTGCTGCTACAATGGTAGGTTATCAAGATGTAAGTTAGTTTGCACATAGTGTTATAGTCGACGCACGACCGATGGGACGCAGCGTCTCCGAGGTAGCGATGAAGTGGGGATTTTCCCGTACGACCATATCACGAGTGTACCGTGAATATCGGGAATCTGGTAAAACATCGAGTCTCCGACTTTGCTGCGGCCGGAAAAAGATCCTGTTAGAACGGGACCAATGACGACTGAAGAGAATTGTTCAACGTGACAGAAGTGCTACCCTTTCGTAAATTGATGCAGATTTCAGTGCTGGACCAATCAACAAGTATCAGCTTCCGAACCTTTCAATGAAACATAATCGATATGGGCTTTCGGAGCCCAAGGCCCACTCGTGTACGCTTGATAACTGCACGACACAAAGCTTTCGTTTCGCCTGGGCCCGTAAACACCGACATTGGACGGTTCATTACTGGGAACATGTTGCCTGGTCGGACAAATCTCTTTTCAAATTGTATCGAGCGGATGGACGTGTATGGGTATGGAGACAACCTCATGAATCCATGACCCTGCATGTAAGCAGGGGGCTATTCAAACTTGTGGAGGGTCTATAATGATGTGGGCAGTGTGCAGTTGGAGTGATATAGGACCCCTGATACCTCTAGATACGACTCTGACAGGTGACACGTACGTAAGCATCCTGCCTGATCGTCTGCATCCATTCATGTCTATTGTGCATTTCGATGGACTTGGGCAGTTCTAGCAGGACAATGGGACACCCCACACGTCCAGAATTGCTACAGAGTGGCTCCACGAACACTCTTCCGAGTTTAAACCCTTCCGCTGGGCACCAAACTTCCCAGAGATGAACATTATTGAGCATATTTGGGATGCCTAGCAACGTGGTGTCTACAAGAGATCTCCACCCCCACCTCCTCTTATATTTTTATGGACAGACATGCGGTATTCACGGTGTCAGTTCCCTCCAGCACTACTTCAGACATTAGTCGAGTCCATGCTACCTCATGTTGTGACACTTTTGCGTGCTCGTGGAAGCCCTACACGATGTTAGGCAGGTGTACCAGTTTCTTTGGCTCTTCAGTGTAATATCTTATCTGGCTCGTATTTGTGTGAAGGAAGCTCCATCTAATGGCGTCCTTAATAAAGTTTTGGTGTGATCAGGGTGGTAATGCAACAACTATCGGAGATGTGAATTGCCTATGAAAAATTGCTAAAATGGAACGCTTATGTGGCTTTTATGGCCACATTAAAATACGTGCATCACATTAAAATACGTTAGTTTCACATTTCATACAAAGCGAACGTAGTTTGATCAAGGTCTTAAAATCAAATACTCAGCTGATTGTAAGACGTTGACCAAATCAACTAATTGTTTCATCGTAAGGCGTTGACCATGTCATGTGCAGTTTTATTTCAAATGTGAATTTAACGTATGTCAATATGGAGCAAGTATTTTAATGTGGTGAAGAACACACGAAACGGTTGCACATTCCGTAGCATACGGAATTCACACCTGTGATATGATGTGCTCGCAGGATGTGCCCGTTACCGGCATGATCATAAGAAATCTTTATTAAGGACACATTTAAAAGTAGCTTGCTCCACAAAAATGTGCGGAAGATAAGATATTATGTAACTACATTTTTCAGCTGCGACAGAGTTAGCTTCAAAATGGCCCAGGTCGAAATTGCGTAACAGCAAAAGCGTGAAATAAAGTCTAGTTGAACAATCAGGTTTCTGCCGGTTACTCGAGTGTCAGACAGCAACCCGATTGTCAACATGACAATGCTTCCTCGGGAAAATCTGAGGAATTACGTGAAATAAAGTGTTTATTTCATAAATAAGAGGAGTGTAGGCAGGAAAATGACTTCCCTGAAGTATGAAAAGTATCGAGACGTTCAGTGCGGTGAGCGCTGGAGTGTTACGGCCTGTGAGTACAGGAGCGGCAGTTGTTGCGGCTTCCCTTGACCTGACGGCAGCAGAGACAGACCTCAGCAGCAACACTGGACGTAGTTGTGACGCCACGTCTTCTTTTCAGAGGAGTCCCAGTTCTTCGTGCAGCATCACTATAGTCGTATCCGTGAGTGTACGCTCAAAGGAGAACGGAAGTTGATAGACTGCATTCGTAACCGTCACATAGGCCGAGCATCAGGTTCCATGGTTGCGTCCACAACAAAATCACCTCTGGTGCTCATAGCCGGTAATTTGAATAGCAGGAGTTACGTATTTCACATGTTAATGATGGCAGTTGCGTCCTGTACTCGAAATCTTTCAATAACGTAACACAAACCTCATCTTGTTCGTCCTGTAGTGACCAATCCCGATGCAACGGTTGTTCAGCTGTTGCCGTGGCCAGAACGTTCTCTATATCTCTTACTGACTGGAAACATTTGTTCACGAGTTAACCAATTATTGACACTCCATCACCCGCCAGCCACGACTGATGTGCTCTGCCACAGAGTTGAGGCACCATTCAATGGCGTAGCATATTACGTCATCGGAACTCAGTTCAGCTCGAAGAGCAGCCAGGTTAGAGGCACTGCTGCTGCCACAGGTGGCCGGCCTGTGTACCAAGACCGCATCCTGCACACCCCTAAATCATAGAACAAATCAATACATTTATTCTTTCCTTTATACGCATAGTAAGTGTGGTGTCACCGCCAGACACCACACTTGCTAGGTGGTAGCCTTTAAATCGGCCGCGGTCCGCTAGTATACGTCGGACCCGCGTGTCGCCACTGTCAGTGATTGCAGACCGAGCGCCACCACACGGCAGGTCTAGCACTCGCCCCAGTTGTACAGCCGGCTTTGCTAGCGATGCTACACTGACAACTACGCTCTCATTTGCCGAGACGATAGTTAGCATAGCCTTCAGCTACGTCATTTGCTACGACCTAGCAAGGCGCCATGACCAGTTTATATTGAGATTATATAATGTATCAACAAGAGCGATGTTCACCAATTGTGGATTAAAGTTAAGTATTCTTCCAGTTACTCTTGTTTGGCTAGTCTTATTTCTCTGACCTGTTCCAGACCTCACGCCAGACTGCGTGAGCTTAATCGCGTGCTATTCGGCTACAAGTCCTAGTGGATTGGCTGTCGGGTCAGTCCACTACAGCAAGTAAAATTTAGTTATTAATTTTCCTTCGGGGTGTTAAAGTCTATATGGCGAAGAGAGTGTAAATTCCAAAATACGACCAACAAACTGGAGACATGCAGCGCTACACAGATTCCGTCCAGCCTGTAACTGGTTTTTTGCAACGTACACGGTTCTCATGCAGAAAAAGTGTCGAGGTAACAACACAAAGATATGAAGTCATAGAAAATCGGACAGTCAGCTTGCCCTGAAACAACACAGTATGTTCACATTTTAATGAACCTCGTCACATCAGTTTCTTCGACCTGTGCCTCAAGTTATCAGCTTCCCGATCTAACACAAAACTGCCGCCGGGTAATGAGACCAGCTCTAAATCGCTGTACGACGCACAGGCGACTTTGGCGGCCTCAGCTGCCGACTGGCTACTCTTACACAGCTTAACTTCATCCGTACCCATAAAGAAGATCTGTCTACAGAGCTCAAAAACTGCCACATCACTCCGTGTTCAGTCCCACTGGGCCTCGTAACGCCACATTTCACTTTCAATGATACACTATCAACTTAAGACAAACTCATTTGTTCGACTGTTTAATTCATTTTATAAGTGAATAAATTTCTAAATTCTGTAACGAGTCACAGTTTTAATTTTCAGGAGAGCGTAATGCATCTGATTTACTTGAACACGGTATCCTAGAGCGCCACGACAAGTTTAAAGTATTCCAAACATTAGGCAGTTCTGCAACAGGAGCGAGTGCAGAATGGGACACCAACTGATAAATTTCCTATTGCAGAGAATAAGAACTATTACTGCGTAGCTGTACCTTCCGGGACTTTTAATCTTCATAAAATGTGTGAGGTTTTTTTTCTATTGCCTTGCAGTAGTGAAGGACTATTGTGCAGCGCTCGCACAAAATAACTGGGCCGATATGCAGAAACACATTCTCGTGCCAAGTGCTGGGCGAGTCTGCCGCTCTATTCGGAACGGGCAGCAGCCGTAGTTTGCTGCCGCCTTCTGAGCTGCACTTCGGCCGTCACAAGCGGTCATCTCAGTTGTTCATGTGGTCATTTTCTTTCTTGATTGTACTGCCAGAGATTATTAGCTTGTCAAAATACACTCCTGGAAATTGAAATAAGAACACCGTGAATTCATTGTCCCAGGAAGGGGAAACTTTATTGACACATTCCTGGGGTCAGATACATCACATGATCACACTGACAGAACCACAGGCACATAGACACAGGCAACAGAGCATGCACAATGTCGGCACTAGTACAGTGTATATCCACCTTTCGCAGCAATGCAGGATGTAGTCCTGTGGAACGGCTTGCCATGCCATTTCCACCTGGCGCCTCAGTTGGACCAGCGTTCGTGCTGGACGTGCAGACCGCGTGAGACGACGCTTCATCCAGTCCCAAACATGCTCAATGGGGGACAGATCCGGAGATCTTGCTGGCCAGGGTAGTTGACTTACACCTTCTAGAGCACGTTGGGTGGCACGGGATACATGCGGACGTGCATTGTCCTGTTGGAACAGCAAGTTCCCTTGCCGGTCTAGGAATGGTAGAACGATGGGTTCGATGACGGTTTGGATGTACCGTGCACTATTCAGTGTCCCCTCGACGATCACCAGTGGTGTACAGCCAGTGTAGGAGATCGCTCCCCACACCATGATGCCGGGTATTGGCCCTGTGTGCCTCGGTCGTATGCAGTCCTGATTGTGGCGCTCACCTGCACGGCGCCAAACACGCATACGACCATCATTGGCACCAAGGCAGAAGCGACTCTCATCGCTGAAGACAACACGTCTCCATTCGTCCCTCCATTCACGACTGTCGCGACACCACTGGAGGCGGGCTGCACGATGTTGGGGCGTGAGCGGAAGACGGCCTAACGGTGTGCGGGACCGTAGCCCAGCTTCATGGAGACGGTTGCGAATGGTCCTCGCCGATACCCCAGGAGCAACAGTGTCCCTAATTTGCTGGGAAGTGGCGGTGCGGTCCCCTACGGCACTGCGTAGGATCCTACGGTCTTGGCGTGCATCCGTGCGTCGCTGCGGTCCGGTCCCAGGTCGACGGGCACGTGCACATTCCGCCGACCACTGGCAACAACATCGATGTACTGTGGAGACCTCACGCCCCACGCGTTGAGCAATTCGGCGGTACGTCCACCCGCTCAAAGTCCGTCAACTGCACATACGGTTCACGTCCACGCTGTCGCGGCATGCTACCAGTGTTAAAGACTGCGATGGAGCTCCGTATGCCACGGCAAACTGGCTGACACTGACGGCGGCGGTGCACAAATGCTGCGCAGCTAGCGCCATTCGACGGCCAACACCGCGGTTCCTGGTGTGTCCGCTGTGCCGTGCGTGTGATCATTGCTTGTACAGCCCTCTCGCAGTGTCCGGAGCAAGTATGGTGGGTCTGACACACCGGTGTCAATGTGTTATTTTTTCCATTTCCAGGAGTGTATTGCTCATACTCGCGCAATCTGTTAACACCATCATTTACAGACTCATTAGCTGCAGCTCAGTAGTTTTGTGACCGAGCGGGGTGGCGGAGTGGTTAGCACACGGGACTCGCGTTCGGGAGGACGACGGTTCAAACCCGTCCCCGACCATCCTGATTTAGGTTTTCCCTGATTTCCCTAAACCGTTTCAGGCAAATTCCGGGATGGTCCCTTTGAAAGGGCACGACCGATTTCGTTCCCCATCCTTCCCTAATCCGATCTTGCGCTCCGTCTCTAATGACCTCGTTGTCGACGGGACGTTAAACATTAATCTCCTCCTCCTCAGTAGTTCTGCTCGTGACTACGCTGCCTTCAGGTGTTCAACTGCACGTCGTCTACTGCACTGCGGCCGCATGCAGTGGAACCCCCATCCCTGCCATTCTCCTTTGCACTACTACGCCGTATGTTACTTTGTACCTATTTTACATAGACACATCTCCATTTCTCTGGCTTGCCGCAATCGACTACTGCTGTACAAATATCTATAGCTTTGGATCTCTCACATTCTGTACCTTTGTGAAGCTTGGTGCAGCTTTGGTGAGTTCAAAGGAGCGACCGGTAAGGCCAAACACTTGGGTATAAATTCTGTCTGTTCGGTGGGTCACTTCATGTGACGTCAGAGAACTCCTGCCCCGTTCACAGGTTAAAGAGAACACTTTGGTCAACGATACTGTTGTGTGGATTTCCATCGGGGCCAGTCATAGGTTGTAGCATCCACTAAATATCACTTGATCACAGAATAATTGTCTTTAAGGGGCTCCGGAAAGGCTCAAAATCATGAAAAGTCCAATTTTTACTTTTTTGCGTTTTCTGAATCTGCAGACTGTTACCTTTTAATAGATATATAATTTATTCAATTCCGAAGACTACAACTATTTTTAAATTTTTTTTGAAATGTGTTCTACATGGGCGTGACCCACTGTGGCGCTGTTAAACTGCTGTCAAATGGTGTTATTATTAACGTCCGTGTTCATCAGGTACATTTTAGTGATGTGAGATAAAGTATGTGTTGTGGCTAACCTGTGATGGTTCAATATATATCGCTGGTGTGATTGTCGATTGTTTCATGTTTATTTACTCTGTCGTTATCTCGAAAATATTCGTAATTAATTCTGTTTCTTGAGTCTCTGTTTTGTTGAAGTATAATAATGAGTAAAAGTAAAGTTGCTGTTGCGACTTTCAATGATGGCAACATTGTAAGGTGCAAGGTATTTAGAAATATGGGAATGAAGATAGGTTCTAACATGGTACGAGCGATGCTTGCTTTAGACAAGGAACGCCTTCGGGCTGCAGACAGGGCTGTAAAGAGTCTAGAAATACAAGCAAGAGTAAACAGGAGGAGGAACAAGAGGAATCTGGAGGAGGAGTTTGCAGAGGATGAAGATAATCCATCCTATGGACCTGGAATGCACTAAAAAGTTAATCCAATCTTTGTCGCTCGATTCCCAAAACTTTTATTTTCTCATACTAATTACATGTTTTCTAAGGATCTTCCAAACATATTTGTTTCAAACTTTCAGTAAATGTTACACAGTACCTTCTGCATAACTTAACACAGCCTTTTCCCAAAAAACTGTATGTTTTTGAATATATAAATAAATAATTGCAAACAAATGTTGTGAATTTTCATTACAATTGAAAAAAATCATCTTTAATAACTGAACTAAAATTTTGTAAAATCCCTGTGTTAAGTTGTAGCCCATATTCCAATAAATAATCTGTAAAAAGTTCAACTTCGTATCTCAAATACTTAGTGAGGAAAGATGTAATTTATAAGCGTTATTTTAACATTGCAAGTATAGGGCGTTCCGGAGCCCCTTAATGAAGAAAAATCGGAAGATACCTCTTGAAGAGAGCTCAGCTCACTTGACACTTGATGTGAAGTTCGCCGGAATTTGATTGTAGTTTACGTTTCTCAAACTTCCCTTGTGTTGGTTTCTCTAACTTGCTGTTCCTGGCTATATTTTGCTTCAAAGTAATAAAGTTTCATCTAATGTCGTCGTCAATACTCACGAGTTTTGTAACAGTTTCACTTCATTCTACTTCTTACGGTCATCTTGTTCCAAACTTTGTAAGCGCGGTAAGATATCCTCGTTGCTTGGCCTTGCTATCTTGTGTTAAAGACCATGTGATGTGAAAACTTTTGTCTAACCTCCTATTGATTTAATTTGTGTCTTTTCATTTATAACATTTCTTTTGTAATTTCCTGAGACTACATGTGGGTTCATAATACAACCACGGGTTTTTTGAATATACGTTCATGAATAGGAAGCGTTAGTTTTTCATATAACGTCGATGACAGGTCACTATCGTTCCAGATTTCCACTGCTACTATTTTCTTTGCCCAATCGTCTTCCTTTTATTTAAGACTATGATTGAGATATATGCACTGGTGTGTTTCAGCAAACAGGTAATCACATTTCAGCCTGCAGCTGTCACATAGTAGATGTCCAGATGTATCAGCTGCGGAAATTGTTGGTTTAGATCTGTCGATGTACAATGTTATTCGCACACAAGTTTTCTATCAGGGCATTACTCTCTGAGTTTCAATAGCAAACCTCTTCGTGATGCACGACACCTTTCTTGTAGCTTCTGTCGCTGACGTGTATTGACCTCCCCCGTAACGCTCTCGCGCCGACCAAACGAACCTTAAAGAAATGCGGCGCTCGTCGAAGTCTTTTATCTCTCTCTTCCATTAATCCAGACTGGTAAGGGCCCCATACTTATGAGAAATTCCCAAAAATTGTCGGAAAAGTGTTTTGTAAGCTCATTTTTTCGTGGGTGGTTTGTTTCTCCGTGAGATTTTTCTAGTTAGTCTAAGCCAGCCATCCGCTTTTTTTACAGTTTGTTTGTGAGGTCATCTCATTTTTGGTCTCTCCAGGTTGCTACTCTTGGGTTCTGTCACGGCAGTTACCATTTCAAGTGATTTTTCGTCAATAGTCTAATCGAACATTCGCGGTTTCTTCTTCCTGCACTGAGAATCGATTCCCAGCAGGTCTTCCTGCAATTCGCTACTGTCTTCTTGTGTTGGTGCCTTCCCGTCTACAACAGCATCTGCCCCAAACATGGTTCAAATGGCTCTGAGCACTATGGGACTGAACATCTATGGTCATCAGTCCCCTAGAACTTAGAACTACTTAAACCTAACTAACCTAAGGACAGCACACAACACCCAGTCATCAGGAGGCAGAGAAAATCCCTGACCCCGCCGGGAATCGAAACCGGGAACCCGTGCGTGGGAAGCGAGAACGCTACCGCACGACCACGAGCTGCGGACGATCTGCCTCATGGAGCTTCCGACGTCGTACTCCAAACCATTTATATACAGATGCCATAACAGTTTCCTGACTATCACACCGCGTCATAGTGGAGAATGCTCCACTGGAGAAACCAATGTTACGGTTACAGAGGCCTCTTCTGGGTCTACTTCGTTGGTAATCGGGGCTCAGTTCACAGCGGGACTCATGACTGAAGATAATTCCACTCGAGTCAATGAGATTCCAGGCTGGAGACGTGTCTGGAGACGCTCTGAAGAGCGGTAGGATACCAACCTGACTGTTGCCTGCGATACGGCCCGACAACCGGCAGCCATGGTCGGGGGTACCATAGCAGGACCCGTACCGTTGTCATCTGCGGAACCCTTAAAGCACAGCCGTACGTCGAAGACATTGCCCTTCGTGGCAAGTCATCCTGGGCTTACGTTTCAGCAAGATAATGCCCGCCCGCACACTGCTAGACTTTCTACTGCCTGCCAAGCCAGAGAGGTCCCCGGATCTCTGTCCAGCTGAGAACGTTTGGAGCATTACGGCCAGGACGCTACAACCAGCTCGGGACTTTGACGAACTAACGTGCCAATTGGGCAGAATTTGGCACGACATCCCTCATAAGGACAGGCACCAACTCTGTCAGTCAATGCTAAGCCCATCAACTGCTTGCACAGGGGCGAGAGATGGCCCAACGTGTTGCTGACTTGCTCAGTTTGTGAAGCACTTACTGTTGACTAAATCATCCAGTTTTTTCCGAAATTGTAATAACTTGTTTGTATGTACATATACCTCACATCTAAAGACTTCTGATTATTTTTTATTTTATATTTTTTATCTTTATTTATTTGTTTATTTATTTATTTTTGTCTTAGACTCTATGTGTTATAAACATCAACGGTCCTTTACACTTCCTTGGGCTACTCCTGAAACTACCTTTACCTCTGTTCATTTTTTCCAATAAGAACGGACGGCTGAGCTTCGACTACAATCGCAAATCTGACACAATATTCGGTAAGTTCGTATTTTGTACAATAAACAACAGTGCAAGACTGTATCGAATGCTTTCCTGAAGTCAAGTAACAAGGTTTAGACCTAGACGTTGGTGTGTGCTGCGCTGTGGATCTCATGTGTGAACAGAGTGGAATGCTTTTTGCAAGATCTCTGTTTGCGAAATCCGTTTCGATCTTATAGAGGAGATTATCTAAATAGCACGTGAGCAGAAAACATTTTCCATAATTCTGGAATAAGCTGGCGTCGATGACATAGGGCTATGATTAAAGGGGTCGCCGGAAGAAAGTGCTACTCCACAAGAGCGTATTTTGAGTTGCTGCGTATTATACGCTTGCCGGCCGAAGTGGCCGTGCGGTTACAGGCGCTGCAGTCTGGAACCGCAAGACCGCTACGGTCGCAGGTTCGAATCCTGCCTCGGGCATGGATGTTTGTGATGTCCTTAGGTTAGTTAGGTTTAACTAGTTCTAAGTTCTAGGGGACTAATGACCTCAGCAGTTGAGTCCCATAGTGCTCAGAGCCATATTATACGCTTGATTCCATAATGGCTACGTTTGTGAACCGTGACTGTGTTGGATAATTATTTATTTGTAATTTCTGTTACCAGTCACTTTTTAATTTTTTGTTTTATGTTTAATGTAACATAATATAACATGTTCTGTTCATCTTCAGGCGTTTATACATACATACACACCTGGAAATTGAAATAAGAACACCGTGAATTCATTGTCCCAGGAAGGGGAAACTTTATTGACACATTCCTGGGGTCAGATACATCACATGATCACACTGACAGAACCACAGGCACATAGACACAGGCAACAGAGCATGCACAATGTCGGCACTAGTACAGTGTATATCCACCTTTCGCAGCAATGCAGGCTGCTATTCTCCCATGGAGACGATCGTAGAGATGCTGGATGTAGTCCTGTGGAACGGCTTGCCATGCCATTTCCACCTGGCGCCTCAGTTGGACCAGCGTTCGTGCTGGACGTGCAGACCGCGTGAGACGACGCTTCATCCAGTCCCAAACATGCTCAATGGGGGACAGATCCGGAGATCTTGCTGGCCAGGGTAGTTGACTTACACCTTCTAGAGCACGTTGGGTGGCACGGGATACATGCGGACGTGCATTGTCCTGTTGGAACAGCAAGTTCCCTTGCCGGTCTAGGAATGGTAGAACGATGGGTTCGATGACGGTTTGGATGTACCGTGCACTATTCAGTGTCCCCTCGACGATCACCAGTGGTGTACGGCCAGTGTAGGAGATCGCTCCCCACACCATGATGCCGGGTGTTGGCCCTGTGTGCCTCGGTCGTATGCAGTCCTGATTGTGGCGCTCACCTGCACGGCGCCAAACACGCATACGACCATCATTGGCACCAAGGCAGAAGCGACTCTCATCGCTGAAGACGACACGTCTCCATTCGTCCCTCCATTCACGCCTGTCGCGACACCACTGGAGGCGGGCTGCACGATGTTGGGGCGTGAGCGGAAGACGGCCTAACGGTGTGCGGGACCGTAGCCCAGCTTCATGGAGACGGTTGCGAATGGTCCTCGCCGATACCCCAGGAGCACCAGTGTCCCTAATTTGCTGGGAAGTGGCGGTGCGGTCCCCTACGGCACTGCGTAGGATCCTACGGTCTTGGCGTGCATCCGTGCGTCGCTGCGGTCCGGTCCCAGGTCGACGGGCACGTGCACCTTCCGCCGACCACTGGCGACAACATCGATGTACTGTGGAGACCTCACGCCCCACGTGTTGAGCAATTCGGCGGTACGTCCACCCGGCCTCCCGCATGCCCACTATACGCCCTCGCTCAAAGTCCGTCAACTGCACATACGGTTCACGTCCACGCTGTCGCGGCATGCTACCAGTGTTAAAGACTGCGATGGAGCTCCGTATGCCACGGCAAACTGGCTGACACTGACGGCGGCGGTGCACAAATGCTGCGCAGCTAGAGCCATTCGACGGCCAACACCGCGGTTCCTGGTGTGTCCGCTGTGCCGTGCGTGTGATCATTGCTTGTACAGCCCTCTCGCAGTGTCCGGAGCAAGTATGGTGGGTCTGACACACCGGTGTCAATGTGTTCTTTTTTCCATTTCCAGGAGTGTACATACAGAGAAATGTTACCTAAAGATAAACAGTCTTAAACTAGACTAACCTAGAACTCTTTGTACATTGTTTGTTGCTGTAGTGGTTGCTGTGGCATGTGGGTGGGGGGGGGGGCAGTGGATGGCCAGAAATCGATGTCAGTGATGTCTTCTGCTGGTTGATTTCCTTTTGGTTAACTATGCATGATATTACATCCTGTGTAGTACGCAGATAGTTTTGCCTCAGTTGTTTTTGCGAAAATAGCGTGAACCGCTTTTATATGACAGTTGATCACTTACGATTTCATCACCTTGCAGCTTCTCTTGCATCGCTGGTGTAATGGCGGGGCTGTTGAGTAACATTACACTATTGCACATTATATTTTGTCACTGATATCCGACGTAATTCACTGCACAAATTACTCTAACACACATGTAAACATTATGCACGTGACACAAGATGGCGGACTTGGTAGCATGTGAGTCAGTATCGATTATCGAGGTTTTGTATCCATATTCTTGGAACTGACAGATTTGTACTCATTTATTTACATTGACTCATCTTGAATCTCTTGAGTTAGAACTCAAGAACGCGATCGATTTTGAACGTTTTTGCTGACACGGCACCACATTAAGCGACGACACGTTATGAATACCTGTTCACTTTAGGTAACTATCTAGGGAGCATTTTCTCCAACCCGCCCCGCAGTTGGAATCTCCTCGGTGAGCGGGGTTGACGGGTGAAGCTATATTCTGATAACCATCAAAGGCTCGGCTTTCGCTTTCCAAATGCATGTCTCCAACCGGTACCTTCAAAACGAGCGGTCGGCGATACGGTTTCGCACAACAGGAGCCTCTTTAAATTATTTTTTCCTGCATCCTATACTAAATAAAGGAATTTTCTATTATTTTTTACTCTGTATGACTAAAAAATACCCGCACAAAATTGCTTCCTTAGGTACCTGTATTCTGGAATTTCTAGTCAGTGTATAAACGTTAATTTTAGAGTAAGTGCTATTTCATGTAAGAGCTATGATTATTATGTTCATATATCTAAATTTGGTTTGTTATCAGCATTCCCAGCTGAGGTAGTGCATTCTTTTAATGCTGGAAAACCGTTCTCGTAAAACTTAACTAAAAAAAAGGAAAAAAAGACAGGTAACGTGACCGTTCGCATAGAGCGGCAAATCCAAAAATTTTCACTGTCGTCATTCCGTTATACAGCTCGTGGCTGTTGATATTCTCAACAGCGAATACTTTTCAAGTATCTCATAACGGATGTAGTGGCACCATCATTCTTCTTACGACACAGGCACTGCAATGTCGTATTTATCCGCCAGTACCAGACGGCGGCTTTCAGGTAAAATGACCACCCCCACTATACGGGAATTCCCTAATGTGTGCGAGTACAGA
This sequence comes from Schistocerca cancellata, assembly GCF_023864275.1. Classification (NCBI taxonomy): domain Eukaryota; kingdom Metazoa; phylum Arthropoda; class Insecta; order Orthoptera; family Acrididae; genus Schistocerca; species Schistocerca cancellata. The sequence continues at coordinate 524,637,983 of NC_064633.1, forward strand.
TTGTGACTCGGGAACGAAGACATACGGAAGTTTGTGTCTGACCGTGAGTCGTGGACGGGTAGCCAAAGCGTTTAAGGCGACTGCTCGCTTAAAGCGGGAAATTCCGGTCCGCCTCAAATTTTCACTTTCGTTATTTCCTTAAGCAGCTGATGGTTGCTCATATTCACATCTGTGAATACATTTCACGTGTAGAAAAAAGTTAAGTGGAAGGGCGTCAAGTTGGAATACTGATGTACAACTAAATACCTCGACGCAACTTTACATAGGTCAACAAAACGCAAAAACTGCCTCGAAACCAAGATAACAGTGTCAGTCCTAAACATCATCATTCGAAAATCCACTGGCAATAACTGGGGAATCGATCTGGGAGAGTATAGAACCTCCGCCATGATACTCTGTCTGCAGGAGAGTTTGCGTGTCGCGTAAGGTACAGCTCCTCCCGTGCAAAGTAAGTATGCGTCGCACTGAATGAAACTGTACGAACGATCACTGGAGGTCTGAGACCCACAGACAAAGTTTATTCAAAAAAATGGCTCTGAGCACTATAGGACTTAACATCTGAGGTCATCAGCCCCTAGAACTTACAACTACTTAAACCTAACTAACCTAAGGACACCACACACATTCTTGCCCTAGGCAGGATTCGAACCTGCGATCGTAGCAGTCGCGCGGTTCCGGACTGAAGCGCCTAGAACCGCTCGGCCACCGTGGCCAGCCGAAGTTTATTGCTTGGCAGGTATTGCAGCTCCAGATATACATCGTAAAGTTGCTACAGACGTTCAAATAAATATGGGTGAACTAAACCATTTAGACCCACTCCATGACTATCAACAACCAGACTTTGGTTGAAATCCAGACGAAGGTCCCTCAGTTCGACGTCATCACTAAATACCAGAGAACCACTTTAATAAGCTAGGTACGACCTTGAAACGTGCTTGAAACCTGCTGTGTCTAGCCCCTGGTGGTATTATAAGCTGGCCTACCTGCCGACTGTTGAACGGGCTACGATCAGGTGTTGGTAAATGCAGGGACGAACTCCTCCAATGGGATTTTCCCAGAGGACCGATACAATGTGACTGCAAAGGAGAAGAAACAACACATCACCTGTGTTACTGTCCGCGCCGGCCTGACGAAGAGCTGATGAGGGATGGAGGCGGTGCAGTGGCTGTTTCCCAGTACCGGACGTTGATCTTTTTACTTTTCTTCTGTTTTGTTAAATTGTGGAAACGCAAAATGAAAGGGTCACATTTTCGAAACACCGTAACTGTCTCCGCTTGCGTCGCAGAAATTTGAAATGTGGGCCAAAGGTGCCTATACCCTTCCTCCTTAATGGTAAAAAAGAGTGGTGCTCTCTGACGTCATCCTCAGACTAGGAGACGCTTCGGACAGCGAGATGCCGACATAAGCGAAAAAAAAAAGATGTCACATTGGTACCAAAATTCACTACAATTCTGCCCTGCCCAATGCCTCTTACCCATATGTCAAGCCCTATTTTGACGCCTCTGCGAAGGGGGTCAGAACCACGCGGAAGACGTACAAATGGCGGAGGGAAACATTTCAGATACACTACTGCTCAGAAAAAAATTGGTTCAAATGGCTCTGAGCACTATGGGACTTAACATCTGTGGTCATCAGTCCCCTAGAACTTAGAACTACTTAAACCTAACTAACCTAAGGACATCACACACATCCATGCCCGAGGCAGGGTTCGAACCTGCGACTGTAGCGGTCACACGGTTCCAGACTGAAGCGCCTAGAACCGCACGGCCACACCGGCCGGCCACTGCTTAGAACTGACTCAAAAAGGCTTGAGGGGGTGGTATAAAGGGAGTCAGCGAAACGTCCTCTTTCCTTGGGATGTTCATTCCTACATATTTCGCGTTGAAAACGACAGTTCGTAGTGTGGTGGCGAACAGGACAACGTTCTTGACTATCTTCGATACTGCTGACGTCGATGAATGTTTCAACCCTTCTCTAGCCCCACCGAACGTGATCGCACGCCTATGGAGTATAGCGCCACCTAATTCTTGCTCTGGCGGAAACAGGAGGGCGAAAAAATACACTCCTGGAAATGGAAAAAAGAACACATTGACACCGGTGTGTCAGACCCACCATACTTGCTCCAGACACTGCGAGAGGGCTGTACAAGCAATGATCACACGCACGGCACAGCGGACACACCAGGAACCGCGGTGTTGGCCGTCGAATGGCGCTAGCTGCGCAGCATTTGTGCACCGCCGCCGTCAGTGTCAGCCAGTTTGCCGTGGCATACGGAGCTCCATCGCAGTCTTTAACACTGGTAGCATGCCGCGACAGCGTGGACGTGAACCGTATGTGCAGTTGACGGACTTTGAGCGAGGGCGTATAGTGGGCATGCGGGAGGCCGGGTGGACGTACCGCCGAATTGCTCAACACGTGGGGCGTGAGGTCTCCACAGTACATCGATGTTGTCGCCAGTGGTCGGCGGAAGGTGCACGTGCCCGTCGACCTGGGACCGGACCGCAGCGACGCACGGATGCACGCCAAGACCGTAGGATCCTACGCTGTGCCGTAGGGGACCGCACCGCCACTTCCCAGCAAATTAGGGACACTGTTGCTCCTGGGGTATCGGCGAGGACCATTCGCAACCGTCTCCATGAAGCTGGGCTACGGTCCCGCACACCGTTAGGCCGTCTTCCGCTCACGCCCCAACATCGTGCAGCCCGCCTCCAGTGGTGTCGCGACAGGCGTGAATGGAGGGACGTATGGAGACGTGTCGTCTTCAGCGATGAGAGTCGCTTCTGCCTTGGTGCCAATGATGGTCGTATGCGTGTTTGACGCCGTGCAGGTGAGCGCCACAATCAGGACTGCATACGACCGAGGCACACAGGGCCAACACCCGGCATCATGGTGTGGGGAGCGATCTCCTACACTGGCCGCACACCACTGGTGATCGTCGAGGGGACACTGAATAGTGCACGGTACATCCAAACCGTCATCGAACCCATCGTTCTACCATTCCTAGACCGGCAAGGGAACTTGCTGTTCCAACAGGACAATGCACGTCCGCATGTATCCCGTGCCACCCAACGTGCTCTAGAAGGTGTAAGTCAACTACCCTGGCCAGCAAGATCTCCGGATCTGTCCCCCATTGAGCATGTTTGGGACTGGATGAAGCGTCGTCTCACGCGGTCTGCACGTCCAGCACGAACGCTGGTCCAACTGAGGCGCCAGGTGTAAATGGCATGGCAAGCCATTCCACAGGACTACATCCAGCATCTCTACGATCGTCTCCATGGGAGAATAGCAGCCTGCATTGCTGCGAAAGGTGGATATACACTGTACTAGTGCCGACATTGTGCATGCTCTGTTCCTGACACTTAACACTGGATGTTAACAAATTTCTTTTCTTCAGAAACGCTTTCCTTGCCATAGCCAGTCTACATTTTATATCTTCTCTACTTCAATCATCATCAGTTATTTTGCTCCCCAAATAGCAAAAGTCATTTAGTACTTTAAGTGTCTCATTTCCCAATCTAATTCCCTCAGCATCCCCCGACTTAATTCGACTACATCCTCGTTTTACTTTTGTTGATGTTCATCTTATATCCTCCTTTCAAGACACTGTCCATTCCGTTCAATTGCTCTTTCAAGTCCTTTGGTGTCTCTGACAGAATTACAATGTCATCGGCGAACCTCAAATTTTTTATTTCTTCTCCATGGATTTTAATTCCTACTCCGAATTTTTCTTTTGTTTCCTTTACTGCTTGCTCAATATATAGATTGCATAGCATCGGGGAGAGGCTACAACCCTGTCTCACTCCCTTCCCAACCACTGCTTCCCTTTCATGCCCCTCGACTCTTATAACTGCCATCTGGTTTCTGTACAAATTGTAAATAGCCTTTCGCTCCCTGTATTTTACCACTGCCACCTTTAGAATTTGAAAGAGAGTATTCCAGTCAACATTGTCAAAAGCTTTCTCTACGTCTACAAATGCTAGAAACGTAGGTTTGCCTTTCCTTAATTTTTCTTCTAAGATAAGTCATAAGGTCAGTATTGCCTCACGTGTTCCAATATTTCTACGGAAACCAAACTGATCTTACCTGAGATCGGCTTCTACCAGTTTTTCCATTCGTCTGTAAAGAATTCGCGTTAGTATTTTGCAGCTGTGACTTATTAAACTGATAGTTTGGTAATTTTCACATCTGTCAACACCTGCTTTCTTTGGGATTGGAATTATTATATTCTTCGTGAAGTCTGAAGGTATTTCGCCTGTCTCATACATCTTGCTCACCAGATGGTAGAGTTTTGTCAGGACTGGCTCTCCTAAGGCTGTCAGTAGTTCTAATGGAATGTTGTCTACTCCCGGGGCCTTGTTTCGACTCAAGTCTTTCAGTGCTCTGTCAAACTCTTCACGCAGTATCGTATCTCCCATTTCGTCTTGATGTACATTCTCTTCCATTTCCATCATCCTAGAGGCGTCAAAAGAACGGGTGACATGTGGAATAAGAGGAAGTGTGACCACCTTCCCATCGCGTAATACGTCCACGGTGGTGTCGGCCAGAATTGTGGTGACATTCGGTGCCAATGCAGCGTGGTTAACCCAACTGACACGTCACATGAAGGTCTGTTTGGCCTGTGTCGACAACCTGGTGTTCGAAGCGTCGTCAAGCTGGTGTGTGTCGTCGCAGGGCTCCGAGCTTTTGCACCACCGGACCAAATTTCAAACCTCTGCGTCGCAAGTGGAGACAATTATGGTGTACTGAAAAATAATCTTTTAGCTGTGTTGTGCAGTGTATGTAAATTTTAAATTAGTTTAATTGTTGTTTTTGTTATGTCCCATTATAACATACAGTTTGCCCCTGAATAGAGTAAATAAATATTGTGATTCGTCTATTTCTCCAGGCGTATTTTAAGACGAAATAAATCTCGGGTGAACAGCCTGGTATAAGTGTCCATAGGACACAATATTTCGGCAATGACCATGTTGCCATCAACAGGTGCCGAAATATTGTGTCCTATACACACTCATACCAGGCTGTTCACCCGAGATTTATTCCGTCTTAAATAAATATTGCCAGATGGGAAGCAATTTCTTTCGTATAGTCTCTGTAGAATCTGACAGATATCTTATATATCCAGACGCCTTTCCAGCATTGAGCGACTGCAGTTGGTATTCTACCCGGTTTTCTTTTCTCGTTACCAGCCACTGTGGCCTCCCCCGCGACACGTGTGGCTGTTTCGGCCTGGGGCAGGGCGGCGGCGACCCCGCTGCTCCCGTCTGCCGCTGATGCTGCGGCCACGGCCGAGATCAATAGCGCCACCAGCGGGGGAGTCGGGGGCGGGGGGCGGCGAAGCACGGGGGCAGCGGGCAGCGGGCAGCGGGCGACGCCACCCGCAACGCAAACTCGCCGGCCACACCCCGTCCACTCCACGGCCACCCCCTCTGTCTCCCTCTCTCTGTCTCTCTCTGGCTCTCCCTCCCTCTCAGCGGAACATCTCTAGCAATGCGGACGCTCTACTCGGTCATGCAACACATTCCAGACAAGCCGTCCAAAACCGTTGCCAACTTAATACCTAGCGACTGGAAGAAAGCGCAGGTCGTTCCCATTTTCAAGAAGGGTCATAAATCAGATGCGAATAATTATAGGCCTATTTCGCTTACGTCAATCTGTTGTAGAATAATGGAACGTGTTTTGTGTTCTCGTATTATGACGTTCTTAGATAATACAAATCTCCTTCATCATAACCAACATGGATTCCGCAAACAGAGATCATGTGAAACTCAGCTCGCCCTATTTGCCCAAGAAATTCACAGTGCCGTAGACACTGGCGAGCAGATTGATGCCGTATTCCTGGACTTCAGGAAGGCATTTGATACGGTTCCGCACTTACGTTTAATGAAAAAAATACGAGCTTACGGAATATCGGACCAGGTTTGTGATTGGATTCAGGATTTCCTAGAAGAAAGAACTCAACATGTCATTCTTAACGGTTCAAAATCTGCAGATGTAGAGGTAATTTCGGGAGTACCGCAAGGAAGCGTGATAGGACCTTTATTGTTTACAATATACATAAATGACTTAGTTGACAACATCGGTAGCTCCGTGAGGCTATTTGCAGATGACACGGTTGTCTACAAGAAAGTAGCAACATCAGAAGACTCGTACGTACTCCAGGAAGACCTGCAGAGGATTAATGCATGGTGTGACAGCTGGCAGCTTTCCCTAAACGTAGAGAAATGTAATATAATGCGCATACATAGGGGCAGAAATCCATTCCAGTACGATTATGCCATAGGTGGTAAATCATTGGAAGCGGTAACGACCGTAAAATACTTAGGAGTTACTATCCGGAGCGATCTGAAGTGGAATGATCACATAAAACAAATAGTGGGAAAAGCAGGCGCCAGGTTGAGATTCATAGGAAGAATTCTAAGAAAATGTGACTCATCGACGAAAGAAGTAGCTTACAAAACGCTTGTTCGTCCGATTCTTGAGTATTGCTCATCAGTATGGGACCCTTACCAGGTTGGATTAATAGAAGAGATAGACATGATCCAGCGAAAAGCAGCGCGATTCGTCATGGGGACATTTAGTCAGCGCGAGAGCGTTACGGAGATGCTGAACAAGGTCCAGTGGCGGACACTTCAAGAAAGGCGTTACGCAATACGGAGAGGTTTATTATCGAAATTACGAGAGAGCACATTCCGGGAAGAGATGGGCAACATATTACTACCGCCCACATATATCTCGCGTAATGATCACAACGAAAAGATCCGAGAAATTAGAGCAAATACGGAGACTTACAAGCAGTCGTTCTTCCCACGCACAATTCGTGAATGGAACAGGGATGGGGGGATCAGATAGTGGTACAATAAGTACCCTCCGCCACACACCGTAAGGTGGCTCGCGGAGTATAGATGTAGATGTAGATGTAGAATACACTACTAGCCATTAATATCGCTACACCACGATGATGACGTGCTACAGACGCGAAATTTAACCGAGACACGAAGAAGACGCTGTGATATGCAAATAATTAGCTTTTTAGAGCATTCACACAAAGTTAGCGCCGGAGGCGACACCTACAACGTGCTCACATGAGAAAAGTTTCCGACCGATTTCTTATACACAAACAGCAGTTGACCGGCGTTGCCTGGTGAAACGTTGTTGTTATGCCCTGTGTAAGGAAGAGAAATGCCTACCATCACGTTTCCGACTTTGATAAAGGTCGGATTGTAGCCTATCGCGATTGTCGTTTATCGCATAGCGACATTGCTGCTCGCGTTGGTCGAGATCCAATTACTGTTAGCAGACTATGGAATCGGTGGCTTCAGGAGGGTAATATGGAACGCCGTGCTGGATCCCAACGGCCTCGTATCACTAGCATTCGAGATGACAGGCACCCTATCCGCATGGCTGTAACGGATTGTGCAGCCACGTCTCGATCCCTGAGTCAAGAGATGGGGACGTTTGCAAGAAAACAACCATCTGCACGAACAGTCTGACGACGTTTGCTGCAGCATGGGCTATCAGCTCGGAGACCATGGCTGCGGATACCCTTGACGCTGCATCACAGACAGGAGCGCCTGCGATGGTGTACTCAACGACGACCCTGGGTGCACGAATGGCAAAACGTCATTTTTTCGGATAAATCCAGGTTCTGTTTACAGCGTCATGATGGTCGCATCCGTGTTTGGTGACATCGCGGTGGACGCACATTGGAAGCGTGTATTCGTCATCGCCATACTGGCGTATCACCTGGCGTGATGGTATGGGATGCCATTCGTAACACCTCTCGGTCGCCTCTTGTTCGCATTGGCGGCACTTTGAACAGTGGACGTTACATTTCAGATGTGTTACGACCGCATGTTGCAAGTCCTGTACGTTCATTTCTGGATACAGAAAATGTTCGACTGCTGCCCTGGCCAGCACATTCTCCAGAGTTCTCACCAATTGAAAACGTCTGGTAAATGGTGGCCGAGCAACTGGCTCGTCACAATACGCCAATACTTGTCATGTCCTTTCCTGTTCCACTCGCAAAGAGAGCGAGGGGAAAACGATTGTCTATGTGCCTCCGTATGAGCCCTAATTCCTCGTATCTCATCTTCGAGGCCGTTAAGCGCAATGTATGTTGGCCGCAGTAGAATCGTTCTGCAATCAGCTTCAAATGCCGGTTCTCTAAACTTTCTCGGTAGTGCTCCTCCAAAAGAACGTCGCCTTCCCTCCAATGATTTCCATTTGAGTTCCCGAAGCATCTCCGTAACACTTACCTTTTGTTCGAATCCACCGGTAACGAATCTAACAGCCAAACTCTTAATTGATTCGACGTCTTCCTTCAATCCGACCTGGTACGGACACCAAACACTCGAGCAGTACTCAAGAATAGGTCTCCTTTACAGATGAACCACTGTTTCCTAGTAAACAAAAGATGACAATTCGCCTTCTCTACAACTGTTCTAATATTCTCGTTCGATCTCACATTCCTTTGTTACGTTACGCTCAGATATTTATACATGTCAAGAAAGACTCTACTAATACTGTATCCGAATATTGCGGGTTTGATCGTCCTACTCATCCTCATTAACTTACATTTTTCCACATTTAGGGCTAGCTGCCATTCATCACACCAATTGTGAATTTTGTCTATGTCGTCTTATATCTCCTCACACCACGGCATCATCAGCAAACAACCATAGTTGCTCCTCTCCTTGTCCGTCAAATCATTTATCTATACAGGGTGTTACAAAAAGGTACCGCCAAACTTTCAAAAACATTCCTCACACACAAGTAAAGAAAAGATGTTATGTGGACATGTGTCCGGAAACGCTTAATTTCCATGTTAGAGTTCTCAGTATGTACTGTACTTCCTCGATTCACCGCCAGTTGGCCCAATTGAAGGAAGGTAAAGTTGACTTCGGTGCTTGTGTTGACATGCGACTCATTGCTCTACAGTACTAGCATCAATCACATCAGTAGGTAGCATCAACGGGTTAGTGTTCATCACGAACGTGGTTTTGCAGTCAGTCCAATGTTTACAAATGCGGAGTTGGCAGATGTCCATTTGATGTATGGATTAGCACGGGGCAATAGCCGTGGCGCGGTACGTTTGTATCGAGACAGATTTGCAGAACGAAGGTGTCCCGACAGGAAGACGTTCGAAGCAATTGATCGGCGTCTTAGGGAGCACGGAACATTCCAGCCTATGACTCGCGACTGGGGAAGACCTAGAACGACGAGGACACCTGCAATGGACGAGGCAATTCTTCGTGCAGTTGACGATAACCCTAATGTCAGCGTCAGAGAAGTTGCTGCTGTTCAAGGTAACGTTGACCACGTCACTGTATGGAGAGTGCTACGGGAGAACCAGTTGTTTCCGTACCATGTACAGCGTGTGCAGGCACTATCAGCAGCTGATTGGCCTCCACGGGTACACTTCTGCGAATGGTTCATCCAACAATGTGTCAATCTTCATTTCAGTTCAAATGTTCTCTTTACGGATGAGGCTTCATTCCAACATGATCAAATTGTAAATTTTCACAATCAGCATGTGTGGGCTGACGAAAATCCGCACGCAGTTGTGCAATCACGTCATCAACACAGATTTTCTGTGAACGTTTGGGCAGGCATTGTTGGTGATGTCTCGATTGGGCCCCATGTTCTTCCACCTACGCTCAATGGAGCACGTTATCATGATTTCATACGGGATACTCTACCTATGCTGCTAGAACATGTGCCTTTACAAGTAGGACACGACATGTGGTTCATGCACGATGGAGCTCCTGCACATTTCAGTCGAAGTTTTCGTACGCTTCTCAACAACAGATTCGGTGACCGATGGAATGGTAGAGGCGGACCAATTCCGTGGCCTTCACGCTCTTCTGACCTCAACCCTCTTGACTTTCATTTATGGGGGCATTTGAAAGCTCTTGTCTGCGCAACCCCGGTACCAAATGTAGAGACTCTTCGTGCTCGTATTGTGGACGGCTGTGATACAATACGCCATTCTCCAGGGCAGCATCAGCGCATCAGAGATTCCATGCGACGGAGGGTGGATGCATGTATTGCATTTTGAACATTTCCTGTAACAAAGTGTTTTAAGTCACGCTGGTACGTTCTGTTGCTGTGTGTTTGCATTCCATGATTAATGTGATTTGAAGAGAAGTAATAAAATGAGCTCTAACATGGAAAATAAGCGTTTCCGGACACATGTCCACACAACATATTTTCTTTCTTTGTGTGCGAGGAATGTTTCCTGAAAGTTTGGCCGTACCTTTTTGTAACACCCTGTACAGAGAACAACAGCAGTGCTATCACACTTCCCTGGGGCACGTCTCACGATACCCTTTTCTCTGATGAACACTTGCCATCGAGGACAACGTACTGGGTTCTATTATTTAAGAAGGCTTCGGGCTACTCACGTATCTGTGAACTTTTTCCATATGCTCTTACCTTCGTTAACAGCCTGCAAAGGGGGATCGTGTCACATGTTTTCCGGAAATCTAGAAATATGGAGCCAGCCTCTTGCCCTTCATCCATAGTTTGCAGCATATCATGTGAGAAAAGGGTAAGCTGAGTTTCGCATGAGCGATGCTTTCTAAAAACATGCTGATTCGTGGACATAAACTTCTCAGTCTCAAGAAAGTTTACTACACTCCTGGAAATTGAAATAAGAACACCGTGAATTCATTGTCCCAGGAAAGGGAAACTTTATTGACACATTCCTGGGGTCAGATACATCACATGATCACACTGACAGAACCACAGGCACATAGACACAGGAAACAGAGCATGCACAATGTCGGCACTAGTACAGTGTATATCCACCTTTCGCAGCAATGCAGGCTGCTATTCTCCCATGGAGACGATCGTAGAGATGCTGGATGTAGTCCTGTGGAACGGCTTGCCATGCCATTTCCACCTGGCGCCTCAGTTGGACCAGCGTTCGTGCTGGACGTGCAGACCGCGTGAGACGACGCTTCATCCAGTCCCAAACATGCTCAATGAGGGACAGATCCGGAGATCTTGCTGGCCAGGGTAGTTGACTTACACCTTCTAGAGCACGTTGGGTGGCACGGGATACATGCGGACGTGCATTGTCCTGTTGGAACAGCAAGTTCCCTTGCCGGTCTAGGAATGGTAGAACGATGGGTTCGATGACGGTTTGGATGTACCGTGCACTATTCAGTGTCCCCTCGACGATCACCAGTGGTGTACGGCCAGTGTAGGAGATCGCTCCCCACACCATGATGCCGGGTGTTGGTCCTGTGTGCCTCGGTCGTATGCAGTCCTGATTGTGGCGCTCACCTGCACGGCGCCAAACACGCATACGACCATCATTGGCACCAAGGCAGAAGCGACTCCCATCGCTGAAGACGACACGTCTCCATTCGTCCCTCCATTCACGCCTGTCGCGACACCACTGGAGGCGGGCTGCACGATGTTGGGGCGTGAGCGGAAGACGGCCTAACGGTGTGCGGGACCGTAGCCCCGCTTCATGGAGACGGTTGCGAATGGTCCTCGCCGATACCCCAGGAGCAACAGTGTCCGTAATTTGCTGGGAAGTGGCGGTGCGGTCCCCTACGGCACTGCGTAGGATCCTACGGTCTTGGCGTGCATCCGTGCGTCGCTGCGGTCCGGTCCCAGGTCGACGGGCACGTGCACCTTCCGCCGACCACTGGCGACAACATCGATGTACTGTGGAGACCTCACGCCCCACGTGTTGAGCAATTCGGCGGTACGTCCACCCGGCCTCCCGCATGCCCACTATACGCCCTCGCTCAAAGTCCGTCAACTGCACATACGGTTCACGTCCACGCTGTCGCGGCATGCTACCAGTGTTAAAGACTGCGACGGAGTTCCGTATGCCACGGCAAACTGGCTGACACTGACGGCGGCGGTGCACAAATGCTGCGCAGCTAGCGCCATTCGACGGCCAACACCGCGGTTCCTGGTGTGTCCGCTGTGCCGTGCGTGTGATCATTGCTTGTACAGCCCTCTCGCAGTGTCCGGAGCAAGTATGGTGGGTCTGACACACCGGTGTCAATGTGTTCTTTTTTCCATTTCCAGGAGTGTATATGCGAACTGAGAATATGTTCAAGGATTCTGCAGCAAATAGAAGTTAGGGATGATTTGGCGTAATGTTAGTTCAACGAACGAGTACGCCCCGCCCCACGGGACAGTGTTGCGATGAAGATAGACAAGCTACAGAACGAGGGCACAGAATATCAGATCAACCGTATGTTCTTAGCAGACAGAACATAGCAAGTTATTTAACTATTGAGGTGCAAGGCTCTTACACTATTTTGTAACTGAATTAGCAAGGAAACATCACCTACTTGACGTCATATTATATGGAGAAAAAGTGTATTTACAAGATATCAATCCCAGCAATTCACCTCGCGCGGATATTTGGGTCATAATTCTGATAATACGCAGTTATGGCGCAACACAAAAATGCTCAGTGCAAAGATACCTTTTGCAACAGCTACACCTTACAAAAAGCTCACTTTGACACAGTGAACAAAACATGTCATTAATGCCACAGCAGTATTTCACAAATCTGTCACTCACTCCACTGAGCAGCAGTCCGCGCTCGAGCACTACGTGGCTGCAGTGGGGCGCAGTGTGGCCCACGTTATCGCACGGGATCGATTGTTGTGGCTGATATATTGCAAGCGTGCTTTTTTCTCCTTAAAATATGGAGACGTTTCCTTGAAGTGTTATGGATAGTCAAGTAAAAACGAGACAGACAGGGAAAAATTAAGTAAACTGTTAATACATTTATCCCACTGTTAATACATTTATCCCACTCTGAGGCAAGGCGGTCCGTGCCTGCACGGAAAAATATTTGTACCATGATTGTACCCAGGCGTCCGCCTCTTCACCCGAAGCAAATCGGTGGTCATGAATGTTTTTCTTTGGGACTCCAAATATATGGAGATGGCATGGGAAGAGATCGGGACTGTATGAAGAATGTGAATGGGCTTCCTAGCGAGTCTTCCGCTACTTACTGCGGTGCGTTAATTGTGGTGCCGTGTTCCTGAAAGTCAATGGGCAGTGGGTCCTTGCAGCCAAAGAAAACGGTCATCATGACTTTCCCGGAGTTGGCATGCACGACTTTGTATTTTTTCAGTGAGGGTTAATCTATGTGCTTGCACTGTCTGCTCTGATGCTTCCTCTGTGGCTCAAAATGATTACACCATGCTTCATCTCGTACAACAATACAGGACAGGAAACGATATTCTTCATTTTGATGGGATTCCAGGTGTTGCAGTGTTGTCGATGTTCCGTCCAACTGTACAGCCCCTGCAAAACAGGTCGATATAGCAGACCAATATTACTCCAACACAACGTACCTGTCATGCAGGGCAACCTATGTGTTGGGGCTGGAAAATTATTTCTTGCCCTGAGATGTAGGCTGCCCTGCTGAACTGGTCGATAAGATAGGCTAATACCATTACCACACACCATGCCTTTTGTGTAGGACAATATACATGGTAGGGGCTCAAAAACACATTTCTGCCCTTGTCTCCACTGTTATTGGAGCTAGGATGCTACAAACTCCTACAGCATTGATAAAAAGTGTGCTGTTTGTGTGTCAAATTTGGTTGAAATTAATCATGGTAGATCCTGGACATATTCTGCCTTATATATATATATATATATATATATATATATATATATATATATATATATAGACTGGTTTGATGCAGCTCTCCATGCTACTCTATCCTGTGCAAGCTTCTTCATCTCCCAGTACCTACTGCAACCTACATCCTTCTGAATCTGCTTAGTGTATTCATCTCTGGGTCTCCCCCTACGATTTTTACCCTCCACACTGCCCTCCAATACTAAATTGGTGATCCCTTGATGCCTCAGAACATGTCCTACCAACCGATCCCTTCTTCTGATCAAGTTGTGCCACAAACTTCTCTTCTCCCCAATCCTCTTCAATACTTCCTCATTAGTTATGTGATCTACCCATCTAATCTTCAGCATTCTTCTGTAGCACCACATTTCGAAAGCTTCTATTCTCTTCTTGTCCAAACTATTTATCGTCCATGTTTCACTTCCATACATGGCTACACTCCATACAAATACTTTCAGAAATGACTTCCTGACACTTAAATCTATACTCGATGTTAACAAATTTCTCTTCTTCAGAAACGCTTTCCTTGCCATTGCCAGTCTACGTTTTATATCCTCTCTACTTCGACCATCATCAGTTATTTTGCTCCCCAAATATCAAAACTCCTTTACTACTTTAAGTGTCTCATTTTCTAATCTAATACTCTCAACTACTCTCGACTACATTCCATTATTCTCGTTTTGTTTTTATTGATGTTCATCTTATATCCTCCCTTCAAGACACCATCCATTAAGTTCAACTGCTCTTCCAAGTCCTTTGCTGTCTCTGACAGAATTACAATGTCATCGCCGAACCTCAAAGTTTTTATTTCTTCTCCATGGATTTTAATACCTACCCCGAATTTTTCTTTTGTTTCCTTTACTGCTTGCTCAATATACAGATTGAATAACATCGGGGAGAGGCTACAACCCTGTCTTACTCCCTTCCCAACCACTGCTTCCCTTTCATGTCCCTCGACTCTTATAACTGCCATCTGGTTTCTGTACAAATTGTAAATAGCCTTTCGCTCCCTGTACTTTACCCCTGCCACCTTTAGAATTTGAAAGAGAGTATTCCAGTCAACATTGTCATAAGCTTTCTCTAAGTCTACAAATGCTAGAAACGTAGGTTTGCCTTTTCTTAATCTTTCTTCTAAGATACGTCGTAAGGTCAGTATTGCCTCACGTGTTCCAGTATTTCTACGGAATCCAAACTGATCTTCCCCGAGGTCGGCTTCTACTAGTTTTTCCATTCGTCTGTAAAGAATTCGTGTTAGTATTTTGCAGCTGTGGCTTATTAAACTGATTGTTCGGTAATGTTCACATCTGTCAACACCTGCTTTCTTTGGGATTAGAATTATTATATTCTTCTTGAAGTCTGAGGGTATTTCGCCTGTTTCATACATCTTGCTCACCAGATGGTAGAGTTTTGTCAGGACTGGCTCTCCCAAGACCGTCAGTAGTTCCAATGGAATGTTGTCTACTCCGGGGGCCTAGTTTCGACTCAGGGCTTTCAGTGCTCTGTCAAACTCTTCACGCAGTATCGTATCTCCCATTTCATCTTCATCTACATCCTCTTCCATTTCCATAATATTGTCCTCAAGTACATCGCCCTTGTATAGACCCTCTATATACTCCTTCCACCTTTCTGCTTTCCCTTCTTTGCTTAGAACTGGGTTTTCATCTGAGCTCTTGATGTTCATACAAGTGGTTCTCTTATCTCCAAAAGTCTCTTTAATTTTCCTGTAGGCTGTATCTATCTTACCCCTAGTGAGATACGCCTCTACATCCTTACATTTGTCCTCTAGCCATCTCTGCTTAGCCATTTTGCACTTCCTGTCGATCTCATTTTTGAGACGTTTGTATTCCTTTTTGCCTGCTTCATTTACTGCATTTTTATATTTTCTCCTTTCATCAATTAAATTCAATATTTCTTCTGCTACCCAAGGATTTCTACTAGCCCTGGTCTTTTTACCTACTTGATCCTCTGCTGCCTTCACTACTTCATCCCTCAAAGCTACCCATTCTTCTTCTACTGTATTTCTTTCCCCCATTCCTGTCAATTGTTCCCTTATTCTCTCCCTGAAACTCTGTACAACCTCTGGTTCTTTCAGTTTATCCAGGTCCCATCTCCTTAAGTTCCCACCTTTTTGCAGTTTCTTCAGTTTTAATCTACAGGTCATAACCAATAGATTGTGGTCAGAGTCCACATCTGCCCCTGGAAACGTCTTACAATTTAAAACCTGGTTCCTAAATCTCTGTCTTACCATTATATAATCTATCTGATACCTTTTAGTGTCTCCAAGGTTCTTCCATGTATACAACGTTCTATCATGATTCTTAAACCAAGTGTTAGCTATGATTAAGTTGTGCTCTGTGCAAAATTCTACCAGGCGGCTTCCTCTTTCATTTCTTAGCCCCAATCCATATTCACCTACTACGTTTCCTTGTCTCCCTTTTCCTACACTCGAATTCCAGTCACCAATGACTATTAAATTTTCGTCTCTCTTCACTGTCTGAATAATTTCTTTTATTTCATCATACATTTCTTCAATTTCTTCGTCATCTGCAGAGGTAGTTGGCATATAAACTTGTACTACTGTAGTAGGTGTGGGCTTCGTATCTATCTTGGCTACTTCACTGTCTGAATAATTTCTTTTATTTCATCATACATTTCTTCAATTTCTTCGTCATCTGCAGAGCTAGTTGGCATATAAACTTGTACTACTGTAGTAGGTGTGGGCTTCGTATCTATCTTGGCCACTTGGCCACAATAATGCGTTCACTACGCTGTTTGTAGTAGCTTACCCGCATTCCTATTTTCCTATTCATTATTAAACCTTCTCTTGCATTACCCCTATTTGACTTTGTGTTTATAACCCTGTAGTCACCTGACCAGAAGTCTTGTTCCTCCTGTCACCGAACTTCACTAATTCCCACTATATCTAACTTTAACCTATCCATTTCCCTTTTTAAATTTTCTAACCTACCTGCCCGATTAAGGGATCTGACATTCCACGCTCCAATCAGTAGAACGCCAGTTTTCTTTCTGCTGATAACGACATCCTCTTGAGTAGTCCCCGCCTGGAGATCCGAATGGGGGAGTATTTTACCTCCAGAATATTTTACCCAAGAGGACGCCATCATCATTTAATCATACAGTAAAGCTGCATCCCCTTGGAAAAAATTATGGGCGTAGTTTCCCCTTGCTTTCAGCCGTTCGCAGTACCAGCACAGCAAGGCCGTTTTGGTTATTGTTACAAGGCCAGATCAGTCAATCATCCAGACTGTTGCCCTTGCAACTACTGAAAAGGCTGCTGCCCCTCTTCAGGAACCACACGTTTGTCTGGCCTCTCAACAGATACCCCTCCGTTGTGGTTGTACCTACGGTACGGCTATCTGTATCGCTGAGGCACGCAAGCCTCCCCACCAACGGCAAGGTCCATGGTTCATGGGGGGGGGACATATATATATATATATATATATATATATATATATATATATATATATATATATATAAAATTGCCTTTTCCTCACAACTTCATTCACATACTTGTTTAACACATATATTGCACATGTCTCCCCTCTCTGTATCCACTTCTTCCTCTCTTGTCTCTCTGTACACCTCTTCCTCCCATATTTACCTGCCCATCTCTTCCTCCCAGTTTCCTCTATCTCCCTCTCCCTCTATCGTCTTCCCACTCCATTTCCTCTGTCCTTCTCTGACCACATCTTCCTCTCCCTCTCTCTCTCGATATCCTCTTCCACCTCCCTCTATCTTTCTCCCCCTCCCCCATGCCCATTTCCTCCATCCTTCTCTGATGACATCTTCTTCTCTATCCCTCTGTCCTTATCCTCTTCCCCTCTCTTTGTCTATCTCCTTCTACCACTTCCCCATGCCCATCTCCTCCCCTTCTCTCTGTTTGTCCATTGGCTCTTCTTTCTGACCATATCTTGCACTAGTAAAGACACATGTTCTATCAGAATAGGTGAATTACTTTCTAACAGGCATGGTAAGTTTCTCTTTTGAGCATGGATGGAAGAAATGATGTCTTAACAACCAGTCACCTACAATCCATCCCCTAACTTTGACATATTACTTTTTGTGATGATTTGATTCTCCAGGGACACACAGCTATCAGGGATTCAAAGCGAAGCTGATTAAATATACATCCTTGCTAACAGAATTTTGGACATTTCGTTTGGGAAAGTGTTTCGTAGCATAATCAAGAAGGTATTTCAACATTCCATGCAAGAAAACGTTTCATGTAATACTGGTACGTTCCGTTTCTCTGTTTTTCCCATGAGTAATGCAATTGTAAGGGCAAGAATAAAATGAGCTCTATCATGGAAATAAAGTGTTCCAGACCAATGTCCATATAACGTATTTTCTTCCTCTATGTGTGAGGAATGTTTCCTGTAAGACTGGCCATATCATTTTGTTCCATCCTGTATTGTTTGTGTTATCCTTCCTGATTGCAGTGGTCATACACATACACACTAGGACTGGGCGTACAGAAGATGCAAATTTAGCAGCCACCATTTAAAGGCTAACTAATGTATAGTTTGAATAAATACAGGTTATATAGCTGTCTGTTCACACCTTAATAGACGGTTAATGTTATTAAAAACTACCGTGAGCCAGTCGGTGTATAATGCGCTGCTGTATTGTCGGCGTTTTGTGTAATTTAAGGAAATGTTTGAGAGCACTAGATATTTTCTACTGTTCACTGAAGTCGCACTGGATGCTATTATCGTCACTCTGTTGTAAATCTACAGTCTGTTCCGGTATAAATCAAGTCGCATCGGTCCACTTTCACGGCACGGTCAACTGTTACAGATCGTCGAGAACGTACTGCTTCTTTCTGAGTCAAATTTCACCCGTTAAACATTCGTTACACAACAGTCCACATGCGCAAACATAAACGATACTTAACTTCTGTTTCTACGCATCAGTAGATACGAAATAGACGTAATTAGAGTGCGGATTCTGTAACATGGCAGTCGGCCGTGAACGTAAACAAACGAGAACTTAGAATCCCCGAGGGCTGAAGAGCGGAGCGGGGGAACAAGTTCCGCCTCCCTCTGGCAGGGCTGCCAACCTAAACACATGTTCTGCGTTTCTGCGAAAGCACAACTGACGCAATGGTCACGGGAATCGCAGGTCCCTTCTAGTGTTTTGTTAGTTGGTACTTGAACCCTGTCATGGACGGGGTTGCCGTAAATGTTGGTAGTAAAACAGGGAGAAAATCCTTAAAAATCCAATCATAAGATGAAGGTGAGGAGAAACTTCAAATGCTTGGAAAAATTAACCTAAACGTTACTACTGGGCATAAACTTGTACCACTGTATTTGAAAAGAACAAAGTATGACATAAGTAATTTATTATGTGCACTATTTTTACACAGATTATTTCACTTACCAGTCATACTCCTCCTAAAACATCAGTTTATTGACTTTAATAATTTTAAAACTCTGCACAGCTCACTTGAAGCACACTGTAAGACACTTATAATTGTTGATACATCCAAACGATACCGTTCTTCAGTCCATTGAGCTCCCAGTAATGAAAAATTGTCTCAACATTAGAATTTTGTTCTTCAACTGAAAACATATAGCGGAATATCTTTAGCAGTTCTGACTGCTGAACGCTAAACTCTGTATTTCTGAAAGATTCCAGACATTTGTTCTGGGCAGGTAAACTGCCTTCCAATTATGGTCTGTAACTTTTGAAGCCATAAACTTCTTCAAATGTACTTACTGATTAAACATTGCTGACTCATAAATGAAGGGCTTATTTCAATAGTGGTACAAGTCCATTAGCTCCACTTTTCTGTCTATAATGCTTCTGACATTAATGGGCAAACAAATAGAAAGAAAGCTTCATCTCTTGGAAGAAGCCATATGCTTGAATATCTCTGGTACCTCAACTGCAGATTTTACAGCGCTCATTTAACTTTATGACTCTGTATCTCAGAATGAACAAAAGTGGACTTGTACCACTATTGAAATAAGCCCTTCAAATACCTACTTCCTTTTCTTTTAGATAAAGCAATGTCCTGCCTACTTCTTCCCAGTCCACTAGTTTATTCAAAGTCATTCATTCAAAAATGTCAAAACCTGATAGTTGAAGAGACCATTCGGTAACATAAATAATGCCAATTTCACAAATTTTTTTTACGTCACTGAGAAATTTTTCAACGCTTAATCCACATTAAAAATTTTCTGCATTTCTTAAAATTTCTTTAGTTCTCATACCCAAAGAAGAACAGTTTTCTTTCTTTTGTAATAAAGTTATTGTGTTCTCAATAATGACTTTCACTCCAATCACAGGTACGTTGCTACTCTCAGTTTTCTTTGTTTGGTTACTAAAAATATTAAAGTGATTGTTAATAAACCAAAAGTAAGCCTCACTTACTGAAGTACATAAAAATTCTACCAAGATCTTTGGTGGTTTTTCTTCCCACACGACCAGAATCTTTTCAGATTTTGTGCCAGATTTAGAGGCAAAGATTCGTTGTGGTAACTATTAAAAGCATCTCGTACTGAAGTTCGTGCTGAATTTCGACCTTTTGCAAAACATTGCCAATTTGGGGATTTTGCGTTCTTTTAAATTCGTCTTTTTTTTTTCCTTCTGCAACAGTGATCTCACCTGCTTGTGTACCGTAGGGGAGTCAGTACAATCTCTTATTAATTTATTTGGAATAAATATCGCCATTGCTGTCAGAAATATTTCTTTGAAATTTAGCTACATTTAGTCTACACTTTCGTAGTTAGTTCGGAAGAAATGGATTTCTTTGAAATTTAGCTACATTTAGTCTACACTTTCGTAGTTAGTTCGGAAGAAATGGAGGCTGTCTCTTAGGAAGGCGCCAAGCGAACTTTTGTCTGCTTTTAGGAAGGCGTCAAGCGAACTTTAATCTGCTTTTTTAAATTGATTTATTTTCAGTTTATTTTTGGTGGGTTTTGGAGTTGCGGTATTCAATCACGCTACAAAGATTTTGTGGTCACTAAGCACTGTATCCGTCATAATTCTCCCCATTTCCTTGGGGTTATTTGTTGCTAAGATGTCGAGTATGTTTTCGCAACCATTTACCATTCGAGCTGACTCCTGAACTAATTGTTTAAAATAATTTTCGGAGAAGCCGCTTAGTACTTCTAGGACGATGTTTTATGCCAACAACCGACTTTAAACACGTAAGTTCTCCGAAGTATCGACAGTAGGTTGAGGTCACCACCAAGTATAATTGTTTGATTAGGTAATGTGTTTGAAATGAGAACTTCTTCTTTGAACTGTTCAGCAACTCTATCATCCGAGCCGGCAGGTCGGTAAGAGGAACCAATTATTAATTTACTCCTGTTGACAAGTATAATCTCTACCCATATTAACGCAAAGGAACTATCTTATTCAATATCACTACAAGATAGATTATTTCTGACGACAACAAACACGTCACCACCAACTGTATTTAATTTTATGAATACCGTCAGGTCATTTGTAAGAATTTCGGCTGAATTTACTTCTCGATTTGGCCACCTGTCAGAATAGACTCTGTAATAATGTAGACATGAAGAGACTTAGTGAGGATAGGCTCATAAACGATGTAAAAATTAAAGGACTTATTTAGAATAGTCTCATGAGTAATGTAGCGTTGAGGAAACCTATTCACCATATACTCAGAGCCGCATTTAGGCGTAGGTTGTCTAGGGGTCCGCAGCAAAAAACTTAAAATGAAAGTCATTGTTTTAAAACTGAGGATTAGGCCCCGTTAAAACCGTAAAATACATAGGCACTGTTATTTTGTTTGGACGATTCGATTTTTTTAGTCTAATCATGTCTGCATTCACTGCTCAAAATTGTCATCCAATTTCGAATGGCATCTGGGCAAACGGAGTTTGAGCAGTTTTAAGTGATGTCTATTTTTCGGAAATCAAATTTAAGCCATACCTCGCTTCATCCTAAACAGAATCCATAAAAAATTTAATCCCGTCAGCAGGCTCAAGTTGCTGAGCTTTAGACGTTAGGAAAAACCATTTTCCGATAAGTTTATTTGTTACGGAAACGTGCACTACGTCTTAAGGTTTATAGCGTCTGCGGATACCTTAACGGTTTGTGACACTAGCTATGTCACGCGACCACTGTACGCGTTTCAGTGGAAAATTCGAGAACAACAAGAGAAATGCGGTTTTGAAAATACGAATGAATTTTTAATAAACTAATTTTTTGTACATGCTAATTAAACTACCAATTAGGAGTAAGTTTAGAATTTTTTCAACATATGGCGTCCTTACCTGTCATTGTAGCGTAATTTCCAGAACTGCCGTAGCAGGCGAACAACAGTGATGTAAGAGAGAAGTAGAACTGTCACTGTAATAAGAATTCTTCTCGTATCTATGCAATTTTACAAATTTAAGCCCCTCGCTGTATTTCCTGTCTGACTGCGAAGGTTAATCTCAAACACCACTGTTAGCATTTTGATACGGTTTTCACCAATAGATAGACTGATTCACGAGGAAGGTTTGTGTGTATAATTCACGCCAATCAAGTGATACCCGTCCGAAGCTGGGACAGGTCTGTAGTAATTATGAATCGCCAGATGCAACGGAATCGCCATAACAAATAAGACGCCTTTGAAATGAGAATCCTATTTTTTCAGCTCAGCATTTCATTGTCTCCTAGATTGTATAGTAAATTTTTATAGAAGCGAATGATAAACCTTAAATGCTACGTTAGAGGGTTTTAATTCGGGTAGTGCTCTATAATGCTACTTTTACTGGTCATCACAAAATTTCGCCTGCTAGTCCCTGCAGCAAAGGTTGAGCCTATATCTATGTCTACGACTGCGTGCTGAAACGTAATGCCTCGGAATTTTTTATACGAAAACTCTTAAAGCTTTTTAAATGAAACAAACGTTATTAGCATTCTACATCTTTATTCTTTTTGAATGAATATTTATTTCTCAACATAGTCACTCTGGCGACGAACGTATTTCTCCCAACGAGAGAGACCAGTGTGTTGACGCCGCCACTGTAGAATATTTGACTCTGTTGGCGGGACCACCACGTCACGCTATAATGGTTCTTTATTTACGTGACCATTACGGCACTCCAACCGCAGTTCTCGATACCAGTAATATCGGACTACTTTTCTGCGAAGTAACAGACATATTTTTGTGACAATATTCACATTTGGTTTTATTAGTGTATAGGTACTCCGATGTATCGATATATTACAGTGATATGGTTCTTGTGTGTATTCATTTCTGTGAGACTGTCATAATCTTTGACTTACTTGTAACCGTTTTGGTGTAAATGCGCACAGAGCAATCTTTGTTTCACTTTGCAGAAGTTAAACTGTTATTACGCTTTTTAAAAGAACAGTCAAGTCTTGTCTTTGGTTAAAGTGAAAATTAAATATATGAAGATTGATACAAAACTGTTTTCTTGATGATGTGACAATTAAGAAGAAGTATATGTGAATTTACAAGAAGTTTATTAAAAATGTGGATCGTGAACACCAAGTCAAAAATTACTTCTACCATGCCATTGTTCTGATCTGGGATTGTTTGATCATTAAGAATTTCCTGAAAAACGAATTTGTTAGGTCTTCAAATATTGCTAAAATACAGATCCGGACCTTCTAGCAGTCAAAGTGGAATCACCCTAGAATCAACAAGCTGAGCCATAACGGCTTCGACGAAATCTACGCGGGAATCCATTCAAGATAAGTGCCAAATTAATGACTTTTTTACAGTGACCTCATTATTTCCATTCTGACGATACCATCCACAGTCAGGAATTTTGTTGTTGCCCGATAAAGCGAACATATGCTGCGTGAGCAATATCATTAATCTGATTTCTAATCTACTTTGCAAGTGGTGGTATTGTTGGAACGTCTGCTTGCATCGCTTAATCACTGTCAGAGTGAAGCCCTCGCAGGTGTTGTTTAAGTTTTGGAAACAGATGAAATCGAATGGGTCCAAGTCGAGACTGTATGGAGGGGGACTGATAACAGCGCATCCAAGGGGTCGGATTGTTGCAGATGTCGCAGCGCTCGTCTGTCGTCGGATACTGTCACGCCGAAGGAGAGGGCGCTTCTTGTGTTGACCAACTCTGCGAATTCGAAAGTAGATCACAGCACGCTGCTTGTCACGCACCGTCGCCATGTTACGCGCTACAATTCGGAGCCCTGTAGGGGCAGAGGACTGCAAATACACTCCTGGAAATGGAAAAAAGAACACATTGACATCGGTGTGTCAGACCCACCATACTTGCTCCGGACACTGCGAGACGGCTGTACAAGCAATGATCACACGCACGGCACAGCGGACACACCAGGAACCGCGGTGTTGGCCGTCGAATGGCGCTAGCTGCGCAGCATTTGTGCACCGCCGCCGTCAGTGTCAGCCAGTTTGCCGTGGCATACGGAGCTCCATCGCAGTCTTTAACACTGGTAGCATGCCGCGACAGCGTGGACGTGAACCGTATGTGCAGTTGACGGACTTTGAGCGAGGGCGTATAGTGGGCATGCGGGAGGCCGGGTGGACGTACCGCCGAGTTGCTCAACACGTGGGGCGTCAGGTCTCCACAGTACATCGATGTTGTCGCCAGTGGTCGGCGGAAGGTGGTGTCGCGACAGGCGTGAATGGAGGGACGAATGGAGACGTGTCTTCTTCAGCGATGAGAGTCGCTTCTGCCTTGGTGCCAATGATGGTCGTATGCGTGTTTGGCGCCGTGCAGGTGAGCGCCACAATCAGGACTGCATACGACCGAGGCACACAGGGCCAACACCCGGCATCATGGTGTGGGGAGCGATCTCCTACACTGGCCGTACACCACTGGTGATCGTCGAGGGGACACTGAATAGTGCACGGTACATCCAAACCGTCATCGAACCCATCGTTCTACCATTCCTAGACCGGCAAGGGAACTTGCTGTTCCAACAAGGCAATGCACGTCCGCATGTATCCCGTGCCACCCAACGTGCTCTAGAAGGTGTAAGTCAACTACCCTGGCCAGCAAGATCTCCGGATCTGTCCGCCATTGAGCATGTTTGGGACTGGATGAAGCGTCGTCTCACGCGATCTGCACGTCCAGCACGAACGCTGGTCCAACTGAGGCGCCAGGTGGAAATGGCATGGCAAGCCGTTCCACAGGACTACATCCAGCATCTCTACGATCGTCTCCATGGGAGAATAGCAGCCTGCATTGCTGCGAAAGGTGGATATACACTGTACTAGTGCCGACATTGTGCATGCTCTGTTGCCTGTGTCTATGTGCCTGTGGTTCTGTCAGTGTGATCATGTGATGTATCTGACCCCAGGAATGTGTCAATAAAGTTTCCCCTTCCTGGGACAATGAATTCACGGTGTTCTTATTTCAATTTCCAGGAGTGTATGTTGACATAAAGGATAAAGCTGTAGAACCCCAGAACGTTCGTTTTCTTTAAAAATCCATAAGAGTTTCCACTTAAAAAATTCGGAGCATTACTTTTCAGCACATTCGGAAAGCCACTTTACAATGTATGGCAAAGGATATCATGTACCACTACTATTTTCTTATCTATTCCACTCGCAGATGTAGTGAGGGAAAAACTTACTATCTGCTTGCATCCGGAGGAGCCCTAATTTCTTCTACGCTGTCTCTGCGATCCTCACTCGAAATGTATGTTGGCGGCATGAGAGACGTTCTGCAGTCAGCCGCGAATGTCAGTTCTCCAAATTCTCTCGGTACTGTTTCGCGAACAAACAGTCTTCCTCCCAACAGAAATTCCTGTCTGTGTTAACGAAGCATAACAGTAATATTAACGTTTTCATCGAATCTGCCGGTAACAGATCTAGCAGCATGCCTCTGAATTGCTTGGACCTGATGGGTTACCCAAACACTCGAGCAGTACTCAAGAACGGGTTCCACTAGTGTTCTACTAGGTGTTTCCGTAAGAAGGTGCAAAAATGTAACAGGACATGAAGAATGCTCGACAGAACAATTTGAAGTAGGGAACCTGGGGCCGGAGAAGCCAGTGAAGTAAAACTTCTCCCGCTTCGTCCAGCATTACTGTTTTCCAGTTTATTTACAACTAACAAGTGTACAAGTTTACAAGTACTACGCTGTTTATTTACATGTACGCTGCTGGGCGACATTGTAGGCGACAATCTTATTGGGCCATACCTGCTACCTGGCAGTGTGAACGGCCACCTGTACATAAGGTTCGTGGAAAGAGTTCTACCTGAGTTGTTGGAGAAGTACCTTTGACTGTTACTGAGAGGATGTGGATATACGAGGGTTGCCCAGAGAATAATGCACCGCATTTTTTTCAACAATTCTTTATTGAACAGAATGAGAATTTTACACACGAAAGAAAGGTGTTTTATGTACACACCTTATTTTTCCATGTAATCTCCATTCCGTTCTATTGCCTTCCTCCAGCTCGAAACAAGGGCGTGTATGCCCTGTCGGTACGTTCTCGCTTCCCACGCCCGGGTTCCCGGGTTCGATTCCCGGCGGGGTCAGGGATTTTCTCTGCCTCGTGATGACTGGGTGTTGTGTGATGTCCTTAGGTTAGTTAGGTTTAAGTAGTTCTAAGTTCTAGGGGACTGATGACCATAGATGTTAAGTCCCATAGTGCTCAGAGCCATTTGAACCCTGTCGGTACCAATCCTTGCCCTGGTGCTTCACTGTGTGAACTTCCTTTGCTGATTGACAGAAGCAGCGCCAACTGCCGAGTCGTAATGCGTCTGTCCTTGCGAATGACAACATCAGCTCGCTGCAACATGTCAGGTGTGAAAGCCGTGGATGGTCTCCACGACCGCTGCAAATCTTGGAGCTCCACCAAACCGCCTTATGATGACCTCCCCCTCCGTGCCCAGCGACTAACTGTACTTCCGTCGACAGCATAACTCCATAGACTTCGCACAACCCGTTGTGAATGTTCCCCACAGTTTCTTTCTCTGCAGTGAGAAATTCAATGACGGCACGTTGCTTGTAAAGTAGGTACATCACCTACACACCACCATTTTGAAACTGTCGTGCAGCTACGCTTGTGGTGTGCGTACTGTAAGACCTTCAGTACACACACCATCAGATTATTTGACTTGTCACTCTAACGAAGTAGGCGAGTGTCAGGAATATGTCTCGTGGTATTATCGTGGCGTGTTTATTTTCCGCCATTAGGTCTGATGATAGAAATGCCACTTGCACGCTTAGAGTAGCAAATTGACAGTGACCAACTTTAAAGAGAACTTGATTAATTTTCACACACATTTATTAAAATAACAACAAGCATAAAAATTACTTAACTTGGTTCTGGATGCTATTTAAAACTGACAATCTGAAGTTCCTTTTGTATTGGTACGTTGATCTTATTCTCACATATATCTCAGATACTTGACAAAAGTGTCTATACATTTGTCTTCTTGGCTATGTACAGGAATATGGTAATATTATTAGGTGCAGACTGAAACTTGACTATAGACTGGTACAGACCAATGTAGAACTCGTACAGACTGGTACAGAGTAATGCAGACTGGTGCAGACAAATGCAGACTGACTAATCGGAGGTGTGTACACTCGTTATAATACCTCGTCCGTTCGTGTATCACTGCGCGAATGTGATCTGTGAGGAGAAAAGGTTCTACGTTAGCAGCAATCTCACTGGCTGCGTTACATATTAATACGTGTATCGGCGGAAGCAGAATTTGGTCCGTCTCTATGGCAGCGCCATCTCGTAGTGCGCAGACGGACGAGCGCTGAGTCTGCGCTGTTGTGCTTAGCGGGGCGCGCTCTAGTGGGAAAGTTGTGTACGCGCTGACTACGCCGAACTATGTACACAACAACGCTATTTGTCGGAAGTGATGGAAGCTTGGCGCGCTCATCGGGAGACATCAAATAACACATACGTAACGTATTGCATTTGTAGAATTGTTTTCGGCTGAAAAACAATGCGGTGCATTACTTTCTGGGCAACCCTCGTAACATGATGGGGCACAGCCTCACTTCAATGTGGATATCCGCTACCATCCCAGTGATGTATCTCCTGTTCGCTGGACTGGAAGGAGAGGTCCTATTCCATGGCCTGCGAGATCACCTGCCCTGTGTATTTAAAGTCATTTGAGCATGAGCGCTAGTGGATACGGAGATGGAATTAGTTGCCAGAATTGTAGCTGTCTGCCATGCTATTCGAAACACAGCAGGGTTATTTGTCAGGGTCCGTCAGAATCTTGTTAGGCGATGTCATCTTTGCACTAAGGTTGATGACCGTCAGTTTCAGCACATTTTGTAAGATACAGTACAAATGTTACTTTCGTTGTGTCAATGATGGTATTTGCAGCTAACTGTAACTAATGTAAATAAAAAAACGGTAATGTGATTTTATTCCTATTACCTCCTTAAGTTGGCTTCCCCAACTCGAGGTTCCCTACCTCAAATCGTTCAGTGGAGCATCCTCTGTGTCCTGCTAAATTTTTGAACGCTCTTACAGAAAAACCCTGTACACGCGCTCTCGGTTATAGATGAACTAAAATTATCTGAAGCTAGGTTTACATGTGAGTTTTTCACTTTCACGGAGCTTTGGAAATTAACATGTTTCGCGTAAACAGCGCCGAGAGTGAACTCACCGGCAATGTCCGAGAGCGGGACAAGATCACAGCTCGTCGCACTCTGAGAGTTTAGCCCTCTCTTGTTGACGGCAACCTCCGTCTCTAGAGAGCTGCTCGCCGTTGCTATCAGCAAGGAAAACTGCACTGAAGAGCCGCACGGGATTAGCCGCGTGGTCTAAGGCGCTGCAGTCATGGACTGTGCGGCTGGTCCCGGCGGAGGTTCGAGTCATCCCTCGGGCATATGTGTGTGTATTTGTCCTTAGGATAATTTAGGTTAAGTAGTGTGTAAGCTTAGGGACTGATTACCTTAGCAGTGAAGTCCCATAAGATTTCACACACATTTTTTTTTTTGCACTGAAGAGCCATAGAAACTGATACACCTGCCTAAAGTCGTGTAGGGCCCCCCGTGAGCAGGTAGAAGTACGGCAACACGACGTGGCAGGGACACAACTAACGTCGGAAGTAGTGCAAGAGGGAACTGACACCATGAATCCTGCAGGGCTCTCCATAAATCCGTAACAGTACGAGGGGGTGGAGATCTCACCTGAATACCACGTTGCAAGGCATCCCAGATACGCGCAATAATGTTCGTGTCTGGGTAGTTTGGTGACCATCGGAAGTGTTTAAACTGACATGAGTGTTCCTGGAGCCACTCTGCAGCAATTCGGAACTTGTGACGTGTCGCATTGTCCTGCTGGAAATGACCAAGTCTGTCGGAATGAACAATGGATATGAATGGATGCAGGCGATCAGACAGGATGCTTACGTATGTCACCCGCCAGGGTCGTATCTAGACGTATCAAGGGTCACATATTATTTCAATTGCACACGCCTCACACCATTACAGAGCCTCCACCAGTTTGAATAGTCCCCTGCTGACATGCAGGGTCCACGGATTCATGAGGTTTTCTCCGTACCCGTACACTTCCATCCAATCGATTTGAAACGAGACTCGTCTGACCAGGCAACATGTGTCCAGTCATCAGCAGTTCAACGTCGCTGTTGACGGGCCCAGGCGAGGCGTAAAGCTTTGTGTCGTGCATTCACGAACGGTACACGAGTGGGCCTTCGGCTGCCATATCGTTGATGCTTCATTGAATGGGTCGCGCACTGACACTTGTTGATAGACCAGCATTGAAGTCTGCAGCAATTTGAGGATTCTCTTTAGTCGTCTTTGGTCCCGTTCTTATAGGATCTTTTTCCGACCGCAGCGGTCGAAGATTTGACATTTTACCGGATTCCTTAATTCACGTCATACCCTTGAAATGGTCGTACGGAAAATTCGCACTTCATCGCTACCTCAGAGATTCTGTGTCCCATCGCTCGTGCGTCGTCTGTAACACCACGTTTAAACTCACTTAAATATTGACAATGTGCCATTGTAGCAGCAGTAACCGATCTAACAACTGTGCCAGACATTTGTTTTCTTATACAGGCGTTTCCCACTGCAACGCTGTGTTCTGCCTGCTTACGCATGCCTATACCAGTTTCTTTGGCGCGTCAGTTTATATCGGCATTGTCGGGAGAGCTGACAGTACTTGGAGATTACAGGACAGCCACATTGAGCTCCAGATTTGTGACGTATTTCGCAGTTTGTTCGATACCACATTGTGGTAATATATTTTGCTGATATCATACACACATTAAACAAAAGTTCCCACGAAACGGTGAGTTTCGAGCCACAGTTTGTGGCGTGGCATGTCTCTGAGCGAAGAAATCGTCCGTTCTACCTCTTATAAGAACACTAAGAGCAGTTAGCCTATTTCGAAAATTCTAGACATAACAACGCAACGCAGAAAAGAGCATATAATACCATCGTAGACACAGTATAGAGAATTAATTTACGAAAAAAGTAATTATCACCGAAGAGATTCGATCCCATTTTAATACGAATATACGAATCAGCGACTGGCGTATTGCCTCCTGCGCCACATTAACACTAGAAAGCGTGTTTCCTAGACGTGGACTTTAGCGACAGCTATTGTCTTGATGGATTCGCACTCTGAAGTGGACGTCAGTGATGTGTCAGCAAAAAATTAATAAAGAATGTTGCCGGGAAGTGGACTTATTTAGTCTGCATGAGGATAGGCCTGAGTTAATGAATGTATCACTGGACTATAGCAACTGAGATAAGAAGCAAAGTTTGTTGGTTGAAATAGTTACAAATCACAAAAGAAATTTACCAAAATTTAATGAATCAGGCACTCTAGTTTAATGGCATTAATTAACATAGACAAACAAGTGGAGTTATGTATGAAAGTAATCGTTTTGGAAGTCGGAAAATAGCCATTTAACTTCAAATAATACAACTGTATCTACATGGTGTTTCCATAAGAGCGTGCTAAATGTAACAGGGCTTAGGAAGCCGGGTAAGTTACTATGAACAGCCTAGTGAACGCATTATTGTCGTCAACATAGACACGAAGCCCACGCCTGCCACAGTAGTAGGAATTTATATGCCAACTAACTCAGCAGATGACGAAGAAATTGAAGAAATGTATGATGAGACAAAAGAAATTATTCAGACAATGAAGAGAGACGAAAATGTAATAGTCATGGGGGACTGGAATTCGATAGCAGGAAAAGGAAGAGAAGGAAAAGTGGTAAGTGAATGTGTAATGGAGGTAAGGAACGAAAGAGGAAGCCGCCTGGTAGAATTTTGCACAGAGCATAACTTAATCATAGCTAATACTGGATTTAAGAATCGTGAAAGAAGTTTATATACGTGGAAGAGGCCTGGGTACACTAGAAAGTTTCAGATAGATTATATAATGGTAATACATATATTTAGGAACCAGCTTTTAAATTGTAAGACATTTCCAGGGGCAGATGTGGACTCTGTCCGCAATCTGTTGGTTACGAGATGTAAATGAAAACTAAATAAACTGCAAAAAGGTGGGAGTTTAAGGAGATGGGACCTGGATAAACTGAAAGAACCAGAGATTGTAGAGAGTTTCAGAGAGAGCATAAAGGAACGATTGACAAATACGGGGGAATGAAGGCTACAGAGGATCAAGTAGGTAAAAAGACGAAGGCTAGTAGAAATCCTTGGACAACAGAAGAGATATTGAATTTAATTGACGAAACGAGAAAACATAAAAATATAGTGAATGAAACAGGCAAAAAGAAGTACAAACGTCTCAAAAATGAGGTCGACAGGAAGTGCAAAATGGTTAAGCAAGGATGATTAAAGGACAAATGTAAGGATATAGAGGCATATATCACTAGGGGCAAGATAGATACTGCGTACAGGAAAATTAAACAGACTTTTGGAGAAAAGAGAACCACTTGTATGAATACCAAGAGCTCAGATGGCTCTAACCAAAGAAGGGAAAGCAGAAAGGTGAAAGGAGCATATAGAGGGTTTATACAAGGGTCATGTACCTGAGGGCAATATTATTGAAATAGAAGAGGACGTAGATGAAGATGAAATGGGAGGTATGATATTGCGTGAAGAGTATGACAGAACACTGAAAGATCTAAGTCGAAACAAGGCCCTGGGAGTAGAAAATATTCCATCAGAATTGCTGATTGCTTGGGAGAGCCAGCCCTGACAAAACTCTTCCACCTGGTGAGCAAGATATATGAGAAACGCGAAATACCTTCAGAGTTAAAGAAGAATGTAATAATTCCAGTCCCAAAGAAAGCAGGTGTTGACAGATGAGAAAATTACCGAACTATCAGTTTAATAAAATCCTAAATCGAATTATTTATAGACGAATGGAAAAACTGGCAGAAGCCGACCTCGGAGAAGATCTGTTTGGATTTCGTAGAAATGGTGGAACACGTGAGGCAATACTGACCCTACGACTTATCTTAGAAGATAGAGTAAGGAAAGGCAAACCTACGTTTATAGCATTTGTAGACTTAGAGAAAGCTTTTGATAATGTTGACTGGAATACTCTCTTTCAATTTGTAAAGGTGACAGGGGTGAAATAGAAAGAGCGAAAGGCTATTTACAATTTGTACAGAAACCAGATGGCAATTAGAAGAGTCGAGGGGCATGAAAGGGAAGCAGCGGTTGAAAATGGAGTGAGGCAGGGTTGTAGCCTATCCCCGATGTTATTCAATCTATTCATTGAGCATGCGCAAAGAAAACAAAAGAAAAATTTCGAGTAGGAATTAAAATCCATGGAGAAAAAATAAAGACTTTGAGGTTTTGTAATTCTGTCAGAGACAGCAAAGGACCTGGAAGAGCAGCTGAACGGAATAGACAGCGTCTTGAAAGGAGGATATAAGATGAACATCAACAAAAGCAAAACGAGGATAATGGAATGTGGTCGAATTAAATCAGGTGATTCTGACACTTAAATTAGTAGATGAGTTTTGCTATTTGGGGAACAAAATGACTGATGATGGTCGAAGTGGAGAGGATATAAAATGTAGACTGACAATGGCAAGGAAAGCGTTTCTGAAAAAGAGAAATTTGTTAACTTCCAGTGTAGATTTAAACAGGAAGTATCTGCTGAAAGTATGGAGTGTAGCAGTGTATGGAAGTGAAACATGGACGATAAATAGTTTAGACAAGAAGAGAATAGACGCTTTCGAAATGCGGTGCTACAGAATAATTCTGAAGATTAAATGGGTAGATGGCGTAACTACTGAGGAGGTACTGAATAGAATTGGGGAGAAGAGAAATTTGTGACACAATTCGAATAGAAGAAGGAATCGGTTGACAGGACACATTCTGAGGCACCAAGGGATCACAAATTTGGTATTCGAGAGCAATGTGGAGGGTAAAAATTGTAGAAGGAGACCACGAGATGAGTACACTAAGCAGATTCAGAAGTTACTTGGAGATGAAGAAGCTTGCACAGGATAGAGCAGATGGAGAGCTGCATCACACCGGTCTCTGGACTGTAGACCACCACCACAACAACAACAACAACAACAAGCAACTTGGATGCATGAGCTGTAAAGCTGATTGTGCGGTAATTCTCGCACTTGTCAGCTCTTGCCGTCATCGGAATTGTGTGGATGATACTATGCTAAAAATCAGATGGTATGTTCAAGACTCACACATTCTACACACCAACGTGAATAGTCGTTTTGTTGCCACTTCCCCAAATGATTTTTAGAGATTCTGATGGAATGTTATGTATCCCTTCTGCCTTATTTGATCTTAAGTCCTTCAAAGGTCTTTTAAAGTCTGATTTTAAGACTGGATCTCCTATCTCTCCTACATCGACTTGTTCCTTCTTCTATCACCTCAGACAAATGTTCCCCCTCATTGAGATTAGAGGCTTTCAACGTATTCTTTCCACCTATCCGCTTTCTCTTCTACATTTGACAGTGGAATTCCCGTTTCAGGCTTAATGTTATCACCCTTGCTTTTAATGTCACCGGAGGTTCTTTTGACTTCCGTATATGCTGAGCCTGTCCTTCCAACAATCATTCTTTTTGAATGTCTTCACATTTTTCCTGCAGCCATTTCGTCTTAGCTTCCCTGCACTCTCTATTTATTTAATTCCTCATCGAATTGTATTTCTCTATTCCTGAGTTTCCCGGAACATTTTTGAACTTCCTCCTTTCATCTATCAACTGAAGTATTTGTTCTGTTACCCATGGTTTCTTCGTAGTTACCTTCTTTGTACCTATGTTTTCCTTCCCAAATTCTGTGATGGCCCTTTTTAGAGACGTCCATTCCTCTTCAACTGTACTGTCTACTGAGCTATTTCTTATTGTTGTATCTATAGCCTTAGAAAACTTCAACTTTATCTCGTCATTACTTAGTACTTCCGCATCCCATTTCTTTGCGTACTGATTCTTCCTGACTAATGTCTTAAACTTCAGCCTGCTGTTTATCACTACTATATTGTGATCTGAGTCAATGTCTGCTGCTGGGTACGCCTTAGAATCCAATATCTGATTTCTGAATCTCTGTCTGACCATGATATAATCTAACTGAAATCTTCCAGTATCACCCGGTCTTTTTCAAGTGCACCTCCTCCTCTTGTGATTCTTGAACAGAGTATTCGCTATTACTACTTGAAACTTGTTACAGAACTCACTTAACCTTTCTCCACTCTCATTCCTTGTCCCAAGCCGCCGGCCGTGGAGGCCGAGCGGTTCTAGGCGCTACAGTCTGGAACCGCGCGACCACTACGGTCGCAGTTTCGAATCCTGCCTCGGGAATGGCTGTATGTGATGTCCTTAGGTTAGTTAGGTTTAAGTAGTTCTAAGTTCTAGGGGACTGATGGCCTCAGAAGTTAAGTCCCATAGTGCTCAGAGCCAATTGAACCATTTTGGCCCAAGCCCATATTCTCCTGTAACCATTTCTTCTTCTCCTTCCCCTACAACTGCATTCCAGTCTCCCATGACTATTGGATTTTCATATCCCTTTACATACCGTATTACACTTTCAATAGCCTCATACACTTTCTCTATCTCTTCAGCTTGCGACGTCGGCATGTATACCTGAACTACCGTAGTCGGTGTTGGTTTGTTGTCGATTCTGATAAGAACAACCCCATCACTGAACTGTTCACAGTAACACACTCTCTGCCCTGCCTTTCTATTCATAACAAATCCTACTCCCGTTATACTATTTTTTGCTGCTGTTAATATCACCCTATACTCATCCGACCAGAAAGCCATGTTTTCTTTTCACTTCATTTCACTGACCCCTACTATATCTAGCTTGAGCCTTTGCATTTCCCTTTTCAGATTTTGTAGTTTCCCTATCACGTTCAACGTTCTGACATTCCACGCCCCGACACGTTGAATGTTATTCTTCCGTTGATTATTGAACCTTTTTCTCATGGTAACCTCCTCATTGCGAGTACCCTCCCGGAGATCCGAATGGGGGACTATTCCGGAATCTTTTGCCAGTGGAGAGGTCATCATAACACTTCTTCAAATTACAGGTCACATGTCTTTAATGAAGTGGTTTCCATTGCCTTCTGCATCCTCATGCAGTTGATCATTGCTGATTCTTCCACCTATAAGGCCAGTTTCCAACCCCTGGGGCGAGAGAGCGCCCTGAACCTCTGTCCGCTCCTCCGCCCTTCTTTATTTTTACGAGGCCGTTGCCAGAATGAGGGGTGACTTCTCATGCTGGAAGTCTTCGGCCGCCAATGCTGATTATCAATCAAAATTTGAGCAGCAGCGGGATTTGAACCGGGGACCGAAAACGTTTTGATTACGAATGAAAGACGCTAACCCTAGACCACGGGTCCAACGAGAAACAAGATCTCGCTCAGAGCGATTTCTCACAGATACTCTCTCAGCCTTCTGTGCATAAACGGTTCAGACATCTTCTCTCGCAAGAGACTCAGATATTTACAGAAAGAACTCGCAAGTAACTATCAGACATTAAAGATTAGCGAAAATTCGTTCCTAGTGTAAACAATTCTGTGAGTACTATGCTAAACTACCAAACTGTCTAAGGGTAAAAAAAAAAAACTCTCGCTTGTTCCCTAGCGCCAGCCTGTGTGGCCGTGCGGTTCTAGGCGCTACAGTCTGGAACCGCGTGACCGCTACGGTCTCAGGTTCGAATCCTGCCTCGGGCATGGATGTGTGTGGTGTCCTTAGGTTAGTTAGGTTTAAGTAGTTCTAAGTTCAAGGGGACTGATGACCACAGATGTTAAGTCCCATAGTGCTAAGAGCCATTTTTGTTTCCTAGCTCTAAAATTCTTCCAGTAAACCGATGTCGACGTTGCACCTTCCCTCCTACCGGCCTTACGTGCTCGTTCCGTGCCACATCTATATCTACGTCCACGTCTACATACGTACTCCGCAAGACACCGGAAAGTGCGTGATGGAGGATACCACTACCAGTCACTTCTTTCCTGTTCCACTCGCATACAGAGCGAGGGAAAAATGACTACCCTTACGTCTCCGTACCAGCCCTAATCTCTATAATCTTATCTTTATGATCTTTACCCGAAATCTAGGTTGGTGGCAGTAGACTCGTTCTGCAGTGAGCCTCAAATGCCGGGTCTCTAAATTTTCTCAACAGTGCTCTTCGGAAAGAACGTCGCCTTCTCTCCAGTGATCCCATTTGAGTTCCCGAAGCATCTCCGTAATATTCGCTTGCTGATCGAACCCACCGGTAACAAATCTAGCAGTCAGCCTCTGAATTGCTTCGATGTCTTAAAATTGCTACACCACGAAGATGACGTGCTACAGACGCGAAATTTAACCGACAGGAAGAAGATGCTGTGATATCCAAATGATTAGCTTCACAGAGCATTCACACCAGGTTGGCGCCGGTGGTGACACCTACAACGTGCTGACATGAGGAAAGTTCCCAATCGATTTCTCATACACAAACAGCATTTGACCGGCGTTGCCTGGTGAAACGTTGTTGTGTTGCCTCGTGTAAGGAGGAGAAATGCGTAGCACCACGTTTCCGACTTGGATTAAGGTCGGATTGTAGCCTATCGTGATTGCGGTTTATCGTATCGCGTCATTGCTGCTCGTCTTGGTAAACATCCAATGACTCATAACAGAATATGGAATAGGTTGTTTCAGGAGGGTAATACGGAACGTCGTGCTGGATCCCAACGGCCTCGTATCACTAGCAGTCGAGATGACAGGCATATTATCCACATGACTGTAACGGATCGTGAAGCCACGATCCCCGAGTCAACAGATGGGGACGTTTGCAAGACAACAACCATCTCCAAGAACAGTTCGACGACGATTACAGCAGCATGGACCATGGCTGCGGTTGCCCTTGACGCTGCATCACAGACAGGAGCGTCTGCAATGTTGTACTCAACGGCGAACCTGGGTGCATGAATGGCAAAACGTCATTTTTTCGGATGAATCCAGGTTCTGTTTACAGCATCGTAATGGTCACATCCGTGTTTGGCGACATCGCGATGAACTCACATTGAAAGCGTGTATTCGTCACTCATCGCCATACTGGCTTATCATCCGGCGTGATGGTATGGGGTGCCATTGGTTACACGTCTCGGTGACCTCTTGATCGCATTGACGCACTTTGAACAGTGGATTTTACATGTCAGTTGTGTTACGATCCGTGGCTCTACCGTTCATTCGATCCCTGCGAAACCCTACATTTCAGCAGGATATTGCACGACCGCATGTTGCAGGTCCTGTACGGGCCTTTCTGGATACAGAAAATGTTCGACTGCTGCCCTGGCCAGCACATTCTCCAGATCTCTCACCAACTGAAAACATCTGGTCAATGGTGGCCGAGCAACTGGCTCGTCACTATACGCCAGTCACTACTATTGATGAACTGTGGTATCGTGTTGAAGCTGCATGGGGAGCTGTACCTGTACACGCCATCCGAGCTCTGTTTGACTCAATGCCCAGGCGTATCAAGGCCGTTATTACGGCCAGAGATGGTGGTTCTGGGTAGTGATCACAGGATTTATGCACCCAAACTGCGTGAAAATGTAAGCACATGTCAGCTCTAGTATAATATACTCGTCCAATGAATACCCGTTTGTCATCTGCATTTATTCTTGGTGTAGCAATTTTAATGGCCGGTAGTGTATAATGGACGTGGTTGTGTAAAGCGGTATACTACTAATGCTGTAGTCGTACACTATACGTTTGTTTTTCATACTCAGCTGTATTAACTTACATTCTTCTACATTTAGAGCTAGCTGCCATTCATCATAGCAACCAGAAACTTTATCTAAGTCATCCTGTATCCTCCTACAGTTGATCAACGACGACGCCTTCCCGTACACCACAGCATCACCAGCAGACAGCCACAGACTGCAGCCCACACTGACCACCAGATCGTTTATGTCTATGGAAAGCAAAAGCGGTACTCTCACGCTTCCCTGGGCACTCCTGATGGTAGCCTTGCCTCTGACGAACACTCGACGTCGAGGACAACGTACTGGGTTCTGTTGAATTCATCGAGCCATT
This sequence comes from Schistocerca cancellata, assembly GCF_023864275.1. Lineage (NCBI taxonomy): Eukaryota > Metazoa > Arthropoda > Insecta > Orthoptera > Acrididae > Schistocerca > Schistocerca cancellata. The sequence continues at coordinate 524,676,043 of NC_064633.1, forward strand.
CATATGCTTGTGAACCTATTCCGTATGTTTGTACCATCGTTAATGTGGTGTCACCGCCAGACACCACACTTGCTAGGTGGTAGCCTTTAAATCGGCCGCGGTCCGTTAGTATACGTCGGACCCGCGTGTCGCCACTATCAGTGATTGTAGACCGAGCGCCGCCACACGGCAGGTCTAGTCTAGCAAGAGTCGCTAGCACTCGCCCCAGTTGTACAGCCGACTTTGCTAGCGATGGTTCACTGACAAATTACGCTCTCATTTGCCGAGACGACAGTTTAGCATAGCCTTCAGCTACGTCATTTGCTACGACCTAGCAAGGCGCCGTACTCAGTTACTATTCTGAACAGATAATATTGTGAATATTCATCAATAATGGATTAAAGTTATCAGACTAATTACGTCCGCTTTCTGAATTCTAATTCCTTGTCATGTTCCAGACCTCACGTCAGTAGAGTCCTTCCCTACCCACGCCAGCCTGCGTGAGCTAAAACGCGTGCAAATCGGCCTCCTCTAGTAACACGGTGTTGGCTCTTCTGCCAACACTACAGTTAACATACCTGCGTCCGACGTTACCCTTAGATATTTAATCGACGTGACAGTCTTAAGCAACATTCCCTTAACACTGAGTTCGAACGTTAGAGCCTAGGCGTCAATGGATCCGAAATACGGCGCTGGATCGACTACCGAGCAGCAACAAACCTGTCTCCGCGCTGACTGTAACAACAACAATGTGATTTCTAGCACCGGCCGAAGTATGCCTCGAGTCTGGTGAGTTGTCTACCAGACAAGAGTGAGAGCGCCGGTTTTGCACGAGCCGCTTGCCACCGAGGGCGGACCGTGAGGTCGGCGTCCGCTTGGCCCGGAAGGTCAGGCGGAGCACGTGTGGCGTGCGAGCGGCGGCGCGTGTGTGTGGCGAGCACGCCGCCCCACCCACACCGGAGCACACCGCCCCACCCACACCGGAGCACCCCGGCCTCGAGCCGCCTCCCCGCGCTTATCGAGCGCGCGCGCCGCTGGAGCCTCTTGCAGACCGACCGCTCCACCGGTACCACCCCCGCACACTGTAACGTTCCTATCCGGGTACCAGCACTATCGTCAGCTCTGCCAAAAAATGACACGTTGTCCGTGGAGATTAAGTGTTTGATTGATTATGGAACGCAGAGATTCCGCAATTAGGTTCAAATGGTTCAAATGGCTCTGAGCACTATGGGACTCAACTTCTGAGGTCATTAGTCCCCTAGAACTTAGAACCAGTTAAACCTAACTAACCTAAGGACATCACAAAGATCCATGCCAGAGGCAGGATTCGAACCTGCGACCGTAGCGGTCTTGCGGTTCCAGACTGCAGCGCCTTTAACCGCACGGCCACTTCGGCCGGCCCGCAATTAGGTACTGGATCGTAAGGTGTACCCAGGAGCATATACAAATCACAGATTAGTAATGATGAAGAGGAGGCTGAAGTCTGATGGGGCCTGAACGTCATGGAGACGGGAAAGTGGATTTCTTTTCATTTAATAAAATTCTGTGGCTGTTTTTGGGTTTAAAAATATATGGCAAGGGTAAAATACAGGCAGCGAAAGGCTATTTACAATTTGTACAGAAATCAGATGGCAGTTATAAGAGTCGAGGGACATGAAAGGGAAGCAGTGGTTGGAATGGGAGTGAGACAGGGTTGTAGCCTCTCCCCGATGCTATTCAATCTGTATATTGAGCAAGCATAAAGGAAACAAAAGAAATGTTCGGAGTAGGTATTAAAATCCATGGAGAAGAAATAAAAACTTTGAGGTTCGTCGATGACATTGTAATTCTGTCAGAAACAGCAAAGGACTTGGAAGAGCAGTTGAACGGAACGGATAGTATCTTGAAAGGAAGATATAAGATGAACATCAACAAAAGCAAAACGAGGATAATGGACTGTAGTCGAATTAAGTCGGGTGATGCTGAGGGAATTAGATTAGGAAATGAGACACTTAAAGTAGTAAAGGAGTTTTGCTATTTGGGGAGCAAAATAACTGATGATGGTCGAAGTAGAGAGCATATAAAATGTAGACTGGCAATGGCAAGGAAAATGTTTCTGAAGAAGAGAAATTTGTTAACATCCAGTATTGATCTAAGTGTTAGGAAGTCGTTTCTGAAAGTATTTGTATGGAGTGTAGCCATTTATGGAAGTAAAACGTGGACGATAAATAGTTTAGACAAGAAGAGAACAGAAGCTTTCGAAATGTGGTGCTACAGAAGAATGCTGAAGATTAGATGGATAGATCACATAACTAATGAGGAGGTTTGGAATAGAATTGGGGAGAAGAGGACTTTGTGGCACAACTTGACTAGAAGAAGGGATCGATTGGGAGGACATGTTCTCAGGCATCAAGGGATCACCAGTTTAGTACTGGAGGGCAGCGTGGAGAGTAAAAATCGTAGAGGGAGACCAAGAGATGAATACACTAAGCAGATTCAGAAGGATGTAGGCTGTAGTAGGTACTGGAAGATGAAGAAGCTTCCACAGGATAGAATAGAACCAGTCTCAGGACTGAAGACCACAACAACAACATTCTTTAAGTATAGCACCTCATCATTTTCATGTTAAAATGCCTTTCTGAAGCAGATGCGGCACGTGAATGGCTACTGTCAAATACAAAAAGTTGCCTGCAATGTTTCGTTACGTGCACACCCCATGCCAGAAACTGTTACGATAGAACTGTTATGATAGAAATAAGGCCAATACATAGAGATCTTTCCGATTGTAAACTCCTGAAAAATGTTTGCATGGCAAAACACAGAATCCCAATGAAAGCTGCAACAGTTGCATGTGGAAAGGCTTGCCAAAAATTTAAAGATAATTTTAAAACTAGAGCAGCCACAGCCAAAGGACAGGATGACAATTATTGAACTACGTGAAATAAAATCTGAACGGTTTGCGTTAGCACGTCCAGACTGCACCGCAGGCTGCGGGGCATGATGGGAATTAGTATGGTTTGGTTTAGCGACGTAGCTCACTTTCATTTCGATGGGTTCTTAAATAAGCAAAATTGGCACATTTGGGGGACCGAAAATCGGTATTTCACGATTGAGAAGTCTCTTCATCCCCAATAAGTGACCGTATGGTGTGCAATGTCCAGTCACGGAATAATCGGTGCGACATTCCTAGATGGCGCGGCGACTACCGAACAGTACCTGAAGGTTTTGGAAGATGATTTCATTCCCATTATCCAAAGTGACCCTGATTTCGACAAGATGTCGTTCATGGAAGACGGAGCCTGACCCCTTCCAAGCAGAAGAGTGTTTGATGTCCTGGAGGAGCACTTTGGGACCGCATTTTGGCTCTGGGGTAACCAGAAGCCACAGGCATGGGCGTCGATTGGTAGCAAATTCTCCGGACCTGCACACATGCGACTCCTTTTTGTGGGGCTGTACTAAAGAGAAGGTGTACAGTAACCACCTATGAGCTGAAAACAGCCATTCAGGTGGTTGTCGACAGCATCGATGTTCCGACACTGCAGCGGGTCATGCTGCATTTCACTATTCCTCTGCACCTCATCACCGCCAATGATGGCAGGCATATCGAACGTAAATACGGATATGTGTAGTGATGTTTACGTGTTGAATAAAGGCTGTGCACATCGTAGGTTGTAACTAATGTACGTTTCTTTTCATACAGTTCAATAACTGTCAGCCTGTAGTCACACATACTTGATTGACCAATTCATAGAGTATAGCAGGTGTTGAAACTATTAAAATATAAAACTGAAAGAATAGTCCAATTGTACGCTGTAGCTGTATTTATTTAAATCGATTAGAAACTCACACAACTTTGAAGTTGAACCTACTGGTGTATATCTGTGCAGAAAATTTGGTAAGTTAACACTTTGATAACGGGGAAATGAAATTATCTGAGGTGTCTTAAGGTACTGAATGAATAGGATTAAACAAGGAAGAAAATATCACGCATCTACTTAGAAAACTAGGTGTGGATTACATACACTCCACAAAGAACAGGCCTATACGTATTCAATAAATAAGATTTGTAATTCCACACCAAAAGAAGGTTATTTACGCATGCCATGTCATACACGTGCAGGGTTATTACAAATGATTGAAGCGATTTCACAGCTCTACAATAACTTTATTATTTGAGATATTTTCACAATGCTTTGCACACACAAAAACTCAAAAAGTTTTTTTAGGCATTCACAAATGTTCGATATGTGCCCCTTTAGTGATTTGGCAGACATCAAGCCGATAATCAAGTTCCTCCCACACACGGCGCAGCATGTCCCCATCAATGAGTTCGAAAGCATCGTTGATGCGAGCTCGCAGTTCTGGAACGTTTCTTGGTAGAGGAGGTTTAAACACTGCATCTTTCACATAACCCCACAGAAAGAAATCGCATGGGGTTAAGTCGGGAGAGCGTGGAGGCCATGACATGAATTGCTGATCATGATCTCCACCACGACCGATCCATCGGTTTTCCAATCTCCTGTTTAAGAAATGCCGAACATCATGATGGAAGTGCGGTGGAGCACCATCCTGTTGAAAGATGGCGATGTCGGTCTCCAGTTGTGGCATGAGCCAATTTTCCAGCATGTCCAGATACACGTGTCCTGTAACGTTTTTTTCGCAGAAGAAAAAGGGGCCGAAAACTTTAAACCGTGAGATTGCACAAAACACGTTAACTTTTGGTGAATTCCGAATTTTCTGCACGAATGCGTGAGGATTCTCTACCGCCCAGATTCGCACATTGTGTCTGTTCACTTAACCATTAAGAAAAAATGTTGCTTCATCACTGAAAACAAGTTTCGCACTGAACGCATCCTCTTCCATGAGCTGTTGCAACCGCGCCGAAAATTCAAAGCGTTTGACTTTGTCATCGGGTGTCAGGGCTTGTAGCAATTGTAAACGGTAAGGCTTCTGCTTTAGCCTTTTCCGTAAGATTTTCCAAACCGTCGGCTGTGGTACGTTTAGCTCCCTGCTTGCTTTATTCTTCGACTTCCGCGGGCTACGCGTGAAACTTGCCCGCACGCGTTCAACCGTTTCTTCGATCACTGCAGGCCGACCCGTTGATTTCCCCTTACAGAGGCATCCAGAAGCTTTAAACTGCGCATACCATCGCCGAATGGAGTTAGCAGTTGGTGGATCTTTGTTGAACTTCGTCCTGAAGTGTCGTTGCACTGTTATGACTGACTGATGTGAGTGCATTTCAAGCACGACATACGCTTTCTCGGCTCCTGTCGCCATTTTGTCTCACTGCGCTCTCGAGCGCTCTGGCGGCAGAAACCTGAAGTGCGGCTTCAGCCGAAAAAAAACTTTATGAGTTTTTCTACGTATCTGTAGTGTGTCGTGACCATATGTCAATGAATGGAGCTACAGTGAATTTATGAAATCGCTTCAATCATTTGTAATAGCCCTGTAGTATAGGGAGTTAACTGTAGACTGCCTCGGTGTAATAGTTGGCCTGGCAAGGCTAAGTTCTCAGCGTTCCTTCAATTGATCAGTGATGAATGTCCAGTCTATACTAAAATCACGAGCTGTCAACACCCTGCCGATTAAAATATGTTCCTGTGGGCTTATGTAAATGTTATCTAGGAAAATATTGGGTCCGGAAGCCGACAAGCTTATGTGTGTTTTGTCACTATTATTTTTTTCCTGGATAACATGTACGAGAGGCATCGTCTGTTGCTTGACATAGGCCCACAGGAACATATTTTCATCGGTAAAGTGAAGACAGTTTGTGATTTTAACACAGACTAGAGACATTCATCATTGATGATGGTGTTTATCAGTTGAAGGAAGGCTGAGAACTTTGCCTAGCCAGACCAGCTGCAGTTCTGTGGCATTCTGTAACAACTCACTGTATTATATGACACAAGATTTATATAGACCAGATTGTGTGCGTCTCCAATCGACTTAAATAAATACTGCTACAGCGTACAATTGGAATTTTCATTCAGTTTTTAGTAGTTTTAAAACCTATAGGTAAATACATGATTTACTGTACACAATGGTCATTCAATTATGTATTGTCGAAAACTGTTTTTGTTGGCATGTCAGCTTCTCTGATTGGTGTGATGGACGCTTTAATATGTTTTAATGATGGAGTAACGAGCATATTAAAAACGATGAGCAAACTAGGCATCAAAACCGGTGAAAAAATGAAAACTAGGCAGCTACGAGTCAACAGGCGAAGTAACACTGAGGCTGAAAAAGCTACTGAAAGCATGAGGCCAGAATAACAAAGAAAAGAAAGAATACTAGAGAGGATGGAACGGTTACTCAGAATCGTCTAGACTGATGAGATGGAATGTTTTGACATATTATCATTGAGAAGAAAATGATATGCTAATCTTCGGTTTCAATTTCTCGTATAGTTTTTGCATACTTAGGCATCATTATCTTATCCAATATTAAACGTGCAAAACCAAAATTTTGCATGAATAATACGATATAATATAGTGCTTGCCAACACAGTGAACCACATTATTCAACAAAGTATTACATATTTTAAACTGGAGCATGTCGTATGTTCTTAAATTATTAGGAGAAAAAATTTACTTCTAAAATATTTTTTTAATGCACAGAACAACAAATTGGTAAATATCCCTCGTTTACTGTTTCCACAAGTAAATAATGAAAAGAATAAAATTCGATTTCATCTTCTATTTTGAACAATTCGGAAGTTCAGTACACCTAAAATAATAAATAAAAAATAAAATAAATAAAAATGAGACGTAATTCAGTACATCTACATCTACATGGATACTCTGTAAATCACATTTAAGTGCCTGGCAGAGGGCTCATCGAACTACCTTCATTCACAATTCTCTATTATTCCAATCTCGTATAGCGCGCGGAAGGAACGAACACCTATATCTTTCCGCCCGAGCTCTGATTTCCCTTACTTTATCGTGGTAATCTTTTCTCCCTATGTAGGTCGCTGTCAACCAAATATTTTCGCATTCGGAGGAGAGAGTTGGTGATTGGAATTTCGTGAGAAGATTCCGTCGCAACGAAAAACGTTTATCCTTTAATGATGTCCAGCCCAAATCCTGTATCATTTCTGTGACACTCTCTCCCATATTTCGTGATAATACAAAGCGTGCTGCCTTTCTTTGAACTTTTTCGGTGTACTCCGGCAGTCCTATCTGGTAAGGATCCCACACCGCGCAGTAATATTCTAAAAGAGGACGGACAAGCGTAGTGTAGGCAGTCTCCTTAGTAGATCTGTTACATTTTCTAAGTGTCCTGCCAATAAAACGCAGTCTTTGGTTAGCCTTCCCCACAACATTTTCTGTCTGCTCCTCCCAATTTAAGTTGTTCTTAATAGCAATACCTAGGTATTTAGTTGAATTTACGGCTTTTAGATTAGACTGATTTATCGTGAAACCGAAGTTTAACGGATTCCTTTCAGCACTCATGTGGATGACCTCACACTTTTAGTTATTTAGGGTTAACTGCCAATTTTTCCGCCATTCAGTTATCTTTTCTAAATCATTTTGCAGTTTGTTTTGATCTTCTATGACTTTATTAGTCGATAAACGACAGCGTCATCTGCAAACAACCGAAGACGGCTGCTCAGATTGTCTCCCAAATCGTTTATATATATATACGGAACAGCAAAGGGACTATAACACCACTTTAGGGAACGCCAGAAATCACTTCTGTTTTACTCGATGACTTTCCGTCAACTATTACTGACTATGACCTCTCTGACAGGAAATCACAAATTCTGTCACATAACTGAGACGATATTGTTGTTTTTCCAAAGGAATGATGTTTTCTAAGCCCATGTTGACTGTTTGTCAATAGACAGTTTTCTTCGAAGTAATTCATACTGTTCGAACACACTATATGTTCCAAAATCCTGTTGCATATCGACGTTAACGATACGGGCCTGTAATTTAGTGGATTACTCCTAGTACCTTTCTTGAATATTGGTGTGACCTGTGCAACTTTCCAGTCTTTGGGTATGGATCTTTCGTAGAGTGAACGGTTGTATATTATTGTTAAGTATGGAGCTAATGCATCAGCATACTCCGGAAGGAACCTAACTGGTATAAAGTCTGGACCAGAAGACTTGCTTTTATTAAGTGATTTAAGTTGCTTCACTTCTCCGAGGATATTTACTTCTACGTTACTCATGTTGGCAGCTGTTCTCGATTCGAATTCTGGAATATTTACTTCGTCTTCTTTTGTGAAGGCATTTCGGAAGGCTGTGTTTAGTAACTCTGCTTTGGCAGCACTGTCTTCGATAGTATCTCCATTGCTATATCCCAGAGAAGGCATTGATTCTTTCTTGCCGCTAACATACTTCACATACGACCAGAATATCTTTGGATTTTCTGCCAGGTTTCGAGACAGTTTCGTTGTGGAAACTGTTATAAGAAACTCGCATTGAAGTCCACGCTTAACTTCGAGCTTCTGTAAAAGATCGCCAATCTTGGGGATTTTGTGTCTGTTTAAATTTGGCATGCTTGTTTCGTTGTTTCTGCAACAGTGTTCTAACTCGTTTTGTGTACCAAGGAGGATCAACCCCGTCGTTTGTTAATTTATTTGGTATAAATCTCTTAATTGCTGCCGATACTATTTCTTTGAATTCAGGCCACATCTGGTCTACACTTATATTATTAATTTGGAATGAATGGAGATTGTCTCTCAGGAAGGCGTCAAGTGAATTTTTAACTGCTTTTTTGAATAGGTATATTTTTCGCTTATTTTTGGAGGATTTTGGGATTACAATATTCAGTCTCGCTATGACAGCCCTGTGTTCACTAATCCCTGTATCGGTTTTGATGCTCGTTATTAACTCAGGATTATTTGTTGCTAAGAGGTCAAGCGTGTTTTCACAACCGTTCACTATTCGCGTGGGCTCATGGACTAACTGCTCAAAATAATTTTCAGAGAATGCGTTTACCACAATTTCGGATGATATTTTACGCGTACCTCCAGAATTAAACATGTATTTTCGCGAACATATCGAGGGTAAATTAAAGTCACCAGCGACTATTATCGTATGAGTCGGGTACGTGTTTGAAATCAAACCTTTCAGCAACTCTAGCATCTCAATCAGGGGGTGGGTAAAATGATCCTATTATTATTTTATTCCGGTTGCCAACAATGAGCTCTGCCCATACTAACTCACAGGAAGTATCTACTTCAATTTCACGACAAGTTAAACTACTTCTAACAGCAATAAACACGCCACCGCCAACCGTGTTTAGCCTATCCTTTCGGAACACCGTTAGATTCTTCGCGAAAATTTCGGCTGTTTTTTAGCCAGCTTTCAGTTCCTATAAAGATTTGAGCATCAGTGCTTTCTATTAGCACTTGGAGCTCTGGTACTTTTCCAACACAGCTACTACAATTTACAACTGTTATACAATTGGTTCCTGTATCTATGTTTTTCCTGTGTTCAGCCTGCAGTGACTGAAGCCCTTCTTGTGTTTTCAGGAGACCCTCTAACCTAAAAAACCGCCCAGTCCACGCCACACAGCCCCTGCTACCCGTGTAGCCGCCTCCTGCGTATAGTGGACACCTGACCTATTCAGCGGAACCCGAAACACAACCACCCTTTGGCGCAAGTCGAGGTATCTGCAGTCTACACTGTCGCAGAACCGTCTGAGCCTCTGTTTCAGACCCTCCACTCGCCTCTGTACCAGAGGTCCGCAATCGGTCCTGTCGACTATGCTGCAAAGATAGAAATCAGTATTCACTCTGCTATGTGCTCCACAGTTTTCAAATTTTTTTGACAGAGAGGTCACAATGTACTAAATATTTGGTTAAAGTTTCATTTCAATATTTATTAAGATTTGGAATTATTAAATTTCGAAATACTAGTGAAAACTACAGGCCATTACGTCCTGGTCCCCTTCAAAAGATTAATCAGAAAGAAACAGTTCCCGAAGAAGTGGGATATGTAAGTACCAGGGAATGAAGACATACGTTTGAAGTTCCGTGGCGCTATAGTTACTGCGACAGTCCATAGTTCAGTGTGCTGTTCAGTTGAAGAGGAAAGGAAGGACATCTCTAAAAAGGGTAATCGCAGAAGGTGGAGTGAAAAACATAGGTGCAAGGAAGATAACTACGGAGAAACCATGGATAACAGAATGGGTAGTAAAGAATATGTATTGAGAGTATATCGAGGAAACACGAAATTAATGAGAAGTAACAGAAATGAGAACAGCGAGAAACTTAATAAAAAAAATGATTCAAATGGCTCTGAGCACTATGGGACTCAACATCTTAGGTCATAAGTCCCCTAGAACTTAGAACTACTTAAACCTAATTAACCTAAGGACATCACACACACCCATGCCCGAGGCAGGATTCGAACCTGCGACCGTAGCAGTCCCGCGGTTCCGGACTGCAGCGCCAGAACCGCACGGCCAGCGCGGCCGGCAAACTTAATAACAGAATTAAGGATTACGAAGAAGGCGAAGTAAAGGAATTCTGCTACAGAACAATGTTGAAAGTTAATTGGACTCAGATATAAGGAATGAGGAGCTTCTCTGCAGAATCGGCAAGGAAAGGAATGCATGGAAAACACTGACAAGAAGAAGGGACAGAATCATAGAACAACAGTCAAGACAGCAGTGAATAACTTTCATTGTTCTAGAGGGAATTGTGGAGGGTAAAAACTGTAGAGCAATTCAGAGATTGGAATATGTCCAGAAAATAACTGGGGAAGGAGGTTGCAAGTACTACTCTGAGATGAAAAGGTTGGCACAGGAGAGGAATTCAGGGTGTGCCGCATCAAACCATTCAGAAGACTGATGACTCAAAAAAAATGTAGTTAATGAGTGTACCTAAGTGCTGGTGCTACGTTGCCTGACAGTGAAACACCTGAGAGAGAAGAAGAAAATGTAAGGAAAGTTAACAACTTGAGAGGGCCATCATCGTTTAGCAACTACCGTTTCCCGAGTGGGTTGTACAAGTGCTCGCCATCTCCTTCTGTCTTCATACATCTTCTGTTCCAGAACAATTTCCCATTTGTGTCCTTTCCCCTCCACATCTGATCTTACAGTCTCTATCCATTGTTTTCTTGGTCTTCCCCGTGGTCTTCTGCCTACGAGGTTCAGGCTGAAATACCTTTTGGCAGGTTTTTCGCTGTTCGTTCTTTTTGTGTGGCCATACCACTGAAGCCTGCGTTCGTTTATGAGACTGGTAACAAGAACCTCAATACCAGCTACTTCTCTCTTCACCTCACTCCTGATTTTGTCCTTTGTAATAGTTTGGTTCATAGTTCTAATGAATTTCATTTCTATTGCCTGAATTCTGCTGGGTTCTTTGTTTAGTAGAGTACATGTTTCTAAACCTTATGCAATGATTGGTTCGAAATAGGTCTGGTACATGGTCGCTTCTACTTTTAGTGGCATTTTATCGTCCCAGAGAGTGTTTCTGATCTGACTAGAAACAGGATGCTTTCTGTGACCTGCTGAGTATTTCCTGCTTCAAGGTGTTGCCTTTCGTGATTATGCTTCCTATGTACTTGATATGGGAAACAGATTGTACTTTGACTCCTTCTAGAAATATATTTGAGGTTATTCCTTGCCTGTTGATGGCCATTTCTACTGTCTTTGTTTTACTTACTTTTAGTGTGAGATTTTGGAATGTGTTGTTCCAATCATTCAGTTTCTTCTATGCTTCAGGTTCTGTCTCTCCCCACACTATCAAATCATGAGCAAAAACCACGGCATTTGCTTCGCGCACAGGTGAATAGTAGAAGTGACAAACCTTCTCCTTGTCTTGCACGCGACTTTATTGCAAAAGGTTTTGACAAGTCCCCGTTAACTTTGCTTTCGGTATAGTATTTGTTCTTCTAATTATTCCTGTTCTTTCTTTATCGAGTCGAATCCCTTTATAATGTTTGTTATTGCATTTCAATCAAGTTAATAAAAGGCATTTTTAAAAACTACAAAATTTGTCACATATTTCAAGTTTATGCTATTGTTCATTTCTGTTTCGCTCTTTAGATTTAAGATTTAATATTAGCTCTGTGCAAGACCAGTGAAGTGAATTTGACCTCTAATGTTCTCAGTATACGTAAGCAATTTGTAAAGTACGGTTAGTGGCGCTTCAGGATTGTTAACTAACGATTGTGTCTACAGAGAATGAAATACGTTAGCAAGAGAGTAGTCGGAAGTGATACTCGTAAGGTATCAGACCATAGAAAACATAGCACTTCGCCAACAAAAGATAAATTTATTTAAGCAATCAGCTATTTTGAATTTCTTTTAATACGAGAAATTTGGCAAGTCAGATGAATGCAGGAAGCTTCTGCTTTTGCTGACGCCTTTGTATGGCAGTTTTCCCAGGGTCGGTGTGGTTACAATCGCATTTGGCCCGGTTAATTTGAAGGGGTGTGTGTGGCGTCCCCGCACTCCAAGCGCGTGCTGATATTGTCGACGCCGTAGAGCTGCTACTGCCACAGCTCTCGCAGTGGAGTTGAGACACGATGAGCGATGACGTCGGTCCCCGTTGGTGAACAGGAGACAGAAATGCGAACTCGTACGATGGATGCTTCTGCTGATTTAAGATTGAATGATTCATCGCCCGGATACGCGATAGTTGTTAAATCTAATCTCATCCGCATCGTACACACTGCCAACTGCGAGGAAACATTGTAATTATCAGTCTTCTCGTACGTTGTTGGCTCGTTGCTGTGGAGTTGTTGAACCTGTCCGAAGCGAGATCCACAGATACTCTTTGATCACGTCTGAGTGAACCTACGCCGTAATGTTGAAAAAAATGTTCAAAAGTTCTCTTTTCAATTAATGAAGTAGGTATTTTGATATTTAGATAAAATTGTCCCTGCTGAGCAGTCGTCGGTTAACTATAATTGATTGAATCACTTAATAATGTAGTCCATTCTTGATATTTCACTTGGAACGAACAGTTTATTGTTCTTTGGCCACTAAATACACTCCTGGAAATGGAAAAAAGAACACATTGACACCGGTGTGTCAGACCCACCATACTTGCTCCGGACACTGCGAGAGGGCTGTACAAGCAATGATCACACGCACGGCACAGCGGACACACCAGGAACCGCGGTGTTGGCCGTCGAATGGCGCTAGCTGCGCAGCATTTGTGCACCGCCGCCGTCAGTGTCAGCCAGTTTGCCGTGGCATACGGAGCTCCATCGCAGTCTTTAACACTGGTAGCATGCCGCGACAGCGTGGACGTGAACCGTATGTGCAGTTGACGGACTTTGAGCGAGGGCGTATAGTGGGCATGCGGGAGGCCGGGTTGACGTACCGCCGAATTGCTCAACACGTGGGACGTGAGGTCTCCACAATACATCGAAGTTGTCGCCAGTGGTCGGCGGAAGGTGCACGTGCCCGTCGCCCTGGGACCGGACCGCAGCGACGCACGGATGCACGCCAAGACCGTAGGATCCTACGCAGTGCCGTAGGGGACCGCACCGCCACTTCCTAGCAAATTAGGGACACTGTTGCTCCTGGGCTGTCGGCGAGGACCATTCGCAACCGTCTCCATGAAGCTGGGCTACGGTCCCGCACACCGTTAGGCCGTCTTCCGCTCACGCCCCAACATCGTGCAGCCCGCCTCCAGTGGTGTCGCGACAGGCGTGAATGGAGGGACGAATGGAGACGTGTCGTCTTCAGCGATGAGAGTCACTTCTGCCTTGGTGCCAATGATGGTCGTATGCGTGTTTGGCGCCGTGCAGGTGAGCGCCACAATCAGGACTGCATACGACCGAGGCACACAGGGCCAACACCCGGCATCATGGTGTGGGGAGCGATCTCCTACACTGGCCGTACACCACTGGTGATCGTCGAGGGGACACTGAATAGTGCACGGTACATCCAAACCGTCATCGAACCCATCGTTGTAAGTCAACTACCCTGGCCAGCAAGATCTCCGGATCTGTCCCCCATTGAGCATGTTTGGGACTGGATGAAGCGTCGTCTCACGCGGTCTGCACGTCCAGCACGAACGCTGGTCCAACTGAGGCGCCAGGCGGAAATGGCATGGCAAGCCGTTCCACAGGACTACATCCAGCATCTCTACGATCGTCTCCATGGGAGAATAGCAGCCTGCATTGCTGCGAAAGGTGGATATACACTGTACTAGTGCCGACATTGTGCATGCTCTGTTGCCTGTGTCTATGTGCCTGTGGTTCTGTCAGTGTGCTCATGTGATGTATCTGACCCCAGGAATGTGTCAATAAAGTTTCCCCTTCCTGGGACAATGAATTCACGGAGTTCTTATTTCAATTTCCAGGAGTGTACTTTATAACTTTCGCACCACACGCACACGCAATTGGTTGGTAAAGTCAGTTCTATTAAAATTAAGTTACTTGGCAATTACGACAACTTGACTCTTCAGCGTAATTGTATTATCTTCGTGAAGTCGTGTAACTGTGTCCTACTCGAGATTAAATAAGTGTAGTCCTTTGATATACTATCCACTCTTCTTTTAGTTCGAACTATTTGAAAGTCAAGTCCAATATTCACTAGTTTCATCAATAAAGTTCATTTAACCCGTTATGCACGGTTAAACGCGTCTGTCAGTTCCTGTCTCTGCTTAGAAAATCAGTTTCCGAAGTTCGTGAATCACCTCACGCAAGAAACACTTCTGAACGCATAACAATCTCGTCGCGTTCCGTACTCTCAATAACTAAGACAAGAATTGTTCTCGCACGTCTTTACAGGACGAGAGCCTGCAAGCGACTTCTTCTGTGAAAGAGTATTGTAGGCGCATTGAATTTCTTCGTTGCGCTTACATCTCTCGTCCATATAAAAGTTATGTCTGACTAACATCACCTTGGACTTAGCTTTCAAGTTATTAATTGCAATTATCACTTGGATATTTGTCCATTAATTAAATCTGAGGTTTCTTCCTCCTCTTTTCATAACAAAAGCTCTCAGTGATGCATAATGTTGTTGTTATCAAAATTTCTTGGTGTTAGCTTATTGGCAAAGATATCGTATTTGCCAAGATAACTCTTCCCTACTTCATATTATGATATTCTGTCTTAATTGAATTTAAGGGGGTCGTTGGGGTGTTATAGGTGGCCGGATGCCCTTCCTGCCGCCACCCCATACCCCCCAGGACGGAATCAGCGTACCCCAACTGTCTGCATCTAGTGTAAATCATGAAATAGTGCGAACGTGTTACAAATGTCTGCGAGGCATGTAACTGAGGCGAGACGTGGGGACCAGTCCGGTATTCTCCTAGGAGGACGTGGAAAACCGCCTAAAAACCACATCCAGGCTGGGCCACACACCTGCTCTCGTTAATCCGCTGGGCGGATTCGATCCGGGGCTGGCGCGCCTACCCGAGTTCAGGAAAAGCAGCACATTAGCGGTCACTGCTAGCCTAGAGGGTAGATGAATGCAAGAAGATCAGCAATAAATAATTTGTATTTAAAATGTCAACTATTTTCAGCTGAGGTTTGAAATAGTACCATTGCGTGGAGCATCTGTCTCAAAATAAATTGAACAGCGCACAGTACAAATTCGGGAACTACTAGAACAGACAGAAAAACATTTCACTCAACACCCCCCCCCCTCTTAAAAAAAATACATCAAGCAGCAGTAAACATATGCGTCAGCACAGCAGATCAAAGATGCAATGATCAATATAAAATAACATGGAATATAGCCTTTATGCAAAGCAGAGAAATATTATTTGACAGCTCATAAATGGGCAGCGGTTGCCTCTTTAAATAGCCAAATATGGTATTAAGTGGAATGCAAATCTCAACCAGGAGAGAATATACTAATGTGCGTTGTGATAACTCAGATTACTACTATAAAAGGATGTTGTTATTGCTGTTGTTGTTGTTGTGGTCTTTAGTCCAAACACTGGTTTGATGAAGCTCTCCATGCTACTCTATCTTGTGCAAGCCTCTTCACTTCCGAGTAACTACTGCAACTTGCAATCCTTCTGAATCTGCTTAGTGTATTCATCTCTTGGTCTCCCTCTACGATTTTTGCCCTCCACGCGTCCCTCCAGTACTAAATTGGTCATCCCTTGATACCTCAGAATGTTCCCCACTAGCCGATCCCTTCTTCTACTCAGGTTGTACCACAAATTTCTCTTCTTCCCAATTCTGCTCAGTACTTACTCGATAATTAAGTGATCTTTCAATCTAATCTTCAGCATTCTTCTGTGGCACCATATTTCAAAAGGTTCTACTGCCATCTTTGCTAAACTGTTTATCGTCCATGTTTCACCTCCATACATGGCTACACGCCATACAAATGCTTTGAGAAATGACTTCCTGACACTTAAATCTATGGTCGATGTTAACAATTTTTTTTCTTCAGAAGCGCTTTTCTTGCCGTTGTCAGTGTACATTTTATATCCTCCCTACTTCGAACATCATCAGTTATTTTGCTGCCCAAATAGCAGAACTCATCTACTACTTTAAGTGTCCAATTTCCTAATCTAATTCCCTCAGCATCATCTGATTTAATTCGACTACATGTATAAGTAAACATGTATAACTACTACATGTATAAGTAAAATTCATACAACCACGCCCTGCCTGAAACAGCAGATACTAAAACAGAGCTTACAATTATTTTGAGTATCAAATAAACTAGACAAAAAAATGGTTCTGAGCACTATGGGACTTAACTTCTGAGGTCATCAGTCCCCTAGAACTTAGAACTACTTAAACCCAACTGACCTAAGGACATCACACACATCCATGCCCGAGGCAGGATTCGAACCTGCGACCGTAGCGGTCGAGCAGTTCCAGACTGAAGCGCCTAGAACCGCTAGGCCACACTGGCCGGCAAACTAGACAAAACCAGAATAAATATAATTCATAAATTTTCAGTAGAGCTCAAACTCGATTTACAGCAATAACTGTGGCATAAACAATTTTAGCAGTGGAAGTTAGCCAAGTTCGAACCGGTAAACCCTTTAAATAAATTTTAGATTAACCGAAGTGAAAAGCAAGATGACACACATAGTGTAGAGAACCCTACGGTACTGCAGATAGCTCTGAATATCTGTTCGAACAGCCTACACATTACCGTGAAATTTTCTCTTGAATTCTGTAGACACAAATAGAAGACAAAATTCGAAAGCTGTCTTCCACCAACTGCGACTATGTGCTTCGCAGGCATTTAAGCTGAAAGAACAATCACACAGCCGCTCAAATTTGATATCCAATTTCGGCGAATGCTCATAGCGTCGTCCACGACCTACATGACTCTCAGCACTTGTCCTGCAATTACCAGCGAAATTCTACTGAGAGAGAACTCGGGTGCGTCGCGCGGTACAGAGCCCTGCCTGCCACCTGGCGGGATGCGAGGGAGGCGGTCGCTCAGCCACACAGCCAAACAGATTACACCACGTTTCGACTTCATATCGAAGCACCGCAGAGGTCAGAGAAGTATCCTCGTTGGACAAATGCACTACATTGCAGAAAAAACTTTGAAATAAGCACAAACGCAAGGTAATGCGCATAGCAAAGAGAAGTATCCGATTATAATACACTACTGGCCATTAAAATTGCTACACCAAGAAGAAATGCACATGATAAACGGGTATTCATTGGACAAATATATTATACTAGAACTGACATGTCATTACATTTTCACGCAATTTGGGTGCATAAATCCTGAGAAATCAGTACCGGGAACAACCACCTCTGGCAATAATAACGGCCTTGATACACCTGGGCATAGAGTGAAACAGAGCTTGGATGGCGTGTACAGGTACAGCTGTCCATGCAGCTTCATCACGATACCACAGTTCATCAAGAGTAGTGACTGGCGTATTGTGACGAGCCAGTTGCTCGGCCACCATTGACCACACGTTTTCAATTGGTGAGAGATCTGGAGAATGTGCTGGCCAGGGCAGCATTCGAACATTTTCTGTATCCATAAAGGCCCATACAGGTCCTGCAACATGCGGTCGTGCATTATCCTGCTGAAATGTAGGGTTTCGCAGGGATCGAATGAAGGGTAGAGCCACGGGTCGTAACACATCTTAAATGTAACGTGCACTGTTCAAAGTGCCGTCAATGCGAACAAGAGGTGACCGAGACATGTAACCAATGGCACCCCATACCATCACGCCGGGTGATACGCCAGTATGGCGATGACGATTACACGCTTACAATGTGCGCTCACCGCGATGTCGGCAAACACAGATGCGACCATCATGACGCTGTACACAGAACCTGGATTCATCCGAAAAAATGACGTTTTGCTATTCGTGCAACCCGGGTTCGTCGTTGAGTACACCATCGCATGCGCTCCTGTCTGTGATGCAGCGTCAAGGGTAACCGCAGCCATGGTCTCCGAGCTGATAGTCTATGCTGCTGCAAACGTTGACGAACTGTTCTAGCAGATGGTTGTTGTCTTGCAAACGTCCCCATCTGTTGACGCAGGGATGGAGACGTGGCTGCACGATCCGTTACAGCCATGCGGATGCCTCTCATCTCGACTGCTAGTGATACGAGGCCGTTGGGATCCAGCACGGCGTTCCGTATTACCCTACTGAACCCACCGATTCCATATTCTGCTAACAGTCATTGGATCTCGACCAACGCGAGCAGGAACGTCGCGATACGATAAACCGCAATCGCGATAGGCTACAATCCGACCTTTATCAACGTTGGAAACGCGATGGTACGCATTTCTCCTTACACGAGGCATCACAACAACGTTTCACCAGGCAACGCCGGTCAACTGCTGTTTGTGTATGAGAAATCGGTTGGAAACTCTCCTCATGTCAGCACGTTGTAGGTGTCGCCACCGGCACCAACCTTGTGTGAATGCTCTGAAAAGCTAATCATTTGCATATCACAGCATCTTCTTCCTGTCGGTTAAATTTCGCGTCTGTAGCACGTCATCTTCGCCGTGTAGCAATTTTAATGGCCAGTAGTGTATTTAGAGTAGATTATCTGGATAACATAATTTCTTCGAAATACACTGAGAGAAAAATAAACGACGTACCACGAAGCAATTATCCGAATCGATGGAAATCGATAGATATGATTTTCACAAACAGAGATACAAATGATTACGACTTCAGAAACGTTGGATGATTTATTCAAGGCAAAGAACTTGACAAACTGAGGAAGTCAATTAGATGTTGGTCCACCTCTGGCCCTCATGCAGTCATTGATTCATAGAGTGATTGGATGTCCTCCTGGGGTATATTGTGTTAAATTATGTCCAATTGGCGCATAAGATCGTCAAAATCCTGGGATGGTTGGAGGCACCTGCCCATAATGCTCTACACGTTCTCAACTGCGGAACGATCCTTACTGGCCAAGGCAGTGTTTGACGAGCACGAAGACAAGCAGTGAAAACCTTCTCTGTGTGTGCGCGGGCATTATCTTGCTGAAATGTAAGTCCGGGTTGAGTTGCCATGAAGGGCAACAAAACGGGGCGTACAATGTGGACGACGTGACACTGTGCTAGACGGACGCCACGAGTAACAGCCAAAGGGAAACGAACGACCCGCACAGTGGCTGGACACCAGCCTCAGGGTCGCCTGCCACACGGCTGGCTCTCATTCACGGCACCCTTACAGCACACTGGTACGTCGACGATATTCTGCGTCTCGTTTTCCTGCCCTTCAGGGCAAACCATTCTGCGCTTACTCAGCCGTGCGTGGCTCAAATTCATGCCATCTAGTATTTAACATCTTGTTTTTACCGTACGGCCGCCTCGTCATTTTAATTTCAATTGCTGTCTTGCCTGCCCGTGAGTGGCAGCAGCAGCGCGTATCGATATTAGCCCTGCTGTATTATCTTTGC
This sequence comes from Schistocerca cancellata, assembly GCF_023864275.1. Lineage (NCBI taxonomy): Eukaryota > Metazoa > Arthropoda > Insecta > Orthoptera > Acrididae > Schistocerca > Schistocerca cancellata. The sequence continues at coordinate 524,695,790 of NC_064633.1, forward strand.
TGGGACCGAGCGAGGTGGCGCAGTGGTTAGCACACTGGACTCGCATTCGGGAGGACGACGGTTCAATCCCGTCTCCAGCCATCCTGATTTAGGTTTTCCGTGATTTCCCTAAATCGTTTCAGGCAAATGCTGGGATGGTTCCTTTGAAAGGGCACGGCCGATTTCCTTCCCCATCCTTCCCTAACCCGAGCTTGCGCTCCGTCTCTAATGACCTCGTTGTCGACGGGACGTTAAACACTAACCACCACCACCATCTTTGCTGGACGGCTATTACATCCCGTCGTGTCTTGAAGGGAGATCGCACCTGGCAGTCGTTGAGTTGGAACGCAGCAGAACTCCAGTCGGGACGTAGCAGCAGTCGGGGATGGAGCGCTAGGGAGGCGCGGACAGCCAGTACTCGCCGACTGCTCGCGACACAGGATGAATTGTCCGACGGACGGAGATGGCAGCCGGATCGACCGTTGGTCGGTCGTTCAGTTAGTCGCCCCTTTGGGTGACGTGTGTTTGGTCTTTTGACCGTTTCTGGGCCTGGCGACTGGGTCATCTCTGCATGATTGGGTACGAGCCAGTGTGCCCGGACGGTGAAGACTCGCCGATCGTTGCTTACACTCATGGTTCGAGTAGCAACGACCTCGGTTGGTTGTTGGTCGGTCGCCTGGTCAGACGACGTGTGTTTCATCACCGACCGTATTTCGGTTTTGTGTGTCTGTCCGCCTGCGATTGGTTCCAGTTGTTCATCGATGATTCATTCTACGAGTGTTCGAGTTTCTTGTGGCAGCGTTTCGTAGAACGCTGTGTACCTTGTGTCAGTTCCACTAAGCAATGCTTTAAATGCTGTAATGCTGGCTACGTACTGCAGTAGACAGATGGTCGGTTGCGACAGAGCAGCTAGTGAGTGTTTTCTTACGTGTTCATGCTGTCCGCCACGGCGTGTAGTTCCACAACCGTGGCGATGTTCATGTAGTTATTGTGCCTTGGCTTACTAACACACCAATATTTGAAGACCAGTGTTACTGGTCCCTTTGCCTCGCTGGCATTTTGGTTGCAGTGCCGTTGGTCTGGTGGCCGAAATCAGGTAGTTGGTTGGTTCGTCGGCTGTCTGTCGGTTGGGTTGCCTTCCGACTGAGAGGTTGTTGGTCAGCCTGCCTGTTTCGCTTAAACGGGTGTTAGTGTTACAATTGGAGGCCGACCCTGGGAAACTTCTGAGCGCCGCCCCGTGCGTGTTACATAACTTCCCTGTCTGAGTTTTAGTTATTTCGTTGATGTGTGGCCTTCAGCCGACTTTTAATACATCCTGAATTAATCTTCCTGTCTTGGCCTTAAGACATGAGATTGTTATTCCTTATTTTATATGAAATGTTTTATGGTACGACCTTCTGCCTTTAAAATTTAAACTTTTCTTTTAGGGCTTGAGCCGTTAAGCCGGCCGGAGTGGCCGAGCGGTTAAAGGCGCTACAGTCTGGAACCGCACGACCGCTACGGTCGCAGGTTCGAATCCTGCCTCGGGCATGGATGTGTGCGATGTCCTTAGGTTAGTTAGGTTTAAGTAGTTCTAAGTTCTAGGGGACTTATGATCACAGCAGTTGAGTCCCATAGTGCTCAGAGCCATTTGAACCATTTTTTTTAAGCCGTTAAATTATTTGCTGATGTGCGGCCTTCAGCCGAGTTTTGATAAATTAATGTTCTTCTCATGCCCTTAAGGCATGCGATTGTGAAGTTTTTGTATGGGACCTTCAGCGGAATTTGCTTCAATAAGATAACGCCATCTGCCGTTTGATTGAAACACTTCTTATTGATTAGTATGCGGCCTCCAGCCGAGTTCCATTAAAATTAAAGTACTAAGGCCTTCAGCCTGTTGAGAGAGAAAATATTTTTGGGTCACATCTCAAGAAGAACATTGTATGTCAATTTCGTACTTAGCCCTTGCATCTTGGATTTCCAGTGTGGCCTTCAGCCGGTCTAAAGTTAATCAAAGGAGGTCGATTAAAACTTTGAATGTTTTCCCTTCTTCTTGTGTTATTATGTGTGTGGACAAATAAAGTTTGTATCTACAGTGCAACTGACAGCAACCTTATTCTGGCTCCTTGCCACAACCTAATCCGCTCTGTCCTGCTACCCCAAGCATTTCACTTACATTTCAGCAAGATAACGCCAACCTGCACAACGGCAAGAGTTTCTATTACTTGTGTTCGTACTTGTCACTTCCTACCTTGTCCAGCAACGTCGCAAGATCTCTCTCCAGTTGAGGAATTTGAGCATTATGGGCAGCGCATTCCAGCTATCTCGGGAATTTGACAATCTAACGAGCGAATGAGACCTAATTTAGCACGATATCTCTCAGCAGGACATTCAGTAACTCTGTCAATCAGGGCCAAGCCGAATAACTGCTTGTATAAGAACCAGAGGAGGAGCAACTCATTGTTGACTTGCTCATTTGTGAAGCTCTTTCTCTTGAATAAATCATCCAATTTTTCTGAAATTACAATTATTTCTTGATCTGCACATGTACATCTACCGAGTTGTACCCCGTCGAATAAATCCTTCGTGCTACGTCGTTTTTTCATTCTTCTTTCTTAGAGTGTGTTCGGGGGTACACTAAGAAACGACATGAAATGGGACAAAACGGAAATAACTAACAAGAAAGCGAATGGAGGATTGGATTTGTCGGAAGAAAAAAATGGTTCAAATGGCTCTGAGCACTAGGGGACTTAACATCTGAGGTCATCAGTCCCCTAGAACTTGGAACTACTTAAACCTAACGAACCTAAGGACACCACACACATCCATGCCCGAAGCAGGATTCGAACCTGTGACCGTAGCAGCAGCGCGGTTCCGGACCGAAGCGCCTAGAACCGCTCGGCCACTTGTCGGAAGAGTTCTGAGAAAGTGATGTACATATGTAAAGCACGACCAACTCCAGAGTATTGCTTCAGCTTATGTTGTCATTATGAGGCAGGAACAAGAGGAAAACCCAACAATTCATAAAATTGCTTATATGATTGGAGAAATTAAATAGGAATCCTTGGAAGAAAGTTAACTTTGTTCTCGCAGAATCATGATTCATCAGATCAGGCGATACGGCTTCCACTGATTCACGTCCATTGTGGATGATTCCGAGCCTACTGCAGTCCTAACTAACGATGTGGCTCGGTCAACGTGGGAACACGTACAGGTCGCCCACTACGAACAGTCAGCCAGCTTCGCCTTAGCCAGAGACGCCGGGCCAAAACCGTTTACCCTCTGTCAAAGTCACTTATATCAATGGATTTCGTGACTCACGGCACGTATTATTGCTATAATGACTACCAAATACGCCTCTGTTCCGCTTATATACTTTCACCACGTCACGTACTAGTAACGCAAACAAGGACATTAAATCTCGTGAAGGACAATGGTGATAATGCTTTGTCTCATCAGTGTGTGTTTGTTTGTTTGTTTGTTTGTGTGTGTGTGTGTGTGTGTTTTTATGAGCACCCATAGAGCTGATATCATATACATCGACGTACTTCAGTTTGGTACTTCATCTAGCGCCGGTAGCGCTTAGGTAGGAAACTTGCTTCGGCGTATGTTGATATGCACTTTTTATTCGACGATTAGTTCTATGTGTAGACAGACGGTGTCTAACATTCTGCGTGGTGTCTGTTTGTTCTATATCGTGTCAACGACGCTCTCAGCGTGTTTTTTAGGGAATTGACTGATTTGAACCTGGGACCTGTTGCTGGTAAGGAGAAGCCAGACGACACATGACATGTAGAGTTCAGAAGAGTTCAGTGAGACTAGCGATGATATAACCAAATACTTAATGATTTCAGCGTCAGCTCCACTGCACTCCCTGTAAAAGAATCTTAATACTAACTAAATTTAGTGGAAGGGTTTCAAGGCTTTCCTATTTTTAGTTAGCTGGTAAAATAACGTCGAAAAAGCAGTTAAGTTTACCATTGGAAATTTTATTCTACTCACAAACCATTGTTTATAAATTGCACTATTGATAAAAGGAAATGTTTTAATACAGGATGATAAAAACCAACTGCGTTCAACAAAAATGTGAACTAATATTTCCTGAGTGGGTTTCCAAGTTCTACAATGGATCGAAGGATGACCAATTCCATATCACATCTATAATCTAGGTTTAAATTAAGATTCACAAAAGAGAAAACTATCAAAATGGTCTACAGTGACCCTCAATTATCTTTAATTACTTATCTAACTTGTCGTAAATTACAGTGGCTGATGTGGCTTCTCAATAATTATATAACAGAAAAATCATCGCGTTTCAGATTTTAACTTACGTAGCAAATGTGAATACCATGAGCTTCAATTGACGATCGACACTAGTATTAAGTAAAAAGAGGATGTAACAGATGAGACATCTGCAGTTCTGAGTGAAGCCTTATGCGCTCAAAAATGCGGCATCACGTGCGTTCATTACCTTGTCGGTGTTCGTCAGGGGGCGGCGGCCGGTGCAGCTCCGTCCAGCTCGCCGTCTCGGAAGCAACTCTGCCCTAACTTCTCCTTACTACAATTTACCGAAGTTGGTTTAAAAAAACTATCTGGCTGTGTTTTCATCTGACCAATCAGGGTCTCAATGTTAACCTTAAGCTCCGCCTACAAAAATTCTGTCTATCCAATGAGAAACGTTATACTTTTTGTGGTGGGGCAATGTTTTCAACGTTTGCAATGTAACAGAGATGCGAAAAAGTCTCACGCTAAAACTTGCAGCTGGTGTGGTCCTTTTAGCGTTATCGTAAGACTTATACTGTTCTTCTGGAGGGCTCTATCTTTTAACATGGACTGGGGGGTGGTCCTGACGTAACAGAGACGCGAAAAAGTCTCACGCTAAAATTTGCGGTTGGGGTGGCCCTTTTTGTGTTATCGTAAGATCTATACTGTTCTTCTGGAGGGCTCTATCTTTTAACATGGGCTGGGGGGTGGTCCTGACGTAACAGAGACGCGAAAAAGTCTCACGCTAAAATTTGCGGTTGGGGTGGCCCTTTTTGTGTTATCGTAAGATCTATACTGTTCTTCTGGAGGGCTCTAGCTTTTAACATGGGCTGGGGGGTGGTCCTGACGTAACAGAGATGTGAAAAAGTCTCACACTAAGGCTCTAGCTTTTAACATGGGCTGGGGGGTGGTCCTAACGGTTAGCTGGCGACGTGCGTGTCCGTCCCTTATCGTAGGGCCTTCTAACTTAACACGGTTCTGCTCTCGGCTTCTGTTCTCGTTTCTCCCCTCTGAACTGCGTCTGTCTCACGGTGGGAAGGTATGACATGCATTTAGGCATTCTTGTGTTAGTCTGTGGTATTCCATTTGCTCACTCGTTACTCGTATTACTTTGGTTAATTTAATGTCACGATTTATTCGGAGCTATGTGACATACTTCTGGATTTGCTTATCATGTCAGGGTTTTCATGGAAGGTGTTGGATTTGCCTGACACCTTACAGGAGTTGCTATGTGGATCTCTTTGTCAGCTATTTCTGAAAATCCCTTTATCGAAGATTTCGAGGAGTCGGCGACAATGACACCCCCAGTCTTTTTATGACATATAGACGTTTGTTCTTCGGCCTTATTTCAGAATGAATTGTCGCAACTTTTTAGAACATCAGAATTCACCCACCCTAACATTCGCTTCACTATGTGGGTGGAAAAATTGAACCGCGTCAGTCTTTTCTGAACTGACTAGTCTCATTTGTATTTCATTTCTTTAATTCATTTTCATTTCTGCGGCATTTTTGTACCGATTAAATACACTTACGTTCAGAAAAAACAGGACACCTCGAACGACTGGAGATAGGACGTTCATATTCACAGGACATGTACGTTAGTATGTTCTGAAGAAATTGTCAGCATTTCAGTCACCTCGGTTCAGTATGTGTCCTGTGGTCTAGTATGCTCAGGGTCCACAGTGGCCCATGATAGCTTGTTCCATGCATGATGACATCGACGCTTATAAGGCAAAAATGGCGTCCTATGGTATAGCCATGCATGCTGCATTCGCCTGATTTCAAAATTCATCTGTGGTGGTTGGCATTGGGTCACAGTGTTGCACCCGTCCTTTTTACCACATCCCTCACATTTTCGACTGGCGACAAGTCTTGTGATCTGACGGGCCAGGGTAAAAGGTTGACATCCTGTAACACCAAGAAGGCAACATGTGGTCTTGCTGAAAAATGGAGTCTGGGGGGTTGTGCAGAAAGGCTACGCCTATGGGTCGCAAGATGTCATTCACATAGGTCACACTGGTCACAGTGCCCTGCATACGCACCAGCTGTGATCTGCGGTCGTACCGAATAGCATCCCACACCATAAGGCCGTGAGTTGGTGCTGTCTGTCTTATGTGAATACAGAGATGTCGCTCCCTTGTCTGTGGCGAACCACAATGCGACCATCATTTTCAAACAAACAGAACCAGTATTCGTTCGGAAATACTACCTGATGTCATTTCTGTCCCCAGTGACCTCGTTCCATTGTAAGACGTGTATATTTCTATTGATTATTGTCAAATCACAATTTATGAAAGATGTTTATATTTTATTAATAGGATTAAGTAGGAATAATTAATATTTGTCATGTTGGAAATAATTGTGGTAGCAGGGAATGTCTGCACCAAAGTATTGTTGACATAACTTTAAAAAGGGCGGGAGAAACCGCGTACGGATACATTTTAAGAAAAGAGCGGGAAAGACCGCGCATTGATACATTTTGTAATGGTAGCAGGGATTGTCTGCACCAGAAAGCATTGTTGGCAGCAGAGACAGCACTTTAGCGTTCGTAGGAAGTCAGTAGTAAGTGAGATATGAAGCGAGTTGGTAGCAGGTCTGAAGCGAGAGGTTGAGAGGAGTAGTGTGCCTGCCAGCCACCAGCTATGATTTACAAGAGATTATAAACGGATGTACAGAGACATCAACTAACTATTATCATAAGAGGAACTAATATTATTGAATTATTTTCTTTGCGAAACTCAAGACTACTGAAGGTATGTATGCGCAATGCTAGTTGTAAGATCATTGTAAAAAGTAAGTCCCATTTGAACGTTTGTAAAATTATTTCATTACCAACAGTAAATATTTGAAGCGTTTTCAGAATATAATTAATTTTTGCCAGCAGTGTTGCATTACTGATTATAGTCCATCCCAAAAACCATCAACATAAAACATTGCAAAAATTTTATTGTTATCAAGAAAAAGTGTAACTATGAATTACGTAACTTCAGTCAAATTAATTAAAGAATAACGTCAGCTTTGCTATTAAGGAATAATGTCAGCTTTGGTAATAAATACAGCCACTTATTATGAAAGCCCACCAGCAGCTAATAGAGTATAGTAAAACAGAGTAAGTATATTCATGTCGCAGTTCGATGTAGCAGTCAGATGGCGATCCAGTAGCGGTAAAAAAGGTAAGGAACAGTTTTTGGTTATTGCAGATAACGACTGAGGGCCACGACGACGACACATCCTATGTTTCGTCGAAATAATCAGAAAATCACTTTTAATAAGCAGCATTTAAATTTGTATGCGAAGATAGAGAAAGAGAATAAATTTCAAAGGGAAGATTTCATTTGTTATTATTAAGCAAGAGATAGAAATCCTAAGGAAAGGTTTCATAATTTATTGTAAAAGGGAAGGTCATCAATAACAAAAGAGATAAAGAGGAGACGGGAAGGTTTCACCATTCAGCATTGCCAACTAGCATCTTAGTCAAAGGTAGGCCGAGAAGTGAAGGTCGCGCACGTAACGCATGCCTTAAAAAAGGCGACGGTCTGTCAAACCTGGTAGTGAACTGTGTGTTGCTGTGTCCACCATTGCGCCAGAGCCGAGGACTCAGATCTGTCCTGCAATGCCGTTGGGATGAGGTGTCGATCTTCTCGGAGTGGTGGGGAGAGGGGGGCGGGTGATATGGGTGGTGCGACCTGACCCATCTCATCATGTTCTACGGCCCTCCGGGAACCATTCTGCACACAGCCGTTGCACTGCTAAAATACTTCGTTCCCCAGGAGGAGCAGTTACCTGGATGGATGCATCATATCCTTTCATGCCAATAACGCACCCTCTTTCAGACCCACTAATTTGACGGTACGGTTCGTAGAAACGTCTGCGAGGGCTTCCTTCACGTCTCTTCAAGTCACTCTGATCCATTACCTTCGGTTGGCAGCTACAACGAGAGCTGCAGGCACATTTTAGCGGTAAGTGGAGTTGCGCCGCGATGTCGATATTGACCTTGAACGCTCGGGGCGACATGGTTCAAACGCTGCCGAACATACTAATGTACATGTCCTGTGGATATGAACGTCCTATCTCTACTCGTGCAAGGTGTTCTGTTTTTTCTCGACATGAGTATTATTGGTGCCGATTATGATCAGCCTCAGTGATTGCAAACATTAAACTGGCAGTTCCCATCTTAATAATCTCACCACATTGGGTAGCTGTTGCATGTGGAAGTGTTCTGTAACTGGGTTACATAATGACAGAGATAGGAGATTCGCTTGATTCCAGGGCAGTCCCCAGAGGGTCGATTCCGTTTCTAAGAGGAGTAACCGGGCAAGGCAGGTACCGATCGCCAATGGTCTTGGGCGTTTTCCCTGAGCTCGATGGTCAGTACAGCATGCAACTTCATTGTCTCTACCATAAAACGCCGGTGTAATGAGCCGCGACGAAAACTTGGTCCTGTGCAGAATACTGTTCATATTTACAAGCCAAAGCATTTAGATGAAAGCACGATGCTATAGAGTTTAGTTTGTTGTGGCCAGCAGCTTCCCTAGAAAGCACGAGAGTGGGATGCCACACGCAGATAAAGATCTGTTTTCTTTCTTTTTTTTTCTTTTTTTTAAGACATACAGTAATTTTCGTTTTAGAATTTCTTTTCTCCGTATGCCGGGGCAAGGTTCTTAATTTGTGACGCACTGGTGAGGGAATAGAGCAGTGACTTGGCAGTTCCTGACGGGACTGTTGACGCCGTCACACCGAAGAAGCGGCACACTTTCTCGTGAACGCCCTGCAGACAAGCAAACCTAAAGCCGTCGGCACACGGACCGTGCTGTCGAGCGTTAACGTTGAGCGTGCCGAGTTCAACGTGCCGGTGAACGCTCAGAAACGATGCGACTTGTGCATACGGTACGTGGGCCCCAACGTGGTATACGCGATCGCAACGCACTAGTTGAGGGATGCTTCTAGTTCGTAATCACACTGTTCACTCAACGGGCGCGCTTAAAATTCCCACGCTATCTCTATTAAAACGCATATTTCCTCCATCGTCCACGAAAAGGAAAGTACCATGTCCAATCAACAAGGACACAGGCTTACAAAAGTTCCATTACAAACAGTGCGGTACAAATTTGGAATACTTCTCCGCATAAGATAAACATTATTTCATAATTCCCATATTTTAGTAAAATCCCAAGATCAGTCTTACTTGGTCACCGTTCCTACACAGTAGCAGAATCTTTGCAACATGTGAATTACGAAGCATAAAAGGAAAACGAGCAAAATATCTTTATACAAATAGCGCAAGCTGTCCTGTAATTAAGCCAATCGAACCAAGTCACTCCTCACAAAAAGGTGAGCTTATATTTACATAACATCAAATATTGTAGCATATACTTATATTAAACTAATAATAAAGTAACAGAACTAAATAAAAACGCGAATGTTAGGAAAAAAAGTATTTGGTCGCGAACCACCGCCCCTACAAAGGCTTGTTATCAAACAGAGACCAGCGTCTCTCATTACGCTAAACCAACAACAGGTTCACGCATTTTAAAAATATTGCTTTACCTCTTCCTAAAAACGTTAATCATAGATAATTATGTTATTAACTGAAATTTAATTATAACAAATTGTACGAAGAACCATGCATTTTGGGTGGATCTTCAGTGTGTCGCTGCCTTCAAATAGCCTACTCTCATAATACGCTCGTTACAATAATTCTTTTGCCATGAATATGATGTTTCTCATTAATTTATTGGAACGACTCACACAACTAACAAAGGGTTTTCAGTGATTCTCAATTTGCTGGTGCTCAGAAACGGCATATATACATATAGGCTTGAAATGGATGCCAATATGGCGCCTCACAACTCTGTACTGAAGGGAGACGGCGTGCGTGAGACGTAGGTGGCGTTGTGCCATCTCATTGGTCAACGCTCAGACGCACGCTCAGAATATCTGACATGCCAGATATTGCTCTGCACGTTCGGAAAGACTCCCGAACGTGCTATTCCACGCTGTGACGTCAGAAACTCGGCACGCTCAACGCTCAACGTTCGGATGCACGGTCCGTGTGCCGACGGCTTAAGCTCTACAGTGACAGCTAAATCAAAGTGTTTCCAGCTGCGCTCGGCGGTGATAAACCTGCGGTCCGGCAGAGCCCCGGCATGTCAGAACGCGGGGCGTGACCGGGACGAGGCCACGGCGGAAGGGTCGCGACCTTTGGCTTTGACCGCCTGACCCCGGCGCTTCCGGGGCGGCTGTGTAGCTGGCGTGACGTCACCAGGCCAGCCGCGCAAATAGCGGCAGGTAGCGGCCTGCTCGCAGGTTCGGCACTTTGCGGCGAATTTGAGTCTTGTGAAACCGCGAGCTGCTTTTAGAGTAGTTGATACCAGCTTTTATGACAATGAGACAATTTGCGCTGAGAGGAAACTCACGTGAGTCAACATTCGCAAGAAAGCTTAGCACTGAGCAAAATTTTAAGATAAAGGTTCAAGGCGCCTGGTTTTGAAATGTTGAAAGATAAAACCTGGTTAACTTTCAATTAAATAAAATGGACATATTCTTCAACCAAGAAATAATGTGTCATTGAGGTGACTGGTCCTACTTATGTCTAGCAATGGATTTTACAATCAGTTTTACAACAGTGAACGTTCGTTGTAACCATGCTCGAAGTTTATCCAGTTCTTCAATTCCGTTTTCATTCCTGCCGTAGTTAAAAATCTGTTTTTTGCCGCCTGTATGTTGTGACGAAAATAATCTGTGAATTTAAAGCTTTTTTTTTACGTCATCATTCTTACGACTGGTCTAATGTCTTGCCACATGTCCTATCATACTGACTCCCCCCTTTTTTCATTGTTTTCGACACATTACAGTCCTGGCCGATTCTTTAGAAAACCTCCTCGTTCCTTATCTTTCCAGTCCAGATAGATTACTACACCCTTCTATAGGATCGCATATCTTCTAATCCGGTTTGCCACAGAGTACGATACACTTCTATATAACGCTGCACTCCAAACACACATTCTCAGGAATTTCTGCCTCAAGACTGCCGTTCGACGCTAGCAGACCTATTTCGGTCAGGCAGACACCCTTTGCTTGAGCTAGTCTGATTGCTATATCCCCTTCGTTTCGTCCGTCTTGTGTTATTTTGCTTCCAAACTAGTAGAATTCATTCATATCGCCTGCTTCGTGGTCCGCAATTTTTATGTTACATTTATTTCTAATCTCATTTCTTCTACTAAGGAAGCACAATTTCGTATAAAATAAAGATTCTGGCCTACTTCCACTCTACAACACACTGTCGAGCCAAAACGTCAAGATCACCGCACAACACGACACTGAGTGCCAAGGGGCCAGCGAGATGTATCGGCCCTGCAACGGACTTGTGACGTCACACTAGTAGGCCTGCCCGGCACACTTCGAGAACGTACCGCTCCGTGCGGGGCCCACGGCAAATTCATATTTAATTGAAAAGGTACCGACTAAAGATTTTAATTTTGTGGTGTGCTATCGAGAACTTGGATGCATTTAAACGCGCAGTCAGATCTGAAACAGTTACTCGCTCCCCGCCAGAGACGGCTACTGGTACCTGTAAGACCCGCCGTGTGACGCGCTGTCACGAACGCACCGCGGCCTGTCCTTTTTCGTACGTCTCGAGTGCCACCTGGTGACGCCGTGGTCACGTGACACGGTAAGGGAAGTGTAAAAGAGAAGCAGACACAATCTAGTGACAGTGCGGGCCGTAAATGGGGAGATCCACTGACGTGAGCGAGTCTGACAAAAGATAGGTTGGTATGACCCAGCACCTGGGAACGACCATCTCGGCAACGGCGAAGCTAGTTGGCTGCTCACGTGCTACTGTCGTGAGCATGCATGGAAAGTGCTTGAAGGACGCTAAAGCTACGAGTCAGTGGCACGGTGTTGGACGTCCACACTTCTTTAAAGCACGTGGAGTTCGGAGGCTTGCCGATTCTGTAAAGCACAGTATACGGCAGAGTACGGACAAGTGTTTCTGAGCGCACTGGTCAGCAACTGATGGTTAAGATGAGGCTCCATTGTAGACGATCCCTACGGGGTTGGGTGCACGAAATCATCGAGACTTGGCCGTGGATCAGTGGAGAAGCGTCGGCTAGCCCCATAAATGGCGGTTCTCGTCACAGCAGGTCGATGGCCATGTCGCGATACGCCGTCATCCAGGAGAACGCTGTAGAAACGTGCACCACGTCACGGACACAGGCCTGTGGGGACAGAATCAGGCTAGGGATTCATTCTCCCGAGCTTCCACCGCACACATCTGGGACGCTATCGGGCGCTCTCAGATCAGTGGTTCGTAACTTAATGCAACCGACATCTGGTAACACACACACCTCCAGAAACTAACAGTGGACTTGTTGAATCCATGCCAAGCAGACTCGCTGCTGTGTTTCACTCCAAATGTAGACAAGCACGCCATTATCAGCTGACTATAATGATTACATCAGCGTAGGTACATCGTAGCTGATAAGTACTCAACTAGGGGAGACCATTTTTATGAGATTTGTACGCATTATTTTGCTGCCGGGCAGGTTGTATCCCAATAAATGCGAATCCTTCCTTTATCCACATCTTTAGTAAATTTAACATGGTCGGGAACACGAAAAATAAACACAGCTGACTGTTGCTACTGGAAAGTTACAGAGCCCAGAGCAATTTTGCATTTCAGTTGCAAGAGAGTAGCCAAACGGCGAAAGAGTTTTCATACTTCACAAGAGATGGCTCTGGATAAATTTGATGTTAGTCAATATACATTTCATGTTGTACTTTCTTCAAATTGTTACTGAATTTGTCAGTTTTTCTGTGTTGAAACAGAATGCAATTCCGATATGCAAAGATCATTCTTTTCTTAAGAGGGCAGCTGCTCCTTGCTGTTTATGCACTTTGTATTGCCTGTGAATATAGCGGTTAGTGTACCGTTTGAGAGGAGCACGTGACATGTGAACACAGACTTCATTCATTGTTCCGTTTCGACATTTTAGTCCAAAATGTGCGAGGTGCCGGGGCAAGCAGTGTATTTAACACTAAATACTTCTAGAATCTCCACATGTAAATGATGCTCTAAGCCCCCCCTATTCTAACTCCGACTTTTGCTGTTGCACATGGATTAAAAAATATACGCGAACTGACTGTAATCAACCCTGCAAGTGGAGTAGAAAAGAGTTTGGCACCTGCAATAATTTAATTTGATAAATAAGTTAAATAAAGGAAGGTTTCATTAACGTAGTGAGAAATGATGGGTTGCTCTACCGATTAATAGAATGAAAGTTCTGTCCAAAATAACAATATGATTTATTAAGACTAAACACAAAATAATAAACAAAAACACATGAAACATTCATAATACATCAATGTCGGCGTCTGCAAAGCATTCACTCGACTTCCTCACACCCGTCGGCTTAACCCTTTCCAGATCAGCAGAGCCCGCCTGTCACCGGACCACCCGGGTGACGAGAGACGCTGCGTGGGAAGTCCGCGTGTGAAGGAATAGCGACTTTTCACTGCATGCAATTAGAGAGGAAAATCGTAAGATAGAAATATGAGAGGGGGCTCATGCCACCTCTCAAATGTTTTCACGAAGGAAACAGAGGAGACCGGGTCAGATTGTCATAATCTACGATTTTTCGTGAGGCAGTATTTATAGTTTCTCTCTCCATCATTTGTGTATCCCATAACGTCCGTCTTGGGCTACATTTTCACAGAAACGTCAGCCCAAATAGCCTTTGGCTCTTCAGAAAAGCCGTGTGGGGTAGCTGAGCTGTCTGAGGCGACTTGTCACGGATCACGCGGCTTCCCTGTCGGAGGTTCGAGTCCTCCCTCGGGCACGGCTGTTTGTGTTGTCCTTAGCGTAAGTTGGATTAAGTTAGTTTAGGTAGTGTGTAAGTCTGGGGGCCGATGACCTCAGCAGTTTGGTCCCATAGTCCTTACCACAAATTCGATTTTCTTCAGAAAATCACGAGCCCGCTTCTTACATTTTACACACTGGATCCATTTTTGCTAAGCTTCACAGTTACAAAATGGTTAATGACAAACTGAACAAAAACAGGCGTCATTATCCTCCTATCCACAAACTGAGATTTATCATTCCGTCTTATTTTTGCTTTTTCACATAAAACTTTTCTATCTGAAAAATAACCAACTGTGGTGGAACGCAGGACTATCTTTTCGTCGTCAGTTTGAGCCCAGGGAATCTTCTCACAGTATCTTGATAAAGTTAGATGACTGGTTTGGCAATCAGCTTCAACTTTACGAATTTTTGTGGAAGAATTTCTCTTCGGTTTCTATTTTTTTCATGGGTTCCGCAACATTTACTGATACGAGAAAAAGAAACTACTGAAAAAAAGCCTGCTGCAGTTGGATGTCATACGAAGGGCTTATTACAATAGTGGTACAACTCCATTACCTCTACTTTTCTGCCTACAATGCTTCTGAAATTAATGATCCAAATAAATAGAAAAAATGGTTCATCTCTAGCAAGAAGCCATATGCTTGAATATTTCTGGTAACTCAACTGCAGATTTTTCAGCGCTCATTTAACTTTAGGACTCTGCATCTCAATATGAACAAAAATTAAATTGCACCACAATTGAAATAAGCCCTTCATATGTGACAAGCATCCCCGAAATTTTTAGAACAACCAACGTCGAACAAAAACTGAGCTCGAAAAAATATTTTGAACCATACTTCAGTGCTGAAACACAAGATTGTACAACTGTTATAAAATAATAAAAAACAATTGGGATTCAGACTTAAGAGATAAAAGACTGAAAAAAAGAATTAATTAATTATATCAATAAAGGAACACTTAAAACTGAAAAAAAAACTCCAATAAACACAGAATCTGAACGAGCAGTGGTAGTTGGAGCTAGAGCTAGAGCCTGCCTTGCCAATGTAGCTTCCTTAAGCCGTCGGCACACGGACCGTGCTGCCGAACGTTAACGTTGAGCGTGCCAAGTTCAACGTGCTGCTGAACGCTCAGGAACGATGCGACTTGTGCGTACGGTACGTGGGCCCCAATGTGGTATACGCGATCGCAACGCACTCCAGCGGCAGTTGAGGGATGCTTCTAGTTCGTAAATCAAACTGTTTACTCAACGGTCACGCGTAAAATTCCCACGTTAGCTCTATTAAAACGCACGTTTCCTCCATCGTCCACGTAAGGGAAACTACCATGTCCAATCAATAAGGACACAGGCTTATAAAAGTTCCATTACAAACAGTGCGTTACAATCAATTAAATTTCGGGGATGCAGCCGCGCAAATAACATTCCTCCACTGATATTTTGGCCGCGTATCGTCCGGCCATCCGGACAGTGACTCACAAGCTTGTGACTCATTCTTGAGGATGGCCGGACGATATGCGCCCGAAATATAAGTGGAGGTAATTTTATTTGCGCGGCTGCATCCCCGAAATTTAATCGATTATTTATTACGACGCGACAAGTTGAAAATGCTCAGTGCGTTACAAATTTGGAATACTTCTGCGCGTAAGATAAACATTATTTCATCATTCCCACATTTTAGTAAAACCCAAAGGGCAGTCTTACTTGATCACTGTTCCTACCCAGTAGCAGAATCTTTGCAACAGGTGAATTATGAAGCGTTAAAGAAATAGGAGCAAAATATCTTTATTCAAGTAGCGCAAGCTGTCTTGTACATTAAGCCAATCGAACAAAGTCACCCCTCAAAAAAAGGTGAACTTATATTTACATAACATCAGGTATTATAGTACATATTTATATTAAACTAATTATAAAGTATCAGAACCTAATAAAAACGCGTATGTTAGGAAGAAAAATTTGGCAGTGTTAAGACACGAACCACCGCCCAAACAATCAACTCATTCCGGGTAAGTGACGCTACTCATTATGCTAAACCAACATCAGACCTTCCGTATCTAATCATATTATGTTACCAGTTGCTGAAAACCTTTATCGTAGATATGTTACTAATTGAAATTTAATTATAACAAATTGGGGTCGACAGAAGCGTCCGATCCCACGCGTCGGATTTGACCCGTGACGTAAGGGTGTTGTGTGTGACGTCATGACGGCGCGGAGTTTGGTTTGAGTGTGGCTGTCTCCAGTTCTGTTTTATCTTATTTTATTTACTTTTCTGATCTGTTCGTTCTATCTCGTGAGATTTTTTTAAATTTAAAAACGCTTATTACTTATTTTAATTATCTGTTTCCTCCAATTTCTGTTTTAGTTTATTATATTTATCTTTCTGATCTGTTCGTTCTATCCCGTGAGATTTTTTTTTAAAAAGACAAAAAACACTAATCAGCTACTGAAGCATCTTTATCTTCTATGGGTTGCAGGGGTTACGACCCCTGGGGAGGTGGGTGGGTATTCATGCATGGCTGTCTTCACTTACACGTTGTAGCTACGCAAGGCGTCTAAATTTGTTTATATTTAGTTTGCCCCCCCCCCCCCACCTAAAACACCCCATTTCCCGCGCTTGTCCCGTTAGTGTCATTAGGCTTCTTGTGGAAATCCCGTGAGATTTTTTTTTAAAAAAGACAAAAAATACTAATCAGCTACTGAAGCATCTTTATCTTCTATGGGTTGTAGGGGTTACGACCCCTGGGGAGGTGGATGGGTATTCATGCATGGCTGTCTTCACTTACACGTTGTAGCTACGCAAGGCGTCTAAATTTGTTTATATTTAATTTGCCCCCCACCCCCACCTAAAACACCCCATTTCCCACGCTTGTCCCGTTAGTGTCATTAGGCTTCTTGTGGAAAGTGTGTGTGTTTGTTTTTGTTTCCGCCGTATTTGTGACGTCATGGGTCAAAGCAGACGGGCGGGATCGGACGCTTCCGTATTTCCACAAATTGTACCAAGAATAATGCGTTTTGGTTGGATCTTCAGTGTGTCGCTGCCTTCAAATAGCCTACTCTCATAATACGCAAGTTACAATAATTCTTTTGCCACGAATATGATGTTTCTCATTATTTTATTAGAACGAATCACACAGTTAACAACGGGTTTCCCAGTGATTCTCAATTTGCTGGTGCTCAGAAACGGCATATATACATATAGGCTTGAAATGAATGCCAATATGGCACCTCACAACTCTGTACTGAGGGAGACGGCGTGCTTGTGACGTAGGTGGCGTTGTGCCATCTCATTGGTCAACGCTCAGATGCACGCTCAGAATATCTGACATACCAGATATTGCTCTGCACGTTCAGAAAGACTCCCGAGCGCGCTATTCCACGCTATGACGCCAGAAACTCGGCACGCTCAACGTTCGGATGCACGGTCAGTGTGCCGACGGCTTTAAACTGTGCTTGATGCTTCCGTAAAAAGCGCTTAAATGTTGTTGGTAATCGAAAGTGAATTCATTTTATGCACTGAAAGGTTTAACAAAGATGTTAACTGACACGATTTCATACATGTATTACAAGAAAATGGAACAGAGGGAAGTACCGAACAATGACGTAGCAAATCAGACAACAATGGCTGTGGCAAAGGGTACAGTAGGCTAGGTAAGATTGGCTGCAATGAGAAACAAATGACTACCTGCCAAAGCGGTCAGACATCTGAGGTCTGGGGAGCCGATCGGTCAACTTACTCTCAACACACTGTACAGGCTGTTTCGCAAGATTACACTGACATTTCCTCAGTCCGTTTTTCAAATCAGTACTCATCCGGGTAGTTTTTATTTTTCACTGAAAGAAACTGACTTTTAATGTGGCCTGGAGGACAGCTGCAGCGTTCTTCTGGCACTTTCCCCACCACACACTCTGCTCGCTCTTCAGTTTGCAGACTATAGAACTTGGTACACTTTCTATCTACTATCTGGTAGAAATATACAGGTTCTACATCTACATTTATATTCCGCAAGCCACCCAACGGTGTGTGGCGGAGGGCACTTTACGTGCCACTGTCATTATCTCCCTTTCCTGTTCCAGTCGCGTATGGTTCGCGGGAAGAACGACTGTCTGAAAGCCTCTGTGCGCGCTCTAATCTCTCTAATTTTACATTCGTGATCTCCTCGGGAGGTATAAGTAGGGGGGAAGCAATATATTCGATACCTCATCCAGAAACGCACCCTCTCGAAACCTGGCGAGCAAGCTACACCGCGATGCAGAGCGCCTCTCTTGCAGAGTCTGCCACTTGAGTTTATTAAACATCTCCGTAACGCTGTCACGGTTACCAAATAACCCTGTGACGAAACGCGCCGCTCTTCTTTGGATCTTCTCTATCTCCTCCGTCAACCCGATCTGGTACGGATCCCACACTGATGAGCAATACTCAAGTATAGGTCGAACGAGTGTTTTGTAAGCCACCTCCTTTGTTGATGAACTACATTTTCTAAGGACTCTCCCAATGAATCTCAACCTGGTACCCGCCTTACCAACAATTAATTTTATATGATCATTCCACTTCAAATCGTTCCGCATGCATACTCCCAGATATTTTACAGAAGTAACTGCTACCAGTGTTTGTTCCGCTATCATATAATCATAAAATAAAGGATCCTTCTTTCTATGTAATCGCAATACATTACATTTGTCTATGTTAAGGGTCAGTTGCCACTCCCTGCACCAAGCGCCTATCCGCTGCAGATCTTCCTGCATTTCGCTACAATTTTCTAATGCTGCAACTTCTCTGTATACTACAGCATCATCCGCGAAAAGCCGCATGGAACTTCCGACACTATCTACTAGGTCACTTATATATATTGTGAAAAGCAATGGTCCCATAACACTCCCCTGTGGCACGCCAGAGGTTACTTTAATGTCTGTAGACGTCTCTCCGTTGATAACAACATGCTGTGTTCTGTTTGCTAAAAACTCTTCAATCCAGCCACACAGCTGGTCTGATATTCCGTAGGCTCTTACTTTGTTTATCAGGCGACAGTGCGGAACTGTATCGAACGCCTTCCGGAAGTCAAGAAAAATAGCATCTACCTGGGAGCCTGTATCTAATATTTTCTGGGTCTCATGAACAAATAAAGCGAGTTGGGTTTCACACGATCGCTGTTTCCGGAATCCATGTTGATTCCTACATAGTAGATTATGAGTTTCCAAAAACGACATGATACTCGAGCAAAACACATGTTCTAAAATTCTACAACAGATCGACGTCAGAGATATAGGTCTATAGTTTTGCGCATCTGCTCGACGACCCTTCTTGAAGACTGGGACTACCTGTGCTCTTTTCCAATCATTTGGAACCTTCTGTTCCTCTAGAGACTTGCGGTACACGGCTGTTAGAAGGGAGGCAAGTTCTTTCGCGTACTCTGTGTAGAATCGAATTGGTATCCCGTCAGGTCCAGTGGACTTTCCTCTGTTGAGTGATTCCAGTTGCTTTTCTATTCCTTGGACACTTATTTCGATGTCAGCCATTTTTTCGTTGGTGCGAGGATTTAGAGAAGGAACTGCAGTGCGGTCTTCCTCTGTGAAACAGCTTTGGAAAAAGGTGTTTAGAATTTCAGCTTTACGCTTGTCATCCTCTGTTTCAATGCCATCATCATCCCGGAGTGTCTGGACATGATGTTTCGAGCCACTTACTGATTTAACGTAAGACCAGAACTTCCTAGGATTTTCTGTCAAGTCGGTACCTAGTATTTTACTTTCGAATTCACTGAACGCTTCACGCATAGCCCTCCTTACGCTAACTTTGACATCGTTTAGCTTCTGTTTGTCTGAGAGGTTTTGGCTGCGTTTAAACTTGGAGTGAAGCTCTCTTTGCTTTCGCAGTAGTTTCCTAACTTTGTTGTTGTACCACGGTGGGTTTTTCCCGTCCCTCACAGTTTTACTCGGCACGTACCTGTCTAAAACGCATTTTACGATTGCCTTGAACTTTTTCCATAAGCACTCAGCATTGTCAGTGTAGGAACAGAAATTTTCGTTTTGATCTGTTAGGTAGTCTGAAATCTGCCTTTTTTTACTCTTGCTAAACAGATAAACCTTCCTCCCTTTTTTTATATTCCTATTAACTTCCATATTCAGGGATGCTGCAACGGCTTTATGGTCACTGATTCCCTGTTCTGCACTTACAGAGTCGAAAAGTTCGGGTCTGTTTGTTATCAGTAGGTCCAAGATGTTATCTCCACGAGTCGGTTCTCTGTTTAATTGCTCGAGGTAATTTTCGGATAGTGCACTCAGTATAATGTCACTCGATGCTCTGTCCCTACCACCCGTCCTAGACATCTGAGTGTCCCAGTCTATATCTGGTAAATTGAAATCTCCACCTAAGACCATAACATGCTGAGAAAATTTATGTGAAATGTATTCCAAATTTTCTCTCAGTTGTTCTGCCACTAATGCTGCTGAGTCGGGGGGTCGGTAAAAGGAGCCAATTATTAACCTAGCTCGGTTGTTGAGTGTAACCTCCACCCATAATAATTCACAGGAACTATCCACTTCTACTTCACTACAGGATAAACTACTACTAACAGCGGCGAACACTCCACCACCGGTTACATGCAATCTATCCTTTCTAAACACCGTCTGTGCCTTTGTAAAAATTTCGGCAGAATTTATCTCTGGCTTCAGCCAGCTTTCTGTACCTATAACGATTTCAGCTTCGGTGCTTTCTATCAGCGCTTGAAGTTCCGGTACCTTACCAACGCAGCTTCGACAGTTTACAATTACAATACCGATTGCTGCTTGGTCCCCGCAAGTCCTGACTTTGCCCCGCACCCGTTGAGGCTGTTGCCCTTTCTGCACTTGCCCGAGGCCATCTAACCTAAAAAACCGCCCAGCCCACGCCACACAACCCCTGCTACCCTTGTAGCCGCTTGTTGCGTGTAGTGGACTCCTGACCTATCCAGCGGAACCCGAAACCCCACCACCCTATGGCGCAAGTCGAGGAATCTGCAGCCCACACGGTCGCAGAACCGTCTCAGCCTCTGATTCAGACCCTCCACTCGGCTCTGTACCAAAGGTCCGCAGTCAGTCCTGTCGACGATGGTGCAGATGGTGAGCTCTGCTTTCATCCCGCTAGCGAGACTGGCAGTCTTCACCAAATCAGATAGCTGCCGGAAGCGAGAGAGGATTTCCTCCGATCCATAGCGACACACATCATTGGTGCCGACATGAGCAACCACCTGCAGATGGGTGCACCCTGTACCCTTCATGGCATCCGGAAGGACCCTTTCCACATCTGGAATGACTCCCCCCGGTATGCACACGGAGTGCACTTTGGTTTTCTTCCCCTCCCTTGCTGCCATATCCCTAAGGGGCCCCATTACGCGCCTGACGTTGGAGCTCCCAACTACCAGTAAGCCCACCCTCTGCGACTGCCCGGATCTTGCAGACTGAGGGGCAACCTCTGGAACAGGACAAGCAGCCATGTCAGGCCGAAGATCAGTATCAGCCTGAGACAGAGCCTGAAACCGGTTCGTCAGACAAACTGGAGAGGCCTTCCGTTCAGCCCTCCGGAATGTCTTTCGCCCCCTGCCACACCTTGAGACGACCTCCCACTCTACCACAGGTGAGGGATCAGCCTCAATGCGGGCAGTATCCCGGGCAACCACAGTCGTAGTCCGATCGGGGGATGCGTGGGACGAGCTGGCCGTCCCCGACAAACCCCCATCCGGACCCCCACAGTGATGCCCATTGGCAACAGCCTCAAGCTGTGTGACCGAAGCCAACACTGCCTGAAGCTGGGAGCGAAGGGATGCCAACTCAGCCTGCATCTGAACACAGCAGTTGCAGTCCCTATCCATGCTAAAAACTGTTGTGCAAAGAACGTCTGAACTAATCTACAGAGAGCGCAAACAAAACGACACAAATTTGAAACGGTTATTAAAATACAAGATTGCCTAGTAAATGCAGTAATGCTGCCACTTGTGCACTGCTGACACACTGCTCGGCGGCGGAAGGAGACTACGCGATTTAACACTATTCGAGTACTAAAACGCGTTGGATGAGACACAGCTAGCACCATTAGGGGTGTGTGTGTGTACGGAGTGATGTGTAGAAATTGAGAAAAATGATCCACATAGTTTTTCCTACGCTGACTGGTAATAATTCCGATAACGTTTAACCCTAGTGACAGTAGGAAGACTTTATATGTAGAGTGTACTTCTGTAGCACTTGGAGATATTTTAATCAAACTTGGTTACATATGAGTTATTATCTAAGAAAAAAGGCTGTGGAAGGAAAACAGTCTTGACGCTCTTATCTCTTGGGATAGGAAAGTTGTAATTGTACTCTTAAGTCCGGAACATCTGGAGAAATTTCAACCAAATTTGATAAATATGCAACATATTATATCGGGAAAATAACGATGAGGTACCAGTAGGTAAGGAGGTGGGAAGGAGAAGAAGATGACATCCTAAAATAATTGTATACTGTCGATTTACAGTCGAATCGATAATTTTCAGTTTTCCTACGTTGTTTAGTGACTGCTTAGTTACCGTTACACACTATGGGGTTGGTATGGATGTAGATAAGGTTGAGATGAGACTGACATAATAGTAGACGAAAAGAACGGATATCACCGTGACAACCGTAGTATTCGGGGTTCCTGGACTGAGTAGAAACATTCGTAATGACAAATGATCCTTAGGGTGGGTGTGGCAGTAACTATAGGACGGCAGTGGAGATATAAAATATAAGTATGAAATGGCTGAAGGTATCCCAACAAAATTTCGTGCGTATTTCACATATTGTTTGTGTTATTGTTGTTGTCGTCTTTAGTTCGAAGACAGATTTCATGCAAGTCTCTACGCTAGTGTATCTTGTGCAAGCTTCTTCATCTCTGAATAACTACTAAAACTTATATCGAATTCAAACCTTGGCCCCCTCGTCAATTTTAGCCTCCCAAACTTCCCTCCATTACCATTTTTTGAAGTCTCAGGATGTGTCGTATTAATCGATCCCTTCCTTTTAGTCAAATTGTGCCACAAATTCCCTTTTCTGTCGATATCGATTCACTGCCTGCCAATTAGTCATCCGATCTATCCACATTATCTTCAGCTTTCTACCATAGCACCACATTTCAAAAACTTCCATTCTGCTTTTATGTGTAATGCTTGTCGAGTATGTGTCGCTTCCGTAAAAGGCTACTCTTCAGACCTACTCTGTCAGAAAAGACATTCTAATACTTAAATTTGTATTCGATGTCAACAGATTCCTCTTTCTCAGTAGTGCTTTTCTTATTACCGCCAGTCTGTCTTTTATATTTCGGAATTTATAAGCTATTTTGCTGCCCAAATATCAATACTAATCCTCCAGCTGCATTTGTTTTGTTTCCAAATCTAATTCCCTGAGCATCACCTGATTAAACTAGAGAACATACCATTATCCTTGTTTCATTTTTAAAATATTTATCTTATAATCTTCTTTCAAGAGAACAAGTGATGCTGCAAACGTCTTGCGATCTCTTACCGACTTACAATGTCATCGCCCAAGTTTAAAGTTTTAATTTCTTCTCTTTAATTTTCCACTCCAAATTTCGCTTGGTTCCCTTCAAAGCCTGCTCAATGCACTGACTGAATAACTTTGCGGATAGCCTACAACAGAGGCCTCTCCCTGGTCAGTTACTGTCTCCCTTTCACATCCCTCGGCTCGTAGAACTGCAGTCGCTTCCTGTACGAGTTGTGAACAAACTTTGCCTCCCTGCATTACACCCTTGTTACCTTAGAAACTTCCAAACAGCGTATTTCAGCCAAATTTCATTACTACCTGGAGGTACACTCGGGCTAATACTTGAATTGCATCATCGCGGTGCGGCGGCGCGGTTCTTTCCGTCCCTTTACGACGAACCTGTACCTACCTGTGGACATTGTCTCAGCAGATCATCAGTAGGAAAGCCGAGCGGAACCTACTATACTTCTCCGTGAACCAGGCTGCAATTAAAGTCACTGTCTACGTTTTGGGACAAAGTGTTCACAGGAAATGAAAGATTGGAAATTTTGTCCTTAATTAATATATTCTGAAACTTAGATGAACAATTATCACTGCCAAGCCCGTGCTAGTCTTAACACAGTCACTCACAACCACTTTCACTCACGTTAGCAAGTTTATGGTGTTGCATTTCCCGAAAACGTAATAGCTACAAAAATACTGATTGTTTTTGATTGAGAATGCTCGCCAAATATTAAGTCTGTCGATACCAAATGCAGTCACAGTTTTTAGCCACCGACCTGCTCAATACGCCACGTCGAATATATGTCTTTTCTCGTCACAAAATTCACTTAAAAATTCCGAAATTTCTACACACACATCGGAATAATTATGCCGTCACTTTCCAACACTTTCGATGTTTGAAACACTGCTAGATCCGCAACTTATCGTTTCCATCGGAACTACTACTACACACGTCCGATCTGTTTCATAGCTAGGCTTCGACTCTTCCCTAGAATACTCTAAGTCTTCGCTACCAGCCGAGAAAGGCGCGCGAAGAATATTGCTTTACCAGTGGTCAGTTTACTCAACAGCCAATAGCAAAACAACTCTCTCCCGCGTCAGTCCGCGCTTTTCATCCATAACCAATCGCAAAATAGTAAACCTCACGACTACACTTTTTACCGACGTAATTATCTAATATGCTGAAGTTTTGCTTGTGCATAAAGTTATTTACTGTTGTTATTTATACCTGAATTAACTTTCCCTTTACGATAAACTTACTTTACAAATCTATTCCACAAAAATCCTCTTTGTTCATATCCATACTTCTTCGAAATGTTCCCACACTAAATCCTACTACGAGGGCAGTTCAATAAGTAATGCAACACATTTTTTTTTTCTGAAACAGGGGCTGTTTTATTCAGCATTGAAATACACCAGGTTACTCCCCAATCTTTTAGCTACACAACACTATTTTTCAACGTAATCTCCATTCAATGCTACGGCCTTACGCCACCTTGAAATGAGGGCCTGTATGCCTGCACGGTACCATTCCACTGGTCGATGTCGGAGC
This sequence comes from Schistocerca cancellata, assembly GCF_023864275.1. Lineage (NCBI taxonomy): Eukaryota > Metazoa > Arthropoda > Insecta > Orthoptera > Acrididae > Schistocerca > Schistocerca cancellata. Next base: position 524,720,912 of record NC_064633.1, read on the forward strand.
CAACGTCGTACTGCATCAATAACTTCTTCATCATCTGCGTAGTGCCTCCCATGGATTGCGTCCTTCATTGGCCCAAACATATGGAAATCCGACGGTGCGAGATCGGGGCTGTAGGGTGCATGAGGAAGAACAGTCCACTGAAGTTTTGTGAGCTCCTCTCGGGTGCGAAGACTTGTGTGAGGTCTTGCGTTGTCATGAAGAAGGAGAAGTTCGTTCAGATTTTTGTGCCTACGAACACGCTGAAGTCGTTTCTTCAATTTCTGGAGAGTAGCACAATACACTTCAGAGTTGATCGTTTGACCATGGGGAAGGACATCGAACAGCGTCCCAGAAGACTGTAACCATGGCTTTGCCGGCTGAGGGTATGGCTTTAAACTTTTTCTTGGTAGGGGAGTGGGTGTGGCGCCACTCCATTGATTGCCGTTTTGTTTCAGGTTCGAAGTGATGAACCCATGTTTCATCGCCTTTAACAATCTTTGACAAGAAATTGTCACCCTCAGCCACATGACGAGCAAGCAATTCCGCACAGATGGTTCTCCTTTGCTCTTTATGGTGTTCGGTTAGACAACGAGGGACCCAGCGGGAACAAACCTTTGAATATCCCAACTGGTGAACAATTGTGACAGCACTACCAACAGAGATGTCAAGTTGAGCACTGAGTTGTTTGATGGTGATCCGTCGATCATCTCGAACGAGTGTGTTCGCACGCTCCGCCATTGCAGGAGCTCCGTGCAGCTGTGCACGGCCGGCCCGCACGCGGGAGATCAGACAGTCTTGCTTGACCTTGCGGCGATGATGACACACGCTTTGCCCAACGACTCACCGTGCTTTTGTCCACTGCCAGATCACCGTAGACATTCTGCAAGCGCCTACGAATATCTGAGATGCCCTGGTTTTCCGCCAAAAGAAACTCGATCACTGCCCGTTGTTTGCAACGCACATCCGTTCCAGACGCCATTTTAACAGCTCCGCACAGCGCTGCCACCTGTCGGAAGTCAATGAAACTATACGAGACGAAGCGGGAATGTTTGAAAATATTCCACAAGAAATTTCCGGTTTTTTCAACCAAAATTGGCCGAGAAAAAAAATGTGTTGCACTACTTATTGAACTGCCCTCGTACATAACTCGTTAAACAATTATCTTCGTATTAACCTTAAACCACATTCACGCATCATTCATACTGCTAAAACACATTTATAACATTTTACATACACAAAAAGACATAATAATACTTTATGAAAATACTATAACAGTTTATGAAAAACATTCTATTACTTTAGTGCACTCTAGTGGGCACAATCGAAACTAAAATCACAGTCCCCCTATCCAATATTGTCCTCTATCGGCTGATACATAAACTACGTGCGCGTCCAGTCTCGCGTCACCATCTGTCACTATCCAGCTCTGAGACACGTCTCCCACTTAACCGCCTCCAAGGCAGGATCGTTATATCGCGCTACGCCTCAGCGGGTTGGTCGCGGTGAGAAACTGGTAACATGCGCAACAGTGAAAAATCACATCCAAAGTCCTGCAGAATTGTCGGCTGACAATGACGTTTCACCGCTGTTGGCGGTATAGGCGTGGGGATAGGATCACTAAAAAGTACGCTGCCGGATAAGCGGAGCTCACAATTTGTTCGGCCGATGCAGTGTCGGCGCTTCGCATTGGCCGGCTGCCCCGAGTAATCCAGTGTCCGCAGAACTGAGGTGGTCGGTAGAATGCTGGGAGCTCCCGGGCTGTGTGGAGCGCGCCGGGGGATCAAGTGGATCAATAAGGGGCCGGGACGCGGCGCGGGCTGAGGGCCGCGTGCGAAAGAATACAAATGGCGCTCCGGCAGCAGCGCCGCCGGCTCCCCAGGGAGGGGAGTGGTGCAGGCCTTCCCTTCCGTCCCTGTGGAGGGCGCGAGCGCTCCCAGGGAACACTCCTCGCAGCCAGCGGCGGGCTGGCTGTGGAAACGGCGCGCGTCGCCCCCTCGCTGTACGTTCTGGAGAAACTCGTGCCCGGCCAGCCTTCCAGCGTCCTCTGCGGAGCCCGGAGAAGCCAGTAGGGAGACCGGTGAGAGCAAAGAAGGCAGGGAACGACAGCTGAAGATCAAAGAAAGGAGGAGGGACCACACGAGACGCCAGAGCACTAGGCCGTGTCCTACGTGAACGGCAGAAGCGAGCGACTTCTGGATATTTTTTTATTTCTTACCAAATTATAGTCCTGTTACCTAATTTTTAAAACAGGTCGTACATCTTACAATTTTCGTTTTTCATCTTTTTACAGTTTTCTTTTCTTTTGTTTTATCTACAACATTTACAAAGAATGATACTTTTGAAAATAACAATAATTTAAGGTTGAAATATAAATAAAATTTTGTTGTTTTTTAAGAAGAACATAAAAAGAAGGTAGGATAGAGGAGAGATTTGTTAGTACCATCACCAAATGTGACTGACGGTGAATACCTCGGAATGGGTTCTTCGAGCCGTTGACCGCCAGTCACACACACACACACACACACACACACACACACACACACTGTTGTGTACATAGTTCTGCGTAGTCAGCGCGTACACAACTTTTCCACTAGAGCGCGCCCCGCTAAGCACAACAGCGCAGGCGCAGCGCTCGTCCGTCTCCGCACTACGAGATGGCACTGCCTTAGAGACGGACCAAATTCTGCTTCCGCCGATCCGCGTATTAATATGTAACGCAGCCAATGAGATTGCTGCTAATGTAGAACCTTTTCTCCTCACGGATCACACAGTGATACATGAATGCGTAAGGTATTATAATGAGTGTACAGACCTCTGATGACTCAGTCTGCATTTGTCTGCACCAGTCTGTGCGAGTCTGCATTAGTCTGTACCAGTCTATAGTCAAGTTTCAGTCTGCGCCTAATAAGATTACCATATTCCTGTACATAGCCATGAAGATAAATGTATAGACACTTTGTCAAGTATCAGAGATATGTGAGAATAAGATTAATGTACCAAGACCAAAGGAACTTCAGATTTTCAATTGTAAATAGCATCCAGAGTCAAGTTACGTAATGTTTATGCTTGTTATTATTTTAATAAATGTGTGTGAAAATTAATCAAGTTCTGTTTAAAGTTGGTCACCGTCAATCTGCTACTCTAAATGTGCAAGTGGCATTTCTATCGTCTGACCTAACGACAGAAGATAAACACGCCATGATAAGACCACGAGACATATTGCTGACACTCGCCTACTTCGTTAGAGAGACAAGTCAAATAATCTGTTGGTGTGTGTACCGAAGGTCTTACAGTACGCACACCACACACACACACACACACACACACACACAAATGGTTATTAGTAGAGAAATAATGTTGCTTATCCTAATTATTACTCATCCTATGTATTAACTACTTTAGATGCCCATCGATGTACAGCATTTGGTGTTTTCTTGGCTAGAACGCCAGCACTTCTGCTTATTTACTGTCACATCTCAGCTTCCTCCTCATGTTCCTCCTCATTGTCACTATTTTCGCTTTCACTGTGGGTATCACTGTCCACCCTCTGGAGATTGTTGCTACACTGCGCATAGGCATGTCTGTAATGTCGTGTCCACATGTACTCTTCATGTGTTGTTTTTGAAATACTGTTTGTCAGTGCGTTTAATTGTTCCCATTGTTCTTCGTCTCTTATTGCTGTGTATATATCCATGTCTGTATCTGTGTAATCCAAGTGTAGTGTATGTCTGTTGTTCGCGTATTGCCCGCAGAAAAAGACAGTGTGTTCTGGATACGTGACACTCCAGCTACAAGCAGCATCATCGGCCGAAAAGCTCGGGTGCCCTGCGTGCGAGCGACCGTGTCGCGCTACAAGATGGCTGCTTAGAGCCAACCGGCTGTTTCTATGAAACGGCGTCCGTAAACTGCAGAATTCTGTAGCTGGAGAGTTGTTGTTGTTGTTGTTGTGGTCTTCAGTCCTGAGACTGGTTTGAGGCAGCTCTCCATGCTACTCTATCCTGTGCAAACTTCTTCATCTCCCAGTACCTACTGCAACCTACATCCTTCTGAATCTGCTTAGTGTATTCATCTCTTGGTCTCCCCCTACGATTTTTACCCTCCACGCTGCCCTCCAATACTATATTGGTGATCCCTTGATGCCTCAGAACATGTCCTACCAACCGATCCCTTCTTCTGGTCAAGTTGTGCCACAAACTTCTCTTCTCCCCAATCCTATTCAATACTTCCTCATCTAATCTTCAGCATTCTTCTGTAGCACCACGTTTCGAAAGCTTCTATTCTCTTCTTGTCCAAACTATTTACCGTCCATGTTTCGCTTCCATACATGGCTACACTCCATACAAATACCTTCAGAAACGACTTCCTGACACTTAAATCTATACTCGATGTTAACAAATTTCTCTTCTTCAGAAACGCTTTCCTTTCCATTGCCAGTCTACATTTTATATCCTCTCTACTTCGACCATCATCAGTTATTTTGCTCCCCAAATAGCAAAACTCCTTTACTACTGTAAGTGTCTCATTTCCTAATCTAATACCCTCAACATCACCCGACTTAATTCGACTACATTCCATTATCCTCGTTTTGCTTTTGTTGATGTTCATCTTATATCCTCCTTTCAAGACACTGTCCATTCCGTTCAACTGCTCTTCCAAGTCCTTTGCTGTCTCTGACAGAATTACAATGTCATCGGCGAACCTCAAAGTTTTTATTTCTTCTCCATGGATTTTAATACCTACTCCGAATTTTTCTTTTGTTTCCTTTACTGCTTGCTCAATATACAGATTGAATAACATCGGGGAGAGGCTACAACCCTGTCTTACTCCCCTCCCAACCACTGCTTCCCTTTCATGTCCCTCGACTCTTATAACTGCCATCTGGTTTCTGTACAAATTGTAAATAGCCTTTCGCTCCCTGTATTTTACCCCTGCCACCTTTAGAATTTGAAAGAGAGTACTCCAGTCAACATTGTCAAAAGCTTTCTCTAAGGCTACAAATGCTAGAAACGTAGGTTTGCCTTTCCTTAATCTTTCTTCTAAGATAAGTCATAAGGTCAGTATTGCCTCACGTGTTCCAGTATTTCTACGGAATCCAAACTGATCTTCCCCGAGGTCGGCTTCTACTAGTTTTTCCATTCGTCTGTAAAGAATTCGTGTTAGTATTTTGCAGCTGTGGCTTATTAAACTGATTGTTCGGTAATTTTCACATCTGTCAACACCTGCTTTCTTTGGGATTGGAATTATTATATTCTTCTTGAAGTCTGAGGGTATTTCGCCTGTTTCATACATCTTGCTCACCAGATGGTAGAGTTTTGTCAGGACTGGCTCTCCCAAGGCCGTCAGTAGTTCCAATGGAATGTTGTCTACTCCGGGGGCCTTGTTTCGACTCAGGTCTTTCAGTGCTCTGTCAAACTCTTCACGCAGTATCGTATCTCCCATTTCATCTTCATCTACATCCTCTTCCATTTCCATAATATTGTCCTCAAGTACATCGCCCTTGTATAGACCCTCTATATACTCCTTCCACCTTCCTTTCAATAATTAGGTTTACTTAAGAAAACAAAGCGAAAAGCAATGCTGTGCATAAAATTTACAAAGGGAGGAATATCCATGGAGAGTTTCATAAATATCTACTACGAAGACCACCGGACAAATTCTACGAATACACGTGAATGAGCAGAGGAGCATTCGACTATCTCATCGATAAATTAAATACGAATGTTTTTTAACATGATCAAGAACTTTTAACAGCCAATAAATGCGGAGTAATGACTGCTACATGACTAACTACGCTAAATACAAACGTAAATACACAGATTGATACTTGCAATTAGCAGCCAGCTGTGGTGTAAGGGTAGCGTTTACAGTTTGTAATTGAATGCAAGGAACAGGTCCTGGGTTCAACGGCGAGCTACTGCTGTATTTTTACTGACTCAGTTACAATTCTGTTTACAGTGCATCACTAAGTATATTTTTAAGGTCTTTCCAAAGAACTTGACCTTCACACCTATCCCAGTATATCACACACATTTAATTCCTAATAAATTACAATGAAGCATGAAATTTTACAGATATTTATTGTTCCGAACGTAATTCATCAGCAGTCAGTGTTAAGGCCAAGCGTTTCAATTACTCTAAATAGTCTGTAAAAGTAAAGCTTACAAAATTTTTGAAAAGAAAGTCAAACGTTTTGTCTAATGATTTGTCCAAAAGTATGAAATAAAAATATTAGGGAAACGTTTGCTGCATCTCATTTTCTGTTCATGATTTCGAGCATCATTCAAAGGCACGTAGAACGTTTCTCTGATCTACTTATTTCTTTTACACAAATTATTTCATAAAATACTTGACTGATTTCTTTCACTTTTTAATTTCAAGCTTCATTCAGAAAGCTACTTGCTGACTCCTCGATTGCCTTACTACCGTACTTGATTTGAAACAAGCCTTTTTGACATTTAAATACCGCACCAATGTATCTTTTATGTGCAAAATAGCTAGGTCTTGAACAGATGAAATTTTTGACACTTTATTTACATACCTTGGCAGCAGCTTTTCGTGAAATATTTCAATTTTTCCTCAGCGTATTAATTTATTTTTCGTTAATTACCCTGATTACTTTTATGCAGTTAAATATTTTCATGCCAAACTAGACCTCATGCTGCTCACTTTGGTACCCCGTTTACCTGTTTGTTTCCCTTTGTTTGGCTATGAAAATTCGGACAAAACCTCATGGCATAATTTATAGTGAGTCTTGTTTTCCCTCTGCTCACGCGTTTACAAAAACGTATCGAGTTTTAATCAAATGATAAAATAGTCCTTTCTGCGTGCTGTCATTCCCAAAATTCGTCGTTCCGATATCTGGAACCGTTTATGACATACGGCGATTTTTACGACCATTTGATTCCCGAAGCGCGGGAAAGGTTCGGACGCTCCGCGAGCGACGCGTCCGCGGATATAACAACCAATATCTCAGGAATGAAAAGATATGTCATACCGGTCTAAACTTTAAATACAATTTAGATATATTGGTTACATTTCATACGCAAAAGTGTATGGCCTTAAATGAACTATACGGAAAGTCTACGCAATGTGATTTTACCTCTGCAAATTCTAAAAAATTTCGTGCAGCCATGTACTCAATTGCGTGCAGCACAGTAGGTATGACGAATAACGAAACTAAATTGAGACCTTTATCGTTTAAAGGTATCAAGCTGTAAGATGCGGAAGAATCAAATGTTTTCACCGAATAGTTTTCTTAAAATCGGGTGTTAAGTAATTCATATCTGCCGTCGCGTCCGCTCCACTGCTTTGCCGCAAAGACAAATGGCTGGCGCTCTGTGTCGCTCGTGCTGCAGCGACAAGATTCAAACACGTTTGAATTCAAACGTCGCCAGTTGCAGCGGCAGACAGGCAGCGGCACAGATGTCGCTCATGTAGGACACTTCCGTAACTACACCTGCTGTTTCGTCGCCTGAAGCTGTCGCGCTTGTCGCTCGCTTCTGTCGCTCACGTAGGACACAGCCTTTATACGAGAACCTGGAATGTTTCTGTGGATGTGTGCAAGCTGTCACACGAACTGAAAAGATGAAGAACTGTAGTAACTGGCAAAGTAGTTACCACACGACCGAATAGTCAAGCACTTTAACGTGTTTGCCGTAGACGAGGTGGTGAACTGACCCGTGCCGAACGTTTAGGACTCGTGATCCAGCCATTGATCTGACTCTGATTTGATTTATTGCTCATTTAGAGATCTGTTGCCTTACGTTTTATAACAGGTCGCTCATTTTACAGCTTTTCATAAACCACATTATTGTTTTCAGCAATTCTACATCTACATCTACATACATACTCCGCAATCCACCATACGGTGCGTAGCGGAGGGTACCTCGTACCACAACTAGCATCTTCTCTCCCTGTTCCACTCCCAAACAGAACGAGGGAAAATTGACTGCCTAAATGCCTCTGTACGAGCCCTAATCTCTCTTATCTTATCTTATCTTTTTGGTCTCTCCGCGAAATGTAACTTGGCGGCAGTAAAATTGTACTGCAGTCAGCCTCAAATGCTGCTTCTCTAAATTTCCTCAGTAGCGATTAACGAAAAGAATGCCTCCTTTCCTCCAGAGACGCCCACACGAGTTCCTGAAGCATTTCCGTAACACTCGCGTGATTATCAAACCTACCAGTAACAAATCTAGCAGCCAGCCTCTGAATTGCTTCTATGTCCTCACTGAATCCGACCTGATAGGGATCCCAAACGCTCGAGCAGTACTCAAGAATAGGTCGCAGCAGCGTTCTATAAGCGGTCTCCTTTACAGTTGAACCACATCTTCCCAAAATTCTACCAACGAACCGAAGACGACCATCCGCCTTCCCACAACTGCCATTACATGGTTGACCCACTTCATATCGCTCTGCAATTTTACGCCCAAATATTTAATCGTCGTGACTGTGTCAGGCGCTACACTACTAATGGAGTATTCAAACATTACAGGATTCTTTTTCCTATTCATCTGCATTAATTTACATTTATTGAAAACGTGCACTTAAAATGCAGCAAACAGTTGAAAGTAGGCAACAGTGTGGAATTAAACGCTTTGTTTCAAATAAATTGACTGCCTCTAACTGCAAGGAGATTAATGCTCAACTGTCAGAAAGGTGGAAATAAAATAAAATCTGAAACTAATGACATAGTTTAGCCTTCTGTAATTATGTGAATCTATTTTAATTCACTTGATAGCTCCCGGCCACAGAAATCTGTTTTGTTTTCATTTGACGCGAGAGGAATAAACGAAGAGGAAACAGCAAAATCAGTAAATGTAAACAAGGCCCACATGGAGACTACCCACCTCCCACCTTGAGCAAAAATTTTAAAAAAGTGACTTTTCAAAAATGTGTTCATTTTGTAGCACACCTCTTTCTGAAGAGTCTGATACATAAAATATGTGTGTTCGAGGAAATATAAGACAGGCTATTTGGTCTTAAGTGTGCCAAAGTACAGTGTCACGCCTCTTCACACAGCATTTTTCTATTGCACACCACTGTATTTCGTTCTGTGGAATTCAAATGTGTAATATTTTGTAATAAGTGCCATCAAACTATATTCAGGACAGAGGAAATTAAAATGTCCTGTGGTGCCTCTCCTGCTCCCAGTCGGCCGGTTTTTTTTTTTTTTTTTTTTAACCCTCACAATTAATACTGGATGAAATTATTTGTAACCAGGAGAACAAGACCTCTTCAGAAAATTTGCATCTTTATTGGCTATTAGCTAATAACTTGCTCTTTTGTGTGACATAAAATTAAATACAGGATACATAAAACCAGTAAAGTGAAGAGACAAGCAAGACAGTACACATTTCTTCAGTCCTTAAGTTCTAGCATTTTTTCTCTCTCTCTCATCATGCTACAGCTTTACATGAAGTACTTTCCTTTTGGGCAAAGAATCTATTGTCTCACCAAAGTTTGTCAAACGTCTTGCTACATGAAGAAACGAACTGCTGTTTTTAATATTGAAAAAGCTGTTAATACAAATAGAACCCAAGACTCGTGTGGTTTCTTTACAACTGAAGTAATAATAGATTAAAAGTGCATTAGAAATTGAAGGAATTATGTCATTTGTTGCGGTTATTAATTAATCTTCAGTTCTTATAGTTCGTGACTTAAATTTTACCTATGATGTTGCTTATATACTAAGTGTTCAGTTACAAGTGTTACATACGAACAACGGCATAATGATCACGGGATGTGCTCTGCGCTACGCCAAGCGCCGGCACACTGGTCAAGCACGTTAGAGCAGAAAGGACTGTGAGACGATGTCAGCCAATATTACGCTGAACGACCCCTCTCGAGGACGACACCGAGACGACAGCGGGCTCCAGACGAAGAGGACATAAGCGCCGCTCTGCCTGCCCACAAACCAGTTGCAGACGAGCCGTTCTACGAACGCTGCAGCAGCGACTTAGGACCTATGTTATTTCGCTTGTATTACGAATTGTATATACTAAAGAGACTTCTTATTTGGCTGTCGCCCATTGCTTGCGACACGTCTGTATTTCACCAAGTTAAGTACTGTAATCATTTCCTTTTATAATAAACTTTATTAATACGATTTGTTTTAATTGTTTTCTTGCGGTCTGAGAAATCAGGTTTCGTAGGCACCCCATGTGGTGTCACCGCCAGACACCACACTTGCTAGGTGGTAGCCTTTAAATCGGCCGCGGTCCGTTAGTATACGTCGGACCCGCGTGTCGCCACTATCAGTGATTGCAGACCGAGCGCCGCCACACGGCAGGTCTAGTCTAGAGATACTCGTTAGCACTCGCCCCAGCTGGACAGCCGACTTTGCTAGCAATGGTTCACTGTCTACATACTCTCTCATTTGCAGAGACGACAGTTTAGCATAGCCTTCAGCTACGTCATTTGCTACGACCTAGCAAGGCGCCATATTCATCTTCAAGAATGTCTTCTGAACAGATAATATTGTGAATCATGTACCGTCAAGAGCGACGTTCATCATTAATGGATTAAAGTTAAGTATCAAATTAATTACGTCCGCTTTCTGAATTCTAATTCCTTGTCTTGTTCCAGACCTCACGTCAGTATAGTTCTTCCCTCCTCAGGCCAGCCTGCGTGAGCGAAAACGCGTGCATTTCGGCCTCCACTAGTAACATAGTGCCAACACAACACCCCATATTCGACGAGTAGGCAGCACACAACAGGGTGGATATGTCTGCCGTTTATACGTAATCTAGAACAGATTTATAAGGTTGATTGCATTACACTGTTTATTCTAAGTGTGTTGCATTGTTAACTTATACAGCATGTCTGTCTGATTTCGTCGTGTAATGTCCTTGACACCTCATCAGCCGTTTTATTTACCTGCCAGTCTTCTTCGTCTCTTATTGCCCGTGTCATGACATTGTCGTACTGCGTTGATGTCTGGTGTGCTGCTCTGTATCGGTGACAGTGAAAAAGTATGTGTTCTGGTGATCCGTGTTTACACGTACTAGCAGCATTCCGGCTGCGGCCTATGCCGTATAAGTACGCAGGGTCAGGGCCGTGACCTGTCAGAAAGTGAACCACACCCCGGCTGGGATTGATATGGCTCAGTCTCAGACGTTCCTTGGTCTCCAGGAAGACATTGTATAGCGTACGATCCTTATCGCTTGACGTCCATTCTCTTTGCCAGGTATCCACCCGCCATTTAACGAGTTGGCCCTTCTCGGTGGTGTCCTGTCCCGTAATCTCGATTACGAGAATGAGATTTTCACTCTGCAGCGGAGTGTGCGCTGATATGAAACTCTGGAATGTATGAGACGAGGTACTGGCAGAAGTAAAGCTCTTTTGTAGGGATTTTTGAAAGTCAGATTGCGTTGCGCTAAAAATATTCTGTGTCAGTTTAGTGTTGATCAGAATAGGTAAAGAGCGAAATGTCTGAGTACGTTCAGTTCTGCTCAGCTGTTTGAAAATCAAATAATGTAAGAGGTTTATCAGCACAGTTCAAAATGGTTCAAATGGCTCTGAGCACTATGGGACTCAGCTGCTATGGTCGTAAGTCCCCTAGAACTTAGAACTACTTAAACCTAACTAACCTAAAGACATCACACACATCCATGCCCGAGGCAGCATTCGAACCTGCGACCGTAGCGGTCGTGCGGTTCCAGACTGTTGCGCCTTTAACCACTCGGCCACTCCGGCCGGCCTTATCAGCACAGTAATTCATTAAGTTTTCTAAGGGGACGTTTCACAATTAGCATATAATTGACTTACTTTTACCTTGGGTTGTAAGGCCGTAACAAACAGCTGCTGTTTAGTTGTGACCTGCAAACGAGCTTTTCAGTTTGCAGCACGTATAAGACAGACAAAATAATTACAACACCTACTGAAGAGTTGGACCACCCAAATACACTGAAGAGCTAAAGAAACTGATACACGTGCATAATGTCGTGTAGCGCCCCCGCGAGCACGCAAAAGTGTCGCAAAACGACGTGGCATGGACTCGACTAATGTCTGCTAGAGCGAACTGACGCCATGAATCCTGTAGGGCTGTCCATAAATCCGTAAGAGTACGAGGTGATGGAGATTTCGTCTGAACAGCAAGTTGGAAGGCATCCCAGATATGCTCAATAATGTTCATGTCTGGGTGGTTTAGTGGCCAGCAGAAGTGATTAAACATAGAGGGCATGCATCTTTACTGTGTGGTTAAATGATGATGGCGTCCTCTTGGGTAAAATATTCCTGAGGTAAAATAGTTCCCCATTCGGATATCCGGGTGGGGACTGCTCAGGAGGATGTCGTTATGAGGAGAACGAAAACTGGCGTTCTACAGATCGGAGCGAGGAATGTCAGATCCCTTAATCGGGCAAGTAGGTTAGAAAATTTAAAAAGGGAAATGGATAGGTTAAAGTTAGATATAGTGGTAATTAGGGAAGTTCGGTAGCAGGAGGAATAAGACTTTTGGTCAGGTGAATACAGGGTTATAAATACAAAATCAAGTAGGGGTAATGCAGGAGTAGGTTCAATAATGAATAAAAAAATAGGAGTGCGGGTAAGCTACTACAAACAGCATAGTGAACGCATTATTGTGGCCACGATAGACACGAAGACCACGCCTACTACAGTTGTACAAGTTTATATGCCAACTAGCGCTGCAGATGACGAAGAAATTGAAGAAATGTATGATGAGATATAAAAAATTATTCAGATAGTGAAGGGAGACGGAAATTTAATAGTCATGGGTGACTGGTTTGGACAGTAGGAAAAGGAAGAGAAGAAAATGTAGTAGGTGAGTATGGATTGGGGATAAGAAATGAAAGAGGAAGCCGCCTGGTAGAATTTTGCACAGAGCATAACATAATCATAGCTAACACTTGGTTCAAGAATCATAAAAGAAGGTTGTTTACATGGAAGAATCCTGGAGGTACTAGAAGGTATCAGGTAGATTATATACTGGTAAGATAGAGATTTAGGAACCAGGTTTTAAATTGTAAGACATTTCCAGGGGCAGATGTGGACTCTGACCACAATCTATTGGTTATGAACTGTAGATTAAAACTGAAGAAACTGCAAAAAGGTGGGAATTTAAGGAGATGGGACCAGGATAAACTGACTAAACCAGAGGTTGTATAGAGTTTCAAGGAGAGCATAATGGAACAATTGACAGGAATGGGGGAAGAAATACAGTAGAAGAAGAATGGGTAGCTTTGAGGGATGAAGTAGTAAAGGCAGCAGAGGATCAAGTAGGTAAAAAGACGAGGGCTAGTAGAAATCCTTGGGCGACAGAAGAAATATTGAATTTAATTGATGAAAGGAGAAAATATAAAAATGCAATAAATGAAGCAGGCAAAAAGGAATACAGACGTCTCAAAAATGAGATCGACAGGAAGTGCAAAATGGATAAGCAGGCATGGCTAGAGGACAAATGTAAGGATGTAGAGGCTTATCTGAATAGGGGTAAAATACATACTGCCTACAGGAAAATTAAAGAGACCTTTGGAGAAAAGAGAACCACATGTATGAATATCAAGAGCTGAGATGGAAACCGAGTTCTAAGCAAAGAAGGGAAAGCAGGAAGGTGGAAGGAGTATATAGAGGGTCTATACAAGGGCGAGGTACTTGAGGGCATTATTATGGAAAAGGAAGAGGATGTATATGATGATGAAATGGGAGATATGATACTGCGTGACGAGTCTGACAGAGCACTGAAAGACATAAACCGAAATAAGGCCCCGGGAGTAGACAGCATTCCATTAGTACTACTGACAGCCTTGGGAGAGCCAGTCCTGATAAAACTCTACCATCTGATGAGCAAGAGGTATGAGACAGGCGAAATTCCCTCAGATTTCAAGAATATATATACACAAAGACGCACATACAAGGCCTTAGGAAGCACTAAATTGTCCGATAACTATCCAGATGCATATAAAAGAAGTGGTATCAAACATATCATTAGAGTTTTGGGGAAGGCTGTATCGTTCTACACCCCCCAAGCCAATCTTACAAGTATTACTTGTATGAATGGCTGCTAAATACATATACACAATTCAAAAAAATCTAAAAAGGTTTCTTTTCTTAGCTGTCACTCCAGTCACTGATTCACATTGCACATCTTAAGGAATTGGCAGCTCAAAATCATCTGTCCCTTTGCGCTGTCCATCTTGTGTCTGCAACCCCTCTTTTTCTGGCAGTCTCTACACTGCAATAGCACAGTCTACCGTTTCACAGTTTTTTAATTTTCACTTCCAGGTCAGGTAAGGATCTTGGATACAGTTCTATAGGTAGGAACAGGGATGAACTCATTACTCAAGGTCCTCGTGTACGTTACAATTAAGGTTACATCAGGTAGGAATACATCAAAATCATTCACATATTATCCTCTACTATTAGCATATTTACAAACAAAGTCACTCAAAATTAAGCATATATAAACTGTAAGGATTTTTCTATGCACAGGTTAAAGTAAATGAACCAAAAATGAATTACATATGTATCCTTTCTTTTTGATTAATATGTCAGTATATTCCACTATATAGTATATTTAACTCCCCAGACCTCTTTATCATATCAAACAAACTCATAGACAGTTCACCATCACAGCATCTTGTAACAACTTTTCACAAAATGTCTTTTGTCACAGTGTAACTTGTGCATTTAGTAACAAATGTACATCTATACCATTGTCCATTTGTTCATCTCATCAGCAAATTCATAAAATCATGACCATGCCTGTAAGTCTCAAAGAAGCACCCACAAATCAAATACATGTTCTACAGAGTGTAACTACAATAATTGGTCAATTACTACTGTAGGAAAATCAAATTTAGTACACAGTTTACATTTTCAAATTATTCCTCAAATAATGTCACTCAATAGTCATATTACATACAGAAAACTTATACTACAGAGAATGGATAGTATTTTCAGTAAGAGATAACTTCATTACAGCTTTATAGGTGAGTAAAAGATGTAGCATCCAAAAACGAAAAGAAGAAAATAGAATGCTACATAGCTCAGAGACCTAGTGCTCGCCACACACTTGACACAAAGATGTGTCTTCCTGTGGGCTTTTACATCATCTTCTTTTTTCTTGGTGTTTGACACTTGCTTATAGGGTTTCGGTTCAGTTATGTTACGTAGGCTAAATAACCTTCCAGACTTTGGATACACTAACCTGTATGCATTTGGTTGTGGCATAGACTGAATTTTGAATGGATCAATATAGATGTCAAAGAATTTCTTTAATTCATTACTTATAGCCTTGGATTTTTCATGTGTTTTCACCAGAATCAGATCATCGTTTTTAAAGTTTGTAGGTTTCAACTTCTTATCATGTTTGTTTTTCTCAGTTTCCCCTGTTGTTCCATTGCTTTCTTGACTATTTCTTCTCTTTCCTGTGGACTCTTTGCATTATATGCTGGGAATTTATTTCATTTGTTGATCGGACTGGGTGGTTTCTCGTGATACATTATTTCATATGGGAAGAACACAGTAGACGAATGTTGTAAGCTGTTCATTATATCTTCAAAGCTGTCTACATACTCTATCTAACTTAAGTGATTTTTGTTGCAATAAGTTCTCAATAATCTCCCTATTTCTTTCATGTAACGTTCAGTCAGATTGCTTGATGGGTGATTAGCATATATCAGAATATGTTTATGTTCTCATCCTCAAAAAATGTTTTCCAAAGTTTAGAAGTAAATTGTGCTCCATTGTCAGAAAGTTTTTCCTACCTTTGTGAAATAGTCTCTTCTAATTTACAAAATAATGTTCTTACTTTTTGCTTTCTCCAATGGATATAGTTTAATGAATTGTGGAAAAAGATCCACCATGACAAATATGTAACAAAATCCTCCTTTAGCCTTAGGCAATGATCCATAAAGATCAACTGCTACAAGTTGTAGTTGTCCTTTTGGTAAGATGTTTTCCATATATACTTTGCAGGTTTGATTAGTAACTTTTACCCTCTGGCACCTGTCACATGTAGATAATTGCTTTCTCACTCTCCTGGCAATACTGTAAAAGTATACATTTTCTTGAATCTTTTGGATAGATTTCAGTGTCCCACATCCAACACAATCTCCAAGTATCACTGGCTGCACTGTATCTTCTGAAAAGTATTCCCTTGTAATACTGCTCTACTTTCTCATATTCTCTCTTACCCAAAAAACTTTTAACTAGGTTCCAGTTGGAATCATGGCTCTGATATCTACAGATGTCATTATAAATTTTCCTGATTTCATCTCATCTTTCCCCCCGTTTTAGATACATAATCCGAAATTCCCTTTCACATTCATCACTGTCATTTTCACCTTCTCCCCCTGCTGGCAATGTTGATAGAGCATCAGCAATTAGATTTTCTTCACCTTTTATATACTTTACTGTATAGTTAAACTGCTGGAGGAATTGTGCCCACCTGGTTATCCTGCTATGATGGAAATAACACTCTTGTATATAGATCAAAGCCTTATGGTCTGTGTATACTACCACTTGATGTCCTAATAAATAATTCTTGGAGTTGGTGAAAGCCCAATAGACCGCTAGTAATTCTTTTTCGGTGACAGTATATGACTTCTCGTGTTTTTGCAAAATTCTATTAGCAAAAGATATTGATTTATGCTCCATCACACCATCTACAATCTTTTCTTAGAAGAAATGAGCTCCCGGTCCATAGTCACTGCTGTCAGTCATAATGCAAAATGGCTCTGTAGGAGCAGGTCTGTATAACATTTTACTGTTGCATGTCTGTTTCTTGATGTTGTTAAATGCTTCCTGACAATCCCTGTCCCATAACCAAATGGTGTTCTTCTTCAACAAGTTGTTCAAACATAGTATATTTAAAGCTTGAATGCTGACAAACTTCTGGTAGTAGCCACAAATTCCATAGAACGATTTAAGTTGTTTCTTAGTCTTGGGCGCAGGAAACTTTCCAATGGCTTCAAGTTTTTCTTCATCAGGCAAGATTCCTTCTTTTGAGATGGTATGGCTTAAAAATTTGAGCTCTCTAACTCCAAATTTGCACTTCTCTAGTTTTAATGACATCCCTCCCTGTCTTAATCTGTAACACACTTCACCTAACAAACGCATATGTTCTTCCCAACTCTTTCCTGTTACAAGTATGTTATCAACATAAAGAATTAGTTTCCTTAACAGTTCTTTTCCTTGAACAAAATCCAATGCTCGGATATATTCTGCAACTGGTACCTTAAGGCCAAATGGTACAAAACAATAGCAATAACATCTTCCTCCAAACAAAAATGTGGTTTATTTCCTAGACTGAATCTCCAGTGGTACCTAATGGAAACCTGCTGTTAAGTCTAAACTAGACATGTATTTCATATGTTCAAACTTATGTAATAATTCATCTATGTTCTCAGGGTGATCAGTTTCCCACTCACAGTATTTATTTAAATGTCTTGAAACGAGCACAAGTCTTACTCCATCATCACATTTGGAAACTACTGGCAAAAGATATTGATCTGTGCTCCATCACACCATCTACAATCTTTTAATGTATGTACTATTGCACCTTTCAGTTACTTCCCACTCTTCCATCTTTTGTAGTTCTTCCTCCACAACTTTTCTTTTTGAGTTGGGTACTCCACATGGTTTGATGAAAAATGGTTCGTGAGGTTATAGTTAAAGACTACATTCATAGTTTTTCACTTTCCCAGGTTTCTCACTAAACACATTTCTGTATTTCCACAAGAAACTACCTAATTAATCTGTCTGTTATTCATCTAGATGTCCAGCTTCTTTTCGTTTGGTGGTCACTAATTCAACATACTTGTCTTCACTGTCACTTCATTGTCTTCCTTGTTAATGTAGATCTTTTCATTTGCACATATCACTCTTCTAATTTGAAAATGGTTCTCTAGCCAATTTTGGATGATTAGTTCAGTCACATGTGTTACATCTGTCTTTGGGTTGGTAAGCCTTAGCTTTTTGTTATTCCAGTCAAAATCTGCATTTACTCCTTGTATCCAGTTCATTCTGAACAAAATATTTTCGTTTAGGTCAGGTACAACAAAACATGCTTGGTTATATCGCACCTCATTAATGGTGAAAGATATTAAGTCTTGCTGTTTACAACTTTGCTGTGCCTACCAGTTGCTCCCTTAATTTTGATTTCAATAACAGGATATTCTTCAGAGTCAGCACCATGTCCTATCTGGTCTCAACATTTTTCAGAAATGGCACAAACAGAATTACCCATGTCTAAGAGGCAAACTCCTTCATAATTTGCAACTTTTATATGTATATTTGAGCAACCTAAAACTTTTTCCTTCCTGCTTTCCTCATCTTCATGCAACAAATCATTCTCAATCTCTCTAAAGTCCAAGTCTTTTATACTTTTTCTGCAAAATTTCTATTACTTGCCTGAATTTTACTTAGAGCTACATCAAATGATTGCTTGATGTCATGTCCCTTTTGTAAACACTGTCTAGTATTCACAGAACTGATCTCACTGTAAGCCTGCTGATTGGTTCTACTTTCCCAGTTGGAATGCAATTCTTCACAAAAATCTTGATGACCCTTTTTACTCTGTCGCTGTCACTATAACACTTGTAAGTATCCCAAAACGTTTCTAGCATCACATCTAAATCATAATGTCTGTCCACATGTTCCTTATCTGATGATACCTTCCCAGTTTCCATTGGTACAATCTGGTTCTCATATTCTTCACAAATGCTACTGATGTCATCATCTTCACCATTAATAAAATCTTCTTAAACCTCCATATACACCATGCTGTCTTATTCTTCATCCCATTCATCATTACTACTGTCCTTTCACTATCTACATCGTCACACATGTTATCATCTCCCGTACTTCTACATCATCTGTACAATGATCATCTTGTTGACAAGTACACCAGTACAAGTATCATCACTTGAGTGTCTAACAGTGATAGATTCTTCCTCCATTAATTTACCTAATCCAAACTGATAGGGATTATTATCAGAACCAACATTTTCTTCGTATACTTTTTTGCCACACTGATTATATAGACTTGAGATAGTTTCCTCCTTTAATGGAACCTCTTCAACATTCTTACAGAAGCTATTACTTCTATCTTCAACACTTTCATTCATACTTTTCCAGAATTTATTGTCAAAGTGTAATTTGCTAACCTGATGTGCTCTTCTTACATTAGTTCTGTCATTTCCACTCCAATATCTTCTATTACTCTGTCATGTAATTATTTTCGATGTTTCTAGGTTGGTGGTGTTTAGCGTAATTTCGGTACTTATTTCTCACCCCAAACTGATGGACTCCCAATGAGGTGTCTGTCGTTTAAATTCCCTCATCTTGATTGGTGATTGTCTAATTGTCTGTTGCTATTCTCCCAAGTTCTCTCCTTGATGTCATGTCCTCTGTTTCCATTCGCATTACTATGGTTGATCCATCTGTTATCACTTCTATTGTAACCACTATTATTATTCTGATTTTCATTGTCACTCCTGCCTTGATTCCTGCTTTGATTCCACCCACCAGATGTTTAATTGCCAAATCTGCCCTTACTTAAACTCTCATTTTTCTGAAAGGCTCTATCCAACTTATCTACATACCTTAAGAACTGATCTACGTAGTCATCTGGTTCATACATCAACTCCCACTGTACTCATTTCACTAATCTCCTGTTTGAGGCATCCATTTGTATTAGTTTGTTGAAAGGTTTGTCTAAGTGTAGCCTACTAATTTCCCCAATTAGTTTTAATAAAAACACTTCAACCTACCATCATCTTCCCTATACATTCGACGAATCAGAAATTCACTTTTAATCCTAGCTTGCTCAGATTCTGACCAAAACTTATTTAAGAAACTTCTTTCAAATTCATCATATGACATGGTAGAATTAACATTCTGATTGGCCTATGAGATTGCTTCTCCATCCAAAAATCGCTTAACAAATTTAATCTTAACCTTGTCTGTCACATCATTACTAAAATTATCCTGGCAGTGCCGTAAAAAATCAACAGGATGCAATTTCCCACCTCCTGGAAAGCATTTTAAAAGTATGACACCTCATACACAATTAATATTGCTAATAAAATTTCTTTGAGCTACACCCTGTTGTAATTCTACAACTTCCTTACTGAATTTCACAACATTATTTTTACACAAATCTATTTTTTCATCACATTTCAGTTCTACACTACTTATTTGATTAATAATGTCTCTAAGTTTTGACTCAGAATTCCTTTTGTAATATTCTACTTTTTCTTCTGAAATTCCCCTAGTCTGGATAACCTCTACTTTCAGTTTAGCATTTTCTACTTATACATGTATATCTAATTTTTCGAATCTATCCTCGCTTTTGGACAACTATTGTGCGAAGTTAGTTTCTAATATCTCTAACCTTCCTTCTACTGCTCTTACACGAGTATTTTCACCCTGCCCTGTCTCAACAGTAATTTTTAGTGCTGCCAAACACTCCTGAATTTCCCTTATCTGATTAGTATTTTCACTTAATTGCTGACTCAAGTGTTGGCTTTGCTGATCAATATTATGCCTAATCTGTACCATCTGTTCCTTCAGTTCTTTCATATGCTGCATTAACAACATTAACAAATCATCTCTTGCTACTCCTCCCTGTACAATTGAAGTACTCGTGGAGACATTTTCACTTGATCCCTTTTCACCAAAGCTTCGATCTACACTTTGATTACTACTGGGCGATAGTGCACTGATACTTGCGCTTAGGTCCGAAGTGTTTTCTATAGAAGTGTTTTCTACAGATTCACAACTAACACCTTCTTTCTCACTCATTTTTACATAGTCTTTATCAGCCATAGTAAATTGTAAAATATAAAACTTCCACACAAATGTTTGTCACTTTCACAGAAACACTAATTAATAAAATACATTTTTACTCATCTGATGGTTGACAGTGCTGTCCGAGAATTTCGTCCACACCAGCTCTTCCCATGTGGCAACATCCATTCGTTCTGTGTGTTCATAACACAATATTTTTCAAGACAATTTATGCTTGGCATTCATCTTACGTTCACCTGAACCAGTCACTTGATAAACATATTTCCACATTTCAAACATCGATCCCAGCTCAACTCCACCATTTGCAATGAGGCTATATTCTCGAACGTTACTTGAATTAACTTAACTTGGCCTGAAAATTTGATGAATGAAAATAACAGTTTCCAACTGAACTGCATACTCGTCACGTTAACAAAACACTGACTGACATACTTCACTGATATCTTTGACTGACAAAACAACAACTCAACAACTGACTGACTGGCAGCGTCGCTGCTTCGCTTTATATAGAATTTTAGCAACGAATTACAATATAGTCCATTATTAAATTTGTACAATTCCAATATTACCATTTAAATAACAAAACATAAAGAAATTGTTGTTACAGCTGAATAAGGTAAAAAATACAATATTAATTGATATAATTTTTATAGTATCATCACTAGTTTTAAATATGAAAATGGATCTGAACTTAAATTACAATAATGTCTCTTCTATTACCTTAGGTACATAATTAATTACACTTTGGATTTGATTACTAACATTCAGTGACATTACAAATCTTGTGCTTTATCTGACTGCATACAAGAAAGTTACAAATAAGGCCTCAAATTCTGAAAATCGGAAAATTATGTAATGTAAACAATTGGAGAGTTAATTAGAAATGTAATTACAAAGGATACTAATTACAGAGGGGGATATAAAAATAGATAACAAATGAAAACACATCGCTTGGTAATATCTTTTAAGCAGTTTCTCAAGATAAAGATGTTTTCTGTGTTTACTCGTTATTCAATTCTAATTATGGTAATTTGAGGCGCCAACCACTTATACCAACATTTCCACGGCCTTTTTACATTTGTTATTAAATATCTGTTACTTCTACTTCTCAACGAGCTTTTTTATTTGTAACCTGTACATAACTTTGTTAATGACAACAATCCCCTGACAATCATGATAATATACGTTTTTCCAGAACTTTCTATATGCTTTCAAAATGAATATCAAGTGTTTTAACAAATTGGACAGAATTATATATATATATATATATATATATATATATATATATATATATATATATATATACATACTAGGGCTTAGGAAGCACTGAAGTGTCCTATAACTATCAGGATGCATATAAAAAAAGGTGTTATCAGACATTTCATTAGAGTTTTGGGGAAGGCTGTATCGTTATAACGGTACGCTCGTGAAATAATCGTACGCGTAAATCTCCCACTTCATCGCTATCTCGGACATTCTGTATCCCATTGCTCGTGCGCAGACTGTAACACCATGTGCAAAGTCACTTAAACCATGATAACCTGCCATTGCAGCAGCAGTAACCGATCTAACAACTGCATCAGACACTTCTTGTCTTATATAGACGTTGTCGTCCGGAAAGCCGTATTGTGCCTATTTACGTACAGTTATATCTGTTTTTCAGTACGCGTACCTATACCAGTTTCTTTGGCGCTTCAGTGTAATTGTCCCTTATCTTAATTTATGCTGTTTAGGATGTCGGTGAATCTGGAAACTAATCATAAGATTAAGCTTCGACCCTTAGTAACAGAAATGCAAATAAAATTCGTGGCTGTTCTCTGTCTTTCAAAAGCATGTAGGAGACGCTCAGGATACAGCTAAGCTGTGGAATCATTTTTCCTGCAAATAGCTATGGACGTGACAACATGCCGAACTATATTTGGCAACACTGTGCCCTTTAACTTAGTTCCTGAAATGGCAGAGAATTATCCTGCTGTATCCACTTAGTATTTACCTGTGATTTTGATTAAAAAGTGAATGGTTGTCACGAAAGGGATGGCGTTGAGTTAGAAACTTCATGTATTTAGCTCAGGAAGCTCGTTAAAGTACAACTACTCTCGTCTTTTACATTGCAAACTATCCATGAAGGTTATTATTAGACAAAGAGAGTTCTGTCCGACAGTTGCCCACTAGGTCAGAGGTAAATTTTTCACCCTTCCTAGGGAAGACTATGGTAGCTGTCGGCTGTAATGTCGCTGGAGATAAAACTCTTACTTCTTCTGTGACAAAATTATCCTCCAGAAATCTACGATCAGTAAAGAAAGCTTTAGAAAACTTCTCCCTCATTAGTTTTCTTTCTACTTTGACTCAGTACACCGTAGATCTAAAAGTGAAAAACTTACAGATTTGCACATCTGTTATTGGTGCTTTCTCTGCTTCTGCAAAGATAATTTTTAGTTTTTTATGAAAAATTTTATGAAAAAATAATTGTAGTGACATAATTGAGGCACTGAACAATTTGTTAACTGTATTTGTTATGTGTCTGCACCACACTTTGGTGGCAGTCGTGTGACGCTACTCAAGTATGAGCGTGGGCTGCGCATAGTCACAGGTGGCTTTTATTCCAAAAGTGCATAACGATTTGCTAATTCATGACGATCTGGGGGCTTTTGTATAAGGTTGGTTCAAATGGCTCAGAGCACTAAGAGACTTAACTTCTGAGGTCATCAGTCCCCTATAACTTAGAACTACTTAAACCTAACTAACCTAAGGACATCACACACATCCATGCCCGAGGCAGGATTCGAACCTGCGGCCGTAGCGGTCGCGCGGAACCAGACTGTAGCGCCTAAAACCGCTCGGCTACTACGGCCGGCGTTTGTATAAGGGTACTTTGTTTTATTATAGAGGGCTTTTAGTTGTAATGTTACCATGGTAAGTTGCAATTAATTTGTATTAGTACCGTGTATACTTTATAGGTTTTTTCGCCAGTTTCTTGAACACAACAGATAAATATAAGTTAATCATCAGTAATACGGTCTCCTGCATTATCTAACGTTATCGGACTAGACCTGTATTCAGTCATTGAAAAGGTTTCCTTGCACTGTTTGCTCTTCTGCTTTGCAACTGGTAGCTTACAAAAAATCTTTGTTGATGTTCGTGTTTTCTAGTCAGTGCTATGCTGCGTTTTCATTTGTGTTATTATATTTTAGAGATGGTACCAAGAAAAGAACTCTTAAGGAAAATTGTTTTAAATGAATAATATTAAAAAGATCGTTATTTAGTAATAACGTTAATAGTGTCAGGTGATGTTAAGAACGCGAATCACTTCTGGTGAATAAGCTGTGTGTTTCCAATACATCTAAGACATAAAGGACAGAAATAGCTACAACAGTTACTCAAGAATAGGACCATGCAAATAAATCCCGCTGCTCTTTATTTATGATGTTCGATTTACACTCGGTCAGAGTAGATATTACACGTAATTATCCTTTAGATCAGAATCATTGTCACAGAAATGTAAAAATCTCTGGACTATGCTGCAGATGTTTCAGCTGCCAGTCAACGCGGTGGCAGACACCTTCATTGCGTCTTCTAAAGGAGTGATTCGCAGGCTCTGGCGAGCTCGGCGCCTCAACATATCCTTCCCGTCGCTAGTGCAGTGGAGAATCGGCAACGCTGTAGAATACGATTGTCAACCGCGTGGTCGTCGATTTACTTCCCGGTGTGTTTCAATATCGTCCTGAGAAATTCACTTGATAGCTTCTTGCCTTTTCCGATAGATAATCTGATTGAATCTCACTTATGACACACACTGGGGAGTCACATTTATCATTTGATTTCATAAACCTGATTCCACACAGACTTATAACTAATCTCAAATTTCTATAACGAATTCTCTCTCTTACTGAAGAATACCACACTGAGAGTGGACTCTGAGCTCCACTGGCTCGCTAACTAAGCGGTGACGTGGCTGATTTGTGCCGAAAACGCTGCTTTTGCTCTAGGTTCTAACCTAGCTACAGATTTAAGCGTGTAGTCGGCTTTTTACTTCTTCTCTTACCGAGTTGTAATCTTCTAGATCGAGAACCATTAAGGAAATATTTATTTCACCATCTTAAGTATCACAACATTTTCGCTTTAGTACCACATTCGGTCTAAAGGCGAAAAATTTAAGAAACTGTGAACTTGCACCCTTTTCAACAGGTCACAACTACGATGTAAACAGCCCTGGGATGCAGTTCTCAACACCATAGGCGTAACGAAACATTCTGGGCATTCACACTGGCCAACCACTAATTTATATTTTTGATGTTACTGCACAGTGGTTCAAATCCCCGCCTAACCATCCTAATTTATGCTTTCTGTCATTTCATTAACTCGATTAAGGCAAATGGTAGGGTCTTTCCTACGAACAGCCAAAGCCCATTTCGTCCCTCAACGTTTCCAGTCGTAGCTTCTGCATTGTCTCTAATGACCCCATAGCTGACGGGATCTTTGACATTAAGACTTCTATTTTTCATTTTCACCCAACGTTGCTCATTTCCGTCGTTCAACAAAAACTGTTAGTCTTATTGAATGTGGTAAATAATTCACGTCAAAGAGATTCTATTTGAAATGAGTTTCAATTTTTTGAGGTGATTTCTTCTATGCACTTATCCCATACACGGAACAAATCTTTCCAGCTGCTTCCACTGCCTCCAACCGTCTATTAAATCCTAAGAGAACACAAACTACAAATATTAGACTTTTCCCCGTTTCATGCTCCACTTCTAAAGCTTAAATTACAACCCTCGTAACCTTCAAATAGGCAACTTTAAATAATCCATGACAACAACAATATGGTAAAAAATGACAGTTGTTAAATATATTAACAACACGCTAAACAAAATCTCCATGAAGTTATACACCAACCTACTTTTCCGGTTAAATTTGTCCTTCGTGGATGATAAACATCAACATTCTTCACATAAAATGGTGCATGAGAAAATATCACTACGCCATTGCCAATGCAATTTTATGAAACGAAATGCGGTTTAAAAACGTAACGATGAGAGTGTACTCTATAAGTAGCCTTTTCGCTTACACTGTGTCATCCTTGTGAGCCGACCATTAACACATACATCAGCACAGAATTGCAAGTGGAAAGGAACACTTTCAGCAGTAATTCCTCCATCCTGCCATGTCGCCATTTCACGCAGCTGACTGATATGTGATATTACTTCAGTGATTGCAAAATAAAGTCAAAAGCACGCGTTGGGTTGCAGAAGACACCTAGTGAATATCGATGTGGACGAACAAGAAAATGAATACGTCGAACAGGCTGTAATCAGCCTCCAGCGAATCAGAATTCTCTTTCCTGATGAAGCATCCTTCTTTACGACACGACCCGAAGCCGCTGCTCTCTGTAGGCTGGTGGTCTGTTGGAATGACTCAGGCTCCGTATGGTTAAGGCTGGGTTCAATTTTCACATCAGCTAACCATTGTTAACAAGTACAACCAATCTTTCACCTCTCTTAACGCCAGTTGAACAATACAGGGATGCACCGTGGCTCCCAATCCACGTTAAACACGACGTCCCTTTGCTATATATTCGAGGGAAGTCGGTGTAGGTTGGACCATGAAAGAGGCGGAAGTCACGCTGGGTTGAAACGCTGATACCAGTTAGCTTTATTACACGAGAGTTTTGTTATTACTGAGCCAGTCGTCATGTAAGGTCACAGAAAACTTAAAGTATTGGTAATAATGTGGGATTCAGACTCAGATCTTCGTTTTCGCCAGGTTTCACCCCTTTGAGACGACACATTTCCACCGTTTCATTATTTCCCTATGCTTCCAAAATCCTCAAGATCTCCACGAAAGGCGAGTGTCTGGGTTCGAATCCTGGTCTGTCACAAAAGTTTCTATCCTGTCATTTCAACTTATAACATGCCCACACCAAACTACAGGCGACGAATTATTATGATTTTAACCCCTCTCCGCACTTTGTCAACGATAATGATAGAAGTCAGAAGTCAGACACAGAGCATTTCGTCACATCATTTCAGGATCAAAGTTTCTGGTGAAAAAGCATTCGATAGTCAATGTCTCTTCATGTGTAGTCTACAACAATCGGCATAGACCTTTTTGTCACGTATTTTTCATTTGAGACAGGTGCGCAGCTCTCGACTAGTGAAATAAACCGGTATTTAAAGACTATTCGTAACTAGAAGTCAACGACGATGGGTGCTGTATTCGAATCCCGGTAAGGTGAAACTTTTTTCTCGACGATTCAGTTTCAGTCACCTCGCTGTTGGTGAATAATTACTATTTCTAAAATTTGACTTTGCTTACTTAACAATCCGATTAGGTGTTGGGTTCGAATCTCTATCCAACAAAAAACTCTGTGCGATGTCATTTCAAATTAAAACGTACGCGTACTTTGTTACTTTTGATTGAAACTATATTGAAGATCTTTCGTGATTAGCTAACAGGAACAATATTTCGTGGATTAGAGTCCCGGATCCCAGTCCAGTACCAAAACATCGTCATATAATATCAAGTTGGGACTCGCTTTTTGAAATGTAATTTATTGCAATATATTTGAGTTTACAATCGTAGTGCCTGTGTCATCTCTAATAACTTGTTTTCTCATATTTGTATTACCGTGGTATTCATTTGCGGACTAACAGCCATACAGACAATTTTGTATAATCAGACGACTGTACCGAAAAGAGAGCAGTCACCTGCTAGAGTTACGTCATGTGCGTGGCATACACATCAGCTGAAACGCAGATCAGGTCGTTCGGATACTTTTTAGCATGATAGTACCTCTGGAGCACAGCATTGTATGGAAGTGGACTATAAGGTTTAGGAAGACCGGACAAGGAGACATCCGAAGCGTGTAGAGTGTGACCGTGTAGAACGAAACTGGAAATTAAGTGGAGCTTTGAGGAGGTGCTCTCCACGACCGGCAAGGAAACACTGATCAGAAGAAGGAACAGGACGACTGGACATAAAGAAATAGCTTCCGTGGTACTGTATGTAGCAGCAGACCACGATAATTGTAGAGAATGACAATAACTGCTATACATCCATCAAATAATGGAGGTCGTTTGTGGTAGGTGCAATCCTGGATGAAGATATTGGCACAGGAGAGAAAGTCGCGGCAGACTGCATCAAACCAATCAGAAGAATGAGCAGTCTCTTTCAGTAGGCATCTGCTGCTGGGTAATATTCAAATGTCGTGCTCTTCCACAGCATGCATTTTAACGACTTTGACTTCCACTTGGCATGCTGTCCACAAAGCAATTGAGACTTTGCCGCTCAATTCATTTCCATTCTTTGACAACGACCCTCACGGGTTTGAAAAGAGTGTAGGGAAGGTTCTTGCGACGAGACAGCGGAATTTTTCAACTTGCCGTAAGCATCAACAAAGGAGCGTATGTCAGCACACACTGCAGGTCATCTCGTTCAGTTTGTGCCTGACTCTTGGAGGAAGAGAATCGCGATGTGGGAGCGCTGTTTTCGTGCACTGCCGTTTTGCCGCGGAATGTTGACTGTAGGGTAAACAAGAAATTGGGAAGCCTTAGAGACCTAGATACCAAACTGACCGCGTGGAGACGACTGCGTACTGCCTCCGCCGAAGCACCCCTCAGAGTTGCCTCCAATAAGACAGCAAGCGGTTACCTTCCAGTCTCCTGCAGGCCATAATATGGAGGAAGCGGCCACCATTTGGTATTGAGCTCCGGCGGTCACTACAGGCGGGCCAATAGCAATTACATATTGCGGACAATACAGACAGGAAATGTTTTGTGTACATTTTTTTTTCAAACGACTCCTATTCTTTTGTTTGAGGTACTAAATAATTAGCGGGATGACTACACCTGCAGACAGAGAAGTCAATGCATGGGGGGTTATGGGGAAACGAAATGGCTCATTGCTGTCCAAAGAAGTTTCCGACGTGAATTTCAGAGGGAGCCACCAGACGTTAAGACGGTTAAGGCTTTGTATGGCTAGCCACTTTTAATTTAAAAAGACAGTCAGGTTCTGGCAGGAAACATACATCTGCTGAAATAGTAGAGGACTTCAGTGAGATCTTCCGAAGAAGTCCATCAAAGTCAGTTCACGGAGCATCAAGAGGGCCAAACATCCTTCGCGCAACAGTTCACAGGGTATCTATTCTGCTACAAAGTTCAGTTGTGCAAGCATTGAAGCGAAATGACCTGCAGATTCTCCAAAATTTGCTGTTGTGCTGTTGGTCAGGATCGCACAAAGCCCAAAATATGTAGTAAATGTCGTTTTCTCTGGCCAAGAAACCTTCCATGTATATGGGAAGGTTAATCGTCAGAACATTTGCATTTAGATTTCGCACAAATCCCACAGCGTAGTCGTTTCTGGTAATTATATAGCACCTGAAAAAGGCGAAAAGAACCGTTTGGAAAAAATCTACACAAAACTTTTGAGCTGCTTCACATTTTAATGTAATGAATGAAATTTTTCATTAAAGAATATTTAATAATCTAATTTGTTTGTTTTAGTTAATTAATTTTTGTCTTTTCTTTCCTTCAGTAAGTATGAACTTTGTTGTAGAACCTCTCTCTTATTTACGTGTGGTAATAGAAATACATTTTCAAAAGAATTACGTACATTTAAAAATTACGTGAACTCATATTAACTGATTAAGAATATTTAGTTGAGAATTAAATCCTTTACATAATTCGGCCTTGGCACACATTTTCTAAATGCAGTGGGTTTTTTTTTTGTTTATTTACTGAATTCTTTCCCGGCGTTAGCTATGGAACACAAGACTGTCTCTATTAGCAGAAAATGGTTAAATATTGCCAAGCCGACATTTAATTATCACTGATAAAACACACTTCGCTATTACATTTAAGTTATTTGAGAGAACCAAAATTGTTAAATTTCAACATTAACTATCCGCCTACGAATGCACAAATGTGTAACTAGTTAAAATTCATCAGTCTCAGGATCACTGTAAAAGAAGAACATTTTCTTAATTCTCTGCTAATTTTTATCTGTTCCCGATTTACGGGTTTGGTTAATTTTCCTTTAGCGGAACAATTTTTTAAATTTGCCGCCGCTGCAAATCGATCGGTCGCGGCACAGCCCAGCAACACCGCTAAAAATGCTGAAAATTCTTTAAATAAATTATATAGATGACGTGGGCAAGCTAATTTACATTAATAATACACACTTTTGATAAATTAAGATATATTTAGACCCAACAATAATTCAACTCACATTAGTTTGTAATTTCTCCTCTAATGGCGGCTAAATCTAGATACAGACAAAAGAAGTCTACCCATTCATGAAACGCTTCGTCACAGCTTCCTCTTGCTTTCAGCTCTACACGGAGATGACCAAAGAATACACAGTACGTGGTGCTTTTATACTACTGCCGACTATTAACATTTCTTTGTAATCTCATAACATTATTTTCCTCTGGCTAAATTTCACATCTCTGTTATCGCAGATATTGACACATTTCGCAATTACATAATGAATATAGAAATATTACCATCCTAAATACATAGAGAATATTACTACAAAAAATATTACAATAATAACAAATGTCTTTTACACAAAATTCAATAATATTTTTTGTTAAATAATTACAGTATATACAAAATTGCTCAGAGCGGCGTATATGGTACAAATAAATTTTAGTTTATTAATAGTGTGAGTTTGCCAGGGAACGTTACAACATGATGCCGAAAACCGAGTATTCATGTCTCAAATTTTTTTTACTTACATTTGGAAACCAGAGAGGTTTCATGTGGATGCCCTGTAATCTCAAACCCCTTAGGCAATAGTTTGTAATTTTCAGGTGAATGGCTGGCTGCCAGGTTATCTATGTTGTATAAAGCGCACATTAGATCACGCATGGTGTTAAGGCAAGCACCAGTCAAAGTACTAATTACCTCTTGATTACTGACAGCTTTTGTCCACGTGGACTGACAAAAAATGTTCAAATGTGTGTGAATTCCTAAGGGACCAAACCGCTTCCGGTCCCTAGACTTACACACTACTTATACTAACTTATGCTAAGAACAACACACACACCCCCATGCACGAGGGAGGACTCGAACCTCGGGCGGGAGGGGCCGCGCAGTCCGTGAAATGGCGCCTCAAACCACGAGGCCACTCCGCGCGGCGACTGACGACAGTTTTAATTAACTGATTCAGTATTGTGTTACCGAGTTGTAGACATTTTCTATGTCACTCTATAAGAGTAGTGTTTGGCTGTATAAACATTAATAAAACTACTTCATATTTCGACCATGTTAAGGCGTATATTTGCATTCATTTGTACCGTGCAGCACATCATACTGTCCAAATAAGTGCTGCATCTCGTACTGGATGCCTGGTAACAGTGCAGCAGACTATACAAAGTCACTAACAACCTAATTAGTAGAAACGAGGGGTAAGTCAGACTTTGTCTTAACCATTGCGCCATCTTTCTTGGTACTGTGAAGTTTGAAGAGATTTTTACGGGTAGATAAGAAAAGTTTTCTCTCCAGTCGATTTCAGAACTATGACTAACTCCGGTACATTGTGAAGAATGCGAGAGTGCGCTGTTATACCTGTAATACGATGCTGGAGTGACTGAAGAAATAATTTCTATGTCTTTCTTTTTACTTGTTCAAGGATTTGATGACTACGTTATTTCACGATGATACACGTCCCAACGGGCACACGCTAGCTCAGCTCGGCGTCATATGAGTGAAAAATGTATGAGACTCTTACCGAAGTTCCCATGCTTCACAGCCTGATGGAATGAGCAAAGTTCATGCAGACAACTCCCCCATTCATGGTCTAGGAGGAGCAGTTCCTTTTAGGTTACTTCAGGACACCAGTCTAGAACACTAGTACCCTGTGCTGCTAACTCGGAATAGCCACTGCATGCATCGCTAAGGTGGACTGGCGCTCTAGTTCTACCGTGAAGTTAGCGCATAACTTCTTTCGCTGGGCTCATAGTACTTACTGCACCGAACTACAGTTACGCCATCATCGTCAGTCTCTCTACTCCAGGCTATTATCCGATACAATCGTTAACTTTCTACTCCCTCCGTGATTTTGTATCATAACTTCACGTATGCTACATCACGACCTTAGGAGGCTCATATCTAAGCGCACCCCTGCTGCTCGTCCCGTAATTACGATCACATGTGAACTATTAGAAGATATTATGCATAGTAAACATCACTTGCGCATTTGAGACATTTAATGAGTTTAAGTCTGATCATCTTTTTTTTTTTTGTTTATTGTGATTTTTATCACCTTACACACGGCGGGCTGTCAGCAGCTGAGTACGCCGCTCTTCAGCCTTGAGGTTAAAATAAGTAATACATAGAGGGGGCACAGAGAATACAAACAAAACGGCGGGCAAAACAATGTAGACACTAAAAAACAAAAAACACCCGGAGCCGTTCACGCTGGACGAGAAAACATCACTGACACTAGTTGACACGGTGCACAAAACATGGATGACGGCGACGGTACACGTGAGCAGTGACGGCGTGACGGCGAATATACACTAAACACAAACAAAGGCACACACACGAGACACTGATGGCAATGACCTCCGGCGGGCGAATGTTCACTGTGCGTGTGCGAGTCCGGGGACCTGCCAAGAGAGGAGGAGGCGGAAATGGAATGGGAGAGCGAGAGGGGAGAGCAGAGATGCCACGGGCAGGGGAGAGAGGGGGAGGGAGGAAGGGGGAGGGGAAGCCCGGGGGAAGAGGGGTGGAGGGAGCGGACGGGGGGAAAAGGAAAGAGAAGGGAAGATAAGGGAGGGAGGGTGCCTAAAGGAAAGGACACCAGAAGTGGGGGGTGGGGCAAGGTCAAAGTTGATAGGAGGGGTAGATGGAGGGGAGGAGGGCATCATCAGGGAGAGGGAGTTGGCGGAAGCCACCTTGGGAGACCGTAAGGAGGGTGGAGAGATGGAGACCGGGAGGGACGTGGGAAGACAGGCGCGGCAGCGGGCGGGAGCGGGAGAGGATGGGCGAGACAAGCGGGTGAGGAGGATCTAGTTTGCGGGAGGTGTACAGGATCCGTATCCTTTCAAGGAAAAGGAGGAGGTGGGGGAAGGGGATCGTAGAGGATCCGCGTGGGGGAGGGGAGACGGATGCGATAGGCGAGGCGGAGAGCTTGGCGTTCAAGGATTTGGAGGGATTTGTAAAAGGTAGGAGGGCAGAGATCCAAGCCGGATGGGCATAACAAAGGATAGGGCGGATGAGGGATTTATAGGTGTGGAGGATGGTGGAGGGGTCCAAACCCCACGTACGGCCGGAGAGGAGCTTGAGGAGACTGAGTCGGGAGCGTGCCTTGGCTTGGATTGTCCGGAGATGGGGAGTCCAGGAGAGGCGACGGTCGAGGGTGATGCCAAGGTACTTAAGGGTGGGAGTGAGGGCGACAGGACGGCCATAGACGGTGAGATAGAAATCAAGGAGGCGGAAGGAAGGGGTGGTTTTGCCTACAATGATCGGCTGGGTTTTGGAGGGATTGACCTTGAGCAGCCACTGGTTGCACCAAGCAGTGAACCGGTCAAGATGGGATTGGAGAAGGCGTTGGGAGCGTTGCAGGGTGGGGGCAAGGGCAAGGAAGGCGGTGTCATCGGCAAACTGGAGAAGGTGGACGGGGGGTGACGGCGGCGGCATGTCCGCCTCTGATCATCAACATAATGCTGTATTTAAGGATTTAGGTGTATGATTTGTTAGGGGGTACAGTTTTCATCATTTGATATAGTAGCTGCAATGAACGCAGTACAGTAATGAAATATCTGCTGCGTTGAATGTGCTGGTTGGAACTTCAACGAATAAAACTACACAAAATTACGAAAAATGGAAATGACAGTCCTTCAGACAAAATTAACTATTTTTTTTGTAGCATGTGTAATGTCCCTTTTGAAATATTCAAGCCGATATATTTGAGGTAAAAATTAAAAGGACTCTGAATAATATTATATGGACATAAACGACAAATTAATGATGAAAAAATGTATTAAATTAGCTTTAAAGAAAGCCTTTATCCATTGCAATGTTATAAAAAGACATTATTTATATTAGATGAGATCGTTGTGCATAATGTTCTCGAAACTAACATTATTATCTTTGTCATTATATATAAGACAAAAAGATATTTAAAATCACTTGGAGTCAGATCACTTTTTCTGCTGTATGTCATAGAGTAAATATCTCTGGTGTGAGCATTGCGTTCTGCGCATGTTGTCAACATTAAACCAGGATTGTCACGTGTTTTGCCGGCCGCGGTGGCCGTGCGGTTCTGGCGCTGCAGTCCGGAACCGCGAGGCTGCTACGGTCGCAGGTTCGAATCCTGCCTCGGGCATGGGTGTGTGTGATGTCCTTAGGTTAGTTAGGTTTAAGTAGTTCTAAGTTCTAGGGGACTTATGACCTAATATGTTGAGTCCCATAGTGCTCAGAACCATTTTTTTGTCACGTGTTTTCGGGACTTCGCTATGCGTGTGTGCTTTCCGCAGAGTTTGAAGTGTATGATATCAACAGTTTCTGTTGTGTTTTCACCGTTTGTTGACAGTGTAATAGCGATGGTGAATTCTTGTTGTTGCTACGGATGCAAAGAAAAATATGTGAACGGAGGGATAGTAACTTTTCATAGGTACATACCATGTAGCTTTTATTATAGTTATCATATTAGTAAGAGACACTGTATATGTTTAAAAATTTCGAGACGCATTATAATTAAGGCTTGGTTTTGTAGACCTATTTTTCTACAATTTTATGACTGTATGATAGATATTACGGCTCGTACAAAAGCTTACAAATATCGCTTCCTCTCGTAAATTTGCTAGTGCAAGAGGAAAGGGAGTGGTTAGTTGTTTCAGCAAATACTATCCTCCATGCATTTATCAGTGACTTGTCGATTATGTATATGGATTTGAAAGACGGGAGACAGATAAATTCAATAGAGTGGGAGTCTGCAATTGTCTTCGTATAATATATGTCCAAACCTTTTTGTTTACTATAAAGTTACAGTAGGAGACCATGTTCAGTGTGTTTAGGACGTGGAGAATGATTATATGTGATTTATATTTTAGTTTCCTGAAGGATGAACAACGAGTAAAGATGTGGCTCCAGAAAATAAGGAGGAGTCATTTTGTCCCCACAAAATATTCTAAAGTATGTTGAAAACACTTTGAAGAGGAATGTTTAGACAGAGGAAAATTTGTATGTGTGTGGCTGAAGGTAGCTAATCAAAGTACACATTCATCTTCTTTAGTGTATTTTACCTTCAATTTATTTTTTTCTCCATTTGATTAAGAAGCGTAAAATATTAGTAAACATGTCCCCAAACTCATTCATTTGTGTCACTTTCCACTTCCCTTAATGGTGTTATATAGGTTGACTGTTACATGACCAACTGTATTTGCTTTACAGTACATTTATTCTCCGATCGCCTTCCCCCCCCCCCCCCCCCTTCTTACTCAGTCTACTATTTATTTAATAAACTGGGAGCAAGTACGTAAAATGCTTTAAATAAATACTTCAAAGTGTCACCAGTAAGAAAAATTGTGCTTTAGGTCGCAAAAACGAGGAAATAAATACGCAGAAATAGCAGAAAAAAGGACGAATTAGCAGGGATATAATCGCTAATGTGTGGCAAATTCGGTGTTTTTCGGACACTTGCAAAAGTACTATCGTACTGTCAAGTCGTTTTGCAAGACCTGCAAAAATGTACGTCAGGCTCTGTAATACTACAAAGTGCCGTATCATACCGAAAACTACCAAAAATCGAGTACATCTGAACTGTGAGACCTATCGCAAAGAGGCAGAATGCAATATCACTTGCCCTTAAAAGTTATGTAGCTGGTTTTTTCCCGGCATCAAATGGATACTGTTAAAATGTCTGCGCAACTTACAACAATAATCCACGACACGTACGAAAAGAATCCGTCTGTACTAGGGATGTAGTGACATTCTAAATAACAGGGCGCTATACGGACAAACACACGACGTCCCGAGAACACGTGACCAGGCCGGCAATGTATGTTGACAACACAAAATCTGTTCTGCGCATGTGAATGCTCACTCCAGAGATATTTATGCTGTATGTAAGGTACGCTTGCTATTGTAAAGCGGTAGCTTTTGTTCTATTTGTTCTAGTACGTAGCAAATAATTCAAGTGTGTATTCTGTGCTTTGTGGAAATATATTTACAAAAAGTGAGTGCATTGTGTTACTTAAAGAACCCAAGCAAACAATTCTTCCTTAATTAATAATTGCAAGAAGTTATGTAGCTTTTTTTTTAGTTTCTGCGAAGCGAGCAAGCGGTGATCTTTGACTGGCAACAATTGGCCGCCATTACGCGGCGCATTAAAATTTATTTTTCTGTGCAACCTATCACCACAGCCGGAGCAGAAAGAATCATTTCAAGTTATTCAATTAACTGAAGTGCAAAGCTTCACTAATTTTATTTCGTCAAAAAATGCATACTTTCAAAGATACGATTTATTCTAGTTCATTGAACTTAGCCTGTATTACATTTCGCCGAAAGCATTTGAAATAATGTGTAGGGAGCCTGGCGCTCATTTGAAACATAATTTAATATTTATCTTTGGCCACCTACAAATCAATATATATATATATATATTGCCGTCCTTGCAGTCGCTATATCGAATTTAATTTTATTTCTGTATACCATTTTGTGATTATTTATTATTATTATTATTAAGTGAAACACAAGAAAGGGATTTTATATATATATATATATATATATATATATATATATATATATATATATAATAATAATAATAATAATAAATAATCACAAAATGGTATACAGAAATAAAATTAAATTCGATATAGCGACTGCAAGGACGGCCAACAAGTTTCACCTTGTTGTTTTGTTGGTAGCTGACATGATGAGACCGTAACTGTGTAGAAATACTGGTTAATTCTCACAAAACAACAAAATAAAAATAAGAAGCATCCACCATTATAATGCTATTTAGTAAGAACATATAGGCCCATTACCGGTTTTCGGCTGTTTTTTATTACAATTACATTTACTTTATATTGTAGGATCGATGTTGTTTGTTTTAAGTTGTGGGGAACGTTCACTGGGATGGTGGTGCTATCGAGAATCCCGTGTCATTTGACAGCATTGTTGGTTGCTTTTGAAGGCTTTCGTTGCTCACTTGACAAAAAGCTGACATAGTCAGCACAGAACACAACATACAATTATTACTTGGCAAGGCAAATTGGTAACCCAGCTGTAGCAGGCAACAACTTCGTCATGCGACTAGGTGCAGTCAAGTTCTCAAAGTAGAGTGCTTTGTTACCAGACAGTGCGAACAGGCAGGGCGACTGTGGAAAATTATTTCGCGAGAAGCCTTGACAACTTCGTGACGGAATGTGCTAGCAAATGTCGACAAGCAGAAGTGAAGCAAGTCAATCGTGCAAAAAACTGCTCCCAACTGTAACAGGATTGAATTATCCGTCCAAGAGGAGGACAAGGATATTTGACACATTACCCTAAGCAGAAAAAAGTCACGAGATAGCTCCTACGAGGGCAGTTCAATAAGTAATGCAACACATTTTTTTTCTCGGCCAATTTTGCTTCAAAAAACCGGAAATTTCTTGTGGAATATTTTCAAACATTCCCGCTTCGTCTCGTATAGTTTCATTGACTTCCGACAGGTGGCAGCGCAGTACGGAGCTGTTAAAATGGCGTCTGTAACGGATGTGCGTTGCAAACAACTGGCAGTGATCGAGTTTCTTTTGGCGGAAAACCAGGGCTTCTCAGATATTCATAGGCGCTTGCAGAATGTCTACGGTGATCTGGCAGTGGACAAAAGCACGGTGAGTCGTTGGGCAAAGCGTGTGTCATCATCGCCACAAGGTCAAGCAAGACTGTCTGATCTCCCGCGTGCGGGCCGGCCGTGCCCAGCTGTGACTCCTGCAATGGCGGAGCGTGCGAACACACTCGTTCGAGATGATCGACGGATCACCATCAAACAACTCAGTGCTCAACTTGACATCTCTGTTGGTAGTGCTGTCACAATTGTTCACAAAAATCTGAACGAACTTCTCCTTCTTCATGACAACGCAAGACCTCACACAAGTCTTCGCACCTGAGAGGAGCTCACAAAACTTCAGTGGACTGTTCTTCCTCATGCACCCTACAGCCCCGATCTCGCACCGTCGGATTTCCATATGTTTGGCCCAATGAAGGACGCAATCCGTGGAAGGCACTACGCGGATGATGAAGAAGTTATTGATGCAGTACGACGTTGGCTCCGACATCGACCAGTGGAATGGTACCGTGCAGGCATACAGGTCCTCATTTCAAGGTGGCGTAAGGCCGTAGCATTGAATGGAGATTACGTTGAAAAATAGTGTTGTGTAGCTAAAAGATTGGGGAATAACCTGGTGTATTTCAATGCTGAATAAAACAACCCCTGTTTCAGAAAAAAATGTGTTGAATTACTTATTGAACTGCCCTCGTAGTATAGTGTTGGACCTCCTTTTTCCGGCGTAGCACACCGACTCGACATAGCATGGACTTAACAAGTCGTTGGAAGTCCCCTGCAGAAATACAGAGTAATGCTGCATCTACAGCCGTCTGTAATTGCAAAAGCGTTGCTGGTGCAGGATTCTGTGCACGAATTGACGTCTCGATTACATTCCATAAAAGTTCGGTGTGATTCGTGTCGGATGATCTGGGCGGCCAAATCATTCGCCTGAATCGTCTAGAATGTTCTTCAAATCCATCGCGAACAACTGTGGCCGGGTGTCAAGGCGCGTTATCATCCATAAAAATCCCCTCATTGTTTGGCTGCAAATAGTCTAGTCAAAGATCGGTTCAGTTGGATGAGAGGACCAAGTCCATTCTGTGTAAACACAGCCCACACCGATATGGTACTACCACCAGCTTGAACAGTGCCTAGTTGACAATAAGTTTCCTCTGATTTACGTCTATGGTCACAACCTTTTTGTTGACAGATTACCGGTTTCTGTCTATAATGACCATCATCAGATCTGTTTTATAAAAACATTTGCATTTAACATTTGACGGTGCCACTATGGCTGCAGTACATTAGGACTTTGTTTTTACAAAACAGATCTGATGATGGTCATTATAGACCGAAACCTGTAATCTGTTAACAAAACGTTTGTGACCATAGACGTAAATGAAAGGAAACTTATTGTCTATACGGGGCTCTGTTTTATTCGCGGCAATGTCGCAGCTTGTGAGCCTTGTTGACAAACTGGGTCCATGATACGTTGGGTCTGCTCCAGACTCGAACCCTACCGTCAGCTCTTACCAACTGAAATCGAGACTCATCTGACCAGGCCACGGTTTTCCAGTCGTCTAGGGTCCAACCGATATGGTCATATACCCAGGAGGGGCACTGCAAGCGATATCGTGCTGTTAGCAAAGGCACTTGCGTCGATCGTCTGCTGCTATAGCCCATTAACGCCAGATTTCGTCCTAACGGGTACATTCGTCGTCCGTCGTACATTTATTTCTGGGTTATTTCACACAGTGTTGCTTTTCTGTTAGCACTGAGAACGCTACGCAAACACAGAAGCTCTCGAAACTTCCTGGCAGATTAAAACTGTGTGCCGGACCGAGACTCGAACTCGGGACCTTTGTCTTTCGCGGGCAAGTGCTCTACCAACTGAGCTACCCAAGCACGACTCACGTCCCGTCCTCACAGCTTTACTTCTGCCAGTACCTCGTCTCCTACCTTCCAAACTTTACAGAAGCTCTCCTGCGACGCATCTCGGAATATTCAATTCCCTAATGATTTTGGAAATTGAATATCCGATGACTTTAGCTCCAGCTACTAACCGGCGTTCAAGGTCTGTTAATTCCCGTCGTCTGACGATAATCACGTTGGAAAACCATTTCACATGTATCATCGGTATAAATTACAGCTCCGCCAATACACTGCCTGTTATACGTTGTGTACGCGAATAAAATAGCAGACTACGAAACAACACTCATATCTGTGGCAAATAGCGACGTTATTGGGGAAGTTAATTTTACAGATATTGGTAGGGAAGAGTCGTGAGCAGCCCGGGTGAGATATACTGTACGCAGTGGTTCTATTCTTATCATTAATAGGCACTTCATTCAGTGGCGTGTACAGACGGGTACCAAGCGATAGCACTCTACTTGTAGAAGGACTGCCTTGTTAGTTTTTAGTGCCTCCCTTCCCTGTTTCTTGGGCGTAAACACGACAGTACTGCCAACTCACTCTGGTAACCAATTCGCCTTGCCGAGTAATAGACACGTCGATTACACTGGTGTTTATATAAACATCCATGATAAATACGGGTTAGACTTCGGTGACACGGATGTTTATATAAACATACGCCGACCCGGAAAATTTGATTGTGAATGTATGTATGTGCGTGCTTGTCTGTGTCCATGTGTTACTCTTGTTTACTATTTCGCGAAAATGATCTTCAAAGCAATCAAGAGTGCTATCGGGGCCCACGAGAAATACGTGCCCCTCAACGAACTTGTGAATTCACGCAAGTCGTCTTGCCCGCAATACATCGCAAACTCTCCATGCAGGCTCTACGGGAAGTCAATATGTCAATGAAAAGGAATGCACTAAAGCTCGTAATTTTGTTGTGTGTTATCGAGAGCTTGCATGTATTTAAACCCGCAGTACGAATTATCCAGTCTGGTCCCTTCAACCCCACAAACCAACCAACCTAAGAATCATTAATCTCGACTGATATAGCAACTCGCTGCCCACCAGAAATGGTAACTGGAACTCGTAAGACTTGCAATGTCAGCTGCTGTGACCCACGTCACAAGATGTCTTGTTGGGCTTCGACTGTTATAAAATGAAACGCTATTTTGGATGGTGACACCACCCCATGGAACTTTCGCGACAACAGAAAACAACTAACATCGTATGTACAGCGTAAACATACAGTAATCATAAGGGCAGTAAAATGAAAACAAGAAGATGGAAGAAAGTAAGTAAATTGTTTGTTCTTTCAAAAGTTGTCGCCATAACTGTTAATATATACATCATTCTGTGAAAGAAGACGGTCAATTGCTTCTTGGGAAACTATTTGCGACTGCCTGCTGAATCATGACTACACTCCTGGAAATTGAAATAAGAACACCGTGAATTCATTGTCCCAGGAATGCGGACGTGCATTGTCCTGTTGGAACAGTAAGCTCCCTTGCCGGTCTAGGAATGGTAGAACGATGGGTTCGATGACGGTTTGGATGTACCGTGCACTATTCAGTGTCCCCTCGACGATCACCAGTGGCGTACGGCCAGTGTAGGAGATCGCTCCCCACACCATGATGCCGGGTGTTGGCCCTGTGTGCCTCGGTCGTATGCAGTCCTGATTGTGGCGCTCACCTGCACGGCGCCAAACACGCATACGACCATCATTGGCACCAAGGCAGAAGCGACTCTCATCGCTGAAGACGACACGTCTCCATTCGTCCCTCCATTCACGCCTGTCGCGACACCACTGGAGGCGGGCTGCACGATGTTGGGGCGTGAGCGGAAGACGGCCT
The DNA here is from genome assembly GCF_023864275.1 of Schistocerca cancellata. Taxonomy (NCBI): domain Eukaryota; kingdom Metazoa; phylum Arthropoda; class Insecta; order Orthoptera; family Acrididae; genus Schistocerca; species Schistocerca cancellata. Next base: position 524,762,182 of record NC_064633.1, read on the forward strand.
AACGGTGTGCGGGACCGTAGCGCAGCTTCATGGAGACGGTTGCGAATGGTCCTCGCCGATACCCCAGGAGCAACAGTGTCCCTAATTTGCTGGGAAGTGGCGGTGCGGTCCCCTACGGCACTGCGTAGGATCCTACGGTCTTGGCGTGCATCCGTGCGTCGCTGCGGTCCGGTCCCAGGTCGACGGGCACGTGCACCTTCCGCCGACCACTGGCGACAACATCGATGTACTGTGGAGACCTCACGCCCCACGTGTCGAGCAATTCGGCGGTACGTCCACCCGGCCTCCCGCATGCCCACTATACGCCCTCGCTCAAAGTCCGTCAACTGCACATACGGTTCACGTCCACGCTGTCGCGGCATGCTACCAGTGTTAAAGACTGCGATGGAGCTCCGTATGCCACGGCAAACTGGCTGACACCGACGGCGGCGGTGCACAAATGCTGCGCAGCTAGCGCCATTCGACGGCCAACACCGCGGTTCCTAGTGTGTCCGCTGTGCCGTGCATGTGATCATTGCTTGTACAGCCCTCTCGCAGTGTCCGGAGCAAGTATGGTGGGTCTGACACACCGGTGTCAATGTGTTCTTTTTTCCATTTCCAGGAGTGTATATCTAATTCTGCACACCTTCGCCCGGAGCAGCGTATTGGGGCGGGCACACACGTTGCCAAGATTGTTTCACTAGTATAAATATGGCTGTGATACCAAAATCTGATCCCGGTATCTGTTCTCACCTCTTGTCTAGATGGAGTTGAGAATGTTCAAATTTGTACCAACTGCGTTTTTTCAAAGCTCTTTGTGTCACCAGTAGGATTTTTGCAGCATACTACCTCTGTGTATCCTGCATTACATTTTCGTCTTGTTGACTCGTTTTACTGTACTGTGGATGTAAAATTTGTTTTATACCAGAATCTGTCCTTTGTTAAGTCTACGTAACTTTATACCAGGGTACGGCTTAAACTAACGTATACGCTCTACTGTCAAAAGAAACTGTAGTTTACGTTTCCAGTATTGAGATAATCGTATGGACACGTTCGAAAGCCAACAAATTATAAAAAACGAACTGCTTTGATTCCGCTGCAGAAGATTCGCTGCGAAACCGTTACACATTCTCCCTACAGACCTACCTCTCGCCATACGATTTCCATATTTTTGCAGCTGTGAAGAAACACATTCGTGGCAGTCGATTTGTCTCGGTCGAAGAAGTACGCATGAGGGTACAATCATTGTTATGTAGGGGACCGAGAACATTTTTCATGAAGGACTGACCGTCTTGTCTGTAATATACTGACAGTTATGGTGATCACGTTTGAAATAATAAACACTTTACTTACTTTCTTCCATCTCTTTTGCTTTCTTTTGACTGTCCTTTACGTAAACGTTAAAGCGGAGAGAGGATGAACCTGTAGGTTCTGTAATGGCGCTGTTTGTTCCTAATAAAAACTATGATTGTCGGTGGCTAGCTTCTAATACCACTTTTTTGTAACAAAAATCTGTAAATTACGTCTTTTCTGCGTAATGGTCACATATACTCGTCCAGAGTCATCAGTAGAGTGGGTTATAAAACCAATTTAACACATCAGCGTGTCGCTAAGAACTGGTTTACAGTTGGCTCTTCCGCAGGTCAGTCAGAAATCCTGCAACACAGATAAGACGCACCGAAATTCTCCATCTGGTAGCAGCAGTTTTCTGTGGAAGGAGTGCACCGCATACGAGGAGCACTGATAATGTTCCACTTACCAGCTCAAAAAAAAAAAAAAAAAAAAAAGGGATGTAATTAGCGTTTCGCTTGTTTTCAGGTACCGTAACACACTGTGGCGCAAACCAGTGAAGTATCGTGCGGCTATTCCTTTTATTCAGCATTTTAAATGGAACAACGCTGCAACAATCTATGCAAAGTCCGTAAAAATCTATGCCAACCATACACCACCATACAGCACAGTGGTTGGTTGGCGCAGGCATTTCCAGTGCAGTCAGACTAGTCTGTATGGCGAAGAACCGTGTGACAGACCATCTCTCTGTGAACAAACAAGCATCGCAAGAGAAGACCGACGTATCACAATCGAGGTGATTGTGGAAAAGTGGAAATTCATCGTCGATCAGTTTTCAACGTTCCGCGCGACATTGCGAACGTAAAGGTCGCCGTGCGCTAGGTTCTGCGACTGCTCACACCCTTACGAAACACCCTCTGCAGCGAGGTAACTGCCGAAATGGTGCAGCTGTTGTAGGCCAATTCAGGTGACCTATTTAGCCACCTAATTACCATGCACAAGGATGTACCATTTTAATGTAACGGCAAGGGAACAAAGCAAGGCAAGGACCCAATCATCAGCGGGAAAAGTGATGCACAGTGTTTATTAGGACTGCCAAGGCGTCATGCGAACAATCTATACTTGAAAGGGGCAGAGCGTCACAGTAATCTGAGGTTATACGGGAATCTGTCGAGAGGAAGCGTAGCGGGAAGCTGTATGAGTGGGTGTTTTCGCTCCACGACTACGCCCGATCTCATTCGGTACAGGATACAGTCACCATGCTACTTATGTGGACTATCAAACTTTCCCTCAGTCCCCGTAATCTACTGACATGGTACACAGTAACTCCTCGTTTATTCCTCCGTACAAAGTCACCCTCTCTGACACTGTTGGCTTTTCCAGAATAAGTACGAGTTCATTTTCGAGGTATAACGTTTCCTGTAGACTTGTACAACCAAGGAGAGAACAACCAACTCATTCGGAAGACACCCATCTTTGAGAAAATTTGTGACACTGAAAAATGAACATAGAGACTGTCTAACTCCACCACCGAGTTTCATGGTGGTGGGGACGAAACACCTAAATCTAAGTTATCTGAATCAGATCTTTTACTGTGATCTTTTAAAAGTTTCGAAACACGCCCCTGTGCAGCCTATTATCAACATTGTGTACTTTTAGTACCATTCTTGTATTTCCTGTCTAAATAACACCACCGAGAAGTGTGAGCGAATGACGCAAAAATTATCAGTAGCCTATTACTATGTTATTATTAGTCTCTTCCATCTCAAATACCACTAACGACTCTTGAACCTAAGCTACTTTTGAATCAAAGGGTATCCTACCTGACAAAAAGTGTGAATCAAATATGTTGAAGGGGCGGAGTAAATGAAACGAAACTTCATGTGTTGAGAGCGTGTGTGACATTATTGCAGTGATTACAAAATCGAGCCAAAGTTTCAGAGAACTGGTCATTATGAACCAACTTATCATTAAATGACGTCGCAATCCCTTGACCGGGTCGCTTGCACTGGTTCGGTTGGGAAGGTTGTCATAAAGTAGCTGGATCATCTCCTTATATATATATATATGGCTATTACAAATGATTGAAGCGATTTCATAAATTCACTGTAGCTCCATTCATTGACATATGGTCACGACACACTACAGATACGTAGAAAAACTCATAAAGTTTTGTTCGGCTGAAGCCGCACTTCAGGTTTCGGCCGCCAGAGCGCTCGAGAGCGCAGTGAGACAAAATGGCGACAGGAGCCGAGAAAGCGTATGTCGTGCTTGAAATGCACTCACATCAGTCAGTCATAACAGTGCAACGACACTTCAGGACGAAGTTCAACAAAGATCCACCAACTGCTAACTCCATTCGGCGATGGTATGCGCAGTTTAAAGCTTCTGGATGCCTCTGTAAGGGGAAATCAACGGGTCGGCCTGCCGTGATCGAAGAAACGGTTGAACGCGTGCGGGCAAGTTTCACGCGTAGCCCGTGGAAGTCGACGAATAAAGCAAGCAGGGAGCAAAACGTACCACAGCCGACGGTTTGGAAAATCTTACGGAAAAGGCTAAAGCAGAAGCCTTACCGTTTACAATTGCTACAAGCCCTGACACCCAATGACAAAGTCAAACGCTTTGAATTTTCGGCGCGGTTGCAACAGCTCATGGAAGAGGATGCGTTCAGTGCGAAATTTGTTTTCAGTGATGAAGCAACATTTTTTCTTAATGGTGAAGTGAACAGACACGATGTGCGAATCTGGGCGGTAGAACTGCGAGCTCGCATCAACAATGCTTTCGAACTCATTGATGGGGGCATGCTGCGCCGAGTGTGGGAGGAACTTGATTATCGGCTTCATGTCTGCCGAATCACTAAAGGGGCACATATCGAACATTTGTGAATGCCTAAAAAAACTTTTTGAGTTTTTGTATGTGTGTGCAAAGCATTGTGAAAATATCTCAAATAATAAAGTTATTGTAGAGCTGTGAAATCGCTTCAATCATTTGTAATAACCCTGTATATATATATATATATATATATATATATAATTCTCATTTTGTTAGTTTGCGTTCGTTGTATGTGCTCGGGGCGGACGTCGTAAGACATCCGTTTAAGTTCGTCTTTGATCGGTTAACTCAGTTTTTTTTTTTATTACAGAGGGCTGCTAACCCTCTGACCGAACACGCTGAGCTACCGTGCCGGCAACTCCTCAGACAACCTGCCATAACTGTCACTTCATATCCTGGACACTGACGGAGGGGCGTGAACTCCGTCCCAGAGATGGAGATCTACATCAACGTGATTACTCTGCTGTTCACAATAAATGAGCAACCTTCAAGCTGTCTCTCTACCGATCGGAGCGCGGGAAAAACGAGCACTTAATTTTTTCTGTGCGAGCCCTGATTTGTCTTATTTTATTGTGATGATCATTTCTCCCTGTGTAGATGGGTGCCAACGGAATGTTTTTACAATCGTAGGAGAGAACTTGTGATTGAAATTCCATGAGATGATCCCCTTTGTTTTAAAGATTGCCACTCCAATTCACATATCATGTCTGTGGCACTGTCTCCCCTATTTCGCGATAATGCAAAACGAGCCGCCCTTCTTTGAAATTTGCCGATGTCATTCGTCAGTCCCACCTAATGCGGATCCCACACCGCACAGCGATAATCCAGAATACGGCGGACAAGCGTGGTGTAAGCAGACCTGTTGCACCTTCTAAGTGTTCTGCCAATGAATCGTTGTCTTCGATTTGCTCTTCCCACAACATTATTTATGTGATCGTTCCAATTTAGGGTATTTGTAATTGTAAGCCTTAAGTATTTAGTTGAATTTACAACCTTCAAATTTGTGTGACTTTCGCGTAATCGAAATTTAGTGGATTTCTTTTAGTAGGCCTACTCATGTGAATAACTTCAGACTCTTCTTTATTCAGGGTCAATTGCCACTTTTCGCACCACACAGATGTCTTATCTAAATCATTTTGCAATTCGTTTTGGTCATCTGATGACTTTACAAGACGGTAAATGACAGCATCTTCTGCAAAAAATCTGAGACGGCCACTGAGATTGTCTCCTACGTCGTTAATATAGATCAGGAACAGTAGAGGGCCTATAACACTTCCTTTGGGAACGCCGGATATTACTTCTGATTTACTCGATGACTTTCCGTCTATTACTACGAACTGTGACATTTCTGACAGGAAATTACGAGTCTAGTCGCACAACTGAGGCGATACTCCGTAGGCACGCAGTTTGGTTAGAAGACGCTTGTGAGGAGCGGTGTCGAAAGCCTTCTGTAAATCTAAAAATATGGAATCAATTTGACATCCCCTGTCGATAGCAAGCATTACTTCATAACTATAAAGAGCTAGCTGTGTTTCGCAAGAACGATATTTACTGAATCCGTGCTATGTGTCAATAAGTCGTTTTCTTCGAGGTTCTTCGTAATGTTCCAACACGGTATGTGTTCCAAAAACCTATTGCAAATCGACCTTAGTGATCTGGGCCTGTAATTCAGCGGATTACTTGTATTTCCTTTTTTGGGTATTGGTGTGACTTGAGCAATTTTCCAGTCTTTAGGTGCGGATCTTTCTGTGAGCGAGCGGCTGTATATAATTGGTAAATATGGAGCTATTGTATCAGTATACTTTGAAACGGACCTGACTGGTATGCAATTTGGATCGGAGGCCTTGCCCTTATTAAGTGATTTAAGCTGCTTTGCTACACCGAGGATATATACTTCTATGTTTCTCATCTTGACAGTTGTTCTTTATTGGAATTCGGGAATATTTACTTCGCCTTCTTTGGTGAAGGAGTTTCGGAAAATCGTGTTTAATAAGTCTGCTTCAGTGGTATTGTCATCAGTGACTTCAACGTTGTTATCGCGCAATGAAGGTGTTGATTGCGTCTTGCCATTGGTGTGATTTATGTATGGCTAGAATCTCTTTGGGTTTTCTGCCAGATTCCGAGACAAAGTTTCGTTGTGGAAATTATGAAAAGCGCTATATTTCTAACTTCTATAAAACTTTGCCAATCTTGGGGTTTTGCGTTCTTTTTATGTTTGGCATAACCTGAAGATGCGACTTGGTCTCACATATTTTCCATCGCTAGCAGAGCTGAAGGTACGGGATTACCTCAACATGACGCAAACAGTTAGTAGAAACATGTGCCATCTATCGATCAGCTTTGTCTTATAGAAAAATTGTACCACGATACTGTGCCATGAGGGGCGACACACGAAGACGCAGAACACCCGTCAGATACCGTCGTGCCATCAGTCAGGACCAGCCGAGGCCTTACGTCATACCGATGGTTCCACTACCCTATGACGCCAGGAGTAACGCTGTTTTGCCTCCCAAAAAGATTGGAAGACTGGGACCTCAGTCCAGTCGGAGCCATACTCGCCGATGAAGGTGATTCAGGGCAGTGCTGAACCGCGATCCACAGCTGAACACAGTGCGACGTCATTCGTCAACAGTCCACGGTTCCCTGTCAGGGCGCCACTCCAAACGCCTTCGTCCGTACTGTGGTGTTACAGGGATCTGAGACGTGCGCCGGTAGTTCCCCAGTCCAGCTGCTACCGGTGTCCAACCAATGGTGCGAGATGACACAATAACTTGCAGGGAGTCTACAGGGTTACTCTAAGTGATGGACCCATTTTCAAAACTTTATTTATTCAAGTACAAATCCAAAATGAACAAGCTTTATACTGATGAAAAGAGAGAGTTTCATAGTTTTTTTAAATATTTGATATCAATGTAATAAACTTAATAACGTGTAATTAATTATTTTTAATAATTATTTAATAATTATAAATGTGATAAATGTTATAAACGTTCAACGTGGCCACTGTTGGCTGCACGACAAACATCGACACAGTAGCCAAACTCGTCACACACGCGAAAGCGTGTCTGCTGTTACTGAGTGCACGGCAGCAGCGATCCGGTTCCACAGATCATACAGAGTGGTTGGAAGAGGCGGGACGTAAACAGCTTCCTTCACGTAACCTCACAAGAAATAGCTGGAGGGTGAGAGATCAAAAGATCTCTGTGACCAGAAGTGCAGAGCCAGGTCCTCAAGTCCCCTGCAACCGATCCACGCTGAGGAAGGGAATCGTTCAAAAAGCTTTGTATATCACGGTTCCAATGGAGCGGAGCTCCATCCTGTTGGAAAATGAAGTACTGGGAATCTTCCATAACTTGAGGGAACAGCCATTGTTCCAACACGTCCAGGTACGTGATTCCCATTACAGTTCTTTCGGCAAAGAAACATGGTCCATAAACCTTTGTACGGGATACGGTACAGAACATGTTGATCTTCGGTGAGTCTCTTTCGTGTTGCAATGGTGAATGTGCATTTTCCAAACCCCATATGCGAACATTGTGTCGGTTGACTTTTCCACTAGGGTGGAAATTCGATTCATTGCTAAGAATTACACGCTGTACAAATGCGTCATCCTGCATCTTTGCTAGCTCATAACCACAAAACGCGAGACGCTTCTTATTGTCATTGGTTTGAGAGCCTGTACAAGTTGTAATCGGTAGGGCTTGTACAGCAAACACTGTTCACAACTTTCCATACAGTTGGTTGGGATATTCCAAGTTCTCAACTGGCTCTATTGGTAGAGTCACTGGGACTGCGCACCAAACTTTCTTGAATCCTTGACACACGCGGTCGGCCTGTACTTTTTCCTTTGCACTCACTCCCAGTTTGTTTAAACTGCTTAAACCAATGGCTCATGGTTTTGCGAGTTGGTCGTTAAATACTGAATTTAGTACGAAATGTTCACTGCATTGCAATTTGTGATTCACTTCCCGCGAACTCAAGAACGCAGAAAACCTTGTGCTGCACAGTCGCCGTCTCACTCACAACTGACAGCGAAACAGAATTACGGCCTTATTGCTGCGCGAACTCTTCCGGCCGCTTCTGAAACCATCACCGCCCTCTCGCCACCGCCGGCCAAAAATTTCAAAACTTCTTCTATTCATTGGTATAAAGATTGTTTATTTGTTTTTGTACTAGGAATACATACGAATGTTCGAGAACGGCTCCACCATTTAGAATAACCTTGTATTACTTGTTCACGGATAGCGACCGCTGATATGAAGATGTTACAATGTTTTTCGTGCATATTGTGGCAATATTACGTTGTGCTGGTGACACGTGATCGGCTGTAACCTTGACGATGACTATGCCTTCCCTTCTCGTTCCAGTGCAGTTCAATATCGAGCCACAATCATAACCAACTGTCTCTAAAATCTGCATATACACTCCTGGAAATGGAAAAAAGAACACATTGACACCGGTGTGTCAGACCCACCATACTTGCTCCGGACACTGCGAGAGGGCTGTACAAGCAATGATCACACGCACGGCACAGCGGACACACCAGGAACCGCGGTGTTGGCCGTCGAATGGCGCTAGCTGCGCAGCATTTGTGCACCGCCGCCGTCAGTGTCAGCCAGTTTGCCGTGGCATACGGATCTCCATCGCAGTCTTTAACACTGGTAGCATGCCGCGACAGCGTGGACGTGAACCGTATGTGCAGTTGACGGACTTTGAGCGAGGGCGTATAGTGGGCATGCGGGAGGCCGGGTGGACGTACCGCCCAATTACTCAACACGTGGGGCGTGAGGTCTCCACAGTACATCGATGTTGTCGCCAGTGGTCGGCGGAAGGTGCACGTGCCCGTCGACCTGGGACCGGACCGCAGCGACGCACGGATGCACGCCAAGACCGTAGGATCCTACTCAGTGCCGTAGGGGACCGCACCGCCACTTCCCAGCAAATTAGGGACACTGTTGCTCCTGGGGTATCGGCGAGGACCATTCGCAACCGTCTCCATGAAGCTGGGCTACGGTCCCGCACACCGTTAGGCCGTCTTCCGCTCACGCCCCAACATCGTGCAGCCCGCCTCCAGTCGTGTCGCGACAGGCGTGAATGGAGGGACGAATGGAGACGTGTCGTCTTCAGCGATGAGAGTCGCTTCTGCCTTGGTGCCAATGATGGTCGTATGCGTGTTTGGCGCCGTGCAGGTGAGCGCCACAATCAGGACTGCATACGACCGAGGCACACAGGGCCAACACCCGGCATCATGGTGTGGGGAGCGATCTCCTACACTGGCCGTACACCACTGGTGATCGTCGAGGGGACACTGAATAGTGCACGGTACATCCAAACCGTCATCGAACCCATCGTTCTACCATTCCTAGACCGGCAAGGGAACTTGCTGTTCCAACAGGACAATGCACGTCCGCATGTATCCCGTGCCACCCAACGTGCTTTAGAAGGTGTAAGTCAACTACCCTGGCCAGCAAGATCTCCGGATCTATCCCCCATTGAGCATGTTTGGGACTGGATGAAGCGTCGTCTCACGCGGTCTGCACGTCCAGCACGAACGCTGGTCCAACTGAGGCGCCAGGTGGAAATGGCATGGCAAGCCGTTCCACAGGACTACATCCAGCATCTCTACGATCGTCTCCATGGGAGAATAGCAGTCTGCATTGCTGCGAAAGGTGGATATACACTGTACTAGTGCCGACATTGTGCATGCTCTGTTGCCTGTGTCTATGTGCCTGTGGTTCTGTCAGTGTGATCATGTGATGTATCTGACCCCAGGAATGTGTCAATAAAGTTTCCCCTTCCTGGGACAATGAATTCACGGTGTTCTTATTTCAATTTCCAGGAGTGTAGGACTCTTGTATGAATGCATGGTTTCGCGGTGATATGAATTAATAAAATATTCTCGGGCTTCCAGCCGCGTCAGGAGGTTAAAATCCCACAACGTACCGACCGAGTTGTCCCCGGTCTTTGTCAAGCCGTAAGAATGACTGCTGTGTGTCCGTGGCCGCGTCGTTATATAGCTGCACCGCGGGCTGTGACCCCACTAGTGGTCTCTTCCTCGGCATATATGGTAATGTTTTCATCCCACGTCCGTCGCGCCCGTTTTAACCTCGCGATGGCCGGGTCCCAGGCTGTGCTGAGATGCAGACCGCCGTGTTTTCAGAGGTATATATCCCCTTCAAGAATCAACTGAATTTTGGCGTCGTAGTCAGCTTTATTCAGAATGCATTGCCCTTGTCAGCTGGCAGAATCACGATGAGGGGGTCGGTGCGGAACGCGTGAAGACCATTGCTTTCAGCCACGGACAGGTGTCACAGGCTGTATGTGGTGTGACACGCAAGAAACACACCAACAGAGAAGACAACACCACCGAAGAAGAAAGCAAGAAACTCGTGTTTTTGCCTTTCTGTGGTACAGTGTCGGGAAGGATTAAAATGGTTCAAAATGGCTCTGAGCACTATGGGACTTAACATCTCAGGTCATCAGTCCCCTAGAACTTAGAACTACTTAAACCTAACTAACCTAAGGACATCACAGACATCCATGCCCGAGGCAGGATTCGAACCTGCGACCGTCGCGGTCGCGCGGTTCCAGACTGAAGCGCCTAGACCCGCTCGGCCACCAGCGGCCGGCGGGAAGGATTAGCCGGTTCCTGAAGAGATACAACATTTCATCGGTGTTCAGGCCCCCAGCAAAAATTCGACAGCTCATGAGACCTGTGAAGGACGATCTAGTGCTCAGAACGCCTGGAGTGTACAAGATACCACGTCACTGTAACTGTTACTACGTCGGCCAAACAGTACGCACTGTGGAGCAACGCCGGACGGAGCACTAGAGGTGCTTACGCCTACGCTACCCAGAAAAAATCAGCCGTGGCAGAACGCGCCTTAGAAAATGGACACCGAATTCTATTCGACGAAACATCTGTCGTTTTGAAGACGAAGGGATTTTGGGATAGCATCATAAAAGAAGCTACTGAAATAAAAACCTCTGAAAACACCATCAACAAGGACGGCGGTCTGCAGCTCAGCACAGCCTGGGACCCGGCCATCGCGAGGTTAACCCTAGCATTACCAACGGGGGGGCCTCGTAGGCCCACTGACTCAGTTTTTCTATGTTGTATCCACACCCTTTGATATATGAACTTGAAAGCAAAGGTAATTGTTCGTTATTGAATGTACTATTGAGTCATTACAGAATTTCGGAATAAAAATGTAATTAAAATTCATTTACTTGATTTAATTCTCTGTGGGCCTTAGAAGCCCACCCGTTGGTAATAGCAAGGAAAGATTTACGAGGTTGAGTCTCTCGTTTCAAATTCTTACCATGAAACGAATTTTGGCATTGTTGCCTTCAGACATATTATTATGAAGCGGACCATTGTTATTTTCAGTGTTTCTGCTGCTGTTGAACCAGCAACATGAGTAGACATCGTTTACGTGATAGTTCCATTGAAAGAGTGCTAGAAGGAGTTTTGAACGAATCAGATTTAGAGGAAAGTGAAGTGGATGATGATGTGGAAGAAATTAGAACTGATTCATCGTCTGAGAATGAAGATGAGGTTGAAGCCAATCCACCAGATGATAATGATACGGAATGTGATAAATTCATTGCAAAAAGTGGACGAGAGTATATTACGAAGCCATCTCGACAATATCGGCGTTCTGTACAAAATATAGTGCGAGAAAGAATGGGGCTAGGACAACAAGGAAGAATTGCGTCTCCGAAAGAGGCTATAGAGCTCTTTTTTACACCTCAAATTATGAATCTAATAAAACTACACTCAAATGAAGAGGCTTCTCGACTAGGTATTCAGCACACAGATGAAGATGAGTTATTTTGTTATATAGGACTCTTGCTAATCATGGGTTCAAATCATGACAATAAGATACCTGTCCAAGATTTATGGTCTTTGCTTCAGGGCCGACAAGTGTACTATGGATCAATGAGTCGGACCCGATTTTTCGAATTGACTAAAATATTGAGGTTTGATGATAAGAACACAAGAGAAATTCGTCGCCAGACTGACAAGTTTGCTCCAATGAGGGAAATTTTTGAAAGCTTCAATTCTTCACTTCCATTGTATTTCATTCCTGGTCTACATACAACAGTGGATGAGATGTTGTCTTTGTTCCGTGGTCGCTGTCCATTCAAGGTGTTTCTAAAAGAAAAACCTGGAAAATACGGCATTCTAATTCGAATGCTGTCTGATTCTGAGACTAGATATGTGATCAGCATGGACATCTATACAGGCAAGTCAGGAAATACACAGCATTCAAATGGACCGATGGAAATTGTAAAGAGACTAATAAAACCTATTGAAAAATCAGGCCGTAATGTTACCACAGATCGGTACTATACTTCAGTGGAGCTTGCTGAGACTCTATGGAATGATTTTCACCTCACACTTGTTGGCACCCTACAGTCTAACAGACGACACATACCTGAAGAGCTGAAGACTACAACTGGCCGCAGTTTACACTCTTCCATCTTTGCTTATACTGACCCTCAGACACAGAGGCCACCAGTTATTCTTGCATCAACGCTAGTCCGAGAGAAGCCAAAACGACTGCTGTTGATGCTTTCAACTTATCACTCAGAAGGGGTGTTGAATGAAGATTCAAAAAAGACTAACATAAATCTTTTTTATAATTCTACAAAGGGAGGCGTGGACACCATAGAGCAGATGGCAAGACACTACAGCACAAAGAGAGGAACAAGAAGATGGCCTTTGTCCCTCTTCTACACACTCATTGACATAGCAGCAATAAATGCATATTCACTCTTCCTCCTCAACTTTCCGAATTGGAAAAAGAATTTGCTAACCGCAGAAGAGTTTTTATCACTAACTTAGGTCTCGAACTAATAATATCTCAAGTAGATAAACGGGCACAAAATTTGTATGGACTTCAGAAGCCAGTAATAATGGCAATGGAAAGCATCACACAACGGAAGCTCAGCTGCTCTGTAGAACCATCATCCTCAACAGCAGAACCAGGAACACGTGGACGGTGCCACCTATGCTGCCAAGAAGCTGCATCTAAAAAGATCAAGTACAACAAGCTGGGAAAGTCAACTGTTACCTGCTCTCAGTGCCACAAACACGTCTGTGGGAAACACTGCAGGAAGACAGTGTTGTGTGAAAAATGCGTTGCAGAATGAGACAGTAAATTTTGTTTGCTTCATGTAGTGTATCGAATTAAAAAAGTCGTTTTTATAAGAAAACACTATTTTGAAACATTATTCCAAAAAATATATAAACTGAATCTCGTGATTTGTTCATTTTATTCCTATTATAATAACATCTTTTATTATCCAGTATACAAAAACAATGTCTAAGCATTTTGAATTGTTATTAGAGGTATCAGAAGTAAATAAACTTGATTTATGATAAAATAAATTGTGGTATTCTTTATGGGCCTTTGAGGCCCCCCCGTTGGTATTACATGTAACAAAAAATACGTTGGTAATGCTAGGGTTAAAACGGGCGCCACGGACGCGGGATGAAAACATTACCACGTACACCGAGGAAGAGAGCACCAGTGACGTCACAGCCAGCGGAGCGGCTATATAATGATGCGGCCACGGCGACACAGCATAATCCCGCGTCCGGCCATCCTGATTTAGGTTTTCCGTGATTTCCCTAAATCGCTCCAGGCAAATGCCGGGATGGTTCCTTTCAAAGGGCACGGCCGACTTCCTTCCCCGTCCTTCCCTAATCCGATGAGACCGATGACCTCGCTGTCTGGTCTCCTTCCCCAAACCAACCAACCAACCAACCGACACAGCAGTCAGTCTTACCACTTGACATTGACTGAGGAGAGCTCGGTCGAAAGCTCGTGGGATTTTAACCACCTAACGTGGCTGGAAGGTCGAGAAAATATTATTAATGCATATAGAACTCGTCAGCCAGTTACCCAAACAGAGACCCAAAATGAGGCCGCATTGAAATTCTGCACGGTGCTGACAACGCTGTCCCACACAGGTAGGCGGCATCTCCGTGTCCTTCACAGTGCTCACTCAACATCTGACTCTGTTGGCGTCCCTCGTACACTCTAACAGGCCTGGTAACAACACGAAACACACATAGCACTAATGCACTCTGGCAGCAAGTCTACCTGTCACAGAGTAATGCAACTCTATAATCATTTAGATACCCGCCGATGTAAATCTATGAAGCTATATTGATACCCGACCATGTCTTCTTCTTGCTGCTTTTCTTTTTTTGCTAGGCAGTGTATTTTTGATCTCTTTGCTCTTGCTAGTAACGAGGCGCTCATGAATCAAACACGGGGTGGAAATACCTTGAAGATGGGTAATTTTTTGTTGTTGTAGAGACCGACGGGATGGTGCACTGCCGGAAACCAGCACCGTTAAGGCCAGCGATTCGTGATGTTTACTGAGGCAGGAGAAAACGTTCTGGCATCACGCCCTTCAAATGGCCCTACCAACAGCATAAAAATCCCCGTATCGGAAGTATCTTCTCTCTGTAACATCTGAACAGGCCTGCAAAAGTTATGTCACTGAATTTCTCTCACACAGACTTGACATTCTGTCACAAACAATACATTCAGAGAAAAGAATTAAAAAACTGGAGTTTCAGTCTTTATCTCGATGATTAATAAAGTCACGAAAGCACAGTTGCCTTCCTTCTTTCAATCTCTGTTTATTATTCATCTAGGCCCAGTAGATTACAATTTTTTTTATCTTATGGGATTTAACTGCTAAGGTCATCAGTCCCTAAGCTTGCACACTACTTAACCTAAATTATACTAAGGACACACACACACACACCATGCTCGAGGGAGGACTCGAACCTCCGCCGGAACCAGCCGCACAGTCGATGACTGCAGCGCCGTAGACCGCTCGGCTAATCCCGCGCGGCCTCAAAAAACCTTAAGCAAGCAAAGTTGTCATCATTGCGAAGGATGCTTTGAACACCACGATGCTTGGTTAGGTGTGGTCGTATTTGTTCTGGTACGCTGCTTAAAAGTACGTAATCTCCGATTTCATTCATTTAAACTTCTTTGTTATCAGAATAACTTCAGCTGGTGGTAAAAACAGTGGCTTTCCTTTGTTACAATTTGCGTTAATATTCGTCAAGGTAGTTGCCTGTCAGATAGTGCTTTTGAGATCTCAGGAATAATACTGTAGGCGCCGGTCGAATGTATCCTTTGATATGCCCTCAGTACTGCATTATTTTTTTTAAATTTTATCCATTGTTTTTCAGTGTTTCGTCCGCGACTGTTTTACTTTCGTAAAATGAAGAATAAACCGCCTTTAGTCACAAGTTGCGTTTATTTATTGCACTATGCATTTCGAGCCCTGGAGGCTCATCTTCAGGTGCTTTTTAGTGATTTACATCAGGTTTTTTAGTTGTTTGCCTGTTGATTTTACATTTTTGTGTTACAACATGGTATATTGTAGATATAAGTTAAACTTTTTAGTTATTTACGCGAATTAAATGAACTTTTCGTAGATACATAATGCCACATACCTCCACAAACCTACCAACAAACTGTTGAATCCCTGATATGCAGAATCAGTTATGTATGTCGTTCCAAAGACAGACAAACAAGCTACTAAGCAGGTGGTCATAATATTTTGGCTCATCAGTGCATAAGTGGCTTCGAAATGTTTTAACGTTCATCTTCTCCATTATTACATCTTCTCCATGGAAAAATTTAAATCACTTTTATCAAACACGTAGTAAGAAAGTAATTAATTGAAAACATTTTGTTAATAATATCGCTCTTCCAATCATTTAGGCTGTCTAAGTACTTTTCCTGTCTTGTACTAGATTTTAATTGTCACTGATGTTTCCTTTTATAACTTCCGAGATATAATTCCATAGGTTTTACATATTTGGTATTACAAAAGTGAGGGAACACTACGGCCAGTCGTTGTGGGTATCTGGGATTGACACCACTTGGGGAACACTTGTGCCACAGGTTGTTGGCAATTGGGCGTGACACCACTTGGGAAACACCAGCACCACAGGTTCTGGATATTTGTGTTTGACATCACTTGGGAAACACTAGCACCAATGATTCTATTGTCTGTAACCACACATTCAGGGAACACTACTACCAGACGTTCTGGGTGCCTGGGAGTCACGCCATTTGAGGAACCCTTCCACCACACCTTCTGGATTCTTGGAACTGATACCGCTTGGGAAACACTACTACTAGAGGTTCTGTGTATTTGAGATTGACACCACTCAGGGAACACTACTACAGGAGATTCTGGGTACCTGAGGTTGGTACAATGACAGAACACTTCTAACACTGGATCTGGGTTCTCGGGACTGACACCACTTGCAGAACATTACTAATACAGGTTTAGGGTACTTGGGACTAAAAATCCTTGGGGAACTTTTATCATCTGAGGTTCTGTGTATTTGTGATTGGCAGTACTTTGGGAACACTGTTACCAGAGGCTCTGTTTACTTGCGACTGACACCACTTGAAGAACACTACTATCAGATGTTCCGTGTATCTGGGATTGACACCTCTCACAAAACACTATTAACAGAGGTTTTGGGTACTTCGGTGTGACTCCATTGCAGAACAACTCTACTACAAGCTCGAGTCCTCTTGGGGTATACTACTGCTAGAGGTTCTGGGGATTTAGGACTGACACCACATCTACATCTACATATATACTTCTCTAGTCACCAAGCGGTGTGTGGCGGAGGGCACTATTCGCGCCAAAGTCATATTTTCCCCCTCTGTTCCAATCGCGGATCGCACGAGGGAAAAACGACTGTCTGGACGCCTTAGTAAGAGCTCTAATTTCCCTTATCTTTAAATGGTGATCATTGCGCGATTTGAAAGTTGGTGGTAATAATATATGCTCTACATTCTCGATGAAGATCGGATTTCGGAATTTAGTGAGCAGCCCCTTCCGTTTAGCGCGTCGTCTGTCTGCAAGTGTGTCCCACTTCAAACTTTATGAGATTTGTAACGCTCTCGCGATGGCTAAATGTACCAGTAACGAATCTTGCAGCTCTTCTTTGGCTCTTCTCAATGTATTGAATCAGACCCAACTGGAAAGGGTCCCATACAGACGAACAATACGCTAAGACTGGACGAACTAAAGTATTGTAAGCAATTTCCTTTGTTGAAGGATTGCATCGCTTCAGGGTTCTACCAATAAACCGCAATCTAGAGTTCCCCTTACCCGTTACTTGTGTAATCTGATCATTCCATTTGAGATCAGTTCGAATAGTCACACCCAGATACTTGACGCATGTTACCGCTTCCAAAGACTGGGCATTTATTTTGTACTCGTACATTAATGGGGATGTTCGCGTTGTTATACGCAGTAGGTTACACCTACTAATATTGAGAGATAACTGCCGGTGATTACACCACGTATTTATTTTCTGAAAATCCTCATTGATTTGTTCACAACTTTCGTGTGATACTACTTTCCTGCAGACTACAGCATCATTGGCAAACAGTCTAATGCCGCTGTCAATACCATCAACCAGATCGTTTATGTAAATCGTAAAAAGTAGCAGACCTATTACGCTGCCCTGGGGCACACCTGATGTTAAGTTTGTTTCTGTTGAAGTCTGCGCATTCAGGACAACATACTGCTCTCTGTCTGTCAGAAAACTTTCTAGCCAACCGCATATGCCATTGGATAGACCGTACGCGCGCACTTTTTGGAGCAAGCGACAGTGCGGAACTGAGCCCAACGCCTTTCGAAAGTCGAGAAATATGGCATCAACCTGGGAGCCGGTATCTAGAGCCTGTTGTATATCATGCACAAAGAGGGCCAGCTGTCTCTCGCATGACCGCTGTTTCGTAAAACCGTGCTGGTTTCTGTAGATGAGCTTCTCAGAGTCCTGAAAGGTCATTATGTCTGAACACAAAATATGTTCCATGATTCTAGAACAAATCGATGTCAGTGAAATTGGCCGGTAATTACGTGCATCCGATTTTCTACCCTTTTTATAGATTGCTATGACCTGGGCCTTCTTCCAGCCCCGTGGTACTTTCCACTGTTCCAATGATCTCTGATAGATGATGGATAAGAATGGTGCTATATTTGTAGCATAGTCAACATATAATCTTACGGGGATACCGTCTGGGCCAGAGGCCTCCCTGGCGTCTAAAGATCTTAACTGTTTTACAATCCCAGATACACTGAACACTATGTCAGTCATCCTTGCGTTTGTTCGATAATTGAAAGAAGGAATGGTGCTGCAGTCCTCTACGGTAAACGAGTTCTTGAAAGCTAGATTTAGAATTCCGGCCTTCTGTTTATCATCATCAGTTACATTGCTCGTATTGCCACCACTCAGGGAACACTAGTATCACAGATTGTGGGTACTTGAGATTGACAAATTTGCGGACCACTGTTGGACTTGCGATTGGCAAAATTTGGGGAACGCTGCTACTAGAGTTTGTGGGAGCAGGGGACTGAAACCACTTGGGGAACACTACTAGTATAGGTTCTGTATATTATTTATATATGTATCAATTTGACGTTCTGGCTACTTGTAATTGACACCTTTCAGTACACTGATACCACAGGTTCTTGGTAATGTGGATTGACACCACTTGGGGAACACTATTAGAGGTTCCGGGTATTCAGGAAGGACACTACGAGGGGAATACTACCACCAAAGATTCTGGCATCTTGGGATCGACAACACTTGTAGAACACCACTACCACTGGTTCTGGTTTCTTGGGACTGACACCACTTGGAAAACATGTTTTGTGTACCTGGGATACACGCCATTTGCCAAATGTATCGTGGAGGATTAACGCTTAGTAGGAGGTAAACGTCGTTGATATTGAGTACTTGTATGGGACGAGTGGTCATAATGACATGATCTAAGCGATTAAGGCGATTGCTGTCAATAAGCAGGTCGACCGGGTTTCAATCTCGAACTGCTACAAACTGTCAGTTGGTACAACATATACAGGGTGTTACAAAAAGGTACGGCCAAACTTTCAGGAAACATTCCTCACACACAAATAAAGAAAAGATGTTATGTGGACATGTGTCCGGAAACGCTTAATTTCCATGTTACAGCTCATTTTAGTTTCGTCAGCATGTACTGTACTTCCTCGATTGACCGCATGATTTGATACGGGATGCTCTGCTGCTAGAACATGTGCCTTTACAAGTACGACACAACATGTGGTGAATGCACGATGGAGCTCCTGCATATTTCAGTCGAAGTGTTCGTACGCTTCTCAACAACAGATTCGGTGACCGATGGATTGGTAGAGGCGGACCAATTCCATGGCCTCCACGCTCTCCTGACCTCAACCCTCTTGACTTTCATTTATGGGGGCATTTGAAAGTTCTTGTCTACGCAACCCCGGTACCAAATGTAGAGACTCTTCGTGCTCGTATTGTGGAGGGCTGTGATAAAATACGCCATTCTCCAGGGCTGCATCAGGGATTCCATGCGACGGAGGGTGGATGCACGTATTCTCGCTAACGGAGGACATTTTGAACATTTCCTGTAACAAAGTGTTTGAAGTCACGCTGGTACGTTCTGTTGCTGTGTGTTTCCATTCCATGATTAATGAGATTTGAAGAGAAGTAATAAAATGAGCTCTAACATGAAAAGTAAGCGTTTCCGGACACATGTCCACATCACATATTTTCTTTATTTGTGTGTGAGGAACGTTTCCTGAAAGTTTGGCCGTAGCTTTTTGTAACACCCTGTACATTAGAGAAATGTTTGCTTCTCTCCACATGCGTGTCACGCTCTGTAAAACAGCACAGCCGTGCCAAGTAGCCTTGTGCACAACTCGCATCGTACACCATAGAATGGTGATGCCCTGCATAAAGTGGATTTACGCCTATGAATAGCACTGCGCGTCAGATAATGTCGCGTTTAAGCGTCGTGTTATTTACACTAAAATTGATATGTCGAAAGTCGCGGGATAGCTATATGCACATATGCAGATGGCAGTATTATCGCATACACAAGGTATAAAAGGGCAGTACGTTGGTGGAGCTGGCATTTACAGGGTTATTACAAATGATTGAAGCGATTTCACAGCTCTACAATAACTTTATTATTTGAGATATTTTCACAATGCTTTGCACACACATATAGAAACTCAAAAAGTTTTTTTAGGCATTCACAAATGTTCGATATGTGCCCCTTTAGTGATTCGGCAGACATCAAGCCGATAATCAAGTTCCTCCCACACTCGGCGCAGCATGTCCCCATCAATGAGTTCGAAAGCATCGTTGATGCGAGCTCGCAGTTCTGGTACGTTTCTTGGTAGAGGAGGTTTAAACACTGAATCTTTCACATAACCCCATCACTTCATCACTGAAAACAAGTTTCGCACTGAACGCATCCTCTTCCATGAGCTGTTGCAATCGCGCCGAAAATTCAAAGAGTTTGACTTTGTCATCGGGTGTCAGGGCTTGTAGCAATTGTAAACGGTAAGGCTTCTGCTTTAGCCTTTTCCGTAAGATTTTCCAAACCGTCGGCTGTGGTACGTTTAGCTCCCTGCTTGCTTTATTCGTCGACTTCCGCGGGCTACGCGTGAAACTTGCCCGCACGCGTTCAACCGTTTCTTCGCTCACTGCAGGCCCACCCGTCGATTTCCCCTTACAGAGGCATCCAGAAGCTTTAAACTGCGCATACCATCGCCGAATGGAGTTAGCAGTTTGTGGATCTTTGTTGAACTTCGTCCTGAAGTGTCGTTGCACTGTTATGACTGACTGACGTGAGTGCATTTCAAGCACGACATACGCTTTCTCGGCTCCTGTCGCCATTTTGTCTCACTGCGCTCTCGAGCGCTCTGGCGGCAGAAACGTGAAGTGCGGCTTCAGCCGAACAAAACTTTATGAGTTTTTCTACGTATCTGTAGTATGTCGTGACCATATGTCAATGAATGGAGCTACAGTGAATTTATGAAATCGCTTCAATCATTTGTAATAGCCCTGTATATTCAGGTGATTCGTGTGGAAAGGTTTCCGACGTGATTGTGACCGCACGACGGGCATCAACAGACTTTGAAAGCCGAATGATAGTTGGAACTACAAGCATGGGAAATTCCATTTAGGGAATTCAATATTCCACCATCCACAGTGTCAAGAGTGTGCCGAGAAAACCAAATTTCAGGCATTACCTCTCACCACGGATAACGCGATGGCCAACGGCCTTTCACTTAAAGACCGAGAGCAGCGGGGTTTGCGTAGAGTTGTCAGTGCTAACACACAAGCAACAACGCGTGAAATGGCAGCAAAAATCAATGCGCTAGATATGGCGGACGTATCCGGTAGGACAGCGCTGCGAAATTTGGCATTAATGAGCCACGCCAGCAGACGATCTACGAGAGTGCCTTTCCTAACAACGCGACACCGCCTGCAGCGCCTCTCCTGGGCGCGAGACGATATCGGGTGGGCCCTAGACTACTGGAAAACCGTGGCCTGGTCAGATGAGACTCGATTTCAGTTGGTGAGAGCCGATGGTAGGCATCGAGTGTAGGGCAAACCCGACGAAGCCATGAACCCAAGTTGTGAACAATGCTCTGTGCAAGCCGATGGTAGCTTCAAACAGTGTGGGCTGTGTTTATATGGAATGAACCGATCACGGACTGGATATGGTTATGTTCGGCCACTTGGAGACCATTTGCACCCATTCGTGCAATTCATGTTCCCCAAAAACGATGCATTTTTATGGATGACAATGTGCCATTCCGCCGGGCAACAATTCACGCTGATGGTTTGAAGAACGTTCTGGATAATTCGAGCGAATGGTTTGGCCACCCAGATCGTCAGACGTGAATCCCATAGGATATTTATGAGACATAATAGAGTGTTCAGTTACTGCACAAAATCCTGCACCGGCGAAACTTTCTCAGTTTTGGACGACTATAGATTCAGCATGGCTCAAATTTTCTACAGGGGACTTCCAATGGCTTATTGAGACCACGCAACGTCGGGTTGCTGCACTATTCGGGGTAAAAGGTGGTTCGACACGATTTTAGCAGATATCTCATGACTTTTGCCATCTCGGTGTACTTCCGCCGTACACACCTATCATTCATCCAGATAATGAGAGCGGTGCCCAACTTTTCACGAAAATAAGTTGTATCTTTAAAAATACTTTAAATCTCTTTTCTTCTTGACTAATAATGACCTGGAGCTCATGAAACAAATACCAAATGGTTCAAATGGCTCTGAGCACTATGGGACTTAACTTCTGAGGTCATCAGTCCCCTAGAGCTTAGAACTACTTAAACCTAACTAACCTAAGGACATCACACACATCCATGCCCGAGGCAGGATTCGAACCTCCGACCGTAGCGGTCGCGCGGTTCCAGACTGTAGAGCCTAGAACCGCTCGGCCACTCCGGCGGGCAACAAATACCAACACGTTTTCGCAGCTCCATTAATCACCAAGAAACACTGATAACCTCGTTATTTGTCTTTCTATTCTTTAATGGAGCTATAGCTACTTTTTGCGGTATAATACATCTACATCTACATCCATACTCCGCAAGCCACCTGATGGTGTGTGGCGGAGGATACTTTGAGTACCTCTATCGGTTGTCCCTTCTATTCCAGTCTCGTATTCTTCGTGGAAAGAAAGATTGTCGGTATGCCTCTGTCTGGGCTCTATCTCTCTGATTTTATCCTCATGGTCTCTTCGCGAGATATACGCAAGACTGAGCAATATACTGCTTGACTCCTCGGTGAAGGTATGTTCTCGAAACTTCAACAAAAACCCGTACCGAGCTACTGAGCGTCTCTTTTGCAGAGTCTTCCACTGGAGTTTATCTATCATTTCCGTAACGCTTCCGCGATTACTAAAAGATCCTGTAACGAAGCGCGCCGCTCTCCATTGTACCCTCTCCATCTCCTCCATGAATCCCATCTGGTACGGATCCCATACTGGTGAGCAGTAAAACTGACAAATAGACAAATTCAGTGACACAGCTCTTTTCTAGAAAAAATCATTGTTCACGTGGTCTTCAGTTCGGAGAGTGATTTGGCGCTACTCTTCACACGACTGCATCCTGTGCAAGTCCCTTCACTTCTGAATATCTAGATTCACCTTAACCTGTGAACCGTATTTATCCCTTGGTCTCCCTCTATAGTTTTCACGCCACACAAATCCTTCTATGACGACATTAACGACCCCTTCGTACGTCAAGATGTGTCGTATCAACCGATCCCTTCTTTTCTCAAGCTGGCTGATAATTTTCATTGTTCTCCATTAGAATTCGCTACTTCCACATTAGTAATTCCTACCTACCTAGTGCTCAGCACTCACGTTTCAAAAACTTCTATTCTCTTCTTGGTGAACTGCTTGCTGTCCATGTTTCACTTCCGCACAAAGCTACACACCAGACAAATACCTACAGAAAAGATTTCCTAACATTTAACTTCATATTAAGATATTAACAAACATCTCCTTTTCAGTAATGGTTTCTCTACTACAGCCAGTCGGCATTTTACATCGTCTCTACTCCGCCATCATCAGTTACTTTACTGCTCAAACAGCAGAATTCCATTATTACATTTAGTGTCTCATTTCCTAACGTAATTCCTTTAGCAATATTCGATTTAATTCGACTAAATTCCAGTAGCCTTGTTTTGCTGTTGTTCATGTTGATCTCTTTTCAAGAGATGGATTAAAAATTATTGAATATGAGGTTTCTCCCGTTGCAATTGTGGCCACATGAACGGCACGCCACCCAGAAGGGCATCCACCCTCCACAGAAAACAGAATTTCCGAGAGGTACGTATTGCAAACAGCACTATCGACATTTTTGTTTGGGGTCATCATTCTCGTGATTGGTATGATGCTGCCGGCCACGAAATCCTCTCTTGTGCCAACATCGTCATCTCAGAGTAGCGCATGCACGAATGCCCTCAATTATATATTTATATAGTGGTACAATAACAATAATTTCGTACTGAAGATTCACGTGGAAAACATTACCTCTCCAAGCAAGAAAATTTAAGACAGTTGAGAGTAGGAGGAAGCTATGAATACTTAACAGGCTAAACAAAACATATCTGATAGTTGAAATGAAGATTATGTTGATGAATATGACCTGTGTCTTGTCGTACAGGTTCTATACTTTACAGCTCCCTCTAGTATCGTGGAAATTATTCTTCGATGTCTTAAAGCAGGTCATATTATCCTGTGCCTGCTTATTGTCAATTTTTTATACATTTCCAGCGCCTCGCATGTTCTGCTGACAACAAATGGTTCAAATGGCTCTGAGCTCTATGGGACTTAACATCTGAGGTCATCAGTTCCCTAGAACTTAGAACTACTAAAACCTAACTAACCTAAGGATATCACACACATCCATGCCCGAGGCAGGATTCGAACCTGCCACCATAGCGGTCGCGCGGTTCCAGACTGAAGCGCCTAGAACCGCTTGGCCACACCGGCCGGCCTGCTGACAACCTCACTTCCTATCTTCAATATCCTTCCAAAGCACCAGATATCAAATGCTTTCCCGGTTCTGGAGATAGGTACTGAGCGGTACTTCCGCACTTCATCGCTACCTCTGAGATGCTGAGTCCCATCGCTTGTGCACCGACTATACCACTACGTCCAAACTCACTTAAATCTTGAATGAGATTTTCACTCTGCAGCGGAGTGTGCGCCGATATGAAACTTCCTGGCAGATTAAAACTGTGTGCCCGACCGAGACTCGAACTCGGGACCTTTGCCTTTCGCGGGCAAGTGCTCTACCATCTGAGCTACCGAAGCACGACTCACGCCCGGTACTCACAGCTTTACTTCTGCCAGTACCTCGTCTCCTACCTTCCAAACTTTACAGAAGCTCTCCTGCGAACCTTGCAGAACTAGCACTCCTGAAAGAAAGGATACTGCGGAGACATGGCTTAGCCACAGCCTGGGGGATGTGAGTACTGGGCGTGAGTCGTGCTTCGGTAGCTCAGATGGTAGAGCACTTGCCCGCGAAAGGCAAAGGTCCCGAGTTCGAGTCTCGGTCGGGCACACAGTTTTAATCTGCCAGGAAGTTTCATATCAGCGCACACTCCGCTGCAGAGTGAAAATCTCATTCTGGAAACATCCCCCAGGCTGAGGCTAAGCCATGTCTCCGCAGTATCCTTTCTTTCAGGAGTGCTAGTTCTGCAAGGTTCGCAGGAGAGCTTCTGTAAAGTTTGGAAGGTAGGAGACGAGGTACTGGCAGAAATAAAGCTGTGAGTACCGGGCGTGAGTCTTCGGTAGCTCAGATGGTAGAGCACTTGCCCGCGAAAGGCAAAGGTCCCGAGTTCGAGTCTCGGTCGGGCACACAGTTGAAATCTGCCAGGAAGTTTCCCTTAAATCTTGATGACCTGCCATTGCAGCAGTAACCGATCCAACAACTGCGCCAGACAGGTGTTGTGTTATATAGGCGTTGCCGACCGTTGCGCCGTATGTTTCCTGTTTACATATCTCTGTATCTGAATACGCATGCCTATACCTGTTTCAAAAAATGGTTCAAATGGTTCTGAGCACTATGGGAGTTAACTTCTGAGGTCATCAGTCCCCTAGAACTTAGAACTACTTAAACCTAACTAAGGACATCACACACATCCATGCCCGAGGCAGGATTTGAACCTGCGATCGCAGCGGTCGCGCGGTTCCAGACTGTAGCGGCTGGACCAAAGAAAGCTGTCACATGCCGGTCCGCACAGGGCACTCCAGCCCCTGCTTATAGCTGTAAAGCGTGGTAGGCGAAAACGGCTGCTAAGGTACAGCTTATGCGCCACAACTGTGAATTCAATGTATTACCGAGAGACGTTCAATATGTAACGCCACACAGTTCTTTCTGAAAGCAGGTACAGCATATTATACCCCACTCTTCTGGCTACAAAATCCTAGTTTTCAACATAGTATCCATTCAGTGCGACGGACCTTACACCACCTTACTGGGACGGCCTGTATGCCAGCATAATGAACTCTACTGATCGACGTCGGAGCCAGTGTCTTACTGCGTAAATAAACTCCCCATCACAGATACATTGCTTCCCGCCTAGTGAATCCTTCATTGAGCCAAAGAGACGGAAGTCGGAAAGTGCGAGATCGAGGTTGCAGGGAGGATGAAGAAGAACAGTCCAATGAAGTTTTGTGTGTTCCTCTCGATGCGGATAGTCGTGTGTCAGCTCTACCAACAGAGACATCCAGTTAATCAGCGAGGTGTCTGGTTGTGATCCGTCAATCACCTCAAATGAAAGTGTCCTCACGTTCCAACGTTGAAGGACTCACGCAGGAGTTAGGACAGGTTTGCGCGACTTCGTTACGATGAAGTCACACACCTCATCCAACCACTCGCCATGGTGTTTCTCACTGCCAGGTCTCTGTAGACATTCTGTAAGCGCCTACGAACATCTGCAGAGCTCTGATTTCCCGCCAAAAGCAACTCAGTCACGGCCCTTTGATTGGACCGCCCCTCCATTATAGACGCTATGTTGAAGGCTACATACAGCGCCGCTACCCATCGGAACTTCACGAAACTATAGGGGCTGAATCGGAATCATTTCACGATGTCCGACAACAAATTCCACATTTTTTCAACCGAAACTGACCGAGAATTA
The DNA here is from genome assembly GCF_023864275.1 of Schistocerca cancellata. Lineage (NCBI taxonomy): Eukaryota > Metazoa > Arthropoda > Insecta > Orthoptera > Acrididae > Schistocerca > Schistocerca cancellata. Next base: position 524,788,844 of record NC_064633.1, read on the forward strand.
GAACGTGTTGCATTAAACAACACATGGAAAGGAATTTTCAAAAGGGTAAAGAGCCTCTCATTAACGTATTCATCAGAACGTACTTATTAAAATAATGACTACAACATTTTTAAAAGCCGGCCGGAGTGGCCGAGCGGTTAAAGGCGCTACAGTCTGGAACCGCACGACCACTACGGTCGCAGGTTCGAATCCTGCCTCGGGCATGGATGTGTGTGATGTCCTTAGGTTAGCTAGGTTTAAGTAGTTCTAAGTTCTAGGGGACTTATGACCACAGAAGTTGAGTCCCATAGTGCTCAGAGCCATTTGAACCATTTTGAACCATTTTTAAAATAAGAAAATCTATGAAGAAGCCGAATGCTTGTCTTGTCAGGTTGTCACGATTCACGCCCCAGCACCAGCGCTTACTTCCCACATCGATTACTCTCACGATTACATTTTATCCCATAACCGGGAGGATCACCTGGTCTTTCTGTCCCTGTTCTTTGTTCTTTTTTTCCCCTGTGGGATAGCTCAAGAAAAAGTTTATTCCACGGCGACTACACAGTACTGATGAAAACCGCGCTCCAAGAAGAGATAGGAGAACGTAATGAGCAGCTTCCGCGAACATTTTCAGCGAAACATCGCCAGTGATAGAACCGTTTGTATGTTGCACTTTTTAATAAATAAACGTGTGTTTCGCTTTTCCGTAATGGCAATGTTTTCTAGAACAATTGTCTATAAGTTATATTGATATAAATATACTTCAAACCGCATAATAAACAAATGAAAATGAACTATTTCCCGTGGACTATCCTGTAATTAACGCACTGTCTGATCAGAAGTATCCAGACACTTTTCTTGTGCTTTCTCTTTTTCTTGTGTACATTAATGATCTCTTCAGTTACACTGCCAGAAGCAGAGTTCGTTTAGTTTGCAGATGACACAAATATTGCAATAAATAGTATGTTGAGTCTAGTTCTAGAATGATCTGCTAATGATATTTTCATGGATATTAATAAATGGTTTAAAGCCAACTCATTGACATCAAACTTCGAAAAGACTCACTATATGCAATTCCACCCAGCATATGCATCAACTATGAAGAAGATCTGATGGAAGAGGTTGACAGTCTTAAATTCCTGGGATTACAACTTGATAATAAACTCAGTTGGGAGGAGCACACCACAGAACTGCAGAAATGCCTTAACAAATCTGTATTTGCAATTAGAGTGTTAGCTGGCATAGGCGACATAAAAATGAAAACGCTTGCATACTTTACCTACTTTCATTCGATAATGTCATATGGTATAATATTTTGGGGTAACTCTTCAAGTCAAACAAAAGTTTTCAGAGTCCAAAAGCGTATGTACGTATTATTTGTGGAGTAAATTCACGGACGTCCTGTAGAAACCTCTTCAAAGAACTGGGTATACTAACTGCTGCCTCTCAGTATATTTACTCCTTGATGAAATTTGTCCTAAATAATACATCTCTTTTTCCAACAAACAGCTCAGTTCATACATACAATACCAGGAACAAAAATGATCTGCACAAGAACTTAAAAGCACTTACTTTAGTTCAAAAATGGGTCCACTACTCAGGAACACTCATCTTCAATAATTTGCCAGCAAACATAAAAATTTTAGTTACAAATAAAGATCAGTTTAAAAGGAGCCTGAAAGACTTACTAGTGACGAACTCCTTCTACTCCATTGACAAATCTTTTAATAGAAACAAATGATGTATTGTACATATTATTAGTATTGTTATAACAGCTTTAATATATATATATATATATATATATATATATATATATATATATATATATATATATATATATATATATATAGCACAGTTTTGTTCTTACCCCATAGATGGCGTTAGCAGTTTCACTTGTGAATGAAACGGCCGCTTTGTTTACAGGCATTGCGGTGCAAGTCTGACTTACGCCATTATTCCTCTAAGTGCTTCTAAGGTGTGCTTTCGTACTGTGTAGTTTACGTGTTTTGGTGAAGATGGATCCTCAATTTGATGAAGACACAAGTAGTGAACCCAGTATATTGCAAAATGCAGGATCTAGTGATGATTATGATCCTTCAGAGAATGAAACGTTTGGTTCTTCAGGTAAGTTTAACTCACGTAGTCTATCATTTGGCCAGTTACGTTAGTAACACATTATCACGTCTTTGAAGTTTAACAATGACTGGCCTATAAACATAATTTCACTGAAAATAATAGCAAACGTGGTGCGCGAGCTAAACGATGTAGCATAATTTCTGCAAAACAATTCGTAAAAATAATAACAGTCTTGATACACAGCCTCAAAACGTCGTAGCATAACATTCGGAAAATAATTATGCGTGTTTGTCTGGCTGCAGAGGAAGAAGTGGAAATAACACAACATGAATTACCAAATCGAAGTAGAAAGAGGCAAAAAAAGGGGAGTACGAAGCAGGAAAGAAAGAAAAAAAGAAATTTGGGTCAGGCATATGAAACTAAGGAAGGGAGAAAGGTTCCCGAAAAGACGTTCTCAAACATAAATTGTAACTGCAGATTAAAATGTATGGATAAGATATCAGAACTGGCACGCAGAAGTTCATTCGAAACATTTTGGAATATAGGTTCTTTTTCCTGTCAGAATACTTTTCTATGTGGGTTAATTAAGCAAATAAGTCCTCAACACAGGCGTCCTAGAGATGGGTCAAGATTGCCAAAGTCAACCAGCAATCAATTTTATATTCAGGTTGATGGAACTAGTGTTAAAGTATGCAAAAAATATTTCCTTCAAACATTCCAAATATCAGATGGGCGGATGACCAGAGCTGTACAAAAGTTGAGAATGGGAGAGCAACCAGGATCGGACAAACGAGGAAGTGGGATACCCGTGAACAAAATCTCTGATGAAAGAATGGATATTGTCCGGAAGCATATTTCATCATTCCCCTCATACCAGTCTCATTATACAAGAGCTCAAAATCCAAACAGAAAATATTTATCCCCTGACCTTAATGTACGTCTTCTTTATAACTTATACAGAGAATACTGCAAAGAGAAGAAAATCTTACCTGTTAAAGAGCCCATTTATCGCAGATGTTTCAGTCATGACTTCAACTTGCACTTTCATGCTCCACGTAAAGATACCTGTGTGAAGTGTGACAAGTACAAAATACAGATGTCCACTTTAGAAGATGCAATAGAAAGAAAGAACGTGGAAGTACAACACGAACTTCATCTTCGAAAGGCGGAGGCTGCTAGAACATCCATGAAATTAGATAAAGAAAAGTCACAGAAAAATAAATTGTATTATGCCTTCACTTTTGACTTGCAGAAAGCTCTACCATTCCCCAAACTGACCACTTCTGTGGCCTATTATAAAAGAAACATGTACTTATGCAATCTCGGCAGTGATGAGCTGTCAACTGATATTGGCTTGATGTAGACATGGGATGAGACAATGGCCTCATGTGGGTCACAAGAAATAGGTTCTAGTGTTACAAAACATATTACTACAAGAGCTTCAGCTTCAAAACATGTTGTCATGTATAGTGACAGTTGTACGGGGCAAAATAGGAATTTGAAATTTGCATTGTGTCTCATGAAATTGCTTCACACGAGTGTTAACATCGACATTATGGACCATAAATTTATGGTTAGTGGCCACTCCTATCTCCCTAATGATTCAGATTTTGGATCTGTAGAATCATATGCAAGAGGTAAAACAGTTTATGTTCCTGCTGATTGGTGCTCCATAATCGCAAAATCATGAAGAAAGAAAGCTTTTATTGTTACGCAAATGTCACGTGAAGACTTCAAGTCTACGAAGAATCTTGAACAAGCTATTACAAGGAGAAAACAAAATGTCGCTAAAAAACCAGTGCCGTGGCTTAACATGCAGTGGATTCGTTTACTGAAGAACGAACCTTTTATGCTCTATTACAAGGAGACTCTTAATGAGGATTTTCCATTCTCCGCTCTATGTCTAAAGCCAGCCAAACCAGGAAGGCCAGTTGCACTTGGACGTATTGCTATGGAAAACCTATACCATGGACCACGACCTGCAACCAAGGAAAAGAAAAGGTACATGCTAGATCTTCTACCATACATTCCACCCATCAACCATGCTTACTTCCAGGGACTTACAACAGCTGAAGCAACAGTAGATGATGCAGGCCCGGTGGATGTTGTTGATATTGAACGTGACTGAACATTGTCATAGCTAAGAAAGTATATTTCGTTGTACTGCTCTTAGCTATTTCTGAAATATATCATTTGTCATTAAAAATACCTTTTGGTTTTATTTAAATTTACTGCAAATACAAGATTGGTTAAAGGCAAAATGGTGTAATTCATTTGGGCCCTTCAAAAGTCACATAATTTTGTATTAAACCGTTTTCAGTTATGAACACATTGAAACAATGACACCTTCCTGTGATGTAAAACACAAAAAAGTGCTATTGATTTCATGTGGAATTTATTATAATGCTTCTCACAAAACCTTCTGTTTCTCAAAATGCATGAAACATGACTTACACCACTTTGGCTTTAACCCCCTCATATATATATATATATATATATATATATATATATATATATATATATATATATATATATATATATATTGAAATGTTCCACATCCACAAGGATCTCTTCAGCGCGGATCTATGGAACGAAGAACTAATCTAATCTATTCTCTATGTAATGTGGAGCCGGCCGCTGTGGCCGAGCGGTTCTAGGTGCTTCAGTCTGGAACCGAGTGACCGCTACGGTCGCAGGTTCGAATCTTGCCTCGGGCATGAAAGCGTGTGTGATGTCCTTAGGTTAGTTAGGTTTAAGTAGTTCTAAGTTCTAGGGGACTGATGACCTCAGATGATCAGTCCCATAGTGCTCAGAGCCATTTGAACCATTTTTAATGTGGAATTGAACACCAGATGTCACGAGAGCGTACCGGCAAGTGTAAAAGGGGGCGGGGAGCACTTTGTTGTCTGCAGAGTAGTGGTAACAGCAGAATGGGTCGGTCGGGAAGCGCTCAGTGACTTGAAACACTGGGTCGCCATTATACGTCACCTGAGAAACAAATCAATGGGGACATTTCGAAACTTCTAAAGCTGCCCAAGTGGACTGTTGATGTGACTGTGAAGTGGAAACGTGAAAGAACAACGAGCATCAGGCAGACCTCGCGCTGACGGACAGGGACCGTTAAGCATTGTGCAGGGCGGTTTGGTGGTTGTAAAATCACCAGAATGAATCACTCGTGAGTTGCAGCGTACTACCAGCAGTCCAGCCAGCACAAGACTGTGCGTTGGCAGTTAAAAATAATGGGGTGCAATGCTGGATCAGCCCCTCACGAACCTCGTATTTCTGTAGCCAGCGCCACGCGACGTTTGAGGTGGTGTTAAGGGCGACATCACTGCGTAGTGAGTGACTGGAAACGAGTGATTTGGAGCGACGAATCACGCTACACCCTGTGGCAATCCGATGAAGGATTTGGGTTTGGCCAATGCCTGAGGAACGTTGCCTCACGTCGCGAGTAGTGCCAGTAATGAAGTATGGACGAGGTGCTGTTACGGAATGAGGGTGTTCTTTTTTTTTGCGGTCCACTTAAAGCGCTTCAGAAAACGCTGACTGGGAAATGATATGAGCGCATTTTATGGTACTTTGTACTGCATACAGTTGATGAACAGTTTATTCGTATCAGCACGATAATGCACACTGCCATAAAACAGCACCTGTGAAGCAATGTTTTGTGGGCAATAATTTCCCTGCAAAGCGAAAAGAAATTGAACGAGCACGTGAAAGTTCTAGTAGGGCAGGTGAATGGTCGACTTCGGTATATTGGGAGAGATTTAGGAAAATGTGGTTCATCTCTTGAGGAGATGCACGTCCTCGAGCACTGCTGGAGTGTTTAGGATTTCCACCAGGTCGGATTCGAGGAAGACATCGGAGCAGTTCAGAGCCGGGCTGCTAGGTTTGCTACCGGTAGGTATTACGGAGGTGTTTCGGAACCCCTGGAGCGGAGGCGACGTTCATTTAGAGGAACACTGTTGAGAAGATTTAGAGAACAGAAACTTGAAGCTGACTGCAGAACGTTTCTACTGTTGCCTTTGTACATTTTGGACGACGAAGATAAGTTGATATTAATTAGGTCTCATACATACCTACGTTTCTAGCATCTGTAGGCTTAGAGAAAGCTTTTGACATTGTTGACTGGAATACTCTCTTTCAAATCCTGAAGGTGGCAGGGGTAAAATACAGGGAGCGCAGGGAGTGAAAGGCTATTTACAACTTGTACAGAAAGCAGATGGCACTTATAAGAGTCGAGGGACATGAAAGGGAAGCAGTGGTTGGGCAGGGAGTGAGACAGGGTTGTAGCCTCTCCACGATGCTATTCAATCTGTATATTGAGCAAGCAGTAGAGGAAACGAAAGAAAAGTTCGGAGTAGGTATTAAAATCCGTGGAGAAGAAATAAAAACTTTGAGGTTCGCCGATGACATTGTAATTATGTCAGAGACAGCAAAGGACTTGGAAGAACAGTTGAACGGAATGGACAGTGTATTGAAAGGAGGGTATAAGATGAACATCAACAAAAGCAAAACGAGGATAATGGAATGTAGTCGAATTAAGTCGGGTGATGCTGCGGGAATTAGATTAGGAAATGAGACACTTAAAGTAGTAAAGGAGTTTTGCTATTTGGGGAGCAAAATAACTGATGATGGTCGAAGTAGAGAGGATATAAAATGTAGATTGGCAATGGCAAGGAAAGCGTTTCTGAAGTAGAGAAATTTGTTAACATCGAGTATTGATGTAAGTGTCAGGAAGTCGTTTCTGAAAGTATTTATATGGAGTGTAGCCATGTATGGAAGTGAAACATGGACGATAAATAGTTTGGACAAGAAGAGAATAGAATGTTTCGAAATGTAGTGCTACAGAAGAACGCTGAAGATTAGATAGGTAGATCACATAACTAATGAGGAGGTATTGAATAGAATTAGGGAGAAGAGGAGTTTGTGGCACAACTTGACAAGAAGAAGGGACCGGTTGGTAGGACATGTTCTGAGGCATCAAGGGATCACCAATTTAGTACTGGAGGGCAGCATGGAGGGTAAAAATCTTAGAGGGAGGCCAAGAGATGAATACACTAAGCAGATTCAGAAGGATGTAGGCTGCAGTAGGTACTGGGAGATGATGAGGCTTGCACAGGATAGAGTAGCATGGAGAGCTGCATCAAACCAGTCTCAGCACTGAAGACCACAACAACAACAAGAGAAGCAGATAGACAGTCGTTTTTCCCTCGTTCTATTTGCGGGTGGAACAGGAAAGAAGATGACTAGTAGTGGTACAAGATATGCTCCACCAGCCATCGTACTGCGGGTTGCGGAGTATGTGCGTAGATGGAGATGTAGAAATGAACTGGCTTACCCAGAGCCCTAGCCATAACCCAATGGTACACCTTTGGTACTTGTTCGAATATGGGTTGCGCTGCAGACCACTGCGTCCAACATCAGTACTTTCTCTTGTTTTGGCTGTTGAGGAAGAATGGGCTACCGTTCCCCCACAGTAGACACCTCACCTCAAGTGTTCAAATGGCTCAAATGGCTCTGAGCACTATGGGACTTAACTTCTGAGGTCATCAGTCCCCTAGAACTTAGAACTACATAAACCTAACTAACTTAAGGACATCACACACATCCATGCCCGAGGCAGGATTCGAACCTGCGACCGTAGCGGTAGCGCGGTTCCAGACTGTAGCGCCTAGAACCGCTCGGCCACTCCGGCCGGCCGCGTCAAGTGTCTCCAGCAGGGTTCAAACCGTCATAAAGCGAAAGGTGCACACACCCCACACTTATGTTCACTAACACAACGTGGGCGAAAACCCACGAAGGTGCTATAACAGTGAATAATTTATTTTAAAATCCTTTTCTCTTTACTTTCGTCTCAGAGTTTCACAGAAGAGAGTCTGTGAAAGAAAGTGGAGACTAATAACATATAAAAATATTTCCACAATTATAATCCTTTGTGTCTTTTGGCCCACCCTGTATCAGACAGGATACTTTTCTCAGATAATCTATGTTCGAAACGAGTTCGATCGTAAATGGACGGTCTGTAACGTTCCTCGTCCTCGGAGTAGCTGCGTTTACTGCGTCTACGAACTTGACCCATTTGTGTGTCCGGAAGCGTCACTGCGCCGCGCTAGGCTGTTGGGTAATCGGCAGAAAGCTGGGGGAGAGAAACTGCGGCCCCGGAGTTTGTCTGCAGTAGGGGTGCCACGGTGGAGGGGGGTCTGCGGACGCGCTACTACGCCGGAGGGTGCGTACGCACGCGGGAGCCCGGGGGCGGCGGGGGCGGCAACGGCGACCCTGCAGCCGGCGCGACGCGACGCCAGGGGCAACGAACCGGCGGCGGCGGCGGCGGCGGCGGCGGCGGTGGCGGTGGGGGGCGCGGGCGGTCAATACGCGAGGCGGGCGGCGGCGGCGGCGGCGTTGCCAGACTCCCGGCTGCGGCTGCTGGCGGGGGGCGGAGGCGGAGGCGGAGGCGGAGGATCAATCGCGTTAGCGGAATGGGGTGTCAGGGGCGCAGCACAGGGACCTCTACTCCGCCGGCGTACACAGCGTCTCCTAGGGCTGGCCGAATTGTATTCGCGATCGAACTGGTTAGAGTCTTTCTGGTGCCCTGCAACGTTCGACACGGAATCAGGCGCTACCCGAACAGCCACTTGACATTCGTCTACATCTACATCTACATCCATACTCCGCAAGCCAGCTGACGGTGTGTGGCGGAGGGTACCTTGAGTACCTCTATCGGTTGACCCTTCTGTTCTAGTCCCGTATTGTTCGTGAAAGGAAGGATTCTCGGTATGCCTGTGTGGGCTCCAATCTCTCTGATTTTATCCTCATGGTCTCTTCGCGAGATATACGTAGGAGGGAGCAATATAGTGCTTGACTCCTCGGTGAAGGTATGTTCTCGAAACTTCAACAAAAGCCCGTACCGAGCTACTGAGCGTCTCTCCTGGAGAGTCTTCCACTGGAGTTTATCTATCATCTCCGTGACGTTACTAAATGATCCTGTAACGAAGCGCGCTGCTCTGCGTTGGATCTTCTCTATCTCTCCTATCAATCCTATCTGGTACGGATCCAACACTGCTGAGCAGTATTCTAGCAGCGGGAGAACAAGCGTACTGTAACCTACTTCCTTTATTTTCGGATTGCATTTCCTTAGGATTCTTCCAATGGATCTCAGTCTGGCATCTGCTTTACCGACGATCAACTTTATACGATCATTCCATTTTAAATCACTCCTAATGCGTCATCCCATACACTTTATGGAATTAACTGTTTCCAGTTGTTGACCTGCTACATTGTAGCTAAATGATAAGGGATCTTTCTTCCTATGTTCTCGCAGCACATTACACTTGTCTACATTGAGATTCAATTGCCATTCCCTGCACCATGCGTCAATTCGCTGCAGATCCCCCTGCATTTCAGTACAATTTTCCATTGTTACAACCTCTCGATATACCACAGCATCATCCGCCAAAAGCCTCACTGAACTTCCGATGTCATCCACAAGGTCATTTATGTATACTGTGAATAGCAACGGTCCTACGACACTCCCCTGCGGCACACCTGAAACCACTCTTACTCGTCCCGTGATGGGCGAGTACAGGTGATACACCTGTTTTGTTATTTCATTTATTTAAGGGATCAGAGGAAGTATATGAGGATATTGAACGAGTAGTGAGTGTGTAAGTGGCTGACTCCAGTGCAGAGGCCAGGGTTCGTTTCCCAGTACTTGTGTCCCGTGACTGGAGGACTTGAACAGGTGCACCGAGCCTCGTGAGACCAACAGAGGACCTACTGGACCGGTTAGTAGCGGTTCCCTGGTCACAAAAACCAGCCAACGACCGAGAGAGAGGTGTGCTGACCACATGCCTCTCCTTAATGCAACAGACGATGGCACTGCCCAATAAAATAATAGTTTGGAAATTGACACGGCTGGAAGGTGTTTGATTTGACATTCTGTGCTGAACAGTGGAGGTCCCGCAACCATCTCTGAGAAGACGGAGTTACAGAGGCGCTGACAGAGGGTGACACGGACCCGATTGGCCAGTCGGGGCCAGAATGCGGGACTTAACCGCAATCAGTACGTAGAAGGAGACGTTAATCTCATAATCATGCGGGCCTGAAATACGGTAGTAGTTATTTCTCCCGTGGACGAAAATTGTTTGAAGATGAATACGTATGGGATTTGGGGAGTGGCACTTGGGTTCAGTTGGAAGTTGGCCAGAGTCGACGGGCTTCAGGCTCATACCCTGTGTCAGTGACGCGACAGACCTCTACTTCCACAGCTGCGGAAGTTTCGCACAATTTTTCACATCCGGTTACGCATTTCCATATCGAAAGGTCATTGGAACTTTCAGCAATGGTGAGATTGTCGATGCGCGCTTATTGGGCCGAACGCGCCGCCTGCAGCGCAGGCTGGAGTTCGCTGGATGCCTCGTGCAGCAAGTCGACACGCGACCGCGGAGACTGTCGCGTTTAGCGGATTACTACGCAGTCATCTCTGTCCATCGCCGCGAACGTACAGCGTTTTCTCGCTCGTCAATCTACATTGTGCTGCTGTACGAGGTGCATTCAAGTTCTGAGGCCTCCGATTTCTTTTCTAATTAACTACTCACCCGAAATCGATTAAACTGGCGTTACTTCTCGACGTAATCGCCCTGCAGACGTACACATTTTTCACAACGCTGACGCCATGATTCCGTGGCAGCGGCGAAGGCTTCTTTAGGAGTCTGTTTTGACCACTGGAAAATCGCTGAGGCAATAGCAGCACGGCTGGTGAATGTGCGGCCACGGAGAGTGTCTTTCATTGTTGGAAAAAGCCAAAAGTCACTAGGAGCCAGGTCAGGTGAGTAGGGAGCATGAGGAATCACTTCAAAGTTGTTATCACGAAGAAACTGTTGCGTAACGTTAGCTCGATGTGCGGGTGCGTTGTCTCGGTGAAACAGCACACGCGCAGCCCTTCCCGGACGTTTTTGTTGCAGTGCAGGAAGGAATTTGTTCTTCAAAACATTTTCGTGGGATGCACCTGTTACCGTAGTGCCCTTTGGAACGCAATGGGTAAGGATTACACACTCGCTATCCCAGAACATGGACACCATCATTTTTTCAACACTGGCGGTTACCCGAAATTTTTTTGGTGGCGGTGAATCTGTGTGCTTCCATTGAGCTGACTGGCGCTTTGTTCCTGGATTGAAAAATGGCATCCACATCTCATCCATTGTCACAACCGACGAAAAGAAAGTCCCATTCGTGCTGTCGTTGCGCGTCAACATTGCTTGGCAACATGCCACACAGGCAGCCGTGTGGTCGTCCGTCAGCATTCGTGGCACCCACCTGGATGACACTTTTCGCATTTTCAGGTCGTCATGCAGGATTGTGTGCACAGAACCCACAGAAATGCCAACTCTGGAGGCGATCTGTTCAACAGTCATTCGGCGATCCCCCAAAACAATTCCCTCCGCTTTCTCGATCGTGTCGTCAGACCGGCTTGTGCGAGCCCGAGGTTGTTTCGGTTTGTTGTCACACGATGTTCTGCCTTCATTAAACTGCCGCACCCACGAACGCACTTTCGACACATCCATAACTCCATCACCACATGTCTCCTTCGACTGTCGATGAATTTCAATTGGTTTCACACCACGCAAATTCAGAAAACGAATGATTGCACGCTATTCAAGTAAGCAAAAACGTCGCCATTTTAAGTATTTAAAACAGTTCTCATTCTCGCCGCTGGCGGTAAAATTCCATCTGCCGTATGGTGCTGCCATCTCTGGGACGTATTGACAATGAACGCGGCCTCATTTTAAAACAATACGCCTGTTTCTATCTCTTTCCAGTCAGGAGAAAAAAAATCGGAGGCCTTAGAACTTGAATGCACCTCGTATAATACTACTATATTGTAGAGTGGTTTTTAGTCTACAGTTTTGTGGTGTAACGTTAGTTAAGAGTGCAATATTGAAACCAAAAACAGTCTTATTTGGAATTACACTGAAGTGCCAAGGAAACTGGTATAGGCGTGCCTATTCACATACAGAGATATGTAAACAGGAAAAATACGGCGCAACGGTCGGCAACGCCTATATAAGACAACACGTGTCTGGCGCAGTTGTTAGAGCGGTTACTGCTGCAATTGCAGGTCATCAAGATTTAAGTGAGTCTGGACGTAGTGTTACAGTCGGTGCACAAGCGACGGGACTCAACATCTCAGAGGTAGCGATAAAGTGCGGATTTTCCCGTACGATCATCTAACGAGTGTACCGTATCAGGAAGCCGCGAAAACATCAAACTTCCGACATCGCTGCGGACGGTTCAGATGGTTCAAATGGCTCTGAGCACTATGTGACTAATTAGAACTAATTAAACCTAACTAACCTAAGGACATCACATACATCCATGCCCGAGGCAGGATTCGAACCTGCGACCGTAGCGGACGCTCGGTTCCAGACTGTAGCGCCTAGAACCGCACGTCCACTCCAGCCGGCGCTGCGGCCGGAAAAAGATACTGCAAGAACGGGACCAACGATGTCTGAAGACAATCCTTCAACGTGACAGAAGTGCAAGCCTTCCGCAAATTGCTGCAGATCTCAGTGCTGGGCCAGCAACAAGTGTCAGCGTGAGAACCATTCAACGAAACATCATCCACATGGGCTTCTGGAGCCGAAGGCTCACTCGTGTACCCTTCATGACTGCACGACACAAAGCTTTACGCCTCGCCTGGGCCTATCAACGCCGACATTGGACTGTTGATGACTGGAACATGTTGCCTGGTCGCACGTGTCTCGTTTCAAATTATATAGAGTGGATGGACGTGCAGGGGACTGTTCAAGCTGGTGGAGAATCTGTAATAGTGTGTGGCGTGTGCAGTTGGAGTGATATGAGATCTCTGATACGTCTAGATACGACTCTGACAAGTGACACGTACGTAATCATCCTGTCTGATCACTTGCATCCCTTCATGTCCATTGTGCATTCGGACGGACTTGGGCAATTCCAGCAGGACAATGCGACACCCCACATGGCCGGAATTGCTATACGGTGGCACCAGGAACACTCCTCTGAGTTTAAACAGTTCCGCTAGCCACCAAACTCCCCAGACTTGAACATTATTCTGTATATCTGGGATGCCTTACCACGTGCTGTTCAGAAGGGATCTCCACCACCACGTAGTCCTACGGATTTATCGAAAGCCCTGCAGTATTCATCGTGTTAGTTCACTCCAGCACTACTTCAGACATTAGTGGAGTACATGCCACGTCGTTCAGAGGCACTTCTGCGTGCTCCGTGAGCCCTACACGGTATTAGGCAGGTGTACTGGTTTCTTTTCGTTGGGATTAATGATTTGAGTGCCAAATACAAAATCTATGAAAAAATGGATTCGAAAAAAGGGCGCACGACCACGTCATTGAAGAGTTATCTTAAATAATTACATGTCGAGAAATTTCCAGAGTTTGAGAAGTTAGACGAAATAATTAAACTTTCAGTAGAGGCGAAAAAGAAAGGTTAGTCAATATTCATATAGTAATATAGTCGGTACTAATAATATAGTTCGATTATTATTCGGTGAGCTCTGTCCACTGCTCTTGCAAACCTGTTTTATCTGAATGATTCACAATACGATAACATTTTAAAGAGCTCACCTCAACCTTAGTTCTGGTCGAGTAGTGTTGGTACAAGTCGGTAGATAATGTGCCTTTTCTCTTTACTGTCAGCACTTAATGATATAAGCATATAACAGTCGGTCGAACAGAATAAATACACCATTGTAGTATGTGAGCTGCACGAAACTTACACTGGTTTTACATCCCTGCCTCTCATCCATTGAGAAGTGAGCACTTAAAGAAGTTAGCCCACTCTATATAAAAACGTAACTGTTTATAATTTCATTCAGCAACTATCACATTGAATTTACTCAGTAGAATGTTAATTTATTTTTTGCATTTTGTTCTCCATATTGCATACCAAGTGTCAGTAACTTCCTTGCCATCATCTTTTCTAAAATAAACTTTAATGATGGTAAATAAGTTACCGAAACCTAGTATGCAACATGAAGAATAAAATCCAATATTTATACATTAGCAACTTACTTAGAAACTGCAGCGTGATTTACAACTTGGTTCAAAAACGTTTATTTTACAATTGCCGCTTTAGCTGGAAACGCTGCGAGTTATTGACGTCTCACAATTTGGTATTTTATTTTTGTATTAACTTTTAAGCATTTAATTTCTTGAGGCATTTTATTATTTTTATTGCGCCGTTATTACAGGTTTCTTTTACTCTGGTCAAAGATGCTAAACAAAGTCTGCAAGTAATAGACTATTGGGACTCCTCACACCTAAAACCTCAACAAATGGATCATGTGACTGCTCAAATGACTGCCCTCCAGAACTTACCGTTTAATTTCATGAAGGGTACCGGCTTTCGCAGAGTAATGAACTCTTACAAAGTATAAGTTGAAAGCTCGTGATTTTTTATTACATATTTGTGCAATAATTTGTACAATAAGCTGGCGAGAAAAATCAAAAATTTACTTGAAGAATTCGAAAAAATATCTTTCACAGCCGACGTATGGTCTGATCTACATTCTGGAACTTCATTACTTAGTTTGACTTTCCACGGTATTTAAAAGGATTTTCATAAGATGTCTATAATTTTGAAATGTTAAAGTCATGTTTAGGGCTTGTACAGGTGACGTAATATCGACATAATTTGAAACGATACTTCAAGACTGGTGCATAAATCACCAAGCAGTGCAATGTATTGTTCGTAATGGTTGGTCTAACACGATTAAAGTATTGCAGTTTTCTGCCTTTGATTATGTGAATTGCGCAATACATCAGCTGCTGTAGAATCACAGGACTGGCTCCTACAGTTTACTGCTAAAGTGAAAAAAAATTCCACCCACTTCAATCATCCCTTGGTCGCACAAACCGAGATGGCAAAAATTCAAAGGGAACGCCTTAATCAACCTGCGTTATCTATCATTCAGGATTGCCCAACATGGTATATATATATATATATATATATATATATATATATATATATATATATATATATATATATATTAATTTTGTGTTATATGTTTAGTGTACTATGTACCTACATGTTTAGTTTGACGTTGATACTACATCGGAATATTTTATGATCTGAAGCTGGCGGTAGCCGAAGCCGGTAATAATGAAGTATAAAAGTGGTGTGATCAAGACGGACCTGTTAAATAAATTGCTGAAACTTGATCACGGACTCATTTGCAAACATTGTGTCTTCAATTGATAAATTTAGCGTAAGTATTGTGTGTTTCGTTTTCATGAAAATCCTGTCTATTAATTTAATTTCTTCTGTTTCCAGGTGGAATACGACGTTTTGTACGATGGAACGATTTTCAGAGCTTAAGGATTCCCTAATTTGGTACTTATGTTCAAATCCAATCACGATGACCTCCACTGAAGACTGGATAAATGTTCAGAAATTTATAGAAGTAATGGAACCATTCGAAGAAATTACTAGAAACTTAAGCAGTTCTCAAGAGAGCATTTCATCAGCGATACCGCTAATTCACGTTCTTGTGACTATTTTACAGCAAGGAGAAACAAAAACTGATTGCCGGCCGCTGTGGCCGAGCGGTTCTAGGCGCTTCAGTCTGGAACCGCGCGACCCCTACGGTCGCAGGTTCGAATCCTGCCTTGGGCAAGGATGTGTGTGATGCCCTTAGTTAGGTTTTAGTAGTTGCAAGTTCTTGGGGACTGATGACCTCCGATGTTAAGTCCCATTGTGCTGAGAGCCATTTGAACCATTTTTGAACCAAAAACTGATTCTTTAGAACAATTCCAAAATTTTACAACAAAATTACGTGATGGACTGAATTCAAGCACGAGATTTGGAGAACTCACCAAACACGATAAGTACACGACTGCAGTGTATTTAGATCCGCGACACAAGTCAAACGTTTTCAGTGGCATTGTCAGAGATCAAGCAGAGTACCAATATTTAATCTGAGCTGATGAAAGCGAGATGTGCAAACTCATCTCCAGATGACTGCATAGCTACAATCTCTAAAACGTTCCGATTTGAAACTGAATATCAGCCTTCAACTAGTTGTGACTTAATCACAGAATCTTAATTAGAGTTGCAAACATTAGAATTCATGTTAAATATCAACGAAGATCAGCAAGACCCAACTGCGACGAACGAAAACGATAATCTGATTTTAATGTTCAATCTAACCTACTGTAGTACGAAAAGGAAAAAAAGACTTCCTCTAAAATATGAAAATATGATCCGCTGGTGTTATGGAAATCGAATGGACACAAGTACCACCATCTATTGCCACTTTATAGCTCGCCAGTATTTATCAACTCCTTCCAGTAGCGTAGCCAGTGAGCAATTACTCGATGGAGCTGGCTCCATATAAGAAGTACACAGAAATAGATTGAAGGGTGAATAAGAGCAAAATTACTTTTTGTTAAATATAATCTACCATTGATAAATTTTAAGTATTAATATAATTAAAAAATAGCGTTTGATAAAGAACTGTTACTTTTTTCTTAATATACACTCCTGGAAATCGAAAAAAGAACACATTGACACCGGTGTGTCAGACCCACCATACTTGCTCCGGACACTGCGAGAGGGCTGTACAAGCAATGATCACACGCACGGCACAGCGGACACACCAGGAACCGCGGTGTTGGCCGTCGAATGGCGCTAGCTGCGCAGCATTTGTGCACCGCCGCCGTCAGTGTCAGCCAGTTTGCCTTGGCATACGGAGCTCCATCGCAGTCTTTAACACTGGTAGCATGCCGCGACAGCGTGGACGTGAACCGTATGTGCAGTTGACGGACTTTGAGCGAGGGCGTATAGTGGGCATGCGGGAGGCCGGGTGGACGTACCGCCGAATTGCTCAACACGTGGGGCGTGAGGTCTCCACAGTACATCGATGTTGTCGCCAGTGGTCGGCGGAAGGTGCACGTGCCCGTCGACCTGGGACCGGACCGCAGCGACGCACGGATGCACGCCAAGACCGTAGGATCCTACGCAGTGCCGTAGGGGACCGCACCGCCACTTCCCAGCAAATTAGGGACACTGTTGCTCCTGGGGTATCGGCGAGGACCATTCGCAACCGTCTCCATGAAGCTGAGCTACGGTCCCGCACACCGTTAGGCCGTCTTCCGCTCACGCCCCAACATCGTGCAGCCCGCCTCCAGTGGTGTCGCGACAGGCGTGAATGGAGGGACGAATGGAGACGTGTCGTCTTCAGCGATGAGAGTCGCTTCTGCCTTGGTGCCAATGATGGTCGTATGCGTGTTTGGCGCCATGCAGGTGAGCGCCACAATCAGGACTGCATACGACCGAGGCACACAGGGCCAACACCCGGCATCATGGTGTGGGGAGCGATCTCCTACACTGGCCGTACACCACTGGTGATCGTCGAGGGGACACTGAATAGTGCACGGTACATCCAAACCGTCATCGAACCCATCGTTCTACCATTCCTTGACCGGCAAGGGAACTTGCTGTTCCAACAGGACAATGCACGTCCGCATGTATCCCGTGCCACCCAACGTGCTCTAGAAGGTGTAAGTCAACTACCCTGGCCAGCAAGATCTCCGGATCTGTCCCCCACTGAGCATGTTTGGGACTGGATGAAGCGTCGTCTCACGCGGTCTGCACGTCCAGCACGAACGCTGGTCCAACTGAGGCGCCAGGTGGAAATGGCATGGCAAGCCGTTCCACAGGACTACATCCAGCATCTCTACGATCGTCTCCATGGGAGAATAGCAGCCTGCATTGCTGCGAAAGGTGGATATACACTGTACTAGTGCCGACATTGTGCATGCTCTGTTGCCTGTGTCTATGTGCCTGTGGTTCTGTCAGTGTGATCATGTGATGTATCTGACCCCAGGAATGTGTCAATAAAGTTTCCCCTTCCTGGGACAATGAATTCACGGTGTTCTTATTTCAATTTCCAGGAGTGTATTTCGCTCCCGCATCCACTTCCGTTTCCGCTTCTGCTAAAATTGGCTTTTTACATCTGTTTCCGCTTCTGCTTCTGTTATCACACTTCCGCCGCATCACTACGGCCTGGGCTGAAGTGGCGTTGGACAGCCTGAGCCACCTCTACGCCTACAGCTTCGCCTGGGGTCCTTGACATCGCAGCGCCTTCCGATTTGCACATCCTGCCAGGCCGACACTTAGCTAACACTTAGATAACCGTCAATGGCAGACAGTGACGGGGTCGCGACTCTCTCGTGAATCTGGGTATTGGTCGGCCAGTTGTCCCCTAAAAAGGATTTAGTTATTGCTGAATCAGTACTCAGCTTGACAGCTCACACGTGGGCATGCCGACTGAACCTGGTCGCCAATTGAGCATCAGCCAGACGAGGGTAGAGCAGCGTGCTACTTAGGCCACTGTGTGGTACTCGGAATATGTCCAATAGATATCGCGATCAAATACAGAGCTGCGAGGTAGTGGTTAAAGATGGCGAGGCTTCACAATAACTGGTGTACCGATACATACGACATATCACCCTGAAAGTTGGCGTGTGGGTACATGGCAAGGTGAGTGGTACATACCGAGTGGTCAAAAAGTCAGTATAAATTTGAAAACTGAATAAATCACGGAATTATGTAGATAGAGAGGTACAAATTGACACACAAGCTTGGAATGACATGGGGTTTTCTTAGAACCAAAAAAATACAAAGTTCAAAACATGTCCGTCAGATGGCGCTTCATCTGATCAGAATAGCAATAATTAGCGTAACAAAGTAAGACAAAGCAAAGATGATGTTCTTTTCAGGAAATGCTCAATATGTACACCATCATTCCTCAACAATAGCTGTAGTCGAGGAATAATGTTGTGATCAGCACTGTAAAGCATGTCCGGAGTTATGGTGAGGCATTGGCGTCGGATGTTGTCTTTCAGCATCCCTAGAGATGTCGGTCGATCACGATACACTTGCGACTTCAGGTAACCCCAAAGCCAATAATCGCACGGACTGAGGTCTGGGGACCTGGGAGGCCAAGCATGACGAAAGTGGCGGCTGAGCACACGATCATCAGCAAACGACGCGCGCAAGAGATCTTTCACGCCTCTACCAATACTTTTTTCTTTCTGTTCTAATAAAACCCCATGTCATTCCAAGCATGTGTGTCAATTTTTACCTCTCTATCTACATCATTCCGTGGTTTATTAAGTTTTCAAATTTATACTGACTTTTTGATCACCCGGTATATGATACGAGTCTGTACGGCTTCCTCCATGACATAAGGGAGCAGTTGAGAACAAAAGATACCGACCCCAGCCGCGGTGTGCTATGTTTCTTAACTGGACACGGACCTTATCCCACGCGAGAGTCTGAGGCAGACAGCTACATGCACATGCGGGGAAGAAGGTTCCCCAGAACCCACTGTCTTCTTCTGCGAGCAATATACGAAAGTACACTACACTTAGACTGCATTTCAAAAACAACGCATGAAGAGTACCTGCGGACGCGACATAACAGACACGCCTATATGCAACGTAACAACAATCTCCAGAGGATGGACTGCGACACCCGCAGTGAAAGAGACAACAGTGACAGTGACGAGGAAACGGCGGAGGAGGAGGAAGACACGTGTAATTATGACTCAGACATAACATGCCAAAATGCGATGACAAACTGCACATATCAGTCAAATTATAGATAAGGAGTCCGCCTGCTTAGGTGGGTGGTAACGTGCTCGGCTCCCATGCAAGCGGGCCCGGGTTCGATTCCCTGGGTTGGAGATTTTCTCCGCTCGGGGATTTTCTGCTCATCCCGGCCCCCAAGTCGCCCATTGTGGCGTCGAATGAAATAAGGGTGGCACTTGGCGGTCGAACTTCCCCGCATAGGGGCCTACGGGCAACGATACCATAAGCTCATTTCCATTTTTTTTAAAAAGATAACGATAGCGAATGCTAGAGTAAATGTAGTGTAAAGTGCTGGCAGTCTAGCCAAGAAAGCAGCCATTGTTGTACGTGGATGAATGCCTAATGTTTATGTATACAATAAGGAATGCCATTCTCTGCTACTAACTGTAAACTATTCTGTTGTGACTGGCGGTCAACAGATCGAAGAAAACATTCTTAGATGAAACTTCCTGGCAGATTAAAACTGTGTGCCCGACCGAGACTCGAACTCGGGACCTTTGCCTTTCGCGGGCAAGTGCTCTACCAACTGAGATACCGAAGCACGACTCACGCCTGTACTCACAGCTTTACTTCTGCCAGTACCTCGTCTCCTACCTTCCAAACTTTACAGAAGCTTCGCAGGAGAGCTTCTGTAAAGTTTGGAAGGTAGGAGACGAGGTACTGGCAGAAGTAAAGCTGTGAGTACAGGCGTGAGTCGTGCTTCGGTATCTCAGTTGGTAGAGCACTTGCCCGCGAAAGGCAAAGGTCCCGAGTTCGAGTCTCGGTCGGGCACACAGTTTTAATCTGCCAGGAAGTTTCATATCAGCGCACACTCCGCTGCAGAGTGAAAATCTCATTCTGGCATTCTTAGATATTCACCGTCACTTGCAATCAGTGGTGACACTAACAAGTCTCATCTCTATCCTATAATCTTTTTACACTCTTCTTAAAACAATAAAATGTTGTCTATATTCCAACCTAAAAGTATTTGCTATTTTAAAAATGTATTTATTCAAGTTCAAATGTTGCAGATAAAAAAAAGTGTAATTTGTATGAGCAGTTCTAAAATATCATGTAGCGGGTCTCAAAATTTGCAGTAAATAAAAAAATACAGAGGGGTCCAAAAAACGTATCCACTGTTTAAAAGTCCATAACTGACAAACTAATTGACGGAGTTGTCTCATCTTTGGTAGTGTAATAGTTTGTAGTTTCGGCAATCGCCACACAAGCGTAGTATTGCTTTGTTTTGTTTTGTCGGATGACAGTCGCCAGATAGTCAGTGTTTTGTTCTTAGTTCTACCTAGTTACTCGAGTAAACATGGCTGGCGCAAGGCTTACATTCGATGAAAGGAAGTCAGTTTTGAAGTGGTATTATAAGTACGAAAACATTAATGAGGTTCAACGGCAATGGCGTAATGAGTATCAAACAGAGCCACCTACACGTTTAACGATTCGTCGCATTCGAGACAAATTTGAAGCCGAAGGCTGTGTTAAAGATGTACACAAACAACGATCTGGACAACCTGTAGTAGTAACAAGTCCAGCTAACTCCCGTCGTGTGTTACAACAATTCACTCGCTCACCACAGAGGTCTGTGAGACAGTGTGCCCGTGAAACTGGAGTGAGTCGCTCAAGTGTTCGGCGAATTTTGAAGACAGCAAAGTGGAAGTGCTACATCCCACGATTGCAATGAACGAGGACGACCCAGATCGTAGAATGGAGTACTGCGAGTGGTTTACTAACATGGTGTGCAACGATGAAGAGTTTGCAGAGATGATTGTGTGGTCTGATGAGGCACAGTTCAATCTCAATGGTACAGTAAATCGCCACAATTGTATCTACTGGGCCGCCGAAAATCCGGATATCCATGTAGACAAAGCCGTGAATTTGCCAGGAGTAAATGTGTGGTGTGGGTTGTCTTACCGGGGCTTGATTGGGCCATTCTTCTTTGACGGCACAGTTACCGGTGAGGTGTACCTTCAGAAGCTTCAGACATCCATTTTACCTGCCATCCGAGACTTGCATGGAGACGGAAGAGTTTACTTTCAACAAGATGGTGCCCCAGCCCATTATACAAAAATCGTGTTAGGGCATATCTCAACGAAAATCTATCAGGAAGATGGATAGGCCGTAGAGGTGCTGTGGAGTATCCACCACGTTCCCCAGACCTAACTCCTTTGGACTTTTACCTGTGGGGAACACTAAAGGACGTCGTTTATCGACAAAAGCCACGCACATTGGATGAACTTCGAGAAACCAATCTTACATTCATGTGAAAATATCCAACTCAACACGTTGCAGTCAGTAGATCGTGCTGCAGTTCGGCGGCATTGTTTGTGTATGGATGTTAATGGTGACCATTTCGAAGACCTATTGTGATATCTTTAAGTTGGACTTTAAGCTACAGTTTCACCAAAAATGAGACAACTCCGTCAATTAGTTTGCAAGTTATGGACTTTTAAACAGTAGATACATGTTTTTGGACCCCTCTGTATTTCTCCCTTCCAAAGGCGCATCAGGAAAGGTGGGGGAGGGGATGCTGGGGCCGATCTTCCTAAAAGGTCCGAAAAACTATGGGACTGGTTATTGGGAGCTCCAACGTTAGAGGGGGGACAGTGCCCCTTAGAGATACAGCCGGCAGGTTGGGGAAGAAGGCCAGTGTCCACCCTGTCTGCTGGCTGTGGAGTCACATCCGAGCTTGGAGGAGTCACTGCCGACTGCAGTTGAGCACATTGGCTACACTCGGCGCAAATCGTGACTGATGCCAGCACGAATGGTGTCTGCCGTATGGGTTCAGAGACCGTCATCGATTCTTATAAGCGGCTGCCTGATTTAATGACATCTAGCCCCGTTTGCGGGGTGGAAGCAGAGCTATCGTCTTGAGCTTCGTTTTCAGAACCGGTCGCGTCACTTTGGTTTAAGGCCGGGTGTAAGGCCTAAACCTAAGGCTCAAGCCATTCTGTGGCGACCTTGGATGCGGACTTCTCAACGGATATAGGGTGGAGAAGGAACCCCCCCTTCCGGCTCCTTTAGGAGGTCGGGTTGTAACAACAACAACGCTGTACTATTGTACATATAATAATTTTTTCTTCTGATTTTCGATAAATTAGTGTAATTGATGTTCTGATTTCATTTCTTTTTTTGTTTCATGCCATTATGTTAAGGAAACTGTAAACAATTTTCAATGTGAATATTAATGTTTATGTCAAATTTCAAGCAATATTATAATAGAATTGAAGTGTGACAAATGTTGAGACTGTTGTAAGATGTTAAAGTTGTAATTGTGCGTCTGGTCCATACGTAGGCAATGTATTAGGATATGTAGAATACAAAACCTCGGGTGAATATCCTGTCTGTAGGGGAGCGGTAAAAGGTGGATGGCAGGCGAGCGCGGGAAAATGCGCACGGGCGCTGCACGGCATAACGGACTCAGCAGTAGTAGTCGGAGTTGGGCATTGGTCTGAGCAACACGTTCTGGATCGAGGAGGCTCTCCTGGAAGACGCAGATTCATTGAGCCCAGGATATGCCGTTCCAACGCCCATACAGCATGGCAAAATTCCATAGGCACTAAATGGAAAAGTATTGCGACGCTAAGAAGAAGTAAAGTGCCTATACATCAAGAGCCATTGCTGTGGTTGTATGTGTGCTCTGTGCCTCGCCATCTCGCCGCCCGCCAACCGCCGCATCGATACGAACAGGATGAAACTTTTACTACTGTATTCGTGTGGACCAGTGTTACTTTTGTTCCATACTGTTCAATAACAACTTAAATTTTACCAGAACTGTCCTATCATTTAATTATCCTCACAACTAACCTAGACAGGGTCCTTTCCACATGTTGTGCAATCCGAGTGTCCCGAGAGGAATAATTAAAGTCTGTGTTAATAATAATTACCTGCAGACCTAACTATGTGAGAATGGTGTTTAAAGAACTGTTTTGTTACCGAATCTGTAAAAGAATAACGAAGGTCTGACAAAGTTGGAAGATAATTTTGATATTGATTGAGTAATGAAGTTTAATTACTTCGAGACAGATATAATGGTATTTAAATGAGCAGGAAATAAGATGAAAAGAGTAGTAACTCATATATTGGAAATCTTGAGCACATAATGATTTCAGTAATCAAATTTTTTAATACAGTGATCATAACAGTTTCAGGGTCCCCCCCCTTTTTTTTTATTCATTTGAATTCTGAAGTGTTCTAAACTGATTTGACCAGCAAAGTTAAAGTCAATAAAAAAACCAAAATTTATCAGTGTTTTATCTTTATCAAAGTTGACATTGTGTGTGTGATTCGAACGTGCTATTTCTAGGGTAACCTATGCCCGATTTTAATCAGATCAATAGACAGTACGAAGTTTTATAGTAAACATTATAGTGTAGTGTTATGTATTTATGGTTTATCCATATCAGTACAGAAAGTGAAATTATCAGTTCTATAGATTTTCTGATTCTAAAATTTACCATATTATGCAGTGTTACTACGTGTTATTTAGCTTGAACGTACATCAACTTGTACAGGGAAGAAACTCAGTTAATGCCTAATTAGGCTGGCGACCGTATTATTAACAAATTGGTAGCATCTTCTGTGTTGTTTCTTGTCCGTCCTGACGTGTAGTTGCATTTCGGACTTGCTTGACGTATCATTGTTATTACAGAGTGGGTGTAAGTCTGATTT
This sequence comes from Schistocerca cancellata, assembly GCF_023864275.1. Classification (NCBI taxonomy): domain Eukaryota; kingdom Metazoa; phylum Arthropoda; class Insecta; order Orthoptera; family Acrididae; genus Schistocerca; species Schistocerca cancellata. The sequence continues at coordinate 524,813,206 of NC_064633.1, forward strand.
GCCTCCATTCAGGTACACGCGGTCAATATCTATACGAAAATCCTTTCTCATGAGGTGAAGCCCGTCAACTTACCACAGTACAGGCTTTAATGAGCATCGTGTGCCACACACGCGCACGTTACAGGGTGTGCACTGCACGCAGGAAGCGGCTAGTAGGATACTACAGTACGCGTGTTGAACACATGTGGAGTTTTTAAGGTGAAAAAATACCTTTAAAGGATTGATATGTTCTGATTTTAGAAAGAGAAGAATACTATGCTCATTAATTAAAGGGAGTCGCATTCGTCACGCCATATATTACTACAGTATTAGTTAACTGCAGGAGCGTCAAGGGAAAAGTCCCAGAACCAGTCTCATTTATAAACAGTAATAGTGACCACATAGTACTAGGGACAGAAACGTGCCTGGAACTAGATCTTAGTAGCCAAATTCTGAATTCAGATTGGAATGTATTCGTATATCGCAAAGACAGCTTGAATACTGTTGGTGGAGACGTGTTTCTGACACAGAAAATACGATAACATCTTTTGAAGTTGGAGCAAGTTCCAAATGCGAAATACAAGATGTACAACTTTGCGCCGGCCGTGGTGGTCTAGCGGTTCTAGGCGCTCAGTCCGGAACCGCGGGACTGCTACGGTCGCAGGTTCGAATCCTGCCTCGGGCATGGATGTGTGTGATGTCCTTAGGTTAGTTAGGTTTAAGTAGTTCTAGGTTCTAGGGGACTGATGACCACAGATGTTAAGTCCCATAGTGCTCAGAGCCATTTTTACAACTTTGCTTCCGCCCTTTGCCGATAGGTGGCGCCAACGATAAGAAGCGGTCGAAAGAAACATCGCAGACGTCAGGCAGTTAGCTTAGATCTCGGTCAACATAACCTCATTCAAACATTAGTCAATTTGTGTCTGCATCATTAAGTTGTTCTTGGTTGAAAATGTCAAATTCTCGTCATTTGCGGGAGGTGTTACTGTTTTGTTTCAGTATGAAGAAAACAGCGGCTGAGTCTCATCGAAAAATCTCAAGTACGTATGGTAAGGACGCTATTAGTGAAAGAACGTATTGTGAGTGGTTTCAACGCTTCAAGAAGGGTGATTTTAACGTCGTAGACTGGCATAGTGGTGGAAGATAATGTTTTGGAAGATGCAGAATTGGAGACATTGCTGAGTGAAACCTCTCGTCAAACTCAAGATTTGGCACGAGTAGTGGGAGTGACACAGCATGCAATTTCAAAACGTCTCAAGGCTATGAGCATGATTCAGAAAGAAGGAACTTGGGTCCCGCGTGGGCTGAAACCAAGAGACGTTGAACGGCGTTTGTGTGTTTGTGAACAGTTGCTTCAGAGGCAAAAACGGAAGGGATTTTTGCATTGCATTGCCATGCATAACCCTTGAAACGTCCCCTTTGAACAATTTATACATGACTGTGCTTAAACTGACACACAATATTTTTACCGCAACGCAATCTGACTATCAAAGATCCCTGCAAAAGAATGGCCCTGAGTAACATTAAACTATACCTTTCACAAATAACTTACCTCACAAAAATCTTCATTACTCGAACTATTGCAATACAGCGAGTGCCACTACTGCCAGCTAAATAAAAGATTCAAACTACAGAAGGCACTAACTACTGATAGGGATAGTTAGCAAATGAAAGATTTAATAGAGAACAAACAATGTATTTACCTTAATAGTCATAATATATATAGCAGTTCATGACAAATTACAAAACTCCGCCATCTCTCTCCTCACATCCACCACTGCTGGCGGCTCACCTCCCACTGCGCAACGCTACGCGCTGTTCACATCCAGCTGCTGCTGCCCAACACTACAATGGCAGACAACAATGCAAACTAGCCACAGACTGCACACAGCACAGCCAGTGATTTTCGTACAGAGCGCTACGTAACGTTGCCAATAAGAAAATATAAACAGCCTTCTTACATAGAGGAAACATAAACAGCCTACTTACATAGCCCCCATGCTCCCCACAAAAAATTTTACAAAATGTAAGTGGCCAATAATGATTTGATAAAATTTTTCATAATTGTAATTACAATAACAAAGAAATCAAATGCACACACTTATTGATACAATGTTGGTCAAAAGCTAAAATTTTCTCACAGTCCATAAAGATAATCCTGATCATTCATCATAATAGTAATTACAGTTTTTTTTCACAAAGTCTCATTAGTAAAAGAAATTGCATACAGAAGTAGTGGATTTCCATCCAGTCTTGAAGAAGTAGTGTTGTCCTTCCAACTGAAAGACAGTGCTGACTCTTGACATGCTGACAGGTAATGGGCCACAACAGAGCAAACCCACAGCACAGTCATTCGACGTTTTGAAGAAGATTGTTAGGTAGGTCGTCACAGAGCAGACCCACTGTAGTCCTGGTAGAGATTATGGTATTGGTGGGCCACCAGAGGTGCAGACCCACTGCAGTCCTTGTAGAAATTGTGGACAGGCCCACTGTAGTCCTGGTAGAGAGTATGGTATTGGTAGGCCACCAGAGGTGCAGACCCACTGCAGTCCTTGTAGAAATAATTATATTGGTGGGCCATCGAAGGTGCAGACCCACTGTTGTCCTTGTAGAGATTGTGGTATTGGTGAGTCAGCAAAGGTGCAGACCCACTGTAGTCCTTGTAGAGATGGCCAGCAGCCATCTATTGCGACTGTGCAGGTGCACAATCACCATCGAAGAGTCTTGCAGAGAAGATAGCAAGTCCATAAACCACCACTTGTGCACGCACAAAGTTTTTGGAATTGTCATTAGAAGGCTTGCAGACAGTATAGCAAGTCCATAAACCACCACTTGTACACTCACTTAGTTTTTGGAATTGTCCTTTGAACCAGCAATGCTGTTATCCAGTCCCTTGCTGAATTATCAACACACGTGCAAACAGTAACAGTCCCTACTTCTCAAATATTGTCCATATACTATGACCAACGTAAACGTGTGCAGTGAAATGTAACTTACAAGTTACTAATATGATGAACTGGTGTCAATTACCATTTTATAACATGAGAATACAATTACAAAGGTACAAAATACATCATTAAAGAACATAACAATACAGATAACATTGTAGTACAGGCTTTACAACAGAATAGAAATAAACATATACATCAGTGTTACAGGAATTATGACATGAGTACAAAAATAAAAGATCAGAATCACTTTCGAAACATCAACTTCACACATGAGCATTAAAACAGAACAGGATACATAATGTCTAAACATCTTTACAAAGAAAATAACATATTATCAGAAAAATTCTACAACATGACTCTTATTAGCTAAACACATAAAGACAGGAAAAACACAAATACACAAGGGTATACAAACATATAGAGGGATGACACAAAATGAAAGGACAGGGTTTGTTTTACTGCAGTATTTTGCATGGAGATCTCCCTTCGTTCATCATTATTCCCAAAAAGTCCTATCTAAGCCTGCTTTCTGTATTCTGTTCACATCCTCTGTCAAAAATAGTTTTTCTCCACTGTACAGTATCCTTTTTTTTTTTTTTTTTTTTTTTGCCAGACCATTTTCTGATAGCTTCTCAATGCATTTCTTATAAATTCATCATAGTTAGTTTCTTATGTAGTCTACCCCCTCTTAAGCTAACTTAAATCTACTGAGCTCAGATATATATACCAAGGGATGAGGCAATGCAGCATCACATAAAACAATTAATATAAACAGCAATGAAAAAAAACGCAGATTTGCGAAGCAAGCAGCATTAAGAAATTAGCAAAGCAATTGTAATATTACAACTAATATAAGGCAATGTGCAGCAAACAATAAAAATAAATTATTAGTAAAACTGGCTTAACAGAATAATACAATGTCAAATTCAATAACACTATGCCTGGCAAACAGCAGCAACTTATATCTAAACATGACATAGCTCAAACAGAAAAAATATTACAGTAAAATGGCCATGCCTAATACCTATGTCACATCTTAACACTAGAGTGATGCATCACAAGAACTTACACTAGCAGATAAGTTACCAAATCGTAAAGAAATTATTTATGCAATTCCTGTGAAGGGAAATGTCTATTTATGTGCCCTCGTTTTCTTGGAAGTAAATCATAAATTTCTTATTGACTGGATCTGTAGGCATAAAATAACTATATTAGTACATATATTAAACTTTATTTTAACCAATGCTGCAGTGCAGCTAAAAACTAGATATTAAAGAAAATGAGCAAATATGTACAAAGTAAAGCATAAGAACATCATTCAGTAGTCATGAGGCATTTCATAAGTTAGTAGAAAAATCTCTCAACTAGAGAGACAGTCATATTAATCAGGTGGATAGACATAAAAATATTTCTCGTCATTTCATTAGGCATTTTAGTAAATATCATAAATTACGAGCTCCACAGTATGCTTTCAACAAGGAAATGTCAATAGCGAGGACAATGGCCTCCCCTTTCTTTTTTTCTCTACCTGTGCTTCCGGAAAGGCACACCCTAATGGCTTGTTCTCCAGGTGTCTGACACAGCTGTGTGCCGACGACGCACGTGCAGGTGGTCACTTAACTTTCTTACGGAAATATTTACGACAGCAGTTTCCGCTACAGTGACAGTCTCATATAAAAATTTCACAGGTCGAGAATTTACGTTGCAAATGTGTAGAAACAAAATCCTATGAATATAACAGTGTCCAAAAAAATTTTTCGCCGGCATTGTGATACATTCACGCATTTACACACATTTCATAACTCTTAAAGTACGATTCTTGGTTTCCAACATCCTTTTTCACAAGTCAAGAGTCCCTAACTTCTATTCATTATTCATATACATATAAACACGTAATCACGTTCCTCATATATGGTAGCATCATCTTATTGACATAAACATACCTCAACAGCATAACACACATCGTCGTTGTAAAAATAACATCATAACACCTCAGTCAAATCTCAAAAACTTCGTAGCTTTCTGCAATAATTTCAAACCATAAATAATATTCTCTGCTCATTTCAATAGTGTCATCTGCCTCAAACGTACTTTAAAAATCATGATCTCATACCAAATACATCATTCAAGCTCTCATTGTATCACAATGGTTCCGAAAAAATATGAACAGTTCATAAAGTACAGACCAAATACAATTTTGTAAGTGTGAAGTTATCCAACGGTGTAATCACGTAAACATCTGTCACTGACGTAGTAAAAAAGTTTGTCTCTCTCAGTTAAATGATCAGATAGCTGTGTAATTTGTGTTAGAGAAACATGGTACCGATGTGTTAAATTGTATAAGCAAATACTATATTAGCTAGGGCTCCTTGTGCTTGCCAAACACATGGTACACAAAGTAGGCGTGTACCCCCCTGAGGTTTAATGTAATTATACCCTCAGGTGTTACAGATTACAGCAATGGAATGAAATGTATCACCGAAAACTTTCTTTGTAATTCAAAAATCTTTAAAAATAAATGTTTTAAGTACAAAATTAATCACTCAAATACGTGTCCTGTAGCGCTAAATGTGCGTCCTGCTGTAAGATAATCTCTGTGGAAGTGTCGTAGTTATTATCCTCCGAAAGCTAAGTTCTGCAGAAGTCAATATACTTACCTCATGATACACAAAAGTGAAATGCTTTGCGTATAGATAACTTAGTTATTACGCTTATTGCCGTGATGAGGAAAGTACTGTGCTGTAACGTATTGTTGTCCTACGGAAAAGGCTGTCTCCTTGTAGCCATACCACAAAAGTCACCACTAAAACATGTCTCACTTTATAGAAGAATTCAGAAAAATCTGTGCAGATATAAAACAAATACACCGCAAAAGCAACATTGTAAATTGTCACGCATTAGCAGCGTCGTGATAAAATCGTGTAGCTGTCACATAAACTAACCACTGTGTCATCTGGCATTTCACAGAAAGCACCTCAAATCCAGAATCCACTCTCAAGCAAACCAAAATGTTGCATGAAAATCTCATTAGCAGTGCTGGTATATGTTCTAAGTATGTAAGCCGTATATTCGTTACATAATAGTGCAACTAACAAGGAGGAATGTATAAATAACAACACTGTGTCGTCTGTTCGCAATAACAATGCATTCGTAATTACTTGTCTAAGTTACCTATGTTCTTGACTGGATAGTTAGTTAGCTTTAAAACATAGTTGCATGTTAACAGTTTGTAAGTGTGACAAAGAGTACTAGTAACGTGAAGTGAAAAATTTAATGGCAAAGACAAAGTTAAAAAGCAGATTATCTTTCAATAAACGGTTTTACATGTGAAATGTGGTGTAAACCTTTACTCTTCCTAGTACGCAGAGTTTCAACTTCAACGCAATTATCATGTGGTATACGTCGGATTCTGTAAGGTCCATTGTAAACTAGAAAGAATTCTTCTTATGTGACAATGAATGAGCTTTAATGAGAACTTTCTGACCAATATACACTCCTGGAAATTGAAATAAGAACACCGTGAATTCATTGTCCCAGGAAGGGGAAACTTTATTGACACATTCCTGGGGTCAGATACATCACATGATCACACTGACAGAACCACAGGCACATAGACACAAGCAACAGAGCATGCACAATGTCGGCACTAGTACAGTGTATATCCACCTTTCGCAGCAATGCAGGCTGCTATTCTCCCATGGAGACGATCGTAGAGATGCTGGATGTAGTCCTGTGGAACGGCTTGCCATGCCATTTCCACCTGGCGTCTCAGTTGCACCAGCGTTCGTGCTGGACGTGCAGACCGCGTGAGACGACGCTTCATCCAGTCCCAAACATGCTCAATGGGGGACAGATCCGGAGATCTTGCTGGCCAGGGTAGTTGACTTACACCTTCTAGAGCACGTTGGGTGGCACGGGATACATGCGGACGTGCATTGTCCTGTTGGAACAGCAAGTTCCCTTGCCGGTCTAGGAATGGTAGAACGATGGGTTCGATGACGGTTTGGATGTACCGTGCACTATTCAGTGTCCCCTCGACGATCACCAGTGGTGTATGGCCAGTGTAGGAGATCGCTCCCCACACCATGATGCCGGGTGTTGGCCCTGTGTGCCTCGGTCGTATGCAGTCCTGATTGTGGCGCTCACCTGCACGGCGCCAAACACGCATACGACCATCATTGGCACCAAGGCAGAAGCGACTCTCATCGCTGAAGACGACACGTCTCCATTCGTCCCTCCATTCACGCCTGTCGCGACACCACTGGAGGCGGGCTGCACGATGTTGGGGCGTGAGCGGAAGACGGCCTAACGGTGTGCGGGACCGTAGCTCAGCTTCATGGAGACGGTTGCGAATGGTCCTCGCCGATACCCCAGGAGCAACAGTGTCCCTAATTTGCTGGGAAGTGGCGGTGCGGTCCCCTACGGCACTGCGTAGGATCCTACGGTCTTGGCGTGCATCCGTGCGTCGCTGCGGTCCGGTCCCAGGTCGACGGGCACGTGCACCTTCCGCCGACCACTGGCGACAACATCGATGTACTGTGGAGACCTCACGCCCCACGTGTTGAGCAATTCGGCGGTACGTCCACCCGGCCTCCCGCATGCCCACTATACGCCCTCGCTCAAAGTCCGTCAACTGCACATACGGTTCACGTCCACGCTGTCGCGGTATGCTACCAGTGTTAAAGACTGCGATGGAGCTCCGTATGCCACGGCAAACTGGCTGACACTGACGGCGGCGGTGCACAAATGCTGCGCAGCTAGCGCCATTCGACGGCCAACACCGCGGTTCCTGGTGTGTCCGCTGTGCCATGCGTGTGATCATTGCTTGTACAGCCCTCTCGCAGTGTCCGGAGCAAGTATGGTGGGTCTGACACACCGGTGTCAATATGTTCTTTTTTCCATTTCCAGGAGTGTATAATTTCATTGCATTTGCTTTACCGTGTAGTGTTCTCCTTTTGTCTGCTGCAGACTTTATATTTTTAAGAGCCAAATCAATTATGTCTTTGTGTCGAAGTTTACATGTATTCGGGAAAGATACAAGCTCTCTGATTCTGTTCGGTGGTTCTTCATTCTTTAGTACAAGAGTAGGTGGTAAAGCAGTGGAATCATGAGGCATTTCATTCAGCACATTTTGAAATAAGTGTAAATATCTGTCCCAATTCTGATGCTTTCTGTGACAATTAAGGCTGCAAAGCTTATTGATTTCTTTCATAATCCTTCCAGACGGGTTACAATGTGGTGAATACAATGAAATAAGAACAGGTTTGATTTTATGATTCCGAAGCATGCGTGACCAAACAGCAGATCTGAATTGCGGTCCGTTATCTGAAATGACTTTACTAACGTGTCCAACTTCACGTAAGAAATCTTTAACAAAGGCGTTGGATACAGACCGTCCAGTGGCTTTACGTAACGGAGTGAAAGATACAAATTTTGAAGTAAGTTCAACAGCGACTAGAACGTACGAAAATCCATTCGATGTTCTGACAAGGGGTCCCAAGAGATCAACAGCAGCAAATTCTTTTAATTTAGAAGGAATAATTGGAAACAACGGAGCACGATGTGAGATAGTAGACGGTTTCGCCTTTTGACAAAGTTTACAAATAGACAAGACTCTTCGAATTCGCTTTTCCATATTGTTAAAATAACGAGTCGTTCGAAGAATATGATAACATTTTCGTGGGCCAAAATGTGCGTAGCTGAAATGAATGTACCAAATGAGCTTATTAACAAAATAGTCTGGAATGCAAAGTACCCATAGCTTGTCATCAACAGTGCAGCGTTTGAAGAGTATGTTGTTTCTAACCAGGTAATAGTGCCGAATCTGAGTGTGTGTCTTTTCATGCCATTTACTTTTGATGTCTTTCCAAATCGGATCTTTATCTTGTTCATGAGCAATGTCCTTTAAAGATGTGGTGATGAAGTTTTCAAAGGCAACTTTCTGAATGTAAAGAATACTGAAATTTTTCTCGAGGTTGCCTTCTGTGTTACTTTTCTCAAGCCCAGCCGGTGCGCGTGACAGCGCGTCCGCAACAATGTTCTCCTTGCCGGGAATGTAGACTATTGTGAAGCGGAATTCCTGCAGAAACAATGCCCAACGTTTTAACCTATCATGATTTAATTTTGAAGACATAAGAAATTGTAATGCACGATGATCACTGTATACTTTTACGTGCTTACCAGAAAGAAAGAAACGGAATTTGTTAAATGCCCAAACGATAGCTAAAGCTTCTAATTCAGTAACGGAATAATTTTTTTCAGATTTTGTTAGCACTCGGCTAGCAAAAGCAATGGTTTTCTGAATGGTAGTGTCATTTTCTGTGGCTTCTTGAAATAAATGGGCACCAAGACCGACTTTAGAAGAATCCATGCTAAGGCAGAAATCTTGTGACAGATCTGGATGAGCTAGTATTGGCGCGTGAAGTAACGCTTCTTTCAAAGAATTGAATTCCAACTGTGCTTGTTCGTCCCAGTTCCAAATAGTATTTTTTCCAGTGAGAGAACAAAGTTTTGGTGTAACAAGAATTTGCATATTCAGAAAACGACGGTAAAAATTTACGAGACCTAGAAAACTGCAGACTTGTTTTTTTGTGGATGGAACTGGAATGGCTCTGATTGCTTCTAACTTTTCAGGATCCGGCTGAATGCCTTCAGAAGAAATAATATGTCCCAAAAACTTCACCTTTGACCTACCGAATTCAGACTTTTCCAAGTTAACTGTAATTCCAGATTCTGCAAAAATACATAACACGCTGTTGAGGATGCGATTGTGTTGTTCCCATGAGGCTTCTGCTATCAGAATATCGTCCACATATAAGGTGATGTGACGTTTTAAGAACTCAGGTAATATGGAATTTAGCCCACGAATGACCTGGCAGGGTCGCCATATGAAACGTCCCCTTTGAACAATTTATACATGACTGTGCTTAAACTGACACACAATATTTTTACCGCAACGCAATCTGACTATCAAAGATCCCTGCAGAAGAATGGCCCTGAGTAACATTAAACTATACCTTTCACAAATAACTTACCTCACAAAAATCTTCATTACTCGAACTATTGCAATACAGCGAGTGCCACTACTGCCAGCTAAATAAAAGATTCAAACTACAGAAGGCACTAACTACTGATAGGGATAGTTAGCAAATGAAAGATTTTAATAGAGAACAAACAATGTATTTACCTTAATAGTCATAATATATATAGCAGTTCATGACAAATTACAAAACTCCGCCATCTCTCTCCTCACATCCACCACTGCTGGCGGCTCACCTCCCACTGCGCAACGCTACGCGCTGTTCACATCCAGCTGCTGCTGCCCAACACTACAATGGCAGACAACAATGCAAACTAGCCACAGACTGCACACAGCACAGCCAGTGATTTTCGTACAGAGCGCTACGTAACGTTGCCAATAAGAAAATATAAACAGCCTTCTTACATAGAGGAAACATAAACAGCCTACTTACACCCTAAACGCGAAAAATCATGGGGATATCCCGGCCATGCTTCCACGTCGACGGCCAAATCGAATATTCACGGCACCAAGATCATGCTCTGCAGTTGGTGGGACCAGCTCGGCGTCGTGTACTATGAGATGTTAAAACCAAGTGAAACAATCACAGGTGCTTGTTATCGAACGCAGTTAATGCGTTTGAGCAGAGCATTAATAGACAAACGGCCGCAATACAGCGAGAGGCACGATGAAGTGCTTTTGCAACACGACAACATTCAACTCCACGTTGCAAAAGAGGTCAAAACGACTTGGAAACCTTAAAATGCAAAGTCCTACCCCACCGGCCGTATTTTCCAGACATTGCTCCCTCTGACTATCACTTGCTTAGATCAATAGCGCATGGCTTGGCTGACCAGCACTTCCGATATCATGAAGAAGTCACAAATTGGATCGATTCGTGGATCGCTTCAAAAGATGAACAATTTTTTCGACGCGGGATTCGTACACTGCCCGAAAGATGGGAGAAAGTAGTGGCCAGCGATGTAAAATACTATGTATGATACATGTATAACCAATTTGTTTCATTAAAGCCTCAAACTTTGGGGAAAAAACAGCGGAAGCAAGGGTGTACACCTTTGAGTATGGGTGTGAAAGTGGATCAGAGGTGGTCATTGGATGTTTTTATAAGCCCCGTGCCTTAGGAGCAGTGGTGGTGCAATATTTAATGGAAATACTATTTCTCGTTAATTTTCTGGCCATGTTATGTAGTACTAGCTGGACATTTCAACTTACCGATTACAAACAGGGAGTCTCAAGTGATTAAGACGGGCAGAAGGGAAAGGGAATCACCAGAAATTGTTCTAAATGGCTTATCCGGAAGTTATGTTGTGCAGCTAACCGGAGAACCGACTCGTGAGGGACATAGTAGGCCTCCTGGTCCCCAGTAGGCCCGGACTTTGCAACTCGGTTAGCGTAGAATAGGTAATCAGCCATCGTTAAGTCCATCACAGCGTCATTGAACAAGGCTGTAAATACGAAGGTTCAAATGGTTCTAAGCACTGTGGGACTGAAGCGCCTAGAACCGCTCGGCCACAGCGGCTGGCTAAATAGGAAGGTACGGAAATATTTCTGTTTCGCAAGAGCCACAAGAAACAGGTTTCAGATTACCTGAGCAGTCAAGATGAAAATGTCATATCCAGCGCTGACAACGCTGAGCATCAATGCACATATTTCACGAACATGGTACAGTACGCTTTAGACACTTGTGTAAAGCAAAGTTGTGAGTCATGGGAAATACTCATCGTAATTCGTCAGCCGTGTTATAAAGCTACTACGAAAGCAAAGAAAGCTTCGCTGTAAATTTAAACGTAGATGAAACCTCGCAGACAAACATAAACTGAAAGAAGCCAAAATTAGCGTAAGGAGAGCCATGCACAAGGCAAAGAGTTCGAAAGTAAAATTCTATTTGCCGACTTGGCAGAAAATCCCAAGAAGTTTTGATCTTGTGTTAAACCATTGAACGGATCGAAGCCAAATGTTTAGGCACTGTGCGACGATAATGGCATCGAAATGGTGGATGACACAGTTAACACCCAAATACTAAACGTCTTTTTCAAAAAAATGTTCAAATGGCTCTGAGCACTATGGGACTTAACAAAAAAAATGGCTTTGAGAACTATGGGACTTAACTGGGGACTTAACATCTGAGGTCATCAGTCCCCTAGAACTTAGAACTACTTAAACGTAACTAACCTAAGGACATCACACACATCCATGCCCGAGGCAGGATTCGAACCTGCGACCGTAGCAGTCGCGCGGTTCCAGACTGTAGAGCCTAGAACCGCTCGGCCACTCCGGCCGGCAACAAATATCAACACGTTTTCGCAGCTCCATTAATTACCAAGAAACACAGACAACCTCGTTATTTGTCTTTCTTTTCTTTAATGGAGCTACAGCTACGTTTTGCTGTATAATACATCTACATCTACATCCATACTCCACAAGCCACCTGATGTTGTGTGGCGGAGGGTACTTTGAGTACCTCTATCGGTACCTTCTATTCCAGTCTCGTATTGTTCCTGGAAAGAAAGGTTGTCGGTATGCTTCTGTGTGGGCTCTATCTCTCTGATTTTATCCTCATGGTCTCTTCGCGAGATATACGCAAGAGGGAGCAATATACCGCTTGACTCCTCGGTGAAGGTATGTTCTCAAAACTTCAACAAAAACCCGTACCGAGCTACTGAGCGTCTCTCTTGCAGAGTCTGCCACTGGAGTTTATCTATCATTTCCGTAACGCTTTCGCGATTACTAAATGATCCTGTAACGAAGCGCGCCGCTCTCCATTGTATCCTCTCCATCTCCCCTATCAACCCCATCTGGTACGGACCCCACACTGGTGAGCAGTAAAATTGACAATAAACTTAACATCTGAGGTCATCAGTCCCCTAGAACTTAGCACTACTTAAACGTAACTAACCTAAGGACATCACACACATCCATGCCCGAGGCAGGATTCGAACCTGCGATCGTAGCAACAGCGCGGTTCCCGACTGAAGCGCCTATAACGGCTCGGCCACAGCGGCCGGCTAACTTCTTTTTCCAAAACTGAGGAAGATCGCACTGTACTTCTGTGGTGTCACCGCCAGACACCACACTTGATAGGTAGCTTTTAAATCGGCCGCGGTCCGCTAGTATACGACGGACCCGCGTGTCGCCACTGTCAGTGATGGCAGACCGAGCGCCGCCACACGGCAGGTCTAGTGAGACGTACTAGCACTCGCCCCAGTTGTACAGCCGACGTTGCTAGCCATGGTTCACTGAGAATTACGTTCTCACTTGCCGAGACAATAGTTAGCATAGCCTTCAGCTACATTTGCTACGACCTAGCAAGGCGCCGTATTCAATTGATATTGAGATTCTATTAATGTGTCATCAAGAGCGATGTTCTACAAATGTGGATTAAAGTTAAGTGTTCCAGAAGCTACGTACTTTTTTTATAGCATTCATTACGTATCCTGTTTCGGACCTCACGCCAACCTGCGTGAGTTTAAGCGCATGCCTTTCGGCTTCCTCTCATTGTGTCTAGGCTGTCTTGTCTAGACACAACAACTTCCTCCTTTAAACTGTCGCACAACTGTCAAACTCACAGACGTCGAAATAAGTGACCGTGGGACAGTAAAGCAACTGTAATCAGCGGAGGAAAGGCCATTGGACCTGACGAAAACCAGTACACTTCTACGAAGTGTATGCAAAAGAACCTGCTCTTTTTCTAGCAGCGGTGTCCAAAATGATCGAAAAAAAAGAGCAAGTCACCACCCCCCTCCCCCGTTCCCAAGAGGGTCATCGAACAGACACAGCAGACTAGAAGCCTTTATATCTGACGTCGGTCTGTTGTAGAATTCTGGAACATATTTTATGCTCGTGGATTATGAGATTTCCGGACACCGAAAAACTCCTCTGCAGGAATCAACAGGTGTTCTGAAAACAATGATCGAGTACAGCCCAGCTCGCTCTGTTCGTCCACGAGATGCAGGAAGCAGCAGATACTGAAGCCCAGATAGATTCAGCGGAAGAGCGCCTCTGAAGATGTGTAGCGCAGTCCTGGACGAAACGTCAGGAACGGAAGAGTTTCTTGGCCCACAACCTCACATCCCGAAAGGTATACCAGCAGATGCGGTGTTCCTACACTTCTCGAAGGCGCTCGATGCAGTTCCGCGTTGCCACCTAATGAAAAAAATACGAGATTAATGAATGCCAGACGAGACGTGTGACTAGTCTGAAAAGCTTGTAGCAGACAGAATACGACATTCTGAAAGGAAGGAAATCTTCAGCTAGCTTCGAGTGCACGTCAAGGGAGTGTTGTTGGACCGTACGTAAGTGAGCCAGCAGACAACGTCGGAAGGTCCGTGAGGCTCTTCGCTGGCGAAGCTGTCGTATAGAAAGATGTCGCAACGCTGGAAAATTGTAGTGAAATTCAGGGAGACCTGCAGAGGATCGTGGCCTGGTGCAGGGGGTGGCGACTGACCATCAACATAAACAAACGTAACGTACAGCGTAGTATCTAGACGGAAAGACTCATTACTGTATGATTACACGATTGCTCTGAAAGCAGCCAAATCCATCTAGTAGAGCACATACACAGTTATTTAAAGCGAAACTACCACATAAAAATAATAGCGTGTAATACAGATGCCAGACCGAGATTCGTCGGAAGAATTTTCAGAAAGCGTAGTCCGCACACAAAGCAGATTGCTTAAAAGAGACCCGTTCGACCAATACTCGAATACTGATCGCGATTCTGGTAACCGTACCAGATAGGACTGATAGATGACATAGGGCAGATCCAAAGTCGGGCAGAGCTATTCATTACAGGTTCATTTAGTAAAAAGAAATGGTTCAAATGGCCTCAGCACTATGGGACTTAACTTCTGAGGTCGCCAGTCCCCTAGAAAGTAGAACTACTTGAACCTAACTAACCTAAGGACATCACACACATCCATGCCCGAGGCAGGATTCGAACCCGCGACCGTAGCGGTCACGCGGTTCCAGACTGTAGCGCCTAGAACCGCTCGGCCACTCCGGCCGGCTTCATTTAGTAAGTGCGAAAGCATCGTGAAGGTGCTAAACAACTTGACTGGCAGACGCTGCAAGAGAGGCGTTTTGCATCACGATGTGATTTACTTTTAAAACTCCGAGAGCGTGCGCTTCTAGAAGAGTCAACAAATATATTGCTTCCTCTGACGTGTACCTCGCGAAAAGACAATGAATGTAAAATTAGAGAGACTTCACTTCCACACGCAGACCAAGTGGGATCAGTCAGTTGGGTGGCTACATTTTGCTTTGAATGAGGCCCACAAGATGACTCCAGTCAAGTTGATGTTTTCTTATACAGTCATTCTTCTCACCAACTGCGACATAATCGCGTATACAAACAGTGCTCCAATACTGTAAAATGCTTTTTTATTCCAGTCTCTGACCACAATATGAATTCTTTAGGCGATGACCGGTTTCAGTCTGTAATGACCATCCTCATATCTTTTTTACACCATGTCCTAAAGTGATACGCTCATAATCGCATAGTCAAAACATATACACTCCTGGAAATGGAAAAAAGAACACATTGACACCGGTGTGTCAGACCCACCATACTTGCTCCGGACACTGCGAGAGGGCTGTACAAGCAATGATCACACGCACGGCACAGCGGACACACCAGGAACCGCGGTGTTGGCCGTCGAATGGCGCTAGCTGCGCAGCATTTGTGCACCGCCGCCGTCAGTGTCAGCCAGTTTGCCGTGGCATACGGAGCTCCATCGCAGTCTTTAACACTGGTAGCATGCCGCGACAGCGTGGACGTGAACCGTATGTGCAGTTGACGGACTTTGAGCGAGGGCGTATAGTGGGCATGCGGGAGGCCGGGTGGACGTACCGCCGAATTGCTCAACACGTGGGGCGTGAGGTCTCCACAGTACATCGATGTTGTCGCCAGTGGTCGGCGGAAGGTGCACGTGCCCGTCGACCTGGGACCGGACCGCAGCGACGCACGGATGCAAGCCAAGACCGTAGGATCCTACGCAGTGCCGTAGGGGACCGCACCGCCACTTCCCAGCAAATTAGGGACACTGTTGCTCCTGGGGTATCGGCGAGGACCATTCGCAACCGTCTCCATGAAGCTGGGCTACGGTCCCGCACACCGTTAGGCCGTCTTCCGCTCACGCCCCAACATCGTGCAGCCCGCCTCCAGTGGTGTCGCGACGGGCGTGAATGGAGGGACGAATGGAGACGTGTCGTCTTCAGCGATGAGAGTCGCTTCTGCCTTGGTGCCAATGATGGTCGTATGCGTGTTTGGCGCCGTGCAGGTGAGCGCCACAGTCAGGACTGCATACAACCGAGGCACACAGGGCCAACACCCGCCATCATGGTGTGGGGAGCGATCTCCTACACTGGCCGTACACCACTGGTGATCGTCGAGGGGACACTGAATAGTGGACGGTACATCCAAACCGTCATCGAACCCATCGTTCTACCATTCCTAGACCGGCAAGGGAACTTGCTGTTCCAACAGGACAATGCACGTCCGCATGTATCCCGTGCCACCCAACGTGCTCTAGAAGGTGTAAGTCAACTACCCTGGCCAGCAAGATCTCCGGATCTGTCCCCCATTGAGCATGTTTGGGACTGGATGAAGCGTCGTCTCACGCGGTCTGCACGTCAAGCACGAACGCTGGTCCAACTGAGGCGCCAGGTGGAAATGGCATGGCAAGCCGTTCCACAGGACTACATCCAGCATCTCTACGATCGTCTCCATGGGAGAATAGCAGCCTGCATTGCTGCGAAAGGTGGATATACACTGTACTAGTGCCGACATTGTGCATGCTCTGTTGCCTGTGTCTATGTGCCTGTGGTTCTGTCAGTGTGATCATGTGATGTATCTGACCCCAGGAATGTGTCAATAAAGTTTCCCCTTCCTGGGACAATGAATTCACGGTGTTCTTATTTCAATTTCCAGGAGTGTAAATGATGCCAAAACATATAAATATAATCAGCATAGCATCGTCACAGACGTAAAATAAGGTGTAGTATAGGCCACATCGTCCACATCACTATGTGGTCTATACTACACCTTATTTTACGTCTGTGACGATGCTATGCTGATTATATTTATATGTTTCGACGATGCCATTATGGCCGTATCACTTTAGGACATGGTGTAAAAAAGATCTGAGGATGGTCATTACAGACTGAAACCGGTCATCGTCTAAAGAATTCATATTGTGATCAGCGACTGGAATAAAAAAAGCAGTCAATTCTTCACTTTCTAACTTATGGAGGATCAACGATTTGCTCCAGTAGTATAGTGATCCTGAAACCATAAGAAAAAATTGAGAGGCTGCTAAGAAAAATGTTCAGCTGGCGCATAGTAGGTAGGCTGTTGGATACAATCAGAGAAGGTGTCCGATCTCGTTACCAGTGGGTAGTATTGTATTTTTGAAGACTTTCTGGGCACAAAGTAAAGGTGCTCAGAAGGCCGCTGCTAAAACGCTTCCCATATTTGTCGGGCCTTATACGGTTGTAAGTTTCCTGATCCATCTTCCCAGAAACTTTCAAGGGCTCATATAAGCCAACTCAAGGTGGTCAACGGGGGAGCGGGGGGGGGGGGGGGGGGGGGGGAGGGAGGACTGTGGATTTGGAATCCCTCTGGCGCATGGAGTGTTACTGTCGCCGGTAGAGGGCATGTCGAAAGAGAAGGTAGTTGAGGGCTGCGGCGACCTGAAGAGAAGGAGACGGTGTGACACGGACGGCAATGAGCGCAAGGGTAGCGTTCATCTCACGCTAGGTGAGGAGAAGCCTACGTCATAGTGACGTAACACTACGTCATCGTGACGTAAATAACCTAAATCGACTACATGAGTGCGTAAATCGATCTTTGCGGTTGTACCGATAACGCCAAAGCTTAATGTAAATACATGTGTACAAACGAAGTGACAGGAGTTACCTGTTACGCTCATCCCAGTTGAATTAGTTATTAAGCTGTAATCCCAACAATTTGGGATGGTATTATGTGTTTCAGGAACATAATGAATGTCTGAACAAAGGAACCATAACCAAAGTAAAAAAAAAAGCATTTAGTCTATTTTATTTTAAAAATCCGATGAATCGTGCATAAATCGTGTGGATAGAAACGTGAAATAATTAATTATTAAGCTGCAATCCAAAGAATGTGGGATATTATTGTGTGTTTCATGTACATAACGAAAGTGTCTAGGCATTTTTTAGTCCGATTAATCGTGCATAAATCATGTGGATGGAAACGTGAAATAGGGAGAAATTAAAGTGTTTCGTATTTTTATAAAAGCCAATGAACTGTACATAATTCATGTGGGCAGAAACGTTAAACTAACAAACTGAAATTCGAAGTAATTCCGAATGTTGCTGGAAATATTAAACCATCTAGGTCGATTTAATTTTGCCTTCATGTTGTAAATCAACACAGAACACTGAACAGCGCAGATTCAAGACGCACACAACAGTCGATGCATACAGAATGCACACAACAGTCGATACGACAACTCGTGGAACTCACGATTACGCGTGCCTACGTCACGTTGACGTAGGGCTCTCCTCACCTAGCGTGAAATGAATGCTACCCGGAGCGCAAGTGGGGCTGCGTGTTGTGGCCGAGCGTCTGGCGTGGCCCCCTGGCAACACTGGTGCCTTTGCTCACTGCGGGTTTGGCGGGGCCGAGTGTTGGTCGCAGATGCAAACGTGGCTCGTTAAGGGGCTTCGGAACGCCCTATACTTGCAATGTTAAAATAACGCTTATAAATTACATCTTTCCTCACAAAGTATTTGAGGTAGGAAGTTGAACTTTTTACAGATTATTTATTGGAATATGGGCTACAACTTAACAAAGGGATTTTACAAAATTTTAGTTCAGTTATTAAAGATGATTTCTTTTCAATTGTAATGAAAATTCACAACATTTTTTTGTTTATTTATATATTCAAAAATATACAGTTTTTTGGAAAAAGGCTGTGTTAAATTATGCAGAAGGTACTGTGTAACATTTACTGAAAGTTTGAAACAAATATGTTTGGAAGATCCTTAGAAAACATGTAATTAGTATGAGAAAATAAAAGTTTTGGGAATCGAGCGACAAAGATTGGATTAACTTTTTAGTGCATTCCAGGTCCATAGGATGGATTATCTTCATCCTCTGTAAACTCCTCCTCCAGCTTCCTCTTGTTCCTCCTCCTGTTTACTCTTGCTTGTATTTCTAGACTCTTTACAGCCCTGTCTGCAGCCCGAAGGCGTTCCTTGTCTAAAGCAAGCATCGCTCGTACCATGTTAGAATGTTATTATTTACAGTAATAACACATACCTTTGGCTTTCCAACATTTCTCCTTTTCTTAAAAGCCTTCAGAGGATTTCTAATACCTTTACTTTTACTCATTATTATACTTCAACAAAACAGAGACTCAAGAAACAGAATTAATTACGAATATTTTCGAGATAACGTCAGAGTAAATAAACATGAAACAATCGACAATCACACCAGCGATATATATTGAACCATCACAGGTTAGCCACAACACATACTTTATCTCACATCACTAAAATGTACCTGATGAACACGGACGTTAATAATAACACCATTTGACAGCAGTTTAACAGCGCCACAGTGGGTCACGCCCATGTAGAACACATTTCAAAAAAAAATTTAAAAATAGTTGTAGTCTTCGGAATTGAATAAATTATATATCTATTAAAAGGTAATAGTCTGCAGATTCAGAAAACGCAAAAAAGTAAAAATTGAACTTTTCATGATTTTGAGACTTTCCGGAGCCCCTTAAGAGCCACTTCGGCAGGACGCGCAGTATTTCGCGTGTCCTCTGCTACTGAAGTTGCAAGCAGTTTGTGTCAGTTGTGGTGCCGGGTAGGAACCGGTGTGACCTTTGCAAGTACTGGACGCGGTGGCGTGTGCTGGATGATACGCGTGGGTTTCCGACTACGAGTAATCTTCGTTGCGTGCTTCTCCCGGCCCTCTCTAAGCAGGCGTTTGTCAATGGGCGCTGTACTTTGCGAGAAATCACGGCGAGCATCCGATTAGTGTGCACGTCACTTGGTGTCGTGTGGTGGCTACTTTGACTCCGTATTCTGGTTGCCCGTTGTTATGTATACAGGGTGTTACAAAAAGGTACGGCCAAACTTTCAGGAAACATTCCCCACACACATTTTAGTTTCGTCAGTATATACTGTACTTCCTCGATTCACCGCCAGTTGGCCCAATTGAAGGAGGTAATGTTGACTTCGGTGCTTGTGTTGACATGCGACTCATTGCTCTACGGTACTAGCATCAAGCACATCAGTACGTAGCGTCAACAGGTTAGTATTCATCACGAACGTGGTTTTGCAGTCAGTGCAGTGTTTACAAATGCGGAGTTGGCAGATGCCAATTTGATGTATGGATTAGCACGGGGCAATAACCGTGGCGCGGTACGTTTGTATCGAGACAGATTTCCAGAACGAAGGTGTCCCCCAACAGGAAGACGTTCGAAGCAATTGGTCGGCGTCTAAGGGAGCACGGAACATTCCAGCCTACGACTCCCGACTGGGGAAGACCTAGAACGACGAGGACACCTGCAATGGACGACGCAATTCTTCGTGCAGTTGACGATAACCCTAATGTCGGCGTCAGAGAAGTTGCTGCTGTACAAGGTAACATTGACCACGTCACTGTATGGAGAGTGCTACGGGAGAACCAGTTGTTTCCGTACCATGTATAGCATTTGCAGGCACTATCAGCAGCTGATTGGCCTCCACGGGTACACTTCTGCGAATGGTTCATCCAACAAAGTGTCAATCCTCATTTCAGTGCAAATGTTCTCTTTACGGATGAGGCTTCATTCCAACATGATCAAATTGTAAATTTTCACAATCAACACGTGTGGGCTGACGATAATCCGCACGCAATTGTGCAATCACGTCATCAACACAGATTTTCTGTGAACGTTTGGGCAGGCATTGTTGGTGATGTCTTGATTGGGCCCCATGTTCTTCCACCTACACTCAATGGAGCATGTTATCATTATTTCATACGGGATACTCTACCTGTGCTGCTAGAACATGTGCCTTTACAAGTACGACACAACATGTGGTTCATGTACGATGGAGCTCCTGCACATTTCAGTCGAAGTGTTCGTACGCTTCTCAACAACAGATTCGGTGACCGATGGATTGGTAGAGGCGGACCAATTCCATGGCCTCCATGCTCTCCTGACCTCAACCCTCTTGACTTTCATTTACGGGGGCATTTGAAAGCTCTTGTCTACCCAACCCCGGTGCCAAATGTAGAGACTCTTCGTGCTAGTATTGTGGACGGCTGTGATAGAATTCGCCATTCTCCAGGACTGCATCACCGCATCAGGGATTCCATGCGACGGAGGGTGGATGCATGTATCCTCGCTAACGGAGGGCATTTTGAACATTTCCTGTAACAAAGTGTTTGAAGTCACGCTGGTACGTTCTGTTGCTGTGTGGTTCCATTCCATGATTAAAGTGATTTGAAGAGAAGTAATAAAATGTGCTCTAACATGGAAAGTAAGCGTTTCCGGACACATGTCCGCATAACATATTTCCTTGCTTTGTGTGTGAGGAATGTTTCCTGAAAATTTGGCCGGATCTTTTTGTAACTCCCTGTGTAAATGTGTTATTTATGAAGGTTTTACCCGGTACTGCTAGAGTCCAGTTCTATCAATGTGTTGCGCTTCTGGCTGTCACTATTCCAAACTGATTTTAGAATCTAAGGATATAGAATGCAGATGTAATTCTTCTACTTTACTAATTGAACTATATAGTTAGTGAAAATTATTTCTGAGACATGTCTATAGTTATCATTTGGCTAGTATCGAGAGCTCGAACTGTTTACTAAATTCTTTGCATCTATAGAAAAACTAAAGAAGAATTTCTGCGTTTGTAGTATTTTAATTTTGGCTGAAATTTGTAATGAAGCTTTCTAGTACTGAGGTAGCGACAACCGCCGTTCCGTGTTATCAGAAAAGGAGGAATTATTGCTACTGGCGTCGCCTCTGCCACCGCCTATATCATCATAAACTGGAACAACTTTTGTCAGTCATTTTGGCTACTTCGAAGGCAATGGCGTTTTGATAGTTACTGGCAACAACCGATGGTTGATATTTATGACGTAATCATTTGACCAGATTTTTTGCTGTTTGTAATGTAAATGTATTTTTTTTACTTCATTTATTATTCTTTATCGAAAGGAAGTGATTTCATACTGTTGTCGTATTGAAGTGTTTGCCATCAGTTGGTTATTGGAGTTTAGTCTTTTGTGTTAATTTTATTCTTGGATGTTTGTTTTTAAAAATAAATTCATTAGTTTTTTTAGAAATGTTAATAAATTCATTATGGCTCAGTACCTTTCCGCTCAACACCAGCTCTCTCCCGCATTTCAGTAGGTCATAGTGATCAGATTATCCAGTTAGTTGCCACGAGCTGTTCAATTACGCTGTCTTTTAATCACCTCTCTGACACCTCACATTGGATCTTCGATGACGGATGAGGGTGAACGAACAGCAACATAAGGGATGAGCGTACAGCAACATAGCAACTTGTATTTTGGGAAATATGGGTAAGTACTCCACGAGTTCACATATATTATATCAAGCAATTGTTTAACTTCTGGCCAAACAGTATGACCCGTGCCCGGATCATGTTCATGCCGTTTATTGCTTGTCATCTTGTGTTTACGGTATTGCCGCCTCGTTTGTTATTCGATTTACTGGCGTCACTAAGTTGCTGGCTTGCCTGCCTGTGAGTGGCAGCAGCACCACTTGTCGATAAGAACACTCTCGTATTATCTTTGGAGCGACGGCTAATATTTCTGGGTCATCGAGTGTCTGGAGTTAGCAATGAGGTCTGGACAGCCATGACTCGCCCGATCGTTGCCGACACACATGACTTGAGTGGTGACGACCTTGGTTGGTCGTTCAGTCGGTCGTCTCATCGGACGACATGTCTTTGGTTGCTGACCGCTTCTGGATTCTCTGTGTGTGTCAACTTGTGATTTGTCCTTGTTGTCCCTCAGTGACTGGTTTTAGTATCGTTCGAGTTGTTTGTGGAAGTGTTTCCGTGGAACCGTGTGTAGTTTGTGGTTTTGACTGGCCAGTTATTGTAACGCTCTCTGCGTGTTGGATGTAGTCGGTCAGTTGGGACAGAGCACCGAGGATATCTCCGCGGTACGTCGTCAGGCCGGGACCGCTGGCAGTGTGCACGTGCGGTCGGATTGTGAACGCGTTTTGAAATTTGTAAGACTGGATGTCAATTATGAATATTAAGGTAAATACATTGTTTGTTCTCTATTAAAATCTTTCATTTGCTAACTATGCCTACTAGAAGTTAGTGCCTTCCGTAGTTTGAATCTGTTATTTAGCTGGCAGTAGTGGCGCTCGCTGTATTGCAGTAGTTTGAGTAACGGAGATTTTTGTGAAGTAAGTGATTTGTGAAAGGTATAGATTAATGTTAGTCAGGGCCATTCTTTTGTAGGGATTTTTGAAAGTCAGATTGCGTTGCGCTAAAAAAAAAAAAAATATTGTGTGTCAGTTTAAGCACAGTCGTGTATAATTGTTCTAAGGGGACGTTTCAGTTCGTTGCCCACTGAACCTGGAGACTGAAGTTGAGTGATCAGTTAACCTATTATGAAACCTCAACTGTTGCGACATCTCTTCGTTCACTGCTGGTTGTTGCTTCCTGGGCCGTTCCAGCTAGCGGCAACGTATGGTTTGTTGGAGTCGGCGAAATTTCGCAGCCGTCTTTCTGTATGGTCTTTAACTATTAAACTGGTTGTTACTTATCAGTGAAGTGCACCAGCTGTATTTTCTGCCTTGTGGCGGTTAACGCCCCAGTTACGTGCCTTGGTCGTTAGCGTAGTTTTCCGGCAGTGTGTTTTTCCTCACCATGTTGATACTCTCTGGCACGACGTGTAGTTCGACAGCCTTTTAGTTGTTTGTTTATATTTTTTTATAGTGGCTATTGTGCTTTGGCTGTTTTTAGACGCCAATTTTGAAGACGTAGTGCTGCTGGTATCCTTCGTCCTCGGCTGATACTTTCCGTTGTCATGCGGAAGGGAATTGATTAGGTTGTTGGTCGGTCCTTCATCCACCCCTGGATCGAGTTGCCATCCGATTATTTAACCTTACTTTTGGCTGCCTGTCTCACATCACCTTACGTCAGAGCTACCTCCCCAGGCCGACCCTTGGAACACTTCTGAGCACCACTATCCTGTTGGTTTTACATTGTAATTTTCATTGTAGTTTGATGTACTGAGCAAGGCCTTCAGCCGTGTATTAATTTACTTTGTTTTAATTTTAAAATAATTCCTTCAGCTGACTTAAATTAAAATTTGAAGATTGATTTGTTTAAAACCTAAATTTTGAAGTTTTGTTCCATGTGAAATTCTTGTTATCCAGGCCTTAAGGCCTGGATTGTTGAATGTCCAGTGTGTGGCTTTCAGCCAAGCTTTTACGTGAAATATTTTTAAGATAAGGCCTTCAGACATCTTAAATTAAAATTTGAAGATTCATTTGTTTAAAACGATTTTTTAAAAAAATATTTCTGTGTGTTAAATTTTTGTTATCCAGGCCCTAAGCTCTGAGTTGTTCAATGTCTTGAGTGTGGCCTTCAGCCGAGTACTTACGTGAAATATTTTTTTTAGTGTGGCCTTCAAAAAAATGGTTCAAATGGCTCTGAGCACTATGGGACTCAACTGCTGTGATCATAAGTCCCCTAGAACTTAGAACTACTTAAACCTAACTAACCTAAGGACAGCACACAACACCCAGCCATCACGAGGCAGAGAAAATCCCTGACCCAGTGTGGCCTTCAGCCGCGTGTATTGTTTAAAGTAATTTTTTAAAACTTGTGTTCAGGTCTTCAGTCGTTCTTGTTTCTAGTGTGGTTTTGGGCCTTCAACCCAGAGGTATCTCAAGTTTTCTTAAATAGGCCTTCAGCCATATTGTTTTATTTTGATCCTTATAAGGCAATGTGTAATTAAGTGGTTCTTAGGAAAATAAAAGTTCGTGTGTTTTGTGCAACTGACAGTAACTGATTACCGCCCCCTCGACAACCATAACCTGATACGCTCTATCCTTTGAAACCATATTCACAGTACACTGCCTGACCAGAAAAGTAAAGCATCCAGCAGACATAGTCGGATACCAATGTGACTTCACACACGTATACACATTCGGCAGGTATGTAAGTGACTGGAGTTGCAATTCTCTGTGACAGGTAAAATGGCCACAAGAATGCAATAGTGCTGTTCGTATTTAGTCTTGTTATAAGGCCTGTTAGTTAGTTGCCACGAGCTGTTCCATTACGCTGTCTTTTGATCACCTCTCTGACACCTCACATTGGATCTTCGATGACGGATGAGGGTGAACGAACAGCAACATAAGGGATGAACGTACAGCAACATAGCAACTTGTATTTTGAGAGATATGGGTAAGTACTCCACGAGTTCACATATATTATATCAAGCAATTGTTTAACTTCTGGCCAAACAGGGGAGGGAACAGCATCAGATGTTGAGTGATCACTGTGAATGATGCAGAGATGCTTCGTGCTCGTGTGAGATAGCTTTATCAGCACCTGACAGGGTCTGAAATTGGCCTCATTGTGGGCCTTCGTTTGGGCGGTTGGTAGAATCGTGCAATATCCAGATTTGTGGAGCGTTCGGATGTGACAGTGGCCTGGTGCTGGACTGCATGGGAACGTGAGGGATGACGTACTCGCTGTCAAAGTTCTGGTCGACCACTCTGGACCGACGCATTGTGCACCAAGCACGTCGTAACCTCTTCGACACTGCGTCTGCCTTACGAGACCAAGTAATGGACTGCCTGCAATATTTTATACCATCTCGCACCATTGTTCGGAGCCTAGTAACAGCCCTACTAGGCGTTTACTGTCCGGTGTATAGGCTGCTTTTAACACCACAACACAGACGGTTGCGTTTGGAGTGGTGGTGTGCTGGGAATCACAGACTCCAGATGAATGGCACCACACTGTGTTCTGCGACGAATCTCGCATGTGGACCACCCTAGACTGGATGACTGTAGGCAGCGAGTAGGCTGGTGTCCTGCAGAAAGGTCCCAATTCTCAGATGTTTTGGAAAGGTACAACGGTGTTACTCCTGACGTCGTGTTGTCTTTAGCCACTGGGTATGACGTCACGTCACGGCCAGTAGTGATTGAGGGAACTCCGATGCCAGAGCGGTACGTCACGGACATTATGTGTCACCTAACAAGCGACAGTGCCGTATAGCCCTTGTTTAGCGACGAAGCCCACTTTCATTAGGATGGGGTCATCATAAGCGAAATTGGCGCCTTTGGGGGACTGAGAATCCACATTTCGCGATCGAGAAGTCTCTTCACCCTGAACAGGTGACTGTGGTGTGCAGTGCAGTCACAGAATAATCGGTGCGCTACTCCTTGGTGGCATGGTGACTACCGAACGGTACGTGAAAGTTTTGGAAGATGACTTCAGCCACATTATCCAAAGTGACCCTGATTTCGACAAGATGTGGTTCGTGCAAGAAGGAGCTCGACCCCATCATGGCCAATGATGGCAAGCGTATCGAACATGTCCCAACGTAAATCCAAATATCTGTGATGACGTTTACATATCGAATAAATTGTTTGCACGCTGCGGTTTGTAACTAAGTTACTTTTTTTTCATACAGTTCAGTAATTGCCACCCTGTACATTCCCTAGATCTTCTCTCAACAGAACGTATGTTAGACCAGCTCAGGAGTGGACTCCACCCTCCCGCCGGTGTCCAGAATATCGAGGACCAGTTACAGCAGGTGCGTATACAACAGTCTTATGACACCCTTCCCAACAGAATTAGTTCATTCATCCAGGCTAGAGGAGGTGAAACGTCATACTCATAAGAGGGCCAATAGTGCAGATTTCTTTGCAACTATGACTCGATTTTGTAATCACTGAAATAAAATGACATCCCTCTTAACTTCGTTTCCTCTTCGCCTTCTGGGCATCACACCATTTTTGTTGGGCAGTGTATATTTCCCACTGCTGCGATTTTACTATACCTAACCGTCCGTTTGACAGTTTATTTTTCCTTGTTGATTTGTGCTTCTTACAGTCTTACGTCCGTTAACCTCTAAACATCAATTTTACACAAATGTAGAATTTTGCGGATAAATGAACTTGAAGGGTGGCTGTCTCCGTATTAAAAAATATATTTGTTTCGTCATTAATCTTTCCGACTGTTTTACTTCCTTTGTCAGTTAGATTCCTCTACCATCTTAATGACTTTAACACCAGAAATATGGGACGCACTGTATAACCTTTCTTCTGGGAAAGATAGCTCACATACAGGAACCATCTTTTGCGTGTGGCATATCGTTATTAACTTTCAGCGCGGGGACAACAGGGATATCAAAGAAAAGTTTGCTGTTTTCGGAACACTATTTACGCCATATAAGAGTGCGTTTCTTATCGATTTTTGCTACCGTCACTTAACTGGCCGTCATCTACGAAATACACAATCCAGTTACATTAATGTGATGACCTGTCAGAAACCTGAATAACCGCCTTTTGCAGCGTGGACGTGCAGGAAGAGAGTAAATGAAGTTCCGCAAGGTACCGACAGGGATGTGAAGTGATTCCTATTCTAGTGACGTGGCTAGGTCAGCTAGGTTTCTCAGTTCGGATTCACGACGTGAATAGCCCGACTAGGTGGTCTCACAGATTCTCGATTGGGTTTTAATCCTTCCTGTATGGTGGCCAGGATGATACGGTAATTTTTGGAAATTTGTGGTACGGTCTTATGGGACCAAACTGCTGAGGTCATCGATTCCTAAGCTTACACACAACTTAATCTAACTTGAACTAACGTAAGATAAGGACGACACACCCACCCATGCCCGATGGAGGACTCTAACCTCTAACGGGGGAAGCCTCGCGGACCATGCAAGGCGCCTCAGACCACTCGGCTACCCCGTGCGGCAATGATACGGTAAAAAAATAGTTCAAATGGCTCTGAGCACTATGGGACTCAACTGCTGTGGTCATAAGTCCCCTAGAACTTAGAACTACTTAAACCTAACTAACCTAAGGACAGCACACAACACCCAGCCATCACGAGGCAGAGAAAATCCCTGACCCCGCCGGGAATCGAACCCGGGAACCCGGGCGTGGGAAGTGAGAACGGTACCGCACGACCACGAGATGCGGGCAATGACACGGTAAACTCATCCTGGCGCACGCACTTCCAGTGCGAGCTGTGTGATTCATTGCGTTGTCCTGTTGGTAGATGCCATCGTGCCGAGGACAAAACAAACTGCACGTAAGTGTAGACATGGTCATGGTCACCAAGGATAGATGCTTACTTGTATTGATCCACTGTGCCTTCCATAACGATTGAATCGCCCCGGATATACCACGAAAATACTCCCCAAACCATTAACCTCCTTCCTCCGCCGTGGATCCTTCCGAAGATTGTTGCAGAATCCGACACGCCAAAGGCCATCCGTCCAATGGAGCATAAAGTACAAGGTGCGACAGTAAAGTAATGAGACTGATGCGAAAAAAATGTTGCTCACCGATTTAGTCAAGTTTAGTGTTGTCTCCTTCAAAGTAGTTCCCTTCTGAAACTTCCTGCCAGATTAAGGGGCTCCGGAACGCCCTATACTTGCAATGTTAAAATAACGCTTATAAATTACATCTTTCCTCACAAAGTATTTGAGGTAGGAAGTTGAACTTTTTACAGATTATTTATTGGAATATGGGCTACAACTTAACAAAGGGATTTTACAAAATTTTAGTTCAGTTATTAAAGATGATTTTTTTCAATTGTAATGAAAATTCACAACATTTTTTTGCAATTTTTTATTTATATATTCAAAAATATACAGTTTTTTTGGAAAAAGGCTGTGTTAAATTATGCAGAAGGTACTGTGTAACATTTACTGAAAGTTTGAAACAAATATGTCTGGAAGATCCTTAGAAAACATGTAATTAGTATGAGAAAACAAAAGTTTTGGGAATCGAGCGACAAAGATTGGATTAACTTTTTAGTGAATTCCAGGTCCATAGGATGGATTATCTTCATCCTGTGCAAACTCCTCCTCCAGCTTCCTCTTGTTCCTGCTCCTGTTTACTCTTGCTTGTATTTCTAGACTCTTTACAGCCCTGTCTGCAGCCCGAAGGCGTTCCTTGTCTAAAGCAAGCATCGCTCGCACCATGTTAGAACCTATTTTCATTCCCATATTTCTAAATACCTTGCACCTTACAATGTTGCCATCATTGAAAGTCGCAACAGCATCATACACACCAAAGTGAAGTGTTTCTATTCCAACAAATACAGTCTTGGGGATTCTCGACCATATAACACTATTTACACTTTCATTGGGGTTTTGAGTTTTTCCGTGAATACACTTTTTCAACCGTTCAGGTGCTGCTAAGTCTCTGAAAATAGATTTAGCCACAACACATACTTTATCTCATATCACTAAACTGTACCTGATGAACACGGACGTTAATGATAACACCATTTGACAGCAGTTTAACAGCGCCACAGTGGGACACGCCAAGGTAGAACACATTTCAAAAAAAATTTAAAAATAGTTGTAGTCTTCTGAATTGAATAAATTATATATCTATTAAAAGGTAATAGTCTGCAGATTCAGAAAACGCAAAAAAGTAAAAATTGAACTTTTCATGATTTTGAGCCTTTCCGGAGCCCCTTAAAACTGTGTGCCGGACCGAGACTCGAACTAGGGCAAGTGTCCTACCATCCTTTTTTTTGCATTTTGTTCGTTGTTGATCGTTGTGTTTGTTCGTTGTGGACGTCACATGACATCCGTTTAAGTACGTTGTTGATCCTTTCACTCAGTTTTTTTATTACAGATGCAAACCAGCTCTCTGACCGAACACGCTGAGCTACCGTGCCGGCAAACCATCTGAGCTACCCAAGCACGACTCACGCCCCGTCTTCACAGTTCGAGTCTCGGTCCGGCACACAGTTTTAATCTGCCAGGAAGTTTTATATCAGCGCACACTCCGCTGCAGAGTTAAATTATCATTCTGGAAACATCTCGTAGGCTGTGGCTAAGCCATGTCTCCGCAATATCCTTTCTTTCAGGAGTGCTAGTTCTGCAAGTTTCGCAGGAGAGCTTCTGTAAAGTTTGGAAGGTAGGAGACGAGGTACTGGCAGGAGTAAGGCTGTGAGGAGTGGCTGTGAGTCGTGATTGGGTAGCTCAGCTGGTAGAGCACTTGCCCGCGAAAGCCAAAGGTTCTGAGTTCGAGTCTCAGTCCGGCACACAGTTTTAATCTGCCAGGAAGTTTCATATCAGCGCACACTCCGCTGCAGAGTGAAAACGACATTCTGGATAGTTCCCTTCTGATTGCACACACTTTTTCCAGTGCTTATGCCATTGATGCAAACATTTCTTGAACTCATCTTCTGTAATATCCTCCAAGACCCTCGTCACAGCTTTTTGGGCATTTTGTGTTGTTTGAAAATAGTGTCCCTTGACTGTCGTTTTCACTCTTGGAAATATAAAAAAGTCTCACAGAGCGATATCTGATGAATACGGTGGCTGTGGTAGTACCGAAATTTGTTTTGAGGTTAAAAATTGCTGTACTGACAGAACAGTATGGGGTGGCGCATTATTGTAATGCAGAATCCAATTATCAGAAATGTTGGCACGGACACGAAGAACTCTTTTACGAAGTCTTTCTAAAATTTCTTTGTATTAATATTGGTTAATTGTTTGTCCAGGAGGCACCCACTCTTTATGAACAATTCCCTTTGAATCAAGGAAGCACACAAGCATGCATTTCACTTTTGACTTTGACATGCGAGCTTTTTTTGGTCTGGGTGATCCCTTTGAGCACCATTGCGAACTTTGGCGTTTTGTCTCTGGATCTTACTGATAAAACGAGCTTTCATCACCAGTGATAACACGGCTTAACAATTCTGGTTTGAAACTTCCTGGCAGATTAAAACTGTGTGCCCGACCGAGACTCTAACTCGGGACCTTTGCCTTTCGCGGGCAAGTGCTCTACCATCTGAGCTACCAAAGCACGACTCACGACCGGTAGACACAACTTTACTTCTGCCAGTACCTCGTCTCCTACCTTCCAAACTCAGTTCTGCAAGGTTCGCAGGAGAGCTTCTGTAAAGTTTGGAAGATAGGAGACGAGGTACTGGCAGAAGTAAAGTTGTGAGTACCGGTCGTGAGTCGTGCTTCGGTAGCTCTGGTGGTAGAGCACTTGCCCGCGAAAGGCAAAGGTCCCGAGTTCGAGTCTCGGTCGGGCATACAGTTTTAATCTGCCAGGAAGTTTCATATCAGCGCACACTCCGCTGCAGAGTGAAAATCTCATTCTGGAATTCTGGTTTGATTTTCGTTTGCTCTAACAGATCGGCTGCTACATTTTCTCGTGTTTCTCGCAATTGTGGTGTGAGATTTTTGGGGACCATTTTTGGACAAATCTTTCTCATACCAAGATCTTCAGTTATTTTTAGACGAACCGTTTCTCGATTGATTTTCAGTTCTTCTGCAATCATTTTCACGGATAACCTTCGATCAGATCGTACGAGGTCATGCACCCTGGCCAAGTTGACATCCGTCCGTGAGGTTGATGGTCGTCCACTGCGGTCTTCATCTTCAACATTCGTTCTGCCTTCACTAAACATTTTATGCCGACAAAAAACTGGAGCTCTTGACATAACCTCCTCTCCAAAAGCCTTCTGAAGCTTACCGTAAGTTGTCGTCGCGTTATCACCCAATTTAACGCAAAAAGAAATGGCATACCGCTGCGCAACATTATGCGGTTCCATTTCCGTGACGAGAGACACAAACACGTGTTAACGTATTTCAGCACAACTCACGACTGAGCAGTTGCATCGATGTGCCGCTTAGACTAGAAGCAGCTTATAGACCAAGGTGAAAGATTTTGAGCCTACGCAAGCCTGCAGGGTTGCCATATCTTGCACAGAAAATCAGTCTTATTACTTCAGGTCGCACCTCCTATGATTCATGTGAAATGGCCATCTGTCACCTCTCAGTGTGCGCCATTTGTGACATTGGGATGCAAATTGCAGCCTCCGCCGCCATTGAGCAGGAGTTAGCATGTGTGCATGAATCAGGCGCGTGCTGTGGAGGTCCACACGCAGCAACGTTGGCTGCACTGTCGTTCAATAGACACTGATGGTAGCCGCCCCTTGGTTCATCTGGGCGGCCAGTTGCTCAACAGCCACCTGCCGTCTCTGAGTAGTTACTGTACGTTGACGTCGAACACGGGCGGTGCTCACATTAATCCGAATGGACCATGTACAGGGTGCTTCAAAAATGTTCGGTATATTTGAAACGGCAATAAAAACGAAACGAGCAGCGATAGAAATACACCGTTTGTTGCAATATGCTTGGGACAACAGTACTTTTTCAGGCAGGCAAACTTTCGAAATTACAGTAGTTACAATTTTCAACAACAGATGGCGCTGCGGTCTGGGAAACTCTATAGTACGATATTTTCCACATATCCACCATGCGTAGCAATAATATGGCGTAGTCTCTGAATGAAATTACCCGAAACCTTTCACAACGTGTCTGGCGGAATGGCTTCTCATGCAGATGAGATGTACTGCTTCAGCTGTTCAATTGTTTCTGGATTCTGGCGGTACACCTGGTCTTTCAAGTGTCCCCACAGAAAGAAGTCACAGGGGTTCATGTCTGGCGAATAGGGAGGCCCAATCCACGCCGCCTCCTGTATGTTTCGGATAGCCCAAAGCAATCACACGATCATCTAAATATTCATTCAGGAAATTAAAGACGTCGGCCGTGCGATGTGGCCGGGCACCATCTTGCATAAACCACGAGGTGTTCGCAGTGTCGTCTAAGGCAGTTTGTACCGCCACAAATTCACGAATAATGTCCAGATAGCGTGATGCAGTAATCGTTTCGGATCTGAAAAATGGGTCAATGATTCCTTTGGAAGAAATGGCGGCCCAGACCAGTACTTTTTGAGGATGCAGGGACGATGGGACTGCAGCATGGGGCTTTTCGGTTCCCCATATGCGCCAGTTCTGTTTATTGACGAAGCCGTCCAGGTAAAAATAAGCTTCGTCAGTAAACCAAATGCTGCCCACATGCATATCGCCGTCATCAATCCTGTGCACTATATCGTTAGCGAATGTCTCTCGTGCAGCAATGGTAGCGGCGCTGAGGGGTTGCCGCGTTTGAATTTTGTATGGATAGAGGTGTAAACTCTGGCGCATGAGACGATACGTGGACGTTGGCGTCATTTGGACCGCAGCTGCAACACGGCGAACGGAAACCCGAGGCCGCTGTTGGATCACCTGCTGCACTAGCTGCGCATTGCCCTCTGTGGTTGCCGTACGCGGTCGCCCTACCTTTCCAGCACGTTCATCCGTCACATTCCCAGTCCGTTGAAATTTTTCAAACAGATCCTTTATTGTATCGCTTTTCGGTCCTTTGGTTACATTAAACCTCCGTTGAAAACTTCGTCTTGTTGCAACAACACTGTGTTCTAGGCGGTGGAATTGCAACACCAGAAAAATCCTCTGTTCTAAGGAATAAACCATGTTGTCTACAGCACACTTGCACGTTGTGAACAGCACACGCTTACAGCAGAAAGACGACGTACAGAATGGCGCACCCACAGACTGCGTTGTCTTCTATATCTTTCACATCACTTGCAGCGCCATCTGTTGTTGAAAATTGTAACTACTGTAATTTCGAAAGTTTGTCCGCCTGAAAATGTACTGTTGTCCCAAGCATATTGCAACAAACGGTGTATTTCTATCACTGCTCGTTTAGTTTTTATTGCCGTTTCAAATATACCGGTCATTTTTGAAACACCCTGTATTTATCATCGATAACACCTAATTCTCAAAACAAGCAGTCAGTTTCATACCCAGGGCTGAGTCTGCCTGGTTGGATGGTTGAATTGGGAGATAGGACCAAAGAGCGAGGTCACCGCTCCCATAGAATTAGGGAATGATGGGGAATGAACTATCCCGGCATTTGCCTGAATCACGGAAAACCTAAATCAGGATGGCCGGATGGGGTTTGAATATTCGTGATCCCGAATGCGAGTCCAGTGAGCTAACCACTGCGCCACCTCGCTCGGTGCTGAGACTGTGTAGCAGGAAGAGTAGTTTCAGTCTTTAACGTGTTTGATGACAGTATTAAGTTCGAACAAGGTTTGGCGAATGGGAACTGTGAGATTTAGGGTAACGACATTGCTTGTACACAAGCTGTTACTGTTTTACTACCATTCTAATGCTGATGTCTTCCAGTTTTTATTAAAAGAAAACCAGAAATGTCCAGCTGCCATATCTGCCTTCTGCATATAATATGGTCACTCGTCGTGTATTCTGGCGTAATCCAGTTTGCGTTGTCAGTAACGCGATTTGCTTTGATGGCGCTATTTCCGTGGCGAGGAATCGATGCGCTACAGTCGTAGCCAAGGAAATATTGCTGTTACCTCCCTCAGGCACTCGCGAGGCGCTATTACAGACACTTTTTCATTACAGAGCTAGCAAGATGAAGAGTTGTTGGCAGGTGAACTTCATGTTTTGTATGTTTGTTACGCAGCATTTATAAACGCCCTTTCCTTACTGGCAGTTTAAAGGCGCTACAGTCTGGAACCGCACGACCGCTACGGTCGCAGGTTCGAATCCTGCCTCGGGCATGGATGTGTGTGATGCCCCTAGGTTAGTTAGGTTTAAGTAGTTCTAAGTTCTAGGGGACTTACGACCACAGCAGTTGAGTCCCATAGTGCTCAGAGCCATTTGAACCATTTTGAACCTTACTGGCAGAGTACAATTTGGAAAAGATATTTAGATGTTACAGAAATGTATGCAAAGCATTTAAGAATGGTTTGCGTACTGGGAAGTACGTCACAAGTGCGGTGGTACGATGCAGTGACCATTACGACATACATCAAGTAAATCTGAATTACCGTTAACAACCTAGTCAGCTTCTTCTTTACCGTACAAATACAGAAGCATTTATTTTCTGCTTTTGATATATCAGACCATGGTGGCTATTGTACCTCTTCATTGTTTGAAAGGATTCTTTCACCGTGAAAATAACCATATTGATACCAAGTAACAAAGTGGTAACAAATATTAGATCAGACTTAAAGAAAAAGAGTATGCATGTTCGACTTTGTATGCTAGTGATATTTAGACGACACGACGCAGTATACCATTCAGCCGTTGTGCTCTCAAACAATGAGTGCACAAACATGACACATATCTCAAACACATAGACACTCACACAATAAATTAATGTGATCAACTACAGGATTGTACAAATGACTTGCAGACACCATTTGAATAAAATTAAGCTTGCTATTCAATAAATAGTACGACCTACAGAGAGCCCTGCAAACATACCTCGTATCACATCGTCTGCAGCAGTAGAAGTGAAACACTAGAAGAGGCGTCCTCTTAAAATGATAGTTTGTCTAGAGAAAAATGAGAGTGTCACAGAGAAATTTTTTTTTCCCTCGCAGTGCCTATACACAACATTTATTATGAACTCTTTGGTTTTAATACATTACGTGTTATATGAAATATTTTTCTTTACATAGTAATTGGTTCATCTTAAGAATTTACCAAAGTAAGTGAAAAATTAACACACTTATAAGATAAGCTTTACGTTTTTGATTCTGAACGCCGTAAATCGAACTCACAAATACCAGTAGTCAATACATTTGTCTCATGTGTTATTTCATGATTTATCAGATATTGGAAAGCAGGGTTAGGCAATTTCATGAAACACCATGCTGTTATACCGGCATCTATACTTGGTAAACACAGTATTTTACACCAGATGATTAATTTTGGGGTCCGCAGCTCGCGGTCGTGCGGTAGCGTTCTCGCTTCCCACACCCGGGTTCCCGGGTTTGATTCCCAGCGGGGTCAGGGATTTTCTCTCCCTCGTGATGACTGGGTGTTGTGTGATGTCCTTAGGTTAGTTAGGTTTAAGTAGTTCTAAGTTCTAGGGGACTGATGACCTTTGATGTTAAGTCCCGTAGTGCTCAGAGCCATTTGAACCATTTTTTATTAATTTTGGTCTATGATACGCATCTTGAACGCCTAGAAAAAGTAAGAGGGACATCTTGCCGTACAAACTGCACTAAACGTATAAAGTAAGGCAATCAGAAATCAATTTACGCGTAAATGACTCAGTCTCAAATTTTAGTACAATTTTTTTTCAGTCAGATAGAGCCAGAAAATATAACTGTGGTAGAGTCAAAAGGTAATAAGCCAAAACATTTTCGTCGTTTTTTATGTAAACATGCAAATACCACATACAAACTATCCGAACAG
Organism: Schistocerca cancellata; assembly: GCF_023864275.1. Classification (NCBI taxonomy): domain Eukaryota; kingdom Metazoa; phylum Arthropoda; class Insecta; order Orthoptera; family Acrididae; genus Schistocerca; species Schistocerca cancellata. The sequence continues at coordinate 524,849,503 of NC_064633.1, forward strand.
GTATGTATCAACCTCTCTCTCTCTCTCTCTCTCTCTCTCTCTCTCACTCACTCCTGTTACAGGCGCGATATATGGACACTTTAATCTGATTAAGAGAAATTTTGGTAACTGATTTCAATTTGGACTTTGAGTTGTTTCGGAGGTGGTCCAGCAAAGACTCTTCCGGTTGTAATTGGCTCAGTGTAGACGGCGTTGACGCTGTGGAATGTAACTTTGTACGCCGCATTATTATGCAAATGGAGGTTACCGCTGCATCAGACCCGAAGATTTTTAAAAGATTACGTCCTTGGATTTGAGCTGTGCGGCAGGTGGAAGTTTTATAACTGAGAATTTCTGATAGGAACTGTGTTAACTAGATGCTGAAGTGTATCGAACTGATATATTCTCTTCAAAGATGTATAAGTAGAGACTAAAGTTTAAACAAAGCTGACCTTTTGTACATGTACATATACTCCGCTAACCACCAAGCGGTGTGTGGCGGAGGGCACCATTCGCGCCAAAGACATATTTCCCCCCCTCTGTTTCACTCGCGGATCGCACGAGGGAAAAACGACTGTCTGAACGCCTCAGTACGAGGTCTAATTTCCCTTATCTTTTAATGGTGATAATTGCGCGATTTGAAAGTTGGTGATAATAATATGTGCTCTACATCCTCGGCGAAGATCGGATTTTGGAATTTAGTGAGCAGTCCCTTCCGCTTAGCGCGTCGTCTATCTGCAAGTGTATCCCACTTCAAACTCTCAATGAGATATGTAACGCTGTCGCGATAGTTAAATGTACCAGTCACGAATCTTGCCGCTCATCTTCGGACCTTCTCAATCTCTTGAATCAGACCCAACTGGTAAGGGCCCCATACAGACGAACAATACGCTAAGACTGGACGAACTAACGTTTTGTAAGCAATTTCCTTTGTTGAGGGACTGCATCGGTTCAGGATTCTACCAATAAACCACAATCTAGAGTTCCCCTTACTCGTTACTTGTGGAATCTGATCGTTCCATTTGAGATCATTTCGAATAGTCACACCCAGATACTTGATGTATGTTACCGCTTCCAAAGACTTGGCATTTATTTTGTATTCGTACATTAATGGGGATTTTCGCTTTGTTATACGCAGCATTTCTGCAAATCCTAACTGATTTGTTCACAACTTTCGTGTCATACTGTGAGTGTGAGGCTTTTTATTTTGTCATGTTGCGCAATGGATTGATCAAACAAGTACCCTTCGGCTCCTGCAAGAAGCAATTTCCATCTCAAACTACTACAGAAGTCAGACAGACGCTCCTAATGTACCAACAAGAACAGCTTGAAAAACATTCAGCAACAAATATCTTCTGGAGTCGTCCGCTGTAAGGAAAAGACACAAAACTTTTCTATATTCTTATGTAACTAGTGGATTACTTGGGTACTGGAGTATTGCTAGTTAGGGTAAGAAAAACATTAAACCAATGAAAAATATTATTTATTGCAAAAAAATTCTGAGAAATCAAGTGAAACTTTTTCTTATAAATTTAATAAATTTCCAGGTTCTTTTCGGAACAGTAGATTGCCTCTTATGGATAGGAATGCTATTACTTTGCAATGTATGGAAAGGTTTTTTTCTCCCTTTTCTTTAAGAATGTTATTTACTCGGCAGAATGACTGAGAGCCGCGTCTACACAACTTGAATAACTTTTCTAGGTACAGTCAAGGCTGTCACTTGAGAAATGTAATGGAGTGTACTGTTATGGACGACAGATGGGGCTCGTATACACTGTAGCGCACAATACAAGTGTGGTGGCCAACACAGTGAACAATGCTTAATCACGAGCGACTCAATACAGAGTATAACTCCGATTCACTAAGGGCAGAGGTGCTCTCCCAGTGAAGTACTGAGGAGAGACTTTTTTCCTCGCTCTTTGCGTACACATATGCGGGCACTCACTCTCGTTACGTGTTCCCGCTCCAAGAGCGACAACCGAATGGCTCCTTTATCCGGAAAAGTTGCAAAGGTATATCATTCGCTGTCTTCCCTCACTCCTCTGGCTCTTTGCATCAGAAATATTCCGCCAATTAGCGTTGCTCTTTTAGACAGGCGAACGACCAATGTGCAAAGATGTAGCATCTCCATTAGCGGTATACTGCCCTCCTGTGCAAACTCCGTAACTATGCAGTTGGTCTGTCAAAAAATGCGTCCTCTGGGTGCTCCCACACAATGTAGCGGAATAACACGGGGGTTGTTATCCTTTCACTCTGGCAAAAGCTGTCCTCTCTCTGGGCAGTCGTTCTGGCCGAAGTAGGTGTGCACCGACCCACTCATCTGAAGGGACGGGCCTCCCAGAGGGCCGGCCGCCTCCATAGAATGAAAATTCCTGTGGCCGTCATGTTGTGTACGCCAGCCTCGACTTTTTCAACCTTGGTGTGCACTTGAGATTTACTTATTAGATTTGCATATCGCTTATATGAATTCACACAAAATTGACTCCACCTTATCGAGTTTGGGTTCGAATGAAGCTTCTTGATGTGCGGAATACAATTGTGGGGACGTAATATGTAAGAAATAAAGGTCAGGAGATCATGCCACCTTACAATACTTCTTTCCTGTAGACTACAGCATCATCGCCAAACAGTCTAAGGCCACTGCCAATACCATCAACCAGATCGTTTATGTAAATCATAAAAAGCAGCGGACCTATTACGGCTGCCCTGGGGCACACCTGATGTTACGCTTGTTTCTGTTGAAGTCTCGCCATCCAGGACGACATACTGCTCTCTGTCTGTTAGAAAACTTTCTAGCCAACTGCATATGTCATCAGACGGACCACAAGCGCGCACTTTTTGGAGCAAGGGACAGTGCGGAACTGAGTCGAACGCCTTTCGAAAGTCGAGGAATATGGCATTAAATTGGGAGCCGGTATCTAGAGTCTGCTTTATATCATGCTCAAAGAGGAACAGCTGTGTCTCGCATGACCGCTGTTTCCTAAAACCGTTCTGGTTTCTGCAGATGAGCTTCTCAGAGTCTAGAAAGGTCATTATGTCTGAACACAAAATATGTTCCATGATTCTACAACAAATCGATGTCAGTCAAATTGACCGATAATTAATTATGTGCATCTGATTTTCTACCCTTTTTATAGATTGCTATGAACTGGGCCTTCTTCCAGTCCTGTGGAACTTTCCACTATTCCAATGTTCTCTGATAGATGGCGGGTAAGAATGGTGCTTTATTTGTAGCATAGTCAATATAAAATCTTATGGGGATACAGTCTGGGCCAGCTGCCTTCTTGGCGTCTAAGGATCTTAACTGTTTTACAATCCCATATACACTAAACACTATGTCAGCCATCCTTGTCTTTGTTTGATAATTGAAAGTGGGAATGGTGCTGCAGTCCTCTACTGTAAACGAGTTTTTGAAAGCTAGGTTCAGAATTTCGGCGTTCTGTTCATCATCATCCGTTGTATTATCCTTACTGTCAGCAAGAGAGGGTATTGAATCATTTGTAGCGTTCATAGATTTTACATACGACCAAAATGTTTTGGGTTTATATTTAGAATCTGGAGATAAAATATTGCTTTCAAATTCGTTAAAAGAATCTCTCATTGACCTTTTGACAGCTGCTTTCATTTCGCATAATTTCTGTTTGTCAACAGGCCAGAGACTAGGCTTTAAACGACTGTGCAAAATTCTCTGCTTTGTCAGCAACTTCCTAACATGTTTGTTGAACCAAGGTGGATCCTTTCCCTCCCCTATATTTTTGCTAGGCACATCTTTCTCTAGCACGTGCTGGATAATACCTTTAAATTCCAATCAAAGATGCTCAATACTTTGTGTTCAAAGGTGAATGCTTGGAGCTGGTTATGAAGATATTCATTAATGACGTTTTTATTTGCTTTCCCAAACAACAAAACTCCACACTGTTTCTTTGGTTATGTTGCAACTTCCACTGACATAAAGCCACAACGACATTATGGTCGCTAATACCTTGTTCTAGATTAACTTCCTCAAAAAGGTCAGGTCTGTTTGTCGCCAAGGTATCTAATATGATCCCGTCTCGAGTTTGTTTTCTAACCAACTGCTCCAGGTTGTATGTTGAGAATAACTTCACACAAGTCTTGGCCTCTGCCCCCCTGTGATAAACGTGTAATTTTCCCTGTCAATAGACGCCAAATTAAAGTCTCCACCTATAACTAATTGATAATTTGCATATTTTTTTCCTATGTACTCAAGACTTTCCCTGAAACGTTCTGCAACGTTTGTTGCGGACGCTGGTGGTCTATAAAAACATCCTAAAACAATGGTCACTCCTTGTCTGATTGACAGCTTTATCCAGACTATTTCACAGTCCGACCCAGTATCGATTTCAACTGCGCTTAAACAAACTGCAATGAACACACCACCTCCCATAGAATCAGTCCTATACTTCCTAAGCATTGTCCAATCTGAGTTCAAAATTTCACTGCTACTTACACTACTGGCCATTAAAATTGCTATACCAAGAAGAAATGCACGCAGAGTGGAGTTCGCGATGCCGATGAGCGAGGACGATGCGCGCGCCCGCCCGGGGCAGCCGCCTCGGACGCGCCGGAGTCGGCCGCTGGTCGGTCGGTTGGGCCTGGCCCGCCGGACGCCCCAGCGGCCGCTCCACACAGGACGGATCCCAGGTTGACGACCCAGGCTACGGCACCGGTTCATGACAGGATAGAACGACGATCGACAGGCGCTATTCGACCGCAGAAGACTACACAACACACGACCAACAGTATTCGGACGTCGGCCATACGTCACATCACGAAGGACGCAGCAATAAAGACGACCGCCAGGACTACGCCAGAAGACTCGATACATGTCGGGAGGAGGACAAAGAAACGCTGAAGGACATACAACGCCTTATCCACTATTCACGGGAAACGCAAGAGCAGGATAACGACACCTGTCTGGCATCTCCATCTTTGGACTCAGATGTCGAATCACAGCACGCCCACCAAACGGTCGACGACGCTGAGATGGCAGCGGCCTTTTCAGCAGAAAACGACAACGACTCCCCACACGCAGAGTGGGACTTTACGCTCGTACACAACAAACGGCGCAGAAGCAACGCATTAGCCAAGGACTTAGCCAACCCGGCTGAGAGACGAACAGAGACCATCCCCACGACGAACCGATTCGCCCCACTGACACCTCAAGCTGCGCCTCCATCACCCACCGACAAGCCGCAGGCACAAACTTCTAATGCCGCAGAAGCCGTGGACAGAGACAAGAATGTGCTTCGCAAAGTGCCCGCAGTCACTATTTATTACACAAAGGATTACGTTCACCTCAATGAAACGCTCAACGGACTTCTAGAGGGCAACCTTAAAGCTATATACCAAAAGGACCGCATCAAATACCACTTTGAGTCCTTCGAAGACCAAAGACGTGCAATAAAATTCTTCAAGAACCACAGCTTCTCCTATTTTACGCATCAAGCACCAGACGACAGGGAACTGAAAGTAGTTGTCAAACGCCTTCCGGCGGAAGTTACCGAAGAACAACTTTACTATGCCCTCAAGGAAAAAGGCTTCAAAGTGCTTCAAGTCTACCAATTTAAGGAGCGCGACGAGAAGACGAAACAACTGATACCGCAACCTGTGAACCGGGTCACCCTCCCATCCGGAAAAGACAGTGACAAGATATGTGATGTGAAATACCTGCTCTACACACGAGTGATAATAGAAACCTATAATAGTAAAGAAGGACCAGTCCAGTGCCGACATTGCCAACGTTTCGAGCATACAGCGAACTACTGTAGCATGCTAGCACTCTGCGTCCGCTGCGGTGGCTCCCATAAATCGTCGAATTGTACCCATCCTAGGACAGCACCCCAAAGTGCGCCAATTGTGACCAAGAACATCCAGCGACCTTCCGTGGCTGCCCCAAATTTCAAGAACTCCTACGGAAATATACTAGAAGGACACCAAAGAAGTCGACCCCACAACGACCTATAATTGTTAAGAACTCGGCCATGGCAGCGATTCTGGCCACCCAACAACAAGCGGCACCTCTCCCTGTGGAAACAATCGCCTCTCGACCACAACCGGCACCCAGAGTGACTCTACGACATACAAGACAACAGCGCTCGTACTCCGAAGCAATACATACCCATCCACCGACGCCAACACCAGCGGAGACATCATCTACCTGGTCGACCACGTTTACACCAGCGTTAACAGATATTCTTCAACTACTCACCGCCCTCCAGCAGAAGCTGACGTCTATCCTCTCGCTTGTAGAAAGCGTACTGACAGCTTTTCAAACATCCTAAATAGATAGACGGCATCACACGAGGCATCTTAACTTCTGCATTTGGAATGCCAACGGCCTGAAACTGAAGAAAATAGAATTCACGGACTTCTTACATCGCCACAGGATATACATAGCATTTGTCTCCGAAACACATTTCCGCGAGTCAACCGACCTCCGCTTGAGGAACATGCACATCTACCAGACGGACAGACGGGACCGACGGGGTGGAGGGGCCGCATTTCTGATCAAAAAATGCATTCGTCACCACCAAGAACGTTTACCCCAACTCCAGACTTTAGAGGCCACGGCAGTAACAATCCACACGACGCTCGGAAACATTACCTGTATTGCGGCTTACCTTAGCCCAAAGAAGCCTCTCCACCCAGAAGATCTTTACGCCGTTACAGAGGGTTACGACAAGATCCTCCTTGGAGGGGATCTTAATAGTAAACATGTTGCCTGGAATTCCCGTAAGACTAACCCAAAAGGACATATGTTGTTTGCACTGGCTGAGAATTTACATGTTTCCGTCCATGGCCCACGGGAACCGACGAGGATACCTTACGTCCAGACACAAGACCCTGATGTTCTAGCCATCGCCATAATCAAGAACATCAACCCGAATCTCCATCTGTGGACGCTGGATGATCTTTCGTCGGACCACAGACCGGTGTTAGGACTCATAGAGAGGGCTACTTTGCAACTCCCACTGCCGACGACAAGAACTTACGACTGGCAGCAGTTCTAAATCTACCTCAACAACAATGTGCGACCAACCCAGGTTGTTACTACCAGAGAAGCGATTGATGTGGCAGTCGCTGTACTTAACAGAGCGAAACAACGAGCACTCACGGAGCGCCTGCAACCAGATGTCAATTATGACGAGTTTCCACCACCACTGCAGGAACTTAAGACAAGACGCAATCGATTTCGGAAACGATGGGTCCGTTACCGTCATCCGGATGATAGACGGGAGACTCACAGACTAACCCGAGAACTCCGGCGGAAGGTTCAGGACTGGAAGCAACACACGTGGGAAATCCGAATGGACAACTTTTTATTACGCACCAAAGATGAATGGCGAATAGTTAAAAGTTTCAGACAGCAACAGCCCCCCCAACAGGGCAATTCGAGGACCCCATGGCCTCTTGTAGGACTCACTGGCGCAGGCGAAGCAGTATGCGGATACATACCAACAACAGATGACTTCGCCCCCCACAGAGGATGGAGATGATGCACTCCACCGTGCAGAGGAGGACACAGCGGTGGAATGGGAAGCTATTCGGGACGCCCTGACTAACACTATGCCCCAGCTGACAACGCCGGAGGAAATTCGGAGGATTATCAAGTATAGCAAACACACCTCACCTGGAACAGATAGAATCAGCAATACGGAATTGAAACACCTACAGAGAAAGCCTATTGTGCTTCTCACCCGGATAGTGAACAGCTGCCTCAGGACTGGATACTTCCCAGAGTCATGGAAGATTGCCAGAATAGTGCCAATACCAAAACCTGGCAAGGATCTCTCACACCCTGACAGCTACAGACCTATAAGTTTACTGCCGACGCTGGGAAAGGTACTGGAACGTGTCCTACTGAAACGCATGCTGGACATCCTTGTGGCACACATCATCCGACTGGAGCAGTTTGGCTTCCAGGCGAAGCTATCGGCTGAGTTACAACTACTGCGCATCACGGAATCTATCCAAGATAATTTCAACAAGAGAAAACATACCACTGGAATCTTTCTCGATATAGAGAAGGCTTACGATAAAGTATGGCGACGCAACTTGATCGTCAAGCTCCGACGTACCACTCCCCTACCAGACTGCTATTTCAAACTTCTCGACAATTTTCTTCAGGATCGCAGATTATATGTTCGCATTGATAATAAGAATTCAACAACGCGGCCTGTCCTTGAAGGACTTCCACAAGGATCGGTCATATCTCCACTGCTGTTTAGTTTATACATTAACGACCTCCCGACGGTGCCACATGTTACTGCCAGTTTCTATACCGACGACACAGCGCTCCTGATTGCAGCCACCAGAATGGTCTACCTCGTCACACGGATGCAGCGCCAACTAGATTTAGTGGACCACTGAACCCACAGGAACAAAATAACGGTCAATGTAGAGAAAACCAAAGTTATTGTCTTCACACGTCGGAGATTCATCGTCAATGAACGCCTACGGATATAGACCAGCCACTCCCCTGGGCAACAACTGTAAAATACCTTGGAGTGCATCTGGACGCCAAATTGCTGTATATTCATCACATTATGGAGAAGAAGACGGTCTGGCCTCAAAATGGTGGGAGCTCTCCTCCCATTTCTGAAGAGCTCGTACCTCAGCCAACGCACGAAACTCCAGTTGTACCACGCCACAGTCGGACCATCAATTTTGTATGGATCGACCTCTTGGGGTACTACGTCTGCCAATAACTACAAGAAGTTACAGGTTGTACAAAGCAGATGCCTACGATGGATCACTGGAGCCCAATGGTGGATCCGGAATTATGATATTCATCGAGCCTTAAGCGAATCTTACCTCTTAGACAAGGTCAAGGAGAAGGCACGAACCTTATTTCGGAAGTTGGACATGATACGTGACAGTACATCACAACTCACCACAGTAGGTACGGTAGACCCCTTACGCAACCACAAATATAAAGTACCGAAGGCGATAGTATTTGAGCCTCCGTAAATAATATCCCTACGTAATTCTCCATAATTTAAGGACATAAAGTCCTTTAGCACTTCTACACAAACGTTTTCAAACACACACCAAAAGCAGCGAGTTAAAGGACCCTTCTGTGTTCCCAAACTAAAGATGAAAGAAGAATAAATAAATCAAGAAAAAAATTTTACCCTTTCCATTCCCTACAGGAGTAAAATTCACCACCACCAAAAAAAAAAAAAAATCAGATGATAAACAGGTATTCATTGGACAAATATCTTGTACTAGAACTGACATGTGATTATATTTTCACGCAATTTGGTGCATAGATCCTCAGAAATCAGTACCCAGAACAACCACATCTGGGCATAATAACGGCCTTGATACGCCTGGGCATTGAGTCACCCAGAGCTATGATGACGTGTACAGGTACAGCTCCCCATGCAGCTTCAAAACTATACAACAGTTCATCAAGAGTAGTGACTGACATATTGCGACAAGCCAGTTGCTCGGCCACCACTGACCAGACATTTTCAGTTGATGAGAGATCTGGAAAATGTGCTGGCCAGGGCAGCAGTCGAACATTTTCTGTATCCAGAAAAGCCCGTACAGGACCTGCAACATGTGGTCGTGGATAATCCTGCTGAAACGTAGGGTTTCGGAGGAATCGAATGAAGGGTAGAGCCTCGGGTCGTAACACATATGAAATGTAACGTCCACTGTTCAAAGTGCCGTCAATGCGAACAAGAGGTGACCGAGACGTGTAACCAATGGCACCCCATACCATCACTCCGGATGAATATACGCTCCCAATGTGCGTTTATCGCGAAGTCGCCAAACACGGATGTGACCATCATGATGCTGTAAACAGAACCTGGATTCATCCGAAAAAATGACGTTTTGCCATTCGTGCAACCCAGGTTCGTCGTTGAGTACACCATCGCAGGCGCTCCTGTCTGTGATGCAGCGTCAAGGGTCACCGCACCCATGGCCTCCGAGCTGATAGTCCATGCTGCTGCAAACGTCGTCGAATTGTTCGTGCAGATGGTTGTTGTCTTGCAAACGTCCCCCTCTGTTAACTCAGGGATCGAGACGTGGCTGCACGATCCGTTATAGCCATGCGGATAAGATGCCTGTCATCTGGATTTCTAGTGAAACGAGGCCATTGGGATCCAGCACGGCGTTCCGTATTATCCTCTTGAACCCACCGATTCCATATTCTGCTAACAGTCATTGGATCTCGACCAACGCGAGCAGCAATGTCACGATACGATGAACCGCATTCGCGATAGGCTACAATCCGACCTTTATCAAAGTCGGAAACGTGGTACTACGCATTTCTCCTCCTTACGCGAGGCATCACAACAACGTTTCACCAGGCAACGCCGGTCAACTGGTGTTTGTGTATGAGAAATCGGTTGGAAACTTTCCTCATGTCAGCACGTTGCAGGTGTCGCCACCAGCGGCAACCTTGTGTGAATGCTCTGAAAAGCTAATCATTTGCATATAACAGCATCTTCTTCCTGTCGGTTAAATGTCGCGTCTGTAGCACGTCCTCTTCGTGGTGTATCAATTTTAATGGCCAGTAGTGTATGTCTGGTTTCAACCAGCTGTCGGTAGCTAATACAATATTGGCATTACTACTGTTTATTTCGGATCTTGCAACAGACACTTCGACAATTTACTAACATGAGATTTAGCATATTTCAGTCCTTTGGAATGACCTGTTTAGACGAACTAACAATTTTTACCGTTGTCACACGCACATCACTATCATGAACTGGTCATTTTTCAGGCCAACGGTTTGTTTCCCGTGGGGAGGAACCTAATCTAAAAAAATCCCCATGTGTACTCCACAAATACTGTGCTACCCATGTAGCTGCTCCCTGTGTGTAGTGCACCCCTGATCTATCGAGGGGCGTCCGAGAGATGGAGGCCCCCTTCGCCAATTTAGCCAGCCGTCGGAAGGATTTCCTCAGAACCCCGACGACTGGCATCGTTGCTGCCGACATGTGCAACAATCTGCAGCTGGCTGCACCCCACACTCTCGATAGCCACTGGAAGAGCCTCTTCCATATCCCGGACAAGGCCCCCGGGCAAGCACACGGTGTGAACGTTGGACTTCTTCCGCTGTCCTAGCCGCTATGTTCCTGAGGGGCTTCATGACCCGCCTAACATTGGAGCTCCCAATAACTAACAGACCCCTACCCCCAGGTGCCTGTCCAGACCTTGGTGAAGGAGCGGCACTATCCTGACAGAAGGTGCATTCTGATCCGGCTCAGCCTCCCTCCAGCATCAGATAGCACACTGAATCTATTAGCAAAGTGCATGGGATTTGTCAGGAGCCTGCGTCCCCCTTGCAGCCTTCGCCTTGAGGCTCAAGACGTCGACACAGTTCGCCACTCACCCTGAGGTGAGAGTGGGCCGGCCGGCTCAGTCGCACCTAAGGTCGGCTCAGCGACAGAAATCTGTGGCATCCCCCCTGCACATCTAGTACAGCAGAGGCTGCCCCATGCACCCTATCCCCACCGCACCTCAAGATGGAACACTGGAGGCTGTTGACTGTGGCCAACAAAGCTTCTAGCTGCGTTTGGACTGTGGCCAACTCCTCGTGCATCCGCACAGAACAGACACAGTCCCTATACATCTAACTAACACGTGATTTACTATAAGAAACTTATGGAAACCTACTGCAACAGAAGGTTAACAGCTACACTCTAGTTGGCAGAAAGGACACTCAACAATGAAAAACAATAAAAATGTATGGTAGAAGCTAGATGTGGTGCTTACTTTCGTGCTAGGGGCTATCTAGTGAATACAAAAGAAAAAAAAACAGTGACCTACAATAAACTGCTAGGGGCTGTCTAGTGAATATTATTAACGAATTAAACAGTAAGCTATGGTAAGCTACACCTACTGATTATCCCTCATATTTATAATGTAAACAATCGTTTATGTAGATGCGAAAATGACCTAATAAAACTATAAAAACTGCTACGAGTCTAAATGACACTAATAAACGTAAATACTGACAGATACAGGTACGAAACAAAAGTTTCAGCTAATAATGAGAGTTCAGAATGTAAAGCACAAATACGAACTCTGTACTATGGGAACAGATGGGCTTAAAGTACACGATCACTGGAGCCCACAACAAGCTAAGGAATTTAAGCCGACGGCGAGGTGAGTTTTAGCTTTCTACTATCTAAACAGTATGTAAGAAGGGCTCAGAAGTTGTATTATAACACTGATTTACTCACATATTGTAGTATAACATTAATTTACCACGTATTTCACGTTTGCTTAACTGTTAACGCTCTCAGATTGCGCCGGCCAAACGTATACAAGTAAGGTTAGAATTCACTGTCAGTATCACTTTTCCTAATACAACGTATAATAACTGTTACATTCAATGTATCGAGTCTAAATGACACTGAAATGTAGTGATCGTATGGCATTTATTGGCCGGGATATCCCCTTCGGGGTTCGGCCGCCGTATTGCAAGTCTTTTCAGTTGACGCCACTTCGGCGAATGGCGTGTCAATGATGATGAAGGACACACAAAACCCAGTCCCCTGCCGGGAATCGAACCCGGGTCCCCTTACGTGGCAGGCGGTAACGCTACCGCTGCGCTAGTAATAAACGTTAATACTGGTACCCTAACTTAAACTGATTAACCCTCGTATTTATAATGTAAACAAACGTTTACGTACACACGAAAAATGACCTAATGAAACGTATAAAAACTGTTACCTTCAACGTATCGAGCCTAAATGACACTAATAAAAGTAAATACTGAGTATTGTACACTGATTTAATTGAGAATCCAGCGTATTTAATGTCGCCGGCCGCGGTGGCCGTGCGGTTCTGGCGCTGCAGTCCGGAACCGCGGGACTGCTACGGTCGCAGGTTCGAATCCTGCCTCGGGCATGGGTGTGTGTGATGACCTTAGGTTAGTTAGGTTTAAGTAGTTCTAAGTTCTAGGGGACTTATGACCTAAGATGTTGAGTCCCATAGTGCTCAGAGCCCCGTATTTAATGTCAGTTAAGAACGTAAACAAAGTTTGCGTATACGCGAAACTGTCCTAAACAGAAACTTCGCTTTTCCTATTCAGACGCAAATAAAAACTGAAACCTTCAATTTATCAAGTCTATCTGACACTAATGCACGTAAATACCATAGGATATACAGCAAAACAATTAATTTCTAGCTAAATTACTTATCTCGTAACACAGCAAGCGGAAAGCGCTCGTAGACGGCGCTGGGGCTGCCAACAGCCAAACGCCAATCGCGCACTTTGTTTTATGTGCGGTATAAAGTCGATCTAGCTCGTAAACGAGAAACGGGCGTGAATGTTTGACTGTGTTAGCTGTATTTTGCACTAACTGGACATCAGGTTCCCATTGTAGCATCCGTCCGTGATTGTTGAGACTTTCAGCGTATCGCCAACTGTCGCACGGTGCACTTCCAGCACGCAAGCCTGTCACGCTGAATTTCAGCCTACTGGAGATATGCCGTTACCAAGGTCGCCCATTTTACCCAGTGTGGCGGCGGTCGCAGGCTTTATTTCAGCATCACCGAGGCTACGTCATTCCTAGGTACGTCCTCTCTTACACCTCTCTCGTCTCCGATGAATCTTGGCGGTGATAAGTATAGGGGACGCAGCTACTGGTGGTTCCAAACGAATATTGGCCGCTCGCTTGATGATTCTGAAATCTGCTTAACCAGCGTGACAGGTCGGAGATTACCTGAAATGGTGCTCGCGCCAGTTTTCGAGAGGAATACTACTATTTCTTTCAAACCGTCTGGTATCATGGCGCCTGACCGCACGTCACTAGCAACTGCTTGAAGGGAGTCTTCGAGGGTGGCTCAGTGGTGCTGTTAGAATTCTGCCCCGAGGCCGGCCGGCCATGGTGGCTTTCTCCTAGATGCACGGAAGGTTGTTTCCTCAATTTCGTGTATAATGGATGAGGTTTCTAGAATGGTTCCATCCTCCTCTTGCAAGCATTCTTGGATGGTGGTGAGAACTGTGTGACAGGCCAGATCGTCGATATCTTGCCTGTCATAGAGGTACTACAGTGTGCGTCACCACAAGTCATAATACCCCTCTGGGTATACGAAATCTGTTCACAGAATTCTGGAACATTCGTAATTTCCCGCCAATGGTGTGCTGGAGCGAAATAAGGTTCGCTCCCCTGCACATGATTGTGTTTAATGTGTAGCTGCCAGAAGTTTCATTTTCCTGTGTCTGTTACTTATTGCTCAATGCTGCATTGAGTAGGACGTTGTGTGGCACAGTTCAAGAATTTCGAAATGGCAGAGTTAGAGGTGCAACTCATCTGCATTAAATTTTGCGTGAAAATGATGCAGGAAGCTCAAATGGTTCAAATGGCTCTGACCACTATGGGACTTAACAACTGAGGTCATCAGTCCCCTAGAACTTAGAACTACTTAAGGGGCTCCGGAACGCCCTATACTTGCAATGTTAAAATAACGCTTATAAATTAAATATTTCCTCACAAAGTATTTGAGGTAGGAAGTTGAACTTTTTACAGATTATTTATTGGAATATGGGCTACAACTTAACACAGGGATTTTACAAAATTTTAGTTCAGTTATTAAAGATGATTTTTTTTTTCAATTGTAATGAACATTCACAACATTTTTTTTGCAATTTTTTATTTATATATTCAAAAATATACAGTTTTTTGGAAAAAGGCTGTGTTAAATTATGCAGAAGGTACTGTGTAACATTTACTGAAAGTTTGAAACAAATACACTCCTGGAAATTGAAATAAGAACACCGTGAATTCATTGTCCCAGGAAGGGGAAACTTTATTGACACATTCCTGGGATCAGATACATCACATGATCACACTGACAGAACCACAGGCACATAGACACAGGCAACAGAGCATGCACAATGTCGGCACTAGTACAGTGTATATCCACCTTTCGCAGCAATGCAGGCTGCTATTCTCCCATGGAGACGATCGTAGAGATGCTGGATGTAGTCCTGTGGAACGGCTTGCCATGCCATTTCCACCTGGCGCCTCAGATGGACCAGCGTTCGTGCTGGACGTGCAGACCGCGTGAGACGACGCTTCATCCAGTCCCAAACATGCTCAATGGGGGACAGATCCGGAGATCTTGCTGGCCAGGGTAGTTGACTTACACCTTCTAGAGCACGTTGGGTGGCACGGGATACATGCGGACGTGCATTGTCCTGTTGGAACAGCAAGTTCCCTTGCCGGTCTAGGAATGGTAGAACGATGGGTTCGATGACGGTTTGGATGTACCGTGCACTATTCAGTGTCCCCTCGACGATCACCAGTGGTGTACGGCCAGTGTAGGAGATCGCTCCCCACACCATGATGCCGGGTGTTGGCCCTGTGTGCCTCGGTCGTATGCAGTCCTGACTGTGGCGCTCACCTGCACGGCGCCAAACACGCATACGACCATCATTGGCACCAAGGCAGAAGCGACTCTCATCGCTGAAGACGACCCGTCTCCATTCGTCCCTCCATTCACGCCTGTCGCGACACCACTGGAGGCGGGCTGCACGATGTTGGGGCGTGAGCGGAAGACGGCCTAACGGTGTGCGGGACCGTAGCCCAGCTTCATGGAGACGGTTGCGAATGGTCCTCGCCGATACCCCAGGAGCAACAGTGTCCCTAATTTGCTGGGAAGTGGCGGTGCGGTCCCCTACGGCACTGCGTAGGATCCTACGGTCTTGGCGTGCATCCGTGCGTCGCTGCGGTCCGGTCCCAGGTCGACGGGCACGTGCACCTTCCGCCGACCACTGGCGACAACATCGATGTACTGTGGAGACCTCACGCCCCACGTGTTGAGCAATTCGGCGGTACGTCCACCCGGCCTCCCGCATGCCCACTATACGCCCTCGCTTAAAGTCCGTCAGCTGCACATACGGTTCACGTCCAAGCTGTCGTGGCATGCTACCAGTGTTAAAGACTGCGATGGAGCTCCGTATGCCACGGCAAACTGGCTGACACTGACGGCGGCGGTGCACAAATGCTGCGCAGCTAGCGCCATTCGACGGCCAACACCGCGGTTCCTGGTGTGTCCGCTGTGCCGTGCGTGTGATCATTGCTTGTACAGCCCTCTCGCAGTGTCCGGAGCAAGTATGGTGGGTCTGACACTCCGGTGTCAATGTGTTCTTTTTTCCATTTCCAGGAGTGTATGTTTGGAAGATCCTTAGAAAACATGTAATTAATATGAGAAAATAAAAGTTTTGGGAATCGAGCGACAAAGATTGGATTAACTTTTTAGTGCATTCCAGGTCCATAGGATGGATTATCTTCATCCTCTGCATACTCCTCCTCCAGATTCCTCTTGTTCCTCCTCCTGTTTACTCTTGCTTGTATTTCTAGACTCTTTACAGCCCTGTCTGCAGCCCGAAGGCGTTCCTTGTCTAATGCAAGCATCGCTCATACCATGTTAGAACCTATCTTCATTCCCATATTTCTAAATACCTTTGGCTTTCCAACATTTCTCCTTTTCTTAAAAGCCTTCAGAGGATTTCTAATAACTTTACTTTTACTCATTATTATACTTCAACAAAACAGAGACTCAAGAAACAGAATTAATTACGAATATTTTCGAGATAACGACAGAGTAAATAAACATGAAACAATCGACAATCACACCAGCGATATATATTGAACCATCACAGGTTAGCCACAACACATACTTTATCTCACATCACTAAAATGTACCTGATGAACACGGACGTTAATAATAACACCATTTGACAGCAGTTTAACAGCGCCACAGTGGGTCACGCCCATGTAGAACACATTTCAAAAAAAAATTTAAAAATATTTGTAGTCTTCGGAATTGAATAAATTATATATCTATTAAAAGGTAATAGTCTGCAGATTCAGAAAACGCAAAAAAGTAAAAATTGAACTTTTCATGATTTTGAGCCTTTCTGGAGCCCCTTAAACCTAACTAACATAAGGACATGACACACATCCGTGCCCGAGGCAGGATTCGAGCTTGCTACTGTAGCGGTCACGCGGTTCCAGACTGAAGCGCCTAGAACCGCTCGGCCACAGGGGCCGGCGATGCAGGAAGCCTACGGTGATGAATGCTTAAGCCGTACTCGGAGCTATGAATGGTTCACACGGTTTAAAAATGGCCGTACGGAAGTTAATGATTCAGGACTGCCTTCGACGTATACCAACGACCCTCATGTCAGGTGCGTCAATGACATTGTGCGTGACAATCTATGACTGAATGTCCGAGAGGTTGCAGAACAATGTAACATTTCAGTTGGATCCTGTCATCAAATCCTAACACAGCATCTTGGAATACGCCGTGTTGTCGCCAGGTTCGCCCAGCGGCTCATGAGTCGAGACCAGAAAGACCTTCTCCTTGCACTCTATGAAGAGCTTTTGGATCTCGCAAATCGGAACGAGATATTCCTTAATAGAATCGTAACTGCTGATGAGACGTGGGCACGCGACTATGATCTTGAGACCATGGTTCAGTCTTCACAATGGTCCGGGAAAGGTTCTCCAAACTCGTAAGGCAGGTCAAATGTCAAAGCCATGCTGATAGGATTTCACAAAGAACCAAATCACTATACTGCCTCATCCGCCGTAGTCTCCAGACCTTTTCTTTTTACATCGAGAGTTGAAAACCCCGTTGAAAGAACGAAGATTTGCAACAATACACGAGATAAAAGAAACTTCGCAGACGGCGCTTCGTGTGATCCAGCAAGAGGCGTACCAAGACTGGTTCTGAAATGGGAACGGCGTTGGGAGCGGTGTATGAGTAGTGGAGGAGAGTATTTCGTGGGAGACCATGCCCGTTAAGTAAAAGGTAAGAGTGGAAAATATTTGTGGACAATGTTCCGGAATTTTTTCGAACAGAGCTCGTACATGGTGTAAGGGGTATAAGTGCAGGTATTTTTATATGCCGCCCCTTAATCAGCGCATACATCAGTGTATTTGTTGCTTTTCCCTTGCGTCAAAAAACAGTCTTCCCACGAACGCGTCACATAATTAATTACCTGACGTTTCGTGCACGGTCGTAACTGCACCACTAAGTGGACTGCCACTGTCTGTATAGATTAACCATTTTGTATCCATACATCCATACTTCAATACCTGACCTACCCCCCAGGGGAAAACTAACGTTAATGGCTTGCTCTTGCCATATGTACTTGGAGGAACTACCCGACCTAAAAACATACAACTTTTAATAGTTTTATTTATTAGTCTCTAAATGACGTTAATAATGATTAATGTCTGGCACGGATGTGTGTGATGTCCTTAGGTTAGTTAGGTTTACGTAGTTCTAAGTTCTGTGGGACTGATGACCTCAGATGTTAAGTCCCATAGTGCTCCGAGCCATTTGAATCGTTTGTAGTTGGGTGTGACCTGTCCTTTTTTCCACGAACTGGACACGGTTTTTTCTACGAGAAACCTACGACAGATAGTAGTTAGAAGAGGGACTAACTCAGCCGCAAATTCAGTATAGATAGGGATTACTTCTGGCACAGGAGCTTTGCTCATTTTTAATGATTTCAGCTGTTTCTCAACACACTGTCACTAATGCTCACATCACTCATCATTTAAGTGGTACAGGTATTAAACTGGAGCAATTCTGCTGTATTTTGTTTTTTAAAAGGATAGTTGATGATGTAGTTAAGCGTTTCAGCTTTAGCTTTGCTGCACTCAATTTGAGTTCCTGTCTCAACCAATATATAAGACCAGAATTTCTTTGAGTTTTGTAAAATATCACTTGCCAATATTCTGCTGCGGTAGCCAGTGAAGGGCTGTCGCATTGCTGTCTTGACAGCCAAACACGTTTCATTCAGCATCTCCCTACCTGTAGCCCGTCGCTTTGTTTTACACCTGTTATGCCGTAATCTCTGTATCTTTAAAAGTTCCTTTACAATGACAGCATGCCGTGGAGGGCATTTGATGACCCGAACAGCTCCACGACCCCTCCATTGCTGCGCCGCTCGTGTGCGCCGCACCGCTTCTGTGTACATCGGACCTGACGGCTCAGAAGATTTTAGATTTTACCGTCAGTGTTTTAGATACGTGGAATGTTTCTTAGTAACTCTGTTGTGCTCTGCTGGATATTTTTTTTACTTTATTGTTATTTTAAAACCTGTACAACAGGCAGGCTGTCAGCAGCACTCTACGCTGCTCTTCAGCCATAGAATACACAATGAGAAAAAACAGTAAGAATACACATAAGTTACAGAACGGTGGGCAATAAAACAGTAGACACATAAAGACAAACACGGAGCCGTTCACACTCGACGATAATCCACACTGCAAACTGTTGACACGACGCACAAACACTGAAGATGGCGATGGCACAGGTGAACGATGGAGTGCGACGGTGAATACTGAACACGAAACACGACGGCACACACGAGACACTGATGGCGATGATCTCCGGCGCACGAAAGTCCACGTAGCGTGTGCGAGTCCAGGGACCTGCCAAGAGAGGAGGACTGGGGGTGGGAGAGGGAGAGGGGAGAGCAGAGATGCCATGGGCAGAGGAGATAAGGGGAAGGGAGGAAGGGGGAGGGGAAGCCTGGGGGAAGAGGGATGGAGGAAGGGGGATGGGGGGAAAAGGAGAGAGAAGGGAGGGAGGGTGCCTAAATGAAAGGACACAGGAAGTGGGGGGGGCAGGATCAAAGTTGATAGGAGGGGTAAATGGAGGGGAGGAGGACATCATCAGGGAGGGGGAGCTGGCGGAAGCCACCTTGGGAGAGGGTAAGGAGGGTGGAGAGATGGAGACCGGGTGGGACATGGGAATACAGGCGCGGCAGCGGGCGGGAGCGGGAGAGGATGGGCGAGACAAGCGGGTGAGGAGGATCTAGTTTGCAGGAGGTGTACAGGATCCGTATCCTTTCAAGGAAAACGAAGAGGTGGGGGAACGGAATGAGATCGTACAGGATCCGCGTGGGGGTGGGGAGACAGATGCGACAGGCGCGCCGGAGAGCATGGCGTTCAAGGATTTGAAGGGATTTATAAAAGGTAGAGGGGGTGGAGATCCAGGTGGGATGGGCATAACAAAGGATAGGGCGGATGAGGGATTTATAGGTGTGGAGGATGGTGGAGGGGTCCAGACCCCACGTACGGCCGGAAAGGAGCTT
Organism: Schistocerca cancellata; assembly: GCF_023864275.1. Lineage (NCBI taxonomy): Eukaryota > Metazoa > Arthropoda > Insecta > Orthoptera > Acrididae > Schistocerca > Schistocerca cancellata. Next base: position 524,869,592 of record NC_064633.1, read on the forward strand.
GAGGAGACAGAGTCAGGAGCGTGCCTTGGCTTGGATTGTCTGGAGACGGGCAGTCCAGGAGAGGCGACGGTCGAGGGTGACGCCAAGGTACTTAAGGGTGGGAGTGAGGGTGATAGGACGGCCATAGATGGTGAGATAGAAATCAAGGAGGCGGAAGGAAGGGGTGGTTTTTGCCTACAGTGATCGCCTGGGTTTTGGAAGGATTGACCTTGAGCAACCACTGGTTGCACCAAGCGGTGAACCGGTCAAGATGGGATTGGAGAAGGTGTTGGGAGCGCTGCAGGGTGGGGGCAAGGGCAAGGAAGGCGGTGTCATCGGCAAACTGAAGAAGGTGGATGGGGGGGGGGGGGGTGACGGCGGCGGCATTTCCGCCGTGTACAAAAGGTACAGAAGGGGGGAGAGGACGGAGCCTTGGGGCACACCGGCGGAGGGGAAAAAAGTGTGGGAATCTGTGTTATGGATGGTGACGTAAGAAGGACGGTGGGAGAGAAAGGGGCCTATCAGACGGACGTAGTTAATGGGAAGGGCGAAGGTTTGGAGCTTGAAGAGGAGACCGGAATGCCATACGCGGTCATAAGCACGTTCGAGGTCCAGGGAGTGGAAGATTGCGGCGCGACGGGAATTAAGCTGGTCGGAAAGGAGATGAGTGAGGTGAAGGAGAAGGTCGTCAGAAGAGAAGGACGGCCGAAAGCCACACTGGGTAACGGGAAGGAGGCGGTGCTGGCAGAGATGCTGGTGGATGCGTCGGGTGAGGATAGATTCCAGGACCTTGCTGAAGACCGAGGTAAGGCTGATGCGACGGTACGAGGAGACGGCGGTCGGCGGTTTGCCAGGTTTAAGGAACATCAGGATATGGGAGGTTTTCCACAGGTCGGGGTAGTAACCGGTGGACAGGACTACATTGCAGAACCTGGCCAGAGTGGAGAGGAAAGAGACAGGAGCTTCACGAAGGTGACGGTAGGTGACACGATCGTGACCAGGAGCGGTGTTGCGTTTTGTGCGGAGCGTAACAATGAGATCCTGTGTAGTGATAGGGGCATTGAGTTCCGTGTGTGCAATGTTGTCCAAGTACTGGAAATCAGGTGCGAGGGGAGGGACAGAGGTGTCAGTTCGATCGCGGACATCTGGGAAGGGGGTGTAATCGAACTGGGGATCATCGGGGATGGAAAACACATCGGAGAGGTAGGAGGCAAAGTGATTGGCCTTACTAAGGGTGTCTGGGAATGGGTGATCATCATGGAGAAGAGGATAGTAGGGGGAGGGTTCAGTTCCAGTAAGGCGACGGAAGGCTGACCAGAACTTGGACGAGTTGATAGGTAGGGTAGCATTTAAAAGGGTGCATGTCTGTCACCAGTCCCAGCATTTCTTAGCCGCGAGCAAATTACGAATGTGTCGCTGGAGTTGCCGGTGGCGTCGTAGTGTGTCCGGGTCACGCATGTGGAGGAAGGCACGGTAGAGACGGCGGGATTCACAGAGGAGGAGGATGGCCTGTGGGGGTAAGGTAGGACGGTGGGGGTGGATGGCGACAGTAGGGACTTGGGCCTCCATGGTCTCAGACAAGGTCAGCTGGATAAAGGAGGCGGCATGGGTTACATCGTCATTGTGGTGGTAGGTGAAGGGGTGGCTATCGACCTGGCTGGAGAGGGTTTCCTGGTAGGCATTCCAGTTGGCATGGGAATAGTCATGGACGTACTTAGGGGGAGGATCATTACGAGGGTGGGGGCGGGGGCGACGACTGTCGGAAACGGTGAGGAGGACAGGATCCGTATCCTTTCAAGGAAAAGGAGGAGGCGGGGGAACGGAATGAGATCGTACAGGATCCGCTACCAATAGGCTCCAAGACATCCACCGTTATGTGGCCAAAGAGGTTGGGGGAGGAAAGGATAACATCGGGAGTGGAGTTGGATTCAGGACGGGTGTGCTGGGGGATGGGGATGAGGTCACCTTGAAGGGAGGAGAGGAACCGATGCCACCGCCATAACTGGGCAGCGGAACGACTATGGATGTTGAGGTCGGTGGCGATCACGTAGGAGGAGAAGGTACGGTCAATGTGGGAGAGGAAGTCGAAGGGAATAGGGGCGTTAGGGCGGACATAGATGGTGGCGCAGGTGATGGTAAGGCCAGGGAAGAAGAGACTAAGGATCGGGTGTTTGGTGGGGTCGAGAAGGAGAGGTTGGAGCCGAACTGGGAACTGGCGGTGGTGACCAATAGCAACTCCGCCACGCGTAATTGGGAGGGGATTATCGTAGCGGTGAAGGAGGTAGGGCGACGTGTGGACGGTGTGTTGGAGTTGGAGGAAGGTTTCATTGAGGAGGAAGGCATCGACGCGGTGGGTGGCAAGGGAGTGCAGGAAGAGGTTTTTGTTGGCAGGAAGGGAGCGGATGTTGTTGAAAAGGATACAGTGCTGTCGCGCCATGACAGGGATTTAGACAAGTGAGGAGAGAGATGGGGGCACCAGGGAAGCGTTGGCGGAGGAGGAGGGAGAGATTCCGGGCCTCGAGAAGGGAAGTATCAGGACGGGAGATGAGGTATTTGTATAAAGAGGGGGGGGAGGAGTAGGAGGAGGAGGCGAAGGGAGCAGGGCCAGGTGGGTAGACATCCATGGCATCCCTGGGGGGGGGGGGAGGAGGACGGGGCGGGGCTTTTTTGGGAGCGGAGGAAGTGGTGGTGCCACTAGAGCGTTTAACGGCGGCAGAAGGGTGGGTGGTGACACGAGGGACGGGAGCTATAGAGAGGTGCAAGGAAGGGGCAGGTTCCGGCATGGACGCAGCAGTTGGCGCCGGAGACGTTGACGGTGAAGGCGGCGGCGACGGTGGCGGCGGTGATGGCGAAGGCGATGGGGAGAGCTGGGCATGGGCAGTGGCCCGACGCACCACCACCCTACCTGGAGCTGTAGTGACAGGCTGGGGGAGTGGGGGGAAGGGATCAGAGGGAGAGGAGCGGGAGGAAGAAGCTGGAGAGGGGGCGACAAAGAGCGAGGGGGAAGGGAGTGTGAGAAGAGGAGGGATGGAAAGAGGGGGGTGTGACTGGGCACACCATGTAATGGTGGTGGTGGCGGTGGAGGGGGAAGTATAAACTATGGCTGTGGTGGTAGTGGTGGTAGTGGTGGTGGGGGCTGACATGACGACAGGGATAAACAACAATGGACAGGACGAAAAGGAAAGGAAAAACCTGAGGACAGACGAAGACGAAGACGGATGAAGGCGAAGACGGATGAAGACGAAGACGGAAGAAGACGAGAGTCCCACGCTGCTGGCGCTGGCGCTGACGCCGACGACGGCTGGCAGGAATGCCGCAGCTGCTGCTGCTGCCGCGGAGATTATTTGTTCTTGCAGCACTCCGGTTACTTTAATACAATTACCAAGTGTTGTGAAAGAGAGCCGCGATATTATTTATTTTGTCTCCCGGATACAAAAACAGTAATATATGACAAAAAATTTCTGTGCGCATAGTTCAGGTCTACACCGCAGATTTTTCGTGAAAACGTCAGTGTTCCATAATAAAACGTAATTTCAGTATCGAACGTCATTCTACAGGGTGTTCCATTGATCGTGACCGGGCCAAATATCTCACGAAATAAGCGTCAAACGAAACAACTACAAAGAACGAAACATGTCTAGCTTGAAGGGGTAAACCAGATGGCGCTATGGTTGGCCCGCTAGGTGGCGCTGCCATAGGTCAAACGGATGTCAACTGCGTTTTTTAAGATAGGAACCCCCATTTTTATTACATATTCGTGTAGTACGTAAAGAAATATGAATGTTTTAGTTGGACCACTTTTTTCGCTTTGTGATAGGTGGCTCTGTAATAGTTACAAACATATAGCTCACAATTTTAGACGAACAGTTGGTAACAGGTAGGTTTTTTAAATTAAAAGTACAGAACGTTGGTACGTTTGAACATTTTATTTCGGTATGTACCTTTGTGAACTTGCCATTTCTGAGAACACATGCTGTTGCAGCGTGATTACCTGTAAATACCACACTAATGCAATAAATGCTCAAAATGATGTCCGTCAACCTCAATGCATTTGGCAATACGTGTAACGACATTCCTCTTAACAGCGAGTAGTTCGCCTTCCGTAATGTTCGCACATGCATTGACAATGCCCTGACGCATGTTGTCAGGCGTTGTCGGTGGATCACGATAGCAAATATCCTTCAACTTTCCCCACAGAAAGAAATCCGGGGACGTCAGCTCCGGTGAACCTGCGGGCCGTGGTATGGTGCTTCGACGACCAATCCACCTCTCATGAAATATGCTATTCAATACCGCTTCAACCGCACGCGAGCTATATGCCGGACATCCATCATGTTGGAAGTACATCGCCATTCTGTCATGCAGTGAAACATCTTGTAGTAACATCGGTAGAATATTACGTAGGAAAGCAGCTTACATTGCACCATTTAGATTGCCATCGATAAAATGGGGCCAATTATCCTTGCTCCCATAATGCCGCACCATACATTAACCAGCCAAGGTCGCTGATGTTCCACTTGTCGCAGCCATAGTGGATTTTCCGTTGCCCAATAGTGCATTTTATGCCGGTTTACGTTACCGTTGTTGGTGAATGACGCTTCTCTTGTGCCCAGTGGCGGAACTGTACACGACGTTCAAAGTCGTCGCCATGCAATTCCTGGTGCATAGAAATTTGTCTGCTACTGATGTGTGACACTGGACTCGCATTCGGGAGGACGACGGTTCAATCCCGCGTCCGGCCATCCTGATTTAGGTTTTCCGTGATTTCCCAAAATCGCTCCAGGCATCTGGTAAGCTGGTCCTTTGAAAGGGCACGGCCGACTTTCATCCCTAATCCGTTGAGACCGATGACCTCGCTGTTTGGTCTCTTCCCCCAAGCAAACCAACCGATGTGCGTATTAGCCGCGACAGCAGCTAAAACACCTACTTGGGTATCATCATTTGTTGCAGGTCGTGGCTGACGTTTCACATGTGGCTAAACACTCCCTGTTTCCTTAAATAACGTAACCATCCGGTCCGGACACTTGGATGATGTCGTCCAGGATACCGAGCAGCATACATAGCACACGCCCGTTGGGCATTTTGGCCGGCCGCGGTGGCCGTGCGGTTCTGGCGCTGCAGTCCGGAACCGCGAGGCTGCTACGGTCGCAGGTTCGAATCCTGCCTCGGGCATGGGTGTGTGTGATGTCCTTAGGTTAGTTAGGTTTAAGTAGTTCTAAGTTCTAGGGGACTTATGACCTAAGATGTTGAGTCCCATAGTGCTCAGAGCCATTTGAACCATTTTTTTGGGCATTTTGATCACAATAGCCATACATCAACACGATATCGACCTTTTCCGCAATTGGTAACGGACCATTTTAACACGTGTAATGTATCAGGAAGAAAATACCGTCCGCACTGGCGGAATGTTACGTGATACCACGTACTTAAACGTTTGTGACTATTACAGCGCCGTCTATCACAAAGCGAAAAAAGTGGTCCAACTAAAACATACATATTTCTTTACGTACTACACGAATATGTAATAGAAAATGGGGGTTCCTATTTAAAAAAACGCAGTTGATATCCGTTTGACCTATGGCAGCGCTATCTACCGGGCCAACCATAGCGCCATCTGGTTTCCCCCTTCAAGCTAGACGAGTTTCGTTCTTGGTAGGTTTTTCGTTTGACTCTTATTTCGTGGGATATTTGGCCGGTCACTATCAATGGACCAGCCTGTATATTCGACGTCAACGTGTAGTAACCATTCACAGACGGGCGCGCTAGCAACGGAAGGTACATAAAGCGCGTCGAGGGGAAGCGGAAAATACTGCAGTCGTCGTCGTAATGCGGAAAAGGAGCGATTTGTCTGTCGTCCCAAAGGCCACAATCATTGGCTTTCGCGTCACGGGTGGAATAATTTCAGAAACGGCGAAGTTTGTAATCTGTTCGCTTGCGCCGTGGTTAAAGTGTACTGCGCGTGGCAAAAATACAAAACAACCGGCGCCGGTAAACTGCGGTGCTCCACGCGAGACATACATATTTCTTTACGTACTACACGAATATGTAATAAAATGGGGGTTCCTATTTAAAAAAACGCAGTTGATATCCGTTTGACCTATGGCAGCTCTATCTACCGGGCCAACCATAGCGCCATCTGGTTTCCCCCTTCAAGCTAGACGAGACAGGGGTGGATGAACGGCGCGAACAGACGAATAGAGGTGCAACTGCTGAGCCGCTGACCGCCCGGATGAACCCAGGGGCTGCCAGCAATGTTTCCTCAATGACCATTCGTCCTACGCTGCTGCTGCAAGCTGGTGGTTCGTATATCCCTGCTGACTGCTGTTCATCTGCGACAGAGACTGGAATTACATGCCAGTATCCTACCACAACTGAACGTCCATCCAGTGGTGACAGGTAGCTTTTTCGTGTGAATCATTTCGTCTGCTCCATCGGACTACCATCAAACACCCTGCTTCAGCCATCTGGAGGGTCCAGGCTGGAGGATGAAGCACCGTAGTGTGAGGGATACTTATGTGGCATTCCCTGGGCGATCTCGTCATTCTGGAAGCATCTATCCTTGGCAATCATATCCGTCCCTCTGTAGTATAGCATCTACCAGCAGGACAATACAATGTACCACACAGCTTGCGGCATACATGTGTGTTTCGAAAAGCACCAGGATGAGTTTCCTGTACTTCCATGGCCAAAAAACTCCCCGCATTTAAGCCCAATCGATAATCAGTCGGACCAACTCGATTGGGCTGTTCGCGCTTTGGATCCTCAACTGAGAAACCTGGCGCAGCTGCACACTGAATCTCTTCCTTGACGTCTCGCGGCGGTCGGTGCTGAGAGAGGTGGTTGTTCAGGCTTTTGATGGGTTGTCGCGTTAATGTGACTGGACAGTGTACAATAGTTCCACGGAGCAGTATACTGTTGACATAATAGACAAATCACAAGTCTGTACTGTCGCTGGCCACTCCATACCCAACGGGCCACCTGCCTACTCGGTCTGGGTCTTTTTTCTTTTTTTTTCTCACTTCGTTTTCGATGTTGACGTAGCTCTCACATTCGCTCATCTCTAGACTTTCCAGGCTCTTACGATCCCTTTCAACGTGAGCTTCCTTTGACCTGTGTTTTCTATAATTACGAGCATACTTACAAGCCAAACAATAAGACATCTTTCATTATTTCATTATTTCGGTAATGTCTGCCGAGGGCTTCCGAATGTACACTACTGGCCATTACAATTGCTACACCACGAAGATGGCGTGCTACAGACGCGAAAATTAACCGTCAGGAAGAAGATGCTATGATATGCAAATGATCAGCTTTTCAGAGCATTCACACAAGGTTGGCGCCGGTGGCGACACCTACAACGTGCTCACATGAGGAAAGTTTCCAACCGATTTCTCATACACAAACAGCCGATTTCTCATACACAAACAGCAGTTGAACGGCGTTGCCTGGTGAAACATTGTTGTGATGCTTCGTGTAAGGAGGAGAAATGCGTACCATCACGTTTCCGACTTTGATAAAGGTCGGATTGTAGCCTATCGCGATTGCGGTTCATCGTATCGCGACATTGCTGCTCGCATTGGTCGACATCCAATGACTGTTAGCAGAATATGGAATCGGTGGATTCAGGAGGGTAATACGGAACGCCGTGGTGCATTCCAACGGCCTCGTATCACGAGCAGTGGAGATGACAGGCATCTTATCCGCATGGCTATAACGGATCGTGCAGTCACGTCTCAAACCCTGAGTCAACAGATGGGGACGTTTGCAAGACAACAACCATCTGGACGAACAGTTCGACGACGTTTGTAGCAGCATGGACTATCAGCTCGTAGACCGTGGCTGCGGTTGCCCTTGATGCTGCATTACAGACAGAAGCGCCTGCGATGGTGTACTCAACGACGAACCTGGGTGCACGAATGGCAGAACGTCATTTTTTCGTATGAATCCAGGTGCTGTTTATAGCATCATGATGGCCGCATCCGTGTTTGGCGACATCGCGGTGAACGCACATTGGAAGCGTGTATTCGTCATCGCCATTCTGTCGCATCACCCGGCGTGATGATATGGGGTGTCACTGGTTACACGTCTCGGTCACCTCTTGTTCGCACTGACGGCACTTTGAACAGTGAACGTTACATTTAAGATGTGTTACGACCCGTGGCTCTACCCTTCATCCCTGCGAAACACTACATTTCAGCAGGATAATGCACGACCGCATGTTGCCTTTCTGGATACAGAAAATGGTCGACTGCTGCCCTGGCCAGCACATTCTCCAGATCTCTCACCAACTGAAAACGTCTGGCCAATGGTGGCCGAGCAACTGGCTAGTCAGAATACGCCACTCACTACTCTCGATGAACTGTGGTATCGTGTTGAAGCTGCATGTGCAGCTGTACCTGCACACGCCATCCAAGCTCTGTTTGACTCAGTGCCCAGGCGTATCGAGGCCGTTATTACGGCCAGAGGTGGTTGTTCAGGGTACTGATTTCTCAGGATCTATGCACTCAAATTGCGTGAAAATATAATCACATTTCAGTTCTAGTATAATATATTTGTCCAATGAATATCCGTTTATCATCTGCATTTTTTCTTGGTGTAGCAATTTTAATGGCCAGTAGTGTAGCTTAAGGCAACGGCCTTGCCGCAGTGGGTACACCGGTTCCCGTGAGATCACCGAAGTTAAGCACTGTCGGGCGTGGCCGGCACTTGGATGGGTGACCATCCAACCGCCATGCGCTGTTGCCATTTTTCGGGGTGCACTCAGCCTCGTGATGCCAATTGAGGAGCTACTCGACCGAATAGTAGCGGCTCCGGTCAAAGAAAACCATCATAACGATCGGGAGAGCGGTGTGCTGACCACACGCCCCTCCTATCCGCATCCTCATCTGAGGATGACACGGCGGTCGGAGGGTCCCGATGGGCCACTTGTGGCCTGAAGACAGAGTGCTTTCTTAAGTGTAGCTTACCTCTGGCACGGGTAACAGAGGCGGCGCATCGTGGCGTGGAAGCAATGGGGTCTCGGTAGGTCGTTGGAGGGAGTTGGCAGCACACCTGCACACACATGTCACGTAACTCTCGTTCATTCTGGGAGGGAGGGCGATGAGCGTCACGTTCAATCACATTCCAGATGTGATACATTGGGTTCAGATGTGGCAATTAGAAGGACCAGCACGTCAGTTACAACTCGCCACTGTGCTCTTCGAACCACAAAATCGCATTCCTACCCTTGTGAGTTGGCGCACTATCTTGCTGAAGAATGCCACTGACGTCGGCAAACACGATGGTCATGAAGGGGTGTACGTGGACTCCAGTGTACGATACTCCTTTGCCGTCATGCTGCTTTACACGAACTCCTCTGGTCACTTGGATGCCGTCCGCCGCTCGTGGTCTCGCGGTAGCGTTCTCGCTTCCCGAGCACGGGGTCCCGGGTTCGATTCCCGGCGGGGTCAGGGATTTTCACCTGCCTGAGATGACTGGGTGTTTGTGTTGTCCTCATCATTTCATCATCATCCAGGAAAGTGGCGAAATTGGACTGAGCAAAGATTGGGTAATTGTACGGGCGCTGATAACCACGCAGTTGAGCGCCCCACAAACCAAACATCATCATCATCACACATGGATGCCAACGTTAATGTTCCCCGGAGCATAATGGTGCCGCTGCCATCTTGTCTCCGAGCAGCACAGATGTCACGGAGATGTTCGCCTGGAACATGACGGATTCGCTCCCTCCCGTCGATATGATGAAGGTATCGGGATTCGCCAGACCGTGCAACGCTCTACAACTGCGCCAATGTCCAGTGCCGATGGTCACGAGCCCATCTCTCCCCGTAGTCGCCGATGTCGTGGTGTTAACATCGGCTCATGCATCGGTCGTCGGCTGAGGAACCTCATCATTAGGAGTGATCGGTGTGCTGTGTGCCCAGGTACACTTGTATTCTGCCCAGCAATAAACTCTGATGTTTCTACACTATTCGCCGTCTGTCCTGTTTTACCAGTCTGCCCAGCCCATGACGTCCGACATCTGTAATGACGCCTGGACGTGGTTTCACCATGGTTTCTGCACGTGTTGGAGACACCCCCCGCAGCACCCCTCGAACGCTCGACAAGTCGTGCAGTTTCCTAAATGCTCGTGACGAGCCTCGAGACCATCACAATCTGCCCTCGGTCGAACGCAGATAGTTCGCTCGCTTTTCCCATTCTACACACGGACAGCACACCCACTGATACTGCATGCACCGTGTGTGTGTCTGACTAGCAGTCATTCCTGGCCAGGTGACGCCGCTGTCGCCTGGATTCCGTAGAAATGTTGGAACACGCGAAGCAATACTGACCCTACGACTTATCTTAGAAGCTAGATTAACGAAAGGCAAACCTACGTTTCTAGCATTTGTGGACATAGAGAAATCTTTTGACAATGTTAACTGGAATACTGTATTTCAAATTCTGAAAATGGTAGGTGTAAAATACAGGGCGTGAAAGGCTATTTACAATTTGTACAGAAACCAGATGGCAGTTATAAGAGTCGAGGGGCATGAAAGGGAAGCGGTGGTTGGGAAGGGAGTGAGACAGGGTTGTAGTCTCTCCCCGATGTTAAATGGTTCAGATGGCTCTGAGCACTATGGGACTCAACTGCAGGGGTCATCAGTCCCCTACAACTTAGAACTACTTAAACCTAAGGACATCACACACGTCCATGCCCGAGGCAGGATTCGAACCTGCGACCGTAGCGGTCGCGCGGTTCCAGACTGTAGCGCCTAGAGCCGCTCGGCCACGCCGGCCGGCTCCCCGATGTTATTCAATCTGTATATTGAGCAAGCAGAAAAGGAAACAAAAGCAAAATTCAGAGTAGGTATTAAAATCCATGGAGAAGAAATAAAAACTTTGAGGTTCGCCGATGACATTGTAATTCTGTCAGAGACAGCAAAGGACCAGTTGAAGGAATAGACAGTGTCTTGAAAGGAGGATATAAGATGAACATCAACAAAAGCAAAACGAGGATAATGGAATGTAGTCGATTAAGTCGGGTGATGCTGCCGGAATTAGATTAGGAAATGAGACACTTAAAGTAGTAAATGAGTTTTGCTATTTGTGGGAGCAAAATAACTGATGATGTTCGAAGTAGAGAGGATGTAAAATGTAGACTGGCAATAGCAAGGAAAGCGTTTCTGGAGAAGAGAAATTTGTTAACATCGAGAATAGATATAAGTGTCAGGAAGTCGTTTCTGAAAGTATTTGTATGGAGTACCCAGGTATGGAAGTGAAACGTGGACGATATATAGTTTAGACAAAGAGAGAATAGAAGCTTTCGAAATGTGGTGCTACAGAAGAATGCTGAAGATTAGATGGATAGATCACGTAACTAATGAGGAGGTATTGAATAGAATTGGAGAGAAGAGAAATTTGTGGCACATCTTGACTAGAAGAAGTGGTTGGTTGGTAGGACATGTTCTGAGGCATCAAGGGATCACCAATTTAGTATTGGAGGGCAGCGTGGAGGGTAAAAATCGTAGAGGGACAGCAAGAGATGAATACACTAAACAGATTCAGAAGGATGTAGGCTGCAGTAGGTACTGGGAGATGAAGAAGCTTGCACAGGATAGAGTAGCATGGAGAGCTGCATCAAACCAGTCTCTGGACTGAAGACCACAACAACATGTGCAAAGTACTACTGATACGAATATGGATGCTACCCTTTTTATTCACCGTTAAATTCGTCCTCATATGATTAAATCCAGCGTGTTCAACGAGTTCTGAATTGAAGATAGAAAATATTCCTATAAAATGTTCTTAAAAGTAATTTATTTATACTTAGTTAATTTTAGGTTGAAACTGAAAACTAAAAAATATGAAAAACGAAAAAAAGAATGATTGTGAAAATCCTGCTGGATATCAACAAAAATGCCGCATTAATAACTCCCAACCTTCTCCTCATTTAGTGTGCACAAACAGGAAACAAACGTAAATAAAGGCTTACTAATTCTTTATGCTATGGCTCTGAGCACTATGGGACTTAACATCTATGGTCATCAGTCCCCTAGAACTTAGAACTACTTAAACCTAACTAACCTAAGGACAGCACACAACACCCAGCCATCACGAGGCAGAGAAAATCCCTGACCCCGCCGGGAATCGAACCCAGGAACCCGGGCGTGGGAAGCGAGAACGCTACCGCACGACCACGAGATGCGGGCTTTATGCTATCTATAATACTTTGCTTGCTTATAAAACTTCACGTCTGTTCACGATAATCAGTTTATTCCATTACTTTCAGGATTGGTTTTTTTTTTTGTGTTGATTGCCGTAACCGAAATTGAAAAAAAAATGTGTTTTGAAAGCTATTTTTTTTTTGGGTTGATTAGGTATTGTATAGCCCAGTGCCAATACACCGCCCGAAACCATCCTCTAACCGGCCGGTAGGCTGAGCATTTAGCGGCTTAGGACTACACCGAGGTGACCCCCATCTCTGCATTTCGTCACATTACCGAGCAGCACGCCAAGTAGAATGCACAATTCGCAGTTCTGTGAATGCGTGTGGCGCTGTGCCGCAGACGTAGACTTTGGGAAGATCCCAATCCTGGAGAGCAACTTTTTTTAGACCTTGAAATTTCACAGTTTATCCTTGTCTTCTAGCGCAGAAAATTGTGTATTCTTTTATCGAGTGATGTGCTTGGGATTAAGAGTAGCTGTACTCGCCTATAACGTAGCGCCGCCGTGTTCCGAGTGCACTACAATAGCTTTGTCATATTAAGCTGAATGCAGAATAAGGAAGCCACCACCAGTTATCTTTTTTTCATAGACAAATGGTAGAATACTCTTGTGGTTCCGCTGTGCGTCAACGGGAGGGGGCGTACTTATGGGGATATGGACACGCGTGAACGATGCGTCTACTGCCAGCTGGGTGCTGGACCGTCTCTGTAAGGGGCGAATGAGGAAGCGACAGAAAGTGATTGAAGACATTATTTCGGTACGGTTCTGTAAAGGTTCGTACCCATCTTTACTGCAGATCAGCGCCGAAATTGCAGCCGTACCAAGGAATCGGCATACTCTCCCATGAGAGTGACAACTAAGAAAAGGCGAGGTATAGTCAATGCTCAGGCAGCGGCCGTCAATGTTAAATCCGCCCTTTTGGTGGTATCGCAGACAATAGGTGTTAGAAATCCAAAACAATTCAATAATGAATAAAAAATCTATACCCTGATTCCGGGAGGGGCCAAGCGCCCCCTCTTGCCCCCCCCCCCCTCTCCCATTTGCAGACGTCTGTGGCTACTAGACAAACACAGGTTGAGATCACCACGACGGATAGGTCATCGAGCAGTGTTTCTTTTGCCTGTAGGCCTGTAAGAGTGATCATTAAGAATTTGTGTTCGATTATAAATCGGTGTAGCTTAGGAATGCGTTTAGCTAGGGCACTGATTCGAGTGTCTTTGTGATGAGCTTATGGAGTACTACTGGGACGGAAAGTGAGACAATACAAATATCTTCCGGAATGCAAGTGAAAGTCGATATTTCTTTGAAATGCCTTTCCACCGTATGCGAGGAGGGACTGCTAACAGCACCTGAAGCATTTGGTGTCAGGTGGGCTGTGGTACAATATGGATCCTCGCCCAACCACCCTACACACCAGACGTCAATCGATGCGACTTCCACTTCGACTTCACAACTGAGGAAACCAATGCATGAGAGGCGCTTTCCAAACGTCACGCGTTTAGGCGACAGATGGCGCACATTGATGGCAATGCCAATGGTACAGGGTGTTTCAAAAATGACCGGTATATTTGAAACGGCAATAAAAACTAAACGAGCAGCGATAGAAATACACTGTTTGTTGCAATATGCTTGGGACAACAGTACATTTTCAGGCAGACAAACTTTCGAAATTACAGTAATTACAATTTTCAACAACAGATGGCGCTGCGGTCTGGGAAACTCTATAGTACGATATTTTCCATATATCCACCATGCGTAGCAATAATATGGCGTAGTCTCTGAATGAAATTACCCGAAACCTTTGACAACGTGTCTGGCGGAATGGCTTCACATGCAGATGAGATGTACTGCTTCAGCTGTTCAATTGTTTCTGGATTCTGGCGGTACACCTGGTCTTTCAAGTGTCCCCACAGAAAGAAGTCACAGGGGTTCATGTCTGGCGAATAGGGAGGCCAATCCACGCCGCCTCCTGTGTGTTTCGGATAGCCCAAAGCAATCACACGATCATCGAAATATTCATTCAGGAAATTAAAGACGTCGGCCGTGCGATGTGGCCGGGCACCATCTTGCATAAACCACGAGGTGTTCGCAGTGTCGTCTAAGGCAGTTTGTACCGCCACAAATTCACGAAGAATGTCCAGATAGCGTGATGCAGTAATCGTTTCGGATCTGAAAAATGGGCCAATGATTCCTTTGGAAGAAATGGCGGCCCAGACCAGTACTTTTTGAGGATGCAGGGACGATGGGACTGCAACATGGGGCTTTTCGGTTCCCCATATGCGCCAGTTCTGTTTATTGACGAAGCTGTCCAGGTAAAAATAAGCTTCGTCAGTAAACCAAATGCTGCCCACATGCATATCGCCGTCATCAATCCTGTGCACTATATCGTTAGCGAATGTCTCTCGTGCAGCAATGGTAGCGGCGCTGAGGGGTTGCCGCGTTTGAATTTTGTATGGATAGAGGTGTAAACTCTGGCGCATGAGACGATACGTGGACGTTGGCGTCATTTGGACCGCAGCTGCAACACGGCGAACGGAAACCCAAGGCCGCTGTTGGATCACCTGCTGCACTAGCTGCGCGTTGCCCTCTGTGGTTGCCGTACGCGGTCGCCCTACCTTTCCAGCACGTTCATCCGTCACATTCCCAGTCCGTTGAAATTTTTCAAACAGATCCTTTATTGTATCAATTTTCGGTCCTTTGGTTACATTAAACCTCCGTTGAAAACTTCGTCTTGTTGCAACAACACTGTGTTCTAGGCGGTGGAATTCCAACACCAGAAAAATCCTCTGTTCTAAGGAATAAACCATGTTGTCTACAGCACACTTGCACGTTGTGAACAGCACACGCTTACAGCAGAAAGACGACGTACAGAATGGCGCACCCACAGACTGCGTTGTCTTCTATATCTTTCACATAACTTGCAGCGCCATCTGTTGTTGAAAATTGTAACTACTGTAATTTCGAAAGTTTGTCCGCCTGAAAATGTACAGTTGTCCCAAGCATATTGCAACAAACGGTGTATTTCTATCGCTGCTCGTTTAGTTTTTATTGCTGTTTCAAATATACCGGTCATTTTTGAAACACCCTGTACTCAGCACACTGTGTATATACCCTTGGGGACTATGTTGAAGCACAGTAGTTGATTGTGATTTATTTTTGTTTCATTTGTGCTCGCCCACAAAAAAATTTACACAGAGTTCCTATTCGAGGACTTCATTTCAACCTTTACCGCGACCTCCTGTGCTGGAACCCTAATTTATATTTGTATTCAGATACACACTGCCCTAACAGTTCAGTGCACACCGCAGAATTTTCGTGTTGTCTTATTATCGCAAGATATACTATAATTCCCATGAGTTATTGAATGATCCTTGTACTACTGAGGTGTTCATACCATTTTGTACCAAACTGATCTACATTAAAAATGCTAAGTGGATAAGTGACATTATTTTGAGGTAGAGTAAGGTTTTGTACTTATTACAAAGGCTGGTTGATTTGGCGGAGGGGACGAAACAGCGAGGGCATCAGTCGCATCGGATTGAGGAAGGATGGGGGAAGGAAGTCGGCCATGCCCTTTGAAAGGAACCATCCCGGCATTTGGCTGAAGCTATTTAAGGAATTCACGGAAAACCTATTCAGGATGGCCAGACGCGGGTTTGAACCGCCGTCCTCCCGAATGCGAGTCCAGTCTGCTAACAACTGCGTCACCTCGCTATGTACTTATTGTAAAATTGACATCTTGCGACATGACTATTTTTGAAACTCAGCGAATCTTTTATATGAAAACCAGATATTTGAAGAATTACTGTGGACAAGCATGCTGCTATTTCTCTGGTAATCTATGGAGGACAGTGGTACAGCAGCCAGACATGAAGTATCTGAATGTTGTTGTTGTTGTTGTTGTGGTCTTCAGTCCTGAGACTGGTTTGATGCAGCTCTCCATGCAGTATCTGAATAGGCAATTAAAACCAACTGCTGTATTGTAATCAAACGTCGTTAATTGAAAACATGCTACCTGTTTCGGAGCGAAAAAAAGCGTCATCTTCAGGTGCCAAGCCTAATCTGGCATAAACGCATGTTCGTGGTCTAGTGGTTAGAATTGCTGCCTCTAGGTCACGGGATCCTGGGTTCGATTCCTGGCCGGGTCGGGGATTTTCTCTGTCCGGGGACAGGGTGTTTGTGTTTTCCTCACCATTTCATCATCATTCAGGAAGATGGCGAGACTGTACAGTAAAAAGATTGGGACTTCGTACGGGCGCCGATAACAACGCCCTTGAGCGCCCCACAGACCAAAAATCAAGTCGACGATCAAAGTCGTGTCCAGGATTTTCTCTGTCCGGGGACTGGGTGTTTGTGTTGTCCTCATCATTTCATCATCATTCAGGAAGATGGCGAGACTGTACAGTGAAAAGATTGGGACTTCGTACGGGCACCGATAACAACGCCCTTGAGCGCCCCACAGACCAAAAATCAAGTCGACGATCAAAGTCGTGTCCAGCGAGGCCAAACTCAACTGTATTCTGTATCTTAGCAGTAGTAATAAGCCCATACGCTAGCGTATACGGCGTATACGCTTAGTAAATTGTACTGTTTCCATTTAGAGACTCCGTTGGTCTTTGTCATTGTGATTCGTACGTTGATGGTAGTTTATGATTGGGGCCTGAAGATGACGCTTTTTGGCGTCGGAACTGGTAGCATATTTTGAATAAACTACGTTGGATTACAATACAGCTGTTTGTTTTAATTATCATTACAGTAAAAACTCGATTAACCGTCACTCTTTAAACCGCCAGTTTCTGTTAACCGTCACTGCTGTAACAGCATAATAATACTGTAATAACAGAATGCTCTAAGGTGCAGTGACGCGTTCGCTTTGTTTATTTACTCCATTTTAGTGGGAAGTGAATGTACCCGCCCGCCGTAGAATGGTACATAAAATATGACCTTCAGTCGACGTGCGAACACATCTCCCCCTTTTCTTGTCTTTGTCTCACTTGTGACTCAACAATCACCACGGGATCGGTTTCCAGGTGTGGCGAGAAGACTGTAATTGTCGCAGTGTATCTAGCGGTCTGTGCCGTGTTACGTGTTTTCCGCTTGAATAAGCTTTATTGACTAATATTTTACACTACCGTATTTAGTGCAGGTGTGTGTGATACAGTGACTTGATAAAATGTCTGAAAAACGCAAACGTGTTGTTTCAGGACTTCATCAAAAACTTGAAATTATAAAACGCTTAAGAAAACTGCGACAAGTGTAGCGCTGATTTATTGTATTGGAAGAACAACAGTTAACGATATAAAACGTGATACTGATAAAATATAACAACATGTGTCGACAATGCGGAGCATGGATGGAGATGTGCGAACAAGAAAGACAATGAAACCTGCAAAATATGATGAATTGGACACTGCAATATACCGATGGTTTATACAAGCAAGAAGTCAGGGGATTCCACTTTCAGGGCCTATAATAATGGCCAAGGCTGTTGAAATGAACAACAAACTTGATGGTGACTCGTCTTTTAAAGCAAGTATCGGATGGCTCGACAAGTTTAAATTTCGTCATGGCATTCGCCAACATGATATCAGTGGAGAAAAACTCAGCGCGGATAGCTCTGTAATTGCTGAGTTCCGGGAACAATTTAAAGAAAAAATGGCTGAATTGAATCTTGTTAGGGAGCAAGTTTACAATTGTGATGAAACTGGGCTTCATTGGAAGGCTTTACCACAAAAGACATTAGCATCACTCTCTGAAAACGCTGCTCCAGGTTTCAAAGTACAAAAAGATCGCATCACTGCTATGGTTTGCGCAAATACGACCGGCAATCATAGACTACCCCTGCTTGTGATTGGGAAATCAAGAAAATCTCGTGCATTCAAGAATTTGAATTGGAATGCTCTCCCTGCACAATACTACGCCCAGAAGAGTGCTTGGATGGATCAATCAATTTTTTCTGACTGGTTTCACAAACAATTTGTACCTCAAGTTTGAGCACATTTGGCTGAAAAAAAGTTGCCACAGAAAGCGCTATTCCTATTGGACAACGCGCCAACGCACCCTACTTGTGAAATGGAAAGTGATGACGGCAACATAACACGTCTCTTCCTTGCAGCAAACACAACTTCACTTTTACAGCCCATGGATCAGGGAATCATCGAAAACATGAAACGTCGTTATAGAAAAATATTTATCGAAAGCTTGCTCTAATCTGATGAATCAACATCTGTAAAACAGTTTTGGAGGTCTTACAGTATTAAAGATGCCATTTTCAATGTTGCCAGTGCATGGAGTGATTTGTCAGTGTCAAATCTCAAGAACGTCTGGAATAAACTTTGGCCTCAACCTTGAGGTGAAGAATCGGAGGAACCTGAGTGTGTGACAGTTGACGAGATGGTCAATTTGTGCAATAATTTATAAATCAGCACAAATTTGACGTCAGAAGAAGTATCAGAGTTGTTAGAGTGTGGCAAAGTGGACGGGGGTTTTCGAATTTTGAGTGATGACGAAATTGTTGCCAGCGTAAGTGCCACCAAAGAAGAAGAAGAAGGGACTGATGAAGACGAGTGTTGAAACCATGAAGAAAAACAAACTATTAGCCATTCAGAGGCCGAAACAATGCTGTCCAAGTGTACAGAATGGTTTGAAAGTCAAGAAGAGGCTAATGCAAAGCAGGCACAACTGCTCCGAAAAATACGAAATATTGCCGCGGTGAAAGCTCGAACATCATAAAGGCAGAAGAAATTGACTGACTATTTCCAAGCTAGATAAACTATTTCACCTGTAAGTTTTAGTACAGTACAGTAATGTACATTACGTATTTTGCAACTTTTGTAGCTACTGTACGGATGTTTTTATCATGTAATAAATAGTTTTATTTGCTATTACAATCGTGTTTAATTTGTTTTCGCTCCGAAATATTATTATATTACTGTGAGAGTGATATGTGTCTATACATAAAATAATTGATTGAGGTTATGTTTTGGAGGAATACAGTGTTTCTGTTATCCGTCTATTCGCTCAACCGTCACGACCACGGTCCCGAAGGTGACGGTTTATCGAGTTTCCACTGTATTCAGGCCATGCTGTTAGATATTAGCGGCTCAAAAACGACGATATTTTGTAACACGAGAAGGTTCGACCTACGAACAAAAATGGCTCTGAGCACTATGGGACTCAACTGCTGAGGTCATTAGTCCCCTAGAACTTAGAACTAGGTAAACCTAACTAACCTAAGGACATCACAAACATCCATCCCCGAGGCAGGATTCGAACCTGCGAACGTAGCGGTCTTGCGGTTCCAGACTGCAGCGCCTTTAACCGCACGGCCACTTCGGCCGGCCGACCTACGAACGGACAGACGCTTTCAGGTGAAAGCGTCTGTGCGGTTTTGAGGGTCCGCCGCCTCCAGCTCCGCAGAATGAGGCCGAGGAGCTCAGCCCAGCGCTCGAGGGCGGCGGAAACGACGCGACGCGCCGTTGGGCGGGCGGCGAGGCCTGCAGAAGCTGCGGTGGCGGCGCCGCGCCGGCCTTGGCGCGGCAGGGGGCCAGCAGAGGGGTGGTGAGGTGGGGGGGGGGACAGGCGCCCCTCGCCACGACGCCCATCGATCCGCCGCCGGCGCCGAGACTCTGGCGGGACGGGGCCTGCAGCGGAATGCGCCGCTTCGCTCAGCAGACGCTTCCACGGCACACGGCGTGCCCCCTGGTGATACTAGGGCGTCTGCCACACCTCAGGTCTACAGTATTACGAAACAGCACAGCCTGCAGCGAGGAGACCCACAAGAGACTGCTGAGAAAAAGCCGATGTCACACAGCAGGGCAGTGAAGCTGCGAAGATGATAGCAGTGAAGAAGGAGAAAAGGCTGGTTTTATTTCCTTTTATTTTACACGTCTGATTCCATAGGACAAAATTGAGGAGCAAACTTCCAAGTTTGTTGAAATTACAATATACACTACTGGCCATTAAAATTGCTACACCAAGAAGAAATGCAGATGATAAACGGGTGTTCATTGGACAAATATATTATACCAGAACTGACATGTGATTACATTTTGACGCAATTTGCTGCATAGATCCTGAGAAATCACCACCCAGAACAACCACCTCTGGCCGTAATAACGGTCTTGATACGCCTGGGCATTGAGTCAAACAGAGCTTGGATGGCGTGTACAGGTACAGCTGTCCATGAAGCTTCAACACGATACCACAGTTCATCGAGAGTAGTGACTGGCGTATTGTAACGAGCCAGTTGCTCGGCCACCTTTGACCACTGACCACACGTTTTCAATTGGTGAGAGATCTGGAGAATGTGCTGGCCAGGGCAGCAGTCGAACATTTTCTGTATCCAGAAAGGCCCGTACAGGACCTGCAACATGCGGTCGTGCATTATCCTGCTGAAATGTAGGGTTTCGCAGGGATCGAACGAAGGGTAGAGCCACGGGTCGTAACACATCTGAAATGTAACGTCCACTGTGCCGTCAACGCCAACAAGAGGTGACCGAGACGTGTAACCAATGGCACCCCATACCATCAAGCCGGGTGATACGCCAGTATGGCGATGACGAATACACGCTCCCAATGTGCGTTCACCACTATGTAGCCAAACGCGGGTGCGAACATCATGATGCTGTTAACAGAACCTGGATTCATCCGAAAAAATGACGTTTTGCCATTCGTGCACCCAGGTTCGTCGCTGAGTATACCATCGCAGGCGCTCCTGTCTGTGATGTAGCGCCAAGGGTAACCGCAGCCATGGTCTTCGAGCTGATAGTCCGTGCTGCTGCAACCGTCGTCGAACTGTTCGTGCAGATGGTTGTTGTCTTGCAAACGTCCCCATCTGTTTACTCAGTGATCGAGACGTGGCTGCACGATCCGTTACAGCCATGTGGATAAGATGTCTGTCATCTCGACTGCTAGTGATACGAGTCCGTAGGGATTCAGCACGGCATTCCGTATTACCCTCCTGAACCCATCGATTCCATATTCTGCTAACATTCGTTGGATCTCGACCAATGCGAGCAGCAATGTCGCGATACGATAACCCGCAATCGCAATAGGCTACAATCCGAGCTTTATCAAAGTCGGAAACGTGATGGTACGCGTTTCTGCTCCTTACACGAGGCATCGCAACAACGTTTCACCAGGCAACGCCAGTCAACTACTGTTTGTGTATGAGAAATTGGTTGGAAACTTTCCTCGTGTCAGTACGTTCTAGGTGTCGCCACCGGCGCCAACCTTGTGTGAATGCTCTGAAAAGCTAATCATTTGTATATCACAGCATCTTCTTCCTGTCGGTTAAATTTCGTGTCTGTAGCACGTCATCTTCGTGGTGTAGCAATTTTAATGGCCAGTACTGTAAAAGCAATAACATATCAAATAAAATGTTTATGAACGCAAAAGAAAGACAATCCATAAGTTTATATAAACGCAACCAGCAATGTAACATAGGAATCAGCTTAATTTTTCAAGGAACTCCTCGACAGGATAGAAGCAGTGACCCATGAGGAAACCCTTCGGTTTCGATGTGAATGCGCGTGGATTACTGCTAAGATTTTTTAATTCTTGTGGTAGCTTATTGAAAATGGATGAGGTAGTATACTAAGCGCCTTTATGCACAAGGGTCAAGGAAGCACGATCCAAATGCACATTGAATATCTGCCTAGTATTAACTGAGTGAAAGCTACTAATTCTGGGGAATAAGGTGATACTGTTAACAAGAACCAACAGCAAAAATAGAGAGAGAGAGAGAGAGAGAGAGAGAGAGAGAGAGAGGCCAATGACAGAATACCCAGATTTGCGTACTTACACCACTTACTGCCTGAACCACCCATTTCTGAGCCAAAAATATCCTTTGAGAATGGGAATAGTTACTCCAAAATATAACACCATACGAGATAAGCGAATGAAAATGAGGAAAGTACAGTACTTGTCATGTTGAACTCTTAGTTATTTCAGACACTGTTTCAATACTAAAAACTTTGAAAAAGATATTGAATGTGGGCTTTCTGCGACAGTTTACGATCTATTGTCAGACTGCATTTGGTCAAACTGCACTCAAACTGCAATTTCACAAAATTTGAGAGAGGACGAGTTACTCCCTCGCCTATATTTTGTACACAAAAAAATTATTAAAGATTTTGTTACAACCTTATGAATCCTGAGCGAGTTTCTAGAAATTTAATGGCCTGAGCAGGCAGTCTGGTAGAGCACTAAAAGGACGAGGTATTTTTATGGTTCTCTGCTCGTAGAAATGGCATGTTGGGAGTTGGAAGCAATTGGCGGCGAGCCCATTCCTCAGTAAATCTTTCCAGACAAACCCACAGCCATACAGGGCAGACAGAGAAGCCCCTCGTTAAGACAGGTCTCCAGCAGAACAATGCCGTGATACCTGCATTGGTGCCAGCTGAAGCCTGGGCTGGGGGCGATAGACTGAAGGGATGCATCTATACAGTGGAGCAAATAGGCCTGTGACCCACTTCCATTAGCTGCCTTGGTTGTATAAGAAACTCCGGCATCTGAGGAACATTAAGAGATAGAATCTTTATTATGCCTCATACCTAGGATTAACAAGCTCCAAGACACAGACAATTTAGACAGAGATTTTTAAGATTGTACCTGTTCGCTTGTTGCCTTGGGAAGCAATGTGACTTCAGAGAAGATCATCTTCCCCCTCTGTGAAAACTTAAAAAAGCCAGTAATTGGCGGTTTCTTTTTTTTTCCAGAGACACAGGTTTCTTAACTCTTACCCTAGTTCGACAGGAGTTTGTGCTGTCACGTGGAAGGGGAGATTTAGCGCCTCTAGAGCCCTATGATTGGCTCAAGATGGCGTGAAGGTGGTCTCGTTCATGCACTTTCTGCGAAAAGGATGTTTTTTTTTTCAGGACTTTGGTCTGGTAGTGGACTTCTGGTCGAAGCCCCTGGCATGTCTGGTAAGTACTTGAGACCTGTCCTAAGACTGACTTCGCTTGTGAGTAGTTTAGACTGGGTAGCCTGTGGTGAAGTTCTTATTGTACCAACAGTATGACTTCAAATGTCTCAGATTACTCATTTGCCGAGGACACACTTATTTGTTTTTGGTTTACCAGTCTTTATGTCTGGTATCCTCGTGCGCTCTGTCGTATAAGTGAGCCAAATTGGTCCTTGGTACAACCAGCGAACGGGTGTGTCACACACTTAAATCCACCATGATTTCAGGGCTCTGGTAGAGAGTAAATTGCGATCCGCCTGCCTGATCGCTAGACCGTGACATTTTTGCATTTCTTTCGTGGCCGCGATCGATTCATAGGTACCAACTCACCTCTCAACTCCACCACACAAATCTCGCCAGCTGCAAGTTACAGGGTGTTTCAAAAATGACTGGTATATTTGATATGGCAATAAAAACTAAACGAGCAGCGATAGAAATACACCATTTGTTGCAATATGCTTGGGACAACAGTACATTTTCAGGCGGACAAACTTTCGAAATTACAGTAGTTACAATTTTCAACAACAGATGGCGCTGCAAGTGATGTGAAAGATATAGAAGACAACGCAGTCTGTGGGTGCGCCATCCTGTACGTCGTGTTTCTGCTGTAAGCGTGTGCTGTTCACAACGTGCAAGTGTGCTGTAGACAACATGGTTTATTCCTTAGAACAGAGGATTTTTCTGGTGTTGGAATTCCACCGCCTAGAACACAGTGTTGTTGCAACAAGACGAAGTTTTCAACGGAGGTTTAATGTAACCAAAGGACCGAAAAGCGATACAATAAAGGATCTGTTTGAAAAATTTCAACGGACTGGGAACGTGACGGATGAACGTGCTGGAAAGGTAGGGCGACCGCGTACGGCAACCACAGAGGGCAACGCGCAGCTAGTGCAGCAGGTGATCCAACAGCGGCCTCGGGTTTCCGTTCGCCGTGTTGCAGCTGCGGTCCAAATGACGCCAACGTCCACGTATCGTCTCATGCGCCAGAGTTTACACCTCTATCCATACAAAATTCAAACGCGGCAACCCCTCAGCGCCGCTACCATTGCTGCACGAGAGACATTCGCTAACGATATAGTGCACAGGATTGATGACGGCGATATGCATGTGGGCAGCATTTGGTTTACTGACGAAGCTTATTTTTACCTGGACGGCTTCGTCAATAAACAGAACTGGCGCATATGGGGAACCGAAAAGCCCCATGTTGTAGTCCCATCGTCCCTGCATCCTCAAAAAGTACTGGTCTGGGCCGCCATTTCTTCCAAAGGAATCATTGGCTCATTTTTCAGATCCGAAACGATTACTGCATCACGCTATCTGGACATTCTTCGTGAATTTGTGGCGGTACAAACTGCCTTAGACGACACTGTGAACACCTCGTGGTTTATGCAAGATGGCGCCCGGCCACATCGCACGGCCGACGTCTTCAATTTCCTGAATGAATATTTCGATGATCGTGTGATTGCTTTGGGCTATCCGAAACATACAGGAGGCGGCGTGGATTGGCCTCCCTATTCGCCAGACATGAACTCCTGTGACTTCTTTCTGTGGGGACACTTGAAAGACCAGGTGTACCGTCAGAATCCAGAAACAATTGAACAGCTGAAGCAGTACATCTCATCTGCATGTGAAGCCATTCCGCCAGACACGTTGTCAAAGGTTTCGGGTAATTTCATTCAGAGACTACGCCATATTATTGCTAAGCATGGTGGATATGTGGAAAACATTTTACTATAGAGTTTCCCAGACTGCAGCGCCATCTGTTGTTGAAAATTGTAACTACTGTAATTTCGAAAGTTGGTCTGCCTGAAAATGTACTGTTGTCCCAAGCATATAGCAACAAACGGTGTATTTCTATCGCTGCTCGTTTAGTTTTTATTGCCGTTTCAAATATACCGGTCATTTTTGAAACACCCTGTACATCGTTGCAAGAGGCAAACAGGGTAACGTACTGCCGCTCTGGCCTTGTCAGAGTGTACAGACCTCAATCGCCACTTGTTCTCAGCTGCACCTATGTAGTGAAACCTCAGTAGATTTAGTCAGTCAAAGTCTGCGCAGTGTCAAATGAATTCAAATTGCGTTATCCACATTTTTAGGGCCAGAGTACTTGACTCACTTCTGCCACCGAGGATCCTTGTCCATTGTACACTTAAACCAACTGTTAGTTGTTTACAGTATTCAATCAATAACTTGTTTAGCATAATTTATGCCTGTTTTTTTTTAAAAAAAAGATAAATGTTGTCAGAACTCTATTAATTTTCGCTTCATTTTCAAACATGTTTTATAACAGCCCCACAGGATTAACTTTCAGAGTAGTGAAGTACCCTCTGCAAAAATCCACAGTAGTGGTGAAATTATGTACAGCGTGTCTCTCCAAAAGTCGTCATGCGCTTTTTCTCCGGTGTTTCGGCAGATATTTGCAATATTACAATTTTATTGTTGCTACATGTAGCTGGAGTCATCCCAAATAAATACCGCTCATCAAGTCTCTCACACGACTCCCACCATCGACGGAAATCGCCAGTTGTTTCCTATTACAAACAAAATTATTTTTGAAGGGAAGTTTTACATACCTATTTTGTAGAGTAGTCCCAGATTAGTCTAGGGCGATATTTGTTTTATCAGTATGTACAGGGTGGCGCACGAAATGTGTTACCAATTGTTACCCTCACAATTTACGACGCACATTAGATATCCCTCTGGGATCTCTACAGCAGTACCAGCAGAGCTTGGAAAAACAAATGAGTTACGAAATGACGTGTAATTCACGATACTGCCGCTAGGAGACTAATAAGCAGCAATGGCTGACAATGGAAGACTGACGTCACAGCAACGATCAGCAATTGTGTTACTTTTTCTTGAAACGAAAAGCCTTGTTGTGACTCAGAGGCGTTTTCGACAACAGTTTAACACACGATGGGTCCCTTGCAAGAAGACCATCCACAGGTTGTACGATAAATTTGTACAGGAAGGAACAGTATTGGAAGCGAAGCGACCTCGGCCTAAGCCTGTTTGTTCGCCGGAGAATATTGAAGCGGTACGAGTTGCCGTACAGAGAAGTCCCGGGAAATCGTGTAGAAAGGCAGCAGTGCAACTGGGAATATCCAGACGCTCCGTTCAACGCATTCTTAAAAGTGACTCCCATATGTACCCATACAAGATGACCTGTGCACAGAAGCTCACTGAAGAACACAAGCAGCAGAGACTGCTGTTTGCTCAGTGGGCGGAGGATGGGGAAGAAACTCTCAACAACGTTTGGTTTTCAGGCGAGGCGCATTTTCATTTAGACGGTGTGGTTAGCAAACAAAATGTACGCTTTTGAGCCACTGAAAACCCATAAGTGCTTCATGAACGACAACATTATGCTCCGAGGATTACACCGTGGGCAGCAATTTCCAGTCACGGACTCATTGGACCCTTTTTCTTTGAAGAAACTGTGAACAGCGAGCGTCATTTGTGCATGCTTCGCAATAGCTTCATTCCGCAGCTACTTGCTACTGCCTTGCCCTTCAACACGCAGTGGTCCATGCAAGATGGAGCAAGGCCACATACTGCAAACACTGTGTTGGAGTTTTTACACGAGCATTTCGACATGCGGATCATTTCACTCAGGTTTCCAGGTCGCTTCAATGGCGGATAAAATTGGCCCCCCAATAGTCCAGACCTCAATCGATTCGACATTTTTCTTTGGGGTTACCTAAAGGAAAACTTTTTCCCGAAACGTCCACGTGATTTAATGGATCTCAGAAGACTCATTCTTCAAGCTTGCAGCGAAATTACGGAAGACACGTGCCGTAGGGTAATCACTAACTTCGGTGCTCGTTTGAAGGAAGTTAGGATGCATGTGCTGAGTTAGAACAAATCTCCATGGACGGCTCTTCATTGTAGTACATGTTCCTTTCAGATTGCATTTATAATAAATTTTATATACAAAAACAAAATGGTTACACATTTCGTGCCCCACCCCGTATTAAGCGAGGCAGTAAAACACGGAGGGTAAGCAGTAAGTCCAGCACCGGCAGCACCGCGCTAGACCGCCCTAACCGCCACCGCCACGCAGAAGCAGCGCTGCTCAGCCGCTGCTGCAGTTCTGGTTATTCTTCTTGTTTTACTGTCCATCTTAACGCATATCGGTAACACGAATATTGCGCCAGACTAATTTGGGATCGCTCCATCGAATGAGCACGTAAAATTCCGCTTTTAAAACTCTTTTATTTGTAAAGGAAAACAAACCGACGATTTTCGTCCATACTGGACGTTGCGTGAGTGACGTGATGAGTAGCATTTACTTACGATGACACCACCTACACATTCAAAAAACGATATTGCAAGTACCTGCCAAAGTAGCACAGAAAAAGCGCGTGACGACCTTTAGGAGAGATCCCCCTGTACATAAACTGTTCAAAAGAATTATGGTAACATGTGTATCGGTGTACAGTACGTTTAATCTAATTTGATACAGACAGTAGTGTGGTCTTACATCAAAGCTTGAGATCTTTGCTTTCAATGTAGACAACAATTAAAATCATTCTCCAGCAGAACAATGCCGTGATACCTGCATTGGTGCCAGCTGAAGCCTGGGCTGGGTGCGACAGACTGAAGGGATGCATCTATACACTGGAGCAAATAGGCCTATTGACTATGTTATAATAACAGTGTCAGGTGATCCCCTCAGAAGATACCCACTGCTGGTGTCCCATTGTTTTCTAGTGAGGCACACAGATGGCAGTTGTCATATGTCGACGTGGTATTCAACCATTCACATGCACTACGCCATCTTAATGCATCGCAGATTGCAGGGGTAGTCTGTTTGATCAATAAAGGATGGACTTTCGGTCGTGTCGCTGCAGATGCCAATGCCCCACCATGTGTCAACCACAGGCTGTGGACATACTACTAGGAGACTGATCAGTTGGTTGGCTGGTCGACTTGGGGGAGGGGACCAAATATCTAGTGCATCGGTCCCATCGGATTTGGGAAGGATGGGGAAGGAAGTCGGCTGTGCTCTGTCAAAGGAACCATCCATGCATTTGCCTGAAGCGATTAAGGGAAAGCACGAAAAAACCTAAATCAGGACGGCCGGGCGCCAGTTTGAACCGTCGTCCTCCCGAATGCGACTCGATTGTGCTGACCACTGCGCCACTTCCTCAGTAGACAGGTCAGAACACAAAGCAAGTTGGACGAGGTCGCCGACGCTTTACAGCCGCACTAGAAGACAGATATATGGCGATCTCTCCGTTGCGGTGTCGTGTGGATACCGCCAGGGCACTGCAAGACGATCTCAGAAGAGCCATGGGAGAAGGTGTGTCTGATCAGACTGTAATGAACAGGTTACGAGGTAAAAGAATCATACGATCCAGATATCCTACCTGGGTACCCAACTTCACACAATATCTTGTAGTTCGCCTTCAGTTCTGTCGTTCACATTGTAAGGGTATTGTCATATCGCTGGCTCAGTTGTGGAGTATCTTTGTGGGCAGCCGCGTCTGTAGAGTGTCGAGCACGGGACACGGAACTGATACGTTGTGTAGTGTGTAGCTCTGTATGTGAGAGGCATTGTTAGTGCGGAACTTGTTGCTACAAGTGCTATTACAGTAAAATCATGAAATATGGAAGTGATTCAGAGGAAAGTGCGTCAAGATGTAATTAAAAATGAGAAATGCCGCCGATAACGTATTTGTGTATCATTTCGTTGCTTGTAGCACAGCATCAATCATCCGCGCCGTGTTCGGTCTCCCAGAATGAACTGACGTGAATCGGTAGAAATTAGTTACTATAAAAGAGTGCAGGCAAGTGCCAGTGTCTTGTAGCGAGCGTGAGAACGTGCGTTCGGTCATCGCGTTCCGCATCATCAACAATCAGCCGCGCCGCGACGGTTACGCGAGTGCTATATCATTACTAGTCTCAAGGAAAGGAAAACTTGTACCAAATATTTGTGTATGCGTGACGAGCGTAAGAACTTTCGTGCGCTCATTCGGCTTCCGCATCATCAACAATCATCAGCGCCGTGTTCGGTTATGCGTACGCTCGTCCTAGTGATTTTTGTGGACAGGTAATCATCCAGTGATTGGAATAAACACTTATGAATTAAATTAGAATGTAAACAGTGCAACCTGCAATTTTCTTTTATCAAAAAAATGGTTCAAATGGTTCTGAGCACTATGGGACTTAACTGCTGTGGTCATCAGTCCCCTAGAACTTAGAACTACTTAAACCTAACTAACCTAAGGACATCACACACATTCATGCCAGAGGCAGGATAAGAACCTGCGACCGTAGCGGTCATGCGGTTCCAGACTGTAGCGCCTAGAACCGCACAGCCACTCCGGCCGGCTTTCTTTTATCGTCTCAGAATATAGTTGTTCATACCAGACGTAGGACAGTGTTGTGTTTTAACGGTGAGTGGCTCCCCTAAACCCGCTTGCGTAATTCGATAGATAATTTCAGACAAGCCAACAGCAGCGTGGAGCAGGACAATACGACCGCCGTGGGATTATCAGGTACGTGGTGTGGACAGGGCGCACGGTCAGGAAACGATAAACAGTTAAAAGGACCCCACCCATTCGTACTCACGGGCGTGTTAGAACATGGCACTGGCGAAACTTAGTATTCACAGACTGCTCCAGATATATTATCACGCAAGGTGATGGCCGTGCTCGTGTGTGGACACAATCGCTGAGGGGTACCTCCCAACGCTGTCCTGGAAATTTCCAAGATTCTGCGATGTTGTGGGGAGGCGTCAGTGTTGAAAACCATACGGATCTTTTCGTTGTCCATGGTTCACTTACCCCAAGGTAGTACATCGAACAGATCCTGCTGGACCATACGGTGGATCCTGCCTACGGTGGTGGCCCTGAATTCCTTCTGATAGCAGGGCCCAATGGCGGGCGCCGACAGGGATGTCTCGCAAAGCTTGGACATTGAAGAAATGGTGTGACTGTCCGTGAGTGCCGCCGTAAACCCCATCGTGCATATGTGGGACACAGACGTTCTTGGCAGACGTGTTGGTGGTCGTCCTGTTCCACCACACACTCTCCAAGAACTCCCGTGGGTTCTCACTGAAGGCTGTGAAGGGATATCACAGGGGGACCTCCGTAGACGTATACGGAGCACGCCACGAAGGTGTGGGGCAGTGATAAATTCTCTGGGATGATGTGTACCTTATTGAAGCTCTCAAATACCAATGAAAAGCACCTAGAAAGTCGGGATAAATGCTTGTTTTCATTTTGTCCGGGTATTTCAGTTCTTTTTATGTAAACGATCGAGGACGTAATGATATTTTATTGTGTACTTAATTTGTGAAAGATAAAGATATAATTTGGTAACATACCCAGTTCCGAATTATTGCTCAGTGCATAACGGCAGACACTCAGAGTCCTGTTCCCCTGATTCTTTTGAGTACAAACTGGGTCTAACAGACAGGTATGACCGAACTTTCAGGAAACATGTAGAGGAGAAAATATGTGACATAGACAAGCGTCCCAGACTTTCATGTCAGGGCTCATTTTCTACTTAGCTTTTATTATTCCTTGATGCACTTCCTTCGTCACTTCACTTTTATTAGTCAGTGTGGAACCCAGGTATTTGAATTCTTCAAAGGCACGCCCTTTCTTACACAAAATATTCAAAATACCCTCTTGGTTACAGCACGAAACATTTCCGTAAATGAAATGTTCAAAATGCCATTCGTTAGCAAGGATACGTGCATCAAACCACCTCAGCACTGAGTTCCTGATGCGCTGATGTGACCCTGACAAATACTGCAGTTAGAAAGAATATATATGTCTCGAAGCTGCATAGGCCGCTTCACGGAAATTACTCACACCACGTTCATCCAGTAGTTGAGAACCAGGGCACTCAGACAGACACTTCCAACTCTAACACTGGCCAATTCGGTCGGCTACTTAATTATCTGTATGTATTGATTGTATACCTCTCTAACGTAGCGTTTCGAGATATGCGAACTAAGGGTATCTATCAGTATATTAATTACAAAATGGAATTTTTAAAACGCTGTCATGAAAGGTGGACCTTTGACTCATAAACACACCCTGGAAGAGAAGTTTAGAGCACACGTTGTAGGAAATATTAACTTTTTCCCAGAAAGAGTACCCTGCAACGTAAATTTATCCAACGGATTGTTCCACCGAATATGAGGTTAAGCAAATATTCAGTCTCATGCATTGCTGACACAGAACAACTACCGATATTTAGTAAATACAGAACATAAGAGCAAATTAAATAATGGAGGGTGAGCTATGATTCTACTGAAAGGATAAATTTTAGTCTTGGCTAAACAATTCATTTGGAGCAAAACACAGAAGGCGAACATGAACAATAAACATAGAATGACAATTATTGAACTATATGAAAAAACGTAAATTACTTAGAAAGTGCGGTGTGCACACACTTTATTCAACATATAAACGTCACTAACGAGATTCGGATTTCGGTTACGACATGTTCGATATGTCATCATTGGCGATGATGTGGCGCACACAAATAGCGAAATTCTGCACGACACGCTGAAATGTCGGAACATCGAATGGCCGTTTTCAGTTGAGCAATGGTTTTGGGGCTACTGCTGTACAGGTGTCGCATGTGTTCAGATCCGGGGAATGCTCATGCCAGTGGCCTCTGCGTACCCCAGAACCAAAATACGGTCCCCAAAGTGCTCCTCCAGGACATCAAACATTCTCCTGTTTCGATGGCCGGCCACGGTGGTCCAGCGGTTCTAGGCGCGCAGTCCGGAACCGCGCGACTGCTACGGTCGCAGGTTCGAATCCTGCCTCGGGCATGAATGTGTGTGATGTCCTTAGGTTAGTTAGGTTTAAGTAGTTCTAAGTTCTAGGGGACTGATGACCACAGATGTTAAGTCCCATAGTGCTCAGAGCAATTTGAACCATTTGAACCTGTTTCGATGGGTTCTAACTCCGTCTTGAATGAACCACATCTTGTCGAAATCAGGGTCACTTTTGATGATAGGGATGAAATCATCTTCCAAAACATTCTCGTGAGGTTAGGTAGTCACCGTCCCATCTAGGAACAGAGCATCGATTATTCCGTGACTGGACATTACACACCACTTCTCGATCACGAAAAGCGGATTCTCATTCTCCAAATGCGCCAGTTTTGCTGATTGACGAACTCATCAAAATGAAAATGGGATTCGTCGCTAATGCAAAACATATAGAGCATACCAGTTCCCCCCGCGGGCCAGCCGTGAAAATTTGAACGTCCTAACACAAACTGTTCAGAAGTTATGACGATTTTATTTCATTTATCCAGCCCCCGTAACTTACAGAATTTCCAGCAGACACAAAGACATGAAGTGAGTGCAGTAAACTAATATTGGTTATTTTCTGCCTAACTGTGCCCAGTTGCGAATAACGCGTTCTACGAGGGCAGTTCAATAAGTAATGCAACACATTTTTTTTCTGAAACAGAGGTTGTTTTATTCAGCATTGAAATACACCAGGTTATTCCCCAATCTTTTAGCTACACAACACTATTTTTCAACGTAATCTTCATTCAGTGCTACGGCCTTACGCCACCTTGAAATGAGGGCCTGTATGCCTGCACGGTACCATTCCACTGGTCGATGTCGGAGCCAACGTCGTACTGCATCAATAACTTCTTCATCATCCGCGTAGTGCCTCCCATGGATTGCGTCCTTCATTGGGCCAAACATATGGAAATCCGACGGTGCGAGATCGGGGCTGTAGGGTGCATGACGAAGAACAGTCCACTGAAGTTTTGTGAGCTCCTCTCGGGTGCGAAGACTTGTGTGAGGTCTTGCGTTGTCATGAAGAAGGAGAAGTTCGTTTAGATTTTTGTGCCTACGAACACGCTGAAGTCGTTTCTTCAATTTCTGAAGAGTAGCACAATACACTTCAGAGTTGATCGTTTGACCATGGGGAAGGACATCGAACAGAATAACCCCTTCAGCGTCCCAGAAGACTGTAACCATGACTTTACCGGCTGAGGGTATGGCTTTAAACTTTTTCTTGGTAGGGGAGTGGGTGTGGCGCCACTCCATCGATTGCCGTTTTGTTTCAGGTTCGAAGTGATGAACCCATGTTTCATCGCCTGTAACAATCTTTGACAAGCCATATGACGAGCAAGCAATTCCGCACAGATGGTTCTCCTTTGCTCTTTATGGTGTTCGGTTAGACAACGAGGGACCCAGCGGGAACAAACCTTTGAATATCCCAACTGGTGAACAATTGTGACAGCACTACCAACAGAGATGTCAAGTTGAGCACTGAGTTGTTTGATGGTGATCCGTCGATCATCTCGAACGAGTGGGTTCGCACGCTCCGCCATTGCAGGAGTCACAGCTGTGCACGGCCGGCCCGCACGCGGGAGATCAGACAGTCTTGCTTGACCTTGCGGCGATGATGACACACGCTTTGCCCAACGACTCACCGTGCTTTTGTCCACTGCCAGATCACCGTAGACATTCTGCAAGCGCCTATGAATATTTGAGATGCCCTGGTTTTCCGCCAAAAGAAACTCGATCGCTGCCCGTTGTTTGCAACGCACATCCGTTACAGACGCCATTTTAACAGCTCCGTACAGCGCTGCCACCTGTCGGAAGTCAATGGAACTATACGAGACGAAGCAGGAATGTTTGCAAATATTCCACAAGAAATTTCCGGTTTTTTCAACCAAAATTGGCCGAGAAAAAAAATGTGTTGCATTACTTATTGAACTGCCCTCGTAAGAGTCTCCGAACGGAATGACTGCCTTTACTTCGTTAGTGAAAAACGAGAAGAACCTACTCTCCGCGCTTGACGCGAAACCTCAGTGGAGAAACATTTTGCAAGTGATCTCAGCATTTTAAACTCTCTGCACTGCATCCGTGAGTGGATGGTGGCTGCACCATCCCAGACAGCGTGCTGGCGGCGCTCAGTGACGTTTCTCGAAGTACTGCGCGCTGCGAGCAACGTCTGCGGCCTCTCAGTGTTTTCAGCGCTGAAACTAAAATCCTCAGACAGCAGACTGCTGTCCAGAAACTGCTAATCTCTCAAACAGCCTCACTGCCTACGACCAACATGTGACGCGCGTTGCCAGCCAAAGAGGCAAACTCAGCAATGCCTTGATCGTAAGTATATAACAGAGAAAGAGGTCTCCAGAAAATTTTATGCCAGCCGCAAGACAAGAGCTTGCAGCCAAGACACGACGTCCAGAATCGTCTTAAACGAACAGCGAATTTCTCTATGACTGCCTGTAACAGAAGTTTTATCCAGCCCAAGTCCTCTGAGTGAAGTCCGGCCAGCTTGGTGGCTCAGATAGATCTGTCCAGATCGGTGGCTCTGACGACTCTCTTTGCTGGAAACTGTTGGACCTCCAGCTCACCTCTGGTTACCTTCTTTCTATGTAATAGCGGGCAAATCATAGACTTAGCTCGCTCTGTTCCAACTCCTACTCTTGCCACCCTAAAAACGCTCTGGCCAACCACAAACTCAAGTTTGGTTATTGCTGTCGAACCTTCTAGAACAAATTCCTCTTCTTTCGCTTCATACAAGTCTACCCACTGGAAACGTTCGCGTTAAAAATCGCAAGAAAAAGGATGGCTGATGTGACTTCTTGCTAACGGCTGGTGCCTCCGCATCACTGCCCGAGACATTCCAGGTGGCTTCTGGATTGTATAAAAAATTTACTGGCCGTCATTGTACGTCGCTTGCCTAGCTCAGCATTTTCCAGATTTCGTTGCTAAACTATAGTGGTTCCTTTCCTCCTTAATCCACTTACAGGGCTCATACTCGTCCAGAGCATGAGCTACGATCTATTTAAGCTTTGCCCGTAATTCCTCTTCGTCCAGCTTACTGGAGCAAAGTGAGATGGTAACAATTGCTTTTCTACACTTAGTAACAGAAACACTCTCCTAGGCTCCTTGACTGATTTGTTAACTTTCGTAACCATAGTCGCTACGATGACATAATGATCACTAGCCTTTATATTGACACCGTTGTTCAGGTCCGGCCTGTTTGTACCTCCAATGTTCCACTGCGTCGCAACAGCGTGCGAATTTGTGGAAGACGACATATTAGCAAAGTCCCATGTTTCAGAGTACTTGATAGCTCAACACAAAATTTCTGTCTGAAGTACAGATGGTGTTGAGGATCAGTGGACAAAGTTCAAAACCATCGTACAATATGCATTAGATGATTATGTGCCAAGCAAGATCGTAAGAGATGGAAAAGAGCCACCATGATACAACAACCGAGTTAGAAAACTGTTACGGAAGCAAAGGGAACTTCACAGCAAACATAAACATAGCCAAAGCCTTGCAAGCAAACAAAAATTACATGAAGCGAAATGTAGTGTGAGTAGGGCTATGCAAGAGGCGTTCAATGAATTCGAAAGTAAAGTGATATGTACTGACTTGGCAGAAAATCCTAAGAAATTTTGGTCTTCCGTCAAAGCAGTAGGTAGATCAAAACAAAATGTCCAGACACTCTGTGACCAAAATGGTACTGAAACAGAGGATAATAGACTAAAGGCCGAAATACTAAATGTCTTTTTCCAAAGCTGTTTCACAGGGGAAGAATGCACTGTAGTTCCTTCTCTAGATTGTCGCACAGATGACAAAATTGTTGATATCGAAACAAATGACAGAGGGATAGAGAAACAATTAAAATCGCTCAAAAGAGGAAACGTCACTGGACCTGATGGGATACCAGTTCGATTTTACACAGAGTACGCGAAGGAACTTGCCCCCCTTCTTGCAGCGGTGTACCGTAGGTCTCTAGAAGAGCGTAGCGTTCCAAAAGATTGGAAAAGGGCACAGATCATCCCCGTTTTCAAGAAGGGACGTCGAACAGATGTGCTGAACTATAGACCTATATCTCTAACGTCGATCAGTTGTAGAATTTTGGAACACGTATTATGTTCGAGTATAATGACTTTTTTGGAGACTGGAAATCTACTCTGTAGGAATCAGCATGGGTTTCGAAAAAGACGATCGTGTGAAACCCAGCTCGCGCTATTCGTCCACGAGACTCAGACGGCCGTAGACACGGGTTACCAAGTAGATGCCGTGTTTCTTGACTTCCGCAAGGCATTTGACACAGTTCCCCACAGTCGTTTAACGAACAAAGTAAGAGCACAATGGACTATCAGACCAATTGTGTGATTGGATTGAAGAGTTCCTAGATAACAGAACACAGCATGAGATTCTCAATGGAGAGAAGTCTTCCGAAGTAAGAGTGATGTCAGGTGTGCCGCAGGGGAGTGTTTTAGGACCGTTGCTATTCACAATATATGTGAATGACCTTGTGGATAACATCGGAAGTTCACTGAGGCTTTTTGCGGATGATGCTGTAGTATATCGATAGGTTGTGACAATGGTAAATTGTACTGAAATGCAGGAGGATTTGCAACGAATTGACGCATGGTGCAGGGAATGGCAATTGATTCTCAATGTGGACAAGTGTAATGTGCTGCGAATACATAGAAAGAAAAATCCTTTATCATTTAGCTACAATATAGCAGGTCAGCAACTGGAAGCAGTTAATTCCATAAATTATCTGGGAGTAGGCATTAGGAGTGATTTAAAATGGAATGACCATATAAAATTAATTGTCGGTAAAGCAGATGCCAGACTGAGATTCATTGGAAGAATCCTAAGGAAATGCAATCCGAAAACAAAGGAGGTAGGTTACGGTACACTTTTTCGCCCACTGCTTGAATACTGCTCACTGGTGTGAGATCCGTACCAGATAGGGTTGATAGAAGAGATAGAGAAGCTCCAACGGAGAGCAGCGCGTTTCGTTGCAGGATCATTTAGTAATCGGGAAAGCGTTACGGAGAAGATAGTGGAGGAGTCTGTAAGAGAGATGCTCAGTAGCTCGGTACGGGTTTTTATTGAAGTTTCGAGAACATACCTTCACCGAGGAGTCAAGCAGTATATTGCTCCCTCCTACGTATATCTCGCGAAGAGACCATGAGGATAAAATCAGAGAGATTAGAGCCCACACAGAGGCATAGCGACAATCTTTCTTTCCACGAACAATACGAGACTGGAATAGAAGGGAGAACCGATAGATGTACTCAAGGTACCCTCCGCCTTCAGGTGGCTTGCAGAGTATGGATGTAGGTGTAGACTGCGTGACTGTTCATTTGACAGTTGCTGTCACGTGTGCGAAGAGCACACATCTTCATGAAGTTCGCATATCTGCAGAACCAGATACGATTATTGGTGCAATGTCTTGTACGTGTACGACTGGTATTCGGCGTCATTCATGCGACATGCCTGAAGATGACGTGATGGAAACGTCGAAACTGGTTGCCTAATAAAACAATCACAATAACGGCTTTTGATACAGTATTATTAAATTTCGTCGACCAGCCACTGTCCCACGCTCCCGAACGCAAGACTGAGTTACATTTAATAGGAAGAGGCGTCAGAAAACTCGTGCAGGTCCACGTCAGCGTTAGTAATGCAGCTGCCCGCAGCTGTATGATCTCGTACTTGTGGTTATGTTCACGCCATCACCTTCAGAGTAAGTGAATGACAATTCTCAAACCAATGTGCAGTGCTTCTGTGTGTTAGCATCCTATGTTCTTCTGACATATGTTGTAAGATACGCTGTCGGTACGCCAGGTTCCCGTGCCTGCAGTCGGCTAAACGCCCTCGCGCCGAGCTATTCGCAGCTGTCGGCAGCGCTCCCAGCAGCTACGCCTTGCGCCTGCCCGGGATTGAGCGCCGGAAGCGGCAGACGCGAGAACTGGCAACGCCGCACCGCGCCGTGGAAAGGCCCGGCCTGGTGGATGTAGTCTGCAGGCAGCCCAGACTGCGCGCCGCCCGTGACGTGTTGGGGCGGGGGTGCGGGGGGGGGGGGGGGGGGGGCGGCGGCGCATGCGCAGTTGCCGCCGACCCACGAGGCCGCTAATAATTGCAACATTCCGCCAGACGGGCTGAGCCGTTAAAAATGGAATGAGTCCGAGCTCGGCGCACGTTGTTCTCCTCATATTGCTCGCTTTGTGCATTGGGATATGCCAGAAATCGAGAGATACCTACTACAATAAAAAATAATTCAACTATGATCACTTGACGATGGAAAAAAGACTTTTAGTCACCTTAACGGTTATTTTAAACCAGGGGCGGGCAAGAATCCTGCACGTGTGCGATGCACTTGCAGGCGTGCAGTTAACAGGTGTTGTGCGTGCACACAGGGGCATGCTGGCCACCCGCTTCTCTCCACTCCCCACCATACCGTCTCTCCGCTTCTTCCTCTGGCTTGAAAGAAATCGTGGTTTGAAAGAGTACCTATTACCTACGATACGTTTTATTTAATTATCACAGGTGGAGTTTACAATACATTTAATGTCTGGAACAAAATTTCTACATACAGACAAACGCAAACAGTTACGTAAATATTCATTACTGATGTTTGCTCTTAACCGAGACTTATTAATTTTCATAACAGAAAAAGTCTCTCACAAACGTATGTCGAGCCAAACATTGACATTATCTTCGCGACTTCACCTTGTAGACGAGGAAACTCTTGCTGTGGAAAGTCGTGATAAAAATCTATTACACGTCTTGCCAAAAGGAACTTGTCTCTCAGACGAGAATTATGCTGTAGAATCCACAGTGCAGATCTATTAATTTTCATTTGCAAACTGAGATGAATATCATCTACAGAAACAGCAAATTGTCTCGAGAACTATTCAAAACCTTGGGATAAGTGTGATATATCCCCAAATCGCTTGAGAAATTCCTCTTTTATTGCACTAAGTACGGGAACATATTGAAATTTATTATAATGGCGTTCAATATTAAACTTCCGGTGACCAGCGAGAATACTGTCACATTTGTACATTTCGAATTTTCACGTTTTTGCACGAAGAAAAAATGATAGCCCATTTCTTTTTAAAAGACAGCAAATCTCCACTTCTCCGTTTCCTTGATTCACCCTGCATTTTCCGGTTCTTGAAATACAACGTTCACTACGTAGTGGTCGCTTCGCTTCAACGTCCGCAGCTTAGCCTGGTACTACACTGCCGCAACCTGCAGGCTGTCGTCACTGTCCCGTTTGACGACTGCACGCGAGCAGCACACGTGCAGCGCCGTGTGCTCATGAGCCGCGTGCAACGTTTGCCCGCCCCTGTTTTAAACTGAACTAAACTTGCAATAGCTTTTTCTTCTGTAACTACACTGAAGAGCCAAAGAAATTGGTACACGTGCCTAATGTCATGCAGGGAACCCAGGAGCAAGTCGAAATGCCGCAACACGACGTGGCATGGACTCCACTAATGTCTGAAGTAGTGCTGAAGGGAATCGACACTTTGAGTCCTGCAGGGCTGTCCATAAATCCGTAAGAGTACGAGGGGATGGAGATTTCTTCTGAACAGCACGTTCAAAGTCATCCCAGATATACTCAATAATGTTCATGTCTGGCGAGATTGTTGGCCAGCGGAAGTGTTTAAACTCAGAAGAGTGTTCATGGAGCCACTTCCTTACAATTCTTGACGTGTGCGGTGTCGCATTGCCCTGCTGGCATTGCCCAAATCCGTAGGAATGCACGATGGTTATGAATGGACGAAGGTGATCGGACAGGATGCTTACGTGCATGTCGCCTGTCAGAGTCGTATCTAGACGTATCAGGGATTCCATATCAGTCCAGCTGCACACGCCCCACCCCATTACAGAGGCTGCACCAGCTTGAAGAGTCCTCTGCTGACTTGCAGGGTCCATGGATTTATGAGGTTGTCTCCATACCTGTTCACGCCCATTCGCTCGATACAATTTGAAAGGAGAATCGTCCGACTAGGCAATATGTTTACAGTCACCAACAGTCCAATGTCAGGGTTGATAGGCTCAGGCGAGGCGTAGAGCCTTTTGTCGTGCAGTCATCAAGGATACATGAGTGGGCCTTTGGCTCCGAAAGCCCTTATCGATGATGTTTTCTCGAATGGTTCGCACGCTGACACTTGTTGATGGCCTGACATTGATGTCTGCAACATTTTGCGGAAGGGTTGCACTTCTGCCACGTTGAACGATACTCTTCAGTCGTCTTTGGTCCCGTTCTTGCAGGATCTTTTTCCCGCGGCAGCGATGTCGGAACGGCACACTCGTGAAATATTCACGGTACACTCGTGAAAATTCCACGTTACGCGCGTGAAATAGTCGTATGGGAAAATCCCCACTTCATCGCTACCACGGAGATCCTGTGTCCTATCGCTCGTGCGCTGACTCACTTAAATCTTGATAACCAGCCATTGTGGCAGCAGTAATCGATCTTACAACTGGGCCAGACACTTGTCGTCTTATAAAGCCTTTGCCAACCGGAGCGCTGTATTCTGAGTGTTTATATTGTATTTGAAAACCCATGTCTATACCAGTTTCTTTGGCACTTCAGTGTAGATGGGACTGTACTTCTGCTACTATAGAAATAAGTAATGATGCGCTGACCATGCGCTACAAATTCCTTCACTAGATGTCAGTTGTTCCACTTGAGAACCAAAGCTCTTGTTACCATGGCAACTGCAACACAAACGCACTCATTCATGAACACAACTGTTACTGTTGTGGTCTTCAGTCCTGAGACTGGTTTGATGCAGCTCCCCATGCTACTCTATCCTGTTCAAGCTCCTTCATCTCCCAGTACCTACTGCAACCTACATCCTTCTGAATCTGCTTAGTGTATTCATCTCTTGGCCTCCCTCTACGATTTTTACCCTTCAAGCTGCCCTCCAATGCTAAATTTGTGATCCCTTGATGCCTCAGAACATGTCCTACCATCCGACCCCTTCTTCTAGTCAAGTTGTGCCACAAACTTCTCTTCTCCCCAGTCCTATTCAATACCTCCTCATTAGTTATGTGATCTACCCACCTAATCTTCAACATTCTTCTGTAGCACCACATTTCGAAAGCTTCTATTCTCTTCTTGTCCAAACTATTTATTGTCCATGTTTCACTTCCATACATGACTACAATCCATACAAATACTCGTACTTTCAGAAATGACTTCCTGACACTTAAATCTATACTCGATGTTAACAAATTTCTCCTCATCGGAAACGCTTTCCTTGCCATTGCCAGTCTACATTTTATATGCTCTCTACTTCGACCATCATCAGTTATTTTGCTCCCCAAATAGCAAAACTCCTTTACTACTTTAAGTGTCTCATTTCCTAATCTAATTCCCTCAGCATCACCCGACTTAATTCGACTACATTCCATTATCCTCGTTTTGCTTTCGTTGATGTTCATCTTATACCCTCCTTTCAAGACACTGTCCATTCCGTTCAACTGCTCTTCCAAGTCCTTTGCTGTCTCTGACAGCATTACAATATCATCGGCGAACCTCAAAGTTTTTATTTCTTCTCCATGGATTTTAATACCTACGTCGAACTTTTCTTTTGTTTCCTTTACTGCTTGCTCAATATACAGATTGAATTACATCGGGGAGAGGCTACAATCCTGTCTCACTCCCTTCCCAACCACTGTTTCCCTTTCATGCCCCTCGACTCTTATAACTGCCATCTGGTTTCTGTACAAATTGTAAATAGCCTTTCGCTCCCTGTATTTTACCCGTGCCACCTTCAGAATTTGGAAGAGAGTATTCCAGTCAACATTGTCAAAAGCTTTCTCTAAGTCTACAAATGCTAGAAATGTAGGTTTGCCTTTCCTTAATCTTTCTTCTGAGATAAGTCGTAGGGTCAGTATTGCCTCACGTGTTCCAACATTTCTACGGAATCCAAACTGATCTTCCCCGTTGTCGGCTTCTACCAGTTTTTCCATTCGTCTGTGAATAATTCGCGTTAATATTTTGCAGCTGTGGCTTATTAAACTGATAGTTCGATAATTTTCACATCTGTCAACACCTGCTTTCTTTGGGATTGGAATTATTATATTCTTCTTGAAGTCTGAGGGTATTTCGCCTGTCTCGTACATCTTACTCACCAGACGGTAGAGTTTTGTCAGGACTGGCTCTCCCAAGGCCGTCAGTAGTTCTATTGGAATGTTGTCTATTCCCGGGGCCTTGTTTCGACTCAGGTCTTTCAGTGCTCTGTCAAACGCTTCCCGCAGTATCGTATCTCCCTTTTTATTTTCATCTACATCCTCTTCTATTTCCATAATATTGTCCTCAAGTACATCGCCCTTGCGTAGACCCTCTATATACTCCTTCCATCTTTCTGCTTTCCCTTCTTTGCTTAGAACTGGGTTTCCATCTGAGCTCTTGATATTCATAGAAGTGGCTCTCTTTTCTCCAAACGTCTCTTTAATTTTCCTGTAGGCAGTATCTATCTTGCCCCTAGTGATATAAGCCTCTACATCCTTACATTTGTCCTCTAGTCATGCCTGCTTCGCCATTTTGCATTTCCTGTCGATCTAATTTTTGAGACGTTTGTATTCCTTTTTGCCTGCTTCATTTACTGCAGTTTTATATTTTCTCCTTTCATCAATTAAATTCAATATTTCTTCTGTTACCCAAGGATTTCTACTAGCCCTCGTTCTTTTACCTACTTGATCCTCTCCTGCCTTCACTACCTCATCCCTCAGAGCTACCCATTCTTCTTCTACTGTATTTCTTTCCACCATTCCTAGACCCAACCAAAGCTCAAATATCGATGGTAGGCAATGATAACTCCATCTTCTGCGAAAGCCTCCTGATTCCAGTAAACAGTAACCCCATTATCAAAGAGAGATCTTAAACTGCACGGATTTCTCTAATCTGTCTCTAGGTTTCCACTACATAGTTACACATATAGCAACATCATCTGTGCCACTTCATATATTTTTTAAGAAACCGTTTTTGCTTCTCCTGAAAAATTTAACAAAATGGAACTACCATGTTTTCATTCCTCACCATCGATAGGTGGATTTAATGATATACACTGCCTGAAAAAGAATGTACACCCTTTCAGACGTTCCCAATTCACTCAAGATGTATTGTTGCAACAGGGCATATGAAGTACGTGAACTGATTTCATTTACAGATCAATAGCACAAGTGGTTCTGAGTTACCAGGCATCGACCCACGCTGAAATACGCTACTGGCCATTAAAACTGCTACACCACGAAGATGACGTGCCACAGACGCAAAATTTAACCGACAGGAAGAAGATGCTGTGATATGCAAATGATTAGCTTTTCAGAGCATTCACTCAAGGTTGGAACCAGTGGCGACACCTACAACGTGCTGAAATGAGAAAACTTTCCAACCGATTTCTCATACACAAACATCACTTGACCGATGCCTCATGTAAGGAGGAGAAATGCGTACCATCACGTTTCCGACTTTGATAAAGGTCGGATTGTAGCCTATCGCGATTGCAGTTTATCGTATCGCGACATTGCTGCTCGCGTTGGTCGAGATCCAATGACTGTTAGCAGAATATGGAATCGGTGGGTTCAGGAGGGTAATACGGAACGCCGTGCTAGGTCCCAACGGCCTCGTATCACTAGCAGTCGAGATGACAGGCATCTTATCCGCATGGCTGTAACGGATCGTGCAACCACGACTCCATCCTTGAGTCAACAGATGGGGACGTTTGCAAGACAACAACCATCTGCTAGAACAGTTCGACGACGTTTGCAGAAGCATGGACTATCAGCTCGGGGGCCATGGCTGCGGTTACCCTTGAGGCTGCATCAGAGACAGGAGCGCCTGCGATGGTGTACTCAACGGCGAACCTGGGTGCACGAGTGGCAATACGTCATTTTTTCGGATGAGTCCAGGTTCTGTTTAGAGCATCGTGATGGTCGCATCCGTGTTTGGCGACATCGCGGTGAACGCACATTGGGAGCGTGTATTCGTCATCGCCATACTGGCGTATCACCGGGCGTGATGGTATGGGGTGCCATTGGTTACACGTCTCGGTCACCTCTTGTTGGCGTTGACGGCACTTTGAACGGTGGACGTTACATTTCAGATGTGTTACGATCCGTGGCTCTACCCTTCATTCGATCCCTGCTAAACCCTACATTTCAGCAAGATAATGCACGACCGCATGTTGCAGGTCTTGTACGGGCCTTTTTGGATACAGAAAATGTTCGTCTGCTGCCCTGTCCAGCACATTCTCCAGATCTCTCACCAATTGAAATGTCTGGTCAATGGCGGCCGAGCAACTAGCTCGTCAGAATACGCCAGTCACTACTCTTGATGAACTGTGGTATCGTGTTGAAGCTGCATGGGCAGCTGTACCTGTACACGCCATCCAAGTTCTGTTTGACTCAATGCCCAGGCGTATCAAGGCCATTATTACGGCCAGAGGTGGTTGTTCTGCGTACTGATT
The DNA here is from genome assembly GCF_023864275.1 of Schistocerca cancellata. NCBI lineage: Eukaryota > Metazoa > Arthropoda > Insecta > Orthoptera > Acrididae > Schistocerca > Schistocerca cancellata. Next base: position 524,913,999 of record NC_064633.1, read on the forward strand.
GCTCAGGATCTATGCACCCAAATTGCGTGAAAATGTAATGACATGTCAGTTCTAGTACACTCCTGGAAATGGAAAAAAGAACACATTGACACCGGTGTGTCAGACCCACCATACTTGCTCCGGATACTGCGAGAGGGCTGTACAAGCAATGATCACACGCACGGCACAGCGGACACACCAGGAACCGCGGTGTTGGCCGTCGAATGGCGCTAGCTGCGCAGCATTTGTGCACCGCCGCCGTCATTGTCAGCCAGTTTGCCGTGGCATACGGAGCTCCATCGCAGTCTTTAACACTGGTAGCATGCCGCGACGGCGTGGACGTGAACCGTATGTGCAGTTGACGGACTTTGAGCGAGGGCGTATAGTGGGCATGCGGGAGGCCGGGTGGACGTACCGCCGAATTGCTCAACACGTGGGGCGTGAGGTCTCCACAGTACATCGATGTTGTCGCCAGTGGTCGGCGGAAGGTGCACGTGCCCGTCGACCTGGGACCGGACCGCAGCGACGCACGGATGCACGCCAAGACCGTAGGATCCTACGCAGTGCCGTAGGGGACCGCACCGCCACTTCCCAGCAAATTAGGGACACTGTTGCTCCTGGGGTATCGGCGAGGACCATTCGCAACCGTCTCCATGAAGCTGGGCTACGGTCCCGCACACCGTTAGGCCGTATTCCGCTCACGCCCCAACATCGTGCAGCCCGCCTCCAGTGGTGTCGCGACAGGCGTGAATGGAGGGACGAATGGAGACGTGTCGTCTTCAGCGATGAGAGTCGCTTCTGCCTTGGTGCCAATGATGGTCGTATGCGTGTTTGGCGCCGTGCAGGTGAGCGCCACAATCAGGACTGCATACGACCGAGGCACACAGGGCCAACACCCGGCATCATGGTGTGGGGAGCGATCTCCTACACTGGCCGTACACCACTGGTGATCGTCGAGGGGACACTGAATTGTGCACGGTACATCCAAACCGTCATCGAACCCATCGTTCTACCATTCCTAGACCGGCAAGGGAACTTGCTGTTCCAACAGGACAATGCACGTCCGCATGTATCCCGTGCCACCCAACGTGCTCTAGAAGGTGTAAGTCAACTACCCTGGCCAGCAAGATCTCCGGATCTGTCCCCCATTGAGCATGTTTGGGACTGGATGAAGCGTCGTCTCACGCGGTCTGCACGTCCAGCACGAACGCTGGTCCAACTGAGGCGCCAGGTGGAAATGGCATGGCAAGCCGTTCCACAGGACTACATCCAGCATCTCTACGATCGTCTCCATGGGAGAATAGCAGCCTGCATTGCTGCGAAAGGTGGATATACACTGTACTAGTGCCGACATTGTGCATGCTCTGTTGCCTGTGTCTATGTGCCTGTGGTTCTGTCAGTGTGATCATGTGATGTATCTGACCCCAGGAATGTGTCAATCAAGTTTCCCCTTCCTGGGACAATGAATTCACGGTGTTCTTATTTCAATTTCCAGGAGTGTATAATATATTTGTCCAATGAATACCCGTTTATCATCTGCATTTTTTCTTGGTGCAGCAATTTTAATGGCCAATAGTGTACATATTACTACGTGGTGTTTCCTCCAGAGGCGGCAATGCAGGCGCTGATTCTCACATCCAGTCGATCGTACAAATGGCGAATGCAGTCCTGAGATAAGTTATGCCACGCCTGTTCGACCTATTCCCTCAGTTCTGGAAAAGTTGTTGGGTGACGAGTCACACGATTCAGTTCTCGTCCGATCATAATCATCCCACGTGTGCTCGATTGGAGATCGGAGAAGGGAAGTTGCTGCACGTCTTGCGGAGGACGTAGAGTTTCATGGGTAATGTGTGAGCGGTATTACCCTTTTGGGACAACACATCACCCTCCTGTTGCAATAACGGCAAATTAACGGGTCTAACGACATTCTGCACGTACTGAGCTCTGGTTAGCGTCCTCTCCAGAAACACCAAAGGTGTGCGAGAGCTGTCCTGCGGTAGGACCTGTGTGTCTTGGACAGATGTACTCCAGCGCTCACAGGTCTGTATCTTACGCGCAAACGACCAGCGTTTGCATTCAGTGTGCGATTTGTGCCTTTACCAGTGGGGGGGATGTCTTAGGGGGTTAGTATAATTACATATGTTACTAGCTTGGACCGTGGCGTTACCCATAGTTATTTATAAATAGATGTTAATGCCGAAACTCGCTATTCACGCGTATGCACTATCAGAAATGCCATCCCTTGTTATATCTTTAAAAGTACATTATAGGTAAAGCTTATTTACAAAATCATCTACATACAGGTATACGACGGGAATTCAAAAGGTAAAGGCACATTTGTGAAAAGCTGTTCTTATTCTGATGATAGAAAACTGAAACATGCGTTATTTTTGTACGTAAACTCCCTGGAGTTCAATGCAGTTTCCCCGACGTTTTACGAGGGTTCTTTTTTTTAATTCATGAGAAAATACGTTTTTCGGTTGCATCTGTAACCAATTTTGCACCGCAGCAATGACGTCTTCATCACTTTCAAATCTTCTTCCCTGTAGTGCTTCCGTTAAGGGTCCAAACATGTGAAAATCACTTGCAGCTAGGTCTGTACTGTATGGTGGATGTTCCAGCACCTCGAATCTCAACTCCTTTATTGCGTCGGTTGTCCGTTTGGCAGAATGTGGGCGAGCGTTATCTTGCTGCAGGATGACACCTCTTCACAGTTTTCCACGACGTTTGGATATGATTGCAGGTTTTAGTTTCGTACGCAACACATCACATCCACCATACAATACAGACCTGGCTCTAAAGCCTCGTTTACGCTGGGGCGACCTGTTGCAACATTGTGGCATGCTACGGAAATGTGGCGTGCGTCGTCTTGTAGCATTCTACAATAGGCAACATCTTGTGGCGTATGTTGCATGCGGCAGGTTAATTTATACCAAAGCAACAGAATTTGTGCCATACGTGTGTCGGTCTTGCAGTATGAAGGATGATAAAGTATCGCAGCGGCGGCCTACTTGGTACTTGCACATGCACCTAACAACGGAAATGAAAACCAAAGGAAAAGAAAACGATGATGGAACAGAAGAGTATTTAAAGAAGGTCCACGAAATAGTACCCTAGGAACTAGAAGCAGACGATGGCGCGTTATTTAGTAATGTGTGCTTTCGTCCCAGGCGCGTTAGTCCGCGCCATACCGTTGCCAAAAGGTGGCTTAACGGTAAATATTCGCACAGGTACCGGGCCGGTCACCATCCTGTGTCAGGCCCGGGATGGGACTTTCAGCCCCCAGCTCACCCAACTCTGCGGTACGACTGCTGCGGTATGACTGCCACACTACTTCCTTCGCAAGCTCGCAAGTAAACGGATGACTCACCTTACACGAAAGCAACAATGACAACATGGGAATGATGATTTAGTTCTAAATGTTTTGAAGTGCTTAACTACTACATAACACTTTTTCAAAATTAATAAGCAAACGTATTAATAGTATTAATAGTAAGACTGTATTAAAAACTTTCAGTGCTTGGCTCCACAAATTTAAATTATAAGTTTTACTCCAGTGCATGGGAAATAAACATCCTGGATTGGGATGCATAAACTAAAACCATAGGAGGGGATGGTCTGATGCAGAGGGGGGGAAATCCCCCATCCCCCCCCTGCAAATCGCACACTGTTTGCATTCAGGCATGGGGCGCCATTCCGTCTTCCAGGTGGTCCTCCGATGGCACCAGTCGAACAGGGCATGTCGATGAAGGGGTGTGAGTGGAAGACGAGCTGGAGATGTGCGTACCCACAACATTTCATACTGACACTTCTCGGCTTACCAGCCCTCTTAATTGTGGCGTGGTGGCTGTATGGTCTCCCACTGCAGCCCTTACAGCACGACCACCATGGCGGGCGTCTGCGCTGTGTGGACGTCCAGATCCTCGTCTACGGATGTGAGAATCTTCACGTGACCACTTATATCAGCAACGCTCCACAGCTGACGCAGCACGTCCAATATGTGCGGCAATTCTCCGAAGGACATCCCGCCACTGTGAAGGTCACAATTTGACTCCTTTCAAACTCATTCAGTTGGTGTAGGAAACACGAGTGCATGTCCTTGGCACGGTTTCCTGCTAGTTCACACGTTTGCGCCACACTTAGCCCTCCGTCAGCATTCCCTACTGAAGGGTAGACACAGACTGCACTCTGGTAGCTGTGCCACTGCGCTTGTAAGGTGTCAGGCAAATCCAACACCTTCCATGAAAACCCTGACATGATAGCAAATCCGGCAATATGTCACATAGCACCGAATAAATACTGACATTAAATTAAACAAAGTAATACGATCAATGAGTGAGCAAATGGAATACCACAGACTAACACAAGAATGCCTAAATGCATGTCATACCTTCCCACCAGGAAACAGACGTAGTTCTGAGGGGAGAAACGAGAACAGAAGCCGAGAGCAGAGTCGTGTAAGCTAGAAACCCCTACGATAATGGACATACACATCGCCCGCCCACCACCAAGATCACCCCCCAGCCCATGTTAAAAGATAAAGCCCTCCAGAAGAACAGGATAGATCTTACGATAACACTAAAAGCGCTACACCAGCTGCAAGTTTTAGCATGAGACTATACGCATCTCTGTTACGTTGCAAACATTAAAAACATTGCCCCACCACGAAAAGTATAACGTTTCTCATTGGATAGACAGAATTTTTGTAGGCGGCTTACAGTTAACATTGAGACCCTGATTGGTCAGTTGAAAACACAGCTATCTTCTTCTTAAACGAAGTTCGGGAAAATGTAGTAAAGAGAGGTTAGAGAGAGTTGCTTCCGAGACGGCGAGGTGTGTGGAGCTGCGCCGCCCGCCGCCCCCTGACGCTGCCTAACCTCCGACAAGGTAATGAACGCATGAGATGCCGCATAAGAGCACACAAGGCTTAACTCAGAACTGCAGAAGTCTCATCTATTACATCCCCTTTTTGCATAATACTAATGTCGATCATCAATTAAACTTCGTGATATTCACATTTGCTACTAGAAGTTAAAATCTGAAATGTGATGATTTTTCTGTTATATACTTATTGAGAAGCCACACCAGCCACTGTAATTTACGACGAGTTAAATAAGTAATTAAAGATAATTGAGGGTCATTGTAGACAATTTTTGATAGTTTTCTCTTTTATGAAACTTCATTTAAACCTAGATTATAGATGTGATATGGCATAGGTCATCCTTCGATTCATTATAGAACTTGGGAACCCATTCAGGGAATATTCGTTCACATTTTTGTTGAATGTAGTTGGTTTTTATCATCCTGTATTACAATATTTCCTTTCATCAATAGCGCAATTTATAAACAACGTTATATGAGTAGAATAAAAATTCCAATGGTAAACTTAACTGTTTTTTCGACGTTATTTTACCAGCTAACTAAAAACAGGAAAGCCTTGAACCCCTTTCACTAAATTTAGTTAGTATTAAGATTCTTTTACAGGGAATGCAGTGGAGCTGACGCTTAAATCATTAAGTGTTTGATTACATCGTCGCTAGTCTCACTGGACTCTTCTGAACTCTACATGTCATGTGTGGTCTGGCGTCTCCATACCAGCAACAGGTCCCACGTTCAAACAAGTCAATTCCCTAAAAAAACCGCTCAGAACGTCGTTGCGCGAAAGCGGTAGGGAGACACGACTTAGAACAAACGACACCACGCAGAACGTTAGATGCTATCTGTTGGCGGACGACGTTGAAACTATTATCAGCACATCCTTGTACTATAACCTAGGTGGCACATCCCATCATTGGATCATAACTGAAGTCGTCTTTGCAGGTGTTCTAATTTTTCCTGGCAATGTATAATGGATTCCTCTCTCCTTTCTGCTGTTTTTAGGTTCATGATAATGCAAAGTGATACAAATATTGCACTTATCAACGTTACTTTCTTTCCTGCTAGATGGCACAGTAGTAGTGGAAATTGCGTTAGTTACTACATGTCAAGTAACAGTCATGAAAGTTAGATTAAAATATCAAATACCTATGATTAGATTTTAGCCAGCCTCCATGGCCTTGAAGTAGCTGAGGTCATGGGTTAGAACCCAGCGGGAGGTATGAAAGCAGATTTAAAATGTTCTGTTACTGTTTATGTTCAGCAAAAACGTCAGAATACGATTCAGAGTTCTCAGTACCCAGTGTGGTTTTCGTCTGAAGTACTACGTCAATGACCAATTTCTATACATTACTAGCCTTACCGCCCATCTACTGTTTCAACCAAAATCCTCCGTATTTGTCATATTTGATATCTACAAACCAATACGCAATACTGGTCTACTCTTCAAGCTACAAATCTATGCTATTCCAATTAACTACATCTGATTTATCCACTTTTCTCCACAATCATCCTTCACGCAGCCAACCACAAACGCTCCCATCTACTGTACATCCTGTATGCTGCACACATTTCCAGACCGAGCGAGGTGGCGCAGTGGTTAGCACACTGGACTCGCATTCGGGAGGACGACGGTTCAATCCCGTCTCCGGCCATCCTGATTTAGGTTTTCCGTGATTTTCCTAAACCGTTTCAGGCAAATGCCGGGATGGTTCCTTTGAAAGGGCACGGCCGATTTCCTTCCCAATCCTTCCCTAACCCGAGCTTGCGCTCCGTCTCTAATGACCTCGTTGTCGATGGGACGTTAAACACTAACCACCACCACCACCACATTTCCAGACCTCCACCCACACTTGCCTCCTGCAATACACTGGCAACTCCATTACACCCTCCATTCAACATCGCTTGAATCTCTTGGTCGAATAGTGTAACGCATCAAGAGTTCAAGTAAATCTGCAATAAACCCAAGTCACCATCTTTGGCCACATCACTACGCGATTCTGTGGTCCAGACTTCCACTTTATTATTTCATTTACGCCATGAATAATAATATTTTCAAATGCCACAAGCATCACAAATATATTACATTAGTGTCAAATATCTAAACTTGTTAAAAATCCCAAAATATATTCACCAGTTATTCTCTTAAAAACATAATGAGCTCATATGTGTTGTTCAATTAAAACTTCTGTTAAATATATAAAACCTTTAGTGGAAGAGCATTTTCAACTGGTGAAAGCGGCCATCATTGTGGGAAATTTTTATAAATGTAAAGAAAAAATTCGCTATAGCTGACGTATTCGTCACGAAGAAATGTTTAAGAAAAGATTTTACCTGGTGGCTACAATTTAATTTAATGGCGTTCTGAGACCTGCAGCGTGGGCTGTATGCATCGAAGGGCGCTGAAACGTAGCTATGTTCATAAATCGGTGCAATCGTGCAGTATTCTGAAAAAAAATAATAGTTCCACTTTCTTCCAGCAGGCGAAAATATGGCGCCGTAAGCAGAATATGAAATCTTTTCTGTTTTGACGTCAGTACGCTATTTGTCGCTTGGAGACACACGTAGATTGCTTTTGCGAAGTGATTGTTGGTGTAAAGCATTAAGAAGATTGAAATTTTCTGTATGAAACGCAATGACTATTGAGAAGAAAGACCGTGCGCTGCTGGTAAAGTTGTTTGATCAGAACGGCAGCAACAGCAGCGCTGCATTGCGGAAATATCACCGACAGAAACATCTGTGAAGCGGCCTCTTGTCAATAAATGGGCTAAACTATATGATGATGAAATTTGAAGGGACAGATGAATTACACTACTGGCCATTAAAATTGCTTCACCAAGAAGAAATGCAGATGATAAACGGGTGAACAACAACCTCTGGCCGTAGTAACGGCCTTGATACGCCTAGGCATTGAGTCAAACAGAGCTTGGATGGCGTGTACAGGTACAGCTGCCCATGCAGCTTCAACACGATACCACAGTTCATCGGGAGTAGTGACTGGCGTATTGTGACGAGTCAGTTGCCCGGCCACCATTGACCAGACGTTTTCAATTGGTGAGAGATCTGGAGAATGTGCTGGACAGGGCAGCAGTCGAACATTTTCTGTATCCAGAAAGGCCTGTACAGCACCTGCAACATGCGGCTGTGCATTGTCCTGCTGAAATGTAGGGTTTCGCAGGGATCGAATGAAGGGTAGAGCCACGGGTCGTAACACATCTGAAATGTAACGTCCACTGTTCAAAGTGCCGTCAATGCGAACAAGAGGTGACCGAGACGTGTAACCAATGGCACCCCATACCATCACGCCGGGTGATACGCCAGTATGGCGATGACGAATACACGCTTCCAATGTGCGTTCACCGCGATGTCGCCAAACACGGATGCGACCGTCATGATGCTGTAAACAGAACCTCGATTCATCCGAAAAAATGACGTATTGCCATTCGTGCACCCAGGTTCGCCGTTGAGTACACCATCGCAGGCGCTCCTGTCTGTGATGCAGTGTCAAGGGTAACCGCAGCCATGGTCTCTGAGCTGATAGTCCGTGCTGTTGCAAACGTCGTCGAACTGTTCGTGCAGATGGTTGTTGTCTTGCAAACGACCCCATCTGTTGACTCAGGGATCGTGGCTTCACGATCCGTCACAGTCATGCAGATAAGATGCCTGTCATCTCGACTGCTAGTGATACTAGGCCGTTGGGATCGAGCACGGCGTTCCGTATTACCCTACTGAACCCACCGATTCCATATTCTGCTAACGGTCATTGAATCTCGACCAACGCGAGCAGCATTGTCGCGATACGATAAACCGCAATCGCGATAGCCTACAATCCGAGCTTTATCAAAGTCGGAAACGTGATGGTACGCATTTCTCCTTCTTACACGAGGCATCACAACGACGTTTCACCAGGCAACGCCGGTCAACTGATGTTTGTGTATGAGAAATCGGTTGTAAACTTTCCTCATGTCAGCACGTTGTAGGTGTCGCCACCGGTGCCAACCTTGTGCGAATGCTCTGAAAAGCTAATGATTTGCATGTCACAGTATCTTCTTCCTGTCGGGTAAATTTCGCGTCTGTAGCACGTCACCTTGGTGGTGTAGCAATTTTAATGCCCATTTAATGCCCAGTAGTGTAGGTAGTGCAGCAGTGAGAGGAAGATGGCCTATTCCAACGGCAGTTGTTGATGAAATCGCTGTAGCTATAGCAGACCGTGCAGCACATATCTCTAATTCTGCAGCCAATGATCGAGCTTTCACGTAGGAATTGTCTCTGTGCTGGTAAATAGTTTAAAAGATTTTGAGATACATTTTACACAAGTATTGCTACAAGATTCAGAGTCTGCACCAAATGAAGCTTCAAGATAGGCTACAACATTGTGCATTTCCCCTTCGTCTTTTGGTACACGTGGAGATGGATGACATCTGGTTAGGGAATATTCTCTGGACAGACAAGACACACTGTACTCTGTGCGGTGCTGCAAATGCACAGAACTGCCGTATGTGGGGTGCTACCCCACCACATGCCGTGCAGGAACATCCACTTCACTAAGCTTATGTGAAGATGTGGTGTGGTTTCAAAAGCTCCTTCATTCTCAGTCCGTTTCTGATCAAGAAGATGATACCTCATGGACCTGTTAGGTGTAAAGTGGCACCTTTATATTACAAGGACCTCCTTTTGTAACTCAACTCTTGCAAGAACGGAACTGCGGCCACACCACTATTTTCATGCAAGATGGGGTGACACGACACGTCACTTGCCAAGTAAAAGATCTGCTTTCAGAAGCGTTTGGTAATGACTGTATTATCTATAGACAATTTCAAAATGTGACCTAAATCCCGTGACCTAAATCCGTGTGACTTCTGGCTGTGGGAATATCTGAAAGATCGTGTCTATGTATCCAGACCCTTTTTTTTTATCTGAAGGATAACGTACGACGACATATCACTCAGATGTCACTGGATATGCTGCGACCAGCTGTCGACTATGTCATGTTATGGATGCAGCATGTTGTTAAGTCAGCAGACAATTCTGAAAACGTACTGCAACTTGTGACCATATCCCAACAAAAGTGTTTCTGATTGTTCCTCCCCTTTTCCTGCACTCACACCAAATTATGACTGCTTACAGCGCCATATTTTCACCTGGTGGCAGAATGTGGAACTATTATTTTTTTCTCAGCATACTCCATGAGCACACAGATTAATTAAAATACCTATGATGTTTCAGTGTCTTGCTATTTATATTGCCCACACTGCAGCACTCGGAACACCATCAATTTAATCACCCTGTACATCGTTTATTTTTCCGTCTCAGTTGCAAATTTTTTACAATATAACTACTTTCTATTGCACTGTATCACCCTCAGGTCTATGTAGCTGCCTGCATAGGCAACTCATCGTATCTGCAACAGAACTATAAATCAAAACACACAATTCTCATCACACATTATCAAATCCTGTTCCTGCACAACTATTCTCGAAGCAAAACCTGATAAAACACCTCTCCATGACGCAACATCAGCATATCATGTACCCCACCGCACTTCCGCTTTCGTCCCCATGATCTCATGCAGTGTTGTTGCCAGTCTGAAGTAGATCTTCGTGATATCAAATATGGTCCTCCAGTCGATCTACAGTCGATCTATCATCATCATGCAGGCTAACATTAGTACCACAACATTCAGTTCGGAACTCTTCATCATATTAAGATCGTCTGTTTCAGTATGTATGTCCTCCAGTTTTCAACTAAATCATAGAGGTAGAGAGCAGTCACAGTCTGCTCTCCCACCTGTAACTCATCCCCCCCCCCCCTCCAACCTGAGGAAATGAAACCACAGTAAAACAGTTATTTGAATAAAAATTAGTGTTAATATGTTGTTTGTTGTTGTGGTCCTCAGTCCTGAGACTGGTTTGATGCAGCTCTCCATGCTACTCTATCCTGTGCAAGCTTCTTCATCTCCCAGTACCTACTGCAACCTACATCCTTCTGAAACTGCTTAGTGTATTCATCTCTTGGTCTCCCCCTATGATTTTTACCCTCCACGCTGCCCTCCAATACTAGATTAGTGACCCCTTGATGCCTCAGAACATGTCCTACCAACCGATCCCTTCTTCTGGTCAAGTTGTGCCACAATATTCTCTTCTCCCCAATCCTATTCAATACTTCATCATTAGTTATGTGATCGACCCATCTAATCTTCAGCATTCTTCTGTAGCACCACATTTCAAAAGCTTCTATTCTCTTCTTGTCCAAACTATTTACCGTCCATGTTTCACTTCCATACATGGCTACACTCCATACAAATACTTTCAGAAATGACTTCCTGACACTTAAATCTATACTCGATGTTAACAAATTTCTCTTCTTCAGAAACGCTTTCCTTGCCATTGCCAGTCTACATTTTATATCCTCTCTACTTCGACCATCATCAGTTATTTTGCTCCCCAAATAGCAAAACTCCTTTACTACTTTAAGTGTCTCGTTTCCTAATCTAATACCCTCAGCATCACCCGACTTAATTCGACTACAGTCCATTATCCTCGTTTTGCTTTTGTTGATGTTCATCTTATATCCTCCCTTCAAGACACCATCCATTCCGTTCAACTGCTCTTCCAACTCCTTTGCTGTCTCTGACAGAATTACAATGTCATCGGCGAACCTCAAAGTTTTTATTTCTTCTCCATGGATTTTAGTACCTACTCCGAACGTTTCTTTTGTTTCCTTTACTGCTTGCTCAATATACAGATTGAATAACATCGGGGAGAGGCTACAACCCTGTCTTACTCCCTTCCCAACCACTGCTTCCCTTTCATGTCCCATGTTAATATAACACATTTTAAATGAGACTGAGAAGAGTTAAATAATTTCTCGTAGACACTTACAGATTCCTAACCCCATACAGCTCTGAATATCTGTGATTGTGAGTTTTTAATAGCTACAGAAATACTTCTAAGATTCAAAACGAACACCTGCGGCACACGCAGTACATAATTGATGCACAAATAGTTCATCTGCCTACTATTATCTATTGTCTGCATCCCATGATGGGGAGGATCTTTCCCGTAGTCTGCAGAGGCAGCAATCGCGAAATCTGTTAGCTCCTTCTCAGGGGTGGGACTGGGCACCCTGTCAGGTCTCAGCTGTGACACCACAGGCCATCGCAGAGTCTGGATCGCTGCCTCATTCAAGACATACAAGTTGGGCACAACACAAGTAAGGTAGTTAGTTGCCAGCCCATAGTTCGCCGGGGGCAGCTCTGTGCACAAAGACACATACTATCAATTCGATAGCCTAATGTGAAATGGAGGATAGAAGCTCAGATTTCCACCACTAGTATGCTGTCAGGATGGCGCTACGCCCCCTCTAACATCATGATCCATATGCCCATAGTTAAAATGACAGGAAACATAAAAAATTAGGGAGCACCCTTACACTTCAATGCACATTGAAAAATGACAGGGGAATTTCACGTAAGTTAAAAATAACCTATAACTCATAGATACATTCTGCATGGAAACTGAAAACTCGAAAAATGCACATTCGTCCTTGGTGTTGGGGTGAATTGTGCGGTGAGTGAAAGGCCAAAGAAGTTGTTTCAGATACTATGTGTTAATAATCACCACAAAACATTTGTGTGGAATGAATGACAGCTATTATGTAGGTAGTTACCTAGCCAGCCACCACAGACCTGTCAGACACATGATATTATATATGCACTAGATACGTCGACACGTTTGAGAAGCGAAAAAGTCAATCATGATGATGAAAATCGTGATAAACGCGTATGACGGTTTTTTACGAAGTATTGGTCCATAACACAGTCATGTCTAGCATTTCAACCTGAGAAAGCTCTGCTATCGCCCACAGCAAAACACAAAACCATCTGACATTGAGTTGTTGTATACAGAGGTCCAGAAGCGACGTGCAGTCCACAATAGTGGCCATATGTAAACAGAGTCTGAGGACAACAGTGCAATTGAGCCCTGTAGCTGTAGTCACCCCACCGTGGAGGCAATCGGCTACTGCCACTGGCCAGTTTGTAGAAGGTTACCGTGACCACAGCCAATCAGCATGGAGTGATCCTTCTATTTGCTAGCAATGTAGGATACACACACACAGTATAACGCATACATAGAACAGAAGTCCTCTTATGCTTCTTAAAATGAAAGAAAGTGGATTCGTTGCCCATCGAGATAAATTAATTATATGAATGTGTGGTGTCCGTTCCTTCTGACGTGTCAGAAATACGAGGATTGTCCATAAAGTAAGTTCCGATCGGCCGCGAAATGGAAACCACAGTGAAAACCAGAAACGTTTTATTTGAAACAGTTAGGTACACCTTGCATCTACTTCTCTACATAGTCGCCGCTCCAACTTGGAGTTTCGTCGTAGTGTTGTAACAACTTCCCAATATCCTCGTCATAGAAAGCAGCCGCCTGTGCTTTCGGCCAGTTATCTGTACTGGTCTGCAGCTCGTTGTCTGTGGGAAAATTTTCTCTTCATAGCCAGTGGTTCTTGTGAGCGGATATGAGACTCAGGGGGAGCCAATTACGGACTGTATTGTGGGTGATGAAACACTTCTCATAGGAAACGCTGCAGGAACGTCTTCATGGCCCCTGCAGAGTGCGGCCGAGAATTGCCATGAAGAAGGAACTGCTCGACAGCTGTGTTATGTGGGCTGCATAACACAGGCGTAATCTCTAACCAGGCCCTAATACTTGGCGGGAGACGCTATTCCCCACGCATCTTCACGTGCTCACTGTTCACTCGAAACTGAAAAGAGCGACACGACACATCTGTGCAAAGCTTTTCCGGATTTTCCCAGTGGTTTCCATTTTGCGACCGATCGGAACTTACTTTCTGGACAACCCTCGTAACAGATGCCATGCAGAATCCTCGGTTGTTATATACACTCCTGGAAATGGAAAAAAGAACACATTGACACCGGTGTGTCAGACCCACCATACTTGCTCCGGACACTGCGAGAGGGCTGTACAAGCAATGATCACACGCACGGCACAGCGGACACACCAGGAACCGCGGTGTTGGCCGTCGAATGGCGCTAGCTGCGCAGCATTTGTGCACCGCCGCCGTCAGTGTCAGCCAGTTTGCCGTGGCATACGGAGCTCCATCGCAGTCTTTAACACTGGTAGCATGCCGCGACAGCGTGGACGTGAACCGTATGTGCAGTTGACGGACTTTGAGCGAGGGCGTATAGCGGGCATGCGGGAGGCCGGGTGGACGTACCGCCGAATTGCTCAACACGTGGGGCGTGAGGTCTCCACAGTACATCGATATTGTCGCCAGTGGTCGGCGGAAGGTGCACGTGCCCGTCGACCTGGGACCGGACCGCAGCGACGCACGGATGCACGCCAAGACCGTAGGATCCTACGCAGTGCCGTAGGGGACCGCACCGCCACTTCCCAGCAAATTAGGGACACTGTTGCTCCTGGGGTATCGGCGAGGACCATTCGCAACCGTCTCCATGAAGCTGGGCTACGGTCCCGCACACCGTTAGGCCGTCTTCCGCTCACGCCCCAACATCGTGCAGCCCGCCTCCAGTGGTGTCGCGACAGGCGTGAATGGAGGGACGAATGGAGACGTGTCGTCTTCAGCGATGAGAGTCGCTTCTGCCTTGGTTCCAATGATGGTCGTATGCGTGTTTGGCGCCGTGCAGGTGAGCGCCACAATCAGGACTGCATACGACCGAGGCACACAGGGCCAACACCCGGCATCACGGTGTGGGGAGCGATCTCCTACACTGGCCGTACACCACTGGTGATCGTCGAGGGGACACTGAATAGTGCACGGTACATCCAAACCGTCATCGAACCCATCGTTCTACCATTCCTAGACCGGCAAGGGAACTTGCTGTTCCAACAGGACAATGCACGTCCGCATGTATCCCGTGCCACCCAACGTGCTCTAGAAGGTGTAAGTCAACTACCCTGGCCAGCAAGATCTCCGGATCTGTCCCCCATTGAGCATGTTTGGGACTGGATGAAGCGTCGTCTCACGCGGTCTGCACGTCCAGCACGAACGCTGGTCCAACTGAGGCGCCAGGTGGAAATGGCATGGCAAGTCGTTCCACAGGACTACATCCAGCATCTCTACGATCGTCTCCATGGGAGAATAGCAGCCTGCATTGCTGCGAAAGGTGGATATACACTGTACTAGTGCCGACATTGTGCATGCTCTGTTGCCTGTGTCTATGTGCCTGTGGTTCTGTCAGTGTGATCATGTGATGTATTTGACCCCAGGAATGTGTCAATAAAGTTTCCCCTTCCTGGGACAATGAATTCACGGTGTTCTTATTTCAATTTCCAGGAGTGTATTATATGTAAATCAAAAGTGCAGAGGGGAGAAAGGAACAGAAAGGGATGGGATTATTGATGTCAGCTGCATCGGATTATTACACGGAATCATTGGCAATGAGTGAAAATGTGTGTCAGACCGGGATTTCTCTGGATCTCCTGCTTACTAGGCAGCCGCACTAACCACTGCAGCACCCAGACACAGCATTTCTCACAGCTGCCCTCACTGTCTCAGCACATCTCTCCGCTGACCCACACTCCCATGTAACGCCACCTATCCACAGAATGTACCGAAGAAGGGGGATTTGTTGCCCATCGAGGAGAATCAGTCATACGAGTGCGTGGTGTCCGAAAGAACAGACACCACACATTCACATAATTTATCCGCCTCAATGGACAACTACTCCACCTTCTTCGGTACATTTCTGCGGGTATGTGGCGCTAGATGGGTCTGCCTCGATAGTCCACGTAGTTCCTACGAACACTGTGTCGGAGTGGCGCACTGGTTAACGCAGCTGTCTAGCAACAAGGATATCCCGGTCCAGCACACATTTTCACTCGTAGTGGCTAATTCCGCGTAATGTAACGATGCAACTGACATCACTAATCCCTTCCCCTTTCTTTCATTTCTCTCCTCTCCACCTTCAATTAACATACAATGTATCACAACTGAGGATTCCACATTCATATAATTGATTCATACTGGCGTCCTGTGTTCCATTTTTCTATTATAGTATAAGGCATTTTTCCGATGATCATTACGACAAATACACTCCTGGAAATTGAAATAAGAACACCGTGAATTCATTGTCCCAGGAAGGGGAAACTTTATTGACACATTCCTGGGGTCAGATACATCACATGATCACACTGACAGAACCACAGGCACATAGACACAGGCAACAGAGCATGCACAATGTCGGCACTAGTACAGTGTATATCCACCTTTCGCAGCAATGCAGGCTGCTATTCTCCCATGGAGACGATCGTAGAGATGCTGGATGTAGTCCTGTGGAACGGCTTGCCATGCCATTTCCACCTGGCGCCTCAGTTGGACCAGCGTTCGTGCTGGACGTGTAGACCGCGTGAGACGACGCTTCATCCAGTCCCAAACATGCTCAATGGGGGACAGATCCGGAGATCTTGCTGGCCAGGGTAGTTGACTTACACCTTCTAGAGCACGTTGGGTGGCACGGGATACATGCGGACGTGCATTGTCCTGTTGGAACAGCAAGTTCCCTTGCCGGTCTAGGAATGGTAGAACGATGGGTTCGATGACGGTTTGGATGTACCGTGCACTATTCAGTGTCCCCTCGACGATCACCAGTGGTGTACGGCCAGTGTAGGAGATCGCTCCCCACACCATGATGCCGGGTGTTGGCCCTGTGTGCCTCGGTCGTATGCAGTCCTGATTGTGGTGCTCACCTGCACGGCGCCAAACACGCATACGACAATCATTGGCACCAAGGCAGAAGCGACTCTCATCGCTGAAGACGACACGTCTCCATTCGTCCCTCCATTCACGCCTGTCGCGACACCACTGGAGGCGGGCTGCACGATGTTGGGGCGTGAGCGGAAGACGGCCTAACGGTGTGCGGGACCGTAGCCCAGCTTCATGGAGACGGTTGCGAATGGTCCTCGCCGATACCCCAGGAGCAACACTGTCCCTAATTTGCTGGGAAGTGGCGGTGCGGTCCCCTACGGCACTGCGTAGGATCCTACGGTCTTGGCGTGCATCCGTGTGTCGCTGCGGTCCGGTCCCAGGTCGACGGGCACGTGCACCTTCCGCCGACCACTGGCGACAACATCGATGTACTGTGGAGACCTCACGCCCCACGTGTTGAGCAATTCGGCGGTACATCCACCCGGCCTCCCGCATGCCCACTATACGCCCTCGCTCAAAAGTCCGTCAACTGCACATACGATTCACGTCCACGCTGTCGCGGCATGCAACCAGTGTTAAAGACTGCGATGGAGCTCCGTTTGCCACGGCAAACTGGCTGACACTGACGGCGGCGGTGCACAAATGCTGCGCAGCTAGCGCCATTCGACGGCCAACACCGCGGTTCCTGGTGTGTCCGCTGTGCCGTGCGTGTGATCATTGCTTGTACAGCCCTCTCGCAGTGTCCGGAGCAAGTATGGTGGGTCTGACACACCGGTGTCAATGTGTTCTTTTTTCCATTTCCAGGAGTGTATGTCAACCATCCGCTTCTCATGTACATCTAAGGGTTCCTCCTTCATTGTGTGTGTTTTACGTCGCACATCTAACAGCAGACGGATTTCTAAATGGAGACAGCCGACATGAGTATAGCAAATCATTGAATTTTCACATCAATTTTATGCTGATATCAACGAAAATTGTATCTAAATCAATTAAATTTGCAACTAAAGAAGTGAATTTCGCTTCATACCTGGTCCATACCATCTGGTCTACAAATGACTGTTATGATCCTGGAAAGACATTTCTGATTTCGTTCGATATTTCTTGTCATACACGCCAAACAATTCTCTAGAACTGATCGCACTAGCATTTTCGATGCCATTTTTCTTTACAATACAAGGCATTTTCCGAGAATCGTTGTAGCAAACCTGTCTTCCACCCATTATTCCTGTACCTCACTGAATCCAAGAACGATTCCACTGTATCTCCTAAACGCTTTCATAATTATAGCGGTTTGTTATGTTACACAAAATTTCACACGTTCAGCAGTACTCCATCTCTCAAGTACATTACGATTATGTATTCAGCTCATCTACACAAACTATATCAGCCGGCCGGTGTGGCCGAGCGGTTCAAGGTGCTTCAGTCTGGAATCGCGCGATCGCTACAGTCGCAGGTTCGAATCCTGACACGGGCATGGATGTGTGTGATGTCCTTAGGTTAGTTAGGTTTGAGTAGTTGTAAGTTCTAGGGGATTGATGACCTCCGATGTTAAGTCCCATAGTGCTCAGAGCCATTTGAACCATTTTTTGATGGTTAAGATATTAATGTGAGTGCCCCTCAAACAACTATAGCACCACAGCGTCTTACACCACAGACAAATTGTTACGGAAGTCCTAGGTGCTTGCACGCAAGCTACACTGCTGCTCTAGCGCCTGCTAGTAGACATGTAGAATCGGTGGGGTGAGAAGGGGTTGCCTGAGACTATCGTCACAGTTTGTCTACGTGCACGTACATTTTTAAAATGCTCAACAAAATTGGGCAGGTGGCACTGACACACTGGGGTCTTGGAGAGACACTTGACCAAGTTATTCACACATTAGACAGTGTCATGTCTCTCCATGATGGCGATTCACTACGCCATCTTCTGGACGCCTGACCAACATGTAGTCGAAATAGGGGACAGCATTAAGCAAATGGTATCAGTAGACTTCTGGTTTCAACCACGCGATCCTTCGTTCATCGGTTGCACAAGAGGTTGGATTCCTCCTACACGTTGGCCAGGGGTGCTGAAGATGGCATAATCAAACGATGAACCGATCGCTTAAGTACAGGGCTATTACAAATGATTGAAGCGATTTCATAAATTCACTGTAGCTCCATTCATTGACATATGGTCACGACACACTACAGATACGTAGAAAAACTCCTAAAGTTTTGTTCGGCTGAAGCCGCACTTCAGGTTTCTGCCGCCAGAGCGCTCGAGAGCGCAGTGAGACAAAATGGCGACAGGAGCCGAGAAAGCGTATGTCGTGCTTGAAATGCACTCACATCAGTCAGTCATAACAGTGCAACGACACTTCAGGACGAAGCTCAACAAAGATCCATCAACTGCTAACTCCATTCGGCGATGGTATGCGCAGTTTAAAGCTTCTGGATGCCTCTGTAAGGAGAAATCAACGGGTCGGCCTGCAGTGAGCGAGGAAACAGTTGAACGCGTGCGGGCAAGTTTCACGCGTGTATCTGGACATGCTGGAAAATTGGCTCATGCCACAACTGGAGACCGACAGCGCCGACTTCATCTTTCAACAGGATGGTGCTCCACCGCACTTCCATCATGATGTTCGGCATTTCTTAAACAGGAGATTGGAAAACCGATGGATCGGTCGTGGTGGAGATCATGATCAGCAATTCATGTCATGACCTCCACGCTCTCCCGACTTAACCCCATGTGATTTCTTTCTGTGGGGTTATGTGAAAGATTCAGTGTTTAAACCTCCTCTACCAAGAAACGTGCCAGAACTGCGAGCTCGCATCAACGATGCTTTCGAACTCATTGGTGGGGACATGCTGCGTCGAGTATGGGAGGAACTTGATTATCGGCTTGATGTCTGCCGAATCACTAAAGCGGCACATATCGAACATTTGTGAATGCCTAAAAAAACTTTTTGAGTTTTTGTATGTGTGTGCAAAGCATTGTGAAAATATCTCAAATAATAAAGTTATTGTAGAGCTGTGAAATCGCTTCAATCATTTGTAATAACACTGTAAATTACATTCAAAATAGAGACAGGTGAAGGTGTTTTTAATTTTAGTTTTACAACTGCATTCCGATCGTAATGTGTGTGACACTATAATACAGATATGCTACCTAAAATTTTTATCCAATTATATTTATTGAAAATGTGATGTACTTGTAAAATGTAAACTTTCGCGGCCGGAAATGTCACAATTAATAAAATACTCCGAACTATTGTGCCGTGGTCGAATGAATTTCACACTAAAACACAACGTTTCGTTCGCATCTGCGGAGGACATTTCCAAGGGGGATCGTAGCTTCTTTGAGTGTCCGATTCAAACCTGACTCCCTGCCAACTGCAGGAAAATTCTGTTTAAGCGTACTCCCGCGCAGTGAGTGATGTCACATGCTTTGAATGCCCGACTGCAGTTGCCCCTAGTCGGGTGGCGTCGTCCGCTATTGCTATCATTCAATGATGAAAGACTGGTACACGACTTCTACAGGATCGGGATCCGAACGTAATTCACTTTCACGCCCTCTTCCTTCCTGATGATATTCCTGGAGTGTTTAACAATCTCTGTGAAGCCTTTCACGCTACCCGCTTGTGACTATCAGTACCTGAGTCCTATCAACTGAGACCATTGAATGTGGTGGTCTCTTGGCTGCAAAGCATGTCCCACAACACCTGATCTGTGAATCTCTCGCCTTCTACAGTTGCCCTTACGACATTCTACTTCTTTTGACTTTTCTTCTGTATTACCCACGTACACCTGCCCACAACTGCATGGAATCCTATACATTCCTCCTTTTACAGCGGTTCGCTAGCACTCTTGGCCAATTTTAGGCGAACGTCTGAGTAGGTTTGTACATTTCCATGACGTTCCGTTTTCTGCAAATTTATCCTATGCGGTCAGTAACGTCTTTGGTGAAAGTCAAGAACACTGCCGACTTCTCAGGCGCTTGTGCATTGGTATGACAAGTTTCTATTTTCATGAGGATATATATGGCGACACAGTCATCAGTTAAAAGAACATACACATTGTACCATTCCTATTTAAAAGCATCTCGATATTGAACAAAATAGAACGTAACAAAACCTTAAAATCCACATTGCCAAAAACTATTATGCCATAATAGTATAATAGTTTTTGACAGTATGGATTGTAAGTGTGGTGTGCATACTGTAAGACCTTCAGTACATACACCATCAGATTATCTGACTTATCGCTCTAACGAAGTAGGCGAGTGTCAGCAATATGTCTCGTGGTCTTATCGTGGCTTATTTATCTTCTGCCGTTAGGTCAGACGATAGAAATGCCACTTGCACGCTTAGAGTAGCAGATTGATGGTGACCAACTTTAAACATAACTTGATTAATTTTCACACACATTTATTAAAATAATAACAAGCATAAAAATTACTTAACTGGGTTCTGGATGCTATTTACAATTGACAATCTGAAGTTCCTTTGGTATTGGTACATTAATCTTATTCTCACATATATCTCTGATACTTGGCAAAAGTGTCTATATATTTATCTTCATGGCTATGTAGAGGAATATGGTAATCTTATTAGGTGCAGACTGAAACTTGACTATAGACTGGTACAGAAAAATGTAGAACTCGTACAGACTGGTACAGACTAATGTAGTCAAATGCAGACTGACTAACCGGAGGTCTGTACACTCGTTATAATACCTCGCGTGTTCATGTATCACTGCGCGAATGTGATCCGCAAGGAAAAAAGGTTCTACCTTAGCAGCCATCTTATTGGCTGTGTTACATATCAATACGTGGATCGGCGGAAGCAGAATTTGGTCCATCTCTATGGCAGCGCCATCTTGTAGTGCGGAGACGCTGTTGTGCTTAGCGGGGCGCGTTTTAGTGGGAAAGTTGTGTACGCACTGACTATGCGGAACTATGTACACAACAGTAAGGTTAAATTAAAACCTTGCATTCCACTCGTGGAAAGCGAAAAGTTTCATTGCATTTTACGGTTTATACATAAATTTTTATTCGCCGGTTCCCACTCAGTTTTACTAAAGTTCTGTACTGCCCTGTTCAACAAGTTCCTTCATCACTCATAATGCACAGTAAACGTTTCTCGTGTAACTTTCTATGTAACGGTTTTTGTCTTCATTTTAAATATACAGGGTGTTTCAAAAATGACCGGTATATTTGACATGGCAATAAAAACTAAACGAGCAGCGATAGAAATACACCATTTGTTGCAATATGCTTGGGACAACAGTACATTTTCAGGCAGACAAACTTTCGAAATTACAGTAGTTACAATTTTCAACAACAGATGGCGCTGCGGTCTGGGAAACTCTATAGTACGATATTTTCCACATATCCACCATGCGTAGCAATAATATGGCGTAGTCTCTGAATGAAATTACCCGAAACCTTTGACAACGTGTCTGTCAGAATGGCTTCACATGCAGATGAGATGTACTGCTTCAGCTGTTCAATTGTTTCTGGATTCTGGCGGTACACTTGGTCTTTCAAGTGTCCCCACAGAAAGAAGTCACAGGGGTTCATGTCTGGCGAATAGGGAGGCCAATCCACGCCGCCTCCTGTATGTTTCGGATAGCCCAAAGCAATCACACGATCATCGAAATATTCATTCAGGAAATTAAAGATTTCGGCCGTGCGATGTGGCCGGGCACCATCTTGCATAAACCACGAGGTGTTCGCAGTGTCGTCTAAGGCAGTTTGTACCGCCACAAATTCACGAAGAATGTCCAGATAGCGTGATGCAGTAATCGTTTCGGATCTGAAAAATGGGCCAATGATTCCTTTGGAAGAAATGGCGGCCCAGACTTTTTGAGGATGCAGGGACGATGGGACTGCAACATGGGGCTTTTCGGTTCCCCATATGCGCCAGTTCTGTTTATTGACGAAGCTGTCCAGGTAAAAATAAGCTTCGTCAGTAAACCAAATGCTGCCCACATGCATATCGCCGTCATCAATCCTGTGCACTATATCGTTAGCGAATGTCTCTCGTGCAGCAATGGTAGCGGCGCTGAGGCGTTGCCGCGTTTGAATTTTGTATGGATAGAGGTGTAAACTCTGGCGCATGAGACGATACGTGGACGTTGGCGTCATTTGGACCGCAGCTGCAACACGGCGAACGGAAACCCGAGGCCGCTGTCGGATCATCTGCTGCACTAGCTGCGCGTTGCCCTCTGTGGTTGCCGTACGCGGTCGCCCTACCTTTCCAGCACGTTCATCCGTCACGTTCCCAGTCCGTTGAAATTTTTCAAACAGATCCTTTATTGTATCGCTTTTCGGTCCTTTGGTTACATTAAACCTCCGTTGAAAACTTCGTCTTGTTGCAACAACACTGTGTTCTAGGCGGTGGAATTCCAACACCAGAAAAATCCTCTGTTCTAAGGAATAAACCATGTTGTCTACATCACACTTGCACGTTGTGAACAGCACACGCTTACAGCAGAAAGACGACGTACAGAATGGCGCACCCACAGACTGCGTTGTCTTCTATATCTTTCACATCACTTGCAGCGCCATCTGTTGTTGAAAATTGTAACTACTGTAATTTCGAAAGTTTGTCCGCCTGAAAATGTACTGTTGTCCCAAGCATATTGCAACAAAAGGTGTATTTCTATCGCTGCTCGTTTAGTTTTTATTGCCGTTTCAAATATACCGGTCATTTTTGAAACACCCTGTAAATCAGTATTAAAACTGTGAACGACCCTGCTAGCGGCCCCTCGTTCTTCTTCCTGTCAATACATGGCAGTACTTTCGCCACTCTGGTTTACCAGTTTGTTTCCCCCTTCGCGTACGCTACTCCGTGTTCTGCGCTCGCTGGCAACACCACACATTGCGTCCTGTACTAGACCACCGAGGCGCTCGGGGTCACAAGACGAACTGTAAGTGTCCTGGTATTCATTTCATATTTCTTTACGCAGGCAATAGTCCATCGTACCGTCTGGTGTCACTTTGCCATTGACTTAGGTTTTACAGCACCTAGCCCGACCGCTAGTTGAGAAGATCTTTTGTAGACCTTTTTTATTTTTTTATGTGTATTGCTGCGTATAAAAACTATTATTATATCCCGCCTCTTGCTGTTTCCGGAATAACACCTGAAGATGGGCGTATAAGAAACCGGTCATGTTATAAATGAAAGAACCTTACAACTGTACCGGTATTTTCAACCTCTAGAGTAATGCTCAGTTGCGGATGTTCCTCTGACGGGATTGTTAACATGTCTGAGTGTTAACGATATAAGACGGTTGGTTACTTTGTTCATTATTATTTCGTAACGTGCTGTGTTCTGAGAAACGTATGTCAACCTTCTGTTGGAAAATGTACGCTCAGCAGTTACGTATGAGCACTGTTCAAAAAATTCCAGAACTTTGTTCACAAAATTTTTCTACGCTTACCTTTTACTCATTGTGCATGGTGTCCTTCGAAATATTCTCTTCCACAATTGATATACCGCTCCCAACGCAGTTTCCACTTACGGAAGCAGTCTTCGAACACCTCTTGCGAAGCGCTATCTGCGAATTTACTTTTATCTCGTCTATCGTTGCAAATCTTCGTCCTTTTAACGGGGTTTTCAACTTTGGAAATAAAAGTCCGCAGGGGCCAGATCTGGAGAGGATGCAGGATAAGGCAGCACAGTGATTTAGATTTTTGTGCAATAGTCACGCAACAACAGGGATGAATGTGCGGGTACGTTATCGTGATGCAGTAGCCATGAATTGTCTCGCCACATTTCCGGCCATTTCCTTCTTGCATTTTCTCGCAGACGTCGCAACACGCTCCTATAGTTCCATCGATTAACAGTTTGTCCCTGTGGTACAAATTTATGATGGATTAATCCTTAAACATCATAGAAAACTATCAGTATGGTTTTGACATTTGACCTGACCTGACGAGCTCTTTTTGGTCTTGGAGAACCTTTCCCGGCACACTGTGAAGATTGATCGTTGGTCTCAACATCATAACCGTAGACCCACGTCTCACCACCAGTTATGATTGTCTTAAGGAATATCTCGTTCTCATTTGTGCGATCCAGATTGCAAGACGAAGGTCTCACTGGTCTTGACTCATGAGCCGTGGGACGAACTAGACGGCAACACGATGCGTTCCAAGATACTGTGTCGGGATTTCATGACATGATCCAATTGCTATATTTTTTTTATTTTTTTTAGTTCCGTGGGACCAAATTAAGGAGAAGTCTCCATGGTCATGGAACGAGTCAATACATGAAATTATAACACGATAGTAAAACAGATAAAATGAAATATAAAAAACATATTCAGGCGACAAGTCGTAAGTTTAAAAAAAGAAAATCAACAATGTAACATTGGAATTTGCTTCATTTTTCAGCTCTTCCAGGAGCTCCTCGACAGAATAGAAGGAGTGAGCCATGAGGAAACTCTTCAGTTTAGACTTCAAAGTGTTTGGACTACTGCTAAGATTTTTGAGTTCTTGTGGTAGCTTATTGGAAATGGATGCAGCAGAATACTGCACTCCTTTCTGCACAAGAGTCAAGGAAGTGCATTCCATACGCAGATTTGATTTCTGCCTAGTATTAACTGAGTGAAAGCTGCTAACTCTTGGGAATAAGCTAATATTGCTAACAACAAACGACATTAAAGAAAATATATACTGCGAGGGCAATGTCAGAATTCCCAGACTATTGAATAGGGGTCGACAAGAGGTTCTCGAACTTACACCACATGTTGCTCGAACAGCCCGTTTTTGAGCCAAAAATACCCTTTTCGAATCAGAAGAATTACCCCAAGAAATAATACCATACGACATAAGCGTATGAAAATGTGCGAAGTAGACTTTTCGTGTTGAGCTGTCACTTATTTCAGATACTGTTCTAATGGTAAATAAAGCAGCATTTAGTTTCTGAACAGGATCCTGAACATGGGCTTTCCACAACAGCGTACTATCTATCCGAACGCCTAGGAATTTGAACTGTTCCCTCTCGCTTATAATATGCCCATTCTGCCTGATCAAAATATCGGTTCTTGTTGAATTGTGAGTTAGAAACTGTAAAAACTGAGTCTTACTGTGATTTAGCATCAAATTATTTTCCACAAGCAACGAACTTATTTCATGAGCTACATTATTTAATACTGTTTCAATATTACACACAAGATCCTTCACAACCAAGCTGGTGTCATCAGCAAATAGAAATATTTTTGAATCACCTATAATACTAGAAGGCATATCATTTATATAAATAAGAAACAGCAGTGGCCCCAGCATCGACTCTTGGGGAACACCCCACTTAACAGTGCCCCATTGGGACTGAACATTACTACCACTCTCAATATTGCGGAGAATTACCTTCTGCTTTCTGTTCTTAAAGTAAGAGGCGAACCAATTGTAAGCTACTCCCCTTACTCCATAATGGTCCAACTTCTGCAGTAATATTTTGTGGTCAACACAGTCAAAAGCCTTCGTTAAATCAAAGAAAACACCTAGCGTTCGCGACCATTTATTTAATCCGTCCAAAACCTCACAGAGAAAAGATAATATAGCATTTTCAGTTGTTAAACCATTTCTAAAACCAAACTGTACATTTGACAGCAAATTATGTGAATTTAAATGCTCCAGTAACCTTGTATATACAACCTTCTCGATAACTTTAGCAAACACCATTGGCATAGAAATAGGTTTAAAATTGTCAACATTATCCCTATCTGCCTATTTATAAAGTGGCTTCACTACCGAGTACTTTTAATCGGTCAGGAAGACGACCACTCCTAAAGGAAAAGTTACAGATATGGCTAAGTACTGGGCTAAAATACATAGAACAGTACTTCAGTATTCTGCTAGATACCCCGTCATATCCATGAGAGTTCTTGGTCTTTAATTATTTAATTATTAACTCAATCTCCCTCTTGTCAGTATCATGGAGGAGCATTTCAGGTAACAGTCTCGGAATACTTTTTTCTAAGAGCGCTATATGATTCCCTGTTGGGACTAGGTTTCTGTTTAGTTCACCTGCTATATTCAGAAAGTGATTATTAAATACTGTGCATTTATGCGACTTGTCAGTAATACGGACATTACCACTACGCACTGATTCTATATCCTCGACCTGTCTCTGCAGACCAGCCACTTCCTTTACGACTGACCATATGGTTTTAATTTTATCCTGAGACTTAGCTATTCTATCTGCATACCACATACTTTTTGCCTTCCTAATAACATTTTTAAGCACCTTACAATACTGTTTGTAATGGGCTGCTGCATTTAGATTTTGACTGTTTCTAACGTTTTGATATAATTGCCACTTTGTTCTACAAGATATTCTTATCCCTCTAGTCAGCCACCCAGGCTGCCTGTTTGTGCTAGTACCCTGTTTTGAACGTTCTAACGGAAAGCAACTTTCAAAGAGCACGAGAAAAGTCTTGAGGAAAGCATTATATTTATCGTCCACTGTATCAGCACTATAAACATCTTGCCACTCTTGCTCCTTGATAAGGTTTACAAAGGTCTCTACAGCAACTGGATCAGCTTTCCTAAACAGCTGATGACTATATTTAACACGTGTTGCAGCACAAAAATCTTTTAGAGTTAAAATTTGTGCATCATGATCTGAAAGGCCATTCACCTTTTTGCTAACAGAATGCCCTTCTAGTAATGACGAATGAACAAAAATATTATCTATGGTTGTTCTACTGTTCCCTTGCACTCTCGTTGGAAAGA
The DNA here is from genome assembly GCF_023864275.1 of Schistocerca cancellata. Lineage (NCBI taxonomy): Eukaryota > Metazoa > Arthropoda > Insecta > Orthoptera > Acrididae > Schistocerca > Schistocerca cancellata. The sequence goes on from NC_064633.1 coordinate 524,941,270, forward strand.
ATACGGCTTTCATAAGATTATATGAATTAAGGAGGTCTACCAGCATCCTTTTCCTTGCACAATCACTTATACAATTAATATTGAAGTCACCACATAAAAATACATCATTGGGGACATGTTGAAATGTGTGTCCCGACCGGAACTCGAACCCAGAATCTCCTCCTTTCATGGCAGACGCTCTATCCATCTGAGCCACCGACGGAACAGACGATAGTGCACCTGCAGGGACTTATCCCTTGCACGCTCCCCGTGAGACCCACATTCCCAACATGTCCACACCACTACATTCGTAGTGCGCCTGATAGATGTTTGCCCGTCACACTCATTACTCGTGGCAAATTAATCTACCAAATCCGGTACGAGTTGGGGCATAGCGTGGCCAGGTAGCCATATTTTAACTATATATGAAAGTAGTATCTGTTCCCGAAAGAACAGATACCAACACGCTATGCCCCAACCCGTACGGGACTTGGTAGATTAATCTGCCACGAGTAATGAGTGTGATCGGCAAACTTCTATTAGGTGCACTACGAATATAGTGGTCTGGATATGTTGGGAATGTGAGTCTCACGGGGAGCGTGCGAGAGACAGGTCCCTGCAGGCGCACTGTCCCCTGTGCTCTCGGTGACTGAGATGGATAGAGCGTCAGCCATGTAAGCATGAGATGCCGGGTTCGAGTCCCGGTCGGCGCACACATTTTCAACATGTCCCCAATGATGTATGTCAACGCCTGTTTGCAGCTAGGGTGGCGATTTAATTATCATTTCATTCTAGAGTAGCTGCACGGTCATCAATGGTATCTGTTCTTTCTTTTTTACGAACGCTAAATTCCCAAGACTGGCAAGGTTTTGCAAAGGTTGGAAATGTAGCGCGTTCTTCAATGCGAGATGCTTTTAATAATTTCCCCAAACGAAACTCTGTCACGAAATCTGGCAGAAAACTCAAAAAGATTCTGGTCTTACATAAAGCACGCCAGTGGCAAGAAGCAATCCATAACTTCACTGCGCGATAACGGTGAAGGCACTGCCACTAAAGCAGAGTTATTAAACTCGGTTTTCCGAAACTCCATCACCAAAGAAGACGAAGTAAATATTCCTGAATTCCAATTCAAAACAACTGCCAAGATGAGAAACAGAGAAGTAGATATCCTCGGTGTCGCAAGGCAGATTAAATAACTTAATAAAGGCAAGGCTTCCGGACCAGATTGTACACCAATCAGGTTCCTCTCAGAGTACGCGGATACGATAGTTCCATATTTAGCAGTTATATACAACCGCTTGCTCACAGCAAGATCCGTACCTAAAGACTGGAAAATTGTTCAAGTCACACCGATACCCAAAAAGGGAAGTAGGAGTAATTCGTTGAATTACAGGCCCATATCACTAACGTCGATTTGCAGTAGGCTTTTGGAACATGTGCTGTATTCGAACATTATGAAGTACCTCGAAGAGAACGATTTATTGACACATAGTCATCACGGATTTAGAAAATATCATTCTTGTGAAACACAACTAGCTCTTAATACTCATGGAGTAATTAGTGCTGAGTGCTATTGACAGGGGATGTCAAATTGACTCCATATTTTTAGATTTCCAGAAGGCTTTCGACTCGGTTCCTCACAAGCGTCTTCTAACCAAACTGCATGCCTATGGAGTATCGCCTCAGTTGTGCGACTGGATTTGTGATTTCCTGTCAGAAAGGTCACAGTTCGTGGTAATAGACGGAAAGTCATTGAGTAAAACAGAAGTAATATCTGGCGTTCTCCATGGCAGTGTTATAGGCCTCTATTGTTCCTGATCTATATTAACGACATATCAGACGATCTCAGTAACCGTCAGAGATTATTTGCAGATGATGCTGTCATTTACCGTTTTGTAAAGTCATCAGATGATCAAAACGACTTGCAAAATGATTTAGATAAGATATCCGTAAGGTGTTAAAAGTGGCAATTGACCCTGAATAAGGAAAAGTGTGAAGTTATTCACATGAGTACTAAAAAAGATCCACTAAATTTCGATTACGCAATAAGTCACACAAATCTGAAGGCTGTAAATTCAACTAAATACTTAAGGATTACAATTACAAATACCCTAAACTGGAACGATCATATAGATAATGTTGTGGGTAGAGCCAACCAAAGACTGCGATTCATTGGCAGAACACTTAAAAGGTACAACAGATCTACTGAAGAGGCAGTTTATACTACAATTGTCCGCCCTATTCCAGAGTACTGCTGTGTGGTGTGGGATCCGCATAAGGTAGGACTGAGAGATGACATCGAAAAAGTACAAAGAAGGGCAGCTCGTCTGTATTATCGCGAAATAGGGGAGACAGTGCCACAAACATGATACGTGAACTGGAGTGGCAATCGTTAAAACATGGAATTTCAATTACTAGTTTTCTCCTCCGATTGCGAAAACATTCTGTTGACACACACAGAGAAATCAGGGCTCGCACAGAAAAATATGACTTGTTTTTCTCGCTCGCCGTTCGTGAGTGGAACGGTAGAGAGACAGCTTGAAGGTGGTACATCGAATCCTCTGCCAGGCACTTTATTGTGAATAGCAAAGTGATCACCTAGATATAGATGTAGATGTACGTATTAACGCATTACCATATTATCGAAGTTTCGCTGATTACCGCCCACACTGGACCTCAGTGAGTAGCTGCACTTTAATTATAGCCTCCCGATGTATTGTATAATTGTTTTCACATAAGAATCGCCAAATCGGCGCTGGTTAGATAGACATACGTCATCTCAATTAAATTTGAAATTCTGACATCCGTCGTAGTCCTTGTTTCGACGTCTTTAAAATTGAGGTTAACCGTGCATTTCCTGTGTACTGGAGCGCGCTGGCGGAACCTGCGCTGCAGTCTTTCTCCTGACGAGTGTGGTGTAATGTTTCCGTCGACCTACTAGAGGGGCCCTCGCTCCGCCCCCACCCCCTGCGGATGTCGTAGCTCCAGTTCCAGCTCCAGCTTCGTCGCCGACACAGTTGCCGCCGAGTGCAGCCGGAAGAAGGCCATCGGTCGCTGTAGCCGCGGCCACCCGGGGGGTGGGGGGGGGGGGCGATCGATGCCTGACCCGCTGCCACCGCTTCACCGATCGGGGCGCTCCCCCCCCCCCCCCCCCACTCACCCCACCATCACCTAGTTCTCCCACGTCGGCATCTGATCTGCGGAACGCGCAGTCAGGTTCTCTACACGTGGAGCCGAATCCAAACCCTGTCAGAGAAGAACACCGCATACACGTGTAATCTTCCCCCTTTCTAACCGGTTAATGCGATAACGTGATAATGATCATGTATGCCTAATGAATTTGATTTTGGACAACAAAATTTGGCCGCTTAGTGAAGAGAAGTGTACAACAACCTATTTTACTCCAGCACTTTCTACTTCTACGTATTTCCTTTAATACTCAAAACTGTGCCATCACTCACGTGAAGTACGAGACAAAAAGAGGTACAACGTTACCCAAAGAGCCCAATTGCGCACTGTCTGTCTAGTATCCAGGCTATAACGCGAACAGCGACGAATACGAGGTCTGTTCAAAAAATTCCGGGACATTCGTAATTTCACGCCAATGATGTGTTGGAGCGAAATAAGATTGGCATCCCTGCACACGCTTGCCAGAAGTTTCATTGTACTAATCTGTTAGTTATTGTTCAATGCCGTATTGCGTATAACGTTGTGACGCACAGTTTACGAATTTCGAGATGGCAGAGTTTGAGGTGCAACGTGTCTGCGTAAAATTTCGCGTCAAAATAAAAAAAAAAACCTTTACAGAGACACACCAAATGATGCAGGAAGCCTGCGGTGATGAATGCTTAAGCTGTACTCGGAGTTACGAATGGTTCACATGGTTTAAAAGTGGCCGGACGGAAGTTAAAGATGACCCTCGTTCAGGACGCCCTTCGTCGACGCTCTTGTCAGAAACGTTAACGAAATTGTGCCAATCAAAGGCTCACTGTCCGAGAGATTGCAGAAGGCGTCACGGTTCGTGCGGTTCCCCCCATCGGAGGTTCGAATCATCCCTCAGGCATGTGTGTGTGTGTGTGTGTGTTGTTCTTAGCATAAGTGAGCCTAAGTTAGTTTCAGTAGTGTGTAAGACTAGGGACCGATGACCTTGGCAGTCTGGTCCCTTAGGAATTCATACACATTTTGAAGATTGTGTAGGCCAGCAGTTGCAGGAAATGTTGGGGAGTGAGTGTCAGGTCACCAGCATTGTTAAGCCTAATGCAGGATTCGCTCAGGTGACTGTTAACATAGGGGGGCTGTGTAGGGATTTTACTAAAGAGGATCAGGTAGTGATTGTGGGTGGGGCTGGTAATAGTATTGATAGGGATGGGGAGTATGACATAGGTGGTGACCTGGAAAAGATAGCCACTCAGACTGGCAACACGAATGTGCATTTCGTGGAACTGTTTCAGCGTCACGATCGGCCTCATCTTAATACAGCCGTCAAGCGTAATAATATGAGACTTGGGGGTGAGCTGATGACAGAAGGCATGGGTCACATTTCAGTGGTGTCGGTGGAGTCTATCAGCAGGACGGCTTTCACTAGACATGGCCTGCACCTCAAAAGGTATGGGAAGGGGAGCCTGGCAAAGCTTATATGTGACAGCATAGGTGGGGGTGGTGAGATCACTCATGGGAAAATTCCTGTAATAGTGGGTGTTAGAGCTGCACCTTTTTTTAGATGTATTGCAGCCAGGGTGTCGATTTAATTATCATTTCGTAAAAAAAAAAAAAATTGTTCCAGTTTTGGCCACCAGGTTAAAATCTGGCGCTATTCAGTATCTCTTCGATGCCTCCGGTGCTCATATTGAAATAATTGCGTAAGTATCGATTAATAATGAAATCAGCATTGTCCCTGTCTCACTTCTTTGGCCTTTTCTGCTCGCGACCCATTCCTAATTCATTATATATGGAAACATTTCTATGCGTTCTTCTCGCATTTACAGCAGCATATTTGCAGCTGGTGTGCAAAGTTGGGCCCAGTTGTTCTCCATCACAAATACCTTCCACCTTAGCCCATTAGAATACCTACCGCATTTCTCTGCCATACGATAATTACGGCCCGCACTGGCACTCTCAGAGCAGCTGCATTTTAATTATAATCATTTGGTAGCTAAATTCCAATTTGTAGCACACTGCCTGAGAAAAAAGTGAAGCACCCAGAAGACATGGTTGGATGTCGATGGAACTTCGGTCACATACATCGATATGTGTACACACATGTTCTCATAATAAGTGAATCATTAGAACTGCAATTCGCTGTGAAGCGTAAAACGGTCGCGAGAGTGCGTTAGTGTTGTTCGTATTTAGTGTTCTTACCAGGCCTTGCAGTTTATATAAGGGTCGCGAGCAGAGCCACATGTTGAGTGGTCACTCTGAAGGGCGCAGAGATGTTGCGTGCTTGTCTGAGACAGGTTCATCAGCACCTGACAGTTTGGAAGGGGCGTCATTGTTGGAATCCACTCGGCCGATAGGTAGAATCGAGCAATATCCATATTTTTAGTGCATTCGGATGTGACACTGGTTCCATGTTGGACTGCGTGGGTATGTGAGGATGAGTAGACACGTCGTGAAGTTTCTGGTCGACCACGTCTGAGCGCCACAAGGGAGGACCACAGTATTGTGCACTAAGCACATCGCTACCCGTCACTTACGTGCATACCAACTCGAATTTCCTGCAGCTTTCTGTGTCATTCTGTAACACTGGTTGAGGACTCGCAGCAGCCAGTCTAGGGAATTACCGCCCCATGCGTAGGCTGGGATTAACACCAGATCACAAACAGTTGCGTTTCGAGTGGCACTGTAACGGGTAGGCATGGACTGCTAACGAATGACGTCGCATTGTGCTCAGCAGTGAACTTCGGTCCTACACTGATCCGGGAGACCATCGTCGGCAGTTATGGTGACGACCTGAGGAGTCTTCAGACTGTTTCACCCGTCTTCTCTCGTTGTTTGCACCTCAGGAGTGATTTAGGAAACGCTGGCGGCACACCGCTATGCCACGTGCGTCCTGTGCCCTCGTGTTTTGTCTTTCCTGAGACAATATCACCGTGCCATTTTTCAGCAGTATACCGCTCGTTCACACACACAATGTGTCTCTACGAACTGTCTGCCTGATGTTAAGGTACCCCTGTGACCAGCAAGATTCCCAGACCAGACCCCGATAGAACTAGTTGGAATTAACTCGAACGTTACCTCCATCCCAACGCCAGCAAGCAGAATGTCATACACCAATTAGTGGGTCAGCTTATCTCAGCAGAGCATACAATGGCCTTGTGATACCCTTACCAACCAAATCAGAACATACACCCAGGCCAGACACGGTGCAACGTCATGCTGATAAGCAGGCTCAAACTGCCAAATAATTCGTAAATTTAACTCGATTTTGCTATCTTTGCAGTATCATCCGATACCCTCTCAACCCGTAAAGTTTAATTTCGTGTGTTCCTCCACTTCTTGCTGCTTGACTTTTCTGTCAGCCAATGTAAAAACATCACACACATCTTCATTTATCTCCAGGACAAGATATCAGCACCGGGATAGATCTGACAAATTTAAAAAAAAATATTTACATACAGAATGTAAAGGTATAGTTTCACAAGAGAATTGTTGCATTCATAATTCTGAGGGAAAAAAAAGAAAGAGTTTCAAGAAAGGAAACGAGAGACAATGAAAAGATGAACGAATGTGGAAAGAACAGAAGAGGAAATGACAGCTGAGAACAAAATGCCATTGGGACAGTTAAGAGGAACGTGCCACTGTTACAGCTAAGTACTTGTGACATTGGGACACTTTAGAACAAGTTCCCATTGGGACAGCAATGACCACAAGAAACTGTAACAGCTAAGAAGAAATCGCCATTGGGACAGCTAAGAAAAATGTGGTAATGGGACAACTAAGAGCAAAGTACCATTTGGGAAACTGAGAACAACATGTCGAAGTGTCAGTTAAGGTCTACATGCCACTGGTACAGCTAAGAACAATGTGCCAATGTGACAGCACTAAGTGCCATTGGGACGTTTAACAAAAATGTTCCACTGGGACAGCTAGAAACAATATGCCAATAAGTTACCTAGGAACTATGTGTCGTGGGGCAGCTACAAACAGCATTCCAATGGAATGGCTAAGAACAATGTGTCATTGAGATAGCTAAGAACAATGTGCAAATGGAACAACCACGAACAACATGCCATTGGGACAGCTAAGAACAAAGTACCATTGGAACCACTAAGAACAGTGCACCATTGGGACAACTAAGAGCAATGTGCCATTGGGACAGCTAAGAACAACATTCCATTGGGACATCTAAGAACAATGCGAAAATGGGGCAACTAAGAACAGCATGCCACTGGGACAGCTAAGAACAATATGCCATTGGGACACCTAAGAACAACATGCCATTGGGACAGCTAAGAACAATGTGACATTGGGACAGCTAAGCACAATGTGCCTTTGGGATAAAACGATGTCCTAATGGGGCAACTAAGAACAATGTGCTTTATTGGGACACCTAAGAACAACGTTCCATTGGGACAGCTAAGAACAATGTGCCTTTTTGACAAGTAAGAACCACGTCCCTTTGAGACAGCTAAGCACTAGTTGCCAATGGGACAACTAAGAAAAACATGCAAATGCCACAACTAAGAGCAACATGCTATTGGGACAGCTAAGAATAATGTGCCAATAGGACAACTAAGAACAACATTCCTTTGGGACAGTTAAGAACAATGTGCCAATGGGACAACTAAGAACAACATGTCATCTGACAAGAACTATGAGCTAATGTAACAACTATGAACAACATGCCATTGGGACAGCTATGAACAATGTGACAATGGGATGACTAAGAGCAACATGCCTTTGGGACAGCTAAAATAATGTAGCACTGGAGCAACTAAGAACAACATGCCATTGGGAGAGCTAAGAACAATGTGCCAATGGGACAACTAAGAACAACATGGCACTGTGACAGCTAAGAACAACATGGCATTGGGACAACTGAGAACAATGTGCCATTGGGACAGCTAAGAACAATATGTCATTGGGACAACTAAGCACACCATGCCATTGTGGCAGCTAAATTAACATCTTGTTGGGACAGCTAAGAACATGTGTCATTGGGGCAATTAAGAACAATTTTCCATTGAGACTGCTAAGAAAAATGTGCTTTTGGCCAGCTAAGAACAATGTGCGACTGGTGCAGCTAAGAACTACATGCCATTTGGACAACTATGAATGATGTTCAATGGAACAGCTAAGAAAAAAGTGACAATGGGACAGCTAAGAACGATTTTGCTATTGGGACAGCTAAGAAGAATGTGCCTTTGGGACAACTAAGAACATGTGCCATTCGGACAGCTAACAGTAATTCGCCATTCTGCATTGAAGAACACTGTGGCATCCGAACAGCTACATTGAATGTGCCATTACGAAGCTAAGAACACTGTGTCAATGTGAGAGCTATGAACAATATGCCATTTGAACAGCCCTAGAACAATGGCTATGTAGGCTGCTAAGGATACGTTTTCTGTATCATCTGTCAGTTCTGATATGAACACAAGAAAAGGCACCACACATATAAATATATATGCGCCTTGGCAGCAAATTATGAGACTTTCAGTGCAGATGTACTCTCCATTCAAACTTTTCTATGAGGTAAGGCTGGGAGCAATGAGGAAGACAGACAGGTGACGCTATATATGTAGTGTCAGCGTATGAGAATTTGGAGGGTAAGCGTACTCGGTAGCCGAAGTGGTTAATGCGACTGTTCTTGGTAAGCGGGAAATCTGGTTTCGAGTCCCGGTCTGGTACGTATTTTCAGTTGTCGCCTTTGGATTCATTTTAATGCGTAAGTGTAGCTGATGTCAGACTTTCCCTTTTATATCACATAAATACTTTAGAGATAGCGTGAGAAGCCGTATGTGGCTGATCGTGGAGGAGGCTGTTGAAGGTTGAAACGAAAGAGCACTAGTGGACTGCAGTAGGACATGTAGATGGGTGATGACTGGGGTGGCGAGTGGCAGTTGACGTTCAAAATAAAACGTATTGCAACTAAATAGAAATAGAGATCCAATATTCTTCAGTGATGCTATTGGAACTGGAAAGAGTGAGACCATAAAATATCTAGATGTAACTGTACAGAACGATCTAGAGTGGAAGGACCACTTGAAACTGGCTGAGCGACGTGTGATGCCACCCTGAGATTTATTAGCAAAAGCATAAACTAATATCGTCACCCAGGAAAGTGGCTTACAAAACACTCGTTCGACTGATTCTTGTGTATTAATTACTACCGTGGAGCACGTATCAGATCGGAATAATAGAAGAGATGGAGAAGATTCGACAAAGAACGGAGCGTTTCGTCATCGATAGTTTAGTAAGCGCGATAGCCTTCTATATCTACAACTACTTTTACACTCCGCAGTACACTTAACTGTTTATGGCAGAGGGTGCTTGAGGTACTATTGTGATGCCCCCCGACCCCCAAGCGCTTTCCTGTTCCAGACGCTCACGTGCTGCGGGAAGAACGATTTTTGGTAAGCTTCCATGGAGACTCTAATGCTCCTGATTTTATTTTCGCGGTCATATCGGGAGATATACCTAGGACAAAGCACAATGTTGGCTCTTCTAGGAAACTAAACTCGGGACTTTAACAGCAAGTCACACAGTGATGCAGTACGCCTTTCTTGCAGGGTCTGCCACAAGAGCTGACTGAGCACCTCCGTGACGCTTTCGTGCTTACTGAATGAACCTGTAACCAAAAGAGCTGCTCCTCTTTGGATCTTCTCTATTTCCTCTACCATCCCTATCTGATATGGAGCAAAATTTAAGTACTGGTAGAAGAAGTGTTTTGTAGGCTACTTCGTTTGTTGAAGGACTACATTTCCTGAGGATTCTTCCAATAATTTTCAGTTTGGCACCTGCCTTACTTATCATTAATTTTATGCAGTTGTTACATTTCAGATCGATCCGTACTCATACTCGCAGATGTTTTACGAGAGTAACTGCAGCGCAGTCATACAATAATGGGTCTTTCTGCCTATGTGTTCGCAGTACGTTACTTTTGCTTATGTTGAGGGTCAATTGTCACTCGGTAGACCTAACATCCATCCTCTGCAGGTCTTCCTACGTTTCCCTATAATTTTACAGAGTCGCGACTTCTCTGTATACAACAGCATCATCTGCGAAAAGCCTCACAAGACTTCCGACGTTTCCTACTATCTATAGTGAAAAGAATGGTCGTATAACACTCTCTTGGAGGATATTTACTTTGTCAGAAGACTTCTCTTCGTTTAGAATGACAAGCTGTGCCCCGTTTGCTAGAAACTTTTCAACCCATCAAACAGCTGGTCTGATATTCCGTACCCTAATATTTTGTTCATTGGGCTACACTGTGGGTCTGTGTGGAATACGAAAATCAAGGAACACAGAATCTATATTCGGTATCCAGAAATGTCATAACACGTAAGCATGAAACATGTTCCAAAATTCTACAACAGACCAACGTCAAAGATATAGGCTTGCAGTCTGTTCGTCTGCTCGGCGGCCCTTCGTGAAAACGGGAATGCCCTATGCTTTTTTTGCAGTAATTAGGAACGCTTCGCTCCCCCCTGTTGTTGTTGTTGTGGTCTTCAGTCCTGAGACTGGTTTGATGCAGCTCTCCGTGCTACTCTATCCTGTGCAAGCTTCTTCATCTCCCAGTACCTACTGCAGCTTACATCCTTCTGAATCTGCTTAGTGTATTCATCTCTTGGTCTCCCTCTACGATTTTTACCCTCCACGCTGACCTCCAATACTAAATTGGTGATCCCTCGATGTCTCAGAACATGGCCTACCAACCGATCCCTTCTTCTAGTCAAGTTGTGCCACAAGCTCCTCTTCTCTCCAATTCTATTCAATACCTCCTCATTAGTTACGTGATCTACCCATCTAATCTTCAGCATGCTTCTGTAGCACCACATTTCGAAAGCTTCTATTCTCCTCTTGTCTAAACTATTTATCGTCCACGTTTCACTTCCATACATGACCACACTCCATACAAATACTTTCAGAAACGACTTCCTGACATTTAAATCTATACTCGATGTTAACAAATTTCAATTCTTCAGAAACGCTTTCCTTGCCATTGCCAGTCTACATTTTATATCCTCTCTACTTCGACCATCATCAGCTATTTTGCTCCCCAAACAGCAAAACTCCTTCACTACTTTAAGTGTCTCACTTCCTAATCAAATTCCCTCAGCATCACCCGACTTAATTCTACTACATTCCATTATCTTCGTTTTGCTTTTGTTGGTGTTCATCTTATATCCTCCTTTCAAGACACTGTCCATTCCGTTCAACTGCTCTTCCAAGTCCTTTGCTGTCTCTGACAGAATTACAATGTCATCGGCGAACCTCAAAGTTTTTATTTCTTCTCCATGCACTTTAATACCTACTCCGAACTTTTCTTTTGTTTCCTTTACTGCTTGCTCAATATACAGATTGAATAGTATCGGGGAGAGGGTGCAACCTTGTCTCACTCCCTTCCCAACCACTGCTTCCCTTTCATGTCCCTCGACTCTTATAACTGCCATCTGCTTTCTGTACAAATTGTAAATAGCCTCCCTGTATTTTACCCCTGCCACCTTTAGAATTTGAAAGAGAGTATTCCAATAAACACTGGAAAAAGCTTTCTCTAAGTCTACAAATGCTAGAAACGTAGGTTTGCCTTTCCTTAATCTACCTTCTAAGATAAGTCGTAGGGTCAGTATTGCCTCACGTGTTCCAACATTTCTACGGAATCCAAACTGACCTTCCCCGAGGTCAGCTTCTATCAATTTTTGCATTCGTCTGTAAAGAATTCGCGTTAGTATTTGCAGCCGTGACTTATTAAACTGATAGTTCGGTAATTTTCACATCTGTCAACGCCTGCTTTCTTTGGGATTGGAATTATTATATTCTTCTTGAAGTCTGAGGGAATTTCGCCTGTCTCATACAACTTGCTCACCAGATGGTAGAGTTTTGTTAGAACTGGCTTTCTCGAGGCTGTCAGTAGTTCTAATGGAATGTTGTCTACTCCGGGGGCCTTGTTTCGACTCAGGTCTTTCAGTGCTCTGTCCAACTCTTCACGCAGTATCTCCCATTTCATCTTCATCTACATCCTTTTCCAATTCCATAATATTGTCCTCAAGTACATCGCCCCTGTATCGACCCTCTATATACTCCTTCCACCTTTCTGCTTTCCCTTATTTGCTTAGAACTGGGCTTCCATCTGAGCTCTTGATATTCATGCAAGAGTGCTCCCCCATACACCTACGGTACATTGCTGCCAGAAGAGGGTCAAGTTATTTCGCATACTCCGCGTAGAATCGAAGTGGTATTCCGTCATGTTCGCGGCCTTTCCTCCGTTGAGCGAATTCAGTTGCTTTAGTATCCCTTGGTCACTTATTTCGATATCTCTCGTTTTGTCGTTTGTGCGACGATTTAAAGGAGCAAGTATAGTATTATCTTCCTCTGTGAAACAGTTTTGGAAAAAAAGACGTTTCGTATTTCGGCCTTTTCTGTGTCATTCTCTGTTTCAGTGCCATTATGATCGTAGACAGACGAATCCGATCCGTTTACTGATTTAACACAAGATCAAAACGACTCAGGATTTTCTGTGATGATGATGATGAGCGTTTGGCGTCATTGGCCGGGAGGCCCCTCGCGGGGCAGGTCCGGCCGCCTTGGCGCAGGTCTTATTACATTCGGCGCCACATTGGGCGACCTGCACGCCGGATGGGGATGAAATGATGATGAACACAACACAACACCCAGTCCCTGAGCGGAGAAAATCTCCGACCCAGCCGGGAATCGAACCCGGGCCCGGAGGACGGCAATCCGTCACGCTGACCACTCAGCTACTGGGGCGGACAGGATTTTCTGTCAAGTCGGTAGATAGTTTTACTTTCGAATTTGTTGAACACTTCAAGCACAGCCCTTCTAACGCTAATTTTGGCTTCATTTAGTTTTACTGTGAAACTTAGCCTACGTTTAAATTTGTAGTGAAGCGTTACTAGAGATGCACAACAAACTCTAGAGAAAGAGGCGATGTGTACCATGCAGAGATCCGTTCTTCCCATGCAGCATTCATTAATGGAACAGAAAAGTGGGAACTGATAGTCTTATCAGAAGTACCTTCCGTTACTAACTATAAGCTGGATTGTGGAGTATAGCAGCAGATGCAGATGTACACTATGTGATCAAAAGTATCCGGACACCCCCAAAAACATACGTTTTTCATATTAGTTGCATTGTGCTGCCACCTACTGCCAGGTACTCCATATCAGCGACCTCATCAGTCATTAGATATCGTGAGAGAGCAGAATGGGGCGCTCCGCGGAACTCACGGACTTCGAACGCGGTCAGGTGATGGGGTGTCACTTGTGTCATACATGCGCACGCAAGATTTCCACACACCTAAACATCCCCATGTCCCCGATGTAGTAGTGAAGTGGAAACGTGAGGGGACACGTACAGCACAAAAGCGTACAGGTCGACCTCGTCTGTTGACTGACAGAGACTGCCGACATTTGAAGAGGGCCGGCCGCGGTGGTCTAGCGGTTCTAGGCGCTCAGTCCGGAGCCGCGCGACTGCTACGGTCGCAGGTTCGAATCCTGCCTCGGGCATGGATGTGTGTGATGTCCTTAGGTTAGTCAGGTTTAAGTAGTTCCAAGTTATAGGGGACTGATGACCATAGATGTTAAGTCCCATAGTGCTCAGAGCCATTTGAACCATTTTTTGAGTTGAAGAGGGTCGTAAGTGTAATAGGCAGACACCTATCCAGACCATCACACTGGAATTAGAAACTGCATTGCAAGTACTATTAGAGTTAGGCGCGAGGTGAGAAAACTGGGATTCCACGGTCGAGCGGCTGCTCATAAGCCACACATGAAGCCAGTAAATGCCAAACGACACCTCGCTTGGTGTAAGAAGCGTAAACAATGGACGATTGAACAGCGGAAAAACGTTGTGTGGAGTGACGAATCACGGTACACAATGTGGCACTCCGATGACAGCGTGTGGGTATGGCGAATGCCCGTTGAACGTCATCTGCCAGCGTGTGTAGTGCCAACAGTAAAATTCAGAGGCGGTGGTGGGTGGTGTTATGGTGTGGTGGTGTTTTTCATGGAGGGGGCTTGCACCCCTTATTGTTTTGCGTGGTACTATCACAGCAAAGGCCCACATTGATGTTTTAAGCACCTTCTTGCTTCCCACTGTTGGAGAGCAATTCGGGTCTGGCGATTGCATTTTTCAACGCTATCGAGCACCTGCTCATAATAACAGCCTGTGGCTGAGTGGTTACACAATAACATCTCTGTAATGGACTGGCCTGCACAGAGTCCTGACCTGAATCCTATAGAACACCTTTGGTCTGTATTGGAAAGCCGACTTCGTGCCAGGCCTCACCGACCGACGTCGATACCTCTTCTCAGTGCAGCACTCCGTGAAGAATGGGCTGCCATTCCCCAAGAAACCTTCCAGCACCTGATTGAACGCATGCCTACGAGAGCGGAAGCTATCGTCGAGGCTAAGGGTGAGCTAAACCATATTGAATTCCAGTATTACCGATGGAGGGCGCCACGAAGTTGTAAGTCATTTTCAGTCAGGTGTCCGGATACTTTTAATCACATAGTGTAGATGCAGGTATAGACGCAGAGGTTGATCTTCAGTCCTAATGTACTCAATCTCCACCATAAGTACTGTTAGACTGTATTCCATTACTCCACACCCTCTCATTGCGTAACTTACAATTAACTTCCCGACCCAAAACCAGAGGATGTCACCTCCCACGCATAGTTTACGTCTAATTCATCACTTGTATCCAATACGGACTAGGCTGTAAAGGCTGCAACTGTTAATTAAATATACCGTTAATTAAATATACAATTCTGCGGCAGTAACGAAGTCTGACAGATACACGCACTTGAATATGATCCTAGTAACTCATCACTGTACAGCTTAACGGGTCGGAGAGACGCTCACGATACAAAGTACACTGATGAGCCTGAATTTTTTGAGCACCTGCTAAAAATCGCAATATAGCAGCGATTATACTTGACATGGATTCGACAAGTGCTTGGTAGCTTTACAGCTGCGGGTCAGCAACTTGTGTTAAACAGTACAACGAAAAACCAGACAAAGTTGAAAATTTCTCTTTTCTTTGTTCACTGGAGGACTAGTTTCGGGCCGGGAGCCATTTTCAAAACATTGTAACACAGTCAAAAATGATATTTCAGAAAATGCAAAAAGCATGTCAAAAATGTACAAACGAACAGTTACGGCACTTACGGAGTCGAGTCCCGGTCTGGTCACAAATTTTTGAGTTTAGCTGATGAATTACATCAACGCCCAATGAAGTGTTGACATAAGTGCCAACACCGTTTCTTGAGAAGGCCGAAAGGCACGCGCTTAAACTCACGCAGGCTGGCGTGAGGTCTGAAACAGGATACGTAATGAATGCTATAAAGAAAAGTACGTAGCTTCTGGAATACTTAACTTTAATCCACATTTGTAGAACATCGCTCTTGATGATACATTAATAGAATCTCAATATCTATACTGGTAATGGCGCCTTGCTAGGTCGTAGCAAATGTAGCTGAAGGCTATGCTAACTATCGTCTCGGCAAATGAGAGCGTAATTCTCAGTGAACCATGGCTAGCAACGTCGGCTGTACAACTGGGACGAGTGCTAGTACGTCTCTCTAGACCTGCCGTGTGGTGACGCTCGGTCTGCAATTACTGACAGTGGCGCCACGCGGGTCCGACGTATACTAATGGACCGCGGCCGAATTAAAGCTACCACCTAGCAAGTGTGGTGTCTGGCGGTGACACCAAACCCAAACGGCTATGTCATACCAATTTCCCTTTAGTTACATTATTCGCTGTAAGAGTGTCATTTTCCTAGAAAGAAGCTGTTGTGCACTGAGCACAGTAGGTAATAGCTGACTGCACTGTATCGCAGTCGGCAGTCGAAAATGACGTTGTCGGTGTCGACCTCTGCACCTCAGTCAAACAGAGGTGAACCAGTCCAGTCAATTTAGCCGACAGAGGTGGTGTCGCAGCCGTCATCTGTACCGAGGTGACAAGTCACGGGTTACCTCCTAATATCTTGTCGGACCTCCTCTTGCCCGGTGTAACGCAGCAACTAGACGTGGTCCGTATCACGACTAGTTGCTGACAATTCGTTGGAAGCCTCCTGCGGGAACACTGAGCCACGCTGCCTCTATAGCCGTCCATAACTGCGAATGAGTTGCCGGTGAAAGACTTTGTGCGCCAACTGATATCTCGATTATGTCCTACAAATGTTCTATGGGATTCACGCCGCCGGTCTGGTTGGCCAAATCAATCGCTCGTATAGTCAGGAATGTTCTTCAAACCAATCGCGAACAATTCTGGCCCGGTGACATGTCGCATTGTCATCTATAAAAATTCCACCGTTGTTTGGGAACATGAACTCCATAAAATGGCTGCAAATGCTCTCCAAGTATCCGAACATAACGAAGACCCAGTCCATTCCGTGCGAACATAGCCGACACCATTATGAGGCCAACATCAGCTTGCACAGTGCCTCGTCGACAACTTGCGTCCCTGGTTTCTCGGGGTCAGCGCCACACCTCGAACCCTACCGTCAGCTCTCGCCAACTGAAATCGGGACTCAACTGATCAGGCCACGGTTTTCCAGCCGTCTAGGGTCAACACCACCTACACTACAGGCCTGCGCGCACACTTGTGACGTCACATACTGATGGCCGGGTCTGTATCGGAACGCTCCTGTTAAGCACTCTGCAGTTATACGAACTCGAAGAGTTTTAGAGCTGAGACCGCAAAGGGATTCTCTTGCTTCCCTCTTCTACGTGTCCTTGTAATGAAACTATGGAAATTTATATCATTGCGTAAAGTAACTGAACAAAACTGCCCTATGTTACAGGGTGATTCAAAAATAATACCACAACTTTAAAAATGTGTATTTAATGAAAGAAACATAATATAACCTTCTGTTATACATCATTACAAAGAGTATTTAAAAAGTTTTTTTTCACTCAAAAACAAGTTCAGAGATGTTCAATATGGCCCCCTCCAGACACTCGAGCAATATCAACCCGATACTCCAACTCGTTCCACACTCTCTGTAGCATATCAGGCGTAACAGTTTGGATAGCTGCTGTTATTTCTCGTTTCACATCATCAATGGTGGCTGGAAGAGGTGGCCGAAACACCATATCCTTAACATACCCCCATAAGAAAAAATCGCAGGGGGTAAGATCGGGGCTTCTTGGAGGCCAGTGATGAAGTGCTCTGTCACGGGCTGCCTGGCGGCCGATCCATCGCCTCGGGTAGTTGACGTTCAGGTAGTTACGGACAGATAAGTGCCGATGTGGTGGCGCTCCATCCTGCTGAAATGTCAATTGTTGTGCTTCTTGTTCGAGCTGAGGGAACAGCCAATTCTCTAACATCTCCAGATACTGTAGTCCATTTACAGTAGCACCTTTGAAGAAAAAGGGACCAAAAACTTTATTTGCTGAAATGGCACAGAAAACGTTCACCTTAGGTGAGTCACGTTCGTACTGAGTTGTTTCCCGCGGATTCTCGTCGATTCACTTCTTCTGTACTCAATAACACAAAAAGCTTTCTGTTGAGCGGTCGCCATCTTAGCATCAACTGACGCTGACGCCTAGTCAACAGCGCCTCAAGCGAACAAATGTACAACTAAATTAAACTTTATAGCTCCCTTAATTCGCCGACAGATAGTGCTTAGCTCTGCCTTTTGTCGTTGCAGAGTTTTAAATTCCTAAAGTTGTGGTATTCTTTTTGAATCACCCTGTATTTCAAGATGTAAAATTATTTTGACGATTTGCCTTAAATACTCGTTTCTAGGCTTGAATACAAACTGTAATTTCAAATTCTGTCTTTTACCTCAGGAGCTACGCTTTTTTGCAGTAAAAAATCAGCAATATGCAACAACAAGCAGACGTTTTCGGTTTTAAAGAAAGCAACTGGAGCTCATACAGTATTTAAGATTTTGTTTCCCTGGTTATTTTCGTAAATTTTCCTCTCCACTTCAAAATCTGCTGACCTCACACGAAACTAAAATCATTCGACGAAATGGAGCACCTCCTGACATAATGTTTAATAAATCAAAAAATCCGAAATAATACTTTATTTCCCTGTTTCTCCAGAACTTTAGAACCTTAAACATGAAAAGATTGTTTCTCCTATATCCTTGATTGACATTCGTGTCACAGAGTGCTGTTAATTTAATCATATTGCGCTTACCTCGAAATTGTGGTTTCTATACTGCTTAATCTGTCGAACACTGAATTCATTAAAGCAATTTTCTAAGGTAGTTTCCTCAAACTGAAATTATTTCAGAATAGCTGTATATGTAAAACTGGACAAAATCATTCTGTAGCTCTTCCAAATAAAAGTACTGGAAACTCAGTAATCTGGTCGGAATGATAAGGAATACTAAACATTTTCGAGCCGCTCTAATTAATATAACTATTCTGTGTGACAATAGTTGCAAATGTGAGAGACATTTCACAGCCAGCTTCGTATTAACCTCACAGCAATGGTCCAGAGTTAAGAAACAAATGATACTGGTACATGATAAATGGTTCAAATGACTCTGAGCACTATGGGACTTAACATCGGAGGTCATCAGTCCCCTAGAACTTACAACTACTTAAGACTAACTAACCTAAGGACATCATACACATCCATGACCGAGGCAGGATTCGAACCTGCGACTGTAGCGGTAGCGCGGGTCCAGACTGAAGCGCCTAGAGCCGCTAGGTCACACCGGTCGGCGGTACATGATACACAACTGCTTTTAAAAACAATTAGCAAATGTGGTGCAATGGAAACAAGTAACACGCTACAAATTTTTTGTCATTTACTTACCCCTGAAAGATGCGTAGACACGAATTCCTGTCTGGGAATAGGGCAATCCAGCGATTTCTCGACTTCACGCATTTGGGAAATCGAAACATGTGCACTTTCATGCCTTTTTGGGATTTATAATTTCCCTGGCAAAAGGGAACGCAGCACTTGTATCCCATACTTCGAAGAACTGTAGGCGAATACTGTATGAAGTATATATCACTTTCACGTGTCACACACTTTCAACACAACATACACGCGAACAGGTCTGCCGACTGCAGATAAGACGGCCAACAGTTTGTGACGTCACGTGCCAATATGGCCGCTGTGCGTAGGCCTTGTATCTAGCAGGCTTTGCTAGCGTCCGACCGATGTCGTCACGAGCCCAGGAAAGACGCTGCAGGCGATGTCGTGCCTTTAGCAAAGGCTCTCGCCTCTGTCGTTTGCTGCCCCAGCCCATTAACGCCAGTTTTCGCAGCGCTGTCCTAACGGATACGTTCATCGTACGACCCACAGTGATTTCCGCGGTTATTGCGAGCGGTGTTGCTTGTCCGTTAGCACTGACAACTCTACGCAAACGCCGCTGCTCTCGGTCGTTAAGTGAAGGGCGTCGGCCATTACGTTGACCGCGATGAGTGATAATGCTTGAAATTTGGTATTTTCGGCACGCTTTTGACACTGTGGATCCCGGAATATTTAATTCCCTAATGATATTCGAAATGGGATGTCCCGTCTGTCTATCATTAACCACTATTCCGCGTTCAAAGTATGTTAATTTCAATCCTCCGGCCCTAATCACGACGTGCACCTTTCCACATGAATAACCTGAGTACAGATGACACCTTCGCCAATGCACTGCTCATTTATACCTAGTGTGCGCGATACTACTGCCATCTGTGCACATCGCTGTCCCAAGACTTCCCTCAGCACATTGTGCAGAGCTGCAGTAACGCTGATGCGTTGCCGTAGAGAGGTACGGTAAATGCTGTTACGCATTTGGCCGCCGCAGACACGCAATGCAGCTGCGCCAAGCCTACATTTAGTGTCAAAGCTCTTCCTTCGCTGACGTTACAAATTGCAGCCTTGGCACGTGGTGACAATAGCAGGCGCTCCATTATGCTTGTTTTCGATGTCAGTGCTACCTCAGCTGAAGTGCAAATCAACAGACAGTGAAATGTGTGTGTGTTTGTGTGTGTGTGTGTGTGTGTGTGTGAGCATATGTGGCAGTCCTGGGCTGTCAGTGCTCGGGACAAGGCGACGCCTTCGGCTCGGTGCGGTTTTTCTTTTTCTTTTTTTCATGCTCCGCGCAGGACGACAAGCGGCTGCCAAAGGTCACGCGTTCGACTCTGGGTCATGCGGCCACAGGTCACACGGGGTCACGCGGCGGCGCCACCTGCGCCTGCACGCCCCCCCCCCCCCCTCCAGGCAGCTTTCGGCGTCTCCTCCACAGCGGGACCACTGCTTACAGCCGTTCTCTCCGCACTCAGACAAAGGCCGACGGCTTGTAATCTGGACCGTAGGAACCTACCGGTTACAGGAACTTGACAAGATACTGTGAAGTATATGTCTAATGAAACGCTGTTCCGACACCCTGGAGGCGTGCGTAGTCTGAGATTTCTTGACAAAACCTATTTTTTGATAGTATTTTACCGTACACAGTCGCCACGTACATCGTTCTTTGTAATCTACACTACGCGACAAAACTTTTATATACTTTATTTCAATGTACAAACACATCGTGTGAAATATATGTTGTTTTTGTTGCGGTCTTCAGTCCTGAGACTCGTTTGATGCAGCTCTCCATGCTACTCTAGCCTGTGCAAGCTTCTTCATATCCCAGTACCTACTGCAACCTACATCCTTCTGAATCTGCTTAGTGTATTCATCTCTTGGTCTCCCTCTACAATTTCTACCCTCCACGCATCCCTCCAATACTAAATTGGTGATCCCTCGATGCCTCAGAACATGCCCTACCAACCGATCCCTTCTTTTACTCAAGTTATGCCACAAACTCCTCTTCTCCCCAATCCTATTCAATACCTCCTTATTTGTTATGTGATCTACCCATCTAATCTTCAGCATTCTTCTGTAGTACCACATTTCGAAAGCTTCTATTCTCTTCTTGTCCAAACTACTTACCGTCCATGTTTCACTTCCATACATCCCTACACTCCATACAAACACCTTCAGAAACGACATCCTGACACTTATATCTATACTCGATGTTAACAAATTTCTCTTCTTCAGAAACGCTTTCCTTGCCATTGCCAGTCTACAGTTCATATCTTCTCTATATTATATCCCAAATAGCAAAACTCCTTTACTACTTTAAGTGTTTCATTTCCTAATCTAATTCCCTCAACATCCCCCGACTTAATTCGACTACATTCCATTATCCTCGATTTTCTTTTGTTGATGTTCATCTTATATCCTCCTTTCAAGACACTGACCATTCCGTTCAACTGCTCTTTCGAGTCCTTTGTTATCTCTGATAGAATAACAATGGCATCGGCGAACCTCAAAGTTTTTATTTCTTCTCCATGGATTTTAATACTTTCTCCACATTTTTTTTTGTTTACTTTACTGCTTGCTCAATATACAGATTGAATAACAACGGGGAGAGGCTACAACCCTGTCTCACTCGCTTCCCAACCACTGCTTCCCTTTCATCTCCCTCGACTCTTATAACTGCCATCTGGTCTCTGTACAAATTGTAAATAGCCTTTCGCTCCCTATATTTTACCCCTGTCACCTTCAGAATTTGAAAGAGAGTATTCCAGTCAACATTGTCAAAAGCTTTCTCTAAGTCTACAAATGCTAGAAATGTAGGTTTGCCTTTCCTTAATCTTTCTTCTAAGATAAGTCGTAGGGTCAGTATTGCCTCACGTGTTCCAAATTTTCTACGGAATCGAAACCGAGCTTCGCCGAGGTTGGCTTCTACTAGTTTTTCCAGTCGTCTGTAAAGAATTCGCGTTAGTATTTTGCAGCCGTGACTTATTAAACTGATAGTTCGGTAATTATCACATCTGTCAACGCCTGCTTTCTTTGGGATTGGAACTATTATATTCTTCTTGAAGTCTGAGGGTATTTCGCTTTACATTTTGCTCACCAGATGGTAGAGTTTTGTCAGGACTGGCTCTCCCAAGGCCGTCAGTAGTTCTAATGGAATGTTGTCTACTCCCGGGGCCTTGTTTCGACTTAGGTCTTTCAGTGCGCTATCAAACTCTTCACGCAGTATCATATCTCCCATTTCATCTTCATCTACATCCTCTTCACTTTCTATAACATTGCCTTCAAGTACATCGCCCTTGTATAGACCCTCTATATACTTCAAAATGGTTCAAATGGCTCTGAGCACTATGGGACTCAACATCTGTGGTCATCAGTCGCCTAGAACTGAGAACTACTTAAAGCTAACTAACCTAAGGACATCACACACATCCATGCCCGAGGCAGGATTCAAACCTGCGACCGTAGCGGTCACGCGGTTCCAGACTGACGCGCCTAGAACCGCACGGCCACCCCTGTCGGCCTCTATATACTCCTTCCACCTTTCTGCTTTCCCTTCTTTGCTTAGAATTGTGTTTCCATCTGAGCTCTTGATATTCATACAAGTGGTTCTCTTTTCTCCAAAGGTCTCTTTAATTTTCCTGTAGGCAGTATCTATCTTACCCCTAGTGAGATAAGCCTCTACATCCTTACATTTGTCTTCTAACCATGCCTTCTTAGCCATTTTGCACTTCCTGTCGATCTCATTTTTGAGACGTTTGTATTCCTTTTTGCCTGCTTCATTAACTGCATTTTTATATTTTCTCCTTTCATCAGTTAAATTCAATATCTCTTCTGTCACCCAAGGATTTCTACTAGTCCTCGTCTTTTTACCTACTTGATCGTCGGCTGCCTTCACTACTTCATCCCTCAAAGCTACCCATTCTTCTTCTACTGTACTTTTTTCCCCCATTCTAGTCAATTGTTCCCTTATGCTCTCTCTGAAACTCTGTACATCCTCTGGTTTAGTCTGTTTATCCAGGTCCCATCTCCTTAAATTCCCACCTTTTTGCAGTTTCTTCAGTTTTAATCTACAGTTCGTAACCAATAGATTGTCGTCAGAGTCCATATCTGCCCCTGGAAATGTCTTAAAATTTAAAACCTGATTCCTAAATCTCTGTTTTACCATTATGTAATCTATCTGAAACCTATCAGTATCTCCAGGCTTCTTCCATGTATACAACCTTCTTTTATGATTCTTGAACCAAGTGTTAGCCATGATTAAGTTGTGCTCTGTGCAAAATTCTACCAGGCGGCTTCCTCTCTCATTTCTTACCCGCAATCCATATTCACCTACTACGTTTCCTTCTCTTCCTTTTCCTACAGTCGAGTTACAGTCACCCATGACTATTAAATTTTCATCTCCCTTCTCTATCTGAATAATTTCTTTTATCTCATCATACATTTCTTCAATTTCTTCGTCAGCTGCAGAGCTAGTTGGCATATAGACTTGTACTACTGTCGTAGGTGTGGGCTTCGTGTCTATCTTGGCCACAATAATTCGTTCACTATGTTATTTGTAGTAGATTACCCGAACTCCTATTTTTTTATTCATTATTAAGCCTACTCCTGCATTACCCCTATTTGATTTTTTATTTATAACCCTGTATTCACCTGACCACAAGTCTTGCTCCTCCTGCCACAGAACTTCGCTAATTCCCACTATATCTAACTTTAACCTATCCATTTCCCTTTTTAAATTTTCTAACCTACCTGGCCGATTAAGGGATCTGACATTCCACGCTCCGATCCGTAGAACGCCAGTTTTCTTTCTCCTGATAACGACGTCCTCTTGAGTAAGATACACCAACAAAATAAATATTGTCTCCCTCTGTCATTAAGTACAATACAGTATGGTCTAGATGTGAGCCTCTTAGCCAGCCGAAGTGGCCGAGTGGTTCTAGGCGCTACATTCTGGAACCGCGCGACCGCTACGGCCGCAGGTTCGAATCCTGCCTCGGGCATGGATGTGTGTGATGTCGTTAGGTTAGTTAGGTTTAGTAGTTCTAAGTTCTAGGGGACTGATGACCTCAGATGTTAAGTCCCATAGTGCTCAGAGCCATTTGAACCATTTGAACAAACACGTGATATTCTGGAGATAATATGTTGTAATGTTTCTGCAAATACTGCAGTCCATCACGGCTTAAAGTATTCCACACACCATCAATACTTCCGTTTTCTGATCCTTTCAAGTTCTCCCCGTAAGAACTCAATGATATTTGGTCATATCATATTCTTCAGTTCACCACATTTTTTTTTCCATTCACATACGTGTTCTCACAATTTAGAAGCGTGTTTGCAATCATTGTTGTGCTGCAGAACGAACCCACTAACAATAAGTCGCCAGATGGAACTGCTCTGTTCATCACTATCTTGTGATATCCTTCCTTCTTTAACGTCCCATTAATTCCCGCCAGACCATCGACTTATCACCCGCAAAACGTCCCCACACCATGACGGCTCCACCAGACCCTCCATCATGCTTCGACGTTGGCGTCACGCACTGACTTTTCATATATTCTCCACGTAGTCGACGAACAAACATTCGACGATGAATTCCTAATGCTTCAAACTTACATTCGTTCGTGATTAACACTTTGGACCATTAGCGCACAGTCCAGTTTTTATGTTGCTGTCCCTGTTGCAATCGTTTTGCCTTGTTTTGTCTGCGAAATAAAGGTTTTCAGGCTTGTATACGCGCCTTTAAACATTGTTATTGCAGACAGCGTTGCACTCTTGGGACAAAGATTGGAGGTGCTCGCATTCTACTTACTTCTTCGCAGTACGTGTCCTCTGATGGTTACTCTCATCTTCCCCGTACGATATTTTTCTGGGTATTGCAGATGGCGGCATACTTACATTGGACGGTCGAATGCGAATTTGAACTGTCGTCCCCACCTGAAGATACTTACGGGAGGTGTTGAGCAACGCCAAATACTCAATGTTGATTTTCATAGATTCCACCTTTGACTCCAACCAACATTCGAATTTCCTTGACAAGACCACGTGTTGGCGTTCCCTTACGAGGACAGATTTGCTCACAATATGAACGATCATCTGGTTGTGTTTACTTTTTCTTTGCGGATTTTACCTTTTAACCTTGCCTACAGACAAAAAGAGACGTGACACGAAGGAATTATTCGAAAGGGACAGAAATTGGTAAGTGTTCGCTGAGACAGCACCAGTAACTTTCGAGACCAGGAAGTTACGCCACCGCTGGCCTAGGCGCCAACACATAGGAGAAATATAACTGGATGTTTTAGTGAATAAATTCTTGTCCGATTACTGTTGTGTCATTAGCGCGCAGCGCGCCGACTGCCGTGCCTCACCGCACTGCACTTTCCCTCATCCCAACAACAGTACAGTCCTGAGCCCAGGACGCTACAAAACTGGCGCCAGAGGTGTCTACGTCAGCCGCCACCGCTGCGGCAGCACCACGACTGCGGTGTCATCGTCGTCATTCTCTCGACTTCCACCCCGACCCAATGCAGTGGGGTGAGTGAACACTTTTCTGTTGGCCTTTCTGCTTGTGTCCTCGTTTGTGGCCATGTTAAAGTGCACCCTCAAGGTGTCTTTTGTGCAACCGCAGGAACCTGCAGACGTATCGTTATTTCGATGTAACCAGGGAAACGTACACTCTAAGACAAAAAAAAAAAAAAAAAAAAAACGACGCTCCACGAAGAAATAATTTGACTGGGGCGGAAATTGGCAGATGTGATGCACACGTACAGAGAAACAAATGATTACAATTTCAGAACATTTGGGTGATTTTTTCAAAAGAAAAAGCTTCAAAAAATTGAACAGGTCAATATTGAGTTGGTCCATCTCTTGCAAGTAGTTATACGGCATTTCATTGATTTGAAACTTCCTAGCAGATTAAAACTGTGTGCCCGACCGAGACTCGAACTCAGGACCTTTGTCTTTCGCGGGCAAGTGCTCTACCAACTGAGCTACCCAAGCACGACTCACGCCCCGTCCTCACACCTCCTACCTTCCAAAATCTACAGAAGCAAGGTTCGCAGGAGAGCTTCTGTAAAGTTTGAAGGGTAGCAGGTGTGAGGACGGGGCGTTAGTCGTGCTTGGGTAGCTCAGTTGGTAGAGCACTTGCCCGCGAAAGGCAAAGATCCCGAGTTCGAGTCTCGGTCCGGCAGACAGTTTTAATCTGCCAGGAAGTTTCATATCAGCGCATACTCCGCCGTAGAGTGAAAATCTCATTCTGGAAACATCCCCCAGGCTGTGGCTAAGCCATGTCTCCACAGTATCCTTTCTTTCAGGAGTGCTAGTTCTGCAAGTTTCGCAGGAGAGTTTCTGTAAAGTTTGGAAGGTAGGAGACGAGATACTGGCAGAGGTAAAGCTGTGAGACCGGGCGTGAGTCGTGCTTCGGTAGCTCAGATGGTAGAGCACTTGCCCGCGAAAGGCAAAGGTCCCGAGTTCGAGTCTCGGTCGGGCACACAGTTTTAATCTGCTAGGAAGTTTCATATCAGCGCACACTCCGCTGCAGAGTGAAAAATTTCATTCTGGATTTCATTGATTTCTAGAGTTGTTGGATGTTCCTCATGAGGAATATCGTGCTAAATTCTCTCCAATTGGCTCATTTGACGTCAAAATACGGAGATGGTTGGACGGCCCTTCCATAATGCTCCTAACGTTCTCAATTGGGGAGAGATCCGGCGACATTGCTGGCTAATTTAAGGTTTGGCAAGTACTAACTCTCACCGTATGCGGGGTGGGTATCATCTCGCTGCTATGTGCGCCTAGGATGACTTGCCATGAAGGGCAACAAAACGGGGCACAGAATATCGTCGGCGTACCCTTGCGGTCTGAGGGTGCCGCGAATGACTACCAGCTGGGTCTTTCTGCTACAGATGAAACGGCACCACTCACCATCACTCCTGGCCACCGGGCCGTGTGACGGGCGGCAGTCAGGTCGGAATCCCACCGCTCTCTGGAGCGTTTCCAGACATGTCTTCGCTGGTCGCTGGAGTTCAGTTTCAAGCGGGATTCATTACTGAAGACAATTCTGCTCCAGTCAATGGGATTCCAGGCCAAAGATATGTCTTCATTTCAACAAGATAATGTCCGACCGCACACGACGAGAATTTTTTCTACTTGTCTTCGTGCTTGCAAATCTTACCTTGCCCAACGAGATCGTCGGATCTCTCCCAACTTGAGAACGTTTGGGGCATTGTGGGCAGAACCCTCGAAGCAGCTTAGGATTTTGATGATCTAACGCGCCACTTGGACAAGATTTGGCACGATATCCCTAATGAGGAACATCCAAGAACCCTATCAATCAATGCCAAGCCGAATAAATGCTTGTATAACGGCCACAGGTGGGGCAACGCATTATTGGTTTGCTCAATTTGTGAAGCGCTTTGTCTTCAAAACATCATCTAATTTTTCTGAAACTGTAATCGTTTGTTTGACTGTACCTGTACATCACATGTACCGATTTCCGTCCCATTCGGATTATTCTTTCGTGCTATTTCGTTTTTTATTGTCTTATAGTCCATAAAGGGGTAAACCGAGCGAGGTGGCGCAGTGGTTAGACACTGGACTCGCATTCGGGAGGACGACGGTTCAATCCCGCGTCCGGCCATCCTGATTTAGGTTTTCCGTGATTTCCCTAAATCTCTCCAGGCCAATGCCGGGATAGTTGCTTTAAAAGGGCACGGCCGACTTCCTTCCCCGTCCTTCCCTAATCCGATGAGACCGATGACCTCGCTGTCTGGTCTCCTTCCCCAAAACAACCAACCAACCAACATATAAAGGGGTAAGATTGAGGGACCCCGTTGGCCAAGAAACGTGACTGTTTCTGCCGATCCATCTTTTGGGCCATGCTAAATTTAGATGACGTGTCACACTAGAGAGCCCCGTCATGCTGGAAGAATATATCCATCCTTGCGGACAAAGAAACCTCTCCCAACAGTGCTGGAAGTTCAAGGAAAGATAACAGACGGTGGGGTAACACAACAGTCCTAATGAACCGATTGTTTGTAACACTACACCACTCATTTACATTGAAGCGTTCATGAAACTGTGTCTACACAAAGTCATGTGCATTTTCCCGGACCACCGACGTGAGCTACGAGTGTTGTTGACACCTTTACGAGTGAAAGTTCATCAGTAAACAGCATTAATAGGATCAACAGAACATGGTCATGTTTGTTGGCCAGCAAGGCTCAAATGGTTCAAATGGCTCTAAGCGCTATGGGACTTAACATCCGAGGTCATCAGTCCCCGAGACTTAGAACCATTTAAACCTAACCTAAGGACATCACACACATTGATGCCGGAGGCAGGATTCGAACCTGAACGTTAAGCTTGGCGGCCCGCTTGGTGCTAATCGAGGGTGTGTGGTAGCGCCTGCTTTCATCCTCTTCCCTCTCTCGTCGTTGTCATACAACACAACCATAACGCTACACTATACACAAGTCTAGTACGCTTACCTATCCTCTACAAATACGCACAGCACACAACTCTCACGTATTCGTAAGGAGAGGGGCCAATGTGCGCAGAGGAAGAACATTTCCACCTTTCCGACTGGCGACTGAAACAACTCCTTGAGACATCCCAGCTCCTGTAATTCACACCTCAACAAAAGTTTGGAATATCATAGAGTTCACGACAATGACTTCTAAATCTACTCCCATAGAGGTTTGTACAATACCTTATTAACAAAATAAACATATTTCCTTGTGAAATCAACAGCGACTTTGATTAGTTTTACGAAATCATTACAAAACAAAGCAGGCTCTCTCCTAAGTGTACATCTTGAAAGCTAAAAATACTAAAAATCTTTGCCTCATGATGATGTTTATCAGTCTTTAGTAATGATTATGTCTCCCTGCACACAGATGAGTTCTTTCATTCTGCGAGGCGTGCTCTGAAGGAGGCCATCGAGCTTCAGTGAGGCCCTGAAGATTGTCAGGTGGCTTCAGACGCTGTCCAATGGCCACCTTCAACATGTCTGATGCATGCCCAATTGCATTCGTGTCTGGGACTGTGCTGCCAAATGCATTCGGTTGTTCGGTTGATGTTGCATCTTTGAAGATACCGAGACACTGCTAGGACACAGTGTGGTCTTTCACTGTCAGCGACTAGGACGAAGTTGTCACCGACTGCACGTCTGTAGGGCCTTACAGTCGTTTGTAGGTCCTCTTGCAGGTATCGGGGAGCAGTCAAATTGCCGCAGATGGGAATTAGAGGGTTCCGCCGTCCCATCATTATTGCCGTCCATAACATCACACTTCCTGAACGTATCGGCGTTCCTGATGTCGTCTAGCGCTTCTTCAGACCCTAACACGTCTTGTGTCTGGTTATAAACCAATCCTAGTCTCGTCAGCAAACATAACATTACTCCAGTAGTCCAGTTGATGTGCAAGAGCCCAGGTCCTTCGGTTGCGTTGTTTGCGTTGGTTCAGTGCCAAACTTCTCATTGGTCTTCTGTAATGAAGACCACCCTGATTCAATCTTCTACCTACTGTTTGGTCTGAGATACGAATCCTTGTTGGCCGTAGAAGGCATTCCCAATATTTGTGGCAGCAGGTGTTGCGATCTTGCGAGCCGACAATTGGAGGAAACGACCCAGCATTGGTGTTGCCATACAAAGACGACCACTGCGAAGTGTATCGTTCACATTTCCCGCCTCTCTGTACTTTCTCCACACCTTAGGTGCACCACTTCCAGTGTCATGTAACCGACCGGCAACATCTTGCTGTGTATGACCTGCAGAAAGTAAATCCACTATCCTGATTCTATCAAAATGTTGTATACCTCTACGTGGCATGTTACTGCGATGTTTAACAAATGGTTCAAATTGCTCTAAGCACAATGGGACTTAAGAGTTGAGGTCATCAGTCCCCTAGACTTAGAACTACTTATACGTAACTAACCTAAGGACATCACACACATTCATGCCCGAGGCAGGGATCGAATCTGCGACCGTAGCAGCAGCGCGGTTACGGACTGAAGCGCCTAGAACCGCTCGGCCACAGAATCCGATTGTGTCGAACACAAACTGAATGAAGCTGTTGTTAACACTGGACTGCTCGCGGTGTGCCGCTGCGGCAGTGGTTTGTTTACATGACATGGAAACGACCACAAAGCATGCCAGCAGTAAATACCGTCCAGTGTACGGGCTCTAACTGGATAATGCATGAAGTGCCTACGTCAATGAGACTTCTAGTATCCTGCACTACATTTTACGAGAATGTCCCAAACTTTTGTTGAGCAGTTGAAAGGTGGCTACACTGAGCGACAGCGCCAGAGAGTATTGTTCCGCCGCCTCCACTGGCAGTGATTATTGAGACGTAGCGGCAGGCAGAATTTTCTTGCATTCTTTGTTGTCATTCTAAGCAGTCAGATTGCGTACTAAAACTAGTCAGGGCCAGCCGTTTACGAGACTTGCGTAATCGGACTTACAGCTACTAAAAATATTTTCATTAATATTTTAAATAAGCCCCCATGCACGTGGCGACCGTTGCCTCGGATCGTCCCTTGGAATCTTCTGATTGTAAAAATAGTAGACAGTAGTATTGTAGTAGTAATTTGTAGTTTAGTAATTGTAGTCTATTTTGCATGTGTAGATTTGGTAATTGGCATTCTTCTAATGGTATTTTTCAAAATTTAATTTTTATTGCCTTGTATACGCGTTTGACGATTTGGTGCAATTATTTCAATTGTTCGATTAATCGTGTTTGAGGGAAATATTTCGTGTGAATGGTATTGTTGAAGATGAGGAGTCATTGTGTGTAATTTTCGTACAGTGACGAATTTTTTATGTTTTGTAAATGATTACGCGATCGATGAAAAAGGCCAAAATGATGGATAGTGAGAATGACGAAATTGTTAACATGGCGAACTCGCCAACACAGGAGAACAGTGTGATGAATAATGAAGTGGAAAACAATTTAATAAGTCGGGAAAATAGTCCGGAACCATTTCAAAATTTTTCTCAATCAGAAATTTTACAGAATACGAGATCAACGATAGAAGATTCTGAAATAGTATCGAACACAGATAGCTTTATGGCTATGCAGAAGGAAGTTAGTTTTGCGGGAAATGTTAGGGGCGAAAAGAATTTCGAACAAGTTAATATGGAGCAGTTGATGAGTGCAATATTAAATTTTCGATCTGAATTTAAAACTGAAATGGGAACAATGGAGCAGTTACGATCTGAATTAAAAACAGATATGGGAACAATGGCAACACGGTTAGACTCTCTGGGATCACAAATGGGAACAATGGAAACACGGTTAGACTCACTTGGATCACAGTTAGGATCCGAATTAAAAACAGAGATGGGAACTTTGGAAACACGGTTAGATTCACGAATAGGGACATGTTTCAAAAATATGAAAGATGAATTAAAGAAAGAAATCAGAGAAGAAGTACAACCGATTTTGAATGCTCACAATAATAGATTAGTTGCAGTAGAGATTAGACAAAGGGAACAGGATAGAGAACAGGAAGAAAGAGATCGCGTGATAGTACAGAAATTTTCAGAGTTAAATTTACAACGTGCAAAAGATAAGGAAGAAATATTTGAGAGAATCTAGGAATCCGTACCAGATGACAGATTAAATAACCTAACACAACAGTATGAACAGTTAACTACTAAATGTGTTAATACTGAAACCCGAGTCGCGACACTTACGGAAGACGTAAATAAACAGAAAGAACAAATAGGTGACTTATCGGAAAGAGTGGAGGAGATTTCAGATAAATTGACAAATCTTAGTTTGAATGGGGACAGAGATTCAGATGACACAGCTCCATTGCCATTTTCAGAAACCGAAGAGTACCAGAGCATAAATAAACATGTTGAAAATCAGGGAAAATTTAATGAACGCGTTAAAAGGGAAGTGGAGGCATTACGAAAGCAAGTCAAACAAATTGAAGGCGAAATCGTAGGAAAAGACAGCAGAAGGAATTTAGAATCACAGATAGCAGAGGGGTTTGAAGAAAGTAATTTGTTTCATTTACGAGATGCAACAAGAGAGCGACAGGCGCGCGAACTTGACAATAATCGACATTTGGACTGGGACAGACGCGGTAGGTCTTTGTCGCCACGAGGCGAAAACTTTGACTATAAACACTTTTTGACTGTTCGGAAATTTAAGATCTTCCGTAATTCTAAGAATGACATACATCCATGTTCATGGTTAGATCAATTTATGTACGCACTTCCACCAAATTGGCCACTAAGTCACAAACTGGAATTTATGTGTGGATATTTAGAAAATGAACCGGCGACGCGGATGCGCGCACTCATTAGAGATTGTAATAATCTGAATGATTTTTATCATGCATTTTTATCGGCATATTGGTCCGAAAACACACAAGACAGAGTCAAACATAGTCTGATTATGCAGCGTAATTTTAAACAGTCTGAGTTCCGCACGCCGGCAGAATACTTTGAAGACATGATTCGAAAGAATCAGTTCCTTTCCAACCCTTACAGCCCGACTGAATTAATTCGCATTTGTTTAACTAAGCTGCCACAATTCATAAGACAAATTGCTTTAGCCGGAAGATGTAAAGACGACATTGAGACTTTTAAGACTTTGTTGCAAGAACTTGAGTATGACAACGACGATGGGACTTCCTGTAATTTTTTCAGTAACAGTAATTACAGTAGATTTTCAGAGAAAAGGGATAGTGATCGGAACGGGCGTTATATGGCTAATGTTGAGAATGACAGACGTAACAGACAGGACAATAGATACCAGCCCTATGACAATAACAGACGTTCTAACAGAAATTACACAGACAATTATAATAACGGTAATTCGTACCGGAATGATCAATCATACGGAAACAGTAATCGGTATCATCAAGACAGAAATTATTCATACAGTAATAGAAATTCTTACCACAGAAATAACCAGGGTAGTAGATACAACAATAATTTCAGAAGTGACAGTCGAAATTACACAAGAAGTAGTTATGCAGACAGACAGGAAAACAGAAATTTTAATAACAGACACAACCAAGAATTTGTATCTAACAGACAGGAGGGACCTAATTGGCATCCTCCACGTGACAGAACTTCAGAGAGACAAGTGCAAATCGTAGAAATGGATCCGCGAAGTGACGCGAATAATCAAAGACGTGACGCAAACAATCGACAATGACTTGTAGCTTCGGCTTCTGGCAGCAGTATAGACGGTTCAGAAAGTAAAGACACTACGACTTTACACTACGTACGCCTGGAAGACATGAGAGACATTTTGTTTTAGACGAAAAGGAAAATAATGTAGACGCATTTTTACATCCTGTTATTGAAGTATGTGTGGGTAAGAATAAGTTCACTGCAGTTTTAGATTCTGGGAGCCCATTGAACGTCATTAGTGAATCAGTTTTTCGTATATGTGGAAGGACTATTGCCTGTCCTGTGTTACCTATTTCTAAAACTACAATTCGAGGAGCGATTTCTGGAAAAGGTGTAGAAGTTAAACAACAGACCAACCTAAATTTCAATTGTCAAGCATACGAATTTTCTGCTAATTTTATTATTGTTCCATTACTCAGTACACAAATTATATTAGGTATGGAGTTTCTTAACGCACATAAGGCAATTTTAAACTTTAAAGAAGGAAGTGTGAATTTGACTGTTGCCGGAATGCCGAAATGTTTGAAATTTTTTGAGTGTTTAACAAGATCTGAGTCAGATACAAAATGTTTAAGGTTTCTTACTTCTGATGTTTTCGTTGAGCATTATGACGACCATGTGTTTATTCATGACAATGACAATAGATACAGAGACGCGATGGGTGATATAATTAATAGCGAAGAACTAATTAATGAAAAGGTTAAGAAAGCTGAAGTGCCAGATGACGTTGCAAGAGAAGAGCTGCACCAAATTTTGACTTCACATGCTACAGTGTTTAGTCATCACACGGGAACTATACAAGGCTTACAATATTTATTTAAAGTAAAAGAACACACACCATTTCGCGGGAAAACGTACGCTATTCCTTTGGCTTACAGAGACAAGGTTAAGAGTGAACTTCAATACATGTTAGATCAGGGCATTATTGAGCCAGCAGTCAGTCCTTATACCAGCCCATTACATGTCGTTCTTAAAAAAGATGGGTCGATTCGTTTGGTTCTGGATTCCAGACAGATAAATAATATCATCATTCCTGAAACTGACCGCCCACAAAATTTAGATGAACTTCTTCAACATTTCCATGGAATTAAAGTTTTATCCACGATTGATATGCGCGCAAGCTTTTGGCAAATAGAACTCCACCCTGATTGTAGAAAATACACGGCCTTTTTAGCCTTTGGTAACTGTTACCAGTTTCGGAAATTACCGTTTGGACTTACTGTATCTTCTGCAGCATTCATTCGTAGCTTAAATGAAATTTTACCTGTTTATCTTCGTGATAATATTACTTCATATGTTGACGATATTCTTATTGCTAAACATTCTTGGAGTGAGCACAACAAAATTTTGGATTCATTATTACGTATTTTTGCAAGAGTTGGCATTACAGTGAACTTAGAAAAATCTGAATTTGGTCGTTCTCAGGTGAA
This sequence comes from Schistocerca cancellata, assembly GCF_023864275.1. Lineage (NCBI taxonomy): Eukaryota > Metazoa > Arthropoda > Insecta > Orthoptera > Acrididae > Schistocerca > Schistocerca cancellata. Next base: position 524,975,785 of record NC_064633.1, read on the forward strand.
ATTTCTCAGTCACATTATTTCTACAGAAGGTATTCTTCCTGATCCAGAAAAACTTGATGCTATTCGTAATTATGCTGTTCCTACTACAAAACGTGATGTTCGTAGTTTCCTTGGTGTCTGTAATTTTCTTAGACGCTTTGTTAAATTGGACGATTTGGCCACACCTCGTTTATGTGAACTATCTGGAAAGAAATCTAATTGGTGTTGGGATGAGGAAGCTCAGTCAGAATTTGAACAACTTCGTGATACTTTAGTTGCTGCTCCACTTCTTTCACACCCGGATTTATCTAAAGATTTTTGTTTGGCGACGGACTCATCATACAAAGGCCTAGGTGCACATTTATTTCAAGAGATAGAAGAAGACGGCGTTGTAGTCCAGAAAACTATTGCATTTGGAAGTCGTGTTCTCTCTAAATCTGAAAAGAATTATTCGATTACGGAACTTGAAGCTTTGGCTGTTGTTTGGGCTTTTACAAAATTTCGCACATTTTTGTTTGGCAGACATACTAAGGTTTACACCGATCATCGAGCTCTGGAATTTCTTATGTCGACAAAATTAACTCATGGCAGATTGTCACGATGGGCGTTGTACCTACAGGAATTTGACTTTAGTATTGTTTACATACAGGGTTCTTCAAATATTGTTGCTGATGCTTTATCACGTGCACCAATGGGTTTGAAACAAAGTGCTGAAGAGGACTGCAAGGAAAACAATTATTGTTTGATGTATATTCAAGGTGTTGCGTTTGAGAACTTTATTTCGTCTTCGCTCCAGGACATCGCTAAGGAGCAAAATAAGGATCCAATCTGGAAGGACATTAAGGAGAAGTGGAGGAGAAAGGAAAGCGTAGCGATTAGACAGCATTATTTAGTTCGCAACGACATTCTTTTTAAACGAAAATCGGTCGACAACTCTGTTTGGTTAGTTTGTATTCCTGATGAGTGGGTTAATAAGCTGATTTGGTATACGCATTTCAGTTATGCACACTTTGGTCCCAGAAAATGCTTTCATAAATTGCGAGAAAATTGCTACTTCAGTAATATGGAAAAACGTATTCGATCTGTTCTTGCCAAATGCAAATTATGTCAAAAGGCTAAGCCACCAACAGTTTCTCACAGAGCACCGTTGTTTCCTATCATTCCAGCAAAATTAAAGGACATGGCTGCAGTTGATATGTTCGGTCCAGTGGTTCGTTCTTCTAATGGTTTTGCGTACATTTTCGTAGCAGTGGAGTTGACATCAAAATATGTGTGTTTTACACCGTTACGCAAAGCAACAGCTCGTTCAGTATCTAATGCTTTCATCAAACATTTTCTTAAAGAAGTGGGTCATGTTGATAAGGTTATATCAGATAATGGATCGCAGTTTCGTTCTAAAATTTGGCTTCGTACTCTACGGCGTCGTAAAATTAAACCAATTTTCATTTCACTTTTTCACCCCCAATCTAACGCTTCAGAGAGATGGATGAAGGAAATCAATAAATTGTGTCGTCTTTATTGTCATCAGAATCACAGAACTTGGGATCTGAAGTTGTGAATCTGGCTCTACAAAATATTGCATCTGCGGCTGCTAGAGGAGAGAAATCAGCTAAGCGTCCTGGTCGTTCAAAAATCTTGTCAGTTGGTCAGAAGGTGTTAATTAAGTCTCATCATTTGTCTCACAAAGGAAAAGGCTTGTGTCGCAAATTTTTTCTGCTTTATAACGGCCCATATAGAATTCGCAAAATTATTCATGATAACACTGTAGAAGTAGAAACTCTTAAATCACGACGCTCTAAGGGAATACATCATATATCTAACGTTAAAATTTTTGTGGAATGATATACTTTTGAAAAATTTTTGTAGAATGACATACTTGTGAGAAACTAACAGCTAGATGTAAACATGCGGAGAGTACAAAGGATACCGCGCTGTGTTTTGGCGGCGGCATATACTCAAAGCAACAGTCAAGTCTGCGCACCGCACAGGGCAGTCGTTGACCGCAAACAATTGCTTTCTACGTCACGCGCCTACAGCTGATCGAGCGCTCAGTGCGAATGCACTGACAGCCGTAAACAAATACACAGTCTTTCTCCGAATAAAATCAGTATAAAGCTATAATGACTTGATGAATTATGTATTAACATTCAGTATTTTTCAGGATACGGTTCTATAAGATATTTAAGAACTTCAGGTAAATTCTGTGTGTCTCCGACGTTAAGACGACTTGCTATCGAGAAATTTTCAGGAAGAATGTAATTTCCAAGAAGAAACTCATAAACTAAAAAACGGTAACTATTAATTGAGTTTATTTTTCAGGTAACATGTTTCCATTTAGGTACGTACTTTAGACGTAATTTGCTGCTCGCGATTACGTGATTCATACTTTGTACTAATTTCATGTTCTATGAATTTACTTGTGAAGCGACGTGCTTGCGTACGTTAACTGATTTTGACAATGATTATTAATGAACTGGGTTGTAACTTGTGTATATTATGCATCGCTTGACTGCACTGCTTTTTCACTGATGTCATATTTTTTTTTATTATGTGCCTGCTGTGCTTACTTATTTAAATTATAATTGTCACCTGATTAATTGTGCTGATGTGGTTAGGTATGTAAGTTATACTTTGTGATTTATCTGCTTGCGCCTTCATGTTTATTTATTAAGATTACATATGAACATTTATTTGCTTACGGTGATACGATGCTGATGACCTGTTTATTACGTAAGATATGTTTGCTGCTATGCGTATGGATTGCATATTTATACATTTCTGTTTGTTGTCACAACTACTCTTTAATTTGGAATATAGAAATGCTGTTGTACTGTGAATGAGCATAGAATTTAGGTTACACTATGGTATTAGTTACAGATTGTTCGCTTGGCAGAGCTTCGTTGTAAGAAATTGTGCTGCATTCACTTGTTGACATTCTGTTCACTACTGGTATATTTACTCGCTATTGCTTGTTTTGCTTACGCTCAGTGCTTTATATTTTAACATAAGAAAATGAACTGCAGTAATTCGACGAGCGACTTTAGTACAAGAAACGTCATAGAAGTCACATGAGCTGGAGGTTTTATGGAAGGTGTATAAATTTATGCTAATAGGAAGGAAGCTAACGACATGACATACCAAAACTAGGTTTAGACCATTGACAGTTATTACACTGCATTTTTCGTGAGCAATTGAAATAGGCAGTGACACTTGACACAAGAAATACTCCACATGTTTGCTTCTGTTTGTCATAATACTTGAAGTGGTGTCCACACTGTGAAAAATTAGGATCATTCACACTCCGTAATCGTACTTAATTACTGAGAGTTATTCGAACTAAGTCTGTTAGAGGTCATGTATGCATTCTTTGTTTATAATTCATAATGAGTAGAAGATTTTGGTCAGATGGATTACACAGAGGTTGTGTGTTGACAGTGTGTCTTCGGATTGTATGGGATGATGAGGTTTGCATTAGGATTTTATCTGTACTTATTCGAGGAGACTGACTAGAGGAAAGAGTTGTTATGGAAGTGAAATGATACTGGCAATAAGGTTTATATGTATCGACGTATTGAAGAGGTATTATTGAGGTATTGAGATTATATGAAGTTGATTGGAGTTTTGGTGTATAAGAGGTAAAGTAAGTGAGGTGCATATTTTTTTTTTTTTTTTTTTTTGTTGGTCTATATGGAACAAGGAGGATGAAGATAGCAGACTAGAACACTAAAATGGAAGGAAGATTGTCTACACACACTTTGTTAAATCACTAAGCAGTATGTACTTTTTTTTTTGGAGAGAGGAAGTTGCATATCTTGGCACACTGACAGTTGTTCAGCAACCGTACATTTTTATTTGGCCTGGCAAACATTGGTCTTGACATGATGACTATGACGCTGACTTAACTATTATTGACTGTTATACATTGCTGCCACTACTACTTGATACACAAGTTGAACATAAAATTTTGACAGAATTGAATTTACACAGTTAACACTATTCAATTACACAGTAGTACTTAATGTGGATGAAAGATGAGCGAGTGTGTTTAGTGTGTTTTCCTTTCCTAATCCTACCCACCTATCTCCTAAATATTATTTTATTTGTTTGTAGTGGCTTACACTGACACCCATAAATATTATAGGTTTACTGATGTTTGTGTACTTGTAATAGTTAATATGACAATTATCTGACATCATTTGTGTGTTTGTTATGATTTGTATGTTTAGTGTAAAAGCATTTGTATGTGTATTCAAACTATTGTTCATGCTTGAACTGTCTGAGTAGTGATGGTGAATATTATGAACTGTTACCTGCACTTTTCAACATGATGTGTGACACTTAGAAATGTTTAATTTCTGCTGATGAACTGTGTGATCAGTGATAGTAAATATTATGGACTGTTACTTGTACTTTTTCTACATGATTGGTGCCACTAGGACATGTTTAATTTCTGCTGATGAACAGTGTGATCAGTGATAGTGAATATTATGGACTGTTACTTGTTCTTTTTCTACATGATTGGTGCCACTAGGACATGTTTAATTTCTGCTGATGAACAGTGTGATCAGTGATAGTGAATATGATGGACTGCTCTCTGCACCTGCTCATCATTGCTGGGTGCAACTGATGGAACTGCTTTTATTGAAATGATGTCACTTGTTGCTCTCTGCACCTACTCAACAATACTGAGTGCACAGATGGAGCTACTTCTATGGAAATGATGTCATTTGTCGGTGTCTGCACCTGCTCATCATTGCTGGGTACCACAGACGGAACTGCTTCTACTGAAATGATGTCACCTGTTGGAGTCTGCACCTACTCCACATTGCTGGGTGCCATTGATGGACTGCTTCTACTGAAATGATGTCACCTGTTGGAGTCTGCACCTGTTCCACAATGCTGGGTGCCACTGATGAACTGATTCTACTGAAATTATGTCACCTGGTGGTGTCTGCACCTACTCAACATTGCTGGGTGCCACTGATGGACTGCTTCTACTGAAATGATGTCACCTGTTGGAGTCTGCACCTACTCCACATTGCTGGGTGCCACTGATGGACTGCTTCTACTGAAATGATGTCACCTGATGGAGTCTGCACCTGTTCCACAATGCTGGGTGCCACTGATGAACTGATTCTACTGAAATTATGTCACCTGGTGGTGTCTGCACCTACTCAACATTGCTGGGTGCCACTGATGGACTGCTTCTACTGAAATGATGTCACCTGTTGGAGTCTGCACCTGTTCCACAATGCTGGGTGCCACTGATGGACTGCTTCTACTGAAATGATGTCACCTGTTGGAGTCTGCACCTGTTCCACAATGCTGAGTGCCACTGATGGACTGCTTCTCCTGAAATGATGTTACCTGATGGTGTCTGCACCTACTCAACATTGCTGGGTGCTACTGCTGGAACTGTCAACCACTTGTTGTGAAAACATTTTATGTGAATATTTGTATAAACTGATTTTTTGTGTATTACTGTTTGTGAAAAGTTATGAGACTCTTACCTGTACATATTCGTCATTGCTGACGCTATTGATTGAACTGTTTAACCACATAATACTTGTGTAAACTATTACGTAAAGTCACATGTATGAAAGAATTTGTATTGCTTAGTGTATTTTGTATATTAGGCTATTGAAAGGTCAGTGCAAAGCCAAAATTTTATCTAGTTATATGATATTTACGTATTAATATTATCTTTTATTTTTGTCAGTATTTTTTTGACGAATTTGGTGGTATTTTCACCACCAATGCTGGCAAAAATACCATCAAATTCTAGCCCGTGGAGGAAGGGCATATGAAAGGTGGCTACACTGAGCCACAGCGCCAGAGAGTATTGTTCCGCCGCCTCCACTGGCAGTGATTATTGAGACGTAGCGGCAGGCAGTTCTTTCCGAGAAGTTGTGGTGGACACTGCTTGTCGTGAAGTCAGAGTGAGATGTGGTAGTGGAGAGTGTTGTTCCATGTTTTATGCAGTGGTTTGATGGGAGAGATAGCAGATGGTGTTCTAATGGAGATATTGTAATGGTCAGAGTGCATTTCGTCAATATATATGGAGGTATTTTCTTTTATTCTTTTATTCTTTCAGTGACCTGAATAATGTGTCATTACAGGTTCAGTCAACAAAGCATCTGGCGTGTGTTCTTGTATTAGAGTGTAATTTTGGTTTTCTTGCACAATTATAGTATTTCTAATTTTCTTTTATCACGTCAGTATAATTGGTATTTAAAAATTCTTGTCTTGTTGAAGAAGAACCGTGCCAGATGTGCGTTGAGTCATACTACCACATACAGAACAGCTACACTTGTGCTTTGTTGGTTTCGTAGGTTTTATAGTTGCTGGGGACTTAATTAATTAATTGTGCTAACAGAAATTTTCTTACATTCTTTGTTGTCATTCTAAGCAGTCAGATTGCGTACTAAAACTAGTCAGGGCCAGCCGTTTACGAGACTTGCGTAATCGGACTTACAGCTACTAAAAATATTTTCATTAATATTTTAAATAAGCCCCCATGCACAGTGTATTTACTATTCCTCCTGAGATACCCTGTATTGTTCAGAAGGGTTGTTGAGTATAGAAGTTAGGCGTATACCACACTGACGTCATTCGAACAATGTTGTGAGTCACAAAACACTGGTGGTCGCTTGCAGTCAACAATGCCAGATGATGAACGCCAACGAAGAAAAATGAATCGTGGGTATTCACTGCAGAATATCACATTACTGCTCATTGCCTTTCCAGAGAGAAATGAGGCGATTGTGTCTACCCAGATAGTACGCAGTCGTCTCCACAACATCAATTTGATCGCTAGGTGTCCATTACGAACAAAAGAACAAATCCCTCAGCGCCGTGCTGCGTGAATATAATGGGCGCTATGTGTTCGGTCATCCCTATGGAATGCAGAATGGACCGCCAGATGTCACGAGAGTCGGACAACTTATAGACGTTTGAGATATAGGTCTGTAGTTCATGCGTGGGTCGCCGGCAGCGGAGGTCAATCGTTAGGGGTGTTGGGGAACTTTGTGTTCAGACACACTTGTACTCTGCCATGCATTAAAGTCTGCTGTTAGTTCCGCCACTTCAGCGCCTGCATGCGATGAAGGTGGCCGCGCAGCCACACGGCGTCAGGACGTGGCTTCACCTTCGTTCCGTCACGTGTTGAAGACACTTACCGCAGCACTCTTTGAACACCCAACAAGTCATGCAGTTTCCGAAATGCTCGCGTCGAGCCTCCGGGCCATCACCGTCTGGCCTCTGTTAAACTTAGACAGATCGCTCGCCTTCCCCATTCTACACACGGACAGCATACTAGTTGATACTACATCAACCGTGTTTGTGTCTTATACCTATAGCAGATCTGTGGTCATAATGTTCAGTCTGATTTTGTATGTAGTGTACCAAAACTACCGAGCTGTAGTTTTGGTAGAGCGCAATTCTAGGAGACAGCCAATGGAACCTACTGGATTCGTCACACCAATCCCCTGCAGCCTGCTCTTGCTGAGAGACCCACATAAGCCACTTGTAAGTTCCCCTTCGTTCTGCCATTCCCACATTCCTGGTCAGATATTCACTGCTTCTAGCCTCCCTCTATTGTTGTTGTTTTCGTTGTGGTCTTCAGTGCAGAGACTGGTTTCATGCTGCTCTCCATGCTATTGTATCCTATGCAACCTTCTTCATCTCCCAGTATCTACTACAACCTACATCCTTCTGAATCTGCTTAGTGTATTCATCCCTTGCTCTCCCTCTACGAGTTTTACCCTCTAAGCTGACCTCCAATACTAAATGCGTAAGAACATGTCCTACCAACCGATCCCCTCTTCTAGTGAAGTTGTACCACAAATTTCACTTCTCCCCAATTCTATTCAGTACCTCCTCATTAGTTATGTAATCAACCCATCTAATCTTGAGCATTCTTCTCTAGCACCACATTTAGAAAGTGTCTATTAACTTCGTATCTAAACTATTCATCGTCCATGTTTCACTTCCATACATGACTACACTCCATACAAATACCTTCAGAAAAGACTGTTTGACACTTCAATCTATACTCGATGTTAACAAATTTCTCTTCTTTAGAAACGTTTTCCTTGCCGTTGCCAGTCTACATTTTATGTCCTCTCTACTTCGATCATCATCAGTTATTTTGCTCCCCAAATAGCAAAACTCATCTACTACTTTGTCTCATTTCCTAATCTAATTCCCTCAGAATCACTCGATTTAATTCGACTAAATTCCATTATCCTCTTTTTAATCTTGTTGATGTTCATCTTATATCCTCCTTTCAAGACACTGTCCATTCCGTTCAACTGCTCTTCCAGATCCTTTACTGTCTCTGATTGAATTACAATGTCATCGGCGAACCTCAAAGTTTTTATTTCTTCTCCGTGGATTTTAATTCCTACTCCGAATTTTTCTTTTGTTTTCTTTACTGCTTGCTCAATATACAGATTGAATAACATCGGGGATAGGCTACAAACCTGTCTCACTCCCTTCCCAACCACTGCTTCCCTTTCATACCCCTCGACTCTTATAACTGCCATCTGGTTTCTGTACAAATTGTAAATAGCCTTTCGCTCCCTGTATTTTACCCCTGTCACCTTCAGAATTTGAAAGAGAGAATTCCAGTCAACATTGTCAAAAGCTTTCCCTAAGTCTACAAATGCTAGAAACGTAGGTTTGCCTTTCCTTAATCTATCTTTTAAGATAAGTCTTAGGGTCAGTATTCCTACGGAATCCAAACTGATCTTCCCCAAGGTAAGCTTCTACCAATTATTCCATTCGTCTGTAAGGAATTCGTGTTAATATTTTGCATCCATGACTTATTAAACTGACAGTTCGGTAATTTTCACATCTGTCAACACCTGCTTTCGCCTGTCTCAAACATCTTCCTCACCAGATGGTAGAGTTGTGTCCGGGCTGACTCTCCCAAGCTATGAGTAGTTCTAATGGAATGTTGTTGGTGGCTTGTTTCGACTTAGGTCTTTCAGTGCTCTGTATACAATTAATTCTGCCGTCGATGAATTCTCGGTGATATTTCACTGTTTTACAGTATTCACTTCGGCGGTATCACAATCGTGTTTCTACCATTCTCTAGATATTTTCTAAGTTCCGTCCCAGATATGCACCAGGTGCCATTTGTCTGTGTCTCTGACACTGTCACTTAGCGTACCAGTCGTCTGAATCTGCAAACTTTTCCTGGGCTGGGTAGACCTGATATGTTCTGCCGTAAGAAGGTCGCCACATGCATGCATATTTGTCAGGCATTTCTTTATCCTGTATAAATATTCAGTGGCTTGTCAGGCAGTGAAGCACGATTCTAGATGTATTTACATGATTAATTAGCATTCTTTCCTTGATGTTTGCAAATATCCCATTTGCACTGAGGCCCGCTGTGATATTGTCCCAGTCTCTTCACCAATCACACGCTTTCCACAATTTCAGCTCTAGTTTGGTTATTATTTCCTGACCCGTAATTATTCTCAGCTTGTGAAGACTTCCTTTATGTATACAGCAGCGAGACTCACTTTATCTGACAGTAATACCTATTGGGCACACGCCTAGTGTGACTAATACTGCCTCCACCTGTGTTGGCCCACAGGCTCCTATGAGCCTCAGCAGCACGCGCCTTAAGGTTGACTTGTATCGCAGTTTGTGTGCTCTGATGCTGGCGCTAAATCCCACGATAGCAGCAACGACTACATCACGAAAAAATCGAAGCTGTTGAGAGATTGACGGTGTAACTGCCACAATTCCTCCCGAAGGCGACGTGTTTTTTTTTTTTTTTTTTTTTTTTTTTTTTTTTTTTTTTTTTTTTTTTTTTGCAGTAGTTCTTTGACTAGTTTGAGGCGCCCGGTTACGACTTCCTATCCTATGTCATCTTCATCTCAACGTCTTCACTTATTGTTGGATATATTTCAATCTCTGTCTTTACCTACTGTGTTTTACCCTTAATAGTTCGTTCCAGTACCAAGAAAGTTATGCCCTGATGTCTCAACACGTGCCTTATCATTCTGCTCGTTCTTATGTTCAATGTTTTTCACCTATTTCTGTCTACGAACTTCCTCATTTCTTATCTTATCAGTGCACCTAACTGTCAACATCCTCAAAAAGCGCCACATCTCATAAGCTTAGATTCTCGTCTTCTCTTGTCCTCCACCATAGTCCATGATTCACTTCGATACAATGCCGCGCTCCAGACGCACAGTCCCAAAAATTTCATCCCCATCCATATGCATCCTAAATGCTGATCTCCATTATAGTAAGAATTCTGCCTTTTTTAAGCGGACTGCTTTTGTTCTGAACTGAGATAGAGGAGGCCTGCATCAGGCTGACCATATCACCACCTTGTCTGTTAGCAAGGCATTCGGAGGCAGTACCGCAGATGCCAAGACAAGTCTCACACCTGCGTCCTTGTGACAGCTTATCGTTGTCGCATGCTCTCTCAAAAGGAGTTACGTTTCCAATGACGAATCAAACTTATGGATATCTGTCGTTATGCGTAAAATTGAAAGTATTCATGCCTAAAGTGATAAATTATAAAATTTGGTACTTAGCTGCCTCAGCTGCCTTCGTCGTCTTCTTCGGTGTGCGATTGTTGGCACAGGCTTTGTTAGTTCAAAAAAATGACCTATGAGGTTTCAATTGGATTATCAGGGTACCTCCCGCTTGTAAATAATTAGAGTTCCCATTAGTTTTTCTCTTCCATATTATTTCACATTACAGAAGCAAACTGTTTCACAATGATAAGCCAACTTTCGCAGATCCATAATTCCCTAAAACTGCACAAATGTCACGCTCTCTGGCAACAGTCGAAATGAGTGTCTTATTTCGACATCTCTTCCCTCCAAGAGAGACGAGAAGAACAGAGATATTGCAGTTGTATGCAAAGAATCTAATGAAGTACGTAGTTGGCGCCGAAAATATTTAAATTTGCATTACATAAATTTTTGCGTTGTTGTTGTTGTGTTCTCCAGTCCTGAGACTGGTTTGATGCAGCTCTCCATGCTACTCTATCCTGTGCAAGCTTCTTCATCTCCCAGTACCTACTGCAACCTACATCCTTCTGAATCTGCTTAGTGTATTCATCTCTTGGTCTCCCTCTACGATTTTTACCCTCCACGCTGCCCTCCTGTACTAAATTGGTGATCCCTTGATGCCTCAGAACATGTCCTACCAACCGATCCCTTCTTCTAGTCAAGTTGTGCCGCAAACTTCTCTTCTCCCCAATTCTATTCAATACCTCCTCATTAGCTAGGTGATCTACCCATCTAATCTTCAGCATTCCTCTGTAGTACGACATTTCGAAAGCTTCTATTCTCTTCTAGTCTAAAATTTTTATCGTCCATGTTTCACTTCCATACATGGCTACACTCCATACAAATACTTTTAGAAACGACTTCCTGACACTTAAATCTATGCTCGATGTTAACAAATTTCTCTTCTTCAGAAACGCTTTCCTTGCCATTGACAGTCTACATTTTTTATCCTCTCTACTTCGTCCATCATCAGTTATTTTGCTCCCCAAATAGCAAAACTCCTTTACTACTTTAAGTGTCTCATTTCCTAATCTAATTCCCTCAGCATCACCCGACTTAATTCGACTACATTCCATTACCCTCGTTTTGCTTTTGTTGATGTTCATCTTATACCCTCCTTTCAAGACACTGCCCATTCCGTACAACTGCTCTTCCAAGTCCTTTGCTGTCTCTGGCAGAATTACAATGTCATCGGCGTACCTCAAAGTTTTTATTTCTTCTCCATGGATTTTAATACCTACTCCGAACTTTTCTTTTGTTTCCTTTACTGCTTGCTCAATATACAGATTGAATAGTATCGGGGAGAGGGTACAACCTTGTCTCACTCCATTCCCAACCACTGCTTCCCTTTCATGTCCCTCGACTCTTATAACTGCTATCTGCTTTCTGTACAAATTGTAAATAGCCTTTAGCTCCCTGTATTTAACCCATGCCACCTTCAGAATTTGAAAGAGAGTATTCCAGTCAACATTGTCAAAAGCTTTCTCTAAATCTACAAATGCTAGAAACGTAGGTTTGCCTTTCCTTAATCTTTCTTGTAAGATAAGTAGTAGGGTCAGTATTGCCTCACGTGTTCCAACATTTCTACGGAATCCAAACTGATCTTCCCCGAGGTCTGCTTCTACCAGTTTTTCCATTCGTCTGTAAAGAATTCGCGTTAGTATTTTGCAACTGTGACTTATTAAACTGATAGTTCGGTAATTTTCACATCTGTCAACACCTGCTTTCTTTGGGATTGGAATTATTATATTCTTCTTGAAGTCTGAGGGTATTTCGCCTGTGTCATAGATCTTGCTCAGCAAATTTTGCGAAAGTATTAAAAAATTTTAAATAACTTTACAAAATTACACACTTATATTTTTGGTAATTAACTACAAACCCCTGTAATTTATGTCAAATGAAAGCAGTAGTTCACATAGTGTATCGCTTACAGAGAAATCTGTTTATACAAAGTTATTATTTTTCATAAATGATCTATACCCACCGACATCGAAGAGTTCCCAGTACGCATTAGGTTAGATTTTGATTACGTCAGACCATGTAGTGAATTAACTTGTTGTACTCCATTTTGGATCGATGTCCATTCATGGAAAAGCAACTGATATATTACATAGAATTATTGTTCTTAGAGCCACTTCTTCGTGTCGAAAAAAGCCCATCTAACGATACATTGTGATTTGACCGTGAATGGGAGACTGAAGCGGAGAAATAGTTGTGCTTTGTGGCTTCGCTGAGTAACTCCGCCAACCCAAGAGCGCCGCTGTAAGTTAACTCGGGGTGGTGTGCAACACATCACGGCTGTCATCCTGTATTGAAAGGAATCGACTCCTGCAAGCGTGCACTAACCTTTACGAATGGCCTGTGTCAGACGGAGAATGAATGTGAAATAAATATTTACAGGCACGAGTCTGAAAAATGACTTAATGGCTACGTCGCGATCTATTGGCAATCTGAGTTCACGGCGGTGCGGTCTATTCCTCTCCCCCAATACATTTTCTACTATAAATTCACCGTCCATCGGAACAGATCGCGAGTGCAATACGCTACCTTCGTATAACATTAATAGGCACACGCCAATAAATTCAATAGTGGGTCAATGATCGCTGTATGGGTGTTACTGCTGATTGCAATTGTTGATGGTGTTAGGACAGCAACCAGCCTAACACCATCAACATTTGTCTTCAAACAACAGCCAAGGTCTCCATCATGTCATCATATGACAAAATTGCATTACTGCTGATTATTTGTACTGAATCGATCACCGTTTGGCGTCTATTTCATAGCGTGTCCACAACGGCTGAATAATGTTTATTCTACGTAGCATGTGTACTCTTTAACCACTTGACTTCCGCCCGTGGTAGCTGAGTGGTCAGCGGGACAGAATGTCAATCAAGAGCTCGGGTTCAATTTCAGCCGTCGAAATTTCCAAACTGTTATTTTATTAAGCAACCACTTTCGGCGATATATTTCGCCATGTTCAGGCCTTCTGACCGAGATTTAGAAAGGTTCCCACTCTGATCCAGTCAACAACTGGAATCCGTAGATTTTTGACACAGCGATCGTTTCGGTCATCACTTGACGACTGTTGGGAAAACATTAATGTTTGTGTAACAGTCGACAAGTGATGACTGAAACGATCGCTGTGTCAAAAATCTACGGATTCCAGTCACTGAATGCTGGCCCTTATTTGGCTGGAACGGAGGTAGGAATCCTCCTACACGTCAATCAGGGGACCTGGAGATGGCGTAATATATCGCCCAGTCTGGTTGCTCAGTAAAATAACAATATGGAAATTTCGACGGCTGAAAGGAGTTTTGGTTTGATATTCTGTCTAAATTTAGGTTTACCGTGATTTCCCTAAATCGCTCCAGGTCAATGCCGGGATGGTTCGTGTGAACGGCCGATGTCCTTTCTCACCGTTGAATCATCCCCACCTTGTGTTCTGTCACTAATGACCTCTATGTCGACGATACGTTAAACCATAATCTTCCTTCCTTATTTTCTTCCCCGCGAGCTTCAGGAGTATTATGATTAGATTATTCGCCGTGTCTTATTGTTAGACATGCTGCAACTGTAACTGAAGGATCACTGAGAGGAACCGTTTTGTGACATTCCAGCATTTCACGACAAAACTCTCGACGCAAATATACCTACACCAGTACTCCACAAGGCACCTTACGGTGCACCCCCTCCCACCTTCCTGAGCTCCACTCACAATAAATGATTGTTCATAAGCCTTCGTACCATCTTCACTTTACCTTCGTGGTCTTTTTACAAAGTATACGTAGGAGCAAACAGTACAGGATGATTCAAAAAGAATACCACAACTTTAGGAATTTAAAACTCTGCAACGACAAAAGGCAGAGCTAAGCACTATCTGTCGGCGAATTAAGAGAGCTATAAAGTTTCATTTAGTTGTACATTTGTTCGCTTGAGGCGCTGTTGACTAGGCGTCAGCGTCAGTTGATGCTAAGATGGCGACCGCTCAACAGAAAGCTTTTTGTGTTATTGAGTACGGCAGAAGTGAATCGACGACAGTTGGGGCACTGAGAATCCTCGGGACACAACTCAGTATGAACGTGACTCGCCTAAGGTGAACGTTTTCTGTGCCATTTCAGCCAATAAAGTTGTTGGTCCCTTTTTCTTCGAAGGTGCTACTGTAACTGGACTACAGTATCTGAAGATGTTAGAGAATTGGCTGTTCCCTCAGCTCGAACAAGAAGCACAACAATTCATATTTCAGCAGGATGGAGCGCCACCACATTGGCACTTATCTGTCCATCTGAACGTCAACTACCCGAGGCGATGGATCGGCCGCCAGGCAGCCCGTGACAGAGCACTTCATCACTGACCTCCAAGAAGCCCTGATCTTACCCCCTGCGATTTTTTCTTATGGGGGTATGTTAAGGATATGGTGTTTCGGCCACCTCTCCCAGCCACCATTGATGATTTGAAACGAGAAATAACAGCAGCTATCCAAACTGTTACGCCTGATATGCTACAGAGAGTGTGGAACGAGCTGGAGTATCGGGTTGATATTGCTCGAGTGTCTGGAGGGGGCCATATTGCACATCTCTGAACTTGTTTTTGAGTGAAAAAAAACGTTTTTAAATACTCTTTGTAATGATGTATAACAGAAGGTTATATTATGTTTCTTTCATTAAATGCACATTTTTAAAGTCATGGTATTCTTTTTGAATCACCCTGTATATTAGTTGTGATATGTCTGCTGACGGCGGCAGAAGAAAATCATTGAATAAGTTTATTTATCAAAGATTAACAGGACTTCTGCTCCGACGTGGATTGAAACAAGACATAAAATAAGTCACTTCTTGAAATAGACCAGTAACGCTTCTGGTGAGTGAAGACCGGTCAGACTGGCACTCAGCCTAAGTTCATTTAAAACACATAAAGTCCAGTAGGAGGACTAATACTGAATGAAAAAAGCTTAAGCCTCGTATGGGGCAAGCCAAAGTTAAACAAGAATAAATGTACAAGTCCACAAGTCTACAACAACGACGGGGCTCCTGTCTTCTTCGGCGAGGAGTCCGGGAACACACTAAATAAGTCCACAGCTGGCAGCTCCCAGGGTCGCGAAGTCAGACGTGAACGGCAGCGGCGCCTTTGAGGCGACTCTCAAGGGCGAATCCTGATTGATTAAATCCTTGTGGAATCGGCGCCTGGCCCAGGAAAACTCACTCAGAGCGAACTGCTCTCGTCTGGCGCAAGCGCTGCCCCAGATACGACTGCGCACTAGGATATATCCGCGCATCGGGCATACTTTGCATCACAGGCCTATGCGGCCCACGACCTCTAGCGGCAGTTGGTTTGCATTCTGGTGGACGGTTAGAGCAAGTCCGCATGTCTTCCGGAAAATTGTGCCCTTTCTGTTAGGCAACTTTTGAAGCACTGATTCAATGTTGGTTGCTGAGACTGCAGGTGTTAAGCGTCTGTGCAGCATCCTTCCCCCCCTCCACACCCCTCCCCCCCCGGCCACCCCTTTCCACTGTGTAGATGAGGAGATGGCAAAGTGAAGGTCGACATCCCTGTGGAAGGCACGTCGCATGTTGCCATATTGGCGGTCGGGACAGGTGGGGGGGAGGGGGGATAATGTTCACATCAACTGGCGTCATTCCTGAGGTGGTGTATAGAGCTGTTGAAGGCCCGTCCAGTGGGCTGGTGACCAGCAGCAGGTGAGCTGGGTCGGTGGTGTTTATGGTGCAGACGGCGGGTGGCTTCGCCCCTGGAACAAAGAAAAGTGGAAGTTTTCACCCTCAGGAGAAGGACCAAGGACATCTCTTAATTGGTTGACATGGTTGTGGCACGGTGTGCCATCCTGAAGTGTCACTTCAACAATGGCCCTGGCCAGTAATTTGGAAATTACTGCCAGAAACCAGTGTTGATCTGTCTTAGTGAAAAAAAGGGCCGGCACTGCATTTTAATGGAGAACTTTGACAGATAGACCGCTGAGTAAGGGGGCTGTGAACTGTGGGGTGATGGATAGAATGGATAGAATGTTGGGACTAACGACACTGACCATGAAGCTTTCCGCACTAGACAAGCTGTCCCCTGTGGTTGACCAGTAGTATGTCAGAAAAAGGGTGACAGTCGTCAAGAAGATGATGTTGGTGAAGTTTAGACATTTGATTTTAGAAGTGTGGATAAAACGTTCCATTAATCCATTTGAGGCACGGTGAAAATGTGCTGTATGAGCTAGGACGACGTCACAGAAAGCGCAAAATTCTGCAGATGCCAATTGTGGACTATTTCCTGTAACAATGGTGTCAGTAAGTGATTCAGTGGAAGAAAGCGAGATAAGATGGCCGGCCAGTGGGGACGACCGGTTCTAGGCGCTTCAGTCTGGAACCGCGCGACCGCTACGGTCGCATGTTCGAATCCAGCCTCGGGTATGGATGTGTGTGAAGTCCTTAGGTTTAACTAGTTCTAAGTTCTAGGGGACTGATGACGTCAGATGTTAAGTCCCATAGTGCTCAGAGCCATTTGAACCATTTTTGAGATAAGACGTAAACAGATGCAGTAGTTGATGTGGCAGACATGTGGGAAATTACGGTAACCCACCACCTGTGTCTACTCCAGTGAGCCAAATAAGGCCTAAGATACATCAGAGAAATTAAAATGAAGCTTTTTCCAAGTACTGGAAGAGCCCAGCAAGGGAAAAAACGATATGGAGCGGCAGCCTACTTGCTCTGGCAGGTGGTGCGAGATGATACCATTTTGAGCGTCCAGTCCACACCAATAGATATTGTGGAGAGCCAAACGTTTGGTGAGCACCACACCACACTGCACGCCGTGGAGAAACGACGAAAGTGATGCTGGAGAGATGAGGGATGACCACCTGGGTGCAGGCGTTTCTCTTTGGAGCAGCAGCACGTCGTTCAGTATTGAGAGACCTTTCCAGAGGTACCAGTAGGTCTGGACCTCTGGCTGCTGGATCTGTTTGCGGTCTGGCACCTAACCACAGCGTCTCTTGTGGAGTACCTCGCCGGCGTTGAGGTTGGCCTCCAGCGAGAGGTTGGCCAAGGCTTCTTGTTCAGTGATGCCCAGATGGAGACAAACTTCAAACATCATAATTATAACTCTATAGAGGCAGGGCCCATCACTGAAGGAGGCATGTGGTTTTAGTGAGAATGTTGGCTGAAGCCTTGAAAAGACGAAGGAAAGGTTTATGTTCGGCGAATAACGTGAAATGCATATCACACATATAATCATGGAGATTTTTTTAGCCAAAAATAATGGCTAATGCTTCTCTTACAATCCTGCTTTAGTTTTGCTAAGCAGCTGCGAGTGTTTTGGGTACAAAACCAACTAGGTGTTCCATTTTGTCAATCACGTGGAACAGGACTGTCCCCGAAGCACAACTTGACACATCTGCTCCCAGGATAGGAGGGTTCGTAGACCCGTATACGGGGTTCTAAGAGGGCCAGAAAAAGGCTCATATTAAGTCTAAGTGCTTCCTCACATGCCAGGGTCCATTCTTAACGGACGTTTGCAGGAGGTGGTGTAGTCATTCAGCAATGGCGGCCGCATGCGAAATAAACTTTCGGTAGTAATTTAATCGTACCAACGCAGTTATCTAGTATTGGTGGGAAATGGAACTTGCTGGAACTTGCTGTAGAGTGTGGGAACTCTGACTGAACATACGCTACGGCTGGGTACATTTCATACACGTAGTCTGCCCTCATGTCCGAGGGGTTCATGCGGCGCAGTCCACTGACATCTTCAAAGTTGATTGACTCACTTCTACCATACGACTGGATTTCCCACAAACAGCTGCACTTTGCTCACTGGTAATGGTGTTAATGTCGCTGATGAGTGATAAAACACTGACTGGAGGAGAAAATCTGCTGGAGACCATACTGGGGTGCCATTTCTTTGCCTGAACTTTGTAAGTCTGGTCGGACAGGCGTCCATAACAGGAGGACGAAGTGTTGTCTATGTCGCACTTATGAGAGGTTCTGTATGGTAGCCCAGGGCTGAAGAAATTGTTTGAATGCGCTAATAATGGAATGACAAGTTTCTAGACGTAGTTCCTTGAGTTTCAAGAGGTCAGTTCGTTGACATGGATTAAAATCTTATCTCTAACCAAGGAAGTGGCGTACTATTGCTTTCACTCGGTGTTACTGCAATGAAAACGGCAGTCGCGAGATAAACCCTGTAGTTATAACCCTGTAGTTATTACCTTGTAGTAATTTATTATCTATATGACTCTCCTTTATGACAACTAAAAGACTTGTGACGGACTGATGACACATGGACTTGTGAGTCAAAGTATTCACTACTTGTCATGCTGAAGGACACTGGGCTCTGCTTGTAATAATAGGTGATAAATGTCCGAGACTACATATGTCAATACAAAGCGCACCGCTGGTCGTTACCTGACACGCTGTGAGCCAGGAAGTGCTCTTCCACGCGTGCAGCGTAGTTTGGCTATGGTTAGACCTTTCTGTGAACGGCTGGAAAGCGGGTGCCGCCGACCGGAGATCCTGGACCGTGAAGCCAATCTCGGAGAGGCAGGAGGAGATTTCCGGAGGCGATGTGGAGATTGTCACCAGGTACACAATCAGGAGTAGGTGGGTGTACTGCACCTGCTGGAGCAGCAGAGAAATCCACCGGTTCCGTGTCAAGTGGAAAACACGTGCAAGCACTGACTACCTGGATCGGAGCACACACGCGAGGCTGATGTGAACACCAAGTCTCATCACCAACTGATGTGTTCATCAACGGCGGCGCAAAAAATATCAGCTAGCAGTGGTTGAATTTTTTTTTGTCGTAGATTAATAGCACGTCTAGTTCTATGTGGATTGAAGCAAAACATGAAATAAGTCACTTCTTGAATGGAGCACATATATTTCTGTTGGCTGAAGGCCGCTTAGATTCTCACTGAGCCTAAGTTTATTTAACACACATTTTATAAAAGTCCCCTAGGAAGCTCAGTGTTATCGTACAAACTAAATGAACAAAGTTTAAGACTCGTAGGGAGCAAACTTGTCCAAGTCCAGAATAAATTTACAAGCCCACACGTCTACCATGAAGTCAAATTGAAATGGTAGCGAAGTCATGGAGACGCCTCTTGAGGGCTGCCCTAAATGTGACTGTGCACTAGGATAAAGCCGGGCCTATTTTAAACCACGTGTCTTGAGGAAGAGAATATATCTATGGGGCCCATGGCCTCTAGCGATGCTTGGGTTGCCTCTTGATGGACGGTCGGAGCACGGTCGTCTTCCTTCAGAAACAGCAGGCGTCGAGCCTCGGTACAGCAAGTTGACTCTTCGTAGAACGTAAGCTCTCAGAACTGTAATCCACACTTCCTCTCTCGTAGCGACTACCAATGGACTTGCATGAGCACCGGACAGCCCTACTTTTGTAAGGGTACCAGACAGAGCAGCGATGGTCAAACATTGATCAGACGAGAGCTTAGTAAGCTACCTCTTTTGTTGGTGCACAACACTTCAAATTAATCTGATTGTGGCACTTGTCTCTTCGTTGATTGGTATCGTGTGATCATTCCACTGTAATTTGTTCCACATGAACACTCACAAATATTTTATGGATGTTACTGTTTCCAGTAATTTTTCGGGAATCGTGCAATGAAGTAATAACGGATCTTTTGGACAGTTTATGAACAATCAGTTACAGTTGCTTATGTCGAGAGCCGATTGCCAATCCCTGCAGCAAGCGTCATTTCTCTGCAGATCTTACGTTTCGCTACAGTTTCTTAACATTGCTGTCTCTGTTGGTAAACTAACTTCTTTAACCCTTCGACTATCATCGGGACATATGTGCTCCTGAAGACAGGTTATTGGAGAACTTCTGCATGTTATTGCTATGTACCAACGTCCTACTGGTAATGAGAAGCTTACTAACGGTTAGCACAATTCTGGTAATTACAAACTGCACCCGTAGGTTTTCAAGTTTTATTGTAAACTCTCGTCTGCATACTGTCACACCCCAACTACCAGACTCGCAAAGCGCGCTGTCTTCGCGGTTGCCTGGACACATCATGTCAACGAGTTGCACCCATGAACGGATGCTTGCCACATCAAAACGAAGCTCATATTGGGCACATGTAGTGTGAGTTACAGAGCTATACAGATGCTATGTCCACTGATGTGTGTCTGCTTTCGGCATGTCTTGTAGTTTTCGCGCAGTCGTCTTATCCCTGCAGGTTGTTATTAATAATTCTGTATATGTTACCTCCCTCCTCTCAAGTCCGAAAACGAAACATTCTTTTCGTATTGATACGTCTGATCAAGATATTAATTAAAACAACCATGCATTAATGTTTTTGAAATAAGATTGTTAGTCAAAAGGTTAAGAAATAGCAGCATAGAGCTTCGGACGATACCCACTGCGTCGTTTATATAAGCACAGAGGACCAAATATTATTCAGCCCCTTCGATCGCTGTTGTTGGTGTACACCTGGTACCAGGCGTTCATATGACCCTTCACCGCTGAAGTAATACTCGGCAGTGAAGTGGGATGTATGTGCCAGTCGGTTGTACGAAATCAGTGCAGTAAGATGGATAGCTGTAGAGACATGACAGAACGGTAGAAAGCAGCCGTCATCTTTTAATGTGCCCATAACCGCCCCGTCAATAAATCTGCCCAATTAGTTGGTGTATCATAATGGACTGTCCGACGGTAAAAAATAATAATGTTATATGGCTCAAAGGTCTGATGCAACCCTTCCAATGGGACGGCAATTAGGAGACATGCGTGTCTAAGGACTTGTGTACACCTCACAGCGGTATCACACGGCATAACAACGGTAGTCATGTTAGGTTCGGACTGACAGGGCCTGATAAGAGAGTCACGCAATATACCCGACAGAAATTATTGGTGTCAGTGAATGCAGGCCCATCTCGGCTGTATCCTTGCGAACTTTATGAAGGGATTTGCATAAAATGGAGCCGGCCAGAGTGGCCGAGCGGTTGTAGGTGCTACAGTCTGGAAACGCGCGACCGCTACGGTCGTAGGTTCGAATCCTGCCTCGGGCATGGATGTGCGTGATGTCCTTAGGTTAGTTAAGTTTAAGTAGTTCTAAGTTCTAGGGGACTGATTATCTCAGAAATTAAGTCCCATAGTGCTCAGAGCCATTTGAACCACTGAGCCATAAAATGGACATTTGGAGTCAGGGACTTCACAAAAGATCATAGCTCACAGTGACACAAAAATCTGCATGTCTTCAATGGACTCGTGCCTCTCGTACCGTTACTTGGGTCCACTCATTCAGGTTATCATCAGCATAAACGGGGATCTTATTATCTATATTCTTGGTGACCGTATGTTGCCCTTTCCACATATTCGTGATCAGTACGTTGCACACACTCCCGCCATCCAAGATGGCAACTTGTTTTCACGCATAGGTTGCTGGTTTTACTGTGATTCTGGCACCCTATCGTATCTCCCCTGATCTGCTAAATCGGCCTATCTCTTTCCCACAGAAATGTCTGGATGTATTCTGAGCAATGGAGGAAACGTAGCAAGTAAATACCCACAATTTAGTAGCGCTACAAGTTTTAATCATCAGTGAGTGGCTCAAGTGGATATGGCATCCGTAAAGAAACATGTGGACTCTGGTTCTCGCCAAATTGAGGCCATTATCAAGGTAGTTGGTAGGACATGTTCTGAGGCATCAAGGGATCACCAATTTACTATTGGAGGGCAGCGTGGAGGGTAAAAATCGTAGGGGGAGACCAAGAGATGAATACACTAAGCAGATT
Source organism: Schistocerca cancellata (assembly GCF_023864275.1). Taxonomy (NCBI): domain Eukaryota; kingdom Metazoa; phylum Arthropoda; class Insecta; order Orthoptera; family Acrididae; genus Schistocerca; species Schistocerca cancellata. Next base: position 524,998,049 of record NC_064633.1, read on the forward strand.
CAGAAGGATGTAGGTTGCAGTAGGTACTGGGAGATGAAGAAGCTTGCACAGGATAGAGTAGCATGGAGAGCTGCATCAAACCAGTCTCGGGACTGAAGACCACAACAACAACATCAAGGTAGTGTCACGAGGTATTAGTGTGATATCTCAAGGGCTGCTTATATTGTGGACAATTTCTGGGGATACACCCTAAGTTAAATTGAAGATCTGCCTGCGTCGGAAATCCAATTGCTATGTTTTATTTGCTATGAATCGTTCAGTCACGAAGTTAGTCTGTCGTTCGGCATGCTCGTATTTTGTTCTTTAGGCGACAGTTCCTGAGGTGCAACGTCACTGCACAAGAGTGCATAAGTTTGCCTTTGTTCCCAGTCTTTTTTTTTTTTTTTTTTTTCATCACATAATCATTGTCCTCCTGGTCCCAGTGGCGTTCCTAGCGTGCTTTATATGAATATTTGGGTTCAAAAGAATGGAAAACAAACGCGATGGGAAAGAGATCGGAAGGAAATAATAACTTCTTGCCGCACGGAACATTGCAGCAATGCAATGGCCAGAGTCGAAATTGTGCCCAATCCGGACTCTAGCCCGGATGCTCGGCTTCTCTAGAAGGATTGCCTCAACCGCCTTGGCCATCCAGACACGCTTCCCGTCACACTCGAATTCCCATCTTCCCGCTCGCCACACTTCAACGAATCGCCGCTACTCGCAGTTTTCTGATTCCCGTGAGATTTCGGACGTTGGTTGTGCATCCGCACTGAAACTTTTTCATTAAACAGCCTTCGCGCCCATGGAAGTATAGATGTGAGGGGTGTCTTTCCTATCGGACATATTTATATTTCCAAAAGCAGCTGGCGCCGAGAGTAAAATTCTACTTTGCCGCCCCCCCTTCCCCCCGCCATGTCACCTCCAGAACATTATTTGTTTAGTCCTTGTTACAACTTAACCCCTTTACTCGTCTGTTGAGCAGAAGATGACTTGACAATCAAGTAAAATACGAATCTGAATAATTATTTTTGGTATGGTACAGTTCAAAACATGGAACTACACACAGCACCAACTCACGTTTCTATGTCAGAATAACTCGATTCCTTTACTGTTTCATTACCTGTCAGTGCAGCACTGTGACAAAAAATCAACAGACTCTTAATATACTCTTTACACTTTCGTTGCGTTGCGTTACTTGACGTAACATGAGTGGCTCTCTTCAGTAGCTGGGAGTGGTATATGGAAATGTTACTGTAAGGAATCTTAGACATAATCTGGTAAAATGAGACGTCTCGTAATTCTTGTTACTGCCACAACAGTCAGCACTTTGTAGAACAAGGTTACATTCTTGTGTTGGTGACATTGTTACACCAGAAATGATGAAGCCTTTTGCTTAGACTCTTACGTGTAAGGTGAAGAATCCGTACACGTCAGGTTTCATAAGTTGTGACTACTGTTCTTCTGTGGCACACTTTGCCTGCTAGATTTCACTTGTAATAAGAAAAAAAAAAAAAAAAAAAAAAAACGAGGCACTACGATGAAACTGTGCGAATGAGACGTAAATCGGTAAATGTGATGTACATGTAGAGACAAACAAATGATTACAGTTTCAGAAATATTGGATGATTTATTGAAGAGAAAGAGCTTCACAAACTGAGCAAGTCGATGACACATTGGCCCACCTATGGACCATATTCAAGCAATTATTCGGACTGGCATTGATAGATAGGGTTGTTAAGTGTCCCCTGAGGGACATCGTGCCAAACTCCGTCACACTGACACGTTAGATCGTCTAAATCCCGAGCTGGCCGAAGGGTCCTGCTCATAACACTCCAAACGTACTCGATTGGGGAGAGTTCCGGCGACCTTGTTGGTCAAGGTAGGCTTTAGCAAGCACAAAGAGAGATGTAGAAACTCATCGTGTGCGGCGGGGCAATATCTTTTTCAGTTGTAAACCCGCATGGCAGGGATCGTGCTCTGAGAAGAAATGGCACCCTTGACCCTGGTTCTCAGGAACATGGCGTGTGACAGGCTGGTATCCCATCGCCGTCCCAGCGTTTCCACACACGACTTCGATGGCCATGGGGGCTCAGTTCGAAGCGGCACTCATCACTGAAGACAATTCTACTCCTGTTATTCCGATTCCATGCCAAAGACTTTGACCAAGAAGAATCAAACTGGCATTGATGATGATGATGATGACGACGACGATGTTACTTGTCTTTATTGTCATGACTTATTTAGTGAGTCTAAACCAAAAGAGACTAGGCTCATGTGTGTTAATTTCCCAGTGTTCGCTCACAGTTGATGTGCTGGGGTCTCACAAAGAGCGAAAATGTCTACATGTGACCGTTTGCAAAATAGAAGTCAGTATGTATAAAAGATATAGGGGTATGTCGTTTTTCCCAACGATTCTCACCACATGACATTGTGCACTTTTTCTAGTAAGACATCGTAATAATAAGATATAATACAGTTTTCTTTCATGAATCACTGTGTGGTTAGTAGTTTTTAATGGTAAGTCACAAAAAGCAAAGCATATAATTCGAAATTGTACCTACAGTAGAATTTTTTCCTTATGGTACATCATTTTACATCATCCTCTATTCCTTCTTTCGGCACCTACTTTGCCCTCCGTCTTCTTATTTTCTTTTGCCCTTCTTCACTCTTTTTCGCCCAGCGCACGCGCCCCGGCTGCGGTAGGCAACGTAGTCTGGCCACTGGCTGGGCAGCTACTACAACCAGACGGGAGGCCCCTTGCGGACTGCGGCGCCCCTGCAACTAGGCAGCCGCGCAGCGCACGCCCCGCCGTGTCGATACTCTCGCAGGACCAGCGCGGCGCGTGGCGTGGCGCTTTGCCATTGGCTGCCCGGGCGAGCCGCCGCCCAGTCCCGGCCGCGCCGTCTGTGCGGGGATCCCCCGTCGTCTGCAGGTACCCCTCTCCTCTCCTCTCCTCTGCTCTCTGCCCTCGTCGGTGATAACGGCAGGCGGTCTGACGTGCGCGCCACACCTCCCAGATACTGCGGACGGGCACAGAACCAAATAACTGTGCGCGCTCGCTGCATGCTGGGGCCTATGAGCGGAGAAAGTTTATAATTTCTGTTAAATGTGGGGAGTTTCAAACACAATGACGTGATTTTCAATTTCCACATCTATTGGAGAAACGGGCTACAAAACTGTAACAGTTTGCAAAATACACGCCAAACAATATAGTCTGATTTAAAGTATTTGGCTTACTGTTCCTTACGGTAATACGAGCAGAGAAATGCACCATTTAATGTAAAATTAATATTGTTTCAAAAGAATATCTTGATTTTGATCTTTCATATTTATTGGTGGAAACACGTTACAAGAGCGGAACAAATTGTAAAATGCCCAGTGAATGCTATGAGTGGATTTAATGAAATTGGCATTTGAAAGCTAGTTGTTGCCTGCTCTCGCCTAGCAATGGCGCTCCCTCCCCCGCTCCTCCCTCTCCGCATGTCGTATTGCAACTCCCGCTGTGCAAAGCATTGCGCCTGTCTGTTCTCAATGCTGAATCTTTTCTGGACTCGTTAATTTTACCTGTTTCAAGAAAAAACGTAACTCCTAATCAAAATTAAAACAAATTTTTCAGTTCCTTTTATCTATACCTAGGTACACTCCATAAACTTCAGTACCTCTTTGTTGAAAACAGAGACTTTGAAATTCGTTGCGAGTTAAGTACTGGCAGTCAATTTATAATCAACAAAAAAAGTATTTCACTGAGTTGAACACTTTGAGGGACATGACGAGATAAGCTTCAAGCTTTTTCCCAGAGCGAAAAATTTAATTCATTTCCAAGAAAAAGAAATATAACGTAACTCCGCCCCTAATAAAAGTTAAGAACGCTCAGTGAAAATTACTCTGGAAATGTGCTCTTGAATTTCAAATTAGGTTAAGCCTCTCATTCCAGCCATCCAAACCTAGGTTTTCTACATCATTTAAGACGAATATCGGAACGCTTCCTATGAGAAGGACGCTGTCTGTTGCGTGTTGCATATTTGTGTATTCGAATTTGCGCTCTGTCCCAAATGAGCTCCTGTTTAGTGGGCACTTGTGCATCTCTTAGTTTCAAGAGTACTGCCTCCACACGGTACTGCATAGCATGTACAAGAAACCTGCGTCCAAAATCTTTGCTTGTCAGTTTAATCTACTATAATTTAAAACATTTCTGCCTTTGGTTCTTAGGTTGATCTCTCACATTTTGTTAGTCTGATGGTTTAGAGCTACATTTATTAAACAGTATTCAACGTATACATCGAAGCAGCAACAACGGAAATAAAATAAAAGATTAATCAGTTTAACGGCTCATTTATGCCGGTCGGAGTGGCCGTGCGTTTCTAGGCGCTACAGTCTGGAACCGCGTGATCGCTACGGTCGCAGGTTCGAATCCTGCCTCGGGCATGGATGTGTGTGATGTCGTTAAGTTAGTTAGGTTTAAGTAGTTCTACGTTCTAGGGGACTGATGACCACAGCAGTTAAGTCCCATAGTGCTCAGAACCATTTGAACCATTTTTTGGCTCATTTATCCGGGTTTCTGACAAGAATAATAACAGAAGCAAATTTACGATTTGCTTGATAATGATCAGTTTGGCTCTTGGTAACGTAAAGGCGCTTCTGACGTAAAAATGAAGACACATTTATAGCATTATTAGACCTAGAAAAAGTGTTCAGCACTGTTGAATGGGGCAAGATGTTCGAAATTCTCAGAAAATTGGATGTAAGCTGTAGGGATAGACAGTTAATGTGCAATATTTATGAGAACCGAAAGAGAAGGATAAGAAAGGAAGACCAACAACGCTGTGCTCTGTCTAAAAATGTTGAATGATAAGATATAATCTTTCGTCCCTACTGTTCAATGTATACACCGAAGAGGCAACAACGGAGTCGAAAGGGTGTCAATGACAAGAATCGCTGATGACATTTGTAACGGCAGTGGATATGACGAAGAACTGCAGGATGTATTGAAAGCAATGAACAGTCTACTGAGAGAACACTATGGCTTAGAGTAAAACGAAGAAAGACGAAAATATTGAGGAGGCAGCAGAGATGATATTTGCGATAACATCGATTTGGTGATCAAGAAGTATACGAAGTGAAGAATTCTGCTACCTTTGATGAAATAACATCTTTCATGAGGTTTAGAACATGCAGCCGGATGACGTCACATATTGCCACGAAATATCACTGAAAGGATATTGATGTCATCTGACTGCAAATACGAACCCTTTTGGAATACTCATTACGCTGGGAAAACTTCAAAAAACGCATCGAAGTGACACATAATGGATTAATCAAGGAGAAGAGAAAATGGAGACTAGCACATGCAAAGAGGACATTCCTGGTTAGAAAAAGTCTGTTTGAGGAAGAAATGGAGGCACTGACGGGTGCGTGGGCGGCAATTGAGATGCAAATAGTAATAATGTTGTTTTTTTTTTTTAAGTCAACATCCACAGCTGCAATTCAACACCGACTAGAGGAAGTTTAAGGAGCGAGTATAGTTTCAGGAAAGCAGATGTGGGTTTGGTGCCAGGAATTTGATGAAGGCATACCAGATTTCCGAGGCTAGCAAAGTCCAGGGCGGTCAAACACGTCCACCTCAGGTGACAATATGTGACGCGTGTCCTCACCAGTTCCTGCACAGGGGACGAAACGTGGGTGTATCATGTGAAACCCCGCGACCGCTACGGTCGCAGGTTCGAATCCTGCCTCGCGCATGGATGTGTGTGTCGTCCTTAGGTTGGTTAGGTTTAAGTAGTTCTAAGTTCTAGGGGCTGATGACCTCAGATGTTAAGTCCCATAGTGCTCAGAGCCATGTGACACCCGAGGCAAAGAAAGCTCGAATGTCAGGGAGGCAACATTCAGCTCCCCCTATAAGAAGTTCCTAACACATAGAGAGATTTTTTTTTCCTTTATCGTTGTTCCATCACCCTGTATGGGCGCTGAGAGGCCTGTCAGCGGTACAAAATTCCGCTCTTCAGCCAAGCGAATTAAAAAATATAACAAGATTGAGAAACAATATTAGGACTGTTTTTCTTATTTAAATTAAAATTGAAAGGCGGACAACTAAAAGCGCAAAGATATACATTTTAAAAAGATATCGCAAAGTGGTGAAATTCTTCTCTGAAATAACATTGAAGCACTTCACTTTCACGTAATATCTGAAGCACCTGCACTGGGTGAGAAGCATTTCGGGAGGAGAGTATATGTTCCGTAGGGTAGATGGGTGTGGGCAGATAAGAAAAAATGGTTCAAATGGCTCTGTGCACTACGGGACTTAACATCTGAGGTCATCAGTCCCCTAGAACTTAGAACTGCTTAAACCTAACTAACCTAAGGACATCACACATATCCATGCCCGAGGCATGATTCGAACCTGCGAAGTAGATAAGACAGGGCTCAGTTAGGAAACTAGTGGAGATGAAGGTAGGTGTTTGGGTGGATAGTGGGAATACAGAAATTGGGACAGATAGTGTGTGAGGATGAATTTAGTGTGTGGTTAGCGTAGTGGTAAGAAGAGGAAAGGGTTGGGGTCGCATGGGGAGGGAAAATGAGGGAGGAGCCCCGATGTGGAGTCGGATAGGTGGAGAAGAGTTAAATTTGCTATGATGGATAAATACCGGGACGCGTCTCACTGACTGGAGAGATAAGATAGGGAGTTTTTGTAGGTGTAGGGACGCCAAGATGAGCTTTTAGAGGCTTGGAAGCCTACCAGGGTTGGTGATCAGAGCGGGGACAATGGTGTTTTTGGAATCGACTTTGCGGGTAGTACAGGGAATACGGAGGTGTTCGATGTGGGTGAGGAGAGGTGGGAATTTACTGAGGTCGTGTAGGTGGAAATGTAAATGGATGCTGAAAGCGAGACAGAGTGCACGGCGTTCAAGGACTTAGACGGACCTACAGAACTTTGGTAGCAACATCTGCATAGTAGAGGATGGGTCGGATCAGTGTTTTGTGGGTGTGAAGAATAGTGGAAGGGTGTAATCCCCAAGTTCGGCCTGTTAGCAGCTTCAGTCTATTTTGCGGCTCCTGTTCGGTGGTTGGTAGGTGAGGTTTCCACATATAGAGAGAGCGAAAATGCTGCCAATTTATTGAGCCACGCTGCAACGTGTGGGGGACCACTATAGTCTGCTCACATATATTTTTATTTATTTATTTATTTTTCTAGCGCTAACAAGCTATGAATTCCCTCCCACACAAAACTAGATTTTGGTATCTAGCTGTTCTCTTTTTTCATCAATGAAGATTGTTTTGTAATTCTTGTTATGCTTCCAGAGTGTTCTGTAGAGGAAGTTGAGTAGAAACTGCGCTTCCGGAATTCATTTTTCTGAAGTGCTCTTCCAGGTATCATTTGAAGAAATGGATAGAGATAAAAAAATAAATGAGATAACAATAAACAATTACATCTTGGCGCTGCTCAGTTTCCCATCTTGTAGAAGCAAAGTCCATCGACTTTATTAACAAACAGATAAAAGAATTAAGCCCTCTACCACATCGCTCGTTGGTGGCAAAAGGAACATTTAACTGTAATAAAACAAAATATTACTACACACAGGGATGTGAATTATGTGAAATTCATGTATTTGAAATGCAAATACAAAATGGGAAATACCTATTTTTATTTTGCATTTGGAATACTTTCTTCAAAAAATATAGTCATTTTCTTTGAAATACTGAAAATACGCATATTTTGGATTTCTAAAATGAAAATTCTTGTCTTGTATTTTTTTTTTAATTTCGTACTTCGTATCTTTCACATATTTAATGAGATATTTGTTTAAAGAAATTAAGTTTCACGAGGGATACAGATAGCGCAATAAGCGTCAAAGGTATGCCTGTCAAGTGAATATGACGATGACCCTAATTATTGGTAAAGGCACTAACACTTGAGTACACATTATATGTTTACCATTATTTTTGTGTAATGTAGAACGTACCGAAATGGTTAGATTATGCGTAGTGATCTCAAAAGGAAGTGAAAGAACGTGTGAGCGAGGATCACTAGTCTACTTGCTGGTACTTCTCACTGAGTGAGTTCATTCTGTGTGGCAGTGACAGCTGTACCTTTGTAAATAGTATCTTCATCTATGGAGTAGTTGAAAATCCACTGTTTCTTTTCGTCGTTTAGATTAGTATCGATGGTTTTTAAATAAACTTCAACTTGTTAAGTATCGTAATGTAGTTATTTCTAGTAACCTAAAATAAAATTCCACCGTTATCGGCCGGCCGCGGTGACCGAGCGGTTCTAAGCGCTACAGTCTGGAGCCGCGTGACAGCTACGGTCTCCCTGCCTCGGGCATGGGTGTGTTTCATGTCCTTAGGTTAGTTAGGTTTAAGCAGTTCTAAGTTCTAGGGAACTGATGACCTCAGATGTTGAGTCCCACAGTGCTCAGAGCCATTTGAACCACCGTTATCGATCTTACTTTGGTAACGTGTACAATTTTATTCTTAATTTTGAATTTGCACTAGCTGGAGTATCCAGCATTGCACGGTAGTCTACGTTTTGTGGACTTCGTAGCGTACCCTAAAAGTTCTGAAGCCCAGTATTGTAGCATTCTCAGGTATTGTATATTTACAGTTCGTACGTGACAAGAAATCGTCTTGCCGCCTAGTTCTTTCCGTGCTATGTTGGCACAATTCGGAACATTTCTTGCCGACTGTCTTCTGTTTTCAATTTCTGCTCCTGCTAAACAATTTTTTGCAATGGTAATGAGGCCACATTGGAACATGAAATATGAAATATTTGAGCAATTATTGGGTTTAACCCAGTGAAATAAAGGGAATGTAAGATGTTTACTAACTAAAGGTTGAATAAAGTTATTTTGAAAATATGTATTTCGCATTTTGTTTTCAAAAACTCTTATTTAAAACTATTTTGTATTTACGTTTGAAATAGCAAAATTAACCAAGTATTTGCATTTTGAATTTAAATACCTTTACTAAACTATCTGCTCATCTCTGATTACACATTTGACTCTCTCTCCTGGAGCCGAGTAACTAACGTGATACTGCAGACTATGGTCACGCAGTGTCATTAAAAGGCATTTATTCAGTGAAAGACAAGAAACGACATAGCTAATGATGCTCAGTCGGCACTATTGTTTGCGAGTATTCTGCATAGGAACCCCCAAACGGCTGCAAAGGAGATACGACCGGTATTGCTTTCGAAGCGTGTCGTGTTGTTGCATAACAGCTCCAGATCCTCCACGGCATCGGTAACACGTCATTTGCTCCAGCATTTCCGACTGACTGTTTTGGAACATCTCCCCCATACAGCCTAGGTCTCTCATCAGGCGACATTCAGATCTTCGGATTGTTAAAGAAGTAACTGGCCAGTCGGCCCTTCGTAACAGATGACAACGTTCATAAGGTGGTAGTTAAGTGGCTCCCAGAACTGGAACCTGATTTATTTTATACCAATTTTTCTGATGGAATAAACCGTGGTCACTATGTGGAAAAGTTACGAATACTAGTAACATTACATAACGCTTTGGTTTTCTGAATAAACCTTTTTACCTTAAGTTTGAACATTGTTATGTTACAATAACCATAAGGGAACAATAAGAGTGGAAGACCAAGAACGAACTGCTCGGATTAAAAAGGGTGTAAGTCAGGGATGTAGCCTTTGCCCCTACTGTTCAACATATACAGCGGAGAAGCAATGAGAAAAAAAAGGTTCAAAAGTAGGATTAAAATTCAGGGTGAAAGGATACCAACGATACGATGCTGTCCTCAGTGAAAGTGAATAACAATGGTACTAACAGCGTAATAAACAGGCGCTGTGGATTGGAAGTAAATCGAGGAAAGACAAAAGTAATGAGAAGTAGCAGAAATGAGATTGTAGATATAGTCAGCGCTAAGCAAAACACGTCATCACGTACGAACCAAGGAGGACATAAAAAGCAGATTAGCTTAAGCAAAGAGAAGTGCGCCAGTATCAGACACCGGCCTCAGTTTTTAAATTCCTGAGGGTGTGCAATTGGAGCACAGAACTATATGTCAATGAAGCGTGGGCTGTGAAACAACCGGAAAAGCAGATAAACGAAGCGTTTGGGATGCAGTGCTATAAAAATATTTTGAAATTTTGCTAGACTTACGAAAAAGAGGTTCTCTGAAGATTCGGAAAAGGAAAAAACCATTGACAAGAAGAAGGGACAGCAAGGTAGGACATGCGTTAGGAGATCAGGGAATAATTCCCAATTCAGATATTGGAATCCACCCAACAAATAATCTGCTCTGCGATGGAGAAGTTGGCACAGGAGAAGAATTTGTGGAGGACAGCACAAAACCTTTGAACAGACTTATGACCAAAACATGTTATAAAACTGGCTCTGTTTTTATAGTCTAGATACTAAAGATTAAATTTTTAAGTTGTTTAACTTTAGCCAGGAATTTAATATTACCCAATGGAGTACATTAATGAGAAAAAGAACTACACAAGAATCTTCAGTATACAAAAAACCTAAATATAAGCTAGCAAAATATTCACCATGTAATTGTTAAATTTATGCTTACTTTGAGGAACTAAATAGGACAGAGACATAAATAATTGTAGGGTGTGTGAAAGACTGAGTTACTGAAGGTATTGAAGATTGCGGCAAACGCGATAGGGAATCCAGTGTTCTATAACGACGAGAAGAAAATCGAGTGTTGTCATTAGCAATGCGCCCAACGTGGAGGGTGGCTGTGGAAACATCTGCTTTAGAGCGAGGGTGGAAGACCATCGCACTATCGATTTTGCCGGCAATGAGCGGCCGTCGAGGGGCGCGGCAGATGCGCTCCGGTGCTCGCAGTCTCCCCCAGCATTACGAACTAACACCAGACTTCCCGTCGTTCACCTGCACCCGAGATGGAACTATTTCGTAATAAAATTTTCACATTCCGTAGATTCGTGTCCCATTGAAACTCTGGAAATAATTTTAGCTACAGAATGTTGAAAAATACACTCCTGGAAATGGAAAAAAGAACACATTCACACCGGTGTGTCAGACCCACCATACTTGCTCCGGACACTGCGAGAGGGCTGTACAAGCAATGATCACACGCACGGCACAGCGGACACACCAGGAACCGCGGTGTTGGCCGTCGAATGGCGCTAGCTGCGCAGCATTTGTGCACCGCCGCCGTCAGTGTCAGCCAGTTTGCCGTGGCATACGGAGCTCCATCGCAGTCTTTAACACTGGTAGCATGCCGCGACAGCGTGGACGTGAACCGTATGTGCAGTTGACGGACTTTGAGCGAGGGCGTATAGTGGGCATGCAGGAGGCCGGGTGGACGTACCGCCGAATTGCTCAACACGTGGGGCGTGAGGTCTCCACAGTACATCGATGTTGTCGCCAGTGGTCGGCGGAAGGTGCACGTGCCCGTCGACCTGGGACCGGACCGCAGCGACGCACGGATGCACGCCAAGACCGTAGGATCCTACGCAGTGCCGTAGGGGACCGCACCGCCACTTCCCAGCAAATTAGGGACACTGTTGCTCCTGGGGTATCGGCGAGGACCATTCGCAACCGTCTCCATGAAGCTGGGCTACGGTCCCGCACACCGCTAGGCCGTCTTCCGCTCACGCCCCAACATCGTGCAGCCCGCCTCCAGTGGTGTAGCGACAGGCGTGAATGGAGGGACGAATGGAGACGTGTCGTCTTCAGCGATGAGAGTCGCTTCTGCCTTGGTGCCAATGATGGTCGTATGCGTGTTTGGCGCCGTGCAGGTGAGCGCCACAATCAGGACTGCATACGACCGAGGCACACAGGGCCAACACCCGGCATCATGGTGTGGAGAGCGATCTCCTACACTGGCCGTACACCACTGGTGATCGTCGAGGGGACACTGAATAGTGCACGGTACATCCAAACCGTCATCGAACCCATCGTTCTACCATTCCTAGACCGGCAAGGGAACTTGCTGTTCCAACAGGACAATGCACGTCCGCATGTATCCCATGCCACCCAACGTGCTCTAGAAGGTGTAAGTCAACTACCCTGGCCAGCAAGATCTCCGGATCTGTCCCCCATTGAGCATGTTTGGGACTGGATGAAGCGTCGTCTCACGCGGTCTGCACGTCCAGCACGAACGCTGGTCCAACTGAGGCGCCAGGTGGAAATGGCATGGCAAGCCGTTCCACAGGACTACATCCAGCATCTCTACGATCGTCTCCATGGGAGAATAGCAGCCTGCATTGCTGCGAAAGGTGGATATACACTGTACTAGTGCCGACATTGTGCATGCTCTGTTGCCTGTGTCTATGTGCCTGTGGTTCTGTCAGTGTGATCATGTGATGTATCTGACCCCAGGAATGTGTCTATAAAGTTTCCCCTTCCTGGGACAATGAATTCACGGTGTTCTTATTTCAATTTCCAGGAGTGTATTTATGCAAGCTTACGGAAGAGTGTTCCTTCTTCGTTGCAGGTCTGATCCTCCTTCAATTGAAGTAGAAACAGCTTAATAATTACAGTAAACAGCATCCATTATTACCCATTACTTTGGATGTGTCATTTATTGGAGAAATGATCATCACGATAAAATAAGAGAAATCAGGGCTTGCACGGAAAAATTTAAGTGCTCGTTTTTCCGCGTGCCGTTCGAGAGTGGAACGGTAAAGAGCCAGCATGAAGGTGGTTCATTGAACCCTCTGCCAGGCACTTGATTGTGAATAGCAGAGTAATCACTTAGATGTAGATGTAGATGTATGTCAAGACCCAGAATGCATTAGCAGAAAAGTATGGTAAGAGTGAATCAAACGAGTTCACCATCAAACAGCTGTGTGACGAGTTCTAATGACTGAAAATGTGGTGCATGCAGCCGAAAGTGGTCGACCAAAACTGCCGACACCAAACAAATGTATCTACTTTCAAGCTGCACATTCTTCGAGTCCCACAAAAACTGTGTGACGGCTGTTTATTATGTCTCGTCTCTTCGGTGGTAGTGCCCACACGGCACTGCACAAATGTTTAGAGATGCATCCGTACGTAATTCGTGCTTTTCGTAAGTTTTTGCCTGAAAGTAATGGACAACGTGTACCTTTCAGTCAGTGGTTCATTCAATCTCTAACGCCAGATGGGAAAAAATCTCAGTGATTGGTATGGTGTACCTTGATGGATAAATGAAAGCATAGAATTCAAGCATTCAGGACCCGCAAAATCCGATTCAGCTGCACGAGTGCCATCCGCATGCACAAAAAATAGGTGTTTAGCGTGCAGTGTCACGTAGGCGAATATCCCTCATTTTCTTTCAAGGCACGATGAACAGTGAGCTCTATATACAGGTGATGCAACAGTTTGTAAACACTACGTATTAAATAAAAATGTTTTTAATGCATAAAACTTTTAATGCCTAGACCGCAATTTTCATTATACAGTTAGGGCATGACCGCTACTTTCGGTTGCACTCTGCAACCATCTTCATATTGTTCAAATCGTAAAAGAGCGGTGAAAACGGATTGAAATATATCATCACTAGGTTTATCATACAATGGAAACTACCGCCTAATAGACCGTCAGACAATGGTTGCGATGTAAAACTTTCTCCTACACAGGCGCGCGTCGTAATGCGGGGTTTACGGGATGTTTATTTCAAGATCACCCTCTTGATGAAAATGTTCCGCTACGGCAGATTTATCCGTCTGTCTCAGTCGGGAGTTCCCCTTGCGTTCAACCAGACAGCTGTTAACACTTCTTTTCGTGGTACCAAAAAAAAGCAGTCCACAACTCCAAAGAATTTTACATAGAACGTCCTACGCCTTTTAAACATTCTGTTTATCTTCCTGGTGGGTCCTAAGTTGGTTTACACGCCATACTTGCTCAACACTTTCCCAGTGCGAGCTGTAATCGCCGGCCGCGGTGTCTAGCGGTTCTGGCGCTGCAGTCCGGAACCGCGGGACTGCTAAGGTCGCAGGTTCGAATCCTGCCTCGGGCATGGGTGTGTGTGATGTCCTTAGGTTAGTTAGGTTTAAGTAGTTCTAAGTTCTAGGGGACTTATGACCTAAGCTGTTGAGTCCCATAGTACTCAGAGCCATTTGAAGCATTTTTTCGAGCTGTAATCTTAGTGATGAACTGAAGGAAAACTTTCCCCTTGGGCAACCGTCGTTCTTCGTCGATCCTGATTCTCCCCTAGGGCGAAGTGCTCTACCTAGCTCCTTGTCAGAATAACCATTCTTCTTGAATATAGACCGCAGGTGTTCAACCCCGTCTTTTAAATAACTCGTCTCACAAATTTTGTGCGAATGGTCAGCCAATGCTTCAAACGCACCTCTTTTTTGTCTGTGGTGGTGGTTAGAATATCTATGAAGGTAAATGGTCAGTATGTGTGACTTTTCTATATACCCTATAGCCAAATGTCCTGTCCCCTCGCTTGATAAGAGACACATCCAATTTCACACGTTCATAATGATTGTTCAGCGCGGTCTGCAGTACCAAAAATACAACAGTTTGCTGGGTTCACAGCTGAGGCATCTGTTATCGCCGATGATATTTCCAGAGCCCACTAAACGGATTTATGAAATGAATGGTGGAATCTGCACACCACCGTCAAGTCACAGGCCCAGCGAGCGTTCTCTGTCAGCTATTGGGCTGGAATTGTACTCTCGATTTTCTATCATCTTCTCTGTATGGCGTACCCTACCTAATATGCTGCCACGGTTGTTGGGAGATGTACGTCTTTTCGTCCACGAGAGGATGTAGTTCACACACCAGTAATAACGTGCATGAGCAACTCAACAACTTACAGGTTGTTGCAAACTTTTGTTTTGTCCCTGAACTCAGTCGCGTTTCTGTATAAGTTGTAGACAACACATCGCCCTCTGTAGTTTATTCAGCGTAATTTCATAATGTCAGAGGGTGAGCTCCACTGCTCATGGCGAGTGCTGCCCCATCTGTTACAAAAACGAGACTATGTAGGTTGTTACAAAACGACACCGGCAAACTTTGAGGAGTTGTAGAGGATGCCTTGAGGAACAAATTGAGGATAGGAACCCATGTCCGAAAACGTAATACAACGACACTAAAGAGCTTCGTAATTACAGGTGCTGGCGCCTGGGCCTAGGCAACAAACGCGACTTTGTACGCTAACGGCCCATAAGCGGAACGCCGCGAAATGTTGTTCGTTATTCAATGATAGCGACTGATTGGCACAATCGCCAGTGGAGGTGACGGAGATAGCTGCTGCGTAGGCAGGTCTTGACACCGATGAATGCGATGCTCTATTGTCTCGTTGCCTCTACACCGGAAAACATTGGAGATTTTAGAGGGTTCCTGGAGAAAACTACACTTGTGGATGGAAATCCGTGTTCTAAACCGTCATCCACAGAGGCAACTGAGCATCGCTTTCATAAGAGACAATACCTGTCTACACAGCAACTAGCTGAACCTCCTCTCACTGGCGGTCGTCGCAATCAGTTTTGGCGACGTTCTGCTTCCAGGCCGTCAGCGTACAGAGTCACGTTTGCTGACGAAAGGGTGACCTAGCGCCAGGCGCCGGCGCCTGTGACTACGACGCTCTGTGACGTCATCTTCGTACTGGACGGGTGGAGTGGTGGAGCTCACTCTTTGAAATTCTGAAGTTACCCAGAATAAAACACACGGAGCGACATGTTGCCTACAACTCATACGGAAACGAGACTGAGTGTAGGGACCAAAAAATTAAAACTTCAAAGCTTGCGGATGAAACACGCGCAAATTACCTGGAACACCAGTTTAATGGTGTGGGTAGCGTCTACATAAGTGGTTATAACATGAACATCAACAAAAATAAAACAAAGATGATGATATGTAGCCGGATTAAATTAGAAAATCGTACACTAAAAGTAGTAGTAGTAGAGTTTTACTATGTGGGCACAAAATAGATGATGGGGGTAGAACTAAAGAGAGTATAAAGTACAGACTGCCAATAGGAGGGAATGCTTTCCCAAATGAGAGAAACGTAAGCATTAAGTTGCCTTGTATGAAAGTACTTGTTTGGACTGTAGCGATTTATGGGACTGTAAAGCGGACAATAAATAATACTCGTACACGCAACAGATGCAAGCTTCTGAAATGTGGAGCTACAGAATAATACTGAAAACTGTGTAGGTAGATCAGATAACAAATGAGGACACACCGAATTGAACTGGCGATAGAAGAGTGTAACGCCCCACCCGTCATTTAGCTGGTTTTGGCGTGTGTTCACCCCAACTAATAGACTAACAGATCAACAGAGAGTGCAAAACTGCCGCAATATCGGATAACGCAAAGAAGTAATATGGCCCTGTGACTCCTGATTGAACTGTGGTGGCAGTGTTGACATTAATTTATTAAGAATTGATCACTTTTAATTAAAAAGGGATGCACATTGATGTTATATTCAGCTGTTGAACACCAGATGCAAATGTCGAACATACAATTAATTAAGAAAGTGATTTGGGATTTCAACTACTTGATTGAAAACAGATGCAGTCGATTACCACAAATTTATTTTTTAACTCCCGACCTTCAATCATCACATTACAAGCCTCTCCTATCAGGCAGTGGTAATAAATTGCGTTTGCGTGTAGTAAAGCGCGACAACTCAAAAGTAATTCCTGTCGACTGACCCAGGGGTAATGCGAAGTGCGAGAAGATTTCTACAATACACGGCCCATGAAACCCTCGTGGAAACTTTGCCGACGTGATCCAACAAATTAATCCGTGGCCGGAGCGGGCGCAATATCACTGCATACAGCGTGGCGGAGCGGCGTCATTGTGTGGACGTCGGCCGACCTCGTGGTGCTGTAAGGCTGCGCTCGTCTATTCACTCCTAGCTATCTTGCTCAGTACATAGCTGAACCAAAACTTTCTATCTCCAAGCTCAATCGTTCCATATGCTAAGTCCTAAACTGCTGAGATGCTCACTCTTTCTCAGGCAAGCTGAGTAAAGAACGCCACGTCCGCACTCTAGGCAAGCTGGGAACAGAAGACCTCTACTGAGACTTCTCACAGTCCGCTCTTCGCCTCGGTTTCCCCTCCAGCAAAATCACTTACGCCAATTGCAGCACAAGTCATGTTAATTATGTGTCGCTTCCCACTGCTGACCAATGCCTGCTCTGGGAAGTGAACAAATTCCTACAAAATTTCCCTTCCTCTCAACTTCTGCTATTTAGCTCCTTCCAGGCCACCCATCAAGGTTAGGATCTGCACAAAACACCCATTTTTCCGGAATTCTGACTCCCAGGAGAGTACTTCAAATTCCTCGGTCCTACGTTCCCATCGGAGGCTGGCGTATTTCATGCTGTCGCTCTTCACTTGATTTACTTCAGACTCTGCAGACCGTGAATTGAGCGTGAAGTTCCTATAGTCACGAACACGGATATTTTGACCTCTGTTGACCGCTCCACCGTAGCTTTGCGCGGCTTTCTCGCATGTTTCACTGAAAACGGGACGACGGACATTTATCAACAGGCGTACAAGTTCTCCGTCTGCTTCCCGGTACACCAGCATGGGGTCGGGGTCAACCACCCATGCTGTCACTCATCTTAAGGCAGCTGGAGACCGCGCCCCGTTACCGCTTTCTCAGAGCTTGAGCTGCCCTAAGCTGCCCATTGTCGCTTCGCTTAGCCGCTCCACTGGCGACCATGGTCAATTCTGAGTACTTCCCTGGGATAAACTAGCCTCCAGTACATCGACGCGTTTCCACAAAGTTTTCATGTCGTGTGAATTACTTTAAAACCATCACCCAGCATTAATTACTTCAATACGTCCACACTATACCCTCTACAAGATGCAGTGTGCCTTGTCAGTCATTTTTTGTTCAGCCCTACTGTTCGCTCAACGTGAGTTAGGTGATCTTTAATGACTTCATGTAAGGGGGCATGGTTCTTGTCATCTTACAAGAGGTACACGTCACAGCTTCACTAATAGATAACAGTCGATAGGTCATGTGTTGAGGCAGCAAGAGATAATTAATTCATTAATCCAAGTGTAGAATGAGAAGGTAAAAACTGTAAATGGGGACCAAGGCTTGTCTGCTGTAAGCAGGTTCTTCTTGAATCTTCCAGAACTGGATGTGACAGGAATGGAACAAGGTAAAAACCACAGAGGGGCTCAAACATCGTCTACAGTAATCAGTTTCTTCGCGACTCTTCAGTAACTGGTTGTGACTGGAGTGGGAGAAGGCAAAAAATTGAGGACGACGAAGGCTTGTCTAGTATAAGCGGGTTCTTCTTCAATCTTCAGTAAATTGATATACTGTAGATTGTAGACTTACCCAGGACGATTCAACCTCACACTGGCGAGGGCAAGGCAATCATTACGTTTTGTCCAAACAAGGAAAGAGCATATTATAAATCCAGACAATTTAATTTATATCACAGATACTGACATATGATGAAATTACAAGTAGAGTGACCACCGTCACAGATTGATTGCATGTATATTAAGCAATTATATAAAGTTAATACCAAGTCTCTGCGAGTAAGGCAATTACACACGAAGTTCTTAAACTACCACAGGCTGTGGAGGGATTGTACTCTCAGACAGTGATGTCAGAATAATTATGTGATTACCAGGCATTGCTTTTAATGAAAATCCCTGTATTACAGAGGTCATTAAAAAAGTTTCCATTTAAATTTTGTTTGTTGTGCACACAGTCGTAGAGGAAGCGTTTAAGCTCCTTCCGGTTTGCGCTACGTGGATAGGGCAGACATAGAGCTAATAAAATCCTTGCCTACGTCATAAAGACGTAATGGGATTAAGTCAGTGCAGTTACCCTGTAGGTCTGGCAACGAAGACTATTTTTCATCCATGGAAGCACGCTACCTAGCTCATAAAACTGCACAAAGCACCGCGTTTTGCGTCACTCACTCAGTTCACACATTAGTCCCACCTCAGTCGTCGGTTTCGTCTCTCGAACGTTATTGGTCGATGTGTAAACTGGAGCAGCAGCCTGCCGCCAAGCTGGACAGCAGACAACATTACCATGGAGTGAGACTCGCAGAGTCCAGGTCTACTGTAAAGTCCGTCGCGACGTGTGACTATGTTGTTGACAGATGCCGGAGTAGAAGGCACCCTTACGTGGTGTCGTTCTTGCTGGTGAGCGCTGCGATCAGCGCAGCCACTTGCACCGAGTCCCTGGAAGTCTGGCAGGCTGCATGAAGTTTTCCCCGAGTGCACTTGAAATTCAAATAATTTTCTTTGTTTCTTACGCAACTAGAGTGGTTCTGCCATCTTGCCATTGCATTACTAACTGCTTTGTGCTAAATAAAGGGAAATTCTTAACCTTTTTAACCTCTTTTCTCTTCTAACAAATCCCCATATGTAACAGGGCCATTTGCAGTAATAATCCGGCATTGTGAATTAGTGTGTTCCATAGTACAAGGGCGTGCCGAAAAAATACCTCAGGATTTTTATGGTAACACTCATAATACTTTTCAGACAATTTTCCGTGTGTAACAGGGCCACCTGCAGCAATACATCCGACAACGTAAATCAGTGTCTCCCATAATACGCGGGAGTAATGAAAAGTAACGCCTCCGAATTTTTTATGTGAAAACTCGTTACAGCTTTTTAAACAAAACAAACGTTATTAACGGACTTGTTAGTGTGTAGCGTGTAACGATACGGTGTGTAATGAACTAAGTCGTTGCGTGATAAACAGCATACTGTGCTCCAGTTTAGAATTCGAAAAGCACCCTGTCTTTCAGCGTGACAATGCCGAACCACATACAGCTGCTGCGACCTCTGCAAGAAATCGGCAGCTGAGAAAAAACTACAGTTAAGATTTATATATGAAGATGGTATCTGTTCTTTCGGACATGTCCGAAAGAACAGATACCATCTTCATATATAAATATACACTACTGGCCATTAAAATTGCTACACCAAGAAGAAATGCAGATGATAAACGGGTATTCATTGGACAGATATATTATACTAGAACTGACATGTGATTACATTTTCACGCAATTTGGGTGCATAGATCCTGAGACATCAGTATCCAGAACAACCACTTCTGGCCGTAATAACGGCCTCGATACGCCTGGGCATTGAGTCAAACAGAGCTTGGATGGCGTGTACAGGTACAGCTGCCCATGCAGCTTCAACACGATACCGCAGTTTATCAAGAGTAGTGACTGGCTTATTCTGACGAGCCAGTTGCTCGGCCACTATTGACCAGACGTTTTCAATTGGTGAGAGATCTGGAGAATGTGCTGGCCAGGGCAGCAGTCGAACATTTTCTGTATCCACAAAGGCCCGTACAGGACCTGCAACAAGCGGTCGTGCATTATCCCGCTGAAATGTAGGGTTTCGCAGGGATCGAATGAAGGGTAGAGCCACGAGTCGTAAAACATCTGAAATGTAACGTCCACTGTTCAAATCGCCGTCAATGCGAACAACAGGTGACCGAGACGTGTAACAAATGGCACCCCATACCATCCCGCCGGGTGATACGCCAGTATGGCGATGACGAATAAACGCTTCCAATATGCGTTCACCGCGATGTCACCAAACACGGATGCGACCATCATGGTGCTATAAACAGAACCTGGATTCATCCGAACAAGTGACATTTTGCCATTCGTGCACCCAGGTTCGTCGTTGAGTACACGATCGCAGGCGCTCCTGTTTGTGTTGCAACGTCAAGGGTAACCGCAGCCATGGTCTCTGAGCTGATAGTCCATGCTGCAGCAAACGTCGTCGAACTGCTCGTGCAGATAGTTGTTGTCTCGCAAACGTTCGCATCTGTTGAATCAGGGATCGAGACGTGGCTGCACGAGCCGTTACAGCCATGCGGATAAGATGCCTGTCATCTCGACTGCTAGTGATACGAGGCCGTTGGGATCCAGCACGGCGTTCCGTATTACCCTCCTGAACCCACCGATTACATATTCTGCTAACAGTCATTGGATCTCGACCAACGCGAACAGCAATGTCGCGATACGATAAACTGCAATCGCGATAGGCTACAATCCGACCTTTATCAAAGTCGGAAACGTGATGGTATGCATTTCTCCTCCTTACATGAGGCATCACAACAACTTTTCACCAGGCAACGCCGGTCAACTGATGTTTGCGTATGACAAATCGGTTGGAAACTTTCCTCATGTCAGCACGTTGTAGGTGTCGCCACCGGTGCCAACCTTGTGTGAATGCTCTGAAAGGCTAATCATTTGCATCTCACAGCATCTTCTTCCTGTTCGTTAAATTTCGCGTCTGTAGCACGCCATCTTCGTGGAGTAGCAATTTTAATGGCTCACCGGCTATTTGAATATCTTCGTCTTCTGTGCGGATGCATAAACAGTGCCCGAACTCTTACGGGAATCGGCAGAAAGCCGTGAGTAATGTGTATAATGGGCAGGGGTACTATGAATATAGTGCGGGACAATAAGTTGGGAATGTGGGTCTCACGGGACGCGTGCCACAGATAAGTCCCTGCAGTCGGACAATCGTCTGTGTCCTCGGTGGCTCAGAAGGATAGAACGTCTGACATGCAAGCAGCAGATCCCGGGTTCGAGTCCCGGTCTGGGTACACATTTTCAACTGTCCCCGTTGACGTATGCAGCTATGGCTATTCATTTGATTGGAATTACATTTAAGATTTATGGTAAGTTACAGTCAGTCAGAATGTAGGTACTTCAGTTGGTAATTTCCTGATAAAGTCATAGTACTTTCTGTGAAGTGACGCTCCTGCCAGTCATCCTGTCACCCTGTGGAAATGATTTGCCTTCTGAAACGACATGATCGGCCCACACCACCATCCACACAGCCGGATTGAGGGAGGGTTGACCCATTATCTCCATCCTCCACAAAGCGAAGAATCTGCTGTTCACTGGCCGACGGGTGCGGCCAGGAAATGCGAGCACACCTGGTGTGGAGGCGGCGTGCGTCGAGGATGGGAGAGGGATGGGCTGTGGCAGGGGGGCAGGTACGACTTCAAAGGCTTTGCAGGCGTAATAAGTCTTGAAAGTCTCTTCGGGCTCTGGTACGCAAAGAATATGCCATTACCGACGAGGACAGTTTAATCCAAGATGTTGCGCATTTTATGGCTGTTTTTAAAGAAAATTTATACTGTGAGAAGCAGATTCGTCGGGTTATGGAAATCTGGCCACCATCGGAGGTGCACGAAGAGGAGCATAGCACGGTGGGCGTTATTCCTTACGCCGGGCGCATATCGTTTGAGACTGGAAGAATTTTAAGGAGTTTTAACATGAAGAGTGTGTTCCGTCCACCTTCCAAGATTAGAGCACTACTCGGTTCTGTGAAGATGATTTGGGGCTTAGGAAGCCGGGCATATACAGAATTGCGTGTCAATGTTCGAAGGCTTACATCGGTCGTTCGATTCGTACATTCCATGATAGGCTACAACAGCCGGAAAAATCGGCGGTAGCAGAACATTTCTCAAACGAGGGACACGGTATGAAATTTGACGAAACTGTGCTAGTTGTCAACACTTCCGGTTTCTGCAACAGTGTTTATAAAAGAGTTAACTGAAATTAGGTTGCCGTATAATTTGATTAATAGAAGCGATGGCAGGACGTGGAACCCTGTACTATCCCGCTTCAAAACAGAACGTTCTTCGGTGCGGCCAGTTAGAGTGTTAGAAAATCGTCGCCGCCGGTGTTCTGCTTGCCCAGTCTTGGAGGGCAGCAACGGCAGTGGGCGGCGCGTGCGCCGTGTGCGGTACGGAGGCCTGGATAGACCGTCGATTTGCTGCCTTGGCATCAGTTCTCAGCGGTACTCAGCAGCAGAAGCAGCGTTCTCCTGAAGATGGCGTGTAGTTGGTTCGCCGAAATATTGAATCGATTTGATGTTATGCTCCGGCAGGAAACCGGAAGAGACTTTTAAAAATAATGGTATATCCTTAAACTTACGTAATACACGATGACTAGCCTAGGGCTGAACAGTAGGCGCGTCCACTTCTCTGGGTGTTTGAAAAATACGGAAATAGGAAGGAAAGGGGAAGGTGCTTCACTTTGATTCAGTGGTGACCGGTCGGAGAGAGCAGACACGGCACGAAGCTGTCTGCATCAGAAAGCTGGAAGAAGTCAAAACCGTCTGCAGTGTCTGGAAGCTGGATCACTAGGGAGCCAAGCTACTGTATTCTGCTCCTCAGGAGAAGTGACACCTTTCTCAGCCCCCACCCCCAAAATTGGCTGATCGGTGGTGTGAGAATGGAGTTGAAAGCGTACCCTTTCAGCAGCTTTTACCAGAAACAACCTCTCCTGTCCTGAAGGGCAGATGGGTTGGTCACATAGACTGCGCAAGAGCTCGTGCTATGTTCCAAGCCTGTAGCTCGGTTGCAGGCACATGTATGAAAGAAAATTTTAAATATATGGTCAGTAAATTACACCCGATGACTCACACGAGCTGCGCACCTTGTGCAACATGTTACCGTGTGCGCTGGTAGCCACTTTCTCTTCTCCGACTTTCTTGTTCCAGTCGCGAATGGTCGATAGCAAAAACGACTGCTGGTGAGACTCCGTCTGTGCTCAACACTCTCTAATTTTATCTTACGATGTATTCGCGAAATAAATGTAGAAGGAAGGGAAATAGTGGATCACTAGGTTGTGAGAACGTATACCTTCGGAACTATAACAGTTATCCACATCGTGATGGGCAACAGGTATCTTACAGCATCTGCCACTGAAATCTAATGAGCCCCTCTGTGTGGCTTTCGCGCTTACTGGAAGAACCCGTGACGAAACGTGCTGCTCTTCTTTGGATGTTCTCAGTTTACGGTACGAATGCTACCTGGTAAGAGTCTCAGACTGAGTAGTAGCAGTCAAGTAGCAACTGAACGAGGGTTTTCTAAGCTTACAGGTTAATTATTACAGCAAAGTAAAAGCGATCTCCCTCACGGGTTTACTACACTTCTTGAGGATTCTACCAATTAATCTCATCCTCGGAACTTCCTTTCCTACAACTACTTTTATGTGGCAAAACCACTTTAAATCATTACGAACGAACGCTCCTAGTTATTTAATCTATGTGAGTGTTACCAGTGATATTTCGGCAGTCGTGTAATCAAACAATCATCGGTATTTGCACCTATACAGAGTGTTACAAAAAGGTACGGCCAAACTTTCAGGAAACATTCCTCACACACAAATAAAGAAAAGATGTTATGTGGACATGCGTCCGGAAACGCTTAATTTCCATGTTAGAGCTCATTTTAGTTTCGTCCACCTACGCTCAATGGAGCACGTTATCATAATTTCATACGGGATACTCTACCTGTGCTACTAGAACATGTGCCTTTACAAGTACGACACAACATGTGGTTCATGCGCGATGGAGCTCCTGCACATTTCAGTCGAAGTGTTCGTACGCTTCTCAACAACAGATTCGGTGACCGATGGATTGGTAGAGGCGGACCAATTCCATGGCCTCCACGCTCTCCTGACCTCAACCCTCTTGACTTTCATTTATGGTGGCATTTGAAAGCTCTTGTCTACGCAACCGCGGTACCAAATGTAGAGACTCTTCGTGCTCGTATTGTGGACAGCTGTGATAAAATACGCCATTCTCCAGGGCTGCATCAGCGCATCAGGGATTCCAAGCGACGGAGGGTGGATGCTTGTATCCTCGCTAACGGATGGCATTTTGAACATTTCCTGTAACAAAGTGTTTGAAGTCACGTTGGTACGTTCTGTTGCAGTGTGTTTCCATTCCATGATTAATGTGATTTGAAGAGACGTAATAAAATGAGCTCTAACATGGAAAGTAAGCGTTTCCGGACACATGTCCACATAACATATTTTCTTTCTTTGTGTGTGAGGAATGTTTCCTGAAAGTTTGGCCGTACCTTTTTGTAACATCCTGTATATGCGGCGCAAGTTGCATCCCTTTACGCTGAGCGTCAACTGCCCTCTGAAACAAATGGCTCTGAGCATTATGCGACTTAACTTCTGAGGTCATCAGTGGCTTAGAACTTAGAACTAATTAAACCGAACTAACCTAAGGACATTATACACATCCATGCCCGAGGCAGGATTCGAACCTGCGACCGTAGCGGTCGCTCGGCTCCAGCATGTAGCGCCTAGAACCGCACGGCCACTCCGGCCGGCCCCTCTGAAACAGCGCGGTCGGCCGGTGCCTAACGTTGATCATGTTCACATCTTCCTACATTTCGCAACGATTTTCTAGCGATGCGACATTGCTGTATGCAATAGCTTCCTCTGCGGAAAGTCTAACTGAACTTCCCATGTTATCTGCTAGGTTATTTACACCGCTTTGCAATAATTAAGGATCTGATACTGTAAGTAGGCTGTTTAGGTTTTCTTATTGGTAACGACACGTAGCGCTCTGTATGAAAAATCACTGGCTGTGCTGTGTGCAGTCTGTGGCTAGTTTGCATTGTTGTCTGCCATTGTAGTGTTGGGGAGATGGATGTGAACAGCGCGTAGCATTGAGCAGTTGGAGGTGAGCCGGCAGCAGTGGTGGATGTTGGGAGAGAAATGGCTGAGTTTTGAAATTTGTAAGACTGGATGTCATGAACTGCTATGTATATTATGATTTTTCAACACTATTAAGGTAAATACATTGTTTGTTTGCTATCAAAATCTTTCATTTGCTAACTATGCCTATCAGTAGTTAGTGCCTTCAGTAGTTTGAATCTTTTATTTGGCTCGTAGTAGTGGCGCTCGCTGTATTGCAGTAGTTCGAGTAACGAAGATTTTTGTGAGGTAAGTGATTTGTGAAACGTATAGGTTAATGTTAGTCAGGGCCATTCTTTTGTAGTGATTTTTGAAAGTCAGATTGCGTTGCGCTAAAAATATTGTGTGTCAGTTTAAGCACAGTCATGTATAATTTTTCTAAGGGGACGTTGCATATGGCGACCCTGCCAGGATACGAACCTGGAATCTTCTGATGTGAACAGCGTGTAGCATTGAGCAGTTTGGAGGTGAGCCGCCAGCAGTGGTGGGATTTTTGAAAGTCAGATTTCGTTGCGCTAAAAATATTGTGTGTCAGTTTAAGCACAGTCATGTATAATTTTTCTAAGGGGGCGTTGCAATACATAAAATGAGACAACATATTGACAAGTTCGTAGAAATGACTGAAAGTGCGCGTTCATGTTGCCAATCGTGCACAGTAAAATCAATGGCTCTGAGCGCTATAGGACTTATCTTCTAAGGTCATAAGTCCCCTAGAACTTAGAACTACTTAAACCTAACTAACCTAAGGACTGCACACACATCCATGCCCGAGGCAGGATTCGAACCTGCGACCGTAGTGGTGGCGCGGTTCCAGACTGTAGCACCTAGAACCACTCGGTCACTCCGGCCGGCCGTGTACAGTAAGTTGGACGTCATAGGACGGGAGGTCAGCATGACTGTAACGCTAAACTGCGCCGGTCCCGCAACATGAGGAAGTTTATGAAACGGAAAAAGACAGGGTGGCTCAATCAGCGAGAACTTACTGTGGACTGTGGTGGTTTTCTTCATTACAGCGTGGGCCGAAGACAACATTTTGATGACTTCGCACGGAGAAGAATCAATCGGGAAACTGGAAGAAGGACGATGAGCGTACCCCAGAAGTTTCGTATAGCTGGTCGCATTCTTTCAAAAGTGTGGAGAGTGTTCCGAGCAACGGGGACGGCTGCTCGAGGCAGAGGAGGCGACCCACCGCAGCAGCAAACGACCGACAATTCCGCAGCAGGCAAGAAGCCACGCACGTCGCACAGCGGGTGCAGTTGGCCACACTTTGACAATGCTGTGAGGCACACAGTCGCTCTCTCCAGAGTGGCGCGGCGGCTGCAGGGGGCGGGCCCTTTGCCCGACTACTTGCACGTTGTGTTCTGCTGACGCAAGCACGTCGGCGGCACCGTCTGCCACGGTGTCAAGAGCACAGGGACTGGACCGACGAGGAGTGCGGTCGCGTGCTCTTCTCGGATGAGGCCACGTTCAGTCCGTGTAGTGATTCTCATATTGCAAGAGGTCATAACACATACTTGTAAGTAGGCTGTTTAGGTTCTTATATTGGTAACGCCGCCGCCACGTAGCGCTCTCTGTAAAATCACTGGCTGTGCTGTGTGCAGTCTGTGGCTAGTTTGCATTGTTGTCTGCCATTGTAGTGTTGGGCAGCTGGACGTGAACAGCGCGTAGCGTTGCGCAGTTGGAGGTGAGCCGCCAGCAGTGGTGGATGTGGGGAGAGAAATGGCGGAGATTTGAAATTTGTAAAACTGGATGGCATGAACAGCTATATATATTATGATTATTAAGCTGGCAGTAGTGGCGCTCGCTGTGTTGCAGTAGTTCGAGTAACGAAGATTTTTGGTGAGGTAAGTGATTTGTGAAAGGTATAGGTTAATGTTAGTCAGGGCCATTCTTTTGTAGAGATTTTTGAAAGTCAGATTGCGTTGCGCTAAAAATATTGTGTGTCAGTTTAAGCACAGTCCTGTATAATTGTTCTAAGGGGACGTTTCATATGTCGACCCTTAGCCGAGGATTCCTCACTGGAATCTTCTGATTTTTTTCTTGTAGTTTGTGTAATTAGTGTAGGTATTGTTTATTGCTAGCGTGTAATTGTAGAGAGAATCTTCTTTGTAGTTGCAGTTTTTCATTCTTGTACAGTAAAACAGTTGTGGCATGCATGTAGATTTGCACCAAGTATTTCGCAGCTGCGCTTGCAATTAACTACATATTATTTTCAGTGCTATGTTAATGTGTTCTCTTATTTTTGCTCTTCAAATTGTGCTTTTCTGTGTTATGGTGTGAAATATTGTGACAATAATGGCGTGTGAAAAACGTAACACTAGGCTTCAAAGTAAACTGAGAAATAATAGTGACGACGAGCGTAGCTTATCAGCACCACTGTGTAGTGAATTAACAGACATTCGAAGTAGTAATTTGGTAATTGTGCATAGGGAAATGGAGCGGGCGGCAAATAATGGCGTAGACAGTGAAACAGGTAGTGAACAAGGAAGCATTATCGATCGATCGGTCGGCAACAGCTCGCCTCAGGAATCCGAAATGACAGAACACAATATTGCAAATACTGTAGACTTAGGTTTTGGGTCCCCACCGTTTTCTCAAATGAGTCAAGACACATTTTCTGCTTGTCAAAATGTGAATGTTGCCGGTGAAAATGCACTGCCAGAAAGCATAGAGGAACAGATTCCAGACACTAATACATTATTATTGCAATTAATGCAACAAATGGAACAAAATCAGAGACAGATGGGACAAAGGCTTCAAAAGTTAGGCACAATGGAACAACACCAGAAACAAACACAGCGAGCGCCACTACTGCCAGCTTAATAATCATAATATATATAGGAGTTCATGCCATCCAGTCTTGCAAATTTCAAATCTCCGCCATTTCTCTCCCCACATCCACCACTGCTGACGGCTCACCTCCAACTGCGCAACGCTACGTGCTGTTCACGTCCAGCTGCCCAACACTACAATGGCAGACTACAATGCAAACTAGCCACAGACTGCACACAGCACAGCCAGTGATTTTACAGAGAGCGCTACGTGGCGGCGGCGTTACCAATATAAGAACCTAAACAGCCTACTTACATAAAATTGTTCAAAGGGGACGTTTCATACTGCAAGCAGTAACATTGTCGAACGCCCAACACTACAATGGCAGACAACAATGCAAACTAGCCACAGACTGCACACAGCACAGCCAGTGATTTTACAGAGAGCGCTACGTGGCGGCGGCGTTACCAATATAAGAACCTAAACAGCCTACTTACATAAAATTGTTCAAAGGGGACGTTTCATACTGCAAGCAGTAACATTGTCGAACGCCCAACACTACAATGGCAGACAACAATGCAAACTAGCCGCAGACTGCACACAGCACAGCCAGTGATTTTACAGAGAGCGCTACGTGGCGGCGGCGTTACCAATATAAGAACCTAAACAGCCTACTTACATAAAATTGTTCAAAGGGGACGTTTCATACTGCAAGCAGTAACATTGTCGAACGCCCAACACTACAATGGCAGACAACAATGCAAACTAGCCACAGACTGCACACAGCACAGCCAGTGATTTTACAGAGAGCGCCACGTGGCGGCGGCATTACCAATATAAGAACCTAAACAGCCTACTTACATAAAATTGTTCAAAGGGGACGTTTCATACTGCAAGCAGTAACATTGTCGAACGTGACCGTTTTGGTGATACAAGTGTTGTAGTGTGGGAGACATAACGTTTCATGGGTGTACTGACCTCCAAATTTTTGAAGACAGCACCCTCACTGGTCAACGTTACACTGTATTCTTTGCACACGTGCGTCTTTTCAGGGATACATTCTGTGCTGAGTTTATTTCTACGGATAACAATGCGTGACCCCATCGAACAGCACCGAGCTGTGGTCGGCTCGTGGTGATGCCGTTTTTCTCTTTTTGGCATGTTGTCACTATCTAGATGGCATCTTATTGCTCCGTCAGTTACTGCCTGAACGAGTTGCTCACTTACCTCCGTCAGTGGCAGCAGCGGCATTTATCGATACTAGTACTGCTGTACCTTCTTCGGTGTGGCCGCTATATTTCCGTGTCGTGCTGTGTGTGAGGCAGTTAGTCGGTTGCGGCGGATCGGCGAGGAAGTCTCTGCGGCGCGGGGTCAGGCCGGGGCCGCTGGCGGCGTGCACGCGCGGTCGGAGTCGTGTGCCACTAGCTGCGAGCTTTGTAGCTCACCGAACCTGCGTGCTGGAGTTGAGTAATCGGTGAACCTGCTGTGAAATCTCAATTGCTGCGACATCTCTTCGTCGACTGGTGGTTGTTGCTCCCTGGGCTGTTGCCGCAAGCAGCAACGTGACGGTGTGCTGGAGTCGGCAAAATTTTGCAGACGTCTTCCTGTACGATGTTTAACTTTTGAAATAATTATAATGTATTAGTAAAGTGCACCAGCGGAACCTTCCGTCTCGTGGCCGTTAACGTTCCAGTTACCTGCGTCGGTCGTCGGCGTAGTTTTGCGGCAGTGTGTTTTCCTCGCCGTGTCGGTGCTGTCCGGTAGTTTGACAGCTCGATGTTGTTGTCCCTGTTTCTTTGAATGGTTATTTTGCCTTGACTGTATTTAGACGCCAATTATTAAGATATAGTCCTGCTGAGATCCTCGTCCTCGCTGACAGTTTTGGTACTCGTGTCGTCGGTCGTGTGGAAGGGAATTAATCAGGTTGTCAGTTGGTTCTTCAGCCGTCCCTAGGTCGTGCTGCCTCTCGATTACTTAGTATTACTCTTGGCTGCCTGTCTCACCTAAACTGTTATTAGAGTTTCCTCCCCAGGCCGACCCCTGGAACACTTCTGAGCACCACTGTTCTGGTGTTTGTGATTGTGATTTTCCTTTGTCACGAGTACTGTGCCAGGCCTTCAGCTGTGTATTAATTTTGTCTGTTCTATGTTCAGTATATGGCCTTCAGCCGAACTTCATGTGTTTTAAGATTAGACCTTCAGTCATGTTTAGTTAAAATTCTTGTTTGCTCTGTATTTAGGCCTTCAGCCACGTTTGTTTCGAAATTTGTGGTTTTCAGCCATAATGTGTAAATTCCTGTCTGTAAGGTTTCTCTTTAATTATCTTCAATTCTT
The DNA here is from genome assembly GCF_023864275.1 of Schistocerca cancellata. Taxonomy (NCBI): domain Eukaryota; kingdom Metazoa; phylum Arthropoda; class Insecta; order Orthoptera; family Acrididae; genus Schistocerca; species Schistocerca cancellata. Next base: position 525,028,538 of record NC_064633.1, read on the forward strand.
AAAATGGCCTTCAGCCATACTGTGTAAATTCTTATCTTAAGATTTGTCTTTAATTATTTTGAATAATTGTTTGGGCCTTCAGCTGTTAAGATATTTCAAGTTTTGTTAAGATGGTTTTTTGTTGTACTGTGTAAATGCTTGTCTTTAAAGGTTCCCTTTTAATATGTTCAAATATTATTGGGCTTTCAGCCGAGGAATTAATTTAAATTTTCGTTAATAGGGCTTTTAGCCGACATTGGTAAATGCTTGCCTTCTAAAGAATTTCCTTTGTTGATCTGAAATACTGTATGTGCCTTTAGCCGAGAAGACATTTTAATTTTAGTTAAAGTAAGACCTTCAGCCGTTTGTCTAAATGCTTGTGTTTCAAAAAGGAATTATTCAAACCTTTTTATTGAAAAGTTACTTCGGTCCTCAGCTGTGAATTGATCCTTGTTGTTTTAAAGAGAAAACTGTGCATTGTGTTTTCAAGGAATAAAGTTGTGTGTTCTCGTGTAGCTAACAGTAACTGATCTTGGCCCCTTTCCACAACCTGATCCTCTGTGTCCTGCGATACCAGATTTCAAGCACAGCTGCAGGAGCTCTCTGAATTGGACTGGTCTGACATGTCCGTTCCCCCGACTTAAACCCCATCGACCAGGGGCAGAGTACTGCAGCACGCCCACGTGCACCGAGGCCGTCTGTGGCAGGTGTCAACCCCGCGTGGGGACGGAGTGGTAACTGCTCATCGGCCTTGAGGCCAGCGTGTAAGCGTGTCGCAAGCCGTGCATTGCTCTTCGTCGTAATCACATACCCCATTAAGAGGCGTGCGCAGGGGACCCTAATTAATCGTGGTGACTACCGTGTAATTATTCTCTTTGAATAAAAATCTCAGTTTTGTTCGCCTCACCACGTAATTCTTTCAGTTTCCTTCTGTACTACACTGTGGCATCTCGTTCTATGGGGTAGTTCAAGTTTCATCGAGCTCTGTTACTTGCTAGTGGCACACGATGCCAAATTAATTCCGTTTCTAACTTTCGCATAGTAGTGTGTAGCGTAAACTATGACTATTACAATTTTAGATACAGTTGACGGGCATGAAAGGGAAGCAGTGGTTGGGAAGGGAGTGAGACAGGGTTGTAGCCTCTCCCCGATGTTATTCAGTCTGTATATTCAGCAAGCAGTAAAGGAAAGAATAGAAATATTCGGAGTAGGTATTAAAAGCCATGGAGAAGAAATAAAAACTTTGAGGTTCGCCGATGACATTGTAATTCTGTCAGAGACAGCAAAGGACCTGGAAGAGCAGCTGAACGGAATGGACAGTGTCTTGAAAGGAGGATATAAGATGAACATCAACAAAAGCAAAACAAGGATAATGGAATGTAATCGAGTTCACTCAGGTGATGCTGAGGGAATGGAACAAAATAACTGATGATGGTCGAAGTAGAGAGGATATAAAATGTAGACTGGCAATGGCAAGGAAAGCCTTTCTGAAGAAGAGAAATTTGTTAACATCGAGTATAGATTTAAGTGTCAGGAAGTCGTTTCTGAAAGTATTTGTATGGAGTGTAGCCATGTATGGAAGTGAAATATGTACGATAAATAGTTTGGACAAAAAGAGAATAGAAGCTTTTGAAATGTGGTGCTACAGAAGAATGCTGAAGATTAGATGGGTAGATCACATAATGAGGAGGTATCGAATAGGGTTGGGGAGAAGAGGAGTTTATGCCACAACTTGACTAGAAGAAGGGATCGGCTGGTAGGACATGTTCTGAGGCATCAAGGGATCACCAATTTAGTATTGGTGGGCAGCGTGGAGGGTAAAAATCGTAGAGGGAGACCAAGAGATGAATACACTAAGCAGATTCAGAAGGATGTAGGTTGCAGTAGGTACTGGGAGATGAAGAAGCTTGCACAGGATAGAGTACATGGAGACCTGCATCAAACCAGTCTCAGGACTGAAGACCACGACAACAACAAACACAGGATAGTGCTTCAAACCTTTTACAACTTTCTTGTGACATATCTGTAGCGAAGTGATGCTTCTACAGCTAGTTGTAACAATCTATCGGGTCAAGTACTTCCGTGAATTTCCTGTAGTGTTCACCCAATAATGTTAACAAACATAATTTTTATCTCGTCAAATGAAGTCACAATTGCGAATAAGGACTGCCATCAGCTGTAGAATGGAATGACGACAATGAAAATTTGTGCCGCGCCGGGACTCGAACCCGGATTTCGCTTCTATCGCGAGCGGTACCATCTGGCTACACGTGCACGGCTCGCTGCCACAGCCAGTCTTCCACGCGTCGTCAACCACGAGCGATTAGCGGGAAATCCGGGTCCGAGTTTCGGTCCGGCGCAAGTTTTCGTTCCATTCTACAGCTAACAGTATAGTCATTATTCGCAGTTGCTAATTCATTTGATGTGTATCGTAACGGCTGTGGTCGCAGCGGTGCGTGTCTGACGGAACTTTACATCGTAATCAGAATAGTACAGGCACTGCAATATCGTAATTTTTATCTTGTTTTAGGAATCGCAGCAATGGATACTTGGCACCCGAAACAAGGCATTTATTAATTTTTACTGAGGATTGCTGCGTACTATACAGTCGGGTGGATGGAGCTATAAGCAGATGATAAAAATCGGCACTCTTTCAGTGAAGAATGTCTGTGCGAAATTTCGTGCCAATCTCAAGTCCACAGTTTGTGGCATCCTCTAGAATGGGTCCGACGGGACAAAGAGAAACCTCGGCTCGTGCTGCAGGTAAAACCGCGCCAGCCCCGCTCCCCTGTGGATGTGTCTGTCTGCAGCGGCCCCTGTGCAGCAGACGGGTAGACTGTACCGCGCTGCAGGGGCGGCGCGTGCGCCGTGGCTGGGTGTGGCTGGCTTCCGCAGAGGCAGCGGAAAGCGCCGGGGACGGCCGACCGCCAACCGCCAACCGCCACACGCCAACCGGGTCACGGCTGCTCCCGGCTGCGCACAGTCTGAGCTGCTGGGAGTCTGGGACTCGCCGCAGCGTAACGTAGCACCGAGGCCATCGGCGGGTTCACCTCAGTAGGTCACATATGAAAAGCATTTACAAATACCGCTACCAGTCACACAATTGATTGATACTTAAATTATTTAATTAGGAACGTGTTTGGAGCTTAGACCTCATCGTCAATCTACGGTGGGAGTGGGTCTTATCCAACCCGCACCGCCTTCAAACACCACACACAAGATTTTCATATCCTCTCTCTCACTACCAGCAAACTGTTAGTCCTTCCGAAAAACTGAACAGAACCTTTTCGTATGTAATTTAATTTACATTCTGTACTGGAATGCAGTCTTGCCAGAAACGAAATTTTCGAATTATTCGAGGGAAACGTGCGAAAGTGATCTTTAAAAGCGCTTTCTCGAATAAATCGAAAACGTGTTGTCCAGTGAAAACGTTTCCCAGTACAAAATTGCTTTCCGCGTCACAAAAAAGGTGGCTAACACTTCATGGTGACGCTGCATTTTGTACGGATATCATTGCAGGGCACGTCTTAGTGTTCTCCAAACAGTAGTGCGTGGAATACCAGTGCGACGTGCGACTTCACGATTGCTGCCTTCATCATGTGGAATGAACCCTCTAAAGTCTTCATTTCTTCCTGAACCGTCCGAGCAGCAGTAGCACTTGAGTCTGGTCGCCCAATATGGAGCCGATCGTCTAAACGACCCGTGGCTTTGAACTTTGCGATCATTTTCTTCACCGTGGCACTTGTCGCCGGACCTTTATCCCTTCGAATACCCTGCTTAAGGAGATAAGATCGTACAGCTGCAGTATCAGATTCTGCAGTCTGATAGTAAAGCTTCACTAACAGTGCCTTTTCTGCAAAAGTTAACATGTCGCGGTTGCTGGCGCATCTAACTCAACTACAGCTCGTTTTGTACACGTCACCGACGTGTTCCCATCCAGCGCCATTTATTGGCCAGCTTTTGTACTCGTTTTTGGTTTCAATAAAACATCATGTCAATTTTCACCTCTCTCCCGCCGACCGGGGTGACCGAGCGGTTCTAGGCGCTACAGTCTGGAACCGCGCGACCGCTACGGTCGCAGGTTCCATCCTGCCTCGGGCATGGATGTGTGTGATGTCCTTAGGTTACTCAGGTTTAAGTAGTTCTACGTTCTAGGGGACTGATGACCTCAGAAGTCCCATAGTGTTCAGAGCCATTTCAAGCATTTTTCAGCTCTCTACCACAATATCCCATAAAGTAAGGCATTTTCAAATTTAAACGGACTGTAGGGTCACCCTGTAGAATAGATAGTTCCTATTCTCATTAATGTGTCTACGTGCGTGTTGGAGTGGCCATTCTGTGACGCTTCGTAGGGCTATCTCTCGTAATTACCATTTAGTAAGACGTTTCCGTTCGCGATATTATTATTTCCTTTATTTCATTTGCGTGATGGTGGGGGGAGGGGGGGTGGCTTCCCTTCTCAGTATGTCACCAGAGATCCGACTGTAGCATCACATGAGTATGCAAAACAGCGCAACCGACACCCCGTGCTAAAAGTTAAGTATTTTTCTTGCAACAACATATGGTAATATGCAATACTTACTTCAATCAATTGTCGCCTATTGCCCCCTTTCAAACTCTGAACAACCTCTACTTCTTTCAATTTATCTAGCTCTCGCATCAGTTATTTCCCACATCTGCGCGGTACTTTCAGTTCTAATCTCCCGTTCATAATCAGTAAATTGCGGTCAGAGACCTACCTGCCCCTGCAAGTTTTTTGTAGTTTAAAATCGACTTTCGAAATCTCTGCCTTACCATTATGCAGTCTGTCTTAAACCTGGCGTTTCGATGTCTCTTTCACATACACAACATTTTTTCATAACTGTTAAACCAAGTGTTGGGAATTATTTAATTGTATTCTATGCAAAACTATACTAATAGGCCTCGCGTTTCATTCCTTTCGTGCATTTCACGTTCTCCTGCTATTTCACCATACCTTTCCTTTCTTGTTAATGAATTACGATAAAGCTTATTTCTAGGAGTTATGCTCGCTGTTTATTTTCCGGACGCAGTTTTTGAGCATCTTTCAGCGTTTGCCTTTGTCCTTCATTTGCATCAGTTTATCAAATTTAAATTTATCACATATTCTGCAGGTCATTAAAACACTGTTTGTAGGCCAATTCCTTAAGAGGCTGTAGTTCCTTTCCCTGAAAACCCCTAAATACAGATTAAATATAATTTTTGTGTTTCATCCGGGGGAAACATGTTTTCTTCCGTTACTAGGCACATGCTGGTTTCATGTTACATGTTCGGAAAACGAAGATTCATTTTCTTTTGTAGTAGATCGATCGTCTCTCCTTGTAAATTACGATTATTCCTTCCATGTCATGCTATATCAATCAGAGGTCTAAAAAAAAGATAATAACCCTATCAAACTGATTTGTAGTGTTGCAAAAGGCTTGGATACCTGGACATTCTTTGAGAAGATTCGTGTAACCGCTTTCGGTTTTTCTCTGGATTTTATCAGGATGTCTCCCTTATGGCGCATCACTTGCTTCCTCTGAACAGAGTTACGAATGAAACTATTTTGAGCTTATCCCAGGGCCAATTTGCGACGTGCCTTCACGTATTGATCATTGGGCTTACTAGTACAGTCGTTCCTGCATGTATGGCTGGGCTGCTGTAGCCAGCAACTCAGAGAGTCAGGTTGCTTACCAGGTCTCAGTACACAGACACGAAGCAGGCCGCTGGCGCGCAGCAGGGGAGCGGAGACACGGCAGCTTCCGCCACGCCACGTCACGTGACGTCACCTTTTATGCTATGGAGCTGGACGAAGCTGCCTGCGCAGCGACGACCAGCCAGTGTCGTATTCAGTCTACACGCTTACGACACACAATGGGGGGAAAAAAATCGCAACGCCAAGGAATTGTGCGACGTAAACGAAAGTTGGTTGGCGTCTTTCTACATCTGAAACATAATGTCCACACAGATTTCGTGCCAGTCGTCCAAGAGTGGCGCTAATGGCGCCAGTATGAGGACGCAGATCTGGCTCGCTTTAAATACACGCAGCAACGGTCGTGAGCGTCGGTTACCCTTGAGGCTGGACGTGCTGAGTTGATGTCAGTCAAGAATGCCTTTAAGGAGACGAAGACGCCACTATTATTACCGACGACTGTGCCGCTAAATCGGAGTTATTGAACGCAGTTTTCCGAAATTCCTTCACCAGGGAAGACGAATGGAATATTCCAGAATTTGAAACACGAACAGCTGCTAGCATGAGTTTCTTAGAAGTACATACCTTAGGGGTTGCGAAGCAACTCAAACCGCTTGATACGGGCAAGTCTTCAGGTCCAGATTGTATACCGATTAGGTTCCTTTCAGATTACGCTGATACAATAGCTCCCTACTTAGCAATCATATACAACCGCTTGCGCACCGAAAGATCTGTAACTACAGATTGGAAAATTGCGCTGGTCGCACCAGTGTTTACGAAGGGTAGTAGGAGTAATCCATCGAACTACAGACCTATATCATTGACGTCGGTTTGCAGTAGGGTTTTGGAGCATATACTGTATTCAAACATTATGAATCACCTCGAAGGGAACGATCTATTGATACGTAATCAGCATGGTTTCAGAAAACATCGTTCTTTGCAACGCAGCTAGCTCTTTATTCGCACGAAGTAATGGCCGCTATCGACAGAGGATCTCAAGTTGATTCCGTATTTCTAGATTTCCGGAAAGCTTTTGACACCGTTACTCACAAGCGACTTCTAATCAAGCTGCGGGCCTATGGGGTATCGTCTCAGTTGTGCGACTGGATTCGTGATTTCCTGTCAGGAAGGTCGCAGTTCGTAGTAATAGACGGCAAATCATCGAGTAAATCTGAAGTGTCACAGGGAAGCGTCCTGGGACCTCTGCTGTTCCTGATCTATGTAAATGACCTGGGTGACGATCTGAGCAGCTCTCTTAGGTTGTTCGCAGATGAAGCTGTAATTTACCGTCTAGTAAGGTCTTCCGAAGACCAGTATCAGTTGCAAAGCGATTTAGAAAAGATTGCTGTATGGTGTGGCAGGTGGCAGTTGACGCTAAATAAAGAAAAGTGTGAAGTGATCCACATGAGTTCCAAAAGAAATCTGTTGGAATTCTATTACTCGATAAATAGTACAATTCTCAAGGCTGTCAATTCAACTAAGTACCTGGATGTAAAAATTACGAACAACTTCAGTTGGAAAGACCACATAGATAATATTGTGGGGAAGGCGAGCCAAAGATTGCGTTTCATTGGCAGTACACTTAGAAGATACAACAAGTCCACTAAAGAGACAGCTTACAGTACACTCGTTCGTCCTCTGTTAGAATATTGCTGCGCGGTGTGGGATCCTTACCAGGTGGGCCGGCCGCGGTGATCTAGCGGTTCTAGGCGCTCAGTCCGGAACCGCGCGACTGTAAGGTCGCAGGTTCGAATCCTGCCTCGGGCATTGATGTGTGTGATGTCCTTAGGTTAGTTAGGTTTAAGTAGTTCTAAGTTCTAGGGGACTGATGACCACAGGTGTTAAGTCCCATAGTGCTCAGAGCCATTTGAACCTTACCAGGTGGGATTGACGAAGGACATCGAAAGGGTGCAGAAAAGGGCAGCTCGTTTGGTATTATCATTTAATAGGGGAGAGAGTGTGGTAGATATGATACGCGAGTTGGGATGGAAGTCATTAAAGCAAAGACGTTTTTCGTCGCGGCGAGATCTACACTCCTGGAAATGAAAAAAAGAACACATTGACACCGGTGTGTCAGACCCACCATACTTGCTCCGGACACTGCGAGAGGGCTGTACAAGCAATGATCACACGCACGGCACAGCGGACACACCAGGAACCGCGGTGTTGGCCGTCGAATGGCGCTAGCTGCGCAGCATTTGTGCACCGCCGCCGTCAGTGTCAGCCAGTTTGCCGTGGCATACGGAGCTCCATCGCAGTCTTTAACACTGGTAGCATGCCGCGACAGCGTGGACGTGAACCGTATGTGCAGTTGACGGACTTTGAGCGAGGGCGTATAGTGGGCATGCGGGAGGCCGGGTGGACGTACCGCCGAATTGCTCAACACGTGGGGCGTGAGGTCTCCACAGTACATCGATGTTGTCGCCAGTGGTCGGCGGAAGGTGCACGTGCCCGTCGACCTGGGACCGGACCGCAGCGACGCACGGATGCACGCCAAGACCGTAGGATCCTACGCAGTGCCGTAGGGGACCGCACCGCCACTTCCCAGCAAATTAGGGACACTGTTGCTCCTGGGGTATCGGCGAGGACCATTCGCAACCGTCTCCATGAAGCTGGGCTACGGTCCCGCACACCGTTAGGCCGTCTTCCGCTCACGCCCCAACATCGTGCAGCCCGCCTCCAGTGGTGTCGCGACAGGCATGAATGGAGGGACGAATGGAGACGTGTCGTCTTCAGCGATGAGAGTCGCTTCTGCCTTGGTGCCAATGATGGTCGTATGCGTGTTTGGCGCCGTGCAGGTGAGCGCCACAATCAGGACTGCATACGACCGAGGCACACAGGGCCAACACCCGGCATCATGGTGTGGGGAGCGATCTCCTACACTGGCCGTACACCACTGGTGATCGTCGAGGGGACACTGAAACTTTATTGACACATTCCTGGGGTCAGATACATCACATGATCACACTGACAGAACCACAGGCACATACACACAGGCAACAGAGCATGCACAATGTCGGCACTAGTACAGTGTATATCCACCTTTCGCAGCAATGCAGGCTGCTATTCTCCCATGGAGACGATCGTAGAGATGCTGGATGTAGTCCTGTGGAACGGCTTGCCATGCCATATCCACCTGGCGCCTCAGTTGGACCAGCGTTCGTGCTGGACGTGCAGACCGCGTGAGACGACGCTTCATCCAGTCCCAAACATGCTCAATGGGGGACAGATCCGGAGATCTTGCTGGCCAGGGTAGTTGACTTACAGCTTCTAGAGCACGTTGGGTGGCACGGGATACATGCGGACGTGCATTGTCCTGTTGGAACCGCAAGTTCCCTTGCCGGTCTAGGAATGGTAGAACGATGGGTTCGATGACGGTTTGGATGTACCGTGCACTATTCAGTGTCCCCTCGACGATCACCAGTGGTGTACGGCCAGTGTAGGAGATCGCTCCCCACACCATGATGCCGGGTGTTGGCCCTGTGTGCCTCGGTCGTATGCAGTCCTGATTGTGGCGCTCACCTGCACGGCGCCAAACACGCATACGACCATCACTGGCACCAAGGCAGAAGCGACTCTCATCGCTGAAGACGACACGTCTCCATTCGTCCCTCCATTCACGCCTGTCGCGACACCACTGGAGGCGGACTGCACGATGTTGGGGCGTGAGCGGAAGACGGCCTAACGGTGTGCGGGACCGTAGCCCAGCTTCATGGAGACGGTTGCGAATGGTCCTCGCCGATACCCCAGGAGCAACAGTGTCCCTAATTTGCTGGGAAGTGGCGGTGCGGTCCCCTACGGCACTGCGTAGGATCCTACGGTCTTGGCGTGCATCCGTGCGTCGCTGCGGTCCGGTCCCAGGTCGACGGGCACGTGCACCTTCCGCCGACCACTGGCGACAACATCGATGTACTGTGGAGACCTCACGCCCCACGTGTTGAGCAATTCGGCGGTACGTCCACCCGGCCTCCCGCATGCCCACTATACGCCCTCGCTCAAAGTCCGTCAACTGCACATACGGTTCACGTCCACGCTGTCGCGGCATGCTACCAGTGTTAAAGACTGCGATGGAGCTCCGTATGCCACGGCAAACTGGCTGACACTGACGGCGGCGGTGCACAAATGCTGCGCAGCTAGCGCCATTCGACGGCCAACACCGTGGTTCCTGGTGTGTCCGCTGTGCCGTGCGTGTGATCATTGCTTGTACAGCCCTCTCGCAGTGTCCGGAGCAAGTATGGTGGGTCTGACACACCGGTGTCAATGTGTTCTTTTTTCCATTTCCAGGAGTGTAGTTGAAATTCTTCCTACTGCTATTGGTTGTCATCATAGACTAGATTCGAAACGGTCAGAGCAAGAGAGGGGGAATGTTTACCCAAAATATTACTGTCCGCCGAGGTGACTTGCAGCGCGTTGTTTATGTCGCTCGCGACCCGCGGCCGTATATCCTGTTCCTTGATGGAGAGGAGCCACGATGCCTCAAGCCTAAAGCCGTCCTCTCTACGAAATTCGATGCATTCGTGGAAATTTCAACCAGTTCTCGGACCTTTCTTCTATAAATCTTTGTTTCCTTAGCCAGTACATGTACGTTAGTAAAATCGATGTCAGAGCCACAGTTCCCATGATATTCCGCTACTGCCGATTTTGCACTCTGTTTTAGCCGCATGTGCCGTTCGTGTTCCTTAATGCGTTCACTTAACAGTTCTTCCCGTTTCCCCTATATACGCTTTACCGCAGGCACATCTCACTCGATAGACGCCTGCATTGTGGAGGCAATCAGGTGCATTTTTAATTTGCTTTGACTAAAGAAAAAATACTTTAGAATTCCTGTATACAGAAGATCTGATAACACTCTAGGTCAGGGACTGTACAGAAAGCCGATTAACAGGAACACGTATTCAGATGCCACTTCACACCACCACCCAGCCCAGACGCAAGCAGTACTCAACACTCTGTCTCCACGTGCCTTCCGTATCAGCGATGACGACAACTTGGAATCGGAGTTGAATTTTTGAAAGGGGTCATTGTAAGCAAATGGCAGTGATAGTTATTCAAACGACAGGGCTTTTAGACGGAATATTAAGACCATTCGTTTCTGCGGTCACTGACCGCATGAGCGGAATTCTAAAGAAAAATGGTATTCAGACATCTTTCTTTAGTCAAAACAAAATAAAAGATTTTTCCGATGGAAAACGGATGCACCTGATTGTCTCCAAAATGCAGGCGTCTATGTAGTGACATGTGGCTGCGGCAAAGTGTATACAGGCGAAAGAACTGTTAAGGATCGCATTAAGGAACACGAACGGCACATGCGGCTAAAACAGAGTGCAACATCGTCAGTAGCGGAATATTATGAGAACTGTGGGTCTGATTCAAATGGTTCAAATGGCTCTGAGCACTATGGGACTTAACATCTGAGGTCATCAATCCCCTAGACTTAGAACTACTTAAACCTAACTAATCTAAGGACGTCACACACATCCATGCCCGAGGCAGGATTCGAACCTGCGACCGTAGCGGCAGTGCGGTTCCGGAGTGAAGTGCCTAGAGCCGGCCGCGGTGGTCTAGCGGTTCCGGCGCTGCAGTCCGGAACCGCGGGACTGCTACGGTCGCAGGTTCGAATCCTGCCTCGGGCATGGGTGTGTGTGATGTCCTTAGGTTAGTTCGGTTTAAGTAGTTCTAACATCTAGGGGACTTATGACCTAAGATGTTGAGTCCCATAGTGCTCAGAGCCATTTGAACCATTTTTTGAAGTGCCTAGAGCCGCTCGGTCACTGCAGCCATCAGGCTGGGATCAAACTAATTCAGTTGTTATCGACTCTGCTATGAAACAGTAAGAGCAGTTACCATTTGTAAATATGGAGCGGGACAACAGAACTCGCTTGTGCATACCTGGAGATGCTCTTATTGGCTGAAGTGCATAACAGTACAGTTAGTGGAAGAGAGAGGTTTTCTGTTTATGAGCTCCAGCATTAGTTAATTACACCCAGGCGGAATTAAAGCTGCGAGGACGGGTCGCGAGTCCTGCTTGGGTAGCTCAGTTGGTAGAGCACTTGCTCGCGAATGGCAAAGGTCCCGAGTTAGAGTCTCGCTCCGGCACACAGTATTAATCCACTAGGAAGTTTTACACCCAGCAACATTGAAAATAGCGCAACTAAGAGAGGAGCATCGGATCGAAATGAAATATATTGTACGTAGTGATACACATGAGAGATTCACTTGATCCCAGAATCAAGGCACAGTAAGTGCAAGTAGACAAATACAGTGCAACATCAGGAACACGTTGGACCATCTTCTGCTGCGGTACGTGCAACAACACAGACCGGCATCGAGTTGATAAGATGTCTGACGTCCTGAGGGAGGCTGGCCCATAAATCGTGAACAGCCACCTCCAGATCATGTACAGCGTGACACAGCGGCATCTGGCGTTTCAGCTGGTCACACACATGTTCTATAGAGGACAATTCCGGGTAGCAGGCCGGCCATGGAAGAGCTGGAACATGACGTAGGAAGTCTTTAGCAACTCGAGCTGCATGCATGAGAATTATCTTCCTGAAAAAGTTTCCTGCTGGACCATGTAGGAAAGGTCCCACAAGGGGTTGAAGGATGCCATCAACATAAAGCTGGTCCATTAAGGTTGCACTTACCACAATTAGAGGGGATCGGCTGCCATAGGCTATGGCCCTCCGGACCTGGCGTGCGTCAGAGTGGGTGGAAATCTACTGTTCACCTGGCTGCCCCCATAGATGTATCCACCCACAAAAGTAATAGGGATTCATCAGTAAACACTACGTTTTGCTGTCTGTGGCAGTCCACGTCGTTCTAGCTCTTCACGACTGTAGGTGGGGTCGCCAATTGCTCAGTGTTAACAACAGCACACGACAAGGGCGTCTGGATCGCAAAATCAATATGCAATGCGTCTAGAAATGGCTTGTCGAACAAGCTTGTATCGTGGAGCGAGTCACTGTAGGGCATCCCTGATTGTTTGCCGCATAATGAGTCTACTCTTTCGCCTCGTCGGCTTCCTGGCAGCTCGAGATGCGGTACCACGAACATGGCTGCCATCTCGTGTCCACTGTTTCCAACAGCGTCTGACGGTACACACCGAATGATCGACATGGGCAGAATTCCACACTGCATGCGACCAGCCGAATTTTTCGTGCCGATGGTTGTAACACCTGAGGGTATAATGACATTAATCCTCAGGGGGGTACACGCTTACTTTGTGTACCATGTGTCTGGCAAGCACAAGCAGCCCTAGCTAATATGGTATTTGCTTATACAACTTTACACATCGGTACCATATTTCTCTAACACAAATTACACAGCTATCTGATCATTTAACTGAGAGAGACAAACTTTTTTACTACATCAGTGGCATGTTTACGTAACTACACCGTTGTATAACTTCACACTTACGAAATCGTATTTTGTTTGTACTTTGTGAACTGTTCATATTTTTTCGGACCCATTGTGATATTATGAGAGCTTTGAATGATATATTTGGTATGGGATCACGATTTTTAAAGTACGTTTGAGGCGGATGACACTTTTGACATGAGCAGAGAATTGTTTTTAGGTTTTGAAATTATTGGAGGAAGCTACGACGATTTTGAGAGTTGACTGAGGTGTTATGGTGTTATTATTACGATGACTATGTGTATTATGCTGTTGCGGTATGATCAATAAGCTGATGTTATATGAGGAATCTGATTATGCTATATAGTTATTATGATGAAATATTGAAGACGTGTTGATGAATATGAATATGTATATGTGTAATAAGGTAAGAAGTAATGAATAGTGGTTAGGGACTCTGACTTGTGAAAAAGGATGTTGGAAACCAAGAATCGTACTTTAAGAGTTATGAAATGTATGTAAATGCGTGAATGTATTACAATGCCGGCGAAAATTTTTTGGACACTGTTATATTCATAAGATTTTGTTTCTACACATTCGCAACGCAAATTCTCGACCCGTGAAATTTTGTATATGAGACTGTCACTGTAGCGGAAAAATGTCGTAAATATTTCTGTAAGAAAGTTAAGTGACCACCTGCACATAATGCGTCGTAGGCACCCAGCTGTGTCAGACGCCTGAAAAAAAAAAGCCATTAGTGAGGGCCTTTCCAGAGGTACAGGTAGAAAAAAAAGGGGACGTTTCATGGTTACGCCCATATCACACTATGAGGAATATCGTCTAACACGTTTACCTGGCATTCTGCATCTACTAACACCCTCCTCGGATCTGGAGGTGATCGTCACGTATGCGTCGTGTAAACGGAGCCCCCTGCCCCATTGCAGCGCCCCTGCAGGACCTGTGCGCATGCGCATTGCCACCAAGCTTGGATCTTTTGCAAATCGGAACCCTCTGTACTTTTTTGAAATGTTTCGCGTTTATTCCTTTATTGCCTCTGGGTGCGCCTTTTTCAGTGTTCCTGACTCAATACTCAAATTTAGTATGGAAGGGAGATTGCTGCGTTATTAGAATGGCTCTGGTTGTTTAGAACTCGGAAGACTGACTGTCACTGGCCATCAAAGTCGTGCACAAGTCACTCTCTCACAGAGGCAGACAAGAACTTCAGTCTTGCACCAACAGTCTGGGCAGAATCCCAGGATGTGAGGAGGGGCTTCGATTCCAAGCTCTGACGGAGAGCAGTTTCCAGTACAAAAACCAAATTCCTTAGAGTTTCGCAGCTACCATCACAGCCGTTCGCTGCCACTGTTAACTTCACGTATAGTGCGCAGCTTCAGCGCTTCTAAACCTCGTTATAGGATGTACGTTTAGAATTCCGATTGACGTTTGGACTTCCACATTTTTAATTCATGTAACTATCAACCGGCAGTGTAATACCACGCAATCAAGGCAATAGATGCATGTATGATTCTTTCTGTTCTTTTCTTACTACTCGATGAACAATTGACAGTCACTATATGGCTTCGTCATACTTCTTTGCTCTCCCAAATACGCGTTCATTCTAACGTATTCACTTCAGATCCATTATCCGATCTTTCCAAAGGTACTGACGTTTTAATTCTGTTGTAACCCGTGTTAATATTTAATGAACGTAATGGTCCCCTGGCTTTGTCCACTTGCGTTCACTTTGAAGCCCATACGGTTTAATAGTGACCATTGTTTCATTCAGTTATTTGAATAACTTCCTTTTTATCGGCTTGTGTGTTACAGCACCCATATTTCACACATCAGAGAGTCACCCCTGTTTAATAACATCTACATCTACATTTATGCTCTACAAGCCACCCAACGGTGTGTGGCGGAGGGCACATTACATGCCACTGTCATTACCTTCCTTTCCTGTTCAAATGGTTCAAATGGCTCTGAGCACTATGGGACTTAAGAGCTATGGTCATCAGTCCCCTACAACTTAGAACTACTTAAACCTAACTAACCTAAGGACATCACACAACCCTCAGGCATCACGAGGCAGAGAAAATCCCTGACCCCGCCGGGAATCGAACCCGGGAATTCGGGCGCGGGAAGCGAGAACGCTACCGCACGACCACAAGCTGCGGCCCCCTTTCCTGTTCCAGTCGCGTATGGTTCGCGGGAAGAACGACTGCCGGAAAGCCTCCGTGTGTGCTCAATCTCTCTAATTTTACATTCGGGATCTCCTCGGGAGGTATAAGTAGGGGGAAGCAATATATTCGATACCTCATCAACATACGCATTCCCGGGTACGATTCCCGGCGGTGTCAGGGATTTTCTCTGCCTCGTTATCACTCCGTGTTGTGTGATGTCCTTAGGTTAGCTAGGTTTAAGTAGTTCTAAGTTCTAGGGGACTGATGACCATAGATATTAAGTCCCATAGTGCTCAGAGCCATTTGAACCATTTGAACCACAAACGCATCCTCTCGAAACCTGGACAGCAAGCTACACCGCGATGCAGAGCGCCTCTCTCGCAGAGTCTGTCACTTGAGTTTGCTAAACATCTCCGTAACGCTATCACGCTTACCACATAACCCTGTGATGAAACGCGCCGCTCTTCTTTGGATCTTCTCTATCTCCTCTGTCAAACCGACCTCGTATGGATTCCACACTGATGAGCAATACTCAAGTATAGGTCGACGAGTGTTTTGTAAGCCACTTCCTTTGTTGACGGACTCTCCCAATGAATCTCAACCTGACACCCGCCTTACCAACGATCAATTTTATATGATCATTCCACATCAAATCGTTCCGTACGCAAACTCCCAGATATTTTACAGAAGTAACTGCTACCAGTGTTTGTTCCGCTATCATATAATCATACAATAAAGGATCCTTCTTTCTATGTATTCGCAATACATTACATCCGTCTATGTTAAGGGTCATTTGCCACTCCTTGCACCAAGTGCCTATCTGCTGCAGATCTTCCTGCATTTCGCTGCAATTTTCTAATGCTTCAACTTCTCTGTATACTACAGCATCATCCGCGAAAAGCCGCATGGAACTTCCGACACTATCTAATATACTATATACACTCCTGGAAATCGAAATAAGAACACCGTGAATTCATTGTCCCAGGAAGGGGAAACTTTATTGACACATTCCTGGAGTCAGATACATCACATGATCACACTGACAGAACCACAGGCACATAGACACAGGCAACAGAGCATGCACAATGTCGGCACTAGTACAGTGAATATCCACCTTTCGCAGCAATGCAGGCTGCTATTCTCCCATGGAGACGATCGTAGAGATGCTGGATGTAGTCCTGTGGAACGGCTTGCCATGCCATTTCCACCTGGCGCCTCAGTTGGACCAGCGTTCGTGCTGGACGTGCAGACCGTGTGAGACGACGCTTCATCCAGTCCCAAACATGCTCAATGGGGGACAGAGCCGGAGATCTTGCTGGCCAGGGTAGTTGACTTACACCTTCTAGAGCACGTTGGGTGGCACGGGATACATGCGGACGTGCATTGTCCTGTTGGAACAGCAAGTTCCCTTGCCGGTCTAGGAATGGTAGAACGATGCGTTCGATGACGGTTTGGATGTACCGTGCACTATTCAGTGTCCCCTCGACGATCACCAGTGGTGTACGGCCAGTGTAGGAGATCGCTCCCCACACCATGATGCCGGGTGTTGGCCCTGTGTGCCTCGGTCGTATGCAGTCCTGATTGTGGCGCTCACCTGCACGGCGCCAAACACGCATACGACCATCATTGGCACCAAGGCAGAAGCGACTCTCATCGCTGAAGACGACACGTCTCCATTCGTCCCTCCATTCACGCCTGTCGCGACACCACTGGAGGCGGGCTGCACGATGTTGGGGCGTGAGCGGAAGACGGCCTAACGGTGTGCGGGACCGTAGCCCAGCTTCATGGAGACGGTTGCGAATGGTCCTCGCCGATACCCCAGGAGCAACAGTGTCCCTAATTTGCTGGGAAGTGGCGGTGCGGTCCCCTACGGCACTGCGTAGGATCCTACGGTCTTGTCGTGCATCCGTGCGTCGCTGCGGTCCGGTCCCAGGTCGACGGGCACGTGCACCTTCCGCCGACCACTGGCGACAACATCGATGTACTGTGGAGACCTCACGCCCCACGTGTTGAGCAATTCGGCGGTACGTCCACCCGGCCTCCCGCATGCCCACTATACGCCCTCGCTCAAAGTCCGTCAACTGCACATACGGTTCACGTCCACGCTGTCGCGGCATGCTACCAGTGTTAAAGACTGCGATGAAGCTCCGTATGCCACGGCAAACTGGCTGACACTGACGGCGGCGGTGCACAAATGCTGCGCAGCTAGCGCCATTCGACGGCCAACACCGCGGTTCCTGGTGTGTCCGCTGTGCCGTGCGTATGATCATTGCTTGTACAGTCCTCTCGCAGTGTCCGGAGCAAGTATGGTGGGTCTGACACACCGGTGTCAATGTGTTCTTTTTCCATTTCCAGGAGTGTAATAACATGAAGTTTTTATGCGACTTTAACCGGGTTTTTCTCGAGAAACGATTCTTCAAAATTGCATGCAGCATAAAATAAAAACGGTTCAACCTGATAGCTTCTACCTTTAACCACTGAAAATTAAATGCTTTCTTGGGAATGTATACCTATAATATATGAATTGTGTTAATATTCACTATTTTTTGTAAAGATATAAAGAGTGAAACAAACCCCCAAAAATCAAACTCAAAGTTTGAGTTAGCACTATGTTGTTAAATCTAAGGTTATTTCATTGTGGTTAGGTGTAGGCTGCCATAACTTTAATGCAGTATCGACTGATGCTATGCATTTTCGATCTCAGGTAACTGCTGCGGGACTACACTACACGTAGTCTGCGTACTTCAAACTCGCAGGATCTTGATCAGACCATAATTACAGGTCTCATTTTGTTTTGTTTGTTCTGAAATGAAGTTCAAAGTATGATCAATCGTAATCCCCAAACAGATCCTCTGTATGTCTTTTCACTGCCCCAAAAAAATTTCCAACTTTGCCTATTCTTTGCTTATTTCAATCAGAACTTGTCCTTAACAGAGACAGAATGACACCTACTGCGTTATGCAGATATGTGTCACTGGCACCGAGCACCAGTATACGCTGGCGTGCAAACTTAAGCAAGAAAGTAAGTTTCAAATGATGTGTCACTACCAAGTAATATAGCTCGATGTTGCTTGGAACGTACACTGCTGACCATTAAAACTGCTACACCACGACGATGACGTGCTACAGACGCGAAATTTAACCGACAGGAAGAAGATGCTGTGATATGCAAATGATTAGCTTTTCAGAGCATTCACACAAGGTTGGCACCGGTGGCGACACCTCCAACGTGTTGACGTGAGGAAAGTTTCCAACCGATTCCTCATACACGAATAGCACTTGACCGGCGTTGCCTGGTGAAACGTTGTTGTGATGCCTCGTGTAAGGAGGAGAAATGCGTACCATCACGTTTCCGACTTTGCTAAAGGTCGGATTGTAGCCTATTGCGATTGCGGTTTATCGTATCGTGACATTGCTGCTTGCGTTGGTCGAGATCCCATGACTGTTAGTAGAATATGGAATCGGTGGGTTCAGGAGGGTAATACGGAACGCGGTGCTGGATCCCAACGGCCTCGTATCGCTAGCAGTCGAGATGACAGGCATCTTAGCCACGTGCCTGTAACGGATCGTGCAGCCCCGTCTCGATCCCTGAGCCAACAGATGGGGACGTTTGCAAGACATCAACCATCTGCACGAACAGTTCGACGACGTTTGCAGCAGCATGGACTATCCTCGGAATCCATGGCTGCGGTTACCCTTGACGCTGCATCACAGACAGGAGCGCCTGCGATGGTGTACTCAACGACGAACCTGGGTGCACGAATGGCAATACGTCATTTTTTCGGTTGAATCAAGGTTCTGTTTACAGCATCATGATGTCACATCCGTGTTTGGCGACATAGAAGTGAACGCAAATTGGAAGCGTGTATTCGTCATCGCCATACTGGCGTATCGTTCGGCGTGATGGTATGGGTTGCCTTGGTTACACGTCTCGGTCACCTCTTGTTCGCATTGACGGCACTTTGAACAGTTGACGTTACATTTCAGATGTGTTACGACCCGTGGCTCCACCCTTCATTCGATCCCTGCGAAACCCTACATTTCCGCAGGATAATGCACGGCCGCATGTTGCAGGTCCTGTACGGGCCTTTCTGGATACAGAAAATGTTCGACTGCTGCCCTGGCCAGCACATTCTCCAGATCTCTCACTAATTGAAAACGTCTGGTCAATGGTGGCCGAGCAACTGGCTCGTCACAATACGCCAGTCACTACTCTTGATGAACTGTGGTATCGTGTCGAAGCTGCATGGGTAGCTGTACATGTACACGCCATCCAAGCTCTGTTTGACTCAATGCCCAGGCGTATGAAGGCCGTTATTATGGCCAGAGGTGGTTGTTCTGGGTACTGATTTCTGAGGATCTATGCACCCAAATTGCGTGAAAATGTAATCACATGTCAGTTCTAGTACAATATATTTGTCCAATGAATACCCGTTTATCATCTGCATTTCTTCTTGGTGTAGCAATTTTAATGGCCAGTAGTGTACATAGAAAGACCTGCTACAGTATACTGCGGAAGGTAGCTGAAAGAATTACACAATGAGACAAACAAATATAACGCTTTTGATGTAAACCAGTAATTGCACTGAAGTCACCGCGAATTA
This sequence comes from Schistocerca cancellata, assembly GCF_023864275.1. NCBI lineage: Eukaryota > Metazoa > Arthropoda > Insecta > Orthoptera > Acrididae > Schistocerca > Schistocerca cancellata. The sequence goes on from NC_064633.1 coordinate 525,048,349, forward strand.
TGATCTTCCTGTAGATATTAAAAAAAAGTGGGATATGGTTGTTAAGAGGTCGTGTGACCACTGTGGACAACAATGCATTCTCTGCAACGTGCTGCCATACTGGCCATGGTGTTCTTCTGGTAGGACATTCTACTCCTCCGCCAGAATGTCTCCCTACGGCACCCCACACGTGGTCGATGGGACTTAAGCCGGAGGAGCGGGCAGGCTGGACATTCCAGTTCCGAGGGCTCCTCTACTTGTGCTGTTCGTCGTGATCGCGCGTCTTCATCCATAAAAATGAAAACGGGGCGAAATGCACCACAGAAAAACGCGGATCGAGGAAGAGTACACGACTGGCCATTAAAATTGCTACACCAAGAAGAAATGCAGATGATAAACGGGTATTCATTGGACAAATATATTATACTAAAACTGACATGTGATTACATTTTCACGCAAATTTGGGTGCATACATCCTGAGAAATCAGTACCCAGAACAACCACTTCTGGCCGTAACAACGGCCTTGATACGCCTGGGCATTGAGTCAAACAGAACTTGGATGGCTTGTACAGGTACAGCTGCCCATGCAACTTCAATACGATACCACAGTTCATCAAGAGTAGTGACTGGCGTATTGTGACGAGCCAGTTGCTCGGCCACCATTGACCAGACTTTTTCAGTTGGTGAGAGATCTGGGGAATGTGCTGGCCAGGGCCGCTATCGAACATTTTCTGTATCCAGAAAGGCCCGTACAGGACCTGCAACATGCGGCTGTGCATTATCCTGCTGAAATGTAGGCTTTCGCAGGGATCGAATGAAGGGTAGAGCCACGGGTCGTAATACATGTGAAATGTAACATCCACTGTTCAAAGTGCCGTCAATGCGAACAGGAAGTTCCCGAGACGTGTAACCGATGGCACCCCATACCATCACGGCGAGTGATACACAAGTATGGCGATGAAGAATACACGCTTACAATGTGCGTTCTCCGCGATGTCGCCAAACACGGATGCGACCATCATGATGCTGTAAACAGAAACTGGATTCATCCGAAAAAATGATGTTTTGCCATTCGTGCACCCAGGTTCGTCGTCGAGTACACCATCACAGGCGCTCCTGTCTGTGATGCAGCGTCAAAGGTAACCGCAACCACGGTCTCCGAGCTGATAGTCCGTGCTGCTGCAAACGTCGTCGAACTGTTCGTGCGGATGGTTGCTGTCTTGCAAACGTCCCCATCTGTTGACTCAGGGATCGAGACGTGGTTGCACGATCCGTTACAGCAATGCGGATAAGATGCCTGTCATCTCGACTGCTAGTTATACGAGGCCGTTGGGATCCAGCACGGCGTTCCGTATTACGCTCCTGAACCCACCGATTCCATATTCTACTAACAGTCATTGGATCTCGGCCAACACGAGCAGCAATGTCGCGATACGATAAACCGCAATCGCGATATACTACAATCCGACCTTTATCAAAGTCGGAAACGTGATGGTACGCATTTCTCCTCCTTACACGAGGCATCACAACAACGTGTCACCAGGCAACGCCGGTAAACTGCTGTTTGTGTATGAGAAATCGGTTGGAAACCTTCCTCATGTCAGCACGTTGTAGGTGTCGCCACCGGCACCAACCTTGTGTGAATGCTCTGAAAAGCTAATCATTTGCATATCACAGCATCTTCTTCCTGTCGGTTAAATTTCGCATCCGTAGCGCGTCATCTTCGTGGTGGAGCAATTTTAATGTCCAGTAGTGTACATTGTCTCAATAACGTTGAGCGGTGGCTGTGCCGTGTTGAAAGATTGGGAAGCCACTAGGTCCACACAGAGCGAGGAGACGCAGTGGTTAGCACACTGGAATGGCGTTCAGGAGAAGGACGGTTCAGACCCGCGTCCGGCCATCCCGATTTAAGTTTTGCGTGATTTCCCTAAAACGCTTCAGGCGAGGACCGGGATGGTTCCTTTGAAAGGGGACGGCAGACTTCCTTCTCCATCCTTCCCTAACCCGACAGGACCCACGACCTCGCTGAATGGCCCCCTGTCCCAAATCATCCAACCAACCAATCATTACGCTCATGCAGTATCGTGTCTGCTCACGCCATAACGCTTGGACCACAAAACGATCAAGTTCTTCAATGTGCCTGCGTGCATTAAGTGTTCCCACACTTCACAGTACGAGAGTGTCTTCATAATCACTACTGAGACTGGATCAGCTGTCATCCGAGAAGAGCGTGCGACCCCACTCTTTGTTGACCCATTCGCTGTGCCCTCGATAGCATCGCAAATGGTGCCTCTGATTCGCGGGTGTCAGCGAAACACGACGTACTGGTCGTGTGGAAGAAAGTGGCCGTGCCACTGTGGAGCGAGAGATTGCGTGCCATGCAGTCTCGTTAAATGTGATCGCAGTTGCACCCGCTGTTTGATGTGGACCCCTTCCTGCCTGCTGCACAATTCCGCGGTCATCTGCTGCTATAGTTGACCCCCTCCCCTCCGGGCTGCAGCTCCTTCGATTCGGAAAGCTCCCCCCCCACACACGAAACAACGCTGTGAGTAATACCAAACTGCTCAGCTCTATTCGCCACATTTCCTCCTTCTTCCAGATTCCCGATGATTCATCCGCGTGTGAAGTCATCCAACTGTAGTTTCCGAGTCATGTTGTAATGATGAACACCACCAAAATGAACCGCAACTGATTGACACACGTTGTCTTTTCCCGTTCCTTCAACTACCTCGTGTGGCGGGGCCAGCCCCATTTGCAGCTACATTCACGCTGACCTCACACCGTGTGCACGACTGGGAGATCTCTGGCAACGTACTCCTCCACTTTTATTCATTTACACGTAGTAGTTAATATACAGGGTGATTCAAAAAGAATACCACAACTTTAAAAATGTGTATTTAATGAAAGAAACATAATATAACCTTCTGTTATACAGCATTACAAAGAGTATTTAAAAAGGTTTTTTTCACTCAAAAACAAGTTCAGAGATGTTCAATATGGCCCCCTCCAGACACTCGAGCAATATCAACCCGATACTCCAACTCGTTCCACAGTCTCTGTAGCATATCAGGCGTAACAGTTTGGATAGCTGCTGTTATTTCTCGTTTCAAATCATCAATGGTGGCTGGGAGAGGTGGCCGAAACACCATATCCTTAACATACCCCCATAAGAAAAAATCGCAGGGGGTAAGATCAGGGCTTTCTGTTGAGCTTTCTGTTGAGCGGTCGCCATCTTAGCATCAACTGACGCTGACGCCTAGTCAACAGCGCCTCAAGCGAACAAATGTACAACTAAATGAAACTTTATAGCTCCCTTAATTCGCCGACAGATAGTGCTTAGCTCTGCCTTTTGTCGTTGCAGAGTTTTAAATTCCTAAAGTTGTGGTATTCTTTTTGAATCACCCTGTATTATCTTACTTTATCGATCTCGTCCTTAAGATTTGCAGAGCAACGTACATTATAACTTCTGCTACTGCTGCTATGTGGCTACGTTGTAAAGCTGTTTCTCTGAGAGACACGAGCTGATGATCACTGTACCTGCGTAATTCAACACTGTGCTGCACGCCTTACGGCCACTTCAGGTGTCTCAACCGGCTTATATTTCGAGCCGAACCGAGACAGACAACTCGGTCGGCTTCCATCCTTGACACAGTGCTTACGAAAAATGAGTCACTGCAAACTTTGCCCCACTAGTGTTTACGTTCAGAGAAGGGGAACGGAAGTACCGTCCGAATGTGAACAGATGAGGAAGACAGTTTGCACCAACACATTAATTTCCTTCTGTTGTGTATGCCTTTCTCGGGCTCTTGAGCGACTGTCACTAATTGTAAATCAATTTACATGAAGACATTTCGCGTTTTGTGTCTCCGCTTGCTTTTCTGCTTGATTTATTGTGATTAATAGCGTCTCTGTAGAAGTGGCGCTTGCATTTTGGCCGTAAACTTCGTAATTATTGACGAAAGTATCAATTACTGTGACTAGATGAGAAAAACGCATTGTTAGCACTTCAGTAACATTGCATAAACACCGTTGCAGATATCGTCTTCAAATATCACTGTACTTTTTTTGCTAGCTTACACACATTTCAGTAGGAAGCTATATGCTGGAATTACACTCCTGTAAAATTATACCTAAGCTTAAATCGTAATAATATATTCTTGCTTCACTGCTTGGTGAACTATTTCATATTTTATGTTAAAAAAGAAACAAGCTGCGTTCTACGAACATTTGTTTATTTCGATCCGGTTGTCGGCTTATGAAACTCAGAAATGGCTCAAATGGCTCTAATCACTATGGGACTTAACATCTGAGGTCATCAAAATAAATGTCTCTGAGCACTATGGGACTTAACATCTGTGGTCATCAGTCCTTTAGAACTTAGAACTACTTAAACCTAACTAACCTAAGGACATCACACACATCCATGCCCGAGGCAGGATTCGAACCTGCGACCGTAGCGGTCTCGCGGTTCCAGACTGTAGCGCCTAGAACCGCTCGGCCACTTCGGTCGGCTCTGAGGTCATCAGTCCCCTAGAACTTAGAACTACTTAAACCTAACTAATCTAAGCACATCACACACATCCATGCCCGAGACAGGATTTGAACCTGCTACCGTAGCGGTCTCGCGGTTCCAGACTGTAGCGCCTAGAACCGCTCGGCCACTTCGGTCGGCTCTGAGGTCATCAGGCCCCTAGACTTAGAACTACTTAAACCTACCTAACCTAAGGACACCACACACATCCATCCCCGAGGCAGGATTCGAACCTGCGACTGTAGCAGCAGCGCGTTTCCGGACTGAAGCGCCTAGAACCGCTCGGCCACAGCGGCCGGCGCTTATGAAGCGGGCGTCAGGAAACAACTGACTAGCCCACGTGTAGGAAACAAAAAATTAGAACCAAAGATACTGTCAAAGCTAACAGACGCTTTGAAAGCGATGTTAGGTGAGAAATATCAAACCGAGCGCTCATCACTCATGTAAAGCAGCAAAACGTGTGAAATTACAGCAATTGTGTTGTGATGTACCCAAGAGCTTCGCCTGCGGCATCTGCTACCCGCATTGCAGGTGAGGTCTGCAGGTTGCCTGTGCTCTGACTTCACAGGAGGCACTCGCTTCGCAGCCCCAGACAGGAAGTGCAGCAGGCACGACGTACCGGTCATAACAAGCTGGATTGTGTGCAGACCGCACCGGTATTTTTTGGAATTCTACTTGACAGCACGGAAACAATCGATGCTAGATTCGCACCAGCCTTGAGAAAAGCGCCACAATTGGAAGTACCACTTTCCCTCCGCAAATAACGTGCCATCGAACTGAAATCACTCTTCTCTCAGCCAATTCAGTTCGCTGATCTAATGTAAGCTGTTCAGAGGAAGAGCGACCACCAGGACCTGCACCACAAGTTTCTAGCAACAACCCAATCCGGCGATAGCGCAGTGTAGCGATATGGGGAGACAGCCATCCCCCAGGAGACTTTGCCTCCTCCGACTTGGCCTCCTGTGGAGTCGGTGCTCCAATACCGGTGTTCTACTGCGGAACTTAGACTGTCATTAGAGCCCAGAAGTTGGCGTCGCTCTATGATCGACTGGACACTGACCTTGCTGTACTTCTTCAGAATGTGTTAGTGCCAAATGAACGCCAGACTCACTTTCCCTATTGTAAACTAGTGCACTGACCTGCCATCGGGATTCCAATTATGAGACTTAATATCTATCAGTATCTTTCGTGGATATAAACTAAGTCAGGGCCGGCCACGGCGTGCGAAACATGACGCGTGCACGTGTGAGCCAAGGCCTGGCCCATCACTGGACTTTGCTCGGTCTCTCTTGGAAGTGCCCACAACATTGCGACATCTCATGTAGTACAGTGGTGTGGCACTGTCCGGTCGCCACAAACCTCTGACTCCGCCGTCGCTTACCCTTGGCTGTTTGCTCGTAGTACGATGAACGTTCACAGATCCAGTGGCTGTCTGCCCAAAAATATCCGGCTACCGATCTATCGTCACAATCGTTTGAAATGAATGGGAATGACAGGAGAGAGGGATGAGAATTCTCAATTCGTATAAGCGAGGAGTAGTCAATGTTTGCTGTGAAACTACATTACAATACCACGCAGAAAGAAAGTCAAGATTTAGCTGAGAAACAAAGAGCAAAACATTACAACAATCGACAAACAGTATTGATTGTTCTGTACATCAAGAGGTGCTTTAAGCTGAATTTTGCTAAACTTTCAGGCATGCACCACCTGAAGAAATTGGTGGTACGGATAGTAAAATTTCTGAAGTCGCACGCATTATTCCATTGTCAGTTGCTGCAGTTTCCGGTGGAACTGAACAAAGAATGTGGAATTTTACGGTATACTGATAATTTTTACTTTATGGACCGTCTGACTACAACTGAATCAAACACAATTTTCAAGCCATACACGTTTCGCCTTTCTTTTCTGCAAGGCATCTTCAGTGACCTGGAAGTAAAAATTATCAGTATACCGTAATATTACATGCAACTGACGAAGACAGGACTATAAAAGTTGAAGAATATGCGAACTTCACATATTACTGAAAAGTACCGGGTGATCAAAAAGTCAGTATGAATTTGAAAACTGAATAAATCACGGAATAATGTAGATAGAGAGGTACAAATTGACAGTCATGCTTGGAATGACATGGGGTTTTATTAGAACCAAAAAATACAAAAGTTCAAAAAATGTCCAACACATGGCGCTTCATCTGATCAGAATAGCAATAATTAGCATAACAAAGTAAGACAAAGCAAAGATGATGTTCTTTACAGGAAATGCTCAATATGTCCACCATCACTCCTCAAGAATAGCTGTAGTCGAGGAATAATGTTGTGAACAGCACTGTAAAGTATGTCTGGAGTTATGGTAAGGCATTGGCGTCGGATGTTGTCTTTCAGCATCCCTAGAGATGTCGGTCGATCACGATACACTTGCGACTTCAGGTAACCCCAAAGCCAATAATCGCACGGACTGAGGTCTGGGGACCTGAGAGGCAAAGTATGACGAAAGTGGCGGCTGAGCACACGATCATCAGCAAACGACGCGCGCAAGAGATCTTTCACGCGTCTAGCAATATGGGGTGGTTCTAATAAAACCCCATGTCATTCCATGCATGTGTGTCAATTTTTACCTCTCTATCTACATTATTCCGTGGTTTATTAAGTTTTCAAATTTATACTGACTTTTTGATCACCTGGTATATTGGTTAAGTTAAGGGACGTGCATGGAACGATTTTTGGTTTTGAAACTCGCTATTGTTGAATTTATGAAGGATAAAGTAGGGCAGGAACGGAAACCAGAATATTCGGAAGGGATTGCCGACTTCACATTGTAAAAAAAATGGCTCTGAGCACTATGGGACTTAACAGCTGAGGTTATCAGTCCCTAGAACTTAGAACTACTTAAACCTAACTAACCTGAGGACATCACACGCATCCATGCCCGAGGCAGGATTCGAACCTGCGACCGTAGCAGTCGCGCGGTTCCGAACTGAAGCGCCTAGAACCCCTCGACCACCGCGGCCGGCTTCACATTGTAGATGGACTTGACTGCACGCAGCCCACCGTAAAACACTGCAGGTAAATTCTTTCTGATTTGATACAGAAAACTGCGCTGTAGAAGGGACACATTTCGATCGACATATTTGTCTAAAAGAGCTGTTTTCGAGGACGAAATTAAATAAATCGCTATTACGTGGCAGCTTAGTCGAAGTTCTGTGAAACTGTCTGCGTCTGACAATATAACGATAATTTGTACCATGTAAAAATTACATTATGTTTTCAGTGCGCCAAAAATAATTAAACAACACTAAAAATTTGTTTTAGTTGTGATGTACAGCATGTTATTGAGAAATATGAAATAGAAAACGATGTCTTCCGCAGTGTACTGCACTGCCATTTAAATGCGGCACGTTTGTAGTAGTTGTCCCCTCTTCCCCCTTCTGGCGCTCAGAGAGCGCGGCGTGGCGGTGGGGGAAATGCGCAGTGAGGCTGGCTGGTACGGCAGTCGCGTCACGGCATGGCCCACGAGGCGACATATTGGCTGCCCCTGGACTAACTGATCTATATGGATTTGCTTATCATTTATTTGTTTCTTTGTCAGAGTGGCAGACTGTCAGTGCGGAACAAGTTGGTTTGTATTTCTCTGCAGAATGGAAAAGAATGTTAATTGACTACTTACTACCTGTGACAGTCAATTATTGAGTGTGTGCTACCACGTATAATGGGACACTCAAATGAAACTGAACACCCGACGCAACACAATAACCCGTGCTGCATTCCTCGCCGCACGCTAGGTGGACTGTGGCGGTCACATGGAAACATATTCCACGGGCGAGGAATGCGAGAGTGGATACTGCCGTGGGTCCGTCAGCGGCCGATCCCGTTTTACGAAGAAGGAATTGATGGTGCCGTCTCCCACCGTGATAAATGTCTTAACACGTCCGGTCATTACGCTTGAATGGAACCGCTCCGTGGTCCCATTGTGACAGGTGTTCGGTTTTCATTTGACTGTTCCTCACAGGACACATCAGATAGTAGCAAACACAGTATGGGGTGTTTCAAAAAGGACTTTACAATTTTGAAAGTTGATATACACTCCTGGAAATTGAAATAAGAACACCGTGAATTCATTGTCCCAGGAAGGGGAAACTTTATTGACACATTCCTGGGGTCAGATACATCACATGATCACACTGACAGAACCACGGGCACATAGACACAGGCAACAGAGCATGCACAATGTCGGCACTAGTACAGTGTATATCCACCTTTCGCAGCAATGCAGGCTGCTATTCTCCCATGGAGACGATCGTAGAGATGCTGGATGTAGTCCTGTGGAACGGCTTGCCATGCCATTTCCACCTGGCGCCTCAGTTGGACCAGCGTTCGTGCTGGACGTGCAGACCGCGTGAGACGACGCTTCATCCAGTCACAAACATGCTCAATGGGGGACAGATCCGGAGATCTTGCTGGCCAGGGTAGCTGACTTACACCTTCTAGAGCACGTTGGGTGGCACGGGATACATGCGGACGTGCATTGTCCTGTTGGAACAGCAAGTTCCCTTGCCGGTCTAGGAATGGTAGAACGATGGGTTCGATGACGGTTTGGATGTACCGTGCACTATTCAGTGTCCCCTCGACGATCACCAGTGGTGTACGGCCAGTGTAGGAGATCGCTCCCCACACCATGATGCCGGGTGTTGGCCCTGTGTGCCTCGGTCGTATGCAGTCCTGATTGTGGCGCTCACCTGCACGGCGCCAAACACGCATACGACCATCATTGGCACCAAGGCAGAAGCGACTCTCATCGCTGAAGACGACACGTCTCCATTCGTCCCTCCATTCACGCCTGTCGCGACACCACTGGAGGCGGGCTGCACGATGTTGGGGCGTGAGCGGAAGACGGCCTAACGGTGTGCGGGACCGTAGCCCAGCTTCATGGAGACGGTTGCGAATGGCCCTCGCCGATACCCCAGGAGCAACAGTGTCCCTAATTTGCTGGGAAGTGGCGGTGCGGTCCCCTACGGCACTGCGTAGGATCCTACGGTCTTGGCGTGCATCCGTGCGTCGCTGCGGTCCGGTCCCAGGTCGACGGGCACGTGCACCTTCCGCCGACCACTGGCGACAACATCGATGTACTGTGGAGACCTCACGCCCCACGTGTTGAGCAATTCGGCGGTACGTCCACCCGGCCTCCCGCATGCCCACTATACGCCCTCGCTCAAAGTCCGTCAACTGCACATACGGTTCACGTCCACGCTGTCGCGGCATGCTACCAGTGTTAAAGACTGCGATGGAGCTCCGTATGCCACGGCAAACTGGCTGACACTGACGGCGGCATTGCACAAATGCTGCGCAGCTAGCGCCATTCGACGGCCAACACCGCGGTTCCTGGTGTGTCCGCTGTGCCGTGCGTGTGATCATTGCTTGTACAGCCCTCTCGCAGTGTCCGGAGCAAGTATGGTGGGTCTGACACACCGGTGTCAATGTGTTCTTATTTCCATTTCCAGGAGTGTATTTCTCTGCAGAATGGAAAAGAATGTTAATTGACTACTTACTACCTGTGACAGTCAATTATTGAGTGTGTGCTACCGCGTATAATGGGGCAGTCAAATGAAACTGAACACCCGACGTAACACAATAACCCGTGCTGCATTCCTCGCCGCACGCTAGGAGGACTGTGGCGGTCACTTGGAAACATATTCCCCGGGCGAGGAATGCAAGAGTGGATGCTGCCGTGGGTCCGTCAGCGGCCGATCGCGTTTTACGAAGCAGGAATTGATGGTGCCGTCTCCCACTGTGATAAATGTCTCAACACGTCCCGTCATTACGCTTGAATGGAACCGCTCCGTGGTCCCATTGTGACAGGTGTTCGGTTTTCATTTGACTGTTCCTCACAGGACACATCAGATAGTAGCAAACACAGTATGGGGTGTTTCAAAAACGACTTTACAATTTTGAAAATTGACATATATTAATTCATAGTACCTGCAGAGGTGATTGTAGTGTCAATTTGTAGGGAAATCCATCACGTTTTGTCCCGCATACTTTGCTAGAGCCGAATCGCACCGTAGGGAGCGCTAGTGACAGTTCTGTTAAAGATGGCTGCCTTCGCTGGACCCGAGCGTGGTAGCTGTGTGTTTTGGTTTGAAGAATCGAAGAATTCGGCGACAGCGTAATTGCCGTACCAAGTACAGTAAAGATCCTTCTAGTAGGCCTACAATTTATGAGTGGCATAAATGTATTGTAAAAACAGGATGTTCGGCAAGGCATGGGAAATCATCAGGTCGTAAAACCACATGTGACTCGTCGTTGAACGACGATGTCTCACTCGTTGAACGAGTGAGACAACGTTTTGTGACCAGCCATACGAAATCGACCCGGCATGTATCTCGCGAACTGTAAATCCCACATACGACTGTTGGGGTGTGTTGAGAAACCGTTTGCATTTGCAACGGTACAGATTGACGATCGTACAAGCAATAAAAGACACTAAAAAAATTGCTCGCAAAAACTTCTGTGCGGATATGTTAAATCGATTACATTGTAAGGTGGCTATAATATCGCACCTTACATGCACTTATCTACATACTTTGCCGTGATTTACAAACGAAATTAGCTATCGTTTGATAGGTTGTACATCGTATATATGAATATTTAAAGAAGACTGACATTGTCACGTACACCTTGTAAATACACTCCTGGAAATGGAAAAAAGAACACATTGACACCGGTGTGTCAGACCCACCATACTTGCTCCGGACACTGCGAGAGGGCTGTACAAGCAATGATCACACGCACGGCACAGCAGACACACCAGGAACCGCGGTGTTGGCCGTCGAATGGCGCTAGCTGCGCAGCATTTGTGCACCGCCGCCGTCAGTGTCAGCCAGTTTGCCGTGGCATACGGAGCTCCATCGCAGTCTTTAACACTGGTAGCATGCCGCGACAGCGTGGACGTGAACCGTATCTGCAGTTGACGGACTTTGAGCGAGGGCGTATAGTGGGCATGCGGGAGGCCGGATGGACGTACCGCCGAATTGCTCAACACGTGGGGCGTGAGGTCTCCACAGTACATCGATGTTGTCGCCAGTGGTCGGCGGAAGGTGCACGTGCCCGTCGACCTGGGACCGGACCGCAGCGACGCACGGATGCACGCCAAGACCGTAGGATCCTACGCAGTGCCGTAGGGGACCGCACCGCCACTTCCCAGCAAATTAGGGACACTGTTGCTCCTGGGGTATCGGCGAGGACCATTCGCAACCGTCTCCATGAAGCTGGGATACGGTCCCGCACACCGTTAGGCCGTCTTCCGCTCACGCCCCAACATCGTGCAGCCCGCCTCCAGTGGTGTCGCGACAGGCGTGAATGGAGGGACGAATGGAGACGTGTCGTCTTCAGCGATGAGAGTCGCTTCTGCCTTGGTGCCAATGATGGTCGTATGCGTATTTGGCGCCGTGCAGGTGAGCGCCACAATCAGGACTGCACACGACCGAGGCACACAGGGCCAACACCCGTCATCATGGTGTGGGGAGCGATCTCCTACACTGGCCGTACACCACTGGTGATCGTCGAGGGGACACTGAATAGTGCACGGTACATCCAAACCGTCATCGAACCCATCGTTCTACCATTCCTAGACCGGCAAGGGAACTTGCTGTTCCAACAGGACAATGCACGTCCGCATGTATCCCGTGCCACCCAACGTGCTCTAGAAGGTGTAAGTCAACTACCCTGGCCAGCAAGATCTCCGGATCTGTCCCCCATTGAGCATGTTTGGGACTGGATGAAGCGTCGTCTCACGCGGTCTGCACGTCCAGCACGAACGCTGGTCCAACTGAGGCGCCAGGTGGAAATGGCATGGCAAGCCGTTCCACAGGACTACATCCAGCATCTCTACGATCGTCTCCATGGGAGAATAGCAACCTGCATTGCTGCGAAAGGTCAATATACACTGTACTAGTGCCGACATTGTGCATGCTCTGTTGCCTGTGTCTATGTGCCTGTGGTTCTGTCAGTGTGATCATGTGATGTATCTGACCCCAGGAATGTGTCAATAAAGTTTCCCCTTCCTGGGACAATGAATTCTCGGTGTTGTTATTTCAATTTCCAGGAGTGTAGCTGATAACGCTTATTGCGGAGTGTCTCTATTATCAAAATGGCGTAATGAATGATTGCCTATACCAGTAGAGGTTGGAAATGAAGGGGCAGGCGTAACTCAAGCTCTGAGTGGAAAAGCAAGCACAGGTGTTTGTCCTACTTAACACAGGAAGCAGCCAAGACGGACGGTCGGCGCACCTGAGCGCTGAAGCTAAATTTAGTGGCGGCTGGCCGGTGTCGTAGCGAGGCCGGAAGTATAACTGGATAATACTCCCAAACTCTGAAAACCTTGGATGATACATAGAGGAACGAGGAAGTGTTACCTCGGAAATCACGCAGGCTGGGTTATTTCCGAGGATTTTTACTCTGAGAAGCGTACCATTGTATGAATTCCTAATTAATGGGTATAAGTATTTCCTTGCAAAGTTTCCGCGCTGGACGGCAAAAGACTAAAATACGGTTGGTTGACATTCGGAAAAAAAATGAAACGATCGTACGGCATTGTTCCCCGGGAGACCCCATACGGTGTGTTCGGCCGCCGCCTAAATTGCAAGTCCTTTTTAGCTGACGCCACTTCGGCGACTTGCAAGTCAATGATGATGATGAAAGACACACAAGACATTTGGAAGAGTTTGTAAAGAGGGAGAATATTCCATGGTTTCGAGAATGTGATTCGCCTTCTGCAGTTATGAGGGAGGTGAGCTGAGCATTGTTGGGCAGCCAGTGGTAGAGAGAAAGAAGTCTTCTGTTTTGAGTGCCCATGTTTGACGGTCGCTCAGAATCAGCTTTTGTTGGTACAGACGGACTTGCTGTCTTTGCTCTCTGGAGATTTTATAGTTAGAACAGTTAGGCACTGTACTGTTGCAAACTTATACGATTGTGGACTTTGGGTACGAAGCAGTCATTGAATACCCAGCGTTCAGTGATTGAGAGTACTTCTTCTGCCTACACTCACGTAGAGAAGTTATCTGAATTCCATCCTTGAGCCTGTGAGTTCGCGTTTCTTGTCTGTAGAACACAGAGAGGAGAAGACAGTATCAGATTACACTAGTCAGAGGACCGCCTTCTGCCGTCCCAGTGTTTGAAAGAGTTTATTTTCAGGCTGGATTTCTTCGATCGTCACAGACATGTACAGCAACCATCACTCCGACGCACCGGATGCAGTACATATAGTGATATTGCTAATTGCTTCGGCTTATTAGGGCTATAAGACTAAACAGCTGTGATGACGTAAGTTTTATTTTGACTGAGGTTGCACACCACTGTAGTTCGTCTTTGAAAGTAGTGTCTTCTAGTGTTTGGTACGTAGATGATGTCAGTAATCGTGTTATTTATATTAGATCGCGTAGCCATAAAAAGGGGTAGATTTGGGCAATTGATCATTAATATTAGTTAGTTAGGGGCCGAGCGGTTCTAGGCGCTACAGTCTGGAACCGCGCGACCGCTACGGTCGCAGGTTCGAATCCTGCCTCGGGCATGGATGTGTGTGATGTCCTTAGGTTAGTTAGATTTAACTAGTTCTAAGTTCTAGGGGACTGATGACCTCAGAAGTTGAGACCCATAGTGCTCAGAGCCATTATTTATTAGTTAGGAAATATAAACATTTGTAATGTAAAGGGATTTTTAATCTACAATAAATGTATAAGCAGAAAAACATTTGTCATTTAGTAGTTACTAGTTCCCTTAATCATTCATTTATCTTTAGGTTGTAATTTATATGTTAAAGAGCAAGAAGGAGGAAATAATATCACAATTAAGAGATCCTAAGATCTGCTTAACAGGGTAGTCAGACAGGACCAAATCTTGACTTGTTCGTTTACCATTGGTCAGTTCAATTACAGTCAATATCAAAACAACACTCTCCCGCGTCAATCCGCGCTTTTCATCAATAACCTATCGCAAAATAGTAAACCTAACGACTGCACTTTTTACCGACATAATTATCTAATATGCTGAAGTTTTGTTTATGCATAAAGTTATGTACCATTGTTATTTATACCTGAATTAACTTTCCCTTTACCAGAAACTTACTTTACAAATCTATTCTACAAAAATCCCCTTTGTCCATATCCATACTTCTTCGAAATGTTCCCACACTAAAACCTACTACATAACTCGTTAAACAATTATCTTCATATTAACCTCAAACCACACTCACGCATCATTCGTACTGCTAAAACATATTCATAACATTTTACATACACAAAAAGACATAATAACACTTTATGAAAATACTAGAACAGTTTACCCCTCTTTTGTTAAGCTGATTAATTTTCATGTGAGAAGTATCTCCCTTTAATACAAGCGGACGCAGTGCTCCATGGTTCCCATTTCTACCGCTATGTGTCTAATTCTTTCAATTAGGCCCGATAAATAGAAATGTGGGTAATCAAACCCGCTAGAAAAGATAGTATTCTAATTTAAAAATGAAGCAACGGATAACGCAACATCGGTGAATTACCATGGAATAATACGTGCACATTACGGACTGTAAGACGTTCTTTTTTTTTATACTATGAATTCAGTTAGTCGTATGAAGTGCATAATGCATACAATGGATATGCCTGGATTGAAAATTCATAGAATATAGTCATCATCTCAGTGGTATGGATGAAGGTTACCCAATAACGCTAAGAGAGATTTTCAATTATCATTCTGATTTATTTCGATGATATTTAATAAAACTGTTACTCTCTGTGACAAAACATACATGAAGTCTATTATATTTAAGAAAACTTCCACTCTCGGTGACAAAACCTTCATGAAGCACTCACTATCTCTTGCATCTCGTCATACCGGAAACATATACAACACTTCGTTGTCAATTACATCCACTAATGATTAAAATGGGTAAAAATGAATGTTACTGAATGGTGGCCTCTTAACACCATTTAGTTATTGTCACACCTATTTAACGCGTGGAGAAGGGAAGGATACCACCTTTCACTTTCTCAAGCATTACTTGTGTTACTTCACATGCAGTACCATGCGGATAAGTTCATGTTGAAACCGCGTATTATGCAATCGCAATGCAACATGAGCAAACCAGCCCAGGCTTCATGACTCCACATTAGTCATGATTAACGAAAGGCAAATCTAGTAACTACCGTTATGAATGCCGGCAACACGTGGCCAAGTTCGACAACAAAGAAACGAGTAAAATAAATCGTTGAATCATGGAAAATTTATATTGCTTGTATCTGGAACTAAACCATGCAACAAATCATACATTAATGAACATATCTGCTGTTGACCTAAGAACAAGAACCGTTGGTTCATGCCCTCAATCACCTCGCGCCCAAGTCCGCTAGTTGAAACACATTAATCTGAAAAATTTCTGCAAATACAATATCGCTGAACGTTTCCCGGGTTTAATTCACACCTGAACATGTTTCATAATCAATGTTACCCCAAAAGACCTACATTATGAATAACTTTTCTCACCATCCATGACGAGCGCCGCACCCCTGCGTCCGTCTCGTTCAATCGGCGGCACCAGAGTGTCCTAACATGGCGCGTTCCAGGACCAACCGCAAATCGTTCAAAAAAACTGGTGGTGGGGGTAGGACCTCAGTGAGAACCAACCTCACAAACTCTGCTCACGTTGTTATGTTGGTGCTAAACTACCTTACTGCTACCATCTTTGACTAACCCAGATTATTATATATTCCATGCATAATTACATTTATCCACCCACATACATCACGGGATCAAAGGATGAGAGAGGAGGTGTGATACCAACAGAAGCAAAAATTACACGGAAGCATTCTTGAATCCAGAGGTTAATTAACTAGGCGAAACATTGAAAGGACGCTCTCGGCGTAAAATGAATTATTAAACATGTAGAAATTAATCAGTTAGTTAAATGAAGCGTAAACCTGTGACGTTTCAGTGTCACCTTTTCCAACCAGTTACGTGAAATTGTTATTGTAGTACTTAGACAACGTAACAGAAGGAAACAAATGGAAACAGAAGAGGAGGAAAGTAACGTTCTTGCTGTTGCTACTGATGCAATTCATCCGCACGAGGAAGCACCACGAGTCTGGCAAGTGTCCTACGGATTCTCCTATCGACACAGGTTCCATCCCTACCACATCTCCCTCCATAAAGAGCTGCATGGGAACGATTATGAGAATCGTTTTAACTTCTGCACACGAACGTTAGGACAGGATACAGCAGATATATCATGTACCTTATTTAGTGATGAAGCCATATTTACCAGTCATGGTGACATAAACCGCCGAAACATGCACTATTTGCCAGTTGGCAATCCCCGTTGGCTTTGTCAGGTGGAATATCAACGTCCATAAAGTGTTAACGTGTGGTGTGGCATAGTGAACAATCAGCTCAAAGGCCAGTTTCTCACAGACGGAACACTGAAAGCACAAAAGGATTCCAGCCTCCTCACATTCTGATTTATCCAACTTTTTCAAGTGGTTCAAATGGCTATGAGCACTATGGAACTTAACTTCTGAGGTCATCAGTCCCCTAGAACTTAGAACTACTTAAACCTAACTAACCTAAGCACATAACACACATCTATGCCCGAGGCAGGATTCGAAGCTAAGACCGTAACGGTCGCGCGGTTCCAGACTGTAGCACCTAGAACCGCTCGGCCACTTCGCCGGCCTATCCAACTTTTCGTTTGTTTGTGGATCTGGCATGCGACATCTCAAAATAACGTATTATGCAAATACGCCTAAAGTAGTTGCACATGAGATTGTACGTTTATCTCGCATTTCTCCTAAGCGTATCTTATCAGATGATGATTACTCGAAACGCGTTATAAATAAAGCTTTTAGCGATCAAGACGTTTCCATGGAATTACTACATGCTAAGGCACTGATAATTACAGTGGTGTTTGTCAACTGGAATTTTGCGAGCGCACAGGAAACACGGCGCCATCCCTTACGGGTCGTTTACGATGTGTCCGTCAATAACGTTTATCATAGAACAAAGTACTACATAATTTAGAAAAGAACTGCAAAATGGACATCTTAGATGAAATGGGAATATTCATCCATAGCCACATGGGGCATAACGAGATCCTGAATTTCACTACAGTACTCTCAGAATAAAAGATGCATAACGTCACAGTCTTTTACCTCTAACCCGAGCAATAGCTTAGAATTTTGTAAAACAAATAATTCTTATATCATCATTTCTACAATAATATTGTAACATGTGCTCAATTTGTAATGTATTTCGTGAACCCACATCTGTAATACGATAACAAGATGTGCAGAAGACATGTAAACATCTGACACCACTTAGATCAACAGATCAGCAGTCGAATCGAAACCAGCTGTATTTTGACTGCCATCTTGTCCACTGCACCACAGATTTGTTTTCGTGATCATATTTCCAAGTGACTGGTACATTTGGGAAAATTTTGTGAATAGTGACCAAGAAAGCCAAGAGAGCCACAGAAATGGAATCACCTCAGCTCATCACAACGAGACTGCGGCGCCATAAGAACAGAGTGACCGTTAAAAAAACATTTTCTCACAAACATCAGTCCTGCTTACAAAGGGACATCGCCTCTTACTACGTATTCTCTTTTTCCACAGGATAACCGCAACATTTATGAAAAGACTGATTAACAACTGTATGTTCTTACTGTGAAATTGTTTTTGTGGTGCCATATAGCCTGATGAGGTATTCCCTCGAAACATGTCGCACAATAAATAAATAATACATTAGGTAAGAAACTTCGTGTCCGGTAACTGAAGTTAAAAACCTTTACAAATTTCTTGAGACAGTCACGGTCGTAAAAATATTCAAAATATCTTCAAATTCTTATATACCAACAAGCCAAGTTGTTAGAGTATTTTAGGCATACAAAAACATTATAACTACACGGTCGCAGGTTCTAATCCTGCCTCGGGCATGGATGTGTGGGATGTCCTTAGGTTAGTTAGGTTTAAGTAGTTCTAAGTTCTAGGGGACTGATGACCTCGGAAGTTAAGTGCCATTGTGCTCAGAGCCATTTTTGAAAAACATTAAAATGAAAATACTGGAAACTAACCTAAGCATAAAGTTTAACAACGTCTGTTGAAAGAGGATTTGAGCACCAAATATATAAATCTAAAAGCAAACACCAGTTCTTTCTCTGCCAAATGGCACTAAAGAAAGGTGAAACAATCTGGTTGAAAACTGGGGTGAAACAACTGTACAAAAAGAAAAACCACTTAAATGTGTTAGCATATAAATTGCACTTAGAATTACTATTACTCGCCCATCCATCTCATGTACCTTTCTTCCAAGATGTCATAAATGAAGCTCTAAACGAAAATTACAACAGAATTAAACCAACACATAGGAAGAAACTAGAAAAACTCAGACAATCAAACGATTACCTCACGTACAGCACCAAAAGTCAGGCGTGTCACAAATTTTTCCAAATACTAGTCATTTCCACAAACATTCATTTTAACAACAACGAACGTTCTCTACTAAACAAAGGTCTTTAACATAACCTAAACCAAGACGTCAATCAACAGAACATTAAAGACATCATTTGCTCAGTCAAAATGACTGTATATATAGCCAAACTAAACAAAAACGAACAAAGAGTAATAGGACATAAAACTAAAAAATTAATAGAAAACACCTTAACAATAATCGAATAAAAAAAAAGCTAAAGAAGAGAACCAGTTACTTAAAAACAACAACAACAAGCTCATTTATGGCAATGCACTAGCAGTAAAATCTGACAAAGGCAATACAGTAGTTATCATGGACAAACATGAATATATAAGTAAAACACGAGTTTTCTCACAATATTCATATACAAGAATTCTCTCATGACCCACGCAGAAATTCAACAGTAAACTAAAGAGACAGTTGATTAAAACATGTTTTTATTAACAAGGGATGTAACACGGAGAGTAACAATTATGAACCCAACAACCCCAAAGTTAAGAGCCAAACCAAAGATCCACAAACTTAATATCTGTAACAGACCAGTTGTCAATGCTAGAAATCATCCAGGCTACAAGGTTATGCATAAGCTGCATTCAATTTTGAAAAGCAATATAAATTTAGAACCCCTTTTTCAGTGGATAATAGCTATCAAGCAATTCAAAGTATTAAAGAGCTTCATATCCCATCAAATGCAAAGCTTATCTCCCTTGACATAGTAAACTTATGTAGTAGCATACCCATCAATGAATACATAATCAAATATAATCTACTAAAAGGTCAGATTATGTCCACAGTGCAAGTCAAGAACTGCTAGAGATTGTCCTTTCACACAATTATTTCACATTTAATGGTAAAATGTACAAATAAGATGTACACCTAGCAATGAGAAGTCCTCTAAGTGGAATCATTGCAGAAATTATCATTAACCAGTTTGAAAATAAACTTCTCAACTAGAAAGACACAATAACCCAGAAAATTGTACACTACTGCAGATGCATTGATGACACATTCATTGTATACAATGGAACTGATGAAGAAATAGAAACTCTATTAAACAGGTTTAATAATTTACACAACATCCAGTTCACCATAGAACATGAGAAAAATAACAAAATTAATTTTCTAGACATTACAATAACTAACATATCAATATACACTGAAACTAACATTAAAGACACACTCATTAATAAATCGTCCATACAACCCAACATAAACAAGCTGCATTCAGATACTACTTGAACGGAGCACAAAAATTCCCTCTCAATGCTGCCGACTATAAGACAGAAATGAACACTATCAAGTACATTGCACATAATAATGGCTATCACGAACATGAAATAGATGCAATTTCACAACACACAACTAAAAATGGCAACAAACAATTCCTCACACAACATCTAAAAGTCCAATTATTTAATGTTACCCTATTTAGGTGTCATATCAGAGAAAATAACCAAACAGTTTAAAAAAACAGACATCAGGATCACCTTTGCCACCATCAAAAATTTAAAAAAGAATCTGATACATGACATCGTACATCCTACAGAGAAACTGAACAAATCAGAAATTTGTAAAATTACATGGAGTCATTGCAACAAATATTACATTGGACAAATGGGAAGAAATGTTAAAACCCACATCAAAGAGCACTTTGACTCTTTCAGACTTGGCAAACCGAATAAATCAGCTATAGCGAAACATGTAAATGAAAAAGGACACAGTGTTACAATAGTCAATAATGGCTATCACGAACATCAAATAGATTCAATTTCACAATGCACAACTAAAAATGACAACAAGCAATTCCTCACACAAAATCCAAAAATCCAATTATTTAACGTTACCTTATTTAGGTGCTACATCATACAAAATAACCAAGCTGTTTAAAAAACAGACATCAGGATCACCTTTGCCACCATCAACAACTTAAAAAAGAATCTGATACATGACATCGCACATCCTACAGAGAAACTGAACAAATCAGGAATCTATAAAATTACATGGAATCATTGCAACAAATATTGCATGGGCCAAATGGGAAGAAATGTTAAGACCTACTTCAAAGAGCACTTTGACTGTTTCAGACTTGGCAAACCGAGTAAATCAGCTATGGCGAAACATGTAAATAGACAAAGGACACAGTGGTACAATAGATAACGATCTCAAAGTACTACATAATTTAGAAAAGAGCTAGAAAATGGACATCTTGGAACAAATGTAAATACTCATCCATGGCCACATGGGGTATACCGAGGTCCTGAATGAAATGACAGACTTCAAAAATTCACATTTCTTTACCAACTTACTACAGTACTCTCAGAATAAAAGATGCATAACGTCACAGTCTTTTGTCTCTAGCCCAAGCAATAGCTTAGAATTTTGTAAAACAAACAGTTCTTATATCATCATCTGTACAATAATTTTGTAACGTGTGCTCAATTTGTAATGTATTTCGTAAACCCACCTCTGTAATACGATAACAAGACGTGCAGAAGGCATGTAAACATCTGACACCACTTAGATCGACAGATCGATAGTCAAACCCAAACCAGCTGTATTTTGACCGCCATCTGGTCCACTGCACTACAGATTTGTTTTTGTGATCATGTTTCCAAGTGACTGGTACATTTGTGAAAATTTTGTGAATAGTTATTAATACCTGATAGTTATCAAGCAAGCCAAGAGAGCCACAGAAATGGAAACATCTCAGCTCATCACAAGGAGACTGCCACCCCATAAGAATAGAGTGACTGTTAACAAAATATTTTCACACAAACAAAAATGGTTCAAATGGATCTGAGCACAATCGGACTCAACATCTGAGGTCATCAGTCCCCTAGAACTTAGAACTACTTAAACCTAACTAACCTAAGGACATCACACACATCCATGCCCGAGGCAGGATTCGAACCTGCGACCGTAGCGGTCACGCGGTTCCAAACTGGAGCGCCTAGAACCGCACGGCCACTCCGGCCGGCTTCACACAAACATCAGTCCAGCTTACAAAGGGACATCGCCTCTTTCTTTTTCCACAGGATAACCGCAACTTTTATGAAAAGACTAATTAACATCTGTATGATCTTACTGTGAAATTGTTTTTGTAATGCCATATAGCCTGATGATGATGTATTCCCTCGAAATGGTAGCGATAGTTAAAAACCTTTACGTATTTCTTGAGATAGTCGCGGTCGAAAAAATAGTCAAAATGACTTCAAAAGAAACGAGTTACCAAGTAACTAGTTTTATCGTGTCATGTTATGAGTGGACTGATCCTTTTCTTCAAATTAGGAGAAGTCTTTAACTATTTCAATTATCAACAGAATTGTAAGCAGTGACTTTGAAATGAAATTAAAAAGAGGGGCGTACCTTTACACATTGCTATGTAGCGTTCTTCCAAAACTACAAGATGATGTAGATTACCCCCCCGTCTCCATACTACAGCTCCAGTCTTTTAAGTATTCTGAATGTGCTGTTATGTCAGATGGCCACTTGTTACAACTTCTGCAGTACTTGTTATGGCCGTTTGCTATTTGTTACGACTTCTGCAGTACTCGTTAGCAGCAGACGCAGTGGCTGCGCCAAAGACTGAGACTGCGTGGAGTTTTGCAATTATTTATCGAGCTTTCTTTACAATTTCTCCCTCGTCGTCGCTGCCCAGCCCTGCGGATCCTTCCGCCAGGCTGCTGCTGTGTAGATTATCCGACAACGCGAGCCACCAGTGCTCCGCTGAAGTCAGGATGCCCTGTGGTGGAGATGAACTCGTCGCCGCTCGGCAGCCCACTATGGCACTCCCACGGAGCCGCGTCGCCGCGAGGTCAGCAGCCGCCGCCTGCTGCACCGGCGGCTGGGAAGCCGTCAGTCGCGATGTCCGCGAGCTCCCGTCATGGACAGACCACGCGCCGTGGGGCCGGGCGTCAGTCCCCGACGGCGCATGCGCCCAAGACCGCGCTGCGGTCGGTCAGCTGGAAGTTCTCCCTGTAGTTACTCAGCCATGGTGCCGACCGGACTCGGGCCGACCCCCAGGCCTGAAGTAGACATCTGGCGGCGAACTGATGACTCCTGCGAGCTGGAACAGCCGTCCGGAATCGTCACCTGCGAAGATTGAACATTCGGACACGGACCACGTCCGTCCTCAGATCCGAACTGCTTCCTGATGGCTTCTGTCCGTTGCTGCCTGCGCTCCACTATTTACATCCGGTAGGAGGACGTTTTTTACCCTCGGTGGCAGCTTCTTGTTATTACTCCCGCAGTATATTGCAGCGTAACTTAGCGTGCTGGCCTCACTTCCCTTACTCAGCACTCTCCAGGCTTCGCTGGGCGCTCGGTCTGCGTGCGTCCTTGCGTCAGCTGGTTGGTACACTGCAAATGTCAGCAAGGCTATGTGTGCTGCGCCTACTTCGCAATGCCGCGATCGCCGGCTGCCTCTGTTTTGCCATTCTCCACTGCGTGAAGCAACGCTTACTACATGTGGCCACAACAGTGCTGTTTCACTTTGAATTACCTCAAGCTTTTTATTGTTCCACAAAATATTGGAAGATATCTTACCATCTGAGAAACGAATGCCACTGCAAATTTCCGTAACACACACAGACACAGAACTTAGTTTTGAACTACTCACGTGCTGACGCCAAACCATGGTGTTGGTTGAGAGATCTATATCTGAAACCTGCGCAGGCGCACACAGTGGCCTGCACACATGCGCGGATATTCGGGTTTCGATTCTTCTCCCTTAAACTGTATAGCCCCGTTCACCCGTGTAAATGACCTGTGCAGGAATATCTGAAAAGTATACCAGAAAACGTCAGCGGGCTCTTACTGTTGCCTTCTCCGTTATCCTCTGACTTTACGTCTGTATATACAGCACTGATGAGACAAAACATTATGACCACCTATAACAGCCATTGGTCCACCTTTGGTGCGCAGTACGAGGTGCATTCAAGTTCTAAGGCCTCCGATTTTTTTTCTAATTAACTACTCATCCGAAATCGATGAAACTGGCGTTACTTCTCGACGTAATCGCCTGCAGACGTACACATTTTTCACAACGCTGACGCCATGATTCCATGGCAGCGGCGAAGGCTTCTTTAGGAGTCTGTTTTGACCACTGGAAAATCGCTGAGGCAATAGCAGCACGGCTGGTGAATGTGCGGCCACGGAGAGTGTCTTTCATTGTTGGAAAAATCCAAAAGTCACTAGGAGCCAGGTCAGGTGAGTAGGGAGCATGAGGATTCACTTCAAAGTTGTTATCACGAAGAAACTGTTGCGTAACGTTAGCTCGATTTGCGGGTGCGTTGTCTTGGTGAAACAGCACACTCGCAGCCCTTCCCGGACGTTTTTGTTGCAGTGCAGGAAGGAATTTGTTCTTCAAAACATTTTCGTAGGATGCACCTGTTACCGTAGTGCCCTTTGGAACGCAATGGGTAAGGATTACGCCCTTGCTGTCCCAGAACATGGACACCATCATTTTTTCAGCACTGGCGGTTACCCGAAATTTTTTTGGTGGCGGTGAATCTGTGTGCTTCCATTGAGCCGACTGGCGCTTTGTTTCTGGACTGAAAGATGGCACCCACGTCTCATCCATTGTCACAACCGACGAAAAGAAAGTCCCATTCATGCGGTCGTTGCGCGTCAACATTGCTTGGTAACATGCCACACGGGCAGCCGTCTGGGCGGTCGTCCGTCAGCATTCGTGGCACCCACCTGGATAACACTTTTCGCATTTTCAGGTCATCATGCAGGATTGTGTGCACAGAACCCACAGAAATGCCAACTCTGGAGGCGATCTGTTCAACAGTCATTCGGCGGTCCCCCAAAACAATTCTCTCCACTTTCTCGATCATGTCGTCAGACCAGCTTGTGTGAGCCCGAGGTTGTTTCGGTTTGTTGTCACACGATGTTCTGCCTTCATTAAACTGTCGCACCCACGAACGCACTCTCGACACTTCCATAACTCCATCACCTCATGTCTCCTTCAACTGTCGATGAATTTCAATTGGTTTTACACCACGCAAATTCAGAAAACGAATGATTGCACGCTGTTCAAGTAAGGAAAACGTCGCCATTTTAAGTATTTAAAACAGTTCTCATTCTCGCCGCTGGCGGTAAAATTACATCTGCCGTACGGTGCTGCCATCTCTGGGACGTATTGACAATAAACGCGGCCTCGTTCTAAAACAATGCGCATGTTTCTATCTCTTTCCAGTCCGGAGAAAAAAATAGGAGGCCTTAGAATTTGAATGCACCTCGTATAGCAGCTATTCTGTCCGGCATGGATTCTGTAAGTCTTCGGTAGATAACTGAGCGTATGTTACACCAGGCATCTGCGCACAAGTCACACAACACCAGAACATTTCGGTCTGATGGTTTGTTAGCGCAGACATGCCATCGGGTAGTTCAAATGGCTCTGAGCACTATGCGACTTAACATCTGAGGTCATAATTCCCCTAGATCATAGAACTACTAAAACCTAACTAACCTAAGGACATCACACACATCCATGCCCGAGGCAGGATTCGAACCTGCGATCGTGGGGGTCGAGCGGTTCCAGACTGTAGCGCCTAGAGCCGCTCGGCCACCCCGGCCGGCCCATCCTGTAGCTTCCCAGCTTTGTCCTATAGAGTACTTATCAGGTAAACGGGTGGCCTACACATTAACACTTCACTATCACGTTCACCACAATTCTGTAGCGCGATTCTGGTCTTGTGATACAGACAATTACCCTGGTGTAAGATTGCATCGCCGTCAGGGAAGACATTAACATGAAAGGATGCACGTGGGCCACAGTTTTTTTCACGCAGTCCACGGCTCTCATGGTGCCTTCGATAGCTACCACAGGTCCAATTGAATCCCAGATGAATGTGTCCCGTAGCATAATACTGTCCCCTGCCCCCCACCCTCCCCTGGCCTGCACCCATAGTGCGGTGCATGTGCGAGCAGCTGTTCCCTTGGATGACAGGCACGATCATAGGCCTGGTCTAGCAAGAAACGTGGTTCATTCGACCATGTAACACATTTCTATTCGTACAGAGCCCAATGTCGATGATCCTGTGCGCATTCCAATTGTAACTGATGATGTCTTTGGGTCAACCATGAAAACACGTAGAGGTTCCCTGACTCAAAGTTCCATGTCCAACAGTGTGCCCTGAACTGTGTGCTCCAAAACACTTATGCTTGCCCCAGCATCTTCTAGCCTCCATGTCTTGTGATAATTATGGACTTCCAACACCTGGTCGCCTACTCGTGGTTCCAATGTCTTTCAGCCGCTTCCTGTACTTGCTGATGACAGCAGCAAGAGTGCAAACGAACAGCTTCGTCCTTTCTGAGATTCTCGTTCTCAGGAGCCGTGCCATTATAGCCTGGACTTTGTGAAAGTCACGTGTGACACTGGATTTTCCAATTTTCGGCAATTATCATTGGTGGACTGACTCCCCGCTCATCTCTGTTCCGCTTAAACGCTGTTGCGCAGCAGCTGACATCTATTATAGACAAATGCAGACAGTTCATCCAAGTCCTCTCCCGACCACCACCAAGCCAGGGCAAGTCATGCCAACGTCCCGTGTCCCAATCAAAACTACAAACACGCACAAAACAGACATTGTAGAAAATGGAATCAACCCGAATGAGTTTACCTCACTTCATGCCAGCCATAAGCTTGAATCGTAAACTCAACAACATAACCCAAGCGAGCAGATTCCATCACGTCATTGTAAAAAGCTCAGCTTGATTTCGTAACAGAGAGTAAAAGCTTCGCAATACCAATTATCAGCCTGTTCATGTGGCGGAATAGCTACAAGCTGAGGTCCTCAAAGCCATTCTTGAGAAATAAAGTGGTGAAGACCGCAGATGAGCGCAGAAAAGTAGGCCACATTCACTCAAGGTCAACCCAACATAAGGTCACTGCCTCAGTTAGTTAGATGGTTTGTTAGTTTCATGGTCCACGGTTCTAATGATGTGGAATGATGCATTTTACATTCACTTTACAAATTAATTTATAAATAGAGATACATGCTGAATATTTATAAGGTTCCTTTTTTTTAAGATACAGATGTTAGTTAATATTCCTACTCACCACCTTTTACATATCACAATAATAGATATTCTTCAACGGAATAGAAGGAGTTGTCAAGGAGAAGCTTTTTCAGTTTGTTTAAAATTTTACATTGTTGTCCATCAAACATTTTATGTCACTTTGTAAGTCATCAGAAGTTTTAGTTACCGCATTGTGTACCCATTTTTGTGCTAAAGAAAACCTTAATGTGGAGTCCTAAATATAATTTTTCCTTATGATGTCGCAATTATGAACATTATAACTGCAATGTACTGTTTGTAACGAACTTCGTGAGGAAATAGCTATACTGTGAAGCAACAGTCAGAAAGTCCAAGTTGGTTCAAATGGCTCTGAGCACTATGGGACTTAACA
Organism: Schistocerca cancellata; assembly: GCF_023864275.1. NCBI lineage: Eukaryota > Metazoa > Arthropoda > Insecta > Orthoptera > Acrididae > Schistocerca > Schistocerca cancellata. The sequence continues at coordinate 525,075,789 of NC_064633.1, forward strand.
TCTGAGGTCATCAGTCCCCTAGAACTTAGAACTACTTAAACCTAACTAACATAAGGACATCACACACATCCATGCCCGAGGCAGGATTCGAACCTGCGCCGTAGCGGTCGCGCGGTTCCAGACTGAAGCGCCTTTAACCGCGTGACCACACTGGCCGGCAAAGTCCAAGTCCTTCTACATATGTCTACAAGATGATCGTGGGTGAGCACCACATATTATTATTACAGTACGGTTTTGAGAAATGAAGACTTTCTTTCTTAAATATGAGTAACACCACAACATTATTCCATATGACGTTACTGAGGGAAACTATGCAAAATATGTCAAGTTACTGATTTGTCTCTGCCAAACCAACAGGATAAATACTCCGGCTCCCGAGGTTTTGCAATCAGTTTCTGTGTTTCAGTACTTCAGTTATGAGGCCATGCCTCTGATGTGCAGATACCGTTCGCTAAGATGACTTCGACCTCTGAGACTGATACCTGTCAGATCTACCAGACTCTTTTTCGTGCGAGCTGGCAGCCTCGCAACAACTGATGAGAAGTCTCGAAGAGTTCTACCTACGGTTTGGCGAGCCGAACTGATGGCGCCTGATGCACTATACACCTGTCACAGTATTTGAGAAGCACACTAAACGCCGCTGCCCCCGACTGGTACCTGTAGTCAGTCATCGACGTCCCTGGCGTTCCCTGGTACAAGGTGTGCCATCTCCATGCCATGCAAAGTTGCCGAGAGATTACCCGAGCACAACCCCTTCGACGTCAAGGAGAACGCTCTGGTAATTCGCAGTGTCTGGCCTGGTCAACCTCGCCTGTTGTACGTGATACGCTACTCGCCTTCTAGTCCTGCAACCCGCACGACTCCATGATTACGCGAGCTCCACTCCGAGTTGGCTGACACGGCATCATCAGCAACTTCCGAGGTTGGGACGCTGCCTCACCATCACCCTGGGCGTCAAGACAGAGGAGACCTTCAATGAGAGATGCCTTTAATGGGTTCCACAACGAAACATTGTCTCGAAATTTGGTAGAAAATCCGAAGAAATTCTGGTCGTATGTAAAGTACACAAGCGGCAAGACGCAGTCGATACCATCGCTGCGCAGTGTCGATGGTACTGTTACCGACGACTGTGCCGCTAAAGCGGAGTTATTGAACGTAGTTTTCCGAAATTCCTTCACCAGGGAAGACGAATGGAATATTCCAGAATTTGAAACACGAACAGCTGCTAGCATGAGTTTCTTAGAAGTACATACCTTAGGGGTTGCGAAGCAACTCAAATCGCTTGATACGGGCAAGTCTTCAGGTCCAGATTGTATACCGATTACGTTCCTTTCAGATTACGCTTATACAATAGCTCCCTACTTAGCAATCATATACAAATGCTCGCTCACCGATGGATCTGTACCTACAGATTGGAAAATTGCGCAGGTCGCACCAGTGTTTAAGAAGGGTAGCAGGAGTAATCCATCGAACTACAGACCCATATCATTGACGTCGGTTTGAAATAGGGTTTTGGAGCATATACAGTATTCAAACATTATTAATCACCTCGAAGGGAACGATCTATTGATACGTAATCAGCATGGTTTCAGAAAACATCGTTCTTGTGCAACGCAGCTAGCTCTTTATTCGCACGAAGTAATGGCCGCTATCGACAGAGGATCTCAATTTGATTCCGTATTTCTAGATTTCCGGAAGGCTTTTGACACCGTTCCTCACAAGCCACTTCTAATCAAGCTGCGGGCCTATGGGGTATCGTCTCAGTTGTGCGACGGGATTCGTGATTTCCTGTCAGGAACGTCGCAGTTCGTAGTAATAGACGGCAAATCATCGAGTAAAACTGAAGTGATATCAGGTGTTCCCCAGGGAAGCGTCCTGGGACCTCCGCTGTTCCTGATCTATATAAATGACCTGGGTGACAATCTGAGCAGTTCTCTTAGGTTGTTCGCAGATGATGCTGTAATTTACCGTCTAGTAAGGTCATCCGAAGACCAGTATCAGTTGCAAAGCGATTTAGAAAAGATTGCTGTATGGTGTGGCGGGCGGCAGTTGACGCTAAATAACGAATAGTGTGAGGTGATCCACATGAGTTCCAAAAGAAATCCGTTGGAATTCGATTACTCGATAAATAGTACAATTCTCAAGGCTGTCAAGGCTGGAAAGACCACATAGATAATATTGTGGGGAAGGCGAGCCAAAGGTTGCGTTTCATTGGCAGGACACTTAGAAGATGCAACAAGCCCAGTAAAGAGACAGCTTACACTACACTCGTTCGTCCTCTGTTAGAATATTGCTGCGCGGTGTGGGATCCTTACCAGGTGGGATTGACGGAGGACATCGAAAGGGTGCAAAAAAGGGCAGCTCGTTTTGTATTATCACGTAATAGGGGAGAGAGTGTGGCAGATATGGCGCTACAGTCTGGAACCGCGCGGCCGCTACGGTCGCAGGTTCGAATCCTGCCTCGGGCATGGATGTGTGTGATGTCCTTAGGTGAGTTAGGTTTAAGTAGTTCTAAGTTCTAGGGGACTGATGACCTTAGAAGTTAAGTCCCATAGTGCTCGGAGCCATTTGAAGTGTGGCAGATATGATACGCGAGTTGGGTTGGAAGTCACTAAAGCAAAGACGTTTTTCGTCGCGGCGAGATCTATTTACGAAATTTCAGTCACCAACCTTCTCTTCCGAATGCGAAAATATTTTGTTGAGCCCAACCTACATAGGTAGGAATGATCATCAAAATAAAATAAGAGAAATCAGAGCTCGAACAGAAAGGTTTAGGTGTTCGTTTTTCCCGCGCGCTGTTCGGGAGTGGAATGGTAGGGACATAGTATGATTTTGGTTCGATGAACCCTCTGCCAAGCACAGTCTTGTTTCACTAATCTGGTGTCGCTAGCCCCCAGAGCGTTGAAATGCCTGATCCACAGCACTCCGCACGCCGTCATCCCGACATCAGTAGAGTCTCAACCCAGTCCTGTACACAACTTTCCTCACCACGGCATGTTCCCACAACGCCACTAGGTAGCATTCAAACTCGCGTCGGGTGGTTCTCGTAATGTTTTGGTTCAAATGGCCCTGAGCACTATGGGACTTAACGTCTGAGGTCATCAGTCTCCTAGAACCTAGAACTAATTAACCTAACTAACCTAAGGACATCACACACATCCATGCCCGAGGCAGGATTCGAACCTGCGACCATAGTGGTCACGCAGTTCCAGACTGTAGCGCCTAGAGCCGCTCGGCCACCCCGGCCAGCCGTAATGTTTTGTCCCATTATTATAGACTTCGGGCAAAGATTAAGGAATCGCAATTAGCCATCAATGAAACACTGTGTAACCTTATTCTTGACAACTATCCGACATTCTTCGCAGAATCAACTGTTATCAGCTCAGATATAGCGCTGTTTGTGCAGCAGTTCCTCACGTGGCTTGTAGTACTTTGTCAGTGCGTTCACTGTCGAGAACGTTTCGGTCCTTCAGCCCTTATTATTACGCGAAGAGTGTAGTTGTGATACTTCATACACCTTCTCATTGTATACTTCCTTCTTTTCATCTGAGTAACTTGTTATTGCCTTGACTTTCTTGACATCATGGCCCACATTTCCGTCGAGTTAATGCTATTTGTGGACAACGGTGGTGTCGTTGTCCGATGATGTCCCATATGTACTCGACTGGAGACAGATCTGGTGATCGAAACGGCCAAGACGACATGTAGACTTTCTGTAGAGCATATTGGGTTACAACAGCGGTATGTGGGCGAGCGTTATCCTGTTGGAAAACAGCCCCTGCAATGCTGTTCATGAATGGCAGCACAACATGTTGAATCAACAAATCGACGTACAAAGTTACAGTCATATTGCGTGGGATAATTGCTAAAGTGCTCCTGCTGTCATACGCAGACAGGTTGGTTGCAGGCTCTCACCTGGGCTCCATCTAACCAACACACGCCTCTCGCTTGACGCAACTGAAGTCACAAATAGCAGAGGCTTGGGGTCAGTGGAGATCACACTATAGGGGTCTGGCTCGGAGCTGTCCTTGAAGTAACATTTTGTAACAGTACGTTGTATCTCTGTGGTGCCAACTGCTACTCACAAGGGAATGGTCAGACTTCTCATGCCGAAACATGTATTGATTTTTTTAGCACTGTTATTTAACTGTGCAAAAGGTCCGTATGCAAAATTGTAGCTGCTGACATGAACTGGAAGTCACCTAAAAAAAAATCACGAACATGGCTGTGTTTCCTGCTTGGCGCTTGCAGTGACGGCTGGCCACCCCTGGAAATGGCGAGTCGCGAGCGTTGTGCGCATGGTCGGGAATTGCGGCCGTCTTATCGCGGCGTTCACTAAAGAGGAGTATCGCTGCAAGGTTTTGGTAGAAAGGGGAAACGAATATTCGTTTCTGTGGCATGCACGTCCTTTTGATTTCTGGTACGTTTTTCGAAACATACCGTCCTGAAACTGGTTAGAGATATGAAAGATGTTCTGTACATGTTCATCTATACTCCGCAAGCTACTTTACGGTGAACATTCAATCTCCCCTCACAGGTGATGGCGAACCTTGTAAATGGTTTGCTGCTTGCCATGGAGATATACCACAGACGCCAAATGAAGCAATCAACAGAAAACACGCGTGAAGACTATGTGTTGTGCGACATGGTTGTTAAACTTCTAGACGAGCATGTAAATGGCGCAGACATGTGGCTAGAATCAACTCGAACACTCGATATTGCAGACTGTGACTCTACAGACGGCGAAGACACCGACGCAAGTTGCACTCATGAAGACTCTTCGAGTGATAGTGCCACGTACCATCATCAGTTATCTCCGAAAGTAACACCATCAACTACAATTACCTTATCAGACAAAGAAAAAGCGGTGACGTATTGGTTGAACGAAAGTGGTAAGAAACGCCTACGTGTCAGTACTGTTCAAAATAAGTATCGCTTTGTCCGTTCTGAACGTGAATTGTATAGATGGAAAAAGCAAGTCGCTCGACGACGTAATAGTCGACTGGAAATTGCGACGGTGATAAATGCGCGACTTTTTGAGTTATTTACCGATGCCAGACAACAGTCATTTGGTGTGAGCAATACAACTTTGCGTGATTGGGCGTTAGAGATTGCCAACGCGATAGGCGCTAAAGAATTTACAGCTTCTCAAAGTTGGATTAGTCGCTTCAAAAGATCACATAAAATTGTGGCAAGAAAAATAACAAAATTTGTATCGAGAAACAGGTCGGAAAATGAAGTGACACAAATCGAAATGATAGAAGCTTTTGTTACGTATGCAAAAAATAAGATCGCTAGTTTTAGTGAATCATACGTGTACAATGCAGATCAGTCAGGTTTTCAAAAAGAAATGCGTGTGAAGAGAACACTGCCATTCAAAGGAGAAAAACATATTGAGGCGATTGCACAGTCCACGACTGCACTCACCCATTCATACATTATAATGCCCATAATTAGTCTGGATGGTTCATTGCTGCCTAAAATATATGTGTATCTTCAAGAACCAACTGGACGTTTTGGACCACGTGTCAAAAGAACAATGTTCTACGCAAACAGTCTTGTAGTAGACGCATCGAAATCTGGAAAAATGGGAAACGAAAACGTTACACTTTTCATGCGTAATGTTTTCTTCCGTTCTGCGGGAACAAATCTCTTCTCCTTCCAGATTCGTGGTCAGGTCATAAAAGGTCTGATTCATTAAAAGCTGTATTTCGAGCCCACCCTGACAAAGAAGTAGAGATACTTCAGATTCCACCCGGCACGACGAACGTAATTCAACCATTAGACAGAGAATTTTTCCGCCAGTGGAAGGCATTTTACAGAAAACTAACGGAGAAAATTATTGTGTGCTGATCACTGCAATTTCCTGTCTATCACCGTGACAATATTCTCAAGCTGCAATCAGTAGTACATTATCAATTTTCCTTCCCACGATTTCAGAATTTGATTAAATATGCGTGGCACTCCTCGAAATATACTGATATTAGGCCTGATTCATTCCTAACACCAGCCCAGTTTTGTCGACGGACATCTAACAACGTCTGTGATTCGCAGGGCTGTCATATGTCGTCTTTGCTTGTATGTTCTTGGTGCACAAAAAAACCTATGTTTTGAACATTGTATCAATGTTTCGCATTTTTGCGGTAATTACAAGAAATAAAATTTGGACGTGTTCTAAACCGTATATTTCTTTGTGTCTATTTCATAGCTATTTGGAAAGAATGTCGTAGATAACATATCAGCCATATTTGTCAACGAATGTTTAATTATCATACGATCGCTTTCACTGGGGGAATCAGCTCTCTCACCGCTGTGGCAAGAGAGCGGCGTGTAGCTAACGCCACCTTGTCCCTAGATGGCGTTGGTATAACATAGCGAGAGACGTCAGGGTTGTACAAGAGGCAGTTATAAGCGTGGAAACCATGCGACAATAATGTCTTACTTCCTAAAATTGTTTACAGACTTCCAGGTCATGTCAGCAGCTAAAATTCTGCATACAGACTTCTTGCAATGTTAACTCACAGTGGTAAAAAAAGCAACACAGGTTTCGACATGACAAGTCTGACCATTCCCTTGTCAGATTGGTATTACTGACATGGTACGATGCGCCAGAGCAATACGCCCAACACGATAGTCTTCCCTCTCGGTAGTGCCACGTGACCTTCTGGAGTCCGACCTTTTTGATACACTTTCTCGTGATCAGCGCTGCCAGCAATCACGTACGGTGGCTACATTCCTGCCATGTCTTTCGGCAGTGTCGCAGAAGAAACTACAGCTTCTGCTGTCTGCCTGTTAGCCGACCTCGTTCAAACTCAGTGAGCTGTTGACAATGTCGTCTTTGTCACCTTAAAGGCATTCTTCATTAACATCAACTCACCATGTCTAATCTCAAAGATAACTACAGCACGTATTTACAGCAAAAGTGATTTGCATCCTCGTAGCGGCGCTTCTAGCGCCACTCTTGTGCGACTGGCACGAAAATTGAATAGACATCATCTTTGACATGTAGAAAAACGCCTACCAACTGTCGTTTATGTCGCACAGCGCCTCCTTGGTACTGTATTTTTTTTTTCTTCCGTCAGTGTATTTGCAGCGTCTGGAACAATTCAACGATGCAGAGCAGTTATGGTATCACTTAAAGCTGTATTCATATTTTATATCACCCCATTTCCACAAGACTTTGTCGCTGTTGGCAATATTCATGTAGCGATTAAGTTCTTGAAGTTCCCTCACTTTTCAGACGTTCACGCGGGGCTGTGATTATCCGAAAGTAAGCTGACGTTCCGGACTTATGTACTTCAATGTTTACGGAGCAATTTTAAAACAGCTGTGGAGCTTGTCTGGATTACTACATGGTAGTTCTCCTCTTCCTTCATATTTCGTATGCACCCGTTGCTTGCTCCCTTGCCGCCGTCTTAGCTTGCGTGCCAACAAAATAATATTGTCATAAAGGTAGAAATCCTGTACGTTAACTGCTCAACATGCGCCAGTATCACGAATACGCGTGCAGTGTGCGAACTGACGTGGCAGAAATCAGGTCGTATGTAGTCGTGAGGCGGTTTTAGCCATACGACTTAGTTTTCCAAGTGCGTACTGCCTTATGTCCATCAATATGGTTGATGCCCTGACGATGACCATGTAATGGTCGAATCCGGTCACCTTTTAATAAACGTGTCTTGCCATCTGTACTGTTTTACAATTAATTCCGAATATTGCGTTGTGATCGCTGACTGCCTCCAACAATGCTTTAAAAAACAATTAATTATCAATATTTAATGTACTTATTTATTACTTGTAGAGGGTGGGTGTTTGGGCGTGTGTCCACATCTCGTTTCTTCTACATCTACATGATTACTATGCAATTCACATTTAAGTGCTTGAAGGAGGGTTCATCGAACCACAATCATACTATCTCTCTACCATTCCACTCCCGAACAGCGCGCGGGAAAAACAAGCACCTAAACCTTTCTGTTCGAGCTCTGATTGCTCTTATTTTATTTTGATGATCATTCCTACCTATGTAGGTTGGGCTCAACAAAATATTTTCGCATTTGGAAGAGAAAGTTGGTGACTGAAAATTCGTAAATAGATCTCGCCGCGACGAAAACATCTTTGCTTTAATGACTTCCATCCCAACTCGCGTATCATATCTGCCACACTCTCTCCCCTATTACGTGATAATACAAAACGAGCTGCCCTTTTTTGCACCCTTTCGATGTCCTCCGTCAATCCCACCTGGTAAGGATCCCACACCGCGCAGCAATATTCTAACAGAGGACGAACGGGTGTAGTGTAAGCTGTCTCTTTACTGGACTTGTTGCATCTTCTAAGTGTCCTGCCAATGAAACGCAACCTTTGGCTCGCCTTCCCCACAATATTATCTAATGTGGCCTTTCCAGCCTTGACAGCCTTGAGAATTGTACTATTTATCGAGTAATCGAATTCTAACGGATTTCTTTTGGAACTCATGTGGATCACCCCACACTTTTCGTTATTTAGCGTCAACTGCCACCCGCCACACCATACAGCAATCTTTTCTAAATCGCTTTGCAACTGATACTGGTCTTCGGATGACCTTACTAGACGGTAAATTACAGCATCATCTGCGAACAACCTAAGAGAACTGCTCACATTGTCACCCAGGTCATTTATATAGATCAGGAACAGCAGAGGTCCCAGGACGCTTCCGTGGGGAACACCTGATATCACTTCAGTTTTACTCGATGATTTACCGTCTATTACTATGAACTGCTACCTTCCTGACAGGAAATCATGAATCCAGTCGCACAACTGAGACGATACCCCATAGGCCCGCAGCTTGACTAGAAGTCTCGTGTGAGGAGCGGTGTCAGAAGCCTTCCGGAAATCTAGAAATACGGAATCAACTTGAGATCCATTGTCGATAGCGGCCATTACTTCGTGCGAATAATCGTTGCACAAGAACGATGTTTTCTGAACCATGTTGATTACGTATCAATATATCGTTCCCTTCGAGGTGATTAATAATGTTTGAATACAGTACATGCTCCAAAACCCTACCGCAAAACCGACGTCAATGATATAGGTCTGTAGTTCGATGGATTACTCCTACTACCCTTCTTAAACACTGGTGCGACCTGCGCAATTTTCCAATCTGTAGGTACAGCTCTATCGGTGAGCGAGCGGTTGTATATGACTGCTAAGTAGGGAGCTATTGTATCAGCGTAATCTGAAAGGAACCTATTCGGTATACAATCTGGACCTGAAGACTTGCCCGTATCAAGCGATTTCAGTTGCTTCGCAACCGCTAAGGTATCTATTTCTAAGAAACTCATGCTTCAAATTCTGGAATATTCCATTCGTCTTCCCTGGCGAAGGAAACTGCGTTCAATAACTCCGCTTTAGCGGCACAGTCGTCGGTAGCAGTACCATCGGCACTGCGCAGCGAAGGTATTGACTGCGTCTTGCCGCTTGTGTATTTCACATACGACCAGAATTTCTTCGGATTTTCTACCAAATTTCGAGACAATTTTTCGTTGTGGAACCTTTTAAAAGCCACTGCGCGTTCTGTGTCATTACTTAAATTCACTTTACTCTTGCGGTAGCCGTGAAAAAATTTACGATACCTGAGTTTTGACCATAGTGGCAGCTTCATCCAGAGGCGTACCTGCAATGGCGGCTCGCTCTGGGAAGACCACTCTCAGCAGCCCCGGTTGCCCACCTGTCAGCCGGCTTACTCGGTCAGCCTCGCTTTCCGCTGACAGCAGAGGTTGACGTGGCGTCCGCTGGTCACACAGCTGCACACTCCGCCGTCTCACCGGCTCTGCCGCTACAGCCTGTGTCGGGCCTGACACGGCGGCGCCTCACCTGAAAATCCAGCGCGCGACCAGTCGAACCCGTCTATCGTCACACAGTGCTTCCGTCAGCGATAAATCCTACGAAGATCGATAGATGTGATGTACACTCCTGTAAATGGAAAAAAGAACACATTGACACCGGTGTTTCAGACCCACCATACTTGCTCCGGACACTGCGAGAGGGCTGTACAAGCAATGATCACACGCACGGCACAGCGGACACACCAGGAACCGCGGTGTTGGCCGTCGAATGGCGCTAGCTGCGCAGCATTTGTGCATCGCCGCCGTCAGTGTCAGCCAGTTTGCCGTGGCATACGGAGCTCCATCGCAGTCTTTAACACTGGTAGCATGCCGCGACAGCGCGGACGTGAACCGTATGTGCAGTTGACGGACTTTGAGCGAGGGCGTATAGTGGGCATGCGGGAGGCCGGGTGGACGTACCGCCGAATTGCTCAACACGTGGGGCGTGAGGTCTCCACAGTACATCGATGTTGTCTCCTGTGAGGAACGGTGTCAAAAGCCTTCCGGAAATCTGGAAATACGGAATCAACTTGAGATCCCTTGTCGATAGCGGCCATTACTTCGTGCGAATAAAGAGCTAGCTGCGTTACACAAGAACGATTTTTTCTGAAACCATGCTGATTACGTATCAATAGATCGTTCCTTTCGAGGTGATTAATAATGTTTGAATACAGTATATGCTCCAAAACGCTACCGCATGTTGTCGCCAGTGGTCGGCGGAAGGTGCACGTGCCCGTCGACCTGGGACCGGACCGCAGCGACGCACGGATGCACGCCAAGACCGTAGGATCCTACGCAGTGCCGTAGGGGACCGCACCGCCACTTCCCAGCAAATTAGGGACACTGTTGCTCCTGGGGTATCGCCGAGGACCATTCGCAACCGTCTCCATGAAGCTGGGCTACGGTCCCGCACACGGTTAGGCCGTCTTCCGCTCACGCCCCAACATCGTGCAGCCCGCCTCCAGTGGTGTCGCGACAGGCGTGAATGGAGGGACGAATGGAGACGTGTCGTCTTCAGCGATGAGAGTCGCTTCTGCCTTGGTGCCAATGATGGTCGTATGCGTGTTTGGCGCCGTGCAGGTGAGCGCCACAATCAGGACTGCATACGACCGAGGCACACAGGGCCAACACCCGGCATCATGGTGTGGGGAGCGATCTCCTACACTGGCCGTACACCACTGGTGATCGTCGAGGGGACACTGAATAGTGCACGGTACATCCAAACCGTCATCGAACCCATCGTTCTACCATTCCTAGACCGGCAATGGAACTTGCTGTTCCAACAGGACAATGCACGTCCGCATGTATCCCGTGCCACCCAACGTGCTCTAGAAGGTGTAAGTCAACTACCCTGGCCAGCAAGATCTCCGGATCTGTCCCCCATTGAGCATGTTTGGGACTGGATGAAGCGTCGTCTCACGCGGTCTGCACGTCCAGCACGAACGCTGGTCCAACTGAGGCGCCAGGTGGAAATGGCATGGCAAGCCGTTCCACAGGACTACATCCAGCATCTCTACGATCGTCTCCATGGGAGAATAGCAGCCTGCATTGCTGCGAAAGGTGGATATACACTGTACTAGTGCCGACATTGTGCATGCTCTGTTGCCTGTGTCTATGTGCCTGTGGTTCTGTCAGTGTGATCATGTGATGTATCTGACCCCAGGAATGTGTCAATAAAGTTTCCCCTTCCTGGGACAATGAATTCACGGTGGTCTTATTTCAATTTCCAGGAGTGTATATGTACAGACGAAAAATTGATTACAGTATAATAAAAATAGGTCTATTTATTGAAGAGGAAGAGCTTCACAATTTGAGCAACTCACTGATGCGTTGATTCACTCTGGCCTTAAGCAAGCAGCTATTCGGCTTGGCATTGATTGACAGAGTTTTTGGATGCCCTCCTGAGCGATATCGTGCCAAATTCCGTCCAAAGGCTGCGTTGGACAGTCAAAATACCGGGATGACTGGAGGGCCCTGCCCATGATGGCCCAACCGTTCTTGGTTGCGGAGCAACTGGTATGTGTCAACAAAGCTGGCCAGTGATGGAGAAGGAAATCGGCCAGGCCCTTTCAAAGGAACCATCCCAGCATTTGACTGAAGAGATTTAGGTAAATTACGGATAACCTAAATGAGATAGCCGGACACGGGTTTGAACTGTCGTCCTCCCGAATGCTAGTCCAGTGTGCTAACCACCAAGGCAGGGTTTGGCAAGCAGCAAGACAATCAATAGAAATTCTCGTCACGTGCGGGCAAACATTATATTATCGAAATGTAAGCCCAGGATGGCTTGCTATGAAGGACAACAAAACAGGGCGTAGACTATCGTCGATGTACCGCTGTGCCGTTAGGGTGTAGCGAATGGCGACCAGAGGTTCCTGCTACGAAATGAAGTGGCACCCCAGACAGTCGTTCCCAGTCGTCGGGCTGCATGGCGGCTGACATTCAGGATGGTACCCGAACACTGTATGGGCCGTCTTCAGACACGTCTTCGCTAGTCATTGTGGCTCCGTCCGAAGCGCAACCCATCACTGAAGACAATCTACTCCAGTTAATGAGATTCCAGCCGGAAGACAGGTCTGTAGTTGCTCTGGACACCGGTGGGATACCAACCACACTGTGGCCCGCCCTGAGGTCTGACAGCTGGGAGTGGCACTCCACCTGACAGCAGGACCCATCTGGTTGTCACCCGTTGCACGCAAACAGCACAGCGGTACGTCGACTATAGTCAACGCCCCGTTTTTTGCTCCTTCACGGCAAGCCATCCTGGGCTTACGTTTCAGCAAGATAATGCCCACGCACACCCAGTGAGAGTTTCTTCACGCTTGCCAAGCCCTATATAGGTCAGCAACGTCGCCGTTTCTCTCTGCAACTGAAAACGTTTGGAGAGTTGTGGGCAGGGCCCTCCATTCATCTCAGCATTTTGACGATCTAGCGCTCCAGTGGGCCTTATTTGGCACGATATCCATGAGGAAGACATCTAACAGCCCTCTCACTTAATGCCAAGACGAATAACTGCTTGCATAGGGAACAGAAAGTGGACCACCGCGTTACTGACTTGCACCATTTGCGAAGCTATTTCTCTTGAACAAATGATCCAACTTTTCTGTAATTGTAATCATTTTTTGTCTGTCACGTACATCACATCTACCGATTTCCGTCCCAGTCGAATAATTCATTCGTGGTACGTCTTTTTTTTTTGTCTTAGAGTGTATGTGCCATTTCATAGCACCAGCACTTGAATGATAGCTCAACGATTCGCTCTTGGTACGATTTGTTGTGATAAAATCACGCAGAAAATCGCATAGGCAGTTAAAGAAAGTTCATAATGTAGTTTGTGCGTTGTGAAAAGTCTCGTTTCGAGGCCACAAACACTGAAGATCTATCAGGAACGCGTTGACCTTGGTATAATTTGTTACAATTGAGTGAATTAAGTGTGTGTTAGTAACATTTCGGAGCTTAAGGCTCTCAGGAGATGGTCTGATTTAAAACATGGTCTCATGTCGTGGAAATTCAATGTAGCGTAGTGAATAGAGGTGTATAAATGTAGAGTTATGTAGTGGTGTGTAACCGCTTCGAGCATTACCAATTCGAAATATTTCTAATGCACCTACTAAAGGATTCTCAAACCTTATTGATTTAATAGATGTTGCGGGTGGCTATAATCAAAGTGCAGCTACTCACACCGAAACTTGGTAGATATTTTATTGCGTTAATGCGTAACTGATTTATACCGAAAAAAAAATTTAGTTCAAATTTTCACCATCAGGTGCAAATCTGGCGCTACGAGTGCAGAAACACATATAAAAATGTATTCGTATGTGATGTATTAGGAACGGTACGTGGGCAGAAAGGGTGAAATAAGTGAGGAAGGCGTAATGTTGATTTTATTGGTAACCGCCGCTTACAAATTTGTTCAGTATGAGCACCGAAGGCGTAGACGACATGCTGCATCCGTAAAACGACGTAATCAACAGTTTCTCGCAGCAATCTGAGCGACGTGTTACTGTATACTTGCTTCAGATAAGGTAGAGACCGAACGTGTCCCTGGTAAAAGTGTTCTTTTACATATCCCCAGACCCAAGAGTCACATAGATTCAGATCAGGTGATCTTGCAAGCCATGCATCTGGGAAAACTCTAAAGATAACCCTTTCGTGGAAGGCTGCACTAAGCAGATCTTTCACTGGGCTAGTGGCATGAGGTATTGCACCATCTTGCATTAAAACAGTAGTTTCCATATAGCTGCGCTCTTCCATAGCAGAAATGCACGCTGTGCAAGGCGGTCTCGCTGACGCGCAGATGTCTGTTCAGTCACTTTGTGGCTTGTCAAGTGTCAAAAATGGCTCTGAGCACTATGGTACTTAACATCTGAGGTCATCAGGCCTCTAGAACTTAGAACTACTTAAACCTAACTAACCTAAGGACATCACACACATCCATGCCCGAGGCAGGATTCGAACCTGCGATCGTAACAGTCGCGCGGTTCCGGACTGAAGCGCCTAGAACCGCTCGGCCACCGCGGCCGGCTGTCAAGTGTCACACCGTCATACAACCACCGTACAGCGCCAGATATGCGCCTGGTGGCCTCAGTTGAAAATAATTTGTTTTCCAGCGTAAATCGGCTCCACATTAACACATTAGCATATCTACCAAGTTGCGTTGTCATACGATAATTATGGCCCACAATGGATCCCGGTGAGTACCTTCATTTTAATTACCAACTGGTATATTCTGTAATATTCAGTGTTATGTAAATATAAGTACGCTCTCCCGCACGAGTGAATTTTTTCATTGGCTTTATGTACAGGAGTGCTGGCACTATTTCCAGTGAGATTTTCTCCCTTACTTCTTTCACTTCTAAAAATTCTGCTACTTAATGGAAACAGCGCCCAAGTATGAATGAACTTAGGATTTTACTAAAAATTGAGATTGATGAAATAATATTTATCTTATGTGGAAAACTATTATAAATCTGTAGTGAACTATTTGGTATGGAACTTTCATAAGCTGGTGTCCTTAATGACAGCACATGGAACATTTTTTGCCTTGTAACATTTTCATTTTTTTTCTTTATTGTATTTCAATTTACCATTGGGGCGGGCTGGCAGCATCATATGGGCTGCTCTTCAGCCGAAAGACATAGAACATACATTAGAAAACATTTAAAAATAACATAAAGGAGAAAACATGGTGTACATAGATATAAAAAAGGCGGTAACATTATGGAAGACAATAGACAAAAAGGGGTGACTGTAAAATGGAGATAAAAACCGTAAAAAAGTAGCACACACAAAAAACCACACACTGGGACAGTTGAAAGAACATAAGGCGAAGTATGACCGGAGCATAAAAGTATCGACAGATGGCGTAGCACATAACAATCACAGACAGTAACACTAAGTACAAGTCCACCACACAATTAAAATCACACCTCTCGACACACAGGAGAAACAGCACAAAACACAACACTGACGTGGCACACTGATGACGATGATCAAAACGGAGGATCTGCCAGGCGCAAGGAGATGAGGGAGAAGGGAAGAAGGACGGGAGGGGAAGAGAGGAAGGAGATGGGTGGTGGGGGCGCTGAAGAGGACCAGGGAGGTTCAAATGGTTCAAATGTCTCTGAGCACTATGGGACTTAACATCTGTGGTCATCAGTACCCTAGAACTTAGAACTACTTAAACCTAACTAACCTAAGGACATCACACACATCCATGCCCGAGGCAGGATTCGAACCTGCGACCGTAGCGGTCACGCGGTTCCAGACTGAAGCGCCTAGAACCGCACGGCCACACCGGCCGGCTGGACCACGGAGGGAAGGACGTGGGAGGGATAGAGGCGAAGATGGGCGTGCAGGGTCTCAGGTGGGGAGGGAAGGAGGAAAATCCGCTCTGGGAGGAGGAGGGGACAGGAAAAAGGGGGCCCTTGGGAGAGGGGGAGGGATCAAGGTCAGGTTATAGTTGGAAGGAAGGGTATATGTCACAGCGAAGTTCATCATCCAGGAGGGGGAGCTGCTGGAAATTGCCCTGATGAAGGAGATGGAGGATGTGGAGGTGGAGAGAGGGAGGGATACAACGATAGAGGTGCGTCAGCGGGCGGGGGGTGGAGAGGAAGGAGGAAACCAAGGGGTGGGGGGGATCGAGCCTGCAGACATTGTAAAGGATGTGGAGATGTTTGGAGGGCCTTGTAAAAGCGGGTCGGTGTGGACATCCAGGCAACACTGGTGTAACAGAGGATAGGACGGATGAGCGATCTGTAGGTGTGGAGGATGGTGGAAGGGTGCAATCCCCATGTCCGGCCAGACAGGAGTTTCAGGAGGCGGAGGTAGGAATGGGCTTTCTGCTGGATGGTCAGGAGGTGAAGGGTCCAGATGAGGTGACGGTCTAGGGTGAGGCCAAGGCATCTCAGGGTGGCGGTGAGATGGATGGGATGACCATAAAGGGTGATGTAGAAATCATGGAGACGGAAGCAGCGAGTGGTGCGGCCTGTGATGATTGCCTGGGTTTTGGAGGGGTTGAGACGAAGGAACCACTAGTTGCACCAAGTGGTGAACTGGTCAAGGTGGGTTGGGAGGGTGCGTTGGGACCATTGAAGGATAGGATAGAGAGCCAGGAAGTCGGTGTCATCAGCATACTGCAGAAGGTGGACAGGTGGGAGGGGGAGTGGCTTGGGCATATCAGCCGTATACAAAAGGTAACGGAGAGGGGAGAGGATAGAGCCCTAGGGGTCGCCAGCAGTGGGATAAAAGATACGAGAGTTGTTGTTGTGGAGGGTGCCATAGGAAGGACGGCGCGAGAGGAAGGAAGCGACCAGACAAAAATTTATAGGCAGGGCGTAGGTTTGGAGTTTAAAGAGGAGACCAGGATGCCATACATGGTCATAGGCATTTTGGAGGTCGAGGGAAACAAAAATGGCGGAGCGACGGGAATTAATGTGGAGGGAGAGAAGGTGAAGGAGGTTAAGGAGTTGGTCTTTAGCAGAGAAGGAGGGTTGGAAGCCACTCTGGGTAAGGGGGAGGAGGTGGTGTTGATTAAGGTGCTGATGGATACGACGGGAGAACATTTTCAGAGATATTGCCGTTTTTATTTTCCTATACTACCGATAAAGGAGGAAATGTGCGTCTTAATATAGCTTAGAAATTTTACTCTCATTTACGTAAAAAGAATTGCATGATTTGTTAGCCAAATACAGCCGACAAATGCCCCTGCAGAGCGCTACAGTCGCTTGCCCATTTCGAAAACTCGCCTGTACTGTGTACTTCTCACCGCGAATTGCCAGTAGGGCGCGTTGCGGCTGCGTGTACAACGTTGACGCGAGGGTAAGTTACGTACAGCCGAATCGTTCCTGAGTGTTCAGTGACAGGGCAGAGATCGAGTCAGCACATTGCACGTTGAATACCAAGAGCCGTGCGACGACGGCTTTATGCATATCTAAGCCTGGGGCACATTCGCTTTTGCATGAAAATTGGCCATGAAAACGGCCTGTTTTCGATTGATTTAACACATGTAGGAGATGAAAAGCAGTCGCATGGCAATGACGGAGACTCCACGACCGCCGTTACCAGCTGCCTCAGCTCCCAGCTGGAGGTCTTCTAAGCTCAGGTATTGAAGGAGGTAATGCACTGTCACGAAAACCGCTTGGAAATGAACGGTGAATACACTGAAAACTAAAGCCGCCGATACAGTCTTCGCATGATGAATATATTTTTATGAAAGAACTGCCCTTACTTTTTGAATATGCCGCATAATAAAGTGCAGGTTGCATGGTGTGTACGTAAACGCAAAAAAAGAAAGATTTTGTCGTTGTTATCCTATGTTCCTCATTTTAACGTCCTGTAGAAATCTTTCGTGGTATAGTTTAGAAAATCCTCTTCTGTTCTGTTTAGCTCATCCTTTTCATATTGTCTTTTCACTCTCCTGTAGTCTCTTATCGTTTGCTTTCTCGCCTCTACATACTTTAAAAGTGACGCATTGGCACATTCATTTAACCGTAAATCGTATCGGCAACAGAAACTGTGGATGTGGCCGTGAGTCGTGCGCGGAGAGCCAAATGGGTAGGCGATCGCTCGGGATAATCGGGAAATACGGGTTCGAGTCCTGGCCCGGCACAAATTCTCATTGTCGTCATTCCATTCTACAGCTGATGGTAGCCACTACTCCCAATTGCGAATTCATCTGATGGAAATGGCTATGTTCAAGTACTTGCAGACCATTGGAAGCCATCGATGGACTTCATATTTCCAAACAACGATAGAGCTTTTATGGAAGACAATGCACCATGTCACCGGGCCACAATTGTTTGCTATTGGTCTGAAGACTATCCTGGACAACTCGAGCCAATGATTTGGCCATTCATCAAAAACGGTTCAAATGGTTCTGAACACTATGGGACTTAACATCTATGGTCATCAGTCCCCTAGAACTTAGAACTACTTAAACCTAACTAGCCTAAGGACATCACACAACACCCAGTCATCACGAGGCAGAGAAAATCCCTGACCCCGCCGGGAATCGAACCCGGGAAACCGGGCGTGGGAAGCGAGAACGCTACCGCACGACCACGAGCTGCGGACTGGCCACTCATCGAATATTTATAACACATAATCGACAGGTCAGTTCGTGCACAAAATCCTGCACCGGCAACACTTTCGCAGTTATAGGCGACTATAGGGGCGGCGTGGCCCAGTATTTCTGCATGGGACTTGCAGCGACTTTTTTAATCCGTGCCATGTTGAGTTGCTGCACTACGCCTCCAAAAGGGGGTCCCATATAACATTAGGAGGTATCCCATGACTTTTGTTACCTCAGTTTAATGTCCACTATTACGTGTTGTTCAGATAATGAGCTTCTAAAAATGGTTCAAATGGCTCTAAGCACTATGGGACTTAACATCGGAGGTCATCAGTCCCCTAGAACTTACAACTACTTAAACCTAAATAACCTAAGGACATCACACACATCCATGCCCGAGACAGGATTGGAACCTGCGATCGTAGCAGCTGCGCGGTTCCGGACCGAAGCGCCTAGAACCACTCGGTCACAACGGGCCGGCAATGAGCTTCTAGCAAGATACTGTTAACTATGTCAAGGAGAAATATGCTGTAAAGGAGAAAGTAAATCCAAGTCCATGAATTAACTATTTGTTAACAATTATTTAAATCTGTATTGCCTTTCTTTAGCTAAATTGTTTTGTGGTCTTCTTTCTTATACAAATGACGACTGTAAGCAGAAACACTGGAGCAGACTTCTGATAAATACACTCCTGGAAATTGAAATAAGAACACCGTGAATTCATTGTCCCAGGAAGGGGAAACTTTATTGACACATTCCTGGGGTCAGATACATCACATGATCACACTGACAGAACCACAGGCACATAGACACAGGCAACAGAGCATGCACAATGTCGGCACTAGTACAGTGTATATCCACCTTTTGCAGCAATGCAGGCTGCTATTCTCCCATGGAGACGATCGTAGAGATGCTGGATGTAGTCCTGTGGAACGGCGTGCCATGCCATTTCCACCTGGCGCCTCAGTTGGACCAGCGTTCGTGCTGGACGTGCAGACCGCGTGAGACGACGCTTCATCCAGTCCCAAACATGCTCAATGGGGGACAGATCCGGAGATCTTGCTGGCCAGGGTAGTTGACTTACACCTTCTAGAGCACGTTGGGTGGCACGGGATACATGCGGACGTGCATTGTCCTGTTGGAACAGCAAGTTCCCTTGCCGGTCTAGGAACGGTAGAACGATGGGTTCGATGACGGTTTGGATGTACCGTGCACTATTCAGTGTCCCCTCGACGATCACCAGTGGTGTACGGCCAGTGTAGGAGATCGCTCCCCACACCATGATGCCGGGTGTTGGCCCTGTGTGCCTCGGTCGTATGCAGTCCTGATTGTGGCGCTCACCTGCACGGCGCCAAACACGCATACGACCATCATTGGCACCAAGGCAGAAGCGACTCTCATCGCTGAAGACGACACGTCTCCATTCGTCCCTCTATTCACGCCTGTCGCGACACCACTGGAGGCGGGCTGCACGATGTTGGGGCGTGAGCGGAAGACGGCCTAACCGTGTGCGGGACCGTAGCCCAGCTTCATGGAGACGGTTGCGAATGGTCCTCGCCGATACCCCAGGAGCAACAGTGTCCCTAATTTGCTGGGAAGTGGCGGTGCGGTCCCCTACGGCACTGCGTAGGATCCTACGGTCTTGGCGTGCATCCGTGCGTCGCTGCGGTCCGGTCCCAGGTCGACGGGCACGTGCACCTTCCGCCGACCACTGGCGACAACATCGATGTACTGTGGAGACGTCACGCCCCTCGTGTTGAGCAATTCGGCGGTACGTCCACCCGGCCTCCCGCATGCCCACTGTACGCCCTCGCTCAAAGTCCGTCAACTGCACATACGGTTCACGTCCACGCTGTCGCAGCATGCTACCAGTGTTAAAGACTGCGATGGAGCTCCGTATGCCACGGCAAACTGGCTGACACTGACGGCGGCGGTGCACAAATGCTGCGCAGCTAGCGCCATTTGACGGCCAACACCGCGGTTCCTGGTGTGTCCGCTGTGCCGTGCGTGTCATCATTGCTTGTACAGCCCTCTCGCAGTGTCCGGAGCAAGTATGGTGGGTCTGACACACCGGTGTCAATGTGTTCTTTTTTCCATTTCCAGGAGTGTATTTGTTAACAATTATTTAAATCTGTATTGCCTATCTTTAGCTAAATTGTTTTATGGTCTTCTTTCTTATACAAATGTGGACGACTGTAAGCAGAAACACTGGAGCAGACTTCTGATAAATAAATAATTATGAAGGAAAAGTCCAAATGAGCACCATTGACTCGAAACTCGTCGTAACTAAACCAATGTTATGAAATTAATAGTCCGCAATCATTCTGACTGGTTTGTGGTGTATACATGCGACCAGGCTGTATCGAATGGAACGCAGGGAATATCTGCCGAATAGCAGCTAGCGTACTAGTCACGAGTCAGGCATCTGCCGCTGGCTGTTTCGCCGGTGCGTGTGTATGTGTGTGTGTGTGTGTGTGTGTGTGTGTGTGTGTGCGTGGAGAGAGAAGGAGGGAATGTACTTTATGGTTGTGGCAGAAGGGGAGAGAGAGGAGCTGTAGGGTGAGGCAGGGCGAGAACTAGGAGGGCAGAGAGGTGGAGAGAGACAGCAGCGTCAGCGTTTGTGTGTGTGTTGTGTGTGGCTGCAGACGAGAATGCGGAGAGAGGATCGATAGTGTGCCCGCGCTGCCGAGGGGCGCCAGCCCGCGGTGTCGACGTCGGTATCTGCATCGCCAGCGGGACCGATGCCGCAAATTCACTCACTCGTCGCTGCCCTACTAATCTTTATTGGCACACAAGAGCACCTTTCCAGTATTAATTTCCGACAGAATCTATACCACTTAATGTCTAGTAAATGAAAGCACCATGTTCATAAATCTTAAGAAGACCTCGGTATATCTCGATTTGCCCCCCACCCCCCCATTAAACTTGATTTTTTTAAATTTTTTTTCTCTATGTGTGAAGTGACTATAACTTACATTATGCTATACATCCACCATTGTTACGATCATTTCAAAAGGAGACTGTTTGGTGCCACGACGGCTTCGTTTGAGTGCGTATCACATCTACAAAAAGCTGAACTCCGCCCGAACCGGCCACGAAGGCCCAAGGGTACCGACCGGCTGCCGTGTCACCCTCAGCCCACAGGCGTCACTGGATGCGGATATCGAGGGGCGTGTGGTCAGCACACCGCTCTCTCGGCCGTATGTCAGCTACTTGTCTAACAAGGGCTGAGTCCACCCCGCTTGCCAACACCGCTCGGCAGACCAGATGGTCACCCATCCAAATGCTAGCCCAGCCCGACAGCGCTTAACTTCGGTGATCTGACTGGAACCGGTGTTACCACTGCGGCAAAGACGTTGGCGCATCCCATCTCTACACACACACAAAATATAATATACAAGGCTATTACAAATGATTGAAGCGATTTCATAAATTCACTGTAGCTCCATTCATTGACATATGGTCACGACACACTACAGATACGTAGAAAAACTCATAAAGTTTTGTTCGGCTGAAGCCGCACTTCAGGTTTCTGCCGCCAGAGCGCTCGAGAGCGCAGTGAGACAAAATGGCGACAGGAGCCGAGAAAGCGTATGTCGTGCTTGAAATGCACTCACATCAGTCAGTCATAACAGTGCAACGACACTTCAGCACAAAGTTCAACAAAGATCCACCAACTGCTAACTCCATTCGGCGATGGTATGCGTAGTTTAAAGCTTCTGGATGCCTCTGTAAGGGGAAATCAACGGGTCGGCCTGCAGTGAGCGAAGAAACGGTTGAACGCGTGCGGGCAGGTTTCACGCGTAGCCCGCGGAAGTCGACGAATAAAGCAACCAGGGAGCTAAACGTACCACAGCCGACGGTCGACAGGATGGTGCTCCACCGCACTTCCATCATGATGTTCGGCATTTCTTAAACAGGAGATTGGAAAACCGATGGATCGGTCGTGGTGGAGATCATGATCAGCAATTCATGTCATGGCCTCCACGCTCTCCCGACTTAACCCCATGCGATTTCTTTCTGTGGTGTTATGTGAAAGATCCCCCCCATGAACCATGGACCTTGCCGCTGGTGGGGAGGCTTGCGTGCCTCAGCGATACAGATGGCCGTACCGTAGGTGCAACCACAACGGAGGGGTATCTGTTGAGAGGCCAGACAAACATGTGGTTCCTGAAGAGGGGCAGCAGCCTTTTCAGTAGTTGCAGGGGCAACAGTCTGGATGATTGACTGATCTGGCCTTGTAACATTAACCAAAACGGCTTTGCTGTGCTGGTACTGCGAACGGCTGAAAGCAAGGGGAAACTACAGCCGTAATTTTTCCCGAGGACATGCAGCTCTACTGTATGATTAAATGATGATGGCGTCCTCTTGGGTAAAATATTCCGGAGGTAAAATAGTCCCCCATTCGGATCTCCGGGCGGGGACTACTCAGGAGGATGTCGTTATCAGGAGAAAGAAAACTGGCGTTCTACGGATCGGAGCGCGGAATGTCAGATCCCTTAATCGGGCAGGTAGGTTAGAAAATTTAAAAAGGGAAATGGACAGGTTAAAGTTAGATATAGTGGGAATTAGTGAAGTGCGGTGGCAGGAGGAACAAGACTTTTGGTCAGGTGATTACAGGGTTATAAATACAAAATCAAATAGGGGTAATGCAGGAGTAGGTTTAATAATGAATAAAAAAGTAGGAGTGCGGGTTAGCTACTACAAACAGCATAGTGAACGCATTATTGTGGCCAAGATAGACACAAAGCCCATGCCTACTACAGTAGTACAAGTTTATATGCCAACTACCTCTGCAGATGATGAAGAAATAGATGAAATGTATGACGAGATAAAAGAAATTATTCAGGTAGTGAAAGGAGACGAAAATTTAATAGTCATGGGTGACTGGAATTCGTCAGTAGGAAAAGGGAGAGAAGGAAACATAGTAGGTGAATATGGATTGGGGGGAAGGAATGAAAGAGGAAGCCGCCTTGTAGAATTTTGCACAGAGCATAACTTAATCATAGCCAACACTTGGTTCAAGAATCATAAAAGAAGGTTGTATACCTGGAAGAATCCTGGAGATACTAGTAGGTATCAGATAGATTATATAATGGTAAGACAGAGATTTAGGAACCAGGTTTTAAATTGTAAGACATTTCCTGGGGCAGATGTGGATTCTGACCACAATCTATTGGTTATGAACTGCAGATTGAAACTGAAGAAACTGCAAAAAGGTGGGAATTTAAGGAGATGGGACCTGGATAAACTGACTAAACCAGAGGTTGTACAGAGTTTCAGGGAGAGCATAAGGGAACAATTGACAGGAATGGGGGAAAGAAATACAGTAGAAGAAGAATGGGTAGCTCTGAGGGATGAAGTAGTGAAGGCAGCAGAGGATCAAGTAGGTAAAAAGACGAGGGCTAACAGAAATCCTTGGGTAACAGAAGAAATATTGAATTTAATTGATGAAAGGAGAAAATACAAAAATGCAGTAAATGAAGCAGGCAAAAAGGAATACAAACGTCTCAAAAATGATATCGACAGGAAGTGCAAAATGGCTAAGCAGGGATGGCTAGAGGACAAATGTAAGGATGTAGAGGCTTGTCTCACTAGGGGTAAGATAGATACTGCCTACAGGAAAATTAAAGAGACCTTTGGAGAGAAGAGAACCACTTGTATGAATATCAAGAGCTCAGATGGCAACCCAGTTCTAAGCAAAGAAGGGAAGGCAGAAAGGTGGAAGGAGTATATAGAGGGTTTATACAAGGGTGATGTACTTGAGGACAATATTATGGAAATGGAAGAGGATGTAGATGAAGATGAAATGGGAGATAAGATACTGCGTGAAGAGTTTGACAGAGCACTGAAAGACCTGAGTCGAAACAAGGCCCCGGGAGTAGACAACATTCCATTTGAACTACTGATGGCCTCGGGAGAGCCAGTCATGACAAAACTCTACCATCTGGTGAGCACGATGTATGAGACAGGCGAAATACCCTCAGACTTCAGGAAGAATATAATAATTCCAATCCCAAAGAAAGCAGGTGTTGACAGATGTGAAAATTACCGAACTATCAGTTTAATAAGTCACAGCTGCAAAATACTAACGCGAATTCTTTACAGACGAATGGAAAAACTGGTAGAAGCCGACCTCGGGGAAGATCAGTTTGGATTCCGCAGAAATGTTGGAACACGTGAGGCAATACTGACCTTACGACTTATCTTAGAAGAAAGATTAAGAAAAGGCAAACCTACGTTTCTTGCATTTGTAGACTTAGAGAAAGCTTTTGACAATGTTAACTGGAATACTCTCTTTCAAATTCTGAAGGTGGCAGGGGTAAAATACAGGGAGCGAAAGGCTATTTACAATTTGTACAGAAACCAGATGGCAGTTATAAGAGTCGAGGGGCATGAAAGGGAAGCAGTGGTTGGGAAAGGAGTAAGACAGGGTTGTAGCCTCTCCCCAATGTTATTCAATCTGTATATTGAGCAAGCAGTAAAGGAAACAAAAGAAAAATTCGGAGTAGGTATTAAAATTCATGGAGAAGAAGTAAAAACTTTGAGGTTCGCCGATGACATTGTAATTCTGTCAGAGACAGCAAAGGACTTGGAAGAGCAGTTGAACGGAATGGACAGTGTCTTGAAAGGAGGATATAAGATGAACATCAACAAAAGCAAAACGAAGATAATGGAATGTAGTCAAATTAAGTCGGGTGATGCTGAGGGAATTAGATTAGAAAATGAGACACTTAAAGTAGTAAAGGAGTTTTGCTATTTAGGGAGTAAAATAACCGATGATGGTCGAAGTAGAGAGGATATAAAATGTAGACTGGCAATGGCAAGGAAAGCGTTTCTCAAGAAGAGGAATTTGTTAACATCGAGTATAGATTTAAATGTCAGGAAGTCGTTTCTGAAAGTATTTGTATGGAGTGTAGCCATGTATGGAAGTGAAACATGGACGATAACTAGTTTGGACAAGAAGAGAATAGAAGCTTTCGAAATGTGGTGCTACAGAAGAATGCTGAAGATAAGGTGGGTAGATCACGTAACTAATGAGGAGGTATTGAATAGGATTGGGGAGAAGAGAAGTTTGTGGCACAACTTGACTAGAAGAAGGGATCGGTTGGTAGGACATGTTTTGAGGCATCAAGGGATCACAAATTTAGCATTGGAGGGCAGTGTGGAGGGTAAAAATCGTAGCGGGAGACCAAGAGATGAATACACTAAGCAGATTCAGAAGGATGTAGGTTGCAGTAGATACTGGGAGATGAAGAAGCTTGCACAGGACAGAGTAGCATGGAGAGCTGCATCAAACCAGTCTCAGGACTGAAGACCACAACAACAACAGCAATGTGAAAGATTCAGTGTTTAAACCTCCTCTACCAAGAAACGTGCCAGAACTGCGAGCTCCCATCAACGATGCTTTCGAACTCATTGATGGGGACATGCTGCGCCGAGTGTGGGAGAAACTTGATTATAGGCTTGATGTCTGCCGACCCCAATCACTAAAGGGGCACATATCGAACATTTGTGAATGCCTAAAAAAACGTTTTGAGTTTTTGTATGTGTGTGCAAAGCATTGTGAAAATATCTCAAATAATAAAGTTATTGTAGAGCTGTGAAATCGCTTCAATCATTTGTAATAACCCTGTATAGCAAACATTCAACTTTAGGGTATGATAAATCTAGAGACATTGGGCAGGGTGTCCCTGAAGTCTCTACTTTTCGTCCCTAGCATTTTCATGCCAACGTTAATATCCTTTGATAAGAGAAAGGATCAACTACAGAGTTTTGGTTTTGTCCGCCTTGACACAATTACAAGGGAATTTTAAATGATTTAAGCGACTTTATAAATTCACTACAGCTGCTTTAACTGACTTATTGTTGCAAAGCTCAGCGCTTATACATAAAAATTCAACAGTTGTGTGTTATTTCACCCGCACTTCAGACTTCTGCAACGAGAGAACAGCAGTGAGCAATTAGACAAGATGTCGACAGGCGCCGAGAAAGCGTATGCACAGACTTACTAAATGTTCCCACATTGATGCCGCAATTTGCAGGGCAACACTGTGCTTGCACATACTAGATTATGTCACATATTTGGTAAAACGTTGCACGCTCAGTGGCTTGACATATGGACATAACGTTAATGACATGTCTGTATCCTGTTAAAAACAAGTGTGGAAATGGGACGGCTAGTTAAGGTTACATTGGAGATTACAGTTATTGTAGTCCAAGATGGTTGAAGGAAAAGTAAGATAACATTGTGGAAAGGAAGACAGATAAAATTGTACCATACGAAGATAAATTAAAGACTGAAAAATAAGCGTAGAAGAGAGACGCAGACGATGTGTCAGGAAATACACTCCTAGAAATGGAAAAAAGAACACATTGACACCGGTGTGTCAGACCCACCATACTTGCTCCGGACACTGCGAGAGGACTGTACAAGCAATGATCACACGCACGGCACAGCGGACACACCAGGAACCGCGGTGTTGGCCGTCGAATGGCGCTAGCTGCGCAGCATTTGTGCACCGCCGCCGTCAGTGTCAGCCAGTTTGCCGTGGCATACAGAGCTCCATCGCAGTCTTTAACACTGGTAGCATGCCGCGACAGTGTGGACATGAACCGTATGTGCAGTTGACGGACTTTGAGCGAGGGCGTATAGTGGGCATGCGGGAGGCCGGGTGGACGTACCGCCGAATTGCTCAACACGTGGGGCGTGAGGTCTCCACAGTACATCGATGTTGTCGCCAGTGGTCGGCGGAAGGTGCACGTGCCCGTCGACCTGGGACCGGACCGCAGCGACGCACGGATGCACGCCAAGACCGTAGGATCCTACGCAGTGCCGTAGGGGACCGCACCGCCACTTCCCAGCAAATTAGGGACACTGTTGCTCCTGGGGTATCGGCGAGGACCATTCGCAACCGTCTCCATGAAGCTGGGCTACGGTCCCGCACACCGTTAGGCCGTCTTCCGCTCACGCCGCAACGTCGTGCAGCCCGCCTCCAGTGGTGTCGCGACAGGCGTGAATGGAGGGACGAATGGAGACGTGTCGTCTTCAGCGATGAGAGTCGCTTCTGCCTTGGTGCCAATGACGGTCGTATGCGTGTTTGGCGCCGTGCAGGTGAGCGCCACAATCAGGACTGCATACGACCGAGGCACACAGAGCCAACACCCGGCATCATGGTGTGGGGAGCGATCTCCTACACTGGCCGTACACCACTGGTGATCGTCGAGGGGACACTGAATAGTGCACGGTACATCCAAACCGTCATCGAACCCATCGTTCTACCATTCCTAGACCGGCAAGGGAACTTGCTGTTCCAACAGGACAATGCACGTCCGCATGTATCCCGTGCCACCCAACGTGCTCTAGAAGGTGTAAGTCAACTACCCTGGCCAGCAAGATCTCCGGATCTGTCCCCCATTGAGCATGTTTGGGACTGGATGAAGCGTCGTCTCACGCGGTCTGCACGTCCAGCACGAACGCTGGTCCAACTGAGGCGCCAGGTGGAAATGGTATGGCAAGCCGTTCCACAGGACTACATCCAGCATCTCTACGATCGTCTCCATGGGAAAATAGCAGCCTGCATTGCTGCGAAAGGTGGATATACACTGTACTAGTGCCGACATTGTGCATGCTCTGTTGCCTGTGTCTATGTGCCTGTGGTTCTGTCAGTGTGATCATGTGATGTATCTGACCCCAGGAATGTGTCAATAAAGTTTCCCCTTCCTGGGACAATGAATTCACGGTGTTCTTATTTCAATTTCCAGGAGTGTAATTAGTTGTCTACATCTACACCTACGTACAACTCTGGGAGCCACCGTTCGGCGAGTGGCAGAGAGCAGCCTATACCACTACTAGTCATTTCGTTTCCTGTTCCACTCGCAAATATTGCGAGGGAAAAACGACCATCTATGTGTCCGCTTACGGTCGTCCTTAAGCGAAATACACGTTGGCGGCAGTAGATCCGTTCTGCAATCAGCTTCAAATGCCTGGTTTCTAAATTTTATCAGTAGTGTTCGTCGAGAAGAACTTCGCCTTCCCTCCAAGGATTCCCCGAAGTGACATTGCGTGTTGTTCGAACATACCACTAACAAATCTAACAGTCCGCTTCTGAATTGCTTCGATGTCTTCCTTTAATTGGACCTGATACAGATCCCAAACACTAAAGCAGTACTCAAGAACAGGTCGCACTAGCGTCGTATATGCGGTCTTTTTTGCAGATGAGCCACACTTTCCTAAAACTCTCCCAATTAACCGAAGTCGACCATTCATCCTTCCTATTACAGTCATTACATGCTCGTACCGATGCATATCGCTTTGCGGGTTTACACCCAGATATTTAATCGACGTGACTGTCGAGCAGCACGCTACGCTACCAACGCTGTATTCTGACATTATGGGCTTGCTGTTCCCACTCATCTCCACCAACTTACATTTTCTTTCATTTAGAGCTTGCTGCCACACCAACTAGAAATTTTCGTGGCCGATTAGTTCATTCTGTTTTTCGGCCTTCAGTTTGGCCCATACTCTGTGAAAGTTTCGTCGGTATCATCTTGATGTCATTGGAATCTCCTTTTGTCCCTTTTCCGTGTTTGTGAATAATATTTGTGTTCTTAAGAACTCTGCCTCATGTGAAACACGATAGTTTTCCTTTCGTTTTCTATTTACCCAACCTATTTCAACAACTATATGTCATCTTCAGCGGCCATCGTTTTATTTCCGTAAAATATTAAACAAGACACTGTGCCGATTTTAACTGTAGATCTGAAAACCATTACATGTGTGTTTTCATGCTGTTATTGTTCACTTGCAAATATTTTAAATATTGAACAAGCCATCCTGCTTTTATATGTTTCATGGCTGGATTGTTTGTCCGGCAAAGTAGTTGGAAAAAGTTTGTTGTTCTGTTCAAAGAGAAATTTTTGTGTCTTTTCCCGAGTGTGGCAGTACAGTACGTAACGCACTGACGACTTTAATGTGATGTACATCACTGATATGGTTCTTTTT
This sequence comes from Schistocerca cancellata, assembly GCF_023864275.1. Taxonomy (NCBI): domain Eukaryota; kingdom Metazoa; phylum Arthropoda; class Insecta; order Orthoptera; family Acrididae; genus Schistocerca; species Schistocerca cancellata. The sequence goes on from NC_064633.1 coordinate 525,105,223, forward strand.
GAGATGTAATTACGTACAATGCTTTTCGCAAAATTTATACTTCACTTTTACTTTGTACCACAAGTCTTCGTACACGAAAACGAGATTTAGCAAGACTTCATCGTCTCATTCTTGGATGAACTTCATTTCCCTGTAGCTGCTCACTTCTTCATCGCGTCTTTTTTCACTACTATCGATCGGCTCAACTGCAGCAGCCGAGCTGTTTACTGCAGACGTGTGGTTACGCTTCGGCTGTGCTGTAATCTAGTCTGATGCACATTATGAAACCTTCAGTAGCAATGGGTATCAGTAATTTCATTTACTCTTAGAAATGTTAGCATAAAGTCATATTTTCTAACATTTATTATTTCATGCTTCACTGTTTCTATTTTACGTAATTATGACAATTTTGAAGCTTTAACATGAAAATCTGAAGATTTAATTTTTACTAAGTTTTATTAAGTATGTATTAGATTACATAAGATTTACTTTCACTCCAGTTGATCTGTAGTGAGGAGGCCCTCCAGGATGTGGAACATGTCAGAAAAACAATAATACATTACAAATATTTACAACTGAAACAAATAAGCTAATTACCTTCCGCAGGTCCCAAGTAGAATGACATTCATTTTTTTTAATGAACACTATATGAAAGAATCATTTTACAAACACTCATTCACTAAGATCGCTTTAATGGACTGAATTTTAAATCTAAAAAAATGTTTTATTTATTTATAAGGTAATAAACATGTAATAGAACTACTACAATACTTATTTACAATGAACACATTACTGCATTGAAATGGTGCAGAGGTATATATATATATATATATATATATATATATATATATATATATATATATATATATATACAAATCAGTTGTTTCTACTGAGAAATTCATCAATGTAGTAGACGGACTTGATCACCAGTAGCTTAAACTGAATTTCATTGGTTGTTAAGCTTTTTATGGCTGCTGGAAAATTATTGAGAATGTGTGTTCCTGAATAATGCATACCTTTTTGTACAAGAGTGACTTTAAACCCTTGTGAAGATTATTCTTATTATTATATGATTCAATGAATTGAGCTTTTGGTTTGAAAAAGTGATATATATTTAATGACAAATTTCATTAAGGAATAAATATATTGGGAAGCAGTAGTTAGTATCCATAGTTCCCTAAACAGGCTTCTGCAGAATGTTCTTGAGTTCACAACACATATCTTATTGCACGTTTTTGCGCCCATAAAACTTTAGCTTGGCTTGATGAATTACCCCAAAAAAGAATCCCATGTGACATTATGGGATGAAAGTTAGCATAGTATGCCAGCTTTTTCATTTTTATATCCCCTATGTCTGACAGAATTCGCATTGCAAATAGATATTTGTTAAGACACTTCAGCAGTTCTGTGGTGTGCTCCTCCCAGTTGAATTTATTGTCAAGCTGTTGTCCCAAGAATTTAACACTTTTCACTTCTTCTATCTGCTTGTCATTGTATGTTAGGCATATACTCGTGGGACACCCCTTACAAGTTCTGAACTGCATGTAGTGTGTTTTTTCAAAGTTTAGTGGCAAAGAATTGGCTAGGAACTAGTGATTAATGTCCACAAATATTTTATCAGCCCATATTTCTAAGACTACATGTGATTTTCTTTTTATTGCAATGTTTGTATCATCGCAATACAAAACAAACTTGGCATCTGATAATGCCACTGATGAAAGGTTATTGATATACACAAGAAAAAGTAAGGGCCCTAAGATGGAACCTTGTGTGACCCCACATGTAATTAGTTCCCAGCTGGATGATGGTTGATAGCTTAATACATGTCTCTTTCCTAATGACACCCTTTGTTCCTGCCAGAGATATAAGATTTGAACCATTTTGCAACATTTCCTGTTACACCATAATATTCTAATTTACTTAAAAGCCTATTGTGATTTCGCAGTCAAATGCCTTTGACAGATCACAAAATATACCAGTTGCGTGCAATTTTTTGTCTAATGAATTAAGTACATTTTCACTGTAAGTGTACATAGCCTTCTCAATATCAGAACCCTTTAGAAATCCGAACTGCGACTTTGACAGTTTGTTATTTGTGACAAGATAGTTATAAAGCCGACTGTGCATTACCTTTTCTAAAATTTTTGAGTGAAATTGGACGGAAATTTCATGCTATTTCTTTATCTCCCATCTTAAGCAGTAACTTAACTTCAGTATATTTCAACAATTCAGGAAATATTCCACTGATAAACGACTGGTTACACAGATAGCTTAATATGTTACTTAACTCATAATCACATTCTTTAACTATTTTTGTTGATATTTCATCATACCTACTAGATGTTTTTGATTTTAAAGATTTTATGATGGACATTACTTCTGCTGGGCTAGTAGGGGTTAAATTCATATTATGGAAGTTACTTGAAATATCTGGTCTGAAGTATTCCATAGCAGCATCTACAGAACCTGACAACCCCATCTTTTTAGTAACAGTTAGAAAAGGTTTGTTAAAAAGTTCTGCAACACTATACACATCTGTCACCAATGTATCATTTACTCTTAATGCTATTTGTCCCTCTTCATGTCTGGTTCTACCTGTCTCCTCCTTCACTATATCCCATATTGTCTTTATTTTGTTATCTGATATGATTATGTTTTCCTTGTAATATATTTGCTTTGATGTCGTATTACAGTCTTTAAGATTTTGCAGTATTCCTTGTAATGTGCTACAGCATCAACATCAGAACTGTTTCGGATTGACAGATAGAGTTTTATTTTTGTTTTACAAGATACCTCTATACCTTGAGTAATCCATAGCTTCTATGTAGACTTTGCTCTAACCTTGGTTAGTTTTGGGGGAAAAACAGTGTTCAAATAACGTATCATTTCATCGAAACAATGTCTTTGACAACTATGCAAATCACTTGAATCCCTTTGCCTCAAATGTACTATCTCCATACGGTAGCCATTTACAATAGAACATCCATTCACAATGGCTTATAAGCAACAGGTGATTCGTAATATTCCAGGTACATAGTAACTAGCACCACAAAGACAGGGTGATTAGGGGTGTGAGGCGACAACTCGAGATGGATGTGCCATGACACAAGATCACTGTAGGATGGACAATATTGAACCGTGAATGACCAGGCTACTGCAATTGGTAATATATGACATTATATCACTAGTATTATACATAAAAATTGGCATGCAATAACTTTGTTTTTGCGTTGTTATATTGGAAGGCGGCAGATGCAGTAATATTTGTTGGCACAGTCGCATGTATATGTACCATATCTTTTATAATAAGTTCGTATTTTTGTAAGAGTTATGTGAGATTTGTTGCTTTTCGTAATAAACATTCAGCGCGTGACATGCAAAGTGGCCGCCGGTACGATTCCATAACCCAAGCATTGCTTGATACGGCACGCATTGGTCATAAAATGCGCTATGATGTATGTATTAATGTTATGTATGGTTATCCCCTTTCAAAGTGAAAGGCAGATGTTGTTTTATCACCAGCGTGGGTATGTTGCGTGCAGGCGCGCTCGCTTGCTACATCAATTCAATTGTGTACCACAACAACAACAACAATGATCATTTAAACTGCAGGGGTCGTCATGAAACATTTTATTTGCCACTGGTTCTTTTGTAATATAAGCCATGCGAAATGATGACCAGGTGACATTAATGTACAAATAAAGCCTTTGCTTTGAATGCGGCCTTTGCACCATGTGCAGTGATTGTGTCGGATGATATTTAGTATGGTGCTGCGTATTGTTTATTTCTCGCATAACTTGCGGTTTGTTACCAAAGATTACATTAATAATATAAATAAAATGATGTAACTTTTTTATGTCTTTCATCCTATTTTACTTTATTTTTTCTGACAATGTGTGAATAACATATAATAAAAAAGAAAGTTTTAGATTTCAGTTGAATTTTCTTATGCTGGAAAATTAGAAAGAGCGATCTGTTTTACTTGGTAAAAACTTTCTAAAGACAAGATTGCATAAATATTTCTTTATTTACAAACAACCGGTTTCGACAGACTTTACTGTCTTGTTTAGGTCTTCAAAAATTTATGTTATAAATGTGTTCATCTTGAGTTGGACGTCACGCGAAGCTGTCATTATAGATAAAATGTAGCACATAATATAAAGGTTTGTTAAACACAAAGCATTTAAAATCAAGAAGCGCCTTGTGCACATGGCCATGTCAATATACGTACAGCTCACAGATTATTGTTACGTCATAAAAAACACAGTACACAATATAATACACAGTAGCATTTCTATTAACGTTAGCTGTACATGTTATGAACATTCAAGATCCACCTTAGACGGCATATAAGGTACAAGAGTGGTATACTGTATCTTTTACGTCGTAACAATCATCTGTGAGCGTTGCGTACGTGGACATAGCCATGTTCACAAGGCGCTTCTTGATTTTAAATATTTTATTTATGACAAACCTTTATATTACGTGCTACATTTTATCTACATAACATCTTGGTGTGAGGTACAACTCAAAATGAATACATTTTATAACAAATTTTTGAAGACCTGAAGACGACAGCAAAGTCTGTCGAAACCGATTGTTTGTAAATAAAGAAATATTTATGTGATATTGGTTTCAGAATGTTTCTACCATTTAGATTTTAGCATTGAATTCCTGCATGGAATTCAACAATTTTGATATTGCGTTATTTCAAGATATAAATCGATAATATTTTACCCAGTAACGACAATATAGTGTTGTATACGGGAAGGCACGCTAGTCGTCGCCTCCTGGCTTTGTGTGCTTAATTCAGATGCTTGGCTATTTTTTAAAAACACGTTAAGTTTTCTTATAATGTAAAACTGGTATTTCCTGTGTTATGAAAATGTCATCAAGAAATGACAGTGAGTGTAGCAGCACCATAGCAAACTATTAGGCAGCAATATGCTCATGTGCATATGCATGAGGGCGACACCTAACGAGGTGCCCTGTTAAGCACTAAATATTATATTTGTCAGCCTGATTGTGTCGTTTAGGGGAAACAGGAGACACATAGGCAACTAAGGCAACTAGTGTATTTGTTGCTCACAGCTTGGCTTCCTTGTATGAATCAGACGGCGCATTTTGGTACCATATGGTGTAGCTAGTTACGGTTACTAACAAGGTATCTTTGTAATAATATAAGCACTTGTATTATGGCATGCATACTGTATGTAAATATTTTTTCTATGATATGTACTTTGTAATTTTACGAGTGTGGTTTGAGAATGGGCGAGTCAGCCCGACACTGGTAACCACTGAAGCAACAGATTGTATATTGATGCAGCTGAGACTGATATAATAAAAATTTATGAAGTTTTCGTCAGTATTACACAGTCGCGGACCTATCAATCCGAAGCAGAATGCCTCGAATCAATAAGTGAAATGTAACCTTTGGACTTCTTCTTGTTAGCACTTGGCTCGAGGTTGATGTGTAATGGAGTCAAGTCATGTTTTGTGATGCTGTAGAAAGGAGAAAAGTTTAGTTGGCTCATGGGAGGGAATGAACGTTAAATATTGCCAACCTAAAAGTTGAAAATACGAAAGATATAAATGTAGACATTTTATTTCATTTCGTAGTCAGTGATTCATTCACAGATTCGATACCAGTATACATACTTTGCACAAACAACAGCTATGGCTATAGTCTTACTCCTGACAAGAAGACAACGAGACCAACTGCTGAGCAAAACGTTACACAGGGCGACAGTTATTGGCCTATATTAAATAAAATCATCGTAACTTCTGAACGGTTAGCGTTAGGACGTTCAAACTGCACGGTTATCCGCGGGCCATGTTGGGAATTCGTATGGGCTTAGCGAAAAAGCCCCCTTTCATTTGGATACGTTCGTCAAAAAGCAAAATTGTCGCATTTGGGGGACTGAGAATCCGCATTTCGCGATCGAGAAGTCTCTTCGCCCTCAACTGGTGCCTGTGTGGTGTGCAATGCCCAGTCACGGAATAATCGGTGCGATATTCCTTGATGGCACGGTGACTACCGAACGGGATGTGAAGGTTTTGAAAGATAATTTGATCCCCATTATTCAAAGTGACCCTGATTTCGATAAGATGTGGTTCATGGTTCCTGCAAGACGGAGCTCGATCCCTTGGAAGCAGCAGAGCGTTTGATGTCGTGGAGGAGCACATTGGGAACCGTACTCTGGCTCATGGGTTCCCGGAGGCCACAGGCATGGGCCGCGATTGGCTGCCCTGTGACACATGCTACCCCTTTTTGTGGGCCAGTATTAAAGACGAGGTTTACAGCAATACTCCCAAAACCATTGCTGAGATGAAAACAGGCGTCCGCGAGGTCGTCGACAGCATCGATGTTCCGACACTTCAGCGTGTCATACAGGATTTCGCTATTCGTCTGCGTCACATCATCGCCAATCGTGGCAGGCATATCGAACATTTCATAACTTAAACCCGAATATCTGTAGTGACGTTTACATGTTGAATAAAGTGTATGCACGCCGTAGTTTGCAACTAATTTACGTTTTTTTCTTATAGTTCAATAATTGTCACTCTGTATTAGTAAAGTGAACATGCCCTTCTGTCATATTTTCTTGCGAATAATGACAAAAGACCGTTCAGAGGAAAAGTTAATGTATAGACGTTATTGGAGAGGCGTGTTACACCCTGGAAGCCAAAACAGGCTGAAATTCTGTAAAGCCTGAGGGAGAACTGGTTATTTACTTCACTGTTGTCCGTCCACCCGCTGCTACAATCACGGCCAGTTCGAGAATATTTTTCAACACAAGCGACCTATCATCTGTCGCCCTCCCCCTACTTCACACACTAGTTGATTCATATCATAAACATAATTATCCCCCTCTGTATCTGAAAGACAGCGTTCATAGTGTTCGCACGGGAGGGATGAGTTTCATTATTAGTGATAGCAGCAATTTAAACTGCACCAAGCTGTGAGCCACACGGAAAAAATTATTTATTTAACTATCAACATTGTTAGAGGAAAGTGGCCTAAACTGGACTCCCCTCCCCCTGTACAGACGCCATGCTATCCTGTCTCTGCGTTCTCCCGAGTTCTGGTGGGACCAAGAATAAATAGTAGTTTGGGCTTCTAATATTCAGTAGTGGTGTGCACAAGACCCCCACTCCATTTTTACTTATCACATCGCCATTACATGCTTTGACAATGGAAAAAGTTTTTACATTGCGGTACATTTTTCACTGTTGTTTGTAAACCTCTCTCCCCTTTTACCTAACCATCCTATGTTGGCAAAACTGTCCTCCCGGATTATAAGACTCCCCTTACTCACAAGAAAACACTCTAGTCTCACACACTCGAATCGGATATACGGAATCGAAACGCAGCGTTAGGAGATGGGAAAGAGGATTATGATAACAAAACATAGATGCAATGATTGGAAAAAATATATATATGCAGGGAGATAGAGGCACCGAAAGCCCAGAAACAACACAACTGTTACAAACTTAGGAAATAGTTCTGACGGATCCCTTTCACTAGTGCTGGCGAAAAGTGAGAAAAAATTAGTAAACAGACGTTCTGCAAAGTTCCCGAGACGAAAGTCAAGAAGCAATATGTCAACAAGTGGCCACGAAAGCCTCAACACTTTCGAATATTATCTCTGTTTAAATTATTGGTTCACCTTGCTAAAATGTGTCGGAAATTCTTATTACCAGCCAAATGATGGTTCAAAGGGCCGTTAAACCATAAAAATTTTTCCTTCTAAATGTTGGTAGGTACCGCACAAAACATTACTTTTGAGTATATTTGTACCAGTGGACCAACAACTTTTTCCGTAATATCTAATATTTGAAAAGGTACGTCAGTTTTTGACTGCCCGATTTCTTGTTCGCTATCCCGTCTAGTTTCCAAACCATCAGTCCTTAAATTCAGATTCTATGCGAATTCGATCTGTCAGCACTTCTCTTGGTACACCTTCAACACCTTGGCACGTGAAAAGCAAGAAATCTGCAGGAATTTTGCACGTGTTTACTATCTTGGATGAAACTTGACTCAAACATCACACCTATATGTGTCGAAACAATACATAAAACCATGAGTTTAGCAAGCCAAGACGCTGTTTTGTGAGGCAGAAGATAATGGCCACCGGTTTTCTTAGATTCTCAAGGTTTCGTCAAAACAGATAACTCTTACAAAAGTTCATCTACATTTGATATTGCAGCCCCTCCCGTCGGAGGTTCGTGTGCTCCCTCGGGCATGGGTGTGTGTGTGTGTTGTTCTCAGCATAAGTTAGTGTTAGTTAAGTAGTGTGTAAGTCTAGGGACCGATGTCCTCAGCAGTTTGGTCCCATAGGAATTCACACACATTTGAACATTTGAGCAGTTGATATTCAATACTGGGCTGGCTGAGACAGGAAAACTGACAAGAAAGTGCAACTTCAGTAGGACAATGCTCCAAGAAACAAAGCAGCAAACAAAGGAGAGGGCGTGATCAGTCGGGATTCGGAATGGTTTTTCATCTACGTTATCCTACCGGTTTATCTCCATGTTATTTTCTTTTTTGTCTTTTGTAACTCAGAAATTTGGTTTGATGCAACGAAGCTTCCATCACGCATGTAAGTAGTAGGCCCCAAAACGGAATATTTTGTAGAACTAACAAAAACAACTTGTTCGATAATGCTAAAAATTTAAATATCACTGTGTGAAATTGTAGTCGTTGCACCGTCTCCTGGAAAGCCTTCTAAAAATCCTAAAAACTGTAGTAAAATGTTACGATAGCAGCAAGCGAACTGTCTCAATAACGAATAAAGATATGCGTGTTTATATATGTAAATGTGCTACCAATGATAAAATATTATTTTGGAACGAGAAAGCTCTATATCTTTACGTGTTTTGAACATAAAAATATTAATAATAAATATATTTATGTGTATCAGATACTAAGACTAACAAAGATTATATCATGTCCAGGAATTTCTATATGATTGAGGACAAAGCCTTGGATGAATAAAATGATTACTTTCGTGTCAGCTCTCGAAGCTATTTGTACGAGGTTGCTTGTGGAGGACAGATTTTGTTAATCGCACCTAAGTTTTCTTCACAATATATGCATAAAAAGTATTTGTCTTTTTAATCTCATTTCATACCTCTCCCTCCATGTGAATATAATTAAGTGGAAGTAACTAATTATCGCTAGAATTCAAGTATTATATTGGCCATCTGCCATTCTTTTGTTTGTAATGACACATTGGCAGCCATTACGTGAAATATAATTAACTACATGATTTTATGGCTTCACCTACAAGATAACAAGAAAACATACTTTAAAGATTTTGCTATCAGGAAAAGAAAATATTTTTTGCAGAAAATTTTTCATTAAATATGTACGAACCCCCCAAAGATAATAAATAATAAGACGAGCCTCAGGTTGTTTGTGCGTAAATCGCTGATTGGTAAATATCTTGTTATCGCTGCCGGAAATATTACTAAAATCATAATTAACTGTATAAAACTTAGCATTAACAAAGAATTTACGTAACACTGAGAATAACAGTGCAGCTACGTAGGTGATAACATCGCGCCTGTCTCTGCAACAATATTAATTTATTGTTCATTCATTACTACAGTTTTAAACAAAACACGCGTATTTCTGAGCTAGCCGTGTGTGTTTACAACATAAGTAAATTGCTACAACCTGATCTAGTACCTTTAATCAGAATTAGTTGCCTACATAGCAACATTGAAGATCGTTAGCGTATGCTTTTAGCCGCTACAACGAGTGTGCGAGATATACGCGACATCACGACTTATTAGTATTTTCATCCACGGTTCCAAGCATAATGAACCGATACCTTGTATGCTGAGAAAAATTAGAGGGAGACGGTATATCGTCGAACTAAAATGCGACTCTTTGGAAGAAAGGCGCCGAACACCTTACGAAACCTGTACTCTAGGATCACTCTGCAACCCGTAGCATATCTTGGACAGTGATCACGAGATTAACATGTGAGAGCTTAGAATTCCTACCTTGGCATTATTCACATTGTCCTTCAATATACCGGGCCCGGTAGCTGAGAAGAGTAGCAGAATCGACTAAAGTCGGAAATCTGTGTACAATTTTCGACCGATACTCAGTTGTTTTCGTTCGCTACCGACCTTTGTCGAGTGTACACTATCCGATCAAAAGTGTCCGGACTGCACGATGTATTAATGGAACTGGCTAATACACGACACGAGAAGCAGTCCCGTCAGTATAAATGGAGGCAGGGAGTGTCGTGTTATCAGCAGAGAAGCAGTAAACGCAGAATGGGTCGATTATGACACCTCAGTGACTTAGAAATTGGAGGAGGCATTAGGTGTCACCTGATTAACCAATGTATTAGTGATATTTCAACCTTTCAAAGTTTTACAAGCTGCGACTTGGTCGCGAATGGAACAGTGACCCGAAAATGTAGAATAAATTTCTTTTATTTCACGTCTATGGTCACAAACTTGTAGGGTCTCGGACTACTGGGTTCGGTCAGCAATGACCATCTTCAGATCTGTTTTATAAAAACATGTCCACTATATTAGGACATGTTTTTATAAAACAGATCAGGAGATGGTCATTCCTGATCGGAACCGGTAGTCTGAGAATCTACAAATTTCTGACAACAGACGTGAAATAAAAGGAATTTATTCTTTCTAAAGTTTCGCGAGTTGACTGTTGGTGACCTTATTGTTAAGCGGAAGGTGTAACCATAGCAAGATTGGGATCAGAAAGATCTCTTGTACTAAGGTACAAAGGCCCTCGAGCACTGTGTAGGATTGCTGTAAAAAAGTGCACGAAATCAGAGGAAGGAATCGTCCACGAGAGTTATAAGCAGCAAAGCGAGGACAATGATTGCGTGTGTGGACCTAAAAAGAATGGGATGCAATAGTCGAGCAGCTACTGATACGTCACACATTTCTGCAGTGAATACTAAGTGAAAGAGCGACGCCACCGGATACTGGAAGATTGGAAACGAGTGATTTACAGTGGTGAATCACGCCGTATTCTGTGACAATTCGATGGAAGGATTTGGATTTGGCGAATGCCTAGAAAACGTACCTACCACGACGTATAGCGTCAACAGTGAGCTACTGAGGAGATGATGTAAGGGGTTTTTACGTTACTGAGGCATAGTTCCCATATTGCACTTAAGAAAATGCAAAATGCGAAAGAATGTGGACACATTTTACAACATTGTGCACTACGTACAGTAGAGGAACAGTACAGAGACGATGACTGTCATAAAGCTGCATCTGTGAGGCAGTGATTTGCGGACGGTATCATTCCGGAAATGGACAGGCCCAATCTAAGCCCAATGGAGCACTTTTGGCATGACTGAGAACGTGGACTTCGCTCCACATCGCAACGTCCAACGTTACTACATTCTCTGATTTCGGCTGTTGGGGAACAACAAGCTGCTATTCCCCCACAGACATTTAGACACTTGATGCAAAGTGTTCCCAGCGGAGTTCAGTTCATCGTAAACGCGGAGGCTGGATACATCCCACGTCCAGTAATAGATGTCCAGATGCTGTAAATGCTTAAACAAATAATTATTAGTGGGTTAGAGTTTTGAAACGTACATGATTTAAGTGACTCGTAAATTTTAAAGAAATTATTTCTACATGTACCACTGACACTATTGTCATCAGCAGTCTGTAAACTAAACCCTGAATAACAAAATTTTCAATATTTCATCACAAATATCTTTGGAAAAACCATAGATATTGGGAAAGGACCTTCACAGGTATGACTGCAAGTGAACAGTGAATGGAAGTAAATAGTATGAGACATTCTAAAACGTAAGCAAATATTATTTTCATTACATACTTATGTCCTTTCTTTCAAACGTAGAAATTATACAGCCGACCGGTGGCAAATAACTGTTTGGTACAACTGACCTAGGTTCCTACATCTACTAAGGGTGTCTTCATCACAATGAAATTTTGAGAAATCTTGAAATTACATTGCGAGAAAGCAATTGTCAGAATTTAGAGCAGCTATGCTCAAGTAAAAAATAAAATACGTTCTAGCCTTGTCAAATATACCTAGCTAGGAACAACACCCGACTGATCATCTGACATCTGACTAACATTGTAAATAGCAATAACTACAGTGTTTTCTGAGTCGTATTACGTCAGTCACATCGCATTTCGTTTATTGCTAGCGTGAGTCAGATGTAGTTCCTAGTTAGGCATAAGCGACAAGTCTGGAACTTGTTTATTTTATTTTTGACTTGAGCATAGCTGCTCTAAATTCTGACCATTACTTTCTCGAAATGTAATTTTACAGTTTCTCTAATTTTCATTCTGATGAAGACACCCTCAATAGGTGTCGAAACCTAGGTCAATTGTACCAAACCGTTATTTGCAACCGGTTGGCTGTATAATTCCAATGTTGCAAACTTTATATGTTTGCAGAGAAGCAGCCATGTTTCAAACTATTACAGATTTTTTTTAATGGACACCCCGTGTTATTGGTACACAATCAATAAAATGAAAAATCACAAAAATAATGGCGTTGGTTGCATGAAAATACGTCAATTACATGCAGAGAAACTGCAAAGCGAGATTGACGCTTGAAATAAAGAAAACGCATCGTTATTGCACATCCCAAGATGCAGTCCTGAACCCCACGTTGTTCATAATCGCGATGTAATTGACGCAGTACGGTGCGACAACGCGAAACTTATTTCTATTTCAATGTTATTAAGTGGACTGGAAACAACACAGATGTCCAGTCACAAACAGTGAAAAATAAGGAACAGTTTGATCGTTTGTGCTTTTCTGATATTTACTAAAGTACTAGAATGGACATAACGACAACAAAAAAACGGATATCACCGGTTATGGTAAACATAAATAATGGCTGACCAGGGATCAAACAAAGGGGTAAATGGCAGTTGTACGTAGTTGTGTGACTGGACAACTGTATTGTTTCCAGTATACTTAATAACAGTGTAAATAGCAATACAACAGTCTTGCATCGTAGTACGTCAATCACATCGCGATTACGAGTAACGTGGGGTTAACACTTGCATCTCAGGACGTGCAACAGCAGAGTGTTTCATATATTAGCATCAGCTTCACTTTCAATTTCTCAGGACGTAAGTGATGTATTGCGATGCAACAAACGCCAGTCTTTTTGTGATTTTTCATGTTGTTGATTGCAGAATAAATGATATGGAATGTCCATTTAAAAGAAACATAAGTTTTGTTATTGTCCAGATGCAAATTACAAAATGACATAATCAGCTTGATTGCCTTCGTTGTAGCTTTGTTTTTTACAAAGATATGAACAATGGTATGACTTTTTAAATTGTACCCTGTATTTTTTATTCAGTAATTCATTTCCTCTCCTAAAGACCTATTTAAAAATGTATCAAAGTGTACCATTCACTGAAACACAACCTTATTAATTACAAAACACAACATTGACGTTGACACTCCCAGCGCTTAGTGCAGGTACTCGGTGTAATGGAACACATCCACGTGCTGACGTTGACAGAAGAAAAATGTAAACATTAGTAGAATGCACACCTGTCATTCCGTCAACCATTGTCAGTTGAAGAGTTGTGTGAGTAGAATATACACCAACGAAGACAGGGTAGAAATGCTACTCATCTGTGGGGAATGTAAGATAGCAGAACAGTAATTGCAATACTGTTTTCTTATGTATGGGTACATTTAGTGCAGTAATTTAGTCGTTTTAAATATTGTTATGTAGAGTAGGCATACAGTAAAGGCTGTCCATCCTACAAACTGCGTCGACATAACGTTTCTTTTATTGTTGTTGTTCAAGGTAGACGAAATGCTACGCAGGCAACAGAACTGTACAGAGAGCGATATCCTGACAAGAACCCACCTTCCCGGTGGATGTTTTCTCGTCTTGTTACGACGCTTCAGAAAACGGGAAGTTCCAACCCACGACATCGCAATTGTCGTAGCACTCGCATAGACGAAGCACCCAAAGTTACTCTTCTTGCTTCCGTTGCTATGAATCCACATATCAGCACACGACAGCTTGAACACAAGATTGGTATTCCTAGAACCAATGTTCGTCATATTCTTACACATCACTGGTTCCATCCTTACCACGCCCACCTTGTAATGTGACAACGTGCCGTCTAGTGAATGCCAGGCATAGTCAAGGCGCAACAGTAGAGAAAGTGGACGCTTATTCCATCTGTGGGCCAGAATCGAAGGCAAAGCAGAAGTGCTTCCGCCTGGTGGCAGCTAAATTAAAGAACGCTATGCGGGAGACAGTGTCTGGATTGTGCTGCACTCTGAAAGCAAAATAACAAAAGAATTAAACTAAATAATATTGTTACATGTAGTAAAAATATAAATGTAATATTACTTTAATATACGAAAACGACTGTAATTGAATATTGTAATGCTATGGTATGTTTAATTGTAAATAGAGAACTTGGCGTAATGTAAAATAATGTTTAGGTGTGGGGGGAATCCCCGAGAATGAGACCAGTGTACAGGTTGGCCCGTAATATTGGCGGTAGAAGTAAGTTGGCGTAGCTCTGAGGCAGAACAAGTGTTTAGTGGCGTAAAAGTGACTGCCTGTGTGTGCTACGGTAACGTTGCTAACAGACCATTTAGAAGTGAGCTGAAAACAGATATGGACTTCGTTTATCATATGGCTACAAGCTAAATGGACACTAAGGCTTCTAAGACGCGGTATTTCGACGGAGATGGGATGTGAGTGGCAAAATAGTACGGTTTTCCGCTATGAGGTACATGGCACTGCATGGTGCGATGCTGTGTTAATTGCGACGAGTTGCTCGTGCCCACGGCGAGGTGTGAAGGGGCCAGTAACCGCATCCAACGACGTATTGTGATCTCAATAACTGATGAAGTCCATTGGTGAGCTCACTTCGGTAGCAAAGAACTAGAAGCTATCTTACAAGAGTATTATTATGAACAGTGGTTGTTATACCGACGCCATTACCAGTACATTTATATTTTGTGAATCAGTTTGTGTAATAGTCAAACCAAGTTCTCTACAGTGTGTAAAGTTTGGAGGCAATAATATATTTGTGGTTTAAATTGCATTCCCCGAATTTAATCAATTATTTAAAAGGAAAGAGCTCATTAATACCCCATATCCAGTGATTTCTATGTGCTGCAACGTCAGTGAAAAGTTATGGTGCGTGAGTATCGGCGTAGTTATATTACAAGAGAAAATAGTTGGAATTAACGCCGAAATTGGCAGCAGACGCCGCTTCATGCAACGGATGGAAGATACCAGGTACTGTGCCACCATAATTACTATCCAGCTCGATGTGGTGGCTTTTCCGTACATTGGCATAGTCAAAAATTAGTCGGTTCCGTCCGAGTAACGTGATTCTCAATTAGTGTTTTCAGTAACTATATTAACAAGCAGATCTATATTGTTCTTTAATTAAGCATTCAATAAAATTGCTGCCACCACAGTACACATTGTGCCTTCAGCACAATGCAACCTCAATAACATTAAATTCAGTAATTACGATTTGTGTAGTTTACATTAACCTAAAACAAGTTCATCATATGTGTTTATGTATTGTGAAACGATTTCAGGCTGTGGTATTGTTTTAAATGAATAATGTCCTCCTGCTAGGCAATATTAAACATATAGAATTAAGTGCTCCCTGTTCAGTCACTTCAAAGAGATTATCAGTGCTACTAATAATCAAATATAAACGAAAAAATAAGTTTGTTACGCGCCATTATCATTATTTATTCCAAAATTCCGTGTAGTAGTTGGATTACCATAGGGTGTCTATTCAAACCTAATACACGCGAGAGCCGCTTTCCAGAAGTCCGATGCCGCATGGTCTAATAATAATACAGTAAATTCGGGTAGTGGCATCGCAACCTACATAAACAATTGCATCGGAATGATTTCCAGAATCGTGTACAGCTCTGTTAGTGGGCACAGCAGCAAATCCTCGCCAACCCGACCTTCTTCTCCAATGTTCTATTTACCGATGATTGTTCCTTCTCAAACAAAGGACAGGTAAATACAAGTAACATGCATTATTGGTCCAGCGACAACCCAAGATGGCTTAGACAGGTGGAACATCAACGTCAATGGAGAGTTAACGTCTGGTGTGGGATGCTTGGTACTACAATTATTGGCCCTTATTTCTTCAATGGTACTCTAAACGGCACAGCGTACGCCAACTTCCTCAGACGAATTCTTCCTCGTCTTGTGAATGAAGTGCTGCTGAGACCCAGAATGCTTATGTGGTATCAACACGATGGATTTCCAGCACATAATGCCTTGCGTGCACAACGTGTTCTGAACCGAAGGTATCCTGCCACATGGATTGGTCGAGGAGGAACAGTTACTTGGCCAGCTAGGTCTCCTGGTTTAAATCCTCTGTACTTTATTCTTTGAGGATGCATTAAAGACGTTGTCTATCACGATATTCCAACAACTGCACAGGACATGCAGGAACATATCAAAGTTCTCTTCAGCAGGTGACACTGGAAGCAGTAAATAATTCTTTCAGTCAACGAGTGCACCAGTGTATTGGTGTCCAGGGTCACTACTTTGAAGACCTATGAATATTCTACTCCTGGGCCATGGTACAGGAGAGTCAAACTCAATTTTGTGTCATGTTTTTACTTGGTTTTCGTTTGTTTTCTGACAACTCCAGCAAGTGGACGAGTTTGTGATCCTGGGTACAAAGTCAATGCTGTCTTATGCAATTAATAACGTTATGTTTCAGTGAATGGTACACTGTGATACATTTCTGAACAGATCTTTAGGAGAGGAAATGAATTACCAAATAAAAAATACAGGGCGCCATTTAAAAGAGCCATACCGCTGTTCATATATTTGTAAAAAACAAAGCTACAACGAAGGCAATCATGCTGATTGATGTCCCCCTGACGGCTAAAGAACATATGCTTGAAAAATTTTGTAATTTGCATCGGGACAAACAGTTATTTAAGGTGGTCAAGATAAACGGGACTCCTTGTGTTATGCCTATAATCTAGTCATATGCTCTGAATGGAAGGGGGTAGGCCCAGAAAATTAAACTTCCTGGTTCAAATGGCTCTGAGCACTATGCGACTTAACTTCTGAGGTCATCAGTCGCCTAGAAATTAGAACTAATTAAACCTAACTAACCTAAGGACATCACACACATCCATGCCCGAGGCAGGATTCGAACCTGCGACCGTAGCGGTAGCCCGGTTCCAGACTGTGGCGCCTAGAACCGCACGGCCACTCCGGCCGGCTAAACTTCCTGATTCACTTGTAAAATATCTTTCTTCACTTAGTTAGAGACAATCGTCTTGAAGTTTTTCTTATTAAAAAGGCCTCGAAATACTTATCTATTATTTGAAAACGAACTTCATTTCTTGACTTCCCGACTTTTATGTCCCTGTCTAGTCGAGTTTCCATGTCACCTTCCCCCAAATTCTGATTTTCTGGGTTCTGGATCTGGCAACACATCTTTGACACTGTAGAACCTGAAAAGCAAGAAATCAGACGAAATCCGCAGGACTTTTGCACGTATTAACTATCACGGACGAAACTCGACTCAAACATCACACCTACGAGTCGAAACAACAGTTAAAACCATGAACAAAACCTCTCGGAGTTCCGCAGATGATGTCGCTGTTTTGTTAAGTAGAAGGTAATGGTCATCGATTTTTTGGAGTCTCAAGGTGTCGTCAAAATAGATAACTCGTACAAAGCTTAAAGTACAATAGCAACGTGTTATTTATTATTTGGTTGTCTGAAAAATACGCTGATAGGGAAACTGACAAGAAAGTGTCATTTCAATAGGACAATGCCCCAACCAACAGAGCAGCTGCCACAGGGAGCGATCAAGCTTCATTTGGGATTCAGAGTGGTTTCGCATCCATCTTATCCTACCGATTTATCTCCAGGTTACTTTCTTTTTCGTATTCTGCGCATGTGCTTACCGGCAGCGTCTGCAGAGAGTCTCATAGTGTCACAGACATTGACCGCCAGATCACTTTTATGTCGTCAAGAGCTGGGGCCCTGTCACACTACCTCGAGGTTCGCTTGTGGTGGCACACGTCCTCATCCCCCCTCCCCTTTCCCGTTAAGGGGCTCCGGAACGCCCTCTTGTTCCTCCTGTTTACTCTTGCTTGTATTTCTAGACTCTTTACAGCCCTGTCTGCAGCCCGAAGGCGTTCCTTGTCTAAAGCAAGCATCGCTCGTACCATGTTAGAACCTATCTTCATTCCCATATTTCTAAATACCTTGCACCTTACAATTTTGCCATCATTGAAAGTCGCAACAGCATCATACACACCAAAGTGAAGTGTTTCTATTCCAACAAATACAGTCTTGGGGATTCTCGACCATATAACACTATTTACACTTTCAGTGGGGTTTTGAGTTTTTCCGTGAATACACTCTTTCAACAGTTCAGGTGCTGCTAAGTCTCTGAAAATAGGTTAGCCACAACACATACTTTATCTCACATCACTAAAATGTACCTGATGAACACGGACGTTAATAATAACACCATTTGACAGCAGTTTAACAGCGCCACAGTGGGTCACGCCCATGTAGAACACATTTCAAAAAAAATTTAAAAATAGTTGTAGTCTTCGCAATTGAATAAATTATATATCTATTAAAAGGTAATAGTCTGCAGATTCAGAAAACGCAAAAAAGTAAAAATTGAACTTTTCATGATTTTGAGCCTTTCCGGAGCCCCTTAAGAAGGTCATACTGGGTTCAACAACTGCTTACCAACGCGCAGAGTGACGGCAGCAGTGTGTGTGTGTGTGTGTGTGTGTGTGTGTGTGTGAGTGTGTGTGTGTTGCCTGCCCAGGTCCGAGTAGCTGTGGTTGTTTTGGACGAGGCGCGTCAGATGGCGGGACGAGCAGTGAGAAATTCATGTGACGCGCGCCCCCGGAAATCCGTCCCGTGTTCGCCGCCCCCCGCCCCCGCCCCCGCCTCCTGACAGGAAATCGATGTCGCCGCCTCACCTTCCGACGCCCCAGGCTGTCGATCGCTGCCTGGAGCCGAGCGAGGCACGAGCTGTCGCGCCGTGTACCGCCCTGTCGTTAATACGAGATGGGGCCGGAAAAGTTTTATTTAGAGCCACTGTGCACATCTGTCCCTACAGAAACCGTCTTTATTTACGACCCTATCGGAGATCGTAAACAAAACATTCACTCCCCTCCGATTACCCCCCTTCCCATATTACAGTGCACGTTGCAATGATGACGATCAACGATTGTCCTGCCCACAAGCCAGGTCCATCGCTGAGAGTTCAGCATTCTCCAGTCTTCCCCGTTTTACTCCACGCTTTTCGGAGCTGTTTTCTTGATGTTGTCAGTTTTTTTCTTCTGGTCATCACAGAATTACTCATTTTAGTCTATACTTTTATGATGCACTATCTTCTCATCTACTGTCCTAGCTAATACCTTTTGCTCGTCTTGTTTTCAGTACGAGGTACTAATTTGATGCCACAAATGTTGCTTTGAGGTTTGGAAACTGCAACTGTTTATGACATAAAAGATAAGTCAAACAATTATCTGTATCGGTCAGCTTTATTTTCTCCTACGAAGCGTTTAGAGGGCTTACATCATCTTCACGTTGATCAATGGCTTGCGTTACATTCTTGTTCTCTGGATGTAGTCAGTTGTCTGTTTCGAGTTACATTTCGCTACAAATAAGGTACAATCAACACTTGTCGACCTAATATGGCACTGGAATAACAAATTTTAAACACTGATGAAGCTACTGACGGATTTCTCCATTAGAAATAACCCTGCGGTGCGTCAAAAATGTACATTATCGTCTTGAGATGTCTTACAAACACGACACAACAATGTAAACACTGTATAGATTTTACAGGTGGAGAGATATTGTGCCTTTTCGGGCACTACTAGTTCAGAGTGCGAACAAAGGACACACACCTTTTTTATGTATATTCACTTAAGAATACCATTAGCCTAAAAAAGATGGTATTAACAGTCACTCAGTCACTGTGCAGTGTCCAGTAAGCTATGTTTGAGAAGCTTCTCAAAATGTTCATTGCCACTGATTCAAATCTTTGTTGAAAACATATTGAATGACAAAGCTGAGACAATGGCAATCCAAGCATAATAGTCGATGCACAGTAACTATTATTATCATCCATTTTTGAACGCCTTAAAACATGGAAACTGCTCTCAAGTCGCCAAATCGACGGACTGACAAATAAATATGTTGTAATATAGGTTGATAAGGGTTTTTTTTACTTGTCATTTTTATTTGGACTAAGGATATTGGTTCAAATGGTTCAAATGGCTCTAAGCACTATGGGACTTAACATCTGAGGTCATCAGTCCTCTAGACTTAGAACTACTTAAACCTAACTAACCTAAGGACATCACACACATGGATGCCCGAGGCAGGATTCGAACCTGCGACCGTAGCAGCAGCGTGGTTCCGGACTGAAGCGCCTAGAACCGCTCGGCCACCGCGGCCGGCACTAAGGATATTCTTAAGTGAAAAGTATGTAAACGATTGAAGCACTTATATATGTTGTCAGAATCTTTCATTCGCAATGTAAGCTGCTAATAACTTACAAGGCACCGTACCTCTACATCTCTACAACCTCTGGACTGTTAGGGCCGTTATTTCAAATTTACATTTATGACAAGCCTCGGACTTGTTTCTCCTCGAACATCTTGTAAGTATTTTTATTATTGTTTAATATTTGTAATTCCAGAACCAAATTACGTCAACAACGGCTAATTAAACCCTATTTGTAGCAAAATGAAACTCAAGACAGCCAGGCCAGGTGAGTAAGGAGCACGAGGTAACACTTTTTTAGTAGTTTTTTTGGAGATACTCCAGCGTCGCATTCGCCCCACACGGTGGTGGACCGTCTTGCTGGAAGAGCGCGCGTGCCTTTCCCTGCCGTTTCTCTGGCAGTGCTGGAAGGAGCTTCTTGAAGACATCTCGGCAGCTCGCGCCTGTCACTGTAGTGCCTTCTGGAACATAGTGAGCAAGGATTACGACATCGCTGTTCAGAAATATGACCACCATCGTTTCTTCACATTTGGCGGTGGTTGTTGCACTGAGCTGACTGGCGCATCGTTTCACGGTTGAACAACAGCGTCCATGTCTCCCTTATTGTTACAAAGCCCCACACATTCAACACTGCCTGACAAACTGCCACGCGTGCAGCCTTCAGATCGTCCGCCAGTATTCGTTGCACCCATCTGCAGGGCGCTTTCCGCATTATCGGCTCGTCACTCAGGACCGAGTCCACAGATCCCATGTCAGTGCCCATTACTGCGGTGATATCTTTCGTACTCAGTCGGCTATCGTCACATAACTTTCGTCCATCTTTGAACCGTCACACTCACGAATGCCCATTCTTCATAGCTGTGACATCATCACCATCACTCAACTGTTGATTAATTTCGGTAGGTGTAACGCCACGGAAATGGAGAAATGGAGAAAACAAATGATTGCTCGTTGTTCTTGTAATGAACATGTCGGAGTTTCTGGTAGCAAACCCACATCGGACTCCTGGAGCAGCTGCTAATGTTATGCATACAGTACAGTGCTGTGCCATCTCTCTCTCTCTCTCTCTCTCTCTCTCTCTCTCTCTCTCTCTCACTCTCTCTCTCTCACACACACACACACACACACACACACACACACACAAACTTCTGCGGATTTTAATCGAAATCGTGAGTTTCTCTCTTCTCCGAGTCCTAAGTATCTGAGAAAACGGCAGACAAAGATTTCGAGGTAATTTATGGGCCTTTAAGAAGAAAACGGTTCAACAAAAGTTTTGGCCCCGTGACTATCGCCGCGGTTTCACTCTCGTGTTCGATTAGCCGCCAGTCCCAGATAAAAAAGAAGAGCGAAAAAATGATTCGACACAGATGTTACAGTCTAAGAAAAGATGTACTAAAAAGCCTACATCAACTAAAACAGTGCACAGAGAAGCCTTTACTCCTCAGGACTTACGGCGAAAAACGAAATATCTATAAGAAAACTCAAAAATAAAAAGAAGAGAACATTCTAGGCAAGAGAAGGAAAGAAACTAGTGGAGGAACCCTCGAAAGACCCATATACTGCGCTACGCCCCAGAAAACGAGCTGAAACACACTGCATCGATATGAGAATATGGGAGACGCACTTCGACAACATGCTGAAGAAGGGAAGACTAAGGGGGATACCAGAGGGCAGAGAGGGTACAACGCCACAAACAACCATGGAATGGGTGCCATTGGCCACAGAAGAGATCAAAGATGCCGTAAACAGCACCAATAACAGAAAAGCTGCATGCCCTGTCAGACTTTATAGCGAATATTTAAAAGACACTGCCCAAATACTAACGCCAATGTGGACAAAACTCTACAATAAGTGCACAGAAACGGCCTCTGTTCCAAAACAGTGCAAACATTCAATAGAAAAAGTGCTATATAAAGGGAAAGGAGACCCCAAGGACCCTAGCAAATACAGAGGCATAGCCCTAGGAAACTTACCTTTCAAAGTGTTCACAAAAATAATAACAGAAAGACTAAAACAACAATCAACGATCACCTCCCCGAAAGCTAAATGGGATTGAGGAAGGGAAGAGCAACTCTGATTGCAATAGAACTCCTGCTAAAGAGCGTATGGGTAGAAAATTAATTACCAAAAAACTAGAGGAAACCCCAGGAGAAAACAATATACGGACACCGACTATAAGCGCAATACTGCGATGGAATGAAATAAAGATCTCAGACAAGCTCACCCTATTGGAACCGATACCCCAATCAAACGGAGTACCACAGAGAGACCCACTGAGTCCTCTGTTATTTATCCTTGCAGCGGAAGAAATCGTAAGAATACCCCAAAGGGAGGGTGTAATCTCATATGTAGATGTAGACGATAATGTAATCGGCGCAAAGGACATTGAAAAGTTACAAACGCGATATGGAAGAGCGATGTGTCGAACACGGCTTCGAAGTAAATTTGGAGAAAACAGAAATGATGGTACTCAGAAATGGAGAAAGAGCACCTGCATCAGCTGATATCTTCATACAGGAGAGAAAACTGAAGATTGTACCAGACTTCAAGCACCTAGGGGTCAAAATGTAAACAACTGCAAAATGAAACTTCCTGACAGATTAAAACTGTGTACCGGACCGAGACTCGAATTCGGGACCTTTGCCTTTCGCAGGCAAGTGCTCTACTATCTGAGCTACCCAAGCACGACTCACTCCCCGTTCTCACAGCTTTACTTCTGCCAGTATCTCGTCTCCTACTTTCCAAACTTCACAGAAGCTCTCCTGCGAAACTTGCAGAACTAGCACTCCTGGAAGAAAGGATATTACGGAGACATGGCTTAGCCACAGCCTGGGGGATGTTTCGAGAATGAGATTTTCACTCTGCAGCGGAGTGTGCAAGGCAAAGGTCCCGAGTTCGAGTCTCGGTCGGGCACAAAGTTTTAATCAGCCAGGAAGTTTCATGTCAGCGCACACTCCCCTGTAGAGTGAAAATCTCATTCTGGAACAGCGAAATGTTCCACAAAACATGTAAGAGAGAAAGAAAAACAAGCAATAATGCCAATCCATGAAATACGATACATCAGATCCCTTAGACTAGAAACAGCAATGGCACTATTCAGAGCCAAAATCTTCCCAATACTGACGTACGGCATAGAAATAATCGGACCACATTTTACAGCTAGAAATCTAAAGACACTAGAAAGAGTGAAGGCGACCTGTATAAAGACAACAACGATCCAGAATTGTATACCTGCTGGTAAGGGGACGATCCTCATTGAGGACCTACGGACAAACCCGATGCTACCCAATAGCAGTGCTTTGGAAAGGGTACTTAAAAGATTGAAGGAGAAAAGGCAAGATGGACTTCCAGAATTTTACAGCACACAGGCGCCATGATTGACCGAACATGGACAAAGGAAAACTTAGAAATGAGACACGTGATCACCAGAATGGCAGTCCATAGTTTCCACCACCTTATTTGCAAAAACATGTCGTATCATGAAACAAACGCAGTATGCGAGTGTAAACTGTGTCATCAAATTACGCAAACCTTACCATATGGAACCCTCTACCAAAAGGACACGCTCAGTAAGTGACTATGCAAATCACAATATGTAAAATTTCTAATTTACTTTAGTATTATCATTGTACTTTGACTTTGTATGCCTATTTGGCTGCAATAAACTTACTATTATTTTTATATTTTATTTACGATTATCTGCTCACGTCCGTAGAAGAATACTACAAGAATATTTACCAATGTATATTGAATTAAAGTTATCCTTATTCCTCTACTAATTGTATGCCTGGTGACTGAATTAAAAACAAAAAGGAAAAAACAGTAAATGAATGGAAAAATTACTTGAAACTGTTGTCGCTGAAATTCCTGTAGTGTATCCTGATTCACAATCAGTCGCTAGCGCCAGTTTTGGAAAAAGTGACCCGTTATGTGTGATCTTCAGTGAAATTATTGCCAACGCGTGAAATCTTCAGAAATGTTAACGACGTTTCTTTCCCGAGTGATATGCATACGAAGAAATATCCCTGCGGCAAAACTGTCTGAAGGCGAAATTCTGTATTTCGAATGTTTCTGTATTTGGTAAGAAATGTCGAGTGACGAGGGCCTCCCGTCGGGTAGACCGTTTGCCTGGTGCAAGTCTTTCGATTTGACGCCACTTCGGCGACTTGCGCGTCGATGGGGATGAAATGATGATGATTAGGACAACACAACACACAGTTCCTGAGCGAAGAAAATCTCCGACCCAGCCGGGAATCGAACCCGGGCCCTTTGGATTGACAGTCTGTCGCGCTGACCACTCAGCTACCGGGGGCGGACTATATTTGGTATCATCCAGGGGATTGCACCAACTCTTCACCGAAGAATAAATGTATTAATAAGATTTAAGAATTAAGAATTGATATAAGAATGAAATATAAGAAAATGAAAACTTAAAACGAAATACCGTACACACATATATTATATAAAAATGAATTACACTTATTGCGAAACTCAGTTATAATTTTACAGTTAATACCACGCCCTTTTATTCCCTAACCTGAGGTTACCACCTACGCACATGTGTACTTCAATGAACAAAATAAAATAAAATGAACTAGCAGACAAAATAGGACTAAAAATATCATTTGAAAAAACACATTTCGTGACAAATATCAGCTACGCCCATCCAAACCTTAAAATTCAGGGACACAAATATTTAAAACAAGCTGTTTAAAATATCTAGGAGAATGGATACCAAGCAATACAAAAGAAAAGATAGCCATCGAAAATAGAGTATGTAAAATGGGTAGGGGATTCCAAATGACTAAAAACATATATAACAAAAAAAACTTTGTACTGGAACACAAAACTAAGACACTATTAAATAGTTGTAAGCCCTGAAACACTGTATGCAGCAGGAACACTTATACTAACAACATATGGTGATCTTGAGAAACTGAAGAAAGCTGAAAGAAGAATTCTAAGGTAATTGCTGGGAGCTAGAAGCAATACTGATGTTGAATAGAAATTAAGATCAAACAGAGAGCTCTATTTGAAAATGGAAAAGCTAACTGATGTAACGAGCAAAAAAAGTTTATTGCCACATATACCGAATGGATAATAACAGACCAGCTAAGCAGATCTTCGCCGCGCGGAGTAGCCTAGAGCTCTGGGGCGCCTTGTCACGGTCCGCGCAGCTCCCCCCGTCTGAGGTTCGGGTCCTCCCTCGGGCATGGGTGTCTGTCTTGTCCTTCGTGTAAGTTAGTTTAAGTTAGATTAACTAATGGGTAAGCTTTGGGACCGATGACCTCAGCAGTTTGGTCCCATAAGACCTTATCACAAATTTCCAATTTCCAGATCTTCAATTTGCTATACAGTTAGAAATCCAAACCCACGTGACTCACCGAAATTGACCAAGATATGAAGAACAGGAGCTAGAATAGATATAACAGATAACAGAACACCTTTTATAGAAGCAACACAAAAGGGAGGATTTCAGGAAAGAAACAGGTCTGCATAAAGAAGAAAGTGCACCCAGGAAGAAAAGGAATAACACTCTCAAAGGATGAAGGAAGTCTGGGAGCAACGAAAATTAAATGCAAAGAAGCAAAACTAAAGTTCATTTATCGTACTGTCCAAAAGGGTTATTCGAATAAATAAATAAATAAAACAACGACCGGGTTTCGAACACTGGACGTATAAGCAAGAGGCCGCGGCGCTAGACACCGGGCCATCAGTTAGGCCGAGTATACCACGGTCTAAAACGCATATAATTTACGTGACTTTCGTGTTCTCAGAATAATCAAGTATCTGCTGATAAGCAGAGACACATGTTCGCTTATTTTGGCTCCCCTTCCACTTAGCGAAGTTTCTCGGTAATCGGTTTGTGGCATCTGCTGTCTTCTCCTTCTTCACCTACACTGCCCGATAATAAAAGTGAAGCAACCGAAAAGACACGGTCGGATGTCAACGTAACTTACAATAGTACACGTAAACACCTTCGGCAGGTTTGTAAATGAGTAGAGTTGCTTCTAAAAATACAGAAAGCAAAGATATCCCAGCAGAAGAGGCTCTCTGCATTCTTCTTAATGTGATCTCTGTTTCACTATGTTCTTTGACTGACTCTCTACGTAAATATTCATATTATCTGTAAAGTTATCTCACAAGAAACAATCCTGCTGGATGAACATCAGCAACTGAGCAGTACAATAGAGGTTGAAGATACCGCTTTAGTTGTGTGTGTTTTTTTATATTTAAATACGTAAAGGACGACCGATTTCGGCTTCTCATACAGGGTGTTACAAAAAGGTACGGCCAAACTTTCAGGAAACATTCCTCACACACAAAGAAAGAAAACATGTTATGTGGACATGTGTCCGGAAACGCTTACTTTCCATGTTAGAGCTCATTTTATTACTTCTCTTCAAATAACATTAATCATGGAATGGAAACACACAGCAACAGAACGTACCAGCGTGACTTCAAACACTTTGTTACAGGAAATGTTCAAAATGTCCTCCGTTAGCGAGGATACATGCATCCACCCTCCGTCGCATGGAATCCCTGATGCGCTGATGCAGCCCTGGAGAATGGCGTATTGGATCACAGCCGTCCACAATACGAGCACGAAGAGTCTCTACATTTGGTACCGGGGTTGCGTAGACAAGAGCTTTAAAAAATGTCCCCATAAATGAAAGTCAAGAGGGTTGAGGTCACGAGAGCGTGGAGGCCATGGAATTGGTCCGCCTCTACCAATCAGTCGGTCACCGAATCTGTTGTTGAGAAGCGTACGAACACTTCGACTGAAATGTGCAGGAGCTCCATCGTGCATGAACCACATGTTGTGTCGTACTTGTAAAGGCACATGTTCTAGCAGCACAGGTAGAGTATCCCGTATGAAATCATGATAACGTGCTCCATTGAGCGTAGGTGGAAGAACATGGGGCCCAATTAAGACATCACCAACAATGCCTGCCCAAACGTTCACAGAAAATCTGTGTTGATGACGTGATTGCACAATTGCGTGCGGATTCTCGTCAGCCCACACATGTTGATTGTGAAAATTTACAATTTAATCATGTTGGAATGAAGCCTCATCCGTAAAGAGAACATTTGCACTGAAATGAGGATTGACACATTGTTGGATGAACCATTCGCACAAGTGTACCCGTGGAGGTCAATCAGCACCTGGTAGTGCCTGCACACGCTGTACATGGTACGGAAACAACTGGTTCTCCCGTAGCACTCTCCATACAGTGACGTGGTCAACGTTACCTTGTACAGCAGCAACTTCTCTGACGCTGACATTAGGGTTATCGTCAACTGCAAGAAGAATTGCCTCGTCCATTGCAGGTGTCCTCGTCGTTCTAGGTCTTCCCCAATCGCGAGTCATAGGCTGGAATGTTCCGTGCTCCCTAAGACACCGATAAATTGCTTCGAACGTCTTCCTGTCGGAGCACCTTCGTTCTGGAAATCTGTCTCGATACAAACGTACCGCGCCACGGCTATTGCCCCGTGCTAATCCATACATCAAATGGGCATCTGCCACCTCCGCATTTGTAAAGATTGCACTGACTGCAAAACCACGTTCGTGATGAACACTAACCTGTTGATTCTACGTACTGATGTGCTTGATGCTAGTACTGTAGAGCAATAAGTCGCATGTCAACAAAGCACCGAAGTCAACATTACTTTCCTTCAATTGGACCAACTGGCGGTGAATCGAGGAAGTACAGTACATACTGACGAAACTAAAATGAGCTCTAACATGGAAATTAAGCTTTTCCGGACACATGTCCACATAACATCTTTTCTTTATTTGTGTGTGAGGAATGTTTCCTGAAAGTTTGGCCGTACCTTTTTGTAACACCCTGTATACCCATCATCAGGTGTGAGAACTTAGTGCTGTGACACCGAGCGCCGTGATGGACGGGTACAGGACGCGGTATACCACCAGCGAGCGCGAGTCCTTGCTCTGCAAAAGGAAGAAATTGGACCGAGGAAGAAAAGGAACGACCCTCTCAAAACATGAAGGAAGCCTGGGAGCACCGAAAGTTAGGCGCGGCTCCGTACTCCGCGCTTGGTTGTAAGCCGCGTCCTATACTCTCCCACCATGGCGCTCGGAGTCACAGCACAAAGGTATCACACATGATGATGAGCATGTAAGAAACCCGAAAATTGTTGTGCTTTAAGGATCGGAAAATAAAAAGAACCTTACAACCTTAGCGATATCTTCAACCTCTACTATCTCACAAGAATCACTGTATACATGTACTTTTAAAAACTACGCTCTGATAGTCACTAATATGTTAAAACAGTATTTGTAGAAACGGTTCATGCAGGGGGCACGTATGTGTGTACTCATGTAAACATGGAGGGAAGTCTCTCCGCTACGAAAGGCGATAGGTAGGAATAGAAAAGGTGGATTTTGGCGGTAGAATCGCAGAGAGTCTTTGTGGCATAGTGAGTCGGTGGTTAGCATTCAAACTGTTCACATCCCGTGTGAAAAAAAAGGCAATTAAAGCAGAAATACTGAACAATAATGCCTCGGATGTGGAAGTTTACTGGTTAGTAATTCATGTCTTTTATTAGTTGGCTCTGAAACACAAATATTCAGCGCCAAGATCGCAATTTTCAGAGCATTTACACTTCAAGACCCATGATTACATTTGCCGCCTTTACTTTTAGCCACAGAAGATCACCACATCAACCACCTTCAAATCAAGTAAAAATTTAATGTTATAAGCGTCTGCATGGACCAGTAATTTACTTTAGATACACATAACAAGCACTTTTCTTTTAACTTAGTGTTGAGAACATTAATTCGTCCTTCAGTCATTTTACCTAGACAGGACCCTTTCCCGAATGGTGCAGTATATCTAAACGTACTTTATTCAACAGCAGAGTATTTATTGCTTTAAAAGTGCTCTTTAACTTTTGTAGAGTAGAAAATTTCTTAAGTGTTCATTTAGTTTTGTTCCTGGAACACTCCACGTGAATTGCATAGATGGATAGTTGCATTTTTGCAAAGGTGTGAATGTAAAGAAAAGAACTCATTAATTTGCCTAAATATCATTCTTGCCAAAAATTTAGTTCGGTTTTAAAAGTAAGTCAGTAAAATAGTGATCATGAAAAGGGATTGCAGGCCATTACAGTTTAAGGGCCAACAGGATGATTACCTGCTTCACAGGCCTGTAAAAATTTTGTTTTATTCATTCTTTCGTGTTTATCCTTAACATGACTTTCCAGAAGTATTTGTTTTCATCCCGGTCAACAGAGAGAATAGTTTCTGGGCCCCCATGTTAAATGTAGAACCAGTATTATAGTCATTATTAGAGTGAAAGTGCTAATGAAGTTCAGTAATCATTTTATTATATTTTGTGTTCTTGAAAGATCAACTGACTACAACTTGTTCAGACCGTAATAAATTCATGGGCCCCATTTTCACTTATTCTCTACTTAATGCAAAGAAATACTTGTTCCCTCCGAAAAATTGTAGTAATGATATCAATCGGTACAGGAATTTAAAGATCATTTCTGTGTCAGTGTTATTCAATAGTTAAGTGGTGCAGCCTCCTCACCTCCAAATTAGTTTTACTCCTCCCTTACGTAGTGTCACTGTGTAACGAATATTAGCTTTCTTGCTTTGAATACAGATACTATATGTTTGTGAGAGATAGTCTGTTACCAGAACATTTTAGTCTTATATCTGTACTACTCATGAAAAACTTCTTTTCCAGTAATTGTTAGACTAAGCTATTGTTTCATGTCCTATTTTCCAAACAGATTTTAGAATCGAGTAAACTCACGTACAGTAGTTAGTTTTCTTGATGAACAGTATCAGCACTTGGTACTAATTTGTCTAATTAGGCTCGTGACTGATTTTCTCATTTACGTAAACGCAGTTTACTTTAGAACTACCATAATTTGGTTCGATTCCTGCAAGTTAAACTACAGCTCCCTATTAAAATTAATCATTCGGGTAACGAAACTTGTCCGTTACCTTTAGCATTACCACACGATCACAGTAACCCAAAATCCTTTCGTAGGATTAACATTATCGGCGCAATGCCCACGTAGTAGTAACCGGTAGTGTTTTATACCTTACCTCAAATTGATACATTTACTCTTCTCCGTCATCCCTGAAAGTTTTTAACGTCGTCACTGAATCACCCTGTAGATGAAGATGTAGATGTATAACTTAATATAAAACTGAAGAACACGAAAAATTGAGTTTTCTAAAATAATGAACTGTTTGCACATACAAGAACAAACTAAAACTAATTTAAGTAAGATAAGACTTTACATCACTAACCACATACATTTCATTGTCAATTTGCTTTATAACATGGAGTTTCAAGCTTATGTATGCTGTTGAAATTATCTCTTTGTTTCTGTTTTTTCTTGCAGTACTGTGTTAACATAATTTCTCTTTTTGTGACGTTATTCACTTTAGGAGTTAATTAATATTTGATATTTTTATTCCGAACTCTTGGCTTGGCAATTAAGAGGGTCAGTTACTAAGTAAGTCGCAAACCGGGATAGGGACATTAAGGGTCAACTGTAGCAGCCTGAAAATTATTTGTCTTTTCAATATATTCCCCCAATGAACTTAAACACTTATCCCATCGCTCGACAAGGCGTTAAAAGCCTGCAACACAGAACTCTTATGGCGGCGTCCGCATCTAACGAGTGACATTTCAGGATTGATTTCTTAACTTGCTGCAATCCACAAGACCAGTGTGTCCTTGTGGTAGCGAAATACCCATAGACGCCGTAACAATGTGCCTTCACTCTATAATAAGAGTGGCCAGGAAACTCCTTGTTTGTTATTTTTGATATTTTCTTGTCATTTAATAAGTTCCTGTATCCAATTGAACAAAAATTTCCATGAAATAAAGTTCTAACCAAACAAGGGACGAATTTCGCTACGGACGTGCTCCGCGAGCAGTCCCTCTGCTCATAAAAATGGCATTGTTCTCTTCGAGTGCACACCCATAGCACACCTGCCGTCTAGGTCCAACTGCAGATCATCAATCACTGGCCGTGGAATGCTGTGTATCGGCTACCTTCCACGCGACATATGCCGCTACCTTCTGGAGGCATTGTTGTTGTTGTTGCGGTCTCCAGTCCAGAGACTGGTTTGATGCAGCTCTCCATGCTACTGTATCTTGTGCAAGTCTCCTCATCTCCTAGTAACACTGCAACCTGCATCTTTCTGAATCTCCTCACTGTATTCATTTCATGGTCTCCCTTAAGATTTTTACCACCCATACTTCTCTTCAGTACCAAATTAGTGATCCCTTGATGTCTCAGAATGTGTCCTATCAACCAATCCCTTCTTTTGATCAAGCTTTGCAGAAGTTCCTTATCTCCCCACTTCTATTCAATGCCTCCTCATTAGTTATGCTATCGACCCACCTAATCTTCAGCATTCTTCTACAGGGTGTTACAAAAAGGTACGGCCAACCTTTCAGGAAACATTCCTCACACACAAATAAAGAAAAGATGTTATGTGGACATGTGTCCGGAAACGCTTAATTTCCATGTTAGATCTCATTTTAGTTTCGTCAAAATGCACTTTACTTCCTCGATTCACCGCCAGTTGGCCCAATTGAAGGAAGGTAATGTTGACTTCTGTGGCATCAAGCACATCAGTACGTAGCATCAACAGGTTAGTGTTCATCACGAACGTGGTTTTGCAGTCAGTGCAGTGTTTACAAATGCGGAGTTGGCAGATGCCCATTTGATGTATGGATTAGCACGAGGCAACAGCCGTGGCGCGGTACGTTTGTACCGAGACAGATTTCCAGAACGAAGGTGTCCCGACAGGAAGACGTTCAAGCAATTGATCGGCGTCTTAGGGAGCACGGAACATTCCAGCCTATGACTCGCGACTGGGGAAGACCTATAACGACGAGGACACCTGCAATGGACGAGGCAATTCTTCGTGCAGTTGACGATAGCCCTAATGTCAGCGTCAGAGAAGTTGCTGCTGTACAAGGTAACGTTGACCACGTCACTGTATGGAGAGTGCTACAGGAGAACCAGTTGTTTCCGTACCATGTACAGCGTGTGCAGGCACTATCAGCAGCTGATTGGCCTCCACGGGTACACTTCTGCGAATGGTTCATCCAACAATGTGTCAATCCTCATTACAGTGCAAATGTTCTCTTTGCGGATGAGGCTTCATTCCAACGTGATCAAATTGTAAATTTTCACAATCAACATGTGTGGGCTGACGAGAATCCGCACGCAATTGTGCAATCACCTCATCAACACAGATTTTCTGTGAACGTGTGGGCAGACATTGTTGGTGATGTCTTGATTGCGCCCCATGTTCTTCCACCTACGCTCAATGGAGCACGTTATCATAATTTCATACGGGATACTCTACCTGTGCTGCTAGAACATGTGCCATTACAACTACGACACAACATATGGTTCATGCACGATGGAGCTCCTGCACCTTTCAGTCGAAGTGTTCGTACGCTTCTCAACAACAGATTCGGTGACCGACGGATTGGTATAGGCGGACCAATTCCATGGTCTCCACGCTCTCCTGACCTCAACCCTCTTGACTTTCATTTATGGGGGCATTTGAAAGCTCCTGTCTACGCAACCCCGGTACCAAATGTAGAGACTCTTCGTGCTCGTATTGTGGACGGCTGTGATCCAATACACCATTCTCCAGGGCTGCATCAGCGCATCAGGGATTCCATGCGACGGAGGGTGGATGCATGTATCCTCGCTAACGGAGGACATTTTGAACATTTCCTGTAACAAAGTGTTTGAAGTCGCGCTGGTACGTTCTGTTGCTGTGTGTTTCCATTCCATGATTAATATTATTTGAAGAGAAGTAATAAAATGAGCTCTAACATGGAAAGTAAGCGTTTCCGGACACATGTCCACATAACATATTTTCTTTCTTTGTGTGTGAGAAATGTTTCCTGAAAGTTTGGCCGTACCTTTTTGTAACACCCTGTATACCACCACATTTCGAAAACTTCTATTCCCTTTCTATCTACACTGTTTATCCTTCATATTTCACTTCCATATATGGCTACACTCTAGACAAATGTCTTTAGAAAAGACTTCCTAATACTTAAATCTATATTCGATGTTAGCAAATTTCTCTTCTTCAGAAATGCTTTTCTTGCCATTGCCACTCTATATTTTATATCCTCTCTGCTTCGGCCATCATCAGTTATTTTGCTGCCCAAATAGCAAAACTCATCTACTACTTTAAATGTCTCGTTTCCTAATCTAATTCCCTCAGCATCGTCTGTTTTAATTCGACTACGTATCATTGTACTAGTTTTGTTTTGTTGATGTTCATCTCATATCCTCATTTCAAGGCACTTTACATTCCGTTCAACTGCTCTTCCAAGTCCTTTGCTGTCTCTGACAGAATTATAATGTCGTCGCAAGTCTCAGGGTTGTTATTTCTTTTCCCCTGGATTTTAATTCCAATTCCAAATTTTTCTTTGAGTTTCTTTGCTGCTTTTTGAATGAATATGTTGAATAGCACAACCCTGTCTCACTCCCCTCTCAACCACCGCTCCCCTTTCATGCCCCTCGACTCTTTTAACTGCCGTCTAGTTTCTGTACAAGTTGTAAATAGCGTTTCGCTCCCTGTGCTTTACCCCTGCTACCTTCAGAGTTTCAAACAGACTATTCCAGTCAACATTGTCAATGGCTTTCTCTAAGTCCACAAATGTTATAAGTGTAGGTTTTTCTTTCCTTAATCTGTCTTCTAAGATAAGTCCTGTGCGGCTGACCCCGCAGGAGGTTCGAGTCCTCCCTCGGGCATGGGTGTGTGCGTTTGTCCTTAGGATAATTTAGGTTAAGTAGTGTGTTAGCTTAGGGACTGCTGACCTTAGCAGTTAAGTCCCACAAGATTTCACACATATTTGATTTTTAAGATAAGTCGCAGATCAGTATCGCCTCGCGTGTTCCTACATTCCTCCAGAACCCACACTGATCTTCCCCGAGGTCTGCTTTTATCAGTTTCTCCGTTCTTCGGTAAAGAATTCGTGTTAGTACTTTGCAGCCATGACTTATCGAAATGATTGTTCGGTAATTTTCACACCTGTCAGCACTTGTTTTCTTTGGAATTGGAATTACTATATTCTTCTTCAAGACTGAGGGTATTTCATCTGCCTCATATATCTTGCGCACCAGATGGAAGAGTTTTGTCATGTCTGGCTCTCCCAAGGCTATCAGTAGTTCTGACGAAATATCGACTATTATTTCTACATACATCTTTCAGAGCTTTGTCAAATTCTTCTTGGAGGATCATATATTCCTTCTCATCTTCATCTACGTCCACTTCCCATTCTATAATATTGCTTTCAAGCTCATCTCTCTTGCATGGATCCTCTATATACTCCTTCCATCTTTCAGCTTTTACTTCTTTGGTTAGGACTGGTTTGCCACTTGAGCCCTTGTACTCATACAGTTGCTTTTCTTTTCCCCAAAGGCCTCTTTAATTTTCCTGTAGGTGGTATCTGTCTTTCCGCTAGTGAAATACGCTTCTATATCCTTACCTATGTCCTCTAGGCATTCCTACTTACGAATACTGCACTTGCTGTCAATCTCATTTTTTAAACGTTTGTGTTGCCTTTCGCCTGTTTCCTTTGCTGTATTTTTAAATTTTCTCCTTTCATCAATTAAAGGGGGGTGGGGGGGGGGAGTGGTACATGAGGGAAGTTGTAAACGATATGAGGTATTCTGACGTTTGTGATTATTTACTGACTCCCCCTCATAAAAACGAATTGTAACAAACATTCTGGGTTTGCAGTTATTTAAAACGTACCTTGGGTAGTGTGCAGTATTTGTTACGTGCGATAATGCAGGGACGAATATCTGTTAAGATTATGGCTCTCTTTACCGAAGTATATAAAATCTACATCATAAACGTAACTGAAGTAGCGTCTGAGGAAGAATTGTTGCTAATATTAACAGTAATATAAAACAGACTGCATTTTTCAGTTCGTCTTGCTTATTTCACTTTTTGACTCAAGCAGGAACAGAGTATCCGGGGTAGTATTCTGAAGTAAGGTGTGTGTATTTGGAGCGAAGGGGGGAGAGGGTGTAAGGAAGGGGCAGCTGTCTGAGAGAAACGATGTGTGGGCGAGCCTTCGTTAGGTCTGGAATGCAGGAGGGGAAGGGGACCTGCTTAAAGTACTTGCCCAAAGCCTCCCCCCTCCCCTCCCCCGCCCGAGATCATGTAGTTACATCAGCCTTGTCTATTCACTCTCCCAATATTAATTCCTTGTGAAATCTCATCTTCTACTCTTACTTGTTAATTCTATAAAGGCTTTTTCCAAGTCAGTGAAAGATGCACAAATTCCCCACATTTTTGTAGTTTTTCCCAATTATTTGCAACAGTCCAATTGCATCTCTTCTCCTCCCCTCCAATCTTTTGGAGAAGAAACTATTCTTCATACAATTTTCTCTCAGCATTTTATTGCAATCGTCTATTCTTGACTCTTAGTACGATTTTTACTAAATAATATATCAAACTTACTGTCCTGTATTTCGTGCATTTCGTTTCAACTGTTGTTAAGCCGAGTCGCAACGTGCCCTTAGCGCTAGGATTTCACCCGGAACAAGTCCCGCCCATTCACCCCCCCCCCCCCTCCACGCCTATCCATAGTGTAAGGCCCTCCCCTAAACGGCCGCCAGTTCCGCAAACTGGAAGAAGCTACATCACAAAGTTGTTATCGTCACAGTCCAACACAGGTTAGACTGTGATGAAATTCAGTAATGATAAGAAATTTAAGTTTTTCTGGATAGTAATATAATATGATTGTACATTATTAAAGAAATAAAAATATTTATCGAGAATTGAAAGCATCGCCAGCAATAGAAAACAAAAACTAACGTGATGTTACTTAAAGACAATAAGGACAAATTTTCATTAACTAATTCACTTATAATAATACGTTTATTTGAGGGAAACAGCAGAGTAAACGTACAACACGAAAACAATGGTCTTGAATCTGTTATGTCGGTAGTAAAGCCACGGATGCAGTCGAATAACTCTGTTCTCTGA
Source organism: Schistocerca cancellata (assembly GCF_023864275.1). NCBI lineage: Eukaryota > Metazoa > Arthropoda > Insecta > Orthoptera > Acrididae > Schistocerca > Schistocerca cancellata. Next base: position 525,141,774 of record NC_064633.1, read on the forward strand.
AATCAAAGTTATATAGAAATAAGTCGAAGTCGTTTTGTTTATGTGGGCCCTCATAGTAGCTGACGAAAATTAAAGAATATAAGAATGCTATAAAGTAGAAATGCCTAATGAATGCAGTAAGATATTTGCTTATATGACATATTTCGTTAGTATTTGCATGGGTAATGGGTGAATTTTAATTTGTAAATTATTCCAGTGCCATACCTGGGCGTTATAAACGAGGTTATAAAGAATTGTGGCTGTTTCTGTGTGATTAGTGTCCTATATGCTGTTGCAAACGTCTCAGGAAAATAATCTGTCGTTATTCTTTGTCCTGTCTGTTTTTAACCAAAAGATTTATTAATTTCGTAAATGTCATTCAAACCATTTTTTTAAAATAATAATGATGATGTGTATGTTTGTCACAGAGCAGTTGTGGAGGAAGTAAATGCTGCAGTGTTTCACGGCTGGAAAACGTCCTTCATTCTGTGCTAGTTCTTCTCCACCACTACATCTTTTCAGCAAAACAATTCAGTGAATAACACTCAAAACCATCGTGGATCGATCTAGCAAGAACAAAGTAATTTTGATGCCCTTTTTAAGTATAGTGAACATTGGTGCTTGTTTCACATATACTTTCTGAGTTCTGGAACTTAAGTGTCAAGTATACTGTGGTTCCTCTTTCTCCAAGCAAATTATTCTTTGAGGATAGGTTTTTCCTGTTTTAGCTTTGGGTGCTTTTTCTCACATAGAAGTATGTTTCTTCATAAGCTATTCATCTGGATTCTGAGTTCTCGTATTTAAAGAATTCTGTGCTAAATTGTTTTCTCTTATGTTTGCTGTGGAAGTACCTGGCGGCACAGCTGAGGCCGATTGTGCACGTTTTCTGTAGCGTATCTTTCAACATCTGGCAAAATAAAAGACCTAGCAAGATATTAACCACGTGGGTCAACTGAAACGATGCCCAGGCGCCGAAAAAAGACCGGGTAAACCGGGGGTGAGTGGGCGGGACTTCCTCCAGAGGGATGAGTGGGCGGGACTTGTTCCCTGTGAAATCCTAGCGCTAACGATTCCTCGAGTCACCGCAACCCCGGCAAGCCAGAATTTCCTCCAGCAACAGATGGGAACGGGACAGCCTATGCTGCCAGGCGAACCGATACCACCAGCAGCTCCTAACAGCCGGCTGCAGAGGTTTGGTAACGCGGAACTATTTTGCGTCACATATCACGTGGAGCAAATAGTGCGGAACACAGTGTCACTGCGCACTAGGATATACATCGGGGTGACAACAGTCACTGGACAGTGATACGCACGTGCACAGACGGCGGTAGTATCGCGTACACAAGGCATAAAGGGGCAGCGCATTGCTGAAGCTGTCATTGTTCTCAGGTGATTCATGTGTAAAGGTTTCCGACGTGATTATGCCCGCACAACGGAAACTAACACACTTTGAACGCGGAATGGTAGTTGGAGCTAGACGTATGGGACATTCCATTTCGGAAATCGTTGTTGTTGTTGTTGTTGTTGTGGTCTTCAGTCCTGAGACTGGTTTGATGCAGCTCTCCATGCTACTCTATCCTGTGCAAGCTTCTTCATCTCCCAGTACCTACTGCAACCTACATCCTTCTGAATCTGCTTAGTGTATTCATCTCTTGGTCTCCCCCTACGATTTTTACCCTCCACACTGCCCTCCAATACTAAATTGGTGATCCCTTGATGCCTCAGAATATGTCCTACCAACCAATCCCTTCTTCTGGTCAAGTTGTGCCACAAACTTCTCTTCTCCCCAATCCTATTCAATACTTCCTCATTAGTTATGTGATCTACCCATCTAATCTTCAGCATTCTTCTGTAGCACCACATTTCGAAGCCTTCTATTCTCTTCTTGTCCAAACTATTTACCGTCCATGTTTCACTTCCATACATGGCTACACTCCATACAAATACTTTCAGAAACGACTTCCTGACACTTAAATCCATACTCGATGTTAACAAATTTCTCTTCTTCAGAAACGCTTTCCTTGCCATTGCCAATCTACATTTTATATCCTCTCTACTTCGACCATCATCAGTTATTTTGCTCCCCAAATAGATAAACTCCTTTACTACTTTAAGTGTCTCATTTCCTAATCTAATACCCTCAACATCACCCGACTTAATTCGACTACATTCCATTATCCTCGTTTTGCTTTTGTTGATGTTCGTCTTATACCATCCTTTCAAGACTCTGTCCATTCCGTTCAACTGCTCTTCCAAGTCCTTTGCTGTCTCTGACAGAATTACAATGTCATCAGCGAACCTCAAAGTTTTTATTTCTTCTCCATGGATTTTAATACCTACTCCAAATTTGGGAAATCATTAGGAAATTCAATATCCGTATATCCACATTGTCAAGGATGTGCCGACGATATCAAACTTCAGGCATTACCTCTCACCACGGACGACGCAGTGGCCGATGGCCTTCACTTCACGGCCGATAGCAGCGACTGTTGCGTAGAGTTGTCACTGCTAATAGACAAGTAACATTGCATGAAATAATCACTGAAATCAATGTGCGACGTACTGTATGAGGAACGTAGCCGTTAGGGCAGTGGGTGAAATTTGGCGTTCATGTGCTACGGCAGCAGACGACTGACGCGAGTGCCTTCACTAACAGCACCACGTCGCCTACAGCGCCTCTCCTGGGCTCGTGACCGTATCAGTTGGACCCTAGACGACTGAAAAACTGTGACTCGGTCAGATAAGTCCCAATTTCAGCTGGTAAAAGCTAACGGTAGGGATCGATTGTCGCCCAGATCCCACTAAACCCAAGATGTCAACAAGGCACTGTGGAAGCTGGTGGTAGCTCCATAATGGTGTGAGGTGTGTTTACGTGCAATGAACAAACTTGGTCTTCTGCTCCAACTCAACCGATCATTGACTGGAAATGATTATGCTCCGCTATTTGGAGACCATTTGTAGCCATTCATCGAATTGGTGTTACCAAATAATAACGGAATTTTTACGGTCTATCCAATGACATATGCGGTTGGATAGAAAGTTTTCTAACAGACAGGGAGCAGTATGTCGTCCTGAACGGATAACTTCAACAGAAACAAGAGTAACGTCAGGTGTGCCCCAGGGCAGCGTAATAGGTCCTCTGCTTTTTACGATTTACATAAACGATCTGGTTGATGGTATTGACAGCGGTCTTAGACTGTTTGCCGATGATGCTGTAGTCTACAGGAAAGTAGTATCACACGAAAGTTGTGAAGAAATCACTGAGGATATGCAGAAAATAAATGCGTGGTGTAATGACTGGCCGGTCTGGGTGGCCGAGCGGTTCTAGGCGCTACAGTCTGGAACCGCGCGACCGCTCCAGTCGCAGGTTCGAATCCTGCCTCGGGCATGGATGTGTGTGATGTCCTTAGGTTAGTTAGGTTTAATTAGTTCTAAGCTCTAGGGGACTGATGACCTTAGAAGTTAAGTCCCATAGTGCTCAGAGCCATTTGAACCATTTGTAATGACTGGCAGTTATCTCTCAATATTAGTAAGTGTAATCTACCGCGTATAACAAGGCGAAAATCCCCTTTAATGTATGAGTACAAAATAAATGATCAGTCTTTGGAAGCGGTTACATCAGTCAAGTACCTGGGTGTCTGACTATTCGAAATGATCTCAAATGGAATGATCAGATTACATAAATAAGAGGTAAGGCGAACTCTAGATTGCGGTTTATTGGTAGAATCGTGAAGCGATGCAGTCCTTCAACAAAGGAAATAGCTTACAATACGTTAGTTCGTCCAGTCTTTGAGTATTGTTCGTCTGTATGGGACCCTTATCAGTTGGGTCTGATTCAAGAGACTGAGAAGGTCCAAAGAAGAGCGGCAAGATTCGTGACTGGTACATTTAGCCATCGCGGGAGCGTTACAAATCTCATAGAAAGTTTGAAGTGGGACACACTTGCAGATAGACGACGCGCTAAACGGAAGGGGCTACTCTCTAAATTCCGAAATCCAATCTTCACCGAGGGTGTAGAGCATATATTATTACCACCAACTTTCAAATCACGTAATGATCATCATTCAAAGATAAGGGAAATAAGAGCTCGTACTGAGGCGTTCAAACAGTCGTTTTTCCCTCGCGTGATCCGCGAGTGGAACAGAGGGGAGGGGGGGGGGGGGGAATATGACTTTGTCGCGAATTGTGCCCTCCACCACACGCCACTTGGTGGCTAGCGGAGTATATATGTAGATGTAGATGTAGTTGTACATAGTATACAATGTCACTGGGCCACAGTTTTCCGCGGCTGGTTTGAAGAGCATTCTGGACAATTCGAGTGAAAGATTTAGCCAACCAATGAACATTTATGAGACATAATGGAGAGGTCATTTCAGCACAAAATCTTGCACCGGCAACACTTTCGCAATTATAGATGAATGTAGAGGCAGTATGGTTCACTATTTCTGCAGGGGCCTTCCAACGAATTACTGAGTCCATCCCATGCCGAGTTGCTGCACCACATTGGGCAAAAGGTCCTACACGACAGTAGTAGGTATCCCGTAACTTTGTGAAATTTAAAATTTTCCCAGCGAACTAAATATTCAAAAAGATTTCGGGCTTGCAGCCGGTCGTCGTTAGCTTCCATCCACGATCTTTCGACTGGACAACTGCCAGCCATCCTTAGGTGAGCCATCGAAGACTGACGAAGACGCCCTCCGTTCCGTAATGTATAGCGTGCGGCGAGTATTCCGCGCATGCGTCAAAATCATATTGACAGACGAACTACACGGCGCGCTAGCAGCGCCCTCGCTGGTGTAACTGCAGAACTCAGCTGTCTTCGGCGTTGTCAATCGCCGCGGCCATCGGAGTATTCTTGCAATTTTGAAGAAAATGTTGCCAACAAAGGGAAGGAAAGCTAAAGATTTAGTAGGCGTGCTCTCTTCTTTCTCCACTCCCTGTTTCTTTGGCTTAATTGCAAGTGCCTTGCTAATTTGCCGGGTAGAATATCCATTCTCTTTGAAAACCCTCTTCAGATGGGTAAGCTCTTCAGGCAAACTATCTGCATCTGACACTACATGAGCTCTGTGTACAAGTGTTTTAAGTACACTCATTGTTTGCGATGGGTGATGGCAGCTGGACGAATTTAAATACAAATCACTATGTGTGGGCTTTCGATAAACCGAATGCCCCAGAGAGCCATCACTCTTCCGTCTAACTAGCACGTCCAAGAAAGGGAGGCAACCATTTTTCTCTAATTCCATGGTAAACCGAACGTTCTCATGAATGGAGTTGAGGTGATCTAAAACCTCCATTAATTTGTCTTCTCCACGAGGCCACACTACGAAAGTGTCATCCACGTACCTCCAAAAAAACAGTTAGTTTGAGGACTGCTGATTCAAGTGCTCTCTCCTCAAAATCCTCCATAAAAATTAGCAAGGCACTTGCAATTAAGCCAAAGAAACGGGGAGTGGAGAAAGAAGAGAGCACGCCTACTAAATCTTTAGCTTTTCTTCCCTTTGTTGGCAATATTTCCTTCAAGATTGCAAGAATTCTCCACGGTTTCGAAGTGAAAGTGATTTTCCGTCTATCATCTAAGATTTCCGATCTGCTGGGATCAGTGAAAGACTATCTGGTATTGCGGAAGGCGGGAATTTATAAAATACCTTGTCGGTGTGGCATGTCATATATAGGACAAACATTGCGAACAGTAGAAGAACGTTGCACTGAACATCAACGCTGTACTCGTCTTTTGTAACCTAGCAAGTCTGTAATTGCTGAGCATTGCATTTCCACTGGACACTCAATGCAGTATGACAAGACAAGAATTTTGGCCACAGCAACATCCTCTTGGGACTCTGTCACAAAATAATCAGTGGAAATCCGCATGACAGACAATCTTATCAACCGTGACAATGGCTACCAGCTAGATAATGCGTGGAACCCCGTCACCTCTGAGATCTGCTCCAGACGAAGACGTCAGAGTACTCCGATGGCCGCGGCAATTGACAGCGCAGAAGACAGCTGAGTTCTGCAGTTACACCAGCGAGGGCGCTGCTGGCGCGCCGTGTAGTTCGTCTGTCAATATGTAAATTATGAGGACGATTTGGAATCTGTTATATCAGCGACATCAGTATCGCGAGTGGAAATATCAGTTTCCTCTATTTTTCTCGAGTCTTCAAGCAAAGGTATTCGCAGATGGGATACGTTTCTAGTTACTCAATGCCTTACAATGATTTCTTAGTCAGGGGAAAATTGTGTGATTTGGGTGGTGGAAGCTATGCATGGAATGCACTAACACAAACCCCGACTTGTCAGTCTGAATATATACACTACTGGCCATTAAAATTGCTAGACCAAGAAGAAATGCAGATGATAAACGGGTATTCATTGGACAAATCTATTATACTAGAACTGACATGTGATTACATTTTCACGCAATTTGGGTGCGTAGATCCTGAGAAATCAGTACTCAGAACAACCACCTCTGGCCGTAATAACGGCCTACATACGTCTGGGCATTGAGTCAAACAGAGCTTGGATGGCGTGTACTGGTACAGCTGCCCATGCAGCTTCCACACGATACCACAGTTCATCAAGAGTAGTGACTGGCGTATTGTGACGAGCCAGTTGCTCGGCCACCATTGACCACACGTTTGCAGTTGGTGAGAGATCTGGAGAATGGTGCTGGCCAGGGCAGCAGTCGAACATTTTCTGCATCCAGAAAGGCCCGTACAGGACCTGCAACATGCGGTCGTGCATTATCCTGCTGAAATGTAGGCTTTCGCAGGGATCGAATGAAGGGTAGAGCCACGGGTCGTAACACATCTGAAATGTAACGTCCACTGTTCATAGTGCTGTCAATGCGAACAAGAGGTGACCGAGACGTGTAACCAATGGCACCCCATACCATCACGCCGGGTGATACGCCAGTATGGCGAAGACGAAAACGCGCTTCCAATGTGCGTTCACCGCGATGTCGCCCAACACGGATGCGACCATCATGATCCTGTAAACAGAACCTGGATTCATCCGAAAAAATTTCGCGATCGAAAGATTTTTAACTGTGTTTAATTACGTGTGATGTGTGTTTCATGACGGTATTCCTTGCGCAGTCGGAATAAAAAGTTAATGAGGTTGATGTAATTACTTCTCACAGACCTGCATCTTTCCAAACAGCAAAGAATGATGAGCAAGTGAAATCCCAAGCCCCGCAAACTGATTTTTTTAATAAAAAAATAATATACCCCTGAATTTCTCTTCGTGAGATCCTTTCTCTCCACCGCAGAGCCGCCAATTTCCAGGCAGAGTAGAGGAGGGGGGAGAATGGAGGGGGCCAGGGGGTGGAATGGGGTGGCGGGGGTGGTGATCGATTACCCTGAAAAATTCGTAAATAAATAAACTATATTCCACACACTACCTTGAATCCCCTAAATTGTTTAAATAAACAATATACCACACACTGCCTAAATTGTTTAAACAATATTCCATACACAGCAATCGATTTCCAGACAAATTCTTTAACTAAATAAATAAACTATATTCCATACACTGCTATAAATAAATAAACAATATTATATATATTGTGTAAATTGTTTAAACAATATTCCATATACTACAATCGAATTCCCTCCAAATGACCGATCAACTGAGACTTTTTCCCGTCAGTTTCCGAAATGGAGGGTGGGAGGGGAGGCGGTTTACCAGGGGGGAGAGGTTAATTAATTGATCGATTTAATTAAGTAGTCAGTCAAATTGATAACAGTGAGAGGAGCTATTCGAATAACTCAGACCTGAAAGTGTACGTGTAGCAGCGAGGGGAGAGGTTTCCTGAGGGGGGGGGGGGGGGGGAGCAATAGGTTAAGTGCCTGTCAGTCAAAAGGAAGGATCCTTTTAGCAGAACAACAGGTTAAGAACACGTCAATCAAAGGAGAACAATAGGTTAAGTCATCATAGGAGAACAATAGGTTTGCCCCTGAGTGCAAACCTGCTCATGATGTAGGCAACCCACACTAACAAAATGAACTGAAACATAATTTGTTCTACTACTGTTGTCAACACCCTACGTTGGTGACGAAGTGTAGGAACAACAGTATCTATATCTATGTCCACATGACCACTCTGCAGTTCACATTTAGGTGTTTGGCAGAGAATTCATAGACTGCTCCTTGACAGTTCCACTCTTGAGCAGCAAACTGAGAAAAATTGAAATCTAAATTTTTTGATCAGACTCTGAGTTCATCATTAGAGAGGAAGGTTGTTGGCACCTTTGAGCCAAATTTCAAACTTATGTGTCATAACAGGAGACAGTTACGGGGTTTCGAAAAAGTGGTTGTCTATTTGTGTTGTGCAGTGTAGTAAACGCGGCATCAGAAATCGTTATGGGTATTAAAAGCTGACGAAAACCAGAGATAACTTCAGTTCCTTTTTTTACCACGGATCTAACGGTATTCGGGAGGTATGGACTAAATTCAGTTGGTAGTGTTGTGTTTGATGCTGTTGGAAGTACACTGAAGCGCCAAAGAGACTGGTATAGCCATGCATATTCAAACACAGAGATATGTAAACAGGCAGAATACGGCGCTGCGGTCGGCAACGCCTATATAAGACAACAAATGTCTGGCGCAGTTGTTAGATCTATTACTGCTGCTACAACAGCAAAAAAATGGTTCAAATGGCTCTGAGCACTATGGGACTCAACATCTTAGGTCATAAGTCCCCTAGAACTTAGAACTACTTAAACCTAACTAACCTAAGGACATCACACACACCCATGCCCGAGGCAGGATTCGAACCTGCGACCGTAGCAGTCCCGCGGTTCCGGACTGCAGCGCCAGAACCGCTAGACCACCGCGGCCGGCCTACAACAGCAGGTTATCAAAATTTAAGTGAGATTGACCGTGGTTGTATAGTCGGCCCACGAGCGATGGGACACAACATTTCGAGGTAGGGATGAAGTGGAGATTTTCCCATTTCACTAGTCTACCGTGAATATCAGAAATCGAGTAAAACATCAAATCTCCGACATCGCTACGGACAGAAAAAGCTCCTGCAACAACACGACCAACGACGGCGAAAGAGAATCGTGACAGAAGTCCAACCCTTCCGCAAACTTCTGCAAATTTCAATGCTGGGCTATCAAGTGTCAGCGTGTGAACCACTGAACGAAACAACATCGATATGGGCTTTCGGAGCCGAAGGCCCATTCGTCTACCCTTGATGACTGCACGATACAAAGCTTTACACCTCGCCTGGGCCCGTCAACGCCGACATTAGACTGTTGATGACTGGAAACATGTTGTCTAGTCGGACGAGTCTTCTTTCAAATTGCATCCAACGGATGAACTTGTACGGTCATCGAGACCTCATGAATCCATGGACCCTGTATATCAGCAGGGGACTGTTCAAACTGGTGGAGGCTCTGTAATGGTGTGGGGTGTGCAGTTGGAGTGATATGGGACCCCTGAAACGTCTAGATACGACTCTGATAGGTGACACGTACATAAGCATCCTATCTGACCATCTGCATCCATTCATGATCATTATGCATTCCGATGGACTTTGGCAATTCCAGCAGGGCAACGAGAGACTCACACGTCCATAACTTCTACAGGTTGGTTCCAGGAACACTCTTCTGAGTTTAAACACTTCCACTGGCCACCGAACTCCCCAGACATAAACATTACTGAACATATCTGGGATGCCTTGCAAGGTGCTGTTCAGAAGAGATATACACCCGCTCGTACTCTTACGGATTTATGGACAGCCCTGCAGGATTCATGGTGTCAGTTCCCTCCAGCACTACTTCAGACATTAGTCGAGTCCATGGCACGTCGTGTTGCGGCACTTCTACGTGCTCGCGGGGACCCTACACGATATTAGGTAGGTGGACCAGTTTCTTTGGCTCTTCAGTGTAGTTTATCTTGCACTAAAATAGAAGCAGATAGTTACTGAGAGTCTTGATAGACGCTATACTGGACAACCGGAATTTAGTAATTCGTTCATTCCACCACTCCCCTCAAATTATATAATTGCTGAAGTATTCAAGAAAATTTTGAGTCTCATTTCGAATTGGTATCTGAATCGCACTTTAAAGTTAGATGAGACGTCAATCCAACCCCGATATGTTGGCGAAAATTCATGTTTAAAGTAGGTTATGGGCATAAAACATTTCCTAAGTTATAGTAAATGCTTCATCCGAATCTTCAGCAATTACTTCACGAGCCCACATGAAGCGTAATTGGTTGTGACAGCATACTGGATTTTTTAGCGACAAACAATCCTGACCAAGCAAGGAGTGTAATAACGGGTACAGGGTTTGATGACAACGAATCGTTGTAGCGAGGTTGAATACCGTAAATTCCAACTCCATCAAAACTAAACGCAAAATGTATCTATAAGAAACGCAGATAAAAATTCAGTCCATGCCTTCCTAACAGACGGCCTCCACTATTTCCAAAAAACTATGTAAGAGATGGCCAAATGTAGCTTAAATTAAAATAAATAGTGTTGATGGGGACTGAGTTTTTTATGCTATATAAATACATAAAAGACGAAATTGATCTCTATGGCATGCAATGCAGGACACTGCTGCCGAAGCAACGAAAAAAGTATATCAGATTTTAAAGAACACAAATACTGCAAGATTGGCAACGGTTTCCAGATACTCTAAACTTAGCACAGACTTCTACGCTGTGTTTTTATAGTTTCCACGACGAAATTCTATCTCGAAATCTCGCAGAAACTTCAAAAAGCAAAACACAATCAATACCTTCGTTGCGTGACACCAATGATAATGTTACTGACGACTGGATTTCTAAAGCGAATTTCTAAACACGGTTTTCGGAAATTCTTTCAAAGGAAATTCAGTAAATATTCCAGAATTCGAATTAAGAACACCTCTTAAAACGAGTAACTTGTTAGTAGATACCTCGGTGTAGTGAAATATCTTAATTCACATAGTAAAGCCAAGTCTTCCCGTACAGATCGTATACAAATTAAGTTCCTTTCGGATTATGGTGATGAAATAGCTCCACATTGTGCACTCATATACGAGGTCTGTTCGGAAAGTAAGGTCCGATCCGTCGCTACCAATTCTGTACGTTGATCTGCAGCTTGTTGTCTGTGCCAGAATGTTGTCTTCACATCCAGCGGTTCCTGTGAGCAGAGAGGGAACTCTGAGGGAGCCAAGTCCGGGCTGTATGGTGGGTGGCGAAACACTTCCCATCGAAAACGCTGCGGGATCCACCTACCTCACTGCCCCTGCAGTGTGCGGACGAGGTTTGTCACGAAGAAGGAAGTGCGTGTCAGTTACGTTGTGTGGACTGTACGAAATCAGGCGAAACATCTCACAGGCTCTCGTGCTTGGCGGGACACATCGTTTTCCAGCCTTCTTTACGCGCCCAGAATTGAAAAGAGCGACGTGATGCCATCAATGCTCATACTAGAGACACTGACCAATACGTCTGTGAGAAGCTTCGTCTGGAATCGCGCGACCGCTACGGTCGAAGGTTCGAATCCTGCCTCGGGCATGGATGTGTGTGATGTCCTTAGGTTTGTTAGGTTTAAGTAGTTCTACGTTGTACGGGACTAATGACCGCAGATGTTGAGTTCCATAGTGCTCAGAGCGATTTTTCGACCGGATCTTACTTCCTGAATAGCCCTCATAGAACCATTCGCTCGGCGGAAGATGCCTACCTAAAGACTAGAAAGTTGCACATGTTACATAAATACACAGAAAGGAAATACACTCCTGGAAATTGAAATAAGAACACCGTGAATTCATTGTCCCAGGAATGGGAAACTTTATAGACACATTCCTGGGGTCAGATACATCACATGATCACACTGACAGAACCACAGGCACATAGACACAGGCAACAGAGCATGCACAATGTCGGCACTAGTACAGTGTATATCCACCTTTCGCAGCAATGCAGACTGCTATTCTCCCATGGAGACGATCGTAGAGATGCTGGATGTAGTCCTGTGGAACGGCTTGCCATGCCATTTCCACCTGGCGTCTCAGTTGGACCAGCGTTCGTGCTGGACGTGCAGACCGCGTGAGACGACGTTTCATCCAGTCCCAAACATGCTCAATGGGGGACAGATCCGGAGATCTTGCTGGCCAGGGTAGTTGACTTACACCTTCTAGAGCACGTTGGGTGGCACGGGATACATGCGGACGTGCATTGTCCTGTTGGAACAGCAAGTTCCCTTGCCGGTCTAGGAATGGTAGAACGATGGGTTCGATGACGGTTTGGATGTACCGTGCACTATTCAGTGACCCCTCGACGATCACCAGTGGTGTACGGCCAGTGTAGGAGATCGCTCCCCACACCATGATGCCGGGTGTTGGCCCTGTGTGCCTCGGTCGTATGCAGTCCTGATTGTGGCGCTCACCTGCACGGCGCCAAACACGTATACGACCATCATTGACACCAAGGCAGAAGCTACTCTCATCGCTGAAGACGACACGTCTCCATTCGTCCCTCCATTCACGCCTGTCGCGACACCACTGGAGGCGGGCTGCACGATATTGGGGCGTGAGCGGAAGATGGCCTAACGGTGTGCGGGACCGTAGCCCAGCTTCATGGAGACGGTTGCGAATGGTCCTCGCCGATACCCCAGGAGCAAGAGTGTCCCTAATTTGCTGGGAAGTGGCGGTGCGGTCCCCTACGGCACTGCGTAGGATTATACGGTCTTGGCGTGCATCCGTGCGTCGCTGCGGTCCGGTCCCAGATCGACGGGCACGTGCACCTTCCGCCGACCACTGGCGACAACATCGATGTACTGTGGAGACCTCATGCCCCACGTGTTGAGCAATTCGGCGGTACGTCCACCCGGCCTCCCGCATGCCCACTATACGCCCTCGCTCAAAGTCCGTCAACTGCACATACGGTTCACGTCCACGCTGTCGCGGCATGCTACCAGTGTTAAAGACTGCGATGGAGCTCCGTATGCCACGGCAAACTGGCTGACACTGACGGCGGCGGTGCACAAATGCTGCGCAGCTAGCGCCATTCGACGGCCAACACCGCGGTTCCTGGTGTGTCCGCTGTGCCGTGCGTGTGATCATTGCTTGTACAGGCCTCTCGCAGTGTCCGGAGCAAGTATGGTGGGTCTGACACACCGGTGTCAATGTGTTCTTTTTTCCATTTCCAGGAGTGTATAAGCGATCCGCTGAATTAGAGACCCACATCATTGACATCGATTTGTAGTTGGATTTTGTAACGTATACTGTCTTCGAACATTATGAAATACCTAGAAGAAAACCATATATTGATAAATAACCAGCACCGGATTCAGAAAATATCATTCTCGTGAAACACAACTGACTCCTTATTCACACGAAGTAGTTAGTTCTATCGAATTTCCAGACCGCTTTCGACACCGTTCCTCACAAGAGGCTTCTTGTTGCGAATCTCAGTCCCGCAGATCATATGAATTAGAGCACTTAAGAATTAAGAAGGTATGAGCATGCCTCGGGGAGGAGGCGTTGCCTCAAGATTTGAGAAGCAATAATGGCCAGCAACGACAAAGTGGCCCCGGGGAACGAGTAGGGCTATGTGCCAAGCAGTGCCCGCAGGGCCAGGTCACGCTAGGGGAAATTTCCCCGCCTCACCTTATATGGAAATGGCAGTACGCTGAATACATGACTAGTCCTACCTAGTGTGTCATAGAATGTTCTAGAAGCCGCCCTGTTACGCCATACGAACCATATAAATAACAGCTCGTGAGGACCCAGTAGGTAGTCGAGACCTGGGTGTATGGCGACGCAGCCTCTGTGTTGTTCTGCGCCAGACACGGGACTTAGAACTATTAGCTAGACTCCACTCCGTAGTACTCACGGATATACAGGGTGTTCCATTGATCGTGACTGGGCCAAATATCTCACGAAATAAGCGCCAAACGAAAAAACTACAAAGAACGAAACTTGTCTAGCCTGAAGGGGGAAACCAGATGGCGCAATGGTTGGCCCGCTAGATGGCGCTGCCATAGGTCAAATGGATATGAACTGCGTTTTTTTAAAATAGGAACCCCCATTTTTATTACATATTCGTGTAGTACGTAAAGTAATATGAATGTTTTAGTTGGACCACTTTTTTCGCTTTGTGATAGATGGCGCTGTAATAGTCACAAACATACGGCTCACAATTTTAGACGAATAGTTGGTAAACATGTAGGTTTTTTAAAGTAAAATACAGAACGTAGGTACGTTTGAACATTTTATTTCGGTTGTTCCAATGTGATACATGTACCTTTGTGAACTTATCATTTCTAAGATCGCGTTCTGTTACAGCGTGATTACCTGTAAATACCACATTAATGCAATAAATGCTCAAAATGATGTCCGTCAACCTCAATGCATTTGACAATACGTGTAACGACATTCCTCTCTACAACGAGTAGTTCGCCTTCCGTAATGTTCGGACATGCACTGACAATGCGCTGGCGCATGTTGTCAGGTTTTGTCGGTGGATCACGATAGCAAACATCCTTCAGCTTTCCCCACAGAAAGAAATCCGGGGACGTCAGATCCGGTGAACGTGCTTCGACGACCAATCCTCCTGTCATGAAATATGCTGTTCAATACCGCCTCAACCGCACGTGAGCTATTTGCCGGACATCCATCATGTTGGAAGTACATCGCCACTCTGTCATGCAGTGAAACATCTTGTAGTAACATCGGTAGAACATTACGTAGGAAATCAGCATACATTGCACCATTTAGATTGCCATCGATAACATGTGGGCTAATTATCCTTCCTCCCATAATGCCGCACCATACATTAACCCGGCAAGGTTACTGATGTTCCACTTGTGGCAGCCATTGTGGATTTTCCGTTGCCCAATAGTGCATATTATGCCGGTTTACGTTACCGCTGTTGGTGAATGCCGCTTCGTCGCTAAATAGAACGCGTGCAGAAAATCTGTCATTGTCCCGTAATTTCTCTTGTGCCCAGTGGCAGAACTGTACACGACGTTAAAAGTCGTCGCCATGCAATTCCTGGTGCACAGAAATATGGTAAGGGTGCAATCGATGTTGATGTAACAATCTCAACACCGACGTTCTTGAGATTCCCGATTCTCGCGCAATTTGTCTGCTACTGATGCGCGGATTAGCCGCGACAGCAGCTAAAACACCTACTTGGGCATCATAATTTCTTGCAGGTCGTGGTTGACGTTTCACATGTGGCTGAACACTTCCTGTTTCCTTAAATAGCGTAACTATCCGGCAAATGGTCCGGACACTTGGATGATGTCGTCCAGGATACCGAGCAGCATACATAGCACACGCCCGTTGGGCATTTTGATCACAATAGCCATACATCAACACGATATCGACCTTTTCTGCAATTGGTAAACGGTCCATTTTAACACGGGTAATGTATCACGAAGCAAATACCGTCCGCACTGGCGGAATTTTACTTGATACCACGTACTTATACGTTTGTGACTATTACAGCGCCATCTGTCACAAAGCGAAAAGAGTCGTCTAACTGAAACATTCATATTTCTTTATGTACTACACGAATGTGTAATAAAAATGGGGGTTCCAATTATAAAAAAGGCAGCTGATATCCGTTTGACCTATGGCAGCTCCATCTAGCGGGCCAACCACAGCGCATCAGGTTTCCCCCTTCAAGCTAGACAAGTTTCGTTCTTTGTAGTTTTTTCGTTTGACGCTTATTTCGTGATATATTTGGCCCGGTCACTATCAATGGACCACCCTGTAGATAGATTGGAAGATGACTGATGGAGTAAGTAGCAGTGCCAGTAAGACTCTCCATTGTTCAGACGAGTGGGAACTTATGATTTACGCCCAGCTTCCCTAACCGATCGTCACCGTGTTCCGTGCAGCTTGTTTCTTCCAGCTGGCCGAGTTTCGGAAGCTGCCCATGCCTACTTCCACTCCTCGACAGAGGTGAGACCCCTGAGTTGTAGCAACAGGACTATCTCACTCCCTCTCGGGACACGACATTCTAAGCAAACTTTGTGACTATGAAATACGGTCTCAGCTGAACTAGATTCGTGATTTCATGTCAGAATGGTCGCAGTTCGTAGCGATGACACGAAGGAGTGGATGCGATATCTGGGGTTCCCCAGGAAAGAAAGTGTTCCTAATCTGTATTAACGATGTAGGAGACAACATGAGCAACCCTGTCAGATTGTTTGCAGGCGATCCTGTCATTTACCGTCGAGAAAAACCATTAGAAGATCGATACGAATTGCAAAGTAAGTTAGACGCGATACTTGCGTTGTGTGAAGTGTCTCATGACTCTATACAGCAGCACGGGTGAGGACCTGTACAGGAGTACTAATAAGTCTCTTAAATTTCCGTTACACTACAAATCATTAATTTAAATGTTCTCTATTCAAGTAAGTACCAACCGATTACTATTAGGAGCAACTTAAACTGGGATCATCACATAGAAAATGTTGTGGGGGGGGGGGGGGGGGGCAATAGGTGAATCAGAGGCTGCGTTTTATTGCCAGAACACTTAGAACATGCAACAAATTTACTAAAAAGAAATTCTACACTTCGCTTGCCCGTGGAATACTGTTGTGCGTTTTGACTTCAGTCAAGTCTTCGAAGAAAGCACTTGAGCTACAAATTGACGACATCCAGAAACATATGGTTCCAGTATGTCAATATCGATTATTTTTCAGAGGTGCATATGGCGCCAGAAGATGGCATAATGAACTGCCGAAACAGGCAGCGAAAATAAAATAAAACAACATCTCAATTGCACGGCTATTTGGTGAATTTGATTGTTAAATAAAGTACTCCTCTGTGGTTTCGTTGCGAGAATACCAATTGTAACAAGAAGATCGAAAACAAATCTTGTAAAAATAGGACACACGGTACATTGTAACCTGTTCAGTTGCGTTGGGATTCAGACAGCCCGACTCGTGTATTCTCGCCTGCTTGCCCACAATCAGTACAGCCTCGAGGTGCTCACTTCACGACACCTGATACAACTGATGTCGCCCACTTCTAGGCGAAAGAACCCAAATTCATTCTGTTTATTTATATTTACTTTGTGTTAAAAAATCACAAGTGCTGATCATAAAATGTACTCCTTTTCTCTGTTTTCCATTTCTAATCTGATGCTTCTAATATGAATTTTACAAAAATTACAATTATTTTCTTATTGTTACGAGACAGACTGATGTACGATTGTCTAAGTGATAATGTTTTCCTTGTACGACTGTTACTTTGTTTCTTTCGGGGCACACCATTGCAGTTTTGGCTTCGTAGCCATTGTCATAATGGTTCTCTGATTAAAATACAAATTTCAGCTTTAATTCATTATTCCTTCTCTCTCTCTCTCTCTCTCTCTCTCTCTTTAGCGTTCAATCCTGAGGTTGGTTTGCAGCAGTACGCCTTTCTCTCCATTTACGCGTATGTAGTGCATCCCGCATCGTTCATAATCTGCTGCATGTACGATATCCTCAGTCGTCTCCGGCGATTCTTTCCCTCAGTAGGTCCTTCGGCTATTGTTCCACTGATGTTATTGTGTCTCAAAATGTGCCTCACAAGTTTGTCTCTTCATATCTGGGTGTGCCTCCACAGAGATCTGGTTTCTTGTACTCTTCTCAGAGCGCACATCTTTATTAGTGACTCTGTGTTTCCGGACGATCTTCATCATCCTTCTGTACCACCAAATCTCCAAGGCTTCTGGCCGTTTTCTCTGTTGTTTACCTATTGCCCACGTTTCACACCTGTGAAGGGCCACGCTCCAAACAAATGCTTTCTTAACCCGTTTCCTTATTTCCAGGCTGACGCTCTTGCTGGTGAGTAAGTTCTTGCTCAAATTAAATGAAATTTTTGCCTCTTTTCTAAATTTTTGTCTGGCTTCTACCACCCCTTGTAATCCTGCTTCCCACGTAGGTAAATTCTTTTACAATTTCTGGCTCCTCTCTTCTGGTTGTTACTCTGAAAGGTTGATACTCTTCTTCTGCCCTGCGTACCATTACTTTAGTCTTTCGCTTGTCTATTCTCATACCACACTGACTGCAGAAAATCAGCAATAGCAGTATCATCTGCGTAACATAATATCACTGTGTTCTGCCCATTACTTTTGATCCTCACCTCAGCAGTTTCACGACCTTGGTCTACAACTTGCTGGATATAAGCATTGAATATAAGAGGAGAAAGAGCACATCCTTCTCTCAAGCATTCTCTTATTTTGCTTCTTGTTCCTGATGAAGATTCCCAACAACAACCACTTCGATCTTCGCGTATCATTTGTAAGTCTTTGTATTTACAGAATCAAAAGTCACTTCGAGGATGGTGTTAATAAGTAACATCCTTTCGATATTAGTTGTATTGCATGTAGTAATCTGTTGTCACTTTTCATTTGTAGTTCACTGTTGTTGTTTGAGTTTACATATTGTCATTTTGTCATTTGTAAATAGTGGTTGGAGCTGTGGATGCTAGAAAATTGAGTGCCAAGTGGAGAAATCGGAACATTGCCGACATATTCTTCTGTTTGTGTTCAGTAGAAGGGTGACAGCAGCGGAGACAGCAGGAAACGTTTGCTCCGTGTATGAGGATAATTCCATTCGACAGAGCACGCCGCAGCGGAGACAGCATGAAACGTTTGCTCCGTGTATGAGGATAATTCCATTCGACAGAGCACGCCAAGAAAACGGTTTTCTCGTTTTAAGCGGGATCGTTTTGACATTAGTGACTATCCAAGTTCAGGAAGACCTTCGGGTTTAATGAAGATCGTCTAGACGCATTAATCCACAATGATCCGCGTCAGTATACTTGAGAACTGGCAAAGGTGATGACCATTCCACCATAATGAGACATTTGCATGCAATAGAAAAAGTTCAAAAATCGGGTGTATTGGTATTCTGCATGGTCTAAGTCAGAATCACACAGATCAGCGGGTGGCCAAATGTGCATCTCTGCTGGCTCCTCATCAATTGGCTCGTGAACAACACCGACCATTCCTACCCTGTATCGTTACTGCAGACGAGAAATGGTTATTGTATACTAACATAAGGATAAGAAAGGAATGGTAGAGCCCAAACAAACTATCGACTCCCTGTACAAAGACGTGCTCGCAACCGGAAAAATGATGTTATGCATCTCGTGAAACACCAACGGTGTAGTGTACTACCAATTGCTTTCCCGAGGTGCAACCATCCTGCTGACATTTATTACCAATAACCGAGATGTCTTGCAGACGCAGTACAAGAGGCTACATCAGAAAGACTGCGTGAAGTGATGCTACTACACCTTAACGTCCGCCGGCATTCTGCTAGACCGACACAAAACTTCGTACAGGAGTTCGTTTGGGCAGTCATTCCATACCCAACTTATTCACCTGATCTTGCGCCCTCAGATTTTCGCCTTTTCCACCCTGTATCGAACAGCCTTCAAGGGCCACCCTTTCGGGATGAAAATGCTCTCCGAACATGGCTCGACCATTCTTCGTCTCTAAACCATGTGATTTCTACAGTCGCGGAATAAAAAGGTTACACCAGTGTTGGCAGATTGATAAAAATAGTGAATGAGAATATATTACTGAGGGTTAAAGTCTCTGTTATGTGTCTCTATTGTGTTTATGAAATTTATGAAGAAAGGCTATTAACTTATGCAATTCGCGTATGTGAACTCGCGGATAGGTTGGGCAGCAATCTGTGGTTGTTTGCTGACGAAGCTGTGGTGTACGATAAGCTGTCGAAGTTGAGTAACTGTAGGAGGATACAAGATGACCTAGTCAAAATTTCCATTTGGTGTAATGAATGGGAGCTAGCGCTAAATGAAGAAAAATGTTAGTTAATGAGAATGAGTAGGATAAACAAACCCGTAATGTTTGGATACAGCATTAGTAGTGTCCCGTTCGATACAATCACGTCTTCTGAATATCTGGGCGTAACGATACAAAGTGGTATGAAATGAAGCGAGCACGTGGGGACCGTGGTAGGGAAGGCAAATGGTCGACTTTGGTTTTTTGGAGTATTGTAGGTAAATGTGGTTCAGCTGCAAAGGAGGCCGCATATAGGATCCTCGTGCGAACTACTCGAGTGTTTGGGATCCGTACCAGGTCGGATTGAAGGAAGGCATCGAACCAGTTGAGAGGCGGGCTGCTAGATTTGTTACCGGTAGCTTCGAACAGCACGTTAGTGTTACGGAGATGTTTCGGGATCTCAAACTGGAATTCCTGGAGAGAAGACGAGGTTCTTTTCGAGAAACACTATTGAGACAATTTAGAGAAACGTCATTTGAAACTGACTGCCGAACGATTCTACAGCCGCCAACGTGCATAGCGCGTTAAGAAGCACGAAGATAAGATACGAGAAATTAGGGTTCACATGGAGGCACATACAGAGTCCGCCAGAAAAATGTATATACTCTTTGTCAGGCTCTGTTGAGATATCGATATTGTCGTTCGATTGAGTTACGAGTGTGTAGTAGTATGCTCTTTGGCTCAAAAGAGGTTAGTACATTCATCTCCGTATTGAGAAAATGAGATGCCTGGAGCACGCTTGACATTCGAGCAATGAAAATGCATTGTGAAGTGGTTTTTCAAGTTTGATAATGCCGTTGAAGTGCCACGTTAGTGGAGGCAGGAGTCTGAAACAGAACCGCCAACCCGCCTAACAGTTAAAAGTACCATTGATGAGTTTGAACTGCATGGAACGATTTGTGATATCCACAAAGGAGGATCAGGAAGACAGCGTACAGCTACGAGTCCTGCTTCGCCCGCTCTCGTGTTGGAAACGTTTCTTAATTCTACAAAGAAGTCTGCTACGCAATGTGCACGTGAAGCAGGGGTTAGCAATACGAGTGTACGAAGGATTCTGAAGGCTGCAAAGTGGGAAGTTTACATTCCACGATTGCTGCACGCGATTAATGATGACGATCCTGATTAAAGATTGCAGTTTTGCAAATGGTATCAGCAAATTATAACCGATGACGAACAATTTGAGTCGAAGGCAGTGTGGAGTGACGAGGCACAATTTAAACTTAATCGAACAGTGAATCGGCGTAACAATGTGTACTGGGCACCGTAAAATACGCATGTGGATAAAGCGGTCAATCTACCAGGGGTTCTTGTGCGGATTGGACTGTCATCTAGGGGCTTGGTAGGACCCTTTATCTTTGATGCTACTGTCACTGGAGAAGTGTGCCTGGGAATGTAACGCACATCAACTTTGCCAGGTATACTTGCGCTTTATGGAGCTGATGAAAAGGTCTACCAACAGGACGGGGCGCAACCACACTACCACCTAGCCATACGAGCTTTCCTGGATGACAGTTTTCCTGGGCATTGGACGGTCGCCAGATGTAACACCTATGGACTTTTACTTGTGGGGAAATGTGAAAGATAACGTCTATCGACGTAAGCGACATACGCTGGAGGAACTTCGCCAGGAGATTACAGCGGCATGTGCAGCGATCTTCACTGTATCATTGACTGACGTAGTTGAGGCGACCGCTCGTCGTTCTGTTATGAGTTATGTATATAGCCGCCAACGGTGAACATTTTTAAGATTTGAAGTAACCATTTGTTAAACTGAAGGTTCTACAACTTGTGTGATCAATTATTAAATGTAAAATAAACACATAAGTAATACTTTTCGTTCCTTAAAGTGTGTATACGTTTTCCTGGCGGACTTCGTAGATAATCTTTGTCCCTCTCTCTGTTTGCGAGTGGAACAGGAAAGGAAATAGTAGTAGTGATACAGGGCACCCTCACCATGCGCCATAAGGTGGCTTTCGAGTGTCTAAGTAGCTGTAGATATAGATGTAAACGAAGTAACGTATCGAATTTTTATCTTAACAATATTTCCCAGCAGAACCTCCCCTGATGGAGCGCGTCCCCCTTCTCTGTTATTTCCTGGATTTCGCTTTCGGCTCTTGCTCCACCAGCTTAACTCCACGCTACCTGCAACTTTCCCGGTGGCTGTGAACCCTTCATCACCTTGGCTTCGTGAGGCGGCCCGTGTTCACCTTGGCCTTCATGCGCTTCCTAAGGACACTACTCCAGTCTCGCTCTGCCGTCTTCAGTTTCACGACCTTCTCATGGAATTTCGCGGTAGTGCCTTTGTGTACACTGATGGCTCTCGGACTGACCGTGGTGTCGGGTGTGACATCGTCATTGGCGCCGACGTATATCGGTATCGTCTTCCGGAACCCTGCTCAGTACTTACAGCAGAGCTCTCCGCCCTGTATCAGGACATCCGGCGACACAGGCTTTTCATTTGCGTCATCTGCTCAGCCTCTCTCAGCGCCCTTCAAAGCCTCTGTATGCTGCGCACCGTCCATCCCGTCGTGCATCGGGTCCAGGAAAGCTGTCACTCGCTCAGTCTTGATGGATCCACTATAATGTTTATGTGGGTTCCTGGTCACGTCGGTCTGACAGGAAACGAGGCCGTTGACGCTGCTGCCAAGGCTGCAGTCCTCGTACCTCACCCCTCTAGTTCTTAGATTCTGTGTCGCCGTCTGTCAGCAAGTGATGTCACTTTGGCATCACCACTGGTCCTCCCTTCGTGGGAACAAGCTCCGGGTTATTAAGTCCCTCCCAGCGTCTTGGGCGACCTCCTTTCTGCCCTCTCACCGCGAGATCATTTTAACTAGGTAGCGTATGGGGGCACTGTCTCTTTAGCCACCGCCATTTGTTAAGTGGTGCTCCCCTACCACTTTGTGCACATTGCGTCCAACTTTTGACTGTCCACCACTTCCTGGTGGAATGCCCATTTTTTAACCGCTTACGTTCCCGTTTGTGTTTGCCGTCTGAGTTATCGGCCGTTTTAGCGAACGACGCACGGGCTGCCGACCGCGTTTTACTTTTTATCCGTCGTAGCAATATGGTGAAGGCTATTTAATTTTTAGTTCAGGACCTCCGTTTCTCTATGGCGTACCTTCTATACCTCTCTCCACGTCCCTGTTTTTAGCTGTCTTCTCTTCCGTCGATTGGGATTGACGTGTAGTCGTTTTTTAACTCCCCTCTTTGCCATCGTGTTCTAGTTTTGACACAGGCGCGTTTGACCCTAGTTGTTATTGCGCCCTAAAAAAATGGTTCAAATGGCTCTGAGCACTATGGGACTTAACATCTGAGGTCATCAGTCCCCTAGAACTTAGAACTACTTAAACCTAACTAACCTAAGGGCATCATACCCATCCACGCCCGAGGCAGGATTCGAACCTGCGACCGTAGTTGCGCCCTAAAACAAAACAAAACAACCATCACTGCAACAACAACATGAGATTTTCGGACTGTTTCTGACCATCCTATTAAGGGTAATGTATTAATACTAAATATGTACGTTAATTGAAGAATCGATCGACAATGGCTATAAAGCTGAAATTGCAATAGTCTAACAAGTTGGTGCGCTCAGAGTTTAAGTCCGTTATCAGCGCGTTACGTAACGAAGGACACGCGTTCTCTATATAAGCGGGCAGTGCACGCCAGCGGAACCATTCCGCTGTGAGCTCTATCTGCAACAGCATTGAAGCACTATGCCTCGTCGACGTGTGTATCGCCATCGTCGCCACCGCATGCCAGTTTATAAACACATAATCAGCCTTGAAAATAAACTTGGAGGAAATGGGACTGTACAATCTGTTATTCTTAATGGACCAATTTTTTTCCGTGGATTTTTCACTTGATGTGGCAACTGGAGCAGATGGCAGTGGGTGGTTTACACTCGCAATTGTCCGCTGTGAGAACGCATCGCTACCTGGATTAGAATCTTTTGCCGACCGAGATGTCATCGCCTACAAGACCTGGCACTGTGGAATCGACCCGAAGACGCAAAGTAGACCTGGTTTTGTTTATACTAATATGCCTTTTACTTCTGTAAAGTTTGGAAGGTAGGAGACGAGATACTGGCAGAAGTAAAGCTGTGAGGACCGGGCCTGAGTCGTGCTTCGGTAGCTTAGATGGTAGAGCACTTGCCCGCGAAAGGCAAAGGTCCCGAGTTCGAGTCTCGGTCGGGCACACAGTTTTAATCTGCCAGGAAGTTTCATATCAGCGCACACTCCGCTGCAGAGTGAAAATCTCAATCTGGCAAGTCTAAAGTGGCGAAAACATTATCTTTCAGACAAAACCTTTCTTTTTCTGTCCGGGCGGCAGAAGTTAGAGAAATACGAGCCGCGTTAACGGACCAGATCGACATGCCTCTTCGCGAACTCCCGTCGGCGATAACTGGAGACGGGAATCGAAGCCATCATCCGCTAGCGGCGGTCAAATATGGATGCGGATGTAGCGGGGGCGGCTGACAGGCTGCGCGGCTGTATTATTGAGGTGCGTGCCGCTGCCCCCGCCGCCGCCCCCTATCCCCGTGTGCGTGTGTGCGTGGCGCGGCGGCCGGTCGTCGACCCCGCGAGCACGCGCCGCTCCCCCCACCACCGCCGCCTCCCCCCACCACGGCGCCCTGCCCTGGCCCGGGGATGCTCATTCGATCCCGGGCGGCAGCAGACGCGGCGGCGGCGGCGGCGGCGGCTGGCCCGGGACTCCCCGGCCGCTCTACGGAAGTCGCCACCTGCGCAGCGGCAGTGACGTCACGCACTACCGCCGCCTCCTGCAGCACACAGACACGTGGCCGCCTTTATGGTAAATAATGGGGCGAAGACAAACCCTTAACTCATTCCAGGCTGCAATGTTGAAGGTACAAACTTAAGGAAATGGGACCTGAATAAAGCGAAGCAACCAGAGGTTGTCGGGACTTTCAGAGGGAGCATTAGGCAAATGAGATGGAAATCGGTAGATGTGTTATACATGTACGGACAAACAAATGATTAAAATTTCAGAAAAATTGTATGATTTATTCGAGAGAAAGTATTCACAAATTAAACGAGTCGGTAACGCATTGGTCCACCTCTGGCCCTTATGCAGGCAATTATTGGGCTTGGCACTGATTGACAGAATTGTCGGATGTCCTTCTGAGGGATATCGTTCTCAGTTCTGTCCAACTGATGCGTTACATCGTCAACATCCCAAGCTGGATGGAGGACCCGGTCCGTAATGCTCCAAACGGACTTCATGGAGGGCGACTGTCAGGTTGGTACTCCCCTGCAGTCAGGGGCGTCGCCTGATACGTCTTCAGCCTCAATCATATTGACTGGAGTAGACTGTCATCAGTGATGAGTCTCTCCTCGAATTTAAGTCCAATGAACAGCGAAGAAGCGTCTCAAGATGCCGCAGACAGTTGCTGGATGCCACTCATACCTCCCAACAACCAGCAATGTTGGTCTGGCGTGCTATTTCTTTTCATAGGTTTTCATACGGTTATCATACCATAATTAACATTTTACAGAAGGTTGTTGTTGTTGTTGTTGTTGTTGTTGTCGTTGTGGTCTTCAGTCCGACGACTGGTTTGATGCAGCTGGATATGTGCCTCTATCCTGCGCAAGCCTCCTCATCTCCGGATAACTACAACCTACATTTTTATGAATTTGCTTACTGTATTCGTCTCTAGGTCTCCCCCTACGATTTTTACCCCCCACACTTCCCTCCATTACTAAACTGGTGATCTGTTGATGTTTCAGTATCTGCCCTGTCAAATGATCCCTTCTTTTGGTCAACTTGTACCACAAATTTCTTGTATTAGCTCGTTACAGCATAGCCATACGTCGAAGATATTCTATGCCCTGCTTCGTTACCCTTCATGGCAAGCTATCATGGGCTTCCACTTCAGCAAGATAATGCCCGCCCGCACACAGTGAGAGTTTCCACTGCTTGTCTTCGTTCTTGCCAAATCCTACCTCGTGCAGAAACGTCGCCAGATCTCTCCCCAGTTGAGAACGGTTGCAGTTTTGTGGGCAGGGCCTTTCAACCAGTTCGGGATTCTGACGATCGACACCTTTCCGGAAAACTGTTTGCAGTTGCCTAATAAACCGTGATTGTACCCAGACATGCATCTGTTCGGCCAAAGTTCGGCCATGAGTCTCTTTTTCTAGGGCTCCAGTACCCTGGAAATCACAGGCGGAGGCATCGGGACTGTATGGAGTATGTGTAACAGCTTCCCAGTGAAACGTCTGCAGTTTAGTCGAAATAATCTCGGCAACACGTGGCCAGGCATTTTGTTGGCAGGTTGTTTCGCCTACGCTGCAGAAGTTTCGCTGGGAAGCCCTTGCACATCCTCCATACAGTCCCGATCTATCCCCAAATGATTTCCATATTTCTGGAGCGTTGAAGAGACGTTCGCGGCTGTCGATCTGCTTCAGACGAAGAGTTGCACGCCTTGGTACAGTCGTGGTTCGGTAGGCAACAACAAACGTTTTTCCATGAAAACATTTCGTGGTTGTTTCACAGTGGAATAAATGTATTAACAGATACGGCGACTGCTTTTGAAATCTGGGGACTCATAAGCGCTGCCAGTCCCCTGTCACCGTAAGCTCTGGGCACACTTCAGCGACCACCGTGCGGTGCGGTGGTGGAACGTTGTGTGTCTCAGTGAATGGGAATCTTGACTTGACCGCTCCTCAATCTCAAGGTGTGTTGCACGCTGATGAGATGCATGGCAGTTGAGGTGGAACAGTCATTAGCGGGCAACCTCTGGGGTACCTACCGCACCTCAGTTGTATATGGCTTACCTAGGCATGCGGGGCTCTGTCTAGGTGGACTTCGAGCTCCCTAGTTGATCGTGGGGCCGAGATGGATCCTTCCAAACCCTCTTTTCCTCCTCCCAGCGGAAAGGGTGGGCCGCTGGAAGGTTATAACACCCAGTCTCTCAAGAGGGCTCGTGCAGTCAGTCCCACTGACTCCGGCACTTCTTTGACAAGTAATGTCTTTGGTAACAGAATGCGTTCTGGTAATCAGAACGTGTTTCTCATTGTGAAACAGAAGGAGGGTAGTTTCGGAAAGGTTTCACCCTTCTATGTACAAAAGGGTTTGGAGGGAATCTGTGGCTCCTTAAAATCAGTGAAGCGCTTGTGTAATGGGACCTTGCTAGTGGAAACTTCCACTTCCCAGAAAGCAACTAACCTCCAATCTGCTGAGTGCCTTAGGGAGTATGCCCTAGACACTGAACTGCGCAGCATCGTGAATTATAGCAAAGGTGTTGTGAGACGTCGGGATCTAGTCGACATTACCAGGGAAGAACTGCAACGTGAGTGGGCTCTGGAAGGTATCATTGATGTACACCATATCATGAAGAGGGTTAATGGCAATCTTGTCAAATCGACTCCTTTATTCTGACCTTCAGTAACATGAAACTTCTGGAACATGTTAAACCTGGCTTCCTTCGCCTTAGTGTGAGGCCTATTTCCCGTCTCCAATGCACTGTTTTAAATGCCAGCGTTTTGGGCATACCACCTTAGGGTGTAAAGGTGAAGCGACTTGTGGCAACTGCGGTACTAATATTTGTTCGAATTCCTCCATGTGTTTTGCTCTAACCTCTTGTACCATCCGCCAGGCCTAGTCCACGGCTAGCCAGTCACTCCTGAACGTGAGTCTGTGGAACAGGCTGAGGACTGTGTAGACGACAGCAACTCTGACCCCGCTGTTTCACTGGGACTACTGAAGTAAAGTGGCACAGCATAAATGGCTGCGAGTCCCCGAAGGCCAGGTTGGCCACCTAATGGGAAAATTTCTTCCTATCCTTCGCGCCCACAAGAAACTTTCCTTCGCAAGGTATGAGGGCTGTATTGATAAGTGTATCTCTTAATTGTAGGTGACCGTAATGTACAGTCTGTTAGGTAAAGTCATGTTCGGCACTACACACACATGTTAAAAGATATCGCCTTACTTCCTTCACAGCCCAAT
Source organism: Schistocerca cancellata (assembly GCF_023864275.1). Taxonomy (NCBI): domain Eukaryota; kingdom Metazoa; phylum Arthropoda; class Insecta; order Orthoptera; family Acrididae; genus Schistocerca; species Schistocerca cancellata. Next base: position 525,169,469 of record NC_064633.1, read on the forward strand.
ACAAGGAACCATTGTCCTTCACGCAATGTCAATAACGCAGTAGTTTACTTTGAATCCGCAACTGGTGCAGTAGAAGAGACGTGAGTACAGCTTACGCGGCGCATTTTGAGGATGTGTTTCAGTGTAGTCCAAAAATGAGTCTTGCCGCGGCGTGTAAATATGTGGGAAAATCAAACTAATTTGTTCAAAAGTGTGTAACACGCTATAAGTTGGTTAAAGAAGAACGTAGCTCAATCGGTAAAGTGACTCCAAAAGTGAAATAATGATTAATGACCTTTTTTCGGGGAACTCATTCTTAAAACTGCGTTAAGTGCAAACACAATCCACTTTGAAACAGCTGTTAGCGCACATTCGACGCATTTGTAGGTCTTGCACGTGAATATGCAGGAAAATTGCTTTCAAGCTGCATGGGGGCTTAATTAAATTTTATTATATTATGCAAATAATTTTACTGTCTGTCCGGTTACGCAGTCTCGTAACCGGTTGGCCCTGACCAGTATTTGTACGCAATCTGACTGCATAGAATAACAACAAGAAATGAAAGAAAACTTCCGTTAACACAATTAATTAATTAAGTCCCCAGCAACTATAAAACCTACGAAACAACAAAGCTCAAGTGTAGCTGTTCTGTGTGTGGAAGTGTGATTCAACATACACATCTGGCACGGTTCTTCCTCAATAAGACCAGATATTTTAAACACCAGTTATACTGAAGTAATTAAAAAAACGAGAAATACTATAATTGCACATAGAAACCAGAAATAAAGTCTAATACAAGAACACGAGCCAGATGCTTTGTTGACTGAACCTGTGACCAAGAGGCATTATTGTTTAAGACAATGAAATAAAAAAAAGGAATTTTGTTACCTTCATATATATTGACGAAAAGCACATTACAGCATCCCTAATCCAACAACATCTGGTGTCTAGCCCATCAAAACCATATGTCAACATCTGAACAAGCACTCTCCATGGGAACTTCTCAACAACGACACGCTACTGCAACATCTCCACAAGCACTCTCTACCACCGCTTCTCGACAAGAACTCTCTACCACCGCTTCTGAACAACTACTGCCCAGTGGAGGCGGCTGAATAATACTCTTTGGCGCAATCTCTGGCGCTGTGACTCAGTGTAGCCACCTTTCATATGCCCCTCCTCCACTGGCTAGAATTTGATGGTATTTTTGCCAGCATTGGTGGTGAAAATACCACCAAATTCGTCCAAAAAAAATACAGACAAAAATAAAAGATAATATTAATAATTAAATATCACAAAACTAGATAAAATTTTGGCTTTGCACTGACCCTTCAATAACCTAATATATAAAATACAGTAAGGAATACAAATGCTTGCATACATGTGATTTTACATAATACACTCCTGGAAATGGAAAAAAGAACACATTGACACCGGTGTGTCAGACCCACCATACTTGCTCCGGACACTGCGAGAGGGCTGTACAAGCAATGATCACATGCACGGCACAGCGGACACACCAGGAACCGCGGTGTTGGCCGTCGAATGGCGCTAGCTGCGCAGCATTTGTGCACCGCCGCCGTCAGTGTCAGCCAGTTTGCCGTGGCACACGGAGCTCCATCGCAGTCTTTAACACTGGTAGCATGCCGCGACAGCGTGGACGTGAACCGTATGTGCAGCTGACGGACTTTGAGCGAGGGCGTATAGTGGGCATGCGGGAGGCCGGGTGGACGTACCGCCGAATTGCTCAACACGTGGGGCGTGAGGTCTCCACAGTACATCGATGTTGTCGCCAGTGGTCGGCGGAAGGTGCACGTGCCCGTCGACCTGGGACCGGACCGCAGCGACGCACGTATGCACGCCAAGACCGTAGGATCCTACGCAGTGCCGTAGGGGACCGCACCGCCACTTCCCAGCAAATTAGGGAAACTGTTGCTCCTGGGGTATCGGCGAGGACCATTCGCAACCGTCTCCGTGAAGCTGGGCTACGGTCCCGCACACCGTTAGGCCGTCTTCCGCTCACGCCCCAACATCGTGCAGCCCGCCTCCAGTGGTGTCGTGACAGGCGTGAATGGAGGGACGAATGGAGACGTGTCGTCTTCAGCGATGAGAGTCGCTTCTGCCTTGGTGCCAATGATGGTCGTATGCGTGTTTGGCGCCGTGCAGGTGAGCGCCACAATCAGGACTGCATACGACCGAGGCACACAGGGCCAACACCCGGCATCATGGTGTGGGGAGCGATCTCCTACACTGGCCGTACACCACTGGTGATCGTCGAGGGGACACTGAATAGTGCACGGTACATCCAAACCGTCATCGAACCCATCGTTCTACCATTCCTAGACTGGCAAGGGAACTTGCTGTTCCAACAGGACAATGCACGTCCGCATGTATCCCGTGCCACCCAACGTGCTCTACAAGGTGTAAGTCAACTACCCTGGCCAGCAAGATCTCCGGATCTGTCCCCCATTGAGCATGTTTGGGACTGGATGAAGCGTCGTCTCACGCGGTCTGCACGTCCAGCACGAACGCTGGTCCAACTGAGGCGCCAGGTGGAAATGGCATGGCAAGCCGTTCCACAGGACTACATCCAGCATCTCTACGATCGTCTCCATGGGAGAATAGCAGCCTGCATTGCTGCGAAAGGTGGATATACACTGTACTAGTGCCGACATTGTGCATGCTCTGTTGCCTGTGTCTATGTGCCTGTGGTTCTGTCAGTGTGATCATGTGATGTATCTGACCCCAGGAATGTGTCAATAAAGTTTCCCCTTCCTCGGACAATGAATTCACGGTGTTCTTATTTCAATTTCCAGGAGTGTAGTTAACATAAGTATTATTCAAGCAATGGCACCAGAAATGAGGAACAGCTGCAGGTAAGAATCTCATAACATTTCATAAACAGTTAACACACAAAAATCAGTTTTTACAAATATTCACATAAAACCCTTTCAATAGTTCAATAAACAAGTAGGACTCCTCAGAGTAGTTGACAGTTCCAACAGTAGCACCCAGCAATGATCAACAGGTGCAAATAGCAGTCTCATAACATTTCATCAGCAGTATTTAAACAGCTCCAACAGTGGCACCCAGGAATGTTGAACAGATGCAGACACCAACAAGTGATATCATTTCAGTAGAAGCAGTCCATTAGTGGTACCCAGCAATGTTGAACAGGTGCAGACACCAACAAGTGACATTATTTCAGTAGAAGCAGTTCCAGTAGTGCCACCCAGTAATGTTGAACAGGTGCAGACACCAACAAGTGACATCATTTCAGCAGAAGCATTCGATCAGTGGCACCCAGTAATGTTGAGCAGGTGCAAGTAACAGTCCATAATATTCACTATCACTAATTAGACAATTTATCAAAGTTCATCAGCACAAATTAAACATCTCCTAGTGGCACCCTTCATGTTGAACAAGTGTACGTAACAGTCCATAATATTCACTATCACTAATTAGACCGTTCATCAGAGCTCATCAGCAGAAATTAAACATTTCCAAGTGGCACCCAGCAATGTTGAATAGGTGCAAGCACGAACAACAGCTTGAATGCACACACAATTGCTTTTACAAAATTATTATCAATGCTCTTACACTAAACATACAAATTATAACAAACACACGAATGATATCAGATAATTGTCATATTAAATATTACAAATACACAAATGTCAGTAAACCTATAATATTTATGGGTGTCAGTGCAAGCCACAACAAACAAGTAAAATAATATTTAGGAGGTAGATCGGTACCAATTATTTGGGATTAGGAAAGGAAAACACACAAAACACACTCACTCATCTCTCATCCACATTAAGTACTACTGTGTAATTGAATAGTGTTAACTGTGTAAATGCAAATTCTGTCCAAAATTTGATGCTCAATATGTGTATCAAGTAGTAGTGGTACACTGTATAACAGTTAATAATAGTTAGTCAACGTCATAGTCATCATGTCAAGACCAATGTTTGCCAAGCCAAATCAAATGTACGGTTGCTGAACAACTGCCAGTGTGCCAAGACATGCAATTACTTCCTCTCTCCAAAAAAAAGCATATACTGCTTATTGATTTAACAAAGTGTGTGTGTAGACAATCTTCTTTCCACTTAAGTGTTCTAGTCTGCCAACTTCATCCTCCTTGTTCCATATAGACCAACAAACAAAAAAAAAAAAAAATGCTCCTCACTTACTTTACCTCTTATCCACCAAAACTCTAATAATCATCATCATCACATAATCTTAATACTTCAATAATACCTCTTACATCGATACATATAAACCTTATCATCAATACCATTTACCTTACCTCTTGTCTACCAAAACTCCAATAATCATCAACTTCACACAATCTCAATACTTCAATAATACCTCTTCAATACGTCGATACATATAAACCTTTTCATCAATATCATTTCACTTCCATAACAACTCTTTCCTCTAGTCAGTCTCCTCGAACAAGTACAGATAAAATCCTAGTGCAAACTTCAATTCATCATCCCATACAATCCGAAGACACAATGTCCACACACAACCTCTGTGTAATCCACCTGAGCCAAATCTTCTACTCATTATGAATTATAAAATACATTTTGGTTACCTTGTTCATCATAAAATAAAAGAAATGCATACATGACCTCTAACAGCCTTTAGTTCGAATAACTTTCAGTAAGTAAGTACGAGTACGGATTGTGAATGATCGTAATATTTCACAGTGTGTACACCACTTCAAGAATCATGGCAAAACAGAAGCAAACATGTGGAGTATTTCTTGTGTCAAGTGTCACTTACTATTTCAATTGCTCACGAAGAATGCAGTGTAATAGCTGTCAATGGTCTAAACCTAGTGTTGGTATGTCTTGTCGTTAGTTTCCTTCCTAGTAACATAAATTTATACAGCTTCCATAAAAACCTCCAGTTCATGTGACTTCAATGAAGTTTCTTGTACCAATGTCGTTCGTAGAATTATAGCAGTTCATTTTCTTATCTTAAAATATAAGGCACTAAGCGTAAGCAAAACATGCAATAGCGAGTAAATATACCAGTGGAGAACAGAACGTTAACAAGTGGATGCAGCACAATCCCTATAACGAGGCTCTGCCAAGCGAACAATAATTAATACCATAGTGTGACCTAAACTCCATGTTTGTACACTGTACATCAGCATTGCTATATACCAAATTAAAGAGTAGTTATGATAACAAAACAGAAATGTATAAATGTGCAATCTATACGCAATGCAGCAAATATATATCTTACACAATAAACGGGTCATTAGCATCATATCAGCATAAGCAAATAAATGTTCATATGTAATCTTAATAAGTAAACATGAAGGCGCAAGCAGATAAATGACAAAGTATAACTTACATAAATAACCATATCAGCACAACTAATCATGTGACAATTATAATTTAAATAAATAAGCAGAGCAGGCACATAATAAACAAAAATGTGACATCAGTGAAAAAGCAGTGCAGCCAAGCGATGCATAATATACATAATTAACAACCCTGTTCATTAATCAATCATTGTCAAAATCAGTTAACACAAAGTATAAATCACGTAATCGCGAGCAGCAAATTACGTCTAAAGTACGTACCTATGTGGAAATATGTTACCTGAAAAATAAACTCAATTAATAGTTACCTTTTTAGTTTATCACTTTCTTCTTCGAAATGACATTCTTCCTGAAAATTTCTCGATAGCAAGTCCTCTTAACGTCGGACTCACACAGAATTTACCTGAAGGTTTTAAATATTTTATACAACCGTATCCTGAAAAATACTGAACGTTAATAACATAATTTATCAAGTCACTATAGCTTTATACTGATTTTATTCGGAGAAATTACACTGTGTATTTGTTTATGGCTGTCAGTGCATTCGCACTGAGCGCTCGATCAGCTGTAGGTACGCGTGACGTAGAAAGTAATTGTTTGCGGTCAACGACTGCCTTGTGCGGCGCGCAGACTTGACTGTTGCTTTGAGTATGTGCCGCCGCCAAAACACAGCGCGGTATCCTTGTATTCTCTGCATGTTTACGTATAACTGTTGGTTTCTCGAAAGTATGTCATTCCACAAAAATTTTAACGTTCGATATATGATGTATTCCCGTAGAGCGCCGAGATTTAAGGGTTTTAAGTTATCATGTTTTAAGTTATCATGAATAATTTTGCGAACCCTGTATGGACCGTTATAAAGCAGAAAAAATTTGCGACACAAGCCTTTTCCTTTGTGAGACAAACGGTGAGACTTAATTAACACCTTTTGACCAACTGACAAGGTTTTCAAACGATCAGGACGCTTAGCTGATTTCTCTCTTCTAGCAGACGCAAAAGCAATATTTTATAGAGCCAGGTTGACAACTTCAGAATGCCGCAGTTTCCGTGTAGGCGGAAAAGGAACGATTTCAGAAATGCGATTTGTCGGTGCTTTATTTTTTAATATCAATATAGGCGGTAAAGGAGTTGAATCATTAGGGAGTTCATTCAGAATGTTTTGAAAAATATGAAGATACTGATCCCACGTTCTGTGATTCTGATGACAGTAAAGTCGACACAATTTATTGATTTCCTTCATCCATCTCTCTGAAGCATTAGATTGAGGGTGAAAAAGTGAAATGAAAGTTGGTTTAATCTTACGACGCCGTAGAGTACGAAGCCAAATTTTAGAGCGAAACTGCGCTCCATTATCTGATATAACCTTATCAACATGTCCCACTTCTTTAAGAAAATGTTTGATGAAAGCGTTAGATACTGAACGAGCTATTGCTTTGCGTAAAGGTGTTAAACACACATATTTTGATGTCAATTCCACTGCTACCAAAATGTACGCAAAACCATTAGTAGAACGAACCACTGGACCGAACAAATCGACTGCAGCCATCTCCTTTAATTTCGCTGGAATGATAGGAAACAACGGTGCTCTGTGAGAAATAGTTGGCGGCTTAGCCTTTTGACATAATTTGCATTTGGCAAGAACAGATCGAATACGTTTTTCCATGTTACTGAAGTAGCAATTTTCTCGTAATTTATGAAAGCATTTTCTGGGACCAAAGTGTGCATAACTGAAATGTGTATACCAAATCAATTTATTAACCCACTCCTCAGGAATACAAACTAACCAAACAGAGTTGTCGACCGATTTTCGTTTAAAATGAATATCATTGCGAACTAAATAATACTGTCTAATCGCTACGCTTTCCTTTCTCCTCCACTTCTCCTTAATGTCATTCCAGATTGGATCCTTATTTTGCTCCTTAGCGATGTCCTGGAGCGAAGACGAAATAAAATTTTCGAACGCAACACCTTGAATATACATCAAACAATAATTGTTTTCTTTGCAGTCCTCTTCAGCACTTTGTTTCAAACCCATAGGTGCACGTGATAAAGCATCAGCAATAATATTTGAAGAACCCTGTATGTAAACAATACTAAAGTCAAATTCCTGTAGATACAGCGCCCATCGTGACAATCTTCCATGTGTTAATTTTGTTGACATAAGAAATTCCAGAGCTCGATGATCAGTGTAAACTTTAGCATGTCTGCCATACAGAAATATGCACAATTTTGTGAAAGCCCATACAACAGCCAAAGCTTCAAGTTCCGTAATCGAATAATTCTTTTCTGATTTAGAGAGAACACGATTTCCAAATGCAATAGTCTTCTGTACTACAACGCCGTCTTCTTCTATCTCTTGAAATAAATGTGCACCTAGGCCTTTGTATGATGAGTCCGTCGCCAAACAAAAATCTTTAGATAAATCCGGGTGTGAAAGAAGTGGAGCAGCAACTAAAGCATCACGAAGTTGTTCAAATTGTGATTGAGCTTCCTCATCCCAACACCAATTAGATTTCTTTTCAGATAGTTCACATAAGCGAGGTGTGGCCAAATCGTCCAATCTAACAAAGCGTCTAAGAAAATTACAGACACCAAGGAAACTACGAACATCACGTTTTGTGGTAGGAACAGCATAATTACGAATAGCGTCTAGTTTCTCTGGATCAGGAAGAATACCTTCTGTAGAAATAATATGACCAAGATATTTCACTTGAGAACGACCAAATTCAGATTTTTTCAAGTTCACTGTAATGCCAACTCTTGCAAAAATACGTAATAATGAATCCAAAATTTTGTTGTGCTCACTCCAAGAACGTTTAGCAATAAGAACATCGTCAACATATGAAGTAATATTGTCACGAAGATAAACAGGTAAAATTTCGTTTAAACTACGAATGAATGCTGCTGAAGATACAGTAAGTCAACGGTAATTTCCGAAATCACTTTTGGGTAAAATAGTCATATCCGGTTATTCTTGTTGTTTCGATAGATGCAAAGAATAGTAAAAGAGTAGGCAGCAGTGCAGAAAACTAAAAGGGAAATAGCACTACTACAGCTCGGGGCCCTGTGCACGCTACGGCACATATTCACTTAGCGTATTGAATCTCCTGAGGACTTTAATAGCCGCACATAAATTCCAGTTGCGACCCAGTGGCCAATTTGGTGGAAGTGCGCACATAAATTGATCCAACCATGAGCACGGATGCATGTCATTCTTAGAATTGCGAAAGATCTTAAATTTCCGAACAGTTAAGAAGTGTTTAAGGTCAAAGTTTTCTCCTCGTGGCGACAAAGACCTACCGCGTCTGTCCCAGTCCGAATGTTGATTATTGTCAAGTTCGCGCGCCTGGCGCTCCCTTGTTGCATCTCGTAAATGAAACAAATTATTTTCTTCAAACCCTTCTGCTATCTGTGATTCTAAATTCCTTCTACTGTCTTTTCCTACGATTTCGCCTTCAATTTGTTTAACTTGCTTTCGTAACGCCTTAAATTCCCTTTTAACGCGTTCATTAAATTTTCCCTGATTTTCAACATGTTTATTAATGTTCTGGTACCTTTCGGTTTCTGCAAATGGTAATGGAGCTGTATTATCCGAATCTCTGTCCCCATTTGAACTAAGACTTGTCAATTTATCTGCAATCTCCTCAACTCTTTCCGATAAGTAACCTATTTGTTCTTTCCGTTTATTTACGTCTTCCGTAAGTGTCGTGACTCGGGTTTCAGTATTGGCACATTTAGTAGTTAACTGTTCATACTGTTGTGTTAGGTTATTTATTCTGTCATTTGGTACGGATTCCTCGATTCTTTCAAATATGTCTTCCATATCGTGTGCACGTTGTAAATTTAACTTTGAAAATTTTTGTACTATCACGCGATCTCCTTCTTCCTGTTCTCTGTCCTGTTCCTCTTGTCTAATTTCTATTGAAATTAAACTATTATTGTGAGCATTCAAAATCGGTTGTACTTCTTCTCTAATTTCTTTCTTTGATTCATCTTTCATGTTTTTGAAACATGTCCCTATTCGTGAGCCTAACTGTGTTTCCATTGTTCCCATATCAGTTTCTAATTCAGATCGTAACTGTGATCCCACTGTTTTTAATTCAGATCTTAAATGTGTTTCCATTGCTTTCATCTTGGTTTCTAACCGTGATCCCAAATTTAATATTGCATTCATCAACTGCTCCATATCTTCTGTCGTTAATCTCGTATTCTGAAAATTTTTTGATTGTGAAAAATTTTGAACTGTTTCCGGACTATTTTCCCGACTTATTAAATTGTTTTCCACTTCATTATTCATCATCCTGTTCTCCTGTGTTGGCGAGTTCGCCATGTTAACAATTTCGTCATTCTCACTATTCATCATTTTCGCCTTTTTCATCGATCGCGTAATCATTTACAAAACATACAAAACTCGTCACTATACGAAAATTACACACAATGCCACTTTATCTCCAACAATACCATTCATACGAAATGCTTCCCGCCAAACACGTCTAACGAACAATTAAAACCTTCACAATTGCACAAAATTGTCAGACCTGTATACGACTCATCAAAAATTAATTTCCACAAAAATACTGTCAGAAGAATGACAAGACAACTGCAAATGTTCAATTACAAAATCTACACATGCAATATAGACTACAATTACTAAACTACAAATTACTACAACAATACGACTTTCTGCAATTTTTACTATCAGAAGATTCCAAGGGACGATCCGAAGCAGCGGTCGCCACGTGCATGGGGGCTTAATTAAATTTTATTATATTATGCAAATAATTTTACTGTCTGTCCGGTTACGCAGTCTCGTAACCGGTTGGCCCTGACCAGTATTTGTACGCAATCTGACTGCATAGAATAACAACAAGAAATGAAAGAAAACTTCCATTAACACAATTAATTAATTAAGTCCCCAGCAACTATAAAACCTACGAAACAACAAAGCTCAAGTGTAGCTGTTCTGTGTGTGGAAGTGTGATTCAACGTACACATCTGGCACGGTTCTTCCTCAATAAGACCAGATATTTTAAACACCATTTATACTGAAGTAATTAAAAAAACGAGAAATACTATAATTGCACATAGAAACCAGAAATAAAGTCTAATACAAGAACACGAGCCAGATGCTTTGTTGACTGAACCTGTGACCAAGAGGCATTATTGTTTAAGACAATGAAATAAATAAAAAAAGGAATTTTGTTACCTTCATATATATTGACGAAAAGCACATTACAGCATCCCTAATCCAACAACATCTGGTGTCTAGCCCATCAAAACAATATGTCAACATCTGAACAAGCACTCTCCATGGGAACTTCTCAACAACGACACGCTACTGCAACATCTCCACAAGCACTCTCTACCACCGCTTCTCGACAAGAACTCTCTACCACCGCTTCTGGACAACTACTGCCAGTGGAGGCGGCTGAATAATACTCTTTGGCACAATCTCTGGCGCTGTGACTCAGTGTAGCCACCTTTCAAAGCATGTCTCGCAGATGTCAAGCAATTATCGACGATGGAGGTGATGGGACGTATTATTAACTGTAGTTGCATTTTTCTTTAATTTGTAGCGGCACCACTGTTTAGGATAGGGAAAGTTAGTTTTGTGCGATATTTGGATCACAAGTTACAGCAAGGTGCGGGCCGGATTGCAGTAAGTTACGCATACCAGCAGTTGCGAAGGCAAATAGAGGCCACAGGAGCATAGAACTGCTGGAGAGGTTTTACACAGCAGTTTCCATGGCGCAAGTCACTGGCAGAAGAGGGCCACTGGCCAACCTAAGTGTTATGCATACGTGACGCGAAGCGGCGTGCTTGGCAAAACAGAGGTGCACAGCCAATTATAAATAGGTGCCGTTTTCTAACGAGATTCATTCAAGTGTGGCAGCTCTCCTGGACGGAAGGGCGTGTCACACCGCCGGGCTACACGCAGCCACAGACGGGGCGACAGTGTCCCAGTTCACGGTGGGTCGTCGGTTAGACCCTCTAACGCTGACGCGGGCTCCCGACACACGCCAGACACTTCCCGAGGCGAGGGCCGCAGATTCGGACGACGGATAGCGGGCGCTCGTTCGTCGCCGCGATCTCAGCCACGCCGGCGAGGAGAAGTACGCAGCTGGCAGCCCGCGGCTCACACTGAGCAGCGCTGAGTCGGCAGGGACGCAGACCGCTGTGCCAACTCCTGGCATCCTGACGACGACGCACTCCGCTGACGGATAAGACCGACACAGCACGTTGCACTGGATCGCTGAGGCGGGGGCTTTAGCATTGCAGGACCCTCTGACGTGGACCGAGGTGAACGGGGCGCTGTAGTGGAAAGAAATAAATCAATTGAAAAGTTCTTGCCGAGTCTTAATACGGCAGCTCCTGGCACCCTGTAACAACAACAACTGTACATATGATAATTTTTTTTTCTTTCTGAATGTTGATAAATTAATGTAAGCAATGTTTTGAATTTCTTTTTCTTTTCGTGTCATGTTAAAGAAACTGTGAGCAACTTTCGAAATGAATATTATTATTTATGTTAGATTTCAAGTAATGTGGTAATCAAAGGGAAGTGTATTTAATGTTAAAACTAATGTAAAATGTGAAAATTGTATTTATACACTTGCTCCATACGTAGGAAAGGTATTAATATATGTGTAGTAGAAAACCTGTGGTGAATACCCTACCTGTAGGAGAGCGGGAAAAGGTGGAGGCAGGCGAGCGCGGGAAAACGCACACTGGCGCGGTTCAGCACAACGGGCTCAGTATGACAGTCGGAGTTGGGCATCGGTCAGAGGAACACGTACCGTATCGAGGAGGCTATCCAGGAAAAGTGGATTCCATTGAGCCTCGGATGTGCCGATCCCGACGACTACATGGCATGGCTATATTCTTAGGCACAAAATTGGAAAGATTACGACGCTAAGAAGATGGGAAGTGCCGATGCAGTGAGAGCCTTAGCCGTGCTTGTATGTGTGCTGTGCTTCTCGCTATCTCGCTGCCCGCCATCCGCCGCACCGACTTGCACAGGTCAGACATTTAATTCATCTTTAGAATTGTATCTGTGTGGACCAGTGTCGAAAATGTTTCTAACTGTTCAATAATAATGTGACTTTTACCAGAATTGCCCTAACAATTAATCATCCTTATCACTGACCTAGACAGGGTCCTTACCACATATTGTGCAACCCGAGTATCCCGAACTGAAAGTTTAAAGTTAGTGTTAATGAGAATTATCAGCAGACAAATCTATGCTATAAAGAAGTTTAAAGTTCTGTGTGTTAATGCAAATGTTAGTAAAGAACAACAGTTTGATTAAATTGGAAGATAATTTTTTGAATTGAGCTAGCAATGATACTTAATTAATTTGAGACAGAAAGAATGATAGTTAAATAATCCAGAAGTGAGACAAAAGAGTAGTAATCCATAGGTTAATAATTCTGAGTGTTAATTTACCTTCAGTACTTAATAGTTTCAGTATAACGACCATAACAGTTTCAGGCCCCCCCCCCCTTTCTCTTGTCCATTCTTTCAAGCCTTGAAGTGTACTGATCAGATTTGACTAGCAAAGTTAAGTTCCATATTAAACTTAAGTGTATTAGTGTTTATCCATCCTTAATAGTGACATTGTATGTGTACTTTCAAGATTGCTAATTCTAGGGTAATCTATGCCCGATTTCAGTCTGATCAATATACAAAGTGCAGTTCGTAGTAATCATTGCAGTGTGGTGTTGTGTATTTATAGCTCGTCTAAATTAGTACAAAAGGAGAAAACTTTAGTTCAGTGGATTTTTCCGGTTCCAAACTTTGCCATAAAACGCAACATTACTACGTGTTATTATGCTTGTACATGCACCCACTTGTACAAGGAAAAACTCACTTAATGCCTAATTAGGCTGGCGACCGTATTATTAATCATTGGTAGTATCTACTGTGTGTACTTCTTGTCCATGCGAACGAGTAATTATACTTTACATTTGCTTGACGCATCACTGTAGTTACTGACTGGATATAAGTCCGAATTGCTTCCAATTAGGTACACGCGGTCAACTTATGTACTAAAATCCTTGTTTATAAGGTGAAGCCCGTGAACTTATTACGGTACAGGCTTTTAAGAGCTAACGTACGCCCGAGCGGGGACGTTATAAGTGTCTATTGGGGCATGCTACGTAACTGCGGGCGTTAGCGTTACAAGTGGCTTCCCAGTGACAGGACTCGAAAAGCAATAATATTTAGCAAAGTAAATTGCAGTGTGCGTCAAGTATAGTAGTGTGGTACAATTGGCATTTAGTATGGACAGAAACGTAGACGGGGTAGATGCGCCAAGCGAAATGGAGAATGCGGCTGGCAGTAGCCGGAGTTTACGCGGCCAGATAACAGATGGCGTTAGCGGAAGACAATTGGCGTACATACAATACCATGAACACGTCAACGAACAGATTGAAATGTCGAGATCGTCTCGAACACAGCAAGGGACAAAACAGGAAGTAGAGGGTGACTTTGTAGATGATAGTGGGTACGTGAACGAATCCACTGACATATTTGATTCACCACAGATAAAGAAAGAACCGAAAGAAACTTATGAAGTAGGACCGGAACACACGGATTCCGTAGAACAAAACAGTGTAAAAATTTTAAGCATGAACGACTTATTTGAACAATTAACCAAACAAATTGCAGGACAGACTGAGCAACTTAAAACACAGAGCCATCAGCTAAAAACACACGTTGACGAGCAACTCAAAACACAGCACGAGCAGCTTAAAACACACGTTAATCAGCAGCTCAAAACTCAAAGTGATCAGATTAAAGCACAGGTCGAAGGACAGGGAATTAAAATTAGTAAACAAATAGAACAAGTAGAACAAAAAGTGGGTAATTTAAGTTCTGTGGTAAATACTCTGAAATTTGAAATTGATACCATTAACAAAAATATGGATACTATGCAGGAGGAAATTGGAAACATTAATAGTAGATTCGATGTTGAAATTCTCAACATCCAAGAGAAAGTAGAACCTCTGGTTGAAACTAAGGTAGACGAAAAAGTTTTCGGTCTTAAAACTGAGACCGTAAACGAATGTCAACACGGAATATCACAGTTGAAAAAGGTAGTTTTAGACACTGAAAGGGATTTAGGTAAAAAAGTAACCAGATGTGTTCAAAATTGTGAACAAAATACACTCCTGGAAATGGAAAAAAGAACACATTGACTCCGGTGTGTCAGACCCACCATACTTGCTCCGGACACTGCGAGAGGGCTGTACAAGCAATGATCACACGCACGGCACAGCGGACACACCAGGAACCGCGGTGTTGGCCGTCGAATGGCGCTAGCTGCGCAGCATTTGTGCACCGCCGCCGTCAGTGTCAGCCAGTTTGCCGTGGCATACGGAGCTCCATCGCAGTCTTTATCACTGGTAGCATGCCGCGACAGCGTGGACGTGAACCGTATGTGCAGTTGACGGACTTTGAGCGAGGGCGTATAGTGGGCATGTGGGAGGCCGGGTGGACGTACCGCCGAATTGCTCAACACGTGGGGCGTGAGGTCTCCACAGTACATCGATGTTGTCGCCAGTGGTCGGCGGAAGGTGCACGTGCCCGTCGACCTGGGACCGGACCGCAGCGACGCACGGATGCACGCCAAGACCGTAGGATCCTACGCAGTGCCGTAGGGGACCGCACCGCCACTTCCCAGCAAATTAGGGACACTGTTGCTCCTGGGGTATCGGCGAGGACCATTCGCAACCGTCTCCATGGAGCTGGGCTACGGTCCTGCACACCGTTAGGCCGTCTTCCGCTCACGCACCAACATCGTGCAGCCCGCCTCCAGTGGTGTCGCGACAGGCGTGAATGGAGGGACAAATGGAGACGTGTCGTCTTCAGCGATGAGAGTCGCTTCTGTCTTGGTGCCAATGATGGTCGTATGCGTGTTTGGCGCCGTGCAGGTGAGCGCCACAATCAGGACTGCATACGACCAAGGCACACAGGGCCAACACCCGGCATCATGGTGTGGGGTGCGATCTCCTACACTGGCCGTACACCACTGGTGATCGTCGAGGAGACACTGAATAGTGCATGGTACATCCAAACCGTCATCGAACCCATCGTTCTACCATTCCTAGACCGGCAAGGTAACTTGCTGTTCCAACAGGACAATGCACGTCCGCATGTATCCCGTGCCACCCAACGTGCTCTAGAAGGTGTAAGTCAACTGCCCTGGCCAGCAAGATCTCCGGATCTGTCCCCCATTGAGCATGTTTGGGACTGGATGAAGCGTCGTCTCACGCGGTCTGCACGTCCAGCACGAACGCTGGTCCAACTGAGGCGCCAGGTGGAAATGGCATGGCAAGCCGTTCCACAGGACTACATCCAGCATCTCTACGATCGTCTCCATGGGAGAATAGCAGTCTGCATTGCTGCGAAAGGTGGATATACACTGTACTAGTGCCGACATTGTGCATGCTCTGTTGCCTGTGTCTATGTGCCTGTGGTTCTGTCAGTGTGATCATGTGATGTATCTGACCCCAGGAATGTGCCAATAAAGTTTCCCCTTCCTGGGACAATGAATTCACGGTGTTCTTATTTCAATTTCCAGGAGTGTACTACGAAAATTCAAGGCAGAATTTTCGATCTGGAGAGCAAAATTAAAGATAGGCCTGGTGTTGTCTGTAATGGCACACCAATTACGAAGCTATTAGAAGGTGAGGAACGCTTCGATCCAGCCGAGAAACATAACGGGTGGCATCCGTTAGATTTTATCAAAAATTGCGAGAGAGTATTTCCTGAGCACTTGTCTGATCAGGAAAAGATAAATGTAGTAATTAGCGCCTTAGCAGGTGACGCTAAGCGCTGGGGAATCAATTTAAATACCGAACGAATGACGTTCGAAGAATTCAGGCAAAGATTTACGGAAGAATATTGGTCTGAACAAAAGCAGGACCATTTATGGCGCGAGTTTATCATGGCCAAACAGCATGATAACAGGGGCAGGAATTCTTTGAAAGATTTCTGCGAGTATTGGTACAGGAAATTGACGCATTTAAGGGGTAGAAGATCAGAATCAGAAATTATCTGGGAGCTATATAAAAAGCTTCCGAAGGATTCAAAGAGGTATGTAGGAAGCAATCATCGTAGCTTCGAAGCATTTCTAGAAAGGGTCGAAGACGAAGACCATTGGCGCGCAAGTCGTGCCAATTATCAAAACTTTGGTAACCATAATAACCGACACAATGACGAAAGAAATGACGGCGATGGATTTCGCGTCAATGTAATACAGAGAGGAAGAGGCAGAGGAAATAATCCAGGTCGCGGTAGAGGGTACACCGCGCAAAGTAATAACGATGCGGGAAACTAATTTCCGCGAACGTTGCGGGCCAAACGGAAGCGGACAATACATACCGGCCCCAATTTAAGAAAAGATACCGGACCGACTGTAATGTAATGAGACAGGCTAGGGACAGACATGGAACGACGCAACGTGTTGTGGGGAAACAAGCGTCAGGTGCGAGCCAGAATGAGTCATCTCTGCCGCACAAAGCGCTACATGTTAACAGGCGAGTGGAGCATCAGAGGGCAACGACCCAGCCTAGCAGAATATCTGTTCAGAGAGAAGCCGCTAGCAATACGGCAGCAGTAGGTATGAACGTAGCTGTAAGAGCTGAGGAAAATTTTACGAGTGATAATTCCGTGGCAAAGGAAACAATAAATGAGACTGTGAGTACACAGAAAGGTGTGGTTAGCAGTGTTTGCAATGAGGTAAAAGGCGATAATGAATTAGCAGAAGTAACTGATTGGCGTGTGCAGATTGACGATCTGTACAAGGGCCTAAAGCAATGTGAGTGGGAGGGTTTTAAAAGGGAGTATGAGGCGAAGAAATTAGTTAATAGAAAAGGAAATGATAGGGATGTCAATAAGGTGACGTGGCCCGAATTGGAAGAGGAGAGAATAAATAGCGCCGCGCAAAGTACGCGTGCCGCCAATAGGACGCAGATTAATGATAGGAAGGAGTTGGAGGATGAAATCCTCAGCATTGACGAAGAAATAACTTCTGCTAACAATCCGCCAATAGTACATGCTGCTACCGAGAGGCACCGTGGAGAAGGGGCAGATGATTACCTGAATTTAATTAAAGTCCACGAGGATTACACTGAATATGAAGCCACAGTAGATGTAAATAAAACTGATGATGAGGCCGTTTTGCCAAAAGAGGAAATTGAATTAAAATCCGAGCCTGACGACAATACTGAGGAAGAACTTAGTGCCTGTCTCAGAAAAGCTTTTAAGTTAGAACCTGAAAGCGATCTGGAATGGTCGGATTCCGACGATAGTTTAGATGATGAAAGGTACGCAAATAATTGAATATTCTAACTTTACCTATTGTGCAAAAGTAGCGTACTTATGTGAATCTGATGGTGAGGAAGAGAGTAGTGATGACTCTAGTGAAGATCAATTATCAGGTGTAAAAGAAAGTGAATATACTTTTACTGAAAGAGGGTATGAGAAAATTAGTAAAAATAGTAGGAATGCAGTTAATTACGATATTGTACCTAATGATGAAGAAGTTTCAAAACAAAATCCAGACGTTGAGACCGAACAAAGAAAGAAAGAACCACCTGACGACTCAATGTTTATTTTGCGAAGAGTTCAATTAAGCAAAGACTTTGAACTCCAGAGGCCTAAAACGCCACCAGACTTATGTGACTGTTTTATGAACCATAAAAGACTGCCTTGTTAATAAAGAGACTGGGGGCAGGGTGCTGTATTTGTATATATTATTATTATTATTCATGACTTTATTATTACTGTAACTCAGTGTTATCTGAAAGTGAATTATTGTTTTGTTGAATTAGAGCCTGGGGCAGATTTATATCGGATTTTGAGACTGTCATGAACACATTACATCATGAAACTACAGGATTCCCACCGGAAGAAATTTTGTTAGGCAGAAGTAGTAAAAGTTTAATTGAAGAAAAACTAGAGTTTCCACCTTGTACAAGTTTGGGATTGGATCAAAAGAAAGAATTGGTGATAAAAAGGGCAAAGCAAAAAGCTGAATCTAGATCTAAAAGACAATAAAAATCTAAAAGTTTCAAAATTTAAAATTGGAGATTATGTTCTTTTAAAAACCCACGAAAAATCTAGTGAACTAAACCATGAAATTTCGAAATTTAAATATATTTATAATGGACCATATATAATACAGAATATTCCACATGATAATGCTTACTACCTGATCTACCCAAAATCCAAAAGACCTTTAGGTGTAAGAAATATTGTGGACCTGAAACTGTATGATCCTAGGAACGAGTAATTGTGCTGTATCCTATGCTGAACCCAAGTTATTTCAAATGTAACTAATCTTTGTAAATGTCTGTATACCCTTGAAAGTGTGCTAATGTAGTTATGTGAGTTTCAGATTACCAATTGTACTGTAACTGTAAAAATGTATGGAGAAAAGGATTGAAAAGAAAGGATGAATGCTATCAGCCAGATAAAAGATGGGACTGTCAAAATGAAAATGGGCAGTGTATGAACCATAAAACGAAGGACTGCCAAATACCAATGAGGGCAGATAAATAGTCGATGGAAAATTGTAAATGTAATCCAGGGGATGTGACAATATGAAGTGAAAAGGACTGCCCAAATCCGCATAATAGGCAGCAAATATGTGTAGTTAATTTTCTGAATATATGTGTGTGTTTTGCTTAGCAAGTAAGGAAATGGACTGCTATTCAAAGCAAGCAGCGACAAATTATCTTATAGTGTATACGAAATATGCATTTGTTTTTGTAGTTAAATGTTTGTATTCCATAATCTGAAATTATTTCTTTGAGAAATTTAGAAAAAATGATTAAATTACTATTTTAATAATGTTATAATGGGAAGTTGGACTGTGCAAAAGGCACTTGAGTAAATGACAAGTAGTTATTCTTGATATGTTAAAAATTGTAAACCTATATACCGTGAGTAAAAGGAAATATGTAGTGTAAATCTTTTTGGACATTTAAGTAAAGATTGGGAACCACTGTATAATGGTAAGATTTAGTGTTCCCATAAAATTTAGACTTAAGAAAATTTTCTGGAAACAGGGGCATTTGTAACAACAACAACTGTACATATGATAAATTTTTTTTCTTTCTGAATGTTGATAAATTAATGTAAGCAATGTTTTGAATTTCTTTTTCTTTTCGTGTCATGTTAAAGAAACTGTGAGCAACTTTCGAAATGAATATTATTATTTATGTTAGATTTCAAGTAATGTGGTAATCAAAGGGAAGTGTATTTAATGTTAAAACTAATGTAAGATGTGAAAATTGTATTTATACGCTTGGTCCATGCATAGGAAAGGTATTAATATATGTGTAGCAGAAAACCTGTGGTGAATACCCTACCTGTAGGGGAGCGGGAAAAGGTGGAGGCAGGCGAGCGCGGGAAAACGCACACTGGCGCGGTTCGGCACAACGGGCTCAGTATGACAGTCGGAGTTGGGCATCGGTCAGAGGAACACGTACCATATCGAGGAGGCTATCCAGGAAAAGTGGATTCCATCGAGCCTCGGATGTGCCGATCCCGACGACTACATGGCATGGCTATATTCTTAGGCACAAAATTGGAAAGATTACGACGCTAAGAAGATGGGAAGTGCCGATGCAGTGAGAGCCTTAGCCGTGCTTGTATGTGTGCTGTGCTTCTCGCTATCTCGCTGCCCGCCATCCGCCGCACCGACTTGCACAGGTCAGACATTTAATTCATCTTTAGAATTGTATCTGTGTGGACCAGTGTCGAAAATGTTTCTAACTGTTCAATAATAATGTGACTTTTACCAGAATTGCCCTAACAATTAATCATCCTTATCACTGACCTAGACAGGGTCCTTACCACATATTGTGCAACCCGAGTATCCCGAACTGAAAGTTTAAAGTTAGTGTTAATGAGAATTATCAGCAGACAAATCTATGCTATAAAGAAGTTTAAAGTTCTGTGTGTTAATGCAAATGTTAGTAAAGAACAACAGTTTGATTAAATTGGAAGATAATTTTTTGAATTGAGCTAGCAATGATACTTAATTAATTTGAGACAGAAAGAATGATAGTTAAATAATCCAGAAGTGAGACAAAAGAGTAGTAATCCATAGGTTAATAATTCTGAGTGTTAATTTACCTTCAGTACTTAATAGTTTCAGTATAACGACCATAACAGTTTCAGCCCCCCCCCCCTTTCTCTTGTCCATTCTTTCAAGCCTTGAAGTGTACTGATCAGATTTGACTAGCAAAGCTAAGTTCCATATTAAACTTAAGTGTATTAGTGTTTATCCATCCTTAATAGTGACATTGTATGTGTACTTTCAAGATTGCTAATTCTAGGGTAATCTATGCCCGATTTCAGTCTGATCAATATACAAAGTGCAGTTCGTAGTAATCATTGCAGTGTGGTGTTGTGTATTTATAGCTCGTCTAAATTAGTACAAAAGGAGAAAACTTTAGTTCAGTGGATTTTTCCAGTTCCAAACTTTGCCATAAAACGCAACATTACTACGTGTTATTATGCTTGTACATGCACCCACTTGTACAAAGAAAAACTCACTTAATGCCTAATTAGGCTGGCGACCGTATTATTAATCATTGGTAGTATCTACTGTGCGTACTTCTTGTCCATGCGAACGAGTAATTATACTTTACATTTGCTTGACGCATCACTGTAGTTACTGACTGGATATAAGTCCGAATTGCTTCCAATTAGGTACACGCGGTCAACTTATGTACTAAAATCCTTGTTTATAAGGTGAAGCCCGTGAACTTATTACGGTACAGGCTTTTAAGAGCTAACGTACGGCTGAGCGGGGACGTTATAAGTGTCTATTGGGGCATGCTACGTAACTGCGGGCGTTAGCGTTACAACCCATCCACTACAGATTCATATATAATGTGTGTATATGTTTTAGTTTGTTGTGAAATACATTTATCTACTGATTAACCCGACCCCTATCTTACTTAACAGGCTGTAAGTGTTTGTGCGTATGTGGAGTGTAGTGTCGTGTTCGGATTGAAGATGATGGGAGAAGGGGAAGGTTGAGACCAGGTGCCACCACATAGCCTACTCCTCTCGATGAGCATCAAGAGGCCTGCCAAACTAACATTCCCATCCAACGACAGGATCGCCATCAGCAGTGTCGCATGCCCTCACATCATGAGACACTGCAGAGAGGTTTGGAATTTAATCCTCAACACTGGCGCAAATACTGACGATAAGGGATTTTAGGCCTTCACCCCTCCTACCCCTTATGGCGTAAAGTCAAAGGAAAACTGCCACCAGCGTACGGCGTACTTGGACGGTCATCCATCCAGATACTTGCCACAGCCAATGATTCTTTACTTTGACCACCTAACGTGAACCGGTGTGTCCACCTAGGCACAGCTGTTGACTTAAGGACTACCGAGGAGTCACTTATGGGATAAGTAGTGTTTGGTGTACTGTGATTTAGTTGCATTGTTAGTCCTGCTCCACTCACAATGGGAAGGCCTCAGACACGACCAACCGAGTCGGTTCGTATTTGGCACGTCGCTTGTGTACAACAAAATTTAAAAGACCCTCAAATATTTTGGCTCAACATCCACCCGCTTTAGACAAAACCACCACTAAAGTTCATGACGCACAATCGCCTCAAAGGTCACAGTATTGACAGATAATTGAAAACTGAGCATTTTTCATCTTCTTATGAGATACGCAAACGCATATTTTGCTAGAAATCAAGGAAAGGAACTGTTACGAATGCTGCTTGTGTACCCGAAACGTAAATAGTGATCAACAAAACACTGCTTGCCTATCGAACAAAGCATCTGGCTGGGGAGCAGAAAACCTGTGTTCGATTCTCGAACACATCTTGCCAGGTTTTTAATATTTTTTTCCTTATCGAAGCTGCCAGGATTAGAAGGATTAATTTAGTACTCAATAAGAAATAACAAGATAGGCAAATAAATTTCTTTGACGGCTTAGTAAAAAATTAAAATTTAAGCTTCGTAGTACATCTCTGAGTAAGACTGCTGCAAATCCATCAGGGAGGACCACAGATAGCAAGCAGACCGCGAGATGCTTCTTAACAGCGAGGGCGGGTGCAGAACTTTATTTGGAGGTTTCACAGTTACAATCTGCTTCTAGAAATCCAGTGAGAACTGCTCAGTGACGTGATTGCAACAACAGTTCATAGCAAATTCATGACCTAGTTTCAATCCGTATTTTTCGGACGATGTTGCCGTATGCGTGATACGTATTAAAGTTAATATTTTTAAACGCAAACCAAGAGCGTTTTCTGCCACGTCTTTGGAAGGAACGATATTCAGGATAGTCATGTGGGAATGTAATCCGGTAGAAGGAAAAGTAATAGGTGAATACGGACTGACGGTAAGAAATGAAAGAGGAAGCCGCCTGGTAGAATTTTGCACAGAGCATAACTTAATCATAGCTAACACTTGGTTTAAGAATCATGAAAGAAGGTTGTATACATGGAGGAGGCCTGGGTCACTGGAAGGTTTCAGATAGATCATATAATGGTAAGATAGAGATTTAGGAACCAGGTTTTAAACTGTAAGATATTTCCAGACTCTGGCAACAATCTATTGGTTTTGAACTGCAGACTAAAACTGAAGAAACTGCAAAAAGGTGGGAACTTAAGGATATGGGACCTGGATAAACTGAAAGAACCAGAGATTGTAGAGAGTTTCAGAGAGAGTATTAGGGAACGAGTGACAAGTATGGGGTCAAAAATACAGTACAAGAAGAATAGGTAGCTTTGAGGGACGAAATAATGAAGGCAGCAGAGGTTCAAATAGGTAAAAAGACGAGGGATAGTAGAAATCCTTGGGTAACAAAAGAGATATTGAATTTAATTGATGAAAGGAGGAAATATAAAAATGCAGTATATCAGGCAAAAAGGAATACAGATGTCTCAAAAATGAGATCGACAGGAAGTGCAAAATGGCTAAGCACAGATGGGCACAGGACAGATGTAGGGATGTAGAGGAATATATCACTAGGGGTAAGACAGATACTGCCTACAGGAAAATTAAAGAGACCTTTGGAGAAAAGAGAACCGCTTGTATGAATATCAAGAGCTCAGATGGAAAACCACTTCTAAGCAAAGAAGGGAATGCAGAAAGGTGAAAGGAGTACACAGAGGGTCTATACAAGAGCGATGTCCTGGAGGGCAATATTATGGAAATGGAACAGGATGGTGTTGAAGATGAAATGGAAAATATGATACTGAGAGAAGAATTTGACAGAGCACTGAAAGACTTAAGTCAAAATAAGGCCCTGGCAGTAGACAACATTCCTTTAGAACTACTGATAGCCTTGGGAGAGCCAGCACTGACAAAATTCTTCCATCTGGTGAACAAGATGTATGAGACAGGCGAAATACCCTCAGACTTTCTATCAGTTTAATAAGTCACGGCTGCAAAATATTGACACGAATCCTTTACAGACGAATGGTAAAACTAGTAAAAGCTGACCATGTGGAACATCAGTTTGGATTCTGTAGAAATGTTGGAATACGTCAGGCAACACTGACCCTACGACTCATCTTAGGAAATGGATAAAGGAAAGGCAAACCTACGTTTCTAGCATTTGTAGACTTAGAGAAAGCTTATGACAATGCTGACTGCAATACTCTCTTCAAATTCTGAAGGTAGCAGGGTTCAAATAAAGGGAGCGAAAGGCTATTCACAATTTGGAGTAGGAATTAAGATCCATGGAGAAGAAATAAAAACTTTCAGTTTTGCCAATTACATTGTAATTCTGTCAGAGACAGCAAAGGACCTGGAAGAGCAGTTGAACGAAATGGATAGAGTCCTGAAAGGAGGATATAAGATGCACATCAACAAAAGCAAAACGAGGATAATGGAATGTAGTCGGATTAAATCAGGTTATACTGAGTGAATTAGATTAGGAAATGAGACACTTGAAGTAGTAGATGAGTTTTGCTATTTGAGGAGCAAAGTAACCGACGATGGTCGAAGTAGAGAGGATATAAAATTTAGACTGGCAGTGGCAAGGAAAGCGTTTCTGAAGAAGAGAAATTTGTTAACATCGAGTATAGATTTCAGCGTCAGGAAGTCTTTGCTGAAAGTATTTGTATGGAGTGTAGCCATGTATGGAAGTGAAACATGGACGATAAATAGTTTAGACAAGAAGAGAATAGAAGCTTTCGAAATGTGGTGCTACAGAAGAATGTTGAAGATTAGATGGGTAGATCATGTAACTAACGAGGAGGTACTGAATAGAACTGAGGAGAAGAGGAACCTACTACAAAGATAGTCCTGTAGCAAAGAGTAGAGAGTCATGCTGCTGACTAAAGAGTTTTGCTATATTACTTGACGAAATCACTGCTGGGTCGTCCCAAGGCATTGTCAGTTAGATATTGATGACAGGGCAAATCATGCTGATGACATTTTCTTTGTTAGTATACTTTTGTGTTCAACCAACCTCAGAAGAGAGTCAGTACCAATTCCTAAAAATTTTGTGTTTGTTATAAAATCTACGAAATTTTACTCCACATTTAATTTTGCAGAATGATTTATTCCTTTAAGAAGAAATTCGCGCCATTAGCATTTTTATGTTCAGTGTAAGTTTATTGCTTGATGACCAATTATAAACATATTTTAGGGTTTCGTTTGCTTTCTCTGCTAGGAGGTCTGGTTTTTATCTGCAATTAAAATGTTGGTGTCATCTGCAAAAAGAATTTTTTCAATTGTTTTTGGCGTCAAGGAAGTCATTGATGTACTGTGTAACAAAAACAATATGGGTCTTTGGGTCTGCAAGTGCTAAAAAGACCTTTGAGAGGTCTAAAAATATACCTGTGGCACAATCACCTTTGTATAGTGCATTTAGTACCACTTTTGTGGTACCGAGCGAGGTGGCGCAGTGGTTAGCACACTGGACTCACATTTGGGAGGACGACGGTTGAATCCCGTGTCTGACCATCCTGATTTAGGTTTTCTGTGATTTCCCTAGATCGCTCCAGGCAAATGCTGGGATGGCTCCTTTGAAAGGACATGGCTGACTTCCTTCCCTGTCCTTCCCTAACCCAATGAGACTGATGACCTCGCTGCTTGGTCTCTTCCCCCACACAATCCAACTCAACCACTTTTGTGAATTCTATGATGGCTGATATTGTACTTTTACTTCTCTAGAAACTCAACTGTATCTCACTGAGGAAATTATATTTATTCTAATAATTCACTGGTCTGTATTTCAGTGTGTATTATATACAGCATTGTTCCTTTTGATCTGCAGTGGATTATTTACAACAAACTTCATGAGGGAATAAATATACTGTGAAGCAGTAGTCAGAATGTCCAACTCCTTAAGCAGCTGTCTACAACATGATTGTGCGTGAGGACCACATATTATTTTTACACCACACATTTTTGTCCAACAAAGACTTTCTTCCTTAATGATAAGTTACCCCAGAATATTATTCCATATGACATTACTGAATGAAAATATGCAAAATATGTCAACTCACTGATTTGCCTCTCCCCAAGATTTGCAATGATTCTAAGTGCAAATCTGGCTGAACTAGTTTCTTTTAGCAGTCCCAAAATGCACTTTTTCAAATTTAAATTCTCATCAATATGGACACCTAAGAATTTGGAAGTTTCTACCCTGTTTATTATTTCCTTACCATGCATGATACTTATCGTTGGTGAAGTACCCCTAGATGTGTAGAAGCGAATATGCTGACTTTTTAAAATTGAGAGTGAGACCATTCTCAAGAAAAACAGGCAACAGTATTTTGAAGAACTTTGTTTACCATTTCCTCTGTTTCTGTATGTATTCTTGGATTGATTACAATACTAGCATCATTTGATAAAAGAACTAACTGTGCTTGTTGTATGTTAGACAGAAGTTCGTTTACATGTATGAGGAATAGTAGTGGGCCTCAGACTGAGCCTTAGGGAGCCCTATATGGGATTTCTCCCAACCCAGAATTACGTCCCCCGACTATACTGGTGGAGTGTGCAAGTTTCTGCATTCTTTTGGTTAGATATGACATTATCCATTGGTTGGCTGTATCATCAGTCCCATAAAACTTCAATTTATCTAAGAGAATGCTGTGATTCACACAGTCAAATGCCTTAGATAGGTCATCCAAAATACCAACTGGCACTATTTTTTATTTAATGCTTGTAAAATCTGGTGATTGTACATGTAAATGGCATTCTCAGTAGAACAACCCTTCTGAAACGCAAATTGTGAGTTGGTGAGGATATTATCGTTACGAAGGTGAAGTATTAATCTGGAATACATCACATTCTCAAACATTTTGGAAAATGATGTCAGCATTGAAACAGGTTGGTAGTTATTGACATCTCTCTTATCACCATTCTAAAAGAGAAGTTTATTAATGGCATATTTCACTTCCTCTGGTAAAATGCCTTGAGTTTGTGGTGCACTGCGTATTTCTGATAAGACTGAGCTTATTATGTGACAAAAAATCTGTATTATTGTATTGAAAAATCATCAAAGCCAGATAAGCTCTTATTTTTAAGAGAATATATAACTTTCTTAATTTCAGAAGGAGAAGTTGGTGATGCATTCATTTGACTGAGTTTTATAGGAGTTACTTTTGCAACATACTGCTGTGCTTTCTCTCTTGAACTATTTCTACTTATAATCTCTCCTACATTTAAGACATGATTCTTAAATACATTTGCTGTCTGTGATTCACCATTTTAGCCCTTCCATTCAGTTCCATAGTGACGATGTCTTGTTCTGTAGCTGGTTGTCCAGTTTCTCTTTTCACTACATACCATATAGCCTCAGCAGAGCTGAAAGATTCATTTATGAAGTTAGTTAATGGGCTTGTATATTATCTATTAATTCTTTAAGTACAAAGATAAGCTCTTCATCTACTACTGCTGTCTTCTTATTTTTTTACTGTTTTCCTGGTTTCATGCTTTGTGGTACTTAATAGCATCATTGTACTTCAGACATAATTTTTTACTGGAACAGTGTTTGATTTTAGGAATAACTGTTGTAGTTTCTATTCTATACCAGAAAAATATTCATTCCAGGAATTTTCATAGTCTCTGTGGATTATTTATCAACCTATGCCTGTCTTTTACACATTAGCTATTGTTTCTGTTTCTATGTTCCTTGTTTCAATCCTTATAAGCCGCTTTCCTTTTATTCTCAGCATTTAGTATTATTTTCTCATTTGCTGACTTTTTCCGGCATGCAAATCTTCTTGCATCTTCAATAATAGCTTAAGAACTCTGGCTCACTAATTTTTTTTCTGGATTCTTTTTTAATGGAAAAGAGATATTTAATAGTCTGGGAGGATTTCTTAATATGAATGGTGAGCTCCATGCGTTTCTTAATATCTTGCTCTTGTTGGGCATTGCTGTTTATATGAATATTTTTGATTTTGGGAAATGACTGCTCAAAGTTTAGTTTAAATATTGTACAGAATTTAGATAATTTTGCATCTACATTGTTATCTGTGTACACTTCATCCCACCTTTGGTCTGATAATACCGTTGATAAGTCTTGAATTTTGGAATTTGAAAAAGATCTTTTGTGTATCTGCAGTTTGCTGTGCTAATCCAATGCAGCTTTTACTTTTATTAACTGGCAAAAAGAGAAGAGAGTTAAAGATCTTTTACATATACAACACAGTGTTCCCTATCTATATTTGTAACAACATGATCAGTTACTGACATTTACATACAAAAATTGTGAAGAATGGTATTGAGACTGCTGCTGTTAAGTCCATGATATTTTCGTTTATATTTTCGTCTCCACATAAGATTATCTTGTTCTTGGACACTGAATGTTGTCCAGAACTTAAGTTAATTTGAATAAAAAAGTATCTGTCGCTCACTAAGTTGTCAGTAAACACAAAGAATAACAATATTTTTTTGTAAATCCCAAAATCTGTTAGGTCAATACTTGATATCTCAAATGTCTCTTACCACTAACTCTGGTAACATTATGGCTGAGTTTAGGGGTTCCCAATTTGATATATATAATCTGCCTCAATTAAAGGAATTTGTACAAGAGAGACTTCCATCCTAAATTAGGAAAATGTTTTATTTGGATTTCTGTATCTATCCACCAGAGTTCTGTGATGAAAATAACTGTACAGTTTAAAGTCTGAAATTCACTTTCAAATTGGTGTATTTTATTTTTTTATTGATTGAATGTTTTGATGAAGAAGTTTTAGACCTGTATGAACTTCAGTGTTACATGTCCTTGTGACCTTTCACTGATTCTGGTGCCTAATAAGAGGGCTTTTTGATCTGGTGGACTCCATCCTTTGTAGGCTAACTGTAGAAGTTCTTATATTAATGTGATGTACATAGTGATCCAAATACACAGAGAGGACGTTGGCTAAGAACTTTGCCAGTTTGGTTCAAAATGGCTCTGAGCACTATGGGACTTAACAGCTGTGGTCATCAGTCCAATAGAACTTAGAACTACTTAAACCTAACTAACCTAAGGACATCACACACACCCATGCCCGAGGCAGGATTCGAACCTGCGACCGTAGCAGTCGTGCGGTTCCGGACTGCGCGCCTAGAACCACGAGACCACCGCGGCCGGCTTTGCCAGTTTGTATGATGGTGAACCGATGATAGATATGATGAGGTGGAAAGGTGTGCCACAATTATGAATCATGAGTGGATATAAACAGTAGGTGGCTGTGACATTTTATCCGTTTGACATCGCTGAAAGCCAAAGAACATTTTACTTAGTTTGTTTAAACTAGGCCTTCTGAGTTTCTTTTCTTCTGTGGAGATAAAAATTTTATTTATTACATGTAAGAACTGAAGTAATTAGTACACAAAACGACATTTCTATTAATGCAGCTGCAAAACCTATGCTAAAGATTACTAGTTCCCAAAAACGTTTTGAAGTTATAATCACTACCAAGTATGATAACAGTGTTAATTTATGATAAATGTAAATAATATACACTCTTCTTGAAAGGGAAAACTTGATTTAACACGACGTGTTCGTTAAAATATGTTCTACAGCAACTAAATCACAAAGAGCGAGTTACTATGAAATAGCTTATGCTAACAATTGCAACTTTCGAAGATTCCCAAAAAAATACGTTTATTCTTGCTGGTGTGCACTGGAATTCAAGGTGAAGTACTCTTTGGCAGGCCGGCCGTTGTGGCCGTGCGGTTCTAGGCGCTTCAGTCTGGAACCGCGTGACTGCTATGGTCGCAGGTTCGAATCCTGCCTGGGGCATGGATGTGTGTGATGTCCTTAGGTTAGTTAGGTTTAAGTAGTTCTAAGTTCTAGGGGACTGATGACCACAGAAGTTATGTCCCATAGTGCTCAGAGCCATTTGAACCAACTCTTTGGCAGTAATTATAAATCACAAACACTGATATCCTACGAAATAAGCTGTTCACAACACTCATAACTGACGAAAATTTTCAAAAATATGCTTTTGTAAGTATATGGAAATTTTCAAACACAAACCTATGTATCACAGATTACACAGTTGAATCGGGAATTGTTTTTTGATGAAGATAGGCCCACTATTACCAAAAAATTCTAAAAGAGCACAATTTTAGTCTATAGTTGACAACAATACAAGTTAATTATACATATCTACAAATGTCTGCTCCTACATAACAGTTGAGGGTGGGTAAAATGTGAAAGAGGTTTTTCTCTAAAAACTTACTATTGTCTGTTTTCAACAATTGATTGTGGCTTGCTGGATATCGAAACAATGATCAAGGATTACTTTATTACATAGATTATCATACATTTACATGAACACATGTTGTCATGATACTATAAGAACAAGTTAAAGCCGATTCACACTGGCTGTCATGGCACCGTCATGTCTCGGCACCACCACATCAAGGTATATTCACACTGTCCATCATGTCGAGGCATTTCAGGTTCCACAATCTCAATTTGCTTGGATGTCAACTGTTTTTATGCGTCATGTGCACATACACAATGCAGTAGCTTATATACATGATGCTAGGGTCCATATTTTTACGAAAAAAGCATTTATTGGACTCTTATTGTTTGTAGTTTGCAGATATAACTTGTAGAGTAGAGAAGGAAGACAGATGTGCAAAATGATCCAAAGAAAGGGGGTGGGTCTGACAAAGTCATTACATGGTACAGAAAGGGACTTTTGCACACTATGCCAGGAGCTCAAGAAAGCAGAATATGAATTTTATAGTTCGAAATGCAAAGCACCAGCTTTTTCATTTGTTACATCAAACAGCCCACAGAGTTAATAAAACAAACAGTGGTATGAGCTGCCATCACATCCCATGAAAAACTGGTTTGGTTAAGGTTAAGTTTAGCTGCCAGTCCAGTGTAATTTTTTGTGCAACAGATTTATCTTCCTCAGTACCTTTCCCCTCAAGATCTATGGGTTTCCTTTACATCTTGTATTTGACTTTTAATACTTCAAATGCCTTATTTGGACTGGGATTAACTAATGAAACCATATAAATATTGATCACTTATGCTTGCAAAACTGTTTGACATACATTCCAGACAGCTACTTAACAACAAATAAGCCTGCATCAAACACATATTTAAACAAGCAACTCTAATACATTACTCAACATACACTCCTGGAAATTGAAATAAGAACACCGTGAATTCATTGTCCCAGGAAGGGGAAACTTTATTGACACATTCCTGGGGTCAGATACATCACATGATCACACTGACAGAACCACAGGCACATAGACCACAGGCAACAGAGCATGCACAATGTCAGCACTAGTACAGTGTATATCCACCTTTCGCAGCAATGCAGGCTGCTATTCTCCCATGGAGACGATCGTAGAGATGCTGGATGTAGTCCTGTGGAACGGCTTGCCATGCCATTTCCACCTGGCGCCTCAGTTGGACCAGCGTTCGTGCTGGACGTGCAGACCGCGTGAGACGACGCTTCATCCAGTCCCAAACATGCTCAATGGGGGACAGATCCGGAGATCTTGCTGGCCAGGGTAGTTGACTTACACCTTGTAGAGCACGTTGGGTGGCACGGGATACATGCGGACGTGCATTGTCCTGTTGGAACAGCAAGTTCCCTTGCCGGTCTAGGAATGGTAGAACGATGGGTTCGATGACGGTTTGGATGTACCGTGCACTATTCAGTGTCCCCTCGACGATCACCAGTGGTGTACGGCCAGTGTAGGAGATCGCTCCCCACACCATGATGCCGGGTGTTAGCCCTGTGTGCCTCGGTCGTATGCAGTCCTGATTGTGGCGCTCACCTGCACGGCGCCAAACACGCATACGACCATCATTGGCACCAAGGCAGAAGCGACTCTCATCGCTGAAGAGGACACGTCTCCATTCGTCCCTCCATTCACGCCTGTCGCGACACCACTGGAGGCGGGCTGCACGATGTTGGGGCGTGAGCGGCAGACGGCCTAACGGTGTGCGGGACCGTAGCCCAGCTTCATGGAGTCGGTTGCGAATGGTCCTCGCCGATACCCCAGGAGCAACAGTGTCCCTAATTTGCTGGGAAGTGGCGGTGCGGTCCCCTACGGCACTGCGTAGGATCCTACGGTCTTGGCGTGCATCCGTGCGTCGCTGCGGTCCGGTCCCAGGTCGACGGGCACGTGCACCTTCCGCCGACCACTGGCGACAACATCGATGTACTGTGGAGACCTCACGCCCCACGTGTTGAGCAATTCGGCGGTACGTCCACCCGGCCTCCTGCATGCCCACTATACGCCCTCGCTCAAAGTCCGTCAACTGCACATACGGTTCACGTCCACGCTGTCGCGGCATGCTACCAGTGTTAAAGACTGCGATGGAGCTCCGTATGCCACGGCAAACTGGCTGACACTGACGGCGGCAGTGCACAAATGCTGCGCAGCTAGCGCCATTCGACGGCCAACACCGCGGTTCCTGGTGTGTCCGCTGTGTCGTGCGTGTGATCATTGCTTGTACAGCCCTCTCGCAGTGTCCGGAGCAAGTATGGTGGGTCTGACACACCGGTGTCAATGTGTTCTTTTTTCCATTTCCAGGAGTGTATACTTTAAAAAACATCATTTTTTCCTCTGTTGCAGTGTCAGAAGATTTTAGTCCATTTCTTTGTGAAACACTTAAAACGCCTGATGACATTCACATAAATTCCACTTACCAGTCGATCTGATTCTACCGACAGTACTTTTTTCACTTCGTCTTACAGCCATACTGCAATCCATTTCATTGTAAAATATTACATTTGGTATCACTAAGTATAAAAATCCACTTTATAAATGTAATAGAGGACAAGTAATTTAGTATGTTCATGTTGTACAATTTAGACTGCTGCCTCACTGCTTCAATTAATATTTCGTCATCTATTACGAATTTTAATAAAACAAAACAATGAAACAAAACAATTTATAACAAAAACAACCAACAAATAGCTGATATCAACCATGAAAACCATGACAAAACGAAATATGGAGATCTGCCTGTGGGGTGGCAGGTGCTAATAAAGAATTATTTCTATTATTTGTTGCCATTCTCAACACAGGCTCTCTAACTACAATGTTGGCAACCAGAAAGTGATTATCAAAACGTGATGCCTGCAATTAAAGTTCACTGTGCCCACTCTGATGGAGAATTTAAGTCATTGATTATTGAAGTTCATTACTCTGAGGATCTAGGATGATGTCTGGGATTCACAGAAAATGCAGTTTACTATAACAATTTTCACTATATTCTGAAAACCATAAAGCATAAAATACCAGACAAATGATTACCCATATTCGCTATTATACTATCACAGCTGTTCAGAGTCTATTGCGCGGATCCTATTATCCCTAGATAACGAAACTGTTCAATAATCGATATCGATGTAAATGTTCAAAGTGAATGCTCGCCAAAATTTGATGTTAATACTCATCAAACGCCACACTAGTAATGGTAGAAAGTCTGTCTTGTGGCGACACGTGAAACTACGACATCCGCAAACAGAATAAATCACTGAAGTTGTGCCGCTATTAACACTTTACCCCAATGCGAACTCATTGTTATGTGCATACCAAGTTACATGCTACAGCATCCAAGGCTGTTTCTTGCAACTGCACAAATGCAACGCGGTTTCTGACACGGAGTGTGCGCTGATACGAATCTAGAAGAGAACTGGGGCCTTACACTAGCTCGCACACTTTTATTTATATAGCCATGGTGCGGACCGCCGAAGGCGCAGCCGACAAAATTTGCCTTCCAGACCAGCCGCCAGGTCTAGCAGAACAACACTTCAAGTTATTACATAATTAATTGCTTCATTCGCTGAAGGCCAATGAAGCTCTCGATTTAATTGTGCAATCAGCACACAGGTAAGTATCTATAATAAAATTCTAATGTGGCTAGGTTAAATACTTTTGACGAGAGAATTATTTTAGCTGTACTGCACACAATAGATGACCTCTGAACTTGCGCTTTGGAGAGACGCTACAGCTATAGTTTTATAGCTACCTTTTTGAAACTTCTCACACCTTTGTTGTTATAACGTATCTCCATTCTACCTAAATTTAAACATCCTAGCTTTATCTAATCCTTACTTAATCGATCTTGCTTCCGTACTGTTAGGACACAAAAACAGAAAATCATAAATTTCAACCAAAATATTACTTTGTGAGATCCAGCATGCTGTTTCCATTAAATTACAATGAAAAACAAATCCAAATATAAATTTTGAAGTTTCTAGCTCCTTCCTGTTACGCCGATGATTTTTTTATGTAAAACATCCAAATTTCGAAAACTGTTAAAGCTACTAAACTGAAACTTGACACATTATCGTTTTAGCATCACTCCTGACATGCTATCAACTTTTCAGATTACTTACTTTATTTTTAAGGTATTGTGCAACATTCGTGATGTCATAGCTAGTTACAGAGGAATAGGCTGGCACACAATGGAAAGTACATGAATTCTATATGGCGTGAGTAGGCTGCTTCCCTACATGCCAATGGCTGTGTATCAGAAGAAAATGAGTCTGGAATCACACGATCAACAACGAATAGATGATGTCAGCTATCAAAACTATCTTCCCAAGAAACCTTGCCAGTGTCATGATGTGTTGTGAATTGAAGCATGTTTTGACAGGACACACTGTGATGTGACACGACAGCCAGCGTGGTGGTGGTGGTTGTTGGGATGTTTAAGGGGGACTAAACGGCTAAGGTAATCAGTCCCCCATCCCAAAAACAAGCGAGACAAAGTCGCAGAGTAGATAAAACCCCAAGGGGAAGGAGACTGCCCCCCCCCCCCCCAGGTGCTAAAGAACACAAATTAGGCAACGAACATTACAGAAAAGAAGAGTACAGACGAACACCAGGCAGAAAGAAATAGAAGAAAAGAAGATGGCCGGAGACTGGTTGACTGACCACAACAACAAAAAAGGGAAAGAGTCAACCAACCGACTACACACTAAAAGCTGCAACCAAATATGAGAGACTCGAGGACAAGAGACACACAAAGGGAAAGGTGCAGGACCACTCTAAATGGAACCATAAAAAGGACTAGCACGGATAAAATGTAAAACACTGTCAGCCATGGAGGCATCGTCGCATAAAATCAAAGGCAAGGTTCCCGGGAGATTAAAAGACTGCCGAAGGGTGCGCAGTCGGGGACACTCCAATAAAACGTGGGCGACCGTCAGCCGGGACCCACACCGACACAGGGGGGGATTCTCCTGACGTAAAAGATGGCCGGGCGTCAGGTATGTATGGCCGATGCGGAGCCGACACAGGATGACAGAGTCCCTGCGAGAAGACCGCAGGGAGGAGCGCCACACATCGGTCGTCTCCTTGACAGCCCACAGTTTATTCTGGGCTGTCATGCCATGCCACTCAACATACCACACCCCAAGCACCTTACGGCGCAACACCAGCTGCAGGTCGCGAGCTGTGAGGCCGATCTCCAAAGCTGGGGCATCGATCGCCCCTTTGGCCAGCCTGTCAACACGTTCGTTCCCCGGGATGCCAACGTGACCTGGCGTCCAAACCAAGACCACCGAACGACCAGAGCGGGCAATGGCGGAAACAGACTCCTGAATAGAGGACACTAGAGGAGAAGAGGGATAGCAGCGGTCGATGGCCTGAAGGCTGCTCAGGGAGTCACTGCAGATGACGACGGACCTACCTGAGCAGAAACGCATATGCTCAAGAGCGCGCAAGATGGCCACCAGCTCTGCAGTAAAAATACTGCAGCCAGCCGGCAAGGAGCGTTGCTCAACATGGGCAGCGTGAGCAAAAGCGTAGGCAGTGCGACCATCAACCAAGGAACCATCAGTGTAGACAGGCTCACAGCCCGGAAATTATTTGAGGAGCGCAAGAAAACGGCGACGGAGGGCCACAGGCTGAACCGAGTCCTTATGTCCCTGTGCCAAATCCAGACGGACGGACGGCCGGGACAAACACCAGGGAGGCATAGGTGTACGGACCCGGAAGGGAGGCAGAAGAGGGAACGACTCCAGTTCTGACAGCAGGGACTGGACACGGACAGCTACGGAAAGCCCAGACCTAGGTCGCCGTTCGGGCAGATGGAGGACCATGGCAGGGAAAAGCAGGCGACGATTGGGATGGCCTGGCGAGCAATGCACGTGGACAGCATAGTCGGCGAGCAGTCGATGGCGGCGAATCCGCAGCGGGGGAACCCCGGCCTCCACCAGTAGACTATCCACGGGGCTGGTGCGAAAAGCGCCAGTTGCAAGCCGAACCCCACAGTGGTGTATGGGGTCTAACAACTTCAACACTGAGGGCGATGCAGACCCATAGGCCAGGCACCCATAATCAATGCGGGACTGCACAAGGGCTCTGTACAATCGCAGCAGCGTGCAGCGATCTGCACCCCAAGACGTGTGGCTAAGGCAGCGGAGGGCGTTGAGGTGCCGCCAGCATTTTTGCTTCAGCTGAGTAACATGAGGAACCCACGTGAGCCGGGCATCAAACACGAGTCCCAAGAAGCGGCAAGTGTCCACCACTTCAAGCAGGTGGCCGCCGAGGTAAAGTTCAGGATGAGGGTGGACCGTCCGACGCCTGCAGAAGTGCATAACTCGAGTCTTGGCTGCAGAGAACTGAAAACCATAAGTCAGAGCCCATGATGCTGCCTTGCGAACGGCGACTTGCAGCCTGTGGTCGGCGACTCCCGTAGTCGTGGAGCTAAATGAGATGCAGAAGTCGTCGGCATACAAAGAAGGAGACACCGACGACCCCACTGCTGCAGCCAGACCATTAATGGCCACTAGAAATAAGGAGACGCTCAACACTGAGCCCTGCGGGACCCCATTTTCCTGTATATAAGATGAACTAGAGGTGGCACCAACTTGCACCCGGAAAGAGCGGCGCAATAAAAAGGTTTGAAGAAAAGCCGGGAGCCGACCACGAAGACCCCACTCATGCAACGTGGCGAGGATGTGATGCCGCCATGTGGTGTCATACGCCTTCCGCAGATCGAAAAATACAGCAACGAGATGCTGACGTCGGGCAAAGGCCATACGGACTGCAGATTCCAGCCGCACCAAATTGTCCGTGGCAGACCGGCCCCGACGGAAGCCACCCTGGGATGGAGCGAGGAGACCGCGCGACTCAAGGACCCAACACAAACGCCGCCCCACCATACGTTCGAGCAATTTGCACAAAACGTTGGTGAGGGTAATGGGACGATAGCTGTCCACCGCCAGTGGGTCCGCACCGGGCTTCAAGATGGGGACAATAACACCCTCTCGCCATTGCGACGGGAACACGCCTTCGCTCCAAATGCGATTAAATCTCGCGAGAATGTGTCTCTGGCAGTCCCTGGAGAGATGCTTCAGCATCTGCGCGTGGATGCAGTCTGGGCCTGGTGCTGTATCAGGGCAGTCGGCGAGGGCAGCGAGGAATTCCCTCTCGCTGAAAGGAGCATTGTATGTTTCAGAACGACGCGTGCGGAATGAGAACGGCGTCCGCTCGGCTCGCTCCTTTAGAGAGCGAAAAGCGGGGGGATAGGATGCAGTCGCAGAGCTCTGAGCAAAGTGCGCGGCAAGCCGTTCAGCAATGGCGGCAGCGTCCGTGCAGACAGCGCCGGCCGGGGAGATCCCAGGGACACCCGTAGGGGTCTGGGATCCATAAATCCGCCGGATCCGGGACCACACGAGCGAGGGGGAGACACGGGAGCCCAGGGATGAGACATACCTCTCCCAGCACTCCTGCTTACGCCGCGCAATAAGACGACGGGCGAAGGCATGGAGCCTCTTAAAGGCGATGAGGGTCTCCAGAGACGGGTGCCGTCTATGACGCTGAAGAGCCCGCCTATGGTCGCGAATAGCCTCAGCAATCTCCGGCGACCACCAGGGGACAGCCTTCCTCCGAGGGAGGCCAGAAGAATGGGGGATGGAAGCCTCGGCCGCTGAAATGATGGACGTGGTTAAAACACGGACCACCTCGTCAATGTTACCCTGTGGGGGAGACTCAATGGTTGCAGCGGAAGTAAAAGCCGGCCAGCCAGCCCTGTGGAGAGCCCAGCGGGACAGGCGCCCAGAAGAATGACACTGGGGCAGTGACAAATAGATGGGAAAATGGTCACTACCACACAGGTCAGGATGCACTCTCCAGTGGAGGGATGGGACAAGTCCAGGGCTGCAAATAGAGAGATCGATGGCCGAGAACGAGCCATGGGCCACACTGAAATGCGTGGGAGCACCGGTGTTCAAGAGGCTAAGGTCGAGCTGAGCCAACACATGCTCCACGGCCCGACCGCGGTCATCGGAAACAGTCCCACCCCATACAAGGTTGTAGGCATTGAAATCGCCCAGCAGCAAAAAAGGTGGCGGCAGTTGGGCTATCAGAGCAGCCAGGACATGCTGCGCGACAGCACCATCAGGTGGAAGGTAAATACTGCAGACGGTAATAGCCTGTGGCGTCCACACCCGAACAGCGACAGCCTCTAAAGCTGTATGTAGAGGTACAAACTCGCTGTGAAGAGAGTTAAGGACATATATGCAGACGCCACCAGACACCCGTGCATAAGCTCCCCGGTTCTTAAAATAACCCCGATAGCCACGGAGGGCGGGGGTTCGCATTGCTGGAAACCAAGTTTCCTGCAGAGCAACGCAAAGGAAAGGATGACGGCTGAGAAGTTGGCGGAGCTCAGCTAGATGGTGGAAGAAACCGCTGCAGTTCCACTGGAGGATGGTATTAGCCATGGATGGGAAAGGCGTGAAGGGACTGGGGAGGCAGATTACGCCTCCGGGGCCCCTCCTGCTACTGAGTCACCACCTGGACAACTATCTATTGCATCCGAGGGACTGGCGAGATCCATGTCCTCAGCGGACGCCAGAATCTCCACCTCATCCTCAGACGCAGAGCTTGTAGGAAGCGGTGGAATGGGTGCCACCACAATGTCGGTAGCCTTGGGGAGTTTCTTCTTCTTCTGCTTCTCGTGCTGTGCCTTTGGTGGCTCAGGCTGGGAGGGCGTCACTGGGTCAGTCTCAGGGACAGATGACGACTGTGTGTCCCGACGACCAGGGACCGGCGGTTGTTTAAGCCACTTGCGGCTTTCGGCCTTGGTACCGGTCGGAACTTGGGAAGGGCGGTCCCCAAGGGACCCCTTCCTTACGAGAGTAGCCAAAGAAGTCTTACGCTTCTCCGGCGGGGAAGGGGGAACTGATGTCCCCGATGGGTGGGGGGGTGTTGCTCCTGAAGTAGATGGAGCAGGAGCAACAGTGGGTTTAGTGCCCCCCACCATCAAGGGGGCAGGTGTGGGACTTCGACTCTGAGAGCTGACTGGAGCGGATGGAACTGTAGCAGGAGTGACAGTTGCGGCATAAGAAGCTGTCATGCGCACTGGATGAAGCCGATCATATTTCCGCTTCGCCTCAGTGTACGTCAGGCGGTCGAGAGTCTTGATTTCCATGATCTTCCGCTCCCTCTGCAGAATCGGACAGTCTGGCGAGCAAGGCGGATGGTGCGCACCACAGTTCACACAGTTTGGAGGCGGGGCACAGGGATGATCAGGATGGGATGGTCGACCGCAATCGCGACAGACGAGGTCGGAAGCACAGCGTGAAGACATATGGCCGAACTTCCAACACTTGAAGCACTGCATCGGGGGAGGGATATAAGGCTTGACATCACAACGGTACACCATCACCTTGACCTTCTCAGGTAACGTGTCACCCTCGAAGGCCAAGATGAAGGCACCGGTGGCAACTTGACGATCCCTCGGACCCCGGTGGACGCGCCGGACTAAATGGACACCTCAGCGCTCCAAGTTGGCGCGCAGCTCGTCATCGGACTGTAAAAGGAGATCCCTGTGGAAGATAATGCCCTGGACCATATGCAGACTTTTATGGGGCGTGATAGTGACGGAGACATCCCCCAGCTTAGTACAAGCGAGCAAGGCCTGCGACTGGGCTGAGGATGCCGTTTTTATCAATACCGATCCGGACCGCATCTTGGACAAGCCCTCCACCTCCCCAAACTTGTCCTCTAAATGCTCTACAAAGAACTGAGGCTTCACGGACATAAAAGATTCCCCATCAGCTCTGGTACAGACAAGATATCTGGGCGAATACGTCTCACTTTCATGCAATGCCTTTCGTTCCTCCCATGGTGTGGCGAGGGAGGGGAACGATTTGGGGTCATACACATTAGCCTTAAAGTGAGCTTTGGAACGCTTAGAGACTGCTGACGGCTGGCCGCCAGCGAGAGATGATGTACCACGCTTCATTGCGGGTCATCCGCCCTGATGCCACCTACTCCGACCAAGGGCCCTCCCCACGGGCGCCACCCAGCCACAGCAAAGGCCACCTGGCAGGATGGCCATTGCCGGGAGTCCCGATGCCCCAGGGAGATGGGCACCTACTCCTTGGCATACGTGGGGAGTTAACGGCGCAGGCATCAGTAGAGCGATCCCTGTGTTGTCAGGGGGCTACAACCAAGAGGGTACATGGCGGCCCCACCACAACGGACTGGCTACCGTGCTGGATGTTAGGTGACATGTGGTCCATGGGCGTCGTCAGTGCAGAAAATGGCCCTGCACAGTGCTTGGCAGAAAGTGCACGCAGGAGCGTATCCACGCCCAAGCGATGGAGAGCGGGCAGGACTGCAATGCAACGACGAATAAGATGGCGAAAGTTCTCAACACAACATGGACACAATGCACCAAGTAAGGCGCCCTTCCCCAATCGGCTCGCTCTTCGGAAAAATTTTGAGATATGGAGGTCAAACCCGACAGGGGACCATCACATAAGGCCGAAACGTTTGAGACTCCTTTTAGTCGCCTCTTACGACAGGCAGGAATACCGCGGGCCTATTCTAACCCCCGAACCCGCAGGGGGTCAGCCAGCGTGAACTGGCCTTTAGAAAAGAAGGAAATATTACATCATTTAATTTTATATGCTTTATGGTTAATAGGTTGATGATCTGACAATATTACTGAATATGTGAGGCCTCTTTAAAATCATCTTTAGGACAAGTTTCGTACTCCTCCATTGTATAATAAGCCTTATTTCTAAATCATTTCTATTTGGCGTTTGTAACAACAATTCACAATGGCTATCACAGAATTATCATGTCACAGCACAGTCATGTCAAGATGTATTCACACTGTCAGTCACATCACAGCATTTCAAGTCAATATAGGTCAAGTGATCTCAACTTGGATGACTCTCCTCAAACGTTTTTCGTGAGAACTTCAATCTTTGCAAGATGATTTTCAGTTGAATGATATTTTCACCCTGTAGTGGAGTGTTCGCAGATATGAAACTTCCTGGCAGATTAAAACTGTGTGCCAGACTGAGACTCGAAATCGGGACCTTTGCCTTTTGAGGGCAAGTGCTCTACAATCACATCTCACAACCCATCCTCAAAGCCTTACCTCCGTCAGTACCTCGTCTACTACCTTCCAAACTCCAAAGAAACACTCCTGCAAGAGCAGAACTAGCACTCCTGGGTGAAAGGATATTGTGGATACATACTTTGTCTCAGCCAGGGGAATGTTTCCAGAATGAGATTTTCACTGCTATGAAACTTCCTGTCAGATTAAAACTGTGTCCCAGACAGAGACTCGAACTCCATATCTTTGCCTTTCGTGGGCAAGTGCTCTACCAACTGAGCTATCCAAGCACGAATCACGACCCATCCTCAGAGTCCACAGTCTGGCACACAGTTTTAATCTGCCAGGTGGTTTCATATCAGTGCACACTGCTGCAGAGCGAAAATCTCATTCTGGAAACATCCCCCAGGATTTGGCAAAGCCATGTCTCTGCAATATCCTTTCTTCCAGGAGTGCTAGTTCTGCAAGTTTTGCAGAAGAGTTTCTGTGAAGTTTGGAAGGTAGGAGACGGCGGAAGTTAAGGCTGTGAGGAGGGGTTGTGAGTCGTGCATGGGTAGCTCAGTTCGTAGAGCACTTGCCTGTGAAAGGCAAAGGTCCTGAGTTTGAGTCTCGGTCCTCCACACAATTTTAATCTGCCAGGAAGTTTCGTTTGATTTTCAATTGCTTTTACATATGAAGCTGACATACACAATGTGGTAGTATATATATGTGGATGCTGGATTCCATATTTATACGAAAATGAAATCAGATTCAAATGGTTTGCCACTTGCAGAGATGGCTTGTATATTAAAGAAGTAAGACAGAATTGCAAAAGAACGCAAAAACAAGTATTGGTCGGAAAAATGTCATTATGTGCTGTAGAAGGGAATTTCACTCACTATACAGGGAGCACAAGGAAGAGGAATTTTCATCTTATAAATATTTTATAAAGTCAAAGCACCAGTTTTTTTTTCATTTGTAACATCAAACTGCACTCAAAAAAGACTAATAGGAACAATGTTATGCGCTGCCATCACATCTCATAAAAAATTTATTTGTTTAAGGTTAAGTTTTGTTACCAGTTCAGCGAAAATATTTGTGCTGTAGTCACATCTCCATCGATACCTTTCCCTTCAAAATTTATAGGTTTCCTTTACGTTTTATATTTGGCTTATAATGGTTCAAGTGCCTTATTTTCACTGAGGTTAGCAATAGAAAATACATAAATATTGACCACTGATGCTTTCAGAACCGTTCACACACAATTCAGAGAGCTACCTAATAATAAATAAGCCTGCCACAAACACACACTTAAACAAACAACTGTAATATATCACTTAATGCAAACTTCACAAAAAGGCATTTTTCCACTGTTGCAGGGCCTGAAGGTTTCAGTCCATTTCTTCAAGAAACGTTACAAATGCCTGATAATATACAAATAAATTCCACTTACTAATCAATCTTATTCTGTCGACAGTACTTTTATCACTTCAAGTTGCACCCATATTTCAATGCATTTAATTGTAAAATATTAAATATGGTACCAGTATGCCCAAAAATCCACTTCATAAATGTAGTAGAAGACAATTTTGTACAATTCAGACTGCTGCCTCACTGCTTCAATTAATCTTTTGTCATTCACCATAAAATTATAAACAGAAATAATGAAAGGAAACGATTTAAAACAAATAACAAAAATTCCGAACAACCAACAAGTGATATCAACAATGAAAACCAAAATGAAATAAAATATGAAGTTGTGTGCATGCTGTGTATTGGAAGTAAATGAGTTTTGGGGTCACATGATCAATCCAACAGATGATGTAAGCTGTCAAAACTTTCTACCTGAGAAACACTGGCTGTGCCACGATGTGATGTGACAACCAGTGTGGAT
The DNA here is from genome assembly GCF_023864275.1 of Schistocerca cancellata. Classification (NCBI taxonomy): domain Eukaryota; kingdom Metazoa; phylum Arthropoda; class Insecta; order Orthoptera; family Acrididae; genus Schistocerca; species Schistocerca cancellata. The sequence goes on from NC_064633.1 coordinate 525,212,470, forward strand.
GCTGCAATTTGAAATGTGTTGCAAAATGCCTTTAGACACACTCAGCCACACATTGCGTTCCTATGCTGATAACCTGTTAAATAGTTTTGCCGCCATGTACCGTCAAATGGGACTACTTGGCACAGTTTCTACTTCCAAATTACTACACAGTTTAGAAATTTTGCATGACAGACACATTGATTGTGAATAAACTCCAGTGGCCATATGTTTTAGTTAGTCTTCATCGTGAAATGAATGTTTATCTTTTGCTTATGCCTGAAACGTTCATTGTTCTTGCTGTCACAAGTTACCCTTCAGATGGGTAACTTGAGGAAGTAACTCAATCTCAATAGTAATCCTATGTTTTGATATCTGAGTTCCAAGTTAAACTATTTTTAGGTTATTTGGTACATGGCAGAAACAACCAATAAGAGAAATCATTAATCAGTTGCCAAACTAATGCATTTATCTCATCTTTATTACAAAATACAACTAAATACAAAATATCTCACTTGATTTAAATATGACCAGGCACATTGAATACATATCTACCCCTACTCATTACTTAATTTGTACAATAACCTTCATTAACTGATGTGTCTTAAAATTGTCTGTGTCATCAGCTGCAGGAAATACAAATATATTTGTTTCCTTTTCTTGGTAGCTATGAAGAAATTTGCACTTATGGGCTCTATCAGTTTCTATTGAAAGTATTTTCTCTTCAAAAAATTTTCCTTTAGCTTCTTAGTGCCTTCATCATACATGAGTTTAATCGTTACAAAATTACTAACACTTGGCTCTATGTTTCCAGAGTGCTCCTCAAAATTTTTGTTACCATCATTTGCAATGGGTTCCCAAAACACTGTGTCACACTCTTTATCTGATGCATCAAAATGATCAAATTCATCACTTGTATCATGAACTAAGAATGATTAATTATCAGCTTTGGACTCTGAGTCATCATTGTTACATTGCTTCTGTTTTTGGGTCTCAGGCAGAACTAAACTGGAGCTGTCCCCATTTCACTTCACTGGAGTCAATAATTCTGTGCTCCTTCGTATTGACACCTTTGCTCCTGTTGTTCTTCAGATCTGCAAGCATTTGTTTTGAAATGCTTTCACCTGCAGTGAGCTGAAGCCTCTGTAGCTTTTTCAGTACACCATTTTCAGAAGTTTGAGTCTCATGCAATATTTTTTTCCAGTGTTGCTTTCTGGTGACTCTCTTCAATAGTTCTTTTTGGTATCCTTCCCAACACTTCTTGTACATCAAGAGGCGTGATTCCACTTGCCTGAAATCCTCTTATTAAATTCTTACCTGCTTTCTCACCCAGATGACAAACATTTCTCCGCACAATTTGGAAGGTGTCAGGAGTTGTTCTGACATGTTTGTATTTCTATTCATCAAGTACATTTCTCCATTCAACTTTGAAGGGTCTGAAGAATGCTAGGTCTAATGGCTTACACAGATGTGTTGCATTGGGTGCCAGTAGAACAACTTTGATATTGTTCTTCTCAGAGTCTTGTATCACCCTTATAGATATATGACTTGGGAGACTGTCACCAATAATAGCCTTTGGTCGATCTCCTAAGGATTTCAGATATGGTAAAGCTAAGGTACAGAAACAATTTTCAAAAATTGGGTCTTTTGTATCTAGCTCCCTAAGATCTACTTCCACCCATGTTTGATACAGGTGATCAGCCTTATAAACAATGTAACGGGGTAGTGAATGTCTACTAGCTGTTCCAGCACACATTGGTGATGTGTTTGAGTTGGAGGAGTCTACGAACCATTCTGGATGTTTGTAGGTCTGTCAAACAATAACATTCTTCCTTCCTGGTTCTTCACACAAGTTGGTCTGGTCATAATTTATAATAGCGTCAGTGTGTACATCATTTAGTGTTACCTCTAATGTTTTAAATTAGTTTGTTATTGATTCTTGATCAACAGCAGCTCTGAATCACTTGATGTTCTCTCTAAATGTCACTTTCATTTCATCAATTTGTCTCTTCAGAAATGATTTCACCCAGTCAGCACCAGGTCTGTGTTTTTATATCTTCATTGTTGCACACTAATTGTTTCTAGATCTTTTGACTATCAGTGACACATCAAACTCAGTCGAAGGGAAACCCTAGTCTGCAGTTAGCAGTAAAGAATCTGTCAACCTTTCTTCATCATCTGTTGATAGAATACATAGACACTCATTTATAAGTATTTTGGTGTTTTTTGCCAACTTATTCTACCAACAATTGTACTCTTAGACACACCATACATCCCATGAGCTTTTCTTACTGACATTTCTTTCTTCTTCACATCTCAAGCGAGTTGCAGGTTCTCATCTGAAAAATCATGGTATTTTCGGCACCCAAAGCGCCTATTGTACTGACTTGGCACGTTATTTGGTCTGAAACGTAATTAAAACTATTAACTGTATTTAATTTTGTGGATACCTACCACAGGATGTGTAATTTAGCCAACTGTCCAAAGTGAACTCAAAATTACAATTTATGTCTTAAATAAATATTACTTTCTTAGGTTGGCAGCAATGCAAAATACAAATCATTGGATGTTGTTGAAAATTGGGATTATGAAATTACGATATTCTCAGCTTTATAATTTCATTGCCTCAGGTAATGCACACAAAGTTTTTATGTATATTTTTCGAGAAAAACAGGTGCAGCACATAAATCCAACCGCAGTTACGCCCCCAACTTGATTTTTCCCGGAAAAATGTATATCTTACAAGCAAACATTCTGTTGCAGTCACCTGTTGTGTTATGGCAGTTCTCACTGATGCAACTCATGTCAAAGATATTCCAATGTATTGGTTCACATCATCCCCATTTGGACTTCAACCCAAATAACCTACATCTACATCTTTACCGTGAGGTGCGTGGCGGAGGGATATCCCATTATATAAATTAATAGGGTTCCTTCCTGTTCCATTCACGTGTGAAGTGCAGGATGAATGACTGTTTGAATGCCTCTGTGAATAGTAATTATTCTAATCTTATTCTCACGATCCCTATGTGAGTGATGCATACCAGGTTTTTGTATATTTCTAGAGTCATCATTTAAGCCCAGTTCTTGAAACTCTATTAATAGACTTTCTCAGGATAGTTCACATCTGTCTTCAAGAGTCTTCCATTTCAGTTCTTCACTATCTCTACAACACACTCCCACAGATTAAACAGACCTGTGGCCATTAGTGCTACCCTTCTCTATATAGGTTCAACATCCCCAACATATCTATCCAGTGCATGGTCAACTATTCTTTTAAATTTGAGCCTGAGTTGCTCTACATACTCCTGCCTGTGCTGAAAGTTTCAAGTTCTTCATTGGGATATGACACTATTGATTTTTATCTAGTTTACTGAACATATATATCTTTCTGCTTATTTTAATTGTCCTTTTTACTTTGTCAATCCTTGTTTCCACAACTGTGTCATGGTCACTGATACCAGTTTTGATCTGGACATCCTCAAAGGGATCAAGTCTATTAGTTGCCATTAGATCCAACATATCTCCATCATGAATGGTGTTCCAAACTATCTATTATAGGTAGTTTTCAGAGAAGGCATTTAATGAAGTTTCACAGGATGTATTGTCACACCCACCAATAACAAAATTGTTATTTTGCCAATCAATTGTTGGATGATCAAAGTCGCCACTTATGATTGCAATATGATTAGGAAACTTATGTACAAGTGAACTGAGATTTTCTCTAAAGTTTTCGATTACATCAGGAGATGAGTGGATGGAAGGATCCAGTTATCATTTTATGCCCTGCCCTGGTGCTGAATCTTGCCCAAACAATCTCACATGCAGCTTCACTTTCTATCTCAGTGGACTTGAGTTTTCCTGTCTATTGTGACGAATACACCACCTCCTTTTCCCATTTGACTATCCTTCCGATGTACACTTAAATTTTCCCTGAAAATCTCACTGCTATAAATTTCAGGTTCCAAACAGCTTTCTGTATCTAGTATTACACGACCTTCACTGCTTGTCATGAGTGATTAAAACTCTGGCACTTTGTTGCGAATGCTTTGGCAGTTTACCATTAGGATTTTAATACTCTCACCTGTGGGAGGCATTTCTTTCGATTTTACACCGATCTTCTGTGTTTCCTACAACTATCGTTATCTAGATTGGATGGAGGATCACCTATTCTAAGGAACCCTTGTGTGCAACCCACAAACACATTGAGCTACCTGAGTAACAGCCTCTGATGTGTAGTGTACACCTGACCTATTTAGGGGGACCTTACATTTCTCAACTCTATGGCGCAAGTCCAGGATGTCCCAGCCTACCTTGTCACAGAGCTTTCGAAATCTATGGTTCAGTTCTTCAAGGGTCACAATCAGTATTGGGGACAATGCTGCAAGGCTGGCCTTGTCAACCTTCTTTGCTAGTCACAGGAGTGACACAAGCATGACCTCGGAGCCCAGACGACATGCATCATTTGTTTCAACATGTGCCACAATCTAGAGTTGGTTGCACCCTGTTCCCTCAATGGCTGCCAGAAAGCCTCTTCAATATGTTAAATGAGGTCCCCAGGCAAACACACTGAGTGCGCCAGGTGTTCTTTCCCGTCCCTTACTGCCATTTCCCTAAGGGTACCATCATTTGCCACACGTCTGAACTGTCAACGAGAAATATATTAATTTTGCAGTTGTCTTCTCTTGACATTGGACAAAACAGGTTCCCTCAAAACCAGTGACGTGTCCCACTGACCCAGTTTCAGTTTCAGTGAAAGACAATACCTCAAACTTGTTGGTTAGGGAAAGCTGTACAACGTCCTCATTCCTCCCTGGAGCCCTTCCACACCAAACAGGACGTCTAGGTCTACCATTGGCATCCCACTCACAATCAGGTGGACAGATACTGACAGATCCTGTACTTTCTGCAGAGGAGAAACGATCCACAGGAGAGGATAGTACTTGAGGTACTGGTTCCTCTGGTACAGGTATCACAGTTACACGACTCTAAGGGGTTCTTCCAACACACTGATTCGCACCAGCTGGCAACTGCTTGACAGTAGTCAGAGCGATTTCCAGCTACTTACGAACGTCAACCTGTGATTGAGAACAACATTCACAGTGCGCCAGTATTTTGGCTGGTGCAATGTATTACAAGGCAGTGAACAAATAACTTTAATTATAAAATACCAGTGGTCACATGTGTCAGAGGGATGCCTTTTTTAGGATAGGGAAGGGGGAAAGAAAACGAATTTTAAGAGAGATTGGCAGACACACTCAGTTTGAGAAAACAGATGAACAGAAGTCAGATTTTAGCACACAGCCTCCATTTAAACTATGTTTAACAGAAAGTAATCAGAAACTGCAAGTTCATCTTCGCCAAAGCAGTTATATTTCCATTAGTATGCAGTATCAGTTATCTTTATTACACCAGAACATTCCGGAAATCAGAAATAAAGCTGATGAACTACTCATTTGTATTGATGAAATGAATTCATCTAACTAAATTGACATAATCTGCCTCTCTGAACATCAAGTGACCACTGGTATAGGTATGTTAGACATTTCAGGATTTAAGCTACCTTCCTACTTCTGCAGAGTATATATAGATGGAGGAGGAGTTGCCACATTTATTAAAAACTGTCATAAAATCAAGAACATTGACATTAATAAATTCTGTTTAGAGCAGCATCTAGAAGCATGTGCAACAGAAGTAGAGTTCCATAACAAATCCTATATAATAGTAACTATTTACCAAGTACCTGCAGGAAATTATAATCTATTCATAAATCATCTAGAAGCTCTTTTGGGTTATTTAACAGGAAGAAACAAAGAAATTTTGATTACTGGTGACTTTAATACAGATTTTCTAATGCAATCTTCCAGTAAACATTTACTGCAGTTAGTAATGTTGTCTTCTAACTCACACTGTAAACTTTCCAACTAGGATCACTAAATCCTTAAGAACAGCCATTGATAACATTTTTAAAGACAAATCAAAGGAACAAAATCATATCATAAAACCTGTAATAAATGGACTATCAGATCATGACATGCAGCTCCTTGTTTTAGATGTAAATTCTAAGCAGATTATCAAGACTGCTAAATCTGAGTACAGGAGAGTAGTCAATCAACCAAAAATTGAGTGTTTAAGAAAACTACTCAAAGATATGAACTGGAAAGATGTTTATAGTGCTCATGACATGAATGAAAAATATAACACATTCATGAACAATGCCAGTGCCATGTTTGAAAACTGTTTTCCTCTAAAAGTTACTCAAATTAAACAGAAGTCTATAATAAAACCATGGATTACACAAGCAATAGAGATTTCCCGTAAGACAAAAAGGAAAATGTATCTGTCGACCAAGAATAGCTCCAATGCTGATGATTTAACCAAATACAAAGAATACTGTAAAATATTAAAAAAAGTAATTCAGACTTCTAAACAAATGCACTACTTGAAGAAGATAGCAATGTCAGGAACAAAATAAAAACAATATGGGATATAGTGAAAGAGGAGATAGATAGAACCAGAAAGGAACAGGAGCAAATAGCATCAAAGGTAGATGACACATTAGTAACCCATGGGCATAGTGTGGCAAATCTATTTAACAAGTACTTTATCTCCATTACTGATAGAAAGGGATTGTCAGGATCAGTAAATAATGCCCTTGAATATCTGAAACTAGCCTTTACAAATAGCTTCAGGTACATGGATATGTCACTCACTCCACCAAAAGAAATAACTTCTATAATAAAATCTTTAAAAACAAAGCTTTCTAGTGGTTACAATGAAATACCAACAAAGTTAATTAAGGCATGTTCTTGTGAGTTTAGTACAATTCTAAGTTACTTGTGTAACGAGCCAATTATAATTGGTACTTTTCCTGACTGGCTAAAATATGCAGATGTTAAGCCTCTAATCAAGAAAGAGGAGAAAGAGATACCATCAAACTACGGACTGATTTCACTTTTGCCAGCATTCTCAAAAATTTTTGAAAATGTAATGTACAGGCAGCTTCTCAACCATCTGACCACAAATAACATATTATCAAGAAGACAGTTTGGATTTCTGAAGGGTTCTGATATCGAGAAGGCTATTTACACCTACAGTGAAAATGCAATTAATTCATTAAATAAAAAATTACAAGTAGCAGGTATTTTCTGTGATTTGTCAAAGGCATTTGATTGTGTGAACCACAACATCCTTTTAAATAAATTAGAATTCTATGGTGTCACGGGCGGTGCTGCAAAATGGTTCAAGTCATACCTCGCTAACAGGAAACAAAGGGTGTCAGTCCAAGGGACTAATGAATTAAGTCATCAGTCAGCATCAGAATGGGAAGAAATTACATGTGCTGTCCCACAAGGATCCATTTTAGGGCCATTGCTTTTTCTTGTGTACATTAATGATCTCTCATCAGTTACACTGCCAGAAGCAGAGTTCGTTTTGTTTGCAGATGACACAAGTATTGCAATAAATAGTATGTCGAGTGTAGTTCTAGAGACATCTCCATTTTCATGGATAGTGATAAATGGTTTGAAGCCACCTCACTGACATTAAACTTCGAAAAGACTCACTATATGCAATTCAGAACCTGTAAGAGGTTTCCACCCAGCATATGCATAAAGTATGAAGAAGAGCAGATAGAAGAGGTTGACAGTCTTAAATTCCTGAGATTACAACTTGGTAATAAATTCAGTTGGGAGGAGCACACCACAGAACTGCAAAAACGCCTTAACAAATCTGTATTTGCCATTCGAGTGTTAGCAGACATAGGCGACATCAAAATGAAAAAGATTGCATACTTTGCCTACTTTCATTCCATAATGTTATATGGTATAATATTTTGGGGTAACTCTACAAGTCAAACAAAAGTTTTCACAGTCCAAAAGCGTGCAATACGTATTATTTGTAGAGTAAATTCATGGACGTCCTGTAGAAACCTCTTCATAGAACTGGATATACTAACTACTGCCTCTCACTATATTTACTCCTTAATGAAATTTGTCCTAAATAATATATCTCTTTGTCCAACAAACAGCTCAGTTCATACATAGTATACCAAGAACAAAAATGATCTGCACAAGGACTTAAAAGCACTTACTTTAGTTCAAAAAGGGGTCCACTACTCAGGAACACTCATCTTAAATAATTTGCCAGCAAACATAAAAAGTTTAGTTACAAATAAAGATCAGTTTAAAAGGAGACTGAAAGACTTACTAGTGGCCAACTCCTTCTACTCCATTGATGAATTTTTTAATAGAACCAAATTATATATTGTACATACTCATACTATTAGTACTGTTATTTCAGCTTAAAAAAAATGTTCCACATCCACGAGGATCTCCTCAGCACGGATCTATGGAACGAAAAACTAATCTAATCTTAGCTTAAATTAAGTCCACTGATTGAAGCAAATACGCAAAACAAGATTTCTGTCAAGGCAACACAAAAACCTGTGGTAAAAACTACTAGTTTCCTGAAACTCGAAAACAGACTTAATTTACGAAAAATGTAGATAATATTTAGGGCTACTCCTCTTTAAGGCAAAACCAGATGTAACCCAATATGTTAGTTAAAAAATCCGCATACGCCGATTTGCTACAAACTGATCGTAGATTATGCATAGCTTCCGAAAATACTCGACAACGCACGTTTATTTGCGTTGATATACAATGAAATTCAGGAGTGGTGTATTCTTTGTCTGAATTGTGAACCGAAAACGCTGATTTGCAACGAAGTAAATTACGTATCAGAAAAACTCGTACCAGTACCTTACGAAAATATAGTTTTGTGAGCACCAGAAAAGTCTCACAGTCCTGTTTCTGGCTTAATTGTGCAATGACAATGGAGACCGATTTTCTGAATGAGAACAGGCTTACTGTTCTCCAGATTTTAAAAGAGTACAATTTACTTTAACCCCACAACTAGAACTAGTTTATCGCAGCCCTTGTGAATGTTCAAAATTTCACGATACAATCGGGTTTGCTACCATCAATGAAAGATTACGCAGAAGCAACACGAATAGTAAAATATGAGAATCTAGAACTTTAAATCGGTACACAATCTTGTACTCGCGGTTTCACACAAGGGCAAGTTCCTGAATCGTCTGTTATATATAAATAAACGTACGCATAGCACGGATTTTCCACTTAGCTGATTCTGTGCACAGTTGTACACTACATGCCGAACAAGAACACTGCAGCGTAGGTTTATCTCGATCAAAATCGCTAAAATGTGCAACACCAAGAAATTACGTCTATTGCCTGTTGCAGATAACAGAAACCCCGTTTGACGACATTTGCAACTATCTTGAGTTTCAAAAACAGCATGGAATAACCGTTTACAAAGAACCTTTAAACAATTTTCGTTTGTTATAACACTTAGCTTTTGATTAAGTAATTTGGTACAATGTGTTTGTCCAAAGGATATAGCACCAAAGTAAGGCGATTTGCCGCATAATGTATGCCTATCTTCCAGCTGTTGTAGCTTTGGTTTTCTTGTGGCAAGGGGGAATATGAAAACTTAGAGATAGTTGTGTAAGTTATGGGTTCGAAAAACAAATTTCTGCGATATGGACTACCGTTTGTGACGATGGTTGTGGTTGGATCATTTGGTTTAAAAGAATTTTCCGAGGTTAGGTATGCTATCATAGTGTAATAAATTTTCAAAAGAAAAGGAAGAGAGTTTGTTACATTTATGTTGTTTATAGGTACAAATTCAGGAAGTTCATGCCCCTAAAACCTGAAGAAGTCGAAAAGGCCAACATAAAAATGAAGAAACCTGGTGAAGTGACTTTAGAAAGCGAATACGAAAAATTGAAGCAGGTGGTTACCACTTAAAGACTGTTGTTTGTTTGAATTCAGTGCACTCTTTAGTAAATAAAGTACTATACACGTCATTTAATGTGTTGCTTACAGTATTTCTTAGTGTGATCGTAAATAAATTATTCGAATTTACGGCGAGTGCAGTGTTTTTGTTAACCTTGATACAAACGAAATTTCTTATTTTCAGATTGACATTGATAACTGGCAAAGCATAAGAGGTCCAAGGCCGTGGGAAGAAGACACTCTCCCCAAGAAGGATAAAAAATCAGCATAAACTATCTGCGGATGCAAGAGAATGTCAGCCTGCCAGTATGATTGTCGTAGAGATCAGGTGATGCAATAATTGTGAAGCAGAAACAATAAACTTCCTTAAGAAAGAATGTTGGCATTGTAATTGCAACACTGTCAAATAGCGAATGTTGTTGTGTAATAAATGTAGTAACAAATCTTTGACAGAAGTTTTAATTTCTGAATGAGATGCCCCAGTACAGACGAGTGAATTTATTTCCCCCATACTGGTTTGATCTGGAAAGGGAGAGAGATGAAAAGAAAAAAAAGGCCGTGGAGATGTTATGATAAGAGAGTTTCAGAACAAACTAATTTTTGTATGTAGGCATTTATAGTATCAGTAATCATTGCATTTGTTTAAAGTAAATAGGGAAACTTTTTGTTGGTAAATTCAGTCCAGAAAGCAACTGTTTGAAACTGCCATTTACGAATGCCGTAAAATTTGTTGTAGAATTATCCTCTTTTAGACACACACATGAAGCCTGCAACTTGTTTGTATAATGTCAACAGTATTACTGTGTCCACACGTGTGCTGTGACATGCATGCTTTTGGAGTTGTAATGTGTTCTTTTGGTGGAAACAAGTTAAGCCAGTTTTGTTTGAAAGATGATATTCATATGAATGTTACATTCAGCCAACATATTGCCATGCCATTCAAAAATAAAAGATTTGTATGTGAACATACTTCATCCAATACTACCCTACCCTTATCATAGTCTGTACACATTTGGCAAAAGAGTAGTTAATTGCTAGTCTACACATTATTTATACAGCTTACTGTACTGAATGTGATATTAAAGTAGTGGTGAATGAACAAAAAGTTAAAAATCACCAAAAGATGCCTTGAACCATTAATTAAAGTGGAGATGGCAGTCAATCCCAGCTATTCAATGAATATCTGTAGTGCCTTCAGCGGTGTTCATTACCTTCTGTCAGCATTTTCAAATTTAGCACAAAATTTCAGTACGTGTAAAACCATTGTAATTGTAAACAAAGATCCAGCCTGTGAATCCAAAGGACTCAAGTTCAGTTTCCAGTCAGCCCTAGGAGTATTGTTTGTCACTTACCTCTCATTCTGTCTCTAGTAATGTTTGTTGTAAAAAAATAATGATTTACATTGTGGTACAGAGTCCATATTGAACTACAGACTCCCCCATTATTGGCCAAGTGAGTCAGTTCAATGCCCAAATGAAGGTAATGGTATACAACCTTCACTAAGACACTTCTTAGTAAGGTACTGTGGTGTTCAAATCATGCTGCTTAATCCATACTGTGTGGAAAATTATGCATCTGTAAAAATATTCAACTAGCTCCATGATGAGCTAAATAAGCTATGTAAGAAACCAATTGAATTTCTTTTAGTTCAACCTTACTTAATCCAAAGGTAATTTTTTTAGTAGATTAAACTGTGTCCTACTCAGAAGGACATCCTCATCAGGAGAAACAAAATGCATTCTAAGGATCGGAGCATGGAATGTCAGGTCCCTTAATCGAGCAGGTGGGTTAGAAAATTTAAAAAGGGAAATGGAGAGGTTATAGCTAGATATAGTGGGGAATTAGTGAAGTTCAGTAGTAGGAGGGACAAGACTTCTGGTCAGGTGAATACAGGGTTGTAAATACAAAATCAAATAGGGGTAATGTAGGAGTAGGTTTAATAATGAGTACGAACAGAATAGTGAACGCATTATTGTAGCCCAGATAGACACGAAACCCACGCTTACCACAGCAGTACAAGTTTATATGCCAACTAGCTCCGCAGACGATGAAGAGATTGAAGAAATGTATGATGAGATAAAAGAAATTATTCAGATAGTGAAAGAAGACAAAAATTTAATAGTCATGGGGGACTGGAATTCGATAATAGGAAAAGGAAGAGAAGGAATAATACTAGGTGTATATGGAATGAGAGTAAGGAATGAAAGAGGAAGCCGCCTGGTAGAATTTTGCACAGAGCACAACTTAATCATAGCTTACACTCGGTTTAAGAATCATGAAGAGTCCTGGAAACACTGGAAGGTTTCAGACAGTTCATATCATGGTAAGATGAGATTTAGGAACCAGGTTTTAAAATGTAAGACATTTCCAGGGGCAGATGTGAATTCTGAGCACAATTTATTGGCTATGAACTGTAGATTAAAGCAAGAAACTGCAAAAAGGTGCAAATTTAAGGAGATGGGACCTGGATAAAGAATAAACTGAAAGAACCAGAGAGTTTCAGAGAGAGCATTCGGGAGCGATTGACAAGAACAGGGAAAAAATGGAGTAGAAGAAGAATGGGTAGACTTGAGAGATCAAATAGTGAAGGAAGCAGAGGATAAAGTAGGTAAAAAGACGAGGGCTAGTAGAAATCCTTGGGTAACAGAAGAGATATTGAATTTAACTGATGGAAGGAGAAAATATAAAAATGCAGTAAATGAACCAGGCAGAAAGGAATACAAACGTCTCAAAAATGAGATCAACAGGAAGTAAAAAAGGGATGGCTAGAGGACAAATGTAAGGATGTAGAGGCATATATCTCTAGGGGTAGGATAAACATTGCCTACAGCAAAATTAAAGAGACCTTTGGGGAAAAGAGAACCACTTGTATAAATATCAACAGCTAAGATTGAAAACAAATTCTAAGCAAAGAAGGGAAAGGTGGAAGGAGTATATAGATAGTCTATACAAGGGCAGCATTTTGGAAATGGAAGAGGACATAGGTGAAGATGAAATGGGAGATATGATACTACGTGAAGAATTTGACAGAGCACTGAAAGATCTAAGTCGAAATAAGGCCCCAGAAGTAGACAATATTCCATTAGAACTACTGACAGCCGTGGGAGAGCCAGCCCTGACAAAACTCTACCGTCTGGTCAGCAAGATGTTTGAAACAGGCAAAATACCCTGACACTCTAAGAAGAATATAATAATTCCAATCCCAAAGAAAGCAGTGTTGGCAGGTGTGAAAATTACCAAACTATCAGTTTAATAAGTCACGGCTGCAAAATATTGACATGAATTCTTTAGAGATGAATGGAAAAACTGGTAGAAGCCAACCTTGGGGAAGATCAGTTTGGATTCCATAGAAATGCTGGAACACACGAGGCATTACTGACCCTAAAACTTAGGACATAAATAAAGCAAAGGTAAACCTACATTTCTATCATTTGTAGACTTAGAGAAAGCTTTTGACAATGTTGACTGGAATACTCTCTTCAAATTCTGAAGGTGGCAGGAATCAAATACAGGGAGCGAAAGGCTATTCACAATTTGTACAGAAACCAGATGGCAGTTATAAGAGTCGAGGGGCATGAAAGGGAAGCACTGTTTGGGAAGGGAGAGGGAAACAGGGTTGTAGCCTATCCCCAATGTTATTCAATCTGTATATTGAGCAAGCAGTAAAGGAAACAAAAGAAAAATTTTGAGTAGGAATTAAGATCCATGGAGAAGAAATAAAAACTTTGAGGTTTGCCGATGACATTCTAATTCTGTCAGAGAGAGCAAAGGACCTGGAAGAGCAGATGAACGAAATGGACAGTGTCCTGAAAGGAGGCTATAAGATGAACATCAACAAAAGCAAAACGAGGATAACAGAATGTAGTCCAACTAAGTAAGGCAATGCTGAGGGAATTAGATTAGGAAATGAGACACAAAGTAGTAGATGACTTTTGCTATTTGGGGGGTAAAATAACTGATGATAGTCGAAGTAGGGAGGATATAAAATGTAGACTAGCAATAGCAAGAAGTGCATTTCTGAAGAAGAGAAATTTGTTAACATGAGTATAGATTTAAGTGTCAGTAAGTCGTTTCTGAAAGTATTTGTACGGCGTGTAGCTACGTATGGATGTGAAACATGGACGATAAATAGTTTAGACAAGAAGAGAATAGAAGCTTTCGAAATGTGGTGCTACAGAAGAATGTTGAAGATCAGATGGGTAGATCATGTAACTAATGAGGTCATACTGAGTGTAATTGGATAGAAGAATTGGTGGCACAACTTGTCTAGAAGAAGTGACTGGTTGGTAGGACATGTTCTGAGGCATCAAGGGATCACCAATTTAGTATTGGAGGGTGGCGTGGAGGGTAAAAATCGTAAAGGGAGACCAAGAGATTAATACACTAAGCAGATTCGGAAGTATGTAGGGTGCAGTAGTTGTTTGGAAATGAAGAAGCTTGGACAGGATAGAGTAGCATGGAGAGCTGCATCAAACCAGTCTCTAGACTGAAGACCGCAACAACAACATGTGTTTATAAATAAGATGACAGTTTCTTCATGTCATTGAATACGTGACTGGTGAAACAACTAATATGGCAAATAACAAATCTCTTTACAAGATCCCACACTTTTAACAGTTTTTCTTTTGTTTTTGAGAAATGAGATTATTGATGAAGTTCCTGTTAGATAATGAGAATTAAAATTCTTTTACTAGTGTTATTTGTAACTGAGCCGGAAACTGGATCAAATTTATGAAGTTACATTGCCTACATGTGGCATCACCTTTCATAATTTGTATTGTCAACATTTAAATAAGACTGTGTGTTTTTCCCTCCAACACTTTCTCAGCTGGTATTATGGCAAGAACTTTGGCAGGTGTGGAAGTTACTTAAAAGGGTCCACACCAGAATATGTCTTATCTGCTCAGGAGTACAATGGTTGTATCATTACCGTCATAACCCACATCATGTAGTTCTTGCAATATTACCTTGCCACATGTTGCTCGGCATTATTGTGAAACGTCAAATATCTCTGATAACCAGTGAAACACATGAAATTTAACACAACAGTGGAAAATCCAGCATGGAATGCAACAAGTGATACAAGAAAAGACAATTACTTAACACTGTGAGAGACTGTTAAGATCTGAGTAACAGTTATAAAACAATGTGTGTGGAGTCACCCAGAGGGAGAGTCCTACACTACACCTTGGTGAGGATCTAACCCGTGTAGATACTGATGTTCAGTCTATACATACATCCTGTCCAACTGTTAGCATCCACAAGGTAACCACCATGATGCATCACTTTATGGGGAACTATACCAAACCATCCTCCAGACAGATGATGAGCTATTGTCTGCTACCCTCTGGACTAAATGTGTTACTGGTGACATGTTCATTATGCTGCTCATAGTATTTTCTTATTAATTATTAGGTCTACTTCTGCATTACTCTCATGTGACTTTGTGTAGAGTACCCTCTATTTACCTCATCAGAAGTCCTGTTCTACTTGCCACCCACACTACACTTTATATAACTTCACCCTATCTGTTTCCCTTTTTAAAATCTTGAACTTCCCTACCTAATTAGGGATCTAACATTTGTACTCTGACCCACATAATGCCAGTTTTGTTTTTCTGTTGACAACATCCTCCTTATTAGTCCATACATGGAGATCCAAGCTGGGGCTATTTTACCCTAGAGGATCCCATAATCAGTAAGCCATACAGGAGAGCTCTGTGCCCTCAGGAAAAAAATTGATGGCTGTAGTTTCCCCTTGGTTTCAACCGTTTGCAATACAAGCAAAGCAAGGCCAAGTTGAGTAATGTTATGAGGCCAGATCAGTCAAGTATTCAGCCTATTGACCATGCAACTACTGAAAAAAATACTGCTCCTCTTCATAAACTCTAGATTAGTCTGATCTCACCATGGATACCCTTATAGCCATCCTCCCCCCCCCCCCTCCCCCCGCACCTCTCCTCCTTCACCCTCATCAAGATCCATAGTTCATTTGCAGGTTTTTCAGCAGGGATGATAAACTGCAGAACTCTGGCATTTGATGGTGGTTAATGGAGTTGAAAGAGGAGTTAAATAATATCAAATGATAGACAGTAGGCTTATGAAGTGTACCATAAAAATGAAAACCAAGTAGAATTAAAACTTGTTTGGCTACAGAGGAATAGTGCAAGAATGCAAGTCAACTTAGGCTTTACTGTAAATAAGAAAAGTAACAACATTAAAGTAAATATTCTTCAGTGAAGCATTTGTGTGTGATAGCAGAAATGACAAAAGGTCTTTTCAGTCCAGTGAAAAACCAGCCAAAGTTGCAAATTTCACTCTTTTCATTTATTCGATGACTAGTTTCAGGCCAGGGCCCATTTTCAAATTGTCATAACAAATACTCAAAATGGTATTTCAGAAAATTCAAAAACCACGTCAAAAATATATTCTTCAAAATGTTATAAATTTTTGACATAGTTTTTGCATTTATGGAAATACCATTTTGACTACCTGTTACAATGATTTGAAAATGGATCCCGACCCAAAACTAGTCATTGAATAAAGAGAAAAAGTGAAATTTGCAACTTTGGCTGGTTTTTTATTATAATGAGTAGCAGAAGTTGCTGACCTACAATTATTCGAACATACTGGAAGTTCATAAAATGTCATATGTCAGCAGAATTTTCCAGAGAGCAATAGATGTTTGTCCTTAAGTTATCCTCCCAAAAAACTACAGTTGGAAAATGTATTCCAACATGACAAGAAGCTTGTTAAACAAAAAATATGAGGTTCTCATATCGCTGCACACAATTTAAAAATCTAAAGGTATTCATACAGTTGTATGTGTATAACAGAATATCATAAGGACGTTACAATAATTGAGCAGATATACTCAGATGCATAAAATTTAGCATCATATTACTGTAGCCCTGATATAAGGTATTAGGTATTGGCAATATACACAAAAAGTGGAAGAAAGTTCCAGGCCATATATGTAACGGAGTACTTCATTGCAAAGCTCTTTGTGTGCTGTACATCAATAACAGGCTTTGGAAACATCAGGCAGCAGAAATTTTAAACTTTGATAAGCAATTCAAGAGCATCCTAATAAGGTGTGGTAGCAATAACTAGAAAGTGATTGTGGAACTCGATCTCAGCTCAAATAGCTATGATCAAGGGTGCTTAAGAGTTAATAATGTCCAGCTTTGGTTTGATCCCCACGTTAACATTCCCGACAAGAATAGGACGACGTAGTGTGAAGGAAAAGAGGAAATTATTTAATACCAAATACCTCTATTAATCAAGACTGAAAAGGACACTGCAAGTAATATTGCAAAATTCTCCACTATTTGATGAAAAAGTCAAAACCCATGTACAATGTACAAGAAATTCAAAATTCCCAAATTAAAGTGTGGGTAATTTATAGCATTATTAGGCAAGAAATGGATATAATCAGCAAGGCAAGTAATATTAAACACCCTGGTGACAGGAGCTATGAGACAGATATTAAATCCCAGGTCATTGGCTACTGAACTCGATGAATTCTTTCTAAAAGTAGATGAAAACACAGCAAAAAAAGTGGACTGTCAGAAACAAACACAATAGAGTTACTTAGATTCCTTTGCTGACTTGTTAGTGCCCCACTTTTGTTACCTTTGTAACCTGTCTATGATTCAAGGTGTATTTTTTGAAAGACAAGTTTGTGGTAGTAACACCCATTTATAAAAATGGAGATAAGTAAGAAACCACTAACTGTATCTAAATCCCTCCTTCTCATTATTTTTTTTAACATTGTAGCGTACAGCAGAATAAGGAGCACCTGTCTGAGAATAAGATTTTAGCAGCAACTCAGTTTGGCTTCTGTTTCATATGAACTCGACTCTGTTAGAACTAAATGAGAGAAAGCATCCTGTTGGCATTTTATATGATCTTCCCAAAGTTTTCGATTGTATAGATCGTAAAATTCTACTAACAGAAACTAAAATGATATAGTGTTAAAGGCATTCCTCTTTTATTAATAGAGTCTTATCATAACAATATAAGCCCATAGTCTAGTGCTTAGCATCGGTGCCTCCAGATTGCAGGGTCCTGGATTCAATTCTGGGCTGGTTTGAAAAGTAACAGTCCATAAAAACCCACTTAATACGAACATTCTCCAGTCTAATTCGGGATCACACATGTAAACAAAAGATCGTAATATGTAATATGCCTGAAAAATTATAGCAGCAAAACTATTACATTGCAATTACCTTAAAGTACAGAAGCACTGTAAAAGATA
The DNA here is from genome assembly GCF_023864275.1 of Schistocerca cancellata. Classification (NCBI taxonomy): domain Eukaryota; kingdom Metazoa; phylum Arthropoda; class Insecta; order Orthoptera; family Acrididae; genus Schistocerca; species Schistocerca cancellata. Next base: position 525,230,523 of record NC_064633.1, read on the forward strand.
GGAATACTTTTTATGAAGGGAGGCTACAGTAATTAATAAAATACATAAGTACATTATTGTAATTATGTATTCGAGAAGTTATACTCGAATCAGATCACGGACACAGACAAATATAATAATGTACTTGCTGTACAGGAGCAAACATACATTTATATATTTGTTATCAGTTTTTAAATGCTTATTTTAGTTATTATTTAATCAAAAAATCATTTTAAACAATGTTGAGGATTGTTCGGAATTGTTTAAAAGGTATATATAGTGTCAGCCATGTTGGCAGAGGCTGGCAGTCTCGTTTTGGTGTTTGAGTAGTAAGCACATAGCTGCTTCATGTATATTTTAAGTATGTTGTGAATCATTGTATAATATTTCTCAAGATGTTAATAAATAGACTATTGAAATCAACATCGATTTTGACATTAATTTAACTTAAAGTTAAATTTCGCAGTTTATACAGAGAAACCCAGGACAATAGTGAAGACAGATCTGCACATTTGTATGATGAGTATACGAAACACCATTCTATAAAAATTTATGTAGCTGCAGAGTATTAGATAGATACTTTACAGATTGAAGGTTTTCTTCACTCAGGGGCTGGTTGTTTGTGTTGTATTCATCATTTCATCTCATCTTCATTGACATGCAGGTTGCCAAAGTGGTGTCAAATAGAAAGACTTGTGCAAGGTGGCCAAACAACCCTGGGCAATGTCTCCTGGCCTGTAATGTTGTATGAGCATTTCATTTCAGTAGAAAACAGTCAATCATACTAACAAATGAGATGACAGGAATAAAACCAAATTTAGAGTGGTGAAATATTAAATAGAGTGTCCAGCAAAGTTTGTTGCTTGGCTCCCTCTTGTTTTTGACTTTTCTAGATGATTAACTTGAGAATTGGGGGACTCCTCATAAAATGTGAAGTTTGCTGATAACACAATGATACTGATAAAGACCAAACACATTCATACCAGACACAGTCAGTAGAATAATGGAACAGGCATGCAGTAGTGCCATATTGTTTCTCATATGTGTAAATAACTTTCTGCTAATATAGAACAAGCAGAATTAATTCTTTTTGCACATGACACTAGTATTTTAATCAATGCAGACATACGTACAGCAACAAAAGAAATTGCAAATAATGTTTTCAAAACTATTATTGAGTTTTTCCCACAACTGATCTTATGCTCTCAGTTTCAGAAAGACTCAACATATTCAGTTATGCACATTAAGAGGTGATACACCAATGACAAATGTAATGCATAGTGATGAAGTAATCATCACTAAGGGGGATTGGGAGGGGGAGGAATTCAAAAATTTTAGATTGTATATTTATGACTGAAATTGAAGAAGGAGGTGGAGGGAAACCAACAGCATTGCATTTTGGAACTCCTAAGGCAACTCAAGTCCAGCCAAATTTACAGTTCAAATTATTGCAGATATCAGGGAGGGAGAAATCAGTAACATATTTTGCATATTTTCATTCATTAATGTCATACAGAATAATGTTCTCTGTGGTAAATCATCATTAAGAAAGATTGCTCAAAAATGTGCTGTAAGAATAATATGTGATGGCCACTTACAATCATCTTGTATTCATCTATTTCAGATGTTAAGCATTTTGAAACTGCTTCACAGTATATGTATCCCCTCAAGAGATTTCTCATTAATAACCTAATGTAGATAATTACAATATCAGAACAAAAAATGACATCATTTATGCCACATTAAGGTTGTCTTTAGTACAAAAAGAGGTGCACTATTCTACCACTAAAATTTTTGATCACTTACCCAGTGATGTAAAATGTCTGACAGATAATGGAAGCTGAGTCTGAAAACAAACTGAAAAAGTTTATCCTTTAAAAGAATTTCTGTATATGTTTTATATATGAACGTAAAATTATTCTTCCACATCACAGTAAATCATATTGTTACATGGATCATAAAGCTGTCTGACTAACTAACTGATAGCAAATAGCCTTAGCCATACAAAGACTCATGTTATGCAGTTCATTCTTCTTCTTCTTCCTCTTCTTCTTGTCAAGATGGTCTAACAGCTGTCACCGCATCTCATATCTCTGCCACCAAATGCCTTGATCTTAACAGTCTTTCTCATCCTTTTCTATTTCTCTTCCCTTCATCACTTCTTGGCTACCTTCTTGCCACCCTTTTTGTGGTCTTCCTCTTCTTTTTCTTCCAGGAAGTTCCCATGAAAGTGCTCTCTTTGGTCATCTGTCTTTCTCCATTCTTTTGACATGCCCTAACCCTCCAAACAGTCTTTCTTCTATTCTGTCTCTAACACTGTATTGGGGGTACTGTCCTTTGTCTTATTTCCTCATTTCTTATACTGTCAAGTCAGGAAAATTTTGCATTCTCTTCTTAAGTGTTCCAGTTCTTGCTTTAAGTATCTTTTTAATTTTCTCTGTGAGTTCCCAACACCCACTACCATAACTTGTTATTGGTTCCACAGTAAATTTATATATGTTATGAATGTAGTAACTGAATACTACAAAATAAAAAATAACATTTATTAAGAGTATTTCAGAAAGGCTGGATATGGACTGTCCTAATAACTTAATTTTGCATGCCTTAACATTCAGGCAGGCTGGTACACAAAATATTACTCTTGCACACCATGAAAAAATATCTTTATTCGACACAGCAGTTCGTGGATATTTTCAAGTCGTGATTCATGTAGCTGGGTGTTGTGCCATTTCTCCAAGCTTTGTGAGGGCAAATGTGTGTGTATGTCCTCTCAGCCGACAAATGAAGTCAGTCTGGTCTTAGTCATAAGAGTGCATAGAACTTGCATCAAACTTTGTGGAATCTGTAGACATTTCAATTCATTGGAAATTTGCCTTGGCATGTGGAAACTGCAATGCAGTGTTTTGCAACCAGAAAGGCGACAATCACTTGGGGAGGGGAAGAAATCCAGTGTGCACTCCGTGTGCATTCCGGGTGGAGTCATTCCTGATGTGGAAAGGGTCCTTCCGGATGCCATGAAGAGCACAGGGTGCAGCCAGCTGCAGGTGGTGGCACATGTCGGCACTAATGACATGTGTCGCTTTGGATCTGAGGAAATTCTCTCTGGATTCCAGCGGCTATCTGATTTGGTGAAGGCTGCCGATCTTGCTTACAAGATGAAGACAGAGCTCATCATCTGCAGCATCGTTGACAGAACCGACTGCAGACCTTTGGTGCAGAGCCGGGTGGAGGGTCTGAATCAGAGACTCAGACGGTTTTGCGACCGTGTTGGCTGCAGATTCCTTGACTTGCGCCATAGGGTGGTGGGGTTTTGGGTTCCACTGAATAGGTCAGGAGTTCACTACACTCAGCTGGCGGCTACATGGGTAGCGGAGGCTGTGTGGCGTGGACTGGGCAGTTTTTTAGGTTAGAAGGCCTCGGGAAAGTATGGGGTGGGCTGCAAGCTCAAAAGGTGCATGGCAAATACAGGACGTGCTTGGATCAAGGAACAGTCGGAATTGTAGTTGTAAATTGTTGTAGTTGTGCTGGGAAAGTCCCTGAGCTTCAAGCGGTAATAGAACGCACAGAAGCTGAAATCGTTATAGGTACAGAAAGCTGGCTAAAGCCTGAAATAAGTCCTGCAGAAATTTTTACGAAGTCTCAGATGGTGTTCAGGAAAGATAGATTAGACAGAATTGGTGGTGGAATGGTTGTGTCTGTCAGTAGTGGTTTATCTTGTAGTGAAGTCGAAGTAGATTCTCCATGCAAATTGGTATGGGTGGAGGTTATACTTAACAGCCAAACTAAGTTAATAATTGGCTCCTTCTACCGACCCCCAGACTCCGATGATATAGTTGCTGAACAGTTCAGAGAAAATTTGAGTCTCGTAACAAATAAATACCCCACTCATACGGTTATAGTTGGTGGGGACTTCAACCTTCCCTCGATATGTTGGCAAAAATACTTGTTCAAAACCGGTGGTAGGCAGAAAACATCTTCCGAGATTGTCCTAAATGCTTTCTCCGAAAATTATTTCGAGCAGTTAGTCCACGAACCCACGCGAATTGTAAATGGTTGCGAAAACACACTTGACCTCTTAGCCATAAACAATCCAGAGGTAATAGAGAGCATCATGACTGATACAGGGATTAGTGATCACAAGGTCGTTGAAGCTAGGCTCAATACCATTTCTTCCAAATCCACCAGAAACAAACTCAAAATAATTTTATTTAAAAAAGCGGATAAAGTGTCACTAGAAGCCTTCCTAAGAGACAATCTCCATTCCTTCCGAACTGACTATGCAAATGTACTCGAGATGTGGCTCAAATTCAAAGATATAGTAGCAACAGCAATTGAGAGATTCATACCTCATAAATTGGGAAGAGATGGAACTGATCCCCCGTGGTACACAAAACAGGTCCGAACGCTGTTGCAGAGGCAACGGAAAAAGCATGCGAAGTTCAGAAGAACGCGAAATCCCGAAGATTGGCTAAACTTCACAAACGCGTGAAATTTGACACGGACTTCAATGCGAGATGCCTTTAATAGGTTCCACAACTAAACATTGTCTCGAAATTTGGTAGAAAATCCGAAGAAATTCTGGTCATATATGAAGTACACAAGCGGCAAGACGCAGTCAATACCCTCGCTGCGCAGTGCCGATGGTACTGTTACCGACGACTGTGCCGCTAAAGCGGAGTTATTGAACGCAGTTTTCCAAAATTCCTTCACCCGGGGAGACGAACGAAATATTCCAGAATTTGAAACACGAACAGCTGCTAGCATGAGTTTCTTAGAAGTAGATACCTTAGGGGGTTGCGAAGCAACTCAAATCGCTTGATACGGGCAAGTCTTCAGGTCTAGATTGTATACCGATTAGGTTCCTTTCAGATTACGCGGATACAGTAGCTCCCTACTTAGCAATCATATACAACCGCTCGCTCACCGATACATCTGTACCTACAGAATGGAAAATTGCGCAGGTCGCACCAGTGTTTAAGAAAGGTAGTAGGAGTAATCCATCGGACTACAGACCTATATCATTGACGTCGGTTTGCAGTAGGGTTTTGGAGCATATACTGTATTCAAACATGAATCACCTCGAAGGGAACGATCTATTGATATGTAATCAGCATGGTTTCAGAAAACATCATTCTTGTGCAACGCAGCTAGCTCTTTATTCGCACGAAGTAATGGCCGCTATCGACAGGTGATCTCAATTTGATTCCGTATTTCTAGATTTCCGGAAGGCTTTTGACACCGTTCCTCACAAGAGACTTCTAATCAAGCTGCGGGCCTATGGGGTATCGTCTCAGTTGTGCGACTGGATTCGTGATTTCGTGTCAGGAAGGTCGCAGTTCATACCAATAGACGGCAAATCATTGAGTAAAACTGAAGTGATATCAGGTGTTCCCCAGGGAAGCATCCTGGGACCTCTGCTGTTCCTGATCTATATAAATAACCTGGGTGACAATCTGAGCAGTTCTCTTAGGTTGTTCGCAGATGATGCTGTAATTTACCGTCTAGTAAGGTCATCCGAAGACCAGTATCAGTTGCAAAGCGATTTAGATAAGATTGCTGTATGGTGTGGCAGGTGGCAGTTGACGCTAAATAATGAAAAGTGTGGGGTGATCCACATGAGTTCCAAAAGAAATCCGTTGGAATTCGATTACTCGATAAATAATACAGTTCTCAAGCCTGTCAATTCAACTAAGTACCTGGGTGTTAAAATTACGAGCAACTTCAGTTGGAAAGACCACATAGATAATATTGTGGGGAAGGCGAGCCAAAGGTTGCGTTTCATTGGCAGGGCACTTAGAAGATGCAACAAGCCCAGTAAAGAGACAGCTTACACTACACTCGTTCGTCCTCTGTTAGAATATTGCTGCGCGGTGTGGGATCCTTACCAGGTGGGATTGACGGAGGACATCGAAAGGGTACAAAAAAGGGCAGCTTGTTTTGTATTATCACGTAATAGGGGAGAGAGTGTGGCAGATATGATACGCGAATTGGGATGGAAGTCATTAAAGCAAAGACATTTTTCGTCGTGGCGAGATCTATTTACGAAATTTCAGTCACCAACTTTCTCTTCCGAATGCAAAAATATTTTGTTGAGCCCAACCTACACAGGTAGGAATGATCATCAAAATAAAATAAGAGAAATCAGAGCTCAAACAGAAAGGTTTAGGTGTTCATTTTTCCCGCGCGCTGTTCGGGTGTTGGATGATAGAGAGATAATATGATTGTGGTTCGATGAACCCTCTGCCAAGCACTTAAATGTGAATTGCAGAGTAGTCATGTAGATGTAGATGGCATGTCTGGAAACTGATGGAATTGGCACAATTAGTTCATCTGTCACCTTGAAAGCTGATTTTATGGAAGTTCCTGCATTTCCTGTGTTGTTTATGTCGCTAATCACATCAGGGTCACCAGTTTCAGAAGGTTAAGGTAATGGCCATCTGAAGAATGTAACTATACATGCATCGTAATGTTCTGCCTGTCTTCCATGTATCGTGGCAAATAGCTTATTCAGTATAACAGAGAAAGAAAATATGTTGTTAAGAGATCACATTTGAGAGAAGTTTTACGTGAGAGTGAAATCTCTCCTTTTAGCAGTAATGAATTCATAACTAAAAAAGATACCAATATCAATGAATGCAGTAGTATCAAGTCGGAGAATAAAAGGAATTATCAATGCTGAAACACAGTGCCAATGTCCTAGATGAGCTTGATACCAGTGCTGAACTGGGAGATAAATTCCAAATGGTTGTATTGACACGGCGAGCAGCTGTTGTCATTTTGTTGAAAGACGTAGGTGGTTGGCTTATGATCCGTGAAGGTGTGAACTCTCTGGCTTCTAACTACGGATGGAAGTATTCGATTGCCTCACAGATTGTGAGGAGCTCTTGATCATATGCATTCGACTTTTGCTGTGACGGTGACAACTTATAGAAATAGAAAGCGAGTGGCCGTGATGTGCCATTGTGTAGTTGTTGAAAAGCTGCATTATAGCATTCTGACTCGTGTTTACCACTAACTCGAGGGTTGCATCCAGTTCAGGGCACGCCGAGAGCATGATATTTGCTCTGCTCTGTTTTGTCACTTTGAAGGCAGAGAATTTTCTTAAATTTTGGGACCATTAAATGCTGCAGTCAGCAGTTTCTGTAATTGAGTGTAATATAGCAAATGGCAGTGTCCCCCCCCCCCTCCCCCCCCTCCTCCACCCTTGTGAATGGCTTTTACTTTTCCTGGCAATGGTCATGAGCATGAAGAGGAAATATGGTGGTTTAGAAAGTTAATTTGTGATGGGCCAAACACTCACTCGGCAGTATTCAGAGCCACTCCACACTATTCTGAGCATCTGAAGATCTCATTTCAATGTTGTTGGTGCTGTTCTGGAGTGGCAAAAAGACAAGAATGTCTTCCAGATAGACAAAACAGAGTGGTAGTCCCTACAGAATTGAGTCAATAAACCTTTGCCATGACTGTGCAACATTACGTAGGCCAAATTTCATAAAAAGACTCTTAAATAAACCAAATGGAGTGATGATGGCTGCCAGCAGAATTTGAGTTTAAACTTTAGTACACTCTTGAACACAGCTGCACCACGTAAAATGTACTAGTGTACCAGATACTGGTCCGGCACTATCTCAGCATTAAGTGCTCGATAGTTGCCGCACGATCGCCACACATCACACACATCACACACATTAGGCATGAGGTGGAGAGGATATGACTGTGGGCTATTCAACAGGCAAATAATGCCTTGCTTGATCAAGGAGTCACAGTGGCCAGGTGGCCAGGAGCTATTTGTCTAGGTCTACATGAGGCAGGTGGGCCACCAGTAGTCTTAATAAGAATAAGAATCTTTATTAGCCATTCAGTATTTTCTTTTACAATGGGCTTTGCCAATAAGTTCAATTACAGTATAAAGATGGTTATATTATCATAACAATGTATATCTAAATCATATGAATGTTAGTGTAGTTCAATAGCACACATTTGGAATTTTATATATTGTTAATTTTCTTCTTCTTCCTCTCCTTGCGTTATGGCCTCTGTAGGACCACGGGTAGCCCCTTCGTGGACTGCATTCCCCTCTTCTTCTCCAAGAACCTCTTCATTCTTTCTCTTCTTCTCTCCGGCCCTTCTTCCGAGATCTTCAGTGTCTGTTTCTCCTGTCGGCTCCACTGTTGACACTCTAATCTTTTTCTGTATTCTTCCCTGGCATATTGGACGGTGTATATTTGTTCCTGCAATTTTCCTTTCCTTCAACCTTGATCCTCAATTCCAACCAGTCCTTGCGAAGTTCAACAACCCACTTAGTTCCTGTCTTTCCCCTTGTCCTTCCTGTTGTTTCTCACACTCTCTTCGTCATTCTGTCTATACTCATCCTAACTACATGTCCAGTAAACCTTGCCATTTTGAGTCTGATTTCCCCGGATATTGTTCTCATGTTCCGGTACAGTTCTTCCCTAGGTCTTCGCATCCACATCTCTCCATCTCTTTTGGGACCTAGTGTTTTTCTCAGTATTTTTCTTTCTTCTTTCTCTAGTTGTTCTGCCCCATTTCTTCCTAGTGTCATCGTCTCAGCAGCATATAACACTGCATTCCTCACTGTCGCCTTGTAGTGGTTTATCTTTGCCTCTGTGGATATATTCTTTTTATTGTATATCTCTCTCGTCATGCAGAAGGCTGACCTCATCTTGTTTATCCTCTCTGTTATTCCCTCCTTGCTCCTGTTCCTTCCTGTTATAAATTCTCCCAGGTATTTAAATTTATCCACCATTTCCACAGTGCCTTCCGGTGTTTCCCAGTCTGCAGTGGTATTTAATGTCTTTGTCTTTTTATAGGCTATCCTCAGTACCAATTTCTGGCTACCTTACTTAAGTTGTCGAGTTGTGTCTTTGTGTCTTCTTCCGTCTCACTTACTATTGCTATGTCGTCTGCAAAGGCTAAGTAGTCCACTTGAGCCCTGTTGTGCTTTCTGTCCCCCACATGGGTCTTTGGTATTCCCATTTCCTCGTTTATTGCACTCCACTGCCTGATCACTTCGTCCAGTGCTATATTGAACAACAATGGTGACAATCCTTCTCCCTGTTTAACACCAGTCTTGATCTCAAATTCTTCTGACAGTGCTCCTCTGAATCTCACCCTTGCTTTTGTGTCTGTCAGAATTTCTTTTATGAGTTCTTGTGTAGTTCCATCAAGTCCTCTGTTCTTCAGGTTCCTAACAAGAGTCCGTCTGTCGATGGAGTCGTATGCCTTTGTGAAGTCCACGAAGGTTATTACTGTCTTTTTGTTTTTTAAGGCCCTGTGTTCTATCAGCTGCTTCAGGATAAATATCTGTTCTATATAACCTCTTCCCTTCCTGAATTCCACTTGGTAGTCGCCAACTGTACTTTCTACCTGTTCTTCTACTCTCCTGAGCAATAGTTTTGACAGCACCTTGTATCCAATCTCTAGTAGCGATATTCCTCTGTAGTTGTTTGCATCACTCTTGTCCCCCTTCTTCTGTTTTGGTACTACAATTGCATTCTTCCATCCTTCTGGCAACTTCTTTGTTCTCCAGATCTGGTGAATTATGTCGGTCATGTTGTCTATTGCTTTGTTGCCTCCCCTCTTTATCATCTCGGCTGCTATACCATCTTCTCCAGTTGCCTTATTATTCTTTAGATCACTTATGGCATGTGTGACATCCTCCCTGGTTGGAGGGCGTGGCTCTCTTGTGTGTCAGTCCCCAGTTCCAGCTCTTCTTCAGGTGGTTTACAGTTCAGCCGGTCGTGAAAGTGCTCTGCAAAAATCTGATAGTTCTCCTTTGCACTAACAGTCAGCTCCCCTTTCTTATCTCTTATAAACAGTTCTCTACCCTTGTATCCAATCAGACTCTTTTTGAATTTCCCAAAAAAGTGTCTGCTGTTGTTTTTCCTGAAGTTTGTCTCAATCTCTTCCAGTTCCTGCTTCATCTTCTCTCTTCTGGTCCACCTTATTGTTCGGGCCGCTTCCTTTCTTGCTCCTAAGAAAACTTCCAATTTTTCCAGGTCCTTCTTTCTGCTCCAGTCTCTCCAGGCTTTCCTGCAAGTCTCTACCGCTTCCTCACATTCCTTGTTCCACCACCAGTGCTTCCGTTTCTTTTCTTCCTTTCCCCATAGTTCAGCCTGTTTCACCATATTTCGCTTCATGTCATCCCATTCATTGAATGATTTCTTCCTTCCTCATATCTGAATCAATTGTGTCTTAATTTGTCTCTGTCTGCCTTAATGTTTCCTGGTCTTCTATTCGTCTGTGGCAGTCTGTCCCTGTTTGGGATCCAAAGGCACTTAACTTCTGTAAGATAGTGATCCGATTCTATTCTTGTGTTCTTCCTGACCTTTGTGCTCATGATTTCTTTAGCATTTGTCCAGCTGATTGCTATGTGGTCAATTTGGAATTCCCCAAGGCAGGTGCATGGGTTTGCCCATGTCTTTTTCTTACACGGTTTGGCCCTGAAGTGTGTTGTCATCAATCTCATTTTGTGTTCTCGACATAGTTCAATCAGTCTTTCTCCATTTTTGTTTGCCCACTGGTGTGCAGGGTACTCGCCCACTACTCCTTTATGCTGCTTCTGTCTTCCAGTCTGTGCATTATAATCTCCTACGAGTATCTTTACATGTCTACATGGTATGTTTTTCAGTGTATCATCTAGCTCTTCCCAGAAACTATCTGCAACTTTCTTGCCTTTCCTGTTCTTGTCATTTGTAGGTGCATGTCCATTTATTATTATATACTTTTTGTTCCCTGCTTGAAATGTCAGTGCTGATATCCTTTCTGACCTGCTCTTCATTTCAGTTATGCCATCCTCATATCTCTTGTCTAGTATGAACCCTGTACCAAAGCATCTCAGTGCATGTCTTTCCTTTCCCAATTCAAATGCTTCTCTCTTTCATCTCATCTATTACCTGTTTAAGTTTACCAGTCTTAATCATTGTCTGTACATTTATGGTTCCAATTCTGAAAGTCTTTTTAGTTTTAATCTTCTTTGAGTTTCTTGGGAGCTCCGACTCTTCCCTTATGCACTTTTTGGCAGGTCCCCCAGAAACCAAATGCCTGCTTGCGTCGACCTGGGTCAACGGAGGATCGTTCCCCTGGGGTAATCTCGATTCCATAGTGCGATCCATTCCATGAACTAAAAAAATTTTTTGGTGTGACGGCTCGTGTCCGTCCAGTTATATGACTGAAGTTGTTAGCCCCAGAAGATGTGTTCAGGCTGCCCCTGACATGGGGGACACATATGCCTTTGGTAGCCGCCCCTAACATGGAGTACAGCCGCTACCTGATATGTTTTAGTGGCTCTTCCACTCTCTCTGCCATTGGGAAGCGACGTTCCTCTTCTGCCTTCGAGACCGTTGGCCGGGCTTCACCTGTAACCCTAGGTAGGGGCCCTAACGGGGTGCTACCAAGCGGAGCCAGATGGACCTAGGTTTTTTTATGAGGTTGTTACTCCTCTCCCTCCTCCTTCTCCATGACTTGCGAGATGGGGCCCCGGACTTGGAACCAGCAATGGTGGAGTTATTGTTAATTTTACAATAAAAAAGAAAACATTATACAAATTTATATTAAGCGGGGAGTATTCATGTTGATGACTTGTCATTATCATATACATGTTGATAACACTATGTCATTATCCTAAGATACTGATACAAATGTAGAGCACTCGAAATAGGTCTATGCCTATATGTTAGATATTGTTTTTCCAAATGTAGGTCCTACTACAGGCAGAGGTGTCTTTCTCTATGTTAAAACAGCAAATCTGCCATATTACAATCTTCATATTCATCAACTGAGTAAAATTCTTTATCTTAGAGCCATTGACCCAATGTTGTCTTAAATTTGTTTTTAGATACTGTTTGTACAATTTTAGGGAGCATATTAAACAGTTCAAGGCCTACATATTTATAACTATTATGTATCTTGGACAATCTAGAGTATGGCAGATCAATTGTGTGGTTTCGTCTTGTATTATGGGTGTGGACAGATGACCTAAGGGGATATTGAGCTATGTTTTATTTTACGTGTAATAAGCAATAATAGATGTACAAACAAGGAACTGTCATGATGTTAAGTTTTTTGAAATGTTCCCTGCATGTATCCCTAGGAGATAAACTCAGTATACACCGAAGAGCTTTTTTTTGCCATCTGAAAATTGATACCGAATTGGGGGAATTTTCCTAGAGCAGAATACCATATGAGAGATGGGGGTGGATATAAGCAAAATATGAATGCAGCAGTAAGTTTTGGCTGACATTATTCCTAAGCTTACAAAGTAGGAACATAGCACGTGCAAGTTTAGAACAGACGTATGTGATATTTTTATGTTTTCAAGATCTTTAACTGTGGATAGTTTCGACATGAATCAATACTGTCAATTACTTAACAAGTTATTCCTCTCAAAATAGTGATTCATTTGTTGGTGAACACAGTCTTCAATTATTTTAGATATTATTGGGATTAATGAGATAGGAGATAAATCAAATCCAAGTAACTATCACCCTTTCTTAAATATGGGAATAGTTACTGCTATTTTCAAACAGTTGGGGAAAATCCCTTGCTGTAATATACGGTTAATGAGAGTGGTTAGAGGGGACAGAAGATCACTTAATATCTTCTTTATGACAAAGTTTGACAGACCATAGAAGTCCTTTGCTCTGGAAATACTTAGTTTGCCTATTGCTTTGCTAACATCATTTTCAGTTGCTGTTGCCCAGCAGAATTGATGAACTACATTCTTGTTTGAACCTAAAAGAGTTTTAGCATCAAGCACAGCGTTGGGGGGAGACAAATCTTATTGTAAACTGAAGTTAACAAAGTGTGAGTTAAAGACATCTGGGGCTATGGGTATAGCTGGTTGAGTTGTTGGTCTATTTATTTCACTTTTAATTACTTCCCAGGCAGCTTTACAGCTGTTTCTGGATTTAAGAATATAGTTATCATTTGCCCTACGTTTTGCCAAGCTTATTTCAGATCTATAATTTTTTCTTATTCTAATGTACATCTCTTTGTACTTGCTGCTGTTATGAGATCTGTCCTTAAACATAAGAAGCATAATCCTGATGCTGTTGAGGTATGGTGTAAACCAATTATTTAGTCTCTGTGGTTTATGAGCTTGGTTATTATTCTGTGTTTTTACTAATCTGGGACAACACTCATCAAATATTCTTGCAATTTCCTCTATAAATAATTGGCTTGTGTTATTCACACACATATCTTTGTATAATATGTCATTCCAGTTAACTGACCTTAATCTAGTTCTAAACTCTCTTATGTTGCATTCATTCATAGGTCTAACAGTTTTGTGTTGTTCAGCTGGAATACTGACTGGGACTGTAATCCATAGGCCATCATGGTCAGCTAGGCCTAAGTTGACTACTCCAATTTCAACATTATTTTCATGGATATTACTTATTATATTGTCTGAGCATTCATTATATCTAGTAGGCTTATCATTTAGACAATAGCAATCAAAAGCTCTTAGCCTATCCAAGAATTCCAATATGGTATGACTTGTACCCTGATTCCATATTAATATCACCAAAAATTAAGATTCTTTGGTATTTATATTTAGGCTTAGTTAGTAAGACTAACAGTTTTTTTTAATTTACTATAAATTCATATTCACTAGAGGATGGTGTGCGATATACAGATGCAACAATAATATTATGTTTAGGTATATGTACAACTGCAGCCTCAAAGGTGGAATCTGTACACAGGTCTGTAACATCAGTTGTAAAGTATTGTAGATTTAGTCCATTCTTAATATATATTGCAACACCCCCATGTCCAATTGTTGATCTGCAGTAACTACTAGCTAAGGAGTGACCAAATGGAATATTGAGGTCAATTTCTGATGAATATAGCCAGTGCTCATTTATACTAAGTTTCGTTCTAGGCAAGATGTTGGCATATATACAAATTGTGGTAAATTGCTCCATAAATTTTGAGTTATTATCATCAGTAAAGTGTTGTTCATGTGATATTATAGTGGAAAAAGGTATTAGAGCATGCTCACTAATGCATAAATGGTACCACTCAAGTTGTTTTGTGAAATTAAACTCTGATAAAATCTTGTGCGATTGTGGTCTGCTGTGTAATAGTCTCCAAGTAGCAACAGAAATGTGCAGTGCCGGAATTGAACTAAATGTGTTGCATGAGCTTTATTGTGATATAAATGCAGCTAGAAAATACGTAGAATTCCTGGAAAATCTAAAGCAAGTATTGAGGGATCCTCTTGAAAACAAAAACTGTGAATCAGAAAGTGCTTACAGCAGGCCTAGGTCTAAAAAAACTACAGAACAATTTCGCCATTCTAGATGGTGTAAAAGCAAACAAGGAAGACTTTAATAGTACTGATTGCCATCTAACAGACGCTGCTGATATACAACAATATAGAAATAGCATTGCCCCAAAAGGCAGTAATGGCAGAAACACATATCTTAGGAAACCCAAGTTACTTGTTTACTCAGACAGTCATGGTCGCGATCTCGCAAAAATCTTGCAAAACGAACACAATCTTAGAGCTACCAGCTATGTAAAACCTGGGGCCCCTATGAACGAAGTTATAAGGAACATACAGCGTGATAACACTACACAAGAAAATCTGGTTTTAGTTATAATTGGTGGTGCAAACGATGTTTATTGCAATGAACTAAAAAGTGCCGTCCGTGACCTCCAGAAAACTCTAGATACAGTGAAAAATGTAAGTGTAATAGTGACTGGAATACCACACAGATATGACCTAATAGAAACGTCATGTGTCAACCAGGAAATTATCAAGGCCAACAGGCAATTTCGCAAAATATGCAAAGCATACAGAAACACAAACTTCCTAGATGTGAAATTCTTGGAAAGGAAACACTTCACCAGGCATGGTATGCATTTAAATATTCATGGGAAAAAGTTCATAGGTTCTAGAATAAATAAGATGGCTGAGATGATGTACACAAGAAACAACATCATGCCTATTATTGTATCAACTCAAAACGGAGAAGCCATCTCATCACAAATGATACCAGCAACAAAAAAAGCAGCAGAACAAACACAACCAATAGTAGTTAACAAAATGCAGCAGTACAAACAATAATCGGAACAGAAATGCCAACAACAGCATCACCATCAACAGCAGCATCACAGACAGCAGTAACAACAGAAATCCCAGCAATAGCAGGAGCAGCAGCACAAACAATAATCGGAACAGAAATGCCAACAACAGCATCACCACCAACAGCAGCATCACAGACAGCAGCAAAAGCAGAAATCCCAGCAATAGTAGGAGCAGCAGCAGACATGGAAACAACCATCCATGGGGCAGCAAGTAGACGGAAAAGGACACCTCCTTCCCATCTGAAGGATTTTTTAATTGCAGATATGACGAAAAAGAAGCCACCAAGATAAGTAACATTAAATGTCTAACAGTACTCCACCAAAATATACAGTGTGTAAAAAACCAAGTACAACATCTGGAAGTCGAGTTACAAATCTTAGACAGCACTGTTATCTGTATTACAGAGCACTGGTGTAAAGAAAGTGAAATCTTATATATTGATTTACCCTCATATGTCCAAGCATGCTCTTATTGCAGAAGTGCACTCCCTGCCGCCGTTGGATAAGCAGCTGCCAGCAGGAAATAGTATACTCTTAGCTCACTTATTTATTACATAGTTTAATTCTTAATTTCTTTGCGTGTTTTTGGGTACTTCCATTGTTTAATTCATAAATTTCGGGCATATTATAGTATTTGAGAGTTGTAGCATTGCGCTTTAGTACCTGAATAGCGTAAAATCGCGTAGTCTCCTTCTGCCACCAAGCAGTGTGTCAGCAGTGCGCAAGTAACAGCATTACTGCATTTACCAGGCAATCTTTTATTTTAATAACCTTTTAAATTTTGTGTCAAATTGTTTGTGCTCTCTGTAGATTAGTTCAGACGTTCTTTGCACAACAGTTTTTAGCATGGTAGAGACTGCAACTGCTGTGTTCTGATGCGGGCTGAGTTGGCATCCCTTCGCTCCCAGCTTCAGGCAGTGTTGGCTTCGGTTACACAGCTTGAGGCTGTTGCCAATGGGCATCACTGTGGGGTTCCAGATGAGGGTTTGTTGGAGACGGCCAGCTCGTCCCACGCCTCCCCCGATTGGACTACGGCTGTGGCTGCCCGAGATACTGCTCACATTGAGGCCGACCCCTCACCCGTGGTAGAGTGGGAGGTTGTCTCGAGGTGTGGCAGGAGGCAAAAAGACATTCCGGAGGGCTGAACAGAAGGCCTCTCCAGTTTGTCTGACAAACTGGTTTCAGGCTCTGTCTCTAGCTGATACTGATCTTCGGCCGGACATGGCTGCTTGTCCTGTTCCAGAGGTTGCCCCTCAGTCTGCAAGATCCGGGCGGTCACAGAGGGTGGGCTTACTGGTAGTTGGGAGCTCCAACGTTAGGCGCATAATGGGGCCCCTTAGGGATATGGCAGCAAGAGAGGGGAAGAAAACCAATGTGCACTCCGTGTGCAGAAGAAAACCAATGTGCACTCCGTGTGCATACCGGGGGGCAGTCGTTCCACATGTGGAAAGGGTCCTTCCAGATGCCATGAAGAGTACAGGATGCACCCATCTTCAGGTGGTCGCTCATGTCGGCACCAATGATGTGTGTCGCTATGGATCGAAGGAAATCCTCTCTGGCTTCCAGCGGCTATCTGATTTGGTGAAGACTGCCAGTCTCGCTAGCAGGATGAAAGCAGAGCTCACCATCTGCAGCATCGTCGACAGGACTGACTGCGGACCTTTGGTACAAAGCCGAGTGGAGGGTCTGAATCAGAGGCTGAGACGGTTCTGCGACCGTGTGAGCTGCAGATTCCTTGACTTGCGCCATAGGGTGGTGGGGGTTTCGCGTTCCGCTGGATAGGTCAGGAGTCCACTACACACAGCAGATGGCTACATGGGTAGCAGGGGTTGTGTGGCGTGGACTGGGCGGTTTTTTAGGTGAGATGGCCTCGGGCAAGTACAGAAGGGGCAAAAGCCTCAAAGGGTGCGGGGCAAAGTCAGGACATGCAGGGACCAAGTAGTAATCAGTATTGTAATTGTAAACTGTTGAAGCTGCATTGGTAAAGTACCGGAACTTCAAGCGCTGATAGAAAGCACCAAAGCTGAAATCGTTATAGGTGCGGAAAGCTGGCTGAAGCCAGAGATAGATTCTGCTGAAATTTTTACAAAGGCACAGACGGAGTTTAGAAAGGATCGATTGCAGGCAACCGAAGGTGGCGTGTTTGTCGCTGTTAGTAGTAGTTTATCCTGTAGTGAAGTAGAAGTGGATAGTTCCTGTGAATTATTATGGGTGGAGGTTACACTCAACAACCGAGCTAGGTTAATAATTGGCTCCTTTTACCAACCTCCCGACTCAGCAGCATTAGTGGCAGAACAACTGAGAGAAAATCTGGAATATATTTCACATAAATTTCCTCAGCGTGTTATGGTCTTAGGTGGAGATTTCAATTTACCAGATATAGACTGGGACACTCAGATGTCTAGGACAGGTGGTAGGGACAGAGCATCGAGTGACATTATACTGAGTGCACTATCCGAAAATTACCTCGAATAATTAAACAGAGAACCGACTCATGGAGATAACATCTTGGACCTACTGATAACAAACAGACCCGAACTTTTCGACTCTGTAAGCACAGAACAGGAAATCAGTGATCATAAGGCCGTTGCAGCATCCCTGAGTATGGAAGTAAATAGGAATATAAAAAAAGGGAGGAAGGTTTATATGTTTAGCAAGAGTAATAGAAGGCAGATTTCAGACTACCTAACAGATCAAAACGAAAAATTCTGTTCCGACACTGACAATGTTGAGTGTTTATGGAAAAAGTTTAAGGCAATTGTAAAATGTGTTTCAGACAGGTACATGCCGAGTAAAACTGTGAGGAATGGGAAAAACCCACTGTGGTTCAACAACAAAGTTAGGAAACTACTGCAAAAGCAAAGAGAGCTTCACTGCAAGTTTAAATGCAGCCAAAACCTCTCAGACAAACAGAAGCTAAACGATGTCAAAGTTAGCGTAAGGAGGGCTATGCGTGAAGCATTCAGTGAATTCGAAAGTAAAATCCTACGTACCGACTTGACAGAAAATCCTAGGAAGTTCTGGTCTTACGTTAAATCAGTAAGTGGCTCGAAACAGCATATCCAGACACTCCGGAATGATGATGGCATTGAAACAGAGGATGACACGCATAAAGCTGAAATACTAAACACCTTTTTCCAAAGCTGTTTCACAGAGGAAGACCGCACTGCAGTTCCTTCTCTAACTCCCTGCACAAACGAAAAAATAGCTGACATTGAAATAAGTGTCCAAGGAATTGAAAAGCAACTGAAATCACTCAACAGAGGAAAGTCCACTGGACCTGACAGGATACCAGTTCAATTCTACACAGAGTACGCGAAAGAACTTGCCCCCCTTCTAACAGCCGTGTACCGCAAGTCTCTAGAGGAACGGAAGGTTCCAAATGATTGGAAAAGAGCACAGGTAGTCTCAGTCTTCAAGAAGGGTCGTCGAGCAGATGCGCAAAACTATATACCTATATCTCTGACGTCGATCTGTTGTAGAATTTTAGAACATGTTTTTTGCTCGCGTATCATGTTGTTTCTGGAAACTCAGAATCTACTCTGTAGGAATCAACATGGATTCCGAAAACAGTGATCGTGTGAGACCCAACTCGCTTTATTTTTTCATGAGACCCAGAAAATGTTAGATACAGGCTCCCAGGTACATGCCATTTTCCTTGACTTTCGGAAGGCGTTCGATACAGTTCTGCACTGTCGCCTGACAAAGTAAGAGACTACGGAATATCAGACCAGCTGTGTGGCTGGATTGAAGAGTTTTTAGCAAACAGAACACAGCATGTTCTCAATGGAGAGACGTCTACAGACGTTAAAGTAACCTCTGCCATGCCACAGGGGAGTGTTATGGGACCATTGCTTTTCACAATATATATAAATGACCTAGTAGATAGTGTCGGAAGTTCCATGCGGCTTTTCGCGGATGATGCTGTAGTATACAGAGAAGTTGCAGCATTAGAAAATTGCAGCGAAATGCAGGAAGATCTGCAGCGGATAGGCACTTGGTGCAGGGAGTGGCAACTGACCCTTAACGTAGACAAATGTAATGTATTGCAAACACACAGAAAGAAGGATCCTTTATTGTATGATTATATGATAGTGGAACAAACACTGGTAGCAGTTACTTCCGTAAAATATCTGTGAGTGTGCGTGCGGAACGATTTGAAGTGGAATGATCATATAAAATTAATTGTTGGTAAGTTGGGTACCAGGTTGAGATTCATTGGGAGAGTCCTTAGAAAATGTAGTCCATCAACAAAGGAGGTGGCTTACAAAACACTCGTTTGACCTATACTTGAGTATTGCTTATCAGTGTGGGATCCGTACCAGGTCGGGTTGATGGAGAAGATAGAGAAGATCCAAAGAAGAGCAGTGCGTTTCATCACAGGGTTATTTGGTAAGCGTGATAGCGTTACGGAGATGTTTAGCAAACTCAAGTTGCAGACTCTGCAAGAGAGGCACTCTATATAGCGGTGTAGCTTGCTGTCCAGGTTTCAAGAGGGTGCGTTTCTGGATGAGGTATCAAATATATTGCTTCCCCCTACTTATACCTCCCAAGGAGATCACGAATGTAAAATTAGAGAGATTTGAGCACGCAAGAAGGCTTTCCGGCAGTTGTTCTTCCCGCGAACCATACGCGACTGAAACAGGAAAGGGAGGTAATAACGGTGACACGTAAAGTGCCCTCCACCACACACCGTTGGGTGGCTTGCGGAGTATAAATGTAGATGTAGATGTAGAAACACAATGAAAGGTGGAGGACCATGTATTTATGTTAAGAACGGCATTGAATTTAAAGTCAGAAATGATATTATCATGCTAAGTGTAGACAAAGACTTTGAAGTGTCAGCAATAGAGATAGTTGCTATAAATATGCCCAATAAACTAACTATATTATGTGTATATCGTTCTCCCAGTGGTAATTTAGAGATATTCTTTTCAAAACCTATACAAAGCCTAGAACTAGCGTTGACTCTGAAACATAGTATCCTTTTGTGTGGGGACGTTAACATAAATACAACTAAAACAGATGACACCAGCTACACATTTATGAATATCCTACATAGTTTTGGTCTATCATCGTTAGTCAACTGAGCAACAAGAATAACCACACATTCATCATCTACCATTGACCATGTAGCTACAGATGTAGGCAGAGAAAACTGCGATGTACTTGTCAAAAATCTGGGACTCTCTGACCGTCTATGTCAGATTATAAAAGTAAAAGCTTGTGTAAAAGAAGAATCAAAACCGCATGTATATAAAAGAGTCTACTATCAATCAGCTTTGCAAGAGTTTTCCTTAAAGTTAGCACATGAAAGTTGGGAAGGAATATACATAGAAACTAAACTGAATAGTAAATTCTCCAATTTTATGTCTGAGCTTAAATTAAAGTTTGAAGAAACATTCCCCAAAGCATTAATTCCCATTGGAAAACCCACCAACAATAAATGGATTACTAAAGGAATTAGAAAAAGTGCTCAAACTTGTAAATACGTAAACTCCATTAAAAAGGGCAATAGCGATCCACTTTTTTTGCACTACTACAAAAGGATCTACAGGAAGGTACTCAACACTGCAAAAAAAAATCAGCCTACGATAGGTTCATAAATTTAGCCAATAATAAAAGTAAAGCTACATGGGCTGTAGTGAAACAAGAAACAAGAACTGTGAAGCAGAGAGGTACAAACACACAAATCAGGAACAAGGAAAACTTAGAAAGTAACCCGAAAGAATTAGCAAATTATGTGAATACCTACTTTAGCAGCATTGCAATGAACTTTCAGAAAAATTTTCCAAAAGGTGCTAATCAACCAATACAGAAGCATACAGCAAACTCAATGGTATTGCTTCCAACTACTGAGGAGGAAGTATGCAATGTTGCAAGGCAAAGAACACAAACTCTGCAGGTTTAGATGAAATCCCTATGTGTGTGCTGAAAAAATGCATAAACGATATCAAAGCTCCACTAACAGAAATCGTAAATAAATCCTTCAAGACTGGTTGCTTCCCTGACTATCTGAAGCATGCCAAAATTTTACCAGTTCACAAGAAAGGTAACATAGAAAACATTGAGAACTACAGACCAAAAGCCCTATTGTCATGCTTTTCCAAAGTGATAGAAACAATAATGAAAAACAGGCTTTTAAGCTAAGTAAATTCAACCTCCTCTGCAATGACCAGCATGGTTTCAGGCCTGGTAGAGGTACAGAATCTGCAATAGCACAATTTACAAAAACAGTTTTAGAAGCAATAGATGAGAACAGCTATGTAACTGGCCTTTTCCTAGACCTGTCTAAGGCATTTGATACAGTTGACCACCAGAAGCTGTCGCATAAATTAGAGGCACTAGGAGTAAGGGGAGTCGTTCTCAAATGGTTTCATTCATATCTAGAAAACAGAGTACAGTCAGTAGAGATCACACCTGTCTCCAGTGGATCAAATTACATTGAGAAATATATATCTGATCCACAATATATCAATATTGGGGTCCCTCAAGGAAGTGTACTAGGCCCTGTATTATTTCTGGTGTATATAAATGATTTCCCACAACATATCAGCCATGGACAGAAGATATTGTTTGCGGATGACAGCAACATAGTAATCACCAGTAAGACACCAGCACAAATGTTGAAAAATTCTACTGAAGTGCTGAGGGATGTTCACAGATGGTCTCAGGAAAACAAAGTAACTCTCAGCGTAAAGAAAACAAATACAATATGCTTTAGAATGAACAGAAAACAGAGTCCCTTAAATTTAAAACTAAATAACATCTCCGTAGATGATGTACATAAAACAAAATTCTTAGGGTTGCACACTGACAGCCAAAAGAAGTGGAATGAACATGCTATGAAACTCTCGAAAAAGATATCCACAACATGTTATGCACTTAAAGAGTCCTTGTATCTGCATGCAGTAGTGAATGTTTGAGAACTGTATACTTTAGTTGTGTTCATCCAGTAATCAGTTATAGTATTATTTTCTGGGGAAACAGTGCTCAAAATTTACAAACAGTATTTAAAATGCAAAAGAGAGCAGCAAGAATTATAACAAAAAGCAGTAAGCCTGCCCACTGCATAGAACTTTTCAAAATGTTAGAAATTCTAACTGTTCCTTGTGAATTTATATTCCAAACCATAGTGTACATCAAGAAAAATATAGAAAATTATACAACAAATAGCAGTTTTCATAACTATAATACAATAACAAGTCACTGTCTTCACCTAAACAGGAAGAATAAACATAAGACTCAAAATAGCTTCTTGTATGAAGGTGTAAAACTGTATAATAAACTGCCACAGAAAATAAAAGCAGCAGATAACATGTACCACTTTAGGAAAAATCTTAAATTGTTTTTGCAAGAACATTGTTTTTACACTATAAGTGAATTCCTTAGTACAAAATGATTGTAAATAGCTTTTGTTTCATAATATTTTGATAAGGAGCAAAAATGATTGTAAATAACTTGTATGTCACAATGTTTAACTACATGTAACAACAAACTGTATAAATATATGAATGTACGCAACTGACAACATCCATACATTTTAAAATGTCCACGGATGGCTAAATAAATAAATAAAAATAAATAAATACCACAGTTGGAAGTTTCTAACCAGTACTGCAATTCTCCCAACTTCTTTCTTAAAAACTGTATATTAATATGTAAGAACAGAAGACTATTTTTGCTAACCCTGGGCAGTAAAGAAGAGGGTTCAGATTGTCTTCTTAAGGGCACCTTCTATACAACTGATATCTTGAGTTGTTTGTAAGTCTACTGCTGGTAGCCAGGCCCCATTTTGACAATGTTCGGATACATCTAGTTTTCTGGGCTCAGAGTGAATGGTTTGAAGATTATATTGATCCTGCTGGAACATATCTGTTAATATTTTGTCAGACAGACCAGCAGACTTTACAGGTTTCTCTGGTCCAGTGGTATTACTGTAAAAGTGGCCATTTCTTTACTCACAGTTTTGGTAATCAGTTTCGAGATTAATCTTCTTCCTTGGTCGTTGAGGTGGAATCTTTGTCGTGTATAGCACTCCCTGTCAAACTCGCTAGCTTTAATGACTGTGGTATTTTTGAATTTCGAACACAGGTGATATAGCCGTTTGTTTACTTCCAATACCTCATAATTTACACAGGATCGATTTGCAAGATCATATCTAAATGGAACATCGACAACAAATGCTTTTTTCTATGCGAACAGTACTATGACGTACCTCTTTAGGACCTTCAGAAAGGTGTGTCAAGGCTGGAAACTGTCACAGTAGATCTGTACACTCGGACAAGCTTGGCGGTGTGCACTGCACTAGAAACCCTTACCTGTCAGGGTGGTGATGCTGTCGATGAGTCTTGCGTTCACTGTGTCTGGCAGCAGGCAGCAGTGTGCCAGGAAGTCGGCTCCAGTTATCAGTTCTGTGACGTTAGCAATCATAAAATGATTGCTATAATTTTTTTCCCACATCTAATTCAAATGCGTCATTAATTCCCCACATCTACTTCAAACCCTGTATACCATATGTTCATATCAAAAAATTATTTGTCCCAGACAAGCAGAACAAATTTGGTGGTCGACTGCCACGTAACAAAGTACACGGAAATATGCGCAAGTCTGATCCGATGTCCGCCAGGAATTTCCAACCTGACCAGTCACAGACGCATAGGCACTGTGACTGTGCTCGACAGTCGATTGCCAATGCCCTTAGCCTGATGGCTGCGTGCAACATGAAGTGCAGTTGCACACCTAGTTCACATATTTTCTGTGATACCAGCAAATGAACAGCTGTTCTGCACGGGAAGTTGAAGAGTTTGTTGAGGAACAGTTACATGACCTCTTGCAGTGGCATCCCCTGTCATTGCTGGGGTAGCGGTGAGTCAACAATTCACTGATTTGTTTTGCTAACGTGTCAACTTTTGATCTCGGCTGCAATAGAATCGTAGTTGCGCGTGTGACCACTGATGCTGATACATTGTCACATGATGCTGTCACTGTATTGATACAAGTGGCCATCAGGGTATCCTGTCTTTTGTCAGCCAGGTTTGTAACTGCACCTAAAAGCATCTTAGCCTGTGGTGCTATAATAGCTTCGACTTGTAGTGATAAAAGGCTACTCCACAAGGTATGTAGCAAGTTGTCCAGTACAGAGCCAGTATCAACTTTACTTCTCAAATGTCTTGGGTACTACAATAGTTTCAAGTCCCCAATGTATTCCTGTGTCAAAAATTGTCATAAGCGTTCTTACTGTGAGGCAGAGACTCTGCCAATCAGTTCGGCCTTAGAGTTTTTCCTAGGAATTAATCACAAGAGGCAAGTGTTATCACATCCTTGACCTCTGCAGCATAATGATGATCCAGTTGGCTGACCACTAAGGCGAATGTCATGGAATCTGTAGATATTCCAGCACAACAAAAGCTTGCCCCAGCTTGTGCAAACTGTAATGCGGGTTTGTGTGGAGGGGGCAGTGGCACGGCAAGTCTGGAGACCAAGTATTATCACAACCAATGTGTATGTCATTTTCAGAAGTTGATCTCATGCATGTTCTTGCCTTTTCTGTGCTTTTTACACAGACTGATCTCGCCAGGGTCACCAGATTCAGAAATAGTAGATATGGGTCACTTCAACAACTTATTCTGCACGTTGTACTATTCAGACAATCTCAATGTGAAGTGTAAGTTTTCCACACTGTGGAAAAATATCTTTATTCAACACAACACAGAATGAAAATATCTCACTGAGATAGAGCAACTTAAGAGAAGCTTTATTTCTGAGTCAAATTGTCGGTCTTTAAGAATCATCCATAACTATGTAACTATGGAAATCTGAGAAGGATGTATTCTAAAGTCAAAGAATAAACAGAAACTGTCACTGCTGAAGCAAAGCGCCTCTACCGGCTGGCGCGTAAACACTTTGACAGCTGCGATAAAAACTAAAACACACAACACAAATGTAATAGAAGGCAAACTTGATCACTAAAAATATCTTCCAAAATGGTACTTAACTTTGGCACAATGTGATCTGTGGCAGTGGATGTTCAAAATGGAATAAAATGATATCTAACTAACTTCGCTGTCTCTTTGCAGTCTATGATATTGTAAGTATCACTGATAGTAATATTTGCAGACACTCTGTTGTTGGTCATAGTTCTCTGTAAATAGCAACTCAGAGGTTAGTCTTCAGAGTAGTGTACCGAGCTAACTGCAGGCACTGAAGTGAACTGTTGTTATTGCTGGTTCTTAACTGTCTAACTGCTGGCACGGAACTGGCTGAGTGAGTGTGGTGCATTGCGTTTGGAGCCTTTTGTCAGAAGAAAATCCATGTCTGCCTCTACACAGTGGAAGCAATGTAGTCTGTGGTTGATATTGTTGCCTACTGGCTATTGTCTGCCCTGTCAGCAAAGTACAACATCTACATTTACAACTATATTCTGCAAACCACCATGTGGTGGATGGCACATGGTATGTCCCATTCTAACAGTTACTAGGGTTTCTTCCACTGCCATTCTGTATCGAGTGTGGGAAGAGTGATTGTTTGTTTGAATGCCTCTGTGCATGCAGTAATTATTCTAATCTTATCCTCATGATCCCTATGTGAGCGATATGTAGGGGGTTGCTGTATATTCCTAGATTCATCACTTAAACCCAATTCTTGAAACTTCGTTACTAAACTTTCACAGAATAGTTTACATTGTCTTCAAGAGTCTTCCAGATGAGTTCTTTCAGTATCTCTGTTACACTCTCCCATGGATTAAACAAATCTGTGCCCATTTGTGCTGCCCTTCTATGTATTTGTTCAAGAAATCATTTACACAGGACAATTGTACAAACAAACTGTCATTTGACCATCCTAGACAGACTCACGTATCGACGACGTGGTAATAATCATCCCTGGCGCGGAGACACAACTGAAAGATCTGAAACTAAATAAATCACGAGGTCCAGATGGAATCCCAGATCGATTTCAGAAAGAGTGACATTGGCCCCTTGCCTAGCTTGCATTTATCATTCAGCAATCTCTTGCCAAGCACAAATTGCCAACTGACTGGAAAAGGCACAGGTGACTCCATACATAAAAAGGGTAAAAGAACATGCCCACAAAATTACTGGCCAATACTTTGTGTTGCTGTAGAATCCTTGAATGTATTCTCAGTTTGAATATAGTAAACTTATGTCCTCGAATCAGCATGGTTTTAGAAGGCATCACTTGTGCCAAACTCAGCTTGCCCTTTTCTCACATGATATACTGAGAACTATGGGTAAAGAGCAACAGGCAGATTCCAGAAAGCATTTGACACAGTATTCCATTGCAGACTGTTAAGGAAAGTACGAGTGTATGGAATAAGTTTACAGATATGTGAGTGGCTCGAAGCCTTCCTAAATAACAGAACTCAGTATGCTGTCCTCGTAGTGAGTGTTTATCAGAGACAAGGGTATCGTCAGGAGTGCCCCAGAGAAGTGTAATAAGACCACTGTCTTTCTCTATATACATAAATGAGTTGGCGGACATCAATCTGCAGTTGTTTGCTGATGATGCTGTGGTATACAGTAAGGTGTTGAAGTTGAGTGACCGTAAGGAGATACGAGTACGAGACCGCTTAGCCAAAATTTCCAGTAGTTGTTATAAATGGCAGCTATCCCTAAATGTGAAAACTTATGTTAATGCAGATGGGTACGAAGAACAACCTGTAATGTTCAAATACAGTATTACTAGTGTCCTGCTTGACACAGTCAAGTAGTTTAAATATCTAGGTGTAATGTTGCAAAGTGATATGAGATGGAACAACCATCTGAGAACTGTGATGGGAAAGATGAATGGTCAATTTCGGTTTATTGGAAGAATTTTAGGAAAGAGTGGTACACCTGTAAAGGAGACTGCATACAGAATGCTGGTGCAACCTACTCTTGAGTACTGCTCGAGTGTTTGGGGTTGTACCAGGTCAGATTGAAAGGGGACATCAAAGCAATTCAGAGGCAGGCTGCTAGATTTTTTACCAGTCAGTCTGAACAACATGTGTTACAGAGATGCTTAGGGAACTCAGATGGGAACCCCTGGAGGTTAGATGACATTCTTTTCGAGGAACACTGTTGAGAAAAGTTAGAGAACCGGTATTTGAAGCTGATTTCTGAATGATTCTACTGCCACCAACATATAATGCGCATAAGGGCCTTGAAGATAAGATAGAAGATATTGGGGCTCATAAGGAGGCATATAGGCAGTTGTTATCCCCTCACTCTATTTGCATGTGGAACAGGAAAGGCAATGAATAGCGGTGGTACAGGGTACCCTCCGCCATGCATAGTATGGTAGGTTGCGGAGTATCTATGTAGATGTAGGCATGTTCAGTATCCCCTGTCAGTCCTATCTGGTATGGGTCCCACACACTTGAGCAATGTTCAAGAACCAGAGTGATTTGTAAGCAATCTCCTTTGTAGATTGGTTGTACTTCCTCAGTATTCTTGATACTACCACTTGCATTACCCACAACTGATCCTATGTGGTGCTTCCATTTCATATCCCTATGAAGTGTTACACCCATGTATTTTTATGAATTGACCGATTCTAGTAGTGACTCATTGTATTATAGTCATAGGATACTACTTTTTTCTTTCTTTTTTTTTTTGTTCTTCATAAAATGAAGTGTAAAATTTTACATTTCAGAACATTTAGAATAAGTTGCCAATCTCTGCTCCATGTTGGAATCTTGTCAAGATCTGACTGAATATTTATGCAATGTCTTTCAGATAGTACTTCATTATAGAAAACTAAATCATCTGTAAGGTCACTAACATACAACATGAACAGCAAGGATCTCAATACACTTCCCATGGACACACCCAAAGTTAGTTCTGCATCTGGCAATGGATCTCCATCCAAGATAACATGCTATGTCCTCCCTACCAAAAAGTCCCCAATCCAGTCACAAATTTTGCTTGATACTCCACATAAAAAAAGGTTGTATACATGGAAGAATCCTGGAGATACTAAAAGGTATCAGATAGATTATATAATGGTAAGACAGAGATTTAGGAACCAGGTTTTAAATTGTAAGACATTTCCAGGGGCAGATGTGGGACTCTGACCACAATCTATTGGTTATGAACTGTAGATTAAAACTGAAGAAATTGCAAAAAGGTGGGAATTTAAGGAGGTGGGACTTGGATAAACTGACGAAACCAGAGGTTGTACAGAGTTTCAGGGAGAGAATAAGGGAACAATTGACAGGTATGGGGGAGAGAAATACAGTAGAAAAAGAATGGGTAGCTTTGAGGGATGAAATAGTGAAGGCAGCAGAGGATCAAATAGGTAAAAAGACGAGGGCTAGTAGGAATCCTTGGGTAACAGAGGAAATATTGAATTTAATTGATGAAAGGAGAAAATATAAAAATGCAGTAAATGATGCAGGCAAAAAGGAATACAAACGTCTCAAAAATGAGATCGACAGGAAGTGCAAAATGGCTGAGCAGGCATGGCTAAAGGAAAAATGTAATGATGTAGAGGCTTATCTCACTAGGGGTAGGATAGATACAGCTTACAGGAAAATTAAAGAGACCTTTGGAGAAAAGAGAACCACTTCTATGAATATCAAGAGCTCAGATGGAAACACAGTTCTAAGCAAAGAGGGGAAAGCAGAAAGGTGGAAGGAGTATATAGAGGGTCTATACAAGGGCGATGTACTTGAGGACAATATTATGGAAATGGAAGAGGATGTAGATGAAGATGAAATGGGAGATACGATACTGCGTGAAGAGTTTGACAGAGCACTGAAAGACCTGAGTCGAAACAAGGCCCCAGGAGTAGACAACATTCCATTAGAACTACTGACGGCCTTGGGAGAGCCAGTCCTGACAAAACTCTACCATCTGGTGAGCAAGATGTACGAGACAGGCGAAATACCCTCAGACTTCAAGAAGAATATAATAATTCCAATCCCAAAGAAAGCAGGTGTTCACAGATGTGAAAATTACCGAACTATCAGTTTAATAAGCCACAGCTGCAAAATACTAACGCGAATTATTTACAGATGAATGGACAAACTGGTAAAAGCCGACCTTAGGGAAGATCAGTTTGGATTCCATAGAAATGTTGGAACACGTGAGGCAATATTGACCCTACGACTTATCTTAGAGAATACATTAAGGAAAGGCAAACCTACATTTCTAGCATAGACTTAGAGAAAGCTTTTGACAATGTTGACTGCAATACTCTCTTTCAAATTCTAAAGGTGGCACAGGTAAAATACAGGGAGCGAAAGGATATTTACAATTTGTACAGAAACCAGATGGCAGTTATAAGAGTCGAGGGGCATGAAAGGGAAGCAGTGGTTGGCAAGGGAGAGAGACAGGGTTGTAGCTTCTCCCCGATGTTATTCAATCTGTATATTGAGCAAGCAGTAAAGGAAACAAAAGAAAAATTTGGAGTAGGTATTAAAATCCATGGAGAAGAAATAAAAACTTTGAGGTTCGCCGATGACATTGTAATTCTGTCAGAGACAGCAAAGGACTTGGAAGAGCAGTTGAACGGAATGGACAGTGTATTGAAAGGAGGATATAAGATGAACATCAACAAAAGTAAAACGAGGATAATGGAATGTAGTCGAATCGAGTCGGGTGATGCTGAGGGAATTAGGTTAGGAAATGAGTCACTTAAAGTAGTAAAGGAGTTTTGCTATTTGGGGTGCAAAATAACTGATGATGGTCGAAGTAGAGAGGATATAAAATGTAGACTGGCAATGGCAAGGAAAGCATTTCTGAAGAAGAGAAATTTACTAACATCGAGCATAGATTTAAGTGTCTGGAAGTCGTTTCTGAAAGTATTTGTATGGAGTAGCCATGTATGGAAGTGAAACATGGACAATATATAATTTGGACAAGAAGGAATACAAGCTTTCGAAATGTGGTGCTACAGAAGAATGTTGAAGATTAGGTGGGTAGATCACGTAATGAGGAGGTATTGAATAGGATTGGGGAGAAGAGAAGTTTGTGGCACAACTTGACTAGAAGAAGGGATATGTTGGTAGGACATGTTCTGAGGCATCAAGGGATCACAAATTTAACATTGGAGGGCAGCGTGGAGGGTAAAAATCATAGAGGGAGACCAAGAGATGAATACACTAAGCAGATTCAGAAGGATGTAGGTTGCAGTAGGTACTGGGAGATGAAGGAGCTTGCACAGGATAGATTAGCATGGAGAGCTGCATCAAACCAGTCTCAGGACTGAAGACCACAACAACAACAACAACAACAACAACAACAACCCCACATGATCATACGTTTGACAATAAGTGTAGATCTGGTACCGATTCAAATGCTTTTCATAAATAACGAAATACTGCATCTACCTGGTTGCCTTGATCTAAACCTTTCAGTACATCATGTGAGAAAAATGCGAGTTGGGTTCCACATGGTCAATGTTTTCGAAATCCTTGCTGGTTGACCTTGAGGTCAAATCTATTAAAGATACTTAAGATTCTACAACAAATCGCTGTCAAGGATATTGGATGGTAATTTTGTGGATCACTTCTACTACCCTTTTTGTAGATGGGTGTAATCTGTGAACTAGAACAATTTTTTGTTTGAAGGTTCTATGTTAGATTATAATTAGAAAAGTGGCCTAACTCAGCTGCAAATTCAGTATAGAATCTAACAGGGCTTGGGGCTTTGTTCAATTTTAACCATTTCAGCTGTTTCTCAACACCACTGACACTAATACTTATTGCAGTCATCTTTTCAGTGGTAGGATTAAATTGGGCAATTCTCTTGGCTTTTCTTTGGTAAAGGGACATTTGAAAATCACACACACACACACACACACACACACACACACACACACACACACACACACACACAGAGGTCCATTGATTTTTTTTTCAGCAAGCAGTACCCTCCATCATAACTTTTTATATCTGTGACAATAGTATAGATACTGTGGATTAGCACTGTGCTTCTGCAGAGAGCTGAGAACTGTAAGTGTCTGGAAGGACTTTCTAATACCTACAATTATCGCTCTATTTTCCTTAGCTTCTACTGTTGAAGTGGCTACTTTTAGAAATACAGTACTTCCTCACAAATTAATTTAAACAATGAGCATAATTTAGCGTCTACATTGTTTTCCATACACACGTCATCCCACGTTTTGTTTTGCCAGTGTGCTAGCAAAAGTATGTAATTTGCATTCCAAGATCTGTTTGTAGGCCCATAGTTCTACCAAGCCAGTTTTTGGCTTTATTATCTGGCAGTAATAAGCAGAGGGGCCAAGACGTTTTGTAAATATTACACTATTTTCCCTGTCGATATCTGATGTTGAACTTTTTCATACACCACTAGCAGTTTTTCCCCCGTCTGTGCCATGCCAAAAGTGTTCATAGTGTTTAGGAATTTGTTACTACTTTCACTGCAACACCTTTATTAATATTGACATCTAAAGATAGTATTATAGTAGTTTTGGGGGATGAGACTCTTTCCAGGTCTTCAGTTAAGTTATTTAAGAGTTAGCAGTAGGCTAGTGGGACACATATAGAATGATGTAACTTCTTATGAATGTCTAGCTTTTGCTAGTTCAACAACTGACAATTCAAAATCTTTGTCTACACTAATTGGTATCAGATTGTCTGCAGCTTTAAAATGTGCCGGAAGAAAGAAGTTTCCTCTAATGGCCATTATTCACTTTTGTTTTGCATACTACATTGCCATGGTATTTGGGACCATTGATAAATGGCTTGGCTGGAGAGTTGCTGTTTGTACTGTAACAAATATCATGGCTGCAGCTCTGAAGCCCAGCCAACCGTGGACTGCCCATCAAATTACTTGACAGTTACCCAAACAACAAAATGGAAATGAATAACAGCCAATACAAGAAACTTGTTTCTTTCAAGGAGTTTATCACACTTGCAGACCCTGTTGCAGCTAAATTATTTACAATGTATGTCACTTCTAACGTATATTATCCCCCACACTTTAAAGTACACTACTGGCCATTAAAATTGCTACGCCAAGAAAAAATGCAGATGATAAACGGGTATTCATTGGACAAATATATTATACTAGAACTGACACGTGATTACATTTTCACGCAATTTGGGTGCATAGATCCTGAGAAAGCAGTACCCAGAACAACCATCTCTGGCCGTAATAACGGCCTTGATACACCTGGGCATTGAATCAAACAGAACTTGGATGGCGTGTACAGGTACAGCTGCCCATGCAGCTTCAACGCGATACCACAATTCATCAAGAGTAGTGACTGGCGTATTGTGACGAGCCAGTTGCTCGGCCACCATTGACCAGACATTTTCAATTGGTGAGAGATCTGGAGAATGTGCTGGCCAGGGCAGCAGTCAAACATTTTCTGTATCTAGAAAGGCCCGTACAGGACCTGCAACATGCAGTCGTGCATTATCCTGCTGAAATGTAGGGTTTCGCAGGGATCGAATGAAGGGTAGAGCTACGGGTCGTAACATATCTGAAATGTAATGCCCACTGTTCAAAGTGCTGATTTCATATTAAAAGCATGTGCTCACCACATAGCAAACCCCTTGGCAAAAATTTTCAACCTCTCTTTAAAAACTGGTGTATTCCCAGATATTTTTAAAATAGCAAAAGTTTCACCACTGCTAAAAAAGGTTCTTCTGAAAAAATATCAAACTACCGACCCGTGTCACAGTTAAGTTCCTTCTCAAAAATTCTAGAAAAACTCTTCTATGGCAGGCTTTTAAGTTTCATAAATAAATATGCACCTCTTACAGTACAACAACATGGTTTTAGAAAGTCTAAATCTACGCAGACAGCAATTTTCGAATTCTTAGACTGCATTTTAAAATCCCTTGATCAACATAAATTAGCTGCAGGTATTTTTCTAGATCTATCAAAAGCCTTCGATGTCCTGGACCATAACATTCTGCTCAAAAAATTAGAAAGACGAGGAGTAAGAGGTGTAGCACATAGCTGGTTGTGTTCATACCTAAAAAAACGCAGGCAGAAAGTATCACTTCAGTATGAATTCAACAAAATGAATAAAACAAGAAACAACTCCTTTCTTTCTAAGGAATTACCAATAAAATATGGTGTACCACAGGGCTCAACCCTAGGTCCACTAATCTTCTTGATTTATGTGGACGACTTAATTGAATATATGAGTCCCACAAAAACTATCCTCTTTGCCGATGACACCAGCATATTCCTCACTGGATCCAGTCCAGAAACTTTGTGGTCCATAGCAGATAGTTCTATGAAAAGACTCTGTGAGTGGTTCACAAAAAACAAACTCATTATAAATACTGAAAAAACTGCGTGTGTCGATTTTCATTTAATTCCTCCAACTAATCAAATGTTTATTCAAGCCCAATTAAAAAATGATCCCCTAGAAAATGTAAGTGTCACAAAATTCTTGGGTCTTTGGGTTCAGCAAGACTTAAAGTGGGACACACATATAAATAACTTGTGTAGAAAACTATCTTCTGTGTGCTATGGCCTAAGAATTTTAAAGGCTACATCAAGCAAAACAATAGTACTGCAGGCATACTATGCACAGTTCCACTCACTAATCCGATATGGGATCATTTTCTGGGGATACTCAACTCACAGTGTAAAGGTTTTTAGAATTCAAAAAAGAGCTTTAAAAATAATTTGTGGCCTTAAAAAGATGGAGTCCTGTAAATCCCATTTTACTGAGCTTGGTGTTCTAAATGTTCCAAGTTTATTCATTTATGAAACTATCTTGTTCACTAGGGACTACCTCCTGAAAACAGGCTAACTGCTACAGAACAAAAGTGTACACAACAATAGTACCAGAAGAGAATCAAATATACATCAAAAATATCACAGAACAACCACCTATCAGAGGAGCATAATTAACATTGGTGTAATACTACACAATAAGATACCAGAGGAAATAAAAAATACTACTCATCCAATATTTAAAGCTAAACTAAAGGCATTTCTAATAAAGCACTGTTTCTATTCTGTCAGAGAATTTATGAATAAGTAACAAAATTAATTGTAGTAGGTACCTAATTTTAATTGCTAATACTATGTATTATTGTAACTTATCTTTGACCTGTCCAATATCAATTGTACAATTTGTGCAATATGATAAAACTGGACCAATAAAAAATCAAATCAAATCAAAGCGAACACAAGGTGACCGAGATGTATAACCAATGGCATCCCATACCATCACACCGGGTGATATGCCAGTATGGCAATGACAAATACACGCTTCCAATGTGCGTTCTACGAAATGTCGCCAAACACGGATGCGACCATCATGATACTGTAAACAGAACCTGGATTCATCCGAAAAAATTATGTTTTCCCATTCGTGCACCCAGGTTCATCGTTGAGTACACCATCGCAGGCTTGCAAACGTCCCCATCTGTTGACTCAGGGATTGAGACATGGCTGCACAGTCCGTTACAGCCATGCAGATAAGATGTCTGTCATCTCGACTGCTGGTGTTACGAGACCATTGGGATGCTGCACAGCGTTCCATATTACCCTTCTGAACGCACCGATTCCATATTCTGCTAACAGTCATTGGATCTCAACCAACGCGAGCAGCAATGTCGCGATACGATAAACTGCAATCGTGATAGCTGCAATCCGACCTTTATCAAAGTCGGAAACGTGATGGTACGCATTTCTCCTCCTTACACGAGGCATCACAACAACATTTCACCAGGCAACGCTGGTTAACTGCTTTTTGTGTATGAGAAATTGGTTGGAAACTTTCCTCATGTCAGCATGTTGTAGGTGTCGCCACCGGCGCCAACCTTGTGTGAATGTTGTGAAAAGCTAATGATTTGCATATCACAGCATCTTCTTCCTGTCGGTTAAATTTCATGTCTGTAGCACGTCATCTTCGTAGCAATTTTAATGGCCAGTAGTGTAGTTCTGTCATAGCAACTTGCACATTCATATGCTGATGATTTTTAACAGACTAGATATTTTGATGAACAACATATTTCTGAGCAAATTTCTCTGGTGTTCATCTTTTTCTCTCACAACTGGTGAGTGTGCTCTCTAGTGTGGTGCATTCTGTCACCCATGTA
Organism: Schistocerca cancellata; assembly: GCF_023864275.1. Classification (NCBI taxonomy): domain Eukaryota; kingdom Metazoa; phylum Arthropoda; class Insecta; order Orthoptera; family Acrididae; genus Schistocerca; species Schistocerca cancellata. The sequence goes on from NC_064633.1 coordinate 525,265,657, forward strand.
CACACTGAAAAATTTTCAAAACTACATGACACTTTTAAGGAAGGGGAGAACATTGACATGATTTAACCTACAAAGACCATGACCATGACAACAGATATTTAACCATGTGTGGCCCCATACCCACCTGTGATCCTCTCAGTAATTCCAGCAATCTCGCCTTGCCATTCTTGTTGAAGTGCAAATAATGCCTAGTATAGCCCAATCTCCTGATAGTTCCTATCAGTACCACTGCAATGTGTGCCCGGTCAGTCATCACTGCCATTTCCGGCCCTGCTTTGATTCACCGTACAGCATTGCCAAGATGAGGGTGGTGGTCATGCTGGAACACCTCAACCATGCATACACTTGTGCCCCTGGTTCCACTAAATATCTAACGCCTAAGTTTTGTCCTACTATATTCAATATAATTTTGTATGAATTGGTTACTTCTCAGAAGAAACACAAAGAAATTTTAATCTCTTTATATACTACTTATATGTGTGCTTGAAGTCGCTAAATAGCATTAGATGACAATAGAAGGATGTGTAGAAGGAGAGAGAATTAAAGAAGAGGGGCAGATATGTGGAAAAATAAGAGTGAAGAAATATAAAAAATGGAGGAACTAGAACCACAAAATTGTACTCAGGAAAGCTAGCATTTGAAGACAAGAAAAGAAATGTTAGCAGAATTGTAACTGATTCTCAGGTCCGAATTATGGTTATTAACCACCAAGAATAGTTCCACAAATGCAAAGAGTACAATAGAGAGTTGTACTAGACAACCCAAAGAGTAAAGTTCATACCTATTTAAATGTTCCAGTGTTGGCCGAAGATGAGAAAGGATACTGTAATTTGAAATATTAGGTTGTAAAATATCTTAATGAAATGAATCACTGAAAAGTAATAAATCTAGAGATCCATTCGCTGTGTAGGTACTCACCAATAACTGCCAGACTCAAATCAAGACAACTTTTCTCCATACTACAGACACCCTCACTGAATAACCTTAAGCATTAAGACTTAAATTCTCAGTATAACCAAGACTTCAACATCACAGAATTAATGTTACCATGTGAGAACTTACTTTCTGGTCATGAAGAAAGTAGGTCAATGTGGGAAATGCTCAAGAGATTATGATTTGAAGTCAGCAGGTGTAAGACCAACTTGAAGAAGTGGGGATTTTTCTGTGACACCACACGGTGCTAATGCGGAGAACGGCAAACTATGCGAGCAGTGTTGAAGCACATGCTCCCTAAGAGAACTGATGGCAGCTACTCTTGAAGCCTGTGAGATCACTAAATATTAGTCTCAAGGCATTTACAATGTGTGTTATTAAGTAACATCTGTTTGTAGAATGCTTATTACACCAGACTGCAATTATCTATGTATTGTTTTTATTATATGGTCTATGTCTTCTGGCACTATTAAATGAATTGTCCTAATGTTCTTTTCAACAACTGTTAATTAGTGCTGAAAACATGAGAAAATAAGCAAAAATATAAGGCTTTATTGAAGAGAACCACATTGTTCTTGAAAACAAAAGAGAAAAAGAGAGAGAGATAAAACTGCATTACTGATGAGACAGGACATAAATGTATACAGAATAATAAAGAAACACATGTCTGTGCTGACTTTTGAAAAATATTTGACAGAGTGAAATAGGCTATTTTTTAAGGCTATATGAAAATATGCTAATATTACAGAAGATAAACAAAAGGAGGACACTGCCTACGAAGAAATTGTGCAGCAGATACATTGGAAAGAATGGGGTCAGAAAAATTAGGAAAGAGGAGATGGAACACAAAGTGAGACTGGAAAATAGTTTATGAGTAACGGAATGGTAGTAAACAGAGAAATATTGTGAGCCAATCTATATAAGTAAAAACGTAAATGTTTCTTTGTATCAAATTGTAAATCCCCAACAGTTCTTCAGCAAATATTGGGCTCTAAAATTTTGATACAGCATTGCACTCAAATATGCACGTTTTTATATACCAGTTAGAGTGCCAAATATAATATATAAATATATATGTAATAAATATGGAGACATCTATATAATTTTTTTTGCACAATACTCTAATGAACATTTGGACATACACAGAATACATATCTGAACAGCAGTCTTAGGTTGTTTGCAGATGATGCTATCATTGACCGCATAAAGTAATCAGAAGATCAACACAAATTGCAAAACAATTTAGAAAAGATGTTTGCATGGTGCAAAAAAAAAAAAAAAAAAAAAAAGAAAAGGCAACTGACCCTAAATATAATACAAAGTTTGAGATCATCCACATGAAAGCTAAAAGGAATCGATTAAATTTAGGTTTAAACAATAAATCAATCAAATCTAAAGGCTACAAAATTAGAGAAGGAAAGTTGCTACTCACCATATAGCGGAGCTGCTGAGTCGTGACAGGCACAAAAAAAAATTCACACAATTGGCCACTTAAGGCCTTTGCCAGCAATAGACACACACACACACAAACGCATATGCAACTTTCACACGTCTGCAGTCTCAGACAACTGAAAACACACTGCGAGCAGCAGCACCAGTGCATGATGGGAGTGGGGACTTGGTGAGGTTAAGGAGGAGTCTGGGGCAGGGAGGGGGAAGGATAGTATGGTGAAGGCGGTGGACAGTGAAGTGTTGCAGTTTAGACGGAGGGCAGGAGAGAAGGTTGGAGGGGGGGGGGGGGGGGGGGGGAGGGAGGGAAAGAAATAAAAAAAAATTAAAAGACTGGATGTGGCAGTGAAATGACACCTGTGTAGTGCTGGAATGGGAACAGGGAAGGGGCTGGATGGGTGAGGACAGTGACTAACGAAGGTTGAGACCCTCCTGGCCTCAACCTTCGTTAGCCAGTGTCCTCACCCATCCAGCCCCCTCCGTTCTCATTCCAGCACTACATAGCTGTCATTTCACCACCACATCCAGTCTTTAAATTTCTTTTTATTTCTCTCCTTTCTGCATCTCCCCCCCCCCCTCCCCTCCAACCTTCTCTCCTGCCCTCCGTCTAAACTGCAACACTTCACTGTCCACCGCCTTCACCATACTATCCTTCCCCCTCCCTGCCCCAGACTACTCCTTACCCTCACCCAGTCACCACTCCCATCATGCACTGGTGCTGCTGCTCGCAGTGTGTTTTCAGTTGTTTGAGACTGCAGACATGTGAAAGTTGCATATATATATATATATATATATGTGTGTGTGTGTGTGTGTGTGTGTGTGTGTGTGTGTGTATTGCTGACAAAGGCCTTAATGGCCGAAAGCTATAATTGTATGAAACTTTTTGTTGTGCCTATTGTTTGTGACTCAGCATCTCTGCTATATGGTGAGTAGCAACTTCACTTCTCTAATATTGTTATATTCCATCCTGGATTTTCCATTGTTTGAAATCTAAAGGCTGAATTCAATTAAATATCTATGAATTAAAATTACGAACAACTTAAATAGGAAAGAACATGTAGAAAACGTTATGGGGAAGGTGAACCCAAGACATTGTTTTATTGTTAGAACACTTAGAAGATGCAACTAAAGAGACGCTTAAACTAGAGCTTCTCAATCCTCTTTTGGAGTAATGCTGCGTGGTGTGGGATCCTTACCAGATAGGGTTAATGGAGTACATCGAGAAAGTTCAAAGAAGGACTGCACGTTTTGTATTATCAAGAAATAAGGGAAAGTGTCACAGACATGAGACAGGATTTTCAGTAGACATAATTAAAACAAAGGCATTCCTCATTGTGGCGGGATTTTCTCATGAAGTTTCGACCACCAACTTTCTCCCCTGAATGCAAAAATATTTTCTTGACACCAACCTACACAGGGAGAAATGATCATCATGATAAAAAATAATAGAAATCAGAGCTCACACAGAAAGATATCAGTATTCAATTTTTCCGCATGCTGTTTGAGAGTGGAATACTTGACAATTATTGTGGATGTGGTTTTAGGAACCCTCTGCCAGGCTCTTACGTGTGAATTGCAGAGTATCCACAGAGAGAGGGGGGGAGTGGGAAAGGGAGGGGGAGAGAGGGAGAAGGAGGGGAGGGGAGGGAGGGGAGGGGGGAGAGAGGGGGCAGGAGATGATGGATAGAGAAGAGGAGGAGGAGGAGATGGGAGAGACCAGGAAGGGGGGAGAGGGAGATTAGGATTTATATCCAATATCCCACACATATTATAAACACGTGCTTTCTGTTTTCTTTCTTTTCCATTTAACCAGAATGAACTGCAGCACTGTACAGCCAGGAGAATCTAGTACTGTGTAAAGACTCACATATGAGAAAAAACTTACAATTCAGAAAAGTTGTACAGATAACATGACTGTGTATCCTGAATCAGTGTCCTTTTTAAACACTGCATGTCTGTTGTAGAACACAAACCAACAAACTGGCATACCATTAAAATTCCACCTCCCTGAAACAGCAAATGTTGTATTACAAAACACAAGCCTTCAATTTTCTTCTACAGACAAACTTGCACTCTGCTAAACAATAAAATGGCTCCTTATAAATCCTGCGCAGATTTAGGTGTTCCATGGTTGTCCTGCACCAGATACGGCAAATGGCAGGACTATCCCTCTAATAAAAATAATAATAAAGAAAGCATGATCAATATCTTTCCTCTCCTCAGCCAGTCTGTCATCAATGGGACATTAAACTATAATCATCCTTTCTTGTTTTATATTCCTCTGAAGGGGTTTTTTCCCCCCAAATTCCCCGAAAGAAAACCTTCAATAATGTGATATTCAGAAGTGGCTGTTGTCAGTGCATCTTTGAATGTTTTAGATCTTCCAAATGTTCATTATGCTTTGGTGAGGAAATTCTGCATTTCACAGATATAATTTCCTTTACTTAGGATTTCCTTCTGATTATCTGTAAATTTACTGTTTTGTCCTGTAAAACAGCAGTGCTTTTTTATAAATGCCACACATGAACAATGGCATACAGTACAGTATCAGCATGTGTCTAAAAATTCATTAACTGTTCCACAATGTACTACCTGTTTACAAACAGTTGCATAGATGTTAGCTCTTTTGGAATAAACACACTCATTTGTAATTAAGTCCATTTTACTGAAAATTTGTATTAGCTAAATAAATCCAATTAGCCTTTTATGGTTCTATTTCTGAATAATTCCAGATATTTCCTTGCCATACATACACATTCTTATTCTAAAAGAATGCAGAACATGGCAGGAGAATATTCTAACATGTGATACTTCTCCCCTGCTACAATATGCATACCTTGTCATTCTGTGCCTGTGGACTTCTGAAGTAGCCATTATAGAAACAAATGGGAACTCTCTCTCTCTCTCTCTCTCTCTCTCTCTCTCTCTCTCCGTGTGTGTGTGTGTGTGGGGGGGGGGGATGATGCCATTTGGAATGGAACTGCATATATGCACACATTATACAATTTTTTAACAATGAAGTGCTTTGTTTTTGTTCGTAAGGCAAATATTTGATATTTAAAATTCATACCAATCCAATGGGAAAATTAAGTAAGTCTTCTGCATCAACATGTAGTGAAAATTTTGCAGCGATCACCAATGTCACTATTTTAGTACAAAAAGAAGCAAAACCCTCTTGATGACGATAACACAAGAAACAAACTGTTACAAGCAGATTAGATTAAGAAAACGATCACTGTAAGAAATAACTGAGAACAATGGAGATAAACTACCAATCCTGTGGCATTCAGCTAAAGAATGAACAAATGTCTTGTGAAAGGTTAAACTTATTTATGTGGCGAGCCAGCTTTTTAAGATTATGGTACTGGATTTAACATTTCTCACTAATCACAAGCACTCTTCTTTCTGAAGGTATTACAGACATCTGGAACTAATTCTTTCCATTTTTGATGCTCAATTGGTAAATTAAATTGTTACCACAAAGTGTAAATAGTGAAGGTACAAAGACCGGCATGGTACAGAAAATATAATGAAACATTAAATATGACTGAAGTTTTCTTTGTATAGTTCTAAATGTAACTTAACACTCCTGAATAATATAGATTACGGCTTATAAGCAAAACAAAGACTTCTACAATAACATAAAAAAGGACAAGAGTACCTGAACAATATGTTTGTCACCCCTCTCCGTGTAAACTATATATTCAGATGAAACAATGTAGCAGATCAAAACTGTGTGCTACATTAGGTATTCAAATACAAACATTGTCCCTCCAAAAAGTGAAACCGAATCTTTATCTGGCTCACCTTCTTATTTGCGTTTATATTCTACTATGGAGTAAAAGTCTAAGTCTGGAAGTATTCAGGCATTCACAGTACTTCCCGTATATTTTATGTGTGTCATTTTCTTAAATACAGTGACAAATGATTAACACACAGCAACACTGCTGACATGATAAGGGACACCTAATGCAAAAGTATTCTAAGCTAACAATATCAACAAGTTTTTTTAAATTTTATTTTGGCATCCTGTTGTATCTATTGTTATCCTTATTAGCAAATGCTTTTAATATTTGTATTTACAAGGAAAAATTTTAATACAATTTTCTGAGATACTAAAGCCACATTTCAACACTTCTATATTTTCTGATTACATAGTTAACATGATATACACACATACATAACATAAATCTATGTACAAAATATCTCACAATTAAAATATGTATTGCATTCTCATTTAAAATTTGTAATGGTAATTCAACTGAAGATGACATATATAAAGGAGACAAACAGATTTCTAAAGAATTTGAGAAAAAAATATTTCATAAAGCTGGCATACAAACAATTGTAAAATTTAAGCAGACATGTGCAACAGTTTCTTTTAAAAGAGTTCAATGCAGTCTTTAAATATGTGTAACAAGCTAGTAACAGTCACTCAGATTAGCTACAGTTCTTAATACACCTTCAAAGTAATGAGGTCATGACACACAGGAGTCACTGTTTTCTGTATCTTTGTTTTTCTGAGCCAACTGACTTCCAACAAAGTCACATGAATCCTCATCAAATTCATCCCAGTCCTTTACGAGATCTGATGCCATCCTTCTTGCCTCACTTACATCAGGCATTTGGATATGCCTGTGAGCTGAATAACTGTCACCAGCTCCATCAGGAACAATGTTTTGCATTTCTGCCATTACAAGTTCTTGTTCAGAACCTTGTCCCTCAGGCTGAACCATAGCATTACTTGTACAAGCAGTATCAAATACAGGCACCTGCTGAGCTACGGTAGTTGCGATATCTGCTTCTAGCGATACACTTTCCACTTTCACTCTCTCACTGACCGAATGTCCTGCCGCCTCACCCTGACTAATCCCAACGTTGTCCATAATAGACTGCACAACAGATGCCTGCTCTGCTCTGACAGTCACAGGTCTAATTCCTCCATCTGTATCTTGTGGCTTATGTCTCACACACCGAGCATCTTGTGATATTATTGTATTTGTTCGGCTCACTACAATACCTTCACTGGTTCCTTCAACAACCTTTGCCTGTACACTGCCACTTGCTATTATATTAGTAATTTCTTCACCAATATTATTTTGTTGTACTAAATAGGCACTACTTATCAGTTCTTGATGAATTTCGGTGTTGTCATGCAACGGCTGCTTCCTTTGTACTGACTGTTCTTGCCTTTGCTCTTGAAGCAACTGTTCTTGAAGCAACTGCTGCTGATGCTGTAGAGTTTCCACTTGGCAGTTCTGGTGGTGCTGCAGATGCTGTTCTTGAGGCTTCAGGTCTTCCTGCCTTTGCTGCCGGCACAGTACATCCTGGTGGTGTTGTGGCTGTGCTTGAACTTGCACTTGCAGTTCAGATGGTTGCTGCTGGGGCTGCAGCTGCTGCTGTTGATGCGGGGTCTGTTGCTGCCGCAATGGTGGCAGGTGTGGTTGGTGTTGTGGCTGCAACTGCTGGTCTTTATTTTGCAGCTGTTGCGCAGAAGGCAACTGCTGTTCTATATGTTTATGCTGATCTTGTTTCTGTTGCTGCACTGTTTGCAGTATCTTCTCTTGGGTTACCTGCTGCTGTGCTGTTTGTTGTCGTTGTGGCTGTTGTTGTTGTTGTTGCTGCTGCTGCTGCAAACACAGCTGGTCCAATTTTTGTGTCTTTTGTTCTCGAAACTGTTGCTGCTGCACAAACTGATGTTGCAGGTGCTGTGTTAGTTGATGGGTGTACACTTCAGTATGTTGCTGTGGTGCCGCAATATGTCCTGTCTGAAGAATGGTGTTCCCATTGGGTCCAGGCTGTGTGATTATGAACATCATACCTTCACCGGTCATGCCTCTTAAGGCAACCTCATTTGCATAATCGTGATCTGATATAACAACACCAATACCCTCAGCGTTACCTCCCTCTGAAACCTGTATTGGTGGTGGAACAATTGATTGATTTAACGTTGGTCTCTGGACTATTGTAGAGAAAGAGGTGCCCCCGGCTGTAGTAACAACAGTGCCTTCGTATGGGTGCACTTCCTCCCCAGACATAATTTCAGGCACTATATACTCCTGAGTGTCAGCATGCACCATCTGCTCTTCAACATAGTCTTGAACCTCTGTATCACCTGCTGATCCCAGAATGTATTCTCGATTGTCATCGAGTACAATGACCGTCTGGTCACCGTTAAGGGCACCTGTAGAAAGTCCTAAAGAAGCAGCGATTCCACTGGCAACATTGCTCAAAGCTTCTGCTTCAGATGATGGCACCAGTGTCTGAACTGGTCCTGCGGGGCCCGAAGCCAAAACAGTCACTGCTGGAGCCAATACTACTGTCCCTGCTTTACTTTGCTGCACCGTGACCATACAGTTGCTGTCAGTCACCTCATTACGGCCAGGCCGCACCTCGTGTTCAGGTTCCTCCTTGTCTGCTTTCCTCGCAACATCACCGTGGGCAGTGCGGAGATGTGCCTTCAGATTGATGTTGCGCACAAATGGCTTGTGACATATGGGGCATTCATAATTCTTCTTAGCTGGATCCGAATGCAAATTAGCTTGTATGTGACCTTGTAACGCCCCGTTACTTTTGAATGTTGCATTGCATACCTGTGGAACAGCAACAGGAATTAATTTTTAAAAATCTATTAAAGTAACATTAGTTTCAAACAATGAAGCACATTTTCACAATACACTTTCAAATTTTACATAAAACTTGAGAGGTAGCAGAAATACTTCAGAATCTGATGTAATATTGGTATCCATGTAAGCAATTACGAACAAGTTTTTAACAAACTGCACAATGCACAATTTACAATAACTTATAAGTCACTATTAATGGTGTCAGTATTAATGAGCAGGTCTCTGTTACAAATTATTTTCAATATTATACATGTTCATCTGACAGCTTCAGTCTGGTGTGTAATCCCCATTCAGCACTATGATTTTAGCTCATATGTAAGTGGTGTAGAATGAGCACTAACTAGAATCTGCAGTTTTATTGCACTGCTCTCAAATTTATTGTTCCAATGTTATTTTGCATTTTATATTCACTTTTTTTTAATCGAGAAAAGTGAGTAACCAAGAACAATGATGTCAACAGCACTTGTAAGGGAGACATTGCTTCTTGTGCACCACACATTCTCTTCCCCAATATATGAAAGATTCTCCGTCGACAAATTTTTGAGACTGAAAAATTGGAACTACTTCACACATTCAGGTGTAAGTGATAGAACCATGTCAAGGCTACAAAATAACAGACTGGATGGTCTACATAATCCATCAGATGAATTTCCTCTAGTACTCTTCAAAATTTTAAGATTCTAAGTAAAACACTCAACTTTAAATTCTCAATCAAGCATCTCTACCAATTTTCACTTCAGTAAGCAGATAACTGAATATTTAAATGATGAAGAATCACCAACTAGTATTTTCTGTGACATAAAGATTTTGGTTTTTTATGTATGATTACCCTATAATTGAGAAGTTCAAAACAGTTTTCAAAAAATCTTGCACCATCACTGAATGGCAGCCATTTTTATTTGTAAGTGCATGACAGTTTTTCAATTTGGAGACATTAGCATTAATTTGAATACCTCTGCACTGGTTAAGTTACAACATTGCAATTTACATGGCTGTTTTAGAGAAGTCTCCTCTACAACACTGTTTATTACCCAAAATATCCTACAAGGTGTACAACTTTGCTTCTGCCATTTTTTCCCCAACATTTGAGGCTTTAATGAAACAAATTGGTTACACATGTATCATTCAAAGTATTTTCCATCGCTGGCCACTACTTTCTCCCATCGTTCAGGCCGTGTACGAATCCAGCGTCGAAAAAATTGTTCATCTTTTGAAGTGATACACGAATCGATCCAATTTGTGACTTCTTTATGAGATTGGAAGTGTTGGTCAGTCAGGCCCTGCGCCATTTATTTAAACAGGTGATTGTCAGAGGGAGTAATGCCTGGAAAATACGGCGGGTGGGATAGGACTTCCCATTTTAATGGTTTCAGCTCACACAGGACCCAGGTTCCTTCTTTCTGAATTATGCCCATAGCCTTGAGACGTTTTGAAATTACTTGCTGTACCACTCACACTAATCATGCCAATTCTTCTTGAGTTTGACATGAGTCTTCACTCAGCAATGTCTCCAATTCTGCATCTTCGAAAACATTCTAGCTTCCACCACTATGCCAGTCTACAACATTAAAATCACCGTTCTTGAAGCGTTGAAACCACTCATGACACGTTCTTTCACTAATAGCGTCCTTACCGTACATACTTTAGAGCATTCGATGAGACTCAGCCGCTGTTTTCTTCCTATTGAAGCAAAACAGTATCACCTCTCACAAATGATGAGAATTAGGCTCGTAAACTGACATTTTCAATCAAGAACAACTTTATGATGCAGACACAAATCGACTAATGTTTGAATGAGGTTATGTTGACAAAGGTCAAAGCTCACTGCCTGATGTCTGCGATCTGTTTGTTTCAATCGCTACTTACCGTTGTTGCCATCTATCGGCAAACGGCAGAAGCAAAGTTGTATACCTTGTAAATTCAAAAATAATCAGTCAAAATGACCTCCAAAGTTTGGTATTGAAAATTTAGAAAATCCACTTTTTAGACCCGAAAATAAAAACCAAGGAGTGATTTATCATAGTGTATTTATTTTTTTTCTCTCATTGTATATCAAACTGCTAGCCTTATGTAGAGCAAGAACACTGACAAATGTTTCCTTTTTTAATTTTTGAAATTTTAAAATGTTTATTTTTTGTTAAGTTTGGGGCTGGGTATCTCTGGTGGGACTGAATACAAAAATTATGTTTATTCTCAATTAAGTAGCACATTATTATTAGTTCAAAATGATGAAAGTAAAATAATAAACATATAAAATTTCTCTACTGTTGGGAAGGCTGCACGAGTTCAGTCCTCAAGACAAGTGTGCTCAGGAGCTCAGTGGACTGAGTACCAAGTCTGCACAGGTGCCCAGTAGTCACTGACAAGGCTGTACATGAACTGTGAACCCCCACTACACTTGCTGGGTACATTAGAGTGGATGTACACACTTCATTGAGAGTGTAGGATATTTTATGTGCTTTTGTCGTGAGTGTAATTTTTAATAAGCTAAAGTAATTTTAAAATTTAATAGTAAATAAATCTGGAGGACATTGTATTGCAATAAAATGGATGATCAGTTTTCTATTGGAGAGATAATAGGTGAAGTGTGTTCCAAAAAAGTTTATGGTTCAGTTTCAAAAAACTTAAAAAATGCTAATGACTTCAATGAAGAAAGACAAACTTAGTTTAAATTACGAGTAAGTGTCGGTTGGTCACAGCCAGTGAGCTCCCTGCCGCCGCTGGATAAGCAGCAGCCAGCAGCAAGTCATACTCTTAGCTCACTTATTTGTTTCATTGTCTAATTCTTAATTTCTTTGCATGCTTTTGGGTACTTGCATAGTTTAATTCACAAATTTCAGGCGTATTAAAGTATTCGAGAGTTGTAGCACCGCATTTTAGTACCCATATAGTGTAAATTCGCATAGTCATCAGTCACCTGTTGGTCTGAATGGCTTGTGAGATAAAAGAGAGGGGAAAAAAAATGTTAGGGATGGATAGGGACTGCGCCTGTTGTGGACAGATGCAGGGGAAATTGGCCACCGTCCGTAAACAACTGGAAGCTGTATTGGCCGTGGTTGACAGGATCCAGGCTGTTGTCCTGGGCCGCGGTGACCTTGGGACACTTGAGGCGAGTGCTTTGGCACCTCTGGAACCTGTAGCATCACCTGGGATCTCCGATGCCACTGTGCCCTCGGATTCAGACGTCCCTGCTGGTCGATAATTGCCTGACGGTGATTGGCGAACTGTGGCGGGGTCGCGAATCCCTGGGCGGAAGGCAAAAGTTGGTGCTGGCCGCAAGGCTGCAGCCTTACGCCTCTGTAACAGGTTTGATTGGTTGGTTGGGGTTGAAGGGACCAAACAGCAAGATCATCAGTCCCTTGTTTCAAATGTGGTCCATTTCGATAGTGTGACATCTCAGAAAAGTCAGAACGATAAAAGGGAAAAGGCTAAAAAACGTAAAAGGGCAGTCATGTTGTCAATGGTAAAAACAAAATGAGGTAAGTCAGCATGAGAGCTAACCCAACGCTATGATAGAGGCAGGAAATATCCCACCTCTGAAACAGCAGAGGCGAGAGTAACAGGTTTGAGGTACTGCCCACTGCTGAAAGTACTTCTGAGCCAGCAAGGGCCGCCTAGCCTGCTGCGGCAGTGGCCGGTCTTCCTGATAGGTTCGGACAAGAGCAGAGGGTGGGATTGCTTGCCATTGAGAGCTCCAATGTTAGGCAGGTGATGGAGCCCATTAGGGATATGGCAGCTAAGGACAGGAAGAAATCCAATATGCACTGTGTGTGCATACCGGGGGGGAGTCATCCAAGATGTGGACAGGGTCCTTCCAAATGCCATGAAGGGTACAGGGTGCAGCCAACTGCAGGTGGTGGCTCATGTCGGCACTAATGACATGTGTCGCTATGGATCGGAAGAGATTCTCTCTGGTTTCCAGTGGCTATCTGAGTTTGTGAAGACTGCCAGTCTTGCTAGTGAGATGAAGGCGGAGCTCACCATCTGCAGCATCGTCGACAGGACCGATTGCGGACCTTTGGTACAGAGCAGAGTGGAGGGTCAGGCGGTTCTGCGACCATGTAGGCTGCAGATTTCTCTACTTGCACCATAGGGTGGTGGGGTTTCGGGTTCCGCTAAATAGTTCAGGTGTCCACTACACACAGGTAGGGGCAACACAGGTAGCAGGGGCTGTGTGGTGTGAACTGGGCGGTTTTTTAGGTTAGACAGTCTCGGGAAAGATCAAAAAGGCCTCCAGTCTCAAAGGGTACAGGGCACAGAAACAATGAGAGTCGACCAAGTAACAGTCGGTATTACCAGTTGTAAATCGTCGTAGCTGTGTTGGAAAAGCATTGAAGCTGAAATCGTTATAGGAACAGAAAGCTAGCTAAAGCCGGAGATAAATTCTGCCGAAATTTTTACAGAGGCGCAAACCATGTTCAGAAAGGACAGATTAAATAAAGTAGGTGGTGGTGTGTTTGTATCTGTTGGTAGTAGTTTATCTGGTAGTGAAGTTGAAATAGATAGTTCCTGCGAATTACTATGGGTAGAGGTTATACTCAACAGCTGTACCAAAATAGTATTTGGCTCCTTCTACCGACCCCCCAACTCAGATGATAAAATAGCTGAATGGTTCAAAGAAAACTTTAATCTCATTACAAATAACTACCCCACTCATACAGCTATAATTGGTGGAACTTCAATCTACCCTCAATTTGTTGGTGAAAATACATGCTCAAAGTCGATGGTAGACAGAAAACATCTTCTGAAATTGTACTAAATGCTTTCTCTGAGAATTACTTTGAGCCCACACAAATTGTATATGATTGCGAAAACACACTTGACCTCTTAGCCACAAATAATCCTGATCTAATAGAGAGCGTCATGACAGATACAGGGATTAGTGAACACAAGGTCATTGTGGCGAGGCTCAAAACCATATCGACCAAAACGGCTAAAAATAAACACAAAATATATCTATCTAAAACAGCAGATAAAAATTCATTTGATGCCTTCCTAAGAGAGTCTCCATTTCTTCCTAGCCTCCATTCCTTCCAAGCTAATTATGTAAGTGCAGACAAGATATGGCTCAAATTCAAAGATACAGAATCAACAGCAATACATAGATTCATATCGCATAAGTTAATAAAAGACGGGACTGATCCACCATGGTACACAAAACAGATCAGTACACTGCTGCGGGAGCAACGAAAGAAGCATGCCAAATTCAGAAGAATGCAAAATTCCCAATACTAGCTAAGTTTCACAGAAGCTCGAAATTTAGTGCGGATGTCAATGCGAGATGCTTTTAATAGTTTCTACAATGAAACATTGTCTCAAAATATGGTAGAAAACCCATAGAGATTCTGGTTATATGTAAAGAAAAACAGTGGCAAATAAACAGTCAATACTGTCACTGCGCGACAGTGATGGAAATGTTACCGATGATGGTGCCACTAAAGTGGAGCTACTAAACACAGATTTCCATAATTCCTTCACGAAAGAAGACAAAATAAATACTCCAGAATTCAAGACCAGAACAGCTGTTGGCATTAGTGACATAAAAATAGATATCTTGTTCTTGTTGTTGTGGTCTTAAGTACAGAGACTGGTTTGATGCAGCTCTCTCCATGCTACTCTATCCTGTGCAAGCTTCTTTATCTCCCAGTAACTACTGCAACCTACATCCTTCTGAATCTGTTTAGTGTATTCATCTCTTGGTCTCCCTCTATGATTTTTACCCTCCATGCTGCCCTCCAATACTAAATTGGTGATCCCTTGATGCCTCAGAATATGCTCTACCACCCAATCCCTTCTTCTAGTCAAGTTGTGCCACAAATTTCTCTTCTGTCCAATTCTATCCAATACCTCCTCATTAGTTATGGGATCTACCCATCTAATCTTCAACATTCTTCTGTAGCATCACATTTCGAAATCTTCTATTTTCTTCTTGTCTAAACTAATTATTGTCCACATTTCACTTCCATACATGGCTACACTCCATACAAATACTTTCAGAAACGACTTTCTGACACTTAAATCTATTTTCGATGTCAACAAATTTCTCTTCTTCAGAAACGCTTTCCTTGCCATTGCCAGTCTACATTTTATATCCTCTCTACTTCGACCATAATCTGTTATTTTGCTCCCCAAATAGCAGAACTCATTTACTACTTTAATCTAATCTAATTCCTGCAGCATCACCCGATTTAATTCAACTACATTCCATTATCCTCATTTTGCTTTAGTTGATGTTCATCTTATATCCTCATTTCAATACACTGTCCATTCCGTTCAGCTTCTCTTCCAGTTCCTTTGCTGTCTCTGACAGAATTACAATGTCGTCGACGAACCTCAAAGATTTTATTTCTTCTCCATGGATTTTAATTCCTACTCCGAATTTTTCTTTTGTTTCCTTTACTGCTTGCTCAATATACAGATTGAATAACATCGGGGATAGGATTCAACCCCGTCTCACTCTCCCTTCCCAACCACTGCTTCCCTTTCATGCCCCTCGACTCTTATAACTGCCATCTGGTTTATGTACAAATTGTAAATAGCCTTTCGCTCCCTGTATTTTAGCCCTGCCACCCTCAGAATTTGAAAAAGAGTATTCCAGTCAACATTGTCAAAAGCTTTCTCTAAGTCTACAAATGCTAGAAACGTAGGTTTGCCTTTCCTTAATCTATTTTCTAAGATAAGTCGTAGGGTCAGTATTGCCTCAGGTGTTCCAACATTTCTACGGAATCCAAACTTATCTTCCCAGAGGTTGGCTTCTACCAGTTTTTCAATTTGTCTGTAAGTAATTCGCGTTAGTATTTTGCAGCTGTGACTTATTAAACTGATAGTTCGGTAATTATCACATCTGTCAACACCTGCTTTCTTTGGGATTGGAATTATTATATTCTTCTTGAAGTCTGAGGGAATTTCGCCTGTCTCGTACATGTTGCTCACCAGATGGTAGACTTTTGTCAGGACTGGCTCTCCCAAGGCCGTCAGTAGTTCTAATGGAATGCTGTCTACTCCCGGGGCCTTGTTTCGACTTAGGTCTTTCAGTGCTCTATCAAACTCTTCACGGAGTATCATATCTCCCATTTCATCTACATCCTCTTCCATTTCCATAATATTGTCCTCAAGTACATCACCCTTGTGTAGACCCTCTATATACTCCTTCCACCTTTCTGCTTTCCCCTCTTTGCTTAGAACTGGGTTTCCATCTGAGCTCTTGATATTCATACAAGTGGTTCTCTTTTCTCCGAAGGTCTCTTTAATTTTCCTGTCGGCAGTATCTATCTTACCCCTAGTGATATGCAACTCTACATCCTTACATTTGTCCTTTAGCCATCCCTGCTTAGCCATTTTGCACTTCCTGTCGTCTCATTTTTGAGACGTTTGTATTCCTTTTTGCCCGTTTCATTCATTGCATTTTTATATTTTCTCCTTTCATCAATTAAATTCAATATTTCTTCTGTTACAAAAGGATTTCTACTAGACCTCGTCTTTTTACCTACTTGATCCTCTGCTGCCTTCATTATTTCATCTCTCAAAGCTAACCATTCTTCTTCTACTGTATTTCTTTCCCCTATTCTTGTCAATCGTTCCCTTATGCTCTCCCTGAAGCTCTCTACAACCTATGGTTCTTTCAGTTTATCCAGGTTCCATCTCCTCAAATTACTGCTTTTTGCAGCTTCTTCAGTTTTAATCTACAGTTCATAACCAATAGATTGTGGTCAGAGTCCACATCTGCCCCTGGAAATGTCTGACAATTTAAAACCTGGTTTCTGAATCTCTGTCTTACCATTATATAATCTATCTGAGACCTTCCAGTATCTCCAGGCTTCTTCCTTGTATGCAACCTTCTGTTATGATTCTTGAACCAAATATTAGCTATGATTAAATTATGCTCTGTGCAAAATTCTACCAGGCGGCTTCCTCTTTCATTCCTTACTCCTATTCCATATTCACCTACTATGTTTCCTTGTCTTCCTTTTACTACTATCAAATTCCAGTGACCCATGACTATTAAATTTTCGTCTCCCTTCAACATCTGAATAATTTCTTTTATCTCATAATACATTTCATCAATCTCTTCATCATCTGCGGAGCTAGTTGGCATATAAACTTGTACTACTGTGGTAGGCGTGGGCTTCGTATCTATCTTGGCCACAATAATGCGTTCACTATGCTGTTTGTAGTAGCTTACCCGCATTCCTATTTTCCCATTATTAAACCTACTCCTGCGTTACCACTATTTGATTTTGTATTTATAACCTTGTACTCACCTGACCTGAAGTCTTGTTCCTCTTGACACCAAACTTCACTAATTACCACTGTATCTAACTGTAACCTATCCATTTCCCTTTTTAAATTTTCTAACCTACCTTGTCGATTAAGGGCTCTGACATTCCACGCTCCGATACGTAGAATGCCAGTTTTCTTTCTCCTGATAACAACGTCCTCCTAAGTAGTCCCCGCCCGGAGATCCGAATGGGGACTATTTTACCTCCAGAATATTTTACTCATGAGGAAGCCATCATCATTTAATCATACAGTAAAGCTGCTTGCCCTCGGGAAAAATTACGATTGTAGTTTCCCCTTGCTTTCAGCCGTTCGCAGTACCAGCACAGCAAGGCCGTTTTGGTTAGTGTTACAAGGCCAGATCAGTCAATCATCCAGACTGTTGCCCCTGCAACTACTGTTGTCCCTGCAACTACTGAAAAGGCTGCTGCCCCTCTTCAGGAACCACACGTTTGTCTCGCCTCTCAACAGATACCCCTCCGTTGTGGTTGCACCTATGGTACGGCTATCTGTATCGCTAAGGCACGCAAACCTCCCCACCAACAGCAAGGTCCATGGTTCATGGGGGGGAGGGGGTAGATATCTTAGGTGTTGTGAAACAAATCACTTAAGAAAGGCAAGTCTTCCGGTCGAGATGTTATACCAATCATGTTCCTTTCAGAGTATGCAGATACAATAACGCCTTTCTTAGCAATCATATACAACCACTCACTTGACGAAAGCGCAGTTCCTAAAGACTGGAAAGTAGCACAGGTCATACCAATATTCAAGAAAGGAAATAGGAATAACCCACTGAATTACAGACCCATATCACTGACCTCAATTTGCAGTAGGATTTTGGAGCATATATTGTACTCTAACATTATGAATCACCTCGAAGAAAATGACTCCAGCACGGATTCAGAAAATATTGTTCTTGTGCAACTCTTTATTCCCATGAAGTAATGAGTGCTGTCAGCAAGGGATCTCAGACCGATTCCATATTCCTAGATTTCCAGAAGGCTTTTGATACCGTTCCTCATAAGCGACTATTAATCAAATTGCGTGCATATGGAGTATCATGTCAGTTGTGTGGCTGGATTCATGATTTCCTCTCAGAGAGGTCACAGTTCTTAGTGATGGACGGTAAATCATCAAGTAGAACAGAAGTGATATCTGACATTCTGCAAGGTAGTGTCATAGGCCCTCTCCTGTTCCTGATTTACATAAATGATCTAGGTGATAATCTGTGCAGCCCCTTAGATCGTTTGCAGATGACACTGTAATTTACCGTCTAGTAAAATCATCAGACTATCAATTCCAATTACAAAATGATCTAGAGAGAATTTCTGTATTGTGCGAAAAGTGGCAATTGGCACTTAACAAAGAAAAGTGCGAGGTCATCCACATGGGTGCTAAAAGAAATCCGATAAATTTTGGGTATACAATAAATCGCACACAACTAAGGGCTGTCAATTCGACTAAATACCTAGGGATTACAATTACGAGCAACTTAAATTGGAAAGACCACATTGTGGGGAAAGCGAAACAAAGACTGTGCTTTATTGGCAAAACACTTAGAAAATACAACAAACCCACTAAAGAGACAGCCTACATTACACTTGTCCGTCCTCTGCTGGAATATAGCTGCACAGTGTGGGATCCTTACCAGTTGGGATTTATGGAGGACATTGAAAAAGTGCAAAGGGCAGCTCGTTTCGTGTTATCGCGCAATAAGGATGAGAGTGTCACTGATATGATACATGAGTTGGCGTGGTAGTTACTGTAACAAAGGCGGTTTTCTTTGCGGCGAGATCTATTCACGAAATTTCAATCAGCAACTTTCTCTTCTGAATGCGAAAATATTTTGTTGACACCCATCTACGTAGGGAGAAATGATTATTGCAATAAAATAAGAGAAATCAGAGCTCGAACAGAAAGATTTAGGTGTTCCTTTTCCCCACATGCCATTCGAGAGTGGAATGGTACAGAAGTAGTATGAAAATGGTTCGTTGAACCCTCTGCCAGGCACTTAATTGCAGAGTAACCATGAAGATGTAGATGTAAGTTGTTCTGTATCATCACTTTGTGGGCATCATGAGAAAAAATATATTCTGCCAGAATCATGAAACCTTGTTAATGACATTTATATTCCCACAGAGGAAGCTATTAGCAAATTGTATTTTAATTTTCTAATATAGAGGTATCTCCTGCTTCAAAAAGAAGGAAACTGAGTAGCAGAAAAGGAAAAGCTGCTATTGAAAGCAAGATACAATGAATTTCATACAAAATTAGAAAAGACTTAGAATCATGGTTTAATAATGCAGATACCAATCATCCAACACTGAGTATTTGAGCTTAATCAAAAAATTTGAAAGTGAGTGTCCAGTGACACCTAGAGAGGAAAGAGTTAAAGTTTCAAGTCTGCTCCCTGACTCATGATCAAGAGAAAAAACAGTTCACGAGTTCAACATTTCTGATCAGATGATCAGACTAACCCGAAAATCAGTGAAAGAGCAAGGCATACTATCAGTTTTAGGAAATAAGAAAGGACTAAGTATAAGTGAAGAACAACTTAAAAGATCCAGCAGTTTTTTTGAAGACAATGAAAACAGTAGAATGGGTCGTAGCAAAGATAGGAAAAGAGTTGTTATAAAGGGAGCTAAAAGTAACCAATGCAAAATTGGACCGTAAAAATTTTGTGACCTTTGCCCTAAGTGGTGTATTTTTACCAGCTCCTCAGGAATACACACTGTATGTGTTTGTTTGTATCATCAACATGTCAAAATGATGACTGCAAGAGCAAATCTCCGTGATGTTAATTACACAGAGTTATTAGATTTAATGGTCTGTGACACTAACAATTATGAATGGATGATGAGTTTGTGTGATAAATGCTCTGGTAAAGAAACCACTCTCCAACTATTTAACAAATTTGAGGAGAAATTCCTGACAGTTTTACCTTCAAACAGTGGGTCATAACCAACAGAGCTCAAATGAAAATATTGGTTAAATCTCAGGAAGAGTACTTTGGATCTTTAATTGATAACTAAGAAAATCTTAAAAATCACCACTATGTATCTATAATCAAAGCAAGTTTGTGAAGGATAAAAAAGTACAACTTTATGTAACTGAATGCATATTCCTACCTGATTTTGCAGAAAACAGTACATTTGTGGTTCAGGATGAAATATAAGGGTACCACTGGATCAATGCCCGACCAGGCAACAGTGCATCCATTTGTTCTGTATTTCAAAAATGAGAATGATGAAGTTACAGTTCTTCGATTTGCATTCCAAGTGATTACTTTGAGCACAACACTTTAGTTATCGATGCATTTAAAATGTATGTAACAAACTACATAATAGAAAAATTGCCGAAGGTTGAGAATCTGATATACTTTTCAGACAGAAGTGATAGTCAAATGGCACTTTCTTGCCTCTTGCCCTCGTAAAACACATGCTATGGAGTAGGAAGTACAATAAAATGTCAAGTGAGTAAAGCCAGCCTACAAAGAATGACCACAGACCAAATTCTTACAATATATAGGATACCATTAAAGGTATCACCTGTTTCTCATCATCAAGAAAGAAGAGATTGTTCTTCAGATCAAAACAACTCTTCAAACCGGATTTGAAACCTGCACAGCAATAAAAAGAACAAGGCAATTCCACAAATTCCTTGGTATTGTAGAAAACTTAGTGCTATACTTTGCAAGGTCAGAAACAGAAATTTACAATGATCATTGTGTCAGTAAAATTACATCTCTGTCTTTAACACTGAGGGACATAGTGGCATGTGTGTATGATGGTTTGCACAGTTTGAAAGAATAAGTTTGGAAAACAATCACGTTTTTGTGCATTTTTGCCAGTTTTCTGGCTCAAGAACATCACTCTAGAAATCTACTAGTTAGTGACAGTGGATACTAATAAAAAACATATTCAGTATGCTTTTAGTGCTTGAACTTCCCAGAGCAACTTGGTGGTCTTATTCTATATCACAAAACCTGTCTGAAGAAATAAGTGTTATTAACAATCACGACTAGGACTAGGAAGCACCACATCTCAAAAGTATGTTAACTGAAAATATTTATTTTGTATTTGCATATAATTCAGTACCTTAACTTCAGTAATGACTGATTACCTGTAGCCAATATCACACATGAATTCAGCAACAGCCATAAGATCAATTGTAGTGTAATGTGAATTATTTCCTCATTTTCAAAAATGGTTCCAATGGCTCTGAGCACTATGGGACTCAACTGCTGTGGTCATAAGTCCCCTAGAACTTAGAACTACTTAAACCTAACTAACCTAAGGACATCACACACATCCATGCCCAAGGCAGGATTTGAACCTGCGACCGTAGCGGTCGTGCGGTTCCAGACTGTAGCGCCTTTAACCGCTCAGCCACTCCAGCCGGCTCCTCATTTTCAAAAATTCGTATCTTTGTCCACAGTCAAATATCAATGCTGAAATTTTTGCAGGTGTACAAAATTTGCAAAAATCAAATTTTTTATTCAGTCCCACCAGAGATAACTAGCCCCAAACTTGACAAAAAATAAAGATTTTCAAATTTCAAAAAATTATAAAAAAAATAAGGAAACATTTGTCATTGCTCTTGCTCTATATATGGTTAGTACTTTATAATACCTAACAAGAGAAAAAAATACTCTGATAAATCACTCCTTAGCTTGGGTCTAAAAAGTGGATGTTCTACATTTTCAACACCAAAATCTGGAGGTCATTTTAACTGGTTATTTTCGAATTTAGGGTGTTTTGGATAATAAACAATGTTGTAGAGGAGACTTTTCTAAAAACAATTATGTCAACTGCAATGTTGTAATGTAACCAAATGCACAGATATTCAAATTAACATTAATGTCTCCAAACTAAAAGAGAATCATGCACTTATGAGTAAAAATGGCTCCCGTTCAGCAATGGTGCAAGGTAATTTTAAAAAACTGTTTTGAACTTCTCAACTATAGGGTGATCACATATTTTAAAAAACCAAAATATTTAAAAATGGTCAAGCAACCAACTATATTTTTAATGGATCACTTCACTTGGATTGATCCATATACAAAACTGACTGTGATAATCGCAGCATTATGTTACAGAAACTCTTAAACTTGTCACATTAAGGTAATACAACTCACCTAATTATGCATATCCTCCCTCTTTTGTTTCCTTTTTTGCTTATTTTCTTTCTTAATAGCTTACAGGCAACTGTTCTGCAGCAGTTATTTATTTAGAATGAAAGTATTTATTGCTCAGGAGCAGGTGCGAAGGGGGTTATGAGGTATCTACAACTGGATGTGCTGTGAACAACCTCTGTTATATTTGTTTCCTTATAAAATTTATCAAAAGCATTCAATCACAGCTCAAAAAGTCATCATCTACCTTTAATATTTTGGCAACGAAGGGAAGCGTAGAGGGCGAAAATTGTGCGGGGAGACCAAGGCTTGAAACAGTAATCCGGTTCTACTGGCAGTTATTACGCAGGGATGAAGACACCAGCACAGGATAAACTATCTTTGAGAGCTGCATCAAATCAGTCTCTGAACTGAACACTGCAATGGCATCAACAACAACCGCCATCATTAACGGACAAGATGATAAAATTATCCACACCATTCATTATATCAGTATGACACAGAAAGAAGTGAAGTACATGGCCAGTTAACCCGTAATATGAAAGGCTGAAGTACTATTTCCTGTGAACCGTTTCATTTCAAAGTAGACACAATGACATTTGTTGTGGGCTAGACTGGGACACTACATATCTGCCTTCAAAGTCAGTGTCATCCTAATCAAGTTATTAATTTATCTGAACCTGCCATAACTATAACATGACAACTGTGACAAGCTAAACCTGGATGGCACACCAGGATTTGAACTGAGGTTCCCACCTTTCAGGGGCACTGTTTTTACAAATGACTCAAGCACAATGAATACACTACCTTGTGCACTGATTTTAATATTTATTTTAATGGCCGGTCTGCTGTACATCTCATAAAAACAGTTTTTCATTGCAAGTTATTCTGAACTACTCATTCCACTTCCCTTCCCTTTACTTTGTTAGTTTACAAACCCACCTGGTTATCGGCTTGACCAGGCAGCAGGGTGGAGTGAAGCAAAGCAGAATGATTGAGGTTTATTAGGATGGCCACAGGTAGTGGATGGAAACCCTTGAATGAGGCTATAGATGCATGGTAAACTGGCAAACGTGTCACTTTGCAACTGTGAAATATCACTCTCAAATATTACATGGAAAAATATTAAAGTTGAATTAAATTGACCTAGTAATGAAACAATGTAAATTCCAGGTAGGAATATCAACAATGTAGGAAAAGACAGATTGCTACTTACCATAAAGAAGACACATCACATTGCAGATAGGCACACTTAAAAAGACACTTGCTTACACCTTTCGGCCACAGTCTTCATCAGTGAAAGAGAGATACACATCATTCATTCACAGACACAAGCAAGAACAACTCACGCACACATCACCGCCAACTCCAGCATCTCGAGCCGGCATTAATTGTGCCTGTCTGCAACTTCCCATGTCTTCTTTATGGTCTTTTCTTACATTTTTGACGTAATAATGAGCATATCAAATTGTGTAGCTCAATGACACAAGTTTAATGCAGCATTACATGATGCTGTATGATTGACACTGATTTTTGTAAACAATCACAGCAAGAACACTTTAAATTATCCAACTGGCAATCAAAGTAGTCACAATCATTAACTATTACATCGAACTGGAGCTGTACTGTACAATGAAAACACATCAACCTAGTTTACCTGGAAATTACTGGATCCAGAGTAAACCCAATATTGATTAAAACCCTGCTACAAATTTACCAGAACCAAAAGCACTCAACAATCATATTTCATTATGCCAGCATGTGTTACCTCACATCTTTACTCTTGTCCTAAATGTGTTTTTATTTACATATAAAATACATTTAAATGTCAAAATAACTATTATGCAATTTGATACCACCAATTAAATCAGCCATAATTCAAATTTGTTGTGTACTACATAAAAACCAAGGATACTGTGTAAATGAGCAGGAAATTGGAATCTGTTTTGATATGACACACTTGTGTGTACATAAATATTTACTTGAATATAATAGAAGGAAACATTCCACGTGGGAAAAATATATCTAAAAACAAAGATGATGTGACTTACCAAATGAAAGTGCTGGCAGGTCGATAGACACACAAACAAACACAAACATACACACAAAATTCAAGCTTTCGCAACCAACGGTTGCTTCGTCAGGAAAGAGGGAAGCAGAGGGAAAGACGAAAGGATGTGGGTTTTAAGGGAGAGGGTAAGGAGTCACTCCAATCCCGGCAACAGAAAGACTTACCTTAGGGGGAAAAAAGGACAGGTATACACTCGCGCGCGCGCGCGCACGCACGCACGCACGCACGCACGCACACACACACACACACACACACACACACACACACACACACACACACATATATCCATCCGCACATACACAGACACAAGCGTCTGCTTGCGCGCGCGCGAGTGTATACCTGTACTTTTTTCTCCCCTAAGGTAAGTCTTTCCGCTCCCGGGATTGGAATGACTCCTTTTACACTCTCCCTTAAAACCCACATCATTTCGTCTTTCCCTCTCCTTCCCTCTTTCCTGACGAAG
This sequence comes from Schistocerca cancellata, assembly GCF_023864275.1. Taxonomy (NCBI): domain Eukaryota; kingdom Metazoa; phylum Arthropoda; class Insecta; order Orthoptera; family Acrididae; genus Schistocerca; species Schistocerca cancellata. Next base: position 525,290,610 of record NC_064633.1, read on the forward strand.
CAACTGTTGGTTGCGAAAGCTTGAATTTTGTGTGTATGTTTGTGTGTCTATAGACCTGCCAGCACTTTCATTTGGTAAGTCACATCATCTTTGTTTTTAGATATATAAATATTTACTTGTATTTTCTTGTTTTCATTAATATTTAGTGCAATATGTATGCAATAATGTTTTGTTGGAAAATTTTTAGTGTTACGAAAAGCAATATATTTTCAGTTATGATTATTTTAATATAATTCTGAACAAGTTTTTACATGACTAGCATTGTTTGCTTTTTTCAAGTTTCTAAATAAGCAGCACTGCTGCGCCTTGTAGTCATTATTTGGAGTAAGTAGTTTCCTGTGAACAGTGGTTGGTGAGTGAGTAGTTTTCATCAAGAGCTGAACTTAGTTTCTAAGCGGCAGTGCAGTCACACTGTTTCAATGTTTTGGAATTTTGCGGGTGATAGAATTTTGATTAGTGTATGTGGACTTACGGCATTTCCATGGCGCTTTTGAGCATTGAATGTTTTTGACTGGAAGACTTTAATTTTGCACTAGTGTTAGTCTATTTCGTGATGAAGTTTGGCATACAATGAAGTACATCTCTGATGAATTTGATATTATCGCATTGCCAGGATTTTATGTAAGGCCCCCTGGCAATATTCGCTGATGTGAAAAATGCCGAGCTAGGTCTCCCTATAACTGGCTGGGTAATTGGCTCAAATGTCATAAAAAGGCAAAGGCACACCACCTCCAACAGGTGCGTGCCTACTTAAGCTTTGTTGTGATCAAAACAGACTTTGAATTGATGACAGCCTTACTTTATGTGAAGCTATCATAGTTCTGTTAGTGTTATAAATGAGCAATACACATTATTCAATGTAACTTCCCCACTGTGTTGGCTACATTCTTTTTTATTTTGTTTCCACTGAATTTTCATTCATTTTATTTAACCTATTACACTATTTATTAATTACTGCAATATAGTCTAAACTTCACGTATCAAATCTTGGTTGTCTGACAAAACCTACTGTATACAGCTGGAGCTGTTAATAGGGAAGATGCACAGGGGTGGAAAATCCACTCCTTTGACTGTAGACTCACTTTTTGTTGTCAAGGTCATTCACTAGGCTGGATTCGAATAAATCCAAGAACCATATTGAGAACATTGGCAACATATCATATTATTTTCTCAACTTTGAGAGGTGGGGGGGTTACCTTATAACTTCAGAAGTACTTAACAGAGGGACATCCAATTTGAACAGCTTTTGTGGATACAGACATAAACCATGCTTCTATAAGAGCACTCAGGGCTTGCTATTTTCACAGCAAAGAATTCTGGTTACTTTCATAATACAACTCAGTCGGACTATTTTGAAGATTTGCTTTGTCACAGCAAGAATTTCTGATTCTAGAATTGAGTAATGGTTCACTGAATTAATACAGTGAGAAGTTCATCTATTTTCTTATCTGATATTTCTTTGTAGAAGAAAATTTTCAAATACATTCTAATAAAACATATTATAATTTTTTTTATTCTTTAGCACATTTATTGGAACAAGGTACCCATGTTCAAACATATAAATATATAAAATCTGTAACATTCATTTCACCTATTCAAAATGGTGACATTTAAAAACCCGCATAAAAATAATTTTGTTAAAAATATAAAGAACTGGTATTTGCATATTGTGCCAAATCTACATGTATATACCTTATTCCTCTTGGCACACTTTTTTCAAGCCTACTGTTAAAATTTCACACTTTTTCTCTAAAAATTCACATTAAGTCTACAAAACATGTCTTGAGATGACAGAATAACTCTCAAATGAGAAAGACTAAAGTTACATTCACATGCGTGTCACATAATAATTTGTCAAAACATTCCACAATGCATTACAAATGTGTGCATTCACATGGACCATCACTGGGATGGAATGCAACAGAACTGGACACCGCCACGAAGGATACTAGTGAAGAAAGTTTTTAAACTCATGTGGGGAACAAGACACAGAGGATGAAGTAAAATGGCATTATGTATTGCTTTCTAAATACTTCCTGACAGTTTCACATCCATATATTTTCTTGATAAAATATATGTTGATGTTCTGAAATACTTTGAAGACCATTTTCCTATTCTTTCAATTATCAGCCATGTTGAAAATTTACTCTACATCCTTTGCTAAGAACATCATCATCTTTGTATCCTTCCTGTGAGCTGGGTATGGTGTTTATGAACAACTTGTCTCCATGTTGCTCTATCTTGATGTACAGGGTGACACAAAAGTCCGTTAACATTTGAAAATTCATATTTCACAGATTAAAGTAAGCAGAGAGGTATAAACTGAAAAACATGTTTGAAATGATATGGGGTTTTACTGAAACCAAAGAAAGTGCACAAAATGACCAACAGATGGCACTTTATATGATACACAAACAATAATTAGTGGAATAATTGATTTTTAAAAAAGACTATGTACTTCATACCAAACACTCAACGTGTTGGCCATCATTCATCAACAATACCTATAGTTCAGGGACAATGTTGTGAACAGCACTGTACAGCTTATTAGTATGTAAGGAGAAAAATTACTGTTGGATATTGTCTTTTAGCATCCCCGATGATAGATCAGATGAATGCAGTAGACTTGAGACTTCAGGCAACTGCACAACCAATAATCACACAGACTGAGGTCTAGGGACTTTCACACATGTAGCAATATGGGGTGGAGTGGCATTTTGTGAAAAAGTCTTAGCTTCCAGCAGGTGTTTATCAGCCAGGCTGCAGATGACCTGTCTCCCTTCTTCACTACAACACTTTTTATATACGATTCTCATGTGGTGTTACTGACATCTTGCAGTCCAGTTCCATCTGTTTGCCAATTTCTGCACTTGTTTTTGGTTTCAATAAAACCCCTTGTCATTTCAAGCATGTGTATCAACTTTGACCTCTCTACCACCATTATTCCATGAATCCGTGCATTTTCAAATGTTAAGGGATTTTAGGGTCGCCCTCTACTTCTTGCCTTGATATTGTTTCCCAGTTTTCCCTTCCGTTCTTCGGATATTCCTTAACCTGGTCCAGCCAACTTTTTCTGGGTCACCCTATTGATCTTCTCCTATGCACATTTCTATCCAAGTATTGTTTCCACTAGCAGTTAACCTTCATTCTCTTCACATGCCCAAACTACTAACCATTTGTTAAGAACATCTGTTATAAATTTTGATTTAGCCATTAATAAACTCTACGATCATTAGTAGTTCCCCTAATTCTGATATCACTTTCCAACTTTTTGTAACACCGATGGTATCTCATAATCTCTGTTTCACCACTCAGTATTGGATTTCTACATCTACATCTATACTCTGCAAACCACTGTGAGCAGCATGACAGAGGATACATCCCACTGTACCAGTTATTAGGGTTTCTTCCTGTTCCATTTACATATGGAGTGTGGGAAGAATGATTGACTGTATGCCTCTGTGCATGCAATAATTATTCTAATCTTATCTTCACGATCCCCATGTGAGCAATACATAGGGGGTTGTAATATATTCTCAGAGTAATTATTTAAAGTCAGTTCTTGAAACTTTGTTAATGAAAATAAAAATAAAACTTTCTCAGGATAGTTTACATCTATCTTCAAGAGTCTTCCAGTTCAGTTCCTTCAGTATCTTTGCACCACTCTCCCAAGAATTACACAAACCTGTGACCATCTGTGCTGCCCTTCTCTGTATATATTCAATATCCCCTGCTAGTCCTATTTGGTACGGGTCCCACACACTTGAGCAATATTGTACAACTGGTAACCAATTACCTTTGTAGACTGATTGCACTGCCCTAGTATTCTATCAATAAACTGAAGTCTACTACCTGATGTATCGATGACTGACCCTGTGTGTTCATTCTGTATCATATCCCTACAAAGTGTTACACCCAGGTATTTGTACAAGTTGGCTGATTCCAACAGTGTCTCATTGGTATTATAGTCACAGGATACCAAGTTTTTTCATTTTGTGAAGTGCAAATTTTTACACTTCTGGACAAACTGACAATCTCTGCGCCACACTGAAATCTTATCAAGATCTGACTGAATATTTATGCAGCTTCTTTCACACAGTACTTCATTATAGACAACTGCATCATCTGCAAAAAGCCTGATTTTACTATTAACGTTGTCTGCAAGCTCATTAATAAACAATTTGAAAAGCAAGGGTCCCAAAACTCTTCCCTGGGACACAACCGAAGTTACTTCTACATCTGATAATGACACTTCATCCAGGGTAATATGCTGTGTCCTCCCTACCAAAAGGTCCTCAATCCAGTTGCAAATTTCACTTGATACCCCATATGATGATCTTTTGATAATAAGCGTGGGTGTGGTACTGAGTCAAATGCTTTTCTGGTTGCCTTGATCTAAATCTTCCAGTATATCATGTAAGAGAAGTGCGAGCTGGATTTCACATGATCGATGTTTTCGAAATCCATGCTGGTTGGCATTGAGGTCATTCTGTTCAAGATACCTCATTATGTTTGAGCTCAGAATATGTTATAAGATTCTACAACAAATCGATATCAAGGATATTGGATGGTAGTTTTGTGGATCACTTCTACTACCCTTCTTGTAGGTGGGTGTGACCTGTGCCTCTTTCCAAGAACTGGGCATGGTTTTTTGTTTGAGGGATCAATGACAGATTATAGTTAGAAGAGGAGCTAACTCAGCCACAAATTCTGTATAGAATCTGACAGGGGTTCTATTGGGGCCTGGAGCTTTGTTCAATTTTAACGATTTCAGCTGTTTCTCAACTCCACTGACACTAATACTTATTTCATTCATCTTTTTAGGGGAACGAGGATTAAATTGCAGCAATTCTGTGGGGTTTTCCTTTGTAAAGGAACACTTGAAAATGAAATTAAGCATTTCAGATTTTCTTTGCTAAGATGTTCCTGGGAGAGGGGGGTCCACTGGGGGCCAAACTGCACAATAACCCTGGGTTCGATGTGGGGCGGCGGTGGAGTGGGTGGACTGCTGTGGCCTGTTGTGGGCTTGTGAATCACTGAGGGTTATGGCAGGACGAAGCCTCTCCATTGTTTCTTTTCTAGGTCTCCCCCCCCCCCCCCACACACACACAATACAATATATAATATAAAGTGATCAAATATAATGAAATAATAGATACAAGAGCAGAAAGACACACATTCATGCAGGAAGTTAGAAATGTACATTATGATAATTTATTTAAGAACAGGAATGTAAAGCAGCAAGTTTAGCATCTTAGAAAATGAATATTACATGTATACAACGGGCAATTATTTAAAAAGTACTTACGCAAATACTACAATGTGCTGTGGGTATGTAAAAGCCAAAATAAAATCTAAAATGAGACAAGGTGATAAACAGAGGGCGAAAATTTCAAGTAAACAATCAAATTTTCGATTAGGCAATACTGTCTGAAATGAATGAGAGGTTGTAAGAAGGTACAATGGACATCTGATCACAGGAACAATTAAAAACAAAGAGAGTATGAATAAAACAAAATGGAAGGATGTTGGTTAAACATTACATTTCATCAATTTTGGCAGTTGGTGCAGTGAGTAACAACAGAATTAAAATTCATCCAGGATCTGAAGACTGCTTTAAATGATTCTAGTTCAAGAGATGAGTTACATACAATGGCATCATTCTTTCACTATACATATGCAAGAGAGTGGACTGCATTTGTTTACATGCTTGCTGCTACAGCATGAAAATGTTACACTGTTCGATATGTACTTATATAAACATATATCTTGCAACCTCTGCAGATTCTCATAGTTGTTTTTTCCTTTCACAAAGAAAAATCTACTTTTATTTCAAAACAAAATCAACTCCTTCTGTATCCTTCCAGTCTCTTCCTACACCTATCTGTTTTTAATTTATTGTTTTTTGTGTCTCTCTCCTTATTTTAAATACAACATGCTACCCATAATTATGATCAAAATATAAGATTGTACTATATTTACCTTGCATACAAATTCACGGTTGTTTGTGTGGTTGTTGCGATGTTTTATCAGCAGGCTTTCTGAGAGTGCCACATATTCACACTGGTCACAACGAGGAAACTGGCAATTGCGCGGTGGGGGTACATTGTGCCTTGTATACAGGTGGTACAGCAGTAAGTTCCGCTTGCTCGCACGGTGACCACAGTGTTCACAAATGCGTGCATCAATTTTCTCCATATGAATGTCCTGTAAATGGCGGCGATACAGGTAGTAGGTTTCGAAGTTTACAGGGTCACCATCATTTCCACATGAATAGCACAGCCACGGCCCTGTTGTGTTCTCAGCACCCGATGCCACTGGCCTTGACACAACTAGTGAGTTCTTCGCCGACACTGCAGAGGTACTGCCCGATCCCCCGCTGCCTGCTGCAGCAAGCACACTACTCGGAAGCTCTGACAGAGGCTCCACTTTGTTTCCATGTTTGAGAGCAACACTCCCAGTTATTGGTTTCCCCTTGCTGATAGCATCTGGCTTCAAAACTACATATGACACCTGCACAAAAAGTTCACGACATTAAGAACAGAAGATGAAAAGATCTAGTCATAAGATAACAAAAAAATTTTGCCTTTACCAGTGCTTTTTTTAAAATTACTATATATCTTTTACTTTTCTTGTTTTGAATGAGGTTTATGAGATTATGAGACAGAATTAATGGCCAGTACTTACTTTCAGGAGACAAAATATTTAGTACCATCAACAAACATATGTAAGGGACACTACACCATCCCAGCTCTCAGGACTATTAGTTCCTTCCACGAGGAGGAAGAGAGAGGGATAGGCTGATGAAAGTTAAAAAAGAAGATCTTTTCACTTGAAACTCCAGGGTGAGAGGGACCACTTGTAGGGAGGATGACAGAGGCAACCTTAGCAATGTTAAACAATTCTGCCACACACGCAATGTGAGTCCCAGGATGAGAGGGATCTGCCCTTCCTTTTTAACATTTCCCACTCTATCTTCCTCTCCTAAGTGAAGAAGCAACCAATAGTTTTGAAAGCTAGGTTAGTGTTGTCTACTTTTGTGTGTGTATTGGCAGTACTGAATATTTCTCCTGCTGAAGGTAACTGCAATCCTCTGTACAAAAATAAACAGCAAAGTATCCCAAAGATATTTTCTGATGAAGGACTGAAGGCTTTAACTTTTTAATTTTTTTTTAATAACCTGAAATATTTCTTGTTAAAGAAGACAAGGGCATATCACCTCCAGCAGCACATAGTGTAGTACAGTCACTTGGTGTTCAAAACTGGAAAGTTTTCTGCGAGTTTTAAAAATTAGTATTATTTTAGATTTTGATATGCTCTTTTCAAATTTTCATTTGCCGCTCATGCCACCATATTGGAAAAATGGCACCCAAAAACAGCTTTTTGACAATATCTCATTTCCAAGACATTTTACAATGAAAACAGTTACTTAACAAATTAAACTAGAGAAAAGTCCTGTAATTTATGTGGTAACATTTTCTGCCACAGGCACAAAAAAATGCCCCACATGCGTAAAGGGACCTTGGTGTTTGGGTGCCCCCTTTTACAGAACATCTGAACATCTGCTGACAGAACTCAAATATTCTACCTGAATCATTAGTACAAGTGTCGATAGCATTCCTAGAGCCATTGTTTCTAAGGAACTGAACTGTTTTATCACTGTTTTATCTACTGCAAGGAAGTGAGGCGACTGAAGTGAAGGAAAAAGGATTTGAATAATTTCGTAAGTCAAGCGTTCAAGGCAATGAAAACAAGGGCAAACTTTTGGAGGGACTGAGATCGATACTGGTTCACAAGGTGTGTTGAAAACACTTCAATAACGAGAAATTTACCTCTGCATCTTTGTGAAGAGGAAGCGGTGTTGCATCTTCCCATCCACATCTGCAATCCACTACCCCAACATCTCATTGAAAGATCTTTACTTTTTATGTGCTGCTGAGCTAACAGCAGAGTTTGCAGCAAAACAAAAACAGGCAAGATTGTGCAATCACAATATTATGTATGGTGTATGTAAATTGTTCTTTGATTTGATTTTATAATCCCAGCATTCATCTTACATGTGAGCAGAGATCACTCTAAAACCTCATGAAGAGATGATACATAAACCATCTAGTCATATCTCCTCCAAGATATCTAGAACCCCTGTGATTACCGCCAGTGCTTTTTCTGTATTTGTGTGCTCTTATAATTAACAGGAGACAACTAATTTCTTCACTCATGGGTGATCAGCAAACACACACATCATGAGTAAAGGTAGCCACTTCCTGTACACTGTAGGCACCAAGAGGTGGATTTAGGGGGGAGGGAGGGAAGGAGGGAGGGGAGGGGGAGGGGGAGAGAGGGAGAGGGAGAGAGAGAGAGAGAGAGAGAGAGAGAGAGAGAGAGAGAGAGAGAGAGAGAGAGAGAGAGGGGGGGGGGGGGCACAATCAATTCAAAAACATTAGAATACTTATTTATCTGTGTGTGTCACTATTGCTCAACAACCTCATTATACAGTGAATGGTTGTCTTTGTTTTTATTTTTCAGCCAGGATTTTGCAGTGTTTCATAAAGGAGGTGTGGATAACGGAACTTAGAGGGGGAGAAGGGACTATACAAAAAGCTACATAATCTGCACCAGAAATTGTGAGAGAACTGCAGATAGTAATGATCCTTCTTTGGATCTTAAAATTATACCTTGATTGCCTGTAGCTTGTAACTCAGTTTGTAGCAATTTCTAAACACCCGCATATTTAGCACCACTGTCACAAAATGGCTTATCCAAATTTAACCAGTTAGTTCATAATGTGAAATGGCAATTTTATATAGTGATAAGAACAGGATTTAAATTTAAAGTTGGACTTGACTTTGAGTAGATCAGTGTTTACCCATCCAGCTCAGTATATGAGGTATATAAAATTTAACATATTATTCTCTAACTTGAATATGATTCAGTAGTGATAAATCTTGATGCTGATTATTCTGAAGACTGTAAAGCCTAGTGCAACTCAAACTGTGACCATTGAGGAAAACAGGGTTAAATGATATTCATGTCAGCTCTACACTGATACCTATGAAACAGTCCTGTACAAACGAAAAGCCAAGCTGTTTACACCTTAATCTTCCCTCAGTTCATTGTACCTTTCTTTCTACAAATGAATTAATAATTTCTTCTTCAAATAATTTCAGGATGAAAAGATCAATCTCTGTGTGCGTCTTTACTCCTATCATAAGTTCAGAGGGTGTTTTCCCAATATCTCTGTGGTATGACGAATTTGTGGCACACTGAACTGATAGTGTCACTTTGTACCATCTCATACGGTTGTCAATACTAAGTTTAGTGATGATCGTAGCCCAAGTTGAACTGATTCTTACAATATTACAATTGGTTCCAGAGAATCCTACCACTTTTGAAATGTGTTCAGTTCATTCTGTCCTGCAATACTCCTCAATTCTTGAGAGACAAAGCAATTCCCTATATGTAAGTATTTGTACTGGAATTCCGAATTAAGTTTTCTGTACTTCTATCTTACTAATTACTTCTGCTGATTTTGTAACCACTGTGGGCCTACATTTGGCCAGATGGTCGAATCTTGCATCATCCAGGTTTGTGGGGCATTTGGATGTGACAGTGGGCCAATGTTGACTGCATGAGATGGTAAGTGGAGACATACTCATCATCAAGGTTCTTGTTGACTACGTCTGATCAACAGAAGAGGAGTTGCCATATTGTGGACCATGCTCACTGTAACCCCTTCACAACTGCATCTGACATCTGGGAACAAGTAATGAGCTTCCTGCAACATTTTGTGTCATCCTGCAGCATTGTTCAGAGATCAGCATCAGCCAGACTAAGGAATTACCGCCCACGCTTAGATGACATAACACCACAATATAAATGGCTGTGTTTCAATTGGTTCTGTGACCGGGAAGCATAGACTGCTGATGACTGGTGTTGCATTGTGTTCAGTGATGAATCACAGTTCTGCACTACCCCCGATGACCATTGGTGGCTAGTATGACAGCGAACTGGGGAGAGGTTTCATTCTTCCTATGTTTCTGTGAGGTACAGAGGTTTTACTCCTGGCATCATGATGTGGGGAGCTACCAGTTATGACTTTATGTCACAGATAGTAGCGACTGAGGGAACTCTTCACAGCACAATGGTACCTTACCGACTCACAGAAATCTTGTGTATTCACATTTCACCTCTCATGTGGCAGTATTATAGTGCCATTTTTTAACAGGACAATGCTCGTCCAAACATGACACGTCTCTACAAACTATCTGTGTGATGTTGAGGTAAACCAATGATCAGCAAGATCCCTACTACATCTGTCCCCGGTACAAGATGTGTGGGACGTGCTCAGATGTCAACCCCACCCCAGTGCCAGTATGCAAGATATCAGGCTGTGGGCCTGACTGCCTCAGGAGAGGATACAATGGTTTTACTTCCTGACCGAATCAATGCACACTTCCCAGGTCACAGGGGGTCAAAGTTATACTGATAAATGGGCTCATAATACCAAGTTCTTTGCAAATTTGACTTGATTTTGTGATCATTTCAATAACATCACATACCCTCTCAACCTATGAAGTTTTATTTCCTCTTCCACTTCTGTGTGCTTCCCTTTTTGTCAGGCAGTGCACTTAGAATGTGGTTGTATCCTTGTGTCGATTGAAGTGGTCCAATATGATCCGTGCGATAGGTACATAATGGCTCACCCACTTTGCTTTGAATAATGGATGAAGGAAACCTCCTTCCTTCCCTGATTTCTTATTCATACTTAAAACATTTTACACAACTGAATATTACTCTTTTTCTCGTCACTCAAATCTGATAAATATTAACTTTGTTTTTCTGCTTCTTCTGTTCTCTTAACAGTAAAATGTCCTGTCTCATGCACAAGCTTAATGATTACATACTGCATAGTGTGTGGAATCAATAAACTCCCTCTTCCATTGTTGAACTTGAAAAAACTAATCTCCCATTAAAATATTTTCATAAGGTTGTTCTTTGACAATGAGCATGACTGCTGCAAACTATCATTCTTATCTTCAGATTTCCTGATTCCAGTACATAAAGTACATACAAAACCAAACAGTACATTTACACAGATCAGCGTTCAGTGGTGTAGGATACTCTTAAGTTCATCTTCCTGTTCTTTGTCACAACTCCTCCTTATAAATGATCTTTTCGGAATATTATTGCACAATTTGTTACAATTTTAATGTGTACTCCTAGTAAAAACATCTGGAATTTCTTTAAGGCATTAACAATAGCGAACACTTAAAATTCATAACTACTGTATTCTTCCCATTCAGGTGTTGCTTTCTTAACCAAAAGCTCATAAATGCTGCATTCTTCCCATTCAGATGTTGTTTTCTTAACCATGTAAGAGACTGGCTGGAATTTGTCACATTTTTGTACTAACACAGCTCCAAAGCCTGCTTTGCTTGCATCCATATTTAGTTCAGATCCATATTGCTGGTTGTGGATTTTTAAAACTGAATCCAACAAAAGAGTCTTTGAGTGTTTCAGTAATTTACTCAGAGATTTGGCAATCAGAGTAATTTGAGATAAACTCTAAAATATCCCTGTTGCTGCAACAGATTCTGTTTTGGAAAGTTTGGAAAGCTTTTCTCTCTTCAGAAGAGGTTGAATTTGTCCAGTAGTTCTCTTCATGAACTGACATTTTGCAAAATTAATTTCCAAGCTGTATTCCGCTGGATTTTTACCACTACATTAAGCCCTTTTTGTTAGTATCATAATACTGTCCACATACATAAATTCAATGTTACCTTGAGCCAATGCCCAAGAAACAGTGTTTATAAAGTGGTGGAACACTGCAGATGAATTTAATAATCCGAATGAAACTTTCTTGAATTGTAACCACCCTGAGTGTGTCACTTCAACTCTGCTCTTCAACCTCTATAAGGGGAAACAAGTAACAACCTTTGCTGCAATCTTATTTAATTTTCAATTATGAAAAGGATAGATTGTTACTCACTATGAGGATGACACATTGAGTAACAGACTGACCCAACAAAAGGCTTTTGGTCAAAGCCTTCTTCAGAAAAGAAACAAAAACATACACACATACACAAAAGCAGGCACACCTGATGCATGAATGACTACCATCCAGCCACTCTAGCCGAACTGCAACTACTGTGCTGAACAAAAGCAGCTATGGGAGTATGGCAGGGAAGGGGGAAGGAAGAACATGCTGGGACTACAAGCCAGCAGGGCAAGGCTGTCAGGGGCAGTGTCAGGATGCCATGGGGGAGGTGGGAGGGGGCCTCGGGCTAAGAGAGGAGCCTAGAGAGGAAAAAGACCAGTAGTGCGTTGGCAGAGACTGAGCATAATGAGAGTGAGGGGCATGAATTCGGAGGAGGTTATAAGGCAGAGAGGGCAGAAACTGTTGGGTGAAAGGTGTGGGGAAAGTAGCTTACCATAGGTTGAGGATGGATAATTCTGAGAGGGGAGAATGTGTTGTAAGGATAACTCCCATCCGTGCAGTTCCCAAAAGTTGGTGGTGGAGGGGAGGATCTAGATTGCCCAGGTTGTGAAGTATCCATTAAAATCAAGCATGTTATGTTTGGCTGCTTGTTGTGCCACAAGGTGGTCAACTTTGCTCTTTGTCATAGTTTGGTTGTGCCCATTCATTCTGGTGGACAAGTGGTCGATAGTCATACCAAAATATAAAGCTGTGCAATGTTTACAGCAGTTCTGGCACATGACATGACTGCTTTCACAGGTGGCCCACACTCTGATAGGGTAGGATAAGCCTGTGACAGAATTGGAAAAGGAAGTGCTAGTTGGGTGGATCGGGCAGGCCTTACACCTGGGTCACACAGGGATATGATCCCTGTAACAAGGGGCTGGGATTGGGAGTGGAATAGGGATGGGCTAGGATGTTGTGGAGGTTGGGTGGGCAAAAGAACATCATTTTAGGATCACCATTTCTAAAAAGTTACAATTATTAATACTCTTCTTATCAGCATTTGTATTCATTACCCCCTTTCGGCTACTTTTCTCCTTTGTTCATTTATATAATATATGGCCAAACTCATTGCAATTTTAGTATATTTTTCCCTTGTTCTTATGGTTGCAATCACTTGGCCTGTGGTCACTAGTGCCACAGTTGAAACACATCCTGTTTGGATCCCAAGCTACACTTTTGGTGTTCTTGTCATGTGAATCTTTATCAACTGTTACTGGGGTTTTTGAAATTTTCATTGCTGTAACTTCTGTTATTTCTTTTCAGCAATTACTTCACAGCTCTTCCATAATGTCTCATTTTCTTCTTTACCTCTTTCGCATTCCTGTCACCTTATGACAGAAGTTTTGTGCCTGAATGGTCTTTTACCCCCATCAATTTACTCAGTGCAGCCCACTATATAAGACTCTTCTCACCCTGTAGAAAACGTTTAGCAAACCTGTAGTAATTCTGCTGCAAAAATAAGCGTTTTAAATTGGTTCCAAGGTGTTAAAAACTCAGTTCTCTCGAAGACTGAGATCCACTTTTTAACTGGTTGTCTGCCACTGCCACTAAATGACTCTAGAGCACCTTCAATGCCATGAAATGACAGAGAAAATTTACATTTATTTAGTAATTGTGGTGAGAATTGTGCTTTGCTTCCATAGCCTGATTCTGAAACAATCTTTTCTCCATCTTCTTTTCCAGTAAACTCTTTTACTGATACCCATTTGGATTCCACCCTCTTCTTAGTCTCGCTATCTATGCATAATACATTGCAGACTGCTCCCAATTCTGGTTCTAAAAATGATTCTTCGATACATTACGTCAAACAAGGAGTGGTCCTAAGCAGTGGGTGGACTTTTTGAAACCATTTATATGGGATATGGGTTAAGGTCCAAGGCACCACACCCTGCAGCCGTTCACCTTGGCAGGCCTTCGTTTGTGAAAAAAATATTTCAGAATTTTGCAGTAATGCTCTACAGCTTTAAAAATAATAATGTTGATCAGACCATCAGCATAGTGTAGTTGTTATTGTGTGGTCCTCACACATGAAAAATCGACTTTGATTCTAGTCACACGTTTTTAAATTTTTCATTTTTTAATCCTTATCAAAATGAATGAGTATTGGTTTAAATGTATTTTTTTTATTTATACTGCTTTGTTATGTCATTTTAATCAGTGTATTAACTGTTTCAACTGCTCTCACTTTTTCTTCTTATCATTCTATTTCCACTTGGAATCTTTGTGCATGTGAAATCATTGATATTTATTGATTTCAATTTAAATTCCTCTCTTTTATATTTTCATCCACATAACTGCATCGTATTTTTATTTTTTACTGGAGTCTCATTTTAGTTATAATTCCTTCTTTCATTTAAATCTATATCTGCATTATTTCGTGCATAGTGAAAAAAGAATTTATATTTTAAATGTTTATATGACAACTGCTATCCAAAAAGCTGAACACTTTGTAAAGAAAAATACATTTTTGACACCATTGCATGGTCATTATGAGTAAATTATTTTGCCTTTTGTTTGTGACTGATAAATCAGGATTTTCTAAAGTTTGAATATTATGGTGAATAAATAAAAATAATGAAGCTCATGTGTACACACATTCAAAGCAGAAACAGAATGGTAAGAAGAAGGAATGACAACAATTGAAGCAGTTGATATGCAATGAAAACGACATGATAAAGGAATAGAAATACAACAATTACATTTAAACCAGTTAACTGAATAAAAATAGCTGACAAGTTTCGAATCCAGACGCTATTGCATGTGAGGATCGCACAATAACTGTTGCACTATGGCAACAGTCTGATTAACATCACTACTGTTAAAGCTGTAGAGTATCAAACAATTTTCCGAATGTTTTTTTCATCTAGTACTATTAAATGAGGGCCCACCAGTGCAATGGCTTCAAAGTGTGATACCCTGTATCCTAACATACATAACTGTAAAGATGGTTTCAGAAAGCTGATCCCATCGTTGGGGACCTCTCCTTGTTAGTTTCAAGTTCCCCTGCTATCAACTGAAAAATATGGCCAGAAAATTCCGTCACACGTTTACGATTTTTTCTGTCATTCCGTGTTCAAACTTATTTTGAGTAACAGTTTTTGTTTCGTAGGATACACCTCCTTTCATCACAACATTTAAAATGTGTCCTTGTGTCATTTAGCTACTGCTAATCATTGTTAAAATTTGAATCCCCAATGTCGATCCAAAATCCATGCAGCCACACATCCTTCCAAGCAAAACAGCATTCAGAATTACTTGTCGTAAACCTAAACACACACAAGCTGACCAACCGAAAAACTGAATGAGTGTAGTGCTTTGGAAAATATTTACAGAACGATGACTACTCCTCTTCCAGCTCCTTGTAAAGAGTGTGGAACTCTCCTCCATAATCTTAATTTTTTAACATTTTTCTAACCCAAACTGTTTTTGCTCTCTGTTCCTCACCAAGTGCAACAGCAATCATTGCAAAGTGCTTTAAACTAAATTTTGGTATTTTATGACTATCTACTATGAACTATGAAATAGCACTTCTGGTGAGTATTTTATGAACCCGGTAACGACACAATGTTCTTTCCACGTTAACGTGCCATGTACTTTGAATGTTCAGGGATTCCTCTGACCACCTTCAAGTGAACATTCATGTACGTTTGCACTTATAATAGCATTAAAAAGATCTTACATTTTGTCATAAAAGAAACAAGACATTAGAGAATACCACAAGAGCAACAGAATTTCATAAACTGCACTAAAAGAGCATAATTTGGTGCACTTTCGTATGTCCAAATTCACACTGCAGTACTTGGTATTAAGCTTTCTTAGTGCGGTTTTTACAATGCCAGTTTTCTTGAGTATGTGATCTGTTAATGCTATACATACGAGGAAATGAAAATGCACGCTTGAAAATGAGAAGACAGTTGAAACTAGCCAATGAAGCACTTTGTTTTGAATAAACTGAGTGCCTCATCAGAAAAGAACAGTTCATTTCTTTAGCAAACCAAGAAAAATAGCTTCATTGTTCTGAAAAATGATTAATGCTTGATTTGCTAACAGCATGGAAATAAAATTAAATCAGAAAACTGAAACTAATAACATATAATTTTAGTCTTCCATGATTACACGGGTGTATTTTTAAGAGCTCCCAGTCACAGAAATCCGTTTGATTTGACGATAGTACTGTACATTAAATAAATACAGGAACCAGCAAAATCACCATACGTAAAGATGGGTCACATGGAAACTATCCTACTACAACTCAGGCCGCTATGTATGCGAATGAATCTTGCTGCTTGGGAGTGCCAGAATAATTTCTCCGGGCAGACTCTGGCTGCTTCTTGCTGTTTGCTGCTTAAACAACTGACAGCTATATTCTGGATAGTCGTACTAGCAGGGTAACATTGGTTTTAGTAGTGGAAGTTATGTGAGGTGCATGATGAATTAGGAGGTCCAGCAAACAGCATTAATCTGCCAGGAAGTTTCAAGTCAGTGCACTCTCCATTGCAGAGTGGACATTCATTTTTGAAGTAGGGGGTGAGTTTGGGGAAGTGTTGAGGGAGAGGCAATAGGGCACTGAAAGAGTATTGGTGTAAAATTAATGGACATACAGATTAAGTGGGGTGGGTGAGGGAAGGCATGGTGACAGGGGAGGAGTTGAGTGTGGAACAATGGTCAGCAGAGATTGACCAGAGATTTTTTTTCTTTCTTTCTTTCTTTTTTTTTTTTTTTTTAAATGAACAGTTCTCATTCCTGAAAATTAGAGAAACTAGTATTTGCTAGTGGTGGTTTTAGGGGAGGGGTGATGGATCCAGATGGAATGAGTTGTGTAGCTTAGCTTGTTGTGCCCAGTGGCATCCTAAGTGATCAAATCTGCTCATGGCCTAGGTTGGCAGCAATTCTGACACAACAGCATATGTAGAAGTTGTTGCAGCTTACTTGATGTACAACATGGCTGTTTTCACAGGTTATCTGCCTCTACTGGGTTGTGTAATGCATGTGACAGGACTAGACTAGGATACGTCAGGTGTATGCATGGGACACATCTTGCACCTGTGTCTTCCACTGGAATAAAACTCATGTGGCAAAGGGTTGGAGATAGATAAAACATAATGATACGACAGACATTCTTTCCACGGGAATACAGCGGCCAGCTAAAATATGGTGTAGGTTTGTGGATTTTAAGACAGAAATAGAAGGTGGATGTACAAAAGACAGTTGGGATCAGGAAGGCAACAGATTCGCATGAGAAGTTCAGGAATGGCGCTAAAGATTTGCACGTGGATTGGAGGTTATGATGAGCTTCTGGATTTAGACCACTATGAGAGAGATTGTAGGTAACAAAGAGCCCTCTGCTAGATTATTACTGCAATTTCTCACTACTATGGTGGAGCCTTTATCTGCAAGCACGATGGTCCAATTCAGGATTGGGTGAAGATTGTGGCTTGATGATCTTCCTTCTTCTGAGAGGTTTATGTTAATGTGAAAGGGCATAGAAAAGGAAGGTGAGGAAAGATTGGAGGTGCCTAGTTATTAGAAGATAGTCACAAATGAAACAATCAAAAATCCAGGATGGAATGTAACAATATTATGAAAACGAAAGCCTGGGGTCTCATCTCGCAAGAGATGAGGAAGGAGGAGAGTGAGGCGTAACAGCTCGTAAAAAAAACCTGGGTCCATCTGGCTCCGGATGGTAGTACCCCGTGAGGGCCCCTGCCTAGGGCTACAGGTGAAGCCTGCTCAACAGTCTCAAAGACAGAAGAGGAATCCTAACTCCCATTGGCAGAGAGAGCGGAAGAACCTAATGGAGAAACCAAGAAAAATAATCATTTCGGACTAACAATCTGATCTTACCTTGGATTTTATTTTCTACCACATACAATGTACAATTTCAATTGCTGAATGGAAAGTCCGCTAGAAGAAAGCACTACCCCAGGTGGTAACTCTAAAGAGGAATCCACCATTGCTTTGTGCAATGCACCAGGACCTAGGGTTCTGGGGAGTCCCAACATCTGCATTAAGGATGAGTCGCACCCGTGGTATCCTTCCAAACTCAAGTTCAAAAGGAAATTATTTGCAGGCACCTTGAACGTAAACTTATTACTAACAATTGGTAAACAAAAAGAACTTGAAATTCTCTTAGATAAGCATGAAATACAAATTTTAGCAGTTCAAGAAACAAGATTTTTGAATGAAAATGTTACAGAAACCAAAAATCATTTTTAAGGGTAAACCAGCAATAAAAATCATGAAAGGCATGCCAATACATGGTACAGTTTCCTATGTTCATAAAAAATTACTAGATAACATTACAGAATTCAAATCCAGTTCAGAAAGGCTATTCTTCTCACAGTATACCTTTGTTAATTGTCATGCTCCAATCAATGATGACAATAAGAAAAATCCAAATAAAGTAGAAGCATTCTGGGAACTTCTAGAAGAAGAAATATATAAAATTCCAAAATCAAATGATGTTATACTAATGGGGGATTTTAATGCACAAATAGGGAGGAAAAAATCATTTCGAAAAATAGTAGGATATTATCCAGTCCATAAAAGAAAAAACAAAAATGGCACAAGACTAATAATAAGTCAGTCAGTTGAAGGTAATGTCAACCTCCTTCAAAAAATTACCCAGAAAGGCAAAAACATAGATCTCTCCGAATGCAATGCTGGGGAATTCCAGTTAGATCACGTGGCTATTTCTAAATGCAATTTTAAAGAAATCATGATTGTAAAAGTAGCAAGAAACAGGGAATTTGATTCTGATCATTATCTCACTAAAATTAAACTGAAACTTCTCCCCAATATAAACCAAAAGAGGCAGAAAAAACTAATTAAATATAACACAGACAGGCTCAACATCACCAAAGAGGTAATACAAAATTTTCAGGAAGAAATAAAAGTAACTAAATCAGGGAAATGGGAAAAAATATAGAAAGAAATCAACAGAGCACAGAAAAATGTATTTGGAACAACAAAAATGAAGAAGAAAGTCAGGTGGAATGAAATCTGTGAAGAAGCAGTTACAGAAAGAACAAAACAGTGGAAGAAATGGAAATGTTCTGGGAAGCCTGAACACCTTGATGAATTTAGAATGCAAAGGAAAGAAACAGCAAGAATAATAAAGAGTGTTAAAAGATCTTTTGAGAAACCACAACTTCATGACGTACAAAACAACTTTGTATAAAATAACTTCCAGAATTCCTATCAGATGTTTAAAATTCATCTGAAGGGCTATCAAGCTCCAAGTATTTGCTTCGCAGATGAAATGGTAACTTAGGCCTAAGCAACAGCCAGAATTGTGAAATACTAAGAAAGTACTTTGAAAAATTATTGAATTGTGAAGAACAAAACGGTAAGCTAGAAACTTAAATGAAAATACAGAAGCAGATCCACCATCTACAGCTGAAGAAATTAAAAAAGCAATAAGTACCCTGAAAAACAACAAAGCCAGTGGAGAAGACTCTATTACAGCTGAACTTATTAAATGGTCTCAACCAAAATTAATAACTAACCTTCAGCTCATGTTTGAAGAAATATGGGAAACTGAACAGATACCAGAAGACTGGAAAGTGGCTCTCACCCTTCCCTTGCACAAGAAAGGTTATTAAGCGAAATGTAAATAACTACAGAGGTATATCTTTGTTGCCAGTGGGTTATAAAATATTGTCAACAATACTACTTAACAAGGTAGAAGCAACACTTGATACGCATTTGGGAGAATATTGGAGAGGATTTAGAAAGGGCAGATCTTGCTCAGAACAGATTTTCGACCTAAAGTCCATAATTCATCACGGACTTACAAACTCCAAAGATATAGTTGTAACATTTATACATTTTAAAAAGGCGTTTGACTCGGTTGATAGGGAAACACTAGCTAAAGTGATCAGAGAATTTGCCATCAAATCTAAATTAGTACACCTTATTCGTGAAACAACTTACAGACCCCAAATCAAACGTAAAGTTTCGGTGTGAAGTATCGAAGGCATTCAACATAAAAACAGGTGTAAGGCAAGGTGATGGCCTGTCTCCACTCCTCTTTAACTGCTTACTAGAGAAAATAGTATGAGAATGGAAACAAAAACTAAAAGAACAGAAGCTATCACCAATCAGACTAGGAACTAAAAACAAAGGTACTGAAATTCACTGCTTAGCATTTGCGGATGATTTTTGTCATTCTTTCTGAAAACCTAACAAATGCTGGAATACAAATCTCTTACAAGAAATAGCCTACAAAGCAGGTTTAAGAATATCTGTGGAAAAACAAAATTTATGACAAATACAAAAAATGCTCCGGAATCCCTAGCAACAGATATTGGTCAGACAAGGGGGTAAATAAATTTAAATATTTGGGAGAAATTATCCAAGAAAACAGCTTAGAAAAATTCACAGTAGAAGAAAGAGTACATAAAATGAAGAGAGTTCATGGAATAACTAGGAATGTCTACAACAAAAGGTATCTGTCTAAAAATTTGAAGATACAGCACTACCATACAGTACTAAAACCAGAATGTCTTTATGCAAGTGAATGTTTAGTACTGAACTACAAATCACACAAACTTAAAGTCCTAGAAAGAAAAATCATTCAAAAAAATACTTGGGCCACCAAAAAATACAGAGGTATGGAAATTAAGAAGCAGTAAAGAGGTTTATTGCAACACAGAAAACATAAATGAAACACTATGAAAGAGGTGACTGCTATTTTTTTTACACAGAATGAACAGCAACAGGTTAACCAAACAGATTTTTAAATATCTTTAAGACAAGCTGTCAGCAATATCCTGGATTCAAGAAGTTACACACACACACACACACACACACACACACACACATATGCAGACACAACTCACACATATAACTTCAGTCTCAGGCAACTGAAACCACACTGTGAGCAGCAGCACAAGTGCATGATGGGAGTAGCAACTGGTTGGGGGTAAGAAGGAGGCTGGGGTGAGGAGACAGTGAAGTGCCGCAGGGGAAAGGTGGGGGGGGGGGGGGGGGACTAGCGGAAAAGGAGAGAAATAAAAAGACTGGGTGTGATGGTGGAATGACAGCTGCCTAGTGCTGGAATTGGAAAGGGGAGAGGCTGGATGGGTGAGAACAATAATGAAGGTTGAGGCCACGAGGGTCACGGGAACATAGGATGTATTGCAGGGAGAGCACCCACCCGCGCAATTCAGAAAAGCTGGTGTTGGTGGGAAGGATCCATATGGCATAGGCTGTGAAGCAGTCATTGAAATGAAGGATATCATGTCCTTGTTGTCTGTCAAGCCTATATAGAACACAGCATGTAGATTACGTGACTGGTTTCACAGGTTGCCCTGCCTTCAATGGGATAGGTGATGTTAGTGACTGGACTGGAGTAGGTGATGGTGGGAGGATGTATGGGACAGGTCTTGCATCTAGGTCTATTACAGGGGTATGATCCATGAGGTAAGGGATTGGGAACAGGGGTTGTGTAAGAATGGCTGACTAGTTGTTTACCTCCATCTCAAAGATGGCTACATCAATATTTCTGTCCATATAAAACCTACCAACAATATCTCCACTTCCACAGCTGCCACCCATCCCATACCAAGAAGTCCCTTCCATACAGCCCAGCCACCCATGGTCGTCACATCTGCAGTGATGAGCAGTCCCTCTCAAAATATGCCGAGGGTCTCACTGAAGCCTTGACTGACCGTAATTATCCTCCCAACCTTGTACAAAAACAAATCCCCATGCCTTATCCTTCCCGTCTCCCACCACCTCCCAAAGTCCCACCGTCCGGGCACAAAGGAGCATTCCCCTCGTAACTCAGTACCACCCAGAACTGGAGCAACTGAATTACTTTCTCCGCCAGGGATACGACTACCTCTTATCGTGCCCTGAAATGAGTATGTCGTGCCCACTATTCTTCCCACTCCTCCCACAGTGGTATTCCGCTGTCCAACGAACCTACACAATATACTCGTCCATCCTTACACAAGCCTTGCTCCCAATCACTTACCTCATGGCTCATGTCCCTGTAATAGACCTAAACACAAGACCTGTCCCATACATCCTCCCATCACCTACTCCAGTCTGGTCACTAACATCACCATCCCATCACAGTCAGGGCTACCAGTGAAACCAGTCATATCATCTACAAGTTAAGCTGCAACCACTGTGCTGCATTCTATGTAGGCTTGACAACAAACAAGCTGTCTGTCCACATGAACAGACACCGACAAACTATGACAAAGAAACAAGCCGACCACCCTATAGCTGAACACTGTAGCTTAACATGGTATCCTTCATTTTAATGACTGCTTCACAGCCTGTACCATATAGATCCTTCCCACCAACACCAGCTTTTCTGAAATGTGCAGGTGGGAACTCTCCCTGCAATACATTATACGTTCCCGTAACCCTCCTGGCCTCAACCTTCATTAGTCATTGTCTTCACCAATCCAGCCTCTTCCCCATTCCCATTCCAGCACTACACAGCCATCATTCCACCATCACACCCAGTCCATTTACTTCTCTCCTTCTCCACTACTTCCCTCCCTCCCCACCTCTCTCCTGCCCTTCGTCTAACCTGCAGCACTTCACTGTCCGCCACCCCCATCATACTATCCCTACCCCTCCCCGGCTGAGCCGCCTCCTTATCCCCACCCAGTCGCCACTTCCATCATGCACTGGTGCTGGTGCTCGCAGAGCAGTTTCAGTTGCCTGAGACTCCAGGTTTTGTGTGTGTGTGTGTGTGTGTGTGTGTGTGTGTGTGTGTGTGTGTTGTTGACGAAGGCCGTAATGGCCAAAAGCTTTAATTGTAAGAGTATTTTTGTTGTACCTATCTCCAACTCAGGACCGCCGCTACATGGTGAAAAATAAGTCACAGATAGGTAGGTGGCAAAGGGGGAGATTTGTGGTTAAGAGATGGTATGAACTGAGAGAAGCACGATTAACTTTTGGTAGTAAAAGTATGTTAAGGAAGTAGTTGTTCTGTAAGGGAGAGAAGTTATTTGACCATTTCAGCAAGAATGAATTTGGATGTAAATGATGTAATTAAGAAACACCCTCAACAATGCATATCACTGAAGTAAAAGTTTGAGATTATTCAGTGAATCACCAACTGTGTCCCACAAAGTGTCTTCCCTTATGCAGAAATACATAAGACTCAATATACATGATTGTGTAAATATTTTACAACAAGAAACTTTGAGTACAGAAATACTTTAAACCTAACAGATTTGTTTCAGAATAATTCACTAATTAACATATTTCTATTATGAATTTACAGTCTTAGTTGTTTTTATGTAACAAAATGTACTCACTTTTGACTTTACTCCTTTTCCATCTACAACATTCTTACATGATGAAGTGCCATCTTGACCCCTGCGCAGGATTTTAAGCTTGATATTCTTCTTGTTATTCACAAGATGAGGATACTTTTTGAGAACTTCTGTAATAATTTTTGCATGATTTGCCAAATTTTCTTCTGGTGGTTCCTGATTGGAAGCAACTGAATCTGCCTCACGGGTAGGAGGTGAAGTTGTAACATTTGTATCTACTTTTGCTTCATTTTCTTTGCCCTCTGAAGACTCAGTATTGTCACCCAGAGAAAAACGAACACGTTTTGGGACAGAAGCTATTACTTGTGAGTTTGCATTACTGGGTGCAGCACCATCATGTGATGCCTGAGTTTTAAGAATAGATTTCGCTGGCTGTGGTGGTGGGACAGGAACCGGAGGTTTTGTGATGCTCTCAGGATTCTGCTGCTGGTCAACATTCTCTTCACTATTTCCACTTTCTTTTGCATTTGCATGGACATCATCCCTACTCCCTTCCCCTTCAACTTCAGCATCAGCATCATCATCATCATCGTCATAATCTGCCACCGCCATGTCGTCGTCTACATCTTCACTACCATCTTCTATTTCAACGAGATCCTTTCGTAGTTGATGTTCTTGTACATACTCCTTCACTGCCTGCAAATCTACCATTTTGGGTTGCTTTTCTGGTGAAGCGCCAGCGCTATCACCGTACGATGGCCTCTTTATAGCAACTGCTGTCCTTCGCACCTCTTCAAAACTAGCTGTTTGTTGCACTTCTTTTTTCACATTGTTCAAAGAACCAACTGGTGTACTCATCAAGGAGTGAGAAGAGGACTGAGACACTGGTGTTTTCGGTGTATCTGCAGGCCTCACAAGGGGTTTTGTTTCATACGTGATGTCATCAAAACTAGGATGGTAAGTCTGCGGTTTCAAATCCACATCCGGCCAATCAAAGCGCATAGGACCCGAGACATCTTCGTGACGGGCATTTGCTCCACTCTTTGCACTAAAAACAAAATAAAGTGAATTAAATCGTTAATCTCATTAAGACAAATGATATGTTCACATTTATTAAACATAAAAACATCTGTTATGTGGAAGTTATTGAAAAGTGTCCACTGTATGCAAACAACAGAAGTATCTGACTGAAAATATTTAATAATTAAAACCATGAATTACAAAAATCAAAACTGGAAAATCCATGAAGCAAAATCAATGATCAGTTATGCAAAGATTTCTCACCAATAGTACTTCACCACAGTACACACAATGAATGCAAATTCGGCAAATAAATGTTTTAAAAAACAATACTTGCTCCTTTATTTATAAATTTATAACTCTTTTAAACAATACAAAAGTTTTAAAGATACTAATATGCTATCTAATATTAATGAAGTTGTACACTAACATAT
Source organism: Schistocerca cancellata (assembly GCF_023864275.1). Classification (NCBI taxonomy): domain Eukaryota; kingdom Metazoa; phylum Arthropoda; class Insecta; order Orthoptera; family Acrididae; genus Schistocerca; species Schistocerca cancellata. Next base: position 525,315,293 of record NC_064633.1, read on the forward strand.
TTCTCAGTGCAGCTATGGAATGTATAATAAAAATCTAAAATAAATAGCTGATAACAATGAACATTATCAGTAGCTGATGAACGACATGCCACAAAACACTCAAAACTGAGAAATTTTCATCCTTTGGTTCTGTCATTTACACTTTCTTATTTCAAGCATTACCTTAGACAAATTTGTCTATTACACACCCATATGTCCACATACAATCTAGTTGAGTGAAGTGGCTCAGTGATTAAGACACTGGATTTGCATTTGGGAGGGCAGAGTTTAAAGCCTTGTCATGCAATCCAGTCAAAGTCTTCCACAGTTTTTCTGAAATGCTCAAGAGGAATGCAGGGTAATTCCTTTGAAAAGAATGTGGCCAGGACAGCTTCCTTTCCTATCCTCAATCAGTCCAAAATTGTACTCCATCTCTAATGACCTAATCAACTGGACATACGTTTTTCAATGCTGGCCTGTTTGATTTGATTTGAGATACATATTCCATAGATCCAGTATGGCGTGATTACACATGGATGTGGAACAAGTCAAAGCAGATACAATATAGATGTCATACAATACAATACATACTGGTATATTACACATGGTAGATGAATGATTCAAAATTGGTACAATACAATAATATAATCAAGATAATAAACAATACATTACAAAAATACAATAGTGATAAAAACAATACAAATAACAATGACAAAGGAAATAATCAATGCATTTTGTACAATATTTGTCGGGTAAGTAGATTTCACATTAACAATATTTTCTCATACCAGGAACCAAATGGTCAAAAAGACAACTTATTTTTATTTCGTGTAGTCCATTATACTGTATGAAATAATTTTCTGGAGGAAATGTTTGCTAAACATATCCTAGCTGCCCAAAAATGAGTAATAGAATAATTGTAAAGCAAATTCCAGAATCTCCTGTTCCGCTCTGTTCAGGCATCTGAGAAAATAAGCCACTGCTTCTCTATAGTTTCACTTACATGCTTTGTTATAAAAAACACTACCAGGCAACCATTCACTTATATCGGACTGATGTGGGCACACAGAAACACCTAACACACTACCTTTCGATCTCTTGCTTTGGTAAAAGTATACACTACCACACAGACACCCAAACATACATTCCCATGGCCACAGGAGTGCATGTGTAGTTGTGTGTGTGAATGTGTGTATTTTTCTAGACAAAGAGTAAGATATCAAAAGCTAGTGTGAATAGTGTTTAGTGTTTCCTGTTAAGTGTTTCTATGCTCCACACATCGTTCCGCTGTAAGTGAGTGGTCGTCTTTCCCTTTTTTATATATTCTACATTCAGGAATTTCAATTATTGTGGTACAAATACGTGCTACGTATCCTGGTACTAAAATTTTCAAATTACAGGGTTATTACAAATGATTGAAGCGATTTCACAGCTCTACAATAACTTTATTATTTGAGATATTTTCACAATGCTTTGCACACACATACAAAAACTCAAAAAGTTTTTTTAGGCATTCACAAATGTTCGATATGTGCCCCTTTAGTGATTCGGCAGACATAAAGCCGATAATCAAGTTCCTCCCACACTTGGCGCAGCATGTCCCCATCAATGAGTTCGAAAGCATCGTTGATGCGAGCTCGCAGTTCTGGCACGTTTCTTGGTAGAGGAGGTTTAAACACTGAATCTTTCACATAACCCCACAGAAAGAAATCGCATGGGGTTAAGTCGGGAGAGCGTGGAGGCCATGACATGAACTGCTGATCATGATCTCCACCACAACCGATCCATCGGTTTTCCAATCTCCTGTTTAAGAAATGCCGAACATCATGATGGAAGTGCGGTGGAGCACCATCCTGTTGAAAGATGAAGTCGGCGCTGTCGGTCTCCAGTTGTGGCATGAGCCAATTTTCCAGCATGTCCAGATACACGTGTCCTGTAACATTTTTTTCGCAGAAGAAAAAGGGGCCGTAAACTTTAAACCGTGAGATTGCACAAAACACGTTGACTTTTGGTGAATTGCGAATTTGCTGCACGAATGCGTGAGGATTCTCTACCGCCCAGATTCGCACATTGTGACTGTTCACTTCACCATTAAGAAAAATTGTTGCTTCATCACTGAAAACAAGTTTCACACTGAACACATCCTCTTCCATGAGCTGTTGCAACCGCGCCGAAAATTCAAAGCGTTTGACACTGTCATCGGTTGTCAGGGCTTGTAGCAATTGTAAACGTTAAGGCTTCTGCTTTAGCCTTTTCCGTAAGATTTTCCAAACCGTCGGCTGTGGTACGTTTAGCTCCCTGCTTGCTTTATTCGTCGACTTCCGCGGGCTACGCGTGAAACTTGCCACACGCGTTCAACCGTTTCTTCGCTCACTGCAGGCCGAGCTGTTGATTTCCCCTTACAGAGGCATCCAGAAGCTTTAAACTGCGCATACCATCGCCGAATGGAGTTAGCAGTTGGTGGATCTTTATTGAACTTCGTCCTGAAGTGCCGTTGCACTGTTATGACTGATGTGAGTGCATTTCAAGCACGACATACGCTTTCTCGACTCCTGTCGCCATTTTGTCTCACTGCGCTCTCGAGCGCTCTGGAGGCAGAAATCTGAAGTGCGGCTTCAGCCGAACAAAACTTTATGAGTTTTTCTACGTATCTGTAGTGTGTCGTGACCATATGTCAATGAATGGAGCTACAGTGAATTTATGAAATCGCTTCAATCATTTGTAATAGCCCTGTACTTCCCATACACCTTAGGCTTATGGAACAACAAATACTTTTTCAAAATTAAATTACACCCTTTCTGCTGCCACTTTTTCCACTCTTCTGAGGAATTTTTGCACACGAGCATACCAAACAAACGAATATATAAACTGTTATTTGATTTTTAGTGTACGCCTAGCTCACCTACGCCAGCAGTTACACAATTTCTTACAGATATTCACAATCATATTTGGTGCATGTGTGTTTTTTGACTTTACGGGCACTCAATGGTCAAGTTGTCAGTACCCTGACACATTTTGAAAGAAATGAATGTGGATAAAATTGTTAAAATTATTGCACACAGTGAGAATGAAACCTACAAAATGACACTCATGCACTCACTCCCATCTCACATTCATTCACACAATTACTCTGTCTCACACATCTTAAGACAGTGGAGAAAGGGTGAAAGGGATTAAAATGTAAACGTAATGACAGAGGAGCTAAAACAACAGCACATGCAAATGTGACTGACTGACCACTTACAAGAAACATAGGGGAGCCAGTCACCCCTTTAACACATTAACACAAGCTTCATAAAATCCCTGGGAAAATGTTGGACAATCACAAAACTTTAAAACTCTAACCACATTCATTGGAAAGTCACTTAAAATAGAAGGCAAGTCTGTTCGCAAATCTGCTGCCACCCTCTGGTCTGAAAATACAACACAGTCTAATAAAATGTGGTGCAAAGTGATCTGTATGCCACAAGCACCACACACTGGAGGGCCCTCTCAGCGAAATAAGAACCCACGTGTCACAGGGATGAGACCTTTGTGAACACCACAGACACGTGGGCTTTCCTACTTAGAGCTTACCGTCTGTTACTTTCATCCTCCAAACAACGCAAGACTCTTGCTATCAACAGTGAGGCGATAAACGTGCAGGGGGATGGCACACTGAACTACCCGATGATCACAACCAGGTTCCTTGGCAGCTACATCTGTCCTCTCATTTCCTGCGATACCCGTGTGCCCTAGCACCCAACAGAAGGGTACTTCCTTTCCAGCCACTGTGGGTGGTGGAGGGTGTGCTGGATATTTTGGACTCCCTTATCTGATGGGTACAAGCATTGTAGAGAGTGAAGGACACTCAAGAGAATCAGAACAGATAAGGGATTTAGTACTTGAGTCATGTCTCAACTTCTCCAGTGTCCACAAGATCGCATATAATTCCATGTCAAAGACAGTAAAGTCTTAAGGCAGTCGGATATTGAAGACACGATCAGGGAAAACAAGATAGCAACAAGTCCTCCTGTTCCCTGCCCGTAATGACAGCTGTTAAGTTGTGGTGCTCAGTTAAAATGCCCTTAAATAATGTATTAATAACATATGCAGAAGTGCAATCTCTCCTGTAATGCAATAAATCTAAAATTCCATTCGGCCTCTGCAGTAACCACGGTGACAGACAGTTAAAACCCTGGATTTGGGGTTGTACTTGCTCCCCACCAAGTGACTCCAGCACACGCAGCATGCATCTGTGACCAGCCTAATCCCCTCATAGTGGATAACGTCAATGATCTTTAAATGATAATGCCTCAACAAACCATAATCTTTGGACCTATAGGCTAGCTGCAAATGCACAAAAACCCTTATAAAACTGGAGCAGACACACCCTGTCCTCTCCCCAAGACCTGTGGCTAAGGCACATAATGATACTTTGTGCCTCCAGGCTTCTGGCTTTCAGATCTCTCAGGTGTGCAACCACAATAATTTGGAGTAAAAAATGAGGCCCAGGAACCAAAACCGACTCTATAAATCTTTATAGGTTAGAATGCTGTCCCTCATATGCAAGCCAGGTAAATTAAAAATGTGACAAGATTTATTAAAATTAATTTTAATTTTAATAATGAACAGCCTCAGTTCCACCATGTACGTAGAAATTTACCTAGGTTTCAGTCGGGATAACCCAACCTTCTTCAGAATAACAGTATCTATCGTTCGCCCACAGTGGAAATTGTCAAGCTAAAACTGCAAATCCATAAATTATCATCAGAACGTAAAACTTATCTGGCACTGCTTCGGCCCCACTTCGCAACCGCGATGCGGCAGCCACGAGTGCTGTACTGGAACTCAGCACTCGTGGCTGCCGCATTGCAGTCACAAAGTGGGGCCAAGGCAGTGCCAGATAAGTTTTACATTCTGACGATAATTTATGGATTTGCAGTTTTAGCTTGACGATGTACACTATGGTCAAAAGATAGATACTGTTATTCTGAAGAATGTTGGGTTATCCCGACTGAAACCTAGGTAAATTTCTAGGTACATGGTGGAACTGAGGCTGTTCATTATTAAAATTAATATTTACACAGTTGCTGACAGGGCCACAAAATGTTGAAGATATTTAATTATTAAAATGAACATCAACATTTAGCTGTGGAAAACTGAACCCCGCCTTTGCAGCCCACTCCTCTAATCCCTGCACTTATGTTGCAGCTGGCGAGTCCCTTTTGTAACACTAAAGGAGGAACAGAAAAAGCAAAATAGTCCACAAATAAGGAGCACATTACAGGACTCGTTACCATAGACGTGACAGTGTATATGGCTATGGCAAAGAGGGTAACACTTAAAACACTGCCCCGAGGGGCACCAATCTCCTGCTCAAAATGCTCCAACAGTGCATTACCAATGTGGGAACAAAAACCCAATTAGACAAGAAAGGTCGTATGAAGATGGGGAGGTGGCCACGACAGCCCCCACTGACGAAGTTGCTCTAGAATACTGTGTCTCCAAGTAGTGTCAAAGAAAATACTGAGACAGTGATGTTTATGCAGAAAAGCCTGCTGAATAGCCACCTCTAGCAGGGTCAGGTCGTCGACAGTGGACCGAAATATCCAGAATCCATACTGAGAGTGGCTAAGGAGTTGCCTGGTCTCTACCAACCAGACCAGATGACAGTTAACCACTTGCTCCAGTGTCTTTCCAACGCAACCCATTAAGGCAATACTCCGGAAACTATTGGGACATGTGTGGTCCCTGCCTGATTTGAGGAGAGAGATCAAAGCTTCCTCTCCCCAAGAGTCGGGAAAGTGATCTGTCTGCCACATTACAGTAAAACATTTCAAGAGGATTGCCTTTGATGCTGTAGGCAGATGTCAAAGCATGCAGTACAAGGTTTGGTCATGACCAGGTGCAGTATCATGAGCCTCAGGCAGTGCAGATTCCAGATCCCACAAAGAGGGGTAGTTGTAGGTATCAGAAGTGTTGGAGCTGAAGTCTAACTTGCCTCCCTCCACAATCACACTATACCAGCAAAACGCCAGATCCTGGCTGGCATTGGCAGTCGTCTTTGTGATGCTCTGCATCGTCTGAGCGATGTCCCCAGGCATTATTGTTGCTGCTGCTATTGGTAAATGACCGAGACTACTGGAAATCGTCCTGATGGCTTCCCATACTTTTGTAGAACAAGTGGAAGAGTTGATGGACTCCAGTAACACTTGCCACGACCTTTTCTTGCTCTCCTTAGCTACACATTGAGCTCCGGCTCTCACGATCTAAGAGGCTGTGAGGTTTTCTGTTGTTGGCCGGTATTTTAATCACTGAAGTGCCGCACGCCTGTCCTGGATTGCTGAGCACCAGTCATCGGTTCACTGAGATACAGGTTGCCTCCTAAGATGACCTGAGGACTTTGGGGTGCATAAGTCAATGGCATGATGAATCATTTGTGTAATGAGGACCACTCATTCCTGGACACAGTCGTGGTATTCAGACACAGCCAGCTGGCTGAACAGTGTCCTGTTAGCCCTGTTGACCATCCATTTTGGTGACTTCTGTTCAGGTAATGCTCCATCCAGTAGGGGAATCCACAGTAGGAAGTGGTCACTGCAATGAACGTCATCAGGTACTTCCAACTGAGATGAGTGTGCAACAGCGGGAGAGCAGAGAGAGAGGTCGTTGGCTGAGAATGAACCAGAAACGGCAGAGACACGAGTTGGGCTTTGTATATTGAAGATGCTGAGCTCCTGTGACATAATGAGGTTCTCCTAGACTCGGCCCCTAGGCCAAGCATAGTTCTATTCCCCCACAGTACATTTTGGGCACTGAACTCACACAGTAGGAGAAATGGGCAGGGGAGCTGTTCAATAAGGTCCTTGAGAGCCTCAGGGTCTATTGCATCACGTACACGTAGGAACAGTGAGTAGACAATGATCTTCTGATCCACTTGAACTGCAATGGCTACTCTTACGAGGTCAGTAACCACGGAGAGAGCAGAGAAGTTGTAGGTGTTATAGACAAACATAGCAACCCCTGCCTTGGCTCTGTCCTGTCAGGTCATCCTTTTGGTGAAGGATACAGCCCCATAGCAAAGGGGTGTCAGTGGCTATAAAATGCGTTTCTTGTAAACACAGGCACAGGTGGTGTGCCTGTACTAGAAGTTTCAGTTCCTCCACATGTGCCCTGAAACCATTAATGCTCCATTGTAAGATGGGTAGCACTTTCATACTGACTTTCTGCCAGGAGTGGAGCCCGCAACAGTTGGAGGTTCAGTCTTGGGGTAAGATGATTGTCCAAGCCTCTGAAGAAGATTCCAGGGAGATGTCAGAGAGGATGACACTGACATCATCAAACTGTGTGCTTTCTATCTTGGTCAGTGGGCGATTCTTCACCTTCGACTTTGATTTCTTTGTCTGAGAAGGCTTCGGAGCCACAACTGCGGAAGTGGTAGTGGTGGCGCTAGACCAGATTGAATATTTGGAGGGACAGGGAGTTCCGCACTGTCAGCAACCACAGACTTTTCTTAAGTTCTGGGGAGAGGGGGGGCAGGCTTCAAAATAACTGCAGCAGCACAAGTGCGTTGACAAAAGCAGGTACTAGTGCTGACACTACCATCCTGTGTGGGGCAGCATTGGTTTTCTGGACTAGCAGTTTGAGAACGGAAGCAATGGCTTCACCATATGGGATGCGCTTTGTCATTTTTATCTCCTGGATGTTTTGTTCTTCAAAGAAGACACTATAGTCCCCATTCCAAAAACACCCTAAGGAGAAGATAAACAACGAACTCCATCACAGGCAGCTTTACCGCATCTGCCACAAGTGGCTTCTCCCTTACATCCAAGACTGATGTGCCCAAAGTGCAAGCAAGCATTTAAAGTAGCTTACTGGGTTGAGGATAAAAGGCTCAAACGGTTAACTGGAGAAAAAAAACCTCAACTTGATATGCACCAGAAGTTCTGTGCTATTTAAAGTGAGATCAAATGAGTCAGATTTTATCATATCATCTACCATCCTTTTCATGATATTCTGCATGTCTACAATGCCTTTTCAGGCCTACTCAACTTCCAATTCTTCTTTTGGGATGTTCACCAGGCCCTGCACATCACAACATATTTACTGTAGTTTAAGTCGGTATGCAGCTCAGTCTCAATGGCGTATTTCCCAACACTTTTGTCCTTCTGCAGGTTTGTCACTTGTTGGGAACTTGAGGTTTCGACCATTGGTGACCTATTACGCAACCGCTTCACGGATTTTAATGTGATACAATATTGCAGTGCCTGTGTTACTCTGATTATGATGCAAAGCTCCTTAGGACATGCATGCAGCGACCACAGCTGTTAAGAAACACCATCAAATGAATTTACTATTGCAAACAAGGACTACCATCAGCTGTAGAATGGAATGACGACAATGAAATGGTTGATAGAATGTTTCGCCTGTGGAAATCCTGAATTGCGATTCTATAAGGTCTGCAAAATTCCAAGCTACAGCTACTGTAGTATTTTCATTGGAGACATTTTTCAGCCATAAATTTCTTTAGATACTGTAAGTTGAAGAAGCAATATCTTTTGAATAGGACATATGCTTCACCAAGTGGGACTTTGTTTTTCCTAACTTTCCCAATAACAAAGCACCAATTAGGGCAATGCACTGTCCTGAACAATTTTTTTCCTTTCCAAGTTTCGGTCTCTTCTAACACCTTTTTTTTTTTCATTCAGCTGATGCAGCAGACTTGAGTTATATTCATGTTTTACACACTAAAAATTTTATTCCAGGAGGATAATTCTGTCTGTATCCCACAAAATGTAGTTGTGCCTTTCTGAGCAGATGAAAACAACTTCACCTTGTTTGGTTTAGACCTCTCGGTGTCCACCCATTCCTTAGACTGTTGTTTTGTTTCTCAAGTTAAATATGGACCTATATCCCACCCGCAGCATCAAATTAACAGCCAGTTTCATTGTTTTCAAAGTGGTACGAACATTTCTGATATGTTGATTTCTGGCACTGCTTCAGGCCAATTCATAAATGCATCATTCAACCAGCACAAAGCATTTTCCTGCTTACTTCTCTCTTTACAATGTATCATACAGTTCCTTCTGCTATTTCTGTTGACACCGTTATATGAAACAACTGTTTTTGCTGATTGCCTAGTAGCGAACCTGACACTAACTATAGATTTTCATCTGTGGTGGCAGTGTTCAGATGTCTTTCACATGGATAATCTTTAAGAAGAGTTAGTCCTGCAATGAGTTTTCACTCAACAGCAGAGTACGAACTAATCTGTAACGTCTTAGTAGATTAAAGCTGTATACCAGATCAAGTCTCAAACCAGGGACCACAGCCTTCTGCAGGCAAGTGCCCAAATGACAGAGCTATCCACCCCAACTAACGTATCATCCTCACAGTTTTCCCTACACCAATAAGTCTTTGTCTACCCTTCCAAATTTCACACAGATTTTCTTGCTTATATTGTAGGATTATCACTCCTGGAAGCTGGAAGAAAGGATACTCCAGAGAAATGGCTTTGCCACAGCCTGGGAGATTGTTCCCAGAATGAACATTCTCCATGCAGTGGAGTGTGCATTGACTTGAAACTTCCTGGCACATTAAAACCAGGCTAGGCCATGGCAATGCAAATCCCCCAAAATATCCTTTCTTCGACGAGTGTTAAGTCCCTAAAGGTATGCAGAAGAACTTCTGTGAAGTCTGGAAGGCGGGTGAGGTGTCATTCATGGGTGTAAATCAGATCCTCACTTGTGCTTGAACAGCTCAGTCAGTGGAGCACTTGCTCGCAAAATGCAACTCTCCGAGGTTCCAGTGCCTTTCTGGCATACAGTTTTAATCCACCCAGAAGTTTCAAATGTAAGTCCATTTCTTAAATCTCAAAAATTAAGGACACTCATACAACTCATTTGCCAATTTCCATCAGCAATAAAACATCCAAACCAAGAATTTAACTACGGTAATTTATTGCTCATTTTGAATGATAAAACTTGAAATTACTGTAAAAACCAGCAGCAACAAAATGAGTCTGCAACACAATCTGATTTGGCTTACTACTCTGTGCAACAGTAACAATGTAACAAACAAAATTTTATCGATACCATCAGAATTTTTGTTCCACCTTCAGAAATTTGCCCCTGACGTTGTGAAACACAAACTTACAAAATCTCATATGTACACCACAAAATAAATATGCAAAGCAGAAATGAAATTTCTGTTTGCAGAAACTGACAACTTTTCTGTGTACAAAAAAGATTTAAAGATTTATGCCATGGCCTAGCCAAGTTTTAATATGCCAAGAAGTTTCAAGTCAATGCACACTCCACTGCATGGAGAATGTTCATTCTGGAAACAAAGATTTAAAGAGAAATTGATAAAAACTGCAATTCCTAAGGAGTCAGCACTTCGATACGACAGTGGCTATAGTCAACAAACCTGAAACGACTCATTGTTATTGAGACTGACTTTATTGCAATAAATAAAGATATGATCAAGATACAAAAATCAAACAGGGACACACTGAACAGAGGACTAGAGAGTAGACTGTGCTACTAATAACAAAAATTATGACAGATGATCAACTATGACAAATGAAGACACTGAATATTAATGGGGATTGGAAAACACCAGAAAGCAGTATGTGAAAGTTGGACAAAAATGAGCGTTTGCGTCATTGCCCGGGAGGCCCCTTACGGGGCCTTGGTTACATTCGACACCACATTGGGTGACCTGCACACCGGATGGGGATGAAATGATAATGAAGACAACACAACACTCAGTCCCTGAGCAGAGAAAATCCCCAACCCAGCCGAGAATCGAACCAGGGCCCGTAGGATGGCAATCCATCATGCTGACCACTCAGCTATAGGGGAAGCCAACGAGGAATGCAGTTCTACTTGTGGCTGAGATGACTAACAGTACGAAGATAAGGTGCAGTACAATGAGACACTAGTGATAAATACTAAGGAAAACAATGGACCTAAAAGAGATGGTGAGGGACAGATGTGAAAGGCCAGGATATAACTATACCGGAGCAAGAGAATATTATTAGGAGATATCAAATTTAAAAGAGTAAGATTTGCAAGACATATGGTCGAGATGAATGAATAGAATGACCTAAACAGTTTGGGAAACAACTGGAAGGATAAGAGGAAAGACAATGACCAACTGGGTTGTTGAAATCAGGGTGGAATGGTCTGACTTGAGTATCACGAGAAAGGATACAAACTCACCAGTGGTGCAGACAAGACAAGAGGACACTGGAGATATCTGAAAAAGAATGGGAGATTAGAAGACAAAAGTTAAAAAGTTGGGGGAAAAGAAGAAAAAAATGCAATCCAAGAAAGAGCTACCTGTGGTCCTACAGAAGCCACCAATGGAAGAGATGGAAGAAGTAGTATACGAATGATTAGTTACTTTCATCCCCCCCCCCCCCCCCCCCCCCCCCCCAATTTTGGACTGATGATATGAACAATACACACTTTACATTTTCACACAGCAGATACATGCTTCAGTTTCTGATAGCAAAATTATTTATCATCCATTTATTTACCAAACATTTCTGAACCATATGGCAAAGTCAAAACTGTCCCTTTACAAGTTCTTGTATTTACAAAGCTATCTTCAATTCAAATCTTGGCTTGACCGCAGCAGTATTTACTTGGCATGGCTTTACTGAAAAAGATAAACCATTGGCTTATCTCCCTCCGACTTCGGCACTGAATTACCCAGCCAGTTATAGGAGTGGGCATGGTCTTACTGAAAAAGGTAGCCCTTTGCGTTCCTTCCTCTGACTTCGGAACCGAATTACCCATCCAGTCACAGGAGTGCCATTAGTTCAATGATTTTTCACATTACTACATTATTGTCAGAGATGAAAGAATCAACAAACAACAGAAAATGTCTGAAAACTGACAGATTTGTAGTATGGCGCTCTCCCCTTAATCACTGAGGCTCTTACGCATTTTTTATTTATTTTAATAATAAAGACAGTAATGCCTTCTCTCTCAACACTGATAATTAATGGAATTTTTCTACTAGTGTGACCAAAGGTTGTTTCTTTGAATTCTACTAACAAATTAATTGTTCCATTAGTTCTCTGGAACAAAGCTGGGATGTCATATCTTCTGACAACATTTAACACTTTGGAGAGAAGCCTCTTAGAAGAATATTGAGCCTAGGAAACAAGCCATGTAAGCTGTCTTGTAAGGCATTACTGACTCATCTTTAATGGATGTATCTTAAAGGGTAATATACGCTAAAAAGGACCAAGCTTCAAGATTTGTTTTTCATATTTACTTTAGTTCTTTGATAAGTTACAAATTTTACAATAAAGGTGACAGAAAGTATAATTATCCTCCCAAGGAAAAAGAGTATGAGGTGAGTTACTGAGGAATTTCCTCCTCCTGAGCTTCCACAATTCCTTACTCAATAAATGTGACACATATGTGGCAGAATTACAGCAAACTGCAAAACTTTACGAGTACACGCACAAAATTACGTCAATGTGGTCATATTGGTCAGCCATTCGCAACAGCAGTTGTTACGTTTCCTCGAACTTCTTTCGAAATAATCCTAGAAATTGACAACAGAAGGCCACACTAGTTGAGGGACAGATAGTGAGACATCAGTACGTTGTTCTCATGCAAAATTAGTCCAGTATTTGAGAGGGAGAGGCGGCTCGCAGATTGAGAAAATCACAGCCCAGCCAATACTTGGGTGCGGTCTTTTTAATGCAAAGCTATGCTCAAGCTTGGTCTATGAAGTGTTACCTGAAGATTAACCAGTTAAAATGCTGGAGAAAAATATGGATTCCAAGCAGCACATCCAGAAAAATAGAATTACTGTATTAACGCACCATTTGTTTTAACCTGAGAGATTTAGCAGTCACCCTGAAGTATATAAAAAAGCAGTTTCAAAAATTTGTTCATTCATTACACCTTACTACATAATGTTTCATTACAGGCATGTGCTATCTTGGAGAAACTAAATAGAAACCACTCCTTTCATAACATATTCAAATTTTCATTTGAACTATTTAGGCAAAGATTTTATTAATTATTTTACTTACAGTAGAAGGGGTGATGAGAAAATGACAGGAGTTGAGTCTTCAATGTGTGGAGTTATAACTGGCAGAGTACTCCTCCTCTTCCAAATGGGAAGTCTGAAAATATACATTCAAATCAAACTGTGAGTTTCAATGAAAAAAGTGTACAGGCTGAACTTAAGAATGTATGAATTATTGCCAGAAAAATCATAGTACACATGTATCTCACACAGTGTGAATAATAGACTGGTTCTGACAATATTAAGGGTAAAATGACAAGAACAGCCACCATTCTGTAAAATAAGGCATTTGATATGCCACCTAAGCTTTTTTTTTTCTTTTAACTAAAGTAGCATTGCTCAAAATTACTACATGACACTGAAATATGTATGACTTGTAGGCAGCAGAAAACTGCACTTTTGAGAGGAAGATTACAGTGAGAACTGTGAAAGTAAGAGAACACAGCTGAATTGCCAACTTGGTCGAACGGCAATGTTTACTGCTTCTACTATTATTGTGCGTGAATGTAAAACAGTGGACGGATCCTAGCTTATTCATGTTTTGCATGCCTTCTGTTATGAACAGATATGAAGACAACTCACATTTTCTACTACACACACTGTCTGTGGATGTCATCTGTTGTGATGTTTCTGAACTACTTCATCTATTTAAACATTTACACCAGTCGTCAAAGTATGAAACTTGACTGCTTTCATGCACTTTTTTCTTATTTAAAATTCTGATTGTAGTTTGATATTTCAAATAGTTACTATTTTCATCTTTAAGTTCCTCCTGCCTTTGGAGATGGCCCTATTCAGAAAACAGAAGGAAATGGAATGAGAACGAAGATTCAGACGACAGTGTGAATGAATGTTTCTATGGTTGTGAAGACAACCTGTTAAGAAGTTTAAAGTGACCATTTGTTCAAGTTATTCTGAAAATAATGATGAACGTAATTCTGTTCTTGTGAAGGATTCATTTTGTCATAACATCAACCCTTTCAAGACAGCACTGGCGTCTCACTTGAGCACTGGTTATGCCAGTGCACGAGTGAGACTTGGATGACATCTTGAAAGCATTAAGCAATAGTTTGGTATCACAGGTTGGGCTACTAGACAAAGAACAAAAACAAAATAAAAAAACACAAAAGATAATAAGGTGTACCAATGAGAATAACTTTCTGCGTGGGGCACATGTTACTACTGTAACTTTCACTGTTTCATGACAATCCTTCTGTTACAAACAATGAAACTGACTCACTTTCGACCTGGCAGTGGTTCTGGAAGCTGTGAGTCACCTGTCTTCACAACTTTCTTCACAGGCAAATTCCACGCTGTATGAGATGGCACATGAAGTTTCTTGACAGTTGCAGGTTTAAGTGACCCCTGAACAGATGCAGAATTATACTGAGCATCCAGAAGCTTTGTCAGTACTGACATGCTCATCACTTTTGCTGCTGAATACAACTTTGAGTGTAACTCATATCTGAACTCTAGGCGGCCAGTATACATGAAGCTGCAACAGAGAAGTGTAATCTTTAACATAATAAACATCACAGGTAGTAGCAAGAAATACACATTCTCTACATAATAAAAGTGATTAAGTATTACCTACATCTACATCTACATCCATACTCCGCAAGCCACCTGACGGTGTGTGGCGGAGGGTACCTTGAGTACCTCTATCGGTTCTTCCTTCTATTCCAGTCTCGTATTGTTCGTGGAAAGAAGGATTGTCGGTATGCTTCTGTGTGGGCTCTAATCTCTCCGATTTTATCCTCATGGTCTCTTCGCGAGATATACGTAGGAGGGAGCAATATACTGCTTGACTCTTCGGTGACGGTATGTTCTCGAAACTTTAACAAAAGCCCGTACCTAGCTACTGAGCGTCTCTCTGCAGAGTCTTCCACTGGAGTTTATCTATCATCTCCGTAACGCTTTCGCGATTACTAAATGATCCTGTAACGAAGCGCGCTGCTCTCCGTTGGATCTTCTCTATATCTTCTATCTACCCTATCTGGTACGGATCCCACACTGCTGAGCAGTATTCAAGCAGTAGGCGAACAAGCATACTGTAACCTACTTCCTTTGTTTTCGGATTGCATTTCCTTAGGATTCTTCCAATGAATCTCAGTCTGGCATCTGCTTTACCGACGAACAACTTTATATGATCATTCCATTTTAAATCACTCCTAATGCGTACTCCCAGATAATTTATGGAATTAACTGCTTCCAGTTGCTGACCTGCTATTTTGTAGCTAAATGATAAGGGATCTATCTTTCTATGTATTCGCAGCACATTACACTTGTCTACATTGAGATTCAATTGCCATTCCCTGCACCATGCATCAATTCGCTGCAGATCCTCCTGCATTTCAGTACAATTTTCCATTGTTACAACCTCTTGATACACCACAGATGTAAACTTTCATGGTCAGAAATATCACAGTTAATAAAATGTTCCAGACTATTACGCCATGGTTGAATGGATTTAACATTAAAGCCCAACGTTTTGTCCCAACCTACTGATAAAAAAGAGAAGCACCCAGAAGATGTTGTCAGATGTCAATGTAACTTTGTAAATGATTGAGAGTTGCAATTCTTTGTGACAGATAGAATGGCCATTTGAGTGCATCAGTGTTGTTCATATTTAATTTTGTCACCAGGCCTGGGAGGAAATATGGGAGTCTCTCCTAAATGTTGTCCGGCATATTTTCTCTAGCGTTTTGGCAGATACATGCAATTTCATTTTTGCAATATATAACTGGAGCCAATCCAAACAAATACTGGTTATCATGGCTTTCATGTGATGCCTGGTGTGTAGCGGAAAAGTGATATTGTTTCCTGTTAGAAACAAAATTATTTCTAAAATGGAATGTTATACGTCCGTTCGATACAGTGGTCCCAGATGAGTTTAGTGCGACATTTGTTTCATCAATTAAGTAATAAAGGGACAATAAAATGTGAAGAATAATCAGCACTCCAGCGGCGAATGAGTAGCACTGCTGCTTGGCGGTAGCAGTCAGCATAGTCAGGGCACTGCTGTCGCTACTCAAATACTGTTCATTCTTCGCGTTCCAGTTTCCCTGTTAACACAAATTGATAAAAAGGATATCGCACTTAACTGATCTGGGACTGCTGTATGGAATGAGTTTGTAACACTTTTCTTTAAAAATCATTTAGATTGTAATGGGAATTACAGGACCTTTAAGCTTTCTGTTGACACTGGGTGTCACATGAAAGATGTGATGACCAGTATTTGTTTGACCTGACTCCAGTTACATTCTACAAAGACAGAATTGCAAATATCACACAAAACACCAGAGAAAATGTGCCTGACAAACTTATAGGAGAGGCATGCGGTATGAGGGGTGTGAACAGTGTCACATAATGAGTGATCACTATGAAAGACATGGAGATGTCTTGTACATGTGAGATGGTGTAACCAGCACTTGACAGAGATCGAAAGGGGACTCATTGTGGGTGTCCATTTGGCTGACTCATCAAATCATGCAACATCCAGATATATAGGACATTTGGATGTGATAGACATGTATATGTGCGAGACGTTTGGATATGACAGTGGCCCAATGTTGGACTGCATCAGAATGTGGGGGTTGGCATACTCATCGTCAACGTTCCAGTACACGACATCTGACCACCAAAAGGGAGGATCGTCACACTGTGCACCGAGCACATTGTAATCCCTTCACATCTGCACCTGCCATCCGAGAACAGGAACTGGACTCCCTGAAATATTCTGTGTTATGCTGCACCGTTGGCTGAAGACTAGGAGTAGCTGGACTACAGAGTTACCATTCCACACACTGCATTGCACCACAGCTTTGCTGGGGTAATAAACAGTTCCTGCATCAATCAGAACAACATCACAGAGGAAGAAGGGGTCGTCAGCCCGGAGTCCGGGCACAATGAGCAAGAAGGTGTATTCTGAGTGCAGGTGCACTCATTCGGAATGCTAACAAAGTGGAAGATGCCAGCCAGCACTCCTGAAGCCAAAGGTATGAAATCTTGATAGCTCTGACAAGGCTTCTGCAGGAGCTGACTATGCAGGAAAACCCAGGCAAATGAAGCCATCACCGCCCAATGGTGATGCCCAACCACTCGAACCTGCAATGAGTTTTGGGTTGGAAGTGCTGCTGTTGGAGAAATACTAACCAGCCAGGTCACACATACAGCCTCCAAATTGCACTCTCATCCTCAGATTTTCATTATACCCAGCAATAACCAGGTGTGAACCCCAGCTCGTGACTACAGGACAGGGATCACTTGCAGCACAAGGTGACTCACTCATCTCCCGTCCGCAGACTTTGCCACCAGCAGCTACAGGCTCCTGCCTGAGCCGAGGTCTGCATGCGGTGAATCTGGAGCCTCTTCTCCATTGAGTCACATGCTGGATGACTACTGGCTCTTGCTGGCCATCTCCTCAGTGGGCCACGAGTTCAAGCCTGGGTCAGTTTGTTGCCTACCTACAATGTTGCTGCCATATGGCCTGTGTGGGCCAGTCACTGACCACCACCCAGTGCGGGAACACACAATAGTCATCTATGTTAATGCATGTAATTTAATCCTGCCTCCCACCTGGTGCTGCTCCCATGTCTGCGATCAAGAGGCTACTGCCGACGTCCACACTAGCTGCTGTTAACACTGTAATGCAAGTGACTGCGTTTGGAGTGGTTCCGTGACCTGGAGGTATGGCCTGCTGACGTACGATGTCACACTGTGTTCAATGATGAATTGTGGCTCTGTGCAACTCTGGATGACCACCATCAATGAGTATGGTGGCGACCTGGGAGAGGTCCTGTAATTCCAACATTTTGAAGAGGCACAGAGCGTTTCATTATGCGAGGAGCCATCAGGTATGACTGCAGGTCACTGTTGGTAGTGACTGAGTGAATTATGACGGCACAACGATACACCGAGGGCCTCTCATGAAAATGAATGACACTATGCACTTTGCATTTGGTGGGATTTTCTATGGGAGTGGCTGTTTCAGGTTACAGAATGAAGAGGTGTGACCATTTGGCAACAAACCGCGCGGCCTTTTGTAATAATTTGGACCTACCTCTGTTCTAGTGTGGCGGAGGCATTAAGACAATCATTCTTCCCATGCTCCGTATGTGAATGGGGCAGGAAGAAACCCTAATAACTGGTACAATTGGACTTACCCTCTGCCATGCACTTCACAATGGTTTGCGTAGTACAGGTGTAGATGTACATCGCTCTTCTCACTTTCCAGTTCTACCTCATTTCTTTTCCTTCCTGTCCAACTTAATGTCAGTATCCTTTCCCACATGCACATGTATTTTACTTCTACTCATATAATATTCTGTCAAGTTACAATCAACAGGCAATGTGTTTTAGTATTATAATCAAAAGCTTTTGATATTGTCTGCAGTTTGTTGCTTGGACTTTAGCAGTATCATGAGAGATAAGCATAAAGTGCTGCTGCCAAAATGACCACATTTTACAGTTCTGCAATAGCTACTTCCAACTATTTGACTAATTGAAAGTACTCCGTTTAGGGTCCTGTGCCATCTGTGTAATTGGCCCTAAAGGTCTGGGGCATCCTGTAGAGATGAATAGTTCTGTGTGTGGCATTTGGGTGAGAATGCAATCTCATCTAAGACTTAGATCAATAATGGAGAAACAGAATATGAAATGGAAACACAAAATTATTTGACTGCATAATTACTGTTACCACAATCATATCCCAAAACTTCAGAATACAAAAACAATTAATGATAAAAACTGAAAAATTATAGTTCTGTACTAAATAAACCCTTCATTTCTTCTATAAAGCAGTTTTCCAAGTCAATTACACTCTGCAAAACTTACTTTATAATTGGAACGACGACCTCTGGATCCATGTCCTCTGGCATTCGTAATAAATGGCTGCCTGGAGGATTCTCTTTCTCTAAAAGTTGGAAGTACTCTGTACATGCATAAAGCACAACACGATGCACCTGAAATGTGTGTTTAGAACTTATTAAAATACATAAATGCTGTACAACTTCAATCAGGAGGTGTATTTAAGTACAAACTGTAAATAATAGTTCAAGAAAAGATGAGTCAACATACATTGTTGTTGTTGTTGTTGTTGTTGTTGTCTTCAGTTGGAAGACTGGTTTGATGCATCTCTCCATGCTACTCTATCCTGTGCAAATTCTTCATCTGGTTACAACTTCTGTAACCTACATATTTCTAAATCTGCTTCTGTACTCATTTCTTGGACTCCCTCTAGGATTTTTAGTGCCACACTTCCCTCCAATACTAAACTGGTGATCTCTTGCTATCTCAGAATGTGTCCTATCAACCAATCCCTTCTTTTAGTCAAGTTATACCACAAATTTCTTGTCTCCCCAATTCTGTTCAGTACATCCTCATTAGTTATGTGATCTTCCCACCTAATCTTCAGTGTTCTTCCATAGCACCACATTTCAAAAGCTTCTATTCTCTTCCTGTCTAAACTGTTTATCGTTCATGTTTCACTTCCATACATGGTACTCTCCAGACGAATACCTTCAGAAAATATTTCCTAACGCTTAGGTCTACATTTGATGTTAACAATTCTCTTCTTCAGAAATGTTTTTCTGCCACTGACAGTCTATATTTTATATCCTCTCAGCCTCAGCCATCATCAGTTATTTTGCTGCCCAAAACTCATGGGTCATTCTATACCAAGTGGTCCAAGAAAAAAATAATTGGTTGCTTGACCATCTCAGAAAAATTATATATTTGCTGGGTGAATTCCCCAATGTTTATCAGTCACAATAATATTTTTTTAAAAAATCTATTGTTTATTATTTTGAAATGGTGGCCATATTTGTCCCAGGCCGCATGTTTTTTTTTGTATTTGCAAGCATCTGCATTTTTTACAATTATTCAGTAGTGGATTGTCCTAAGCCTTTCAGACAAAATGCATTTAGTTCAACACACTCTGGGCTACAAATTAAAACATCATTATCACTTAGCTGAATGTATTCTTTAATATATTTTTAATAGTTCAAAGTTACCAGCCACAAATCAGAAAAACTCATTTTTTGAACAGTAGTTTTCCAAAGAAAGATTAATTTCTCAGCTTTAATATTTTTTCTGCTATTACACTGTATAGTATAGTTACTTTTTTTTTATAGAGTATCAATGTTGAGCAGCTTACACTTAAAAAACACACTATTTTAAAAAATGGATTTTTAGAAATTTTTCCATTTTGTGACCTGCAATATCTTTGTTGGGGGACCACATAAAAATCTGAAAATTTCACAGTTAATAGACCTTTATGATATCAAACTTCAATATAAATTTCAACTTTGAGATTCAATAGGAAGTTATGGAAAAAAAAAATCACAAACATGAGTCAAAAATACATTTCTTAACATCTGCTGTATCTACACTTATGGAATAAAATATATCAGTTACAGTATACAGGGTGGTCCATTGATCGTGACCAGGCCAATTATCTCACAAAATAAGCATCAAATGAAGAAACTACAAAGAACGAAACTTGTCTAGCTTGAAGGGGGAACCAGATGGCGCTATGGTTGGCCCGCTGGATAGCGCTGCTCTAGGTCAAACGGATATCAACTGCGTTCTTTAAAATAGGAACCCCCATTTTTTATTACATATTCATGTAGTACGTAAAGAAATATGAATGTTTTAGTTGGACCACTCTTTTCGCTTTGTGATAGAGTGCACTGTAATAGTCACAAACGTATATGTACGTGGTAGCACGCAACATTCCGACAGTGAAGATGGTATTTGCTTCGTGATACATTACCCGCATTAAAGTGGACCGTTTACCAATTGCGGTAAAGGTCGATATCGTGTTGCTGTATGGCTTTTGTGATCAAAATGGCCAATGGGCGTGTGCTATGTACGCTGCTCAGTATCCTGGACGACATCATTTAAGTGTCCGGACCGTTCGCCGGATAGTTACGTTATTTAAGGAAACGTGAAGTGTTCAGCCACATGTGAAATGTCAACCACGACCTGCAACAAATGATGATGCCCAAGTAGATGTTTTAGCTGCTGTCGCGGCTAATCCACACATCAGTAGCAAACGAATTGCGCGAGAATCGGGAATCTCAAAAATGTCAGTGTTGAGAATGCTACATCAACATTGATTGCACACGTACCACATTTCTATGCACCAGGAATTGCAGGGCGACAACTTTGAACACCATGTACCGTTCTGCCACTGGGCACAAGAGAAATTACGGGACGATGACAGATTTTTTGCATGCGTGCTATTTAGCGACGAAGCGTCATTCACCAACAGCGGTCCGTAAACCGGCATAATATGCACTATTGGGCAACAGAAAATCCACGGTGGCTGCGACAAGTGGAACATCAGCAACCTTGGTGGGTTAATGTATGGTGCGGCATTATGGGAGGAAGGATAATTGACCCCTATTTTATCGATGGCAATCTAAATGGTGCAATGTATGCTGATTTCCTACGTAATGTTCTACTGATGTTACTACAAGATGTTTCATTGCTTGACAGAATGGCGATGTACTTCCAACATGATGGATGTCCGGCGCATAGCTCGCATACGGTTGAAGCGGTACTGAATAGCATATTTCATGACAGGTGGATTGGTCGTCGAAGCACCATACCATGGTCCGCACGTTTACCAGATCTGACGTCCCTGGATTTCTTTCTGTGGAGAAAGTTTAAAAGTATTTGCTATCATGATCCACCGACAACGCCTTACAAAATGCGTCAGCGCATTGTCAATACATGTGCGAAAATTACGGAAGGCGAACTACTCGCTGTTGAGAGGAATGTCGTTACACGTATTGCCAAATGCACTGAGGTTGACGGGCATCATTTTGAGCATTTATTGCATTAATGTGGTATTTACAGGTAATCACGCTGTAACAGCATGCATTCTCAGAAATGATAAGTTCACAAAGGTACATGTATCACATTGGAACAACCGAAATAAAATGTTCAAACTTACCTACGTTCTGTATTTTAATTTAAAAAACCTACCTGTTACCAACCGTTCGTCTAAAATTGTGAGCCATATGTTTGTGACTATTACAGCGCCATCTATCACAAAGCGAAAAAAGTGATCCAACTAAAATATTTATATTTCTTTACGTACTACACGAATATGTAATAAAAAATGGGGGTCCCTATTTAAAAAACGCAGTTGATATCCGTTTGACCTATGGCAGTGCCATCTAGCGGGCCAACCATAGCGCCATCTGGTTCCCCCTTCAAGCTAGACAAGTTTCGTTCTTTGTAGTTTTTTCGTTTCATGCTTATTTCGTGATATATTTGGCCCGGTCACGATCAATGGACCACTCTGTATAATTTCATCATATCTATGATAACTTAATATTTTTTTATTGAAAATAAGCCTACTAATTACATTATATTGTTCTCTTGTTATTTGTTTTTAGTACATTGCTCATTGAACATTTGAGAAATTTGTTCACTCAGTTTGGGTGTTAGATCGTAAGTTCACCCAGTCACAGTTGTAAAGTTCCATGGTAGACAGATTCCTTAGTACATTTTTAAGTGGCATCCAAATGTGATCCTTCTTAATTTTTTTAAAGATGTCCTTGGTCCTAGAGGGTGATAAAATGCAATATGTACATCTTGGTTTTGACTATCAATATTATCAACTTCACCAATCCACCACTGTTCATTGTAAAGACAAGCCACTACGTCTTTCTTTGAAGAACCAGTTGCACAAGTTTTCCACACTGATGAAGATCACTATCCAGTGAAGTTGATGTGATCTTACACTTCAGTAAGTTGTGTGAATGGGGTACAAATCAATGACACGATCGAGTGCCTTTAATCTTCTGACAAGTGTTGTACCTTTCCTTCAAGACACTGTCATAGACTTCTTGTATTTCCTCACACTGTACAAAAACATAAGTAATTCCTTTGATATGTTTTTTACAGAATTCAAACATTTCTTGAACTGTTATGATATGACTGTCATCGGTCCGCTGCAGACTTGCTTTTGTGACAGCTCGCTTTGTTGTACTCCCGGCACCATCACAAGCATTCTTCCTATGGCATAAAGCAAAAAAGTGCCATTCTACAACAAACCCAAAATCTTCTTTATGAAAGAAGATATAAATAACTTTTTTTTTTGTTTTTATATTAACTTACTGCCCCATCCGAAATGTAAATCAGTTTCTTTATTGAAGGGTGTTGTTGTTTAATGTAGTTTGTTACTTTTAGTTTAAAAATGTGCACTGCTGTAGTGTTGTGTTCAAGGTAGTCACTTACGACACAAAAGCTGTGGCTCATTAGTTTATCTTCATCTTTATAATAGAATACAAATGGATGAACTGTGGCCTATTTGTTTACCCAGTGCAGCCCTTGTACTTCATCTTTAACAACAAAGGAATAATTTTCCGAAAAGTCACCAAGAACTAAGCATTCATCAGCTGCCAATGTTTGCTTTTTGTCTTTCAAAAATTTACTTTGAGATTTTGCAATAAAATGATGCATTTTCAGATTTTCAAGGTTATCCACCAACACTTCAAAAAACTCTTCTTGTGATTTTATGACTGTCACCATTTCAGTTCTGTCTTGTGTCACCCGTTGTTTGTATTTTATATTGTCAGGCAGCAAATCATCTTCGGATTCTTCAAACATGTCAAGTAAAGCTTGTTTGCTTGGACAATCTTCACATTTTCCCTTGATCATACAATTGTAACAGTCAATATTGCATACCATAACTTCCAAAATGTCTTTATAGTCAACGCTAAGATTGGCCCCATCTATCATCAACTTTACGTTCTAATGATACAAACAAATACAAATATTAAGGGTGCCAGATGCCCCTGCAACAATACACCATCTTGGTCTCCAACTCGCAAAACTTTGATCTTCCAATTTTAATGTCAAGATTTTCTTTTTTAAATTCAGTGAACAGTTGATTTAAATTACACAATATTAGCCTTTTTTGTCTTTGAATCTTAGAACCATTTTCTTTCACAGAAACACAGTCTTTTTTGCAAGACATCAAACGACTGTTATTGTAATAATCATAATACTTAATAACTTTATTGATTGTGTTTTCATCTACCAAATTAGATGCACTTTTCTTTTTGCAATGCTGGTAAAATTCCCTGTTGTTTTACTAATTGCCTTGTTAACTTAACAAGACATTCCGACACTTTAAATTCATTACTAACCTTTGCTCAACTCCAAGAATTCGGTAGTAAACTGATAATCTTAATTTTACCTCTTTGTTTGAAGTACTGCATTTAGTTTTTCTATCAAACCATCATATTCAGTTGGTGAAGTTTTAGAACTTCCATCTGTTTTAGTACAAATGAAACTTCCAAAATTCTTTTTGACTGTAGCTGCCACTTTCTCAATTTTTGTGTTCAAGGCACTTGGTCTTTTATCTTGACTTAGTTTCCTAATTTTACTAGCAGGCAATATACCCAGGATTTCACAAGCTGTATCTACTTTTTTAATGGTTGCTAATAAGTAATTAAGTTCTGTATCTGAGGTTTCACTATCCTTTATTTTGTGAATTACAAATATCTTAGAATAACATGTTGGACACAATGATTTTTCCTGGTATGAGATTGAAAAAAGGCCTTTTATTTTTAGAATAATGATCAAACGTTATTTCTCGCAAACCTTTTGTTATAGGTTTCTTATGTTTCTCAAAAGGGTCCATGAAAGACTGACCAAAAAGGCGATTAAATTTTTTAAAGTATTTCATTCCATGGTACTTGCATGTTGATTTGACTTCTGGGCCGACTCATAAGTAAAACAACACTTTTTCTTCTTCACTGTAATCTTCGATTAAAGTAATGTCTTTATGGTACACTCCATACATACTTTTATGACAAGCTTCATTGATAATAACACCAACAGAACACTAAGACACCATTGTTAAACTGCACACTTCAAGAACTTCTAGCTAAATAAGTGTAAGAAGACTATTGTTGGTGTAAGGGGGAAGACAACAATCACACTTGAATAAGCTTGCAGATGCAATTGTTAGCCTGCTGAAACAATTACCACAGAATTGTTTCAACAAATAATCATTAGCTAGTGTAATGTGGTGTGTTACATTATGCAATTGGTATACTTTATTTGATTAGCCTACCAGATATCACATATGTTAAAAAATGTATTTTTGACTTGTGTTTGTAATCTTTTTTCCATAACTTCCAACTGAATCTCAAAGTTGAAATTTATATTGAAGTTAGATATCATAAAGGTCTATTAACTGTGAAAATTTCAGATTTTTATGTGGTCCCCCAACAAAGATATTGCAGGCCACAAAATGGAAAAATTTTAAAAAAATCAATTTCTTAAAACAGTGTGTTTTTTTAGGTGTAAGCTGCTCAACAGTGATACTCTATATAAAAAAAAGTAACTGTACTATATAGTGTAATAGCAGAAAAAATATTAGAGCTGAGAAATTAATCTTTCTTTGGAAAACTACTGTTCAAAAATTGATTTTTTTAAAAATTTGTGGCTGATAACTTTGAACTATTAAAAATATATTAAAGAATACATTCAGCTAAGTGATAATTAATATTAATTTGTAGGCCAAAGTGTGTTGAACTAAATGCATTTTATCTGAAAGGCTTAGGACAATCCACTCCTGAATAATTGGAAGAAAATGTAGATGCTTGCAAATATGAAAAAACGCATGCGACCTGAAACAAATATGGTCACATTTCAAAATAATAAACAATATTTTCTTTAATATTTTTGTGACTACTAAACATTGGGGAATTCACACGGCAAATATAAAATTTTTCTGAGATGGTCAAGCAACCAGTGTTGGCCCATTTGGTATGGATTTACATATCTCATTACTTTATATATCTCATTTCACAACTTAATTCCCTCAGCATCACCTGATTTAATTCGACTACATCCTATTATCCTTGTCTTGCTTTTGTTGATGTTCATCTTATAATCCTCCTCTCAAGACACTGTCAATTCCGAACTGCTCTTCCAAGTCCCTTGCTGTCTCCGATAGAATTACAATATCAACAACAAACCTCAAAGTTTTTATTTCTTCTCTCTGAACTTTAATTCCCACTCCAAATTTGTCTTTGGTTTCCTTTACTGCTTGCTCAACACACAGATTGAATAACATCGGGGGGGGGGGGGGGGGGGGGAGGACGTTTGTAGGCTAAAACCTTGTCTCACTCCCTTCACACCCATTGTTTTCCCTTTCATGCCACTTGACTCTCATAACTACAGTCTGATTTGTGTCCGAGTTGAAAACAGCCTTTCCGTCACTGTATTTAATCCCCCACTACTTTCAGAATTTCAAAGAGAGTATTCCAGACAACACTGTCAAAAGTTGTTTCCAAGTCCACAAATGCAATAAACATAGTCTTGCTTTACCTTGACCTATCCTCTATGGTATGTTGTATGGTTAGTATTGTTTCAAGTGTCCCTATATTTCTTCAAAATCCCAACCAATGTTCCTCAAGGTTGGTTTTTATCAGTTTTTCTATTCTTATGTAAAGAGTTTGTGACAGTATTTTGCAGCCAAGACTTATTAAACTGGTAATTCGATCATTTTCACACCTTTCAGTAACTACTTTCTTTGTAATTGGAATTATTACATTCTTTGTGAAGTCTGAAGGCATTTCGCCTGTCTCATACATTTTACACACCACATGAAAGAGTTTTGTCACATCTGGCTCTTCCAAGGCTGCCAGTAGTTCTGACTGGATGCCATGTATACCTGGGGCCTTGTTTCAACTAACATTTTTCAGTGCTTTGTTACGTTCTTCTTGCAGTATACTCTATATCACCATCTTCCTCCTCCAGTTCTACAGCACAGACTTTGTTTCCCTTGTGTAGACCCACTACATATTTCTTACTAGTACAAATTTGAGGACTTCTGGGCACTATTGGGGGTCAAACAACAATGAATGAGGGTGGTTTGATACGTCCAGGGGGGGGAAAAAAATCACCACAGTCTCCTTTGATGACGACGAGTTGGGTTGAGGGGGCGCTCGACATCACGGTCATCAGCGCCCTGACAAAAAGCCAACATGAAATCTCGTGGGTGGGGACGAAGGCTGTCCCCACATGCAGAACAGTTTATAATGTACTAAAGTCTGCCGCCCTTCCCCACTAGTTCAGGGATGAGGCCTGATAGTTCACAAAGTTTCACAACTCTGTTAACACTGGTATCGGTATCTGCGAGGACGGTGGGCAGATATCCAGCGAGACCAAGGGCTGCCCTAATATCAGCATACAGGACACACGTAGCCACAATATGTTGAACTGAAAGCGGCACGCCACAAACTTCACAGAAAGGTGGATCCTCCCCCTGGAGGAGGAAGCCATCTGTGAAAGGGCTATGCCCGACGCACAGTCTGGTAAGCAAAACCTCCTTCCAGCGGCGAGGCTGACACGAAGTCCGCCAAGCTTTTGTGGTCGGTTTGAGCGACCGCAGTTTGTTGTCCGACACCTGCAACCATTCAGTCTCCCACTGACGCACGATACATCTGTCAGAAAACGAGATAATGGTGTGCAACGGGATGGGACATTGATGGACAGCACCATCCCAACACGCTTCCTTGGCAGCTTTATCAGCCATGTCATTACCCTGTATCCCAACGTGGCCAGGTACCCAGCAAAAGATCACCACCTTGCCACAGCATTGGAGCCGCTGTAAGCAGTCATGGATGAGCTGAATCAGTGGGTCTACCAGATACATTTGGTGAAGCACTTGCAGTGCACTAAGAGAGTCAGAACAGACAAGATAACTCGTATGGTGATGTCTGTGAACCCTTTCCAGTGCCATTAGAATGCAATATAGCTCCACATCATAATTTGTAAATTGTTCTGGAAGACGCACTTTAAAAACCCTATCAGGGAAAACAACAGAACAACCGAGAGCATTACCCTGCTGGGATCCATCTGTACAAATAACAATAAAACTATGGTACATACTTAAAATAGATGAAAACAAAGTTGTAAAAACTGTATCTTGAGTACAATTTTTCGGGTAGTACATCAAGCTTAAAATCACTTTGGGCCTCCCAAGACACCAAGGTGGCAGTGCATTCCATCCCTGGGTGTGTATTTTCATGCCAAAGAGATCCAGATCCTTGAGGCAGTACGCAGCATGTATACCAAATGGCTGGATCGCTTGGGGCCGATTCCTGAACAGTCGTTCGAAGGTGGGTTGGATCACTGAACTAAATGCCAATGACAGGGGTGATGCTGAGATTTTCAGCGTCTGTCGAGCCAAAAGGATATGTCACCGAATCCAGAGTGGTGGTTCACCAGTCTCTGCACACACACTCTGAACTGGGCTGGTCCGAAATGCTCCAATCGATATCCGAATGCCCGCATGGTGGACAGCATCTAACATCCGGAGGTAGGAAGGATGGGCCAATCCATAGACCACATTGTCATAGTCTAAGCGTGATCGAACAAATGCCCTATAAAACTGTAGGAGGCAGGACCTGTCAGCTCTCCATGTTTTTCCACCAAGGCATTTCAAAAAGTTCAACAACCGGAAGCCCTATGTTCGTAGGTCTTTCAGGTGTGGGAGCCATGTTAATTTTGAGTCAAATAATAAACCCGAAAAGTGTACTGTGTCTTCAAAAAGTAAAATATGGTCACCCACTGTAAGCTCTAGTTGGTTAAAACTCTGACGAGCCCAATTAAAATTGACACACAGTCTTCTCAGGTGAGAACCGAAGATCAGTTGTCTGGGTCCAGGTTTCCAGCCTCCTAATGGTCAGTTGTAGCTGCCTCGTCATCATCATAAGATCAGAGCAAGAGTAGAAGATTGCAAAGTCATCCACAAACAAAGAGCATTTAACAGGGCTCCTGACTGTGGACAAAAAGCCATTGATAGCGATGGCGAACAATGTCACACAGAGGACACTGCCCAGGAGCACACCATTCTTCCGAAAATCGCAATCAGACATGGCATCGCCAATGCAATAACGAAAACATTGGTCCTCGAGAAAGGATTGGATCAGAAGCGGTAAGCATCCACGTAGTTCAAATTCATGAAGTTGGCGAAGGAGGTTGTACCTCCAAGTAGTGTAATATGCTTTTTCGAGGTCAAAAAAACACACAAACTAAATGGTTTTGGCATGAGAAGGAATCCTGTATCGCCATCTCCAGTAGAATTAAGTTGTCAAGAGTGGGATGGTAGTGCCAGAAACCACACTGGGAGCAGCTCAGGTAACCTCGGGACTCAAGCAGCCGGACGAGAAGGCGGTTAACCATGTGTTCAAAAGTCTTATCCATACAACTAGTAAGGGCGACACTCCGATCTGTTAGGGGCACTACAGTCCTTACCTGGTTTCCAGAATGGAATTGAGATTGCCTCCTTCCAAGTCGTGGGGTACTGCCCATCAAACCAAATCTGATTGAAACAAGAGAGGAGCTGAGCTTTCGCTTCAGGGCACAGATGACAAAGCATGGTATAATGGGTCTAATCAGGTCCTGGAGCAGTGTCTCTGGCTGCAGATAAAGCTGATTCCAGTTCCCACACAGAGAATGGAAGGTTGTAGTCTTCTTCATTATGCGAGAAAAAACTGAGTTTCCTCATCTCTGCAGTCTGACAGAATACCTGAACAGCGAGCTTATCTGGATGACTTAGTAACAGTAAAGAAGTGTTCAGCTAAAACGTGAGCAATGTCTTCTGGCATGTCCACCAAGACCCCATTGTTTGACAAGGCCGTAAGGGGATGTGGACTATCCTCGCCTGAAATACGTCTTATTGATTCCCAAACATGCGTAGCGGAAGTGGACTGATTAATGGAAGTTGTAAATGCCCTCCACAAAGCTCTCTTCCGTTCTTTGATCACTCGCCTTACATGTGCTCTCGCAGACCTGAAGACATGAAGATTGTCTGTAGTTGGACACCGTTTGAAGTTCCAAAGAGCTGTCCGTCTGGTCCTGATTGCCAATCGACAGTCGTCATTCCACCAAGGTACAGGCCGTGGTCCGAGGTCGTTACTAGACCTGGGGATGGACTCTGCGGCAGCCCTTTGGATCTCATGAGTGATATGGGCCATCGCCTCTTGTGCACAATCCTTTCATTCAAAAATAGCCTGTCCACTGTACTCTGTACTGTAACCAATATGCCCTTTGTATCATCCACCTGCGTGGTTTCCTGCTGGTCACTGTCCTAGGCGGCAGATGAATCCACACTGGGAAGTGGTCACTAGAATGTAAATCTGGAGCCACTTCCCACTGAACTGAATCTGCAATAGCTGAGGAACGAAAGCAAAGATCAATAGCTGAAAAAGACTCTGTAGCTGTGGAAAAGTGAGTCATCTGACCCGCATTCAGAAGGCAGATATCCTCAGAATGGACGAGTCACTTGATCAGTCGACCCCTGGAGCAAGTAGTAGCCAAGTCCCACAGCACATTGTGGGCACTGAAGTCCCCCACACGAAGGAATGGGCGCGGGAGTGCCTGGAAGAGGTCTGCCAGTGCATCCGCATCCAAAGCGTCATGGGGTGGCAGGTACAAAGAACACACTGTGATAGCAAACGGTGAGAGAACTTTCACAGCAACTGCTTGTTTGGTTGGGTTTAAGGGCGCTCAACTGCTGAGGTCATTAGCGCCCAGTCACTGTTGTTTGAGCACATGGAATCTGGTAAAACTCAAGGGGATGGAGGGGACACCAGAAGGACCCGACAAAGATGCAGACAAAATAAGTAAAAAGATTAAATGTCCTTGGACAAGCCAGTTAAAGTTATAAAACGCAGAATACGAGCAGCTGCTCGAGCGTCATCAGCTAAAACATCCGGTAAAGTAGATGGCAGGGACAGGACAACACGAAATTGACTAAAACGGGGACACGACAATAAAACATGGCGCACTGTTAATGCCTGACCACAAGGGCACTGCGGGGCTGGGTCACCGGAGAGCAGGTAGCGGTGGCTAAACCGGCAATGCCCAATCCGCAACCTGGTCAGAAGGACCTCCTCGCGCCGAGATGGTCGGGAGGATGTTGTCCAAGCAGTTGGTAGCGGTTTTACTGCCCGGAGCTTGTTTCCTTGGAGGGATGACCAAGCATCCCACCACAACGACACAAGCCTCTTACAGACATCCCCACGAACGTCGGATGACGGGACACAATGGGAGGCTGGCCGAGGCAGGAGGACTGCAGCCTTGGCTGCAGCATCCGCAGCCTCATTCCCAGGCACTCCCACATGTCCGGGAACCCACAGAAAGCTGACAGAACCACCGTTATCAGCCAAAGAATGAAGGGACTGCTGTATCCGTTGTATCAAGGGATGGACCGGATAGGGAGCTCCAAGGCTCTGAAGAGCACTGAGTGAGTCAGAGCAGAGTACATATGATGAATGGTGGTGGCGGCGGGCATACTGAACGGCCTGATGGAGAGCAAAAAGCTCGGCCGTAAAGCTGGAACATTGGTCGAGGAGCCTGTATTTGAATGTGGCGGCCCCGACGACAAAGGCACAGCCGACACCATCGTCAGTTTTGGAGCCATCGGTGTAAATAAAGGTGTGACCGGCAAGTCGAGCATGAAGTTCGGCAAACCGTGAGCAATACATTGCAGCCGGAGTACCATCCTTCGGGAGTGAGCTGAGGTCGAGATAAATATGAACCGGAGCCTGGAGCCAAGGTGGTGTCGGGCTCTCACCCTCTCTGAAGGTGGTAGGGAGGGCAAAATCCAATTGTCGAAGCAGGCGACGGAAGCGGACTCCGGGGGGCAGCAGGGCAGACACATACAACCCGTACTGACGGTCGAGAGAATCGGCGAAGAAGGACTTGTAAGAGGGGTGGTCGGGCATAGACGACAGCCGGCAGGCATACCGACACAGCAGTACGTCGCGCCGGTAGGTCAACGGTAACTCGGCAGCTTCAGCATAAAGACTCTCGACAGGACTAGTGTAGAAGGCTCCGGTCGCAAGACGTAACCCCCGATGGTGGATGGAGTTGAGCCGGCGTAAGAGGGACGGTCGAGCGGACGAGTAGACGAAGCTCCCATAATCCAGCTTCGATCGGACTATGGACCGATACAAGCGAAGCAGGACAGTGCGATCCGCTCCCCAAGATGAACCGCTAAGAACTCTGAGGACATTAAGGGAACGTGTACAACGGGCCGCCAAATAAGAGACGTGTGGAGACCAACACAGTTTCCTGTCCAACGTGAGCCCTAGAAACTTAGTTGTGTCCACGAATGGGAGAACAACGGGACCGAGATGTAAGGATGGCGGAAGGAACGCTTTATATCGCCAAAAGTTGATACAAACCGTCTTTTCTTCAGAGAACCGGAAGCCATTTGCCATGCTCCATGAGTAGAGGCTGTCTAGACAACGCTGAAGGCAGCGCTCCAGGAGGCATGTTCTCTGGGCACTGCAGTAGATCGCGAAGTCATCGACAAAGAGAGAGCCTGAGACATTAGGTGGAATGCAATCCATAATGGGATTGATCGCGATGGCAAAAAGGGCTACGCTCAAGACGGAGCCCTGAGGCACTCCGTTCTCCTGGAGGAAGACGTCGGACAATACGGAGCCCACACGTACCCTAAACTTTCGATCCGTTAAAAAGGAATCAATAAAAAGGGGCAGGCGACCGCGTAGGCCCCACCTGTGCATAGTGCGGAGGATACCTCCTCTCCAACAGGTGTCATAAGCCTTCTCCAAGTCGAAGAACACGGCTACCGTTTGGCGCCTTCGCAAAAAGTTGTTCATGATGAATGTCGACAAGGTCACGAGGTGGTCAACAGCGGAGCGGCGGCGACAAAAGCCGCATTGGACATTAGTAAGTAGCCGTCGAGATTCAAGAATCCAGACTAACCGAGCATTAACCATGCGCTCCATCACCTTACAGACACAGCTTGTAAGAGAAATGGGGCGGTAACTAGAAGGAAGGTGTCTATCCTTCCCGGGTTTGGGTATAGGAACAACAACGGCGTCACGCCAACGCATGGGGACTTGACCTTCGGTCCAGACGCGATTGTAGGTACGGAGAAGGAAGCTTTTGCCCGCCGGAGAAAGGTGTGCCAGCATCTGAACGTGAATGGCATCCGGCCCCGGAGCAGAGGACCGGGACAGTGCAAGTGCACGTTCGAGTTCCCGCATAGTAAAGGGGGCATTATAGGTTTCCAGATTCAGCGAGTGGAAGGAAGGTCGCCGAGCCTCTTCTGCCTCTTTCCTGGGAAGGAAGGCAGGATGGTAATGGGCGGAGCTTGAAACCTCCTCGAAAAAGCGGCCAAAGGCGTTGGCGACAGCCACCGGATCAACAAGGACCGCATTACCTGAGGTCAGGCCAGGTACCGAGGAGTGGGCCTTAATACCCGACAGCCGGCGCAGGCTACCCCAAACGACGGAAGATGGAGTAAAACTGTTAAAGGAGCCGGTGAAAGAGGCCCAACAAGCTTTTTTGCTGTCTTTGATGACTCTACGGCATTGCGCTCGGAGTCGTTTGTATTCAATACAATTCGCCAACGTAGGATGGCGGCGAAAGGTGCGTAAAGCACGTCGTCGAGCACGGATAGCGTCCCTACAAGCCTCGTTCCACCAGGGGACGGAAACGCGACGTGAAGAAGTAGTACGAGGAATGGAACGTTCGGCAGCATGGATGATAACAGCCGTGAGGTATTCGACCTGACTGTCACAACTGGGAAAATCGTGGTCCGGAAAGGTCGCCAGGGATGAGTAAAGTCCCCAGTCAGCTTTCAGTATGTTCCAGCTCGAAGGACGTGGGGATGGGGTGTGGTGCAGGAGACGAACGACGCAGGGGAAGTGGTCGCTCGAATAGGTGTCAGAAAGGACATACCACTCGAACCGACGGGCAAGAGTGGTAGAACATATCGAGAGGTCCAAGTGGGAGAAGGTATGAGTGGAGTCCGAGAGGAAAGTCGGGGTGCCGGTATTGAGGCAGACAAGATTGAGATGGTTGAAGACATCTGCCAAGAGTGAGCCTCTTGGACAGGATGCAGGAGAGCCCCAAAGGGGATGATGGGCATTGAAGTCGCCAAACAATAAAAACGGCGGGGGAAGCTGAACGATCAGGTGCATCATGTCAGCCCGACTAACGGCAGACGACGGTAGAGTGTAGATGGTACAAACTGAAAAAGTAAAAGCAGAAAGAGTAATGCGGACAGCTATTGCTTGGAGTGGGGTGGTCAATGGGATGGGATGGTAATAGACGTCGTCCCGAATGAGCAACATGACCCCACCATGAGCTGGGACACCGTCCACAGGGGTAAGGTCATACCGCTCCGAGGTATAGTGGGTAAAGGCAATACGGTCAGTCGGGCGCAACTTGGTTTCCTGGAGTCCAAGGACGAGCGGACAGTGCAGGCGGAGGAGCAGTTGTAATTCCTCCCGATGAGATCGAATACCTCTTATGTTCCAATGAAACAACGCCATCGCTAGTCAAAAAGTTGGGGGAACGAGACGGGGGAAGAGCTGGTCACCTCGACGGCCGCGGAGGGCCAGGTTGCGAGGGAACAACGCTACAACCGAAGGGAGGCGGATCCGGTTCCATCGACTGGTCGCCAGCTGCGGCCGCTGTCCCTGGTTGTGTAGGAGGGGCAGCATCATTTGCCGACGAAAGGCCAGCTGAGCGCCTGGCAGCAGAGCGTCCCGGCGAAACTGAGGACGGCCGGCAGCGGCGACTCACGGATGGAGTGTCAGTCAAAACGCGCCGGGGTGGAGAGGGGGATAAAGACTTCTTCTTGGAGGCCTTCTTGGAAGGCCGAGGAGGCACAGGGATGGTGGGCTGGACCCGAAGAAGGTCCTCACGCGCGGGGTCCGTTTTGGAACGCCGGACCTCGGAAGCCGGGGTCCGGAACGTGTCCCCGATGGACGCCTGAGAAGAGGATCGCTTCTCAGGTGGCGTGTGGGGAGAAGGAGGAGGAAGGATGGCCCCTGGGGCAGAGGGGGTGGGGGCCACGGGGGAGGAGGATTTGGAAGGGAGGGATTTGGGAGGCGGAGGCAGAGCCCCCTGATGGGCGGAGGAGGCGGAGGGGGGACAGGAGAGGGGTGAGGATACCGCGGAAGGAGTGGACACAACTGAGGCAAATGAAGTGGTCAATGGCACGGGATGGAGGCGGTCGTACTTCTTCCTGGCCTCAGAATAAGACAGCCGATCCAAAGTTTTGATTTCTTGTATCTTCTTCTCCTTCTGATATGCGGGGCAGTCTGAGGATCTAGGCGAGTGGACGCCAGGACAATTAACGCACCGAGGTGGTGGGGTGCATGTATGTTCCTCACGAAGAGGACGGCCACAATCGCCACAGAGGGGCTCAGCCTCACACCGTGACGACATGTGCCCAAAGCGCAAACACCTAAAACAGCGCATAGGAGGCGGAACGTAGGGTCGCACGTCACACCGGTAGCACATTACCTTTACCTTCTCTGGGAGAACGTCCCCCTCGAAGGCGAGGATAAAGGCCCCAGTGTCGATGCGACGGTCTTTGGGGCCGCGCTGGACTCGCCGGACGAAATGCACGCCTCGGCGCTCCAGGTTGGCCCTGAGCTCCTCATCAGATTGTAGCAGGAGGTCACGATGAAAAATAACCCCCTGCGTCCTATTGAGTGCCAGATGTGGGACAATGGAGACTGGGATGTCCCCTAGGCGGTCGCACGCCTGGAGCGCCGCCGACTGTGTGGCGGACGTGGTCTTGATAAGTATGGACCCTGAACGCATCTTGCTGAGAGCCTCGATTTCCCCGAAGATGTCCTCAATGTGCTGAACAAAGAACATGGGCTTGGAGGTGGCGAATGTCCCCCCATCGGTTCGAGAACAGACCAAATAGCGGGGGAAGTACTTCGCTCCAAGCCGGCGGGCCTGTCCCTCCTCCCATGGAGTGGCCAAGGGGGAAGGGGCAGGAGAACCAGAACCAGAAACGGTACTTTTTCTTTTGAAAGACTCGGCCGCAGAGCGACCCGATACGTGGTGACGTTTCATCTGCGAAACGTCCGCCCCGATACCACCCACTCCGACCAGGGGCTCTCCCCACGGGCGCCACCCAGCCGCAGCAAGGGCCACCTGGCAGGATGACCATTGCCGGGAGTCCTGATGCCCCAAGGAGACGGGCATCTACTCCTTGGCCGACGTGGGGAGGGTGCAGCTCAGGTATCGGCAGTACGATCCCTGTGTTGTCAGGGGGCTACAACCTAGAGGGTACATGACGACCCCACCACAACGGGCTGGCTACCGTGCTGGATTTCTGGTGCCATGGAAAGTCCATCATGATCGCTGGTGCAGATGGAGACGCACTATGGGCGTAACTGGGGCAACCCAAAAGGCGTTTAGGCCCAATTTGAGTAATAGTGGGTATGGTTACAACGCCGGTGCAATGCTGAGTGCCAAGGTCTGAGTGCACTTAGGACCAGTGGTACACCACGTAAGGTGTCCTTCCCCAAAAGGCTCGTACTTCTGTAGAAATTTAGAAAAATGGAGGTCAAACCCCAAGGGGGACCATCACATGGAAGGCCGAAACAGTTGAAACTCCTTTTAGTCGCCTCGTACGACAGGCAGGAATACCTCGGGCCTATTCTTACCCCGGACCCGCAGGGGGGACAGCAACTGCTTGGATGGTCATGGTAAGAAAGACAGGAGAGGAGTGGTATCTGTCATCAAGAAAAATAGCCACTCCACCTTTAGCCCTGCCTACAGTAGTATCATCTTGCCTGTATATGTGGTAGCCCCGTAATATAGTTGTGTCTGTGACTTTAAGATATGTTTCTTGTAATCAGATGCAGAAAGGTTTATCCTGTACCAGTAGCTGCAATTCTTCCAAATGTGAGCGATATCCATTCAAATTTCACTGCAACACAGAAATCCCTATGGAAGCCATTGGTTAGTGATGGTAGTTCTTTCCTTTCTCCCTCAGAGGTGGTGACTTACCGGGGAGGTCAGGGGGAATGTTAGCCGGTTCCGTGTTCTCTAGTTCCTTCAATTGGAAGTCCATATCTTCAAGAGCATAGTCACCATCAGAAAGGGAGAGTGCTCACTGATCCGAAGATTTACATACCGCTTTTTTGGACTTAGGATTACTTTTAGAAGGATGTTTTTGTTTACTGACAGGAGGAGGAGGCTGCCTGGGTTGCTGTGATGGCTTAGGTGGCTTCTGAAGTTGGGGAGTGGTATGTGGCTTAGGTGGTAAGTCTACTGCTGATGGCTTCCAAGCGATATCAGTTGCAAGTGGAGATTTTCCCCCACAGGTACAGCGACAAGTGCATGTGCTTGTACTTGAATCTGTGGTCTGAGTTTGTGTGGAGGCATCACGCTTAGCGATCGGTGCCTCAATGGCTGATGCAAAAGAAGTAACAAAAACCGGTGGTTGCATGACTATGTAAGCCATTTAGCTTCATCATAGGGTATGCATCTCTGTACTTTCAACTCTTGAATTTTCTTTTCCTCATTGTAAACCCAACACTTTCTGCTCCACACTGGGTGATCCCCAGGGCAGTTAACACATTTCGGAGGAAGTGTACAAGAAGTTCCTGACTCGTGAGCGGAGCCTCCACAATTGCCACACGTAGCCTTCTCGCTACACCCCATAGTGGTATGGCCAAATCTTTGACATTTTTAGCGTCGCATGGGGTCAGAAACGAAAGGGCGAACCTTAAGGTGAATATAGCTGGCAAGGATATGTTCCAGTAAATCAGGAGTACTAAACATTAGAATAAACACTGCCAATTTTTCCAACTGGCCATTGACTCTCCTCACATAATTCTGCACCTCCGTGACGCCCACATGCTTCCACTCTTCACGCAACTCTGCGGGGTCCATCTCCATTATATCGGAGCAGGTAACCATGCCCTTACTATAGTTAAGGGTGTTATGCAATTCGGCCTCGATTGGGTAGTAACCTAAGGCCTTACATCCCAGAAGCTTAGATATTGGGGTTGAATTTGCTGTTTCAACCAAAAGTGTTCGATTATGTAGTTGTTTGACACTTTTCAGAGACCCAGCAATACCTTCCAATGCCTTGTTAGTATAGAAAGGGGATATGTTCTTAAAGCTTTCACCATTTCACTTGATTACAATGAGAGTTTTATGGCACACTAATGCCCTGTTACTATTACTCTGAGAATTCTTTTCGGGAGGACTGACCAACAGAGCTCTCTTTGAGGAGTGGGTGTAGGTGTTGCCTGACGGTACACCCATCCCGTCAGGAGTTTCATGAGACAGTTCCATAAGGATCCCATGAGACGCTAGGGAAACAACCGTCGACCCAGGCAGAGCCCTGCATACCTGAGCAAGCCTAATCCAACTGGGGTGCGAAAGGTGCCCCAGAGGTTGCTCGCTAAAGACTGTTTCATCTCAACAGCCATTCACTTCCTCAGCACGTAGCACGCCTTGAGGTTGAGGTTTTTTTTTTTTTATAGAGGTGGGTACCTTTCTCACAGTCCAGGCGGTGAAGCCAAGATTCCCGTTCTCCAAAACACACAACATTCCACTGCTGCACCACACGGTGGTCGTTGAAGTACGACCAGAGCTTACAGTGACAGAGGACTGGCGGTGCTTACCAGTCCCCAGCTCAGGAACCCCAGGGTCGCCAAGCCCGTACTCAGCAAACGAATGCTAAGCCCCTGAGGGAGTCTCCTTTGAGGGATATACACATGGTCCAGCGATCCTCAGCCTTTTCCATCCCATTGAAAAAAAGGTTCTGTCAAACTCTGCAAAATAATCATTCATTGCTACTATCACTTCCTCATTTGATGAAAATTTCTTCTCAGAAGGAAAAGTTTCAAGTCAGGGAACAGGAAGAAATCATTTGGAGCTAAGTCTGGTGAACATGGTGGCTGAGGAACCAATTCAAAGCCCAATCCATGCAATTTCGCTATTGTTACTGCAGATGTGAAGGGTGGTGCACTATTCTGGTGGAAAAGCAATTTTTTGCATGCCAGCCTTGGTCTTTTTTCAGCAAATGCAAATTTCAAACAAACCAGCAATGAAGTTTAATAGGGTACAATTATGTTTCTGCCTTTTTTCCAAGTAATCTATGAGAATTTTTCCTTGGGAATCCCAAAGAACAGTGTCCATCACCTTACCAGCTGGCAAAATGGTCTTTGCCTTCTTCAGTGCACTTTCGCCAGCCTTTGTCCATTGTTTTGACGGCCGTTCTGAGTGTTGTGTCATGATGGAGCCAGGTTTCATCAATAGTCACAAATCAGCACAAAAAGTTTTGACGCTGTTTAGTGCCCGAAAACCTCAAACCACACACACACAAAAAGTTTTGAGACTGTGATTAACCATCGCCAGGCATTGTGTTGAACTGTTGTGCCAGATGCACTTTAGGTACACTGTGAGCAATAACTGCATCCACCTCGCACACAGCTTCATTGTAGCCAATTCTCCACACAAGATATTACGCGCACACTCAGCTAAGATGCAATGCAGTCTCAGCAATCTCATGAATTTTTATTTAGTGGTCTTGCATTACCTTATATCATGGATCTTGTGCATGGTTTCCTTTGTGGAGACTTCAACTGGATGCCCAGAGTGCACTTCACCTTCAATGCTCATCTGACCATATTTAAATTCATTAACCCAAAAGTAAATGGTCTTCAGTGATGGAACATAGTTTGCCTGAGCTTCACCCAATCTTGTTTTGATTTGGGCAGCAGTCCAATTCTTTAAATGAAAATGTTTAAAAACAGCACAAAACTATAATTTCTCCACTTTCAATTGCAGGCAACACACAGACCAAATCAGACAGCTTTCAACAATGAACTTTGCACCGCGCACTACTGAAATTCTTTATACAATCCATGGAATAATCAAGCTTACCAACCACGAAGGCACAACAAAAATGTTCCATTCTGTCATGGAATTCTACCAGACTTATCAAACCATCCTCATACTGTACTTGCAAAGTTACATTTTTCTATACTGTGGTTGCTTCTGAGCTAAAATGAGTGACAAAGCAATTCCTACTCCAATGTGGGCAGTGGCACTTTGTTAGGTATGTTACATATGGAAAATTTCACAAATGCTTGGTAAGAAGCACAAAACATTGATATATCCAACACTCTGAGTGACTGAAGCATGGCTGACTCCCTACACAAAGCAGTGGTCTATTTACAGTGTAGGGCTAATATCCCTTATATCTCTTCATTTCAGAGAAAGTGCACAGAAAGTAATAAAGCAATGTTGTGACAGAAGCAGGGCAATCACCAAGAACATTAGAAGTGACTAATGACCATATACAATACATTAAACTGTACTGGACACTTTAGTAGTGTCCATATAAGAAATGAAAAATCTTGAATAAGCTCATTTTGGAGCAATAATAGCATATAGTGTTTATTTATTATCATTAGTTTCACAAATTAGTACAATGGAGTGCTAAGCCCAATGATGAATCTATGAAAAATCTTTAATTTTATGAATACTACTTTAAAAAAAAATAATGGTCTTATTTCACAAACACTGTCAGAGTACTATTTTGACACGGAGTGAAGACCATTTAAATGCAAGTCACTAAGCAGTATACATACCTTTATCCTTTCTGCATTCTTGAATAATAGTATAAGGTCACAGAATTCATTTTTGCTGAAAAAGTGGTGCAACCTTTGCAGGAAAAATACTCCCCAGTTATCAACCTTCACTTGCTTCAAGCCCGTTTCAGTCATTTTGAACACATTTGAATATTAATGAAAACAATCCGAAAATATGTCACCTGAAATGAAGTTGAACCATGATACTTTTAACAGATACACATAAGTCCAAATGAAGTTTTAATACTTTTGTAGCTGGTACTATTCATAAAAATATTATGTAAAGGACAAACTATTACTCACCACTTTGAGAAGGCATTGACTGTGCGCATTTTCTATTTCCAAAGATCTGTGGGCCTGCGCCGAAAACTTAAATATTTAGCAGTCTTTTCATTGTGCCTATCTGCAACTCAATGCCTCCTTTCTGTGGTGAGTAGCACTTTATTCTTTTCACATTTATTATTATTATTCCATCCTG
Organism: Schistocerca cancellata; assembly: GCF_023864275.1. Taxonomy (NCBI): domain Eukaryota; kingdom Metazoa; phylum Arthropoda; class Insecta; order Orthoptera; family Acrididae; genus Schistocerca; species Schistocerca cancellata. The sequence goes on from NC_064633.1 coordinate 525,356,234, forward strand.
GACTTTCCATTGTTTGATTCTATCTACATCTATATTGCCACAATAAAAAAAATTACTGGCAGCATTCCACACATTTATTTTCAAGCTGCCTAAATTTAATCCTCCATAAAAGTTTCAGATATGGAAATTTTTGGTCATAGTATATCATAAAATTCCACTACAGTATGAAAAAAAGTACTTAAAAATGATGTCCAATCTATTTTTTATTTATTTATTTTTATTTTTTGTGCAGGACCACAGTAAGAATGTCACACTGCCATACAACATGTTGATACACGAATTGAATAACAATTGAATATATTAACAACAGCAATGCAGATCGGCAAGAAAGTACTTTGAAATTTTGAACAACACAAACAAAATGGGTATGATGATGGATGGCCCAACTCTTAAAAAACAAACCAGTTTCCACCTGGAACAATTTTGAAGAATTACAGATAGCTCACAAGATGCAACAAACTAACACCGCTTATAATTATAGATGTTCTGTAACACTACATATTAACAAGTGACGTGGCAAATAATACAAAACACAATAAGCCTTACCACTCTACAATAAACGAAGTTAGGCAATCAAGAAGTGAGTGATAAGAAAAAGTTTCCAATTTAGGTCAAACATCTGGGTGGTTTCTGAAATTATATTTCAGAGACATATATCACAGTGAAGAATACCACACCAAGTGTCCTGTTAATTGGGTAGTTGCAGTAGTGCAAATTGTAAAGTGAAATGTAATCCACTGGATTTGGTATAATGGTGGTCAAGTATATTACATAACCATTTAGGTGGCAATTTTAACATCCTACCATGAACCTATGTGAGGTGGCAGATACATAAAGCCAGGACAAGCTACATATGTTTCTTGAAAATCAGCCAGGAATTTGGAACTATTCGAGGTGCAGCATGAACAGGTGTCATTTTTATGACATTCATATGTATTCTTTATCCAGAAAGGAGAACAATGTGCACTGACAAGTGAGTTACATTTTTTAATTTGGTCCTAGCGCAAGGCTTTTTCTTTATATTTTCGTGTTATTTACAGATGGCATCTTGCTGCGCTTATCACAAGATTGACTCTTTGAGTGGCCATATACTGCTGTTATTGATGTTACAAAAGCACAGTCAACAGCACTATACACTGCTCTGTTCCTTTTGCAACAAGAACTATACTTCACCAGTGCAGAAATCAAAGCACATTTAGGTATAGCTCCATGTAACTTGCTCAATCACTGTACAAAGCGTCAACGCAAAATCGTACACGTTGTGGTCTTTGAAAGGCCCTAGAACTGAAGGAATGCCACTGCCTTCTTCCAAGCTGCATATCTTGTGTGAACCAGATGCAAACAGTGTAGATGATGAGTGGACGAAATGTTGTACATAGTTTTGGAAATAAAAAATAAATAAATAAAATAAAATATTCAAAATGTTAGCATCTTCTACAGTTGCATAGTCTAGTTGATTCTTATAGCAACAAGAAGGCTCTTGAGCTTATAGTCCCACCCATTCTCAGTCATGTCATATCTCCTTATTCCACAGGACGCCATACAGGGACTGAAGGTACACAACTTACATATGAACTGAATGCCACCAACTCCCCCTGCCCCCATGCCATGACCTGGTTCAAAGTCAGGTACTTCATGGTTACGCACACCAACAAAGTCATTATTTAGAAATCTGATCCACAATCACAAGTAAACACTGTAGTTAACCATCCATTATGAATAATATTATTTCTAAGTGGAGTGCCGAATTTATCTTTAGTTTTGAGAAACCTATACTTTTTTCTGTGTTATAAGCTGTCCCTTTTATGTCTCGCTGGGTTTGAACACAGGTAAATTACGTAAGTCATGTTTAAAGCCCCTCCCTCCTACAATTCTCCGGATTTGTAGATCACATCATGCAATAAAACTGCGTGCCCATATTTCGTCACTACTGAGAAGCATTACATGATCTGATGACGTCTGCTTACAATAGTGGCCAAAACAATAGTACACTGTTGTGCAACAACACTGTCTACAATCCATAAGAATTTTATGTGAATTTACTCTGACCACAAAAGCTGGAAGCTGTCCTGTTTTGTTATTGCTGCATTTTTCAGTTTGGGTCACACATTCTTAACAGCCATTCTAGATGTATAAATGACAAACAGAAAAGATTCAAACCTAGAACTTCAAGCATACATTCTCCAGCACCCACTATGACAGCAGCTAATCTTTCATTTCACTGCGTTAACTCTGTTTTGATCAATCAAACAAAAATCAAGTGCTTCTTAGCAAATATTTACACACTAGTATCTGTGACTTAATGGATTATTTTAATTCTACTCATATAATAGTAACTTTCCTCGCCAACAGGGGTCTTGCCAAATAAGAAGAAATTATGCAGAATCACACTTTTCAATCTTTACTATTGAAACTGTGTGAAAAATGTGATAGAGATGTACAAATGCTTAAGTGTCTTGCCCTCAGTTGCATGTTGCAGGAGATTCTGCCGCAGTCACTAAAATTTTCTAGTGATATCAGGACTAACCAAAGCAGTGTACAACACTAATGAGTGTACTCTTTGTGTCAACACCAGCAACAAAACAGGAGGTACTGCTGATGTTACAGCCAAGCCGTGTGCAAGCCTTGTGATGACAGTGATATCAATGTGCTATGTGGTTAATTTCTCCTTGCTGGAGGAAGAATACAGAATAATAACAAAACATAACATCCTGTACACACTGTTCCTCAAACAGTTAAAAATTATTGGATGTTGCTCCAAAAATTAACTTCACTTGGTCAAGCTACGTGTATGCCAAGCACCTCTTGGGTATCTTTGGCAAGTTGCCAAAAATTTTATCAATGTACCATATAAGTTATTACATATTGTAATTCACTTATATCAGTTACATTAGATAAATTAAGATATAACACCTACCTACCCACCAAATTGGGCTATGTCAATCAACAGAACCTTAGCTGTTCAAGAATGATAGTCTCTGTCTCAAAAGGTTGGTTGCAGACACACAGTAATCTGTAGTGGCACCAAAGGTCTAGGCTAGTTTGGCAGGTGGCAATATTAATGTCAGCTGGCAAAGTAAACTTATGTGAATCTACACATATTATAAAAATGTATGTATGCATATTCCACATCTGCCCCCAACCACTCTCAACCAAACTTGGTACACATATCATTTACTATGTGGAAAGAAACACTGTGTGGGTACAACCACCAATGTTCCGCAGGGATGATTTGGGGGTGAAAACAGATTGAAATAGAAATGTAACTCAGGAAAGTCTGGAGCAATTTCAAACAAATTTTGTGCATACACGACTCATTTTATGTATAAAATTGCTGTGGGAATATGATACCCCTACTCCCCTAGGGATGAGGATGAGAAGAGGGTGAAATGTAAAAATGTAATAAAATGACTTGTTGGTATTTGTTCCATGTATTTAGTTGACTTGGAATACTTTAAAAATATGAACTACAAAATCTGTCTCTCTTATTTGTGTTGCTCAATTTGTTAACCAAGTCACAAGAAGAGCACTACACTGAGCCAATAATTTTGTCAATGTGTTTTAGAACATACTATCATGCCACACCACTGAATAGCATGGATTGTGTGTGCAATATGGGTAAAACTGTGTAAGAAGCTAGGCAAGATAAACACTTGCCAAACACACTTGCCTTATTAACACCAAAATCTCATAAAAAAGTTCAAATACATGCAGAAAGGAATTTCCGGCGAAAAATAATGTTAATTAATGTTATGGAACTGGTCAATACTCCTCTTTTTTTCATCAAATATCAGAGAACCTGATACACTATAATTTACAAAACAATCAAAAGAGATCAATATTGTGAATTGTATTTCTTTTAATTTTGACGCAAATGTACAATCTTATGAGAAACATGATTATTTTTGTGTTTCTAATGTACTCGTAGCCTAATGGAAATAACAACACTGTAATTAGACTCTGTTACTCTGTATGGTTCTAAAGTGAGTGGACAGGTCAGACTACTTGCTGATACATATACAGGGTGTTTATAAATGAATATTGGGGTTTTAATGCTTTATAATATTTATTACATTAAACTTAACAGTTATAAATGATACGTCAAATGAAAGAGCAACTCAAACAGTTGTGTCTGGCACCAGTGCACATGCGCAGCGTGCAATGTTTCTGCTGCAATTGATTGAACTTCTCTGTACCCAAGCGCTTGATAGGCCGCAAGGGGGCCAATGACAGGGCTTGTTTTGCATGGCCTCCACATTTACTCATCCTAATGCCATGCGATTTTTTCCTCTGGGTCTTCATCAAAGATAGTGTGTAAGTGCCTCCACTACCAGCAGACCTCCCTGAATTAAGAAACCGGATTGAAGCAGCTGTTGCTACAATCACTGAAGACATGCTTATCAACATTTGGGAAGAACTTGGCTATAGACTTTGTGTGTGCCGTGTGACAATGGTGCTCACATTGAACATTTATAAGGTTCTTGGTAAAACTGTTTGAGTTGCTCTTTCATTTGAAATATCATTTATAACCGTAAATTTAATATAATAAATATTATAAAGCATTAAAACCCCGATATTCATTTACAAAAACACCCTGTATAAGAAAACTGAGTTTAATTCACTGTAACACTAATCACTGGTTTATAATTGTTTAAATTGAATTAATGGACATCTGGGCAACAGTAATATCTCACACTATGTATCACATAAACTTCCAGGAAAAAACTTCACAAAATAAATCAAATTTTGTTTCATGATCAAATATTAAATGCTCTGAATAACCGGACATCACCCATTGGTATTTTTTGTGATCTCTCAAAGGCCTTTGATTGTGTAAATCGTGGAATTCTTTTCGATAAGCTAAATCATTATGGTTTGAGGGGGGCAGTACACAAATGGTTTAATTCATACTTAACTGGAAGAATGCAGAAAGTTGAAATAAGCGGTTCATGTAATGTTAAAACAACAGCTGATTCCTCAAACTGGGGGGCTATCAAGTACAGGGTCCTACAGGGTTCGGTCTTAGGTCCTTTACTGTTCTTGATATACATTAATGACTTACCATTCCACATTGATGAAGATGCAAAGTTAGTTCTTTTTGCTGATGATACAAGTATAGTAATAACATCCAAAAACCAAGAACTAAGTGATGTAATTGTAAATGATGTTTTCCACAAAATTATTAAGAGGTTCTCAGCAAACAGACTCTCTTTAAATTTTGATAAAACACAGTATATACAGTTCCGTACAGTAAATGGCACAACTCCACTAATAAAAATAGACTTTGAACGGAAGTCTGTAGCTAAGGTAGAATTTTCAAAATTTTTAGGTGTGTCCATTGATGAGAGGTTAAACTGGAAGCAACACATTGATGGTCTGCTGAAATGTCCGAGTTCAGCTACATATGCTATTAGGGTTATTGCAAATTTTGGTGATAAGAATCTCAGTAAATTAGCATACTATGACTACTTTCATTCACTGCTTTCGTATGGCATCATATTCTGGGGTAATTCATCGTTGAGTAGACAAGTATTCATTGCTAAAAAACGTGTAATCAGAATAATTGCTGGAGCCCACCCACAGTCATCCTGCAGACATCTATTTAAGGATCTAGGTTCAAATGGCTCAAATGGCTCTGAGCACTATGGGACTTAACAGCGAAGGTCATCAGTCCACTAGAACTTAGAACTACTTAAACCTAACTAACCTAAGGACATCACACACATCCATGCCCGAGGCAGGATTCGAACCTGCAACCGTAGCGGTCGTGCGGTTCCAGACTGACGCGCCTAGAACCGCTCGGCTACACCGGCCGGCTAAGGATCTAGGGATCCTCACAGTATATATATTCACTTATGAAATTTGTTGTTAATAATCCAACCCAGTTCAAAAGTAATAGCAGTGTGCATAGCTATAACACCAGGAGAAAGGATGATCTTCACTATGCAGGGTTAAATCTGACTTTGGCACAGAAAGGGGTAAATTATGCTGCCACAAAAGTCTTTGGTCACCTACCAAACAGCATCAAAAGCCCAACAGATAGCCAACCAACATTTAAAAATAAATTAAAAGAATTTCTAGATGACAACTCCTTCTACTCATTGGCTGAATTTTTAGACATAAATTAAGGGAGGGGAAAAAAAAACAACTTAAACATTAGTGTCATGCAATATTTTGTGTAATGTAATATCTTGTACAGACATCTTTTATTAACCTGACACGTTCCACATCATTACGAAGTGTCGTATTCATGATCTATGGAACAAGTATTAATCCAATCTAAGTTCAAAGACATTTGCAAACTAACTAAATTCTAAGTGCAGATCACTTACAAATAAACATGGTAAGGTCTTAGATTTCAGATTAGTTGCCTAACATGGAATATTCAAATTCCTCAAGTTGAAAATATTTCAGAGTATTTGCTAGTGACACAAGAGACTATTGCTAGTCTGCAGCTCAGCACTTAGAAAAACTTTGACATACTTGAGACATGACCTACTGCCATTCATAAGTAATGCCTCTCCCAGGATTCAAAGACGACTTCAAATTCCTCAAGTTGAAAATATTTCAGAGTATTTGCTAGTGACACAAGAGACAATTTCTAGTCTGCAGCTCAGCACTTAGAAAAACTTTGACATACTTGAGACATGACCTACTGCCTACACCAGTGAACTTCTATAGAAGTCGGGAGGGACTGTGCCACTCAGCTGGTGAACTGCTGCAGAAGTAAAGAGCCACCAATGCCACTCAGCTGGAGGACTGCTGTACCAGATTTACATCTCTTGGTATTTCTCTGCTTCACTACACTCAGTTTTTGTGGAAGTTTGACCTATGTGGCATCTAGTGGCTGTCTTGGAAGACTGTAGTTAACAATAGTTTCACCAGATGACAGTTGTATTCAGTTTCAAAGTGCAGTTCACATAGTAGAAAACACAGGGAGCAACAGTTCAAGAGAAAGATCACAGCAATATGTTAAAGAAGTAACTCTCATTAAATTACATCATATGAATGTATCACCAACTTCTACTTCTGAAATTAAGAGAGTCCACACATTCTCTCAAGAATAAAAGCTGTTCTGGTTTGGTCGTGTTTCAGATAGAGTAGGGTGAAGTGGGGTAAGGGTAACCACGTTTTGGCATAGTTCAATTTTGACACCAAATTGCCAACTTGTTATTGAAGATATGATTTTGAAATTTCTCATGCTTAAAGTTTGACTTATTGACTATTAAACAATACACATTTTGTTTTTGAAAAAAAAAATTATATGGTCAAATAATTGTTTTCAAAATTTTGTGTTGTGAGGTTACACTTGCCTCATGGTTCGGGGCAAGTTTAGCCCCACATTGTTGTACCCATACAGAATATTGTAAAAGAGACTTGGGGTAAATGACCTGATTACCCAATTTTTACTGAATTTGAGGGTTTTTAAATTATTAAAATATCTTAAATTTTACTCAAGATATGAACTTTTTTGCACACACCTCTTTGTGTATAATGAAATACACAGCAAATGTTAGTTAATCTAAAAAATAAGTGTTAGCCTAAACCATAAAAAACTGAAACAGAATGCATCATAGATGATTTATTTTTGTTTTAGGCCAGTAATTTATTAGTTTAAAATCTACAAAATTAATATTGTTTTCTTTAGTAGGCAATTTAACAAAAATAATAAAATATCTAGTCTCAAGAGAAAAGAAATATTCAGTTTATAAGTTCACTTTCTATTATTTTTCATGGTAATTGAATTAAAGTTGTTGGCAATTTGTGTATAATGCTAAACTGCCCTAATTCAACTTACTATATTCACACTTAGGTCCTATCTATTATTTAGTCACTGAATGTTGTATGAATCAAATGTAACATCAAATGTAACACCAAAAGTTAGGTCTCCCTTGTGACCCAAAGTAGGCTCAGGCAGCACTGAAATGACATCAGAGAATGGAACTTCCGTCTCATCTCTTCTATCAGGCCAGTAGAATGTGGTGCCATGCTTTGTCTTAGTTTTGCATCTGAGGAAAATCACTTCTGGATCTCCTAAATCACTAATTTTGGTAACTTGGCCGATAAAATGAACTTTCTTACATTTTGTTGCAAAAGCTACCAGAACAGTTTCCAACTGTAATTTTATCTTTGGCTACAAAAAAGTTTGTCTCTTTTTTTTCTTCTTCACAGTTTATCATTTCTTTCCTGAGATCGTCCAGTGTTGTTATGTCCCATTTTCTTCATCACTACTTATTAAAGATAGGCCTCCCTCAGTTTCATTTTCTTCACTTGTTGATTCAACTTCCAGTCTTTTTTTCTTGTTACCCACATGAACAATCAGGGATTTTTTTTTCCCCCACAACATTCTGAGATGCCATTTCGGATAAAGTAACAGCGCTTTGTTTGGAAGATTTACTTTTCATTACCAAGCCCTTTTTTTATGCCAATAATACTTTTTTGTTTTGCTTTCTCCTTATTATTCTTGTTTCCTTTAAAATCTTTTTCTTTATAGATAGCATCTTGAAAAGTGATAACTTCAGCTCCTGGTGCAATCCTTTTCTTCTTTGTTTTACCAGTGGGACTATACTGTCTGACTGTTTCCAATAATAAGCTTTCAAATGACAAATCAAATGTTCCAGAACATAATGAAAGAACTCTGATACTGGGAGAACTGCAGGGCTCTGTAGATGTAGGCCTATAAAATTCTGGAGGTTGTTCAGCTGGAAGCTTCCCAAAAATCTGAGTACTTTCTGTTAGAGACATAGCTTCCACACAGTCTGGCTGCATTATCGTGAGCTGGCGATGGATTTGTTTCTGCCAAAGATTTGGTATGAGCTACATATCTTTTATATGCCTCTGGATCATATTTAGTTTTATCAATTACTTCTCTACTGTAAGGGAATATTCCTGCTTTTTGAAAACCATTTTTCAACAATTCAGGTGGTGTTTCATTCCATACAGCAGTGAGGAGATTGGAAAAGTCACATTTGCTAATTTTTACCCCTTGATGATGTCTCTGGTGACGAGTTAACTTTTGGTCCAAAGTAGATTTCACACTCTTAAACACTGCTACATTCATTGGCTGCAGAATGAATTATCATGCTCAACATTGTTGTCAGTCAAACAATGCTTGACATACTGTGCTGTAATTGAAATGGTGGCATTATTTACAGTTCTGTGTCATATTTTATAAAAGGAAACGTGGTTTAAAAATATAGTTGACTTAAATAAATCTCACACAAACTCAGTAGACCTACAAATCCAGCACATCAGGTATTCTGGTATCCATATGTACAGAAAGGCCAGTTTAGTTGATCTAGTGTGATGGCAAAAACAAGGTAACGGCTTAAATAAATAAATATGTTCCGGTAAGTTTGTTTGGGGCAAGTGTAACCCCCCCCCCCCCCCTCCCCGGTTACACTTGCCCCAGCCGATTGGTTACACTTGCCCCACATGGGAAAAAGTTGAGGTAAGCGTAACCATGCCTGGCATATCAAGAGCTTTATCAGTAGAGTAAAACGAATCTCATATTTGAAATTATCATGCAAAAGTTAGTTTGTAACCAAAAAAATTGTTCAGTTATCTTTAAAACTGCAAAAATGACAGACCACCAAATTCTGAGCAGGTCACTCTCTCGCAGAGTGAAAATGTAGACGTCAATTCAAGTCCAAAAATTAATTACCAATTTATGTCAGATTTGACAACTTATGGTTAAATATAACAAAGAGAGGAGTAAATTAACATGTGTGATAGGTCAGAGGTAAAAATACAGCTTCTTTAAGGCACCATCATCAGCCGTGGTTACACAAACCCCATGGTTACACTTACCCCACTTCACCCTACTAAAGATTTGTATTTGTCCAGTATTGTCAGAAATATGTAATGCATCACCAAGTCAAGACATTTTTCCAGAGAGACTAAAATATGCCATTGTTAAACCCCTCTTTAAGAAAAGTGATAAAAGAAATGTCAGTAACTATCAACCTATTTCACGGTTGACATTATTTTCCTAAATTTTTGAAAAGGTGATGTATTCTAGAATAGTATCTCACCTTGGCAACAATAATATCCTCAGCAAATCACAGTTTGGGTTTCAGAAGGGTTGCTCTACTGAGAATGCCATTTACATGTTCACACACCAGATACTACAAGCATTAAATAACAAAATAGCACCAGTAGGTATCTTCTGTGACCTATCCAAGGCATTTGATTGTGTGAATCATAGTATACTCATAGATCAATTGAAGTTTTATGGGACTGATGGTATAGACAACCAATGGATCATGCCATATCTAACCAAATGAATGTAGAAAGTTGTACTTACTAGTAATTCAACAAACAGAATCCAGGGACATAATTCTGACTGGGGAGAAATCACATATGGGGTTCCCCAAACTCCATTCTTAGGTCCACTACTGTTTCTCATATATGTAAATGATCTACCATCTCATGTACGACAAGCAGAATTAGTTCTTTTTGCAGATGACATCAGCAGTGCAATCACTCCCAGTATACATACAGAAATGGAAGAAATGTTGAACAAAGTTCTCAAAAGTATCATTGATGGATTTTCTGCAAATGGTCTCACCTGAATTTCACAAAGACACACAATACTCAGTTCTGCACCTCTAGGGGTACTGCACCAGTGGTAAGTGTAACACTTGATGATGAAATAATACATAGGGTGGAAACTTCCAATTTCTTAGGTGTCCATATTGATGTGAATTTAAAATGGAAAAAAAACCCATTCTGGAACTTTTAGAACAACTTAGTTCGGCCACATTTTCACTTAGAATCATAGCAAATTTTGGGGAGAGAGAAATCAGTCAGTTGACGTATTTTGCTTATTTTCATTCAATAAGGTCTTTATTGCCCAATAAATTGCTGTAAGAGTAAAATGTGGTGTTCATCCACGATCATCTTGTAGACATCTGTTTAAGGAGTTGAGCATTCCGAATACTACTCCACAGTATATTTATTCCCTCATTAAGTTTGTTGTGAATAATTCACTACAGTTCGAAAGGAACAATGAGATAAATAATTACAATACTAGAAGAAAAAATGGCATTCATTACTCAACATTGCGGTTGTCTTTAGCACAGAAAGGAATGCACAATGCTGCAACAAAAATTTTTGACCACTTACCCAGTGATATAAAATGTCTAACAGACAGCTACATAAAATTTGAAAATAAATTGAAAAAGTTTCTCCTTGATAGCTCCTTCTGTAGAAGATCTTCTATGTTTGTAACATGAGTCATTCCGTGTCAAATCAACACACCTATTTTACCTCACCCTCTTAGATTTTGCTGAAAGTTGGTATACTTATAGTGAGCACTGAGACTAAGAAAAATACCAAATTTCAATTTTTTTTATCTCAAACCATTCCTGAAATATGGCTATGTAAACTTCTCAAAAACCAGCCAAAAATGTGTGAACGGACTTTTCTTCAATTGTCCTAGGAGCTGCCCTAATTGAGCTAGAGAACTGGGAAAGGTGTCATTTTGCAACTTTTGCATGCTCTTTCCAGGGATATACAACAAAACATAGCTTCTAATTAATAACCTTTTTCAAAATACTAATTAATATTTTGATTTAATTTTTTTACAAAAAGTACATAATTGAACATTTTCAAAATATTTCCGTAACTACTTCATACTATTGTAAATCACATGGCAAAATATAAATGTTGGATGATGATGGGTTCATTGTTAAAAAAAATTATTCTGGACCCTTGTTTTTCACTAATGGCCCTAGTTTGACCAAATTGACCTTTAACAAACAGGAATTTCTTTAAAATATACTGAAAGGTGAGTAAAAAAAGTATTAGAAATATCAAAACATCACCTTATTAAACCAAAACTAATCAGCATATTTTATAATTAAGTTGATTGCTTATTTTAATTTGATACAACTTCACTAACAGTATATTAACCGATATAACAAAAACAAGAAATTGAGCATTTAACTACAAACTGAAATAAAGTATGAATAAGTACAAGTATTTACATAATAGTTCTGGTCCATGATGTTTGAAATGGAACTATTAAACAAATTAAATACGCAATGCTTGTTTTTGAGTAACAGGTATCTGTACATAGCTAAATTTAACACAATAGGTACTAACAATAATTTTGAAACAACTTTCTATAAAGTATACATTAACACTAACCTGAGACAAAAATTAAGTTTTGAGTTGAAAGCAGTTTCCCAATAAATTGTCTTGGAACTTCACATATTACATTTTAATAAAGCTGACTGGGTTTGGTTTACGTCACTTTCATTAAGAATGTATGTTCTCCCTGTCGGAGTAAATGGATTCACTTTTGTGAGAACATCCACAACTGACACCCACAGGACATCTGCATGTGCAGGATAAGAGAATGACTTAGCTGGTCCACATGGATGAAGAAAAGTTATTTTCACTTCATCAAGTTCTTCGTTTTTTTCTAAAATGTTCCCAAGCCACCAGTTTCTGCCATATACAGTGGTGACATAGCCTGATACATCTTGTAACTTCAGTTCATCTGGTGATGTAGTTACTTCGCTCTCCCAACTCTGCATATCACCTGAGAAGTATTTGACTATTAATTTTGATGTAGTGTTGGGAATGAAAGTGTGAAATTACTGTGTTCCTTTGATTGTCAATGCCTGTTCAAGTCAGCTTTTTAAGAATATTTCTGAAGCAGCGTAGTCTTCTTGAGTGGAATATGCAAAATCAACATTTGTGATATTATCTACTGCCCACTCAAATAGATCTCGTGCAGTTTGGATCTGATTCTGGTATGGCCTTTGCAAACTTGCACGAGCTGCCAGTCTCTTTACTGAACCCCCTACTCCACCACAAGGCCCTTTCCCATGTGCTGTGGCTGAAAAGTGCCACTCAGCTTTTATGTTGAAGTCTTCCTCATGAAGGCAAAGGTTCAGGAAGTTTTTCTTATTTTTATACTGAGCGGCAGAACTGTCAGAATAATAGTATATCTTTTTTGGAATCTTTTGAAATTTATTTGTGAGATATGAAATTAGCTTCTTTTGAAAGGTGTAAACTGCAGTTGTATTGTGCTCCAGGCAATCAGAAACAATGACAAAGCTCATATGCTCAATTTTGTTTTCCTGTTTGTAATATATAACAAAAGGATGAATGGGAATCTGTTGTCTTGTCCAGTGGAAACTCTGAGCTTCATCCTGTAGAACTATACTATAATTTTCTGAAAAATCACATATGACAACAAGTTCAGATTCCATAAGGTTTTCTCTTGTGGAGTTAAGGAATGTTCGTTGTTGCTTGGCAATGAAGTCATGCCGAATCAAAGTCGACATCTTACTACAAAATAAATCTATGAATTCTTCAGAAGTTTTCTGAACAACTTCCAGATTACATCGGTCAACTGACATCCACTGTCGGAACTGAACTTGTTCAATTAAGGTTTCATGAAAAGAGTCTTTTAAAATTTTACATTTGATAGTTTCTCTTGGGCAGTATTCACAGTTTCCCATGTTGCAATCAACTGATGATGGGTTGCAAAGCATTTTTGCAATGCACTGCTGCTTGTTACTGTATTTAGTTTGGCATTTTCTATCATTAATTTTATGTTTTGGTGAGTTGTGCACACAGTGTGTGCGCCACTCCGGCCAGCTAATACACAATGTTTTGGTCTCAGCTCAGCAAATTTAGAGAAACCTATTTTTATGTTAGGAAACTTGTCTTTAAAATGTTTGTAAGCTTCTTTAAGGTTACACAAAACAAGTCTTTTTGATATTTTTGTTTTATTTCCACTTGGTTCTGTAATTGTCACACAATCTTTAATACCTGGCATTGCCCTGCTAACTGCATCATTTTCATAAAATGAATGTCCAGTTTTGACTGTTTCTGTTGGTAAACACTTCCCTGGTTTTGGGTTTGGACCTTCCATGAATCCTCTTTCTTTCAAAATTTTTTTGGGCTGCCAAACAATGTAATTAGGAGCATTAAATGCCCTCATTATTTTCCTGACACTCCACTTTTCAGGTAAACTTGTAAGAATCATTAGTTTTTTTGCTCATAGAATTTTTAAAGTTTCTTTTAAGATTTTCAAGAGCGGATTCATCAGTATCAGAATCTGACGAAGAAGTTTCAGGAGCAACAAAAAGTTTGTGTGTCACTGATGAGATTTCATTCACTTTTGATTTGGCGTAATGCCTAGACGCTAGTTTTCTCTTGTCAATTGGGGACTCACCTAGTTCTTGAAGTGTTGTGTTAAATGTTTTAACAGCTACTGAAGTTGGAGTGAAGTCAGGGTCTTGGTCTCAGATGATTGTCTCTGATCCAGAAGATTCTTCTTCAACACTTTCATCACTGATGGGCTCTGGTGTATTTTTCAATTTGGTTACATCTTTTCTACATTTACCACAAATCTTGTCACCACTTGGTATTTGAGGAAATAATTTGGGCATTCATGTTGTGACATTTCTCAGTTTTTTTCTGTCTTTAATAAAATGATTTGACTTCTTCAATGGATTACAACACTGCACTTTTACAGCACTGCACTTTTTACTTGGTTCCATATTTATACAAAAACCACTTATAAACTGTCTTTCAATGTAGGATAGATTTACTTGAAAATGAACTATTAAATATAATAGATACAGACTTGTCAACACAGAGGTAACAATTGATTTGCACTAAAACCACAGTGCACAATAATGCTGTAGGCACACCAGCCTTAGAAGGTAACAATGCCGACTACATCATCTCAACAATGGCTCCAGTCTCTGAATTATTGCACAGACATCAAGCCCTATGTATACGGTCCTCTACTGACACTCTACCTTAAAGGTCAGTTTGGTCAAACTAGGGCCGTTAGTGAAAAACAAGAGTCCGGAATAATTTTTTTTTAACAATGAACCCATCATTATCCCACATTTATATTTTGCCATGTGATTTACAACAGTATGAAGTAGTTATGGAAATATTTTGAAATTTTTCAATTATGTACTTTTTGTAAAAAAATTAAATCGAAATATTAATTACCATTTTGAAAAAGGTTATTAATTAGAAGCTATGTTTTTTTTGTCTATCACTGGAAAGAGCATGAAAAACGCTGCAAAATGACACCTTTCCCAGTTCTCTAGCTCAATCAGGGCTGCTCCTAGGGCAATTTAAAAAAAGCCCGTTCACACATTTTTGGCCAGTTTTTGAAAAGTTTACATGACCATAATTCAGGAATGGTTTGAGGTAAAAAATTGAAATTTGGCATTTTTCTTAGTTTCAGCACCCACTATAAGTGTACCAACTTTCAGTAAAATCTACAAGGGTGAGGTAAAATTTTTATTTAAAGTGTGTTGATTTGACATGGAATGACTCACATGTAAAAGGTGGTGGGTAGGAATTGCAAACTCAATCTGTATATCTTTATATCCTGTTTTCATTTTGGGGGAGGGGGGACGGCGACGATGATGATGATGATGATGATGATGATGATGATGATAATAATAATAATGTGATGTTTAGAGAACAATCTGATTTGCAATATGAGTGTAAAATGACTTGTTCCACATCATGGTGATTTATCATGGAAAATGATCCATGGAACATGAAAGTACGTAACTAACTGACTTCTATGAAATACACCAATACATCACATACTATTTTAACACTTGCACCTAATTTGAAAATTTCCTTTTGATCTCTCCCAAAGAGTGTCTTGTTAGTTACTTTCAATCACTGCAGTGGTACAAAGCTGTTAATGTATTTAACATGATTTTTCAAGAACCACATCAGTTAAATGCAAGTTTTCAGACATCGATATCAAATCACTCATAATGAAGCAAAGAATACACCACACACTTATTACAGAGAAATGATTCAGTAGCAAAGTAATTTTTTTTTATCGTAAAAGGTGAACTCAATCTGAGTGGTCAGTTATGAGTAAGAAGAACACAAACAAGCTAATATTGTCTCCAAGGAAATGCAACTGAAAGGATCCTTGACATGATAGTTCAAGTTATTGAAAATAAAAAGGCAATGCCAGTAAAAGATACACAGTAGACCTCTTCCATTTTTCATAGTTTATATATGATATACGGAGGTCAAAATAACATCAAAATACTGTGAGACTTGTCTATTATTTATTACAGGATTTCTGGATTTACCTGGCAGTTTTAGGTTTTGTGACACAGCTGCACTACGGCACACACCTAAACAACAGGCTACACCACAGATCAACATATTACATATCCCAACCTTTATTTGGTATTCGCCAACTCACAACCATATTATCACCTCAGGCTAATCTACAAAACAGTCTGTCATCGCAAGCAAGATTTCAGTGAAGAGGCGGGATGTCCCAGTATCACATTCTAGCCATGATGCTAATGTTAACCCATCCACTGAACGGTGACAAAGTTAAACACTATGTTTTCCAGGTCAAGTGCCAGCTCTATGTTTCAGCCTTCGTTTATTTTTGATTTCATGTCTATCAACAACAGAACACAAACTACATTTGAATGCACACAATGTACCTGCTAAAATGTTCTCGTATCACTAGTCCATAGGTTGTAGGAAAACAAAGTATGATATCAAAATAAAACTGGCATAGTCGCTCAAGATATTTTTTCCCTTTCCGTTGAAACAAGTATACTTAAAATTACTAGCTGTAAATAACATTTAGGCAAATTGCAGATAATTTTGTTCTCAGTATTGCAACATGGTTCTTTTAACAGCCCTACTCCCTTCAAGACCTTTTTGCTCCCCACTAGTAGCAGCCACTGGTAAGGATACTCAATTTTTATCCACACTGGTGATACTTGGTGTATTACCACATATATAGTTCACATGTGAAGCTCCCAGTGTTTATTTTTTTTAAATATAATGTATCCTTTATCAACAAACATTTAATTAAAAACGTTTATTATTTCCCCCTATCGCACTCTCCTGCCTGCAATTTCATGCAGTTGCAGCCGTGGATAAATTGAGTTCACCCTCAATCTACTTAACGGCTAAAGTTCTTGCAAAAAATTCGACGCCCTTGCAACGGAAAAAGACCTGTGAAATACATCTTCAACGTTCTAACAACACGTTTTCCCACTGCTATTAAAAGAAGGGATCTACGCTACATCCACGAACATAAAATGATAAAAAATAACATTTGGCAATTCAGAGATTCAGCTTAAATTAAAAAGAAAACAAATAGTCATCCGAAGTTTATGATGTACATCAACACTGTTCGTCTAATTAATTTTTTGTTTCGTCAATAAAAAAGGCATTACAATGGCAACAATGTTTTAAGAAAAACAGAAAATACCGAACTATAGGTTCCAACAAGGTGTAAATTTATAAGTGAAAACAACGACTTCTCAAGCCTACGAAGACCATTCTGTTGCCTTCAGATGTCGGGGAATTAATTTTGACATGTTTCAAATCTATCAAATTATTCAAAATAGCATCGTTATATGGGGCACTTCATACGACTTTGACGAGTATATTCTATAAAAATACAGCATTCGCATATGGTAGCTAAATACCATCTCACAGACACATCATCTATCAGTTGTGCATCATTACAGTATATGTTTTCCTAGACGTTGACATCGAAATGATGACAGGGACACCTCTTCCAGTCTAATTCATCTCATCAATCTCTCGCAAAACATCACATCTGAAAATGCTATGGTCACAAATATTATGCTCACCGGTTCAAAACACAATGTTTATGTTACTTAACAATTTATCAACACACAATTGATGATATTTGTGGTCAAACAATTTCCAGATTACGTGTTTCTAGTTTCAGTTTACCTTTTCAACAAATGCTTTCCGCATTTCCAACTACTGTCACATTCTTTGTCCATCTCACTAACTACTTTAAGAAATGTTAAGGCACAACAATTTATTCTTCACGAGATTTCAGACATAATTACTTCGATACCGAACATTAACATTTAGGTAAACGAAAATATAACATTACGCAAGGTCATTCCACCGCTATTGTCGCTAACTAAAACATAATCACAGTGTACGGTATCATCACTATCCCTTCGACCATCACTCAAATCACTATCATGGATTGCCATGATGTGTTCAACTAATTCAAATATACAAACCAGAAGACGAAAGGCACAAATGTCCGTCCCAGCTCCATCTCTTAGCTCAACCTCAATTGCCAACGAAATATTGAACAACTTAGTTCGGAAAAGCTTCGCATAGATAGCGCCACGAACCACTTGAGCGCGAAAGTTCGCTGTCAAAATGCGTTAATCAATACAGACGGACATGAAATCTTGACAATCTACCTTTCAACCTTAATACTACAAAGGAAAACTATACTGCTACATCTTACAGCTAATGCTTAACGCAAAATCTGACTCATTTTCGCACTAAAGCAAACATTAAATTCTCCAGTTCGCAGAAACTCGTTCCACTACCAGCAGACTGGAAGTTGAAATCCAGATGAAATAAAATAAAACGTAATAATTAGTTTGTGGAAGGTGTAGCGGAAGGAATTATATGTCAGATTTCCCTCAAGGTGCTTTTGTATCACTCAAAATTGTTAGCAACTATTTAAAATGGTACAGATAATGGCAGATCACAAAGGGAGTAAGCCACGTAGCAGCTTCCATGAAAGAATACATTTTAACACATTGACTGCCACGTGAGTTAAATATAACTCACAGGAAGTGTTCTCTTCGGGCCACGTGAAGTAAATACAATTCACGGACATTTTTCAAATACAGCTCACGGACATTTTTCCATTTAAAGCTCCGTGGTGCAGTTGTAACACAGGAGCGTGGCCCCTGTAACAAATCATGTTCGTGGCCTACAGTTTTCAAGAGCTCAAGAGTAGTTATTGTAATTCGTGAGTTATATATAACGAACCCCCTGCCCCATGAACCATGGACCTTGCCGTTAGTGGGAAGGCTTTCGTGCCTCAGCGATACAGACGGCCGTACCGTAGGTGCAACCACAACGGAGGGGTATCTGTTGAGAGGCCAGACAAGCGTGTGGTTCCTGAAGAGGGGCAGCAGCCTTTTCAGTAGTTGCAAGGGCAACAGTCTGGATGATTGACTGATCTGGCCTTGTAACACTAACCAAAACGAGCTTGCCGTACTGGTACTGCGAACGGCTGAAAGTAAGGGGAAACTACAGTCGTAATCTTTCCTGAGGGCATGCAGCTTTACTGTATGATTAAATGATGATGGCATCCCCTTGGATAAAATATTCCGGAGGTAAAATAGTCCCCTATTCGGACCTCCGGGCGGGGACTACTCAAGAGGATGTCGTTATCAGGAGAAAGAAAACTGGCGTTCTACGGATCGGGGCATGGAATGTCAGATCCCTTAACCGGGCAGGTAGGTTAGCAAATTTAAAAAGGGAAATGGGTAGGTTAAAGTTAGATATAGTGGGAATTAGTGAAGTTTGGTGGCAGGAGGAACAAGACTTTTGGTCAGGTGAATACAGGGTTATAAATACAAAATCAAATAGGGGTAATGCAGGAGTAGGTTTAATAATGAATAAAAAAATAGGAGAGCGGGTAAGCTACTACAAACAGCATAGTGAACTCATAATTGTGGCCAAGATAGACACGAAGCCCACACCTACTACAGTAGTACAGGTTTATATGCCAACTAGTTCTGCAGATGACGAAGAATATGAAGAAATGTATGAGGATATAAAAGAAATTATTCAGATAGTGAAGGGAGACGAAAATTTAATAGTCATGGGTGACAGGAATTCGATAGTAGTAAAAGGAAGAGAAGGAAACGTAGTAGATGAATATGGATTGGGGGGAAGAAATGAAAGAGGAAGCCACCTGGTAGTAATTTGCACAGAGCATAACTTAATCACAGCTAACACTTGGTGCAAGAATCATAAAAGAAGGTTGTGTACATGAAAGAAGCCTGGAAACTGGAAGGTCTCAGATAAATTATATAATGGTAAGACAGAGATTCAGGAACCAGGTTTTAAATTGTCAAACATTTCCAGGGGCAGATGTGGACTCTGACCACAATCTTTTGGTCATGAACTGTAGATTAAAACTGAAGAAACTGCAAAAAGATGGGAATTTAAGGAGATGGGACATGGATAACCTAACTAAACCAGAGGTTGTACAGAGTTTCAGGGAGAGTATAAGGGAAAAATTGACAGTAATGGGGGAAAGAAATACAGCAGAAGAAGAATGGGTAGGTTTCAGGGATGAAGTAGTGAAGGCAGCAGAGGATTAAGTAGGTAAAAAGGCGAGGACCAGTAGAAATTCTTGGGTAACAGAAGAAATATCGAATTTAATTGATAAAAGGAGAAAATATAAAAACGCAGTAAATGAAGCAGGCAAAAAGGAATACAAATGTCTCAAAAATGAGATCTACAGGAAGTGCAAAATGGCTAAGCAGGGATGGCTAGAGGACAAACGTAAGGATGTAGAGGCTTATCTCACTAGGGGTAAGATAGGTACTGCCTACAGAAAAATTAAAGAGACCTTTGGAGAAAAGAGAGTCACTTGTATGAATATCAAGAGCTCAGATGGAAATCCAGTTCCAAGCAAAGAAGGGAAAGCAGAAAGGTGGAAGGAGTATATAGAGGGTCTATACAAGGGCGATGTACGTGAGGACAATATTATGGAAATGGAAGAGGATGTAGATGAAGATGAAACAGGAGATACGATACTGCATGAAGAGTATGATAGAGTACTGAAAGACCTAAGTCGAAACAAGGCCCCAGGAGTAGACAATATTCCATTAGAACTACTGACGGCCTTGGGAGAGCCAGTCCTGACAAAACTCTACCATCTGGTGAGCAAGATGTATGAGACAGGCGAAATACCGTCAGACTTCAAGTAGAATATTATAATTCCAATCCCAAAGAAAGCAGGCGTTGACAGATGTGAAAATTACGGAACTATCGGTTCAATAAGTCACAGCTGCAAAATACTAACGCGAATTCTTTACAGACGAATGGAAAAACTGGTAGAAGCCAACCTCGGGGAAGATAAGTTTGGATTCCGTAGAAATATTGGAACACGTGAGGCAATACTGACCTAATGACTCACCTTAGAAGAAAGGCAAACCTACGTTCCTAGCATTTGTAGACTTAGAGAAAGCTTTTGACAATGTTGACTGGAATACTCTCTTTCAAATTCTAAAGGTGGCAAGGGTAAAATACAGGAGCGAAAAGCTATTTACAATTTGTATAAAAACCAGATGGCAGTTATAAGAGGCGAGGGGGTCGAATTAAGTCTGGTGATGCTGATAGAATTAGATTAGGAAATGAGACACTTAAAGTAGTAAATGGGTTTTGCCATTTGTGGAGCAAAATAACTGATGATAGAGGAAGTAGAGAGGATATAAAATGTAGACTGGCAATGGCAAGGAAAGCGTTTCTGAAGAAGAGGAATTTGTTAACATCGAGTATAGATTTAAGTGTCAGGAAGTCGTTTCTGAAAGTATTTGTGTGGAGTGTAGCCCTGTATGGAAGTGAAACGTGGACGATAAGTAGTTTGGACAAGAAGAGGATTGAAGCTTTCGAAATGTGGTGCTACAGAAGAATGCTGAAGATTAGATGGGTAGATCACATAATGAGGAGGTATCGAATAGGGTTGGGGAGAAGAGGAGTTTATGCCACAACTTGACTAGAAGAAGGGATCGGCTGGTAGGACATGTTTTGAGGCATCAAGGGATCACCAATTTAGTATTGGTGGGCAGTGTGGAGGGTAAAAATCGTAGAGGGAGACCAAAAGATGAATATACTAAGCAGATTCAGAAGGATGTAGGTTGCAATAGGTACTGGGTGATGAAGAAGCTTGCACAGGATAGAGTGGCATGGAGAGCTGCATCAAACCAGTCTCAGGACTGAAGACCACAATAACAACAACAATATAACTCACATGGCTCAGTCGTATTGGGCTTTCCTTCGTTTTATTATTTATTTATTATTTAGTTTGACATATTACTTACACAGTAGATGCAAATCACATACAGTTTCATTTACATTCTTCAACTCTAATTGCAGCAACAATGAAATTGTTTCTCGAACACCTGTATGCACTGTGCTTTATGAAAAAATATTCTACGCAAAAATATGAGATGCATTCATGTCCTAAGGCCTCCGAATTTTTTTCTCCGGACTGGAAAGAGATAGAAACATGCGCATTGTTTTAAAATGAGGCCGCATTTATTGTCAATACGTCCCAGAGATGGCAGCACCGTACAGCAGATGGAATTTTACCGCCAGCGGCGAGAATGCGAACTGTTTTAAATACTTAAAATGGCGACGTTTGCCTTACTGGAACACTGTGCAATCATTCGTTTTCTGAATTTGCGTGGTGTGAAACCAATTGAAATTCATCGACAGTTGAAGGAGGCATGTGGTGATGGAGTTATGGATGTGTCGAAAGTGCGTTCGTGGGTGCGACAGTTTAATGAAGGCAGAACATCATGTGACAACAAACCGAAACAACCTCAGGCTCGCACAAGCCGGTCTGACGACATGATCGAGAAAGTGGAGAGAGTTGTTTTGGGGGATCGCCGAAGGACTGTTGAACAGATCGCCTCCAGAGTTGGCATTTCTGTGGGTTTTGTGCACACAATCCTGCACGACGACCTGAAAATGCGAAAAGTGTCATCCAGGTGGGTGCCACGAATGCTGACGGACGACCACACGGCTGCCCATGTGGCATGTTGCCAAGCAATGTTGACACGCAACGACAGCATGAAAGGGACTTTCTTTTCGTCGGTTGTGACAATGGATGAGACGTGGATGCCATTTTTCAATCCAGAGACAAAGCGCCAGTCAGCTCAATGGAAGCACACCGCCACCAAAAAAATTTCGGGTAACCGCCAGTGCTAAAAAAAATTATGGTGTCCATGTTCTGGGACAGCGAGGGTGTAATCCTTACCCATTGCGTTCCAAAGGGTACTACGGTAACAGGTGCATCCTACGAAAATTTTTTAAAGAACAAATTCCTTCCTGCACTGCAACAAAAACGTCCGGGAAGGGCTGCGCGTGTGCCGTTTCACCAAGACAACGCACCCGCACATCGAGCTAACGTTACGCAACAGTTTCTTCGTGATAACAACTTTGAAGTGATTCCTCATGCTCCCTACTCACCTGACCTGGGTGACTTTTGGCTTTTTCCAACAATGAAAGACACTCTCCGTGGCCGCACATTCACCAGCCATGCTGCTATTGCCTCAGCGATTTGCCAGTGGTCAAAACAGACTCCTAAAGAAGCCTTCGCCGTTGCCATGGAATCATGGCGTCAGCGTTGTGAAAAATGTGTGCGTCTGCAGGGCGATTACGTCGAGACGTTACGCCAGTTTCATCGATTTCGGGTGAGTAGTTAATTAGAAAAAAAATCGGAGGCCTTAGAACTTGAATGCACCTCATATGAGTCACAATTCTTACATTCCGATGCAGTTTGTTTGCATTCCTTGACAGCTTACTCTAATCAAAATTCATTCTTCATTTTTTCGTAGCACACTGTACACCTACGTCTGGCTGCTCCTATGTTCATAAGTGCACAATCTGCAGGTAATGCAGTGGCTTTGGTGAGAGATGTCTCAGGCTCATCGGCATCTTCTGTATGGAGCAGTCTCAAAGTCTCTTCCTCTTTGAATTCTGCGATTGAGAACTTCTTGTTGTTGATGTATCGGTAAATCACATGAGCATTTACTAGTGCTGACCCTGTCAACAATTCAATTGCAAGCTTCCTGTACCATTGCACATCCCGTCTTAGACAATGCGAGTACGACTTCATTTCGTCAGAAAGATCTATAAAAGACTTTGATTGATTATAGTCAGTTATCATTGCTGGTTTTTTCTTTGTTCCCTTCCTGGTTTGAATTTCTGCTTCTTCTTCTCCGTGAACAGTACACAACATGAGAACATCCCTCTTATCTTTCCATTTCAGTACTACTACACCTGAGCTACTTTCCTTTACTTTGTGTTCCCCGTTCTTCAGTTTTGCCTGTACAACATCTTGAGGATTCAGTTTTCTGTTTGATCTTACAGTACCAACTAAATGTGTTGATTGTTCAAGAAGCTCGATTGCTAGATGGACACTTGTGTTAAAATTGTCTGTATATAAGATTCTGCCCTCATTTAGTAATCCACTCATAAAGCTCATAACAACAGAAGTGGCAAGAGGAACACCAGGATTCGCATTCTTCCCACAGTAAACTTTCATATTCCAGGTATAGCCATCGCTTAGACAAAGTTTGAACAATTCAATTCCGACTTTATGGCGCTTATTCTTTATATACTGAATGAAACTTAGTATTCCTCGAAATGGCACAAGTGCTTCGTCAATGCAAACTGAATGAAACTTAGTCTTCCTCGAAATGGCAAGTGTTTCGTCAATGCAAACTTCTTTCTCAGGCACGACTGCAACTTGAAATCTCTGCAGTAATTTATCAATAAGAGATTGAATATTGAATAAGCGGTTTCCCGGTGGGCACTGATTGTTATCAGAAAATGCCACATATGTAAAAGCAGTTCAAAACGATTGCGTGAGATAACATTTTTTTACGTTGTTGTGATATTGCATATTTCTTGACCAATAATTTGGAATCCTCGGTTTTACAGTTAGTGACATCCATAACAAAAATCCTAAAAATTGTTCAATTTCAGTTTTGCTTACATCAGTCCACTATTTCAGTCGTGAATTAACAGTTACTGAATGACTTTCTAAGACTTGTTTTACGTACCATTTAGTTTGTTGAATCACATATTCTAAAATTTCATCAGTTATAAAATATTTGAAGAAATCGTATGGTGTCTTGCGTTTGAGATTTAGTGCAACAGAAGCATTTACACGAGAACTGGAATGAATAAATGTAAAGTTTTTCATATTTTTACCTGTAACTGGCCCCCAGACAATCTCATTAGAATTTGTTCTAAGTGTGTCATCTTCAGAACTTTCTGATATTACACTTACTTCAACTGAACCTGCATCAACTGCAGTAGTTATAGCACTTTGTTGTCTGGCTTTTACAGCTGTGAAGTCTGTTCCTTTGACTGAATGTGGACATAAAACTCTTCTTCCTACCTTCACTGATGTGATTCCATCATCAGAACTTCCGGTTTCGCTTCTGATCTCCTCTGGTAAAAATTCGTCTGAGCTATCACCAAATAAAGACACAGAATCTTCATCACTTATGTCCATAATTTCATCTAAAAGCTGCTGTACATGCCTTTATTCATCTTCATAACTTCTACTCGACATTTTCATCTGCCACAATATTACTTTGTTACAGAGCAAACAACAGTGAATAAAGACTGTAGCAACAATGCAGGAAAGCAATAATTGAACTGTACATAAATAATGCTGTGGAATAAAAAACTGACAGGAGTTCAAACTTAAAATTATTAGCGACATAGCAAATGACACACGTGGCACCTTTATGCTGGGGCCTTGTGAATAATATGTAACTCACATAAAAAAAATTAGAAAAAAATACTAAAATGCCATATTTTCACTTTATTTGCACTTAACAAGTTTACTTGGAGCAAACTGAAGCAGGATAGAGAAAAAAAGTAAATGGCCCCAAGGGGTCGGTAACTCAACTGTACCATGGCAATCAATGTGTTAACTTAAAGTAATTTTCAAGCAACATTTTCAATAAATAAAAGGTCAGAAATCACTCTGTTCGTTAATTCCAATGTCTGTAGGCATGCTGTGAGCACAAAACCCGAAGCTTATTTTGGCCTGTGTAACGTAACCAAAGCTATCATTGTCGTCAGCGGCAATACTGTCATTAAATGCCGCTTAAATGCAGCTTTACCACTGAGCTGCCAATATTACACAAAGCCATAGTCACCAGTTATCCTCACTGTCATTTTCTCATCGTTGAATTCATCTGTGCAACATTCGCAACATCTGTTGTTGGAATTTGACACAAGTGCTGAATTTTGTCACTGGACCAACGTAGACTAAAAGAAGGCTTTTAATGATATCAGGGTTCCGTCAAACACCCACATTGTTTATGTTCCTGGTCGTTGATTTCGTTAACTAGAGTAACATTCATCTCACTTTTCATGTCCCCGTCTTCCTGCTGTCCTCCGACAAGCAAATGTCTAATGGATAAGACTGGGCAAGCCAAAGCACTGGACCTAAATGTCCGATGCAGTAGCTTGGAAATGTGTTGTCTGGTAATTAACGCACATCCTAACTGAAGTTTGCTCAGACCATATTGTACAGACCACACAACATGGCGAAATATTAGGGGAATATGGCACATTTTCCAGTAATTTTGCAGTAGGTAGCTCAAAACTAGAAGTGTATTCTTCTATTCCGTCGTCATGCGACTACGCAGGAGTTAATCATGGATCATAATACGCCACTTTCATCCAAATTCATTTTGGTTACTATGCGCAACAACATCACAAGAATTATACATCTTCCTATGAGTTTACAATTGCCATCACTTTTGAATGTGATATATTTGGTGAAAAAAGTTTTACATTTGGGATACAACACATATTTTTCACAAAAGCTGTAATTCAATGCTAACACTTCATAGGGCGCATGCTCAGAGGAACACGTTGTGTTGGCTCATACTGGCAATCCCTCCTCGGTGTCAGTTACAACTATTACCCATAGACTCCTTCATGTCAACGTGAATCGTGCAAACACTAACAGTAAGTACCTCACGTCTGGTATCTGAGCACCATAACAGCTACATCATCATCCACTTAATTCCTGCTCCCTGTCTATTCCCATATATCACTGGTACTTAATCCAACAAGGAAGTATGCCTAAGGGTCTAAGAACATTGTGTATGAACAAAAGTCTGACATCATGTTCTGGTGCTCCAGTTTGTACCGTGAGTGATCTCAAGTTCTCCAAATTTTGCTCATCAATTACTGCTATTGGAGTAAAGATGAAGACAGTTAAGTAGTATCCTTCCTTCAATTCATTCCCTGAATTGTATTCAAATAAGATAACACTCATTCACATGATCAAAAGAATAAAAAAAATGTCTTCTTGTTGCCTGATGTGTTACTTAATCAACATGCAAGGTGATACATCAGATAGAAAACTCATTGTGACTCTTATCCAGTAGCTGATGCAAACTCTAGACTTAGACTGAAGCCATACAATATACGTACATCGACATTCTATTTTATTTTTACATCATTGCGTACAGATCATTACGACATGACAAGGTAGCTTGACAAATAAGGCACATTGCTCTAAATCTACCTAATTTCCTTCTCGGGAAAACTGTGTTCATGAGCTATATGGATATTTATTATGGTGAAGCGCGTTTTATGACAACAAAACCGTTTCTAAACCCATTTTATCCGTTGTAACTGTAGTTCCACATAGTGGACATTACCAAAACCAGTTTAAACCTGATCTGTCTGGCAGTAGCCACCGTATTGGAACGTGTGGTACTTTAATTGGAAAGTTTGTCAAACAATATTATTATGAGGCTTAGAGTTTATACACTGAAGAGCCAAAACACTGCCTAATATCGTGTAGGGCCCCCACAAGCACACAGAGGTGCCACAGTGCGACATTGCATGGACTCGACTAATGTCTGAAGTAGTGGTTGAAGGAACTGACACCATGAATCTTGCATGGCTGTCCATAAGCCCGTAAGAGTACGGGGGTGGAGATCTCCTCTGAACAGCACGTTGCAAGGCATCCCAGATATGTTCAATAACGTTCATGTCTGCGAAGTTGGTGTCCAGCAGAAGTGCTTAAACTCAGAAGAGTGTTCCTGGAGCCACTCTGCAGCAATTCTGGGCGTGTGGGATGTCGCATTGTCCTGCTGGAATTGGCCAAGTCCGTCTGAATGCACAATGGACATGAATGGATGCAGGTGATCAGACAGGATGCATATGTACGTGTCACCTGTCAGAGTCGTATCTAGATGTATCAGGGGTCCCATATCACTCCAACTGCGCACTCCCCACACCATTACAGAGTCTCCACCAGTTGAAGAGTCCCCTATTGACACGCAGGATCCATGGATTCATGAGGTTGTCTCCATACCTGTAAATATCAATCCGCTCCATACAATTTGAAACGAGACTCGTCCGACCAGGCAACATGCTTCCAGTCATCAACAGTCCAGTATCAGTGTTGACGGGCCCAGGCAAGGTGTAAAGCCTTGTGTCGTGCCATCATCAATGATATACGAGTGGACCTTTGGCTTCGAAAGCCCATATCGATTATGTTTCGTTGAATAGTTCGCACACTGACACTTCTTGATGGTCCACCGCTGAAATCTGCAGCAATTTGCGGAAGGGCTGCACTTCTGACCTGTTGAACGATTCTCTTCAGTTGTCGTTGGTCCAGTTCTTGCAGGATATTCTTCCAGTTGCAGCAATGTCGGATATTTGAGGTTTTACCGGATTCCTGGTATTCACGGTACACTCGTGAAAAGGTCATATGGGAAGATCTCCGCTTCATAGTTACCTCAGAGATGCTGTGTCCCATCGCTCGAGCGCCGACTATAACATCAAGTTCAAACTCACTTAAATCTTGATAACATGCCATTGTAGCAACAGTAACCGATCTAACAACTGCCTCAGACACTTGTCTTGTATAGGCGTTGCCAAGAGCAGCGCCCTATACCAGTTTCCTTGACGCTTCAGTGTAGTGTGTGTGTTGGGAAGCAGTTGGCAATGTTGCTCCCAACCAATGTCCCCAGTTCTGAGTTGAGTGAAAGGCTTGAACCAGAAGTGACAAGATAGGTTGTGACTTCCTTTCCTTACAGTAAATAACTGTGAACTGAAAGGTTCCCTAAATACCTTGGGGGTAACTACATGTCACAGCTGCTACCCAGGTAGCTGACTGTGTGTGGGATGTACTCTTAGTTTTTAGATTAGGCAACTGTCCATTTTGTCCATATAATGACAGCTGTAGGAGACTCCTAAGTTTCAGTGCAAGAACTGAAGAAATGCACCCTACAGAAAACACAACTTAAATAGAAATAATCAACATCTGAAAAGCCTTACTCAAAGTAGTGCCAAAAAGCAGTGGAGTTCGCAAAATACTGGATAAATAAAATTGGTTAAAGCTCGAAGAGCGGTTTTTGGTCTAAATCTAATGGTACATTTAATTATTAGCAAATAGGAAAGGGACGTGGTGTACTTACTGCAATAGGGGTTGTTGTGCCCTGATATAGACTCACACAGAAAGGGCAACTCCCAGGTAGACAATTAATAATGAACACTTCATGAGCAGTAACATAAAAAGAGACAATGCTTTTTAACCTCAAGGGTTCCAGTTAAACCTGTCACAGAAAACCCAAAAGACTTCAGGGTGCAATAAGAATTGGTAACTGTCTTATAGCTTGATAATTTGTAACAACTCCTAATTGCAGTTTCCTATTAAACACTCTCACTCTAGGTCTGATGGAATATATTTCTATACCCAGATGGACCACTATATGGACGGCGTCCGAAATGGGCAGTCATAGAAGAAGACTAAGGTCGGTAAATACAGACCCTAGCGTTGGAGTCCATGGAGTCCAAGGTCACAGAAAACTGTTCGTGGTGCACTGCTGGCAACTCGTAGAGGGCTCCAAAGCTGTTGGTGTCCAGGATGTTCATCAGCTTCAACTGGGTCATGGTTCAGTGCTGGGATTACAAGCCGTATGGATCCTTCAGAGAGATGATCCTCGATTGTTTCAGCAAACTGAACTGCTTTTGCAGCTTTTTTAAAATATAGGATGGAGCCTCTCCACATCCACCAATGTCGTGACCATCACAAAAGTTGTACTGTCACCTCCATGCTGTTAGTTTAAATGGAGGTCACAGAATGTGGGACTGTGATGCTGTCTATATGTCTAAGTAGGATTACCCGGTAACACAGGTCCGTCTAGGGGATAGAAGTGGTTGAAAAGCGAATGAAGGTTAGTGTGTTTTAGGGAAGAGGGGGAAAAATGCCAAGGCAAGCGCCAAGGGATAGTCAGGACGTGTAATAATAGTAGTAGCGACTTCCTTGCTATCTGCGATACATCATCCAAGGTTAAGGTTGTGGTTAGTTTTTTGGTATCATGCAATGCTCAGAACCATTGGATAGCTCATGGTCGTCATAAAGAGTAGCCATCCAGTCGGGAAGGGGTACTGCTGAGGCTGGGCACCTATGATGTCTTCTGGGCCAACTGCAGCGTCTGTACCTGTTACATGCCAAGGTTGTCATATGAGTGGCCAACTCGTTATAAATCGATCGTACAATGTGTGGGGTTTTGTTTGTGTTTAGTGTGCAATACAACTTCCCTGCATTGGATGCAGGATGGTCGACTTTGTACATTCAACTGGCATTGCCAGTTAGTTTTGTTGCAATGCAGGGTTTCACCATTATTTGCTTTCTTCATGGGCTTGCACTAGCCATAGATGGTTTAACTGTCCCTAGCAAACAGTGATATTTGGCGATTATGTTTCTATTTACGGCTGTGATCGTAGTTTTCCAGGTTTAGGATGAAGGTCTGTTTGAGTGTTTCGAGTTTATGTACATTTGTATGGCGTGTATTTTGAACACTTCCATAAGAGTCTCAAGGCAGTATTCCCTGTGAAGGTCCGCAGTGCGCGTGTATTGTGTAACATTGCTAAAGATATGTAGCACCTTGTTCTGTATGACCTGCAGGTGATGCCAGCATGCTGAAGCTGCGTAACCCCAGACTAGAGCTGTATACATCAGCAGAGGTCTAATTAGTGTCACGTACATACACCTCGACACCCTCCTATGCAGTGTGCTTTGCGTGTTGAGCGTTGAGTAAAACTGCTGGACCCTTGTGTTTGCTCAATTTGTTACGTATTCTGTGTGGTCTGCCCGATGTTGGTTTCCACTCTACCCAGACACTGAGGTACCAAACTTTCACAGCAGCTAGGCAGCTCCCGAAGTATGTGCCCAGTGGAAGGATATCTGTGCGTCACTCAGAGGGCAAGTGACTTACGAAGGAAAAGTAGAGCTCACGACTGCAGTGCTGTTGAGAGTGGTACTTGTGCCACTGGTGGTAAGGCTGGCACCTCTCACTGAGTCCAGCATCACATGTTACTGTATCAGCTGCATGAGTTTACTTTGGCAACAAATCAGCCTGTTGATGTTCATGTATGGAATGACTCCATACATGTGGTGCACACACTGGCCAGTACACTATACCTCGCTAATCTGGCCATTCTTCCACATACGAGTGCCAGATTAGCAGAGTGCCGGATTATTGAGAGTGCCTGAAATTTATTTTAGAAATATATGCGAGGCTTGTGAGAAAATAATGAGACTAATCTTTTATCTCACAAAGTTTTTTTTCAGGCAACAATATTCTCCCCTTCAAAGTAGTTATCTCCAGTAGCTATACACTGGCAGAGTCGTTTTTCCAGACTTGGTAGCAGTGGTGAATGCCTTCAACTGGTAGTGCCTGTAACCTGTAGATCTCATTCTTTTGAATGTTCTCCACAGTCCCAAAATCACGTCCTTTTAAGGCATTTTTCAATTTTGAGAACAGAGAAAAGTCACAAGGACTCAGATTAGGCGAACAGGGCTGTGGAGTAACAGGGGCGCCTTTTGAGGACAAAAATTTCGTGATGGAAGTGGCCGTGTGACATGGTGCATTGTCATGATGCAGCATCCACTTGTCTGCCATGTCCAGTCTCACTCGATTCATCCTTTTCCTTAGCCTTTCAAGGACAACTTTGTAAAATATCTGGTTGAAAGTTTGTCATGAAGGAACAAATTCTTTATGCACAATAATGCTACTGTCAAAAAACCAAATCAGATTTGTTTTGATCCGAGATTTGCTTATTCGAGCTTTTTTCAATCGAGGTGATGTCTCAGTGAGCCACTCCTCACCTTCCCACTTTTTCTCAGGATCGTGCTCAAAAATCCAACGACTGAACCATTTGTGGTCATTGGCAATTCTCTCAAGAAGATCAGCACACACGTTTCTACAATTGTCCTTCTGCTCAACAGTTAGGTGTTCCGGCACCATTTTGGCACAAACATGTCACTTGTGAAAACTTTGTTTAAAATCTGATGTAAGTTGAAAGTATTTAAGTTTAAAAATCACCCATAATCCTTATTGTTAAACAGCGGTCTGATCTCACAAGAGCAAGCACACATTCGACGTTTTCGTCGGTTTTTAAGGTTGAAGGTCTCCCTGAGCGAGGTTCAGCTTAAGACAAAATAAAACAAATGCAGTAAGAAAATTTTTAAACCCCCCACATACAAAACATACTTTAGTTTTCATACCTACAACAGATACAGAAGTGTCAAACCTAATAAAACAACTTAAAATTAAACATTCATCTTGCTTGGATGGTGTCACATCACATCTCATAAAGGAATGCAGTGAATGTATATTAAAACCATTGACACACATGCTGAATGCTGCGATAGAAGAAGGTATATTTCCAGATTCACTGAACGTAAGTAAAGTGAAGCCAGTATTTAAGAAAGGGAACAGGGATGAATTAGGAAATTACAGGCCAATATCATTGATCTCAGCATTTGCTAAAATCTATGAAATGATAGTAAAGAATAGAACTGTAAGTTTTATAACAAAGTACAGCATACTGCATTCATCACAACATGGTTTCAGAGAAGGGAAGTCAACAAAAACAGCATCAACAGATATAATTGAGCACATTCTTAATTTACTTGACAGGCAACAAAAGACTTGTAGGATTTTTATGGACCTATCTAAGGCATTTGATTGTGTGAACCACTCAAAATTAATGATGAAATTATATCAGTATGGAATTAGAGGAAAATCCTATAACATACTTAAATCATACATTACAAATTGGAAACAATGCACGGAAATCAGACATACTAGTGGGGGAAATATAACAAACTACAGATCAGAATTGCAAACAGTTAAACATGGTGTGACTCAAGGGTCAGTTCTTGGGCCAATATTATTTATACTCTATGTAAATTACTTCCCTAGCTATATAAATCAGAAACTTATAATGTATGCTGATGACACAACAATCATTTGCACAGCTGATGCAATGGAGGAGCTTGAGAAGGAAGCACTCCTGAATATCGAAAATACAAATAAATATTTAACACAAAATAACCTGTTTATGAATCAGTTTAAAACAATGAATGTAGTATTTCAGACCAAGCATAGTGAAAATTATAATATAAATGGAAAGACTATTAAAGAAGTAACCAGCACAAACTTTCTAGGAACTATAAGAGACAAACATTTGGCATGGGGGGAGCACATAGATGCACTGTGTAAAAAGATAAACAAACAGATCTTCATCACGCATAAAACAGCTAAGACTGTGGATGATAAAGTCCTCAGATCAATGTATTATGGACTTGTCTTCCCACATTTGTCTTATTCAGTTCATATATGGGGAAGTGCACAATCTGGCTATTTAAAAAGAATATTCACAATTCAGAAAAGGGTAGTGAGATGCATTGCAAAAATACCACCAAGACAGACCTGTAGGCAAGCTTTTGTGCACTATAATATTATGATAGTATATTCACTGTACATATACCAAAGCATAATGGCGGTAAGGTCAAGCAATAAACACCTCCTAAATAAAGATGTACACCAACACAGTATAAGAGGAAATGAAAATTACTACATGATAAACAGAAATCTAAAACTTTCTATGACTGCCCCTGCAGAAGCAGGCAAAAGGTTTTTTAATAAACGCCCCAAAATCATTAAAAAAGAAACAGACATAAAATGTTTTAAAAATCATTTGAAACTATATCTCACAGAGAAATGTAAATACAGTTTGAGTGAATACTAAGATGGTGTTTAAATATGTTGTATCATTACTGGGCAAAGAATAAATAAATAAATAAATTCATTCTCGGCCTTCCAAAAATGATTTGTGTCAGAGAAAAACTTGTGCTCTTGACAAAGAAAGTTTCCCATAGGCTTGCTTAACATAAAATGCGATGGCATAACGTTGCTCTAAATTCCGTTGTTCTATTTTCGTAAAAAACAACAAAAACACTACTTCACTGATGGCGCTTTCAAAAATCACGTGATAGCTGAGCAGTGCTGAAACTCGGACTGAGTATCTGGAATGGATGAACACACTGCTCTACACAACAAGTAGATCAACACAGCTTTGCCAGATCGGTTGCCTTGTTGCCAGTCTCATTAATTTTGTCACACACCTCATACTTTATTAAATCCAAAGATACAACTTTAAAAACATGGGGGACATACTTTATTAAACACAAAGATATAATTTTGAACATGTAGGGGATTTAATTTATTAAATCAAAAGATAAATTCATTTTCAAAGAACTCTTTGTCCTTGAGTGTGTACATAATGATACAGTAGTATCACTCTCCCAAATTTTTAAGTATCGCAATGATGATATACGACAGTAGCATGTTTTATCACACAACCACTTTAAAAGCATTATATTGGTACTGCGTGTATCTGTGTGTTGCATAATATACTCCAGGAAGATGCCTGTAGTTTCCTCTCAAGCAGCGTGAAAAATCCTCATGCTCTCTGTCCCATGTCCTCTTCTTAATCACTTTCATCAGTACTTACATACTTGCACACTTGTTACTATTTCTTCATCTTTGAAATCTTATCAGTCTTGTAGTTTTTCTGACTCACCCACTTGGGAACATCTTCATCGTCGGTTTCTCCTCCTACTGGAAGCTTGTCGAACATGCCACTGTACAAAGTATCTGCGATCAACGATTCTGAACCCACTGACTCATCACTTTCGCTCAGTACTGTATCCACCTCTGTGTAAATGGGTTACCACATACTTCTCCAGCCCTTCGTTATGGTAGCTCTCTCCATTGCATCCCATGCTGTGGCTGCTTGGAAAACAACATCACATCATTCTTGAGGGTATTTTTGTTCTGTCATTGCAACTACAAAAATGCGTGATTTTTTCACCAGACGTGTTTCGCTTTATTGAGGTAAAGCGTCATCAGTGGTTTAATTAAGTTAGTTATATTTCGATTTGCTTTTTAGATCAAAAACAGTTCGTTAAGAATAGGTTGATTTGTACTGTAATGTCTCTTGCAGCGGTCTCTCCGCGATATTTTCAGAAATTTTATAAATTATATAACTCAGTACATATCTCAAAATATCTCTTCTTATCTTACCGATTATTAATGCAAAGTAGTTTCAAGCCCAATTATTCCTTGGAGCGTCCATTTACTCCATGGAATAGCTTCTCTGCTATCTATGTTTTCTCTTATGAAAAAAATGAGGGACTTCTTGCCGATTAGTCGTGAAAGAAGGAGGATGTATATGTATGTATTGTTGAGCTAGTCGCCATCTTGATGAGATTCTGTATGAGAAGGAATTTAATACATGAACTAAACTAAAGTAAGTGTGTTTGCGTATTATTTAACTGATTATTATTGACAGTGTCTGCTTACTACGCTGTGTTGCACGGGATCAGTGGGGAACGTCTGATTTACACTGGACGAACCTGCCATTTTGTATGCTCAAGATATCCAGTTACTTCAAATAAATAGGCTAACACGGTCTTACCAGCAGATCTCCGGTCTTCCCCATGTGATCACCGAAAGTTAATAATTATTACAAATGTTTCCAGGAGATCGACTGACAATTTTCGTCGCACCGAGACTTCTAAATCGCTTCACTGCCTTATGGAATTTAAGTTAAGCTCAATTTAATCAGGATAGAACAGTATTGAACTGTGTGAATGTGATAAGCCTGCTTTGTGAATGAAAATTCCCTTAACATACGCATGCTTTTTACTATCCTGATCAGTGAAGCTAAATCAGGCCGGTGTGAGAGAGGTTTTTAAATTTTTGATCCCACACAAAAAATATTAAAGTACTTACAGTGATGTTTCGGCTGATTCCTCGCTTACATCGGAAAATGCCGTCTGCTAGCACATCGTTTTTCTGTGTTAGACGCTGATAATTTTTGGTCTAATTTTTAGATGTTCTGCAGCACTTCGCAATTCTCACAACATTACTGTATGTGTGTAATTCTATTTCATTATGTTTCTGTGTATTTATGTACTCTGTAAGAGCCTACTCTTGCGGTAGGGTTTTTTCCTTTCTTTTTTTTTTTTTAAGCGGAGGGGGAAACCATGGTGAGTGGACATAAGTATGTAGCAGTGCGATGGAGTGTGAGTTAGAGGACAAAGTGAGGAGCGAGAAGCGAATGAAACTGTGAGTGGCCGGTGGGAGTGGGAGGGGGCTGTTCTGAGAGAGTGGGAGGGGGTGAAGGATGGAAAAGGCTCTTTTCTTTTTCATATAATTTCATCAATTATTCTATATAGAGTCTGGTCTCCAATAGTTATCTGGTCATTGAGCAACTGTTTATTTTGTGTTAATGCTTTTTCTATGTGTATGCATTAACATCACATCAGTTGATTGCTTTATGCACCTTCAGCGTAGTCTCGCTAGACTCGTCTTCACATTCATTCAGCTCCTTCCTCACTGCTGGTACAAATGTTTTGTGCTATCACTGACAGAATATTTCTCTGTCTATCTGCGATTTTTCTGAGTGCAATACTGCACTGGTAGTGTATTTATGTCACTGAGCCAAACCAATGAGGACGTTGGTATTTTCCACTCACCATGAGCGGTAGTTTATGACTCCCATATGCGTTACAACACGCCATCAATGATATGCACTGCCTTGTTGCTTGTACCCACGAGATTGATGTAAGTGATGAACAAGAGGACATAGTAGGAGGGAGCAAGTTTTTAAAGGAACCTTCTCGTAAAATGAGTCTGGTTTCATCAGCTCAGTACAAGGCATCAGCAGTTAAATCTTCTTTCCCTATTATTTTCCATATTTTGTTTACAAACTCATCTGTATCTTTTTCGTTAGCTGTGTGACTCTCCCCAGTGACTGTCCCCTGCCAAACACGGTATCGTTTCTCGAAGTTTGATGGCCAACCCTCGCTTCCAGCAAACAAGTTACTACTGCTAAGTCGTTTCATTTCATTTCATTCATTATCATCCTTAGCACCATATACATGATATAGGAATTGTCATTATACTGTCCAGAATATGCACAGCAGAATATCACAAATTTCTATCAAACACATAAAATTAACATTATACAATATGTTTAAATTTAAAACATTGAAGTAATGGGTTGTTGTTTTACATGCTCTTTTAACATGTACCATATGTGATGAATTTATATACATTTAGTACATTTTGGAAAACACATATTACACATAATTTAGAGTTAAAAGGGTACAAATAAGACACAGAACTGACAATGAGAACAACATGATATTGGCAATACAGCTAACAGTTAGTGATTTAAGGGTTCAAAACATTCCTGTATGCTATAAAACATTTATTTATCGCATACTTTTTTAATTCTGACTTAAATTTTCCTTCATTTTCTGTTCCCCTGATGCAGAGTGGCAGAGCATTATCAAGCTTTTTTCCATAGTGGCTGAGATGTTTTTGTTTTTCTTGTTCTTTCTACATGCAGATTCTTACAGATACATGTATTGTAGTCATGAAGATCTGAATTTACACGTTAACTACTCAAGTGTGTTCTTGTATGCAGTATGCTTTTTAATATTTACAAAGATGGTACTGTGAGTATGTTCAGCTGCATGAACAAGGGCTTGCAAAGTGTAATAATTCTAATGGCCCTTTTCTGTAATTTAAAAACCTCTCTCAAGCGACATTTAGTTACACCACAGAATGTTATTCCATAGGATATAATAGAATCGAAATAAGCCATATACACTAATCTTGTACACTCTGCACTGCAAACTCTAGAAATTATTCTCAGTGCAAACATTGCTGAATTGTGTTTTTTGGATATGTATGTGACATGGTCTTTCCAGCTCAAGTGCTGATCGATGTACATGCCCAAAAATTTTGTACACCAGACTTTCTCTATTACATGGTCTCTCAATAATAAATGGTGATCATCCTTCTCATTTACTTTACCATACTGTATGCAATTTCTTTTATTTAAATTGAGTGTTAACTTATTAGGGTAAAACCACTGTTGCACACTCTTCAGAACGTTTTCAGCTGTAGTGAACAAGGATTTGCTGTCATCACTTATAATTATGCTCATACTATCTGCAAATAACATAATTTTGGATGATCTGTTGGGCCTTTCAGTGTCATTTATGTAGTTAATGAATAATAGGGGGCCAAGAACACTACCATGAGGGACACCTACTGCCACTTTCTTAGCATCAGATACCCACTTTATTTTTTGCTTATTCTGAGATGAGGTGAGTTCCACAACCTGAGTTCTGTCTTGGAGATAGGATTGAAACCATTTCCCCCCAATTTCACTGATTCCTATTGCCTCCAGTTTGTCAAGGAATTTGATGATCTACTGTAACGAAGGCCTTGGAAAGATCTAGGTTGATTCCTACCACACATTTGTTATTGTCTATATTTCTAATAATTTCTTCCACATAGGCCTGTAAAGCTATTTCTGTGCTGTGACCTGTACGAAAACCATGTTGATTACAATTTAGAAGATTTAAGATGTCGAGGTAGCTTATGAGTCTAACTTTCATCAGTTTTTCAAAAAAATTTGATAAAGATGGCAGGAGGGATATAGGTCTATAGTTCTGAAAAATTTTTGAATAATAGTTTAACCTTAGAAATTTTCAGCCTTTGGTAGAACACACCTTCAGTGAATGATAAATTGGCAATATGTACCAGTGGTTCCAAGATTTGTGAGGCGACTTTTTTATTATTGTCACTGGCACTTCATCTAGTCCCGCAAACATTTTGGGTTTCATACTGTTAATTAGTGCAAAATACTAACACGAATTCCTTACAGACGAATGGAAAAACGTAGAAGCTGACCTGGGTGAAGATCAGTTTGAATTCTGCAAAAATGTTGGAACACGTGAGGCAATACTGACCCTATGACTTATCTTAGAAAATAGATTAGGGAAAGGCAAACCTACGTTTCTAACATTTGTAGACTTAGAGAAAGCTTTTGACAATGTTGACTGGAATACTCTCTTTCAAATTCTGAAGGTGGCAGGGGTAAAATACAGGGAATGAAAGGCTATTTACAATTTGTACAGAAACCAGATGGCAGTTATAAGAGTCGAGGGGCATGAAAGGGAAGTAGTGGTTGGGAAGGGAGTGAGACAGGGTTGTAGCCTCTCCCCGATGTTATTCAATCTGTATATTGGGCAAATAGTAAAGGAAACAAAAGAAAAATTCGGAGTAGGAATTAAAATCCATGGAGAAGAAATAAAAACTTTTGAGGTTCGCCGATGACATTGTAATTCTATCAGAGATAGCAAAGGACTTGGAAGAGCAGCTGAATGGAATGGACCGTGTCTTGAAAGGAGGATATAAGATGAACATCAACAAAAGCAAGACGAGAATAATGGAATGTAGTCGAATTAAATCGGGCGATGCTGCGGAAATTAGATTAGGAAATCAGACACTTAAAGTAGTAAATGAGTTTTGCTAGTTGGGAGCAAAATAACTGATGATGGTCGAAGTAGAGAGGATATAAAATGTAGACTGGCAATGGCAAGGAAAGCGTTTCTGAAGAAGAGGAATTTGTTAACATCGAGTATAGATTTAAGTGTCAGGAAGTCGTTTCTGAAGGTATGTGTATGGAGTGTAGCCATGTATGGAAGTGAAACATGGACAATAAATAGTTTAGACAAGAAGATAATAGAAGCTTTCGAAATGTGTTGCTACAGAAGAATCCTGAAGGTTAGATGGATAGATCATACAACTAATGAGGAGGTATTGAATAGAATTGGAGAGAAGAGAAATTTGTTGCACAACTTGACTAGAAGAAGGGATCGGTTGGTAGGCACATTCTGAGGCATCAAGGGATCACCAATTTAGTATTGGAGGGCAGTGTAGAGGGTAAAAATCGTAGAGGGAGACCAAGAGATGAATGCACTAAACAGATTCAGAAGGATGTAGGTTGCAGTAGGTACTGGGAGATGAAGATCCTTGTGCAGGATAGAGTAGCATGGAGAGCTGCATCAAACCAGTCTCTGGACTGAAGACCACAACAACAACAACTGTTAATTAATTTCAATATTTCATATTTATTAGTGGGACTTATCATCATGCTACTGACTACTTTTGGTGTTGTTGTTTTCTCTTCTTTGGTAAAGCTCTTGCTTAATTTATCAGGTACACTTGGAAAGTAGTTGTTAATGTAATTGGGCAAGACTTCCTTCTTTATTTCAATGTTATCACTAGATTTAAGTACAAGATCCTCATCTTTAGATCTTTTTCCTAGTTCTCTTTTAACAATTTCCCACGTGGTCCTTGATTTATTGTCTGACTTCCTTATTAGTCTATCGTTACTTAATAGTTTTGCTAGAATAATTACTCTTCTATACACCTTTTTGTAGTTACTAACAAATCTTTTAAAATTAGGGTCAGTATTAGTTTTCATTGCAGAGTTTAGTCTTTTCATAGTCTTGGAAGAGTTTATAATGCCAGATGTGACCCAAGAAACTGTGTGTCTACAGCTAGACGAGTTGATTTTAACTAATCTTTTTGGAAATCACATTTCAAAGTTGGTCATGAAAAGAGAGGAGAATATATTGTATGCAGCATCTGTATCAGTTTGTGACAATAGTTCTGTCCACGATTAGTTAGTGTGACACCAAACTGGTTGCAGTTTACGGGAGAGAAAATTCTCTTATACATATGATGTACTGTTTTTGTATGTATTGGAACTGTGAGCACTTTAATAATAAGTGCATTATGATCAGATATTCCTAGGTCTATATTCGAAACTTCTGTATCTGGGCTTTCTATATTTGAAAATATATTATCCATAAGACTTTTTGAAGTGTTTGTTACCCTTTTAGGACTTTTTATATTAGAATATAGGTTGCAACTGTGTAGAATATTGAGAAATTTAATTTTAAATGACCTATCTACCAACATATTGACATTAAAGTCCCCACATACAATTATTGATGACTTCTCATCGTGTAAGATGCTCTGCAGTTCTTCAATCTTATTTTAAAAATGTTCTGGGTCACCACTTGGTGATCTATACACTGACATGACTGTTATTTTCCTATTTCTTAGATTCATTTGCACTGCTGTTGCCTCAAAATGTTTTTCTATGCCCAGGTGTTCAGCTTCAGGCCTATTTTTTAATTTAATATATGATTTTACACAAATACAGACACCCCCATTGGCTTCCTTCCTAGAAAAAATGATCAACCAAGGTATATGGGGAAATATTAATGTTTTCTAATTCATAATTTTTGCACCTGTCGGTACCAGTTTGAATTACCGTGACTGACGGTTTAACATCTGCGTGTGCTTGTAGGCTGAATAAGAGAAATAGGCTTGTCTCAGCTAGATGGAATAATTTATTTACGAAACCCTGCGGTCGGAACAGACAATGTTACACTGCAGCCGATAACTCGTGCGAAGGCGTGAGAAAAGTTTAATATAAATTCCGTATCTAACACACTTGGATTCATGCTTTCGCCACGGAGTAGAAAGTGGAAACAGGAATCAGTAATCAAAGATTAAAACACAGAACAAAGGTTGCTTGTGTATAGCGTCTCTGGCGTCCAGTGGGAAAATGTCGCAGCACTGTACTTTCAAACACCTGAGCATGTCACGGCGCTAGACGATGACAGAAGACGACATATCAGCCCCCATGGTGGAAACGGATCGACATTCCAAATAGCGTGCTGGAAAATTGACATGTCACCCGTATCTTGAGGTGCGTGGTGGTGGGTCAACTGTGGCCCCCGGATGCGTCTGTGTCGGCGACGACGTTGACGGAGTGATCGCTGAGTGAGGCGGAAGTCGTGGTAGGTCAGGCATCGTTGCTTCCGGAATGACGTACGCCGGTTTCACGCGGTCAATGGAGACTGTAGTCGGTTTCCCATTGATCAAGAAGTCCAGGGTCTTGCTTCCTCTGGTTACGACACGGTGTGGGCTGGAATACGGTCGTTGGAGCGAGGGTTTAATACCTTCCGTTCGTAACATGACTCGTGTGGAGGAGGGCAGGCCACGATGGACAAACGTGGCAGGAGTCCCATGTCGGTGAGGTTGCTGCGGACAAAGGCGAGCCACATGTTGTCGCAGTTGGCGGAGAAATTCCGGCTGGTCACCCGTAGAGATCGGCAGAGCATCGGTAGCTACGAATTCTCCTGGCAGGCGCAATGCTTCGCCATAAACCAGTTCGGCTGAAGAAGCATCCAGGTCTGGCTTGAACGTGCTTCGGAGTCGAAGTAATACCACACGAAGTGCTTTGGTCCATCTGGTGTCATGACACATTAGGGCAGCTTTTAGGGTACGGTGCCATCGCTCTATCAAACCATTGCTGGCAGGGTGATAGTTGGTTATCCGGTGAAGTGTGCCACATAATTTTGTCAACTCTCGAAACAAATCGGACTCGAATTGACGTCCCCTGTCCTTCGTAATGTGCAGCGGGCAACCAAAACGTGACACCCAGTGTGTGATGAAGGTGAATGCGATAGTTTCTGCCGTAACATTGTCCACTGGTGCAGCTTCTGGCCATCGAATGTACCGATCAATCATCGTAAGTACGTAACGGTGACCATCGCATGATGACAGTGGGCCAACAATGTCAAGGTGGACATGCGTGAATCATGCTGTCGTGATTGGAGAGCTTCCTACCGGTGAGTGGACATGGCGATTTATCTTGCTACGCTGGCATTTCAAGCAGCATCTCGCCCATTTGCGGCACTCCATTTGCATTCCAGGTCACATGTAACGCGTTGTTACTAAGCGTGTCGTAGCTCGTATGCGTGGGTGACATAAGTTGTGCAGCGAATGGAAAGCATCCTTCCGAAATTCTAGAGGTAGAAAGGGTCTCGACTTCGATGTGGACATGTCACAATATAGCTTTACGTCGCTTCCAGGAATGTCTACCAGCTGCAGGTCCAGCGCTGATTCACCATTTGACAGAGTCGCTTGTAATTCTGCATCAGCTTGCTGTGCTGCAGCGAGGTTGGCGTAATCGATCGTATTGGCAATGCTGCTGACTCTGGACAAACAATCGGCCACTACATTGTCGATTCCAGACACATGACGTATATCAGTGGTAAACTGAGAAATAAACATGAGCTGATTGTGTTGTTTGGGGGAACAGTTCATGTTGTTCTGACGGAATGCGTATGTTAGTGACTTGTGATCCATAAAGATAACAAAGTCACGTGCTTCTAGTTGAGGTCTGAAGTACACTCCTGGAAATTGAAATAAGAACACCGTGAATTCATTGTCCCAGGAAGGGGAAACTTTATTGACACATTCCTGGGGTCAGATACATCATATGATCACACTGACAGAACCACAGGCACATAGACACAGGCAACAGAGCATGCACAATGTCGGCACTAGTATAGTGTATATCCACCTTCCGCAGCAATGCAGGCTGCTATTCTCCCATGGAGACGATCGTAGAGATGCTGGATGTAGTCCTGTGGAACGGCTTGCCATGCCATTTCCACCTGGCGCCTCAGTTGGACCAGCGTTCGTGCTGGACGTGCAGACCGCGTGAGACGACGCTTCATCCAGTCCCAAACATGCTCAATGGGGGACAGATCCGGAGATCTTGCTGGCCAGGGTAGTTGACTTACACCTTCTAGAGCACGTTGGGTGGCACGGGATACATGCGGACGTGCATTGGCCTGTTGGAACAGCAAGTTCCCTTGCCGGTCTAGGAATGGTAGAACGATGGGTTCGATGACGGTTTGGATGTACCGTGCACTATTCAGTGTCCCCTCGACGATCACCAGTGGTGTACGGCCAGTGTAGGAGATCGCTCCCCACACCATGATGCCGGGTGTTGGCCCTGTGTGCCTCGGTCGTATGCAGTCCTGATTGTGGCGCTCACCTGCACGGCGCCAAACACGCATACGACCATCATTTGCACCAAGGCAGAAGCGACTCTCATCGCTGAAGACGACACGTCTCCATTCGTCCCTCCATTCACGCCTGTCGTGACACCACTGGAGGCGGGCTGCACGATGTTGGGGCGTGAGCGGAAGACGGCCTAACGGTGTGCGGGACCGTAGCCCAGCTTCATGGAGACGATTGCGAATGGTCCTCGCCGATACCCCAGGAGCAACAGTGTCCCTAATTTGCTGGGAAGTGGCGGTGCGGTCCCCTACGGCACTGCGTAGGATCCTACGGTCTTGGCGTGCATCCGTGCGTCGCTGCGGTCCGGTCCCAGGTCGACGGGCACGTGCACCTTCCGCCGACCACAGGCGACAACATCGATGTACTGTGGAGACCTCACGCCCCACGTGTTGAGCAATTCGGCGGTACGTCCACCCGGCCTCCCGCATGCCCACTATACGCCCTCGCTCAAAGTCCGTCAACTGCACATACGGTTCACGTCCACGCTGTCGCGGCATGCTACCAGTGTTAAAGACTGCGATGGAGCTCCGTATGCCACGGCAAACTGGCTGACACTGACGGCGGCGGTGCACAAATGCTGCGCAGCTAGCACCATTCGACGGCCAACACCGCGGTTCCTGGTGTGTCCGCTGTGCCGTGCATGTGATCATTGCTTGTACAGCCCTCTCGCAGTGTCCGGAGCAAGTGTGGTGGGTCTGACACACCGGTGCCAATGTGTTCTTTTTTCCATTTCCAGGAGTGTACTTGACAGATTCGTAAATGGCCAGAAGTTCTCTGTCGTATG
This sequence comes from Schistocerca cancellata, assembly GCF_023864275.1. Classification (NCBI taxonomy): domain Eukaryota; kingdom Metazoa; phylum Arthropoda; class Insecta; order Orthoptera; family Acrididae; genus Schistocerca; species Schistocerca cancellata. The sequence continues at coordinate 525,400,775 of NC_064633.1, forward strand.
CGCTCCAAAGTCTCTGTGAGGTTATCAACTTGCGTGAAAAAAATGCGAGTGACTGCCACGTGTCACTACATTGTTGTTGCAACACAGCGCCGACTGCGGTCTGGCTAGCGTCGACTACCAGTGCTAACGTGGCGGTAGGATCTGGATGTGTCAGCAGGACTGCGTTAGCGGTGCTTTTCTTGGCCGCTTCAAACGCGACAGTCATTTCGTGAGTCCAAGTTATGGGCGCATTACCCTTGGCTTTCGGACCAGTTAGTGCTGCGACTAAAGGTTCCTGTAGCTCAGCAGTGTGTGGCAAATGGCGGCGGTAAAAATTTAACATCCCGAGGAAACGCCGTAGTTCCTTGGCTGTAGCGGGTCTCGGAATGCGCGAAATGGCTTCCACCTTCTCAGGTAGTGGTAGCGATCCTGCCGCAGAAATTCTACGACCAAGAAAGTCTACTTCAGGCTGACCAAAGACACATTTTGAGGTATTGAGCACGATTTCGTAGTGTTCCAATCGCTTGAATACTTCGGTTAGATGGTGGCGATGTTCCTCAGGCGACGACGAAAAAACCAAAATGTCTGTGAGGCATTCCTCAGTCCAAAAGTCATGAACATGTTCTCGAATGAACCAAAAGGAGTGATGATTGCTGTCGTTGGAATGTCACTTTCGGCTACAGGTATCTATGTGTAGGCCTTTGCACAGTCTAACACAGTGAACACTACTGAGCCACTCAATGCGTAATTGTAATCACACAACAAGGGTACGGGATAACGATCAGGTATTGTCCGGGCGTTCAGGGCTCTATAATCGTTGCACGGTCTCCATGCACCCTCCTTCTTTGGTACTAGATGTAATGGTGAGGACCAAGGGCTGTTGGAAGGCCAGCCGGCCAGGGTGGTCGAGCGGTTCTAGGCGCTACAGTCTGGAACCGAGCGACCGCTAAGGTCGCAGGTTCGAATCCTGACTCGGGCATGGATGTGTGTGATGTCCTTAGGTTGGTTAGGTTTAAGTAGTTCTAAGTTCTAGGGGACTGATGACCTCAGAAGTTAAGTCCCATAGTGCTCAGAGCCATCTGAACCATTTTTTTGTTGGAAGGCCGGATTACACTTTCGCGCAACATACAGTCAAATTCAGCCTTTGCTATTTTGAGGCGATCTGGGGCTAAACGTCGCGGCCTACAACAGGTAGGTGGTCCGTCATTAGTAACAATATAATGGACGGTATCAAGTCTTACCTCCTTAGGTGCTTCGGATGGTCGCATCAGGGCTGGAAATCCTCGCAGTAGCTCCGCGTACTCGCCATCCACTACCTGAATTACCTTGGCAGTATGGACAACGGCATCTCGATGGAATCAGGAAGTTGTTAGGCCGGTGGTGTTGTCGACCAGGCGAGAGTTCCTTATGTCAGGCAGCAGGTTGTTCTGGGCGAGGAAGTCGGCTCCGATGGTTGGTTCGGCGACGTCCGCGACGGTGAAGTCCCACGCGAAAGCGCGCCGCAACCCGAGGTCGAGTTCCAAGCGCATCGTGCCATACGTCGTAATCCGGGAGTTATTAGCAGCTGTGAGGCATATGGGCGTAGACGGTCGCTTCTGACGACTTCGAGGAAAGATTGACAAATCGGAACCAGTGTCTACTAAGTACTTCCAGGTGGAACGTCGGTCACTTACAAACAGGCGCCTGGATGTCGGACAGCAACCGGAGAAGGCGCTCAGTTCCGATCGCCGCTGCCCTTTGGGTAGGCGCAGGGTGTCGTACACTTACGTGATTGCTCGCCAAACTTGCGATAGTACCAACAGACTGTTCTGTGCCTGTCGTAGTCGAGGCTCTCGATGATCGGCTGCGTGAGCGACGACGGAATCGATGTCGGCTCCTGTTGTCCGTGTCGCGGCAGTGTAACAGTTCGCTGATTTGCCGTGATAATAAGTCCACTTTGTTGGCGAGAACATCATAAACCGCGCGCGAGACAGTTGTCGCCGCGCAGGCGCACGCCGCGGTGGCGGAGCTAACTATTGACGGCGTCATTGCTCTTGGATCTTATCGGCTAAATCGGCCACTGCATCTAAAGACGCGTCAACCTGTGACACCACGATTGGCGGTAACCGGCTGCTCCAGATCGTGCGCAGTAAGCTGTCCGGGACTGTACCTGCGTCTACTTTACTCCGCAGATGACGTAGGTATTCTGAAGGTTTCTTATCGCCGATGTCCTCTTGGGTAAGCACCTGCCGTATTTATTCTTCTTGCGAAGCGGACACGCGCCGAATTACTTCTGCCTTCAATCGATCGTAGCTGTTCGTTCCCGGCGGGCTAATTATGATGTCTTGAACCTGAGCGGCGTACTGGTGGTCCAGTTGGCTGACCACCAGCGCGAATTTCGTGGCGTCGGCCGTGATACCCGCGTAGGAAAAATTTGCTTCGACTTGCGCAAACCACAGGGATGGATTGGGCGGCCAGAAGGGTGGTAGTCGCACCGCTAGACGCGCCACACAAGTACACTACTGGCCATTAAAATTGCTACACCTCGAAGATGACTTGCTACAGACGCGAAATTTAACCGACAGGAAGAAGATGCTATGATATGCAAATGATTAGTTTATCAGACTATTCACACAAGGTTGGCGCCGGTGGCGACACGTACAACGTGCTGACATGAGGAAAGTTCCCAACCGATTTCTCATACACAAACAGCAGTTGACCGGCGTTGCCTGGTGAAATGTTGTTGTGATGCCTCGTGTAAGGAGGAGAAATGCGTACCATCACTTTCCGAGTTTGATAAGGGTCGGATTGTAGCCTATCGCGATTGCAGTTTATCGTACCGTGACATTGCTGCTTGCGTTGGTCGAGATCGAATGACTGTTAGCAGAATATGGATTCGGTGGGCTCAGGAGGGTAATACGGAACGCCGTGCTGGATCCCAACGGCCTCGTATCACTAGCAGTCGAGATGACAGGCATCTTATCCCCATGGCTGTAACGGATCGTGCAGCCACGTCTCGATCCCTGAGTCAACAGATGGGGACGTTTGCAAGACAACAACCATCTGTTGTTTAAAGCTTTCCCGGCGTACTGATTTTTCCATAAAAACACGGGAGAACTGCCGGATATCAGTAAGTTACTGATATCCGTCAGTTCTCCCGTGTTTTTATGGAACAACAACCATCTGCACGAACAGTTCGACGACGTTTGCAGCAGCATGGACTATAAACTCGGAGACCGTGGCTGCGGTTACCCTTGACGCTGCATCACAGACAGGAGCGCCTGCGATGGTGTACTCAACGACGAACCTGGGTGCACGAATGGCAAAACGTCATTTTTTCGGATGAATCCAGGTTCTGTTTACAGCATCATGATGGTCGCATCCGTGTTTGGTGACATGCGGTGAACGCACATAGGAAGCGTGTATTCGTCATCGCCATACTGGCGTATCACCAGGTGTGATGGTATGGGATGCCAATGGTTCCACGTCTCGGTCACCTCTTGTTCGCATTGACGGCACTTTCAACAGTGGACGTTACGTTTCAGATGTGTTACGACCCGTGGCTCTACCTCTCATTCGATCCCTGCGAAACCCTACATTTCAGCAGGATAATGCACGACCGCATGTTGCAGGTCCTGTACGGGCCTTTCTGGATACAGAAAATGTTCGACTGCTGCCCTGGCCAGCACATTCTCCAAATCTCTCACCAATTTAAAACGTCTGGTCAATGGTGGCCGAGTAACTGGCTCGTGATAATACGCCAGTCACTACTCGTGATGAACTGTGGTATCGTGTTGAAGCTGCATGGGCAGCTGTACCTTTACACGCCATCCAAGCTTTGTTTGACCCAATGCCCAGGCGTATCAAGGCCGTTATTACGGCCAGAGGTGGTTGTTCTGGGTACTGATTTCTCAGGATCTATGGACCCAAATTGCGTGAAAATGTAATCACATGTCAGTTCTAGTATAATATATTTGTCTAATGAATACCCGCTTATCATCTGCATTTCCTCTAGTTGTAGAAATTTTAATGGCCAGTTGTGTATTTGTCGGCTCTGGTGGATTCGCCATCTCAATTTCTTGTAAGGACTTCTCGTAAATTCAGCGCGCACGCAGGAGATCACTTCGGGGTCACCACCTTGTCGGTACCGGTTTCAATTACCGCGATCGACGGTTTAACATCTGCGTGTGCTTGTAGGCTGAATAAGAGACGTAGGCTTGTCCCAGCTTGATGGAATAATTTATTTACGAAACCCTGCGGTCGGAACAGACAATATTATACTGCAACCGACAACTCCTGCGAAGGCGTGTGAAAAGTTCAGTATGGTAAATTATTCCGTATCTAACACACTTGGATTCACGCTTTCGCCACGGAGTAGAACGTGAAAACAGAAATCAAAGATCAAAGAATAAAACACAGAACAAATGTTGCTTGTGTACTGCGGCTCTGGCGTCCAGCGGGAAAGTTTCGCAGCACTGTACTTACAAACACCCGAGCATGTCACGGCGCTAGACGATGACAGAAGACGCCACAGCACCAATGCTCTTGAATAAAAATACAAATACAATCAACACACTATTCACTGGCCTCAATCTCGAGATCTAGAATTTTATTTTTGAGACGCTGTGTATTAAGGCTAAGTAATTTTAAGCTGTTGCAACTCGGTTGAGAGGAACTCTTACTTGTATTGTCTGGTGTCAACGGTTTCTTCGTGTTCAGGCTGGGTACTAAACATCCTTTAGGGACACAGGTTTCCTGTATCTTGTCTTTCTTTCTTCTGGATGTGCTGCAACTTTTGATGCTGGAATTCCTGTTGTATCTGATGCCTCGCTGGCCGTAAGCACATTTCTTGCTAATGATGCCGCTGTATAGTCTGTAGCTGCTTCTGATACTGTTGAAGTTATTGTGGAGGCTTCATTTGCTTCAGCTACTTTTGTGGCAAGTGAAGATTCTGCTGCTGGATCTGTTGCTGGTGAATGTTTCATTTTTGGCCCCAGGAGTAGACAACATTCCATTTGAACTACTGACGGCCTTGGGAGAGCCAGTCCTGACAAAACTCTACCATCTGGTGAGCAAGATGTATGAGACCAGCGAAATACCCTCAGACTTCAAGAAGAATATAATAATTCCAATCCCAAAGAAAGCAGGTGTTGACAGATGTGAAAATTACCGAACTATCAGTTTAATAAGTCACAGCTGCAAAATACTAACGCGAATTCTTTACAGACGAATGGAAAAACTGGTAGAAGCCGACCTCGGGGAAGAACAGTTTGGATTCCGTAGAAATGTTGGAACACGTGAGGCAATACTGACCCTACGACTTATCTTAGAAAATAGATTAAGGAAAGGCAAACCTACGCTTCTAGCATTTGTAGACTTAGAGAAAGCTTTTGACAATTTTGACTGGAATACTCTCTTTCAAATTCTGAAGGTGGCAGGCGTAAAATACAAGGAGCGAAAGACTATTAACAATTTGTACAGAAACCAGATGACAGTTATGAGTCGAGGGGCAGGAAAGGGAAGCAGTGGTTGGGAAGGGAGTGAGACAGGGTTGTAGCCTATCCCCAGTGTTATTCAATCTGTATATTGGGCAAGCAGTAAAGGAAACAAAAGAAAAATTCGGAGTTGAAATTAAAATCCATGGAGAAGAAATAAAAACTTTGAGGTTCGCCGATGACATTGTAATTCTATCAGAGACAGCAAAGGACCTGGAAGAGCAGCTGAATTGAATGGACCATGTCTTGAAAGGAGGATATAAGACGAACATCAACAAAAACAAAACGAGCATCATAGAACGTAGTCGAATTGAATCGAGTGTTGCTGCGAGAATTAGATTAGGAAATGAGACACTTAAAGTAGTAAATGAGTTTTGCCATATGGGGAGCAAAATAACTGATGATGGTGGAAGAAGAGAGGATATAAAATGTAGACTGGCAATGGCAAGGTAAGCGTTTCTTAAGAAGAGAAATTTGTTAACATCGAGTATAGATTTAAGTGTCAGGAAGTCGTTTCTGAAAGTATTTGTATGAAGTGTAGCCATGTATGGAAATGAAAAATGGACGATAAATAGTTTGGACAAGAAGAGGATGGAAGCTTTCGAAATGTGGTGCTACAGAAGAATCCTGAAGATTAGATGGGTAGATCACATAACTAATCAGGAGGTATTGAATAGAATTGGGGAGAAGAGGAGTTTGTGGCACAACTTGACAGGAAGAAGGGATCGGTTGGTAGGACATGTTCTGAGGCATCAAGGGATCACCAATTTAGTATTGGAGGGCAGCGTGGAGGGTAAAAATCGTAGAGGGAGACCAAGAGATGAATACACTAAGCAGATTCAGAAGGATGTAGGTTGCAGTAAGTACTTGGAGATGACGAAGCTTGCACAGGATAGAATAGCATGGAGAGCTGTATCAAACCAGTCTCAGGACTTAAGACCACCACAACAACAACAAGGACCAGAGGTGGACCAACGTATTGCTGATTTGCTCAATTTATGAGGCACCTGCTCTCGAATTTCATCAAATTTTTCTGAGATTGTAGTCATTTGTTTGTACATGTACGCCACACCTACCTATTTCCATCCCAGTCGTATAATTCCTTCATAGTGATCCTTTTTTTTTTGTCTTAGTGTGTAGTTGTTCGTCCAGCATTACACTCAGTAGCAGTACCTTTCTGTGAAGAAACTTGATTCAATTCACAATATCTATGATTCCGAGTTTCCTCTTGACATGTAGCGTAATGTGTTTACTTTTAAAAGACATAATACTGAACTGTAAAGAATGCCACAGTTTCAAATATGTATAACTCTTCACCTGAACAGGCCTTGGAAGGCCAACAGTACCAGCTGACATGTATCAGTGGATGCAGATATGGGGAGTAATATGGTCGGCACACCACTCTCCAGGCCATTCTCAGTTCTCGTGACCAGAGCCACTACTTCTGAATGAAGTAGCTCCTCAGTTGGCCTCTCAAGTGCTGAGTGTAGCCTGCTTGCCAACAACACGCGGCATACCCGGACGGTGACCCTTCCAAGCCAAGCCAGACAGCACTTAAACTCCGTGATCTGACAGGAACCAATGTTACTGCTGCGGCAAGACCGTTAGCCAAATCTGGATACCATTGTTTAATATTGTAATTCAATAACAATACTGCTGCGAAAAATAATTAATTTTGTGTGACATTTCAGATGTGGGCTGGATCACTGAGGGGCGGACTACCGAGGGCTGGACTAGCGAGAGTTCGATATATTTAGATTGCTGGTGTGTGTGCTGACTTTGGCGAGAGATGTTCACAAAACTCAAGCACAGTAATACACCTGACGTGGAGGGTCCCGGATGGCTGTAACGGCTGGTGAATAGTTAGAATATAGCGTCCCTCCCCCTTTCGAAGAGATGGTGAAGCCATCTTGGTGAAGTGTGATGACTTAGCCTTCTTTCTCCGCTCCACCCTCTCCCCACCTGAGTTATGTACGAGTATGAATGTATCATGTATGCATGTTGTTGCAGAAAGAGAAAGGTTTGGGAGGAAGTAAGAAGCTGCTGTTTCTGTTGAGGTCAGACACACTTTTATAACAACGTTGCCATAGAGATAAAAATGAGGAGAATTGTAATGATGTCAAAACCTTGAAGCCGACGTCCGCCATCTTAACTACTTCCTTCATGTGTTTTGGTTGTTCCGAGTCGTGAAAGTTGATTGTTCAAAAACGCCAGCTTGCATCGTTTATGGCTATACTACTCATTATCATCTTATTCTAAAGTTTTTTATTGGAAAGTGTTTTGTCATAATATATGAAATGCAAGAGTCCCAAAAGACAGTAGATGAATAATGTATGAATAAAATCATATCTGCCTGCAGTGACATTCATCATTGGTTGAAATATTAGGAAGCGGAAGATTCTTCTGGTAATCAACGCAGAATGTTTTCTTAATCACAGATTTTATGAACTTCAAACATTCAGAATGTTTCATGTAGAAAAATGTATCAGCTTTTTTCTTATGTAGTTCATTTTAAGCCATTAGATGGGGTTTCCACTTATTAAAAGTTTGTATCTCAGATGCATCTTTCTCATTGGTTATTTGTGAATCACGTTTAGAAAAGGTTGGCTCTAAATTTGTTACACACTGAACATGTGTGTGTTCTGATGTGCCAAAAATTTGTGTCATAGTTAGTTACAAAAATCGATCAGTATTGTTTGTATGACACAAGGTTGGGAGGATTTTTCTCTGAATATAACAGATATAGTTTTCAAATATAAGCTCCTCTGGTAAATATAGCCGTTCGCTACCATGAATGTTATAATGTGAACTCTGGTGTCTCAATGTCTGTGTATACTGATACACTTTAGATACAGTTTCTCCTTTAAGCGTGTTTGGTCTGGTGTTATATTTTCCTCTGGTCTCCACATGTGCTTTCATTGCAGTAGCCAATGCCTTTCTACAAGTAGTAAGACGTCTGTTGATGATACTGTAATAGGATGACTGGAGAGGGTGACGTGGTCAGGGTTGTTGGGTGTGGCTGGGTAGAAGAAGGTGGCTGTCTTTAGCAATCTTCCTCTTTATTGTTGGTTCTTCCAATAGATTTTCAGATAGCTCAGCCCCACCGCTCGTGTCATGGTGGAGACGTGCTGATGTGCACAGCCTGGGGAATGCGACGCCAGGCTCAGTCAGCGGCTGTGCAGGCGGTAGGAGGTTAGCAGCACGAGGCCCGACCCATCTTGCCTCCTGCAGACGCTGCAGGTCGTGACGACACCGGGAGTCGCCGGTGCAGCAGCGGGCAATGGCCTCCGCCGGCCAGTCCTCGGGGACAGCGTCACTGATGACGACGACGTAACAGCGACCGAACGCCCAATCGGTCTAACCGATGCCGACGCCCACCTCTGATGCCCTTAAATAGTGCAGACCGCTGCTGAATCAGCCGGTTATGCGGCGCCGTGTTTATTAGAATGTTCCCGATGAGTTGGCTAACGCAACCACGCCACACGTGGCCCGAGCCTGCGTAATTCTGCTAATGCTGCGTTCTGGCTGTTGATGGCTGCCACCCACGTACCAACATACCGACACTCGTTGCAAAACTGTGTCACCTGCATAACGCGCCGGCCAGCCTTTGTCCGCCGTCTGCCGTGAGGCTGGCACATTGCGCACTGAAACATACTAAATCACAATTTCGCACCATATTTCCTAAAAATAACCCTTTGTCCTCTACAATTCCTCCCTCGTACGAAAAGAATTCGTCCTCGAATTCGACCAAAAAGTCAAAACAACTACAGTTCACTTCACAAACACCACAACATGCGATTGATTCACTATTTACACTGTGTTCATTCACTTCTATCCTCAGTCTAATCTTTGTTCATTGAACTTTCCTTAATCCTCCCCGAAGTTGTTCCGAAGGTAACAGTACCAGGCTTAGGTGCCCACGCATTGCGTGCAACAAAGCCTCCTGTAATTCCGTGGCTTTTATGTGTGCTTCTGTAGAACTATCAGTTTTTAGGATACGGACACCTGCGTCTAACCATCGTTTTTCCCTACGGGCGTGCGGGATTAACCTGGCAGTTTGCCGCAACTGAGCTTGTAAGCATGCAATAGCTGATCGTAGTAGCTGATATTCCCCCTGTGTGTCATTAAACCTTGACTGATTAGCCACCATGGAATGAAGTTCATTAAATGTATCCTCTAATTTACAGATTTCGTCTTCAACCGCCCAAATATTACAGTCCACCCTTAAGGTCCATTGATGTTCGGACATAATTACGTTCGCTTGTCGCGAGAACAAAACACCACTTGATATAGGACGTACCTTTAAGGCTTCAGCTAAGTTGCAACAGCGAAACAGAATAAATATGCTGAGAGATAGTGCACACCTTCCCTCTTCCCTCTTCAGTGCAACCATTGACGCTGGAACTGCTGGTCTTACCTCCATAGAAAGAAAAGAAAAACAACTCACATTAGCCCTTCCTTTTTACACGTGGCCTAAGACACAATTGCATGTCTGATCGCTTCCACAATTAACTTGGTTCTCTTGTTTATCTACTCCTTTCTTATTCTTTTTCTTAGATTCATCTTTCTCTCGACTAGAAGTTACTGCATACAATGAAGGAAGTTCCTCAAAATTCCCCTTGAAAGGCCTAATTTGGCTCACATGCACAATAGTAGGGCGAGTTGGAAGCTGTAATTTTACATTCACCGGCGATGTCATCTCGATCACCTGGAAAGGACCTTGATAACGGGATACAATTTTTTTTGTTTTCCCTTTTGGCACATACGGATTAGTCATCATCACCCATTGTCCTACATGATGTTTGGGTAAGGCCTCCTTTCTATTGTGAACTTTGTCCTGTGTCTCTAACGCTTTAGTGTTCATTTTTTTCACTTGTCGCCAGATTGTTTTCAACTTTGTGGGTAAATCCTTAACAGCCGAAATATCGGTTACTGTTGGGGTCTTGAGCAATTCAAACGGAGATGGCATCTTCCGACCGAACAGTACTTCATACGGAGACAATCATGTACTTTCATGCACTTTCGAATTATACGCTGTGGTTACAAACGCCAATAAGTTATCCCAATTGTAGTGTTGCGAATTTACATAATAACTTAACATCTTAGCTATTGTACGATGAACTCTCTCGGTCCGACCATTAGCCTGCAGGTGTAACGCGCTCGTTTTCAATTTCTTTACATGCAACAACTGTTGCATCAAATCGGACATAAAGTTTGTCCCTTGATGTGTAATTATAGTTTCGGGTGTTCCGAATTTCAACATCCATTGATGTACCATGGCGTGCGCCACTGTTTCGGCTCACTGGTCCGGAATAGCTGTCATAGACACAGAGCGCGAAAAATGATCTATTATTGTTAAAACATAGTGATTACCCTCTGGTGTTTGCACAAACGGTCCCAAGACGTCTAAGCCAAGTAATTGAAAAGGTCTATCCGCTTCCGGTAGTCGTTGCAACACAATTTTCTGATAACTCAATTCCGCCCGTTGAGCACACGGAATGCAATTCTTTATGTACTGATCGGCGTCTTGCCTATGCGTTGACCACCAATAACTCTGTGCTACCCTCCTTTCCGTTGCTCGTCGACCCGAATGACCAGAAAACATTGAATCATGTGCTTGCCTTAAAATTTCGCTTCGCAATTTTTCTGGCACGACTATGCGTGGACCGTTCCTAGTTTTACAGTACAATATCCTGTCTTCCATGACGAACCGTCACTGCGAGGTAAATGGTTGACAATCTGTGTCGCCGGTTTGTGCCTCCTCCCATTCGTTCTAATTTATTCCTTTGGATTCCATGGCGCATACTTTACGACTCAGACCATCCGCGTTTCCATGCGATTTACCCGGTCAATGAATACCTTCTAAACCATACTCACTAAGACGGAAATCCCACTTAGTTAATTTACTCGTTGGGTCTTTAAGCCCTAACAACGACTTAAGTGCTGCATGGTCAGTAATCACCTTGAAACGTCGTCCATACAAATAACACCGGAAATGGTTATTCCGAAAATTAATGCCAATAACTCCTTCTCAGTTGTTGAGTAATTTTTTTCTGCATTGTTTAGCTGTATGGAAGCATATGCTATCGGGTGTTCCTGCCCATCTATTTCCTGAGATAATACAATACCCAAAGCAAAATTGCTAGAGTCAGAAGATAATATAAACTGTTTGCTAAAATCTGGAAAAGCCAAGATCAGACTAGATGTTAACAAATTTTTGAACTTTTGAAAAGCCTCTTTGCATTCTGCTGACCAGTGAAATTTTGCTCCCTTCTTTAACAACTGCGTGAGGGGCCTTGCAATTTCCGCAAATTCTGGAATATACCTCCTGTAAAAATTGGCGAGACCTAAATAAGACTGCAACTCTTTTACTTTTGTAGGTGTCAGAAAATTCATTACCGCCTCTACAAGTTTTGGATCCGTGCGGACACCCTCCTGTCCTATAATATGACCTAAATAACGGATTTCTTGCAACAAAAAATGACATTTTTCCATATGAAGAGTTAACCACGCTGCTTTCACACGATCGAAAAATTCGCGCAAACGGCGCACATGTTCTTGCACGTCCTTTGAGAAAACAATTATGTCGTCCAAATATACCATACACTGATTAGGTTCCAGCCCTCGTAACACGCTATCTAGTAACTGATTGTAGGTTGCTGGAGCATTTTGAGTCTGAAAGGCATTCGCCGATACTGACAATGACCTGTAGATGTTGAAAAAGCTGTCTTCGGTCGGTCTTTCCCATCGACCTCCAACTGGTGGTACCCGCTTTGAAGATCCAAGGTCATGAAGTACCGACACTGACCCAAATTATCCAGAGTTTCAGTGATATTAGGCAATGGGTATGCATCCAATACAGTTTTTTGATTCAGGAAACGATAATAACAACAAAAACGTTATGCCTTGCCACCATCAGGGGATTTTTTACCCACTATTACGACAGGAGTGGACCAGGGACTACTACAGGTTTCTGTTATTCCATCCCTAAGCTGCTGATTAATAAATTCTTCCATGACAGGCTGTAAACTTCTTGGAACACGATATGGACGTTTATACACCGGTGCTTCATTCCCAGGGGGGATGTAACGCTGAACTAATGGTGTAGCGGGCAGTGGACCATGAGAATTAAATAACTCTTTATATTCCGTCAAAAAGTTATCCATGACTTCTCTGTCTTACCCTTCTAAATGTGCTACTTTACCCCTCAGTGTGGACCACCTGACAGACTCTCCCGGCATTGTGTAATCTGCTGCAAAACCCTTATCCAGTTCATCTTCCCCTATTGTCTCCAGATTGGCTATTACGGTACCCCGTGCCAACTGCACCTCTTCAAGCCCAAAGTTATCAATACTGACAGGCACAACCTTTTTTCCTTCTATCTCCCGCACGTAGTACACGCTACGGCGCATAAAACGCTTCATTTTATCCAGCGGCTCATTCTCAGGCGAAAGTTCAACGACACACAACGAATTTACCGACACGCTAGCTCCACCATCTGCCCAGATTATTTTCCCTGTACCCTTCGATATAGTATACCGCGAGTTAACCCTAAGGGACCTTGTACGCAGTTTAGGTGGCAAACCCGATGTGTGGATGGTTCCTTGCGACAGTAATTGTTTTTAGGCCACAGAATCTAGGCGAAATTGTATTCCATCCAGTTCTACTGTACGCTGTTCCTGGTTAACTTTTGCGTGATGCGCAACCAGGAAGTATGACCTCATAGCTGCTGCCACCAACTGGAAGAACTTCTACCTTCACCTGGAAGTTCCTCATTTCAACTCAGAAGTTTAACACTGCTGATCCGAGTGACTTCACCTGTCCCCCACCCACGCCACTTAACGTCCAGTGTGGTGGTTTTATTTCTACTTTACCGAGTACATTTCCACTCGCCATGGATACCTGAGACCCGGTATCCAATAAAAATCGACACGGTCTCTCCCTCACCAAGTTGGTCACAAAAAAGTCTGCCACTGATTATGCACTAGCATTAATCCGTACCGGGGGTTTTGCACTGTGGACACACCACCCGCCGGCCGCGGTGGCCAAGCGGTTAAAGGCGCTACAGTCTGGAACCGCGCGGCCGCTACGGTCGCAGGTTCGAATCCTACCTCGGGCATGGATGTGTGTGATGTCCTTAGGTTAGTTAGGTTTAAGTAGTTCTAAGTTCTAGGGGACTGATGACCTTAGAAGTTAAGTCCCATAGTGCTCAGAGCCATTTGAACCATTTGAACACACCACCCCCTGCCCCATTTAACTGAAAGGGGTGCGGCCCACCTTGCGGTTTCCTATCATGTTTCTACCAGGACCCATTGCAATTACGCTCCTGATGACCCCAATGTCTGCATTTTCTGCACTGCACTTCCTTGCAATCGCGTCTAATGTGTCCTATCTGACCACATCTTAAACATTTTATTTCTGCATTAAACACTGCTTTCCTGTCCTGCGTCTTTGTTACTGCTTCAACTTCCTCTATCGCCATAGCGATTCCGACTGCCTCATTAAGAGTCTTAGGGAATTCCATCCTAATCTTGCGGGAGGTTTTGGGTTGTATTCCCCACAAAAATGCGTCTAGTGCCCTCTGCTCAGCTTCCTGCAGAATGGCTTCATTAACCCTATCGGAATCCATTAGCTCATAGGTATTAACATTAATTTTTCGAATTCGATCTAAAAAAGCTTCTATTGATTGCCCATTCCTTTGAAACATTCTATTCAATTGTTCCCGATAATATCTAGACGTATTTTTCCTCCTATACCTTTCCAGCAACCCTTTTTCGAATACTTCAAATGTCCGAGCATCCCTTAATTCTTCATGGCATGTAACGTACGCTTCTGGCATCCCCAGTTACTTTCAACTTAGCCACATGCAAAAGTGTTTCTGCACCCCAATTCCCAATTTTGCGGCCGTGCTAAGGTTCTAAAAAAAATCGTAACATCCTCCCCAGCTTTTCCCGAGAAAGGGATGACCAAAGACGCAGCGTTAGTGTCAAGAATTACTGCATTAACAGGAAACCGTTCCTTGCTCACATCTTTAGACCGAGCAAGCTCTATCTCTAATTCCGACACTTGCTCAAGTAGCTGCTGAATAGTCACCTCGGCTGACACAGACTGCTCCATCACTACCAGCTATCGAATCAAGACTACAGTAAGCCCACAAAGAAGATCAGGAAAGGAAAATGGACTATGATACAGGTTCAGACAAACCACCAAACGAAAAATTGGCACTTACTTGTCAAGTTGCAGGAGTTGCTGATCCATTGTTGCCCTTCTCAGGTGCCACATATTTTTGTCGATTATCAGCCACATATTTCCTCCAAATCCAGGGAGAAGACCACTACTGTCACCAATTGTAGCAGGATTGTGTGATGCGCAGGTTGCCCGACTGACACCACTCGTAATAGGATGACTGGAGCGGGTTGCATGGTCAGGGTTGTAGGGTGTGCCTGGGTAGAAGAAGGTGGCTGGCTGTCTTTAGCAATCTTCCTCTTTATTTTTGGTTCTTCCAATACATTTTCAGGTAGCTCAACCCCACCACTCGTGTAATAGTGGAGATGTGCTGGTGCATGCAGCGCAGGAAACGCAACGCCATGCTCAGTCAGCGGCTGTGCAGATGGTAGGAGGTTAGCAGCATGAGGCCTGGCCCATCTCGCCTCCTGCAGACACTGTGGCTCGTGACGACGCCGGGAGTCGCCGGTGCAGCAGCGGGCAATGCCCTCCGCCAGACGGTCCTCAGCGACAGCGTCACTGATGACGACGACGTAACAGCGACCGAACGCCCAATCGGTCTAACCGATGCCGATGCCCACCTCTGATGCTCTTAAATAGTGCAGACTGCTGCTGAATCAGCCGGTTATGCGGCGCAGTGTTTATTAGAATGTTCCCGATGAGTTGGCTAATGCAACCACGCCACACGTGGCCCGAGCCTGCGTAATTCTGCTAATGCTGCGTTCTGGCTGTTGATGGCTGCTGCGCACGTACCCACATACCGACACTTGTTGCAAAACTGTGTCACCTGCATAACGTGCCGGCCAGCCTTCATCCACCGTCTGCCATGAGGCTGGCGCATCGCGCACTGAAACACACTAAATCACAATTTCACACCATATTTCCTAAAAATAACCCCTTGTCCTCTACAATACTATGGAATGCCAAGAATGCTGGTTGATATATCTGAAATATTGTATTTCTCCATCTGTATTAATACACACCTCATAGACACTGGAAAAATCGGAAAAAATTTGACTTGTTGCTTTATTTGGACTTTTATTTGGTCTTCTTTGCATTACAGAATTTACACTGAGAAGGCTAATCAGGTGAAGTCTGTTCGTCATAGGAAGCCATTTGATTGATTTCCTTCATTAATCTACTCCTTTCTATAAATGGGACATTCTAGAACGATCCCATACTTAAATGCATAGAATCGTCACCTATGATTGATTTTCTTCATTAATCTACTCCTTTCTATAAATGGAACATTCTAGAACCATCCCATACTTAAGTCCATAGAATCGCCATCTGTGACATGACGCACTGCCCAAACAGGTTTCTTTTCCTTGTATTCTGTACGGGGCTGGAATGCTGATCATCATTCTCCGTCATTTCTAATGCCTTCATTTCACTTAAGAAATAACCTTGTGCACAATCTTGGTAACAGTAACTCAAGAATGTTTCTGCTCAACGTACCGAGAGAAACTCCTTTTCTAGCCTACTTTTGATGCACAATTTTTAGGGAACCTTGCCATTGTCATGGGACGGTTACAAAAATATGAGGTTTATAAAAAATTATAAAAAATTACTTAGAGGAAGATGCTTCACAGTCGACAATGTTGAATTTGAATCGATTGTCCACTGTTGAAGACTTCACTATAGCATTTAAGTTCAAGTATCAATTTCCCAAAGGAAAGCAAGCGTTGTACTTGTATGAAACAGTCGATCAGTTGCATTTGATTGACGTGTTAATTACGCAGTTACCTGATAATATGTGAGAATGTTTGGTGGTTGAGAGATGGACACAGGCCCAGCATCTATTAACGTCGTCCGACCAGCTAGATTATTTTAATAAACTAAAGCTAAAGCCAAAATAAGAACATCTACCTGGAAAGAAGTTAACAGGAATGGAAATAAATTCATTAAAGGAAGAAGATAATGGCATGAGACGAATAGAGTAATTACAGTGAGTAAAGGAATCCAAATTATTCCAAGGCAAGAAACAAATGGCGATGAAATAATCAGCAGTTATGATAATTACAATGGGAATAACAATAATGATGATGATAATAATAACGATAACAGACATAGTAGGTATCATAAGAGGAACTATACTTATGACAATGGATGATTAGGAGTAATGATAGTCAGGATCATGGTATTACAGAGTGTTCTAATCTAGTAAGGGACAGAGTTGTGATCCACAGGAGAGTGTTCAAACCATCACTATGCCTAGCACATCGCAAAGATCTAATAATTGAAAACAAGTGTATTTCTTAAATACCAAGAGCTACAATCAATAGATGAAGAATTGCTTATGGAGAAATAACAGCGTAGAAATATCACAACATTAAATGGACAAGTATATACTGAGAAACAATTGGTAGAGTTTATTGTAGACAAGGATAGTCATGTACAAAATAGAAGGAAGTGGAGATGTCAATCTTCTCCACTAACCAATGTGCAGGTGGCAGGGTTAACTGGCAATAAGGATAAAAAGGTAGAAGAAGAAGTGTTACTGACGTTCAGTATTTCTGGGATTGCTATACAACAGTCAATGCTAGTGGTTGCTGACATTTATTTGCCAGTATTGTTAGGGATGCACTGTATGGTCAGCTAACCCAAAGAGTGTATACTTATTCATGTTTCTATTAAGTTAAACATGGGACAAATACATTGATTCCTACGACAAGGTAAGTAGTTGGAAGCTAAAACTTGAACAAAATGTAGCATTGCCATTTCAGGAAGGTACAGTTGAAATGAATGGCATGAATGAGAGTAGCAAATGGGCAAATCAGATTGAAGAGAAGCATCACGAATCCTCTGAGCTGACAGAGGGGAAAAGAAAATTGGTGGAAATGCTAAAAAACCACAAGAAACTTTTAGTGGTAAACCATAGATAACTGGTAAGGGTATGAGTGAAGACCTAATGTCAAGCCACACGTACCATCTTTCAAGACACCCCATCCCATTGCTTTGAGCATAAGGGAAGCAATGTGGAAGGAGATAAATCGAATGCCCAGCTGGAGGCGCCAATATAGACACATGGATTAGCGACCATGAAGTCATTGTAGCGACAACGGTTACAGAAGTTAATAAATCAATCAAGGAGGCTACGAGAGCATTTCTGTTAGAAAGAGCAGATCAGCAATTGTTAGCATCCCGCATAGACAATGAACTGACATCATTTAGTTTCAGTATTATAGATATAGAGGAATTACGGGCAAAGTTTAAACAGATGCTCTGGAGAAATTTGTGATGAGAAATCGATTAAAGAACGGAGAAGACCCAATGTGGTTTAACTGCGAAATTCAAAAAGTGCTTGGTAAACAAAGGCTTTTGCACTCTTGGTTCGAAAGAGAACGCGCAAAATGACGACAGGCAAAGATTAGTAGAAATTCATGTGGCTGTAAAAAAGCGATGCTTGCAGTATACAGCTACCACCGTCAAGCCTTAGCAAAAGATCTTGCCGAGAATCTGAGAAAAATCAGGTCCTACGTAAAACAGTCAAGTGGGTCTAAGGCTTCTGTCCAGTCACTCGTTAGGAAAGTCAAAGTTTTAAATTTCTCATTTAAGAATCGTACAAATGTAGCGTCGTTTGACCATCGCACAGACTCCATTGTGGACATGGTAATAAGCATCCCTGGTGTAAAGAAACAACTGAAAGAGTTGAAAGCAAATAAGTCGCCAGGTACTGATGGAACCCCAATCCGGTTTCACAATGAATACTCTACAGCATTGGCCCCTTACGTAGCTTGCAGTTTCTTCGAATCTCTCGCCCAGTGGCAAGTCCCAAGCGACTGAAAAAAAAACGCAGGCGACTCCTGTATATTAGAAGGGTAAAAGAACGAATCCGCAGAATTACAGGCCAATATCCTTAACATCGAGTTGCTGTAGAATTCTTGACCATATTCGAGTTTACATATGACACATTTCCTAGAAACAGAAAAGCTTACTTTCATGAATCAGCATGGTTTTAGAGAGCATTGTTCTTGAGAAACTCACCTTGCCCTTTCCTCACATGATATCCTGTTTACCGTGGGTGAAGGGCTACAGGCTGATCCCATATTCCTAGATGACCGAAAAGCATTGGACATGGTGCTCCACTGCAGACTGTTAATGAAAGTATGAGCATATGGAATAGGATCCCAGATGTGTGAGAGGCCAAAGACTTCTTTAGTAGCAGAATCCAGTATGTTGTTTTCAACGACTCAGAGACAAGGTATCATCAGGAGCGCCCCAGGGAAGTTTCATAGGACAACTGTTATATTTTATAAATATAAATGATCTGGCAGACAGACCAAGCAGCAGTCTGCAACTTTTTGCTGATAATGGTGTGGTGTATGGGAAGGTAGCGACGAGTTACTGTTGGAGGATACAAGATGTCTTAGAAAAAAATTTCTATGTGGTGTGACGAATGGCAGTTAGCACTGAATGTAGAAAAATATAAGTTAATGCAGATGAGTAGAGAAAACAAATCCATAATGTTCGAATACAGCATTAGTGGTGTGACTGTATCAAGTATACAGTCACATCGATTAAATATCTAGGTGCAATGTTGCAGAACAATATGAAATGTAACGACCATATGAGGATTGTAGTGGGGAAGGCGAATGGTCTACTTTGATATATTGGGAGAATTTTAGCAAAGTATGTATCATCTATAAAGGAGATTTAACAGAGAGCAATAGTGCGACCCAGTCTTGAGTACTGCTCTAGTGTTTGATATATGCACTATGTCAGATTGAAGGAAGACATTAAAGCAGTTCAGGGATGGGCTGCTATTTTTGATACTGGTAAGTATCAACAACATACACGTATTGCTTCAGGAACTCAAGATGTTTCAAGATGCTTCAGGAATTCAAATCTGAATCCAAACTGGGAAGGCAACATTCTTTTTGAGGACTGTTATTGAAAAAAAAATTAGAGAACTGGAATTTGAAGCAGATTGCAAAACGATTCTACTGCCACAAACATAAATTTTGTGCAAGGATCGTGAAAATAATGTAAGAGAAATTAAGGTTCCTACAGAGACATATAGGCAGTTGTTTTTCCCTCACTCTATTTGTGAGTGGAACAGTAAGTAAATGACTGCTTGTGGTAGAGTGTACCCTCTACCACGCTCCACACAGTAGCTTGTGGAGTATGTATGTAGATGTAGATGTTGGTCTAAATATAACTCCAATAATTCACATAGCAACCCAACAGATAATGTTAAAAAATCGAATGTCGATATTAGACTAGTTCTTGACGCCAGCACCCTAAGATAATTAAAACTGAGCAAGACTGGCCACCATCTACTGATGAGATCTTGGTCAGTTTTCACAATACCAAGTATTTAAGTACTGTAGATCTCATACTTGGGTATTGGCAAGTCTCTTTACTGTGGGGTCTAGGAAGTACGCC
Organism: Schistocerca cancellata; assembly: GCF_023864275.1. NCBI lineage: Eukaryota > Metazoa > Arthropoda > Insecta > Orthoptera > Acrididae > Schistocerca > Schistocerca cancellata. The sequence goes on from NC_064633.1 coordinate 525,420,841, forward strand.
GCTTTTCTATTTGATAGAAGGTGTTATCAGTTTAATGTACTACCTTTTGGCCTTAATATTGCAGTGAGCAAGGCAATTGGCACTTTTGATTTGCCATTCAGTGATTAATTACTAGGAAAAGGATTTATCTATGTTAATGATGTTATGGTTGTGACTAAGAGTTTGGAGGACCCAATTTACTGTGTGAGAAATCACTTAAAAAGTTAATTGAAAAGGATATAGCAATTAAGTTTGCAAAAGCCCACTTTGGAAGCGATGAAATAAAGTTTTTAGGAATGCATTGAGCCTGATCCCAAAAATATAGCGGTGATAAAAAATTGTCCTCCTCCAAAGAATAAGAAGCAGCTATAATCTTTTCTAGATTTAGTAGGGCTCTACAGAAATTATATGCTAAGCCAAATCATGAACAGCTGTAAGTCCAAAGTGCTTTTAAAAGTAAAAACTCATTGGTTGAGGGGTGTAAAATGTCAAGGAGGGTAGGAAACATTAAAATGGGAGCTTAAAAATCCTAAGAACTTAAGACATTTGCTTTTAGAAAAGGAATTTTGAATGGTGGTATGTGCCTTGGGATATGGAATTGGATGCCAGTTGTTTGAGGAGTATGAGAATCCAGGGGAAAAGACAATAATGACTAGCTTTTGCTAGTCGAATGATAATGGCACTTAGATAAATTACTCTATACCAAAAACATAGTGTGGTATATTAAAAAATTCAGTTAGTCCTAATTTAATTGTGTATTCTGACCATAAAACTTCAAAATTTTTAATGATGAATAAATTATTAGATGACTAATTACGGGGACCCTTTTCCTACTAGAATGTGGCCTAGAAATGTGATAAATAAAAAGGGAAGAAAATAAAGTACCTAATGTAATGCAGGAATACTTGAATCGCATTGAGATGGGAAAGGAATTAAAAAAATGTGAGCTTAGTTGTTTGGAATATGAAAAGGAATTGAAACAGTTAATCAAAAACATTGGCAAGGAACAGGAGAAAGATTATTGGCCTAATAAGTTTTTTGAAAGATTAGAAGTATCTAATAAAAAGAACTGCTGCGAAAAAAATCGGTTTGGTGTAAAGGTGTTCTCTTCAGTAAGAGTGATAAAGTGTTATACAGATAGAGAACATGTATTCCCAAGGCGTGTGTTTAGAAATTAGTGTGGTATGTTCACAATATATTTGATCATTTTGGGATAACATTTCTTAGTCCATATCAGAATTATTATGTTTGTAAAGGAGTTAATAGAGTTATCAGGAGAGAGATAAGAATGTGTAAACTGTGTCAACAAACTAAACACAAGCTTAGAAATGCGGGTCAGTTATATTGTACAATACCATAATAGACGTGGGCTTTATCCGCTACTGGCATTTTTATGCTACTACCTCAAGGAGTAGGAGATGAGGTGTATATTGCAGTGGTAATGGAAATGGGTCAGGTATGTGAAATTATGTCTGGTAGGTTACCCAGTAATCAAACTATAATCAGAGATTTGAAAAAGGAGTACATCCCTGAGGTAGGAAAATATAGATGTTTCATTCAGATAATGGAGCTCAATTCACTTCACAAGCTTTGAAAGACTTTCTGGGGGCAAATCAAGTAAAACAATGTCAACTGCAAAATACCACCCCCAGGCAAATACCTCAGGCTGAGTAATGAGAAACTTATGGCGTTTAGGGGGAACCAATTGTTTGAACAAATACACTAAATGGCCAACGTTTCTAGAGAATTTGAAAGAATACTAAGTGATCTCCCTCATAACAGCACTGGGGTAGCTCCAAGGGAAATACCGGTAGTAACTGCTAAAATCTAGTGAGATAGGTTGCTGGATACAATTTAGCACTCCTCTCAAGAAAAGGGGTGGGAGAAGGAAATAAGTAAATTGATAGCTGGAAACTTTAAAAGAGGGCTTTAGAAAGAATATCTAACTGTTACCAAGGTATTATACCCATTCAATTTCATATTGGTGAGAAACTGTTGACCAGAATCCATTTGAAAATTAAGAAGGATGATTAACATATAAAGAAATTTTATCTTTATGAGCGACCTTTTTGAGATAAAAGAAATCCCTCACCCCACGACTGTAGTTGTAAATGAGAGTAGGGGGTATCATCTTCATGATGTAAGGTAATATGTGATGGCTCAGTCATATGTTGCATTTAGCAGATACGACGATAAAGATGCAGAGACAAAAGAAGTGAAGAATCTCCTGTCGTATCTATTTTTCGATACGTCTATGAGATAAGGGACAAAGGTATGAGATAGACAGAAGCAAGGCTACACCCATAACTGTTGAAGGATTAAATAACAGGAGAGTACAGATAACCCTGTATTTGTGTAATAAGAGAGCAACATGAAAAATGAGAATAAGACGATCAGTGTAGAGGACGAACATACATAGTAAACATTATGAGTAGGGAATGGAGACAAAGGAATGTCGAAATAAGACAGAAATATGCCATAGAAAAAGATACAAGGAAAAAAGATCCGAGGCAGAAGACAGAAAATTTCAGGCTTACCAAAAGTAATTTGGTGAGTGGTGCTTCGATGAGAGGGGCAGCAAATGCTGGTATAGGTTTCCATCCATTGAGACCACAGGACAACAGAAAATTTTTACATACTAAATGGCATTAAATTTTTTTAGTATTCTCACTTTTTTATTTATATATGTAAGTACATGTTATTCTTTTAGTGTTGATGTCCATCTGAAGTAGTAAAGGCTGTCAAGAGAAAATGTGCATCAAGTTTTGGTGCTTTGTAATTATGGGTGGCATTTGGCTTTTGCATCATAAAAGTTGCTTAAGGTTGTAACACGTGTTAGCTGGAGGCACACTCTTTTGAGATTACCTAAAACAGGATATGTTCTTTAAGGATTGTTTTGGTGTTGAGTATCTAATTAAAGTATTAAATATGTAGTAAGATCAGAGGCTGACTAGTATGAAACGGGGAATTCCATTATTGTGGGAGTAGTCAGTAACGGTTAGTGATGTAGTGTAAACGAACTTCACCCAGTTATCAGCAGTTAGTGGATTTAAAATAGTGGGGAATCAGGGCTACATTTTGAGGCTCAGTGCTATGAAGCTGGAGATCACCTTTCTACAGAACAGAATTGATGAATAACTGTATTGACTGGCCCCCAGTGAAGAATGGCCTGGCGAGGGATTCCTTAGGGTGGGGGGAGGGTATAAATCAATGAGGAACTATTGTCTTTCTTTCTTTGGCTCTGACTTCCTCAATTCTTGGTTTTTCTTTCTTCCTCCCTCAAGGAGTAGAGGGAGCAGACTTATTTTCACCACAACTCAAAAAGTCATTAAGATATCCTTCTTATTCCCACGAGTAATAATTTTATTTTAGTAAAACTAAATATTTGATATCACCTGGAGTGCTCGTTTGAGAAGTGCCATTCAGGACATCCTAGATGGAAGTATAATTGCAACCTGAAGGTATATGTTCATGTGGAGAAGCTAAACATGAAAATAAAACAAAAGAAAGAAACAGAGATAGGAAGGTAAGGCGTGGAAATTCCGTCTCCATGTGACTGTAGTAAGAGTAAATCTAGTTGCGGTGAAACAGAGGAAGAATGTGTATGATCTCTGGACTTTACACAAAGTTAAATAAATGTTAATGGAAAAAAATCTTAATTTTAAAGTGGGATAACATATCAGATTGGTTAAAAAGCCTTTGGTGGGAGAACTTGACATATTCAAAAGAGAAATAGAAGAAGCTTGACTTCCCAACCACAGAAGCAGTCTTTGAATTGAGTAACTCCATCTGGTTTAATTTAAGAGTAGTAATATAACATAACGTTTACAGAAAGAGAAAGAATTAAATGTTAACTACACTCCTGGAAATTGAAATAGGAACACCGTGAATTCATTGTCCCAGGAAGGGGAAACTTTATTGACACATTCCTGGGATCAGATACATCACATGATCACACTGACAGAACCACAGGCACATAGACACAGGCAACAGAGCATGCACAATGTCGGCACTAGTACAGTGTATATCCACCTTTCGCAGCAATGCAGGCTGCTATTCTCCCATGGAGACGATCGTAGAGATGCTAGATGTAGTCTCGTGGAACGGCTTGCCATGCCATTTCCACCTGGCGCCTCAGTTGGACCAGCGTTCGTGCTGGACGTGCAGACCGCGTGAGACGACGCTTCATCCAGTCCCAAACATGCTCAATGGGGGACAGATCCGGAGATCTTGCTGGCACCTTCTAGAGCACGTTGGGTGGCACGGGATACATGCGGACGTGCATTGTCCTGTTGGAACAGCAAGTTCCCTTGCCGGTCTAGGAATGGTAGAACGATGGGTTCGATGACGGTTTGGATGTACCGTGCGCTATTCAGTGTCCCCTCGACGATCACCAGTGGTGTACGGCCAGTGTAGGAGATCGCTCCCCACACCATGATGCCGGGTGTTGGCCCTGTGTGCCTCGGTCGTATGCAGTCCTGATTGTGGCGCTCACCTGCACGGCGCCAAACACGCATACGACCATCATTGGCACCAAGGCAGAAGCGACTCTCATCGCTGAAGACGACACGTCTCCATTCGTCCCTCCATTCACGCCTGTCGCGACACCACTGGAGGCGGGCTGCACGATGTTGGGGCGTGAGCGGAAGACGGCCTAACGGTGTGCGGGACCGTAGCCCAGCTTCATGGAGACGGTTGCGAATGGTCCTCGCCGATACCCCAGGAGCAACAGTGTCCCTAATTTGCTGGGAAGTGGCGGTGCAGTCCCCTACGGCACTGCGTAGGATCCTACAGTCTTGGCGTGCATCCGTGCGTCGCTGCAGTCCGGTCCCAGGTCGACGGGCACGTGCACCTTCCGCCGACCACTGGCGACAACATCGATGTACTGTGGAGACCTCACGCCCCACGTGTTGAGCAATTCGGCGGTACGTCCACCCGGCCTCCCGCATGCCCACTATACGCCCTCGCTCAAAGTCCGTCAACTGCACATACGGTTCACGTCCACGCTGTCGCGGCATGCTACCAGTGTTAAAGACTGTGATGGAGCTCCGTATGCCACGGCAAACTGGCTGACACTGACGGCGGCGGTGCACAAATGCTGCGCAGCTAGCGCCATTCGACGGCCAACACCGCGGTTCCTGGTGTGTCCGCTGTGCCGTGCGTGTGATCATTGCTTGTACAGCCCTCTCGCAGTGTCCGGAGCAAGTATGGTGGGTCTGACACACCGGTGTCAATGTGTTCTTTTTTCCATTTCCAGGAGTGTATTTTTGAGAGTGGGTCTGTAATAGGGTTAGACGAGTAGGAGGCTCTGTAATGTGCCAAAATAATTTTGCACTTTATGTAACAAGTGATGTGTCACCTTACTTCATTACGGACAGAATTACACCAATTGTGAAGCTAGAACATACATATATGATGGTGTAGTCTACCATGATATTTTATGTTGATGTACATTTTTGTAGTAGGAGAAAGATTTGGGAGGAAGCGAGAAGTTGCCATTTTTGGTGGGGGCCAGAGACACTCACTTAACAATGTTATGAGTGGCAAAGGTGCAGTGCAGGCTACTGGGGTAGGCTGCTATTTCGCATCATGTTGTCTGAGACTGATAATCTGTACATTGTTAAAAAGTGATCTAACTCTATTCAGTTATTCGTGTTAATGGTTCCAACATGGTTTTATGTGGTTCCAACGGCAATGCAATTGTGAACAGCAACAATTGTGGAGAGTATCTTGAGTATATACTGCTTTGTATCTCGTCGGATTGTAAGGGTTGTACTTTGAGAATTTTACGATGAATGTTGAACTGATGATTGTGGTCATGGTTCGGCCACCACAAACATACCGTTTAATAAACTTTTACTGTTGTTTTGTAGCGTAACTTGTGTTTGAAAATTATAAAGGAAGCAAAATCAGGTTAGATCTTGTGAAGTTTTGCAGGGCTGCTATGACGTATTTACTCAGTTTGAACACAAAAGAGGGTTTTATAATGAGTCGCTGGAGGTGACTTGAAAATTTTAATTGACACTTATTTGGACTCAGCTTGGTGTTCAATTCTGTTCCAATTTTCAAAGCAAGGGCCCCACTGCATCCACTCTTGTAGGGAGAATTAACTCAATTTCTTGGCGATAGCCCTCAGATCGAAGGAAGACTCATTAAGCTGAATTTGGTAGACAGGCACTAAATAAATCGTACTGAAACTATTTGGCTTCTTGATATCACATTGTTAACCAACTAGCAAGGAAAACCTGAACCCATCAGTTGATTAATATTGGGTCTAAAGGAACCAATAACAGCAGGTAGTAAAAGTTCCTCCCAAACACTTGAACACCTCAGTTCCAGGAAAAAGATTTGCAATGATCCAGAATTCTTAAATTTCTATCATAGATACAAAAAGATCCATAGGAAGGTGCTGATTGCTGCAAAAAAGTCATTTAATGACAAAATAATATATAATGCAGAGAATAAAGAAAAGCCGTCTGGGATGTTATAAAAAGGGAAATGGGGAGAGGCAAACAACTGCAGAATAAAATACTGCTAAGGGAGAAGGATAAGGTAATAAATGATCCACAACACTTAGAAAACTATGTAAACGAGCATTTTTCAAGTATTGCAGAGACGTTACAGCAAAAATTCCCCCAAACAAATATAGCACCTGTAAATAATGTTGCACTAAATACAACGATGTTACTTCCAACCACAGAGAATTAAGTGAATAAGACTGTTCAAAGACTAAAAAATAAAAAGTCAGTAGGCTTAGATGAAGTACCAATGTGTGTACTGAAACAATGCATAGGGAGTATACAAGGCCCCTTAACAAATATAATAAATGAATCCTTCACATCAGGGACATTTCCGGAGCAGTTAAAACAGGCAAGAGTTGTATCTTTGCTTAAGAAAGGTAATGCAGAAGACATAGAAAATTACAGGCCAATTTCCCTGCTGTCAGCATTCTGAAAAATAATAGAAGCAATTATGAAAGACAGACTAATGAATTACCTGAATAAATACAATCTTTTAAGCGAATCACAGTTGGGTTTCCGAAGTGGTAAAAATATGGAGTCAGCCATAGTAGAATTCACAAAAGTTGTACTTGATGCTTCTGATAAAGATGAGTGTGTCGCAGACATATTTTTGGATCTTTCTAAGGCGTTTGATACAGTCGACCACAAGATTCTGTTAAATAAATTAGAAGCATTAGGAACAATAGAGGTAGCTAATAACTGGTTTCGATCATACATAACAGATAGAGTACAAGGAGTAGAGATAACACATACATCGAATAGATCTAAACATTTAGTAAAACACTTATCAGAGCCAAAATACATTAACATACGGGTCCCACAAGGTAGCATATTAGGACCTATACTGTTCCTGATATACAGTAATGATTTTCCCAGTAGTGTTACTCATGGTGAAAAAATTCTCTTTGCAATGTTATAGTCACTGAGAAAACAAGAGAACTCCTTGCCAAGAAAGAAAATGAAACTCTCAATGAAGTTTATGATTGGTTAATAAGCAATAAGGTGACATTGAACATAAAGAAAACTAATGCCATGAATTTCAGTTTGAAGAGGAAAAATAAAAATGCTAAATTAAATGTAGAAGGCACCTCTTATAGACTGTGTAACAAATACAAAATTTCTACTAATGAATATTGATTCTCAGTTGAAGTGGTATGAACACACAAAGGTACTTGCAAACAGAATGTCATCAGCATGTTATGCCCTTAGAATCCTATCATCAGTGTGTAACATGCAGTGGTTTTTAGTTACATAGTATTCATATGTACACTCAATTCTTAGCTATGGCATTCTTTTTTGGGAAACAAATGCACAAAATATGAACACAATTTTCAAACTCCAGAAAAGATCCATAAGAATAAAGACCAAAAATACTAGTCATGGTCATTGTAAAGATCTGTTCAAAACACTGGGGATTTTAACTGCTCCATGTGAATACATTTACCAGTCAGTTGTACACATAAAAAATAATATTGGTAATTACTGCACAAACAGCTCTGTCCATGACCATGCAACAAGAGATAGACTCAACTCACATTTACCAAGAAAAAAATAAACATAAAACTCAAAACAGCATTTTCTACCAAGGAATAAAACTGTACAATAAACTACCAAAAGAGATTAAACAAACTGCAAAAATACACTTATTTAAAAAGGCAGCTGAAAAGTACCTGTTATGCAATACATTTTATACATTGAAGCATTACTTAGCTAAAACAGAGTAGGGGGTTGATAAAAAAAATGTTATACAAATAAATAATAATAATAATAATAAAATATCCAACATTCCGCATAACACCTTCACTTTATGTTTTTTCCTTCTTTTTTCCTTTCTAGAAATACTTACTCCCATAGCACAATACTAACACCTCTTCCTCTTTCTGAGCTCAACATCTCACTCATTATGGAGGGATACTGACTCAGTTTTTCAGGATAGCAAATGGGAAGTTGCGGTACAGAAAATGGCCCAGAGATCACCAATGTGTGTGTGTGTGTGTGTGTGTGTGTGTGTGTGTGTGTGTGTGTGTGTGTGTGTGTGCGTGTGTGTTTGTGTGTGTAGTGAGTGAAGTGTTATGAAACGATGTGTGTATAGTGTGTACAGTGACTGATAGTGAGATATTAGTGAATAGTGTGGCATTACAGTATTTAATAAGTTATTTGTAAAAAAAGTATTGTATACTAGGAGTAAATCTAATGATTGTCTCTAACTAGAAGTCTGTAAATATACATGTATACAAATTAGTTTATTTTAAATTGATCTAAATTTGTAAATACTTTGACATGTCCTATATCCTTGTAGAAAGAGATCTACAGATGAATAAAGCTACTACTACCACTACCTTTCTTTGCAATACTTTCTCTGAGGCATTAGAAAACTTCCCACACTAGTGTTCGGCGACAGCATGGTAGTGCACCATCATACTTTGAAATGAATGTTAATAACTATTTAAACGAAGCGTTTTGGAGAAATAGATTGGACGGAACATAAACCTGTGGGCTGGAATCGTTGGAGGAGTCCTCCCCCCCACTATTCCAGCCCATAGGTTTTTGCCTGAAAACACGTTCATAGGTGAGTTGTGGGTTGTGTTATGAACTATAATGGCTATTGTGGAGGTTTAAAACATATTCACAAGTGAAGTTAGATTTGTCAATCCATATCACGTTCCCCAGACCTTAATTCACTATATTTTTATCTGTGTGAATGCTTAAAGGATCAAGTTTATAGTACTCCGCCCATGGGTGTACACGACCTAATAGGTTGTATGCTTGCCAATTCAGCAATGATGGATGCAGGTATGTTGCGTAGGGTCCAGCAAAGTATGGCCCAGCGAGTGGGGAAGTACTTCCAAATGGAAGCTGGCCGTTTTGAACATCTCTGAAGTTAACATTGTTCGTACATGTACGTATGCGCTCTGTGACGATAAGCCTAGACGTCAAACATACAGAGTGGAATTATGGTGTGTAGTATAATGTGCGATCTAGTGTAGCCTATCTATTGAATTAATTGTATGTAGCTCATTGGATACAAATGATGCTACTGTATCTGCTATTATTTTCTGTTGGCTTTATTTCTTTAATGGACGAAACAAAGTTGTTGTTTATGTCTGGAATGTGTTCATGTTGTATCTTGTGTGTGTGTGTGTGATTTGAGGTTTTCGGGCGCTAAACAGCATGGTCATCAGCGCCCAAACGCGTAGTAACAGGAACACATGCGGTGAAGGGACGAAGACGGACAGCGAACAAGGAGAACGGCTAAAAGCCACAGACCTGACGCAGTTCCAAATCCTCACATACAGAGGCAAAACAAGATGAGAAGAAACGCTCTAAAAAAGGAAAGGAAACACAAGGAAAAGAGAACAGAAATCGAAGTGAAACAAGTAGGTAACCGTGACTGGCGGACCTCTTACCTAAAACCTGGGTGAGCCAGTCACCCAGCAGCACATTAAAATCCTCTCTCTAAAATCCGAGGCAACAAATTGGACAGGCCACAAAACCGTAAGACCTTAACCACAATCGTTGCGTCGTCTTGCAAACTAGAGGGCAAATCCGGTGGCAAGAAAACCACCGCCCTCTGGTCAGAGAATAAAAGACAGTCAAGTAAAATGTTGCGGACAGTAATCTGGACGCCACAAGCACTGCAGATTGGGGGGTCCTCCCGCCGGAGTAAAAAACCACGCGTTAAGGGACTGTGCCCGATGCGGAGGCGAGTGAGGAGAACCTCATCCCGCCTGCATGACTGGTAGGACGTACGCCATGGCCGCGTGGTGGCCTTGACCAGACGCAGCTTATTTTCACCGACTGCCAGCCACTCCTCTTCCCATTGACGCAAAACACGAAAACGAAAAAGGGAGGTAACAGCATGGAGGGGGACGGCACGTTCAACAACGTGAGGGAGAGAACATGCATCTTTGGCAGCCACATCCGCCAGTTCGTTTCCCCTAATACCCACGTGCCCCGGCACCCAGCAGAAAGAAACCTCCTTCCCCTGCCGTTGCAGGTGGAGTAGGACATCATGGATGTTCTGGACGACCGTATCCGCTGGGTACAAGTGTTGTATGGTCTGAAGGGCACTCAGGGAGTCAGAACAGACGAGAAACTTAAGACTGGGAACACATCTCATCTGCTCCAATCCCCGAAAGATCGCAAACAATTCGGCATCAAAGATGGTAAACGCCGCAGGAAGCCGTAACTTGACGACTCGATCAGGGAAAACAACAGCACAACCAACAGAGTTCCCCTGCTTAGAGCCATCCGCAAATACTGGTACATGGTCGGGATGCTCGTTTAAAATATCGTAAAATAAGGAGGTAAAAACAAACGCAGGAGTGCAGCTCCTCCGGTACTCTGACAAGTCTAAAGGGCGCTGGGCCTCTGGAGCAACCAGGGAGGCAGGCGGGTAAAACCCTGGAGTTGGGGTGCCACACACTCCACACCAAGGGACTCTAGCAAATGCTTGGCACGAATCCCAAATGGTCTCGTTGCCCTGGGACGACTGGAAAAGAGACGTTCCATAGGCGGTCGAGCAACGGTAGGGTACGCAGGGGAGGTAGGACAGGCAAGGAATTGACACACCCGTCGCACCATGAGGAGTTTCCGCCGGATGGCGGGCGGCGGTTGCCCTGCCTCAGCACACAGGCTAGGGATGGGACTGGTACAGAAGGCACCAGTGGCCAGCCTGATACCCTCATGGCGTACTGCGTCAAGAATCTTCAGATACGAAGGCCTCGCTGACCCATACACAGTGCATCCATAGTCAAGACGCGACCGGACGAAAGCCCTATATAACTGCAGCAGACGCGCCCGATCTGCTCCCGAGGACCGATGGCTCAGACACTTCAAAATATTCAGTGCCTTCAGGGCCCGCACCTTGAGGTCTTTAAGGTGCGGCAACCACGACAACTTGGAATCAAAAGTGAGGCCCAGGAACATCACAGTGTCGCTAAAAGGAAGAATGGTGTCCCTCAGACGCAATTCAGGGGAGGTAAAAAAACGTCGAGAACGATTAAAATGAACACACACACATTTTTCTGCAGAAAAGGTAAAACCCGTCTTCACAGTCCATGCCTCTAATCGCTTTATTGTAAGCTGCAACTGCCGACTAGTAGTGACAAGACCGGAGGAAGAACAGAAAACAGCAAAATCGTCCACAAACAAGGAGCACTGGGCAGGACTCCCGATAGTGGACGTGATACTGTTAATGGCGACGGCAAAGAGGGTGACACTTACAACGCTTCCATGAGGAACACCATTCTCCTGCACGTACAAATCAGATAGCACATTACCAACCCGGTATCGAAAGAAGCGGTGGGAAAGAAAGGACCGAATGAAGATGGGGAGATGGCCACGAAAGCCTCGCTGATGGAGTTGATTGAGGACAAGGCGGCGCCAAGTAGTGTCGTACGCCTTATTAATGTCAAAGATTACAGCTAGACAATGCTGGTTACGTAGGAAGGCCTGCTGGATGGCTGCCTCAAGCAGGGTCAAGTTGTCTATAGTTGAACGACATCTCCGAAAGTGACACTGAGAGTGGGTAAGGGGCTGCCTGGTCTCGAGCAGCCAAACCAGGCGACGGTTGACCATGCGTTCCAACGTCTTTCCGACACAGCTCGTCAAAGCAATACTCCGATAACTACTGGGATGCGTTCGGTCCTTCCGCGGTTTGAGGAGGGGAATCAAAATCACCTCCCTCCACGAGTCAGGGAACGTGCCGGATAACCATATCATATTAAAACAATTCAGGAGAACTTCCTTGGATGGCAGCAACAAGTGCTGCAGCATGCTGTACTGGATTTGATCATGACTAGGCGCAGTATCATGAGCCACGGACAGCGCCGAATCCAGTTCCCACATTGTGAAGGGGCAGTTGTAGGGTTCAGAATTTGGAGACCGGAAGTCCAAGAGACCCCTCTCCATGGCAGTGCGGTAGCGGCAGAAATCTAGATCACAGTTAATAGTGGCGGTAGATTGCGCAAAATGCATGGCCAGTGTCTGGGCAATGTCTCTCGGCGCCGTGAGGAGACATCACTCATGCAGCAATGCCATGACAGGTAGTTGGCTGCGTTTCCCGGAAATCCTCCTGACGGTTTCCCATACTTTCGTACAACTAATGGAGTGGGAGATGGAGTTCAAGAACGATTGCCATGACCGTCGTTTGCTCTCTTTAATCACTCGCCGCGCCTTGGCCCTTGCCACCCGAAAGGCCGCAAGATTGCCAGCTGAGGGACGGCACTTGAACTGGCGCAGAGCTGCACGGCGGGCTCGGATGGCTGAGCGGCACTCAGTGGTCCACCAGGGGACAGGACGCCTCTTGGGAAGACCTGAGGACCGTGGGATCGACAATTCAGCAGCATGGGAGATCATGGCTGTAACATGGTCGACCCATTCGTGGACGCTGGCACGGTGTTCCAAAACAGCCAGATGGCTGAAAAGTGTCCAGTCACCTCTGCATGCTCTGCATGGGCCCTACACGACATTAGGCAGGTGGACCAGTCTATTTGGCTCTTCAGTGTATATTATTCTTTTTTAAGATAGACTAACAAGCAAACTATTTTTACATATTACTTAACCTTAAATATGAAAATGTTCTACTATCAAGTGATATATATATATATATATATATATATATATATATATATATGTATGTATGTATGTATGTATATATACTGTAAGTTCCCATGTTCCCCTAAACCTATCATTGAGGTGGCTTATTAATCAACAAGAAAAAAAGTGATTACTAATTTTCCATTGCCACCTAAATGAAACAGGATTTATCAAAGCTAAGCCTCTTCAGGCATTGGTGCTTACAGTACTCGTCTCCAGTTATTACATTTGTATGGACATTTACCTCGGATATTTTGTAAGTGGGTGCTAACAATATTCGCAACAGATGGATAACAGCAGGTATTAAAAAGTCCTCCCAAACACTTAAACACCTCAGTTCCATGAAAAAGATTCGCAATTATCCAGAATTCTTAAATTTCTATCATAGATACAAAAAGATCTATAGGAAGGTGCTGATTGCTGCAAAAAATTCTTGATCATTGCGAATCTTTTTCATGGAACCGAGGTGTTTAAGTGTTTGGGAGGACTTTTTAATACCTGCTGTTATCCATCTGTTTTTGTGAGATGTTGATACAGACATGCATACTTCTGGAAATGTCTTTTCAAAGTTCAAAGTTCATACAGGTGCGCATTCAATAGGTAAGGGACCAATAGCACTCCTCCCACGATTTCAGCACACAGGTTTATGTCAAAGCATGTCTGAAAACACGTTCGTGGGTGACTTGTGTTCCGACCAACTATGGCTGTTGTGGAGGTTTAAAATATATTCACAAGTGAAGCTGTATTCGTCAATCCATATCACGTTATTTATAAAATGTTCTTTATCTTCCACTTGGTGAAAAATCCACTCACAAAACTGGACTTACCGAATGCAGTCTTCTGGCCGCTAGTGTTAACTATAATGATGTGGATGCAGTTCTTCATTGCACAACACTTCAACAACCAGTCTTTGACGTATCTGGAACTGATTTTCAGTATCATGGATACTTCGCTGAGGTGATAGATGGACGGTTTCGAGAATCGTGTCCTCTGTTTGTGGAATACGTCTAGTTCTTGGATGACCTCTGTCCATTACTCGTGGACGATGATTATCCATTTCCCGAAGGCGTTGCTCCAGGCGACGAAAATTGTTCTTATCAGGATGGCGCCTTTGAGGGTACCATGCAGCACACGCGCCAGCAACAGCAGCAGCTTAGTCATCGGACGCACCCAGTGTATGTGTCCATAGACGTTTCCATCGTTTGTGTGCTCCATAGGGATGATGCCTTCTATGAACTTTATAGGAGCAGATTCACGCGCCGCCTACCCAGGCGGGATACAAAATTTAGAATATTGCAAGAAACATATATATCGCTGAGTGCAGTGACTGTAAAATTGACAGTTTAATTCTCTATCTGTCTGTGTCCTCAAGCTTTCTTAGAACCCATTCACATTCGCCGGACAATATTTATTTTGTGTAATCACCAGCATCCTTTTCTCATCCGTCCCATATCTGAGAGTACTGCCTGCAAGTACGAGGGCTGGAACTTAAATAGTGGCAACTATTTATTCACAACCGATACAAAAGAGTTACGTGTTTGCACCTATTCTGTCCTTCAAAGTAGTCACCAGCATTGCGTAAAACCCGTTGCCAGCCATGTGGAAGGCTTAGTATACCGTTAGCAGAGCCTGTTCTGTTGATGGTGCGAATGGAACGGTCAACTGCCTGTCTGGAACAGTTCTGAAGCGAATGCCACGAAGTGGTGGTTCCTTTATCTTCGGAATCAAATCAAAGTCACGAGGACTTAAGTCCTGGGAGTATGGTGGATGATACATTACTTCCCAGTCCCATCGACCGAACAGAGCAGCCACAGCTTGCACTGTATGCACCCGCGCATTCTGGTGCAAAATGATGGGTGGGTTGCGCAGAAAGTGTCGCCGCTTCTTTCGCAAAGCTGGCAGCAGGTGAAGCTCCAAAAACGAACAGTAAGACTGTTCACTGACGATCTGCCGTGGGGGAACCACCAACAGAACAGGCTCTGCTAACGGTATACTACGCCTTCCACGTCGCTGGCAACGGGTTCTACACAATGCTAGTGACTACTCTGAAGGACAGTAACAGGTACAAACATGTAACTCTTTTGTACCGGTTGTGAATAAATAGTTGCCACTATTTAAGTTCCAACCCTCGTACGAATGTGTGAGTGTATGTGTTTGAACTTGTCAGTGAGGGAAACAGAGACTCCCTTGTGTTGTCTGGTAGTGTATTACCTATCTTGCTGAGCTTCTCCAAAGAGACCTAGCAAAGTGCTTATTTTGGAGTCAAAGCATTCGCATTGTTTTCTCTGTAAAATATTGGTAATGCGAACCAACCTCACTTTCTTCAGTAAAGCGACTGGTCTTCATGGCATCCGACGATGGCTGTCCTTTTTTAATGGTTGACCAAGTTTGATTCTCTGCGAATCAGAGCATTTGCTGCTCTTCAGTTTCGGGGAGCCTTGGCTGTCCACCACACCCACCTTAAAAAGAACATCTGGTTCCCTTGGCGAAAGCCAATGGCCAATGTTTCAGGATCCTTAGTCTTGTTCCGGACACCGGTTCAGTAACCATGATATTCTTCAGAAAAAGTTTTGGTACATCTTTGTGTTTCAGTTAGTGAGGACATACGCTCGTTTTGGTTAGGAAACTGCTTCATTTGTTTCATCAAGCATTCGGGAGTGTTCGTTGTTCCGAATTTTTGCCGTTCTTTTTGATCAGTTCTCCTGAATGACGTTTGAATTAGATTTCTTTTTATGTTTATGTTAAAGTGGACTATGTGCCATCAGCACTGGTGTTCCTTCAATTGGGAAATTGAATTTATTTAAGTAAGCTGCTTTTCTATAGTCGTGAACCTAACAATGCTGATATAAATTTGGTCCCTTGGTGTAAACAGGGTGATGATTTCAGGTAATGAGTCCTGTGCAAAACTTAGGCAAGTTAAAGTTTGCATCTGCTCAGTGTGAATAATAGCCTGCAGCGATAACCTTGTAATCTTAACATTTCAATCGCGAGATTTGAATTTTGTACCTTTGTTACTGGAGCAGGGGTTTTTCTCTAGGTGGCCGCCATGTGTACACAAAGAGCAAATAATGAATGTATTGGTCTTATTAATGAGTGAGATAAATGATTCTATGCGGAATGAGTCCCAGTTTATACAACGATTTTTAAATACCAAGGAAATTACGAAATATATTACGTTTAATAGGAAAGACATGACTTCGACTTAAGCGGCTCTGTAACGTGACCTCTTGCTCTCTTGTGATACAAAACAGGGAGCTTTATTCCTTTCTGTTACTGTGTGGTATGTGTCCACTTTAATATTAATGCAGGATTATTTTCCCTTTTAGCAAGAATTTCCAACTTCAAATAATTATTTTTGAAGTCATCTATGCCATTGCTTCCTTGTAACTACATTTAAGCCTGACATGTGGAAATGAGGGAGTGTGTAAATTTTATTATTGGTCAAATGTTATGCTGTGTATTCCATGTGAATTATCAGTCATGTAATAAATTCAGAGACTTAGTGAGGGTTGACTCTGAAATATTTCCTTTCGCCACCTTCCTTTTCACCATTCACATCCCTTAATTGTACTCTTAAGGGGACTTGTACGTGATTGGCTGTCGAAAAATCCGTTTCTTAATTTTTGTCTTAAGAAGTGTTCTGTAGTTTTCGGAATGCGAAAAAGTTTACTTCTAGGAAAATGGACCACAGAAAGTACCAGAGTTAGAGGAATTTAAAATAGACTGCACGCACCTCGACGTCCCAATAGCACACAGTGAGTTCTGTTTAAAAGATGTTTTGCTCTCATTTGTTTCGTTTTTATGACTTTCTAGTCCCTTAAGTTGGCTAACCTGCGAAAGCTTTACAGTTGCTAATCTTTTGTTTATACAGACAGTTTGCTGTTGTTTTGGCGCGAATATTTTGTGCACAGCGAAGTAATTGCGTGCATGAGTTTCTTATTCCACTTGAAAGCAATGGGAAGAATTAAGAAGTTTGGTGTTAAACAATGTAAATGTGAAATGTATTACCAAGTACTGTCATGGCTGTACTAGTGGAACTGAAAATAATAAATGTTTGATTAATTTCAGTCTTTATAGTGGAGTGATGGAATTTGAAGGTGTTGTGAAGATATTTCACAGGTCAGTGGAGAAATATGGTATGATGTATTCATTTTGCGGCGTGCACTGCAGCTGTAGCGGCTATAAAGCTAAGTACTGACAAACTTATTTGTGCTCTGTAATACAGTTATTAAATTTAATAGATTTCAGCGGTGTTGCGTGCCGTTTTTGGCGAAATAACGACTTAATAAACTTTTGTAATCGTTCGCTCGCTGTGTTTTTTAGAGTTTTCTGTGTGTTGGAGTCATTTAGTAAATTTTGTGCTTTAGTTTTCAACTGACGTTTATTATTATTTCTAGTGAAATATTTCAGTAAAATTTTCATTCAGTGTTTTAACTTCGCTTAGTGTTACAGTGGCCATTTGAATTTTTTGGTTTTAGCTAATAATTTTGTGAAGTTTTGTTGGTATTGGTGTTAGCTGTGGTGTAGAAGTACTAATACAAGTAGTTGATTTCTTAGTAGGCAGAGAGTTTCGAGACCATTATTGTTAGTTCTTGAATAGTTCTACTGGTGTAACTGAACTTCGGTAACGTAGATGTATAGTTTTTTTCAGTAACTGTAAAATTTTACTATGAGTGAGAAGTGTGGGTTCTGTTGTAGGTATGTGAGTAGTGGATTACGGTGTGGGATTTGTTCAAAGGATTTTCATTGGGAGGAATGCACTGGGGAAGCCAGTGGTCATTTTAGTGAGATCCTCTCCTGGGAATGCAGAATCTGTAGTAGAAACAAGTTGATAGAGGAACAGGAGCGTAAGATCTGTGCCCTTCAGGTGCAGTTACAATGCGCAAAAGAGCAACTAGATAGGTTGAGGAGGGTGAAGGTTGGTGGGGAATGGGAACTGGCAGTTGGTAAGAAGGCAGCTAGGAAGAGGAGGTATTCAGACAATTTTACTTTGCATACATGAAATAGATATGATCAACTGTCAGAGTTGAGTGGAGAGGACCCTCGTGTAGCTGTAGATGTAGGGAACTTGCAGCAGTCCTCAGCAATTAGGAGGCCTAGGTTAGTTGCAAAGTCTAGCAGAAAGAAGGTTCTGCTGCTAGGTAGTTCGCATGGTAGAGGTGTGGGCCAGCAGTTGCAGGAAGTGTTGGGGAGTGAGTAGCACTGTGAAGCCTAGTGCAGGGTTGGCCCAGGTGACTGTAAGCATAGGGAAGTTATGTAATAATTTTACGAAGGAGGATCAGGTAGTGGTAGTGGGTGGAGCAGGAAACAGTCTCGATAGGGATGGGGAATATGACGTCAGTGGTGACTTGGTTAAGATAGCCACTCAAACTGGTGGCACTAATGTGCATTTCGTGCAACTGTTTCAGCGTCATGATCGGCCTCACCTTAATGCGGCTGATAGGCGCGTTAACCTAGGGCTGGGGAGGGCACTGATGGCAGAGGGCATGGGTCACATCTCAGTGGTGCCAGTTTGGTCTATCAGTAGATCACGTTTCACTAGGCGTGGCCTGCACCTCAATAGGGTTGGGAAGGGGTGGCTGGCTAAGCTTACAGGTGACAGTGTAGTGGTTGGTGGTGGTGGTGGTGTCACTCGTGGAAAAATTCCTGTAGTAGTTAATGTTAGAGCTGCACCTTTTATAGATTGAAGTCAACTGATAGGTATACCTGCTTAAAGGAAGTCCCTCTAACTAAGGGCTCACCTTCAGAGGATGTAATGTTTCGAAGTAGAGAAGGAATTAGCTTATTTCATAAAAATATAAGAGGTATTAGAGATAAAGTTAGTGAACTGCTAATACACTACTGGCCATTAAAATTGCTACACCACGAAGATGACGTGCTACAGACGCGAAATTTAACCGACAGGTAGAAGATGCTGAGATATGCAAATGATTAACTTTTCAGAGCATTCACACAAGGTTGGCACCGGTGGCGACACCTACAACGTGCTGACATGAGGAAAGTTTCCAACCGATTTCTCATACACAAACAGCAGCTGACAGGCGTTGCCTGGTGAAACGTTGTCGTGATGCCTCGCGTAAGGAGGACAAATGCGTACTATCACGTTTCCGACTTTGATAGAGGTCGGATAGTAGCCTATCGCGATTGCGGTTTATCGTATCGCAACATTGCTACTCGCGTTGGTCGAGATCCAATGACTGTTAGCAGAATATGGAATCGGTGGGTTCAGGAGGGTAGTACGAAATGCCGTGCTGGGTCCCAACGGCCTCGTATCACTAGCAGTCGAGATGACAGGCATCTTATCCCCATGGCTGTAATACATCGTGCAGCCACGTCTCGATCCCTGAGTGAACAGATGGGGACGTGTGGTGTGCGCACTGTAAGACCTTTGGTACACACACCATCAGATTATTTGACTTGTCGCTCTAACGAAGCAGGCAAGTGTCAGCAATATGTCTCGTCGTGGTCTTATCGTGGCGTGTTTATCTTCTGCCGTTAGGTCAGACGATAGAAATGCCACTTGCACGCTTAGAGTAGCAGATTGACGGTGACCAACTTTAAACATAACTTGATTAATTTTCACACACATTTATTAAAATAATAAAAATCGTAGACATTATGTAACTTGATTCTGGATGCTGTTTGCAATTGACAATCTGAAGTTCCTTTTTTCTTGGTACGTTAATCTTATTCTCACATATCTCTGGTATTTGACAAAGTGTCTAGTCATTTATCTTCATGGCTATGTACAGGAATATGATAATCTTATTAAGCGCAGACTGAAACTTGACTATAGACTAATGCAGACTGACTAATCGGAGGTCTGTACACTCGTTATAATACCTCGCGCGTTCAGGTACCACTGCGCGAGTGTGATCCGCGAGGAGAAAAGGTTCTACTTTAGCAGCAATCTCATTGGCTGCATTACATATTAATACGCGGATCGGCGGAAGCAGAATTTGGTCCGTCTTTATGGCAGCGCCATCTCGTAGAGCAGAGATGGACGAGCGCTGTGCCTGCGCTGTTGTGCTTAGCGGGGCGTGCTCTAGTGGGAAAGTTGTGTACGCGCTGAATACGCTGAACTATGTACACAACAGGACGTTTGCAAGAAAACACCCATCTGCACGAACAGTTCGACGACGTTTGCAGTAGCATGGACTATCAGCTCGGAGACCATGGCTGCGGTTGCCCTTGGCGCTGCGTTACAGACAGGACCGCCTGTGATGGTGTACTCAACGACGACCCTGGGAACACGAATGGCAAAATGTCATTTTTTCAGATCAATCCAGGTTCTGTTTACAGCATCATGATGGTCGCATCCGCGTTTGGCGACATCCCGGTGAATGCACATTGGAAGGGTGTATTCATCATTGCCATACTGGCATATCACCCGGTGTGATGGTATGGGGTGCCATTGGTTACACGTCTCGGTCACCTCTTGTTCGCATTGACGGCACTTTGAACAGTGGACGTTACATTTCAGATGTGTTACGACCCATGGCTCTACCCTTCATTCGATCCCTGCGAAACCCTACATTTCAGCAAGATAATGCACGACCGCATGTTACAGGTGCTGTACGGGCCTTTCTGGATACAGAAAATGTTCGACTGCTGCCCTGGCCAGCACATTCTGCAAATCTCTCGCCAATTGAAAACGTCTAGTCAATGGTGGCCGCGCAACTGGCTCGTCACAATATGCCAGTCACTACTCTTGATGAACTGTGGTAGAAAGCCGGGGTGGCCGTGCGGTTCTAGGCGCTACAGTCTGGAATCGTGTGACCGGTATGGTTGCAGGTTCGAATCCTGCCTCAGGCATGGTTGTGTGTGCTGTCCTTAGGTTAGTTAGGTTTAAGTAGTTCTAAGTTCTAGGGGACTGATGACCTCAGAAGTTAAGTCCCATAGTGCTCAGAGTCATTTGAACCATTTGAACTGTGGTATCGTGTTGAAGCCACATGGGCAGCTGTACCTGTGTACGCCATCCAAGCTCTGTTTGACTCAATGCCCAGGCGTATCATGGCCATTATTATGGCCAGAGGTGGTTGTTCTGGGTACTGGTTTCTCAGGATCTATGCACCCAAATTGCGTGAAAATGAAATCGCATGTCAGTTTTAGTATAATATATTTGTCCAACGAATACCCATTTATCATCTGCATTTCTTCTTGGTGTAGCCATTTTAATGGCCAGTAGTGTAGATGTTGACTCTGAAATTATTGTTATATCAGAGCACCACTTAAATAATTGGATAATTCAGATGCCTCCTTTACCAGGCTACAGATTAGCTGGCTGTTTCTCAAGGAGTTCCCTTCAGGTTGGGGGAGTAGCTCTGAACGTAAAAAGTAGTATTTCATTTGAGTCCATAGACATATCACAACACTGCACTGAACAGATATTTGAAAGTCGTGCAGCGTTAGTTGAATTTAGTGAAACTAAACTTCTAATTGTTGTTGTTAATTGATCCCCTAACTCTGACTTCAGAGCATTTCTGCTCAAGCTAGAGAGGGTTCTTGATTCACTTTGTAGGAAGTGCCAGAAACTAGTAATATGTGGTGACGTCAATATTAATTTTGTATATGATTGTGCAAGAAAAAGGATGTTGGTGGATCTCCTAAATTCATATGATCTGATGCAAACTGTGTTTTTTTCCAACTAGGGTGCAGGGGAACAGTAGCACTGTCATAGACAATATTTTTATTCATTGTTCATTACTAGATGGGCATTCTGTTAGTAAAAGCATGAATGGCCTTTCAGACCATGATGCACAAATTTTAACACTAAAATGCTTTTGTGTTCAAACCAATGTCATATTTAATTACAAATTACGTAGGAAAGTTAAGCCAACAGCACTAGAGAGTTATTTAAAACTTGTCAAGGAACAAGAGTGGCAGGATGTTTATGGTGCCAATAACATAGATGATAAATACAATGCTTTCCATAACGCATTTCTCGTGCTCTTTGAGAGATGCTTTCCATTAGAACATTCTGAATAGGGTACTAGCAGTAATGGGCAGCCCGGGTGGCTGGCTAGTGGGATAAGGATATCATGTAGAACAAAGCGGGAATTATATAAAAATTGTAGAAGTAGTCAGAATCAAGCTACAGTAGCCTATTACAAACAATATTGCAAGGTGTTAAAATGTTATTAGGAAGGCAAAGAGTATGTGGTATGCAAATAGAATAGCTAATTCACAGGATAAAATTAAAACCATATGGTCAGTTGTGAAGGAAGTGTCTGGACAGCAGCACAAGGTCGACAATATAAAGTCAGTTCACAGTAAAAATATTTCTGTTACTGATAAATCAGATATATGTACAGTATTTAACAATCATTTTCTGACTATTGCTGGTGAATTAAATAAAAATTTAGTTTCTACAGGAAATCATATAACTTTCTTGCCAAACGCCTTTCCGAGATTGATGTCTGAAATACTCATCTGTGATACAGACAGGAGGGAGACTGAGTCAATAATTAAATCACTGATGACTAAGGACTCTCATGGTTATGATGAGGTGTCTAGCAGAATATTAAACTACTCTGCTCATGTTAGCACTGTATTTAGCCATATTTGTAATTTTTCCTTTAGGAATGGTCAGTTTACTGAGTGATTAAAGTACTCAGAAGTAAAGCCGCTTTATAAAAAGGGAGAAAGGGATAATGTAGATAATTTTAGACCTAATTCTATGCCATCAGTGTTTGCAAAAGTTATTGAAAAGGCTGTGTCTACAAGAATAATTGCTCATTTTACATCATACGATTTGCTATCAAATGTACAGTTCGGCTCTAGAAGTCATTTAACAACTGAAAATGCTATATTCTCTTTTCTCTGTGAGGTAATGGATGGGCTAAACAAAAAGTTTCTAACGCTTGGCGTATTTTTTGATTTAACTAAGGCATTTGATTGTGTTGATCACAAAATATTGCCCCAGAAGTTGGACCATTTCAGAATGTGGGGAGTAGCTCACAATTGGTTCACCTCTCACTTTAGCAACAGGCAGCAAAAGGTCATTATTCACAATGTTGATAACATCTGTGATGAGGGATCTGAGTGGGGTACTGTCAAGTGGGGGGTGCCCCAGGGATCAGTGTTGGGGCCACTCCTGTTCCTTATTTATATAAATGATATGCCCTCTAGTATTATGGGTAACTCTAAAGTGTTTGCTGATGACACTAGATTGGTAGTAAAGGATGCTGTGTGCAACATTGGCTCAGTTTCAAATAGTGCAGTACATGACCTCAGTTCATGGCTTGTAGAAAATAAACTAATGTTAAGTCACAGTATGTCTCAGTTTTTACAGTTTCTAACATACAATTAAACAAAACCTGACGTTTTAATTTCACAGAACAGGCATATGATTAGTGAAACTGAACAGCTCAAATTTCTAGGTGTTCAGATAGATAGTAAGCTGTCGTGGAAAGCCCACATTCAGCATTTTGTTCAAAGACTTAATACTGCCATTTTTATTATTCGAACGGTATCAAAAGTGAATGATACTTCGACACGAAAATTAGTCTACTTTGCTGATTTTCATTCGGTTATGTCATATGGTATTATATTTTGGGGTTCTAGGCGCTCAGTCCGGAACCGCGCGACTGCTACGGTCGCAGGTTCGAATCCTGCCTCGGGCATGGATGTGTGTGATGTCCTTAGGTTAGTTAGGTTTAAGTAGTTCTAAGTTCTAGGGGACTGATGACCATAGATGTTAAGTCCCATAGGGCTCAGAGCCTTTTTTTGGGGTAACTCTTCCCATTCTAAAAGGATATTTTTGGCTCAGGAACAGGCGGTTCGGGCAATAAGTGGTGTGAGTTCACGAACCTCTTGTCGACCTCTGTTCACAAGTCTGGGTATTTTGACATTGGCCTCTCAATATGTACATTCCTTATTTTCGTGTCTTGTTAACAATATTAGATTATTCCCAAGAATAAGCATCTTTCACTCATTAATACTCGGCAGAAATCAAACCTGCATTTGGATCTGACTTCCTTAACTCTGGTGCAAAAAGTTGTGCAGTATACTGCTGCATCCATTTTCAATAAGCTGCCACTCGAATTCAAAAATCTTAGCAGTAATCCACGCGCTTTCAGATCGAAACTGAAGAGTTTCCTCATGGGTCACTCCTTCTATTCTGTCGAGGAGTTCCTTGAAAAATTAAGCTGACTCTTATTGTATTGCTGATAAAGTTTACTTAAACTTATGGATTGACTTTTTTCAGGTTCATGAACATTTATTTTCATCTGTTATTACTTTGATGTTGTAATTTCATGTACTGACACGTTCCATGACCTTGGAGATTTGCTCCACAGTTTGGTCCTATGGAACTTGATGTGTAAATAAATAAATAAATAAAAATCTTACCTAGGAGATGTAGACTCGAAGGGGTACCAAAGAGTTGTGAATCCAAACCTTATGCTGTCACAAAAATTGAAAAAATGGAATGTGTTGGACATTTCCAGAAAAATTAAGGTACAATATAAAGGAACTTGAAGTGGAA
Organism: Schistocerca cancellata; assembly: GCF_023864275.1. Lineage (NCBI taxonomy): Eukaryota > Metazoa > Arthropoda > Insecta > Orthoptera > Acrididae > Schistocerca > Schistocerca cancellata. The sequence goes on from NC_064633.1 coordinate 525,445,429, forward strand.
TTTGAAGGGAAAGAAATTATCTGATGGTAAGTGCATTAGCAGATATGGTCAGCTTACAGACGAAAGAATAGACAGGTTACAGTAGTATTATGGACAAGCCATAAGACAAAATAAAAATGATCTTGAGTGACTGAAAAAGGTAATATGGGCTACCTTCTTTCATAAATCCTCCACAGATGACAACCCATGTCATGCAGTCTGCCCACCTGGCAGTGATTCATGGTATGACTACCAGAAGGCTGTTACTCAAGGTGAGATCTACAACCATAAACATTTGCTATAATGGAAGTTGTGAAACCTAATTATCAGGATCTTAGTAACACAAGATTATTAGAGAAATGTTTACATGGTAGGACTCAAAATCCAAATTAAAGTTTCAACAATTGTATGTGGGAACAGATATTAAAAACTGTTCTTGTAGGACTAAATACTTTGAAAATAGGTGTGCTAGATGCTGTTCTATGCTTTAATGATGGTGCAGAGTTAAGACTTAATGTTATAGAACTGATGGGAGTGCCTGGTGGACTAAATGTCCATAGAGCTCTCGTAGCCATTGACTGAAGGAGACTCTTCAAAGCAGAAAAATCATAGTTGGAAGCCATTAAAGAAGGAAGAAGAAGTGTGAAAAACAGAAGGGAGGAAGGACAACACAGGAAGCAAGATGAATATGGATCTGGGATGCATTAGTACCAAGTAAGTTTAATAAAAAAAGCTAGTTTTAACTTTAACTTGAATTTCCTGAAAGTTACATTATTTTATGTTATGGTACACTTCCGCTAAAAACTATTAAAGATAGAGAGCTGAAATTTTGCATCCTGTTTTAAAATATGCTTAGAGGACTACTCTTGTGACTTAACTTTGAAAACAAAATGCTTTTTTGAAGAAAAACCCTGAATTCATTTCCAAAATTTTTGATAATCATACTTAAAAATTTTTTGTACCGCAGTTTATGACAGTTCCATCTTTTCAGTAGTCTGCTTTGAAGATAACAGTGTAAAGAACTTACAGGAAAAAGTAAACCTTCCACTTTGCTTGTATTTTGAGTAATGTGTACCTATGATGTACGTAAATAATTAGCATTGTTTATTTCACTTGCAACAAAAAAATACAATTAGAAAAATGTATGAGAGCTAAAGCTGTGGTTCATACAGAAAAATGTTCCGAAAATATGTCTTAAAAGATGGTAAGTATTATATGGGCTTATAAATATTAAGAGTTACACAGTTTAGAAAACTGACAGTTTTTTCAAAGATTCCCCTGGTATTCATGGATCAGTCCCCTTAATCATATTCTTAGGTATATTTATGTATAATATATATTTGGAATGCAAGAACAGAACACTTTCCATATTTTGGAAGTTAAAAAAGAGGACATTTTATTCAACAGTTATTAACTATATATCAGGAATGGAAAAGTGATAAAATGAGCGCCATTTATGTAATAAATAGTTTGAACTCAATAATTTGTAGGAATCCTTTCTGTATGAGTATCTGATGAATGTAGTGACCTAGAAAATGAGGAAAAAACAGACAGTCCTCATAGAACCACAATCTAATGTAACTTTTTCCAAACAGATCCAGAAAACCGTGGTAGCAACATTTACATTGAGGACCACTGATGGTTCACCAGTTGTTGAGCCATGAACTTTTATGGGCTCAGGGAGCATAGGAAGAAGAACTAGACTACTGCAGGTGAGGAGAAATATGAGATTAAGTAGTTCCTTTCATATAAATTGATTAGGTTTGCAGATTATAAGTATCATGAAGTCTCAAGCAAATTGATCCACTTCAAAGGAGGTAAAAAAGGCGAAGTGCTACTATTCTAAAAAAATGGCTCTTAGCACTATGGGACTTAACATCTGTCGTCATCAGTCCCCTAGAACTTAGAACTACTTAAACCTAACTAACCTAAGGACACCACACACACCCATGCCCGAGGCAGGATTTGAACCTGCGACCATAGCAGTTACACGGTTCCAGACTGAAGCGCCCAGAACCGTACTGCCACACCAGCTGGCGCTACTATTCTCATCTACGATTCAAATTGTTGTAAACACTGATTATTTCTTATTGCAAATTGAATAGTATTCATTGACTTGGGTAGAACATATGAAATTTAGTTTCAGGCCAAGAACTCATTGTCGGTTACTAGCGTGTTCAATGATGAACGACATGTATGTAGTTAATGTTAATTCAGGGGAAGCTATTTTGTATAAAGTTAACCAGACTTTGAATTAAGATCCAGGTTCGACCTCCTAATAATAAAATAACTAGTGATAGAGTGCTTAAGGCGATTCCAAGTTAATTTAAACAGCCAGAAGTTAACGGCAAGATTTTATTGAAACAGGAGAACTAAGAAGTTTATCGTTTTAAAAAAAGGAACAGTTTTAAATGTAATATCCGAGTTATAATCAATAACAGTCACAACGAGTACACTTACACCTGTTATGTGATGATGCCAGAAAGGGAAGAAGGAAACAATCTAATTTTGCTTTTTTTTATAGACAAAATAGTTGTGCCCTCATAGAACAAAGATTAGCATAGCATAAGGGGTTTACAGACATTAATTTTACAAAGACTTCTTTTTTGTAAGTACAATTAAAAGAGATAGTTTTTTACTATTCATTCAATGTAGCTGCCATAATTCTGTAAACATTTTGACTCAAATAACATTAGGAATGATTACATAGAAGTACATAAGCAGAAATATCACTTGACATTATTATTATCATCATGTCTCTTCAGGACTATTCAGTCATGTAGAAGTGTTCACCTTCGATTTTATCAAAAGTTGTGTTATAGACAGAACGCTCCTGCCAAAGTGCTCTGTGGTATTGATCATCTCCCATGGCAGAAATGAAATATGGACGTAATAAGATTTCCTAAAAGTGTGTTAAAGGGACATTCATGTTACGTTGTGTCATGTGTGTGAAATTAAAATGAGACTGTTGTAATCCAATTGTTGTTAGGTCACATTGTTTGGCAATAGCAGCAAGTAACACAGAGTCTTCTGATTTATGTCACAGAGTATGGATGAGAAAAATTGGCTCATAGATCAAGAGAATGTAAACAATGTATGAATATGCTTTATTTCTTCATTTTATATTTAGAAAGAATTACATATACTATAACACGTTTTCTGCTATTTGCTCCTGGTTAATGGTAACACAAGAATATTTTTCTGTAGAACTTATCTCACTCAGTAGTCGTTTATCATTCATTAGACAGCTGTGGAATTCATTGCAACTAAAATTTTTATAATTAAACTGTACCTACAGACGATCTCGAAGGGTGTTTACAGACAGAGAGTTCCTCTATTTTGTCCACTGACTATGCATTAGAGAGAAAAATATTTCTGTTATCTTATTGTGGGACGTAATGGCAAAGAAAACTGCGCAATTTTAGCTATTCTGAATGGCAGGAAGAAGGTCTGAATTTCTCATAATGCATGGTCCACTTTTTGCAAGGTTGAATTTTAATGAAATTATGGTTATGTTCATATTCTTCATTCAAAAATTTCTTCAGGCATAAAATTCACTGAAATACTTCACATCATTTACAGGCACACCTCTATGAAAACGTAAAACGTATTTAATGGTTGGTTCCACATTCATCGACTCAGGCGATTTTTGAAGGCATGTCCACATAAAACACATGAACTCTTGCATGGAGGTCAACCACATTTGGAGATATTTTATACATCTTTTGTAGAGTCCAAATACTGCTTCAGCGAGTGTCTGGTCCATTTTTACGTTTCTCTTTCAGTAATGGCTCCGGTTTTATTCTTATAAATTTATTGGTCTCATGACGAGTGAGCATGTTATTAGTGGACAATATGAACAAGTGAATTAGCTTCTTTCTCAAACTTTGCTGTGTTTTAATGAATTTTACTGGAAAGAGTTTGTAGGTGGTATAGATAGATCTTGCTAATTTCATTTTCAAATGACTTCTTCATGATCATAGATGGTTTAAACTGTGGGAGAAAGTGTGATTTCATAGCAGGGAACACGTGCATGAGTTTGTTTACCTCCAGAAGTAACGATAACCTCCTCGTTTTGCTAAGCGATTAGCAATACTTCTTCTATTCGGTATCGACAAATTATGAAAATACTTGAAGTTAAATAGTCCAGACTGTATAGTTCTGGAAATCCTGAAACAGCTCGGAAATAATACTTTCCATATCATTCTCCAATATGTCCACAGCTTGATGAATGCAGTTACCTGGGACATGAGCAACCCCAGTCAAAAGTTTTCCTTCTAACAGTATTTTTAAGTTTTGGAAAAATGTTTGTCCCTTCTGAATCCCGAAGCAATCCCCCAAACGTTGTGTCATAGTTATCTCCTGCGAATGCCATACATTTATCAAGGAACCCTTTATCCTGGACCACAGTTTTAAAAAGAAGAGGTAGTGTCTGCTGTCTCATTAGGTTGTTGATTTAATTCAATTAATGTGGATTACGAATCACCAATTTTCCAATCAAAATATTGAATATTGATTAGGAATATTTTCACTGATCCACAATTGGTGCTATTGGTAGAAATGCCATTATCTTTGAATCTGTCTGGAATCTGTCTAGAAATGTCATTATCTTTGAAACACTTCACAACGCTTTCATCAGAATGAGGACCATTCACTGAGTTCATTATTGCTTCTGTTTTCGTTCTTAAACTCGAAAACTTTTCTTTCGTACTGGAATCTAGAACTAACTGTGCAGTCCATCACGTTATAGCTATTACGAAGCTTCACAAGCTGAAACGTGGAAGTACGTTTAGTGGCACACACTACATTTCTCCTATACTCCTTAGTTTCACGAAAAAAAGTAAATTTTGAAGATGATGCTTCTCCTTGGATAGTTCTTTTGTGCTTTTCAGACTCCAAATGTGTTTGTAAATTTCGCCCTCCTTTCTTTCCCGCAGACACTTTTGTACTGGATTATCGAACCATATACTTGAAATCGAATGCATCCCTGCCATGGCTGAAACAAGTATACTTGTGTTACAGTTGCATACTGATGTGGCAAAGGTCATGGATTAGCGATATGCACATATAAAGATCGTGGTAGTATCACTACACAAGGTATAAAACGGTAGTGTATTGGCGTGGTCGTCAGTTGTACTCAGGTGATTCATGTGAAAAGGTTTGCAACGTCATTATGGCTGCACGACGGAAATTAAAATAATTTGAGCGCGGAATGGTAGTTGGAGCTAAATTTATGGGACATTCCATTTCGGAAATCATTATGGAATTAAATATTCAAAGATCCACAGTCTCAAGAGACTGCCGAGAATGCCAGATCTGAGGCATTACTTCTCACCTCACACAATGTAGTGGCTGGCAGCCTTCACTTAACAGCCGAGAGAAGTGGCGTTTACGTAAGTAATAGGGCAAGGCGGTTATCAACATACGTTGCAGGTTGACTACCCCAGGGGCAAGGATACATTTAGGGCAAACATATCGTTCTCTTTTAATTGACATGTCCTTAACCTATTGTTCACCCTCCCTTCCCCTCCTCCTCCTCTTCCTCCATCCCTCAGGGAACTCACATGGCCGATACAGGCACACTTTTGTTTTCAGTTTGATTCACTAATCAATTAAATTGATTAATTAAATCCACAGTCAGGGAAACTCACAGCACTCCACCTCCCTTCCTCCTCCCCTCCACCCTCCCAGAAACAGGCGGCAAAAAGACTCACTTGATCGTTCATTTGGAGGGAAATCGATTGCAGTGTACGGAACATTGTTTAAACAATTTAGACAGAGTGTGGAATGCTGTTTATTTAAACACCATATGGAAGTGAGACATGGACGATAACTAGTTTGGACAAGAAGAGAATAGAAGCTTTCGAAATGTGGTGCTACAGAAGAATGCTGAAGATAAGGTGGGTAGACCACGTAACTAATGAGGAGGTATTGAATAGGATTGGGGAGAAGAGAAGTTTGTGGCACAACTTGACTAGAAGAAGGGATCGGTTGGTAGGACATGTTCTGAGGCATCGAGGGATCACAAATTTAGCATTGGAGGGCAGCGTGGAGGGTAAAAATCGTAGAGGGAGACCAAGAGATCAATACACTAAGCAGATTCAGAAGGATGTAGGTTGCAGTAGGTACTGGGAGATGAAGAAGCTTGCACAGGATAGAGTAGCATGGAGAGCTGCATCAAACCAGTCTCAGGACTGAAGACCACAACAACAACAATGGGTGTCAAGGCAGTATATGGAATGTAATTCATTTATTTAGTTAAGGAACTTTTTGGGAAATCGATTGCGATGTAGGGAATATTGTTTAAACAATTTAGACAATGTGTGTAATGCTGTTTATTTAAACAATTTACGCGATACAAGCTGTGTTTGGAATATAGTTTATTTATTTAGTTGAAGAATTTATCGGTAAATTGATTGCAGTGTATAGAATACTGTTGCTTAAACATTTTACAGGATACAAGATGGTGTATGGGATATGCCAGTAAATCGATCACAGTGTGGAATATTTAAACAATTGCGGCACTTTTTTATTCTGATCGCGCTCCGAAATGCTGAGTAGGCTTAGTTTATATTTGCTGCCGGAGGGATGTTAAGGCTCATATTATTAATTTTTCTCACTTTTCGAAGTATACTGGAATCCAAGCACAGATGGGAAAATCATAGCAATTACATATCTAGAAGTTCGTGACATATTTCCGAACCTAGTTACGCAGACAGACAAAATACTAGAATCTCAGTGGGAAACTGTTTTGTGCAGATCGAAAAACATACAGCAATAATATTGCACTGAAAGTTAAACCCTGCAAAAGTGGTCTACAGATCACGAATGGAATGAAATTCAGTATGGTAGTCGCCATTTGGGGTCACCCGTGCATGTATCTATGTCAGGGCACCACTACGAAGGACAAAACGACCCAGTCAGAATCAGAATCAGAATTTTATTGTTTCATAACGTACAAGTAAAATCATTGATTTTATGTACAGGAAACTTGTCAGTTTATAACTATGATAAATTATACATGGAATGCAATATTTTATATATAATCACAATAAAATCTGAATATTATTTATTATTATTGTTTTTATCCTGCTCAGATGGTCAGATCATTAAAAACTTCGTCAGCAGAGTAATAACATTTCTGCACCAGAGTGCTATACAATTCTCTTTTTCCTGTCTCAGTTTGGACCTTTCTAAAATTTGTGTCTTTCAGTTTATTGTACACTTTCATTCCCATATATTGTGGACTCTGTGCGAAAAGATTAAGCCTGTGAAGCTTTCTTTGTTTCTAGTTTCGTAACTATGTTGCAATAAGGGAACGCTTAGTATCTCGAGATCTCTTAATAATGGCTGACAAGATTCTCTTGAGTTTCCACTGCATATGTTTCTGATAATTTTATCTGCAAAGTTAATATTTTTGTCATGTTGCTAGCATCCCTCCAGTAGACAATACTGTATCTCACTACTGACTCAAAGTAACTATGGTATACTACTTTTTTGTGTCTATACTAGCGACATTGGCTAAGATAGTCATAGCAAACGCCAGGCTGTTTAGTTTATTTTTTAGATAATCTATGTGTGAGGACCATGATAGGTTTCTGCCCTATTGCATTCCTAAGAATTTAACATGCTCTGCTTCATTTAGCTCCTGGCTTCTGTGCATAATGTGAATATCGTTTATTCGAGATTGTTTTGTCTTAAATTGCATCAGTTGTGTTTTTGAAATATTTAGCTTTAGGCCATTTAGATGGAACCAAACATCTAGGTTTTCTAGAGTTTCTATGGCATTTTCATGAATTTCTTGTGTGTTTTTATTTTCTAACAGTACTGGTGTGTCATCAGCAAATAAAACTGAATGATAATTTATATTTATGGGTAAATCATTTAAATAAAAAAGAAACAGTAAGGCGATACCCATAATTCTATATTTTTTCATTTTATATAATAGTATGGAGTGATTCACACAGTCGGATGCTTTGGATAAGTCACAGAAGATTCCCACAGCTTTTTGTGACTTGTACAGAGTGGAACTAACTTAAGTCACAAATTCATTGATTGCATTAATTGTACTTTTGCCTTTCTGGAATCCAAATTGATTTTTTTGAGATTACATCGTATTTGTAGCAGAAATTTTTAATTTGAATTGCAACAATCAATTCAAAGATCTTAGAAAACACAGGAAGAAGGGAAATTGGATGGTAATTTCCCATATCATCTTTGGAGCCTTTCTTAAATACTGGTTTGACTTCTGCATATTTTAGAAATCATGGAAAGTACCCTTCTTCAAGTCCTCTAATTACAGATCGCATTACTAAATACCACTGACCATGGACCACTTATCAGCCTCCTTCGATTTCGTGGGCCTCCAAACAAAGCATTAAGTGGCAGCATCCTGTTGATCTGGTGGTGGTGGTTGTTGGGATGTTTAAGGGGGACTAAACAGCGAAGGTCCCCCATTCCAAAATCAGGCGAGCCGAAAATCTACGGAGCAGGTAAAAACCAAGGGGGGAGGAGACGTCCCCCCAGGCGCTAAAAGAACACAAATGGAGCAACAAACATTACAGACAAGAACAGCAACAGACACAAGGACAAAAGACACAGAAAGGGAAAGGTGCAGGACCTCCCTAAATCGAAACATAAAATGGACTACCACGGATAAAATTTAAAACGTCATCAGCCATGGAGGCATCGTCGGATAAAACCAAAGCCAAAGTGCCCGGGAGATTAAAAGATTGCCGGAGTGTGCGCAGTCGAGGACACTCCAGCAAAATGTGGCCGACCGTCAGCCGGGACCCACACTGACACAGGGGGGGATCCTCCTGACGCAACAGATGGCCATGCGTCAGGTATGTATGGCCGATGCGCAGCCGACACAGAACTACCGAGTCCCTGCGAGAAGCCCGCAGGGAGGAACGCCACACATCGGTCGTCCCCTTGACAGCCCGCTGTTTATTCGGGGCTGTCATGCCACGCCACTCAGCAGCCCACACCCCAATCAGCTTACGGCGCAACACCATCTGCTGGTCGCGAGCCGTAAGTCCGACCTCCAAAGCCGGGGCATCGATCGCCCCTTTGGCCAGCCTGTCTACACGTTCGTTCCCTGCGATGCCAACATGACCGGGCGTCCAAACCAGGACCACCGAACGACCAGAACGGGCAATGGCGGAAACAGTCTCCTGAATGGAGGACACCAGAGGAGAGGAGGGATAGCAGCGGTCGATGGCCTGAAGGCTGCTCAGGGAGTCACTGCAGATGAGGACGGACCTACCTGAGCAGAAACGCATATGCTCAAGAGCGCGCAATATGGCCACCAGCTCTGCAGTAAAAACACTGCAGCCAGCCGGCAAGGAGCGCTGCTCAACATGAGCAGCATGAGCAAAAGAGTAGGCAGTGCGACCATCAACCAGGGAACCATCAGTGTAGACAGTCTCACAGTCCGAAAATGAGGCGAGGAGAGCAAGAAAACGGCGACGGAGGGCCACAGGCGGAACCGAGTCCTTGGGTCCCTGTGCCAAGTCCAGACGGACGGACGGCCGGGACAAACACCAGGGAGGCGTAGGTGCACGGACCCGGAAGGGAGGCGGAAGAGGGAATGAACCCAATTCCGACAGCAGGGACTGAACGCGGACAGCGACGGAAAGCCCAGACCTAGGTCGCCGTTCGGGCAGATGGAGGACCATAGCAGGGAAAAGCAGGCGACGATTGGGATGATCTGGCGAGCAATGAACGTGGACAGCATAGTCGACGAGCAGACGATGGCGGCGAATCCGCAGCGGGGGAACCCCGGCCTCCACCAGTAGACTATCCACGGGGCTGGTGCGAAAAGCGCCAGTGGCAAGCCTAACCCCACAGTGGTGTATGGGGTCTAACAACTTCAACACTGAGGTGGACGCAGACCCATAGGCCAGGCTCCCATAATCAAGCCGGGACTGCACAAGGGCTCGGTACAACCGCAGCAGCGTGCAGCGATCTGCACCCCAAGACGTGTGGCTAAGGCAGCGGAGGGCGTTGAGGTGCCGCCAGCATTTTTGCTTCAGCTGAGTAACATGAGGAACCCATGTGAGCCGGGCATCAAACACGAGTCCCAAGAAGCGGCAAGTGTCCACCACTTCAAGCAGGTGGCCGTCGAGGTAAAGTGCAGGATGAGGGTGGACCGTCCGACGCCTGCAGAAGTGCATTACTCGAGTCTTGGCAGCAGAGAACTGAAAGCCGGGAGTCAGAGCCCATGATGCTGCCTTGCGAACGGCGACTTGCAGCCTGCGTTCGGCGACTCCCGTAGTCGTGGAGCTAAATGAGATGCAGAAGTCGTCGGCATACAAAGAAGGAGACACCGACGACCCCACTGCTGCTGCCAGACCATTAATGGCCACTAAAAATAAGGAGACGCTCAACACCGAGCCCTGCGGGACCCCATTTTCCTGTATATAAGAGGAACTAGAGGTAGCACCGACTTGCACCCGGAAAGAGCGGCGCAATAAAAAGCTTTGAAGAAAAGCCGGGAGCCGACCACGAAGACCCCGCTCATGCAATGTGGCGAGGATGTGATGCCTCCATGTGGTGTCATACGCCTTCCGCAGATCGAAAAACACAGCAACGAGATGCTGACGTCGGGCAAAGGCCATACGGACAGCAGATTCGAGCCGCACCAAATTGTCCACTGCAGACCGGCCCCGACGGAAGCCACCCTGGGATGGAGCGAGGAGACCGCGCGACTCAAGGACCCAACACAAACGCCGCCCCACCATACGTTCGAGCAATTTGCACAAAACGTTGGTGAGGGTAATGGGACGATAGCTGTCCACCGTCAGTGGGTCCGCACCGGGCTTCAAGATGGGGACAATAACACCCTCTCGCCATTGCGACGGGAACACACCTTCGCTCCAAATGCGATTAAATATCGCGAGAATGTGTCTCTGGCAGTCCCTGGAGAGATGCTTCAGCATCTGTGCGTGGATGCAGTCCGGTCCTGGTGCTGTATCAGGGCAATCGGCGAGGGCAGCGAGGAATTCCCTCTCGCTGAAAGGAGCATTGTAAGTTTCAGAACGACGCGTGTGGAACGATAATGGCGTCTGCTCGGCCCGCTTCTTGAGAGAGCGAAAGGCGGGGGGATAAGTTGCAGTCGCAGAGCTCGTAGCGAAGTGCGCAGCAAGGTGTTCAGCAATGGCGGCAGCGTCCGTGCACACAGCGCCGTCCAAAGAGATCCCAGGGACACCTGTAGGGGTCTGGTGTCCATAAATCCGCCGTATCCGGGACCACACGAGCGAGGGGGAAACACGGGAGCCCAAGGAGGAAACATACCGCTCCCAGCACTCCTGCTTACGCCGTGCAATAAGACGGCGGGCGAAGGCACGGAGCCTCTTAAAGGCGATGAGGGTCTCCAGAGACGGGTGCCGCCTATGACGCTGGAGAGCCCGCCTACGGTCGCGAATAGCCTCAGCAATCTCCGGCGACCACCAGGGGACAGCCTTCCTCCGAGGGAGGCCAGAAGAACGGGGGATGGAAGCCTCGGCCGCTGAAATGATGGACGTGGTTAAAACACGAACCACCTCGTCAATGTCACCCTGTGGGGGAGACTCAATGGTTGCAGCGGAAGTAAAAGCTGGCCAGTCAGCCCTGTGGAGAGCCCAGCGGGGCAAGCGCCCAGAAGAATGACACTGGGGCAGTGACAAATAGATGGGAAAATGGTCACTACCACACAGGTCAGGGTGCACTCTCCAGTGGAGGGATGGGACAAGGCCAGGGCTGCAAATAGAGAGATCGATGGCCGAGAACGAGCCATGGGCCACACTGAAATGCGTGGGAGCACCGGTGTTCAAGAGGCTAAGGTCGAGCTGAGCCAACACATGCTCCACGGCCCGACCGCGAACATCGGAGACAGTCCCACCCCATAGAGGGTTGTGGGCATTGAAATCACCCAGCAGCAAAAAAGGTGGCGGCAGTTCGGCTATCAGAGCAGCCAGGACATGCTGTGCGACAACACCATCAGGTGGAAGGTAAATACTGCAGACGGTGATAGCCTGTGGCGTCCACACCCGAACAGCGACAGCCTCTAAAGCTGTTTGTAGAGGTACAAATTCGCTGTGAAGAGAGTTAAGGACATAGATGAAGACGCCACCAGACACCCTTTCATAAGCTGCTCGGTTCTTATAATAACCCCGATAGCCACGGAGGGCGGGGGTGCGCATTGCTGGAAACCAAGTTTCCTGCAGAGCAATGCAAAGGAAAGGATGACGGCTGATAAGTTGGCGGAGCTCAGCTAGATGGTGGAAGAAACCGCTGCAGTTCCACTGGAGGATGGTATTAGCCATGGATGGGAAAGGCGTGAAGGGACTGGGGAGGCAGATTACGCCTCCGGGGCCCCTGCTGCTACTGAGTCACCACCTGGACAACAGCTATCTATTGCATCCGAGGGACTGGCGAGATCCATGTCCTCAGCGGACGCCAGGATCTCCACCTCATCTTCGGACGCAGAGGGAGAAGGGTGCGGTGGGACAGGTGCCACCGCAATTTCAGGATGCTTGGGAGCCTTTTTCTTCGACTGCTTTGCGCGCTGAGCCTTAGGTGGTTCTGGCTGGGAGGGCCTCACTGGGTCAGTCTCTGGGACTGAAGACGACCGTGACGCCCTACGACCAGCGACCGGTGGTTGTTTGACAAACTTGCGGGTGTCCGCTTTGGCACTGGGCAAAGCCTGGGATGGGAGGGCCCCAAGGGACCCCTTCCGAGCGAGAGGAGCCGAAGAAGGCTCACGCTTCTCCGGCTGTGAAGGGGGAACAGATATCCCCGGTGGTTGGGGTGGTGTTGCTCCTGAAGTAAATGGAGCAGGAGCAACAGGGAGTGAAGTGCCCCCCACAACCAAGGGGGCCAGTGAATGCTGACCGAGCTGAGATCGAACTGGTGTTGCAGCAGCGGCATAACTAGTTGGCATTGGCACAGGATGTAGCCGCTCAAATTTCCGCCTTGCCTCGGTGTAGGACAGGCGGTCCAGGGTCTTATATTCCATTATCTTCCTTTCTTTCTGGAAGATCCTACAGTCCGGCGAGCAGGGGGAATGGTGTTCTCCGCAGTTAACACAGATAGGAGGCGGGGCACATGGAGTATCAGGATGCGAAGGACGTCCACAATCCCGACACGTGATGCTGGAAGTACAGTGAGATGACATGTGCCCGAACTTCCAGCATTTAAAACACCGCATCGGAGGAGGGATATATGGCTTCACATCACAACGGTAAACCATCACCTTAACCTTTTCGGGTAAGACATCACCCTCAAAGGCCAAGATGAAGGCACCGGTGGCTACCTGATTATCCCTCGGACCCCGATGGACGCGCCGGACGAAGTGAACACCTCGTCGTTCGAGGTTGGCGCGTAATTCATCGTCGGACTGCAGAAGAAGATCCCTGTGGAATATAATACCCTGGACCATGTTGAGACTCTTATGCGGCGTGATGTTAACTGAAACATCCCCAAACTTGTCACAATTGAGCAACCTCCGTGACTGGGCAGAGGATGCCGTTTTGATGAGCACAGAACCAGAGCGCATCTTGGACAAGCCCTCCACCTCCCCGAACTTGTCCTCTAAATGCTCCACAAAAAACTGGGGCTTGGTTGACATAAACGATTCCCCATCAACTCGCGTACACACAAGGAACCGGGGTGAATAGTCTCCACTGCCTTCTTTTGCCATACGTTCCTGCCGTTGAGGTTAGACCTCGATCGCTTAGAGACTGCTGGTGGTGGCCCACCAGCGAGAGATGATGTACCACGCTTCATTGCGGGTCATCCGCCCTGATGCCACCTACTCCGACCAAGGGCCCTCCCCACGGGCGCCACCCAGCCACAGCAAAGGCCACCTGGCAGGATGGCCATTGCCGGGAGTCCCGATGCCCCGGGGCGATGGGCATCTACTCCTTGGCATACATGGGGAGTTAACGGCGCAGGCATCAGTAGAGCGATCCCTGTGTTGTCAGGGGGCTACAACCAAGAGGGTACATGGCGGCCCCACCACAACGGACTGGCTACCGTGCTGGATCTTAGGTGCAAAAAATGGCCAAGGTCGTCGTCGCAGTTAAAAGAAACGCTGCAGAGTGCAGTGTGGTAATCGCCCAAGAGATCGAAAACGAGCGGGACACCATTGCAACGACGAGAAAGACGGCGAAAGGTCTAATTGCACGACGGATACAGTGCACCATGTAAGGCGCCCTTCCCCAATTGGCTCGCTCTTCGGAATAATTTAGAAAGATGGAGGTCAAACCCGAGAGGGGACCATCACATAAGGCCGAAACATGTGAGACTCCTTTTAGTCGCCTCTTACGACAGGCAGGAATACCGCGGGCCTATTCTAACCCCCGAACCCGCAGGGGGGTGTTGATCTGGAAATTCCAGACTCGCTTCTTGTTTCTTGTCTTTCTCAAGAGCCCACTCCCTGATTGTCTGTGTGAACCAACCTCCCAAAACATGTGGACAGAGGCATTCTTTAACATCTGACGGTTTGTATGAAGGTTACGTCTCTCTTTCTAACATGCAGTGGTACCACTTGCCAGAAAAACTTATGAAACATGTCCATCCATCGCTGATTTTCTCTGAGTATTATTTCGTATCTCCAGCAATCAGTTATTTGCGAAGTATTATACTTAGTAGTAGGGGATGCGTGATAGTTTCACCTTGAGCATCAGGCTTATAAAGTATATGTGTGTGTTACAACATGTGCAAAGGGAAAGACTATGTCCAGTCGTAAGGAAGGTATCGATTTGACATGGAGTACTGTGATAGCAAAGGGGAAAGTATGTCAAGTCATAAGAATGGTACAGATATTTCTATTTCCAGAGCCATGGCCATTATAGGGTGTATTTCCGATACTTCGCTCATTGTAGAATGTCGTCCAATTCAGACCGCAATCGTAATATTTAACTGTAACTACAGTGATAAAATATATATGTGGTCGGTTTCCTAGGATGACTCTTGTTGTGGGAAGGATTCACGTTTCCAGCTAATGGTAGGAGCTGTCCGAATGGAGAGGCCTGTTGGGATGCAAGAATGTAGCTGACTTAACCGAGTCATCTTGTAGATGGCCGAATAGTGAACTAATACATAGTATGTGTTGAATAGCTTTCGTGATGTCGTGGAAATTTTTAGAAGATTCAATATGGTTATCTGTCTGCCCTGGACCATTATTCCCTACCATATAAATTGTCTGGTTGACTGCTTCTACACATTTCGCGCCTTTATTTGGTTGAGGGAACATCAGTTGTGGTGTGTGCATTTAGTAGGTGAAAGATACATTTGCTGGTTCTCTAGACATGAGAAACTCCTTATTTGACTTTGTAAATTATAAGAATGATTTGGAATCTGTTACATTGCCGACATCGGTATTTGCGAGTGGAAATATCAGTTTCCTCTTTTTTTTCGAGTTCTCAATTAAAGGTCTTCACTGACAGGATAAGGTTCTAGTTACTCAGTGGATTACAGCATGCTTCACCTCGCTAAGGTTTCGGGTTTCTAGAGAAATAATTTCCTGTCTATATCTTTGGAATTATACCATGCAAGTAATACTACTGCTATGCAAGCAATATTGCTGTGTGCTTGATATCAAGAAGTATCATGTAAATGGTATGATATTCTGGCAAACCAAGTGAAATTACATATGTTGTTGTAATCCCTGAGTCTATAGATGGGTGTAGAAGGCAAGCAACCAAGCAAGTTAGGGCCACTAATAGTAACACCTTTGGTCCAAGGGGAAACGAGCCCATCTTTGTACAACAGTTCGGAGAGTGACTTCGGTCCACTGAGGACGCTCTGGTTACACGTTGGGAGTGGATGACTTGTAACCATCGGCTGCGGTGGAGGACCGCCCAACCTTGCGGGAAAATATCTAGTGCTGCGAGGAGTATACCTATGGTGCATGTGCTTATGCTGTCTGTCTTTGCGGTATATGTACGAGTGTCTGGCAGTTGGCAGCTATATGAATGATGCAAAAGGAGCGATTTTTTATGGTGCAGGATAGGAATTGTATGTTTACTACATCGACACAGTACACAGTGGAATATTGTCTTGTTGGAGATTTGTTTCACACTCTAATGTTCAAGCTTCCGTCCTCAGTGAAAGAGCAGTGTTATTGAGTAAGAGTCTTTCCATATTTGACGATCTGTAGGCTACTTTTTGCAGGTTTTAACTGTCAGTGCAATATGGCGATCTGTAAAAAATTGTTTTGCTGCTGAAAGTCTAATCTGGAGAAAGCAAAAGGCAAACAGTGCTTCCACACCGGCAGCATCAGTATTTGGTGAGTAAATTCAGTAAGAGCCTGCCATAATGATCCATTCATTCATAAGCCATCCTTTGTGTTGCGATGTAGGAGCCTCTAAGTAGCAGTGAGAACATCTGCATTTCGGAGATGTTAATTGAAAGCAGGAAGGGTAACACGTGATGGACGGGGTGCCACGTTAGGACCATCAGGAGGAATACATTTGGCGTTATTCTGGGCTATTTTCGTGAACAGGTCCTGTTAGGACAAGAATCTCCATTCAGACAAGCTGAGACCTCACGAAAGCCCCTACAAAAGCGATGGTTAACTATTTCCGCAGTACTTTACTGTTTCTGAGAGGTAGACTTGGCTCTTATTTACATAGCCATGTGACATCAGTATAACAATGAGAGCCTTTCAGATGCGCCTGTGATGGTGAGTCACTATGCGAACGTTTTGCAGTGATGCATCAACCACACTGGGGCCAGACGCAGCTCGCATGTCCCATTAGGATGGCTAGGAACAATGCACCCTGTGCAATTCTGGGAAGCATTGCAACAGATTTCTATAGCATGACCTGTGGCGTCAGTGTAACATTGAGAACCTTTTAGCCGCAAACATCTCTCTTGGTGCTAGACTGCAAGTAGAGGGGCATCGCGCCATAAACAATGGTAAACATGTGCACGTGACCCAGAGGTGTCTCTCGTATGGGACCAGAATGAGCGTGCCGCCCGGCATACATACCTTGGGGGCTCTGTAGGGAAGAGTTCGAGGACACGTTGTGTTTGACGGTATTTCGAAAGTGTTTTTACGTGCAATGAGTGTTTGTGCAATACATCATTTTCGGCCGTTTAATTATTGTGAGTGTGTTTGCATAGCGTTTCATATGCTTTACATTTTCACAATTTACGATTTGTTTTCGTGCCTGTTGCATTATTTTGTGAACGGGTGTGGAGCCTGTGCGATGCATTAGTTTGACAGTTTATATTTAGTGAACGTGTTTGCAGAGCGTTTTACATGCATTATTTTGACAATTTACGAGTTGTTCGCATCTCTACACACCAGTGTACTGAATTGTTTCCGTGATTTACGAGTAGTTTGCAGGTCTGTGTACTGTGTACTGCATTACTTCGGTAATTTACGAATTGTTTGTGTCTCTACACATCAGTGTACTGCATTGTTTCGGTGATTTACGAGATTTTTGCAGGTCTCTATGCTGTATACTGTATTATTTTGGTAATTTACGAGTTGTTTTCGTTTCTGCACATTAGTGTTCTGCATTAATTTGGTTACTTACGAGTAGTTTTCAGGTCTGTAGGCTGTGTATTCTGACCCCAAGCATGTCAGGGCGAGTGTTTTGTATCAGTGTAATAAATAAACTATATGAAATACATCCCTAAATAAATTGCTCCAAAATAAATAAAGTACACTCCTACCTCTCTCCAGCAGCCCAGAACAGGCTGAGTCCTTTTCCCAGCAATTCCTAGGACGAGGTGGTGGTCGGATGACTTAGGTTAGTGAAGCTTGCCCAAGTGACCTTTTTTCCCACCATTTTCTTAGGTTAGTTTGAACTTCCTGCCATTTTGTGGCGGGGGGCGGGAGGGGAAGGGTGGAGGGGTTAGTTTAGTGGAGGTAGCTCAATTGACCTATTTTCCCATCAAAATTCGAACTTCCCACAATGACATCATTGTGACATTGCCATATCTATCATCGCTATCTTGGATCCTACATCTTGAATAAATTTGGTAACAGTGCAATGTGCTGTGGTGCTCTCTTTGCCCTACTACTCCAGTGCACTTCATGCAAACCCACTACAGACCAGTACAACATGGACTACCCAAGGCATATTGGTGATTGAAGCATCCATCCCGCATGAATGGAAAGAAGTGGAATAGAAACTGTCCTCGGGATCATATTCGGTACCATATCAAAAAGATGATAGACAGAATCACCAAGAATAAGACTACCAGTGAAGAGAGGGTGCAGAAATTTTAGAGGTACACAGTCCCTATCTGTGAAGAAATGAATGAGAATCTGACAGAGTGCAAAAAATAGGCATGATTTATTAGTGGCAGAGGCTCTTTCTTCACTGTGAGATGGTATCCAATTTCCTGGCGCCTTACTCTTAAACTGTGAAGAATTAAAAATGAAACTGTCAAAAGATGTTGTTAAGTTTGATAATCAAACAGAAGAGGCCATGTATCTAACAACTAATATGCAGTTGGGTGACATAACAGTGCCGTATGTTCTGGATTCAGGCAGCCAAGTCTTGGTACTGGATAACAATGTCTATGAAATGTGCAAAACGAAAAGAAGTGGCAAATGTTCAAGATGTGGCCAGTGTTCAAACTACAGGGAGTGAGTGCGGACAGTGCAGTACACAGGAAGTAGACAGAGATTAAGGAACAGGTCAACCACACACTCAGCGACAATTTTCTAGTTATACATAATCAGATGGTGAAGGTGATATTTAGGATCGACCTTTTGAAATTCTACAGAGTGATACTTTACCTGAAACAGAGATGCATGTTAGTAACTTTAGACAAATTAAACTAACCTTAAAGGATAATCAGGACAGCTCAGCCGATGATATCATAGCATTGTTAGGTATCGCACTGACTGGTGAAGGGAGTATATTACCAGGAGACAAGAGTGAACAGTCAATGAAAATAGATGAGAAGGAGAGACTTAGCCACCTGTTTCATTAGAAGTTCTGAAGACAGAGGGAATGACAGAAGTAGTGACAGAATGATATCCATTAGAGTTAGGAGAATGTTGTGAAGATGATGGCGAGTGGATGTTTCGACCAGTGACTTCAGAGAAGAGGAGATAAGTTACGAATACTTGGGATATAATATGCTAATAGAGATGGGCAATACGTTTGACTTGTTTCTCCATGCGAAAGAGTGGATAGATACAACGTTAGATTTACCATAGGAAGATAATTCGACCAGAGATGAATTTGAAAGCTTCAACGGAAAAATGACGATAAAACGACGAGAGATCAGTTGTGTTACTGATAGAGAACGTCAGGCCGTTCTGATGGTAGGAAAAAGGAATGAAGTAGACAGAACAACACACATCGACAACGAAGGCGGGTCATTGGGTACGGTATTCGATTTGAGAGATGAGCAAAGCCAATAAGTACTGGAAATAGCGTAATGTGTGTTACAAGTAGTTAGTGACGAAATTTCGACATGTACCTGTGCACAAGTTAAATGTATGCATTGTGATGAATAAAGAGAGCACAGTAAGGTGAATCAAGTTCCCAGAAGGCGATAAAGTTCTGCTAAATGCAAGGAAAACATGACGAAAGAGCAAGTTTGTGAGTCAAATTCTTTTACACCTGTTCTATACTGTGTGGGGGGGCAACGGCCTTGCCACAGTGGATACACCGATTCCCAAGAGATCACCAAAGTTAAGCGCTGTTGGGCGTGGTCGGCATTTGGATGGATGACCATCCAGGCCACCATGCGCTGTTGCCATTTTTTGGGGTGCACTCAGCCTCGTGATGCCAATTGAGGAGCTACTCGACTGATTAGCAGTGGCTTTGGTCAAGATACCATCATAACGACCGGGAGAGCGGTGTGCTGAACCCATGCCCCTCCTATCCGCATTCTCCACTGAGGATGACATGGCGGTCGGATGGTCCCGGTAGGCCACTGATGGCCTGAAGACGGAGTGCTATACTGTGCCAGGTAGCCAGATCATACATGACAACTCGGTGGAGATTGAGATCCTCAAAAGTCACAAATCAAAGGGACAAATGGCTCTGAGCACTATGGGACTCAACTACCGTGGTCACCAGTCCTCTAGAACTTAGAACTACTTAAGCCTAACTAACCTAAGGACATCACATACACCCATTCCCGAGGCAGGATTCGAACCTGCGACCGTAGCAATAGCGCGGCTCCGGACTGGAGCGCCTAGAACCGCACGGCCACCACGGCCGGCTCAAAGGGACACCAGCATGCAGAGTGTTCATAATTAAACTTTTGCTATTTGAGAGGGCTCCCTAAAAACGAGTGATTGCAGGACAATGAAACATTTCTAAGGACATGCGAAAGAGAAATAACGAATAAACCAATTAAAGAAACACATTTTAATTTCTACATGAGAGGGTAACATTTGTTAATTGCTTACCGTGTTTACGTTCCAAGTTGCAAACACTGGTCAATGTGTCGACCGTCTGTATCCACTACAGCCTGGAACCTCTTACCATTTCACAACTGTTCGCAATATTTTTCGAAAGATGGACCATGGAGTATTCAGCTGTTGCCACACATCTCTTGCACTGATTGATGATCGCACATTGCATCCATCATTCTCAGCCACGTCAACAGTAACAACAATTTGTGGCGCAATTAGCCGCTGGCCTCTACACGGAGCACTTATCAAATCGCCAATTAATTCGAACTTCCAAATCACGTTCTTCGACCCCAGTGAAGAAAGACGACATCGTATTCCTTTAATGCATCCATACTCACGAAGAGTCAGGCTCCAGCTCTCGGCTGTGATGCGAGTACGTCTACAGAGTGGCAAGTTAAATGTTTATCCTTTTCTGTGTTATCCATGTAGTGTATTTATTAAATTTCGTGTGTGTCTGCTTTTACAGTTCTCTTCTTCAGTTAGTCTTGCTAGGATGGACAGAATGTTTGCATACTGTGTGCAGTCGCAGGAGGAGCTAGCTGCAGTTCAGTAACAGTTGAGCGTGCTGTTAGCTAGAGCACCTTCAGCCTACTGCCTGGGGGGAATAGCAGTAGCGGAGAATATGGTGCGTCGCGTTCGACACCTCAGGTGAGTAGTGGGACAAAGAGGTCACCACCCCACTCTCCATTGTTGCCAAATTTATTCAAGATGGCAGCGATGACGTCATCCAAGATGGCGGGATGTAAACTTGGCAACACTGCATGACGTCATCCAAGATGGCGGATTTTTGCGGGAAAATAGGCCAATTGTGCTACGTCCACTAACCTAAGCCTCCAGAAGAAAAAATGGCGGCAAGTTTGAATTCCAACATGATTATGCATGCAAAACCGTACTTTTCTTTATTATTATTATTATTCATTATTATTGATTATCATTTATTAACATCCATTATCATTTATTATTATTTATTATCATTTATTATTATTTATTATTATTGACCTGTCTCCACTAGAAAATTCCCTCCAAATTCAAATTCCAACATGATAATGGCTGCAAAACCTTACTTTTGTTTATTATTCATTATAATTCATTATCATTTATTAACATTCATTATCATTCATTGTCATTTATTATCATTCATTATCGTTCATTATCATTTATTATCATTTATTATTATTTATTATTATTGACCTGCCTCCACTAGAAAATTCCCTCCAAAGTCAAATTCCTACACGATAATGGCTGCAAAACCTTACTTTTGTTTATTATTAGTCATTATCATTTATTAACATTCATTATCATTCATTGTCATTTATTATCATTCATTATCATTTATTATTATAGGCCTACCTCCACTAGAAAATTGCGCCAAATCCAAATCCCAACACTATATTCTCTCGAAATCTGTACTTCTATGTATTATTATCATTTATTATTTATTCAAGATGTCCGATTTTCTCGGTGAGAAATCCATTCTCCTTACATCCATAACAAAAATCTATCACAAGTTCAAATCCCCAACACCATAGTTGATCACATGTACGAGCTTTCTCCGTCACTTATCTTTTTTCACTGGTAGTCTATCATAATCGCGTCAAATAAAAAACTGCACTTCTAGTAACGTAATTCACGTCCTTTGATTTTGCAGTGGGGAAGGGACTGAAGACATTATTTCAAGCAGTACGGTCATCACTTGTTCTCCAACACAGTCAGGACACACATCTTTGATATCACAGTGCAGTCACCATGACGTCCGTGCTCCAACTGAATTAGTTTAAATCCTCGCCACCCCTGGCCAGTGCGCAGAGACCCTGCCTACGCCTGTCACGTGAGGCGGCCGGCCACTAGCACAGGGGGTGAGCCCAGCGATTGCTCCCACGTCGTAAACATGTTTTCGCTGGACACGCTGGAACTTGTCGAGTTTGACGTCACAGCGCCCCCTTGTCCGCTCACCACGTGTATTCGTCGCCTCCACACGTTTCCCGCCAAAATTGTCTCCCTCGGAGCTGAATCGCACAACGGTCGGCCGTTTCCCTGCAACACATTCGGCGCCACGTTCAAACCTGTCGATGCCGACCACTCACCGTCCACCACGTGTCCCTGTGCGAGCGAGAGCGCAGTGCTACACTTTTGGCTGCAAAGTTTGCTCGACAGTGGAATCCGCCATGACTATATAACAGCACGTTTGGACCGCACTAGAACGCCCGCTAATTGACTCGTTCTCACGTGCGCATAATAAATGTACAATCGCTGCGCCGCCGCTCCGCTTACGTCACACACCCTCCATACACGCGACGGACATAGCCTTCTGTAAATAACTGGAAAATGACTCTTTATTTCAGACATTACGGTCATGCAGGTGTGTTCCAACTGACTTCTCCATGCTCACACAGCGAAACTCCAGAGCGCAGCTGACGTACGCGCGGCCAGCGAGCCCGCTCCATCGGCAGCTCCCTGGCCGGCTGACGTCAAGCACACCCCCACGGCCAGCGCCAGCTAGGCGGCGAGCGGCGCCTCAGGGCTCCACCACAAACGGTCAGCTGCGCCCGCGAGCACTTAACGCTGGACACGATGGAACCTGCCGACCGTGTGCCGGACAAAGGATACGTTTGGCGCCAGAGTTTCACTGACAGTGGAATCCACCATGACCAGATAGCAGTGCGTTTGCTTGTCGCGAGAACGTTCGCTAATTCACTCTCACCACCCCGCTTTATTAAATAATTCAATTTGCAATTTCATATACGTATGCAAACGTGTTCAACTTCCTAATTTCAACCACTTTTCGAGGACCAGACCGCCATCTCCTTCTCCTAGAAACCAGCGCCAAGTTTCAAATCTGCCAGTAAACAAAGCTCAGTTGCGCGTCCGCCACCAACCTAAGAAAATTGTTTCAAACTAAGCCACCAGCACTCAACCTCTTCCTACACGTTTCTGGTAAACGGACTTACCCTGCAGTAAGTCCATGGATGGAGGAATGAATTTACTTTATTGAGGAATGGAGTATATCTATCACACCGACATGTCCCACATCATACAGACCTGAAAAACACTTCTACATAACTCATTTATAATGTTCTACACATACGCTTGCTAATTGTAAACAGTTAAAAATAACTCATAGCACAGCCTACAGACATGCGAACTGTTCGTAAATAATGCAAAACATTTACCTCCAAATAGCCAAACAACTGCTAATTTTCGGAAATAATTTCAGTTCATAGGCTGATGGAAGGAGGAACGAGTGTACTTAATTTATTTGCAACATATCTTTTTGAAACTTTTACCCTCATAGGTTTCGATATGTAAGGCTGACATAAGACAGTTTCTGAACTCCAGTAGTGCACTACACTTAGCAACACAGCCACACCCATCAAGATATCCATTCCAATCCAGACCTGTAACTCCTTTACAGATAAATTTGTCCAGTTATTTGTCTACTCACTCACATTCTGACCAGATTGCCGTTATTGCGCAAAAACAGCTCAGACTGCGCTGTGCTGCTCTGGGAAGTAAGGAAGGGCTGCACTCTATTTTTTTGGAGCCCTTTTATTTAGTCGTGGAGTATATTTGTCACAAAACACCCGCACTGATCCCACTGTGGTCATCTGACACAGGCCACAAACACGTAAACAACGCAAAATTTCACCACACAATACCAAACAGCTCTTAAATAATGCAGTACACAATATCAGCAGACGAGCTCTGTACTCTTGAACTCTCCAAATAAAGCACCGCACAGTGCACAGACATGCTCGCAAAATAGTGCAACAGACGCGCCCAAGCACCACCAGCTGCCAAAACGACCAAAAGTCTCTGCTCGGCCTCCCCCAAACATGACCTCAACACAATCGCATTCGCACGTATCACCGGAGAAATTGATATCGCCTATGCGCCTTAGATTA
Source organism: Schistocerca cancellata (assembly GCF_023864275.1). Classification (NCBI taxonomy): domain Eukaryota; kingdom Metazoa; phylum Arthropoda; class Insecta; order Orthoptera; family Acrididae; genus Schistocerca; species Schistocerca cancellata. Next base: position 525,469,696 of record NC_064633.1, read on the forward strand.
TGCTCCAAGGCAGGCCTCGCGCGCGTGCGGTCGGCGGGGAAGGGGATTCCAGAGTCTCCAGCCAAGTTCAGCTTCCGAGCGCTCGTGACAGCCGACACATGTGAAAGCTGCATTGTTCTTCTCATGTGTACCGCTGGCGTCTCAGGTCTGGACCTACCTTCACGTCTATTCTCAGAATAGCTCATAGCTCGTTGACACACTCGATTAACGCGGCCGGTAAAACATTTACTACTCGCATGCAACCGAGATGGTGACGGAAAACCAATCACTCTGATCGGCGCTGCAGGCGCGTGTAGTCATTGAGAACACTCTATTTTTTTCGAACAACTTATTTAACCATACAGTATATCTATCACGCTATCACAAAACACCAATCCCAGATGTGCCCTGGGCCATGTTGCACAGCCCACAGACACACACCCAATCATAATTTCAGTGCACACTATAGCAAACTGCTACTAAATAATACATCACACAGATGTGTAGATACGCTCAGTACTCGTAAACTATCCTAATAACGCATAGCAGGGCCTGCAGATCCGCTCGCAAAATAACTCAGCAGACGTGCGCAGGTACCTCCACTCTGCACCCTGCCCACTGGATCGTGAAGTCGCCCATCCGTCTGATTTCAGACCTCGCACAGCCCCTGCTCGGCTTCCGCAAGCGTGAGTTGGCGCGGTCAACGCGCTCGTCAGTAGTCAAAGCACACACATACGTCCGTCCAGGACCGCGATCCCGAGCCGCGACCACCGAACGCGGGTGAAAGTCAACTTTATCAACGTAGCATAATTCCAAAGCGCAGCCCCCATACGCTAGACACATCATAGCAGCACATGTCTTTACCTCCTATGACACTGTAGCACACTGCACATTGCTCCTCACACGACATTACACGGCCCTTTAACTAAACATAACTACACATCCCTGCTCTCGCCTCGTCGCGTGACCAGCCATCTAAAAACCTTATCAATATTATTCTTACTTTACAACATTAAAAAAAAAAATAAGATCTAATTTACACCTCCCACCACATCTAACCTCCCACCCGTCCCACCATCAACATACGCAAACGTCCTCAACCCTATCTTGACACTCATATATCACCCCACAAAGCATGCCTATCAATCAATTTATCATTCTCATCCCCTCTTTTCGAATTACAAACGTAGCCTCTATCTAAACACCAATCAACTCATCTTTCTCGCACTTTCAACAGTAAAATTAATTTTACACACACCCAGAAATACCAAACGCAATTAAAGAGTCAAACTTTTATACAGAGCATCAAGCACATACGACAATATTCAAATCCCAGTCCATATTTACCACCTCCACCTTCAATTAAATATTATTACCATTGCCCCAACATTCTGCCAGCGCTCGATTTGTACCTATTTTTCCGCTCTTAACTGTTGTCACTAGCGGTCGAATACCACTATCGATAGACTGCATAAATTTCCACATAAAAAAATATCGCCCTGCCGTTTTGATATATCCGAACACCTGGCATCATTCAACTATCATTTGCTCTTATCTAATAACTCATCGATCAGGTCTGGGGGCAAGGTCATCCCCTTCTTTCTTTCTTTTCTTTCTTTCAGCAGCAGACAGCTTTTTTTTTTACAGTGGTAGCTAAACTGAGCCATCAACTTAACATTACCATTCACGAAACATATCTTCAAATACGTAAACGCACTTACTCAATTACACAGCGATCCCGCTGAGGACATGACCTTCAATATTACAGTTCTTAATCCAATAACCACCGAAACAAGTACTAAATGCTCAAACTAAACAGCCGTCCACTCAGCCCTAGGACCAGATTGCTGAAGTGGGCTCTCCCTATACCTGCTCTCCAGCTTTTGTCTAACGACATACAGTGCACAAATGGATTTCTGAATAGCGCAGATCTCTATCTCAACCCTTGCATCTCCAACAGGACATGTAAACAGTGCCTTCCCCAGCCAGTGAACCCGACGTCATTCACCCTTCGCTCACAATTTCAACTCGCATATATAAAACCATATTCACTCCTGCCAAAACTCACTTAATAATAAAAAAGCATTCTCCCTTTCCAAGCATATATGAGTATGTATTTATCTTTACCCATCTGATCTCTGCAATTTAAGTCGCAGAAAGACATATCTATTACCTTCTGCAACCTGTCTATAAACAGAACGATCTCAGTTACTACAACAGGACCTTGTTTTGACCATTCGCTGGAAATGCGCGCAATGTTGTACACCTCAAACCAGGTACAAGTACAACAGATCCTCAATACCCTATCATCTTTATCCTCTACCATCAAATAGTGAAAAAGTCACGAAGGCACCAATGCGATCCACCTACAGCGCGGACAAACGGAATTCACAATACTCCCCCCGAATAACTCAGAGTGCAGCCATCCAAGAATTCCTAACACCTCGCCAAATCCAACACCTCAAACTACAAATGCCTATATGAACAAGATCATATTAAATATACACACACGCTGCAGAGACCCCTTTAAAGTTTGATCTCCCATACTCTAAGCGAATGAGAAGCTGCCTCTGGCCCTTGTTCAGACAGTGTTTTCTAACACGCTTTTGGACACTGCCGAGCATTTCGTCTTTCTGCCGTGACTTCGAAGTCATTGTCTGATTCTAAAGAGACATTAACACGGACTGATGCACGGTCTCTCACAGGAAATTATACCTTGCACCTTATAAATCATATTCTTACAGTCGATAGCATAACATTGAATGATTTTAAATAAAGGACACCCACAACACAAGGAAAATAGAAGAGCCTGCTGGCGTTGTAGCCACTTCCCTCGAAAGTGATTGACCACCTCTACATTTAAACTCATATGTCACAGTGACCAAATAGTTTAGAACTCTGCATTCGACTTCTAGTGATTGGTCATTTTTGCACACAAGTACAGGATCACCGTTATCGGTGCTAGCAACCCTGGAAGTTGCGGTCCATCAACCAAAATTTCTCCCACAACTCAAGCAATCAGTCAATCATTATGTCGTAGCCAATGCACAGATGCGATGGATAAGACACCACGGATCTACTGTAATATTATCCATCACAGCTGATATCGCGAAAAATTTTACAGTAAGTCCAACACTGACCAATCATGTGACAGCTTGTTTTCTTAATTTCAGTATCATAGCTAAACCATACATCCTCTACTTTGCAAGTATCATTGCGACCATCCATAGATGACTGCTCAGTACGTCCATTCACACTTAATTCTCGAACACATAAAGACGATCACAACGTAGTTCGATAGATTTTTAAGCCAATCATCCAATCTATCGTGTGTAAAGCTCCCTTCCTGGACACTTTAACTATAGTTCTTAAAAAACGACAACGCCATGAAGATACGATGTCAGCTCTTTCCATTATAATTTTCCATCCATTGATTTTTTTATAGCGAAAATCGAGGACTCTGACAACAAAGATGTTTTGCTGCAACTGAATAACTCTGCCTCTCGAAGAGTAACGCAATATTTTTTTAATAGTTGAATGGTATTTCCTTTCGTAATATCCATATATGTGGCTGAGAACAGGATCTTGTTGAAAGAGTCCATGTTTGTTGCATGTGGTTCTGTTCTGTTCTTTCCAGGTATCCGCAGTTTGGATGAACCTGGCTCTTCCCCTTCTGCACAATATTTCTCCTTACAGATTTTGAAGACAGTATTTTTGTGTATCTTCAAGGCGTCTGCAGTTCTTTCAACTTGTTTCGTTAGAGGCAATAGAGTTACACCGTTGTGTCTCTCATTGTCGAAGTATTCTCGCATCGGGCACAAAATGGCTCTGAGCACTATGGGACTTAACATCTATGGTCATTAGTCCCCTAGAACTTAGAACTACTTAAACCTAACTAACCTAAGGACAGCACACAACACCCAGTCATCACGAGGCAGAGAAAATCCCTGACCCCGCCGGGAATCGAACCAGGGAACCCGGGCGTGGGAAGCGAGAACGCTACCGCACGACCACGAGCTGCGGACCATCGGGCACACAAACTCACGTGCCTGGCCACGCAAAACATGAGTAGATCACTGAACTTTCCGTTTAGCAGCCACACTTTTTTGCACACTTCCACTACAAGCTTCAGGCATTTTGTAGCGCAAAATAAACTTGCCGTACAGATAAACAAAGCACACACTGAAACGAACCATAACTGTTTACGTTACCGGCCACGAGCGTCGCCTACAACTGGCTACAGTAGCCGCTAACTGAAGCAGGAGAGAGATTTATTAGGGGTGAACGGAACAAAAGGCGCGGCCGACCGCGTTCTAAGATTGGTTGTTGCTGTGGTAGCAGCCCTGTGAGCAGCTAGACGTCAATCACTTCGTCATTCTGATTCGGGTGGCTAATGCTTCTGCCTAGTAAGCAGGGGACCTGGGTTCGATTCCCAGCCTTGGTACAAGTTTTCAGTACCGGCTTCAGTCAATTAAAATCAATTAATTCCTTTTGCAAAAGATTTTAATTGGGCTCAGATTAATACTCAGTTAATGGCACTACTTGTATGTGCGCCGTTCGAATTTTAGGTGCAAAAACGATCAACCACATTCGGATTTTAAGTCCAAAATAGTCACCCTCGTTCGGATTTTACGTGCAGAAACAGTCACCCTTAAATAACTCCGGACTGGGGCGAGGCTCTTGGTTCAAATTTGGTCCACTGGCATATTGGACCTTGGTCTAAAATAAGTTTTAACTGTTTGAAAAAATTTGCTTTATTTGGATTTTACATGCAAAAAAGACGTTTTTCTGGAGGGTTTGTGAAGCTTCCACACTTTAATTTTGTATGAATCGATTCAAACTTTGCATGAAGGTAGATAAATTGATACAGTCAAAACGAAATTTTTATCCAATAATTTTTACTCGTTTTCGAGACACAGTGGTTTAAACTTGAGCTAAATGTAGCATGTAAAATTCGTTCTTACTGGAACTAAATGTGCGAAAACAGCTGGAAGTGGATCAAATAAATAAAAAATGCATTCTTACGATAACATAAAAAACTTGCTTTAAAAAATCAAGATTCGTTCAGATTTTATGTGGAAAAACCACAATTTTGTGAGTTGTTCTATCTACGCTACTTCTATGTTCAGAGTTGTGGAATCGTTTCAATTTTTTTAAGACGGTACACAAATAAATGTCATCAATGGTCGTCCGTTGTTTTCTGAAAGCTTTATCCATTGCCACGATACAAGCAACATTGTTCGAAAGACAATAAAAACTAATGCTCCTACATGACACAAAAAGGCGAAATGTCCTGGGCAGAGTTAGGTATGTAAAAGACTAGAACATTTTCGACTTAATTGGCAGCTTCAAAGTGGGAGGTGGTGGGATCTCTCATGGCAAAATTCCGGTAGTAGTTGGTGTTAAAGCTGCACCTTTTTTGGATTGAAGTCAGCTGATAGGTATCCCGCTTAAATGAAGTCCCTCTAACAAAGGAATCACATTTGGAGGAAGTCAGGTATGCAAGTAGAGAAGGAATTAGCGTATTTCATCAAACTATAAGAGATAGAATGGTAAGACAGAGATTTAGGAACCAGGTTTTAAATTGTAAGACATTACCAGGGGCAGATGTGGACTCTGACCACAACCTATTGGTTATGAACTGTAGATTAAAACTGAAGAAACTGCAAAAAGGTGGGAAATTAAGGAGATGGGACCTGGATAAACTGACTAAACCAGAGGTTGCACTGAGTTTCAGGGAGAGCATAAGGGAACAATTGACAAGAAGTGGGGAAAGAAATACAGTAGAAGAAGAATGGGTAGCTTTGAGGGATGAAGTAGTGAAGGCAGCAGACGATCATGTAGGTAAAAAGACGAGGGCTAATAGAAATCCTTGGGTGACAGAAGAAATATTGAATTTAATTGATGAAAGGAGAAAATATAAAAATGCAGTAAATGAAGCAGGCAAAAAGGAATACAAACGTCTCAAAAATGAGATCGTCAGGAAGTGCAAAATGGCTAAGCAGGCATGGCTACAGGACAAATGAAAGGATATAGAGGCTTATCTCAGTAGAGATAAGATAGATACTGCCTACAGGAAAATTAAAGGGACCTTTGGAGAAAAGAGAACCACTTGTATGAATATCAAGAGCTCAGATGGAAACCCAGTTCTAAGCAAAGAAGGGAAAGCAGAAAGGTGGAAAGAGTATATAGAGGGTCTACACAAGGGCGATGTACTTGAGGACAATATTATGGAAATGGAAGAGGATGTAGATGAAGATGAAATGGGAGATATGAAACTGCGTGAAGAGTTTGACAGAGCACTGAAAGATCTGAGTCGAAACAAGGCCCCGGGAGTAGACAACATTCCACTAGAACTACTGATGGCCTTGGGAGAGCCAGTCCTGACAAAACTCTACCATCTGGTGAGCAAAATGTATGAGACAGGCGAAATATCCTCAGACTTCAAGAAGAATATAATAATTCCAGTCCCAAAGAAAGCAGGCGTTGACAGATGTGAAAATTACAAAACTATCAGTTTAATAAGTCACGGCTGCAAAATACTAACGCAAGTTCTTTACAGACGAATGGAAAAACTGGTAGAAGCCGACCTTGGGGAAGATCAGTTTGGATTCCATATAAATATGGGGGCATGTGAGGCAATATTGACCCTATGACTTATTTTAGAAGCTAGATTAAGAAAAGGCAAACCTACGTTTCTAGCATTTGTAGACTTAGAGAAAGCTTTTGACAACATTGACTGGAATACGCTCTTTCAAATTCTGAAGGTGGCAGGAGTAAAATACCGGGAGCGAAAGGCTATTTACAATTTGTACAGAAACCAGATGGCAGTTATAAGAGTCGAGGGACACGAAAGGGAAGCAGTGGTTGGGAAGGGAGTGAGACAAGGTTGTAGCCTCTCCCCGGTGTTATTCAATCTGTATATTGAGTGAGCAGTAAAGGAAACAAAAGAAAAATTCGGAGTAGGAATTAAAATCCATGGAGAAGAAATAAAAACTTTGAGGTTCACCAATGACATTGTAATTCTGTCAGAGACAGCAAAGGACTTGGAAGAGCAGTTGAACGGAATGGACAGTGTTTTAAAAGGAGGATATAAGATGAACATCAACAAAAGCAAAACGAGGATAATGGAATGTAGTCGAATTAAGTCAGGCGATGCTGTGGGAATTAGATTAGGAAATGAGATACTTAAAGTAGTAAAGGAGTTTTGCTATTTGGTGAGCAAAATAACTGATGATGGTCGAAGTAGAGAGGATATAAAATGTAAACTGGCAATGGCAAGGAAAGCGTTTCTGAGGAAGAGAAATTTGTTAACATCAGGGATAGATTTAAGTGTTAGGAAGTCGTTTCTGAAAGTGTATGTATGGAGTGTAGCCATGTATGGAAGTGAAACACGGACGATAACTAGTTTGGACAAGAAGAGAATAGAAGCTTTCGAAATGTGGTGCTACAGAAGAATGCTGAAGATTAGATGGGTAGATCACATAACTAATGAGGAGGTACTGAATAGGATTGGGGAGAAGAGGAGTTTGTGGCACATCTTGACTAGAAGAAGGGATCGGTTGATAGGACACGTTCTGAGGCATCAAGGGATCACAAATTTAGCATTGGAGGGCAGGGTGGAGGGTAAAAATCGTAGAGGGAGACCAAGAGATGAATACACTAAGCAGATTCAGAAGGATGTAGGTTGCAGTAGGTACTATGAGATGAAGAAGCTTGCACAGGATACAGCAGCGCGGAGAGCTGCATCAAACTAGTCTCAGGACTGAAGACCACAACGACAACATAAAAGATATTAGAGATGAAGTTGATTATCTGCTTATAGATGTTGACTCTGACATTATTGGTATACTGAAGCACCACTTAAATAATTTGACAATTCAGAGGCTTCCCTTACCAGGATAAAGTTTAGCTGGCTGTTTTTCAAGAAGTGCTTTGCAGAGTGGGGGGGGGGGGGGTGGCCATATATGTAAAAAAAAGAGTGATCCATTTAGGTCTGTAGACGTATCACAGCACTGCACTGAACAGGTATTTTAATGTTGTGCAGGGGCATTGAATTTAGTGAAACTAAACTACTAATTTTTGTTGTTTATAGGTCCTCTAACTCTAACTTCAGAGCATTTCTGCTCAAGCTAGAGAGAGTTCTTGGTTCACTTTATAGGAAGTATCAAATATTAGTTATGTGTGGTGATCGTGCAAGAAAAAGGATAGTGGAAGATCTCCAAAATTCATATGATCTGATGCAGGCTGTGTTTTCTCCAACAAGGGTGCTGGGGACAGTAGCAGAGCCATAGACAATATTTTTATTCATTCTTCATTACTAGATGGATATTCTGTTAATAAAAGGGTGAATGGCCTTTCAGACCATGACACACAAATTTTAACACTGAAAGGTTTTTGTACTAAAACAAACGTTTTATATGCAGGGTGAGGCATTTAAAACTGTTTGTCATAATATTTGGCGAAATACACATCGGATTTTAAAGAAGCGGTAACAACTGGTGTTCACCTCGAAGAGCGACATCCAATAACATAACGCTCGAACCCCCTGTACCGCCCCCAGAGGAGGGGAGCGGGAGGGCGGCGACTTTGAAATATTAAATAGGAACCCCTACATTTTATTGCAAATATGGATTCTCCGTGAAAAATACGTAACTTTTGTATGAAACATTTTTTATGTTTCCTAATAGATGGCGCCGTAATCGGCAAACATGGAAATGAGGTGACAATTGTTGCAAAACGGTACTAGCTCATACAAATACACATCCGATTAAGACAGTCGAAGTACTATTTTAACATCTGTGATAATGCTATCATGTGACAACTCCCACAATCGATTGAAGTACAGACTGTGATCATGCTCTCAGTCTACTATCAGACTGTGCATATTACTTCATTGGTTCGGACTGGCAAATGTTAAAGTTCCAACAAATGCAAAATTAGTCTCTTTTGATGTGCATAGGTTGCTCACATGCATTCCAGTGTAAGACTGTATAGATGTTGTGTCACATTCATTGTATTCACACAACATAAATCTAGAAGAACAGCTGACATTGTTAGTACAGTAGAATGTTGTTTAATCAAAATTACTTCTGCTTCCAAGGGAGCTACTATCAGCAAACAGATAGTCTGGCAATGGGCTCACCTTTCCCCCTTACTAGCAGAAACGTTCATTGACAAGTGGGAGAATGATTTTCTGAAGAGAAAACCACTGGCAAAACATGTTGTGTATTGGTACAGATATGTAGGTGATATTCTTTGTTTGTAGAAAGGTTCCAACAGACAACTCCATAAATTTGTGGAAAATATGAACCAGTGGCACACTAACATAAAAGTCAGCATGGAGCTAGGGGGACCCAACATAAATTTCTTGGACATTAGCCTAAAGAAAGAAAACAGTAACCATAAATTTAAAATTTACCGTAAAGATTCCTTCACTGACACTTTCATCCCAGCTTCCTCCCAACATCCTACAACCTACAAACTTGCAGCATTCCATCACATGATCCACCGTCTCCATTCTATCCCTATATCCTAAGAAGACTTTGACCAGGAACTTAACACAATAAAAACAATAGCCATAAATAATGAATTTGATCCCAACACCATTGATAAAATTTTAGGTAAAAAGATGAGGAAACATGACAGGTCCCTACTGTCCTCAATGAAAAACACAGACAAACGGGAAAAGAAGTGGTGCAGATTACCTTTTATAGGGAAAACATCAAATAGCATAAGTAACATCTTGAAGGGAAAGGGTTTCTCTGTTTTTCTATGTTCCTCAGAAAATAGGTGGATTCCTGTTCAAAGCAAAAGACAAACAACCAGCTATCACAAAAAGGGGCGTTTATAAAATCACATGCGGGGAGTGTCAGTCTTGCTACATTGGACAGACGGGGTGATAAATCTGTACCAGGATTAAGGAACATCACAGAAGCTGGAGATTGAGGAAGCCTGATCCAGCCTTTGCAGAACATTGCCTGAACAATAATCACAAATACACAATAGATGTACAAGTCTGACACAAAGAGGAAAAGGCGCCCAAACTCGACCAATTAGAGATTTTAGAAATTGAAAGACATATGTGTATGCCCCCCACACCTATTATTAAACAAGTAAACCCAATTTAATTATTCACCTCTTTTAGATGAGATCACAACCCCTGGAGAGAAGCAAAACTTTGGACCCCAGTCCATTGTAGTTAAAAATATCTTAGCTGATGCATAACTTTAGTCTGATAATTGTAGTATAATTGGTGAATGTGTAATAATGGATGCAATTTGTTAAAAAAAGGTCATTGATGTAACTGTACATTAAGCTATGGGTCGATACCTAAGAAGTTGAAATTATCTTTGCCTGTCAGCATGTTTATCTATGTATTATCATCTTTGGGAATCAGTAATGTACTTGAAAATAGGCTTGTAACCCGAAACCTAGGTTGCGCAATAACATTATTAATAAATTATGAAACAAGGCTAAAAACAGTGTTTGTTTAGTTAATCTACAATGTTTCACCAAGAACCCACAGTTGATTCAATTAAAATGAGTTTGGTGAGATGTTTTAGGTATGCAGGTAATTGACCCAAACTTCATAGAAAGTACTCTGACAGGTCACATGTATAGCGACATTGTGGATAATTTTTTACCCATATTAATGGACGATGTTCCGCTTCAAACAAGACTGGATATGTGGGTTCAAGACGATGGATGCCCAGCGCATTATTCACGACTAGCTAGAGAAGTTTTGAAACGAAACTATCCTGGTCAATGGATAGGACGAGGATGGCCTCAAACATGACCCGCACGTTCACCTGATTTGACTTCTGCCGATTTTTTCCTGCGGGGAGGGCTAAAAGAGATAGTTTACATGGATATACCAACAACCACCGAAGATATGCGGCAGCGAATTCGCGACGAACGTGTAAACATTAGCCCAGAGACACAATTACATGTCGAATTGTCATCCAGACACAAGAGTTGCAACGTGCATTAGGAACAACGGACAACATTTCGAACATTTGCTGCACTGAAACATTCATGAGAGGAAAGGAAGGGGACTCACTGTTATCAAGCACACTGAGATAGTGAGAGGCAAGGGGACTCACCAGAATCATGTAACCCGAAGGGAACACATTACTACTACATTCACGTCGTTGTCCATGGGTAACGCTAAATGTAGTCTACAAATGCATCGGGAGGGTAGATGCTATCACATGACACCATTTTCCCAAATATCAAATAATGTACTTTGATTTTCCTAATCGAAAGAGTATTTTTGTCACATATTACCGTGTTGCAACAGTTGTCACCTCATATTCATGTGTGCCGATTACAGCACCATCTATCTTGAAACGAAAGAAATGTTTCATACAAAAGTTCCATTTTTTTCACGGAGAATTCAAATCTGGAATCAAAATAGGGGTTCCTATTTAAGATTTCAAAATCACCCCTCCCCCTCCCGCCCCCAGGTGTGGTGCATGGAGGTCGAGCATTGTGTTAATGGATGTCTCTCTTCGAGGTGAACAACGTTTAGTACAACTTTTTTTTAATGTGTATTTCGCCAAATATTCCGGCAAAGAGTTTTAAATGCCTCGCCCTGTATAATTACAAACTATGTAGAAAAGCTAATCCATTGTCAACAGAGAGTTTTTTTAAACCTCATTAAAGAACAAGAGTTGCAGGATATTTATACTGCCAATAATATAGCTGACAAATACGAGTATAATGCTTTCCTTAAAACATTTCTCATTCTCTTTGAAAGCTACTTTCCATTAGAACGTTCTAAACAGGTTACTAGTAGTAAAAGGCAGACTGGGTGGCTGACTACTGGGATAAGCATATTATGTAGGACAAAATGGGAATTATATCAGAATGTTAGGAGGAGTCACAATCAAAGCCCAATGCAAACATGATTGTAATGCGCTTAAAATGTTATTAGGAAGGCAAAGAGTATGAGGTATACAAATAGAATAGCTAATCCCCAGGATAAAATGAAAACCACACAGTCAGTTGTGAAGGAAGTGTTTGATCAGCAGTACAAGGTCAATGATATAAAGTCAGTTCACGGCAAAAATATTTCTGTTACTGGTAAGTTAGATATATGTACAGTACCTAACAATCACTTGAAATTGTTTCAAATAGTGCATTTCATGACATAAGTTCATGGCTTGTAGAAAATAAAGTAATGCTAAATCACAGTAAGACTCAGTTGTTTTACTTTCTAACACAAAATTCGGCAAAACACAACGTTTTAATTTCACAGAAAGGACATATGACTAGTGAAACTGAACAGTTCAAATTTCTAGGTGTTCAAGTAGATAGTATACTGTCGTGGAAAGCCCACATTCAGGTAGGCTTTGTCATCTGCAGCGCCACAGACATCAGGTGATGAGGTACACCAAAAAATGTATAGCTGAAAATCGTGCGGTTTGGCCAGCATGCAGTGGAGCAGGCCACAGTACAAGTGTGTGGGAGCTTTGGAAGCAGAAAGCGCAGCAGGCAGTGGTCATCTGGTGTAGAGTGCACCAGAGATGGTAGGGGGGGGGGGGGTGTCCTCTAGGAACGTCAAACTGACCTGATGGTGATTGCGTGTGGTGCAAAGCTTTCCTTTGTTGACATGGTGTGCATGTGTGAACCCACAGTTTGCAGTCTTTTTTAATGTAGGCCAAACAAATCTGTCCCTGACTACACAGATAGTAGGGCAAATGCCTGGATTCGGAAGATTGTGAAGCTGTACAAAGATGGCTCAACGGAAACTTTCAGGTACATGAAGGCATATCTCTACTTGGAAAATATGACTGACCAATGCTCATTAGATGACAAAGGCGTAGAAATTGGAGGAAGAAGACTAGGGTGTTTGAGGTTTGCTGATGACATGGTCTTTCTAGCCACAGGGGAAAAAGAATTACAGGATTTGGTGGACACCATTGAAACTAACTGAAAAAAATATGGAATGAAAATTAACACAAATAAAACAAAAGTATTCGTACTAAGAGGAAATAAGGAAATAAAAATTATGCTGAATGGAGAAATACTAGAACAGGTGCAAAATTTTAAGTACCTTGGAAGCAGGATAGACACTGACTGGAAGTGCACCACAGAAATTAAAACAAGGATAGCAATGGCAAAAGAGGCGTTTCATAAGAAAATGAGAATTTTCTGCAGCGGTCTGGACAGAGAACTCAGGAAGAGACTCATAAAATGTCTTGTGTGGAGTGTTCTTCTATATGGCGCTGAAACATGGACTACGAAGAAGAAAGACAGAGAAAGGCTGGAGGCTTTTGAGATCTGGACATAGCAGAGGATGGAAAGAATAAGTTGGATGGACAGAGTAAAAAATGAAGAGTTATTGAGAAGAGTGGGAGAGAAAAGACAGTTACTAGATGCAATAAAGAGAAGAAAAAGAAATAGAATTGGGCATATATTAAGAAAGAATGACGGACTGATCAAAACAGTTTTAGAAGGTTATGTGGAAGGGAAAAGGAAGCAAGGAAGGAAGAGATTCCAGTTACTGGATGACATGATGGACAGTACAACATACAGCAGCCTTAAGAAGGAAGCAATGGATCGCAGAAAATGGAGAGGCAAAGGACCTGCTAATATAGCAGATAACTGATGATGATGGTGGTGAGGGCATATCCTGTTTTGAGAAGTACATGTAGTATGGGAGGGTCATATCTGGGATACAACAAAGCTCATTTCTAAGGTTTGTTCTGGATTAGGGGTGTGGGCTCGTAACTGATGGTTATTTTTTGTGTCTCAGCAAACTGCTTATAATCGATAATGGAAGACAAAGCACTGAACTGTGCAATAATCCATTGTAGTATTCTCTCGCCTTTGACATAGTGGACATCCATTGTAAATCTATACAGTCCAAGTATCAATAATGTCAGTGACAAGGACCTTTGGGTGACTTGTGGATAGAGTCCGCGAGAGGGCAGTGATCTATATAAGTAATCAGGAGGCGTTCTCCAACATCCTGCCTGAAATATCAAACTGCCTCATAGAGCACAAGGAGCATCCTGTTGTAAGCTACCCACTTGCTTTGAAACAGTGTGAGTTTATGGGAGAATAACTGGAGCAGTTCCAGTATGCTTCCCATCTCATTTTGTAACACAGTGCTGATAGGGGAGCCACTCACATCTACTGTTATGGCAAGCTGTGTCTAGCAGTGGGTGTGGAGTCTTTGGTGTGCTCAAACGCTGTCTGCCATCTGGTCCATCCAAGTTAGTTTACATTTGTCAGTGGTATGTCTGGAGACAAGGGCTGATGTTAGGGGTGCTTTCTTGCAAAACTACTACTTGTGGAAGTTGTCTCCTGTAGGAGTTTCTCATGCCAACGAATCTGGGTGATTTCTGACAGTCTTGTGGTGGAAGCAGCTATTGGATGACCTCAACATGTTGTGATGTTGGCCTAATTCCTCATGCATTTATGATGTGTCCAAGAAAGACGACTTCTTTGTGATGAACTTGGCGTTTGTCTTCGTTTATTATGCATAGTTTTCAGAGTGGATGTCGAAAATTTGTTTGAGGTCGTGGTTGTGTGATACTTCGTGGGATGAGAAAATTAAGATAGTTATAAGAATATGAGAGCTCAAGAAGTAGTCCATCAGTGTGGCTGGTGATGTATTGCGGGCCCAGGTGTGGTCGTGATTTTATGGACTGTTCCATTCGTAATGACACACTGTCTGACACACACTTGCAGAGGATCACACAAAAACTCTGAGGGAATGAACAAAAAAGCTCCAGTGCACGAAGCTTGGAAAGCAAGTGCTGGAAGTGATGATGATGTGAGTTTCTGTGTGGGTGGTGTAATGGGTTGGCGTGTTGTGTGCAAGGCAGCAAGGAGGAGGCAATGAGTGGAGGTGATGGTGTAGACGGTCGAGATGCTGCCGTGCAATGAGTTGGTGTTTCACATTTTTAATCTTTTCCCTGATGGTGCCATTGTTGTGATGTAATCGAAGATTCACTTCATGCATATCAAAATGAAGTTGGTGGATGTGTAACAATTACTCAATTCTCTCCTGAAATATCTGATAGTGGTTGGGAGTGTCCTCAGGGTGATCAGATCTGAGTGTGATGAGCATTTTTCCATTGTGTTGAGCCAAAGGTACTATGGGTGGAGCAGCTTCTGATCATGTGGATGAACCTGTTGCTGGGGAGGTCTGGAATCAAGTTTGAGCACTGGGGAAAATCGGCGTTGATAACAGATATTGCCGCATGTGTGACAATAAATGTTCAGGTGAGTTGTTCAGTGGGGCTAAGGTCGAGTGTGTGAACCTGTGAACATAGATTGTTGAATCATTTGCTGTGCAGAGATGAACAGATATGTAGACATGTGATGCATATGGTGAAGATAGAGGTTCAATGCTACCCTGGAACCTGTGTGAACGAGGTATAGTTGACCACTGGTGTTGTTGCACACAAAATGTCTGTAATTATATAGCAGGCACAATGCATGTAATCTGTCGCCATCTCTGTGGGTGTTCATGTGACTTAAATATGCAACATGGTCCAGTGCACCTCCAGCAAACCATGCATTTAGTTTGGGAAAGTGGTTTGTTGTCTGCAGTTGCAGGCAATGGCAATGTATGCTGCATGTTACCAGAAGAAGCAGTTCTGCTCAGGTCTGGTGCAATCAGTTACATGTTGCAGCTGCATTGGCATGATGAAGTTGGTGGCGTTCTGTGCAGAGTTTGAGCGCAGCAAGGTCAGTGGCATGTCTCAGCTGCGCAGATGTGATGCGATTGACAGTGCTCTGCACACCTGTGGGTGCAGTATGGATGAAAGGCAGGCAGGCAGAAGTCTTCGCTCCAGCCAGGCACTGTGACATCAGAGATAGAGTCGGCCAGGGTTGGCTCAACTTGTGGTGTGCATCATGCCCACTGCAATGTTGTCTACATTATTTATGTACTGTTTATGTGGCGTGATTGAATGTATTCGAGCCACTAGTTTAAGACGAGCATCCGGAGGTTAATGCTCATGGGTGACCATATCCAGTTATATCTGCAGAGGAAATTTCACAGTCCACAGAGTCCACAGCATGTGGTCAGGCATGAGATGAATGTTAATCTGTGTATGAAGACGTCACCACAATTGTGATGGTGTTTTATCACTAAACACTTCATTGTAAATGAAATAGTGAATTTGTTCCTCTGGGAAGCGGTTGAGGCAACTAAATTGAGCAGCTTTTATAGTTTCGTATTTATATTCTGCTGGTGGCACAAAGGTGACATCACTTATTGTGTCTGTATTTTCTCCTACGCGGCTTGGGAGCATAATGAACTAGGTGGTGATTCTGATTGTATCGTTCCAAGCAAATCTATTAACCACAATGGCGAACCATAACGCTGGTTGGTCTGGTCCACAAGGCGATTGTTCAAGATGGGTTCCGCGCAATGTTCGCATTGTAAGTAGAGCCTTGCACATATTGTCTGACAGCAACATGATGTGATGGGCAGTATATGGCTTGGTAGGTGACTCAGCCAGCTACAGGAGTTGCAGTGTAGTCATATTTAAGAGTGACTGATCAGATGCCATTAAACATGTGTTCAATCAGTTGGATTGTCTTGACTTGGGTGTGAATTGGTTTCGAAAAGCAGCAGAGTTCCAAGTGAAATAACAAAGCACATTGTTTGGCACATTCCATTGTTCAATGCTGTTGCACACTCACATAGCACATTTTATCACATAGGCTGCATTTGGAGTGTTTCCCACTGTGACTCACGCCGTGAAAGATGAGACGGTGACTATCAATAGAAACTGTGCAGCCACTGTTAGCATGTTGGCAGCATCGTCGTTGCGCAATTGTTGGAAATTATGAATTTCTACCCAATTGCAATCGTCAACAATTTAGTTACACGGGTTATAGAAAATGGTTATACCAAGTAAACACACAGTTCTAATACTCTGCCGTATTATGTGGACAATATATCATGGTCCTTTTACGTGGGGAGTGTTTTAACTATGGTTTCCTTAGATACTAGTAGAGGGCGGACATTAACTACCACTGATAACTGCAGCAAACAACTGCCACTACAAAATGCTGTGTGTACTCCAATTTACTTTGTGTTGTGAATTGCTTGTTTTGGGGAGACTAATCCTGGTACATAAAGGGATTAGAATAGGGCTCTCACAAAAAAGGAAATCAGCGATCCCGATGACTATTATGTCAGTTCTGCTTTCGTGGAAGCACAGAACGCGGATGTAGAATGGCAGCCATTCGAGAGGGAGGCGGGGCTTATTCACCCGCACCACTCCTCTCACCACGGACAGTCGAAGTTCACTTTTGTTTACGGCCGCGCCGACTGCCACGATGCCGACTGACCGCACAATAGCTACTATTTTTACTGACGAAACGAACATCACAATTCAGCATTCGAACACAGTTAAGTCCTCGACTGACTGATCTCAATGAGTCTCTGGCACCGAAGCCAAAGCGACCGCCAGCGATTTTATTTTGCAAAACAGTGATACCACAAATGTCTTATGCACCCATGAAAATAAAGGTTTGTGCTTCATTTCTTATTTGCCTGTGGAAATGTAACTTTAGACACAGAAAATTACTTATTAAGGAGAGTAGATAGTTTCTCTAAATGCAACAAATGACATTTACGCAAATACGAGGGCTTCTCTAGGAACAATGCATGGCATAATCAGTGTTGACAGCCTTTATTTTTAGCAATAAAAAATTACTAACAGAGCAAGATTTCCCTCTATCATAAAATTAATTCCCGTTTTCTCAAGTGAACGAGAGCCAAGTAAACATTTCAAACATCATATCCGTTTAATTCACATCGAAAGGACTAATAATTAACGATTTTCACCTTTGAGTGTAGTCGACCAGATATTGAATTTGTAAACGGAAAAAAATATTCATAGGCAGAAATTTTGACTATAATGTAAATCATGGCTTAACAACTGGCCGGTTTTGAGCACGAGTACTCGCGTCTGCTCAGGCACGTGCTCGCGAGCAGGTGCAAGGTCGAGGCGGAGGGAGGGAGGGGAAATGCGCGCGCATGTTTGAACAGGGCCGCAGCGTGCCTATTGAATTCGCGCCGACTGTGTAACGTTTAACTACGATCAGCTCTGACAGTCACTTCGCAGGTTAAGCATCATGTCAAGTCGCCGTTGTGTAACCCCAACCATGTTTTCGCAGTTCAACCCCCATTGGGAGGAATTGTATCTGTTTCAAGTAAAAGATGGTGTTGCAAAATGTTTAGTACGTCACAAAACGCTGAATTCTTTTAGGAAATTTAATTTGCAGCGACATTATATGTCGTACCACGCGAAAGACTACGGAAGTGGAAAATGTGATGGACCAGATCGTGCACAGGAAGTTATTAAACTTAAAAGGAAGCTATCCGAAGAAGATCTGGACGACGAAGAAAAATCAACTGAGGCAGCTCTCAGAGTGAGTTACAAAATTGCTTTGCTTTTAGCAAAATCCCTGCGCCCCTTCACTGATGGCGAGTTAATAAAAGAATGTTTGGTAGTTGCAGCGGAACATTTGTGTCCATCTCAAATTGAAGTTTCGGATTGTGCCATTATCTATCATGACCATTATGCGTCGCATACAGGACATGGCAGACGACGTCCAGAGCCAGCTTGCAAATATCTGTAAAGATTTTATGGCGTATTCTCTAGCTCTGGATGAAAGTGTTGATATCACTGGAACAGCGCAGCTTGCCATATTTATTAGAGGTGTTAATACAGATCTTCAGGTGAGGGAGGAGCTCCTCGATGTAGTAGCCATGAAGAACACTACAACCGGAGGTGATATTTTAAGCAGTGTTGAAAATATAGGATTGTCGTGGAATTCTTTAGTTTCAGTGTCTAAAGACGGTGCACCAGCGATGACAGGAAAAAAAAATCAGGTTTCATTGCGCTGTTGAAGGAGAAAATGAAAAAAACTGACCGTGCCGAATGAAATAAGGGGCGTTCACTGTGTGATCCACCAGGAAAACTTATGTGCAAAGAGAATCACTCTAAAAAATGTGATGAGTGTTGTTGTTCGTACAACCAATTATATAAGGAAGCATGGGCTACAACACAGGCAATTTAAAAGCTTTCTTGAGGATGTAGAAAGCCAGTATGGTAGCCTGCCTTATTACAGCGAGGTCCGCTGGCTTAGTCGTGGCGAATTATTAAATCGATTTTTTTCCCTATTAGATGAGATAAATATGTTCATGGAAATAAGTAACATGTGTGTTCCTGAATTGAAAGAGCCTTCATGGAAATGTGATCTCGCGTTCTTAGCAGATTTAACTAGCCATCTCAATGCTTTGAACATTTCACTGCAAGGTAAAAATCTGCTAATTACTCATTTCATAGATCGAATACGAGCTTTTAAAATGAAGTTGACACTTTGGGTGAGTCAGCTGGAAACAGGAAATCTAGCTCATTTCCCTAAATTATCATCCATGCAAGATGTTCACAAAGACTGTGAACGTTATTCACATAATTTAGTTGCCCTTAAGGAAGAATTTGATCAACGCTTTCAAGATCTGACAGCACTAGACAGTGATTTTGATCTGTTCTCCTCTCCATATTCAGCGAATATTGAAGAGATTCTTCCTGAGCTGCAACTAGAACTTATTGACCTGCAGTGTGACAGAGAATACAGAGACAAATTTCAGAACAAGAAAAACATTTTGGAATTCTGCAGACACTTCCCTCAGGATAGATTTCCTCGTTTGCACAAACTGGCGGCTACAATAATATCAATGTTCGGTTCCACGTATGTTTGTGAACAACTGTTCTCTGGAATGAAATGTAACAAGACGCGCCTGAGAAACGCATTGTCTGATCGAAATTTAAACAGCACGCTGCGCCTACAGTGCACAAGAACTATTACTCCAAACATAGACGCAATTGCAAAGGGCAAAAAGTGCAAGATAACCGAGAATCCCACACTTCAGTGACACCTTTTATTGTGTAAGAGTTCACAAATTAATACGAATGTAGAGGCATACACTAAGCTAATAAAATTATGTGGCACTGTACATTCTCCTTTATTTGTTTCATTTGTCGCAGTAATAATTCGTGAGTGATATCCCTGCAGGTGGCCGCGGATTTACATTGACTGGCGGCAGCTGTTGTGTGCCCCACATGACTCTCCCCACTCTCCGCTCTGGTCTGGTAGTGAGGGTAGGGTGCTCGCGCTGCTCCGTGCTCGCGCCTGGCTGCTCACAGATTGCTCCGCGAGCACTATGTTGCGAAGCCCTGATGTAAATAAATGCTAATATGTCAGAAGAAACGAACTTTCTTAAATTATTCGTTTGTATTCGTACTCCTATCGCTAGTTCATGCCCTTAGTATATTATTATTTAATGTTTGAAATGTAGTCTGAAAGAATTTGATTCTGTTTAAAAAAGAAAGGCAGAAAGATTTTGAGTGTGGTGACAGCGCATTGCTGCCAACTGGAATTCGTCTCCTGCAGATACTGATCTACAAATTAGCTTGCTTTTCTGAAAACTGATTTGAACCTGCTGAGGAGTAGCAGCAGTACAAGAGGAAGAAACACTATACTATCCTGCTTTACTGGAGAGTAAAGCATTAAACTTTCCACTTTTTTTCAAGCTAAACGTTTTGTTTGACTAGTCGGCCTGATACTGGGACAAGGTGTACATAGTATAGCTGTAAATAAGATTTTGATTCTGAGCTGTATGCACACTAGTGGTAATCATTTACCAGGTACAACAGTTTTCGGGTTACCTCCCTCAATAACACAGGTCTTTATTTGTGGCGAACAATACCGCATTGTACGGACTGTAAAACGTCCTTTTTCATCGAAAGACAGCCTTCAAAATTCAGATCGGTTTTATACTCGAATTTAATATAAAAATGACCAGTGTTTGATTTAAAATTCCTGCCAGTCCTAAAAATGGTCCTATATTCGACGCCGTGGGAAACCTACCTCTATATGTCAACACTGGATTCAACTCGCAGCGGTGCACCGATGCGAAGAACATGAGTTGTGGGGATTCACAAGCTTGTTAACACAGTTTCCCTCTACCCAACGATCACAAACCTAGAACACTATTTAACCAATCATGCGTAATTGTAGTCTACGGTGCTAGTGAACTTGAATTGAAAGTGATTTGTGTTATCGGTATCAGTACAATATTTCTGTTAGTAGCTATTTCGCACTGGAAAATGTAAAAGGTATTCATATGATGCAGGCTATAAATTGAAAGTAATGGCATACGCAGAAGATCGAAACAGAGCAGCTGAGCGTTATTTCGGCCCTGCAACAACTATTCGCGATTGGCGGGTAAGTAAAGAAGAACTGAAAAAAATTAGTAAGACTAAATGTGCAAGTAGAGGACTGAATGCAAAGTGGCCAAAACTGTAAGATGACGTACTGAAATGGATATAAGTACAACGTGAAAACTGCATTGCAATTAATACACAATGATTCAAATGCGCACTCGTAAGCTAGTGCTACAATGGAACTTAACAGACTTTAAGGGTAGGGTTGGTTGGTGCTAAGCATAAGGACTTAGCATGCGAACCAAAACATCTCAGAAACTGCGACAGGAGAATTACGAGAAAATATCATCTTTCCATCTCTTTATTATTCAACATCGAAAGAAAATCAACGTGGAACTAAACCAAATCGCGAATATGGACGAAACTCCTCTTACATTTGATGTGACGAGTAACAGAACTGTAGATACTAAAGATGTCAAAACTATAACTACAAAAACAAGTGAAAATGAAAAAAATGCACAACACTGTTATGCTTTCCTGTTGAGCTGACGGTACGAAATTATCCAATGGTCATTTTCAAGCACAAAACATTCTGAAACACCGCCAGGTGGTGCTGTTCACGTACGTAATAGGGGTTGGATGGACGAGGCTGGTATGAAATTATGGATTAACAGAATGTGGAATAGAAGGAAATATGCTTTATTAAAGAAGAATTCTGTTGTTGCGCTAGATCAGTTTAGTAGTCAATTGAAAAAATCTGTGAAAAAGAAATTGAAACACAGAAATGCAGAGCTTGCAGATATGCTGGGAGGGCTTACTTCAAAACTGCAACCTATTCACGTGTCGACAAATAAACCATTTAAAGTAAATATGAGAGCAATGGAACAAATGGATGTTGGATGAATTCACGCCGAAGAGAGCTTTAAAACGATCTACAGTAAAACAAGTGGTTATCAATAGTAGTGGCCCAGAGTGAGAGAAGATATTGTTGAATCTTTCGACAAGTGGGGCGTAATTAACGCTAGCGATGGCAGTGAAGACCATCCTTAGAGGATAACGATGACGACGAAAGGGAGGAAGAAGAAGAAAGTTCAGATGACTATCTTAGGAGATTTTTAACGTCAGTTCGTTTTTTTTTCCTTAGTCGGCCTTTGCAATCTAATAATAAAGATGGTAAAAATTGGTGCTCTATACTCAGTGCCAAAGCTATAAATAAGGCAAGACACCCTGCACAAAAACTAGCTGCCCATGTGGTTTAATTTTAGATGCCATATTTTACCGATCAAACATAAGTCTGCTGATGATCAGTGAGGAGTAACAAGATACAAAAGTCCCAGATGCGCACTTATTTGAACAAGCTGAAAGCTATGACTGCACAAATGTTCGACAAATGATGTATCATACTATATACAACAATTCATATCAACCCAAATCACAGCTTAATGTCTCATTACAGTGAAGTGAAGTGATATTGGAAGAGGTCTGGGTGGTGTTCAGTTTAATGTATCTGTAAAAACACACATTCCAAGTTCTGAAATTGAATGCTTGCTCACCCGTTTCCTTACCCTCTTTATCAGGCTAACATAGCTTACATCCTTGGCATTTTTTATTTGTATGAAAAATTTCAAGTTGCTCTATGGTTCAGATTCTATGGAAAACTAGTGCTGCAAAAATGCCCTTGTTAACAGGTGTATAATGAATTTTGTCAATGATTCAGACCACAGCTGCTGCAGGAAGTGCTTTCCATTTGATAACAGCTGAGTTACTTAAACAAATCGCCAACACAACTCTGTATGCAATATGCCAAAGAGTGCACCAGTGAGAGAAGAATTATTTGCAAAATTATGTATAAAAAGCATTGAAACTACCATCTTGAAACGTGATTTCAAATGTGAAAGCAGCAGTATAGGCATCCTTGACCAGCTTTGCATCTCGATCTATTATTATCTTGAACACTGAACCTGTCACTGCAATATTTGCATAAGTTTGTTTTCCACCACCTCCAGCCGTGCAGTCTTCCATTGATACCCGATTCATCTGTCAGGTAATGAGATGACGGCATGCAAGGGGGGTGGCAATCGATATACACCACCAACCCAACATGGTTCCCTGGCTGTTTTTTAGGCTATGTAGTTCCTGCATCCCATTGTGTCATCATACATCTACATCGTTACTCTGCAATTCACACTTAAGTGCCTGGCAGAGGATCCATCAAACCATTTTCATACTATTTCTCTGCCATTCCACTCTCGAATGGCGCATGGGAAAAACGAAACCAGCAAAAGATCATCATCTTGCCACAGTGTTGGAGACCCTGTAAGGAGTCATGGATGAACTGAATCAACTGAGATACATTTTGCGGATCATTTATGGCACACTGAGCGAGTCAGATGAGGAACCTTATATTGTGGATCCACTCCAGTGCCATCATAATGCCCCATAACTCCATATAATTTGTTAGTGGTTCCAGAAGGTGCACTTTGAAAACAGCTGAACAACCAAGGTATTCTCTTATACATCTGTATTAACAATGAAAAAACTGTGGTACGTACTTAAAATGGAAGAAAATAGAGTTGTAAAAACAATCTGGAGTACAAGGTTTTTTTGTACTA
Source organism: Schistocerca cancellata (assembly GCF_023864275.1). Lineage (NCBI taxonomy): Eukaryota > Metazoa > Arthropoda > Insecta > Orthoptera > Acrididae > Schistocerca > Schistocerca cancellata. Next base: position 525,493,499 of record NC_064633.1, read on the forward strand.
CATCAAGCTTACAACCACTTTGTGCTTCTGAAGACGGCAAGGTGCCAGTTTGTTCCATCCCTGGCTGTGTGTCTAGATCTATAAAATAGTCAGTAGCATGCATCCCAAGTGGCTTGATCGCATAGGGACAATTCCTGAACAGCTGCTCAAAGCTGGAATGGATGACCACACTAAACACAGTGACTGATGGAATGCTGAGATTTTCAGGGCCTGTTGAACCAGGAGGTGGCACCATCTAATCCAGAGTGATGGTTCACCAGCTTCTGTACAAAGACTTTGAACTAGGCTAGTCCAATAGGCTCCAATCATCATCTGAATACCCACATGGTGGACAGTGTCTAACATCTGAATACCCACATATTGAAACAGTGTCTTAACATCTTGAAGTAGGAAATATGGTCTGATCCATAGACTACACTGCCATAATCTGACAAATGCAGCAGGTGGTGGGACACGACAACTCCCCATGCTCAGGAATTTCAAAATACTCAAAAATTTGAAGCTCTTTGTCCATAGATCTTTCAGGTGCTGGAGCCAGGTTAATTTCAAGTCATATACTAGGCTCAAGAAGTGCACAAAGTGCTTTAAATGTTAAGTACTGTCCCCATTGTGAGCTGTAGCTGGTTAAAATTGACACACAGTCTTCTCTGGTGAGAACCTAAAACCAGTTTTATTGGCTTTAGCTTCCAACCTCCTGATGACCAGCTGAAGTCGCCTCATTGTCACTGTAATATTGGGGAGGGGAAGAGTATAAGACTGCAAGGTTAACTACAAACAAAGAGCATTTAACACAGCTCCTGACTGTGGAAGAAATGCCATTCATAGTGACACTGAGTACATTGCCTTGGTGGGCCCCATTTTCTGAATATAATAATCAGACGGCGTCCACCTAAGCAATATTGAAAGCACCGGTCCTTGAGGAGGTATTGGATAAGACACAGCAGACATCCTCGTAGTTCCCACTCGTTAAGTTGGTGAAGGATGATGTATCTCCAAGTGGTGTTGTACACCTTTCTGAGTTCGGAAAACACATCAACCACGTGATAATGGCGAAAATAGTAATCCTATATTACTGTATTCTGAAGAATTAAACTGTCAAGGATAGAACGGTAATGCCTGAAACTACACTGGGAGTGGCACTGATGACCTCTGAGTTCGAGGAGCCAGCGGTTGAACTATGCGTTCGAGAATGGAAGGTTGTAGACCCCCTCATTATGCAGTCTCCTCATCTCCACATTCCTACAGAACACATGGAACAGAGCAGTTTGTCTAGATGACACAATGTTAGTAAAAAAATGTTCAGCTAAAACCTGATCCCTGTCTTACGGTGCATCCACCAAGACCACAATTCCCACCAAGGCCATAATGAGAGGTGTACTGCTTTTGCCTGTAATCTATCTTGTATTGTCCCAGACTTGTGCAGTGGAAGTGGACTGATTGATGGAAGTTGTGAATTCCTTCCAGGAGTTCCTCTTTCATTCTTTTATCACATGCCTTGCTTTTGCTCTCGCAGTTCTGAAAGCACAAAGATTTTCTGTAGTTGTGTGATTGAATTTCTGCTAAGCCGTATGCCTGGCTCTGACTGCCGAGTGACACTCATCACTCCATGAAGGGACAAGCTGTCATCTGAGGGCCTGTTGGCTGTATTTTGACCGATTTACAATTTGAACCATCCATCTTTACAGTCTTCTGTTGACCTCCGTCTGTGTCAGCAGACAGCTCCACACTGGAAAGTGGTCACTGACATGCAAATCTGTGGCCACTTCCCACTGAACTGTGTCTGCAACAACTGGGCAGCAAAACCAAAAGGCCGGTGGCTAAGGATGACCCTTTTGCTGTAGAAAGGTGTGTCATCTGAAAGAGTTCCAAAGGCAGATCTTCACTGAATGGACAAACCATTTGATATTCGACTCATGAGCATGTGGTAGCTGAGCCCCACAGCACATTGTGCAGACTGAAATTATCCATGAGGAGGATCAGCGGGAAGTATCCAGAAAAGTTCTGTCAGTGCATCTGCATCCAAAGGATCATGAGGTGAAAGGTATAAAGAACACTTTGAATTCAACCGTTGTGAGAACTTCCACTGGAAGTGCTTGTACAGCCATGGTAAGGGGGCAAGAGAGGAATGGCATCTAACATCAATGCAAACAGCCACTCCACTCTTAACCCTACCTCCAGTAACATCATCCTTCCTGTAGGGGTGATAACCCCTTAATGCAGGTTTATTGTCGACTTTAAAATGGGTTTCTTGTAAGCAGATGCAGAATGGTCTCTCTTGGGCCAGGAGCATAATCCTTCTAAATGTGACTGGTACCCATTTAACTTCCTCTGCAACACAGAAGTCCCTGGGGGAGCTATTGATTAGTGATGGTTGTCATTGTCCTCCCTCCTCAGTGGAGGTCTGAGAGGTCAGGGTGAACATTAGATGGAGCCCAGCTCTCTGGTTTCTGCATGTGGATATCAATACCCTCAACAGTAAAACCACCATTGGAATGAGGTGGTCACCTATCTGAAGGTTTAGCTGCCACTTCCTAAGATTTCAAACAACTTTTTGTGCGGCTTTTCCTTGCTTATGGAGGAGTCGCTTGCATGAGTAGAGGAGAGAGGGTGGCTTAGTGGGGTTCTGATGGTCAGCAGTGGCACGTGTACAAGGTTCTAAGTCCATCGTTGACAGTTGCTGAAACATTTCAGGTTCAAGTGTAGCTTTGCACCCACAGGTGCACTGACTAGCGCATGTGCTCTTACTTGAATCTGTGGTCTGGTCTGTGTGGAGCCATCACACTTGATGACTTGCTTCTGAAGGGCCAAAGCAAAGGACATAGCAAACACTGGAGGTTGCACAGCTTTAAAAGCTTTTATAGCTTCACCATAGGGTACAATCTTTTAACTCATGAATTTTCCTTTCCTTATTATAAATCCCACACTTTCTGCTCCACACTGGGTGATCCCCGGAGCAGTTTATATATTTTGAAGGAAGTGTACAAGAATCACTTGGTTCATGAGCTTTCACTTGATTTGTGAGCTGAGACTCCACAATTTCTACATGTAGTCCTCCTGTTACATGCCACAGTGGTATGACCAAATCTTTGACATTTGAAGCATATTCAACCTAAGAACCAATTATACAGTAATTTTTGTGCTGTTGTTACTATGTTGATTTGAACAGTTTGTTGACTAGAAGTTTATTCCACTCTTCATGGAAATTGGAGCTGCTATAGGAAGCAATATGTGATGTTTATGTCTCACTCAATGCAATCTTGTGTTTTTAAGACAAGAGGTACTTTGTCAGGCTGAATGACTTTCAGTGAAATAACATTCTCTTTCATGTATCATTCCAGTAGGCCATATTTGCGAGGAGAAGGGTGTTAACTTCAGGATGACTGATCATCCAAAGGGGGAAACAGCAGCACAAAAACAGAAATATTCAATGTATTTTTACTCCATGGTTGCTGTTAGACCTGCATAAGAAATATATTTGTCATGTAGAGGCTCATTATTCTGATGGGGGAAAACATGAAGAACAAGAAGTTGAAGAAGTAGAAGAGGAAGAAAATTAAGGACAGAGAGAGTATTCGTCTAGATAGAAATATATTATAAAGATCTTTAATCAGTTAAAAATAGTTTAAGGGGACAAAAGCTATTTGCTTTACCCTGTACATTTTGCTTTACCCTGTACATAATTTTTTTGTTTTTCCATCAACTTAGATTATTTCATAATGCATCCTGTGTTGATCTTCGCTGACTGAACTCACCTTTACAGGTACAATTGTACTCACCTTCATAAATATGTTAAATTTAATGTATTTTGTCACTAATTCATCTTTCAGTATGTAATACACATCTAAACCAAATGATGAATAACTTGGTTGAGAATAGGAAACACAATTAAAATTAAGTTTTTGTGTGTCCGCTACTAAAATGTTGTAAAAAAGACGTGAAATATATGTTACTAAATATTTATTACTACACAGTAGCATATTCTAGAGAGATGCTGATAGTTTGTATACTTCTTGGCCTATTTCGATGCACTTCATGTAAAGATATGCACGTACTTTCAGCCGTATTCTGACAACTGCATCTTCATCCCACTTGCAGAGCGGAGTGGCGCTGTGGACTAGGATACATATCCCTACCTGGCCATCCTTATTGATTCCCTAAATTGATTAAGGTAAATACCAGAATAATTTTTATGAAAAGAGTGAATTTTTTTCTGTATCCCTGTCCTGTCCAAGCATGTGTTCATATGGAATAATTCACAGGCTTTCTTACTTACTTACTGTTCCATTTCACTTTAGGGCTTGCTGAAAGAATTGTGAGTTGTGTGTTGTCTAATATCAATTAGGAATTTAGTAAGTGGTAGCTATAAAAACTTTGCGACCAAGTATATGAGAGTTATGAAACATATTTAAGAATGAAAATATCAAATACTACTAACTGCTCACCTGGTTACACAGACTTAGGTGTCATCATGGCTCCCACCGCTCATGCCAGCACCCCCAACACTGTAGATTCAACATTTATTAGGTATGTTGTTTTACATTATTTTCACATGTTACCCTCTTTCCATACCCACCTCTATCCTCATTCCCTGGTTAAAATAACATCCAGATGCTCACTGACAGCCCAGCAGCCCAAACCCAAAGGATGGTAACTGAACAATAATGTTAACAACATGAGGAAAAGATAGATTGCTATTCATCATAAAAGAGAAATGCTGAGATGCAGAGAGGAACAATGAAAAGACACTTACACATTAACTTTTTGGCCAAAGTCTTCCTCAGAAAAGGAAACACACACACACACACACACACACACACACACACACACACACACACACGTTCACCATCTCTGCCAGCTAGGGCTGGAATTCATTCTGCCCCAAGCTGCTGTAGCACTGGTAAGTAGCAATCTATCTTTCCCTTATAAATCTGGAATTTCCACTGTTCAATAATAATGTTAGTAGACTTTGATTATTTCTACATGTGATACCTTTCCCCATCTACCTAGGGGTTAAACCCTGCAGTACTTCTTCCATACAGACAGCCAAACAAGTATCAGATGATGTTGACATTGGTATTTCACAGATATTTTTAGCTGTCAACAGCTTCCAACCCCTATGGTGACTGTTAATGGCACACACATTTTTTCTCAAATAATAAATCACATATATAAAAAAATAAAAACACACTCATAAACATTAATTTGTGTTCTTGTCATCTTTTTACTTTTACCAACCATTCTATAACAACAACAACAATAATAATAATCTTTATTTGCCCATAATAACTTCACAGTCTTGGACACTGTCAATTTTTGTTCATTTACATGTTCATTTACATTAATGAAACCACACCACAAATATTATGAATACATAAGAGAAAGTATCACATTAGATATTACTAAATAAATATTTACTACCACTAATACAAAATCACATACTAAAAATAGTATTATGGATAATGGAGTTTAGAAATATTCAAGTGAGTGTAAACATATTTTCATTAATAACTGTTTCAATTTCTCTTTAAAAAATGTTTCCATTGGGTTGCTTTATATTGTTTGGCAACGTGTTAATGAAATGTCTTCAAACAGAAAGCTTTTATGTTTATTTATGTTCCTAATTATCTGTAGCTCTTACATTACTTAAAGTCATATGATAACCTTCTCTGGTTTACATATTGTAATGACGACTGTCTCTATGCATTGAGCTATTTTCTAAATTCTTTTTTATAAAAATAAGTTTCTTAAGAATATACAAAAAGTACACCAATTGTAAATTTAACTTAGTAAAGTAGTCTCTACAGCAACATTTGTTTAAAGCTGACATGGTCAGACAGTGGCTGTGTACAATTAATGTAGGTTGATTCTTACAGCAACCAGCCACTATTAATAATGTTACTTATTTAAGTAAACAGCACTGTAACCGGTTTCAAACTGACGAGTTCATTAGAAGATGGATGTTCACAAGATACAAAAGATCCACTTTACATAACTGTCAGTTTATGATTTTTATTTTCCCACTGTAGCGAAATATTCTTGGTGTGCTGGTGCCATCGAAAATTTCGTTGCAAAGTTGCAGGATTGTATTTCTGAAATATTAGCACCACACACACACACACACACACACACACACACACACACACACACACACACAACACACAACAAAAGGTATTTGCCACATGTGAAGTTGTTACAACTTCACGTGTCAACTTCACATGTGGCAAATACTTTTTGATGTGTGTGTGTTGCTTTTTTACCCTAACACAACACACGTTTATGCATGTAATATATTCTATGATTAGACCAAAATTCCCTTTATTGTTTTGCACTGCTAACTGTTCCACACAGCACGATCTGATAAAGGATGTATCGCCAACATAGCTCACAAACAGTTCTGTGACTATCAAATAATTAATATATGGAAGAAACATAAATGGCCCAAGAATACTTTCATATGGGACCCTGCAAATGAGTATCTTGGGCGGTGATTTCACTGCTGAGATCGTCTCTTCATTTTTGCAACATAGCTCAGGTTTATCAAATCTAGTACTACTTCATAACTTAAATGGGAAGTTTCTAATTAGCAAAAACGTACCAAATGATTCACGAAATTGAAACTGAGCAAAATTTCACTAATTTTGTTCATGTTGTCCAGTCTAATCAAAATTAGTCTCTCAGAATATGACATACCACTACTGTGTAATGCTGCCCCTAGCCTCGATAAGGGTCTCAATTCGGTGAAGAACAGAGTTCACAAGTTTCTTCGCATACACGGCGTCCAGCTAAAGCCAGTCATCAATAATTGGATCTCATAGAGCTATCAAACTGTGAGGGAAATGACTGCTACAATTTAACTACTGTTCCAAATAGTCTCGGAAATGTTCTACAAGATAAAGATCAAGTGATGTAGCAGGCTAGTCTAGGTGTGACAGGGCGCCAGGGTGCTCATCAAACTAGGAACGTATGCTTGCAACCCTACAAAAACAGCTGTCGTCATCTTGAAAGCATGCTCATCATGTGGATGTATAATAAAAGGCAACACTCAATGAGAATGTTGAAATAAACATCCTTGTACATGTTAACAATAGCTTTATGAATGGACCCAAGTAACAATACAAAAAATATCATGAAACCACTTCTGGCGTGAACTACACCCTTTATATACTGCGGGGTACCTGCCTCATTTGGCAGTCGGCTACAACAAATCAAGCAATTTCATCATGGTGTGGTCACAGGCACGTCCAGATGAGACAGCCACTCTCGATCACTATTTCACCTCTCCATGTCGACACAAGTAATTGTGTCGATTTCATACAACCAACTCGCATGTACGCACCACTTCAGCGCCAAGACTCATGTCAGTAATGCAGGGTCACATGACGACCTGATATCAATTCACCCTCATTTACACTGACCACTGTAATCTTTTAAGAGTGTCATTAATGTTTTTCATGGTGGGCTTAATTCTAATGCAATCCATGTTTGGTGTGCAGGCTTTTATTTAATTCCCTTAAGTCAAGAATTGAACATTTTTCACATTCTGAGCATGATATTCTAAATCTTACATTTGTTTTTCTTATTTCTCTCTTAACACACAAGTTGTAGATTACATCATATTGATGTTTAATGGTGACAACAACAGTATTTGTTGATTAACCTGTCCTTGTTTTCACTATAATGAGCAATTTCATTTTGTGATGTAGGGAGCTGGGCCACTGTCTGCAATTGGACTGGATTGGAGAAAGTAGAAACTATACTTAGAATCAAATCTCATTTGTTCAGTCTGTTTGTAAATTGTCTAGGGTTGTGTGTTAATGAGTGCCTTGAAACATTATTGGTATTTCTTCTAGAAAAACTTTTGGTATCAGCAGCTCCAAAACCAATTGTACAAAAAGGACCAGAATAAAAATTAAGAAATGGAGTAAAGAACATAAGAAATGTCCCAAGAAGAAAGGCGAATGTATGTTTTTTATCATTTCTTCCTCCCACAATTCACCATAATTCTTCCTCAAAACTGGAAGTAGGTGCCCCATTTTGTATCTGATCTTAAATTTTTATACAATTCCTCAGGTTTAATTTTAGTTTTTTAGTTTTAAATCTTGTTTACGTCACTACCTATTAAAATCTCATATATGTCATAGCTGACCATGATATTTTTCCTGTCCATTTCGTGGAAAGCTTGGCAGAAACATTAAGTGACCTACATATCACAGAAATATAAATTGCATTTATTTGTATACAGTGTTTTTATGAAATATCAAATCAGAAGGATTCTGACTACACACACAAGTCTGTATCACAATTTGGAAGTTGCCTACATAAAAGAGTGTTTTCCAAATAAATACTGTTTTATATTAAAGGAAACTCTATACCTTAATCTACTATTTAATGTAATTTTCACAAGTATTAAGACACTATTTGTTTGTTGTTGTTGCTGTTGTCGTATCTGTTTACTGTATCCATCTCTTGCCCCCCCCCCCACCCCCTCCCCACACAATACTAAAATGGTGATCCCTTGATGTCTCAGAATGTGTCCCATCAACTGATCCCTTCTCCTAGTCAGGTACTAATCTTCAGCACTCTTCTGTAGTGCCACATTTTAAAAGCTTCTACTCTCTTCTTGTCTAAACTGTTTATCATCCATGTTTCACTTCCATGCACAACTACCCTCCATGCAAATACTCTCAGACGAGACTTCCTAACACTTAAATCTACATTTGATGTTAACAAATTTCATGCTTTTCTTGCCATTGTCACTCTACATTTTATACCCTCTCTACTTCGGCCATCATCAATTATTTTGCTATCCAAATAACAAAACTTATCTACTGCTTTAAGTGTCTCGTTTCCTAATCTAATTCCCTCAGCACTACCTGACTTAATTTGACTACATCCATTATTCTTTCTTTTGTTGACACTCATCTTTCAAGATACTGTCCATTCCATTCAGCTGCTCTTCAAGTCCTTTGCTGTGTTTGGAAGAGTTACAATATCATCAGCAAATCTCAAAGTTCTTATTTCTTTTCCTTGAACTTCAATTCCTACTCCGAATTTTTCTTTTGTTATCTTTACTGCTTGTTTAATGTACGGATTGAATAACATTGATGATAGGCTACAATCCTGACTTACTCTCTTCTCAACTACTGCAAATCACTCCTAAATACCAATTTTGATACAGTGCTGTCATTGTGGTGCTAACTTCCTATTGATTTTCCTTGAAATTTGAGGATACTCATTAAAATCCTAGACTCATTAGGCCCTAGAGGTACTTGTGGTTGAGAGAATTGCTGGTTAAATGAACAGCCACTATATTACAGTCAATGTCAATTTCGTTTCTGGAAAGGCCTATTAACAGATGATGTTTTCTCCTCCACCAATCAAATCCTGCATTCTCTTAACAGGAAACTGTCACCAGTCAGAACCCAATGTGACTTATCCAAGGCTTTCAACTAAGTCAATAATGAATAAAACAGAATTAAAGGGGCTAAATGGAATAGTGAGAACATGGATTTTTATAAGGTTGCCTAGGATACTAATCACAAACAGTAACTCAATTCCAAATTATTTAAGTGGAGTATAGTGAACACTGGAGTGCCACAAGGCTCGATGCTGGTGACCTTTCTGTTTCCTGTGTTTGAAAATGATCTCCCACTCATTTCACTACAGTGAGCAAGTTCACCCTCATAGCAATACTTCTCTCCTAATAGATAAAACATCCATGGAAAACCTGAAAAGCTCTGCTAACAGTGTATTCAATGATATCCTCAACAGGATTAACTGTTACGGACTCATTATCTGCACGATAAAAGGAACCTCATTAGTACAATTTCATGTGATAGAAAGAACAAGTGGACATAAATATAAAATGTAACAGACAACCAATACAGCAAGTGGATTTTGTTAAGTTCTTGGGTATGTACACTGCTAGCAAATGAAATCAGTCATGTCATATCCTAGGTCCGGCAAAATAACTTAATCAGTAAGTTTTTTCTAACACATAACTGCATCATGTGCACATAAGGTTGCAAACACAGCTGCTTGCTTTGGCTATTTCCAGGCATTGTTGTCTTACAGTGTCATATTTTGAAGTAATCAGCCCTAGGAAAAAAGGGAACCACCCCTCCCTCCCACACACATATTGCTTAGAAGAGAGCGATATACATTATAAGCGGTGTTCATCTGAGACACTCTTGTAGGAATCTGTTCCAGAAACTACAGGTTTTCACAATGACATCTCAGGAATTTAGCATATTGTACCCTACAATGCCCAGTATTTAAAATTCTATGAAAACATCATGATTGCAAACACTGTAATAACACCGACACATTCCATATTGTAACAACTTTAATGCTATAAGGACCAATGGAACTCTTATTTGTAAATAAAATAAAATCATGAAGTATTTGTTTACTTGAACTTTTGCATCAGCATTCTGCCCCAAGTTTTCAGTAATGGCATATGGTTGCCCACTTCACACTTCATCATGAAATTTTGTGCTGTTATCTTCAAATGAGGGTCTGAATGTTCAAGTGGTAGAAGAGCCTGTTGAAGTAAACTACTGAGGAAATGAAAGCAACAAAAGCCATGGGATAACACTATGCACATATGCAGGTGGTGGTAGCATTGCATACACAAGGCATAAATGGGCAATGTATTGGCAGAGATGTCATTTGTACTCAGTTGATTCATGTGAAAAGTTGTCCAATATGCCTGGCCACACAACTGGGAATTAACAGACTCTGAACGCAGAATGGTACGTTGGAGCTAGATGAGGAGGACATTCAATTTCAGAAATCATTAGGGAATCCTATTCAATACATAGTCTCAAGAGAGTGCCGAGACTACCAAATTTCAGGCATTACCTCTCACCACAGACAATGCAGTGGCCAATGGCCTTAACTTAACGACAGATAGCAGCGGCGTTTGTATAGTAGAGTTCAAGCGAATGATTTGGCCACCCACATTGCCCAACATAAATAGCATCGCACATTTATGAGATATAATCAAGAGGGCATTTCATGCACAAAATCTTGCACCAGCAACACTTTCGCAATTATGGGTACCTATAGAGGCAGCATATCTCAACATTTCTGCAAAGGACTTCCAACAACTTGTTGTGTCCATGCCACATCAAGTTGCTGCACTACACCAGCTAAAAGGTCCAACATGATATTAGAGGAAGCCATGACTTCTGTAACCTCAGTGTAGTTGTAGATATGGTTAGGGATTGTATGCACCTGCATTATTTGTATAATACATGCTACAGTAAAACAAGATAGATGAGTGATTAAAGTGAAATTAATCTAACAAGCTGAAAAAATATGTAAATAGCAAATAAAATAAAAATACCAGAACAAAAATATACTGGTGTGGTTGTAACACACATGGGAGATCATTCATTGTCATTTTCTATAATCCTCTCGTGATCTGTGCCTTAATGCAGAATCAAAATCATTTACTTCTGTGGTATCTTCAAATGTCCTTCCTGGGCAACTATTGTGATGCTGTACCACTATATTTCCCCCCATGAACCATGGACCTTGCCGTTGGTGGGGAGGCTTGCATGCCTCAGCGATAAAGATGGCCATACCGTAGATGCAACCACATCAGATGGGTATCTGTTGAGAGGCCAGACAAACGTGTGGTTCCTGAAGAGGGGCAGCAGCCTTTTCAGTAGTTGCAGGGGCAACAGTCTGGATGATTGATGATCTAGCCTTGTGACACTAACTAAAACGGCCTTGCTGTGCTGGTACTGCGAACGGCTGAAACCAAGGGGAAACTACAACCGTAATTTTTCCTGAGGGCATGCAGCTTTACTGTATGGTTAAATGATGATGGCATCCTCTTGGGTAAAATATTCTGGACGTAAAATAATCCTCATCGGATCTCCGGGCAGGGACTACTCAAGAGTACGTCGTTATTAGGAGAAAGAAAACTGGCGTTCTACGGATCGGAGCGTGGAATGTCAGATCCCTGAACCGGGCAAGTAGATTAGAAAATTTAAAAAGGGAAATGGATAGGTTAAAGTTAGATATAGTGGGAATTAGTGAAGTTCGGTGGCAGGAGGAACAAGACTTTTTGTCAGGTGAATACAGGGTGATAAATACAAAATCAAATAGAGGTAATGCAGAAGTAGGTTTAATAATGAATAAAAAAACAGGAGTGCGGGTAAGCTACTACAAACAGCATAGTGAACGCATTATTGTGGCCAAGATACACACGAAGCCCACGCCTACTACAGTAGTACAAGTTTATATCCCAACTAGCTCTGCAGATGATGAAGAAATTGATGAAATATATGATGAGATAAAAGAAATTATTCAGGTAGTGAAGGGAGACGAAAATTTAATAGTCATGGGTGACTGGAATTCGAGAGTAGGAAAAGGGAGAGAAGGAAACATAGTAGGTGAATATGAATTGGGGCTAAGAAATGAAAGAGGAAGCCGCCTGGTACAGTTTTGCACAGAGCATAACTTAATCATAGCTAACACTTGGTTCAAGAATCATGAAAGAAGGTTGTATACATGGAAGAACCCTGGAGATACTAAAAGGTATCAGATACATTATATAATGGTAAGACAGAGATTTAGGAACCAGGTTTTAAATTGTAAGACATTTCCAGGGGCAGATGTGGACTCTGACCACAATCTATTGGTTATGAACTGTAGATTAAAACTGAAGAAACTGCAAAAAGGTGGGAAATTAAGGAGATGGGACCTGGATAAACTGACTAAACCAGAGGTTGTACAGAGTTTCAGGGTGAGCATAAGGGAACAATTGACAGGAATGGGGGAAAGAAATACAGTAGAAGAAGAATGGGTAGCTCTGAGGGATGAAGTAGTGAAGGCAGCAGACGATCATGTAGATAAAAAAACAAGGGCTAGTAGAAATCCTTGGGTAACAGAAGAAATATTGAATTTAATTGATGAAAGGAGACATTATAAAAATGCAGTAAATGAAGCAGGCAAAAAGGAATACAAACGTCTCAGAAATGAGATCGACAGGAAGTGCAAAATGGCTAAGCAGGGATGGCTAGAGGACAAATGTAAGGATGTAGAGGCTTATCTCACTAGGGGTAAGATAGATACTGCCTACAGGAAAATTAAAGAGACCTTTGGAGATAAGAGAACCAGTTGTATGAACTTCAAGAGCTCAGATGGAAACCCAGTTCTAAGCAAAGAAGGGAAAGCAGAAAGGTGGAAGGAGTATATAGAGGGTCTATACAAGGGCAATGTGCTTGAGGACAGTATTATGGAAATGGAAGAGGATGTAGATGAAATGGGAGATACAATACTGCGTGAAGAGTTTGACAGAGCACTGAAAGACCTGAGTCGAAACAAGGCCCCGGGAGTAGACAACATTCCATCAGAACTACTGACGGCCTTGAGAGAGCCAGTTCTGACAAAACTCTACCATCTGGAGAGCAAGATGTATGAGACAGGCGAAATACCCTCAGACTTCAAGACGAATATAATAATTCCAATCCCAAAGAAAGCAGATGTTGACAGATGTGAAAATTACCGAACTATCAGCTTAATAAGTCAGAGCTGCAAAATACTAACGCGAATTCTTTACAGACGAATGGAAAAACTGGTAGAAGCCGACCTCGGGGAAGATCAGTTTGGATTCCGTAGAAATGTTGGAACATGTGAGGCAATACTGACCTTACGCCTTATCTTAGAAGAAAGATTAAGGAAAGGCAAACCTACATTTCTAGCATTTGTAGACTTAGAGAAAGCTTTTGACAATGTTGACTGGAATACTCTCTTCCAAATTCTAAAGGTGGCAGGGGTAAAATATAGGGAGCGAAAGGCTATTTACAATTTGTACAGAAACCAGATGGCAGTTATAAGGGTCAAGGGGCATGAAAGGCAAGCATTGGTTGGGAAGGGAGTAAGACAGGGTTGTAGCCTCTCCCCGATGTTATTCAACCTGTATATTGAGCAAGCAATAAAGGAAACAAAAGAAAAATTCGGAGTAGGAATTAAAATCCATGGAGAAGAAATAAAAACTTTGAGGTTCACCAATGACATTGTAATTCTTTCAGAGACAGCAAAGGACTTGGAAGAGCAGTTGAACGGAATGGACAGGGTCTTGAAAGGAGGATATGATATGAACATCAACAAAAGCAAAACGAGAGTAACGGAATGTAGTCGAATTAAATTGGGTGATGCTGCAGGAATTAGATTGGGAAATGAGACGCTTAAAGTAATAAAGGAGTTTTGCTATTTGGGGAGCAAAATAACTGATGATGGTTGAAGTAGAGAGGATATAAAATATAGACTGGCAATGGCAAGGAAAGGGTTTCTGAAGAAGAGGAATTTGTTAACATCGAGTATAGATTTAAGTGTCAGGAAGTTGTTTCTGAAAGTATTTGTATTGAGTGTAGCCATGTATGGAAGTGAAATATGGACGGCAATAGTTTGCACAAGAAGGGGAAAGAAGCCTTCGAAATGTGGTGCTACAGAAGAATGCTGAAGATTAGATGGGAAGAGGTATTGAATAGAATAGCGGAGAAGAGGAGTTTGTGGCACAACTTGACAAGAAGAAGGGACCGGTTGGTAGGGCATGTTCTGAGGCATCAAGGGATCACAAATTTAGCATTGGGGGGCAGCGTGGAGGGTAAAAATCATAGAGGGAGACCAAGAGATGAATACACTAAGCAGATTCAGAAGGATGTAGGTTGCAGTAAGTACTGGGAGATGAAGAAGCTTGCACAGGCTAGAGTAGCATGGAGAGCTGCATCAAACCAGTCTCAGGACTGGAGACCATAACAACAACAACAACAACAACAACAACAACAACCACTTTATTGCACATTTACAATCTTCCTTGACCCGTTCTTTGACCACATCTTCTTCCTTCTCCACTCCCTCTGCTTACACCCACAGTAACTGCTGTCCGGGAATGGGATATATTGTTATAGAACTCATGATAATGTGGACGGATGTAGTTCTTGATCTCCTGACAATTTTGCCATTTCTCAAAATTTATTTCAAATTCATCTTAGTGCAAATGCTGTAGAAGAGGTATTGCTGAGAGACCAGTATTGGGCCTCCTAAAATCCGCTTCTATAAACTCAAGATCACGGTTCAGTGAATACTTAAACTGCACTGTTAGAGGACTTACTTTCCTGGTTCAGACCCACCTTGTATTCCTCCATTGTGTTTTGTTTCCTTCTGTGTCTTTAGAAACTTCATCCTTTGCTATGTAATCCATGGCTTTAATTGAAATAAAGTTTTCTGTTTTAATGTCCACTATGGAAAACGTTCTGCTGACCTGCTTCCATCCTGTCTTGAGAAACAAATACATGTTTTAAGTGTTTCTTTGCCTTTTCAGAGGGACCAAAATCTTTTATCACATTCCGTATATGCATGGCCAGGTTCAAGGACCTCATGAGTTATTGTGTCGCCATGTTGATTTTGCCTCAAGATGTACGAGCAGTATTTCAAAATATAGCCTATTTAAACATGCATTAAATATTATTACAAGTATTTTTAAAAGCATATACATCAGGGTATTGGTGTACTTTACTAGTTGTATCCTAAATGCAATCAAGGCATTGATTTAGAGCTTAAACTTTATCATCACAAATTGTGTCACTATGCAAGAAATCATTTGTAGTTCTTTTACTTAGAAGTGACCTACATTTTTACTTTCCAAATGTGCATTTAGGTCTTTTCTTATGATCAGTAACTTGTACTCTGAGCTCCTCAAATACTCTGACCCCTTTTTATTACTATTCCATTGCTCATATACTTTACACCATATCAACTTCACTAATGTGCTGATTAGTTTCTACTGCTTTCACATCATTTGCACATAGAAAACTAATCACTGCACATATTTCACTCTGAATGAGTTTTTCAATTAACTGGGACATTTTAAATAACCACTAAAAAAAGTGAAAAATCAGGAGAATTTTAGCGGTGTACTATTGTGAATTACAACACATCCCTGACGATTAAAGTTGCAATAATTCAATACCTGTAACAACTCAATTACATTTGCTTTATTATTTACATGTACATACTAAATAATGGACATACCTGAGTCTTTGGACTGTATAATTTATCATTCAACACGCTTAACAACATGAATCATGAGCTCTGCAGGTTTCTTTGGATCCACATACATCCAAGTGAAGCACTCTCGAGAGAACTACAGTTCGAAATTACGATCCGAGGAAACAAATTAACGTCTATTAGATTTCTGTTTTGACATTAGCACAGTTTTTGCATGATAAATCACTGTTAAATGATCACACATTTTCATTTCATAATGCAACCCATATTTGCATGACATCTTATATCTGTAAGACATCTTTCCCAAATTTAAACCAATTTTATATGGGATGTACATGTTAGGCTTAGCAAATAATCTGAATAGTTTATCAGTCTGAATTTGTCTGATTATGGTAGTTACTTATTCATCACACCCGTAGATGACTTAGCCTTCTTCAAAAAGTCTGAACTAAATTTCTGCTCAAAGAACTTGCGTTTTTGAACTGATTTTAAAATTACAAATTTCTCCAAAGATGTTTCTGAAAGCATGGACCTGAACTGAGTTTTGGTCTTTGTAACTGTGCTAAAAATTCTCTCATGTTCCGCATTACTATGTGGAATTGACAAAATAGCCAGCATCACCTTTGCAAGTTTATCATACTGAAGAATCCCATCAGCCGATTTCATCTGACCTACCAACACCCACTGAACATCAATTCTCTCTGCTGCGAAGTTGGTTTCTTCCAGCTGAAAGTTACAGAACTGAGAGTGGAGAATATCAACTTCTGTATCTAAGTGTTCACTTTCGCTAGTCAGAACATTAGGAAATCTGTTTATGAAAAATCTAAGGCTGAAAAATGATGCTTTGCCAGTTGTAGAAATATTTGCAACTTCTGCATGCATTAAAACTTCATCTCTGAATGGAAATTTGCGTGTCATGTAATCACATGATGATAAGAAACATTTTCTTACAGACTTAAGGAATATAGACTTTTCCTCAGGCTTCAAAGTGGTCACCTAAGCAAATGTAGACTTCCCTATCATCAGATCACAATCATCCTTTCGATTTGCTGGTGTGATAATCTACATCAATAAGAGAGCTGGAGGTTTTAATAATGAGTGGTCTCACAAATCTTGTCATCACATTCTTCAATAGATCCTCCAAAATTGACCTCAGTAAGTGGATATGTGGGGCACTTGACTGAAGAGCTGCAATTGGGCTCTCAAAGATAGGCATAAAACTTGAAAGGAAAAGGCATAAAGATTTATGTAAATTTCATGACAGAAACATAAACAGTCGTTCCTCATGTGATAAAGCATATTCCACAGCATCAATGGTTTTCTGTAAAACTGATGATTTGGTTTTTCTTTTAAGTGAGGAGTGTGGTGAAATCTTATCACAGTGCTTGGACTTGTGATATAAAGTAGACACATCTACATTTTGAGTGTGTTTTGGAATTGTATAATTCTTCAAAGTTTCCACATCAGAATCCTTACTTACAATTTCACTCTTGAACAACACTGCTCCAAAATCCCATCTAAACATCTTTTCATTGATAACCATCATGTATGCACATGTTTCAGAATTTTCCTCATTTCTGTGTTGTGTAAAGTTTGAAACTTTCTAAACTCTTCTTTCCTCTTTGCACTCCTTTCCCAATAATAAAATATGTCAATAATATTTTCATCAACGTTTAAAGGCAAACATGCCACCCCCTTCTCAGCAGCAAGATTAATTAGGTGACAAGAACAGCCTACAATGATTAAGTTAGCAATTCTTGCTTCAAACATCCTGCCACACCCTTTTTTAGCCCTACCACTACAGGAGCATTATCGGCACCAAAAGCCAGAAAGTTTTTTAATGGAATATGAAATTCCCATATATCTGAAAGTAGAAGATCTGCAATATTAGCTCCAGTGGCATCCCCTTTTTAAATTAGGTACAGAGAGTAGGCAATTTCGAATTTCACGGAATTCAGGGCTGAAGAACGATACAATAATAGGATATAACTTAAAGTCCGTTTTATTACTACCATTGGTAGCAACAGTGAATGGATTCAACTGCAAGTGCATAATAATTTTCGCTTTTTCTTCCATGCACATTTCCATAAGGATAGCGGTTGTTTTTGTTCTGGCGCACCCATATCGTTTCACAATTTCAGAATCGGAAAACATTTTGCGAAACAAAGGCCCAGTGTGGTCGGCACAGTTTATAGTAAACAAAGCCTCGGCATTCATCACAGAATGTACATTTTGGGGTTTACGCGAGAAGTTAAATTTCTGGTTCCATTCCACACAATGGACACTCTCCTTGTGTTTTTCAGTTTGCACGTGTTTAAGAATGGCACATTTCCCGCCATGAGCAAAGGTCACATCTACATACACTACAAAATGCGTAAGTTTATCCCTTCCTCGATTCACTTAAACATGGAAACTCTTCCTTATACATGTTTCTGCCATTCTGCATAAAAAATAATCAACACCTCCAAGATATGCAGCCAACAACTACTACAAAGTACACATATCGCGCAGCAGAACCGAGAACACAATGGTCCTACGTTCTAGACCATGGTCTTGTAGCAGTGATGCCAACCAACCCTGGCACACAGTTTCCCCCTATATTACACTTCTATTTCCCTAAATAATTTCTCACACTGTAGGGTAAGCGAGCGGGGGGCGCAGTAAAAGGGAGTCAAGAATGAAATTGTCATGAGGAGGGGTGGGGAGGGGAGGATAGTAACCCTAAATATTTTCCGCCCTGAAACATTTATCCCTTTAACTTCCCCATAGGCAGCTCAATTCCCCCTAAATTTAGGGGGGAATCCCCCAACTTGGCAACACTGCCTTGCAGACACAACAACGCTAATCACGTCGCTTGGCTGACTACTCCTTGTCCATGATAACTCTATGATTGAGCTGGTGGAGGAATCTGGTACTAGTTGAAAAATATTCATTTGTCTCCGAACGCTGCCAATGGTAAGTCCCTTACTTTCTTGTAGATACAAAGCGCGAACTATGCCTACTTCCGCTCCCTACAGCCACCACACGAATCTTCCAAGTTAACATAGACAAGTAACAGCCATAGCTTGTCACCCACCAATATATCAAAGGCGCAGGATTTTTAAATATTAAGGAAAGTACTGAAACTGCTCTGAAAATCGGGAGATCGGTCTTCACGGTCGGGAGATCGGGAGGAAGAAGGAAAAATTGGGAGTCTGCTGCTTAAATCTGGAGAGTTGGCATGTCTGATTATGGCATAAGTAGGTAGCTAAGGAATGCAGGTAGTAAGTGTGACTGAAGATTGCTAATCATAGAGCTACTTATTTCCAGCTCTTATTAACTTTAAAGCTCACATTCTGAGTTGTTTTGTCAACATTTATTTCTGTTAAACAAAAGTCACTGTATGATTTTCGTATGACCTCTAAAGTGTACTAGTCACCTTATATATTTCAGAGCCATGCATCAACAATATTGTAATACTGTGCAGGCTAACTAATGCATTATCAAAATTAGTTTTGTGTGTGGGTTTTTTAAAACAGTTCATTAATGTTGTCTGAGGCCAATAAGCAAAAACAGATGGCAGAACTATGTGAGCGAGCCAAGAGGCAGCTAGCAGAACAGTACAAGCATCATGAGGAGCAGAGAGCCAAAACAAAGGCAGCAAATCAATCAGTTAGACAGATTGTCCCTCAAGAGGCCAACTCTTATTTTGCACAAACAAGCATACTACCTATTCCTTTTCCTTCAACTTCTTTGTTTAGAAACGTTTAATGGTTGTAGAATTTTGAGATTTTTTTTTTTCAACAGTTTCCACCCATGTGGAGATCCCTAAGCATCAAAGTACAGGAAACTGAATCACCACTGAGAAATTTCTATTGCATGATAAGAGAAATATAATTCTGAATTACATTTAACTTGTTTCTTTAAGTCACTATCACATTGCATATTCATTATCAGTTGTAATGGGGCAGTTTAACTGCCTGCATAATAAACATTAAACAGTCTGTTTTCTTTTTTTAATGAGTCACAAAGAAGCTGTCAAGTGCAACCTCTTTTTTCTTAAATAATTTGTACAACTATTAACATTTTGTACATAATGCAGGAAAACTCAACAAAGCACCATCTCTCTGACTTTGCAGGAATAGAAATGCTAGAAACAGTTTGTACTCGAAGCAGAAGTTCAATCAGGCACTGAGTGAAAAAGGATTGGGAAGCTGTGCAATTTTAACTCTAATACAAGCAAGACAGGCAAGGACATGTCTCGCATGCAATCCATCATTCTTCAGTTGAAACAGACACCTCCTACGTATAATTGTGCCAGAGGTTATATTCTGCAAACTGAATAGAAAATAAAACAGAACTCTTAACTAAGTAATTCTCAAAAAATGCAAAATACTCAGCAAAACCTACAGAAAAACATGTTAAAAATTCTTCATTAAAATAATTAAATATAGATGTAACGCCTTACTTCAATATACCGTCCATCGCAAATCCTTAACATGACATCCCATAGCCTCCATAGCTTCATGCCAGTCTCCTGAAAACAAGAAACATAATTTCTTAGTTACTGCTACAAATGGAAATCGTCAAGTCCATATAAAAAATGTACAGAGCCACACTCTCTAGAGAGCATACAGAAATGTTAGCATGCGGTTAATGCTACAAATGTTCTCTCAAACTGTTCCATTCAGACTGTTTTAAATGATCACATTTTTACTGATGCAGAGTGAGACGTGGGAAACATCTGCTTTAAGACGATATTAGCAAAATGAGTTATTTAGAAAAATGAATAACTTGGATAATCTCCCAATTTGTATAACCTTCACAAGCAAACACATTATAGAGTTCTCTACTGAACTAAGTTGTGTTAGCCTTATCTCCTATTATCTTTATTTTGGCTTTAAATTCAAGTACTATTAAAAATGTTTACTTTTCAAGTCTCACTAGCAAGTCTACACTGTAAGGATCCTTGAAGTCATCAAAAGAGCTCAAGTGGTGATTTTGCAGATTCTGAGGCAGTCATTGCCAAAGACAATTGATGTGAGTGAAAGGATAATAAGTAGAACTGCTGAGGAAGATCTTCAAAACAAATCCTACACACTGAGTGTAAGATAAACGCTCTCAGACACTGCTAGAGCAATGTCAGTCAGTTGTTGGAATTTGTTTTCATGTTCATTTAAAAATTAAGCTATGGGACAACTCACATTTCTGACCAGAGGATTTTTTACAGTAGATGCAAAAACCAACCATAGATATGTAAATGGGGTCACACACAATCCAGAAGTCATTAAGTTGTTGCCAGAACCAAATTTCCCACCAGTCGTCACATGCTATAGTGGTGTGCGCATAAGAAGGGCAGATGGTGGGGTGATGCACAGTGGCAAGGAGCAATGAACTATACGTGACACTCTAGCCAATACTGTCATTCCACCACCTCTGCGTGTAAGCATATGTTTTGGAATGCGTGTAGAGAATTTAACACCGATTTTAATTTTATTTTAGATATGGTGAGAGTACTTAGCCAATGAAGTATTCATTATACATGGAATAAAACAAATATGAAAAGTATAACATTAAGAGTATAACATTAAGAACTAACACCAAATTGTTTTCTGACCATATAAATTTTATTGGGAAGAGTCAAAAGCAGAAACACTGGGCCAGTGCAGTGCTCACCCAGAATTCCAGAGAAACACACACACACACACACACACACACACACACACACACACATCTACTACTTTAAGGGTCTCATTTCCTAATCTAATTCCCTCAGCATCACCTGATTTACTTCGACTAAATTCCATTATCCTTGATTTGCTTTTGTTGGTGTTCATGTTATTTCCTTTCAAGACACTGTCCATTCTATTCAGCTGCTCTTCCAGGTCCTTTGCTATCTCTGACAGAATTACGATGTTGTTGGCAAATGTCAAAGCTTTTATTTCTTCTCCATAGATTTTAATTCCTACTCCAAATCTTCTTTTTTTTCTCTCTTTTTCTTGGTTTCCTTTACTGCTTGCTCAATATACAGATTGAATAAAATCAGGGATAGGCTACAACCTTGTCTCACTCCCTTCTCAACCACTGCTTCCCTTTCGTGCCCTTCGACTCATATAACTGCCATTTGGTTTCTGTACAAATTGTGAATAGCCTTTCACTCCCTGTATTTTACACCTATCACCTTCTGAATTTCAAAGAGAGTGTAACAGTCAACATTGCCAAAGCTTTCTCTATAAACGCTAGAAATGTAGTTTTGCCTTTCCTTAACCTATCCTATAAGATAAGTCGTGGGATCAGTACTGACTCGCATGTTCCAACATTTCTATGGAATCCAAACTGATCTTCCCCGAGGTCGGCGTCTGTAAAGAGTACGTGCTAATATTTTGTAACCATGACTTATTAAATTGATAGTTTGGTAATTTTCACAACTGTCAGCACCTGCTTCTTTGGTATTGGAATTATTATATTCTTCTTGAAGTCTGAGGGTATTTTGCCTGTCTCATACATCTTGCTCTCCAGATGGCAGAGTTTTGTCAGAACTGGCTCTCTCAAGGCCGTCAGTAGTTCTGATGGAATGTTGTCTACTCCCGGTGCCTTGTTTCGACTCAGGTCTTTCAGTGCTCTGTCAAACTCTTCACGCAGTATCGTATCTCCCATTTCATCTTCATCTACATCCTCTTCCATTTCCATAATACTGTCCTCATGCACATTGCCCTTGTATAGACCCTCTATATACTCCTTCCACCTTTCTGCTTTCCCTTCTTTGCTTAGAACTGGGTTTCCATCTGAGCTCTTGATGTTCATACAAGTGGTTCTCTTTTCCCCAAAGGTCTCTTTAATTTTCCTGTAGGCAGTATCTATCTTACCCCTAGTAATAAATACTTCTACATTCTTACATTTGTCCTCTATCCATCTCTGCTTAGCCATTTTGCACTTCCTGTCGATCTAATTTTTGAGACATTTGTATTCCTTTTTGCCAGCTTCATTTACTGCATTTGTATATTGTCTCCTTTCATCAATTAAATTCAATATATCTTCTGTTACCCATGGATTTCTACTAGCTCTCGTCTTTTTACCTACTTGATCCTCTGCTGCCTTTACTATTTCTTCTCTCAAAGCTACCCATTCTTCTTCTACTGTATTTCTTTCCCGTTTTGTCAACCCTTCCCTAATGCTCTCTCTGAAACTCTCTACAGCCTCTGGTTCTTTCAGTTTATCCAGGTCCCATCCCCTTAAATTCCAACCTTTTTGCAGTATCTTCAGTTTTAATTAACAATTCATAACCAATTTTAATAGGTGGCTTCCTCTTTCATTCGTTACCCCCCAGTCCATATTCACCTACTACTTTCCCTTCTCTTCCTTTTCCTACTATCGATTTCCAGTCCCCCACAACTATTAAATTTTCATCTCCCTTAACTATCTCAATAATTTCTTTTATTGCATCACATTTCTTCAATCTCTTCATCATCTGTGGAGCTAGTTGGCATATAAACTTGTACTGTGGCAGGGGAGAGCTTCGTGTCTATCTTGGCTACAATAATCCATTCACTATGCTGTTCATAGTAACTTATCTGTGCTCCTATTCTTTTATTCATTATTAAACCTACTCCTGCATTACCCATATTTGATTTTGTATTTATAGCCCTGTATTCACTAGACCAGAAATCTTGTTTCTCCTGCCACCGAACTTCACTTATTTGCACTATATCTAACTTTAATCTATCCATCTCCCTTTTTAAATTTTCTAACCTACCTGCCCGATTAAGGGATCTGACATACCACATTCCAATACATGGAACGTCATTTTACCCAAGAGGACGTCATAATCATTTAACCATACAGTAAAGCTGCATGCCCTCAGGAAAAATTACGGCTATAGTTTTCCCTTGCTTTCTGCTGTTTGCAGTACCAGCATAGCAAGGCCGCTTTGGTTGATGTTACATGGCCAGATCAGTTAATCGTTCAGACTACTGCCGCTGCAACTACTGAAAAGACTGCTGCCCCTATTCAGGAACCACACAATTTCCTGGCCGCTCAAAAGATACCCTCCATTGTGGTTGCACCTACAGTACAGCTATCTGTATCGCTGAGGCATGCAAGCCTCCCCACCAACAGCAAGGTCCATGGTTCATTGGGGTATACAAACGGATAATACATGATGTGTCACCAGTGCACAAATAAGCTAACTAAAAAGCTCAGTTCTGCCGGTTTCGCATTTACAAATACATCTCTCATTGTTTTGAGCAGCAGGCAGAAATGTTTGCATGCTTTCACTCAATACTGGCCTAAAACAATCTTCTGGGGCAACACAGCTTAGGTTGAAACATTATTTCTTCTAGAGAAATGTGCAATGAGAATATCGCACAAAGTTGACAGCAGATTACCTTGCAGAAGCCTCTTCAAAAAACTCGGGATTCTCAGATGTTAATGCCAATATATTAACTCTAGTAATGGTATTTGTGTATAAGAGTGTATTAAGGATTAACTCTGCCTATTCATGACTACAACATTTTAAGTAAAAATAGTTTCCACAAAGATCATGCATCCCTGTCTACCATTGAGAAAGGAGTTCTGGCACAAAAGCCCTTCAACATGTTACCTGGGAACACAGCCATGTAATTGAAAATCCTCAGATATTAAAAATTAAATAAAAGCGTACTTATCAGCCACTCCTCATACAATTTACCAGAATATTGGAATGTAAATTCTATTCACATTAAACAGGTTTTTATCTTTCCCCGTATATAAACAACTTATTGGACAGGCAGCTTACAGTCTGAGGTTTGAGTGACCTGCTCCTTCTTCTGTTTCCACACCTCAGTTCTGAAAGTTGGAATAGCAGTTTCTACTTTTATGTGTGCCTGCCAGTGGCACATAGAGTTTTCAGTCCTGGAAGCCTGCTGGACAGCCATTCTGCTTCCTTGTAATTTTATGCTCTCCAACACAATGGGATTTACGGAACAGAATGAATGAATGAATAAATAAAACCTACTGTTGAAAGGCATTTTATAACTTGAAATGTTCTATACAAAATCAAAAGGGGCTCTTTTCTGAAGTTACAGCGTGTTGCAACATTTAATATAGATGTCATCTCTAAATTCGCTGAAAAAGCCAACAAATCTAAGAATGTTTTGCACTATTATGCAATTTGTTTAAAACACTCTATGCTGTAAATGTGGTACCAACCGTCTCTTTGTTGGCCACACAAGGCATGTCACACACTGCTCTCATCTCCACAGAAGAAACATTTAAATCCACTACTGCGAGCCACTGCTCGAGAGGGCTATCTGCACTCTGAGCTCTGCCTCAGATTGTTCTCAGATTATCTTCAGACTATTCTCTGATCACACTGAGTGTACAGATGACAGTGCAATCAGATATTGTGACTGAAGAGCCTAGCTTGAGAAAGTATACTGTAAATAAATAGATTTATGTTTTAACTGTTTTATAGTGTTTTATGTGATCAATATTTCTTTCAATGTCAATGGAACTATTAAAATTTTTCTTTTCTAGGAATAGTCAGGAGCGGAAAGTGTCTAGATTTATTCATTTTTGCATTATTGTTAACTTCACAGCCCAAACCACAGGAAACTCATGATCTTTCTTTTTTCTTGGCTAAGAGTGTCGATCCTTAGCCTGTGTTGAAGTAGAGTTCCACACCCTGTCCTATGAGGAAGTCATCTGGAAGCTCGATGAAATTTTTTGAAGCACAGATTCAAGAAGCTGCAGCTCATTTCAGAATTTTTTGCAAGTGTCTTCTTAGTAATCAGTCTTACAAGAAATGGATAGCTGAATTCAAGGGCATGATTTGGAACTGCAAATTCAACTGCACTTGAGGAACTTCTTTTCTCAAGATGAAATGCTTCGCAATATCATTATCAGAACCTTGCAGATCACAGAATGCAGACAGATTCTAAAGCATTGCAGTCATTGTCTTAAAAATATTCTTAAAGTAATCAAAGCTCAGGAAGTACAAGATTCTGCAGATCTTGACTTTAATGTGCTTGTTGTCACAACACTGACCAAACCTAGTTCCAAGCAAACTCACCCCACATTGCTTATATTGACTACAGCCACAAGCCATGGCTTAAGTAGGGAATGGCAGCCCAGCCACTGATACTGCAAATTTGTGCACTCCGAAGTCTTGTGTCAAATGTTAAATCATACATGATCACAAACACTGCTTTCTACACAAAATAGAATGGCAACATTGTCATAAGCCGGAACACACAGAGCAAATGCTCCCCTGCAAAACAAACTCTCTTCCACTTCAATCTAGATTTGAGCAAATGGAAATTAACATGGTCACATATTCTGAATCTTTACCCACTCCACATAGTTCACAGGAACTATGAACCACAAAACAATGTGCACAGCTGCAGATCAGCTCTCCTCACATGTATCTCGCAAAATGGACAAAAACAGCCTTCCGAAAGTTAAAACTGACAGTCATGTTCTGAGAACAAACCACAAACCATTCATATCTTTACAGATTTGCGATTAATCTACACCTTTTCAGTTAGATACTGGTGCTTCAGTCAAACTGATTAATCAAACCACAAACCAGCAATCGGGACATTTTCGGCTCCGAAAATCACACCTGCGCCTCATAGCCAACAGCGAACATACCTGTGCTCTTGGGATGTGCATTTTGCAAGCAAAATATCAAAATACAATTCTATCAGTGACATCATATTCGAGTTCCAATATTTTTGGCATGGATCATCTGATTTGTTTGGAGGGGGATTGGACACAGGGATGTGAGGAACGTCGAGCACGAACCAAGTGTCCCCTGATCGGTCCACTGCTGTGACCGCCCCGGGTACTGCCTGCACTGTGGTTGACACCTCACCCATGGTTGAGTGGGAAATCATTCCAAAGTCTGGCAGTCAGCGAAAAATTTTCCAAGGGGCCGATTGTTGGGCCTCCCAGGTTCATTTGATGAACAGGATTCCGGCGTTATCTGTGGCTGACGATGTCTCTGAGCCGGATGCAGTTGTCCATCCTGTTCCAGAGGAAGCTTCTTGGCCCGCAAGGTCTGGGCATTCACAGAGGGTGGGTTTGCTGGTAGTTGGGAGCTCAAACGTTAGGCATGTAATGGGGGCCCCTTAGGAACATTACAGCCAAGGAGGAGGGGGGGGGGGGGGGAAGTCATTCCGGATGTGGAAAGGGTGCTTCCGGATGCCACAAAGAGTACAGGGTGCAGCCAACTGCAGGTGGTGGCTCATGTTGCTACCAATGACGTATGTTGCTTTGGATCGGAGGAGATTCTCTCTGGTTTCAAGTGGCTAGTGAAAATGGTAAAGACTGCCAGTCTTACTTGCGAGATTAAGGCGGAGCTCGCCATCTGTAGCATCATCAATAAAACCGACTGTGGTCCTCTGGTGCAGAGCTGAGTGTAGGGTCTGAATCAGAGGCTCAGGTGGTTCTGTGATTGCGTAGGCTGCAGATTCGTTGACTTGTTCCACTGGGTGGTGGGTTTCCGGGTTCTGCTTAATAGGTCGGGAGTGGAAGGACTGGACGGATTTTTAGGTTAAAGGGTCCCAGGGAACCACAGAAAGGGCGTCTGTCTAAAAGGGGACAGTAAAACACAGTAAGTTAGTTGTAGAAACGATTGGTAATGTAGTTGTAAATTGTCGTAGCTGTGTTAGGAAAGAACCAGAGCTCCGATCCCTAATAGAAAATACTGAAGCTCAAATAGTTATAGGTACAGAAAGCTGGCTAAAGCCGGAAGTAAGTTCACCTGAAATTTTTTCAAACGATCTAACAGTGTTCAGAAAGGATAGATTAAATACAGTTGGTGGTGGAGTATTTATTGCTGTCAGAAGTAGTTTGCCTTGTAGTGAAATAGAAGTAGATAGTCCTTGTGAAATAGTATGGGATGAGATTATACTTGACAATCGTACTAAACTATTAACTGGATCTTTTTACCCCCCCCCCCCCCCCCCGCCACACACACACACACACACACACACACACACACACACACACCAAACTCTGAAGATATAGTTGCTGAACAGTTCAAAGAAAACTTGAGTCTTATTTCAAATAGGTAACCCAATCATACCGTTATAGTCAGTGGTGACTTCACTCTACCCTCGATATGCTGGAAAAATTATAGGCTTAAAGCTGGCGGCAGAAATAAAACGTCATCCGAAATTGTACTGAATGCTTTCTCAGAAAATTATTTTGAACAATCAGTTCATGAGCCCATTTGAAGCATAAATGGTTGCGACAGCATACTTTACCTCTTAGCAACAAATAATCCTTGTCAAACAGTGAGTATCATAATGAATACAAGGATTAGCGACCACATGGCAGTTGCTGCTAGGCTGAATGCCATCTACAACCATCGAAAAGGAACATAAAGTATATCTATTTAAAAAAAAAGCTGATAAAAATGCTCTTAACGCCTTTTTAAGAGACAGTCTTCACTCCTGATCTGATAATGTAAGCATAGGAAAGTTGTGGAATGATTCAGTATCAACAGCAATTGAGAGATATGTACCACATAAATTAATAAGTGATGGTACTGCTCCCCAATGGTACACAAAACGGGTCAGATCGCTGCTGCAGAAGCAGCGAAAAAAGCATGCCGAATTTAAAAGAACACAAAATCGCAACGACTGCCAAAGTTTTGCAGAAGTTGAAGTATAGCACATACTTCAATGCAAGATGCTTTTAATAATTTCCATAATGAAACTCTTGTCTCGAAATATGGCAGAAAACCAAAAGAGATTCTGGTCATACATAAAGCACACCAGTGGCAAGACGCAATCGATACCTCCACTTCACGATAACAATGGTGAAGTTACTGATGGCAGTGCCGCTAAAGCAGAGTTATGAAACACGGTTTTCCGAAACTCCTTCATCAATGAAGACGAAGTAAATATTCCTGAATTCCAATCAAGAACAACTGCCAAGATGAGAAACATAGCAGCAGATATCCTCAGTGTCACAAAGCAGCTTAAATCACTTAATAAAGCCAAGGCTTCTGGTCCAGACTGTATACCAGTCACATTCCTCGCAGAGTATGCTGATACAATAGCTCCATACGTAGCAATTATATAGAACCGCTCGCCCACAGAAAGATCCGTACCTAAAAACTGGAAAATTGCTCACTGCTCAAGTCACACCAATACCCAAAAGGGAAGTAGGAGTAATCCGTTGAATTACAGGCTCATACCACTAATGTCGATTTGCATTAGGGTTTTGTAACATATGCTGTATTCGAACATTATGAAGTACCACAAAGAAAACGATTTATTGACACATAGTCAGCATGAATTCAGAAAATACCGTTCTTGTGAAACATACAAGGGATGTCAAATTGATTCCATATTTTCAGATTTCCAGATGGCTTTCAACATCGTTCCTCACAAGCGTCTTCTAACCAAACTGCAAGCCTATGGAATATTGCCATTGTGCGACTGGTTTCATGATTTCCTGTCAGAAATGTCACAGTTCGTAGTAATAGATGGAAAGTCATTGAATAAAACAAAAGTAATATCCGGGCGTTCCCCAAGGAAGAGTTACAGGCCCTCTGTTGTTCCTGATCTATATTAACAACATAGGAGATAATCTGAGTAGCCCTCTTAGATTATTTGCAGATGATGCTGTCATTTACCGTCTTGTAAAGTCATCAGATGACCAAAACAAATTACAAAATGATTTAGATAACATATCTGTATGGTGCGAAAAGTGGCAATTGGAATAACGAAAAATGTGAAGTCATTCAGATGAGTACTGTTATAACATCAAATTAAACACATATATTTAAAAAACCACAACACATAGAAGTCACTGAGCAAGTTGACAAAGCAAGACATGTGAACATGGTACATTCAAATGAGCACTGAGTAAAGTCTAGCGGGGCACTTTGAATGATCGGCGAATCACAACACTTTTTCCCCCTTTGAAATTTTTGCACTGGTCTTGATGGAGGTGGCCTGTAGATCGCTAACGTCCATAGGCGTTGTTTGACTGGCCATAAAGTCTCGTGGAGGAGGCTTCCCGCATGGACGGAGGTGTCCCCAATGATAACGGGTCGAGATGACAGGAGACGTAGGGGTCAAATCTGCTGGGGCCCCATGCACCAATCTGCCCGTTGCAGCAAATCCAGTTGATATAACAGGAGACATGGGCGATGTGTCGCCATACGTAGGAGAAGGAGTGGCGTCCGTAGGAGAAGGAGGCGAGTAGATTGGCTCCGACAGATGATGGTCATCGGGTTCCTGCATGGGCATGTCTCCTGGTGGCGTCCGTTGTTGTACTGGTACCGAGATGACGGTGACAGCGCTGCGTTGTGAGTAATGGGAGATGCCAAGATCCCAAGCGTCGGGTAGAGCCGAAGGTGGCGTAGCAGCCTTCGGAACAGGCGTTGCCGGCACACGACGCCGAATCTGGTCCGAATGACGCACTGCAACAACCGTGTCTGTCTGGATTTCATACAGGCATCAGCCACGGTGTCGTAAAATGCGGCCCGGACTCCATTTTGGCCGCCTGCCATATCCCCGTACCCAGACAAGTTCGTCGGCGGTGAACCGGCCAAGCAAAGGCACCCGCGGCCGTGAGCTGGAAGGCCACAAAAGATGAAGTAGCGTGCGGGACTGTCGGCCATGTAAGAGCTCAGCCTCAACATTTGACTGTGGATGGAACGGAGGGGCAGTGACATGCATAACGCCGTGACGAGCACAAAAATCCGCAAATTCGGAAGAGCAAATTGCTGACCATTATCAGTAACAAGAGTAAAGGGAAGGCCTTCCAAAGAAAAAATGCAAGCGAGAGCACTTGTGGTTGCCGCAGTGGTAGGCGACGTGCAACGGACAATGAAAGGAAAGTTAGAGTAAGTGTCAATTATGAGGAGCCAATAAGTACCTAAAAAAGGTCCCAAGAAGTCAGCATGAATGCGCTCCCAGAGCATCTCAGGCGAAGGCCACGGTGACAAAGATGACTTCGGGGCAGCAGCCTGTGACGCACAAGGGCCGCAGGCAGCGACCCTGTGTGCTATTTCAGAGTCAATGCCAGGCCAGTACACATGACGGCTCGCCAGAGATTTTGTGCGAGAGACACCCCAGTGCCCTTGGTGAAGAAGGCGCAAGACCAATGCACGCAAAGATGCAGGTACCACAACACGCAGAGAAGCATTGTCAGTGCAAAGGAGGATAACACCATCCCTAGCTATGAGGCGGTAGCGCAAAGCGTAGTAGTTCCGCAACGGGTCAGAAGTCTTAGCGCACTGACAATCAGGCCCACTTTTCTGAATACAGTGTAAAACCCGGGAGAGGGTAGGATCAGAACCCGTAGCAGCCGCCAGCCGGTCCCCGGGAATCCATCCACAACCCACTGCTTCGCAACATCCAGATGGAAACACAAAAGTTTGTCCCTATCGAATGCCAGATCAGGACCCATGGGAAGGCAAGACAGTGCATCAGCATTCGCATGTTGAGCCGTCGGGCAGAAACGAATCTCATAATTGAAACAAGACAGGTAAAGAGCCCAATGCTGGAAGCGGTGTGCAGCCTTGTCGGGAAGTGACGTCGATGGATGAAACAAGGAAACAAGTGGTTTGTGATCCGTAACAAGATGAAATTTGGATCCACAGAGAAAAACACCAAACTTATGAAGAGCATAAATAATGGCCAAAGCTTCTTTTTCAGTTTGAGAATACTTTTGTTGGGCATCCGTGAGTGTTTTGGAGGCATAAGCAAGGGGTTGTTCAGAGACATCAGAAAAACGGTGCGCAAGGACTGCACCGACCCCGTATTGAGAGGCGTCCGTGGCAAGAACAAGATGTTGGCCAGGACGATAAGTAGCCAGCCACGGGGCCTGTTTCAGCATAGTCTTCAATTTCTGAAAAGCCGCATCACATGACGCGGACCAGTGAAAAGGCACGTTTTTACGCAACAGGCGATGCAACGGCTGAGCCACCGAAGCAGCAGACGGTAAAAACTTGTGATAGTATGCTATCTTCCCCAAGAAGGCCTGCAGTTCCTTAACAGATGTAGGGCGAGGAAGGGCATTGATCACAGCGACAGTTTGCTGAAGCGGACGAATACCATCTCGAGAGAGTTGAAACCCCAAGTACGTGATAGATGCCTGAAAAAATTGTGACTTCTGAAGATTACACTTAAGACCGTCAGTCTGTAAGAGATGAAAAAGTGTGCGGAGGTTCTGAAGATGTTCTTCAGTGGTGGAGCCAGTGACAACAATGTCGTCCATGTCATTTATACACCCAAGGACAGGGAGCAATAATTGTTCCAAGAATCTCTGAACGAGAGCAGGGGCGTTGGCAAACCCCGAATGGCAATCGTTGGTATTGATAGAAGCCGAAAGGCGTGTTAAGGACCAGAAACTGCCGGGAAACAGCGTCGAGAGGAAGTTGATGATAAGCTTCTGACAGGTCAATTTTAGAAAAATACTAGCTTTCCGCAAGTTTAGTGAACAATTCTTCAGGTCGAGACACAGGGTAAGTGTCGATGAGGCATTGCGCATTTACAGTGGCTTTAAAATCAGCATAGAGACGAATATCACCATTGGGCTTAGCAACGACAACGACAGGAGAGGACCACTCACTGGAAGTGACAGGAAGCAAGACCCCTGAAGCAGTGATACAATCCAGCTCCCGTTTTACCCAATCACAAAGCGCCACAGGAATGGGCCTAGCCCAAAAAAAATTTGGGGGTTTGAGCGTGATATGAGCTTCAAAGTCTTTGCACGGCCTAACCCAGGAGAAAAAAGGGACGAAAGTGTCGTCGACAAGGAATCCAATTGAGCATAAGGAATAGCATCAGAGACGATATTGACAGAGTCATCTATGGAGAACCCAAAAACGCGAAAGGCGTCGAAACCAAAAAGATTACCCTGGTCGACCACAAATATGGGAACAGTGTGGCTGACGGATTTGTAAGATACCTCAGCATTAAATTGTCCCAAGAGAGAAATCTGTTTATTGTATATCCGTAATTGCTGAGTGAAGGTGATAGGAGTGGAGAACCCAACTGAAGATACGTCTGAGAATTAATTATAGTGGCAGCAGAACCAGTATCCACCTGCATGCGAACATCCCGACCAAGGATTTGGACAGTGAGGAATAACTTCCCTGAAAGGGAAGAAGTGCAACTGACAGACAACACAGAAGCAGAATCAGCGTCACGGTCATGAACATCATGTATGCGGTCGGATTTGCAAACGGCAGACACATGACCCTTCTTTTTGCAATTGTGACACATGGCCCAACGTTGGGGACTGTCCTCCCGTGAATGTTTCGTAAAACACCGCAGACACGAAGGAAGTTGCCGGGGGGTTTGCTGCAGTTTCTTAGAGGGTTGTTTACGGTTAGGCCGAGGCTGCATGTGGGAGCATACTGCGGCCATGTCTGCCGGTGGGGACGCACCGCATGCGTCGTCAACAGAGGTTGCATTTCCCCGGTGTCACCCCACGCCTTTATTAGCACCCCAGCGGCGCAAGAAAGTTCAAGAGACTGCGCGATGGATAGGACTTCATCTAGAGTCGGATTTGCCAACTGATGGGCACGTTGCCTCACTTCTTTGTTGGGCGCCGACCAGATAATAGCATCCCGTACCGTGGCATCGGCATAGGGTTCTTTGTGAACGTCAGTAACAAATTGACACTTTCGACTGAGGCCGTGAAGTTCAGCAGCCCAAGCGCGATAGGATTGATCTGGTTGTTTTTGACAACGATAAAAGGCAACACGAGAGGCTCCCACATGTGTTTGCTTTTGAAAATAGACAGACAGAAGTGAGCAGAGCACATTTCAGCAAAGGACAAAGACACAGGATCTTTCAAAGGAGCCAGTTGCAACAACAACAGTGAGGTGAAATCCATGAAAAGAACAGAGACTTACATTTTCATTCGTCCGTGACATGAAATGCCAAGAAGTGCTGTCGAAGACGTTTTTCGTAATCAGACCAGTCTTCTGCCGTCTCGTCGTAAGGAGGAAAAGGAGGTATAGACAACGACAAGAAACGCCCCGCATTTGATGCCACGACGAAATCGTGAATCGCCAATGTTAGAAGTGTTTGCTGTTCAATGAGACCTTGCAATAGTCGGTCGACAGTAGCCATGGAAACCTGTGGGTCAACGAAGAAAAGGAAAAAATCCACTACTTCGTCGCCAATTGTTATAACGTCAAGTTAAACACATATATTTCGAAACAACACAACACATAAGTCACTGAGCAAGTTGACAAAGCAAGACATGTAAACACGGTAACATTTGAATGAGCACCGAGTCCAAGTCTAGCGGCCACTGGCTGGCTGGCTGGCTGGCTGGCCGCTTAGATGGCGCAGCTGCTGCATGGCTGGCAGACAGTGCCGCATGTAGAGGAAGCGCGTAATTGCACGGTGGCAATTTACACTTAGAAGGTGCAACAGGTCTACTAAAGAGACTGCTTACACTGTGCTTGTCTGCCCTATTCTGGAGTATTGCTGTGCGGTGTGGGATCCACATCAGGTGGGACTGGCGGATGACTTCGAAAAAGTTCAAAGAAGGGTGGCTCGTTTTGTATTATTGCGAAATAGGGGAGATAGTGCCACAGACAGGATATGTGAATTGGAGTGACAATCATTAAAACAAAGACGTTTTTCTTTGCTACAGGATTTTCTCATGAAATTTCAATCACCAGTTTTCTCCTCCGATTACGAAAACATTCTATTGGCACCCATCTACATAGGAAGAAATAATCATCATGATAAAATAAGAGAAATCAGGGCTCACACAGAAAAATTTAAGTGCGTGTTTTTCCCACATGCCTTTCGAGAAGAAATGGTAGAAAGACAGCTTGAAGGTAGTTCACTGAACCCTCTGCCAGGCACTTTACTGTGAACAGCAGAGGAATCACATAGATGTAGACATAGCTGTAAACTAGATATTTATGACAATGTGCGTGCTTTTGATACACAAGTATCCCCTGGCATCGTTCATCAACTGTGTCAAAAACAGAACATTTGTTTGAAGGCTCTCTGAGACATGCAAAGAATTTTCAAGCACACATTACAATCAAATACAATGCTCAATGAAAGTTTAACCGTGCATGTCCAGTGCCTCACACCATTCACCATAAAGTTGCTTCTGAACTCTAGCAATATGTTTCTGCTAGTCAATGGGTGCGCCTCCTCTGGTTATCAAAAGAAAATCAGACTTTGTGCCGTTTTTAATGCAACAGTAAACATTCAAATGTTTAATGATTCTTTCCACTTATTGTGGAGCTTATGGATCACCCAGCAAAAAGGTAGACATTCGTTTTTAAAATCAACTTAGCTGATGCTTCCCTTCAACTTCTCCTGGATGAGGAAAGAAAAAAACTTCTGGTGGTCAAAACACACATCAGCTTGTTCCAATACCAGCCCTTTCCCTCCATAAGCACATCTACTCCTACGTAATTTCAACAATTTCTTGAACTAGTGAAAGTTTTACCATGTTCAAATTATTTGGATGACATCATTGTGTCCGGAAAAAGACCAGAACAGCAACTCAAAAATTTTGAATCTCTTTTTCAAGTTTTAACTGACACGAGGTTTAAGCATAATTTACAGAAGCGTTCATTTTTCAACACAAAAATTTGGGGCTTCTTATTGATTCCCCTGGGTACTCATCCCTCGACAAAGCACTTAAAGGCCATCTAAGATTATCTTTTCCCAAAAATGTACAAGAACTACATACAGTTCTGTGCAAACTGACCAACTGTATCAAATTTTGTTCCGAATGCAAAATGCTGCACTTCTGCATTACCTCCAGTGCAAAAATGTTGCTTTCCAATGGATTGGATAATGCGAACAATAACTTCTAAACATTAAACATGCCATGCCTAGTTGACCATGCCTCATTCATTTTGATCCACAAAAACAAGTAGTACTTACAGCTGATGCATTACTGTGTGGAATAGGGGCAGTTTTAGCTCAAAAAGTTGGCAACAATGAATGACCTGTAGCATAACAAGGTCCACGTCAACTACAGTCAGCTGGAAAAGGAAGCCTTAGCCATGATCTATTGTGTCAGTAAGTGTAATCAGTATCTGCAGGATAGACAAGTTTTTCTCGTGGCAGACCATAAGTCAGTGACAGCCCTTTTTCATTCAATGAAAGATGTGCCTGATCATACAGCACAGAAGGTGCAATGTGGGTCACTACCCCTTAAAATTACAACTTTGGAATTCTCTATTGGCCTGCAGCACAGCATGCGAACACAGACACTTTGTGTCACTTACCTCAGGGAAATGACCCAGAATTCAATGCATCAGAAGCTTCTTGTTTTCAAATTGATCAATTCCATTCACAAACACTTCAAGCTTTTCCCACTGATTTTGGCAGATTGCACAAGCTACTAAAGAGCTTCAATCACTATGATTGCTCAAGTATTACATTCAAATGGGTTGGACTCGTAATCCAAAATAAATTTCAGATGCAGTAGTATGCAAATACTATAAACAATGCAATAGACTTTCTCTTCAGAATGGTGTCATTTTATTGCATACTCCTAATGAATAAAGCCAAGTCACAACACCCAATCACTGCAGGAACATGTTTCAAAACTATTACATAAAGGACATTTGGGAATCATTAGAACAAAGCAGCTAGTGTATCAACATTGTAATAAATGTAGCTCAGTCTTTAGAAGCAGACACAACAAGTGACTGCCCACTGTCATGCAAGCACGGATAACTAGGCAGCACCGCCCCGGAATTTTTCAATTGGCATAGACCTGAGGGTACTCGGCAATGCATCCACAATGATTTTGCTGGTCCTTTCTGGAAGACATCATGGAGGCCATCATCAATGCATGGTAGATATTTGTCATTCCAATGAATTTGACAATTACTGATAGCTCTATAAAAGGCCTCACTCCTGTCTTTTGCTTGAAGGTTTGCCATGAACAATTGTTTCAATCAATAGTCCACAGTTTTCTTTGTTGGAAATTCAACAATTTCACCAACAAAATTGGATTCATGATATCCAAATGGCACCGACCTCTCCTCAATGGAATGGTGTAGCAAAACATTTCATTAGCACTTTCAAGGGACTGATGCCCAAACTTTGTGCTTCACCTGCTTCACCCCGCAGGGAAAATGGTTTGTTGTTGTTTCTCAGCACCTACCACACTCTGTCTTTTGACAACACTTTGCGAGCAGAATTATTACACGGTCATCGGTCTCGCACTCTGCTGCATCTCTTTCACTCTTGACAGCCTGCTTCCGACACCAATTTTACAAGTTAGTTCTGCAAAAAGTTTTCTATTGTGTCTTTAATGCTCAAGTAGGCACACCTGAATATAAAGTGAGCCAATCGCAAGTAACAATGTTTTGTACTGTTACATTATTGTTTAACAATTGTGAGCCCATATCTATTCCTTCATTATTGCTTCAGCAAACACAGTAATAAGTTGTGTTGTCATACTTCATGTTAACAGTAGCAATATAAATAAAAAAGCAAGCTAGGTGAAAAAAAATTCACGATCCGTCCAAGAAAACGAACCAGATTTCAAGCTAGCGGCACAAACCCACAATGAGGCAGTTATGTACGAGATATTTGGTAATCAATAAGCATTTGGCAGGTATCTGATGCAACTGCATTTTTTAATGCTTCCAGTGGGTCATTACTGAGGGGAAGCACTTGCGTGTGATGAAAGTGATACAATGAAAGGTTTGTTTATTACCGTTTTATTAAATACCGTTTAGCTCATATAATGTTACCTTATTTTATCATTGTTTAAACTAAGATTGAACTGTAATTTTGTTCATACATGCTTGGTAACACAAAGACAGCTATTCTTTACACGTGTACAAAATGCACCACGCGTTCTCTCGTGTTATGAAAAATGGTGCACCACTTGAGGGTTAACAAGCCTAACAGCTGGGAATTCAGCATCGTCTTTCAGAAGACTGGCCGAGCTCATTATACCATTCACAACATATCAGGCACCTATCGACTGTACCAAACTCAACTACGATTTTGAGATTATTGTGTTCCTTCCAGAGATTTTTCATGTTTCAGAAACACTGCCTGCATCCCAGACTGTTGCCCCAGACCAGCCCTTTGCCAGTGCCTGACACTCTGGTGCACGGTTCATCAGGTGACGCTGTCATGGAGGTCGAGCCCTGCCCACCGGTGCAGTTGCTGATGCCCCTGCAGCTTCTGTCTCTGTTCACAGTTACATCCATCACAGACATCAAGCGTACCTCGGCTGTTAAGGACTTCAGCATCCACATCAGCATTAATGCTGGACCCACCAGTGTCCTACATCTGGTTTGTTGGAGATGTTCCTGGTGGTTTGCAAGGTGAAAGTTGAGACATGGATTGGCTGCTGCCATCTGCTATTGTGCCACAGCTAACTCCATTAGCAGCACCACAGCACAGACTCCATCATGCTGTCACCCACACACATGCTATGCAACCACAGTGTACAATTCTGGGAGGAGGGAATGCAGTACCGACCATGCTCAGCACATTGCAAGCTGCTCCCATCACCACAGAAGAAACATTTAAATACGACATTAAGGGGTGCTGCTAGAGATGGTTTGCCAGACATCACCAGGTATTTCTGCACAAGCCACTGAAGGATGCTGAGTATGCATCACCTCATTCTGTACAATTGTGATTGGTCTGTGCAGCATTTAAGCTGCTGCACTCTGCTCCACCTCAGATTTGTGGCGGTTCACCCGTTTTTCATTCCTCCCTTTGTTGTCCTCAGTGTTGTCATACTGTGATGAGATACCTGTGGAAAAATGGTGTGTGGAAGTACAACACTGACTACTTTAAATAATGTAGCTGACAGGTGTACAGTTGTGTTTCACAGTAGTTTACTTTCACTGTTCACAACCCCCCAATAATACACAGTTATATATGGTCAGCGCACTATTGTAGTTGTAACATTCCATCAGCCTCATTAATAGTTTGCATGCAAACCTCCACATACTGCTACAATAGTTTACTATTGAACATCTACGAGCAGTAAAAACCTAACTATAAAGTTCTTCATAGTTTTTGAAGAATAGAAAGGTACGTATGGAGCAGACACTGTCATTGTTTTAACACACGGCCTAATGGAGTAACACTTATTTCACAGTTAAGTTGAAGCATTGACGTTGTTCTAACCATGCTGAAACTACACATTGTTTGAAGTTAAATTTACAGAAATTACAATTAAAACTTAACTCATTAAATTAACTGAATACATAAAAAAAAGGTTCTTTTTAAAAGTTTCTTCTACTACAAGGGTTAAATCATGAAATTAATGTATATATAGTTAAGAAAACAATACTTTTGATGAAACTGGAAATTACTTTGGAATTAATTAAGAGCTGGCCTAGCTAACATGTTTTCCAATAGAGCCAAATAGTTGTAATCCTTTAAGAATACTATTAGTTGTTCCTCCAAATTTTTACAATTAGTACAGAATCTATATTTGTTTATAAGTCAACAATAGAATTTAAGTTATGAAAAAAATACTGATTTCACCATATAACAAAAGATACTAATTAGGAATAGTCCAAATAAATTGGAAAATTCATTACGTACATGAAACTAAGCACAAAATTAGATCTGGTGTTATATTCTTTAAAACTGAGGGTCAGCCTTTCTCTTTTATGAAAATGTAGATTATATTCACGAATGTTAATGGTAATTAGTTAAGAACAAAATAAATTTTAAGGAGGCAGATGGCAAAACAAGAGGGGAAGTAGAATTACCCCAGCTTGCTTCGTCACATCACCCCCTCATTGGCTTGACCAGATAGATATTGGAAATAGCTAACTTGGCAATTCAGTGACCACAAGCGACCCCAGAAATTGGATTTAAAATCTACATAAAAAAAATATT
Source organism: Schistocerca cancellata (assembly GCF_023864275.1). Classification (NCBI taxonomy): domain Eukaryota; kingdom Metazoa; phylum Arthropoda; class Insecta; order Orthoptera; family Acrididae; genus Schistocerca; species Schistocerca cancellata. The sequence goes on from NC_064633.1 coordinate 525,533,338, forward strand.
ACATAAGAAATCTTATCAAAAACTACAGTACATATGTTTGTCAAATTTATACTTATATGAACTGGCCATATGAAATCCCCATACAAAATATTTACGTACAGTGTATTGTGCATTCGCACAAAATATCTACGAGTTACATTTTTTATAAAAATTTGGCATCTTCATCATAAGTAATGTCCTTTTTGGGTGAACAAAGCTTACACTCTAAGATCCATATTACTTTATAAAAGTCCTGCCTTGAATAACAAAAAAATTAAAAAAGGGTAGGAAAAAATTAAATTACACTGCGGCACAGTTCATTTTTAGACAAAAAATTTCACTTGCTCAATGTGTAGTAATTTTCACAAGTACTTTAACTTCTTCAATGAGCTTTGACACACATTCTCACCAAGTTGTCCACGCCTCAACAGGTACAAGTGGCAGTTAGCTAGAAAATGCATTGCTATCAGTTCCCTTGGAGGTGGTTCTCCTTTTAGTGTCCCTTTCCATATATTTGACATGAACAATATAAATAACGACAAAAGAACTATACATGTGTAATGTTGTGTGAACTTTAATGCCTAATTGTGATATGGACAAAGTGACAAAATAACTTTAAAGACAATTTATTGATTCTGATAATAGAAAAAAAGACATTATTCTGAATAGAAAAAAGGCATTATTCTGCGTGATATAAGATCATATGTGTAAACTAAAGAACTGAACACTATAATCTTTGTTATATTGTAAAAGGACTGGAAGACAATAAACTTAATTGTCTTCTGATGTTTTCTTGTGTCTTAGCTATTGTTTGAGTGCAGAAGGTACGATTGCATTGCGATAGCTTTTGTCTTGCTCTCATTTAATTACCAGAACATAATTGATGTGTAAAAGAGTTACGAAAATATAATAAGCTAATTTGGAGTGCAGAGTAATCATTTAAGGAACCCACGCCACATTTATTATAACGCAAGTGTTCGTGTAGCATTTTTTGAAGCTGCTGTGGAGCTAGCTGCGATCATCTTTGACTGAGAAAGTTGGCCGCCATTATGTGACGCATTTAAACTTTTTATTTCCGCAGGAAATACGATGAAGCCGGAGCAGAAGAACTTCTTTAAAAATACTATCAAAATTAATTAGCATCAAATCACAGGATTTATTTTAACATAAAGTGACTCTTTTCAGTGATACAATTTATTATAGGCCAGGTGCCTCTTTGCATTAATTTTATTACTCTAACGCATCTGATATTATTTGTAGGGAGCCTGGCGCTCGTTTTCAATCAGAATTTAAGGTTTAATTTGGCAACCTGCAAATATAATATTGCTTATTTGTAATTGTTTCTTACGAGGTTTTATGAAAGATAGCTTTACGAAATTTAACTTCACGAACTTAATAGAATCCTCATATAACTTATAACAGAAAGAGACATTACATCCTCTGCCACAGTACATGAAATAATCAGACAAAATACCCTACTTTAGTACACTTACTTGTACTTCTAACTAAGCCTTAAAAATGTTTAACACTAATGGCAAATGATAGTCTTTACATCATATATAAATACATTACATAGTTCCCATAACATTACAATAATTAGCACTGAAATTGCCTATAGTATGAAAGGTGGTGACTAGTGAAAATTTTAAATCAAGTGCACATTACACCACAAAACATTACTCTAAGTCATAAATGTCTGAAACTGGTTAAACTTGAAAGATTTAGGTTTCTTTTTCAATTGCAAATTAGCAAAAACTCAAGATATGCAGTTGCATAAATAATTTACCAATCATTATGTTATGAAACCCCCCCCCCCCCCCATGAACCATGGACCTTGCCGTTGGTAGGGAGGCTTGTGTGCCTCAGCGATACAGATGGCTGTACCTTAGGTGCAACCACAACGGAGGGGTATCTGTTCAGAAGCCAGACAAATGTGTGGTTCCTGAAGAGGGGCAGCAGCCTTTTCAGTAGTTGCAGGGGCAACAGTCTGGATGATTGACTGATCTGGCCTTGTAACATTAACCAAAACGGCCTTACTGTGCTGGTACTGAGAACGGCTGAAAGCAAGGGGAAACTACAGCCGTAATTTTTCCCGAGGGCATGCAGCTTTACTGTATGATTAAATGATGATGGCGTCCTCTTGGGTAAAATATTCCGGAGGTAAAATAGTCCCCCATTTGGATCTCCGGGCGGGGACTACTCAAGAGGACGTCGTTATCAGGAGAAAGAAAACTGGCGTTCTACGGATCGGAGTGTGGAATGTCAGATCCCTTAATCGGGCAGGTAGGTTAGAAATTTTAAAAAGGCAAATGGATAGGTTAAAGTTAGATATAGTGGGAATTAGTGAAGTTTGGTGGCAGGAGGAACAAGACTTTTGATCAGGTGAATACAGGGTGATAAATACAAAATCAAATAGAGGTAATGCAGAAGTAGGTTTAATAATGAATAAAAAAACAGGAGTGCGGGTAAGCTACTACAAACAGCATAGTGAACGCATTATTGTGGCCAAGATACACTCCTGGAAATGGAAAAAAGAACACATTGACACCGGTGTGTCAGACCCACCATACTTGCTCCGAACACTGCGAGAGGGCTGTACAAGCAATGATCACACGCACGGCACAGCGGACACACCAGGAACCGCGGTGTTGGCCGTCGAATGGCACTAGCTGCGCAGCATTTGTGCACCGCCGCCGTCAGTGTCAGCCAGTTTGCCGTGGCATACGGAGCTCCATCGCAGTCTTTAACACTGGTAGCATGCCGCGACAGCGTGGACGTGAACCGTATGTGCAGTTGACGGACTTTGAGCGAGGGCGTATAGTGGGCATGCGGGAGGCCGGGTGGACGTACCACCGAATTGCTCAACACGTGGGGCGTGAGGTCTCCACAGTACATCGATGTTGTCGCCAGTGGTCGGCGGAAGGTGCACGTGCCCGTCGACCTGGGACCGGACCGCAGCGACGCACGGATACACGCCAAGACCGTAGGATCCTACGCAGTGCCGTAGGGGACCGCACCGCCACTTCCCAGCAAATTAGGGACACTGTTGCTCCTGGGGTATCGGCGAGGACCATTCGCAACCGTCTCCATGAAGCTGGGCTACGGTCCCGCACACCGTTAGGCCGTCTTCTGCTCACGCCCCAACATCGTGCAGCCCGCCTCCAGTGGTGTCGCGACAGGCGTGAATGGAGGGACGAATGGAGACGTGTCGTCTTCAGCGATGAGAGTCGCTTCTGCCTTGGTGCCAATGATGGTCGTATGTGTGTTTGGCGCCGTGCAGGTGAGCGCCACAATCAGGACTGCATACGACCGAGGCACACAGGGCCAACACCCGGCATCATGGTGTGGGAAGCAATCTCCTACACTGGCCGTACACCACTGGTGATCGTCGAGGGGACACTGAATAGTGCACGGTACATCCAAACCGTCATCGAACCCATCGTTCTACCATTCCTAGACCGGCAAGGGAACTTGCTGTTCCAACAGGACAATGCACGTCCGCATGTATCCCGTGCCACCCAACATGCTCTAGAAGGTTTAAGTCAACTACCCTGGCCAGCAAGATCTCCGGATCTGTCCCCCATTGAGCATGTTTGGGACTGGATAAAGCGTCGTCTCACGCGGTCTGCACGTCCAGCACAAACGCTGGTCGAACTGAGGCGCCAGGTGGAAATGGCATGGCAAGCCGTTCCACAGGACTACATCCAGCATCTCTATGATCGTCTCCATGGGAGAATAGCAGCCTGCATTGCTGCGAAAGGTGGATATACACTGTACTAGTGCCGACATTGTGCATGCTCTGTTGCCTGTGTCTATGTGCCTGTGGTTCTGTCAGTGTGATCATGTGATGTATCTGACCCCAGGAATGTGTCAATAAAGTTTCCCCTTCCTGGGACAATGAATTCACGGTGTTCTTATTTCAATTTCCAGGAGTGTAGACACAAAGCCCATGCGTACTACAGTAGTACAAGTTTATATGCCAACTAGCTCTGCAGAATATGAAGAAATTGATGAAACGTATGATAAGATAAAAGAAATTATTCAGGTAGTGAAGGGAGACGAAAATTTAATAGTCATGGGTGACTGGAATTCGAGAGTAGGAAAAGGGAGAGAAGGAAACATAGTAGGTGAATATGGATTGGGGGGAAGAAATGAAAGAGGAAGCCATCTGGTAGAATTTTGCACAGAGCATAACTCAATTCTTGGTTCAAGAATCACAAAAGAAGGTTGTATACATGGAAGAATCCTGGAGATACTAAAAGATATCAGATACATTATATAATGGTAAGACAGAGATTTAGGAACCAGGTTTTAAATTGTAAGACATTTCCAGGGGCAGATGTGGACTCTGATCACAATCTATTGGTTATGAACTGCAGGTTAAAACTGAAGAAACTGCAAAAAGGTGGGAATCTAAGGAGATGGGACCTGGATAAACTGACTAAACCAGAGGTTGTACAGAGTTTCAAGGTGAGCATAAGGGAACAATTGACAAGAATGGGGGAAAGAAATACAGTAGAAGAAGAATGGGAAGCTTTGAGGGATGAAGTAGTGAAGGCAGCAGAGGATCAAGTAGGTAAAAAGACGAGGGCTAATAGAAATCCTTGGGTAACAGAAGAAATATTGAATTTAATTGATGAAAGGAGAAAATATAAAAATGCAGTAAATGAAGCAGGCAAAAAGGAATACAAACGTCTCAAAAATGAGATCGACAGGAAGTGCAAAAAGGCTAAGCAGGGATGGCTAGAGGACAAATGTAAGGATGTAGTGGCTTATCTCACTAGGGGGTAAGATAGATACTGCCTACAGAGATTAAAGAGACCTTTGGAGAAAAGAGAACCACTTGTATGAATATCAAGAGCTCAGATGGAACCACAGTTCTAAGCAAAGAAGGGAAAGCAGAAAGATGGAAGGAGTATATAGAGGGTCTATACAAGGGTGATGTACTTGAGGACAATATTATGGAAATGGAAGAGGATGTAGATGAAGATGAAATGGGAGATACGATACTGCGTGAAGAGCTTGATAGAGCATTGAAAGACAGAGTCTAAACAAGGCCCCGGGAGTAGACAACATTCCACTAGAACTACTGACGGCCTTGGGAGAGCCAGTCCTAACAAAACTCTACCATCTGGTGAGCAAGATGTATGAGACAGGCGAAATACCCTCAGACTTCAAGAAGAATATAATAATTCCAATCCAAAGAAAGCAGGTGCTGACTGATGTGAAAATTACCGAACAATCAGTTTAATAAGCCACGGATGCAAAATACTAACACGAATTCTTTGCAGACGAATGGAAAAACTGGTAGAAGCCGTCCTCGGGGAAGATCAGTTTGGATTCCGTAGAAATGTTGGAAAACGTGAGACAATACTAACCTTACGACTTATCTCAGAAGAAAGATTAAGAAAAGGCAAACCTACGTTTCTAGCATTTGTAGACTTAGAGAAAGCTTTTGACAATGTTAACTGGAATATTCTCTTTCAAATTCTGAAGGTGGCAGGGGTAAAATACAGGGAGCGAAAGGCTATTTACAATTTGTACAGAAATCAGATGGCAGTTATAAGAGTCGAGGGGCATGAAAGGGAAGCAGTGGTTGGGAAGGGAGTGAGACAGGGTTGTAGCCTCTCCCCGATGTTATTCAATCTGTATATTGAGCAAGCAGTAAAGAAAACAAAAGAACAATTCGGAGTAGGTATTAAAATTCATGGAGAAAAAATAAAAACTTCGAGGTTCGCCGATGACATTGTAATTCTGTCAGAGACAGCAAAGGACTTGGAAGAGCAGTTGAACGGCACGGACAGTGTCTTGAAAGGAGGATATAAGATGAACATGAACAAAAGCAAAACGAGGATAATGGAATGTAGTCATATTAAATTGGGTGATGCTGAGGGAATTAGATTAGGAAATGAGACAAATAAAGTAGTAAAGGAGTTTTGCTATTTAGGGAGTAAAATAACTGATGGTGGGCGAAGTAGAGAGGATATAAAATGTAGACTGGCAATGGCAAGGAAAGCGTTTCTCAAGAAGAGAAATTTGTTAACATCGAATATAGATTTAAGTGTCAGGAAGTCGTTTCTGAAAGTATTTGTATGGAGTGTAGCCATGTATGGAAGTGAAACATGGACGATAAATAGTTTGGACAAGAAGAGACTAGAAGCTTTCGAAATGTGGTGCTACAGAAGAATGCTGAAGATTAGATTGGTAGATCACATAACTAATGAGGAGGTATTGAATAGAATTCGGGAGAAGAGGAGCTAGTGGCACAACTTGACAAAAAGAAGGGACCGGTTGGTAGGACATGTTTTGAGGCATCAAGGGATCACTAATTTAGCATTGGAGGGCAGCGTGGAGGGTAAAAATCGTAGAGGGAGACCAAGAGATGAATACACTAAGCAGATTCAGAAGGATGTACGTTGCAGTAAGTACTGGGAGATGAAGAAGCTTGCACAGGATAGAGTAGCATGGAGAGCTGCATCAAACCAGTCTCAGGACTGAAGAACACAACAACAACAACATGTTATGAAAAAAAGAGTCATCATTGCTTAACTTAATTACTATTAAAATCAAAATTAAGGGGATGGAAATTGTATCAAATCATTGCCCCACTTCTCTACTCAACTTTGAGCACTACTCTCTTAAACCAGGAAATTAAATCCTCACTAAATCACAAAATGTTACCAGTTGACCTATCCGAAATATTTGTATCAGTCTAGCACCAGAGTTATCAGTTAATCAGCAAAATTATTGTTCTTCGTCCCAGTATTACCATGTTAAGCTCATCAGAACACAAATTGAAGTTTTCAGATAACCTATAGATCCAATGATGCAGTATTATATTATTTGTACTTCACTAAAATATTACTCTTTCTGTCAAACTCTCATTCCCAGCTGCAGTGTCACAATATACACAGTACCCAATGTTGCCTACTTCAAAATTTAGATCCTCAATACAGTTACACCACATTTATTTTTTATTTGTATACATTATACATTCATCTTTTTCATTACTCTAACATGTCTGTCAGCTCCATTGTGTTACTTACATTTTGTTGTGACTCGCCGATCATTCGAAGTGCCGCCGCACAATTACACGCGTCCTCTACATGCGGCGCTGTCTGCCAGCCATGCAGCAGCCAGCTAAACTTGGACTCGGTGCTCATTCGAATGTTACCATGTTCACCTCTTGCTTTGTCAACTTGCTCAGGCACTTATATGTGTAGTGTCATTATCTCATTATTACTTCATTGACTAACACACACACACCTGCTCTGCTTATTCAATGCAAAATTGATTCTACTGAAAAACACTCCATAGCAATAGATCCTTATGCTAAGGCAAACTTAACTCTCATTACCGATCAGACAAAATTATCACTTAGAAAGACTATTATGCCACTATATTCCATCAAATTGCTAAGTCTGGAAGGCAATGTACATACAAATCTTGCTTCCTCTTTCCACAAACATTACACCAGGCAACTACATTTAAAATTGTAATTCCTTAATGTTAGAAAGGCTGTACCATGACACACTTCTATGGGTAGATAGTTATCTCCATATACTGACTGCATTGAATACAAACACTTCTATTATACCACAATTAATATTAAGATTTCATATTCAAGACCGTTTTTACTGCATTTTGAAATGTATGTGTTCAACTTGATGTTATAATAATTGGCGACGAGGATGGGATTTTTCCTTTTCATCGTTGACCCACAGGTATCCATGGCCACAGTCGAGCAACTATTGCAAGGTCTCACTGAACAGCAACTGCTTCTAACATCGGCGATTCGCGATTTCATCGCGGCATCAAATGCGGGGCGTTTCTTGTCGTTGTCTATACCTCCTTTTCCTCCTTACGACGAGACAGCGGAAGACTGGTCTGATTACGAAAAACGTCTTCGACAGCACTTCTTGGCATTTCATGTCACGGACGAATGATAATGTAAGTCTCTGTTCTTTTCATGTATTTCACTTCATTGTTGTTGTTTCTGCAATTGGCTCCTTTGAAAGATCCTGTGTCTTTGTCCTTTGCTGAAATGTGCTATGCTCACTTCTGTCTGTCTATTTTCAAAAGCAAACACATGTGGTAGCCTCTAGTGTTGCCTTTTATCGTTGTCAAAAACAACCACATCAATCCTATCGCGCTTGGGCTGCTGAACTTCACGGCCTCAGTCGAAAGTGTCAATTTCTTACTGACGTTCACAAAGAACCCTATGCCGATGCCATGGTACGGAATGCTATTATCTGGTCGGCGCCCGACAAAGAAGTGAGGCAACGTGCCCTTCATTTGGCAAATCCGACTCTAGATGAAGTCCTATCCATCGCGCAGTCTCTTGAACTTTCTTGCGCCGCTGGGGTGCTAATAAAGGCGTGGGGTGACACCGGGGAAATGCAACCTCTGTTGACGACGCATGCGGTGCGTCCCCACCGGCAGACATGGCCGCAGTATGCTCCCACATGCAGCCTCGGCCTAACCGTAAACAACCCTCTAAGAAACTGCAGCAAACCCCCCGGCAACTTCCTTCGTGTCTGCGGTGTTTTACGAAACATTCACGGGAGGACAGTCCCCAACGTTGCGCCATGTGTCACAATTGCAAAAAGAAGGGTCTTGTGTCTGCCGTTTGCAAATCCGACCGCATACATGATGTTCATGACCGTGACGCTGATTCTGCTTCTGTGTTGTCTGTCAGTTGCACTTCTTCCCTTTCAGGGAAGTTATTCCTCACTGTCCAAATCCTTGGTCGGGATGTTCCCATGCAGGTGGATACTGGTTCTGCTGCCACTATAATTAATTCTCAGACGTATCTTCAGTTGGGTTCTCCACTCCTATCATCTTCACTCGGCAATTACGGACATACAATAAACAGATTTCTCTCTTGGGACAATTTAATGCTGAGGTATCTTACAAATCCGTCAGCCACACTGTTCCCATATTTGTGGTCGACCAGGGTAATCTTTTTGGTTTCGACGCCTTTAGCGTTTTAGGGTTCTCCATAGATGACTCTGTCAATATTGTCTCTGATGCTATTCCTTATGCTCAATTGGATTTCTTGTCGACGACATTTTCGTCCCTTTTTTCTCCTGGGTTAGGCCGTGCAAACTACTTTGAAGCTCATATCACGCTCAAACCCCCAAATTTTTTTTGGGCTAGACCCATTCCTGTGGCGCTTTGTGATTGGGTAAAACGGGAGCTGGATTGTATCACTGCTTCAGGGGTCTTGCTTCCTGTCACTTCCAGTGAGTGGTCCTCTCCTGTCGTTGTCGTTGCTAAGCCCAATGGTGATATTCGTCTCTGTGCTGATTTTAAAGCCACTGTAAATGCGCAATGCCTCATCGACACTTACCCTGTGTCTCGACCTGAAGAATCGTTCACTAAACTTGCGGAAAGCTAGTATTTTTCTAAAATTGACCTGTCAGAAGCTTATCATCAACTTCCTCTCGACGCTGTTTCCCGGCAGTTTCTGGTCCTTAACACGCCCTTCGGCCTCTATCAATACCAACGATTGCCATTCGGGGTTGCCAGCACCCCTGCTCTCTTTCAGAGATTCTTGGAACAATTATTGCTCCCTGTCCCTGGGTGTATAAATTACATGGACGACATTGTTGTCACTGGCTCCACCACTGAAGAACATCTTCAGAACCTCCGCACACTTTTTCATGTCTTACAGACTGCTGGTCTTAAGTGTAATCTTCAGAAGTCACAATTTTTTCAGGCATCTATCATGTACTTGGGGTTTCAACTCTCTCGAGATGGTATTCGTCCGCTTCAGCAAACTGTCGCTGTGATCGATGCCCTTCCTCCCCCTACATCTGTTAAGGAACTGCAGGTCTTCTTGGGGAAGATAGCATACTGTCATAAGTTTTTACCGTCTGCTGCTTCGATGGCTCAGCCATTGCATCGCCTGTTGCATAAAAACATGCCTTTTCACTGGTCGGCGTCATGCGATTCGGCTTTCCAGAAATTGAAGACTATGCTGAAACAGGCCCCGTGGCTGGCTACTTATCGACCCGGTCAACATCTTGTTCTTGCCAAGGACATCTCTCAATACGGGGTCGGTGCAGTCCTTGCGCACCGTTTTTCTGATGTCTCTGAACAACCCCTTGCTTATGCCTCCAAAACACTCACGGATGCCCAACAAAAGTATTCTCAAATTGTAAAAGAAGCTTTGGCCATTATTTATGCTCTTCATAAGTTTGGTGTTTTTCTCTATGGATCCAAATTTCATCTTGTTACGGATCACAAACCACTTGTTTCCTTGTTTCATCCATCAACGTCACTTCCCGACAAGGCTGCACATCGCCTCCAGCGTTGGGCTCTTTACTTGTCTCATTTCAGTTATGAGATTCATTTCCAGCCGACGGATCAACATGCGAATGCTGATGCACTGTCTCGCCTTCCCATGGGTCCTGATCTGGCATTCGATAGGGACGAACTTTTGTGTTTACACCTGAATGTTGCGAAGCAGCGGGTTGTGGACGGGTTCCCGGGGACAGGCTGGCGGCTGCTACGGGTTCTGATCCTACCCTCTCCCGGGTTTTACACTGTATTCAGAAGGTTTGGCCAGATCGTCCGTCCATAAGACTTCTGACCCATTGTGGAACTACTATCCTTTGCGCTACCGCCTCACGGCTAGGGATGGTGTTATCGTCCATTCCTCCGACAATGCTTCGCCGCGTGTGGTGGTACCTGCGTCTTTGCAGGCTTCGGTCTTGCGCCTCCTTCACCATGGGCACTGGGGTGTCTCTCGCACAAAATCTGTGGCGTGCCGTCATGTGTACTGGCCTGGCATCGACTCTGAAATAGCACACACGGTTGCTGCCTGCGACCCTTGTGCGTCACAGGCCGCTGCCCCGAAGTCATCTTTGTCACCGTGGCCTTCGCCTGAGATGCTCTGGGAGCGCATTCATGCTGACTTCTTGGGACCTTTTTTAGGTACTAATTGGCTCCTCGTAATTGATGCCTACTCTAACTTTCCTTTCATTGTCCGTTGCACATCGCCTACCACTGTGGCAACTGCAAGTGCTCTAGCCCGCATTTTTTCTTTGGAAGGCCTTCCCTCTACTCTTGTTACTGATAATGGTCCGGAATTTGCCTCTTCCGAATTTGCTGATTTTTGTGCTCGTCACGGCGTTATGCATGTCATGGCCTCTCCATTCCATCCTCAATCAAACAGTGAGGCTGAACGACTGGTCCGCACATTTAAGGCTCAGATGCGGAAACTCCTGACTTCTTCTGCTGCTGCTGATCCACTTCTTCAATTTCTGGCTTCTTACCGTTTCACCCCCATGGGCGACCACAGCCCGGCTTAGCTCTTACATGGCCGACAGCCCTGCACGCTACTTCATCTTCTGCGGCCTTCCACCTCACTGCCACGGGTGCCTTCGCTTGGCCGGTGCATCGGCGACGACCTGGTCTGTGTACGGGGATATGGCAGGCGGCCAAAATGGAGTCCGGGCCGCATCTTACGACACCGTGGCCGACGCCTGTATGAAATCCAGACGGACACGGGTGTTGCAGTGCGTCATTCGGACCAGCTTCAGCCTCGGGTGCCGGCAACGCCTGTTCCAAGTGCCGCTACACCACCTTCGGCTCTACCTAATGCCCGGGATCTTGGCATCTCTCATTACCCACAATGCAGCCCTCCCACCATCATCTCGGTGCCAGTACAAGAACGGACGCCACCAGGAGACGTGCCCATGCAGGAACCGGATGACCATCAACTGTCGGAGCCAATCTACTCGCCTCCTTCTCCTACGGACGCCGACACATCGCCCATGTCTGCTTGCCGCAACGGGCAGATTGGTGCACAGGGCCCCAGCAGATTCGACCCCTACGTCTCCTGTCATCTCGACCCGTTATCATCGGGGACACTTCCGTCCGTACGGGAAGCCTCCTCCTCGAGACTTTACGGCCAGTCAAACAACGCCTATGGACATTAGCAGTCTACAGGCCACCTCCATCAAGACCAGTGCAAAAATTTCAAAGGGGGGAAAAGTGTTGTGACTCGCCGGTCATTCAAAGTGCCGCCGACGAATTATGTGTCCTCTACATGCGGCGCTGTCTGGCAGTCATGCAGCAGCCGCGCCACCTATGCGGCCAGCCTGCCAGGGGCCGCTAGACTTAGACTCAGTGCTCATTCGAATGTTACGGTATTCACATGTCTTGCTTGGTCAACTTGCTCAGTGACTTATATGTGTTGTGTCATTATCTCATTATTACTTCATTGACTAACACACACACACCTGCTCTGCTTATTCAATGCAAAATTGATTCTACTGAAAAACACTCCATAGCAACAGATCCTTATGCTAAGGCAAACTTAACTCTCATTACCGATCAGACAAAATTATCACTTAGAAAGACTATTATGCCACTATATTCCATCAAATTGCTAAGTCTGGAAGGCAATGTACATACAAATCTTGCTTCCTCTTTCCACACACATTACACCAGGAAACTACATTTAAAATTGTAATTCCTTAATGTTAGAAAGGCTGTACCATGATGCACTTCTATGGGTAGATAGTTATCTCCATATACTGACTGCATTGAATACAAACACTTCTATTATACCACAATTAATATTAAGATTTCATATTCAAGACTGTTTTTACTGCATATTGCCTCTGCTGCTGCACTCATTAGCTGATTACTTCAGATGTTAATTGTCCTCCAGATATGCTGACACCTTTCATTTTCTGTTTACTTTGCCTCTTTGTTTGACAGACATTCTTTAACCATGGTACTAATTTACTTTCTGCCATCCTCTTCTGATTCCATTACTTATAACTAACACAACATAATATATACATAGATAACACTAGAGTAATCTTCCTCTAAAATATCCCTATACTAAAGTATCCTACTGTACAAAATCACATGAAAGTAGAAGATAGAATAATTCTGATTCACTTATAAACTACACATAGGTTAGAAATTCACTTATAAACTACAGATAGGATAGAAGTGTCTGACTGCCTCATGAAACATGAAAAATGAGACAGACATGTGCGGTAAGCGTTATCGCCATCTAACACAGAATGATGAACCCCCTACTTGCTAATTGCACAAGAAATTAGTCCCAAATATTACATCAATGTTGAGATTTTGAAACACCAACCAATTGCACTCCAACAGCTGTCCTGCCAATTCCACAGTTAATTTTACCTCTTGTTTCACACTAGCATCAATAATTTTTATTCCAGAAACATGAATCACTACTATACCCTCTGTGTTCTTAATAGATTCAAAAAATGCCTGTGAAATGCCATTCAAGTCACTACTGCTGTCCAGTAAATCCTTGCTGTTTGTTATTACAGGGTACCACACTTCCTTTTTACTTACCATACGATTTTCTTCATACAATAAATCCTCATTAATCCTTTCCCTAGAAAACTATCTTCCTGCTTATCAGACACAATCAAGTGCAGGTAGCATGGCCCTCATCCTCATTACCACTCTCAAACTCTAACTCTTCATTAGGCCTAATATTATTCTCCTTTATTCTTTCTTTATTTACCACATGGCCACCATTATCAATTATATATTCAAATACCTCATCCTTATCACTACTGGATTTGTACTGCTACCATCATTACAACTACTGACAGAATCAGATCCACTTTCACTTTCATTGTCCTCAGATATTTGGCTAATTAGTTGATCCTTGTTTCCAGTATTAGACCACAAAGCAAAACACCTGAATTCCTTATGTTCTCTTAAAAATTCAAAATCCATTCTGACACTTTGGACACCCTGAGCAACAGCAACTCACAGTTTCATTACTTGATTTTATTATAGTAAGTTCCTCCTCTCCTTTTATGGGATAAACATTGCTACCCACACCATCATTCAACATCTCACTAGAATTAGAAATTACACTCCTCTTACTACTATCATTTACATTACCCTTACCTGTGATTACAGCACATTTATATACAAGTGGCTCTTCATCACTACCTGCTCGAGTGTGAGCCAAAACTGGAGCATTATCTAGTTTAAATGCTTTGATCCAGAATTAAAGTCATCTCCTTCATTTCTTTTACTTGAATTTCTCCTACCATTTCTGAGCCCGTTCTGGCAATCCTCCACCCAAGCATTCCTTGAATTTCTACTATAATTAGCCCTGTTCATCCTATTTACCTGAAATTCTCTCCCTGATTGATTACTATCATCAAAATTCCTCCTACAATCTTCCACTGAGGGCATCACCCTCTCCACTTTATCAACATAATTCAAGAAATCGCTAATATTACCCCTAGGGCCAGGTACAACCAATTCTCTAACTTTCTGAGGCAACTTAGTTTCTAAACCCATAATTACTGAATGACTACCTAACTCTTTGTCCAAATATTTCAGTTTGTTTATCTGAAGCTGACGGAAACCTTTCACAGTACCCTTCCTAGAGTCAAATCTCTCTCCTCCCCAAAATTCACTAATTCACTCAAAATTCTCTGCTGCTTCTCTTTGGACCAATATTCATCTAAATATGCTTTCTCAAAGCTTTGCCATGAAGTATAGCTATCAGCTACCTGAGCTGCCCATCCATAAGCATCCCCTTCCAGAAAACTTCTCACAGACGACATGTTCTAATTGTCATTTCATATTTCAGGCAAATCATTAAATTCCCTAATGAAATCCAGTGGATGCACTTCCCCATATGGTTCAAAATTATTAAATTTCTTACAACTAACAAATGAAGGACTGATTGGGACACTACATACTTATGCTTTAGATTTTGTACTCTTCCACCTTTTTCTCTATTTCAGCCAATTTGGAATTTATATTTTTATTTACTTTTACCAGTTTTTTACATTTTTTTATTTTCAATAAATTACCAGCAACTATTAAAAACTTGGTTTCAGATAAAGCACGGTTTAAACAGAGTTTGAAAGACTTTTTGATAGGCGACTCCATAGATGAATATCTTAACAGAGACTGTTAAGCAAGCTTAAGTAAAAATATCTGATATATTATTTTTGACAACACTTGGTCACAACAGTCAAGATGAAGTATTTTTTGTATGATAAATTTATTAATAGTGCATAAAAGTGTTTCATTCTGACAGTGTGTTAACTCTGTAAATATTAGCTGTTCCAGTTTACTGCATTGTATTCACGTATTTCGACTATCTCCTGACAAATGATCAGGGTAGTAAGTATTATATTCAAATGTTTTATGTTATACTTTCTGACATGTTCCACACCCACCAGAATCATCTCATTTTTTTGGGTCTATGGAATGAAAACTGAATCTAATCTAATCATCTACCACTACCGCACACTTGGTTTCTACCTCCGTCTCAAAATCATTTTTAATCTGATCAATTTGGTTCTCAAGTTTAACCTTGTTTTCAGCACAAAATTTCTTGGCTGCTTTGACTTCATCTTTACAAAGTTTTTCAGAAGCCTCCACCTTCTTACTACAGTCATTGCAAAGCTTCTTTCTCTCTTTTACACACTTACTACTAATTAATGTTAATTTCTTATTAGTATTCTGCTCTCTTTTCTTTATATTTTCATCACAATCTTTCACTACTGCCTCAACCTTCTTATTTAATTCCGAACGATTAGCACTGAATATCTTAATCTTATTTTTAATTTATTTCTTCAGTTCATCCTTTAAGCTAACCATGTCAGTTCTAATGCTATCTGTTTTCTTTTCCACCCTGCTAATGTCATTTTTCATAATACTAATGTCTTCTTTCATGCTAATAATGTCTTCTTTCATACTCATATTACTCAGACTACTCATAATTTACATTAACATCGCTTCCACTTTTCCATCTGCCATGAACTTTTGCCCTTGCTGATTTTTACTACTAGGTTCGTCCTCAACCTTCACAATTTCATCCACTTCAGTACTGTTTTCGTCCACGTCCATTTCGCTCACATCACCATACAATGTCTTATGACATTGTTATCATTCCATCGACAATAGGACTTTCATCCCCATCATTCAAAATTACATTCAAGTTTGATTTATAACCACTGTTGCCTACAGAACCAGTCCCACTTAACCTCTACAGCTTTGTTCTCAGTCACACTGTCTTGTTCGTTAAGGTCACTCATTATGTATCACTTAATACAAAACAGCTTTTGCAATGAATTACCTTGTTCTTAATCACTCGTCTGCTGTTGCTCTGCTGTGGCTGTCATCTCGACTCATTGTCTGCTACAAGTTGTAATTCTCTTGGCGAGGCATCTTGTTTATCTCGGTCAGCTGTGTCCACTTGCTTGCTCCTTGGCTGTTCCTGCACTCAATGGCTGCTTCCATAGAACCCACTCGCTGATTGGCTGCTGTCCTACTGTGGCCATGAAACTCAAGCGCTAATTGGCTGTAGCATCTCTTCCATTTCAATCACTGTAAACCGCTCGAGTTATGCTTCACTATCAAAATTCCGCAAGTCGTAATTTATTAAGCCCACATACAATATTCTTCACCCGGGGCACCAAATGTGACTGTTCACCTATTTTTTATTTCTTCATTTGTTGTCCTCAGTGTCGACGTACTACATTGTGATACTGGATGAAGAATGGGGTGTGGAAGTACAACACTGACAACTTTAAACAATGTAGCCAACAGGTGTACAGTTGCATTTCATAGTCGTTTACTTTCACTGCTTACAATCCCCCAATAATACAGTTATATATGGCCAGTGCACTATCGTTTTAATTTTCCATATGCCTCATTAATAGTTTGCAGGCAAACCTCCACATACTGCTACAATAGTTTACTAACGGTTTCTCGTCTGAAACTCGGCCGTGGACTGACTGCCTCGGGACCAAAAATCAGGCCCTTATATATACTCACAATAATAGGTGCTGAAACTACACATTGTTCAAAGTTAGATTTACAGAAACTACAATTAAAACTTAACTCATTAAGTTAACTGAATACATCAAAAAATTGGTTCTATTTAACAGTTTCTTCTACTACAATACTACAAGGGTTAAATCACGAAGGGTTTTAATCACGAAATTAAAATATATAGTTAAGAAAACAATACTTTTGATGAAACTGGAAATTACTTTGGAATTAATTAAGAGCTGGCCTAGCTAACATGTTTTCCAATAGAGCCAAACAGTTGTAATCCTTTAAGAATACTATTAGTTGTTCCTCGAAATTTTTACAATTAGTACAGAATTTACATTTATTTATAAGCCAACAACAGAATTTAAGTTATGAAACAATTACTGATTTCACCCTATAACAAAAGATACTAACTAGGAATAGTCAAAATAAATTAGAAAATCCATTACATACACAAAACTAAGCACAAAATTAGATCTGGTATTATATTCTTTAAAACTGAGGGCCAACCTTTCTCTTTCATGAAAATGCAGAATATTTTCGCGTATGTTAATGGTAATTAGTTAGGAACAAAATGAAATTTAAAGAGTCAGATGGCAAGACAAGAGGGGAAGTAAAATTATCTCAGCATGATTATCACAGATTGTCCTCCTATTATCTTCAGACTACTCTCCAACCAAGTGTACATACAACAGTGCAGCAAGATCTTTACAAACCCAGCTTGATGCTTGTGCTACTACAATTGCTAGTGATTACTGTAATTTCAGTACTAGTGAAACACACACACACACATACATACACACACACACACACACACACACACACACAGAGAGAGAGAGAGAGAGAGAGAGAGAGAGAGAGAGAGAGAGACCGACCACAAGATATAAAGTTTTTATGCTATATTGAACATATTGTAAATAAATACATTTATGTTGTAATCCTTCTACAACATTTGATGTGTTTTAAAGTGTTCACCCACCTCATTACTCCGATTGGCGTAACAGTAAATAATGTATTAAATTTTAGAATGAATCACACTGAAGTAAAGTGTGCACTGATAGGAAGTTACATGGTGTTACAGAGTTCAATAATATTTGTGTTGCAGCCAGTTTATTTTGGTTTGGCTATCTTACAATAATTTATTTAAAAGAGCAGCCAGGATAGTTCGGGTAAGAATTGTTAGACAGGAGGGAAAGGGCTATTTCGCCAATTGCTCAGAAATATACAACTATTAGCTTGGGTACCTGGCTTTGCTCTGGGAGTTGATATGAGACTGTGTCGTACTTAGAATAAAAGGATAAAGTTTAGTGTATAAGATGTAAAAAAATATTATTGAAAACATATTCTATCTATCTGCAATACTTGTTAAAGTTTATGAATTAAAAATTTTTCATTGAAAACACAATACTTGTTTATAAAAATCATTTTTCATTTTGTTATCTGGGCTGTATATGAACAATTTTTTTGAATTTCTTACTCGAGAGCAAGCTACATATAGCTCGCTATGAGAGAAGCAGGAGTCTCTGAGGTTGATGCTGCAGTATTTTAAAGTTTGTCCTTGTACTTTGTTAACTGTAAAACTGTAGACTAATTTGATTGGAAATTGCATTCTTTTAAATTGGAATGGCAGTTCAGCAGAGATCAGTGGTGTTTACGGGAAAAATGTGTTTGTACTTCGTACTTTCCAGTCATAAGGTCAGCTTTGATGACATTATTCAATAGGTGTTTGACAATCATCCTTGTTCAATTACACAGTTTATTGAGTTGAGATTTCTGAGTAGTATGATTGGAGATTTAATTTTAAGTTTAAGGCAGTGTAATGGCATTCCTGGTGCTTGCAAAGAGCTCAGAAATTCTGTAGGGAAGTTCACACTTTCTTCAATGTTTACCATCATGTTGATAGATTTCTATATTGTCTCTTCACTAGGAATTTTCTTTTGAATATTAAAGTTTGTATACATGAAAAAAGCCTGGAGATACTGACAGGTTTCAGATAGGTTATATAATGGTAAGACAGAGATTTAGGAACCAGGTTTTAAATTGTAAGACATTTCCAGTGGCAGGTGTGGACTCTGATCACAATCTATTGGCTATGAACTGCAGGTTAAAACTGAAGAAACTGCAAAAAGGTGGGAATCTAAGGAGATGGGACCTGGATAAACTGACTAAACCAGAGGTTGTACAGAGTTTAAGGGAGAGCATAAGGGAACAATTGACAAGAATGGGGGAAAGAAATACAGTAGAAGAAGAATGGGAAGCTTTGAGGGATGAAGTGGTGAAGGCAGCAGAGGATCAAGTAGGTAAAAAGACGAGGGCTAGTAGAAATCCTTGGGTGACAGAAGAAATATTGAATTTAACTGCTGAAAGGAGAACATATAAAAATGCAGTAAATGAAGCAGGCAAAAAGGAATACAAACATCTCAAAAATGAGATCAACAGGAAGTGCAAAAAGGCTAAGCAGGGATGGCTAGAGGACAAATGTAAGGATGTAGAGGCTTATCTCACGAGGGGTAAGATAGATACTGCCTACAGGAAAATTAAAGAGACCTTTGGAGAAAAGAGAACCACTTGTATGAACATCAAGAGCTCAGATGGAAACCCAGTTCTAAGCAAAGACGGGAAAGCAGAAAGGTGGAAGGAGTATATAGAGGGTCTAAACAAGGGCAATGTGCTTGAGGACAGTATTATGGAAATGGAAGAGGATGTAGATGAAGATGAAATGGGAGATATGATACTGAGTGAAGAGTTTGACAGAGCACTGAAAGACCTAAGTCGAAACAAGGCCCCGGGAGTAGACATTCCATTAGAGCTACTGACAGCCTTAGGAGAGCCAGTCCTGACAGAACTCTACCATCTGGTGAGCAAAATGTATGAGACAGGCGAAATACCCTCAGACTTCAAGAAGAATATAATAATTCCAATCCCAAAGAAAGGAGGTGTTGACAGGTGTGAAAATTACCGAACTATCAGTTTAATAAGTCACAGCTGCAAAATACTAACGCGAATTCTTTACAGACGAATGGAAAAACTAGTAGATACCTACCTCGGGGAAGATGAGTTTGGATTCCGTAGAAATATGGGAACACGTGAGGCAATACTGACCCTATGACTCATCTTAGAAGACAGATTAAGAAAAGGCAAACCTACGTTTCTAGCATTTGTAGACTTAGGGATAGCTTTTGACAATGTTGACTGGAATAATGTCTTTCAAATTCTGAAGGTGGCAGGTGTAAAATACAGGGAGCGAAAGGCTATTTACAATTTGTACAGAAACCAGATGGCAGTTATAAGAGTCAAGGGACATGAAAGTGTAGCAGTGGTTGGGAAGGGAGTGAGACAGGGTTGTAGCTTCTCCCCGATGTTGTTCAATCTGTATATTGAGCAAGCAGTAAAAGAAACAAAAGAAAAATTCGGAGTAGGTATTAAAATCCATGGAGAAGAAATAAAAACTTTAAGGTTCGCCGATGACATTGTAATTCTGTCAGAGATGGCAATGGACCTGGAAGAGCAGTTGAACGGAATGGACAGTGTCTTGAAAGGAGAGTATAAGATGAACATCAACAAAAGCAAAACGAGGATAATGGAATGTAGTCGGGTGATGCTGAGGGAATTAGATTGGGAAATGAGACACTTAAAGTAGTAAAGGAGTTTTGCTATTTGGGGAGCAAAATAACTGACGATGGTCGAAGTAGAGAGGATATAAAATGCAGACTGGCAATGGCAAGGAAAGCGTTTCTGAAGAAGAGAAATTTGTTAACATCAAGTATAGATTTAAGTGTCAGGAAGTCATTTCTGAAAGTATTTGTATGGAGTGTAGCCATGTATGGAAGTGAAACATGGATGATAAATAGTTTGGACAAGAAGAGAATAGTAGCTTTCGAAATGTGGTGCTACAGAAGAATGCTGAAGATTAGATGGGTAGATCACATAACTAATGAGGAGGTACTGAATAGAATTGGGGAGAAGAGGAGTTTGTGGCACAACTTGACTAGAAGAAGGGATCAGTTGGTAGGACATGTTCTGAGGCATCAAGGGATCACCAATTTAGGATTGGAGGGCAGAGTGGAGGGTAAAAATCGTAGAGGGAGACCAAGAGATGAATACACTAAGCAGATTCAGAAGGATGTAGGCTGCAGTACGTACTGGGAGATGAGGAAGCTTGCACAAGATAGAGTAGCGTGGAGAGCTGCATAAAACCAGTCTCAGGACTGAAGACCACAACAACAAACGAACATTAAAGTTAATATCACTGACAATATTGCCATTTCAAATAGCCAGTCCATATTTTTGTTTTCGACATTTTTAGTTTCAGAACTGGCAAGATCTCTTTTACATTTGGGAATTGTCTAAAATATTAATCAAATTAACTTTTTACTAACAAATACACTATGTACACTTTACACACTCTTCATGCTTTATTTTCAATTTATGTACAGTAACGTTGTCACCTTGACTACTAACACTTCACTGTTTGTTTTTATTCACTCACTGCACTACTTTTTCAGTTCCTCCCTTCATCACTCATAAGCAATTGATGTTCAAACCCACAAAAGGTATTGCTTTATATACCCCTACCAATGGGTAGGTAGCCCCATCAGTGGTGAATTCTGGAACATACCAAAAAGGCTTTGAATGGTCCAGAATATTCCACAATGATCTGGGAAGTTCCTGAACATTCTGGAATCTTTCTGAATGTTCGAGACCATTCCTGAACATTCCAGCTCATCCCAGACCATTGTGGAACATTCTGGAATGTGGAATGCTCTTGATTGTTCTGAAATGTTCTTAAATATTCTGGTTATGTCCTAGAAATTTCTAGAGGGCGAAACTTCCCAGCCCTTATATCTTCAAAAGCACACCCTTAAGGTAAAAACCAGAACCTTCTTCATGGATGGGGGATAGAAGGCTACCTCATCATATGACTACTGTGATCATATTGGGACTCATTTCTGAGTTTTAGTAGTATGCACAGTGTACACTTACTTTTTATAATATAATACTGATTAAGTGTCATCATCATCAGTTTGAAAAGTGCTTTAGTGCACTCTCCAAGCTAGTCTATCGCCTGTCCTCCACAAGTGTATTTCCATCTGCATAACTACTGCAATTTTTGTCCATTTCAAACTGTTCACTGCAATCAAGCCTTGGTTCCCCCTATCTACTGTCCCCCCCCCCCCCCCACCCCCCCACACACAATGCCCTCCATTACCAAATTGCCTATTAACTATTCCCTGGAGGGAACAATTCATAAAAAACCTTTGTGATGTTATGTATAAATTTCCCTATTATGCTATTGTTAGAGGACTGTGTGAGTAAGTGACATCCCTCAGTCTCTGAACTATACCCATGGTTATTAAACTAATGCAAACAGCTCCAACCCACTCAGTTTGCCAGTTCTGGTGGCGGACATTCTCACAACCTGAATCTAGCGAGCCTATCCCTCGAAGGCCTCTTCATCTCTACGTAACTACTGTGACCTATGTCCACTTGAACCTGTTTATTATAAGGCCTAGTGGAATAAGGAGGTATTCATCGGTTTGGTGAAAACTTAACTAGTTACATAATATATGAGCTGAGTCCATCTGATGTCAATTTACTGAACTATCAGAGTATGGGATAGCGAAATGTTAATACTAAAAAGGATAAGATGCCAGGCTTTACAAAGCAGTCTCTAACTTCTGAGTTGAATAAGGGGTATTCCATGTCTCCCTAAGTTCTGATTGGCTTACCAGCTACCTAATCGACCAACAGGAGAGCAGTTTTATGTAGAATTAAAGGTAAAAAAGGAAAAGAAATCCAGAAAACAGGAAAGATAATACCAGGAAGAAAGCTCATAATAGTACACAAGAATATATTACACACAGAGGGAAAATTATGCCTGTCAAATTGTACACCAGTATCCAGTGCTGCAAAACGGAATGGTGTAGGTACAAAGACATTAGAGAAGACAAGAGGAAGACTTTTCTAATACTTTTCATAAATTAAGAGTTCAAAACGCTTATCTTTTTGACTTATTTAGAGTTCTTTCTTGTAAAAGACATTACCATAATGACATACTAAATGCTGAAGCATTACGAAGGTGTAAGAGCTTTGAATATTATGTTAAAAAAACATATAGCTCTGAGATCAGGTTGTGCAAAAACACATTTACATTAACTGCATGGGATCTCAAAGAAACGACTATATTATTTACAAGGTATGTATTACTGTTATTTTTTTTAACAATGGTTTAAGTTTCCTAATTTATATGCCAAATTAAATTTAAACTGAAACGAAAGTTATTACAACTATATTCATACACACAAGATTAATTCAACATAGTACAAAGCTCATTTCTGAACTAACATTAAATGTGCTTACACATAATAGTTACTAACAGAATACAGTCATCAAAAGTAATGGTTATGTTCCTCAAAATAAAACTCACTGTGTGCAAAGATTATGATGTCTGTCGAATTTGCATAGAAATACCTGGCGTTGTGTCTAGAGACAGACCTCATTATTCACTTACACAGAATATAAATATACATTATATTCTCAGTGTAGTTCAATCAAGGAAATATATCGACTGTCTGTCACACACTGCTGTTGAGCATCAGGTTGTCCCTTTCAAATTGATGAAGCTGCATACATCCTACTGTACAATATGGCACGAAGTCATTGTCTACATCTACAGACAACTGACATGTGTTACCAAAGTCTGTCTGAAGCAAACAAAAGTCTCTCAATCCTGTGTGTGACACGCTGGTTACTGCAATAGATTTCACCTGAAGTTATGTTTTATTTGGGACAACTACAGACCTACAATGTTGGTGTTAATCTTTACAATACCAGTGATACATCTGTGCATATTTTGTCAGAAAGGGGAGCAGATGAAATAAGTATTTGTTTGCCTCAAGCTATCCCCAGAATTAAAGGCCACATGAAATACCTTATTGTTTCTTGTTATTCTTGTGTGGGACAAAATAAGAACTTCCTCACTGTATGTGTGTGTGTGTGTGTGTTTTTGTGTGTGTGTGTGTGTGTGTGTGTGAGAGAGAGAGAGAGAGAGAGAGAGAGAGAGAGAGATTGATTGAATGGGATGTTTTGAGAGCATAAAACATAAATTTTTGGTGTCCAGCCATATCTATTTACTTTGTGATGCAGATTTGGCATCATTGAAAAGTAGAAGCGACACACACAGTACATTTAATCCCATCAAAAATGGGCAAATCTGATCCAAAATGCAAGGAAAAACAACCATTCAAAGTATCAGAAATGCAGAATCAGTATTTTGTTGGTTAGAATCCGTTAACAAAAAATTTCATAAGAACCCTTCTGGTATAAGCATGGACTTCCAAAAAGCATTAGTTTTAAGATACCACAGATGGCATAAAGTCATGTATGATTCAAATAAAGTGATATAAGCCACTATACTACACTAATTCTGCAGAAGGGAAAAGATAAGGCACAGAAAATAAATGACACTATTTTGGAATCTAAGGCCCATCAAAGGTTCCAAAATGTGTGATATACAGAGAGGCCCAGAAAAATGTACGCCCACTCTGATAGTTAATGTCTTTGGAACAAAATGACATATTGTTGCTTTTTGCATGGTAATATAGTTCATTGCTTTCTCAACAGATACTGGTGCATGTTTTCCAGCAGATGACAGTGCAGCAATGAATGAAGCAAGACTATTGTTTGAGCAATGCAAGGCCATATTGAAGTGGTACTGGAAGTACAAAAAACATGATAGAGGTACAAAGTCAACGGCATAATATGTATGGAACTAATCCACCAACACCTACAACAATTTATTGCATTCAGTATAAATTTGGTTTGAGAAGGCACAATTCAAACTGAATGTTCCTGTAAACTGCCACAACTATTTGTACTGGGCTCCTGAAAATCCTCACTTTCACATGGGCAACCATATTAATCTACCGGGTGTTAATGTGAAAGATTTTACAACAACAATCAACATATTCTGTCCCGTATTTGCAGCAAGTTAATAGAGAACCTACATAGTTTATCTCGTAAAACATTTTCTGATACTTATTGTTTTGATAAAGGTATAGGCAATGTAATGAAATGCTAAATATCTCAGAAGTACACTTTTGAGGGATACAGCCTCATTCCACTAAGCCCGTTGATTATAAAGCAGTCAGTTCAGCAAAATGTACACACTGTAGTATCACGTGTTGATACCACCCCATGGGCATCATAGCAATGGAATTGCAAGTTTCTTCCTGACGACGATAGCAGTTGAGAGCGATCTGACAGATCCAACTGTGTGCGCCCGCTGAGCCACACCTTCAGCAGCTCTGTACTTTGAGCGTCCTTTGCCACCGCAATATAGGACAACCGGCAGCAGCTACCGTATTTACTCGAATCTAAGCCGCACTTTTTTTCCGGTTTTCGTAATCCAAAAAATCGCCTGCGGCTTAGAATCGAGTGCAAAGGAAGCGGAAGTTATGAAAAATGTTGGTACGTGCCGCCACAACTAACTTCTGCCGTCGAATATATGTAGCGCTACGCAGGCATACTCTGTAGGCACAAAGATAAATACTGGCGCCAAAACCTCTGCGTCAGTAAATAAATTAAAAAAAAAGTGGGAGACGAGCTTTTTTTCTCCGCCGCGAGTTTCGACCACTGCATTTTCATACATAATCCAACGAAGTAAATACAAATTCCGTATTGTTCATCTTCGAATGCACAATTTCAGTGTACTACGAAAAACTGACTGGCAAGACTGTTTCGGATATTTGTCAATATGGCCAACTCTACGTTCTGAATTTTTTCCTATCTGTGAGAAGAGATGGTTGCTAACAGGAACCTGATGAAATTTGAATCATATACAGTATTCTCTTCACCATAAGAATAATACGAATATAAACATTTTGCCATGTATTCTTTCGTGTTTGCTGCTACCTCATTTAAATCCTGTCTGCCTAATAAACTACGAAACTAGAGTGAGACAACAGCAAACGCGGAAGAATATACGTATCGTGTCATGTTTATATCTGTATTATTCTTATGCCTAATAGTGATACAGTCAGAAATGAAGCACGGCAAGTGACTAGATTTTTAAATCTAAGATGACTAATTTCTGTGCAGAATTTGATGTAATAAAGAAGCGGCCGCAAAGATTTTCAAACGGAGAAAAATTTTCACCTAACTCTCGTTCAGAACATGTTCTATCATACGCAGTCTATTATTTGATTCTTGTTGATCATTATCAAAGAAAGCAGCAGTGTAAGTAACAACAAATAGCAGTCTCTTGCCATTGTTTCGCTAATGAGACGATTCCTCTTTTTTTTTCTTTTCTTTTTTTTTTTAACTGTACGCGGCGGTAGCGCGCACAAAAGCAAGCCATGCCGCGAGCCGTGACAGGCCGTAAACACGCACTATCAGAATGTGACAAACAATGCATGCTTAGAGTGACGCAAACACCTATAACAAAGAAAACGGCACTTATCAGATCAAAGCAAAATAAGCAATCGACTCAAACCAGACGAAGCACGTGAAAAAGGAAGGGTACCCGTATAAATACGGACGGAGCGCCTGACGCATAGCAATGGCTACGTGGTAAAGCTTAACTGCTAAGCTTACGACTCGAACCCAACTACTGTAGCTGTATCGTCATTCATTCGACCTAAATCGTGTCTCATATTACAATGGACCAACTTTGTTTCGATTTGGAGGTGCGGCTTAAAACTTTTCTCTCCCCTTGAATTTCGAGTCTCAAATTTCAGGTGCGGCTTAGATTCGGGAATTTTTTTTTTTCCTTTATTTCGAGTCTCATTTTTCAGGTGCGGCTTAGATTCGAGTGCGGCTTCGATTCGAGTAAATACGGTACTCAGCCCACTTGTGCTCGGAGCCACATTGCTACATGAAGCTATGCAGATGCCACCTAGTCACAGCTCTGATTCCTTGTTGTTACTGTTGTAATAGCTGGACTCTGTTTCTTACTGCATTATCTGTAATGTCTTCATTCGCTCGGAGAAATACAAGATAGGTAAATATTTTGTTTATCGTGTTAACTATTTCATTAATCATTCCTGCTCCCGTCCACATTATCTATGACAATAGTTGCCACACAAACTCTGTAGTCCATCTCACCTCACTATTGTATACAAAACAGCAGACAACAGGTTATTAGATAATAGATAAGTCAGGCTGTTACAACAAGGTGCTACTCTGGGATAGAGAGTCTGTCAGAGGAAATAAAATGGGAGCATGCCTCATAAAGCCAGTCAAAGAACTGGTGACCATCACCCACCATCACCCACATCCACAACCCCCACCAAACCAAAAGACACACACACACACACACACACACACACACACACACACACACACACACACACACACAAAGTTAATATGTGCATTTCAAGAAGTATAAAAAAAAGGGGGGGTGGGGGTGGGGGTGGGGAGGAGAGAAATGAGCATGAGCGACGTTCAAATATGTGAAACTTCCTGGCAGATTAAAACTGTGTGCCCGACCGAGACTCGAACTCGGGACCTTTGCCTTTCGCGGACAAGTGCTCTACCATCTGAGCTACCGAAGCACGACTCACGCCCGGTACTCACAGCTTTACTTCTGTCAGTATCTCGTCCCCTACCTTCCAATCTTTACAGAAGCTCTTCTGCGAACCTTGCAGAACTAGCACTCCTGAAAGAAAGGATACTGCGGAGACATGGCTTAGCCACAGCCTGGGGGATGTTTCCAGAATCAGCGCACACTCCGCTGCAGAGTGAAAATCTCATTCTGGTTCAAATATGTACTTTTGCATTTTACTAAGGAAAAAATCACCCACCTATTACAGAGCAGCCATGGAAGACTAAGTACTTAATATTTCTGCAGTTATAAATGATAGCTTCGATGGAATCATCAGTAACCTTTTTGCACATTTCCAAGCGAAATTCTGAAAGAGTTTCACGGCTCTCTCCAGATACAAGGCTTATCACGCCTGCATCAGTCACCTGCAATGTAAGTTATATCCATTATTTCTATCCTAAAATAGTATAGCAAACAATCTAACATATGTTAACATAGAAATCCCACTTTCTGGATGAAGGCTTCTTTTCTCTTACACAGAATTCATATGACTCCATAAACAGAAATCACACAATGCATCATCATAGCTCTATAGCCACACCTGTACAGCAAATGTAACAAACCAGTCATAACGTATGAGACAATGGATAGTACAGGATGTTTCCAAGTTTTCAGAAATACTGAGAATTTTTTTAAAAAATACCATGAACATATTACAGAGGTTCTAAGACAGCTAAATTCAGCAACTTTTGCTTTGACATACTAATTACTACTTCACTAACATAAGCTCAGCCGCTGTTGCTTTGTGCTAATTCACTAATATCCGGATAGGTTACTACTGTGCACAGCTAGAAAACTGTGGGATATATAACTTATCCTCAGCAGTAATCAGTTTGTATTTAATCAACAACATGAGGCAATTTGTCTCAGCCACAATAGGCATTCTGCTGTGAAGGAAATAAAAACATGTGCAGCAGGGCTGTCTTGATCCTGTTCTTCTTCATAGCTGCAACAAATTATTTATCCAGTTATGTAGTGCAGTAGTGCAGTTATGTAGTGTTGACAGATGTGAGAATTACCGAACAATCAGTTTAATAAGCCACAGCTGCAAAATACTAACACGAATTCTTTACAGACGAATAGAAAAACTAGTAGAAGCCGACCTCAGGGAAGATCAGTTTGGATTCCGTAGAAATACTGGAACACGTGAGGCAATACTGACCTTACGACTTATCTTAGAAGAAAGATTAAGGAAAGGCAAACCTACGTTTCTAGCATTTGTAGACTTAGAGAAAGCTTTTGACAATGTTGACTGGAATACTCTCTTTCAAATTCTAAAGCTGGCAGGGGTAAAATACAGGGAGCGAAAGGCTATTTACAATTTGTATAGAAACCAGATGGCAGTTATAAGAGTCAAGGGGCATGAAAGGGAAGCAGTGGTTGGGAAGGTTGTAAGACAGGGCTGTAGCCTCTCCAGGATGTTATTCAATCTGTATACTGAGCAAGCAGTAAAGGAAACAAAAGAAAAATTCGGAGTAGGTATTAAAATCCATGGAGAAGAAATAAAAACTTTGAGGTTCGCCGATGACATTGTAATTCTGTCAGAGACAGCAAAGGACTTGGAAGAGCAGTTGAACGGAATGGATGGTGTTTTGAAGGGAGGATATAAGATGAACATCAACAAAAGCAAAACGAGGATAATGGAATGTAGTCAAATTAAATTGGGTGATGTTGAGGGTATTAGATTAGGAAATGAGACACTTAAAGTAGTAAAGGAGTTTTGCTATTTGGGGAGCAAAATAACTGATGATGGTCGAAGTAGAGAGGATATAAAATGTAGACTGGCAATGGCAAGGAAAGCGTTTCTGAAGAAGAGAAATTTGTTAACATCGAGTATAGATTTAAGTGTCAGGAAGTCATTTCTGAAAGTATTTGTATGGAGTGTAGCCATGTATGGAAGTGAAACATGGACGATAAATAGTTTGGACAAGAAGAGAATAGAAGCTTTCGAAATGTGGTGCTACAGAAGAATGCTGAAGATTAGATGGGTAGATCACATAACTAATGAGGTGGTACTGAATAGGATTGGGGAGAAGAGGAGTTTGTGGCACAACTTGACCAAAAGAAGGGATCGTTTGGTAGGAAATGTTCTGAGGCATCAAGGGATCACCAATTTAGTATTGGAGGGCAGCGTGGAGGGTAAAAATCGTAGGGGGAGACCAAGAGATGAATACACTATGCAGATTCAGAAGGATGTAGGTTGCAGTAGGTACTGGGAGATGAAGAAGCTTGCACAGGATAGAGTAGCATGGAGAGCTGCATCAAACCAGTCTCAGGACTGAAGACCACAACAACAACAACAACAACATGTAGTGCAGCAGTTAGTTTTCTGCCCTGCAGGTGATACATCAGTTAATGCAGGCTTCACAGTGTAGGCATGTCAGTTGGTAAATCACGTGGGTACTTTCACACGTGGCTCTGCCTTTGATCGTGTACACCTTCCGGGTTACAGGACTGGAGTAGGTGGTGGTGGGAGGGTGCATGGGACAGGTTTTACACAGGGGGTGGTTACAAGGGTAGGAGCCAGAGAGTAGGGAAGGTAGTTTGGGGATTTCATAGGGATGAACCAAGTGGTTACGAAGGTTAGATGGATGGCGGAAAGACACTCTTGCTGGAGTGGTGAGGATTTCACGAAGGATGGATCTCATTTCAGGGCAGGATTTGAGGAAGTCGTATCCCTGCTGGAGAGCCACATTCAGAGTCTGATCCTGTCCCGGGAAGTATCCTGTCACAAGTGGGGCACTTTTGGGGTTCTTCTGTGGGAGGTTTTGGGTTTGAGGGGATGAGGAAGTGGCTCTAGCTATTTGCTTCTGTACGAGGTTGAGAGGGTAGTTGCGGGATGCGAAAGCTGTTTTTAGGTTATTGGTGTAATGGTTCAGGGATTCAGGACTGGAGCAGATTCATTTGCCAAGAAGACCTAAGCTGTAGGGAAGGGGCCATTTGATATGGAATGGCTGGCAGCCGTCGTAATGGAGGTACTGTTGCTTGTTAGTGGGTTTGATGTGGACGGATGTGTGAAGCTGGCCATTGGACAGATGGAGGTCAACGTCGAGGAAAGTGGCATGGGATTTGGAGTAGGACCAGATGAATCTGATGGAACCAAAAGAGTTGAGGTTGGAGAGGAAATTCTGGAGTTCTTCTTCACTGTGAGTCCGGATCATGAAGATGTCATCGATAAATCTGTACCAAACTTTGGGTTGGCAGTCTTGGGTAACCAAGAAGGCTTCCTCTAAGCAACCCATAAATAGGTTGGCTTACGAGGGGGGGCCATCCTGGTACCCACGGCTGTTCCCTTTAATTGTTGGTATGTCTGGCCTTCAAAAGTGAAGAAGTTGTGGGTTAGGATGAAGCTGGCTAAGGTAATGAGGCAAGAGGTTTTAAGTAGGGTAGCAGGTGATCGGCGTGAAAGGAAGTGCTCCATCGCAGCGAGGCCCTGGATGTGCGGGATATTTGTGTATAAGGGAATGGCAACAATGGTTACAAGGATGGTTTCCGGAGGTAACAGATTGTGTAAGGATTCCAAGCGTTCGAGAAAGTGATTGGTGTCTTTGATGAAGGATGGGAGACTGCATGTAATGGGTTGAAGGTGTTGATCTACATAGGCAGAGGTTTTGTAGGGGGCCTAAGGTTCTGAGGATTTCTTGAAGCTCTGCCTGGACATCAGGAATGGGATTACCTTGGCAAACTTTGTATGTAGTGTTGTCTGAAAGCTGACACAGTCCCTCAGCCACATACTCCCGACGATCAAGTACCACGGTGGTGGAACCCTTGTCAGCCGGAAGAACGACGATGGATTGGTCAGCCTTCAGATCATGGATAGCCTGGGCTTCAGCTGTGGTGATGTTGGGAGTAGGATTAAGGTATTTCAAGAAAGATTGAGAGGCAAGGCTGGAAGTGAGAAATTCCTGGAAGGTTTGGAGAGGATGATTTTGAGGAAGAGGAGGTAGGTCCCGCTGTGACGGAGTACGGGACTGTTCCAGTCAGGGTTCAATTTGGATAGTGTCTTGGGGTGTTGGATCATTAGGAGTAGGATTAGGATTATTTTTCTTCATGGCAAAGTGATATTCCAGCAGAGACTACGAGTGTAGGACAGTAAATCTTTGACAAGGGCTGTTTGGTTGAATCTGGGAGTAGCACTGAAGGTGAGGCCTTTGGATAGAACAGAGGTTTCGGATTGGGAGAGAGGTTTGGAGGAAAGGTTAACTACTGAATTGGGGTGTTGTGGTCCCAGACTGTGTTGATTAGAATTTTGAGGTTTTGGGGGGAATGGAGCTGGAAGTGGGAGATTGAGTAGATGGGAGAGACTGGGTCTGTGTGCAATAAGAGGAGGCTGAGGTTTGTTGGGAAGGTTGTGAAGGGTGAGTGAGTTGCCTTTCCGGAGGTGGGAAACCAGGAGATTGGATAGTTTTTTGAGGTGGAGGGTGGCATGCTGTTCTAATTTGCGGTTGGCCTGTAGGAGGATGCTCTGAACTGCCGGTGTGCATGTGGGAGAGGAAAGATTGAGGACTTTGATTAGGGATAGGAGTTGACAGGTGTGTTCACTGGCTAAGTTGATGTGTAGGTGAAGCATTAGGCGGGTGAGGGCTATGGATTGTTCGGTTTGGAACTGGTATAGGAACTGATGGAAAGAAGGGTTACAGCCAGAGATGGGAACTTTAAGTGTGAGGCCTTTGGGGGTAATGCCAAATGTCAGACAAGCCTGAGTAAATAAAATATGGGAGCGTAATCTGGCTAGGACGAAGGCATGTTTGCGAAGGGAATGTAAATAAAACTTAATGGGGTCGTTGTGGGGATGTTGTGAGGGTGACATGGGATTTAGAAGGTGGAAAGTGTAACATGAGGCTAAAATGAAAATAAAAATATATAGGGAGAGATAAAATAAACCTGAAAACAGCTTTCGCATCCCGCAACTACCCTCCCAACCTCGTACAGAAGCAAATAGTTAGAGCCACTTCCTCATCCCCTCAAACCCAAAACCTCCCACAGAAGAACCCCAAAAGTGCCCCACTTGTGACAGGATACTTCCCGGGACAGGATCAGACTCTGAATGTGGCTCTCCAGCAGGGATACGACTTCCTCAAATCCTGCCCTGAAATGAGATCCATCCTTCGTGAAATCCTCACCACTCCAGCAAGAGTGTCTTTCCGCCATCCATCTAACCTTCGTAACCACTTGGTTCATCCCTATGAAATCCCCAAACTACCTTCCCTACTCTCTGGCTCCTACCCTTGTAACCACCCCCTGTGTAAAACCTGTCCCATGCACCCTCCCACCACCACCTACTCCAGTCCTGTAACCCGGAAGGTGTACACGATCAAAGGCAGAGCCACGTGTGAAAGTACCCACGTGATTTACCAACTGACATGCCTACACTGTGAAGCCTTTTATGTGGGAATGAGCAGCAACAAACTGTCCATTCGCATGAGCGGACACAGACAGACTGTGTTTGTTGGTAATGAGGATCACCCTGTGGCTAAACATGCCTTGGTGCACGGCCAGCACATCTTGGCGTAGTGTTACACCGTCCGGGTTATCTGGATACTTCCCACTGACACCAACCTATCAGAACTCCGGAGATGGGAACTTGCCCTTCAATATATTCTCTCTTCCCGTTACCCACCAGCCCTCAACCTCCGCTAATTTCAAGTTGCCGCTCCTCGTACCTCACCTGTCATTCAACAACATCTTTGCCTCTGTACTTCCGCCTCGACTGACATCTCTGCCCAACCTCTTTGCATTTATATATGTCTGCCTGTGTGTATGTGTGTGTGTGTGTGGGGGGGGGGGGGGGGGGGCACAAGTGCGTGCGCCCGAGTGTATACCTGTCCTTTTTCCCCCCTAAGGTGAGTCTTTCCACTCCCGGGATTGGAATGACTTCTTACCCTCTCCCTTAAAACCCACATCCTTTCGTCTTTCCCTCTCCTTCCCTCTTTCCAGATTAAGCAACCTTGGGTTGCGAAAGCTTGCAATTTGTGTGTGTGTTTGTGTGTGTTTTTTTTTTTTTTTTTTTTTTTTTTTTTTTGTGTCTATCAACATACCGGCGCTTTCTCGTTTGGTAAGTTACAGCATCTTTGTTTTTTATTTTTCCCACATGGAATGTGTCCCTCTATCCCGCCTCAGAGTACCACTATCCACCACTTCTACAACAACCTCCAAAGCTTCCCCACACCCCCTCATAGCTGCAAACCTTGTAAATAATATAAAATTATAACTTAACTTAAAGCATCTCTGCTATATGGTGAGTAAAACCTGATACAAGATAACCTACAACGATTTGATCAAAAATGGAAATAAACATGAATAACTCAAAAACTACTGACAGAAATATCTGGGTTGGCGAGATGTTCAGAGCTACACCTCATGAACAATGTGGTGAAACATGTTGATTCCAAGGAGTAACATGTGCCACTTCTAACCACTTAGGTCAACAAAAGATGTTTGTGTAAACTGAAAACATTGTTTCAGTAGTTCTTAAGCATTGGACATCCCACTATGTGCGCTCTGGTTTTCCAACTGCGCAGGTGGATTAAAAGATGGCAACTCAGATCATTGATAAGGCATGATGACGGGTGCGCGTGTCCACCTGCCGTGGAGGCTCATTTATGCTTTTGTGTCATGGCTTGATGGTGCCTTGGAAGCCATGGAGCAAAGGACGTGGGCAACAATGTTGATGCCCGAACATCTGTTCTGAAATGTGAAATTAGTAAATAAACACATGTTGTGATCTGTGTGTAGCTACTTGTTAAGAGAAATTTGGTCATCCACAATTGCACAGAATCATTACACAAAAACATTACAATACAGAAGGGTTACCATAAAATTGTTTGCATCATTTAGTAGCTAGAACAGATCGGAGCTCTTTTTCAGCGTCCACCCTTGGCAGAAGTTGAAGAAATTACATATCACTGTCCAGTGGCACCACATGGCAGGTCAACTACAGAATGTTACTTCAGAAATAGTGACCAGAAGATAATTATAAGATAAAAGGTGGCATATAAATCAAATGGGCGACAGACCATCCGAGGAGTGGAACATGTCATAACTAAATCGAAACCGCACCTGTAACATTCAAAAACAAATTTATGTTTCAGCAGATGGGGACATGTGTTGAGACATCATTATTTCCACAGTTCTTTTGGACTTCTTCACCACACACAAACTTCAACATACAAAACAAATCAATAGCGCAGAAACACAGTTTGGCGGTCAAAACAAGGTTAGTTTCTATTTGATTATTGATATGTCAATCCTGCTGTAGCATTGTCTTCTGCATGTCTTGCTATTGATGTTGGTTGGTGTAATACATTACAAAATGAGTGACTGTGACAGTTTAATATAAAGCAAGGGACAGGATAAATACTGTTTATTTCAGAATTACAAAGATATTTCTGGGGTCTGTGATAACATTGGTGTCATGTACTTACTCTTCTAAGAGTACTGAATTAAATTCGTTAAGACTTGTGGATTTTTTAACTCAAACTGACAACACCAGGAGGGATGAAGTAGTGAAGGCAGCAGAGGATCAAGTAGGTAAAAAGACGAGGGCTGGTAGAAATCCTTGGGTAACAGAAGAAATATTGAATTTAATTGATGAAAGGAGAAAATATAAAAATGCAGCAAACGAAGCAGGCAAAAAGGAATACAAACGTCTCAAAAATTAGATCAACAGGAAGTGCAAAACTGCTAAGCAGGGATGGCTAGAGGACAAATGTAAGGATGCAGAGGCTTATCTCACGAGGGGTAAGATAGATACTGCCTACAGGAAAATTAAAGAGACCTTTGGAGAAAAGAGAACCACTTGTATGAATATCAAGAGCTCAGATGGAAACACAGTTCTAAGCAAAGAAGGGAAAGCAGAAAGGTGGAAGGAGTATATAGAGGGTCTATACAAGGGCGATTTACTTGAGGACAATATTATGGAAATGGAAGAGGACGTAGATGAAGATGAAATGGGAGATACGATACTGCGTGAAGAGTTTGATAGAGCACTTAAATACCTGAGTCGAAACAAGGCCCCGGGAGTAGACAACATTCCACTAGAACTACTGACAGCCTTGGGAGAGCCAGTCCTGACAAAACTCTACCATCTGGTGAGCAAGATGTATGAGACAGGTGAAATACCCTCAGACTTCAAGAAGAATATAATAATTCCAATCCCAAAGAAAGCAGGTGCTGACAGATGTGAAAATTACCGAACAATCAGTTTAATAAGTCACGGATGCAAAATACTAACGCGAATTCTTTACAGACGAATGGAAAAACTGGTAGGAGCCGACCTCGGGGAGGATCAGTTTGGATTCCGTAGAAATGTTGGAACACGTGAGACAATACTGACCTTACGCCTTATCTTAGAAGAAAGATTAAGGAAAGGCAAACCTACATTTCTAGCATTTGTAGACTTAGAGAAAGCTTTTGACAATGTTGACTGGAATACTCTCTTCCAAATTCTAAAGCTGGCAGGGGTAAAATACAGGGAGCGAAAGGCTATTTATAATTTGTACAGAAACCAGATGGCAGTTATAAGAGTCGAGGGGCATGAAAGGGAAGCAGTGGTTGGGAAGGGAGTAAGACTGGGTTGTAGCCTATCCCCGATGTTATTCAATCTGTATATTGAGAAAGCAGTAAAGGAAACAAAAGAAAAATTCGAAGTAGGTATTAAAATCCCTGGAGAAGAAATAAAAACTTTGAGGTTCACCCATGACATTGTAATTCTGTCAGAGACAGCAAAGGACTTGGAAGAGCAGTTGAACGGAACGGACAGTGTCTTGAAAGGAGGATACAAGATGAACATCAACAAAAGCAAAACGAGGATAATGGAATGTAGTCGAATTAAGTCGTGTGATGCTGAGGGAATTAGATTAGGAAATGAGACACTTAAAGTAGTAAAGGAATTTTGCTATTTGGGGAGCAAAATAACTGATGATGGTCGAAGTAGAGAGGATATAAAATGTAGACTGGCAATGGCAAGGAAAGCGTTTCTGAAGAAGAGTAATTTGTTAACATCGAGTATAGATTTAAGTGTCAGGAAGTCATTTCTGAAAGTATTTGTATGGAGTGTAGCCATGTGTGGAAATGAAACATGGACGATAAATAGTTTGGACAAGAAGAGAATAGAAGCTTTCGAAATGTGGTGCTACAGAAGAATGCTGAAAATCAGATGGGTAGATCACGTAACTAATCTTTTTTTTTCTTTTTTTTTTTTTTTTTTGGTGTTTAAGGGCGCTCAACTACTGAGGTAATTAGCGCCCAGTCACAATTGTTAGAGCACATAGAATCTAGTAAAACTCAAGGGGGGAGGGGGGGGGGGACACCAGAAAGTTCTTACAAAGAGGCAGATAAAATAAGTGAAAGAGTTAGATGTCTTTGGACAATCCAGTCAAAGTAATGAAACGAAGAACACGAGCAGCTGCTCGAGTGTTAATGCATGACCACAAGGGCACTGCGGGGCTGGGTCACCGGAGAGCAGGTAGCGGTGGCTAAACCGGCAATGCCCAATCCGTAACCTGGTCAGAAGGACCTCTTCTCGCCGAGATGGTCGGGAAGAGGTTGTCCACGCAGTTGGGAACGGTTTTACTGCCCGGAACTTGAGGACCAAGTATCCCACTACAAGGACACAAGCCTCTTACAAACAACCCCACTAACGTCAGATGACGGGACACAATGGGAGGCTGGCCGAGGCAGGAGGACTGCAGCCTTGGCTGCAGAATCAGCAGCCTCATTCCCAGGCACTCCTACATGGCCGGGAACCCACAGAAAGCTGACACGAGAGCCACCCTCAGCGAAAGAATGGAGGGACTGCTGGATCCGTTGCACCAAGAGATGGACCGGAGATGGAGCTCCAAGGCTCTGAAGAGCAGTGAGTGAATCAGAGCAGAGTACATACGATGAATGGCAGTGGCGGCGGGCATACTGAACAGCCTGATGGAGGGCAAAAAGCTCGGCCGTAAAGCTGGAACATTGGTCGAGGAGCCGGTATTTAAAGGTGACGGCCCCGACGACAAAGGCACAGCCGACACCATCGTCAGTTTTGGAGCCATCAGTGTAAATAAAGGTGTGACTGGCAAGTCGCACACGAAGTTCGACAAACCGTGAGCAATACACTGCAGCCGGAGTACCCTCCTTCGGGAGCGAGCTGAGGTCGAGATAAACATGAACCGGAGCCTGGAGCCAAGGTGGTGTCGGGCTCTCACCCTCTCTGAAGGTGGTAGGGAGGGCAAAATCCAATTTTTGAAGCAGGCGACAAAAGCGGACTCCAGGGGGCAGCAGGGCAGACACATACAACCCATACTGACGGTCGAGAGAATCGGCGAAGAAGGACTGATAAGAGGGGTGGTCGGGCATTGACAACAGCCGGCAGGCATACCGACAAAGCAGTACGTCACGCCGATAGGTCAATGGTAATTCGGCAGCTTCAGCATAAAGACTCTCGACGGGACTAGTGTAGAAAGCTCCGGTCGCAAGACGTAAGCCCCTATGGTGGATGGAGTTGAGACGGCGTAAGAGGGATGGCCGAGCAGACGAGTAGACGAGGCTCCCATAATCCAGCTTTGATCGGACTATGGACCGATACAAGCGAAGCAGGACAGTGCGATCTGCTCCCCAAGATGAACCACTAAGAACTCTGAGGACATTAAGGAACGTGTACAACGAGCAGCCAAATAAGAGACGTGTGGAGACCAACACAGTTTCCTGTCCAGTGTGAGCCCTAGAAACTTAGTTGTTTCCACGAATGGGAGAACAACGGGACCGAGATGTAAGGATGGCGGAAGCAACGCTTTATATCGCCAAAAGTTGATGCAAACCATCTTCTTTTCAGAGAACCGGAAACCATTTGCCACACTCCATGAGTATAGGCCGTCTAGACAACGCTGAAGGCAGCGCTCCAGGAGGCATGTTCGCTGGGCACTGCAGTAGATCGCGAAGTCATCGACAAAAAGAGAGCCCTAGACATTAGGTGGAATGCAATCCATAATTGGATTGATCGCTATGGCAAAAATGACTATGCTCAAGACGGAGCCCTGAGGCACTCTGTTCTCCTGGAGGAAGACGTCGGACAATACGGAACCCACACATACCCTAAACTTTCGATCTGTTAAAAAGGAATCAATAAAAAGGGGCAGGCGACCACGTAGACCCCACCTGTGCATAGTGCGGAGGATGCCTCCTCTCCAACAGGTATCATAAGCCTTCTCCAAATCGAAGAACACGGCGACCGTTTGACACTTTCGCAAAAAGTTGCTCATGATTAATGTCGACAAGGTCACAAGGTGGTCAACAGCGGAGCGGCGGCGACGAAAGCCGCATTGAACATTGGTAAGTAGCCATCGAGATTCAAGAATCCAAACTAACCAAGTGTTAACCATGCGCTCCATCACCTTACAGACACAGCTTGTAAGAGAAATGGGGCGGTAACTAGAAGGAAGGTGTCTATCCTTCCCGGGTTTGGGTATAGGAACAACGACGGCGTCACGCCAACGCATGGGGACTTGACCTTCGGTCCAGACGCGATTGTAGGTACGAAGAAGGAAGCTTTTGCCTGCCAGAGAAAGGTGTCCCAGCATCTGAACATGAATGGCATCTGGCCCCGGAGCAGAGGACCGGGACAGTGCAAGTGCACATTCGAGTTCCCGCATAGTAAAGGGGGCAATATAATTTTCCAGATTCAGCGAGTGGAAGGAAGGTCGCCGAGCCTCTTCTGCCTCTTTCCTGGGAAGGAAGGCAGGGTGGTAATGGACGGAGCTTGAAACCTCCGCGAAAAAGCGGCCGAAGGGGTTGGAGATATCCACAGGATCAACAAGGACCTCATCACCTGAAGTCAGGCCAGGTACCGAGGAGTGGGCCTTAATGCCCGACAGCCGGCGCAGGCCACCCCAGACGACAGAAGAGGGAGTAAAACTGTTAAAGGAGCTGGTGAAAGAGGCCCACCAAGCTTTTTTGCTGTCTTTGATGACTCTACAGCATTGCGCTCGGAGTCGTTTGTATCCAATACAATTCGCCAACGTACGATGGCGGCGAAAGGTGCGTAAAGCACGTCGTCGAGCACGGATAGCGTCTCGACAAGCCTCATTCCACCAGGGGATGGAAACGCGATGTATAGAAGAGGCAGTACGAGGAATGGAACGTTCGGCAGCATTGATGATGACAGCTGTGAGGTATTCGACCTGACTGTCACAACTGAGAAAATCGTGGTCCGGAAAGGTCGCCAGGGAGGAGTAAAGTCCCCAGTCAGCGTTCGGTATGTTCCAGCTCGAAGGACGTGGGGATGGGGTGTGGTGCAGGAGACGAACGACACAGGGGAAGTGGTCGCTCGAATAGGTGTCAGAAAGGACATATCACTCGAACCGACGGGCAAGAGTGGTAGAACAGATCGAGAGGTCCAAGTGGGAGTAGGTATGAGTAGAGTCCGAGAGGAAAGTCGGGGTGCCAGTATTGAGGCAGACAAGATTGAGATGGTTGAAGACATCCGCCAAGAGGGAGCCTCTCTGACAGGATGCAGGAGAGCCCCAAAGGGGATGATGGGCATTGAAGTCGCCAAACAATAAAAACGGCGGAGGAAGCTGAACAATCAGGTGCATCGTGTCAGCCCGACTAACTGCGGATGACGATGGAGTGTAGACGGTACAGACAAAAAAAGTAAAGGCAGAAATAGTAATACGGACAGCTATTGCTTGGAGTGGGGTGGTCAATGGGAGGGGATGGTAATAGACATTGTCCCGAACGAGCAACATGACCCCACCACGAGCTGGAATACCGACCACAGGGGGGAGGTCAGACCACTCCGAGGTATAGTGGGTAAAAGCAATACGGTCAGTTGGGCGCAACTTGATTTCCTGGAGACCAAGGACGAGCGGACAGTGCAGGCGGAGGAGCAGTTGTAATTCCTCCCGATTAGATCGAATACCTCTTATGTTCCAATGTAACAAAGCCATCGCTAGTCAGAAAAGAGGGGGAATGAAACGGGTGAAGAGCTGGTCACCTCGACGGCCGCGGAGGGCCAGGTGTCCAGGGAACAACGCCACAACCGGCGGGAGGCGGATCCTGTTCCATCGAGTCGTTGCCAGCGGCGGCCGCTTTCCCGGGTTGCGTAGGAGGGGCAGCATCATTCGCCGATGAGAGGCCAGCTGAGCGCCTGGCAGCAAAGCGTCCCGGCGAAACTGAGGATGGCCGGGAGCAACGACTCACGGATGGAGCGTCAGACGAAACGCGCCGGGGTGGAGAGGGGGATAAAGATTTCTTCTTGGAGGCCTTCTTGGAAGGCCGATGAGGCACGGGGATGGTGGGCTGGACCCGAAGAAGGTCCTCACGCGCGGGGTCCGTTTTGGAACGCCGGACCTCGGAAGCCGGGGTCCGGAACGTTTCCCCGATGGACGCCTGAGAAGAGGATCGCTTCTCAGGCGGCGGAGGGGGAGAAGGAGGAAGGGTGGCCCCCGGGGCAGAGGGGGCAGGGGTTGCGAGGGAGGAGGATTTGGAAGGGAGGGATTTGGGAGGCGGAGGCGTAGACCCCGGATGGGGTGAGGAGGTGGAGGGGGGACAGGATAGGGGTGAGGATACTGTGGAAGGAGTGGACACGACTGAGGCAAACGAAGTTGTCAACGTCACGGGATGGAGGCGGTCATACTTCTTCCTGGCCTCAGAATAAGAGAGACGATCCAAAGTTTTTAATTCTTGAATCTTCTTCTCCTTCTGATACGCGGGGCAGTCAAAAGATCTAGGCGAGTGGATGCCAGGACAATTGACGCACCGAGGTGGTGGGGTGCATGTATATTCCTCACAAAGAGGACGTCCGCAATCGCCACAAAGGGGCTCAGCCTGACACTGTGACGACATGTGCCCAAAGCGCAAACACCGAAAGCAGCGCATAGGAGGCGGGACGTAAGGTCACATGTTGCACTGGTAGCACATCACCTTTACCTTCTCCGGGAGAACGTCCCCCTCGAAGGCGAGGATAAAGGCTCCGGTGTCGATGCGACGGTCTTTGGGGCCGCGCTGAACTCGCCAGATGAAATGCACGCCTCGGCGCTCCAGGTTGGCCCTGAGCTCCTCATCAGTTGCAGCAGGAGGTCACGATGAAAAATAACCCCCTGTGTCCTATTCAGTGCCAGATGCGGGACAACAGACACTGGGACGTCCCCTAGTCGGTCGCACGCCAGGAGCGCCGCCGACTGTGTGGCGGAGGCGGTCTTTATAAGAACGGACCCCAAACGCATTTTACTGAGAGCCTCGATTTCCCCGAAGATGTCCTCGATGTGCTGGACAAAGAACATGGGCTTGGAGGTGGCGAACGTCCCCCCATCAGTCCGAGAACAGACTAAATAGCGGGGGAAGTACTTCGCCCCAAGCCGGCGGGCCTGTCCTTCCTCCCAGGGAGTGGCCAAGGGGGAAAGGGCAGGAGAACCAGAACCAGAGACAGTACCTTTCTTTTTAAAAGACTCTGCCGCAGAGTGACCTGATACATGTTGATGTTTCATCTGCGAAACGTCCACCCCGATACCACCCACTCCGACCAGGGGCTCTCCCCACGGGCGCCACCCAGCCTCAGCAAGGGCCACCTGGCAGGATGACCATTGCCGGGAGTCCCGATGCCCCAAGGAGACGGGCATCTACTCCTTGGCTCAGGTATCAGCAATACGATCCCTGTGTTGTCAGGGGGCTACAACCTAGAGGGTACATGACGACCCCACCACAACGGGCTGGCTACCGTGCTGGATTTCGGGTGCCATGAAAAGTCCATCATGATCGTAGGTGCAGATGGGGACGCACTATGGGCATAACTTGTGCAATCCATCAGGCGTTTAGGCCCAATTTGAGGAATAGTGGGTGTGGTTACAACGCCGTTACAATGCTGAGTGCCAAGGTCTTAGTGCACTGAGGACCAATGATACACCACGTAAGGCGTCCTTCCCCAAAAGGCTCGTACTTCTGTAGAATTTTGAAAAAAGGAGGTCAAACCCCAAGGGGGACCATCACATGGAAGGCCGAAATGGTTGGAACTCCTTTTAGTCGCCTCTTACGACAGGCAGGAATACCTCGGGCCTATTCTTACCCCGTACCCGCAGGGGGGACGTAACTAATGAGGAGGTATTGAATAGAATAGGGGAGAAGAGGAGTTTGTGGCAAAACTTGACACGAAGAAGGGACCAGTCGGTAGAACATGTTCTGAGGCATCAAGGGATCACTAATTTAGCATTGGAGGGCAGCTTGGAGGGTAAAAATCGTAGAGGGAGACCAAGAGATGAAAACACTAAGCAGATTCAGAAGGATGTAGGTTGCAGTAAGTACTGGGAGATGAAGAAGCTTGCACAGGATAGAGTAGCAAGGAGAGCTGCATCAAACCAGTCTCAGGACTGAAGACCACAACAACAACAACGTGAATTATGCTTGTCATCTCGGTTTCAAGGACACACTCAGTTTCTTTAGATGCTGAATGGACCAGTGAAGTAAAGTAGCATCACATGCAGGGTACAAACTCAATTTGCAGCATGATACCAAGGCCTCTAGCTTGGTGCCAAGTCGCACTACAGACTCAGACAACTCTGCAACGATATAAGATCCAAATTTCTCAACAACCACTATCTGTTGGAGAACTGTGGTTCAGATGTTCACTACACAAAGGCAGTAGCTAATCATGTAGTTGCATACATGTGATGTCAACCTGAGGGTTTTAAGGTTAGGGGAGTCTCTCCTTACGGTTAATAATTAATTGCCTACTGAAATCAAAGACATATCAGCAACATTGTTTTCAGAGCAGCATCCTTGCTGATTGGAAAAAGAAAATATTAATGTGGTGAAAGAAAATACTATGGCTTATTAATGGTAATAATGGCCACACAGTACTACAAAGGAAGTTAAGAGTAAACTGGAAGTGAATAGCTGTGAAATCCTAAATTCAGTTTGTAACATATTTTGCAAGGATAGGCCGTAAGTGATTAAAACATGGTAATGGGTGCTCTCATAGACCACCTGAGTATGGAGCTGTACTGCCAGAGAACTTCGGGGAAAACTTGGAGACTGTGATTGCATTTCCTGATCATGCTACTGTAGTAGGGATTGCCTTCAATTTGCCAGCAATAGAATAGGAGAGTCATCCAATTACAACTGGCATCAGAAACAAGGGTTAATTTGCTCTGAAAGCCTTTTCTGAAAATTACCTTGAGCAGGTAGGGAGAACTAATGTGGAGTGCAACACCTTAGACCTCCTAGTAACTAACGGGCTCAAACTTTCATAATCGGTTAACGTAGAGGAGGTCATCATCGATCATAAGGCTCCAATAGCATTGATCAA
The DNA here is from genome assembly GCF_023864275.1 of Schistocerca cancellata. NCBI lineage: Eukaryota > Metazoa > Arthropoda > Insecta > Orthoptera > Acrididae > Schistocerca > Schistocerca cancellata. Next base: position 525,577,023 of record NC_064633.1, read on the forward strand.
CTATGGGTGTTACAAAGGATATTAAGAAAAACAGGAAAATATATTTGCTTAGTAAGCGTGACAGGATACAAATTGTGACACATCTGAGTAGCCACCATCAACTCTGAGGACAAAGATGTAGAGCACAAATGGATAAAAGTCAAAAACATTGCACAATATGCCTGAGACCAATGTTTGTGGTTCAAGGATGTGAGGGATGAGAAAGACCCACATGGTTCAATAGTCATATCAGAAAGTTGCTACCAAAGCAAAGAGAGTTCATCTCCAATCAAGCAACGTTACAATCTAGTCTGCATATAAGCTAAAAAACACGAAAATGAGAAGAGTAAGGAGAGCAATACGAGAAGCTTTCAATGAACTTGAAACAAAATTTTGTCACATGATCTCACTAAAAACCCTACAAAGTTTTGGTTTCAAGTAAAGTCGTTAAGTGGATTGAAACCAACTATTCCACCATTCAGTGACAATATTGACAACAAGTTCAGTGATCATAATGGCAACAAAATGGAGGATGACAGGGAGAAGGTTGAAATACTGATTCAGTCTTCCCAAATTACTTCATGGCAGAAGACTGTAATACAGATCCTTATTTCAACCATCCTAAGAAAGCCAAAATGGCAGATATTGAGGTAAGTGACAGCAGAATAGGAAATCAACTAACATTGCTCAAAAGTGTGAAAGCATCTGCACCACACAAAATACCTGTGAGGGTCTACAGAGGTTATGCGCAAGAACTTAATCCCCTTTTAGCAGGAGTTTATCGCAGGTTGCATGAGCAATGACAGATGCCTAGTGACTAGAAAAAGTGCAGAACATACGTATTTTCAAGAAAGGTTTGACAGATGCACTTAATTACAGGCATATAATGCTGATCTCAAATTTTTTTGTCGAGTTATATCTCTCCTCTAAAAATCAACATGGATTCCAAAAACAGAGATCTTGCAAAAAAATCAGCTTGCTCTGCTCATTCATGAACTCCAGAATGACATAGACAAATACGCCTAAGTTGATGACTTGGTCCTTGACTCCCGGAAGTGATGAAAATATGAGGTTATGGGGTACGAGAGTAGATTTGCGGCTAGCTTCGGGACTTCCTTGCAGATAGAACTCAACAGTCATTCTTAATGGAAGAAAATCATCAAGGTAGAGGTGATTTCAGGAGTTCCCTAAGGAAGTGTGATAGGACTGTTTCCACCTACAATTTATATTAATGATCTACTGGTAAATGTTAAAAGGCAATTTGAGGCCATTCATGGATTATGTTAATTGTCTGTGGGAAGGTTGTAATGTCAGAGGACTTTGGTGAAATGCAGGAAGACTTGCAAAAGGAATGTCAATTCACACAGGGACTGGTAGCTGATCCTAAGTACAAACGCATGCAACATATTGGGTGTAAACGGATGAGGGGATCCACTATTGTTAAACTACTGATAAACTCCAAGAAGCAATATGATACATCTTTTGTCAGAAAAAATCCAGAACTGGTTTTTTTTTTTTTTTTTTTTTTTTTTTTTTTTTTAAATAGAAAATTTCACTTACAAAGTAATGATCCTAGCTCCTATTGAAGTAATCCCCTTGGCTACCTATGCACAGTTGCCAACATTTCTAAATGTGTTCGAAACAAGCAGAGAAATTTTCAACTGCAAAGCTTGTAAGCTCATTTGTCACAGTTCATTTAATGTCTGTGATATCTCAATGAGGCTTTCCTTTCAGGTGCCTTTTCACTCATGAAAACAAGAAAAAATCGCAAGGTGAGAGGTTGTGCGAATATGGTGGATGTGTGATGGCAATAACAGAACTTTTAGCCAGATACTTGGTAACACATAAAGCAGTATGGGGCCTTGCACTGTCATACAGTAAGAACCAGTCCTGAGTAAGCCACAAATCAGGGCAGAAACACTGATTTGCTCGATGCAAACATTTCCAGACTTTGATGTAAACGGTTTGGTTTGCTGTTTGACATGGAAGAAATACTCGTGGTGAACTAATCCTTCACTATCAAAGAATGCAATCGACATTGTCTTTGTTCTCAAAGGTTGTCGTTTGACTTTTTTCAAGGCTGGAGATCCAAGACTTTGCCATTCAGTACTCTGATGTTTTATGTAATGATCACATTGGTAGCACAGCTTTCATGACCAACAATAATCTTTGACAGAAATGTGGCATCACATCTGACTCTACCCGGTAGTTCAGCATAAACTCTTCATACTTCCTCTTTCTGTTTGTCTGTTAGTTTCATTTCCCTAAATCTTCACATACAATGTTACAACAAACATCACGGTTCAAATTAAGTTGTTCCGATATCACATGCACAGTTACACGATGGCCTTCTTGCAATAACTGCCTACACATTCAGATCTGGGATCGTATTGCACTGAATCCCTGCTGTCACGAAACCATTTGTGCCACGCGAAAACATGGGTTCTTGAAAATGCCCCACCTGCATATCCTTGCTTAATCATTGTACACATTTCACTAGGGGTTTTCCTGAGCTTAACGCAGAACTTAATGTTTACTCTTTGTTCGCAACCAGCATTCATTGTGCAACTGTAACTAATGTGCCAGGAATCAAAACAGTGTGTTGCTAAGCACAATCCTGCTACCCAGTGCGTTTGCGCAGAAACATGGCCAAGGCCACTTCAAGGGGACATACATATATAACATAAAACATACATTTGTTCCTTTTTAGTACTGCAAACTCATAAACAAACAAAAGAAACCTGACTTAGAAATTTCTGACAAACGGAGTATATCTTGTGCCAGTGGAAACACAATGTCAACACAGCCGAGGTAAACAATGCAGAATATATTTACATGAATATTAAAGAACTTAAGTCCCTGTCATGGAGTGTTAAGTTAGATTCAAATGAAAGTTCGTCTGGTAGTCCCAAACAAGAAAGACACATAACGATTAAGTGGTCAAAGGGCAAAGTGAGTAACAAAAAGGTTAAAGTTCAGGATCACTTAGAATGATAAGAAGTTAGTGAACGACACAATCAGTCGGAGCCTTGGCAAAGGGAGAGCAGATGCACTTGATTGGCATGAGGTCACAGCCTGAAGGGAGAAAAGTCACTGCCCTAACCTTAGTACACATTAGAAGATAAACACAGCATGGCGGCTGTCCAGCGACGATTCCTTTGTGAGACAAACGGGCTGCAGATGCAGCCAGCACCTGGCCCAGAGAGTAAGAATGAGCAGCTAGATCGACAGCTGAGACGAAACTCTGATCCGAGGTTCAACGCCTAGATACTGTCATAGCACAAGGATTCAGAGTTAGCTGCTGGCAGGTGTGTGACGTGTCGTAGGAAAATATTGCCCATGATCACAGCGCTGTGGTCACGGAAGTGTGCTCTACTGGCAGCAGCAGACTTCACACATCTCACGGTGGTTAGCAGAGACTCCATGTACAACAAATCGGCATGTGACTGTTGTTGTCCGGTAGATTTACTAACATGCACGACAAGCACAGATCAGTGTTCAGCATTCAGGCACTTGTGCCTGTTATGGCAAACAATGCCTGAGCCACCCACAAGATGCAAGTGTGTTGAAGGTTTACAGGTTGCTGTCTTGTATCGAAGGGAAAGAAAAAATTCCTTATCGCCAACTGATAAGGACGAAACTTGGAAAGGTGGGACTGGAGCAGGTGAAAATGTTGACTGATCCTCAAATGATTGCGCAAGACAGAGAAGCTGTCGCCAATGGTGAGACGAAACTTGTAAAGGAGGCACTGAAGCCAGTAAAAACATTTACTCATTACCAAATGGTGGGACAAGAACTGAGAGAGGTTGGGGATTGGGCAGACGGCGGTGTTGCTGGGGCTGAAAAATTCCTCATTGCCAATTTGATATGGGGCAAAAACTGGGGAGGGGGCTAGATGCACTTGGTTGGTGTAAGGGTCTGAGTGGTCAATGTTACAAGAGAGGCATTGTATATCATGAAGAGGTTTATTGTTGATATTCTGTGAGTGTTTGTTCAAAGAAGAGCTGGGCAACACATTTCTTTACCTCACATTTGACTTGTTATACAACCATGATCAGAAAATGAGAAAAATTAGGGCATGTAGGGACCAGAAGGTACCTCTGCCACACACCGTAAGGTGGCTTGTGGAATACAGAAGTAGATGTACAACCAGCATCCATTTGAACCTGTTAACTAAAGTCAAGTCTTAATCGCCACCTATAAGTTTTATCCCCACACTAACTAGTTAACAATATCTTGCAGGCTCAGGATTTGTCTAACCAATTTACTCTTTCTTTTAGTCAAGCTGTGCCATAAAATTTTTCAGGGTGTCTACGTGGACAAGGAAAAAAAAATCCCAGATTTTTCCCGGTTAAAAATACACTTTCTCCGGGGCGAAAATACCCTTTTTCCATGTTAAGTGACCGTATACCATTCCTTGGCACTGTAAAACTCATCCTTTGAATGTTTATGGTTTTATAGAAAGACGTAGAATTTCCTGCCACTTAAGAAGACGAAACTCGGGGGGGGGGGGGGGGGGGGGGGGGGGGGGGGGAGAACACGCTTTGAAACACCTTTGATGTGCAGCAATATGTACGCTGCATATTTTCCTATTACGAGGGCATAAATTCGAATTCCACCAAATACCGCATGTTGCACCGCATGTTGCTTTCCAAAGCATTGAAATCGAGATTGCGATGCGCTTTTGTAAGCCGCTCATCACTCATGTCACGTGATCTCGCCAGCTGATGACAGCATAGAACACATGATGTAGTCAGCCAATAGCAAGATCACTCTTAAGTAGTGCAAAAACACAAATAAGAAAAGTTAATGGTTTAAATTAATATACATAGCATTCACATATAATACTGGTCTCCAAGATTAATAGCTGGAAGAGTAGCTAAGCTTCCACATATAATGTTGATCTTTTCTGCGCGTGATACTCTTTAAGATACATCACACAAATGTTCCAGTAAAATTTTTAATAATGACGTAAATGTTTGATCTTCTGAGCTCGAAATTCTTTTAAATGGCCATTCTCAAAGAATTGATTTTTAAATGAGAGTCAAACGCTTTGTTATTTAAGAAATTCATCGTACATTCTCGCACATAGTTCATCTTGCATAAAAGGAAATTTGCTTTTAATGTATGTCACGCTTTTCAAACCACCGTTCGCAATATTTTCCCGCTACCTGTTAGAAATAGGTTTGTTTCAGCAGTTGCAAGAGAGCGCCAGATAACAGTCGTCACCACGCGATGACGCAGAAAGGCCATATGTTCATACGTGCAAAACATTAAAAGATCTTACATTATGTCATAAAAGAAACACGACATCAAAGGATACTTCAAGAGCATCGGAATTTTGTGAACCATACAAAATGCATAATTCGGCTTAAAGTGCACATTCGTATGTCCAGATTCGGATGTAAATTTTCTTGTAGTACCAGTATTGCATTATCTCATGTTTGGTTCTTTATTATGGCATAATGTCATACGTGCACTTGAAATCAGCGAACAGTTGAAACCAGCCTACAGTGTGAAATTAAACAGTTCGTTTCAAATAAACTGACTGCCTCAGCAGAAGAGATTAATAAAAGCCAAATCTCTTTAGCAAACCGACAAAAATAACTTCATTGTTCCGCAAGGCGATTAATGCTTGACTGTCAGAAAGGTGGAAATAAAATCTGAAACTAATGACATATTTTAGCCATCCGTAATTATGCGAACGTATTTTAATTCATTTGATATCTCCCGGTCACAAAAATCCGTTTTATCATTTAACATGAGAGCAATAAACGAAGAGGAAACAACAAAATCACTGAACGTAAACACAGGTCACATGGAGATGGCGCACCTCCCCACCACAACTCAGACTGCTCTGTGCATCAGGCCCGGATTTACTATATTTCCGAACCGGGGCAATATTAGGTAGTGGCGCCAAGCCACACTTCTGTAATAAGAAGTGGGAGAGGATACTACTCATACGCAACTCAACTACGCATGAACAAGAGCCCGCCCGCAACTGTTCAAAGGAATCTCATTTAAACAGTTGTCACGTCACGCTCATCGGAGTCAATTTGTTGTTATGAAGCATTGCATAGTCTTCCAAAAGCCTTTGACACATTTTGCTGTTGGCAGACACTTGTATAACAACTGTGTTTTGTTGTTGTATACGGCGCATTTCCTTTGCAACTTAAGATTCCCCCCCCCCCCCCCCTTCTCGTTCATGTTTCATTGTTTCAGTGTTATTCTGCAGTAGCGGGGTACAGTAATAGCCTTTGTTAGAGTATTGGTTCTTACCACTCAAAATCACAAAAATTTAACTGAAACAATGAAAAATTTCCGGAATTGTAAACAATTCCCGGGTTTTTCCCGGATCTCCTGGGTCGTATACACCCCATTTTTTTCATTAGATATCTAATCTACTTATCAGATCTATAGAATTCTTTTGTAACAACACATTTCTAAAGCTTGTATTCCCTTCTTGGCTACTCTCCAGAGAAAATACCTCCAGAAAAGACTGCCTATCACTTGAATATATATTTGATGTTAACAAATTCTTCTATTTCAGGAAACTTTTTTTGCCCTTGCCAGCCTGCATTTCACATCTGGCACACGTAGGTATGTTACTTTGCACCACCAAGAGCAGAATTTGTCCACTACTTTCAGCACCTCAATTCCAAATTTCATTCCCTCAGCATGCTCGATTTAGGGTAACGAAACTCAAATACCCTTATTTTACTTTTATTTACATTCACCTTATATTCTCTCTCTCTCTCTCTCTCTCTCTCTCTCTCTCTCTCTCTCTCTCTCTCTCTTAAGGCACTATCCACAACACTCACTGCTCTTGGAAGTCGTTTGTTATCTCTACCATAATGACAATGTCATGGACAAACCTTAAAAGTTTGTGTCTTGTCCCAAACTTTCATTCCTTTTCCACACTTATCTTTGGTTTCTTTCACTGTCTGTCCAATGAACACACTAAATAACATGGAGGACAGGCTATAAGCTAGTCTCACTCCCTTCTCCATTACTGCCCTCCCTGCACATAATTTGGCTGTTAGAGCTGTATCATGTATAGTTCTTCCTCCTGGGGCAAGTGCTGAGTGTGTCTCTGCCAGCAGTATCTTTGCAGCATAATACAGTAGGATGAACAACAAATGAGAATATTCAGTATTGCGTTCTGTTGAGCAGCTGAAAATGGAGAAAACTGAAGAACTAAGCTTACCACTATCAACAAAGGAGAAAAAATTCCTTCTCATTTAGAATGGCAATTGTGTGAGAGACAAAATTTTAATTGGTAGTTAGAAAACCAAATAAACAACAATAGCTCTGCTACATATAATTTTAATTTCAACAGGCATCATAACATGTTACTTACATCATGATAACATTTTTTAGCCACCTTCATTATCTGGCAAACATTTACAGAGATAATTTTATATTTTCTGCATAAAAACTGCAAAGAGAAAGCACAGATATTGGGAATGACAGAAATCAAAAGGGAGGCAGAAAATCTGAGCTTGATGGCTGATTGACAGATGAAGCACTAGGTCAGTTTGTGCTGACCCTAAATACAGGGTGCGACCAATAAGTAATAAGACTGAATTAATTAATTAATTAATTTTTTTAACTAACTGGTGCAAATCCTTAGTATTCCTCGAAGTAGCACCCTTGGCTTTGACACACCACATATAAACCAATTCCCACAGCACATATATCTTCTGAAAATCGCTTCTGTGATCCTCTTCAGACATTTTTGACATCTTCCACAGAGCCGAATCAGTGTCCCTTGAGGTCCCCCTTGAGCCGGGGAAAAGAGGAAGAAGTGTGCCGGGGACAGATCTGGACTGTAAGGAGAGTGATCCTTCAATCCTTGAAGCTGATGGGTGACCGGCACACTGGTCGTCTTCGACGAGCTCCGGTGCTCCCGGAACAGCTTGTGCCACTCAAACACTATTGAGCGGCTCAGAGCATCACCCCTGTAGGCGTCCTTAATCATTCCAAGGGTCTCCGTCATGATTTTCTCTAGTTTAATGCAGAATTTTATGTCACAGCACTGCTTAAGGTTTTTCTCCATCTTGAAATGCGACCGTTCTGCTAAACAAAGGACCACAAAAATCAACGTGCTCACCCTCCGGTTCCCCGCAGGCAACTGGAAAAAATATCAATCTCTCTGGAAGATTCCCCACTATCATGCCCAGGCAGTCCAATCCCCCTCCACCTCTCCATTCACGCTACAGAAATTCAGTCCTACTACTTATTGATCACATCCTGTATATCTGTCTCATTACTCATTATCTAATAGCCATTTGTTTAGTCAAACTTCTGATGGAATTTCTATACACATTATTAAAATACAAGCTCTTTGTAAATTTTAACTGACATCTCCAAGAACAGAAATATTTTACTGAGCAAAGTGGAGACTGTTTATGTGTTTATTTATTTTTTGACCTGTAATCTTTTCTGGAGCACCCACTGTGAACAGATTTCAGCTGGAAAGAAAGATGTTGCATAGTCTCTCTGCTAGGACAGACCCTGGAAAAGGCAAGGCCACTCTGTGCCAACAAATAATGCTACCTATTTCTTTTTACTGCTGACCAATGGTCTTTGAAAATTAATTACTGATTGTGGTGTAAAATACTGCCTACACTACAAGAAGATTTTGGTCATTTTCAGTATAAGAATATACAGAGTAGAAACAACTGTAAACACAACAAAGATCCAAAGAGGCTACATAAGTACTCATCCACAGATCACGAGGCAGTGTTTAGTAAATGCGAGAAAATTACAGTGATGCTCAACATGTCAATGGCAGTTGCTACAAGACAGAGGTGTTGTGTATCATGGGGGAATGTTGCTGCTGAAATTCTAAGAGTCTACGTTTGGAGAAGAGTTGGGCGACATATAACTTCCTCCCATACGTGTCTCGCAAAATGAAGAAGAAAAGAATAAGAGAAATTAGAGCCCATATGGAAGTTTATTGACATTCATTCTTCCCATGCACCATTCGTGAACATAACAGGTAAGAGGAAAAATGATAGTGGTACCAGAAATGCCCTCTGACACACACTGTTATGTGGCTCCACCTACAGAAGGGGCAAAAGATGAACACAGATGGAGCCTGTCACAATTGCTGACTCTACTGTTAATCAGTGGGCTACTGCCTTTTATCTTTTATTTCATACAGATCATACTTCCCGTAGTTGCTCGACAGCAAAGAAGCTAGAACAAAGTTACATGTAAATGGTACATTCAGGCCAAACCTAACATTTGTAACATTTTCTTGATGAAATTTTTGTTTGAATCTGCGTGACAGCAAACAAATGAGAGAACATGCTGAAGAAGGTGTAAGCAGTTCCTCTTTTAGAACCACAGTCGCATGAGAACTCTTAAACAACCTTGTAACTGATAGCCCATAGTGCACTGTGATTGTCTCTACGTGTGTACTATACTAAAAAGGCCAAAAACGGAGAGTACAATACATTTAAGCAAAGATTAGTCACGCCAAGAAAAGAAGTGTTTACACAAAATATCTACCCCATATATATATGTCCTATTTGTACTATCTCCTTTGCCTAAATTACATGCTAGAACACCATTAAAATCATTTGCTAGTGCTCGGTAAGTCGAGAACAGTAAGCCGAGAGCAATGCTGACATACCAAGGGGGTCATATAGTATCCATTCCAGCCTCATAGTGACACAGCACCAGTCTAAGTAGTCCTGAGGCTTGTCAGAAATCAGTAAGTGGATGAGTAAGTTGCAAATTATTAAACATAGTGGACTGTATTGGAAAGTACCGTATCTCTAAAATCATCCTTGTGTTTGCTGGAAGTGATTTGAAGGATCTTAAATCAAGATGACTAAATAAGAATATAAATCCTGCTCCTATCGAATAACATCACACCATTCTCAGTCTTAAGTTATCTTTAAAAAGGCAAGAGTGAAAGTTTTTGAACTCAACAAGAACCACATTATGTTATTGTTTTTACTTCTGATAATGTTCTTAACATACTTTTCTGAATAAATAATTTGTGCACCTACCTCTGAATGTGCTATATTTATAGCAGTAAGTGAATTTAAATTTCGGAGTGCCATGAGGGACTCATCTGTGATGTGGGTGCAACCCCCTACATCCAGTTCACTTAACAATGGGCAATATCGGCTGACAGAAATAATCACTTCATCAGTTACTGCAAAAATTCTTCTCATGGACAGTTTTGACAGGTAAGGAAGACTCTGAAATAACTGAGACAGAGCTGCAAAACAAAAACAAAAAAACAATAAAAAAGAGTAACAATGTTATCCTAACATAAATTCCAGCACAGAAACAAGAAAAGGAGCTGACAACCACTCAGCTACATATGAAATACAGGCAATGCACAGGTACACAAAAAAATCAAATAATTGCTAGTTTCCTAAATCCATTATTGACAAGCAGAGTATGAGAGTGGCAAAAATGGGAAGTCTGCTGTCTACATGACCATATTGGAGGAACAAACTGAAAGAGGGAAGAACAAAGAAGGCGAAGCTGAGAGAATGGGTAGAGGATGGCGAGAGAGAAAACTAGTTAAGTATGAGTGTACAGAACAGATCTTGCAACTGGGTCATGGACTGCGAGTGGAGCGTAAGTGGTATATGGATGGACTAAGATATTACAGAGGCTGGAATGAAGGTCAGAGTTGAGTAATTTCATGTTTGTTGATTTCTTAGGATGGACAGAATGTGTGACTGCTATGTACAGATGCAGGTGGAGCTGTGGAACTGTTAGCAAACAGCTGAACATGCTGATGGCTGCGGTCAGCCATCTTCAGGCTGCTGCCTCAGAGTGTAGCGGCTGTGGGGAGTCTGGTCTGTCACCCATATGTTACATGCTTCACCCACAGTCCCTGTTGATGAGACATCTTCGCGGGTACTGGGCGTGGTTGGGCCACCCTCTCCCCAAGAGGAATGGTGGGTTCAACGGTATTCGTGTCGCACGAGGCGAAGGGTCAATGTGGAGGCTGGCCGTGAGGTGTCGCCCGCTCTGCCTGTGAGTGGACATGTGGCCATGGACATGTGGCTGCTCCTTCAGCAAGGTCTGAGCAGGCACACGGGGGGGGGGGGGGGGGGGGGGGGGGGGGGGGGGGGGGGTTTAGTGATTGGGAGCTCCAATGTTAAGTGGGTGATGGAGCCCCTTACGGCAATAGCAGAAATGTCAGAAGGCCAATGTTCACTCAGTCTGCTTGCCGGGGGGGTCTCATCCGAGATGTGGAGGACGCCGCGCCGGCGGCGACAGAATGCACTGGGTGCTCCCGACTGCAAATTGTTGCTCATGTTGGCACCAATGGCTCCTGCCATCTGGGTTCAGATGTCATCCTCCGTTATACAGGCGGTTGGCGGAGTTGGTGAAGGTGGAAAGCCTCGCTCACGGGGTGAAATCTGAGCTAACTATTTGTAGCATCGTTTCCAGAACTGATCGCGGTCCTCTGGTTTGGAGCCTACTGGAAGACTTAAACCAGAGGCTCAGACGATTCTGTGGAGCTCTAGTGTGCAAATTTGTCGACCTCTGCTATCGGGTGGAGAAATGTAGGGCCCCCCTGAATAGGTCAGGTGTGCACTACATGCAGGAAGCAGCTACAAGGGCAGCAGAGTACATGTGGAACGCACATGTGGGTTTTTTAGGTTAGAGAATTCTATGTTTATAATGGGTGGCAGGGACAAAGAATCCAGTGAAATTTTTTTAAGTGCATCATCTGAAAACTACCTTGAGCAGTTAAACAGAGAACCGACTCATGGCAATAACATATTAGACATTCTGGTGACAAACAGACCCGAACTATTTGAAACAGTTAAAGTAGAACAGGGAATCAGTGATCATAAAGCGGTTACTGCATCGATGATTTCAGCCATAAATAGAAATATTAAAAACGGTAGGAAGATTTTTTTCTGTTTAGCAAAGGTGACAAAAAGCAGATTTCAGAGTTCTTGGCGGCTCTACACAAAAGTTTTATCTCAAGTACAGATAGTGTTGAGGATCAGTGGACAAAGTTGAAAACCATCGTACAATATGCATTAGATGAGTATGTGCAAAGCAAGATCGTAAGAGATGGAAAAGAACCACTGTGGTACAACAACCGAGTTTGAAAACTGCGACGGAAGCAAAGAGAATGTCACAGCAAACATAAACATAACCAAAGCCTTGCAGACAAACAAAAATTACACGAAGCAAAATGTAGTGTGAGGAGGGCTATGCAAGAGGCATTCAACGAATTCGAAAGTAAAGTTCTATGTAATGACTTGGCAGAAACTCCTAAGAAATTTTGGTCTTATGACAAAGCAGTAGGTGAATCAAAACAAAATGTCTAGACACACTGTGACCAAAATGGTACTGAAACAGAGGATGACCGACTAATGGCCAAAATACTAAATGTCTTTTTCCAAAGCTGTTTCACAGAGGACGACTGTACTGTAGTTCCTTCTCTAGATTGTCACACAGATGACAAAATGGTAGATATCGAAATAGATGGCAGAGGTATACAAAATCAATTAAAATTGCTCAAAAGAGGAAAGGCCGCTGGACCTGATGGGATACCAGTTCGATTTTACACAGAGTACGTGAAGGAACTTGCCCCCCTTCTTGCAGCCGTGTACTGCAGGTCTCTAGAAGAGCGTAGCATTCCAAAAGATTGGAAAAGGACACAGGTCATCCCCGTTTTCAAGAAGGGACGTCGAACAGATATGCAGAACTATAGACCTATATCTCTAACGTCGATCAGTTGCAGAATTTTGGAACACACATTATGTTCGAGTATAATGACTTTTCTGGAGACTAGAAATCTACTCTGTAGGAATCAGCATGGGTTTCAAAAAATACGATCGTGTGAAAACCAGCTCACGCTATTCGTCCACGAGACTCAGAGGGCCATAGACACGGGTTCCCACGTAGATGCCTTGTTTCTTGACTTCCAAAAGGCATTTGATACAGTTCCCCACAGTCGTTTAATGATCAAAGTAAGAGCATATGGACTATCAGACCAATTGTGTGATTGGATTGAAGAGCTCCTAGATAACAGAACGCAGCATGTCATTCTCAACGGAGAGGAGTCTTCTGAAGTAAGAGTGATTTCAGGTGTGCCGTACGGGAGTGTTCTAGGACTGTTGCACACAATAAGCAGCTGCGATACTACCTCCACTCTGTCTGGGTGCAGGAAAAATAAATTTTGCACCCCACTCGAGTGTGATGCTTTCCACACCAAAAGTGTTTCTATTTTCAAATATCAAGCTGCAGAAAAAGAGAAAATCACAGAAGCAACAGAAGATTTGCTTGTGGCTCTTTATGGGTGTCTCTAACATTTCTATGGACAAGTTGTGATATCTTTGCTTTTCTAAAGCTGCTACAAACACCAAATTTGATTTGGCATGCTTATCTCCAACAGGGAATGTAGTCCAATATCATGCATATAGAGTTTACCTGCAAGTTCAAACGATGACGAGGTATGAAAAGGACGTCCTTGAGCAATGCCGGAAGAAGTATACTGGCGGTCTAATGCCAGTGCCAATGAGTAAAGAACCAGCTCCACAGGCATTGTTAAGCGTGACTTCATGCAAATGCAGAAAGACTTGTGGCAACAAATACAGCTGCAAAAAAGCAGGACTTTGATGCTCCACTGTATGCATTCACTGTGGATTTGAATCATGCAGTAAGGCAACAGAGGTTGAATTCATCACAGAAGAAGGAAAGTTAAATGATCCACTGCCTGTCAGTTGATGTACTGAACTGTGCATATTAACCACATCTGAGCCAAAGCAACAGAAATGGATGAATTTTCCACCTAAAATTTTGTGTATATAGTTAAAATAAAAGTTGAGATTTATTCTTAAACTGTATTCTGTTGGAATATAAGTATAGGTAAAAGTGTTGAAAATATTTATTCCCCTGAAATTACATTAATCTCATAAACTGTGCGTATACACTGCATACGTAATGGCTTAAAGATGATGATTTATTCAGGAGTACTATTTTTGACTAAGGATGGTGTTTTCAGTTTCGCACCCACTTTCATTAAAATTGTTAATGCAACATTCCTCAGTCAGTACAGGACGTAATTATAAATATTCTGCACAAATCTTCAGGGAAATTAAATCCTCTACAATACTTATTATTGTACACTGTGCAGAAAACTGCGTTACAAAAAATGGCGTTAAGGTGAAACCACTGGTATCTCTATCTTTTTGCAATTTCTTAGTATTTTTGCAGATTTTCACTGCCTTATATCTCAGTAGCTGTTTGCCACCAGATTATGTATGAAATTTTCATGAAATTTAACGCTATTTACAACTGATAATGGGATACTTCTCTCTAAAACGAACTGGAAGTGAGTTGCTGAGGAAAAACTGAAAAAAGTGAAATTTCTTAGCAGTTTTTACAAGATGGCGGGTGACACACAAGGGGGAAAAGGTTTTTAGTTTTAACTTAGATTTTTCACGAGAGGGGTACTACACACACACATATACACAAAAATCGAAATTACTCCATGTCACGCCAGAATGTTGGAAATTTTGTGATATGTAAGTAATGTTCTTCAAACATTTACTGACTTATATATGTTATTCAAATTACGCCCGGCACTGTATGATCTGTACATTTTATTGATTTTCAGTTCACCTTGCACTTGATAATGGCTACAAAGCCAAAATCACAATTTTGTGGAATAAATTTACAATCAAATGGCAGAAATTTCATACAAAAAGTACAAACATTACATTTCCTGCTCTCGGGTAAAATATTTCAGAGGTAAAATAGTCCCCCCATTCAGATCTCGAGGTGTGGACTACATCAGAAAAACAATTCTGACATTTTAGCAATGGAGGTGTGGAATGCTTGGTCCCTTAAATAAGTAGGTGAGTTAGAGAATTTAACAAGAGAAATGGGTGGGTTAAAGTTAGATATAGCAGAATCCCATTCAATACTGGATTGTTGTTGTTGTTGTTGTTGTTGTTGTTGTTGTTGTTGTGGTCTCCAGTCCAGAGACTGGTTTGATGCAGCTCTCCATGCTACTCTATCCTGTGCAAGCTTCTTCATCTCCCAGTACCTAGTGCAACCTACATCCTTCTGAATCTGTTTAGTGTATTATTCCTTGGTCTTCCTCTACAATTTTTACCCTTCACACTGCCCTCCAGTACTAAATTGGTGATCCCTTGATGCCTCAGAACATGTCCTACCAACCGATCCCTTATTCTAGTCAAGTTGAGCCACAAACTTCTCTTCTCCCCAATTCTATTCAACACCACCTCATTAGTTATGTGATCTACCCATCTAATCTTCAGCATTCTTCTGTAGCACCACATTTCAAAAGCTTCTATTCTCTTCTTGTCCAAACTATTAATCGTCCATGTTCTCAATACTGGATTATCAGCACAAAACCACGGAGTAACCAAATAGGGGTAATGGAGTATGTCTAATTCCAGTAGTACACATTTAAATATCTACTAGCTCCACAGACGATGAAGAGATTGAAAGAATGTATGGTGAGATAAAAGTAAATTATTCAAATAGTTAAGGGAAATGAAAGTTTAATTGTGATGTGGGACATAAGTTCAATAATGGCAAATGAAAGAGAATGAAAAGTAGTTGGAGAACATGGACTGGGGGGAAATAAAAGCAAGTGAAGCCACCTGGCAGAATTTGACAAAGCACAAGTTAATTATTGCAAACACTTGGTTTGAGAATCATGAAAAAAGGTTTACACTTTGAAGAGACCTTGACACACCAGAAGGTTTCAGGGATGTATTATAACAATAAGTAAGAGGTTTTGAAACCAAATTTAAACTGCAAAACCTATGCAGGACCGGATGTGTGTTGACCATAATTTATTGGTTATGATCTGTAGATTCAAACTAAAACACAGAGGGGAAGGAAAATAAGAAGGTAGGACATGAATAAGTAGAAATAACAAGAGGTCAATAATAGTTTCAACAGCAGCATTTGACAACAATCGTCTGAAATCCGTAAAAAGCAATAAAATAGAAGCCTCAAAATCAGTCCTGGATAACACACAAGATACTGAATGTAACTGATGAAAGGAGAAAATATAAAAATGCAATTAATGAAACAGCCAATACCCAACACAGACATCTATAAAATTAGGTGGACAAAAAGTGCAATATAGGTAAGCAGGAATGGCTAGAGACAGAATGCAAAGCTATAGAAGTATGCATGACAATGAGGAAGACAGATACTGCCTATAGCAAAATTTAAAAAAAGATTTGGAGAAAGAGACATAGCTGTATGAATATCCAGAGCTCAGTGGCAAGCCAGTATTAAGCAAAGGAAGGAAAGCTGTATGGTGGAAGGGATATATAGAAGAGCTAAGCAAAAAGTAAAAATCTGCTGCTAATATTTTCTCAGACTTCACTGTGCATATGGAGATGTGTCCATGGATATCGGGAGTATTAAGAGACAAGCACTGTAGATGGGCTTCAAAATGATTGCCCTCAAACTTCTCCACTGTATCCAACAAGGAAAGAGTTCACAAAATCATCATAACAAGCAGACATTTCACAGTAAATAAAATTGTTCCAAAATGCAATTGAACATCATGCTGTGTAGAAAATGATTAGAGAATCTGTCTTGTTAAAAAATTTTTACCCACTGAATCATATTTATTGACCAAGTATCACAAAGTTTAAAATAGAAGTACCACTCACAGCTTTCTTCTTGAGTTCTAAATGAAGGACATGATTTGTTGAGTATTGTGACACGCGATTATAGCTGGCTCCAAGATTTCCCATCAAAAGAGAAAGCAAGGACAGTATGATCTTCCGGGAAAGTTATAGGCACTGCAGTGGACTGCATTCTCACTGATCTTCAACCTGAGTTAACCATAAATGCTGTCTGCCAAAAACCAGAAGATTTTGAAGCTCCATCAGGCACTGAGCAATAAACGCTGCAGGAAGATCATCCTGCAGTATGATAATGAGTGGCCTCATACAGCTTCTGTCACTGCACAACATTAGGACATCAGTCTGGTACTGTATTTCCCACTCTCCCTATAGCTCTGACTTGGCACCCTCCGGCTGTCTTCTTGTCATTTCTGTAAAAGAACAGCTGTGAGGCCAAAACTACAGGACACTAGATTATATCCAGAAAATGGTGTCAGTGTCTTTGGACAGCTGGAATGAATGGCTGCAACAAGGAAATTTCCACTTTCAGAATAGTGGGGAAAATGTTAGAAAACATGTGGAGACTGTCAAAAAATGGCAGAACAGTCTGTATACTAAAAGGAAGTACAGAGCTTATCTAAAAAAAAATTAATATTCATAACAATGGGTTGCTCATGATTTAGTATGACCCTTTTATGGGGGCATGTTGAAAAGTAATGCCTCTGAATTTTTATGTGAAGACCCTTACAGCTTTATAAATAAAACGAATGTTATTAACAATCAACATCTTTCTTTTTATGCCTACTTGCTTGCAGCTCTCTGTCTCTAGAGGGCTCCGAACTGTACCTTGGGTTCACCATCATCAATAATCTTCCACAGAGTTCCAGATTATCCTCATCCAAATTTCATCTGTTTCCAGAAGTTAAAGATCACCTTCGAGGACTTCCCTTTGGCAGTGTTTAAGCAGTGCAAGCAGAGGTGAGGCTGTGGTTCTGTGAACAAACTCCAACAATTGAACAGATGGTATAAACAAACTGGCCTCTTGTTGGTAGAAATGTGTTAGTTGCCAGGGAGATTACGTTAAGAAATAAATATGTAGACATGTAGAATAAAATGTAGAATGTTAATAACATTCTTTTCATTAAAAAGCTTTCAGAGTTTTCATATAAAAAATTCAGAGGCATTATTTTTAACCACTCTTTTTCTTTTAAAAAAAATTACAAATGTGCAATGAAATCATATTACCTGTTACTGACAAGTTTCTTATTTGATTACGACCAGGATTGAGGTCGAGCTTTCTGAGCTGTTGACAGACTGAAACAGCTTCCAAGGATTTATTGTCAATTTCACATTCACTCAAATCTAGTTTGGTAATTCCTGGATGCAACAAAGAGGATAAACTATTATTACTAATGTTACCCCTCTTTGTGAAGACTACAAGAATCCTAGTTTTAAGATTAGGTGGTAGTAATTTTAGTGAGCCACAATCGCATCTATTGCTGCTCACTATAGTTTC
The DNA here is from genome assembly GCF_023864275.1 of Schistocerca cancellata. NCBI lineage: Eukaryota > Metazoa > Arthropoda > Insecta > Orthoptera > Acrididae > Schistocerca > Schistocerca cancellata. The sequence continues at coordinate 525,595,143 of NC_064633.1, forward strand.
AATGCACCTGAAACATGGAAACAAAGCTAATAAATACATAGAATTCCCAGGAATAACATATTACAGTCTACTTACCACAATAAAATAAAAGCACAAGGTTCAATATGATTATGGGCAGAACATAATGACAGATTAACAAGGACGGAAATGTCAAATATTATGAAAATGCATTCAATGCAGTTTCCTAAAAAGAACGCTTTAAATAGCCAGAACTCTGTCATACAATCTGATCCCCATTTAACTGGAGTTGTCTGCAGCTTTTGTATTAAGCCTCGCCATGTGATAGTCACACCCTCTACTAGTGTTATAAATATGAATGTCTTTGAAAATTTTATTGTACTTATTGCATTTAAAAATCAGTTGGACAGTTTTATGAATATTTAATGATATCAGTATGAGTAATTTCTTACATCCATATATCAGTGGTTTGATTTGGTATAAAAAGCTACCAAACTCTCTAAGAATGTACACGGGAAATGTTTTTAAAACAAAATTAAAATCTTTTCTAATAGAAAAATGTTTATATTCTTTCAATGAATTTTAAGATAGTGATTGTAACATGAGGCATTAGCATATCAGTTGTAATATGATGAATGTAAAAAATAGACATAAGAAGCAACAGCTACAGAATACAGTGTATTTTATAAGTATAAATATAACCATAGTATTAAGTCTGACGTTTGCAAAAGCCATCATTACCATGGCTCCACGCAAAGAAAATGTAAATAAATAAATAACCATCCTTTTATGTGACACGCTATCACTGTGATTTCTCAGAATTCTTACTGCTTTTTAATTATAGGCACTTTATTTATGTGTCAGGCTGCTGCACCTTCCCATACTTCAATTCCATACACAGTATGAGGTATGGACACACAAGTGCAAAATATACTACACAGAATTTGTGACAATGTCCTCATTGCATAGACTGACATTCTTAATTTTTGTTCCCTGAGAGAAGTGCTACTAAGCAGTTCACTATCTTCCATTTATTCCTCCATTTATCTTTATTTTCATGTCAGACAGATGCCGGTTGTGTAACAAATGTCTCCTCACAGAGACGAGTTGTTCATACACTGACCACTCACATACCACAAGATCTGCACCTCATACTCATAGTCATTGCCTTTACCAATACGATAAAGGTTTGTCACCTGAGGCCCACAACTAACGAGGAACTTTTTTCCAATCTGATCTATGTAATGGGTACTCAAATTAATTCTTATTGTCTAGCATGGTATAAGATAATTTAATGAGACTAGTTTCCTTCAGCAGCTATAATCTTTTCCCAGTTTTGTGGTTAACAAGTGGATTTGTTCAAAAAGTTCAGGTTTTTTTAGGTGACCCACACATGGAGAAAGTTCTTGTGATCATTAAAAGATGTGATACATTGTTCAGATATGTCATGCTACATGAAACAAATGATAATCATAAGGGGTGATGTCTGGTGAATGTAGTGGTGGAGTAAGATCTCCCATCAAAGCCCTTCACTTGGTTTGAATGGTTTGCACTGTCATAAAGCAGGATGATTGTCGTGTCTCTGAGCATATTGCAGCTGTTAGTTTTTAAATGCACTATTCCAACTGACTAACTGTGCTTTGTAGCATTTCACCATTTAACCCAGCTCAGCTCATGCTAGACCACAGGCACCAGTATGCAGTTTGTCACGCACCTCAAAATTGTTGTCTCTGAATTGCAAAAATCAATCTCTGCAAGCTGTTCCCAACAGTTCAAATTCTCCATACACTTCCACAAATAAACAAAGATTTTCCACAACAAGTTTTTTGAGATGAAAACAGAAGAGCAACACTTCCTGCAAATGTTGTTCTGTAGGTACAAAACCACACATGTTTAAGAAGCTAAATAAGTAGCTTCTATTCACTCCACTAAAAAGTCATACACAGATCTGAAAGCCTAATTCTTCCACTGTCAAACAGCAACTGCTTCTGTTCATCAACGGTAACGAATAATCCAAGCTAGCCAATAGCAGCCAAAAACAGTGACCATCATATTTTTGTCTCCACGAGAGGAAATACTATTACCCAGTAAATGAAATTTCCTATTGCAGTTACCACTATTCTAATATTGAATCCCGTATTTCACATGTATTGAATATTTTCTGAGTTAGTACAAAATGTACTTTTGAAAGACCTACCCTTTCTATCAAATATCTCACATCTTGCTGTTTGCCTAAAAAGGATGCAGATCAAATACAGGATGAGGTTAGATTTAGAACCTGTAGTAGTAAATTGTCATAGCTGTGTCGGGAAAGAACACGAGTTCCAAGTACTAATACGAGGGCAATCCAGACAGTAATGAAAGTTTAATTGTACCAACATAGTCTACGATAACAACACAAAAACTGAAAACACACCCTCTGGCACACACTTCGTCTACTTTTCCACATAGTTGCCGTAGACATTAAGGCACTTGTGGTGCCTTGGTGACAGTTTGTGTACACCCTCTTCATACCTGTCTATTCAACCCTGTCACAAAAGCAACCTTCAAGGTTTCATTATTTGCAAAGCATTTACTAGCAAGGTGTTCCTACAAATTAGGAAACAGGAAAAAGTCCAATGGAGCCAGGTCCGAACAGTACGGAGTATGCTCGATGATCTACCACCATAATATTTCATACAGCATGGCTCGTGTCAGCTGGGCGGCATGTAGACATGCAGTGTTGCGAAACAGAACAATTCCATGCCAGGACTTGCCTCTTCAGTGGTTCTGGATGGCCCAATGAAGACATTCAAGGATAGCACATTACGCATCACTATTGAATGTTGTGTTGCAGGGCATGAAATTGATGAGTGGGACCCATTCCCTGCCCTGAACACAGAAGCCATCAGTTTTTTAGTTAATGGAGTTTGTTTGCCCTTGTGTGGTTCTTGAGGATGACGACACTCCAGATTATGACACTCCACAGATTTGTGGAGGTGTTATAAAAAAACCATGTTTCATCTCCTGTAACAATCTGGTCAAGGAACGTGTTGATGCCCATTGCAAATGCTCCAAGAAATCTAATGCAGCACCCACTCTCAGCTTTCTGGTCATCTATGATCTTGTGTGGCACCCATCATGCACAGATTTTTTGGCACACAAAGTGCTGAGAGACAATTTTGCGCTCAACTGAACAAGACACTTTCTGACACTGTTCAGGCATGTCGCTAATCGTGAATCACTTACTCTTACACGACACGATCCACATTTTCTTTCAGCGCATCTATGGTGACAGATGGTCGTCCTGATATCTCTGTCATGAACATCTGTCCTCTCATTCTTAAACATTGTACACCACTTTCCAACACTGGGTGCATTCATTAAACCTTCACCACAAATGGTAACAAGTCGGTGGTGAAGATCACAGGGTCTAAAATTTTCTGCCTGCAGAAAACTAATAACACCTTGCACCTCACACTTGGTGGGATTATCAATCAACACAGTCATGGTCAAAGCTATCTCTGCACTTACCAAATGATAGGGCCTGACCTACAACTGAATGTGGCACCTGTCTGCATCACGATGATCAGAAACCAGTGAGCTGCTGCCACAAGAAAGGTGCACGGACAGTATGCAGTAACAGTCCTTACTTTCTGGATGGCCATCATAGTAAGCACTGAAGATCAAATAGTTAAAGGTACTGCAAGCTGGCTAAAGCCAGAGATAAATTCAGCCAAAATTTTTATAAAGGGCCTAACAGTGTTCAGAAAGCATAGATTAAATACAGTAGGCGGTGGCATGTTTGTTGCTTTCAGAAGTAGTTTATCTTGTAGTAAAATTGGAGTACAAATTCCTGTGAGTATGGGTAGAGGTTATACTTGACAACCAGAATAAATTAATAATTGGTTCCTTTTATCAAATCTTGACTGAGATGATACAGTTGCTGAAAGGTTCAAACAAAACTTGAGTAGCATCACAAATAGATACCTCCAATTAGGTAATGTCCAGTTACATTAATGTGACCACCTGTCAAAAGCCTGAATAGCCACCTTTTGCACTGCAGACCACTGCAAGATGGGCATTAAGAGTGTCAATGAGGTTCTGGAAGGTACTGATAGGGATATGGAGCTATGTTGACTCCAGTACCATGGCCAGCTGCACTAGGTTTCTCAAACGAAGATCCACGGGGCAAACAGCACGACTGAGGTGGTTCCCCAGATTCTCAACTGTGTTTAAGATCCGAGGAGTTTGGTGGCCAGTGGAATATGTTAAATGCATCCTGGTGCTCTTTGAAACACGCATGTACTGCACTGTCCTGGAGGTAGATGCCTTTATGCTGAGGAAAAACAAACTGCATGCCTAAGGATAGATGCATATTTGTGTTCATCCACTGGGATGGCCACAAAAACATTCCCCAGATCATAATGCTCCCTTCTCTGGCCTGGACACTTCCGAATGTTGTTGCAGGGTGTCTGTTTTCACTGTTTTCAGATGGTTCTGCCGATGCAGCATAAAACAATTCATCAGAAAAGGCCACCTGTTGCCCCTCAGTGTATGTCCAGTTGCGGCATGGCGTGCCAATTCCAGCCTTTGTCACTGATGAACAGCAGTCAGCATGGGTGCATAAACCAGGCACCTACCGTGGAGGCCCATACGCAGCAACGTTCACTTAACGGTCATTGAGGAGACACTGTTAACAGTACCTTGGTTCATCTAGGCAGTCAGTTGCTGAACAGTTGCTCATCTATTCGCCCATATACATCACAACAGCTATCATTCACTCCTATCGTTACGGTCAGTGATGCATCACAGTTGCTCGGTGCCAGTTTTGGATAGCACTATTTTGTCATGTACGGTACACTTTTTAATCACGGTGGCACACGAACAGTTTACACACTTAGCATTTTGGAGATACTTATACCCTTAACCCGAAAACCAATGACCACGCCAACATCACATACTGTATTTTATGGAATAAGATGCCCTTTCTTCTTCAAAAAGTTGCTTCCAAAATTCAAGTCCATCTCATACTCAAAATTAATATGAAAATGTCCAGTATTTGATTTAAAATTCCTGCCAGTCTTAAAAATGGCCATATATTTGATGCCACAGGAAACCTATCTCTATCTGGCAACAATGGATTCACCTGGCGCCAGCAGCAGTGCACAGGTCCAATGAACATGAGTTGCGGAGATTTAAAAGCTTGCCAACACTGTCTCCCTCCCACCCCGCAATCACAAACCTGGAACACTGTTTACCCTATGATGTCTCATTGCAGTCTACAGTGCCAGTGTACTTGAACTGATACTGATTTATGTTATGTGTGTAATATTATAATATTTTTGTCAGTAGGTTGTTTTGTAAAGGAAAAAAATAAAAGGTATCCAGAGGATTCGGGCTGTAAATTGAAAATAATAGCATATGCAGAAGAATATGGAAACACAGCAACTGAGCAGCATTTCGGCCCTCCAGCAACAGAAAAAAAAAAACATTTGCGATTGGCCAACTAGTAAAGAACTGAAAAAAATGAGGAAGACTAAATGTGCAAATAGAGGACTGAATGCATAATGGCCACAACTGGAAGATGATGTACTGAAATGAATTGAAGGATAACATCAAAATATCATTGGAATTAATGTAAAGATGATTCAATTACATGCTAGTAACCTAGCACTACAGCACTACAGCAGAACTTAGCAGACTTTAAGGGTGGAGTTGGTTGGTGCTACAGGTTCATGGAGTGTCATGGACTTGTCATGCAAACCAAAACATCTCAGAAAATGGCACAAGAGTATGAAGAGAAAATATTACCTTTCCATCGCTTTATTATTCGACATTGAAAGAAAACCAGTGTAGAATTAAGCAAAATAGCGGATATGTGTGAAACTCCTCCAAAATTTGATGTGCTGAGTGACAGAACTGTTGTCATGAAAGGTGCTACAACTATGCAAACAAGTGTACATGAAAAAAAATTATCTTAACTTTTGTGATGGAACATCTACACTGTTGTTCTTTTATTTTGTCTTGACAGTACAAAACTTAATCCAATGATTATTTTCAAGTGCAAAACAATGCCAAAACCTTCTGAAATACAACCAGGTATTGGATCCCTTTATCGGGCAGGCAGGTCAGAGAATTTAAAAAGGGAAATGGATTGGTTAAAGTTAGATATAGTGGGAATTAATGAAGTTCAGTAACAGGAACAGGACTTCTGGTCAAGTGAATACAGGGTTATAAACACAAACTCAAATAGGGCAAATACAGGAGTAGGTTTAATAACAAATAAGAAAATAGGAATGTGGGCAAGCTACTATAAACAGCACAATGAATGCATTGTTGTAGACAAGATAAATACAAATCCAGCGCCCGCCGCAGTAGTACAAGTTTATATGCCAACTAGCTCAAAATATGATGAGGGAAGTGAAGAAATGTATGACAACATAAAAAAAATTATTCAGAGAGTTAAGGGAGATGAAAATTTAATAGCAATGGGGGAATGCAATTGATACTAGGAAAATGAAGAGAAGGATAAATAGTAAGTGACTTTGGACTGGGGGAAAGGAATGAAAAAGGAAGTCACCTAGTAGAGTTTTGCACAGATCATAATTCAATCATCACTAACAGTTGGTTTAAGACTCATGAAAGAAGGTTGCACATGTGGAAGCAACCTGGGGACACAGGATGCTTGAGACTGATTATGTAATTGTAAGGCAGAGATTTTGGAACCAGATTTTAAAGTGTAAGACATTTCCAGGGCAGATGAACTCTGACAACAATTGATAGGGTATGAACCATAGATTAAAACAGTAGAACCTGCAAAAAGGTAGGAAATTAAGGAGATGGGCCCTGAATAGTTGAAAGAACCTGATGCTGTTGAGAATTTCAGAGAGAGCATTAGGTAACAATGACAAGAACAGGGGAAAGGAATACAACAGAAGAAAAATTGGTACCTTTGAAAAAAAGAAATAGTGACAGTAGTAGGATCAAATAGGTAAAAATACAAGGCTTAGTTGAAATTCTTCCATAACACAGGAGATACTTAATATAAGTGAAGAAAGGAGAAAATATAAAAATGCAGTAAATGAAGCAGGTGAAAGGGAATACAAATGTACAAAAAATGAGATTGACAGGAAGTGCAAAATGGCTAGAGGACAAATGTAGGTTTTAGAAGCATATACCACTAGATAAAAGATGAATACCACCTGCTGGGAAATTAAAGAGACCTTTGGATAAAAGAGAAGCCGCTGTATGAAAGTCAAGAGTTCACATGGAAAGCCAGCCCTAAGCAAAGAAGGGAAAGCTGAAAGATGGAAGGAGTATTTAGAGGGTCTATACATAGAAGGTGAAGGCAATATTATAGAACTGGAGGAAGATATAGATGATGAAGATGAGATGAGAGATATGATATACTGTGAGAAGAATTTGACAGAGCACTGAAAAACTTAACTCGAAACAAGGTCCCAGGAGTAGACGACATTCCGTCAGAACTACTGATGGCCTTGGGAGAGCCAGCCATGACAAAACTCTACTATCTGGTGTGCAAGATGTACAAGACAGGCAAAGTACCCTTAGATTTCATGAAGAATGTAATAATTCCAAATCTAAAGAAGGCAAGTCCTGACAGGTGTGAAAATTACCAAATTATCAGTTTAATAAATCACAGTTGCAAAACACTAACACGAATTCTTTACAGAACAATGAGATTTCTACAGAAGCCAACCTTGAGGAAGATCAGTTTGGATTCCAGAGAAATACAGGAACATGTGAAGTAATATTGACCCTACGACTTATCTTAGAAGACAGGTCAAAGTAAGGCAAACCTACGTTTACAGCACTTGTAGACGTAGAGAAAGCTTTAGACAAAGTTGACTGGAATACTCCCTTTGGAATTCTGAAGGTAGCAGGGCTAAAATACAGGGAGTGAAAGGCTATTTACAGCTTGTACTGAAATCAGAGTCAAGGGGCATGAAAGGGAAGTTGTGGTTGAGAAGGTAATGAGACAGGGTTGTAGCCTATTGCCGGTGTTATTCAATCTGTACACTGAGCAAGCAGTAAAGGAAACAAAGAAAAATTTGGAGTAGGAATTAAAGTCCATGCAGAACAAATAACAAAGGACGTTTTCGCCAGTCTGCGACGGCTCACCTGAAGATGACTGGCAGGTGCCCAGTTGAAATCTCGTGCGAAGTATTGAACGACGACCGGCTGCAAGCCCAAAATTTGTTTGAACAACAACTTTGAGGTTTGACAATGACATTGTAATTCTCTCAGAGACAGCAAAGGACTTGGAAGAGCAGCTGAACTGAATTAACAGGAGCTTGAAAGGAGAAGATAAGATGAACATTAACAAAATCAAAAAACAAGGATAATGGAAAGTAGCTGAATTAAATCATGCGATGCTAAGAGAATATGATTATAAAATGAGACACTTAAAGTAATAGATGACTTTTGCTATTTAGGCAGCAAAATAATTGATGATGGCCGAAGTAGAGAAGATATAAAATGCAGACTGGCAACGGCCAGAAAAGAGAAGAGAAGTTTGTTAGCATCAATTATACATTCATTGTCATGAAGTCTTTTCTGAAAGTATTTGTATGGAATGTAGCCATGTATGGAAGTGAAACATGGGAAATAAACAGTTAGACAAGAAGAGAATAGAAGCTTTTGAAATGTGGTTCTACAGAAGGCTACTGACAATTAGAGGGGTAGATCACATAACTAATGGAGAGGTACTGAACAGAACTGGGGAGAAAAGGAGTGACACAGCATGACTAGAAGAAGGGATCGATTGGTAGTGCATATTTTGAGGCATCAAGGAATCACCAAATTAGTACTGGAGGGAAGTGTAAGGAGTAAAAATTGTAGATGGAGACAAAGGGATGAATACAGTATGCAGATTCAGAAGGGTGTAGGTTGCAGCAATTATTCGGAGATGAATAGGACACAGGATAGAGCATCATGGAGAACTGCATTAAAACCAGCCTTTGGATTGAAGACCAACACCACCACCACCACCACCACCACAATAACAACAACAACAACAACAACAAAATATGTCAAGAACTCCAATCTATAGCGGATGAAAGCCCCCATTTCTCAGCAATGTGGAATATTTAAGATTCCGTGAACTTGTGGAAAATCAAGATTGGAAACATTAAGAGAAATGTGAAGACAAGACTGAAAGAACATAACAGTCTTTGCCAACTAGGAAACACAGAAAAATCAGCTAGAGTAGAGAATTTTCTCAGGTCAGGAAATCATGAAGTGAAGTTTTCTGAAACCTAACTTTTATCTACAATGGCAAACAATTATTCACAGCTACACACGTAAGCCACAAAATATATAAGCATGGTACAATTTTGGCAGGAAAGAAGATGCTATGAAACTTCGTGATATATGAACAGTGGCTCTGTAGAATTAATAGATCAGTTATTAGGCAACTGATGACCTCATAAGGTAAGTCACATAGTGCTCAGAGCCATTTGAGTTATGCTCAACAGGTGACGATCAATAGTTAAATTTTATCTATGGCAAGGATTCTCTCTCCTGATCACATGCATATTTGACCACGCCCTCTTTACACATGCTATGTCGCTCACCTATGTCAAATTTGTCAGTGGGCAAGATAGCATCACCAGGAGCACCTCCAAAAATGTCCAGTGGAGTTCTGGATGAAATGTGAGGAACCAAAAAATTTCTTGGACCACAGCCGTACAACCTGGGAGACTCACCAGCAACTAAGACATCCACTCATGAAATTCTTCATTATAGGATCTCTCACACAACCCAAAGAATTTCTAGCCATATGTAGATGCTGTCAGTGGCGTCAAAGTTAGTGTGCAACCACTTATGGAGGACACAGGAATTGAAATGAAATTGGGGGTACCAAATCAAAATTAGAAAGTCCTTTACATCGATACTTCACAATCCACCTTGCGGCACGTGGCGGGTAACCGCATTACTACAAGTCATTTTCTTTCCTGTTCGACTCGCAAATAGAACAAGGGAAGAGTGACTGTCTATAAAGCCTCCGTATGAGCCCTAATTTCTCATGTCTTATCTTTGTGATCTCTACACAAAATGTGTGTTGGCGGCAGTAGGGTCGTTCTGCAGTCAGCTTGAAATGCCGGTTCTCTAAACTTTCTCAGCAGTGTTCTTCGAAATGAATGTCTTCTTCCCACCAGGGATTCCCATATGAGTTCCCAAAGCACCTACGTAACACTTGCTCGTTGTTCAAACCTACCAGTAACAAATCTAGCAGCCCGCCTCTGGATTGCTTCAATATTTTACTCTAATCTGACCTGGCACATATCCCAAACACTAAAGCAGTGCTAAGCATAGGTCACACTAGCATCCTATAAGCAGTCTCCTTTACAGATGAACCATACTTTCCTCGAATTCTCCCAATGAATCGAAGTTGTCTATTTACCTTTCCTACTACGATTCTCACATGCTTGTTCCATTTCACTTTGCTTTGCAACATAACGGCCAGATGTTTAAACGAAGTGACTGTGTCAAGTAGGCCACAGCTAACACTGTATCTGAACATTACGGGATTGTTTTCCTACTCATCTGCATTAACTTATGATTTTCTACATTTAAAGTTAGCTGCCATTCATCACACCAACTAGAAATTTTGTCTAAGCCATCTTGTATTCTCCTACAGTCATTCAACGATGAGACCTTACTGTACACTACAGCATCATCAGCAAACAATTGCAGTTGCTGCCCACCCTATCTGCCATATCATTTATGTATATATATAATAACAGCAGTCCTGTCGCACTTCCCTGGGCCACTTTTGACGATACCCTTGTCTCTGGTGAACACTCACCATTGATGACAACATATCAATTTCTATAACTTAAGACGTTTTCGCGCCACTCACATGCCTGTGAAACTATTCCATATGCTCATACCTTCTTTAACCTCCTGAAATGGAGCACTGTATCAAACGCTTTCCAGAAATCTAGAAATATGGAATCTGCCTGTAGCCCTTTATCCATAGTTCACAGTATATCATGTTACAAAAGGGCAGCTGAGTTTCACAAAAGTGATGTTTTCTAAAACCACACTTATTCGTGGACAAAACTTTCTTGGCCTGAAGAAAATTTTTTATTTTCTAACTCAGAATATGTTCAAGGATTCTGCAGAAAACTGACGTTAAGGATATTGGTCTGTAATTTTACGGGTCTATTCTTTTACCTTTCTTATATACTGGAATCGCCTGTGATTTTTTCCAGTCAGTTGGGACTTTGTGTTGAATGAGAGATTCATGGTAAATGCAAGTCAGGTAAAGGGCTTATCTGGCACAAACACTCTCCTAGCCGTCTTGCCTGATTTATTTACTTTCGTAATCATAGCTGACTTCCGTTGCTGAGTGTCAACAGCAAGTGTTCATCAGAGTACCTCAAACTACCGCCAAGCCTAAAGGAAGATACAGAAGTACCACCCTAGTTTAGTTCTCACTCAACTGTAAAAACAAGCGATATGAATATTAGTGTCAGTCCATGCTGAGAAGAAGCTAAAATTTTTAAAATTAAACACGTCTCCAGGGCTTGTGCTCGTTGGGACCTCTGTCAGACTCCATATAGAATTTGTGCTGAATTAGCTCCTTTTTTAACCATAATATTCAGTTGATCCCTTTCACAAAAAAATATGTCCAGTGACTGGAAAAAAAGCACAGGTCACACCTGTTTATGAGCAAGGTAACATCCATGAAACTCTGTCCAATCTTACTGACATCAGTCCATTGCACAATCCTAGAACATATTCCAAGCTCAAAAATAATTATTTATCTTGAACAAAATGACCTACTGCATGCCAATCAGCATGGATTACAAAAACATCAATCGTGCGAAACTCAGGTATTTCCTGAAAGCGGTGAATCAAGATAGTCAGGCAGATGTATCACTTTTTTTTCATTACCAAAGAGCATTTGGTTCAGTACTATACCTATTATTTTCATCAAAAGTATGACCTATGTGGTGGTTGTTGTTGCTGTTGTGGTCTTCAGTCCAGAGACTGGTTTCATGCAGCTCTCCATGCTACTCTATCCTGTGCAAGGTTCTTTATCTCCCAGTACCTACTGCAACCTACATCCTTCTGAATCTGTTAAGTGTATTCATCTCTTGGTCTCCCTCTACGATTTTTACCCTCCACGCTGCCCTCCAATACTAAATTGGTGATCCCTTGATGCTTCAGAATACGCCCTACCACCCGATCCCTTCTTCTAGTCAAGTTGTGCCACAAATTTCTCTTCTCTCCAATTCAATTCAATATCTCCTCATTAGTTATGTGATCTACCCATCTAATCTTCAGCATTCTTCTGTAGCACCACATTTCAAAAGCTTCTATTCCGTTCTTGTCTAAACTATTTATCGTCCACGTTTCACTTCCATACATGGCTACACTCCAAACAAATACTTTCAGAAACAACTTCCTGACACTTAAATCTACAGGCCTACTCGATGTTAACAAATTTCTCTTCTTCAGAAATGCTTTCCTTGCCATTGCCAGTCTACATTTTATATCCTCTCTACGTCAACCATCATCAGTTATTTTGCTCCCCAAATAGCAAAACTCCTTTACTACTTTAAGCGTCTCATTTCCCAATCTAATTCCTGCAGCATCACCCAATTTAATTCGACTACATTCCGTTACTCTCGTTTTGCTTTTGTTGATGTTCATATCATATCCTCCTTTCAAGACCCTGTCCATTCCGTTCACCTGCTCTTCCAAGTCCTTTGCTGTCTCTGAAAGAATTACAATGTCATTGGTGAACCTCAAAGTTTTTATTTCTTCTCCATGGATTTTAATTCCTACTCCGAATTTTTCTTTTGTTTCCTTTATTGCTTACTCAATATACAGGTTGAATAACATCGGGGAGAGGCTACAACCCTGTCTCACTCCCTTCCCAACCAATGCTTGCCTTTCATGCCCCTTGACCCTTATAACTGCCATCTGATTTCTGTACAAATTGTAAATAGCCTTTTGGTCCCTGCATTTTACCCCTGCCACCTTCAGAATTTGTCAGAGTTTTGTCAGAACTGGCTCTCTCAAGGCCGTCAGTAGTTCTGATGGAATGTTGTCTACTCCCGGGGCCTTGTTTCGACTCAGGTCTTTCAGTGCTCTGTCAAACTCTTCACGCAGTATCGTATCTCCCATTTCATCTTCATCTACATCCTCTTCCATTTCCATAATACTGTCCTCAAGCACATTGCCCTTGTATAGACCCTCTATATACTCCTTCCCCCTTTCTGCTTTCCCTTCTTTGCTTAGAACTGGGTTTCCATCTGAGCTCTTGATGTTCATACAAGTGGTTCTCTTATCTCCGAAGGTCTCTTTAATTTTCCTGTAGGCAGTATCTATCTTACCCCTAGTGAGATAAGCCTCTACATCCTTACATTTGTCCTCTAGCCATCCCTGCTTAGCCATTTTGCACTTCCTGTCGATCTCATTTTTGAGTTATCCTTTCGTCAAGTAAGTTCAATATTTCTTCTGCTACCCAAGGAGTTCTACTAGCCCTCGTCTTTTTACCTACTTGATCCTCTGCTGCCTTCACTACTTCATCCCTCAGAGCTACCCATTCTTCTTCTATTGTACTTCTTTCTCCCATTCCTGTCAATTGTTCCCTTATGCTCTCCCTGAAACTCTGCACAACCTCTGGTTCTTTCAGTTTATCCAGGTCCCATCTCCTTAAATTCCCACCTTTTTGCAGTTTCTTCAGTTTTAATCTACAGTTCATAACCAATAGATTGTGGTCAGAGTCCACATCTGCCCCTGGAAATGTCTTACAATTTAAAACCTGGTTCCTAAATCTCTGTCTTACCATTATATAATGTATCTGATACCTTTTAGTATCTCCAGGGTTCTTCCATGTATACAACCTTCTTTCATGATTCTTGAACCAAGTGTTAGCTATGATTAAGTTATGCTCTGTGCAAAACTCTACCAGGCGGCTTCCTCTTTCATTTCTTAGCCAGAATCCATATTCACCTACTATGTTTCCTTCTCTCCCTTTTCCTACTCTCGAATTCCAGTCACCCATGACTATTAAATTTTCATCTCCCTTCACTACCTGAATGAATAATTTCTTTTATCTCATCATACATCTCTTCAATTTCTTCATCATCTGCAGAGCTAGTTGGCATATAAACTAGTACTTCTGTAGTGGGCGTGGGCTTCGTGTCTATCTTGGCCACAATAATGCGTTCACTATGCTGTTTGTAGTAACTTACTCGAACTCCTATTTTTTTTATTCATTATTAAACCGACTCCTGCATTACCCCTATTTGATTTTGTATGTATAACCCTGTATTCACCTGACCTAAAGTCTTGTTCCTCCTGCCACCGAACTGCACTAATTCCCACTATATCTAACTTTAACCTATCCATTTCCCTTTTTAAATTTTCTAATCTACTTGCCCGGTTAAGGGATCTGACATTCCACGCTCCGATCTGTAGAACACCAGTTTTCTTTCTCCTGATAACGACGTCCTCTTGAGTAGTCCCCGACCGGAGATCCGAATGGGGGACTATTTTACCTCCGGAATATTTTACCCAAGAGGATGCCATAATCATTTATCCATACAGTAAAGCTGCATGCCCTCGGGAAAAATTACGGCCGTAGTTTCCCCTTGCTTTCAGCCGTTCACAGTACCAGCACAGCAAGGCCGTTTTGGTTAATTTTGCAAGGCCAGGTCAGTCAACCATCCAGACTGTTGCCCCTGCAACTACTGAAAAGGCTGCCGCCCCTCTTCAGGAACCACACGTTTGTCTGGCCTCTCAACAGATACTCCTCCGTTGTGGTTGCACCTACGGCACGGCCATCTGTATCGCTGAGGCACACAAGCCTCCCCACCAACGGCAAGGTCCATGGTTCACTATACAGCTGTTAAATTTCAGTGTTAGAATCATGACACAAACAACATATGCAATGGTCTTTTACAAATAAAACATTAATGTAACAATTTTCCTGACATCAAAATTTACCATATGAGAATGCCACTTCAAGTGACATACCTGCTTCGTAATGCCCTCTTCTCACACAGTAATACTCAAATAAACTGTTCACATATGACAGAACATGCCACAGCATGATTACATCATTGGTGAATGCTGACACAGAGTGCCGTATACTTCAGTTGGGCCACATTATCTGTGCATATTAGTGTATGTGCTTTAATGTGTCATGAAGAACTCCTCAGAAATGTAAAGTAATGCATGCAAAACTAACAATGTACACTCTTAGTGAGAAAGGGCTGTGAAATTGCAAAATAAGAGAGCATGGTCTGAAAAGAAACAGAAAAGTAATACAAACAAAAATGTGGCTTTGGTACATCACAAATTGCATAAACTAACAGGTACACAAAGATGTTAATGAAACAATTACTATCAGTATAAGGCAGCACAGGAGACACGGTTCTTATGGCCCAATAACAATAGTTCATGTAAGTCCAATAATGAACCAAAGTGTACAATACGATACAAAACAAGCATTTGTCACTGTGTTTCTGGTTGCAAAAGCTCTAAGAAATGATGTTTCAGGAAGAAGTTCAAATGTTTCTGCATGAGTGGCCAAGCACATTGCATCCATCACAGATTACTGCTCAAGTGTGTTGGACACTACTCAACAGGGCTCACACGGGACAGCCTATTAAACAAATATAAGAAAGAGCAGCACAAGTGGTCACAGTGATGCTGGGAATCTAAATTGGCAGACACCTAAAGATAGACACACCAAGGCTACTTACAAAGTTTCAAGGACAATGATTAAATGAGTAATCTAGGAATATGTTACAACTCTCTTACATACCAGTCTCATGGGATTGTGAAGGACATATTAGGCTAATTGTGCTCCTAATATCTATGCGGAACGGGAAGGAACCCTACGACATGCTAGGGTCGACAGAAGCGTCCCATCCCACGTGTCGGCTTTGACCTGTGACGTAAGGGTGTTCTGGTGTGTGACGTCATGACGGTGCGGAGTTTGGTTTGTGAGTGTGGCGTGTTCGTAGATGTCGTCGTGTTGTGGGTTGTTGTGCCCTCTGGTGGTATGTTCAGGGTTTTCGTTTGTGTGATGTAATGAGCTCAGTTTGCTCTTGGGTCATTCCATGTTAAAGAGACTTTGTGACAAAAAAATTAAAATGACAATATTACAAATATAACCTTAAAAATGCCAAGTTAAAAGTACATTTGTTCATTGCAAAATAATCATGAATATGAAAAAATTAAATTTTTACCTTCACTAAGTGTTTAAAGTGCACTACTCTATGGCACCACAGAGAGGTATGTTTTCTGCTATTTCCAGAAGAGTATTAGTTATGTTATCTATGGCTGATTGTTCTATTGTTGCAAAGAATATTGAAGTCAACATTGTTATAGCTCATAATAATTCGTTTTGTTGAGGTAAGCTAATTGCATTTCTTTATAAGATGATGTGAATTACCAAACGAAAGTGCTGGCATGTTGATAGACACACAACCAAACACAAACATACACACAAAATTCAAGCTTTCGCAACCAACGGTTGCTTCATCAGGAAAGAGGGAAGGAGAGGGGAAAGATGAAAGGATGTGGGTTTTAAGGGAGAGGGTAAGGAGTCATTCCAATCCCGGGAGAGGAAAGACTTACCTTAAGGGGGAAAAAAGGACAGGTATACACTCGCGCACACACACATATCCATCCACACATATACAGACACAAGCAGACATTTGTAAAGGCAGAGAGTTTGGGCAGAGATGTCAGTCGAGGCGGAAGTACAGAGGCAAAGATGTTGTTGAATGACAGGTGAGGTATGAGCGGCGGCAACTTGAAATTAGCGGAGGTTCAGGCCTGGTGGGTAACGAGAAGAGAGCATATACTGAAGGGCAAGTTCCCATCTCCGGAGTTCTGACAGGTTGGTGTTAGTGGGAAGTATCCAGACAACCCGGACGATGTAACACTGTGCCAAGATGTACTGGCCGTGCACCAAGGCATTCCCACATAGAAAGCTTCACAGTGTAGGCACGTCAGTTGGTAAATCACGTGGGTGCTTTCACACATGGCTCTGCCTTTGATCGTGTACACCTTCCGGGTTACAGGACTGGAGTAGATGGTGGTGGGAGGGTGCATGGGACAGGTTTTACACCGGGGGCGGTTACAAGGGTAGGAGCCAGAGGGTAGGGAAGGTGGTTTGGGGATTTCATAGGGATGAACCAAGAGGTTACGAAGGTTAGGTGGACGGCGGAAAGACACTCTTGGTGGAGTGGGGAGGATTTCATGAAGGATGGAACCACAACACCCTAATTCAGTAGTTAACCTTTCCTCCAAACCTCTCTCCCAATCCGAAACCTCTGTCCTATCCAAAGGCTTCACCTTCAGCCCTACTCCCAGATTCACCCAAACAGCCCTCGTCAAAGATGAAATGAGATCCATCCTTCATTAAATCCTCCCCACTCCACCAAGAGTGTCTTTCCGCCGTCCACCTAACCTTCGTAACCTCTTGGTTCATCCCTATGAAATCCCCAAACCACCTTCCCTACCCTCTGGCTCCCACCCTTGTAACCGCCCCCGGTGTAAAACCTGTCCCATGCACCCTCCAACCACCACCTACTCCAGTCCTGTAACTCGGAAGGTGTACACGATCAAAGGCAGAGCCATGTGTGAAAGCATATCATACCATTACATGGCATTTTGAAATCTTATTTAACACTCTTAGAGCTGTTACTGGTGTTATTAATTTTTGTTTCGGGTGTTACTTAACAAATGTGTAACACCCGTAACTTGAACTGGAAGGTTTAATGCCACCTTCATCTTTAGTAGGCCTAGGCCTGCATTTAATTTATAACCAAAGGGAATTATTATGAATGAAAAAAGTTTTTTAACTATGTTTATTACATACGAAAACAGTTTTAAGCACTAAAACTAAAATTTTTATTCCTCTGCATACATTTGTTTAAGCACTACACCCACATTATAAAAGTTAATTAGGGCATTGACCTGACTCAACTGACGTTCTCCTAAAAAGTTGATTAAGCCCAAAATTCTTTAGATTACATTTAGTTTATGTTTTCCATTCTAACTTTTCCAAGAACAACAATATTGTTAACCTCAGTTTTAAATTTTATATAGGCCAGTAAACTGCTTATTGAGGCAAAGTCTAGTCATTCATAAGGTCGTATGTTTAACAATGTCTTTTTCTTTTATCTCTCTGTACAGTGTTATGTTTATACATAAATAGGCCTACATTATCAGGATTTCTGTCCTCGCAGACCATTGCACCCGTACCAGCAAGGGAAAGAGTGAAGAAGCACCGAGAAAAGATGAAAGAAAACCAAGAAAACAGAGAAGCTTACTTGAAGAAAGAATGAAAAAGAGACAAATTAAGAAGATTGCTGGTTAAAGAAAAATTGAACAATAATCAATGTCTTAGAGATAAGAATCGAAGAAAAATAAGAGAAATAGAGAGAGCATTGAGAGAAAAGAAAAAACTAGAACTCGCAAGATCAAAAGTTCCAAATGAACCTTCTCCTATTGGGACAGACATTTGGTAAAGCTGTGAAGAAAGTGTTGAAGGTACTTCCAAAAAGCCCCAGTAAAAAAATCTGCTGTTATTAAAAAGATAGTTTCCGATATAATTGGCTCTGAAACTTTCATATTTGATACAAAACATACCAAAACTCCAGTCTTAAGTGAAGAGGAAAAACTAAAAATTCACGAGTTCTTCACTAGGGACGTCATTAGCCGCCAAGCTCCAGGGCATAAAGATGTTGTAACTGTATGGAAAAAGGGAGAATGTAAACAGAAATTCCAACAGCGTCACTTACTTCTGACTGTAGGAGAGGTTTATGAGAAATTCAAAAAACTCCATCCAGATATTTCTGTAGGAAGGTCCACGTTTCATTCACTGCGAGCACCTTTTGTTCTCCTATCATCATATACACCACATAATGTATGTGTGTGTAAGTACCACTACAATTTCATAAGCATACTCGAGTCTTTGAGCAAAGCTGTTCCATCTGTTCCAAGCAATCACAAGGAATTATTGAACGAATTAACTTGTAATTCACAGAACGAAGACTGTGTTTTTGGGTCATGCCAGGAATGTCATGAATTAAATTGAGCAAATTTATCCCAGAAGGCTTTGACTTAACTAAAAAGATTGTCTGGAAGCAATGGGAAAATGATGCGAAACATTGTCCTTGTCTTAGTGAACATTCAGGGAGCTGCGATGATGTCTTAGCATCACTGGTTGATAAATTGCCTCAGTTTAAAAAACATTGCTAAGTGAAGATACAGCAGAGTGATTTCTTCCAAGGAAAGAAAAACAGCCTTGACGCTGAAAAATGTGTTCTTCAAACAGACTTTGCAGAGAATTATGCTCTAATTTCACAAGATGAGGTACAGAGTGCACACTGGGCGCATTCACAAGTAACTATTTGCACTTTCTGCATTTGGTTTGCAAACCACGAAGTCAGGTCCTATGCAGTCATCAGTAACGACCTTTAACACACAAAATATTCTGTGTGGACTTTTCTTAAAACTGTTGTAACGGAGATTAAAAAAGCGTTTCCTAAAGTTAAAAGAGTTTTTATATTTTCTGACAACTGTGCTGGGCAGTTCAAAAATAAATATGCTTTGTCCAATCTATTTTATTGTGAGAGAGACTTTGGATTGACAGTTGAGTGGAACTTTTTTGCCAGTTAACATGGTAAAGGAGCCATGGATGGCATTGGAGGTGCATTGAAGAGGAGCGTGTGGAGAGCTGTTTGATCTAGGAAAGTTATTATTAACAACGCAATTGACTTTTATGACTACACTCTGAAGAATTTTTCTAAAATTAAGGTACTATGGGTTGATAAGATAACAGTGGAGCATAACATTTCTATTTTGGATGAAAGGTAGAAAAATTTACAAGCGATTCCTCAAATACAGGGCTGCCATCACTTTCGGCCTTATAACACACCTGATTTGCCGGTTTCAAAAACAGCAGAGTCATTAATGACAAGGGTGTCAGTATTTATTACTGAGGAGGCCAAAGTTAAAACATTACATGCACTTCTATGAAGTGTGCAGTTCTGATGATTCTGATCAGGAGACTGTTTCACTATCTGAATCACAAGACAATATTGGAAGTGCTTGTGAGTGAAAAGTCTGATTTAAAATTTGGGTTATCTGTCTTGGTTGACATTCCAAGTGACAAAAAAAAAGCGAACCCTATCCCAAATTCAATACTGTTACATGGGAATCTGCCAGAGTGAGGTTGATGAAGAGGAGGATGTGAAAATAATAATGATTCTGAAGTCAGTAGGGAAAAGTAAAACACTTTTTAAACTAGATGAAACTGATGTTTGTTTTGTGAAATTCAGTCAAGTACTATCTAAGGTAACAACACCAGAAATCAAACAACAAGGTAACCGTTTGTACTACGAGTTCAATTTTGAGTTGGATGTTGCTGAAAAAGATTATTAAATGAAGCTTTTACACCTATCAATAATAACAAAACATTTTTGTCATAAATTTATTAGGGCTACAAAACGAGGTAAACGTTAAGTAAGTAACGATATCTTAGCCTAGTTGTACTATGAAATTGTAACAAAATTTTTGTGTAATAAATAGCTTTATCCTTCAAATACGTTTTCGTAAGTACATACTTTCATTCCAAATAAACTACAATACTACTTTTCTTTTTATGTAATTGGAAGAGGTAGATTTATTCCTTCAAGAATCAAATCTGACACATCTATGTAACAACGTAACAGCATATATAAAATAGAGGGAAACATTCCACGTGGGAAAAATATATCTAAAAAGAAAGATGATGAGACTTACCAAACAAAAGCGCTGGCAGGTCGATAGACAAACAAACACAAACATACACACAAAATTCAAGCTTTCGCAACCAACGGTTGCTTCATCAGGAAAGAGGGAAGGAGTGCGGATGGATGTGTGTGTGTGTGTGTGTGCGCGAGTGTATACCTGTCCTTATTATGGCGGTACCTGGTTCGAGAGGTCTAGGTTGGGCATGCGCGAGATTTTACTGGTGAGTTATTACTTTTGTTATAGATACCCACACAGTTTTTGCGCGCATGAGTGAGAGGAGTGTGCTTGATTAGTTTTCTTTTTGCCGTGAAGTGTGTTCCGAGTTCATTAACTACAGGGGTAAGCTGGGGGGGGGGGGGCGGCATGGGGTTGTGTGGAGGTGGAAGAGTCGCAGTTTGGGAAAAGGAAGTATGGGAGGGGTAAGTCTGTGGTTGGTCTCTGGGTGTGGGGGGCTGTTGTTCCGAGGGGTGGGTGTTCTGAATGTATTTTTAGGGTTGTGGAAGGGAGCTCTAAGGTGGAATTAGTGGGGTTAATTGAGGAGTACATAGAACCGGGGTCCACAGTAGTTTCAGATGCATTTTCTTCGTATAGGAGGTTGGGTGAGAGGGGATTCCATCATTTAGTAGTTAACCATCGCTTAGAGTCCAAAAATTATGAGACGGGGGCTTGCACAAATACAATAGAGGGAATGTGAGGGGCTGTTAAGTCAATTCTTGGGAGGGGAAGAGGCGCTCTTCCAACCTTCAGTCTCATTTAGATGAGTACTGTTGGCGGAAGAATGTCCCTGAGGGGTATTGTGTTTTTCGGGTTTTCTTAAGGGCTGTCAGTAAAATGTTTAGGCCAAAAGAGGTTGGTTAATGTGGTTTGGGTAGGTGGGTGGGTGACTGCAGCTCAGGGTGGGGTGGGTGGTTTATTTCGTGTCAGTGTGTTTGTGGGGGGGAGTGTGTTGGTTTGTGTTTTAGTTGTTGAGAACCTACTTTGTTGAGTTGTAGTGTGTGATTGAG
Organism: Schistocerca cancellata; assembly: GCF_023864275.1. Classification (NCBI taxonomy): domain Eukaryota; kingdom Metazoa; phylum Arthropoda; class Insecta; order Orthoptera; family Acrididae; genus Schistocerca; species Schistocerca cancellata. Next base: position 525,616,889 of record NC_064633.1, read on the forward strand.
ACATTTTTATGTTGCATTTGGTTTTTGTTTGTGGGTTTTTTATTTTGGGGTGAGGGGGGAGGTTGGGTTGGTTGGGGGGGGGGGGGGTTGAGGTGTGGGTGGGTCGGGTCTTTCCTTTGGTTGAGTATTTTTTCGTTAGTTTGTTTGTGTGTGTGTGTGTGTGTGTGTGTGTGTGTGTGTGTGTGTGTGTGTGTGTGTGTGTGTGGTGGCCAACCTAGTTTGTGGTGCCAGAACTTTTTGTGGTAAGTTTTTATGGTTTTGTTTTCAGTGCATGTGTTGTTTGTTGGGGTCTAGGGAAGTGTTTTATTGAAATGTGTGGCTGTGAATGTTGGTATTGGTATCGGGAGATGTTTTTGAGCTACATAGGTCAAGGGAAGTGTTCGATCCCAATTTATGGGATCGGGAGCTGCTGTTGAGCTATATAGGTCAAGGGAAGTGTTCAATCCTAATGTGTGACGGTGTATGTTGGTATTGGTATTGGGAGATGTTTTTGAGCTGTATAGGCCAAGGGAAGTGTTTGATCCTAATTTATGGGATCGGGAGCTGCTGTGGAGCTATATAGGTCAAGGGTACACTATGTATCATTACTAACTGCAGCAACCACTATAAGCTTTCTATTTACTGCAAACATGCACATTAGTGTTAACCAGAACCCCTACGCTGAAAGTCCAGTTATTTCGATAACTTATAGTTGGTGCGACTAATATGATACTTATTTACTGTTTTTCAACATCTGCAGATTTCCAATCAACTGCAGGCTACTCTAGGACTTCTCTCTACACCAGAATATGAAACTCCATTCTGAATCCTTGACGGATACCTAGGACTACATCGAAATTGTATCTCCTTATAGCAGTGTGATGAATTTCACACCTCATATTAAATTCATTGATATCAACAAACATAACACAGATCGATAAACAATACGTATCAGTTTACATGGCTAGAATGTAAGAGAGGTCCACTCCAATGTACTCGACATTTTGGTTGACACAACAGACTAGTCTGCAGCGTAGCCCGAGGTCCAGGAGGAAATTATTAAAATCGAACCATTTCACAATTTAGTCCGAGGTCTAAGCGTAAATTATTAAAATTGAACAAGTTTGCAGTTGAACATAAAATTCTAGTAACACACAAGGATTGCTCTTACTTCAAGTGTTGTAGTGAACATCACACCTCATCCTACATTTATTTTTTTATTATTAATTACAAATACTACAGAAGCTGATAAACACTTAACACGTAACACTTAAGAGTTAACACACCGTAAATCATTATTATTCGAAAACAAATAAACAAGTTTTGCAGTTCAGGGAAATATGAATTGCTTACATCTGAAGCAGCGATCTGATCTGCATTCTGGGTCACGATGACAGTGCAGGGCAAAATCTGTTTACCTTAGTATCTTAATACACTGTCTCATCAACGTATGAATGTTTTGACTGATCTATTAATTAAACAATACCCAACAACTATCATACGGCGCTACTTTTCAAACAATGTACCAACAACAAGTCAGAGATGTGGAATAAATATGGGGGTAGGGAACATCTTTGGATGGCAACCAAGTCGATTCATTCACACTTGACGGATCCTCAAAACGTTCGACAGTACTTCTCAAATGCATTACGTTTACGTGCGACACATTTTCCAAACGATGAAAACCGAATTTCTGAAACTGTTTTCCGCTGTCGTCTTTACATGTTAAGCATGGAAGCGGATTTGCTAGCCCAGTTAATTATAGCGCCTGCAAAACAGCTGTTGCAGTTTATGATTTAGTCAGCACAACCACTATTTCTCTCCAGATAGACAAGGTGTAAACAGCTTCAGTCCAATATTTCTATTTCTGCTACACTGTACAAAAAGCCACTCCGTCCATATTAGCCGATTTAAAAAAAAGAAAAACAAGACAAAACCTGACAGCCTAAACATGTTTCAAAACCAGATGTGTTTACATGGGAACGAAAATCGATTGCGGAATTGGAAAGATCCGTATTTTATAACTGTGATGTTAAAATATTTTAGTAATGCTGTATTAAGAAAGAGGTAGCGGCGGACAAAGCCTGTTGGAGGCCTGGGGTGGCAAAACAAAAGAGGTCTTTGGTCTTGCAACCCCCGCCCCCGCCCCCAGGAACCATGGGTAGCAAAACAAAATAAGGTCCTGGTCTTGCACCCACCCATCTCTGCACAAATGCCTCTCATTTAATGAACATATTTTAGTATTGTCTGGAAATTGCCCCTTGAGATTTGGAGGACCTCATCCCCCCCTCCCCCCAGGGCGAGAGACCCGCACTCCTTCCTTAGCCTGCCACTGTTACGAGCACAGAAACACAATTTGTGAAATTACTGCACTAAACTTACCCAATATCTCTGAAATACTCATTCATCAGAAGCCAGTAAATAACCACTATTAAATATCATATTGTTTATGACGATTTCACATTATTACACAACTATTTTGTCTGAACAGATATTCCATAATTAAAACACTCTGAAAATATAACTTTGTCCCACGTTGATTTTTCTCCATGATGTTGAGCTTAGTTCACTAAACTAATAATGTATTCTGAGACATCAAGGGATCACCAATTTAGTATTTGAGCAAAGTGTGGCGTATAAAACTCGTGGAGAGAGACGAAGAGATGAATACAGTAAGCAGATTCAGAAAAACGTACTTTGCAGAACTTTTACAGAGATGAAGAGGCTCACACAGCATAGAGTAGCATGGAGAACTGCATCAAACCAGTCTTCGGATTGAAGACCACAACAACAACAATCCTGCATGGCGCTCTTCTTCCACTGAAGGGCTGTTGTAATGACCATGGTTGTCAGCACTATTTGTCCAATGTGACATGTGTGTGTGTGTGTGTGTGTGTGTGTGTGTGTGTGTGTTTTGTGATGCATGTGTTTACAAACTTTGCACTGTCAAAGATAGTTTTTGTGACAGCTACCAAGGCGCTGTGTTTCTATTATATTCTCTAAGTTACTGTTTCTTCTTAGGCCTGTAGAAAACTATGCTTCTTTGTATTCTCTGTGTTACAGAGACAGTTTATGTGTCATTGTAGTTACATACAGACAGAACAGTTTTGTTCAGTTCTCGAAAGGACATCTATTCGTATTTGCTGCTCTCAGAAGGAGTTACTGTATTATCTGATTTCGACCAGGGAGTGAAGTAGTTGTTGCTAAAGGGCCATGATGTCGTTTATGCAATTTAATTGTAATATTATGCAAGATTAACGGACACTTCAGCAAGACCACAGCAGTAGCGGCGTAATGGCGGTGCTGTGGCGTTTTTAGTAGTGCAGGTTGCATACATTTAGAGCCAAGCATACATTCAGGAGCAAACTTGATTGATTTATAATCCCCTTCCCCCCTTAATCTATTGTTCTGTTATTTGATTTATGACTCCTAGGGATAATCCATCCATCTGAGAAAGTCCCTAATCCTCCCCTTCTCCTCCCCCACTGCTCTGGAAAATCTCAAACCCTCTCTCCTCCCTCTTGCCAATAGAAGCACACTTTTGATAATTAATTGATTAGTTAAATAAATCGACCAATCAACTAACCCTTTCTCCTCTGGGGAACCTCCACCCCTCCCTCCCATTTATCAGGAAATTGGTGGGAAAAGACTCAATCTGTGCTTGAGAGAAAGGATCTCATGATACAAAATTGATTTCAGTGTCACTTACGTAGCAGAGGATATACAGTTTATTTATGAAGTTCAATTTTCTACATCTATCTACCTACATCTACATATATACTTCGCTAGCCACCAAGCGGTGTGTGGCGGATGGCACTATTCACGCTAAAGTCATATTTCCCCCCCCCCCCCCCCCCCCCCCCCCGCCCTCTGTTCCACTCGTGGATCTCGTGAGGGAAAAACAACTATCTGAATACCTCAGTACGAGCTCTAATTTCCCTTATCTTTGAATGGTGATCATTACGTGATATGAAAGTTGGTGGTAATAATATGTGCTCTACATCCTCGTCGGCGAAGATCGGATTTTGAAATTTAGTGACCAGCCTCTTCCGTTTAGTGCTTTATCTATCTGTAAGTGTGTCCCACTACAAACTTTCTATAAAATTTTTAATGCTCTCGCGATGGCTAAATGTACCAGTCACGAATCTTGTTGCTCTTCTTTGGACCTTCTCAATCTCTTGAATCAGTTCCAACTGGGAAGGGTCCCATACAGGCGAACAATACTCTAAGACTGGACGAATTAAAGATTTGTAAGCAATTTCCTTTGTTGAAGGACTGCATTGCTTCAGGATTCTACCAATAAACCGCAATCTAGAGTTCGCCTTGCCCATTACTTGTGTAATCTGATCATTCCATTTGAGATCATTTCGAATAGTCACACCCAGATACCTGACGGATGTTACTGCTTCCAAAGACTGGACATTTCTTTTATACTTGTACATTAATGGGGATTTTCGCTTTGTTATACGCAGCAGGTTACACTTACTAATATTGAGAGATAACTGACAGTCATTACACCACACATTTATTTTCTGCAAATCCTCATTGATCTGTTCACAACTTTCGTGTGATACTACTTTCCTGTAGACTACAGTATCATCGGCAAACAGTCTAATGCCTCTGTCAATACCATCAACCAGATCGTTTACGTAAATTGTAAAAAGCAGCGAAACTCTTACGCTTCCCTGGGGCACACCTGATGTTACGCTTGTTTCTGTTGAAGTCTCACCATTCAGGACGACATACTGCTCTCTGTATGTTAGAAAACTTTAGATCCAACAGCATATGTCATCGGATAGACCGTAAGCGCGCACTTTTTGGAGCAAGCGACAGTGTCGAACGCCTTTCGAAAGTCGAGGAATATGGCATCAACCTGGAAGCTGGTATCTAGAGCCTGTTGTATATCACCCACAAGGAGGGCCAACTGTGTCTCGCATGACTGCTGTTTCCTAAAACAGTGCTGGTTTCTGCAGATGAGCTTCTCAGAGTCTAGAAAGGTCATTATGTCTGAACACGAAATATGTCCCATGATTCTACAACAAATCGATGTCAGTGAAATTGGCCGGTAATTATCTGCATCAGATTTTCTTCCCTTTTTATAGATTGCTATGACCTGGGCCTTTTTCCAGTCCCACGGAACTTTCCGCTGTTCCAACGATCTCTGATAGATCATGGATAAGAATGGTGCTACATTTGTAGCATAGTCAACATAAAATCTTACAGGGATATCGTCTGGACCGGATGCCTTACTAGCATCTGAGGATCTTAACTGTTTTACAATTCTTGATACACTAAATACTATGTCCGCCATTCTAACGTTTGTTTGATAATTGAAAGGGGGAATGGTGCTGCAGTCCTCTACAGTAAACGAGTTTTTGAAAGTTAGATTTAGAATTTTGGCCTTCTGTTTATCATAATCTATTACATTACAAATACTGTCAGCAAGAGAAGGTATTGAAGTATTTGTAGCGTTCATTGATTTTACATATGACCAACATTTTTGGGGTTATTTTTAGAATCTACAGGTAAAATATTGCTTTCAAATTCGTTAAAAGAATTTCTCATTGACCTTTTGACAGCTGCTTTCATTTCACATAATTTATGTTTGTCGGTGGGACAGTGACTACGTTTAAAACGACTGTGCAAAATTCTCTGCTTTCTCAGCAGCATCCTAATATGTTTGTCGAACTAAGGTGGATCCTTTCCCTCCCCTATATTTTTGCTAGGTACATATTTCTCTAGCACGTGGTGGACAATACCTTTAAATTCCGACCAAAAATGCTCAATATCTTGGGGTCCCGCGGTGAATACTTGGAGCTATGAAGATATGCATTAATGACACTTTTATTTTCTTTCAAAACAAGAAAACTCTACACTGTTTTTTTTCCCCACTCCCACTGACATAGAAGCCACAACGAAGTTACGGTCGCTAATACCTTCTTCTAGGTTAACTTCCTCAAAAAGATCTGATCTGTTTGTCGCCAAAATATTTAACATGTTCCAATCTCGGGTTGGTTTTCTAACCAGTTGCTCAGGGTTGTATATTAAGAGCGCTCCTAGAATAACTTCTCACGAGTCTTTTCCCTTTCCCCCCTGTGATAAATGTGTAATTTTCCCAGTCAATGGACACCAGATTAAAGACTCCACCTATTACTAATGGATAATTAGATATTTATTTCCTATGTACTCAAGACTTTCCCTGAAACGTTCTGCGATGTTTGTTGCAGATGCTGGTGGTCTATAAAAACATCCTAATGTAATGGACACGTGTTGTCTCATTGAGAGCTTTATCCAGACCTTCACAGTCCGACCCAGTATCGATGTCAACTGCGTTTAAATAGCTTTTAACTGCAATGAACACACCACCTTGTAACCCCCCCCCCTCATTTATCGACCTTAATGACAGTGAAAAATTAATCTGTGTGCACCTAATGGAAATTTGGGAAAAGCAATCTTCACCGAAGTTAATTTGTCGGTAAAGAGGGAGGAAAGGGTTACATCTAAATGAAAGGAAAAATGCAAATGAAATTGGTGGAAATTAATTTTGAAAAGGGGTAAAGTTAATAAAGAAAGTAAATGTGCAGTCGTTATGTTAACAATTAATTGGCGTTAATTAGATACTTGAGATTTGGGGAAAATTACAGTCGCTGTCCCATGGACAACTACTATAGTAAATGAAAATGAAAGATTAATGCACATATATTTAGCACTAAAAGCGTGGCAACTGAGGGTTGACACGTGTTGTATGAAAACTGAATGTTTGTCAGAAGTAATAAATTTCGCTACACTCTGACTTAATTTAGCAAAAGAATTAATAAAACCGGAAAACTGAAAGTTAATTTAGTGACTGAGATTAATAGTGAACTTTGTTTCTGAAGCACTACGAAATTCAATAGAATAAGGTTAGTCTTGGACTACCTCAACAATCATTTCAAAAGTTACTTGAAACTACGCAATTTAGAAATAAGAGATTTAACTTTGAACTTGAATTAAATGATTCTGAACAGTTAACAATAGTAAAATTTAGTACATACCAAGCTGATCCGCAGTCACAGGTAAGCTACAATATGGTTAAAAAACTCGCATTCTTAATTTTTACTTGTGTAATCTAAATATTGTAGCCAGCTATGAATACTTTAACTGAACTTTGAAATTAGAGCAGTGAAATGGAATGATATTACTTTAATGCTGGCGTTTGAATTTCAATGACACTTGGGTTCATTCCTGAAAAGGAAGGGGCCCTGCTTGGTAATGCAATGGGGACAATGAGCAACAAAGGTTCATGCTACGTTGCTGTAACTTAGTGAGAAAAATTTAACAGTTTGTAAAGCTGAGGTCTGCCATACAGTTCTAAAGTTTCACATGCTTCCAGTCTTCCTTGTTGGTTGATTAAAGGTTTGAAGTCGTCGATCGAGGAGGTGGCGATAGTCACTCATTGTCGGCCATCGCTGTTGCAGAAGCTGGATGTTGGCGCGCCTTCTTCTCGACACGGCCACCAGGCGAAACGGGCTCTTGATGTGCGCCAGCTAATGCTTCCCGTCCGCGACACCGTGTCAAAAACTATCATAGCAGGTCGAGTGTAATTACATGCTGCCAAACCCCGAGAGTGCGGCAACTCGTGGGAGCGTCACTCAACACACCTGCTCCACCGCCCTACTCCAGCCAGACTCCCTCTGCCCGCGCTCCATGCGTTAGAGTTAACACTACCAAAGATCCTAACACTTTGGTTCTCCACACGACCTATCGATGTAATCGTTCGATAGCATAGTTTTCCCTAGGCCAGACCCAGCGTAAAAATGCAAATAATATTTACAAACCAAACCCATAATACAGCGACATAAATGCATAAATATATAAATACAAATAGTAAAACAATTACAATATATAAAGACACAGAAATGTCATATCTTCAGGTAACAAAATCAGTAAAAAATTTATAGTACAATAGATGGAAACAGGAGGATATGCTTTTGCGGCGTTACAACCTCCCATAGCATCAGTCCTATCCTACCTAAACATTGTCCAATGTGAGTTCAGAAGTTCACTGCTATTTATGTCTGGTTTCAACCAGCTTGCGGTACCTAATACAGTATTGGCATTACTACTCTTTATTTTGGAGACTAACTCAGGGATCTAGCTACAGACAGTTGTACAATTTACTAACATGAGATTTAGCATATTTAAATCCTTTGGAATGACCTGTTTAGGCGAACTAACAATTTTTATGGTCAGCACACCCACGTCAGTGTTATGAACTGGTAATTTTTCAGCCCAACGGTTTGTTTCATGGGGAGAGGAACCTAAACTAAAAAAAACCCATGTGCATGCCACAAGTACTGTGCTACCTACGTAGCTGCTTCCTATGTGTAGTGCACCCCTGATCTATCGAGGGGCGTCCTACAACCTTCACCCCATAGCGTAGGTCGAGGAATCTACAACCATTTTCGTCACAGAGTCGACACATCCTTTGGTTTAGATTCTCCACTCGACTCCAAACCAGAGGACCTCTCTCCACCCTGGGTATGATGCTGCAGATCCTCAGCTTGGCTTCCACTCTTCGAGAGACGGAGGCCACCTTCGCCAATTTAGCCAGCCATTGAAAGGACCCAAGGATTTCCTCGGAACCCCGACGACATGCATCGTTGGTGCCGACATATGCAACATTCTGCAGCTGGCTGCAGCCTACACACTCGATAGCCACCAGAAGAGCCTCTTCCACATCACAGACAAGGCCCCCCAGCAAGCACACCGAGTGCACGTTGGACTTCTTCCCCGCCCTATCCGCTATGTTCCTGAGGGGCTCCATGACCTGCCTAACATTGGAGTTCCTAATAACTAACAAACCTCATGTACCTGTCCATACCTTGCTGAAGGAGCAGCCACTATCCAGGCAGAAGATGCATTCTGATGTGGCTCAGCCTCTCCTCTCCCGCCCCCCCCTGCCAGCATCAGATAGCACACTGACTCTAAAAGAAAAGTGCATGGGATCTGGCTGGAGCCTGCATCCCACATGCAGCCTTCGCCTTGAGGCTCAAGACCTCAACACAGTCTGCCACCCACACTGAGGTGAGAGTGGGCCTGCCAGCTCAGTTGCACCTGAGGTCGGCTAAGTGACAGAGAGCTGTGACATCCCCCCTACACATCTGGTACGGTAGAGACTGTCCCAGGCACCCCATCCCCACCACACCTCAGGGTGGCACTCTGGAGCCTGTTGACTGTGGCCAACAAAGCTTCCAGCAGCGTTTGGACTACGGCCAACTCCTCCTGCATCTGCACACAACAGACACAGTCTGTACCCATCTAGCTAATATGTGATTTACTATAAGAAACTTAAGGAAACCTACTGCCACACAAGGTTAACAGCTACACTCTCGTTGGCAGAAAGGACACTCAAGAATGAAAAACAATAAAAATTTATGGTAGAAGCTAGATCTGGTGCTTTTTTTCCTGCTAGGGGCTATCTAGTGAATACTAAAGAAAAATAAAGTGACCTACAGTAAACTTATAGGGGCTATGTCGTGAATATTATTAAAGAATTAAACAGTAACCCACAGTAAACTACACCTACTGATTAAACAAACGTTTACGTACACGTCAAAATAACCTAATAAAACTACAAAAAATTGTTATCTTCAATGTTCGAGTCTAAATGACACTAATAAACGTAAATACTGACATATACAGATACAGATACAAAACAAACCCTTAAGCTAACAGTAAGAGCTCAGAATGTAAAGCACAAATACGAACTCTACTTTATAGGAACTGACAGGCTTACAGTACACAGTCACTAAAGCCCATTTAAGGCAATAGTGAGGTTAGTTTTAGCTTTCTGCTAACTTAACCGCATGTAAGAAGGGCTCAGAAGCTGCACATGTGAGGTTAGAATTCACTTTCAGTATCACTTATCTTAATAAAACGTATAAAAACTGCTACCTTCAATGTATCGAATCTAACTGACATTAATAAACGTGAATACTGAGTATTGTACACTAACTTAATCTGATTAACCCTCATATTTATAATGTAAACAAATGTTTATGTACAAGCGAAAAATGACTTAATAAAACGTATAAAAACTGCTACCTTAAGTGTATCGTGTCTAAATGACACTAATAAACGTAAATACTGAGTACTGTACAGTGACTTAATTGATATCCCGCGTGTTAACGTCAGTTAAGATGTAAACAAACGTTTGCGTACAGGCGAATCTATCCTAAACAGAAACTTCGCTTTCCCTATTCAGACGCAAATAAAAACTGAAACCTTCAATTTATTAAGTCTATCTGACACTAATGCACGTAAATACTATAGAATATACAGAGAAAAAATTAAATTACTAGCTAAATTACTTATCTCATGACACAGCAAGCTAAAAGTGCTCGTAGACGGGGTCAGGGCTGCCAACCAATCAGGGTTTCAGGGGCTGAATTTCTTTATTTTGCAGGAAAAACTCACATCCAACAACCACGTCTCCTAATTATGTAATTACATGGCTGCAGATTGGAAGTGTTGTCTTGTTGGAAACATTTCAAGTGTGTGCTCACCTTGACATGCAGGGATCGACTGAGCTAGTGAATAGTGTTACCACCAGATGACGTTCCAACCCTCACCCCTTGCCCCTCCCCCCACTCATCCCAAAAAAAAGGGCAGGAAAAAGACTCATTCTGTACTGGAGAGGAAGGATCTCATGACATGAAATTCAAATCAATGTCAATCATATACTGATGCATATTCTTTATTCAATCACTTTGTGGGGTACAGGACTCCACCACTTGGGTAGCACTCATGTCTGCACCACCAACTCCAGCTCTCCATGACATAGTAAATGTATGCACCGAGGAATGGAATGAATTGCGGTATAGCAGCCGCCGTTTGGGGCCTCCCAACCATGTGTCTGTGGTCTAGGCGCTGTCATAGATGTCAAAAACCACCCAGTATCCTAATTACAGATCAAGATACTAAATACCACCTACCACGGAACGGATTCGGCCTCCTTTGATCTCTCGAACTCGAACAAAGCATCTGATGGTGACAACTCTTTCATATCGGTACCTGAGAAATGCCTGTCAAAACACATGCCCTCTATCTCTCTCTCTCTCTCTAGCCGGCCGTTGTGGCCGAGCGGTTCTAGTCCCATCAGTCTGGAACCACGCAGTTGCTATGGTCGAAGGTTCGAATCCTGCCTCAGGCATGGATGTGTGTGATATTCTTAGGTTTAAGTAGTTCTAAGTCTAGGGGACTGATGACTTCAGCTGTTCTTCTCTCTCTCTCTCTCTCTCTCTCTCTCTCTCTCTCTCTCTCTCTCTCTCAAGTGGCTGCTTCCTGCCCAACTAGTGTCTGTTGTGTGCCACACTAACCCCTCTTTTGTCCTGAAAAAGTAGTGGATACCTGGTAAATCACCAGCTGTAGATGTCCTGGAAATTTTCCTCCCTTTGTCAGTTTGATTGAGTAATTAATTACATCGATACTCTCTGTGCCGGGCAGTTTTTCCTTGCTTCCTATTGGTGGATACTAGAACTGGTACATTTGGCAGAATGTGATCCAACAACTGTCTGGTCTCCAAACCCTTCCAGATTTTTTCCCTTGCCTCCTGCTGCCGTCTAAAAGAGGGTAGATAAAATGCAGTAAGGTAGTTGTAGAAACGATTGGTACTGTAGTTGTAAATTGTCATAGCTGTGTTGGGAAAGAACCAGATCTCCAAGCCCTAATAGAAAGCACTGAAGCTCAAATAGTTGTAGGTACAGAGAGCTGGCTAAAGCCAGAAATAAGTTCAGTCGAAATTTTGTCAAACGATCTAACAGTGTTCAGAAAGGATAGATTAAATACAGTTGGTGGTGGAGTATTTATTGCTGTCAGAGGTAGTTTGTCTTGTAGCGAAATTGAAGTAGTTCGTGTGAAATAGTGTGGGTAGAGGTTATACCTGACAATCAGACTAAACTACTGAAACTTCCTGACAGATTAAAGCTGTGTGCTGGACCGACACTCGAACTCCGGACCGTTGCCTTACGTGGGCAAGTGCTCTACCAACTGAGCTATCCAAGCACGACTCACGACCCATCCTCACAGCTTCAATTCTGCTAGTACCTCGTCTCCTACCTTACAAACTTCACAGAAGATCTTCTACGAACCTTGCAGAACTATCACGCCTTTCTTCCAGGAGTGCTAGTTCTGCAAGTATTCTAACATTATGAAGTACCTCGAAGGGAACAATTAATTGACACATAGTCAGCACGGATTCAGGAAATACCGTTCTTGCGAAACACAACTAGCTCTATATACTCATGAAGTAATGATTGCTATCGACAGGGATGTCAAATTGATTCCATATTTTTAGATTTCCAGAAGGCTTTCGACACCGTTCCTCATAAGAGTCTTCTAACCGAACTGCGTGCCTACGGAGTATCGTCTCAGTTGTGGGACTGGATTCGTTATTTCCTGTCAGAAAGGTCACGGATCGTGGTAATAGACGGAAAGTCATGGAGTAAAGCAGAAGTAATATCTGGCGTTCCCCATGGAAGTGTTATAGGCCCTCTATTGTTCCTGATCTGTATTAACGACATAGGAGACAATCTGAGTAGCCGTCTTAGATTGTTTGCAGATTATGCTGTCATTTACCATCTTGTAAAGTCATCAGACGATCAAAACGACTTGCATAATGATTTAGATAAGATATCTGTATCGATATCTGTGGCAATTGACCCTGTATAAAGAACAGTGTGAAGTTATTCACATGAGTACTAAAAGAAATCAGCTAAATTTTGATTATGCGATAAGTCACACAAATCTGAAGGCTGTAAATTCAGCTAAATACTTACGGATTGCAATTACAAATAACCTAAATTGAAACGTTGACATAGATAATATTGTAGGTAGAGCAAACAAAAGACTGTGATTCATTAGCAGAACACTTAGAAGGTGTAACGGATCTACTGAAGAGACTGCTTACACCACGATTGTCCGCCCTTTTCTGGAGTGTTGCTGTGTGGGGTGGGATCCGAATCAGGTGGGACTGACGAATGACATCGAAAAAGTACAAACAAGGGCAGCTCGTTTTGTATTATCGCGAAATAGGGGAGATAGTGTCACAGACATAATACACTCCTGGAAATTGAAATAAGAACACCGTGAATTCATTGTCCCAGGAAGGGGAAACTTTATTGACACATTCCTGGGGTCAGATACATCACATGATCACACTGACAGAACCACAGGCACATAGACACAGGCAACAGAGCATGCACAATGTCAGCACTAGTACAGTGTATATCCACCTTTCGCAGCAATGCAGGCTGCTATTCTCCCATGGAGACGATCGTAGAGATGCTGGATGTAGTCCTGTGGAACGGCTTGCCATGCCATTTCCACCTGGCGCCTCAGTTGGACCAGCGTTCGTGCTGGACGTGCAGACTGCGTGAGACGACGCTTCATCCAGTCCCAAACATGCTCAATGGGGGACAGATCCGGAGATCTTGCTGGCCAGGGTAGCTAGTTGACTTACACCTTCTAGAGCACGTTGGGTGGCACGGGATACATGCGGACGTGCATTGTCCTGTTGGAACAGCAAGTTCCCTTGCCGGTCTAGGAATGGTAGAACGATGGGTTCGATGACGGTTTGGATGTACCGTGCACTATTCAGTGTCCCCTCGACGATCACCAGTGGTGTACGGCCAGTGTAGGAGATCGCTCCCCACACCATGATGCCGGGTGTTGGCCCTGTGTGCCTCGGTCGTATGCAGTCCTGATTGTGGCGCTCACCTGCACGGCGCCAAACACGCATACGACCATCATTGGCACCAAGGCAGAAGCGACTCTCATCGCTGAAGACGACACGTCTCCATTCGTCCCTCCATTCACGCCTGTCGCGACACCACTGAAGGCGGGCTGCACGATGTTGGGGCGTGAGCGGAAGACGGCCTAACGGTGTGCGGGACCGTAGCCCAGCTTCATGGAGACGGTTGCGAATGGTCCTCGCCGATACCCCTGGAGCAACAGTGTCCCTAATTTCCTGGGAAGTGGCGGTGCGGTCCCCTACGGCACTGCGTAGGATCCTACGGTCTTGGCGTGCATCCGTGCGTCGCTGCGGTCCGGTCCCAGGTCGACGGGCACGTGCACCTTCCGCCGACCACTGGCGACAACATCGATGTACTGTGGAGACCTCACGCCCCACGTGTTGAGCAATTCGGCGGTACGTCCACCCGGCCTCCCGCATGCCCACTATACGCCCTCGCTCAAAGTCCGTCAACTGCACATACGGTTCACGTCCACGCTGTCGCGGCATGCTACCAGTGTTAAAGACTGCGATGGAGCTCCGTATGCCACGGCAAACTGGCTGACACTGACGGCGGCGGTGCACAAATGCTGCGCAGCTAGCGCCATTCGACGGCCAACACCGCGGTTCCTGGTGTGTCCGCTGTGCCGTGCGTGTGATCATTGCTTGTACAGCCCTCTCGCAGTGTCCGGAGCAAGTATGGTGGGTCTGACACACCGGTGTCAATGTGTTCTTTTTTCCATTTCCAGGAGTGTACATGAATTGGAATGGCAATCATTAAAACAAAGGCGTTTTTCGTTGAGACGGGATTTTCTCATGAAATTTCAATCACCATTTTTCTCCTGCAATTGCGAAAACATTCTGCTGGCAGTCACGTACACAGGGAGAAATGACCATCACGATAAATAAGAGAAATCAGGGCTCGCACAGAAAAATTTAAGTCCTCGTTTTTCCTGCGTGCGTCCGAGAGTGGAACGGTAGAGAGACAGCTTGAAGGTGGTTCATTGACCCCTCTGCCAGGCACTTATTGTGAACAGCAGAGTAATCACGAAGATGTAGGTGTAGATGTGTAGATGTTGGTGGATACTGGCACAGTTCCATCGTTTGGTAAGAAGTCCATTATGCTGGAGGAAGCTGAGAATTTCAAATTTCAGCTCAACTGCATGCTTTGTCCTCATACAATCTGCAGAGAATTTGGTTAATGTATGTGCTCGCAATACCACTATTTGAAAGAATAAATTGACCAATAGGGAATTTGACATGTCGATTGGAAGCATTACTGTGTAAAATGATATTTGGAGTATCGAGTTTTGGGAGAATTTATAGTGTCACATTTGTACCTTCCAATCGCGACAGCCCCAACCAGAAATGACAAGTCGTTCTGGTCACTGGCTTTTATAAAACACTGTAGAATTCCTAAATTTGTTCTCTCGGCTACGAAAGGAAGAGGACGGAGGAGGAAAGGGTCTACCATGTGATAGGATACTAACAACAACAAATACCACTACAAGACAGAGTGCACTGCAATGTACTGAGAAGCACTAAACCGCGATCCTAGTAGTTGTCGTGGCTAGATGGCTGAGATCGCTGAAAACACTCCTACATACAGCCCACTCACCTCCCAGATCGTGATAATAGACGGAAAGTCATGGAGTAAAACAGAAGTAATATCTGGCATTCCCCATGAAACTGTTATAGGCCCTCTATTGTTCCTGATCTGTATTAACGACATAGGAGACAATCTGGGTAGCCGTCTTAGATTGTTTGCAAGACCACACACAGCACACCTGTGCCCTCGTACACCGTCAGCACCAACGCTCAGAGGCTGGAGTCTACTGCCGCCATGACTGTAGCTGCAATTGTGAACGCACTTGTCTGCCTGAGTGCACCACCCAGGCCATGGAGGGCATCCTGGGATGATTGGAGTGGTAGAAATTCGGATGTTATCAATACATCCAGCAGCAACACTTAATAGTGGTCGACATCGAAACACTCAGTTTTCCAGAGAGAATACATACAATATACACTATCGCAGAGGCAACCCAACACATACTGAGTATTAGTTCACTATTCAGCTATCCAGAGACCGCCATGAGGGCCGCCGCCAGGACTTATCCCCATGGCTGTGGGCAAGAACCGACTAGCAGGCCAGTCAGAATTTTTCTTTGTACTTTCCAATCGCGACAGCCCCAGCCAGAAATGACAATTCGTTCTGGTCACTGGCTACCTCCGACATGTACCCAGATGAATGGCAGAGTCGTCCTAGGAAACCAGCCACATGTTCATCACTATAATTACAATTAAATATTACGATTATGGTCCCAATCTGGTGACATTCAATAATGAGCAAAATATCGGAAATACCTCCGCCTGAAGGTTGTGGCTCTGGGACGAATCTCACGTTGAAATATCAATATCTGTATCCTCCTTGTGAGTGGACATAATTTTCCACATAAAATCTTTCATTTCCCTTACGGCTATCGATGCTCTGAAATCGTAGTTTTCCTCATCAAATCCATACCTCCCATACCACAGGACATAGTCATTATCTTTGCACATATCGGAAGACTGACCACAGTAACTTGACAGCCCAACACATACTTTATAAGCCTACTGATCACAGAAAATCTTCACATGTCCCCTAATGTGTACGATATTTCGCTAAGAACTGAATGCTGGTGGCACGAAACAATACTGGGCGAAAATCCGCAATTGATGGACATGCTCCAGTGTGTCTTAGCAAGAGAGATGTAATCGTCTTATAAGCTACCAGCTATTTGAAACACGATCGTAACGACTATGTTACTGTTATCTTGCATAAAAAGCGGACTTGGTTCTCTGGGCACACAAGTATCGCTAATGATATCCATGTTAAAAACTATATATGGTTTATAAATCGAGGTATGGTATTGCTTCTGAATGAGGTGGTCTCCCACACAAATACCGTGACACTGAATATGGACAGCGATCACAGGGGTGTGCATCAACAGACTGAAAGTGCAGGTGCACGTCGCCACCGGTGAAAGCTTGTAATAAAATGACCTTCTCACCAAATTCAGAAAGTGGTTAGGCTAAGGAACGTGGTATTAAGCCAATATTTGCTACTCCCTCATGCTGTTACTAGATATTTCCCACGCTAACAAACAACATTTGTAACGTATACCATGTAGACAGTGTAACAGAGGTTCTGCGATACATCCACAGGATTCTAGGTGAGAGAGGATGATGGTTGAGTGAGAATGATCACATACAGTAGATGGTATGCTATGTGAGGTTTCGCTTAAATGCAACACTAGACTGAAGTCATAAGAAATATACACTGGCTTTTCGGATCTATAGTGTTACACGTTCTGGTAGATATTCTGTCTGCGATTTGGAATCAGGTCTCTCCATTCAACCACACACTTGCGTTGAATCCTATGGAGATGTCTTTTAATGATTACAGCCACTGGTGAATCATATTTGTGGCACAATCCTATCTTGAAATGAGTCACCTTTCCAAAGCTCTCAGCTAAAGACCCGATACAACAAAACTCTACTGTGGTTTTACACTATCTCTCTGCATCTTTTAACTATTCCTCAGTATCTGTCCCACCTGCTCTGCAACTTCATGTATATGATTGTTACAGTTTAAGTCGGAACTGAGTGTAAATCGGAATGCGCTATATCTACCACCTACTACAACCCCCTGGAACTTAGTTAATGTGGACATACCGTGTTTTGACCACTTGGTGGAAATGGAAACCAGTTGTCGTAGCTCGGTGTACAATGTGTAAGGCCAGTGCCAAACGAAGGTTTGTCCTGCAACATGAGTTAGCAGAAAAGACAGTATGAGCAGTTATAGTGGTGTTTCTTATATAGGTTCTGCAGTCTGAAGGAGATCTCCTTAATCAGTTTGGATTCATCTTTGTCACCCTAACATTCTCTCCCTCCTCATTATTTTGTACCATCCAACACAGAAAAACTACGTACTCTTAAAACTTAATTAACATCACCTGGTAGAAAATATGATAAGATTTTACCACATACCTTTCTTCTAATATATCAAAAACAAATACCGCCTGCATGCTGACATCAAGCATATGTGGTGATCCTAGTAAATATACAGGTACTGGTATGTAGTTTCTAGCTCACTTGGCTCAGACCACATTTTTAGCTTAATTTCATTTAAAAATACTAATTATAATATATTACTTAGAAAATTAATAAAAAAGGGTATTTTTTCCTATCATGTTCACCTATTGCAAAATAATCATTTTTTCATAAAAAAGGTGAATTTAAGAAAGTGAATTTTAAAATTTTTAAATAAAAGGAGCATGTAAGAAAAAATTTAATTCTCTCTCACTAACAATAATACATATTAAAATTTTACTGGCTCTGCAGTACAGTGTATTTTATTATAAAAGGTGAATGTAAGAGATAAGACTTACTTGCAGTTTTACCACATTCACATCTAAACTTAATTTTCTAGTAATAACATACACATTCCTTACAAATCCAATGATATCCATCTTTTTGCCACTTATCTTTATGAAGTTCATTGATATTCTTTTTCTATAGACAGACAACACTGTCCATTTAAAGATTATAAAATTTAATAGGAAAAATAAAATTTAAAAAATCACAGAGTGAATTCCAAATCATTAAATTCCTTATTTCTATTTTTAATTTATTCATTCCTTTATATTTCAGTTTCATCAATTCTGTTTCAATGAATTGAAGGTCCCAATCAGTAATTATATTATAATACTTCAGCTAACTGAACATCCCAAACAGCAATTATATTATAATACTTAAGTTAATTGAAGGTCCCAATCAGTATTGTAAAACTAATGTAGTAAAATAATCTTAACCTCACAATTAAGTTCCATAAATTTTTTTCTCCGTATGTAGAATTTAAAGATGCACATCCAGTAATGTTATATAAAAATTCATCTCTGAGTGACTTAATTTTTGAATCTCTTTCAAGATACTTACGTTGTTGAACTTCTTGATTAGAGTCTCCATTTATACTGCAAAATTTTTATTACAATTTTTAAAATTTGTAATGCCAGTATGATAATGTATCTATTTTATTTTCCAAAACAAATCTGATGTCATCATGAGAATCCAACACTTTCTTGTTTATTCCAGCTGTGTATATTTCATATTTTGCACTTCGAATCATATTCATTTTTCTATACTGTTCTCTATTGTTAAACAAACAATCTTTATAATCTTCTAAGCTTCTTCTATTTTTAACAATACATTCCTTAACTCGTTTCGATTTCTTCTCTAATTTATCACCAACTTTATAAGCGTAAATTTTTGCTCTCAAACCACAAAATTCTTCCATTATTTTTCCAATGTATATCTTTCTTTTTTCTAAAACTTTCTTGTTTACCTGTGGAATAACATAAGTATTATTTTCAGGATAATCACTAGCATCAAATGTATCAATAATTGATTTCATGTCTTCAATAAAATCTTCAGTTGTAGAGATAATTGTCCATATCTTGATAACTCAACTCAATATTTTCTCCATATTTTGCTTTCGTTATTCTGTAATGAAAAGCATACATCAGTTCTTTAGATAAATCAAGTATATGCAATCCGACATAGACTGGTTTACTAAATATAATTTTTGTTTTATTCATATGAATAGCAGCAAGATTTTCATTAAATATAGTTCTTCCTTTAAAATTTTGTTTATCTGTAAGTTTATCACATTTATCGAGATCTGATACTAATTTTACATGAACTCTGTTTCTAATGTTTTCCATTGTCTTACCAAATACTGAATTATTCATCAGTTTATAGAATTTTTTTCAAAATCACATGTGGCTTTAGTTTTCATTTCTGTATTTAGATCTCTATAGTTCTTCAACCAATTCCATTGATTGAATTTTAGGACGCTATGTATTTTTGTAGTCTTCATTCCAAGTGACAGAAACCATTTTAGATTTCTATAGTGAACTACATAATTATATTGTCATTAGATCCTGGTACAATACTATTTTCAGGAGCTAATAGTAAATCTTTATGTAAATCATATAATTCCTTTGGATATTCTAAATCTACTCCAAAAACATATCCAATTGTAGCAGTATCTGACGTTCCTCTTACTTTTTATACAATCGAAATTATTTGGTTCACCACATTCAAACCCACAACATGGTAAATATTGGCTCATGGCATAACCATGTAACTTATTCGCATCTAAAGAAGCTACGTAATTTGATATCATTTTACTATCAAAATCCTTCATATATTTATTATTTGCTTTTCACTTCTACGGTATTTTACAACACTCTGATACTTCTCCTCTTATTCCCTTTTCCACTATTAAAATCACATCACAATCATGTAATAAATGTAATGATTGTTTAGTCATTTTTATTATTCCATCTCCAGATAATTCTAATGCTGTAAAATATCATGAGGGATCAAGATCATATGCTTTTATACTAGTTTTTTTAAAATTTTCAAATACAATGGGCAAAAACAATACATCCATTTTAAGACACAGATCATATTAACCAAAATTTTAACATTAAAT
This sequence comes from Schistocerca cancellata, assembly GCF_023864275.1. Taxonomy (NCBI): domain Eukaryota; kingdom Metazoa; phylum Arthropoda; class Insecta; order Orthoptera; family Acrididae; genus Schistocerca; species Schistocerca cancellata. Next base: position 525,637,177 of record NC_064633.1, read on the forward strand.
TTTTCAAGACTTTTTTGCATGTTTTAATGTTCAGCACTTATTTCACAGTCATTCACTTTATTATAAAATTCTTTTTTTGCTGGTAATTGTGTCTTTTCAAAATTCTTCCAAGAATCGGTGTCTGATCATGAGATTAAAAAACTCTTCTGGAAAAATTTTCTAAAGTTTTTCATTTGGTCTCTCTTCAAATTTGATGAAAGTTTATCGAATGAAGAAGCCATAAATATATATGTGTCAATAAATCAAATTTTCATAATTTCTGCTCTCTTAGCACAGCTGATATATCTGTCTTCATTATTTGTCATTAACTCTATTTCTTTTTATCATAACCAAGTTCTTTCACAAACAGGTGCGAATCACATCCTGATAAATTATGTAAATAATTTTTTACAAAATTTGTATGACTTAACTGTAAATTTCATTTGTTAAATAATGGACTAATATATTTTCCAGGTAAATGGTAATGATGTCGAACATTTTTATTTTTCTGTGAGCAATGGCATTTACACAGCATGTAAACTTTATATTTTTATGTCTTGATTGTTCGTCAGGAGTTAATGGTTTCATTTCTTCAAGTTTAGAATACATTATTCTAGTACCTTCAACCTCTTCTTGCCTGCATTCAGTAAACATCTTATGGAGATTTTGTCCTCTATAAATGGCAATATCTTTATAGTGTACACTTATATATTTAATATAGTAGCAGAATCAACTTGCTTCATGTTTTTTATATTTCGTTGTATATGAATTTTCTGGATTTGGTTGATAGTTGTCCATCTTCAACAATAAACTTTCAAAATCAGCATAAATAACAAATTGAACTTTTTATGTGTGTCGATAATTTTTAAAAAGAACATATGAATCTTCATTTGGCATATCAACCTTTTAATGGTTTGTTAATTAAAGAGGTTTTGTGTTTGATTATCTAATTTCATGTTTACTAATTTGACTCAAAACAAGTCCAGATAAGTTTTGTAAGTAGGCTGTTTATGTTTTCTTATTGGCAACGTTATGTAGCGTTCTGTATGAAAATCACTGGCTGTGCTGTGTGCAGTCTGTGGCTAGTTTGCATTGTTGTCTGCCATTGTCGTGTTGGGCAGCTTGATGTGAACAGCGTGTAGCGTTGCGCAGTTGGAGGTGAGCCGCCAGCAGTGGTGGATGTGGGGAGAGAAATGGCGGAGTTTTGAAATTTGTAAGAATGGATGTCATGAACTGCTTTATATATTATGACTATTAAGGTAAATACATTGTTTGTTCTCTATTAAAATCTTTCATTTGCTAACTATGCCTATCAGTAGTTAGTGCCTTCATTAGTTAGAATCTTTTATTTAGTTGGCAGTAGTGGCACTCGCTGTTTGCAGTAGTTCGAGCAATGAAAATTTTTGTGAGGTAAGTGATTTGTGAAAGGTATAGGTTAATGTTATTCAGGGCCATTCTTTTGTAGGTATTATTGAAAGTCATATTGCGTTGCGCTAAAAAAGATTGTGTCAGTTTAAACACAGTCATGTATAATTGTTCTAAGGGGACGTTTCATATGTCGACCCGTAGCCGAGGATACCTCACTGGAATCTTCTGATTGTTTCTTGTAGTTTGTGTAATTAATGTAGGTTTTGTATATTGCTAGTGCGTAATTGTAGAGAGAATCTCCTTTCTAGTTGCAGTCTTTCATTGTTGTACAGTAAAACAGTTGTGGCATGCATGTAGAGTATTTCACAGCTGCGCTTGCAATTAACTAGATATTATTTTCAGTGCTATGTTAATGTGTTCTCTTATTTTTGCTCTTCAAATTGTGTTTTTCTGTGTTGTCGTGTGAAGTATTGTGACAATAATGACGTGTGAAAAACGTAATACTAGGCTCCAAAGTAAACTGAGAAATGACAGTGAAGACGAAAGCAGTGTATTAGCGCCACCATGTAATGAATTAACTAATGTTCAAAGTAGTAATTTGGTAATTATGCATAGGGAAATGGAGCGGGCTGCAAATAACGGTGTAGGCAGTGAAACAATTAGTGAACAGGGAAGCATTATCTATCGATCGGTCTGCAACAGCTTGCCTTAGGAATCCGAAATGACAGGACACAATCCTGCAAATAGTGTAGATTGAGGTTTTGCGTCCTCGGCGTTTTCTCAAATAAGTCAAGACACATTTCCTGCTTTTCAAAATGCGAATATTGCCGGTTCAAATGCATTGCCGAATAGCACTGAGGAACATGTTTCAGACACCAGTGCATCGTTATTACAATTAATGCAACAAATGGGACAAAAGCTTCAAAAGTTAGACACAATGGAACAACACCAGAGACAAACACAGCAACAGTTAATAGACACAATGGAACAAAATCTTCGAAAGTTAGACACAATGGAACAAAATCTTCGGAAGTTAGACACCACACTCGAACAAATACGCGAAGATTTAACTACTGTGTTACATAACATTGAACCGAAATGTCAAAAAGTCTGTAATGACGTAAAAACACAAATTTGTGAGCATTTCCAACCTATTTTTTCGCGTCATGAAAATGCATTACAGAATCACGAAGCAGCCACAAAAGAACTGCAAACTACTGTTCATGAAAATCACGAAACCTTGCAAGCTAAAACTGACTCAGTTGCATCTACCGATTCGGTTACACAACTTGCAAAAACTCAGGAAAACTTAAAGAAAGGACACAGTAGATACGATTTCAACACAAATGGACACCCTGAAACTTGGTTCCGAAAAACACACAGAGGAAATAATTTCACTATCGGATAAAGTAGCCGAACTTTCGGATCAGTTCACTAACTTATCTACAAAGGTAGATGATGATCTGAATAACACAAGACCTGTAGCCTTCTCGGACACTGAAGAGTATGAACAAATTAGAAAATTCAAACAAAATCAAAATCAAATCAATACACAGTGCAAAAGAGAAATCTGGGAAGTACAAGATCAGTTGGCACAAGTAATACAAGAATTACATATTTCAGAGGACACTCGCGCTCCAGTATGGGAAGAGGGACATAGAAATACGGAACAACCACAAAATAAGAACACAGGACACTTCGAAAATTTTGAAAGAAATTGGCAAGGAGCATTGGATTTTGAGATGGAACCGCCAAAACGAAGTAACAATGAGCGATGAGCGACTCGCCGACACGATGATTTTGACTATAAGCTGTTCATTACCACACGTAAATTCAAAACATTTAAGAATTCTGACAATGACATTCATCCACAAGCGTGGCTTCATCAATTCTCTCAGTGCAGTAATGTGTTCATTGTAAATAAGTATTACAGTAGTTGTATTACATGTTTATTACCTTATAAATAAATAAAAAACTTTTTTCTTTTAAATTCAGCGCATTAGTATTTGTAAAATGACTCTTAGTGTTCATTAAAAAATGACAATTATTCCGCTTGGGACCTGTGGAATGGTATATTAGCTTAGCTTACTTGTTTTAGTTGTAAATATTTGTCATGTATTGTTGTTTTTCTGACATGTTCCACATCCTGGAGGACCTCCTCACTACGGATCAATTGGAATGAAAGTAAATCTAATCTAATGTAATCTAATCTCATTGTTTTCCTCCCAACTGGTCATTAGAGCACAGATTAGAATTTATGTGTGGCTATTTAGAGAATGAGTCAGCTGTGAGAATGCGATCGGTCATTCACGATTGCCACAGTAAAGGAGAATTTTATCATGCCTTCCTCTCAGCGTATTGGTCTCAAGCTACACAAGACCGAGTAAAACATAGCATCATAATGATGAAACGTTTCGAACAATCTGAATTTTCCAGTCTTGTGAAATATTTTGAAGACATGTTGCATAAGAATCAGTACCTGTCAAACCCTTACAGCCCCTCAGAACTCATCAGCATTTGCTTAATCAAATTGCCTGAACATTTACAACATATTATTTTGGCAGAACGTCGCAAAGACGACATCGAAGCTTTTCAGGGACTCTTACAAGAATTAGAAATTGACACTGACAATCGCAGAACGCGAAAACAGGAACACAACAATTTCAGGTCACATCAGTCGCAATTCCGCGATGAAAGAAATAACTGGACACGACAAGGCTATTCTCACAACACAAATCGTGACCAAAACAGACACCACCCGTATGACAACCGTTGGCAGAGTAAAAATAATTACAGAGAAAGATCGCATTTCCATAGTAATGACTATGACAGAGACAGCCACAGAAACAGATAATATGGGAACCAAAATAATTATTATCAAGGGAGACAGAATAACTTTAGACGCAACAGTCCAGTGCACTGTTACGATTCAGGGAGAAATTCTCCACCACGTAACCGACAAGAAAGAAACTATGGAATCTACCAACATGGCGACAAACGATATGATCGTAACAACAGACCTGAATTGCATCAGAACTGGCGAGATTCAAACAGAGCAAGGAACTCGCGACAAGGTGAATTTGTAGAAGTTAGGTCTCCTAATCCCAATAACGACGCGCGCCAACATAGAGACAGACAATGACTCGCACCGCAGGCAGCCGCGTGCGCCGGCTGGATCAGAGAAAAATAACATAGACGTTAACCTTGAGAAAAATTCCAGTATTCTTTACCGACGTATACCACATGATAATTGCGACGAAGTTGAGACACTGCATAATAGTAAGAGTAAAGGTTTACACTACATTTCACATGTAAAACCATTTATTGAGAGATAATCTGCTTTTTAACTTAGTCTGTGCCATAAAACTTTTCACTTCACATTTCTAGTATGCATTGTCAGACTTAGAAACTGTTACTATGCAACGATGTTTGAAGTTAAATATCCAGTCAAGAACTAGGAGAACTTATTTAAACAGAAATTACGAATGCATTGTTACTGTGAACAGACGACACAGTGTTATAGTGTGTCTACATTCTTGCTTGTTAGTTGCACGATTACGTAACGACTGTAAGGCTCACATACTTAGAACATATACTGCTAATGAGATTTTAATGCAACATTTTGGTTTACTTGAAAATACATTCTGGATTTAAAGTACTTTCAGTGAGATACCACATGACACAGTGGTTAGTTTATGTGACAGCTACACGATTTTATCACGACGCTACTAATGAGTGACAATTTACAATGTTGCTTTTGCGGTGTATCTGTTTTATATCTGCACAGTTTTTTTGAATTCCTCTGGAAAGTAAAACATGTTTCAGTAGTAACTTTTGTTGTATAGCTACAATGAGACAGCCTTTTCCGTAGCACAACAATACGTTACAGCACAGTACTTTCTTCATCACGGCAATAAGTGTAATAACTAAGATATCTATACGCAAAGCATTTCACTTTCGTTTATCATGAGGTAAGTACATTGACTTCTGCAGAACTTAGCTTTCGCAGGACGATAACTACGACACTTCCACAGAGATTGTCTTACAACAAGACGCACAGTTTAGCGCCACAGTACACGTATTTGAGTGATTAATTTTGTACTTAAATCATTTATTTTTAAAGATATTTGAAGTACAATGATACAAAGGTTTTCTGTGATACATTTCATTCCATTGCTGTAATCTGTAACACCTGGGGGTATAATTACATTAATCCTCAGGGGGGTACACGCCTACTTTGTGTACCATGTGTTTGGCAAGCACAAGGAGTCCTAGGTAATATGGTATTTGCTTATACAACTTTACACATCGGTACCATATTTCTCTAACACATAATTACACAGCTATCTGATCATTTAACTGAGAGAGACAAACTTTTTTACTACATCAGTGACACATGTTTACGCAATTACAGAGTTGGATTACTTCACACTTACGAAATTGTATTTTGTCTGTACTTTGTGAACTGTTCATATTTTTTCGGACCCATTGTGATATTATGAGAGCTTTGAATGATATATTTGGTATGGGATCACGATTTTTAAAGTACATTTGAGGTAGATGACACTATTGAAATGAGCAGAGAATTTTTTCTCGGTTTTGAAATTATTAGAGGAAGCTACGACGATTTTGAGAGTTGACTGAGGTGTTATGATGTTATTATTACAATGACTATGTGTATTATGCTGTTGCGGTATGTTTATGATCAATAAGATGATGCTACTGTAAATGAGGAATTTGATTATGCTATGTATTTATTTTGATGAAATATTGAAGAAGTGTCGACGAATATGTATATGAATAATGAGTAGTGGTTAGAGACTCTGATTTGTGGAAAAGGATGTTGGAAACCAAGAATCGGAATTTAAGAGTTATGAAATGAGTGTAAATGCGCGAATGTATCACAATGGCGACGAAAACTTTTTGAACACAGTTATATTCATAGGATTTTGTTTCTACACATTTGCAAAGCAAATTCTCGACCTGTGAAATTTTACATGAGACTGTCACTGTAGTGTAAACTGGTGTCGTAAATATTTTGGTAAGAAAGCCAAGTGACCTTGCGGCTTGAGCGGCCAGCTGTGTCAGATGCCTGGAGAAAAAGCCATTACTGTGTGCCTTTTCACAGGCACTGGTAGAAAAAATAGAGGCCATTATCCTTGCTATTGACATTTCTTTGTCGAAAGCGTCGCAAATACGACACGCTCAAACTTGAAAACATATGATTACACTTTGGAGCTCTTAATTTATGATGTTTACTAAAATGCCTAATGAAATTATGAGAAACATTTCACATCTATTGCCTTGCTAGTTGAAAGATTGTTTACTGCATTATGAAATGCCATATGGCTAGTGAATGACGTTTCACGCCTTGCTTTGCCTATTTTGTTTAATGTCTAGTTTCTAGCTGCACTGCAGCATTGGTTAAAATAAAATTTAATAGATGTACTAATATAGATATTTTATGCCTACAGATCCAGTAAATAACCATTTTATAATCTACTTCAAAAAAACGAGGGAGCACAAAAAGACATTTCCCTTCACAGGAATTGCATACATAATTTTTGTCAATGACTGGGTAACTTATTTAGTAGTGTAAGTTAAGGTGATGCATCACCCTAGTGTTAAGATGTGATATAGGTATTAAACATGGCCATTTTTACTGTAATAATTTTTCTGCTTGAGCTTTGTCATGTTTAGATATAAGTTATTGCATTTGCTGCTGCTGTTTGCCAGGCATAGTGGTACTAAATTTCACTTTACATTACTCTGTTAAGCCAGTTTTACTACTGATTTATTTTTCTTGTTTGCTGCTCATTGCCTTATACTAGTTGTAATACTGCTGCTTGCTTTGCCAATTTGCATTTTTTTGTCATTGCGGTTTGTGTTAATTTGTTATGTGCTGCTGCATTGCCTCGTCCATTGGTATATATATCTGAGCTCAGTAGATTTAAGTTAGCTTAAGAGGGGGTAGACTATATAAGAAACTAACTATGATGGATTGGAAGAAATGCATTGAGAAGCTATAAGAAAATGGTTTGGCCAAAAGAGTAGTGTACAGTGGAGAAAAACTATTTTTGAAAAAGGATGTGAACAGAATACAGAAAGCATGCTTCGATAGGATCTTTTTTTTTTTTTTTGGCTGGAGCAAATGTCGAAATAAGAGGAACGATCTATGGAATGAAGTTTTGGGTTGGACTGCAGTACCAAATGTTACACTGAAAACAAACCGTGTCCTTTTCTTTTGTGTTATCCCACTATATGTTTGTGTAGCCTTGTGTATTTGTTTTTTTCCTGTCTCTGTGTAGTTTTATAGAATTTTTTTTCTTCTAATACTAAGCTACATTCTTTATGATGAGGAATACTGTTATTCTCAAAAATAATTGGCATTAATAATATGTTATTTACCTTGTAAATATGCTTAGACATTATTTATTCTGTTTTGTTTTAATGCTCATGTGTAAAGTTGATGTTTCAAAAGTTATTCTGGTCTTTTATGTATTTACTTATGTCACAATTCCTATAACACTGATGTATATGTTAGTTCGATTCTTTTGTAAAGCCTGTACTACAAATGTTATCTGTATTATTATGTTTTTAATTATGTATTTTGTACCTTTGTTATTGTATTCTTATGTTATAAAATTATAATTGACACCAGGTCATCAAATTAAGTAATTTGTAAGTTACATTTCACTGCACACGTTTCTGTTGGTCATAGTATATGGACAATATGTGAGAAGTTGGGACTGTTAGTGTTTGCACGTGTGTTAATAATAATTCAGCAAGGGACTGGATAACAGCATTGCTGGTTCTACGGACAATTCCAAAAACTTTCTGAGTGCACAAGAGGTGGTTATGGACTTGCTATATTATCCGCAAGACTCTTCAATGGTGATTGTGCACCTGCTCAGTCACAACAGATGGCTGCTGGCCATCTCTACAAGGATTACAGTGGGTCTGCATCTTTGATGACCCACTAATACCATTATTTCTACAAGCACTACAGTGGGTCTACACCTTTGCTGACTCACCGGTACCATTATTTCTACATGGACTGCAGTGGGTCTGCACTTCTGGTGGCCCACCAATACCACAATCTCTACCAGGACTACAGTGGGTCTGCACCTCTGGTGGCCCACCAATACCGTAATCTCTACCAGGACTACAGTGGGTCTACTCTGTGATGACCTACCTACCAATATTCTTCAAAACTTCGAATGACTCTGCTGTGGGTTTGCTCTGTTGTGGCCCGTTACCTGTCTGCATGTCGAGAGTCAGCACTGTCTTTCCGTTGGAAGGACAACACTACTTCTTCAAGACTGCATGGAAATCCACTACTTCCATGTGCATTTTCTTTTACTGATCAGACTTTGAGAAAAACACTGCAATTTTACTGTGATGAACGACCAGGACTGTCTTTATGGACTGTGAGAAAATTTTAGCTTTTGACCAACATTGTATCAATAAGTGTGTGCATTTGATTTCTTTGTTATTGTAATTATGAAAAATTTTTCAAATCAGTATTGGCCACTGCCCAAAACAATTTGTAAAATTTTTTATAGGGAGCATGGGGGCTATGTAAGTAGGCTGTTTATGTTTTCTTATTGGCAACTTTACGTAGCGTTCTGTATGAAAATCACTGGCTGTGCTGTGTGCAGTCTGTGGCTAGTTTGCATTGTTGTCTGCCATTGTAGTGTTGGGCAGCTGGATGTGAACAGCGTGTAGCGTTGCACAGTTGGAGGTGAGCCGCCAGCAGTGGTGGATGTGGGGAGAGAAATGGCGGAGTTTTGAAATTTGTAAGAATGGATGTCATGAACTGCTATATATATTATGACTATTAAGGTAAATACATTGTTTATTCTCTATTAAAATCTTTCATTTGCTAACTATGCCTAATCAGTAGTTAGTGCCTTCATTAATTAGAATCTTTTATTTAGTTGGCAGTAGTGGCGCTCGCTATATTGCAGTAGTTCGAGCAATGAAAATTTTTGTGAGGTACGTGATTTGTGAAAGGTATAGGTTAATGTTATTCAGGGCCATTCTTTTGTAGGTATTATTGAAAGTCAGATTGCGTTGCGCTAAAAATATTGTGTGTCAGTTTAAGCACAGTCATGTACAATTTTTCTAAGGGAACGTTTCAGTTTTTTATATGATAATAATGTGAATTAATGCCATCCTTGAAATAAAGGGGATTTACATGTTTCTCTCTCTTACATTTTCTAAATTTTAATGGATGCACTTTATATCCTATCAAATGAATAAACATTAATAAACACATTAATTCTACACACGATTTTTGGAATATTATCAACTACTACAGGAAATTCAAAATTTTCAAATTTCCAATTGAGATCAAGACCAACATTTCTATTTTTGTAACTCTTTTTGAATTTTTGTCTACAGGATATAAAGCAGATTTTATAGCCCACACAAAACATCTTTCATCTTTATTTTTTGCATTAATACATGAATTTTAATTTTTTAGTTTATCTGGTAATTAAATGTAAGATGGTGGTCTCAATGGAAAGTATCTATCAATTCCTAGCTGTAATCTGATAATTCTGTTTCACTTCCATCCTGATCAACCCACTTGACAATAATCTATTCTTCATAAAATATTTTGTTTACCAATTTTAAATTTTTTAATTAATTCTCTTTCATTTGTAATCTTATAGTTATCTGTCTGGAAATGAGATTCCATACTATTTCTAATTGTGTGCATTTGGTACTCACAAAA